>NC_134237.1:49215645-54215645 GCF_965152275.1 Natator depressus
ATGTCAATGTAATGTAAGCTTTGTGAGACTTTGCAGGCTCAAGCACAGTCAGTAAGTCATATTTTTAACTAATTTAATTACTAGATTTCCAGTTAAAATCTTTTTCAAGCCACTGTTCCTGTTCTCTTTAGAAAGGACACACAAAAAAGGTCATGATTCCATTAAAGCATTCTGATATTATGGCACTGGTACGTGATAATAGAGTGAATAGTTAAGGTCAGGTTTCAGAGTAGCAGCCATGTTAGTCTGTATCCGCAAAAAGAAAAGGAGTACTTGTGGCACCTTAGAGATTAACAAATTTATCTGAGCATAAACTTTCGTGAGCTACAGCATGCATCCGATGAAGTGAGCTGTAGCTCACGAAAGCTTATGTTCAAATAAATTTGTTAGTCTCTAAGGTGCCACAAGTACTCCTTTTCTTTTAGTTAAGGTCAGATTCCGATACCCTCATGCATTAAGGCTACTAGATTATTCTCTGAGTAGTTTCATTCATTTTAGAAGGGCTATTTTGGAGTACAATACTATTCAGCATGAGTAAGGTTACCAGAATGTAGCCCTCAATGAATAAACTGAAAACTGTTCATCCAACCAATTTGAGAATACTTACAAATAACAAGGAGAAAAGGTGGGTGAGAATATCTTTTATTGGAACAACTTCTGTCAGTGAGACACACAAGCTTTGAAGCTTACTCAGAAGAGCTCTGTGAAAGCTCAAAGCTTGTCTCTCTAATATCCTGGGACCAACATAGGTATAACATTGCACACAAATTACAAAATTAGGAATGGTTCCTTATTGGTTCAATAATCAAAGGGTTTACAATTGTAATACATATTATTTAATATTATATATTATGAACAGTTCAGCCAGCTCTCCTATTTTTACTGTTCTTCTAAAACCTTGAGATGCTCTAGTCACTAGAATATGCTAGCTGGGCACACTATTTTCCCCCTCCCTGCTACTTCACTTGCCCACTAAACTATTTAGAAAGGGAAAATGTTGCATACATTGTACAGGCGGCAGCTAGTGGACATTCAAATATAATTAAATAAGTTTGAACATATTTAATTTTAACAAGTGATTTTATTACACTCATTCCTACAAAGCACATCTTTTACAATTTCTTGGCTGTGCCATGCAAATAGTTTGCCAACTGCTCCTCATAAGTTTACAACCCCAGATATGCTGTATCAAAAATGTATAAAAATGTGTAATGGACCAATAACTCCCTTAATGTTTCTTCTTTAGCAAAACAAATTTTAGATATGAGTTCTGAAGGTGAAACACACACAATATTTGTATCACTTTTCACAGTCTTGCCAAAGTAAAACCCAAACGCTTCTTTGGTATTAGGAATCAGATACTTTATCATAAATTATTTTTGCAAAAAGCCTAGGAATATGTAAATTTATCCTGAATTGGAGAAATGAGGGTGCCTTTTCTGATCTGTGATAAGATTAAATATACAGTACACGAGAAACATATCATTTTCAAAAACCTATTTTTCACAGGAAGGGATTTTAAACCATATGCAGCAGTGTTATTTTGAAAAAAATGCTAGACTTTCAGCATACTTAAACAAATGCATTATAAAGGAAATAAAATGGTCTAAGAAAGGCTTTATATTGTCTTACGGCACTTGGATCTTAGCAAATTAATGACAACATAATTATATACTTTTATTTATATTCGTCATACTGTTTGTTCATTATGTATCTCACATTAATACTCAGAAGGCCCACTGAGTAGCCCTGTTGGAGATGTATAATAATGTTCCTGGTCATTAGCACTCGACATTTCAGAAGTTATTTTATCTGTAGGTTTTGGGGTTTTTTTAAACAGAAGGAAATTGCTTGGCAACAATCTCTATTTATCAAGCTCTGAATAACAGCCATTACTTAAGTCACTTCCCAGTCTGTATATGTCCTCTTTGAATGTCATAACAGAATTAGGGTAAGGAGACCTAAAGGAAATAAAAATAAATTTTATGCTGTTTTCAGCAACATATGAGCTAACTTTAATAGAGAATTAAACCAATGCTTGATGCAGGGGGTCAGATTTACACAATGACATACAAATAGAGCTCTCACAGTAAGGCTTACTGGAAATGCAAGATAACCCATAAAATATGTTCCAGGTAGATTTTATCACTCTAACTGGTCCCACACTACTATTTAGAAAGAAATAAAAGTGTGAGGGATATATTATAAAAGTAGCATTTATCAAAATCAATTCCAAAGTGTTCTTGGCACAGTCTGTTGACCTTCATCATAGCTTTGTACCTATTACGGGAGGAAGAGGACAAGGAATTCACAAGTATATGATAATGACTAGAGAACAAAGCCCAAAGGATGCCTTGATCTGTGATTTGCCAGTCACAGTGGGAACCCTCCTGGCAAATGAAACAGTTTCTGACTACATAAACGGTATCTTTTGCTGTGTCCTCTCAGTGCAGTAGAAGAGGAGCCTTGAGTAGCATTTTCATTATAACCTTCCCACAGTCAAGCTATTTGAATTCAGACTAACCTGAAACTTTAAGACTTCCAGATAGTCGGCCTAGATTGGAATTTGCTACTATGCATTTCTAATGTACAGTTAATTGGTTAGCTGCATTTAAGTTATAAAGGAAATGAAAAGGATTTCCCCCCCAGGTTTTGGAAACTTACCATGAAATACGAGCTTAATAAAGTAATTAGACCTGACGTTAAAATTAACTGGAATGGTCACACTTAAAATGTTTCAAGAAGTTTTGAAAGTTTTATTGGTTTGGGAAATAGTTCCCATGAATACCTTCTTATACCACTGAAGTCAGTTGTAAAATTCCTATTGACCAGAATGGTGCAGGATCCAGGCCACAGTAGGTAGAACAGGCCAAAATGGAAATTAAAAAAAAAAAAAAAAAAACTTAAACTGGAAAAAATGTTTGAGCATGCATGCTATTTCTGTTTGCAGTATACCCATAATGTGAAAATAGTTGGATTAACTGATTTAGTTAAATAATATTAACTGAAAAAAGGGGGAACAATTGAAGCTAATGAGAGGATATATGTGAGGGTCAGATCTAAAGCCAGGGAAGCCAATAAAAATCTTTCCATTGGCCTCAGTAAACTTTAGATTAAGCCTTTAATAAATCCCACACTGCTATCCACTAAATTCCTGGGGCTACTCAGTCAGGGTTTTCAGGTTCTGGCTAAGATTGCCATAAGGGACTAGTGACTGTGGATGCCTCAATATTTCAGGGCCCAGCTTGAGACACTTTAGAGGGAACTGATTGCCAGTAGTTTCTGAAAATCAAGCCTCTGGGGGGTGACTCATGTTGGGTATCCAAAATATGAAGATCTCAAAAGCACTAGTCACTTGTGAAAATCTTGGACTTTGTCTAACATGGTGACTAATAACAGACTTCTTTAAATTAGAGCTAGCATTTTTAAATAGTATTTTCTCCCCTTTGTTTGTTATGATCTCATATTGGGAAAATGAATGAAGAGGAATGAAATGAAGCAAGTTATTGTGCTGATGAGGCATGATATTTACAATGTCTATGGCTGTTGAAAATGGAGTGTCTGTTTGCTGAATGCTTGTGTTTTTCATGTCTTTCAGCATTGTTTCATTTAGCTCTTATGTTTCGGGTTCATTCTTCATCTCCTTCCACTTTGATACTGAATTTTGATCTGTTAATGTCACTCTTGCAATTTACACCCTTCCCACTGATCTTCAATCCTAAATGGGACAGAAAATGTTGTCAAGTTGTTGTCTCTTTATGATGATCATGACTTAAAGGTAAAACTTGCCTTGAAAGTGAATATACAATTTAAAGACTACATTTCAGCAATGGTCATGAATGACTCAAAGACATACATCATTAAGAAATGAAGTGATTCCTGTACAATATGCAGGGCACCAAATTTGTTTTGACTTACACCATTTACTTTAATGGGGCTGACTAGAGCCAGGGGAGAATTTGACCCAGAGTGTATAAATCATATTGAAATGCTTTTGGATAAAAAGCACTATAAAATATAAGCTAAATTCAGTACTATTAATACATTTCCTGCCTGCAGGCTGCATTATTTATCAGTTTTTGCAATTCCTCTTATTTGTGACTTCTCCTTATATTTAATGTTCAGGATTGCTTTCCCCACTTCTTTTAAGAAATGTTACCAGTGCAGTCATACACTTAAGTACTGGAAAGAGTTGATAACCCATGGCTAATATCAAATCTCTCTTTTCAAAATAGAAAGTAGGTTACAGCACTGTATTTCCGCCTCAGTGTATTTCTATGGAACTAAAAGGAATGCTCATAATTCCTGTAACTGTCCCTATTTAAATTATATTTTGATCATATATGCATAACATCTTTTAAACACTGTAAAAAAATTAATCCTATTACTACCCCAATAAGGTAAGTATAATTTCCCCCAGATTATAGATGGAGAAACTGAGACATAGAGCCCAATCCAAATCCTTTAAAATCAGTGAGAAGATTTCCATTGACTTTAGTGGGCACTGGATATGGCACATTCAGAGGTTTACTGACTTGTCCAAGAATACACATTGAGTTACTATCAGAAACAAGATTAAATTTAAGAGTTCCTGACTCCAAGTCCTTTATGCATTCCTGTAACGTCTAGATTATGCTGCCATCAACGTTGCCAATACATTTGTGCATGAAAAATTTGCATGAGGAGAGGGAAAAAAACACTACTTGTGGGAATGGTCAGCCACCTAAAACTCCAATTCTGCAGCTCACAATGTTAGAGGCTTTGCAAAATTTTATACTGTGGGATTGTGTATTCAGACATTTACATTTCAAATAGCTACCCAATGCTGGACACAAAGCAAATCCAGAATACTGAACTAAACTATGCCATCTGTGTTGAGTAAGTGTCATGGTGTGATTCCAGGAATGTGGTAAGTCTGATAAGATATTGCTGGCATTGAGCCATGCTGATATACCCCTTATTAACTTATGGATTTATAGTGCTTCTTGGTTCTGCAGTTTTTTTTTTGTTTGTTTTTTACAATGGAGGTCTGCTGTGGCCAAATATTTTGCACCCATGGCACAAAGACCATTAGGAGCCTGGTCAAACATAACAACTCTTTCTATATTCTGCTGACGTGGGGAAGCCGGGGACAAAAACGGATTAGGTTGGGTATATGGCAGTCAGCAATGAATCTGAAACAAGGAACACATTTGACTGCCAGTAACATCACCTCCAATTAAAGAAAAAAAGTTTTAAATTAAGTTTAGTGACAATGATTTCTCAGTCATCTACATTTTGCACTGTGTACTACTTGTTTCAATCTAGGTGCTAAATAGGATACATAGTGTAGCCTTAGAATGCATCTCCTGCTTAAATAATTTGTAAAACTCTCAATGTTCAAACATTTGGCTAAAATGTGTAAGAGGATCACATGCTGCTTTTATTCTGACAGTCCCTAATTGCCCCCTTCTGTGTTGATGATGCTTTAATAGCAGTATAATTTACATTTTTCACCACATCGTCTTACTATCTCCAAGCAGTTAAAATAAATAATCATGTTTCCTCTGAGTTAAAACTTTAGGAGGAAGAGCACTTTTTGATGCTGTTGCACCAATTCATCTTACATAGACCAAAAACCTGTCAATTTCTGATCATCACCTGTCATAAATATAAAGGGGAGAGTAACCACCTTTCTGTATACAGTGCTATAAAATCCCTCCTGGCCAGAGGCAAAATCCTTTCACCTGTAAAGGGTTAAGAAGCTAGGATAACCTCGCTGGCACCTGACCCAAAATGGCCAATGAGGGGGACAAGATTCTTTCAAATTTGGAGGGGGGGGGCAAAGGCTTTGGGCTGTCTGTATGATGCTTTTGCCAGGAACAGATCAGGAATGCAGCCTTAAAACTCCTGTAAAGTTAGTAAGTAATCTAGGTAGAAGATGCATTAGATTTTCTTTTAATGGCTTGTAAAATGAGCTGTGCTGGAGGGAATGTATATTCCTGTTTTTTGTGTCTTTTTGTAACTTAAGGTTTTGCCTAGAGGGATTCCCTATGTTTTGAATCTGATTACCCTAATTTACCATCCTGATTTTACAGAGGTGATTCTTTTACCTTTTCTTTAATTAAAATTCTTCTTTTAAGAACCTGATTACTTTTTCATTGTTCTTAAGATCCAAGGGTTTGGGTCTGTGTTCACCTGTACCAACTGGTGAGGATTATTATCAGGCCTTCCCCAGGAAAGGGGGTGTAGGGCTTGGGGGGATATTTTGGAGGGAAGATGTCTCCAAGTGGTCTCTTTCCCTGTTCATTGTTTAAAACGCTTGGTGGTGGCAGCATACTGTTCAAGGACAAGGCAAAGTTTGTACCGTGGGGAAGTTTTTAACCTAAGCTGGTAAGAATAAACATAGGGGGCCTTTCATGTAGGTCCCCACATCTGTACCCTATAGTTCAGAGTGGGGAAGGAACCTTGACATCAGCACTCTAGGAAAGATTAAAACCAGGAAGTGAAAACTCCCTACCACTATGATGAGGGATGGTCAGACACAGATAGAGAGGTGTTGACAATACATTGAAAATGCATGTACATTATTTCTCAGTAAGTAAAAACAACCTACTGTATGCATTTTCATTCGTTAGATACAGCAGCTCTTAAAGATTTTTGTGAAGTTTCTTTCTTTTCAAAGATATAAATAATTCACTCAAAACTATTTTTTTTTTTGCTGTGCAATACAAAAAACATTGTCAAGTAAACTTGTGCAATGGCAGGCAGAACATTAATGGTAAGTTATCACAGTATTCCATATGTTCACAAAATAAAAAAATGTTTACAACTCTTAAGCAAGGACATTTACACCAATATTTGTTTCAGCTATTTCCATTAACTAAGTACAGTCCATCTATGCTTATTGGGAAGAGAAAATTTTATTAAAGGGGGGGCAGATTCATATCCTCTCGCTCAAGTCTGAGCGTATTTTAGGGCTTGATCCTGTGCCATTGAAGTCAATGGGGGCTAAGTTTACAAAGGTGATTTAAGCATTGCAAAATTGAGAACTGCAATATCTATCTCCTAAGCATTCTGCTCCCTATGAGATAGGGGAATTCACAGCCCACAGTGTGGGTCCCAGTTTGACTTTGTCCCTTACCTTTCTTTAGTCCTTCACTGGGGAGAAAATTCCTATACTGGGGAGGAGTGGTGGTTGGTGTGAGGTATGGGCCCCAGTGGGCTTATGTCCCTTTCTTTGTAGTAGCTTTGGCCCTGCCACACCTTTTTGTATAAAATTGGCTCTGTACCCTGAAGCTGGACTGGAAAAGACTCGTGAAACATCTGTATCACAAACACAGGAACAGCCAATGACCTTTTGGAAAAACATGAGAACGTATTTAGAGAGGAAGTGGGAGAACTCCAGAATCTCAAAGTGAAAATATATTTGGATCCCACTGCATGCCCTCAATTTTCTAATGCCCACCCCATTCCTTATACTCTTCAAGCCAAGGAAGAAGTGTAACTGCAATGTTTAGCAACTGCAAGGATTATCTGGCAATTCTCTGACTGGTCTGCTTCAGTAATGTCTGTACTAAAAGCTGACAGCTTATATGCTGTGATTACAATCAAAGTGCAAACCAGGCTACCCACTTGGAGCACTATCCCATTACTTTTATAGAAGAACTTTACAACAAGCTGGTAAGTGGAGTCTTGTTTACCAACCTAGATATGTTGCATGCTTACTAGTAGTTACTTCTGGATGAAGACTAGCAGGCTGTGATCATTATCAGTACATAAGTGATTCCATAGGAACACCCGCTTATGTGAGATGTCCTTTGCTTGGGCTATTTTCCAAAGGGTCATGGCTGGATTGTGCCATGTTGTTGTATACTTAGACAATGTTCTTGTGATAGGGGAGACAGAAGTGGAGCATCTACAGAACCTAGCTGAAATCCTATAAAATGTGAAAGGAAGCTAGGTTGCAACTCAAGTGCTCAAAGCGTGTTTTCATGGCCAATGAGGTAGTTTATTTAGGACATCATGTTTCAGGAAAAGGACCACAACCACTAGAAGAGAAGGTTAAAGCCAGCAAAGAAGCTCTGGTTTTGAAAAATGTGAGTAAACTCAAAGTGTAGTTTGACCTTTCAAACTATTATGACAGATTTGTTAGGCAATCCACATTGGATTATTTCTATCTCCATGCAATGCGCCGAAAGGGGCATAGTGGCACTGGAATAAAGATCAGGAGATTATCTTCAATTAAACTAACGAGCTTCTGAAGAGAGACAACTCTTGATGCATTTTGACCCCAACTGTGCCTATTACTTATTTTCAATGCTTAATCCTATAGCATGTGTGCGTTACTTTAGCACTGAATGGAAGACGGGACTAACAGGCCAATCTCCTATGCCTCTCATTCCTTATTATCAGCAGAACAATGGTATTCAGTTAAATAAGGAAAGCTTGACTATTTTACTTTGCTTCCAGGAAGTTCCATCCATATTTCTATGGGCAACAACTTACCATAAGCCATTTTATGGCTTCTAAGGGAAGCCAGAACTATTCTCCCTTTGACTTCTGCATGATGCAAGGTTGGATATTATTGCTAACAGCCTACTAATATCAATCATTCCGTAAGCCTGGACCAGTAATTGCTAAATGTAGACAGCCTCATTCACCCACCTGTGGGGTAGACCACAGAAGACACCCCTATACTTCAAGAAGTGGTCCTAGTTTTAGCCAGAGTAGAAGATCCACTAACAGCTAACCCTATCACTCAAGGGACTGAGACCCTGTTCTGTCCAGTCTCCAATTTTGCACAGAATGGATGGCCCAAATTGATGGTATCTTCAGATGTATGTCTTTATTTACACTGACATTGAGAACTAATTCTCCAATGTTGAGTTCTGCTCTGGGGACCATGAGTTTTAGTATCTCCCCAGGCAAGAAATATAATATTGGAGGAACTGCACAGAACTCACCCTGAGATGACCCTAATGAAAACTCTGGCAGGAGTTACACTGGCCAACATAGAGAGAGTGTAATCAGTACTGGGCTATGCTACCTACCAACAGTTAAGAAAATTTCCTCCAGTAGCAGACTTCTCACCATGGCAATGGTTAGGAATGGCTTAGATCTCAAGGGATTCTCTGGACCTGGGGCACCTGTGGAATTTCTGCCTATCCTTGCTATTCTGGGAACCTGTACTCCAGTCTGAATCAGTAGAGAGTTGGGGAAGATTAATCCCCTTTTTCCTTTTCTACGACGGAGGTCAGATAGTCTACCTTTCACCTCTGGTTAGATTTCCGTCAGCATAATGAACCAAAGATTTTCTTATCGAGGAATTTTTGCTGAACATTGAGAGGGAGAGATATTGTATCCTGCAAGTTCAAGATAGTTATTTTATTATAGTTTCTAAGCATGTATTCCAGGGTGGGGAGTTTTGCCTGGTCCCTGGGGGGCATTCTGTATGTTAATAAAGAAGCAGTTATTGCGACCAACACCTGATGTGTTGTGCTCCCTACATACCCTGAACAACTGTAATACTGTGTAATATTTTGGACCACTAATGATGTTTCATTACTTTATAACATCATCATCAAGTTATTTTAACTGTGGTGTTGGACCATAAGGGAAATATTTTGAAGATTATACACCTTGAGATACCAGCACAAACAACATGTAACTAGTGCAGAGCTCAGCTATTATGTATTCATAGTAATATTCAGTACCAAATGAAGTTTCTGAACTTTCTTCTACTTTTGTTGAAAACATTAGAAAAATAGCCAATGTAGCGCAAGTTTAATGTCCATAATAGAGCTCACTCAAGCCAATCAAACTGAGCTAATTTTCCCTAGCTGAGGACCTGGATAGTTAAAAACAATGGCTTTGCCCCCTGGATACCTAGAACTTTCCTCTTTTTACATGTGATCTCTTCACAAATCTTTAATTAAAAACAAACAAAATAAAAAACCCTCATGATTTTTAACCCAAACATAAACCTGAGCTTTTTGGTCTGCCTTTTGATCTTTGAATTTCCCCAGCCCACCTCTAACATGTGGTGAGAATAAAGCACACAACTTAACTCTCACAAATTTAAAGTATAGTGACTTTGGCCACTCCTGCAGGAGTTCTCAGAAGAGAACCAAACTAAGGTTGGAGCCCCATTGTGTTAGGTATTGTACAAACACATGGTAAGAGAGTCAGTGCCCCATAGATCTTACAATCTGGGGAAAACAATGGTGGTTAGTTGTGACATGAGAGCTGGAACTGGGATTAAAATTCATCTCATGTAATGGCTATCAATATTCATTAGACGGGGACTACTTTTAATCCCTGCTGAGTCTGGCAAGATTCAAACTAAGTGAACTACAGGCAAAAGGTTCTACAGCTCAATAGCATCCAGTCCCAATAAGTGATAATGTTACACCTTTAAGAATGAGGCTACTTCCTAAAAATACAAGTTTAACAAATCAAGTCCTGTCCTCCTTGGAGCTTACACAGGCAAGATCTTCCACTCTCTGGACAAAGACAAAAATCAACCATATATTGCTCTCCATCTCAAATACACTCAATCTGTCACACTCTAGGTTGAGCACTCATTAAACATATAAAAATAATGAAATGGCAACAGGAACCACCTTCATTTAACTTCTAAGCACTTTTTGCAAAATTAATTCCAACAATTACTCCATAGACCTTACTTTAAATTTTGCATACATAAATTTCCCACCCCCACCTTTGACCATATCAGTCATGGGAAGGAAAAAAAAAGTTTGAACCCACAACCTTGAAATCCCCAGTACAGACCTTTTTCACTTCAACCCTAGGAGTATCTGCTCGGAGAGGGGAACCATACCAACATCCTTTATCTAGACCATTCATTACAGTGAGACAACTCACAGTCAGTGGCTAAAAATACAAGGACTTCTGATATGGCCATGGGCATCAGAATTCTTTGTTTATTCTCAGCTTCTGAGCTTGCAGTTTAGTCCATCCATTCACCTTTTAGTTGGCTACATTGTGGGGGTGGTTTTGCTTCCCAAACTTGTATTAAGGCTTCAGCTTTTTATATCATGACAACCTGCAACATGGGTCAAAATTAAAATTTGTGAGAGTTGAAACACTGCTGTTGACGACACTAGCATCAGGAACATTAAAACTGACAGTCCTCTGCATTAACCCATTCTAAAATCCATTGAAGTTAATTAAAAAACTCACAAAGACTTCAGTGAGTTTTGGATCATACACTAACAGGACCAAGCTAGTAAAAGAGAATATGATCTCCTCCACTACTCGGGCCCTTACTGTTTGATTTATTAGAATTTTGCATGCATTTAAAAAATAAATGTAGGACAAAGATCACTCTGAATGTTATGAAATTTTGATCATAGCTGTGCCTTAATATAAACAAAACACAAGTACATAGATATAAAATTAGAAAGGCCAAGGCAAAAAAAAATTAAACTATCCAGAGACAAAGAGTAACAAGAAAACATTCTACAAATACATTAGAAGCAAGAAGACGACAGGGTAGGCACATTACTCATTGAAGAGGGGATAACAACAACAGAAAGTGTGGAAATAGCAAAAGTTCTAAATGACTTGTTTTGGTTTTCACCAAAAAATGCTAATAGTGATTGGATGTCTAACAGCCAGTGCCAGTGAAAATGAGGTAGGATCTGAGTCTAAAATAGGGAAAGAACAAGTTAAAAATTACTTAGACAAGTTAGAAGCAAGTAACCAGGGCCTGATGAAATACATCCTAGAATACTCAAGGAGCTGACTGATCTGGACAAATTAGAGAAATGGTCTGAAGAAAACAGGATGAAATTCAATAAGGACAAATGCAAAGTACTCCACTTAGGAAGGAACAATCAGTTGCACACATACAAAATGGAAAATGTCTGCCTAGGAAGGAATACTATGGAAAGGGATCTGTGGGTCATAGTGGATCACAAGCTAAATATGAGTTAGTGTAAAACTGTTGCAAAAAAAAGCAAACATCATTCTGGGCTGTATTAGCCGGAGTATTGTAAGCAAGACACGAAAGGTAATTCTTACACTCTACTCCGCGCTGATTAGGCCTCAACTGGAGTATTGTGTCCAGTTCTGGGAGCCACATTTCAAGAAAGATGTGGACAAATTGGAGAAAGTCCAGAGAAGAGCAACAAAAAGTGATTAAAGGTCTAGAAAACATGACCTATGAGGGAAGATTGGGAAAAAAAAATGGGTTTGTTTAATCTGGAGAAGAGAAGACTGAGAGGGGAGATGATAAAGTTTTGCAGTACATAAAGGGTTGTTACAAGGAGGAGGTAGAAAAATTGTTCTCCTTAACCTCTGAGGATTGGACAAGAAGCAATGGGCTTACATTCCAACAAGGACGATTTAGGTTGGACATAAGAGAAAACTTCCTAACTGTCAGAGTAGTTAAGCACTGGAGTAAATTGCCTAGGGAAGCTGTGGAATCTCCATCATTGGTGATCTTTAAGAGCAGGTTAGACAAACCCCTGTCAGTGATAATCTAGACTAGTCGTTCCCAAACTTGTTCCGCCGCTTGTGCAGGGAAAGTCCCTGGCGGGCCAGGCCGGTTTGTTTACCTGCCACGTCCACTGGTTCAGCCGATCGCGGCTCCCAGTGGCTGTGGTTTGCTGCTCCAGGCCAATAGGAGCTGCTGGAAGCGGCGGCCAGTACATCCCTTGGCCCGCGCCGCTTCCAGCAGCTCCTGTTGGCCTGGAGCAGCGAACCACGGCCACTGGCAGCTGCGATCGGCTGAACCTGTGGACGTGGCAGGTAAACAAACCGGCCCGGCCCGCCAGGGGCTTTCCCTGCACAAGCGGCGGAACAAGTTTGGGAACTACTGGTCTAGATAATACTTAATTTTCCCATGAGTGTTGGGGACTGAACTAGATGACCTCTCAAGGTCCTTTCCATTCCTATGATTATATGTCAGAAGATGATGCTAATAGCAGCCCTTTCTGGTTTTCCCCGCCCTTTCCTCTGTTTTCTCTTCTTGACCAGTATGAATATTCAAAATATATAGGCTCTCTAGGGTATAAGTTGATGGGACTACTTACGTGAGTGAAGTTATAGCATTTCCTTAAGCTTTTGCAGAGCTGCACTGATAGAAAAGTAGATCTCTCAATACTTTAAATAGTAACTGTCATATTTTCCAGAAAGCTTTTTCTCTATTTTCCCCCAAAAGTAAATGGCTTCCACCATCATGAATGAATTGCTCCTGAGGCATTCTGGGATGAATGCAATATCATAAGCTTTTAAAAAAACTGAACTATAATTTTCCAAAAGGAAGGAAAACTTTCAAAATTCATATAAATCAGAGACAACTAGCTTATGAATAGACTCAAAAACATGTTAAATAGCTGCAAGTTCAAATTTGCCTGCATCTCCCCATTATTTATCAAAAGATTCATTGTTCCTTTTTTCATGCTGGAAGAAATTAGTCAATTTCAAAAGGGTAATCCTGACCCCTTTTAATTGCAGGTACTTGGTTGTGATTTGCGTAGCAAGCCACTAGCTTCATTTATTCAGGTTCTTCCACAAAGAAGAACATAAAAATACTTGTCATTTGTTTGTGAGGACTAGTTTATCTTAATTTAGAGAGTCATTTTAATCACACACACACAAAATTGCTGACACTACACCTAGTTTCACAACTGCACAGAAACCATATGTCAGTAGAAAATCAGTTATAACTTAATTAACCTAAGTTTCAGGATCATTCAGCTAGTTTAGTTGAATCAGGTAAAAAATACTGCACATATTCTTCCTAAATGAGGACGATAAATCTCCATAAAATGTAGAGATCATTTTGCCTTACTTTGCAATGTCTTAAGATCATAAAGCATTGCATATTCTATCATAGTAATGATTAATTGCATCTGGATTTTTAAGGAGAGTCTACCTGTTATTAAATTAAGTGCCATGAGGTCTTTATAGAATTAATTTTAGGATATTCATTAAGAATTTTAAAATGCAGATGTACAAAAAGCTATAAGGGGATTAAATATGTACAAAAAGCTATGGGGTTTAAATATGAGAAAGTGAAAATGGATTAATACTCCTAGGAAACATCTTTGAAAGTTTCAAGAACTTTATGGTATCATTTTTGGATGACTTTCTAAAATATAAACACAAAATAATTAAATATAACCTGTGTGTCATGCTGTCCTGCAGTGGCTCCAGAGTTTGATTACCAATCTCAGGACAGACTGTTAAGAAGCAGGGCACAAAACTGAAATTAGCTCTGAGTATATACTTAGATTTCACAACCAAGTATCAGGTGTGAACTCCTCAGGCACTGTAACAACCTAAAGATGGAGTCACAGGCCTTTGGGTACTCCAATCTATTGTATCATCTATGCAACCTTGCATTTCTGATAGATGGTCCCTTACACCAAAAATCACAACAATGTTCAGATTACTCCTAATTTCAAAGGAACAGTCAGTTACCCCAAAATTGCACCTTAGATCTCACACCAAAGACAACACTTGTACCCAATCCTATAATAAACTATCTAAAGATTTATTATATAGGAAAAGGAAATAAGTAAGTGTGACACACTGTTCCCCAAAATGACACCCTGTACCCATATAGTCACTACAGTTATATGATTTTATGTTTTGTACAAAGTATGACTTGTGAGGTATGATTTGAAAAGTCATGATCTGTTGAACATTACTATCCTGTTGAATTGCATGCATTACCATTGTATGTGAGGTTATGAAGTTTGCTATATGTGTGTTACTGAAATATGTTGTGAGTCTGGGAGATGCCCACAGCTAGCCTTTCAGTGGCAACAATGGAACAACAATCACCCTCAAGGCAGATTTACATCAGGACTAGCCAGCCATGTGTTGATGGCCCATTAAGGAAAATCTACTCTCAGTGTGCCCCTCCTGAAGACTCCTGAGATAGCATGGACACGAGTGGGGATGTCTAACCTCTGTGACATCTTTCCAGCACCTGGAAGAGAGTATAAAATGAGGGGCAATGACATCATCTCTTGGCCTCTCTCCTCCCCCAGCTCAACACCGAGAAACAAGATTGTTTTGAAAACAACGAGAAGCCTCCTTGATCTGGGGAGAAGGGATGGTCCTAATGAGGCTTTCTAGTTAGTATGAACTCTGAACTGAATTCTGCCTGCAACATCAAGGTGGGTGAGAAAAAACTGCTTGATTCAAATCTTGCATAGTCTGATAAAGTCCAGAATTTAGACTGTGATTTTACCTTTTATTTCTTATGTAATCAACTCTGACCTCTATGCATAATACTTATAACCACTTAAAATCTTTGTGTAATTAATAAACTAATTTTAATGTTTAGAGCAGTGTAAGACAGTACATTTCTGGGGTGAAAGGCTGGAGGGATTTGCTGGATTTGCTGGTGTCTCCCTCTGCATAGTTCATAAGATGCTGTGAAAGCCTGCATGTAACTTTGGGTATACCTTCACATGGTAATGGCTGATGAGAGCAAAGCCTGAAGGGGCTACTTGTCACTAACAGAGCAGTGTGAGAGGTACCCTGATCCAGAGAGAAAAAGGGGATACAGCAGTCCCACAGTCCAGATTGTCATAACAAGATTAAAGCAGGTAAACATATAGACACACAAATAAGTTCCAATCTTAAGTTTAAAAGATAATAGAAGCTTCCATGATAAGCAAGTGCTGTATTTCCTTTAGGGCTAACCTACGCTAAACACTGGGGATCTTTTGCTTATGCTTAGAAGTCCTCATCCCTCAAAATACAAGCAGGATAAAGATACACTTCTTTCTTATTAGGACTTTTTATTCCTTCTCCCCTTTTTCTTCAAGTTGTAAACTTAGCTGATAGGAGGAACCAAAAATGGTTCTTCTCAGGATCAGCTCTGAATATGCAACCCTATAATACAAATAAAAGTATGTTTAGAACAGTGACACCAGCAAGCAAAAATCAATACAAAAATAAAATCATTGTCTTAAGTTTATGCTAGTAAATGAAAATTGTTTTCTTCCCCAGTTTAACTTGAAAATACAAAAGTCCAATAATAAAAATGAACCAGTTAAAAACCAGTTAATTCCAGAGCACAAGAAATCCACTTTGTGCAAAAATATCTGGCCCATTGTCTGGCACATTCAAGCAGTGCTGTGATCTAGTTAGCTGAACATTCCAGTATTGTTTATTATCTGAAATAATGAACCACACCATTGTGCCAATTTAATAATGAAATGCATACATTTCCTGGAAATAAAACTACTGCATTTAGAAAGCATGACATAGTGAGACATTAAGCTACTGCCATCGATTGACTGGTGTAGCTTTGGATGTGGGTTTCACAGTGTACTGTTAAGTAAAAATTCCATTTGCTCGTTTAATAGTTGTGTGCTAAAGGGAGGTTTAGGCTGGACATTAGAAAAACTTCCTAACTGTCAGAGTGGTTAAGCACTGGAATAAATTGCCTAGGGAGGTTGTGGAATCTCCATCATCAGGGATTTTTAAGAGCAGGTTGGACAAACACCTGTCAGAAATGGTCTAGGTAATACATAGTCCTGCCATGAATGCAGGGGACTGGACTAGATGACCTCTTGAGGTCCCTTCCAGTTCTATGATGCTATGAGGTTGCATAGAAATGTGGTGAAAAGCTGTGAACCAGTATGAACTCTCACCAGTACTGCACACTTGATTTAGCAGAACATGTGGGACACCAACTTCTTTCAGTACAAGCCAAGGCACTGAACAGTCATTCAAATCAAAAGCTGCTTTGATGCCAACATATAGTACATGAAGTGGACGGTTAAATTATCAGTGTAGTTCAGCCAAAAAGCTGGATGGTAAGTATGGTGTCCATTCTCAACCACCCAGCAATGAAATCTGATTGCTGCAGACAGCAATGTCTGTTAAGGAGCTGCTGCATCCTACCAAGCACAACATGAGCAAAGACCAACAACAATGAGATCAGCCTGCATCAACAGTTCTTAAAAGTGTGGACATCATACAAAGTGCCAGCAAAATGGAAAGAGGGCATCACAGTTTCCTTGTATAAGGGACAAGGATCTTGCACCTGTTGTGGCAGGACTGTAGTGCTCTAGTTGAAATGAAACAGGGCTGCTGCCAGTGCATCCTCAACTCTACAACTCACTCTCGTACTTAAGTCCAACAAAGAGTGACCATACAGCAAGTATGAAAAATCAGGACGGGTGGGGGGTAATAGGTACTTATATAAGATAAAGTCCCGCATATTGGGACTGTCCCTATAAAATTGGGACATCTGGTACCCTAGTCCAACAAAGCCGGAGTCTCCTGGCCCTCATGGGAAAAGATACTTGTCTGTTCTCCTAAGCTTTGAGTAAAAAAGGGGTTAGCGAGCAGGGGTGATTTTGGTTAATCTCCAAAGGTTTAATGGGAAAAAAAGATAACTTCGTTACTTAAGATTTATGTTTCTCCCCACAATTTTTTGATGCCTTCCAGCTCAATATTCCATTTAATAATCAGATTGCAAACAATACTTTTCCTTATAATTATCTTATATCCAATTCCAAGACTTCTTGTCTTTAGATTGCTTTCCCCTCCATTATCCACAGTAGTTATGCAGTTCTGTCTCCCAAAATAAATAGGATTGTTCTTTTTACTTAACTTTCAGGTGTGCAGGAAATAAGACAAGACTTTTGACTGCACTACTTCTTTCAGAAAGAAAGTCTTCAGTCTTTAGTGTTCTGATGAGACACAAATATGGAATACAAAAGATTCCTGGAGATTTATATTCTCTTTCTCTGTTCTCATGTTGCTTTCAGAATGTTATCTTTATCATTTAAGTGTGACAGTTTAATTAGTATGGATCTTCCAGGTCCAGGATTTCCATTTATCTTATGTGGAATCTATTTAAAAAAAAACCCTGATCTTCCATATATATTTTCAGCACCCAGTTATATACAAAAGTCCAATCTATTCTCATTTCCCCATATTTTTCTGTTATCATAGTTGCCTAATTTTACAGACATGAGTGTCACTTCTAAACACCTCTGTGTTAGCTCTGGAGCCTTCGCCTCATTTAGTACGCTATGACTTTAGTGATTTCACTTACCATTGTGTTTCCCCCTTTTCTAACTGACACACATCTCTGTTCATTCATTTATTTTCTTCAGGGATGTTTAATTATAAGGTATTTGGTCAAATATATGTCCACTGCAGAATTGCTCCTCTAACTTTGCTTCAGTTTTTTTAATAAATATTCTTAGAAAGGAGCATAGTGTTGGTCTTTCCTTGTGGCCTTTTAGTCCAGGAGATTGAACCAGATAGGTCTAAACAGATTTCAAGCCTGTTTATAATTTATAGTAGTGTAACTCATTAGTATATGTGTTACTGGGTCTCTTTGGTGCCCAATCCAGAGAGGATATTCGTTTGCTACAGCTTTCAAAGAACCTGGCTCCTTAGCTCAAGCTGTAGAGACTTATGCTTGTAGCTCTGGAGGTCCCCTATTCAATCTCTGATGTCAGCAAAGATGGTGGCTATCATAGTAACTCATATTGAATATAGAACTTGTTTCTAATTTGAAGACTGCATGCAAAGGTAACCAAAATATCCTTTCATTCTGACTATACAACACTGAGCATAAACAGAATTTTCACCGAAATAACTTTGAGTAATTAGACATTCACATCTGGTTTTGCAATATTTTTAAATAGGAGAAGCTGGACTTCTTGTTTTGCAATAAAGTCACACCCTGATTAGTTTCTATTAAGAGATTCACCTCCTTCTTCACGAACATGCAGAGATATTCTGGAAATGGTCCCATTTAAATTCTAAAGCATTCTTACGCTAACACTTGTAATCCTTGATATAAAAATACAAACAAGTACTTTCTGATCCATCATATAATCATTAGCATATGTCCCAAGCAGAACTCCATACAAGACTTGTTAGTACTTAACACACATGCATCACATATACTGAATGTATATTAATTCCTGGTGGAATTTTCAACATATTTTTCTAATCTCACTAAAGAACAGATCTCACTATTAATCCTTACATTCTCTGAACCTAGATTGAGAAATGCATTTTGCAACCTCTCTACCACCCTTTAAAAGTATCTAATATTGTCGGATTTTATTAAGTGGAACAATATCTGACAGGCACAATGGTCACCCTTAAAAACAGAGTGTCAGTTTTAGTTTTGATAGATAGCAATGACATGTAAGGTTACATCAGGATATTCAGTATTTCCTCATCTAAGACATTATCCAAGTTAACCGGCAGGTGTTCAAGTATGACCATAATAACTTTTATGCAAAAGAAAATACAAACATGTAATGCAATATCATCAGTCTCCTAAACTATAAATGCCACCGAATGAAGGATCTCCATGTTATATGGTGTGAACACTGTAGAATGACATTAACAGTGAAATGGCATCAAAGAAGATACAGCTGGATAAGTCATCTCCAGACATGGAGAGCATGCTGAAAAATCTCACTACCACCACCAGAGTTTTCAGTTTATAAAGTTAGGGAACTTAGAACAGGCATTACTATCTGTGTGTCTCATGCCAATTTTACTGGAGCGAACCCAACATTACTGACATGAATGGCTGCAGTATGTCCCCAATATACCCATGGGGGGGAAAGGAGCGGGGGGGGGGGGAAGACTTCAACAACCCTGATTATGGCCGTGGTATAACTTCTGTGGCTGAAAAACTGTTCAGCACCGATAACTTCAAAGTGTTGCTTTGGCAGTTGACAGTTGGCATGGAGCAATTGATCACAATGGAATTGGCATGATAAACAACAGTGAACTTATGTTCTTCAATAAGTCTCTGGATCATAAAAAAACATTTCACTCATCGCCAACCTCACAAGCATCTTCTTGGAAACATCACTATTTGTAAGCATATTCACTCATTGACAGTGACTTAGTCTGAATCTGATATATGTGGTACAACAGAATAAAATCTCTTAGGGTGATTGTCTGCACAGATCATGAAATTGTGATTTTGACATGGTTGTGAAACCTGGAGGCACTATGGCAGTCACAAAACGCTTGCCAAGTTTCTCTTGTTCAACCATATGTGGGTCATGTATAACTATGAAAGAAAATTACCAACTGGAAAGACCTAATATGTAGAGAATCCATTTTGATTTTTAATTAAAGTACAGCTCCACTGAGCAGAACATGCTGTTTGTAAGGATACATGACAGATATCCCAAGAGATCAAGCTGGCCAGAAAAAGGAATTCCAATGATTTACTGAGGCAAATTCAGAAGCTGTATAGTATTGGTTTGATAAGCAAGAAGGTATTTATTTTATCAAGCTAGCATTATCATAAAATATCAGGGTTGGAAGGGACCTCAGGAGGTCATCTAGTCCAACCCCCTGCTCAAAGCAGGACCAATCCCCAACTAAATCATCACAGCCAGGGCTTTGTCAAGCCTGACTTTAAAAACTTCTAAGGAAGGAGATTCCATCACCTCCCTAGGTAATGCATGTGTTTCACCACCCTCCTAGTGGAAAAGTTTTTCCTAATATCCAACCTAAACCTCCCCCACTGCAACTTGAGACCATTACTCCTTGTTCTGTCATCAGCTACCACTGAGAACAGTCTAGATCCATCCTCTTTGGAACCCCCTTTCAGGTAGTTGAAAGCAGCTATCAAATCCCCCCTCATTCTTCTCTTCCACAGACTAAACAATCCCAGTTCCCTCAGAGTCTCCTCATAAGTCATGTGTTCCAGACCCCTAATCATTTTTGTTGCCCTCCGCTGGACGTTTTCCAATTTTTCCACGTCCTTCTTGTAGTGTGGGGCCCAAAACTGGACACAGTACTCCAGATGAGGCCTCACCAATGTTGAATAGAGGGGAACGATAACGTCCCTCGATCCCATTAAATGCTAGGGCACAGTAGAGAACATTTTAAATGTAATACAGTAGTCACAAATGAAGCAACAAGAACAAAACATTGCTAATAATTATAGCTTTAAGAGAGTGACAAAACCAAGCGTATGTGTCTGCTCAAAATATCTCTAGGAGAGGTGGACTTGACCTGCCCAACCCACTAATCCCTATCCTAAAAACATTTAGGCCACTTGTGGGTATGTTGGCTTTGGATATGTACAACTAATGACAGACAAAGGTTGGTGGTTAGCTGTGTTCTATGACAGCTAATTTGCCAGATCTGAAGTGATCTAAAATCTCCTTTGACCTGGTTGGTTCATCCCTACTCTTAGTAAACATGGTTCAGATTATTTTTCAATAAAAGGAAGAAAAAATCACCTGCAAATATATTGAACTACAACAAGCATGCAGATTTTATGGCAAAACAACAACATTTAATTGTATTATTGTATGCTACTTTGATTCCTCCACCATGGACCTCCTTTTTGCAGTCCTGCTCAGTTAGTGCCACTTGATCTTCTACGGATTTACTTTTACTCTGATTTTCCCCACTCATTTTTATAAAGTACAAAGAGCTGGATTAGCAGCTATTTTTCCTGTCTTCCCTTCTCTACAATCTTGCCATTCTGTCCTCTTCGTAACATCCATTTGCTACATTTCAAAGAGAGAGAAATACAAAATGTAGATCTGTAGGTGCCTTTATACAGACGGGGGTAATATTATTAATGACCATTCCAATTAACTCTCTGTAAAATAAAACAAGTGAATAATTAATGATTTTTTGTAGTAATTAGTAAATGTAGAAAGTGCCAACACTTTTTCCACTAAATATGATGAGATGTAACATATCAGTGGCTAACATTATCAAACATTTATCAGACTTTAGCTCCACACCAGGCCTGCAAGTCTATAAATCCTAGTTTCACGATAGACAGATTCATAACTATGAAAGCCTAAAAATTAGAAACAAACAACTCTGGTCACCAGTGACAATAAAGGAGGAATCCTCATGCAAATACTTCCTTGCCTTCCATACTCCTCTACTCTGAATTTGCAAGCACTTTTTACAATACATACAAAGATAAATGGGAATGGAAAGGATCTTTCAGAGCCTGATGAGATGCCTAGCTCTTATATTGCTCTTTTCATCTTTATATCACAAAGAATTTTACAAAGGAGGTCAATATAATTATCCTCATTTTACTGAGGCAGAAGGAAGGGACTGGCCCAGTGTCACTCAACAGGCCAGTAACAGGGCTAGGTATAGAATCCATGTCACTGGAGTCCCCATATCCAATATTGGAGGTCTTGTAGTTCATAAGTGGAAAAACTGAAATTGCAATCCTCTAAATTGGATTTCCAGAATATGGCATTATCCACAATTTTTTTTCTCTATCATTCTGAGGTATGATCCTGTTCACTTCCAGTCTGAATTTGAGCTCCTCATCCTAATCTACATGACCCATAATGGATAAAGATAATTCATTATCTCAGTGAACTCCTCCCCAACAACAACAATTGCACATCATGGTCCACCAGTGCATGGTGGATGAGCCCTGGTTTAGACTCCTGGGGCTTGATTCTCCAGTCAACTAAATCCATTGTGTGCTGCTAAAGCCAATTGCTGTGTCATCCAGCCACCGTGTCAGCCATCCAACCTACTGCTGGCATAAGGAAGAAAGGGGTGTGATGAGAGCCATCTGGGTGTAAGGAACGTGTTGAGTTATGCTACACCCAACTCTCAACTGGTGGAAGGTCACTCAGACACCTTATACCAGTGGTGTAAATAATAAGTACATAAGAACATAAGAGCTGCCATACTGGGACAGACCAAAGGTCCATCTAGCCCAGTATCCTGTCTTCTGACAGTGGCCAATGCCAGGTGCCTCAGAGGGAATGAGCAGAACAGGTAATCATCAAGTGATCTATCCCCTGTCAC
The DNA here is from genome assembly GCF_965152275.1 of Natator depressus. NCBI lineage: Eukaryota > Metazoa > Chordata > Testudines > Cheloniidae > Natator > Natator depressus. The sequence goes on from NC_134237.1 coordinate 49,238,431, forward strand.
CCATTCTCAGCTTCTGATAAACAGAGGCTAGGGACACCACCCCTGCCCATCCTTGCTAATAGCCATTGATGGACCTATCCTCCATAAATTTATCTAGGGTTTTTTGGGGTTTTTTTTGGACACTATTATAGTCTTGGCCTTCAAAACATCCTCTGGTAAATAAGTGTTCCTCAGTACTTCTGACTTTTGTGCTCAGGTCAGGCAGTATGGGAACAAGAAACCACCCCTTCATTGATGTGCCCCTTCATTGAAATGAAATGAGAATCTAGAACATTTTCTATGGCAAAACTGATTAGCAGGAGAGATTTAAGCTCCAACCTGAACATACTCAGATCAAAGTGTATATCAACATTTCATTAAAGCTGACTACATATGAAAATGGTTACGGAGAATGGAAGAGTGCTTAGGAGGAAAAAAAGAGGAAAAAAGGGTTGTTTGAGATTTTTAACATATGGTAGATGGGTACAATCACTGGCCTTCTTAAGGAAGAAGTGTTCAAAGGATTGATTTCTCATTCAACTAATGGTAAATTGCAATACCAGGCTGCTGCAGAAAATAATATTAATGATTCCTTAAATGAATCATCCTAAATACATAATTTTTTAGGATAGAGCACAGGAGAACCTGCTTCTCCATGAAGTATTTGTGCATTTATAGATGTTGAGGATGTTCAGTAAAGGTCACATTTAATTGCACAACACATTCTTGGTGTATATTTTATAGGTGTAGTATAATTCCATTCCCTAGTAGGCAGTTCTAATAAGTTTAATGCTGCAAGTGGCATTGTTTCAAGTTTTGTGATTTAAAAATGTCCAGCAAGACAACAGTGTTGCACTGATGAGTGCTGTCACAGGGTTCTCCACTCACTGCTGCAGCAGCGCCTCCCTCTGGGAAGTAGTTCTCAAGGACGATGCGCCCCTCTACAGTTCGTGCACAGTCACTCTGACTCTGATATGCAGGTCTTCTTGCTCCAGAACCTGCAATGTCCTCTTCATGACTTAGCCCTCCAGCAAGGTCACCCAGTGTTCCCCTTTCTGTGGTTCAGTCCATCAACAGTCCCAGGAAGTCTTCCTATTCACTGCCCTGATGCTATTCCCTCAGTAGCTGCAAGGGGAACCTGGGGCCACCTTCTACTCCAGGTTACAGCCTAGGGACCCTCGGCTCAACAGTTCTAGGCTTCTTCTCTCTGCCCTCACCGTTCCTTCCCTGGACTACTTCCTGGTTCCCCGTCTCTCTCTGGCTGTACCAGCTCCAAGAATCCTCCTCCCTCTTCCCAAGGAATGACTGCTGCCTGCCTTCCTTCAGGCTTTCCCAACAGCCACCAAGCACTCCTCCCCCTTCCCAGCGAGGGGCTGCCTTTTCTCAGCAGCAGCCTCCAAGCATTTCTTCCTCTTTCCAGGGAGTGACCGACTTTTCTCAGCAACAGCTCCAGTCTGTAGCCCTCTACATGGCTTTATAGGCCCTGTCTGTTTCTGCACAGGTGGGACTGCTGGCAATCACTTACTTCTTTGCTCCCTGGCTTCTCCTCCAGGTGCAGCCTGGGCAGTTAATTGGCCTACCAGGCCATCTTAACACTTGTCAGTCCTGTGTGGGGTGGACATCCCATTACAAGTGCCAAAAGCTGTATGATCTTCTGTAATCAAACTCAGGCTGAAAATATGGGGACTCTAAAAAGAAATACCAATACATTCACATGCATGGATTTTCAAAAACTGTGGTAAGTACCCAGGTTTGTGTGTACCATATTGCCATAGGATTTAAGAAAATGTTAGAAACCTGCCATAGCTGAAAAGCTGGGCTGATTTTTGTATGGACAGGAGATGGTAGGAACTGTGCTTCTGTGCAGAAAGATCTGTTATGTGAGATCCATTTACTCATCCCTGTCCTGATGATACACTTATTATGGAACCCTCCTTTCTTTTTATATGTTCAGTAAGGAAAAGGGATACCACAGAGATACTGACCTGAGGCAAATATTAAACTCTCCTGTTCTTTTGCTCATAAACATTGCAAAGTTAGGAATGTGTTCTAAGGTAAATTTTCTGTCCTAGAAATGAGGGCAGAGGTTTAGGGTGTTGTTGTGGGGTAAAAGGCAGAAAGTTTAATGGTTAAGGGAAAGGAAAGATGAAAGCTCTGGGGAAACAATGTTGCTAAGAGAGGGGTGGCATTGTGGGATGGGGAGGTGAGAAATATACCCTAGAGAAGTCTTGAACCAGGAGAGACTAGAGCCATGGCATGCTGCAAAGAGGTTCTTCAGGATACTGGGAACATGTAAGTTAAGCATTGGAAGACAGAGTGGAAGGCCCATTTACACAAGAAGTCACACAGTGGGATGTAAAAATCAAAAGGGAAGCAGTACACCAGAGCATAAGCTACGGGGTTTATCCTAAGTACAGACAATAAAATTTGGGGGATATAAATTGGGCCCTACAAATTCACAGCCATGAAAAACACATCATGGACCATGAAATCTGGTGTCTTCTGTGAAATCTGGTCTTTTGTGTACTTTTACCCCATACTATACAGGGGAGACCAGTGTTTCTCAAACTGGGGGTTCCGACCCAGAAGGGAGTTGTGGGGAGGGGGGGAAGGGTCAGAAGATTATTGTATGGGGGTCATGGTATTGCCACCCTTACTTCTGCAGTGTCTTCAGTGCTGGGTGGCCAGAGAGTGGCATATGTTAGCAAGGTGCCCAGCTCCGAAGTCAGTGCCCCACAAGCAGTAGCGCAGAAGTAAGGCTATACCATACCATTCCATCCTTATTTCTGCGCTGCTACTGGTAGCGGTGCTGCCTTCAGAGCTGGACTCCCGGCCAGCAGCTGCTGCTGTCCACCAGCCCTGCTCTGAAGGCAGCACCGCCGCCAGCAGCAGTGCAGAAATAAGGGTGGCAATACCACAACCCCCCCTACAATAACCTTGTGACCCCCTCCTCCCAACCTCCTTTTGGGTCAGGACACCAGCAGTTTCAACACCATGAAATTTCAGATTTAAATATCTGAAATCATGAAATGTACAAGTTTTTAAAATCCTATTACTGTAAAATTGAGCAAAATGGACCATGAATTTGGTAAGGCTATAAGGAGAAGGCAAAGAAGAACTGCTTTATCCTGCACCCAGGGAATAATCAGGCAAAGGTTTAATGAATAATCCAAAGGTTTAATGTAACACCCTCTCTTGAAAATCACTTACACTTAGACTCTTGATTGGGTGCTCATTTAGACTCTAAAGAACTTTTGTAAATTCTATCACAATTGAATTTGCCTCATACGAAACAGATCTAATTCTCTTTTAAAAGTACTGGTTCTCTGTTCTCATCTTTTCCAAGGTCCAGTTATCAGTTTTAAGTTTCCATAATTTCTCTTTAGTTTAGTTATTTAATAAGAAGGGGGAAAAAATCCAAATATGAGTACTGATTTTTGTAGGACTTCGATTTCAAGTGGAACATTATAAAGTCTATTCCTATTGCTTAATAAAAATGGCATCTAATGAAAATCATTAAAGTGATCTCAAAATATAAATTCAAAACAGCTGGTTTATTTATTCCTCCAGCAGCACTTCAGTATCATGAAAGATAGAATATAGTACTGAAACCTTAAACACAATAAAAAGCTTTCTAAGTGAAAAAACTGAAGAATCATACATCAAAACTCAGAAGGGGAGATCAATCAAGAATCATTCATTTTAGAACAGTATTTTCACTGTTGTAGTGATGGTGCTGTAGTATCGGGTACAAGGTCATAAATTTAGAGCCTTTTTAACGTTTTCAAATGTATTAATTTACTTAGCTCCTTCTCATTTATAAATTTATTTATTTAAAACAAAAATAAACCAAAGAAAAAACTGGCACACTAAGGTGAGACAAAGTTCAGATTCAAAATACTGGATATAATGTTCTTAGTTTTTAGTTCTAAATGGTTGTTGTTTATACATTATTACACACTATTAGAGTGCCAACATCTAACCCAGCAGTGGCTGAACTTTAGTAATGGATGAGGCAAGTCAAGTAACTTGCTTTGTAATTCTTTTGGAAGAAAAGAATTATATAGTCATCAATAAAACCTCTTACATGTGTTGTAGTTAACATTGCAACAGCATTCTCTAGGTATTCACTACACTAAGTACACCATGGTAGTTTTATATTTGCAGGAAAATGTTATAAAAATATTAAAAGTAAGCTACTGTAAAATAAATCTCAAAACAGAAAAACAAACATGTATATGGCATAAATCAAGATTAACAATTTTACATTATATAAAATTACAGTGACAAGAGAAAGACAGCCTACAGCAATGCATGAGGACTTTTCCATATTACTTGATCAATTGTGTCTTTAGGTCAGGAAGTTGAACTTGCTATAAAACAAAGAGGGTAATAACAAGATAGAAAATATTTTAAATAACTAGATCAAGCACAATAGGATGAACTCTAGACTATTAGTAAAGAAAATCCTTAGCACAAAAAGTATCCAGTCTCTACATTTGGAAATAGAAACTTCAACACAAATACTCCATACTGAAAGTCATTTAACCCGGACATGTCCAATCTACCCTTATAAAACATGATCTCTGTGTGCCATAGTGTTCTTCATATTTTAGAGACATAGTGCAAGAGCAATAGAACAAATAATGGTTGCTTTTCAACCTTTACAACAAAAAATTTAAAAATCCTATAGAACAATGTCAGTAATCTTGTGCATGCATAAGTTAGGGCACATCAGCTTACAATTAGATGAAATCATTAGGAAGACAGAGGTGTAGGTAGCTATCAAACAGGAAGAATTTAGAAAGGAATTTAAGATTGGCTGTTCAGCTGGAGAATTTTGATGGAAAAATGACGTCATTTTTTAATCAATTGGCACCGATTACCAGAGACTGTTAATTCTGCAATATGTAAATAGGAATATAAACAAGAGACAGATTCTGATCTCTGGTATGTAAATATGCAATAGCTTCACTAAAATCAAGATCAGAATCAGCCCCATATACTTTTTTCCAGTTTAATTAAATTTTGTTAGTTCAAAAAATATTGGTAAAGAACTTGAAAAAATACAGATTGGTTTGGAATTAAATATGGTTTTCAACAGTATTACATCCAGTTCACAATGATTCTTTTAATCTGACAGTGGAAACAAGAGTTGGGTTTGAGCACAGAGTGCACATTACTAAAAAGGACGTTAAATAATACACCTATATGGAATTGAAGGAGACTCATTACTGGTGCAATAAATTATCCACAGACTATTTGGCAACACTATATCTCACTGTCTACTTCTATGGCTTCTCAATAACACATACACAATATCTTATCTATGAACTCAAGGACCTTAAGACAAATATTATTGAAAGCCATCAATCAAGGGGAGGTTTGGAGAATTGTTTAATAAAAAGACTTGTATACATCTTCTAGGTTTATCTTCCTAAAACAGTTATTGCTGAACCAAAAAAACAACCAAAAAAAGTATATGAAATTTTGTACAACTCACCAAGACTTTCAGTTTGAAAAAGTCACCTGACATTTATTGAATTTACAAAAGGCACTCTGCAAAAACAAATATGAAAGTGAAATATCACTTATAATTATGTCACATTTGTCTTAAGGCTAACATCCTCGTTACTGCTGCAAGGAGGGCAGGGGTTTAATACCATTAAATGATTGACTTTTAAATCTCTCCCTCTGGTATTTCCTACTTTGGGATTTTTATTATTGTTAAAATTAATTTAATGCTTGTGAAAGGTACCAGACAGACGTCCCTGGAAACTGTGGTCCAGATTATTTGCTCCCTGACACAGTGGCCTTAACATTCTCATAGCTTAGAGTCACCTGAGAACTGATCTAAAACTATACCAGCTGGCCACTGAAAATACATCAAAAGATCATTTTTGGACCATGTTAAATCTGGGCACCTGGATCTGGAAGGCTCCAATATTGTTCGGAGAATTCCCTGAGCCACTCAGTACACCAGCAAAGTGTGTTCAGCCTAGTAGTACAGTGAATTTTTAAAAATTCACTGTTACACCATGAAATAAGTGAGTGAAAAAAATGCATTAACGTATATTTACTCTAATATGAATTGTGGATCAGGTCCTCAAATGGTGTAAATCAGCATAGCAGGCTTATGAATCTGTTTCAACAGTATATGCAATTCATTCTGTTTGTTTCAGTGAATATTCATACTAATGTTTTTAAACAGGAAAATCTGTCATAAGAAAGTCTCAAGTATTTATAAAGCCCCCTTGAAATCTCTTGGCTTTTCATTTTATTGACTACAAAAAAGTTTTAATCTTCCTAACAGAAAACAAACTTCATAAGAAAGGGACACTAAGAGCTACAAATAGAAACTTGTGGAACAAATATTTCATGAGCAACCCACAGTATGAAATATATTTACTTACAGAATTCATTTTCAAATGAGCACATTTATAGTAATTAAATTCTGTTTATTAATAATTCAGTGGGCAGAAAAAGGTGTGAAATAATCAAGTAAATTATTCACTGCACAGAGTTTGCCCAGATCTAATTACAGCCATCAGTCACCATACAATGATCTGTACTTCTTGAAATATTTTTTCTTCTTTTTTTCATTATAGAGACTTTCCACTGTTTGAATTCAAAGAATGTTTTAAATATGTAGTTTCCGTATTTAGACTTGCCAATCAAGAAAGCAATACAATAGAATGATACAACAAAACCACTTCTCTTTGAATCACTATCCCATGCCTCCCAGAAGGTAATTTATCTTGACCAGGGCTACCTACCAACTTTAAAAGATGTTTTTCTTGTTTGTTTAGAATAATTCCCATATACTTTCATTCAGATATTACTGGTCTATAGATGATACAGTAGGAAGCTCTCATATTAAGGTTGGGATCTACAGCAATATTGCACTGTAGCAATAATAGTGAACCTTTTTACTCCTGAGTGCCACAACACACCACACAATCTGATTTAACTAGGGTATTGAATAACAGTATTTATGTGATTTCTGTTGCTGATTTTATCTCTATAGGTTTTCAGCCTGTGGGTAATATCTACTCACTTTCAAAGTCACACAAATAGCTTGAGTGCATCAGAGCTAATTGGTACCTGGAGAAACTATAGACCAACAGGAATATGGATCTAAACCATGTTTCTCTTTCCTGTGTAAAGCAAAACTCTTTAAAAATGCACCTCCCTTCCTCTCTAACACCCCATGTGGGTCAAAAGCATGAAGAACATATCTCCATGCCAGAAATGTCAGAACACTGGAAATAACATGTCAAAGGACAAACAATAATGTGAGAAGAGAAAGGGCATACTCCTTGTCATAAAACTAGTCTGAGAATTTTAATGTCTCCTATGGAGTAGTTAAATGACCTACAATTCAAAATCCAGTTGAACTGGAAGCAATCAAAGAAATAGTGAGGTACATCTGTAATTCTGAGACTAGGAAAGACTTGAAAATTAGATATGGGATTTCTCCTGCTTGGGAAATACTGAATATGTCTAAACAGAATAACAACCACTTGTAGCATCATCCATTTCAAGAACAGAACTCAAATGTATTTTTAAAATAGTATTAAAATACTATAGATGTTTTAAAAAACTGTAGGTTTCCAGTTCAGAGTGGGGGGCAAAATCAGTAGTATCAACTGCTCTTGGTGCAGTCTCTCTAGGGCTCTAAAGCTTTCTTCTAATTGGTCCTCTTTAATTCACTTGCAATTAGACCAGGCCATAAACTCTTAAACTGAATTGAGTCTATTGGCCCCTCAACTCCTATGCTTTTGTCTCATTGTCAGTTTTTCAGAGGCAGCCTGGCATGAGACTCTTCTACCCCCAGGCCTTTCTACCTCCTATTCCCTCTCTGTTCTCCTCTGTTTATAGCTGGCTTGTTTTCTTTATTAGTCACAGCTGTGGGTGCATGCCCCTGGGATTGGCAGTTCCTGCAGTTGTGCAGGGGTGTGATCAGACTGATTGCCTGTAAGTTCATCTCTCTTCTTCCTGTGCTTAGTATGGAGTTTGTACACAAACCCCATCCCTTTAGTGTTTCATGCTGAACTGGATCAACCTAATGAGTGACCAGACGACCAAAAATACATGCAGCCTGGCCATTTTAACTCTTTAGAGTCAACAGGGCAGGTCATCAGGTGATGTAAACTGTCATAACTTCATTGAAGTAAAAAAATATGGCTATGTCATTGAAGTTAATGGAGCTATGGCAATTTACACCAGCTAAGGATCTGCCTCAACAAACTGATTTGTCATCGTGGAACAGGTCAGACAGAAAAGTGAAACAGTGCTACCAACATGCTTCAAACCTCGATGTTCACCAGTTCTGCTTTGTTTAAAAATCACACCGGATCTCTCCGTTTACCTTTAGGGATACAGTAGCCTAAGAGCTGATTCAAAATTTCAGTTTAAAAATATTTAAAAAAAAGATTTCTAGTGGAAATGAGATAGGCAGGGTACTTAGACTGCCTTCAATTTTAAATCTGGGCAGAAATGTATGCAAAAAAATAAGGTGTAATTTGTGCCCACATGAAGAGGAGCCAGAACTCAGATTTTAAGTGTACTATCAGGTAATGACACCTGGGGTATGTCTACACTACAGCGAGAAGCGTGTTTCCCCATGAGGATAGCCAGATATGCAGTAGCTCTGATTGAGCTATTACAGAAAAAATAGTGTGGCCAGGAATAATACAGGTGATCACTTGGGCTAATTGCCCAAGTTTAGGGAGGTGGTCTGGCCAGGTTTGTAGTCAGCCATCTAGACTGAGCTGCAGCATGTACTACTCCCCCATACACTACTATTTTTAGCTAGCTGGGAAGCCCACTTTGAGATGCAGTATACACATACCCTTATATATGATAGAGTTATAGATACATTGGAAATCTTGGTCAAGGTACAGATCACTCAGATTTTGAGTCAAAAGGAATACCTAAAATATGAAATAAAGTTAAGGTCTAATTTTAAATGCAAGGACAGATTTAAATAGCCTACAGGAGGGGAAAAAAGACTGGCTTACTGGCAAATTAAAGTGTTTATTCATGAAATAAACAGCAATGCATTTCAATATTAATTTACAACTTTCTACACAAGATAAAGAAGATTAACAGAAAATGTTATTTCCAGTTCTAATCTCTTTATATTTTACAATACTCAAGATGTCTGCTATCCTAGAAATGTTGTGACATTTGTTGTAAAATGCACAATGACTAAAATTAATGGACTCAGAATATGGTACAGTTCTGTAAGAAAAATATCTGAAAAATGCTTGCAACCCCCTTCCACAAGAATGCCTCCTGATTCATTTATTAAACGACAACAAATAACATGGTTTTTATGATGAGTACTGTGTCAAACTGGGAAAAGGTCTGTATTATTTAGGAATATTAAGTAGGCTTTGTTTTCCTGTTCAATTTTATGATGCTGTCTGACGGAATCCATATAATCAGATCATAGGAGGCTATAAAGAGGAATTGTTAAGAAACGCAGGAAGGGTAAAACTATGACACAGATAAGACAGCTTCTCATAAGCAAGGACTACTAGGTCACCAGGTTGAGGAAAAACCTATTAGGATGTTTTTCTCTTTCCAAGGCTAGGGCTGAGATCAAAAGACCCTGATGGGTTAAAAAGGTGTCCCCAGCAGAAAGGGAAGGGGGAAGTGGTTAGCTTAGCTGGAGGCTGACAGAGGGACACACAATCAGCATGCACCAAGGCTGACACACTGTCAGGCTGACTTGAGAGCCAGAGAGACTGGAGCCAGCTAGCTGTAAACTTGGTGCCAGAGGCAACAGGGGACACCACAGCTGAGCTGTAGCTACCTTGGGACTTAGGGGAATGGCAAGTGTAGGTAAGACAGTAAGTGTACAAGTCTCTTATTTTAAAACCTACTTCTCTCAGCTAGGTATACCACTTGGGCAAATAAATAAATAATTTGTTTGGAGAAACTGCTTTTATGTCACTAAACAATTCCTGATCACAGGCTCCAAAAATAACTTTAGTAGGGTGCAGTTGGGTTTGCAAAACAACATGGTTGGCACCCAGGGAGGTGTAACCTGGAGACCAAGTCAGGCAGTGGTTAGATTGCAGGATCCCACATCAAGAGAAGTGGAGGCACAGGCCTGCTGCTTGAAAGGTTTGCATTCTGGGGGCTGAAAAGGGGTCTCAAAAGGTCCCATGAGGCATTGCAATCACAGGTGCTGGCTTCCTCCGGGTGCCTAGGCCCTGCCCCCACCCCACCCTTTCCCCCTAAGCCCACACAAAGACCATACTGTGGACACGCCCAACTGGCAATTACTGTAGAGGCTACATATTGACTTAAATTAAGTCAACTTAACTTTGTAGTGTAGACATGCCCTAAAGGGCTGCCTGACACTTCAAAATAACCAGAGCGCAACCAAGCCTGTCATTCCTCCTCCTTACCCTCTGGACTAAGAACTATGGGAAAGGAGGCATTGGTCCTGGCTGTGTCAGATCCAGGCGTACAGGAGATTCTTCAACACATGGGGTATCCCCAGCAGGAGACTGGGGGTAGGCTACGCTGCAGTTTAGACACCTCCAGCTGGCCCATGCCAGCCAACTTGGACTCACAGGGCTGTTTAGTTGAGTAGTAGGTGTTCAGGCAAGGTGTGAGAATCCCAGAGCCCAGGCTGCAGCCCAAGTCTGAATGCCTACTTTACAATTCTATAGCCCCTTAGCCCAAGTAAACTGGCACGGGCCAGCCTTTGGTTTTTAATTGCAGTGTAAAGATATCAGATGCAATCTAAAGCAACACAAGAGGAGGAAAGCAGACAAGGGAATCTGTCCCACTATATTTTGGTAAAGCTTAACACAAATGGACAATGCCAATATTACTAAAGAGAAGGAAAAAAACCCACAGAGCTGGGTACTACTTGGTGACGCTTGAAAGACAGTCATGAAAAATGAGTTTATGAAACTGTTCTGCTAGTTTAAATGTAAGAAATGATTCTGCCCTCCCCCAGACTTGCCTTGTGTTTCCTTAATTTTTTTTCCTAATGCAAAATTTATCAGATTTGAGATTTTGTTGATCTCTGCAGTATATTATCTATATCATCCTATATTTCTCTAGTACACTTATGCCTTTATTCTGTGTTTATTTTTCATATCTACAGCAGATCTTATAAAGCAAATATCTTTTTGTTATAGTTGCTGACCCCATAGATTCTTTTATTTTCTTGCTATGGTTGTTTTATAAATATCTGATGTGGCATAATAAGATCATTTTCCAGAACATTAGAAACTGTGCTGATCTTTTACGACTTTCTTAAAATAACTTTTCAATCTATTGACAGGCTATTATTAAAAGTGGTGAGGGGGGAGATTAAACATAGTAGATAGTCTATGCATTCTACAGCTCTCAAAAGACTGCAGTTGAAATCTTAAAGCTCCATCTTTATTATGAAGGCACATACAATACATATCTTGTAACTGTGGCACAAAGGTAACAATATTTTCAAAAATCAGGGACTCTTTGTGGTGTCATTTTTAGAATCTCAGAATAGTTGAGTGCCAGACAAAAATACAGTTTAAAAAAGGTGTTTGTTGGTGTCCCTACTGTCAGTTTCTAACAGCGTGCATTAACTCGCAATTGATGTTTTCTTCCCAGTCACTTAGTCTCTGTCTATACTGGAGGGAAGGGTTACCACTGTGTAGCTCTACTAGTACATCTACGCCCATGCCAGCCTCCATGTAAATCCATAACAGTGGTGTAAGGTAGGACTTAAACAGATGCAGTTTACCCCTTACTTAGAAAAGGTTATTGTGGTAAGTCACACTGACACAGTGTATCTTCATTAGAGGTTTATGTCTGTGTCGCTATATCAGTGTAAGTACACGTGTGCAAATTTCCAGCCTAGCAAAACCTGCAGCATTCTGAATGATAATAAAGTACTGAATAGGTGTCAGTGACATTTACATTGAGCAAAAGAGCATCTTTTATAATGCCCACACTCAAATTTTCTCCTTGCTCCAAACGCTAGTCAACAGCTGCTCTACTGGTTTGTTTGTTCCTGGTAAAGACAGAGTAAGTTCTATTCAATACAGGATAAATACCCAAATGTTTTGATTGCTGTAATAAAAAACAGGAACATTTTGGGTGTCCCAAAAGAAGTTCCTGGGACATCAAGACATCCTATGAAAAATGAGGAATGTGCCAGTAAAAGCAGACATATGGGGTGAGCTCCATACATATATTTAGACATATAAACCCCAAGCTTAGGCACGTAAGTCTGGGGGATTGGTGCCTAAGACCCAATTTTGGCTTTACTACAATCAACAAAACTCTCACCGAACCCTGTAGCTGCCTAAACTCATTCCATGTCTAAGTTTTTAGAGTAAAAATTTCCTATGCACCTAAGTTTCTAATTCTGAGCCCACTGCTGCTTCCCTCTAGGCATCCAAATGCCTATCTCCCATCCAAGACCCAAAGAAATCCACAAACCAGGGAAAGATAGGCATTTGGTCACTTAAGTTGCATGCCAGTGTGATCCAGTAGGCAGCCTCTGAGCACACACCCCAGATCAGGTACCATTCAAAATCCATTTGGAGGACATGGTGCTGACTGTGTCCACCTTATAAATTTAGCATAGTTGTAGTATTCCCCAGAGATGTGGGAGATGGGTTTAATTTCATTCTCTCTGACAGAAGGGGAGAAAGGATTTCACAAGAGGTCTCCCATCTCTGAGGATAGTGCTCTAGCCACTGAGTTTTGGAATATCCTGAGGTGGGACTACCTCAGTCTCTCCTATTGGAGCTGTTGTACTGTGGATAACAGAGAGTGGTTGAAGCAGGGGGACTGGACCTGGGTTCCCTCCCCCAACCACTGGACTATAGCGTCATTCTCAATCCAGTTCACTTTAACCACTGGGCTAAATGTTGTATGGTGGGTGGCACCACCGTCACTTCCTCCTGTAGCCATTTTGTTCAGGATAACTAACTCAGTCCTGGAAGGAATGGCATAGGCACTTAAGCCACCTGACTACAGGCTGGGGGGCGGGGGGTGTCAACTGTAGATTGCTAAGAAGAGTTAGGTGCCTCCCTGCATCCCAGAGTTAGGCACCTATCTCCAAGAGACAAGTGTGGCTTAGCATACTCTGGTCATCAGCATCTTTCGCTGGCTAGCTTCCTACCTAGCACACTGGCTTTTGTGGACTTCATTCTCAGGCATCTCTTCCCCCACACCCCATTCATTGTACAGAAACACCTAGGCACCTAACACAGCATTGGGGATGGCTGCATTGTTCCAGTGATTTTCTAAGCACCTGAATTTTAGATCCTGTTATGCTCAGTGTTTCAACACCCAAGTCCATCCTTGGACTTCATCCCAGGTTGCTTTATATATAGCGCTCATCTCCACAGTATTTGAGCACCTCCCAACAGCCCTGTGGAATAGGGAACTGGTATTTTCTCCAGTTTCTAGATGAATAACTGAGGCACCAGAAGATCTAAGTCCTGATTCTGGAAAACATCCTTATTTGGGACAGCACTTAAGTGAGTGCTTAAGTCCCCTTCAACTCAGATACTGCCCAAGCCATACTCATTATAGTGGCAATTACTGGACTTACAATACTTATCACATTGCATTGTGAAATCACTTATCAGAACTTGGTAATGAATTAGCTAATCACCTCCCCCAATAAGGTAGGTAAGTATATCAGAGTCCAGCTTCCCAGGCTGGCAAAAGTACCCTTCAATGGCATTAAAAGGCTAAAATGAAAAGATATATCTTCAAACAATACAAATGGTCTGTTCAGATTTTGAGATGGGGGATTGTTGAGTTAAAAGGAAATGGCAGACAGAGAAGAAAATAAAAGTAATTAGAGCTGGTCAGAAGTTTTCCAGTGGAATATTTTTCCAATCAGAAAATACCGATTAGTTGAAAGCAAAACAGTCCATGGGTGTGTGTCACTTTCAATGAATCCTTCAAAGGAAACCAGACAGTACTGATTTCTTATGGAAACGTGTCTGGTTTTCTAAATATTTTTATTATCTTTGCTGCTCACCTACCACTCCAGCTCTTCAGCAGCCAGCCTGGCAGGGCATTTGAATTTTAAGAATTTTCCATGGAATGGAAATACCAAAAAAAAAGTGTCACAACCTATTTGGAAATGTCAACAATGAAACTTTAACACTTTGAAATTAAGATGTTTTGTTTCAATTTATTGAACTATCCTGACATGCTTCCTTTAAAGTCTGTTCAATATTAAATGTCCGTGCTGCATTGCCTTATGGGAGTTGTAGTTCAGATCCCTATTCTCTCCTATGGTCTGGTCTTCTTGGCCAGTATATGTCACCCTTAATGTACCAAATGTCCTGGATCCGCACTACATTATGAGATATAGTCATCCTGGGAGCACATAGGACAGAATGGAGGACACTCTCTCACAAAATAAGTGAAGTTTAGAGTTTTACTGAACTGATTAAAAAAACTCAACATTTTGGGTCACTTAAATCTAAAAAGGTAAATATTCTAATTCAAGTTCAAACTTTTTTTTGGTACACAATGAAAATTTTCCCCACAGAAAATTTTTATTTAGCAGAAATTGCATTTTCCATTGGAAAGTCATTCGGACAGAACATTGTTGACCAGCTCTAATTATTAGTCCCATTACACAGGAGAATAATCTGAGTTACCTGACCAGTGGCAGAGCTGATGACAGTAAATACATCAGATGAGACATCAGTAAATACACTAAAAAAGGAGAAAAGTAATCTTAAATATTTTAGATTATTCAATTTAGATTATTTTTTCTAAAAATTTCCCAGGTGGAAACCTGGTGGATGTGGCAAACATGAGAAATGTATGTGATACATTTCTTTCTTTCTGTAGGGTGGTCTAATCACTAATATTCAAGCAAAGCCAATAAAAACACTCTGTAATCCCTTCCGTAACCACTACCTCAGACATCAAGCCCTCTAATTTATTATGGATTTATCAGCTGAGTTTCCAAATTTGGTAACTGTGTCAATAGCATGTACAGCCGGTTTAAATTTCACCTAGTTTCATCTATCAGTAGGAAGTCGCTTTAAATAAAGAATTAGTAAATAAGTGACAATTAAAAAATAAATTATCTTTTCTAAACTGAATCCACTATCAGCCTTTTAAAATGTTCCAATACATTTAGTTAATTTCTTCTCATTTTTCATTTTGTCCCGGTAATGGATGGCGTCTATATATTGATTTGGGATGAAATGAAAAATACTTTCCTTTCTTCTATTCTAGATAAGAG
Organism: Natator depressus; assembly: GCF_965152275.1. Lineage (NCBI taxonomy): Eukaryota > Metazoa > Chordata > Testudines > Cheloniidae > Natator > Natator depressus. Next base: position 49,253,660 of record NC_134237.1, read on the forward strand.
GAGGAAGTAATAGGTTCTCCCATTTCATATAGGCTGCCAAGAGTACTAGTACTGAATTCAGCAAGCATACAATACTTTAAATATAGGCAAGAAAACATTGGTCAGTGACCAAGTGAGCAGAGACCCATCCAGTGGGCCATTATCAATCAACCAAGCAAAATTGAAATGAAAATAGAAACATTTTATAAAATGTCATCTGTATACTCTCAGTCTCTGAATGTTGGATATTGCTCATCACCCCAGGGCTTGGCTCACCATAAATGTGTCATCGCTTTGACCCAACTGCATATATTGATTCTGGCTGAGATTAGAAGTACAAGAGCCAAAATATTGCAAGTAGAGATGCTCCTAGAATGGTTGAGACCTGTGTGAATAGCAAAAAGTATCCAATCTCACAAGAAGACTCGTTCTCATGAGATTCCCAGTCCAATTCTGAAAACTAAAAAGTATCCAGATTTTCAGATAAACATTTGAACCGAATTGCCAAATATAATTTTGATTTATCCATAACTCCTTTTTATATTAAATTTGTTTTTGTGGACCCCATTTCAACCTATTCAGGAAATTTATTTTGCTTATGGTAACACTTGTAGATGATGGATCTTCAAATATAGTCTCTAGAGATGTGCACACAAAATGTGTGAGCTTGTTTATTTCAGCAGGATGCAACAAAACAGATTTGCATAAAACAATTAAATATTTGCATATATAGTCAAGTACTCAAAAGTGCAGTGATTTGCATGTTCAATCACGTTAACAAATGAATGAGCACATATTCTGTATACACTATTTCACAGGCTCTTTTGAACATCTGGCCTTCTTTATGCAGCTACTAAGCTGCTTAAGTTTCTATCTGTAGTGTCTAAGGACCATAGTACATAGGTGTTAAAAAGGATCCAAAAGTTCATAATCATTGAGAGCTAGATTTTCTATTTACAACTAGCAATGATTAAGGGGTAAGGCAGAGGTGCCCTGGCCCAAAAGCAGCCCAGGTAAGGAATCTCCAAGAGATTTACCTTTGACAGGGAGCTTGTGCTCACTCTGTGTCCAACATGACAACTCATTAAGCAAGTAGTTCATGCATATCAACAGATCAGTCAACCTGAAAAGCTATAATGCTAAAGGTCTGATACAAAGCCCATTGAAGTCAAAAGGAGTCCATCCAAAGACTTCAAAGGGCTTTGAATTAGGCCCTAACTGTGTATGTCCAGATTCTTAAGTGGTGTAAGTCAGTGTAGCTCCATTGAGTTCAATGGAGTTGTGCTGATCTGCTTGACAGGGAGCTGTTTCTATATTGTAAGAATTATATCTATTGGCTGGTGTTTATTCTTTCCCACCATTCATCCAAACCTTGATGTAACCAGGTTCATAGACATTAAGGTCAGGAGGGATCATTATGATCTAGTCTGACCTCCTGCACAATGCAGGCCACCGAATCTTACCCACCCACTCCTGCAATAAACCGCTCACCTATGTCTGAGCTACTGAAGTCCTTAAATCATGGTTTAAAGACTTCAAGGTGCAGAGAATCCTCCAACAAGTGACCCATGCTGCAGAGGAAGGCAAAAAAAACCCAGGGCCTCTGCCAATCTGCCCTGGAGGAAAATTCCTTCCTGACCCCAAATATGGTGATCAGCTAAACCCTGAGCATATATGGGCAAGATTCACCAGCCAGATACCCAGGAAAGAATTCTCTGTAGTAACTCAGATCCCACCCCATCCAACATTCTATTATGCCTATTTACAACGAATAGTTAAAGATCAATTAATTGCCAAAATCATGTTATCCCATCATACCTTCTCCTCCATAAATTTATCAAGTTTAATCTTGAAGCCAGATAGGTCTTTTGCCCTCACTGCTTCCCTTGGGTGGCTGTTCCAGAACTTCACTCCTCTGATGGTTAGAAACCTTCGTCTAATTTCAAGTCTAAACTTCCTGATGGCCAGTTTATATCTATTTGTTCTTGTGTCCACATTGGTACTGAGCTTAAATAATTCCTCTCCCTCTCCGGTATTTATCCCTCTGATATATTTATAGAGAGCAATCATATCTCCCCTCAGCCTTCTTTTGGTTAGGCTAAACAAGCCAAGCTCCTTGAGTCTCCTTTCATAAGACAGGTTTCTCGGATCATCCTAGTAGCCCTTCTCTGTACCTGTTCCAGTTTGAATTCACCCTTCTTAAACATGGGAGACCAGAACTGCACACAGTATTCCAGGTGAGGTCTCACCAGTGCCTTGTATAATGGTACTAACACCTCCTTATCTCTACTGGAAATACCTCACCTGATGCATCCCAAGACCTCATTAGCCTTTTTCACAGCCATATCACATTGGCGGCTCATAGTCATCCTGTGGTTAACCATTACTCCAAGGTCCTTCTCGTCCTCCATTACTTCTAATTGATGCGTTCCCAGCTTATAACTAAAAGTCTTGTTATTAATCCCTAAATGCATGACCTTACACTTCTCACTATTAAATTTCATCCAATTACTATTACTCCAGTTTACAAGGTCATCCAGATCCTCCTGTATGATATCCTGGTCCTTCTCTAAATTGGCAATACCTCCCAGCTTTGTATCATCCACAAACTTTATTAGCACACTCCCACTTTTTGTGCTGAGGTCAGTAATAAAAAGATTAAATAAGATTGGTCCCAAAACCAATCCCTGAGGAATTCCACTGGTAACCTCCCTCCAGCCTGACAGTTCACCTTTCAGTATGACCCGCTGTAGTCTCCCCTTTAAAGAATTCCTTATCCACTTTTCAATTTTCATATTGATCCCCATCTTTTCCAATTTAACTAATAATTCCCCATGTGGTACCGTATCAAACACCTTACTGAAATCTAGGTAAATTAGATCCACTGCGTTTCCTTTGTCTAAAAAAATCTGTTACTTTCTCAAAGAAGGAGATCAGGTTGGTTTGGCACAATCTACCTTTTGTAAAACCATGCTGTATTTTTCCCAGTTACCATTGACCTCAATGTCCTTAATCACTTTCTCCTTCAAAATTTTTTCCAAGACTTTGCATACTACAGATGTCAAACTAACAGGCCTGTAGTTACCTGGATCATTTTTTCCCCTTTCTTAAAAAGAGGAACTGTTAGCAATTCTCCAGTCATACAGTACAACCCCTGAGTTTACAGATTCATTAAAAATTCTTGCTAATGGGCTTGCAATTTCATGTGCCAATTCCTTTAATATTCTTGGATGAAGATTATCTGGGCCCCTGATTTAGTCCCATTACACTGTTCAAGTTTCGCTTCTACCTCAGATATGGTAATATCTACCTCCATATCCTCCTTCCCATTTTTCATGCTACCATTATCCCTAAGATCCTCATTAAAGACTGAGGCAAAGTGTTTGTTTAGATATTGGGACATGCCTAGATTATCCTTAACCTCCACTCCATCCTCAGAGTTTAGTGGTCCCACTTCTTTCTTTGTTTTCTTCTTATTTATATGGCTATAGAAACTTTTACTATTAGTTTTAATTCCCTTTGCAAGGTCCAACTCTACTTGACTTTTAGCCTGTCTCACTTTATCCCTACATGTTCTGATCTCAATAAGGTAGCTTTCCTTGCTGATCCCTCCCATCTTCCACTCCCTGTATGCTTTCTGCTTTTTCTTAATCACCTCTCTGAGATGCTTGCTCATCCAGCTTGGTCTACAACTCCTGCCTATGAATTTTTCCCCCTTTCTTGGGATGCAGGCATCTGATAGCTTCTGCAGCTTTGATTTGAAGTAATCCCAGGCCTCCTCCGCCTTTAGATCCATAAGTTTTTCAGTCCAATCCACTTCCCTAACTAATTTCCTTAATTTTTGAAAGTCAGCCCTTTTGAAATCAAAAACCCTAGTCACAGATTTTTGTTTATCCTTCCATTCAGTTTGAACTGAAGTTAAAGCCTTTGAGAACAATTTCTATGTAAAATAAGGAAAAAACCCATAAATCTCAATTGTATCATTCATAAATTTGAGAACAAGTACCTTTATGGCCAATAACCAAATCAATGCAGGACAAACCACCAAGACATTAATATTTAAAAAGAAATCTTCGGAATTTTCAGCTGCTGCAAATTCAGAAGACCTATCAGATATTGTTATCATATAATGATTGTTCAATTAAAAGGGTTATTTTAGTGAGCAGAGGAGTAAATTGGATAGTTGACTTCTGGAGATTGGATTTAAATGCTTGATTCATTAGCGAAAATATGTTTGATATTATGTTAGTCCTGATTTAAACAAACATATGATGTTCTTATACGTTTTTATATTCAGGACTAACAATGGATGTGTTGCAGGTCACTTTTGAGGTGCATATGCAGAGCTATGGGGGAAGCTTATGCAGTCTATATCTGGCTTGAGTCTGGGCTAATTAATAAAACTTTAAATTCAACAAACTTTGTAATGAAGGAGTAGACAAAAAAGTAATTAAGGAGTAGACAAATAGGGCAGAGGTGAAATTCTGGACCTAATTAAGTCAATGGAAAAAGCTGCCATTAATTTCTATAGGGCTAGGATTTCACACCAGGAAAATTTTGATCATAATGTATTTGCAGAATCACAATACCTGTATATTTAGGTGTTGCTTTCTTGTGATGTCTTGATGTTTAGGCTGTACCTGTCATGGCATTTGCCCATCACTAGAACTGGTTGAAATTTTTCATTCAAAATGTTTTGTTAATGAAAAGTAGCCTTTCAGTTTTCAAAAATAAAACTTCCCCCTCTCCTCAGACACAATCCCTCCCCGGTTTCGGTTTCCTCTTCTTTGCCCACCTCTTTTCAGTGGACACAATGAAAAGAAAGGGGGAAAGTGAGGGGGGGGGGAGGGGGAAGCAACAGAAAAAAACAAAGCTAAAAAGTTTTGATTTTTGAAAACTGAAAAAGTTTTTTTTCTGTTTTTTTTTTAAGGGGGGAAAGTGGGATTTTTTTGTGAAAGGGTTTGAGAAAATAAATCTTTAATTTTTTTCCAGAAAGCACTCTCCCCATTTTTATGTCTGCACTACCCATCATCATACTATGTGAGCATGTTGGTACTGTGAGTAGGTGGAGCTTCATTTGTGGGCACAGTTTGTGACAGTACCCCTACTTTTTTCTCCAAAATTTGAACCCAAAGTAAGCTGTGCTGAGAATATGAATCTGAAGCACATAAAAAATTGTGCTACTATTCTTGATTACAACATAATGCCCTTCTAACCTTTTAATGATAAGTGGTCTTGATAAAATGAGCATGAAAGATGGGTCTCAAGCAGAGACCTGAGAGCTGCATCTGTAAGATAGTTCTTGCAGTGACTGCAGATAGAAGATGACCAAGGGAGAGACCAAAGACTCAGTACCTGGACTGGATATCTCTGGACTTCAGAGAGACCAATCTGCACTACAGCCTGGAGTATGATCTTTAGTTTTGGAAGAAGGCCATAAAAGTCACCATCCCTGAATACGTAATTGGCAAGAAAGAAGATGACTGCTAGTCTTTGTAATGCACAGATACATATTGGCACTAAAATGACCAAAGAATTTTAAGCCATACCATTATAGGGAACTATAAAATAAATACCTATATGTATCACTGTTATAAGTTCTCAAAAAATCTTAAAACTTTCACCTTCAATTGATTGGTGGATACAAAAGCAACAGAATAAAACTTCATCTGGCCTGTCAAAAAAAAAAAAAAAAGGATTACAACAAAGTGTGTATTTCTACTTTGCCACAATAAAAGATCTTTTCTCTAAACCAAACCCCGACTATTTTATTCCTAAAATTTTCTCTTCAACCGCTTCTCATTTCCCTCTCTAATTTTTGTTAAAAATCAATTTGCTGAATTTCAAATCTCAGAAGATTTGGGCTTTACTTTCATGTTGGATTTTAATCTTTGCTGGAAACAATATTGCAGCTACTTTATTTTCTTCTTGGAAAGCTATCTTTAACTCCAGGAGTTGTTCCTATGCAGGACAGTAAACCTGAGCTTGAAATCTATGAAGATTAAAATTTTACAAATATTAATCCTCTTTTTCTCTTGGTAATTGACAAAGGTTTCTTTGTTCCCCACATATTAAACTGCTACAATAACTTTGCCTCCCCATTTGTTCCTGGTAACCCTCTACTAGGTATTCTACACTAGGGATAGCTCTGAACCACATAAATAGTGTTTTACTTGCACATCTGACTCCATAATAAATGCAATGAGTTCTTTAAAAAAGACAAAAAAAAACCAAACAAACAAAAACTTAAGGAACCAGAATTTTCCCTGCCTATGGGTATTCAAAAGAACCAGTTGTTTTTCACATGGATTTTGTTTTCTACCATTTCCAACTACCTATCTGAGCTTGTTATCTATGTTGTAATTGTTGATTTAAGTTCATCCCTCTGACCGGGATATTCTTACATTTTCTTCCTGGGTGCTGTTTTGTGAAGTCTTTGATTTCTGCATTACATAATCTCAATTTTGGGAGATTCTATTAGTTGTTAAATTCTTCAAATTATTGTTTCAAAGTGTGTATTTTTATAGGAAAGGCCACTGCTTTATTATGGACTGATTCTGAAAGTTCCTGAATGCAGCTTTCCTATACCACAAGGAGGAGGAGAAGCTTCAATTGACTTTCAATGGGATTTTAGCTCCTCAGTGTATAAATCCCTTTTGAAAATGAGATTTAGACATCTAAATCAGTTAGGGATTGCCACACTTAGTACAGCGATACCTAAATACCTTTAAAATCTGGGCCTAAATGAATAGAACCTAAGTTAAAGAACATGACCATTTTTGAATTCCTATGGTTATTTAAATGTAAACACTTATAGGAATCTTCTTAAACCAAATTAAAAGGGAGATACTGCACGTATTTTCAGTTATACCTTAACATAAATGTTAGAAATATGTTGTAATGTTATTTTACAGCTTCTTTTGCCATTAAATTCCCAGAACAAGAAATACTGAATATTAGAAAAGTCAATGTTATAACAAGACCACATATTACTGCACATATTATTCATAGAAAAATCTTGAATATAATTTGTTCAAGAAAAGAAATTCTATTACTAATATAACCTGTTCACTTCACACACATGGCATTAATTTTCAGTAAGGGTAATAATTATTTCAACATGGTTCAATTCTTCAATTTTAATAAATACCATTAAGTTGTACCAGAAGTTGACAGTTTCATATGATTCAAATGCAGCCTTGCCAAGCTGAATTGAGCCAGATTCTTGCCAATAAATCTGCATAACTGCAGTATTGTCTCATTGTCATGTAAATATTGCCACTGTGTGACATACAGTGATAATTCTGTTTAACAGGTCTTTAAATCAGATTCACAAAATCATTAGTTTTTGTCAAATTAATGGAAGATCCTAATTCTCCCCTTAGTTGAGCCCATCTAACTTCATTCATTTCTGTGGTGTTCCTCCTGCTTTATACTAATATGAGAGGACAATCAGCTCCATAGACCCAAAATTAAGTACACACTTTATTTAAATCACCTTACCTCTTTCTCTGTATGTGGTGACTCCATAAAAAAAAGAACTGGCATCTGAGAGAGAAAAAAGTGTTGCGAAGTAATAAAATTAAAAAAAAAAAAAAGAAGGAGTACTTGTGGCACCTTAGAGACTAACCAATTTATTTGAGCATAGTCTCTAAGGTGCCACAAGTACTCCTTTTCTTTTTGCGAATACAGACTAACACAGCTGCTACTCTGAAACCAATAAAGTTTTAGTTATGCTTGTCTTTAAGAATCTTTAAAAGCAAGAATAAATTCACTCAATAGCTGTCCCCATTTTATAGATGGGGAAGGTGAGGTAGAGAAATTAAGTGATTTCCCAGACGGAAGAGAGGCAATCAATATCAGAGCTAGGATTAAAACCACAAGAATGTATGATTCCAGCACCAGTGTTCATACTACATCTCTCTCATAATGTGTCTACAAAAGTACTGGTTCTATCCTGCTCCTGCTGGGACCAGAGTGGGCCCCATTTTTTCCCTCTCTATTTAACACTTTTGCTCAGATGCAGTAGGGTACCTATCGATAATCATTATTTATTTAATAAATGTCTAGCATGAGCTACATGCTGTAGAAGAAACAGAGAAAGTGAATCACTGACCAAAAGCAATTTATAATTTCAGAGTCAGATTCTCTCTGGCCCTTATGTGGATGTACAGAAGCAAGGTAAGGAGAAGGGCAGTTTTAACAGTATGACTTCGAAGAAGAGATATAACATGTATTTTATCCTATATTCTTTATCCAATATGATACACTGTGTCATCTATCAGGTGACACAGTGTATCATATTGGATAAAGAATATAGGATAAAATACATGTTATGTCTCTTCTTCGAAGTCATACTGTTAAAACTGCCCTTCTGTGTGATCTGCTGTGTAAAACTGTGTGATTTGCTGGAAAATAACCATGGCCTGAAATGCTCTAGGGACATATTTAGCAGCAGAAATTGCATCTAGACTGTCACTCAATCCTCTGATTGAATCAATTTTGTTCTGTAGCACCCAAAAAAGGGAGTTTACCATCCCTACTGAATTTCTACAAATAAAAAAAAAAGTGTACCTTTTGTCTACTTTACTGCATTTCATTTCAGAAGTTCACAAAGCAATTTACAAATTTACACAAATTCACTCTACTTAGTATTGAAATGTAGCTACCTTTGGAGTGAAATGCAATCTGTCTGCAAGAAATCACAGCACTGAAGATGTATCATTGTTGTTCAGTTCAGATTTTGCCTCTTTCCATCTGGTGAATACTGTATAAAGGATCTGGCTAGAATACAACAGTTCAGAGCCTTAGATGAGCATCTGAACTCTAGAAAGAGCATCAGAACCTTATCTTTGAGCCTTTTCATGCTTGCTCATTTATAAAGCTTTCCCAAAGTAAATCTTGCCCTTATGATCATCATCAATATTCTAACAGAAGGATGACCAGGAAAGGTAGGCTTGTGTGGATCTGGACCTAGAAACAAAGAACGCTAGTACGATACTGTTAAATAGGAGGGAAATAATTTCCATCTTACCTTGTTCCAAATTGTATTTTAGAAGATGCCCATATGGTTTGTGTTTTGAAATTACTGTAAATCAAATAAAGAAGAGTGATAGAATTTAGAGGGACCAATTGCTAATCCACAATACACCTATTTCTTCTCCCCACTCCATATCCATATACTGCATGAGGAAGAGAAACAGCCTCTTTAGACAAACTACTGCAGTGGCATGGGGGGCCTGAACTCTCGCTAGCTGGCACTGCAATATCATCATTTAGCTTTAGGAGAAAGGCTAAGACCAAAGTAATTTATAACTGTGTGTTTTATTAACCATTCCTGCCAGGGGTTTGAGAGGGTTTTCAGAGCCCTGTGAATTCTTACTAGTGAGAAGAAATCCAAGGTGGTGATCTCATTAGATCATATAAGAGCCAGAGGCAAAGCATTTATGACCTCTCCCTCACCCTTCCACTGATACACAGTTGATTGTTCTACAGTTACCAGTGAATGGTGTTTTCTTTAGACCTTCCAACCTCCATGAAGGATTAGACATTGGATGATAGTCTATTCAATGGTCAGATTAAATGGTTTAAAGAAAATGTAGTGAGAGACTATAACACCTGCAAATCTCTACCAAGCATGCAGAAGTGCATATCCCAAGGGATGTTGCATTTCTCTTTCACTAACAGATACAAGGATAGATACATGGTTTGCCACAAGCTCTGTGTATGGGACAGTGTATAAACTCACCACTCCAGGAACAGCATGGAGAAGGGATTACACATCCTGATAGCCTATACCAGCAGCAAATTACAACAACCTCCCTAGTGCCAGCTCAGAAGTAATGCCAAGCTCATTGGGGGGGAACGGGGAGTGAGCCAGTGCTCCAGCCATTCCCTATCCTTCTCTGACTATCTGTTCTCACAGGGGAGTAATGAGCATGCAGCACTTGTGCAGTACCCTGCAGCACAGGGACATAAGTGTGCACCTGCACAAGCAAAGCAACAATCGAGCCCGGGTTTACTGAAACAGTTCTGCAGTCACCATTAAAATATTGGTGTTACATCAATAGTGGTATTACAGCTATTATCGATGCTTTAGGCATAGGAAACTTGTAGCAACTTTTGTAACTCTAATTACTTACATCCGATGAAGTGAGCTGTAGCTCATGAAAGCTTATGCTCAAATAAATTGGTTAGTCTCTAAGGTGCCACAAATCCTCCTTTTCTTTTTGCGAAACAGACTAACACGGCTGCTACTCTGAAACCTACTTTCAGGCAGTTGATATAAAAACTAATGAGAACCACCATGTGCATTTTCCTAAGACTACTTCCTGGATTGAAAAAGTTTCAGTGATAGGAAATAGAATACCCATTCATTTATAAAATTTTTGTATGGATTGTGTTCTGGTCCTAATACACGTGAATATCATCTGAAGTATGTAACATACGGTTGTGTTAGGACTTCATAACCATTCACCATCACCTTTCATATCTGACCTTATGAAATTTAAAGCAACTGGTTTCTGTTTTTAATTCTTAACAACCTAGCCAGGAAATTGCCTATTTGTGATTGTGACATAGGAACCTCTTGGTGACAGTTGGCAGAAGACAAATGGGTTGTACGGAGTTTTACGGGGATCAGATATATGCATATTCAGTATACCTAAAGGTGGCATGTGAGATCTCTACCAAGAGCTAACAGGCCATTGGCCATCATAATCATTATGAAATATGGATAATGTTTCAGGAAGTATATCTCTATATTGAAAATGATGTTCTAAAGGTATGTGAGTTAAGGGAGGTCATTAGAAGGTGATAAATATGCTCCTGTCAGGTAGGATGGAAGAGATGCTTATCCCTCTCTGGATAATCATATCTACACTGTCTGCTTCACAATGTAGAGCTACTTACAATCTGAACTGAATGTTAATCAAGAGATTGTGAAATTGACAAGAAAAAAGCCTACCGGGGTGGGAGGAGGGCAGCAAACACAACCAGCAGGGGGTGCCCTGTTTACAAGTAATGACAATTATTAGCAGGGATATAACTGGGGGTATAGGGAGACACCCTGAATCTTTTCCACTGAGGAGGCTAACTGACAGCATGGCTTGTCTCATGAACAGAAGATCACAGCTAAGTCTGGCTGTAATATGCTGGAAGGATTTTGGGTGAGCATGGCCCTAAAAAACATGACATTAACAAGTTAAGTAAATCTAGGTTCCAAATACATATATTTTTATTGTATCTGTAACCCTTTGTTTCCAATATTTCTACTTGCTATCATTTTGACTTTCACAAAAACATACCTAAGTGCCATTTGTTAAGCGGAGGAGTGATCTGTGGAATATTTAGTAAACTGAGGCATCCTGTCCTTTTCAGAGCAGTGAACCTGTGAATACAGTGGACCAGGGCTGGACATTCCAGCGGGATGCTTTGAGGGCTCAGGTGTTGGAATGTGCCTATCACTAACCTGCAAGAGGGACAGAAAAGCCTGCATAGGCTAAGAGGGAAGTGCTTCTGTTGCCTTTGGCCAGAGGTGTCAGGAAGCTGACCCTTGACAGGTGGAGACAAGGCTTCCTCATACTAAGGGCAGGTGGGAGCTTGTTGCCTCACAACCCTGAGTACTCCCGAGAAGCACCACAGTGATCTCTTTGATGTCCAAGCACTGGTCTTGTAACACGTACATTCTTGGGATCCTCAGTTTCAAATTTGAGAAGAGTCACTTCAGTTTTTCAGCTTTCTGAGTACAGTTTGCAGGGCATGGGTTCTTCAACAGAGACTTGCAAAAATGAAATCCTGTCTACTGCATGTAGAAATTAGAGGTACAGAGAACTTCTCACAAAAATAGTATATTGAACTGATATCTCCAAATAAATAGTGTTGCCACAGTATCCAGAATTGGCTGCATTTCAGTTGTGCTGTCTTATATGTTTATAGATTAGACTTAACACACATTTTAGGATCTCTTTACAATGAGAGGTAATGTAAAATACAGCATATTCAGAAAGCTTCATAGCTTTGTAGAAATCTGCGGTTGTCTGTCCTTGCCTAAAAGCTTAATTATTAACAATGTGCACTTTGTTAAAACCATCCCTTCCTTTCACTGTCAAATCTGAAAGATCAAATTGTGAGACATAATCTAAGCCTGTTTCAGACCAGTTTTGTTTTCAGTTCTTTACCTGGATTACTACAGAATTTCTTAAACTGGAAAATCTGTATCATCTCCATTTTGCATATTGTAAAATAAAATAAAGGTCCCTTATAATCAGTGGTGAGCAGCTAATTACATTCCCCACATTTTCTATCAATTTTCTCAGGTTGACTATCTAATTATGAGTTACTTTCTAAATACTGTCTATTTGACAGTCACCTGCAACTGTCTTCCTGCTGATGTGATCTATGATGACATGCACTAACTTATACACCCTAGAGGCTGATTATACTGTTGTATAGCTCTCTCTCTCTGTTCAGTATCCTTTGCTTCCATTCATGATATATGCTGAGATAAGCACCCATCAGCTTGCCCTTCTCTTTTTTCCCCCCATTATATACCTTGACAAGATGTGAAGGACAGATAAAATCAGTAGAAATACTACCTTCCTCATGACATTAGTTCTGATGTACCAGGACCAAATGCCTTTCTTTGAGGAGCTCTTGTTTTGAAACTGGGAAGAAAATAAACCAAATCTCTCCAGAGATCTGTGCTGGCTCACTGAAGGTATGTCAGATAGAGTATAGAACATTTAATAATGCATCATCAAGATTTTGAAAATATTTTCCACTATACTCTGATGTTTTCCTTCTACAGTTATGAAGGGAGTAGTCAGCAATGCAGATGTTGAAAATGCAACATCCCTGCAACAGCAAAGCTGGGAGAGGAGGGTGTCTCTGTTCAAGTGGAGAAGAAAAGGGTCATGGCTCTTTTAAGGGTTCCCCCCTCCTTTAAGTTGGAGGGCAGACTGGGGAGGGAGTCACCTGAGCTGAGGGCTGGTTTCAGGGACTCAAGCCAGCCATTGACCCCTTGCAGAGCTTATGAATAAAGGGTTGCATATGCCTAGTGCTGCCTAACAGACCCTTCTCTCACTGTTGGATCACCAATTCCCACCCTACCAGTCCACTCAGGGGATCAAAGTAGAACGGACCAAGTTTTTTGGGCTGCTGTGGGCATGGCAGTAGTCATCTTTTTTTGAACTGAGAAGGAATTTTTCCCTCACCACCAGATTGGTCAGGGTTAGTTGGATTTTTTGGGCTTTCCTACAGCAACTCCAAGAGCTGGGGAGGAAGGGGGCAGTAAGTCAGGAGATAAGATTCAATTTGTTGCAACTTCTCAGCTGTCCATTGTGCAGGTACTTGTTCAGTAGGGTAGATCAGGAGGTCAAAAGGGTCCCCTGTTCTTTGCAAACACTCATCTCAGATCTGACAAACTCACTGTACCAAACACATTTTCAGGATATTTATCCATGAAGAGTAACATGTACAGAAAGCTAGTAACTTGTCAAGATTCATAATCATTGCAAGATGTATGTGCAGGTAATATTTAAGGAATAATGTATTTATATTGAAAGTGTGCTCTATGGATTTGAATTAGAAATTGTTGTCACCAGGAGTTAATGTGTCTCAGTGAAGCAAGAGTGAGCTGGCACCCCTCCATAGTCAGCTAGCAAGGCAATACAAGTTTCTATTATCTATCCTTGACACATCCCAGAACAGTCAATGGAAAACCATCAAAGATACTGCAAACAGTCAAAACCACTTGGAGGTGAAAAAGACCATTACAGCAGGCAGGACATCTCCCTGGCTATGAATAGAGGGGAAAAATATCTGTTTCAGGATAACTGAGTGTAGGGAAAAGGACAGTCAGGAGTCAGGGCCTGCAGGAGAGCTAGTCCTCAGGCAGACTCATCAGCATAGCTGGCCTGCAGCAGGGTGCCTGATTGGCCATGCCACCTGATTGTCTGGAGATGCCAGCAGGCTGGCTCTTAAGCCTGCAGCAGTAGCAGCTCTCTGGCTGCTCAATACTCATGCCCGACACTGTGACTGTTCCTCTCTTAGCTTGTTCTTGCTGCTCCTGCCTTGCATCCAGCCTTGCCTCTGTCCTGCCCCTGCCTTGAACCTCTCCTTGCCTGTTACCATGCTCACTGCAGTTCCTGCCCTCTGGTTTGATCCTTGGCTCCAGCTTCTGACTACTAACTCCAGCTCTTACCCTAGCTTTTGGTTCCTAATGCCTGCTCAGACCACTAGGGAAAACTATCCTCATCCTTCTCACCTGACAGGCACTCTGAACCTATTCACTGAGGAAACCTGTTAAGGAGAAGGAGAATTTCATGAAAGTTTGGATTTTGATTCTTGTGAAGCCAGCCAGCTCTGCAGCTGACTGAACTTTTGGGGGAAAGACTACTTTATTATATAGGAAAGCTAACTATTAATAAGTTTAGACCCAGCTACCTAGTGCAGGTACTTGCTACGTAGGCATCAGGTTCCCTGATAAACCAAAGCTGGAAGTGGACTTTTGAGATGGCATCCCCTAAAGAAGCTCAAGAAAGGGGTCAGAACTCCTAATGTCTGGTACAGCAAGGAGACAACTCCTATTCCTCAACTCTTTAAAATTCATATGAGGAGAATGGAGGGGTCCCAGATATATGTTTGGACCAAATTTAGAGTGTGGTGACTGATAGCAGCCCACCCCAAATAGGTGGACATAAGTGAGGAAGTGACCTGTACACTACAAGTTATCACTGATTAATTCCAAGTTAATAAAATGCAGCCTAATTAAACCACATCTCTTGTGTCTTATCATTCTTTATAAATGTCTGGAAGGAGTACACTTCTGCGATCTCTAACCCTAATGTTATGGGTAAATATTGTGTCTTAGTTAAAAGATGGGATTATGAGTCAGAACACCTCGAAGTTCCCAGCTTCAAATCAGATTTTCTGTGGTCTTGGGTAAATCACGTGGGACCTACAGAAAGTCTCCTCTTGACTACAATGAGAGCTGGATGAGGTCCGTAATGTCTCAGTTCTATTTATGAAATACAATGTTGTTTCTTGGTTTTTAAAGCATTTGGAGATCCCTCAATGGTAGGAGCAGACTACTACTAACTGGGATCCCTCTGTCAATCCCTCCTGGCTGTTGAGTACTTTATTTTTCTTCTTAATCAGGGCTATCTTTATGGGAGCCTAGATTGACTAAATTAAGGCTGTTATAAACAAAAAACAACCACCATTTGTTCATTAAAAATGATTGGCCTTTTGGGGATACTACAACCATGCTAGATCATCTCGGGGTGCTTACAAGATGGGAATTTACTTTTTCTTAACAATTTGGTTGAATGATTTATCTTTATTTTGCATCCAGACTGAGTTTTGGTTTGGTTTTACTACTGAATTGAAATACTACAGAATGGCCGGTGCAGGTGTATTCCCTTTGGATTTTCAGATTACTTCCATGTTTGGATTTAGAGGGAGAATGTAGACTATAATAATCTACTATGGTTACTGATAGGGGGTGGAAGTAGTTAAGTTACCATCTGAAACTCCAGTTAAAATAGAAATATATAGTTCCTGGGGTCAAAAAGAAGGTGAAAAAAGGACCAGGAGAAAAAAATATATTATGTCCAGAAATGTTCAACCTAAAATGGAGTGAAATCTTGAACTGAAATATAATTGGGTCTAGGTAATAGTTGTGTGAGAGAGGAACCAATATATTGTAAGGGATTTAGACCTGCTGCTTAGTTTGGCATGTTGCAAATTAAATTTAATGTTAATTCATATACACTTGTCTCTTTTGGAGTCCCCATGTTTTCATCCTTCACTGGGTTATAGTATAGTTGATGATCTCATACAGAAGCCACCAGTCATCAGTGCAACATGTGCTAACTTGCTCAGAAAGTAAACAAAAGTTGAAATGGTTTCTGCTATAGCACTCACAGCACTCACTTACCATTAGCCTGGAGAAATGAAGAAATTTGTGAAGCAAACAGGGCCCACAATAGAAGGCTTGAATTCCCATTTCTGAGAGGAAAGTTGAAGAATCCACCTTGATTGGGCCCTATAACCCACCATCAAGATTTAGAAATTACCCACAGAGGATGCAAGCTTTTAAAACTATTTCACAAGGTGGCATTGCAGTTCAGTCACTCAGAATGATTTATTTTAGCTCGGTGAAAGAGAGACATTAGTCCACGAACTTGGAAAGACGTAATCTTGGTTTCATAGTACAGAATATCATTCTGGAGAGGGAAAATCTGATCACAGCAACTAGACTAGTAATAGACAAAGAAGAGGGTTCTGTGGGCCCTGTTTATTTCAGTATACATATTTGCTTGAGCATCAGTATGGAAAAAAAAAAGATGGTATATTTTCTCTGTATGTGGGATTCTGACAGAAAACATATATAAAGGCTGTCAAATATAAAGGGAAGGGTAAACACCTTTAAAATCCCTCCTGGCCAGAGGAAAAATCCTTTCATCTGTAAAGGGTTAAGAAGGTAGGATAACCTTGCTGGCTCCTGACCAAAATGACCAATGAGGAGACAAGACACTTTCAAAAGCTGGGAGGAGGGAGAAAAACAAAGGGTCCGTGTCTGTCTGTGTGATGCTTTTGCCGGGGACAGAACAGGAATGGAGCCTTAGAACTTAGTAAGTAATCTAACTAGGTATGCGCTAGATTATGATTTCTTTAAATGGCTGAGAAATTAAGCTGTGCTGAATAGAATGAATATTCCTGTTTGTGTGTCTTTTTGTAACTTAAGGTTTTGCCTAGAGGGTTTCTCTATGATTTGAATCCAATTACCCTGTAAGGTATTTACCATCCTGAGTTTACAGAGGTGATTCTTTTTTTAACTTTTACTTCTATTAAAATCCTTCTTTTCAGAAACCGAATGCTTTTTCATTGTTCTTAAGATCCAAGGGTTTGGGTCTGTGGTCTCCTATGCAAATTGGTGAGGATTTTTACCAAACCTTCCCCAGAAAGTGGGATGGGAGGATTTTAGGGGGAAAGACGTTTCCAAACAACGCTTTCCTAATAAAAATAAACCCAGATAAAAGTGTGGTGGTGGCAGTGGAAATCCAAGGGCAAAGGGTAAAATAGTTTGTACCTTGGGGAAGTTTTAACCTAAGCTGATAAAAGTAAGCTTAGGAGGTTTTCATGCAGGTCCCCACATCTGTAACCTAGAGTTCAGAGTGGGGAAGGAACCTTGACAAAGGCAAAAGGAGACAGATGTCTACTTTTAATTTTCCTTTTAAAGGGGAATGTTTTTACTATTTGATCCACATATATTCCTAACCTGGGGGAGCAGGAATTCCATAACTTCAAGAGAAGGAGTATGTTGTGACGGGTTCTCACCCCAGGGGTGCAGTCTGGGAGCTGTGGCAACTGCAGCACTCATCTAAGACACACCCCTCTGCTCTCTAGAGGGATCTGTCCCCTTTCCAGTTGTGAAGAGCTCAAAGCTAACAGGCTGAACAGTTCTTTCACTGGCAGGCACTACACCCTCCTCTCTCTCTCAGAGTTGGGTTTGCCTCCTCAACCCATCACATAATTTTTAGGTGCTGACTTTAATTGTACCTTGGAACCAAAACGTAATGGGTCTACTAGTAAAATTTCTGTGGGCACATAAATAGTTTTAGATAAACTCATTTGTTTACATAGCATTAAAGAAAGAGCAGTAAATCAGAATAATTTCTCCTTTGTAGAGAAAAATAGACTCATTGCTGTGAATTTCACTAGACATTCTCTCTTGCAATTAACTGAAACCAGCACCATTGGAAATATCACTCAAATGTTAAACAACCTAGTGTTGCTCTGCCAAAGAAACTTAGTGTTGGGCTCATTAAGTCATGAAAAATTAAATCAAATCAAATTAAATTACACCTTCTGCAGGAGCCCCAAAGGAAAAAAATGCTATACTGAAGGATACCTTTCCTTAACTTTGGCCTTTATGATAAAGAGTGTTGGATCATATTAAAGAAGTTCTGTATTAAAATCACAAATGAGTTTGATTCCCCATAGTTTAAATTCCAGGGTATTACTAATTAAGAGGTCTCTTGGTTTTTGGTACTGTTTCTCTCCCTCTATGTGTGAAACTTACAAGCTGCTAATTGTGTTTGTCTTAGAATGTACTGAGTCTGCTCTCAAAGCAATTCTTTGTAACAACTACTCACACAGAGAGAGACTCAAAGCAATACTCTGTAACAATAGAAACAGCACCCAGAGACTCCCCGCCCTTTTGTTGTATTCATCTCACTTTGTTAACAATTGTGATTAAAATAGAGATAGAGGATGTATGTGGATGGATGCTTGGTGTGGATAATAACTGAATGATCAGGGAGGTGCCAGCCTAAGAATCCAGTGTCCATCGGCTGAAGAAGGCGTCAAGTGGAAATAACCAGAGGACCCCCGAAGGGCAGACTGGAATCCACCCAACAGCCTCAAGGATGGGAGAACCAAAGAACAAGATAACATCTGGCAGCACAGAGCCATCAGGAATGTGACATCTGCTGACTGATTCAGCAACAGCATGATGAAGCAATTCCCATAGACTGGCAAAGGAAGAAATTCCTATAAAAATGGACTCTAGAAAGTGAGAACTTTGGGGTCTGATTCTGCAAACCAACTTCCAGGAGCATCAGATATGCATCTGACAAGGCTCCCGCCTCATGTCCAGGCTACCTGGCCAGTGGCTTGGCATGAGCAACTCTAAGGCTGGTAACTATGATAACAACCTTGCAGAACCTGTGTGTGTGTGTTTGTATGAATGAATGTGTGAATAAATAGGAGATTGAATGGAATGTTATAGCTATAACTAACTGCTTACTATGATTATTTCTGTATTCACAATAAATGTGGTATTTTGCCTTTTCCCCTTTAATAAGATCCTGCTGGTTTTTATTTTATTGGTATAACAAGAGGACATTAAAAGGAGTATAATGTGGAATTCAGGGAAGGAGCCTGATGTGGGATGTAGAGAAAAAGTCAGTTATTTAGCACAACATTCCAATAAATAAATGAAAGAATGCACAATAGGAAATAGGTTAGAAGAGTTACCAAAACAACATTGTTCAAAGAAAATGTTTCAACAATTAAAATATGAGAGGGAAGTCAAATACCAAACTGGAAAAGTACTTAATAGTTCTGCTTTAGATATAGCTGACTAAGTAAAAAGGGCCGACTTTTGGCCAGGAAGTTCAAGGTTTACAACAAAGCAATATAATCCCCCAAACTAAGACTACTCTATCTGAAAGCACCCTGAAAAAATTAAGCACTAGAGCAATTCGTACATGTCTGACAATCCAGAAATAAGTACAATCTGTAGTCTTCAAATTTCACTGTAATTAAGGACTTGCCTAGAGCAACCTTATAAGAAGTCTTAACTGAGATAACTGCCCGTAATTCTTCTAATTTAAAACACAATAAAGCCCCTAGTTCAAAATAGCCATTGAGGTAAGACTAAAGATATACTCCTATTATACCTGCATGCGCACCACTCATATAAAACCTACATTTTCAGATTTTGTGTCAGTGGCATCTTATGCCAGCAAAGTTTAAAATATATATTAAATGAAACAGTGATCAATGCTTGAGAAGATCTAGGAATACAGGGAACTGTATTCAGATTTGATGGGATTTCCCAGGGGCACAAGGTTAGTGGGGCAGCACTAAGGAACAAAATCAAGCCAATAATTGGATGGAACCTTTGTAAGGACCAATTCCTAGTGTTTTTAAATCTCCCAGTGAATGATGTGGCTTTTCCAGAACATATTTATTATTAGCAGCCAGGCTCTTTGGGGCTGGGAATTTGGGGGGAGAGGAAACCACACATTTTAGTACTAGGTACAACTGAGTTTGGGATATAGTCACATTAGAGAAATTAAACATTCTATTAAAACTTAAAGATGACAAACAAACCAGTATCAGCATATCTGGGTTCCTTTCATTGAATTTTCAAATAAGGTACTTTCCTCACTTTAAAAATGAGCCACTTAAATATATGTATTTTTAATATTAAATGAGATGTTGATTTCAAAAGTCTCCATTGAAAAGGATCATATCCCATAATATAGTGACAATGTACACAACCACTAGTCCATGAAAAATTAAGAAAGAAAACTGATGTAATACTATACCCCAAGGACTATAACCAACACAATACCCAAGGAACAGCAAGGCAGCATATGTTATAAGTTATTCCTAGCTAACTCTTTTCAGTGGAAAATATTCTATTGATTCAGTATTGTGGAAACACAGGTATGATTTTATATTCACTTTCCTCTGCTTTATTTATGTCATTCTAAAAAAAAGTGTTATACAAATAATTGAAATACATCTCTCAGTGTAAATATACTATGCAGGGATTTCATGTAGTTTATTTTTAAACTCCCCATTATTTCTTTAGTTTTGTATTTTTATTTTACACACCACAGGCAACTTAGAAAAGGGAAGGATTCTGCACAGCAGTGTGGAGTTTAAACACCTTTATATTTGTGTCTTATTGTGAGGCAGAAAGGTAAAAATTTAAATAATGTCATCTCCCACTAAGGTACAATGTTATAAATACTACAGGGCTTCCCTCATCAAAATACAGGTTATTAGGGCGGGTTTGCTTCAGCCAAGTCCAAAAGCAAAGGTCTGAGGCCGTTCCTGCAACTCGTTCCACACAGAAAAACCTAAAATCCACATAGTGCCCTACTGCCCATGGTTCACTTGCGGTGATTCACACATATGAACACAACTGCAGGATCAGGGTAGCTCATTTAAGTTAAATTACAAAAGGGTATCTGAACTCAGAATTATCTTCTCAGCTCCAGAACCCTTTCTTATCTCATCTCACTGCTGTTGCTAGACTCACTCATTTCCCATAACACATCCATCTTACTGGGCCAGGGGTCGAAAAATAAAGAATTTATTCCCCACAGTTGTCCCAACTCTACTACCTTCAGATCCATTCAGGAAAGTGTAGTTCTTACCTCTAATGAGCAAGAGAGGGGTAATCTCATCCCTAACAAAAGTTCTATCCCCTGTTACACATCATAGAATGCTTAGAATGTTTCAGTAAGAACCCTGCAATTATGAAACAGTAATAGAGCACTGTAAAAAATAAGATGAGGAGTTCTTACCTTTCTCCCCCTCTTCCTTGCACAGATTCCAGTCTGTTTTCAGACAGCAACAGTTCAAAGCGAGCTACAGTGTATGGGAAATATCAGTGAGAGGTAAAATTTAAAAAAACCTGAGAACGAAAAATAATTTTGATGGCAACTCTGCAGCTTAAAAGATAGCTGAACATACTTATGCACATAAGCCACTGAATAAAGAGAATTGGAGAGCTTGGTCCATAACACAGGAAGATACCATATTTGGTATTAATTTGCAGCTTAGTTGGCACTCTCAGTAGTCAAGCTACCCTGTTACTCTCTATGGGTATGTCTACACTACGGAATAAGGTCGAATTTATAGAAGTCGGTTTTTTAGAAATCGGTTTTATATATTCGAGTGTGTGTGTCCCCACAGAAGTGCATTAAGTGCATTAACTCGGCGGAGTGCTTCCACAGTACCGAGGCTAGAGTCGACTTCTGGAGCGTTGCACTGTGGGTAGCTATCCCACAGTTCCCGCAGTCTCCGCTGCCCATTGGAATTCTGGGTTGAGATCCCAATGCCTGATGGGGCTGAAACATTGTCGCGGGTGGTTCTGGGTACATATCGTCAGTCCCCCCCTTCCCTCCCTCCCTCCGTGAAAGCAAGGGCAGACAATTGTTTCGCGCCTTTTTTCCTGAGTTACCTGTGCGGACGCCATACCACCGCAAGCATGGAGCCCGCTCAGGTAACCGTCACCGTATGTCTCCTGGGTGCTGGCAGACGTGGCACGGCATTGCTACACAGTAGCAGCAACCCATTGCCTTGTGGCAGCAGACGGTACAATACGACTGGTAGCCGTCCTCGTCATGTCCGAGGTACTCCTGGTCGCCTGTGTGATCAGGAGCGCCTGGGCAGACATGGGCGCAGGGACTAAATTTTTAGTGACTTGACCAGGTCATTTTTTTTAGTCCGGCAGTCAGTCCTATTGAACCGTCTTATGGTGAGCAGGCAGGCAATATGTCCTTCTGCACCGTCTGCTGCCAGCCAAAGATGTAAAAGATAGATGGAGTGGATCAAAACAAGAAATAGACCAGATTTGTTTGTACTCATTTGCCTCCTCCCCTGTCTAGGGGAATCATTCCTCTAGGTCACACTGCAGTCACTCACAGAGAAGGTGCAGCGAGGTAGATCTAGCCATGTATCAATCAGAGGCCAGGCTAACCTCCTTGTTCCAATAAGAACAATAACTTAGGTGCACCATTTCTTATTGGAACCCTCCGTGAAGTCAACCCTGTAAGCCGTGTCCTCAGTCGCCCCTCCCTGCGTCAGAGCAACGGCAAACAATCGTGCATCTGAGTTGAGAGTGCTGTCCAGAGCAGTCACAATGGAGCACTCTGATTGGGCTAAAACATTGTCGCGGGTGGTTCTGGGTACATATTGTCCGGCCCCCGTTCCCTCCCTCCCTCCGTGAAGGCAAGGGCAGACAATTGTTTCACGCCTTTTTTCCTGAGTTACCTGTGCGGACGCCATACCACCGCAAGCATGGAGCCCGCTCAGGTAACCGTCACCATATGTCTCCTGGGTGCTGGCAGACGCGGTACGGCATTGCTACACAGTAGCAGCAACCCATTGCCTTCTGGCAGCAGACGGTACAGTACGACTGGTAGCCGTCCTCGTCATGTCCGAGGTGTTCCTGGTCGCCTGTGTGAGGTCGATCAGGAGTGCCTGGGCAGACATGGGCGCAGGGACTAAATTTTTAGTGACTTGACCAGGTCATTTTTTTTAGTCCGGCAGTCAGTCCTATTGAACCGTCTTATGGTGAGCAGGCAGGCAATATGGATTGCTAGCAGTCCTATTGCACCGTCTTCTGCCGAGCAGCCATGAGATGTGGATGGCATGCAGTCCTTCTGCACCGTCTGCTGCTAGCCAAAGATGTAAAAGATAGATGGAGTGGATCAAAACAAGAAATAGACCAGATTTGTTTTGTACTCATTTGCCTTCTCCCCTGTCTAGGGGACTCATTCCTCTAGGTCACACTGCAGTCACGCACAGAGAAGGTGCAGCGAGGTAGATCTAGCCATGTATCAATCAGAGGCCAGGCTAACCTCCTTGTTCCAATAAGAACAATAACTTAGGTGCACCATTTCTTATTGGAACCCTCCGTGAACTCTACCCTTGTAAGCCGTGTCCTCAGTCGCCCCTCCCTGCGTCAGAGCAACGGCAAACAATCGTGCATCTGAGTTGAGAGTGCTGTCCAGAGCAGCCCAATGGAGCACTCTGATTGGGCTAAAACATTGTCGCGGGTGGTTCTGGGTACATATTGTCCGGCCCCCGTTCCCTCCCTCCCTCCGTGAAGGCAAGGGCAGACAATTGTTTCGCGCCTTTTTTCCTGAGTTACCTGTGCGGACGCCATACCACCGCAAGCATGGAGCCCGCTCAGGTAACCGTCACCGTATGTCTCCTGGGTGCTGGCAGACGCGGTACGGCATTGCTACACAGTAGCAGCAACCCATTGCCTTCTGGCAGCAGATGGTGCAGTATGACTGGTACCCGTCCTCGTCATGTCCGAGGTGCTCCTGGCCACGTCGGCTGGGAGTGCCTGGGCAGACATGGGCGCAGGGACTAAATTTTTGGTGACTTGACCAGGTCATTCTCTTTAGTCCTGCAGTCAGTTGTATTGAACCGTCTAATGGTGAGCAGGCAGGCAATACGGATTGCTAGCAGTCGTATTGTACCATCTTCTGCCGGGCAGGCAAGAGATGATGATGGCTAGCAATCGTATTGTACCATCTTCTGCCGGGCAGGCAAGAGATGACGATGGCTAGCAATCGTATTGTACCATCTTCTGCCGGGCAGGCAAGAGATGACGATGGCTAGCAATCGTACTGTGCCATCTTCTGCCAGGCAGGCAAGAGATGACGATGGCTAGCAGTCGTACTGTGCCATCTTCTGCCGAGCAGCCATGAGATGTGGATGGCTTGCAGTCCTTCTGCACCGTCTGCTGCCAGCCAAAGATGTAAAAGATAGATGGAGTGGATCAAAACAAGGAATAGACCAGATTTGTTTTGTACTCATTTGCCTCCTGCCCTGTCTAGGGGACTCATTCCTCTAGGTCACACTGCAGTCACTCACAGAGAAGGTGCTGCGAGGTAGATCTAGCCATGTATCAATCAGAGGCCAGGCTAACCTCCTTGTTCCAATAAGAACAATAACTTAGGTGCACCATTTCTTATTGGAACCCTCCGTGAAGTCCTGCCTGAACTACTCCTTGATGTAAAGCCACCCCCTTTGTGGATTTTAGCCTCCTGAAGCCAACCCTGTAAGCCGTGTCGTCAGTCGCCCCTCCCTCCGTCAGAGCAACGGCAGACAATCATTCTGCGCCTTTTTTCTGTGCGGACGCCATACCAAGGCAAGCATGGAGTCTGCTCAGCTCACTTTGGCAATTAGGAGCACATTAAACACCACACGCATTATCCAGCAGTATATGCAGCACCAGAACCTGGCAAAGCGCTACCGGGCGAGGAGGCGACGTCAGCGCGGTCACGTGAGTGATCAGGACATGGACACAGATTTCTCTGAAAGCATGGGCCCTGCCAATGCATGCATAATGGTGCTAATGGGGCAGGTTCATGCTGTGGAACGCCGATTCTGGGCTCGGGAAACAAGCACAGACTGGTGGGACCGCATAGTGTTGCAGGTCTGGGACGATTCCCAGTGGCTGCGAAACTTTTGCATGCGTAAGGGCACTTTCATGGAACTTTGTGACTTGCTTTCCCCTGCCCTGAAGCACATGAATACCAAGATGAGAGCAGCCCTCACAGTTGAGAAGCGAGTGGCGATAGCCCTGTGGAAGCTTGCAACGCCAGACAGCTACCGGTCAGTTGGGAATCAATTTGGAGTGGGCAAATCTACTGTGGGGGCTGCTGTGATGCAAGTAGCCCACGCAATCAAAGATCTGCTGATATCAAGGGTAGTGACCTTGGGAAATGTGCAGGTCATAGTGGATGGCTTTGCTGCAATGGGATTCCCTAACTGTGGTGGGGCCATAGACGGAACCCATATCCCTATCTTGGCACCGGAGCACCAAGCCGGCGAGTACATAAACCGCAAGGGGTACTTTTCAATAGTGCTGCAAGCTCTGGTGGATCACAAGGGACGTTTCACCAACATCAACGTGGGATGGCCGGGAAAGGTACATGACGCTCGCATCTTCAGGAACTCTGGTCTGTTTCAAAAGCTTCAAGAAGGGACTTTATTCCCAGACCAGAAAATAATTGTTGGTGATGTTGAAATGCCTATATGTATCCTTGGGGACCCAGCCTACCCCTTAATGCCATGGCTCATGAAGCCGTACACAGGCAGCCTGGACAGCAGTCAGGAGCTGTTCAACTACAGGCTGAGCAAGTGCAGAATGGTGGTAGAATGTGCTTTTGGACGTTTAAAGGCGCGCTGGCGCAGTTTACTGACTCGGTTAGACCTCAGCGAAACCAATATTCCCACTGTTATTACTGCTTGCTGTGTGCTCCACAATATCTGTGAGAGTAAGGGGGAGACGTTTATGGCGGGGTGGGAGGTTGAGGCAAATCGCCTGGCTGCTGGTTATGCGCAGCCAGACACCAGGGCGGTTAGAAGAGCACAGGAGGGTGCGGTACGCATCAGAGAGGCTTTGAAAACCAGTTTCATGACTGGCCAGGCTACGGTGTGAAAGTTCTGTTTGTTTCTCCTTGATGAAACCCCCCGCCCCTTGGTTCACTCTACTTCCTTGTAAGCTAACCACCCTCCCCTCCTCCCTTCGATCACCGCTTGCAGAGGCAATAAAGTCATTGTTGCTTCACATTCATGCATTCTTTATTCATTCATCACACAAATAGGGGGATGACTACCAAGGTAGCCCAGGAGGGGTGGTGGAGGAGGGAAGGAAAATGCCACACAGCACTTTAAAAGTTTACAACTTTAAAATTTATTGAATGACAGCCTTCTTTTTTTTGGGCAATCCTCTGTGGTGGAGTGGCTGGTTGGCCGGTGGCCCCCCCACCGCGTTCTTGGGCGTCTGGGTGTGGAGGCTATGGAACTTGGGGAGGAGGGCGGTTGGTTACACAGGGGCTGTAGTGGCAGTCTGTGCTCCAGCTGCCTTTGCTGCAGCTCAACCATACACTGGAGCATACTGGTTTGGTCCTCCAGCAGCCTCAGCATTGAATCCTGCCTCCTCTCATCACGCTGTCGCCACATTCGAGCTTCAGCCCTCTCTTCAGCCCGCCACTTACTCTCTTCAGCCCGCCACCTCTCCTCCTGGTCATTTTGTGCTTTCCTGCAGTCTGACATTATTTGCCTCCACGCATTCGTCTGTGCTCTGTCAGTGTGGGAGGACAGCATGAGCTCGGAGAACATTTCATCTCGAGTGCGTTTTTTTTTCTTTCTAATCTTCACTAGCCTCTGGGAAGGAGAAGATCCTGTGATCATTGAAACACATGCAGCTGGTGGAGAAAAGAAAAGGGACAGCGGTATTTAAAAAGACACATTTTATAAAACACTGGCTACACTCTTTCAGGGTAAACCTTGCTGTTAACATTACATACATAGCACATGTGCTTTCGTTACAAGGTCGCATTTTGCCTCCCCCCACCGCGTGGCTACCCCCTCAACCCTCCCCCTTCCCTGTGGCTAACAGCGGGGAACATTTCTGTTCAGCCGCAGGCAAACAGCCCAGCAGGAATGGGCTCCTCTGAGTGTCCCCTGAAGAAAAGCACCCTATTTCAACCAGGTGACCATGGATTATATCTCACTCTCCTGAGGATAACACATGAACGGATGTTGCTTGAACGCCAGCAAACGTACACTGCAATGCTTTGTTGTACAATGATTCCCGAGTACGTGTTACTGGCCTGGAGTGGTATAGTGTCCTACCATGAAGGACGCAATAAGGCTGCCCTCCCTAGAAACCTTTTGCAAAGGCTTTGGGAGTATATCCAGGAGAGCCGCGAATGCCAGGGCAGAGTAATCCTTTCACATGCTTGCTTTTAAACCATGTATAGTATTTTAAAAGGTACACTCACCGGAGGTCCCTTCTCCACCTGCTGGGTCCAGGAGGCAGCCTTGGGTGGGTTCAGGGGGTACTGGCTCCAGGTCCAGGGTGAGAAACAGTTCCTGGCTGTCGGGAAAACCGGTTTCTCCGCTTGCTTGCTTTGAGCTATCTACAACCTCCTCCTCCTCATCATCTTCTTCGTCCCCAAAACCTGCTTCCATATTGCCTCCATCTCCATTGAAGGAGTCAAACAACACGGCTGGGGTAGTGGTGGCTGAACCCCCTAAAATGGCATGCAGCTCATCATAGAAGCGGCATGTTTGGGGCTCTGACCCGGAGCGGCCGTTCGCCTCTCTGGTTTTCTGGTAGGCTTGCCTCAGCTCCTTCAGTTTCACGCGGCACTGCTTCGGGTCCCTGTTATGGCCTCTGTCCTTCATGCCCTGGGAGATCTTGACAAAGGTTTTGGCATTTCGAAAACTGGAACGGAGTTCTGATAGCACAGATTCCTCTCCCCATACAGCGATCAGATCCCGTACCTCCCGTTCGGTCCATGCTGGAGCTCTTTTGCGATTCTGAGACTCCATCATGGTCACCTCTGCTGATGAGCTCTGCATGGTCACCTGCAGCTTGCCACGCTGGCCAAACAGGAAATGAGATTCAAAAGTTCGCGGTTCTTTTCCTGTCTACCTGGCCAGTGCATCTGAGTTGAGAGTGCTGTCCAGAGCGGTCAAAATGGAGCACTCTGGGATAGCTCCCGGAGGCCAATACCGTCGAATTGTGTCCACAGTACCCCAAATTCGACCCGGCAAGGCCGATTTAAGCGCTAATCCGCTTGTCAGGGGTGGAGTAAGGAAATCGATTTTAAGAGCCCTTTAAGTCGAAATAAAGGGCTTCATCGTGTGGACGGGTGCAGGTTTACATCGATTTAATGCTGCTAAATTTGACCTAAAGTCCTAGTGTAGACCAGGGCTATGTATGGGTTGAGGCACATTAGTAGTGCAGTATGTGAAAGTTTGCACTACACTCCCCTGCACAGTATTTGTTGTGTGGATAACAAGAAGACTCCTGCCTTCAGAGCTGTTGGTCAGTGAAAACTATACCTGTGAAAAGTTTTTGTTGCTATTTGTTTTTAAACCTTCATCTTTTCAGTTTCTATACAAAAACACATTTTCTGTGTTTTTATAGAATTTTCATGTGTTCAGTGCCAATATTAAACAGAGTTGTTGGTATTGTCCATGCAGTTGGGAGAATACTAGATAGCATTAATAAGATTGATTTGTTAGTAGAATCTTCCTTGCTGTTTCTTACTTGGGAGATTAGCCGTTAGGTCAAAGGAATGAACAAACTGGGATGAGCAGAAAAGCAATTGTCAGTTAAAAGAGCTTGATGTTATCAACAGCTACTGTGTTTGCCTAATTAGTCATAGCAGCTGGGAAATCTTTGTTTTCACAATGCTATACAGTGTATAGTGTGAGATGACAGAGGTAATATTGACATGGTTTAAATTACATATTGTCAAAACACTTAGAACCTGTTATTTTAATACGTAATGTCTCATAATAAAAACCAGGCCACTTGCCATCCCTACTGTCTGTTGCTTCATACATTCACCTGTCATAAAGAATGCAGAGGTACAGCATTACAAAGTATGATATACAAAATTTAAAGTACTTCTGACCTACCAAGTTAAACTCCTCTTGTATGTAGTCACAAAAGAGATCCTCTGTACTTTTAAAAGGGAAAGCTGTACAGACAATGCAACTTGGTTTCAAAATAAGAACAGAAATATTCTAAAAAGGATGATCATCTTTCTCTCGAAGCACAGCCCAGATATCAGCAATCTTACTTGCTACAAAGAACACTACAGAAGTTGATTTACACACACACGAGTGTGTGCACAATCTAGGTACTTCGTATATACTGTGGCCATTCTTCGGACATCATGGCAATAGTGGTAGGCCTGTAGCAATTCTCCAAAAAGGGCTGTATTTTCAAAGTTGGAGGTACCGATCACAGACACACCCTTGAAAAGATTTTATGTATATTTAGATGAGATATGACGTGGAGCTATCAAGTGGTGCCATAAGCCTATAGCGAGGTGAAGTCATGGTACCCCAAATGAGAAAGTATCTTTAATAAAAAAAAATATTTTAGTACATTTTCATTTGGTAGCTTCAACCAATAAATGCCAGGTGTTGAAATTATCGTAAACAGTAAAACTGTAGTCACAGTCATGTACTATTTCTGGAACTGCTTTTTTTTTTTTTTTTTAGTTTAGCATTGGCAAGTATTTTTTTCCAGAAATGATTATGCTGTTTAGTGTATGGCAAAAATGGTGAACATTAACATTTTGGAACATACTGCCATTAAATGTTTTCACATCACATATTCTTAATTTTCAAAGCATCTCAAGAATGATTACAATGATTTTCTATATTTCAGATTGAACGTTGCAGACCAGATCTGTCACACAATAAATGCTGTGCATCAGTAGTAGATCATGTGCCCATAGTTTGTACTGCATAGTGGGTGGGTATAAATGTACATGAAATCCTCACGTAATGCTTCTCCATTTGTAAGCTTTGTGCTTACAGTGTAGTTAACTTTGTAGCAAGTAAGATTGTTGATATCCGGGCTGTGTTTTTAGAGGAAGTAAGATGCTTGTCCTTTTAGAACATTTGTTTTTATTTTGAAATGGATTGTCTGTATATCTTCCCTTTCAAAAGTATATGGGAAATTTAATTGGATTAGGTGATAAACTTGAATATACTGCCTGACCAGGATGGCAACAGTGATTGTGAAATGCTCAGGAAGATTAGAGGCTACAAACAAACAAAAAAAAACCCAAAAACAATAATAATGGGGGATTTCAATTGTTTCCACATTGACTGGGTACATGTCAGCTCAGGATGGGATGCAGAGATAAAATTTCTAGACCCCATTAATGACTGCTTCTTGAAGCAGCTAGTTCTAGAACCCAGAGAAGGACAGGCAATTCTTGATCTAGTCCTCCGTGGAACACAGGATCTGCTCCCAGAAGTGAAATATAGGAGAAATGCTTGATAATAGATACAAAGCAATTAAATTTAGCATACCACATATCAAAGAAACTGGTAGCATTTAACTTCAAAAAAAGGGAACTACATAAATGTGAGGAAGCTAGTTAAAGGAAATTAAAGGTACTGTCAGAAGAGTGAAATGCCTACAAGCTGCATGAAAATTATTTAAAACCACCATAATAGAAGATCAAACTAGATGTACGGCCCAAATTTAAAAAAAAAAAGTCAGTGAAATGTCCAAAAAAAATGTTCCATGGCTAAATAGTGTAAAAGCTGTAGTTAGAGGAAAAAAGGCATCGTTTAAAAATTGAAAGTCAAACACTAGTGAGGAAAACAGAAAGGAGCATAAAGTCTGGAATGTCAAGTATAATTAGGCAGGCCAAAAAAAGAATTTAAAGAGCAACTAGCAAAATACAAAAACTATCAGCATTTTTTAAGTACATTAGAAGCAACAAGCCTGCCAAAACAATCAATGGGACCACTACAGGATTGAAATGCTCAACAAGTACTCAAGAAAGACAAACCCACCGCGGACAAGTTACATGAATTCTTGGCATCAACCTTCACTGAAGAGGATGCAAGGTCACCAGTACCAGATGGTATTCACCCAAAAGTTCTGAAGGAACTCAAATATGAAATCAAAGAACTACTAATTGAGGTATATAACCTATCACTTAAATCAGCTTCTATACCAGATGATTGGAGGATAACTATTGAAACTTATTTTTTTTAAAAGGCTCCAGAGACAATCCTGGCAATTACAGGCCAATAAGCCTAACTTCAGTACCAGGCAAAGTGGTTGAAACTGTAGTAAAGAATAGAGTTAGCCACATAGAGGAATGATATGTTGGGGAAGAATCAATGCTGCTTTGTCAAGGAAAATCATACCTCACCAATCCATCAGTTTTTGAGTGTGTCAACAACCATGTGGACAAGGATGATCCAGTAGATATTGTGTACCTAGAATGTCAGAAAGCTTGTGAAAAAAGTTCCACAGCAAAGGTTCTTAAGCAAAGTAAGCAGCCATGGGATAAAACAAAGGCAACAAGTTAAAAGCTAGGAAACAAAAAGGTAAGAATAAATGGTCAGTTTTCACAATAGAACATGTAAAAAGCAGGGTCCTCCAAGCATTTGTACTGGACATGTGCTGTTCAAGATATTCATAACTGATCTGGAGAAAGGGGCAAACAACAGGGGAGAACACTTGGTAGAGGATTCTAAATTACTCAAGATTGTAACATTTGCCGTTAACTAAAACGCCTCAGTAAACTGGGTGACTGGGCAACAAAATAGCAGATGAAATTCAGTGTTGATAATGCAAACTGATGCACATTGGAAAACAATCCCCAACTATACATACAAAAATCATGGGGTCTAAATTAGCTGTTATCACTCCAGAAAGAGATCTTGGAGTCATCAAGATAGTTCTCTGAAAACATGTGCTCAGTGTGCAGCAGCAGTCAAAAAAGATAACAGAATTGAAAGGGGTAGCTAGTAAGACAGAAAATATAACAATGCCACTGTATCGATGAAAGAAAAGGAGTACTTGTGGCACCTTAGAGACTAACAAATTTATTTGAGCATAAGCTTTTGTGAGCTACATTCGGATGCATTCAGTGGAAAATACAGTGGGGAGATTTATATACACAGAGAACATGAAACAATGGGTGTTACCATACACACTGTAACGAGAGGGATCAGGTAAGGTGAGCTATTACCAGCAGGAGAGCGGGGGGGTGGGGGAGGGAGGAAACCTTTTGTAGTGATAATCAAGGTGGGCCATTTCCAGCAGTTGACAAGAACGTCTGAGGAACAGTGGGGGGTAGGGGAAATAAACGTTGGGAAGTAAGCCCGCACCATGAATACTGCATAGAGTTCTGGTTACTCCATCTCAAAAAAGATATTAGAATGAGAAAAGTTACAGAGAAGGGCAACAAAAACTAAGGGTACTGAACAGCTTTCATATAAGGAGAAATTCAAAATACTGGGACTGTTCAGCTTACAAAAGAGAGGACTAAGGGGAGCAGGAAAATGAGGTCTACAAAATAAGTAATGATATGGAGAAAGTGAATAGAGAAGTGTTATTTACCCCTTCACATAACACAAGAACCAGGGGTCACACAATGGAATTAATAGGCAGCAGGTTTAAAACAAACACAAGGAAGTACTTCTTCACACAAACCACACAACCCATGGAACTCATTGCCAGGGGAGATTGCGAAGGTCAAAAGTATAACTGAATTCAATAAAGAGTTAGAGAAGTTCATGGAAGATAGGTCCAGCAATGGTTTTTAGCCAAGATGGTTTTAGCCAAGATGCCCTGGGTCACCCTAAATCTTTGACTGCCAGAAGCTAGGACTGCATTGATCACTCGATTATTGCCCTGTTCTGTTAATTTCCTTAAAGCATCTTTCATTGGCAACTGTTGGAAGATAATGGGCTAGATGGGCCTTTGTTCTGATCCAGTATGGGCTTTGTTGTGTTATCTTCTTATGGAATATGAGCTTTTCACATTATTCCAGTGGAAAAATTTAGTCCTTTATTTTACAAATGCTCACAAGCCAAACAAAGCAGTGAAATTATCTTGTATAGAGTACCCTTATTAGAATTATTTTTCCAAATATTGTTAATGTTCTGAGAACACAAGAAGAGTGCTCAAGTGCAAACAATGATCATACATAATTGTAATTACCATCTAAAGGTAAATGTCTGAGAGAACATGCAACCAGTGCTATTACACTGATTACAGTTTAATCAATAACCAGTTTAAAAAAAAGGAAAAACTTTTCAGCCAATGTTCTGTCCCTGCTAAACATAATTTCATTTTGTAATTTGAGTTTTCTTTGTTGTCCCAGAAAACTATGAGATGTTGAATATAAAGTTGGGAGCCATTCAAATACAATCTGATGAAAATGGATACAAGCAATTTGAATATGAGAGGAAAGGAAACAAAAACCAGAGGAAATGAGAAAGTGAAAAAAATCAGCACATGAAAATTAAATCTATGAAGCTATTCTCTCCTAGATAACTCAGACAGCTGTCCAGTCAGCGACTTTGTAATACATGCACAGGTTTAAGAAAAAAGTAGCGAAGACTCAAAATGTCCTCAAACATGCCTAGGTATTAATCATGTTGGCATTAAGACTAGTAATTTTGCAAACTCATAGTAATGCCTCTTTACAGGTGCAAACATATTAGCATAAACAATTTAAAATCAGACTAATTAAAACTAAAATTTGATTCAGCTATTAAACCATTTAGAAGCAGCTGGTAAAAAAAGGAATGACGATGCAATCATTCCACTTTTCCCATGTTTATATAAATTCAAGTGACTGTTGATAAGCAAATCTTAAATGGTTATCCAAAAACCCCCCAAAAAACACAACACTTTTTTAGTTATATCATTAGATGGGTGTGGGGGAGAATGGTGACACTATAACATCACTTTATCTAAGAAAACAAGACTGAAGAATTATTGTGTTAACAAATAATATTTACTGTTAACACTTATGTCCTGCCTTACCAGAAATGATAATTAAAATTCAACCCACCTGTGTACTAGGTAGGCATTATCTCCACAATGCTGATGAGCAGATTGACAGAGAAAGGTTAACCACATGAATTGGAAAAGGGTCAAACAGGAAAATTAAAGTCAGAAGTAAAATCCAGGTCTCCTGACTCCCAGTCGTATGCTCTAGCCCCCCCAACACAGGTGTCCCCATTTCTGTGGCGGGAGGAAATGAACAGGAAACCTTTGTTTTGCATCCCTCCCTCTAACAGTTTGATTCTTTCATTTCTTGGACTCCATATAGAAGCAGCCCCTTCTCCAAACAAGCAATTCTACTCAGAGCCACTTGTTAAGCTAGTTAGCAAATCTTTGAACCCCAGACATCCTTGACTCATGATTACTTTACCATTGAACCATAATAAAATTTGGCTAATACTGGTCACCATCAGGATTCACCAAACCAACGTGTATGCTGATGTGGTATTGTATCTTTACAGCATGCTCCCTTTAAGGTGGGTATTTTGGATAGTGAAATAAATGGGTAAAATTTCCCTTTATTTATTCTTTTGCAAGCCCATAGAAGGCACTGTCCATGCCCCCCCCCCACACACACACATCAATTCACATAGCTCTGGTTGCTTGCAAATGAAGGCCATGATCAGTATAAATACAGTCTACACTACTCTTGCCAGATCTCATCACTAATTGGTGATAAAGGTTTCAGGACCAGAAATATCTGTATTTTCCTTTTTAAAAAAAGCCTATGACATTTTTGTCCATAATCTTCACCATGGTAACACACAGAAGACAAATGATATGCTGAGCAAGGAGACAAATGCCACCTAATTTTTAGAGCTGGGTTCAATGTTCCATCCATTCTTATTTCAAACTTCAACTTCAGCATCCTGCCATTTCAGTGCTGAAAACCAGTCCTTAGTAAAAACTGCCCTCATAACAAAAGAAATGAACATTTATTAACACTGATTATAGACAGGTGTAATGTGCTATTTGAAATAAGTATATGTGAAAGATTGTATGTATTATCAATCTTCATTGGATTTTAACTGTTCATTTCCATACTTTTAAATGCTTAGGGCTGTTTTTTTGTTTGAATTTAAACTATTATTCCTTGATACACATTTGAATATAATGTTAACTAGCAAAATAATTTGAAAAGGTAGCAAAGATTTGTGTCAGAACTTTGAAACTGATACTTCTCCCATCTAAGTGACACAATTCACACTCATGTTAATGGGAACATAATCAGGACCTTAGCTTTGGGTGTTCCGATTATGAAAACTCATTGCTTAAAGCTTGCTATTAAGTTAACATTTAAAAAAAAAAAGAAAAGTCATGTTGTTATATGTATCATGGCAGATCTTAGAGGCTCCAATTAAGATGCCCCATTATACTGTTGTGACAAAGTCCCGAGCCTGTATTGGTGGGTCCCACACTTCTGTTGCTCCGTAGCGCTCAGTAGGCACAGTTTGGCCTCCTACCTGGACCGAGTCCTGCTTCCCTTTTCCAGGAGATCTCTGTAGAGTATGGGGTTGGGTGGTAGGGAAGAACCTGGACCCACCCTCTACTCTGGGTTCCAGCCCGGGGACCCTAATGGTAGCAGCTGTTAGTGGCTTTCCCTTCACCGCTGACACCGCTTCGATTTCCTGGGCCACTTCCCCCTTACCTCAGGATTCAGCAATGCTTCCTCTCCTCCAGCTCCTTTTACCTCAGCTTCCTGCAGGGCACTGGAAGGAGAGCTTTTAAACAGTATAAGTGGGACCTTGATTGGTCTCCATTAGCCTAACAGCCTTAACTGGTTAATTGGCATCAGGTGTCTTAATTGGCCTGGAGTAGCCTTTGTTTGGCTATCCAGGGAACAAGGGCCTGATCATTCTGAAGGCTGATATACCTGCCTTCCAGCACTCTCTTATATTCTTCTGGTCTGAATCTGTCGCACTATGTATGCACATAGTAGGAAAAAGTCCCTGAAGACCTCACAGTCTCATGCCCAACCCTGAATTGTTGTCTGCTGAATTTGTTACCTCTGTTCCCCTAAAAACCAACCCAGGGTCACACTTGTATTAATTTTATTACGATGCCGTTGTTGGGTCAGACAGAAAAGAGATGGAACTTATTCATACAGACACACATTAACCACATTCATACCATCCTGCACTCACACACTTACACAGGCGGAGAGTTACCGGAGACAGCATGGGAAGCCGAGAAGCCAAAGCATGGTAGATCTGGTGTGTCTGCCTGTGGTCACGGATCCGGGCTGGTGAGCAGGTCAAGGAGCAGCAGCAGCTTGTGTGCATGGCTGCTTCTTTTTATTGGAACTGGGTGTCTCCTGTCATGTAAACTGAGTTTTTCATTCGGTGTCCATCACTGAGAAGCATTCCCAGACCCTGTTCCTTTCATGCATACCAGGTTCTTCTTTTCTTTACAGCGCCTCATCATTGCCTTCTCAGGGCAGATTACATCAGACACACCTGTCTCCGGGCTCTTTGCTCCTTGCAGTTCCTCTCTGCCCAGTCCCCCATACACTCCCTCATTTACACTCTCTCCGATTGTGTGATGGGATATTACAAAGCTTGGCAGTTCATACAAGTGGTAACTTGAAAAGGTTACAGAGCTTGCAAAGGTTACAAAACTTAAAAGGCTATGCTAACAGTAACTGAAGTTACAAAGTCTGCAACAAGGTTGCAGAACTTAATGATACAAGTTACAGATCTTACTATCGAATTTGAGAGGAGGCTTTACATTACAGAAGTCAGTGCTCTGCCCAGGTGCAGGGAACTGTTTTACATGGTTCTCAGTGTAGGATCAGACTCTTAATACACAAAAAAAAATATTACTTGTCCTCCCAGGTGGAGAATTGAGGAACAAAGAGATTAAGTATTCTATCCAAGGATATGCAGGAAACCTATCACAGATTTGGGGATATAACTCATTTTTCTTGATTCCCAGTCCAATTCTTTAATCTTAAGGCTATCTTGTGTTGTAGCAAATGCTCACAGGTAGTGTAAAAAAAAAAATTAGTTAGCGGCCAGTTTCAAGTGCAAGCTAATTTAATAGGACTGGATTAGGGTGCGACTCCCCACTGCAGTGCCTCCTACTGGCTGTCTGAGGAATTAGCTCTGCACCCTCTTCTGGAGGTGTCTTGCCCACCGTCACCTCTGCTTCTGCACCCATGTCATTCCCAGGACCACAGCATCCTCTTCATGATGCTGCCCTCCAGCTGTGCCACACTCCTGTGCTTCCCACTGTCTCTGTTGGGTCGTGAGTACCTACAGCAGCAGGACCTGAAGCTAAACTTGCTGCTTATTGGACCCTGGCCACAGGGGCACCAACTTTAGAGTCCAGTCTGGGAGGGTATATAAGCCCTCAGCAAAACATACTTCCACATATTGGAGCTCCATTGTCTCTCCACGCACACTGTCCCTCAAATAGTCTTTCAAATTCCCCTCCTATCAGGGGCAGCTGGCAAACAGTCTCTGAGTCTCTCACTCAATCCCCTTCCCTCATGGGTGACCAAATGCCCACTGGCTGTTTTGGGGATTAGCTCTGCACCCTCTGCTGGTGGTGTCTCATCCATTGTCACCTCTGCACCTGGACCCATGTCACTCCCAGGACCGTGGCATCCTCTTCATGACACTACCCTCTGCCTGTGCCACGCTCTGTGTTCTCCTCTTCCTGCAATCTCCACCCAGCCACTTCCTTCAGCGGCAACTGCATTCCATTGTCCCAGGGCTGTTTCCCATGCAGCTCCAGCACCCTCTTCTGCCCTTACCTCAGGGCCTTAGCCTGCAGGCCCTGGCAGCCAGCCAGGAGCTCTCTCCAGCTCCCCAGTCCCTACTTGCAGCACTTAATTGTCCCAGGTGCTGGGGCATCTTCCCCCTGCAAGGAGCCTGGTCTTCTCCCCTAGAGTTCCAAACTCTGCTCTGCCTGCAGCACTTCTTATATGGGCCTGTTGAATTGGCTGCTCCTCTCAGCTCCTTTCTAATTGGCTGCCTCTGGCGCAGCCTTCCTAGGGCTGATTTTAACACCTTTTCTGCCAGTGAGGGGCAACTGCTCCATCACAAGGACACCTACCAATAATTAACCCCCCTAGACATTTTATTTTGAACTGCAGTGTATACCCTTGCTAGTTCTGTTGCTGTTTAAAGAAAATATTAAGAATCAAATCAGCTACAATTTTAACAGTTATAAGTGATTGTATTAGGAACCAAAACTTATTTAAATAAAAAAAACAGTTTACGATGTTACCATAAACCAGTGGTTCCCAAACTTGTTCTGCTGCTTGTGCAGGGAAAGCCCCTGGAGGGGCCGGGCCAGTTTGTTTACCTGCCATGTCCGCAGGTTCTGCCGATCGCGGCTCCCACTGGCCGTGGTTCGCTGAGGGACATACTGGCTGCTGCTTCAGCAGCTCCCATTGGCCTGGAGCAGCGAACTGCGGCCACTGGGAGCCACGATCGGCCGAACCTGCGGACGTGGCAGGTAAACAAACCGGCCCGGCCTGGCCCACCAGGGGCTTTCCCTGCACAAGTGGCAGAAGAAGTTTGGGAACCACTGCCATAAACAATCACAAATGAATATTAAAACTATTACTGGAAAAACATATGCATAGCTCTATAAATGGTTAGACTAAATATCATATCTAATCACTTCACTTTAGAAAGAGTTGTTAATATTAGAAATTCTGAAAACCTCACAGGAAAATGCAGCAAGAAGCTATATTTCAGAATTCCTGTGTTCTCACAGGGGTATTTTTTCTCTCTGGATGGGAAATGTGAATGCCACTAAACATTTTGCTACAGCTACAAAATAGTTAATTAAAATCAGCATTGTATTTAAATGTGTATAATAAGCAGCATTTCAAATATAAACACATTTTCTCTAGAAATATAAACAATTGATGGTATAAAAGGGAACAATGGGGCCAACTGGAGGGAACAATATCAGTGAAGCTAATAACAATAGATGTATTAGCACTCACTTTTTAATAAGGTAACAAATAATGGGGATAAACATGAAAAGAATGGAATATATAGAGGAGCAGGTGGTGCATGAGATAATTGAGATGCAGGGTTAAGAGTGTCAAACTGGGTAAATCAGAGACACAGAAAAGAGTAAATTAGTATTTTATAATTAAGTCCTATATATTTGAAAATATTTGAAGTACCAATTGAAAACATTCTGCACCTTCCCATAATACTGCAGCATATGGTAATAGTGCTGGCCTCACAATATGAATCCCCAAAAAAGAATAGAGGCTGAATTAATTAGGTCTACAGTACTATGCTGTATGATAGCATTTCAACTAGTGGT
The DNA here is from genome assembly GCF_965152275.1 of Natator depressus. Classification (NCBI taxonomy): domain Eukaryota; kingdom Metazoa; phylum Chordata; order Testudines; family Cheloniidae; genus Natator; species Natator depressus. Next base: position 49,292,628 of record NC_134237.1, read on the forward strand.
GTTTTTTTCTTAGAATACTGAAAGTGAGAAGGAAGGAAAGAGAATATTGGAAGCCTACTTTTTTAAAAAAGAATGGAGCAGTGTTTATATAGCACCTTCTGCCAATGTCACTGGTGGAACCCATCAATGTCTCGCCCTCCTACCCCCTTTTGGCTACTGCACATTACTGCACATTAAAGTCACTGAAAACCTCTTAGAAAAGTTCATATGTTTTCTGAACTACCTGTATCTGACCACAGCTCCTCAGTGAACAATGGTGGCCTTTTAAAAAATAAATACATTGCAGGATCAAGCCCACACGGTCCTTGGAGAAAACTCCAATGTAATCAATGGAAATTTTGCCTGAAAGACTGAACCTATTGGTTCATGATCTAGACCAGTGGTTCTCAAATGTTTGTACTGGTGACCCCTTTCACACAGCAAGCCTCTGAGTGCAACCCCCCTTGTACATTAAAAACATTTCTTTTTATATTTAACACTATTATAAATGCTGAAGGTGAAGCGGGATTTGGAATGGAGGCTGACAGCTTGTGACCCCCTGTGTAATAACCTCTCGACCCCCTGAGAGGTCACAACCACCAGTTTGAGAACCCCTGATCTAGCCATAGGCTGAAAAAGCAGTATATTGACCTGATTTGCCTGGGGTTTAGGTTTTTTAAGACAAGTTAGTTAGGGTTTGTGTTCAAATCAGTGGTATCAAAATCTTCTTATTGAAGTTTGTGACCAAAAATGGTAAAAATCTCACAAGATCAGTTGTTCTGATGATATTTCAACCATTTTAGGCCACATTTTTACATGAATGTGTTGCATCTAAACAAAAATTGGGAAACAGACTTCAACTTTGGAGGCGACCCCAAAATCAAATAGGGTGGGTATGTGCCTCAGTCTAATCCCAGAACTTGAAATGCAGAAGGATTCCGATTTAAGGCTCTGGTTCTAGCCTTACTGTAGAACAAATGAGGGTTGGATGAACTAGTTTGAGTAGAAAAAGAAAATTTAATACATGAACAAAAATCAAAACCAGGCCTGAACTGACTTATTAGAGGTTCAGAAATGTCCCAGTTTGCCCACTCCTCAATATAATTTAGACATATGGATATGGATATTAATTATCAACTCCAAGACAGAAGAATTCTATGCACAAATATATGCGACATTTGGGGATACGAAGAATTAAATGTGTCTCTCATTAGTCTATTTTATTTTTGGCATGTGACACACATTAGCTTGTCCAGCGCCCAAGTATTAATTTTCTTGTCTCTGAGTTCTCCTTTATGACAGCAAAAATTGTAAGCAACAGAACATTTGGGAAATGTGTCCAGACTTTCTACCTATTTTTACATATTTCCATTACTGGGTTCAGTTTCTCATTATGAGGTTGGACCAAATTCCTCTAGACACTTCAGTACTTGATCAATATTTAGAAAGTGCTTACATTTCTGGGGGTATAGTATAACCTAAAAATTAGTGCCTGCCCTTGTATACTATTACAGTGCTTAAATGTTATGCTGATTTGTGTTGCAAAACTGTTGAACTCTGAAGATGTATTTTCTGCGCACTATAAAAGAAATCTATTTGTCTGATGTGGGGAAAATGCTGATTACATTTGCTGAGTAATTATTTAAAGAAATGGGAGCCTTTAATAAGTAATTGCATTTATATAATTGCAATTTTTTTATCCATGAAGAGACATCCCAGAGCATTTTAAAGACAATGGCTTGATCACCTGTTTACATTTGGTTCAATGTGAAACAGTGAGCTTTCCAAGGGAAAATGTGTGGTATTGTCAAGCTCATACTGAAATCTATTATTTGCAATGTATGCCAGGATGCAGAAGCTCCTTCTCCTGTCTCTTTGTGCAGCGCAGTTGATTGTTGGTGACAAGTGACATTTTTATCATAAGTTCAACAGTTAGTCTAAAGGCATTCACTGTGACTTAGAAAATCTATTTTGATAAGAGTACGCTGGTTAGCTGAGACCAGATTTGACCTTTAAAAACTAATGTATTAAAAAAGAGAAAAAGAAAGGAGCTCTGTTTGCTTTGTGAACAACTATTTTGTTCTCTTGCTGAACAGGCTGCTATTTGCAACTGAGTATCAAAGTAAGCTTCCTTTGGCGTCAGAAGCTGCTGCTTGAAAAATCTTTGCAATGCGTTTCTCAAACTCTTTATTTATGAGGGCAATGAAAGTCTGACATTGTGTAACCGCAGAGTTATTTTTCATGCCCTAGGACCTCTAGTATTGAGGACTGTTGTGTCACTAACCAGGAGAGCAGCTTGTACAGTAAAGGTCCTGATTTACAAATATTTTCATGAAGATCAGTGCCAAGCTGGTTTCACAGTGATTCATGCGGCCATTGTTGTTTAGTGGGAAGTTTGCACTTGCTTAAATGCTTTCCTAAATAGGACATATTTCTTTAATCAGGCTCTAAACAAGACATGGATACGAGTAAATTATTGACTCTCCTTGCCCATTGACTTCTTCTCTCATTTAGGAAGCATAAGAGGTGCCCAATTAGACATTTTTAATTTTAAGAGCACAAAAATATATAACGTTCAACTCAAGAACAGGCATAATTAGTAATAGTGGATGATTAATTCATTGTTCATATGATTTTTGCAGAGTGAGGAAATGGAGTGTACCTCCAAATCTAATCATCCAAAAAGTGATTTGTCCCTTACCATGCCTGCTAGGACTTTTCTCCAAAAGTTTTTACACTACAGTCCTGGACATAAATTATTTCCCATGGAATAGGTAGAGTTCTAGCATTACAGCAGCATTCCATAGTTATCCTTTTCATTAGAGTGACTGAGTAGTCTATTGTAAAGTACCAGGGAATATTTTCCAGTATACCAGGTTCAAATAGTTCCCAACAGGCATTGGCTTGCATACAGAGTTGTGTGGAGCAGAAGCACCCCTGGGAAGTACTAGGTGGGATTATGCTTCTGGCAGGCATGTTATTAACACTCTCTCACACACATCTTCCTCCTCTACCTTTTGGGATGTCTTTGCCCCACAAAAGGTACAAACAGAGAAGCCTCCCATGAGTACAGAGACTGTAGTGGCCGGCCCTTAAATGGAACATGTAGAGCAATGAAGGCTCCTTGTATAGCATCAGTGATCACTCAATACACACAAGAGATCTTCGGTGAGCAGCAGACATGGTTGGTAAAAGCTGTAACATGCTCCTCATCCTTCTTCAGTGCAGCGGCAAGCTCCTGTTTGTGGACTTCACCTTCACTACTTTTGTTAGGCCACTTCTTTCTTTCATAATTTTTGCATATTCATAATAAGAATAACAGTGTTAAAGATGAAAATATGCAAAGACTGACCTGAGCATAAGTGTCACTGAATTACAAGCGAGTTTCTAGAATATTTCAAAGGTTAGTATTGCATAGGCAATTATAAATTAAAATCCTCTGCCAGGCAGAATAGGTGCTACATTGTATGTAGAAAAAATTACCAATGGAGAAGCATTACATTAGGATTTATACCCACCCACTATGGGAATGGAAACTCCTGTTACTGATGCACTGTTAGTGTGAAACTGATCCGGTTAGCACATTTTATTTAAAAAATATAGAAAATCATCATCACTCTTGATATACTTTGACAATTAAGAATATGTGATGTGAAAGCATTTCATGTTAGTATGTTCCAAATGTTGATATTCACTATTTTTTGCCACATGCTAAACAGCATATTCATTTATGAAAAAAATTCTTGCCATGCATAACCAGAATATATCTATTGATACATTGTTGTTTGGTAGCTTTGACCAATAAATACCACATTACAGTTTTTACTGCTTAAGTTAAAATTAACAGCTTCATCATAGCCATTGTGTAGTATTTCTGGAACTGTGCAAAAAAATGAGACTTTCTAATTTTGGGAACCATTGTTTAACCTTCCTTACAGGCTTACAGCACCATTAGACAGCTACACATCGTACCTCATCTTAACATGCATAAAATAAGCTTTCCAATTATATATGATATGGGTGAATATAGGGTGAGTACATTAAACTCCAAAAATATAGCCCTTTGTGGAGAATTGAGGCGCATCTATCTCCCATATTCTGTGTGCAGGTCCACCTGACTTTGAATAACAAGAGCTTTACAAGGCTCTACCCAGACTCAGCCTGGAAAGCTCGGCACTTAAAGACACAGTCCCCAATACCACACATTGCACCATCTATTTCTGGGCACCCTCTTAAAATGGCAATGATGATATGGCTCTCAGTAGTTATTCCATAGCAGGTGATCTAGCTACTCACTACCAATAATTCACTTAACCATACTACAGTATAAAACAATCTATTCATTGTTTTCAAAGGGTTTTAATACTAGAGATGGTTGGGAATTTTTTGAAAAAAGGTGTCATCCCCCGCCCCCGTTGGAAAATGCTGATTCATTGAACCATAGCTTTTTGCAGGAAAGGATGGATTTGAGAATTTCCAGTTTGAGTTTTTTTTCCTGAAAAGTTGCCAGACTGTCCCGTTTCAACATTTTAAACCAAAATTTTTATTTTGAGTTCATTTTGCATTTTAAGTTAATTTGCGTTAAAAAAGTAACATAAAATCAAAATGAAACATTTTGAAATTACTGAACCAGAATGTTTCAACTGAAAATCCCAATTTCTTTTCAGATTTTCAATTTGTGAAAATTTAAGATTTATACTTTTTTTATTCTTCCCTGAAATAACTAACTTTTTTATTAATTATTAATATTATCTACTTTCCTTTCTGTGTGTGGAAGAGAACAAAAATTGACAAGTACACCCTCTATCACCCTTTTATATGCCCATTCATTTTATGTATTTGAAAAGGAAGATGCAGATCCAGCTCCTTAATACATAGTTTAAGCAAGAGTGTTATCTGGACTACCCCATTATTTTCCACTTGAAAAGAAAGGACCGTGTCATTATTTAATGTGCTCTTTTCTCTGGACAAATTCCAGTTCAAGTGAATTTCCAGCTGCTAGTATAATGATTTTCTGACAGTTTACTCACTAGGAGCAGGACTCCTACCAACTAGCAAAATACCACCTTACATGCAAGAAAAAATGATGCTAAAATGCAACTTAAATAAACATCAGATTAGCGCCTTTCCTTTTAATATGCTATTTCAGTGCTTGCTTACAAATGTAAATAATTTTACTGACTTAAGCTCTTGTACTAAAAAAATAAATCTTGGTTTATCATGTCCCATTTACATGTAAATTCATTAGCATATTGTATTCCTAAGCAGAAGTCCTAATTTCTGTGATATTTATAGTTAAATATTAAAGCTATATTAATATTTCTACAATATTTCTTGGGAAATCATATACAATAGCTATTTATCTTATTTTTTCTAGTTCTCCCTTTACTTGCTTTTTTAAATTAATGCAAATATATGCAAGTCATTCACATGTAATCACATAGGGTTCTGTTTCAGAGTAACAGCCGTGTTAGTCTGTATTCACAAAAAGAAAAGGAGTACTTGTGGCACCTTAGAGACTAACCAATTTATCTGAGCATAAGCTTTCATGAGCTACAGCTCACTTCATCGGATGCATACTGATGCATAGGGTTCTGTGCAGGCAAAGCCCGTTTACTTCCTTTCTTTTACTGCTGTAATTCTTACACAGAGCTGAAAGTTACTCCGTACTGATTCTACGAAACTTTGACTTATGGCTTTCGAAAGAACCTTTCTCAGCACCAAGTCAAATATATATTTCATGCATTATGGATATGGAGCATAACCTACATTTATGGCAAAACAGAGCATGCTCAGGAAAAATAATGATGTCCAGATACAGGGAAAGTACAGAGTGACACATTCAAAATTAATCACCTTCACAAAGGAGCTCATGCATACTTTTATGCACATCTGTGCTCTCTGTGAACAAACTTCTTTTTCTTGGGAGGCAGCATGTTCTAATGGGCAGCTGGGTTCTATTCTCAGCTCTGCCCCATATCTGCTGTGTGACCTAGGACACTTCACCTCCTGCCCCTTGTCTTTCTTATACCTTTAGATTATGAGCTCTTTAGGGCAGGGACATCATGATCAAATGACTTCTTGATGCTAACTGGCCACATGCACAGGGATACATAAGGGTTACAGAGATCCCCTGGGCCTGGCATTTAGATACTAGTCTGCCAAAGAGTGTCATGTAAGGTCTCTAATGAAAGCCTATGTTGCATTGGCCATCGTAATAATTGTGAGAGGTACTTACAGAAAAAATATGTTGAGAGTTATGTATATGTACTGAAAATTATTGTTTATAAGTCTGTGAGTTAAAGCAAGCCCTATCAGGCAGGGGAGAAGAACGAGACTTATCTCATGCTGTTTGGTCATGTACAAATTAAATATTGTATGGTTCGCAATGGAAACCGATATACAGCATGAGCAAAATGCTAAATCAATACATTGTGGAGGCTTCAGGAAAAAAAAACAAACAAACCAACAGAGGTTGTCCTTTTGAAACTATACCTGGGTGCAGATGAATCCCCAGTTATTCCTTCAATCTGTGAGGATAAGCCACTAGTGGCTTGATCTTATGAGAAGTGACTTAAGCAAACCAGCTTGAAAATAATGGGAAAAGGATTTGGTGAAGCTATCATGTAGAAAGTGGGGGAATGCCTTGTTAGTGAAGTTTAGGCTCTAGAAAGCATGTTATGATTTTTATATGTAATTATTTGTTTCTAATATACTTATTTATCATTTGATTCTCTGTTCTTTAACAATGAACATTCTTTTTTTCACTATCTAAAATTAAGTGATGTGTGTTTAGCATACTGGTGATCTAATAAGCTGGGGCATACTATTAATTTGAGAGAAGAGGATCTGACAGCTCCTCAAGAATTCAGTGGAACAGGGCTGGGTACTCCAGAGGGATGCTTGAGGGTTTTGGGTGTTGGTGTGTGTCTACTGCATGCCTATCAGTCCTGAAGAGTAGGGGAAGGTAATGCTTATGTTGCCAGTGGCTGGTGGTTTCAGGGATGTACAGCAGGCATAAATCAGACTTCCTCATACTAAGAGCAGGTGGTGGTGTGGTGAATCAACCCTGGATACACTTGGGAAGCATCTAAACTTTCAGTTCAGGTATCTGTGTACAGCACCCAGCACAGTAAGGTCCTGTTTTCAGTTGTGGTCTCTGTAACAGAAGTAACATTCCAGGTGATGGGTCATTTCAGTTTCATATGTTGATCTATTTCTATATATTATAGCACATATATGAAGTACTCACTTTGCCTGGAAGAGAGACTGTATTTTCCTCACTTTTCACAATGCCTCACAAAATCCCTTTCTCTTAGTCGGAATATTGTATCATCGATGTTGGTCTAAATTACAATACAAAAACCCAACCAAACTTCTTAAAGAGTATCTCTGAAAATTAGCCATACTCCTGCAAAGACTTATGCATATACTTAATGCAGTGTGGGTAGTCCCATTTAATGTGGCACATTTAAAGGAAAAATGGTCTGATTTCCAGGGAAATAGGCTTCATTTTCCAAGCAAATATGGTTTTCACATAAAAAATTATCTGTGTTTCTGAATAATGAGCAATTACAGCTACATTTCAGCAGGTGCAAAACAGGGCAAAGTAAAAATATGTGTAGGAAATTCAAAGAAAGATGTGAAAAAGTTCCACATAGTGCTAATTAAGGCTCTTACACAGAATCATTTAGATATGCTTGTCACTGTGGTACATGGAAAACATTTTTCTAACATAGCAAAACTAAACAAACCACATACAGAATGCCTTGCAGCATTACCAGCAGCTGAGGTGTGCAATGTTGTTTATCTGCTGAATACCTAGTTTATTTAGAATTTATCTTTGGCTTATTACTGATGATGTGCCAAACTACCTGAATGTAATGTGGATAGTCAACTCTCTCTTCTGGCACTTTGTCTAGTAATCCTTAGAAGTGGTGGAGTATCCAGTAATAAAAAATACAAACAGTTTGTCTACTTGCTTGTCATGTGCAACCTCACATCTCAACACCTTATAAGTCAAATATGATTCAAGGTAGTAGGAAGAATTTAAAGCAAAAGAAGCAGACAATCAGAATCTCAAAGTCTGAAACTTTTTTTGTATAAAGACTTGCTTATAACTACAGTAGTCAAATTATTTTGAGATAGGTTAACCTATTGAATAATGTTACAGATACACCTTTCTACTTAAATTATTCAATTGATTTAAGTTACTTTTGGTGACCTCTATTTTGACAAGTTTCGTGAGTTTCTGGTTTCTTGTTCCACAGAAACAGCTGAGCAGAGATTAACTTTTCTAGGTTTTTCTTTATGGTAACGGGAGCTTCTTTGCATAAGCGCTATGAGTCACTATTTTCGGTGAAGTATGTACAAAGCTAGAGGGGGCAGCACAGAATATTGCTCAGACCTCACTTATACTTTGCTTCATGCAGAAGGAAAGAGATTAGATGTAAAGAAATAGGAAGGGGCCCGGACAAAACAACAAATGAGATTCCAATCTTCATATTTTTTATACTGAGAAGTAACAAAAACCTTGGATCTGAACTAGTGGTTTCAAAATCAAGCTCTGAACCCTAAACAGATCTGGAGTTTTGATTTGTGCCCCTCTCTATTAAGAACTAACTCTAGTCTGCTGTGTTTTCAGTTGGGACGTTATCAGCTCCACTGTTTATGTTGTAGCTGATATCTCCTCCTCCACAGCAGATCAGCTTTCAGTAGAATTTAGTGTTGTGTAGCATGACCTTATCATGCTCTTCAAACTCAGTGAGCATTTGAAGAGGGAATTCTGACAAGTACACAAACAGAAAGAATAATGTAGCATCTGCAGACAATTCCTCAGCTTCCTTTCATTTAAGGGCTGTTAGATTTGGGGGCTATGTAAAGAGACTGTTTAAATACATTTTACTTCCATGGTCTATTATTTTTGTCTGGGTGCTGTTTTTTTTTTTATTATTATTACATCCACTTAATTTCTAAAAGTCAAAGAACTGCTAATTGTGCTACATTGCTGCTGTTCCAAACATTAATTGAGCTGACAATTACTTGGCTCTACAGCATTCAACGCTGATACTCTTTGGCTCTTGGCTGAGCTGCCGTGCCAGGAACCCTTCCTTTGAATGTTATCTATGCCAATTAATGGCCTCCTATTCTAGCTTTCATTATACACTGTGCTATTATCTTGCTATGTTATTTAAGACATCAGGACAAATTTATTCCTGGTAGAATTCTACTGCAGCCAAACAGAATCACTCAAGCAATGAATTTGGCCCATTATTTCTTGTGTTTAAATTGCTTAATAGTAAGAGAGCATAACATGCAAAAGTTTGAGACTTGGTAGCCAGTCATCACCTGCATTCAAACATCTATATCTGTTATTTTCTTATTACATCTATGATTACTATATTAACTGCATTTATGAACCAAAAGTTATATCAAGTTCATGTGTTCCAAGATAAGTTATAACATCTCACCTACTACTTCTTTCTCTTGGGTATCCTTTGATCATTTTGTCCAGTTGATAGTCTTTGATTATGCCTTTAATTTGGAAAGCAGCAAAATTAATATTCTGGTTTTAATCCTGCCACTGGGTACCATTCAGGTAAGCAAACCCATTGCCTTCAGTGGAAATGTTACAATAAAAGCTGCCAAGAGCGGTCACTCATGGGAGTTAGCAAAAGTGGTTTCTTGTAAGAGGTAGTCTCTCTTCAAAAGTTTGCTGTAAAATTGGGCACTTTTAGGATGTACAGAAAGGCTACTATGTTTAATTTTAATTGCCTTTTAAAGGAGCATTACCTTCAGTGTACAATACAGTATTGTTTGTTAATGCAGTAGTATAGTACTGTACACAAAAGTACACAGCATTTCTCTAACTGGGGGTCCAAAAGGAAGTCGCAAGTAAGGGTCACAGTATTGTCTTCCTTACTTCTGTGCCTTCAGAGCTGGGTGGTTGGAAAGCGGTGGCTGCTGGCTGGCCACCCAGCTCTGATGGTAGCACTACTCCCAGCAGCAGCACAGAAGTAAGGAAGATCAATTTCTCATGGGGGGGAGGGGGTGGGTTATGAATGAGAGTAAGAAAATGTGGTCGCTGGGCACAGGTTAATTGCTCTTCAGTTAAATTACATAGGAAAGATATTCCATGGCCTCTGCTCCTGGCAAGTGGACTCTCTTTAGAGGTGGTCACTAAGGCAGGTTTTATTGTATATGCACAGGAGTATGTATTGCACAATAAATCCTTCTATAATTAATAGAAACCTGAAATAAAATTTCAGTTCCTTCACAATAAACTTGATCCACTGGCAATAGAATACTAACTTGCTCCAATAGGTTCTGATCCAGCGCCCACTGACTTTCACTGGGAAACTTTCCATGGACTTCAATGGAACTTGGATCAGGGCTATACTCCGCAGAGGGGGAACAAAAGTTTTTTACTCTTAGAATTCATTTCTTGATTTGAACTTGGTTTTACTAGTTTATATCCCTTTCAGTATGGAACTTATTGGAAACTCAAACCCCTTGTTATTCCACTGCACAATTTTTCAGATCAGCTGTCTCACAGTAAAGGAGACTTGCAAAGAATCTTAAAGATATATTATGTATAAAGAGAGAAATATATTTATTTCTTTTAAAAAGTGAGTATGTGATTGTTTTTATAGTCCTGATCTTTCTAAGAGAAGTCTGGTCTTCCATTACTTTGCTGGATGCCTATTGGATTTGCTGAAAGTGTGTGTATTGAGCGTTCCTAGCACCTTAATTGAATATATCACTTTTTTTAGTACTTTGTACATTCAAAGTACTGTACAGCCATTAACTAATGTGGGTCAGTATTATCTCCCTAAAGACCCAACAGTGAAATATTAACTACACCAAGCATATTGGCCACTGTTTCATTGGGATCACTTATGGCAGTGGTTCTCAAACTTGTTCCGCCACTTGTTCAGGGAAAGCCCGTGGTGGGCCAGGCCGATTTGTTTACCTGCCGCGTCCGCAGGTTTGGCCGATTGCGGCTCCCAGTGGCCGCGGTTCGCTGCTCCAGGCCAATGGGAGCTGCTGGAAGCAGCGCGGGCTGAGGGACGTACTCGCCACCGCTTCCAGCAGCTCTAGGAAAAGGTGAGGTGGAGAAAAATATATACTTAGAATTAATTATAAGTTGTTTTATTATCTTATTGTTTTTCCTGTTTGGTGCTTTGACCATATGTTATTAAGTGATCAGAATGAGTATTAAATTGTATGTATATGTACCTGGGGTGATTTAACTACAATCTGTAACCCTACTTCTGTGAAATGCTAACTACATAAACTATCTCAAAAGGTAAGAGGTAGAGTTGAGAAGAGGACAGAAATTACATTTCATGAAAGATTTTGGAATCTTGCTTTGTTCTGAATTTAGTAAGAAACCTGAACATTTTGAAATATATCACACACATACCTCCCCCCAAAATATTTTGGATTAGTCAAAACACTTTAAAATGTTATGTTACAAAACTAAAAAAAATAAAGTCATTTCAAAACAAATTCTTAATTCTGAAAATGTCAAAGTGAGACATTTGAACATTGACAGAATTTGTATCCTCCCCCAGTTTTTCTTAACTAAAATTTTGGTAAATTGGCATGATTTCACAAAGCATTTTGATGGAATTGTATTTCCCACAGGAAATGGTTCCACTGCAGTTTTTCCAACCAGCTCTAACAAGAGGTAGAGATGTAGTAAGCGTTTGCACAAGTCTAACTCGAGAATTCATCACTTTCCTGCTAGGGTGAGCAGGTGGTTTTATTTGAGTTAAATTTCACAGCTGCCTCAGAAGTATGCTTATTCCATTTCCACAGTCACTTCTTTGTATGCACAGAAATTTACATTTGTGCAGGCAAAGAAGAAGAGTTTCTGTTAACATGGAGAGAGTAATTGTATGTAGCAATACATGTCTGGGGGCGTGTAGCAGGCATTTCTTTTCTTTTTGGGGGGAGTATACTCTTAAATCTAACTTCATTGTTCTAAGTAAATTACAGAAGCAAAAGGGGGAAGAAAACAGGAGGTGATACAATGTTTCTGTTTTCTGACAAAAAGTAACTTTCACAGGAAGAATTGAATAAGTTCCAAGCCAGCTATACTGTATAAATATATTGTTCAAGCATGTGGTTTGAAGCAGGTGCCCACAAAGAAACGTATACTAATAATTGATCTGTGGGATTGCCTAGATTAAACTATATTCTGTCATTTTACATAGCAGAACCTCAGCAGTATAATAATAATTTTTGCTATTATAATTGTTTTACGTAATTGTACAGAAACCTGCATTAATAAAAATGACAAATTGAAATATCAGCCCTTTTCATGTTTATTTGGTAGCCAAAACAAGTCAACACTTACTCAATTTCCTGCGTGACATTGGGCAAGTTACTTAGCATCTCCATGCCTCTGTTCCCCATCTATTAAAATGGGGATAATAGCATTTCCCTATCTCACAGGACTGCTGTGGGGATATGTTAATGAAACACTGTGTGAGGTGCTCAGATAGGACATTGATGGGGGCTATAATAAGTATGATAAGTAGGACCTTTATTAGGTGTCACGCTCAGGCAACTTCAAAGCCCTTTTCCCCATTCAAAAGTCTTACTTTTAGTAAGTCTTTGTGGGCTGCGGAGGCTTGTCAGCTGTTTCCCTCTCAACTACTCTGTAACAAGAGTCAGCTCCTTCTTTACCCAGAGTTTTCGGAACCCTCAACAGGGGCAACATAACTATTTCACTCCAGGCAGTGTAAAGAATAAATCAACAGGAACACAGCACTTTGACAAGATTTATGCAAATAAGCATGCTCTAAAACTTTAAAAAGAGAAAAGCACACACAAAGATAAGCAATAGGTTTAGAACATGCCAGGTATTTACCTAACATCTGGAACAGTACTGAGTAATTAACAGCAGGTTTGCAGTGGCTAGTTGCTCACCCACTGAGGAGAAAGGGTGTCAGGAAAAACGTCTTTCAAGATGGCTGCAGAGGACTGCTCCAAAGTACACTCTATTAGTTAGTCTTTAATAACTAACATCTACAATACACATAGGTCATAATGACCCCTACTGGATCATCACTTTTCTAACTTTCAATAAACTTTTGATATCAGAGGCATCTATACTCAAGGTTTTCTAATCACCAAGAAAAAAGAAAAGGAGTACTTGTGGCACCTTAGAGACTAACCAGTTTATTTGAGCATGAGCTTTCGTGAGCTACAGCTCACTTCATCGGATGCATAGCAAATCGTGGAAACTGCAGAAGACATTATATACACACAGAGACCATGAAACAAAACTTCCTCCCACCCCACTGTCCTGCTGCTAACAGCTTATCTAAAGTGATCATCAAGTGATCATCAAGGAAGGCCATTTTGGCCTTCCTTGATGATCACTTGATGATCACTTTAGATAAGCTGTTAGCAGCAGGACAGTGGGGTGGGAGGAAGTTTTGTTTCATGGTCTCTGTGTGTATATAATGTCTTCTGCAGTTTCCACGATTTGCTATGCATCCGATGAAGTGAGCTGTAGCTCACGAAAGCTCATGCTCAAATAAACTGGTTAGTCTCTAAGGTGCCACAAGTACTCCTTTTCTTTTTTCTTTTTACGAATACAGACTAACACGGCTGTTACTCTGAAACTAATCACCAAGGTTTTCAGTCGAAGTTGTTTACTTGTTTGTCCCCTCCTCCCATTCTGATTAACAGAAACTGCCAGCTAGATATGACCTTGCTTCTGAGAGACTATCTCCAAATTACGTGGTTTTCTATTTCATAAATTCATGGTGGCTGAAAGCACATAATTAACTTAATCACATATGGGGTAAACAGACCCCTCAAATCCAGGGCAACATTTCCAAGGCACAGATACTTTCCTCCTGGTTAGCACACCATCCTGTGACCAGTTCTCCTTTTTAAGCTTGCTTCCTGTAGCTTGCTTTATGCATATGATCAAGTCCATTATCATCTATGATAATGTGTAAAATTAAGCATATGTATAATTGTTTGCAGGATCAGAGACCAAGGAAATGGAAGAGCTTTAGCAGGAAAAAAACAACTAACACAGCCTTTTCTGATCCCTTGGTGTACTGATTATAATCACATTTTATTGATTCACATGCATGCACATCAACATTTCCATAACTTCTAAATTTAGTCATCCGGATGTAATCTCAGGATCTCCAGAGACTGAAAAAATAAATTATGAACATGTAACCTCATCTCACTTACAGTAACTTTAGAAAGCTATTTTGTGAGACTCACATTTTTATCTAAAAACTGAAATGCTGAGGAAAAAAAGCTTCTGTTTGAGATTTTATTATGCATGTGGCCTGGCAGCTTTTGGATGTTTCTTCTAGCTGGACACAGTTTTAAAACAAACAAACAAACAAAACCCCAAAACCCTTTTGCAACAACTATTGCAAACTCCAGAGCATAGCAGCAAAGTGGAGGAATATGGCTATTGCACTGTCATGTGGTTGGTGCAGGTGCACCTGATCTTATTCTGTTATCTATTCTAATAATGGAATGTCTTAATAATCACATTGTTCTAAGCCTTCTGGAAAACTTCTTATTCTATTGCATTTTTATGCAGGGAGTAGTCTGCACCACTCCATGTGCTCTGAATGTTTCCTTAGTTCAGGTGGGTGAATGGCTGTATTCAGTTGAAAATGCTGCTAAAAGAAACCAACATAAATAAATGCAAATTAAATCCCCCATTTACAATTAAAAAACTAAAACCAACCACACCAAATCTATAGGCACCCTAATAATTGATTAAACTTTACAGTCACATCTCGATCTTGATAGTCATAGAGGTATCATTAACTCAGCTATCCAATAAATTAAAGCAACAGAGAAGCTTTTTTTCACATCCCACCATCCAGGAACATATTCTTAATCTTCCCCCAATACCATCAAATAACTAGCTTTTGCAATATGCACAGAAGGTCATCAAGTTCAAGCTATTTCAGTCCAAGTTGGACAGCAAATTTCAGGCTCCTGGAAATTCCAGGCAGGTTTCAGGTCATTTATGGCACTATAGGTCATGGCCAACATCTTAAATTCTGCCTAGAAGCTAACAGTCAGCCAGTACATATGCATTAGGCTATTTGGAAAAGACCACTGTTCCACTATATTCCCTGTAAATTAACCATGTTAATATACTGTACAAAGTAAAGTACAGGACACCGGCACCAAAGAGGACTAATTCAGTCCAAAGCCTTGTCAATACACAAAAGTTTTATCACTATCACTAAACCAGTTTAGAAACTAATTTAGTTAATTATGTGCAAACCTCTTGTTAAAAATGTCCACGCAAAGGAGTTTCTGTTAATTGACAAAATGAAGTTTTAAACAAGTTTAGTTAAACTGGTCCAACTCTGCTGTTTAGACAAGGTCTGAGTCACATCAGGGTTATTTATTCTCTGTAAGAGTAATATTGCACCACATTCATATTAAAAACTAGCACTTCAAAAATCAATATAACATATGAATCTTGATTAAAAATTGACTATTTG
This sequence comes from Natator depressus, assembly GCF_965152275.1. Classification (NCBI taxonomy): domain Eukaryota; kingdom Metazoa; phylum Chordata; order Testudines; family Cheloniidae; genus Natator; species Natator depressus. The sequence continues at coordinate 49,308,125 of NC_134237.1, forward strand.
ATATGCCTCAAAAAGTAATTGAAAATGGGGAATCATCCTACTACATCATCCAGTGGATTTTTTGGTATGGATGGGGGAGCAGTGGGCTTCCCTCAGCGGATGGCCCATTGTTATTATATTTATCAACGGTCTAAAGAAATATAAAATGTTTGCTGATACAGTTTGTAGATGACACAAAGATTGGTGGAGAGATAAATAATGATAAAGACAGGTCAGTTCTACAGAGCAATCTGGATTACTTGGTAGACGGGCGTTGTTTGAAAAACCTATTTTAATACAGTCAAATGCAGGACAATACAGCTGGGAACAAATAATGGAGGTCACGGGGTGGGGATCATATTTTGGAAATCACTGCCTTTGCAAAGGACTTGGGGTCGTGGTTAAATAACTGAACAAGAGAGAATATGGACTATTGTTGTAGCCCTGTTGGTGTCATATTAGACAACAAGTTTGGGGAGGGAATATCCTTTATTGGACCAACTTCTGTTGGTGAGCGAGACAAGCTTTTGACTTACAGTGTAAGCTCAAAAGCTTCTCTCTCACCGACAGAAGTTAGTCCAATAAAAGATATTCCCTCCCCCCACCTTGTCTCTCAAAGAGAGACAATATGATCCGTGTATGTATAAACAGACAAATCTCAGATAGAAGTGGTTATTACCAACTTCATAGCTAAAAGCTGTTTGTACACCACTGTACCCTATACAGGCATATCCCTTATCTCATACAAATATATGCTTTTTATTCTTACACTCTTTTGCTTTATTCATCCTGCCTGCAGTCATTTATACCTGGATTTAAATTTAACTTCAACTTTAATACATCTTGTGCTATGTTGTCCTGTCTTGTTTAATGTAATCAGCAGGCATGGGTCTTTTATCATTGTCACTTCAACTCCAGCATCCAGGGAATGCTCAGCAAACAGGCTTCTGGAAACCTGCTTATTGTATGTCACCTCTGACTCTGACTTCTTATGAAGCAGAGAAACAATACAACATTCACAGTGGTTTTTTTCTTCATTTATTTATTTACTTACTCAAATGTGTCAAAATCACCATTTTCTTCATATTTTTGATTTTCATATTTCTGTATTTTATAGACTGATATCAGTTCATCAAACCACTTCTAATAACTGTGCCCCTTTAAGCCACATATTAGTATTCATGTTGGATAATTATTCCATCCCTACATCAATCATATATGGAAAGTCCTATTTCTGAATGTTGTGGCATACTGTTGCACCTCTTGGGAATTAAAACATATTCAGTACTTCTTTAGAGTTTAGACAAACTTCTGTAGACAATCAGTTTGTGTCATATTTTAAATTAATTTAAACACTATGGATGAAATACTGGCCCTAGTGGTGCCAATGGTAAAACTCCATTGACTTCAAGAGAGCCAGGGTTTCACCGTATATTACCACCTCTATTAGCTTTTGCCAACCAAAAGACAAACTATTAATAGATGCACAGAACAGTACATTGTCTGAAGCTGAGGTGGCAAGAAGTGGAAAAGAAATTACTCAAATACATTATTCAGCAAAAGTTACTGTTATCTTTTGAATTATGTATTCAATTAATTCACATTCAATCAACTATAGATCTGCTCAAATACTGCGAGAGACTATTTATTGAGTAATTTAGCCCATGTACAAGAGCAGCATTTGCTGCATAACGTGTTCAGTTAATAATATTCAATGAACAGCCAAAAGTATATTCTATGTAAATTGTTGTTATTGGGCACCTAGAATAATTTGTCTATGTTCATTTTGCTTTGATCTTCTGTGAATATCCAATGTGACCTAACGTTGTGTTACAATAAACTAATACTAACCAGCGGACTTAAAAAAAAAAAGTTTTGATATTGCTTCAGCGTGTAGAATTTGTTAACTTTCATCTGCCCAAATGAAGTGATTCTATAAAAGTTTATGTAACACCAGTTCAAAAAAACCAGTTAATTGTAGGGCGAAAAACCCAAATTCCAAATTAGTTGGACCTGAGCTATATTGTCCCTTGTATGTTTTTATAATTTCTGCTGCAATGGTCTGTGGATTTTCATTTAAGATTTTTGGGGATTGTTTATGAACGTTCACTGTATTAAGTAAAGGAAATCAGCTTTTCTGTGCTCAGGGGGGAAACCATGATAGGCAAAAGAAGTGCATAAGTGAATGGCCAGTTTGTAACTACTACCACATTCCTCAGTAAAAATTTGTTAGAGGAAAATTGGGCAGAGTTTCAGTACAAACTTAGCTTTGGTAAATTTGGGAAATGTTTGTCAATCTATCTCATATACCTTCTATTTCTCCACCCACTTTAGCATTACCACAACTACCCCCACACTATAATTCTTGCACTCAACCTTAAGTTTTCCTCCCCCGCAAGATATGACATCCACCCACCAACCCCTTCTGTTGGTAGCCTCTTACCACACTACTAGCTCCCAGCACAATCAAATGGTACACCAAACTTCCAGAGCTACTCAAATTGGGGGAGGGTGTAATAATCTGGTAAAGGGCTGTGTGCATAAAAGTATAGTATATTTGGACATGTGATGTAGACAAAGTAACTATCCTTAAATCAAATCCAAATAAGTTCTCAAGCAACATTTTTCTTACTTTGCTTATCTGTAAATTTCAATCAACATTGACGGAAATATTTTGTTAGTTTCTGGGTGTATAGTGAAATCAATTATTACCAATTTTATATACACAAATCTTGTCCTTCCAAGCCTATTTATAGCAATTTGAAAAACAGAGGGGGAAATGGTGAAAGTTTCATTGACTTTTTTACTATTTATTTTGTTAAAATTTCAAAACTTTAACCACGACTAAAATTTTCAAAAAATGCCTAAGTCTCGTATAAAAAAAAAATGTGTCTTGGTGCTTAATTGTTTCTTCACACAGCATTACACCACCTGGCAGATTTAGGAATGTGTGCCTAAATCATCTTTGACTTTCAATGAGACAGACTCCTAAATACTTAAGTCACAGTCTCTTAAGTCACCTTTTCAAATAAGTCACTTAGTAACTTTTGAAAAATTTACCTCAAGCACACTGAACTTTTTACTCAGAGGCCACAAAGCCATGTAAGTGATTTTGAAAAGGTCTAGTTAAGATTTTTAAAATGTCTCATTTCCTTCAAATACTATTTTTTTTCTTATACTAGACGGGTTTATTTTTGTATGTCTGTCAAGGTTCCACTGGCACTGCACTTACGCATTTATTGTGTAGGTGCATTAGAATATGCTCTGTGAGGTCATATACTGAATGAAGGCTGGTGCAGAATGGGCCCACTCTTATTCCATTAAGATACTGTGGTTTGTGTTGAAAGAGGAGGACTCCTGCCTCAGTCACTGCAGAAGCTGGAAGATCTACTGGATTACACAGTAGAGTGAGGCCGGGAACAATGCTTTAATCAGTGAGGATAAAAATGGATATTTAACAGAGGGACCTCATTCCCTGAGCACTGTCCAATGAGGCAAAGGTCCTGTGTATAAAAGAGGATTTTATAGAGGTATTAATTAATAATAAAGACTGTGTCACAATGCATATGTACAAGGGGCAAAGTTATGGCTGCATGCAGTGTTTCCCAACCTTTTCCTGTGAGAGGCACATTTATTTCCATAAAATATTTGGGCAGCACCCTCCATCTCTGTGAAAAAAATACTAAAACAAAACTTAAAATTTCTCATTGAAAGGAACATTTGTCTCACACACATACACCCAAAGAGAACAGCACAAAATACAATTTGGTTCTTACACTAATTAAAATAAATGAGATTCTTCCCCGCCCCTCCTCCACAAGTGACTTTTCCAAAATTCCACAGCACACCTGTTCATGCCTGATTTCACACTGGTTGGGAAACACTGGTTGCATGGGCAGTGATAATTGCAGTATTTCCAGACTTTTACATGCTTCTCTTTGGAACTGGAATTGTGTTTTTGTTATTTAATGGAATTTATTCTATTATGACTTTCACAAATACTCATTTAACTTACTGTAATTAATTTGGAAAAGGCAAAAATGTAAATACCAAGGTATTTCATACTGCCAATAAACATATAGGTTATTTAGCAGCTGCTTTTTTATTCTTAAATTCCAGACACTATTACTGAAGTGATGCAATGACTTTAAATAGATCAGAAAATTCATGTAAAATAGAATATAATGTACCGTCACAGAAAAACTGCAATAGTGATACTATTGCTTAAATCCTTCCTTTTACACTGTGAATAACTTTCCATGTTGTATAGTCTTCTGGGACCTGCAGAAAAAATGAAATCTGCAGTTTGAAACTTTTTTTGTGTGTGTGTGCTGAGTTCTCTGATTGTATCCTGTATAGCTTAGAATCATAGAATCATAGAATCATAGAATATCAGGGTTGGAAGGGACCCCAGAAGGTCATCTAGTCCAACCCCCTGCTCGAAGCAGGACCAATTCCCAGTTAAATCATCCCAGCCAGGGCTTTGTCAAGCCTGACCTTAAAAACATCTAAGGAAGGAGATTCTACCACCTCCCTAGGTAACACATTCCAGTGTTTCACCACTCTCTTAGTGAAAAAGTTTTTCCTAATATCCAATCTAAACCTCCCCCATTGCAACTTGAGACCATTACTCCTCGTTCTGTCATCTGCTACCATTGAGAACAGTCTAGAGCCATCCTCTTTGGAACCCCCTTTCAGGTAGTTGAAAGCAGCTATCAAATCCCCCCTCATTCTTCTCTTCTGCAGACTAAACAATCCCAGCTCCCTCAGCCTCTCCTCATAAGTCATGTGCTCTAGACCCTTAATCATTTTTGTTGCCCTTCGCTGGACTCTCTCCAATTTATCCACATCCTTCTTGTAGTGTGGGGCCCAAAACTGGACACAGTACTCCAGATGAGGCCTCACCAGTGTCGAATAGAGGGGAACGATCACGTCCCTCGATCTGCTCGCTATGCCCCTACTTATACATCCCAAAATGCCATTGGCCTTCTTGGCAACAAGGGCACACTGCTGACTTATATCCAGCTTCTCGTCCACTGTCACCCCTAGGTCCTTTTCCACAGAACTGCTGCCTAGCCATTCGGTCCCTAGTCTGTAGCGGTGCATTGGATTCTTCCATCCTAAGTGTAGGACCCTGCACTTATCCTTATTGAACCTCATCAGATTTCTTTTGGCCCAATCCTCCAATTTGTCTAGGTCCTTCTGTATCCTATCCCTCCCCTCCAGCGTATCTACCACTCCTCCCAGTTTAGTAACCTCCGCAAATTTGCTGAGAGTGCAATCCACACCATCCTCCAGATCATTTATGAAGATATTGAACAAAACCGGCCCCAGGACCGACCCCTGGGGCACTCCATTTGACACCGGCTGCCAACTAGACATGGAGCCATTGATCACTACCCGTTGAGCCCGACAATCTAGCCAGCTTTCTACCCACCTTATAGTGCATTCATCCAGCCCATACTTCCTTAACTTGCTGACAAGAATACTGTGGGAGACCGTGTCAAAAGCTTTGCTAAAGTCAAGAAACAATACATCCACTGCTTTCCCTTCATCCACAGAACCAGTAATCTCATCATAAAAGGCGATTAGATTAGTCAGGCATGACCTTCCCTTGGTGAATCCATGCTGACTGTTCCTGATCACTTTCCTCTCATGTAAGTGCTTCAGGATTGATTCTTTGAGGACCTGCTCCATGATTTTTCCAGGGACTGAGGTGAGGCTGACTGGCCTGTAGTTCCCAGGATCCTCCTTCTTCCCTTTTTTAAAGATTGGCACTACATTAGCCTTTTTCCAGTCATCCGGGATTTCCCCCGTTCGCCACGAGTTTTCAAAGATAATGGCCAAGGGCTCTGCAATCACAGCCGCCAATTCCTTCAGCACTCTCGGATGCAACTCGTCCGGCCCCATGGACTTGTGCACGACCAGCTTTTCTAAATAGTCCCTAACCACCTCTATCTCCACAGAGGGCTGGCCATCTCTTCCCCATTTTGTGATGCCCAGCGCAGCAGTCTGGGAGCTGACCTTGTTAGTGAAAACAGTGGCAAAAAAAGCATTGAGTACATTAGCTTTTTCCACATCCTCTGTCACTAGGTTGCCTCCCTCATTCAGTAAGGGGCCCACACTTTCCTTGGCTTTCTTCTTGTTGCCAACATACCTGAAGAAACCCTTCTTGTTACTCTTGACATCTCTTGCTAGCTGCAGCTCCAGGTGCGATTTGGCCCTCCTGATATCTTTCCTACATGCCCGAGCAATATTTTTATACTCTTCCCTGGTCATATGTCCAACCTTCCACTTCTTGTAAGCTTCTTTTTTATGTTTAAGATCCGCTAGGATTTCACCATTAAGCCAAGCTGGTCGCCTGCCATGTTTACTATTCTTTCGACTCATCGGGATGGTTTGTCCCTGTAACCTCAACAGGGATTCCTTGAAATACAGCCAGCTCCCCTGGACTCCCTTCCCCTTCATGTTAGTCCCCCAGGGGATCCTGGCCATCTGTTCCCTGAGGGAGTCGAAGTCTGCTTTCCTGAAGTCCAGGGTCCGTATCCTGCTGCTTACCTTTCTTCCCTGCGTCAGGATCCTGAACTCAACCAACTCATGGTCACTGCCTCCCAGATTCCCATCCACTTTTGCTTCCCCCACTAATTCTACCCGGTTTGTGAGCAGCAGGTCAAGAAAAGCGCCCCCCCTAGTTGGCTCCCCTAGCACTTGCGCCAGGAAATTGTCCCCTACGCTTTCCAAAAACTTCCTGGATTGTCTATGCACCGCTGTATTGCTCTCCCAGCAGATATCAGCTTCTGATAAGGTACTCCACAGAATTATTTTAAAAAAAATATATTATCTCAAATCTATAATTATAACTGTTGTATAATACCTAGGCTCATGTAGATTGTATAGCTTGGGGTATGTGGGGGAAGGTGAGAGGAAGAGTTGTATTTACAAAAGTGTACTGTTGAGAAATTTTTACACACAAAAAAGCCCTTAATTTAGGAAAAGCCAGTTTAATGACATCTGGGATTTTCATATCATTAACCTCCTCTCATGTACAAGGAAAATAATGGGTTCAGTGAAATTAGATGCCAGTTTTAAAGACTTACTTTTTATGCATTTAAATAATTAGTTTAAAAAATCACAATACAAACAATACTAGTAAGTGATAATGGGTGTAAAGCCAAGTGATGACAGACAAATAGATTGAGAGATCTACTTGTGACAGGTTGGATCACAGAAACCCTCTTTAGGACTGCCACCTGGTGTACTGAGACTATCCCTGAGTCCATTTTCCCTGCCAGCTTGGGGGTTCAGTGCCCTGCCTGGTTGTGCCAGACATGCTTGCCAGCTACAGACACAGACCCAGGTCTGAACCATGTCCCACAAACTGCAGGGTTAACTGAAAACAGCTTAAGAAGTGTTCCTGTCTTTAACACTCAGATGCCCAACTCCCAATGGGGTCCAAACCCCAAATAAATATGTTTTACCCTGTATAAAGCTTATACAGGGTAAACTCATAAATTGTTCACCCTCTATAACACTGATAGAGAGATATGCACAGCTGTCGCCCCCCCCACCCCCGAGGTATTAATACATACTCTGGATTAAATAATAAGTAAAAAGTGATTTTATTAAATACTGAAAGTAGGATTTATGTGGTTCCAAGTAGTAACAGACAGAACAAAATGAATTACCAAGCAAAATAAAATAAAACACAGAAGTCTAAACCTAATACAGTGAGAAGCTGAATACAGATAAAATCTCACCCTCAGAGATGTTCCAGTAAGCCTCTTTTACAGACTAGCCTCCTTCTAGTCTGGGTCCAGCAATCACTCACACCCCCATGGTTACTATCCTTTGTTCCAGTTTCTTTCAGGTATAACTTTGGGGATGGAGAGGCTATCTCTTGAGCCAGCTGAAGACAAAATGGAGGGGTCTCCCAGGAGTTTAAATAGACTTTCTCTTGTGGGTGGACACCCTTCCCTCCCCCTGTGTAGAATCCCAGCTACAAGATGGAGTTTTGGAGTCACATGGGAAAGTCATATGTCCATGCATGACTCAGAACTTACAGGTAGCAGCCATGGTTCACATGCTACCTTCAACGTCCTCAGGTACACTTCTTATGTGGATTGGAGCCTTCCTACGTGTTTCTTGATTGGGCACTTAACTTGCAAATTCCTTTCTAAAGCAGCTGCCCAAATGCCTTACTAAGGCTACTTAAAATCAAACTCGTACACAGCCAATATTCATAATTTTGAATATAAAAATGATACATGCATACAAATAGGATGAATAGATTCAGTAGATCATAACCTTTACAGAGATATGTAGCATAAAACATATTCCAGTTACGTCATATATACATTCATATGCATATTTCCGTAAAGCCTTATGGGGTGCAAAATCATACTACTCATTTTCAATTTTAAATAAACTGATGGACTATTGTTCTGAGCCTATTATTCACTGTCACTTTGACTCTGTTTTTCACCTGAATTATGCTTTATGACTTGGTCAAAAGTTTTAGTTCAGTCCATTAGTAAATGTACATTTATGAGAAAAAGTATTTCAAATCTACTTATGGTCTATCTATAGCTATATAATTTCAATGGATATCAATGTTTAAAGAGGTGTTTAGATTATCTATTTAAATTTTCACAATTGTGCAAAATTAATGTTTAACATCAGTAGATATGAAGATTCAAAAAGTTAAAGCTTTATAAACCATTAAAACACAACTTGTTAACATTACATATCAAAATATACTATGTAAGTATCCTTAAATCAACAAAATCATACTTTTTTTTCACTATTTGTTTGCTAATCCATTTATAACAAGCTTAAATCAAAAGTCTAAACCACTAGATTTTGACTCCAATGAGTTCCCAAGCAGTTCCCAAAATTTTTCCTATTTTGTCTAGCTGTAAATTGATTGCTATGGATGGTAATATCTTTTTGTTGGTTTTTGGTGTAGGGTGAAATAGATGTTTACCGATATTTACCAATTAATATCTAATCCTACTATGAAGGTTGCCTGACACTTCCTATTATAAGGCCTTGTTTCAATTATTTACAATTTTGCCAAACTTTAAATGTCTGGGCTGAAATTTTCCATGTTGGGTGTCTGCCTCACACTGAACATTTTTTTGAAAATTTCATCCACTATTCAGCTGTTTCTTAAATTAATATTGTTTTGCTCATGTTAAAATAATTCTTTTGGCTTTTTCTTTGAGAAGCTCTAATGCACCCATGCTTTGGAGCTGGTACTTAACATTTGGCAGAGGGGCGAACAGTGTGTTGTGCCCTCTTGCTGTCCCCCTGAAAATCAGCCCAAACTTGGCCAAGTTACAAGCCTTTGAAAAATTGGGAATTTGTACATACTCAGAACAGACCTGCTACAGCTTTTCACCTTGCCAGGGAGGGAAATGGGCGAGGGAAGCAAGTAGCTGTGGAGGAGACTGAAATCAAATGAGGAGCCTTGGGAGGAAGACTGGAACTAGGAGCCAGTAGATATGGGGAATGTGTGATGCGGGGGCGGGGGGGCAGGGAGAGAGAGAGAGAGGACAAGGAGCCTGGATAGGGAGTGGCTGTGCAAGGAGACAACAGACAAGGAACCAGATATGGCTAGGCAAGGAGACAGGGAGTGGAGGGGAAACTGGGGTGAGAAGTCTGGAGGGATTAGACTAGGACTTGCTGGGCAAGGAGACTTGGACTGCGATGAGGCGCCAGAGGAGTAGAGATTGGGATTGACCAGGTGAGAAGGATGGAACTGGAAAAAAGTCAGGGATGCAGAAGAGATAGGACAGGTTAGAGGGAGAGGGGCAGAGGAGGGTCAAGGCTGGAGAGAATGGGCAGAAGAGTTTGTGCCCACCAGAGTAGGTTGTCTCCAGAGCCTGGAATGGAACCTAAGATTCCTGAGTCTTATCATTCCTCTGTCAGAAAATCTTTGAAACCCTCTGACAAAACGTATCTTAACTTCCGCTAGTGCTAGTCCACATGGAGGATTACAACTTGCTACTGCTGTATTTTACTCTGTTAGCTCAAGGAAAAAATGTCTGACCGGTAGATCTAAAGGTTCCAACCCTGCCGATTACCCATGTAGGTATGAATATAATACCACCTGATGGATTTTTTTTCCAGTGCTCTTTCTTAAAAATCTAAGAAACTGTCCACAAAATCTATGTTAAGAACATTAAGGTTGCAAAGTCAAGTACTCTAAAGTTAGGGGAAAAGTCAGAATTAAGGTTGCCTGTGCAACCTTAATTCATTCTGCTTGTGGGTATGCATTATGATAGTTGATAATTACATGATCACATATTATTTTTTCCCAAAAGACCCCTGCCTTATTCAACAGACAGAATGTACAGTAATTGCTTAATGATCAGCTATTCAATATTCAATAGCATTTTTCAAACTCTGCTCTGAAGAATTCATGATTTCCATGTGGGCTTTTCTATGGCACTCATCTCTATAATATCTGAGTGCTTCAGAAAAAAAATGATGAATTTGTTTTCACAACACCCCTCCAAAATGAGGGAGATGTTATCCCTATTTTATAGATGTGGAATTGAGACACATTAGTGGATAGATCTGATCTTAATCTCAATTGTGTGTGCCCAATTTGAGATCACTAGGACTTAATTTTTCAGTGTACCTTATTTTCAAAGCACAGCTCCCACTGACTTGAGCTGCAGTTGTAAGTGCTAAGCCTTTACATCAGACCTGAGTCTGAAGAGAGACACCCAGAAAATGAAGAACACAAACTTAGTGACCACCAGTGAAAAGTCTGGTTTAATGTCTTGACTAGCATTACATAGGAACGCTGTGAAAGACACAGGGATAGAATCGGATTCTTCAGACCACCATATAGACACATCTGTCTTACATCAACAATTTTTTCTCCCTTAATAGAGATATTCTACTAAAGGTTAAAAAAAACAACCCTAAAATATTCATGGAAAGCAAATACAATTAGAGACTCAAAATTTGTTTTTGTCAAATAGCAATTCAACTTTTTAAACATTTCACCCAGCTCTAACGTTTATAACTTCGGTGCTGATTTTGTTTTGTTTTCATGTGTTGTATTATAACGTTCTTGTTGGCCCCATATCTGCTTTTTCATATGTGAAGGCTAAATGTCTATAGTGTTTTTGTGGTTTGTATTGCACAAGATTCTATTTAATCAGAAGAATATATTTTTCATTAGATTTTCAACCCCTAGATTTAAATTGAAAAAAAAATCTTTTATGACACTCAAAAATAGTTTATAATCCCCTCCCCAATATTTAGTAAAAGGTCCTAGGAACTGAAAACCCAAATTCTACTGATTCTCCCATGATCTAATACCATTTAGTGAATGGTCCTATCAGAGATACGAACAAGGGTGCAGAGTTAAAGTTTAAGCTTTAAACTTAATTTCTTGACTTAACAGAGTTAAATCTAAACGTTTAGTTTCCTAACACAAAATGCATGTCCTGGCTCCACTGAAGTCAACTGAAAAACTTTGACTTCAATATGGCATGATTTTGCCCTTCTTTGTTAAAAGAAGTTAATAGAAACTACTGTGGAAGTTCAATTTACTGGCCCACCACCTTAAGACATGTTTTTGTTAATGGTGGATCAAAATTTGGTAGTAGTAAAGCAGCCACAAAATAAATCATTTGTTCATCCATCCATCAGGCAGTTACAGATGACCGTTTTCAAGTTTTTCTATGAATATTGAATAATACAAGATAAGTTTTAAACAAGTGGGGACTGGGGCAGAGAAAGAGAGAGAAAAGGACCTCTTTGATACAGGTTAATATACCAAATATAATCATAAACTGAAGATCCTCCATAATATATGTATGCAGAACTAATGATGTGCATTCAAGTTTATGAAAGAACCTTGAAGTGGTACTTAGAACTTTCTTTTATCAAAGAGGCTGGTCAATACTTTATAGCTACTCTGAGTTTACGCATTCTGATCAAACTATAGAATATAAAAGATTAAACTCCTGCGCTAATTACATGCCTGAAGGCACATTAACAATGCAAGTGTCAATGCTCTGTTAAAAATTCATTTTGCATTTTTAACACAGTACTGATAGCAGGGCTTTGAACACAACAAAGTGGAAAAAGTTATATTCATTTCAGTAGCTTCTTTTAGAAGCTAGTGTAAAAGTCTTGGAACCTTAACAGCAAGGAACCTCATTATTCCATGGGGTAAAAAGGGGATACTATTCGAAGGTCCGCATATTCAAAGTGATAACCCTGCATGCTTAGCAGTTTAATTGGATAAAAAAATATAATGTAACATTTAGAAATCTACAAATATTTGATGGAAAAATATGAATGTGAACAGAGAATTTAAAAAGCTTACTTTACTTGCCTGGGATAGGGTTCAACCCATCTTCTGATTTTAATACTTTTATTATAGTTTCTGTCATGCCTTTCAAGCCCCCTCCCCTCCCCATATTTCTACAATGCATCTGCTCCTTGTTTCCCACTGCAGCAGAAAGTCAATCATTTATCTTAACTTTCTTCTTGGGAGTAAATATGAAATGAAGGAATCTCAAAAGATTGGATTTCTAAAGATCAGTCATGTTTTAAAGGCTTTTTTTTTTTGCCTTTTTATTTACATACTGTCATAAATATAAAGGGAAGGGTAAACACCTTTAAAATCCCTCCTGGCCAGAGGAAAAATCCTTTCACCTGTAAAGGGTTAAGAAGCTAGGATAACTTCGCTGGCACCTGACCAAAATGACCAATGAGGAAACAAGATACTTTCAAAAGCTGGGAGGAGGGAGAAAAACAAAGGGTCTCTGTCTGTCTGTGTGATGCTTTTGCCGGGGACAGAACAGGAATGGAGTCTTAGAACTTAGTAAGTAATCTAGCTAGATATGCATTAGATTATGATTTCTTTAACTGGCTGAGAAATTAAGCTGTGCTGAATAGAATGAATATTCCTGTCTGTGTGTCTTTTTGTAACTTAAGGTTTTGCCTAGAGGGATTCTCTATGTTTTGAATCTAATTACCCTGTCAGGTATTTACCATCCTGATTTTACAGAGGTGATTCTTTTTTACTTTTTACTTCTATTAAAATCTTTCTTTTCAGAAACTGAATTCTTTTTCATTGTTCTTAAGATCCAAGGGTTTGGGTCTGTGGTCACCTATGCAAATTGGTGAGGATTTTTACCAAACCTTCCCCAGAAAGTGGGGTGCAAGGGTTGGGAGGATTTTGGGGGGAAAGACGTGTCCAAACAACGCTTTCCTAATAAAAATAAACCCAGATAAATGTTTGGTGGTGGCAGTGGAAATCCAAGGGCAAAGGATAAAATAGTTTGTACCTTGGGGAAGTTTTAACCTAAGCTGGTAAAAGTAAGCTTAGGAGGTTTTCATGCAGGTCCCCACATCTGTACCCTAGAGTTCAGAGTGGGGAAGGAACTTTGACACATACATATCTCGTTTATCATGCCTAAAGCCATTCCATTTAGTACCTGTAATCTTAACAGATTTCACAAACTGAAAAAGGCCACCAGGGCTTGTCATTGTTAGACTGAGCATCCCAGCTGCTGAAAGAAGTGGTGTTGGTGATTCAGTAGGTAGCACTAGTCCCTCTGAATCAGCATGAAACCAATGTTCCAATGCAATATTAGGGACATGGTGTAGTTCGGTGTGTCGTCCTTTGGATCACACATGAAACTGATGTCCTGACCAGTGGTGGTCATTATAACATCACAAGGCACTTTCATAACAGAAGCAGACATCAGACAAAGTGCCATGGTCAAATTCCAGTTTATTCAAAAATGTATTCTTCACTTCATGTCCTAAGTGGTTCTGTATTGTTGTGCAGGAAGACCATTGTTAGTTCATTATGTTTTATTTCATTTCAGTGGGGACTAATTACTTATTTTTTAAAGTTTGTGAAGACTTTGGGATGTGAGGAGCTATATAAATATGAGATTATCATTCTCATCTTGGCTCATCTATACCTCTAAATCAGTTTGGTATTTGAGTCTGTGCTACAGCTCCTCCTTGAAAATTGCATGTGGTGTTGGGGGGTCACTGGATCTGAGTCAATAATTATCCTATGACCCATCTCCTGCCTACATCCTTAAAATTCTATTATGGCCTTTCACTCCAGCCTATGTGGGGCCAGTGTATAGGCTCTTTCATTGTCATATAGGTAGTATACTGGCACTCCTGTGCTGTGTTATGCCCATTTCCCCCTTACCCCTTTCATTCCATGCAGTCATAACAGGCTAAGCCATGTGGATTCTAACACACCATCTGGTTGATTCCCTCATGAATTCTGAGGCAGTCCCAGAGGCTGATGACTGCAATTTTTTCCTGATGCAGGAATTTTAGATAGATAGTCATATTTCAGGGAAGGGCCACCTCAGTAGCTGACCAGCTCACTCCGCTTGTAGAGCTGCCAGCCAACCCAGATACCAAGGAGCTGCTGGGATTGCCACTGGCAATGTACCCTGGGAAGACGGAGGACAACCTCGAGAGATAGGTAGTACAGCAAGGGGAGTGGAGGAAGTAGCCCAGTGACACCAGACTATAATCAGTTAATGTTGCTGTCTGAATCCAAGTCAGTGTGTTTCAGCTGGATCCTTGCTGACCCAGTGGTAGAACCATCCACTTGTCAGGGCCATGGAGTGGGACCCAGTGCATTTGGGTGGGCCAGGTCCCCCTCATCCCTGCTGCCAACCCCATCCCTGGTGTGGCAGCCTCCCCACCTAGGGCCAGGCAGCTTGTTTCAGTCTGCCCTCCACCAGAGCCAGGACATCAGACTGTTTCGTACTCCACCTTGCCTGTGGGCCTGAGCCTTTAGACTGTATGTTTCTCTGCCCTGCCTGAGGACCCGAGCTTCTTATACTGCTTGTTGCTCTGTCCTGCCCAAGGCCAGAGCCCTGGACTACTTGCTGCCTGGCCCCACTTAGAATGCCAGGATAAGCTATTACCAGCAGGAGAGTGAGTTTGTGTGTGTGGTTTTTGGAAGGGGAGGGTGGGGGGTGAGAAAACCTGGATTTGTGCTGGAAATGGCCCACCTTGATTATCATACACATTGTAAGGAGAGTGATCACTTTAGATAAGCTATTACCAGCAGGAGAGTGGGATGGGAGGAGGTATTGTGTCATGGTCTCTGTGTATATAATGTCTTCTGCAGTTTCCACAGTATGCATCCGATGAAGTGAGTTGTAGCTCACGAAAGCTTATGCTCAAATAAATTGGTTAGTCTCTAAGGTGCCACAAGTACTCCTTTTCTTTTTAGGACCTCATATTGTAATCCCGCAGTAACCCTTGTTTTGCCAGGGGCCCAAGAGTGAGACGGTGTGGCATCCCTCAGAGAGACTGATGGAGAGGGATGGCTATGCACTGCTACACTGTGAAAACTCATGTCAAAGGAACATGGATACAGTATAGTAGATAACAATTACCTGCACATACTTATGTCAAATCCTTGACCCAACTGGCTCTGTGGACAAACCTTGCAATAGCTGACTATTTTAAGAAAGCAATAACTAGGAATAAAAGTTGTATCATTTTTTTCTTACCAGGAAAAGCATCATTTTGAATCCTCGACACCCTGGCATTCCTTATGTGAAGGAACAAGGGAGGAAGGGAAGAAAATCCAGAGCAGGAAAAATAAAGGTAGAATGTGTTCTTATTTAAGAGTTATGTACTAATGTTTCCTCAAGGGAATCACTAGTTCCCCCAGCTTTGCAAGTGCTGTCAGAGATCCAAAGCACACCTCAGCATGTCTAAGCAGCCTGCAGCCTGGCAAACTGAGAAAATCATTTTACATGTTCCCTCCACAAATCCCTTCAGATGTGACAGCAAGTGGAGGCAGAAAGAGAAACCAAAGCAGTCAAGAACAGCAAAGGTGGTTCTGAACACTGACAAAGAAAAGATTACTTGTTTTTTTTAAAATTACTAATCTCCCCTTTCCTGAATTAGTTATATATAAGCTCCTACTAAACTCTCTCAGTATTGCAGCAATAAAGACTGGATAGAGCTGTGACGTTACTGACTTGAACTGGAACTGTATAGATCATTGTTGCCGACCAAGGTCCTGTAGTGGCACCAAATATTGTACAAAGGTTGTTGTGTGAGGTGTCTATGGGAAGGTTATGATTGGCTGGTTATAATTATGCTATCTGTATATGTGTATCATTTTGAAGTTGAAGTTATGAATATTGGCTCTATGCTGTCTGTATTTCAAACTTATGCTATGCTTCTGGTGACACCCCTGACAAGTTGGTGTCAGCTCTGCCTAGCCTGCTTGATGGCCCATTAAGGACCATCAGCTATACAACTGACCCATTGAGAGAAGGCAGACACACCTTGTGACCCAGCAAGGCATGCAGGGACATGCCTATGGACAGAACTCTAAGGTTTTTCCAGGCCATGTGATGGACAGCTTGTCTTTGTAACAAAGAAAGACAGACCACGTAGCAAGAGAATATAAAAAGCTGCTGCAGCTCCTCCATCTTGTCTTCAATCCTGCTTCATACCTCTGGAGGAACTTTGCTACACTGAAGCTTTGAACCAAGGACTGAAAGACCCATCCCAGCTGTGGATGTACTCCAGAGACTTGATTTGAACCTTTTTTTTTCTTTTACGGGGGTATTGGTTTTCATAACCATTCATCCCCATAATGAGTGGCACTGGTGGTGATACTGAGAAACTAGAGTATCTAAGGGAATTGCTTTATGACTTTGGTTTTACCCCACTGGCTAATCACAAGTCCTATATGTCTGGCTGGTTTGGTTTGGTTTGGTTTGCCTTAGAGGTGGAAAAGCCCCAGCCTTCGGCTGTAACTGCCCTGCTTTAAGCAATTTGTCCTGAATTGGCACTCTCAGTTGGGTCCCATCAGAACCAGCATTGTTACAGGAGCACATAAACAACAGAGCTGGACAAGAGCTATCAAGTAGAGCAGAATATCATAAAACAGATCTTTTTACAACTTATTACAGGTGAGGCTAGCATTTGAGTCATACTGACCAGATGCAGAAGGGGGAGTGGAGCCTCTTTGGCCTACAGGCAAGCAGCCTGACCACACCCACATGCAACTGTCAATCATGGAGGCAGGCACTCACAGTTGCTACTGATAGGAGAAACAAGGCCTGCTATAAAAAACAAGAGAACTCAAAGAAGGAAAGGGGGCTCAAAGATCTGGGTAACACCTCTGCAGCAGGCAGACTCCAGAAACATCCCAAAGGGACTGAAGCAGACCACTAGGCCTAATTTGAGATCAGGGATCCATGAACTGTCCTGACCAGGGGTTAACCAAAGAAAGCCAGTCAGTGGGCAATAGGGTCTCTGAAAGAATGATGACATAAAGGACCAGTGACAACATCCCAGAACATATTTCCATTACACAGCAAAGAAGGGAGCAAAGCTAAGGTGGAGTAAGGGACGAGGATTTTGGGATATAGCGGTAGTGACTGATGTACATTCCATATTGAAACAAGTTGTGCTTCTTCACTTAAAACCAACTGTGAGCTGAGATATTTGATATTTTGGTTCAGGCAGTCAAATCCAAATTAGGAACCAGTCCACAAAACGCACCTCATAATATTACAGAATGCCAGATTTTAACATTGGCTGATTCTGGATCCCAGTCTTACGTTTTGGCATTTGATTTTATTTTACAGTAAGTTACACTCTACAGTTGTTTAAACACAGTGGTCTAATGAAAAGTCCTTTGTTTATCACACATTTACAGAATCTTCTACAAAACAATAGACTAAACTGGCGCTATTTAGGGATCAGGGGTGAGTGGGTGAACAGTTGGGAAAAATAATGGCATGACCGCCCCCCTCCCCCCCCCCAGAACTCTCTCACTCCTTCAAGCTTAACTTGAGCCCTGTCTTTTTTAAGTTATGTAAATTTCAGACATATGCCCTTCCTCCAGCCCCATCCCTGGAAAATTTCTGCTTTCTGTCCAAAATTTGATTAAGTAGTATTGATATAATGGAAGAAAAACTGTTCTTGTGGCATTTTCAACTAGGATTGGCAACAGAATGCTGGAAATGTCACTAAAATAGTTTTCATGCAAATTAGCAGATTTGAAAAGTTCACATAACTTGGCTAAGCTTTGGAAAAGCGTCTGAACCACAAACCTTTAGGGCAATATCCCTATCTAGCATGTGGTCATTCCTGGTTTTGCTAAGTCTTGGGTTTAGCTTTACAGTCTCTTATGACAGTTCTTGAAAAAGCTTTGTCTATTTTTTACAAAAACATCATGCATGGATTAGAAAATATGTTAACAATAGTAAGTCCATAAGGCTTCATTTGGGATAATAAAGATGCAACTAAGAAACAATAAAAAAAGACAGCATCTTAGTTTTGATAAATCGCCAAGCACAAGTTCATGCTACAGATATCTGAGGCTTGCAAAGATGTTTTGGGCAGAGTATTATGAAGCTAACTTTGAAATATACTATACACCTGTGTTAACTGCTGTGTTGATACATTTTCCCCCAATTTGCATACTGTTAATATTTTCAGCTTCAGAACAAAAAGTCTTCTTTATTATAAATTATGGCAATATTTTGCTGACTGCAAAAATAAAGACGACTATGATTGAACACTGCAATTGGCATTTCCTGCTCCTCCTGGTCTTTTATTTTAAAATTGCTTATGTACATACAAATTTAGTGTTTTTGCAATTAGTAGCAATGTGACAGCAAACCAAGATCTCTTTACTGAAATTAACATTGCTGTGACTTGCCAAGTCCCTGACCACAACAAAACTGTCTCCCAGTCACTGAGTCAGAGTGGGAAAAGGCCCACTCATCAGTTATCTTTTCCAGAACTATTCTCTATGTTTGGAAGGGATTCTCCTTTCCCTTACACTACTTTTATACCAATTTAACTCTATTGACCACAGTTGGAGATTACTGATTTACAGCTGATGAGAATCAAACCCCAAATGTTTCAGTGTTCTTCTGTTCATTAGAGTTCTGTATGACTAAGTCCATTTAACTTCCACCAGTTTCACTAACTCAGCCATGTCACTCAGCAAGATACAAAACACTACCAAAACTTTATTGTTCAAATCATAATTTGGGACATCCCCACAAGCACCCCGAAAACCAACAACTAAATATGGGTCCCAGCCTTGCTCATTTAGATCAGATCCCACCCAAGTGTGGGTCTGTGTGTGCAAGAGGGGGAGACAGATACCCTTAGCTCCTACACCAAACAGCCAAAGTAAGGATTCAACACTGCTGCTAAAATTCTAGCTACCTTTACTAAGCAAGAGGATTCAGCATCCAGGCGAGGGACATATATTGTTATGCAAAGCACCCCTACCATATCACCTGTAGTTTATGGTTCATTTCCTATTGGTTCCATGGTCACACTTGCACAGGAAACTAACAGATTCATGACAAAGCTGAAATAAAATGGAAACTACCAACAGCTCAGTATGCCCACTACCAGGCCTCCAGACTTCTGAGAGACAGGTCACATATCCATGTTGCACCAGCCAGTTTGGCTGTGATGGTAAATTTGTTCCTTGCCTCAAAAGACAACTGGTATTATACAGAGTGTAGTAACACATGGGATTTGGATGGAAGACCACAGGTAGTGTGAGAGAGGCAACTGGAGGAAGCACCAAGTAAGTAAGTCTATATGCACATGGTTAGAAGGCTAGAAGCAGCTGCAGCATCTCTGTATATAGTTATCTTAATAAAGAGCCTGTAGTAGACAGGTCCTCAAGAGATTAACTGTGTTACTCAGAAGACGATGGGTTGGAGCCATGTTCTCTTACATCCTGTTGACTTAGTAGTTATTATCCTCCACTGGGTTTGTTGAATAAAGCAGCATGCTCCCACCCTACAGTACTGTAAGTAGAGTGTGTTTGTTATTCACTGAGAAGTCTCTTTATAAAAGAGCTGTTTTAGTTTTACAAGCTTGGAGTCCTTTCATGGTTATTACCCAGCATGTGATATATGAAATCCAGAGCATACCTGGAAACCCAGTGTAACTACCTTACTAAACAACTGTTTAAAGGGAAAAGAGGCAAGAACTGGTAAGAGTGCTGAAAAGGCTGCCTACTCCAGGACGGGCCTTTTCTGCCTTCGTTAGGGTGGCAGGGAGTCAAAGGTCTCCCTCAACATCTCAAAGCGGCCAACCACCACGGAAGAGAAGGGGCTCTTGCTTGCCCTGCCCAGCTCCGAAGTCACAGGGAAGACAATGGAGAGGCCTATAACTGCTGCCGGCCAAGGACCCTGGTGTATCTTCACCTCTTCCAATCCAGTAAAAGTCTTTCATTTCCAAACTGAGAAGGTAAAGGAGGGGTATTTGGCAACTCACTTTGCCATCTACAGCAGAGCTGACTGAATTATTCAATATGAATTTTTTTTTTCTATTTGTGGATCATGCATTTTGCAAACATGTTCTTTGTTAGTAGTTGCCAAACAGTTTTTTTGCAAACAAACTCCAGCCTATAGATTGATCATGAATGCTTTGGTTTGAGTATTGCCTATTTTTAGTGTATGGTTGTTCACCTGCATCACATAGCATTGTTTCTACTCACTGACTGGATGAAAAACATTAAAACAAAATAATAATAAATAATTCCTGTCCCATACAAATATGAATACCAATCCTACTAATATTAATCAAACCTCCTGGATTCATGAACAGTGCCACAAATACCTGGCAATTGTCCAAATGCAGGAAGAAGATGACCCAACAAATGACAAGCCAATCTGACTACCTTTATCTATGTATTATGCAACCATCTGTAGTCTACAGTAATAGACCTATGAAAAATGCTCCTGGTCTATAGCCCTGATTTCCCTTTGCTAGATTTTACTGCATCACTTCTAGTTACGGTGGAGTTGTTATAGAGTTCCTAGCCCTCCACAATTACCAAAGAGGACTAGGATGTGTTGCAGTGGGGAGCTTCCAAATTGCTGCACAGGGACCTTCTTGGTCAGAGAATTGTCTAGTTTCTGCTTAAAGCATGGCTTTTTGTGTCTGTGACTTCATACTACATGGCATTCAGCACATAGGCCTCTTGGCAAAGGGTTCTCTGTTCTTTTGCACCAGAGGTAACAAACTCACTACATCAAATGCATTGCTTACCCTTTATGGGCAAATACTCTATAACATGTAAAGGTCTCTCCCAAAACCTTGCAACTTATTTCTCATAATCACGGTGTGATGTGTATACAGGAAATATTTAAGGAAAAATATAATTATATTAAAGTTTATGCCCTCATGGTGTTAAAGTTAAAAGAAGTCATTAGTGAGAAATATTTCTCTGTGACAGCCTATGCATACAGAAGGACCCACCCTTCCCTTGTCTAGCTTTGCTCCTTCACTGAACAGTCAATGGCAAACCACAGAAACTTCTTAAAAAACACTATAATAGCAGCTGCATGGAAACATTTTAAAACCACCAGAGGCTCAAGCTTTATATATACATCCCAATTTAAAAAGGGGGGGGGGGGCTAAACAGGGTAAAAGAGGCAGTTAGAGACAGACAGACTTCTTTTAAAAATTGGAAGTTTAATGCTACTTAGGATGAATCTACACTAGGAACTTTCATCAGCATAGCTACATCTCACCAGCGATGGGGATATTTTTCCATACCCTTGACAGACCAAACCCTCAATGTAGACAGTGCTAGGCTGACGCAAGAATTCTTCCATTGACCTAGCTACTGCCTTTCAGTAATGGATTACCTATGCTGATGAAAGAAACCCTGCTGTCCTGAAGGTAATGTCTACACCGAAGTGCTTCAGCAGTGCAGCTGTAACTAAGCCACTGTAGTGATTTAAGAGTAGACATAACCTGAGGAAAATGGACTTGACAGAGTTTGTTTCTTTCAAGTCAAAAAAGATGAATTAGACAGGCTAAAAAAGAAGTTAAAGAGAAAGTAGCAAAAGAAACTAAAGCACATTTTTAAGAAAATTACATCAGAAGCAGGAAGCCTACCAAACAATCAGATAAGCAACTGAATGATTGAGGTACTAAAAGAGCACTCAAGGAAGACGAGGCCATTGTGGAGAAGCTAAATGAATGCTTTGCATTGGTCTTCACTGGGAGGATGCAGGGAGATTCCCAAATCTGAGCCATTATTTTTAGGGGACAAACCTGATGAACTGTCCCAGATTGAGATGCCCATATTGGAGATTTTGGAAGCAATTGATAAATGTAAATAGTAATTCACCAGGACCAAATGGTATTCACCCAAGAGTTTTGAAGGAACTCCAATATGAAATTGCAGAATTACCAACTTTGATATGTAACCTTAAATTCCTTAAAACCACTATCTGTATTAGATGACTGAAGGATAACTAATGTAACACCACTTTTTGAAAAAGGCTCCACAGGCCATCGTAGCAATTACAGGCCAGTAAGCCTAACTTCAGTACCAGACAAACTGGTCAAAGTAAAAAAAAAACCCAAAACACAGAATTATTAGACACAAATGAACACAATATGTTGGGAAAGATTCAACACGGCTTTTTTAAAGGGAAATCATACCTCAGCAATCCATTAGAATTCTTTGAGGGTGTCAACAAACATGTAGATAAGGGTATGTGACAGGAGCCCTGGGGTGCAGCCTGAGACTCTGGGACCACTGCACCCCCCTTAACTCTCCAGCCTGGGCTGTCTCACAATGCTTTGCTAGTGACAAGCAGCAAGCCCCTCCAGGTTCTGTGATCACTCAGCACAACTGCATGTGAAGCTAGATTACATGAATGCTGCCAGAGCCACTCATGAATCACACAGAGAAAGGCACCAGCCAACCACCTACAGCTCTCAGCCTTGTACTTCAGGAATATACCAATTTATTAATTGGTTCACCACTTCATCAATGAAAAGTGGATATACGCCAGCCTTTGCAAACCTGAGCACATTTACCTTATATTTCAGGCAAACTCACTGGTAAAGATAAACAGTAAAAGTTTGACTACAAAAGATAGATTTTAAGTGATTATAAGTGATAGACAAACAGTCAGAGTTAGTTACCAAAAGAAAAGAAACTATAAGCATGCAGTCTAAAATCTCAACCCTATTAGACTGAGCAACATCTAGATTTCTCACCCTAGCAGTTTCTCACCCTATTGGATATTGCAGTCCTTAATACACAGGTTTGTCCCTGAAACCTGGTCCTTTGTTGGAGTCTTCAGGCTTCTGAGTGTCCTTATTGTTTACAGCATAGGTGGGGGCAGAAGCAAGGAGAAGCAGTGGGCCCCTGTGTTCTGTTTTATACCCTTAGTTCATGTGCTCAGAGAACACAAGTCCAGGCATGTCTGGTGGGCATTGCTGAGTGCCCAGGAAAGGTTGAGCAATTCCCCTGCTGTGGCCTTATGCAGGTGAGTCATTGAATTGGAACTCCCCTGCTGGACAATGGCTGTTGATGATTGTTTGACACCCACTTGGGTGCTGGTTACTTTCCTTGCTGTTATCTCTGGGGAGCTAATATCCGGCCAATTCCCCCTACTTACAGCATGTTTTACTGACAACCATAAAACACAATTTCATATGCACCAATGATATACATATTTAGATAGAATGGAGACTTTCACCAGATCACAACCTTTCCCTGAATACCTTACATAGCATGCTTTATATGCAAGATCACAATTATATATAAATGAGGAATATGGGGGTTAAAGGGCACTCCCGCAAGGTAAAGAATATCACAGGATGATCAGTGGATATAACGGATACCAGTGGCTATAGTGTACTTGGACTTTCTCAAAGTCTGAGACAAGACCCCACATAAGCAGTCATGGGATAAGAGTCCTCTCATGGATAAATTACTCGTTAAAAGACAGGAATACATGTATTCAAAGTGGAGATAGCTAAATGGTAGGGTCCACCATGGATCTGTACAGGGACCAGGGCTGTTCAACATACTCATAAATGATCTGGAAAAAAGGGTAAAACAGTGAGGTGTAAAAGTTTGCAGAGGTTACAAAATTGTTCAAGATTGAAGTCATCTTTTGACATAACTAAGAATTAAAAAAGGATCTTACAAAACTGGGTGAGTGGGAAACAAAATGGCCAGTGAAATTCAGTGTTGATAAATGCAAAATAGTACACATCAGAAAACGTAATCCCAACGATACATACAAAATAATTTAATGTCACTCTATAAATTCATGTTATACTCACACCTTGAATACTGCATGCAGCTCTGGTCGCCCCATCTTAAATATATATATAAACTGGAAAAGGTACATAGAAGGGCAACAAAAAGGATTAGGGGTATGGAACAGCTTCCATATGAGAAGAGATTAAAAAGACTAGGCTGTTCATCTTAGAAATGAGATGAATAGGGGAGGGATAAGATAGAGGTCTAATAAATTATGAATGGTGTAGAAAAAGTGAATAAGGAAGTGCTCTTTACCTCTTCACATAACACAAGAGCCAAGGGCCATCTAATGAAGTTAATAGGCAGCAAATTTAAAACAAACATAAGAAAATACTTATTCACACAACGCACATCTCGAATATTGTTCAGGACTATTTAAATGCAATTGATAATGGAACAATAGTGTAAATAGTTAAGGAATAAATAGTGGTGTAAATAGTTAAGGAATTTGAAGTGTATTTAGAATTGTGTATATACACACACACAGGTTTATAATGTGTGTATAAAAGTGTTATTTTAAAATGTTATTATAAGAAAGGGAGATGTGCAGCAGTTAGAGAGTTCCTTATACTCCACAGTTACAAGTGAGGACCTATGTGTTCCTGTGGGGAGCTTAATAAACGTGGTAACTTCCTGATGAGGGAGTTCTCTAGTTGCTGTTTTAAAGCAGTGGTGGGCAACCTGCGGCTCACATACGGCCCATCAGAGTAATCTGATTGTGGGCTGCAAGACATGTTGCCGATGTTGACCATCCACAGGCACGGCCCCCCCGCAGCTCCTAGTGGCCACAGTTCACCGTTCCTAGCCATTGGGAGCTTTGGGAAGTGACAGGCTGCAGGGACGTGGTGGCCACCACTTCCCACAGCTCCCATTGGCCAGGAATGGCGAACTGTGGCCACTGGGAGCTGCAGAGGGCTATGCCTGTGGATGGTCAATGTTAGCAAAATGTCTCGCAGCCTGCAATCAGTTTACCCTGATGGGCCACATGTGGCCTGCGGGTTGCAGGTTGCCCACCACTGCTTTAAAACATTGCTCTGTGGGTTTTTCATCATACTACAGTTACTCCTGATAGGACAAATTCTGAAGGAAAAAAAGAAGTCTTAGAAAATTGTGTGTAAACTCTTTCACTTCCTTTGACAGGTGGCATTAGAATGTACTGTACTTTTTAAAAAATCCGTGAAGTACAATAAAACTGTTCAGATTGCTTCTTGAAAGGCTATAGTACAGCACTGCTTCAGAGCTAAGAGAGAGCTTTTTATACAGCTTGCAAATAAAATGAGATTTTGCCCCACAGAGTCACATCATAAGAACATAAGAGCGGCCATACTGGGTTAGACCAAAGGTCCATCCAGCCCAGTATTCTGTCTACCGACAGTGGCCAATGCCAGGTGCCCCAGAGGGAGTGAACCTAACTGGTAATGATCAAGTGATCTTTCTAATGAAGATCTAACATCGCTAGAGGTTCTCTGTAAAGTCAAGTAACAAACTTCTTCTGGTTAAGTTCAATATTCACCTTTCCACTGTAATTCAGTGAGAAACAGAGAGAGACAAATCAAATAGTGATCCTCCCCTTATTTTGTAGTAAAACGAATGTCCACTATAATGCAGCAGAGCATATTTAACACTTTATAGAGTGAGATTATTTGCTGCTGTTATGAAGCCTGAAGCAAGCAACACCCTTGATTGCTGCAAACTTTTGCTCATGCACGTTTGGCTCATAATACTTCTTTGATGTCTGACTGTCTAGAAGCAGCACAACATGACATTTTAACATGCATAGAGTCTGCTTTGAGCATTTTAATAGATTTTAAACTATTGGTAGCATCTTCTACTTTATTAAATTATTACTTCAGCTTTAGTCAACTGAAACCTTTGCCAGATGGCAATACAGCCACTGAATATTTAAGAGGAGACAGAAAATATTTATATGATGCAAATGTTTGCTCAGTCATTAAGTATTCATGAACTGGTTTTGCTTGATTCTTTATTAGCAGTTGTAGGGTAAAAGAAACCCAAATGTTCAGAATTACATCTCATAGTGCCATTATTATTGATAATCTAACATGTCTACTATGGTTAAAAAAAATTTAGTTGCTTTGAAAATGCAACACTATATTCTCCATTCCCTCAGAAAAAAAACAGAAGATGGAGGAAAGTGCTTCAGAGTTCCCAGGAGAGTTTTTGCTACGCTTTCCCCTTAAGGGAGAGGGATTTCAGGTACTTATAGAATCATAGAATATCGGGATTGGAAGGGACCTCAGGAGGTCATCTAGTCCAACGCCCTGCTCAAAGCAGGACCAATCCCCAACTAAATGCTTCTTGTTTGTGTTATCACAGTTGATGAGGGACTTGTTTCAACCCTTTTCTTCCTTCATTCTGTTGGGTAGCATCCTGTTGGTCCTTTGTAGTGCTCATAAACCTAATTTCTTTGGAGCCTCCTAGATCAGGCCAGAGCTTCAGCCATCAGCTCTCTATTGCCTCCTGGCCCTGGCCTTAACCCTGTAAGTCCAGGTGTGCTCCGTTGCTACTCCACAGTTTTGTCTCTACCACTGGCTTGAGTCTTTAGCTACCTCATATGACCTGTGTTTCATTGCAGTCTGGACTTTTGCCATTGCCTCCTGTGACCCATACCTGCTCCCCCTTTGTTTTAACAGGCAGTGTGCTCATCATGGTGTTCTCTACAAGACAGACATGACTCTTCACCCAGTTAAAGCCACAGTATTTAGTTCCCCAGTTCCTTGCTGGCTGAATAGGTGAGATGAAGGTTGCCATGAGGCATGTACATTTATTTAAAGAAATTTTACCAGGTTGTTTGAAGATGTAGGAGTGTGGATGAATGCCAGTGACTGCTGGGCCATTAGTTATACTCTTACATGTGTCAGTGCCAGGCATCCACTAGAAAGCCTTGTCTCGTATCTTCCAATTCTTACCCAAAGGGGAACAAATAGCGAAGTCTAAGCCTGGAAGAGCTTCCTCAGAACTGTTTATCCCACTCTTTTTTATTTGTGAAACTGAAATTGCTTGTGGTTATAATGAAGGGTATTGTCAAAGAACTGCTGCTTAAAGGGGGAATTTCCAAAGTGACAGACGGTCAATGTCGCCCACCTTGACAAGCATTGGAGCATGTTGTTGGAGTTCACAATGGGTGATGTTCCCAATTTACCCAGAAGACCTCGAAGGAGCTGCCATAAAGTGGAGCATCTGCAATTCCAACCTTAACGGTTAGGGTGAATAGAGAAGATGGCATGTTCTCCATGCGTCACCACAACACCAAGAACCACAGCTACCCCTGCTTTCTGAGGTCTCATGGAAAGCAGAGACAAGGACAACCTCAGGCTATGCCAGTCTGAGTAGTGATAGTTCCCTAAAACACAGATCTGACTGATGACACAGGAGTTTGAAGATGAAGTTTGAACTTTTTTACTCTACATATTTTCCTTTTATTTCGAAAGGATGGAGATAAACTCACATCATACTCCTCCTCTCCCCCCTGCAATTCTTTTGACATATGAATGTTAGTGTGTGTGTTAGCATGTGCAGTCATATCTGGTAAGGCACCAGCAATAATTCCCTAAACCTCAACATCGAACAAAAACTTTTAAAAACTTCTAACATCTCCTTGGTTTAGAAAAGAGTGTCAGCAAAATGTAGTTGTACTCTGGAAGAGGAATTGAGAGCTGTTGACTACATGTATTCAGGGTGGGGAAAGGAAGCAGAGAGGATAGCCACTAATCATATGGGAACTGCAAGTTGATCTAAATTTACTTTGAGGATTGAGAGATAAAACCAAATTTAGTTTTGATTCCAGAATGTTCAACCAGTTCAGTTGATTTCCTTGCTTGGAAAGAGGGAGGAGAAGAGAGAAGATCCTGTAATTTGGGTTTAGAACTAAATGGACAACTGCCTCCTTAAGGTCACAGTGTAAGAATTAATTGACTGTTGCATTAAGATCATTTGATTATTGGCTGTATTAATTTGATTACCTGAGTAATGGGAGATTTAATTCCATATAATTATTGATCTAGTGATGTATTGACTCAATTTCCATTATGCATTTGATTTAACTACTATTGTCATTTTTAAGTCAGTGTTGTGACCATTTACAATAGTTAGTCTTAACAATATGACTGTTGAATTTTAATGTTTGCTTGATTAGCCCTTTTAATAAAACCCATAAAGTGTATATAGGGGTGGTTTCTCTCTCCTATTAGAAACTTAGGGCAGAATCTTCAAGCATTTAGACAAATTGGTTGAATTGTTGAGCTACTGGGCTCGGTCTTTAAATTAAACTTGTTTCCACATTCTCAATCTCTTCTGCAAGCCGACATCATGTATCCCACAAACCACCATTTAATTAGGAAATGCTTAATGTTTCCAAAGTTACATGAAGATGCCAGATTTCTGTTCTGTAATATAAGTATCTTTTTTCTCTTCTGTTTCTTGGTTTGGGTTGAAAAGTGATCCTCTCTATAGTCTGCTTGGGGTCAGAGTATTCAAACATCTTTAACTGTCCCAGTGTTTTGGGAGTTATACGTGGCCGTGTCTCTCTCAGTCAGTCATTTTTTTTCCCCAGAAGATAGCAACAAAGCTTTATCTTCATTTTCTGATCTTTATCTCTCATGGTCAGCTCTGGGGGGCATGGATCAGCATTTGTATCATACTACCTATCAGTACCCGATCCAAGCCAGGGAAGCTAGTGATCCAACCAGCAGATCAAATTCAGAGATTAATCCTGATCACATGCCACCTGAGGCCCATTGTACATACACTAAGAGGAAGATGGTCAGCTCTCTATACAGACTGAATTCCACCACTTCCATTCTTATATTAGGTTTTTGTTTTAAGTGTGGAAACCCCAGCATTCCTGTTTGTCTGAGTTCCTCTGTGCTTGCCTGTTGGTTCTGTTTCTAAGTGTTCCTTGTTTGCATGTTAATTACATGCACACTTCCTTGCTCTAGGTTTCCCTTATGGGCCATTGCCACCATGTTTCATGTACATCCTATGGGGTAATGACATGAGAGGACTCCATACTTTTAAAACTAAAACTCAGATGCTGCAGCTAGAATTCTAGTCATGTGGATACAGATACTGACTTCATGGTGCCTCCTCCAAGCTCTTCTCTCTGGTGGCCTAAAATAATCTCTAACGGGCTCCATGGAGGTTGCCACAGGGGATGAATGTCTCCTCAGGAGGGAGGGTGTGCCCCCAAGGGCTGGGGGGTGGGCGGGGGAGAAGATACCAGCAAAAGGAGGACACTCAGGCCTAAGAATAGTAAACTATGCTTTATTGAAGGAAGGAAAGAAGAACTTAGGCTCCAATCTGCGCAGGGAGCCCCTAGGACGCACAGAGGGGCTGCAGGGGACTCTGGCCGTTCGGGACAGCTGACCAGGCAGGACTCCGCTTGCGGGGGGCAGGGGTAGTCCTCTGCAGCGCTATATTCGCCACACTTATCTCGGGGTTACATGGGATCAACAGCTGGTTACATTATTCATGCTCATTACATAAACTGACTTGTTTACAGGCAAAAATATGCTGAGCTATGCTACAATATCTTTTGGAAGGGTCTGTTGGACAAAGTTCATTGAAACTGCCTGCATCCTCCGCTTACATCCAGTCACATACTCAGTCCACTACTTAGCTCCTCGCCAATCTTCTGCAACCTTGCCCCTACAGAGCGTGAGGGATTTAATAATTTATTTTCTTCCATTTAAGCAACTTTTCTCATAACAAAGGAAAGAGAACTGTCACTTGTCAGCACACTTACATTAAGGTGCATTTTGCTGAAAAGCTTTATATGTGGTCCTGAAAAAACCCAACAACTGAACATATTGATAATACAGTACAGTGTTCAACTCGTGAAATTTGAATTTATAAGAAATAGGCATGGTCTAGTCTATTCCAAAGGCAGACACATGGATTTTTTAAGAGGAGCTTAAGAGTCTTAGTGGTGAGATATTTCTGCATAATTAATGGTGATTAGTTACTAGAGTTCATCCTGAGGCAGGAAAATCATCTTAATCTTCCCTTCATTTTGCAAGCAGGATTTTAATGAGTGATCTGCAACCCCCCTCCATTATTTCTCTTCATTTCAATAGGTTGAAAGAATAAGTTAAATTTAGGATTTAAAATCCACACCCTGCCTTTAACATATGCTCAACTCCTACTGCTGACTTCTTTGGAAGTGGCAAGTGCTGAATATTTGGAAAATTAGGCCACTTTCATTTAGGATTTTAGGTGTCCTGGTGCGAAATAATTAAAATTGTTACCCTTTTACTCTTTCCTGAACAGAACATTTGGATAGGAAGCTATCATTTTAAAATTCACTTTCTCCTACCACCAATAACTGGGAACAGGAGGATCTGTAAGTTACATCAGGACCTCATTCTAAATTGAATTGATTCTGTTCTATGCTTCAGAAAGATCTTATACTTATATGGTAACTTCTATAATTACCTATGGCTGATTGATGGAAACAGAGACAACATCTTTATCTACCAGAAGAAAAAAAATCCCAGAGTTTAAAAAAAAAATGCAATCTCAGGTACAATTAATCATTTAAAAAAATTAACTGACAAATCATTCAGACCACCACCCATTTTAACAAAATATTTGTAGCTTTAAAGCTCAAAAAAAGGTCTAGAAGCAATTTAAATGAAAGCTATTTTGCTACCACTTAGTATTAAAATGTGCATATTTTCTAAATTGTCACCTGGTATTTATGCCTTTTTCCAATCAAACATGAAATATTTAAAGTTATCTTCCTCCAAAACATTTACATAGAGAGGTATGGTAAAAATCTTCATTTTTAAATTAAAAGATCAAATACTCAGGTGGTGTAAATTGCACCACTCCATTGATTTTAAAGGAGCTACATTTATATCAGCTAAGGATTTGGTCCACAATATTGGCTTATATATTGTAGAGGGTTTTTTTAAAAATAAGATTACATGTATATATTTTCATAATATAGCCTATTCTTATAGGGCCAATTCAGACCAAAGTGTAAGCTCATGAAACGGCATCGGAACTGGACTCTGAATAGCCTAGTCAGAGTTGCACAGTGGAAGTCACAATAGACTTTTAAGTGGAAAAAAAAAATCTTGATTGCTTTTGCTATTAACTGTTAAATACAAATTACAGGTAAAAAGTCTTAATATCCATGTCATAAAAGGAAGCCACTAAGCAATGCAAATAAGAGTATTACTAGGCCATAGCCTCAGCATACTCTTATTCATCACAAAAATATTTTCTATTTTGGGTGAAAATGGTTTGTTTGCAACTAGCTTCTGCAGTGAAGTATTCCTTGCTGTTATACTCACTGTTTTGTCATCATTACTGTTTTCCTTGACTTTCATTCTCATTTCTCTCAGCCATCTCACATTATGAAATGTTTTCTTCTCTGGTCATTTGGTAGGTAGAACACCCGTATCAAAGCATATTCCAAAGCTTCTTGTAGTGTTTTGGGAATGATTGATAATAAAATGTTTGGTTCATCATAAATAAAGATTTTATAAATCAGTTTGAGATAAGATATCTTAGAGTTCCTTAGAGGCATATGGTTGTGCTTAATACTCATTAAAAATTAGTGCATCTTAAATCAGTTTGAGCAGAAATGTCTCACTTCATCTAGTGTAATTCTTCAGCCCTGCAACTTCTGTTTGCTGTCCAGCTCCAAAATGATTGGTTAATGTAGCTACTGCTAATGGTTGATAACTCATGTCTTTTTCTGATAAATTGTTGAGCAAAATAGGTGAAGGTCCCTGTATATTGACAGCAAGAAATAGTACTTTCTGAACATTCAGACATATGGTTCATTTGGCTTATTATTTCAAACTGGGCATAATAAGCTTCCCAAGATGATTTTTCTTCAAAGTTGACTGGTCTCTGAATTGGTCAATTAAACAAGTCATCTGTGTAAGAATTTGTATCAGGTTCTTGTAGCTGGAAACCTGGTGCTGGATTCTATATTCTAAAAGAATATTTGTAATTCTCTTGCCATGACAGGAATTTTTTTCTTAATGCTGTAGGGGATGTAAATTATAGCCCAATTGCCACCAAGCCAACTATAGGCTCCATTTCCCATGTTCCCCTATGCATGGAAATTCCTTCCTGAGTTGGACTGCAAAGCCACTACTCACCCATATTGCTCCTGAAGATCCACTGTGGTGCCTAAAACAATTTCTCTTACATTATATTCAGGCTGCAAAACCAAAAGTCTATTCAATGGTAGGGTGACCAGATGTCCCGATTTATAGGGACAGTCCTGATTTGTTGGTCTTTTTCTTATATAGGCTTCTATTACCCTCCCACCCTCTGTCCCGATTTTTCACATTTGCTGTCTGGTCACCCCAATTCAATAGTGACATGCACATTTATCTGAGTAGAGAGCTCCTGAGTTTTCCCATTTCTTCTCCATCCCATTCTCGTTGTCTCCTGCTCATGCTCTGCAGCTTTTACTTATTTACATCACAGTAGTACCTAGAGACTCCAACCAGAGTCAGGGCCCAAATGTGCTAGGCACTGTACAAATACAGACTAGACCCTACAAATGGTTCCATTCAGTTGAACTCTTGTGCCTCCTTAAGCCTTAATCCATTTACATGATCTAGACTGTAAAGTAAGAGACGGTCCACCCTAAAGAGTACAGTCTAAATAAACAAGACAGACATGGGGTGTGAGAAAGGGTTAATATACAAGCAGAATGAACTTGGTCTCTCTTTGGGTCAGGGTCTCATTACATGTATGTGGCTTGCAAACCATTAAAAAGTGGGTGGGTTTTCATTTATTTTATCATATGAAACCATAGTCTCCTTAGGGCATATGCCTTGGCTTCTTATCTGCATTATGAGACACATACTACCCCTCTAGGTGCAGTAAATTAATAAACCGAAACAGCTCTGTGAATAATGGATTTTTCAGTTTGCTGTCAATTGCAAAAAAAATATGCTGTCAAACCAAACCACTTAATTTTATTTTATTGGGGGTGGGGGGGGCTGGGGAATTGTTCACAAATGAAGACGTTGAATACAAATTAATTTTGTGTCAAAGTTACTTTCAACCCAAAATGATGTTTTGATTTTAAGCATAAGATTTTTAAAAAAATATTGAAAATTTTATAAAAAATTGAAGGAAATTTCAAGAGTCATTTTGAATAGCAATTTAATAAAATGAACAATCCTGCAAATCTGACAAATGTGTGAAACATAAATCTGCATTTTTTCCCACTGAAAATTTCTCCCCAGGTCAATCTTGAATTGATTCTGCTTCGCTCGAGCTTTTCTTTCAGTCCTTGTTAATTCACAGTAATTTCAGTTGAAACCTGTTGAAGTCAGTCCTTCTCTAGCATTGCTGATTTATTGACAAGCATCATTTCAACATTTTGTAGAATTTTCCATGTGCCTCTGCCTCTTTAATCAAAGCATTTCTTGGAGGATCTTGTTTGCCATTTTAAGTTTGGTTTTTGAATAGTCTTCCTTGTTTTATTCGGTAAACTTTGATCTGTTATTTTCTCTAATGCTGGCTTCCCTTAGATGTAGAATTTCTGTGATGCAATCACCAGGTAAAAAGCTATTTTTGAAATATTTGTGCTCTTTGGAATCCTAATTTAAACTACAAATTCCTAAAACAGCCCTGGAAATGCTTGAGACCACCACCCCTCCATAGACAGTCTTTCTCCATCTATATCCCTCTCTAATTGCTAAACTCTATAAGTTCCAGGGGACTGATTCCATTTGTTTTTTTTAGTTTGGATATCATGGAACATATTTTCACTGAAAAATGTCAGAAGATCTATATGCAGTAATTCTATTACTTTTTAGTATATATGCTATATATCAGTGGCTCTCAACCTTTCTAGACTACTGTACCCCCTTTTGGGAGCCTGGTTTGTCTTGCATACCCCCAAGTTCTACCTCACTTAAAAACTACCTCCTTAGAGAATCAGACAAAAATCCAAAAAGGTGTCAAAGCACACTGTTACTGATAAATTGCTTACATTCTCATTTTATCACAGAATTATAAAATAACTGGAATATAAATTTTGTACTTACATTTCAGTGTATAGTATATAGAGCAGTATAAAAAGTCATTGTATTCATTTTTAGTTTTTACTAACTTTGCCAGTGCTTTTTCTGTAGTCAGTTGTAAAACTAAGCAAATATCTAGATGAGTCGTATGGCCTTTGCCTGCCCCTAGGGGTACATGTACCTGGTTGACAACCACTGCTATACACAAGTCAACAGTCCAGTATTTCATATTCAAGTAGCTCTAAAATGTAATGACAAGAACATCTCTATTAATCTCTAGTATTAAATTTTCAAAAGTGCCTTAGGAACCTAAATCTCATTGAAAGCCAGTGGGACTTAAGATACTACTTGCATAAGTCACTTCTGAAAATGGTTTTTGAAAGTTTTGTCCATTGTCTTAAGATGCACCTATTAATGTTCCTTTAATTTGATCAATTTAATGAATTTAATTTGATGAATTTGATGAAAACTGTATGAAGTTTTGAACTGAAGTGTAGCATGTACTTTCTAAATTCCCAGTTCTTTGGTGTGACATTGTCTGTTTTGTGTGTTGTTAGACCCACTAGTTAATCCAACACCTCCCTGTCTGGAAAATATGAGACTTAGTTCACATCCACATACCTTCAAGCACCCTGAAACCACAATTGTTCCTGAAAATAAAAAAAACACCCAAAACACGAATGTGACAAGAAGATCAATACTGATTAGCTGGGAATATTGGGTTTGTTTTAAGCCCTTTTCAAATAGTATATTTGGTTTGCTAAAAAAAAATCCATGAAATTAAACAAGACTAGGTTACTAACATTATGGAGTAAATTTTTAGAGTACATACAAGTTTAAAGCTGAGTCACACTGAATTAAACAGATTGACAGTCAGATTGACAGAGCCAGAGTACCCAGAAGTTACCTACTACAGGACAGGCCCAGCAAAGGAAATAACAGAACGCCACTAGCCATCACCTTCAGCCCCCAACTAAAATCTCTCCAACGCATCATCAAGGATCTACAACCTATCCTGAAGGATGACCCATCACTCTCACAGATCTTGGGAGACAGGCCAGTCCTTGCTTACAGACAGCCCCCCAACCTGAAGCAAATACTCACCAGCAACCACACACCACACAACAGAACCACTAACCCAGGAACCTATCCTTGCAACAAAGCCCGTTGCCAACTGTGTCCACATAGCTATTCAGGGGACACCATCATAGGGCCTAATCACATCAGCCACACTATCAGAGGCTCGTTCACCTGCACATCTACCAATGTGATATATGCCATCATGTGCCAGCAATGCTCCTCTGCCATCTACATTGGTCAAACTGGACAGTCTCTACATAAGAGAATAAATGGACACAAATCAGATGTCAAGAATTATAACATTCAAAAACCAGTTGGAGAACACGTCAATCTCTTTGGTCACTCAATTACAGACCTAAAAGTGGCAATACTTCAACAAAAAGACTTCAAAAACAGACTCCAAGGAGAGACTGCTGAATTGGAATTAATTTTGCAAACTGGATACAATTAACTTAGGCTTGAATAAAGACTGGGAGGGGATGGATCATTACACAAAGTAAAACTATTTCCCCATGTTTATTCCCCTCCTGCTGCTGTTCCTCAGATGTTCTTGTCAACTGCTGGAAATGACCCACCTTGATTATCACTACAAACAGTGCCTGCTGGTAATAGCTCATCTTAAGTGATCACTCTCCTTACAGTGTGTATGGTAACACTCATTGTTTCATGTTCTCTGTGTATATAAATGTCCCCACTGTATTTTCCACTGAATGCATCCGATGAAGTGAGCTGTAGCTCACGAAACCTTATGCTCAAACAAATGTGTTAGTCTAAGGTGTCACAAGTACTCCTTTTCTTTTTATTGAATTCAATGGGAGTTATGTGGCTGAATCCCTATCCAACTCTGAAAACATCTTTCTAAGGCCCAGGGTCTAATAATGGTAATGATGTACTGTAAAACAGGTAATTCCTGTTTATAGTATATTTCATGCTTCTAGAGTCTTGGGCAGATTATCACAAATTAAATTTCACTCTAATCCACTGGAGGCTGGGAGTGCTCCATTAAGCTTCATTGAATTCAGATAATTTGCAAAAGTAGTGAAAATATTTTAATAGCAATTATAATTAATTTTACAGAATAAGATGCTGAGACATTTTATCTACAGAAAAAAATATTAAAGCATTAATCAAGACTGAAAACAGCAATGTTAATTCATGCCAGAATAATTCAAAGGTCTTTCTTCCAACAATTCAATGTCTAGCTATCTTCAATGAAGCCACTGGTAATGAAGTTCCAAACTACCACTATCTTGGGTGAAAAGGGTAAGATTTTATCCAATATAATTGTACAAAAGAAAGTAATGACAAAGAATAATTCTTGCTTCTAAGACTGTAGCAACAGCAATAGTATTTGCATAATATTTGTTTAATTAGAACTTGGCATATAAAAATATACAGTGACTAACCTGAGCAATGAGCTGTCAGAATGATTGCCTGGTCTGTGATTTGTTAATAAACCTTTAATGAACACACTATCAAGTAAACAGTCTTCATACTGGAATTAAGATGAGATACTGAAGAAAATGTCAAAAGAAACTGATTTTATATACATAGATAATTCAGAAACATTTGAGAATTTAGAATACAAAGTACTTGTTTTAAATTCATTTTTCGCCCATATAGTGATATTGTTTATCTTATTAACTGATGAGAAAACAGATGGTGCATGTCGTTTTAAACTGGAACAAATCTAATCATTAATTTTATTTTCATAGGTAAAATAATAAACATGCATATTTTAAAATCTGTGTTCCTATGGACTCAAAAATATTGAGGTATACAGTTTTCAGCGGAAGAAGGGGAAGAGTTTCTCAGAGCCCATGGCAGTCCTGATTGTAGTCTAACAGATACTGTGATTTCTTTTTTACAGTGGGGAACCTCCTCCAGTCAATATTATAGACACCTGAGTAATAATGACACCTGTCATTCAGTAGTTAAAACACACAGTACTGCAAGTTGCTGAGAACCCTTTACCCCAATATCAGTGGATTGAAGGCATTCCTGACTTTCAGGTTTTTCAGCATCTTACATGATACGGACCTTTGGCTCTAACCAGTTTTGTACTGTAAGGCCCTTATCTTTTCCTCCGCCCACACACACAAAAATAGTTCCTAAAAAGTCCTTTATATTTGGAAGTTAACATGGAGTTCGTAGTCAGAGGACTTTTTCGGGGGGCAGGTTTTTGAAAAGTTTGAGACAACTAAGGTAAGGTGTTTGAGATATGGAACTGAAAATGGAGGTACATTTTGAGAGGTTTTAGAAATTTATTGTAAAGCCATATCTAAAAAAAGTGCTTGTTCTAGTAATTTCAAAAGTATCTTATTTCTTAACACACTATAGGTTATTTATGGTAAGATTTCATACTCAGCAGATATTTGTTTATGTCTATTTATATATTTATTTTAAAAGAACTAGAAAGCTAAAAATTATGAACATAATGTGTCCATCTGATTATATTTCCCTTACAGCTATTCTAAATTAAGGTTTGGTGATCCAAGGTGCTGAGTCAGTGGAACTACCCATGAGAAGTAAATGCTAACTGCTTACCTGGATCAGGAACAGCACTGAATAGGAACAAGCCCTTAGTTTATATCTATATGTAACCTTAAAAGTATGGTAGCAATTTTAATGGGGCTAAAGCTACAGTTCAGATGCCTTGAACTAAAACCAGAGCAAATGACTGATGTTTCTGAAGATCAGAGCAAAGAGATTATCTGGAGGAGCCTGAACCAAAAAAATGACAAAGGACAGCCCAAAATGGTGCCTATGGGTTAGAAAGAATTTGGTGAGGCTGAAGAAGATAGCAGATAGTTACTAGGCAAGGAATCTAGAGGAAAACCAGCCACAAGCCCAATAAAGACTGTAGTCTGGCTGGTCCCATGCAGAAAGTACCTAAGTACCCTGATAAGTACACTTTAAGGAGAAGGAAAAAAATAGAAATTATAGGGTTAGAAGGGACCACAAGGGTCATTGGACTCCACTGCAGGAGAAGGGTATGTATCTCTTCCAGCTCTGTGCAGGAGGAAAGCAGCCTAGCTAGTCAAAGTCTACCAGCTTCACATCTCAGCCTATGTCTGTCTTTGAAAAGATGCCCAATGTGGTCCAGCAGATCAGGCACAAGCCTGGCATGTAAGAGAGGTGGGCCCTACCTGAAGTCTTAGCTCTGCTACTGAGCAGCTATGTGGACTTTGGCAAGTCACTTCACCTCTCACTTTGTCCCTGTATCTCTAACCTTTGCTTATTTATATTGTAAGCTCTTTGGCACAGGTACTGTCATATATTATATG
The DNA here is from genome assembly GCF_965152275.1 of Natator depressus. Taxonomy (NCBI): domain Eukaryota; kingdom Metazoa; phylum Chordata; order Testudines; family Cheloniidae; genus Natator; species Natator depressus. Next base: position 49,346,608 of record NC_134237.1, read on the forward strand.
TATGTACAGTGTCTAGCATAATGGAGGACCTGACTTCAGTTGGAACATCTAGGTATTACTTGTAATACAAATATCATCATCAAAAGAATACCAAGAAGAGAGGCACCAGATACCTCCAAATACCAGCACTATTACCACTCTGTCACCTAGCCAAAAGTCAGAAGCATTAGGGGGTTGGACTGTAGAAAACTGGGGATCCTTGCCTCTCCAACCTTGTGGAATCCACTAGAAGGAGAAAACTGAATGCAGTCACAGCTGTTTGGCCTCCCTTGCACTGATGAAAACAAGGATGTTGTTCACTTTAGGACAAGTTCTATGCTTAAATAGGGTAGGAAAGATTTCTGGGGTAACTAAAGACTTAGGGTACATCCTCCCTGGAGATGGAGTGTAGTTTCCACCTTGAGTAGACATATCATTGTTAATGCACTAAAATATAAAAGTGAAGCCATGGCAGCATGAGTAGCAGGAAGCACTAGCCTCCCTCGTGTGTACTTAGGTCTTAGATGGGCTAGTACTCAGGCTTTTAGGTTTGAAGGGATGCATCAACTCCACCAAGTATCTAAGTGATAATTGGGATTGCCATGACTATCTGAATCTCCAGTACAAATTTCTGCTATCCAGTCACTCAAGAATTGCAGTGTAGCATATATATTTACAGGATCAGGGCTTAAAACTAAGTTTTTGGGGGGCAGAGAAGAAGAGTTTTGGGTTTGGGATATGGCTAACATTTTCAGGCATTCGTGAATAACTGAATGAATGAAATTAAATACAGAAAAAATTGATGCAAAGTTCTTGAAGGAACACTATAAAGTCAATATTGTAACTCAACTTATTTTAATAGTTACCTTTAACTATGGGAGAAAAATCCGTTTGATTGTTGGCTAAAATAGGGATCATAGCTTTAGCTGCCAGTCTTTTGTATCACTATTCCCCAACAGAAGTGGGCTTCCATATTTTTGGATAAAACTAATATAACAGGAATTTCCTTTCTGATATGCATCCCATTTGTTAATCACAAACAAATGTTTAGATTCTCTAACCAAAGAACAAAAAATACTGTAAACATTGCAACCTGTTAATGTGCACATGAAAACTACTGATGTTTATCATATTTCCAGATTCTTGTTCATTTACAGTGTGTTATAACACACTTGGTGCACCAAATTCTCATGGTATAACTCAACAAGATGTTTGATAATGTGGTGCAAGATGTTTTAATTTAAAAACAAAAAATGGTAGGAAAAATGTTCATTAGACTACAGAATTCCTACAAGCATCTTCAACGTCAATTCAAGAGTACACTAAAACTATCCAAATAACTATTCATGCCTTTATAACTTGTGCACCTCTAAGCTAAAGCCTATTACAATCCTTACAAGTAAATCCATGAGAGCTCCAAGGTAAGCAGGTGACTCATTCAGGCGAAACACTCATTTAATTATTCCCTCTCACCCATGTTTAATACAACATTACTAATACTATTTTATTATTGTCCCAAAGTTTGCCAAACCTTTTCAGGCAAATAAGAAAAGGTGAATGGATTTCACCAGTCAGTCAGTCAATACATGATTTTTGTTGGAGTTTATCACACCAGTGAAAAGCGCTATACGAGAGCTAGTTACCATTTTATTGTATTAATGTTAGTTCCACATGTTTGTTTTGAAGTTGCTTGTTTTGCTTTCTCCTATAATTCTATAGGATACGTACTTAAACCGGTTGCTACTTATGGCAAACTAAGAAGGATATCAGATATGGCTGGAAACCTTTTCCTATAGCACTACTCTTCAGAGACTCTTGAATACAATGCCTATTTCACTTACTAAAACTGAAAGAGTGAGACCAACACACTCGTCTTCATCTTTCCCTAGAATGTTACTCCAGACATCAGCACTTTATCATATCAATTGACCATTCACCTACGTCTTTACATATACCTATAATAATTTGATGCTGTGAAGTCAAAAGTTATGTCCCTAGAACTTAAAACAAAAATGCTGGACTGGAGAAGGGATCTGCCCATTGGAATAAAAGAATGCCATATATTCCAATAATTCTATTTGTATGCAATATAATGCCATGTTATCTTATGGGGTGCAATTAATTACATTTTTTTCTTCTAAAATATGTGATATCATCCACCATATTCAAAGACCGTGGTTTCTTAGCATTTATATTGCATTTCATTCAGAAAGGCTTCAATAGCAAAGTAAACCTAGGAATACAAAATACATTACCCTGAAGTGAACTAATGGAATAAAAGACATGTTAATCTTTGCTGCCACCTAAGGCTAAGGAGTTCCTTTCATTCTAATCTCTCCTTAGAATGGCAATGCTATTCTAGATAGACATTCTAGAAAATCAGAGTTTCTGCTATAGCTATACTGATTATGTGCTACAGTCAAATATAGTCCCCTGAGCCACTGTACTGCTCAGAAAAATCAGTGCACTTAATTCTATTTCTATGTCCATCTGGGAAATGGCTTGTGTGGTTGAATATCAATAAAAGTATATTACAGAAATGTATCTCTCTCTTCAATTTGGTCTGGTAGCCCACAGAGAGTATCTGATTTATAGTTATGTGTGAAAAAACAAAGCCTGGGAAGACACTAGTACATGTTAAACTACGTGCCTTCATCCATCACTTCTACAAGACAAGCAATACAAAAATCTTATGAGAGGGCATCTATAGATGCCGCTTATCTCTGTAAAGACATACACCGCTAGCATCTGTAATTTTCCTTCACTGCACAGCAACTAACAAATGCTCGTTTGACCCCTCACAACAGGTAACTTTACTTGTTTTGTTTCATGGTACATTGAATTTTATACAATTTTAGTGTGGTGAAAGCAAATGTTAAATACACAGATATCCATGGCTGCAGGTCAGAAGTGAGATCATTGGCCAGATACACATAGAGATGCTCACTTTGTGGTTATTCAGTGTACTTGACTAGTTGCCAGAGAAATGTCTAATGCTGACAATCTTAGTCTTCACCAAACAATAAGCCACTTTCTGTTCTCATGTACTTCCATGCATAGATGTTCCTGAGAATTTGGCTGCCTCTACTGTAAAGGCACATCAAAGGAATCTACCTGATGTACTCGGACAAATTAGGCCTAGTACACCTAGTTAATACATAGAATTCTTTATGTGAGCACTGAAGCTAAGTTTGGAATTCATCTGTGACTGTCACTGTTAAGCAATTGAAAAGCTAAATAAGATCACCTGGTAGAAGAAAAGACATAAATCCCTTCGTCTGTACATTCAGTTGAGAAAATAACCTGAACTTCTTTAGACCTCTTCAAAGGGACTCTGAGAATGCTGCTCTAAGCAAAGCCCTATTTGCTTCTTAATATTTCAGTTAAGGACCATTGGTACCAGAGTTGCTACATTTCAAATAAAGCAGACAACATGCTATATCAATAGTACAAACTTCTTTTCTACATTACAATTAAATTTACTGATTTATTTGTATTTCATTTAGATTAGAGATATCTTGCTGTCAGGTTCTGCAGGGACAGACTTGTTCTAGAATTAGAACTGTTCCTAAACAAAAAGACCTTGATCTAGGTTCAGATTCCAAGTTTGCTGAAAGTGCAGAGGGTATCTAGGTCCAGGATTTTGTTTCAGATCAATCATTATGGAACTCAAAGCATGAAACCTCTAGACCCCATCACAAGGTCCACTTACGACAGTGGCACCTCCTGCTGGCCATCCTCGGGGTTAGCTCTACCAGCTTACGCTCTCCCTCCAACACGGTCTCTCTCATCTCATCTCACTCTGCTGGTCTGCAGCTTCCTCTCTGTGGCTTAACCTTCTGAGCAGCTTATTAAAGTTCTCCCCTCAGGCAAATTCAGAGTCTTTCAAAACCTGAAAGATGGCAGTTATCTCCAATGCCTTTTGCCATTCCCCAGTGGCTGGTTGCGGAACCCAGCCCCACCCTCTACACTGGGCTCCAGCCCAAAGACCCTATCACAAGTAGCCAAGGTCTCTGGACTGTCCCACCCCTTGCTGCTGGTTTCCCAGAGCTTCTTCCCACCTATCTGGCTTCCCCACTCCCTGGCTTTGCAAGCCTCCAACTCCCTCTACTCAGGAAGTGGCTACAACCTACTTCCCCACAGCCTTTCCCAACATCAGCAAGCTTTCCTCTCTATAGCCAGCTACGTGGCTTTATACAGGCCCTGCCTGTTCCTGCACAGGTGAGCCTGTTTCTAATTAACTGCCTCCAGCCTAAATCTCCCCTGCTTTTAGCATAATTAGCTGATTAGGCCCACCTGACCTAATGCACCTCTTGCTGGGCTACTGTGGGGAGCACACCCCATCACAATCCCATATACCAAAGTAATATTTTTCTTCCAAACAGACCAAAAAGTTATGATCAAACATAAGTACAAAATAGAAATAAATCTGAACTACTGAGAGTCTCAAGTGTTCAATACTCACTCTGTATTACAGCACACAATGGGTTTCTGTACTAACTCACTTTCATGTGTTAAAGGGAATAAGGAAAATTGTTCATGTAAGATAAACAGATGCTATTTTAAAAATTAATATCATATGCCTCCCATGTGTAATATCGCCCCATGTATAATTTTCAGAGAGGTTTACATCATAGGCATTTTGTGTCAAGTAAAGTTTTGTTTGCAGAAAATAAAGAGGACCTGGGAAGGGAAATATGACGCTGCAGATCACAGGAGACATTTGTTTATCTACTCAGTAGATCCAGATAAAATATGAGATATTACTCAAGTCCTCCTCCAGAAATACATTCTCTACAACCTATACATCCAGATTCTTCGCCTCACCTATATTTTGAAATCACTCAGATCATCATGAGAAGTTAAATGGTATAGTTAGAAGCAATTAGCAGATATTATTGATAGCTCAAGACATAGCAAAATTGTACTTTGTAATTAACAGAACTGTGGGCTGTCTTTTCTTGGATTATTTCCAAAAAGTGCAGATTTCATATAAATCTAGAGCAATTTGCAAATGTCGCTAATTTACAAAAAACTTCATTACAATAAAATCTTTACTATGAACAATGCCTGTATTCCTAATTTCATTTCCTATCCATACATGACACTAAGTCTTTGCTCTATTTTTTTCTTTAACCTTGCACTGATCTTTGTTTTGTTTATATTTACATCCTGTTTAGAACGGTTTTACATTCTAACTATTTTATTAAGGATATATATCATTGCAGATATACCAATAATGAAATATCCACTGTTGGAAGATACTTTATATACAAACTGTGTATACAAACTGTGTATATTTGCATGCTTTCATATCCTGGTTTTCTGTAGGCGAGTTCTGATCATATTGTAGATGTAATTATTTGGATGTTTATCCAAAAGTTCTCTCACAAGATTTGGCAGGGTTACCTATTGAGAGACAGGAAACGGAGTTAGAAAATAGACCCCATATGCAAAGAGACATTACCATATGTTTCACACTACATTTCATAAAATGTTTCATGCATTTATACATAATATGTATATTGCCACAACATATAGCATAACTATTAAAGAAGCAAAAAGAACAGGAGTACTTGTGGCAACTTATAGACTAACAAATTTATTAGAGCATAAGCTTTCGTGGGCTACAGACTACTCTGAAACCTATTAAAGAAACAGAGATGAATGGATGGCTGAACTTGGAAATGCAGTTTTTTGGGCCTTAGCTTCTTTGGCTCCCTGTCATCCAAATCATTCTGCTGTTGTCACGTGAAGAAAATTTCACCTCGGTACTAGCATATTTGTGGTACTCTGTACATGCTTTGTGGAATGTCCTGACATCTCAAGAATCTGTTTGCCATATATAATGCAAGATAACTGAGATGTGCCAATATGGTAATAAGGGAGTAGCTGTGGTACATAATATGTTTAATGGGACTGAAAATGATTTTCCCCTTGAAGAACATGGATTAGCCGCTACAACTCACAGAACCTCCATGGTCCAGTAACCACAAAGGATCGTTTCTCTGCCAGATTTGGCACTTGAGTTTAAAATTCTTTTGTTTTTTAATATTTGTAAAATATACCTATGGGGAAAATAGTAGTTTAATTCTGAAGGCCTTTGCCTGACTTCTGTTGGATTGTTGATGGAGTGCAAAGGGGAGACCTACATTGGCCATACTTAGACATATGCAAAGTATAACTATGATTTTTTGCTGGTCTTTGATGCACGTGTTAAGAGCACGCAAGGAATTTTTTGTAGCACAAGAAGGCAAACAGAGGCAGGGTGGGAGTGGGTGAAGTTATCGTCCTACCCACTCTGCAGCAGCCCACATGGCTGGCCAGGGATGCCCTGTGCAGGCTTAACAGGGGTGAGGTACATCCGCCTTTCCCTGCATGTTCAAGAGCCAGAGGAAGTCTTGTAAGTGTGGCAGAATATCTCCCATTCTGATAGTGCCCCAGAGGTCATACAATTCTGCATTACCCCCAACACATACAAATTCAAAGTACCCAATCTGGCCCTGTGTTGGTACATTTAGGAACTTCCATGTACACCTGACAGTTGTATTCTGTACTTTAGAAAAGTGACTTTGGGAATAATTTTTCATTTCTAGGGGCATTTTAATTTGCTTCAGTGTTTACTTATAGTATCAGTACCTCTATTATTTATCATTAAGAAAGTTTGTCTGGATGGTATGTACCACAGGCTTCACCACACAGTACTTCATTCTAGCAGACAAATTTCATCATGACTATTTCATTACATGTTGTTCATCAATTTTTATAGTTTTATTAAGCTATGAGAAGTGGTCTCATTGCTTTTTGTCTTCATTATTGGCAGTAATAAGCACTCATTTTATTGGAGAAAAAACAAAATGGGATGAACAAAGAGTTTTTGCTAAAAATGCATTTCTTACTTGCTGTTTCTCTATTATTACTTTCCCAAACTACAAACAACATCAGTCACTGAAGACTAACTGCTGCGCTATGACGGAAAATGTATGCTTGCCTTACAGTCATGTTTTCCTTCCTTTATAATAGACATTATTCAGAATGGAAATCGTAAATCTTAACTGATTTCAGAGTGTTTGGCATCAGACAAACTACTATTTTATGCTGTGTTTTAAGAATTGTGCTGAAGAAAAAACAAAGAAACAAAATTAGTGCCGCAAATCTCATCTCACCAAAAAGATGTAATAATACAGATTCACGGATTCTAAGGCCAGAAGTGACCATTTTGATGGTGTAAAATGACTGCCTGCTTATTACAGGCCATAGAACTTCCTGGAATTAATTCCTGATTTGAGTCCAGTAGCTATAGTTGAACATCATCATCATTTAGGGAAAAAAACATTCAATCTTGATTAAAAGTTTCTACTGATGGATAATCCACCACTCTCCTTGTTAAGTTGTTCCAATGGTCAAATTACCGTCCCCGTTAAAAAAAGGTTCACCTTACTTTTAGTCTGAATTTGCCTACTTTCAACTTTCAGCCACTGGATTTTGTTATACCTTTCTCTTCTAGATTGAAGTACTCGCTTCTCAAATTTCTGTTTCCCATGTAGGTACTTAAGGACTGCTCAAGTCACCCGTTAATTTTCTCATTGCAAAACTGAACACATTAAGCTCCTGGAGTCTACCACTCTAAGGTATGTTTCCATCATTATCATGATTCTTTTTGGAATCCTCTCCAAATTTTTTGACATCCTTCTTGAATTTCAGATACCAGAACTGGAGACCAGTATTCCAGTACCAGTCACACCAATGCCAATTAGAGACTATAATCTCTCTATTCTTACACAGGATTCCCCTGTCTATACAGTCAAGAATTGCATCAGCCCTTTTGGCCACAGCATTGCACTGGGAGCTCATGCTCATCTGATTATCCATCATGACCCCTAAATCTTTTTCAGAGTCTATATTTCCCATGATAGAGTCCCCCCTCCTGTTAGCATGAACTGTATTCTTCATTCATAGATGTATAACTTTACATTCAGCTATATGAAATCCATATGTTTCCTTGAGCCTAGTTTAGCAAGTGGTACAGATTGCTCTATGCCAGTGACTTGACCTCTTCATTGTTTACCACCACTCCACTTTCTGTGCCATTTGATAAAAAATATTAAATAGCAGAGGGCCAAGAATTTATCCCTGTGGGACCCTACTAGAAACACACATTCAATGGTGATTCCCTATTTACCGTTACATTTAAGATCTATCTGTTAGCAATCTATTTAGTGTGGCCAGGTTAATTTTGAATCATTCTAGTTTTTTAATCAAAATGCTGTGCTGAACCAAGTGAAATGTCTGAATATATTACATCACCACTATTACCTTTATCAACCAAACTTGTAATGTAATAAAAAAACCCACATCTAGTTTGAGAAGATCTATTTTCTATAAGCCCATGTTGATTGGCATTACTTATATTACCAACCTTTAATTCTTTATTGATTGAGACCATATCAGCCATTTCATTATTTTCCTTGGGATTGATGTTAGGCTTACAGAGTGTGATGGGGTTGATAGACCTCACACTAAACCAGAGCAACACATGGAGCAATTCTGGGCTAGCAGGGCATGTGCTATGTGGAGCGACAGTTTAAAAGGGCACTGACAGCCCAAGGGAAAGGAGTTACAAGCTTCACAAGGAAGTGAGGTTAAAATCCAGAGCTGCTGGCACCATGATTATGGCACTGGTAAAACCATTCCAGAAGCAGTGATCCAGACCCTCCCCTCATCCCCTTTTGGAGGTGAGAACCCATGAAAGGCCCTGAAGAGCAGGACGTTACCCCGAGGGCAGACTAAACTACTAAGACTGATCATGCCCCAAAGGGAGAAGTTGCAGCCCTGTAGCAAGAGCCTTGGGGAGGAGAGGAAGTGGAACTTGGGATAAAACGGTGGGTGGTCTGGACACTGCAACACCCTTTAGGGTCCTGGGTTGGGACCCAACAGAGTGGGAGAGTCTGAGTTCCCCTACCTTGCCCCCTCCACCTTCTGTTGTGACAGAGCCCTGATGCAAGAAGAGGGAACACAGGAGGGACTGAGGGCCACAATATATGACCCAGCAGGCCACTCCTTCCAGAACAGACAGAAAAAGACTGTCGAGCCATTGCATGACCAGTAGGCATTATAACTGACCTACTTACTATTACTCGAGTAATCTGATTTACCCTTTTTAGCTATGATCATGTGAACTCATCTGATCATATCATATCAGCTCATCTGAACTAATCTGTTACACAGCAATAGTTCAGTTGCACTGCATGCTATCATATGGTAGTGTAATGCCGACAGACCCCAATTGTCAGTGGGTGGGACTGAATGTGGAACCTCTGGAACTTAGTGCAAGAGCCTCTATAGCATGAGATAAAAGCCAACTGGCTCCTAGCTAAGGCTGTAGAGCAAACTCATTTAACTCTCTCTAAGTGGTCTCGGTGCCACTAGATGGCACAGAACACCGCACCCAGAAGGTGTGGGGAGTACAGTAGCACAATATTACAGTCCTCAATACTAGACGATAAGTTTATTTCCTCCAGAGGATAAGAGATTCAAGTAGCTGTGCTATTGCTTCATCCCTTTAAGGCTCCTTGTCCTCTAGTCCTAGCCAGAAGGAAATAGACTGACAGGCCAGTTATATGGAATTGTAAAGCTCTTTGATGCAGGGATTTTGTCTTATTTTTGTATGTCTTATGTTTGTAGCACCTAGCACAAAGTGAAGCCTTGGAGAGACCTTGTCAAAGAGAGGTGCAGTAGCCAAACCTAAGATCCTATCCCTTCCACATGCTTACTAAAACTAGATTGAGGCTTGATGAGATATACTAATCATTTTTACAAAGATTCTGCCTGTGGGAAGCACTTCAGAGAGCCACCAATATGTTTTGCTTGGCATCGGAATGCTAAAAATAGAAACCAAATAATGAGGTACTAAATAAAAGCTGCATTCATTTTGTTATGCAATGTCTCCTGGAGTAATGGACAAACATTCAGAAGTTCAGTTCAGATAATTCCTGAAAGTTCTTATGAGAAAATGCATCATGTCATATATAAACTGAAGTTTATGTGAAGGTACAGTTTTATTTACAATTGATGGGGATACAGCAGCAAAATGAGAACAGAAATATGTACGGAATTAAGTGGCAGGCCGCAACTTTTACTAAACTTTAAATGCAGGGGAGGGGGGCTACCCTTCCATCATTTGCACGTATCATCTCCTATACCAGGTGGAATTGGTTCTAGTGCAGGGGTTAAGGGAACCTTACCACACAACTTGTAACAGAGAGTGTCTCTCCTGAGCCTACACCCTAGGACTCACTTCTCTCTGAATCCTCAGACACTTCCCCCCCATGAGGGGGGACAGAGGGTGCAGCATGCTGGGAACCTCAGCTCACAAGGACCACATGGTCTTTCTTGGCCTGCTAAGGCCACAAGGTCTGACCCTATCATATAAGCGCAAGGCCCATCACCAGGACTTTTACCTCTAGGAACCATTCATTTTATTCTCTTAACCACACTGGAAAGCATCTGCAAATTGAGATGAATAAACACCACCTTGTTAGCTCAGTTAGGTACTAAGCATATTCCTATGTAACCCACTGTTTTACTTGAGAGTGGGAAAAAAAACCTCCCTGGTCCTCTGCCAATTGGCCTAATTTCTTCCCAACACCCTAAACAGGTGATCAGCTGGATCCACAGACTCTGTCAGGCCAGGTTCCCATTCCTAGTTTGGGTGGGTAGGATGGGCTGCTGGACTGAAGCTGAAAAAAAGACTCCACTTGGCCCCTGCAGTGGGCTAAATCCCAGGAGCTGGGGAATTCTGGCCAATCAGCACCCCTCTCTCCCAACTAGGCATTGGGTGCCAGAGACTCCCAGGGGAAGGAGCTCCCTGTTGTCCTTTGGCAATTGTCTTTCTCCCCTGCTACTGGGACTATCCCCCTTTCACTGTTGGTCCCATCAATTTCCCGCACCTGTTGATGAAGGTGAGTGGCATTTTTGCTTGCTGATGAAGACCTTGCTGAAAACTCATCTGTGAAAGTCATGGGAGCTCAATGGTGAGACTGTCCAACAGTATCCATCCAGATTTAATATTGATTTTTCATACAGAAGGAATGTTTTCAGAAAAGAACATGTGATTTACACAGCATTGTAAATCAAGGCTCTCAGCAAGTAGATTTGTGTAAACTACTGTTAATGTCAAGGTTTTTTTAATTCCCATTTATATTAAACATATAAATTAAAATAATTCTTTACTATATTACATGAGATTTTTAAATCCTTGTTAACTTTAAACAAATTTGCATAGAAATTAGTAATTACTAGTGTTAAACACTTACATATCATGGATGAATCATAGAATCATAGACTTTATGGTCAGAAGGGACCATTATGATCATCTAGTCTGACCTGCTGCACACGTAGGCCATAGAATCTCAGCCACCCACTCCTGTAACAGATCTCTAATCTAGGTTTGAGCTATTGAAGTCCTCAAATCATGGTTTAAAGACTTCAAGGTGCAGAGAATCCTCCAGCAAGTGACCCGTGCCCCACGCTGCAGAGGAAGGTGAAAAAACCCCAGGGCCTCTGCCAATCTACCCTGGAGGAAAATTCCTTCCCGACCCCAAATATGGCGATCAGCTAAACCCTGAGCATGTGGGCAAGACTCACCAGCCAAACACCCAGGAAAGAATTCTCTGTAGTAACTCAGATCCCACCCCATCTAACATCCCATCACAGGCTATTTGACATATCTACCGCGAATAACTGAAGATCAGTTAATTGCCAAAATTAGTTTATCCCATCATATCATCCCCTCCATAAACTTATCAAGCTTAGTCTTGAAGCCAGATATGTCTTTTGCCCCCACTGCTTCCCTTGGAAGGCTGTTCTAGAACTTCACTCCTCTGATGGTTAGAAACCTTCATCTAATTTCAAGTCTAAACTTCCTGATGGCCAGTTTATATCCATTTGTTCTTGTGTCCACATTGGTACTGAGCTTAAATAATTCCTCTCCCTCTTTGGTATTTATCCCTCTGATATATTTATAGAGAGCAATCATGTGTCCCCTCAACCTTCTTTTAGTTAGGCTAAACAAGCCAAGCTCCTTGAGCCTCCTTTCAGAAGACAGATTTTCCATTCCTCGGATCATCCTAGTAGCCCTTCTCTGTACCTGTTCCAGTTTGAATTCATCCTTCTTAAACATGGGAGACCAGAACTGCACACAGTATTCCAGGTGAGGTCTCACGAGTGCCTTGTATAACGGTACTAAAACCTCCTTATCTCTACTGGAAATACCTCGCCTGATGCATCCCAAGACCGCATTAGCCTTTTTCATTAGCCAACAGCCATATCACACTGGCGGCTCATAGTCATCCTGTGATCAATCAATACTCCGAGGTCCTTCTTCTCCTCTGTTACTTCCAAGTGATGCGTCCCCAGTTTATAACAAAAATTCTTATTATTAATCCCTAAATGCATGACCTTGCATTTTTCACTATTAAATTTCATCCTATTACTATTAATCCAGTTTACAAGTTCACCCAGATCTTCCTGTATGATATCCCAGTCCTTCTCTGTATTGGCAATACCTCCCAGCTTTGTCATCCGCAAGTTTTATTAGCACATTCCCGCTTTTTGTGCCAAGGTCAGTAATAAAAAGATTAAATAAGATTGGTCCCAAAACTGATCCCTGAGGAACTCCACTAGTAACCTCCTTCCAGCCTGACAGTTCACCATTCAGTGTGACCCAATTTAGTCTCCCCTTTAACCAGTTCCTTATCCACCTTTCAATTTTCATATTGATCCCCCTCTTTTCCAATTTAGCTAACAATTCCTCATATGGACCTGTATCAAATGTCTTACTGAAATTGAGGTAAATTAGATTCACTGCATTTCCTTTGTCTAAAAAAATCTGTTACCTTCTCAAAGAAGAAGATCAAGTTGGTTTGACACGATCTACCTTTCGTAAAACCATGTTGTATTTTGTCCCAGTTACCATTGTTACAAATTACACCTTGTAGGACACGCACGCAAGTGCTACGAATTACACCTTGTAGGACACGCACACAACTGCTGCGAATTACACCTGGTAGGACACGCACACAAGTGCTATGAATTACACCTGGTGGGACACGCACACAAGTGCTACGAATTACACCTGGTGGGACACGCACAGTTCGAATCTAGGCTGAGGCACAGAAATAAAGTCCACAACTGCAGAGTTCCCAAAAGACACTAAGTTTATTACGCTCGAGCGTGGTGCCCCCCTGCTAGCCAGGAGGGGACCCTGAATAGAGATTATACAAAGGTTATATACTTTTTAGCAAAGCATGTTGCCCTCGTGCATCGGAAACCTTAGCCAATAAACAAACCCTTGTCTTATCTACCACCTATCCCTGCTTGGTGCATTCCTCGTGCTATACCAGTATGTTAATTACACAGCATGGTTCTAAAGCCATGCATCAGTAACTTTTATTATCAGGATGGGAGGCCTCACATCAAGGCCAAGATACAGGGAGTTAGAGACTGACAAAAACCAGGTACTGGGAATCAAGGCAGGCTGGAGGCAAGGAGGAGGATTTTCACAGGGATTCAGTATCTAAGGATTACTCCTCCTGGTGTATGATGTGCTGACATTTAAACAATGGTGGGCCCCAAACCAAAATGGAGTCACATATGCTAACTTTTCCTTAACACCATTGACCTCAATGTCCTTAGCTACTTTCTCCTTCAACATTTTTTCCAAGACCTTGCATACTACAGATGTCAAACTAACAGGCCTGTAGTCACCCAGATCACTATTTTTACCATTCTTACAAATAGTCACTATGTTAGCAATTCTCCAGTCATACGATACAACCCCTGAGTTTACAGATTCATTAAAAATGTTTGCTATTGGGCTTGCAATTTCATGTGCCAGTTCCTTTAATATTCTTGGATGAAGATTATCTGGGCCCCCCGATTTTGTCCCATTAAGATGTTCAAGTTTGGCTTCTACCTCGGATGTGGTAATATCTACCTCCATATCCTCCTTCCCATTTGTTGTCCTACCATTATCCTTAAGCTCCTCATTAGCCTCATTAAAGACTGAGGCAAAGTATTTGTTTAGATATTGGGCCATGCCTAGATTATCCTTAACCTCCACTCCATCCTCAGGGTTTAGCGTTCCCACTTCTTTCTTTGTTTTCTTCTTATTTATATGGCTATAGAATCTTTTACTATTGCTTTTAATTCCCTTTGCAAGGTCCAACTCTACATGGCTTTTGGCCTTTCTCACTTTATCCCGACATGTTCTGACCTCAATAAGGTAGCTTTCCTTGCTGACCCCTCCCGTCTTCTACTCCTTGTAGGCTTTCTGCTTTTTTTTAATCACCTCTCTAAGATGCGTACTCATCCAACTTGGTCTACAACTCCTGCCTATGAATTTTTTCCCATTTCTTGGGATGCAGGCTTCTGATAGTTTCTGCAACTTTGACTTGAAGTAATTCCAGGTCTCCTCTGCCTTTAGATCCACAAGTTCTTCAATCCAATACACTTCCCTAACTAGTTTCCTTAATTTTTTAAAGTTAACTCTTTTGAAATCAAAAACCCTAGTCACAGATCTATTTTTGTTTATCCTTCCATTTAGTCTGAACTGAATTACCTCATGATCGCTCGAATCAAGGTTGTCCCCTACAACTATTTCTTCTATGAGGTCCTCACTACTCACCAAAACCAAATCTAAAATGGCATCCCCCAGGGTGACCAGACATCCTGATAAAATCGGGACTGTCCCGATACTGAGCAGTTTGTCCTGCGTCCCGACCGAAGTACGGTCGGGACACCATTTGTCCCGATATTTTGTTTCAGGTGCGTCTTTTTTTTTCCTTCTTCCTTCGGTGGCGGTGACGGCAGGAGGAGCGCTTTTTCAATTGTTACACTCACCCGGCATGTCCGGGTCTTCGGCAACACTTTGGCGGCGAGTACTCCAGTTGCTGACGGGCTTCAGCAGCATTTCGGCAGCGGGTACTTCTTTCTTCGTCGGCAAGATTTATTTCCCGCCACCGAATGTGCCGGGTGAGCATAACAATTGAAAAGGCGTTCCCCCTGCGGCGGTCCCGATATTTTGTATTTAGCATCTGGTCACCCTAGCATCCCCTCTTGTTGGTTCAGCAACTACTTGGTGAAGGAATCCATCAGCTATCACATCCAGAAAAATCTGAGCCCTATTATTATTACTAGCACTTGTCCTCCTGTCTATATCTGGGAAGTTAAAGTCTCCCATGATCACACAATTCCCATTAGTATTTACTTCATTAAAAACATTAAAGAGGTCTCTATCCATATCCAGATCAGATCCTGACGGTCTATAGCACAGCCCAAGCACTATCCCGGGGAGGCTCTAGTAGCTTTCTTCACCAATGTGATTTTTGCCCAGATAGACTCTGTCTTATTCCATTCCATCACTTCTTATTTCTTTACAGTCTACCTCATCATTGATATACAATGCTACTCCACCACCTTTGCCTTTATTTCTGTCTTTCCTAAACAGCACATACCCTTCAATACCTGTAGTGCAGTCATGACTACTATTCCACCATGTTTCTGTTATTCCTATAATATCTGGTTTCACTTCCTGCACCAGTAGCTCTAGTTCCTCCATTTTGTTACCTAGGCTCCTCACATTAGTGTACAAACATTTTAATTTTTACTGTTTGGCCTCGCTCACATTCTTTACCTGATTAGGCACAGACATTCTACCACCAGTATGATCTATTAGACTGGTATGTACACTACCCTTCCTCCTTATGTCCATTCTCCTACCCACGGCTGTATCCAAGCTCTACTGAAGTCCATGAGAGTTTTGCCACCAACTTCTGTAGAGCTTGGATTTGACGTGAAGAGTCTGATCCTACAACTCTCATGCATGAACAACTCACTTAGAAGTCAATGGGCAAAACTTACTGGATCAGCCCCTGAGTTTGTAAGGCCCTGCTAAATGCCCTGCTTTAAGAGCCAAAGTAAAAGATATGCTGTACAAAAAATGTACTATTTGCCTGATTTAAACAGGCACCCTACATTCTTGCAGGCATAACTCTCCCCTCCTTCCCCCCATACACAGAAGTAGAAGATTTGCTGAGCTTTGGCTGTACTGTTAGCATGCTACGAGATCTGTGTCTTAACAGGGCTTTTCAATCATATTCAACTAATTTGATAGAACTATTTTAACAGACACACAACCCCATTTGGCCCATCAAGACATGACCAAAGTGACAGGGAAGATCATGAGAGGGGTCAGTGGTAGCAGATAAAAAGGAAAAAAAAATGTTGCTTTGGAGGGTGGGGTAAACCTTTTGCTTAATTGAACACATCTATTTTGTAACAGGAAAAGGAAACTGGGGAAAGTTCTATACATATCCAGCTACGTATGATATTTATGAACATGGAAAATATGATTTTCAGGATGTCAAACTGGGCTTTTATGAACACAAGCTTGGTGAAGGGTGTTCAAGCAGTGAAGAAAAAGACAATCATTCTAATTAATAGACTTGAGATGAGTACTTTCACTTATACACTTTTCTTTCTATTTCTTCATTTCATTCTTGCGATTGAAAATATTTGTGTGGCACTTTTTATAATGGGGCTAAGTGAAATAACTTTAACCTGGTATAATGCTTGCTCCAGGATCTCTGCACTGGGATATGAATGATATATAGCAAGTTAATAGATCTGCAACCCTACTTATGTTAGAATCTCATTGAAAGAATGCAGAACTAGGCCTTTTATTTTATACAAGTAACCAGAAACTGCTGCAAAGTAAAAATGATTAGCAATTTGAACCTGAAACAAAGTAACTATAGATAAGTGATCTTTTTAGTGAAACCTAAATATAATTGAGATGGGGGGGGTAACCAAAAACTCATCACACTAATGAAATCAAGAAACTTCAGCACAATTATCTAGAGAAGAGAAAGCAATGTTTTTTAAAAAATTCTTCCATCTACTTCTGCTGTCTAATTAATGCTTAATTCTTGATATTATAGGTAAATAAGTGCGTATTTGATTAACTGTGGCCTGAAATCATCTAGTGCTTGGATTCCTTGCATCAGAGATCATCTCAACTTACATAAAATTGCATTTAAAATTAAATGTCTGATTGTACTGAGATATTCTAGTGAGGTGGCTGAGGTCAAACAAACAAACAAACAAACAAACAAACAAACAAACAAACACACACTTAGCTTGATCCCAAACAATATGGAACTGAAAACAAATATTTAGTATAGTTATTGACCACTTGAGCCACAATAGTTTTCATATACAAAAGGTTGATTCTGATCTCACACCAGTGAGAAACTGGGGTGAAATTAGAATCAGGGCCACAATATCCAGCAACTAGTGCAACAGCGTCCTGATCTATAACTAGGTGTCATGGACACTTTAGTAACAAATACATAATTACACTTTTCTACATAGTATTTAATATTTTATATTTAATTGATCCTTGTATCTGTCTCACATATTTTCTAAGATGCCTTTGTTTGTGAATCAGCTGAATCTCAGAAATGAGCAAGAAATTGCTTCCTGGAAGCATGCACATAAACCAAACTTGGATGAAAGTTCCAAAATAGGAACTAAAAGGGTTGAGAACATGGTTGGACCACAGCTCTGCTCAGAAGTTATCCAAATATTCACAGATAATTTCTCACAGTTTTCCAAGTTCAAGTTAAGACCAATAATTTTAAATATGAGTTCATATAATATATTTCAACTATGCTGTCTACTAATTTACTTAAGGTTCAGTAAACATGTGCCTGTTAAACATTAATTATAGAATCACAGAATTGGAAGGGACCTTGAGAGGTCATCTAGTCCAGTCCCCTGCACCCAAGGCAGGACTAAGTATTATCTGGACCATCCTTTACAGGTGTTTGTCCAACCTGCCTTTAAAAATCCCCAATGATGGAGATTTCACAATCTCCCTAGGCAATTTATTCCAGTGCTTAACCACTCTGACAGTTAGGAAGTTTTTACTAATGTCCAACCTAAACCACCCTTGTTGCAATTTAAGCCCATTGCCTCTTGTCCTATCCTCAGAGGTTAAGAAGAACGATTTTTCTCCCTCCTCATTGTGACAACCTTTTATGTACTTGAATAATATTTAAATTATGTTAATTTACATTGTTTAAGTCAAATCTGACCTTCAACCGTGGTTTTAAAGTATTTATATGTCCAGGATGTGTGTAAGTAAGTGTCATTTCAAAAACACTAGTTTTTAATGATCTTGAAACTTCACTGGCCAAATTTTATGCTGGTGTAAATGAGCAAACTTCCATTGAAGTCAATAGATCCTCATCTATTTAAGCCAGAAGAGAATTTGATCTCATGTTTTTTTCATACATTGAAAGTTTACATGTGGTGAGAAGCACTTGTAACCATGAGTACTTCCAAATTGCTATAACAAGCAAAATAACAACATTTATCTTTTGGCAATATCTTAATTCTGTTAAGCATGTTAAGCTGTCAACATTTATAACAGATGACAAAAAAGTACACAGTACCGTAGTTTGAACAATAGAACAGTTCAGGAAAGGAATTTTTAGCCTTTTCATCACATTAATCTAAACACGAAATAGTAGTTACCTGTAGTCTCATTAGTCCATCAAATATATTTACTGGCAACATTAAATACTGATAAAATTAAAGATACAAAACAACAATGACAAGGCGCTAAAAACACAGGCACACTAACTTTTGTAACAGAATTTACAACTGTGTTTCAAAATATATTTCTCCTGAACATCAATTCTCTGGCAGATTTTGAAGTGTTCATATATTAGGCAAAGGTCCCTGCAGTGCTTAACAATGCTGCAAAGCTTTTGGGACCACAGAGAGTACTTGGGGTGGAGTCTCATCCCCATCAAGAACTGCAGAAAATAGAAATTAATTTTGAAAATAGAGAGATCAAACATCCCCTCCCTTAAATCAACAAATGAAACAGCAAAACAACCAGCATCCATACAAAACTCTCTCAGTCTTTATCACCAGAAGAGCAGAGGAAGCCTGCGGGATTACTGATGACCACCTCAGGCTTGGCAGACCAGCAGGAAACTTCGCCCAGTTTTCTACCCAGCAGGAAAACTACATTTCATACTTTAGCAACTATCGTGTTTAACTCTGAGCGAATTGTTCTGTGTGAAAATAGCTGCTAGTGCTAGAAGTGAAGTAACAAAAGGCTGTTCAACCTTACTTATATTTAACCACACCCATTGACAATTCCTGAATTTTTCCTTCTTCTTTTAAACGACCCAAGACATTTTGCAAACACATATAGGATTTCATAATAAAGCATACTTTTCTTACATACATTTAGCAGCCATTACATCTTTTCATATATATTTTTGATAGTGTGTTTCTGGTTATGGTATGGGGTTTTATATCAATGATTTGGGACCCGGGTACCCCTGATGCTGTACTTTTCTTTTCCCCATGTGGTGTTATCTGAGGCACCTGTGCTAACCTCCACTTAAAAAACAAAAAGGCCCAGGTTAAGTGTTCTAAGTGAAGTGTTCAGGGCAGTGGAATCTACTCGTGCATTAATCTATTGGGTATTTTATCTGTTTGCTTTTTTAAACTTTCATAGCTCCTTTGCAAGGCCTATTTATTCACTCAAGCATTCTGTTTAGGATTACATTGAATCGGTTAATGGAGGGATAATTTAATTTGTGTTGAATTGGAGCTGGATGCTGCAAAGTACTCAGAGCCTTTTTGAAAATTCAAAACCATAAATTATCTTTGATGAGATAGGCAATCATAGGTATGCTATAATCCTGCCATCTTTAAATCTAATGGCTTTGGCTGAAGGCAGGTTTTATGATGCTTTTCCTCTAGCCTCTTTGTAACTGAAGTTTACCCATTTTAGTTTTAAAATGCATATAAAAGAAGATGTTATCAGCTGATGCTGTTCAGTGACATGTGAAATTAACTGATGTCTCTAACATTTCATGGATGTCTAGCCACCAGCTCAAGCTAAGTGTGGCTAAACCAAAGATCCTAATCTCCCCGCTCTTGCCCCCAAGACTTCCCTGCTATCTTTTTTGTTTTAATCATTGTGAACAGTACCACCATCCTGTCTGTCACTCTGGCCCATAATCTGGGTGTCATCTTCAACTCAGACCTCTCTGTAGGTCTTCACATCTGGGCTGTTTCTAAATCTTGCTAATTCTTTCTGGCATATCTTAAATGTTATGTATTCCTTTCCAACCACACAACTAAAACTCTCTCATCTCATCTTGAATACTGCAATATTATCCTTTCTGGCCACAACAAATTCAATCTGGCCCTGCTTATATCCAGACAGCATGCTGCTGCAAAGATCACTTTGATCATGTCACTGTGCTCTGTGAATCATGGACTCCAAGTCCAAACGGGACCACTGTAGTCAACCAATCTTGATTTTAAAATTGTCAGTGATGGAGAATCTACTGGGACCCATGGTAAATTGTTCCAATGGTTATTTACCCTCTGTCAAAACTCACATCTTATTTCCAGTCTGAATTTACCTAGCTTTGACTTCCAGCCATTGGATCATGTTATGCCTTTCTCTGCTAGATTGAAGAGCTGATCATCAAATATTTGTCCCCCATGTGGTTACCTATGGGGCTAATCAAGTCACCCCTTAACCTCCTTTGTTAAACTAAATAGATTGAGCACTCTGAGTTTATCACTCAGAGACATGTTTTCTATCCTATAGACACTCTCATGGCTCTTCTCTGAACTCTCTCCAATCATTCAACATCCTTCTTGAATTGTTGACACTAGAACTGGACACAGGATTCCAACAGCAGTTGCACTAGTGCAAATAAAGATAAAATAAGCTCTCTGCTTCTACCCAAGACTCCCTTGATTATGCATGCAAGGATAGCACTAGCCCTTTTGACCACAGCATTGCATCGGGAGTACATGTTAAACTGTTTATCCATCACTGATAATCCCTCTTCTGCCTCCCATTCTCTATCACATCAGAAACAAGGTGCTTGTATTCACTTTCAAGGTCCTGCACAGACAGTCCCCATCCTATCTATCATTTTATTTGCTAGTGAGTGGTCAATGCTCACCTCTAATCAGCCAATGATGCCAGCTTCCACTGCCCACCTGTTACATTTTCAAACAAACACTTTTGTGCTTTCTCCTATGCTGCCCTACCAGCTAAGGAGGCACTCCCTGTAAATATCTACACAGCTGCCTCATTATCCAGCTTCAAATCCCTCCTCAAAACTCTCCTTTTCCAGGATACCTATATAAAATTTAGCTGTTAAGCGGCTAGTATGCAGAGACCACTGCCTACTCATGCTGACCAATATTGTCTTATTGTTACTAGTCCTCTCCCATCTGTCTGCATCCATCTGTTGTCTCTTGCCTTATACTTAGATTGTAAATCACTTGGGGCAGGGACCATTCTTTTGTTCTTTGTTTGTACAGCACCTAGCATAATGGGGTCCTGATCCATGACTTGGGCTGCTAGGTGTCAAAATAATACAAATAAATAATAATCCAAGTCCTTATGGACAATTGTCACAAAAAGAAATTACTACCACAACTGGAAGCCTTTGCAGATGGGACAAGAATTCAAGTCACAAGACAAACAAACTATGTCACCCCTGGAGATGAGCCTTCCAGATAAGATCTGTGAGCCATTGAGAAGTACATCTATCAATTTGGTGCCTGCTCCATGATAACCTCACCCACCAAAACTCTCAACTAGCGATTTTCACAAGTGCTAAATTCATGCAGGAGTGTATGAGTGATGTATACGTACACACAAACACACTAAACCTCTAACCCACTAAAATGACTTACTCTTGTTCTCTTTTCTAAGCCTCCATCCTCGCCTAACTAGACAAGTCTATGAAAGCAGTTGTGCTTTACAGCATGCTCTGAACTCATCAGATCTGGCACTCTTGTGCCAAATGAGGAAGTGATTTAGTTAAGGACCCGCCCCTGAAAGTGTCCGGTTTCACACGCACTCAGGTTTAAACCAGAGTGCTAACTGCTCAAAAACCTTGGCTGACTGAAATGAGGCTGGTATAACAAGAAAGAGAGTCTCACACTAGCCCAAACCAAAACCACACTGAACTTTCTGAATCAACAGCTGTATTTTAATCTTCTCTCAAATCAACTGGCAGCCAATGCAGATCAAGGAACATAGGTATGTGTGAAACACCAGTTAATAGTTGAGAGAGTGGTCAGTCTGCTCCAGCTGCCTTACAGCATTGACTCCAACCTGATATTTTCAATTAGCTGTTAACACCAAAAACTAAATTGTCAAGTAAACAAAGGCTCTGACTATTCTTAAATATACAAATTCCAAAACTAAAAAAAAGGCTTAAACTCCAGCATTTTTGTCTTTTCCTTCTTTTCATTAATTTAAATCCCTAGAACTTTGTTACCTACCTCTTACATGGTCAAAGCTATAGCTTCTGGCTTAGCAACTGTTGGAAATAGATACTGGGTGAATCTCCAGTCCCATTGAAGTCCCTGGTAAAACTCTCTACCTTCCTTGGGCCAGGGTTTCAACCATTATTCTTATAGTGTGTCCAGAAGATTTAATATTTGTAAAGGGGGTAGCAGGAAACCTACATTTCAATATGACCTAATGAGAGAAAATGCCAGGTTTATTAGACCTACCTATATTATATTTTCCCAGCTGTTCTCTGTCTTCTCTAATTCGAAAGCAAGCTTTTGAGGGAAGGGATCATCTCTTACTAGGTGTGTGTTTGTTTTTTAATAGTGCCTCGCACAATCCCACCTCTGACGCAATTGGGACCTCTAAAACTGTAATAATTATTCTCATTCCAGGCTGGGATTTTTTCAGGTTCCTAATGAAGTTAGGGACCCAAATCAACCCTTATGCTCCTTTGACTGTTTATTGGCTAGAATTTTCAATGTACATACAGGATGTCAAAGGACATTTGAAGGGAGATGGACAAATCTTCAGTATTGTGTATCTAGGTGAAAGGCAACAGCCACACATGCATTATTATCAGGAAGCATGAATAAGTGGTCAGAAGTTTCAAAACTAGAGCACATTCACCAAATAATTGCACTGCCTATTCATTTATTCTCAGTGATTCTATGGTATATTAGCATAGATTATGTTTTAGGCTTTTAAATTAAATGACCATGTTTTGCTTCACTTTTTAAAAATAAAGCCTCTTCCATAGTTTATCCTTTTCCCCCTTCTGTGACAAAAGGTACTGCTAGGCAGAAAGAAAATGAATTACAGTTTATAATATGCAGTGAGTGGGCTTCAAAAGACTTCAGTCTGAAGCAATAAAAACAAAACTTCAGAAAGCTTTACACATAACAAGAAGGCAATCAAACAAGATGAAGACTATCTTGTTAAAACTACAGGAAATGGAATAAATACTTAGTGGTTGAGGTAGAGCTATCATATGTGCAGATTTAAAAGAAAACAAAAAAAATTCACAACCCTAGGTATTGGAAGATTTATGTTTTGTCTTTTTTTCAGAGAGAGAACATACCTGGTTAGAGTCAATATAAGATAATGTTGCTTATCCCTTGCCATTGCTAATCATCCCCCACCTCTCTAAAATTTAATGATGAACTATCTTGAAAATGCTTGTTGCCTTAAGATAGCAAGAAACTTGGATATTTTGAGCTGTTAGAGGTTATATACTGCCACTCCTAATGTCGCAACCTCTGAAAGGTAATGACCACCACTGAAGGTATGTGAAATTCAGTAGTTTTGATTCATGAGGATTCTTGCATTATTCACTTTCAGGGCATGTTTCATATCCCCTAGGTTTCACTCCGAGTTTCAGATTAGTCAAAAATCTTAAATGAAAACCTTGGAGTTTCACTTGGTTTTGCTCAAAAGTTACAAAAGTTTGTCAAAAGCTGTTCAAAATATCAGAACATAAGAACATAGGACCTGGATTATTTAGTCCAATCCCCTATCATTACATCCAACCCTGCCCAATGTTTCTGTTTCTAAGCTTATCAAGCTCCATTTCTTGCCCCTACCACTCCTATTGGAAAGCTATTCCAGAGTCTCCCTCCTCTCTTGGTTAGAAAGCTTCTAATTTCTAACTTAAATTTACTCATGACCATTTGTTGCATAAGTTATTTTATCAGCTAGTCTGTATACTAAGTTACTGTTTAAAAAAAATGAGTAATTTTAACAAAGTATTGTGACATTTGTTATGTAAATTTGATGTTATATAAATTTGATGTTTTGATCCTTGTTACGGATCATTTTGATTGAAAAATTAGTTGTCCCATATTTGTTTATATTTGGTCCAAGTTAGCCAAAAGGTCTGCACATATCCTGATGATTCTGTTGTGTGTGTCAGGTTTGCAACATAACAAAAAAAACAGGAAAGTGTACCTGGTGGCAGGTTTTAGGATTATGTTTAGGGAAGGAAGGGCTCTTCTGCTGACTCACAGGGATTACTGATTGTAGTGTCCTATACAGAAATGCAGGGCTATTTCTGTGGAGTCACTCTGAAGTCACATCAAGTGTCAACTCAGAGTGTAAGAGGGTCTTTCTATATTGCAGCCACAGGTGTGATTTGCAGCTCAAGTAGACATCCCCAGGCTAGCTGTACGCCAGACAGTTTGCTAAAAATAGAAGTGAAGACGCCATGGCATGACCTACAGCGTGGGCTTCAGATGCCTGCATGACCCCACTGGGTACATACTCGCATGTACAACTGACACCAAAGCCAGTGCTGCATACTGCTATTATGGCTGCAATGTAGGGCCCAGAAAGAAACACTAGGAACAGCAAAGCAGACGAGAGCGGTCAGGCTGAGGTTTAAACGTTGTTAGGTCTCTGAATTTAGCAATTCTAGCAAATTCTGGCAAATTCCAAGACAGGATAAGTTTGGACCGTAACCAAATTCTATAAACTCTTCACAAAGGGCAGAGAAAAATTGAGTTTATAGGGAGACACTATTCTAACTAGTATTTTACAGCGTTCTAATAAACACTTGAAGAAAAGATAATATGGAGCAAGTCAGCTTTTTTCTGCTGACACCAGCATTTCAAGAAATACCATTTTGTGGTCAAAGGGAAATTATTTTTTTTCAGAAAGCATAGCAGGATCATGGCAGTACCCACAGCTATTGCGACCTGTTGTGGCTCACCGTGATATGCTGTGGTCACATGCTAGTTACCTCCGTAGTACCGCAGCTTGAGGGCTAGATTTTGTCTCACCACTGCATGGGGAAGAAAGGGAGAGTGAAATGAGCGTTCACTGCTGCTTCTATCACCTGCACAATCACAATCCCTATACTCAGAAAACAAGGATTGCTCCATCTTAGTCCCCAGGCTTCCAAGACACCTCAAAGGAGGCATGGAATATGTGAGGACATACTCTCTCCTTTCCCCACTCCATACAGGCCACAAAGCTGACTGGCACCAGATAGGGAAGCATATTGCATCATCCCTTGTGTGCTAGGAACCTCTCTTTGGGATTATATCTTCTGATGCACAGTCCTGCCTGGAGGTCCTACTGGAGAGAGGTGTCACATTGTTCCATAATGTGACTGGGACTCACAATCTGGCCTTGAATAAATGCTGAAAAGTCTGAAATTCGGCATCTGTTCAAACAAATGGTGCATGCTAATTAATTTATTTGGCCAGTATTTAGCCACTCTCTCTTCAACTCCCCTAATACCTTCCTCTTCAATAAGAGCAAAGCAAAGGGACTGAATGAAATTCAGTTCACTTGATAGTTTTGTACTAAGAAAATAGATTAGCTAGCAAGTGATTTAAACACAAAGGACAATATTTTGAAGATTATTTAACTACAGCTATTACAATTCATACCCATGTTAGCCAGATCCCTAGGATTTATAGCAGTTTATTAAAAAACCTGCTCTCTCAAATTCTCACCATGTTAGTAAATGTGCTTTAGCACGGGCTCTATTTGTAAGAAATCTTGAAAATATAAAACAGAAAATGTAACATGTTTGAGACTTCATATTAATGTGGCATACAGACTAACCTGATTGTTAACCTTCATTATCTGAACAGATTCCTGGCACTTGACAAGCAGTGTTAAAAAAAGATTTGGAGATTTGGATAATGAATGCCCTGAAGCACAAGGATAGATATTCCTTATAGCTTGTATGATAGCTGCAATAGAAAAACCAGAAAGAGCCAGATAAACCATAACGAAAGTAATTATTGATGCCATTCCTATTCATACATATATCCATTTTTTAACCTTGCTAATTGGTTGCTTCCATGATATCTGTGGTAACAAATCTGATGTGTCAAATAACAGTAATATGCAAATGTGTGACATGCAGAAATTTTGTTTCTTGAAGTTACTGCCCAATTTCAATCCATTCCAACACAACAGAGTAGAGAAACAGGCTCCCTCTTCGACTTATTCGCCACTTTTCCGAACTGAGTCTTGATTACTCCCTTTCTTATATCATTTTTACACCCATGTGCCATCATTCATTGCTTTTAGTCAATATACTCCTGATGTATAGTGGGGTCAGTGAACGTGTAAGTCTATTCCAAAGGATGGAGTTTTAGTAGATACAGTTCCTGGTCTGTTTTATCTTGGAAGACAACATACTGTAAGGTATAACCTAAGTTTTTATTGAACATAACACTTGTTTCTATATAGATGCCCACACAGAATACTGCTAATTATGGCTCTGGCTGGCTTATTATATTTGGATATAAGTCTACCACTTTACCAAGAATCTCCAAGGGGCTGAGGTAAAGTAGTACAGTACTAGAAAACAACCTGAATCCACAGTTCAGAAAACGGCAGATTAGGTTGATGGTGGCCATTAATGTCACGTCCCACACAAACCATAATTGAAACCATAGGCCAGATTCTGCAGTGGGAGTTGAGGGAACTTGACACCTATAGAAACCAGTGGGAGTTGAAGGAACTTGACACCTATAGAAACAAAACCTATAAGTTATCCCCATAAAAGTTTAAGATGACGTAGAGGAGAAATTGGCAGATGGGAACACAGCTTCACTCATACAAATAAAGATGAGGAGGAGTAGAAAGTTCAGTTACTCTTGGCATCTATAAAGTTGGGGGTGGGGAGGTGCTAGGGAAGTGGTTCTCAAAGCTGGTCCGCCGCTTGTTCAGGGAAAGCCCCTTGAGGGCCGGACCGGTTTGTTTACCTGCCGTGTCCGCAGTTTCGGCCGATCCGGCTCCCACTGGCCACGGTTCGCTGCTCCAGGCCAATGGGGGCTGCAGGAAGGGCGGCCAGCACGTCCCTTGGCCCGCGCTGCTTCCCGCAGCCCCCATTGGCTTGGAGCAGTGAACCATGGCCAGTGGGAGCCGGATCGGCTGAACCTGCAGACATGGCAGGTAAACAAACCAGTCCGGCCCACCAGGGGCTTTCCCTGAACAAGCGGCGGACCGGCTTTGAGAACCACTGTGCTAGGGGAAGGAAATGAGAAGTTGAACACTTTTCAATAGTTTTGGTGCAGAAGCTAAAAGTAATAAATATTTAATAGTACTTTGCACTGCTGCAGTGCCTTTAAAACACTTACAAAACCTAAACCTAATTTCCCCAATACTAATTTCTCTCTACTCTTACTCACACCTTCTGTCAACTGTCTGTAATGGGCCACTCTCATTACCACTTCAAAAGTTATTTTTCCTCCCTTGGTATCGTGCTGTTAATTGATTTATCTCGTTAGACTGATCTCACACTTGGTAAGGCAACCCCCATCCTTTCATGTATTTATACCTGCTCCGGTATTTTCCATTCCATTTATCTGATGAAGTGGGTTCTAGCCCACAGAAGCTTATGCCCAAATCAATTTGTTAGTCTCTAAGGTGCCACAAGGACTCCTCATTTTTTTTAAAATAAAAGTTAGGGAGGTGGAGGGATTATAACAGATAAGTATCAAACACTGTCAGTGAATCACAATTCCTAACACAGGAAAGGCCCAGGGAGAGTAGTTTAATCTCAATCAATCAATCCTCTCTCTCTCACACACGCACGCATGCAAACGCACACACACATTGGGGCAAATCCTTGGATGACAATCCAATCAAGAGTCCCTCATAGGCTTCCTGTACAGTGAAACCTGCCAAAAATTTGTAAAGTTTTCCAGGAAGAAATAAATGAAGGAGTGTGAGTGAAGAGTTTCTAAAGAATTATATGATTTGAAAAAGTCAAGAGCACACTGTCTCTAAAAGTAGGACATAAGTGCCAAATACAGATATACGATATAGTCTTTTAACTTTAAATGAGTTGCTTAATGTGCATCGATAGGTATTTAGACTCAAACTCCAACAATAATATTTTTGTCAGACTATATAATTATATACAAAACTGACAAATATGGATATTTATGCACCAGGAAAAATAATACCTTAAAATTATTTACAATCTGCAACTATTTAGAAATTAACTCTATATTTTCATAAGCCTTAATTAAAAAAAGGTAAAATATGTTCATTTATATTTTCTTCTGAAGTTTTTATACTTTATTGAAAATACACATGCATAAAGAATAATATCTGTAAATAACATCAAGATCTTGACTGAAACCAGCAAATGCCAACAAACTCAAATTAGAAGTGTATACTCCCTGAATATTTATTTTGTTTGTGTCAGTAGGGGAGGGTTTTTTGGTTGTATGCTTTTAAAATTTTCCATGTTCTAAAGAACCTTAAGTACCTTTTAATTCACAGACAAAAAACCCCTATCATTGTTATCAGATATAATTGAGAAGAACTGCTTAGAGAAATTTCAATGGAACTATATTCCTTTGGAATATTTAATTCCATCAAAATACAAATGCTTCATGAAATTGTGTATATATCAAAAGAAAAGCAGTAAAAGTAATTTCTGTCAGTGTTGAACTGTCCTATTCTTATAGTTTATGAACTGTGATAGGGTTAGACCAGATGCCTACAAGAGCGTGGTTGAAGGTAGATATATTAGTCCCAGATTAAGCAGGTCCCCTTTCCCTGGGTAAAATAACAGGTACTATTCCAGAACACTCAGAAACTTGCCAGAACCAATTAAGGCAGGCAGGCTAATTAGGACACCTGGAACCAATTGGGAAGCTGCTAAAATCAATTAAGGCTAATCAGGGCACGTGGTTTAAGAAGGACCTCACTTCAGTGAGTGAGGCATGCGTGTGAAGAGCTGGGAGTAAGAGGCACTAGGAGCTGAGAGTGGGAAGGCGTACTGCTGCAGGACTGGTTTCAGAGTAACAGCCGTGTTAGTCTGTATTCGCAAAAAGAAAAGGAGTACTTGTGGCACCTTAGAGACTAACCAATTTATTTGAGCGTAAGCTTTGAAGTGAGCTGTAGCTCACGAAAGCTTATGCTCAAATAAATTGGTTAGTCTCTAAGGTGCCACAAGTACTCCTTTTCTTTTTGCTGGAGGACTGAGGAGTACAAGCATTATCAGACATCAGGAGGAAGGTCCTGTGGTGAGGATAAAGAAGGTGTTGGGAGGAGGCCATGGGGAAGTAGCCCTGGGAATTGTAGCTATCACGCAGCTGTTACAGGAGACACTCTAGACAGCTGCAATCCACAGGGCCCTGGGCTGGAACCCGGAGTAGAGGGCAGGCCCGGGTTCCCCCCCAAACCTCTCAATTCCTGATCAGACACAGGAGGTGTTGACCTGGACTGTGGGTTCCACCAGAGGGGAAGGTTTCTGGTCTGTTCCCCGACCTACTTGGTGGATCAGAAGAGACTGCGGGGATTGTTCTTCTTCCTTTTCCCCATGCTGGCCAGTGATGAGGTTAGCTGAGTGACCGGCAGATTTGAGCCACGAAAGTGGCCAAACTGAGGGCTGTCATGAATCTCTGAGGCGAGCAAATCCACCAGTAAGCACAGGACCCACCAAGGCAGAGGAGGAACTTTGTCACAGAACATAAATTTGATTCTTTTGTTTTAAAATTACTTCATTTCATATTCTAAAAATATATTATTAAATAATTAAATAAAAATATATTATTTTAAATCAAAACAAAACATTTTGCCAAATGAAATGTTTTTGTATGGTAAAAATGATTTTTTTAAAAAAAACATTTGTTTTTTTTCTCTAATTCAGAACAAAGCCAAATTTTAAAATCTTGAAATCATTTGCAAATGGAACTTCCATTCTCCATACAGCTCTATAATTGAGCTCGTTAATTCCACAGGCTATTGTTTCCATTGAACTACTGTAGGTCAGATGCTAAATTCATAGCAGTTTAATATATTTCCAGATTTCCATTTATTTTCTTTCCATCAATCCAATTCTCCTCTTTTGAGGCTGACTACTAGCTATTGGCCTTTTTTGGCAGCACAACAGCTTGCAAACAGCTTGAAGTGCTGTAAATGACAAAAGTAGATGTACACAACAAAATACTTACTTTCATTTAATAAAAACAATATTTTTGAGCAATATAGGAGCAAAGAAATTTACATATTGATTCCATGTGGCACTAAATAGAGTGCACCTGCATAAATCTATCAAACAGATATCTTCCCCTTAATGAACTCTTCATGTTATTTTCTCCTCTCCAACCTTCTATTGTAATTCACGGAGCATTTTAACCAACAGCTAGGACCAATTTCAGAGCTGGGATAAGCAGGTGCAAATTCATGGAAGCCAACTGTGTCATTTCAGGTCTGAAATTGACCCCTGCTCTCACAAGTAGCATTCAAAGAAGATAAAGCATAATTATCTTAAATCTGGTCATTTCTAATCTTTGTCTGTCACTCTCAGTTGATGCTCATTTATCCTACATCTCGCCTACAAAACAGTGTAAAATATTATCTCTTGTAACTTAGAGGTTATCTCATTTATCATTGGTAGGCTAATGTGACTTATGTCTCTACTGCACACAAAGCCCAGGCTCTGACTCAGGTTTGATCTCAAGCCCCGCTTATGTCCACAAATAAGAAGTCAGTAAGTTTTGCTACTGACTTCAATGGGGAAGGATTCCATTGTATTCTCAGAGGCCTGTGGATGCAGTAGACTGAATATTGGCCTTTAGTCATGTTGGAAGAGGCTGACATCTTTCTGTGAGTGATACAGAGCTTTTGGGGGTAGTATTTACAGAAAAATTGATTCAGTGACATAATTCCAAGAGGTAGCTTCTTTAAAAACATACAATGGTATTTCAAGAAGTGATATAAATATGAGGAGTTCCCCGCCCTGAGTTAATTGTGTATTTATAGGAGTCAAATCACCAGAAAGCCAAATCCCACAAGGAATTGATGATCCTAGACTCCCACTGAACTTAAAATAAAAAACAAAATAATCTTAAACTGAAATTCCGTATGAACTTTCACATTGACAAAATGCAGAATTATTTTTGTTTCTAAGGGGAAAGTTCATCCTCTTGGTCACAATGGGTACCTGTGTATCAAAGCTGATGTGGTCCCAATGCACAAAAGAGAAATTTGGATGTGAAATAGAATGCAAGGAAGTGATTTACTGCTGCATGGATACTTCCGTCCCCTGCTCTCAGATGAGTCTATCTGTAGGTAGAGTAGTTTCTGTGGAGTGGCTTTGCTTTCTATGGGGAGAAGGAGGGAGCAATTTCTCCCCTGCTCATCTCCTCAGCATCCAGTCAATATAATACTGTTAACTGAAAGATAGTCACGTGAAAAAAAGTTCAAGTATTGGGATCTGCTCCTGTAGGGATTTTCACTGATGTCACAAAAACCTACAGGATCAGGTCCCAAAAATGCTTCAACATTTCTAAAAGTGGCTGGTTTTAAATCAACAATATTACATTGACTGAGACTTCAGAAGATAAGCAGAGGGCAGGCAGGGAGAAATCCTTACCCCCAGAAGATGTAGAGCTTTGCTGTGGTGGACTTGGCTTCTACATAGCTTAATGCATGTGGTGGAAGGATGGATGCCCACGCAGTGGCAGATCTCCCGACTCCCTTTTCTCATGCTTCTCTTTTCCTTCCTTTCTCCCTGGATCCTGCACTCTGGGGTTTCATGTTCAGCTTTATACATAGACCCCTCACTTCTGTAATGGAGTTGAAAAAATGTTTGCTATTTAGAGTCGAAAATAAATCTGCATATTGTATGTGTTTGAATCTGCTTCTAATTTTCATATGAAGTTAAAACTTCAGAGCTGCGAGAGATGCACAGGTTCATTTCTAAGTCAAATTGAGGAGAAATTCACTGAATACTTTGCAATTTAAGTATAAAAGCTATCAAAATTAATGCCAACTAGATTGTTACTTTGCAGAAGAGTTCACTACTAGTAGCATATCCTCCATTATCATCACCTCATTTGACAAAAGTGTTATGATGCTGTCATTACACATCAGAAAATAAAAAATAACCTCCTTCATGCTATTTTTTTCTACCCCTTTTCAGTTCCTGCCTTCAGACCAAGCTCTCTATTCCCATAGTGTCAACAGTTATGGTCAAATGCCAAGAACATATGGGTTTTGTTCCCTGTTCTGTAACTTAATAGTTGTGTGGCCAAGTCACAACCTCTCTGTGCCATGTCTCATTTTCTCTGCCAGTAGAAGGAGAATAATTCCCCACCTTTCTAGATCTATAGATGAAAAGGGTCCCTCCAAAAGTGGTTGATTTCTTCTTCTTGCTCATGCCCCTATTCTAAAGTCAGGAATGTGCTTACTTGGTTAGCTGACACCTAGTGTGTAAGTATTCTGCCAAGCCACTGTGCTTCATACTCTTAGTTATGCCTAGGGCTCCTACGAGGCCTACAGCCCTCATTACTGTAGTATAGGAGCACATCATAATCTTTAGTGTGCTTATCCTACTAACACCCCTGTAAAGTTGGGAAGTGCTATTATCCCCATCCGTGAAATGGGGAACTGGCACAGAGTCCAAGGCCCAGATCCAGAAAGGTATTTAGGTTACCTAAGTCCCAGTTTTAGGCTTCACTCCGCTCCACAAAACTGCCGAACCCCTGTGATTAGAGCAGTGTTGTTCCTATGATTTTGTATATGCCTAAAAGTTAGTCATTCCAATGCTTAGCTCTCCTTGATGGATCTAGGCCTAGGTGATTTGCCCAAGGTTACACAGGAAGCCTGTAGTAGAGGTGGCATTGAACGTAGGTTTCTTCAGTCACAGGCTAGTGCTTAACCACTGAATTATCCTTCTGCTGTTCACCCACATTTGCCCTCTGGAATCCCTACTATCTTCATACTGAAATTCTGAACCCTCCCCTTTTAGCATTCTATTGCTAGGGCACCCTAATGCAGAACCACTGCAGGAGGAGAGAGAGGGTTTCTTTTCTATGCTGCCATATGGCAGAGCGGTCAAGCTCCTTGTTCATCTTCTCAGAAGACTCTTGGGATCGAAGAGGCTGTTGTTTTCCTCCTGTAGAAGATTAGGGAAGTGCCCAGCTGGTTCGCTGCAAATAGCAGTGAGACCATCAAGAGGGAGAGGAAGGCCTGCGCTCTCTACTGAAGACAGTGGTAATGAGACTTGTGGGTTTCCTGGTGGATGAAGGTTTCCTTTTGGAGTAGATGGGGAGAGAGGAACTGGCTGCAGAGAGTATGGTTCCAGCAGGGATTGTGAATTTCTCTACTATGTGAATGTTCTTCCAACAAGTTCACCAAATTTAGCATGTCAATCCCAGGCTGAGTTCAAGGTTCTGTATGGGTGTTTCTTCCAGCTCTAGCCCTATGTCCCTTTTGCACTGTATTAACAACGTCCCCAGTGCCATGTTTATTTGGACATTACTCTCTCCTCTTCCTTCTATAGCACCTACAGCACAATGAGTGGCTGTCACTGGAACATATTCCCATATTGCATAACTAAGCATTCTTTGCATGAAAATAGATGGTGAATAAGTTAAATTAAATAATTGTTTGCATACAGTAGTGTGTAGTCAAGCCTGTGGAATCCATAGCTCCAGAAGGCCAGAGTCAAATACTGTAGAGGGAATTAAGAGGAAGTTGTATAATTTTATGCCCATTTGTAATAATGCATGATAAGATAAGGGAAATGTAATGTCATGCTGCAAGGCATATGATGCTCATCCCAGGGAGGAAAAATGTTCTTTGTGCTATGTATAGCACTGTACAATTGACTAAGTTCATCACAGGGCAGGAAGGATGTATGTGTGTGAAAGACCTTCCTCTAAGCACAAGTATTGGCTACTTCAGAAGCAACATATCAGCCTTGGACAATGGCCAAATGGAGTATTGCAAAAGGGTGAATTCTGTGGACCAGATCTTCAGCTGGTGTAAGTCAGTTTAGCTCCAGTGAAGTCAAGGAGCTATGCCAGTTTACACCAGGTGAAACTACTTTCCTAATTCAATAAATTCTCACCACATTTCTATTTCCATTTGGCAGCCTTATAGATCTGAAAGAAAAAAATATGGAAATGCATTCAGAAATTTTGAATCTACAATGCTTGAGTGAGTTTAAGGTTTCCCAAGTGTCACCCCCATCATGTTTAATCTTATTGTTCACCACTTCAGTAAGTGATACAGCAAGAATCCACAGGGACAGCCTGCCTTCAGAAAACAAAAACAAAATGCACATATGCACAAAACGGACTAGAATGCATTCCTTCCCCAAAGCCTTTTGCTGTAATTTGGTTAGAGGATACTATTTTTTTAAGCTTTAAAAATAAATCAAGAAAGCAGAGCAAAATAAGGTCACAATTTAACTATAATCTCTTGGAGATGTAATAACATGTTTCCTTACACACATACAGGTTTCCTTGCCAGATATTTTATGCCAACATGTAATTATTTTTTCCCATTTTTTGTGATGATATTAAATATTAACAGCATAGAAATTAGTATTTTTCAGTACTGAAAAGCTTACATAAATACAATACCTTGTCAGTTTTGTTACTAGTTCTGAGTTTGAGGGGAGAATAATTGGTAAGTTTCTTGCACACTTAATGATAAGTGAATGGTGCAAAAGAGAAGCATTTGTCCAAATTTCCTTTTAATTTAACAAGTCAGGGCTAAGACTCTCTCATTTATACTAAACATAGATTCCAGTTCCACCAAGCACTTGGCTTTACAATTTATCTTGTTTTAACATCTCAAATGCCTTTGTACAGCTTTGCATTAAAGTCCTACAGATGTAATATGCTCTAGACCATACATCTTTTGTTTATTTGAGCATACAACAAGTCCCTATCCCTGATCCAGAAACTTAAGTCAGCTGGGATTTGCATTTCTAATACCCTGTTCATGAGGATAAGATGAAAGCATTGAAAATCTGAGCTTTCCCACCCTCCATCTCCAGTTGTCCTTCAAATGTGTAAGCCTGCCTCTCTATTGAGCATCTGGAGAAAGTCACAGAAAAGTCTACTATCTTTTACAAAATCAGGAGTTCCTCCCCTTTATTTTGTGCCAGCAGCATCATATATTTCTCAGACGAATGTTAAGTACTAGACTGCTAAAGCCATGTTTATGTTTGGCCAGCAGCTGTCCTTTTCAGCTGGAAGAAAGGGAAGAAAAGAAAAAAAAAAGTCTACCACAGTAATTCTTGGTCACAAAAAGAGGCAGTTAAGGCACCAGGATTAAAACAGAGTGAATGACTCGGTAGTAACACAAGCAACGTGTATGTACATATGAATATTTATTCAGTATCTGTTCAGGGTTTTATTTGCGGAAATCTTCTTTAGGAAGCATTTGCACAGCATTTCCCTTCAGTGCATAAAACTTCACTTTGTCAATAATTCTGGTGTTATTGTTGGTGACAGAACAATTGGTGGTGGGGGGGTCTATATGACACAATAATGCACAAGTACTGGAACTAAAATGCAAACTTTTAAAATATTTATTCTGCAAATAGGGAATGATGTATCAAATGAAAAGCACAATCAATAGGACACATTTCCTCTATTGTTATGTCAGAGACCACACCAGAATCATTGACAAAGTGAAGTTAGATGCCCTGAAGGCAAATGCTATGCAAGTGCATTGCAGAGTTCCACAAATAAAAAACACTGATCAGATACTGAATAAATACAAATTAAAAAAGGAGATATATTATATTGCTTTGCATTCAGATTATATATACACTGCTTCCTGTTATCTGTCTACATAAGGAGATATAGATACACACATTCATCCAATTGTAACCAAATAGCATCTATGTTGCATAGATGAAAAAGAATAAAACAATCAAAACATCTACTAAAACCTCTCTTGGTCAGCTGCATTATTTTGGTAAACATTTCAGTGCTGAACCTGCTAAGTAGAATTTCTTTGATATGCTATTGTTTTCTGAATTCTTGAATAAGAAACGGTGTTTACAAACTTTATTACAACAAATAGGCCTCTAGCATGAAGTTTAGATATTTATAAATAGATGTTACATCCATACACATTAATTGTGTGGGCTTGGTACTCAGGTTTACAGACAGCTTCTGTTCAAAAGCTTCTTGTTTCACAAATTTGAAATAGTATAAGAAAACATTTGTACTTGTAATGTCAAGTTACCACATGCATTCTCATCACTGCTATCAAAGCTGAAGTCTGGATGAACTTCATCAGTACAGATTAACTGAAAGTGTGTGTGTGTGTGTGTGTGTGTGTGTGTGTGTGTGTGTGTGTGTGTGTGTGTGTGTGTGTGTGTGTGTGTGTGTGTGTGTGTGTGAGAGAGAGACTGACTTTGGGCTGAGTTCTGTCATCATTTACACCTACATCTTCTTGAATCACACAGGGGGGAAAAATGAATCTTTAGCCTGGAGACTACAAGACATCGTACACTGCATACAGGAATGCAGTTAAAGTGAAAACCACAGTGTCTACTAATGCTAACAAAATAGATTTAGGGAAGTTCAATGACAAATGGAATTGAGGGGCTTCCATGCAGCTTCTTCTCACATACTGTCCAGCGGGGTAAGTCCAGTGTGATTTCCTAATGAACAATCATGAAAGCTAAAACTAATCATTAATGGAAGACTACCCTTAATCCCTTTCTCCTAAAACAAACTGGGACTCAGAACAGGTGTTAGATATCCTTTCCCCATATAAATCATGAGTGTCAACATGAGGGGTGCCACATTCTGCACCAGACTTTGAGGCCTTCCCTCACCTTGCAAACAGAAAGCAGATTACTCAGCCAATTCTCTGAATATAATGATAACTCTACCTCTGTGCTTCCATTCCTTCTTCCCACCACACCCATCAAGTAAACTACAATGGACACCTTCCACAAAGTTGTGACAACAGTGGAACAAATAAGTCAAATCTCTTTGTTGCTGGGCTTGGACTGGGTGACGCGAGAGAAGGCACAGAAGATAGCATATGAACAATTCTTAACCAAACCAGAGGAGTAAACTCATCTCACCACCTGACTAATCATTATCAACTTGAATTTTGTAAGAAAGGTGAATTTTCAGGAGGGACATGAAAGAGGACAATTTGGTGGCTTTGTGACTTTTGAATGGGAGCTTTTCACCTGTTTAAGGGGAAGCCTGGGAGAAAGCAAAAAGTGCTTCCCAGAGAATTGGAGACTTGGGAAAATGATGCTAGTGGAGCCCTGTCAACCTTGTGAACATAATAGGTAAGAGAAATATATAGTGAAAGACTATGAAAGCAGAACAAGAAGTTTGTGCTTGATGTAGTGGAAGAAGAGAGTCTTTAATAGTGAAGAGGTGACAAAGTCAAAGCAAGAGTCCATGGAGAATTTTAGCAGCAACATTTTGCATTGACTTGAGAAGGGGAAACTGTAAGCATCAAAGGCAGAGAAGAGATTAGAGTAGTGAAAATGTGAGATGATGAGGGCTTTGGCAAGGATTTTCGTAGAATGAGCAGATATGATATGTCATATCTTCAAAGTCTGTGCAAGAAAAATTAACAAGATTTTGACACTTCCTGGAGTGTGTATCAAAGGAGAAAGCAGACTAAAAGATGAAACCAAGATTATGGGTTTGAGTGACAAGGACAATGGCTGTGCTGTCGACAGTGGTTGAGGAAGGGGAGCAGGAAATCAGGAGCACCATTTGGTGTCATGATAAGTTTTAGCTGACAGCCACACTTGTTGATATCCAATTAGGAAATACTACATCAATTTGGTCTTAAGGCTCTTGGCAAGTCTTCACAAAAGTTTTTTCTTCATTGTGTGAGCTGAGTTTTGTATAAACCTGTTACCAACAAAATGTCACCTTTACAGACAAATCAGGTCAATGGATTATTTCCTATAAAAGCGGACTACACCAAATCTACTTAAAAAGTGACATATTCAACTAACCCTAAATATCTCAAAGGTTATGGAACAGATAGATGGTTTTTTTTTCTGATCACACTGGCACTATTATTATTTTTTAATAAAAAAATATATTTCCAATATGTCAGTCACCAAACGGTGAATTGAAGCAATCTAATTGGTCATTATTGCATATGCATTTATTGTGATTAAGACAATATCCATGAAACTCAGAATTTAAATCAGTAATTGTTTATATTGTGTTTTTATTCCATTTTTAAGAGATAGCAGTTATTCCAGGGTAGTGATGTAACATGGCACATCTTAAAGTTTAAAAACACTAATTGTAACAGCACTTGAAATATGAAACTAACTCAGTGAGATCTAATTTTTCTCTCCAGAATCCATTTCTGAACAAAAATGCCCAAAACCACATAATTTCAGGTACTTGTACATATAAGTACTTGTTGACCTCTCAGCAGATCTAATAATATCAGGCCCAAATCATTACTACTAAAAGGCAATTTTTAAAAGTCTGCAAATGCCACTAGCAATTTTATGTTAAAATAAACCACAGCTTGTTACAGTAGTGTTAACATAATATTAAACTTGTGACAATGCAGACTCAAAAATCCATAAACCCCTAAAGTTTAATTTTTGGAGCAATTTAATACAGCCACATAAGTCGCCTGTATATGTAATGGCATACATTATTAACACATGCATTTAACAAGAGAAAGAGAAACTACACATGTGTAGCAGAGTCTAATTAATTTTGATAGGGTAACCTCCACATTTAGAATTTTCTGACTTAATAAAAATAAATAAATAAAGACTATATAAATTCATAGGTAAAAAAGTTTGAACAACTTCAAAGCTTTACCAGCTTTTCAAGCAAAATTTGTAAGTTCTTTGAAAAAAGCAAAGTACCTCTAATTAGTGGTACTCAGTGGTGCAAGCAGAAATCATTTCTTGCCAGTACTGCACTCATGCGAGGGACACAAGGGGAGGGTACATGACCTCCCCACGTGACTCCTCCCTGCCCCCAGCCTGGGGACCCCACGCTCTCCCGATCCCCTCCGACACACCCCCTTCGTATATACAAACACCAACATGCTTCACTACTCACTTTCCCCCCAAATATGTAGTATTCAGGCTGTTTATATGTAATATGGGAGTTGGGTGAGGAGCCATTTCAGCATTTGTATGACTTATTAAAAGACAAATTTTAAGTATAACTGTATCCTAAACTTCTTTATGGTATAGTACCCAAACATTGCATTTCAGTGTGGGATTTAACTTCATTTATAGGAACAGACTCCTGAAACTCTTACTAGTCCACAAAAGTGGTCCATAGTCATGCAAATACTCCCATTGTCTTCAATGGGATTGATCAAATGATTAAGGGTTCATAGGATTAGGTTCCAAGTTTGTAAATTGTTCTGGATGAAACTGAGAATGCATGAGCTGTCGAATCAGAAGGAGCTTTATACGAATGAAGGTGGACAGATGTGTGATAACTCTTAGCTCTGTTGTTAAGATGAAAAACATATTTCAGAAAAGTTCTTGGCAGATTCCCGAGGCGGCTGGTTTAAGGATGTCAGTGTATGGCATTATAATCTTCACTTATCACTCACCCACAAAGCTGGAAAATTAGGTATTTGTTTTGCTGCTCTAGTTCCAGTTAACAAAATGCATGTTAGACTAGTTTGGCTGCAAAGAAGAATTCTATGTACAGTAGGGGCAACACCTGATTCCCATCAGGCTGGAGAACTTGGCTGACATCAGAATTCAAACATCCTCTGGTCAGTGCAAGCAGAGGCGTTCCTCTAATGATTTGGACTTGATGTGATGCAGTATGATTGTCATGGATAATTCATACCAATAGGGAGAAAGAGAATAAAATGTTTATGCACCTTCCTTCCCCACCACCCCTCCCCTCTTGAGGACTCCTGAACAACATACCAGCACAATACAATACATATGACTTTGTTTAAGTTTGTTAGCATATGTATTGTGCTGTTAAAGCCATATAAAGAATGAATGCCCTCCTTGGCCATGTTCTGCTCCTTTAAAGGTACCCCGTTAAAAATTTCTTGCCAATATTGCATAGTGGAGGGTACCACCCTACTTGCACTCCTGATGGTACTCTTAAAATTTAAATCTTCAAGGAACCAGGCACCCTCATATCTCGTTAGCTGCAATACCTTAAATAGGTACCCGCATACAGTGTAACTATGTTTCAATACGAAATAGTCTCTTGCAGCTGCTCAGTATGCAGTTTTCAGATGCTCACATCTTTATTAAATAAAAAAGAATGTTATGCAAACCAATAACAAGGCATTAACCATGCTTGCCCATGCCAAGTGTTTTTTTTTTCCTCTAAAAAAAGGGACAGGAATATTTTAAAGTGTGTTTGTGTAACTATATGATTTTTATAGTCTATCAGAAAGACTAATTCCTAGAGGAATATATCCAACATAACAGGATGATTTTGTTGATAATCAGACTAAACACAGATCTCAGCTACATTCATTGTTACTATTATAATAGTGCCTGGAGATCTATCACAGGGTTTACTCACTGCTGGGGGTGTCCACTGGCAGCTGCATCTGTGGATTAGCTCCACCCAGTCGGGCCCTGCAGCCCCTCTTGTTCTCTGGGAGTCACCCTGCTTCATCTTTGCGGCTTGGCTTCTAGCCAGGTATTTTCCAGGGTCACAAAGTCTCACTGTCCGAGTGCTATTCCAAGCAGTCTTCCCAGCCATGACTGTGCCACTTTCCCAGTGGGGAACAAGGGCCTACTCGCTTCTCCAGATTCCTGCCCAGGGCCCCTACAATCAGCAGTCAGTGTGTGCAGCGTCTGAACCCTTGCTGCTGTTTCCCTGGGCTTCTTCCTACTCTGCCCTCTGTTGTCTTTCTTCTACACTACTCTTCTGGGTAAATCCCTTCCATCAAGATCCTAGGGCTTCTGCTTCCCACCAGGTTTCTACCCTCTCTTCTCACTAGGCCCAGAAGGACTACAGACTTCCATACTATAGCCCCTTCTCCTTGCACCTCCTAGCTTTGTGTAAGCTTCCACCTAGTCCTACACAAATAGGTTCCACCTTCAATTAGTGCTTGTCAGTCAAGCCTAAGTATCCCCCCAGGTGCAGCCAACTAGGTTAACTAGGCCCTGATGGGCCACCTTAATCCCTTCAGGGTGGTGTTGGATGAACACCCCCATTCCAAGTTCCCAATCAGGATCAGGGATTTCCTGTGCTAAGTGCTATACATTCAGAGAGTGAGAGACAGCTCCATCCCAAAAATCCTAATATCCCATACTTTCACAGATATTTGTTTTCTTTTTTCCCCTTTTTCTTGGGTTGCATTATTGAATGTAAACCACTAGTAAATTTTGCATATCAGTAATTTATCCACTACCATATAAAGTAGAAATTCTGAGATTTCTGATGGGAGTTTTGCACAGATGATATATTGTTTTCACTGGGGCAATTAGGCATTGAACACTGGTTGTTTCACCCAGTGTACTGTGATTTACTTTAGAAGAAATAAAAACAGCTTGTCAGCTTCAGTACACAGACCACAACTCTTTAATAGAGAAAAATAATGGATTAACTCAAATTTCTACAATTTGTCCAGAAAGCAATTGTCAGTGCAGAAAATATACCACAGCCACTATTTACTTTAATATTAGGAGACATATTCAAGGCAATTCATGACTATGCCATGAGCTCTAAGTCAGGGTCAGAGTTTTGTTATCTCAGGAGCAGAGAGGGAGAGATTTTCATAGTCTTCAGTGTTGCCCTTGCTCTGTATGGGGAAGTACCCT
This sequence comes from Natator depressus, assembly GCF_965152275.1. NCBI lineage: Eukaryota > Metazoa > Chordata > Testudines > Cheloniidae > Natator > Natator depressus. Next base: position 49,388,523 of record NC_134237.1, read on the forward strand.
GCCCCCGAAGCAGATGTGACACCGGTTACGCACCCAGTGTCCCAGAATGGGTACATGGGTTGGGAAGGTAAAGGCAAGGCTTTTCCCAGTCCCAGATGCTTCTCACCCACAACTGTGTATGTGAGGAAATATAGCGGCTTTGCAAAGGCTATATCTGTTCTGTACTGCTATTCACAGTATGAATAGCCCACCCAGAGGCATAAGGGGGGGCTTTACATTTCCCCTTCCCCACATCATTTCCCTTTGTGACTGCATACAAGGGGACATGATCATGTCCAGAATGTGCTGCAGATAGAATAGGCTCAAAAGACATTTTTTTTAAAAAAAGAAAGCACAAAGTAAAAAAAAAAAAGTTCTTGTTTGCTGTTGGGGCCAATTCAGTGCAGTGAATGTGCTCTATAAATCCCTTCCTCATTCTTTCTCTTTCCCTGCTCATTTATATACTCCCATCACTCTCTCTTCCCCACTATTCATTCTTTTCACTAAGCCTCCCCAAATAAGTTACTGTGGTTTTTGACCCTCCTCTCAAACCTCTTTGTGCGGTGCTGCTCCCCCCAGGGACACCTTTTGCTTGAGGAGCATGGGAGTGTCAGGATCAGGCTTCTCCTCACTTGTCTGACTGATCTTAAATGTATTGATCTATAGGGTATTGCGCAAAACCTCGAGGTGGGGGGGAAGAGGGGGTGCAAGCGCAGACACACATCCTAATACCCCAAACCTAATACCCAATCTTGAAGTCTTTAATTCTCTGAGTAGGCCTCTGAAGCTTATGGGTCTGCTTACAGGTTTAAGGCTGCAAGATCTAGTCACTTATCTTGGAACAGTTGATTAGCACAATACTGGCACTTACAGGAAGAAACAAGTAAAGCTAGCTATTTACTTCAAAGCTTGTCAGTAAGGAAACAAAGCATTCAAGAACTACAGTATTAATTACAATCTATTGTTACACAAGGATGGGTCACTCTGTTCAGATGCTCACAGTAGCCCACTGTGCCACCTTGCCACTGATACTCAAGAAAAGTTAACAGGGATGTTATATTTTTTTACTTTACTTTTGTTTGAAATCTAAGGGTGCCAGGTGAATCATCTTTTAGTACAATATGCAGGTGGTACTTAAAAACCCTGAGACTGAAAAGTCTTACAATAGGCTTAGTTTTAAGCACGTAAGTAATCCTTTTGAAGTCTTTTGGACTACTCATATGCTTAAAGTTAAGAATATGCTGAAGCATTTAAAGGACGGTACTTAAGGTAGGTCTTTTAAATGAATTAAAAACAGACTATTACACAATACAGGGAAAAAATGCTTCATGTGTGGAAAAAAAATCGTCGGGTTCTGCATCAGATGCACAATGTAAACCAACTGATTTTTTCATATTTTTATTAATAAAAGCTGTATCCCATATTCCACAAGTCAAAATCGTTCTCTTTTTGTGTAGCTCAAGATGTGTTTATTGTCTTCTGTTTGCATACAAAGTAATGTATAATTTTGTTCCTCATTGAACTTTGATCCAAGTAGCAAACTGTATTGTTTTTCACAAATACCTCTGCTGCTTCAGATATGAATTCCTGGTGGGGGAATGGGACCTGTCAGGTTACTGCTGTTTGTTCTATGAGATGTTCTTGGTGTGATGTCCTTCAAAATGAGTGAGATTAATGAGCATTAATTGATTGTAGCTCATTAACATGCATGTTGTCATTTGTCAGCTATTTGGTTACCATAAGTGCTGTATAGATTCCCAATGATGTTTGTGGTATTCTTTCTTTCAGATTTAATTTTTATTCCCTACCTATGTTTCTCTAGCTTATCAGTGTTATTATGTAATTATCTGTCTTAGTGCTGTGTGTGCTACGTTTATGTGGTTCTTTGTATTTTATCCCTTTACTATCAAGGATAATTGTCAATTAATTTGCATAAATCTTAGTCAAATATTCTTTAGTTGATACTAGTTGGTGTAATGTACTAAAGCTTCTGGGAATTTTTTTGTGTTCTTTTATTTTCCTGCAGCACTTGAAAAAAAATTCACAATGCATATTGATTACTCACAGTTTTATTCCAGTAATAGACCATTTTTTCCCCAAAATGATAATCTAAAATTAGTATTAAACATACGTTTTACAAAACTACAATCAAAAATGGGTTTATTATCTCAATAGGATCTGCTTTTGGACTTGCTAAAGAGTCCAAAAGCCCTTTACAGTGCATCCTGGCTCCTGAGTTCAGTGTAGAAAGATCTGGACTCCATATAAATAATGTTTAAGGCCCTTTGGTTTTGTTTTTTACTAAACTTCTCTGAAAAATTCCCAGGTTTGGAAAAAGTTTTTACTTGAGCTTTACCAATTTTAGCCCAATTTTTGCAAGTGCCATAAATCCCTGGACGTTGCTCCCCATTCAGATTCCTTGCTGAATGTCACAGTGCATCTGAAATTGGCAGGCGGCAAAGGTGGCACACAGTCACATAGATGCCTCCCTTTCTGAACCATGGCTGAGCTCAGTTTGGCCACAGTTAAGTATCAAAATCAAGAGTTTAAATATCAGTTGTTATCCACCCATTATCATTTGTTGCCTATTCTTCTCACTTAGACTCAAAGCAGTGAATGCTCCTGTGAAGTATTGACTTGAAGGGCGCAGAAGGGTCGCAGAACCTCCCAGGAATGTTCAACACAATGCAGAATCAAGTTTTTAGGTTCCTTTATACTTGGAGCTATAGCGCCATCAACAAGAGTGTCTCCAGTGACCACTAACTTATTCTACATGTTCATCTCAGATATTTATTTCAATACAATTACTGGCTTAATAAACTCATCACTTGCTCATAGTCTATAATATTGATCTGCAGGAACCCTACCAATATCTTACATCCTTATGTACAGAATTTTCTGGGTTTGGTGCATTTTGTATATTTTTAAACTATTTCACCAATAGTAATAGATTATATAGTGACTACATGAGGTACTTGCAAAAATGCATATTAACTTGGTGGTGTACTGATTTTAAACACTACCATTAAAAACAAAGAAGCAATGTTGAACATCTGATTTAAACCCATATAAGGAGATAAATTTGGAATTAAAGCTAAAATTATGAGCTGAAAAGGTTGCTATATGCCTAGCGTCCGTTGTAGCTTTCAAGGTTTAAAATCAAGTACAGTTTCTATTGTGATTTTTTGCAGTTTTAAACCACCTGGATTGTTGTTTTTCTTATGGTAGAGCATATTATCATATATTGGTAACATATTTCTCCATTCACATTTTAGTTCTATTGTAAACAAGATGAGTTAAAACAGTATGCACTGGTATTTTCTTTTTCTCTTATCAAAGATACTTTACAAGTTACTTAGCAGTATTAAGAGTTAGTGTAGTCCACTGGTTAACCAAGAAAGGGGAATATGAAGGATTCTGGGCTCAAATCCCATTTGAGACCCTAATCTTGAAAACTGGAAATCACTGATGTGTGTAGTCCTATTGAAGTCAATTCTCTGTGAGTGTAAAGGGACCTTAGTGTAAATGAAAATCAGGCCTATTGGGACTACTCATCTGCTTAAAGTACAGTACATGCATAAATCTTCAAAGTTGGGCTGAGTCAAAAACTCACTCTGTGATCTCCAACAAGTCATCTGAAAGCATCATATTTCTGTCAGCCAACTTGTAAAACTGGGAAAACCAGATATGCTTTACTAGGCAAATTATTTTAAAATCAAAGCTGTGTATTCCCATATACTCAACTGTACAGAATCAAGCTAGTACATTTATTTAATATCTTCTTGTTGGTTCTGGTCCTTGAAGGATTTAATATTCTTTTGATACATGCACATTTTGGAATTCTACTTGTTTTCCGTAGGTGTCCTTTTAGACCACAGGGAAACATCACTCAACAGTTTTGGAATTATTTGGCAATTTCAGTGTTTTGTCATTAAGAAATTAGGAAATTTGTAATCATCTGTTTTCATGCTTCATCCAACTCCTCTACATCCTCCCCTAGCACTTCCCTCACCTCAAAAAGACGTTAGTAAATATGGCAGAACTTAGAGAAACCTTGCCATTTAAAATAAAATCAACATGTTCAATGTTCAGAAGAACAATGATGGGCAAATCTGAAAAGGTTCAAAAACATTCAGAAATTTTAATCCTCTCCAAACTGCTAATAATTAAGCTAGAAATCTCACTGGCATGGCTTTTTTCATGTTCCCCCCCAAGGTTAGAAATAGAGTAAGAATGGCATTTCTTGTAGTGTTTTATTATTTTATTTCCACCCCAAAACCCAAAACATTTTTAAGTATCTGAAGGAAAATAAAACAGTTATCTGAACTTCTTTGTGCTTCTAAGGAGGTTCAGGTCTGGTTTGGTTGAAGTTTTAACTGAAGAGTCAAAGCAGTTTTTAATTTAACTCAAAAAGGTTTAGTAATCCATACTTCAGAATAGATAGTTAAGATAGCCTTAACTAAATGCAAGAGAATTAATTTTAAACTAATCTTGGCAGGAAAAAAGTGAAGAATTAACTTTAAAAGGCTAGAGAAGTCAGGGGAGACCTGAGCTATTTATCCTTGAGGTCATGGACGTGATATTTGAATAATTGCGGATGATCTGTGAGAACTATAGTGACTCAACTGTGCTATCAAAATTATATATACTGTAAATTTTTAGCAAGCATGCAGATTAATATTACTTCCAGGAACGCCAAAAAAATATATATTTCTATTTCCCTCCAACAGCTTTAGTTTATGTTCCCACTGTTGCTCTCCTTTGCTCACTACTCTCCAGAGCCTTTCACTGTGTCTAGTTAGATCTTGTATTAATTTAGTTCTTGATCCTGCATTTCTTACCCACCCATAATTTTCATTAATTTCAGGGGGAGCTTTAGGTGCATGAAGAATGTAAGATCAGACCCTTAGACTGTAAATTCTTTAATACCAGCGCATTGTCTTTTATACATCTATAAAATGCCACGAACATTTGTGGAACTCTACAAATAATACTAACACTATTCCCTTAACACGAGTCAAATCAATAACTGCAACAATTCCATCTAGCGTGCTACACTGAAAATTAACATCTAATGGGTGGCATGATTGAACAGAACAAACTAGTATATCTTTTTACAGATTCTCAGATTCTCAAAAGTATTGTAAAAATCAGGCCCTAGCAGTGTCAGAAGCTCTAACAGGATTTACAGCATCTGTAGATGAGGTAGCCAGAAGTATGAAAACATAAATTTTTTAGTTGTGATGTGAACTTTCTTTTTTAATGGAGTTTTCTCTCAATCTATGCCCTACAAAGCAATTGTTATCTGATGTGTACTACAGATGGATGATCAGCAGGGAACACACAGAGACGTGTGTGCGCATGCATATATCTGTTACCTGGATGTTTGATTTCATTTTATGGTACTAGGCAAATATTTTTGGGGGATGTGAGGAAGAAGTTTAAAAAAACATAGTTGCTAAGAGGGGGTCACTATTACAGATGATTTTGCTTTTCAGAAAAAAATGTTTTTTGAACAAAAGCCAATGATTTTATTCTTTCTCACTTTAAGGTCCTAGTTCAGCAAGATGCTTAAGTACATTCCTAATTTTAAGCATGGGAGTAGACCTATTAACTTCAGTGGGACTACTCATGTACCTTGCTGAGCTGGGGCCTGAATTCTACCTTCTTAATCCTGTTCAACCATTGGTTAGCTCTTGAGAAAAAACAGCACTTACCTGGAGCCTGCTCATTTCAGCTGTAACTGACAGCTGAAAGTTCTTTCATTCTTGAGGGCACTACAACAGGGTTTGTCCTTTTCAGATACATGTAATAGCATACAGAAAAGGGAGGAAGAATGAGCAACTTGTTTAGGTAGAACTGTGAAATAAAAAAAAAATTACAGTAAGAAAACAGCAAGAACTTACGTTATCATTCATTTTAAAAGTTGCTTGAAAGCTTTTTGCTACATCCTCATGGGTGTTTTAAAGTTTTTTCTCAGTTAAGATCTCCCCTCCCCCACCACCCAATATTATTGTTTTCTGGCCACTGGCACATATCATTACCTGCCAGAGTTGAACAAATTTCCTTTGGGAAATTACTATGAATCTCTCAGCCACCTATGTATTTGCTTCAAATACCATTAGCTTTTTTCAATTTGTGAATGGGTGCAAGAAGTTGCCTGATTCTAAGTCCTTGCATAAAGACAACTGTTCCTCTGTTGAGTCACCCAGCTCTAAAACGCTTGAACTTCCACATGGAAGTTCAATGTAATTACTGCTGCTTACTTTTAACAATGATAAATGGATGTAGGAATCTCTCTGAGCACTGGGAACTGAGTTCTGGGACAGAAACAACCAGCAGGGAAATCTGTAGAAACACTGAGCCTCTGAGAAAAAGCTTAAGATGAGGTTTATGATGGTGATTATTTGAGTTACTAATAGAATTAGAGCTCAGGAAGCAAGCTCAGTGGCAGTGATGCTCAGACTGCTCAGCTCTAACAAAATAAAATAGAGAGGTGTTCAAGGCAGAGGGTGAGCTACAGTATATATACAAAGAAGTTTTACTTTCAGCCTTCTACTTCTACAAGTGAAGAGTTATAACATCTTAATTTAAGCTAAATATATCCCCTGTCCTTTCAGCATACCATATCTCTTTGTGGTGTATTCTGCAATGACTGTTTTATCGAGGGAAGGGAAATAAAGGGAATAGTTGTTTATAATCTCAAAGATTTTTTTCTGTGCTCGGACAGCTGGAGAGGATGAGTAAATTCAACAGTTCCCCACTTCAGCAAGAAGTTCTCTGTACTTCTTGATATCCTCCTACGTAATAAGCTCAACACAGGATTTGATTCCCGAGTAACACATCCATCTTCAAGCTTCAGAACAAACACATAACAAAAGACCTAGGAGAATAGTTCAAAATAAAGATTGGCATTTTGAAAAATAGTGATTTGTTAATTTTATGCAGGACACAGTATAATGGCCCTTTAATCAAAAAGGGTAAGCTCTCCTGGATTCAAAGGAGGGGATTCTGATCTCACTTATACTGGTGCAAATCAGGAAAAAAAATCAAATGAAGTCAGTGAGTTACACTGCTGTAAAATCATTGTCAGTTAGATCATAATCTAACCCAAAGTGTTGCTTCAGTACCTTCTGAATAGTCTGTAGCACAGTGGACCAGAAACTCATTTTGGACCACCTCAGTGCCACTAGATGAAGTGAACCAGTGGGAGAAGAATGAGAGGCAGTAAAAAAATGCAATAAATAGTAACAGGAAATATAAAAGGCAGAGGTAATCTCAGAGCAGGAAGATGAAAACTCATTCTCCTTTAATTCCTCCCTCTCATCTCACTTTGCTGCTGATTTCAGAATTGCATGCTAGAGTAATGCCACATGCATGTTATTCTGATTGTAAAGAAGCAGCAACGATGATGAATGAGATATCAAAAGATTAATGAAGGTGATGTGAAATACTGAAGTATATTTGAAGGAGAGTAGGCTCATTTATGGAAGAAACACAAGTCAAGGGCTCTATTGTGAAATCCTTACTCACATGGGTAGTCCCATTAAGGCCAATGGGATTACTCATATGAGTAAGAACAATTTGCACAAGGAATGGTTTACAAGACCAAGCCTCAATCATTTCACAAATTTCATTTTCTTCCCACTGAGTTCAGCTTTCACTTTGGTTCTACTTCCATTTATCCTGTTCCTGAATTGTAGCCATACATGAGAGGTTTTAACATCCTAACAATGTAATGTTTTTATGTGTAGGAAATATGTCTAGGATGCAGAGGATAGACAATAGCTTAACATGTCTTTTTGCCATTGTAGACCTAGTCAACTATTACAAATTGGGAGAACTTCAGGAAGTTTGAAGTTTACATTTCAAGCCTAAAAATGTGGATCTTTTTCCAAACCCTTCCCAAATTCATCTGAACCTGGTTTCCTCTGGTCTAGGAATTCTGAAAGAACAGCTCTTCTTGTGGTATTTTGGTACTTCCCCTTCCAATACTTGCCATTGCTAGTTAGTACAGAGACATATCTATATACCTATATAGATATATAGATATATAAAAGCAACAAAACCATATTAACACAAGGGAGCTTCTGAAATATATTTAACAAATGGTTAAATTCTGCCTTCTACTCCTGGCTGAATACAAGGGTTTGACAATGGGGTTTCAGGAACTGGAAAGGATCTTGCCTCATCCCAGATAGTGGAGTAATAAAAATGATTTCACTGCCTCACCCCTCTCCTAGTCCAACTTTGCTCCCAAGTCCTCTTGCATTGGTATATGCAGCGAGCATTCTGGGACTTTCTGTGGCTACAGAGAAGGGATAAGATTTGCTCCAAATAGCTGAGATGTTAAGAAACTTCTGGTAGAGGACTGAAATTCTTATTTCAAAGTGATCATCATTCACATACACTGTTAACCATGAAATCTTACCCCTGGTGCCTCCTGTCTGAAAAGGGTCCCATGTGCATTTCAGATTATAGTACAGCTGTATGCGTTTGGGGGCAGGGAAAGAATTCTTAATGAATTCAAACAGAAAAAAAAGATACCTTTTGAGGTAAGGCCAAATACTTAGGAGTAACTGCTTTTCATATATGAATATTTGAGAGGTAAAAACTGGTAGTGTTGTACAGGTTTTGTGCTCAGATTCCCTTTACAGTGCTCCCATCTAACATGCTAATGAGATGAGACTCATCAGATAAGAAGCACCAACACATTCTATATATAGATTGATAAAGGAGCCTCATCTCACTCACTAACAAGGCTTTCCTTCCCATTTTAAAACTGCTGATGCTTTTGAGAGGCAGCTTGGATCATTATTTTCTTAATTTTTATCCATAAACTCCAGATGGCTACCATCCCACTAAAGCATTTTTCTTTGTCACTATATTTTGCTGCAGCATGCACTGGTCAATAACGAATACTTAAATTATTTTTCTGGTTGCATTTCTATGATTTCACAGGTTTTTGGGGTAAAAAATCTAAGTAACTATTTCAAGCTGAATGAATCTGCTTAGTTACTCTAATGAACATTATCTTTAATGTAAGCCAATGGGAGAAGGAAAACTGACCAAGAAATAATTTTCTTAAAGGGATCAGAAGAACACAGAAAGAGGTAACAATATTCCCTCTCATAAATAATAGTGTAGCTCTTTCTTCTGACTGTGTTTCATTTTTGACATCAGTGCTGACCCTCTGCCAAGTGGCAGCAGATGTCCACTGCCTTGCAGGTTGGGTTCCAAATAGAAGAGAAATCAGTGTGACATGGAGGTTGACTATATTTTTGGTGTCATTTGCTCTATATACCAGTCCTGAAGAGAGCCAATCACAAACAGTATGCAGGCTCTCCTCTGCACCAGAAATCTCAAGCCAAACATCCATGTCCAGTTCTCAAGATGCCACTCTGCCATCAAATTTGCCTTCAAATACAGAGAATAACACAAAGAGAAAACTTTCTGCCAACTGCCACAGCTTGTCTCAAAGAACTACTGCATAACAAAACAATATAGTAGAGCTGGTTGGGAATTTTCCAAAGAAACAAGGAGCTGAAAGCCTAAAATTGTGGGAGCCACGGCTAAGCCATAAGCATCACTGCTTGGACTCCAGGGTTAATTTTGTGTCAACATTTTAAAAAAACAACATTCTGATTATTTCAAAATGATCTTTTTTTTCCAGATTTCCTTTCCACTGGAAATGTCAAAATTCTGCTTTTGGTTCCAAAATGGAATTAAGTGTCCTTCAGATTTTCAGAATGTCCCATGGAACAGAAATTCTGTCTTTCAACCAGTTCTACAATACAACATTTCTTCAACTACTAAAAACATTCTTGTAAACTAAGAAAAAAGTCTTGTAATACTATGTAACATCACCATCCAGTGACCCCCATCATAACAAGAAAAAAACAGAGGAATCTGCAATTGAACCTATAGTGATCTATCTACCACCTATTCAACAGCTAATGTCAATAGTATCTTCTTCTTTATTTGAAGCCAAAAAAGATTTCTTCATTTGTGTAAGTTGACCCCAAAAGGTAAAAAGGAAGCTCTATTGTAGAAATCAAACAACTAAGTGTTCCAAAAAATTCAGCAGATGCTTGTCACTAGCAGTATTTAAGTGTTACACACATGCTTATCTAGGGACAAAAGGACCTGGAGGAATAAAATGAGTCTTTATGCTTAATACTATGACATTTTCTCACTTTGATCTTTGAAGTGAATTCAGGAGAGTTATTTGACATAAATAAAGATGTATACTAAACAGGAGAACAATAAATAAAATCTTACAAAGGCCAATGTCATGTTTTCCCTTACTCCATTGTGTTCCTTCAAATGTGTAAAACTCTAACATGTCTCCTTGTAATGACCTAACTGATAATCTGCAGGTAGAATTTTAAGGAGTCTATAGGGACAGAAAGAATTGATTTAGTGCAGAGAAGTTGGCGCCAGTACTTCATGCTTCCTTGGCCTTATTCTAATCACCCTGTCATGTGTCTAAAGAAATAGGATGTTACAGGTTAAATTAAGCAAGATGAGGAGCTCTCACATGCCATTATTTATTTATTTATTGGCAGTAGTGCTTTGGAGCCCCAGTCATGGACCAGAGCCCCCATTGTGCTAGGTGCTGTACAAACATATAACAAAGAGATGGTCCCTGCCCCAATCTGAGTAGGTGATGGACAGGCGATCAGGATTTCATAATGACCTTGAGCCTTTTCCTTACAAGGTGACTGTGAGGTCTGACCCAACTAGCATCTTAATCTAAACTGGGTTAGGTAGTGGCACATCCAAGTAGGACTAGGCAACCACCTCCCTTGGACTGGAGACAGACCCACCTACAGAGACACTACTGCTACTTGAATGATCCAAACCGTGGGTGGGATTTAGTGGATGGGTGAGATAGTGCAGCCACAGGCCTGTTACCTTATGAGACATTCTCGCTGGTGGGTGGGAAGGGACTTAGCCTACTGTTAAAGTTACTGAAGTGGGAGAGGTATTTTACTATATATTTGCATATACATTCTGTTGCTGTGTCTCCCAGTTTATGACTGTGTTCCCATTCCCCTGTGTTCCCTTGTTTATATACAGTCTCAGACTGCTTGTGAGTGGGGAAGTTCTGCCTGTTAAGTGAATGCAGGGACCATGTGCTTAGTTTTTCCAGGTTTCTGAACTGGTTTAGTCATTGTCAGAAAGACCCTTGCTGCCCTTCTTCCTCCTGTTAACTACTTGGCAGATAGTCACGTATGGAATAAACAGCTATTGGCAGAATCATTTATTCTGTCTATATCCAAATGGAAACCAACCGGTTGCATTCACAAATTCCAAAAATTGTGCTAGTTTTCAATTAGCCATGAAAACTGCTGGTCAGTAGAAAGAACGCTGCTAATATCTTTTAAAGAAATTTTTAAATCTTTTGATTAATGCAAATCAAAATTCTTAATCAAGAAACAATTCTAAAAATACCTCCAACTCAGAGACATTATAAAACTCAGACCCATAGAATGCCATTAAAAGATCTTTTTGGAAAGGATTCTCTTTAATAATCTTTGCTTACAAAGCAAAATACTTTACAAAATCTGTTCAGTTTAAGGATCTCTGCTGAAATGTAAGCAAAAAAGGAAACAGATGTAAATCTGGATGTGGCTAATAAGAATTGGTCCAAAATCCATGAGCAAATTTTAAAAAGTACCAAGCCCTATTAAACAGTGTTTTATAAGGAAATACTCTCCACCATGCACATTCAGTCCTAAAAATATTAATTGATTATTGGTGTTGGGTTTCTTATCACAGTGCGCTACTTTTATGTCGCAGCTAAGATATTGTAATAAGGAGGGAATTGATGGAGAATGCTGATTTGTAGAAACATGGGTGAGATCCTGCAGCTCCAAGTCACTGAGACACAGACCCACCAGCTGCCGGGGGCTGCCAAGCCACCTCCCTGTGCCATGCACTCTTCAGTTCTACTCTCCCAAGCTGCAGACTGCTATTGAGGGGACACCAGGGAGTGCAGAGAGTTAATCAGCCACAGGGACAGAGCAGTGCACAGATTTAAAGTACTATTTGTTTAACTTTACCTGCATTCAGCTTCATTCTTTGCAAATGAAACAGGTTTATAGGTTTGTATGTAATGAAAACCAATCCAAACCTGAGGCCATAAGTTGAAACAAATACAAACTGAACTACTGAAGTTTTGGAAAAAAAAACTGGCCCACTTCTAAAAACCAATTTTCATTTTTGCACTCATCTGAGCTTCGTGATTCAAGCTGATACTGGAAGCAGAAGTGCTGAAATATCCCAACAACGTCACTGCTTATAGAAGTTTCAACCTGACCAGAAACACCAGGTACTAGAAATCTTGTCAGAGATCCTTGTCTAATGAAATTAGTTTGAGCCCAGCTCTCAATGCCCAGTAAGCTTAGATAGTTCAGGTGAATATGTTTCTAAACTTTTGGGTGCATGTCTGAATCCAATCTTTTCAGCTTTACACATTTCTAATAACTACTGTAGGCTAGTTCTGTGGGTACATGGTGTGAGGTAGAAAAGATTGCCAGGAGCCTGCCCTCCCCTTGTAAGGTATGCTCAAGGTGCAGGCAATCCTTGGATTCCATACCTACTGCCTTAGGAGTGCACATCCACCCAAAGAAGGCAAGGAGAAGGTGAACTCATGGCTCTGTCCTCCCCACAACCCAGCCACAGTATACAATGCGAAACACCTCATAAACAGTAGTAATGTGGGTAAAACTCTCCTTGCATGCCAGGGAGTTCAGGACATCATTGTTTTTCTCTGGTCCCCCACAATGGCACTGGGCTATCCTTTAATCTGGGTTGCATCTAAGTAGAAAACAAACCAACAAAAGAGGAAATGAACACCTAAGGCAGAAAAGAAGGATCACCTATCGTTTTCTTTAAGTATCTACCTTCCAGCATACTAGGGCTTCTGATTTTGGTTTTAACCACAAAACATAGATAACACAATAAATAAGTAAAATAATGAAATCTGTGTTTATCCAAAAAAACACCAGAAAACCAGCAGTAATTGTTATTTATCTCTAAGGGCTTGTCTAGGTGAAGCAGTAACATGGACTACACGGGTATAATTTCTAAAGTGCACTAACGTTTTGTGCATTAATTGATCTACATAGACCCTACTGGTGCTCATCAAAGATTCCCTTGTGCATTTTAACATAGTGCTGTTTGAAACTAGGGAACATTACAAAGAGATTACTTATTAGAATATATACATTGCTCATTAAAATGTATGCAAAAGAAAGCCCCAAATCCAACCTGGCCGCTCCCTGCAATTTTTGGATATCTACATAAAACTTTAAAATAGCTAAAAATAAACTCCAAAAAATTAAATGAATAAACCCTGGAAAAAAGAAGCCCTAACCATACCATATGTCTGGAATGGCTTCATCACTGCTGTTGTTTCTCTGCTTTTTTGACATCTCTAAAATAGGAAATCTCCACAGCAACATACAGTGTTGCAAGAGTATGGGAACAGGCTACAGAAGTCCTGCTGAAAGTGACTGTAAATCTGTTGATTTGTTAAGAGGATTTTCCATTCAAAACTGGTCACTTTACACCACTTAAATTAAAGCATGGTACTGAACAATGTATTACTGTCATTTGTCCAATTCCCATGTTATGGAGATTCTAGCTGATGTTAAGACCCTGTGCACCACACCAATTCAGTTAGGCAGCTGAGGATTCCCCGGCAATGAATATTTTGACTGAGGTAACATCTATCTTGATTCTAGGTCTTCTTTCTATCCCCCCATAGCAATGGGGCCATGCCAGAGATGGGAAGGGGTACCGCAAGAGTGCAGTGTGATCTGGGTCTCTATGAATCCATGACAATCTTGTCTAATTTAGATAAATCCACATTAGAGCCTACTTTAAATTGCGCCTGAGGCCAAACAAGCTCAGAGCCGGTTCCGGGATTGGAGGGAGCCACAGGGAAAGGTACACTCAATGCTGCTCCACAGCACTTGAGCACTGAGTCCCAGCTTTCCTAAGTTTTGCCAGTTTAATTCCACTGATTTCAAGGGAGTCATTCTGGTGTTAATGAGAGGAAAATTTGGCCTGGAGTCAAGATTTTATTTGAAAGCTCCTATAGAGTTTCATAACACAAAAAAACTACTTTAGATAAATGAACATAATCCTGAACTCTCAGTTTTTGAACTATGGTGGATAGACTATATATATATATATATTAGACAATCAATAAACATACAGCGAAATACAATCAATAAACCTACAACTAAACATTTTGTATGCTGTCTGCAAGCATTATCTTTGAAATTGCAACACACAGGAAAACAAAAACCACCAAACGGTGAGTTCCCAAAGGGCTCACACTATCTGTCTGCTGAAAGCAGAAGAAACTTGATTTGGGGAGATATTTAAAGTAATGAAAAGAGCATTTGTATTTTACTTTTCTTTTCTTTTTTTTAAATCAAGTTTCTTCCCCCAAAACCATCTGCCATGTAAATCAGATTCTGTGGTCATCACAGACAGTTTCAGTAAAATCAAAGTACAGATGGTGGTTTATTACAAAACAACATAGTAGGCTTAGAATAGATGATACATTTGGTCATTTTTGCACACAAACTCCCTGATTAAGTATGAAAAATGTGAATGTTTGTTTATCTTGGAAAAACTGCTATTACTTGTCAAGCATGACCAATTAGGTATTTCTAAACGGTTACCCATATAATTAAGAAAAAACAGCCATCTGTAAAGTTAGAAGTTTTGTCTCTCCTTTTTTCTGATCCACATGTAAATGTAATTTCTCTAATCTGATTTACTCACAAGACAGTTACCAGACAGAGCAAAGAGGCTGATGATTGAAACTGGTCTATTTTACTTTAATTTTTCCTTATTTTCCACTTACATTTTTCTTATGACAGATGTTGGCTGCTAATAAGAGAAGACAGGAGGAAACCTTCTCAAAATATTTATCATTTCATCCTCTACTGCACTTGAGGGATGTACAAGACTGAGATAGCAACAACAAAAGTTTCTTTTACATTATTAGTCAGTGGTGTTTGATACTTTGAATTTTAAAATTCAGAGAGAAAAACAAACAAATGTTCAGTCCATTTCTGAATTCTGTAAGATTAAAGCAAAGACGGGACATGGAAATGGATCTATTTTGACTCTTTTCAAGTAATAAGGAACACATAGGACTTTTTAAATTCACAACCCATGGTGGAGGAGTAGGTGTGAGAAGAGGCAGAGATACCCCATGCCAGTGGGAGTCCCTAGAAGCAGTTCAACTCAGCTAGAAGTTACTTTATACTTGGAGAACACCCACTGAAGGAAAGGTTGAAACACACTTGCACCAGAAACTCTGTGCACCATCATTTACACCCATAAATACTGAGAGCTTCCATGCATAGAATTCACATGGACTCAATGTTACACATTAAGGGCTCTCATACAGCACCTTCCGAAATCAATGGGACTCTTCTGATACAAATAGGAGCTGGATCAGGCCGTCAGGGAAAATCCTGATATGATTTCACTGTGCAGGATTTTGTAAGCCCACATAAATGTGAGCTCAGTCAGCTCTTCTTGGTGCAGGGTAGCTGGAAATCTTCCTTGTAACTTTATGAAAGTTTAAGAAAGTATTTCTTTTTCTTTCTGAAATAACCCTAAATTTAGCAGGATAAAATAGTTCCATTTAGCACCAAGCTTAAATTTTAATAGTTCAGTTTAGGTCGCCTAATCTGAGACCTCCAGGTACATGAAAAAACATAATAATGGTACATTTTCCTGAAAATATTAACTTTTCCCCCTAAATCAAAGGTGTGTGTCTGTATGTGGGGAAGCGGGGGGGGGGGGGGGGGAGGGAGAGGGGAGAGAGTCTATCCTGCTCTGCCAAGGAACAAAGACTTTGACCAATAAGACTTCAAAAACATTCTCAGAACAACAACAAAAAGCCATTCAGAATATCAGTAGCTAATCTTTTAAACCCACAAACTGAACCAAGAAAGGTTATATTTTCACAGGAAGTACACATTTAAAAAGCCATTTGTTTTAAATACATCAGGAAGAATGGTTAAATGATCAGATCCCTAAAGATGTCCTTCTTTAACACCCCAGAATGCATACAGTGTATTTCTCATTCTGAAATTACTCAAGAAATTCGAACTTCATTTCTCAAAAGATACAGTCATTAGTACGTGTGCCATCAAGTGGTTTCAAATTTAGAATTAATCTTTTCCTGGTTTCCATATCTAAAGTGATTTGAAAATTCCTTTAAAACCATACCAAATAAACTTAATGTCCTAGCACCATCCATTTCAATGTGGACATTCATAGTTTTAATGTATACAAAATAGTTAAAGAAATGTGATCAGATTCACTTTCTACAAAAGCAGCTGCTCCAGAAAGACTCTCCAGCTATAAAGAGAAGGAATCCATTTCAGAGAACATATAGAAGAATCAGTGGTCATGCCCCAGCTTCACATGAATCCAGCCTGAATTGATCAAGCATTATTTATACTAATGGAGATTTTCCAGTGTTTTTCTTTTCATTCAAGACATTACTTTATTTACTAGCTACAAGTAAACTCAAAACATTAAAAATAAGTAATACCTAGAAAACCATGTCAAAAGAAAACAAAAAAAATTTTTTTAAAGCACACTGGAATTTCTAAGCAAGTGAATTAATTAAAATAGTACCATTGTCCTTATCCTATCCAGGGACTGATTCTGAGAATTTTAACTTCAACCTCTCTATTCCTCAACATTCTCATATTACAAAAAAAAAAAATCACAATACAAAAAGATCTGTCAGTAAACCAGGAGGGCATGTTATGGTCTCAGCTCCTATTAGCAACCAGTCACATCAACCAATGCAGGTTGTGTCTAGGGATGCAGAGTGGTGAATCCTAATGTGCTGCCTCAACCAAGTTCTGGAAGTGAAATCCATGGAGAAGCAAACAGATGGCATAACGGAAGACTAGGTCAGCCACAACAGCTAGTACAAGGGAGTGAATCATTTCTTCATGCTCATTGTGAGCTGTCAGGGTTCCCTCCCCACTCTGTACTCTACGGTACAGATGTGGGGACACCCCATGAAAGACCACATAAGCTTATTTTTACCAGCTTAGGTTAAAAACTTTCTCAAGGCACAAATTTTGTCTTGTCCTTGAACAGTATGCTCCCACCACCAAGTGATTTATACAAGAACAGGGAAAGGACCACTTGGAGTTTCTATTTCCCCAAAATATTCCCCCAAACCCCTACACACCCTTTCCTGGGGAGGCTTGAGAATAAACAAGATGAACACAAAACCAGCCTTGGATTTTGAAGACCCAAAAACCCCAATCAGATTCTTAAAAAACCAGAACTTTATTAGAAGAACAAAAAAAGATAAGAGAACAACTCTGTAAGATCAGAATGGAAGATAATCTTACAGGCAGTCAGATTCAAAACTCAAAGAATCCCTCTAGGCAAAATCTTAAATTACAAAAAGACACAAAAATAGGAATATACATTTCCTCCAGCAGAGCGAATTTCACAAGCCAAAACAAAGAAAACCTAACACATTTTCTAGCTAGATTACTTACTAACTTTACAGAAGTTGGAGGGCTTGCATCCTTGATCTGTTCCCAGCAAAGGTATCACACAGACTGACAAAAGCCTTTCCCTGCCCCTTCCAGATTTGAAAGTATCTTGTCCCCTCATTAGGTCATTTTGGGTCAGGTGCCAGCCAGGTTACCTGAGCTTCTTAACCTTTACAGGTAAAAGGACTTTGCCTCTGGCGAGGAGGGATTTTATAGCACTGTATACAGAAATGTGGTTACCCTTCCCTTTATATTTATGACTTGAGCAAAGAAGTAGCATGAGAGGGGAAGCAAGTAAGGGCCACAATAGAGGTATACTTCAGCAAGCCATGTTTTTTTTTTTAATTCCCCAAAGTTTCAGATAGTCTGGATAAGAATCAGAAATTTTGGGTGCTTATCCCAGCCAAATCACTAAACTGTTTAAGGGTCAACTTCCAGGAGTTTTGCAATTAACTCATCCGAGTTGCTCATCAACAGAAAGTCATATTAAGTACAGTAGTACAGATAGTACATTCTGTAAATAATAATTATGCTTTCCAACCAAAGCCCTAGTTCAGCAAGGTAAATTTCAATATGTGAGTAGTCTCACTGAAGTCTATGGGAATACTTTTGTGCTTACATGTAGGCAGATACTTAAATACCTGTCTGAACTGGGGCCAAAACCTGGATGTGAACTAAAGGAAATATACACAGTATAATTGAACCTGATGTACCAGTTGCTCTTTGAACCATCATCTTAAAGTTATAAGATATTGCCACCATTCTTTTGAAAGAGATTTGGAAAAATGTGTTTCAGGGGGTCAGTAATGTTAAAGGAGTCTGTGAAATGCTATTGAAAAACATTTCATGACTACAAAAGTCTAATAATGTAAGATAACATAGTTTACTTATAACACAGAAACCAATCAAATGAAAAAGGAAGTTGGCATCATTTTTTGGCACAGGGAGAATAAGTCTTCTTTAAGTCTTGTTTTTTTTAGAAGACTGTGTATTATTGATCAGTGGGGGTGAGAGAAACACAAGGTAGTGACATGCTGCCTGTTAGACAACAACATAAAATGTTTCATAAAGTTATTAATCACTCTGAATAATTAAGATGGAAACTATAACATTATTCTGCCTATGGAATAAAGTTCATCCTCATCTGCTACATCTTGATACAAGGATGATGTCTGCCAGGGGGAAAAAAGTTCTTGATGAGACTTAAGATGGCTGAGGAGTCCAATCTGTGCTCTACAGGTTTTTCCATGCATATATCAGGTGGTTGCTTGGCGACAACACAATTGCTGGCCAGGATGCTGTACCCTTTCCTTCCTCCTCTGCCATTTCTCAGCCTCTTGAGCAAGTTGATTCTCTTCAAAAGGGGATGAGACTTGATGTATGATAACACTCCATTGCAGTCTATTGCCAGCCAGCTCTTCCCAGTTCGTGGGGTTAATGCCTCCCTTCTTAAGAAATATTTTCAGGGTATCCTTGTAGTGTTTCCTCTGTCCCCTGTGAGTCCTCTTACCATGAATACGTTGAGAAAAGACGACTTGCTTCGGAAGATGAGTATCAGCCATCCTCACACAATGGCCAGCCCAGCGAAGTTGATGTTTCATAATCTTCACCTCAACACTGGTGATGTTAACTGCAGAGAGAACACTGGCATTGGTGCAATGATCTTCTCATCTGATATGGAGAATCTTCCTAAGGCAGTGCTGGTGGTACCACTCCAGATGCTTAAGATGGCGTTGCTATGTCACACGTGACTTGCACCCATTAATAAGAATGGGGATGACTACTGCATTGTAGACCAGGATCTTAGTTTCCATCCACAGATCTCTCTCAATAAAAACCACAACAAAACAACTTTCCAAAGGATGCATTGGCACAACAAATTCTGTGTTTGATCTCCACATCAAGATTGGCTATCAAGGAGAGGTGGCTACCAAGGTAAGGGAAATGTTGAATATTTTCCAGGGGTTCTCCACCAATGATGTGGGAGAATGGGAACAACTGGTGTTGGGGCAAGTTGATGGAGCACCTTAGCCCTTCCAATATTGAGGGAAGTCCCAGGCTCTGATAGGCAACTGAGAAAAGATATAGTGTGGATTGCAAGTCAGCCTTGGTATGAGAGAAGATAATACAGTCATCAGCATACTGAAGGTCAGTAATAATAGTCCTGATTATCTTAGTTTTAGAATGAAGATGCTGTAGGTTGAAGAGATAGCCATCCATGCAATAATCAATCCCAATTCCAGAAGAAAGGCGGGGTGATGGGGCAAGGCCAGATGGCTATAGTAAAGTAGTGGGATACAGAGACATTAGCCAGAAGCTAAACAAATCCCTGTTACCAGGATAAGCAAATGGCAGCTGCTTCAGGTCAATTAAGACACCTGGAGCCAATTAAGATCTTTCCAGAAGGCAGGGAGGACAGCTAGGTTGATTGGGACACCTGAAGCCAATCAGGGGTTGGCTGAAACTCGTTAAAAGCCTCCCAGTTAGTCAGCTGGGCACATGTGTCAGGAGCTGTAGGAGGAAGCTGTACTGCTGGAGAAACTGGGCAGTACAAACCCTGTCAGGTACAAGGAAGGCGGCCCTGAGGTAAGGGTGAAGTGGATATTGAGGAAGTGGGGGCTGCTGTGGGGAAGTGGCTCAGGGAATTGTATGCATCCTGTTTCTAAAAAGTCACTACCATAGCTAATACTATTAGGGTCCCTTGGCTGAAGCCCAGTGTAGAGGGTGGGCCTGGGCTCCCCCCTTCACCCGATGATTAATCACTGAGACTGGGAGACAGAAACTGTGCAAACCACATTGTGATTCTGGAAGAATGCCTTTAAAAAGAGAGAGGAGATGGTTCAAAAGGATGTGAACAAGTATCTTCCTGGCAATGGAAATGAGGGCAATGCCTTGGGAATTCCCATGCATTGACTTGTTGCCTTTCTAAAAAAGGGTCACAATATTGGCATTCTTTAGGTCAGGTGGAATTTCGTCATTAACCCAAATTCTAACAAGAAGTAGATGAAGATTTTGCACAAGTGCTATCCCACCAACTTTGAAGACCTCCACAGGTATGCCGCCTGGGCCTGGCCCTTGTTGTTTCTAGTCTGAGTGATGGCACCCTAAACTCCACTGGCTGAAGGTGGCTGCTCAGGGTTGCTGCTCTGTGCAGTAATCTCCTCCCAGTGTGTTTAGATAT
Source organism: Natator depressus (assembly GCF_965152275.1). NCBI lineage: Eukaryota > Metazoa > Chordata > Testudines > Cheloniidae > Natator > Natator depressus. Next base: position 49,409,256 of record NC_134237.1, read on the forward strand.
CACTAATTTGTGTCAGGTAGGTCAGAGAGCCTCTCTACCACAACAATGTAATGGTCCAAGGTGAGGGGAAGAAAATGGTTATTTTCAGGGAATTTGAAATATCTGAAGGCTACTTAACTCCTCCCTGTAGTTTCAATTTGATAAATTATTTTTTCTTCATTTCCTCTTCTAAAGGGGCCCATAGAAACATGGTGTGAAATTCCAGCCCAAGTTCAAGTCAATGGGAGTTTTGTATAACTCACTATATGTTCTGATATTCAACCTATATTTTCCCTTTCTAATTTGCATTCTATTGTTCCTAATTATGCCCCTTTATGTCATATGCCCTAAATACTTTTCTGCCCTGCATCATGTTTACATTGCATAATAACATCTCAGCTTTCTATTGCTCAGCTGAGCTATAAATACAGATATTTTAATTTTCATGCATATGTCAAGTCTTCCAGACGTCTGCTTATTGTTTGTTGTTCTTAAAGCTACTTCCAGTTTGTTGAAACTTGCAGATAACATGGAGCCTGCACTGGAATGAGATATTCCAGATGGGTTGCATCAACGTCATACAAAAAGCAACTGATCCAGAGCCACATAGGGGAAGAAAAAGATGTGATACCTGAGTATGCAGACCCAAAATGGCATTTGCCTCTTGTGCTGTGGTATCACATAGCAAAATCATTGATGTTCACTATCAGCCCAAAGTCTCTTTCAGCATCACAGTTTCCTGGGTTTCTTGCACCCTTCGAGAAACTAGATTTCAGATTATTTTGTCCACAGATGTATTATCTTGTATTTTTCCAATTTGAATCTCATGCTAATTTCTGCCCATGTTTCCAACCTCTAAGGTCCCTTTGTATTATTTCTTTATTCTCACAATTTGCAGTTCTTTGAAGTTTAGAGTCCTCTGCAAATTTCACTTAAATGCTTCTTACTTAGTTTTAACAAACCATTTGTGAAGATGTTAAATACTATCACAGCCAATGTGGTTCCCTTCAGTTTCCCACTAATATCTCCCTCTAGCCTGATACACTGCCTTTTATCATTCATTTAATTTCCTAATTCAGAGTAGAGTTTTTTCACCTGAGATAGCTCTGATAGCAGTTTTCTTCTAAATTTCCATATTTCAAGGGTGTGGCCAAATTCCAGCATGGTACATGAGCATATACAGTCATATGATGAACACTAAATTCAGCTGGAGATGTGCAATTAAATCCCCGCACGAGAAGTTGATATATAGGGGTTATAGTTTACTATGTAAAGTAGTTGACTAAACAATCTAGAGTAATGACTTAGAATTTTGTTGGTAGCTATTAGCAATTCTGCTGTGAAGCAGCTGCTTGATTTAATTGGCAGACACTTGTTCTTTTCATTTACAGGCAGAATTAGCACCTCTCCCCTTGCCAACAAGTTAAAGATTGTATGAGTTCTGAAACAGGCACTACTTAACATGGTTTATAATTAATGCAGAAAAATCCCACCTTACAAAGTTAGCCCTGCCTGGTATGGGCACTTAAAAATGAAAAGGTAATTAATGCTCAGCACATGATTTAGCTAGCAGGAACTCACTTTAGATGAATCCTTGAAATCTCATCCCCTACCCGCAACGCGCCCACCCCACCCCACCCCACCAATGCTTTGTGTTTTTTAGAGCTGAGCAAATTCAACTGAGTCAAATTTTGGAGAAAGTAGTTTAGATGGGGTGTATCAGTAATGTTACAGGGGTGGATGGATCAGCATTCACGTTGCACTCCCCATCCGTACCCAGCCCAGCCTGGAAAAACTAATGATCCAACCAGCAGACCAAATTCGGTGATGCATCCTCATCATGTGCTACCTGAGGCACATTGCACATACGTTAAGAAAAAGTAATGTTACAGAAACTTTAAATAACGAATGATACTACCCAATTGAATTGTGATGTGTAAGCCCCAAATTTCTTTATGATTTTATGACTATTTCACCTTTAATCCCTGCTGTACTCTATAATATATTGTGTTATTCTTCCAACAGTGGCTGGTCTCCTCTTAGTTCCTGCAGAGAACTCTTCCCTTCGTTAATCATTAAGATAAAAATAGGCTGGAAGTTGGACAAGATCAACTATAAGTTTACATTTTGAAAGCTGGATGCCTAAGTTAGGCACATAACTCTAAAATGTGCATTGGGACTTAAAAATAGCATTTTGCCATAGTGCTCTTATAACTGCTAATTCATTTGAGACTGTGGAAAAGGACTATGTACATGCCCAGTGTCTGGCTTAGGATATGAAACAACTAGGTTCAAGCCCCTGCTCTACCTGAATCAGAGCTATCTAGGGTGAAAAAATTCTACTCTGAATTAGGCAGTGCAGGGAATTGAACCCAGGTTTCTCACATCCCAAAGCAGTACCCTAAATACCAGACTCTAGAGCACAGGCATGCACACACACTCTATTTTGACACAATTTCATTTTTATCAACATTCTAAAGATGAATGAAAACAAGTTTTGATACTGCAAAAGTTGCCATGTAACAAAATGTGTGTCATCTGGTCAGCTGTAATAAAGACTCTTGTGCCCAAGGACTGCACATATAAAGTCTGTCATTGACCTTGTTGTCAAGTCCTAACTCCATAGTGGTCTAGTGAAATGTTCCATGACTTCCTTTTAGTTAGTGTTATACCCTGGATACAACTGTAGTCTGATGAACTATATTTTCAACATCTACTGATCCTGCAATCCCCCTTCAGCTTTGTTTACATAGTCATTGTGCAGGAATTATTGTTGTTGGGAGCTGTAGTTGCAGTGGAACATAGTGGCTACAGGATTAGCAAGAGATACCCTATCAGGTTACAAAAATCCAGGCAAGATAGGACCTTTTGGTCTTGTAACCTCAGAAGTACAAGACTTAAGAAAATAAGAATGGCCATACTGGGTCAAACCAATGGTCCATCTAGCGCAGTATCCTGTCTTCTGACAGTGGCCAGTGCCAGATTCTTCAAAGGGAGTGAACAGAACAGGGCAATTTTGAGTGATCCAGCCCTTGTTGTTCATTCTCAACTTCTGGTAGTCAGAGACTTAGGGGCACCCTAAGCATGGGGTTGCATCCCTGACCAGCTTGGCAAATAGCCATTAATGGACCTATCCTTAATATCTTTCCTAGAGCAAAGTTTAACTTTTTATCTTGGTGCAGGACTCATATGTTTTCAGTCTGGTAAGGGAATCAAGGAAGATTAAAAGGTCATCAAAATCTTTTCTAGTTACAAAAAGCTGCATTTTGATATTGTAACTAGTTTGGGCAACACAGAAAAAAATGGCATCCAAAGGTGAACTGAAGGACAGTCACAGTGATGGATTTAATATCTTTGTATTGTTTCACCCATTTGCTGAAAGGCAACAAAACAGCCCAAACTTCCAAAAAGCAGAACAACCCTCCCACACCTCAAGTCTGGCCCTACATTTGCCATGACAGAAGTTTGGCTAGCAACAGCAGAGGTAATATCTAGTTTGTGAATGCCCAATAAGGGCTTGTCCTCTGGGAGTGGGTTATTTAATTGTCTCCTTGTTGGGAAAGAAATAGAGTCAGACTTTAAGGCCAAAAGGGACCATCATGATCATCTAGTCTGACCTCTTGAACATTGCAGGCCACAGAACCTCACCCACCCACTCCTGTAATACACCCATAACATTTGGCTGAGTTACTGAAGTTCTCAAATAATAATGTGAAGACTTCAAATTACAAGAAAATCCACCATTTACACCAGTTTAAACCTGCAAGAGACCCATGCGCCTGCTGCAGAGGAAGGCAAAAAACTTGAAGTTTCTCTGTCATTCTGAACCAGGGAAAATTCCTTCCTGATCCCAAATATGGTCATCAGCTAGACCCTGAGCATGTGGGCAAGACCAACCTGGGAAAGAATTCTCTGCATTAACTTAGAGCCTTCTCCGTCTAGTATTCCATCAGCAGCTGTTGGAGATATTTGCTCCTAGCAGTCACAGATTGCTTAAAATGGCATGTGGCCTGTCTCATCAAGCTATCCCTTCCATAAACTTATCAAGCTCTGTCTTGAACCAGTTAGGTTTTTTGCCCCAACTGCTCTCCTTGGAAATGAATGGAATTAGACTCCGAATATTCCTTCTTAGTTTATTTTTATTTACATTTCAAATTGTGAACATGGATGGCTAAAACTTGCAAAAACAAACAGCAAAATTGACACAGATATAGCATCGCATTCAGAGCTTCAGAAGAAGAGCTCTCTGTTCATGTTCTTCAGCCAAACACTGACAAGATAGCACAGTGAATTTACTGATTCGATATTTTCACCACTCTTGTGTACTATACAGCTACTACACAGTATGTGGGCCTCTTCACTTTAAAGTCTTAGTATTAAAATCATAGGGTTTTTTTTCGCAAGTTACCACTAAAGATTTACAAAATATACACATTTATCTGATTTACCTTAACTTTCATGTCTTGAGTCTCCCCCATTCTCACTTATTTCTGAACCAATTTCTTGACAACTCTCATGTGGGAACAGTTGCCAGCATGTTCTGATACTGCCAGGGAAGGAATACAAAGGAGATTTCATTTTCATTCACCACCTTAAAATTGAAAATGAATCGCTGTGTGTTCTTTTGAATAGGATTTACAGTGTAATTTAAGAAGAAGATTTCATCTGCTGTTCCTGTTAACTTCTATATGGTCACCAGTCTTGTCTGACACAGTAGACAGCTAAATCTCCCTCCAGAGCTGGCTGTAATCTTAATATGTCAAAAAGACCACCAGGGACCATTTAAGTGTTACATTTTCCTTTAAACAGTATTACACTGAAATATACAGAGAGGCATCTGTCTGCTGTTCCTGTTAACATCACTACAGGGCTGGGTCTTTCACACGTCAACAGTGCTGCCATCTCTTTTGGGGGCTGTAGCATGTGTCAAAACTTGAACATAAGACCCAGGTCAGGAAAACAAGATTAATTTTAACAGGAATATTTGCTAAATCAAATGTGCTCTTTGGTTATTATATAGTTATTTTAAATGACAGGCAACTTTTACAATATCAAGAAAATATTTGTAATTTTTTGCTACATCACATGAGATTTTTTTCCATTTTAGGTTTTATAGGTATTCTGTAGTGCAGTCTCTCTCTCTGGGAGATTCAAATACTTGCATATAGATGTAAAAAATTCTCATTGTACTACACCCTACTCTACAGACCATTTTCTGAATCAGTACTAGTTTGTTTACAATTATTGATTCAACAGATTCTTAATTAAGAGTAATCATTTGTTTAAAGAAATGTTTAAAAATAAAAAAAAGTTTTTCAATTTCACTGAGCAGATGGGCTATACAGCAATTGAACCTTGCACAGTGCATTGACATAACAGTTCTAAACCCAATGCTTCCAGGGGTTTATCAAAAATTACAGGGTTTTCTATTAAATTATAATTCTAATGAACAGCAGGTCAGATATTTTGCTTCAAAGGAAGAAGGGAATCAAGGAAATCATTCTAACATATTGAGAAGAACATAGAAAATAAAAAACTTCAGAAAATCTTTTTTTTTTTTTTACATTTTTGTTTATCCTTTAGAGTATACTGAAAAAATAAGTAAAACAAACAACATAAGAAAAAAAATGGATTCCACTTACCCCTATTTGTAGACTCCAGCCTCCAGTGTCACAGAATGGTGGGATTAATATTACCATTAGGGTTTGTGTCTGTGTGTATTTTATATATGGGCTGTCAAGCTATTAAAAAAATTATCAAGATTAATCACACTGTTAATAATAGAATACCTTTTATTTAAATATTTTGGATGTTTTCCACGTTTTCAAATATGCTGATTTCATTTTCAACATATAGTTTCAAACTGTATAGTGCTCACTTTATATTTATTTTTATTATAAATATTTGCCCTGCAAAGATAAAAGAAATTGTATTTTTCAATTCACTTAGTATAAGTAGTGCAATCTCTTTACCATGAAAGTTGAACTTACAAATGTAGAATTATGCACAAAAAATAACTGCATTCAAAAATAAAACAATGTCAAACTTTAGAGCCTAAAAGTCCACTCAGTCCTACTTCTTGTTCAGCCAATCGCTCAGATAAACAAGTTTGTTTACATGTGCAGGAGATAATGCTGCCCGCTTCTTGTTTACAGTGTCACTGAAAGTGAGAACAAGCATTTCCATGTCACTGCTGTAGCCGGCTTTGCAAGATATTTACATGCCAGATGCACTAAAGATTCATATGACCCTTCATACTTTAACCACCATTCCAGGGGACATGCGTCCATGCTGATAATGTGTTCTGCTCTATAACGATCCAAAGCAGTGCAGACATATGCATGTTCATTTTTATCATCTGAGTCACAGGCCACCAAAAGGTTGATTTTCTTTCTTGGTGGTTCAGGTACTGTAGTTTCTGCATCGGAGTGTTGCTCTTTTAAGATTTCTGAAAGCATGCTCCATACCTCATTCCTCTCAGATTTTTGGAAGGCACTTTGGATTCTTAAACCTTTGCTTGAAATCTGTAGCTATCTTTAGAAATCTCACATTGGTACCTTCTCTGTGTTTTGTCAAATCTGCAGTGAAAGTGTTCTTAAAACGAACAACATGCTGGGTTATCATCCGAGACTGCTATAACATGAAATATATGGCAGAATGTGGGTAAAACAAAGCGCAGGAGACCTACAATTCTCCCTCAAGGAATTCAGTCAAAAATTTAATTAACGCATTATTTTTTTAACTAGCGTCATCAGCATGGAAGCATGTCCACCGGAATGGTGGCCAAAGCATGAAGGGACATAAGAATGTTTAGCATATCTGGCATGTAAATACCTTGCAGTGCCGGCTACAAAAGTGCCATGTGAACATCTGTTCTCACTTTCAGTTGACATTGTAAATAAGAAGCAGGCAGCATTATCTCCTGTAAACATGAACAAACTTGTTTGTCTTAGCGATTGGCTGAACAAGAAGTAGGACTGAGTGGATTTCTAGGCTCTAAAGTCTTACATTGTTTTGATTTTGAGTGCAGTTATTTTGCACAAAAAAATCTACATTTGTGAGTTGCACTTCCATAATAAAGAGATTGCACTGTAGTACCTGTATGAGGTGAATTGAAAAATACTATTTCTTTTGTTTATAATTTTTACAGTGCAAATATTTGTAATAAAATAATAAAAGGTGAGCACTGTACACTTTGTATTCTGTGTTGTAACTGAAATCAATGTGTATGAAAATGTAGAAAAACATCCAAAATATTTAATAAATTTCAATTGATATTCTATTTTTAACAGCGTGATTAAAGCTGTAATTAATCGTGATTAATTTTTTTAATCACAATTAATTGTTTTGATTTAATCGTGTGAGGTAACTGCTATTAATTGACAGCCTTAATATATCTAGGTTATATTTTATGAAATGCATTACAGTCTCAATTATGTCACCTTTCCTCATGCCAAGTCATCGTTAATCTTCAAGTAGTGCCCCTGAAATTCCATTAATATTTAGAAAAACTTTATATAAAAATGTACATACTTGCTATTTTTTCATTATATTTGCAAATGCATTTTGTCATGCCATTTTTGAAAATATAAATATATTCATAGATGACTCTATATAATAGTCATTTTCCAGTCACATGCAATACCTTTTGAGCCCAGTCTCGGTCCCACTCTCACCTCTCAAGTGTACTTGACATAATAAAAGAATATGTTCTGTGGTAAACCCAGGACAAACAGCTACAAAAGGGGGGTAGTAATTAGTCCCAGGGGTTTCAAAGGCCCCTCCCTATCCACTGTGGAGAGAGAACCATGGGACAATAAGGTTCAGCTGGAAAAGGGGTTGCTAGTGAACCAATTAGGTTCAGCTGACTCCAACTACTTGGGACCTTTTTAAACCCTCCCCTGGGTGGTAGGAGGGAGAGAATGAAGGAGTGAGAGGAGCAGGGAAGCTGCCAGTAGGCTGTCTGCAGCAAGACACCAAACCTTCCCAGTAGGGAGGTTGCACTCACTCCCCAGGAGGGAAGGAAAATAAGCACAAGGGACTGACTGAGGAGAGGAGTAGCAGGAGGCTGTGCAACCTATAAGGATTTGCCTTGCCCCAAACCTGAGTCTCCAAGGCTAAAAAGGACTGAGCCTACTGAGGTGAACAAGGTATTTTGCCACAGTTCCCATTGTAACTGTTCAGGAAATAGGCATGAACAAGTAAAATAATGGGGGGGAAAACATGAAAAATATAGTCTGAGTTCAGAAAAGTTAGCTTTCCACTAATTGGGGACTGGGACAGAGTCAAAGGTGGGGTGAATTGGGACATGAAACTGGGAGGGGAGAACTTGCATTGATACAAGGAAAGGCTGGAGGAGTTAGGGGAGAAGGGTCTGTAATCACTACAATACACTTCCCTCAGAACCTGGAATAGAACATAGGATTCCAGAGTCTCAACATTTTTCTGCTGTCAGCAATTAGTTGTGAAACCCACTGTCAGAATTTGCTTTTTCTACCATCTTGTTCACATACAGGATGGCCCTCCTGTTATCAGCTATTTGTTAGCTCCAGAGGTTTGTACTGTGGATCTGTAGGTTCCATTTCTGTTGATCATTAACCATGGGGGTGTCAATATGATGCCACATGATGGGATTTCTGTTTTGGGGGTTGTTTGTTTTTCAAAATCTTAGGAAATAAAAAATAATATATTAAAAGAATGTTAAGTTTACAAAATCAAACACTCAAAATTAGGAAATGCCAGAATTAAGGTTGCAATTTTAATTCAGTTCCCTTGTGAATATGCATTATGATACAGTCTTTAATTACATGACCACATCCTTTGTTTTCCCTGTAGGAACCCTGCCTCATTCAGTGTACAGGATGGACTCTGAGGATGAATCAGGGGGGTATCATGAAGGTGTCTTGTCTATGGGATCCCTGCCTTATTTGGTGCAGAACATGGATGGTGTGCAGTGAACAAAACAGGAAAATAACTTTATTTTGTTGAATTTCATTGGGGAGAATTGACTTCTGTCCCTGATTTTGCCTTAGAGTTCCTATGTGATGCTAGACAAGTTATTTAAACCAAACTTTTCACAGAGGGCCACTAATTGTATATTATTCAATTTCTGGGTGCCCAATCTGAGACAATTTGATTTGTAGAAGTCCTGAGCACTTACAGCTGCAAATGAAGTCAATGACAGCTTCGTTCTAAAGAAAGTGTTAAGACTATTTATTCTGTAAAAGAGGTCATACCCATCCATCATAAAAATGTCTGTTTCAGTTTCCCCATCTCTGAAATGGGAATAAAAATATCACGTTACCTCAGAGCGGTATTGTGAAGATAAACTCAGTAAAATTTGAGAAGAACTCGCATACTATAATGATGCGTGCCATAGAAAAGCCCATAAGGAAGTTAATAATTCAAAGCACATTTGAATTATGTGTAGGCACAAAAGGCATTGGGCCAAACATTCAGTGATGTAGGCAAAACAAAATATTGACTAGCTGTTCATTTAGTGAGCGCTATCCATTCTGTGCACTGAATGAAGCAGGAGTCCTGTGGATAAAATAGTATGTCATATAATTAAAGACTGTATCATAATCAGTGGAGCAAGTGTGGTGGTATGGTCCCTGGTACGCCGTCCCAGTAAGATATTTATAGCCAGTACGCTGTACCGGAAACACACAGGAGGAGCAGAACATGGGGCTGCTAGGCAGCCCCATGCCAACAGCTCCTCCGGCGCAGCCCTTCCACACAGCTGCATCTCCTGTCTGGGGTCTGTACAGCAGCCACGCTGGAGGACAGGGCTGGGGGTGGTACAGCCGTGCTAGAGGACCTGCCAGTGGCCCTACGTTCTGCTCCTTTCGCCACTGCAATTCCCAGGAGAGCCCTGAGGTTCAGAAGTCTCCAGTGCAGCAGGAGGAGCACAGAGCCCCCTTCCCTGAGGTAATGTGGGATGGATCATGGGGAGGGGACAGGGAGAGGGTGCGGGACACAGACTGGGGGCAGGAGGAGTCACATGGGGGGGTTATGTGTGGAGGTCACGTGCCCCCCTTTAGCTGGTGCCCCCCCTTTGTGCCCCTCCCATGAGTGCAGCGTACCAGTAAGAAATGAATTTTACTTGCACCACTTATAATATATATGCACAAGGGGCCAAATTAAGTTTGTACAGGTTAACTTAATTCTGGCATTTCCTAACATGAATGTAATGCCCATGCTTTATATGGCAACATTTGACTGTTTTTCAAGGGGATGTGAAGAGAAATGGAGTTTAGCTGGATACTGTCTTTGCACATCTGCAGAAAGCAAAGTAGGGTAACTCAGCATGACCAGAAACTTCCAGAACACGGTAACCGGACATGCTTAGTAGCTCTGATGTTGTACAGGAAGTTTTCATTGTGGGCAACCTACCTTGCAGTTCATATACTATTCACTATCTGAGAGTTGAGACAATCAGTGTGTGTGTGATGGTGGGGGGAGGTATAAACAGAGATGAAAGTAGGCTTGTGGACTCAGCTGCTGATTAAGATAGCACCAAGAATTATGTTTGCTCTTAGTTCTGGGTCCCAACATCTGTTTGATTTTAGATGCAGGTAAGTGCTGTGCCAGCTTTATTTATTAAGGAAGCCCCCCATTAGGATAATGTTTGGTCCACAGCAGTGGACTAAAGGGAAAGCTAGATGTAAGCATTTGTTACCCCATATTGGCTAAAGAACCTGGTGGAATTTACATGTGGCTATCAGCTCACTGCTTTAAACTGGGAATCTGTCTTCGTTAAAAAAAGAATGGGGGACAACATTTAGTGAAGTGAGTGTTTGTAAATTCTTACCTGATTTAGATGGACTTATGGGGAGAAGAGAGCACCCTATAGAGCAAGAATCTTGTAGAGATTGAGGGAATGGATGTTTTATACGCTGATCTGAATCCCTATACAACTTTTGATACAGACTTCTGTTTCACCAGTAACTGAGACGACTAGTCTGTTATTAACCCAAGGGCTGAAATGCTACTACCTGTGGAGATCCCCAGACTGCTTGTTTTCTGACAGGTTCTGAAGCTTTTGAGAGGACTGATATGCTACCATTCTCCTCAAGCTTAGAGAACACCCGGTAAAAAGCACTACATATGATGATCACACTATAAAGACTGAGAAATCATCTCTGAGGGGGAAAAAATAAGAGGGGAATGTGTTTTGATATTTATGCTAAGTATACATAATGTTGAAACCTTATATTTTCATGCTTGTAACACAAACAAAAGGGGGAAGTCAGTGTAAGGAAGAGTAGATTTATTGTCTAAAAGCTTTTAAGAACTATTCATAATATTCCAAATACTATTTACAATATGTTCTGTGTGTATTAAGGGTTTGTTTTACTAAGAAAGTTTATGGTACTCTTCAAAACTGACTGGAACTATTAATATCCATTTATCAGGGTTCTACATATAATAGCTCCGAGGCTAAATTATTTGTAATGCTTTTTGAAAATCCTGGAAAGGCAAAACTCTGGTCCGTGCTTCAGCAAAGTGTGCAGGAGGAAGGGAAATATCATAGATGTGTACAGACTAGTGTCTGAGCATTCCCTCTTCTGTTACATGCACACTTGGCTTTGCAACCTTAATGTTTTGTGAATGTAGGGTTTTTTAAACATAGAATTTAACATATATATTGAATTAGCATTAGGCATCTCAGCTACATTGGACCCTATTATGCTGAACATGACACAGGATTCAGAAAATAGCAGCCCCCTTATTGTTGACAGTCTAAAAAGATACAAAATCTCGTGGATGAGACAAACAAGAGGCTTTGGGTGAAGGCAGGGGAGACAAAGTAACAAAACCAGTAAGACAAACACCATACTTAATTGCTCGAGCAGTATTCACAACTGGCTATTTGTCAAGCCATTATCTATGCAGATAGTTTCCTATTTGTGGAAGAAAAACAATACATTGAAGGAAAAGGCACTAAGAATTTTGGAATTGTAGAAATGTAGGAAAGTTTTTCCTTTTGAGCAAAAATAAAATATTTTGCTTTCTGAAAACAAGCTGTGCACCTCGGTCAAAGAGCACAGCAAAAAGTCAAGGGTAAATTCCAATTACTGTGACTTGTTCTCTGAAAACTGAATCGTAACCTTTGAAAAGGTTCAGATGAAACATTTACCAGCTGAATTAGTCATGACATGTAAGTGATGGGAAAACCTCAAAGTTTAACTTACAAAAGTTTATCTGAACTATCCAAAATATTCCAGCCAGAAAAATCAGCTGGAAATCTGTAAAAACAGACTCTTGAGATTTTCCCATTTCCACTTCCAATAGCCACCAGAAATACCATGAGGGCAGATATGCTATTTTTGATACTTCCAGCTCCAGCTCTACCTGGAAGCCAAAGTGAAAAGACCTTGTTTGGACTTTCCAGAATGTCAAATATGGATCATTTAAAAATGGTTTTAAGCAATTTGTGGCAGGGATAGTGCATGTTTGGCAATTAGCAAATTACAGGAACTACTGGAGTTCTATTGCTACTACTAAGGCCGTGTCTACACTGGCGGGGTGGGGGCGGGAGGAGAGCTAAGTCAGTCTAAGTTACGCAACTTCAGCTACGAAAATAGAGTAACTGAAGTCAATGTATTTAGAGCTACTTACCGCGGTGTCTTCACTGCAGTAGGTAGACTGCTGACGGTCCCCCATTGACTCCGCCTACGCTTCTCGCTCTTGTGGAATACTGAAGTTGACGGGAGAGCACTCGGCGGTTGATTTATCACGTCTTCTCTAGATGCGATAAATCAACCCCCTCTGGATCGATTGCTCCGGAGGTAAATGTAGACATGCCCTAAGAGTAATAAGACAAGATTTTAGAGAAGTTTCTCCTCCCCCCACTCCCCAAATAGCCCTGGAGGTTTGGCTGGAACCACCACTTCAAAAGATCTTTTGGATCACATTCTCTCAAACTCTCCCCCCTCAACTACCCAATGGATAGCTGTTTCAAACATTGAAAAATGATGTTGGGAACTATGATTATGAGTTTGAGAACAACAAAACAGGGGAAATGTGACTGGGGCGAATTTCTACTGTCCTACTGCACACAAGTATCAAGTTTTATTCCATTGACTAGGTAGGGCAAGGAACATGCTAATGTGATATTGGGATAGCTGTAAAGGTAATATCAGCTGTAGGGGTGCCACTGTACACCATCTTTTCCTCCCCCTAATAGTTGTCAGCAACTCATAATGCTCTTCCTTGCCCCCCCCAGTTCTTCTATAATCCACCATCACCTGTGTCACATACAAGGATTTTGTATTGCAAGAATCAAACATAATCCTAAAGAGTAACTTATTGGTGTTTTTATGTATTTTACAGGTTGTGATGTGTTGAGATTCTAGGAGAATCTATCTTAAGGTTTTTTATAACACCTGACATAGTAAGATCTAAGTGCTTCCCAAGTAAATTAGATGCTCAATGAAGTCCCTAAGAGTACCTGAGGTGGGGGTAGAGGCAATGCACCCTTCACTTCAGCACCCTTCTTTCTCCAGCATCATTGACTTGGTCTCCATTCCTTTTGCAGAAATAGTAGTAAGCATTTTAGTGCTCAGTAAGGAGAGAAAGGTTAATGGAAAATTTTGTATATGCAAACTAACAACTTAGACGATGTTCAGTTTAAATATTTTAGAAAGTGGCAATACAGGAAAATATCAGAAGCAAAAGCATTTTGGATAAATGGTCAAATTTGTCATTGTATTTAGAAAAGTACATTAGCATGATGAATCTCCTTGATGAATTCCCTAATGTTTTTCTAGTCTCCTTGTATTTCTTATGTAATGTTATTTTAAAGTGCATTCATTAGTGTATAGTATTTTTCACCAATGTCTCCTTCAACTGTCTTATTTTCTTCTCTTTGTACAGGTCAAACTTTCAACACAAAGTTTTAACTCAAAAGAGAGATGAATGCGCTTCAAATAAAAATTGGGAAGCTGACTCCATTACCAGGTTTGTAACCTTTTGCCTGTGGACTCTAATTGAGATGGTTAGTGGAAAATTGTATTACTTTTCAAACATGGCTGAAATTAATTGTGGTTATGAGGATGGCTACAACCTGGTCATTCTTCCTGTGAGAGAAGACTGAATTACTAGACAATAATGTGGATACCAACACACAAACTAGAAAGCATATCCATATTGATTGGTAGACTTAATCTGTGAAACTATTATAGGCATGCAGTGAATCATCCTTGCTGAAACTCTTATATCTTTAGACAATAAGAGAGGATAATATGGGGGGAAAGCACCTGACATGTGTCCTTCCTGATTTAGGTATAGATCTATTGTTCCCAAAATGGGAATGGGAATGTTTTGAAAGTGTGTTGTATACTCTAGAGCAGGGGTGGGCAAACTTTTTGGCCCGAGGGCCACATCTGGGTATGGAAATTGTATGGTGGGCCATGAATGCTCCCAAAATTGGGGTTGGGGTGCAGGAGGTGGTGAGGGCTCTGGGGGTGCACGCTCCGGGGCTGGGGATAAGGAGCTTGGAGTGAGGGAGGGGGCTCTGGGCTGGGTCAGGTGTTTGGGTGCGGGGGGGAGGGCTCTGGCTGGGGGTGTAGACTCTGGGGTGGTGCTGGGGATGTGGGGTTTTGGATGCAGGAGGGGGCTCCAGGCTGGGACCAAGGGGTTTGGAGGGTGGGAGGGGGATCAGGGCTGCAGCAGGGGGTTGGAGCATGGAGGGGTGGTTCAGGGGTGCAGGCAGAACTTACCTCAAGCAGCTCCCGGAAGCAGCAGCATGTCCCCATTCCGGTTCCTACATAGAGGCGCACCCAGGCGGCTCTGAGTGCTGCCCCATCCATAAGCACCACCCCTGGAGCTCCCATTGGCCATGGTTTCTGGCCAATGGACGCTATGGAGATGGCACTTTGGGCAGGGGCAGCGTGCGGTGCTGAGCCCCCTGACTGCACTTAAGCATAGGAGCCGGAGTGGGGACATGATGCTGCTTCCGGGAGCTGCACGGAGCGGTCCCCAACCCTGCTCCCCAGCTGGAGTGCAGGAGTGTGACAAGCCCTAGACCCCGCTCCCCAGCAGGAGTTCAAGGGCCAGATTAAAACTGCTGGCGGGCCAGATGCATCCGACAGATATGGGAGTATAACCAATATCTCCCACATCCCACGTGACTGCACTAGCCACTGGGCCAAAGGTTAAAATAGGGGCAGCAGCAGCTCCTCCTCCAGCCATTCCATTTCTTTTGATTTCAGGTCCAAAAGTGCCAGGAAACAAAAACATTTTGAGTCAAACAACGTTTTGTTTGACATAGAACAAAATTTGTGTTGACTCTTTTGATTTGACAACAGTTGCTGGAATTTTCAGATTTGAGTTGGGTCAACCTGAATTTTTCAGAACAGTCAGTGAAAGAAATTAAAAGTCAATGATTCCTACAGCTGTAGTTATTGGATAGTTTCCAAGAACAAACATGGGTGTCAGTCTTGAAGCCAATGGGAAGTCTGTGTGAAGAACAGTTGCAGAATATGACCTTTTACACCTCTGCTGTATCTAGCACATTTTCAAAACATTGGCAATTCCATTTTGTGATCATGGGGACACACTCACCACTAGGATGCCTGGGGCTGGGGATTAGCTTTTTCCAGGTCTGATGCACCCTTCCACTGCTTGTTCTCATGCCTGCTACCTCGCTGCAATTCAGGGTGCTCTCTCTTCACGGCTTGGGCCTCTAGCCAGGTCACTATAGTCCTCCCCTTCTGGGGTATCACTAGACAACTGTTCTAGGCAGTCTTCTGCTCCACTGCCTTGTCTGTGCTACTTCCGCAGCAGCTGGTCAGAGAACCCAGGTCCACCCACTACTCCAGATTCCAGACCAGGGTTCCTACATCTGGCAGCCAAGGTTTTCACTGTCCCAAACTTTGCAACTGTTTTCCTGCGCTGTTTCCTACTTCAACTCTGTCAGGCTCCTTCTCCACCCTCCTCTGGGTATTCCCTGGTCTCAAGGCAAAGATCCTAGGGCTTCTATTCTCCATGTGCTTTTAGCCTTTCCCTTTCTAAGGCTAGAGAGTAACTGCAGGCCATCACATAGCAACACTCTGTTCTCAGCTTCCGAGTTTTATACAAGATCGGCCAGTTCTGGCCCAGTGAGGCTCCATCTTCTATTAGGGCTTGCCTATCCAGCCTAATCCTCCCCCAGGTGCACCCTATCAGATTAATTAGCCCCTTCCCAGCTACCTTAACCCTCTCAGGTAAGGGGTGGAGTGCACTCCATCACATATCCCTGTATAGTAGAGACATAATGTGGGGAAAAGCAGACAGTATAACTGTCGTCAAGCTGTGTATTGCTCTAGGCATATGTTAATTTTGGTGAGTGTGGTACACTGTATGTCCCTAATAGCCACACGGGTTCAGTCTATGAATCAAAACAAATATTTTATTGTAGATTTCATTTGATTGACAATTTATGCTGACAGCATACAAATCTCTCTGAGAAAGTCTTCAAAAGGAAAGGGGATTGACTTGTTAAAATAATGCTTTTAAAAATACTTTTTACTTTAGCAAATAACTTTAATGACCTGCTAATGTCAACAAAGTGATGTTTTAATTAACGGAAAGTCATCCGTCTCTTTTAGACCGTCATTTAAAAGTTCTGTGCTGAGAGGCATGCTTATTAAATCTCTATGCCATCTTTGCACTTATCACTTCCCACACATAGTTGTGGGAGTAGAATCATAATTTATTCCAGATTTTTTTAGATAGCAAATCTTATATTTCATTTTCACTTTGACTCATACATCTGTGAAACTTCTCTTGGAATTGTTAGACTGGGGAGAAGGTGGAGACTTTCAAAAATATTTACCAAAAAAATACATACCAAAATTGTGTGCCAGAGACAGGAGTTACTCTTTTTGGAAACTGAAGTTGGACTCCTAAATACATTTAAACTCTTAAATAAATGCCCAGAAAGCTGAAAATGAAATTAATTGGCGATGAAGGCATTATTCATTTTTCATGTCAAACTTATCTAGGAGCCATAGTATGATCTTTGGCACCTATTTTAAGGCTCTAATATTTGAAAATCTTGGCCTGTATATTTTTAAATATCTCTTCCCTTGCTCTTTATAACTAAGGACTAGGGGACTAGGATTTCCTAACTGGGACCGTGAGTGGTTATTTACACCTACACAAAGTGAGTGGAAAATGCTACCAAATCAGAATTCTTCACTCACAGTGGCAACAACATTCTGTGCTCACTTGATGAGATGTAAATGACAACACAAGGTGCACAGATAGGGAAAATTAGGTCCAGAATACCATATGTTAAGAATTCATCTGCTCTTTTTGTTGATTCTGGATCTCTTAAAATCCTGTCTAACATCATAGTTATTTCTACAGTATCTGGGTATGATATCACAGGGTATTAAATATACAGCAGGATCAGATCAAATTTTAAAATACAAAGATCCTGTTTTTATGTTCATGACTTTATAAAGGCTAATGGAACAAAAAATACAGAACTATTTATCTAAGCAGAATTTTTCTAAAGAGAATATTTTTCAAACTCATTGACCATTTGTCAGCTGACAAATGGTCAATTATATACAGGCCATGATTAGGAATAATCAGTGTTTTTCAAAACAAAAATAAATAATAGTATTAGGACCAGAGCACATGGAATAGTCTTTTGCCAAGTGTAGATGCATTGCCAGCAGATGTTTGAAATTTTTTTATAAAAAAAATAGTTGAACTAATAGTTTTGATATCTCCTACAGGTACGTTTCCTAGGATAACTTTTTCATCTTGTGTTTTTTTTTAAACAGACAACATATTTTTGCAATTGACTAAAGAACCAGCAGGACTCATTGTCTCTCATACAAGATGTGAACTGAGGAGAGAGAGTTTCTAGTGAATGCATTTTTCTTTTTTAGTCACCAATGTTCTACCTTGGAACCACGCTGCCTTGTTACCAAGAAATGTTCTCTTTTTTCCAGAATATACCCAAGAATCAAACTTAAAGGGAAGGCTCCAACTTAGCATCCAATATCAAATTGGTCCTTTGATCCACCTGATATCAGAAATTCTTGATGCAGGGTCACTCCCTAAACACATGAACTAATGTAGCACCAAGGAAGTTACATTTTTCAAGAGTGGTCAGCATTTATGAAGCCCATTACCATTAGCCTATGTGGGGACCAGTAGATTTGAAAGTGCCTTTTGGTAAATATGCTGTACTCTCAGGCCAATAGTTGCTTTTTAACATTAGATACAATTGTATTCCATTAGGTCAGAGACAGTGGTGTATCCAAATCCCTTTTCCAAGCAACTCACAAATTATCAACCTTTGGCAGAGTTTTTTGGTCCAGAAAATCATACAAGGATACCACTGGCTATGTAAATCCAGGAAGGTTCTGGAGCTCCCATTGCATCTGGTCCAAATACATTTGTAAGTGCATGCTTTAACTGGAGGTACTACCATGCTCCAGAGCAGCGCAAGCAATATTGTTGCTGAAGATCTACAAACTATCTAAATTTATCATTGTCAATTAGCTGCAACACAGTGAAACTTCCTCTGTCCATCAAATCCATCTACATTAATGTTTTGCCACCAATTTTAAGGAGAGGATTGCTTCATAGTATTGCCTCTACCTGGAAGAATGAATTGAAGCAGAACTTTCTAGTCAAGTTTGACCAAGCTTGCCTCACAGCCATTGTGGGAGCTCAGGAGCCATCAAATCTGTAATAATTTGATCCTACAATGCCTGAAAGGGAAAGAGGGTATAGCAATTCTCATTCAATCTCATTAAAGGTGAGGTCACATCTAATATGCCAGGCTTAACAAAAAGAAGATAGAATTTTCCAAGTTGAGTTTTTTTTAAATAAATTTAGGGAATAGAAATAGGGAGACCCCTCAGGACATATCAAATTCTGGGAATGTCAAGGTTCCTTCTCCACTCTGAACTCTAGGGTACAGGTGTGAGGACCTGCATGAAAGACCCCCCTAAGCTTATTTTTACCAGCTTAGGTTAAAACTTCCCCAAGGTACAAACTGTTTTTACCTTTTGTCCTTGCACCTTATGCTCCACCTTATGCTGCCACCACCAAAGTGTCTAACACAAATAACAGGGGAAGTACCCACTTGGAAACGTCTGCCCCCCCAAAATATCCCCCCAAGCACTACACCCCCTTTCCTGGGGAAGGCTTGATAAAAATCCTCACAAATTTACATAGGTGAACACAGACCCAAACCCTTGGATCTTAAGAACAATGAAAAAGCAATCAGGTTCTTAAAAGAGAATTTTAATTAAAGAAAAAGTAAAAGAAAAACCTCTGTAAAATCAGGAAAAGAAATACCTTACAGAGTAGTCAGATTCGAAACATAGAGAATCCCTCTAGGCAAAACCTTAAGTTACAAAAAGACACAAACAGGAATATACATCCCATTCAGCACAACTTGTTTTATCAGCCATTTAAACAAAACAGAATCTAATCTAGATAAAGAATCTAATATCTAACTAGATTGCTTATTAACTCTTTACAGGAGTTCTGACCTGCATTCCTGCTTTGGTCCCGGCAAAAGCATCATACAGACAGAGAGGACCCTTTGTTTTCTCCCCCACTCCAGCTTTGAAAGTATCTTGTCTCCTCATTGGTCATTTTGGTCAGGTGCCAGCAAGGTTATCATAGCTTCTTAACCCTTTACAGGTGAAAGGGTTTTTCCTCTGACCAGGAGAGATCTAAAGGTGTTTTACCCTTCACTTTATATTTATGACAGGGAAGGATGTTCATTTTCAATATATTAATCACACAAACAGTGTTAATGAATTACCTTTCCCCAAATTGTTAGCCACTTGGGCAATAATTGGTTCTATATTTTAGAGATGTCCTGAACAATTTTGGAATTCAGTATTCTTAACTATTTCATATAAGAGGATTACCATTGAAAATCCACATTTGAGGAAAGGCCTTTGTGACATATTTGTTAATGCCTAAGATTTCTGACTTATTCCAATTTCATTGGAGAAGAGTCCAGTCTTAATAGTGGTTAGAAGTTAAGAAATGGTAACCTCAAGCTTAGATACAAATACAACAGCATCATCCTTATGGAGCATAATTTTGTGCTCTTTTTCTCACTCTCATACCATGAGTATATTGATTTGCTTAGATGACAATGGCTAAAGGTTCTATCACTAAATCAAATAGAGGAGAATGGGGCAGCCATACCTCATACCTCTCTTTAATGGAAATGGAGCAGAAATAATACTATTGGTAACTACCCTAAAAGTTGGTTAAGAGTATAAAAGCTTAATTCAAGCAATAAATTGGTTACCAAATCCAAATTTTGCTAACACTGAAAAAAAACTGTGGTCAAAGTCCTTTTTGACATCTAAAGAAATGATAGCTAAGAGTTCTTTAGAATGTCTCGAAGTGGCAATAATATCAGTCAGTCGATGCAAATTGTCTGAGCCATGTCTATTATGAAGGAAGCCTACCTGATTTATGTGTATAATGTGAGGGAGAAGTTTATCCAGTCGCATAGCAAGACCTTTAGCTAAAATCTTAGCCTCACAATTGATTAAAGCAATTGGTCTACAATTATGACATAGTCCAAGGACTTTACCAGGTTTAGGAATAACTGAAATTACAGCTTCTTTTAGAGTAAGCAGGACAGTTTGCTTATTCTTGGCTTCACTGAACATATCCAATAATCTAGGTGTTTAAGTTTCAGAAAACTTTTTGTAAAATTCATCTGGCAACCCATCTATACAAGGAGCCTTTCCAATCTTAATTTCTTTTATAGCCTAAGTCAGTTCTGCAATTTCTAGAGAAATATCGAAAAGTTCCTTCTGAGATTGAGATCTGTGGCAGAGACAATCCACTAAATAGATAGCATCTTTATTGATTCCCTCTTCAGCTAAATAACTGAATAAAACTGTTGAACCTGTTTATTATCTGACTATATTATATATAATTTATTGCTACTATCACAAATAGCAGCAATTTTATTTCTATTAGCCTTTTGCTTAAGTCTGTATGCCAACAGCTTGCCGGCTCTCTCACCAGATTCCCAGTAGTTTTGCTTCAAACAGAATAAAGCAAACTCGGCCTTTGGGGACAGAAGTTTGTTAATTTCATACCTTAGATTGGTGATGGTTTTGAGTTTCTCTGGTGCGTGGACAGAAGCATAGTCTCCATCCAAGGACTTAGTTTCCTTCACAAGCGTATCAATTCTATGTTCTCTCCCTTTCTTTTTGAAGGTGGCATAAGAGATATGGCCTCTAATGAAGGCTTTAAAAGCTTCCCATAGTGTGATAACTGATGAAGTAGTGGGGGTATTTGTTTTTTTTAAAATGTTCTAAGTCCTCCTGGATAGAGTTAACAAATGGTGTATCAAACAGCAGAGAAGTATTTGATCTCCATATTTTAGTTGAGGATATGTACCGTGGGGGCCTAAAAGACCTATTTATAAAACATGGTCAGATGTAACAATGTCACAATCAGTGACAGAACTGATCAAGTCTTGTGAAACTAAGAAATAGTCCAATCTTGAATATACTGAATGAGCTGAAGAGAGAAAAAACTATAGTCTCTGGCTGTAGGATTACTCAATCTCCACACATCTTGTAAACCTAAATCAGCTATGTATGTATAAAGTAAGTGATGAGTAGTTATGTTCTTATATGAAGGTGGAAAAGATTTGTCTAGGGCTTCATTTAAGTCTGCAGCCATAATAATAGGATGGTGGCCCATGTCTTTTATACTCAAAAATTATGAAAAAAATCTGGGATTGTCCTGGTTTGGTTCATAGAGACTGGCAAAGATGATTATGAAATTGCCAATTTTAGAACCTCAAATCTGCCCTCACCGTCAGACCTTGTGCTCAGAATGTTAACATTCAACTTTTTTTAATGTATTAGTACACCAGTGCCCTTTCCTTTAGAATTAAAGTAATTAACTCTGTTCAGTTTACAAGCTTTAAATTCTGTTAGATGTGTCTCCTGGAGCACGGCCATGTCAACATTCCCTTTTTAAGCACTGAGTATATCACTTTTAAGAGGGTTATTAAAAACTTTTATATTCCAGGAGACACATTTAATTGCTGGAACCACCATTGTCAAAATATACCAGATAAAATATAAAGTCACTTTGTGAATAAATGAGAAATTGCAGATTTTCCTGAGCAGCATACAGTTCTTGCATAGCTATGCAGTGCACGTTATATAATCCAGGGATAGCGTGTTGTTTCCCAGTACATTTTCTACAAGAGTGAAAAGAGAAATCCCAGCATGGAAAGGGGTAGAAAAGGGAATTAAAAACAGTATAAAAACAGAAATGGAAAAGATACCGGAAGAAGAAATACACATTAGTACCCTAAAATCAAATAGAAACATTTGTTTAAACAGTCCAAAAATACACACTTGTCAGCCAAAGAGGGTGGGCAAATCAGATGAAATTTAGAGATCCTCACACCTACTTGGGCCCCAAACATTACAAGTGTGGTAATCATGTATTACCAATAGAACCTTGATACATTAGTCCATAAAGTAGTACCATCTAATAAAGCAATTATATAATGTACATCTAATATACAATTATATAATATACATAATATTATATAATATAAGGAAGTTAATTCATATTAACCCTTTAATCCTTCAACTCCAATGAGAGAGAAAAAACTGAAAAGGAGCTAACAAATATCAATTAACTCCCATCAACTTGTTTAGAGCAGCCATATCAAATTTCAGAGAGCAATACATACATTCCATATGGCCAGATCATTCGAGAGATGTTTCCTCTTGGGAGGGAGGAGTTTGCATATTTTGAAGTATTTTTCTGCTCCTGAGGAAACTTAATGATACTATCTTCTCAGCACCGTTAATATGGAATGTTGCTGGGTTTTTAATAAAATACTTCACGTCCATCTTCCTGGCCAATTGTTTTTCTTGATCAAAAGTTGCCCTCAGGAACTTCACAATCAATGCTTTAGGTCGACCTCCTGGAGCTGGCTTGGGGGCAAGGGCCTGGTGAGCCTGTACTATATCAAAACAAAAATATACCATAAGATCCAGCAACTTAGTTAGCAGTTTAGGACAAATTCAGAAGGTTTAGCTTTCTGTATTCCCTCAGGGACACCCCCCTCCCGCCCCAATCCTGATGTTACATCAAAGTGAGAAGTTTTCTAGATCAATTAGTTTGGCCGTATAGTCTTGATTTGATTACAGTGCTTCATAACCTGTTATTTATTCTCTTTAAAATCATCTTCCATTTCAGAAATTCTGTGTTCTGCTTCACCCATCCATCTGGGATCTGGTATAGGTCTTGTAGTACACTCTGACTCTCAGTCATGGTGGTCTGTAGGGCAGAATTTGTAGATTTAATTTCACCAGTATCTGCAGCCACCTGTTGCAGTACAGCCATCAGCTGCATTCCATCAGGCTCCGGCATCATTTTGTTTGGAGAAGGAGGGGCAAAAATTGTTCTTAAATAACATTTTGGGGATTTAAAATTTGTTTTAGTTAATAAAAATTGAAACAATTAATGTGTTTAATCATATCCAAGATATATTTTATAATTGTTAGTTGGAGATACCATCAAATTCATGAAGTATTTGATTCTAGATATCAGTCTCATTGTCAGTCAATTCTTTCTCTAAAGCAGAACCTCCTGTTTTAGAAGTTATCACATGTTTAGTTTATTGTGTGATTTCTTTTCTAATTTGGCCAGAATATTTAATCCAGTGTGTCAGTGTGTATCATTGGACTCAGGGATTGATATCCACAATTAAGAATATTATTTATTGATTCGTAGTAATAATGCATAACATACAAATAAGTCTTTAATGTTCAAAAGATAAAATTGGATACAGTATCTCTGCACTGTTTACAGTGGTTGCTCTTAATGAAATCACCATTGTTGAAGTACTGTATTCAGTAGTTTAAACAATAGCAATCCCATTTCAAGAGGTTGTCACTGTTGTGTGAGAACACTAGTGCTGGAAATAAGTGTTATAACAAATTCACATGCAGTGGTGACCAATAATCCAGCTCTGTTATGAGGAAGCGCAAGCTGCAAACCAGCTCAAGGTACATATCAACAGTCAGAATGAGGTGCATTATGAACTCCAATACATTTCTGGGCATTAAATAGATATTTAATAGATATGAAAAGTCAGGGGACATACCAACGTTTGGGGGAAACTGCCTAACTTGCCCCATAGCAAATGATGCCTCTCCTCCTCACTCCTGCCTCCTTACTATCCCCCTCAGAAGTAAAGCAGGATTGGGTTCAGGGGTCTTGCTGTGGGCATCTTGCTAGTTATCTTTTGGGGGTGGGAAGGATTTTTTTCCCCTTCACTGCTAGATTGGCCAGGGTGGGACAGGTTTTTTCACTGGCCTTTCAGAAGCCCAGGGACCTGGTGAGTAGGTTAGGTTGAAAAACACATTTTGTCACAACTTGGCAGGTGACCAGTGTTTCTTCAGCCTTTATAAATATGTCAGCTCTTTCCAAGTGGTTACCACTCTAAAATATATCTCCTTTAGGGTTTCATTTTGGAATGTGATTTTTTTTTCTTTGTAGTAGTAGATGGTTTATTTTAATATAAGCACATTTTTAGTGAGACTTGTGTGTAGTTTCTTTACACGAACTAGATACATAGTTTTGTGCTGAATGCCCCAAATAGAAAGGGCAAGAAGGGCTTTCAGCATAATTTTAGTGCTATGCCCTATCCTAGAACAAGTAAAAATGATATTATTTTTAAGTATTAAAAAATGCAGAGTCCACTTCATTAAAAACAAAAATCCCCAAGTCCTGTCCACAACATTCAAAAGATTCAAGTAGGACAGCTCAACACATGGCTTTCACAAATATGTGGGGGAAATTTTATGACACTTACCTACCTAAAAATAACATCAATGTACAATAGCTTTAGCAATGCTAGCCACACTGTAACTACCTCAATGAAGTATTTTGCTGATAGATTTGCTATCCTCTGAGAAACAGCTGCTTCAGCTGACACTTGGGCAATGGGTCAAGGGACACCACTTGGTTCCTCGTTCTGAAAGCCAATAATCCCCAGCATCCGTCTTCAGAGGATGGAACATTTGCTGCACAATACTACTAATCACTAGTTGCTCTCATAGCATTGGAGTAGTAAATGGTAGGGAAAGAAAAAAGACATGGGTAAGGAACAAACAAACTGCAATGAGCCAGTGATCTAGAATGCTTAATCAGGGAATATTTGGAAGAGAGAAAACAGACAAATTGAGACAGATGGATTTTCACTATATTTTTCAAAATAAATATGTGTGAGGAGAGTACAAAAGGAAAATAAAGATGAAACATGAACAATTATTTGACTGACACTGAAACATATTTGAAATAATAGAGAGAAAATATGGTCTAGTAGTGAAAGCACAGGATTGGGATTCGGGACAACTGAATTCTATTCACTTCTCTGCCACGATTTGCTCCATGATTTTGGGCAAGTCACTTAGTTTCTTAGTGCTGCCAGATAAAGGTGGTATTAGACTTAAAATCTGTAACCTTGTGAAAGGTACTTGTAAATGCAACATTTTGTTTTTGCAAGCAATGGAGATGCTATATTGAAAAAAGAATCCCTCAATAATCCGGGACAAGTGAATTTTAAGATTATTTGATGTGCCACATAGATACTATTTGTATTGTACAATATAAATCAGAAACACGCATTTTCCAGTTTAATAAGCAAGCTGGACATTTCTAAGAATTTTGCTTCATGTTGTTAATACCACATTTCTATTTATACTGCAGTCTATGTGATACAATTCTTCTATTCTCTTTTATATGTTTAGTTATTTTTCAATAAAAAGTTGAAAATGCATAACTGCAGCTTTTCTGAACTACCTGTAACTCTTAACTCTCTTCCAATATGATCATCTTGTAATCTCCAAGTTCTGTCCCCTTTGAACAGGTTTTGTTTTATTGCACACTGTCCCAAATTCCTCTGTGTGTTTTATGAGGCCCAATTCAGTGGCTCTGGTCCCATTAGGAAGAAGGGATTAAACACACACATTTACCTTTGCAGCTAGCAGGAAATTTATCTGTCTCCCTGAAATGTTGAGTACTACCCAGGGCGGCTGCTTCCATTGTGGGTCATGGGTTATCTCAAATGTCTTTTTATAAATCAATCAGCTCTGCCTTTGAATCTATTTAACTTTAACATCAGTATTGCAAAGCTTGAGATTAATAGTCTAAGCTTGTCTGTGAATGCTGTCTATGAGCAAATATCCCTGGGAATAAGTATCACTCACCCCTGTTTGGCCTTTATTCCTTTGCCGCCATACATATACTCCAAGTGTCCTTTTTTTCTTTTATTTCCCATACATGACAGGGCAGACCTCAGCTGTCCTGTTTTCTATTCACATTACCGCAATTCTAGAGAGAGAACTCAATTCTCTTAAAAGGCAATTTTTATAGCACTCCCTTTTTTCCACAAGGGAAATCTTTTCCTTGTGAATTCTTGTACTGTCTCTACTCCTCCGTTGCTGGGCAACCTGTGTTTTCATTTATTAACATGTAAGTGATATTTTTAAACATATAGGCTATTAAGCAGCTCAAGGGGACAGCAGAATGAGGGGATTGGAGCAGAAGGTCAGTTTTAAACTCTCCCTGCTCCTCCAAGGTGCCAGGCTCCAGGAGTGGCCCTCCAGCCCTTTAACTCTCTTGCATTTCCAGTTCAGTTTTTCCTAAAGAAAGCGGAGCTTTTCAGAAAATTTCACTAAAATTAGAAGGGGAGGGAAGGGGGGAAATGGTAGGATTCCCCTCCCCCAAATTATTTCTAGTAGAAAGTAAGTTGAAAGTGACTGTTCTACAACAAACTGCTTCTGAAAGAGAACTCAGACTTGAAAAGAAATGAGGGGAGAGATGTCCAAATAATCTAGTTGAGCATTTAAACTGGGTGAAAAAACAAAACAATATAGATAAAATATTAAGGAATATTACATGCTTTTCTTCTCTTAGCCATTTACTAGGAACTATTTTTTGTAGTGGAAAGATATATTGAATATAACTTCTGAAGGATGGTTTTGTTTTTTAAAGAAACTTAAAATTAAAGAGCCGCCCTCTAATAGCAATAAACTCCATTGGTCTGTTTATGAGGCTACACCTACACAACGGGTACTGTAACATCATATCTACAACACCATAGCCATGCCAGCATAATCCTGTGGTTTTCTGTTGCTGTAGGAACTCCACCTCCCTGAGTGCCAATAGCTAGATCAATGGAAGCATTCTTCAGTTTACCTAGCTATATCTACACCGGAGATTAGGTCAGCACAGCTATGATACTCAGAGATGAGGATTTTTCACACTCCGGAACACCAGAGTTGTGTCAACCTAAATTTTAAGTGTAGATTATGCCTTAGTAAGACATTGGTAAACTTTGCTCTTTTGCCTTGCAGCATACTTGATGCATACACACATAGTCTACTAAAGCACAGTCTGCTGTGGTTTATTACTATGTTGTGGCCAGATTTTCAGGAGTGTTCAGTACATAGTCCCATTGTTCTCTGTGGGAAGTGAGCATTTTTGAAAATCTGGCCTCTTGTAACCAAAGGCACAATAATTTACATGTGTTAAAGGGCACCGTGTTCTAAATATTTGAACAAGTGTTGCAAAGAAAAGGAGTACTTGTGGCACCTTAGATAACAAATTTATTTGAACATGAGCTTTCGTGAGCTACAGCTCACTTCATCGGATGCATTCAGTGGAAAATACAGTGGGGAGATTTATATACACAGAGAACATGAAACAATGGGTGTTACCATATGCACTGTAAGGAGAGTGATCACTTAAAATGAGCTAATACCAGCAGGAGAGCGGGGAGTAGTGGGGGGGGGAAGAAAACCTTTTGTAGTGATAATCAAGGTGGGCCATTTCCAGCAGTTCAAAAGAATGTCTGAGGAACAGTGTGTGTGTGTGTGGGGTGGGGGGGGGGGGTGGGAATAAACATGGGGAGATAGTTTTACTTTGTGTAATGACCCATCCACTCCCAGTCTCTATTCAAGCGTAAGTTAATTGTATCCAGTTTGCAAATTAATTCCAATTCAGCAGTCTCTCGTTGGAGTCTGTTTTTGAAGTCTTTTTGTTGTAATATTGCAACTTTTAGGTCTGTAATCGAGTGACCAGAGAGATTGAAGAGTTCTCCGACTGGTTTATGAATGTTATAATTCTTAACATCTGATTTGTGTCCATTTATTCTTTTATGAAGAGACTGTCCAATTTGACCAATGTACATGGCAGAGGGGCATTGCTGGCACTTGAAGGCATATATCACATTGGTAGATGTGCAGGTGAATGAGCCTCTGATAGTGTGGCTGATGTGATTAGGCCCTGTGATGGTGTCCCCTGAATAGATATGTGGACACAGTAGGCAACGGGCTTTGTTGCAAGGATAGGTTCCTGGGTTAGTGGTTCTGTTGTGTGGTGTGTGGTTGCTGGTGAGTATTTGCTTCAGGTTGGGGGGCTGTCTGTAAGCAAGGACTGGCCTGTCTCCCAAGATCTGTGAGAGTGATGGGTCGTCCTTAGGATAGGTTGTAGATCCTTGATGATGCATTGGAGAGGTTTTAGGTGGGGGCTGAAGGTGATGACTAGTGGCGTTCTGTTATTTTCTTTGTTGGGCCTGTCCTGTAGTAGGTGACTTCTGGATACTCTTCTGGCTCTGTCAATCTGTTTCTTCACTTGAGCAGGTGGGTATTGAAGTTGTAAGAATGCTTGATAGAGATCTTGTAGGTGTTTGTCTCTGTCTGAGGGGTTGGAGCAAATGCGGTTGTATCGTAGAGCTTGGCTGTAGACAATGGATCGTGTGGTGTGATCTGGGTGAAAGCTGGAGGCATGTAGGTAGGAATACTGGTCAGTAGGTTTCTGGTATAGGTTGGTGTTTATGTGACCATCGTTTATTAGGACCGTAGTGTCCAGGAAATGGACCGCTTGTGTGGATTGGTCTAGGCTGAGGTTGATGGTGGGGTGGAAATTGTTGAAATCATGGTGGAATTCCTCAAGGGCTTCTTTTCCATGGGTCCAGATGATGAAGATGTCATCAATATAGCGCAAGTAGAGTAGGGGCATTATGGGATGAGAGCTGAGGAAGCGTTGTTCTAAGTCAGCCATAAAAATGTTGGCATACTGTGGGGCCATGCGGGTACCCATAGCAGTGCCGCTGGTTTGAAGGTATACATTGTCCCCAAATGTAAAATAGTTGTGGTTGAGGACAAAGTCACAAAGTTCAGCCATTATCGGGGATACTGTTCCTGACGGCTTGTAGTCCATCTTTGTGTGGAATGTTGGTGTGGAGGGCTTCTACATCCATAGTGGCCAGGATGGTGTTTTCAGGAAGATCACCGATGGATTGTAGTTTCCTCAGGAAGTCAGTGGTGTCTCAAAGATAGCTGGGAGTGCTGGTAGCGTAGGGCCTGAGGAGGGAGTCTACATAGCCAGACAATCCTGCTGTCAGGGTGCCAATGCCTGAGATGATGGGGCATCCAGGATTTCCAGGTTTATGGATCTTGGGTAGCAGATAGAATACCCCAGGTCGGGGTTCCAGGGGTGTGCCTGTGAGGATTTGTTCTTGTGCTTTTTCAGGGAGTTTCTTGAGCAAATGGTGTAGTTTCTTTTGGTAACCCTCGGTGGGATCAGAGGGTAATGGCTTGTAGAAAGTGGAGTTGGAGAGCTGCCAAGCAGCCTCTTGTTCATATTCCAACCTATTCATGATGACGACAAAGAAAGAAAGAAGTCCTACATTCTAATACCAAAATGGCCCTGTCATTTGCTCAGTATAAAGCCTTGAGCAAGTTGCTTCTTGATGACTAAGTTTCCTCACCTGTAAAATGGGGATAGTATTTACCCTTCAGTGATGTTTATTAATGCTTGGAACATGTATTTCATGATACAGTACATAAAATTATTATTAGCGCTGGACAGAAAACAGTTTTCCCAGCCTATCAAAATGTTTACGAATTTTTTTAAAAAATCTCATTCAACATAGGGATGAAATAATTTTTTTAACAACATTTTAACAAAAACAATTGGCCTATTAAATTAAAGTTACTTCCCCATGTTTTGCTGAGTATATGCGTTGTGTTGCCATTTCCCCCCCCCCAGCAAAGAAGTTCAATTTAGAGATAAAAGGATTGAATCCTGCAGGCCATTTTTAAGGCATTGAAGCCAATGGGAGTTTGCATGCATAGGAAATGCAAAACTGAGCCCTGCACAGCTCTTGTGCATATAATCCACTTTCTTTAAATCCATTATCAGACCAGTAAAGTTTTTGTAATAGACAATAGCAAATAAAACATATATTATGGATCCAGTAGGACTGTGTTGATATTCTGTATGTGGAGCACATATTTTAATACCAGTCACATAAGTATTAACATCCACATTAAAGCGCCTACTTTAAACAAACATCTAGGACACCTTCCTCTGCAAACACTGGGAAAGTGGGAAATAAACAGTTCATAAGATGCCCTAGCATTTGCTCCTCCACCCTCACTGAAAATACTGCCACTAGGAACTCATGGATACATTGTCGCTATGGCCTTTGCTGCTTTGAGATACTAGTTAATACAGATGCTCTTTTGTCCATTGCTGACAGGAATGGGGTCAGCCACACCAGAGTATTGAAAGTGAAAAGAAACACGTTCGCAGTGCAGATAAAGGCAGTTGTGTAATTTGGGTCTCCACTTCACTTGCATTGTAGGAAAATCTGACCAAAAGCCATCACCTTTTTTTTTAAATCCTTCAAGTCTCATTCTATTTTTATATTGTTGATATGCAAAATATCTCAAAATATATCTATATCATTTAATTTTGCTTATATTGTATGTACAGTCAAACTAAGCCTTTTGCTAATGAGTAGATAATGAACTTATTTTATGAATGAATTGATTTTATTAATTGGTAACAACCAAACAATGTGGTAGCCCCTTTAATGAGCTAAGCTGCAATACAAAGCTTCAGCATTTTGGTGGACTGAATATGCAATTAGAAGAACACTACCAACTGACCTGGCTAAGTTATTAAAGAATTTCAGGCATAAACTAAACTAAATTCTGATTAACCTACCTTTGGCCTGAGAAACTGCTCAGCAGATCTGCGACTCAGGCAGTGAAAAGTTAATTGGGGGAGAGAACTCGATCTGTAGAAGTTGTTAAAAATATCACAAATTCACTATTGCTATAATTTACTACTGCCTTTAGGGTATACACATCTAAGAAGACACCTATTCAAAAATGAGTGAATGGAAAGATGACCTCAGTGCTTCATGGGATTCTGTTCAAAATGTGATTGTTCAACCAATATATGTTTCCATCTGAATCTGGGTAACATTTTCAAAAGTGTCTAAATGACATAAGAGACTAACGCTCTCTTGATTTTCAGTGAGACTTAGGCTTCTAAGTGCAATAGTCACTTTGAAATTGGGACTTAGGCACAACCGTATTTTATGAGAATGGAATTGGGATAGAGGGTTGAGGGGCTAGATTGGCTGTGGTAAACTGGTGTAGTTCCATTAACTTCAATGGAGCTACAGCAATTTACATCAACTGCGGATCCTACTGAATTCTTTAAAAAATAAAGTCTATACCATAGCTTAACTGTCAAAGCATATGCCTTAAAATGTACTAACATTTTGTTTTGAACAGAGGGACAAAGCTTCTTCTTTTATTTGAAACAAAAGAAAAGCTTCAATTAAAATGTTCAAAACTGCAGGTACCAATAAGGAAGCAACACTTTAAGTTGTTGTCTAGTTTCATCTCAAAAGGCATTCATGCTCCAGCAGCAAAATTCACTCTGGATTCCAGAGGCAAATCATCTCATCTGGGCCCTGGTCTACACTAGGACTTTAGGTCGAATTTAGCAGCATTAAATCGATGTAAACCTGCACCCGTCCACACGATGAAGCCCTTTATTTTGACTTAAAGGGCTCTTAAAATCGATTTCCTTACTCCACCCCTGACAAGTGGATTAGCGCTTAAATCGGCCTTGCCGGGTCGAATTTGGGGTACTGTGGACACAATTCGACGGTATTGGCCTCCGGGAGCTATCCCAGAGTGCTCCATTTTGACCGCTCTGGACAGCACTCTCAACTCAGATGCACTGGCCAGGTAGACAGGAAAAGAACCGCGAACTTTTGAATCTCATTTCCTGTTTGGCCAGCGTGGCAAGCTGCAGGTGACCATGCAGAGCTCATCAGCAGAGGTGACCATGATGGAGTCTCAGAATCGCAAAAGAGCTCCAGCATGGACCGAACGGGAGGTACGGGATCTGATCGCTGTATGGGGAGAGGAATCCGTGCTATCAGAACTCCGTTCCAGTTTTCGAAATGCCAAAACCTTTGTCAAGATCTCCCAGGGCATGAAGGACAGAGGCCATAACAGGGACCCGAAGCAGTGCCGCGTGAAACTGAAGGAGCTGAGGCAAGCCTACCAGAAAACCAGAGAGGCGAACGGCCGCTCCGGTTCAGAGCCCCAAACATGCCGCTTCTATGATGAGCTGCATGCCATTTTAGGGGGTTCAGCCACCACTGCCCCAGCCGTGTTGTTTGACTCCTTCAATGGAGATGGAGGCAATACGGAAGCAGGTTTTGGGGACGAAGACGATGATGATGATGATGACGAGGTTGTAGATAGCTCACAGCAAGCAAGCGGAGAAACCGGTTTTCCCGACAGCCAGGAACTGTTTCTCACCCTGGACCTGGAGCCAGTACCCCCTGAACCCACCCAAGGCTGCCTCCTGGACCCAGCAGGCGGAGAAGGGACCTCCGGTGAGTGTACCTTTTAAAATACTATACATGGTTTAAAAGCAAGCATGTGAAAGGATTACTTTGCCCTGGCATTCGCGGCTCTCCTGGATATACTCCCAAAGCCTTTGCAAAAGGTTTCTGGGGAGGGCAGCCTTATTGCGTCCTTCATGGTAGGACACTTTACCACTCCAGGCCAGTAACACGTACTCGGGAATCATTGTACAACAAAGCACTGCAGTGTATGTTTGCTGGCGTTCAAGCAACATCCGTTCGTGTGTTATCCTCAGGAGAGTGAGATATAATCCATGGTCACCTGGTTGAAATAGGGTGCTTTTCTTCAGGGGACACTCAGAGGAGCCCATTCCTGCTGGGCTGTTTGCCTGCGGCTGAACAGAAATGTTCCCCGCTGTTAGCCACAGGGAGGGGGGAGGGTTGAGGGGGTAGCCACGCGGTGGGGGGAGGCAAAATGCGACCTTGTAACGAAAGCACATGTGCTATGTATGTAATGTTAACAGCAAGGTTTACCCTGAAAAAGTGTAGCCAGTGTTTTATAAAATGTGTCTTTTTAAATACCGCTGTCCCTTTTCTTTTCTCCACCAGCTGCATGTGTTTCAATGATCACAGGATCTTCTCCTTCCCAGAGGCTAGTGAAGATTAGAAAGAAAAAAAAACGCACTCGAGATGAAATGTTCTCCGAGCTCATGCTGTCCTCCCACACTGACAGAGCACAGACGAATGCGTGGAGGCAAATAATGTCAGACTGCAGGAAAGCACAAAATGACCAGGAGGAGAGGTGGCGGGCTGAAGAGAGTAAGTGGCGGGCTGAAGAGAGTAAGTGGCGGGCTGAAGAGAGGGCTGAAGCTCGAATGTGGCGGCAGCGTGATGAGAGGAGGCAGGATTCAATGCTGAGGCTGCTGGAGGACCAAACCAGTATGCTCCAATGTATGGTTGAGCTGCAGCAAAGGCAGCTGGAGCACAGACTGCCACTACAGCCCCTGTGTAACCAACCGCCCTCCTCCCCAAGTTCCATAGCCTCCACACCCAGACGCCCAAGAACGCGGTGGGGTGGCCACCGGCCAACCAGCCACTCCACCACAGAGGATTGCCCAAAAAAAAGAAGGCTGGCATTCAATAAATTTTAAAGTTGTAAACTTTTAAAGTGCTGTGTGGCATTTTCCTTCCCTCCTCCACCACCCCTCCTGGGCTACCTTGGTAGTCATCCCCCTATTTGTGTGATCAATGAATAAAGAATGCATGAATGTGAAGCAACAATGACTTTATTGCCTCTGCAAGCAGTGATCAAAGGGAGGAGGGGAGGGTGGTTAGCTTACAAGGAAGTAGAGTGAACCAAGGGGCGGGGGTTTCATCAAGGAGAAACAAACAGAACTTTCACACCGTAGCCTGGCCAGTCATGAAACTGGTTTTCAAAGCCTCTCTGATGCGTACCGCACCCTCCTGTGCTCTTCTAACCGCCCTGGTGTCTGGCTGCACGTAACCAGCAGCCAGGCGATTTGCCTCAACCTCCCACCCCACCATAAACGTCTCCCCCTTACTCTCACAGATATTGTGGAGCACACAGCAAGCAGTAATAACAGTGGGAATATTGGTTTCGCTGAGGTCTAAGTGAGTCAGTAAACTGCGCCAGCGCGCCTTTAAACGTCCAAATGCACATTCTACCACCATTCTGCACTTGCTCAGCCTGTAGTTGAACAGCTCCTGACTGCTGTCCAGGCTGCCTGTGTACGGCTTCATGAGCCATGGCATTAAGGGGTAGGCTGGGTCCCCAAGGATACATATAGGCATTT
Organism: Natator depressus; assembly: GCF_965152275.1. Lineage (NCBI taxonomy): Eukaryota > Metazoa > Chordata > Testudines > Cheloniidae > Natator > Natator depressus. The sequence goes on from NC_134237.1 coordinate 49,443,780, forward strand.
CAACATCACCAACAGTTATTTTCTGGTCTGGGAATAAAGTCCCTTCTTGAAGCTTTTGAAACAGACCAGAGTTCCTGAAGATGCGAGCGTCATGTACCTTTCCCGGCCATCCCACGTTGATGTTGGTGAAACGTCCCTTGTGATCCACCAGAGCTTGCAGCACTATTGAAAAGTACCCCTTGCGGTTTATGTACTCGGCGGCTTGGTGCTCCGGTGCCAAGATAGGGATATGGGTTCCGTCTATGGCCCCACCACAGTTAGGGAATCCCACTGCAGCAAAGCCATCCACTATGACCTGCACATTTCCCAGGGTCACTACCCTTGATATCAGCAGATCTTTGATTGCGTGGGCTACTTGCATCACAGCAGCCCCCACAGTAGATTTGCCCACTCCAAATTGATTCCCAACTGACCAGTAGCTGTCTGGCGTTGCAAGCTTCCACAGGGCTATCGCCACTCGCTTCTCAACTGTGAGGGCTGCTCTCATCTTGGTATTCATGCGCTTCAGGGCAGGGGAAAGCAAGTCACAAAGTTCCATGAAAGTGCCCTTACGCATGCGAAAGCTTCGCAGCCACTGGGAATCGTCCCAGACCTGCAACACTATGCGGTCCCACCAGTCTGTGCTTGTTTCCCGAGCCCAGAATCGGCGTTCCACAGCATGAACCTGCCCCATTAGCACCATTATGCATGCATTGGTAGGGCCCATGCTTTCAGAGAAATCTGTGTCCATGTCCTGATCACTCACGTGACCGCGCTGACGTCGCCTCCTCGCCCGGTAGCGCTTTGCCAGGTTCTGGTGCTGCATATACTGCTGGATAATGCGTGTGGTGTTTAATGTGCTCCTAATTGCCAAAGTGAGCTGAGCGGACTCCATGCTTGCCTTGGTATGGCGTCCGCACAGAAAAAAGGCGCGGAATGATTGTCTGCCGTTGCTCTGACGGAGGGAGGGGCGACTGACGACACGGCTTACAGGGTTGGCTTCAGGGGGCTAAAATCCACAAAGGGGGTGGCTTTACATCAAGGAGTAGTTCAGGCAGGACTTCACGGAGGGTTCCAATAAGAAATGGTGCACCTAAGTTATTGTTCTTATTGGAACAAGGAGGTTAGCCTGGCCTCTGATTGATACATGGCTAGATCTACCTCGCTGCACCTTCTCTGTGAGTGACTGCAGTGTGACCTAGAGGAATGAGTCCCCTAGACAGGGGAGGAGGCAAATGAGTACAAAACAAATCTGGTCTATTTCTTGTTTTGATCCACTCCACCTATCTTTTACATCTTTGGCTGGCAGCAGACGGTGCAGAAGGACTGCAAGCCATCCACATCTCATGGCTGCTCGGCAGAAGATGGTACAGTACGACTGCTAGCCATCGTCATCTCTTGCCTGCCTGGCAGAAGATGGCACAGTACGATTGCTAGCCATCGTCATCTCTTGCCTGCCCGGCAGAAGATGGTACAATACGATTGCTAGCCATCGTCATCTCTTGCCTGCCCGGCAGAAGATGGTACAATACGATTGCTAGCCATCGTCATCTCTTGCCTGCCCGGCAGAAGATGGTACAATACGACTGCTAGCAATCCATATTGCCTGCCTGCTCACCATTAGACAGTTCAATACGACTGACTGCAGGACTAAAGAGAATGACCTGGTCAAGTCACCAAAAATTTAGTCTCTGCGCCCATGTCTGCCTAGGCGCTCCCAGCCGACGTGGCCAGGAGCACCTCGGACATGACGAGGACGGCTATCAGTCATACTGCACCGTCTGCTGCCAGAAGGCAATGGGTTGCTGCTACTGTGTAGCAATGCCGTACTGCGTCTGCCAGCACCCAGGAGACATACGGTGACGGTTACCTGAGCGGGCTCCATGCTTGCGGTGGTATGGCGTCCGCACAGGTAACTCAGGAAAAAAGGCGCAAAACGATTGTCTGCCCTTGCCTTCACGGAGGGAGGGAGGGAACGGGGGCCGGACAATATGTACCCAGAACCACCCGCGACAATGTTTTAGCCCAATCAGAGTGCTCCATTGGGCTGCTCTGGACAGCACTCTCAACTCAGATGCACGATTGTTTGCCGTTGCTCTGACGCAGGGAGGGGCGACTGAGGACACGGCTTACAGGGTTGACTTCACGGAGGGTTCCAATAAGAAATGGTGCACCTAAGTTATTGTTCTTATTGGAACAAGGAGGTTAGCCTGGCCTCTGATTGATACATGGCTAGATTTACCTCGCTGCACCTTCTCTGTGAGTGACTGCAGTGTGACCTAGAGGAATGAGTCCCCTAGACAGGGGAGAAGGCAAATGAGTACAAAACAAATCTGGTCTATTTCTTGTTTTGATCCACTCCATCTATCTTTTACATCTTTGGCTGGCAGCAGATGGTGCAGAAGGACTGCATTCCATCCACATCTCATGGCTGCTCAGCAGAAGACGGTGCAATAGGACTGCTAGCAATCCATATTGCCTGCCTGCTCACCATAAGACGGTTCAATAGGACTGACTGCCGGACTAAAAAAAATGACCTGGTCAAGTCACTAAAAATTTAGTCTCTGCGCCCATGTCTGCCCAGGCGCTCCTGATCGACCTCACACAGGCGACCAGGAACACCTCGGACATGACGAGGACGGCTACCAGTTGTACTGTACCGTCTGCTGCCAGAAGGCAATGGGTTGCTGCTACTGTGTAGCAATGCCGTACCACGTCTGCCAGCACCCAGGAGACATACGGTGACGGTTACCTGAGCGGGCTCCATGCTTGCGGTGGTATGGCGTCCGCACAGGTAACTCAGGAAAAAAGGCGCGAAACGATTGTCTGCCCTTGCCTTCACGGAGGGAGGGAGGGAACGGGGGCCGGACAATATGTACCCAGAACCACCCGCGACAACGTTTCAGCCCCATCAGGCATTGGGATCTCAACCCAGAATTCCAATGGGCAGCGGAGACTGCGGGAACTGTGGGATAGCTACCCACAGTGCAACGCTCCGGAAGTCGACTCTAGCCTCGGTACTGTGGAAGCACTCCGCCGAGTTAATGCACTTAATGCACTTCTGTGGGGACACACACACTCGAATATATAAAACCGATTTCTAAAAAAACGACTTCTATAAATTCGACCTTATTCCGTAGTGTAGACATACCCTGGGTTTCAATGAAATAGCGCCTTTCTAATTCACATAAGCATGGTGCTTATTTGCTGCTATCAGCTGAGGATTAAAACCAACAACCCAGTTATCCAAAATTGTCAGAATATTTGGTCTGTGGTTTTACAACATGGAACCTGGAAGAAAAGCAAAACCAAACCAAACCAAACCAGGGTGCCGTACAAGGAACAGATCTGCAGTAATTCATGGATTAGAACTGAAACTGTCAGCAACAACTGCTACACATTTTTTCCTCTCTCTTTACTCCATTGGCTATAAAAAACAAAATACATACCTCTTGGCTCTTTATTCACAGAGTTATTTTGACTTCCTGAAGATCTGCAGGCAGCCAAAGGCCTTTTAGGGATTGGGATCTAAGGGTAGATCTGGCCTGCCTTGTGCACAGGATATTTTTTTTTAGAATCTGGTCTAACTATTAGGATAATGTTTATAAAGGGGTAGACCTCAAAAATGAGTTGCAGTTAAACTGTGAGGGTAACAGGAGTGACTTTCTATGATCTCCATTCACAAAATATACCTCAGTCAAGCCATGAGTCTTCCTAGTCCTGGGGGTCAACGACCATTGACTGGAGGCATTTGTTCCTGTGGACAACCAAGTCCATGGGCCATTTCTTACAAGGAGCTGAACACACTTACACCGCTCTCCAAATGGACTTGGTTCAGACATATTTTTCTTTTGGAGAGAATGGAAGGAGGTGGCAATGATCCAAACCAAACTATTGATTGCATCAAAAGGGAGGAAGTAAAGCATGAGCACCTTTGTTCCCCACACTCCAGCTAAGGCATCCAAGATGCTAAGGATAGTCATGGAAGATGAAAACCAAATACTACTCCTAAATTCCCCACCCCCTCAACACATGCACAAGCACCCTTTCCCACTGTTGCTTTTTTTATTTTCAAAAATTTTCTTAAAGACTGAAAATAGGGATGGATCAGAATGGGCTGCAAGGCCATCAGAGAAAACTTTCAAGGTGTCAGCAGAATCTTTTCAGAAATCCGCTTAAAATGATGGTCTATTCTGCTGTGGAGAACATAGTATATCTACTAACAGGTGGTGTTCATCAAAAAGAAAATATTTTTCTTTTGTTTGGCATTAATAAGTTTTAATTATGTTAATTAAGACATGAAGGTGGACAAATAAAATTGCTCTAGTGGGAATTACCACTTTTCATTACAGATGTAAAAACAGCATTTAAAATATCAGATTTCACTGTTATAGCTCCATATGTCAGGGTTTATATTAATCTCAAGTCATTATTAATTAATTATTATAATTATTTGTGCTTGAGTTTGGATTTTAATAAAGAACAAGGCTTGTAATATGAAATACAGTGGGATTGATTGAACTCTGTGGGTGCATACTTGGGACTGCAGGGTCAGCTGCAGAGGGGGAAATTCAGCCACAGGAAAGGCAAGTGTGAGTACTGACTCTGCCTTCTCCCAGGATTCCTCCAGTTAAGAGAAACTTAAGTTTATGGCTTGGGCTCAATGGTAATCTCGCTGTTGCATGTGGAATGTGTTGTCTCACTCAGAGTCAACTGATGAACCAGACAAACTCCCATCTGAAATCAGAATGAAAACTTTTAATCTCATACATTTTACAAAAAAAGAATTCAGTTTGGGTCAACTGAAATTAAACATTTAGTTTTCATTTGATTTAATTATCTTAAACGCTAAACAAAGTCTTTTTGAACCAGACAAGTAGATTTTTTTATTTTGAAAATAATTTTAAAACTTTTAAACTTTTTTTTAAATTTGAGTCAAGAAAAGTTTTGGTTTAAGCAAATCAGATTTTTCTGACAAAAAATGCTTTGTTAAAAATTCCTGACCAGCTCCAGTTGCAGTGATTTGTGCTGGGTTTCTCCACGAAGTCTTTCCAGAACATAGCAGAACTGAATCCACTCCAATCTTCATTGTCCCTTTGACAAGTCCAAAATATATCCCTGAGACCAGGGTCCCAGGTGGCCACACTGAGATTGCTCAAATCAGGGCAAACTGCAAAGAATAGGGCAGACAATCCCCCAAACTGGTGGTTTTTCTAATACTTAGATTCACCAAGCTAGCAACAAAACACAAGCCAAAACACAGTTATTTTAAAGCAACCCAGCCTTCCACTTCCACCCAGTCAAATATGATGAGGATTACTGAAAAACTTGTTCATCATATAAAAAGGTTCTACCAATCCCAAAATACTGGACACATTACCTCACAGGTTAATGAATACTTCAGATCTTACTGAAATACATGCTTACAGCCAATTTTTATTAACTATGGCGTTTATTAATTTAACTATGGTTAACTTAATTTATTAAGTTTATTAATTTGTGGTGTTCATTAATTTAACTATTAACTATGGTATTTATTAATTTATGGTGTCCCTAGCCTCTGTTTGTCAGAGTGTGGAGATGGATGGCAGGAGAGAGATCACTTGATCATTACCTGTTAGGTTCACTCCCTCTGGGGGCACTTGGCATTGGCCACTGTTGGTAGACAGGATACTGGGCTGGATGGACCTTTGGTCTGACCCAGTATGGCCATTCTTATGTGCTTACTAAACTAAAATTTATTTGCAAAGAAAAGAGAGTATTGTTTAAAAGATCATTATGCATACAGCTATGAATACAGTTTTTAGGTCAGTATCATAGTAGAGGTGGTAAGCTTTAGTGTGGTAAAGAGTTCTTGGATCAGGCTTGAAGCAGTTTATGCCATCACTGATTAAGTCTCTGGTTGCTCCCAAATGATTGGAAGATCCTCAGACCCTTGGTTAGAATCCTCCCATTAGTATAAGTCCATAATCCAGAGATCAGAGCACGAAAGAGGCAAAATGGAGATGTCTCCAGGGCCTTTTATAGCTTCTGCCATGTGTATGGAAACCCATTGTTCTAGTTTGTGGAAAATTACAGGTAAGAAGATGGAGTTTGGAGTCTCATGGGCAAGTGCTGGCCGCCGCTTCCCGCAGCTCCCATTGGCTGGGAACGGCAAACCGTGGCCACTGGGAGCTGCAGGCGTCCGTGCCTGGGGATGATCAATTAACAACAAACTATCTCACGACCTGCCAGCGCATTACCCTGATGAGCCACATGCGGCCCACGGTTTGCCCACCACTGTTTTACGGGACTTGCAGATGTCATAACAATCTCATCATATGTCAATGAAAGTCTGTTGAGACTACACATTACAATGTCATGATGAAACGAAACAATGTCAATCCAAGTCTACAGAGGCCTACTCCTACTATATAACATTACTGTGACAAAACTAACTTTAATACAATTCTGTGGGAGCTACATTCAAAACACAATATACTGCTATTCCAAGAATGTGCAAACTGTGTTAATATAAAAATTTGTAAACCTGCAGTATCAAGAGAATTCTATGATTATCAAAAACTTCTTAAACTAGTCTATTATTCCTTTCTGTGTCTGCACATACATTTGTCCTGCACTGATTTCTAGAAGAGAAGATAGTATTACATACAGACTAGAAAACTGCTTTTCAACTGTACTAATGACATTTTCTATGCTTTTGTATTTTACAAAAATATACTTGTAGATAAATAGAAAGTTTCATATTAGCATGATGTAGATTTTTTCAGTATTTTTACTCAAAATATATGTTATCTGTACTCTTTTATAGTAAGGTCATTACTGTCAATATTTATATTCACCATGCTTAGAAAGACAGTTGCATTGCTTTATACGGGCCCCAAGCTGCAAATTTCAGATCCATGTTTGAATCTAAAGTTCATTCATGTTTGCAATAGACTTTTCTCTTCAACATACTTTCATATCCTTCCACTAAAATTCCTTGAATGTTAATGGACTTACAGGAAGAATGGTTTGGTCTATTGTTTCAAAGTCTGTTAACTTTTGAAAACCTTTCCCTTTTCAAACTCGTAACTTTTAAATTGACATCAGTGCCATGTGAAGGTACGTAAGCCTAATATTATAACAGGATGTTTTCCAGTGATCAGTCTTCTGAGTTCACTACTGCTCGGCCCCTAGACTCACATCTATCAGAAAGACCACTATACTGGACATGGAGCTCAGTGGTATGGTCCAAGGGTAAATCAGCCAAGTGGGATTTGTACAAAGAAGTACTAGTCAACTGGGCAGGAGCATTAGCAAATATTTGTTTTCTCTTTATTGTGACAAATCTTATAAGAATACAATTTAGAAATATATATCTATCTCACAGCTAAGTAAATTAGCTATCAATACAAGATGGACCATTGGTCTGACCTAGTGTGGCTATTCTTATGCCATTTGAAAAGCACTGGGTATGAAACTTCAAAATAGAAGGGGAAGAAAGGCCGATTAGAAAGACAGCATAAAGTCAGAGTGGGACAAACTCTTATACTCCTTCTCAGGTTGGGTAGCACCTGATTCGACAACTGATCCCACTGACTTAAATGAGTGGCTCTCCCACCACACCTACACAGTGCTCACTCAGGAAGGAGAATGGTAGTGTTGACCTTGCAGTGTTCTCTTTACAGGATGCAGGAACACTCCCAGCCAGGGCTCTGGGCTTAGATGGTCATGAATAGCCTTAAAGAGCCACACCAGCAGCCTAGGAAGAAGGTACACTTTGGCCTGGCAGAGTGATGAGCTGGGCTCCCACTCCTTCCTAGCCCAATTAAGTCCCTGAGTGATGACTCAGAGTTCTCTCTCTCTCTCTCCCCCTCTCCCAGTACTCACAACACTGGGGCCTGTCACAGAAGAAGGAGGCCTCAGCTTATGCAAAGAACAGAAGCACAGGGTTGGGAAGGCTTCCTTCACTTGGCCCACCTGAAAAGCAGCAGTGACAGCAGCAACCAGACCTGTGGCCAAAGACACACATACTATAGGGTACTTGTCTGAGGGAGAAGGACAACATTAAACATGGTTTTATTTCTTATTATTTCTGTCAGAAGAGCAGAGCAAATGCACCCATTGGTGGGTGAGCTGGAATCTGTTCTGGTTTTCTCATCATCAACAGAATTGTTGACTTAGCTGTGACTGCACAGTCTTTATTTCTGTTGAGAATACTTGATCCAGAAACAAAACACTTTCAGATCCCAGCTGAGTTTCCAGGATTGGCAGTTAGAACAAGGTTTTCATTGTCAAAGCAGATATGGGAGTCATTGAGAAACAGTAAACATGGAACTTCATGGTACACTTTTCACAGAGTAGTTTTTCCAGAGTAGAACTTCATTAAACAGTTCTAGTTCACATTTCCACATTCTGAAAGTATAAAGATACAAAGGACTGATGAAAACTGGACCATCATGTGAAGCTAAGACTAACAGGTAACAGAAAAGAGCTCTGTGTAGCTCTATAGCTTGTAATTTTCATTATCAGAAGTTGGTCCAATAAGATATTATTACCTCAACGTCTTTGTCTCTCAGGGCTCAGGGAACCTGTGAGACGGGAGGGTGCCAGAGCCCAGGCTCCACACTGAACCTGGAAGTTTTCACAGCAAAGAAAAACTCATGGCTGGCCTATGCCAGCAGGCTTGGGCTTGTAGGGCTGTTTCATCGCTGTGTAGACTTCCAGGCTCAGTCTGGAGCCTGGGCTCTGGCAGCCTCCCGTCTCACAGGGTCCCTGAGCCTGGAAGTCTACACAGTAATGAAACAGCAAGCCACACAAGCCCACAGCTCCAGCCCAAGGCAGAAAGCACTGGCCAGCCATGAGTTTTTCTTTGCTGTGTAGACATACCCTTAGCTAAATCTTGATGCTGTTTTACTTTGTTTATTTGTCTCTAACCAATTATTGCCTGGTTCTGCATTCATAATTACAGAATGTTTCAAAAATATTATTCATGCAAATTGACTGTGGAGTTAGGTTTTACTCTCTTAATGCTGTGCACGGCAGCTATTTGCTGCTCACTTTTTAGTGTTCACACTGTCATCAACTGCAGTACTAGAGACCAGTCTTGCACAGACACGAGTATTTCTTCTTTCTATTGAATTCAATGGGACTACCCATATGAGTAGAGTTACTCATGTCAGTGTTTCTATAATTGGTCTCTTATATTATATAAAAGAGTAAATGCTTTACAATCTGAGCATACCCTTATGTGTTTTCTTCAAAGCTCAATAAAATGTCTAAAGAAAAAAAAACCTTAAATATCAAGGCTTCCCAAAAATCTTGATTTCTATTAATCACGAAGTTTACGGAAGTTGGCTTTTAGAAAAATAAGGTAATTCTATTTGTAGGAAAGATTTATATCACTGTATTTTATCAGCAAGGTTTCCAAGCAGGTTTCTCCTGAGAAATATTGTGGATATTAAGCAGATTGTCTGTGTTATAAATAGATATTTGTTCTAGACATTGCTAGGTGAACTATAAATAATCATGTTAAAGTGCCCACACAGGTCAAAATTTTTAAGTGTTAATTGCGTTCATATTTAAATTTAAACATTGATGAGTTCAATTCTTTTTCCCTAAGGAAGAAGGAATTAGCAACTAAGATTTACTGGAAGAGTACAAAGTCTGAGTGAAATATTTTTCCAAAGTCAGGGAAAAAATTACAAGAATTTGAGTTGTTAGGATGAATAAAGAGCTGCACACTGTATAACACAAACTATTACAGCTCACAGTAAAAAAATTCAGTGTGTTCAAATTAGTTGTCAGGATACACATTTCAGACAAAAATAACATTTGAAAAAACAATATATACAAAACATTAAAATCTACTGAAGTCTTTAGATTTGTACATTGTTGAACCAATACAGTTAAAGAAGAGTCATTGTCTTGTAAAGAGACTATCACAATCCGGGATAGAAATAGAGCTCTATGTATTGAAGAAAATGAGTACATCTATTACATTTCTAATTAATACTCATCTGTAAATATTCCTCCAAATAAAGATTCCTAGAAATCAAATAGATCTTAACTTGATCTTACATCAAGTGTAACCAGTAATTAGCATATAGCCAGCTCTGCTTATTCTTGTTTCCAGAAAGTTGCCTTTCCTATTTGCTATGTCAGGTGCTCCTCTTTGTGTTGTATCTCAAATAACTAACCCATTACCAGCAGTTAAAGCACTTTTGAAAGATATGAACCAAAGAAGTAGGCAACTATGGAACTTTATTAAACTATAGAAAATTGGGAACTGGGCACCCAAGCACATACAGGCAGCACACATAACAATGCCTACAGTTAAGGCTGTTCAACTCTTTACATTATAAAATCCAGTTTTCAGTTCCTTATATCTTTGCTTTGAAATTTTACAAGTCTGGTGTTTGCTTCAGGATGGTGAGGTATTTATGTTTTTGGTGGTTTTTTTTTAATTTTGTAAAAACAGTTCAGCCTTCTCTCAGAAATGATGACTAAGTGCAAAGAAGTAGAGACATAGAAATAGTCTTCCTATGTACTGGGTTTTACTGACTGGATTTTACCCCACTTCTAGACTCGGGTAAGCTGCCCAACCATCTAATGGTTCTAATGTAATAGTGACATAGATGAGCATTATCCATGTATTGATGATATTGTAGGACATATCACTTCACTAATTTCCCATCAACTTTACATACCTGTTGAACAGTAGGGGAGACACAGGAGAGCCCTGTGGTACTCTGCATGGCAAGGTCCTCACAACTACCGTCTGGATTTACCCCACAATCATAATTCTCTCAATCACAGTGAGGAACACTGCCATGACAGCAGTATGATCAGTGTTATCCAGGACAGCTAACAATTCTCAGGAAACCTGATTGTAACCTCTTGGGGGCCAGGACTGTCTTCATTCCATTTTTGGCAAAGCACTGACCACATTAATAAAAAAACAAGCAAACCATGGACAATTGTTTTTTTCTCCATCACCCGCAGGTTACTGACTCATAAAAAGAGTCCATGTTCTAAATCATAATATCTGATTGACCAGTGTTAATGAAATCAGAGAGGACTTTAGGTATTGCCCAAGTCCCCCCAAATCCATTCCTGCCTGTTGAACAATCACTCCCTGAACAGAAGGTGGCATCTTGCCCTGCTGTGGGGAGGCACTGGAAGATTCACTGTCTCTCCACAAGATTTTACCAGCTAGGAGAGGTATGCATTTAATTTGAGCACGTTAGCCTGAAGTTCACCCAGCATCTCCAGAATTTCAGTGAGTGACACTGGATATAACTCAAGCACAGAAAATCCCACATTTCCCCTTTTTTGAACTGGCTCTACTGCCAAAAAGATTGACTCTGCCTAATCTGCACTGTAAGAAATTCTTCACTCTGTCACCTTTCGATAGTTTTTTTTTCTCTTATAAATATTATTTATTTTGCTTAGTTAAGTATTGATGGTGTGTTCTTCACTCTAGAAGGAAAAAATAAAGTAAGCCCCTGCCACAGAGAGCTTAGAGTCTGAAGAGAGATAAGACAAAATGGAAGACATAACCTAGAGTGTTAATTTGGACATTTTTTCCTTCCCTTATAATTTATTTTGTGAGTTCGGAGAGTGTTTGAGTGATATCGGTTAGAGTTTGTTGGTCTTTCAGAGAAGTTGGTCTGTAGGTGATATTAAATGAGAAAAGGATGGGCATTAGGTGCACTAGTACTGAAAAGGTCATTATCTATATAAATGCAGGAAAGAAAAAGGCATGGTCCTTTTTCATTTTTGATGTAGGGTCTAATCCTGTACCATGGGCATTAATGTGGCTTTACCATTAACATCAACGGGAGTGTGAGAAGGAACAATGTCTTTAGACCAGAACATTTTCTTCGAAATAGTGCCCAAGTAGTAATTTTTAATTAATGCAAACTCCAGTCTAATTAAATGATAAAATATTTTAATGTAACTCTTTTTGCATATTATTTTATATTTTTACTATATTTCAGCAAAGCTTTCAGTTTATCATACATAGAAATTCTTTTGACCTCAGCAGAAACATAAAATCTCAGTGCTCCAACCCTTAAACGCCTTTCCAAATTTCAATTTAAAGAACCAGAACCTAAAGCCAAGTGTTATGAAATTACAGTAATTTAATAAGACAGAAAGCCAGTATATCTATTTTTGCAGCTTTTTTATACCTGCCTTTTCCTAGAAGTCAGTGCCAGCAGACCATCTATAAGTGTCTAGTCACCAGAACATTAGAATTTTACTTATCTGTTCAAAATGATTATTGTGCCATTCAGTTGTAGACATAAGCATTCATTGTTTGTTTGTGGGATGTTTGCATTTTAATTGTAACAGACTTGTTTAGCTCTTGTACACAGAGAAAGTTTTATTTTTTCCACATAAAATTCAACCTTATGCTTTTCCCCACTTGTCCTAGAGGAATGTGAAATAATGGTATTCATACATCTTTAACAAAGAAAGACAAATGCCTGATGGAATTATTTACTTTCCTTAAGCATAATATAGAAGTGAGTGCCAGCAGACCATCTATAAATGTCTAGTCACCAGAACATTAGAATTTTACTTATCTGTTCAAAATAATTATTTTGCCACTCAGTTGCAGATGTAAACATTCATTGTTTGTTTGTCGAATTTTTGCATTTTAATTGTAACAGACTTGTTTAGAGCTTGTATACAGAGAAAGTTTTATTTTTTCCACATAAAATTCAACCTTATGCTTTTCCCCACTTGTCCTAGAGGAATGTGAAATAATGGTATTCATACATCTTTAACAGAGAAAGACAAATGCCTGATGGAATTATTTGCTTTCCTTAACCATAATATAGTAGCTTGTTAAAATAATTTGGTGTTGTGGAATGATAGCATTCACTTGTTACAAATATAGGGTGGTCTGACTGGTTATTTTCCAGGCATCGCTCATTTTAATGAGAAGGGATTGAATGAATGAACCCATTTATTTATTTATTACTTTACAGCCTGCAACAAAGAATCCTTTACAAATTTTCTGGGTGGATTTATTATTTTGCATTTGCATTTACCTGTACTCCATAGGGTTGCCATAGCAAAATGAGAGCTTCCAAATATAAACAAAACAGTACAGAGGGGAGGAGCGATTATTTGTATTTCATTCCTGCTCATGTTTTTGGTAGCAAAACAAAAACAAACCGGGGGGGAGGGGAAGTGATTGGTTTCTAATAAAATGGATTTAGACTAAAACCATAAGGAGCCTCAGTTCTCCTAAATTCTTTTGTGTGTGTGTGTGGGGGGGGAGGAGGTAATATTTTGGAGATTGGGAACAAGTGCAAGCTATTATGCAGGATCATGGCTAAAGAGCACAACCCTGCAGAAACTAGTCTATTCAGTACTGTTCACATTAATGAGAAATGCTCCACAAACATAAATTGAAATGCTGATGAATCAAGCCACTGGAAAAGAGTACTACTATACTGCCTAGATCAGTTTGCATCAGAGAAAACAGATCAAAGTGAGAGACAAAGAAAACAAAGGGGAAACATATAGATAGCTTTTTTAAAATCTGGCTATAACATAGAGTACAATTTTAAAAATCAGCCACATATGCTCTGTCCCAAATTCACAAATTCCTTGGATTACATTGCGAAGTTATTGGAATGAAATACAAATACAAACTAGTTGTCACAGGCTACTTTTTTAACATTCCGTGAACTTTGGTAACATTTTTATTTCTAAAAGAATGGAAAACACAGAAACCAACACTAAAATATTTAAATAAGGTATTTTTGTCACCATCTAAAGCTTTTTGTTTCAGACAAACAACCCCAAGTGAACTAGTTGGATCCCAAGAAAATAATCAGCCACAACCCTGCGTACGCAAATAATACAAGTGTTTCTCATGGAGTAGTATCACATGACTTGGACCCAAGCATGTCCAAAATTTGAAATTTTACTAAACAAAAACACAATACTTTCCCCTCCTCGGTACAACTCATTTTATATATAACGTTTTTAGAAATACAAACCTGTGAACTGTGTGTCTGTCCCAGGAGGCCATGGGTAGAACAAAATCAAAAAGTGTGAAAAGATGAAATAATGAAAAATACGAAGGAAAAAAAAATTCACCACTCAATAGTCATCCTCCCACTGAAATCCATGAGTGCTAAATCAGCCAAATATGTATTCTTCATTTCAATAATTTAATGTAGTAATTTATTAATAATAATCTATCCTGAACCTATCAACGTGTAGAGGGTAGATTTTCCTGACCCTCGAGCGGGTGCTGTTGAGTACTTAACACTTCCCAAAGTCAGGCTGATTGTGTGCATCTAACTATGGATTTAGGAGTCTTACTTAACACATCCACTTTGGAAAAAAAATAGACTTGGTCTAGAGGACTGTGAAGGTTGAGGTAACATGTTAGTGGGCTCAGTACAGAAGTCACTGGGTGAAAGTGAATGGCCTGTGCTATATAGGTCAAACTAGGTGATCTAATGGTGCTTCTGGCCTTAAACTCTATGAAATTTGTGAACCTGTATGAAATGACAAGATAAGATATTATAAAATTACTTTTGCAGTAAGAAGAAATTGGAGGTGTTATGGGGTACCATCTTTCTGGAATGGTCCAATTGTCACAGTAGGACCTAACTGAGTAGCTGGCATACTGCAGGATTTTGGTGACCACTTCAAAAGAGAGAAAAAGAGGACAGAGTATCTGTTATCTGGAGTACAATGTGATTTGGTCTATTGCATTAGCCTTATAAGAAATAATGGAAAACTTGCAGATTAATGGCATGATCGTACATGGGGCTGAGAACTCTGGCCTGAGTCTGAGAAAGTGCTTAATCACACAATTCACTTAAAGCATGCGAGTAGTCCCATTAGATATTATGCAGTTGCTTAAATGGTCAGATTTTCAGAATAACTTTGGGCCAGAGATTCAAAAGTGCTCATAAATATAAGGGCCAGATATTTATAGAGTTCTGCACCTGTCATCTCCCATTGTGACACTTACGACCAGATTTTCAAAAATCTTACCACCCAATGAGTTGATTTTTTCTGGAAACCTGAAGTCTCTGAATGAGAACTGAGCACTTCTGAAAACCTTCAGCCTCCAACTTAAACCTCTCCAGCGCATCATCAAGGATCTACAACCTATCCTGAAGTGCGATCCCTCATTCTCACAGATCTTGGGAGACAGGCCAATCCTCACTTACAGACAGCCCCCAACCTGAAGCACATACTCACCAGCAACTACACACCACACAACAAAAACACTAACCCAGGAAGCTATCCTTGCAACAAAGCCGTTGCCAAATCTGTCCACATATCTATTCAAGGGACACCATCATAGGACCTAATCACATCAGCCACACCATAAGTCGTTCACCTGCACATCTACCAATGTGATATATGCCATCATGAGCCAACAATGCCCCTCACCATGTACATTGGCCAAACCAGACAATCTCTACGCAAAAGAATAAATGGACACAAATCAGACATCAAGAATTATAACATTCAAAAACGAGTCGGAGAACACTTCAACCTCCCTGGTCACTCAATCCAACAAAAAAACCTTCAAAAACAGACTCCAACGAGAAACTGCAGAATTGGAATTAATTTGGAAACTGAACACAATTAACTTAGGCTTGAATAAAGACTGGGAATGGATGGGTCATTACACAAAGTAAAAACTATTTCCCCATGCTAATTTTCCCCCTAGTGTTACTCACACCTTCTTGTCAACTGTTTGAAATGGGCCATCCTGATTATCACTACAAAAGGTTTTTTTCTCCTGCTGTAATAGCCCACCTTAATTAATTGGTCTCATTACAGTTGGTATGGCAACACCCATTTTTTCATGTTCTCTGTGTATATATATACCTTCCTACTGTATTTTCCACTGCATGCAGCCAATGAAGTGGGTTTTAGCCCATGAAATCTTATGCCCAAATAAATTTGTTAGTCTCTAAGGTACAACAAGTACTCGGTTGTTTTTCTGTTTGTTTGTTTGTTTTTGCTGATACAGACTAAGATGGCTACCACTCTGAAATTTGAAAATCTCGTTCCATGTACTTTGTTGGATCATGGACAGAGTAATCCTCTAACATTTGGATATAGCAAAAATGTAATTTTTACTATATGTTTGTATTCTCTTTTATTTTCCCCCCTCATCTTTTACATAATTATGATCCCAGAACACTTTAAAGGACTGCTGTGCTTTATTTTTGTTGCACTTTTGATGTAAATGGCTCAAATATATGTAAGTAAGTCACACTGCACTAACCAGAAAAAGAATAAACAACTTGTTCCGATGTATATGTGGGCAAATTTAACCTCAAGTTATGCTTCTATTGAAATGGATACTATCTATGATTCCTGAATAACAGAAGAACAAACATAATTGTGTATTTCTCATCCTTATATTAAGCCTGTTCGTGATTCCATCTTTTCAATAGTACCACTCAAGTTGTTTAAAAAGAAAATCTTGATTACATAGACTGTACTGCTTAATCTCAAATTATGTCTACCTTACAATGAACTAAAGTTAATACATTTAGCATCTTATGGGAGTTGAAACCGCATCAGATCAATTTTGTCCCATCTGATTTCAGCCTTTGACTGCAGAATTATGACAAACTGCCTTGAGACATACCTTTCTTTTTAATAACATACATAAAATGCAAACCTTCAGCTGTAGTTATTGTTCAGTATTATGTAGTGGAAGAGAAGTGGCATATAGTTATTAAATTGTCAGAACATTAAAAGTGCATAAATCATAACAAACCTTGTAACACATTGTGCACCAGCCAAGGTTTATAATTTTTCCGGATAAATTCCAAGAGATGGCAAAACAACTTGAGTGTGAAAGATGCAACTGACAACTGTCTGCACACACAAACATATACAAAGGAGTAAAAATAAAGAAAACTAAACTAGAGATAATGTGATCTAATATAATATGCAATACCAACCATAACTCACAGAGGAAGCAAAGTGGAGAAGGAGTTACTCTTATTCCTGGTGCAGTAAATAACATTTTCTTTACTTAATAAATACATTTGAGCTCCTCAGGACAGGGGCTATTTTTTCATCTGTCTTTGTAAAGTGCCTAACATAATGGGGTCTTGATCATGTCTGGAGCACTTGGGCACTATTGAAATATAAATATTATTAATAAAAAGGAGAGCACGCTTATGTAATAAGTATTTGAAAAAAACTTCACTGCAAGCAAAACAATATTACAAGAAAAACTGAGCAGTCAAAGAAGACTTTGGACAATATATGTGGAATATGTATATACTGTACACAGATATATATATTTACACAGAGGCAACACAGACAGTGAATAGAGCACTGGACTGGGAGTCAAGAAAGTGGGTTTTGTTCTTGGCTTTGCCACTAACCTGCTGTATGACTCTTAACAAATGCCTTCCAATTTTTGTCTGTCTTGTCTATTTAGGTTGTAAACTCTTTGGAAGAAGGTCCATCTTTTACTACATGCTTGTACAATGCTTATCACAGTGGGGTCCTGATCTCAGCTGAGACAGCTAAATGCTACTGTAATATAAATATATAAGAGACATGTCTTATATTTAATCACTGCCTGCACTTTAAGCGGGGGACGGGGAGAGGAGGGTTGTCTGGCTGGCTGGGAGAAGAGGGCAATGCTTTCTGGCTTGGGGAGGAGGGGAGAGGTAAAACTGCTGGAAAAGCAGTCAGCATGGTGGATGACTCACCACCTAGGAATGAGGGGTTTGAAAAGGTTAGCCTGGGCCTGGACCTCCCCTCATCACTCGAAACAGGCTAGGCAGCACCCACCGACCCTCCCTCCCTATTTAGGTTAGAAATATGCTGGGTGCTTAGCTATGTCTGCTGTGGGCATTATGCTAGCTGCCCCGTTAAGGGGGGCTGGGAAGGAATTTTTCCCTTACCACGATGATGGCCAGGTGCAGTGGGGGTTTTTTCGCCTTCCTCGCAGCAGGTTCAGGTGGGCTCTGTTCATGCATAGCATGATGGGCAGTAGGCCATATGTCCCAACTATTTATTTAAGTGTATAGTGGATGTTCAGTGCAGGTACTCCATAAATTAAGGCACAAAAGAACAGATAAATGGCTTGGGAAAGGCATTAGGGAGAGGTGTTTGGTAATTGACTGAGCTGGGGGCAGTTGCGGACTCCTCTGATTGGTACAGCAAGGAGCCAACCCCCATCATTATAGTCCACCTTAACCCCTCCTACGAGCAGGGATGGTCGGTAAGGTCCCGGCAAGGGAATTGCTGGAGGGACCTGGATGAAAAGGGGGGAGCCGGCGGAAGCTCCCCCAGAATTGGCTGGAATTAGAGGTTCCCGGCAGTGGATCTGCTGGAGGGACATGAATGGAAAGGTGTGGGGGAGGCTGAAAAGAGCACTCACCTCCCCCCCACCCCAAGTGAATTGTGAGGGTTTTCACCTGCACTGCACATTTTATCCACCGTGTTAGTCCACGACATCTAATAACAAAGTTGCGGCCCGATTAAACCCATATCTAATGTCTCCTGTCATTCTTTCGGCATAGCCAGACGATCTGTTTTTGTATCAAACATGTCACACAATGAAGTTTTAAATGTGTATCTTTCAAAGAAACAGTTAATTACACAGACATTCAAGGCATTGAAGAGACCTAAGATAGCCTATAGTAGTAATATATTTCTACACCATTTAAGAACTGTCAGTCAAACCTTCAGTCAAATATCTCATCCTGCTTGCATGGTACATGTGTTTTTTCTCTCTGTCGATCGTCTAACATCTTCAGTCTCATAGTAGCTTTCTACCTTTTCTGGTTCCCTATCAATATGACACTTCATCACAGCTGTGATAGGTAGCAAGTATGATCCATGCCAAGGTATTAAATGTCAGTAACTTCTCATTATGTGACTGGTGTTGTTTAACAATTAGTCTGTCCTTTTATGTACATGTATTTTAACATCTAGGATAACTTCTGACAAGTTGTGCTTGCAAAATTGACTTACAGAGTCAAAGTGAGATTCTGAAGTGTTAATCTCTGTGTATATGGTTTACAACTGCTTTATGGGTGCTAATTCTGTTTAAATAGACACCAGAATAAAAGCAACACTTTATACTGCATGTCAAGATCAAATTCCAGGATAATGATATTAGAGAGTCAAGGTAATATATTTTATTGGAGCAAGGCTACAACTACACTGATTAGGCTAAGAATAGATATTTAATACCAGCACTATTGAACATGTAATGTGACCCAAAAAAAGACAGATGGAAAGGTATCAGCAAGGAATGGAAATTATTTTCAGTGTTTTATTTTCTTAGATAAATTATATTTAGCATCAAACTGTTCCATGGTTATTTGCTTGATAGAGACTTCTCTCTAGAAAATGAACTAACATCAGTTTTTTTATTTACTTAGGAGCTAAGATGTTTAAAATCAGTGTTGTCCCCAAAGTAATGCCCTGGCTATTATTTCCTGAAAGATGCAATTTACTCATCCACACAACTTCAGTAACCCATCTTGTCTATGTAGGTGAAATGCAGGTACACTGGGAATGCATTTCTCCAGCCCTTAGCGAGAGTAAGGAATGGCAGCATAACCACTTCCTCCCTCCACCACTGCTACTACTTTAGCCTATCGACTATAACAGTTACCATTTTTTCTTTGCAGCACTTGTGCAAAGACTTGTGACTATTACCTGAAATTGGGCCAGCTAGTAAGCTTAGGGAGGACTAATGACCCACCAGAGTATGGCAGAAAGCAGCACATTTATTATACTGATGGCTAAGTTCAAAAGAAGTGGTGTGTGTGTCACACTCACACTTGCATACTCACGCTCCCAAGACAGGCACGGCACTGGAGATGTCAGGATCCTTCAAGGTAAGTGTCCCACAGTGCAGTGATGGATGGTGCGATGAAGGTAAGTCTTTCCGATGCACAATGGAATGCAACACGTCGAACCATTGGCCAGGCAGTCTGGGTGAAGGGCCTTCACAGGAGGTACAATCTTGTGAGCGAACTCCTGAGCACATGGCCCCTTCCCCTTTTAAGGACCTGCTCCTCTTGCCCTGCGACTAGAGATGACTTGGCCGTGTCTGGTTAGTCACGCTCCACCTCGGGCAGCGTGCATGCAGTGTCCATGCACTGGGTGTGTGATTGCTGCCTAATTAGAGTTCCAGACACCTTGTCTACCTGGGAGTTCTTCTGATCTTCCAGCTGTTCAAGCAGCCCATTCATCCCACAAGCATTCCAGGAGGGAGGGGGAGGGGGGAAAGCCACTTCACAGGTATTCAAAGAGGGAGAGGAGACAAAAGGGTGGGGGGATGTGTAACAGATCTTTTGAGCATACAGGTTATACATAGCATACAGAGCACTGCTGCTCCTACAACAGTGACTACTGGATCCACAAAATAACCACCTCTCACACCAGCGTGATCCTAGTTGTATCCTTGCACCAGCCTACACGAAGCAGATACAATGACTCTCAGAAACATACAAAGGGTATGGAAGTTATTATCTCGGGTGGCTACACCAGTATCCTTCTCTCCCTCAGCCAGAAACATACAGTCCTTCTGCATCAGAGTACAATGTACCCATCTGCACAACAGTTTTAAAAGGTGGCATAGTTTGCCATCATAGCTAGGTCTGGTAAAACCTTGCTATATGCTCTAAGCAGCAAAAACTGCTTTGTCTACTAAGATTAGCATTTGATAGGCTGTAAACTAGAGATACCTAGAGATCAAGGGGTAACATTAACTTTGTGCCATATGATTTTTTTTTAACCAGAATCATTTGTTGCTTACATGATCATTGCATTTATATCCTAATCAACATTTGATGGCGCAGGAAGAATTCATATTCAAATCACTGAGCACTACTAAAGTAGACAGACCTTAGAAAAGGAAATAAGGTTAGTAATAAGGCTATCAATAATAAAATGAAATAAATTATCCAAAGTAAAAGCATTTAAAGAAAACCGTCCTGTTTTTGTTATCTAAAAAGTTACTGTAAAATATTTTGTTATGTTGCAACAAAGGAATTTCAGCTACTTCAACATTGCTACATAACATTGTGGAAACCTGTGATTTCTTGAAGTATTGAATCAGAAAAAGATTTTCACTGTTGTTTCACCTCTGTGTAGGGTCCTTCACTGTCTCAGGGTGGAAAAAACCTAGAACACATTTCAAAAGCTTCTTGCTTATTATTTTAATAAATATTAAGATGAATATTGGCATAATGTTGTCAAAAGGAAATCATCACATTACAGCTTTACTGAGAGCAATAATATCAGGCACTTTCTGAAGAAGGGGGAAAACAGTGTACCAATTTTAAATATCTTAGTAATTAAACTTGTCATTTATAGCTCTTCTAAATTAAAGAAAGTTTTAACTTATTATTATAATAAAATATTTAACGCATTTGTATACACTAATAATTTATAGACATGAGAATACTCTACAATTTTTAACATATAGTCAAGAAAGCAAGATAAAAAGTTCAAACTCTGAAGCTACTGACATCAGCACTTGTAAGTATTTGATCATACTCAGGTTTGTGGCATTATTTCATGCACTTTATAACTGTTCATGATAGGTGAGTCTCAAAAGTTTTTGAAGGTCAGTTCACTTACGTTATTTTATTTAACCTTTATCCCTTTTCAGCCTCCCCAGAATCAACTCCCCTTTTCCTTCCCCAAAGTGCTCCCATTATAGTTGCTGTTGCCAGAAACTCCAGGGGACCCTGTGGTTCCCTTCCTTGACCCCCCTGGTCCCCGACACACACTCTAGTAGCAGGAATAATCTTAAAAGAAGCTTTATGAATCCTTCCAAATGAAGCTCACTTCAGGGGATGCTCTGTTTGGTGCACAGTGAACTATGAGTGCATTTTTTTGGTCTGCAGAGTGAAACATTCTGAGAAGCAAACACTGGAGGATTGGAAAGTTAAGACAGGTAAAGTTTCATAAGAGGAATCTTTCTATTATGAAGCTGTCAGTAGAAAGAAAAAGGAGGAGGCAAAAAGAAAATAAGCCCCTTGCCCATTCTTGATGCTGCACCATTAAATACATCATCACTCACTGTGAGGCTTCTGTAAGTCATGTTTCAAGGGAATGGCTCACTATGCTGAAGTAAGACTAAGAAAGAAGCTCCAAAGATTGTTTGAAGGTATCAGAGATATAAAGCATATAAGAGATATAAAGAGATATAAAGACCCTTACCACAAGACCCTTAACTAACTAATCAATCATGACTGCTGCTTTGTCTGAAGTTCACCCACTGAAAAGAGCTATCAACAACAGTGCATAAGCAGTCAATGCACACATGAACACTCTTTGAATATGGATGGAGGCCCGCTGGGGATACAAAGTGAATCCTGTCCATTCACCCAGTTAATAAAATAAATAAATGCAAATACAATTATT
This sequence comes from Natator depressus, assembly GCF_965152275.1. NCBI lineage: Eukaryota > Metazoa > Chordata > Testudines > Cheloniidae > Natator > Natator depressus. The sequence continues at coordinate 49,466,163 of NC_134237.1, forward strand.
TACTGGGACAAATAGGAAGTGGGTGTGCCCTGTCCTGCTCTTGGGTAGAGGATCAGGGAAAAGAAAGAAAAGGGAATGTGAGCAATGAGAACTGAAAGAGGAGAGGACTGGAGGGACGCTAATGGGAAGCGAGGAAAGAGGACAGGGATTGAGGGGACCATATGTGGAAGTGATCAGAAGGAGGGTATTTAGGGTTGAGATTATGAAGAAGTTACTTGTGAAAGAGGTTATGCTTGATAGAGGTTATTTTCCCCTCCCTGGGCAATTCAGTAATAGGAACATTGCTATGCTAGATCAAACCTGTCCGAACTCTCCGGTCTGACAGTGGCCAATACTAGATACTTCAGAAAAAGGTACAAAAAACTTCTATGGACAGTTCTATGGAATTAAAAAAATCATTCAAAATCTGTGTTTGTTGATGATTGGTTTATTCCCTGAAGCATAAGGGTTTATATTCCCTAAATTTAAAAAACAACAACGCTCTATAATGTTCTCCTTACATATATATACGTTTTAATCCTTTTTTAAAAATCCTACTAAACTCTTGATTTCAGTGATTTCTTATGGCAGTGAGCTCCACGGGTTAAATGGGTACTTTCTTTTATTAGTTTTAAATGTGTTGACTTTCAATGTCATTGAATGTCCCCTTGTTCCTGCATTATGAGAAAAGATAAACATGAGCACCTGATTTACCTTTGCTGTACCTTTCATTATTTTGAACCTCCCTAACGTAACTGGGCTGATTGCTGAACAGAGTGATTATTGCACAGTTCAATAATTTCACTGTAGGGAAGTTTCCCTGATGTGCACTCTAAATTTTCACCCCATTGCCCCTAGTTTATACCCCCTTCCCCAGCTCATTTATAACACTAAATAAATCCTTTCTTCCTTATTGAGGCTTACATAATTCAAACATATGTAGACTCTTACAATTGTTTGCCAAGTCTTTACATACTCAGCTATTTTAACCTTTCCTTATAATTCAGATCCTCCTGACTACTAATGGAGTTGGGGAAAGAACAGAAAAATATATACACCAACTGTGTCTTGATTGGGGTTGGTGGATTGTTATTGGAAGCTTTCAGAGCCTCCAAACTTTCTCAGGTTCACCATCAAACACAGATGCTTAAACATCAAGTTTCTGATTCATAGACACGAAGACAAACAGTATGATAATTTTACTCAACTGACAAACAGTTTCCTTGGAGAAGAATTTTTATATAAGCTCTTACTTTAAATTGACAGTTGCCAAAGTAATAGAATGTTACTTTAATTAGACATAAACCAACTTTGAATGTCCTTTGTTATATATTGCAAGTTTCTAGATGTAACTATATTAAAAACAATGCTAAAGAGATGTAGTGCGCACATAGGGACATTTCCCTCCCTGCGCCTCCGCCCGCCCTTGCCCCTGCCCCGAACGTATTTATTTGCCAGTTACATAGTCCATACTAGGATTCATCCAGGAAATAAGTGCCTTTGCATTCCAAAGTATCCATTGTTTATATTGGTGAGACTCAGATGAGTACATATTTAAATGAGGAAATTTACTAAAAGGAGGGGACAACATTCTGCGCTTGCCGGTAAAGGACACCAGCAATAGCTGGAACTTATGGCTATCTGTATTTGATGCGAAAGCAATTGTTATACTTTACTAGATTTTTGTAATTGCAAGAGCTGATGACTGAAAAGCTTGTGTTTTGGTGCAGTTTTCATCACCTGTATCCGCATGATTACCTTGGCCTAATATTTGTATTTGAATACTCTAAATAGCTGGATCTGAGATGAAACAGAAAAGTTCATAACTCAAATATATAGTAATGGGGCCCAATGACCTATATAATATATAAGGTAGTGGATATTGAGTGTATGAGACTGTGATGCTGACAGGCCAGCTGAGAGCAAAACCATAGACTAATTCACTTGTGGGTGAATATCAAAGAATTGTTAAGTGTAGTGATATCCATGGATCAATTCACTTGTGTGTGGATATCTAAGAAATGTCAATATTATTGTCTCCACTTACCTATAACCTGTTGTTTACTATCACATTCCACTATGTATACCTGGTAGACAACCAAAGATTATAAGTGTGTGCTAGTGTTAAGATGTGAATGTACTGAATCCTGTAGCTCTGAACTGTTTTGGATTCTAACAAGGTGAAATACTGAACAAGTGGACTGAGATTCCCAAGATTACTCTGGTATCCCTGAGGAACGTTTTTGGAAATTTAGCAGATTGCTACAACGCTGTTAACATTTTGGACTTACAAACTTTGACTCATCTGTTAATGCGTTTTACCTGCTTTAACCTCTCAATAACTCTCATTACTTTTTCTTAGCTAATAAACCTTTAGTTAGTCTACTAGAGAAATTGGCTGCCAGCATTGTCTTTGTGAGAGATCAAAAGTATTAATTGACATGGGGTACATGACTGACCCTTTGGGGTTGGGAGTAATGTAATGTGATGTGGTATTTGTTAAAGCGACCAGTATCACAAAGTCCAGTTTGTCTAGGTGGCAAGTAGGCTGGAGAGCCTAAGGGGACTGTTTGTGACTCCATGGTAAGATGGGTTACTGGCTTGGTGAAATCTGATTATAGAATATGCCACCAGTTTGGGACGTCTGCCCTGTTTTCCGACAGTCTGACCTGAACTTGGCACTCTCAGTTGAGAGCAACTTCAGAAAGCATGACAGAGACCACTTCTTTCTGCACCCTGGTGAGTCAACTGCAGTCAGTAGTGGCACTTCAGCTGATTTAGCCCAAGATATACCTCAGAGAGTCAAGGGACAAAACATTCCCATCAAGTCATAGACCAAGCTGAGTGCCAGGGCATAGTCAGGGCATGGAACAAGATTCATCTTTTAATGCACATATTTTTCTGACACCACACCACCATGTGGAATTGCTCTGTTCTGGTAAGAGGTTCTGAGACAACAGAGCGTGGGAGTACATTTTCTGCAGTCCTGTATATTAAACTTTAGGAAAATAATACCCAGCTACTATGGTGTGAGTGCTTTAAAAACATGTAATAATAATAACATAATAAATATAGTACAGAGGACATATTGCAATTTGCATTATTATTTTGATGAGATGACTGATGCGTGTAACAGCTTCCGCCTCTGTCTGGTATTTCACAGCAGTGATGTAACCTTTGAAAGGAAGGCTGACAGCTTTATTGAGAGTGAATGTCTTAACACATATGTAATTTTTTCTTCCATATGGTGGTAAACACACCATCATTCAGCACATTAAAATTAGAAAAGAATCCATGATTATCTTACTGCAGCAATCTTCCAACTACAGGAAACTTTAGAAAAAATATTTTTCAAGTAATTTACATTAAAAGATATTAAAGGAAATGATAGTTTATAATATGAATTTGTAAAATACTATTTAATCTGTAGAATAAGGAATGGCAGTGCACAAATTGGGATGGTGCTTTGACATTTCAGTGCATCATCATTTTTATACTGAAAAGGGTGGGTGGCAGCAAAACCTACAGTATATTTCTTCTTCTTCCATCACTGTTGTTCTTTAGATTTTGTTTGGTTTTGTTTTTTGTTTTGTGTTTTTTTTAAGAAATAGATTGCACGGGTCAAAGTAGGAATATATCTGTGTTTGACAGAATCTGAGATGTGTAATATTCAGTAGCAGTTTCTTTCTAAGTCACTATAATTATTGCTTTTCTGAGGTAACTTAATAAATAGTGGTATTTTATTGAATGATACCTTTCTTCCTCATAACTTATAGATAATAAGCATGGGAATGACTCTTGGGTGAACCAAACCTGATGTTATCCCATACTGAAATCTCAAAAGTCTTTGCTTGCCTCAACCCTATCATCATGCCAGCATGCAACTGTACATTAAGCTTCTTTATAGGAAGAGTCCACACTAGTCATGAATAAAGAAGTGGATACAATGGGACAAACTGTGCAAATTGTTTGTTTTACTTGTTTATTAGAAGTAGCACACAGTATGAATATTTCAACAGGTCATAAGGTTTCCTTTCTATTGGTATTTTTAAACTAATGTACAGTACACTTAAGTTAGCATAGATAGAAGAGAAGGACTTGAAAGAGCTAAAAAATAAAATATTATTTATTCCAGAGATTGATTATAAAAAAGATATTAGTAATAAGTGGATTGTCACAGAAAAAAAGTAATTGCATAAGTTCAACTTCAAAACATTGGGTTAGACAGATGAACTATAAATCCAAATTCTCTGTCCAAACTATTTTAAATACTACCTCCTCTAGAGCAATTACTTTTTATAGAGTTCATATACCACTACGTTTAGGTATTATAACTTGTAATGTTATCTGGCATTTCTTGTGAATACTTTACTGTGATGTTCTTCATAGTTATTCCATATTCTTCTTAGAAATATTGTTATGATATGAATATGGAATAACTAAGATATGTTTTATGCAAGATAGGTCATGTGGATGTTATTGGAAAGGTTATGATTTACTGAATATGATTATCTAATTTGTATGCATGTATCATTTCTGTATCTAAACTTAGGAATATTGACTATGTAACAATTACATCTGTGTGTACACTTGGGAAACACCCACCAGACAGCAGGCCATCATCCTTGATGGGCCATTGGGAAGAAACAATAAGACTTTGAAGATACTAATCTCTCTCCTTCCTGAGAAGCTGGGACGTTGCTTTGACGCTACAAGGTCAGGTGGTCATGTCACCTGGTACTAAACTCCATCTTGGACTTCTAGTGATTTTCCACTAAAAGGATGGGGAGGTCAAGACCGGGAAACAAAAGGTTCCCACTTTATGTAAATTCTATTTAAGGCTGGGGAGTAAGTTGAGCTGAGTTCATTCTTCACTGAATCCCCACCCAGGATGACAGCTGGAAAGATCTGAGAAACAAAGACATGGGTCGGGGAGAGAGAGAAGAGTTAAGTCAGGCTGGAAAAGGGATCTGGTCTGTCAATATGGTGTCTGAAGATTTAAACTGCAAGCAGGGTAGCTAACCTTCAGGAATTTCCACATCCTGACCAAACGCAACATTTAGGGTGAGAAATTACTTCTTGAAACCAATCTCTTTAAGATCTTAAGCTTAGTATGCATGTTTTGTTTTATTTGCTTAGTAATCTGCTTTGTTCTGTTTGCTATCCCTTATAATAAGTTAAAATCTGCCTTTTGTAGTTAATAAACTTGTTTTTGTTTATTATAAAACCCAGTTTGTGCAATCTATAACTTGAGGCAAGAAGTTGTGTATACCTTTCTCCACATTGAGGGAGGGGGTGAATTTATGAGCTTACATTGTATAGATTTCTCTACAGCGCAAGGCAATATTATTTTGGGTGTACTTTCTGGAGGGGAGCGGCACTTGAGTGCTGTGCAATTTCCTAGCTGAATCTTCCCATAGAGAACTGCTTGCAGACTCTGTGATTCTACAGCTGGTGTGTCCCTACCTGTATATGGGTGTGCCAGAGGCTGGAGAGCCTGATTCAGCAAAATCTGAGGGAACCCAGGCTAGTGCAGCAGGCAGGCTAAGTGAAACCCCAGTACATCAAATGGCATCCCAGGTGGGGGTGGTCCAACCTGTCACTTTTACATTTTTAGGATGTTCTAGTAATTGGTATTTATTATTTAACTTCCCATTAGCCTTTTAAGAAGCTTTTTCTTGGTTTCCTCTACTTATCTTGGACCAGATTATGTCATCCTTATTTATATTGAGTAGTATTCTAAACTGTGAGCATTCTTAATGATTTACAGGACTATTCATAGACTAAGGGGCTACATAACATGAATAAGAAGTGGCAAAATCCGGTCCTTTAGCATCTTTGACATAGTGTAATGCCTTACAAAAACAGATTCTCATTTAAAAATAAATCGGAGATACGAGTCATGACTGTCATTTTAAAGGTTACCTCCTTCATTTTTTTATTTATAATCTGCCACTATATTTTTCATGGTTTCACTTAAGCTTCTACCGTTCAAATGCTCTCTGGCTCCAACCATTTACTCTGATTCTAAACTTTCCTCACTGGTTTCTCTAAAATTCCAGATTGATTTGAAAGTTGACATACTTTAAATTTCTCAATAATAAAATACTCTCACTATAATGTTCTAGAATAGCTTTCTATTTACATTCTCGCAGTACAATCTTGCAGTCTTTACTCAACCCCATCAATGCTCGGGTAAGTCTTCCATTGACTTAAATGAGATTTTTGCCTAAATAAGGTCTGAATAAGTAATACAGGATGGGTCTTCAAAATGAAGTCTATGGACTGCTTGGTTTGTTGGCAATATAATTTTGAAACTATCAGAGCCAGAGCTCTCAGTAATTATACTTCAGAGCTTTGATATCAACTTCAGTTGGAAATTTGTAAAGCTGAAAGTCTTTGCAGTGTAGCTGAAGTACAGTCAAGTGACTCTCTGAAAAAGAACATTGCAGAATTACAATGGCTTTTCTAACTGCCAACCCTGCAAACTCAGCTTGAGATCTAAACACTGAGTGGTATTCGTTTAGCCTGTTTCATCATCACCAGGATAGATTCTGAAATCAGGATGTTTTATTTTAATCTGATGATACAAGGGGCAGAATACCCAACTCACTGTGCCATGGGTGCACTTGCTCGACAGTGCTATTATTAAAATTTTATTTGTGTCCATAGAGAAGCAGATGAATTCAGAACACACAATGTGAACAAGAAGATATCATTTTACACTGTCATTTTTATGGACATGGTCATGCTTTAAATCAAAATAAAAGAGGTACTTCTCTGTGTTTCGTGCTGCTTGTAACTGGAGCACTCAAACTGTAAAGCATTGTGAATATTTTGAAGCACTCAAAAATACACTCAGTATAGGAGAGTTGCAGTATGCTACATGAGTAATACAGTCTATTGGTCTGAACTGCAGGAGCTGAAAATCAGCAAAGAGAGCCCATTAAATGGTAGCATTCATTAAACAGCAGAATTTTGATTCTGTTTCGTTCTTTCAGATGTCTCTACTATACTATCTTAATCTTGTTTCCAGATTCACAGATTAATGTGGATATCCTGCTAGCATGTAGACTTCCAGCCACCAAAGACTTCACAAAAGAATGATTCAGATGCTGTCTGATTACGTCTAAAGGGTTCATTGTCTTTGGAAACTTCAGTGTTCACATGAAAAATGCCTCTGATTTGACAGCATCAAGATCTTATAAAAACTCCTCACTATATGAGGTCTCACTGACAATACTCTCAATCAAAATCCACTGCCTGCCATACCTTGGACTGGCTCCTCCGGCTGGACCTGGGCATTAAAAACACAAACTATCTGTTGTCCTGAACAGACAACTTCCTCCTTTATTGAAAAATCCAAACTTTTCACGCTCCAAGTTTAGAACAAACCATGACCATAGTCCACTCCTGAAAACTCGTGGACCCTTTGAAATTTGAAAGCTTACTTATAGAAAACTCTACTCAAGTCTACTCAATCAAGATGCCAATGAGTGGAAGTATTACTGAGGCACTACAACCACTTCCCGACTACTTTTTGACAGCAATGCCTTTTCCACCACCCCACCCCATACATTGTCATTGTTCATGGACAATTTGGAATAAAATAAAAGGGGAATGGAAGAAAATCCACGCTTCATTGGGGGGAAATAACCCAAACACTTGTTTGAGTCAACACAAAGAACTTCTACAAACCTATGCCTACTTCTTTGCGACAGAGAACAAGAAAAGTTACATCCTGTAGAATTTTTCTAGGCTATAAATTGTTTTTGTAATCCCAGAGTACCTCTCAATTCAGTGTCTCATGCTGCAAAAAATGAGTATATAACATCATAGAGAAGCCCACCCATACTCTGGGTGGCTTCATGAGCCACTAACAAGTCAGTTACAGGAGCAGACATACAATGCATTCTTTGCAAGAATTCGAATGATTCTTACTTAAAAAATACTGTTTTAAAATGTGTATTAAAAACAATGTTTATACATGTAATGTCAACATGTTCTGTCTTTGTATCAAACACAACTGAAGGAAGAAAGTGGGTCCCTAATCAGGTTCCTCCAACAAACCCAAAGTAGCTGCATGTTTTTGCCAAAACAAACAGCAGTGAAATAGTTAATGAGAATAAAATGGTTATACCTGAGTTTTCTGAGTTTGCAACCCATTAGATGAAAGGTGGTGTTTTGTACCTTTTGGGAGTTTTTATACCAGGCAATGGACTTTATCCTGCAAATTTTTAATCAGAGTCCCATTAGAGTCACTGGGACTACTCACATGAATAAGGGCTACTAGTGTGTTTGCAGGACTGGGGCATAGATTTTATTTTTATTAAAGCTTGCATTTTAAAATATTTATGCATTATTTCTTCCTTGCTCTAACCCCCCGTGGAATACCTTTTGAAAGAATTCCACGCAGCTTGGACACTCACAAAGTTAACATTATTTCCCCTCTCCAAATTAATTTATGCAATGTGGTCCAGGATGTCATGAGCCATCTCTAGGTAGTGGCCAGCAAAACAGACCATGGAGCTTAGCCCCAAATCGAAGGCCAGGTCTACAGGAGGAAATCAGCAATAAGCAAGGTGCAATTCTGAGAAAACTATGTGTGTAAATCTCTCTTGTGTGAGATCATAGAATCATAGAATATCAGGGTTGGAAGGGACCTCAGGAGGTCATCTAGTCCAACCCCCTGCTCAAAGCAGGACCAATCCCCAACTAAATCATCCCAGCCAGGGCTTTGTCAAGCCTGACCTTAAAAACTTGTAAGGAAGGAGATTCCACCACCTCCCTAGGTAACCCATTCCAGTGTTTCACCACACTCCTAGTGGAAAAGTTTTTTCCTAATATCCAACCTAAACCTCCCCCACTGCAACTTGAGACCACTACTCCTCGTTCTGTCATCCGCTACCACTGAGAACAGTCTAGATCCATCCTCTTTGGAACCCCCTTTCAGGTAGTTGAAAGCAGCTATCAAATCCCCCCTCATTCTTCTCTTCTGCAGACTAAACAATCCCAGTTCCCTCAGACTCTCCTCATAAGTCATGTGTTCCAGTCCCCAATCATTTTTGTTGCCCTCTGCTGGACTCTTTCCAATTTTTCCACATCCTTCTTGTAGTGTGGGGCCCAAAACTAGACACAGTACTCCAGATGAGGCCTCACCAATGTCGAATAGAGGGGAATGATCACGTCCCTCGATCTGCTGGCAATGCCCCTACTTATACATCCCAAAAATGCCATTGGCCTTCTTGGCAACAAGGGCACACTGTTGACTCATATCCAGATTCTCGTCCACTGTAACCCCTAGGTCCTTTTCTGAAGAACTGCTGCTTAGCCATTCGGTCCTTAGTCTGTAGCGGTGCACGGGATTCTTCTGTCCTAAGTGCAGGACTCTGCACTTGTCCTTGTTGAACCTCATCAGATTTCTTTTGGCCCAATCCTCTAATTTGTCTAGGGCCCTCTGTATCCTATCCCTACCCTCCAGCATATCTACCGCTCCTCCCAGTTTAGTGTCATCTGCAAACTTGCTGAGGGTGCAATCCACACCATCCTCCAGATCATTATTGAAGATATTGAACAAAACCGGCCTAGGACCGACCCTTGGGGCACTCCACTTGATACCAGCTGCCAACTAGATATGGAGCCATTGATCACTACCCGTTGAGCCCGACAATCTAGCCAGCTTTCTATCCACCTTATAGTCCATTCATCCAGCCCATACTTCTTTAACTTACTGGCAAGAATACTGTGGGAGACCATGTCAAAAGCTTTGCTAAAGTCAAGGAACAACACATCCACTGCTTTCCCCTCATCCACAGAGCCAGTTATCTCATCATAGAAAGCAATTAGATTAGTCAGGCATGACTTGCCCTTGGTGAATCCATGCTGACTGTTCCTGATCACTTTCCTCTCCTCTAAGTGCTTCAGAACTGATTCCTTGAGCACCTGCTCCATGATTTTTCCAGGGACTGAGGTGAGGCTGACTGGCCTGTAGTTTCCAGGATCCTCCTTCTTCCCTTTTTAAAAGATGGGCACTACATTAGCCTTTTTCCAGTCATCTGGGACCTTCCCCGATTGCCATGAGTTTTCAAAGATAATGGCCAATGGCTCTGCAGTCACATCCGCCAACTCCTTTAGCACTCTTAGATGCAGCGCATCCAGCCCCATGAACTTGTGCTCATCCAGCTTTGCTAAATAGTCCCGAACCACTTCTTTCTTCACAGAGGGCTGGTCACCTCCTCCCCATGCTGTGCTGCCCAGTGCAGCTGTCTGGGAGCTCACCTTGTTCGTGATATTCCTGTTTGTGCTACAATCTATTCCATGCATATTATAATAAAGTAACAAGAGCAAGTCATACAATAAATGTAAAACGTGTTACTTCAAAGAAAACAGAGAAGATGGTAGAAATGACAAAATAGTCAGTATGTAATAGCCTTAATGTCCCTAACTCATTTTCTATATATTATTCTACCCCTTCACACACTGTGGAAGACCTTGATGCTGGAACATGTTACACACAGGTGCGTACATGATGGCCAGTGGAAGTCAATGGAGATTCACATCTGCTACTGTAATAATAACACTAAAGAAATGTTCCCTTTGTGATTTATAATAGGTAGATATTTTGTTTCTTAGTATGAAGAGAAGGACTTATAGTTTGTACTTTTAATTTAGCTTGATAAAACAGTCAGCTACCCTTCTTTGAATAAATAGACAGATGATGAGGAAGAATCTGAATTTAGATTTTTTGTTAAAGAGCAAAATAAGAAAAACTAACACCATTAGTCAATAGTTTTTGAGTCAACATGTGAACTGTATTCCCCAGGGTTGCTAATAAACATACTCATAACAGCCCAATATGTCCCTAGGTAGGCTATGCTGTCATTCTTAACAGCTAAGCAATATGAGACTGCCTTATGGTAGCAAACTTTGCCTGACTCCATACTATTTAGGATTTGTTTCTCATCTGTCATGTATTAAGAGAGTAACATTACAACCATTGCAATTTGAAGATTAAAAACAAAGTAAAACTTGGGGGGTGTATTGTCAATTGGAGAGTATGGAGAAATGTATGTATTAAAATCTTTACAGATGTAGTTCATGAGGGATCATATGAATCTTTTAAAAAATCATGTAGCAATGCTCTGGGAAGAAATTAAGTAAAATCACTGAGAAAGGATACTATTTGTCATCAAATCTGATTTAAGCAGGATTAAAAATGATTACAGTATAAATGTTTACACTACTTAATAGGGATCCATATGAACTTTTCTTCAAAGCATTACTATAGTATGACAATTGTTGGAGATGCCATCCAAGAAGCAGGTACATTGGGCCTAAATCAGATGTAGCATAAGCAGGCACAGACAGTCTAAATTAATCTTATTTTGCTCAGATATACTTAGGTGGGACTAAAACATATGGAAGCTTTGTTTTACCGTGAATAGAGCATAGTCTGCCTGAGGTTTAGTTACTAACTCCTACATTCTGTTAGCCATTAACAAGAGTCTAATCAATATAAACTTGCACTATATAAAACAGACTTAGATGACTCTTCATTCAATATGTATTTTATATTATTATTTCAAAATTAAGTGTAAATTACTGAAATTTACCTTATTTGTAACATGATTGTTTTGCCCACTTCTTGATAGTCACATTTTTGTCAAGAAATTACCCTCCCTATAATCTGCAATATGCCCAGGGACATAAAATTGGGGCAAGCATGAAGTGAGGTCAATCTCAGAAATACTGCTGAAGGAAAGCCTCATTAAAGGATCATATTTTAATGTCAGTGTACATAAATTACAGGCATTGACTGAAACACACACATAGTATTAGAAGAACAGACTCCAAAACATGTGCCATAATTTTAGTTCCATATTACTTTGTATCATACAAGCCAACAGACCTGACCAGGAGTAATTAGCAAGGAGGAAGAACACCTCCTGTTAGGTCAATTGACAGCATTAACTTTTATTTTAAATCAAATCTGAACATAATTTCACAATGCCTCAGACCACATTGTGTACTTGGACATGTGAGAATTAAATATGGAGCAGAGCAGCTGCTGAACCACACAAGATCTTTAAATGATAGTGTGAGAGTTGGGAACAAAGACCACCAGCCTGGGAAGCCATCTGGAAAAAACAGTGCAAAACAGAGGCAGGAGAAATTTGATGGATGGTGGTTCTAGGGTGAAACAAAGGAGGAAAATTGATAGGGGATTAGCAACACAAGATTTGATATGGGGCTGTTGTGAAGAGGCAAATTTCTAAGTCTCCTGAACTGAACTTGATTCCTGTGGTTTAAGTAACAATGTAATTTTTGTTTTTTCCCCCTTTTGTTGTACTTCACCTTTAAATCTCTAAACAGTGTACTGATCTGTACCAGCAAGCTGACATCTTGTAAAGCAGAGAGATGCAGCCTGCTCCACAAGTGACACACATGCTTTCTCATGAAGAATTTATTGACTTCTTTTTTTGTTCACCTTAACCTGAAATAATAATTTGTGATGAAAGTATACAGTTCCTTTTTGTGCAAGAAAATAACAAAATACAACAATCCAGAAGCTTAAAGAATGGCTTGTGTTCCTTGAGGAGAATAAATTAGATTCAGATATTATAATTCCTAGGTATAATTGACTTAAGCTAAATTACAAACAACTTTGTATAACTGTAAATAAATGCCACACGGTCCATTTTAATTATACCGTCAGTAGTTAAAAATGAGAAATAATTTCTTGCTGATTTTTTTTATAGTTGAGACACTGAGGGAAAACGATCTAAAATATTGTTGGCTTCATAAACTCAAACTATTTTTTTTAAAAAAATGACTAGTTTCATGTCTGTAGAGTTCTTAGAGCCATGATTGTTCTTCATAAAGATAGGCTCCAAATATCCATTGGTTTAAATCCATTAGAGTGTTACTATTCCGCTCTCTCCCTCACACCTACTTGATGAAAAATTGATAAAAAGCAGGCTGTGTAGCTAAAATATGGGCAATGTGCTTAATGAAAGTTCACTATTATAGAGACCAGTTCAGCTTAACTCCAAAAATGTCAGAGAGGGCTTCTACTTTGAAATTGACTTATTTGGCACAGAATGGCTTTTCCATGAAAAAGAAAATCAAGATTGTGTGCTTTTACACAAATGAATGGATATAGTAGACTGTGTAACATAGTCACATGTGGAAGCTCTGAACATTATGGTTGCATTTGTGCTCATTTAACTTCAAATAATTTTCTTCTAGTTTTTAGGAAGTTGAAACTTGTGCACACATTGGTCATTGCTTCCTTCTCCTCTGCCCAGCATCTAACAATAAATCACTAAGGTGGACATAGAATCAAACTGTAGGGCTAGAAGGGACCTCGAGAAATTATCGAGTCCAGCCTCCTGCACTGAGGCAGGAGTAAGTAAACCTAGACCATCCCTGACAAGTGTTTATCCAATGTGTTCTTAAAACCCTCTAATGGTGGGGATTCTACCACCTCCATCGGAAGCCTATTCCAGAGCCTAACTACGCTTATAATTGCAAAGTTTTTCTCTCATATCTAACCTAAATCTTCCTTGCTGCAGAGTAAGCCCATTACATCTTAACTCACATTCCATGGACATGCAGAACAACTGATCACAGTCCTCTTTAAAATAGACCTTAACATATTTGAAGATTGTTACCAAGTCCCTCGTCAGTCTTCTTTTCTCAAGACTAAACATTCCTATTTTTTTTTAAAAAAAAACTTCCCTCAGAGGTTATGTTTTCTAAAGCTTTTATCATTTTTGTTGTTCTCCTCTGGACTCCGTACAGTTTGTCCACAACCTTCCTAAAGCATGGCACCCAAAACTGGACACAATACTCATGCTAAGTGCCAAACAAAGAGGGACAATTACCTCCCCTTTTTTACATACAACACTCTTGTTAATACACCCCAGAATTATAGCAGCCTTTTTTGCAACTGCTTCACACTGTTGACTTATCTTATAGTGTGATTCACTATATCCTCCAGGTCCTTTCAGCAATATTACCACCTAGCCAGTTATTCCCCATTTTGTAGTTGGAGATTTGATTGTTCCTCCTTACTTGAAATATTTTGCACTTGTCTTTATTGAATTTCATCTTATTGAATTTAGACCAATTCTCCAATTTGTCAAGACCGTTTTGAATTTTAGTCCTGTCCTCCAAAGTGCTTCCTCATAACTTGATGTCATCTGCAAATTTTATAAGCACACTCTTCATTCCATTATTCACGTCATTAATGAAAATATTGAAAAGTACTGGACTGAGGACTGAGCACTGCAGGACTCCACTAGATATGCCCTCCCAGTCTGACAACGAACCATTGATATCAAACCTCTGAGTACGGTCTTTCAACCAGTTGTGCACCCACCTTATAGTAATTTTATCTAGATCACATTTCTCTAGTTTGCTTTTGACAACATCATGTGGGACTGTATCAAAAGTCTTACTAAATTCAAGAAATATCTTATCTGTTGCTTCCCCCTTATCCACGAGGGCATCAACCCTGTCAAAGAAGGATATTAGGTTGGTTTGGCATGATTTGTTCTTGAGAAATCCATGCCGGCTATTTCTTATAATCCTGTTATCTTCTAGGTGCTTACAAATTGATTCTTTAACAATTTTTCAAGATATCAAAGTTAGGCTGACAGTCTCTAATTTCCCAGGTCCTCTTGGTTCCCCTTTTCATAGGTACTATGTTTGTCCTTCTCCAATCCTATGGGACCTCCATGAGTTCTTGAAGATAATTGCTAATGGTTTGCTTTAATATGGACAAAAATGAAACTAAAGTCTGTTTGAAGCATTGAGCTTATTGCAGAGGACATGTCGATCTGTCTCTCTTCCCGCCACACACTAAGTGGAAGAACAGTGCGGGACCTCCACACTTTTTGGCTTTGATGGTGAGTAGCATATATCAAATCAAACCCCTGCACACCCTTTATGATTAGCTGCATGTGTATCACTGCTAATCCATCTGCAGTACTGACCAAATGTCAGTTACATTACTGCTTTACCAGTTCGACAGAGCAGTAACAGTACAATTAGGAAGATCACTATTTTACTTTCATCTCCTTTCCTGCCCAATCAGAAGATATTGCTTCTGCTGCAGATGCTGATAAAAATCCAGGTACTCACAATGACGGATCTCACATAAACTTTAGTGAAAAATGGAACAAAATATTAACAGCTATTTTTAGTCTCTTCCTGCCATCTTTAGTTTAAGTTGGTGAAAGAAACAGGGCCATACTGAAGTTGATGGTTCTCAACGATGAGTAGAGCACCTCATCACAACTAAATTGAGACCTAACCATGGTGTAACTTTTGACACATTATAGCACAAACCTGATAGGCAGTAATACATTTATATAGTGCAATAATCAGGATAGCTTTCTTTAGGTGAGCTGTTAGAGCAAGGGGAATTAAGTTTCCCCATCTCTAATAAAAGTATGAGAACTCCCTTCCTGTCTGTATCTAGGTAGTTATCTGGCCTTCATCCCATATTTGAGCGTGTCACAATCATTAATACAATTTATCCTTATAACACTGTTGTGAGATGGGGAAATATTATCCCCATTTTACAGACAGCAAACAGACTGAGGGTAAGTTAAGTGACTTGTCCAAGGTCACATACAGAGTGAGGCTGAGCTGGGAATTGAATCCTGGTCTCCCAAGTCCCAGTCAAATGCTCTATCTACTACACCATCCTTCCTTCGCTTTCTTAAAGAAACGCTGCTCCAAGGCTGATGGGGACTTGCCCAGTAAGGAACTCTGAAGTGGGAGCATGAGGAGCAGCTGGTGCCTGGCTAAAGGAGATTTTGGAGTTGCAGCCCTCCTGGCAGTAGGTGGAGCAATGCACCACCTATCAGAGAGAGATAAGTTCCTCATCTAGGAGTACTCATCCATATCCTCTCCTCTAAAGGAAATCTGTTCTGTCCTTTGGCTTTTCCTTCACTGTTAGGGGAAAGGGCAAGAAGATCTTTCATCAATCTCGTAACATCATCTTTTCTCAGATAGTTGTTGACAGACAGAAGGTGGCAGATTAATAGAAAATTGCTTTAAATAAATCTGTCTTTTGATTTATCTGAAGTGTCATCATTTCAGATACATGCATTTGAGACTTTCTGGGGAAAAAACTCTTACTGCCTCCCCACCCGCACCCATCCCCAGTTTATCAATTCAGATTTTAGCTCCCGGTCAAATTTAAACAATGCATTTATAGAAATGGGGTTGGGAGCACCTAAGGGGATAGGGATCAATACATCTGTGGCACAGAACGGAGTTAGAGGCCAGATAATTTTCAAAGTCAAAATTACCAAAGAGAATAATTTGCAAAATTGGTAATTTGGAGAAACAACAATTAGACAGAATTATTAATTGGTTCTCATATGACTACTTCAGGAAAATCAAATCAAGATGGAATTATTTATTATAGTTAATGAGACTACAAATTTACCAAGAATTCTTTTCCTGTACACTAAGGGATGCCTCAAAATAAACAACTGAAATAAAGAAAATGATAGCAAAATGGTAATCATGGTTAGAACTGAGACACTTCTCTTTGCTTAATTCTCAGGAACAAGACACTTAAGTAGGAATGGAGGTAATTTAATTTGGACACCTCTATAATTGTCCTTAAACAAGGTTACTTCACCACAGAATTTATATAATACTCAGAATCCAAGATCTCTCTCTAACCTTACCTATACCCTATGCCACCCTGGATAAACTTCTATTGATTAAAGGAATTTAAGACTTTCATGACCAAAGAGTAGAAACATTGTGTAAGCTAGATACCCCAGGCATTTAGTCTATGAGGGTGCTTAAGCACGTATATCAAGTGATGATTATGGATTGTAATATTTAAGCCTCAACTAAATGAGAAGGAACACAGTGAGGAATCACAATACAGTAAATTTAGCAATTATTTTGGAACTCTTCACAGTGATACAAAGAAGAAAAATAATCATACACAAACTGTTCTCCTCTGCTATTTTAAGTTGGATGTTCCTCTGTACCTCCATACTGCAAATGGCAAAATGGCCAATGAGGACTTAAATGAATATTCAGGTTTTTGGGGAAAAGTGGTAACAGCTTCATAAAACTTTGTAACTGTAACAGGATAACTCCTCAATGCAAACTCTCCTGGCACCAGTGAAAAGAAGTAAGCAGCACCCAACCCCAGTTCTTTTTCTCGCCCTGCCTTCCATGCTGAACTGTCCCAGGCTTACCCAAACTCTGAAACCTAAGACGCTATCAGGGCCCAGACTATTCAAAAGGATGCAAACCTATGCAGGCTACTGAATACAGAAAACACTGAATAGCCTAGATCTAGGCCTCCTTGTTGATCAACCCACCTTCATACAGACTTGGATGTTAGTTCTCAGTGAAGGGCATTATCCTCAATTCCCAACCTCTGCGATGTCGTAAGAACCACCACCACCCTCAATAGCTCCACACTTGCTAAAGGGAATTTAATCCCTCTCTTTAGCAGCATCACCTCATCACCTGCTAACCAATCATGATGCTCATGTGAAATGTCAGGATTGGCCCAATGACAACACCTTCTGCCATTGACACAAAGACATCGCAGCACAACCCAGGGCATGCAATCCACCATCTCTATACATTTAGTCCACTTTACTGTACACCAGATAGGTAACTTTACTGTCATGTTAAACATTTAACAGAGAAATATATAGCGAAAATTGAACTAGAGCTTCAATTGGTGGATTTTTTTGTTATTATATGTACTTCTTGTTGAAAGCCAATGACTTGGTGCTATGCATGTCATAAATATTGATGGTCCCTGTCCTAAGTAAAGACTACATGGCAGAGAAGACAGCATACACAGATAAAAGATATAGGTTTTTAATGTATTATTTAACCTTCTTTTTTTTAATATCTTCCATGATGCTGCGATGGAGAAGGATGTCGATGTGGGTTAGCATGGGCATTGGGAAAGAAATTACATTTTAGGAGAGACTTGAATGAGGAGAAGGTTTGAACCTGGCCCATCAAGATGAGGAGGTTCTTACATGCAGGTGGAGCAGAATAGCAGAAGGCACAGATTTTTCATTGCTTTATCTTTAAGATGCCTGGAGCTTGATTTGCCACTGGAGCGTATAAACCAGTTTTATGGTCATCATTACTCTGCTGACTTCAGTGACATCACACCAATGTAAAACTCACGTAATTGACTGGAGAATTAGGCTGGTCTTTGAGACAATATTTTTAGAATATGCCCAAGGTTTCTAGTACAACTTTGTTCAACTCTTAGTTAAACACAACTGCTAGACATGTTAGTTTTGTAGGTTCCTTGGAAGTTATATTTTATACAGTTAGATATAAGCATATACAAAGAGAATATGAATACATGAAGATGGAACAAAGGTCTTATTTGTACGAGTACATTAGTCTGTCTGGTGAATCTACAAATGAGCTATTAGGGTCTTCACAAACAAAAGCTGTGAGCTAACTAAAGGCCGCCTGCCTCACATAACTCCACAATTTATTACCTCTGTTTATGGGATGTGATGTTATACACAATACATGTGAATATGCACAGTTATTCATGGGTATATTTATCTATATGAAAAATATATAGAATAAATGGGTTGTAGTCAGGCACAAAATATTTGTTTCATCTCTTACTTCTCACCTCTCTATATCTTTGTTTGAGTTAGGCATATTTTCAGTGAGGAGAGACAATCATTTGCACATATGATAAAAGGTCATCAACATATTATAGTAAGGTTACAAAGAATACTTTAGTTGTAAAGTATTAGTAAGTCATTTAACAGAGGCAAACCTGTTTGATGAACTGGACATATTTTCTGCTACTGCACCAATGTTTTCATTTCATATGGATCAGTGTCATATGTGCTTATAGAACAGAGCTAATTTGAAAAAATTCAAAAACAGAAGACAGCAGCTTTATGTACCAGTATATACACTTGTTCTGAAAAAGCTGCATTTGAAACACTGATTCTTTAATGGTTCAGTTACCTCAGCTATTTATTCTCAAATCCAAAGAACATACCTATTTCACTAGCTTGGTTATACCCACAATAATCCTTTTCATTTCCTTTACAAAAAGATAATGCACAGCAAGAAGCTTAAAGTTTCCTAGAAAATGACATTACCAAACCTTTTTATATTATGCTGGTATCTCTGACCTAAGTGAAATAAACTGCTCCTGAACTTGCAACCCATATTTAATAATCAAACACTGTTTTGTTGCGGACAAAGTGATTTTTAATACTCAGAACAAGCACTTTTATCACCTTTCATAATCAAGACCTTATTTGTCCTTACCTACATATATATCAAGTCCCTATAACTGAACTGTCATTTAGTATTTGTTTATTAATGCATTGCTTTGGACTCATTCAATTAGTTTGAAAGCAATTTTGTTTTGGAATGATTTATTTTCATTTTTATTGCATTGTTCTCGTTACTGAAACATGTCTGTATCAGTACATTAAGTATGAAGCACCTGTATTGTGAAGCATAAATAGTATTCTGTATAGTAAAATCCCTGTTTATAATAGAGTAACAAAAACAGTCTGCAAAACAAGGGATGTGCTTTTTCCAAAACATTTAAATATTTTATCACATTGACAGTTGAAGGCCCTTGTACAGAATTTGATTCTTACAGGCCACATTTGGACTTATTTTTCACTCTTGATCTGGTAAATTCTTACTTGATAATCATAAGAAATGCCCTCATACACAAGCATCAGAGATGTCCCCTGTCACTCAGATCCATTAATTGACACATTCAGAAGCAGAGTTGGCTCATTACAGCCTAATAAGCTGAGTTTAAAACTTGTCTTTTACACTGAAGCTGAGGGATTTTGCCTGTATCCATCAATCAGTCACCAGAGGTCAACAACATCGCTGGTGTTCTTTCACCTAATTACTTTCCAAACTCTGAAGTCCATCTATTTATTCCTTCTCAGTTTATCCAGACAGGGTCTCAGTTGGGTTCCAGCCTTTCCACATAGATTCTTTTCTCACCGAGTAATTAGTTCAGAAAAGGCACGCCTCGTGTGGTAAAGCACAAAATGATCACAAATGTGCTGCAGAGCTTTTCCATAAAAAACATATGGTCTAATTTTGTGTGTGCAAAGGTGAGGATGTGGGCAAAGAAAAGGGCTGGGAAGACTAAATTTGATCTCTGTAATCTTGGCCAAAAAAAATTCTCTCTATTTGCCATAAGCAATTCCCCACAAGAAAAGAATTCACTTTGGCAGTGGCATGCAACAATTCTGATGCTTGCTTGCTTCAGTGTGACACCAGTCAGTTTAATTCTCTCCTAGCACAGTAATACTTTATCAGATTCTGCTCTTAAAGACCCTCCAAGCAGCATCTTTTTACTGCAGATTTCAGAAAGCAATTTGAAATCTGCATATGAAATACAGTGCACAATATTAATCAAAGTACATTTATTTACTACAGTGAAGTGAAGATTTGTTTTGTGTTTTTAAGGTGACAGCCAAAGCAACTAAAACTAATACAAACAGAAAGTCCTTGGATTCCTTTCGGCAAACTTTAGTACTTGAGATTTTCTTGATTATTTCTGAGTAGATAATTTGTTAAAGATGGAGTTCACTTAATAAAAGGCAGTTGGAAAAGAAAGGATCAACCCAATCAAAACTGAGCAGCATATTTCTCTCAAACCAAGAGCTTTTATCACATACCTGAGCTTTTGTGTACAGTATCAGCAAAACAAACTTCTGCAATAAAATGTGTTTCTCACAAATAATTAGTGTTCTATTCTGGATTTCTTTTTTAAATTTGCATTGATTTGAATATCATCCTTGATATGTCCACTGCAGCAGGGAGGGTCCACCAGTGGACCACTTAATCAGCTAACAGCAATACAAACATTCAAACATGCACTGACCCTTGGAAAGGGATCAGTTGAGTGCTCATGTATGTATGTGAATTTCAGTTATTGATATGGAGATTGTATTGAAACAGTTTAAATATTATTCATATGCATTCTACATAGAAATCCGTAAGTAAGAATAGGGCTTTCTACTGTATAAGAGCTAGGTATTATTATCATAGAAACCTTCCCTGTAAAGCTCTGATAAGCCCTTAAGCATTCATGACTTTGATCACACAACAATGCTGAATGAGGAAAGGCTTGTTAGCCTATAGTTATGGATGAGGTCATTGCATGAAGCATTAATGGCTTAAGTAGCTCCATTGACTCCAGTGGTTTTTGAATTGGGTCATAAGGGATTTGCCTAAGGTTGCACAGGAATCTGTGGTAGAGCCAGAATAGAATACAGATCTCCCAACTCTCAATCTTGTGCCTTAACCATATCATCCTTCCTGAATACATGGGACTGGGGTATCTCTTCCACTGTATGTGCTTTGTGAGTGGAAATTACCACATAATTTGTGGTAAGAGCCTTAAAGTGAGGCTGAGCAGTTTCAGCACTTACTAAGAGAATGTGCTATGCTATGAAGAGTACCCAGAACGCTACCCATATTTTATTAAAGCCTCAGGACAGTGGTATATTGTGACCACTAAGTGATTAGCAATATTTAGCCTCAAGGAGAAATGCTGACTGACTTATAAATACTGAAACACTTAAAGCTTTCAGTTAGTAGTTGGTTTCTTTTGTTTGAAGAGAAACATTTAAAGGGGTTCGAGCCAATTTTTTTTGTGGATCTGATGTAAGATAACTGAAGTCAATGGGGTCCCACAGACCTAGACTATGCCTTTTTCTTTTTCATCTGATTATCAGGAAGAAGTGTCCAGAGGAGTGGAGCAGTGTTTAAAATAAGAAGGGGTTCTTTATGTTGTTTTAAGAGTTTCTAAGGACAATAAGAAGTGCAAATGTGTGGAGGCCCATCAGTATGGGACACAACTACTGCAGCTAATTAGATATTTGGTTTCTTAACTTATTCTTAGGTCAGTGGGAGAGATTCAACTATTTCCCCCCTTTATTCACCATGTTCAATGATGGTATAAGAACACATTGTCTTCCCATTCCTCTACTCTTTAGGGTTATTAGAAGCACATTCTCTTCTCCCTCCCCCATTTCAATCAGTGCTAACAAATATGATGAACAAGCCTTCACACATTAGAAAAACCAGGAAACACCTTTCCCCCAGCAACTCATTCACACTTCCACTGAAGTAAATGATAGTTCTGAGACTTCTGACATATATGCACAATTTGAAAACCATACCCCAGAGTCACAGCCAAATAATATTAAAATCATATTTCATTCCAGAAGCCTGTGCTGTTAGTAGAGATTCCTCCCTTTATCATTTTAAGGTTTTTTTAAAATGAGATTGGCCATGAAATTTAATGTCACTTACTTGTAGTTGTTTTTAAGA
Source organism: Natator depressus (assembly GCF_965152275.1). Lineage (NCBI taxonomy): Eukaryota > Metazoa > Chordata > Testudines > Cheloniidae > Natator > Natator depressus. The sequence goes on from NC_134237.1 coordinate 49,488,516, forward strand.
TCTGCTTATTATTTTTAAGATCAGCTGTGGCCTGTCAGAGTTCCCTAAATCCCTATTAGACTTTTTAAATGAAATATGAGGAGGCTGAAAGTTCTCTTCCGTGAGGAGGGGAACTTTATTTCTATAGATCTTCAAAAAGGTTTCAAGTCTTGGATTTTACCCAGTTAGGTCTTCCTCCTTCTCTCTCCTGTTCTTCTTGTACTCATTTTTTCTCTCTCCCTTTCCTACTTCCATCTCAGATTTTCCCAGGCTCCCCCGATGATGACTCAGCAGACTGCTATGAAGGAATCGAGCCATTGAGTCTACCACTGTTTTAAGCCTCCCAAGTCTGAACAGAGTCCAGGCACTATCCCAGTCTTGGGATCCCTAGGCACATTCTCAGGTGCAAGACCCTCTGTCTAGCACACCATCCTGAGGGCTGGGACCACACTGTCCTGCTTCTGGGAACCATTGTTGACTCCTTAGACTCCTTCTTCCCTCCACCACACATACTTAAACACTATGTCAGAAATGTCAGAACTCCATCCAAAGGTGAGAGCCTTCTGGTTTACTTCATGAGGACCACCTGGTAGGTGTAGCACATGTAACGCCTACATAGCCTGGTTGGTGGCGGCTGGAATCAAACCTGGGATTTCTGAAGCTTAATGCATGAGACTCTACTGCATGATCTAAAAGACATTTCGCCCAGCCAGCGCTGGAGAAAGCTCATCATTCTCTAGCTGGTCTAATAGCCATTAGCAGGTCACAGAGTGCCAAGAAGAATGAGTTAAACATATAGGACACTTTGCACAGAATTCTAACACATTCTTGCTTTTTACTTAATCACAGAAGAAATAGCTAGATCTACAGAAAAAATAATGAATCCTACACACATTTCCTTGCCTCAGCTTCCTCACTATTCCAAGGCATTCTTTGTTCTGAGGTCAGAGCCCCTTGGGTCCATCCTTCTGCTCCAGAGAATACTTTGTGTTCTGAAACAGAGCCTTCTTTTTAGATCATCTTTCTTGCTCTGACCCTGGTCTATTCTCTTCCTTCCCTCCTGCCCAAACTTCTTGTTTGTCTTCCGCTTGTGAGTCCCTTTATGGACTCCTGCTTGGTCACCTGTCTTCTCTGGCCTGTGTTTGTGAATTTTCCATTCTCCTACTTCCACCCCTTTCCTTAGACAGGAAGAAGTACTGTCTCTCAGCTCAGACAAATCCAGTTAGCATATCTATTGCCCAGCCAAAGAAATCATTAAAATCCCTATTGTCCTCAGTCTGGTGTATTTGTGGTGAAGATCCTGTAAGCAATAGTGGACACACAGTTAAACAAGGACTTCCCATTATACAGCAGTTCAATAACTTAATAATAACTTCACAGTATCAACTAGAATTCATAAGTTGCAGACAGATCCCCAAATCACCAGAGCTTCTCTTTTACCTATTATCCCTCGTTTTCACATCTGCTAGCCCACCATGGAGGTGGAAAATGAAGAGGTCTCCAAAAGGCAGGGAACAATAGGACCCAGTGAGTCTCTATTGTAGACTGTTTTGCCTTTTCTCAAGACCTGGGTAGCACTTTGTTTTCCCATAACAGGGAGACTTCTTACTGTATAATTTCTCCTTCTCTATTCTCAAGCAGACAGTGAGAGCACTCCTTCAAGTGTTTTCACAGCACTGCATACTGTAAATCAATGCAATTCTAATTATTTCACATTGATTTTATTTATATTTCAATTTTTTACTGTTAGCTAGATGTTGCCAGGGCATTACTGTTCTATAATGCTGTGCTGATGTGGCTCTTAACAGAAAAGAGTAAGCGGTGGGGTGGTGGGGTGGGGGAAGAGCTCCTAGATACAACTGTAATACAAATAAATAAAGAATAAACAATAATAGAAGTGAATCAGGGAAATAAGTTCTGATGAACCCTCTACCAACGCTAGAGACCTCACCAACTACCATTTAGGGTGAGATTTTCATAAATGCTCAGTGTTGAACTAACTCTGCTCACACTGTAAACAATACTAGCTTTAGCATTAAACTTCAATGGAGCAGAGTTAGGTCAATACAGTACACTTAAAAATTCCACCCTAAGTATCGAACTTCCCTTTTCTAAACAAGATAATTGAAAGGCTTTGGTGGGGGGAGGGAGGGAGTCTCAGATGCAACCTGTCAGTTCCCTGTATCCTGGATTCCTCTCAGTCAGGATAAGTAGCAAAAGATGTAGTCAATATGAGCATGGAGAAAAAGACCCTGTAAGTGCTAGACATGCCACATGCAATAATTAGACAAACACTGGGGCATAAATCCATTGTAGACTGGAATGCGTGGGGCCATTCCTGCAGAACAGCGGTCCTTAACCTACTTGTGGCAACCTTAAGAGAGGCTGCAAAAATCTGTTTCCTCTCATTTTCTACAAATACTAAACTTTATTTTAAAATGACTGTTTCTGTTCCTTCTGGTTGTGAAGATAATTTTCTGAATGGATATGGCTGCAGAAATTAGGTTTAGAGTAAATGCATTTACATATTTGATTTAACTCTTGTTTGATTATACCTACCAAAATCTCTAGGTGCATTACAAAAGTTAAATGAATAAGCAATAATAAAAACAAAATTATCACCATCAGGGATATATGTTTGCAATTTTCTAATTCACTCACATGGAATGTTAATACCAGTTTTGTTTACATATGGCATCATCTGGAGTATTTTGGTTGAAACACAGGATCTTGAAATATGGACTTACATGAGAAAGTAACGGTTGGTTTATGTATTACAAACAAAAAGGGTGCAGTTTTTGTGCTCTTTGGGGGGGGAAGGGTAAAAATCCCTGAAATATTTTTTTTAATTGTGTGGTTACATTGCAAATATTTTTCATTTATCACTGCCTGTATTGCATACCTCAAAGTTATTTTACTCAAGTTGTTTTACCTAACTTATGCTCACAGGAATTTGTGGGGCGGGGGTGGGGGGAGCTGAGAGAGAGAAAACTGATCTCCAACAATTTCAAAAATAACATTCTGCTACTGTTATATTCAGGGTCACATCCAGAAAGAAAGCAGCATCTCACTCAAAAATTACAACATGTAGCAGTAAACAGGAGAAACCAAAAGCAATCAACTCAGAGCCATAATAGAATCAAAATGTAGGCTGGAATGGACCTTGAGAGGTCATTTAGCTCAGCCCCCTGCCCTGACGCAGAGCAAAGAAACATTGTCCATCCTTGAGAGGTGTTTGTCTAACCTGTTCTTACTAAACATGCAGTTTTTATAAAAAATGTTTTGCATAGATCAGTGTTTTATTAACCTTTTATCATTTTTCCACATCTTTCCTAAAGTATGGTGCCCAGAACTAGACACAGTACTTCAAGTGAGGCCTCATCTGTACCAAACTAGAGCCAGACAATTATGTCCTGTCTTACATACAAGATTCCTGTGGATACTCCCCAGAATGATATTAGCCTTTTTTGCAACTGCAATACATTGTTGACTCATATTCAATTTGTAATCCACTATAAACTCCAGATCCTTTTCACTGGTGCTACTACCTAGCCAGTTAAGTCCCATTTTATAGGTGTGCATTTGGTTTTTTTCTTCCTTTGCACTTGTCTTTATTGAATTTCATCTTGTTGAATTCAGACCAATTCTCCAATCTGTCAATTCTAACCCTGCCCTCCAAAGTACGTCCAACCCCTCCCAGCTTGATGTCATCTGCAAATTTTAAAAGCGTACTCTTCACTCCATTATTTAAGTCATTAGTGAAAATATTGAATAGTATTGTACCCAGCAAAGACCCCTGTGGGACTCTACTAGACAGATCCCTCCAGTTTGACAGTGAACCATTGGGATCTACTTTTTGAGTATGACAGGTTTCAGAGTAGCAGCCATGTTAGTCTGTATTCACAAAAAGAAAAGGAGTACTTGTGGCACCTTAAGACTAACAAATTTATTTGAGCATAAGCTTTCGTGCGCTACAGCTCACTTCATCGGATGCATTCAGTGGAAAATACAGCGGGGAGATTTATATACACAGAGAACATGAAACAATGGGTGTTACCATACACACTGTAATGAGAGTGATCACTTAAGGTGAGCTATTACCAGCAGGAGAGCGGAGGTGGAAAAAACTTTTTGTAGGTGGCCATTTCCAGCAGTTGACAAGAACGTCTGAGGAACAGTGGGGGGTGGATGGGCGAAATAAACAAGGGGAAATCGTTTTACTTTGTGTAATGACCCACCCACTCCCAGTCTCTATTCAAGCCTCAGTTAATTGTATCCAGTTTGCAAATTAATTCCAATTCAGCAGTCTCTCGTTGGAGTCCGTTTTTGAAGTCTTTTTGTTGTAATATTGCAACTTTTAGGTCTGTAATCGAGTGACCAAAGAGATTGAAGTGTTCTCCAACTGGTTTTTTAATGTTATAATGCTTGACATCTGATTTGTGTCCATTTATTCTTTTACGTAGAGACTGTCCAGTTTGACCAATGTACATGGCAGAGGGGCATTGCTGGCACATGATGGCATATATCACATTGGTAGATGTGCAGGTGAACGAGCCTCTGATAGTGTGGCTGATGTGATTAGGCCCTCTGATGAAACAGACTCCAACGAGAGACTGCTGAATTGGAATAAAACTATTTCCCCTTGTTTATTTACCCCACCCACCCCACACTGTTCCTCAGACGTTCTTGTCCTGCTGGAAACGGCCCACCTTGATTATCACTACAAAAGGTTTTGCCCGCCCCTGCTCTCCTGCTGGTAATAGCTCACTTTAAGTGATCACTCTCGTTACAGTGTGTATGGTAACACCCGTTGTTTCATGTTCTCTATGTATATCTCCCCACTGTATTTTCCACTGAATGCATCCCATGAAGTGAGCTGTAGCTCACAAAAGCTTATGCTCAGATAAATTTGTTAGTCTGTAAGGTGCCACAAGTAATCCTTTTCTTTTTTTGAGTATGGAATTTTAACCAGTTTTGCAACCACCTTATAGTAATATCACCTAAATCTCATTCCCTCTGTTTCCTTATGAAAATGTCATGTGGAATTGTGTCAAAATCTTACTAAAACTCAAAAATAAACAGCTTCCTCCCTATCCTAGGACATTATCCCTGTCAAGGAAGGAAATTAGGCTGCTTTGGCATGATTTGTTCTTGACAATTCCATGGTGACTATTACTTATAACCTTATTATCCCTCTCAGTGCTTGCAAATTAATAGTTTAATAATGTGTTCAGTATCTTTCTGAGGACCAAAGTTAGGCTCAGTGGTCTATAATTCCTCAGGTCCTCTTTGTTCCCCTTTTTAGAGATAGATACTTTGTTTACCCTTCTCCATTCCTCTGGCACCTCACCTATGTGCATGCAGTTTCAAAGATAAATCGCTAACAGTTCTGAGATTACTTCAGCTAATTACCTAAATACTCTAGAGTGAGTTTCATAAGGACCTGCTGACTTGAATAAATCAAACTTACCTAAATATTTTTATCCTGTTCTTTCCCCATTTTGATTTGCATTCCTTCCCCCTTGTTGTTAATATTAGTTGTATTAAGTATACAATTTACTTTTTTGAAGAAGAAGAAGAAGAAGATTGAAGCAAAATAGACATTGAACACCTCAGCATTCTTTGTGTCACAGATTATTAGTTCTCCTTCCGACTAAGCAGAAGACTTACACTTTTCTTTGTCTTTCTCTTGCTCCTAATATATTTAAAGAACCTCTTCTTCTTCTTCCTTTTTATGTTCCTTGCTAGATGTAACTCATTTTGTACCTTAGCCTTTCTGATTTTGTCCCTACATGTTTCTACTGTTCTTTTGTACTTCTCCTTAGCAATTTGTCCATGTTTCCACTTTTTGTAGAATTCCTTTTTGATTTTCAGGGTGTTAAAGAGTTTTGGATGGAGCCACATTGGCTATTTATGATTCTTCCTATCTTTCCTTAGCATCAGAATAGTTTTCTGTTGCACATTTAATACGTCTGAAAAATTGACAGCGCTCCTTAACTCCTTTTTCCCTTGTTCTTCCAATAGAACCTTACCAACCAGTTCTCTGAGTTTGTTAAAGTCAGCTTTTTTGAAGTCCACTGTCCTTATTCTGCTGCTCTCACAACTTCCTTTCCTTTGGAATTGTGAAATCTATCATTTCATGATCTTTCACCCCAAATGCCTTCAACCCTCAAATTAAAAACCAATCTCTCCATTAGTCAGAATAAAGTCTAAAATGACTGTCCCTTTGGTTACTTCCTCCACTTTCTGAAACAAAGTTGTTCCCTAATACCTTCCAAGAACTTATTGGACATTCTGTTCTGCCATATTACTTTTCCATCAGATGTCTGGGTAGTTAAAGTCCCCCATTACTACCAGGTCTTGTTTGGGATATTACTATTAGTCAGTATAGAAGTGCCTCATCCCCCTCCTCCTCCTGATTTGGTGGCCTACACTAGACCCCTACCATGACATTATCCCTTCCCACTGCTTTTGTATGCACTCAGGCTTTCAGCTCATCTGGCTCTCACCTTTCTGGACTTCAAAACAATTGTATGTGTTCTTGAGGTATAATGCAACATTACCTACCTTTTTATCCTGCCTGTTCTTCCTGAACAAGTTATTCCCCACTATACCAATCATGAGATTTATACCACCAAGTCTCTGTGGTGCCTATTAAATCATAATTTCATGTATTTACTAATATTTACAGTTCTTCCTGTTTATTCCCCATATTCCTTCTGTTTGTGTATAGGCATATAAGATATTGTGCAGATTCCTCCACTATTATGCCTCTTACTGTTGTGATGACCCTACCGTAATATTCCAGTCCTCCTCCACCCCCATCTCCCGACATTTAGCACTCCTCTAAGGCCATTTTTTCTTATACCTATGTGATGGGTTGGACCCCTTGGGAAGTCACCTGATGTGCTGATATACCACTGTTTACCTGTTCTGTCAGCATGGGTCCCCCTTTACCTGTCTTGCAGAGCCAGGCTCTTAAAACCTCCTCTAACACACACACACACTCACTCACACACACACACACACACAGAGGCAGGGCCACACCCAGCTGCAGATCAGCTCTGGGAAGACTCAGTTTAAGGGACTTTCTCCAGCACTCAAATGTCCACCTCCCTTGGAGTACAGCCCCAAAGATATATAATGAAATTTGCCTCTTCCCTCAATGTGGAAGAGGGTATGCACAATTTCTCGCTCCCCCCCCATTAGAAATCACATAAACTGGGTTATATTATAAACCAGAAATAAATTTATTAATTATAACAGTTGTATTTTAAGTAGTTAAGGAGGTAGCAGACAGAACTAGGAAGATTACTAAGAAAATAAAACAGAGCACGCAAACTAAGCTTAATACAATAAAGAAACTGGTTACATGTGAGTTCTCACTCTAAATGTGGTTCTAATAATCTTCTTCACAGGCCAGATGCAGTTCCAGCCTGGGCCCAGTTCTTTCCCCCCATTCAGACTTATGGCATGGCTACACTTGCAGATGTAGAGTGCCGGGAGTTAAACGAGCCTTCGGAGAGCGCAGGAGGGAAAACGCTGTCATGTGTTTACACTGTCAGCTGCAAATGCACTGGTGTGGCCACATTAGCAGCTCTTGCAATGCTACAAAGAGCAGTGCATTGTGGTAGCTATCCCAGCATGCAAGTGTTTGCAACATGCTTTTCAAACGGGGGGTTAGGGGTGGTGGTGGAGTGTGACAGGGAGTGTGTTGTGTGTATGTGGGGGGAGAGAGAGTATGTTTTTGGGGAACTGAAAGTGTATCAGCATGCTGTCTTGTAAGTTCAGACAGCAGCAGAAACCCGCCTCCCCCATGCCTTTCTCTCACACGCACTTACAGCAGCAACATTCCACACTAATGGCTTGCTTTGTCCCGGAGCAGATAAGCATGCCGGCTGTCAGAAACGGAGTTTTGAAAGGGCATATCCGCATTCCTATAGCCGATTTCAAAAAAATGACAAGAATGGCCATTTGACTTCAGGGGATTATGGGACGTTTCCGGAGGCCGATCATTGTACAGTAATGCAACACCTCATTCACACTGATGCTGGGGCGTTTCAGCTGAAGCGCAGCAAGCGTTATGCTTCTCGTGGCAGTGGATTACCAGGAGCATTCCAGCTGCAGAGTCCAGGCACTCTAAGTGCCTTGCCAGTGTGGATGGGTCGTGAGTTAGGGTGCCTGGGGCTGCTTTAATGTGCTCTAAGTTGCAAGTGTAGCGAAGCCCTTTGTTGTTTCCAGCAGTCATCTTGGGTGGGGTAGCAGGAGAGAACTGACTACCAGGATTACCTCACTCTCCACCCTTAAATAGGATTTGCATAAGGTGGGAGTCCTTTGTTTCCTAGTTTGACCCTCCCCTTCCCTTACAGTGTAAAGTTAGAAGAAGTCCCGGGTAATGTTTTAGTATCAGATGACAAGACCACCTGACTCTGTAGGACCCTTGTAGCAGTTCTTCACAGGCTGACCCACAGGTTACAGGAAGACTAAACTCTTTTACAGTGCATTGTCCCTGTTGATGGGCCATCTGCCCTGGCTGGCTTTTCCATTGTTGTACCTGAAGTGTTGGCAGTGGGCGTCACCCCAAGTAGCATAGTTGAAATGCAGATACATAGCCAAAATTCCTAATTTCAGATACAGACATGATACATTCATACAAATAGGATAATCACATTCAGTAAATCATAATCTTTCCAATGATATCTCACGAGCCATCTTGCATAAAGTATATCTCAATTATGTCATGTTTATATCATAAGCATATTTTCATAAAGAATATGGAATGATATGTCACAACCTACTTGTGGCCTTCTGACACCTGCATACTTTGCATCTATTTTAAAGCCCTTCTCACAATGTTGGCGAGTCAGTATATGTGTCTAGATGCTCTTTTCCTTCCTGGTTAGGTGCACCAATCTCTTCCCAGCAGTCCTAATTGCTCATCCAAATAAGATGTATAAAGTATTTCATAATTGGTAAGCTTTGGAAACCTTAATATCAGGATTTCTACTTTTAAAATTAAATCCAGCATAGTTTGTACTTTACTGCCACATCATAGAATGCATGTGTAGATACATCTTTAGTATTACAAAGAAGCAATGTACATTATATTTCAAAAATTGATTTGAATTTTATACGAGAAGCTTCCCCGTAAGGCTGACATTTCAACACAGTCTTGTTTAACCACTGAAAATGTAACATAAATCTCTACATAGATAGTGAGAGACGAACTACATCAGATAATCAATCAAACATTTTCCTTTCTGAATACTAGTACATGTGAACACATATTGTGAAGAATGAAATGCATTTGGTCTGCAAAGGATTCAGGAGAACTGAATTTACTATTTACTATTTACTTTTGCAAGCATAAATAGTAATGATAATCTATCAGTTAATTATCTCAATGTTAATGACCTGTTTAATGAAAAAATAAATATGATACTTATTCTGGCTTTCACACATTAATGTGGACATGGAAACAATGAGACACAGATACCATTACTCTAGCGCAGTTCTCAGCTAGGATGGATGGAGCTTGATGTACTATAAACCTGGGGATAAGCCAACCAAGAAGCCATGATTAGAAGCCAAATTACTGACTCACTTCCCTCCTACATGCTGGGGAGCCACAAACTGTGCCATACAAGCACACTGTTTCACTGTATCATGCCATGCTCAGAATCGATGCGCAAACAGCACACTGGGTAACAGAGACCTTCTGAATTTACTAACCACACTGTAATCCTCAAAAGCTGTGATTTTCATTTAACTCCCCTTCCCAGCCCCACCAAGCCAGAACTTCTGGAGGCCCATATGGAGATGGACAACTCCACACAGATGTTAGCCATTTTTAAAAATATATCATAAAAATCACCTCCGGACCACAAAACTGGTGATCAGCATAGCACTTACTGGCGTCACAGGAGATACAGCAACTAGATTAAGAGTGGATTGGAAACAGGGAGCCCATCTTGGCTATCCCACCTGGGAGACAAACTACCACAGGGCTCCCTCATCATCACCACACAGGAGCCAATGATCCATCACAGTAGCACCTGTAGTGCCCAATGGAAGCTATGGTAGATGGGACAAGCCCTAGAACCCAAAGCCAGATGCAGCAAGTGACCACTCCCTCCACACTATGCCAATCGGCATGAGAATATGATGGGGGGAAAGGAAAAGGGGGAAATAACGAAGCAGCAGCTCCCATCTGCCAGATATGAAGGGAGTGGGGAGGCAAAATGCATATGGAAAATGGCCTGAGCTGCTCCCAGCTGAGACTTACTTACTTTCACTGCCCGAGAGGGAATTTCCATTATTCCAAGCCCCACCAAGGTCAGGTAAACAGGGTTAGAATTCATTAAATACCACAAAGTATAAGTAAAACTTTAAGTCCCTTTATGGAACAATCATAGCTTGTCCACTCCATAGTGGAAATCGAAGCTAGATTTGCATTATAAGCTCGATTTCTATAGTTGCTAACCGACTCCAAAAACACTTACTAACTTTTGCAGAGGAATTTTTGGAAATTTCTTCCTTTCTGATTTTTGCCCTATTTTCCTCACATTTCTTAGCGCGTCTCTAGGTCTGCCAGGGGAGCAAAATCTCTCTAAATTGAGGCATCAGTGTAGGGCTTCCCTCAGTGCTGCTGCCCCATGAGCTGGGCAATCAATCATCTATAAAACACCCCTGTCACATTTCAGTTCTGAGATGTTTGCAAAGAAACAAATACCATGTTTTAAACAAACACGAACAATGATCCCCCACTTATGCCATATATACCATGAACAACCTGTCACCATACCTCCCTTACACTTACAAATATAAACCCATGTATAGAACAATGTAATTTATGAAAGGCTAATTAAAATTGCATTAATTGTCAAAACACACACACACAAAACAGTAAACAAGGCTGGAGTTCCAGGGTGACCATTGGTGGTTCAGGATGAGGTGGAGATATGGGGCTATGGGTGGTGGAAAGGAAGAGTTGAAAGGGAACCGATGAGAGGGGAGGTAGAGGGTTTGGGTTGGTGGAAGACATGCAGTCTAGCAAATTTTACTCAAGGTTAATGATTTTTTGTTTGAATTAATTATAAATGCCACACAGACTGCCAAAAAATAAAAGCTGATACACAGTAGCAGACGTGAAGGACAAATGTAAATTATAGGGTCCAACTGCCTATTCATCAGAAAAAAAATGGTGGGAGGGAAGCCCATGAGGTTTGTTGTACAAGCCAGATAAAATTCCCTCCCAGACTTTCTGTGCAGTGGAAGTAAAGGTTGCCTCCATACAAAAAAAGCAGAGAATTTTGCCTCTCGCAAGCCCCTTATATCCCCAGGTACCTGAAAAAGGAAAAGGCCATTTCTGAGGCATCAGTTCTGTGGGCCCCCTTCAGCTGTTCCTCTCTCATCAAAATTGTAGCTACAAGAAAACTTCTTGGAAAGGCCTACCTTAAAGGCAAGATTTAAGTAATCACCACCACAGTATTTTCTCTCTCTCTCTCTCTTTTAACCCATACATATATTACATACCAAAAACTACATTAAAAGAACACTGAGGAGAGTAAGTTAAGCATGCAAAAATCAGGAAATAAGGGCTACTTAAACACTCATGGATGAGGATTGAGTTCATTCAGTGAACAATTTATCCTGCAGAAGGAAAAATATAGTATGTAATCACATAATTAAAGACTATATCATAATGCAAATGCACACGGGAACATTTCACAGGCAACCATAATTCTGGCATTTCCTAGTTTATCATTGATGTAATATCCTAAGTCTTTAACGATTTTAGCAAAAACAAAAATCCAACAATTAAGCAAAACAAACCGACCCCTCACATCAGCAAGTGCATTCCTCTGTCACATGAGGTAACAGAGTATGTGGTAACAGCCCGAAGGTTGTTATCACCTACATGTTGCTATCACTAAGGAGGTTGGAGACAGACATTTTGCAAGTGGGTTTCACAGTTATTTCCTAGACAGGAGAGAAATGTTGGGACTCAGGAATCCTGGATCCTATTCCACCTTTTGAGGCTTTACTAGGGAGACCATATTTCTCAAAGGGAAAACAGTATACAGCATGGGGCTAGCCCAAGCTCTCGCCCCCACACACATGGGGCTGGCCTGAGCCACTCACCCGAGCCTCCCTCCCCACACAGGGCTGGCCAGAGCCCCACTCTCTGCACAGGGCAGGCGTAGCTAGTTGCCCGAGTCCTGACTGTCCCCTACCCCCACACAAGGCTGAGACTGGTGTCGCTGCCTGCCCAAGCCCTGCCCCTCTCCCCCCAACCAAGCCCTGCCTCCGCACCTGTGTGGGGCTGCCACCGCCGCTTGTCCTCCTGCATGTTTCTCTGCATCGCACTTTTTTGAAAAAGGTGGGCATTTGTCCTGTTTTCTCTTGCCAGCTGATCAAGTTGGCAAGTGCAAATGGGACAAATGCCCACTTTTGCCAAAAAGTCAAGATGGCTGGGACAGGGCTTTAAAATGGGACTGTCCCTGCCAAAATGGGACATCTGGTCACCCTAGGCTTTACAGAACCCTCTGCTTGTGCCCCATTAAAACCTGACTCCCATTCTGCCCCAAGGCCCTTCAGCCTGTCTTTGTCCCAGACTCCTAATGCCTCACATGCTATTGAGCTGTCTCTCCTTATGATTAGCAGAGAAACAAGATTAAATTACTTGTTACCCCATGTTCTGTCCCCAATCTTGTGATTCTGTACAGCACAGCATCCATTGATAATGCATCATAAAATTGTATATACAAACTACATAGTTTAGCATTTTAGCACACTTTAGATGGATATAGTGTAACAAACACCCAAACTACATTATTTTAAACCAGGTGGTGGCAGATACATTTAACATTAAAAAAAAAAACAGTTTTATAACACTTGTTATTTTCTGACCAGTTACTCTTTTAAGTGGCATTATTTTAACTAGATCATAGGATTTGTTTTTCTTTGCTTCTAATAGTTCTGTAGTTGAAATATTTATTAACAAGTAATAAACCAATCAGCACACATCCACGGCATTACTGTGATTTATCTATATGTGGATGGATATGAAATTTGTAATAGGATTCAGGGCTCTATCAGAAAATGTCAATAAGTTAACAGGTGACCATTGTTCCTTTATGACTCTTGGATCTGTGGTTTGTCATAAATAAAAATAACTCACACTGCCTATTCCTAGCATTATTTTGTTTTGATAGCTACTCCATTGCTTTCACAGAAATAGTAAAAAACCCAAACAATATACATTTACACCAGTGTGTTGCTGCCATTCTGACTTCTTTTGGCAGTCGACCTTCAAGGTGGCGGTTGTTACTACTTGTTATTTGGACTGGAACCTGAAGACACAAGCATCTAAAGACAGTCAGTTATTAAAAATCCCAGTGTTATTCATAGATATTTAGGTCAGAAGGGACCATTATGATCATCTAGTCTGACCTCCTGCACAATACAGGCCACAGAATTTCACCCACCACTCCTGCAAAAAACCTCTCACCTATGTCTGTGCTATTGAAGTCCTCAAATCGTGGTTTAAAGACTTCTAGGAGCAGAGAATCCTCCAGCAAGTGCCCCATGCCCCATGCTACAGAGGAAGGCGAAAAACCTCCAGGGATTCTTCCAATCTGCCCTGGAGGAAAATTCCTTCCCGACCCCAAATATGGCGATCAGCTAAACCCTGAGCATATGGGCAAGATTCATCATGTTATTTTTCATGCTGTGTACAGAAAAGGCCAGCATGCACTTGTTCTAGAAGAAGCTCGCTTTCATTAGGTCTAAAATTCACTCCAGATGGTTCCTATTTTAACATTTGTTTGAAATTTTCAAATTTGTGCAACATTTACAAATTTGTAAGTGAAGAAGTTAAGAGTTCTGGCAAGTAAGATTTAACATTGGGCTGGATAATCCTAACCTATCCTTCAGAAGTCACAACAAATTTGCTTGATCCATATTAGAGCTAAACAAATTACTTCCACATCATAATACACAGCCTACCACAATAAGTCCTCAATCCTGTTTGCGGCTTCTGGGCACTACTGTAACAACATCACCACCACTTGACTTGGAACGTCATTCAAAACTCAGATTGAACTCAGATTTTCAGCCCCCACCCCATTTGCTCACGTCTTTCCTGGTCCTGAAAAGTCCAACAAAACATCATGAAAAAGGCTGTCTTTAAAAATAAGAAGATAACTTTTTCCTACCATGTAATGTACAATTAGCGGTAACTTAGCCCTTTCCCCCCTTGTGCAATTGAGAACTTGTATGTGTTTTTGAACTTGTCAGCTGAACTCCTACCAATTCACATATTCTCCCTGGTCTTTAGGCTCCCATTTCCTCCCTCCCGCCCATGTTTGCTAGCTACACCCCTTATGTGATACACTTCAAGGGGAAGGAATATGTCTGTCTATGCCCTGTATAACAGATCACAGGAGGTGGTTAGGCTCCAGAAATGACTTAATCTCCAGATCCTCTCTTTAGCGCCAGAGGGAATCTCGTCTCTTTGGGGTCATCTGTGTCAAGTTACCCACAAAAAAAGCAGTTTACTTAAAATGAGATTGAAGATAGAGAAAATCCTAGCAAAACAAACAATTTGCATAATTTATCTAGTGTTACTCTTCTCATAAACTAAACTAGACAGACATTCTTGGCTTAGATATATAGGGTAAGATTTTCTTTTCTTTCACATATAGAAATAAGTCCTATATGATCATTTCCTAATTAGCCCTGACACAGCCTCTCCCATGTGTGTCCAGAGGAGTTCCTCATATCCTTTTCCTGACCTGTTTACAAAGTCCCATGTGTTAGATGTCTCCAAGTACAGCATTTCAAAGGCCATTTGGATCCCCACTTTCATAAAACTCCTACCCAATGAAGGTAACTGAGTTCTAATTTGTTTATCCCTTCTTCTTGGTTTGTTGTATCACACCCTCATGCTGGATGTATCTAGTTTCCATCTTAGCTGTTTACTGAGGTAGCATTGATTTCCCATGCTTAAATCTTCCTTTGCCATGAAATTTGTTGACATACTTTAGGCCCTCTCTTGCAGAACTCTTGAAGCAGATTAATTTAATCCAAGTTAGATCCTTTTAACTAAACCATTTAGCTGGCTATCTTTTCACCAACACAACTCTTTTTAAAGATACCATATTTTGTTTAGGAACATAAAAACCATCTATTTCAATTCAGTTGTCTGCCTGATACATTGGTTTTATTTGCAGATCCCTTTCTCCTTGTTGCTATTAAACCAATGTAAAACTACAATGCCTGCTATTGATATGACAGAAATCTTCTTCAGATAATGTGAAATGCAACCATCTTAGACAAGGAAAGTGATCACTATTGTGACAGTGGCCATTATGAAAAATCCAGCTACCTTTAGACTATTTAGCTTTTGATAGCATTTTGGTATTTCCACTTATAGCTAAAACCAGAAAAGGCACAAGCAGGAGGAAACAAGTAGGACACTCTGTGCATACACTGTTAATTATTTTCTCATGCTGATCTGACTCCTTAATATTTTGATCCACGTATTCTGAAGATTTAAGATCAGGAAGTTGATATAATGGAAGGTATTATGTATTTGTCCATTTTTCTTTTTCAAATTCTATTCATGATAATATACATTTATTTTTAGCATCTAAATGTTGTAAACCTTTCTAAAGCATAGCTCTTTTGTAATCTGGTTTCTGCTGTCATGCCCCGACATACTGCACATTAACAAGCACCAATAAAGAATACAAAAAATCTCTCTTCTTAATGTGCTGCATATTGTCTTGTAAACCTGCTATTATGGTGTGGGAAGGAGGAGGCAAATGACTGATTCCTTTTGCACATGTGCAATTATTTACAGTTTACCTGCTAAAAGAAATCAATTCAGTTTTCTTCACCATTGTTTGTTATTTTCTGAAATAAATGAGAGGCTTATCATTCTCTGGGCTAGATTCTGACTGAGCGACCAGTAATGAATATGGTCCATCCAGCACCAACAATTTTGTACAGGTCCTTATCTCACTCATTGGATACTGTATTATTTTCTTCTTTTGCTTTGGTGACTGAAATCTCACTCTTAAGTCCATTCAAAGTGCTACCACCAATTTTTTTTTTTTTTTTTTATTGCTGACTGTCACTCCCCTCTTTCAGGCACAACACCAGCTCCACCTTCTTCATCAAATCAAACATAACACATGCTTATCCCCCTCAGTTTCAAAGCACTTCAGTACTGAGCCCCACCCAACTTAACATTAATTTGAGTCATTAATTGTTGCCTTTGTAATGCCAGTGTTTCCTGCCTCTGCTGCCTGTTAGTCCAGTTCACCCATAGACACTTTCACGCTTTCTCCCACTATGCTACTTGTGCACAATTAACACTAAAAAAAAATGCATAAGACAGATCCCATTTCAAATTTCTTCTTAGAACTCTCTTCTACTGTGGGGCTTATATAACCCTACCATGATAACAGCAAGTTAGGTAGAGAATTCTACTTTGTGCATAGTTTGTCTACATGAAAATATACACTGTAGGAATAAAATATTATTCCTACCATACCCATCCTCCCTACATCCATACCTGTCCATTTCATCCTCCTGATGTGTCTTGTCATTAACAGAGTGCAAGTCTTTTAGGACAAGGACTCTTTACTATATGTTTTTAGCATACCTAGCCCAATAAAGCCCTGGTCCCTAACTGAAACCTATAGTCTGTACAGTAATATACATATTAAATAATAATAAAAGCAGAAATGTAATAAGGAATGGTGGAGGGAGATGTGGAGGAGGGCATAAGAGAGGAAAAGGAGGGAGGGGACTTCAAAGGAGATTGTTCTAAGGTTAAAAGGAAAGGAGCCAGGAGAGAGACTGAGGAGATGAGAGAGGTAAAGAAACAAGAACACACAAAAGAATAAAGAGTTAATTGTTGGGGGAGAGGTCTTAGCATCTGAGAAGGGAGAATGGGAAAGAGTAAAAAAGGAGTAGGTAGATGGGGAGAGCTCTCATAGGCTAGCACTCCAGTCTAGTAAATTATTTTTATATATAAAGAGTTTGCTCCTGATCCATTTTTAGGCAGAGAAAATATTTACACAGGGTTTAAGTTCATGAAAAGCATAGTTTACATTACAAATTTTGTCAGATTGTAAAAATGTGGTTATGGTCAGAAAGACTCCTCAAAAATAACACCTGGTGTTCTGAGCCATCTATGTTCTACCTTAGTAACTTTCCTATCTTATTTGCTCAGCCCAAATAAAATGATCCTAACTGAAAGTCATTCTGGCAGTGGAAAATAAAACTGTGTTTTTCTTTCTCATATCACTGTCAACCACAAGGTCCAATTGTGCCATCTTATTATGAATGCCAAATGGTATTTTATTCTGTGTCACAGGACAGTCAGTTTTAAATAGGAGGTATTTAGTGAAGAAAAACTACTACCATCTATCAACACTAACAGTTTTCCACACAGCTCAAGTTCCAGCTTTATCTTTTGGAGCTTACCAGGTACAATACCATATCTGAAATTCTACACAGAGGTATCTAGGCCCAGATTAAGCAAAGCTCCTAACCACATGCTTAACTTCAAGCATGTGCTTGACTGCTTTACTGAATTGGGATGAACTTAAGCACATGATTAAGTGGCTTGCTGAATAATATACTACAAGTAAATACATTATAGTCTGCAAGATATCCTAACCAGGTGTTTGATTACCTTTTGTCACCCCTCATGGGGTCACAACCACTTGTTGAAAATTTTATTACAATCTAAACAAAGAAAATCTCACTCTCTGCACATCCTTATTCTGTGTCTGCAACTTGTCAGGTTTGACATATTCACTACACCCAACACTCTGCTGTCCGAATCTGTTACCTAAAATGCATCATGTAAGCTATCATATACAAACTGTTAACACGGTGGACCCAGAAATCCTTGTATGATGTATGTACAGGGTCTAGTCAAAGAGTTACAAATATGTGCCAGAATTGTGTTTTTAAAATGTGTTTGGCAATCAATGCATAAGCCTAGTCTGCCCTAGACAAAGGAATGTGTATTTGCTTGTCTGACCAGCCTGATCATCAGGAAGAGACAATGAAAGTACACTTACATGAAAGGTAAACAAAACCATCAACCTAGCAAGTGTGGGAGATAGCCTCTTACCTATATCAAGGCAGAGGAGAAGACTGCAAAATTTAACAGGGTGTCAGCCTCCCTGTGGGCACAACAAGCTGAGCCCCCAGGAGGGCTCTCTGCCTCCTGAAGAAGAGTCAATGAACTTTGGAAGATATAAGGAGAGAAAAAGCTATTTTGACATCCTTCACCTAGACAGAGAAAGGATCCGAGCACTTTGAGATCTGTGAAGGATCCTAGCCAGAGAGTCTGGTCAGCCATGACAGTGAGAAACATTTCTTTGAACAAGAGTTTGTAATTTGGTAAATAATATTTTAGTCTTAGAAATGTACTTTTAACCTTTGTTTGCTTGTAACCCTTTCTAACTTTATTTCTCACACTTGATATCACTTAATCCTATGTTGTTGTTTTAAATAAAATTGATTTAGTTTAAATAAATTCAGTGCACTGATTGAAGGGAAGTGTGTGTTAACCTCAGTTAAGCTAATGGGTTGCAGAGTTAAAGGAGCAATATACAACTTCTGTGAGTGTTCAGTGAAAGGGCTGGACACTGCATGGAGATGTCTTTGGGATTTATTTTTTGTTACCTGCAAGACAAGGCTGGTTTGTCAAGGAGTTATCATACAGTTTAACAGTAGCAAAACTCTCACATGTTGAGGCTAAGAAAGATCACAGTAATTCCCAGTTCTGGAAACCTCAGCAGATTACCACACACTTCAAGATCAATTACTCTCTGTCCACATCTCATAAACACACAAAAACTACCTTAAACAAAAGTAAGGAGTGCCAAAATATTTAACTTCAAATACAAGGTCACCAATCTGAAAAGGTAGAAAAATGCTGCCCTAACATATTGTATTTTATATTAATATAATTTGTTTGAATTTAAGAGACGAGTTCAGCCAGGCAACTTGATTGCAAATTTCAGTGAGGCTGCTTGCCACTAGTGTATATGGGCTCTGAATTGTTGTCATTGGTGAAAACGTGCATTTCTACCCAGGCAGCAGAACAACCTAGTAGATAAAGCACTGGACTAGGACTCAAGAGAGCTCAGTTCTAGTTCCACTCCAGCTCTGCCACTGGCTTGTTGGAGGACTCTGGAAAAGTCACTTTCCCTCTCTGTACCTCATTTCCCCCAGTGTAAAATGGGGTTAACAATATTTATGTCCTTTGAAAGCACTTTGAGATCTAAGGGCAAATATCACTGTATAAGAGGTATGGGTGGTTGGTTGTTTTTTTTTTTTTCTCTCTTTTTTTTTTTTTTTTTTTAGAATAATAGATTTCTCTCAAGAGACATAAATACCAGCAACAGTATGTGGAAAAACAGGTTGCCATTTAATTTCCTGACCACCACCACAAATTATTACTCAGTACCACAAATCAGTCAGGTTTTTATTTTCCCCGACAGACTCAGCAACCTACATATTTCTTGCCACATGAAAATAACTTGCATGGTTTTTAATACAGGAATTGGCTTTTACTTACAAATGGAGATGAAAATAAAATAAAATATAGGAGTCTCTCAATGAGTTGAACTATTGAGTGTCTTCAAAAATTATCTAACTAAACATCCATTTCAGTAGTCATTGCCATGACCCCAGTAAACAAAGTGGACCCTTTTGTAAAAAATAGATTTAAGTAGAATCTCTTTTGTCAAGATGATAATTCGATTTTAAGACTATATTAGTCCATTATAGCTTTGTGTGTATCTAAATATTAGATTTCTATAAAAGAATATTTACACATATTCCTTTCACAATTTAATCCTAATTGAAGGACAAGTTTAAACGTAATATAGGTCTGATAAACATTTGTGCTTTTGAGATAGTTTTAGGCTAGAGAACAGTCTTGTTTCTCTTTTCTCAAGTCTTAGAGTCTTAGTTTATTCTTAAAGATTGTCTTTCAGCAGTTAATAAGATTTCTCAGTCAACTGTCTCAAATTGGATTACCAAATCCGTTTTAAAAATCTCAGACCCTTCTGATTGAAATGGTAGGGAAAAAGACAGACTAACAGCTTGAGGTTGGTGGTGGGCATTTAAATACGGTAAAATGAGAACGCTGAAAAGATTTGCAGGGTTTCTTTTAATGTGCATATCTGAACAATATTAAAGGATCAAAGCTCTATCATTTGCTCTTTAATATCTTTTTCCTCCTTTAAGATTATATACTCTGGTATGCACTGAATATACTACTGAGAGATCATCTAACCATGGTGACGTTTTATTCATTAGTTATATTAATAAGAAGATTTCGCAGGAACCTGTAAAAATATTTTATAAGACCTAATAAACTGCTTTTGAAGGGGCTGATTTTAGGGAGAAAGGGTTGATCAAGTACCAAAAATGAACATGGATACATTAATTAGGTTAGTGTAATTAATTAAAAGAAATCACTATATTAATTTAAAAGAGGAATTAGTGCAATTAGATTATAGCTGTTGCATCACATTTGTTGCCAACAGAAGCAATTTGTTCTTTTAAGTGATTTCCAGCCAGTTTATGTCCTATGTTTCAATAAAAATATGGCCTAGATTGTTGCTTGCAGTGGGTGCTTTTCTTACACATCTATCTAAACTGATTTCCAGATGACACCCACTCATGAATCAAGATTACATTATTATGTAGGTTCAGATATATGTACTGCCATGTATATTTCACTG
This sequence comes from Natator depressus, assembly GCF_965152275.1. NCBI lineage: Eukaryota > Metazoa > Chordata > Testudines > Cheloniidae > Natator > Natator depressus. Next base: position 49,509,284 of record NC_134237.1, read on the forward strand.
TAAGTAAAATGAAGACTGCAGCAATTACTGTTTTTTAATTCCACCATCTCCTTCCACAGAACGACAATATTTATGTTAATTATCACCTTTTGAGTCATATGCACTACTTATTTTTTTAAACAAAATTTTCTGGAGAAGCAATATTTTACAGACATACTCATTAAAGAATCCATTTCCCTACATTAAAGGAGTAATATATGTTTGTCAAATGTGGCGTGCACATTTAAACACAAGGAATACTTTGTTAGTGAAATTCTGCGAATGCAATATTTTCAACCCTATGTAGAGCAAGTAACTGGGAGACAGATATCCCAAGTTTCTCTGCCACTGATTTGCTATGTGACCTTAAGCAACTCACTTAACCTCTGAGCCTCAGTTTAATCCACCAGTAAAACAAGTGCTACATTACAAGGATTATTTGCCTCACAGGGGCTTTGTGAGGCTTATAGTAATTAATATTTGAAAATCACTTTGATATTCTCAGATAAAAGGATCTATATAAGTGCAAAGTAGTCGTAGTATGGTATTTAAATATCCATGCAGTACTGAAACTAAGGAAGATAGGATTAGACAGACCAACAAATGGGGCATTGCAGGTTTTGCCAAACTTCACACAGAAAAACAATATTTCTCTCCTTACCTGAGTGCAACATAATTTTTATATACACAGTATCACTTTTCAAACACAGAATTTTTTTCCGGTTGACGTGAAGTTATTTAACATTAATAGCACTAACTTGATTGAGAAAGACCAGGTATAAAAGTTTAAAACAGATTTTTTTCTTTGTTTAAAAACAAAAGCAACAAACCTATGCCTGACCCCAAATCACTGATAAAAGTTGTACCTGCTTTCAGATGTTGAAAATAACTGGACAGTCAATGAAGCAGAAAGATGAAAAGGCTGTTTCAATTGGCAAGAGCTGCAGAGGAGAAGGTTCATTCCATTCACAGGTTCCTGATTCTATGTAAGGAGTGCACATTTTCATTAGTGGGATTTTCAGAAGCTTCAAGGCACCTACCATCCGTTCGAGTTAGGTGCCTAAGTACTTTTGAAAATCCCACTACACATTCTTATTATGCACTAGATAGTGCAACCAGATGGTGGGTCAATTTATTTAGACATGATTAAGGATTACTTAGTGTATAATCAGTTTGAAAATACTGTAATTCATACCACTACCTAATGGCAAGGCTGCCCCCAAAGTTTTTTTCCGTATAGTTAACAGGAATTACAGTCTTTAGACCAGGTTCTGAAAAAATAAACTGGCTATTGCTGTAATGTCACTGACAGAATTACACCTTCAAGCAGTTGTATTTAAGAACATGATGTCACATTGTAATGGTTTATCACGCCCGTAAAAACCTGAGTTCTGGGAGGAGAGCCTCTCTGTGGTGAAGATGCCAGAGTTTTCTGACTGGCTTAGTTTATACTATAAAGGAACTTCACAGGACATTGCATTTTACCACAATAAAATCATCATTACTGATCAACTATGCTCTTTGATTATTTTCCCTTCTCAATGTATTTGTGCAGCTGATCAGAATATATTCCCATGTGTGGGGGGAAAGGGATAGAATCATCTGGATACTGGTCTGTGGTAACAAGATTTTATGAAAGGAGAAGAAATAGATTTATGTGAAAGCAAAGTTACTGTAGGTCCTTTCCATGCTGTATTTTTCTCTCCATGAGAAAGCTGCATCCATTTTAGTTTTTGCTGATGAGAGAAAAGTCTGATTACTACACTATATGAATCTTTTCATTTAGTAGATTTAGGGGTAGATCCTTAACTGCTGTAAATCACATAGTTCTGTGGAAGCCATTGGGCTGGATCCTTAGCTGGTATAAATCAGTGTAGTTCCATTGAAGTCACTCTGATCATGATCCAGAAAAAGAAGTTAGGCACAGAAACACAGAAATTCAGGGCTGGAAGGGAACTCAAAAAGTTTAGTCCTCTGTGATGGACCAAATATAGCTAGACCTTCCCTGACAGGTGTTTGTTTTGTCTGTTCTTAAAAACCTCCAGTGTTAGGGATTCCATAATCTCCCTTGGAAATCTATTCCAGTGTTTAACTAACCTTACAGTTAGAAAAAATTTCCTAATAGCCAACCTAAGTCTCCCTTGCTGCAGATGAAGCCAAATACTTCTTTTCCTACTTTCAAAGAACATGGAGAACAATTGATCACTGTCCTCTTTATAACAAGCCTTAATATATTTAAAACACTATCAGGTCCCCTGTAATCATTCCTATTTACAGGCGAAGCACCTCCTTGTATCAGGAGTTGGCATTGCACTGATCTATGCCTCAAGCACCCCCTTGGGTCGCTTCCTCTGCACTACATAAGCTTGTCCTTTGTCTTTGTGCTCTGTAACCTAGTTCTCTGGATAGGACACTTCTCCTGTCTCATCCCCTTCCAGAATATCAAAAGTACATCAACATCATAAGCTTCCATCAACAATAAACAAAATGGGTTCTTCTGCACCTCCACAGGGCGGCATTAAGATCCCCTAAATTTTCTCTCAGATCTTCTTTCATAAGAGTCTGCTTGCTTTGTTCAGTGTGATTCTCTCCCTGCAAAAGAGTCCTGCCTCCTCAACCCTCAGGTTCCTTTTATTGAATAAGGTCTTTATTGAATTTTAGCTTGTTGATTTCAGACCACTTCCCTGATTTATCAAGGTTGTTTTGAATTCTAATATAGTGCATGTGCTTAACTTTAAGCAAGTGATTAGTCCCATTGCCTTCAACTGAAATTGCACTGTGTGCAGTGAAAATGAGCCTTGTACTGTTTCACAGTAGAGAGGCTGAGACAAAGGCAGAATGTATCTCTGACCTCTAACAGGTTTCTGCAGTCTGAATTTTAAGCACACTGATTAGCATAACTTCAGTGGTACTGCTCATGTGCTTGAGTGCTTTGCTGGACTGGGATGCTCAGTATCTTGCAAGATCAAGTCCCTAATGAGGCCAAGTACTATATCTCTTTTCCCTTTGCAAAAAAGTGCATTCTTCAGCATTTGTCAGATTGTGATGGCTCCTTTCTATGGTCTGTCTGATGTGCGTGAGTCACAGGAGACCACTCATGGAAGAACTCCTGTGATTGGTGTTCTGCTCATTCTGCTTAAAGACAGTCAAAGGCAACTGTGCATCCATCAACAGAAGCTGGCAGTGTGGAAGCAGCATGAGCAGCACTCACAGGGTACTGAGCAGGACTGTCTGGGAAACATGCACTCACCTGGTTAGTGTCTGGATTTACCCTGCCCCCTGCATAAGTGCATTTTTCAAGCCATCTGTAACAATGAATAGTAGTCACATTGAACCCTTCCAAAATCAAAAGTACACGAGTTCAATCCAAAGAGCGTTCATCTAGGCCTCCTTGTCTAATCTTTGTGGTATCTTAAAAAACAAAATCCAGTATCTCCAAAAGCTTTTCATCTGCACCTTGTAAAACAGATCATTTGCCTCATATTCTTCATATCGATACTGCCACTTAAAACATGACAATTGTAACCAGCACCTTTCTGGTACAACTGCTGCTGTTTTTCTGTGGGTAATGACTACTTCAGGGAAGGATTGGGGGTGGGTGGAGGGACACCAAAGCTACCTTTCTTCATATTGTGTTGGCCCCTGACCTGACCTGCAAGTTCCTCTCACTAATGTTGGTTCTCTCCCAGATCTGTCTCCCCATAGTACCTTCCTTTGCACTTTCACATTTCCATATTTTCACATTCAAAAAGAAAAACTTTTCTTAATTAAATGAAGTGGAAGGGGGGTTGTCAAGAAAGGAAATTTTCTCTCCTCGGTGAAGTTTTCCCAAACTTTTCTTCTCCCATGTTCTGGAACTCCAACACAAACTTCCCTCTCTTAGCACTCTCTTGAGCGCTGCTAGTTATGTAATTAAGATTCAGTCTGCAGAAAACTATCACAGCAGGCCTTCCTGTCCCCCTCTCCAATGTGACCCAGTACAAAGTCACTTAATGCAGTTTCATTGGCAAAGGAGGCAAAATGTGCCTTTTTTTTTTTTTAAGTAAAACATATTTTATCATAGAACGCACTGCTATACTCAAGTTTTACCACAAAGGATAAAGGATATTTCATTGTACTCTAATAGTCTACTTCTGAATAAGACATGTCATCTACAAGATAGGTGTTACATTCAGTATTGAATATGATAACGCACTCTGGTAACCTGTCTGGTTGTAGAGTATAAACTAGTCACACTTTTATGAAATGTTGATGCAAAAGTATTACCTTTTTTCAACAAGTTCTAGAACTGGCATTGTCTGGCCAAATTCCCTTTTGCCCTTGTAAGTGACTGGAATGTACAGAGTGGAATGAAAGGGGAAAAAATCAGGTTGAAGACAGCAAAGCAACTGGAAAAGGAATTTGATTGGTTGAGAAGAACATTTGATCAGCCCATAACCAAAGCAGGAGGGGGTCTGTTTGAGAATAGAGAGATAACAGTGTTTGCAGAAGGTATAGGTAGGAGCCATAATGTAAGTAGAGAATTTGACAATGTTTTTGAGCTTCTCAATAGGAAAAATCCTTAAGTATATGAAATTCCGGTGGAAATGCAAAGGGAAACATTGAACATGTCAGCCTTCCGGTTTTTCAGAGATGTGTTCTAAGGGAAGTATTCTAAGTGATTCCCATTGTTTCCACAAATGGTTACAGGAAACTGTTCACCATGAATTGTAATAACTGCCAAATCATAGAATCAAAGCATATGAGCCACTAGTCACTTGCAAAAGTACCATGGTGACATGAGGCATTTGGGGAATGGAGTACTGGGGGTGACTGTGATTCAAAGGATGTATGATTAGGTATGATGGCTGAAAAGGCTCTGTAACTGGAGGAGCAGAGTGGAGAAGGAACCTAGGGAGGGATAACATGCTGATAAAGACACAGCAGTTCTCAGAGCACGAGAGGACCCTGAATATGGTAAGGAATATGGAATGCTAACCTAAAGATGTTTTGAAAGGGACTGTATTTATATCACAGACTACTTTGGACACAGATGAGATGAAAGTTAGAGCTTGTCTACATGGTATATTAGTCTGCACCAGAGGTGTAAATTCTAGTGTGGACTAGCACGTCATGCACCACCTGTATGACAGTAGCACCTAAAGGTCCCAACTGAAATCAGGGTTCCTACTAGATAACACAAACTTACCTCTGGAATAAGGTTCTGAACACTATGGTGTAGACCCATGCTGAGATACACTAGCACCAGAGCCTGTGTCTCGAGGAATCTGTGCAGGTGCCTACACTACCAGAACTGAATGCAGAATCAGGATCTATATTTCTTGTATTACTTGTGCCCAGTTAAACACAGGGATGCTGGAACAATTTTATATATAATGGAAACCACTTCAAGCCAGGGGGTGAGGCAGCACCCCAGCACCGTTACTTCCAGCACCTACATACCAAGTCTTACTCCTCTGGGAGAACAACGTAGGAGACTAATTTGAAAAGCCATTTATAATATATGTTTTGGTAAGACTTTGCTGTCTGCTTCAATAAGGGATCTCGTAAATTTTCATAACTTGAGACTCTTATCTGCAGGTAGTCCAAGGACATGTTGGTTTAGTAAAGGCATTATAGTATTTCACAGGTCTCTTCCACTTCCCTCAACCCAAATTTCTCTATTTGTTACTCTCTAGAACTTTAGCCATTAGTTTCATTACATACTATAGCCATTAATTGCAATGACTAGGAGTTCAGACACACATCCATAATCAGACTGCTTTGCTGGCTGAAATTAGAAACTGTACAAATCCTACCTTTTCAGGACAAACACCTTTGTGTTACAAGCATTGATTTGATCTAACAGCACATCTAAAATAAGTCTCTTTTCCTTTGCTGGGCACAGACTCTTTCAGTGTTGCATTCTGAGCTGTGTGTGATCTCTCTGTCTATGCCAACCTGATATTGTCCTGTATTAATCCAAGCCCTACCTCAGTCTATTGGTGTTCTTTTTCTAATCCAATCCAAAGTATGCTTTGACCTTTTCATTAGACTCCTTCTCCTCTCTGCGAATTTGGTGGTTAATTTATTTTACCCTCCTCAACCCCAACAGTTATGGACAATAAATCATCTTCCATTTTAATATTCCTTCCTCAAGACTTTAGCCATTAGTTTAATGACTTTTAATTAGTTGTTCTAGTCTTTTGTTGAACTCAGATAGCCTGATACAAATTTGTAATTACTTTCATCTGAACCTATGTTGTGTTAGTTGGTTACCCTGACCTCCTCTAATAGAAGTAATTTATGCAGACAATTTATAAAAATCTCAGTACTGCACACACAAAAATTGTACAGCACTTATCTGATGCAAATCTAATTCTTTGTGGATGGTAACTCTGTGGCACTATGTACACCTAGGAGAGGTAGCTTTGCTCATTGACTGGGGCACTGGATTGGGGGACTCAGAAGACCCAGGGTTCAATTCTCAGCTCTGCTGGTGGTTTTCTGGGTGACTGTGGGCAAACCATTTCACTCTCCTGTGCCTCAGTTTCCCTAGATGTAGAATAGTGATAATGATAGTGACCTCCTTTGTAAACTGCTTTGAGATCCATGGATGAAAATTGCAGTCTAAAAGATAGGTATTATCATTTTATATCTCCTGCTCTGCCAGGAATCCCCCTTTTTTGCCATGGCTTCCCTGGTCTTTAGATCAGGTTTACAAAAACTTTTCCCACATATGCACATATCTCTCATTTCTGCTGAGCTCCAGGAAATATGATCACTGGGACTCTTCTGTCTCCCTTCTGCCTCTCAGTGCAGCAGATGTTTCTCTACCATTTCTTAACCATAAGGGGAGAATGACATCTGCTCCCTACTTGAAGTACAGTTGCTTTTCCTCTGGCCTCCAGTCCCCTAGTCCACTCACAACTCTCACATAAAACTTTTCCAGCATGGTGGCTTCTCTTTTGGCTATCCTGAAGAAATGGAGAAGGAACAGATGGTGGAAGAGAGGGTAAGTAGGAAGGAAAAAGTGTTAGTGTGAGAGATGGTTGAAAAGGAAAGGAGGAGGAAGACACGACCACATAGAGCACCAGAAAGAAGAGGGTAGAAAGAAGACAGAGAAACAGAAAATCCAAAGGTTTCAGAGTAGCAGCCGTGTTAGTCTGTATTCGCAAAAAGAAAAGGAGTACTTGTGGCACCTTAGAGACTAACAAATTTATTGGAGCATAAGCTTTTGTGAGCTACAGCTCACTGCATCCGATGAAGTGAGCTGTACCTCAAGAAAGCTTATGCTCCAATAAATTTGTTAGTCTCTAAGGTGCCACAAATACTCCTTTTCTTTTTGAGAAAATCCAAAGAACAAACAAAGGAACCGATATAGTTCTGGGTTATACCAGCTTTCCATAGCATAATCCAGATTTCAGGGTCCCCGCACAGAAAATTGAAAACTAGGGGTTGTTGATGGAAAGGATGGCAGGAAACTGTGGGTGGTGGTCCTGGCAGAATGGGCCGGGGGCAAGGGACAGAGAAGTAAGGGAATGATACCTCCCACATGTGAGGAGTAAGAAGAAGTTAATAGAAACGCCTTATATGCATATGTGCTTCATGAACTTATGATGTCAATATTTTAAGATCATAGTTTTAAAATGGATGCTCCATGCACAAAAATGGTACAAGTTTGAGCTGACCCGCAAGAAAAAGTTCCAGGGTGTGCAGAAGACCCAGGGGACGACCTGTCTGGAACTGGTCACACTGATGGGGGAATACAAACCGCAAGTCGGTGAATGGGGCCGGGGCCCAGACCAAGGAGGACGTGATTGAACTGATGGGGCTGGAGCGACTATATGAACTCTGTCCCCCTGACCTTAGGATGTGGCTGGTGGACAAGAGGGCAAAGGACCTGCACCGTGCAGGGCTGCTGGCTGATGAGTTTATAGACAGCAGGTCAGGATATGAAATGGAATCCTAGGGGGACAGGCCCACATCAGTGCAGAAGGGCGTCACCCAGGAGCTTCCCAGAAGAGAGTCTTGGATAAATCCCTCCCAAGAGGCACATCCAATACCAGAGCTGACCGACCGGCCCCAGGGGACCAACAGGACCTGAGGTGTAATTACTGTGGGAAGAGGGGCCACAGATGGGCCCGGTGCCAAAAGTTCAGGGTCAGGATGAGCAAACCAAGTCCTCACAGGGTTAACTCGGTGGAAGCCCAGCCGGAGGAGGGGCTGGCTCCCCAGGCAGGAGGGGCTGGCTATTTAGCAATGTCCCAAGAGGGAGGAGTCTCCCAGGCCAGCTTCTCCGGGGGAGCTTGATGCTGTGGATTCAAAGTTCTCAGTCTACAGGGTGGGCACGGGATGGCCCCTGAGGAGCAAGTGCCTCATTCCCCTGGAGGTGGATGGGAAGCAGGTCACTGGGTACTGGGACATGGGCGCTGAGGTGACGCTGGCCTGCCCCAAGGTGGTGGCCCCAGACTGGGTGGTGCCCAATACCTACCTGACTCTGATGGGTGTGTGCAGGCCCCCGCTTAAGTTACCCATGGTGAGGGTACTTCTGAAAGGGTACTCTACTGGGGGGAGGGATAGCTCAGTGGTTTGCGCTTTGGCCTGCTAAACCCAGGGTTGTGAGTTCAATCCTTGAGGGTGCCATTTAGGGATCTGGGGCAAAAATTGGGGATTGGTCCTGCTTTGAGAAGGTGGTTGGACTAGATGACCTCCTGAGGTCCCTTCCAACCCTGATATTCTATGATTCAATATTTGAAAAACATTGGTGCAGCTAAATACATGCAGGCAGGCCATTGTATCCTCATAGCTCCAATTGCATTAGGCTGGCTAGGAGGAGAAAGCAATGAGTAACCCAGTATTCACATATATCCACCACCTCTCTCTCTCTTCTCACATAACATCTCAGGAGTCCCAGCAGGATCATAGCTAAAAATGGAAAAGGAGTACTTGTGGCACCTTAGAGACTAACCAATTTATTTGAGCATGAGCTTTCGTGAGCTACAGCTCACTTCATCGGATGCATCCGATGAAGTGAGCTGTAGCTCACGAAAGCTCATGCTCAAATAAATTGGTTAGTCTCTAAGGTGCCACAAGTACTCCTTTTCTTTTTGCGAATACAGACTAACACGGCTGTTACTCTGAAACCAGCTAAAAAAGGGTAACTGTGCTCACAAATGCCTGTTCGTATATTTTGGAGGGTTCAATTTAGGACCCTTTAATTTGGAACCCAGCCCTTTAAATAACTTCATAAAATGCAATGTACTTTTCTCCAAAGTGTTCATTTTTTACTTGTCTCTAATTTTATCACAAAATTAAACATTTACACAGGCAATTTTTTTTTATCATTTAAAGACCCTTTCACTTCTTAAGAATGGAGCTCAAATGTGTTTGAAATTAATTAAAATTGTATAAAGGGTTGTAAAAGAGAGGGAGAGAACTTTCTACTGGGCTTAATCCATAAAGGAAAACGCTTTATTTCCTCCGCCCTCACTTCACTCCAAGTCTGTTTTTTTTTTATCAAGTAAATATTCTATGATTGGGATCTTTTAAACACCTAGGATGACATTTTATCAATAGTTGTAGAGCATCTTAAATTTCAGTAAAGATATTCCTATGCAATATTTAACGATCTTCAATTTATATTGATTTCTGACACATTTATGGTGCCAATCAGCTTAACATTTAATTCGTTTTCTGAGATGAAGTAATTTAGCTGCAAGAGGCCTGCAGACCATATGAATGGAAAAATATTTTACTTATGAGGGTGACAATAGCAATGTATTTTAAAATGGTCTCTTGTGAGATAAGAAGCACTGGAGACTTTTATAAGCTCAGAGTGCTGTGACTTTAAATTAATTGCAAGCCTTCACATTTGACTGTCCTGATTTCAATGGCAGTTATTTTTGCAGAGTCATTTTCATAAAATGGCTCATTTTGATTTATTGAAAACTGTTGAATTCATGGGGGGGGGGGGTGTTGTTTAACTTTATTATCATGTCTATTTAAAATTTTTCCTCCCACCCTTTTTTTTTTTTTTAAACTTGTTATGCAGTTGTGGTTAGTGAAGTTTTCTTACATTGTTAGGTATTGTTCAGAGCAAAAAAAAAAAAAAAAAAAAGCAGAAAAGCCCACGTAGAAGATGTGAGTAAATGTAAACATGGTTTAATCCCACAGTAGTTCTAGATTTTTATTAAGAGTTAGATTTTAGAAATATTTATTCAATTGTTGCTGTTTTCATAGCAAATATTTAGCACACATGTGCTTGAGATGACCTGTGAGTTATGCTACTGAAATTCAGCAGGATCTGGGCACAGCTCCATTAGGCTGCTTTGAAAATGCCACCCAAACAGCACAGTAATCAACAATATTATTTACACATGAGCCATAGGTGATGGCACTTGCACACATATAAATGGGTAATGAGGAATGCATTTAACATGAATCCCTCAGTCTTGATGGATTCACCCAGATGGATGTGGAAGATGTCTGCAACTTAGACAGTAATACTAGCGCACAAAATGTCATTTTATCTTTGTTCTGCATTCTAGTTTTACGATAATACATGTTTCTGAATTCCTTCCCTGCCAGCAGCCATGCATTACAGACTCCTTATAGCAGTTGCCAGGTTCCCATGCAAATATTTTATACAAGTATTTACTACTATTAAGTGATGTGACATAGAATCATCCTTTTGCTTTAGATCTAGTATAAAATAATGTGATTTGTTTGCATATTTCATAGTAATGTTCTGGTAAATTAGAATTTTAGTTCGTGGTTGACAGCAGACATTCTCATGTCACAGGGCTTATTATAATTGCAAACTTTGTACATGTTATTCAAACTCCTTTTTATATCAATGCTAGTTAATGAAATCAAGTTTTTATGTTTCCCGTCATTTCACACTACTCTGAACTCTGACTTGCTGTGTTTGAAATGGATAATGCTTCATGTTCTGTAATTATTGGAGGTGTTAAGTAATTTCCGCCTTGAATTTTTCAACTCTCTAATTGTCACATCAAAGGTAATTTCCACATGTATTACTATCAGAGGCATAGTATAAATTTGGATGCTACATATCAAAAATTGTTTTAGTATAAACTAGCTGTCACATTTAGAAATGATAAAAAATAGATTTAGCATATTTGAACACTTAATCATCATAGAGCCACAGCTTCTGAAGTTTGATTTGTCAGTTTGATTTGGTTTACAGGGTGACGTACATGTGTTTGTGTGTTTTATACACACACACAGCGGCAAAAGCAACTATACCATGTGAGCAAGTACAATACATTTCAGACTTTAGGAGGCAAGTCCACACAGAGAAGTAGTCTCATTAAAAGTACTTGTAAAAATGAGGCAATTATAGCCTTGTGACTAGCAGAACTTCATAAGCTTCCATAAACAGCTCTAAATCCACTGCACTCCTGGCCTAGTACTCCCACTGCCATTGCAATCCTAGACTGCTTATGAGAAGAAATTTCCAGTCATGCTGAAGTATAGAACGTTCCTGTGAAGTGGACAAACATCTCCTGAAAACTAAGATCACATTACCATCTGCATTTTCACTTGTAACATAAGCCAGGATTAAACCCAGGGTCCAAGAAGTGGAAGGTTAGCACAATAACTTGCTGTGTTACCTGGCTCCCTTACTGTAACACATTTAAGTATGTGTGTAAAATGTAAATATTAATGTAAAGATTGCTACGGTACTGTGTTTCTGGTGTGACAGTGCTCCCCATACAGATGGTAGCCGGATCGCTTGCTCTTTTAAAGGCTAGCATCCTGGGGCTAGCCAACCCTAGTTATTAAGCAGACACATCTGAGCATGGTTCGGCTGATTCCCCTATAAAGAGCAGAAAGAATGTGCAGAGAGAGAAAGAGAGAGAGATCTATCTCAGGGTATGTCTTCACTACCTGTCGGATCGGAGGGTGGGGATCGATTTATCATGTCTAGTCTAGATGCGATAAATCAGTCCCCGAGCGCTCTCCCATCAACTCCTGTACTCCACCGCCCTGAAAGGTGCAGGCAGAGTTTATGGGGGAGTGGCAGCAGTCGATTCACCGTGGTAAAGACACCACGGTAAGTCGATCTAAGTACGTTGACTTCAGCTACATTATTCACATAGCTGAAGTTGCATAACTTAGATCGACCCGTCCCCCCAGTGTAGACCAGGGCTCAGGGAGAACAGAGGCTTCTGGAAATGGGCTGGCTACAGCAAAAAAAAAAAAAAAAAAAAAAAAATCTGGAATTTGTGGAGTGAAAGAGGCAGGAAAAGCCTGGAAGTGAACTGATAAGGGATGGACTTGAAGAGAGTTTTGGGAATTTTATTTGGAATGTTTGTTCAGTTAATAAACCAGAATCCAAGAAGGGCTGGGAAATGTTCAATAACTCTCAAAAACTTTTATTATTAAAGAAGTCCCTTGAATGGGGAAACTGAGGCAGGAGGCCATTTGCAGGTTCTCTGAGGCCATAAGGGAATGTCCTGGAGGAAGCTGCCCTATGACACAGACAATTAAATATACCAGTGGAACGTTTACTCTTCTTTTTCTGAAGAAATAATAGAAAATAGGGAGACTGAAATGTATGATGTGTACTAATACAAAAATACCAAATTTGGGAGTGAATCAAATTCTGAATGTAATGTTCATACAATATAGAAGGTCTGCCTTTAAGTGATCAGAAACATGGAAACTGATAAAGTAAGTGATGCAGTCTGCAGTGCATATTTTTCATACACTGATTAACATGCAACTGCACAGAGCATTGCTGCTTCATTGCCTCTAGGAATCACAATATTTCTGGATATTGTACGATTTATCGATACATTACCATCAAACCAGAATTAGAGGGGGCCAATGTTACAGAATTTCAATGTTAACCTGTAAAACTTGAAAAGATGGGAAGGCACTGCCCCAATGGCAACAAGTACCCAATTACAAAATGTATACCCAAATCCTTAAAATTTTGCATCATTTCAATGGCATGTTCAGAAGCTAGTTGACTATCTGCATCTCAAACTATGATTTTAACGAAGTTTCTCTTATGAGTTTTAAACCAACTGGGGACAATAGCATATATTGTTATTTAAAAGTATGAGATCATTGCAAAATAATATCAGGATGGCACAAAAATTGTATCTATTTATGTGCTCCTAAAAAGGATGATAGTATTTGGTCAAAACTATTGCTATACTATAAAGATATTAGTACAATTCTAGAACTAGGATCATTGATGCCGCCACTGAAAGGGTGGACATTGCCACTCCCTCTCCCAGAGTCTCTTGATTATTACCACCTGTTAGTTATGCAAAAGCACCACACTCACCTGACTGTGCAAAAGAAGTCCCTTTTGATATTTAACAGCAACCAGCCCTGCCCATTTTCACATGCTCCAAACACATTGGTTCTAGTTCTCTCCTGGGGTGATGCCCACCAACTGGATTTTGCCTAATATCTTCATTAACTATGGACATTCTAACTGTCAAAGTGTTTTCAGGAGCATGATTCAGCAATGAGTTATCAATCCTGCCACTCCACAGCAAAGGAGCTCACCTAGCTTTCAAAACTCACCTCCCTAAGGTTTGATTTATTAACAAATTAGCAGCAGCATAAAAGCTCAAACCTTCTCCCCAATCATGGTTGTTACTAGAATTCCTTTCTCAGGACTACTCAGGTCACATCCGAGATCTTTTCTATCTCAGACCCTAGATCCCTCCAATAAGACAGCAGGGCTACATTTTTATTCTCTCCATTTGGATATCCTTCCATCCAGGCTTGCTATTGCAGTTAGGTGTTGCAGGGCCAATAATGATGATAACAGACTTCAGCAGCCATCTCCATGGCAGGTCATTAACCTCTCCCAGCCCTAATCCAATGTTGGATTGGTCCACTTCACCACAGAAGTCCCTCACATAAAAGAAACTAGGAATTTGGGCAGATGACTTAAGAGATTGCTTCCTGCCCACATTACCTCCATCCCCCACAAAGAAAGAGGGAAAGGGGAGCTACCTGCCACAGCAATGGGAGGGGAAGCCAGCAAACTGTCCTTGAAGGTCCTGAAGTGATCAGTTACCCTCTGAAACAATCCACAGCAAACAACACATCCCCACCTACACAAGATCTCTCTCGTTCACTACTGTGCTGTCGATGTTCTACTCTGACTGGCTGATGATGTCAGACTCCATTTACCCCTTGTTATGTTTTTAAACAAGTTCCATTGTGCTTTCTCCTATGCTACATCTCCCTATAAATATTCACAGAGCTACCTCATTATTCACCTTTAAATTGCTCTTCAAAACTCTCCTTTTCCATGGTGTCTACAAAAAAAACTAAACAGGCTTCTCGTGTGCTGAGGCCACTGTCAAGATGACCAATATTGTCTTATTGTTTGCTGTGACTCTTCCATCTGTCTGTATCCATCTAATGTCTTGTACTTAGATTGTAAACTCTTTGGATCAGTGACCATTATTTTGTTCTGTGTTCGTACAGCAGTTAGGTCCTGGTCCATGACTAGGGCTGCTGGGTGCTATAGTAATACAAACAAATAATAATTATAATAATAAAAAGGAGTTTTAATGAAGGACTGAAGGTTTGGTTCATAGCCAATGTAAAGTACAATAGCTAAGAATCTACCAGATTTTTTGCTTTATATAAAATAAATCTGCTGCTTTTTAGATCATAAAAATATTTTCCAGCATGAAATGTGCCAATTTTAACCTAAGAACAAAAATGAAATATAAAAAGCTTTGCTCAGACACTCATTCTCCTACTTTTGCTCACTCTGAGAAGTACCTTATTCCCAGCTACTCAGGAATATGGTATTACCCAAAGGCGGCAGAATCTGGATGATAGTGATGCAGTGGCTGTACTGAACTTGTTGGTAGCTATGCAGTACCTGTATCTGAACCATGGTACAATAAACTAGCTGAATTCAAAGTAACTTGTATTGTAGAGCCAAGCACGTCTACTTGATTCCAAGTAACACAGACTGTCTGTTATCCATCATGCACATTTACAGAATGATTTAGATTAACAAAAAATAACAAAAACAAAAACTCTTGGCCTATCCCCTTCCATCATAGCAGGATCCATTATCCCTACACTCTCTCCTTATTAGATGGACACCAAACCTAGTGTTCTAAGTGAAAGTGATTCTACAACTTCTCTTGCAAATTAAACTATTTCTCTGAACATTAAAAAACAACCCATGAATTTGCAATTCAAATGATAGCTACTAGGGAGAGTGAAAAAAAAAAATCCCACTTTTCACTTTTTGTTACTTGCATTAGAGCAGTTTGCATGATCTTACATCACATCACATCCAACAGAACATAATGGAATATGGCAGATAATGATTCAATATAACCTAAAGCAAGAAAAGTTATGAGTTTCATACATTAGAAAACTTCCTCCCTGGAGGCGGAAACCAGGCTGGTCATTTTTAGGATACTCAAGAGGGATTGCAAGTCAGTATAGTGTTTGTGTACTTTAATCTGATGTCACCAGTGCACCAACACAGATGCAAAAAAAAGGTTACTCTGTGGGTTACCTTTTACTGTTACTGGAATCTACAGCCACTTGGAATTGAGTGTAGGGAGGTCTGCACCACAATGTGCATTCCATGGCCTTAAAGGAAAGTTTGGTCCATATGGGTCCGTAGGAGGCCCATATTATTTTCAACTCCTGGAACAATTACTGTGCAATACCTCCTCTATAACATATATCAAAGAATTAAATAAAAATCTTTTTTTAATTTATTCACTCCATATCACACATAATATACACTTCAGTACCGTCCACATATTTCAAATAGTAGTGTAGATGTTGACTAATGGGAGGTTTTTCTTACTGCCTGATGGAATCAATGTGACATAGTCAAAGGCATTGTGAATGTAAAGATGGTGAAAAGGGGGAGAGAAGAAAATGGTGTTTGACCACATACAAGGACGTTGATTGTGTCTAGCTGTGTTCTAGGGATCAATTTAACTTGCATGGCCAAATTCTGTACTGACTTGCACAACATGAAACCCCTCTGACTTCAGTGACTTCAGAGACTCCCATGGGGCCACACGGCACATGGGTTCGAAGAATTTGGCTCAACGATTAAAGCTCCCTGTGGTATAATGACCTAATGAATTCTGACTACAAACTCCATGGTAACAGAGAGGATCAAACCTAGTCCTTCAACCCCAAACACACAGACCTCTACCACTAGAGTTAAAAGAAGTACTCCTTTAGCTATGAGAAAGTAGCAAACTGTTACATGTAGTAGGACCAGTCATTAGGAGATCTGATCGCATCACATGTGCTAAACCAATGTATTCTAGTAGCATTAGGCCAGACTATTACAATGGGATTGAATGATGCTTGGAAATACTTGACAAAGGAATGAAGTGGTGATAGAGAGGATTCTCCCTTGTAGGACAACAATGTGCTGAGTGAGTAAATTTGATCTTAGACAAGATTTAAAAAAAAATAAATCAGAAATACTACATTTCCGTAACACACTCCTACCATTTCCATTGTTATTTAGCCTTTTATCTTCAACCATCTTGATACAGTGCCTTCTGTCAGAGAAATGGGGAACAGCAGTGGCACATCTCCAGTCCTCAGGATATGAGAGAGAGAGAGAATGCTAGATGAAAAGTCCCAAAGAATGTAAAACAAAACACAAAAAACCTCCCTGCATAATGTCTCATTTATATTGTGTGGGATGAGGGAGCAGGCGAGGGAGAGGTGGCATTTTTAGATCCTCATTTTGGGGGTATCCTTCAAAAATAGGTTTTTTGTTTGTTTTTTCTGCATTTGCAAATAGATACAGATGCCCCAAACTTTGCTGAATAGAGATAATGATATACATGGCCTCTAGCTGAATAGTACAACGCCACAGTTTGCTTCATTTGAATTAGCAACTATTCAGTTACTCCATATGTCCATATGATTTCTGTGAAAGCTTTGAGGTCTTCATTTTTCTGTCAGAGGCTCTCAAGATTTAACTAATGTGTTTCTCTTTAGGAATAAAGAATAATTCCATATGCAGATTCATGTGTTCCCCAATGGTTTATTCACATTCACAATGCCAAGTATTGCATGGTATTTTGCTTCTAGTAAAAGAATAGGAAGCAATACATTTCTTGTGATGGCTTCTGACTGACTGGCTTCAAATCTATTCGCCCCCTGCAAAAAAATAAAACTTTTCATCTCCAAATGGCCTAATCTTTTAAAATAGTAACAGTATAAAAACATTCTTCTCTTACCGCATTTTTATTCATTCTTCATTTAAAAAGTAAGAGTAGTGATATGAGTGCTCTGTGTGCATACTAACAGAGGAAGACACCTAAAATCCCCCTTAACTGAAGTCAACCCCATTTCACTCTAGCACACAAAGTCACGTTGCTAAAATGGCCTGAAACAGGGTCATTTAAAAAAAAAAGGAATCTTTGGAGTTCCAAGTGGAAGAACAGTTGTAAAAAAGAATGTTTTATGCCAACAGTGATTTTATGGGTTTGCTCCTATTTGGAATGGGGCAGGGAGGGATTTAATGTTGTCAAGGACATTGTTATGCTATGGTCCATGTTTCATATGATTAAGGACAGCATAAAGTGCAATGGGACAGTAGTTCAGGACATATGCTTTTACAAAGTTAGGGATTGTGGTCCAAAATCTGCCCTGGCTCTCAGTGGAAATGCAGTTTTTTGCAAAGAAAAACACGTTTTGAAAGTTACTTTGAAAATGGATCTGTCCATTTTACTGAAAAAGTAGTTAACTATATTTTTTTACTCCTGTTCACACAGTACTATAGGATCAAAATAGTTACAAAACTAAGGAGAACTAATTTCCCTGCTCATGAGTCATCAAAAGAATTTTTAACTATGTTCTAATTTCAGGGCCAAATTCTGCCATAACTATATGTATTTGCATATTGCACAAATACCACAAACATACTTATGAAAATCAACTTAATTGTTTAGGTCCAAATGAACTCTCTACTTACCTTGGGTGTTACAAAATGTAATTTGTGATGAACAGATGAAAATATATTCAAAGGGAGTGTGAAACACAGTATCATGTCAAAATATTCACATTTTATAGAACACACTTAACTCTGAATGACATCATCTGCAAATTTCCCCATAAAGCTGAATCCAACCTTCTAAGATAGTCAGACATTTAAAATGGTGCTCTTTATAGTGCGTTGAATAAACCCAACATGAAAAATACCACATTAAAAATAGAAAAACAAAATGATCTCCTGTTTCATAGGTAATGTTTTGAAGACGTTCAAAATTTCCTGATTCCGCATTTCTGATCTCAGTACCTGAAAGTAATAAAAAGGGGAATAACAGATCTACCTGTGACAGAGGTTAATTAGGAGCTCAAATGAGGAGCAGGTAAATGTTGTGCTATTCAGTTCAGAAAGCTTACTTCACTGAGCAAGTATGGAACTATGCTTGACTGATGTATACTTTATCCAATAAATCTGATCAAAATATTTTTGATAATAAATTTGCCTAACTGTACCCAACACTCTTATATTTTATTGGGTAATCACAGTTTTTGATGAATTGTTTTGATTCAGCCAGTAAACTGAATAATCAGAACAATGTAATCAGAACAAAATCTTCTCTGTCTGATTCAGGGGAGGGATTTGAATCCACATCCCCTACCACGCAGGTGAGTTCCTTAAGAACCAGGCTATAGTCACTTTCATGCTCTCTTTGGCCCAAGGAATATTTAAGTATTTATACAAAGTGGTACAGCTTCAACAGAAACACTGAGAGCAATCTACCCCAAAATAGCTTACAGCCTGGGGGTAAGGGCAATCAGCTGGTAGGGGGAAGACCTGGTGTGCACCAAAGTAGGGATTCAAATCTCAGTCTCCCATATCCCAAGCAAGTGACCTACCTAGTGGGCTAAAGGTTGTGTGGAGGAGAGAGAAAGAACAGACCAACACACACACTTTTCTGAAGCTGGCCCTGACAAACTTTTTCAAAGCTAAAACTCACCAGGTTAAATAGTTTTGGTTCTAGCAAAACTGCATTTTTTTTAATAAACTATTTTTCTGAAAATTGTATCCCAGCATTGTGTGGGTAGGAAAATAAAGGGACATAAATGTTGCCATTTATGACACAAGTTAAATTACAGGTATTAACTTTTGAGATGGAAAACTTTAGACATAACATATCTGTAGTTAGTCTGCTTGACTTAATGTGAAAAACTGCACAGAAGTACAGTGAATGAATGAACACATGGATGACATGAGTGTTAAAAGAATCAGCACATGTAGTTATGGACTCTTCAACTTGAACAAACCATCCAGTATAAGCCAATGGGTGTCAGTTTGTACATTGGCTCCATATTATGAAGCCACTTTTATTTATAAGTCTCAAAAGCTTAACATAACTTGGGTGCAATATGTGGTCGAAATTGATGGCTTCTATTTGAAGCCAGTAAATCAAAGAAGATAAGGACTTTGTGTGACTTTGTGAGATTAGAAATATTGAGATACAGTTTCTTGCACTGAATAGACTGATTCTGAAAAGCAAGTGTTCTATTACAAACAGGTAGAAGGAATATTAATCAAACCAGGACAGATCTTGAAGTTTTTATGCAGGAAGTCAGTGAAAACCCTTGTCTCACTGGGAGTTTACTTGAAAAAGAACTTCAGGATTTGGCCTATAATATACTGTAGCTAGAAACGTGGGTATGAAAACATGTGCTTGCAATTTCTTCCGCTTTAAGTTCTACAGCACCTGAATTTTTAGAGCACATTTGGGCACATCTATATTTAAATTTGTTAGACTGAGTCACAATTTCTAAACATAGTCTCCATAGTCCTCTCTTCAGTTGAAAGAAGCATTTGCTATAGAATAATGAATATGAATTATGCAGAAAAAAATCTTTAAAGAAATTCTTGCATGTTTTAAACCCGTTAGAAAGTTGAGTTTGAAAGACATTATTGTCCAAGGAGATTCATTTCTTTTCTATAATAAGGAAAATCATTACAAAACTATAGAACAGAGTATGTCAGTATGTTACTCTAGGCACAAACTTGTGCCATACTTATTCTTTTTGATTTTTTTTTCTGAAGGCCCTTATACTGTTCCCATTATAGAAACTAAAAATAGTTATATCTGTGTCTCATAAGTGACTTGAAGCTAAGTTAGTGCAAGAACCCTAATGTTATCAGTCTAATAAAAACTTCATATGAAAATTAATTTTAAAAGGTCAGTTCAGCCACATAAAGATGTGGGAATGAATTCTGCTCTCAAATTCAAGGGAGCAAACCCCACTGAATTCAACAGAATTAGCATCTGGGCAACTCAGAGCAGAATTTGTCTGTGATTTTTAAGACTCCAATTAGAAAAGAGTTATACTTTTAAATGGTTACATTAAACAAGAAGTCATTTGACCTACCATGGCCTTCACTCTAGGTTCATAAACCCACACAACATATGCTCTGAATTGGGGATGACAGGAAACCAAGCATGTGATCCTGCAACCTGTTCCAAATAGGCAGTCTCCTGCATTTACATAGACTTCAGTGGGGCCCTGTGCAGATTCAGGGATACTTATGTGTGGCTCAGCTTGAAATTACTGTCCAACTGTGTGTTAACCTTATCCATCATTCAGGAAAAGAAAACTTAATTCCCTTCCTAGCATGACAGGCCCCTGAGCATCCTCATGTGCCCTCCATATCCTTATGCAGACTCAAGGGAGCACAAAGACTGGAATTGCGGTAGGCCACTGTGAAGGGAGTGTAGATACCATAGAAATATCATAGAATATGGATGAGGAAGGCTCCTTGTGGCTTTCTGCACTCCCTTCTAAACCCAGGCAGACCATCATAATCTGCCAACATATACAAACTCCTTTGGCAATTGGGAAAAAAAAGGAACTATTTATTTTTGTATGTATTCTTTTATTTTTTCCAATATCAGTACAATGAAATACACAAAGCAATTCTGTTTTCATTCTATTTTTTTTTTCTGACAATAAGGCTCCATTAGTTTAAAGAGTGTTTTTAGAGGCAGTTTTAGTACACACAGAAAAATTACACTTGCCTCCCAAAAGAACTGAAAGTAAAGGGAAGACTTTCCCTCCCCCTTTTTATATATGCACTTTCAAAGTCATGCTGGCACTGGGACCTGAATCTACCTCAATCTGAAAGTACTTTGAGCTTTGCAGAAAAGTCAAGTTTACATTAACTTTGACAGGAGCTTTCATCCCACCAGACTTTACTGCTTTTGTTCATGTTGAAATCTTTCAAACTCAAATGAATTCCAATTTCTGGGTAATAAAAGAGAAATGGACTTTGAAAGAATTTTAATTTTATGGTGTTTATTGGCTACAGTCCTGCACAGGGTGTCTGAAAATTAGATTCATGAAGGTGATTTTGTTTTGGGGCTAGGGATGGGAGATTCAATAAATAAAAATTGGTTGTCCTTTTTAAAATTTCAATTTTATGCACTTGCAGGTATTGATATGTATGTTTGTGCAGGGCTGTCTCTCACACTCTTGACTGATTTACAACACATACAATAAGATTTAAATAGGATTAAGGAAAGCCAGACAACAAACAAACTTTCTCTATTTGATTAAGAATCCTTATCATAAAAGCCTTCTGCACTGCATGTCAGTCTTACATATGGCATTATTCTTGTGTATTTTAAAGTTGGCAAACTCAAAGGCAAGTCAAAGGGAAAGAGACATATTTTCTGAGACTTAAATAACTTAGTGATAAATAAAAGAGACAGTTTCAGAATAATCTGCAGTATTTGCCTATGAAACCTACCAAATATGAAGTCCCATTGCTTGAAGAATACAGTACCTTCTGCGAGTTTCATCATCTGTTTTTTATTGTATTCAATGTGCAGCAGGGGAACCTTTCTTATCTTTCCCATAAATAGAAAAAGAGAGGGAAGGAGAGATTGTAAAATTCAGCACATAAAATATATACAGGTTGTTGCCAAGAAAAATAGAAAGGCTCAATTGTTTAGCATTCTGCTAATGTAGATTGGAAGTTTAAGAGAATAAAGTATAGTTTATTTTGAAACAGATCCACATCATTTGTTTCTGTGACTGCCTCAACAGCAGTAACACTACACTAGCCCTTGGAGAATTTTCTTGCTGCTTCAGTTCACATGAAAAGGAAAATGCTAAAGGTTACTTTTGCACGTCAAATATGTAAAGCCAACCACAGTTCATTTACTGAGGTGAAGTGCAGACATCTATCATAAGCTGACCTACCAGAAAACAAATACATTCAAAACCAGACGGCAGGTAACTATGCTGGATCAATTAAAGATTGTACAGCGATAAAAATAAGCATAGAAGAAAAAAAGATACAGTAAATCCTAACTGAATATCTATTGATTGAATAAACAGACATAATAGGGTTCTAGAAGTGTTAGAATTCCTAGTCTTTTGTATGAAAAAACTACCTAGCACAAAGGAATTTTGGGCTGGATTGTGTCCCCCTGGATCTCCTGGAGAAAATCCTTTTGTGTCAGATTGGAGGAGCAGGAAGGAGGTTGGCCACGTATGTAGCACCAGCCCCATTAGGCCTAGACTCCACATCACATCCTCAACAAGACTGGAGTTCCATGTGTACAGAGGGGTGGAAACAAGGGGGCAGCATTCCCAAGGTAGGGGGCAATCTATGCATTACTGAATAAAATGTAAAATACAAAGTCCTTGATCTCCAGTAGATCTCCTCCCCAGATCACTGTGGAAACCTACTGCTCCTTCCATTGCAGAGGAGAAGAAGCAACTGAATAAAGTGGAGGAAATTCAAACATGGATCTACAAAAAAATCAAATTAAACAAGAAAACTCTGTCAAACACAAATAATTCCAGATCTATTCATTTGTATAATAAATAATCTGGCTAAACTATATTAACATAGGGTTAAAAATGAGACTATAATTACACAAGCATCAGGAAATTCTAGGCCCGAGAAATGCACGGTGATCTGTATAAGATTAACCCTGCATTCACAAGGAGCCCTACAGAAATCAGCTTCTTTTTATTATTAATTATTATTATGATTATTATTTAACTGTATAGCCAGTGCAATCTGAATCTCCTTCAGCTTTTGGAAACATTTAGTCTCCACTGAGCACGTGCAGAAGTTTAACATCGGATTAGTAAAGTCATTGATAATCTTATTTGCATAGTCAAACCCATAATAGTAACTTGATCCTTATTACAGCTCATATGATGAAAAATAACTTAAAATAATAGGTTCTTTTAATTGACATTTGATTTTAACTTAGCCTATTACTCTTTGAATAAAAATACATCATTCACTATAAGGCTCTGACTTCATTTAAGCCAAGGAATGCATTTATATTCCAAGTAGCTCACAACCAAAGAAACAAGTACAAATCATAGACAACAAAATAAACAGAGGCTACAAAACTAAATGAAAAACATTTGAAAAGGGAGACAAAAGATGCTCTAACTATTTTAGATACATGGCAAAAACATTTCTTGACAGAAGTTATACACCCCACTAGCTGCACAACTAACTGAGCAGACCAATGAAAATAATAAAAAACAAATATCCCCCTCCACTTCTGAAAAAATGTATTGAAACAAACTAATACTAAAATACTACCATTAAACACGCACCCCAAACCTAACAAATGTTAACTGGAAAAGATGAACTATTTAACAAATACAAATCTAAGTTAAGCACTGTGCCATTAATGGAGCAGCACAGTTAGTCCCTTACAATAAATGAACATCTAATGGAAATTCTTGCTTATCACCATAAGCAGGATGGTGAACATGCAACTCCAGCTTGGTCTACTTTTCTCATTGTAGAGAGGATTTATATAAGGAGCTCCTAAGAAAACATACTGAGTACACACAAAGAGGTAATCTTATAAAATAAATGCTTAATAAGGGCCTTAACAGTATATCTGTCATCACAGGGTGCAGATTAATGCACCTCACTGACAGGGCACAGCTTGTTGGGCAGGTATTGGCAGCTGGTGGAATGTGCTCCTTTTTCCATTTAGGGCACAAGGAGCCAGAAGGGGGAGAAGAAGGTAGTTAGAATTCAAGGTAGGTCACGTGTTATTCTCCAATTGGATGCTGCTGCTGCTTCATATATTTTAGGAAGTCTTGGAGCCCCTCCAAATTCCTTAATCAGGTACCATTTCCCTCTGTTCCCCCATTTAAGATTCCACTGGCTGGTGACAAAGCTGTTCAAAACTTCTGCTGATTTTTTTTTTAAATGGAAAACTGATTTTTTTTTTGATGAAACAAACATTTGTGGAAAGTTTTCAGAGTAGCAGGCGTGTTAGTCTGTATTCGCAAAAAGAAAAGGAGGACTTGTGGCACCTTAGAGACTAACAAATTTATTTGAGCATAAGCTTTCGTGAGCTACAGCTCACTTCATCGGATGCATTCAGTGGAAAATACAGTGGGGAGATTTACATACACAGATAACATGAAACAATGGGTGTTACCATACACACTGTAAGGAGAGTGATCACTTAAGATGAGCTAACACCAGCAGGAGAGCAGGGGGGGAGGAGAGAAAACCTTTTGTAGTGATCGTCTTTCCCCCCAAAATCCTCCCAACCCTTGCACCCCACTTCCTGGGGAAGGTTTGATAAAAATCCTCACCAATTTGCATAGGTGACCACAGACCCAAACCCTTGGATCTTAAAAACAATGAAAAAGCATTCAGTTTCTGAAAAGAAGAATTTTTTAATAGAAGAAAAAAGAATCACCTCTGTAAAATCAGGATGGTAAATACCTTACATGGTAATTAGATTCAAAACATAGAGAATCCTTCTAGGCAAAACCTTAAGTTACAAAAAGACAAAGACAGGAATATACATTCCATTCAGCACAGCTTATTTCCTCAGCCATTTAAAGAAATCATAATCTAATGCATATCTAGCTAGATTACTTACTAAGTTCTAAGACTCCATTCCTGTTCTGTCCCCGGCAAAAGCATCACCTGAAAGTGTCCATCTTCATTAAAAACACGGGGGTTTTCATAAAAAGTGATTTTGGTTGGGTTTTTTTTCTTTTGGTTTTCGGGTTTTTTTGTTTGTTTGAGGGTTGTTGTTGTTTTTGGTAAAAATACAAACAAAATTAAAGAAAACGCAATTGGGGGGAAAGGGGATTTCCCCAGGCAGCTGTAATAGCAACTCCTCACATCCTCAGCCATGGGAGAGAGAGAGTTCTCTGGAAGCAGTGCTAACCAGCAAAGGAGAGGGAGAGATGGAGGACTTCTTTCTCCACTTTTAGAAGAGGCCCAGGAGTCAGGCTTCTTCTTATTCTACTACCTGGAGGCAATTTCTTTGAAAGTGATATGGTTTATATATGAGGGATATTGTTGATCTTGTTTAATCTGCACATAGTAATCATTGATCTTGAGAAGGTTTATGATCACATACCGAGAGAAGTCATCTGGTGACATATGAGAATGTAACAGATACCTGAAGACTATATTAAACTCATCCCAGACACGTACAGGGTGGTGTTGCCACAGGTAGAAGGCCTTGTGGAAAAAGTGACAAGTTTCTAGTAAGTCCGAGTACATCAAGGCTTGACACTAAAACCCTTTTTGTTTATATTGGTACTTGATGCTTTACACCTAGAGAGTGGCACCCTAGTGAATGCTTTTTGCAGATGATGTAATGCTCATGGGGGAGAGCAAAAAAGAAGTGGAAGAAAATTTAGAGAGATGGGAGTGCATACTTGAAAGAAGTGTCATGAAAAATCAACAGAAAGAAAACAGAGTACCTATATGGACTGTAGATTTGGTGATATCTTGCAGGGACGACAACAAGATTGTATGTCTGGGAAGCCAGTCATTATCAAAGGTGATGAGGTTCAAGCACCTGCATTCGATAGTACAAGACAATGGTGAACTCAATGATAAACTTAGAAGAAGACCATGAAAGGCATGGAATAAATGGAGAAAAGTGATCAGAGTGATCTGCGATAGGAGATTGCCTATCAAATTGAAAAGTAAGATCTACAAGACAGAGTTAGACCTACACTTTTGTATGACTCTGCATTCTGAGTATTGAGGAAGTGATAGGAGCAGATCTTGAATACAGAGGAAATGAAAATGTTAAGCTGGATGCTTGGAGTTACAATGATGAATCAAGTTAGTAAGGAAGGAATTAGGGGAAGTGTGAAGATGGTAAATTGTAGTGAAACAGACAAAATCTGCTGGAGGTTTGAGCATGTGAAAAGAAGATCAGAAGAATATATAGGAAACAGGTTGGTAAGCAGAGAAGTGGAGGATAAGAGAAGAGTTGGAAGACCTGAAACTAGATGGATGTCAAACAAAAGTATTTGATTAGCTGTGTAGTTTGAGGAACTGCTTCAAGACAGACTGGAATGTAGAAGAAGGACTCAGAGACCCAATCCCATATAGATAGCGAACGACTTATGGTTCTGACAGAGTCATGGAGGAGCTCTTCCATCACGAAACACAAATTTGAACAACTCTTATTATGATTGTATGTGTTGCACCCTTAGCAATATATTTTTTTCTTTCTAAAGGGATTGCTTCAGTAATTTCTTTGCTGTCAAAATTAGCATGTCATTTGAAGAACAGTTACAAGCACAATCTAGTTTTTGTTCACTGGTCTTTGGCAAAGTTATGGCCACCTCAAAACAAAACAAAAAATTTCCCCTGTATCTCCAGCTTTGTTTACTCAGTTTTTCAGTATCCCTCAGATTAGAGAAAGGAACTTCACAGGTATAGAACTCTTAAAACGCCTCAGTTACACTTTCTATCTTTTATGTCTGGGCAGAACTGAGACATCCCTCTCTTTCATTCCTCTCTATTGCTTGCTTTCTTCCTGCTTCCATTTCCTTCTCCAGTATCTAAAAATACAACCCTTTAAAGAGACAGTGAACTTCTAGAGCTATATTTTCTACCTGGTATTCATATTTCCAGTGATTACACCTTCTGGGCCAAGTCCTGGTACCTGGTCCCAAATCAATGGGACTTTTCACCAATAAGGTAATTGAGACATACCAATTATAGTTAAATGTAAATGTTTACACTGATGATTGGATTAATGATTTTGTTTTCATAGGGGGAACAAACCAAAAGGAGAAATATCAAAATATTTATGGACAGAAGCATAGTGCTTGATCCTACAAACAAACAATTTCTTCTAGCAGTAATGTTTACTATCAAGACTGAGTAGAAGGGATTATGTTGGGATACATATATATATATATATATATATATATATATATATATATATATATATATATATATATATATATATACACACATACATACACACATCCATACATAATCCATATATCCATGTAATATATTATAGGCCTAGTGTGGATGAAGCGTGCTTGACATGAGTTGTGTGTTGACAACCGAAGCAAGAATTTGAGGTTTTAAGAGGTCAAGAGCTGTTTGTGAAAAAAAACTTTGTTATGAGAAAGATGGAGAAATACCAGATAAGGAAATAAAACTGGGGGCATTGCCATGACAATGTACCTGTTGTACTGTACCTGCTGCAGTTGTAAACAAGAACTGGGGAAAGAGGAACATCTTGGTCCTGGGACTGTTTCGAAACACCTTGGGTTTTGGCAATTTGCCCAGGAACTGTCTCTTTGGAATTGCTCAGACGACTGATGATGTGGCAGAGTGGATTATAAAAGATGTTCGATACACTCGCAATTTGGAGTCGTCTGTGGATCCAGAGCCCTGTTTGGATTAAGATGTGGTAATGCTGGCTCCCTGCATCTTGTGGTCAGATTGAACGTAGACTGGCCATCAGGGCTTCAATTCTGATCTTCAGACTCTGTTGTAGTAAGCTTGGGCTATGACTGTAAAGTGAGTGGTTTATTTTGTAAGCAATAAAAAGTTAAAAAGTATTTGTGGATTATATACCAACACTGTGTCCGGTATCTGCCTGCTCCCCTAACTCGTAGGGAGACTCCTGCTGCGGTTGTAACAATTAGACTCATCTGCTGCCATCTGTAGGTGTCTTTTACCTGAGAAATGTCTGAATCAAAGAGACTAGGATACAGAACAAGAATTAATAGGAACAAATAATTTAGGGAAAGTCATAAAACATTAACAGACTTTTCTTAAATCACTAAAGCCAAGAAAATTTAAAAGATTGGTAACCCTAGGTGTATCGCATTTTCTATCTACCTTTGTCAACAAATCTGTCTAGACTGTTAGCAGAGGCAATATCATTTATGGCATTCTCTTGCTCTCAGCAACAAGTCAGCCTTGGTATTTTCTTTGATAACTAAAGAGTAATATCAGGTCTTGCTACACAGGTATAAAGCATAATTTTAAAACTCATTAAAAGTGTAGCAGGTGTTCACATCCACTATGAAAAAAGACATTTGATATGACTGAGCAATCAATAATTTAAAAGCCTAATTTATATTGTATGAACTTTTTTTTGCAAACATTCCTCAATAGACATCACTGAAATTTTAGAGTAGGCCAAGCCTGAAATTCAACAAAGGCCTGAGCTCACAAACACATATGTTTGTGCTTAACTGTGACTTCAATGAGGCTACTCCATGCATAAAGTTAAGGGAAAATGTAACTGTTTGAAGAACAGGGGCTATTTGGCTTAATATTCTTTGGTGGAAAAATCAAAGTAATGCATACTAGAGTAAAGATGTGAACATTCTCAATACTCAGATACCACAGAAATAGGTGCAGAATAGATAGATATAATATTCTGCAAACTAATGGTTGAGATTCTCACAGCCCATGAGGAAGACGACTACGGTGATATTAAAACACTTTTGCGCTTCCTAATCTTAGGCGGCTCTGGGGGCTGGACAGTCTCCCAGCAAAATTGAGGGAGTACTGGGGGCCTGTCTACATTATGACATCCTCCCCAGGATTGCCCTATGGGCTGCAGTATTGCCCAGAATCTCTGCAGTTTTGCACTCCCATGCTTGATAAACCCCTCTTGGCCTAGCTCCACCCCTGTCCACTACACCAGAGTTTATAAGGTCTCAAGAAGCAGCCTGATGGCTGTCTTCCACAGAGCTTGCACCAGGGAAAACCTCCCCAACACCAGAGCATTGGAGGCCCTTTTCTGCTGCTCTGGCCCGCTTACCAGACATAAAAGGGCTGGAGTGATCCCATTGTTTGTAAATGTTATGCTATGGCTGGTTGAAAAACAATTTAAAGTATTAAAAAGGAGGAGAATGCTAATTCACAGATTTTTTTTTCAAGGTTTTGTGGAGGAGGACGGGTTTATATTCTCATATCTGACACCAGCCAAAGGGAAAAAGTAATGAAGTTGCATCCACTTACACTAGTGGAGTATATACTACTCAATCTAGACAGAAAACACCTACCACTTATAACTTTATGCCAGAAGCTCATTTTACACTACCACATTATTTTTCCCCAACAGTGTCTTTCAAATTAATATAAATATTTCACGGGCATGTTTAACTGCTTACATTACCCATCTACCATAAAAATCAATTTGTTACTAATAAATTCATACTTTAAAACAGTGAGTATGACTTCAGGTCTGAACAAAAGTAACTTTCTCTAGAGTGAATTGGCAGTGGATGCTTAAATGATTTTTTTTCTTTGTTTTTTAAATATGTCCTAATTGAAATGTTTTGAGGTTAAATTGTCCTGCTTTCCAGTGTATAGTTATTTAAACCCTGAAAAATTGTGCTAAGTATAGTATATGCATTGAAAAATGCCCTTTGCTGCCCTTGATCAGTTGAGTTTGGCAGGGCTTCCACTGGCTTTCAACCATGGAATGTATTATTTCCTTAATTAAATTCTAAATCTTAATACCCATAGTTAGTAATCTAGGTGTTCCTTATGCTGAGAGAGACAAAGTGGGTCAGATTTTTTTTTCTTTTATTGGACAACTTCTGCTAGTGAAAGAGACAAGCTTAGAACTTACACAGAGCTCTTCAAGTCTGGAAAATGTACTCTGTCACAGCTAATACAAAGTGGAGCAGATTGTTTAGCATAGGTAGTTAACACGTATTGCAGGGTAAGGCTGAAGGTGAAGTGGCCCATTAACACGTCTTCAGTTGGGGCGGGGGAGGGGGGGGAGGAAGGGGAGTCCTAGCTGGCCAATGCCCATTCCAACCCTTATGTAAGTATTGGGGGCCCCTGGGACAGAAGGTCCTGTTTGTTTGCTGAATCAAAATGCACGCCTTGTCAGTTTAAACTCAGCCTTTTTACACAAAAAGTACTTTGTTGGTCTCTGTAAAGCCCCATTTGAAGCAGTATATGCAAGCCATTCCATTCCATTTTTGGAGTTTATAGTTTCAGCTACTAGCCTTAATCACCCCTCACTGGTTTAGTTCCTGTAGGAGCTGTGGTAACCCTTCCCACATGTAGTAGAACACAATCATACATACATCATTCATAAAAAGAGTACTTGTGGCACCTTAGAGACTAAAAATTTTATTTGAGCATAAGCTTTCATGGGCTACAGCTCACTTCATCAGATGCATGCAGTGGAAAATACAGTGGGGAGATTTTATATACACAGAGAACATGAAAAATGGGTGTTACCATACACACTGTAATGAGAGTGATCAAGTAAGGTGAGCTATTATTAGTGGGGGGTGGAAACCTTTTGTAGTGATAATCAAGGTGGGCCATTTCCAGCAGTTGACAAGAACGTCTGAGGAACAGTGGGGGGAGGGGATAAACATAGGGAAATAGTTTTACTTTGTGTAATGACACATCCCCTCCCAGTCTCTATTCAAGCCTAAGTTAATTGTGTCCAGTTTGCAAATTAATTCCAATTTAGCAGTCTATTGTTGGAGTCTGTTTTTGAAGTTTTTTTTGTTGAAGAATTGCCATTTTTAGGTCTGTAATCGAGTGACCAAAGAGATTGAAGTGTTCTCCGACTGGCCTTTGAATGTTATAATTCCTGACGTCTGATTTGTGTCCATTTATTCTTTTACGTAGAAACTGTCCAGTTTGACCAATGTACATGGCAGAGGGATATTGCTGGCACATGATGGCATATATCACATTGGTAGATGTGCAGGTGAACGAGCCTCTGATAGTGTGGCTGATGTGATTAGGCCCTATGATGGTGTCCCCTGAATAGATATGTGGACACAGTTGGCAACGGGCTTTGTTGCAAGGATAGGTTCCTGGGTTAGTGTTTTTGTTGTGTGGTGTTTGGTTGTTGGTGAGTATTTGCTTCAGGTTGGGAGCTGTCTGTAAGCAAGGACTGGCCTGTCTCCCAAGATCTTTGAGAGTGATGGGTCATCCTTCAGGATAGGTTGTAGATCCTTGATGATGCGTTGGAGAGGTTTTAGGTGAGGGCTGAAGGTGATGCCCAGTGGTGTTCTGTTATTTTCTTTGTTGGGCCTGTCCTGTAGTAGGTAACTTCTGGGTATTCTTCTTGATCTGTCAATCTGTTTCTTCACTTCAGCAGGTGGGTATTGTAGTTTTAAGAACGCTTGATAGAGATCTTGTAGGTATTTGTCTCTATCTGAGGGATTGGAGCAAATACAGTTGTATCGTAAAGCTTGGCTGAAGACAATGGATCGTGTGGTGTGATCTGGATGAAAGCTGAAGGCATGTAGGTAAGCATAGCAGTCAGTAGGTTTCCGGTATAGGGTGGTGTTTATGTGACCATCGCTTATTAGCACCCCCTCCTGCTGGTAATAGCTCACCTTACCTGATCACTCTCGTTACAGTGTGTATGGTAACACCCATTGTTTCATGTTCACTTTGTATATAAAATCTCCCCACTGTATTTTCTACTGCATGCATCCGATGAAGTGAGCAGTAGCTCACGAAAGCTTATGCTCAAATAAATTTGTTAGTCTCTAAGGTGCCACAAGTACTTCTTTTCTTTTTTGTGGATACAGACTAACACGGCTGCTACTCTGAAACCTACATCATTAATGTAATACAATGGTTGCAATATATATTACACCCAGTACTAATGATTACTAGCTTCACTTGGTATTTCATATTATTTTACAAGGACTATCATAACAATGTTTATAACAAACGTAAGAAGGGGGGAGAAAAAAAACACTCTAAACTATGGCACTAGAATGGCTGTTTAGCCATTTCAGGATTCATGTCTTTGTATAGGGATGGAATCAATGGGGTACTGTAATAAAAATTCTAAACAGTTTAGGGCCACTGAAAAAATATACTTTTTTATAGAGCTCAGTGCCAGCTAATTCAGGAAATCAAGAGACAAGAAAAGAGGGGGAAAATATCAAACATTTAAGAAAAAGTAAACTTAAAAAGGACAAAAATGTAAAGGAAGAGAAATGCCATTATATACAGCAAAAGGAAAGAAAAACTGGTGTGAATGAATGAGAGAAGACCAAAAAAACCCACAAGGGAGACATTAAATATCAATACCATATATTTACAATAAATTATATGTAAAGTGTTTGGGGGTGTGTGTGTGTGTGTGTGTGTATATATATTGGGGGCCCCTGGGATACAAGGTCCTGTTTGTTTGCTGAATCAACATGCACGCCTTCTCAGTTTAAACTCAGCCTTTTTACACCAAAAGTACTTTCTTTGGCCTTTGTAGGTCCTTTATATATATATATATAAAGAAGAGGGGAGCAAATATTTCTGGTATACCAAGGGTTTTGGCAAATTAAAAATGTTGTGGAATGTTCTATGATATTGCATGGGCTCTTTGTGGACTGGAAACCAAGAGAAAAGCACAAGCCAGAAGACAATGAATAAGAAGCTACAGCAGTGTTGATATTAAAGTAGTGTCAAAGTTTGACTCAGACTCACAATTTATCAGACCACTCTGTTTTCTTAGCAAAGCTGCTCTGCTAATACATTTAGAAGTGAGCCCCCCCGAGTGGGGCTTGTGTCTCTTAATTTACACAGTTTTTTGGAGAACAAGTTACAGAGAAGTTACAGACAAAAGAAGAAAAAGATTTTTAGTCACCACCCTTCGAGATCCCTGAGACCAGTCACGTATCTTCAATTACCTGCCACCCTTAACAATCTCCTTTAACAGCTTCCAGTTAACTTAACTAATTGCCCTTCACACCTTCCATTCTGATGCCTGCTTCTTAGACGTGCTGGCTCTATCCTAATTGCTTCTCCATTCAAAAGTTAACTGTCCCTACGTGTGCTCCCTCAGATACTTTGTAACATGTTTTGGCATGCCCTCTCATATACAATGTATCCAGCATGTCCCCTTATACAACGTTATACTTATACAATGTTATACTTCCACAGTAGCTTCTATGATGAGACTAAACACATATTTAAACAATAACCCTTTTATATTACCCATGCACATAGTTATGTTGTGTTGCAGAATTAAGAGAATGTGCATGTCACATGAATATGTACATTGGCCAGGAACTGAACCGTCCAGATTTAAAACATAGCTCGCCATCTCATTTCACATATATTGTTATCACAGAAATGGTCTCAGAGATAGTATTATATTCTTCATGGACAATTCAGAAGGATACTTGGACTCCCAGAGCTTTCTATTTGGAATCTAAAAATAATCAATAGAACAGAACAATATAGATCAGCTTTTATACATTTCATTTGTTTTACTTCTGTTGTGAAGGATAAAATCCCTAAAGATTCTTCAAATACACACAATAGAAACCCACCTGTTTCAGGTCTGCAACTGCCTGTTTCATACACTGAATAACTATTTGGAAGAATAAATGGATGTATATACCTTTGTCTGTAGTCCTATTACTAGAAGATGCCTCCCAATTTTGAGTTACTAAAGTAAGACATCTAAATTCCTGTTAAAGTACCTAAATAAAAGTGGCCTGCATTTCAGCCATCCTGTGAAGTAGTAGAATTTAAATGCACAATTTAATTTAGGTTCAGTGATGCTGAGTATTGCAATGCCTTACCCAGTGCTATCCTTAGCCCCAAATTAGATACCCAGACTCCCTATACAATGCACAGAAAGAGTTAGACACCTAAGCAAGGGATTCACAGTAGCCAGGAAGCTCAGCGGGGATCCACCTAAGCTAGCCAGTAAGAAATGCCAAAGACAGGGTTGGGGACTAAGCCTTCGAAAGGCACCTTACTCTAGGTTGAAGGAAGGCACAGATTAGTCCTTTCTCACAAATAAATAAACAAATAAATAAATAAATAAATAGAGAAAGGGTACAAACACCCCCCCCCCACCCCATCCCACGCCCATTATAGCCAATAGCCCAGAGCACTTAACTGAGCTGTGGGAGACCAGTTTTCAAATTCTTCCTCTGCTGGCTTTGGAGCAAGAACTTGGACTTGTCTCCCCCACCCCTGGTGAGTGCCCTAACCCCTGGGCTATCGGGTACTCTGGAGTGGGTTTATCTCAGTCGCTACTACTGAAGATGTTGTAAGTAGAAGTGCTTAGCGCTTGTGCTCACATCCAAACCCCAGCACAGTTCTCAGCTAGGCATTGCCATGCCTTTCTGGTCAGTTTGAGAATACTGCTGGTGTTTGGGAGTGAGCACTGGTGCTAAGCATTCGAAAATTTTAGCCACAGGTTTTATGTTTAAATTTAGTGTCTTTACTTCTCATCATTCCTGTAAATATTAACGAAGCTCAAGTAATTGCACGATAGATCTTTGATGTTGTTCCTTAAGATAATAAATTAAGTTTAGGTTATTTCCTGTTTGTGACTGTGATTCACAAAGCAGCCACCCAACTTCTTCCCCTTTCAGAAAGCAGAGAAGGAAATTAATTGACTCTTGATCAGTTCAAGTAACTCATCTGGTAATCAAGCCTTAGGAAAAAAGACATTAGGGGAGATATCTGCAGTGCCTCCCCTGACATCTCAGCAAGTGACTAGTACTTCAGTAGATTTTTAAACCAAACAATGGCCTTTTGAATTGGACATTTAGCACCTGTGGAACCCAACCAATCAGGACTCAAAAGCAGTGGCAGATTAGCCACTAGGCCAATGGGGCCCATGCCCAGGGGCCCCAGCCAATTGGGGGCCCCTGGAAAAATGGGTGCCCCCGTGGCCCAACCTACTCCACCTGCCCGGCGTGCCTCTGGCGCGGGGGAGCAGGGTGACTGCAGGCAGAAGGGGTGGGGATGGCCCCCCACTTACTCTGGACCAGGGCCCCACAAAACCCTAATCCACCTCTGCTCAAAAGTATACATTTTACAAAACAAAACAAAACAAATCCAAGAGTTCGTACAAATAGTACATGCTAGCTCATTCTGCAGAGCTGCACATTTTTCTGAATATTTAGTGCTGCCCTCAATGTTATGAACATTGAAACAGGTCTTAAAGAGACAAAAGGAACCAGTTTAAGATTCTAGGTTTCTTTGCTCTGAAGATAAAGGAGCCTATTCTCCTTCATAACTGTGAAGTCATGATAAAAGGAATTACACAAACCTTTTAGAAGAAAATGCACCCTAACAGCCAAGTTACGCATCCTTTGAGGCTAAGCAGTGCAGAAGAGGGAAGCCATCTAAACATTGATGCTAGGGGACATTAAGACTACGTGTGAGCAAGCACTTCCCACCTCCCAGTCAGTCAAGCACATGGAGGGGGGAGGCATGGTATAAGCCATGCATCACCTAGAATATCTTCTCTGTAGGTAATCCTAGCCAACTTTTCCTCCAGTGCCCTGGAGTGCTTAGAACCAAATTATGTCTACCTCCTGTACAGGAATGAAAGGTATTGTGCAAGATATGTCTATGCCTTGTCCTGCCTCTATCACACCCTGGCAGAAGCAAATATTATTTAGCATAGATATGCAAGAAACAAATCAAAGGAAGGATGTTCCAGGAGTCAGGATACTAACAGGGGACTCAGGAGACCGGGGTTAAAATACCTGTTCCACCACAGACTTTCTGTGAGAAAATGGGCAAGTTATTTAGTCTCTTTGTGCCTCCCTGTTTGTAAAAGGGGCTAACAGTACTTCTCTACCTCGCAGAGCTATTGTGAGGATAAATACTTCAGGCTGTAAAAATGCCCAAATATGATGGGAATAGGGCCAGATAAATACTACAGACACAAGTATGAACCTGAGATAACATTTGCTTTTACATTAGAATCAAAGAAGGAAAAGAGTAGGCAGAGTTAAGAACCAAACAGTGCCATTCCCAAATATTATGCCACTACTATCCTTGCATCATTTTCTCAATAATGCATATAAGAACTAAGAAGCTCAACCAAGTATGAAACATCCATGAGTTTTGTAGTGTGCAAGCCCCAGAAAGCGAGCTGTTGCAGCTCCTGACTCTGTGGTAGGTTGACCTATTCAGGGACAGTCTAGAATTACTGAAGACATTTTAATTACCATTTAACTATAATACATAACAGGGGACAAAGATTATTGGTTCATAGTCAAACATTTGCTACTTAAATATACTCAAAAGAAAGAAAACAATTATCATACTATTAAGTAAAACAGACAAAAGATCACATAGTTCAGAAGTTTGTAACACAATGCGTACGGAGCTTTCGACTTTAGTTAATAGACAAATCCAGCGCACCTAAATTGGAAGTAATAATCATTCTTACGGTGTATATCTGAACACTTTATAATCATCTCTGTGAAAACCATTTGTGTACCCACACTGAACTGGCAATATGTCAATATCATAAGAAAATATTGTTACAAATGGTATATTTGTTGGCAGTCAGTCTCAGCAGCTGGGTGAAATAATCAAATGAGCACAATTTATCCTGTCATCCACCTATAAGAATGTTCCTTTCAGATCAGGATTGAAGCACATTGACAGGACACTTGAGAGAGGAGAATGAAACTTGCATTGCCATTGTTTATGATTTGTCTGCTCTGCAGATAGAGAACTTTAGTCTCTAGGAGGACTCTCAGTCTGGTGCCTTTCACTTGAATCTTAGACAAAGGTCATAATTATTGTCTAAAGCAAACATTGTAAGGCGAATGATTTCAACATCTTGCACTCAATTTTTAAAACTTCTATTTTTTTAGTTTAAAAAATCAAGCTAAATTCAATAAAGTCAGCCAGACCAAAAAAAGAAAAAAAAGTTTTCTTGTAGAGAGAGGAAAAAAAAAAGATTTCCTCTTCAAATTTTGCATCTGGCCAGATACAAAAATATTCTTTCAGACCAATCTGTTTTGGTTTACACAAGTTCATTGTTTCACTGTAGCGGGAAAGTAGCCAGAAAACTTCTGCTCATGGAAACAAAGGGTCTTGTCTCTTCCTATTTGAAATTTTTCTTTCTTCTTTTTCTGGCTGAGCACAACACCAACTTCATAAAAAGGCTTATCCTTTAAAATTTAGAAATGGCAGGGTAACTAGTAAGAAGGGAGCTGTTTTTCCTCATGTGTCTCAGTTTGTTGTCATTCAGACATTGCCACTTTCAAGTTTAAAAGTTTTTTTTCCCCTTAAAGTGGGCTTGGAAATGTCTTGATTTAAATTTTTGTTCTTACCAACAATAAGCTTTGGACAGCATTGAAGGGGAAAAAAAAGTTTTGTTTCTGTAAATCAAAGTTAAACATTTTAGTTCTGATAAATTATGTGAGGAAGAGGAATATTTCTCAGACTAAGAAGTGAAAAATATACTTCAAACTGTTATAGGTTTTTATTTTTTCCTTACAAAATCATTAAAGGCCTGAGCAAAAGCCCATTGAAGCCTATGTTAAAAACTCCCACTGACTGTACTGGGACTTGGATCATACTCTATAGGAGTATAATGTTCATGAAGAACACCACACTGACAATTTTACAGACTGAACCTAACCACAGGTGAGGTTTCCACATGGTCAACAGCAGTACAAGCTTTCCTGTACTATCTTATAGATGTACCTCCACCCCGACCTCAAAAGATCACCTCGGGCTAAGAGTTCTGTCCCTAGATAACTTCAGTCTTTCTTCTTTGCTGAGAGTACCAGCAAGGCTGCCAGTCACTGAAACTTGCTATAGATGTTTTTTATTATAATATGGGCTATTGGAAGAGGATGGAGAATGCCAAATCATTTCATGAGGGCACCCTGCAATCCGATAATTAAAGGACTTTCAACAAGTATTGACCTGGGCAAAATAAGATTCAGTGATTTAGGGGAAAAAAGGCTTTATATTATATTACCAGTCAGACAGTCACACCACCTCCTCAACTTGTTATTTTCATGTATGTAGACCTCTGTAGCTCAAGATTTTGGAATATGTATGAAGTGATACTGCAATATATTGTCACATACAGTTTTATTGCCATAAGCAATTTAGAAAGTTGAATCTAAAAAGGGAGCTTGGTTGCCTACATGTCACAGACCCCTTTCCCCCCCCCTCACTTAGAGCTGCTGGACTCCTTTTTCCTTTGCTCTAGTGGCTGTTGCCTGCTTTTATCCTTCTCTCTCGCCTTTGTTCTCATCTGTCCCTCTCCTGCTTCCACAAAACACAGGCACACACACTTCCCCCTTTTCTGTTCCTAGGTTACTCACTTCCACAACACTTACATAAACAGCATCTAGGACGGGGAGGGTCTCTGAATATGTCAATGTGGAACAATGTTTTCTATTTAAGCGTCTAAGGGGTTATCTTAAACGTTATAGAAGATACCACAGCAGTGCCATTTTAAACACCAGTAGACTGTACCTTAACTGGCCCTGATGAAATTCCAATAGAAATGTAATAAATTCCCTTTTTCTCCTTTTGTTTGAACTTCCTACACACAAGAGTATGAATCACTGGATCCTTTGTAATAAAGCTTTGTGAAAGCAATTAAGCAGTACAGCAATGTATATTCACCTGCCTTTTATTTACTATTTTTACATACCAAAAAAAGTCAATAAAAAAATCAATGTTCATTTCTATAGTTTTCCATGAAGGAAATGTAGGAGTATAAATTTCTGACTGATGCAGGACACAATCTGTCTTATTAGTCATGTCATACAAGAAGTGACTCTTTAGAAAAGCAGAGACTGTGAGAACAAAGTGTTTTCCATCTGCAAAACAGACACATCTCAAAGGAAAAGACAAGACTATTTTAAAGTTATATTGGGGTTCTACTCTTCACATAGCATATAGATGATTTGATTATCCATTGCCCAGCACCATGGGCAGTCATTTACACAAGTGCAAAGTGAATGCAACCCTGTAGTAGAACAGAATCATTCTGATTAAGTAGCATTTTATAGTTCTTGACTGCTTCACCAGCCAAGGAGTAGGTAGAGCACTAGACACTCTGCTAAACCCCTTACCATCTCCGGCTAACATCTGCCAGCTCCAGAGAAGGCATATATTTTCCTGTGTTAGAAGTAATCCTCAACTGACCCTCTAGGGCAACTTTCTAGCTCCTTTACTTTGCAAAGCAATTAGATTAGGGGTTGAGGATTGAACCTCTTTCAAATTGTTAAAACCTAAAAAGGCCTGAATCTAATCTCTCAATTCAGGGATTTAACTGAGCAGAGAATCAGATCCCGAAGTTTCAAAAGTGCACATGAAAAAGGATATATGAACTTTTTCATGCATACAGTACTCTGCTTTAGTTGATCAATGGCCGAATCCCAATGCAGGTGTGCTACGCAGATTTACACAAAGGCCACTGGCAATGCATGCACATTTTGAAATGTTCGAATTTACTCTCCAAAATTTCAGATAAAGAAACAGTAAAAATATAAGAAGTATGGCCAGTGAGCTAAATAAATAAATTACATTATTAAAAGAAATTTAAATTAGATTATTTTCCTTATTCACATATTTCTTTATATAATAGGGCTTTGTAATCTATTACTCCCCCTTTATCTGTCAATCACAGCCTGCTCCATTACACAGAGTATATCTAGATACTTGGTTCCTTGAAAAGCTTTAATACATCTGTGTTATTCCCTATCTGCTGACATGTCTACTGTCTACTTGCAGTTGAGGGAAGGAAATTCACAGATGAAATCCAATCATTTCAGTAATTGGTATTCATGCCTGCTAGGTCAGATGGATTATTGTTAGTGTGATAGGCAGCTAACATTAAAGTCAAATTAACATAAAATATAAGGAAGACAATATGCTGGAATTTGTGTAATATATATCAGAATCCGAACGCATTTTGAAATTGATCCTAAAGGATTCATAAGACTAGTTAACTCACTATAATATATTTTAGGGCTGTTTTAAATGCAAGGTCCTAATTATAATAATTTAAATCTGCAACTCTGAGTAAAAGCTAAAGCATGATTTCTAGAGATGGACCACATTGGTTTAATATTTTGAGGGATCTTTGCACTAGAGGCATGTTGAGCCCTGTGGGAAGAATGTTGTCAATCCCAGAGATACTTGCACTAATGACACAGCACGGATTGATGCATTAATATAACAATTTATTGTTATGCAATTATTCAGGGTGTTGTTAAATTACGCATTTCCCTACTCCCGTCAAACCCAACCAGTGCTTCACATAGCCACAACTGAACATGGTTTAGGGGAATGCCCAATAGTACTGGTCACATGTAAGCAGCAGCATTTCTGTGGACAGCTCTTACATTAGGCCTGAAGAGGAGCGGAACCTTGGCAGGCACTGGATAGCCTGTGGAGCAGTCACACAAGGAGGGTCTGCAGCACCTTGCGGCACTGTTCTAAAGCAGCTGTCTGTCTGCAGAAGCTTCTTTCTATTTTTGGTCCTCAAAAAAAAAAAAAAAAAAAAAAAGTTGAAAACAGAAGGGCATTGACCTCAAGGGAGGAAAGCTCTTACATAAGTGGGAGAGAATGTTCTTTTTTAAACGTTGTGACTATTTTTAACAGTGTTCTTTTAAATTAATCAATAATAACTAATTTAGTAAACAACTCATTAGTTTTTGCAGCAAAACTGCTTTAATACATTCATTTTCCAGCCAATTTTGTAAAAATTACACCGAACTTTGAATGGGAGCAGGAAGCAATGCAGAATTTGGGGCTCAGATATTATGGTGATGGAGGGACACATGCGAACCAAGACAGATAGATACATTTATTACTGGTTTCAGAGTAAAAGCCATGTTAGTCTGTATTCGCAAAAAGAAAAGGAGTACTTGTGGCACCTTAGAGACTAACCAATTTATTTGAGCATAAGCTTTCGTGAGCTACAGCTCACTTCATCGGATGCAAAGCTTATGCTCAAATAAATTGGTTAGTCTCTAAGGTGCCACAAGTACTCCTTTTCTTTTTACATTTATTACTGGATCACAAAATCCCTCAGGGAGAGGTAGAAGATA
The DNA here is from genome assembly GCF_965152275.1 of Natator depressus. Taxonomy (NCBI): domain Eukaryota; kingdom Metazoa; phylum Chordata; order Testudines; family Cheloniidae; genus Natator; species Natator depressus. Next base: position 49,550,381 of record NC_134237.1, read on the forward strand.
AACACAAGTGTGGAATTTTGCACTCTTTGCTTCCTGGCCCACCTAGACTTTACCCATAGACTTGTTCCTTGAAAAATTATGCCTGGCTGAGTGTGGAGCATAAATTTAATTTTTTTCTCTCAATAATTACACACAAAATAATGGAAGGTACATGCATAGCCTTGGTTGCAAAAGGTGGCATCAAGTGCTGTCATGCAAATAAAAGTAAATTGCTCAAATGGTCATTGAATGTAAACAGAGAAGGGACATGTACATGGCTATTTCACAGGCAATTCATTTTCCAGATGGAGCAAATAGTTGCAGAGAATCAAGGACCATAGGACAAAATCTTGTACTTGGTTCTGCATGCCTTAATTCATCCATATAAAAATCATACATGTTCTGATTTAAACTCTCATTGTAATTAATACAAAAAAAGATTGTTCAGACTTCATCCTAGAAGAAGTGGTATTCAGGGAGAAGTAGTAATCTGCTGCTGGGAATACTGTTAAAGTTTAAAATAAAATTGGTATGATTCCAACTGTAAATTAAACATTTGATAAATTAGCAAGAATGCCAGAAGAATTCTCATGTTAATTACTTGTGAGTAATTTTGTGCATTCATAAATGAATTATGTAAGAAAAAAATATATCAAAATCATTAAGTTGGGCATGTAGCAAGACTAACTTCAAACTGATTACACTTATTCTGATTCTACCTTCTCTTTTCTTACAGTCTGAGACACACACATCTTGTTTAAAATTAGATTGTAATCTCTTTGGAGCAGGTGTAGTGTCTTACTAAGAGGTTTTTTTTCAGCACCTTCCATAACGGGGCCCTTCATCTTAATTGAGGTCTTCATTCAGAGAATTACTATAACAATCCTCTCTTGCAATGCATTGCCCTTGTCAAAGATTATCTCATTCCCTATTATACCTTGTCTAAGTTATTTGTTTGTATCAGTATTTTAAGAAAAGTAAGACACAGAGAAACCAAAACACAGGAAAAATAGAGTGATTCAATATGTGATCAGCAAAATTTCAAGGACAGCAAATCTAAAGGATGTCTAAGTACTGACAGATATTACTGGATATAGGAAAAACAGAAGAACACATGATGATAATCAGAGATGTAGTATAAAAATACTAAGAAAGCTATTTTAAATTCAGTGGAGACCAACCACAAATTATAAAAGACTATATAATCAGGTAATCACAATCATGAACCATGATCCAGAGCCAAGAGTCAGAGTCAGGGTTGAAGCCACAATCAGGAACTGACTGAGCAGAGGACCAATGCTAGAGAGGATTTGGGCAGGATAGGAACAAGTCTGGGAGCAAGGCAGGCACAAGAACAATCATAGTTGCACATGTTAGCTCTGAGCAGCCATTGACCTAATGCTGCTGCTGGGCTTAAGAGCACCTCCGTTGGCTCCTCCAGCCAATCAGGTGATTCTGTGGTAAGCCAGCCATGATTCAGCTATGAATTCTTTGTTGCTCACTAGGTAAGTGGAGCTAACAAGTCTAAGGGTCTGTTGCAAGCCCTAATTCCTGACAATCACTAAGGATGGCATAAAACCAGACCCATCCAAAATACATGTTAATACACAACCATCTACAGTACAGCACATAAAGTGACTGGAGTCATTGCTGGGAGTTTTCAAGAACTTAGACAAATTCATCTCAAAATTTTCTCAAGCTTCAGTACAGCTATGCTGTGTCACTATACCGCTCAAGATGAGTGTTCCAGAAGAGTGGCATGGTGACATCAGAACAGTTTTGCAACAAGCTAAAAAAATTCTCACCAGGTCAGCAGACTAAGTGCAATCTATCAGGTTGACATCTATTAGAAACATCTGTGAGCCACTGTTCTCAGGAACGGATCCCAGTAATTTTTGCATCAATTGCATTGTGAGAATTAGACCAGAGTATGGGTCCTTGGAAAATGAATTACTTTGTAATTGTGGGTGCACATAAAAAGTTTTTTTTAAAATGTGTCAATAAGGTACAAAAATGTCAAACCATAAAGGGCTTACACAGAAAGTTTAGTCAGCAAATGATTAAATTCATCCTTAAATGTGCACACCTGTAGAGGATGCTACTAAAACTATGGAAGTTTGACATACAAGGAAAATACATTTCTAGAAAGGAAGTAATGATGGTGGACACACTGTCAAACAACATTTACTCTCAAGACATCTCATGGTATGAACCATCCCTAAAGGAACACACACACCCTGTAGGCTTACAATTACTTATTTCAGCAGATTTGGAAGACAAATGGAGAGCTGCCACTAGCAAAGAATAAGTCATGCAGGATTTGACCAAGATAATACCAACCATATGGTCCAAAAAAACATTTAAAGTGATGGTATTAGCAACAGTAGCAACAGAAGATGAACCAGCAGAAATATGTGGCATTATTCTGATTTGAGAAAGAACAGCTGAAAAGGAATCTGAAAAGAAAGTATTGGAAAATATACACAAAAATACATCATTGTATCAGAGAAAAGGTGAGTACATGTGATGGGTTCCCCCCGGGGTGCCACCTGGAACTGGTGTATCACTGAGCCCTCTGACTCACCATCCTGGGCTTCCTCTCACACTGTACTGCTGTGGCAAGCTGCAGACCCACTCCTACACTTCCACCAGCATTCACACAGGTAGGGACATACCCAGCTGCAGTTACTTGCAGGCTCTCTGACCAGTCACTGCATGAACCAACAATAGAGGGGCTACAGCCAAAATAACCACCAGTTTCCCAGCCTAAGACCTCCCTTGGTCAAAACCCCAACTAGTATGAATTTTTAATCCGGTTCGCCATCCCTTCAATGTGGCAAGGAAATGCAACAGCCTTTGCCCCTAGAGCTAAGATTTCCAAGCACTTCACTCCAAACTTACTGGTTTAGATTAAAACATAAAATAAGTGTATTAACTGCAAAAAGATAGATTTTAAGTGATAACAAACAGATCAAAGCAGATTACTTAGTAAATAAACAAAACTGCAAGCTAAGCTTAACATAGTAGAACAGTGGTGGGCAACCCGTGGCCAGCACGCGCCATTCACGGCCAATAGGAGCTGCGGGAAGCAGCAGCCAGCATGTCCCTGTGGCCCACGCCACTTCCTGCAGCTCCCATTGGCCTGGAACAGCGAACCTTGGCCACTGGGAGCTGCGGGTGGCCGGGCAAATGTAAAAAACTGTCTGGCGGCCCATCAGTGGATTACTCTGATGGGCCGCATGTGGCCCCCGGGACGCAGGTTGCCCACCACTGTTCTAGAAGAATAGGATTTGAATTAACAATCTCTCACTCTGACTGATGATAGAAGCAGGTTTGCAGATTCTCAAAGCACAAGCTGCACTTACTTTGCAGCTTGGGATCCCAACCTCCCGTTCCAAGTCCTTTTCTGTTGGAGCTTCTCCTTGGTGTTTAGTTGTGGGGGAGAGAACGACCGATGATGTTACCTCCTGCCTTATATAGCTTTAGCATATGGTGGGAACCCTTTGTCCCAAAATCAGTTTGTGGAAAAACACTGGTATCCAAGAGAGAGTTCTCTGTCACGTGGCCTGGTCACATGCACTTGCATACCTTGCTGAGTCAGAGCAGCCATTACTTACAGGCTGTCTGGAGCATTCTCAGGAAGGCTTACCAGGTGGGGGATAAGCTTCTCCTAATGTCTATTATTTTTTCCTAATGGTCCACTACCTTGAATAGGCCCTTCATAGCTGGCTATCTAGACTGGAAGCATTTTGCCTTGTGGGTGTCGCCCAGGTGTAATTACATTTGAAATACAGATACATAGTCAATATTCTTAACTTCAGATACAAAAATGATACATGCATACAAATAAGATAATCATATTCAGCAAATCATAACTTTTTCAATGACACCTTACATGCCCCATCTTGTACAAAATGCATCATAATTGTGCCATAATAATATCACTATGAAGAGTACGGGGTGCAGTGTCACACATGTGTCTGTCCATGCACAAAGACAGATGACTTGTTTTATCATTGCACTATTATCGTTTTTCTCCATTGAAGCCAATGGAGCGATACTGGGGTAAAACTGGAGTAACTATGGTGAATCAGACTGCATCACATCAAAAATGATGCAGTGAATAAGCATGTTGCATGTCACAAACTAGACAACTTATAGAGAACAATTAATCACTGTCCCAAAGCAGAACAAATCATAGAAGAAACTGAGTTCAGCCTATTTAACAAGAAGAAAAGAATCATCATACAGTTCCTGATCCCCTAAGTAACTATACAGAACTCAGCTGACTAACCAAAAAATGCTCAGAGTCACCAATGCTATCGGTTTAAATTTAGCCAGGCAGAATGTTCAGAACTGACGATAGGTTTCAAATCACAGGTAATTTAGTAAATTTCAAGTGGAACAGAAATAAGAAAAAATGTAATATCAAGTCTGACCCATATGAAATGTCTTTATGACAAGCAGACTTGTGTCAAGAAAATCCTTTAATGATTAACAGAACTGTGTACAGGTTTCAGAGTGACAGCCGTGTTAGTCTGTATTCGCAAAAAGAAAAGGAGTACTTGTGGCACCTTAGAGACTAACCAATTTATTTGAGCATAAGCTTTCGTGAGCTACAGCTCACTTCATCGGATGCATACTGTGGAAACTGCAGAAGACATTATATACACAGAGACGATGAAACAATACCTCCTCCCACCCCACTCTCCTGCTGGTAATAGCTTATCTAAAGTGATCATCAAGTTGGGCCATTTCCAGCACAAATCCAGGTTTTCTCACCCTCTGCCCCCCCACACACAAACTCACTCTCCTGCTGGTAATAGCCCATCCAAAGTGACCACTCTCTTCACAATGTGTATGATAATCAAGGTGGGCCATTTCCTGCACAAATCCAGGTTCTCTCACCCCCTCACCCCCCTCCAAAAACCACACACACAAACTCACTCTCTCTGTACAGAATAAGGGAACAAACTTCCTTCTACTCTGAATAGTCACAGCCGGTGCCTGCCCTGTCCTGGGCTTCTTTTTTTTCTTCTTTCTACCCCAGCAGGAAGTGTGTACCAGGAAGCAAGTGATTGCATCTAGAGTTAACAGGAAGTATAGAATCTATACAGTTCCTGGACCACTTACTCTATAGCTCATCATCATCGGTCAAATTATGTTCCAAAATGCGTAATTCAAAATTCCAAGAATTTAAAGGGAAATTACAGATTAACTTAATTTCTTGAAGTTGAGACTTCTGCTCATAGATGTGCATGGCAGAGCATGAGAGGGTAAGGCCTGTACAATTGCTAATGAAAAGAAGGTGAAAAGAAACTATTCCAACTCTAGAAAAATCACTGAGTTCTGCTGACTCTCAGGGGTCTAAGCTGCTTTTTAATTTTATAATTAGAAATTCCTTGAGTTTTGCTTAGGCATCTCTTGTTAATTGGGTGTAAACACAAAGAAATAAAGATAAATAACAGAAAGAAACTGTATAACAGGCAAACTTTTTGTAGAAGAAAAAAGAGAAAGACTCCCAGAAATGATGCTAGGAACATTACTGCTGAAATGTTTAAGGCAATATTATAAAGTGCACATTCAAAAATGTAAGGCAAAGAGCATGGGAACTGATCATTATACAGACCAATATCAAAATTCATACACCTATGCTGTAAGAGCAGAGAATGGCCAGACCATTCATAGAAAGGTCAAACATCTGAGACCTGCCCACAAGATAGGTCTTCCCTAATTTGTCTGCACAGTAATAAGATAGATGGGACAAATCAATCATTTCAAACCAGCAGAGCAGTTTTATTGTTCATCATACAGGAACTGCCCCACAAACTTTCTCTGTAGAACACATAAAGGAAAAAGACAGTAAACAAGATAATTTCAATTGAATACACAAGTATACTCCAAACCTAACTATCAGTATACACTTTGGTCTACCAATTTCTATGTAACTCATTTTTGGTTACTCAGAGAATGGTTAATTTTGTAACTAGACAAAATGAGAAGCTATTCTCTCCATGTTAAGTTTCAGTAAGTCCTCCCCATACTATTTGCAAAAAGTTGTTAATGCTGTCTAGTTGTGTATCTTAAACATATTTTGGCCCAGACTTCACTGAAGCACATACTTTTGAAAATACAATACATAGCTAGCCATTGTTCGCATTGTACAGTATGTCTCAGTGCTCTCTTACAATGAAAATAATGCAAAAACCTGTAATATATGTTACCAGATGTTCGAAACAATATATGCAGTATCACTACTATCCTCATGTTACCATAATTTCATCCTGACCAAATTAAAACAAAAGCCTCGATGTTGCATCACCACGGAAGGCAGAACTATAGCAATCATGTGACCTGCTATACATCTCTATATGGATCCTGCAAAAGCGTCCATTTTTTTTCTGTTCATCTATTAAACATATACAGTATACGGTGGAGCTCAGTGACGAATTCCCCTCCGCCCCCGCCCCCCCCCCCCCCCCGAAGTTTAAGATTTCATTTGTTAGGCGTTGGTATCTATAGCATATAGTAACTATACCACTGATGAAAAAATGAAACAGCATTTATTTTTTTCTATATGAGCATGAAAGAACACCCCATTTGGTACCTCTTAAAAAACACGATGTGTATCTTAGACTGAGAAATCTCTAATGCAGTTATGTCCCAGAACCAAGAGAGGATCCGAATTGTGATTATAAAAAAAAGACCAGATAAATAGAAATCTATGGTTGGATATTCTGTGTCGGCTCAGGTCCTGCTCAGTTTTTGTTAGAACTAAGGCAATGGCTTTTCATGCAAACAACTGTGTGTTTGACATATTGGAAACAGGATAGGACAGTATGAGAGCATAGCAACAGAAATGTGTTTGATTATACTAGAGATGTGTGGTTTTGATTTTTGTACAAATGTGAAAAAACATACAAAAAGTTCAGCAAATAAATGGTTTTAAGATCTGAATATTTATTCATGAGTCAGGCTGCCATTAAAATCTGATGAGACCAAATCTCTTAAATAAAATTGCTCCAAGAAACATGATTGTTTACAGAGGTATACTTACTCTAGGTACAGTAACATCTGAATTAATGAGACAGTAAGAGCATATTCCTTAACAAATTATGAGCATCTCTTACTCCAGTTTCAACATCAAAAGAATATTCTAGGAATAACTTGCACCATGTTTAAATAAAACATATGTGACAGGAAGTATGTAAACACATTGAAAAAGTCAGGATAGATTTCTTTTTAATTTCTATAGTTCAGAAAAGGGGCAGCATGTTGTCTATTATACTAGAAGAGGATCACAAATAAAAAATAAATGCAAAGTAACCATGTGTTTCTTTCACTTTGTTCTTTCACCTCCTCTGCATATGGTACCCTTACTAGCAATTAAATTAGCTATTCTGCCAAACAGTTTGAAAATTATTTTAAAGGGGGATTTTTAGTTTGGTTGCATTCAGAAATTCTTATTACACACCACGTAGATTAGGGTGGAAATTATTTGTTCTCCAAGCATCCTAAATATAAATACTCAACTGTGCATTGGACTGTGTACTACAAGTTTATCATAGGGGCTACTGGATATTGAGTTATTCCAACAGTAATATTATTCCATTATTAGCTGGAATACTTATTACGATATATTTGATGATATATAAAGCAATTTTCTCATTTCAAGAATCAAAATCAGATAGTAGTTTTGGACTGTGTTGAATTTGTTCTCCAATTAAGCATGCCCATAAAGGTACACTGAACCTCCTTGACTTAATTTGAATCAGAGATCTAGTTTTAGTTTGTATTAAACAGAGAAAGAGGAGAAACAATTTAAAAATCTTAATATGTCCTACTCATACTGCCTTGAATGCCAGACCCAATGAATATGCTAAGAAAATATTTATACTAAGATCATTGTATTAGAATTGATATAGCCCCAGGCAGTGCTGTTCATTATGTTGATCAAAGTCATATTGTGCCTTAACGGTGGGGTGAAATATCCATCTAATTTCAAGTGTACAACCTGGGATTATATTTAATAGGGTATATTGTAGTGTACTCTGCCTCCACTTGGGCTTGGACCCTTTTTGGGGACATGTGGGGGAAGGAGGCCAATTTCCACTGGGAAAAAAAACACACTAAAGAATGGCAACAACAGTGTAATATCCCTTTTCATAAAAGAGAACTTTAAAAGGTGCAGTAAGAGTTCTAAGTAGACCACTAAGTAAGCCATCCTGATAGCGGTTCTTATAAAAATAGAACTAGATACTTCAACTGGATGTTCCTGTGTGCATGTCGGTGCCAGGACAGATCCAGCTGCAAGATCTAGCTCACAGCTAGCAAGGAGAACTTAATGCAGGTAATGAAATAGTTAGCTTTCCTATGCATTTTAAAATAATGCATAATATTGCTGCTTATTCACAAAGATGTGCAAGTCATAGAAAAAGAACCCAAACATGCTCAAGAAGATGTACTGTGGTCAAACTAGTTATTAATTAACCTACCATATACGTAACTGCAGCATTGCTTTCTGTTTTCCTATTCTTTATTCATACCACCACAACCTCCTCTCTCCTCTGCAGTTCTAGTAATATTCCTGCTTCCCAGACTACCTTATCAGACCATCAGATTCAGATTCAAATAAATATTAACTTTCAAATATTTATGAGATGCCAAAGTCTAATCAGTCCTTTCTCAAGTCTGCTATATGAGTTCAGGGTGTGCTTCTTTCCCTCAAACTGCACTTCTAGAAATGCTCTGTAGCTCAGTCAGTCTTATTACACAACTAACGTTTACATTGACAGGGGTCACACTTTAAGCATGGAAGTTCAGGTTAAGATAGCCATATGATATTTTTGTATTACTTTAAATGCTTCCAAAAATTGTATTTTCACCAACCCAAAGCAGATCAGCTTTGTCTAGTGCCATTGAGAAGTGCATATTACAATGAAGCTTTTACAAGCATAACTCTTACAAGATATATTTCTCTACATTTCTGTCCTTTTCTCCCTGTCATTTAGTATCTCGGTTTCCAAAATCCTTCACAGTCCAGCTTTGGGTTACTGGACTGACATTGCTTTATTTTCAGTGAGCTTTTCACTATTATGTCATTCATTCGTCTTCATGAAAAATAGTGACAATTCAAACAGGGTTTAGGAAGACAAGCCAATGATTAGCAATATGGAATACTTTCAAATATTAATTTTATTTAAAATGACTTCAGAAAAAATAAGAATTACAGTTGTGACTTCTGTTGATTTGTCTTGAAATTTAACATAGCAAAGGAGACAAAAGTCACAGGAAATGATCCATTTTAGGGATATATTCCCCCTTAATACATATTCAAAGTGTCCATTTATACTAATAGAAGTTCCATGCCCGCTATGGGAGAAGAAAATTTGATCCCTTAGTATTGTTAATATATGATTCTTTAGAGATATTTGTCAAAGCACAACAGTTGCTCCGCTGATGAACTAGGAATTAGTATGCCTCTTAGGGTATGTCTACACTACGAAATTAGGTCGAATTTATAGAAGTCGTTTTTTTAGAAATTGGTTTTATATATTCGAGTGTGTGTGTCCCCACAGAAAATGCTCTAAGTGCATTAAGTGCATTAACTCGGCGGAGTGCTTCCACAGTACCGAGGCTTGAGTCGACTTCTGGAGTGTTGCACTGTGGGTAGCTATCCCACAGTTCCCGCAGTCTCCGCTGCCCATTGGAATTCTGGGTTGAGATCCCAATGCCTGATGGGGCTAAAACATTGTCGCGGGTGGTTCTGGGTACATATCGTCAGGCCCCCGTTCCCTCCCTCCCTCCGTGAAAGCAAGGGCAGACAATCGTTTCGCGCCTTTTTTCCTGAGTTACCTGTGCAGACGCCATACCATGGCAAGCATGGAGCCCGCTCAGCTCACTGTCACCGTATGTCTCCTGGGTGCTGGCAGACGTGGTACTGCATTGCTACACAGCAGCAGCAACCCATTGCCTTGTGGCAGCAGACGGTACAGTACGACTGGTAGCCGTCATCGTCATGTCCGAGGTGCTCCTGGTCGCCTGTGTGAGGTCGATCAGGAGCGCCTGGGCAGACATGGGCGCAGGGACTAAATTTGGTGACTTGATCAAGTCATTCTCTTTAGTCCTGCAGTCAGTCCTATTGAACCATCTTATGGTGAGCAGGCAGGTGATACAGATTGCTAGCAGTCCTATTGCATCATCTTCTGCCGGGCAGGCAAGAGATGAGGATGGCTAGCAGTCCTATTGTATCATCTTCTGCCGAGCAGCCGTGAGATGTGGATGGCATGCAGTCCTTCTGCACCATCTGCTGCCAGCCAAAGATGTAAAAGATAGATGGAGTGTACCAAAACAAGAAATAGACCAGATTTGTTTTGTACTCATTTGCAACCCCCCCCCCCCCGTCCCCCGTCTGGGGACTCATTCCTCTAGGTCATACTGCAGTCACTCACAGAGAAGGTGCAGCGAGGTAAATCTAGCCATGTATCAATCAGAGGCCAGACTAACCTCCTTGTTCCAATAAGAACAATAACTTAGGTGCACCATTTCTTATTGGAACCCTCCGTGAAGTCCTGCCTGAAATACTCCTTGAGGTAAAGCCACCCCCTTTGTTGATTTTAGCTCCCTGTAAGCCAACCCTGTAAGCTGTGTCGTCAGTCGCCCCTCCCTGCGTCAGAGCAACGGCAAACAATCGTGCATCTGAGTTGAGAGTGCTATCCAGAGCAGTCACAATGGAGCACTCTGGGATAGCTCCTGGAGGCCAATACCGTCGAATTGTGTCCACAGTACCCCAAATTCGACCCGGCAAGGCCGATTTAAGCGCTAATCCACTTGTCAGGGGTGGAGTAAGGAAATCGATTTTAAGAGCCCTTTAAGTCGAAATAAAGGGCTTCATCGTGTGGACAGGTGCAGGTTTACATCGATTTAAAGCTGCTAAATTCGACCTAAAGTCCTAGTGTAGACCAGGGCTTAGATCTGGTACTACAACAAATAATAAATTAGATCAGCCATATCAGCCCACCTCCACTCTCTGCACTCACAAACTATTTTTCATGAAAGTACAGTGTAAATTGCTTACATTAGTGACATCCACATGAGGCCTAATGCTATCTCCCTTTAAATCTTGCACACCTCACAGCCAGGTACAGTGCTGAGTGAAGAAACTAATTGATTCAAATATTATTTTAGGCCAGGAGAAAGATCACTATGATAATCTAGTAAGACTTCCTGCTTGACTCATGTCATAGAACCTCATCCAGTGATTCCTTTGGCAGAGAGAATTATTTTTCCCTACTATGTAAGTGAACACTATTAGGTATAGTGAACATGGAGTTTTGCAAGTACAAAACCCAGGAGACTTTGGTGTGTTTTGCAATAATTCAACATATATTTAACAGCATTTGAGTGCCCAAGATGTAAAAATAAAACCTTTAATCACTCATGCCTTAAATTCTAAGTCATCCTCTCTAGTTTTTCCAGTGCGAGCAGGCACACGCAGCATTACAAAACAGAGATTTTGCAAAGTAATGGGCAGCCGGAAATGACTAACCCACAAGCCTAGATGGAAATATCAGTAGAAGATATTAATATTCAGCCTGAGTTCAGAAGACAAAGTTAATTTTTATACAATAAAGTGGTTTTTTTTGTAACATGCCTTATTTTTGTCTGAAATAAAGATCCTTTAGGAAACAAATATTGCTGGACTGAAGAAAATAGTAAACCATTGCTGTTCTCACACAAGTGCAGTGCTATTCGGAAGTTAAAAATTTGCTCACCTGTAAGCGAAGCGGGATGTGGACGTGGCCTTCCAGAAAAGTCAAACAGCTTCATTCATTGTGAACTCTGTGAAGGAAATGGAATTTCCATTTGGGGAAAAAAATTGCATTTCAAATTTATGTATTATTATTAATTTTTGTTCCAAACAGGGGGGAAAAACTGGAAACATGAAATTTTCTGCAGAATGGAAATTTTCAAAATGCTCAATTTTGGGAGAACTGAAACAGAATTAAAAAAAAAAAATCCAAGCAGGGGACAGCTGAGCAGCCTGGAAGCTCACCTGCCCACACAGCAGGCTAGGCTAGCAGGGGAGCCAGGGGAGCAAAGCAGCCCAGGAAGCCTGGGAATCAGCCTGCTTCCAAAAGTTTCAACTGAACATAGAACAATCCCATAAAACATTTTGATTTCACTGAAGTGGCATTTTCTGACAGAAAACTTCTCTTGAGAAATTTTTGACCAGTTCAGTGTGTTACTTTCATTATAATATATTTTATATTTAGCAACATCTTCCAACAAAAGCCTATAGATTCAATTATACATAAATAAGAATGAGATTAAGAGTATTGCTGACGGTGAAAAGGCTTCTATTTCTTCTCACTCAGCATGGGCAAGTGTCTCCATGTGGGAAAGATATGCTAGAGCCTTTCCAAGTATGCCCCTCCCACTGAGACCCCTGACTACACTGAAGGATCTGGAATCCTACAGCAATCATCAAGTGTTCCAACTGTACGTAAACAGTGTGGGTTTTGCAATAGCCCTGGCTGGCTCCTCCACCCCCAAGAGAAGGGGGGACACTGGGATCATGCTCTTTTCTTCCCTCCCACTTACTTTCTAACAGCTTCTTTCTAGTACAAAATGGAGTAGAAAACAGGGGAAGTGTGAACTGGGAGAAGAGGACTGTTTCTAGGTGGGAGAGAATGAGAGGGTAAGAGAAGGGAAGAGGAGACAGGTATGTGGAACTAGGAAGCTGCTCCATGACAAGGGATGAAAATTTACTCCTCCTTAGAGGCATGCAGCAGTGCGTGGGGGCGGGGGGGGATATGATTTTTGGTTTACCACTTGTTTTCCGGTCTGCTCTTGGGGTGGTGCAGCTACACTTCGTCCCTAATTCAAGTCAGGTTCCAAAGTTACAGTCTAGCCTCTAGGAATCTATAATAGTTATACAAAACATATACACATGCCACCATGATGTTTCTGTTCACCAGAAATGCTATGTTCCTTTCTACCATGAAGGCTTTCACACTACACCTACTTCTGCTGCAGCTTATTTTCCAGACAAAGCAAAAAGCAGATCCCATTTACTCACAGCTCCTCCCATTGTCTTTCCTTCAAAGTTGGAAACTCTTCTGGCTTCCATTTCCTCTGATATTTTCCTTTAATATCCTCCAGAACACCAAACTTGTATATCCCCTACTGACTTATTCTCTGTGCAAACACTCCCCATGGTCTCCCTCTCCAGTTCTTTTCTCTTCCTGATAAATCTTTAAAATGGTTCTTGCTTCTAACATGGGAATTCCAGTATGTAGAGGTCTGCAAGAGGTCCCCACTCCCTTCCTGTAAATGCCAAATAGTTTCTGCTCCCTCTAGGTCCTCCTGCTGCCCTTCCTGTTTGAAAACCCAATGTGGATGAGTTTTGTCACTTTGCCACATTCAAATATATGAAGCCATTTGATCACACATTTCCTATGGAACTGGATTGTCAAGAAAATAAAGTGAGCACTTGTTCTCCAAACTAAATTTAATCCCTCCAGCAAGTTTTGTGAGTTTCTCATGCACAAGGCAAACTCAGTGTACTGAATTCTGAAGTTATACAGCTTTCTTATGGTTTCTTCTTTAATTGTACTCATTTAATTACTCCTCCTGCTGTCTTGCTGGGAAATATTTACATTTAAGTGCTAGTGTTTCTTTTTTCTTTAAATACAAATATATGGAAACTATTGTACTGACATATTTGTTTATGTTTGAGAAGTAACCAAAATAATTCCATGTAGCTACAGGAATTTATTTGCATGCAAAATAAGCCTTCAGTTTCTTTCCGAAATAATGACAGAGGCACATCCAAATGGGAGAGAGCCATACTAAAACAAGTACATATAATGCATTACTAAACAAATATTTCAATATGTGATAAACAATCGAAGGGGTATACAGAGGTAACGTTTTCTTTTTCTTACAGGTTGTTGGTTTCTTTTTTTCCACACTTCAAAATTCCACCTGTAATATACTTAGCATCCATTCCATAATGGTTGAATCTGAACCAGAATTTATACAGAACCTATGTAGTAACACTTTGAAGCACAAGCTATTTTCCTTAGTCTTTGAGCTATATTATCTGTGAATGTCCAGCACCCTGAATAAAGAATCCCACTATAACAGTGGGCAGAGACAGAGCAAGGAGAAGGGAACTTTACAGCTAAAGGCACCTCAGAAGAAGAGTACTGTAGAACCTCAGAGTTATGAACGCCTCAGGAATAGAGGTCATTCATAACTCTGAAATGTTCATAACTCTGAACAAAACATTATGGCTGTTCTTTCAAAAGTTTACAACTGACCATTGACTTAATACAGATTTGAAACTTAACTATGCAGAAGAAAAAATGCTGCTTTTAACCATCTTAATTTAAAAGAAACAAGCGCAAAAACAGTTTCCTTACCTTGTCAAATCTTTTTTTTAAAACTTTCCCTTTATTTTTTAGTAGTTTACATTTTACATAGTACTGTACTGTATTTGCTGCTGCTTTTTTATTTTGTCTTTGCTGATGCCTGATTGCATTCTTCTGGTTTCAAATGAGGTGGTGGTTAACCAGTCAGTTTGTAACTCTGAGGTTCTACTGCAGTTCAGGATTACCATTGACAAATCACGATTCAGACCTCCCCGAAAAAGGAGATTATTACAGATAATGTTTGGCTCTTTTAATTTATCTTCCGGGTTTTGAGGCTTTGGGGTTCACATTTCTAAGCCTCTCTATAACCATGAGGACTCAAAACTTTCATTTAAAAAAAAAAGAAAAAAAAACACAGTGAAAGTCTCACAGTCACCTGATTCTAGAAGACGGGGCCTTTAAGAAAAACACCAAATTTTATGAGACTCACTGTGAAATTGCAAGATAATTGGCAACATTAGTAGTTCCTTTTTATGTGGGGAAAAACACAATCCTCGTCTCTTTTCTATGATAAATTATAACAACTTCTCCATTATAAAACTCCTGTAGACTCAGAGCATGGCTACACTTGCAGTTGTAGAGTGCTGGGAGTTAAACCAGCCTTTGGAGACGGCAGCAGGGAAAACACTGCCGAGTGTTTACACTCTCAGCTGGAAGCGCACTGGCATGGCCACATTAGCAGCTCTTGCAATGCCACAAAGAGAAGTGCATTGTGATAGCTATCCCAGCATGTGAGTGGTTGCAACGTGCTTTTCAAATGTGGGCGGTGGGGTGGAAAGTGACAGGGAGTGTGTTGTGTGTATGTGGAGGGAGAGAGAGTGGATTTTGGGGGGGCTGAGAGTGTGTCAGCATGCTGTCTTGTAAGTTCAGACAGCAGCAGCCCTCCCTTTATTGCACTGTAACTTGCAAGTGTAGCCAAGCCCTAATAGAAAACAATATTTGTTCTCTAGTTTTTTAAAAAACTATTCTGTAGGTTGCAATAGAGAATGACAGTGGAGCTACATTGACTGACAGCAACTGAAGATTTGTTCCCCTAACTCTATTTCTTCTGTAAGATGCTTAAAAACAATAGAAAATAAATCACTATTAAATTCTATAAGATTAATTTCTACACATCCCATTATATTTGCATACAATCCTATTGGTTTTATTTCTCCTCTTCTATTGGACTTTTCTGCAAGAATTGATTATTTCCTCAGACGTTGTTACTTTATAGAAATAAGACTCACCATTTGTCTTTGATTTTTTTTACTCCAATTTTATGTTTTATGGAACGTGATTACTCTTACACATTTGAGAGTTGTGGTATCATGCTATACCCATGGCTGGAATGACAACTCCATTATAAACCATTGCATTCAGATTTTTTAAAAGCTTCCTCAAAAAGTTACCTTTTTTGGTGATGGGGCAAATTTTGGCAAGATGTCCACATGCTATTTCACACAAACGAGAATAAGTGCACCCACTTAATATGGCCATAAATCTGCTACAAGTTGACCATTCATTATGAAACCATTCTGTTTAGGAACAAAATAAAAACATGTATCTGGATTATGTTGTGGGTTTGAGAATACGGTGGAAGACAAAGCAGGAATCCTGCTGGCATGGTTTAGACAAAATGATGATAATGTTCATCCACACCAGATAAAGTGCATCCTGGTTAACCTCAGTTGCAATATGTCTCATACACAGTAACTAATTAAAACATTCCTCTGCTAGGAGACTAAAACCCATACAGGGGAAGAGGGCTTGTGAAACACTTAAACAATATATTGCAATGACTGCCCTGCAGCTTTAAGCTGGGGAGTGTTTGGCTTGATGGCCAAATGAAGGGAACAGTGACTTATGGCTGGGGGGGGGGGGGCATGAAGAGAGATGAAAATTGCTGCAAAACGGTCAGTGTGGTTGCTGACTCACCCTCTAGGAATGCAGGGGCAACCCTGGGCCTGAAGCCTCCCTTTTACACGGAGCAGTCTGAACCAGGATCCACCCTCCCTCCCTTTTATGGGGTACAATACCAGGTTTGGTCAAGACCTGCTTTGGGCATTATGCTAACCGCCCCTTTTTAGGGGGGCTGGGAAGGAATTTTTCCCTTACCACCATATTGGCTTGGGTGCAGTTAGGGGTTTTTTGCCTTCCCCACAGCAGGTTCAGGAAGGGCTCTGTTCATGCTTGGTATGACAGGCAGTAGGTCATATTTTGGAACTCATTATTTAAACGTAGGGCAGATGTCCGGTGCCGGTATTCCACAGGAAAGGTATACAGTGACCGGATAAATGGCTTGGAAAAGGACTTAAAAAGAGGTGTTTGTTAAAGAAACAAAGTGGGGAGGGGGGTGGTTGGGGACTCCTATGATTGGTACGGCAAGGCGCTAACCTCCCATTCTTATAGCCCACCTTAGCCCTCCTAGGAGAGGCATGGAGGGTAAGGTCCCAGCCATGGATTTGCTGGAGGGACCTGGATGCAAAAGAGGGGGAGTTGGTGGGAGCCCCCCAGGTATGGTAAGGTCCCAGCAATACATTTTCTGGAGGGATCTGGATGGAAAAAGGTGGGGTTGGTAAAAAAAAAACAGGTAATTACAGAAAAACATGAGGTTACCTGCACTGTACACTTTTATCTGCTGGGTAGTCCTAATAAAGTTGCGGCCTGATTAAACCCATGTCAAATGTCTCCATTCCTTCTTTCGGTACAGCCAGATAATGAAGCATTATCATAGAGAACTATATATTTTCCATATTTTTTAATCCACATGGCTTGATGAAGCCATCAAAAATTGCCAGATTATCTAGTCATCCCTTCACTAAACTATTAATAAGTGGCAGACAGTGTCTACAAAGATGTTACCTACCATATAGATTCAGTCCATTGGTCACCAATTCAGTTTTAAACATGTAGAATAATTAACATTTCACTACATCCTAATTTATTGGCTAAGTATTGTACATTGATTGACATGTCAGTCTTAAATGTCTAAGAGATGTAAACTGACAAGTTTCTTTTTTACTCTTACGTATTCAGTTTCATAAATGTCAATTTACTGCTTCTTGGAGTCAATTGGCTGACTGGAGATAACTGGCTAAAAATCAAACTCTTGTCCCTAGCTTGAATAGATAAGTTTATTTGCAAAATTTCTTGCAAAATGTAAAAAAGTCAGGATGATCTTGGAATTCAAATGATATAATTGTTTATCATTTCCTTTTCTCTTTATAATTCTTGCTGAATCTTAACTCAAGAGCCTTGTTTGGTAAGATGCAGTATTATTGTGATGTTCTTGCTTGGTAGAAATAGAGCATCTACCAAGTTGATGCTGAAAACCCGCCTCATTAAAAAGATACTTCTCTAATCCGAGAAAAGGGAGGTTTGCTTGCTTTTGCCATCATCTCTAATTAGGCAATGTCAATAGCTTGTATAAATTCTAACTTGAGTTCTGTGTTTTACTTCCAACATCAGAGCTCATACAGTAAGCCTGTCTGTTTAGTATGAGAACGATGGGAATGTATTAAAATATCTCATAACCCTCTTAACCCTTCTAGAACACGCACTATTTTAGCCCAAAGGTGAACCTTAAACATCTCATTTATCATGGCACATAACCTCCCTTTATCAACTTCCCTTTTACATTATTAAAATTAATTTAAAAATGGGTTCTTTAAGAAATATTGCATCTTGTGTCAGATTATTTTCAGTCACAAATGATGTCAACTCAGACATTTAACTCAGACGTATCTACAGAAATATTGAAAGAGATGAAACTTGAGTAGATATGATAGAATGGGTAATTGATGGGGGGGAAGTTTGTTTTGTTTGGATTAATATTTTTTTTCCTGCTGTTATTCTTTACAACTAAAAGTTTCTCATTAAGCAAAGGCTGATGGGGCAAGCTCAAAGTGGCTACCAGGTGCTATTGTGCTAAATGTGACTAACGCCATAGGCTGCCCTCAGTGAAGATGGTGGTGCACTTCTTATACTATTTTAAACTGCCTCTCTTTCCAAGTCAAAAAGGGCCTTTAATTTAATTTAATCAGAGGACCTTTGGTGGGGCTTTTTTAGGGGGTCTTCAACATTAGAACATGCTTCTACATGTGTTCCCACAGCGCCAGAGATTGTTGACATTATCTATCTTAAATATTTATGTGGCCTGCATCACCACAGCATCTAAGCGACTCACAATCTTTTATGTAGCTATCCTAAAGACAACCCTGTGACGTAGGTAAGTACTATTATTCCCATTTTACAGATGGGGAACTGAAGCAGAGAGGCTAAGTGACTTACTTGCCTAAGGTCACCGGAAGTCCATAGTAGTTTTTCAGGGAATCACCAAAATGCTCTTCTGTGACACCACAGTAATCCCCCAGCCAAATTTCAAGGCTTTGCTCTTCAAATGGATAGAAAGGGGTCATTTAAAATTATTGGACACCAAGTAATTTTTAAAATTACTAAAGATATTTAGTTTAGAGAAACAGGAAATGGTAGGCTAGCTCTTACTGTTTTTCTTACTGCCAATTCAGGAATGTGTCACCCACTGTTTTAGTTACAGGGGTTGTTTTACATTCCTTAGGGAACACCATGATTGGGACTAAGCAAAATAATCACTATTATTAAAATTAAAAGTAATTTTTTTTTAAAAAAATCACAAATAACTGAATACAACTGATAAACCAGTTACTTCCAGTACAACCTCTTCTGTATGTCTCCATGGAGAGCTTTTAGCAAAGGTTACATCTCAGAGTGGGCCCCAACTTTGGTGTGGCACTTTTTCTTGGAAAGTTGAGACCAAAGTTCTTATTTCCCAGAATTATCATGAAGTCAATCTTAGTATATCCTTTGATAACTAAGAAGCTTTCATAAATAGGCAAAATATACTATGCGTGAGTGTTTTAAGGAAAGGCGGATCCTATTAATTAATAATAACAACAATAACCAGAATTTATAATTGGGCAAAGTAAACAATCTTAATTTAATCCAATGAAATTGAAGAAAATAATCAAATCAGTTACTTAGACTAAACCATTTAAGGAGCTACCTTAAAGCCAGACCAACTATGAATATTATGAATCTAAAATCTAATGAAATCCCACATTTTCTTGCTTTCCCAGTGTTAGCCTGTGTCTCCTCTGCAGGAAAACATGGCTTAACCATCTGGCGATTAACAGGAGAAAAAGATTTTAATTTACAGTTGCAATTCAACATTCCAATAAAAGTCACTACAAAAGTTTTAAATTTAACCCTTTTGCATTGTCTTACTTTCGTGGATTGGTTGCTTGTTGAGTCTTCTGTTCTTTTTAGCTGTCTGTGGTGGATTGCTTGTAGAGATGGACAGGCTGAGTTCCGTGCACGCTGTGAAATCAGGGTAGCAAAGGGAGGGGTCTTCACTTCAGAGATTTTTATACCCTTTTCCTTCCTATTTCCATGAAGTTTAGAAAACACACCTCTAAGGCTTGTTTTCAATTTAATGTTTGTTGCTGCCATTGGTTCCAGGCCTTTGGGTCTCACTTAGGTAACACCTTCAACTTCTGAATATGCAGTCTGTTTAATGAATATGTGACATTTGTAAGTGCCTTAGTTATTTTGTGGGAGGAAAATCCCATATAATTTATTGAAGTTAAACTTTTTATTTTTATTCAATTTCTGGGATATCCTTCAATTTTATTAGCAGTTCAACAGGAAATGAAATTCTGGAAATCAAGTCCAAACACTCATTCTTTCTGTAAGAAATTTTAGTTTTAAATACAGTCTTAAAATTAAATAACTCTTAGAAAATCTTTTAGCTTAAGTTGTTGATTCTACATGACAATTTTTGGAAAGATGATTTTTCTTCTCTTACTGAGTTGGCTGAGAGTTGCTTGCATGCTGCTAGTAATTAATTTTCCATTAATAAAAATATTGTACATTTAAATGGATTCTTACAGTAGTAATTAATTTATAAAAGTTATTAAAATCCATGTTGGTACATAAATCATTTTACCATTTACATAGCAGTAACACTGAGAGCTATATTTAAAGCTTTACGTCCGGTGCAGTAGCACACACCTGTAATCGCAGCTACTTGGAAGGCTGAGGCTGGCAGATTGCTCAGGGGCTCTAGGCTGCGGTGCACTAAGTCCAGTGCCACTGCAAGCCTGGCCAGCGGTTGTTTGAAGGACTGTCTAGAACAACACAAATGACGTGTTGTGATCGGCGCTCTCTCTGTGAGGGCTGATGGACTGATTGATCAAAGTGATATTAAGAGCTTTGCATTTAGATAACATATTTGCAAGTATGCATTTCACAAAAGGTGTTTGCCATTTGAACATTTAACAAACAAACAGAAGTTTAAACCATTTCCAAGTACTCACGTTTTTCTCTAACGTTTCAAGAGCACAAGCAAAGGGTTTGGTTTGGTTTATGTGCATTAAACATGGGGAAACATGGTTTTTTCCATAAACTTGTGCTGGGAATGGCAGGATCATTTTTTCTGAACATAAAAAGAAGATTCACCCTCAAGCAAACCCCAGGCATGGGAAATTTCAGTCCAATAGTTTGCCAAACATTAAAGTTATAAGCAAATGAAAAAAGGGTCTTAACAGGACGCATTGGACAACCCTAAGTATAGGCAGCATTACTGGCTCCACTTATAATAGATACACATAAACACATACACAAACATATTCAATTAAAAAGTACCCATTCTAGTATCTTTGTAACTAAAATTCAGGGAATTCATTGTCAAGGCTATCTTCATATTCTTAACCGGCCCAGTGGTGAGGACATTAGCCTAGGATATAAGGTCATGTCTAGACAGCAAAAGAAAAACCCACAGCTAGGCTGTATCAGCAGACTTGGGCTCGCAGGGCACAGGCTGCAAACCTGTTTCATTGCTGTGTAGACTTCTGGACTCAGGCTAGAACCCAGGCTCTGGGACCCTTCCACTCCACAGGGTCCTAGGCCTGGGGCTCCAGCCTGAGCCCAGAAGTCTACACAGCAATGAAACAACCCCACAGCCCAAGTTGGCTGGCATGGGCCACACACAGGTTTTTCTTTGCTGTGTAGACATAACCCGAGAGCCCTGAGTTCAGATCCTTGTTCTGCCACAAACTTCCTGTTTGAACTTGGGCAAGTCACGAAGCCTATATTTTCCATCTCTAAAATAGGGATAATAGTGCTTCCCTACCTCCCAGATGTGTTGCGAGAATAAATATTAAATATTGTGAGTCACTCAGATACTACAATAATGTGCCCCATAGATAAGTAGATTATTGAGGGGTTGTTGCTGGTTTTTTTTTTTTTCATAGCAGCATGATTTAAACATGGAGTCCCAGCCTTTACTATGCATTTCTTGATTGCAATGAAATCACTTAATTACAACAACAATAATCTCAGAGACACTTCACATGCGTTGTAGAAATAATATATTGTAGCGGGAATTTTTGGAAGTTAGTTCATGAATATGGTAGATAAGAGATAGAAAAGCTGTGAGCACCCTTAGTAATGTTCTCACTTCTGTAACTACAACATTGTTAATACAGACTTCTTTGCTTTAGTGTTATATCTGTTGTAGATTTACACTGGTAGAACCACATAGCTATTTTTAAAATCTTTTGTATCTATAAATTAGGTGATGAGGTAAACTTGTGTTAAAACTGAAAGGTGTATATTGGATAATGTTATTCATTCTGAAACTGTATTTCTAAACAGTTACATGCGGTAAACCTATTATCAATTGCAAATGATCACCAGAAACATTGGCGTATGATTGTGCAAGCTCAATACAATTATACTGATCACTTGATTAATGAGTTTGGAATATTTGCAAAAATATTATCAATTTACAAAAAAAGCATTAACTTTACAAAGGAGTTTCAATTCTGTGAACTTCTTACTGTCTATGCAAAAATGCATCTTTTCAAAGAGGTAATCCTCTGATGACGCAATACATATCCAATTTCCTCCAACAAATTCTCTGAAATGTATCTACATCAAATGTTTTAGCAGAGAATTTTCTGAAATTCCTCCTATAATACTCTTTATTCAATGACTTTTCTTCTCCCTTAAGATACCATAACCTCCACCAACCAGACTGACTGTATTCTTTGCAACAGTTCTAAGTAGCATTCCTATTCTGACAACACCTATTCTATTTCTGTATACAAATCTTAAATGTCTTATTACTGAAATAAAATCTATTTCCACCCATACGGTCTTCATTTTTTCACAGCTTCATTTGCTCACTCCTTTCTCATTTCCACATTGCAAACTGCATTATGTTTTTCCCCCACTGCTTGATTTACTTTTTTTATTGACTCAATCTTTTCAGTAATGTTTCATTTTTAATGCTAGCAATAGCATTCTTATCTGTTTCCATCTTTGACTCTGCCTGGCACTTTTCTCAGATTGCCTTTTTTACTGAATCCTAACATGCTTTCAATGTCGTACTACACAAGGTATCTTTTGAACCAAATTTCTATGCTTCTGTCCAACACGTAGTGTACTTGTGAATGGTAATGTTGAAAGACTGTGATCATAAAAAATAACCACTATCCTACAGAGGGAGGAGGAGGAAATAATTATTTATTATTCCCCCCTCCTCCCTCTGTATATACACACACACACACTGTACATACACACACACACACACACACACACACACACTCATTTCAACTATCTGCAGCCTTTTAGATTGAAAAACCCCCTTTTCCAAACTGTCATATCTCAAACTCAGTATTTCCTTCCTTTTCTTCTATGGAAATGTGAATCTTTTATTTACTATATTTGTTTTTTTCATTTCTTACCTGCCTTTGGGAGCCCCCTTTAACAAACACTGAGCCAGGGAGAAAAGCTTTTTGTTTGCACAACACACACCCTCTGCAGAGGACCAGCATAAGGCCTGTATGCCTCTTAAGTCTCTCATAAGTCCTATTATGCAGATATAAATTGACTTAAATAATACAAAAATCACATGCAGACACTGTGGTAAGCTATACCCACTGAACATCTGGATACACTCTGGTGTTACCACACCTCAGAAATGACTAATCTGAACTGCTGATGGAAACTAAGGACCTGATCCAAAGCTCACTGAAGTTAATGCTTTCTTTACCAGGTTCTAAATGACTGATTTAGGCTCTGATCTTGCAAACACTTATCCATGTGCATATCCTTCCTCACATGATTAGTCCCACTTCAGTGAAGCTGGTCATAAAAGTAAAATTTACAGACATGCCTAGATTTTTGGACAATTAGAACACTAAATAGCATTTTTGTTTGTTTCTTTCTTTATTGGTTGCCCCTATTTTAATTTATTCCTATTTTTGGATATTGTTTTATTACTTTTCCATTGTACATTTATATTTATGGCACCAGCACTAGCTCATAAAAGGTGTGGGATAAATTACATCAGTATTGCAATCTACAAAATGATGTAGTTCCTGAATATAACTTGCCTTACTGTACAACTTTCAGAGTGTGTGTGTGTGTGTGTGTGTGTGTGTACACAATGCTGTAGAAATGGAAATAAACAGCAGACAGTGAACTCTTAGGAGTTAATTACAAAGTCTACATACAAATAATGTAAGGGTTTAACAAAATCAGAAAGTCAATTGGAGTTGTGCCATTAAATTAAAAAAATACTTACACCTCAAGGAGAATGTTAAAACTAACGTTCTATTTAGGGAAAAAAATCTGCTATATCATTTTCATTTTATTCTTTGGGCAAGAAAAACTACTGTTGTTTCTTTTGAGTTATTTGCTGCTGCTTATTTCTCACCTTAAGTGAAACCCATTTGTTTCTAATAATATAACTGGTTGTTCTGAAAATCATTATGGAGGATTTTTGGCATTTAGTAAGAGATAAATATGTTACACTAATAAAAATGATACCAACAGGATCTTGTAAGAGGGACAAGGCAAATTGCCACGTTTATTGTAAATACAACAAAATATCCCTATATGCAATGTCTGTATAGATCCATTCACACACACAGACATTCACACACAGGTTCTACAAAAAGGTTGTTATAGTTACCAGCCTAGACGTTGCTCGTGCCAAGTCACTGGCCAGGTGACCTGGACACGAGAGTGGAGCCGAGTCATTGTCAAATGCGCATCTGATGCTCCTGGAGGGTGGTCGTAGAACCAGACTCAAAGAACGCAGTCCCTGGATCTAATTTTTATAGGTCTCTGGTTCAATACAAGTTTATGGAAGTTGCTTCATCATGCTGAATTTACAACTGAGATGACCATCAATCAGCTCAATCAGCAGGTGGTACATCCATGACAGTTCCATGATGGCTAGGTGTTATCTTCTTGTTCTTCCTTGATGGGTTTTGGGTGGATTCCGGTTCGCCCTCCGGTTATCTCCATTTTGCATATTCTTCGGCCCATCGATATCAAGGTTGAAATTCTTAGGATTAGGCTGGCACCATTTACTAACCAATTATCTCCCTGCTTCAGGCTCTCAATTCCATGCACTCATCATTCATTCTTTTACTTAACAACACAATCTATGACTCTTGATTCATTTAACAAGTTTTATCCCACTATCTGTTTTTCCCTCTTTGGATACCAAGATTTACATAGGCATGACAAGGGAACCCCGGGGGGGAAGAACATCAGGGTGTTGTTTTAAAGAAAAGCATTGTTTTCTCAAAGTTCTTTTACTTTCCAGCACAGAATCTTTGTCCTGTACTGGCCTGAAATAATTAGCACTTTGGCCTTGCATTTGTTACAGAGTGAAATTCAATAGCATGGAACTAATGTTCATACCTTTTTACAATACTTATATACTCTTTTGTCTATCTTTATTTCTACTACTACATAATTATAATTCTATCATACTTATATAACTTTGAGGGCGACCCAACAAATAGCAGCAACAAAAATAAATACTGTTTTCATTAAAGTGTCCTTGGTAATAAGGAACAAGGGGAAAATATATAGAATACTAAACTACGTGCGATATCACAATGGGTTCTAGATGGGATTTATTTTTCTTTAGCATTTCCTATATAGTGTTGGCAGCTTTTAGAGACAGCCTATTTAAAAACAAGAACAGATACAACAAGAACAGAACAAGAACTAACTCCTATAGTTAACCAAAGGAGCCTAATTTTCCAGTCCAATCAGTGGATGTAAATTGGTGTAACAGAGTTGAGAATCATACCCAACGCCTGGAACTGTAAGATTTCCATAATTTTTCCATTTGTTCTTCATATCTGTCATCTTTCTTCAGATATGTACAAGTTATTCTTACAAACTGCATCATTTCTTTACTTCTGAGTTTTGTTCTTCTCTTTCTTACACATTAGACTTCTAATATGATTTAAAGTCTCATTGCAAAATAAATAATAAAAATGCTACAGGAAATTTCCTTCCTAAGTGCTCTAATGAGAAAATCACTCTTCACTATCCAATATCACACCCTATTGCACACCTTGGCCCTTAAAAACCACTGACATTGTTTCCAGTCCAATTCTATGACCTTTACTATAGCGACAATGCATGGAGCTGGTCAAATAACTAAAAAATATATTGAAGAAAAGAATCCTGCACTGTAATTGAGATGAGCTAGATGATTTAACTGGTCTGAGTCTGAAGAGTGCAAATAATTGTAAGTACAAATGTACATGTAATTGCATGCACAGTGATTTGCTCATGCAAAATGGGATGCAAAAAATAATTGTCACATTCCATTTGTAGTATTCTATTGCCCACAAGAGAATACATGCCAGTTGATAAAGTTATACACTTCAATGCAAAGAGGGAAGAGTAGTATAATAAATCAAAATGAGTGATGTATATGTTTTTATGTATAGACTGATATACACAGGCACAGGATGACAAGCTCTTTGGGGCAGGGACTATCTTTGTCAGTGTCCATAAAACATGTAGTACAACAGGACCTCTGAATGCAACTTTAACACAAATAGTATAGACTTCTGGGGACAGATCAGGTCATTCTAATGTATGTCATCTGAGGATATGGCTCATTCTTATTCAAATATCCAGATATTAAACCTTATTCCAAAGACTAAAATAGAAAAATCCCTAAACATATGAAGGTCAAAAACCTCTTATCTGATTGAAAAATCTACAGATTATCTTCAAGTTTCATAACTCAATTCCAGCTAATAAACCAACTGAGAAAAGTATCCTAAAAAAAACAAACCTGTGACTAATAAACACTAGCCTCCTAAGTATAAATAAAAATCTTTTTTAATAAGGCATGCCACCTTTCATACCGGAGATAAAATATCCATGGTCAAATTGTATTCCGTTGAAAAGAAGGTTTTATAATAGGGTTGTTAGGCGATTAATTTTTTAATCGCTGTTAATAGTGTGATTAAAAAAAATCAGTCATGATTAATTGCACTGTTAATAATAGAATAGCATTTATTAACATCTTTTGGATGTTTTCTACATTTTCAAATATGCTGATTTCAATTACAATGCAGAATACAAAGTATACAGTGTTCACTTCATATTTATTTTTATTACAAATATTTGCACTGTAAAAAACAAATAGTATTTTTAATTCACCTAATACAAGTATTCAAAAATTTAAAAAATGTAAAACATAAGTCCACTCAGTCCTATTTCTTGTTCACCCAATTGCTCAAACAAGTTTGTTTACATTTACAGAGATAATGCTGCCTGATTCTTGTTTACAATGTCACCTGAAAGTGAGAAGAGACATTCACATGGCACTACTGTAGCCAGCTTTGCAAACTATTTAGGTGTCAGATCGATAAAGATTCATAAGTCCCTTCATGCTTCGATGACCATTCTAGAGGACATGCATCCATGCTGATGATGGGTTCTGCTGGATAATGATCCAAAGCAGGGAGGACCAACATATGTCCGTTTTCATTATCTGAGGTCAATGCTCTTTTAGTGGTTAGTGTTCTGTAGTTTCTGCTTTGGAGCGTTGCTCTTTTAAGAATTCTGAAAGCATTTTCCAGACCTTGTCCTCAGGTTTTGGAAGGCCCTTCAGATTCTTAAACTTTGGGTCAAGTACTGTAGCTATCTTTAGAAATCTCACATTGGTACCTTCTTTGCGTTTTGTCAAATTTGCAGTAAAAGCGTTCTTAAAATGAACATGTGCTGGGTTATCAAACAAGACTGCTATAACATAAAATATACAGCAGAATTAGTGGGGTAAAACTGAGCAGGAGACATACAATTCTCCCCCAAGGAGTTCAGTCACAAATTTAATTAACACTTTTTTAACAGGCGTCATCAGCATGGAAGCATGTCTTCTGCAATGGTGACTGAACATGAAGGGACAAATGAATGTTTACCACATCTGGCACATAAATACCTTGCTATGCCATCTGCAAAAATGCCATACAAATGCCTGTTCTCACTTTCAGGTGACATTGTAAATGAGAAGTAGGCAGCATTATCTCCTGTAAATATAAACAAACTTGTTTGTCTTAGTGGAGGGGTTCTCAAACTGGGGGTCGGGACCCGTGAGGGGGTTGTGAGGTTATTACATGGGGGGGGCCACGAGCTGTCAGCCTCCACACCAAACCCTGCTTTGCCTCCAGCATTTATAATAGAGTTAAATATATTTTTTAAAGTGTTTTTAATTTATAAGCTGGGGATCACACTCAGTGGCTTGCTATGTGAAAGTGGTCACCAGTACAAAAGTTTGAGAACCACTATCTTAGCGAATGGCTGAACAAGAAGTAGGACTGAGTGGACTTGTTGGTTCTAAAGTTTTACATTGTGGTTTTTTCTGAGTGCAGTTATGTAACAAAAAAAAATCTACATTTGTAAATTGCACTCTCACTCTCAGTGCAAATATTTGTAATAAAAAATATTATTAACTGATGACTGTACGCTTTGTATTGTGTGCTGTAATTGAAAGCAATTATATTTGCAAATGTAGAAAAATATCCAAAATATTCAATAAATTTCAATTGGTATTCTATTGTTTAAAGAAATTAACCATAATTCATCACAGTATTAATCGCACTATTAATCACGATTAACTTTTTTGAGTTAATCACGTGAGTTAACTGCTATTAATTGACAGCCCTAATTTATGATGGAAATGTTGTGTAACTCATAACTACAGAAGCTATGGTTTAATTAATCTTTCAAAGTATTTTGTTACTTTTTTACTTTCGTGTATTTTACAGTTCAGCAGAACATTCATCTTTTAAATGTATTACCATGCTCAAGCTTCAGATTTAATATTCTCACTATCAAAAAGGGGGCCATGTATTAAGTATTCATAATTTTAAAGTTTCAATTTGACATCAATCAATTAATCATACATTTTGTCATATCTTTCATTTTATTTCTCCTATCACCTCTCATTTCCATGTAGGCCTTCCTGTAACCTCCCACTGCAGCTACAGTGCCAGGAACAGTGGCATTCAGTCCCAAATGCTGACGTGTCATTTTTGCAATACATTAAATATGACAATTCAAAAGCATTGTTGTACTAACAATAATGAGGATAAAAGTCCTGGGTCCTTAGTGCTGATGATCAGGGTTAGCACTGATGCTGAACACAGAGTAAAAAGAGCATGAACACAATCTGCCTCTGAGCAGAACCATTTTGGCAGAGTCAGTACTGAACTCTACACCAAAAATATCTTCTCCTTTACATACTTCATTTTTCTCTCTCTACCTGCAAAACAAAACATTATGTTTTAAATAATCTGGGTGGTAATGTCCACCTTTTAATGAAGGCCACAGTATATATAGATTAATAGATTATAAACCAAAAAGGGACTATTGTGATAATCTAGTCTGACTTCCTGTGCAACGGACTTTCCTGCATTAATTCCAGTTTAAAATAGAGCCTAACTTTTAGAAAAAAAAATCCAATCTTGATTTAAAAATTGCCAGGGATGGAGAATCCCTCAGAACCCTGGTTAAATTGTTCCAATAGTTAATTACTCTCACTGTTAAAAAATTGCAATTTACTTCTAATCTCAATTTGCCTGACCACACTATAGGGACCAATAAAAACTAGACATTTACCACTCATAGTAGTTAAACATCTGCCCACAGCAGGTCGTCTAAATTCGCATGGTCCTCATGGTTCTACCAGAAAGATTAGAAGGCTCTGGTCTGATGAATGGGGTAAGCAAAAGAGATTAAAATTAAAGGATAGTCTGATGCCCTTGGTATATGTACTGTAGGCACCATAAAAGGAAAAGGAGTACTTGTGGCACCTTAGAGACTAACAAATCTATTTGAGCATAAGTTTTCGTGAGCTACAGCTCACTTCATCAGATACCTATAGGAATAGATATTTGCTTGGTAAGCCATAGGTATAAAGTAAAGCAGTAACAAAAAAAAAATCTACAAACCTGAAGGACTGTAAAACGTTAGATTAGGTAAAGTAATCAAGGCGTAGCCCCTAAGCCTTAGCATATGCAGCTGACTAGGATAGGCATAGTGGGTGTCAGCATAAAACAGACAGTAAGAACTGTACCCAGCCTGTGTGCCTTGGGAAATGCCAGAATGATGACCTCTGGTGGTGACGATGATGACTAAACATTTTGGGTTTTTCCACAAGGGATGTTGAGAGTATATAGATGCTCATTTTATATTATCTCTACCATCTTTGCTGTGTTGGAGTCTTTGTGACTTTACTTACTGTGCTAATAGAGATATTACAAAGCCATAAGGCCTTCCCCAAGTATGAGCGTGTACCCTGCTCATTGGGGTTCTCATCCTAATAATAACTCTTTAATATCTCTGGGTCTGATCCTGGATAGGACCCTATCAAACCATAGAATGTTATATTGGAGATCCTAATTAATGTATCATCAAATCAACCAATAGGTCAGGCAATAACCAATATGAGCAGGACATTTGCTGTTCACTACTGTTAAATTTAATCACAATATCCCCCATTCTCAAGATAGGGAAATATCACAAATATCATGGAGTAGTTAAAATCCATTTTTAATAGCTCAAGCTTTGTGGGTGTGAGAAATCTGTCCTTATAAATGACTAGTATTTACAATATAATGACATTACAACTTTTACCCTTAGAAAGCTAGTTGCCCTTGTTGCCAAGAAGACCAATGGCATTTTGGGATGTATACGTATGGGCATTGCCAGCAGATCGAGGGACGTGATCGTTCCCCTCTATTCAACATTGGTGAGGCCTCATCTGGAATACTGTGTCCAGTTTTGGGCCCCACACTACAAGAAGGATGTGGAAAAATTGGAAAGAGTCCAGCGGAGGGCAACAAAAATGATTAGGGGACTGGAACACTTATGGCTTATGAGGAGAGTCTGAGGGAACTGGGATTGTTTAGTATGCAGAAGAGAAGAATGAGGGGGGATTTGATAGCTGCTTTCAACTACCTGAAAGGGGGTTCCAAAGAGGATGGATCTAGACTGTTCTCAGTGGTAGCGGATGACAGAACGAGGAGTAATGGTCTCAAGTTGCAGTGGGGGAGGTTTAGGTTGGATATTAGAAAAAAACTTTTTCACTAGGAGGGCGGTGAAACACTGGAATGCGTTACCTAGGGAGGTGGTGGAATCTCCTTCCTTAGATATTTTTAGGGTCAGGCTTGACAAAGCCCTGGCTGGGATGATTTAGTTGGGGATTGGTCCTGCTTTGAGCAGGGCGTTGGACTAGATGACCTCCTGAGGTCCCTTCCAACCCTGATATTCTATGATTCTATGAAAGCTCAAAAGCAAGTTCACACATATAAACCCCCATGAATCTTAACAAGAAAACATCACTTTAAGTTTTGCTCACTCCAGAGAAGTTGGCTGTCAAAAGTAAACTTTAATTTTCTAATAGCCAAAAGATAGTTCAAAGTTTTCATATTTATAGACTGAAAACATTTAGCTTTTATCCTTTCCACCATGTGGAAGAGCTCTGCATTTGAATTAGACAAGCACAAAAGAGTCAAAACGTGTAATCTAAATTCAAGGTTAAGTGACTGTGCATTGAAGAAGAGTGTCCCAGTGTTTGAATATTGTTGTGTTTACTGGCCCTTCAGTAAGGCTGTCAGTGCTATAAACCTCAAGGAGGTTGTCAGATTCTCTGTACTGTTACATGCCACAATATCACATGCAAACTATTCTACTATACTGCCAGTAAAATAGAGCTCTGAGAAAAGATGACATGTTTCTGGAGGCTGTCTTGCAGTCAACATTTCTTTAGCATGTTCAAGCATTGCAACTTTAAAGAAAGAAAATGCTTTTTTTGGGTCAAAAGTATTTTTCATATTTCAAAAATTGTATCTTCATTCTTTTATGT
This sequence comes from Natator depressus, assembly GCF_965152275.1. NCBI lineage: Eukaryota > Metazoa > Chordata > Testudines > Cheloniidae > Natator > Natator depressus. The sequence goes on from NC_134237.1 coordinate 49,582,019, forward strand.
ATATTTCTCCATTTCCAGTTCATAGTGGAAAAAAAAATATCAGTCTGTCAAAAGATGAAAAGTTGCCTACTTTGAAATAATATTGGTATATTTTCCTGCCTTCAATGCTCTGCTAAAATATACTTCAAAAAATCACATGCATAGTCACACTAGCCGGTTTTCCTTGTTTTGAAGTTTAGAGAAATTGCAGTGGATGTGCCTTAGCAAAGATCAGGAACATGCAAAACATTTAAAGCACATAATATACTGCCTATATAGTCTTAACCAGTAAGTATTCATCAATAAAAGTATTTTTATGTAGTATACACCTCAGGTCATCCTCTTCTCAAACATGCACTGTGGTGCATGGCACAGCATTTTGAGAGCAACAACAATGTACACATTTTCAGACCTGATTGAAGCTATATGAAATTAAAGTTATGTTTATTTTTTTTTATTTGTGGTAGGCACTTTCCAGTTACACAAAGATGACAGCCCCTCTTCCAAGAAGATCCAAATCTAGGGATTAATATATATATTTCTGAAGCCCCACAAGCTTTGTTCATCTGTAGAAATTCTGGAATAATAGGACTATTTAATGGAGATGTGTGTGGGTCTTTTTATCTCTATGATATCTATGGTTAAGATGAATGAGAAGGGTTTATATCTTAATTGCTGTCTGCCAGTTAAATGGATAAATAGTGAATTGAAGAAAGCAGAGCTATGAAAATATTTGCAATGCAACTCAAATATTTTTTATTTAAAATATTCCAGGTTTCTTTATCTATTTTCTTTTGCTAAATTTTAGGCTAGATTCTGATACCTAATCCCACACGTTTTAATACTGAACTCATGGTACTACACAGAATCTGGACCTCTGAATTGCTCTGTTGCACAAGGTCATAAAAAGTGTCCCTGCTGTAAAACTAGTTGTATTATTGAATATGGTCAATGTTTGAGTAGCAATTATATGAAAGACCTTAATTATCTATTCTCTAGGGCTGTCAAGCGATTAAAAAAAATTAATCGTGATTAATCGCATGATTAAAAAAAATCACGTGATTAATCACATTGTTAAACAATAATGGAATACAGTTTATTTAAATATTTTTGGATGTTTTCTATATTTTCAAATATATTGATTTCAATTACAACACAGAATACAAAGTGCTCACTTTAATTATTTTTGACTACAAATATTTGCACTGTAAAAAACAAAAGAAATAGTATTTTTCAATACATCTCATACAAGTACTGTAGTTCAATCTCTTTATCATGAAAATTGAACGTACAAATATAGACTTATGCACAAAAATAAGTGCATTCAAAAATAAAACAATGTAAAACTTTAAAGCATACAAGTCCACTCTCTCCTACTTCAGTCAATCGCTCAGACAAACAAACTTGGTTACAATTTGAGAAGATAATGCTGCCTGCTTCTTGTTTACAATGTCATTTGAAAGTGAGAACAGGTGTTTGCATGGCACTGTTGTAACTGGCATCGCAAGATATTTACATACTAGATGCATTAAAAATTCATATGTCCCTTCATGCTTCAACCACCATTCCATAGGACATGCGTCTATGCCGATGATGGGTTCTGCTCGATAACTAGCCAAAGCAGAGTGGACTGATGCATGTTCATTTTCATCATCCGAGTCAGATGCCACCAGCAGAAGGTTGATTTTTTTTTTGGTGGTTCGGGTTCTGTAGTTTCCACAACTGAATGTTGCTCTTTTAAGACTTCTAAAAGCATGCTCCACACCTCTTCCCTCTCAGATTTTGAAAGGCACCTCAGATTCTTCACCCTTGGGTGGAGTGCTGTAGCTATTTTTAGAAATCTCACATTGGTATCTTCTTTGCATTTAGTCAAATCTGCTGTGAAAGTGTTCTTAAAATGAACATGTGCCAGGTCATCATCTGAGACTGCTATAACACAAAATATATGTCAGAATGTGGGTAAAACAGAACAGGAGAGACATAATTCTCCCCCCCAAGGAGTTCAATAACAAATTTAATTAACACATTTTTTAATGAGCGTCATTAGCATAGAAGCACATCCTCTGGAATGGTGGCCAAAACCTGAGTTGTCTCTGGATTAAGTTTAGAAGTGTGAGCAACAAGGGTGATGTCGTGGTGGGAGTCTGCTATACACCACCGGACCAGGGGGATGAGGTGGACGAGGCTTTCTTCCGGCAACTCACGGAAGTTACTAGATCGCAGGCCCTGGTTCTCATGGGAGACTTCAATCACCCTGATATCTGCTGGGAGAGCAATACCGCAGTGCACAGACAATCCAGGAAATTTTTGGAAAGGGTAGGGGACAATTTCCTGGTGCAAGTGCTGGAGGAACCAACTAGGGGCAGAGCTCTTCTTGACCTGCTGCTCACAAACCGGGAAGAATTAGTAGGGGAAGCAAAAGTGGATGGGAACCTGGGAGGCAGTGACCATGAGATGGTCGAGTTCAGGATCCTGACACAGGGAAGAAAGGAGAGCAGCAGAATATGGACCCTGGTCTTCAAAAAAGCAGACTTTGACTCCCTCAGGGAACTGATGGGCAGGATCCCCTGGGAGAATAACATGAGGGGGAAAGGAGTCCAGGAGAGCTGGCTGTATTTTAAAGAATCCTTATTGAAGTTACAGGGACAAACCATCCCGATGTGTAGAAAGAATAGTAAATATGGCAGGCGACCAGCTTGGCTTAACAGTGAAATCCTTGCTGATCTTGAACACAAAAAAGAAGCTTACAAGAAGTGGAAGGGAAGAGTATAAAAATATTGCTCAGGCATGCAGGAGTGAAATCAGGAAGGCCAAATAATACTTGGAGTTGCAGCTAGCAAGAGATTTTAAGAGTAACAAGAAGGGTTTCTTCAGGTATGTTAGCAACAAGAAGAAAGTCAAGGAAAGTGTGGGCTCCTTACGGAATGAGGGAGGCAACCTAGTGACAGAGGATATGGAAAAAGCTAATGTACTCAATGCTTTTTTTGCCTCTGTCTTCACGAACAAGGTCAGCTCCCAGACTGCTGCACTGGGCAGCACAGCATGGGGAGGAGGTGACCAGCCCTCTGTGGAGAAAGAAGTGGTTCGGGACTATTTAGAAAAGCTGGACGAGCACAAGTCCATGGGGCCGGATGTGCTGCATCTGAGAGTGCTAAAGGAGTTGGCGGATGTGATTGCAGAGCCATTGGCCATTATCTTTGAAAACTCATGGCGATCCAGGGAAGTCCCGGACGACTGGAAAAAGGCTAATGTAGTGCCCATCTTTAAAAAAGGGAAGAAGGAGGATCCTGGGAACTACAGGCCAGTCAGCCTCACCTCAGTCCCTGGAAAAATCATGGCGCAGGTCCTCAAGGAATCAATTCTGAAGCACTTAGAGGAGAGGAAAGTGATCAGAAACAGTCAGCATGGATTCACCAAGGGCAAGTCATGCCTGACTAATCTAATTGCCTTCTATGATGAGATAACTGGCTCTGTGGATGAGGGGAAAGCGGTGGACGTGTTGTTCCTTGACTTTAGCAAAGCTTTTGACATGGTCTCCCACAGTATTCTTGCCAGTAGGTTAAAGAAGTATGGGCTGGATGAATGGACTATAAGGTGGATACAAAGTTGGCTAGATTGTCGGGCTCAACGGGTAGTGATCAATGGCTCCATGTCTAGTTGGCAGCCGGTATCAAGTGCAGTTCCCCAAGGGTTGGTCCTGGGGCCGGTTTTGTTCAATATCTTCATAAATGATCTGGAGGATGGTGTGGATTGCACCCTCAGCAAGTTTGCAGATGACACTAAACTGGGAGGAGAGGTAGATACGCTGGAGGGTAGGGATAGGATACAGAGGGACCTAGACAAATCAGAGGATTGGGCCAAAAGAAATCTGATGAGGTTCAACAAGGACAAGTGTAGAGTGCTGCACTTAGGACGGAAGAATCCCATGCACTGCTACAGACTAGAGACCGAATGGCTTGGCAGCAGTTCTGCAGAAAAGGACCTAGGGGTTACAGTGGACGAGAATCTGGATATGAGTCAACAGCGTGCCCTTGTTGCCAAGAAGGGCAATGGCATTTTGGGATGTATAGATAGGGGCATTGCCAGCAGATCGAGGAACGTGATCGTTCCCCTCTATTTGACATTGGTGAGGCCTCATCTGGAATACTGTGTCCAGTTTTGGGCCCCACACTACAAGAAGGATGTGCAAAAATTGGAAAGAGTCCAGCGGAGGGCAACAAAATGATTAGGGGACTGGAACACTTATGACTTATGAGGAAACTGGGATTGTTCAGTCTGCGGAAGAGAAGAATGAGGGGGGATTTGATAGCTGCTTTCAACTACCTGAAAGGGGGTTCCAAAGAGGATGGATCTAGACTGTTCTCAGTGGTAGCAGATGACAGAACGAGGAGTAATGGTCTCAAGTTGCAGTGGGGAAGGTTTAGGTTGGATATTAGGAAAAACTTTTTCACTAGGAGGGTGGTGAAACACTGGAATGCGCTACCTAAGGAGGTGGTGGAATCTCCTTCCTTAGATATTTTTAGGGTCAGGCTTGACAAAGCCCTGGCTGGGATGATTTAGTTGGGGATTGGTCCTGCTTTGAGCAGGGCGTTGGACTAGATGACCTCCTGAGGTCCCTTCCAACCCTGATATTCTATGATTCTATGATTGGCTGAACAAGAAGTAGGACTGAGTGCACTTGTGGTCTCTAAAGTTTTACATTGTTTTGTTTTTGAGAGCAGTTATGTAGCAAAAAAAATCTACATTTGGAAGTTTCTCTTTCATGATAAAGAGATTGCACTACAGTACTTGCATGAGATGAACTGAAAAATACTATTTCTTTTGTTGATCATTTTTACAGTGCAAATATTTGTAATAAAATAATATAAAGTGAGCATGTCCACTTTGTAGTCTGTGTTGTAATAGAAATCAATATATTTGAAAATGTAGAAAAACATCCAAAAATATTTATTAAATTTCAATTGATATTCTATTGTTTAAGAGTGCGATTAATTGCAATTAATTTTTTTTGAGTTAAGCGCATTAGTTAACTGCGATTAATTGACAGCCCTACTATTCTCCAAAGATTCAAGGTCCATAATTTTTATGCTCTTTTACAATGCTAGTTTTTTTGTGTAATGAGATAGAAACAGATGAGATTTGCAGAGAAGCCCATCTGCATCCAGGATGGTTTCACAGACAATTAATAAAAATAAGTTAAGAACAGATACGGAAATATAAAACTCTTTCCTTCCACAAATTCAGTCCACATATACAAGAGTAGTCATGGAAGCACTGCCTGCAACTCTAATATTTGACCTTGGACAGGAAGAATGAGTGGAGGACACCTGAAAATATGCTGAAGCCCTATAAGTGCTAAAGAAACCATTATCTGAAGCCAAGACCTCACAAAATATTGATCATTGTCAAGATCTGGTCAGAAATTTTTCATTGAAACACAGTTTAAATCGGAAGATGCCTGTTCACCAAACCTGAAATCTCTTTTGAAAGGGAGACAAGGTGGGTGAAGTAATGGCTTTTATTGGACCAACTTCTGTTGGTGAGAGAAGCTTCTGAGCTTACACAGAGCTCTTCTTCAGGTCAGCTCAAAAGCTTGTTTCTCTCAGCAACAGAAGTTGGTCCAATAAAAGCCATTACCTCACCCACCTTGTCTCAAATATTCTGGGACCAACACAGCTACAACACCACGGCATACAACATAGTAAAAAGCAAATCAGGTTCAATGAAATTTTTCTGAATCACAGACAACAGAACATTGTCTGGTTCCCTGCCGGCTCCCCTGAAGGGCTTCTGGGATTCCCACATGGACTGCCCCTGGCTGGGGGGACCCAGGCTTTCAGTAACCATTGCTCCAAGACAGACCAACCAACTGCAAAAATGACAAGTCATTCAGCTGGTAGTTCAGGGAGCATATTTCATTTTGCAAACACCATATGTATGCAAAGTTTCCTTTCAGGCTGTCCTTCGTAGTCTTGTTTACTTCTGAGGTTCTGAAATAACAGTTACATTACAAGAGTTGGGAAGGAGGCAGGCAAAATGAGGATATAATCTATGAATAGAGTATTGGAAGTACAGTCAGAGTTCAAATGAAGCTTTCAGTGGCCAAATGGAAAGCCGGTGGAAGTCAGAGGAACACTGCAAGTAATTTTTTCACTATGTATGAAATCCTATTTCTGTTTGTATGACATTATATATCCATTATCTCATTTTCTGATGTCTGTACATATGAGAAGATATGCTACATTTTATGCTTCCAGGACCCTGAAATGATCCAATTCTCTTATTTTTATAATCTCTATTCTTGCTACCCAATAAGTGTTTAGCCCTTTTGTGAATACTGTTAAACTCTTGGTCCTGTTAAACTTTTGTGTGCTGACTGAATTTTTTCTGGACTTGTACTATAATATGATAAAGGAGGAATGAGGAAGAGTCTGTTTCCTCATGTAATGATGTTCAAGCCTATCCTTAAGCAGCAACAAAAACATAAGCAGTAATGGCATGGCGATGCCAATACAGCAGTGATTTTCAACTTCTTTTCACTTGTGAACCCCTAAAAATTTTCAAATAGAAATCTTAGATATAGTCTCTGGACCCCCAGGGATCTACAAACCACAGGTGGAAAACCACTACAATAGAGACTTCAGAGCCCTGAGTCTATTTACAAGGTGTTTCTGCTGCTGTGTGACACTTTACTAGCTACCACAAATGAAATAGCTGAAGTTTTCATGAAAAAAAAATTAAATGTCTAAGGACCAAAACTATATTATGACTACCATCCCGTCAGACCTGAAAAAATGAAATTCCAGGACAGCAGACAGTATCAATTAACACATTACAAGATCTGCATGCTGATTAAAAAATCATATACAGACATAACTTCAGAGAAACTCCAAACTGAAGGCTTGATTATTCTGAAAAGTGGTATTATAAACCAGGGAATTCGCAGTTAAGGTTAAACTTAAAATAAATGCAGACATATTAAGGTATGGAACAGCAGTTATTGCAAACAAAGAACTATGTCCTATATTGATGCCATGAAAAAAAATCTCTTCAAAATCAGTTTAATCACCACATCACAAAGTATGTGGAGTAAACAACAATTTTCCCCTTCCTACTGTTTAAAACATTCCCCACCAGGTGCGTTCACACTCTCCCTTTCCCCTACCTTCTCCACCCACTATATTTACTTGCATGTTCTCATCACAGTTTTTCTCTCCCTCCTGACCATCCACAATCCCCTGCAAATACATCCCAATTTTCCCTTTCCTCCTGCTCTTGCATGCCATCTACCCACATCCACCCACTCAACTTCCTCCTCGTGTCTGCCAAGTTGAGTAGTTCTGATGTAATGGGTAATTTCTGAAAAGAACTGTTTTAGGAATAGTTTTATTTTGCTGTTATTTTTCATAACAAAGTTTATTCATGAGCATAGGCTGAATAATGAAAATATTTTCTTTCAGAGAAACTCAAAGAACTGTCCTTTGTCAAAAGGGGCACCATCTGCTACTTTGCTCACTGGGATTGAGGACACAGGCTACTCTCATTTAAAATGCCTTCTCTCAAACTGGCTACCATTTTGCATTGTTCCATTGAAAACAAGCTCTCCTCAGAGAAAATAGTAACTATATGTGGTCAGCTGGAGAAGAGCACTTTGAGGACGAGCTGAAGGAAGACAGTGACCATCTTTGGGAAGGGCAGGCTGTGGCCTCAGTTCCATTGAGAACAATAACGAGATGGTAAGTTTTGAGACTCAGTTCTTCATGGAATTCTTTGAAGTAGGGATCAATCTCAGATTCTCCAGAGGATCCATCCCTTTTAAAATAGCTTTTGCTAAAGGAGAAACTTTCACTTAAGAGTAAAAAATTAATATTAATCTTTAAAGGGAAGACATACATCAACTATAGCCTATGCAAAAGATTTCAGAGAGTTTTAACTATAAGAAAAGTTAGAAGATGCTGGTGGGGGAGCAGGGAGGTGAAGTCTGACACAGGTTGCTAAATTTCTTAAAGAATCAATTTTTAAATTCATATTAACTTAAACTGATTAATGTTTTTCCGATGAACTCTCAGAAAATTCATGTCATATTCAAAGTAAGTGCTGTAATTTTGCAGAGTATTTTTCCATACATAACAAAGTGAATCCCTGCTTTAAGTGTAAAACTCAAGTTATCCTTAACTATGAGTTGCAACAAGTGTCTCTATATTAATGAGCGATAGAATGCAGAATTCAGGTGATAGGGATCAGGATTGGTAGAAGCAGTTTGACAAGTATTAAATTGGAGTGGAGGAGAGAGAATGATGATGGAAAATGTGTGTGTCATTGCACATGTATTATAAAGAGACCTAAAAGACTAAAATGAGATCGGAAAATGTAAACTGTAGTGAAAGGGGGTTGATAAAAGGGAATACCAGTTCCTCAGCCCCTAAGGAAATATAAAAGCATGACTTTTTTTTTTAATCCTGAAATATGTTGTGTGTATTATTTTCTGTATATTCTGTTATACTGTGTCAATGCTAGCTGGCATCTTACTACACTTCGTTGTTCTCATTGTCCAAATCTTTGCTATTGCTATTTCAATGGCATTAAAAATAAGCCACTAATAATAGGATACTGTATCTTTATATCTCAAAGATGCATTTAGAATGATTTGTTGAGAATAGAGGCTTTAAAAAATTACAAGTGAAGAAACTGCCATGATTCCTGTCTGCATCTAACTGCATATAACAACCTTATGGCTCTTCCTTACCCTCAGTAGAAATGGGGGGGGGACATTAGCAAGCACATTCAGTGAGGAATCACTTAACATTTCCTGACACTACCATGCAAGACAATTATTCTCTGGCTTGTACAGTACAGTACGCACAGCCCTTGGCTGTTCTTTGAATTTCTCTTACACAAGTATAATTACTTCAGGGGGATTGAGTACATGGAACTAATTGATGTTTAACATTTAAGAAATGTAACACAATTTTATGCCTGTGTAAAAATGTCAAAAGTAATTCATAGGTTTTTTTAAAAATTCACTGCTGGCAGAATCAATAGTTACACATGGGAAATTATTCTAAATAAAAGTGTCACTTCTAATACAGAACTCTTACAGAAAAAGTAAACTTTACCATTGACGATGGCACATCTATACAATGACAGCAGTAATACAGAGTTTGGATGTGGAATCAGGAACCCAGACTTGAAGCAAACATACAAGTAGCTGTAAAACTTGCCTAGCTGCTGAAACTAAATAACCAAACTAATGTTTTAATGCTTTGACCCAAATTTGTTCTATACATTTGATGGAGTCACTTTAAATTACCACATACATGACAGAGCTCTTTAGTGTTATCCTGAGAACAATATTGAACTTCACAGTTGTCACAAAGCTCCAGCTCCAAACATACAGACACCTGAAGTGAACTAAAGGAGAATTAACTTTATTTTTTAGCTGAGAACCATCATACATTTACACATCAGCCAATTCACTATTTAATCTCAATTACCTTTGAGCACCTGGTTTCAAAATTCACTTCTAATACTGATGCAACAAGTCTGTGGCCAAAATGGAACTTCACAGTTATTTCTGTGCTGCATGTCATGACAACATGAAACTTCAATTCAGTAGTGGGTATCAGTAATCAGATGCTCCAAAAAGATGAATCCCCTTGAAAACGTCCTCTAGTTTTTATCAGAATGGAAACTCTCTCTAGAGCTGAGCAAAATTTGGAATTTGACATTTCAACATTAACATCCTGAAACAGGACAGAAAAATTGAAATGTTTCATGGAATGGGTGCTAAAACACTTTAAGACCAACTTCTGTTAGTAGAAGAGACAAGCATTCAAGTTTCACAGAGCTCTTCTTCAGGTCTGGAAAACGTAACCAGAGTGTCACAGCTAAATACAATATGGGATACGTTATTTAGCCTAAGAGGTTAACACATGTTGCAAGAAACCACTTAAATCAAGCAGGCAGTTAACACCTCTGCAGTCATAAAACAAAGGACAGTTAGTTGGTTACAAACTGTTTTAATGTGGCATTAAAGCAGCATCTCAGACAATAATTTTTAGTGTGCAGCAGAGTTATGATTTTAGGGCTGGTCTACACTAGAAAGTTAGGTTGACTTAGCTACACTGCTCAGGGGTGTGAAAAATTCACACCCGAGAAATGCAGTTAAACTGGTGTGCCCTTGTTGCCAAGAAGGCCAATGGCATTTTGGGATGTATAAGTAGGGTCATAGCGAGCAGATCGAGGGACGTGATCGTTCCCCTCTATTCGACATTGGTGAGGCCTCATCTGGAGTACTGTGTCCAGTTTTGGGCCCCACACTACAAGAAGGATGTGGATAAATTGGAGAGAGTCCAGCGAAGGGCAACAAAAATGATTAGGGGTCTGGAACACATGACTTATGAGGAGAGGCTGAGGGAACTGGGATTGTTTAGTCTGCAGAAGAGAAGAATGAGGGGGGATTTGATAGCTGCTTTCAACTACCTGAGAGGTGGTTCCAAAGAGGATGGTTCTAGACTATTCTCAGTGGTAGAAGATGACAGGACAAGGAGTAATGGTCTCAAGTTGCAGTGGGGGAGGTTTAGGTTGGATATTAGGAAAAACTTTTTCACTAGGAGGGTGGTGAAACACTGGAATGCGTTACCTAGGGAGGTGGTAGAATCTCCTTCCTTAGAAGTTTTTAAGGTCAGGCTTGACAAAGCCCTGGCTGGGATGATTTAATTGGGGATTGGTCCTGCTTTGAGCAGGGGGTTGGACTAGATGACCTCCTGACGTCCCTTCCAACCCTGATATTCTATGATTCTATGGTCTATGACCCACTGTAGACTGCTGCCGTCAGCCTTGCTGCTGCCTCTTGGAGAGGTGGATTAAATAAAGTGATGGAATAATCCCTTCCATGACTGTTGTGAGGGTCCACGAGAAACGCTACTAGTGTAGTTTATACTCACCTTTAAGTTGCCAGGCTCATCTTTTTAAATTTCAGAGTAGCAGCTGTGTTAGTCTGTATCCACAAAAAGAACAGAAGTACTTGTGGCACCTTAGCGACTAACAAATTTATTAGAGCATAAGCTTTTGTAGGCTACAGCCCACTTCATCGGATGCATAGAATGAAACATATAGTAAGAAGATATATATATGTACACACACACACATACAGAGAAGGTGGAAGTTGCCATACAAACTGTAAGAGGCTAATTAATTAAGATGAGCTATTATCAGCAGGAGAAAAAAACTTCTGTACTGATAATCAAGATGGCCCATTTAGACAGTTGACAAGAAGGTGTGAGGATACTTAACTTAAGGAAATAGATTCAATATGTGTAATGATCCAGCCATTCCCAGTCTCTATTCAAACCCAAGTTAATGGTATCTAGTTTGCATATTAACTCAAGCTCAGCAGTATTTCGTTGGAGTCTGTTTTTGAAGATTTTTTTCTTGCAAAATTGCCACCTTTAAATCTTTTACTGAGTGGCCAGAGAGGCTGAAGCGTTCTCCTACCGGTTTTTTAATGTTATGATTCCTGATGTCAGATTTGTGTCCATTTATTCTTTTGCGTAGAGACTGTCCAGTTTGGTCAATGTACATGGCAGAGGGGCATTGCTGCCACATGATGGCATATATCACATTGGTAGATGTGCAGGTGAACGAGCCCCTGATGGCGTGGCTAATGTGATTAGGTCCTATGATGGTGTCACTTGAATAAATATGTGGACAGAGTTGGCATCACGCTTTGTTGCAAGGATAGGTTCCTGGGTTAGTGTTTTTGTTGTGTGGTTGCTGGTGAGTATTTGCTTCAGGTTGGGGGACTGTCTGTAAGCAAGGACTGGCCTGTCTCCCAAGATCTGTGAGAGTGAGGGATCATTTTTCAGGATAGGTTGTAAATCTTTGATGATGCACTGGAGAGGTTTTAGTTGGGGGCTGAAGGTGATGGCTAGTGGTGTTCTGTTATTTTCTTTGTTGGGCCTGTCCTGTAGTAGGTGACTTCTGGGTACTCTTCTGGCTCTGTCAATCTGTTTTTTCACTTCAGCAGATTGACAGAGCCAGAAGAGTACCCAGAAGTCACCTACTACAAGACAGGCCCAACAAAATGTCTTGTAATTAGTGACTATGGTAGTGCACATGCACACAAGAATGGATGCTGTTCTCTGGGCAATTTTCAATATGGCATTTCTTTTCAGCTGCTCACGTCACAACCTTAGTATTTTTTTTATTTCTTATTTAATACAGAAATGAAGAGACATTACATGGTGTGGTCATTGTTTTAACTGGCATGAATTGAGGATGGCTGTATTATTTACAAGCAGCAAAAGTATTGTCTGAGATAGTCAACAACCAGGACATCTAGTGCCAATGCAGATGATGGTTTGCCATGCCATCAGTGGTTCACTAAGGACTAAACTGAAACCATCTACTCATTTCATGTATGCTAATGCATGAACATACAGAATAGTAGCAGCTGGAAGTCATTACTACTGGAAGAATTTTAATTAATTGCTTAATGGCTAATGTTTATTTTTGTCCCATTACCAAATCCTTAATCATCTAGTTTCTCAGAAAACAAGAACTTTTAAACATGGAATGATTGCAACTTTCACACTGCTCATTGGGGAGCCAGCCCTCCAGACTGTATCAGCATCTCTAATGCTCCAATTGGCCAAGTTATTAGAATTTAATTGCAGCATATTCACTAAAAATGTCAACTTTGCAAATGTTTTTATTTCTAATTTCTGTATCTCTTTTAAAAAGTTTTAATGAGTTGGCAAGTACCTTGGGAGAATTAAAATTAAAGTACAGATTTTGAGTAATACAGTAAAGCAGTAAGGTCAGATATAATCTCATATGTGTAGCAAAGCTATCTGTTAAAAAAGGGAAGTACTGTAGATAGGATTTTGGATCTTAAATTTGTAAATAGAAACTAAGATGAAACCATAATCCAAATACGCCAAGCTATTTTATTTTATTGATTACTTAACTGTTTTCCTAATTAGTTTGACAACTTGGTTAACCAACAACACAGATTAGTGCTATTTTAAACTAATAATGAAATATAGAAGTATAAAATAAAGTGCATATATTTATTTGCATTATTCCACTTATATTAATGAGAATGAGGCTAATAACCTCCCTATTTAGTGAAGTTATGTTATATTATATATTCAAAAACTTAGCAATTTATTTATTACTATCTTTATATTATGCAAAACAACAAGTATTAAAATAATTTTAACACCATTTGACTTTAAAGACTGTACTTCTACCATAAATATATATTATTAATGGATTATAATAGTGGCTGGTTTACTTTGTAAGGCTGTTTTTTTTTTTTTTTTTTTTTTAAATAAGTATAGGGACATCTTGTAAACAACTAACCATCTCCTGGTTTCCCTTTGTCATGGTGTTTCTGACCTGTACTAATTTTGCTGCTGCTGCTGTCAGCTAGGCAAATCAGTCATTTCCTTTTCACTAAAATTTAGTCTTTACTGTCTCCTGGTTCAAATGTGACTTACTGTTCATTCAGCCTTGTATTATGTTGCCAAGCAGAACTGGAATTGTTATCATGCGAATATCACTGATTGCCGGACTGCACTTTAGGCCAATAAATATGTATATGTGCTGAATGACTTTATTAATGACTTTATTAGTAAATGACTTTATTAGCAATAGTCTTATAATGACATTTTTACATGTTCAGAAAGCCACAAAACAATCCAATAAAAAGCTCACTCAAATCACATTAATATATGTTCATTTGTTGTTCAAGATGAGGAGAGGAAAGATGGTAAGTGAAAGAAAGCCAAATGCCTCCTTGCCCTGAAATATAGAATTGAATATTCAAAAACTTCCCAATAGGTAAATAAATTAGACAAATAGAAAGTTCAGTAAAGCACAATGGAGCAAATAAGCAATGTATGATTATAGATCAGGTAAGGAATAACATAACATATATTTTAACTGATAAGAAAGAAAACCATTCCAGATTGAGAAGTTAGTAATACTGAGGGTTTGATTTTACGCACACACACACAGAAAAAACAATCACATGCTAATTTGGATTGAAATTTAAACAAAACTGAAAGGCCAGGTATGGAATTGCACTGAATTTCAGAAAGCAGGAAAGAGTCAAGCTATACAGAGAAAATTCAAATGAAATGAAGTTCAGGGAAATGAAAGCTCAGTTGTGATAGCAGTATTCCACTCTCATACAAACCATTGATAGAGTCTGCATGACTAGTTATATAACGAATAGGAATAAAAATTACTATAGAAAGTATAGAACAAGATATAGCTCATGCAATGAATTGGCTTAGCTCTCGCCATGGTACAGGATTTATTTCACTGGGCCATTCACAGAGAAGAATAGATCTCTCTCACTTTCAGATGTCTCATTGGGATTATAGTTTACATCTCTAAAACTATTCTACAAGTGACCTGGTAGAACCCTATAATCATTTGTTGTCTGTGACCAGTAATACAATGTATGGAAAAAATATTTAGGAACTATGTTATCTTCACAGTTCACTTTAGCATACAGATAGTGTGTAACAGAAAAAAGCATATGGTGCTGGTAGCAGACATCACATTCAGAGTCCAACCAACTGGCACACAGATCACTGTATTTAAAACCCTAGGTTAGATGTGTCTCAGATGTAAAACAAGCTTTTTCCTCCTCCATAACTTCTGTTAAATCTGATCTAGTGGAACTCTTCTAGATAGTGAATAGCTCGGTTCATCTGGACTGTGATGGTATGGTAACAGAGCTGAAGTCTTATGGGTGTTAAAATGTGTTTGTAAGTGTGATTGCTTGAATTCAGATGAGATTGACATATTTGAGGCAGCAGGTCCATTTCTGGAGGGGATAAACTGCCTTAAATTCATATTTAATTTACTGAAGTTCATCAATTGGTAGCTTCAGGCTCATCCAACCAATGCCAGACCTGGCTTATTAAAACATTTTTACTGCTTATTGACCTTGCCACACTTTTCCATACTTTTGTGGCCTCCAACAAGGACTATCGTAATGGACTATTAAAGACTACTTAAAACTGCTGTTAATGTAAGTAGGCCTTGCTGTTTAATGAGATTAGGAAGACAATTCCTGTAGACATTCATTTCTGAACACAATTCAAAGTGTTTTGTTTTTTTTTAAATCCATACACTGGTTTGTGTCCTATTTACCTGAGAAATTGCATCTCTCAATGCACTATTATGGATGATGATGTTAGTCAATACACTCTTGCTAACAAATTTGAATCTCTTGGGGCTGTTGGCAGGGCAGGAACAAATCAAACACTGGAGCATGCTTCTCCATGGGTCCAAAGCAGCAACAGCTTGTGCAACTATTTGCCAAGACGCTGTGATAGGTTTACATTTACTTTCATTACGTGGCATGGCACATTTTATTTAGGATTTTTCTATTAACTCTGTTACTTTAATTTGCACATGGGCACCTGCAAATATGATCATTTTCATACTGGCTACATAGCTCAGCCATTTTATGGCTGAGAGAAATTTCACAAGAGCTGTGAAATGTTGTGCTTAGGAACTCTTGCTTTATACACTTACCCAATGTAAAAATACTCTCAACTAAAATAATTACAGATTACTACAGTCCAAGCTGCCTCATAAGTAATGAGTTTCCACAAATGGAAACTGTAATCCAGAACAAACCATCCAATAATTACAAATAAGCAATATTATTTCATGTATCCAGTGGAATGTAGTGTCCTGTTCAGGGAAAAGAGACAGAATTTGCTCATAACTAACATATATATTAATATATAACCAGTGGTGAGCTGGAGCCAGTTCGCACTGATTCGCTAGAACTGGTTGTTAAATTTAGAAGCCCTTTTAGAACCGGTTGTTCCGTGAGTCACTTGTTGGCACGGGAAGCCAGGGCAGGGTGAGAAGCAAGCTGCGGCTTCCCGCTCAGGCCCAGGGAGGCAGAGCGGAGGTGAGCTCGGGCGGGGGGGGGGGGGGGGTGGGGGACGGGACGCGAGGAGGGCCACCCGCGCTGCAGCAGGTAACCCGGGGAGGGTGCGGCGCAGGAGAACCACTCCCCGCCCCAGCTCACCTCTGCCACCCTCAGCCTGAGTGGGAAGCTGCGGCCTCCCCAACTTCCTGCCGAACAGCTGATTCGTGGGAAGCCGGCGGGAGGGGGGAGGGGGGCGTGGAGAAGCAGAGCAGGGCGGTGCGTTCAGGGGAGGAGGCGGAAGCGATCTGGGGCCGGGCGCGGGGTGGGGAGCTGCTGGTGGGTGCTCTGCACCCACCAATTTTCCCCATGGGTGCTCCAGCCCCGGAGCACCCAGGGAGTCGGCGCCTAAGGCGCCACTTTTGATGTGATCAGTGGGGGAGTGGCCTCTCCCCTTGCTCCCCCCCAGCTACGTTCCCCTGCCCCTAGGAGCCAGAAGGACCTGTCGGATGCTTCCTGGGAGCTGCCCCAGGTAAGCACCTCCGGGACTCCCCACCTCACCCCCCGGCAGGTGCCTCTGGCTCTTAGGGGTGGGGTGGGCACCCACTACGGTGGTCCACAAGACCCTCTTGCCTGGTTCTGGGGGCAGTCAGGGGACAGGGTGGATTGGACAGGGGTCTGGGGGGGGTGGGCACGTCAAGGAATGCGGGGGGGTTGGATGGGGCAGGAGTCCCGGGGGGTGGGGGTGGGCAACGACCCCCTCGTGGGGTGAGGAGGGAACCCATTAAGATTTTGGCAGCTCATCGCTGTATATAACTAATAGTAGGCTGTTGTGTACAGAGAGAGACTTACAGTTCTTTGGCTCTCTAAATACCATATTAACTAAAGCACAGTCAAGTTCGTCTATTTAGAAGTCTTCCAGACCTAGAAAAAGCAGTTACAGAAGGGATTACCAATTACACCATAGGAATCTATTAACTCTGCACACAAAGTGGCCAAGACAGAGTAGACACTTGATAAAATCACACCCATCTTATCTAGAAGAGGAACAAAGGAGTTTGATGATTTTAACAGCAACATTTGATAAACACTAGAACATTAATATTTGATTTTCTCTAATTTCAAGGATAAAACTATACAGCTTATGTTACAAGATTGTGGGAGAAATCCTCTGGAAAATGAAAAGTCATGATATAAATAAATCACATTTTCAGAAATAGAGAGCAGAGATCTGTAGGAAAAAAATGTGCTTAGACGTGTAGGCTTTCAATTATATGTACAGTTCCCACAGTTATGTGAAAATAAGCTATTGTCTTGCTATACCAAAAGAAAGACAAGAAACAGTTGACATGACATGAGTTTAATCAGGCCGCAACTTTATTACTAGACATCTGGGGCTACCCAGCAGATAAAAATGTACAGTGCAGGTAACCCCATGTTTTTTCCATAATTACTCAGGGGGGCTTCCACCAGCTCCCCCTCTTTTTCCATCCAGGTCCCTCCAGCAAATCCATCGCCGGGACCTTACCATCCACTCCCCTGCCCTCATAGGAGAGTTAAGATGGGCTATAAGAATGGGGTTTGGCTCCCTGTGGTATCAATTATAGGAGTCCCAAACTGCCCCCAAATTCATTCCTTTAATGAAACACTTCTTTTTAAGTCCTTTTCCAAGCCATTTATCTGGGCACTGTACACCTTTCCTATGGAATACCTGAACTGGACATCCGCCCTACACTTAAATGAGTTGTGACATATGGCCTACCGCCCTTCATGACATGCACAAAGAGCCCTTCCTGAACTCTCTGTGGGGAAGGTAAAAAAAACCCAACCGCACCCAAGCCAATATAGTCGTGTCATAAATATAAAGGGAAGGCTAGCCACTTTTAAATCCCTCCTGGCCAGAGGAAAAAACCCTTGCACCTGTAAAGGGTTAAGAAGCTAAAGATAACCTCGCTGGCACCTGACCAAAATGACCATCCTGATTTTACAGAGGTGATTCTTTTACTTTTTCTTCAATTAAAAATATTCTTTTAAGAACCTGATTGCTTTTTCATTGTTCTTAGGATCCAAAGGTTTGGGTCTGTGTTCACCTATGCAAACTGGTGAGGATTTTTATCAAGCCTTCCCCAGGAAAGGGGGTATAGGGTTTGGGGAGGATTTGGGGGGGAAAATACGTTTTCCAGTGGCCTCTTTCCCTGTTATATATTTATTAGACGCTTGGTGGTGGCAGCAATAGAGTCCAAGGGCAAAAGTTAAAATAGTTTGAACCTTGGGGAATTTTTAACCTAAGCTGGTAAAAATAAGCTTAGTGGGTTTTTCATGCAGGTCCCCACATCTGTACCCTAGAGTTCAGAGTGGGGAAGGAACCTTGACAAAAATCCTCACCAATTTGCAAATCACATTTTCAGACCCAAACCCTTGGATCTTAAGAACAATGAAAAAACAATCAGGTTCTTAAAAGAAGAATTTTAATCGAAGAAAAGGTAAAAGAATCACCTCTGTAAAATCAGGATGGTAAATACCTTACAGGGTAATCAGATTCAAAACATTCAGCACAACTTATTTTATCAGCCATTTAAACAAAACAGAATCTAACGCATATCTAACTAGATTGCTTATTAGCCCTTTACAGGAGTTCTAACCTGCATTCCTGCTCTGGTCCGGGCAAAAATATCACACAGAGAGAACCCTTTGTTTTCTCCCCGCCCTCCAGCTTTGAAAGTATCTTGTCTCCTCATTGGTCATTTAGGACAGGTGTCAGCAAGGTTATCTTTCGCTTCTTAACCCTTTACAGGTGAAAGGGTTTTTTTGTCTGGTCAGGAGGGATTTAAAAGTGGTTAGCCTTCCCTTTATATTTATGACAAGTGGTAATGGAAAAATTCCTTCCCAGCCCCCCAACAATGCCCACAGCAGGTCTTGACCAAACCTGGTATTTTACCAGCTAAAGGGGAGAGAGGGTGGTCCTCCTTCAGCCTGCTCCGTGTAAAAGGGAGGCTTCAGGCAGAGCTGCCCCTTTTAAATCCTGCATTCCCAGGGGATGAGTCAGCGACCACGCTGATGCTTTTGCAACCGTTTTCATCTCTCTCGCAGCCATAAAGCACTGTTCCCTTCATTCTGCCAGCCAGCCAAACACCACCCCCCATACACACACACACACACACACACACAAAGTTGCAGGGCAGTCATTTCCATACACGGTGTCTGTTTATGTATGTAAACTACTAGCTCAATCCCAACTTGTTTCACACAGTAACTGTGTGCACAAATGTAAGATGTCAGTGTGCACAGACCTTCATATATTTTAAGGCCAGAAAAGAGACCATTATGATCATTTACTATGACCCCCGGCATAGCACAGTCCCTAGAACTTCACTCAATAATTTGTGCAGTAAGCCAACGTTTTGTTTTGTTTTCTGAAAATTGGTCTCTAAACGTTTAAAGTTCTTAAGAGCTCTTTTCTAGATAATATAACATTTTATTCAAAGTATTTAAGGCACCCAGGGTTACAGGGCAAGTGGTAACAATACCTTACTGTTTGGATTGTACCCCAAAACGTGACAATAGGATCCCAACCATATTGAATTACTTGCAAATATTAATCCCAGTCCTATTATCCTTATATAGGCATTTAGTTCAATGTGATTACTCATATGAGTAAATACTGCTTCTTTGATTGTTTCAGGTTGAAGTCCACTGTGAGATGCTCAAGAAGCAGGGACTATCATAATTAATGCAGTCATGTCTTCCTGATGTAAAATATAAAAAAAGTATAAAGTTGAACTGCAACAACTTGCAAAAAACCTGAGAAGTCATAGAAATTGAGTTATTGGTTTCAGAGTAACAGGCGTGTTAGTCTGTATTCGTAAAAAGAAAAAAGAAAAGGAGTACTTGTGGCACCTTAGAGACTAACCAGTTTATTTGAGCATGAGCTTTCGTGAGCCACAGCTCACTTCATCGGATGCATAGCATATCGTGCAAACTGCAGAAGACATTATATACACACAGAGACCATGAAACAAAATTTCCTCCCACCCCACTCTCCTGCTGGTAACAGCTTATCTAAAGTGACCATCAAGTAGGGCCATTTCCAGCACAAATCCAGGTTTTCTCACCCTTCCCCCCCACACACACACACACATACAAACTCACTCTCCTGCTGGTAATAGCCCATCCCTCTTTGAAACCTCTCTTTATAATGCGCATGATAATCAAGGTGGGTCATTTCCAGCACTAATCCAGGTTTTCTCACCCCCCCCCACACACACCCCCCTCCAAAAACCACACACACAAACTCACTCTCCTGCTGGCAAGAGCTCATCTTACAATGTGCACAGCAATAATCCAAGTTTAACCAGAACGTCTTGGGGGGGGGGGTTGTAGGAAAAAAACAAGGGGAGATAGGCTACCTTGCATAATGACTTAGCCACTCCCAGTCTCTATTCAAGCCCAAATTAATAGTATCCAATTTGCAAATGAATTCCAATTCAGCAGTTTCTCACTGGAGTCTGGATTTGAAGTTTTTTTGCTTTAAGATAGCGACCCTCATGTCTGTGATTGCGTGACCAGAGAGATTGAAGTGTTCTCCGACTGGTTTATGAATGTTATAATTCTTAACATCTGATTTGTGTCCATTTATTCTTTTACGTAGAGACTGTCCAGTTTGACCAATGTACATGGCAGAGGGGCATTGCTGGCACATGATGGCATATATCACATTGGTGGATGTGCAGGTGAACGAGCCTCTGATAGTGTGGCTGATGTTGTTAGGCCCTGTGATGGTGTCCCCTGAATAGATATGTGGGCACAGTTGGCAACGGGCTTTGTTGCAAGGATAGGTTCCTGGGTTAGTGGTTCTGTTGTGTGGTATGTGGTTGTTGGTGAGTATTCGCTTCAGGTTGGGGGGCTGTCTGTAGGCAAGGACTGGCCTTTCTCCCAAGATTTGTGAGAGTGTTGGGTCATCCTTCAGGATAGGTTGTAGATCCTTAATAATGCGTTGGAGGGGTTTTAGTTCGGGGCTGAAGGTGACGGCTAGTGGCGTTCTGTTATTTTCTTTGTTAGGCCTGTCCTGTAGTAGGTGACTTCTGGGAACTCTTCTGGCTCTATCAATCTGTTTCTTCACTTCCGCAGGTGGGTATTGTAGTTGTAAGAATGCTTGATAGAGATCTTGTAGGTGTTTGTCTCTGTCTGAGGGGTTGGAGCAAATGCGGTTGTATCGCAGAGCTTGGCTGTAGACGATGGATCGTGTGGTGTGGTCAGGGTGAAAGCTGGAGGCATGTAGGTAGGAATAGCGGTCAGTAGGTTTCCGGTATAGGGTGGTGTTGATGTGACCATCGTTTATTAGCACTGTAGTGTCCAGGAAGTGGATCTCTTGTGTGGACTGGACCAGGCTGAGGTTGATGGTGGGATGGAAATTGTTGAAATCATGGTGGAATTCCTCAAGGGCTTCTTTTCCATGGGTCCAGATGATGAAGATGTCATCAATATAGCGCAAGTAAAGTAGGGGCGTTAGGGGACGAGAGCTGAGGAAGCGTTGTTCTAAATCAGCCATAAAAATGTTGGCATACTGTGGGGCCATGCGGGTACCCATAGCAGTGCCGCTGATCTGAAGGTATACATTGTCCCCAAATGTAAAATAGTTATGGGTAAGGACAAAGTCACAAAGTTCAGCCACCAGGTTAGCCGTGACATTATCGGGGATAGTGTTCTTGATGGCTTGTAGTCCATCTTTGTGTGGAATGTTGGTGTAGAGGGCTTCTACATCCATAGTGGCCAGGATGGTGTTATCAGGAAGATCACCAATGGATTGTAGTTTCCTCAGGAAGTCAGTGGTGTCTCGAAGGTAGCTGGGAGTGCTGGTAGCGTAGGGCCTGAGGAGTGAGTCTACATAGCCGGACAATCCTGCTGTCAGGGTGCCAATGCCTGAGATGATGGGGCGCCCAGGATTTCCAGGTTTATGGATCTTGGGTAGTAGATAGAATATCCCAGGTCGGGGTTCCAGGGGTGTGTCTGTGCGGATTTGATCTTGTGCTTTTTCAGGAAGTTTCTTGAGCAAATGCTGTAGATGCTTTTGGTAACTCTCAGTGGGATCAGAGGGTAATGGCTTGTAGAAAGTGGTGTTGGAGAGCTGCCGAGCAGCCTCTTGTTCATATTCCGACCTATTCATGATGACAACAGCACCTCCTTTGTCAGCCTTTTTGATTATGATGTCAGAGTTGTTTCTGAGGCTGTGGATGGCATTGTGTTCTGCACGGCTGAGGTTATGGGGCAAGTGATGCTGCTTTTCCACAATTTCAGCCCGTGCACGTCGGCGGAAGCACTCTATGTAGAAGTCCAGTCTGCTGTTTCGACCTTCAGGAGGAGTCCACCTAGAATCCTTCTTTTTGTAATGTTGGTAGGCAGGCCTCTGTGGATCATTATGTTGTTCAGAGGTATTTTGGAAATATTCCTTGAGTCGGAGACGTCGAAAATAGGATTCTAGGTCACCACAGAACTGTATCATGTTCGAGGGGGTGGAGGGGCAGAAGGAGAGACCCCGAGATAGGACAGCTGCTTCTGCTGGGCTGAGAGTATAGTTGGATAGGTTAACAATATTGCTGGGTGGGTTGAGGGAACCATTGCTGTGGCCCCTTGTAGCCTGTAGTAGTTTAGAAAGTTTAGTGTCCTTTTTCTTTTGTAGAGAAGTAAAGTGTGCGTTGTAAATGGCTTGTCTAGTTTTAGTAAAATCCAGCCACGAGGAAGTTTGTGTGGAAGGTTGGTTTTTTATGAGAGTATCCATTTTTGAGAGCTCATTCTTAATCTTTCCCTGTTTGCTGTAGAGGATGTTGATCAGGTGATTCCGCAGTTTCTTTGAGAGCGTGTGGCACAAGCTGTCAGCATAGTCTGTGTGGTATGTAGATTGTAATGGATTTTTTACCTTCAGTCCTTTTGGTACGATGTCCATCTGTTTGCATTTGGAAAGGAAGATGATGTCTGTCTGTATCTGTACAAGTTTTTTCATGCAGTTGATAGATTTCCACTCCATGCGGCTAAATGCAGTGCCTTGCATAATGACAGGTTTCAGAGTAACAGCCATGTTAGTCTGTATTCGTAAAAAGAAAAAAGAAAAGGAGTACTTGTGGCACCTTAGAGACTAACCAGTTTATTTGAGCATGAGCTTTCGTGAGCCACAGCTCACTTCATCGGATGCATAGCATATCGTGCAAACTGCAGAAGACATTATATACACACAGAGACCATGAAACAAAACTTCCTCCCACCCCACTCTCCTGCTGGTAACAGCTTATCTAAAGTGACCATCAAGTAGGGCCATTTCCAGCACAAATCCAGGTTTTCTCACCCTTCCCCCCCCCCCCCACACACACATACAAACTCACTCTCCTGCTGGTAATAGCCCATCCCTCTTTGAAACCTCTCTTTATAATGCGCATGATAATCAAGGTGGGTCATTTCCAGCACTAATCCAGGTTTTCTCACACCCCCCACACACACCCCCCTCCAAAAACCACACACACAAACTCACTCTCCTGCTGGCAAGAGCTCATCTTACAATGTGCACAGCAATAATCCAAGTTTAACCAGAACGTCTTGCGGGGGGGGGGGGTTGTAGGAAAAAAACAAGGGGAGATAGGCTACCTTGCATAATGACTTAGCCACTCCCAGTCTCTATTCAAGCCCAAATTAATAGTATCCAATTTGCAAATGAATTCCAATTCAGCAGTTTCTCGCTGGAGTCTGGATTTGAAGTTTTTTTGCTTTAAGATAGCGACCCTCATGTCTGTGATTGCGTGACCAGAGAGATTGAAGTGTTCTCCGACTGGTTTATGAATGTTATAATTCTTAACATCTGATTTGTGTCCATTTATTCTTTTACGTAGAGACTGTCCAGTTTGACCAATGTACATGGCAGAGGGGCATTGCTGGCACATGATGGCATATATCACATTGGTGGATGTGCAGGTGAACGAGCCTCTGATAGTGTGGCTGATGTTGTTAGACCCTGTGATGGTGTCCCCTGAATAGATATGTGGGCACAGTTGGCAACGGGCTTTGTTGCAAGGATAGGTTCCTGGGTTAGTGGTTCTGTTGTGTGGTATGTGGTTGTTGGTGAGTATTCGCTTCAGGTTGGGGGGCTGTCTGTAGGCAAGGACTGGCCTTTCTCCCAAGATTTGTGAGAGTGTTGGGTCATCCTTCAGGATAGGTTGTAGATCCTTAATAATGCGTTGGAGGGGTTTTAGTTGGGGGCTGAAGGTGACGGCTAGTGGCGTTCTGTTATTTTCTTTGTTAGGCCTGTCCTGTAGTAGGTGACTTCTGGGAACTCTTCTGGCTCTATCAATCTGTTTCTTCACTTCCGCAGGTGGGTATTGTAATTGAGTTATAACACATTTTACGCAGAAATCTTTTGAATAAGATCAGAAAGCACTGAAGCTTCTACTTTCAAGTGAAAGTGCAAGCTTTTAGAAAAGTGGTAGCTGCCATATATAAAATCTTTTGTAAATTAGTCCCTGTCACATAAGAGATTGAAACTCCTGCTAGAATAAAAAAAACACAACAGATAATTCATGCAAATTTGTTGCAAGCTCTGCATTCTCTAAGAGGAAATTTAAACAAGAACATTCAAATATTCCTCACTGTGATAGAAAAGTAAATAATTCAGGCAGAAATACTTATCTTCAGATAATATGAATATTGAAAGGGATTAATCGACCAGCTCTGATTTCAGATCATATTAACCAGGTGATTCTATTTCCAAAATCTGTTCATGAGAATAAAAGCAGTGTAACTTAATAAATAACTTGACCTCAGATGAGTTTGTTTTTTTATGATGCATTGCTTAAGAATTAGTCTATCAATGGTCTCAGCTGGGTTGGAGAATTAGTGTGTGCCCACACTGCAATTAAAACTGCAGGGCTAACCCATGCCAGCTCGGCAATTGTGTGTCTGTGTTTATATACACGAAGATTATTTTAGATGTTTAGGAACAGATCCTCAGCTGTCAGAAGTCAGAGCTCAGTCCTTAGCTCCACTAAAGTCAGAGGTCTGATGGTTTACACCAGTGAGAATGTGGCCCTTATTTTTTTTTCCAATGGGAAGGGCTGGAAAGGTAGCACAGCCAGAGCACACAGCACTCCAGCTATCCTTAGCTGTTGGATGGCTTCTTGGGCCATGGCCAGGTGGTGTCATATACACCAGCCCCAGGATTCTGTTTTCTGTGCCAAGCCTAGAATCACAATAAAACCAGCCCTGGATTGGTGAGCAGAAGCAAGGTGGAGCAGAGAATCTGGCCTGCTAGAGCACTTCAAGTTTAGTTTATGTTTAAAGTACTGATACTTCTACAGATAATACCAGAACTAATTCTACTTCATCTCCATATCCATAGTTTATTTTTTTCCTTTCTGTGAGAACTTCACTGTTCCGTTGTTGATTCCCCATTCCAACTGATAGTAATTATTTTTCACTCTGAAAGACTTAAAGGACATCTTGTTCTGCAAAAACTCAGATCACAACTAGTGATCTTCCAATGTCAGGTTTCAGAGTAGCAGCCATGTTAGTCTGTATCCACAAAAAGAAAAGGAGGACTTGTAGCACCTTAGCCAATGTATGGCTTCTTGTATCTCACTTGAATCTTTCTAACTGAACAGGATGAGTCTGACGTTTGTAAATGGAATTTAGAATATTGCATTCCAGATTACCAGTTAAAAAAAGCCAAAATCTGAAGGGAGCAAAAATGTTACCCCTTTTATACAAGTTTGGCAGTCTCATTCCCATCCCCAACAAAGAAGTGCTCACATCACAAAAGCTGTCATCATAATTGGTATTCAGGTTTAGCTGTGGGGCAAGAATTTTCAACTGGCATGAAAACTAATGCAGGGGTTAACATCCTGTGATTATCACTCCTAGAGATGATATCTTTATATCAGGGTCAAGGTACATTAGCATGACTGAGAGGAAAAACTTGCACTATCACTGTCCATGCAGTACCTTTTCTATGGATGAAGAAAGGATTGCAGTATCTCGGGCTGCCAATTCAGCAACCTTCAGGAAAAACAAACAAAAACAAAACAAAAAAAACCACACTAAACTGCAAGTTCTCATTCAAATTTCTTGTACCATGTTGCAATGGGACCATCAAAACTGCTCCTTTCTTGTCAAATTGTGACACAAAATGCTACCTGTAGGAAAAGTTGAATTAGCCAGAAGAGCTAGATAATACAAAATGGCAGCAGGATGACTGCGAGTTTGGCTGCTAGCTGTTCTATTACCTTAAACTTGCTTTAAAGATGGTTGGCAAAGAAAGTGTATGGAAAAAGGAGAAAGATGAAATACAAGACGGGGAGGGACAAAGGAGAGAGAATGAAGACAAATAAATAAATAAATAAATAAATAAATGAGATTTTCTTCAGGCAACTAACAGAAGTTACTAAATCACCGGCCCTGGTTATCATGGGGGACTTCAATCACCCCAATATCTGCTGGGAGAGCAATACAGCAGTGCACAGACAATCCAGGAAGTTTTTGGAAAGTGTAGGGGACAATTTCCTGGTGCAAGTGCTGGAAGAAACAACTAGCAGAAGAGCTCTTCTTGTCCTGCTGATCACAAACAGGGAAGAATTAGTAGGGGAAGTAAAAGTGGATGGGAACCTGGGAGGCAGTGACCATGAGATGGTTGAGTTCAGGATCCTGACACAAGGAAGAAAGGAGAGCAACAGAATATGGACCTTGGACTTCAGAAAAGCAGACTTTGACTCCCTCAGTGAACCGATGGGCAGGATTCCCTGGGAGAACAACATGAGGGGGAAAGGAGTCCAGGAGCGCTGGCTGTATTTTAAAGAATCCTTATTGAGGTTGCAGGAACCATCCCGATGTGTAGAAAGAAAAGGAGTACATCCGATGAAGTGAGCTGTAACTCACGAAACCTTATGCTCAAATAAATTGGTTAGTCTCTAAGGTGCCACAAGTACTCCTTTTCTTTTTGTGAATACAGACTAACACGGCTGTTACTCTGAAACCTGTCAATGTGTAGAAAGAATTTTATTAAAGTTAATGTTTAAAATCAAATTTACACAAGTTAAGAGGGAAGGTACTGTACATCTGGGGTCGGGTTTGGGTTATGGGGAATTGAAAGTATCGGTTACAAGGTTCATGAGGTACATATATATCACATAACCAGATAGATCCAGATTGGGGTGTGGGAGTTTTTAAAGCATCAGTGGATAAGTGGGCTCCAGTACGCCACCCATGGAATGTATGAAGAGTCCAAGTCAGTATTGGTGTTGAGAATAAGTACCTGGATGTAGTGCATCCCTTGGTTCATCAGGGAAGGAAGTGGATTATTTCCCTGGTTGGCATTCTCGGTTACTTGATCTGGTACTGGTGGTGTCCTGTGATGTGTTCTACGTAGATGTCTCTGGACCATCTGATGAGCGGGCGTAGCGTTGACTGACTCTGCATGCTCTCAGTACCGGTTGTGGGGGGGTCCCCTGGTTGTGGGGGGGTCCAATGCGCCCAGGGCTCCCACGACCAGGGCATGGTTCTGGACCTCGTAGCCATGGCCTCTCAGGGTGTACTTCAACGCCTTCCGTGCTCGGGCTTCGTGAAAGGCCTCTGACACATTTTCAAATGGCACCATGACGTCTACCATGAGGACCTTCTTCTCATGGTAAATATGTCAGCCTCACCTCAGACCCTGGAAAAAATCATGGAGCAAGTCCTCAAGGAATCCATTTTGAAGCACTTCGAGGAGAGGAAAGTGATCAGGAACAGTCATCATGGATTCACCAAGGGCAACTGACTAATCTAATTGCCTTCTATGACGAGATAACTGGCTCTATGAATGAGGGGAAAGCAGTGGACGTGCTGTTCCTGGACTTTAGCAAAGCTTTTGACATGATCTCCCACAGTATACTTGCCAGCAGGTTAAAGAAATATGGGCTGGATGAATGGACTACAAGGTGGATAGAAAGCTGGCTAGATCGTAAAGCTCAACCAGTAGTGATCAATGGCTCCATGTCTAGTTGGCAGCTAGTATCAAGAGGAGTGCCCCAAGGGTCGGTCCTGGGGCCGTTTTTGTTCAATATCTTCATAAATGATCTGGAGTGGATTGCACCCTCAGCAAGTTTGCAGATGACACTAAACTGGGAGGAGAGGTAGATACACTGGAGGGGAGGGATAGGATACAGAGGGACCTAGACAAATTGGAGGATTGGGCCAAAAGACATCTGATGAGGTTCAACAAGGACAAGTGCAGAGTCCTGCACTTAGGATGGAAGAATCCCATGCTATGCTACAGACTAAGGACCGAGTGGCTAGGCAGCAGTTCTGCAGCAAGGGACCTAGGAGTTACAGTGGATGAGAAGCTGGATATGAGTGAACAGTGTGCCCTTGTTGCCAAGACGACTAACGGCATTTTGGGCTGTATAAGTAGGAGCATTGCCAACAGATCGAGGAACGTAATCATTCCCCTCTATTGGCATTGGTGAGGCCTCATCTGGAGTGCTGTGTCCAGTTTTGGGCCCCACACTACAAGAAGGATGTGGAAAAATTGGAAAGAGTCCAGTGGAGTGCAACAAAAATGATTAGGGGGCTGGAGCACATGATTTATGAGGAGAGGTTGAGGGAACTGGGATTATTTAGTCTGCAGAAGAGAAGAATGAGGGGGGATTTGATAGCTGTTTTCAACTACCTGAAAGGGGGTTTCAAAAAGGATGGAGCTAGACTGTTCTCAGTGGTACCAGATGACAGAACAAGGAGCAATGGTCTCAAGTTGCAGTGGGTGAGGTTTAGGTTGGATATTAGGAAAACTTTTTCACGAGGAAGGTAGTAAAGCACTGGAATGGGTTACCTAGTGAGGTGGTGGAATCTCCATCCAGGGCAGAAAGCCCAAACCACACCACATAGGGCTAACGTCTGCGGTCCTGGGCCCCACCATCCAAGGCTGAAACGAGGGGCCCCAGGCAATTGCCCTGCTTGCTCCCCCATAACACCGGCTCCTGGTTTTCTGCATATAAAAGCCACTGTTTGGCACAGGTGGGCCATGGAGTTTTTATAGCCTGTTGGGGGGACGTCTCAGAAAGAAAAAGGTTGAGAACCCCTGCCCAAGGGGACTGTCTGTGATAAGACTGTTCTAGTGTTTTAGGAGTTTACGCTCGTTACTGAGTTGTTGAAATCTAATTATAGATCAGACAGCCGGTTTGGGGTATCTGCCCTGCGTATTGACAGGCTGCCATGTGGCTGGCACTCTCAGTTTTGAGCCACTCCAGACAGCATGAAACTTAAATCAGTTATTACCACTTAGAAGGATTCCTGAACACCAGGTAGGCCTTACAGAACAATATTTAGATCAATCACAGCCAGGGAAACTGGCTTTGGCACACAGCTACTAGCAGAAATATTAAAAATGCTTGAGTGATTTTAAAACGATGAGATGTTAAAGAGGACACAGGTACACCTGCCACAAGCACAACTGAAAGTCTTTAAACACTAGCAAAATATTGCTCCTCCTCTAAAGATAACCTTCCAGCAAATCAGGTATATTGGAGTTAAAAATTGGAAGAATACAGCAGAATCTGTAGAAATCCTTTATTTGTCACTTTCAAAGTAAAGCAGTTGCAGAAATATGTATTGGTTAGAGCAATACACACATCCCTCTCCAGAAAGACTTCAAGAAGTTCTTATACTTTAAAGTATAAGAAGGCAAGAAAAATCAAGCTGGCCAGACCTATGTGATTTGGCCTTTTAATACCCACACAGTTTCATCTGTCATTGATCATTTCTGAACTAGTGTTTTGCACAGAAGGAAACAATGCAACTGGTGCAAGATACAGATAACATCAAGAGCTGTGAATGTCTCCTGTAAAGTAATAAAGGGGCAAAATTAAGGTATGCCATGATTTTCAAACATTTCTCACTTGTTTAGGATACCTCTAGAAGCTTCTAACTGAAATCGGTTTTCTATTTCTTTTAAAACCTACCATGCAAATAGTTTTTCCTTGTGAGCTTGCTTATTAGAGCATTGCTGCTGTAATTATTAGTTTGTTTCTTAAGCCAGCACTAAATAATTGTCTGGAGGGAAAACAAATGTAAAGTGTTTTATAGAATTTGCAAACAGATAAGAATAATAAAGATAGATCAAATGTTCATTATCCCAACTTGACTGTGTCCCTTGAACCTGCAAAGATTCACATCCTCATATCTATCCATTACGTTAAAGACCTTGAAACAATTGACTCAGGATGACTGAAGAGAACTAAAACCTCAGTTATTACTCAGACACCTTTTTTTCCTCATCATTCTAATACAGACAGGAAAAATGCTGTTAATTAAAGTCAACAATATAACTATGTGGGAGTATCATACAAAGTATATCATCATCAGCTAGAATATAATTATGCTTCACATATGACTCAGTAGGATGGTTTCAGAAAAAAAAATAGGTGCTGAATTTTTCCACAGGTTTCTACAGAATCTGCCCAGGATTTTTGAGAGATTCTGAATAAAAGAGTAAAACTGTGTTCTTCTTTTCCTGGAATTTATAAACTGCAGACAATTTTCTGCAATGACACTGTGTGATAATTTTCTTTGTATACAGATTGAAGTAAAGTATATGCTTAAGAAGTTGCTTCTCGTTTGCTAAATTCTGAGCACTCTCAATTCATTAAATAACAAAAAGGATTGTTTTCATTCTAAGCTCTCATGAAACACAGCACTTTGCTGAACATGCCTGTCCCTGGTTACAGCATTCAGCTGAAGAGATATAAATCCTCAGATAGTGAAGTTATGTGTACACCACATTGTAGCCAGGAAATTAGTACCAGGACTCAGTCACAATCTTCTTCCCAGTAACCCCTATACTACCAGGGAGATAGTAACAGCTCCAGATCTATACCTGATAATTACCACATTTCTGTTCTTATGGGAGTCATAAAAGTCCGTTGTCATGCCCATCTTCTCCAGGTACAAACTTGCACAGATGAAAGTGGTGGTTAACTGAATGTGTTATTTTAATTTAAAGGTGCCATTAACAGCTCTTTTCATTTATAGAAGAAACTCAAGACAGATTAGCAATGATCCTGAACCTTATTTAGTTCACAGTTACACAAGAGCAGTATGATAGAGATAATTTTAGGCTGATTGCTCACTTGTTACAATAATTTAGGACCATGAATGCTCAGAATGAAGGTTAGTGTGCATAAACAGTAAGCACATTGCTGAATGTTAATAGTCAAGACAAGGCACAAATGAAAAAATAAGGGGTTATGTACAAAACAGGCAGGAATACAATTCACACTCTGAACAAATGAAATACATGCATATACAAGGTAATCCAAAGCTCAATAGTCAAATACGTGAAGCTAAAATATGTGAGCCTACATACATATTTCTAGGTCTGAGCATATAAATAATTGTTTATATGCCTAAATTCATGCCAAAACTGCATTGACTCCACCACCACATTTGACTGCAACATGATGGGCTTGTCTTCACTACTGGGGAGATCAATGCAATGGGTGTCGATTTAGCAGGTCCAGTGAAGACCCACTAAATTGACGGTAGAGCACTCAGGTTGACTCTGGTACTCTAGCTCCCCGAGAAGAGTAAGGTAAGT
Source organism: Natator depressus (assembly GCF_965152275.1). Taxonomy (NCBI): domain Eukaryota; kingdom Metazoa; phylum Chordata; order Testudines; family Cheloniidae; genus Natator; species Natator depressus. Next base: position 49,613,506 of record NC_134237.1, read on the forward strand.
CGATGGGAGAGCATCTCCCATCGTCACAGCACAGTGAAGACACTGCAATAAATTGACCTAAGCTCTGTCGACTCCAGTTACATTATTCACGTAACTGGAGTAGTGAAACTTAGATCAACTTGGTAGTGTATACAAGGCCGATCACTAGAGAAATCAAAGGGAGTTACACATCCCCCAAATTGCCCAGGAAGGTTGTGGGATCTCAGCCATTGGAGGTTTTTAAGATCAGGTTAGACAAACATTTGTCGGGAACCCCTAATTTAGACCATCTCAAACTTTTATTGCGTACCCCCTTCCAGAATACAAGTGCTATATTTTAACCCTTTTAGTGCCCAAGTATTGTAATACATAAACACATACTATATAGGACTACAATAAATAAATAAAATAATAATAATTTATGGTTTTAGTTTTAATATACACTTTCTTTTGACCAACTTAAATAATGGCTTACTAGTACCACTCACCAGTAATGTGACGGATGAGGTTGTTTTTCGAGCACAGGTGCATAATGTTTGGAGTGACATGATAGTTTGTAATAAGTTGTTTTCTGCACAAAGATGAAGAAAGATATTTTGATTTCATTACAGTGAGTGATGAAAATCCACTTTCACAAACAGAAGATGTACCAAACAAACAGCATCCAAACCTTGACAGCCCTGTCAGACAATTTGGGGAACTCTGATTGCATTTGGATCCAAAACTCAGCCAACTGCTTTTGTTAGAACTCAGTCTTGACTCTGGCATCAGTTGAGATGTCCAGGAGATTCTCTTGATCTTTTATTGACAAGTCTTGCAGCCTGGGTACTGTGGGGGGGGGCGAGGGGGAAGAGGGGGGAGGGAGAACGTGAAAGGGTTGTGATCCCATTTGTTTGTGTTTCCCATTGAGGGAAAGTACTCACTTAATTGGTTTGCCAGTTCAGTGAGATGTTACTTTATGTCACCTTTAACACTGTTTTGCAACTGTAGTTCATTCATTGTCAAGAATTCATGCATGTTTGGGAAGATTTCAGTTTTTTCCTCCACACAGTGAGTGCAGAATTCCAGGGTTTTTTTTTATAATTTACTCAGTTTTGTCATGGACAGTGTAGGTGTTGGCATTCAGTCCTAAATTTAGCTTATTCAGGCAAGACTATATATGACAAGTAGCCCAGCTCTGAGAGCCAGGCCCATGTTATGCAGACAGTGAGAGAGTGGGAAGGAGTGGTCTGTAGAGAATACCTTGACCTCAGGGTGAAGTTCAAAGAAACGTGCCAAGATCTTGCCCCGTGACAGCCATCTAACCTCTGTGTGGAGCACTAGATTGACGTGCAAACTTCCCATCTCATTACACAGAGTGGAAAAGATTCTGGAATTCAAGGATAGAGCTTTTATAAAGTTTACCATCTTCACAGCATTGTCCAGCACCTCCTTCAAGTTAGTGGGCATTCTTTTGCCAGCAAGTGCTTCCCTATGTAAACTGCAATGTACCCACATCTCATTGGGTGACTGCTCTGATACATGTCACTACTCATTTTATCAGCCATTTAAACAAAACAGAATCTAATGCATATCTAACTAGATTGCTTATTAACCCTTTACAGGAGTTCTGACCTGCATTCTTGCTCTGGTCCCGGCAAAAGCAACACACAGACCGAGAGAACCCTTTGTCCCCCCTCCCCCCCGGCCCCAGTTTTGAAAGTATCTTGCCTCCTCATTGGTCATTTTGGTCAGGTGCCAGCGAGGTTATCTTTAGCTTCTTAACCCTTTACAGGTGAAAGGGTTTTTTTCCTCTGGCCAGGAGGGATTTAAAGACGGTTAGCCTTCCCTTTATATTTATGACAGGGCACAATCCTCCAATTTGTCTAGGTCATATTTACATCTCTTTGATGGAGATCCTGTTTTGTTCCTGGTGTCAGTGTTTCACTTCACATGTCAGAAGTTGTTGAGTCACCAGCAACTTCAGCGAGTGCACACTGGTACTGGGAAGACAAATTTAATCACTTTGCTTCTCATCACTGATACTGTGTGTACTCTTCTTAACACTGTCTTTAGCCATCTGTCCATATTTCACTGTTAGATACAGACATAGTTACTGTGCAACATACAACCCCCACAAAACAAAAAAAACAAAAACAAAACACACAACCAACCTTGACTCAGTTCTGAGCTCAGTTGCAATGGACAGTTGCTGGGCAACTGAATCCATTCTGTACGGTGTTTGGAAGTGAGGCCTTTGTATGTCAGTATCTTTCTATATGTGTTCTCATGGCTACATCTTGAAGTACATTAGATACCATATTTTATATAACAAATTCCCAGCATTTTAAAGGTTCAGCTGAGTAGTCTATTATGAAAATGGGATAAATAAAATCCACTATTACCCAATTTCTCCCATGTAACCCCCAGAGATATCTCATGTGCCCTAGGGTAAGTGTACTACAGTTAGGGAACACCTGGTCTAGATGATACTTAGTCCTGTCTTGAGAGCAGGGGACTGGACTAGAAGACCTCTCAAGGTCCTTTCTAGTCCTATGATACTAAAAAAATCTGTAATTGACAGCAAAAGGATAGGAAAATTAATGTAAAATGGGGCAGATATTCAACTACTATAAATTGCCATAGCTTTATTTACTTCAGTATTGTACCCTACCCCATTTTAGGTAATGAGATTTGAACATAGTAGTCAGGTTAATCTCTGTGCAACACCTTTGACATCATTCATGTTACAGAGGAATTAGTTTAGCTCAATTAATATAAATTTCAAAACCTCTACTTATTGCCAATGGACCCTCCACACCTGTTTAGCCAGCAGACCCCAAAAGGTCTCTCTTGCTTTTCCAGGGTCACTGTGATTAAAATGCTACTGGTTGGCTTGCTTGCCTCTGCCTCTCTCTCAGTTGTCATCTGTTCTCAGTTGGTGTGTTCCCTCACACACCCACCCAGTCACAATATCCAATGGAACCTTACACCATCCACATGGTGCTAGTTTCTGGGCAGACTATTAGGCCTTATTTTAGATGTGGCCCATTAGCTGTCTCTTACAGCTATCTTAAATGAAGGGCAAGGTCATACATCACTTTGAATGAGGTTTAAACTCAATCCATAACAAGGTTTCCACTCACCTCACAATATTTATTCAGGAAAAAACAGTATTCCCTTTAATATCCTTGGGTGGAGGTCATGGGAACCTTTGCTTTAATTTGACTATTGTAATTAAAAAACATTTCTAACATTTTCTTCTCATTAAGATTTCTCACATTGACAGCAATTGCTTGGTTTATAAATGGACTGAATCAAACACAAGTGCCTTCTCTATTGCACATAACTTGCTTCAGCAATCAAAATGCTTGTATTTAGAATATATAGTACTTCTGTAACTAATGTAAAGATAATCATTTTATAACCATCAAGATGAGTTGTATGAAGGCCAGAGCAGTCAACATTCCTCATATACTAAAAAAAAATAGTGGTTAGTGATCTTTCTGTAGTTGGAAAACAGCTAGATAATTTATTATGGAGAGATCACTCTTTCTACTGCATGTTTGTGTTACTATCTTTCTAGAGATGCTAGAGAAAGTAGTAAAAAAAAACCCCACATATTTTTGCTAGACATATGAAAAGACAAAAACCCATCATTTTTATGTACACAGAAATTTTGGGAAACTATGCAAGACTTAAGAGATGCATCCAGATAGTGGATGGTGGAGGGAGTCTACCCAACTTTTACAGGTTTACTGAATAGCATCTGTACTATGTGTTACAATCTTTCAGACCAAGTTTGCATTCCTTTTCAGGCAAAATTTCCATTAAAGTCAATGAAAGTTTTACTAAGTGCAGAGTTTGTCTCTGCATGATAAGGTTCCCCTCCCTCCCACACACACACCTTTATTAGAGAAAGCAAACTGGCATGGACACCTTTTGATGTGGAAAGGTAGTTAGCCCCCATGCCTGTTCAGTCATTAGCGTCTTTGCTGCAATTGGTTGTGCACCAATGAAAGCAAGTAATTTCAGGCCAATATAATGCATCCTACTGAAAGAAACCCATATTATTCTGCATTAACAGTGCCTCTGCAATTTAAAGAAAGAGTGGAGGAGTCAAAGTTATTAAACTTAAGCCTTACTGAAAATTCTGTGAACCAGCTGAAGAAAAATAGGGATTATTATTTACTGTTTGTATTACAGTAGTGCCTAGAGGGCCCAATCAAATTGAGGTTCCATTGTGTTAGACACTGTAAAAAAACAGTAAGGGGCAGTCTCTTTAAACAAAGGAGTCAGGATAAGGCGCTACATAGACAAAGCACTCGTTTGGCAGATACCTGCGCGAGTCCCAGTGAATAGAAGCCATGTGGGTAAAATCCTTTGTAAAACTCTGAAAATAGATAGCCAGGTTTTAAAATGTGCAAAAGGGGAAGAAAGGGGGCGGGGGCGCTGCTCAAACAACCCAGCAAGGCAATGTGTAACAAAATTATATATATATTTTTAAATGAGAAATACTTAAACATCTGAATTGTAAATAGTGTAACATTTTTATTGTTCCATTTCTGCCACCTTTGAGAATACCAACAGTGCCTCTCTTTTTGTTTTTGTTTGGATAAAACAGCGTGCATGCGCGCACACACACACACACACCTTTTTTTTTTTTTTTTATACTACCTATCACACACAAAGTCTGTGTGAAGGAGTGCTGAGCTGGTCAAGAACACATTCTTGCTTCCTGTGCCTTGCAAATAATGAATCCGAATGATAAAATAAGATGTTTCTAGTGAGTGAATGTGTTCCATGTTGATGTCATTTTGTAAATATTTGCAGACTATAACTAGGGGAATCAAGAGAAACCTACACTAGTTCAAATACAGTTAATTATGTTTGCCCGCATTTGAAGAATTATTATAGAATTTGTATTGAAACTACATACTGACAAATATTTAAAAAAATTATGAAGTTCCTCTGACAAAATGTGATTGACATGCACATATTGAACATTTTCAGCCAAATAAATTTTTAAATACATACTATCCGTTTTCAGTTATTCTTTTAAGGTTTAAAAATTAAACTAGTAATTTAACATGGAGGCACAGTAACTTTCTTATGATATTTTGTGTAGCAAGGTTATGAGTTTGACACTTCACCATTATGTTGTTTATGGATTATTTTCTAGCAATATCAAAACTCTCCAAGCAGCTCAGGAAGAGTAAATAAAAGTGATTAAACACACACAGCTGTATCCTCAGCTGCTGTAAAGTAATGTAGCTCCATTGATTTCAACTGAGCTGAGCAAATTCATTCATGAGGAACTGGTATGCTATATGAAATTTAGGTTTAATAATGTTCCTCTACATGAATTTAGATTTAATGATGTTCATACAAGCATAGTGTACTAAGACTTAGTTTACTCAGTGGACATAGTATACTTAGACTTCCAGAAAGCCTTTCGCAAGGTCCTTCACCAAAGGCTCTTACGTAAATTAAGTTGTCATGGGATAAGAGGGAAGATCCTTTCATGGATTGAGACTGGTTAAAAGACAGGGAACAAAGAGTAGGAATAAATGGTAAATTTTCAGAATGGAGAAGGGTAACTAGTGGTGTTCCCCAAGGATCAGTCCTAGGACCAATCCTATTCAGCTTATTCATCTGGACAAAGGGGGTAAACAGTGAGGTGGCAAAGTTTGCAGATGATATTACGCTGCTCAAGATAGTTAAGACCAAAGCAGACTGTGAAGAACTTCAAAAAGATCTCACAAAATTAAGTGATTGGGCAACAAAATGGCAAATGAAATTTAATGGGGATAAATGTAAAGTAATGAACCTTGGAAAAAATAACCCCACTATACATACAATATGATGGGGGCTAATTTAGCTACAACTAATCAGGAGAAAGATCTTGGAGTCATCGTGGATAGTTCTCTGAAGACGTCCACACAGTGTGCAGCGGCAGTCAAAAAAGCAAACGAGATGTTAGGAATCTTTAAAAAAGGGATAGAGAATAAGACTGAGAATATCTTATTGCCCTTATATAAATCCCTGGTACGCCCACATCTTGAATACTGCGTGCAGATGTGGTCGCCTCATCTCAAAAAAGATACAGTGGCACTAGAAAAGGTTCAGAAAAGGACAACTAAAATGATTAGGGTTTTGGAATGGGTCCCGTATGAGGAGAGATTAAAGAGGCTAGGAGTTTCAGCTTTGAAAAGAGGAAACTGGGGGGGGGGGGGGAATATGATAGAGGCATATACAATCATGAGTGGTGTGGAGAAAGTGAATAAGGAAAAGTTATTTACTTGTTCTGTGAGAGGGTCAGGCCAGATGGCTAAAGGAGAGTCTTTTTTTTGAAGCAAAAGATGTTTTTATTTGCATAACACACTTACAAAGTAAAAACAGCAGCATATTCAATGTGTAACACAGAAACCAATTATTTTCTCATTTGCTTCAGGGGAGGGACGTGTTCAAGCTTGCCTGGGCCCAGAGCGGGGGGCTTCCTCGACTCTCGTGGTCTTCCACCCTGCCGAGTTACCTGGTGGCCCAGAGCAGGGGGCTTCATCGACTCTCAAGGTCTGCCACCCCCTCGAGTTACCTGGCGCCACACCCAGTGTCACCAACAATTCCCTCCTCTGAAAGCACCCAACAAGAGGGGCAGGCTGTGGGGTGGACAATCTGGGGGGGGGGCACGTGCACCCACGTGTGAAAGGACCCCTCTAGGGTGGTGGTGTCCACAGCAGCAATGGCTGGGGCCGGGGTCCCTTACTCTCTCCCCCAATCAAAGGGTCAGACAAAGGGACCGGACGGGGACACTGAGCAGAGAACCTCAGACAGCGCCCACCGCTCCTCAAAAGCATCAAGGGAGTCGGTGGATGCCGCCCAGAGGAACTCCGCCTGGATACGTGAACGGACCGAGGATTGGAAAACGGCCCCACAGTCACAGGAAACTCCATTGGCCAGGAGGAGGTTAACTAGGAGATCCCGCGACTTTGTGAGGTCATGGATGGGGAGTGCATAAATAAAAAGGTGAGGGGAAAAATGCAACCAAAAACATAATAGGAGGTTTGTGAGGAGCTGGAACAGGGGCTGCAGCCTGGCGCACTCCAAATATACGTGTGCCAGGGTTTCCCTCACACCACAAAAGGGACAAGTATCTGGGACAGGGGTGAACCACGCCAAGTACGTGCCTGTGCTCACAGCTCCATGAAGGAGCTGCCAACTAATGTCCCTGACCTCGGAACCAAGGTGGAATATAGGCTGGCCCACCGGGGCTGCTCACCCTCCAAAGGTGGCAGAAGGTCTTGCCACTTTGTGTCGGGATGGGACACTAGGGTGAGGGCATGAAGGGTGTGGAGCATGAGCGTGTATAGATGTTTCCTTGGTGCAGTTTTGCAGCTGGCTCGCAGTGAAGGGGTGAGGGGGTCGACTGCGGAGCAGGAGTCCAATTAAAAGGTCCAGCGGGCCTGGGGTAGAGGGTGTGCGGGGCGTGCTCGAGGTAAGCTCGAGCAGCGGGCGGCAAAGTGGCCTTCACCTCCTGAAGTACACGCCGGGGGGTACAAGGTCTGGAGAGCCCCATGCGCTGGGTGAGCGTCAGGGGATCCAGCCAGTCTCCCTGGTCATAGCCCAGGAGGTCTTCGACTCTCGTGACTTCTGCCAGGATCAAGCTCTGGTGCACCGAGCGGGACTCCGCCACCTGCACACGGAGCTGGGGGTTGTGGAGCAGGGGCTCCACAAAGAGATCTACCCCCTCAGTGGCCGCCACAGACCTGATGGTTAAAAACAGTTTCCAAGTCCGGAGGAGGTCGTGGTAGAAGACCGGCAGCCCGGAGAGGTCTCGCGGAAGACCTCCCGGACGGAGATAAAAGAGCTGCCGGTCATATCGGAGCCCTCGGATGCGGCGCAGGATGGCGTGCGCCAGTGTGCTCCACGCTGAACTGCCTGCACCATAGAGGAGCCTCTGTAGGGCCTGGAGCCGGAAGACACGGACCTGAGTGTGTAGACACTTCAGGCCCTGTCCTCCTTCCTTCAGGAGTAGATGAAGAACCCCTACAGGGCCCCAGTGCGTTCCTGTCCAAAAGAACCCCAGAATCTACGTCCGGAGGTTGGTCAGGAAACCCGGGGCCAGGACCAGGGTGTTGAGCCAGTACCAGAGCATGGACAGGACTAGTTGATTAAGCACCAGCACTCTCCCTCCGAGGGAGAGACATCAGAGTACTCCCGTCCATTTCCAGAGCCGTTCTATCACCCCGCCCTCTAAATTTTCCCAGTTCTCCGGCAGAGAGGGATGCGTGGCAGAAAAGGTAAATGCCGAGGTAGAATAGATGGCCAGGCAAGCCTCCACCCGCGCCAAGTCGCCGGGGTCCTGGATCATGAGGAGCACGTCATCAGCATACGCCGACAGGACCAGCCACAGCTCCGGCTCCCGCAGCACCAACCCTGTCAACCTCCTGCAGAGGAGACAGAGGAAGGGCTCTATCGCCAGAGCGTACAGCTGGCCTGAGAGGGGGCACCCCTGCCGTACTCCTCGTCTGAAGCTGACTGGTTCAGTCAGGGTCCAGTTGAGCTTAACCAGACACTCTGCGGAAGCGTACAGCACCCAGAGAAAACCCACAAACTGGGGTCCGAAGCCAAACACCTGCAGAGCGCTCAGGAGGTACCCGTGGTCCACCCTATTGAATGCCTTCTCCTGATCTAGGGACAGGAGGGCAAACGACAGACCGTCTCTATGTCCGAGTTCCAAAAGGTCCCGAACCAGAAATAGGTTATCAAAGATACTGCGATCCGGGACGGTGTAGGTCTGGTCTGGGTGGATCACGTCCGCCAGCACAGACCCTAGCCGCAGCGAGATTGCTTTCGCTACAATTTTGTAGTCCATGCTGAGGAGTGAGACAGGACGCCAATTTCGTAAATAGCGGAGGTCCCCCTTCTTCGGCAATAGGGCGAGCACAGCTCGCCTGCACGAAAGAGGGAGGACCCCGCTCTTCAGAGACTCGGCCCAGACGGTGACTAGGTCTGGGCCGAGGACGTCCCAAAACACGTGGTAGAACTCCATGGTCAGCCCGTCCATGCCTGGAGACTTATTAGTGGGCATACGATGGAGGGCTTCCGAGAACTCGGCCAGAGTGAGAGGCAACTCTAGCCGGTCTCGGTCACTCTCGCTAACCGTAGGGAGCTCCTCCCAAAGCACTCTGCAAGCGCTAGGGTTGGTCAGATCCGGGGAGAAAAGACTTGCGTAGAAGGCTCGGGCCCTCCCGCACATCTCCGCCGATTCCATGAGGGGGTGCCATCTTCTGCCAGGAGGCAGGTGACGTGCTTCTTGCCCCCCCCTCATTTTCTCCAGGGCATAGAAGAAGCAGGTCCATCTCCCGAAGGAGGAGGATGTGGGATCGAACAAAGGCGCCCCAGGCCCGATGGTCCTCGAGGGCCCGGAGCTCCTCCCGCTTCTCCCGGCACGCTCAGCAGAGGAGCGGGTCTTTGGGGCTGGCGGCCAAACACCTCTCCAGCTCTAAGACCTCCCGTTCCAACTGCTCTATCGCTGCATTTCTCCATCGGCTGGTGCCCTGGGTGTAGTCGCAGCAGAAAAGCCGGGCGCGCACCTTCCCCAGGTCCCACCATCGCCGCGCCGAGGGAAAGGCACGCCGCTGCCCTTGCCAGGCCAGCCAGAATTCCCAGAAGGACGTCACGAAGCCCTCATCCTCCAACAAGCTGTTGTTAAAATGCCAGTAGGCCGGCCCCAGCCTCTCTGCACAGAGGGAGGCTGTCACGGTGGCTAGGTGATGGTCAGAAAATGGGGCCAGCCGAAAGCTGGAGGAGTGGGCTCATGAGAGATGGAAGTGTGATAAATAAATGAGTTCCAACTGGGAGTGGCTTGACCGATGGGCTTCCACACGGACAAAGGTGAATGTAGAAGTGTCATCCGGGCGGTGGTCATGCCAGATGTCCACTTAAGGGAGTGATGTTCAGCTATCTCCCGGAGGGTGTCCGCAGCAGCCAGGCTCTGCTTGGTTCCTGAGCGGTCTCGCTCCTCGAGGGTGGTATTAAAATCCCCTCCCAGGACCAGGCACTCGTGAGAATCTAAGGTGCCGAGGAAGGCAGACGCCTGCTGATAGAATTGCAGTCACTCCGGGCCTGATGTCAGGGCATAGACGTTAACGAGATTAACCACAAGCCCCTCTATACAGACCCGGAAATGCAGCGGGCGACCCGGCATGGCCTCGGCGACCCCTAGCACCACAGGCCGTAGGTCGGGGGAGAACAGGGTCACCACTCCAGCCTGCCAAATTGTGGAATGGATAAAGCAGACCCTGTCCCCCCACTCCAGCTGCCAACTGTCTTCAGTGGCCGGATCCGTATGGGTCTCCTGCAGGAAAATCACAGAGTACCCTCCCTCCCGAAGGAAGGAGAGCACCTGGGACCTGCAGAGAGCCATCCTACAACCCCGGGTGTTCAACGTTGCGATGGTGAGAGGTGTCATGGGGGGGGATCCTCACTGGCAGGGACACTCGCATCCCCCAGCGGGCCACGCAACAGTCCTTGACCCATCCTGTAGGTGAGTAATTGGTCACGGAAGACGCGGATCCGCCAGTAGGCTGCGGCATCCTGCTTCCCCATCCCTTTACCTTCCCCCATGAGGGCCCTTGTGGCCTGGAGAATTTGAAAAAAAATCCCCCCATCACTAGAGAGCAAGCTGTACCTTGTTGCGGGAGCCACGGACATCCTCTAAAAACTTCCGCAGCTCTCCTCACAGCTCATGGGGGGGGGGATGGGGGGTTATGGTTTCCCAGTTGTTCCCCGGCGGGGCCCTTGGTGCAGCACCATGGTCCACTAAAACGGACAAGCAGGGTGTGGACCCCCCAACGGGGTGCCTGATGGGCTGGAGCTTCTAGGTCTGTCTCAAGCTCTGGGGCGATAGGGGGCAGTGGGAGGGAAGATAGCAGCTCCCAATGGGTCGGGGCAGGAGAACACAAAGGCCGCTCCCTGGGGGTCATCAGTTGGGAAAGGGAAGGAGACAGCCCCGGTGGCGGCAATGACATTGCAGGAGGTGAATTGGATGGGGTAGGGGCAGGGGCAGGGGCAGAGGCAAGGTTCTGGGTTTCAGGAGGCAAGCAGCTGGATGGTGGCACCTCCCGATCAGACTCGAGGGTTAAGGGGGTGGGGAGGGAGCTCTCAGTGATACCGAGCGCGGGCGCTATGGTGGATTTAGCGGCCACAGCATGAGGAGGTGGATTATCTTCTGTTGGGCCCCTGCCCGGGAAGGAAATCAATTGCTCCACACCAACGGGGGGGTGTCCCTGGCGACTCGTGTCCCAGTCACGTGGTGCCAGCTGTCACCTGAGCAGGCTTGGTGGTCATCAGCGGGGTGCCATCAGTGGCCGGGTCGATGGAGGAGTCCGGGGGCTCCTTGGAGGTGGGAGCAGAAGCAGCAGTTGGGGGGGGGAGCATGGGGAAAAGAGGGGTGGAGTGAGGTTGCCCAAAATCGAGGTTTGCTGGCAAAAGGTTGTCCTCCCCCTGGGCGACTGGGGTCAGATCTAGGGCCTCGATCTCCTCGAACATGGAGGAGAGGACACTTTCCGTCACCCCGGGGTTCTCCCCGCTGGCACCCGCCACGACGGTTGCCTCGGGGTTCACGGAGGCTTCGGGTAGTGTCAGGACAGAAGGGGCTTCCTCGAGGGTCTCGGAGGGGAGGGTCTCCCGTGAAGGGGAGACACTACCTTCCGGTGCTACCACATCTTTCCCGGCTGACACCGGTGGATGGGACACACTCATGGGCAAAGTGGAAGGTTCGGCATCGGTGCCCCCCTTCCTGGTCTTCCGGGGGGCCTCTGCCTCGGGTAGATGAGGAGGAGCTTGAGCCTTCCACTTGCCTCACTTCCCCTGGACTAGGGCCCAGCCCTCCATGACATCATCTGGGGGCTGGTTAGCAGGAGTCATGTCAGGGGGTAAAGGTGATGGCTCAGGGACTTGGGGGAGGGGACGGTGGGGTGGCATAAGGGAGGGAGAATTCTCCCTGGGGCAGGCTCTCTCCCATGCCTGGTGGTATCTCTGCCACACCCTCCTCCATAGGCCCCGCCAGATTGTCAGCATCGAGGGCGGGGCTCTCCCGCTCGTCTGGGCGTTGTAGGGGAGGTGCCCCTTGGGCCTGAGTGGGAGAAGTGGTGGTCCAAAGAGGAGGGGGGCAGGTTCAGGTATCGGGTGGCCAGGGGTGTCGGCAATGATGGGGCCGATGTCCTGCCGGGTCTCGGGGATCCCAGGTGCCCCTCCTTGCCGGGCTAAGGGGCAGTCCCTCCGGACATGCCCTGACGCCCAGCAGAGGTAGCAATACAGCAATGGAGAAACACACCCAGTAACGGGCCCCCTGGTGGGGCACTAGGAAGGACCCCTCGAGCGCCTATCCGTCACGCACCGCCGATGGCAGTAGAAGCTGCACTTGCTGGCAGAAGGAAAAGATGTGACGGAGGGTGGGGTCCTTGCAGCCCAATGGGAGAGGGCTAATGACAGAAACTTCCTCGACACTCGTGGTCTTCCACCCCCTCGAGTTACCTAGTGCCGCGCCCAGTGTCACCGATTATCCCCCCCCCCCGAGAGTGCCCCGCAAGATGGGCACGGCTGTGGGGTGGGCGGGCAGACACCCACATATTATAGGACCCCTCCTAGATGACAGTAACGATGGTATCCACATCGGCAACGGCTGGGGCTGGTGTCTCTCGCTCTTCCCCTCAATCAAAGGGTCAGACGGAGGGAACCAGACGGGGTCACCGAGCAGAGAACCCCGGACAGCGCCCACCGCACTTCGAAGGTGTCAAGGGAGTCGGTGGACGCCGCCCAGAGGAACTCCGCCCGGATACGTGAATGTACTGAGGATCGGAAAAAGGCCCTACAATCGCAGGACGTTTCATGGGCTGTAGGATTCATAAAGGTTTATGCGCTTGGCAACATTCAGGGCACACCCGGAGTGTTGTGTAGGAGTAGTGCACACACAGCTCCTTTCAAGGGCATCAACCTTGGAATCTCGCCAAGATGACGTGTATCGTGGGAAGCCTCTCAGGACTGGGCTCAAGGCCCGAGAGCAAGGAATGCGGTAGATAGAAATTGGTAAATAAGAATGTTAAACAAAGCCAGTGTATTCCTTTTATCTGTTGGAGAATGTAATGCGCGGGGAGAGAGAGAGAATAAAGGGGAAGGTGGAAAGCTGACAGGGAGAAGCCCGTTAGCAGAGACCAGCCTGCTTGCTTGCTAAAAGCTGTGTTCTGTCTTGTCATTGAACCGCCACAATGGGCCAACTTCCTCTCTCTGGTTTTATAAATGGCTGTTTTAGCCAAGGCTAGGAGGAGGTTAACCAGGAGATCCCGCGATTTTGTGGGGCTACGGATGGGGAGTGTATAGATAAAGAGGTGAGGGGAGAAATGAAGCCAGAAGCGCAATAGAATATTTGTGAGGAGCCAAAAAAGGGGCTGCAATCTGGCATACTCTAAATATACATGCGCCAGGGTTTCCCTCACATTACAAAAAGGGCAAGTATCCGGGATGGGAGTAAACCGTGTCAAAAACACGCCCGTGCTCACAGCTCCGTGAAGGAGCCGCCAACTGATGTCCCCGACGGGCCTCGGGACCAAGGTGGAGTACAGGCTGGCCCACCGAGGTTGCTCACCCTCTAAAGGTGGCAGGAGGTCCCACCACTTTGTGTCGGGGCGGGACACCAGGGTGTGGGCGTGAAGGGTGTGAAGCGTGAGTGTATACAAATATTTCCATGGTGCAAGTTGAAAACTGACCGACTGCAGTTCATACAGCCGGCTCGCAGTGAAGGGGTGAGGGGTTTGTCGGGATCGGCAGGGTAGGGGCCCAATGGAAAGGTCCGACGGGCCTGGTGTAGAGGATGGGCGGGGTGCGCCCTCGCGCAAGGCTCGGTTGACATAAGCCCGAGCAGCGGGGGTCAAAGCGGCCTTCATCTCCTGAAGTATGCGCAGGGGGGTACGAGAGCTGGAGAGCCCCATGCGCCGAGCGAGCGTCAGGGGATCCAGCCAGTCTCTCCGGTCGTAGTCCAGGAGGTCTCCGACCCTCATGACTTCCGCCAGGACCATCCTCTGGCGCACCGAGCGGGACTCCGCCACCTGCACACGGAGTTGGGGGTTGTGTAGCAGGGGCTCCGTGAGGAGATCTGCTCCCACGGTGGCCGCCACAGACCTGATGGTTAAAAACAGTTTCCAGGTCCGGAGGAGGTCCTGGTAGAAGACCGGCAGCCCTGAGAGGTCTCGCGGAAAACCTCTCGAACAAAGGTAAAAGAGCTGCCGGTCGTATCGGAGCCCTTGGAAGCGGCGCAGGAAGGCGTGCGCCAATATGCTCCACGTCGAACTACCTGCACTGTAAAGGAGCCTCTGCAGGGCCTGGAGGCGGAAAACGCGGACCTGAGTGTACAGACACTTCAAGCCCTGCCCTCCTTCCTTCAGGGGTAAATGAAGAACTCCGACAGGGGCCCAGTGCATTCCTGACCAAAAACAACTCTAGAATCAATCTCCGGAGGTGGGTCAGGAAACCTGGGGCCGGGGCCAGGGTGTTGAGCCGGTACCAGAGCGTGGACAGGACTAGTTGGTTGAGCACCAGTGCTCTCCCTCGGAGGGAGAGACATTGGAGTAGCCTCGTTCATTTCCGGATCCGCTCTATCACCCCGCCCTCTAAATTTTGCCAGTTCTCCGGCAGGGAAGGGTGCGTGGCGGAAAGGTAAACGCCGAGATAGAGCAGTGGACCCGCACTCCACCGGATGGTCTGAAGCGCGGGCGGGAGGGAGCTTACCTGCCGCCAGTCCCCCACCACCAAGCCAGAGCTCTTGACCCAGTTGACTCGGGCGGACGAGGCTGCCGAATAGATGGCCCTCCCACACATCTCCTCCAGATCCGTGAGGGGGGTGCCGTCTTCCGCTAGAAGGCAGGTGACGTGTTTCTTGGCGCTCCTCATTTTCTCCAGGGCATAGAAGAAGCGGGAGCCGCGGTCCATCTCCCGCAGGAGGTGGATGCGGGACCGAACGAAGGCACCTCGGGCCCGGTGGTCCTCGAGGGCCCGAAGCTCCTCCCGCTTCTCCGGGCACGCTCCGCAGAGGGACGGGTCCTCGGGGTTGGCGGCCAGGCGCCTCTCCATCTCTAAGACCTCCCGTTCCAACTGCTCTATCGCCGCATTTCTCCGTCAGCTGGTGCCCCGAGTGTAGTCACGGCAGAAGAGCTTGGCGCGTACCTTCCCTAGATCCCACCATCGCCGCACCGAGGGAAAGGCACGCCACTGCTCTCACCAGGCCAGCCAAAACTCCCGGAAGGACGTCACGAAGCTCTCGTCCTCCAACAGGCTATTGTGAAAGTGCCAATAGGCCGGCCCCGGTCTCTCTGCACGGAGGGAGACCGTTATAGTAACTAAATGATGGTCGGAGAAAGGGGCCGGCCGAATGGTGGAGGAGTGAGCCTGTGAAAGATGGAAACGGGATAAATAAATACGGTCCAACCGAGAGTGGTGTGACTGATGGGCCTCCACCCAGACAAAAGTGAACGTGGAGGTGTCATCTGAGTGATGGTCATGCCAGACGTCCACTAGGGAGTGATGTTCGACTATTCTTCGGAGGATGTTCGCGGCGGCTGGGCTCGGCTCCTGAGCGGTCCTGTTCCTCAAGGGTGGTGTTAAAGTCCCCTCCCAGGACCAGGCACTCGTGCGAATCTAGGGTGCCGAGAAAGTGGGACACCCGCTGGTAAAATTGTGGCTGCTTTGGGCTCGTTTGCGGGGCATAGATATTAACAAGATTGACAAGATATTAACAAGAGCCCCTCCATACAGACTCGAAGGTGCAGCAGGTGGCCCGGCACGACCTCAGTGACCCCTAGCACCTCGGGCCGTAGGGTGGGGGAGAACAGGGTCGCCACTCCAGCTTGCCAAGTCGTGAAGTGGCTAAAGTAGACCCCGTCCCCCCACTCCAGCCGCCACCTGTCCTCAAAGGTCGGGTCCGTATGGGTCTCCTGCAGGAAAACTACAGAGTACCCCCCTTCCCGAAGGTAAGAGAGCACCTGGGACCTGCAGAGAGCCATCCTACAGCCCCTGGTATTCAAGGTTGCAATAATAAGAGGCATCATGCGGAGGGCTGGGGGTTTCTCAGTGGCGGGGGTGTTCGTGGCCCCCGGCGGGTTGCACAGCAACCCGTGACCCATCCCGTAGATGAGTAGATCACTTCGGAAGCTGCGGGCCCGCTCGTAGGCCGCAGCACCGCGCCTGCCTTGCCCTCTGCCCTCCTTTATAAGGGCCCTTGTGGCCTGAAAAATTTGATCAAAGTCCCCCCAGAGCTGAAGAGCTAGCTGTACCCTATTGCGGGCACCACGGGTGTGTTCTAAGAACTTCCGTAGTGCATGCCACAGCTCATGGGGGGGTGGGGTTACGGTTCCTGGGGTATTCCCCGGTGGGGCTCTTAATACAGCCTCGTGGTCCGCTAAGGCGGGTAGGCAGGGTGCGGACCACCGACGGGGCGTCTGACAGGCTGGGGTTATTAAATCCATTTCATGCCTTGGGGTGGAAGGGGATGGCGGGGGAAAAATTGCAACTCCTAATGGGTCGCGACTAGAAAGTGCAAAGACTGCTCCCTCGGGGGAATCTGCAAAAGGCAGAAAAAAAAAAACAACCCCAGGGGCGGCAATAGCATTGCAGGAGGGGGTAAACTGGGCGGGGGCAGCGGAGGGGGCAGGGGCAGAGGTAAGGCTCTGGGATTCAGGAGGCAAGCAGCTAAAGGAAGGTGCCTCCTGAGCAGAGTCGAGGGTTAAGGGGTAAGGGAGGGAGCTCCCAGTAATGCTAGGCACTGGCTCCGTGGTGGTCTTGGCAGCCATGGCATCAGGTGGTGGACCACCTTCTGCAGGGTGCTCGCCTGGGAAGGCAATCAGGGGGAGGGAGCATGGGGAAAGGGGGGCTGGGGTGAGGTTGCCCAGCTCGAGGCCAGCCGGGAGTAGATCATCCTCTCCCTGGGTGACCGGGGTCAAATCTAGGGCCTCAATCTCCGCGTACACGGAGGAGAGGCCAACGCCTGCTACCCCGGGGGCCTCTCCTCTAGGGCCCGCCTCAGCGGTCACCTCGGGGTTCGCGGGAGGTTCGGATGGTATCCAGGCAGAAGGGGCGTCCCCAGGGGTTTCGGAGGGGAAAGTCTCCCGTGGAGGGGGAGTTCTGCCCTCCAAAGCCAGTCTGTCTTCCCCTCCCGACACCATCGGATGGATCTCACTCGTGGTCGCAGCGGAGGGCTCGATATCAGTGCCTCCCTTCCTGGTCTTCCGGGGGGCTTCCGCGTCGGATGGATGCAGCGGACCTCGAGCCTTCCGCTTGCCTCGCTTCCCCTGGACTAGGGTCCAGCCCTCCATAGCGTCGTCTGGGGGCTGGTTAGCAGGGGTCATGTCGGGGGGCGGAGGCAATGGTTCAGGGGTTCGGCGGGGTAGCGGTGAGGCAGCATGGGGGGGGGGGTTCTCCTTGGGGCGGGCCCTCTCCTATACCCGGTAATATCTTTGCCAAACCCTCCTCCATAGGCTCTGCCGAAGTGGTAATAGCAAGGGTGGGACTCCCTTGCTCGCCCGGGCGTTGTAGGGAAGGAGTCTCCTGGGCCCGGATGGAAGCAGCGATGGGTTGAGTAGGAGGAGGGTTGGTTTCAGGTGCCGGGCAGCCAGGGGCGTCGGCAACGACGGGGCCGATGTCCTGCCGGGTCTCGGGGGTCTCGGGTGCCCCTCCCCCCCGGGCTAAAGGGCAGTCTCTGCGGACATGCCCCGCTGAGCGGCAGAGGTAGCACCGGGCCTCTCCGGTGGAATAAAAGACCCGATAGCGGGCTCCTTGGTAAAGGACTAGGAAGGACCCCTCGAGCGCCTCTCCGTCACGCGCTGCCTCCGGCAGTAGAAGCTGCACTTGCCGGCGGAACAAAAGGATGTGACAG
This sequence comes from Natator depressus, assembly GCF_965152275.1. Taxonomy (NCBI): domain Eukaryota; kingdom Metazoa; phylum Chordata; order Testudines; family Cheloniidae; genus Natator; species Natator depressus. Next base: position 49,631,390 of record NC_134237.1, read on the forward strand.
AGGGTGGGGTCCTTGCAGCCCAACGGGAGAGGGCTGATGACAGAAACAAGTTTCCCCAGGGTGGAGAGAGCGGGCAACAGGGCAGCATTGGGTAGAAAGGGAGGAACGGAGGCGAGGATGAGGCCAACGTCCAAGTCTTTAGCAGCTCTGGGGGGACAACCCCCCCCCCCACCGCCAGGCCCTTCTCCACCGCCTCCTGGGCGGCAGCCTCCGAAGCCAAGAAGAAAACGACCTTCCCATACATCTTGGAGGCCGCCACAATAGCCGTGGGTCCTACCACCTTCGCCAACGCCTGCACGTATGTCTCCACGTGGGGCGAGGCGAGCACCAGGAGCCAACGGACACTGTGCCTCCTGGTCAAGGTGGGGAAAGGGCCCCGGCCGCTGGTGATGGTAGCGGAGGCAGTGGGTGGGCGAGATGACGAGGCGGCAGGCAGGGGGGAGCCTGCCACTGCCCGGGCATACGTCCTGGGGGCCGGGGGAGGGACATTCACAGAGCTGGTGGAGGGAAATGCAGGGAGGGGCGCCACAGTCGATGACGAGGCCACAGCTGTGGGGGCAGCCCCTGCCATGGAGGGCGTAGATGTTTTAGCAGGGCCCTTTCCTTTCTTCCTGCCCTGGCCTTTCCGGCCAGCTGAGGGGGGGGGGGTCCTAGAATCCGGGGGGGGGGCGGTGGGCACAGCAGCGGCAGTAATCGCCCCGGTGCCTCCTGCTGCCGGTGTCCCAGCGGGGGCGGTGGCAAGTATTTTAACAATAGTGGTGGTGGGGGGGCCTGGGGGGTTGGGCGGGGGGGGCTGGGGGAGGGACAGCTAATATTGTTAGAGGGGCCTCGCCCCTCTCATTCCCCCCCATTGTGAGCAGGGAGAGACGGGGAGACACCGGAAGGAGGAGCGGGGAGGGGGAAGCAGATTAACCGCTCCTCCCTGCTGGGCTGCAGGCAGGGGGGGTGCCAAATGGGTTGGATTGGAAGGGGGGAAAAACAAAAACCGGGGTCCGGGGATGGGGGCAAGCTATGAAATAAACAGTCCGGGGGGGGGGGGGGTGGACCCACACACGTTTGTCCAAAGAGTCTCGTTTGGTTGGCTGTTATGTCCGGTCCGAAAGGCAAAGTTCAAAGCAAACAGCTGGATCTGAAGGCAGATGGCAGGGTGCCAGCAGGGATGGACGGCAGGGGGGCCATGACAGTTGTAATAATGTTGGGGGGGGCACCAATGGATCAGGGGGCAGCTCCGTGCCAGACGCCCTGTGCCACCACAAACGCAATTAAACCACAGTCAAACTCCCCCCCACGAGAATATAATTCAAAAAATTACTCAGTCTTATGGCCCCCTCCACAATGATTTGTAGCTTCCCTGGGTGATTTCTTCTCCAGCTTGTTGGCTGTGTACCAAGGCTTCCGGCAGGCCGAGAATATTGCAGAGATAAGAAGAAATTCCAAACAGACAACAGAACGGGTGGTCTGGGGGCTTCCTCTCCCCCCTCTGGGTAGCGGGTCGGCAATCTTCCCCCCCTCCTCCGGGGGTTTCAGCCAAGGCAAATAACTGCGCCCGAGAGCAGGCGTGGGGGTGGGGGGTGCTGGCGGCAAGCTGGCAGCCAACCAGCACTCAAACGGCAGCAAAGAAAAATGACAAAAAACAAAACAAAACAGCGTCTCGCCCGGTCGAGGGGGGGGGGGGGAGAACTAAGGCAGGGTCAAAAGGTAAGAAAAATCCAGGCCAGGGGGCTTTAGGAAAGAGTAGAAAGCAAATAGAGTAGCAGCAAGCGAAGGAGGTCCCTTTTCCCTGGGTAAGGGAGCACGAAAGGTTTCAGAACAATCAGGAACCTTCTGGAGACAATTAAGACAGGCTGATTAGAACACCTGCAGCCAATCAAGAAGCTGCTAAAATCAATTAAGGCAGCCTAATCAGGGCACCTGGGTTTTAAAAAGGAGCTCACTTCAGTTTGTGGTGTGCGTGTGAGGAGCTGGGAGCAAGAGGCACTAGGAGCGGAGAGTGAAAACGCGGACGGTTGGAGGACTGAGGAGTACAAGCACCACAGGGCCCTGGGCTCGAACCCGGAGTAGAGGGCGGTCCCAGGTTCCCCCCAAACCTCCCAACTCCTGGTCAGACACAGGAGGAGTTGTCCTGGACTGTGGGCTCATGAAAATGGCCAAACTGAGGGCTGCTGTGAAGCTCCAAAGTGAGCAAATCTGCCAATAAGGGCAAGACCCACCAAGGTAGAGGAGGAACTTTGTCACAGTTCCCATAATATAAGAACTAGAGGCCACCAAATGAAATTAATGGGTAGCAGGTTTAAAACAAATAAAAGGAAGTTCTTCTTCACTCAGCGCACAGTCAACCTGTGGAACTCCTTGCCTGAGGCGGTTGTGAAGGCTAGGACTATAACAGGGTTTAAAAGAGAACTGGATAAATTCATGGAGGTTAAGTTCATTAATGGCTATTGGCCAGGATGGGTAAGGAATGGTGTCCCTAGCCTCTGTTTGTCAGAGGGTGGAGATGGATGCCAGGAGAGAGATCACTAGATCATGACCTGTTAGGCTCAAACCAATTTATTTGAGCATAAGCTTTCGTGAGCTATAGCTCACGAAAGCTTATGCTCAAATAAACTGGTTAGTCTCTAAGGTGCCACAAGTACTCCTTTTCTTTTTGCGAATACAGACTAACACGGCTATTACTCTGAAACCTGTTAGGTTCACTATCTCTGGGGCACCTGGCATTGGCCACTATCAGCAGACAGGATACTGGGCTGGATGGACCTTTGGTCTGACCCAGTATGGCCATTCTTATGTTCTTATGTAAACTCTTTGGAACAAGTGCCATAAAATACGTCTTGACATTTAGAGATTGTAACGCTATTTATAAATTCTTGAATTACATGAATTTGTATTCTGCAAAGGACAAAACAGCATTGTACAGCCAAGCAATTTGTACTTCTAAAGACCTCTAATCAGGAACAGGACTGTAATATAAATAGTTACATTAGCCCAGCCACTTGAGAGGAAACAAAGGCAGGTTCAGAATTCTCAACTACTCCAACCCTGAGAAAGGTTGAATAAAGTGAAAACAAAACCTGAACTAGGCCCAAATATTTTTGTCTACATTCACAGTAAAGAGCCTCCTTTTGGCATGGGATCAGCCTTCTTCTATGTCTGTCTGCCTGAGTCGTTATGGTTTGGGCAAAAAGCTCAGATGACAAATTCATGACATTCACATTTGTGGTTCCACGTTACTGTGAAATTCAGACCCCAACTACAGATACTCAAATCTGAAAATCCCTCCCATAACAAGCCAGCTGCCCACTCTGTTTCCCTTCATGTTCCTGGAAGGAGGCGTGGTAGTTATTTTAGCCAACCCAAAGTGTTCAAAAAGGATGAGTTAGGCTTCAAAAACCTAGAAGTTCGATTAAAGAGAGGGAGTTTTTGTTTTAAGAAAAAGTATATTTTTAGCCTTTCAGGGCTGAAATTTTCTCCACAACCATGGAAGATTTTTTTCTAAATGAAAACTGAGATTCTCTCATAATTACAGCACTCTAGGAATTGGGGCTTTAAGAAAAATATTAATTATTGCAAGACTTGAAATAAAAAGTTTGATAGCTTCTACCTACCCCAAACTTTGTAGGATCTTGAGTGGCCCCTAAGGAGGTTAGGAGCACAGAGCAGGCCAAATGGCCACACCTGAAGACAGAGGAAATGAAAGTGCTACTAGAAAAAGACAAAGTGCAGGAGCTTTGGGCACATTTTAAAGAAGGGGAATCTCTAGTGAGGAAAAAGAAACCTAGCCTGCACTCCTCTTCCTTCAGGGAAGGAAAGCCACTGTATATTCACCTTTCCCTCCCTCCAGTAATAGCTCAACATCTGCCTGCTAGCTGGACCAGAAAGCACAAATCTCGGAACACTGATCAGTACTTCTATAGATGTATGACTGAGTGCTCTTAGATAGTATTTACACACTTGTGGTATTAATAAATTATTTTATTTACCAATTCCTACTACAGACTATTTGAAATAGGGGAAACTTACCCTCTTGGTCATCTGTTATAATCTGCCTGCAATACTCAGCTCCACAGATCCATAATGTAACAATTTATGAATGCAAAACTACAGCTTCAAAGATATTTCTTCCAATGTATTGTATATGCTTAGAGAATACCTCAGAAGACAGACCTAAGGAAAACAAATCTGATTTAGGATCTGTATATATTTCAGGATATAGATTTTTCCAGATAGGTTAATTATAAAACTCAATGCAATAAAATTCTTAGTTTGAGATAATAAGTAGGTTATAAAATTTTTTATATAAAATGCATTTTAAGCTGACAGTAAAATTAGTACTAATTAGGACAAAATGTAGGAGGAACACAAATTAAATCCTGCCATAATTTAAGCATTTTCTTCAGCTATGTCTGTTCAGCATTTAAAAAAAAAGAAAAGAAAAAGTGCTTAAATAAACTCAAGGGTAATTCAAGCAGACACTGACCTTGACAGCACTGGGTAGGCTTTTCACAAGGATGACCTATTCTTAAACAATGTTTATACTCTATAGTCTCACTTGCAATTTCATTTACTCTTTGCAGTTGTTCTCTAGCTAAGCATATAGGAATCTATGACCCTCATGACTCATTTATTAGGTAGGTAGATCAGTCTTTGAACTAAAACATCTTAATATAGGGGTTTAATTTAAATATAATGGCTCAGATTACCCCTAGCACCACAAAGTAATTGCACTTCCCTGTGCCAGGAGTTCTGTTTCGCTCTATGGTGAATTCACCTCCATTAAAAAAAGGGCAAGTCATGGACTGTGGCAGGAAGGCTTGCATCATGACCCCAGGAATTAGTCTGGTAGGAGCATAATTCTTGCTAGGGTCACCCATGCAGGCAGACTGCATTGAAGGAGCCAGACTAAAGGCAGTCCACCAGGTCTCCTTTAGCAGATTGAAGTGGGCTAACAAACTGCTTCTGTTAACCGTTTTTTGTTACAGAAACCTGCACTACTATTCAGTTCAACAAACTCAATCCAACTCAAGTATACCTAGAAGAAGGAGGACGCAAAGTGGTCAAACATGCATGGAAGCTACTCCATTAATTTGCTGTCTCCTAAATCCCGAACTAAAATTGGTACATGGAATGTGTGAACACTTTGAGTCCAGTAAAAATCGTCCATGAATCTAAAGAAATGGACAAACTAAATATACTAGGCTTTAGTGAAATGAGATGAGTAACATCAGAACAGATAACTGTTAACTACAGAAATACTGTATTCTGGGCTGACATTGAATGCCAGTTGTATACAAATAGTATGGGTCTGATACTGTTAAGCAGGGCAGCCAAAAGACTGAGTCCTTTCCAAAACTGGTGCCCCTTCTAATAATACAACTTACTGTTCCAGAAAGCATCCATTATTAAAAGGTAGTGCTCCAACAAATCAAGCTGACCAAGACGAAAAAGAAAGCTTCTACAAGCAGTTGCAGATCATAATAGACAAGGTTCCGAAAATAGAGGTCTTGCTAGTAATTGAAGATGTGAATATTAACACAGAAGCAACAACATTGGCAGAGAATTAATTGTGGGGAGGAAAAACATCTGAAATTAATAAAAATGGTGAAATTATTACTGATTTTTTTGGAACAAACAACTTGGTCGTTGTAGGAACTCTTCTGTTAGAGTATATATTTTGGAGAATCATATTAAGTAAAAGTTAAGGCCAGTCCTGAACCTGTGAAACAATTGTCAAGTGTTAATAAGCTTTGCTAATAGACTTGGTTTGTTAAAATTGCAGAGTGTATTCCAGTTAAAAACTAGGTAATTTGTCTATTAAAATAGAAAACAATATGCTTGAGAAAAACAAAGGTATTCCACACACAAATCAAGGACAAGAACAAGACAGCAAAAGTAGATAAGTTGAGAAAAAACAGGAAACATGTGGATAGGGTTACCAGGCAAGATGACACTGTTACTATGTGATTGATGTAAAGGGACTAAATTAACGGAATGCTTTGTTTAAAAAATGCAATACGTATATACCAAATATGGATCAGGATGATAAGTGATCACTTAGGTAACACATGAAACAGTAAGGATGGTGCATGCATGATGTATGGGTTAGGTAAGCATATGAGGGTATAAAAGAATGTGGATTGTCCGAGGCTAGAGCAATGCAGAACCCCTATAAGATGGAACCAGTGTGGACCCAGTGATCACAAACCACCTACCTGTGCCCCAGGACTGAGTAGCTGATCACTATCCTCTCCTGTTTTAACTTATGCACTTATGTTTTGTGCCTTTATACAGTGGTAACATATGCTCCTAAAATTTTATAAATAAAGCTTTAAAATTAATGAAGCTTAATAATTGACGTGGACTACGTTTTTCACCCAAACACCTTCCTCACGATACTATTCATAAAATAACTTGGAGGCCACTGGATCACAGAACAGGGAACCAAACTGATCACATTACAATTCAGCACAAAATAACTTCAGAACGTTTCAATAGTGGGAACGGGGCAGATGGGGGAGCACACCATGACCTAGTAGTAGCTAACTAGCTGTTTCAGGGGCAAAAATGGAAAGAGGATAGGTGATAGGGAGAAGAAAAATGTGAAAAAGAGGAAAAGCCTAAAATCTGGAAAACACCTCTGATGTTTCAGACAAATGAAATAGTGTTTCTTTTTGAATCCGATGGAATGAAAATTATTTAAGTTGCCATTATGAAGTTAATTGTCACACCTTACAGGAAGGCCTATTCAGGTATCAAAGACTACATCTACACTACACACCACTTTTGGCAGCATGTAGTGTACATGTGGCTACACACCACAGTGAAAAGCATGCTATGTCCACACAGTGCTCCATGGTACATGTTACTGAAAGGCTCTGGCAGAGGTGAGGCCACTGCTAGAGCCTTTCCCTGCTGCTAGAGACTTTCCCCTCATGTGGGGGAAGGTCTCCAGCAGCAGGTAGCCAGCAGAGATTTTCCCTGATGCCTCCCCCTGCCAGAGCCTTTTCCCCCTGCCAGAATCTTTTCCAAGGAAAGGCTCCAGCAGCAGGACACCAGACTGCTAAAAACAGCAAAGGAGATGGGGATGCACAGCTTGGGTGAATAAAGCACAGTGTAGGGTAGGTACTCGAGAACATACCCATGCCCTTCAGGTGTGTTTTTACTTTACTTGTCTAACCCATGTCTCACCATCTACACTGCTGTGAATACCCATGCTAAAGGTGGGGGCAGGGGAAAGACTACATAGGTATGCACACTATATGCTGCCAAAAAAAGTTTGGAGTGAGGATGCACCCTAACGGAAGATTTCCAAAGACAGAAATGGCAGTTAGGTGCCTAGATGAGGCTGGTTGGAGAAAAAATAATTAGATTTCACAAAAAAATTCAAAGTTTTTAAAAATGTGTTTGCTTTGCATTGGAAGGAAACATAGATCTAAATTTTTCATAGAACACACCATACAAGATTTCACTCCTGAATAGCTAATTGGTCAGTGATTAGGGTACTCAGCTGGGAGACAGGTTCAAATTCTGCTGTGCTTGATTCAGAGTAGGGACTTGAACCTAGGTTGCCCACAATCCAGATGAGTGCTATTCTGGGATCTCTCACACTCAAGACCAATATTTCCATCCTGGACCTGAGAAGCCTACCCAGTGAAATTTTGTCACAATGGACACATTTCAATGACAAAATTCAGTTTTGATGAATCACCATTTTCCAACAAGAAAAGTTTAGAGAAGTTTTTTTTTTTGGTGGGGGGGGGGGAGGGAAGACCCACCATCCATTTACCCTATGGTAATAGGATTGTTTCCTACAAAGGAGTGATTTTCTTTCCAGTTTTAAATTATTTAGGTGATAGGGCTTCCACTCATCAAGTTAAGCCCATATAAAAGAGCTTTGAGAGACTATTCCACAGTCTAATTGATGTCACAGTTAAAAAAAAAAAACTTTCCCTTGTATTTATTTATTTATTATTTTGCTAAATTTTATCCAGTTAATTCTAGTTTTACCCCTTGGCTCATACAACCAACTGCTGTGGTTGGAGAGGTAAAAGGAGACAACAGTATATTTCTCACCAACTTTGATGGAGAGGAAGCAAGTCCAGCCCCAGCTACTGTGTGCGGAATTCACAGTCCTGTCCTCTACCACCTCTTTGGGTCCATGTCACAGTGGACCAGTGAAGGCTGAGCTCAACAGCTGAAAGTCAGACAACACAAGAGTCAGCCAGCAGGGGGAATGCAGAAAGTAGAGGTCTACTGGCTGCACTCACAGGAAGGGAATAGTCCCTTCCCCAATAGCTCTCTGGTGCTCATAGGAAGTGGTCAAATGCACCAGACATACTTGCTTTCTGATGCAGGGAAGTGAGTTCCTGAGGGGAGAATCATAGAATATCAGGGTTGGAAGGGACCTCAGGTAGTCTAGTCTCTGGGGAGACATCCCCAGAGGGAAAACTGGACCCAAAGGTGTAAGCAAAACACAGAAAATGAGGAATATAGGGGAATGGCACATAGTACCAGCACACACTCACATGGCATAAATGAAGGACATGATATTAGGGAGTAGGGCTGGTTGAAAATTTTCTTTTGAAACTGTTTGGATGCAAAATTAGGTTTTCAACTTAATTACATTTTTAGCAAAAAGTATCTGCTTTCTACAGAAAATTTCAATTTTTCAATCACAAATAAGCAAATGTTTGGAAACATTTTGATTTGGATATGCTAACATAGTGTGTCATGGTAACTGAAGGTCAGTCTAGCATGACTTGCATTGTGGGAATTGCTCACCACAGTACACATATCTCTTGGCCAGGCAACCCAGGATGTGTGTAGTAATGCAATACCTTTCCTCACTATGAGGTGAGATTGTAGTGCATCATTAGATATATAGCCTGACAGAGTCCAATCTATAGACGAGACTAAGTACCTCAATTAAAACCCCCCATGAGGCATCACATCATCATGAGATTATTTTGAGTTTGCCCAAAAGTCATTTTTCGGGCGAGCGGGGGTGGAGAGGAGTCCATGCTTGCCTATCAACACTATGATTGAACGAATACCTTTTAATCGTAAGAGCCCTGTTTGCAGCTTACAGCTTTCAAACATTAGGAATGGCTATTCGATTCCCCTCTTGCTATTAATGCAAGCTATATGTACTTAGTGATGTTGCTTTCCAATAACTCTCTGCTATTTAAGTTACATATAGTAACATCTTAAAATAGTAGGAGCTCTTTAAACTTAAGTTATTTAAAGAATACTTTTCATCAGGTTGGAGCACAGAAAAAATAAATGGCTTTTAAAATGATTAAATGTCTAAGTGAAGCAAAAGTGTTTCATAATTTTGAAAGCCTTCTATTGTAAGTAAACTCATCACCAGGGACCATTATGAACAGATTTCAATGACATTGTTTCCTTCCCCGTTTGACTTAAAGGTCTTCTGATTGACTGAAATACTCTACTATTTAGGGATGGGACATGGCGGGAGAATGCAACAAGAGTTCCCACTGTAGTACTCTGCTAGAGTGTATATCAGCCCTGATTTGAAGAGACTACTTCCTTTATGGGACTTCATGCATTGACAGTGAATAGTTTAAGGGAGTGGTTTGTATGTAAAATGAATGGTCCCATAAGAAGCACAGTTTCAACTAGAGTGGTGTGGCAGTTCAATGACAAGACAGAACACAGCTTTTAGCAAGCAAGCAGGCTGGTCTCTGCTAACGGGCTTCTCCCTGTCAGCTTTCCACCTTCCCCTTTATTCTCTCTCTCTCCCCGCGCATTACATTCTCCAACAGATAAAAGGAATACACTGGCTTTGTTTAACATTCTTATTTACCAATTTCTATCTACTGCATTCCTTGCTCTCGGGCCTTGAGCCCAGTCCTGAGAGGCTTCCCACGATACATATCATCTTGGCGAGATTCCAAGGTTGATGCCCTTGAAAGAAGCTGTGTGTGCACTACTCCTACACAACACTCCGGGTGTGCCCTGAATGTTGCCAAGCGCATAAGCCTTATGAATCCTACATCCCCTCCTTTTTTGTTTATTTGTGCTCGGCCATCTCATGGTAGCCATCAATTTGCATTTGCAAGCCAATTAACTCCCAGACAGACAAGGTCATAACTCGTGGAGCCTGCCAGGGCGGGTCTCGACAAAGCCTTAACAAAAAGGAATACATTGTACACAGCAGCAGCAAAAAATAAGCTTAAAAAGGTAAAGTGTGATTGGCCTGGCCCCGATTAGCCATGCTAGAGTACTGGGAAGAGAGGTTCGAGTAAGCGGCGAGCATCATCTCATTCCCAATTTCCTCAGGGTGATGACATACTGGAATAAGGCACGTACCTAACAATTCTTCAGCTGCTACAAAATCAAATAAACAAAAGTGGGTAACATTTGCTATTGAAGCCAATCTTTCCCATAGGTTATATGTCATTCGGGCCTGTAACGGAGAAAGCGCTCCCGAATCAACCCCTCCAGGAAATAGCAGGCACAAAAGGCATACAACCAATACAGAATTAGCAATAATTTGGGCGAGAATTGCCACAAACAAAGTCTCAAGAGTCTCTGGCTGTTGGTTTGCTGCCAGTCTTCGTTGAGCCGCGGCGACCAATGCTTTTACTGCTCCCCATGTCACGGGCTGGCTTGGGACGCTACGCCTCTTCTGTTTCCGTCCCGCCGTTGTCGACCCGGGAGGCACCGCGGTCTCCTCCAAGGTCAGCTGAAAATCCGGTATGGGGTTCGACAGCCCTGGTGCCACGCCATGCTGTTTCAGTGCCGGTCGCACACACCAGGCCGGAGCCCACAACGGTCCTGCAGGGAGAAACACAGCAGCATATCCCCGACCCCAAGTGATTAAAGGCACTGGGCCCAGCCACTGCGGATCGGGCAGCTGACGGTAAAAGACACGCGGTCTTTCCAGTACCTCAGATTTGTGAAAATGGCGATCCGCGGGGGTCTGCTGATCTGCGTTCAGCGTTAAATTATTTAAAGTAAACAAAAGGATATGCAGTTGTTGCTGAATGTCTCCTAAGATTCGGAGACGCAGCTCCCCTTGTTTTAATTGTTTGTCAAGCAAGGTTTTTAGCGTGCGATTTGCACGTTCAACAATAGCTTGGCCTGTGGAATTATAAGGGATCCCGTGTTTGAGACGGACGTCCCATTGGGCACAAAAGGTGAAAAGTGCTGTGGAGCAATAGGCTGGGGCATTATCCATTTTTTTCTGGCTCGGGTGACCCATAACAGCAAAACAGGCTAGCAAATGGTGAATAACTTTGGGAGTGGCTTCCCCATGCTGTGGGGTCGCCCAAAGGAATCCCAAATAGGTATCAATGAAAACATGTAAAAATGAATAGGGGTGGAATTGTGGCACGTGAGTGACATCCATTTGCCACAGCTGATTCGCTGCGGTACCTCTAGGGTTAACGGCATAAAAAAAGGTAGGGGCAGCAGCGGCACAGTGGGGGCAGGAACGAACAATGGAACGTGCATGATCAGCAGGAATATGAAACTGTCGGGCCAAAACAGAGGCAGACTGATGAAAAAAGGAATGGCTTTCAATGGGGTCAGAAAAAAGGGAATTTACCTGACCACGTAACGCGCGATCGGCGTGCGCATTGCCTTCAATGAGTAGCCCAGGCAGAGGGGTATGACTGCAAATATGAGCAACAAAATAAGGGAAATTACGAGTGGTGAGGAGATACTGGAAAGACAAAAACAGGTGAAGGAGGTCCGCATCGACCTGAGGGGTAATGAGGGCAAGGGGTAAATGATCAATTACCTGATAAACATAATGCGTGTCCATGATCAAATTAAAGGGACAATCAGCAAAAAATTGAAAGGCCAAAATAACAGCAGCTAATTCCAAGGACTAGTAAAGCTCTCCAAGCGCTGTGCATGCAAATATTGTTGTACAAGTGAATGAAGCGCTTTCAGCTTTTCTAGAGGGAGGGGCCACTGGTCAATCCATATGGGCTCTAAGGATTGCCATACCAATGGTAATGCGGATGGCAAGGTGGGTGAGGGAGGATTTTGGGCCATTATATATTAATATCGAGGGTGGTGTCCAGCTTTGTAAGTAAATCGCGGCCCCAAATACTGAGGTGGACAGGGAGTACAAAAGGGCGGATTGTAGCAAGGGCACAGCCTCCTGGTTTAGAGACCGTGACCCAAGACAAACTTTGGCGCCCAGGTTTGCTACCCTCGATCCCCCACAACTCTTTAGAAGGAACTGTTGGCCAACCGACCGGCCACTCCGGATCACGAATCACCGTAACGTCAGCTCCAGTGTCCACCAACCCTGTAAAAGGAACATTATTTAAGAGAAGTGTTAACTGAGGTTTTGAGGGGCGGACCGACATTGTCAGAGCAACAAGTGGAGAGGACGTATTGTGAGACGGCGACTGAGACAGCGTCGATCCAAAGCCGTTCCCGCCCCGGGTTCGATCCTCTGCGGCTGGCACCTGATAGGGGACTAAAATCAATTGTGCAATTGACCGTCCACGCGGGAGCGATTGCGGAAGATGGGTCCACACCTGAACCTTAATAACACCAGTGTAATCAGCATCGATGACTCCTGGGATGACAAAAAAACCCTGTTTCCCAGCGTGTGAGCGAGGGAGAACCAGACCCACAAATCCGGCAGGGAGAGGTCCCGTCACCTGTGTAGGTATGGCGCAAACCTCCCCTGGCAACTGAAAATCAGCGTCCTCCTGCATAATCAAATCAAGCCCTGTACTTCCGGCAGTCGCCGCCCTCATGGAATCTATGGATTGTAAGGCAGAGGAACAGTTGTCTGAGTGGGAAACACCCCCGTTTGGCCCTGGGTTCGGGGGGGACCCGTTGTGCGGTTTCCCGACCCGCTACGACACTGATTAGCCCAGTGATAGCCCTTCCGACACTTGGGGCACTTCTTTGAGGGGCGGGCGGGCGCCGTCGATGAGCGGCACTCCCGCTGAAAGTGACCCTCCTTACCACAGCGGTAACAACGCTTCCCCTCCTTCCTGGTTTTTCGCAGGGCGGCAGCCAGAACTCCAGCCTTATGTGCTTGGGTTCCGATGTTTTGGCACGCCCGCAGCATGTCCGACAGCTCTAGAATTCCAGAGGCTTGTGCAGCCTGGAGAGCACGGCGGCAATCCTCGTTCGCATTTTCAACCGCCATTTTTAACAGGATCTCCTGAGCTGCCACAGGGTTATCCACCTGTCGGAGGATAGCCTCCTGCAATCTGTTGGTAAAATCCATAAAGGACTCTGATGCACCCTGACGGATACTGGCAAAGCTTTTGGTAGGCTTGCCCGAATCCGGGACCTTCCGGAAAGCATGCTGGGCGCAGGTGGAAATAATGGGGAAGACGGCCTGAGGGAGTTGAGACTGCAGCTGAACAGTAGCAAACTGGCCCTCCCCTGCCAACTGCTCATAAATGATACCTTGCTCTCTATATACCTGGGCTTGGTGTTCCGCCATCTGCCGATACTCACTAAGCCAAATAACATACTGACTGGGTGTCAGCATCATGCGCAACAGCGCCTTCCAATCTTCAGGGATCAGGAAGTACCCACTACCTAGCCCTTCAATGAGACCACGCACATACGTGCTAGTCAGGCCGAACTCGCGAATCGCTTTCTTTACCTCTCTGATCACCGAGTAAGGCAAACTGACCCAGTCTGCAACCTGGTTGCCCTGGCCATCATCCTGCCAGGTCACCGGACAAACTGAGACCAGATCAGCCAGCTCCTCTGCTGTAAGATCTGAGCGAGTCTTCGCTGCGTGAACCATTTGTTGCACCAGCGAAAGCCTCTGAGCAGACGCAGACGACCCCCCGGGGGGCCCCGGAGCATGGGGCCCCACGGGCGGAGGGCGATCACACACCGGCTCCGGTGGGGAAGGCCAGGGAGGCGGTGGTAATAGAGGCACTGGGGGCGAAGCAGGGGGAGGGATGGTTGCAGGAGCGGACGGGGGTGGTGGGATTGGCAGTCCCTCTATTGGCGCAGGAGAGGGTCTTTCTGAGGCGACACACTGTTTCGCATTGTCAGGAGGGGGGATGGCTGCAGGAGCGGACGGGCGTGGCGAGATCACCAGCCTCGCGAGGGAGGGCCTGTCCGAGGCGACACGCTGTATCGCGTCGCGGCAGAGGTGCCAGGCATGTAAAGCCTGCACGGACGCCCGAGGCTCTTTGTGCAATGTCTGGCCCAACCGCTCCCAGTCAGCTAGCTTAAGGGTTCCGGCTTCAGGGTACCACGGGCATTGGGCACTCACCTCCTGTAGCAGGAGAGTGAGTTCTCGAGTGGGGCAGTCATGATGAGCCTTATGCAGCAAATACTGTAGCTCATTGCGGTGCTGCACTTGCAAAGCAGAGAGGGAGCTTCCCATACTTACCACAACGAAAAATACTCACCGGGATCCACGAAGCGGATGAGTGACGCGTCTGAAACCCTTGCCGGGCGAGGTGAGTGCTGAGGGCCCCACGTTTGGGCGCCAGTTGTGGCGGTTCAATGACAAGACAGAACACAGCTTTTAGCAAGCAAGCAGGCTGGTCTCTGCTAACGGGCTTCTCCCTGTCAGCTTTCCACCTTCCCCTTTATTCTCTCTCTCTCCCCGCGCATTACATTCTCCAACAGATAAAAGGAATACACTGGCTTTGTTTAACATTCTTATTTACCAGTTTCTATCTACTGCATTCCTTGCTCTCGGGCCTTGAGCCCAGTCCTGAGAGGCTTCCCACGATACATATCATCTTGGCGAGATTCCAAGGTTGATGCCCTTGAAAGAAGCTGTGTGTGCACTACTCCTACACAACACTCCGGGTGTGCCCTGAATGTTGCCAAGCGCATAAACCTTATGAATCCTACAAGAGTGGAGTCACTTCTCTTGGGATGAGGAGAATGTATTATTTTCTATGGATGGTGATCTGCTGAAATTAGTCTTGTATATTATTATATAAGTTCCAAATCATATTGCAATGTTTTAGTAAGACTATTAAATGCACTGGGTATAGTGCTAATTTTATAACAATCAAACAACAATATGTAGCTTTGAAATCCAGATGACAGCAGTATGTTTAGGATATTTAATGCAAAATATAATGGGTCAAAATCACCCATACACAAAAGGATGAATTTGGCACCAACTGGACAAATGAAAGACAGTCTCACTCTCCACCCATGTTTCCAGTATCCAATTACATTATAGGCTGAATGTAGGATTTCCTGTTCTGACTACATTATAATATTCTCATTCAAAAAAGATTAGGAGTGTCTAGTAACAGTACCTCGGGGCCCACATAAAATATTTTTGCTCAGTCAACACTGAAGTGAGCCTTTAAATAATAATTCAAGAAGTAATTTAATCTCAACAATGATTGTTTTATGGTATCTACATGACATTTCTCAGGAGGTGGTGAAGTAAGCAAAATAAGGGGAATTCAAAGGGAAATAAGTGAGAAACTAACATACAGGAGGTAGAAAACAGGAGGTGTTCAAAGAGAAACAGAAAAGGCATTCAAAAGATTACTTGTGGATCTCACATAATATACAAGAAAAGGATATTTAAGTGATGAGGATTTAGGAGGAGACAGCAAGCTGACTCAATGTCCATGCAGCAAACTTGGAAACTTTGGAAAAAAAATCAATTTAGGACTTGATACAGTAAGGTGCAAAGTTCCCTCAACTCCCATTGCAGTCAGTGTTTTGTGCATGTTTTCTTAAAATCAAGGGGGAAAATACAAGAACTGGGTACTTAATAGTGTGATTTAATGGCTCAGAAAATATGAACAGGTCAAAATGTAGTGACTTGTGGTTGTTGGTAATTCCCTCATATAAAGGGAAAATGGTGAATTTTGACATTAATTGTTTGTGAAAAGACAACAAAGCCTCACCACTCACCAACACACATTCTGTGGTTGTGTCATTTTATTTCTTTGTTCCAAATAGACAAGTCTATTTTTATTTCTTGAGTGCTGGGCTGCAATATTACTCTGCTGTTGTGTACTGCCTATATCAACTTTCTTTCTAGTGTTCTCACAGCAAATAACCAGATTTCCGTATGTCTACTGATAGACAAATGCCAGATTTTCAGAAGAGCTCAGCAAACATAATTGCGGAAGGATTTTCAAGAGATCTCTGCTCTTATTTAGGTGCATAAATTAAGTGGCAACATTTTAAATATTACCTAATGTATGTGTGTGGAGAATATAAATGAATTCTCTCTCTCTCACACACACACACACACACACACACAAAGTATCACTATGCCAGCTATTGGGCAGGACAGCAGAACTCAACTATTGCAGCAGATGTATTTCCCTTCTATATAAGGAAGCACCAGGAGGCATTTTACTTCTCTGGGGAAGTGATATTTCCCACAGCTACTCCTGTGGTAATGCAGCTCCATATTAGCAACCGAGGTCTGAGGTTATAGGTATAAGAGCCCTGAGGTTAAATTTTCTGAAGTGTTTAAGTGATGTTGGAGCCTACATCCCATTTTCAAGAGCAAGTAAGACAAGTAGAATGTTTACCCAGCATACTGGAACCCACAGGAGCAAGTCTTCCAGCCTGGGTCAGACTTGGGCTAGTCCAGTAGATTCTAGCACTCTAAAACTAACCTTATAGACAGTACTTTGAATTTGCAGCTTGGGCTGGAACTGGAGTTCCAAAGTCTATGGAGCATGGTGGACAAGTTTGCAAATTCATGTCACTTGTCTGAGAACTTCAGCAATTCTAAAGTCTTCACTGTACCCCTGGGTGTGAATTTGAGGATCTCTTTTATTCTAAATACACTTTGCATATAAAAAGATAGGCCAAGAGTATCTAGTATACAACAAGTTCTTCAGAAAAGCAAGTTATACTTCAATTAAGTATGGCATTTTAGAATGCTTATATTTCATTCTGCTTGCATGACGTTCCCTTGGGGTTTGAGGCAAGGAAGCCCTGGGATGAATGAGATAACATTTTGATGTATGTGTAGTGGTGTCTTAATGTGGCCTCAGTATCAAAAGGACAGATTATCAACACAAGATGCTTGACTTAGGCCCACTAAGACGTCCCAGAGTCTTTGTAAGAGGGCTGGTGACCCTTTTGCCCATCTCTAACAAGTGACACTCATTTCTTTTCCTGTATTTATTCAGGAATAAATCAGAATAAATACATACATATTTGTGATAATCTACAATAAGAGTTCTCTAACCCCAGCAGTGTCTGTTTTTAGGAACAACTTGTCTTTGCTAGTGCCTATTCTGAACAATTCGTAAAGAAACTTACTCACTGAGACACAGCAAAAGAACCAACTTCAAGCTACTAGACATCTTGCACTCATCCAGAGATTCATCTGCCAGCCACATTCCACCTGAAAATTTTAAAATCTACTAGTCACCCACATGACAAAAGTTAGAGATACCAGCCTGATCATATTTCTAGCATTTGAGAATGATTGCAAATGCTAGCACTGAAAGATAAAGCCAAGAATATATCAATCAAAATAAACTATAGACATGTGCAAACCCATACTGTACCATATTGCCAGGTTAGTACATAGTACCCATCCCTTCCAAAGCCACCTCCATTCCTTTTGACAAATTCTCATAGTGAGATAATTATCCATCTGGTTTAAAAAAAAATCAGAATATATAATTTTAAAAGTCATGAAAGTTTCCGTTAGTTTGATCATACACTTGAAAGATAAAAAGTAAGGTAATATCAGGTTTCAATCTTCATAGTGATGACATCATAAAAGGATATCCTCACCTAAAAAGAGGTGAAGTATTCTAAATACTTAAGGTATTGACAAAAAACTAAAACAGAGACAAATCTGTGGCAAAACATTAAGCATTTGGGCGACACAAATCTAACAATTAGGAAACTAAGAATAAATGATGTATTTGGTCAGAACTATTTTGTCGTCACAAATGGTTTTCAGCATAAATCATAAAGTTACAGAAGAAGGCAACAGATACAAAGCTTATATGATTTCAAAAGAAATCTAGATATGTATTTCTGGAGGGAATGATTGAGAAATATAATAAAAGAGCTGAGGAAAAAAAATGGAATTGAGCTCAGCAACAAGAGAGAGCAGGCATATTGTCCCAGATAACATTTTCCTGTTCCTGAAGTATCCGATATTAGTTTTAACTGAATTCTGAGAACTCATTGAAAAGGTTGTGTGCAATAATATGTGCACTGAATTCTGGTACACTAGTGAAAAGCTTTCCTCTCTTCATCCACTATACTGTACTGCAGTGTATTTTAAAATAATCTTCATTGTTATGGGAGCTGTGGGAAGCCATGCAGGCCGCAGGGAGATGCAGCCTCCCACTTCCCACAGCTCCCATTGGCCGGGAATGGTGAACCACAGCCACTGGGAGCTGTGGACGGCTGTGCCTGCGGTGGCCAATGTACACAAACGGTCTCGCGGCCCGCCAGTGGATTGCCTGCGGGCCACATGCGGCGCATCGGGGTCACAGGTTGCCCACCACTGGTATGGAGTGAGAGATAGACATACCCAGAAGAGTTTACAATTCAAATACAGAAAGCAGGCTTACTGTGGGGAAAGAACTATAACATACAAGCAGAATGAATGGAGTTAAGGTCTCCAAGTGTCATGTTTGTCCCATGATTGGTTTGTTTTACAGGATATTTTGGTTGGGTTTTATTTTTATTATTAAAAGTGATGTTGGGTGAAGGGAAAGATAGGAATAGATTAGATAAAGAAAAATAAAGAAATGGAGTGGAAATATTAAGAGGCATGGTCTTCTCAAGCCTACCATAGAGAGCAGATGAAATGAAACTAAAGGGAAAAAACTGTGCAGGAGGCAACTGTTCATGAGGGTTGGCACAAGCCACCAGAAGGGCAGAAAATGTCCAGAGTCAAAACTGAATGAACCATTGTCTTAGCTTGGACTGTTGGATACAAATGATGCTATCAAACTGCTTCTATTGTTGCTCCTGCAGGCTTCAGTCTCCACCCCTAGCCTGGTACCCTCTTGCAAGCTCTCTCTTCCCTGATCCCACACTGCTTTAGTACCCCTCAGAGCGGTAGTTTAGTTTGGGGGATACAGCTAGAAAGGAGCATGGGTAGCCATGGCTGATCTCATTTCTTCCCCCCTCCCCCCGCCAGTAGGTGCATTTCACTATGTTTGTTTAATGCATGTTGAACTCACCTGGAATTACATTTTCAAAGAGTTTATTTTAAGGATGCAGTTAAACAATTTCTGTAACTGAGCTATTGGGTATGCAAATTAATAGAAATATTGTCAGAAATACAGGTTAAACACTGGAAAACCTAGAAAACAAAAGCTGTTGTTCATGCCCAGTTGAACTCTTAAATTGGGTATTAGATTTTCTCATGCCTTGTGACACATAAGGCAACTCAGTGTTTCTGCTTCCATTGGTCTAATGCCACTTTTCTTGGTCCATTATAGACTGTTTCCATGACAGTGACATATTTGTCAATGGTTCTTAAATATTGTCTATTGTCCTCTTTTCCATCTTCCACCAGATGACATCCAATCAAGGGCTTGTGGACATCATACAACATCTGAAAATCACTTCAGCCTTTATTGGCTAATCATTACACTGGGAGCATATTTGTGCACTCACAACATCAGATTTTCAACAAGTTCAGGGAAAAGATTTTTTGCTGCACACTTTTGAACAAGCCTTTGTTCATGTATGTCCAATTTAGCCTTTCCTGCATGCATACATCTTCCAACCCCTTGTGTAAGTCATTTAAGCAGTGAGTTAGTGTGTCCTAGTGGATTGGGATGTGCGTTCTATGTCAGGCTCAGCCACTGGCCTGCTGGGTGATCTTGAAGTCATTTCACCTTTCTGTGCCTCAGTTTCCTTATCTGTAAAGTGGCAAGAGTGATGCTTGCCTTGTTTGCATTCTACTTTGAGTTCTACTGATGAAAAGCTCTAGGTCAGAGCTAGGTATTCTTTATTATAAAAGTACAAGACGGGGCCCAGAGTTGGGCTCTTAACTTTAGGCAACCATTTTAAAAAAAATCTTAGTTTAATTTTTTCATCCAAACTCTCTTCAAATTCATTATAGATTTGTCATGCTTTCTTTTGTTTGCTTATATAAATTAACCATTCATTAACCTTGGCATGTCTTTTGTACATAGAAGATAGAAGCATTCAAACTATTCTGCAACTTTCTTAAATGAAAGATCTCTTTCCATTTCTGTTGGGATACAGCTGCTCAGCCTCCTAACATACACCATATCTCGCTTCTTCTGACCCTTCCTTGACCTGTCCTACTGATTCCTCTCCCCATATTTGTTCCAAAGCAATTTTAAAGAAATCAGGTAGGGTCTGGTCACACAGGGAATGGACAGCCTGCAATTGGAAGGGCCAGGATGGAGGGTGAGCCACATCCACTCCTAAACTTGCAGAGGTTATGGAGAAAAAAAATAATGCAGCCCCAGGCTGTAGTCGTTCCCTTCAGTGCTGGGGAACTCTCCCCCCATTGATGTAGGGTTTTGGGAGCAGCCACAGACAGGTTGTGCAACTCCAGTAAAACCACATTAGAGTCATCAGCAAGAGGGGAGAAGAATGGCTACAGAGGCAGAAGTGAGGCATAGGGACTCCATGAAGATGCCACTTGCCTCTCTTATCTGATGATTTCCTCTGTTCTCAGTGTAGAAAGTGACTTATTGTTCCAGTAGAAAAACCCTGTCTGCCTCACCAAAAAAATCTGCAAAATGATTCTTCACTGCAGAGGATGTGAGGGAGATTCCCAAACATGATGCATTCTTTTTAGGTGAAATATCTGATTGAGGTGTCATTAGCAGAAGTTTTGGAACAAATTGATAAACTAAACAGTAATAAATCACCAAGACCAGATGGTATTCACCCAACAGTTCTGAAGGAACTCAAATGTGAAATGGCAGAACTAACAACTGTGGTATGTAGCCACCTTTAAATCAGCTTCTATACCAGATGACTGGATGATAGCTAAAGTGACACCAATTTTTAAAAAAGGCTCCAGAAGTGATCCTAGCAGTTAGAGGTCAGTTAACCTAACTTCAGTACCGGGCAGATTGGTTAAAACTATAGTAAAGAATGGAATTATCAGGCAGATAGATGAACATGGTTTTTATAAAGGAAAATCATGCCTCACCAATCTACTAGAATTCTTTGAGGGAGTCAACAAGCATGTGGATAAGGGTGATCCAGGGAATATACTTAGATTTTCAGAAAGCTTTTGACAAGGTCCCTCACCAAAGGCTCTTAAGCAAAGCAAGCTGTCATGGGATAAGAGGGAAGGTCCTCTCATAGATCAGTAACTGATTAAAAGATAGGAAAGAGAGGATAGGAATAAATGGTCAGTTTTCAGAATGGAGAGAGGTAAATACTGGTGTCCCCCAGGGGTCTGTACTGGGACCAGTACTGTTCAATATAATCATAAAATGATCTGGAAAAAGGGGTAAACAATGAGGTGGCAAAGTTTGCAGAGGATACAAAACTATCAACATACTTAGGTCCAAAGCGGACTACGAAAAGTTACAAAGGGATCTCACAAAACTGGGTGACTAGGCAACAAAATAGCAGATGAAATTCAATGTTGATAAATGCAAAGTACTGCACATTGGGGAACATAATCCCAACTATACATATAAAATGATGGGATCTAAACTAGCTGTTACCACTTAAAGATCTTGGAGTCATTGTAGATAGTTTTCTGAAAACATCCACTCAATGTGTAGTAGCAGTCAAAATAAGCTAACAGAATGTTGGGAATCATTAGGAAAGGGATAAATAATAAGATAGAAAATATATTGCCTTTATATAAATCCATGGTACTCCCACATCTTGAATACTGCAGTGTGGTCACCACATCTCAAAAAAAAAAAGAATTGGAAAAGGTTCAGAAAAGGGCAACAAAAATGATTAGGGGCATGGAACAGCTTCCATATGAGGAGAGGTGAATAAGGCTAGACATTTCAGCTTGGAAAAGAGATGACTGGGGGGGGGGGAATATCACAGAGGTCTATAAAATCATGGCTGGTGTGGAGAAAGTAAATAAGGGAGTATTATTTACTCCTTCTCATAACAAGAACTAGGGGTCACCAAATGAAAATAGGCAGCAGGTTTAAAACAAACAAAAGGAAGTATTTCTTCACACAACAGAGTCAACCTGTGGTACTCTTTGCCAGAGGATGTTGTGAAGGCCAAGACTATAACTGGGTTAAAATAACCAAACAACCAAACAAAAGAACTAGATGAATTCATGGAGGATAGGTCATCAGTGGCTATTTGCCAGGAATAGTATCCCTAGCCTCTCTTTCCCAGAAGATGGGAATGGGTGATGGGGATGATTACCTGCTGTGTTCACTCCCTCTGAATCACCTGGCATTGGCCAGTGTCAGAAGACAGGACACTTGGCTCAATGGACCTTTGGTCTGACCCACTATGGCTGTTCTTATGTTCTAATGGGACCCTCATTCCAATATTTCTGCAGATGCTCTGGGCCTCCATTAGCATGGTTTTTATTGTGGGAGGCACTTTAAGTCGCCATCAAAAACTTGTTAGAATCTAAGAACTCTCTTATACAACTAGATTAATGCTGAAGATAATGACCTGAAGAAGAGGTCTGTGTGAACTCAAAATCTTGCCTCTAACCAACAGAAGTTGGTCCAATAAGAGATATTGGACCCACCTTGGCTCTCTAATATTTTGGGACCATCATGGCTACAAAAAATACTGCATATATTAAAATATTTTTCCTCACAGAAATAAAAAATAAATTGTTTTCCTCCGCATAGGATAAAAAATTGCAACTTTAAAGTGGACTGTAAAAGGTAAGGGGGGGGGTGCAGAGAAAGACTCATGAAAGGAAGAATTCCAAAAGCTCAAATGCTATATTTGTGGACATGCGCATGTGAAATTCAATTGTGAATCAGGGTACCTGTGTGGCAACTTGAATTTTATTCACTGATTGAATTTCATGAGTTGTCTTGTTAAGTATGATGTCCAAAATTTCCAGTAGTATTTTGCCGAGATTCTAATTCACTGCATCCTTTGGGGCCACCAGCCTCCAGATCAATGCTGAACAAGATCACATTTGTTATTAAAATTAAATATATAGAGAGAGAGCAGACAATACATCAGTCTAATTAAAAAAAAACCCAAGGATTTATATACATTTCACTTCTGCATGTAACAGCTCTGTTTCAGAGTTTTTGGCTTCTCATGAGGGATCACAAACTTCTATATGTAAATGGTATTAAATATTAACTTTTTGCCAAGAAAGATTGCTTTTGTTAAGATTAAAAAGACAGCAGTATGGGTTTATTCATGCTCCATCTGTTCTATTTTCTCCAATGGCAACTTCAAAGCACTTTAGGATTATTGAATGTTTGCTAAGGAATGCCAACACAATAGTCCTCCCTCAGGAGAAGAAATCAGAAGAGTTCAAGAGTGAAAGGAATTCTCAGTCTCTCAGTTGGCGGTTTAATCCAATATTTAATTGTATGTGTATTTATTTCTATTGATTTTTTTTAAGGCTGATTGAGAGAAAATAACTTGCAGCCTTCTTAACACATGAAGAATTACAGCAGGAGCTGGTATAGTTTACTGAATGAACAATGCTATTCATAAATGAAGAAAATTTCAAAAGCTTGTTTCCTGCTGCTAATTTTGCTAGTGTAGTGAATTATTGTTGGATTGCTGGGAACAGCAGGATATCTTTATGATACATGTGCAGGAAGGAACAGATCTGATGAGTGATGTTAATCATTAAAGCCCCAGTTAATGTAGGTGTCAAAAAAAAAAAAAATCTGAAGTACAATCCTCCCCCCTTCATGTTTTGCCTCAAAGTAACTTTTAAAAAAATATTGGTTTAAAACATGGCCTTGTACATTGATGAGATGGTCCTTCTAGAACTGTGTTACTCAGGGCTCTCAGACAGACGTACATATGGGAAATGGATTTTTGCCTTCCCCGCCATCATCACCCTTGCAGTTAAGTCATCTCAGCCGTCTCTTTTTCAGTTTCTTGAGTCTGATTATAAGAATTAATAAATAAATCTGCAGATTTCAGTCTACAGTAGGAGAATGTTTAATCTTGCTCATCCAGAAGCTGTTAAGGAGCTTAACTCAGAACTCTGTTTTGTAGCTCAAACATTTTTAAGTTATGCCATTTTCCACCTTATAATATTGCTGTCGTCCTTGCTGTACAGATTATTTTCCTTGGCATATGTGTTTTAGATCTATGAAAGGTATTTCTAAGACACCTATCACCAGGAAATCTTACTTGATTAGTCTGTAGTGAACAGAAGTAAAATCATAGTTTTATACAGAAATTCATCTGTCCATGGTAATGGGGATATAGGAATTATTTTAAGCAGAACTGTTAGAATCATAGAATATCAGGGTTGGAAGGGACCCCAGAAGGTCATCTAGTCCAACCCCCTGCTTGAAGCAGGACCAATTCCCAGTTAAATCATCCCAGCCAGGGCTTTGTCAAGCCTGACCTTAAAAACCTCTAAGGAAGGAGATTCTACCACCTCCCTACGTAACGCATTCCAGTGTTTCACCACCCTCTTAGTGAAAAAGTTTTTCCTAATATCCAATCTAAACCTCCCCCATTGCAACTTGAGACCATTACTCCTCGTTCTGTCATCTGCTACCATTGAGAACAGTCTAGAGCCATCCTCTTTGGAACCCCCTTTCAGGTAGTTGAAAGCAGCTATCAAATCCCCCCTCATTCTTCTCTTCTGCAGACTAAACAATCCCAGCTCCCTCAGCCTCTCTTCATAAGTCATGTGCTCTAGACCCCTAATCATTTTTGTTGCCCTTCGCTGGACTCTCTCCAATTTATCCACATCCTTCTTGTAGTGTGGGGCCCAAAACTGGACACAGTACTCCAGATGAGGTCTCACCAGTGTCGAATAGAGGGGAACGATCACGTCCCTCGATCTGCTTGCTATGCCCCTACTTATACATCCCAAAATGCCATTGGCCTTCTTGGCAACAAGGGCACACTGTTGACTCATATCCAGCTTCTCGTCCACTGTCACCCCTAGGTCCTTTTCCGCAGAACTGCTGCCTAGCCATTCAGTCCCTAGTCTGTAGCGGTGCATTGGATTCTTCCATCCTAAGTGCAGGACCCTGCACTTATCCTTATTGAACCTCATCAGATTTCTTTTGGCCCAATCCTCCAATTTGTCTAGGTCCTTCTGTATCCTATCCCTCCCCTCCAGCGTATCTACCACTCCTCCCAGTTTAGTATCATCTGCAAATTTGCTGAGAGTGCAATCCACACCATCCTCCAGATCATTTATGAAGATATTGAACAAAACCGGCCCCAGGACCGACCCCTGGGGCACTCCACTTGACACCGGCTGCCAACTAGACATGGAGCCATTGATCACTACCCGTTGAGCCCGACAATCTAGCCAGCTTTCTACCCACCTTATAGTGCATTCATCCAGCCCATACTTCCTTAACTTGCTGACAAGAATACTGTGGGAGACCGTGTCAAAAGCTTTGCTAAAGTCAAGAAACAATACATCCACTGCTTTCCCTTCATCCACAGAACCAGTAATCTCATCATAAAAGGCGATTAGATTAGTCAGGCATGACCTTCCCTTGGTGAATCCATGCTGACTGTTCCTGATCACTTTCCTCTCATGTAAGTGCTTCAGGATTGATTCTTTGAGGACCTGCTCCATGATTTTTCCGGGGACTGAGGTGAGGCTGACTGGCCTGTAGTTCCCAGGATCCTCCTTCTTCCCTTTTTTAAAGATTGGCACTACATTAGCCTTTTTCCAGTCATCTGGGACTTCCCCCGTTCGCCACGAGTTTTCAAAGATAATGGCCAAGGGCTCTGCAATCACAGCCGCCAATTCCTTCAGCACTCTCGGAATGTTAATTATTTCCATGCAACAGAAGTTAGATTTTAGCAGGTGTGGGTTTCTCTATCTTTCCCCGACCTCTCCCCAGGCAGGAAAGAAAGGAAAACTAAGATGTTTACAATGTAACTCTTAAGACAGGTGAACTTTCCATCTGTAGTGAGTATACCTGCCAAAGGCAATTGAGTTAGCAGATATCACTGCTGAGCTCAAGAGGAAACAGGGTTCTGGCTTGACCAGCACACGACTCACACCAAAGCAGTCACAAGCAGAGGTGTGAACAGGCAGTTCAGCTATTAAGCCATCTGAGGTCTCCATTGTCATTGTTTCATTGCAATCCTAATTGGAGTACTGCAGTGCAATGTGTCTTTATAAAACCCAAGAGCTCTTTCAATCATCAGTAACTGTATTGGACCTATCATGTTTACAAATCCATTCTCCACAATGGCCATGTAACCTGGAATTAACAGTTGTCTTGATGGAAATTGTGGCCAAGATTACTTCAGTAACAGATGTTTTCAGCTGTGAAAAGTCTTCCTAGTCTTCCTTCAAGCTGAGTTAGCCTAAGGGATGCAGACATCACTTATTGTCTTTCTAGCTGGTTAGGGACTGACAAGCAAGTCTGACTGCTGACCTGCTCCTATATACTAATTACTTCTGACAAGAAAATCATGATGCAATCACATCATTTGGTAACCCATTTTTTTCCTCCAAACTGTAAAACCTTATAATCTACTCAATATATTGCCACAAACAGCTGTGGATTCTGTGCTTTGTCAGTATTAGGCTGTGGCATTTTAATGCACTACACTGAGAACAGTTAG
The DNA here is from genome assembly GCF_965152275.1 of Natator depressus. NCBI lineage: Eukaryota > Metazoa > Chordata > Testudines > Cheloniidae > Natator > Natator depressus. The sequence continues at coordinate 49,658,039 of NC_134237.1, forward strand.
AATCCTTCAGTATGGAGCAGGAGAGGTCATGCTACTTATAACTCAAGTCTTAATGGACCTTTTCAGGAACTGGATGATATAACCTGAATACTCCCATCATGCCTATAGCATCCCCCTGATGAGCTCCCTTCCTCCAGCCCCAATACAAATAGAGTTAAACCTGAAATAATGGCAACAGCAGAGGACTATTCAGTAATCTTAACAACTATTTTATTGTAACAAACATATTATGCCACTCCAAGAGTATATTTTAAAGTACTCCCCTTAAGATCAGATTGTTCCACTAAGGCACAGGCCTGTAAACAGTGACTTTGAGATGTATTTATCATTTCTAGTGCAGTTAAGTGCCTAGAAGTCCAACTGATGATCAAATCATGCTAGGCACATAATAATAGCAGGTACTATGCACTTATAATGAAGAAATGGTCCCCATTCCTGTCTACCATCCCAGGGAAGAACTTTTGAAGCTCCCTGGTAAGGTGATGGATCATGTCTCCTGTACCACCACTTAGCTGAATTCAGGTGGTTGACAGCCTTTGTGGCTCTCAAGTTCTTCAGATTGGTATTCAAGTAACATTATCCAATACATTATACACAGGTTCTCTGCATTATGAAAGGCGCTGCATTGCACAATATTTAATGTTTGTCTTGTAAAGCAAACAAATTGTATTACTGTTGCCTTATTTGAATCTTGAGTCAAAGAAACCCTACTGTTTTCTTACTTCTTTGTGGTCACTACCAGCCCTTATGTGGAATGATGCCTGAAGCTTCCAGTCATCAGTTTGTTTTTTTCTGGGTATTAGTGACTCCTTCTGCCACTCTGTCAAATTAGTGAAGGCCAAGAAAAGATCAGATGCCCTATTAATTCATTTGAAAGGCACTTAAATAGACTTTCTAGGTCTCTGCAAATCTCTCAGATTTCTGTTCTCATGCCCCTTGGAAGAAAAGGACTTTCTCCCAACAGTCTCTGCCTATAAAAGATGACACCCTCTCTACTAGAAGAGTGCACCAGTTTAACTATTAAATTTAAAGTTTAGTTGAAGCTAAATTGATATATGTAATGTTTAAACTGATTTTGGTGTGCACATTAGGGGTTCAACTAAAGAGAGTTTAAAATTGATTTAAAGTAGTGCAATGTTCGGTATAGACAAGGCCTCAGTTTTTAATGAAGTTGATGTTTCAGTTGCCTTCCAGGCATCCATGGGAAGAACTCCCATCCATTACATAGGACCAAGATTGCACGAAGGGCACCTATCTGCCTCACACTCACTACAGGATTGGTCTGCATTTGATTGACATTTGGAGCTTCTCTCTTTCAACCAGGAGTGCTAGAAAGCTTTTTTAAAAATAGATTCTGCAGATGTTGATTAACCTAATGGAAGGAGGAGGATTGCCCCTCCACTCATATGTGACATTGTGTGCAAAAGGGGACAGGGCCATGAACTCACATCCTTCACACTGCCTTTGGCATGGATAGTACCCCAGGGCACTCATAGGAAGTGCATTGGTGCCTAGTCCTGCATAACGAAAGGGTGAATCAAGAGTTAATAAGACTCCTTGTACCTTCCCCTGTACCCACAAAGGAGCCAGGAACAATTTGGCTCTTTATTATGGAAACCTATGGTTCTTGGATAGAGCTTTTAAATAAAGTGATAAGCAATAAATACAGCTTTTCAGTTATTTTTAACTTCATATTAATGTGCACGTTGACCCATTTTTATACTTAAAATAATTACTGTCTTGCTTTCAGAATTGTTTATGCTTCCTGTCTCAAGCTTTGATGTATTTTTTTCCATTAATGCTTTTCATAAGCATATTGTGAAGTACTCTGAAGGAAAATATATAAAATCAAAATGATATAATTACATTATAAGATTAGATCACAATCAATTTAGGGATTCTCATATTATTGTAGAACGCCAGTGAAGTTACAGTTTAGTAGCTTTAGATACATTTGCATATTGCTTGCTTTTCATCTAACAGTATTATTTACCAGTGCTTACAAAATCCCATTAATTGTATAGGATCTAATAAAGTAAATTTGTAGTATGGGGATAAACTAATCTTCTGAAATATTAGGGACTGTAAAAATATGTATTCCACCATTTGTGAATCTTGGTATGATTATTTGTTCATATAGGCTTCCATCCACCTTGGATAAAAAGCTGTTACAACTTATAGTTACAGTATTTTATAGGTCACCATCTAAAGCAATAAATATTTTTTTTCCTTTGAATCAAATCTACATGGCAAGTCTTTGTTTCTAAGCAGCTACTGATATTAGAATTTTCCTATTTTCTTTTTAAGATCTTATTAGGCAAGTCTCATTGTGAGTTTTGCCTAAGGACTTCAAAATGTAGACAAAGACAATAGTGTTTTATATATAAACAAAATCTTGCAGTTCTATGGCAACATCAGTGAATCCTTTTTCTGTAGGGGTTAAGAAGGGATGAATAGAGATCAGGGAGAACACCACATTTGTGTTGTAACAAAGGCTAGAGGACAGAATAATAGTCAAGAACAACAGGAAAGTAGTTTTTGATTTTTTTTGCTAACTGTTAACAAAAATCTTAAACTGTGTTTAAAAACTGCTGTTCTTGAAAACTTCATGTTAAGGCTGAAGCTTGAGATCTTATGAGCTGCAAAAGAGGAAAGCTTGTGGTAACAAGTATAAGAAAGAATTATCTACCAGCATGTGGTGTTCGCTGAATGGGTATTAGTTCAATGAATAAATTGGAACTCAAATAATCTTGGCACAAAGGTTTTGGAGCTACAGGCCAGAAAGTTACTCAACAAAACACTTTGGCCTTTCACAATCAAGAAAGGGTTGAAGTTATAGCTTGACAAAGGACATTCCAGGAACAAGGCAACAAATCTATCATGCTACAACAAATAGCTTAAGGAGATATTATGGGACTAGATATTAACCATTACTATAAGGCAGGGGAAGGAAAATTTTCTGGCCTGGCGGCCACATCACATTTCCAAAATTGTATGCAGGGCCGGTTACGGGAGGCTCTCTCCCCCCAAATAGCCAGGCATGGCATGGCATGGCATGGCATGGCATGGCCCGGCCTCCACCTCCCAGCCAACCCCCCTACTCCCTGACCACCCCCCGACTCCACACCCCTGAGTGCCCCCGCCACCCCATCCAACCCCCTCCTTCTCATTTATGACTGCCCCCCCAGAACTCCCACCCCATCCAAACCCAGTTTCCCACCCTCTGACCGCCCCAACCCCTATCGACACCCCGAAACTCCCCAGACCTCTATCCAGCCTTCCCTGCCCCCTTACCGCACTGCCTGGAACACCGGTGGCTGGCGGCGCTAGAGCCACATCGCCCAGAGCGCCAGGTCAGGTCGCGGCTCTGCAACTGCGCTTTTCGGCCGCCCATGGCATTGCGCCAGCAGTGCGGCTCACTGAGACTGCGGAGGAAGAGGAAGAGCAGGGGAGGGGAGAGGCCGGGATTAGACTCCTGGTCCAGGAGTTCAGTGGCCAGGCAGGAGGGCCCTGCAGGCCATAATTTGACCCGCCTCTGCTATCAAGGGGTTATATAAGTGGCAGTATAGAAGGGCAACCCTCTTGGTACTGAACTTGGCTCTGCTGTGGCCTGCCTCACTTCCCCTTCCCCCCCCCCCCATGAGGTAACAACAAGGCCATTATAACAGCCTAGTCAAACAGAAGGCACACTCTCTACTTTACAGCAGAGTCTCTTCACTTAATAAAGCCTTCTCAAAGAAGCACTTTTATAACAGTTTAAAAGTATTTTACCTCAAAGAGCAGATAAAAGTCTCTGTGTTTATTCTTCCCCACCACCTAGGGAACTCTAGTCTTTACCCTGCTCATGGTCTCTCCTAGGCCTTCCTCCATGCAGAGTTTTTGCCTAGTTCAGGCTCCCTTCCTCTAGAGCTTCCCAAACAGAGTTCTAAGGCTTTTCTTAGGCCCAGTGCCCTTAATTAACTGCCTTCCTGCTACATAGGCAGTTAATATCCCCAGGTGGACCTGATTTGGCTCATTTCCTCCAGCTGAGCCTGGGCATTTGACTCCCCCTAAAAGGCCAGCCCTGTGACAGGCAGTCTTTTCATTTCAGTACTGATGTTGGGTTTAACAAATTATAAGAAACAGGGGACATTGTTGTAGTTAGATGTAGTTTAATTTAAATTCAGTAATTTAAAGAGAGCATTTTGACATAATATACCTAGAATTCTGAAGATGCTATATGAAACCAAATTTCAATTTAATTCCAGACATTTATTTTATTCTCTCATTAAATAATTTTTATTCAGGAATACAGAGTAATCTTATTTTAGTGAAGGATTTATTTAATTTTAGAGAATAACTTCTCTCTGGACTCAGTCCTGTAAGGTGCCGAGATGCTGAGGAATGTGCTGGTTCTTGCCGACAGGCTATTCCATATTGCATAGTTATGCTGCTGCTGTTTTGTTTTTAATTGACATTAGGTGTATTTTGTATGGGTGGCAGAGTGCTTAGAACCTGGGACAAGTTTTTTTCTTAATATGAAATCAAAGTAAATACACATTAGTCTTATTGGTATTGCTGTTAATTGTGTGGACTGACAAAACTTAAGGTCCCAATCCAGCAAGATGCTATACATAGGCAGACCCCAACCCCAAGGTAGCTGTACATTGCTGCACGGGTCTGCTCACATAGAACAATGTGCAAACGGGGGCTAAATCAAAATAAGCCTACAGCAAATGACACTAATGCTAAAAATATAAATCCTAGAAAACTGAGTTCCTGATCTTTCCCCATAAGAGCTCCCCGCTTCCTCCTTTCTTTATCACATGGCCAACACAACTATCTTCTCTGTCACTCTAACCCATAATCCTGGGTTTATCTTTGAATCAGCACTCTCCTTTGAGCCACACACCCAGGATATCTCTAAATATTGCTGCTTCTACCTTTACAAGATCTCTAATAGCCAAGCTTTCCTCTCTGCCACACTCCCAAAACGCTTGTCCAAGTGTAAGCGGGGGAATAGTCCTGCTCTTGTGGGGAACTTTCCTGGCTTCTGCACTACCCCGGTGAAGTGGGCTAGCGAATGGATCTGAGTCCTCGCTCCCACTTCCTTTACCCAGTAGCCTCCCTGCCCTTGAGGACTCCCCTTCCACTCTCCTGTCTGGCAGAGTCCTCGTAACCCCAACAAGGCTGGGCCCAGGATTCCTGGGGGGCTCGACCCCCAACCCTGCTGTGGTCACCTGGGACAGGGGCTAGGATGTCCCCACTCCGGGGTGTACTCTCTGCACTGGGCACTTCTCTGACCCACTGACCATTACATACAAGTTAAAGTTATTTAATCAACAATTAATTTTAAAAAGAATAAGGAAAAATGGGAAAGGTTAAAGGAAACACATCAACCCGCTCTGTGACAAGGAACTTCACAAACAGTGTCTCTGGAACGTCAGGGCAGTTCACAGTCTGTTCCTTGTAAGTCCCAGGCCTTCTTCTCAGGCCCTGGCTGTGCTGTAGGGATGCTGTGGGTTGGACACTTGCTCTGGTGGTGGCCTCACGCTCTCAGGGTCTAAGTGATAGGACCCTTCTGCCCAGTGTTGCCCCCGCCCTGTCGGGGTTACGATCCAAGCCTGGCCTGCAGAGCCTCTTGGCTGAGGCATCTCCCTGTGCTGGGCCCACTGCCCAGTGTTCCCGTCGCTCTCCCCAGCTGCTCACCGCACCCAGCTCCAGACTGCTCCAGTCCCAGCTCCACCACTCTGCCCCAGCACGGCTGCTGCTGCTCTGCCTCCAGCTCCCTGGGCTGCTTCTTTGGCCCCTCTGACTCTGATTGCTACAGCTCTGCTCCCAGGACAGGTCTGCTCTGCAGGCTGCTTCTGTGACTCTGCTCCCAGCACTGACCTGCTTCGTGGGCTGCTTTTCTGGCCCCTCTGGCTCTGGTTGCTGCAGCTCTCCTCCCAGGGAGAGTCTGCTCTCTCTGGGCTGTGCCTCTGGCTTTGGGGCTGCAGCAGCTCTGCTCCCAGGACAGGGTCTTCTCTCTCTGGATCTGGCATAGCTCTGCTCCCCAGCTCAGCTTGGCCCCACTTTGTCTGATCCAGGCAATTCCAGCTCATACGGAGGACAGGACCTCCCTGGCCTCCTGACTCCCTGATTAGCCTGCCCGCCCTGTCATTCAGGCTGACCTGGGGCATTGGCCTTTCCCCATTGTTCCTGGGGACTGGCAGTCTCAGGGTCCTGATACCCCATAGACCCTTCCCCCTTTTTAGTACTGGGAGCTAGCCAACCAAAACACCCCCACTGACTGTTAGTAAGGGGACTGTTGCCCCCTTACACAAGTCTCAATCATTTCACCCCATGATGACTGCAGTCACCTCCTCACTGGCCTAGATGTTTCAATCTCACATGAAAAGTTAAATAAAATAATAATTTAAGCTGCATGTACACTCCTTATTCTGGTTATATTTCACATACTGTGTCAAACACTTAGACTTTTGCAGATACTGTAAGAGTGTAGCTTTGAGAGTAGCAGTCGTGTTAATCTGTATTCGCAAAAAGAAAAGGCGTACTAGTGGCACCTTAGAGACTAACCAATTTATTTGAGCATAAGCTTTTGTGAGCTACAGCTCACTTCATCGGATGCATTCCTTTGGTTACACTATTAAAGTTTCTGCCCCATTGAAACATTACCTGGGGACAATCTAGACTGCTGAACAGCTGAGTCCCCTCAATTCTCCAATGTGGGGTGCCTTTTACACTGCTTCAGCGTAAGATCAATCACTTCTGGTCTGCTCACACAGCCTCCAGCATGTAAATTACTCCCAAATTACTATACAGTATGAGTGCTGTGGCCAGACTCTCTTGAATTACACTGCAAAACACCACCAGCCAATTCCCAGTCTCAGACTTTCCCCAGAAATGTATGTCTTCTACTGCCCAGCCCTTTTCTGGACAACACAAGCTCATAGAAAGTGGGTCATTTTATTCATAGAAAATTATATGCACAAATCCTGTTAAATGGAGTTTTCCAAAAACTTCAATCCAAGCACACTGGTTTTAATTAAAACAAAATTAGTTTGTTAACTACAGAAATATAGATTTTAAGTGATTACAAGTAATGAAGCATAAAAGTCACAATTGGTTACAAAGAAATAAAAGGTAAAACACAACTAATACCTAACTTAACAAACTAAGTGAATTCAAAGCAAAAGTCTCTCTCACCATATACTTCAGCAGTCTTACTGGCTGAATTCCTTTCACACACGATCTCTTCCTCAGTCCAAAGTTGTTTCTTTGTTCCTCGGGTGTTGCAGCTGCCATGGATAGACAGAAAGTGAAGAATGAACTGGGGCCTGTGTTTTTCCTTCTTATATTTTTCCTCTTCTTTGAGAATCATCTCCCTGAGGTTCAGGAGACAGAGTCTGTATGGGTGGGAGCCCTCAGCTGCTTCTTCATGCAAATGTAAATCTTTGCCCATTGCCTTTTTCTGACAAAGAATGACCACTTAACCAGGTGATAGTCCATTTGATTTTGTTGACACCTGGATGAGGCATCAGTTTACCTTTTGTTTCTGAGGAACTGGTTTGTGGCTGCTTCTCCAGATTTGAAACTTGTCTTAGTAACATCTTACATTACAATCTTATAACTTTACATACAATGTTGCCACACATTTTACCGGGACAATGATGATCAGCAAATCATGAGTTTTCAGATACCACCTTACAAGGCTTAGTACAAAATTTATCATAGGCCATATCTACATGGACAGCGATGAAATGGCACATCTGTATCAATGCAGAGTATCTGGTAAAGATGATCTATGCTGACAGGAGAGAGCTCTCCCATCAGCAAAATAAAACCATCTCTGTGAACGGTAGAAGCTATATTGGTGGGAGAGCCTTCTCCCGCTGACATGGCTGTGCATAGGAGTGCTTATGTCAGTGTAATTTATATCTCTCGGGGGTGGGGAGGCACGTTATTTACACACCTCAGTGACATAAGTTTTGCTAACATAAGCTGTAGTGCAGACATTGCCATAGTCTTGAAAAAGGGATGGACATAGGGTTGCAGACTGTCACACATATCATTAAATGTCACTCAATTTCCCATGTGGCCTTAAAGTGGATAGTATTGCAGACTATTGTTCTACTTGAAAAATAACACCTCATCAACAAGCATGTGTCATGTTTTCCGCCTCTCATCAAGAATGACCCATTAGAAGACTCACTTAATTCTTATCAATCTGACACGTGAAAGCAAACAAATTTGTTTACAAGTGATGATGGGTTATCTAGAATGACAGAAGTTAAATGTAAAAAAACTGAACACATGAAGAAGTAGCCATCTATTAATTGTTCAGCTTTATAGTCTTCTTCTTTGACATTTTAATAAAAGCTAATGCTCTTTCTGTATGTGTATTGCAGAGAAGGGATGGAGAATCACTGTTTTTAAAAAATCCTAAGTTTTATTCTTCTGAAGAAAATAATTTTAAACAGTGAGGCTTCGCTAATGATCCTCTGAGACCTCCTTGATGATTTTACCTAGAACCAGACACTTTAACAAAGCATTGTTATTTCCAGGCAGAGAGTAATCTCCATGCATAACAGTAAAGAAACAAGTGCCAAGTAGGGTTTTGTTTGCTTGTTTTTAATACATGCAAATAAACAGATATGTTTGTAGCATGTGGAAAAAACAAACAATGCTCATACACTAAGAAGAAACTCAAAAAGTGAAAAAGAGATCTGTCAGGTATTAATCTTCTGTATTTTGCCAGCTGGCAGTTATGAACTTTAAAAACAATAAATAACTAAAGATCCTTTTCACTGGAAGGGCTTTTGTTTTACATTTTAATTTTTTGCACATAGGTTTTACCTTTTTCTCCATTCTATCTTATCTTTCTTTCGTCTATACTGCGGAGATAATGGAAGGAGGCATGCTTCGGGGCCCTATTTCACCCTGGGGTGTTTGTTACTTCCCACGACCCAACACAGATGTAATGAGGTAAAGTGGTGTCTGTATAAAATAAGTAAGAACTACTAATTATTCCTCAAGAAAGGCTTTTAATGATTTACAGCATAAACAAAACAAGAAAAGGAAAACCAAAGACCAGCACTGAATAAGAATTAATACAAAAAGCAGATTATATTGAAGACAAGCGCAAGTACAAGTAATATTGTGGACCATTTGTGAGTTCCTGAACAGTGACTCTACATATGCTGGTCCTGGCAGCATAATAAAATATATATAATAAAAGCCCCGAAGACAAGCATAAGTAAAGCTATTATTCACCAGCCCTATATTCCTGGTGTCTTAAAGGCAACATAAAGCTGATGAATGACAGCGCTACATGCATTTGCTAGGACTATGTAAAAGAGAAGCAATAACACATGCAAAGCTATTATGCACCAGCCATCTACTATTGATTTTGTACTACAGTATCGATACGACTATGATCAGTTCAGCTCGAGCGACCAGACTTCTTTACTCCATAGACTTACCCTGCATTCGTCCGAAAAATACGTTACCCTTCAGTCGGCCGTTTTCCGCACTGGCCAGGTACAGACAGTTGAGAAGTGCACGTCTCTTTGGTTCAGCGGGTGTGAGTCAGGTACGGTACAACACCAACACCAACCAACCACACACACACACTCCCGTGCCTTCGTCTTTTTATCTGGTCTGACGGCCATGTTTTAGAACAGACCAACCAATCAGGGTGGGCCACATTGTTTATGTAGTTGCCCTAATTTTAAAATTGTTGCCTATTTAATTTTTAGGCCTATTTATTTTCTGTAGCCAATTAGATTTTGAATGTGGGTAATTTTGGATTGATAAGTACATAGGAGTCAGCATAAATTGCTATCTGGTCGCCTCATTTCCTGACCACAAGCGTAAGCTTTATTTTTGCAAGGTTTGCATTTTGCAGAATACGGAAGTTTGAGGCCTAACATTTGCAATACTTCTATTTCGTTCAAGCTTGACAAGACAGTTGTTCAATTTATTCACAATAAATATGTCTTCTTGCATCAAAATTGGAAGAACTGGTGCTTCATGTTCTTTGGTTGCATTAGAATTTGAAATATAGAAAGTTCCCATTTTTCATAGGATGACTGTTCTTAATATAGAATAATGTAAAGAAATATGATATATTCAGAATACTTGAAAATATTCATGTTATATTTGTTTCTTTCTTTTAAGCCATCCTAACCACAGACTAATTATTATTCAGCTCCCTGTACACTAAATTTGACCACAGTTCATTGGTTTATTACTGATTACAAAAAGGAAATGCAGCTGGATTTCTTAAAAATTGATATTTTCTTTTATTAGCAATGTATCAGGCTTCTGTTCGTAACCTCTCTCCTCACTCACCAATACTATTGGGGTCATATGCCAAAGGGGTTTTTACTTCTGCAAAACCATGACTCACTATGGATCTCCAGGCCAAATAAGCTTTGTGGTGCTTACATTCACTAGCTATGGTAAAAAGACTAAATACTCAGCAGTCCTGCTTTGTGAGAAATATTTGGAAACACAGTACCTATCAACACCAATGTTATCAAAGGTTTTCCCCAAAGTCTTTATTAAGAGTCAGAAGATGGGATAATAGGGAGCTTCAGTTCTGCAGTGGTATTTGACAAATAGAGCAATCTCCTGGATAAACCTTATTGAATTAAACTTAATACCTTTGGTATCCATTGTATTAAAAATGCAATTGTGTGTTATTGTAGGATTGTATGCGTCTTCTCCAGGAGATATGACTAATGACTAATAGAGATATTAGGAACTTCAAGGAACTTTTTGAAATAATGTGAACTTTTAAAATACTTTTCCTGGAAAGCCCATATATCTCTAGAAGGAGGAATATGCTACTGTAGCTCCTCTGTTTATGTAAAACAAAAAAACCTAACCTGTTCAAACCTTTGCCTTAGGGAGGGAGCCCATTGGCTGTCTATTCACTGTCTCTCCAAGACCTCAAACTGGATAAAGGACTCACTGAGTCCTTCATGGGAGTTCTTGCTCTGAGCAAAAGGTGTTATGAACTTGAAACCACAGGAAATTCCTGTATGGGGTTTGAAGGACCACTCACCAGCCAGACTCCATGCTGGAGTAGGGGTGATCTCCGATTAGCTTATTAGCATGCATGAAGGTTCTTTTATTGTTGTTTTTCTGTAATGCTGTTTCCTTAAAAATACAATGTGCTTGTTTAGGAAAAGCTGTGTCGTAACTGAACTGTGGCAATTACACTTTTATTTTCTCTGAAGTGAAGGCAAAACAGGTCTGCTTAGGCAGCTTATCTTTTGCTGGGGATATCACAGTGTAAGCAAGTAGCTGCGCAGGCTGGAATTTCTCCAGTCAGGAAGCAGAGAGACACAGGTCTGCACCCAAGAGAGATGATGGCTGAGGAGCCTGCAGCTTAGCATAGGTACCCATGCTGGATCAAAGAGAGGGACTATAGGTGCAGTTGCCCAGAACTGTGACACAAATTCTGAAGTTGAGCTCCGGCAGAGTTTAGAAGTCTGGAATCTGAGCGCACACATGAACAGAGCTTCAGTGCAATCTCAGGGGACATAATCTAGCTGTGTAAAACTTGGTGTTTCAGATAGTCTGGTATTTTGGATTATTAGAGTTGTACTGTATTGAAATGTGACACTTAAATACCAAAAAAATAGGGATAAATAGAAACTGTAACAGGCAGGGTAGTTAGGGCAGCAGATGTACAAAGGAAGTTGAATTTGTATGTAAATACAGAAAGGTAGCATCCAAAGAAGATTTATAAATGCTATAATAGCCAATGTCACAAGGAAAGGAATGGCCCTGCAGTATTCCACAACAGTCATATCCACAGATTAACACTCCTTCCCCTACTGAAGGTAAATGCACATTCTGCAGAAAGTAATGCAGCACATTACCTCTAATTACCTCTAATTCTGCAAAGATTTAAACACCTGCTTAACTTTTAAATATGCAAGTTTAGGCACATGTTTAAAGTTAAGTGTGTGCTCAAGTACTTTACTGAATCTTGACCTAGTATAATCATTCAGACTAGTTAACTAAGTAAAGTATATTCTTTGACTTCCATAGATAATTTGGGGAATCAGGACAAGCAGCATCTGCTCGTCTGAATCACCAGCTATATAACACAATATTTGTTTAAATAATACAGTAAATTTTACATTGGAATGAGAATTCTGCTCTACTCATTGGCTTACCCTGGCCAAATCAGATAATGTAACCTCTCTATGCTTCACTTTCCATATCTGTGAAATAGGGATAATGATACTTTTCATATTTGCAAATCCCTTTCTGACCTTCAGACAAAATAACTATTTAGAATAGAAAGCATTATTATTAATCAGGTACAGTATCCTAGGCTTTCAGTCTATCAGGATTAAATATACAGAAATTATGAGCATGTGCTAATGTCTAGAACAGGAATAGGCAACCTATGGCATGCGTGCCAAAGACGGCATGCGAGCTGATTTTCAGTGGCACTCACACTGCCCAGGTCCTGGCCAACGATCCGGGGTGGGAGGGCTCTGCATTTTAATTTAATTTTAAATTAAACTTCTTAAACATTTTTAAAACCTTATTTACTTTACATGCAACAGTTTAGTTACATATTATAGATTTATAGAAAGAGACCTTCTAAAAATGTTAAAAATGTATTACTGGCATGCAAAACCTTAAATTAGAGTGAATAAATGAAGACTCAGCACACCACTTCTGAAAGGTTGCCAACTCCTGGTCTAGAAGATGATGTCTCTTGGATCCGTCACAACTCACTATCCCATATATAATGATATCTCTCAGAGTGTGCTCTTCCTCTCTATCCAATTTTCACTAGTCTTGTGCTGATTCTTAAAGTCAAATTTCTGTGCAGAACCAGGTGCACCTGAAAACAGTCAAACACGCTGATTTTAAAAAGCCAAATAAAAACTACAGAATGGAACAGCCATTTCTCAATTCCCTCTGACTATACACTGTAGTCTCCAAAAATACTGTTAGGATACAAGAGTTGTATTGACTTACAGTATAATACTTAACCAGAAAGGGGGGAGCTTTAAAATCTGCCTACTTATCCGTCTGCTTTTGCTTCTGAAGCATTGTGTAGCATTATCTTGAAGCCTCAGTACCAAGATGATCTTTGTCATTAAATACAGTCTAATCCAAACCATTTGTGGCTCCTTTAAACATACTCTTATTATTTCCTCTATCTGATAATCCATGCGAACTGAAGGTGGATAGTATTGCAGACATTCGTTGCTTTTGATATATTTGTTAACTATACTTTAAAGATGAAAGGGAGCATGGGCAATGAAGGCTTATGGGGAAATTACCTACTCTTGCCAATAAACTGCTAAGAAAAAGCTGGTTTACAAGTTAAGAAGATCATGATGCCAGCACACAATTTAAAACTAATGGTTTTATAGGCCAATAATAGACATTGGCTATTATGGCATTTATAAATCTTCTTTGGGTGGTTTTATAGGCCATCCTTATCCAGCAGCGTGAATAGGATTATCCCTACAAACATTCTCATAACGTAGAATTAAACTGTCAAGTTTGCTTGCCTGCTGCATGGACGTATGCTCAAGATGAACGCAAGTTCAAGTCAAGTGTAATATTGCTCCATCTGTTACAATATTGCACATTACTCATATAAACAAAAATTAAGAGAAAATAGTCATGTCACAAATTGAATCACTGCTTATTTCAGGACATTGTGCATCAGTCCTAATCAGAATTATTAATTCAAACGGAAAAGATGCTGACAATTATTACATAGAAGGTGCACTTATTTAAATTTTTGAAAAGAACTGTATTTTGAAGTTTAAGCCTCTCAAAAGTTCCCTAATTTCAAACGACATCACTCCTTTTATTCCCAAATTTACCTACCTTCCAAACCAATTTGGTGTCTCCTCCATTTTATTGCTGAAAGTTATTAAATATTAGAAATAAAGAAACATGAAACTGAGGTATAGGAAGTTATTTATGCTGAAGTCATGAATATAACACAGTAGTGTAAGTTTTTCACATGAATAATTTTGTGTCCCCCTCACTTTGGGTCTTTGTCACACATTGCATCCCATTCTTGGGTCCAAGAGCAGGAACAGAACTGTTTCTATTCCATTCTGTGAGGGTGAATTAGTACCATTTGTATGCTTGAGATGGAAGATCTCTTTGTAGCTGCAAGACTGGGAGCTTCCAGTGAAATCCAGCTCCCAAAGAAGATGTCAGCGAAGGGTGTCACCCAGAAGACCAGGATGAGTCAGGCAACTTTGCTGTTTTGGCAGAGGGGTTATAAGAGAGAAGAAGGATGATTTCAAATCTGCTAAAACTCAAAACAGAGCCCAAGTCTGTTAATCAGAGTAGAGCGTCTGGTTTCTAATGAGAACTGTGACAAATCAAGTGTGGATCACTGCAGACTACGTGACTCTGGGAAGAAGGATAAAGGAGTTTGAGGCACAAGTGGTGTTCTGGTCCATCCTCCCTTTGGAAGGAAAAGACCCGGGTAGAGACCTTCCAATCGTGGAAGTCAACGAATGGCTATGCAGGTGGTGTCAGAGAGAAGTCTTTGGATGTTCCGAGAAGGAGGAGTGCTAGGCAGAGATGGGCTCCATCTAATGGAGAGGGAAGAGCATCTTCGCAAGCAGGCTGGCTAACCTAGTGTCATAAATATAAAGGGAAGGGTAACCACCTTTCTGTATAAAGAACTATAAAATCCCTCCTGGCCAGAGGCAAAACCCTTTCACCTGTAAAGGGTTAAGAAGCTAGGATAACCTCGCTGGCACTTGACCAAAATGACCAATGAGGAGACAAGTTACCTTGAAAGCAGGAGGGGGAGCGGAAACAAAGGGTCTGTCTATCTGTCTGATGCTTTTGCCGAGAACAGAGCAGGAATGCAGGTCAGAACTCCTGTAAACAGTTAGTAAGCAATCTAGTTAGATATGTGTTAGATTCTGTTTTGTTTAAATGGCTGATAAAATAAATTGTGATGAATGGAACGTATATTCCTGTTTTTGTGTCTTTTTGTAACTTAAGGTTTTGCCTAGATGGATTCTCTACGTTTGGAATCCGATTACCCTGTAAGGTATTTACCATCCTGATTTTACAAAGGTGATTCTTTTTCTTTCATTAAAATTCTTTTTAAGAACCTGATTGTTTTTTTTCATTGTTCTTAAGATCCAAGGGTTTGGGTCTGTGTTCACCTATGCAAATTGGTGAGGATTTTTATCAAGCATTCCCCAGGAAAGGGGGGTGTAGTGCTTGGGGGGATATTTTGGGGAGGGGAGGGAGAAGACGTTTCCAAGTGGGCACTTCCCCTATTGTTATTGTTGGACACTTTGGTGGTGGCAGCGTTTAACCTAAGCTGGTAAGAATAAGCTGATGTGGTCTTTCATGCAGGTCCCCACATTTGTACCCTTGAGTTCAGAGTGGGGAGAGAACCTTGACACCTAGTGAGGAAGGCTTTAAACTAGGTTCATCGGAGGAAGGAAACCAAAGCCCTGAGGTAAGTGGGACACCGGGAGGAAGCACTAGCAGGAGAGTGCAAGAGGGAAGGGCTCCTGCCTCAAACTGAGAAAGCGGGATGATCAGCAAGTTATCTTAAGTGCCTATACACAAATGCAAGAAGCCTGGGAAACAAGCAGGGAGAACTGGAAGTTCTGGCACAGTCAAGGAATTATGATGTGATTGGAACAACAGAGACTTGGTGGGATAACTCACATGATTGGAATACTGTCATGGATGGATATAAACTGTTCAGGAAGGACAGGCAGGGTAAAAAAAAAGGTGGGGGAGTTGCATTGTATGTAAGAGAGCAGTATGACTGTTCAGAGCTCCGGTATGAACCTGCAGAAAAACCTGAGAGTCTCTGGATTAAGTTTAGAAGTGTGAGCAACAAGGGTGATGTTGTGGTGGGAGTCTACTATAGACCACGGGATGAGGCTCTCTTTCAGTAACTAACAGAAGTTACTAGATCACAGGCCCTGGATCTCATTGGAGACTTCAATCACCCTGATATCTGCTAGGAGAGCAATACAGCGGTGCACAGATACTCCGGAAAGTTTTTGGAAAGTGTAGGGGACAATTTCCTGGTGCAAGTGCTGGAGGAACCAACTGGGGCAGAGCTCTTCTTGACCTGCTGCTCACAAACTGCAAAGAATTAGTAGGGGAAGCAAAAGTGGATGGGAACCTGGGAGGCAGTGACCATGAGATGGTCGAGTTCAGGATCCTGACACAAGGAAAAAAGGAGAGCAGCAGAATACAGACCCTGGACTTCAGAAAAGCAGACACTGACTCCCTCAGGGAACTGATGGGCAGGATCCACTGGGAGAACAACATGAGGGGGAAAGGAGTCCAGGAGAGCTGGCTGTATTTTAAAGAATCCTTTATTGAGGTTGCAGGAACAAACCATCCCAATGTATAGAAAGTATAGTAAATAAGGCAGGTGACCAACTTGGCTTAAGAGTGAAATCCCTGCTGATCTTAAACAGAAAAAAGAAGCTTACAAGAAGTGGAAGATTGGACAAATGACGAGGGAGGAGTATAAAAATATTGCTCAGGCATGCAGGAGTGAAATCAGGAAGGCCAAATAATACTTGGAGTTGCAGCTAGCAAGAGATGTAAAGAGTAACAAGAAGGGCATCTTCAGGTATGTTAGCAACAAAGAGAAAGTCAAGGAAAGTGTGGGCCCCTTACTGAATGAGGGAGGCAACCTAGTGACAGAGAATGTGAAAAAAGCTAATGTACTCAATGCTTTTTTTGCCTCTGTCTTCACGAACACGGTCAGCTCCCAGACTACTGCACTGGGCAGCATAGCATGGGGAAGGGGTGACCAGCCCTCTGTGGAGAAAGAAGTGGTTCGGGACTATTTAGAAAAGCTGGACAAGCACAAGTCCATGGGGCTGGATGCTCTGCATCCGAGAGTGCTAAAGGAGTTGGCCAATGACTCTGCAATCACATCTGCCATTATCTTTGAAAACTCATGATGATCGCAGGAGGTCCCGGACAACTGGAAAAAGGCTAATGTAGTGCCCATCTTTAAAAAAAAGGGAAGGGAACTACAGGCCAGTCAGCCTCACTTCAGTCCCTGGAAAAATCATGGAGCAGGTCCTCAAGGCATCAATTCTGAAGCACTTAGATGAGAGGAAAGTGATCAGGAACAGTCAGCATGGATTCATCAAGGGCAAGTCATGCCTGACTAATCTAATTGCCTACTATGACAAGAACTGGTTCTGTGGATGAGGGGAAAGCAGTGGACGTGTTATTCCTTGACTTTAGCAAAGCTTTTGACACGATCTCCCACAGTATTCTTGCCAGCAGGTTAAAGAAATATGGGTTGGATGAATGAACTATAAGGTGAATAGAAAGCTGGCTAGATCATCAGGCTCCATGGGTAGTGATCAATGGCTCCATGCCTAGTTGGCAGCCAATATCAAGCAGAGTGCCCCAAGGGTCGGTGGTGGGGCTGGTTTTATTCAATATCTTCATTAATGATCTGGAGGATGGCATGGACTGCACCCTCAGCAAGTTTGAAGATGACACTAAACTGGGAGGAGTGCTAGATACGCTGGAGAGGAGGGGTAGGATACAGAGGGACCTAGACAAATTAGAGCAGTGTTTCTGCTTGTTCAGGCAAAGCATACTGGCTGCTGCTTCCCACAGCCCCCATTGGCCTGGGAGCCGCAATCGGCCGAAACTGTGGATGCAGCAGTTAAACACACAGGTCCGGCCTACTAGGGGCTTTCCCTGAACAAGTGGTGTCCCAAGTTTGGGAAACACTGAATTAGAGGATTGGGCCAAAAGAAATCTGATGAGGTTCAACAAATACAGAGTCCTGCACTTAGGACGGAAGAATCCCATGCACCGCTACAGACTAGGGACCGAATGGCGAGGCAACAGTTCTGCAGAAAAAGGACCTTGGGTTACAGTGGATGAGAAGCTGGATAGGAGTGAACAGTGTGCCCTTGTTGCCAAGAAGACTATAAGTAGAGGCATTGCCAGCATATCAAGGGACGTGATTGTTCTCCTCTATTTGGTGTTGGTGAGGCCTCATCTGGAGTACTGTGTCCAGTTTTGGGCCCCACACTACAAGAAGGATGTGGAAAAATTGGAAAGTGTCCAGCGGAGGGCAACAAAGATGATTAGAGGACTGGAACACATGACTTATGAGGAGAGGCTGAGGGAACTGGGATTGTTTAGTCTGCAGAAGAGAAGAATGAGGGGGGATTTGATAGATGCTTTCAACTACCTGAAAGGGGGTTCCAAAGAGGATGGAGCTAGACTGTTCTCAGTTGAAGTAGATGACAGAACAAGGAGTAATGGTCTCAAGTTGCAGTGGGGAAGGTTTAGGTTGGATATTAGGAAAAGCTTTTTCAATAGGAGCATGGTGAAGCACTTGAATGTGTTACCTAGGGAGATGATGGAATCTCTTCCCTTGGAGGTTTAAGGTCAGGCTTGACAAAGCCCTGGCTGGGATGATTTAGTTGGTTTTGGTCCTGCTTTGAGCAGGGGGTTGGACTAGATGACCTCCTGAGGTCCCTAGTTAAAAAGCAGCTTCAGTTGCTTGAGAACAACATGCAGCCAATGTAAATCCTTAATAGCAAGGCAATGACAAATTAAAGGATATCTCTTCACTATTCATTTACTGCCACACATCATGTTAGCTAACACTAGACTCTTCATCTTCAGAATGGACTCCCTCCACCATCAACCAATAAAGATATACTATGCCAAACACATTTATCCAGTTCATATAACAAAAAATTAACTACAACCTAATAATGCATGCTGGATGAATATGCTGGGAATATGAACACAATTTGTTCATATTCATGCTTTCAGTATCAGGTCTTTAATGATGTATCTGAGGTTTATCTAACTACTTATTAAAAGCAGGAAATGTGTTATTTTATTTTATGATTAGAAGAGAGACATATACCTTCTACAGAAACTGACTTTTACTTGCTGTAAGAGGAATGGCTCAAGCTGTGAGAAAATTTTCTCTGGGATAAATCGGCAAAAATTCCCTCCCTCCCCCAACTCCTTTGAGTTACAGGAAAGAAAACACAATTCTTGACACACTTCATGATTGTGTGTCCAACTTTTTCAAAATGAAAAAAAAAAAGTTTTGCCAGTAGAAAGGATTCACCAAGAAAATTTGTTTCTGCTTCACAAGTAGCAAGATCTCAACAAGGGACTTTGCTCAGAGAACAAAATTTCACCACATTCGTTACCAAAATATTGTGGTGGCTGCTACGGAAATGGAGAGGTTTTGCTGCACTATGCCAGAATACCTCAATCTTAAGTCTATTTTATTAACATGTGTTTACACTTCTGAATAGTTTGGGAGGAGGGGAGGGAGAAGCACAAAAAGATGGGGGGAGGGAGAAGCACAAAAAGATGGAAAAAACCCACATTGTGTTTGCTGGACTTCTGAATGTGAAAGTACACACATTCAGAAGTTGGGCAAATGTATCATGTTTAAACTCCTCCAGCCAGCTGGGAGTTATTGTTCCTCACTCCAAAAGCTTCAAAGACACTGTTCCCCAGCTTACCAGGTACATGGATTTTAGCTACATCTCCAAACTAGGCTGTCAATTAATTGCAGTTAACTCAGGCAATTAATTCAAAACAAATTTCATCGTGATCAATCGCACTGTTAAACAATAGAATACCAATTGAAAGGTATTAAATATTTTTGGATGTTTTTTCTACATTTTCAAATATATTGATTTCTATTACAACACAGAATACAAAGTGAACAGTGCTCACTTTGTTATTTTTTATTACAAATATTCACACTGTAAAAATGATAACAAGTACAGTAGGGCAATCTCTTTATCATGGAAGTTCAACTTATAAATGTAGATTTATTACATAACTCCATTCAAAAACAAAACAATGCAAAACTTTATAGCTTACAAATCCACTTAGGACTATTTCTTGTTCAGCCAATTGCTGACAAAGACAAACAAGTTTGTGTACATTTATGGGAGATACTGCTGACTGCTTCTTATTTACAATGTCACCTGGAAGTGAGAACAGGCATTCGCATGGCACTTTTGTAGGCAGTGTCGCAAGGTATTTATATGCCAGATGGGGCATATGAATGTTTAGCAGAAACCAGAAGCAGGCAGCATTAACTCCTGCAAATTGTAACCAAACTTGTTTGTCTGAGAATTGGCTGAAGTAGGACTGAGTGGATTTGTAGGTTCTAAAGTTTTACATTGATTTATTTTTCAATGCAGTCATTTTTTGTATGATTCTACATTTATAAGTTCAACTTTCATGATAAAGAGATTGCACTACAGTACTTGTATGAGGTGAATTGAAATATACTATTTGTTTTGTTTTTTTACAGTGCAAATATTTGTAATCAAAAATAAATATAAAGTGAGCACTGTACACTTTGTATTCTGTGTTGTAATTGAAATCAATATATTTGAAAATGTATAAAACATCCAAAAATATTTAAATAAATGGTATTCTATTATTGTTTAATCACACGATTAATCGTGATTAATTTTTTTAATCGCTTGACAGCCCTACTCCAAACACAAGTCCCTCTGCGTTAAGGCTGCCACTCATTAAATGACCACCCTAGTGTATGCCTTGTATACTATTGCCCTGGGATTTTGGGGGGATATCCTGCCATTGCATTACCACAATGTAGGTCCACTGGTGGTACTAATAGTGGAAACACTAATGCAGTAATAAAATAAAAATAATAATAAAAAAAGACAGCACATTGGCTGCACATGTTCTGAGCAGGGTTTGAGGACATGGTAGCATAAACATTACCCCCAGGGGTCGGTCCTGGGGCCGGTTTTGTTCAATATCTTCATAAATGATCTGGAGGATGGTGTGGATTGCACTCTCAGCAAATTTGCAGATGATACTAAACTGGGAGGAGTGGTAGATACGCTGGAGGGGAGGGATAGGATACAGAAGGACCTAGACAAATTGGAGGATTGGGCCAAAAGAAATCTGATGAGGTTCAATAAGGATAAGTGCAGGGTCCTGCACTTAGGATGGAAGAATCCAATGCACCGCTACAGACTAGGGACCGAATGGCTAGGCAGCAGTTCTGCGGAAAAGGACCTAGGGGTGACAGTGGACGAGAAGCTGGATATGAGTCAACAGTGTGCCCTTGTTGCCAAGAAGGCCAATGGCATTTTGGGATGTATAAGTAGGGGCATAGCGAGCAGATCGAGGGATGTGATCGTTCCCCTCTATTCGACATTGGTGAGGCCTCATCTGGAGTACTGTGTCCAGTTTTGGGCCCCACACTACAAGAAGGATGTGGATAAATTGGAGAGAGTCCAGCGAAGGGCAACAAAAATGATTAGGGGTCTAGAGCACATGACTTATGAAGAGAGGCTGAGGGAGCTGGGATTGTTTAGTCTGCAGAAGAGAAGAATGAGGGGGGATTTGATAGCTGCTTTCAACTACCTGAAAGGGGGTTCCAAAGAGGATGGCTCTAGACTGTTCTCAATGGTAGCAGATGACAGAACGAGGAGTAATGGTCTCAAGTTGCAATGGGGGAGGTTTAGATTGGATATTAGGAAAAACTTTTTCACTAAGAGGGTGGTGAAACACTGGAATGCGTTACCTAGGGAGGTGGTAGAATCTCCTTCCTTAGAGGTTTTTAAGGTCAGGCTTGACAAAGCCCTGGCTGGGATGATTTAACTGGGAATTGGTCCTGCTTCGAGCAGGGGGTTGGACTAGATGACCTTCTGGGGTCCCTTCCAACCCTGATATTCTATGATTCTATGATTCTATGATACTTGTGCACGGTCTTTGCTACTGTTCATATTATTTGTACTAATGACAGGCTTGTATATGTGATAGTGAATCATTGGCAGATTTCCCCCAAAAGATTTGAAAATCCATATTAACACAGAAGCTGAAGTTTTGGAAAACTTAAGAGCATCTATTCCCATTTAACCAAGAAAAGGTACTTCTTTTAAAGCACTTGCTAATGATACTGGCTTGGCTTTATCTGCAATAGTTGTTTCAATAAAGCTATTCGTTTCTTTTACATGACAATATACTTCTGAATGAAAATCAACTTGTATCTAGAATTTATACATGTACACAACACATAATGCCACTTGATGTAATTGTGCAGCACTACAATGCAAACAAGACACTTTGAACCACATACATCTTTGATAAGTTCATTCACTTAGATAGTCTTACATGTGGAGTGAATTGGTCCAGTGATAGTGTTACATGGATAGTAAAGCCCCATGGGATGCCTGGTTTGTAACTTCTGCTTATAGCAGATCCTTTTGTATGCTCTGGTCAATTTCTCCTCCCTATGTAGGCCAAATATATATATATAAACTCTCCAAGCCTGAACTGGAAGATCTGGTAGAAAATAAAATAATTCTTGTTGTGTCTCCATGTGGTTAATTTTCAGTGCTTTGTATTCAACAAACAAAAATCTGAATATCTTAATAAAAATAATTTCCTAATGATAGGTAAATAGATCCAGGCATCTGTAATTCCTTTCCCATTCTTGCATATTAAATCATTAACCTCTTTTTCATTCAAATCTCTCCAAAAAGCATACTTGTTCCAAACCTTTCAGTGTTAATTGTAACAAACAAAAGTGTTTTCAGCATTACAGATTTTATTTTTAAAACATTATGGAAGGTGTAGGGAGCCAGGGTGGCCTCCCCCCAAACCAGAGGGTAAAGAGCCAATCTCTCCGCCTGAGTGGGCGGAGCCAGGCCAAGCTTACTCCACTCCCCAGAAGGGGAGGGGTGGAAGAGGAAGTACAAAAGGTGGGGCCCTTAGTCCAGTCAGAGCAGCACCAGGGAGGGAGACAGACACAGACTGTTCCCTGTAGACCCTGCTGCTGAACCAGGGGAAGCCTGACCTTGATAAAGGACTCTGGCTACCAGGACTGCTTGCCACAGAGTACCCTGAGGGACTGGAAGATCTGGGCAGCAACCTGAGCGAGCCTGACGTTGAGGGTGAGCTGCAGCTACTGGTGGCTGAATATCCTGATGAGTTGGAGGAACCAGAGGGACCCATCTGAGAGACTGGGGAGGAAGTAGCCCAGGGGCACAACTGGACAGTGTGGTGAGTTAGTGTTTGGTCAGTGTGTTGTGGACAGATCCCCACTGATCCAGTGGCAGGACCCTCTTTTCCCACCACTGCTGGGCCCTGGGCTGAAATGCAGTGGAGTTGGGTGGGCCTGTGTTCCCCCTGCCACCCCACATGGCTGTACCCCAATAAAGAGCTCTGACTCTTGCCAGCACTCTTCTACTTGTGGGGCATGCCACTGACTCTTGCTGGTGCTCCCATTCCCAAGGAGTGCATCACAGACTCTTGCTGGTGCTCCCCTCCCTGAGGGTCATGTCACAGACTCTTGCTGGTACTCCTGTGTTGCACCAATTACAATGGTGCAACTCCCTCAACTTATTCCCCATTGATGGAGAGGTGTGACCAAGGCCTTTTGGTGAGGCAGTAGATTCCCCCAGCAGACCACGGAGACCTTGCTACAGAAGGCACTTAAACTGTATGGTGATGAGCTCAGTAGAGGAACCTATATAGAATATAATGTTTTGTTGATCATGACTTACATTATGAGTTAGAGTTGTTCTTGTGTGTCCAGTTTAGGCCCTGTTCCTGCAAACATTTGAGTATATACATAACTTTTTTCTTGCATGAGTTGTACCATTAATGGCAATGGAGCTATTCAAAGTTACATTAAGTGTTAAAATTTGTTTGCAGGGTCAGTGCCTTAAATTATTCATTGACAGCCAATCACAAAATAATACTATTTTAAATGTTTATAATCTATTTGCAAAAAATTGTTACTTTTACCAAATCATTTATTCACTGTTCTCACTGTCTTGTACAGTTAAATTTATACAAAACCATTTTCTCCCATTTGAAGAAAATTCTTTTGTTTCTTTACAGATTACCAGTGTGTTCTAGTACATTTTTCTCTTCAAAGGAAAATAAGGAAGAGTGAATTTACATAAAGCCATTTTAAGCATTACTGAATGCCATTAAAAACAGTTTGGTAGCATGATAAAGTTCTGAGCCTGTATTGGTGGATCCTATGCTTCTGGGTGGATTCAGTGGCCTCAAACTCCATAAGGCCCCAATGTGACCTCCCTTTCTCAGTGTGGTGGCAAGGACTCTGGGTTCCAGCCCAGAGACCCTAATGGTAGCAGATGTTGGCAGCTTTCCCTTCACCAGCAGTGCTGCTTTGATTCCCTGGGCCACTTTCCCCACGGTTGCCTTTTCCTAGCTTCACCCTTACCTCAGGATTCAGCAGTGCTTCCTCTTCTCCAGCTCCTTTCATCTTAGATCCCCTAAGGGAACTGGAAGGAGAGCTTTTAAGCAGTAGGAGTAGGACCTTGATTAGTTCCAGCTGTCTCCATTAGCTTAACAGACCCGTTGCTGGTTAATTGTAGACAGGTGTCTGCATTAGCCCAATGACCTTAACTGGTTTAATTGGCATCAGGAGACTTGATTGGCCTGGAGTAGCCTTTATTTGGCTATCCAAGGATCAGGGACATGCTCATTCTGAAGTCTGATATACCTGCTTTCCACCACTCTTCTATTCTTATGGTCCAAATCTGTCACACAGTAGCTTAGAAGTTAAGTTGCAATACATCATGTAAACATATCTGTGAAATAAGGAAAAACTGCCAAAGAGCAGAAGTGCACCAATGTGACCTATAATATGACCTCTTAGCAAAATAATAATGCAAATAAAAAGATGGGGAAGATTAGGTTACTTAGAGCATATAAAGGAACAGAGTAAAGAAAAAGTCATGTCCCACAAATACTATAATTTGAAAGATGGTTTAATTAATTAGCAATTTGACTAGTTGAGCTACAATCTAAGAAATGGCAATATTCCAGGGATGAATTTGGCTTATGTTGTTTCATTAGTTTGTGTTGTAAGAGTGTGCTGTGAGGTCAGATATGTTCACTTCACTGGTCACAATGCATTCGTAACCTTACAGGTAGAGCTCTGCGCAGTTACAAAATTTGTATCTGCATCTGATCTGCAAAAATGGTATAAAATGAATTTCCACAGATTTTTCAGGGCTCTACTTACAGGCCACATTTAATAAACAAAATAGAAACATACCATTTTATAGCAAAATAGCACACTTTCTAGACAGAATGAAAGTAGACAGCTTGTATGAACATAATTGTTTTAGTACAGAGACTACTAAAATGCAAATTGATCAGCAGCACACTTGTGAAAATGGTTAACTAATCCATGTGAGCTACACTTCTTAAAGCTGCATCAAGTTGAAAATTAATCTTCACTATATATAATGATTTTAATTCTTCAGTCAAAAACCAATGGTGCTTTCGTCATTGACAACAGCAGAACTTAGTAACAGATATCTCTATTTTTCCATCAAGATACAGCGTATTTTTAGTTATGACTTTCAGACTCATGATTATGAGTATGTCAGGTTGTAATGGTCATACCGTAACCCTGATGTTTGTATATTACATTCATATATATTGGCCCTCTAAAGCACATCCCCCAGTATCTTTTAAACTTTATTGGGAACATTCCCTTGCATATTAGCTGGTTACAGTAGTGTAAGCAATGATGTAAAGACTGGGTGAGTGGCCTCAAACTTGTATAGCATGTTAATGAACGCTGTTAGGAAGATTTTTCTGACTTGGACTTTGTCCAAGAACAAATGAGCCAAAAAACAAACCAGCCATTAGTTTCAATGTATGCTGCTGGTCAGTTTACATTTAGTACAGCTTATAAAATAGTTAAAAGGTCACTATCATCTTAAATTTTTAAAAATTGACTATTAAAATTTGATGCTCCGAACTTTAAAATAGAATTGGGGGGGGGGGGGGAAATCTTTGAAATGTGTTTGGTTTTTTTGGCCCCCTTGATGATCAATAAATAATAATTCATATGTACTGCAGTAGTGCCTAGAAGCCCCGATCAAAGATCAGAACTAGAATTAGGCTCTGAATACACAAAATAAAAAATTTTTGATCAAGGTATGAATGGGCTGGGAGAAATAGTGGTTCTCGCTATACCACAAAATGCTGTCAAATATACAAAGTAAGAAAAAAAAAATGGAAAAATGTTTTCCACTAACTTATTTCAGATATATTCATCTTCAGTGTTACTTGTAAATACAATAGGTATAACATACTCGGACAGAAGTGAGATAGAATGCTGTTTTTGTTGTAGAGTATCTGAGGTAAAAGAAGTGCTGTCTCTAAAATGAAAGGTTCAAAAATGAAAGGATTTATAGATTCAAAATAATTTGTGCCTGATTTAAATGGAGCTCCACCAGGGACAAATTTGCCCAATTAAATTCAGGCCAAATATTTGCTTATGTTTATTACAAAACATAATGACAAATTGATTTAATAAAAGGTTTACTGTGCCGAGTACATCCTGAATCTCCTTTTTAGACAAGTTCAACTTCATTTTGATCCTTTAGGACAAAGGCTTCTTTTGGTGATTGGGGGGGGGGGGAAATGTAAGTGACACCTGCTAACATTATTTGCTAAAAGTTCTACACTGAGCCTTCAGTTTAAATCAGATTTCACAGCACGAAAGGGATTCACAATAGTATTAAGCAATCCATTTTTTCAATTGCCAGTGATTCAGAAAAGGCAGTCAATAACATGGTGCCTGATAACAGATGCATTATTTTATTTTTAATGCAATGTAAAGCCAAAATTGAGGAATTTATAAAACAAAAACCTCCTAAAAAGATGTCTTTGAGGCATGTTATTAGAACCCCTCTGAGCAACAACTTTAAATTGATAAGATCAATAATATGCTTAAAATATTACTTTAATTCTCAGAAGAAATAAGCTGGCATTTTCAAAAAGCTCAATTCTAGCTGAAGAAAGTTAAGCAAAAAATCTTTTTTTTTTTTTTTAGATGAGAGAAAATGAGCAAGAAAATAGTGCATGTAATAGAAAGGGAAGGAGAAAGAAGGGGGGGGGGGGAAGCCAGAGAAAAGAAGCAAAGAACTATTGTTGTGAAAGGGAAGAAAGCAGGACAGAGAAATAGACATAAATGGACAGTATACCAGGAGAAGAGGGGGGGAAAAAGCAAGAAGTAATCAGGTTAAAAAAAAAACACATTTTCAGATATACTCCAAACATATCACTTTGGGGATATTCTTTGTAATAAAAGTCTTAACCACAATTTAATAAGTCTATTTGTGTATAAATTTTGCATGCAATACCTCATAACTCACCATACTATAATTCCAAGTATATACTCCAGATATGACTCTCAGTAGTAAAGCTGCCTCTTTTCTAAATGTTGTAATTAAAACACAAATTGGCAAGGGCATTTAATTTGTGCCATTTTTGTTGTTGACATTTCTAACATGCTCTAATTTGGCATTTCCAATGTGCTCTCGCATCAGCCCCAATAGCAACAGGACGTACCTTGCAGCTACAGCACCTAGCACCAAAGTATTTATTTATTCATTTTCATAACTGAAGACTTCATAATGTATACAGTAATAATATTTAACTTCTGTATTACCTTTGTGGTATTGTGACATGTCACATATTTTATTAAAATGAGTTCCTGCATGACCATGATAGGTCACAATACGAGAACTTGTATCATCAATTTTGTACTGGAGTAATGCTGAAACCCTCTAAATTCATGAGTGAGGCTGATATTTCGCATGAGATTTTTAGGAACAAAACTTTCACGTTTCAGTGTATAAAATGCACCTAACTGCAGTGTTTCAGGGACAAAGTACAGAAGTGAACACAACAAATGACTTTTAAAAACAACCCAACTTGGAAGCAACTTTCTCTCCCCTAATCTTCTAGCAAAAGCCTTTCAACATGCACCAAATCTCATGAAGCACACTCTTTGCTGGATCAGATGGGGAGGTGAAATCCAGAGGTCCTCACTGAAAATGTTCTGCCTTCATCCCCTCAACACTGTGAACTTCAGCATGTCAACTGCTATGGTAGGAAGCTGACAGACAGGACTAACAGTACAGGGTTTTACAGGTCTAAATCAACACCTTCAGCTGCACGCAGAAATGAACAGGAGATTGACAGTTGTAGAAGAATTGGTGTGTAATAGAGCTGGACTCAACTGGCGGCGCCTCCTGCTGGTTATCTTTAGGAATTAGCTCAGCCTCCAGAGTGCTCCCTGCCATCTGGTGATCCGCCTGTCACTGGCCCCCATGTCCCTCTCGGACCCAGTACCTCCTCCCATTGGGGTGCTGCCCCTTGGCAGTAAATCCCAACAATCCCTGAGGGTCTCCCCTCCCCAGGGAACCCCCCACCCATACCCTGACTTCACCTCAGTCTTGGCTACTTCCAGTCATCGCTTTGCCCCGCTTCCCGGGGCAGACTGCAGTGTATCAGCCACTCATCACAGGTGAAGGGGTTTGGACCTGCTGCCTCTGTCTACCCGTGGGCTGCCCCCTTGCAGCACCAGTACCTAATAGGCCCTAATCTAGGCCTCACAGCCTGGGGGTTTCCAAGCCAGAGCTCCCCTGGCCTTTTCCCCTCAGCCTTGCTCCAATCTAGATATTTCCCTCAGGTCCCTGCAGCCAGGCCCTTCCTTCTCTGAACACAGAGAGAGACTCTGGCTAGGCTTCAGCCTAACAGCCCCCTTTATAGGCCCAGCTGCAGCCATTTCCCCAATCAACCTAGCTTCTCTTGCTTTCAGCCCTGGCCCTTGCCCAGGGCTGGCTTTTAAGCCCCACAGGGCCATAGTGGGTAACCACCCTGCTACATGGTGAAACAAGATTCCAATCAAATAGGCAACCAGCTGATGATGCACTAGCCAAAGCTTTAGAGTGGTCTTCAAGGGTAGCATAGCGAATACCATGGAGTATACGTTAGAATAATACAAGGTGTGAATAAGCATGGCAAGAGCCAGATTTTCCCCCCCTCACCACCACCATCATATCTTGTGCAAAATCAACTCAAGCACTATGCAACTGAAAAGACTTTATCATTTCAAACATTTTTTCACATTATGAAATTTCTAACAAACCATATTTTCTCAAGGACCATCATTACCCATCTAATCCTTGGGGGCAATTATATTATAGATGCTCTGAAAATACAAAAGTCAAGCATAGCAATAATGGGAAAAGAAACATGATTTTGGTGGTTTGGTTGGGTGATGGGAGGAGGCTTTAGAGATCTGACATTGGGTTCACCCATCTTCCCTTCTCAGATGAAAGAAGAGGTCTTCCTTCATGTTATGGATCCCTATCAGTATGTTCTGGCCCTCCTATCACTATGTTCTCTGATTAATACTGTTTTCTCCTGTAGCAGCAACCAAAGGCATGCAGAATAACTACATGAGGAAAAAACTTTCTAAGTGTGTGTGCATACATAAATCAGAGCTGTTGATGAACTGACTGCCTCAATTAGGCAGAGCCTAATGTAACATAAATGCAGCTTAGAGGAGTTCATCAAAATTGTCTGAAAATTGAGCAGGCTATATATCATATTCCCTTTTTGCAAGTGCAGGACTATTAAAAACATCATTTGTAAGGGTCAGTGTTACAATCCTACCCCTCTCTCTTTTTTTCTGGGACAATTAGTCACTATATGGAGGTTCAGAGCAGAAATTTAATTTCTGAACTGTACTGTAACTTTACAATTACTTTCATTTAAGATCCTCACAGAGCCTTGGGATGTTGCTGATTTTCCTCTGTGCCTGGTCACTCAGACTGCAATAATTGCAAGGAGAACTTTCTACCCTCTTTACCTGACCAAGAAACTGTGCTATTTCCCTCTTAGACAAGGATCTTGTCATTCTGATCTTTGCTCATCTCCTATTTAGACCACCGCAACTCATTCTATGTGGAGAGGAACATGACTATCACCATAAAGTTAAAGTCCACACATCACATTACTATCTAAAAATCACACTTCTCTAGCTATATTTGCTACCTATTTATTTGCAGACTGATTTTAAGAACCTAGTACTGTCTCAAAGGCATTTCTGGGTCCAAGTTACTTCCCATTTATGTTCCTCCAAGATAATTATCCTTTCCCGAGATGCATCAACTAAAATGCCCAAGGGTCTGGGTACTTTTAGAAGCCCAAGTACAGAACCAAGTGCAAGACCCCTCTCTTTTAATAAAGCCTCAACCCAATAATAGCACATTCTCAAGACCAACCCATGTTTGTGGAAATGGGTGGGGAGGATGTAAAGACAAAATAGAAAAAAGAAAAGTGAAAGGCAAACAAAACCTAGCTGAACAAAAGGAGCAAGAATGGCTGTAAATATTGACATTTACAGCACAATGACAAGTGCTTTACATTATAAATATAAAGAGCTAATTCATGCAGATATGGACCATGAGAGGTCATCTATTCCAGTCCCCTGCACTCCTGGCAGGTATTTGTCTAACTTGCTCTTAAAAGTCTCCAACTATGATTAGATAATCTCAACACCTCAATTCATGTTGAGGACTAGATTATGCTTTCAAGGCACAGAGGGTGCAGTCACATTGCTTCATTAGAGGCAAAATAAATAAAACCTTTTCCTGCTGCACACAAAGGTAGATGTTGCAGATTTCTCTCCCTAGTGTGTGGAGTGGACAGGTGCAGAAGAGAATTATATCATAACCTTACCTTCTCCCTGTCCCCACTGGGACACTGTATGCTTTTATAAAGAAAAGGAGTACTAGTAGCACCTTAGAGACTAACCAATTTATTTGAGCATAAGCTTTCGTGAGCTACAGCTCACTTCATTGGATGCATTCAGTGGAAAATACAGTGAGGAGATTTATATACACACAGAACATGAAAAAATGGGTGTTATCATACACACTGTAAGGAGAGTAATCACTTAAGATGAGCTATTACTAGCAGGAGAGCGGGGGGGGGGGGAGGAGGGGAAGATCCATCGTCTACAGCCAAGCTCTACGATACAACTGCATTTGCTCCAACCCCTCAGACAGAGACAAACACCTACAAGATCTCTACCAAGCATTCTTACAACTACAATACCCACTTGCTGAAGTGCAGAAACAAATTGACAGAGCCAGAAGAGTACCCAGAAGTCACCTTCTACAGGACAGGCCCAACAAAGAAAATAGAACGCCACTAGCCGTCACCTTCAGCCCCCAACTAAAACCTCTACAATGCATCATCAAGGATCTACAACCTATCCTGAAGGATGACCCATCACTCTCACAAATCTTGGGAGACAGGCCAGTCCTTGATACCTTCAAATCAGCGGCACTGCTATGGGTACCCGCATGGCCCCACAGTATGCCAACATTTTTATGGCTGACTTAGAACAACGCTTCCTCAGCTCTCGTCCCCTAATGCCCCTACTCTACTTGCATGACATTGATGACATCTTCATCATCTGGACCCATGGAAAAGAAGCCCTTGAGGAATTCCACCATGATTTCAACAATTTCCATCCCACCATCAACCTCAGCCTGGACCAGCCCACACAAGAGATCCACTTCCTGGATACTACGGTGCTAATAAGCGATGGTCACATAAACATCACCCTATACCGGAAACCTACTGACCGCTATTCCTACCTACATGCCTCCAGCTTTCACCCAGACCACACCACACGATCCATTGTCTACAGCTCTACGATACAACTGCATTTGCTCGAACCCCTCAGACAGAGACAAACACCTACAAGATCTCTATCAAGCATTCTTACAACTACAATACCCACCTGCTGAAGTGCAGAAACAAATTGACAGAGCCAGAAGAGTACCCAGAAGTCACCTACTACAGGACAGGCCCAACAAAGAAAATAACAGAACGCCACTAGCCATCACCTTCAGCCCCCACATAAAACTTCTCCAACGCATCATCAGGATCTACAACCTATCCTGAAGGACGCCCCATCACTCTCACAAATCTTGGGAGACAGGCCAGTCCTTGCCTACAGACAGCCCCCCAACCTGAAGCAAATACTCACCAGCAACCACACACCACACAACAGAACCACTAACCCAGGAACCTATCCTTGCAACAAAGCCCGTTGCCAACTGTGTCCACATATCTATTCAGGGGACACCATCATAGGGCCTAATCACATCAACCACACTATCAGAAGCTCGTTCACCTGCACATCTACCAATGTGATATATGCCTTCAAGTGCCAGCAATGTCCCTCTGCCATGTACATTGGTCAAACTGGACAGTCTCTACGTAAAAGAATAAATGGACACAAATCAGATGTCAAGAATTATAACATTCATAAACCAGTCAGAGAACACTTCAGTCTTTCTGGTCACTCGATTACAGACCTAAAGGTCGCAATATTACAACAAAAAGATTGCAACAAAAAGACTTCAAAAACAGACTCTAACGAGAGACTGCTGAATTGGAATTAATTTGCAAACTGGATACAATTAACTTAAGCTTGAATAGAGACTGGGAGTGGATGGGTCATTACACAAAGTAAAACTATTTCCCCATGTTTATTCCCCTCCCCTCCCCGTTCCTCAGATGTTCTTGTCAACTGCTGGAAATGGCCCACCTTGATTATCACTACAAAAGGTTTTCCTCCCCGCCCCCCCCCCGCTCCTGCTGGTAATAGATCATCTTAAGTGATCACTCTCCTTACAGCATGTATGATAACACCCATTTTTTTATGTTCTCTGTGTATATAAATCTCCTCACTGTATTTTCCACTGAATGCATCCGATGAAGTGAGCTGTAGCTCACGAAAGCTTATGCTCAAATAAATTGGCAAGTCTCTAAGGTGCCACTAGTACTCCTTTTCTTTTTGCGAATACAGACTAACACGGCTGCTACTCTGAAATCTGTCTGTATGCTCTTAGTCTCACAAGGACAGGAGTCTCTGTTCTCCCTTGAGCACAGGGACTGGAGCTGTGACTGACCCTTAGTTAGGTTGCTAATGGGGTTAGAAGAGGGTTTTATGCCTTCCAACCCTGATGTAAAGAGCACCCCTAGTTCGACTACAAATTTACTTTTACTTCAGATGATTTGTATTCTGCTCCAATTACTGAGTGGTAGGATCATACTTCTTGTATGGGAAGAGAGCAGTTTTACATTTGCACACTCACAGTCAGCGCCACTGGCATGGCAATGTCGCACCAAATATTCCCTATTCCATTTTGTAGCTCATTTAGAACCAGATCCTGCCACTGTCTTCCATGTTGAGTGGCACATAACTCTTCAGGCCAAAAGGATCAATAACGGTGACAAAATCTGTCACTAGATAAGAAATGGGCCACCTAGGCTCCCAGAATTTTCTACATCCTGACCACTGGTTGTCCTTAAAGCACAGTTTGAGAATCACAGGTATAATCAGGACTCTAAACCATCTACCACCACCATCACAGCATTTAAGCAACAGATTTTGATTCCCACCATGGCATGGTGACCAGTTTATAAGAGACACACACAAAATCGGGTGCTTTTTAGTTAAAAGTAATCCAAACACACTGTCTATAATCCATAAAATAGTTGAAATTATTGCTCTTCATCTAGAGCTTTAATGAATATTTCATTTTTTAGATATTGGCTTCAAATCGCTCTTAGACATATTGAGGCATTCAGACTTTAAAACTTGCATGTGCACACGCACACACACATTGCTATGCCCTAGATAATACAAGCAGAGGGAAAGGTTTTATTGTTGTACCAAAAATCCAGAATAAGCAGTTGGAAAATTCTGTATTAGTTTTTCTCTAACACCAGGTTGTAAAGGCAGGGAACAGAGGGTTACTTCTAGCCCTGGCATCGTTACTTACAATATCATCCTTATCCTCACTTGGAGTAAGCAGAGGTACTGTCTTCAGTGAGTTAAAAGGAAAAAAATGCTTTGCCCCAACACAGCTGAGCACATTCAAACAAGCTCAAGTGCCTGGTTCATGTTTGGATTGCCTCTCAGAGTTTCTCATGGACAATAGTAACAATTTAGCAAAAGCACTCAGGGATCCCAGTGTTGCTTCCATCTAGTGCTTTGCTCAATTTCTTAATTTGATCTGCTTGGCTTTCTTAACAATGACTGAAGTAACGACCATTGTAGGTATAGTACACAATAATAACCACTGATGAATGATCAGACTCTGCCAGAATTAAAAACAATAAAAAAAAAATCTTCCACTTCAACAGTAATCAAGACATATAATTATATAATAATAGAATTCTAATGCATTGTTCATCATTCTGAAGCAATCACTGAATACACTGAAGAGCACACTGTAAATGACAAGGAGGGAGAATAATTGTTTAGAGTGGCCTAGAGGTGTAACTAGAATTAATGGAATGAGACCAAGCATAGGCAAATTTAGACTGAATATCACAACATTTTTTGTAATAAAGTGTTCTATTACGTGGTGGAGCAGCAGCTTAAAGGAAATAATTCCTTTATTTGTGTGTCAGCACACAAGAAGATACAGTAAGAAACAATTCTGCACCAGTGAGATAGAAAAGATGACCTGAGGATGATCTTCTAGTTATGGCCCTGGATTGGGAATCAGGGGTAATGCTGGCTGGAAAACAAAAATTCCATTTTAGGAACAATTTTTGAGGTTCAAAGTTTATTTTCAATCTGCATTAGAATGAATATGAGATCTTTCAGGTTTTTTTGGCCGACATGAGAGAGAGAGAGAGCGAGATTCCCCACCCCAGCGATGAGAGCACTTGTCTGGGATATGGGAGACCTAGGTTCAAGTGGCTGCTCTGTCTGATTCAAAGCTTGGGCGTAACCACTGGTCTATAGAGTCTGTCTGTCTCTCTCTCTCTCTCTCTCTCTCTCTCACACACACACACACACACACACACACACAAAATTTCATCAGGGGATGTGAGAAACCTTCCCAGTGAAAGTTTTCTCCGAAATGTATTGGTTTTGATTGATGTTTTTGTTTTGACAAATCAGCATTTTCCAATGAAAAATCATCAAAAAATTCCCAACCAACTCAACTTTAAATTTTCAATTCTGCCACAAACTTCTTGTGTGACTCTGGACACATGATTTAGCTCTCTGTAGGCCAAAGTTCATCTGCAAAATAGGGATAACAACACTTACTACTTGTCTGTTTCCTCTGTTTAGACTGTAAACTCTTCAGAGTGGGGTCTTCTACTATATGATTATACAGCAGTGAGTACAAGGGTCATAGGGTATGTCTACACTACGGAATAAGGTCGAATTTATAGAAGTCGGTTTTTTAGAAATCGGTTTTATATATTCGAGTGTGTGTGTCCCCACAGAAAATGCTCTAAGTGCATTAAGTGCATTAACTCGGCGGAGTGCTTCCACAGTACCGAGGCTAGCGTCGACTTCCGGAGCATTGCACTGTGGGTAGCTATCCCACAGTTCCCGCAGTCTCCGCTGCCCATTGGAATTCTGGGTTGAGATCCCAATGCCTGATGGAGCTAAAACATTGTCGCGGGTGGTTCTGGGTACATATCATCAGGCCCCCCTTCCCTCCCTCCCTCCGTGAAAGCAAGGGCAGACAATCGTTTCGCGCCTTTTTTCCTGACTTACCTGTGCAGACGCCATACCACCGCAAGCATGGAGCCCGCTCAGGTAACCGTCACAGTATGTCTCCTGGGTGCTGGCAGACGCGGTACTGCATTGCTACACAGTAGCAGCAACCCATTGCCTTCTGGCAGCAGACGGTGCAGTATGACTGGTAGCCGTCCTTGTCATGTCCGAGGTGCTCCTGGCCGCGTCGGCTGGGAGCGCCTGGGCAGACATGGGCGCAGGGACTAAATTTGGAGTGACTTGACCAGGTCATTCTCTTTAGTCCTGCAGTCAGTCCTATTGAACCGTCTTATGGTGAGCGGGCAGGCGATACGGATTGCTAGCAGTTGTACTGTACCATCTTCTGCCGAGCAGCCATGAGATGTGGATGGCTTGCAGTCCTTCTGCACCGTCTGCTGCCAGCCAAAGATGTAAAAGATAGATGGAGTGGATCAAAACAAGAAATAGACCAGATTTGTTTTGTACTCATTTGCCTCCTCCCCCGTCTAGGGGACTCATTCCTCTAGGTCACACTGCAGTCACTCACAGAGAAGGTGCAGCGAGGTAAATCTAGCCATGTATCAATCATAGAATCATAGAATCATAGAATATCAGGGTTGGAAGGGACCCCAGAAGGTCATCTAGTCCAACCCCCTGCTCGAAGCAGGACCAATTCCCAGTTAAATCATCCCAGCCAGGGCTTTGTCAGAGGACAGGCTAACCTCCTTGTTCCAATAAGAACAATAACTTAGGTGCACCATTTCTTATTGGAACCCTCCGTGAAGTCCTGCCTGAAATAGTCCTTGATGTAAAGCCACCCCCATTGTTGACTTTAGCTCCCTGAAGCCAACCCTGTAAGCCGTGTCGTCAGTCGCCCCTCCCTCCGTCAGAGCAACGGCAGACAATCATTCCGCGCCTTTTTTCTGTGCGGACGCCATACCAAGGCAAGCATGGAGGCCGCTCAGATCACTTTGGCAATTAGGAGCACATTAAACACCACACGCATTATCCAGCAGTATATGCAGCACCAGAACCTGGCAAAGTGCTACCGGGCGAGGAGGCAACGTCAGCGCGGTCACGTGAGTGATCAGGACATGGACACAGATTTCTCTGAAAGCATGGGCCCTGCCAATGCATGCATCATGGTGCTAATGGGGCAGGTTCATGCTGTGGAACGCCGATTCTGGGCTCGGGAAACAAGCACAGATTGGTGGGACCGCATAGTGTTGCAGGTCTGGGACGATTCCCAGTGGCTGCGAAACTTTCGCATGCGTAAGGGCACTTTCATGGAACTTTGTGACTTGCTTTCCCCTGCCCTGAAGCACATGAATACCAAGATGAGAGCAGCCCTCACAGTTGAGAAGCGAGTGGCGATAGCCCTGTGGAAGCTTGCAACGCCAGACAGCTACTGGTCAGTTGGGAATCAATTTGGAGTGGGCAAATCTACTGTTGGGGCTGCTGTGATGCAAGTAGCCCACGCAATCAAAGATCTGCTGATATCAAGGGTAGTGACCCTGGGAAATGTGCAGGTCATAGTGGATGGCTTTGCTGCAATGGGATTCCCTAACTGTGGTGGGGCCATAGACGGAACCCATATCCCTATCTTGGCACCGGAGCACCAAGCCGCCGAGTACATAAACTGCAAGGGGTACTTTTCAATAGTGCTGCAAGCTCTGGTGGATCACAAGGGACGTTTCACCAACATCAGCGTGGGATGGCCGGGAAAGGTACATGACGCTCGCATCTTCAGGAACTCTGGTCTGTTTCAAAAGCTGCAAGAAGGGACTTTATTCCCAGACCAGAAAATAACTGTTGGGGATGTTGAAATGCCTATATGTATCCTTGGGGACCCAGCCTACCCCTTAATGCCATGGCTCATGAAGCCGTACACAGGCAGCCTGGACAGTAGTCAGGAGCTCTTCAACTACAGGCTGAGCAAGTGCAGAATGGTGGTAGAATGTGCATTTGGACATTTAAAGGCATGCTGGCGCAGTTTACTGACTCGCTTAGACCTCAGCGAAACCAATATTCCCACTGTTATTACTGCTTGCTGTGTGCTCCACAATATCTGTGAGAGTAAGGGGGAGACGTTTATGGCGGGGTGGGAGGTTGAGGCAAATCGCCTGGCTGCTGGTTACGCGCAGCCAGACACCAGGGCGGTTAGAAGAGCACAGGAGGGCGCGGTACGCATCAGAGAAGCTTTGAAAACCAGTTTCATGACTGGCCAGGCTATGGTGTGAAAGTTCTGTTTGTTTCTCCTTGATGAAACCCCCCGCCCCTTGGTTCACTCTACTTCCCTGTAAGCTAACCACCCTCTCCTCCTCCCTTCGATCACCGCTTGAAGAGGCAATAAAGTCATTGTTGCTTCACATTCATTCATTCTTTATTCATTCATCACACAAATAGGGGGATGACTACCAAGGTAGCCCAGGAGGGGTGGTGGAGGAGGGAAGGAAAATGCCACACAGCACTTTAAAAGTTTACAACTTTAAAATTTATTGAATGACAGCCTTCTTTTTTTTGGGGCAATCCTCTGTGGCGGAGTGGCTGGTTGGCCGGTGCCCCCCCCCACCGCGTTCTTGGGCGTCTGGGTGTGGAGGCTATGGCACTTGGGGAGGAGGGCGGTTGGTTACACAGGGGCTGTAGTGGCAGTCTGTGCTCCAGCTGCCTTTGCTGCAGCTCAACCATACACTGGAGCATACTGGTTTGATCCTCCAGCAGCCTCAGCATTGAATCCTGCCTCCTCTCATCACGCTGCCGCCACCTTTCAGCTTCAGCCCTCTCTTCAGCCCGCCACTTACTCTCTTCAGCCCGCCACTTACTCTCTTCAGCCCGCCACCTCTCCTCCTGGTCATTTTGTGCTTTCCTGCAGTCTGACATTATTTGCCTCCACGCATTCGTCTGTGCTCTGTCAGTGTGGGAGGACAGCATGAGCTCGGAGAACATTTCATCTCGAGTGCGTTTTTTTTTCTTTCTAATCTTCACTAGCCTCTGGGAAGGAGAAGATCCTGTGATCATTGAAACACATGCAGCTGGTGGAGAAAAAAAAAGGGACAGCGGTATTTAAAAAGACACATTTTATAAAACACTGGCTACACTCTTTCAGGGTAAACCTTGCTGTTAACATTACATACATAGCACATGTGCTTTCGTTACAAGGTCGCATTTTGCCTCCCCCCACCGCGTGGCTACCCCCTCAACCCTCCCCCCTCCCTGTGGCTAACAGCGGGGAACATTTCTGTTCAGCCGCAGGCAAACAGCCCAGCAGGAATGGGCTCCTCTGAATGTCCCCTGAAGAAAAGCACCCTATTTCAATCAGGTGACCATGGATTATATCTCACTCTCCTGAGGATAACACAGAGAGATAAAGAACGGATGTTGTTTGAACGCCAGCAAACATATGCTGCAATGCTTTGTTGTACAGTGATTCCCGAGTACGTGTTACTGGCCTGGAGTGGTAAAGTGTCCTACCAGGAAGGACGCAATAAGTCTGCCCTCCCCAGAAACCTTTTGCAAAAGCTTTGGGAGTGTATCCAGGAGAGCCGCGAATGCCAGGGCAAAGTAATCCTTTCACATGCTTGCTTTTAAACCATGTATAGTATTTTAAAAGGTACACTCACCGGAGGTCCCTTCTCTGCCTGCTGGGTCCAGGAGGCAGCCTTGGGTGGGTTCGGGGGTACTGGCTCCAGGTCCAGGGTGAGAAACAGTTCCTGGCTGTCGGGAAAACCGGTTTCTCCACTTGCTTGCTGTGAGCTATCTACAACCTCATCATCATCATCATCATCTTCTTCGTCCCCAAAACCTGCTTCCATATTGCCTCCATCTCCATTGAAGGAGTCAAACAACACGGCTGGGGTAGTGGTGGCTGAACCCCCTAAAATGGCATGCAGCTCATCATAGAAGCGGCATGTTTGGGGCTCTGACCCGGAGCGGCCGTTCGCCTCTCTGGTTTTCTGGTAGGCTTGCCTCAGCTCCTTCAGTTTCACGCGGCACTGCTTCAGGTCCCTGTTATGGCCTCTGTCCTTCATGCCCTGGGAGATTTTGACAAAGGTTTTGGCATTTCGAAAACTGGAACAGAGTTCTGATAGCACGGATTCCTCTCCCCATACAGCGATCAGATCCCGTACCTCCCGTTCGGTCCATGCTGGAGCTCTTTTGCGATTCTGGGACTCCATCATGGTCACCTCTGCTGATTAGCTCTGCATGGTCACATGCAGCTTGCCACGCTGGCCAAACAGGAAATGAGATTCAAAAGTTCGCGGTTCTTTTCCTGTCTACCTGGCCAGTGCATCTGAGTTGAGAGTGCTGTCCAGAGCGGTCAAAATGGAGCACTCTGGGATAGCTCCCGGAGGCCAATACCGTCGAATTGTGTCCACAGTACCCCAAATTCGACCCGGCAAGGCCGATTTAAGCGCTAATCCACTTGTCAGGGGTGGAGTAAGGAAATCGATTTTAAGAGCCCTTTAAGTCGAAATAAAGGGCTTCATCGTGTGGACGGGTGCAGGTTTACACCGATTTAATGCTGCTAAATTCGACCTAAAGTCCTAATGTAGACCAGGGCTCAGTCTTGGTTGGGGTTGTAGGTGTTTTTGTAAGACAAAATAAAGAGAGATGATCTACTAGGCTGAAATGAGCCACACAACAGGCTGTGCTTTCACTTATATGAGAAGTTCACCATTGATCTACTAAACATCTTTCTATAGCTTATTCTTGGAGTAGAATACAATTTTAAAATTTTATAAAAGAAAACATACTTATTAGTTCTAGTTTTGTAAGGTGGTTTTCTTTTTTGGGGATGTGTGACGTACAAAATATTCTTCTGCTATGAAAAATACTTCTTAGGAATAGGATAAGAAAGTGCACAAATGCCACAGTGTTTGGTGGGTAAATAGATCAGACTGATCGAAAGTACAGAAAATATTACAGACAAACATTTCAATACTATTTTTATGTATTTATCATTAATTTAGGGTCCCCTTCCTCCTTCACCCTTTCTCACATGTGCTAGGATGCCCTTTCAATACCAGGTTACGGTCCAATGGCTACCCTTAACTCATTCTTTATTATAAGGCCTGGGTGGGCATGCCACCTGGAGGAGAATTAACCACACTGCTTCCTAGGAAAATTCCACTACCAAAGAATTAACAACATTTGGCAGTACTGAAAAAAACTGCTGGACTTTATTTAAATTAACTTTTACTAGAGAAACTGAACTGAAACTGAAAGCCCGGTTGATACCCATTGATCTGTGCCCAGAGGGGAACCTCCTCATTCTGATTTCCCACTCCAGCTTAGACAGATGGTGGGACGACCATAGTATACAGAATCATGGTCTGTCTTAAACATGCAGCATTAAAAGAAAACAGCTACAATTACAGACACAAGCAAACAAACTTCCATGCAATTTACATTTCATCTCTGACTCCCTTGTTTATCAGATATCACACCTTATTTGGGACTACATACACTACAGAGAGATCTAGTGGTTGAAAAATACACTGCAAGTAAACCTCACTGCAGAGAGGGGAGGACTACCACCCATAGCAGTGTTTTGCCTGGATTCAATGGTAAAGATGTGAAAATAATGGATTTTCAGTTTACTGGAAATTTGAGGGTTGAGGGTTGGAATCCAGAAAAAAAAAATCCTGTCAAAGTGAAAATGGAATTTGTCTAAAATTTAGTTTCAGGATTATTTTTTTACCTGAAATCATAGATGATGGAACTAGGGGTACTGGGGATGCTGCCATGCCCCCTGGTTTGAAACAACCCAAATACACGGTTTACATCTTCAGCACCCCCACTATAAAAACTGTTCCAGCACCATTGCCTGAAACAAAATATTATTTTTACATTTTTATTTTAAAAAATTGTTTAGAAATTTCCTTCAAATTCAAAGTTATTTTGAACCAAAAAAGTTAAAGTTTTAATTAATACCCTCTGCCCCGGAACATACCACCACCCAAACGATTTGGAAAGACTGACATGAATTCACAAAATGTTTTGGTATTGCCAAGTCTGCATTTTTCTCTGAAAAATTTCACCCCACTCTCCTCTATGCTGGGCTATTTGTGGTTTCAGTGATCCTTGTGATTAGTGGGCAGTCAGGGAAGGAGAGGGTAGGTAAGGACCAGGGGACATTAAAATATTTCATTGAAAAATATAATGCAGGCCATCCTGAATTACATTTCCATGCTCTCGCTCCTGCACTCTTTATAAAGGGTCCTTGGGGACAGACACCAGAAGGAGAAAGTCTCAGAGCCCAGCTTCATTGAAGCCATGCTGTGAGGGAGTGATAAATAGGCCTGGAGAGGAGGCCCTCAGACCCCAGGGGAAGCTTAACAGTACCTGTGAATTCCCTAGGTGGGTAGGTGGATAGGACAACTCTGCCTCCCTCAGAAGAAGAATTGTAGTGATCCCCTCCATAATAGCTAGTTGTGTAGGTTTTCCCGCAGGAGGGGATGATGGAGTCCTGATTTAGGAATTGCTACAGGCATCCCAATTTTGTTTAAGGATGGGCAAAGAGAGAAGGATGATGGCAAATTGGATGAAAAAAGAGAAGATAGAAATTAGATCTGGAAATAGGTCAAAAAAGAAGAACAAGAGTGGAAATTAAGCAAAGAGAAAAGTGGTCTCTTTAATTGGGAAGGGGAGAAACTAATGGGGTAGAGAGGATGAATACTGGGGTAGAGAGGATGAATATTTTGTGGGGGTGGGTTGTTTGGGGGGAGGGTTGTGAGGAAGAGGTCCCAGATGTGCATGGCTGGGAGTTGGCACACAGCTGTGCCTTCACTTTCAAAAAGGAGAAATGAATATTCACACACTTAACTTTGGACAATTAGGGTGTGATTTTCAAAATTAGCTACATAGATGTTGGTGTGGATGAGTGACACCTACAATTACTGCAACTGCACTAGGTGGGTTATTTTGTTTGCAGATTCACCAGGAATTGACTATTGATCAATAACTGTCTATCAGTGCATGCAGTTTACCCAAATTGTGCAAGCAGATGTGATTATATTTTATAAATAAATGCATCACCTAATTTTCAAAAGGTGCTAAGCACCCAAAATTCCCATTCAGTATTGCCGAGAAGCAGCCCACATAAATCTTGCCCCAAACTGTTTATAAATTTAAATAAGACAAGACAAATGACAATATATGACATTTAGTAATCATATGTCAAAATTCTGACAATCAGGCTAAAGGAACGTGAGCTTTCACCAAAATTTAAAAATATTATTTAATATTAGGTGCTATTTGTATAAGTTACTTTTAGACTTATATCATCCTTCATTTCAAAGCACTTAAATATTATAGTGGAATTTGTTTTTTCTTTACCCACTGTTGAAATCCAACCACATCTACAGCAGAGCTGAGCAGCTGCCTAACAGCCCACAGTGCTTAGAGAAGGTAATGAAGAAAATACTAGCCTACATAGATAGGCAGGATGCAACTACTCAAATTGACATTTGGTCAGAACAACTGGGCTAATGCCCTTACTCCTGCAAAAAGTGCCCAAGACTGAGTGTCATACCCTCAACTACAGTTATCGGAAATGTAGAACATCTAACTGCACAACATCCCCTGAACATATTGTTGCAATAGCCACTGCCAGTGTGTCTGTGAACTCGCACCTCCTCCTCCAGCTCCTCCTCCTGCATCTGCACCCCAAGGTGCTGCTGAATGGAGGATCTAAACCCCTCCCCCAGTGACAGATGGGAGGCTGCAGGACTCCAG
The DNA here is from genome assembly GCF_965152275.1 of Natator depressus. Lineage (NCBI taxonomy): Eukaryota > Metazoa > Chordata > Testudines > Cheloniidae > Natator > Natator depressus. The sequence continues at coordinate 49,701,213 of NC_134237.1, forward strand.
GCACAACACTCTGCACTGGCACCTGAGGCTGTGCACCAGCGGAACAGTGAGCCCCAGACTGTATCAGAAGGCATGGGTCCTGTCCTCAAACCCCACTCAGGGAATGTCCCTGTTTGTGCCCCCCAGACCATTTTCTGTAGCTGCCCCCGCCAATTTCTGGGGGAAGGGGAGATCACAGTCAAGGACCCAGGTTGTAAACGCTAAAGTTTTAATGTTCTTTGGGGTGTCTGAGCCATTCTGCTTTCTTTCACAGTTCCTTTTTAAAGAGAACATGTTCAGAGTTCTGCTACATTTACTAGTTTCAGTAAGCATCATTTTTGTCTACTTATGTGTGACCCCTTCATTTTGACTGTGATGAAATGGTAAAAAAAAAAAAAGGTGTCCTCCCCTCCCCCTATTCCACTTTGGGTCCCACCAGACGGTACCTTGAGTTGCATAACTCTTTGGGGCAGAAAATGGCAAGGTGCTCTCTATTTCTCCTAATCCACCCACCCCTCTAGCCAGGCCTCTCTGTCCAGGTCTATGTGAATATACCATAGTAAGCTGGAGACATGTGGAAAGTGCAAAGTGCATGGAAATAAGATAACTTTAACTGGGGAAGAGAAAGAAAAGGATTGGCAAAATTCCCTATAGGTCTGACAACACAAAACAAGAAAAGCAAAGTAACTGTGGCACCACATACTGAACAGCGCTAAAACATTCCCTCCTCAACCCCCCCAACCCCTAAAACCATGACTCTTTTAAATGATGGGGTTACTCACAGACTGTAAGTGTCCTTATTAACGTACACAATCACAGCCTCCAGAAACCAGTTGTAAAAGGCCCTTCCTCCCTATTCAAATACAGTTCCAAATCTCATTAGCACCCTGGCATCATTATTTTTTCTTCATTTTTTTCCTGACATTAGTGTTCATAAACCTGCCTTTGTGATCAACTGAGCCTTGAAGAATAATGAATAGTAGCCTTTTTAATTGATATACTCACTTGCTCTTTTCAGTGGGCAAAATACAGGGATGTGGGTACCATCATGGGCTTCTTCACAGTTCAGAAACCACATTCTCTGGAGGCCATTGTCAGGATGCTGGGTGAGGCTAGGCAGGACTCTAGTGGCAGAAGTTTGGGAGCAAGAAACCAAAGAGCTGGGGAGAGCTCCTGTCAGAGTCAAGCTCAGGGTCAAAGTCAGAGTTCAAATCAGGAGTCAAGCTGAGGGTCTGAGCTGGAGACAGCTTCAGGAATCAGGCTGATGTTCAATACCAGGTACCAAGATCAATGACTGGGTGCTGGGGGTAAAGCAGGAGTGATCAGGACTGGGTGCAAATCAGTAAGTCAGAACTGAGGTTAATACCAGAGTTCAAAGGCAACAAAGCAGGACAGTACTCACAGCCAACTAGGAATCCACATTGCTGCCTGGACATTTCCTGGTGTGCCCCATCGGCTTATAGAGGATCAGGGTTCCAATCGGGGATCTCTAAGACAATTGTCAGTTGGTTCACTTGAGGTGGAACTTCCCATGGTGAGCAACCTCTGTGAATTATGGGTTGCAGGAATCAGTCACCTTACAGATATTGCCAGATAGCAGGGTGAGAATGTTTGTTGTCTAGTAGCCCTGCGGGTCATAGGTTCAAGTCCTGTAGGTTCTTATACACAGCTATGATTTTTCAAAACTTTGGTGATGGCAACCACCCATAGGTAGATGAGAGCATTGATCACTTTGCAAACTTGCACCACCATGAGAATGACTTTGGATTTCTGCACCCCAAAGTGGTTTGTGACTGAATAGCTTTCTGCCATTAACAGCTTCCAGAGGGCAATAGCCACATCCTTCAGAATTGGTATGGTTCTTTGGAACTGAGAATTCTCTTTGTAGAGATCCAGGAATATCTTCTTCCTCATTCTGCAGCCATTGGTTGTCATCTCAATTTTCCAAGACAATGTGCTCTTATCTCACTGTGCTGGTTCTCCTGTTCCAGAAGTGGCAGTCCACCCAACGCCAGCAGTCTCCTGAGGCTCTGTGTCATAGAGCAACAACAGATGAGTCACCCATCTTTGACTCATGAGATAGGTCCAAGTCCATTCACCAAAGATTCTTGCCATTCACACACTGCAATGCACACATTTGTACCAGAAGAAGGAGCAGAATCACATTGTGGATCACTTGTTCCATGTCTTCCACTGTAGACATAGCCTATGCTGCACCTCAATGGGAGAGAGCATATGTCCATGTCCTGTCTGACTGAGATTCTGAATGACGTGTTAAGCTCCAGGAAGTCCTTGTATTCCAGCACCTCTCTCCATTGACACTGTGAGATTGTCTGGTTTTGGGCACTCTACAAGAAATTACCCAAATATAGTGATGTTTTTAAGAAGACTAAGATTTATTAAAACTAGAGAGAAAATGGTAGTAAAACAAAAGAAATGGTTTATATAACTTACCTACGCTAAATACTTTGTAAAATCCAGTGAGATAGGCCTCCCTGAGCTTCCAGAGAGAAGAAAATGTTACATTTCCAGAAGTCCCTCTGATCATCCCCTAATCATTGCTAACACAATATCCCACAGTTGTGCCCAGAGAAGTCTCTTTTTCATTTCACTTGGTCTGCTTTATCAAGTCCTGGGTGTTTTTGTCCATTAGCGTCTGAGTTTACATTAATATTTCCCCAAATAAATGTTTAATCAGGAGTACCAACTGGAGGAAATGTACAAGTCTTTTCCCCCCAATATAATAACTATTGTCTCTTCCTCACATTTAGGAAGCTCTCTTACCTCTGTCAGCAAGTGCAGCGTTTCAAAGGTTACTGAGCTCCATTTCTTTAGACACTCATTATCAGTCAAGGTAATTGGCATTGTATATTCAATGTTCTTACATATAGGAGTTGGATCACACCCTTAACCTCGATGTATCTGGGTTCCATCTTACCTGTTTACAGCTGTAGCACTGATTTGCCTCTTTTAAAATCCTTATTATTTTTCCTTTGCTATGAGGAGGGTAACTGCTGGTTGGTGGTCCCCTCCTATACACTCCCCACATGAGAACTGGGAAGCTGTCTCCCCCATCCGCTCCCCATGGGGCACCTCTTTCCCTTTCCTTGCTCCCTGTCCCCTCCCCTGTGCTAGCCCGGTGAATAGCTGGGCCCTGGAATGTGTTACTGTCAGTGGTGAGCTGGAGCCGGTTCGCTGGAACCAGTTGTTAAATTTAGAAGCCCTTTTAGAACCGGTTGTCCCTCGTGGGACAACCGGTTCTAAAAGGGCTTCTAAATTTAACAACCAGCCAAAAGTGACACCTTAGGCGCCAACTCCATGGGTGCTCCGGGGCTGGAGCACCCACAGGGAAAATTTGGTGGGTGCAGAGCCCCCAACGGCAGCTCCCTGCCCTGCGCCTGGCCCCAGCTTACCTCCACTCCGCCTCCACCCCTGAATGCGCCGCCCTGCTCTGCTTCTCCACCCCGCCCCAGCTTCCCGCGAATCAGCTGTTTGCGCGGAAAGCCCGGGGGGGGGAGGGGAGCTGAGAAGCAGGTGGAGGCTTCGCACTCAGGCCCAGGGAGGCGGAGGTTGAGCGGAGGGGAGCTGGGGTGCGGGGGCATGAGGAGGGCCGCCCGCGCCGCAGGAGGTATCCCGGGGGGCGTGCAGGGGAACCGCTCCCCACCCCAGCTCACCTCTGTCTCCCTGGGCCTGAGCGCGAAGCCACTGCCTGCTTCTCAGCCCTCCCAGGCTTCCCGCGCGAACAGCTGATTTGCGGGAAGCCGGGGGGGAGGGGGGGACGGAGAAGCAGAGCAGGGCAACACGTTCAGTAGAGGAGGTGGAGCGGAGGTGAGCTGGGGCTGGGTGCAGGGCAGGGCAGGGAGTTACCCATGGGGGCTCAACATTACTTGCAGCAGTAAAAAGTATTTTCCTTTGGGTTTCCCATCCAAGTAAATATCAGGCCTGATCTTGCTTACTTTGTGAGTTTGAAGAAAAATAACTTCCCTCTCCTTTCCTGGGGACCACACCTTGATATAGTGGGAAGGCTTGTGTGTTCCAGTGACCCTGAGAGTTATGCCAGCTGGCGTTTTAACTCTGAGTAGGGTCTCCCAAACCGGACAGGTCAAAAGGTAGGCACCAGACAAAAAGCTCAACAGTCATTCAGGTTGGGAGTTGAGTAATTGGTCAACAACCTATCCTCATTAAAAAAATATGTGATAGAAACACAACGAAGTAGCCGTTCCAGCAAACAGCATGATAGACAGGGTTAGTGGAGCCTTGTTTGTGGCCTAAGTGATGTCTGACAGTTCAGGAAGAATTCAGGTCCAGAAACAATACCTCTGGTTCTGAATGTATAGAGTTTAAAATAGTCCTGGATTCTACTGTGAAAATCTTCAAGTATGGGAAACAGCCACTATGCAAGTTGTACATAGTGTGAAACATTTTATTGCAATTGTACATATTCAGAAACACAGACACACAGACACACAGACACACACACACATTCTTTCTAATCTTAACATAAACTCCTGCAGGACTATTTTTACTGTTGAACTTTGACTTCTACTGTGGATTAAATCCATTTCTCTGTGTATTGTATTCATGGTTTTAGCACTGGACCAAGAGTAAACATCCTATAGATAGATTACCAGATTTATTTGGGCATAAGCTTTTGTGGGTAAAAAACCCACTTCTTCAGATACATGGAGTGAAAATTACAGATGCAGGCATAAATATACTGACACATGAAGAGAAGGGAGTCATGTGTCAGTATATTTATGCCTGCATCTGTAATTTTCAGATGCAGCCATCTGAAGAAGTGGGGTTTTTACCCACAAAAGCTTATGCCCAAATAAATCTGTTAGCCTTTAAGGTGCCACCAGACTCCTTGCTGGTTTTGTGGATACAGACTAACACAGCTATCCCTCTGATACTATAGATAGGTTGATACTGAAAAAAAAAATCTGTTCAATAATTTTAAAATACTAGCTCATTTCTAAATATGGTGAAGTTTTTGAAGGTTCTGTTTATACTAAATTTTTGTAGTACCATATTATTATTATAACAAACACCAGGGAAGTTGTTATGCTTCCATGTGTGAATGTGGTATGATAAAGAAATATAAGTAGCACACAGAGTAGATTAGACATTTATCAGTGATGTAGTCTTCATGGTATTAAAGTACAAGGACTTGTCATTAAAACAACCAAAGAGCTATGCTGCCACCTACTGGAAAAACAAAAACATCTACACTGCTTTTAAAGTGAAGTCGTAAAATATGAAATTACAAATGAAGAGCAAAAAGAAATATAGATCGTATATTAAAAAGACAGCTGGACTGTTGACAAACATATTCTGGATGTGCAGTATTTAATGGGACAAATAATTATTTTGATATGTCAATGTCATTTTACACTGAATACAGAGAGTTCTATATTTGCCGGTGATCTCAGTTATTTTGTCCACTGTCATCTGGGAGTCTAGAAAAAGAATCTTTAGGATTCTGAGATCACAAGCTTCCTGATTTGAGAGTTCAAATGAGTCATAATATCAGCAAAATGAAGGTCTAACACATCAACATCTATACCAATGTCCTTTTTTTTAAAAAAAAATTATGATACATGCTTAGTCAGTTGTTCATTCATGTACATACTGATCATTCTGTCCTTTTCCAAACATATCCTAAAAGCAGGCCAATATAGAGCAGTTAAATAAATAAGCATCAGCACCTAAATATCCTACAGAGATGGCAAGAAGTTAATTGTTCTTTCAGTACTTACCTCTTATTATAGTTGCTTTTTATAGTCCTTAAAGAAGAAAAACAGGAGCTGAAAGAAGGAGTTTGTATTCTTACTATCCTGGCCATGAAAGCTATTAAGACATTTGTGTATTGTAACAGTTTTTCTCCTCTATTTGTGATAATACAATTCTGACAATGTACTTGTTCTACTGAAATCTGCCAAAGGCAAGACAAATACTTCAGGCTTAACAAATAGGAACATTTATTTTCAATCAGCCAGTTGAAAAGTACAAACCAAGATGAGAATAGTGCAACATGCATTTACAATTCTTTGAGCTACAGTGAACTTTTGTTCTCTTTACTTTACAAGGAGCATATACTTTTCTTCCAGTTATGTGCTACAAATAGCTTGACACATAGTAACATGGCAGCTATGTGTGCCTATTTGATTCCATATAGGGACAACATTTCTCTATTTGCTAGTAAAATAACAGTGTCTTGGCCCTGATATTTTGAAGTTTCTTATAAACACAGAAAAGCTATTCCCCATGATAAGATTGGTCCAAGACTCCCACTGGCATCAGTGAGAGTTATTCATACATACCAATGGGAGAGTAGAACCATCAATGTATAAGATAGATGGGCTGAGTTGAAATATTCATATTCAGATTTCTAACATCTCAATTTGTCCAGTTCCACCCATTACAGAATTTGAGGTCTTTGTTCAGATTCTGAATGCCGTCTAAAATTTTGAGGGTGTTTTTATTTACAGCCACATAAAAATATTTAGCTCAGGATGTGTTTTACTCCTGAATGGTTTATTGGCCTTCAGGAAGAAAACTGCCAAAAACAATTTGTGGAGTGTTATACTGAAATTGCAGACATACACTTTGTCTCAATTTTTTAAAGATGTCCAAGTCTTAGAGGAAAACAACTCAGAAAGCTGGTTAAATAAGTTGTTGTTGCTATCTTTACCACAAGCTTACCTCTCTCATATGTCAATATAGGGGGGTGGGGATTAGAACATCAAAGACATATTTAGTTAATATAATTGATATATTGCATTCTGCAGAACTTCCCCTAGAAAACAGTCTTATAAGTAGGAAAATGAATTGAAATATATTTGTTTTAATATTATGTCTTTTAGCATTAGTAGTATTTATTAAATAATATATCTTTCTAGTTTTCTATGTCTTTATTCCTATCACTCTTTCTGCTTTTAGTTTTTTTTATTTACATTCCATTTCCTTTTTCCATCTTCTATCTTTGTCTCCCTTCCATTACTTTCTGTTCTTTTCTTCTGTTTCTCTCATTTTCCCTGAGGCACCTATCTTCTGTTCACCACCTTGAATCTTATCTTCTCTCTTTATTTCCCTTAGTCTGAGTTTTCTTCCTTATCCCTAACCCACCCCTTCCCTTGATCTCTCTCTCCTTTCCCCATCTCCACCACACTCTCTGTCATTCTCAAATGTACCAAGGCCTATTGGCTTCAACCCTAAATCTCCAATTATGGGCTCCCAGAAGGACATGATGACATTCTGGGCTAGGCAGGCCCACTCTTCAGCCCTTCACCCGTGGGAGTAGGCCCCTGGCAGGAGAACAGAAACTCTGAGCCTTACTCTGCTGCTGTTTGACACATCACATAATCTAAGAATACACATTTAAATATCACATCCTAGAGAGATCCAGATTGAATGAGAATCTGTTTGGAGAAGAATTATATTCTGGTGCACAGGAGGCGAAAATGTGCACTAGGTATTTGCCAGAAGATAAGGTGCCACTTAATACTTAAAGTACAAGCAAACCAACGTAGTACTTCAGCTGCAGAGTTCTTCCAAGGGATTTTATAAAAGGCTCTAAAATGTGGCACCCTAGGCAATCACCTATCAAGCTTATAATCAAAGTTCTGTGAAACCTAGTGAAACGGGGTGGGCATGATTGTGAGGAGGGGTGGCTCTTACCTAAAGGTTTTTAAAATATAAAGTAAGGTTTAGGTTTGGTTCAAAGTGTGAACAATGATTCAAACTCATTTTATCCAAACTCATCCAACTAGACACTGGTTTTAGGCATTTAACTAAGGGTAAATAAGGGAAAATTGCATTTGGCATGCTAACTCCTTTGATCTATACTGGGCTACTGGGGGAAATAGGGTTATAAAATCTCATTGGAACCTCAGCACTTTCTCTGAACAAAGCTAGAATTTGTTTTTATTTATTTCATATTTAGTCCCATACAGTTAAAAAGAACCCCAAAGTAATATCAATCATTTTTTTGGCTACTGTTACTTACCATATATAAGACACAAAGAAGTCCCCAGGCATATGGTTTACTCTATTTCACAATTAGACTGGATGGTTATTTCAGTGAAAATGATGCTTTGAATATCTCTCACTTGAGTTGCCAGGCAATGGGTATGTTTACAAGGGCTAAACAGAGCTACTTGCCTAAGATTGCTAAGACTCTAGGCAGCACAGTGGGTGGATACATTAGTCCTTCACCTCTGCAAGGTTTGTTTTAAATTGTTCACAAGCATTTGGTTTTTGAAAAAAAAAATTGCAAAAGTTTGAATAACCCAACACTTACTTGAAATAGCTGGATATGTGGATGCCTTCCCCCAACACCCTAGCTCCACCACAAGCTTGGCTCACTCCCTCTCCCCAGTAATCCCTAGTTCCAATGTATGTGCTCTGTGGTCCCTTTGTCAGTTGGGGGAGTAAGATGGTCACACTGCCTCCCATATTTGACATCAGGTCTTATTTTCATCCACACATTGGTCATCCATTTGACTTTGTTTCCACTAAACTAGTAAATACTGGGTATACTACGGAATCCATAACCCATTGCACTGGACTGGAAATTAAATGAAGCTTTAGCCCCTTGATACCTACATTAAAACAGTTGGTAGGCCATTTGATCATTCCCAGATTTGAATACAAAATCTTAGTAATTTAGGGGGTCGGGGAGAGGAGGGAAGAGCGAGGAGAGGAATTGATAGAGAAATTATTGGTAATTAGGGATCACTGGGTATGCAGGTGTAGGTGTATGGAACAGGAAAAAATACCCATGTTGAGGCATATCCCAAGGCTACCAGACAGGGAAAGGAAATTATCCTAGGTAAGGGGCAATCTAGATTGGCTATGAATGTATTTAACCACCAGTGTTCAGAGATGGACTTCAGCCACAATTCAAAGTTGGGAGCTGGTCCCTAGGATATGAAGGTTCTATGAGTATGAACAGTTTCAAGGACACTAAATTGGCATTCTCCTCCATGGCAACCCAGAGTTCTCCCACAGTAGAGCAACTGTTTAATAAATAAGTGGAGTTGGAGTCCCTTAAAGCACATTCTCCTTCCATCCTGTCTGTTAAGGGAATTTAGCACTAGAAAACAATTCCAGAGGAGATCAGACTAATTCAGAGTCTGAACACTTTCAGGGCACAATGCAAGACCTTCCTACCTGACAAAATATTTCCACCAGAACTGGAATGATGATAATTATATGTATGTTAAGTAATCCCCAAGGAGAAGTCAAGTATCTTTATCCATAGATAGAAGAGAAGATGACTCCTTGAAGTCCACCAGAGACTTCCTTTCCCAAATTTAATTTATCTGGAGAGTACTTAGATTCCCATGTAATTGATAGAAACACTGTAGATAAAAATTCTGAAAGATGCGCAGACCCAGCAAGGGACAATATCAAGAGGGACCATGTCTGAGTGGAGGATTTCATTGGTTCCTAGGCTAGCAGGAACCATTGTGATCATCCAGTCTGATCTCCTATATAACACAAGCAATAGAAGTCCCCAAAATAACTTCTAGAGGATATATTTTAGAAAAACATTCAACCTTGATTTTAAAATTTTCACTGATAGAGAATCCACCAAAATCCTCATTAAGTTGTTCCAATGATCAATTATCCTCATTGTTAAAAACGTGCCCCTTATTTTTAGTCTGAATTTCCCTTTAAATGTCCAGTCTTTGGATCATGTTATAACTTTATCTGCTGGACTGAAGACCCCATTATTAAATATTTGTTCCCCATGTAGATACTTACAGACGGTAATCAAATTACCCCTTAACCTACTCTTTTTTAAGCTAAATAGATTGAGATCCTTAAGTCTATCACTATGCCTTAGCACGTTTTCTATTTCTTTAATCCAGGGGTCCCCAACATGGTGCCCGCGGGCACAATGGCACCCACTGGGGCAGTTGTGTGCACCCGCAGGACACCGCACCACCGAAATGCCGCCACCGAGCACGGCCGCCAGAGAACTGCCCACCGAAATGCCGCCGAGAAGTGTTGCCATTTCTCGGTGGCATTTCAGCTGTGACGCTTCCTGCTGCTGCCGCTTCTCGGTGGCATTTTGGTGGTGCGCTGTCTGGCGTCCGCCACAGTCTTTTGGGAATAGAAATATGCTATTCCCACAGAAAGGTTGGGGACCACTGCTTTAATCATTCTTGTGTCTCTTCTCTGAAATCTCTCCAATTTATCAACATCCTTCATGAATTGTGGGCAGCAGAACTAGACACAGTATTCAAGCAGTGGTCATATGAGTGTGAAATATAGACTAAAATAAGCTGTGTCTACTCCTACTTGAGAGTCCCTTGTTTATGCATCCAAGGATTCCATTAGCCCTTTTGACCATAGCATTGTATTGAGAGATCATGTTCGGCTAATTGTCCACCCCCCAGATCTTTAGCAGAGTCATTGCTTCCCGGGATAGAATCTCCCAGGCCTGTAAATATGGCCTCAGTTCTTTGTTCCTAGATGTGTACATTTATATTTAGCCATATTGAATGGTATACTGTTTTCTTGCATCCAGTTTACCGAGTGATTCAGATCAGTTGGGGTCCATGATCTGTCCTTTTCATTATTTACCACTCTGCCAATCTTTGTGTCACCTGAAACCTTTTATCAGTGATGATTTAATTTCTCTCTCTCAGGTCATTAATAAAAATGTTAAATAGCAAAAGGCCAAAAACTGATCCCTGCAGAACCCCACTACTATAAGAATACCCATTTGATGATCATTACCTACTTACAATTGCATTTTGAGACCTGTCAGTTAGCTAGCTTTTAATCCATTTAATGTGTGGCATGTAAATTTTATACCATTCTAGTTTTCTAATCAAAATGTCATGTGGTACAAAGTCAAATACCATACAGATGTCTATGTATATTATACCAACTCTATTATCTTTGTCAACCAAATTTGTAATCTCAAAAAAAAGTTAGTTTGACAGGGTCTATCCTAGAAGTTACACATCAAGCTTTAGATAAAAATATTGCTCATTCATGGAAAATAATTCCTTTATCTAGGAGTAGCAAAGCAGGAAGCTCTTTTAGTTATTATTGTTATTATCTATTATTTTTATTACGGTAGTGCCTACAGGTTCCAACCCAGACCAAGGCCTTATTGTGCTAGACACTGTACATGCATATAGTAAGAGAGTCTCTGCCCCAAAGAGCTTACAATCTCAACAGACAAAGTATTATCCCCATTTCACAGATAAAATCTAAGTCAGAGCCAGGAAAGAACCTAGGTCCACGGTGCCTTAATAATAAGACCATCATTCCGATCTGAATTTTTTTTAAAAAAGGCAATCCCCAGATGGTAGAAAAATATCTTAAAAGAAAAAGAAATCAAACCCCAATTGTAGAAAACAGGCACGTTCCCTGAGATATAAGTATAAGAGAATCATGCCACCACAATTTCTGCATGTATAGCATGGTATTGTTATTGTGATTATTACACAGATTACTGAACATTGTTCAGTACATTTTTTTTATACAAGATACCCTTAATGAGTCTTTAACAGCTGCCCCTTAATGTAGCATATATTGGAGCTCCACAGTTTTCTTTCACATAATATTCTAGTATGCCAAAAGCATGTGTCAGAGCAGAAAGGGCAGAGATAAACCTTGGGGAATCTGAAGAGTGACATCTGTCTGGAATTCAATTTGCCAAAGAGATGTAAAATTGCTATGTAATACAGCCAGAACCTTCTTTTAGATCCCAGTGATTTAGTGGCCTGTGTTTCAAATTAACTCTAAGTAACTTTAGTGTCAGTGTTCAGATTCAGTACAAATCCAATTCTGAAATATTTAACTCAGTGCAAATCATATTTTGAATCAAGACAATGAATATGTTTAATTAAACTGGCACTGAAAATGTAAATAATTCAGCCAGTAACACATTTACACTAAAACCATGGGAATTAAATTGTACATTTCTAATCTTTCATAATGATGAAATTCAAAATGTAATTGTGTTTTTAAAGGATTTCCTTTGCTAGGCAGCATATTCATTATGAGACAATGACTGCACATCTAATTCCACAGCAGGGAATGTGTTCAAAGATACAATATTGAATGCAGTAATAATAATAGGTTTACAGAAAAAAAATCCAATAAAGTGAAATAGAGTGCTGACTCCGAAAACATGGGGGGAAAAAAAGGAATCACTATACGTTGGTATTTATAATTATGACTATATTGCATTTCAACTTATATTACACACTAATTGTTTTGATAATTAAAGTAATTTTTGGTGCACTAATTCACAATGCTGCTAGCATCATGAAGGAACCCTTGCTAGAGTAATTTACTTTGGGCCTCATCCACTGAGGTGCTGTTTGCCGAAACTCCCATTGTCTTAAGGCTTTAAATGTTACTATTCAAATAATTCCAAAGTATATCATCAGCTGCCATATTTAATTAGAGCCTTTTTTCTTTCCTTTTCTTCATGGGCTCTTCACAGACCAAACTGAGGGGAAAATAGGCTAAATACATTTTCTAGAACTCTTAAGTGATTATCTATATTATCATAGCACCTAGGAGTCCTAGTCATGGATCAGGACCCCATTGTGCTAGATGCTGTGCAAACACAGAACAAGACACCAATCCCTGCCCCAAAGAGCTTACAATCTAAGGAAAAGACAAAAAAAGAAAAGAGACAACAGATTAATACAGACAGACTGACAGGGAAGTGCAAGGAAACAATGAGACAATATAGGTCAATAAACTGTTCCTTCTTCTAAAAAAATACACCTACCAATGGGAAAAATTATTCTCTTTACTTCTGATTTACAAACTAAGGACTCAATTGTGTTTTATTCACTGGCCCCAAGTAAGAGCAGCAGAGCAGAAACCAAGGTGGAATCCTGACTCTACTGACATCAATGGGAGTTTTGCAATCAACGGCAGTGGAGCTAGGATGTCACCCAGGATTGTGAAACTTGAATAACATTCTGGTTCCTAATCTCCTCTATCTTGGGGGACAGGGAATAGTCTCATGTCATCCCTATAAACAGGTGCAGATAACTCTCTGCTCTCCTTGGCTCAGTTCTGCTGGTTGAACTGCTAGAGGGAGGTGGAGAAACAGAATTCAACCACTTCCCATCCTGGCTGCATGTTCCCCTTCCATATTATTTGAGTAGTAGTGGCCCTTCAGTCGCTTCTGTCCATGTAATGTGCATAATCTACCCAAGAGAGTAAGGGGGTGCCTTAGGCCTCCTTGCTCTCTTGTGCATATGCTGAAGATAGCTTACACTTGAGTCATAAGGACGCAATCCTGCAAATTACTGAGCACTCGGAAACCCCACTGAAGCAAGTGTAAAAGAGCTGAGATTTTCAATAACATTACATAGCACTTGCACAGCAAGTTTTACATCTTCAAAAAATCTTAATGCTCAAATTAGTATATTAATCCTCCTAACCCCTTCCACTCAAGTGAGGCAGCTATATAATTATTACTGCCATTTTACATGTGAGGAAATGGGGACACAAAGCATATCGTACAGACTTGCTCAAGGACAGGCAGTGAATCTGTAGCACTTGTGGGATCTCAGCTGCTTCTCCACTTGATTTGTATGTTATTGACAAAAGGCCCAGGAACTAAAAGTCAACATTTCTGAAATATTTTGGTATATTTGTCATTTCCAATTTTGTGATGGCTTCTCTTTCTATTGTAAGGTTCTGTACAGTGCCCACCATTGTAGTACCAGTGCACCTAGAGGACCAGGCCACTAACCTTCCATGAGCATCCACAGTCTCAGCAGGGAGGTGGAAGCAGGCGATGTGACGTAACTTTGCCCCCACCTCCTGTAGAATTTTTCTGAAATGACGTTCCTGTAGCAGGGATGCATCCAGCTAGCAAGCAAGCTCAGTCTCTGGGCTGCAAACAGGCTTCTCTGCCATCACAAGAAACAGGGCTCTGTGCTCCTCCCTGGCCAAGCCTGAACTGAACTAAGGCTTCCCCTGTTACCTCTCCTCTCCATGTCTGACACTTGCTGCATATGTAGCTGGGTCGGACCAACTGGGTCCTTTACCTTCTCATTATCAGTGTGGAGCCTACCTCAAAAGGCCTTTGATATTTCCCAGGCAGCAATGTTTTTCTCCATGAGTTCCTCCTAACACAGGTAAAACAAACATGACTTCTTTTGTGTTTGTGCACCAGTATCATCTCTCCACAATGTTTTTACATCAGTCTAACTCCATTGACTTTAGTACAGTTACTCCTCATTTGCACTCATGTAAATGAGAAAAATCAGATCCAATATCTAGAGAGAACACTGAGTAAAGAAGAGTGCTCGTGAGATGAGTGCTGCTGCTGAACCAGTGGAAGGTTTTTACTGGGATACATGAAAATGAAAATAAGATGATGCAGTGATATTGTTTCTTACTAGTAAGATTACTGGTATTTGGTGCAATATTATTATACTAAAAAAACCATGTATTTGATAAAGTATTGATAGACCTTGGTGACCCCACAAGTAAAGTGTGATACAACACACATTGAGTCACAATGGTATTTGGACAGTATTATACTCTGATAGGTATGTAGGAGTCACTTATTCAGTATATTAGAGATTTTGACCCTTCTAGATATAACACCGTGTAATTTTAATTGTAGACCATTGTTGTTTGTCTGCTTTGTGTGGTGGTATAATAGTTCTTCAACTAAAGACCCGTGCTGCTTAAACTGATCTTGGAATGGCCTAATTAAGGCTGTGATCTTTCCATAATGTGTACTTTGTTTAATCACATTGCAATTTTAGGATTTTCCCATATAGTAGTGATGCATATCCTAGCTGTTACCATTTTCTCTTTGTTGTTTTGTAGATTTGGAGGAGTGTCTCTAGAACATAGCAGGCTTTTTTAATCAAAGGGTTGAAAACAAATTGCAAAGACTAAGAAAAATAGACTAAGGGACAAATTAGACAAATTACCATTTTCTATTCAGCTTTTAACAATGTTGAACTAGATAAACCACATTAAAAAAATCAATGTAAAACAGAATTTCATTGGGCCATAAAATGATTCAAAATATGTGTGTCACCCTCAACATGGACAGCATTGAAATGGAAAGTAACCTGCATGTTTCTATACCTAAATAATCTGCAAAACAATGAACTCAAACAGTCCCAAACTTTAATGAAGATGATTTAGGAAAATTGGACAGTAAACACATTTTCAGGGAATGTCCATGAATCCAAACATTTTGTTCACACATAAGAGTTTACTGAAAACCTTCAAACACATTGATTGAAAAACAACAACATATTTTAGTATAGTTCCTGGAAAATAATCACTATTCTTTAAGTTTTCCCTGTACACTTCAGTGAGACAGGGCATGGCATTATAAAATAGATGTTGCTGACTTAAAGGGCATTTCCCAATAGATTACAATAATTCTAAATTAGGTCAAATAAATATTTCTTTTTCCCCATATTAAGATTGTTTATACTAAATGCATATTATGCATAATAGATACATTTAGTGCAATATAGGTACATTTGAAGATACAAACCCTTTTTTCCTGATTATAGTCAAGAAAATTTCAAAAACAGAAACATCAATGTTAGGACACAGACAAGTATGTAGAGCTGAGATATCGCTACTTTCCAGGTGGTTTCAGCACTCTGCCTTGTGGCTAATGACCTATCCAAAATGTTATAATTTTTCTAGGATGACACATGCTGTTTTATTTTAGTCCCCAATTCATAGCACTGAAACACTTTACTTTAAGCATGAGATTAGTTCCATTAAAATAAATGGGATATTGACTCTTTTAATGTTGAGCATGTATTTCAGTGGATTATTGAACCCAGACATTAATGATTACACTGAAAGGAACAATTAAATAGTTTAGGGCCTGATCCCACTCCATTTAGGGTGCCATCCTGGTTTTATTTAAGTCAGTAGCTCAACTCAATGGGTGTCTTGCCATTGACATCAGTGGAGTAAGGATTTCAACCCAGGCCTTTACACTAAAATGTTCAAAGCTGCCTAAGGTGTTCAAATCTCTTAAGCAGCTTTGAAAAACTCAGCATTACTGTGTGAAAAAGACTACACAGAATTACAATAAAAAATTACAAGTTACAGATATCCTCTCAAGGTTCATAAAAATTCATTTTCTCATTAGCCTTTAAACAAAAAACAGGTAATTTAATATAGTTATTTCTAAAAAAATAATAAGTATATTGACATTTGGAGGTATTAAAGCACAACAGAATGTTGAATGATGAATTAGGGATTTCTGTTGAATCATATCCTGCTTCTGGGCACAGTAGTAGATTATATCATGTTACATCTCACAACAGAGGAAAAGCAGATTCACCATATAAGCAAAGCTGGACATCAACAGGATACTAAACAACTGGGTGGCATAGCCTTCTCATGACTGGTATCCTTGCATAGATGGTCCTATTGACTGCAGTAAAGTTTAAGTATCTGAAAATTCCAGCATGTGTGAAGGCCCTAGAAAGAACATTTTGGCCTATATACAAATGAGTGCTTGGTTCCATACTGATGGACTAAAAGGGGCCATCTGAAATTAGCTGTTGCCCGTCATAGCAAGGGAACAGACCTTCTTCCCATATGCTATGTATATCACCCTAATGATATAAACTCTGAATTAAACGTTAATTCAATTGTTTTTATTGTATTGGTACAAACCACCCAATATTACATGAATAGGGACTCAGGTAAAACTGATCTTCTGAAGAGATTGACATCCCAGAAATGGTGCAGTATCAGCCAGACCAGCAATTAGTTCAAGCACTCGTGGAGTACCATAGGAAAGAATGGTGTACCTACAGCACCTATCTGTAGCAAAGACTGACACACACAGTTGGGAGAAAAGAGAAAGTCAACACTTCTAAAATAAATATATAATCTATGAATGACTTTTGTCCTCTCTAAATGATTTTGCCAAAATTTGCACTTGAACTGTATTTCTTGAAGTAAATGTAAAGGCCTCTTGTGCCTCACATCTTGTCTTGAAGGTGGGTGAGGTAATATCTTTTATTGGACTAACTTCTGTTGCTGAAAGAGACAAGCTTTCAAACTACACCAAACTCTTCTTCAGGTCAGAAGGACTCAAAAGCTTCTCTCTTTCACCAGCAGAAGTTGGTCCATTAGAAGATATTGTGTCACCTACTTTGTCTCAGCTTGTCTTGAACACAGTTTTAAAGATTATTTTAACATGGTTTGGACTGGATCCACACTGACCAGCTAAACAATCTTAAAACTGTTCTACCCAGAAGCATTTTTGGCCATATTTAAAACCACTTCCAGAAACACATTTATTTTAAAAAGTGTAATTGTGGCATTCAGTCTATTCCTTCTCACCCCACAGGAGATCAACCAGGAAATTCTAACAACATTAATCATATGTCCATATATACACTCTGTGGAAGAATACACTACTCAGTATGCATTTCACAGTAGTTTGTTTTTACGAGAACTTATGTAACCCACACACCTTCTGGATGTGGTATTCTGTCCGATCTATTGGCATCGAGACCACTTAGAGACAGAGATTAATGAGTCTGCTCTACAGCCTCTACTACATGGCTTTTAGGTCATGTAGTAGAGGCTCTTGTATTGAAGTTCAGTCCCACTCACTGATGACCAGGGTTTGTTGGCATTATATTTACATTGAATATAAGTGGATTCTTTTCTTTCCTAGTTTTTCGTGTAAAATTTTGGGAAAATATATAGTTGTTGCAAAAGCAAACAAACACTTGGAACACAGTATCTTAACTATAAGTTTTAATGGTCCATCGTTTCATAGGATTTTCTCTCAGCGACTACAAATAGAATGAAGTTCATTTAATTAAGAATCAGATTGACAAATGTTTTTTGCTGTTCTTGCTTGTAAACCTATTCAAATAAGATGAACAAATCTCTATTTAAAAAAAAAAATCCCTACATATATTCATGTTTTCTTTACACAGACAAGTACAACACTGAGCATTATTATGGGGGGGACAAGAAAATAAATGATATGCCAAGCCACCGGACTGTTAAGTATCTGAAGATCAAAAATTAACTGAAGTGTCCCTCTCTCCATTCCTCTCATTTACATTAGGCTAAATCATAGTAGTTTTATGTTTTCTCAGTACTAATTCTCTTCCATCTGGCTCAGAACCAGAGCCCCAGGCCATCACCTAAATCAGAATTCATATATTGTCTTGTCTTAATACATAAAACATTTTGTATGACAAAGTTGCATAGATTGAGCAAGAATATTTGAAAAATAGGTGAGAAGAAATAGGTCTCAGAAAAGCATGATGTATTTAAAAATATATATTGGCAGGCTGGAAACGGTCCATTCAACCATAATTAAATTGCATCAGTGGATTGGGAGCCCAGGATTAAAAGGGAAAAGAAAAAGCCTAAACAAAAAAAGAAAGCTAACTCCTTGCAACTAGCCATGCAGCTAAGGTGACAGAATATTTGTTCCAAACTTCACATTTATAAAGATGCATTCACACTAGACACAGAGTAACTTAGTAAGTCTGTAACATGCAAATATTTCAGAACAAATAATAAAATTACTGACAGCTGGGCCAGCAAAGTTTAATGGTTGGATGACAATCTGACTAGCTTAGACCATACGCATATTTATATCGGAAGTCCAGCTGCAAGTGTTGCCATATTTGCTAATGCCTTCAATAAGCTATAAATCCTTTATGAATATCATTATTTTTCACAAGTACACTTAGTGTGTCATGTTCAATGAAGGTAATAGCAACAAAATGATTGATCATATCGTGTAATTTCTGTAATTTTGTGTCATTTACTATGTTGTTGAGGAACTGTATCTTCTTAGAATATCCTTCAGTACATTTGGGGACACTCCTTGTAAGGGACTGCGGAAGACTTTGTTATAGCCTAACTAGGGAACTTCCGCTTTCTCGGAGCTGACGGGTCACTGTAGGACATAAATAACCAGCTATAACCAGCTTTAGGCTGGTTCTGTCTGCCCTGTATGGCCCTTTGCCAGTTAGCAAAAAGCCCCTTTAAAAAAGTACCTAATTATATATTCATAAGCTGTTTGTATGCACTGCTTATTATGGCTCGCTGGTCACTCCTTCATCGGACTCCGCCCCAGGCAGAGCTCCGGTGCGCTGAGTTCCCCACCTCCATAACAGCAACGCTTGAAGTCCCCGTTGCAGGTGTGTCACTTACCTTCAATAAAGCCAATAACTCGCTGCTCTGCTGCGTGTAGGCCTCATTCTTTCAAAACACTCCTAATAGGCCTGCAGCCTAGCACAGAACATTTGGCGCAGCGAGCAGGGTGCTCCGAGAAGTGATGCCTCCTTGGCTTATATTTTTGCTGCATTTATAGCCGTGACCTAGTTTCCCACTGCTATGCGCGGTCCTCCCACCACAACATGTCCTATGGTCCCTAACATCGCTCAAAAAAAACAAAAACAAAAAATGTAAGGGACTGCAAAAAACTTTATTACAGCCTAGCTAAAAAACTTCCGCTTTCTCAAAGCCAACAAATCACTATAATACATAAATAACCAGCTATAACCAGCTTTAGGCCAGTTCTGTTATAACTTGCTGGTCACTCCTTCGTCGGACTCCGTCCCAAGCAAAGCTCCAGTGCGTTGGGTTCCCCGCCTCCGTAACAGCAACGCTTAATATCCCCATTGCAAGTGTGTCACTTACCTTCAATAAAGCCAATAACTCGCTGCTCTGCTGCGTACAGGCCTCGTTCTTTCAAAGCACTCCTAATAGGCCTGCGGCCTAGCACAAAACACTCCTCATCACATCTCTAAATTGCCATTCATGTCCAAAGCCATATAAGATGTTTTGGTGGCCTATGAATCTGATTTAAAATACCTAAAGTTGGATTCTCCAGTTGTTTTACACCTTATGTAATCATTTATACACATGCAAAATAAATACAGAATGGATGTCAAATGCCCTCCCTCCAGCTCTCTTTTTCTTTCTCTCTCTCCTGCATGCGCGTGCACACATACACACACACCCCCATGGAGCTGGAGAATAGGTAACAAATTCTGTATCCCACCTAAGAATATGTCTGCACCGGAGCAGGAGGGTATAAATTCCAGCTTGAGGAGACATACCCATACTAGCTGTGATCTAGCTAACGCACTAAAAATAGAAGTGTAGCCATGGCAGCATGAATGGCAGGAAGGGGTAGCTTCCCAAACATATACCTATGGTCTTGGACAGGAAGGTACTTGGGGCAGCTAAGCACTTCCGCTGCTCACATGGTCCTGTCAAAGACTGTACCTATGTACTCAGGCTGGCTAATGGCCCCTCTCACCACTTGCGCTGCTGTGGCAACACTTTTATTTTTAGTGCTGTTCATGTTTCAAAAATTCATAGCAATATTAGTGACAAGTATGCAGTTGTATTCTAATCCATCACAACCATAGATGGTTGCTCAGAAAAACATGCTGCAATCTTATGGATAATTATGTTGCTACTGTAGCTGCCTGAAGCCCGCTATAAACAGTAGAAGCTAGGAGTTGCTATTCCTAGGAAACAGACATCTAAAATCCAGCTCATTACTGAATAGCAATAGTTCTCTGTGGAAATAAAGATGCAAAAACATTTTGTATGTAATTAAAAGGATTAAAAGGCAGAAGTTCAGAAGAGTGGTTAGTTGTCAGCAAAGTTTTAATTACCATGCGCATAAGAAAGGCAATATGGCTCGGGGCAGATAGAGATTAATTGTAGAAATATATATGGCGTACATACTGCCATTTTATCTGGTCAGTTGGCAGTGTGAGGATTTGAATATCCAGCAAAATGCAATAGTACTTGATGACTATTGCTAATGGCTATTGTTTTGACACTGAGATCATCCAGGCAGGGTCTATGTGTTATGGCTTGTGAAGCAATTAATACACCATTGCATGCTAAAATAATAATACATTATAACTACAAAATTTAGTGAGCATGACTACTTCTGAAGATTTATTTTGTTACTAATGTGCCAAATTTAAAATTCAGATGATTGGAGTACTAATTGCTAATTTAATTTCAGGTGTAGATGAAATTAAATTAATTTTCATTTATTTTAGGTACTAGACATTTTAAAGTTCCGTTGACAGACTTCACAATTTTTGTTGTGAGTATACTGTGTTATATTCGTACATATTCCTATAGTGCTTCTTTAACAAAAAAAAAGCAGGGCGGGGGGGGAAGAAAAGATACAGAACACTCTTGATAGCATACAGACCTCCCATCTCCTACTTGCCCCCAATATACACATATGTGGAAAATGTAATAAAAATTACAAAATTACAATTTGATTACAATTCATAATATACCCAAATCAAAATCTGTTTTTTGACACACTCAAATAATGGGAAGGTAAAGGATCTAAATTTATGATGGAAGTACCTTCTCTGAATCACAGGATCCAGTGAAATGATGAGATGACCTATAAAATCCAACCAGTTAGATAGATACATACATATGGTACATACTTATGCCTAAAGCAAGTTATAATTGTTAAATGTCCTTAGATATCTTTGTATTTAAAGGTTTCAGAGTAACAGCCGTGTTAGTCTGTATTCGTAAAAAGAAAAAAGAAAAGGAGTACTTGTGGCACCTTAGAGACTAACCAGTTTATTTGAGCATGAGCTTTCGTGAGCTACAGCTCACTATTTAAAGTATATTATACATATGCTTCAAGAAGAGAATAACTTCTTGACAAAGTATAATATTGGACACAGACAGGATCAGGTGTTCAACTGTGTAAATTGGCTTTCCATTGACTTCTCTAAGGGCTCATTTACACTAGCTGGGTATAGCCAATGGCCATATATGCTTTCTACTTAATCTATGTATAAGTACTGGAATGCTCTCATGTGGCTCTTTAGGCAAGTGCAGAGTCCTGTTGAAGTTAGTGGCACTCTGCATGAAGTTAAGGGTCCATGAGAGTGCATCTGATAGCAGGATAGGGGCCTTATAACCATAAACTCAAAAACTGAATACTTTTTCATTGTCAAACATAATTATACATTACAATAACGAATTTCTCAATTCTTTTTTCATTCCTGCATTTCTTGAAATTCAGTTAAGGCTTACTACTGAGAAAATATGATATGCACACGTAGACAGGGCTAAATCCTCAGTTCAGGCAAGATGAAGAGTTTTTGTTAATGTTCACTGTCTCAAAGACTTAGGTATTTCTAAGAACAGCTGTCAACAAAACTGACTGTAAGCACATGCTCCTCCCTTTAGAGATGTATATTTCATATTTGTACTTTAATCATACATGTGAAATGTATTCAGGGTTATGTGGCTTCCTTACCCCAATTCATCCCTCTGCAATATGCTAACTTCAACAGACAACCTTTATATCAGAGGTCTGATACTTTCTTATGATTTACTTCTCGATGATATCAGAGACGAATAATAGTTGAATGCTAGACCTCTGACAATGTCTGCACTAAGACAATATGGAAGACAGTAGCACAGAATCTAAATAGAAAAACAAAGTCTATAGGGCTGGGAGATGTTTTTGTTTTGTTTTGTTTTTGTTTTTTAAAGTCAGCACAATAGAGCTGCAGCAGCAGCAGCTGTGGTGACTGGAACTAAGCCAAAGTATCCACATATCAACCCTTTTAAGACCTGACTATAAGATGCAGAATCCAACCATTACTTAACAGGAGATGCATCTTAATTGAACGTTGGACCTCTGCCATCATAATTATGTCAAAAGCTAAATTAGACACTAGGCTTATGAAGGAATAATACAAGACAAATGAAAAACGTGCCTCACTAGGAGTAATTAATTCAGATAGTGGTGAACACAAGGTAATGCACTTGCTGACTAGCAAGCAACGTGTGGATATTTTGCAACATGTGGCGCCATGGGCTAAATCTAATTTTATAAGAAGGCAATACTGTGTGGACTTTTTTGCATATCAGAAAACCACCATGGAGTTTGGCACAGTCCAGCATGATAGGCAGTCTCCAGTCACAAAAGACCCAAGACTGGACTAGCAGGGGTGTTGCAGGTCAGGATTTAACTGGACTGGCAGAGCTGTCTGGAAAATCTTGCTACTAATTTCTCACTTTAAGCTCCAAAATTGCCCAAAAAACAACCAAACCAAAAATTCATAGGTTGGCTTTTTTTTAAACAGATAATTTTCCAGTTTTGAAGCATGTGCATAAAAACTAATAATGAATATTGAACAAAACAAATATGTTATGGTATTATTAGTAATAACATATTGAATTTTGTTTCCAAACCAAATATCAGAGGCATTCAAATTCCTAAAGTCCATCTTTTGCCTCTTCTTTCATCCACCATTCCGGCCTATGGTTCCTTCCTTGGCAATCTCCAGTAACTATTTTACCTTCCCGTGCTCTAATATATGTTCCAGCTCCTTTTCACCCCGTGATTCATCTAGGACAACCTACTTTTAATGATCACCTGGTGTGTATGTGTGCATGTGGTGGGGGAATCTCATCCCTGTCTGAGAAAGTGAAATGCCTGGGGTGCACTGTTGAAATATCAGACACTCCCTGAAGGCTTTGTCTTGTGAAGACTGACTCAAAAGTAGAACTGTGCAAATAACTGATATTTCAGTTCCCTGGAAGTATCCCCAAAAAACATTGTTTTGGGTCAAACAAAACATTTTGTTTAGATTTTGAGCTTTCTTTTTCACTTATTTATTTAAATAAAATGTGCATGACATTTCTAGCTGGAAGGTTGTTTTGTATCAAAAAATCAAAATGGTTCATTCTGAAAATGTTGAAATGAAGTGTTTCGATTTTTTTCAGACTTTTATACAAATTTGTAAAATATTTTGGTTTACCCAAATCTGCATATTTTGGCAAAAAAAAGTTTTGTTTGAAAAAGTTTGAACAGCTCGGCTCACAAGTACCTTGCATGCAAGATTTGATTGGAGTAGCATCTAGGTCACTTTTCAGAGTAGGTCACTGTAACACAGAGGGCTGAGTCGCCACCTATCAACAGATGGACTGCCACCATATTGGAGTGAAATCTGTCCAGAGACAGGAGAGAGTAGGGACCAAGTGACCTAACCACTAGTTGACACCACTGCTCAGTCAAACCCCTGTTACACTGAGTTGAGGAGCTATCCCATTTCTCTTAACTAGACAATTAATTTTAAAATATTCCAATAAGCAAAGAGGACAGTTTTAGCAAGTAGGATTCATGTGGAGTGAAGGAATAGACAATAATAGAGAGAGGCATTAGAAGGAAGACTTCATCCCTGTTTGCCTCTTCACAGGAGGCCTCTGTGAGGTGCACTTACACAAGAAGAACTCAATTTAAAACATTAGTTGCCTTTATGTAAATACAAAAAAGACTATGTTAAAATGAAGGAAAGGTTGTAATTTAAACTGACAACAGAGATGAAATTTAGATTGAAGCCTGAACATCTGTCCCTAACTAACTGTGTTGTGCCTATTGTAGGGGTCTCTGAACAAAATGCTTTCTTACAAACTGTATGTGCTATGAAGTAACTGCTTTATAGACTACTTCAGACAAATATACTTGCCTTCTTCAAAGTGCAGAGCAGTGCAGTTTGTCCATAATTTACACACATGCACCAGTCGGACACGAAGTCAGACCCTATCTTTCCCCTTCCCAGCTGCCTAACTCACTTGAAATTCTTTAAGAGCGCTGACCCTCATTCAGAATTGATGAACTCACCAGTCTAAGAAGTTCCCTAATATTCTTACCACTACTAGTGCCTTGACTGCAACTCTACTTCCAGTCATCACATCTTCCTTAATACACTCCCAGCTCCCTCTCTATAGCTATAAACTTTCATGTCCTCTCCTTTCCACAAATAGCCCAATTCATCTGACTGCCCCCTGTGACTGAAACTTCCTGCTCCAGTTCAAATAATTTCCCAGCAGTTGCACATACTCAGGTTCCAAGCAGCCATCACATGGAAATTAACCAAGTTTCTAAGGAAAAACTTCTTTATTTGTATCACTTGAATTTACAGCCTGAAGAGGGCAATTTCAGGGGGCTGGATGGCTTGGTACATTCATACTGTTTTCAGTCCATTGCATCATTAAACAACCCACCCACAACTGGCTCTAATAGGCACCTTGGTTGGTAGTCTGAATGGGCATGATGGACTAGCCATGGGCATATGGACTAGCCTCTAACTTCCAGAGGTGTCTCTCAAAGGCAGGGATAAGGCAGTGTGGAGGAATTTCATTGCTTCAGCATACTGTAACTGTTTTCAAGAAAAATAGTGGACTTCATTATCCATAAAACTTAGATCCCTCTTGTCACAAGTATTACATTCACATAATTTTGTAGAAGTTTATTAAACAGAACATGGTATCCAGCAACTTCCTAGTGTTACTCCCTGTCTTGTTTCTAGAACTCTTCAAAACGTGAGAATAAAATGCCCATTTTCCTTACAAAATGTTGTCCTTCCCTGTTTGACAGTTGTTTTGTTTATTTATTTCATGTGCAGTTTCAATTAACCTGTTTCAGTGGGCCCCACCCTAACAGATGTAGAGACATACCATATCTAATACTGAGTGGACGGCACTGTATGAGGCACCTGAGACCTAGCCTTATTGCTATAAGACCATTCAGCAGCAGCTTCTCAAAGAACTAGGTGTTGTATCTTGTTGCCTTTTAAGGAATGAAACAGTCGTCTTCACAAAAATATAAGAAGTGGAGGGGAAGAAGGGCTTATCTGCCCAGTTGAGCCTTAAGCCATTCTGCATTTAGGGCCAAATTTATAAATCTGGTGGACCAAGATTTAACCCCAAGTATATAGTCAAAAGCAGTACAAAAACAGTGATACAGCTTGTGTGTATTGTGGACGGAAGGGAAGCAGAAATAAAACTAAAATCAGCTGTTTTAAAATTCCTGGCATCATGCTCAAGAAGAATCAAAATTTTATGTCTTTAGAAAGGCACATTGAAATGACAAGGAACCATTTAAATAGATCTTGCCAGTACCCAATGCTTTGAACGTTCATATTGAATGACTGAAATAGGAGATCTGGTGGCAGAATGGTTGTGATCAAAATAGATAGCAAAGTGGATTATATTCTTGAACATTAGAGTACATTATAGTTGTCAGGTACAGTGAAGCATTAACACATCTGCAAAATTATTTTCATGTATATATAGTCAGTTCTGAAGAAGGATTATACTATAGCCATTTTTAATTATGAATATTTACACTTGTATATAGGTGTGCATGTTAATGAGGTATTGTAATTATCTGAATTTATCAATATAAACAGAAATATTAAAATACAAAGCATATTATATCACAAATTCTAAAAAGCTTGTGAAGCTGAGGCTATAAGGAACGTTTAGTATTGTTAGCTGATCCCACTGAATACTGTCTTGGCCTTTTTTCTTCAATATATATAGAAAACACTCCAAACACTGCATTCATAAATTCCTTGGTTAAAAATTGTCTCAGGTTCCTCATTAAGAATAGGCTGTTCATAATGTAATCAACTGCCTGTGGGCATTTCAAGTGTGAGTTCTATGTAGCTGACCTTGCAATCCTACCACAGGGGTGATTATGGAGGATACATAGCAGGGTGCAGCAGTGCAAACCCCTGCTATTCCAGTCAGATCTGAACGTTACCACACAGCCTGTCAGAGAGCCATTTTATTTGGGTATAACCACCCTGACTACCCTTCTGATTGCCTTTGTAACAGCTTAATGTAAAACCTTCATCTCTCTGATTTTCTACAGGTAGAGTTGCCAAAAATAAAGTTAAAAATTACTATTAAAATAAATCAGCCCTCTGTATTCACTTTGGGTGAAGTGTGCATTGCTGCAGAGAGGCTGCACAAGACTCTCTGCACCAGTAAAACACAGTGGTAAGCGGTGTAGGGAGTATAGTGCACACAGTCTAATGGTTCATATAGCCTCTGCACTGGGGTTAATTTCACCCTATGAGAAGTTCAGAACTGGGTATAAGAGACAACTCCACACTTTTAAAATTTAAACTGGTTCCTGTAAAGGGCTTCTGGACCCTTGCTCCAGTCTGTGAGCAGCCACATATATCTTGTCATGATAGACTCTGGTGTGTCTGTGGCTGTTTGCACACTGCTATTCTGATGGCCACAGAAGTTGTTCAACAAGCTCAAACTTAAGTTACAAGGACATTCATTTAAGCAGAAATCTTGCTGTACATTTTCACTCATCCCTCATGTGGCAAGATGGCCGATTTTAGTCTGGTGGGTCCTGCGCTTTTCCTGGCAGAGAGCTAAGATGCCACCCTTTGCCCCTGCTCTTGGGTGCAGAGGGCCCCGCTACTAGCCCGGGAAGGTGGTAGAGGAGGGAAGTGGGGGAGGGGTCTGGGTTTGCTCCTCGCTCTGAGTACCAGCCCCTCTCAACCCCTGTGGGTTTCTTACCCTCATCCCCCTTGGTTGGGGTTACCCTCAGTCCTTAGATGCTGGGGGGAAGGGAGTCTCCCTGTCCTTACTCCAATTTTCATGTCTTCCAAATCTCTCAACACACCTCCAAGCTCTAGCTCTAGTCCTAGTCCTAGTCCTAGTCCTACTCCTTTCTCCTCCTCCTCCTCTGTCTGCCTGACACACGGGGTTTTATTAGGTTCCTAACAGGTCCTTAATTGACAGCGGGTGCTCCAATTAACCTGCAGCCACCTTCCCTAGTCTACACTTGTCATAGGAAAAAGTGGGAACTGTGACACTATTTGTTCTGTATTCTGTGGGTCAAATACTATCCACCTTACTTACATGAGTAGTTCCAATGAAGTAAATGGGACTCATGGGTAAGGCAGATAGGCTTTGACCCTGTAATATGGAAAATGCAAAATAGTAATTTTAGTAGAAACCTGGAGAGAGAATTTTGGAAACTCCGGCAGCATCCAGGGGGTTCTTTTCACTCTAACGCACATGAATTATATTTTTAAAGTTTCTATGCTATGCAAAAAATATGATTGATTTATTAGTGTGTCAACATCATAAAATTGGTGTAATGCACTGGTGACTGAGACCTTGTCTATATTATCTATATTAATAAAAACCTGAAACACTATCACCTGAGAACCTCTCAGATAAACATATTATTATCTGATGGGACTCCTAAAAATGCATTATATTTGTTCCTTTTAGAGATGTTCATTTAATTAACTACTTATTCACTTGTTATTCATTAGACAGCAGGGCAGTTTGGATTATGGGATTTTGGTCTTCTTCAAATAGTGTAATAATATATAGTGTAATTATATATCTAACAAGCTCTATATCTAATACTATGATGCCAAACCAGCATTATATATAATAGTATAATGCATTATATAATGCTGGTTTGGCATCAGAGTATTAGATTTAAAGCTTGTTAGATAATACAAAACAGATTTACAAACTTTCAAATAAGTTTGAAATACAAATAAGTATAGCAAGTTCATTCTCCTGTTTGTTTTTGTGTCATTGTTCATTACGCTTGATAGATTGCCAGTTTATTCATTTAAATATTTACAAATCGAGAAAGTTGAATACATTTTCGTGAAAGGAATCAATCTCACCAAAACTTGTTCTGAAAATTCCTGTTCATTATTCTTCTATCATAATATATAGAAGTACAGTCCACCTTAAATAAGAATATTTACTAAGGACTAGAGCTAGAACTATAGACAAACTAGCTTCCACACAGCTCAGGTTCTAGTTTTACCATCCTTTACCCTGTTTAGCAGGGATCACACCCTGCCCAGAACTCCAAAAAGCACAGAGGCATCTACTGACAGAATAACATTCTGCAAGTAAACATATCAGAACAAACATATTGCTGTTTATAAAGTTTCAGTCATCTACGTGAAACTGAAAAAATACCAAGCAAACTGAGACCAGTCACAAACTATGAGTAATAAATACCAAATAATCTACTTGCATTGTTCACAAACAACCCCTAGTCAAAACTTTGTTTACATATGTTTGATAAGTGCTTACTAATACCAAATAAGATAATAGAAAACAGGATTGGTTCCTGAATGAGTCACAAACCTAAACAAAGCCTAAATTTGTCAGATGACACTTACTCACAATGGTTGTAATCATAATAGTAAGTTGTTAGTGAAAGCAATATGGATATCTTAGTCAAAATCATCCCAATTTTTGGTTAGCATTGTGACTGCAAGGGAACCCTGGCAACTAGTGCACCATGGAGACAGCCTTTATTGCAGAATGAGTTACTGGAAAGTTTTCTTCCATTCACCCTCTGTTTCCTGTGAGGTTTAGCTAAATTGATTTTAATCAATATTTTCTTCAAGAGGAAATAAACAGTATTGTGAGAAGAAAATGAGAAAACTGAAGTAAACGAAAATGTCCTTGATTGAAGAGTCATTTAGTTCTTCCATTTCATTCATTTTAGAGCTCCTCCAAAACATTAGGAATACAATGAAAGGGATAGATGGTGGGGAAAAGCAGAACATTCAAGGAGGAAGCAAATGGGAATTATTTACTAGGGTTAGAAATGTCAAAGTCTAGGACCAAAATTGAACAGAAAGGGGAAAAAAATCAAGCCCCCACATGGCACATATAATGTAAGTGCTCTATAATGCTCTATGTAATGTAAGTGACCAAAAGCATATCAAGAAGATGAATAACAATGTCCTTTTTACAGGATTTTCCTATGATGATAGATTGAAGTGGAGAATTGACACGTTGTTCAATAAATCAATGAATGTTTTTACCTCCTCAATGCATTTAAATTATAAAAAATTTATACAACTGCTACCAAAAAAGAAAGAAGAGGGAAAAATATCAATTATTTTCTCACATGTACAGAAATCCATTTTCAAGAAAATTATATAACTAATGTTAATCATCAGCAATTAAAACTAGATTCGGTGGTTTTCATATTTATATTTTTATACAAGCAAACTGAATTTGGGCATTATAATTATGATGGTCTCTCATATTTGAGTATGACTATGACTGGAAATCAATTTCCACCTGTAGGGTTCAGGAGATGTGCCAAGGCAAATTGGTGTCTACGTTCCCTCCTACTGTTGGACGAGGTGGCACAATGATATTCTGTTGTTCATTCTCCTTTCTTCACAGCGGAGTGCCAACCTCGCCTGCCATGGGCCATAGCCTCCCAAGTCATTAAGTGCAGCTAAGAAGACTGTATATGCCACTTGATGAAATCTTTGTAGTGGAGTTTGGGACAGCCACATTTCTAATGCCTTTTTTCAATTTCACGGTACAGAACTGTACTAGGCAGTCGATTATTATCCATACATACAATGTGGCCATCCCAGGTCATTTGCCTCTGCTCTAGTATAGCTTCTACTCTTAGCATGGCTGCCAGCCATAGTACTTCATTGTTGGGTCAGAACATTTGATTCCCATTATGCTGTGTAGGTGGCACTGTTGCAGACAGTTAAGTTTTTGGATATGGCAATGATAAAGGAGGCAGGTCTCTATTGAGTACAGAAGACAGGAAAACACAACAGCTCGGTTAAGTTGGCATTTTGTGGACACTTTGAGCACCCATCTTGTCCACAGTCTTCTTTGTAGATGACCAAAAGCTGAGGCAGCTGACTTCAAGCATTCTGAAAGTTCTTTGTCAATGCTGGGGTCATCAGTAGCTGTGCTACCTAGGTCATGGAAGGTCTTGATGTTATTTAATTGGCAGGTGTTCAGTTTTATTTCTAGTGGTGATGGAAGTGATGGGTTTCTACCAGGAGATGGTTGGTATGGAATTTCTGTTTTCTTCACCTTAATACACAGACCGAAAATCTGGTGAGGTGGGTTTTAACTCACAAAAAGCTTATGCTCAAATAAATTTGTTAGTCTCTAATGTGCCAGAAGTACTCCTTGTTCTTTTAGCATGGACAAAGGAATTTAGCAAACGTTTCAGGTTGTTCTTGGAAAAGGTGACAAACCCTGAGGCATCGGCATCGAGTATATCCTTTACTTCACTTTGCTGGGATTCGCTTTTGGACTTGAATAGGCGGAGGTTTAGAAGTCTGCTTATAGGTCTTTAGGTCTTCATCTGGGCTAAACGTCCAATATCCGGATCTGGGACTCGTAAATCTAGGTGTACACCATTCGTCGGCAGCAGGGCAAATGGTTAGGGCTCAAATGGACGAAAGAATCCTAATATGGATCAATGACCATCAAGCCTCAGGTGCCTGGCAGAGGACTCTCTTTGGGCATTTCAATGTACAATTTTCTTATAGAAATTCTAGATACACAGATTAGAGGGTTTTTTGCATGTACAAAATATGGACCTGGATTTTACACTGTGTAGCATTTGGATGGACTGCTGCACCCATATAGAGTCCTACTGCAGCCAGTGAGATTCCACATAGGTTCAGCAATCCACGCACATACCATATAATATAGGAACAGGATCTCTGCTCTGAAAAAAATGGACGGTGTTTTAGACATCGATTGAGGCTCCTTTTAAAGCATGTTTCTTTCTGTGTTAGATGAATGACTCAGTTGCCCTGTGGGCTCCTCCCGCAAATAATATTTTTTTAAAAAAACTTGTTCTTTAATTTTTCTTCAAAGAAGTCACAATCAAACTAACATTAATTGAAAGTCTGATGAGACAGCAGCACAGCATTCACAAATATTCATGAGGAAAGACCAGAATTCTCTCTCTCTCTCTAGCTTTATGATCTGTTGTGTCTTAAAACTAAAAGGGTGGTCATGATGCTGGAGGATACTCAGAGTAAACTGCTTGTGTAGTAATCAGATTATCAGATTCATTTCAGCACATTAAACCTAATCCTGCAAGAGACTCAGAGCCTCCCACAAAGTGCTGAATGATTCCAATGTCATTTAGCTTTAGTGAGGGTTGAAATGTAGAAAATTGATTTCAATAGGAATTGAGGGCTTTCAGCATTTCACAGGAGATGCCCAGCATCTGACAGTGAGGTTTTCACCTCATGAAAATATTTTTATAGCATCATATATTTCTCAACCACGAACATCACTCCTTGATCAAACTGACACAGAAATTAAAAGAAAATGAATCAGGATTTTCACTTACCTTAAGACAAGAAGAGCAGAATCGAGACGTATCGACTTGCATATTTGTAAAGGCAAAGGGCTGCCTCATCAAGTTCCCTGAGAACCAGGAACTGAACATAGTAAATTCAGGCAGGGCTTGACTCTGATGAGCTCGTCTATGAAAAGTAAGATCTAAACCCTTCTGTTGTTGTTTTTGCCCTTCCTGTAATACAGTTTCATAGATTACACCTTCAATAGTTGAAGCTTTCAAAATCACAGCATTTCTCACAGGGCATAAATAGCTATGTTTAAAGATACTATTCTAGATGTAGAAAAGTGCAGAGTATAAAGGGCAATCATGCTTAGGGGAAAGAGAAGAGCTTTTGTGAGTTTATCAAACAACAAATATTGCTGCTACTGAAATTTGCAGAAAAATGTTGTCTAATTTTCAACTTGTGTATTATTCCTATAATAATAATCCTAAAATACTGCATGTTTTCTACCAAGATGGGAAACAAAATGTTTCATTGGAAGCCAAGTGTGCTAAAATTTAAAAAAAAAATTGTCAGAGAAAGCACTTATTATGAAAAGAAAAACTGTTGTAAACTCAGAACTTCTTTGAAAATCTAAACACATAAAGAAGTCAAGTGAACTTTGATATGTTCCATTTGCAGGTATGATCTTATATAAATTTAAGCAATGATCTAGCGACACCACCCTCTCCTCTTCTACATCGTGGTTTTTAAACTAATAGAGTAGATATTAGGGCTCAGCAGAGGCCTGAATATTTCAACACCCATATAAATCCAATTATTTCCATATTTGTGTTTTTTGTGTGTTTCAGCTTTTTTATTTTTTTTCATCAGGTAGCTATAGGAGAGAGCGAAACAACATATGATCTAGTCTTAATAATTGTCATGGTCTCTAGGAACTGAAATGCAATTAAAAGGCTGGATCACTCTTATTTTGACCATATAAAACAGCTCCTTGATACAACAGAAGTGGCTACAAAAAATCCCAAACAATGTTTTGGCATAATCCTACTATAAATTATAGATTTTCAACATCTAGACAGACACACATTGAAATGAGAGGAGCCAAAAAGACAAGGTTTCTTACACAATCGTATCTTCCTATCTCACAATTAGATGTACGGAGTCAAATTCTGAACAGTCAGGTGCCCCATTGACATCAATGGGACTTTTGGGAGCAACAGGAATGTAGGACTGGGGCAGATGGGACTGTATCCGACTATAATTTTCACCTCGGTTAACCATCTGTTGATTGTATTGTTTTTTCTGCATCACAAAAGGATTACTTGTGTGAATAAGGCCCTGTCTACACAAGAAAGTTATGTGACTTTAGGAGTGATTTTTAAACTAAGTTAGTTAAATTGGTGTACACCTCTATGTGGACACTCTCATTTTCATTTAAGACACTTCTTTTAGATAATTTTAAGTCAATTAGGAATCTTTTTAAAATGAAAATTAACATCCTTAAACCAAAATAAGTGTCTACACAACGGTTTAAAACCAGATTCAAATACAACTGGTGCAACTTGTTCATAAAGACAAGCATAAGATTTTGCAGGATCAGCTGCCCAGAGTCAGAGTCACTGTGCCAATTTTTTCAACATTAAAAAAAAAAGTAATTCCGTACTGTGAAAAAAGGGTCTTCTGAGCCAGTATATATTGTTTCTCTTTTTCAGGGATTATGTATCAGGCCGGGCCACCGCTTCCCACAGCTCCCATTGGCCAGGAACGGTGAACCGTGGCCACTGGAAGCTGCGAGTGGCCATACCTGTGGACGCTCAGGTAAACAAAGCATCTTGTGGCCACCAGGGGCTAACCTTGAACAAGCCACGAACCAAGTTTGGTGACCCCTGTTGTACAGTAATTTCTATTTCCTTGTTAGTAATTTTAATCTAGTGGTAAATCAACAGGAACACCAGAGTACTTAATTCAAAACTGCTAATTTTATTTCTGCTTCTGATGACTTACAGTTCCAATTCAGTTATACAGTGGTGTTGGCTCAATTTTTATAGTCAGGGTGTGTCATAAATATAAAGGGAAGGGTAACCACCTTTCTGTATACAGTGCTATAAAATCCCTTCTGGCCAAAGGCAAAATCCTTTCACCTTTAAAGGGTTAAGAAGCTAAGGTAACTCCACTGGCACCTGACCCAAAATGACCAATGAGAGGACAAGATACTTTCAAATCTGGAGTGGAGGGGAACAATGGGTTTGGGCTGTCTGTGTAATGCTTTTGCCGGGAACAGATCAGGAATGCGGCCTTACAACTCCTGTAAAGTTAGTAAGTAATCTAGCTAGAAAATGCGTTAGATTTTCTTTTGTTTAATGGCTTGTAAAATAAGCTGTGCTGGAGAGAATGTATATTCCTATTTTTGTGTCTTTTTGTAACTTAAGGTTTTGCCTAGAGGAATTCTCTGTGTTTTGAATCTAATTACCTTGTAAGGTATTTACCATCCTGATTTTACAGAGGTAATTATTTTACCTTTTCTTTAATTAAAATTCTTCTTTTAAGAACCTGATTGATTTTTCATTGTTCTTAAGATCCAAGGGTTTGGGTCTGTGTTCACCTGTACCAATTGGTAAGAATTATTATCAAGCCTTCCCCAGGAAAGGGGATGTAGGTCTTGGGGGAAGACGTCTCCAAGTGGTCTCTTTCCCTGTTCTTTGTTTAAAATGCTTGGCGGTGGCAGCATACTGTTAAAGGACAGGGTAACGTTTGTACCTTGGGGAAGTTTTTAACCTAAGCTGTAAAAATAAGCTTAGGGGGTCTTTCGTGCAGGTCCCCACATCTGTACCCTAAAGTTCAAAGTGGGAAAAAACCTTAACGGTGCTAAGTTTACAAAACTGTAAACCCTGTATATGATGGAAACTACTTCAATCTAATGGGTGTTCCTGCACCCCCAGCACCACTGCAGCTACCATATATATGTAACAGAGGAGAAATCCTTGGCTATCATATAATACATACATTTCTGTGTTTTGTTAGGTGTATTATATTGTAAAATGAAACCACAGAAAATAACAAGTGTGTTCAAATCTAACCTTCACTCACAAATCATATTTACAGCAATAACAATACATAAATAAAAATAATAATTCCTTTGCAGTGACTTCAGAGCAAGAGAATGACCAGGCAGAAAACACACAAATCCTGTGAGCAAACAGAATAATGTGGAAGTGTGCAAAATCATCAATCTCCGCTTTGAAAATTTATTTAATTGGCAAGCAATAGTCTTCCTTTATTACTGTGGTGTGTGTAGCAGTGCATAAGATTATGTCAGCATTTGCAATATAGCTAGTGCTCAAAGAGAGCAGGGATGTGATCTGGCACTAGATAAATACCAACATAGCTCTGAAATTTAAAAAAAAAAACACAACAACTTTAATTTCAAACAAGAAAGAAAAGCTTTTGAAAGCAGGAGAAAGAATGGTTAATTTGAAGCTAGACTGTACCTGGTCTGAAATGCTTAATCTTTCCTTTTAATGTCCTTGAGATGTTGCACTGTGTATCAGCATTACCAAAGTTCCCTGCATTTCTCTTCCTATGCTAAACATTCAATTTATAATCTTCCTCCCTTTTTTCTAAAGATATAAAAATACTAACATCACTAGTGTACTTTTTTAGATGTACTGAAATTATAAGGCCATATTCTGATCACAGGTATACCAGTGTAAAACAGGAAAATCTCCAATTAAATCAAGTTACTCCAGATTGACAGTGGTGTAAATGAAATCAGAATCTGGCCCACAGTGACTAGAAAAAAATATTGCATAGATAAATTTAAAAGTTGTCACTAGCAGATACCTATTTTCTCTCTTCCTTTCTTGTGGGGAAGAGGAAAAGAAGAAAATTGTATACATGCTTAAAAGATCTGGATAAGAAAGCAAGTTTTCTGACGCTTAACCAAATTATTCAGGTGTGACAGGGTGCCTACCCTGCACTGGCCCTGAGAGCATTAAAACCAGCCAAGAGAAGCTGAGCGGCAGGCAGCAAAAGGAGTGGCAGCAGGGGAAACAGCCAATTAGGGTGGCGGCTGCAGACAATTAGGATGGCAGCTGGACCAGCCAATCAGGGTCCACCATGTGCAGCTGCTCCATGAATGCCAGCATCAATCTTGAATTATTTCTTTCCATGGCACACAGCAGAACAGGCACTAGGGAGTCTTGTTCAGATTCACAGCTCATGAAATACTGCAGAATCAGCCATGTTGTGTTCATAATGCCCATTGCAAGACTAGAGAGCAGTGCAGGATCCATACTTTCAGGCAGAGTTGGGCCGTGCAAAGTTTACAGGGACGGTTGAAACCTAGAGCAAAAGATAGTTGGAAACCTATGGAATGATGGAATGGAGAAAACTTCATCCTGGGGCAGTGAGCATGGTCCACTGTGATCCATCCCCACAACTCCTACTGGCAGAAGGTGGCAATTTGCACAGTGGGATAGCTATCTCAGGTGCACTGCTCTCTTGGTACCAGAGCACCAACTGTGGACATGCTCCACCGACACAAGGAGTGTTGTGTGAATTTGCACAAATGATGCAATTACAATAGTTTACAATAGTTGATGTAACTTAAATCAACTTATCTCTGTAGTGTATACATGCAATTAGGCCTATTGCCACCCTTTTGACCAAATGGTTAGTTCATATTGGTGGCCTCACAAAATTGTTTCTATTAGGAGAAATTGATGATACAAGTCAGGTATATTCTTTGGTACAGTCCTGTTTCCCTATTTTCCAGTCCTGCTCTGCAGCCAAGCCTGTGCTCTGGGAAACTTGCTTCCCCTGCTCCCATGGTCATTCTCAAAAGTGCTTCTCTTGCTCTTTGCTGGACTTTTCCTCATTTTCTGTCTCTCACACACACAACTGCAACCACTGTACCACCTACTCCCAGTGTTTGCAATGAGCCCCAGGGTAACCTTTTAGCCCACATGGTTTAGCTCTCCTTAGCTGCACCATGAGGCCCAGTTCCTTGGATGGTAGCCTCCTATTGTTTCATCAATCACTACATGAACAGGCTATTAATTGCTCCTTCAATTTAGTCTGAAGGAAGGGTGGTTAGCACACACATCAGCTTTAACTAGTTCTATGATTGATGGCAGCCATTAATACCTTCCAGCATAACATGCATATATAAAGTCCAACTTCAAAGTGAGGTGAAGGATATTAAAAATAAGACTCTTTGAATATGAGAGTTTCCCACACTACAGTACTGTAACACCAGTAGCTGTTTCAAAATAATGAAATATTTTCCATTAATATTTTCAGACATATGCACACTGATTTTGAAGTTAACTTGTTTTTTCTCACAGCCAGTGACTTTGAAACAAAATGTTAAGTGGAAAAGCAAGCGTTTTCAAAATAGGCTTAAAATTATACCATCTTCAAAATCTGTGCTTTGTGTGTAGTTGGATTTGGGAAACAAAGGTGGAAGAGGCAGTTAGAGAGAGAAATTTAGGACTGATTGCTTGTTCTGGAGGGGGTTGGGGGAGGAAGAGAGACTATTGAAGGGGACTTTGTGGAAGGACCTTGTCTAATTTTACACATATCAGGGTTCAAGAGAATTCAAGATCCATGGGTCTTCTCCAGAAACCACTGGAGATGCATATTTTCTCCTGAAAAAAATGAGTAGGGCCATAGCACACAATCTGCAGACCCCCTTAGACCCATTTGAATGTTGAGGGATCTTCTAGAGGCACACTGACTATGCCTGTATTTAATACATACATTATAGTGTGGTATAAAACTTCTATCAGCATGATTTTGAGATGGCTTTACTTCTCATGAGTAATGGGGCTGTCAGTGAGATCTGCAGGTCATTCCAAACTAGTGCCAATAAAATATTTAGATCATGTTAGGCCATCATCTATTCAGAAACTAAGTAGAAATGTTTTATTAGAGAGGTCTAAAAAATATTGTTACCTATTTTCATGTCCCTTCAACTGGTTCCTTTAGTACCCTAATCCAAACTGCAGAGAGGTTTTGAGGAAGGGGAAAATGGTAGTAAATTTCCACATATAGCTTTTACACACAAATATATTGCAATGTTACGGTCTCATATCTCAGGACCTACCAGGGCTATATGTCAATGAGAAGTCAATGGTATTATTTATATGTCAAAAGACAAACTACTGCATGCCTGTTCCATCCATAGATCAGTATCGGAGTGTCAGTATAGTCAGAGTAACCCAAGCGTAGACATTTTAAATTAAATCCAGTGGGTCAAATTTATCTCTGGTATAAAACTGTTAACTTCAATTGAATTTGACCAATTGTGTTTCTGTCAAGTTCTCTTTTGACTCAAAGACATAAGAATATTTCTAAACAAAGGAGATCATAAACAAACCCCATTTTCATGCTTACAACTACTGCACTTGGATTTACAAAAAAAAATCAAAAAGAAATCTGAAGATGCAGTTCCAATTAATGCAGCCCTACAGCCTCTCCTAAAGTTTTACTAAAGACATATTTGTAGTAGCTTGTGCAAGTGAGCATAGCAACTGTTTTGCTTTATTTACACTAAAACTGAAGAGCGGAACATAAGTGATAGGTCTTATAGGAGAATCATAAAACAATGGAACTTGGATCTTCCAGGTAGGAGTGTTTTCAGCTGCTCTTTAAAAGAGTTATGTTTAATTGGTCTTATCTATTTTACACTGTATCCCACTGTGCTATCACTAACTTGGTCATCCACACAAAGGTATAAGAAATACTGAGGACTATTAAAATATTTACAATGGATCAGTTACAGTATCCTTATGTAAAATCCCTTAAATCTGGGTTCTGAAGCTCCTCAGTCTTGTGTAATGTAACATAACACTGGTAAAACACTGAAGTAATAAACACACGATAAAGTTTGCAGCTAGATATTCACATTTTATGTACTCAGTCCTACAGAATAGAAATTTATGGTAATTGTCTCATTAATATGGCTTCTGTTGGCAAATCTACAGTATGTGTGTCAAGGCTGATTTCCCACTCTGGCACCTGGAGTGCAGAAGGTGGGGGGCCACAAGGATTTTAAAAATGAATACTGGCCACTCCAGGCTTCTATTAAACTCCCAAGGTTACAGCTTCTCTCTGACCTTGGATGGGTAGATGCTGCCACCACCCAAATGCAAACCCCTTGGAACCCATGAAGGCACACTTGGGAATTCCTTCCTGTGGGGTACCCTCAAGCCCTTTCATCCCCCCATCCAGGGAAGAGCTGAGAAAGAAAAGAAAGGAAATTAGCTGTTGCCCCCAGCTAATTAAACAACATATGCACAAACCTCTTAGGACACCAAAAATCCAATCCTGTTCTTAAAAAAGGTAAATTTTATTAAAAACAAAAAGAAAGAAAATACATCTGGAACTTAGGCTTTTGCTACTTTTGAAAAGAGCAATTCCAAAAATTAAGCACCCAAAATACCTTTCTAGGGGGTTCAGCTTAAAGGTTACAAGCAAACAAAAGCATCTGGGGTTAGCACAGAGGAGTCTACTAACCATAAGAAATAAACAGAAATAAACCTAGTCACATCTTTCTAAACATTACTGATCTACTTACACATTTGGGGGTTCCAAATAAGTAGTTCTAGGTATGAGTTGATGGTATATGATTATACCTGGCTTAAAGCCTCTCATACCTTAACTTCTCCCTGTTCCCCTCTTTCCTGGAGAAAACAACAGAGACAAAGGGGAAGTTTTTTTTTTCCCATTTTCAAAAGTTCCAGCCTTCCTATTGGATCTTTTGGTCAGGTGCCCACTCCCTTTCCTTTACTTGGGGAACTTTGTTAACCCTTTACAGGCAAAGCAATCAGAAAACAGCCACCAAGAGGGACTTTGTAGCTAACTAGCTGGCTGGGTGTCCAGAAAAGGGAGCTACTCCCTCCCCTTCATTTATCACAATATGCTTGCACTTCACTGTGTGGGTATGAGAGGCTTAAAAAAGAGGCATATACCACCTTTAACATATTGCCTCTATAATAATGAAGTGCAACAAAATTATTATTATTATTATTTTAATGCTTGAAAGTTTTGATACAGGCAGCCCTGGAGATTACAGTGAAGTTCTGCTCAAAAAGTATGTGTAAAAATGGCACCTTCTTATTTAACATAATATTGCTAAATGCAGAAGCAATAGGTATTTGCTGACTTTAGTCATTCCAGAAACAGTGTTTTACCACTCTTTATTCCTGTTAGCCTTTCAGAGCCAACACAGCAAAGAGGGGGTAAGCTGGATTCTTTTAGTTTTTGTGCATTATAAACTGCATTGTTTACTAAGTTCTAATCAGTTCTACCTGTATATGGTCATCCAAAGGAAAAACCAGTGTCACTCATGTAAAATGTGCTCAACCAATTCTGGCCTTTTAACTATCAACTGAAAATATTTTAACATGCTAAGATCTAAGTTCTAGTATTTAATGTTTCTTCAACATCTGTTCCTTTTTTGTTTGTTTTTCAATTCCAGTGTAAATTGAACACAGCATTTGTTTTCAGGCAATAATGAGACTGCCCCTGTATAACTGAGTATCTTTCCTGGCCTATGGATCTTTTTTAACCTGTGATGATGCAGGAGAAGGAAAGAACCAATACTAGTCTTAGTCATATCCCAGACTGAGTTTGCAGCTATACCAGGAGGACAGAAGATACTGGCCATAGTTTAATTAGGCTGCAACTTCATTATTAGATGTTTGGGAGTACCTAACAGATAAAAGTGTGCAGTGCAGGTAACTCCATGATCACTTTAATATCTACCCGAGGGCTTCCATCAGCCCTAGCCAACCCACTGCTGATACA
This sequence comes from Natator depressus, assembly GCF_965152275.1. Lineage (NCBI taxonomy): Eukaryota > Metazoa > Chordata > Testudines > Cheloniidae > Natator > Natator depressus. The sequence goes on from NC_134237.1 coordinate 49,741,961, forward strand.
TTATGCTCTCCCCCCTCGACCGAGGGTTACGGTGGGCTATAAAGCGGGGGGGGGGGAGGGCTCCCTGCCATGCTAGTCATAGGCTCCCTAAGCACCCCCCCCTTCACTCCTTTAACAAACACCTCCTTTAAATACTTTACCAAACCATTTATCTGATCACTGTAACTCCTCCCTATGGAGTACCTGCACTGGATGTCCACCACAAGGAGATGCAACCCTCCAATATCCAGCCAAATTAGAACATCTCCTCATCCCCCCTTTAATATCAGCCAAAAACTTGTCTGCGCTGAAGTCTAACAGGTGAACCCCATCCTCCCTGAATTATTCTGGAGACCCATATCCTCAGTCAGGATGTAAAATTACCAATACCCCAACAGTGCCCCCCTGTTTAAGGTGCAGTGCAGTCATTAGGGAAAAAAATGTTTGTACATGTAAAATGAGTACATTTGGTTCTCTGAGAATCAGCAAGCAATGAAACCTACAATACCATTGTATACACACTTAATTTTCAGAGTAGAATCACACTTCAAACTGAAAAACAACAAAGAGTCTGGTGGCACCTTAAAGACTAACATTTATCTGGGCATAAGCTTTCATGGGTATAAAATACCCACTTCTTCAGATGCATGAAGTTAGCCATGAAAGCTTATGCCCAAATAAATCTGTTAGTCTTTAAGGTGCCACCAGACTTCTTGTTGTTTTTGTGGATCCAGACTAACATGGCTACCCCATGATACTTGACACTTTAAACTGAAAGAATGAACAGTCAGATGATAAAAAACGAACAGGGTACAATTACAGATTTACTCTCCATCCCTCATACATCAGACATGTTGAGAATTTCAACTAGTCTGAGAAAAGGGTCTTGTACGAAACACAAGAAGTAGTCACTTACTGGTTCTAACATATTTGTCATTCTGAGCTGTCTGCAAACTTAGTAGCTGTGTGATTTTTTTCACCCTCGATATTTAAAGCTCACTATACAGGAAAGGAAATGTAGCTGGTAAAAATCTGCATCTTGTTATATGTGATAAGATATGGTCTGACCCAGTATGACTCCACAGGGTGTGATGACAACTCTGAGGCAGGGGCTTAATGTAGACTCTCCAAGAACGAGCTAGATGGAAGAAGACACATTGAATTTGATCCATAGATTTGCTCATGTGGAACATATAATTCAAAGATCTGAGCATTCACTGAGGAAAAAGGAATGTAGAGAAAACAGACCTGAAGTAGCCTGCTGAACAGAAGACTGCTTTTTCTGGGGATGAACAAATTAGCTTGGAACTATTTGCGGTAAGTGTTTTGGCTTCACAGGGCTATAGCTGTTTATAATGAATTACCCAAATGTACAGAATTGTGTAGAATGTTTATGATCAAGCTCTAAAATATTAAGGGTTACTTGAAGAATAGTGGCTGTTCTTTTGTAAAACTATAATGAAACAACCTTTAACGCTCTTCCTTCACCAACAGGAAATCCTTGAATTTTCATATTATTTTACCAAATTTGGGGGCCGTATTATGTTGAAAGCTCTGAGTGCAGTTTCTTAACAATATGTGTGATATAGGTGCTCTCTGTTCAACTTTTGCTGCAAGAGATTTGAAAATCATTGCAAAATTCTACCATTTTTTTTCCAAGGAAATCTCTGACCTTATCGTTATCTTTTCATGATATACTTTACATACTATTCTAGAGCCATCTACTGACGTATATGAGAATGGGTGTAAAAGGTATATATTTCGGAGGCACAAAGCTGTAGAGCAGTGTTTCCCAAACTTGGGACGCCGCTTGTTTAGGGAAAGCCCCTGGCGGGCCAGGCTGCTTTGTTTACCTGCCGCGTCCGCAGGTTCAGCCAATCGCGGCTCCCACTGGCCGCGGTTTGCCACCGCAGGCCAATGGGGGCTGCAGGAAGCAGCGCGGGCTGAGGGACGTACCGGCTGCCACTTCTCGCAGCCCCTATTGGCCTGGAGTGGTGACCCGCAGCCAGTGGTAGCTGCGATCAGCCGAACCTGTAGGCGCAGCAGGTAAACAAACCGGCCTGGCCCTCCAGGGGCCTTCCCTGCACGAGCAGCGTCCCAAGTTTGGGAAACACTCCTGCAGAGTAAAGAGCTCTCTGTCACCACCTCCCAGCACATAGGACATGATGGAAGTGTGGCCAGTCCATCCCCCTGTGTGGAGGCAGGGCCAAATAAACCTAGACCATCCCTGACAGGTGTTTGTCTAACCTCTTTCTTAAAAACCTCCAGCAATAGGGATTCCTCAAGCTCCCTTAGTAACTTATTCCAGTGCTTAACTATCCTTATAGTTCCTAATATCTAACCTAAATCCCTTTTGCTGCAGATTAAGATGATTACTACTTGCCCTACATTTAGTGGGCATGGAGAACAATTGATTGCGGTCATCTTTAAAACAACCCGTAATATTTGAAGATGTTATGAGGTCGCATCTCAGTCTTCCTTTCTCAAGACTAAATGTGCCAAGTTTTTATAACTTTTCCACACAGGTCATATTTTCCAAATCTTTTATCTTTTTTTGTTGCTCTCCTCTGGTCTCTCTCTCCAATTTGTACACATATTTGTTAAAGTATGGTGCCCAGAACTGCACACAGTGGTCCAGCTGAGGCCCCACCAGTGCCATATAGAGCAGGACAATTATCTCCCTGTCTTAGATTTAATAATTTTATTAAGATGATGTTGAAGTAAAAAGAAAATGGTACAGAGTTTAAGCAAAGAAGTTTCTGGTTATCAGGGAATAAGGTACAGATTTACTGTACTCCTGTTAATAGACCCAGAATGATATTAGCCTGCATCATATTGTTAGCTCATAGTCAATTTGTGATCCACTATAACCCACAGATCCTTTTCAACAGTACTACCGCCTAGCCAGTTATTCCTTATTTTATATGTGTACAATTGATTTTTCCTTCTTAATTGTAATACTTTGCACTTGTCTTTATTGTATTTCATCTTGTGTTACATCTTGTTTTCAGATCAGTTCTCCAATTTATCAGATTTATTAAATGTCAACAATATATGATTAAGTTGCCGTAGGATATCTTGATTTTTAAGTGCCTAAAATGTTTTTATTTATATTAACAATGTATTTTTTTCTGAAGTGTTTTGCATTAACTATGTGGCAACCACTTATTACTTCTATACTTTCTTTAGGTTCCATCAGACAAAATACTAATATTTAGCACTAACAGTATTTAAAGTTACTCCAATATTTGTAGTATTTCCACAATAGGGGACACCACAGATGCCATGGTATAGTTAAATACCAACATCAATGTATTGACTTCTATTTATTCTATCTTTTTGCTCTTTTTGCAAAAAGAAACTGTAGGGGTTTCTTTTTATGTGATTTTTAAAAATTGGTTCAATAACTGTTGATCCCTAGTCTGTACACAGAGAAACATGATCTGTGTTGTGCAGCATCCTCACAGATCTCACCTCAATCCTGGCATGGGAAGAACAAGACTGGATTGCTAAATACACTACAAATTACACTACAAATTATTTTGCCTGTTTCCATTATTTGACTGGATTTCTTTAAAGGTTATATGATGTGTTCCCCAAACACTTCTTTTGACATGCTACAGTCATTCTCATCTCCCTGACAAAAAATTAAGCAACTAAAATTCTGAAAAAGGTGATATTTTCTTCCTTCACAATGCCAGCCAAAAGGCAAATATTTTTTATTGAGAATAGGGGGGTTTTTTGCACCAGTAAATTTTTTTGCTCTGTAATATCTTCACTTGGTAGCAATATAACTTTTTGGTAACCTTACTTTTTCAGTAAACAGTTCAAAGATAGCTGTGCACAAATATTATAACTTTTTGTATTTATGACTGAAATTCTACCTGAAAATAAAACTCTGAATGAAGTCAAAGGACACCTTGTACTTTACTGTCCTTGAAGGGTTTTTATAGCACTCTTGTAGCTATTTCAGATGTTAGCAATGAAAGAACCCCTGAAAGATCTCTCACTCTCTCTCTTTTATGAATCTTATACATTTTTTTAGCAGAGAATGAGAACAGAAATGTCCTTAGAGGGCAAATCCAGCAGCACTGAAGGGAGGTGAGGGCATCAGTTTTTTAAAGCTGTGATAGAGGTGCTGAATGTTAAAATAAGTTTTCTTCATGAACCAGGCACATGTTGTTCCTCTAATTTTTAGTGTCAACTCCAAAATAAACACCACTACAAATGTGTAGTCTATCTCCAGCACACTCTGTAATATATTCCTGTCTTTTCCTTTCACAAAGGCTGAAGACGTTCAGAACTGGCTTCATTACTCAGAGAAAGTTGAAGTACCCCTGAAATGAATGGTGGGAGGCTCATTTATTATGTGCCATGCTCATCTCTTGCCTACTACAAGTCCATGAAACAGTCTGGATAAAATAAGAACTGATCCAAATCTCTGCAAAGATCTTGAACTCATTTGTTTGCCCTCCAAAACACACCTCATTCTCTCCAGACCCTCCCCCTCATTACTGAGAATGTTTGTAGGCCCTTCAATGGCCTGGTTCTGCTCAGGATAAGAAATACCAAAGTACTTCAAAAAAGGAAGAGGTATTACTAGCTCATCTTGAAGCAAGTAGTGCCAGAAATCTCCCCAATAAAGCCTATTCTCCAAAGTCCCACTCCTCTGAGTTTTGGAAAAGGATGGATACACTTCAACACATATCTGAACCAAATCCAGGGCTCAGTCAGGTCTGTCAAACACAGGCCCATGCTGGAGGTAGTACAGAACCATATAGCCCAGGAAGGGAGCTCCAAGAAGCATTTCGAAGGCACAGTGCCACCTGGAGCCACCTGTTATGAGGGGGAGCACATCCACTGCTATACCCTTTAATGGGATGGAATGTGCACTCCTCCACAGCAAGCCATTTTTGTAGGACAGAATGCAGAGGAGCAAGGCCACAGCCTTTCCCCCAGCATATGTATGTAAACCTTCTGCCCATCAGAGTTGGCAGCAACAAGGGCCGGGTTCAATATCTAGGGGTTCCGTTCCAATAACATAATGCAAAACTGGCTCAAGCCCCCACCCAGTGACCTGGGACAAATATATACCACCCCCGCTGGGCACCTCCAAGAGGCAATACTTCCCCTCTCGCAAGCACAGAGTCTGAGTGTAGCAAAAGCCTTTTAATAACAGAGAGAAACAATGTGGCATTATGTTGGGGAAACACCACCAACAGGATTCATAACACAACCCATGAGCAAAAAACCCACCCCAAGCAAATTGGGGCGTGTCCTTTCTCTTTGGTTCTTGAGTCCAGCAACCCAAAGTCACCCAAATGCCCAGAAGTCCAACAACCCAAAAGTCTCTGTCCCTGGTCAGCACAGCACCAGAGTTCAAAAGTTTATCTGAAGAGTTTTACCTCCCAACCTGGGTGGAGTTGGAGGGGGTTTAAGGGGCACCTTACGTGGTCCAAAGCTGATTGCCCTATCTCTCCATGGGGCTCCGCTCCACCAGCCGTCCCACAAATCGCTCGACTCTGCCAGCCCCCCTCCCCCCACCATGAGCTGCTCCAGCCGTCCCCGCTAACTGCTCCACAATATATCTTCAGGCTCCCCCACTACTTAACACAACACTCAGTGATTTCAGGTCTTAGTAGGTTTAGCTCTTTTGTGGTTTCAGCTTGTAGTAGGGGAGTTGATGGCAAGTCCCTCCATCAGAACAGAAGGCCAAGTACAGTTGCACTGTCCTTGATTCACATAATCAGGATAATAACAATTTATTCTTCCTGCCCCAATAACAGAGAAACTGGGGATCCCACAGCAGTCAAAGTGACCATTTGGGCAGCTATGGGCTCATGCTAGGTGGGGTGGGTGTGCCTATGCAAATGAGATCAGCCCCTGAAGTTCTTTTCTACAACTTGCCACAACTCGCCACCAGATGTCAGGGTGGAGCTCATCCTGACTCTGCTTACATCTAATAGGAAGGAACAGGACGGGAGCTGCTGGTTCAAGTAACCATGTTTACTAACTATGTTCTGTGTATAAGGACTAGCCACATATATACACTACAACTCTGATGAGGTTCTAGTGACTTCTGAAACATAGAAGATAGTGAGGTCCACCACAAGCTCAAACTATTGAAAGGGATGCTCCCCAATTCCTATGCACTACAGCATGCTTTTAGGAATGCAAACCTTGCATTCAGGAAAGCACAAGGCCTGCAAATAGAGCGTCTCTGGGTGCCAGTCAAAGAGGAAATCAAGTGGGAGGTTCTGACTTTTTTACCTTCACCTATTGCTACTACTTATCAGGTGTCTAACAGGCAGAGGCATTAGTAGAGACTTCAAAAGAAGGGGATATGGATAGCCCAAGAGAGCTTAGCAAAAGTTTTGTATACGGGACAGAACTGAGTGGGTAGAGTGAATGACAGAAACTTGGTGTATGAAGCCTTCAGCGCAAGAGCTCTACCTTTATTCTGTGTTCAGTTCCAGTGGGCTGTGCATAACAAGATCATCACAACATCCCACTTATACTCTGTCAGGGAAGCTTAGAAAGACACAGTTCCCGATACCACCAGATAGCCAAGACTGAGTTCAACAGATTTGGTGGTGTCATTGAGGGGGAAATGACCAACCTTAGCTCTTTGGAAATGTTTCATTAATTACTCTACCCTTGTTCTGTTTATTTTTAGAACACTGTTGATACAGTGCAAGAGCAATATTTTAAAGCTCTACGTAGATAAAGGCATTAGTTATATGCTTCCAATCATGATTCTTTTTTCATTTACACCAAAATTTGGAAGCTACCTCTGCTAAAACCAGGCTTGTGAGTTCAATCCTTGAGGGGGCCATTTAGTGATCTGGGGCAAAAATTGGGGATGGGTCCTGCTTTGAGCAGGGGGTTGGACTAGATGATCTCCTGAAGGGCCCCTTCCAACCCTGATATCCTATGACTGCTCCCAAGTACCTTTTGATGATTTTGCACAGGTTGTAGCACTTTAGGGTTTTCAATTAATTGGGCTAAATGGTATTTAAGATAATGTAGATATTCTGGCATGGAAAATTATAATCAATTATAAGAAACAAAGCCAATTAAAAAAAAACGAGACAAAATAATATTTTTTCCCAAATATAGCATGCCAACAGGGCAGGGCCTAATTGCTCAAGGTATTCCAGGGCCCTGTGCAGAACTGGAGCTCATCCACCTTTAACATCTGTTCCTTGCCCTTGCCTGTTTCCCTGCGGAAGCAGAAGACTAATGAACCTAGCCTAATTCCTAGGGAAATCTTAGCCACACTTATGACAATAGAAGTCATAAAACACCAGATTCCAACACTCCATTCCTTAATACAATTATAAATCTTTCTAATGGGACAGCCCAATTAATGGCTGTCCTTGTTATGCAAGCAGGGTGCTCTTTTTAAAAAGGTGTTACCAAAATGAAGAATATATAAAATCAGTGGGAACACTGGCATCTACTGGATAACTAGCAGTCTTTTTGAATCTGTAGAAAGACAAATATTTAGCTTTACTTTATGCTTCTTCACTCACCCTAAAAATGTTTGAGGCAAGTTTCTTCAATGTGCATCTTTTATTTCCCTCTTGAGCTCCTCTCTATTGTGCCTTAAATGCTCTCATGCTGCAACTCAGAGTTACTTTAACAGAAAAGGCAATACTGCATGAAACATTGAAGAGTACCACTAGGAAAGATTTTTATGCAACTCTACACTGTAGTAATAGCCTCTCTGCACCTCAACAGTAACAAACAGAAGTGGCTATGTCACTGAACCCCAGTTTGGCCAGCACGAGGCCCAGGCAAGCCGGGTGGTCACTCTGGCCACCAAATTCATGGGTTTTCCCTTGTTGTCTTTTTTCTCTTCTCTAATGGGCCTGCTATGTTGCTTTGTTTTTTGTTTGGGGGCTCAGCACCTCAGGCTGCTGGAATTTTTTTTGCCCTAACTGACGGAATGGTAAGGGCTGCTCTTGAAACCCTGTTTTCCGTCCTGGCACCATTGAATCCTGTGGAAAATCTTTAAAGTTCTAAGCACTCTGCTGTTTTCAGAGACAAGCAGCCATTGGGTGTTGAGATGCAGAGTGCTACATAGAAGATACACAAACTCTGTGCTACCTCAGAAACCTTTTGTTCTTTATTTTGTTGTTCTATTAATGGCTATTAAAATAAAGGTCACAGACTAAAAATATCAGATGACTCTTTGTATATAATAAAATAACAGGTTTCAGAGTAATAGCCGTGTTAGTCTGTATTCGCAAAAAGAAAAGGAGTACTGGTGGCACTTTAGAGACTAACCAATTTATTTGAGCATGAGCTTTCGTGAGCTACAGCTCACTTCATCGGATGCATCCGATGAAGTGAGCTGTAGCTCACGAAAGCTCATGCTCAAATAAATTGGTTAGTCTCTAAGGTGCCACCAGTACTCCTTTTCTTTTTATAATAAAATAAGTATTCTGGATTAAAAAGATACAATGGTAAAAGAACAACAAGTTAAAAAAAAAAGAGAACAAGTAGTGGAATGGCCTCTTGAATTAAAAAAAAATAATGGCTGCACAGCTAAAATATACCAAACATATGGAACAGGGACAGTATCTTCTCATGAAAGAGCAAGTCTGGGTTCAAAAGAAGAGTTAAAATATAATAGATAAAAGGTACAGCAGTACATTAGGAGAATATTATCCTAACATAGTGATAGTGCATGCTTTAGAACCCGAATAATTTTTATTGTAATAACAAAATATTACTTCTTGAAATATTTCACAAACTTTTTTGTGTAAATTTCTTTTACTAGCCCCTCTACTAAAAAACACAGCAGTTTAGAGTACTAGAAATTCACTACTTGAATATTTTGGTGTTATGTGTTTGATGTGCTTGTTCAAAATGCCTATGCTTCCCATAATTCCACAGAATTGGGCACTAGATACATTTCTACTAATCTTTTTGGCACATTTTAAATAAGTAGTTACTAGTAAATTAAAAATAAATCATAGTCTTTTACTGCAGATAATTCCATTCTCATGTGAGCTTTGAAATTGGAACACTTAAACACATCCACCTTCAATCTCTATTTATTAGTGGTGATAAAAAATATCATGCAACCAAATATCATTTTATAGCAGGAGAGAAGATGTCACACCTACTGAGAGTTCCTTATTTTGGCAACAGCCAAAAATGTAGCTTAGGCGCCGACTTCTGCTGGCGCCGGTGGTGCTCGACCCCCCTCTGCCCCAACCCTGCCCAGACTCCACCCCTGCCCTGCCCCCATTCCAACCACTTCCCCAAAGTCCCTGCCCCAACTCCGCCCCCTCCCTGCCCTATTCCAACCCCTTCCCCAAATCCCTCCCCGGCCCTGCCTCCTCCTCTGAGCGTGCTGCATTCCCGCTCCTCCCTGCCTCCCTCCCAGAGCTTGTTACACCGCGAAACAGCTGTTCTGAGGTGGCAAGTGCTGGGAGGAGAGGCAGGGACACTTTGCGCCCAGCGGTGGCGGCGGAGGCAGAGGTGAGGTGGGGGGGCGGGGCGAAGAGGGGAGCTTGGCTGCCGGTGGGTACAGAGCACCACCAATTTTTACCCATGGGTGCTCCACAGAGTCGGCATGTTGCATTATTTGACAATAAAGTGGTATTTGGCTTCAGCAAAATCTTTGCTCAGTTTCATCCTATTATTTACAGTAAAAAGAATTTGGACTCACCAACGCAGTTTCTCACCCTCTTTGTCACTTATGTCAAATTAGAATTAGAAGATACATTGGGCATTATTTTGCATAATTGTTTGTTATTTCCTGGCTGCTAGAGATTCCCTGTAGCCTACCATCCAGGCAGTAACTAAGAGAACCTGCCATTGGATGCAACAGCCCTAGCTCAAGAAAAAGGTGCCCAAGTTGCTTCCTGGCTCTAGGATCATTTGGGCCCACACAGCCACAGACAGCATTTTACAAGTTATGGGCAAAATTGTGATACTTCTTGGACCTGCAAATGTGCAACTTGACTAACCCAGATCCAAGGAATGGGATGAGAACACACTTCCCATTGTGGGGCCAGCCCTATTGCTTCTTTTTGCCTGGCAGTGTGATCTCCAGGAGTAACTCTTCTCTCAGTATTGAAAAGTCAAGCTCCCTAGTGGTTCATCTTCTCTCTCTGTGGCCAGATTATGGACTACATAAAAAGGACTGAACTGGGTAAATGGACTGGTTCTTAAATGGGTATTCAAATGTTTCTCACACATTTGTATCTAAACATCAAAATGAAATTTGAAGCCAAATATCAGCCTACTAGACCACCCCAATAATAAGTAAATAAAATCCAAGGTTGCAACTCTTAACATGAGAAGGAGAAAGTAAGTCAGATGTTCCCCAGTATAGATGAGTTTTTAGTCAAGTACTTTATGGCCTCAGATTATAGAAATGCTGATCATCAGGAGCATTTTTACTTGAACTTTCTAACTGTGTTTGTTTCATTATTTTTATTCTCCACTTAACAAAAAAAAATCAATATATTCAAATGATGCCTTCTCTTGTAATTGAGGGCTACTGAAAAAGCGAAGACTCCAGAGACAAAGCTAGAAATCAATATTTAAGAGGATTTAAGCTAAGAGCAATGTAGGGTACCACTGTCAACAGCAACAAGGTGCCTTGTATTTCTTCAGCATGGTCAGGTGTGCTACCTCTTTTATCCTTCAGCCTAGCAATGTCACTTTGTTGGAATGAGATTGGATTTAAACTAATATATTACTCCATTTTCTAGGTACATGATCCCTTGCTCATATATGTTCTTTTAATCTTTATTCTAGCAGGTTAGAACAGTGTCATTTTCTTTCCTGCTTAAGTAGTATATATCTGCATGTGTGTATGTATGTATACACACTTTTATATTTAATACCTCTGTACCTTCCAAGTATTAATTGATTTGTAATGAACCACCAGGAAAGGCTTCATATACTACAGTAGAACCTCAGCATTACAAACTGATCCGTCAACCACCCACCTCATTTGGAGCCGGAAGTACACAATCAGGCAGCAGTAGAAACAAAAACAAACAAAAAGCAAATACAGTAGAGTACTGTGTTAAACATAAGCTACTAAAAATAAAGGGAAAGTTTTAAAAAATTGACAAGATAAGAATACAGTTTCTGTGCTTGTTTCATTTAAATTAAGATGGTTAAGAGTAGCATTTTAATTCTGCATAGCAAAGTTTCAAAGCTGCATTAAGTCAATATTCAGTTGTAAACTTCTGAAAGAACAATCATAATGTTTTATTCAGGGTTTACAAACAACCTCCATTCCCAAAGTGTTGTAAACTCTGAGGTTCTACTGTATAGGTTTTATAGGGTTTAGGAAACATGCATCAGCCAGGTGTACATTCTTGAACAGACACTTGGAGTTGAACTAGCTCTGCATAACAACAGCTGCACCATGCAAAGTTCCCAAGGCGTACATAATATAGTATTTATTCCAGTTCAGGAAGCCTGCATCCTGCTACTATGGATATTCTAAATCCCATAAAATCTGGTGAAAATATTTAAGAACTACGTGTGTTGATTATGTGCATAAAAATTCCCTTTTTTATAACAAAATCTCTCTTCGCAGTCTTCCCCAAGACAGCAGTCCCCTGCAAAACCAGTGGACACATTTGTAGTTTTATGATAATTATGCAGCTGTCATGTGAGGGGAAAAACTTGGAATTTGTTGAGAATGGGGGAAATCAATTTTGGTGAACCCTTAAGTCTCCTGAAACCTTTTTGTTCCCTTTACATCAAATTTCTAGAAAGAAATTTCAGATTATGTAAAGAGTCAGGCAAAGTTGTTTAGGCTTGAAAAAGTTGATCTAGGGCTCCGACAAATAGTCAGGATAAATAATCAAAGAAGGTTAACTTTATCTTTAACTCTGGGGAGATTAGTTTCTCATTACAAACATTCACTCTTTAGCAAAAGACCCATTCTACGTAAGAGATTATCAATTAACCAAATTAAACTCAATGCACAAGATTTATCTTTGCAAATTGATTAATTAGACTTAATATTTTCAATGACAAGGCACATTAAAAAAAAGTTACATAGTCATTAAGGGTAGGAATAGGTTTTTTTTTCAAACTGATCTTGACACAAAACTGTATTTTTGTAGTGTTGGTGCCTAGATAGTTTTTTCAACTGTTCATACTACATTTTGCATCCATTTTTCTGCGTCACTAATAAACTATCAAGTGTTAAATATATGCAAGATGAGCATTGAGAGCAACATATGAAGTACCCATTTTCTATTATACTCGTATGTCAATGCTGCCTTTTTTTTTCTCACCCTCCCTGGCTCATAATTAACAAGGATTTATATGAAGAATGGTGCATTTTCAACGCTTAAAAAATAGCAGTATTTTTTCACTTACTACTAATAACTACATTACTGTTAAGACTTAATTTAAGTACATCTAGCCAGACCATTTGAACAAAGCTGTTAAGTAATAAGTCTTGGTCTCATCTTCTTTCTTCCTAACACAAGCTTGTGTCACAGCTTTGAGTTATATGGATGAATGTATTGGAGATTTGCAATTTTCATGGCCAGTAAAAGCTAATTTACAGCTCTTTCTGAAGTTATTCTATAAGGCTTCCTGATATTTTTTGACTAACCATCTCCCATCCATGTACACTAAACTGCTCTGCATACTGGATGGAGGTGGTGGCAGAGATTTTTCCTCCCACCCAAGGGCGTGAAGAGGAAAGATGGGGATGGGCTTGTTTTTTAACTAGAGAGAGAAGGTAACTTGCTGTTGTAACGTTACTGACAAGCTCCAGATGGCACTGTTACAAATACCACTATATTTCTAACTACGGGTCTGTAAAGGAGATATATTTTTAAGAAATTCTCATTTTTTGATGTGGTGCCTTTCCTTTAGAGGCTTAGTGTACTACCAGTAAAGTTGCTTCTCTGCTTGAATCTTTCTACCTTAGTCTTCACTAGACAGTTTGGTGTGTGTGTGCATGTGGGTTTGTTTGTTTGGGTTTTTTTTGGAGAGAGTAAGAGAGAAGGGGGCAAACTGTAGCCTTATATGGAAAATTGGGAAGGAAAATGTATAATTTCCATCTTGTGGAATATCTGCTCCCCTATATGGGATTACCAGTTAATCTGTTTTTGAACTACAAGTCAAAGTAATTAACATTTATGTGACCATTTGTACCACTGAAATATACACTGTGAATATGTAGCCTCTGTGGAGTAGGTATCCAGAGTGCACAGGAGATGTACACTCCCATGGGCCACAGTTCATCTCCCCAGGAAGTGGAATCACATGGATTCCAGTGAGTTAAGGTGTGTGAGGTAATATCTGTTATTGGACCAACTTCTGTTGGTGAGAGAGACAAACTTTCAACCCTTGAACTATGAGTTAACTACCTATGCTAAACAATCTGTTCCATCTTCTATTTAGCTCTGACATTCTGTTTAAGTTTCCCAGACCTGAAGAAGAGCTCTGTGTAAGCTCAAAAGCTTGTCTCTCTCACCAACAGAAGTTGGTCCAATAAAAGATATTACCTTACCCGCCTTGTCTTTCTACTGTCCTGGGACCAACTTGGATACGACAACACCATGTACAACAATGAATTCCAGAGTCCTTTGCAGAGGTCCATTGCAGAAAAAGGGGCAAGTGTTTGCCCTGATAGTCAGTAGAGCAATGAACTTATTCTAATAAACCAGCTGTGGTACGACAAGTTAGCTAAGCAGATGACCCAATTCTTATTTTTCAAGGAGGTTGCCTATTATCTCTTTTCTACAGTTCGTTTAGTGTTAGTCTGCCTTGTTTATAACATATTCTGTAACCATGCTGCTATAAGTAGAGAAAATAAAATTTTTAATGGATCTCCTGTTTAAAGTGTGTGTTTTTCTTGCCCAGAGTGATGATAACATAAAATAGCAGAGCTGAAAATTTTGTTTTCTCTGTCAGTGTAGCGATATTGCAAGTCTCTCACTCAAAAATAACATTTAAACTCTTTAAAAACCGATTACCTGTGCAATACCAGGATGCATAATACTGAACATCTAGATCAGTAATGTGGAACCATTTTTATTTTTCTTCCCAATGATATTTTAGTACCTGTTCTCCTATATTATAAATCTCACATGAACAGAAACTGTTATTTATCAACTACTGCTTTCAAAACTGCTGAGATTACAAAATATTTTCAGTGCAGCTTGAGGGGCCAAAAAGTTTCTTTTCAGTGGTTAATATTTCAAATGCTGTCACATTAGCCCTGCTTCTGAAACTTGTTATCCTCATTGCTATCAACTAGCTCTGAACTATGAGAAAGTAACTACAAAATAAATAAATAAATAAATCAAACAAAATATTGTAGTCTAGAAAGTGCATTTCCCCAGTCAGTACTTTTGGGAGTTTTAAAACACATTTATCTCCTGATAAGAAACCAAGAGGTTCCCTCACTTACATTTGTTGTTATTTATTATTTGTCATATGACAGTACTTAGGAAGCCCCAAACCAGATCAGGGATGCATTGTGCAAGGTGCTGTATCTAGACATAGTAAAAGAGAGTTGCTGATACAAAGAGCTTTTGATCTAAATAGAAAAGACAGGCAAAGGAAAGGGAAAGTTTGCAGAGGGAGAACTGTTGCATAGAGAGCTTTGCCCAAGATCACAAGGGAAGTCTGTTGCAAAGTCTGGAACTGAACCAAGAGCACCCAAATCTCCATCCACTACATTAGTAATCATGTTGTAATTACTCTTGACAGTTTATGGAATCAATCCATGTTGATTTCAGTGGTGAATTTATATAGAAAAATGGAACACTCTAAGAAAACTGCATATGAACCATTCATGAATAAATAAATAATGTACCTGTGAATGGTGCCAAGCTGCCAGCTGTGGAGAATGAAGTCCTCTATTTATCTAAAGAAACAGGCTCAGCATGGGCTGCAGCAGTGTAGGCTTTCTAGCATTTTTATGCCAGTGTTCTTCAAGTGTGACCAGCCATAACAGTGAGAGGGTAGTTAGTTTCCATTATTCAGTGTTGGCTTATGACACCTAGTGTTGGTAGTCTTAACAACTAATGCTAACTGTGGCAATTACTCTTTGGACACAATTTATTTCCCATATGCCAAAAGTACCCCTTAGATTTTAGGTATTTGGGGTCTATATATTCATGTGGCATGAATTTGAACTGGTAACCTACATATAAAAGGCTTGATATCCCATTAGCAAGTCCATGAACCATCTAGGCCTTCCTCCTTTGATTGGTATTTCTGAAAAAAAAATGAATACCAAATTTAAAAAAGAAGACACCATCACCAAATCCTGGGATTGCATAGTTGATTTCTTTGAACAGCCACAGTGGCAAGGGGAACAGATTAAATAAATTTCATTGCTACATAACTGCTGAGTATATTTAGAAGGGAAAAATACAAAACAGGTCTAGACTGATTATTTGTATTTTAAAAGCCACCACCTACTATCCTCACTGCTGGTCAATTAAAATAAAGAACCTTCCTACCATCCAAAACAAATTTGTTCCTATCCACCCACACTATGACCCTAAGTGGTCCCCCTACTACCCAAAAACACCATCAAAAACTTTGGAAAAACAGGTAAGTATTGCCATGAGGCTTGTAGGTTATGAAACCTGGGCGGTGGCAAAACAATGCCTATTGGCAAGTCCATGTGTGGAGAACATAAGAATGGCCATACTGGGTCAGACCAAAGGTCCATCCAGCACAGTATCCTGTCTACCGACAGTGGCCAATGCCAGGTGCCCCAGAGGGAGTGAGCCTAACAGGTAATGACCTAGTGATCTCTCTCCTGCCATCCATCTCCACCCTCTGACAAACAGAGGCTAGGGACACCATTCCTTACCCATCCTAGCTCATAGCCATTAATGGACTTAACCTCCATGAATTTATCCAGTTCTCTTTTAAACCCTGTTATAGTCCTAGCCTTCACAACCTCCTCAGGCAAGGAGTTCCACAGGTTGACTGTGTGCTGAGTGAAGAAGAACTTCCTTTTATTTGTTTTAAACCTGCTGCCCATTAATTTCATTTGGTGATCTCTAGTTCTTATATTATGGGAACAAGTAAATAACTTTTCCTTATTCACTTTCTCCACACCACTCACGATTTTATATACCTATACCATATCCCCCCTTAGTCTCCTTTTTTCCAAGCTGAAAAGTCCTAGCCTCTTTAATCGCTCCTCAAATGGGACCCATTCCAAAACCCTAATCATTTTAGTTGCCCTTTTCTGAACCTTTTCTAATGCCAGTATATCTTTTTTGAGATGAGGGGACCACATCTGGACACAGTATTCAAGACGTGGGCGTACCAGGGATTTATAAAAGGGCAATAATATATTCTCCATCTTATTCTCTATCCCTTTTTAAATTATTCCTAACATCCCGTTTGCTTTTTTGACTGCCGCTGCACACTGCGTGGATGTCTTCAGAGAACTATCCACGATGACTCCAAGATCTTTCTCCTGATTAGTTGTAGCTAAATTAGCCCCCATCATATTGTATGTATAGTGGGGTTATTTTTCCCCAAGGTTCATTACTTTACATTTATCCCCATTAAATTTCATTTGCCATTTTGTTGCCCAATCACTTAGTTTTGTGAGATCTTTTTGAAGTTCTTCACAGTCTGCTTTGGTCTTAACTATCTTGAGCAGTGTAGTATCGTCTGCAAACTTTGCCACCTCACTGAGAGACTGGAGGAATGAGATTATGGCAGGATTGTCTTTCACAACAAGGACCATCCATTGGCTTTGTCTGCACTGAGGTTCTTCCTCACATTTTCTCATTGTTGCTCCAACACCAATTAAACTCCATTAGGGACTACTGATATTTGTAAACCGTTGCCTCTTTCATGTTTCCTTCATCCTCCTTCCCCGGTTCCTTCTGATATGTGTTACACCTGCTTGTTGCCTCTTGTCTTAATTAGCTTGTAAGTTCTTTAGGGAAGAGTGAAAGGAATTGTCTATGTTTGTAACCATGACAGTGGCCTTTGCATGCTACCATAGAACAAATGATCATAAATAATAATAAAATATGCCTGTGATGGAGCATCTGCCCCAAACTGACTTGTAAGGGGCTAATGGAGCCCTAGAAAGGCTGCACAGAAAGCAGCCAATAGGAGAGGGGCTACAAGAAGCAGCCAATCAGGGCTGGGCAGGCCCATATAAGAAGAGTTGCAGGGCAGAACAGGTTCAGTTGCTCCCTGGAGCTTGAGGAGGGAGAACTGGCTCCCTTGCAGGTGGAAGTATGCTAGCACCCTGGACAAAGCAGTGCTGGGCAGGATCAGGGGAATGAGAATGAGCTCTTGGCTGGCTGCTAAGACTGGCATGCTGAGGCCCTGAAGTAAAGGTGAAGAAGATGCTAAGGTCATGGGGAAGTGGCCCAGGGAAATAGACAGAGCAGTTGGAGGGGATGCAGCACATGACTACCATCTACAGAGTCCCTGGGCTGGGACCCAGAATAGTGGGTGGGCCTGGATCTCCCCCAACCCTCCTCCTTGACACTGAGGAAGTGGCTGAACCATTGGACTGGAGTACATTTCCCCCAGAAGTGGGGAGTGAGGCACAGCCAGAGGGCTGTGTCATCAAGATGACACCACGGTCCTAGGAGTGACATAGGTCCTGAAGCAGAAGTGGTGGTGGCAAGACGCACACCAAAAGAGGGTGCACTGGTTAGCAGAGCTAATTGCTAGGACAGCCAGCAGGAGGTGCTGCAGTGGTGAGTCCCACCCCATCACAGTGCCTTCAACCAGTTTGGAGTTAAAAACAAAATGATGATATCAGTGAAACTGAAACTGCACCTATAAAGCAACTAACACCATCAGTAGTACAAAGAGCATTAAGTCATCAACTAAAAGCCAGCTGTGGAGAAGGCTTCGTAATTTTGATGATGTAATTACAAATCATAACTTTTTTCACATAATTGTAAGATCATGATTTATAAATAAAACACTCCATTATACTATCACTCTGCACTCAGAACTCCTGAGGGAGTTCCACATGCAAAACAATGGCAGAATGAGACCCAATGCTTTAATGTATCCAGTTAATTCTGCAAATTATTCTCTAACAAGACATAAAAATCCTGTAATTTTGTGTCCCCTCTAGCTACCTCCCAATTATCATATTCACCAAGTCTCTCCTGTATGCCGTCACTTTATATGGAAGAGAAATCATTTCTTCACAGAAGTTACGCCTGAAGCTTTGCTACACATATGAGTTTGCTATACTATTATCAACTCACATATAGAAATGAATAGGAAGTCAGTTATGGATATATGTTCATCACAGAAACTGAAACAAGTTACCACATTTCAGAGTACATTCTTCTAACACTATCATGGATGGATAAACATACCCTACAGCAGCAGTTCTCAAACTGTGGGTTGGGACCCCAAAGTGGGTCACAACTCCATTTTAATGGGATCACCTGGGCTGGCATTAGACTTTCTGGGGCCCGGGGCCAAAGCAAAGCCTGAGCCCCACTGCCCGGGGCCAAAACCCGAGCCCCACTGCCTGGGGCCGAAGCTGAAGCCCGAGCCCCACTGCCTGGTGTTGAAACCAAAGCCTGTAGACTTCAGCCCTTGATGGCAGGGCTCAGAGTTAAAAGCCCCCTGCCTGGGTTGAAGCCCTTGGGCTTCAGCTTTGCCCCCACCTATCCTGAGGAAGTGGAGCTTGGGCTTGGCCCCCCCACCTGGGGTGACGGGGCTCAGGCAGGCTCAGGCATCGGTCCTCCTGGGGTCAAGTAGTAATTTTTGTTGTCAGAAGGGTGACGTGGTTCAATGAAGTTTGAGAACCCCCTACCTGACAGTAAAGAGGCAAAGTGGGTGAGGTAATATATTTTATTGGACTAATTCCTGTTGGTGCAAGAGACAAGCTTTCAAGCTACACAGATTTCTTCTTCAGATATTCAGTCAACACATTCCGTTCATTTTTTTTCTTAACTTTTTTAATTAAAATTAATTTAGGTGTAAAATATTATGGACCAGATCCTTTTTTGGTGTAAATGTATGTAGTTGCATGAAGTGAATGATACTACACCAGTTTACACTAGCTGATGCATGCTCGCTCTCTCTCTCTCTCTTTCTCTTTCTGTGACTTCATGCAACCAACAGCTTTCCTCAAAATAATGATCTCAAGTTCATCTCCTCATTATCCATAGGGTTTTCTCCATTGGGCCTTTAGCCTAAGTATCTGGTAGGGATGGGCATAACTTGTGGAGGTTGAAGTTTTGCAAACTTGTGGAGGTTGAGGTTTTTTTTTTCCTGTAGTTTAAGCTGATCTCCTACCACCACGCACAACACTTCCCCCAGGGCAATTCCATTAAGACCCAATTCTGCAAGATACTGAAGCATAAAATTAATCCCATTTACTTCAATAGCCCTCTACCCATACTGTTAATGTTACATATTTACCTAAATACCTTACAGAATCAGTACCTAAAAACCAAACCAGACATTTTTCTAAACACTATTCATTATGGCTAGAACACAATGCTGTTTATCTTCCTCCCACCAAAATAAACGAACTCCAATATTCACTAATATATTATTACCCTTAGTCTACGAGTTGAACCTCTCACCCCTACTCTCTGTTCCCTTTACAAAAATAAATCCAAAACCAGTCAGTTGTGCACTCTGAACCATCATTCATGCCAAATTTCTCTTTCTACCTCCCTTCTTTTCTTTTCCTGTTCACCTGCCCTGTCTCTCCTGAACTTTATTGTTTAAATTATAAATAAAATTGAACATGTGATGTCTGAGATTATCTTCTTAATGAATCACTCATCCATTAGGTCACCAACCTAATCACACATTTTCCACAAAACAAGGAGAGCTAGATTCAGGATCTGCAGATGCAGACATGTTGCATGCACTAATGAAAAAAAAATAGAGTCTTTTCAAGAGTTTCTATGGGAACATGGGAAGCCAAGACCAGATGTCAACTAGTTTTTTTGGCATTAGTCACCTCTCAATCAAGCAGTTCCACGTGAAATCCCCAGAGAGTGTGTTCCCAAATTTTATCTTTATCAGTCCTAAACAGGTACAAGCTCTGAGAGGCTAGGGTGAGAGGTAGAGGCTAGGATTAAAAAAGAAACACAGAGAAGGGTACTGCTGACTGCAGATTGCCAAGCGGAAGCTTCCTAGGCTTCCTACAAATGGTGTGTATACTGAAATGGTGGCCACAAAGTCAGGACTGTAGGGAGAAGCAGGAGCGCCTGCAGAGTCATGCAGAGGATGTAAGAAAATATTTGTAGCTGGAAGCAACTTTGCCCTGCTATCTATGGATGAGAAGATTCCCATTACAACTGCTATTTCCCATTGAAGGAGACAAAAGTGCCTATGCTCTTGAAAATGTTGGGATTAGCTACAGACAGATTGCAGGTATGAATAAGGTGATGACTAGAGTTCAGCAAATGGTTAATACAATGAATTTAGCTGCCTCTTCTGCTTTTGAAATATCCATAAGATCACAATGTTCCAATTATTTGTTATTAAATTAATAGCTTTTTCTAAAGTGTTGGTTTTAAGAACAGAAATCATCACAGGTATTTGAAATGTAACCTTAATTGTGATTGGTCAAATAAGCCTCACTGTATTCTTTCTGTGCCCTAATTATATGAATGTGAACGCATTCCCAGCATCAATGCTCATGTGTGCAAATGTGAACCTCCATTATTCTGACTACTGGTACATGCAACTTTCTGCAAACTCTTGGTCAGTAGAGCTTAATCACAGAGCAAACACAAGAAGAGTATGAGCACAGGCAAAGCAAATGAATTTGAGCAAATATTGCAGAATACTTTCTGCATTATTCTCCCAATAGTACGGGTAATGATTCCAATGCTCATCTTTCTCATGCTTCCCTTGTGTAATTGGCATTATCAGTACTTCATGGGCGAAAGTGAGGCAAACTCTCCTGTCAGCAGCCAGCTACCTAGTAATTAGTAAGAGATTAAAAATACAAAAAGAAAAACTACTCCAAAATCATGGATGTGTTATGTTTTTTTGACGATGGCAATAGTCTCACAATTGCAGTTCCTCACACATTAGCAAATCATGAGCCACATGAGTGAAAAACATCTGGCACCTCTTTGCTTTTTATTCAGAAATTTTCACCTGAAACATGATTTCAGTAAAATGAACACCTGTTGAAAAATCCAGACCTTGAATGACAGAATATTGTGTGGGCTACGGGTGAAAGGGAAATCACTTGTTCACTGTTCATTTTGGCAGGGCAAGCACCTGTGTTGCTCAGTAGACCAAGCAGCAGGTGAAACAGAACCAGCAGCAGCATATAAACTGCTCTTGAGAAATGGCAGTGAATGCATGACTCAGCTGACTCTTAGGAAGATTGTAGAACAAGAAAATAAGTGCTGCTAGATTCACCCCAAAGCCCTTTTGCTTAATGCCATGACATCTAAAATGGTGATTCTTGACTTATCACCCTTCTCGGATGTGGAAAGAGAGGTTTCCCAAAAACCTATTGTGGAGGCAGCACAATGAGAGCAGACGCTTCATGCCCTTTCTCTCTAAGGCTGTCCCATGTCTTTCAGAACTGTGCTGTCTGCATGGCCAGCTGGGAGGGCAGTACGATTCACCTAAGTGCATACATAGGACCTGGGGATAACCTCAAGATTGGCCATGAGGTCTATCTGGCAGGAGCAGCAGCAAGAGTCAGTATGCCACATTGTGAATTTGTTTCTTTATGGAACCTTTCACACACATTTTAGAGGCTTCACAGAAAGTGTGATTTAAAAAGGCTGCTCTACCTATGTGTTTGGCAACATAGCTCAGCGTAAAAAAAGGGCAGGTGTACATGTTCTTATAACTGTATATTATAATTAGATGCAAGAATTAATTAGCTCAAGAAACAAGTTCCTGTGACTCTAAAAACTTCAAGTAAATTTTTATTTGCTAAATATTCAGGAAAGTGAGTGTTGTAAATATTCATACTAAGGTTCATATGTTCATATGAAATTTTGCACAACTCGTCTTGAAATTACTGAGGTTGTTTTTTTGTTTTTTTTACCATTTATAAAAATGTAGTTATCCAGTTAGGCAGCAAACATGGTGTTATTTAAACTTAGGTGACCAAATAGTCACATATTCACATGTTCACTAAGTGAAGAGCCTATAAACGAGGAATGGGCTGGGATATATTCATAGATGATTAAGCCAATTTTGAATAACTAAAAAACTAATTGTAAAAATCAAAGCTTGCTCAAAGGTAATTTACAAAGAAGAAAATGCATCAGAAACACATTCACTATGAAAAGTTCACTTAATTCTAAACATGGGATATATCTGACCATGATTAAATAGTGGAAGAGAAGCACTCAGAGGACAATATTCTAATGTAGACATCTGAAAGGTGAGATAATGGAGAATTCAGTGGTAATATGACTTGTAAATTCTGAAGCTTTATACTTCTATATGGAGTTGCCACTTTATCATCACAGTGGAGGATGAGGAAATGAGAATTTGCGTTCCATAAATGTAATCTGAATTGATCTTGAGTTTCAGATTGTACGTGACCTTTTGTGTGTTAAATTACCATGTTGTGAAAATTAGTTTATAATATACCAGGGATTTGTCACAAATAGCTATCTATTCACTAATATCCAAGCATCTTACAAACATTATAGAAAGACAAAAACAACAAAAGTTTGCTTCTTTCCGTCCATTACCAGTGCACCTAGATTGTTCCTGTTTCTTCTTTCACCCTATTATATATTGACCTTGCTTTTCTATTGAGATATATTTCTTTATGCAGTAAAGCTAAGATGAAGAAAAGCGTCTTGAAAGTGGACTAGAATCACCATAGAGTAGTATTGTTGATACGCTGCTTCATTTCATATTATTCCTCACATACTTTATCTCATGGTATAAATATATTTGTATAATAGTGTCTTTTTAATTTCTTTTTTTTGGATTATGCTTATTCATTAACCACATGGTCATTTTATGTATGCAAATCAACCTACATGATGCTTTACATTTCTTAACTTTGGATGTGTCTTATTTGTTGATTGGTCATAGCTAAGACAAAAGCCACTGAAATTGGAAAAGAGGCTGCTGAAGTTATTCCTTAAATTATTGATAACATTTATTACTGCAATTTAAGCAAACAGAGAGGTGTACTCATTTCTTATAAAAATCCTTTCAATTAAAGGATTAATTTTCCAATTCATGATAGAAAAAGTTCAACCCAGGAGAGCTGGAGCCATAAATCTTTGAACTGTCAATCATTTGGAAAGCATACTATTAGCTTTATAACAAAAAGTCAATCACTTGAGTGTAAACTATTGATTTAGTGTCTCATTTCAGAGGCCCAGTCTACTTAAACAGCTGATAAATCATATTCCTGTACAATAACTTCAGCAGATGTGTTTTATAATACAACAGAGAACCTTGTAAATGATCAGGTGGAGCAACCAGTCACGGTGCTGAGTGATTTTGAAATACATTAAGCTTTCCTGTTTATATTGGCATTTACTTTCTGCCCACCAGCTTTTAATTAAATTGCATATTAAGCAATAAGACATGAGAGGTTCTGTCTTCTATGTTATTGGCCAATGTCAACTGGCCTTAAAAATCCTGGATTATGCTTCTAACTACCTGTTTTAGATTTAAAGTGTCTATAACTGTGGTAACTAGATACTAAACAACAACTGCTAGGAGAGAGGGTCCCTAGCAGCCAAGGCTGCTCTGCTTTATGCCAGGGACTACTGGCCTGGTAGACAAACATCCCCAGAGTAGGGGGGAATGAATTTATGGATTAATGGAAGCTTTGCATCCCTCCTCCTAAGCTGTGTTGTTGCACAATTTAGAGAATCAGGACTTCTCTATCTGACCACTAGAATGGATCCACTTCTGAAAATGGAAACTTTTAACCTATCAGTTGATTCTAACACTACTCTTCTGATTTTAATTTGACTAGAGATGCATTGAGACTAGTTGATTAAATTAATTCTTCCATTTTTCGTTATGCCAATTTGAATAGGATTGAAGCCTCTTTTTTAAATTGTGCATATCAGACTTTATTGACAAACTGACATGAACTGAAGTGAATGAGAATTTGGACATATTTTGAAAAGCCTCAGATTAGTTGAAGACCATGGCTTGTATACGAACTTGCAATCAAGATCAGTAGAACAAGACATAAATTGGAGACGTAAAGTAAAGTGTAATTCCTTGACAAATAGCCATTACAAATGTCAAATGTCTATTACAGAGCACAGCCACATTCAATGTAGTCTGACATCATAAGCCTGACATTATTAAGTAGCCCAAATCTGGCCTCACATATATATCATCATAACCGGTTTTTTTATACTGGCAAAGCTGTTCTAATAGTATTGTAGGCGCAAATTATGTTGTGACATCTGTCTTATGTGCGAGTACAATAACGCAACCACAGCTTTTACTCCGAAGAGCTTAGAGTCTAAATCAGAGATGTGACATCATTTCTACATACCATTTCCACACCCCTCCCTCCCCCCCCCGCCCGGGTCCTGAATTTCAGGTTCAAAATTAGGGATGATTGAAATCTTTTTTTGTTTAAACTGTTTTTCAATGGAAAAAATTGGGTTCTTATGAGAAAAAAAATCCACAAAAAGCTTTGCTCTCTGCAGACAGTTTCGATTTTTCAACAAAATACTTATGCACCAGCTGGGCTCCATCTCCTATAATGCACCACAGTCTTCTTTCTTGGTGAGGGGAAGCTGTTTATCATGAGGGGAGATCATGATGCATTATGGGAGATGTAGCCCCACTGGGGATCCCAGCCCATAGATGAAAATAGGGATATGAGGAGCATTTACAATTACGACTCCTATTGTTAGCCAAAATATTTCAGTTCTGAATGAAAAATCAAAATTCTGTATATAAGATTTTCATGAAACAAAATACCCACGTCTTTGGAGAAGCTCTATTGACAAAGTTCAGCCAATCATCATCATTGGGTGTAGTTTAAAGGAAATTCATATTTTTCTATTGTAATAGATTAATTGTACCACCATTGTGACCACATGTTCCATGTGTTGGCTATTATTTGAACATATTGCAGGTAAACTTAAGACAAGTGAAGATATAAAATAACTTTTATAGGAATAGGAATAAATACAAATAATAGTTTGTGCAGAGAGAGGAGCTTTCTCAGATGTGCTCTTTTCATGAGCTTTCACATTAGTTTTCATTATCTCCAATTATATTTTACATCCGTATTAGAAATAAATGTATTAACTGGTAGTGAAGTAAATTGTTCACGGGGGCAAGCTATCTTGATACTGTATAGAATCATGATTGATCTTTGAATATTTAATCCTTTTGCCAGGAGGTGTCAGCAACAAGGAGGGCCAGGTTCAATATTTAAGGGGTTCTTCTTAACACTACAAAACAGAACCATCTTGAAACCCCACCCAGAAATCTGGGAAAACTTAATCACCACTCCTGGACATCTCCAAGAGGCAATACTTCCTGTGATAGTTCTCAGGGTACCCAGGACTGACAGTAACCCTTGTTACCACATGTCTCAAGCTGGTAGCTGGGTGTCAGTTCTCTGACACTGCCAGCCCTTCCTTTGCCTTGCAGTTTAACAATCATTGCATCCCAATCCCCAAATTTCTTTGAATTGTTCACCTGTGACGTCCAGCCTGAAACTGGCTACTCACAGAAATTCCAGATTGTCTGCACCCAAAGGTACAATGTACTCTATTTTACCAGTTTTCCCTTAACCCATCACTCCTGTAAACCACACAGCACTTTTGTGGCACTTATAATAAAACAAAAGTAGGATTATTTAAGAAAAAAATTAAGATTTAACTAGAAACAAAAGAGTGGTGGAAACAAGTGGTTACAATACAAAACAAAAAGCAGGGTGGACCAAGCCTTGTTGTAGAGTTTATTTTGTACTTTTAAGTGGCTTTGATTGTTTGTCATTTTCTCTGATTGTTCTCCACTGACAGTGGCGAGGATGGACTATAGAACTTTGCACTACATTGCCAGCTGAATAGGAATGGGTGACAGCTCCCTCTTGCTCAAATGGATCATCATGGAGATACATTACCTCCTGATGGCTATTTTCTGCTCCAAGTTCATAAAGCACATATTCAATATACATATATTATTCCTTAAATATTATCTGTACTTACATCTTGCAATGATTATGCATCTTGAAAAGTTATGAGATTTCTGTAGATACCTTAGATGTTACTCTTTATGGATAATATCCTGTAATACATGTTTGGTGGAGTGAGTTTGTCAGGTCTGAAGTGAGAACTGTTTGCAAGGAACAGGGAACCCTTTGAAAACGGGGCTATGTGTCACACTGCACCACTCAGAAGCACTGTGTCTGCACATGACAAAAGAAAACTTTTATTAAAAGTGAGAGGGAACTCAGCATTAATTTGGAAAAACACCACAACAATGATATAAAAGGATGTCAACCATAAGTAAAGACCCACCCCACAATTATATATAGTATCTTGGGCTATAGTGCTTTGTCTCAGTTTCCAGCCCTGTGGGGTAAAAGTCCAATGGACAAATGTCCTTTTAACATACCACTCCCCTTTCCCTCTGCTGCATCCCACCCACAATTGGTTGTCTAAAGTCAGCAAAGTCCCAGCATTCAGGGATGTATTCTTGGGGGTACACCTATCAACTCTGGAGGATGCCATGGTTGACCACTGCTGCTGCTGCTGTCTCTGTTGCTTCCCGTTGCTGCTGCTGACAACTGTCTCTGCCACTGCTTGCTGCCACCTTTCCCACGGCTTGTCACTCACTGTGACCTTTTCCTCTGGCAGTAATGCTATTTTCTGAGGTTCCACAATTTAGCTCTGTTCTTAGCTATTTCAGCTCTTAGTGATGTCAGTTGGTAGTGGTGAACTCCACTACTACTGCATTCTCTGTGTTGTCTTTCACTGCAAGTGTCCCCACACCAGGTCTAAAGATCAGCACCCTGGACCTACTCATCAGTGATTTCAGCTCTAGTGATCACTGAACAGAAACAAGGACTCTAAATTGAGTAAGATCAGTTCTCTCTCTTAACACTGGAAGGGAAGAGTCACACTGTGTCTAGGATTCTTTAGACAGAGTCCACGTCACCAGGTAGGAACATCTGTTCCCCCCTCCTCTGACTTTCACTTGCACTTGGTATCACTAACCTCACTCATTAAAGTTAGAGTAAAGTTAGGGTGACCCCTCAATTTCATAACTGTAGACATTGCGTTTCAAACTAAAAGGGACACCGGATCTTCTAATCTGACCTCTGTATATCATACACCACCCACACCCACACACTATATCCAACAACCAAAATTAGACAAAAGAATTACAGCCAACAGGAGACTAAACTATTAGGGTACATCTACACAGCAATTAACACCCACGGCTGTCTTAGGTCAGCTGACTTGGACTCACAGGGCTAAGGCTGCGGGGCTATAAAATTGATGTGTAGACATTCAGGCTTGGGCTGGAGCCCAAGCTCCAGGACACCAAGTCAGCTGACCCGGGCTAGCCATGGCCATGTCACAGGTCTTTCATCCCAGTGAAGATGTACCCTTATATGCCACAAACAGAGAATAGAGGGGACTGAGGTGCTTCAGGTGCCTGGAGCCACCACAATGGCAGGGGAATGATTAAGTGAGATTACCAGATAATCCCGGGCAAATGACCCATACCCACATGCTGCAGAGGAAAGTGTTATTGTTTATCTAATCCAGTGTGTTTATCTAATCCCCCATCCCAAGGTGTGATGACGCGGGAACGTTCTTAATGTTTTCTCTGAATACTGTGTGTGTGCCTCAGTTTCCCCTATGCAGGTCTTAAGTATCTAGGTGGTGGGATAAGGGTGTGTGATTGTTGCAGAGCCCTACAGGGGCTGCACAGAGAATGGCTGACACCCTGTCTCCTGGCAACTGAAGGCCTGGGCCCCTCTCCTCTGCAAAGGTGCCAACTGAAGGTGTTGGAGGACAAAGAGATCAGGTGACCTCCTGGCCCGGGAAAGAGACAAAGGCTGGAGGAGGAGCTGGGGGGAGGCTTGGGGAGACTGCTGGAGAGAGTTTCAGTTTGGAGCTGGCTGGGGACGTGGAGTGAAGTGCAGACATGCTTGTCTGGCTCACTGCCCCCCAAAATGGACCCAGCTGAGTGGTCCTGTTCTCTGTACCTACAACCTCTGTTTTACTGGCTGGCTAAGAGTCACATCTGACTGCAAAGTTGGGGTGCAGGACCCTCTGGCTTCCCCTGGACCCCACCTGGACAGACTCGCTGTGGGAAGCGCACGGAGGGGCAGAGGATGCTGAATGCTCCAAGGTCAGACACAGGAAGGTGGAAGCCATGTGAGCTTCTTGCCCTGAAGACAGTCTGCTCACAGAGAGGAGACTTCACCAGAGTCCTGACTGGCTTCGTAGGGAGCAGTTCCAGAGCATCACCTGAGGACTCCATGACACAAGACTCCAGAACTCCATGACACAAGATCATAGCCAACCTGACCTTATTGTCCCCACATATGGTGATCGCTTAGACCCTGAGCATGTGAGCAATTAGGGCATGTTAAGTACTGTTCTGCTGCCCTTTAGTCATACAGTAAGATTAACAACATTTCCTGCAATCCTGCATTCAAGACTGAAGTGAATTGTAACCCAAAATAGCCAATATCGGCCACTGGAAAAGCAGATCTGTCTGCTGATCAGCTAGGCAAAAACAGGTTTGTGTATGCAAATATAGTCTGTTCCTGAGGTCTTGCCCTCCAGTTCATCAATAGGTGGTAGGGGAGAGTTCATTCAGACCCTGGTTTACACATAGGTATGCAAGAAGCCTTTCCTCTAACCCCCAGTGTATCCTTTTCAACGGGCAGGCAAAATACCCATCACAGCAGGCTCTGTGAACAGGATCTATTCTCTGTCTTCCTTTCCCCACAATGAGAATAGAGGACACAGAAGAAGAAAAGCAATGGTTCACTCTCGCGCCAGCCTCTGAAGCAGGACTTGCACTGGCAAGAAAGCAAACTGTGCCATCCTTAAGGACTCACAAAGAAGCAACATATATTTGTAATTGTACTAAATATAATTTTGCTAAGAGGTGTATACCAGATTATAAGCAGTGCAAAGTTGCTGCTATTTAGCTGTGTTTCTTTTCTTTTCCCCTGCCACTTCCTTGAGTTAGTGTTGTTTTTCTGCATAGTGACATGTCATGGTAAGTGAATGTTTCTCTACCCATAATGTGAAATCACAGAGAAATCCAGATGTCAGGTTACTTTTGATATATCAGAGTAAATATTGGTTTTCCCTGGCACCAAGATGTGCTGGTTCTTTTGTTCTAAATGGTCTGGGGATTTTATAAAATCATGTGGCATGCAAAGATTGCTACACATATGTACCTGTCATAGGATAAATACAGTGATAACCAATGGCAATCTAAGCATTAAAATAACCAATGATCTTGGTTATTTTTTAATAGAAACCATTCTGAAAGTCATTGGTTTACTTCAAAGTAATCTCTCTATCAAACTAACAGCGAGAAAGTCTAATAAAGGAAAAGATTTCCTCCAGAGGAAGCTGAAAAGAAAGTGAACTTTTTATGCATTGTTAGATCAGGTCAACACAGCACAGAATGTACTTTTAGAGCCCTTTGGGAATACTTAAGTCCTCCAACTGTGAATAATGTAATGGTTTTAACCTTGAATTGAATGCAATATGATATTAAGTCTATACACATTAAAAAAAAGATAGACAAAAAATAAAGTGTCACAAAGTCAATATCACCAATTTGTTCCTCATCACATTCTGGTATGTATTATGATTTAAAAATTTATTCTTTAGGAATGGCCTTTTCCAATTATTATTTTCATATGCTATAACTATTATAGTAATTCAAGTTTAGTTGCTTCGAACAAAAATTTAGAAAGAGAAAGTCGTTAAGGATATGGAGTTAATGGTAATTGGGGTAAAATACAACAGGGTTTTACAAAAGGTAGATTATGCCAGACCAACCTGATCTTTCTTTAAGAAGATGACATTTTTAGACAAGGGGAAAGCAGTAAATCTAATCTAGCCTAAATTTCAGCAAAACATTTGATACAGTTCTACATGGGAAATTTGTTAAATTGGAGAAGATGGGGATTAATATGAGAAATGAAAGATGGATAAGGAACTGGTTAAAGGGAAGGTTACAATGGGTCATACTGAAAGGTGAACTGTCGGGCTGGAGGGAGATTACCAGTGGAGTTCCTCAGGGATCAGTCTTGGAACCAATCTTAATTAATATTATTTAATAATGACCTTGACACAAAAAGTGATAGTGTGCTAATAAAATTTGCAGATAACACAAACTTAAGAGTCATTGCCAATATGAAGAAGGACTTATCATACAAGAAGATCTAGATGACTTTGAAAACTGGAGTAATAGAAATGGGATGAAATTTAACACTGCAAAGTGCAAGGTCATGCCCACAGGGACTAACAACAAGAATTTTTGTTATAAGCTGGGGACTTATCAGTTGGAAGAGACAAAGGAGAAAGACCTGGGTGTATTAGTTGATCACAGGAGGACTATGAGCTGCTAATGTGATACAGTCATGAAAAAGGCTAATGTAATCCTCGGATGCATCAGGCAAGGTATTTCCAGTAGAGACAGGGAAGTTACCATTAGTGTTAGTACCATTATCAACACACTGGTGTGACTTCATCTGGAATATTGTGTGTAATTCTGGTCTCCCATGTTTAAAAAAGTTGAATTCAAACTGGAACAGGTGCAAAGAAGGGCTACTAGAATGATCAGAATAATGGAAAACCTACCTTATGAGAGGAAAGTCAAAGAACTTGGCTTGTTTATCCTAACCAAAGGAAGGCTGGGGGGAGATACGATTGCTCTCTGGAAATACATCAGAAGGATAAGTACCAAGGACAGAGAGGAGTTATTTAAGTTAAGCACCAA
Source organism: Natator depressus (assembly GCF_965152275.1). NCBI lineage: Eukaryota > Metazoa > Chordata > Testudines > Cheloniidae > Natator > Natator depressus. The sequence goes on from NC_134237.1 coordinate 49,772,867, forward strand.
TGTTAACACAAGAACAAATGGATATGAACTGGCCATCAACAAGTTTAGGCTTGAAATTAGATGAAGGCTTCTAAGTATTAGAGGAGTGAAGTTCTGGAACAGCCTTCCAAGGGAAGCAGTGGGGGCAAAAAAACCTAATCGGCTTCAAGACTGAACTTGATAAATTTATGGAAGGAATGGTGTGATGAGACTGCCTACTTAATGGCACATAGCCAAACTGTGACTGCTGGTAGCAAATATTCCCAATGCCCAGTGATGGGACAATAGAAAGGGGGGGCTCTGAGTTACTGCAGAGAATTCTTTCCCAGGTGTCTGGCTGTTCGGTTCAACTGACCACCATGTTTGGGGTTGGGAAGGAATTATTCCCCAGGTCAGATTGGCAGAGCCCTTCACGGTTTTTGCCTTCCTCTGCAGCATGCTTCCCAGAGACTTTTTGTCTCCTGGTACCCAGCTGGAAATGTTTTTCAAAAGGGTGACTGAAACACTAAAAAGGAGGGACAAACACTACCCCTTCCCCATTCCCTGCCCATTGCATTCTCTACACCTGAAATAACAAAGGAAGTCTTCATTGGATTGTGGGAGAAGGGGTCCTGCCAGAGAGAGTTTGGTCAGTAAGGCTGATGAAGTCATATTGTGAGAAACTGCTTGAATGTGATATAGTTTGTTTAGTTAGGCACGACTAGCCTTTTAACTTTATTTTCTTGTAACCATTTCTGACTTTTATGCCTCATTACTTGTATTCACTTAAAATCTCTTTGTAGACAATAAACTTGTGTTATTGTTTATCTAATCCAGTGTGTTTAAATTGAAGTGTCTGGGAAAGTCCATTTGGCATGGCAAGTTTGTGGGGATATTATTTCCGTTAAAGAAATAACAGACTTCATATAAACTTGAAGGGGCCAGGAGAGGACTGGGCAGTACAGGACATTCATTTGGGGGGGGGGGGAATCTAATACTGGGAGTGTGTCGGGGTCACCCTGCAATATAACCAAAACTGGTAAGAGCTAAGGTGTGGCTGGCTGACTTCAGCACACACACAGACATAATTGAGAGTGACTTGCATGCTGGAAGCTGTTTGTGAGTAGTCCAGGCTGGAGGCTACAACAGCAAAACATTGTAAAGGGCACCCCAGGTTAGAGGGCAGGGACAGCACAGCTACTCATTAGTCTGAATTGTACCCTGGTATGTCAGACATATATTCGTATACTGGTATGATAAGTGTACACAGAAAGGAAACAGATTCAATCATGGCATAAGTGGCTGAAACTCCCAATGAAGTCAAAGCCACCAGTCAGAAGGTTATGCTTCCACAGTTACCCCTCTGTTTCCATCCCAGGAACAGACATGATTTACCCCCGCCCTCCCCCTCAAGAAAAACCAAGAGTTTAAAAAGTGGAGCAGACAAAAAGCAAGAGAAATACATAGTAAGTTATACGGAATTCAGTTTCCTTTTTGCATAAGCAGAACCAGAAATATCAATTATTTTATTTTTTACCTATAATTACGTACTGGCCCATCACTGGCTCCCGTCTTTCTTGGCAGGTAGCAGAGCGTGCAATGGCCTTGGGCTGGAGTCAATTTCTTATTTTCAAGTTTATTTTCAAGGAACATCGAGTTAATCCGTTTCTTTCTCCTTTCCTCCCCGTTTGGCCTCTCGCAGCCTGCAAAGAAACCTTTTGTTCCATACTCATACCTTCACCACTCCCGAGAGCCTTTCCACTACATATAACAACATCAACACTATATAATGCTGGTGCCTTCCCGGGTGGGGGGAACAGTTAGATTGTGACAGATGTTAGGCATGTATTTTTTGCATTACATCCCTATATAATAACTCAGGGACTACAGCTCTGTCCTTGAAACATGATTCCATCCTGCATACTCAGCTTGTCTTTAATTTGAAAATACAGTTTTTCTTGTAACGGTTCTTGCCTTTTGTCTTCTGGCCACTCTGCTACTATTGCTCTCTTCACTGCTTGTAGTTGGATGTCTTTTTCTATCCATCAGCTTGCTGTTCAAACTACGAGATTGAATCCATTAACATGCTGCACTGTGTCCTGATTCCTTTCCCTCAGCTCACTGATGCTTGGTATATATGCCCTGCTCAGGGTGTCAGCTAACAGCAGGAGTCATCCTGGACAGTATCTGATCTTTATTTTCTATGTTGGAGGTGTATCAACATGTGCTGCAATCTCTTTGGAGCACTAATAAGGACTTATGTCATTATTGTCTCTAGCGTTTGGTGCTCGGACTGCAGTATTACTGATGGCCATAGGTGTATTGATGGAATGGCTCCGTTCCAAATACTACAGCCAGAAGCTCTTTTTCCTATTTGGGCATATCCCTGTTCAGTTTCCAACAGGGCTTTGCTGGTACAAGAGACGGGCTACTCCTGAAAGAGTTACAGTCAATCCTTCCTCTGATGCATCACACTGGAGCAACAGTAGCTCTCCTGGCTGGTACTACTTCAGGATGGTGCTTCTGTTATTTGTTTCATTGTGTCAAACGGTTGCTGTTGGGGACCTACCCACTCAACATCTTGCCTTGTGAGCTGACATACGTGTTCCAGTCTGAAGCCAGGTTTGGATAGAATTTGGGCAAAACAAAACAAATCATTCCAATGAAGCACTCTACCCTTTTCATATCCACTGGAGCTAGGATGTCTCTCGCAGCCTGGATTGTGTTTGGGATCTGCTTTCAGTCCCTCTGCTGTATGTCACCTCATGCTGGATGAGTCACCTTTTTTCTGGGTTGAGTTTTATGTTCTTGTCCTTGCATTGCTGGAGAAAAGCTTGTCATTTTCTGTCATGGACTTATTCAGCTTTTGCATCATTTGTTCCCTTCACCTACACTGGGGATATCATCTGCAATTATTTTCACCCCAGGCAGACTTTCCAGCTCTTCAGTGACTCTTCTCTGAAACACCTCAGGTGTTGGGTTTATGCTCATCAACATGTGTAGCCATCTATAGCAAACAATGGTGTGAGGAAGGTTGTCAGCATACTGGGCTATTTATGTAGACTCGTGTGCCAAAAAACATTGCTTATGTCACAGATCATAAAGATTCTGGCTTTGGACAGTTCTGCCAAGATATCAATTGTGGGTAGTGGATAGTGTCCTCTTCTCAATGCCCAATTCAGTGGCTTTGATTCTACGCAAATGCTAATTTGTCTGATGCTTTTTTAAACCACCACTATGCTACATATCCTGGCTGTGCTGGCCTCTACAAGCACTATGATACCCCTACTGTGAGTCACAGTAAGTGTACAGGTTCCATTGTAAGCATAGGCACCAAGTTTCTAATCTGCCTGGGGGTGCTACCCTCCCGGCTCCACCCAGGCCCTGCCCCCACTCCAGCCCTTCCCCCAAAGCCCCATTCCCACCCTGGTTCTTCCAACCCCTGCTCTGCCTCTGCCCCACCTCTTCCTGCCTCTTCCCCACCCATTTCCACCCCCTCCCCCGAGCGCACTACACCCTCATTCCTCCCCATCCCCCAGCACCTCCTGATGCCACAAAACAGCTGATCCATGGCAAGCAGTAGGCACTGGGAGGGAGGGGGAGGCGCTGATCAGTGGGGCCTGCTGGCAGGCAGGAGGGGGGAGGGGAAGATTCTGGTAGGGGGGCTGCCGGTGGGTGCTCAGCCCCCACCATTTTTTGCCTTGGGTGCTCCAGCCCTGGAGCACCCACAGAGTTGGTGCCTATGATTGTGGGGAATATTTCCAGCCACAGAGCTCCTTCAAGGCACCTGTCGCCTATGAAAACATCTTTATATGCTTTTAACATTGTCTCCGTTGTCCAAGGGACTTCCCCTTTTCGTCTTGTATTGCAGCTGTAAAATTCTGATGCTATACACTGATCCAATGGCTTATGTGGCTCTGTGGTGCTTATCCATCACCACAAACTTCAGTTGGTACCATCAGTTATTTTTCAGGATAGTTACCATGAAGTCACATTTTCCTACTGGCTGTATTATGCTCTCATTGTACATTATTAGATTGTGTACAGCTTTACATTGAAGGAAAAACAAAGTATAACTCTTCCTCCAGGTTCCAATGGCAATAATAAGGGCTTGCTTCAGTGTGTCTAGGGTTTCTTTTCTAAAATGAAAGAAACAATGACTTGCATCCCCACCCAGAGTCATGTTCTTATTTCTGAGTATGGAAAATTAAAATAAATCCTCTGTGATCATCTTGGCAGATGGTTACCCTTCTCCCAACCCCCACTCCACACACACACTGGAGTCTTTTTGAACACAAATCTTTTTATTTGGGTAAAAAAGATGAAATAAATAGACAAAAGGAACATAAACAACCAGTATCCGTTCACATACAAGAAACTGAGCAATCAAAAAACATCAAGGGTTTAATCAGCTCCTAGTCCCAAATAATTAATATCCAGAACTTTGTCCCACCACAAACCGTACCCACCTAAAATCCCCCTCATGGGGGATAGGGGAAGGGTGTTGATCTTAGCTGTAGTCACCGGGAGTTGCTCTCCTCCATTAGTCTGTTCCTGTCCTGCTCCACCAGCTCCTGCTCTAATGAGCAGTTACCTGGCCACTCCTGCAATTTCCTTTCTGCTCCAATCAGCTGGGTAGGGCAGGGCCCTGTGAAGTCATCTTAGCAATGTCACCACCATAAGTCTAATTGGGACTCACTGTGGTCAATTCTGCTCCACTGGTCCTATCCAGATAGCCCTTGACATGTTCTGCTGGTCTGCTTGATCCAATCCCACAGATTCCTCTGTCCCGGGCACAGAGTCTCCAGGTAAGGAACCAAGAGTGAAACAATTTCCAGGATAGGATTTTTACCTCCAGGACAGAGTTCTCTCCTTTGCTTACCCTGAGCTTTGAGTCCATTACTCATCAAGTCAGTGCGACCTCTCACCCAGGGGATATCCTGCACAATTCCTATGCCATTTCATGAGTACAGTAAAGATAATCTACTATCACATTTACTCATCAAAACAAACACCAAACAAAACAAAATATAACAGTTTTATGAATTTTTAACCCAAATTTCACCTAAGCTGGGAAGAGATGGCTTTTCCCCTCATCCCAAAAGGAGGAGCAGAGAGCTCCATTCCTCTGGCCTTGGGGTTTATACAAGAAAATCCATTATTTGAGGTTTCTCCAGGAGGATAAGCCCAGTTCTAGATTAAGGAGTGAACAGTGCCTCCATCTAAAGAAAGTACATTTCTCCTGAAGTAAAGTGAAGTCTTTGCAGGAAATTTTACATTGAAAACAAGGAGTAACCAGCTTACAACTAGCAGGAACAATGCTTACAATCTTACAGAAGGTGGGCAATCTACCATGATGGGCTTTAGATGAACTAATAAGAAGGTGGGTTAGGAAAACTGAAAATAATATAAAGAGGTAGATGAAAGTACTCCATTGGAAAATAGACATACTACAAAAATCCACAAATGCAGCCTGTGCTGGAAGACACGCAGAGAATTAACATGCTAGGCCTCTCTACACCCAGAAGCAGCACTCTTCTGCATCGCTTGGGCTATCTTGAATAAAGCATTTACTTCTGTTGGCAAACCACATGCCTCTCTGGGCAAATTGTTCCTGCACAACGTAGTGCCACAATTCGCTAGATGCCCAAAGTAAAAATAAATTTAAAAAAAGTGCTCAGTAACGGAAGTTCTACATGTGGTTCTCAACTGCACCTATTGCCATTCTGGCAATGCCTTGGCCATTTTCAGATATGGCCCTCTTTGTGGCAGCTGCTCCACAGCACAGCAGGTGACTGCATTTGCTTCTTTCTGTTTGCTTCTCTAGCAAACAGAATTCACCTGGACAGCAAAAAGTAGACTGTTCGGAGCCAGAGAAATGGGCTTCTGTTAACTCAAGTGGACACTTGGTAAACAAAATGTTCAGGGCACGGCCTAATGTCTAATGTCAGTAATATGAGCAGATGTCTTGGGACAGTAACAAGGGAGATCCACCAACCAATGTGCCAAAATAACAAAAAAAGAATGCATAGCCACCCTAGGAGAAGCTGACAATTCAATGGAGGTTATGATCTCCCTTTTATGGACAGTGAAAATAATGCCCAGAATAATTTGCTACATTTAGAACTTATGTTAAGCATTTAGCAAGATAATATTTACAGCAGAATCATGGGCTAGATGAGGACAGCTTCAGCTATGAATAAAATAAAGAAGTTGATTGCACAGATGCAACTTTTACAGAGGCCAACAGGAAATGTTTTCTCATTCCCAAGAACAGTGTGTACAGAGATCACTGAGATCCCTTTATAAAATCTCAAATAAACTTGGAAACATTGGAGCTGAAAATTTGTTATGATTGCTGCTTTCTTTTCTTTTCTTTTTTATTAAGAACTTGAAATTAATTTTGTGATCATCAGACTGACACATTTGAGACTGTTTAGACACAGAATATGTATAGTGTGGTCAATAACAGTGCAAGCTTCCTGACACTTTAACTTGCCAGCCTGCAACCTTACCTTTCAGGGGCCACCTCTAGGGGAAAAAAGACATTTAGTCTTTATACATGTTTGACACTTGACCTTTTTCCCTGTAAATGCAAGTAATGTTTCAGCTTGTGTCAAGTGAGATGGTAGGTTTTGTGATGTGAATACCAGCCCAACATTAACAGGACTGGAATCATCCTTTTATTTCAAGTAGGTTAGTAAGCAACCATCAGTTGGTTAGCAAAAACAAACTCTCAGAGGTGTGCCATTTCTCTTCTTCACCTGCTGATGTCAAGAAATCCAATTGGGATAAGTCCTTAATACATCTAGCAAACTAGGAACTTATAAAAAAAATGTACAATTCTAAAGAGAGGTTTTGAAGATCCACGGATCATTCATTACTATTTATTTTATCATGTCCAAAATTGTGCTAGACACTTTAAGAAGAAATCATATGATGCAGTTCTTGATCAAAAAAGCTTATTAACCAAGGGTCAGACCTTGCAAACATTGCATGCAACCCTGCATGCAGAGATTGAATTGCACTATCTGGACCTAAATATTATGTCTAATATAATTAAATAGGATGAAAACATGGAGGTGAAATTGGGGACAGCTGGATAAAGTTAAAAGCAACATGATCATGCAGTTGTACATCTCAATAGTTCAAGTATTTTATATCAAATAGTGAATGTATTTAGAAATGAAAATATGTAAACAAATTGAATTACGTATTGTGGCAATGCATAAGTGGAGACTTTTCAGGAGGACCTTCATGAGAGCTTGGGCACAGAAAGAAGCCTGTTTACAAACAATGGCACAGAAAGACACGAAGAGCTATGTGTACATTGCAGAATCGTTATTTGTAAAAAAAACACATTCTCACTCTGTCTCTTTCAGACATGGGAAGGACCAAGGCCTTCACAAATAACTGCATCCAGAGAGACATTTAGAATAGTTAATTTGAGCTATTGGCTGGCTGGATAAGTTGACTGGAGAAGAATAGTTACTGTTAAGGTGGGGAGTGTTTGTCAGTCATCCTAAGCCTCCATTCCAATGGCACACCTCCAAACATTCGTATTCAGAGACTGAAAAGACTGGGAGAGGTTTGATTCTGAAGGTGTCTAATTCTTGTCACTCAAAATTTAGTATCTAATTCATAGTGAATTATTTACTCAACCGACTTCATCTATCTTTCCGTTTCTGAATTATCTGACAAGAAGCTGCAGGTATCCTTACATGTGCTATTCATTTGAATTACAAATAATTTCTAGAAATCTTTTCAAACAAAAAGGAAAGTCAAGTGTTGTTTATAGGGCTAAACTGCTTAGGAAAATACATTTTCACACAAGATTAATATACAAGGAATAAATAAGAATTTACATAACTGTTTTTGTAAGAACACATAAACTTTATAAAAGATTTTGTTAAAATTATAACAAATTTTAATTGTCTCTTCATCCCCCCACCCCCATCATAAAGAATGATGAATGTGTTCTTTACATTCCTCATTTCCTCTAAAGTACCAAACACTGAAATTTACTTTTGTAACACTGAAGTTTACTTACCTTATCATCCTGTTACTACAGGTAAATCATATTAACAAATTCCTGTTCCCATTAAATAGAAATCAGATTACTAATATTTTTGGGACATTGTATCACAATCCAAAAATAATTACAAAATTAATTTTCTTTACATGCCTGACAGTGATAATGGGACATTTTCTGTTTTATATGTAATAATGGAAAAGATTCCCAATTGATTGTACTTGATGTTGATAACCCAGGCTAGCAGTTCTGTATTCATTGCTTACTTTGTTACTAGAATGACAGCAAGCAATTCAGTTATTCATGAAAAGTACTTTCTCATTATTTGCAAAAGGATAAAAATAAATAAAACAAAAATCAAGCCATCAATAGCCCTTAAAAGCCATTTTTAATGTTGTTCCCACTTATACCTTGTTGCCAGGCTTATTTATGCTCACTTTCCCTTGAGAGAAGTTTTGGTTTGTACACAAATGGATCAATCCATATAGCTGTGAAACAAAGCAAAAAACAAAAAATAATGTTGCATTATAATAGAGACCCAGCTATAGCAAGAACATGATCTATCAAAGCTTTAGCAGTGGGTCTGTGAGATTGTCAGTGCTTTCAATTTGTGTGAGTTCACATAACAAGTCTGTTCAGATGATGGTGCTTGCCAAATCTGCAGCTCCAAGGGAGTTTCAGGTCACTGTGACCCCACCAAGGCCTGTATAATATTTATGGCTCAAGATCCAGTGCTGCCTGCTGAGCTGTTTCAGATAAATAGAGCTCTTTTAGGATATTAGCTTCAGCCCCTTAAAGACTCAACCTCACTCTATAGCAGCCTTGGTTAGGGTTCATCACAGATTTTTCCCAACCTGTTTAAAAGGAAACTTCAATCCACTGCACTACTAACACCCTACAAAACTGAATACACCAGTTCCATGCACATTGCCCATTCTCCACCTGTTCTCCAAAGAACTGAATCCACCCAGCTGGCAAGGCATTGGAGCTTGGTGCAGGAACACGGAGGTGGAAGAAATGATTACATAGTGAATCACACGCATTGCAGCAAGGGGTATAATTCAATATCTGGAAAGGAGTGTCCAGATTGATCAGAAATGGCTGTATTTACACTATCCTCTGCCCCTAGAGTTTGTCTAAATGAGCCGGAGTGAAGCTTAGCTGGAACTCCCGAAGTACAGGTTGTTCCCTGAAACTAGATCCAGGTTCATTCATAAGATCTGAACCTCAGCCCAAATTTCATCAAAAGGTTTGAATTTCAGATTTATAACAAAACCAAAAATCAGGAAGGTTTTACATGGTTTCAAGTTTTGCAATTGAAGGTTGAACAGTCCTCTGGAGATATTTCAGCTTTTCCTGCATGTATCACTATACTTACTGTCTTGTTGTCAATTGTTGCATTAAGGTTTTGCAGCATTTGGATTCTGAGGGTATATCTATACAGCAGTTAAACACCCACGACTGTCCCAGGTCAGCTGATTTAGGCTTATGGGCCTGGGGCTGCAAGGCTGTAAAATCGCTGGGTAGACATTTGGCCTCATGCCTGAGTTCTGGTACCTCTTGAGCTTGAGTGAGCTGACCTTGGCCATCTGCAACCATACCCTGGGTCTTTTATTGCAGTGTAGACATCCCTTGATAGGCTGATTAAAACTGAAACCAGATTGTGATAAACTAATTTAATCTCATGTACGTATAAATTAAACATTTCAGCTAATAAATTGGAAGCAACTAAATGATAGTTATTTTATAGATAACTCATTTTTCCCCATACAGCAAAAACTTCTCTAAGCACAGGTTCACTATAATCAAAACTGCTATCTTCCCATTGCACTATAAAAAGAAATTTTCATTCTATTTCACTATAAAAGGCTCCATTATATACAACTTCACTCTACATCAGTTCATCAGTTTTCTACCAGTGCACACAACGACAAACACATAACGGTGCTGAAAGTGTTTTTGTTCATCTACACAAGCAATTAAACCACTTTGAACACCAAAGGAATGTACTACTGACAACGTTTTTCTGCAAAGGGTCAATTCTCTAGCATAGATATGGCTAAAGGGTAAACTCTTACATAGATAAATCAAGATTCTCCTGCTAATCTGCACTACAGAGATCTATTGCACTTTATGCACTGTTTTATCCATTGACTTAAAGAAATTCTATATAAAGAATGAATGCAGAACACACAAACAAAGGCATAGCTTGAATGAGAGAGGAGAATGTTATTCCTAGTTTGCAAGGCTTTTTCATTAATAATGCAAACACTTTGCATTAACTATATATTTTTCATATATTGCAGTGCAAACAGCAAAATATGTATTTATTTCATTACTTTAAACAAATTTATTTTATGCTTGGCCCTGAATATTGGGCTTCTCATTGTTACAGTTAATGTACATCTTAATGGTTTCATCTGGTGTCTGCAAACCATCAGTATGCACACACTCATCTACAAGTCATGTATGATGGTGGTGCATCAAAAAAGCAGGGGTTTCTTTCTGAATAAGGCTTCCAGGTTTGAAAAGCCATTAGTTTGCAAAAGGGGTTTCTGAATGAGACCAGTAATCAGTGCAGGATTAGATTGATAATATTTGTGCACCTATATTTTAATAAGTTTGCATCAAAACCCAGAGCCAAATAACATACTTCAAAGCCAACATTCATATATCTGCATTATTTATAATAATCCTTCCAAAAGATACAAAAAAACAAGAATAGAAGTAAAAGATTTTTCATAGCTTAACACAGTGCCCTATATATAGACACCTAAATAAGCTTGGTTTCATCTAATATTTTCAGGAAAAAGCAGATTTAACTTGTAAAGGAGATATGTTAAAGCTGAAACAGTGCAACATACCTTGATGCTTCTAATTTCTTGAGTTTAAATACTCTGCAATATTCTTTGTAACTGATTATATTCTAACAAGAAAAATACAAGCATCCTAATTATAAAGGTGCAGAATTATAAAAATAGTGAACCATTTTCTTATAATATGAACTATATAGTAAGGCTACATTAGAGTATCTAGCCCATATCCTCATCCCTGCTTCACTTGCTTTTTGTCAAAGAGACAAAAGACCAGAGCCCAGAAATTAGCCTTATCTTTCCTGGTAGAGACATCATGGACAATTTCACATCAGGCATAAATGCTGTACCCAACTCGTACAGAAACATGCAACCTAACTTTCCATGCTAGGGGAGTTGCTTGGCCAGTAAGTTGTGTTCTGGCCATTCCCAGCTGGTAGAGAGTTTAGAGCGGCCCGCAAGCTGCTGTATATTCCATCTGGGCTGAAGTAGAAACATCAGAGAGCCATAACTTGCTCCCTTATAGTCCTCTCTCTGCTACATCAAGTAGATCTCAGCCCTTAAGATTCAGGGACTCTCTTTTCAGCCATTATTTGAGTTAGAATACACCAATATCATACTGTAATTTTAAAAAATCAGCTAGAATAAATTGATAGATAGTGGTAGATTTAAATTTCACCAGAGTATCACCTTTTTCTGCTTTCATTTGGAAGCAGGTATAGCTTTCATTCTGGGAAATTCATGTATTTGCAATAAACCAAACACAGGTTACCTTGGTCAGTTTTACTCTCTTATTATTAGGCTTTGTCTATTAGAAAGGAGTTCCTGAAGAAAGTAGGAAGTCTCCTCTTTCCCTTCTCCCTGATTTTGGCAGCGGAATTCTCGTATTAATTGTATATTTAGGCAGAAGGGAAGATTTCCTTTAGAGGACAAGATCACAGTTAAGGGGTAAGCTGAGCTCAGACCATCTCATTAGTAGGTGATGAGGAGTACCTAGCTTCTCAGCAAATGACCTTTTAGTATTTTATTTCTCTTCTTTTACAAGGCTAGCTACATGCTCCCAACTACTCCTTATTTTCTTAGCAGTTGCTTCTCTCACTAATGACAGGTTTCAGAGTAACAGCCGTGTTAGTCTGTATTCGCAAAAAGAAAAGGAGTACTTGTGGCACCTTAGAGACTAACCAATTTATTTGAGCATAAGCTTTCGTGAGCTACAGCTCACTTCATCGGATGCATACTGTGGAAAGTGTAGAAGATCTTTTTATATACACACAAAGCATGAAAAAATACCTCCTCCCACCCCACTCTCCTGCTGGTAATAGCTTATCTAAAGTGATCACTCTCCTTACAATGTGTTGCTATATTACAACAAAAAAACTTCAAATCCAGACTCCAGCGAGAAACTGTTGAATTGGAATTCATTTGCAAATTGGATACAATTAACTTAGGCTTGAATAGAGACTGGGAGTGGCTAAGTCATTATGCAAGGTAACCTATTTCCCCTTGTTTTTTCCTACCCTCCTCCCCCTCAGACATTCTTGTTAAACCCTGGATTTGTGCTGGAAATGGCCCAACTTGATTATCATACACATTGTAAGGAGAGTGATCACTTTAGATAAGCTATTACCAGCAGGAGAGTGGGATGGGAGGAGGTATTCTTTCATGCTTTGTGTGTATATAAAAAGATCTTCTACACTTTCCACAGTATGCATCCGATGAAGTGAGCTGTAGCTCACGAAAGCTTATGCTCAAATAAATTGGTTAGTCTCTAAGGTGCCACAAGTACTCCTTTTCTTCTTTCACTAAACATTATTTGTCTTTCTCTTGGTCAGGCGTTTAGGGGGGGCAATGTCTTTACTCCTCTATTTTGATTACACAGCTATAAAATGCTAAAAGTCTATAGTCAAGTTTGAAAATGAGAAGACCCTAGATAGCTACATGTTTCAGAGAAAACAACAATTTCAGCTCAAAATCATGCTCTGGGAGATCATTAGCACACAAAAGGAAAGTTCAGTAAAACAACCCCATCTCTGCCGGCTCAGGTACTGTTAAGGAGTTTTATTCTCTTTACAGTTGAAGTAGTGACTGATGGGAGGAAGTGGTGGTGTAGGGGAAAGGTATTAATCAAGTACTATAATGATCCAACTCTGAAGAGGGTAATTAATAGAGAAGTAATTCTCAGAACCAAGTGGTCTTTATGTCTGAAATCTGTCCTGTTAATTTTTGCTTGGTTCCACTGCTTGTTTTTCTCTTTAATCATTGTTATTGTCTTGGAATTTTGTTTATGAAGCTGGTATTTAAGCTATTGAGACTGGCTCCTGAAAGCGTTAATCCTAGACAGCAAAGGAGAAGCTTCACAGGAAAATATGTACCTGTATCTCACTAGCTTGCAGTAAATCAAACGTGAGCTTGCTGCTGTTGTGCAAACATTCTAAACGAACTTGAGTGTGAGCTCAGACCAAGTGTTGGAAGGAGGAGCAGAAGTTTGGGTACAGCACATACTAAAAAAAAAGAGAGAGAGAGAGAGAGAGAGATTGTAAACTTATACATGTTTTACAAGAAAAATTATTGCATAATACCTAAAATAGCTCTTAAAAGAAAGGAAATTAGAAATAGTCTTCTCCTTTGAGATGGTCTGCATCATACAGTTACTCTGGATATAATATATGTGTGCAGTCTTGACCTCTTTCCTGTATTAATTTACCAGGTTTCTGAAAGCCCAGAACTTTTGTGTTTAATTTCTGTTAAAACCAAGGGTCCATCCCTCCTCCAATCTCTCATTTCGGCAAGGGATGTGGGGGTCATAGTGGATCAAAAGCGAAATATAAGTCAACAGTGTAACACTTGCAAAAAAAAGCAAACATCATTCTGAGATGTATTAGCTGAGTTTGTAAGCAAGACATAAGAAGTAATTCTTCCACTCTAGTCTGCACTGATTAGGCCTCAATTGGCGTACTGTGTCCAGTTCTGGGCGCCACATTTGAGGAAAGATGTGGACAAATTGGAGAAAGTCCAGAGAAGAGCAATATAAATGATTAAAGGCCTAGAAAACATGACCTATGGGGGAAGGGGAAGAATGAAAAAATTGTGTTTGTTTAGTCTGGAGAAGAGAAGACTGAGAGGGGACATGATAATAGTTTTCAAGTACATAAAAGATTGTTACAAGGAGGAGGAAAAAAATTCTTCTTCTTAACCTCTGAGGATAGTACAAGAGGCAATGGGCTTAAATTGCAGCAAGGGCGGTTTAGGTTTGACATTAGGAAAAACTTCTCAACTGTCAGAGTGGTTAACCACTGGAATAAATTGCCTAGGGAGGTTGTGGAATCTCCACCATTGGTGATTTTTAAGAGCAGGTTAGACAAACACCTGTCAGGGATGGCCTAGATAATACTTAGTCCTGCCTTGAGTGTAGGGAACTGGACTAGATGACCTCTCAAGGTCCCTTCCAGTTCTATAATTCTGTGATTTCTTTTTTCTCAGGTCTCCTGCTGGGTTTTCTATTCTCTCTTTTTGTTTCTCTTTTTCCTTTCCCATTTTTATACCCCTCATCTCTCTCTCCCCCTTTCCTTTTCCTAACCACCCACTCTCCCTCTCCCTCTCCCTCTCTCTCACCTAGACAGTCCTGAACTTAAACATTCTCTCCCTCAAACTCCATTAATCTCTGCCCCACCAGTCACCTAGATACCCATAAACTCCATATCTGGAGTCTTCCTGGTTCTGCAGGAGAATCCACTCTAGAGGGTTTTGAGAAGGAGAAGCTGCTCCACTAACCTAGCTGGAGGGGAGGGGGCTTGGGCCAAGATCGACAAAGGTACTTAGGCTGTGATCCACAAAACTCCTACTCACCTGTCACCTAACTCTGTAGACACCTAAACTTACACTGTATAAGTTCCTTAGGTGCCCTATGTTTCTGTGCACAACACCATAGTCTAGACGCCTGGGCACCTCACTCCCAAGCCTTAGCACAATTCCCAAACTGGGTGCATACATGTATTCCTGCCTATCTTGCCCCTGGAACCTAGTCAAGTAGGGTGTTCAGAGTGTCACAGTTCAGGGCAACTGCACCTGTATTCCCTCTCCATTGACCAGGAAGGGGGTCTGTTCTCAGGCTTCCAGATCTCCAGCCATCACCTCTCTGAAGCAGAAATCATAGAATCATAGAATATCAAGGTTGGAAGGGACCTCAGGAGGTCATCTAGTCCAACCCCCTGCTCAAAGCAGGACCAATCCCAGCCAGGGCTTTGTCAAGCCTGACCTTAAAAACTTCCAAGGAAGGAGATTCTACCACCTCCCTAGGTAACGCATTCCAGTGTTTCACCACCCTCCTAGTGAAAAAGTTTTTCCTAATGTCCAACCTAAACCTCCCCCACTGCAACTTGAGACCATTACTCCTTGTCCTGTCATCTTCTACCACTGAGAATAGTCTAGAACCATCCTCTCTGGAACCGCCTATCAGGTAGTTGAAAGCAGCTATCAAATCCCCCCTCATTCTTCTCTTCTGCAGACTAAACAATCCCAGTTCCCTCAGCCTCTCCTCATAAGTCATGTGTTCCAGACCCCTAATCATTTTGTTGCCCTTCGCTGGACTCTCTCCAATTTATCCACATCCTTCTTGTAGTGTGGAGCCCAAAACTGGACACAGTACTCCAGATGAGGCCTCAACAATGTCGAATAGAGGGGAACGATCATGTCCCTCGATCTGCTCGCTATGCCCCTACTTATACATCCCAAAATGCCATTGGCCTTCTTGGCAACAAGGGCACACTGCTGACTCATATCCAGCTTCTCGTCCACTGTCACCCCATGTCCTTTTCCGCAGACCTGCTGCCTAGCCATTCGGTCCCTAGTCTGTAGCTGTGCATTGGGTTCTTCCGTCCTAAGTGCAGGACGCTGCACTTATCCTTATTGAACCTCATCAGATTTCTTTTGGCCCAATCCTCCAATTTGTCTAGGTCCCTCTGTATCCTATCCCTGCCCTCCAGCGTATCTACCACTCCTCCCAGTTTAGTATTGTCCACAAATTTGCTGAGAGTGCAATCTACACCATCCTCCAGATCATTTATGAAGATATTGAACAAAACCGGCCCCAGGACCGCCCCCTGGGGCACTCCACTTGACACCGGCTGCCAACTAGACATGGAGCCATTGATCACTACCCGTTGAGCCCGACAATCTAGCCAACTTTCTACCCACCTTATAGTGCATTCATCCAGCCCATACTTCCTTAACTTGCTGACAAGAATACTGTGGGAGACCGTGTCAAAAGCTTTGCTAAAGTCAAGAAACAATACATCCACTGCTTTCCCTTCATCCACAGAACCAGTAATCTCATCATAGAAGGCGATTAGATTAGTCAGGCATGACCTACCCTTGGTGAATCCATGCTGACTGTTCCTGATCACTTCCTCTCATGTAAGTGCTTCAGGATTGATTCTTTGAGGACCTGCTCCATGATTTTTCCGGGGACTGAGGTGAGGCTGACTGGCCTGTAGTTCCCAGGATCCTCCTTCTTCCCTTTTTTAAAGATTGGCACTACATTAGCCTTTTTCCAGTCATCCGGGACTTCCCCCGTTCGCCACGAGTTTTCAAAGATAATGGCCAATGGCTCTGCAATCACAGCCGCCAATTCCTTTAGCACTCTCGGATGCAACTCGTCCGGCCCCATGGACTTGTGCACGTCCAGCTTTTCTAAATAGTCCCTAACCACCTCTTTCTCCACAGAGGGCTGGCCATCTACTCCCCATGTTGTGATGCCCAGTGCAGCAGTCTGGGAGCTGTCCTTGTTAGTGAAGACAGAGGCAAAAAAAGCATTGAGCACATTAGCTTTTTCCACATCCTCTGTCACTAGGTTGCCTCCCTCATTCAGTAAGGGGCCCACGCTTTCCTTGGGCCCACACTTTCCTTGCCAACATACCTGAAGAAACCCTTCTTGTTACTCTTGACATCTCTTGCTAGCTGCAGCTCCAGGTGCAATTTGGCCCTCCTGATTTCATTCCTACATGCCCGAGCAATATTTTTATACTCTTCCCTGGTCATATGTCCAACCTTCCACTTCTTGTAAGCTTCTTTTTTGTGTTTAAGATCCGCTAGGATTTCACCATTAAGCCAATCTGGTTGCCTGCCATATTTACTATTCTTTCGACTCATCGGGATGGTTTGTCCCTGTAACCTCAAGAGGGATTCCTTGAAATACAGCCAGCTCTCCTGGACTCCTTTCCCCTTCATGTTAGTCCCCCAGGGGATCCTACCCATCCGTTCCCTGAGGGAGTCGAAGTCTGCTTTCCTGAAGTCCAGGGTCCGTATCCTGCTGCTTACCTTTCTTCCCTGTGTCAGGATCCTGAACTCAACCAACTCATGGTCACTGCCTCCCAGATTCCCGTCCACTTTTGCTTCCCCCACTAATTCTTCCCTGTTTGTGAGCAGCAGGTCAAGAAAAGCTCCCCCCCCAGTTGGCTCGTCTAGCACTTGCACCAGGAAATTGTCCCCTACGCTTTCCAAAAACTTCCTGGATTGTCTATGCACCGCTGTATTGCTCTCCCAGCAGATATCAGGAAAATTAAAGTCACTCATGAGAACCAGGGCGTGCGATCTAGTAGCTTCTGCGAGTTGCTGGAAGAAAGCCTCATCCACCTCATTCCCCTGGTCCGGTGGTCTATAGCAGACTCCCACCACTACATCACTCTTGTTGCTCACACTTCTATACTTAATCCAGAGACACTCAGGTTTTTCTGCAGTTTCGTACTGGAGCTCTGAGCAGTCATACTGCTCCCTTACATACAGTGCTACTCCCCCACCTTTTCTGCCCTGCCTGTCCTTCCTGAACAGTTTATAACCATCCATGACAGTACTCCAGTCATGTGAGTTATCCCACCAAGTCTCTGTTATTCCAATCACGTCATAATTCCTTGACATCACCAGGACCTCCAGTTCTCCCTGCTTGTTTCCAAGGCTTTGTGCATTCGTATATAAGCACTTGAGATAACCTGCTGATCGCTCCTCAGTCTCAGTATGAGGCAGGAGCCCTCCCCTCACAGACGTTCCTGCCTGTGCTTCCTCCCGGTATCCCGCTTTCCCACTTACCTCAGGGCTTTGGTCTCCTTCCCCTGGTGAACCTAGTTTAAAGCCCTCCTCACTAGGTTAGCCAGCCTGCTCGCAAAGATGCTCTTCCCTCTCTTCGTAAGATGGAGCCCGTCTCTGCCCAGCACTCCTCCTTCATGGAACACCATCCCATGGTCAAAGAATCCAAAGCCTTCTCTCTGACACCACCTGTGTAGCCATTCGTTGACTTCCGCGATTCGACGGTCCCTGCCCCGGCCTTTTCCTTCCACGGGGAGGATGGACGAGAACACCACTTGCGCCTCAAACTCCTTTATGCTTCTCATGTCTCTCTCCCTCCTGACAGGGGTATTTCCAAGCATAACAGTTTCCTGCCTACACTGTGTTATTTCCAGCAACCCACACTGAGCTTTGCTGTCTTCTCAGAGATTATAAACAGAGTAATTGCCCACAGTTATAAGTTACTACACAGTCCTTTCTAAGCAAGCAATGATTTCTTAAGGTGAAAGCATTACAAAGAAAACATATTAAACAATAAAAGAACTCACACATATGCTAGGAGACTTTGATCAACTCTGGCTCCAACAGGAGCTCTGGCAGGTGATCAGTCCTTCAAACCCTACCAAATGGTTTTTCTATGGTGAGAAGTTCATATCAGCTGTTAGCTCAGAACAAGCACCAAGACTGTGCAAATCAGCCTGTTTCTTTACACAGGGTAGGCCTTTGATCTTGTCCTCATGTAACAGGTAATCAGCAGACAATAGCTGTCTCCTCAGGGTGTAGCACAAGTGAGGGATTTGGATTTACCTCCCCCTAGAGATTTCCTAGGAAACCCATTTAACTTTGTTTATCGTCCAAACTCTGTTCTTGTCTGGCACAATATTTCTGATAACACTTCCCAGGTTTTACCTTGATTATGTCTACCCCCTACAGAAGTTACATACAATTCCACAATAATTCATAAACTCTACATTTTTAAAACAATGGACTCAAAAGCTATTTAACCTTAATTCAGTGAGGGTTTTCAAGGCTATTTATTGCAGAAAATTGCCATATCTGTCACACAGATCACACCTAACTCCACACAAAAAGGCCAAGTGAGGCTGCCTCACTTATAAGCTTTCTCCCAGTGGTTAGGATACTCACTGCGGATTTGAGAGACCCCAGTTCACGTCCCTCCTCTGCATGATGAAGAGAAGGGATTTAAACAGGGATTGCCTACCTTTTAAGTGAGTGCCCTAACCACTGGATTCTGGCACATTTTGATGCAGGGGGGGCGCTCTCAATCTCTCCTGTTGAAGTTGTTGCCCTGTGTACTAACTGATTAAATATGCATTGACCCAGAGAGAGAATGAGGATGATGCTCTAGTCTCTTAGGGTATTTACCAGAGAGCTAGGAAATCCCTTCTCCTCATCATGCAGAGGAAGGGGTCTCTCACAACCTAGTGGGTACCCTAATCACTTGAGAAGGACAATGCTCAGGATACATCCCATCTCATCAGCATGTGCTATTGGCTAGCTTAAGCTGGTCCACACCCAGCATCCTGTTTTTTGTGGATCCCATTTGCAGGTACCTCTGTCTCCCCAAACATTGTATAGATAGTCTAGGCTCCTAACTCAGTCTTTGTGCATTCCAGTGATTTTCAAGGTGCTGAAAGTCCCTTTGTAGATCTGGCTCTTGTATCTCACACAGCCTCACTCCAGCAGCCTCCTTGGGGAGAAGAGTGAGGAGCTGAAGCCCCACAGTCAGCGGGCTGGGTAAGTAAGTGTGTGTAGGGCAGAGAGAACTCAGACCCCATGTCCCAGATGAGAGGAGGAGGAAAGAGGCCCAGAGCCGGGCAGGGATACCATCCTAGGACACGGCAGAAGGTCCCAGCCCTGAAGAAAAAATGCTGCAGGCAGTGCAGTAAGATCAAGTTCCCTGCACCAATGGAGACTTGGGACCCATTGCTGTCAGCTTTGTTACACCAAAACCTGTAACAGGGTAAGCTGGTTTGTCCAGTCAGACATGCAGCTGAGAAAGATCCCCAAGACAGACATCACCCCAATCCAGCAAATGCCCAACTCCCTTAGTTATCCACTCACCTTCCTGCAGGACTGTATCTCCCAAAGGCACCTTGTTTAGCAATCATCATCTAAAGAAAATGTGAAGAACATGTTGATGACAAACAAATAGTAAAATTATACTAGTAACAGATTTCAGAGTAACAGCCGGGTTAGTCTGTATTCGCAAAAAGAAAAGGAGTACTTGTGGCACCTTAGAGACTAACCAATTTATTTGAGCATGAACTTTCGTGAGCTACAGCTCGTAACAGAAGTATTTTCAATAGTAAATAAATAAATAAAAGCTGATAAAAACCTAGATTGAGAAAACAGAATAGGGAGGAGAGTGTGAAAATAGGCACATGAGTAGGAAAAAGGTCTATAATCCTGATGTCCCAGGTCTATAATCCTGATGTTTGTGAGAGTTCATACCGCTCCCAAAATAGTCTTGGACTCTCTACTGTATTATATAGTTAACAGTATAGTATCGTATATAAGATGGGTTCGTTATTAATGTCTAGGATTTTTCCCTCAAAAGTTGCCTAAACTCATTTACTATTACCAGCATGTTATCGGATATTGATAAGGATAAAATGTTGCAATGTCTACCTGTAAGCTACACGATGATGAACTTTGATTTACAAGTTACAAGTCTTTGTTTCATTGACACGAAGTGTATTGTATTATTCTGCTCCTTTACATTGTATAATTCAGCCTCTAAGGTGACTGTTTCACACTGTTTTCATAAACGAACAAGAAAATAAATAACTGTGATCTCACTCAAGGGTTAACACTGACAGCTTTAACAACCACAATGAACACTAAATTTCATACAGCAGCTTTGGTTGGATGAAACAAATCATGAGAAGTTGCTTAATGCTGATCATGGTGAATTCCAAACTGTCCCTTCCACCTTCTACATAATAGGCTGTTTTTACACAAAAATGGAAGATTGTTTTTATGTGGTACAATAACCATAAAATGAATGAAGGTATTTCATGGATATTAGAGGTTTGCAAACATAGTGCTTGATAAAAAATAGTCCATTAAGAATAAAGATTAAATACTTTCTACAGAAAATAATGATAGAATTTAATATTGAAGGTGTCAGGTATGAAGACCACATGGTTATTGTGAGAAATAACATTTAACCTTTCTCTTGTGGCTGATGGAGGCCAATGCAGTATTTTATTATCAACATTGGCAGGTGATTTATTACCACTGTTTCTACTCCAGTAAAACCACATTAGGTTGTGCTTGATGTATCATTTGTTATCTTCAAATTCCCCACACACTTTCTGCATGCATAATCTCTTTCTTGTAGCACATTTTAACAGAAAATGGTAAATATTTAAACCATGATTCCAGATTCATCAAAAGCTAGGGGGATAAAATACAGTAGCTAAATGGATTATTCCAGATAATACCTGATGCGCGCATAAAGTTCTCATCTTGCAAAGAGTGATGTAATACATCTAAAACATCAGATATGCATAATAGTGCATTACTATAGATTCAGGAGTGATAGAGAATAAATCACTAAGAGACTTCAAAGGCAAACAAAACTTTGTGGAATAAATTCAGGTCAATTACCAGTACACCAGTTCCTGGTGTCACAGTTAGTGGTTTTAAATCAGAGGAATTATATTCAATTGCCTTTTAGATACACCAATAATAGATTCTCTGGGTGAAATCCCAGCCCCATTGAAGTCAGTGACAAAAACTGTCTATAAAACACAATATAGTTGCAGACTTTCCCCCAACATTGTAGAGCTAATCCCTTAGCCATATTTGCATTTGGACTTAAGTAGTACCGGAACCTTATTATTCATCAAGGTTTGCCCACATCTCTGTTAGAAACTTTGTTTTTCATGGAGTTGTAAATTAGCTATCGGAGGTAAGGTTGAGCTGAAATTTTGCTGAGATTCTACTTCAGATGCAGACTTTCTCACCAAAACTTACCGATTTCAGGAGCTTTTTCATAGTTAGAGGGAAGGAAAAAAATATGGATTCTGGATGCCATATTTTGCATCACTGTTGGAGGAGAAGGTATTTGTATTTGGTTTTGTATTTGTATGTGTAGAGGCTTGGAGGGGCTTTGTGCTGGGAGAGAAGCTGAGCCCTGATTAGGGGGTGGGGCTTATCGGACTAGGCGTCCTATAAAGGCAGCCAGCCAGTCAGGGCAGTGGCACAGACAGCTGTAGTGGCACAGGAGCTAGCAAACAGAGCTGTAAACAGGGGAGCTTGTCTTGTGGTGCTTGTTTGGGGTTTGTTTTTGCTGTGGGTGGTGGTGCTTTGGTGTGGTTTGTGTTTCCCAGATTAACAGGATTTAGGTGGGAAGGCTATGACAGATACAGAGGCAGCAGTGGGAGTGACCCAAGTAGTGGAAGACACAACGAAGATGACTGGATGTGGAAGCTGCGGTATGTACATGATCCTGGAGGGCGTACCTGGTAAGAGTTTTGTCTGCATGAAATGCCGTCTGGTAGAGCTGACGGAGGAAAAGATCCAAGGTTTGGAGATGCAGGTGGAAAATCTGGTTGAGTTTAGAAAGGGGTTTGAGCAGATTATGGAGCAAAGACATGAGGTATCGGAAGGGAAAAGCTCAGACTTGCAGATGGAAGCAGGACTGAGGAATTCTGAGGGGAGACTGGGTGAGGAAAGTGGTCATGTGACTAAAAGAACCAGGCAGAGGAAAAGATGGGCTAGTGAAGGAGAAATAGAGCTTAAGAACAGGTTTGCAGAGTTGGAAAATGAAGAAGGGGCTCAGCAGGTAGTCACTGAAGGTGGAAGGGCAAGAAAGAAGAGAAGAACAGCTGGTCCTATAGGAAAAGGGGAAGAGTCAATGGAGACTACACCAAATAAGAGCCCCAGGAGGATACAGGATGGGTTGAAGAGGATTACAAGGGAGAATAGGAATGGAAAGAATTTGCAGCCAGAGGGAACAGGGGATAGACTGGAGAATAGCACCATCACCAGGAAAAGGCAGGACTATGTGATCGGGGACTCTTATTGAGAAGAATAGACAGGCCTGTAACCAGAGCTGATCCAGAGAATAGAAGGGTGTGCTGTCTTCCAGGCGCTAAGATACAGGTTGTAGACCTGAGGTTGAAAAGGATCCTAAAGGGAGCAGGAAAGAATCCCCTAATTATCCTTCATGTGGGAACAAATAATACGGCTAGATTCTCGCTGGAAAGTATTAAGGGAGACTGTGCTAGGCTGGGGAAGATGCTTAAGGAAATCAAGGCTCAGGTGATCTTTAGTGGGATTCTGCCTGTTCCTAGAGAAGGGCAACAAAGGTATGACAAGATTATGACTATCAACAGATGGCTTAGGCAGTGCTGCTATAAGGAGGGCTTTAGGATGTATGGCTACTGGGAGGCATTCATGGACAGAGGACAGTTCTCTCGGGATGGACTTCATCTGAGTAGGGAAGGAAATAGACTTCTAGGATGGAGGCTGGCACAACTGATTAAGAGAGCTTTAAATTAGGAATTTGGGGGAGATGGTTGGGAGATGTCCAGGTAATCTCCATGCTGGATTATAGCATTGTGAGGGAAGAAAACGAACTAAGAAAGGTTTCAGAGTAACAGCCGTGTTAGTCTGTATTCGCAAAAAGAAAAGGAGTACTTGTGGCACCTTAGAGACTAACCAATTTATCTGAGCATAAGCTTTCGTGAGCTACAGCTCACTTCATCGGATGCATACTGTGGAAACTGCAGAAGACATTATATACACAGAGACCATGAAACAATACCTCCTCCCACCCCACTCTCCTGCTGGTATTAGCTTATCTAAAGTGATCACTCTCCTTACAATGTGTATGATAATCAAGGTGGGCCATTTCCAGCACAAATCCAAGTTTAACCAGAACATCTGGGGGGGGGGGGTTAGGAAAAAACAAGGGGAAATAGGCTACCTTGCATAATGACTTAGCCACTCCCAGTCTCTATTTAAGCCTAAATTAATAGAGCCAGAAGAGTTCATTTGCAAATTGGATACTATCAATCTGTTTCTTCACTTCTGCAGGTGGGTATTGTACTTGTAAGAATGCTTGATAGAGATCTTGTAGGTGTTTGTCTCTGTCTGAGGGGTTGGAGCAAATGCGGTTGTATCGCAGAGCTTGGCTGTAGACGATGGATAGTGTGGTGTGGTCAGGGTGAAAGCTGGAGGCATGTAGGTAGGAATAGCGGTCAGTAGGTTTCCGGTATAGGGTGGTGTTTATGTGACCATTGTTTATTAGCACTGTAGTGTCCAGGAAGTGGATCTCTTGTGTGGACTGGACCAGGCTGAGGTTGATGGTGGGATGGAAATTGTTGAAATCATGGTGGAATTCCTCAAGGGCTTCTTTTCCATGGGTCCAGATGATGAAGATGTCATCAATATAGCACAAGTAGAGTAGGGGCGTTAGGGGACGAGAGCTGAGGAAGCGTTGTTCTAAATCAGCCATAAAAATGTTGGCATACTGTGGGGCCATGTGGGTACCCATAGCAGTGCCGCTAATCTGAAGGTATACATTGTCCCCAAATGTAAAATAGTTATGGGTAAGGACAAAGTCACAAAGTTCAGCCACCAGGTAAGCCGTGATAGATTGATAGATCCAGAAGAGTTCCCAGAAGTCACCTACTACAGGACAGGCCTAACAAAGAAAATAACAGAACGCCACTAGCATCACCTTCAGCCCCCAACTAAAACCCCTCCAACGCATTATTAAGGATCTACAACCTATCCTGAAGGATGACCCAACACTCTCACAAATCTTGGGAGACAGGCCAGTCCTTGCCTACAGACAGCCCCCCAACCTGAAGCAAATACTCACCAACAACCACATACCACACAACAGAACCACTAACCCAGGAACCTATCCTTGCAACAAAGCCCATTGCCAACTGTGCCCACATATCTATTCAGGGGACACCATCACAGGGCCGAATCACATCAGCCACACTATCAGAGGCTCGTTCACCTGCACATCCACCAATGTGATATATGCCATCATGTGCCAGCAATGCCCCTCTGCCATGTACATTGGTCAAACTGGACAGTCTCTACGTAAAAGAATAAATGGACACAAATCAGATGTCAAGAATTATAACATTCATAAACCAGTCAGAGAACACTTCAGTCTCTCTGGTCACGCAATTACAGACATGAAGGTCGCTATCTTACAACAAAAAAACTTCAAATCCAGACTCCAGCGAGAAACTGCTGAATTGGAATTCATTTGCAAATTGGATACTATTAATTTAGGCTTAAATAGAGACTGGGAGTGGCTAAGTCATTATGCAAGGTAGCCTATTTCCCCTTGTTTTTTCCTACCCCCCCCCCCCCCGATGTTCTGGTTAAACTTGGATTTATGCTGGAAATGGCCCACCTTGATTATCATACACGTTGTAAGGAGAGTGGTCAGTTTGGATGAGCTATTGCCAGCAGAAGAGTGAGTTTGTGTGTGTGTGTGGGGGGGGGAGGTGAGAGAACCTGGATTTGTGCTGGAAATGGCCCACCTTGATTATCATGCACATTGTAGGGAGAGTGGTCACTTTGGATAAGCTTCAGAGTAACAGCCGTGTTAGTCTGTATTCACAAAAAGAAAAGGAGTACTTGTGGCACCTTAGAGACTAACCAATTTATTTGAGCATAAGCTTTCGTGAGCTACAGCTCACTTCATCAGATGCATACTGTGGAAACTGCAGAAGACATTATATACACAGAGACGATGAAACAATACCTCCTCCCACCCCACTCTCCTGCTGGTAATAGCTTATCTAAAGTGATCACTCTCCTTACAGTGTGTATGATAATCAAGTTGGGCCATTTCCAGCACAAATCCAGATGGCCCACCTTGATTATCATACACATTGTAAGGAGAGTGGTCAGTTTGGATGAGCTATTACCAGCAGGAGAGTGAGTTTGTGTGTGTGGTTTTTGGGAAAAAAAGGGGGGGGGGTGAGAACCTGGATTTATCCTGGATTTATGCTGGAAATGGCCCACCTTGATTATCATACACATTGTAAGGAGAGGTTTCAGAGTAACAGCTGTGTTAGAGAGTGGTCAGTTTGGATGAGCTATTACCAGCAGGAGAGTGAGTTTGTGTGTGTGTGGGGGGGGGGGGCGCGGAGGGTGAGAAAACCTGGATTTGTGCTGGAAATGGCCCACCTTGATCATCATACACATTGTAAGGAGAGTGATCACTTTAGATAAGCTAATACCAGCAGGAGAGTGGGGTGGGAGGAGGTATTGTTTCATGGTCTCTGTGTATATAATGTCTTCTGCAGTTTCCACAGTATGCATCTGATGAAGTGAGCTGTAGCTCACGAGAACTAAGAAAGGATACAGCCGTGGGTAGGAGAATGTATATAAGAAGAAAGGACAGTGTGGATTCCAGTCTAATAGGTTATACTGGCTGTAGAATGACCAGGCCTAATAGGGTACAGAATGTGAGTGAGGCCAAGCAGCAAAAATTAAGAAGTTTGTACACCAGTGCGAGGAGCCTAGGTAACAAATGGAGGAACTAGAGTTACTGGTGCAGGAACTGAAACCAGATGATATAGGGCTAACAGAAACATGGTGGAATAGTAGACATGACTGGACTACAAGTATTGAAGGGCAATGTGCTGTTTAGGAAAGACAGAAATAAAGGTAAAGGTGGTAGAGTAGCATTGTATATCAATGATGAAGTAGAATGTAAAGAAATAAGAAGCGATGGAATGGATAAGACAGAGTCCGTCTGGGTAAAAATTACATTGGGGAAGAAAACTATTATAGCCTCCCCTGGGATAGTGCTTAAGGTGTGCTATAGACCGCTGGGATCTAATCTGGATATGGATAGAGCCCTCTTTAATGTTTTTAATGAAATAAATACTAATGGAAACTGCAAGATCATGGGAGACTTTAACTTCCCAGATATAGACTGGAGGACAAGTGCTAGTAATAATAATAGGGCTCAGATTTTCCTAGATGCGATAGCTGATGGATTCCTTCATCAAGTAGTTGCTGAACCGACTAGAGGGGATGCCATTTTAGATTTGGTTTTGGTGAGTAGTGAGGACCTCATAGAAGAAATGGTTGTAGGGGAAAATCTTGGTTCGAGCGATCATGAGCTAATTCAGTTCAAACTGAATGGAAGGATTAACAAAAATAAATCTGCAACTAGGGTTTTTGATTTCAAAAGGGCTGACTTTCAAAAATTAAGGAAATTAGTTAGGCAAGTGGATTGGACTGAAAAACTTACGGATCTAAAGGCAGAGGAAGCCTGGGATTACTTTAAATCAAAGCTGCAGAAGCTATCGGAAGCCTGCATCCCAAGAAAGGGGAAAAAAGGAGTTGTAGACCAAGCTGGATGAGCAAGCATCTCAGAGAGGTGATTAAGAAAAAGCAGAAAGCATACAGGGAATGGAAGATGGGAGGGATCAGCAAGGAAAGCTACCTTATTGAGGTCAGAACATGTAGGGATAAAGTAAGACAGGCTAAAAGTCAAGTAGAGTTGGACCTTGCAAAGGGAATTAAAACCAATAGTAAAAGGTTCTATAGCCATATAAATAAGAAGAAAACAAAGAACGAAGAAGTGGGACTGCTAAACACCGAGTGTGGAGTGAAGGTCAGGGATAATCTAGGCATGGCCCAATATCTAAACAAATACTTTAGCCTTATTAAAGACTGAGGCAAAGAGGATCTTAGGGATAAAGGTAGCATGACAAATGGGAATGAGGATATGAAGGTAGATATTACCATATCTGAGATAAAAGCGAAACTCAAACAGCTTAATGGGACTAAATCGGGGGGGCCCAGATAATCTTCATCCAAGAATATTAAAGGAATTGGCACATGAAATTGCAAGCCCATTAGCAAGAATTTTTAACGAATCTGTAAACTCAGGGGTTGTACCGTATGATTGGAGAATTGCTAACATAGTTCCTATCTTTAAGAAAGGGAAAAACGTGATCCGGGTAACTATCGGCCTGTTAGTTTGACATCTGTAGTATGCAAGGTTTTGGAAAAAAATTTGAAGGAGAAAGTAGCTAAGGACATTGATGTCAATGGTAAATGGGACAAAATACAACATGGTTTTACAAAAGGTAGACTATGCCAAACCAACCTGATCTCTTTCTGAGAAAGTAACAGATTTTTTTAGACAAAGGAAACGCAGTGGATCTAATTTACCTAGATTTCAGTAAGGTGCTTGATACTGTGCCACATAGGGAATTATTAAACTGGAAAAGATGGACATCAATATGAAAATTGAAAGGTGAATAAGAAATTGGTTAACAGGGAGACTACAGCGGGTCCTACTGAAAGGTGAACTGTCAGGCTGGAGGGAGGTTACCAGTGGAGTTCCTCAGGGATCAGTTTTGGGACCAATCTTATTTAATCTTTTTATTACTGACCTCAGCACAAAAAGTGGGAGTGTGCTAATAAAGTCTGCGGATGATACAAAGATGGGAGGTATTGCCAATTTAGAGAAGGACCGGGAAATCATACAGGAAGATTTGGATGACCTTGTAAACTGGAGTAATAGTAATAGGATGAAATGTAATAGTGAGAAGTGCAAGGTTATGCATTTAGGGATTAATAACAAGAATTTTAGTTATAAGCTGTGGACACATCAATTAGAAGTAACAGAGGAGGAGAAGGACCTCGGAGTATTGGTTGATCATAGGATGACTAT
This sequence comes from Natator depressus, assembly GCF_965152275.1. Classification (NCBI taxonomy): domain Eukaryota; kingdom Metazoa; phylum Chordata; order Testudines; family Cheloniidae; genus Natator; species Natator depressus. The sequence continues at coordinate 49,801,434 of NC_134237.1, forward strand.
GAGCCGCCAATGTGATATGGCCGTGAACAAAGCTAATGTGGTCTTGGGATGTATCAGGCGAGGTATTTCCAGTAGAGATAAGGAGGTTTTAGTACTGTTATACAAGGCACTGGTGAGACCTCACCTGGAATACTGTGTGTAGTTCTGGTCTCCTATGTTTAAGAAGGATGAATTCAAACTGGAACAGGTACAGAGAAGGGCTACTAGAATGATCTGAGGAATGGAAAACCTGTCTTATGAAAGGAGATTCAAAGAGCTTGGCTTGTTTAGCCTAACTAAAAGAAGGTTGCGGGGAGATATGATTGCTCTCTATAAATATATCAGAGGGATAAATACCAGAGAGGGAGAGGAATTATTTAAGCTCAGTACCAATGTGGACACAAGAACAAATGGATATAAACTGGTCATTGGGAAGTTTAGACTTGAAGTTAGACGAAGGTTTCTAACCATCAGAGGAGTGAAGTTTTGGAATAGCCTTCCAAGGGAAGCAGTGGGGGCAAAAGACCTATCTGGCTTTAAGATTAAACTCGATAAGTTTATGGAGGAGATTGTGTGATGGGCTAACATGATTTTGGTAATTAATTGATCTTTAACTATTCATGGTAAATAGGCCCAATGGCCTGTGATGGGATATTAGATGGGGTGGGATCCGAGTTACTACAGAAAATTCTTTCCTGGTATCTGGCTGGTGAATCTTGCCCATATATGCTCAGGGTTTAGCTGATCACCATATTTGGGGTCAGGAAGGAATTTTCCTCCAGGGCAGATTGGAAGAGGCCCTGGAGGTTTTTTGCCTTCCTCTGTAGCATGGGGCATGGGTCACTTGCTGGAGGATTTTCTGCTCCTTGAAGTCTTTAAACCATGATTTAAGAACTTCAGTAGCTCAGACATAGTTGAGAGGTTTTTCGCAGGAGTGGGTGGGTGAGATTCTGTGGCCTGCGTTGTGCAGGAGGTCGGTCTAGATGATCATAATGGACCCTTCTGATCTTAGTATCTATGAATCTATAACTGGTTTAGGGTTTTTTTCAGGCTCTACCCCTATACTGTATATGAAGGAACCTCATTTGTTATTTTAATAGCACCACAGATATACACATCATTCCACAAATCCTGAGTTTATATTCCTGTCCCACAGATTTTCACATCAGTTAACTTTTTTAAAAAAGACAAAAACATGACTGAGATCTGGCCACCAGCTTGAGGACAACACACTCAGCCATCTCCAACTCTATTTTTGCCTTCAAAGCAGTCTTTTATTCTTCTCTTATACACACCAAAAAAATATGGCAAAGTACCAATCCTGAGTTGAACTGATACCTTAGCCTGAGCAGTACAACATGGCCAGTCAGCGGCCTCTTTGCCATGAGGAAGCTGCTCAGAGATGGGTTTGTCTCCCCAGACCCTTATTCCTTTACAGAACTGGGTCCTCACTTATAACTTCCATTTGGGAATCTGAGCCAGTCATTAGCTGTTACTTATCTGGATCTACTGTTTCCCAAAACCTGCCTGCTGGGCTTCTCCTTAGGCTAGGGCTTGCTGCTTCCAGACTCTGTAGGCCCTTCAAGTGTAGACCACCCTGCTACAGAGACTCTCTTTGCAGTCCTTCTGTGCAGTTCCTAAGATGATTATGGAGTGAAATATTGTGTTCCTTTCCACCATGTTCTCAGTGTACTGCTTCTTCAGTGCTCTGGCATATGCTGGCATAGGGTGTGATGGACCAGTCTTGGGATCATATCCAAGCTTTCTCTCATGGGAGTGCGTAGCACTAACATAAAGCTGCCCTCTGTACTTTTTAACATAGGTTTCACTGTACTTACAATTTCTTGCCTTAAATGACCACTCAGGCCCACTCAGTCAAGTTTAAGGGTAAGACATGGCTTTGCTGACAGTAATAGAAGTCATTTGGCTTTAAACAATGCATTCTCAGACCTCCGGCACTCTCAGCAACCTTTGAAACTGTTGACCAAGGTGTTTGTCACTCAAGCAGAGACCTAGTAGAACTAACTGGAGCAGACCTACAATGGTCTCCCAGACAGATCTCCAAATTTAAAAGATACTTGCTCCTATTTGCCAAAACCATTGCCAATTCACTCTCACAAGGATCAATATATTCCCCATCCACTTCAGTATTGCACTGCTTCAAAAGATCATGAGACTCCAAGGACTTCAGTGACACCAGTATGTGTATAATACTCAACTACATGACTCCCCTTTACTTCAGTGGGAGCCATAGATTCTAGGCTGTGTTGTCAGTTAGAACAAGACATCTTTTTACTTTTGAAATCAGGAAATCATTGAGAGACCATTACAGATGGGAACCCGCTCCCCCCCATTAAAGGGAGTCACTCTTCAGCAGAGAACTGCACATTTGTAGTTGTCAAGGTTCCTCCCCCCACTCTGAACTCTAGGGTACAGATGTGGGGACCTGCATGAAAAACCTCCTAAGCTTATCTTTACCAGCTTAGGTCAAAACTTCCCCAAGGTACAAAATATTCCACCCTTTTGTCCTTGGATTGGCCGCTACCACCACCAAAAAAATACTGGTTACTGGGGAAGAGCTGTTTGGACACGTCTTTCCCCCCCAAAATACTTCCCAAAAACCTTGCACCCTACTTCCTGGACAAGGTTTGGTAAAAAGCCTCACCCATTTGCCTAGGTGACTACAGACCCAGACCCTTGGATCTTAAGAACAATGAACAATCCTCCCAACACTTGCACCCTCCCTTTCCTGGGAAATGTTGGATAAAAAGCCTCACCAATTTGCATAGGTGACCACAGACCCAAACCCCTGGATCTGAGAACAATGAAAAAGCATTCAGTTTTCTTACAAGAAGACTTTTTAATAAAAATAGAAGTAATTAGAAATAAGAAATCCCCCCTGTAAAATCAGGATGGTAAATACCTTACAGGGTAATTAGATTCAAAACATAGAGAACCCCTCTAGGCAAAAACCTTAAGTTACAAAAAAGATATACAGACAGAAATAGTTATTCTATTCAGCACAATTCTTTTCTCAGCCATTTAAAGAAATCATAATCTAACACATACCTAGCTAGATTACTTACTAAAAGTTCTAAGGCTTCATTCCTGGTCTATCTCCGGCAAAGACAAAATGTAGAAAGACACACAAACCCTTTGTTTCTCTCCCTCCTACCAGCTTTTGAAAGTATCTTGTCTCCTGGTTGGTCATTTTGGTCAGGTGCCAGCGAGGTTACCTTTAGCTTCTTAACCCTTTACAGGTGAGAGGAGATTTCCTCTGGCCAGGAGGGATTTTAAAGGGGTTTACCCTTCCCTTTCTATTTATGACAGTAGTAAAGACAATTTTGGTTGGGCCTTTTCTGGGTCATTTTGGAATGCTTTTAATTTGTGAATATTATTTTGTTTACCTGTATTTTATAAAGAAGCTTCCAACAAAATTAAGCTTATCATTGAAAAAAATCAAGATAAAGGAACACTAATAAATACAAGCTGTCAGACATTAAGAAGCAGAAAGATACAGGGAAATGTACTCACATAGCATAACTTATTTTGCACTATATTTGAATAGCTTTTATTAAGAATTGTCATAAGTGACAAAATTATTTCTGAACTAGCTCACTTCCTTTTATCTTATTTTAGCATAATTATCTGATAATTTGTTAGCTCTCTGCTTACAGTGTTGCTCTTTACAAAGCTGAATGCCAAAACATCGCAAGAATAAATTAAAAATGTATATATAGTTTCATGGGCAATTGAAAAGGGTATTTAACAAAGAAAATGCCTTTTGTGTCCGTATATTTTCTTAATTATTCCTTGACATTTTGTTTCTTTTCTGAAATAGGCATACAAGGAGCATCAGCAATTCCTCAAGCATAACTACTATGCTACACACAGAGTGAAGGGAGCACAGAAATACCATGCACTTATGTCAGTGAGAACAAAAAGTTGCATGGTTAGTTTCTTAAAGGATTTAAAATAATTGGATTCAAAATGGTGACTATTAAATGAACATAACTATTTTTCAGCTCTCAAAAATCTGAATAACTCTAAAGATAAAAAAATTGGCAGAAAGGGATTATCCCTTAATTGTTTTCATCCCATTTGTCATTAACTCTTCTCAAATATTTATAAACAGGTCCTCTGGAATTTATTTTGGGGCATCTAACATATCTCAAACCACAGGCACACAATTTAACAAAAGCATTACATCTGAATCCTCAGGTGTGCAGGAGCACCATTCAAGTTATCTGGGGGTGGGTGAGCAAAAAGTGACATTCTTTCATCTTTCTGCTGCCTCAGTGTAGGGGATCATCTGAGGGCTGCTTCAGATCCTTCATAAGTTTGAGCAGACTTAGGCCTACTCTAAATTACACCAGCTTTTACACCAATATGGATCTCTGACAAAGGCCTCCAATCCCTTTCTCTCTCTCTTCACCTTTCCCACCTATTCTCCCTAATCTCTCTCCTCATTGTGTTAGATTTAAACTTAACTTCTGGCAATTACTCATTCTGAGCAGAAGGGGAAAAAATAGAGGGAATATTGCTAATTATGTCCTAACTGCATCTCAAGTTGTTCTGAATAGCAGAAGAGTTATTTTTATTTTTAATATTTGACATCTTTAACAGCAATCTTTAGCATGGACATATTTTCTATTGATTGGGCCATCACTGGTCAATGGGCACATAACTGGAGGATTGGGCCCATTATCGCTTTCTCTTGGTTAGGTTATTTTGTATTGGTCCCAGATATTGAGTCAAAGTCTTTTTTCCCCATTCCCACCAAACAAATTCATCTTTTTAAACTCAAACAATTAACAGGACTGTTTTCAACACTGTTTAATTTTTTTTTTGCTAGAGGGAAACAAGTAGGATTGCCAATTTAGGCTGGATGTATTCCTGGAGGTTTCCTCACATGACATAATCTTTAACTAAAGATTAATCTTTAATTCCTGCAGTTCCAGGACAATCGTGGAAGGTTGGCAACCATAGAAACAAGAACATTTATGGAGTATTAATTAGTATAAATCCAACTTTGTTGCTAACCTTTTATATTTTAGTAGCTGAATGTACTATGTCTAGGCAAGTGCTTCATTTTTAATCATCGCTGAACCATGGATTTGCTTTTTTTCCTTTCATTAGTAAAGACGTTTTCTCCCATTGAGTCATTTAAGTGCAATAAATCTGATCAAGATCACAGAGAGTAGACACTCAAGTCAAAATAATATACTGGTTCGTGTTTATACTCCACATATTCTTTCTAAAATTGTGGTCAAAATGATAGCAGTACAGATACATATACATTGCATTACTGCCGGCTCTCTACTGTTCTCAGCTTTTCTTTTAGAATACTGTCAGAATGCCCTTTTGGATCTTGTTTATTTACTGTAACAGTGGCACCGTCTTTTTGTGGGGCCAATCTGAGACTAGAATGAATTTACTCAGAATGAAGGGCCACCACAAACCTCGCCACCTTCCACTCCCAAAGCAAGGCACATTTCTGAGGCAAATCCCTGAGGAAGCTGCCTGGAACCCTGGGCAGGGGAGGCAATAGGGGAAAACCAGCTGGGAGGAAGTAGCACAAGAGAAGTTGAGAAGGGACCATGAGACAGAGGACTTTAGTGGAGTCTGAGATGGGCAGAAGAACTATTGGTTTACGTTTATTTGAACTTATGGTGTGACCTTTTGTTAACCCAGAAGGGGATTAAACTGGAGGGCTATGAAGGACTTAAACAGATGCAGTCCATTGCAGGGACAAAGAAGAGACAACTAGAGGTGAAGTCCATTGCAACAATGTTCCCAGGCATGGGGGGGCACATATCAGTGATGATGCACAATAACAGAATCTTCTATCATGAGTAGAGCTAATTTTTTTAAAAATTGAAATGCTATATATAATTTCAACCTAAATTATTTTTTTCACAGAAACCTTTCATTTTGGTAGCCTTTTGGAACAAAATAAATGTACAAGCTTCAAGGTTTTTTTGTTTTGATAATGTTTTCTTTTTCTTTTCTCCCATTGCTTTCCCTCTAAGTGGAAAAAGTGTGCATTAGCGAGGGAGGTAAGCAAGAGATGGAGCAAAAGAAAAACACTGCGGGTTTTTAACACAAAACACTCTTCAGCGTTCGTTTTGTCAAAAAACTGAAATTTAGTTACATTTTGCATTACATTTTTTGTTTTAAACTTTTCATGGAACATCTTTTTTCACTGTAATTGTGAGTATGTAGAAACAATATTTGAGAGTTATAAAAGAGTATGATAATGCACCCTATAAATACACTTTTAGTATCGATAGTCACACTGAGATTTACCCAAGTACAGCACAGACATATAAGTCAAAGAATAGTTTCACTAATTTACATCAAAATATTGTACATCAAGAAGTGTTTAGCAAAGCTGAATGATCTCTCTAATTCAACACAAAATAAGTTAATGAAAATGTTAGTACAAATGTTCTACCAAATTTGGTCAAATTTTAGGAGTTTTTCAATCAGTTGTAATTCAATGGGATTTGAAAGTCCAAAAGAAAAATATACACCACATAAGAGTTTATATGCCCTCCGAACTGCAAAATTCTCACTAAGGTTTCTTATACAGAAGGAAGTTGGAGATTCAAGCAAGAGTCATCTGGGTTTGGTACATACTATCAAAAGTCAGGGCTAGTCCTCTTTGGAAGAGGACCACAATGGCAGTGAAACAGTATTGCCAAAAATCAAGTCTGCCCCTGCCAAAAATAATGAGATTGGCCATCTGAAAAGCAATGAGATTTTAAACTAATAATTATGTAGGAGGGTTTTTTAAAACTTTCCTTATGGCTTTTGAGCCTTTAGGATTCACATAGTTAAGCTTTTCTCTGAACCCACGAGGGCTAGGAACTTTTTTTATTTTAAAGAGGAAGACAAGATAACACCGGGCAGCTTTGCTTTACTGAAGAATGGAGTTTGCTTATAAACCACAATACCATAATAAGGGCTTGTTTTCCTAATCAAGTATGTTCATCAAAATAAATGTTTGAATTTTACACAGCCCATTGAAAAAAGGTTTTGTGAGCAAAAATAGGGTAAACTAACATTTCGCAGGAGAAAAGGTTCATTTACATCTATAATAAACCTGAAATCTGAATGATAATGGAAATATACTAATTACTTAAGTTATGTCCATGAAACTACTCAGAATTTCCATATTAAATCTAAACCAGTGGTGGACAACTTGTGGCCCATCAGGGTAATCTGCTGGCGGGCCACCAGACAGTTTGTTTACATTTTCACGGCTGCTCACAGCTTCCAGTGGCTGCAGTTCACCATTCCCGGACAATGAGAGCTGCAGGTAGTGGCGGCCAGCATGTCCCTATGGCCCATGCCACTTCTCGCAGCTCCCATTGGCCAGGAACAGAGAACCGCAGCCACTGGGAGCTGCGGGCAGCCATGCAGATGTAAACAAACTGTCTGGTGGCCCGCCAGCAGAGTACCCAGATGGGCCGCGTACGGCCCATGGGTCGCAGGTTGCCCACCCCTGATCTAAACTATTTATTCTGTTAAGCTAATATAATTAGCTTGTAACTAAATTTGTGTATTGTACAAGAAACATCAGCAGAACCTCTTAATTGATTAGAGAATGAATTAGGTGTCCTTTGGTACCCTTTGATTTAAACTGGGTCTGAAAAGGGATTTTTCATGATTTTTTAAATAATTATTTTGCTTGTTGCTAACTGCAAGCTTGAAATTCTACTGATGAGCATAGATGTGTTATTGTAGGTTTGCTCAGAGTGCTAAACTGTTGGTGTGTGTTTTCTCTTTTTTTCTTTTACCACTCTGCCCCCCCACCCACCCCCCTCCCAAAAAAAATATTGAAGCATATATTCTCAGGGAAATTACCAAGTACTACACGGAATTTGCAAACTTTTGTTTTCAGACTGTCAAATGTGAGGCCTGGCAGTTTCCCTTTAAGAAAAAAAGTTTTCTGCTTTTTATCTAGCTGGCAACAAAATATTTTAAAAAAACATTTTACTATTGACAATTACATCACTTGAGCTGTGTTTTTTTGAAGTTTGGCAATATTTCTGCTGATAAAATGTGTGATTATGTGAAAAAATGGGTAAAAGGTAAAGGAGCAAGATGGCGATTATGGAAATGGTATCACTTATTCACCCAAGAACATTTCTTTAAAGCTGGCTGAGATGAAAGGAGAGCTATCATATGGGAAAAATGTCCTGACACTGCAGGTGACTGCTCGAGCTGCTGATTTATATGCGCGGGTCAGAATGGGTATTGAAAGAGAGCCTGAAAAGGAAGCACAGAGACCTGTTGTAAAAGAGAGTCCTATATTTGTTTACAGGAAGAAGGAGGAAAGTGAAGTCAAATATACCCCAAGCAGGTACCCTGGCCTTACAATGCTTTGAGTATGGCTCTATTGAGTACATGAGGGGAGATGGCCACAAACTCAAATTCCATCGTGCCCAGGTTAACATGGCTATAGTGAACTCAGTAAACCCAGAAGTAACTGAGGGATATTAGTAACTTTGTAAAGTTGGCATCTATTGAGGTGGACAAGATGTTCAAAGATCCCAAGGCTAAGGGCAGGATAGGCCAGGCATGGAGAGATACTGCTGCACAAATTATGCTGGTTAAAAGAGAGATGGTCAAAAAGCCTGATGTGCTTGCAGGAGAAAATGTAACACTGTGGTTTGGAAATTTTTGAACTCACCTTTAGCCCACACAGCACTGAAGTGGAAGGGCGTAAAGTATGATCTGAAAGAGGGAATTTGGGATGGTATATCTGTAGACATTTGGTTGGAAATGAGCTCTCTATGTGTGACGTTATTAGTGTGGTAAAAGTATATACCCCAGAAACACCTTTGTCTGACCCAGAGAAGGAAGAGACAGACACTGCAGGGTGGGGACACTTGGTAGAAGCCAAGTTCACCCAGATCCCTTGAAAATGGAAGATGATGTGAATTGGCCTGTCCCCAAAACTAAGAATCAGGTTCAATCTTTTATAGGCATGGCTAATTATTACCAAAAATTTGCAGGCAGTTTCAGTGACATCGTTGCCTCTATCACAAAGCCAGGAAATGTGGTTTTGTTAAATGCCTGCCAAAAGGTAGTGAGACTAATTTTATCAGACATTGATTTTGGCCAGTCCGGCTTTTAAGAAAATACTTGAATTGTGCAAAGATGCATCCAACACAAGTTTTGGAGGAATACTAATACAGATTGGGGACGATAACAAGAAACACCCCCATTGCATTTCTGGGCAAAAAATTGTCCCCCCCCCCCCACTGAACAGAATTACTCTATAATAGAAAAGGAATGTTTTGCCACAGTATGGGCTGTCAAAAAACTCAGACCCTACCTGTTCAATAGGCAGTTCAGGATATTAAGAGACTACTCATGGCTCCATAGAACAAACGGAACTAACTCCAGATTGCTATGCTGGAGCATAGCTTTGCAGGTGTATGTTATGGAGACCAAACATATTGAAGGGTTGGAGAACAAGGTAGGTGATGCCTTGCCCAGGTAAGAGGGCACAGAAGTGAAGCTTATGTTATGGTCAGTGGCCAAAACTCCAATGGTCTGAACCCCAAAGAAGAAGCAACTGAATCAACTGGTTACGTACAAGTTATTGTGTATAAATATGTCAGCTAAGGTCATTTATGAAAGCTTGTAATGTCCTGAAATCAATGGCCATTAGGATATAGGTATACAGGTTACATTATATACATGCCTACATTACATATAGGCATGTATATAAGCGTAGAACTTAGTAATTGTAAGTGTGGTGCAGCTACAGCATGACCTTCAACAGAAGTGGAGGCATTCAGGGAGGGAGGGGCACCTCCCAAACAATTTATTTACCCAAAACTAACTCCAAGCATGTAGCATGGTGGAACCCAGGGAAAGGCATTGGTGGATCATTAAAGTTAATGGAAAGACACTGAAACAGAAAAGAAAACCCCAGTTTTGGAAAGCTAAGGAAGGAGGGTCTCCCCTGCTCTGTATGGTCTGAAAGAAAGAGAAAAAACTGTGAACGCTGTTAAAAGGGAAGAGGGTTTGCAGTGAATGCTATTCAGAAACTGAGAGCCAGCATGTAAGTGGGGTGCTGTCTGTGAAACACTGGATCTGCTCTAGGACAGAGGGAATGCTGTGAAACTGTTCAGAGGCAATAGGTAACTTGTATCAGAAAAGGGAATTTAGCTAATATAGAAACGTAAAGTCTGAGATTTGTGTCTTTGTGTTTATTGTCTGTATAACTTGTGTTTTCTTTTCCTTGCTATCTCACCTTTGAATCTATGATATTTCTACTCAATAAACTTTTTATTTTTACACCAAGCAGGTCTCGGTTGTGCAAATGGTGCAGTGTGTGTGTGCGCCAAGGTTAACTGATAATTAGGGGCAAGTTTCATTCTTTTGGGGTGAAAAAGCAAAGGGGAAAAGTCCAAGTGTCTGGTAGTTAAGAACTTGGGAAGACAGATTTGGGGGACTCTGGACCAGAAGGGGTTGTTGAGGCCATCCTGCAAAAAGTACCTAGATTGGTGGAAGCCAGGGTGAGGCTTTACACTTGTAGGCTGGCTACCAGTGTCAGAGCTCTAAGTCATAGCAGCCTAGCCTTAAGACACCCAGAGTTACAAGGCACGCAGTGACAGAACCCTTTACTGATTTGGGTGATCTCCAAAATGTCACACAACAGGAATGTAACGAGATTTCTCTCCCGCTTGCTAAGGACTTGCTGCCCACAGTCTCTTTTTTTTTTAATGCAGTTTTATTGGCCAAACATAAGCAAACAAAACAGATCCTCAGCTCACCCATTACATCTCAGGCTATCACTGGCTCTCCTTCTAGGGAATCAGAAGCGCAACTCGAAGGGAGGGAGCAGGGACCCAACCCCATCCCCTTAGCTCCAAACTGGGCCAAATTTGAGTGGCATTGCACCTCACGTGCCGGGTGCTAGGAGGCCTTTAAAAGTTATTTGCAGCCTGGCACATAGGGACTGAGCACCCACAGCCCCTGGGAAGAAGCAGAGTAGGTGGCATCAGGAACCCTCAATTTCCAGGAGGGTGGGAGCATGGGATCTGGGCTTTTGGTGCTTCCTCGAGAAGCATGAATTGAGGGGGAGAATGGCATCTAACTGCCTCTCTGGGAAGAACTCGGGACTGGTGTGGGGCAGCAGGAGGGGTGTGCACATGGAGCTGGATATAAGGGGGTAGAATACAAGGATGGATGTAGGGAAGCAGAGGGAAAGCTCTGGTCCCTATCTTCAGGAAAATTTAGCAGTCCTGCTCTCTAGGGATCCGTATTTCCAGGGAGCAGGCAGTGAGAGCCCCATATCTACTCTCTATTCCTTTCTGGATTGTCTATCTCTCTGGTTAAGCCCAAGTACCTTATTTTAAAGCTCAGGTGGGGTCAGCTGATCAGTCACTAGTGCACCGCCCCTGCTCCTTCTTAAAGGGCCAGTGTCACTTTCTCAGAAGGAGTTTCTTGCATTTTCTCTTTTAGGAGTGTGTGATGGTGTATGGCCTTTTTTTAAAAAAAAAATTATTCCCCCCCCCCCCTTTTCAAGAGGAGGGGAAAGACAAAGGAAGTGTGTGTGTAAGAACAGGAAAACATTTTTTTGGTCAAAAAGCCACCTTTATTTCAACAAAATAATTTTAATCATTTTCAGTTCTGTAGAGAACAGCTCTTAGTACTGTTTGGAAATGCACTAAATCTTGCTGAAACATCTGATCAGATATCTATGGATTAGCAGGGGAATATGCTGCTGAAATGTCTTTCTTAAAGCGTTCCACGCTTCAGCAAAGTGATATTGGACTTCACAAGTTGATTAAATTGGGGAAGATAAAGTACATTCCAAAAGATAGATAACATTAGATAACATTACATATTCCTAGCAATTTATTAATCTGCTCCCAAGTTTATCTTCACTACTTAATATGCAAGGTATATGTGATACTAATGAACACAACACATTATTTATTCACTTAATCAGTTTCAAACTTTTGAGTGACAAGTTTACTTAAGTTAATTGCCAAATTCAACCCTGGTAAAAACAGGTACAACTCCCACCATCCCTTTAGCATTACTTTTAAAATGAACTAGCACCTCTGTGAGTAGTACCACCTCTATGAAAGTTCATTCCCACATGGATGTTTTACTTACAAGATAAGTAATGATCAATAAGAAGGATACACAGATAGGTCTATGCATTCACACTTCACTACCTAGAAGTAAAATAGTCTAGAACTAGCAAAATATGTAATTAGTGGTAATGCAGTGCTTCTGGGGAATGGTAGTTTTATTTCTTACTCCTTTGTTTAACAATAAGTGTTAACTTTGCTTGGATTATGAGTGTCTTGAAAAGTAAAATGTCTGAGGCACATGCAGGTATTATGAAATCACTTGACTTACTTGATGTGTGAAAAAAAAATATTACCCACAATATTTGCAAACTGAATTCAGCACCTGAAAAATGGTGCTAGGCTATGGTTTAATCATCAGTAAGAAAACTAGAAATAGGAACAAAACAGATTTTTCCAAGTTTGGGCACCTTTTATGCACAGTGCAGGTCTCTGTGTACATCTCACATAGCAAGACAGACCACACCATTTCTTTCCCACTGAAAACAAAAATCTGAGTAAATATATGTGAATATAAGCAAGTTTTAATTCAATTATGGCTGGAGAATTTGTTCTATTTCTTCATCACCTCCTCCATTCACTGTATCTCCTTTATCCATGGAACTCATTACATTACTCTGTCTCCAGGGATAGTCATTTAAAGCATCTCTGCCCCCTCTAGGGCTTTGACATCAACGGCTGGTAGTGAGCTGACCATATTTGCTTTCAGACTATTTCTTTTTTCTGCTGTCAGATAGATCTGGTTGCCCCTCCCATCCTCCACCCCAAGTAAAAGCAGATGCACCATCTCCTTTAGAATTTATAATAATCCTTTGTTGATGCAAAGGAGGAGTCAGCTCCTGGACAGCAGCAGATCAAAGGAACTGAGCCTTTTCTGCAAAGCCTCCCTTTCCTCCCTCAGCAGCCAGGGTCAAAGAGACTCCTTGGTACAAAGCTGAAGTTATGGAGATGGCACCAGAGGCCAGAGCCACTGCAAACACAGAGCTTCCACATCAACAGAACTGGTCTCCCCGAATCTTGGGGACAGACCAGGTTTAGGGCTGGGCACCACAGCCTTTTCCATGATGGGAGGCAAACCCTCCCAATGTACAGATTAGGGACAACTGCCACAAGATAGTTGTCATGGAAATTTCTTCCTCCTGACTTCTCTCCTGCAGATGTTACCATGGGAGGGGATAATCTGGGCAATAGTGTCCCACTTTAACAGGGACTCTATATTGATTGTCGTCTCCTTCCTCTTTTCTGTCCTTGACATACTACAGAGCTCTCTCAGCCCATGCCTGTAACAAAAACACAGAGCCAGAACTCATGTATAAAACTCATTGCAAGATCAGGGCCCTAGGTTGCATATAAGATTTTATAAAACTTGGTTTTATGCTTGAGATAATTCTTGTAAGAATTTCTAGAAGTGTTCTAATACAAACAGAGCTAAAAATTCTGTTTGGTGCCATTCATAGCCACAGTGGTGTAGAGAACAAGGGGTTTAGAAAGAGAAATAAGAACTTTGTTTTTCTTAACAGCATACAAAATTTCCCAAGGATTCACCATCCTCCATGCAGTGCGTATTAATCTGTATGGTGTTATTTCTACTTAAACAGTATAGGTATGGGAAAAAACACTACCAGATGGGACTTGCTCAGCCACATAAAACAGATTGTATTGTTTCCCTTGGGTAATTGAGAGTAATTCCCCAAATTAAAAAGGAAGAGGGAGGGAAAAAAGAGAATCGTTTTACAGGAAATTACTTCATACTGGATACCTAGTACAGATCTATGATTATCAAATGCCTCAGTCTCACATTACGACAGAAAATATTCACAGTGCATAGAGATTGCTGTCTACACAGAGCACTAGTAATGACAGCTACTGCAGTGAGGCCTGCCTTCAATATGAAATCTGGAAAGCAAATAATCACTTGGTTGGGAATTCCCTTTGCTGATGAATATGGTGCTCAATTCACTTCCCTGCTGAGTTATTATTAGGTAGCACATTGTTATCAAATAAATAGTGCTATTTTCAGCAGAAGCCATCTATCATTGTCATATATGCCTTAATCAGTAAAACACTCCTATGCATCCATGCAGTAAATGAGCTCTAACCTCCACAAAAATGCATGGTCTCTGGAGATGCTTCTGTTGTTTATTGTCCCCTCCGAGAGGCTGCACCAGTAGCAAAGCAGAATAGTTATGGAAGAGGCAGATGATCCCTGGGAAACAATACAGGGAAAAATGTTCTCACACATACTTTTGAAAACAGGGATATATGTTTGTTGTCCGAAGACATCCTTGCTGTGCAGAGATGACTCCAGCCCTTAGAATGGGGCAGGTTTTGGCACAGGCACTTGTAGTATTATATTATATGTTAAGAATTTATAAACTGCTAAAATTTAATCCTGTGCTCTCTGTTGTTCATTGCCACCATATGCCATTTAGATTTGTTCTAATAAGATGATTCATATCTTTGCTCTGTGTAGTCAGAAATTATATTGACTTTCCAAACTTGATAGCTAATTAATCATGCATTTCAGCCTACTTAGATGTACTACAACTAACACAACTTCAGAGATTGGGTCTGGCCTTCAAGTTCCATGTCAAGAACTATGCTTCCAGCTTTTTAAAATTGTAGCATGTAATGGGCTAAAGCAGCTGAAGTTCTGAAAAGAGATCAAATTTCTTCAAAACACTAGAGGAGAAAAATAATTTCCCTCCCTTTTAATGTGATGTGAGTGTTGTATAGATATGCCAAAGTTTGTTTATATAAAAGTGCTCAGGAGAAACCTATATGAAGGGGGTCCATTAAACACTTTTTCAGACAGAGTTTGTGTAAAGTTAATATAAACTACTGAAAACATTTTAAACACTATAATTAGTAATGTAAAAACTTTCTATACCGCTGTGGTGAGAATTCAGGGCTAAAGTTGGGACAATTCCACAGGTAGCTGTGAAATAATGTACATTTTTATTTTTAAAAAATTCATATAATTACTAATATACACTCACTCACCACATATTGGTGGCATGTATGTGATAAATTGTAGTTCTCATGCACTTCGGACACCTCTCCTGCTTTCTGCCCTCTAATCCATTTCTCCTGGGACCTCCCCTAATGTTCCAAATCCCTGAGCAGCTTCAAACGACTGGCTTTTTTGCATATACCCTCCTTCTAAATGAACATATGCTCTGTCTCTCCTAAAAATATATATTTATTTCCTTTTAAAATCAGATTTATCAGTGGTCCAGGATGGGAAATATGCTGTCTTGCAACAGGTTTATTTTTTCCTCTCTTGCCACCTTTCTGCATTAGAAATTGGACTTAAAGATTTCCCATTTCCAAGCTGCAGCTGCTTCTAGTCATTGCTATTTTAATCTAAAGAAAAGCAAATTTTGGTCATTTTTAGAGAGGTTTGAAATTCATTAATTACAATGTTCCCATCCTACTGAGGCCTGTACAGTTGGACTCCTGGTAACTAACTGGTTTTACAGGCAAGAAAATACAAAAACATTTCTCAAAATACTTTGTCTGTAACATGATGGTGTGGTCCAAAGCTCTTATTGGCACTCTTGGGATAACCTGCACAACTGATGTATGCCTTCACCAGTTGAGTGTAATGTGCCTATCCCCTCTGAATGCCAATAAAACCACACAGAGCATGGATCTGAACTTGACTGCTTGGGCTTATCTCCGCTAAGTGGTAAGTAAGCTTTATAAAACTGTTGCAATGATGGGAGAAAATCTTACATGAGAACATTATAGAATCATAAGATTGTTAAAGATATGTTTTCCTACTTATGTATAAATCACATGTAACCTTACTGAATGCTAAGGATTTTACTACCACATATATAATAAACAGATGATGTTACCTTGATTTATAA
Source organism: Natator depressus (assembly GCF_965152275.1). Classification (NCBI taxonomy): domain Eukaryota; kingdom Metazoa; phylum Chordata; order Testudines; family Cheloniidae; genus Natator; species Natator depressus. The sequence continues at coordinate 49,817,416 of NC_134237.1, forward strand.
AACTGTTACTGCTTTTATATTTAATTCTCACTTATAGCTTAATCCTCAGTACACTGAATAAGCTGTATATCATGCTATTGGTATGTGGTTCTCTGCTTACAATTACAGCTACCAGATGTTAAGAAGCAGATAATTCAGCTGCTAAGGAAAAGGGGACACTTAGGCTAGTTTTGTGGAAAACTAAACTCTCATCTTGTTTACACAGTTAAACCTCTCATTCCCCCTGCCACCACCACTACCAAGAAAGATACATGATTGTCATTAACCCTGCAGTGCTTACAGTGCATTATAAATCAAATAAAGGGCTCTCCAATTTTAAGTCTGTAAATGAATGGTGTAAAGCAGAACCAGCATGGACTTCTTCAAACACCCTGTCTGTGGTGTGTTAAATAAGTTAACCTAATTTCCCAGATATGTTTCTTGTTCCTGGTCTTGATGCAAACCACACCACCTAGTATAAAATTAGAGATGAGAAACATGATGTGGCTCCATAAAATGAAATTATTTCCCTGTTTATCATCTATTTAGCACTGTTACACTCTCAGTCTCAGTCCCTACCAGGGATAACAATTTTAAGCAAAAATTCATGAGCAAGAGGAGGTTTAAAAAATATTAAGGTAATTGTAAAAGATTCTGAATGCTGAACCCCCACCTCCAGTTTTTCTGTAACATGAGATGTTCCCTTTTAGTTCTCATTAGCTCAGTATACAAATATTGGGAAAAGGCTGATCCAAAATATTGGTATGACCTATGTTTGAAGAAAAGAAACTGAAAATATTATGAATAGGCATTTATTTTACTTTTTGTTCAGTGCAGTCTATTCAAAGAAGGCTGACCATTACCATTGTCATTCGGTATAAACCTTGCCATTCACTATGCTCTTGGAAGATTTTTAAAAAGTGAGGAAGTCCAAACAACATACCAATTAGAGCCCTATGTAAGGTAGCAGGAGGATTTGAAACAGGACACTTGTGACACTGGAATAAAAATCTAAGCTATCTGGGGGGTTGTGTCATATTCTGGGACGTTCAGTGCCCTGTAGCAATGTCCACACAGAACAGCACACCAGTTTGCCGCACGGTAGATTCACAGCCTGGCTTACCGTATTGTAACTTGCTGTCTAGCAAGTCCTAAAAGATGAACCAGGAATACTTTCTTCACATTTTGGCCATATATACTTCCTTAAGTCCTGTAAAGGGGTCTATGAACCTGTATGGGACAGGAAAGAGTTAATGAACTGGTATGGGTTGTAGAAGCCCTGCCCTATCACATCTACAGGCTGTGCCAGGCCTGGAAGAAGGACTTTAAAAGGGGGGCAGCCCAGCTCACTTGGTAGCAGCTCTGGGAGGTGAACAGACTTTAATCCTCAGATCCTGCAGAGGAGTATGACTGAGGACAGGGACTGCACTTGTGTGAGTCCCCAGAAGGAAGGTGGATTGATTATATTGGAACTTTTTCTAGTGACTTGTCTGAGAGCACTGAGGTGGACTACAGATCACCAGAGACTCCTCAAAGGAAGGGCCTGCAACATGTTTACGCCTGTTTTGTTGTGTTTTTCTCTTCCTTTCTGGAAGACCATTAATATTCCCCCTTTGAGGACCCTGCTGGAAGGCTGAGTCTCCCATACCTTGACCTGTACTGCTGACTACCTGTATGCTGATAACTAGAGACTAGGTAAGTAATAGAGCTCTGTCACCCCCGAAGAGAATGCTGTGTGAGGCTAAGCCCATGATTGTCCTTACTACTTTCAGTTCAAAGTTTACGTCTCCGGCGGCTGTGGAATTCAGGGTTGGGCACGCTTGAGTACCTGCAGCATTTGAAACTGCCCAATCTCTTTGGAACCAGATTCACCTTCAGAGATGGATTAGTGTTTAGGCTGCAGCAGGTGTAGGAGTAAGGGCCAGCAACTACCTTGTTTTCCAGCTAGCATAACCCTTAGGCAGTTTAATGAGTGCAGCTGAGTCCCAACTGAACTGCCTGACTGTCGAAAGGGCCTGACTGGCTGAGGGTATCAGCAAAAAGACTCTTAAGGCCAACAGCAGGACTCTAGCAGGTCAAAGTATTTGCCTGTGTCTGTGTTAGCTTCTGCTAGTGCCTTGTCCCAGGCTTGCTCCAGCCTCACTCCTGCAGTTCCTTACTCCAGCTAACCTGGTTCTGATCCTCTGCTCTAGTTCCTGGCTCTGACTTGACCAATAAATCAATAAAGAATTGGATTTTGGGGGCTCATGCTGGAGTCCTGTTTTGTACTATACTACAGATCCAAAGGCAGCCAACATCTGGCTTAAATCAGTCATCTGGAAATTCCCCCCAGCAAAGGAAAAGGAATGCCTGGTTGGCATAAAACTCACATAGTTAGCACTATATAAACCCTTCCCAGCATAGATGTGTATTGGGGTGGAGGGGGCTCAAGGCCACTGTACGTTGTACTTCAACAATCTCTAGCCTATGGAGAGCTTCTTAGGGGCTGTTGAAGCCTGGGCATCGTTTAGAATAGCCGTAAGGCTAATCTACACTATATCAGGGGTTGAACTGACTTGTGGCTTACGCTTGGCTCAGGAGTCACAGATAGCTCATTTGTAGTTTCTCCATATGTGCAGCTTCCCCAGAGAGATTGTGTAGCAAGAGATTGTGCCCTTTAACTTCAGCAGGAGTTCTAAACCAGGTGCACCCCCCACTCCAAAAAACCTTCTTGGATAAAACTAGATCTGCAAACAATAAAGCTTAATTAGGCTGAGACCACTGCCTATTATGTTGACCAATATTGTTTATTGTACTCCTTCCTCTGTCTGTATCCATCTCATGTCTGTTTGGGGCAGGGCCCATGTCAAGGTTCCTTCCCCACTCTGAACTCTATGGTACAGATGTGGGGACCTGCATGAAAACCTCCTAATCTTACTTTTATCAGCTTAGGTTAAAACTTCTCCAAGGTACAAACTGTTTTACCCTTGGACTTCCACTGCCACCACCAAACGTTTATCCGGATTTATTTTATTAGAAAAGTGTTGTTTGGAAATGTCTTTCCCCCCCCAAAATCCTCCCAATCCTTGCAGCCCACTTCCTGGGGAAGGTTTGGTAAAAATCCTCACCAACTTGCATAGGTGACCACAGGCCCAAACCCTTGGATCTTAAGAACCATGAAAAAAGCATTCAGTTCTTGAAAAGAAGAATTTTAATAGAAGAAACAGTAAAAAATAATCACCTCTGTAAAATCAGGATGGTAAATACCTTACAGGGTAATTAGATTCAAAACATAGAGAATCCCTCTAGGCAAAACCTTAAGTTACAAAAAGACACACAGACAGGAATATCCATTCTATTCAGCACAGCTTAATTTCTCAGACATTTAAAGAAATCATAATCTAACGCATATCTAGCTAGATTACTTACTAAATTCTAAGACTCCATTCCTGTTCTGTCCCCAGCAAAAGCATCACACAGACAGACTCTTTGTTTTTCCCTCCCCCCAGCTTTTGAAAGTATCTTGTCTCCTCATTGGTCATTTTGGTCAGGTGCCAGCGAGCTTACCTTTAGCTTCTTAACCCTTTACAGGTGAGAGGATTTTTCCTCTGGCCAGGAGGGATTTTAAAGGGGTTTACCCTTCCCTTTATATTTATGACAGCCCATCTCTTGTCCCGTGTGTTTGTGCAGCACCTAGCATAATGAGCTCCTGTTCCATGACAGGGGCTCCTAGGTGCTCTAGAAATACATATGATACATCTTACGCATGCAAGTTGTTCTGTCTTCAATTATCTCTGCATTTAGCAGTTAGAATGGCCTGCCTGTTCCTTGCTAGATTTCTCTTACTCACTGCTGTAGAATGCAGAAAAATGTCCCGTCTACCTGGGTCTGAGGTAAGAGCCTCATGTGCTAGAAAGGAGGAAGAAAGCTGTGCAGCTGAAAAGTTAGGTAAAACAAGTCACATCCTGCATCTCCCTAAATAGCCTTATAGTTGAAGTCCTTTTCAGTTCATAAAACCTCAGTTTAGGGGAATCCTGATGATGACGTATGCTTCAAGTACATTACATTGTCACTCTATAATATGACTTGCTAGGCAGGAGTACCTAGTTCTAAAATATTGTGTTGCTATATGGAGCAGGACTCATGATCCTCGACAAGCATAACCACAATCAAAAATAGCTTCTTTTTTCAATGGCTGTTACAGTCACTACTCCATCTAATGACAAGTCAATAACCCTGGGACTAAGTCAACCTAAAATAAACATGGAAACATTACTACTTCCATCCACTGTGCATATTTTATGTATGTGGATAGTTGCTCTATCCTTGCCTTGTGTAAGCCAAGTTCTTTTTTAAATTGTTTTGAATCTGATTATGTCAAAATTGCTCATTCATCTTTCAACGGCATTCTCAAAGGATAAGTCTAATTAGGGTGACAAATGAAGGACAGCCATAGCAGAAAGATGCCCTTATGCAAAGGTAAGTATTGATAAGAGATTGGAAAGCTGTTGTGTTCCTAGGAAATGATAATCTTCACTAGTGAGCCAAGAAAAGGTCTTATTATTTCCATTCCAACATCATGCAATGGATGAATAAAGGAACTCTGGGAAAGGCAGCTAAGTGCCAGACTTTCCATAGTTTTTCATATTGTATATTTAGACTTGTTTCATAGTGGATACCCTATTTTCACAAGCACTAGAGGACAGGCTCTTCACACCATATCTTAAAGGGAGCTCTCTTGCATTTGAGTCTTACCACTGTACAACTTCTGATGGGGGGCGGGGGGGAAAGTTACTGACAAATAGTCAAAATGATGCTGCAAAGTATACCATCTGTGGAAGTAGCTTTATGCTGTGCACAAGTGTTCACAAGGAAATGAATGAAGTGATGCCACTGACACGGTTCTCAAGCATTCATCAGTGAGTGGTGATTTTTGGTGACCTGCGGCCTTATCTAAAACTGACAGGCATAAATAAGCAGTCCTTGGGGCAGGGGAGCGGATTCATCCAGTCGCTCACAAGCACCTTAAAATGTAAACAAAATGCTCTTCTGTAAGTGAGAGATCTCCCCATGTAGACACAATAGAGAAAAAGTTTGTTGACACAGTCAGAGAACAAGTGATTAAAAATAAAACAAACTGATCTATTATAAGTAACTTTGTACAGAGAGGGTTGGGTGAAAAGGTCATAGGAGATAAATTAACAACATTTCATAACAACATTCATTTCATGATGAGTACTGAAATGTATCTTACTTTCACTTTTCGGAGTATAAAATATAACAGACTTTGTTTCATAGGAAGAAGACATGCTTTCTCTTAAAATGCTTACCATCTCCATATGATTGACATCTGCCTCTCTTAGACTTTTTAAAATACTTTACTTTACAGTGTTTGTTGTTTTGTTTGTTTTTTTCCTCCTGAAAAGATAGTTTAAATGAGATTCCTGTTCTTTCTTTAAAAAAAAAATCAGTTTTATCCCTCTTTATCCTAGACTACTTAATTGTAAATATTCTCAAGCGTTAATTATAGGTGGCTATTAAACATTTGCTTTATTAAAACTCACCAACAACCTTTGATAGCATCTCTCTCTCACACACACAAAAACAAAAGAGTGCCATTTCAGGAATGTTTATAAAACCTAATGCAATGTATTCACATTGCTCCTGAAATACTGCATAAGTATTTGATGTAATGAACAAAGCAAAGTGTTTAAATGTCCTTCACTTAATTAAAAGCTACCACAGTTCAGAATGATTGCAAGGACAAAAGAATGGATAATTTCATCCCATCTACTATAATTAGGTCAGCTACTGTACATACCCAATGAAAGTAAAGGGAAATTGATTAAAAGAAACCCTTCAAGCTGGTTTCACTTTCTGCATCTCTCCAACTTGATGAAGCACAATCCTCTGCTCTTTGTAGTAGACACTTGAATTTTTAAAATATAATCATGCAAAACACACCTCATTTTTCTTTAGGACTGAGTTCTATGAGAATAAGCATTTCCCCTTAGGCCCACCTCACTGACTTCAAACTTCAGACGTGAAATACCAGTATATTCAGCAACTTCAACAATCTTCAGTCCCTGGGTGCAGAAGAACTGGATGGGGGAGGGGAGAAGGCAGACTTCAGCCCACACTCCTCAAAATATTGATTGAGCATTGTATGGGACGGTGTAGGGCTGCCTTGCCCACTCCCCCAAAAAAGGACGTAACAGAACCAGCTATCCTCAGACATTTTGGAAAGTGGGAGGGTGCTGGTCTATCACTCTCTATCTGTTGTAGATAACTAAATAATTCTTCATCCTTGACTCAAGTAAAGCCTTCAAAAGGCCCTAAGACTGCAGAATGAGGGGAGATTTTCAAAGTCTGGGTAAAGGACACAATGCAGAATGTCTTCCAAGCTGCCTGCAGCTCCTCGACACAAGGGAGCACTACTTTGTGGGGGCCTCCAGCCACTGTGGCATCTCAGGGGACTTTGGAAGTGAGCATAAGACAAAGGGGCTATAGAGCATTGTGGTGGGATGGCTGCCCCACACAGGTAGATGGAGGGTTAAAGCGGCCCTTGGGGAGGCTGCGCAAAACCCAACCAATGGGAGGAGGGCTTGTAGAGAGCCAATCAAGAGAAGGTTTGTGGGAGCAGCCAATCAGGGCCAGGGAGGGCCATATAGAAAGGGCTACTCAACAGAGCAGAGTCAGTTTCTCCTGGAGTGTAAGAGAGAAGGACTGGCTGCCTTAGAGGAGTACCTTACATAGAGCAGTGCTGGGCAGGGTCGGGGGAGCAATAGGGAGCTCCAGCCTGGGGACTGCCAGACTGAGGCCCCAGTACAAAGGACTGGGAAGGTGCTAGGGCTACAGGGAAGTGGCCAAGGGAAATAGGCGGTGGGAGTTGGAGGAGTGGCAGCATGTGGCCACTGGCTATAGGGTTCCTGGGTCGGGGCCTGGAGTAGCGGGCAGGCCCAGCCCCCCACTACCCGCCTACCACTTGCCACAGAGGGGGTGGCCAGTATTCAGACTGCAGTTTACCCCTTGAGGTGAGGGTCTAGACCAAAGGCTACAGTAGCCCACAGCAGCAAATGAATGGACTAGAGACAGCCAGTTCCCCCAGAAGGGGGAGAAAATGCAGTGGGGCACAGCCGGAGGGCCATGCCCAGAAGAGGACGCTGTGGTCCAGGGAGCAACACGGGTCTTAGAGGTGGAGCAGAAGTGATGGCAGTGAGATACTACTAGAGGAAGGCACACTGGTAACCAAGTGGTAGTGGCCAGCAGGATATGCTGAGGTGCTGAGTCACACCCCTTCACAAGCATGAACAGTGGCTCCATATCTAAATGTATACACTGGCCAAGGTCCCAGACAAAGGGCCTACAGAGATTACTGAAGTTTATAAGCTCAAGGATCAACCATAGAGTTTATAAAGTAAAAACAGAATTTTCAACTTAAGCAATGTATTTTCAAGAGGGAGGAAGCATAAATTAAACCATATTGGTTTCAAACACCTAAGGGATATAAACAGTGACATGGAAGCCTGGGAAAATGTGATAGTTCATCTCAGATAGTCTATTCTTATATTTTGGTTGTAAAGGATAACTCTTCCTAAAGCATTCTCATCTGCTGGCAACTTGGCTGAGAATATGTTCAAGGAATCCATCAGGGTATCTCCCAGATGAACTATTATAAAGGATTGATATAGATTGTAATTGGTCCTGAAGTGAAGTCTGTCAGGAATGCATCTGGTATATTCTTTTCAACACTCTTTTTAAGAGTGACCAACAATGAAGAAACCAAACTTTTTTTGGCTACTTTCTTGACATTTAAAAGTAAGTATATGAGTCAAATTTGTTGTTAATCCAGCTCAGGGCCCATTGCTGGTGCCAAACACTGAAAAGCTGGTAGAAAACCTTCTGCTCTGAGTCAGTTTTCAGACAATTCATTTAATATCCATTCCTTAGTATTATAATGGCTATAATTAAGGGTCAATTAGAATTTCAATTTTAAACCTCAGTTCTCAGGGCCTTATGATGTATAAAAATCATTCTAGGATGAAATGTGGTGTGGATGGCATCGGCATAGGAGGATTTCTTCCCTGTTCCCCCCCCCCATCCCCAAAGACCCTCAAATGGGCTATTCTTTAAGTTACATCAGTGAAGATGAAAAATACAAGTTTTAGGGCTTGATGGAGAAGAGAAGGAAGTTCAGGTTTGCATTTTTTTAGCCCTACAATATAACAGATTTATCTACTGTTAACCCTGCAGCCAAAGTACAACACACTGGGGCATGGGGTTAGACATTTACAAATAATTGCTCAGGCCCCGGTGCACCTAATTAAAGCCTATTACAGGTGCAATTCTAAATGGAAACTAGAACTGTGACCTATACTGAAGCACCGACAAGCAGGTCTGTGCGTAGATGAAAATATGAAATAATGAGGACATTTTTCAGTATCGCTAGCTGGATGCTCCTGGCAACACTATTGTCAACTGTCTAAATCGGCCATCTTGATTATCACTACAAAAGTTTTTTTTCCCCTGCTGATAATAGCTCATCTTAACTAATTAGCCTCTTACAGTTTGTATGGCAACTTCCACCTTCTCTGTATGTATGCATATATCTTCTTACTATATGTTCCATTCTATGCATCCGATGAAGTGGGCTGTAGCCCACGAAAGCTTGTGCTCTAATAAATTTGTTAGTCTCTAAGGTGCCACAGGTACTCCTGTTCTTTTTGCAGATACAGACTAACACGGCTGCTACTCTGAAACCAACTATTGTTAGTGCATCTAACTGTTAACTGCTACAACTGCATATCAGTTATACTGGCTCCTCTCCTGATGGACATTACCTCTGCTGATGAGGAATTATGGCCTGCAATAAGTGTGCACTTAAGCAAACCTCATAAGGTTTGGAATTTGGGTCAGTTCAGATGTAAAAGTTTAAATACATATTGAAAGCCTATATGCGTTATCCAGACCTCTAACAACACTCTCCACAGACCCAAACGCAGGCTGCCTCCACAAAGTATCTCCCAGCCCACCCACAGTGGGACTTGAAGCTGTTGTCTTTTAGGGAGAGAGAAAGGGCAAGTAGATACTGTAGAACTTCTTGAGGAGAAGGCCCAGCGGCTTGCTATCTCTCCCTTCTGTCCCACTCCACCATGTGGTCTTTAGGGAAGGATAGGCTGCTCATTCACCATCCAGGCCTCTTCAAGGAGAGTGGGAGGGAATCCTAGAGCGATTGTTCTCAACAAAAAAGTTGGGGGCAGACTGACAGGTCACTCTTTCTCTAGAGGATATAATGTATTTCTCATTGAAAATAGTTATTATATCCCTGTTTTCAGGGCCTGGCCCAGCACCTTGGGTAAGTTTTTATTTTAAAAAAATAACTGTACCCACCCCCTAGTTTTTGTGAATCCCTGCAAACTCTGGCCACACCAAGGATCTGCTGGCTAACTTCCCTGGTGAAACTGATAGCAGACTAACTGGTTGCATATGCATTGCACCTCAGTGACCACCCTTTCATCCCAATGAGCTGGTCATGTCATATAAATGTGGTGTGAATTCACCCATTGTGTGTGGTAACCCAAACACTTTTTGATTTCCAAATGGCAAACGTTAGTTCCATATTGCAGTTTCCATTTTCTTTCTGTCTCTTTAAAAAAAGAACAACAATAACAACACAACTCTACAGCTTTTCCACTTCCAAGGCATTTCTGTTTGGTTTAAGAAAGGATATAGCAAAGGAATTCAAGTAATATGGAACATATGGAGCTGTGGCTGAAGTTAGTAAGAGCACTGACACTTGAGGGCAGGCAACTTCACAGCCTGTATCATAGGGCTAGTGTGGGGGAGGGGGCTGCAGGAAGTGTTCCAAGCCAGTTGAGGTTAAATGAGTGCAAGTAGAAAGTTGTCCATTTTACTGGAAGCTTAGGAACCAAGTATGTTCGACTTGTGTAATTTGTAAAGGTAACTTCAAACATTAGCACGTTTTACAGCAAAACTTGACTACCCACGTGAGCATGTCCCATTCTTACTCAAGGTAGGTACATTTGGGGAAGGTGTGAAACTCGTTTTGGTGGGGGGGGGGGAAGCAGATTCAGCAACACTGAAACACTTTGCAAATTACTCAGATACAAAAATATCTAAGAACCACAATATTTTGTTCTACCATCTTCAGAACAAAACATTTAGATGTTTTTAGTTCAAAGTGACTTAAAACACCCACATGGCTGAAAGTGGTCAAATGAAATGTCCAGATTTTGTCAAAACATTGTTTCACGTGACACAATTTTGTTTTTAATTGCAAACAAACAAAAAATCAAACTGTATTTGCACAGCTCTAATTTTTAAACTGAGAGTCCTTCAAGGGTTGTCTGATAAATTTTCTGGTTATTCTGCTAGCCAAGGGCTACTGGTATAATCCCTGTCCCTATTACTGGCATGGCAGTTACTTTTGTGAACACTGCCTAGAGGCTTATGTTGGAACTAGGCACTATGGTACGTGTGACTAGATAGGTATCAGGAAATATTATTCCCTTCCCACCCCTCCCCCCCGCTGCCCAAGTAATACAATGTTACATGTACATTGTCTGTAGGGATCAATGCCTGAGGAGCTGCAGCGTAGGCACTTCAAAATAGCAGACTATGGTAGAGTGAGACATATTGTTGATTTTCACCTTGTCCCTGCTGTTTTAAGGAAGTATTATTTCTTGTTGTTTTTCTGTAATATGCAAAATGGGTAATCTAGACAAACTACAGATTTCCTACATGTGAATGGGGATGCATGTTAGGTTTTCCATGTGTTTACTCACTTCCTGCATAAGTGAACTGTCCTTTCCCCTGCCTTAGTGTTAAATCCACATGGAGACAGTCCGATTCTGGACAGTCCTGTGAATATGGAGCCTACAAGCAGCTCAAGCACGCTACCAACATTTGCAGGTGGCACCTGACCAGACCAAATGGGATGGTGTCAGTTCTCATCACTTGCCCTGTACCACGAGGGAGCACTGTTTGGCCTCAGGGCAGTGGTGGAGCCAAGTTTTGCACCGAGTAGGTAAGATGAGTTGTTGGTTGTGAGCTGGTGTGCAAGCCCATGTTGGTGCATCAACCCTCCTAATATGACGGGGTGCTTGGCTACGTCTGAATGAGTGGCATTGTGATGTGTGTGATCATACGTGGAACATGCTGTGAAAATTCATTTTGTACGCCACCTTTTGGCAATTGGATAGTAGGCTTGAAAAGGTGCCAAGCATACACCTAAAGGCCACTGGGAGGATAGGAGTAATCGCCCTCCCTACCTCCTATTAGTTCCACCATTGCCTCAGGACACAAGAGGGAGACTGGGGGCAAGGAGGAGAAGGAGAGGAAATAAAGGAGTGTGTGGCTGTGGGTGATACAGTTTTAAGAGGGAGAAATGTAAAGGAGAAGATAAGATTGGATGATTATGGAGGGGAGGGGGGAGAATGAGCAGAGAAAAAGAGGTGGCATTAAAGAATAGAAGACCCAAGACAAAATAGGAAATATACAAACAAGACTGAACGGGGGAGGGGGAGAGAGAAGAGTGGGAACTTACAGCAGGGGAGTTTTTATGAAAAAAAATTGGTCCAGGCCCTAAAAGCTTCCCATTCTTCCCTTCTGACCTGTTGTATCAATTTAGATGGAATAAAGGACCTTAAGAGTCAAAGGTATTAACATGACCCAGTTATTGTCCAACACTGAACAGCTGGAAACAAAGTGCAGCATTTGGTATGCAGAAACCTCAGCCAGCTTAGTACCATAGCAAATACTATTAAAAAATCTTGTATTAAAGATCCAGAAAAGGCAAAACAAATAAAGCATTTGAAATGTAAAGTATTTAATAAGGCTTTCATTTTAATAACATCTCTTTAGCTGGAGAGAGTTTTAAGAAGGACTAAACCCTTGCCTGACAGTCTCTTAGATGGAATCAGATATGGTAATAACTATTCTCTTTGGGGAAAAGAGAAGTTACAAAACAGGACTGGACTTCACCTGAACTAAGAAGACAAAATCCAGACAAAGGCAGAACAAAGAAGAGCAAAGATAGAAAATGCAGCTTCTGCCTCTGTGTTGACTCATGTGCAACCTCGCTACTGGAAAAGATACAGGCTTGGAACGCCGTTTTAGAAGCCACCCTGTTATCTGGCAAACTTATCCCAGCATCAGGCTGTTCAGGGTATTGCTTTTAGCTGCCTTTCTGTTCACAGGCTTACAATAGTGTAGCAAAATATGCAGTCTTGGCCAGTAAGCCAGAAACTTATTAGATGGAAGGGGGCAGAGGTGAAATTAAGCCGGACCAGACTGGCTTCCCCAGGCTGGCGATTTAAAGGGCCCAGGGCTCCCTGCAGGGGCCAGAGCTCTTGGCCCTTTAAATCGCTTCCCGAGCACCGCTGCCAGAGCCCTGGCATAGCGGTGGCAGGGCTCCGGCGGTGATTTAAAGGGCCTGGGGCTCCAGTCGCTGTGAGGAGTCCCGGCTCTTTAAAGCGACACCCGAGCCCTGCCGCCACTACCCCGGGGCTCCGGCAGCGCTTTAAAGGGCCCAGGGCCCCCCCGCAGCGGCTGAGCCCCTGGCCCTTTAAATCGTCACCCGAGCACGGCTGCCAGAGCCCCAGGGTAGTGGCAGCAGGGCTCCATCGGTGATTTAAAGGGCCTGGAGCTCCGCTGCGGTAGCAGCAGCCAGAGGCCCAGGCCCTTTAAATCGCTCCAGGGCTCCCAGCCGCCTCTGCAGCAGTATCTCCGGGGGTGATTTAAAGGCCCTGTGGCTCCATCATCAAGGATCTACAACCTATCCTGAAGGACGACCCATCACTCTCACAGATCTTGGGAGACAGGCCAGTCCTTGCTTACAGACAGCCCCCCAACCTGAAGCAAATACTCACCTGCAACCACACACCGCACAACAGAACCACTAACCCAGGAACCTGTCCTTGCAACAAAGCCCGTTGCCAGCTGTGCCCACATATCTTTTCAGGGGACACCATCATGGGGCCTAATCACATCAGCCACACTATCAGAGGCTCGTTCACCTGGACATCTACCAATGTGATATATGCCATCATGTGCCAGCAATGCCCCTCTGCCATGTACATTGGTCAAACTGGACAGTCTCTACGTAGAAGAATAAATGGACACAAATCAGATGTCAAGAATTATAACATTCAAAAACCAGTCGGAGAACACTTCAATCTCTTTGGTTACTCAATTACAGACCTAAAAGTGGCAATTCTTCAACAAAAAAACTTCAAAAACAGACTCCAACGAGAGACTGCTGAATTGGAATTAATTTGCAAACTGGATACAATTAACTTAGGCTTGAATAGAGACTGGGAGTGGATGGGTCATTACACAAAGTAAAACTATTTCCCAATGTTTATTACCCCCCCTCCACCCCCCACCGTTCCTCAGACGTTCTTGTCCTGCTGGAAATGGCCCACCTTGATTATCACTACAAAAGGTTTTCCCCCCCCCGCTCTCCTGCTGGTAATAGCTCACCTTATCTGATCACTCTCATTACGGTGTGTATGGTAACACCCATTGTTTCATGTTCTCTATGTATATAAATCTCCCCACTGTATTTTCCACTGAATGCATCCAATGAAGTGAGCTGTAGCTCACGAAAGTTTATGCTCAAATAAATTTGTTAGTCTCTGAGGTGCCACAAGTACTCCTTTTCTTTTTGCGAATACAGACTAACACGGCTGCTACTCTGAAACTAGGCAGATAGGTAGATCAACCGTCCTTTGTCTAGGAATGTCTCTTTTGTCAACCCTGCCAGCAACTTCAACCCTAAAATATGTTTTCAATACAAACAACTTCTTAAACTTCACCCATACATGCATCATACAAACACTGAGGATCAGTATGAGATAAGCATTCACATCACCCAACCCTTTGTGGGTAAATAAATATTATGAAAGCAGTATGTTAGGATTCACTGTTACAGAACAGTGAACCCTTTGACAGGTGGCACAGAGGGGTTCTTATGGTAACACAGGTGTCTTCCTCCTCCATTTTGAAAATCTGGCCACCCTATAGCTAACAAACCTTATACTTAACTCCAGACCAGAGAGTCAAGTTCAAAGCTTCTGCTTTCTTAAAAAGTGTGACTGTGTTACATTTACAATCCTCATCTCTTCTTTGTCCCTCTCGTCCATCAAATGATGCTCCTCTGACTTCCCTAGCCTTCACCTATTTTTAAAAAGAATAAATTTTAAACACCTAGCAACATCCTCTCTGCTAAGGACTGGAACATGCCCCTCACAGAAGGTTCACAGCCTCCTGATGTCTAGGGTTGCCAGCTTTCTAATTGCACAAACTGAACACCCTGCCCTGCCCCTTCTCTGAGGCCCCGCCTCGCTTGCTCCATCCCCCCTCCCTCCATCGCTCACTCTCCCCCACCCTCACTCATGTTCACTGGGTTGAAGTGCGGGGTGTGTGTGTGAAGGAATTGGCCACCAGGTCCCTGCAGCCTAGACGCATGGGCGGCCAGGGAGGCTCTATGCACTGCCCTCGAACCTGCAGGCACCACCCCCGCAGCTCCCATTTGTCCTGGTGTCTAGCCAAAGGGAGCTGTGGAGCCAGCCCTCAGGGCAGGGGCAGCGTGCGGAGCCACCCTGGCTGCCCATGCATCTAGGGGCTGCAGGGACCTGGTGGCTGCTTCCGGGAGCCACACGGCGCTAAAGCAGGCAGGGAGCCTGCCTTAGCCCTGGGCCGCCTCTGCGCCACTGACTGGACTTTTAACAGGCTGGTCTGCAGTGCCAACCGGAGCACCAGGGTCCCTTTTTGACAGGGTGATCCGGTTGAAAACCGGACGCCTGACAACCCTACTGATGTCCCACTTACCTGCTGGCTCCAAGCTAATTCTTGCATAGCACATCCCCCAACATTACTTGCCTTCCTGATGTTTTCTAGCTTGGGAGCCATCAGCAGAAGGAAGTAGGTCATATTGTTTACAAATTATGAGGGAGACAAGGTGGGTTAGAACACCCAAACTACAAGAGTCTCAACCTGGCATTTCCAATGGCCAGAATTCTTTTTTCCTTTCCTGCAGTCCACTAGTCATCCAGCTAGGAAAACAGCCAAAATTCCAGGTCTAAATACAAAAGAGCCACATTCTGCCCTGCTTTCCTTGCATGACTTTAAGTGTGGGAAGAATTTAGCCATTGGGGCAGACCCTGCTGCAGCCTTTACTCAGTCAAAACTCCCATTGTGAATTGGACCCCGGCAGCTAATCAGTGTTGTGTGAGTAAGGCTAATCCCTAGGTTCTTAACTGCATTCCTGGGCTGTTGTGCCTTTGAGTCAACTTAAATCACTCAGAAAAAAATAATAGCTTAGTTCTGGTTTTACTTCTGGAGAAGCATACTGCCCGTTTACTTAGAGTTAAGGCTAGATTATGGATTTACCACTAAGAACATAGATGGTTTATTATCACAACTGCCAAAGATCTGTTCTGGGGCTTTAAATCATGTCCCACATAGGCAGTAAACAAGATTCAATCAAACAATGATTCCTGTTTACCACACAGTTTATAACTAAAGAGGTAGCTGAGTAAAACTACAAAGCACAGAGTTAGCAACAGAAGGGTTAAACTACAGTTAGATAAACTTGAAAATTTCATTGTATTTCAAGGTGAGAACATTTTTTCATGGTCAAAAGCTGCTTGCAAGCAAAAGAAATGAGACATCACCTTGATCTGAATAATAAGCATGGTCAATAACAATCCTGCAAAGGTCTTTCTCAGTGCTGTAATTAGCTCTGAACTCAATTGAATCCTTGCGCCATTACTCAGTGGGTGTTAAATAGACTGAGCATCTGTAAAGTATTCAACATACTCGGAAAATAAAAGGAAGGTGAACAAAAAAACAAACCCATGGCTGACTGAATTTGCAAATCAACACTGTATTTTAGGAGCTTTGATAATCATATTTATGCCATTATGGCTTTTATTTAAATTTGTTATCTTGTGTAAGGTATTATTTAAGAATGACACCTGTTGCATATTTTTTCTTGTAATGTAATTTTATATTGTAAATATAAAGAATACTTTACCTTCATTAATCCCATGTGAAGGGGGGAAAGCTGCCATTATAAGACATTCAAGAGTATGATTTTAACCACACAGATTAAAACAGTCTGAATGTTACCTTGTTCTTTTTATATTTCACTTTAAAACTCCCCAAGTGATTTCATTACTATACACTATTGAACCATGTCATATCTGCATGCCATTAGGTGCAGTTTAGCTTTCCAGTCCCTAGAGGTCTCTGCATATCACATTTTAGCTTACTGAGGTCCCTGCAGAAAATGCAGTTTGAAGGTGAGAGATTTCAGAGCTCTGAGGGGAATGTGTGCCCACACCATGCTTGATCTTAGGAATGCTGTCCTAAGAATTTAGTTCTCTCCAATAATTTGAAGAAACTGGGCGTGGAGAGGGGGGGAAGAGTGGAAGAGATGGGGAAAGAAGAGAAAGAGACTCCTATGTTAGCACTAGCTAAAGCCAAGCACAGTGCAAGGCACTCTTCAATATTATTTCTTGGGCTTCAGACAGGCAAAGCTCTTGATCTTCAGTGTTCAAACAAAAGATGGTTGAACCTAGGGAAATACAGATTATTCTGCTAACTGCAAAATTCAGAAAATTCCAATCTTTTAGGAATCAAAGTCAGCCTCATCCAAGCATGGAGTCCTAGAGCCAGCCTTTTCTGAACCATCCTTTTGCTTCCCTGTCTGGTTGCCCCATGTTCTAAGGGCCCCCACAAGAAGCCCCTTTATAGTCCTCTACAGTTATACTGGCAAAACCCTCTAGTTAGGGACAGTCACTGTGGTATAAGAATGCTTACACTAGTATAGCTTATTCTCATTAAGGAACCAACATAAGCACAGTTCTTGGAGGGCCTCCTTCTAGTCCCATTTACAGGTTATGGTATCTCTGGTGTCAAGCTGTGGAACTGCATAGAAAAACCGCATCCAAAGGGGAGTGCAGAAGTACTCTTGTGCTAGAAGGATGTTTACTCTATCTATAAAAGAAGGCAGCCTCTGACCACTTCAGTTCTTTCTCCATCACTGCAGAGAGCTAAGAGAATTACCTGTCATGTCCACAAGTTATTTACCACTTGTCTTTTTCCAGTTCTTATCATAGTACTGTTGGTACTGTGGGACATTCAGGTTTGGGTTACCCCCAAAGCTGATGGGTCCTGTACCCAACAGGGAGTTCAAAAGATGTGCATCTTGCTTGGCTATATTTCCTTAAGACTGGCATTAGGTGCTTGGGAGTTATTCACATCTTATTCCAATGTATGATCTGCCATATCTTTACTCCTCAGACAAGGAATGATAGCCAGCCAAGGCTGCAAGGGTACTTAGCTTCCCTAAGTCTTCAATCACTCTTCAGAAGTAAAAAGGTCAGCCTTTGTGGTGAGGTCTTCTACAAACAGAATGGAGACACACACTGCTGCCACCCTTAGTATTTAGGCCCAGATCAGTCTCTGAGACAACAGCTGGGGAGGAGGTACCACCCCCATCTGGCACCACAAAAGGCTTCAATATTCCCCAGATTCCCATCAGCACCAAAGACTGTACCAGCATCATTACAATAGACAATGCTCAGTGCCAAATGCAGGACACAAGTCTTCAGAGCTCCTTTTGACCCTATTTGGGGTATGAAGGATCCCAGAAAGACTCTAAAGGGAAGAAAAAAGAGGCATTGTTTTTTCTGCACCATCAATTAATGTTACCTTATTAGTCTCAATGTCTCTTTTGGCCCTTACCCTTCTCAGCTTCAGGCCCTGGTCCCAGTTAACTTAGATATTTCACTGGTGCATATGCCACCAATGCCATCACTATCCCCTTTCTTGTCCAGGGAACCTCCATTGAGGTTCCTGGCTATACTTATGCTGCTTGATGTGTGCAGCAACATTTGTCATGTATCTCAATCCAAGATATTCTTGAGGAACAAGGGACTTCTTTGGAGCCAACCTGGCAGGCTCCTCTGATCCACGGCAAGAAGCCTATCTACTTCCGATCACCAAAAGCCTGGAACGACTTCATGCAGGGCCCCTTCATGCAAAGCCCGATGAAGGCTCTGGCAGGCAGATCAAACATGGTACTGACTTTGGTACTGGTAATACTATTGGCACCAGAGGCACCTCTTTCAGCACCGAGAGCTTTCCTAGCACAGACCTAGTTTCAGGCACTGTCCTTCCATTGCTGCTGTGTTCCAGTCAGTATCCACCCTGCAAGCACCAGGACTAACGCGGCTACATTTGCAAGAGTTATGGAGTATAATCAGATGAATGGGAGGAGAGTTTCTCTCGGGAAATGAAATAGTAATCCATTAAAGAGCATGTGGATAGGACGTTTTAATTGTTAACGTGGTCCCACTTGTAGTTACTAGCAAGTACTGAACTTATAATCAGGAGGTGTGTGAGGAGGCACACCCTCACACTGGCAGAGAGGAGACTAGTGAGCTCCTCTGGGGCTGCTCAAGACCCACAAGGTGCATATTGCAAAGCTTGAGCTGCCGGGGGAGGCACTTAAAAGGGAAAACCTGCCATAGGAACCGGTGTGAATAGCAAAAAGACTGTCCTGCCTCAGGCAGGCTTGCTGACCGCTCCCAAAGCTGCAAGACCCAGCCTCAGAGCAGTATGAGTAGGGCGTGGAGGAAAGCCCCATTTACACTCAGCTGAAAGGCCTGACCCAGGAAGACTGCCTGAGTTCCAGGTCATCCTTACCTCTCTATTTTCCAGCTGACTCCCCTCTCTCATAAGGGAAGAGAACTTTTATTTGTTGGCTCCAAGAACCATCTGGGGTATCTATTAAAGTGGGGGGAAAGAGACAGTATAAGGATCTGAAGTGGGATCTGGAAGGGACCTCTGCCTCCCCCCATGGATGCTCTTAGTACAATTTAAACAAAGATTGTAGAACGCTCTATCGATGCAGGCATCTGATCTTGAAGCCTCAACTAAGGAACAGTGCAGGGGAAAAGTGTGGACTGATCACAGTGTAGTTGCCCTGTAAGTTTCTGAAATAGTGATGCTTAAGGTAGCAGTAAAGGCTGTTGGAACCCAGGTGGAGTGGGCTGTACTGTTCATAGGTGGCTCTAAGTTGGGTGAAGTGGATTTTTCCACCAGTTTAATGAAGAGAGGACTTCTTGCAGGACCATCACCTGTATGTCTATGGGATGTTCACTTGCCAGATATGCTGATTTCAACCACCTTTACATTTAATATAGGTGAAGCCTGGCAAGCTGTTTTACATAGGAGCAGGAATCCCTATGACCCATAAGTGTGAGGCATGCTCTTACAAGATAGCTCTAGAGTCTTTGAACAAATGGTGGCCCTGTCAGTGTTGGAGTTGAAGTCACCGCTCTCAAAGAGAAGATGTCCTATAGTTGTTCATACCTCCCTAGGTGTCCCTAACAACTGAAACCATAGAATCATAGAAGATTAGGGTTGGAAGAGACCAACCCCCTGCTCAAAGCAGGACCAACCCCAACTAAATCATCCCAGCCAGGGCTTTGTCAAGCTGGGCCTTTAAAACCTCTAAGGATGGAGATTCCACCACCTCCCTAGGTAATGCATTCCAGTGTTTCACCACCCTCCTAGTGAAATAGTTTTTGCTAATATCCAACCTAGACCTCCCCCACTGCAATTTGAGACCATAGTTCCTTGTTCTGTCATCTGCCACCACTGAGAACAGCCGAGCTCCTTCCTCTTTGGAACCCCCCTTCAGGTAGTTGAAGGCTGCCATCAAATCCCCCCTCACTCTTCTCTTCTGCAAACTAAACAAGCCCACTTCCCTCAGCCTCTCCTCATAAGTCATGTGCCCCAGCCCGCTAATCATTTTCGTTGCCCTCCGCTGGACTCTCCAATTTGTCCACATCCTTTCCGTAGCAGGGGACCCAAAACTGGACTCAGTACTCCAGATGTGGCCTCACCAGCGCCAAATAGAGGGGAATAATCACTTCCCTCGATCTGCTGGCAATGCTCCTACTAATGCAGCCCAATATGCCATTAGCCTTCTTGGCAACAAGGGCACACTGCTGACTCATATCCAGCTTCTCATCCACTGTAATCCCCAGGTCCTTTTCTGCAAAACTGCCGCTTAGCCAGTTGGTCCCCAGCCTGTAGCAGTGCATGGGATTCTTCCGTCCTAAGTGCAGGACTCTGCACTTGTCCTTGTTGAATCTCATCAGATTTATTTTGGCCCAGTCCTCCAATTTGTCTGGATCCTATCCCTACCTTCCATCATATCTACCTCTCCCCACATCTTAGTGTCATCCACAAACTTGCTGAGGGTGCAATCCTTCCCATCATCCAGATCATAAATGAAGATGTTGAACAAAACTGTCCCGGATGAAGATGTTTGCATCACCATGGTGCATGCAGCTGTGTCAGACACATCAAAAAGCAGCCTGTAGGGAAGTTTGGGCAATCAGCTGTCTCACGTGTGATCTGTGATAGTGGTTCTCAGCCAGGGGTACAGCATACCCCTAGGGATACGCAGAGGTCTTCCAGAGGGCACATCAACTCATCTAGCCTGGTTTTACAACAGGCTACATAAAAAGCACTAGCAAAGTCACTACAAACTAAAATTTCATACAGAAAATGATTTGTTTATACTGCTCTATATACTACACACTGAAATGTACATATGATATTTATATTCCAATTGATTTATTTTATACTGGTAAAAATGAGAAAATAAGAAATTTTTCAGTAATTGTGTGATGTGACACTTTTGTATTTCTAGGTCTGATTTTGTAAGCAAGTAGTTTTTAAGTGAGGTGAAATCTGGGGGTAGGCAAGAAAAATCAGACTCCTGTAAGAGGTATAGTTGTCTGGAAAGATTGAAAGCCACTGATCTATGATGAGTGTTCCTGGCACCAAATGTGCATAAAAAGGGCTCCAAAGCCCTTGGAAGGGACTTGATGTGTCTTTTTTGAATGGGGCCGCTATTGATGCCGGTGTCTGCCACAATTGGCATCACACTCCAGTGCATCATATGGTAAAGTGATGCTGCAGTCAATATTTAAGTAAACTCTTCCGCCACTGTCCTTTGATGGCTGTGCTGCTTGTGATCTCCCCTAATTGTAATGCAGACACCACTGAAGGAAGAAAGTTTGAGAGCGGACTATATACATTCACACTGTCCTCTGCCTCAGCGTTATATTTGTATTTCAGGAGTCTGCTGGCTAGGGAGAAGGAACTAGGTGGTTGGGGATGCATTCCCATATATCTATATCGAGAGAGAGAGAAAATGACATCATCCTAGTGTGAGACTCTTCCTGCATCCCTCAGATATGATTTTCTACATACAGCACCAGAGGCTGCAAGTCCCACGAGTGTGTACAGAGGCAACTCCCAAAGAACAGGTTTCAGAGTAGCAGCCGTGTTAGTCTGTATCTGCAAAAAGAAAAGGAGTACTTATGGCACCTTAGAATCTAACAAATTTATTTGAGCATAATCTTTCGTGAGCTACAGCTCACTTCATCGGATGCATTCCACAAGTACTCCTTTCCCAAAGAACAGTTACTGGTAAGTAACTCTTCTTGATACTGGAATAGGGCTTTTACCAGCATAGCTATGACAGTGAAAAACACACATTGAAAACCAGTGAAACAAAATATCACACAATCCTAATGGCATAGTTATTTTAGCTAACTACTTTAAGTGTAGACCAGGCCTATTTTTCACACACCTTCTGGACTCTTGGATGCAATACCTGTCTGCCAAAAGAAAATTTGTGGAGTCTTGGATTAGAACCAAACACAACTTGTTTAGAATTGACCATAAACTGTTCATCTAATGACCTTATTGTATTCCTGATGTTTAGCCCAGAATAATTTAGGCCTTGTTTATCCTGGGAAGAAATTTGTTTACAGTAACTTTTCCAGCAATCAGTGGAGATGGACCAGTGCTGATCCCTAAGATTAGACTAGAACACACAGGTTTGTGCTAATGGAGCTAATTGAGGTTTACCCATGTTTGAGGCAGAAATAGACATTGATTAGTTAAAAGAAAAGGAGGACTTGTGGCACCTTAGAGACTATCAGATTTATTTGAGCATAAGCTTTCGTGAGCTACAGCTCACTTCATCGGATGCATTCAGTGGAAAATACAGTGGGGGGATTTATATACATAGAGAACATGAAACAATGGGTGTTACCATACACACTGTAACCAGAGTGATCACTTAAGGTGAGCTATTACCAGCAGGAGAGCGGGGGAGGCGGGGAACCTTTTGTAGTGATAATTAAGGTGGGGCATTTCCAGCAGTTGACAAGAACATCTGACGAACAGTGGGGGGGGGGGTGGAATAAACATGGGCAAATAGTTTTACTTTGTGTAATGACCCATCCACTCCCAGTCTTTATTCAAGCCTAAGTTAATTGTATCCAGTTTGCAAATCAATTCCAATTCAGCAGTCTCTCATTGGAGTCTGTTTTTGAAGGTTTTTTGGTGAAGAATTGCCCCTTTTAGGTCTGTAATCAAGTGACCAATGAGATTGAAGTGTTCTCTGATTGGTTTTTGAATGTTATAATTCTTGATTTCTGATTTGTGTCCATTTATTCTTTTGCTTAAATACTGTCCGGTTTGGCCAATGTACATGGCAGAGGGGCATTGCTGGCACATGATGGCATATATCACATTGGTAGATGTGCAGGTGAACGAGCCTCTGATAGTGTGGCTGATGTGATTAGGCCCTCTGATGGTGTCCCCTGAATAGATCTGTGGACACAGCTGGCAACGGGCTTTGTTGCAAGGATAGGTTCAGCCCCAACTAAAACCTCTCAATGCATCATCAAAGATCTACTACCTATCCTGAAGGACAACCCATCACTCCCACAGATCTTGGGAGACAGGCCAGTCCTTGCTTAAAGACAGACCCCCAGCCTGAAGCAAATACTCACCAGCAACCACACACCACACAACAGAACCACTAACCCGGGAACCTATCCTTGCAACCTATCCTTCCCCTTCCCTGTCTCTGTTCACCTCTGCTCCTATCCAGTTCCCCTTCCCTCCAACACACACCAGGCTCCTCCCCTCCTCCTCTTCTATTCCAGCCCCCCTTTTCCCATGCGTCCTCCAAGCCTCTGGTGCCTGTAACCCCATCTCCCACTGTCATCATTCCTCCCCTCCCTCCCCCCTCTGCATTCCAGTGTGGATGCATCCTCCTCCACTGTGCTGCCTGAATGCGAGAAGGGGAACACTGAGAACACAGGACAGTCTCCTTGCTCTAAATTCTGGCACCCGATATCACAACAGCCAGGAGGAATATTGCAGGGAAAATCATTCCTGGGCTGGAGCATGCTTAGTTGTTCCGTGGAGGTGGCACATGTGACATGTCAGCCTGATCAGTACGTAGGTGCTCTAGGGAATGGAGCATGCTTAGTGCTGATGCAATCTTTGGAGAACTGAGTTACCAAAGCCTCTCAAATCTCTACTGCGCATTTGTAAAATGAGGTTTTTTTTCAGAGGCTAATAACTTGGCCAAATTGGGGTGAATTTTCATGGGGATAGCAAAAGGCATATCCTTACCTCCAGTCACCCAGGCCTTCTCCCAGCAGGGTAGCAGCATGAAATTTCGTGGAAATCAGGAGTCAGTAAATAGCCAAATACATATTGGGCAGTGAATTTCGGATCTCCAGCATGTGCCATTTAAAAAACAATAGATATTTGACAGGCAATATATTTGATTTATTAATATAGGGCAGAATTACATCCATTGAATTGAATTTGCTTTCGAGCAAACACCATTCCATTTTAGTTTTGGATGATTAAGCACTTCTGCAGTAACAAAAACCATTTAGTAGACTCATTATCTTATTTGACAAAAGACCAGGTTTTTTTCCTGTGTTAATATTTTTCTTTTTAAACAGAAACCTAGGAATATGAACATCCTCTTTAACACCAAGAATTCTGGTCCATGTGGGAACAGTAATCCCATCTGAAAAATATAACACAACCATGTTTCTCTTTATGTTATATGCATTCTGCACAAAAGTTTCTCTAAACTGCCAACTGAATCCAGTGCTGCCAACTCTTGAGTAAGGGATTTTGGCCCTTGCTGGAGCCAGTCTTGGAGTGACGCAAAAAGCTCCCACCCTCACATAAATTTCAGTCTTGCCTGGCAAAAACTCCCTCTTATTGGCTGGCTTCTCCACTTCCCCACCACCTGGCAAAGAGCAACCAATAAGGCTATTACAGGAAGCAGGGCAAGTTCTTCTCCCATGCTTCAGTAGCCAGAGAAGTTTTCAGTTAGTGAAGGAGGAAGAGGGAACAGCCCCACCGTATTCACAGGAGGAGAAGGAAGGAGGGAGCAGGACTGCCCTGAGTAGCTGGATTCTTTCTTCTTCCTCCTCCCTTTCTATGAAAATGAGTCCACTCCTCTCTGTTCTTCCCTCTCCATATCTGCAACACCAGATCTGGCAAGGGGAAGAGTGGGTGGAAATATATCTGGAGCTGCCTTCCTCTCCAGGGGATGGAGAAGAGGATCTCACAGCAGCTGCCCCCACAGAACTGCTAGAGGGACATGAACAATCTCTGGAACTGCAGGACAAGCAGAAGTTTGTACACTGAGGGGCAGGAGACAGATGAGATGCAGGGGAAGGGGGGAGGGCAAGCTGATGTGGGGGTTGGAAGTTCATAGTTAATTGCTGGGCTGGAGAAAGGGCAGAGGTAGGGTTGAGCGGTACAGAATTAATTAAAATATTTAGCTTTGGGGAGAAGCTGGAAGCTACACACCATCATCAGCCAGCAAGAGCCCCAGCAGCAAGGACCAGAATCACTTATTCTATAAATTTGGGAAAGTCGGCAATACTGCAACTTCCCCACACATATTTGGGATAGGCAGGGGGAGTTCAAACATCAAGAGGCAGAACAAGCACCTCCCTCTCTCAGTCTCCTTCTCTCATTTATATATAATTACATGATTTGGGGGCCAATCTCTAGATTTTGGGGGAATTGACTCATCATTTCTTAAGTTTGGGGGACGGCAGCACTGCATAGTAATACTTTGCATTTATTATGTAGTCCCTTCTTTCAAGGAATTCCACAGACATGAATTAAGCCTAAAAAACCTGTGAAGTAGATAGGCATGATTATTCTTGTTTTATACATGATCAATTTGACAAACAGAGGAAATTAACACCTAAATTTTCAATACTGTCAGCTACTGCTGAGCACCTCCTACTACCATGTGAGCAGCATAGTCCAATATTTCCAGAATTCAGGCCCTAGGTTTCTGAAGTTGGGCACTGAAAAATGAAGACACACAGTTCATGAATGCTTTTGAAAATGTGAGCCCAAGCTCACACAGGAAAGCTGGGAATTGAACCCTGGTCTTCACATTCCCAGATAAAAAATCATAAACTGTTAATAATCAGAAAAAAAGCAAAAATAATCTAAAGTACTAGATGAACTAATTCAAAATATGACTACAAACTACCCCCACCCCATTATTATTTACTCTTTTTTAAAAAACACGGCCTAGCCTGCCTTTGGGATAGCAAGTCAACTGATGATACATGCATATCTGCAGGTCATTACTCATTTCAGTGATGTGGTGTGTGTGTGGGCATATGCACCACCTTCCTACATCAAATACCTACATGTTTTAAGTCACTTAATGGATGCCTACATATGTGTCATTATTATTCATGGGTATATAAGTGACTTTGAATATGTAGGTATTTTATGTAGAAAGATGTGTATATGGAGATGTGTATATGGTTTGCATAAAAGATGCCTGAAGAAGAACAGCATCACTGTGGATGATTTTTGTTTGTTTTTTTTTCTTTTCAGATCTGGTCTGAAATACGTCTGTTTATTATAATTTCATATGTTGTGAGTAGTGTCTGCTAAAGCTCATCTCTCCTTGAAATAGTTTTGAAACTATCTGATTCAGTCTGTGATTTGCTCCATTTCTTATTTTACTTCTGTTTTGTTTAGTTACATCTTAGCTGCATATGATGATGTATTTTCAGCTAGTATTGCTGGGGTTTTAAAAGGTGCTGGTCCCTATTGTTTTGGACAGTCTAACGGGTATCTCTTGAAATGCAGGTTTTTATCACATTTTATAATGAAGTTTTTCTATGTAGTGTTCTGTGTGACCAGATATTTTAGAACTGAGTAAAATGCCATTAAAATGTGTTTGTTGTGACCTAGCATCCTACAGCTTCCCCAGCAGCAGTGAGGAGGGGGTGTTTGAGTTAATTTTGAAAGTGATAATTGGTGTGAGAATAAACATCTGATTACATTCTATATTTCTCCATTACAGCTAGGTATTGGCACTATCGTACTAGCTAAAAACAAACACAGAAACTCCCAGAACTGCAGTACAGTACTTATCTCAGATATATTAGAAAACAGAGACATGATACTAGCACTAATGCTAGATCTCTAATTAAATTCTCTAAATGTTTCCTCTTTACTGATTTATAATTGAGTTCACCACGCTGGCCTTCTCCCCCCCCCCCCCACCCCCCACCTCCAAAAAAATGACAGTAAGGACATTTCTAAAGTTCAGTTCCCACTATTACTTAAAACCTGCAGGGAAATATATTCTACTAGTGTTCATTCAGAGTAAGTTCTATGTTTTAAAACTGTTTTTGAATGATTTTGAAAGTGAGAACATACCTGCCATTGGTACTTCATGGATGCTTTGTTATTCAGTGTAGAGTGCATAGGGTTATTTCCAGCAAAAATCTCAATGCCAGCGATAATAACCTCCTACCATTGGAGGGAGCCATCAGCACTTGTTCAAAAAACCACTCCTGTAAGAGAAAATAACTGACCTGAGAAACCTGCTTCACCATTTATAATACCTGAATACTATACTGAAATTATAAAGGACAATTGTCTCTCACTGTCTACTTGTTAATAAAGAAGACACAATCATCTATTGTATTCCTTCCTTCCTATACAGTCGAAATTAGATATCAGAATATGAAATAACATGGGTTAGCCTGCATGCAAGTAATTCTTCAGAGGCTTATTTTGAAGTTGTATAAAATGCAAAATGAAGCTGTTGGTTATGCCCTTAGTGCTAAAGAGCTGCCACACATTTCTCTGAGTACATTTTAATAAAGGATGTAAATCACACACATGGTACAGTTAGCAGTATAGGTCAAATTCTATCCTCATTTATTCTTATGCAACTCCATCAATATGTTTCAAAGGA
Organism: Natator depressus; assembly: GCF_965152275.1. Lineage (NCBI taxonomy): Eukaryota > Metazoa > Chordata > Testudines > Cheloniidae > Natator > Natator depressus. The sequence goes on from NC_134237.1 coordinate 49,844,567, forward strand.
ATAAAAGAAAACTATATGGAAAAAACTTATTTTTAAAGGACAATACCAAGTGTGTGTGTGTGAGGGGGAGGGGTTGTGTACGCTGTGTTTACACTCTTCTTTATAAATGTGTTTCTTAGCTCTTGGTCACGTAGTTGAATTTCACCTTCAGCTGACTAGCACTGAGCTAATGAACCATGGTGAACACCAGAGGGTATATGCTAAAGTAAGAAGAAGAACAACAAGGATTTTGCTCTAAATAAAATTGATTTGATGAATGTTGGAGTAGTGTTACTTTTCCTTTCTGGTTGTAACTAACTGAACTCAGAGTATAGACCTGCTTATTGTTGTTTAGATTTTAAAACTCAATATAAATGATTATGACTGATGCAGCAGCTTTCACCTTGAAAGTGCTTTCCAAATCTTTTGGGCTGGATTCTAACTTGGACTGTACTCCCAAACAGGGAAATAAGAGGAAATAAAACCTCCTCTGAGTGAGCCACCTGGGTCTTTGGTCAGGACACATAGGGCATGGCTACACTTGCAGATGTAGAGCACTGTGAGTTAAACCCACCTTCGTAGCGCGCAGTAGGGAAAGTGCTGCAATCTGTCCACACTGAGAGTTGCAAGCGCACTGACGTGGCCACATTTGCTGCACTTGCAGCGGCACTGGGAGCGGTGCATTGTGGGCAGCTATCCCACAGAGCACCTCTTCCCATTCTGGTGCTGTGGCTTGTGGGAAGGGGGCATTCTGGGTCCTGTCCCAATGCCCCATGATGCATCAGTTCACATCCCAGCATTTCCTTTGCATTCCACATTTGGCGCCATCTTTCAACCGTTTTTGTACTGCGTGCTCTGTCTTCCCTTTCGGTCTGCGGGAATGGAGCCTGCATTGCTGAGGAATATGCTGACGAGTCTTGCCAGCATCACGTTTGGCAGTCAAGTTATTCCTTAAGATCCAAAGTGACAGTGAGGACTCCAACGATGATATCGACTCGAGTAATAATGCAAATGACACGAGTTTGCTTGTGGCATTCACGGGCATGCTCACCACTTTTGGGCTCGAGAAACAAGCACATCGTCATGCAAGTCTGGGATGACAAGCAGTGGCTGAAGAACTTTCGGATGAGAAAAGCCACTTTCATGGGACTGTGTGAGGAGGTTGCCCCCACCCTGCGGCACAAGGACACGAGATTGAGAGCTGCCCTGATGGTGGAGAAGCGGGTGGCTCTTGCAATCTGGAAGCTGGCAACTCCAGACAGCTACCAATCGGTCGCTGTCATAAATATAAAGGGAAGGGTAAACCCCTTTAAAATCCCTCCTGGCAAGAGGGAAACTCATCTCACCTGTAAAGGGTTAAGAAGCTAAAGGTAACCTCGCTGGCACCCGACCAAAATGACCAATGAGGAGACAAGATACTTTCAAAAGCTGGGAGGAGGGAGAGAAACAAAGGGTCTGTGGGTCTGTCTATATTCTGTCTTTGCTGGGGATAGACCAGGAATGGAGTCTTAGAACTTTTAGTAAGTAATCTAGCTAGGTATGTGTTAGATTATGATTTCTTTAAATGGCTGAGAAAAGAATTGTGCTGAATAGAATAACTATTTCTGTCTGTGTATCTTTTTTGTAACTTAAGGTTTTGCCTAGAGGGGTTCTCTATGTTTTGAATCTAATTACCCTGTAAGGTATCTACTATCCTGATTTTACAGGGGGGATTTCTTTATTTCTATTTACTTCTATTTCTATTAAAAGTCTTCTTGTAAGAAAACTGAATGCTTTTTTCATTGTTCTCAGATCCAAGGGTTTGGGTCTGTGGTCACCTGTGCAAATTGGTGAGGCTTTTTATCCAACATTTCCCTGGAAAGGGGGGGGGTGCAAGTGTTGGGACGATTGTTCATTGTTCTTAAGATCCAAGGGTCTGGGTCTATAGTCACCTAGGCAAATTGGTGAGGCTTTTTACCAAACCTTGTCCAGAAAGTGGGGTGCAAGGTTTTGGGAAGTATTTTGGGGGGAAAGACGTGTCCAAACAGCTCTTCCCCAGTAACCAGTATTTGTTTGGTGGTGGTAGCGGCCAATCCAAGGACAAAGGGTGGAATATTTTGTACCTTGGGGAAGTTTTGACCTAAGCTGGTAAAGATAAGCTTAGGAGGTTTTTCATGCAGGTCCCCACATCTGTACCTTAGAGTTCAGAGTGGGGGAGGAACCTTGACAGTCGCTAACCAGTTTGGAGTGGGGAAGTCGACCGTTGGAATTGTGTTGATGCAAGTTTGAAGGGCCATTAATCGCATCCTGCTCAGAAGAACTGTGACTCCGGGTAACGTGCGTGACATTGTGGCTGGCTTTGCACAAATGGGTTTCCCTAACTGCGGAGGGACAATAGATGGGACGTATATTCTAATTCTGACACCAGCCCACCTAGCCTTCAAGTACGTTAATTGGAAGGGCTATTTCTCTATGGTTCTCCAAGCGCTTGTGGATCACCATGGGCCTTTCATTGACATTAACACAGGCTGGCCTGAAAAGGTGCATGACGCATGCATCTTTCGTAACACTGGCCTGTTCAGGAAGCTTCAAGCCGGGACTTTTTTTCCAGACCAGAAGATCACCGTAGGGGAAGTTGAAATGCCCATTTTGATCCTTGGAGACACCGCTTACCCTTTTATGCTGTGGCTCATGAAACGCTACACAGGAAGCCTTGACAGCAGCAAGGAGCAGTTCAACAACATGGCTGAGCCAGCGCAGGATGACTGTGGAGTGCTTTTGGCTGTTTAAAGGGTTGCTGGCGCTCTCTGTATGGGAAGCTGGACCTGGCCAATAACAGCATCCCCGCAGTTATATCTGCATGCTGTACCCTCTATAACATTTGTGAAGGGAAGGGTGAAAGATTCACTCAGGCATGGAACTTGGAGTTTCAACACCTGGAGGCTGAATTTGAACAGCCAGAGAGCAGGGCTATTAGAGGTGCCCAGCACGGGGCTGCAAGGATTAGGGATGCCTTGAGGGAGCAATTTGAGGCTGAAAGCCATCAGTAATGTCTGGTGCAGTGCCCTGCACGGGAGTGAAGTGTGGTAGGATTCTGTTTTTGCCATGTATGATACACTGACTTGCAGTGCCTGTTGCTTTCCTGGGCTAAGGTTTCTTTTACATTATGCAATAATAAAGAATGTTTTCAAAGCCAAAAAATCAATTTATTGAAAAGAAACACAACACAAAGGGCAAGGGGGTGGGGTGGGGTGGGGTGAGGAACGGTACACAGATTTGTGTATGTCCTGTCTGGAGTGCTGTGCAATGCATGCTGCATTTCAGGATGGCTATACTGCATGGTGATGGGGGTTGAGTGCAGTGGGTAAGAGTCGTAGTTTTCAGGGCTGGGTGGTGAAGCTACAGATGTTGGAGGCAGCGGGTGGCGGTAAGAACCCACATGTTGGGGAAACTGGTTTGGAGGTGACATGTTGGCACAAGGAAAAGAGTTTTGGGACAAGGGCTGCAGGTGGGGGTGGGCAGGTGCAGTAGTGCTCTGCCTGCATGGCTACCAGTGCCTGGATCAAGTCCACTTGGCGTTCCATGATGCTTATTAGCCACTCTGTGCTTTGGTGTCGGTGATCTGCATTCTGCTGGTGGACCCTCCTTATATTCTCCTGCCACTCCGGCACTTTTTAAATTTTCATTAGTTAAATGCTGCATGACTTCATGCAGCATGTCCTCTTTGCTTCTACATGGCTTCTTCCTGATTCTTTGCAGCCTCTCGGCCGTTGATAACACGGAGGGCTAAGATCTCAAGGTTGCATCTGTAAAGGCAAAATGCAACGCTTAACAGAGGCAGCATTGTTCACACCAGACAGAGCAATGATTCCCCTGTACTCAAGGGCAAGCACAGTCTACACAATAGTATAATTTGCCTGTTCCAAAGCGAGCATACGTAATCCATGGGAGCCCCAAAATGGTGAGTAAGCACAGGGTCAACCGTGACTGACTGTTTCATGGCTGTACTGTCCTCTGAGTTTCTGTGCCTTGGGGAGATCCAACAGTGGCAGGGGGCACCTATAATGAACACTGTCCCCACATTTTCCACAGGAGTTCATCCTGGAAGATATTTCACTGCTGAGGTTGACCAGGGAAGCAAGGGAGTCTTCTACTGCAATGCGGCTTCTGCCCTGGCCCATATGCAGCTTGCCTGTGTGCAGCAATGGTCCCCCCGCCCCACACGGCACAGTGGCACAGACAAGTTAGCCTTACTGGGATGAGGACAACAGTGGCTTTCCCGAAAAACCTGCTCAAGCGCATTGCCCAAGTTCTGGCTGAGACCTTTGAAGAGATCACTGAGGCTGATTACTGTGATGTGAGAGAGCACATCAACGCCCTATTCCGCGTCTATGCATGCATGCAGCCCTAACCCTCCTCTCCCCAAGAGCCTGCACCGAATAATTTCCTTCCCAGAATAAAAGCTGCTTACCGGGAACTTCCTCTGGTGTTTGTCCTTCCCCAAGCACCGGCCGCCGCGACTGGCTACCTTCCGCCTGGCTTGAGAACAGCTCCTGGCTGCATGCCTCTAGGGATTCCGGGTGTCTTCCTCAGCCGGAGTACCCTCACTCCCGCTGTGCTGCTGCTGCTCCTTCTCCTCCTCCTCTTCCTCCTCCTGCCTTGTTGCGCTGGCCTCTGAGGTGTCCATGGTGATACTGGGCATGGAGGTGGGGTCACCCCCAAGTATTGCATCCAGCTCTTTGTAAAAATGGCAGGTCACGGGGGCCGCTCTGGAGTGGCTGTTTGCTTCTCAGGCTTTGCGGTAGGCATTCCGCAGCTCCTTCACTTTAACCCTGCACAGCAGTGCGTCCCGGTCATGGCCCCTTTCCAGCATGGCCCTTGATATCTGCCCGAAGATACCATAATTCCTGCAGCTGGAGCGCAGCTGCGACTGGACAGCTTCCTCCCCCAAACACTGATGAGGTCCAGCACCTCGCCATTGCTCCGCACTGGGGATCCCCTGGCGTGTGGAGGCATGGTCACCTGGAAAGATTCGCTGAGACCACTCCACGCCTGGCTGAGCAAACAGGAAGGGGATTTTCAAAATTTCCAGAGAATTTAAAGGGCAGGTCTGATGGTTGGTCACCTGTGGGCAGGGCAGTAGAGTTCAAAGTGAAGACCAGAGTGGCTAGACAGGCATTGTGGGATACTTCTGGATGCTGATCACAGCACAATAACAGACAAGGGTGTCCACAGTGGCACCATGGTGCTCCAGCGGTGGCGCAGCAAACATAATTCCATTGGCTGAGGTGGAGTACTAGGAGCGCTGTAGCCACGGAGACAGAGGGCTCTACATGCCTTGCCAGTGTGGACGGGTAGTGAGCTAGTGTGCCCGGGGCTCCTTTATTGCACTGTAACTCACAAGTGTAGCCAAGCCCATAGGAGTGAGCATTTTCTATACACCAGTTTACTCCTCCCAGAACACATGGATGGGGTAAGCTTGCATAATGGGGTGGTGGCTGGGGTGTGGTAGTATTTTATCAGCTTAAGTTATGTCTGGCTGCCTATATCCCCAAGGGGCCATGTGATGGGAAGTTCACCTCGCAAAAGCCCCGCATGGGTTAAGGTGGCTCAGAAAGTACCAATTAACCATATAGACTGACACCTGGGGGAGATCAGTCTTGACTGATAAATTACTAGTGAGGGCCAGCTGAGGGAGAAGCTAGGAAGTTTGTAGTGGAATGAGGCTGCTGATAGAAAATCTGTAGTTTGCTCTCTGAGGACAGAGGCATGAGTAAGAAGAAGCCTGGGGAAAGCAAAAAGCCTTGGGATCCTGTCCCTGATGGAAGGGGTTTACCCAGAGTCACTGTGGAGAAGCCTGGGAAAAAAGAGAGAGAGAAGATGCCTATAGAAGGAGCAGTGAGTTTTGAGACTGCATAGACTTTGGCTGCTGACAACATACTCTAGGCTGGAACCCAGCGTAGCAGGCAGGCCTGGGTTCCCCTGCTGGGAACTGGCATAGGGCTGGTTAAGGTGGCATCTGGACAGCTGGGCCAGTGAGACTTTGATACCCTGGAAGGGGAATACTACATAGTGATGTGGCTGGAGGGAAAAGTGCCAAAGAGTGAATACCCCAAGTCCTGGAGCACAGGAGGGACTGCAGTGCAAGTGAGTGATGGAAGGAGGCAATAGACCTGATGAGAGCGGATCCCCAGATGAGTGGACTCTGCTAGTAGTAAGTGAAGCCTGTTACAGGTTGTTATAGCAGTCAGAGATAATGGAGGCATAGGACTGCCCCAGCTATGTTCCCTTTACCCTGGGAAAGCTTCCTGTACTGGAGGCCAGGAGCATGGATGACATAGGAACCACTAAAGCAGCTCTACCCCACCTTGAAGATTCCCCTACAAAGGGGAAATGAGCAGAGGGCTGAAAAAGTATAGTTACTGCTTATCAAGTTACTGCTTATTAAGGGTGGCAAAATAGGGCTTTTTATAGTTCTATTAAAACTCATGTGCAGACCATCTAAATTTTTTAATTTGGGAGCTATTGACTGCTTAAAATATTAACAAATTGCTAGGTAAACATTTGAAATCCGGTGATTACTAGGTAAGAACACGAACAGCTCAATCCTTTAAACCATCTTGTTTAAATGTTAACTAAGGATCAAATGACCAAGTTCAAACTGAAAATTGAGATTTCTATTATTGCCTCAGGCTCATTGGTTTTTGGATATTAGATTTTTTTTTTTTAAATCTCTCTCTTTACTGACTCCCTCCACTACCTCCTACTACTTTATTGCATCAAAGTCCACGTAAAAAACAGACTCCAAATCATAACTGAACACAAGTGCTAAAGTCATTACTTTGAGGATTTTATTAATTTCACCATTTTCATACTTCACTGTTTTAATCCTAGTTAAAACATTTCACTGTGGAGTATAAATCTATATGAAAAGAAAGCAGCTGGCGCTTTCTGTTGAAATGTTTGCTGATTTAGGAGTTGTATTTCCAGGTGGTTGGCATCAGTGCAGCATGTGGTTAGGGTCAGGTGCTCTAAATTTGATACCTTCTTTGTTTGGGGTTTTAATAGTCAAAGCTGTTAGATACATAGCCTTAATGTATAGATAAAAGGAGTTATCTGGTATTCTAAGTTGTTTAGAATTACACTGTTAGATTATCAGCATAAAAGCACTAAACTGAGTGCATAGCTTTCAGGTGGAAGACATCCCTGAATGTAGACTGCCTCTGCTCTTGATGTGCTTTGTAATACAATATGACAGGCTGCAAACATAGTCAAAACAATTCTAAGAATAAGAGCGTATAAAATGCTATTTTTTCCTATCAAATCAACAAACTGATTCTTCCCAGAGTTTCTAGATTTGGAACGCAGACTAACACATCTGTGTAGATAAATCCCTGTAAAATGCAAAACATTTAAACAAGCATCACATGTTTACTGAATAGCATCTCTTGTTTTCATTTTAAAAAGCTCTGTCAATTGTACAAACAAATGCTATTCTCCAGTGTGAATGCACCAGGCCCCGTACTCATTGACAATTTGATACCAAACACTTCAGGGTTTAAAAACTAATTATGACAGTCCATCCCACAACTTTTTTGTAACCCCTCTGTGAAAATACCTGAAGAGAACAGACGTGTTGTTGGAGCTGGCCTGTATTCTACAGTTTTGCAGCTACACAGGCAGAAGTTCCATTGCTGTCAGGGGGATTTTATAGAAATCCCCTCTGCAATCGAATATACCACTCTGAACTTGATGAAAGGCAACCAATGAAAGCAAAACTACTTTTTTACAACACTTTGCTCTAAAGGGAGAAACAAGCAGCGGCTTGTGCACTGTAACTCACTGTGTGAATACAGCTACAGTACAGTAGAAGTGCAGGCTGTAAGAGTCACGCCCTGCCTTGCTATGCTGACAGTCACTTCACATTGCTATGCTACCTCATGAGACCACCTGGAAACACAACCAAGCTGTGCTAGCCAATACTGAACCAATAGGCCAAGGTAGTGTTAAGAGAACTGTAGTGTTAGTGGTGCTATTCTGTCATCTGAAATGTAAAACAGATTCTTTTTCACTGTTGTAATATTGCCAGGGCATTTTTTACAAATATGGAACATTTTAATCCCAGCGTTTTCTACAAATGGAATTTTTTTGTTAATTAAAAAAACTCTGAAATTTTACATAAACTTTCCCTATCCTAAATTGTTGCTTATTTTATTTCACCCCAGTGGCTGCCCTGCAGTGGGAGGTGAAATGTTTCCTACGCTGTTAAGTTTGTCAAAATGTTGGCATCCTTCTGGAAGAAAGGTGTTCTTCTAATGTACAATCAATATACTTATTTATGCAAAAAACTTTACAGAACATTCAAAGTATTGGAGTGTAATGATTTAATTCATTTGCATTTAATCACTTTGTGATATTGAAAGATGCTTTAAAACCAATTTTCATTAAATCGTGATGATGCTCGAGTCCCAGAGGACTCGAGTTACCACCACTACAGAGATTAGGCAACATGAAACAGCTCATGCTCAGCACCACCCTAAACTGGAACATGAACAGCAAGCATTACATGGGCAATTCTACCTGTCCCTGTTTGGGGCGGGGGGCATGAACTGCGGGCTCCCTGTGCCTGGAAGCCTGGTGGCCTTGTCTGAATTCTGCCTTACCAGGTACAGGTTGTGACTTTAGAACCATGCAAACCTTTAACACATCTTTTTAAAAAATCTCAAAACCCTAATGCCTTGTCTTCGCTACTGGGATGAGTCGACCTAAATTAACCTACTGCAGTTACATGAATAACGTAGCTGGAGTCGACGTAGCTTAGTTCGACTTACCCTGGTGTCTTCACTGTGCTGTATTGAAGGGAGATGCTCTCTGGTCGACTTACCTTACTCTTCTCAGAGAGCTGGAGTATTGGGGTCAAACAGAGTGCTCTGCCATTCATTTAGTGGGTCTTCACTAGACCTGCTAAATCGATCCCTTCTGCATTGATTGCAGGAGAATTGATCTCCCTGTGGTGATCAGCCCCAAGTGATCCTCTCTGAGCATGATGCAGAGTTGAGAAAAATACAGGGGCACAAGAGTCCCAAAAACTACAGAAGGGAGAGTGAAAACCACACTCATGACATAATCCTTCTATCAGTTCCATGATTTTTAGGCTAACTGTTCCTTCCTCCCTCCTCCTGGGTTAATAAAATACTATTGTGGTGGGATGCATGGATTCCAGCAGTACAGCTAGGGAACAGCCAATGTACAGACATGTTGCCCTCCAAGCCCAGTGAACTTCCAAGTAGAAATCCCTATAGGAGTTAACGTTGCTCCTTGGCTGGGGCTCTGTGAGCTTCAGGCTTTAAGATCACATGACTAGCCTCATCATGTGGCTTTCCTTTGAAAAATTCTCCTCTCTAACTCTGTTTCACTGCACTTCTTACACAGCTGTTAATGCTGAAGGTCTAGAGAATTGAGGTTAAGGCATTTGGTCACTTGCCTACTCTGTATATTTAATGGCTATATTATCTTATTTATATATATATGACTGTAAATGTCTTGATTACCAGATCTTAAACCTGACAACTGCAGTGTGGAACAAGCAGGGATACAAAAATTGTTGTGCTCCTTGATGGTCTGCCAACTCCCTGAGTGGCTGCCCCTGTAGTTCTGGTGGACCCTGGCTGCTACTGCTCTTGGATGGAGTGGAGGGTTTTGGTCAGTTTATTGGTCCCTGGGGCTAGCTGATGTTAGCTCATTAGCCCTTGTGGTAGTGAGGGCAAATGAATGACTGCCCAGAGTCACTGTATCCATAGCTCTTGGTGTATGGCTACAGGTGAATTGGGGACATGATGCTCTGGTATGAGAGTATTCCTGCATAGGTCTTGATTCTAGTCCTGGAGAACTAACTATAGTCAATGGGCCAGATTTGCAAAGGAACACAAAGGAATCCTAGTTGGATTTTTCAACCATCCCTTAGTGAATTAGGCATCTAACCTTATTAAGAGCTTTTGTAAATCTCACTAGGCACCCCTCTGCATCTTTAGGCACCTTAACATCTTTGTAAATCTGGCCCAATGTGCTTATAGCCACTTTAACCATAGACATGAAGATTAGAATGTCTCCTCGGCGCCACATATGACTAGAACGAAGTTCCTGTTAAGAGCTGAAGAAAACCCAAGTGAAAATAGGAACCCCTGTCCAAGCAGAGAGGGAGCAGACCTGGTCTCCCCTCTTGTGTGCTCTTCCTAATATGGGTCCTGTAGTGGGGAGAATTGTAGGAATGGGGGAACCAACCAATCCCCAGATCCATGCTAGGGAGCTGTGGCACAGAACACTGTTCATGTGGTGGGTGAAAGTTGGGCTGAGACTCAGGATCAGTCAGGGGCGGGGCGAGAATGGGGAAGGGATAATGAGCTAGTGGAATTAGAAAGAAAAAGGGAGAAGCATGGAGTGAGGATGGTGCATGCAGTGGGAGAAAGGGAGGGAGAAGATCTTGAATGGAAAATAATCCAATCTTTGTTAGGCATGTCTAAAACTAACCTTCCAAGTTTAGGATGTGTGATCATCTAAGGTGCCAATCCTGCACCCATTGAAGTAAATAGTGATGCTCCCATTGCCTTCAGTAATGCAGGATTGGCCCATAGTACCTTGTATATTTAGTTCATTTTTTATGTTGTATATCTTCCATTCAGTGGATTCACAGCAGTTACCACATGAACACAAAGAGGTGATCATGTTATTGCAAACTCTTGTTCAGTTTTAATGGAGCAATGTCTTTTATCAACATAAATATGAGATACATAAAATTAGTGTCAGGATAATTAGTATATATGTCATGCTCTTTATTCATATGAAAAGGCAAGAAATTACTGCTTGGGTGAGTAAATATTGGAGATTGACTGTTCATGTCCAAATTTGGTTTCCATTGGGGGTAAAATGAAGCTTATCCATCACAAACATATGTTTTGTGCTTGCCTACCATTTTATTTCAGCAGGAAACAGAAAATGCAAGAATTGCTAATCAGAAAACACCTAATTTCAAACCAATTACAGGAAATACTTGGAATGGGTGCAGGGTTTGAAGCATAATGAAAGCAACGTAGAACACTAACCTATTCCTTGAAGCCCAGTCCAAGAGAGCCACCTCTACATATGAATCCCTTTCTGATAATAGCACAGGGAAGATTTTTTTTTTAACATTTTAAAATCCTTTCCTTAGAATAACAGTTTAATTGGTAAGTCATCCTGTTTAATCACAATTCAATAATTAATTACTTCCCACCCCATACTTCACTTGGGGAGTAATGTCTCCTCAATTGACACCAAACTCTGGACTCAAATGTCCGATATAGAACCACATACATATGTCTCGGGGGAAAAAAATTAGGGCAAATAAGGTAAAACCAGGGGAAGTCAGTTTCTATATGTGGATAAATAAAAATATATGAATGTGTTACTTTGTTTCAGTCTCTTCACAAAATGTCACTGACCCATATTTATCTGTATTTTGATTGTGCTGAAGTTAATGGAATTAACATTGCTGTAGTCTGGTATTTTGGCTGTTCTTATCATTAGTCTGATCCAGAAACATGAAGAGACCTCTTTGCGCCTACTGAAGGGTAGACCATTAGGAGTAGAGGACAATCAACACCACACAGGAACTACCCAACCTATCAAAAGATCAGGTTATCAATGAGTGACAATATATTAACAGGTAAAGGGGTTTCCTTTTTAAAAATCCAGGACTGGGGATACACTGTAAAAGCTATGCCATATGTACTTAAACACAATGGATCCAATCCTGCACCTTTCAAAATGATGCCAAAATGCCCATTGACATTGATGGTATGGGTTCATGCCTAAATATCAAGATAAGAGAACTTTCCATATAAATAAATCAACAGGGTCAGCTAATGAAAGGATTTCAAAAGCAATGTAAAAAGCAGGAACTCGGCATGGGTTTTGGGGAAAAATATAATGTGTGAATTTTTTGATTCCATAAATGCAATATGAACTACTATGTCAGCAGGCAACCTAGGGTACAAGATTAAACGGGGTGAACAATATGTGGTCTGTGAGCTACTCAACTGCAAGGTTTTTATTGCTAGAAGTCATACAAAATAAACTTTGTTTTTAAACAAATATACAAGCAGAGCAAATAAGATGCATGTATGTTTGAAAAACAAATGATATACATATGCAAATTGGAAACATTGGTAAGAGGAACCCAAGGGCTGTATCTTTTGCTGTTGCAAAAAATGGGCATAACTTTGTTTAAGTTTTTTTACAAGTTCATGTACTCTTATGGCTATTCAAAATATTTTTTGGACTCAAGAAAATGCATTGTCAACAATTGAAAAAGGTGTAAAAGGTAGCTCTAAATATGGTAAACTGCCATTTAATTACATTCTTCTCATTAGCTGGATAGCACTAAGAAGAAATGAGGGCTATGTTTTTCATTTGCTAGTAAAGAAGTAGCATTATTTTTATTTGCCTTCAGCAGAGGAACCACTTTGTTCTTAAAATGTGGAAGCTATCTCCAATTTACAGTAATTTCTCCAGGCTTGTGAGCAAAAAAACATTTGTCTGATATCAGCGTTTCAGCTAAAAATAGATGCATTGTGAGCTCTCCACTGTAAAGACAATAAAAGAACAAGCAACTCCTCCCCCTTTTACCTTCTCTCCAGAAAACAATAGCCCAGCTGTGCACCTGTGATCTGAACATTTCATGCATGTGTGCCCCTTTATATACTGAAAAGGGGCACAGCCACTTCCATGGCAGCATCTCCCACTTTCTCTGGACTCCGAGTCCTCTCTGCTGGGTCTAGAGCAGGAGTTCTCAACCTTTTTCTTTCTGAAGCCCACCCCAACATGCTATTAAAAACTCCATGGCCCACCTGTGCCACAGCATACTGGCTTTCTGCATTTAAAAGCCATGGACAGCTTTGAGGGTGGCAATTGCCTGAGGCCCCATGCTACAGGGGCCCCCACAAAGCTACTTTGCTCAGGCTTCAGCCCCATCTGGTGGGGCTTAGACTTGCTGGGGCTAAGGGCAGAAAGCCAAATGCTGGCCCTGCTTGGTGGACCCCTGAAACCTGCTCATGGCCTGCCAGGGGACCCCATACTGCTGGTTAAGAACTGCTGGTCTAGAGAGCTATGTGGGGGGAGGAGGAAGGGACTGAGGAGGAACAGGGGGTGCAAATATGGGGAAAGGGTTGACATATATCATTCTCCTAACATCAAACAGAGTTCAGGACATACATATAAAACCCAAGGCTGTCTTATATTTCTGCAATCTCCTCACTGCCCCCAAAATGGTGGGGAAATCTTCCCTTAGGAAGGTGGGTTTCAGGAGCAGACACTGGCACATGAAAGCCTGATAGAGCAGTGCTAATGAAGCCCCACTGAAGGAAAATGGGGGAAGGGAAAGGAAGGGACACCACTTACATGAAATTTCAGCACCTCCTGTTTATCTCCCAGGATCTGTGGACATTTTAGGGGAATTTGTGAGGTTGAAGGCTGACTTTTTGACAGAACCACTGGAGGGAAATTTCTGTGAGGTTATTTCATCTACTTTAGCTCTCCTCCTGTGGATTTTCCATCTAAAGAGCTAGGGGATTTGCTGCCCTGCCCCTCTTGCTAACTCACTGAGAAGTGAAGAAAGGTTTCCTGGTAGAGATTCAAGTCAGTCTCCGGAGCCTGAGAATCTGGTTAGGTTGATTCAAAATAAAAAGGCAAATAAAGCACTTGGCCTTGACAATGTCAACTATTTTTCAACTATAATGGAAAGCTTTTTCAAATGAGCATGAATATTTATAACTGACAAATTAATCAATGGCAGTAATGATAAATAGGCCACTCTCCCTCCTCACTTTAAATGATTTAGACAAGTGAAATTTCTTGCCTGGGGGAGGACATGTGCCTTCAAAACTTAGTTCTGAGATATAGGTATGGTATATTAGACTATTGTCTGATCAGTGAGGAGATAAACATGTAGAACATGGGATAATATACATCATCTGTATACCTTGGATACTGCATAAACTATTCATGTACTAAGAATTGCATATATCCAGATATTGTGGCAGCATCTACTTCTGTGTTTGTACAGCTCCACTACAATGAGGTTCTGATATTTGTGAGCTACCACTATACAAATAAATAATATATTAACTGTTTATGCTTGGGGAAACTGTGGTATTCTCATACCAGTCACCTTTAGCAAATTGTGGGGTCAGCTGCATTTTTTTTTTTCCCTATAGTAAGTGGAAGCAGTGCCTCTGGGCTATAGTACTTCCAAAGAGGCAGGTGTAGAATATGTGCTATCTGCGGCCCTGATCCAAAATACATTCAACTCCGTGTAAAGACTCCTCCCATTGACTCCAGTGGGCTTTCGCTCAGGTCCTGTATAAAATAGTGCTACACTAAATGCTTCTGTTTTAGATAGTTTTAAAGGCCATATTTTACATTACGTTCTTTTATTTCTGCATCAAATTTCTAAAGATTCGTATCCCTCTTTTCATGCCCTGATTTAAAATCTCTGCTGCTAAGCACTAACATTTCAGATCACATACCACGGGGGATTTATCAGTAGACTACAGTGCAGGTAATAACATTATTGCATCCTCAGTATCAACAAACCAGATGATGATATAATTCACTATGTACTCAAATTATTTTTGGTTAGTTGAATGTCATATATCCAATCTGCACTATGTCTCCCATGGTTGCTGCTTGTATATTTGAGGAGACTATATATGGTGTCTGTTTTTATTTACTGTATCTATTTATGTACAGCCCTCCAAATACCATTAACATCACAATTGCTGTATATTGATCACTCCTGCGCTACTATTGCATTTATAAGTCCACATACTACAAATATACAGGTGAGATGTTATGGCCTTGAGTTCTCCTATTGGAAATAAATGAAATTACTCACATGTGTAAAGTGATAAACACATGAAATAGATTCTTCTCTGGAACAAAAATAGCACTGGAATGTAACTGTTATCCAAATAGTGTCTGAATATTTTACCCAAATGATTAGGAGACTAAATTCCTTTTTTAAAAATGAGATTTAGGCTCCGAAGTGCCTCAGTTACTTTTGAAATTGGAATTTAAGTCACATAAGCGTGTTGAAAATTTTACTCTGGATTTTCCTTGTCCAAAACTCATACAACACTCATATCTGTGCACATATAATTAGCCTGAATTGTACAGTATTTAGCAAAAAGAAAAGGGGTACTTGTGGCACCTTAGGGACTAACCAATTTATTGGAGCATAAGCTTTCGTGAGCTACAGCTCACTCACGAAAGCTTATGCTCCAATAAATTGGTTGTCCCTAAGGTGCCACAAGTACCCCTTTTCTTTTTGCGAATACAGACTAACACGGCTGCTACTCTGAAACAGTATTTAGCACAACTTCAAATGTCATCTAGGAAACTATATTGTAGTACAATCATGATGGAATGATTGTGACTAAAGGATTTATTAATAAAATTACTCAGGATTGATGAAACTAAGATAATAGACTACAAACTTGATAAAGTATAATTATGCCATATTTAAAAAAAAATTGTTACTGGAGACACTTTAAATTTCATTTAGCAGAGCCACAGAAATAACATTCATTATTAAATTATCTTTATTTTCTTGTTTTTAGCACATAAACAGCATTAATGGGAGTTCACCAGACAAAATATTTTGTGGGTCTGGTATTGCTGGCATCGTGTGTAAAGATGTCTCTAAACGAATGCTAATAACGCAGCACTTCTTAATGATTCTTTGGTGCATGCTCAGATTATATGCAGGCCACTTACTTGACCCAGATTTTGTAGCTATGAATAGGTCTGTAGTAGAATGTGGCATGGTTAAGAAAGTTTGTTTCAAGGGTTGAATTAATGCTTCATCTTAATACTGAATCTCATTGATAGCTTAATTCAATATATCCATTCTAGCCAGCTGTCTACAGAGAATTGACTAACCGTTCCCTTCATGTGGGATGGATTCTTCTGGGGACAGTTTCTAGTTTAATTAACTTTCAGGTAAAGTGCCTTCCATTAGCACTACAAAGTTCATATGTGAAAATAGGCATAAGAGAGTTTATAAATGACAAAAAGGAATTGTTTTCCAAATGCATTTGGAAAACAACTTTTTAATAAGAATCAGTAGCAGAAAGTGCAATGTTAAGATCATCAGTGGGGCTTTGCAAATGATGAGAGGATAACACATTCAATCCATACTTTATATTTTCAGGCTGGTTTGGCTCTCCTTTGGGCTGATTCAATCCACATGAGCTTGCAGCATTAATTTAAGTTCTCTATGTTGACTTATTATATGGCATGATGGAAAGAGTCAAGTCTATTTGGACTGTAAGATCTTTAGGGCAGGGATCTTGTCTTATGTGTATATTGTGTTTGATAACAGCATGGCTGTGCAGTTGTTTCAGGACTTGAGTTTACTGCACGTGTCAATATATAATACATATTCAGTATGTATACTTACTTTCTGTACTGAATGTCCTTAGATAATATAAGATGGAGTAGTGGTGGTTTTATCAACGAATAAAACTACAAAATTGAAAAACAAATGCCAAAAGCACATTGGCAACCTCTCATGCCTTCAGGGAGTATGGAACTACTGCATACTGGAGACTATACAAATCGAACAAAAATAAGTCTCTCTTCTTAGCCCAGAAGGTATTAGAGGTGTTAACACCTCTTAAACAAAAAAAGAGGCCATCTGTTTAGAAAGGTTTATGTTAACCCGTATAATCAAGTTAGATTAAGTAAACAAGAAATCTAGACTTTATGGCTACAATGATATTGGGAGATTATAGTTCATGAGCATGGATAACATCAGAGCTGTGATGCTTCCCTGAATTAAAGTATTTTCTGGATGTTTTCCAAATGGCAATTGGTATTTACCCTTACATGTTCTGCATGCTTAGGGGATGGGTGTGTTGTCCCTTAAAGGGCCTGATTCTGCAGAATATGGGGAACCCCACTGATTTAAATTGACTTGTGGATGTATAACTGCTCACAGGAAGAGCACAGAAGCTGGCAAAATTGAGCCCTAGGTGGGATGGTTTTCAGATATACTGAGCAGTTGTCTGTGACTCTGCAACTCTGAACATCAGGCCACAAGTATCTGCCAATCACTGAAATCCACTTAAAACCATCTTCTAGTGCCATCTTTATTTCAGCTCTCAGAAGTAAAGCGGGTCAAAATTTGGAATTTGTTTCACAGGAAACTTTGACAATTCAAAATTGGTTTTCGTTATAAATCAAACTGCCTCATTTTGTGATGTATTTCTCACAAACTTGTATCAAGCTGTTTCATGATAACACAAACCAGAGACACTTTGATCTAGGATAGAATATAAGAGGGTTTCAATCAGTATTGGGTAGCTGCTTCACTTAATTTTTAAAATAAATACAATAATAAAAATAGAATATTGAAGTTGTCAGATTACAACTTATCTGTAGTGCACGTAGTACACTACCACTACTACTATCGACATGTCACGCAATAATGTAAAAATAAGTTATGAAACAAAAAATGGAAAAAAGTTTTGAAATTCTGAAACAAATTTGAAATGTTCCAAAATGAATTTTTTCCAAACAGAAGGGAACTTTTCCATGGAAAATTTAGCTGAAATGATACTACATCATTAACAATTTGACAAAATAGCTTTTTCAGTGGAAAAACTCTTTGAATTAAATATTTCAGACCAACTCTACTCTGACATACTTGATTTTAAAACATGTAATTTACATTGAAATATTAGCCTCTGGTAGCCTTTCAGAGACATTTTGGAGTGTGTCCTCAACTCCATTTTCTATGCCTACAAGGTCAGAGCATCTGTACTGGTAGTGGCTCCCCCACCAAGAAGATAACCCTGGAATTGGCCCTCAAAACATTTCTGATTCTATCTACTGTTCACCCAGCTACAAAACCATCTGGGAAATGGTGAACAGGACTCTGTAATATTTATCTAGGCAATTTTATTATGTTCACCTATGTGGTATATCTTTAGTGTTTGATCTCTCCTTACCAGTCAGGCAGTGGAAGCTGATGAAAATATCTACAGACAATAGTTAAGCAGGTTTGGAAAGAGAGAAATAGCTGGGGAGCACAGAAGAGAGAGAAATGATGGGAGATATGAGGGCAGGGAAAAACCCTGAGGAATAACAGAACAAATATTATCCAGCTGTAGGGGTAATAGGAGTAATGAACTATCTTTCTGGAGAAAATAGTTCCCTCACAATTATGTATCCTGCTTTTAGACTCAGGCAATATTCTGCAATCTGAGGTGCACCTGGCCTAGAAGCAAATGTTACTAACTGGCTGTGAAAGCAATAAAGGTATCTGTTTTCTATGATGCCTTTAAGGTAGGTAAAGAAGTAATTTTTAAATATTTTTCCAACATATTTTCCATAACACATTATAAAATGTAGATATCAAAACACTCCTGCTAATTGTCACACAAAGGGAGGTTTCACTCTGTAAAGGCTGGAGTCGTCTCGATTCATAAAATATTTTTCTAGATACATGACAATTCAAATGTCAAGTTCTTCAGTCAAAATATGTAGCTCAATTAGTAAACTCTGTAAATCTGCACCAGCTCAGTACAACACATGTCTCATAATCAGTTGTGACCTTTTTTTTTAATCAGCAAAATACAGTACATAACATTTCAGCTGGAGAAATATTTGACTTGAGCTGTAAAGAACATTGAGTCAAGAGCTGAAACACTCAGATCAGTCTATAAAATATGCATCTGGACTTACTAAAATCAGCAAAATATGCTGAAAAGAGATGCTAGATACCTTCATTATTCAACTATGCAACTCAATCAGCAAAGTACCGTATGCAACAATTTGATTTGGAAAGCATGCTAAGTGAGTTAAATATGCTGCATAATTTTCTGATTGAACAACTAAATCACCAATCTATATGAAACATTAAGTAGGAAGATGTAAGATAAAGTAGTCACTGAGCTAGTAAGGTAATGTCTCTGCCTGGGAAGACTTTTTTGTCTTTAAAATAACATTTTATAACTTATTTCAGTTTTTCTATCACAATCAAAAATCCATGGCAGTAGGAAAAACTTCATATGTGGAAGGCCTGATGATTGAGACATAAATATATTTGAATATAGACATTGGATTATTCAATACAACTTCAATTTACTAAACTGTGAGTAACTGAAATAAGGTTGTTCTGGATGAAAATGCCAGCTGGCTTTTCAGACTGGGCAAATGTAAAGAGGCCATGTGCCAACTACAGTGGCCTCTTCAAAGCCATCCAACATTATTTTCATGGTGCTCTGGGATCACAGGGTCCAAAGTACAGTGACAGTTTCTGTAAGAGACTAAGATTAGTGAGGTTTGAGAAGATTGTGCTTTGAGTTCTCAACCCCAGAAAACAGGTAGAGTGCAAAGGGGTTTAAGTGGATCAGAGACTCTGGCCCTCTGTATTGTCAACTTGCAAAGGGCAAAATGCATGTTCACTGAAGCTTAAAACCTGTGATTTGGTATTTAATGTAAATCTCTAGTACAAAGACATGTTTTGTTCCAATTATTAGATCTCATTTTTCTTATTGGGGTTAACAGCTTGTAAGTGAGAACAGAATTTGCTCTACAGATATAACGTAGTAATAAAACTTATTTCTATATAATTGCTTGTTTTACAAAAGAAGCCCATTGGAACTGCATTAAAAATAAGGACAGATTGTGAATTCACATTTTATGATCGCCATACTATTAATCTTGTCAGCTGTGTTTGCTATCTTTTCAGACAGGTCTGCCCCATTACTGTATAATTTCATGTCATTTCAGATTACCTCAGTTTAGATTAAGACAAGTTTTATTTGTAATGTACCATTTAACACACACATTATTCATATTGCTTGGTGTTTAATTGCTTTAAAAAATGAGATGGACACCCTTAAACATGCAGGTCTACAGGAACAACCATGAGTGGTGTTGAAGGACGCAATAGTCACAGTGCTGGCCGGAAACTGTTTCGTATGGTAATCACTGGCATCCCCAGGTAAGAATAAGAAAACTGATTTGACTTTTTTTTTTTTTTAAATCTGAATTCGGGTCTCTTACAGCCATGTTGACTTTGATCTCCAGGTATGAAATTCTGAACCACTGAAGTTAATGGAAGTTTTGCCACTGACTTCAATGGGTATATCTACAATATGTTTTTAAAACCCACAGCGAGTCTCAGAGCCTGGGGTCTATGGACTTGACTCATGGGGCTGGTGCTATGGCACTGTAAACAGCTGTGTAAACGTCACCGCTTAGGCTGGAGCTAGGGCTCTGAAGTCCAGACAGTGGAATGGGCTTCAGAGCCTTAGCTCCAGCCTGAACCACAATGTCTACACAGCTGATTTTAGCTCCATAGCACAAGCCCCACAAGCCTGAGCCTGTAAACCCCAGGCTCTGAGACTCGCTGCTATGTAGTGAGGCCAGGATTTCTTCCCAGGGCATTTAAAAACAACTTCTGTAGGTGGAGCTGGCAGTGATCCCAAATCTAGGGTGCCTAACATTTTCTATTATAATGGAAAGATTATTGTGATACATTCTTTGAAAACCTCTCTCGCCTTCACTGTTTGTAACAGGTCTTCGATATTCAGTAAGGAGGAATGAGAATAAGAACTCTTTGTCCCATGACATTTCATTCAACTTTGCTGAGAATATAAACTGTTGAGAAAGGAAATAGCATTTAACTGAGTTGCTCGGGAAGATTTTTGGCCATGTGCCAAACTAAGACAACACTTTGGTGGCCAGACTGCTCCTGCTAGAGCAGCAGTTGTAGCAGCAGTTTACACTAGTGGGAATACCTTGGTGCCATTCTTGGTCAGCTACAGTTCAAAGGATGGAGCATGTGCACAAGGAGGCTGATGTTGTAGCCCATAGGATTTTTTTTGCTAGCTATTATATCCTCCTAATCCAGCCATCAGTATCAATTAATGTTTTTTTCTGCAATTAATCCATTTTATTCTTATATTTTATCAGTATTAATTCCTTGGAATTTAGGATGTGTTGAGGCATATGTTTGCTAATAGTAATTTTTGCTGAAATGCAAGAAGCCTACCAGCCTGTAACATCTGCTATATAGCAAAAAGCATAATCAGTTATGAATATGTCAGCATAAAAGCTGGTAACCTTTGGCACAGATAAGAATGGTCCCTGAACTTTGGGGAACCAAAGGGAGGAACTATCCACATCACATCACAGGTTTATCTGGCATCTACAACCAGTTGGTACACCACAACTTGGAGGTCATCAAGAGAGCCTAAGTTGGCAGTTTTGGAATGAGATACCTTCTAAATATATTAATAAGGATTAAGTGTCATAATTCACTAACCTATAGGAGAAGGGTACCCATACATTTCTTAGGGTACGGAAATAAGATTTGGGTATAGGAGGTTGGGCCTGAATTACATAGGTCAGGACCCTATGAAATACCTTGTAAGAGAGCTCTGCTAAGCTCTTCTAAATTCTAGGCTCTTCTAACTCCTGAAACTTTGGTTTCTTGGAGTGCTTTTTCCAGTTCTCCTTTACTCTAGAAACTATCAGTTCAGCTTGTGCAGTATAGTATAACTACCCAGCATTCCTAACCATTGGGGAAGCCAGCACCATCGCATAATTGGGCATGCCAGGAGTGAGGCTGGTCCTTCACCTCCTATTACCAGGTCCTCAAGGAAGGGTATGGGTATGTTAGGTTAAGGTACTTATAATAGAAATGTTACCACCAGGAGTTTTGGAATTCTTTTACTGTTTTGCAGTTATAAGTTTCATTGCATTTCTTATTTTTATGTT
Source organism: Natator depressus (assembly GCF_965152275.1). Taxonomy (NCBI): domain Eukaryota; kingdom Metazoa; phylum Chordata; order Testudines; family Cheloniidae; genus Natator; species Natator depressus. The sequence continues at coordinate 49,866,353 of NC_134237.1, forward strand.
AATTTCAATAAAGATTTTATCAATTTGGTATTTGTTCTTGCCAAGTACCCCGAGAGTCCTCTCCTGATATAGAACTCTGAGCTCTTGAACTCTGTAGTCTGAATTGGATAAGAACCTATAAATCTTCTGGTCGGATGCGATCAGTGGCGAGCCATAACAACTAACCCATCAAATTCAGGTCACCAAACTTGGACAGATGACCCTAACCTTTGAGTACTTGATTTGCAACCTAAACCACCTATGTAGTTCTTTTTGTATGTAGAATATAGTTAAAGGAGGATCATCTTTGTCTGCACGTGCATACACACTTCTTTCCTCTTGTCATCTAGCCTTAAATAACTTCAAGGAAAGATTCAGTAAATTATCTACATTGAGGGCTTGTCTTCATGATGACTTGCAAAGTGCACTAACATGCTGCACTTTAACTGCCCAGTAGACAGTTTAGAGTGCATCAGCTTGTAACATATGTGAGTTAGCATATAACACGTTAGAACTGTCTACAAATTGCATACTTCTGGTGTGTTTTGCCAGTGCTGTGCAGCTAAGCCTTGAGAAGTATATGGTGGGGGAGAGGGGGAAAAGCCTTGCAGATTTGAGTGCAGCAAAATTTCAAATAAGGAAAAGGAGCATGCAAATGTATAACTGAGTGAATAAGAAAAGACTGAAATTTATACTAGAGTGCAGAACCAAGACCCTGGATCCAAACATCCTTAGCTTTGTGGTTGTTTGAATTTTGCTTTACACAAATGGTAACTATCTTTGTAAGGGGGGAGGGATAGCTCAGTTGTCTGAGCATTGGCCTGCTAAACCCAATCCTTGAGGGGGCCGTTTAGGGATCTGGGCCAAAAATTGGGGATTGGCCCTGCTTTGAGCAAGGGGTTAGACTAGATGACCTCCTGAGGTCCCTTCCAACCCTGATATTCTATTATTCTAATGGGCCTAACTGAAAACAGTGGATCTGAATATGACTTAATTTGGCATAGATTGGGTTGGAGAGGATGATGGAAATCTGGATCAGAATTTCATAGCTTGGTCTCATGCAAACCAATGAATGCATCCTCAGTGATTGGTTAGAGCAAGAAGTGAATAGAGGGAGCAGCAAACAAAGCAGGAAAGTTGCATGTGAATTGGTAACATGCACTAGAAATCTTGCTTAGCTGCAACTATTTGAAGTTGACATGACATGCTGAATTCTAAAGCCTTAACTGGGAAGATACTGAAAATGTTTTGCTAGAGCACCTGTGTTTTGTGTGATTGTCTGTAGACTCACTAAAATAGGAGTGGCATTCATGGTAGCTGCTTGCTTTGCACAGTTATACAAATGATCTCTGCTTCTCTTATGTCTTATACAGATTTACATTAGGCAAAGCAATAGTAGGACAAGATTTGAATTTTGAAACTTGATATGGTAAATATATGAATGGCTGGCAGCAGCATGAAATTCCCTCCTCCTCATCTTTCTCCAGAGACCCTGACTATCTTCTCTCATTAATTTTCATTAGGGAGACTTCATGTTTGCAGTGAGATTGTTTGTGAGGGAGATGCCCTTTTCTCTGCAAGCTTGAGCAAACTGCTCTTTAAGATGGACTCTCATGCTCTTGATTTGTGGATAACTTGCAAGAAATATCACCCTCATTTCAGTTAGAAATTCCTGCCGGGGGTTGCTGAGGAAGAATACTTTTTCATTCCCTTTTGCTTCCATTGAATATTGATGTGTTCACTAGCATTCAAGAATCATTTGTGATGGAGGGGAAGATGCAACATAATAAGCACCACACCAGAGTCTGGAGTTAGTTCAAATTCAGGAAGCCCATCTGTGCAAACCAGATTATGTACTGTAGTTGGTAAATCTGGTCAGCCAGCCTGTCTGTCCATCACCCGCTTTGCATACATATACATGTGCGCGCCTGCATTCTATTTCTTTCATATAAGGACAAAATCATTCAGTTAGAAATTAAATGGTAATATAACTGGTATTACCAACAAAACACTGTATTTAAGGAACATTAAGGTTGCAAAGGAAAACACTCAAATTAGGAAATGCCAGTATTAAGATTGCCTGTGCCACCTTAATTTTGCAACCTTGTGCACAGACAATAAGAGGGAGACTTGCCCAACATCATATACGAAGTCTGTAGCAGAGCCAGGAGTAGAACACAGCATTCCTGCGTTTCACAGAGTATGTCTACATAGGCTAGCCTGTGCACAGCTTTCGCTATCTGAGCTAGCTTGAAATCAGCTAGTGTTGGTAACAATAGAAGTTAACACAGTGAAGCACAGGCTTCATTATGAGCTAAAAATTTACTTTCAGGAAATGCAAGTTGAAAGTCTTAATTTCTTTTTAACTAAGGACCCCTCAGTTATTCCCACTAAAACCACTCAATTGTTCTCAATGCTTGTGGACTCAATGCAATTCAAAGTGTGTGTGTGTAAGAGTGTGAAAGGGTGGGGGGGAAGATGTATTGAGCCTTCAAATCCACAGATGTTTTAGAACAACTTCAAAATATATTTCAGAACACTGTAGTAAAGTTGATATTCTCTGCTTTTCACCTGGACCCTCCTTTCTAGTAATGGTGGTTGGGTTTTTTGTTCTTTATAGTATAGTTAAGATCAGAATTTAGTCCAAAATGTTTAGAAATTCTATAGTGCATTCTTTAGCTTGCTTCCCCTCTCCCCCCCTCCTCCCCCCCCCCCGATGAACAAAATGTGCTGAGCAGTTTACTAGGCAACCATCATATCCAATCCACACACCTCTACACCTCTCTCCATGCTTCACTCATCACTATGGCTACTATAGGTGGCCAAACCCCTATCCAAAAAAATCTACACTTCTCATTACATTTAAAGCTCAGTTAAGTAAATTCAAGGAAAAAACACACAGGACTGTCGCTTCTGTTCATTCACATTAAAGCAAAAGAAAATTGTGGTGATTACACAATGAGATTGCAGATGAGGAAACCTGACTCTTAATCTTGTACTTCATTCTCTATAGTTTGACTTGTGCAAGTCACCTCACTTCTCATTAGCTTCATCTGAAACATGGAGATATGACAATGATATTCCAATAATAAATTAGTTTAACACATTAGCTAAGCCTTTTATTTCTGCTTTTGAAATCTGGTTTATGTGTAGCATGAGTGTTTCATGGTTTGGGTCAAATTTGACTCCCTCCTATATAAAAATCAGAACTTGTATACCTCATTTCAAAATCATGTGTTCTGATACTTCATATTTCGCTGCTGTGGTATATACAAAAGAATTTATTGTTCATAGACTATCCGGGTTGCAAGGGACCTCAGGAGGTCATCTAGTCCAATCCCCTGCTCAAAGCAGGACCAATCCCCAACTAAATCATCCCAACCAGGGCTTTGTCAAGCCTGACCTTAAAAACTTCTAAGGAAGGAGATTCCATCACCTCCGTAGGTAACCCAGTCCAGTGCTTTACCACGCTTCTAGTGAAAAAGCTTTTCCTAATATCCAACCTAAACCTCCCCCACTGCAACTTGAGACCATTACTCCTTGTTCTGTCATCTGGTACCACTGAGAACAGTCTAGATCATCCTCATTGGAACCCCCCTTCAGGTAGTTGAAAGTAGCTATCAAATCTCCCCTCATTCTTCTCTTCTGCAGACTAAATAATCCCAGTTCCCTCAGCCTCTCCTCATAAGTCATGTGCTCCAATCCCCTAATCATTTTTGTTGCCCTCTGCTGGACTCTTTCCAATTTTTTCCACATCCTTCTTGTAGTGTGGGGCCCAAAACTGGACACAATAATCCAGATGAGGCCTTACCAGCGCCGAATAGGGGGGAATGATCACGTCCCTCGATCTGCTGGCAATGCCCCTACATATACATCCCAAAATGCTGTTAGCCTTCTTGGAACGAGGGCACACTGTTCACTCATATCCAGTTTCTCATCCTTTTCTGCAGAACTGCTGCTGAGCCACTTGGTCCCTAGTCTGTAGCGGTGCATGCGATTCTTCCATCCTAAGTGCTGGACTCTGCACTTGTCCTGTTGAACCTCATCAGATTTCTTTTGGCCCATCCTCTAATTTGTCTAGGTCCTTTTGTATCTTATCCCTACCCTCCAGCATGCCTACCGCTCCTTCCAGTTTAGTGTCATCTGCACACTTGCTGAGAGTGCAATCCACGCCATCCTCCAAATCACTAATGAAGATACTGAACAAAACGGGCCCCAGGACCGACCCTTGGGGCACTCCGCTTGATACTGGCTGCCAACTAGACATAGAGCCATTGATCACTACCCGTTGAGCCCGACTGCTTTCTAGCCAGCTTTCTATCCACCGTATAGTCCAGTCATCCAGCCCATACTACTTTAACTTGCTGGCAAGAATACTGTGGGAGACCTCATCAAAAGCTTTGCTAAAGTCAAGGAATAACACATCCACTGCTTTCCCCTCATCCACAGAGCCTGTTTGGTTTTTAGATATCTTTAGGTAATACTGATAGATTCTGATCGCAATCTGGGTTCACCACTTTTTTTTGTCAGCTATGAGATATTATACTGAATCCACTGGCAGGCAGTTTGTCACAGGTTTTCACTGATACAGTATAGGATGTGTTTGTAGACAGCATAAAAGTTGCATAAAGTGTCTGTCACTCATGGAATGTGTAGTGAAAACTGTAGCAAATACAAGGATGGCCTGCTAAAGCCAGCTGTCTGTGTATAAACTTTGGATGAATAAACAGTTACAAGATTATTGTACAAATTATGTTTTGGGATTGAAAAGAAGTAAAATGTCTATCTTTAATTGCAAAAAGAAAGGGAGTACTTGTGGCACCTTAGAGACTAACCAATTTATTTGAGCATAAGCTTTCGTGAGCTACAGCTCACTTCATCAGATGCAGTGAGCTGTAGCTCACGAAAGCTTATACTCAAATAAATTGGTTAGTCTCTAAGGTGCCACAAGTACTCCTTTTCTTTTTGCGAATACAGACTAACACGGCTGTTACTCTGAAACCTATCTTTAATTGAGAATTTAGAAGACTGTTTATGTACAGTAGCAATACTGCTGAGAGCTGAATTTCCTCTATTCAATTACAAGGTTGCCTCATTCTGATACATATTCTTCTATGAATAATGTTTCCAGCACTTTTCAGTTCCTGATGCTACAATCTAAGATGCAAAGCAGAAAAGCAAAGATGAGCGAAGGGGGCTTTAGAAACCTGCAACCATCTGTTGTACCTCTCTAACAATCCCAGTCAATAATATCAGTTCAGTTGTCTCAGTGAAGCTCTTTGCAAATATCAAGAGAACCAAGAAAGGAAATTAGTGGCCATTCAAGGAGATGATTCAAAGATAATCCAATTCCATTAGTTCACACACAGCTTTTCTTAAAACTGTGATAAATCTCCCCCCAAATACTTTTTTTTTTTGTCCAAGTGCAACATCTATTCAAACTATAATGGGGGAGGGAGAATCCCACAGTTCATTTAAATAGCCTTCATGTCAGTTTTTTAACTAAGAAAAGTCATTGACTTTAGTAGTAGTTTATGTAGGATGAATAGTTCAGCATGAAAGCAGATTCAACATAATAAAATTACATAAATCAAAGAGTAGCTGCTGAAGTTTCACACAAGTTTAGGCACTTTTTCTCCTCATTTGCTTCCATCTTTATACGGCTTATGCAAAATCCTTCAAGGTATTGCAAGAAAACTAATTATTTATATAGCTGTTGTTTGACATTCATTTGAGACCGTAAGAACTCGCAGACCAAAAGGAATAGTTTAGTGACAGGCAAATGTCTCACAGTCCAGAGATTCAGTTTAGTTGAAATGAACAGTTAGTGTTTTGGTGCATTTTAAAGCTGATCTGAATGTGTTTGCAGAGAAAAATAGGTATGGGGAATCTTCAGGAGTTTTGTAGTCTAGGTTTGGTGTGACAAGCATCCCCCCCCTAAAAAGAGAAGTCTGGTATTCTCTTCACTTAATTTTAATTTGGACACTTGAGTTACTTTTGGATGTATCCAGAGGAATTGTTTTGAGTTCAGCAGCATGAGCCTTTTAGCCTAATGGCTGGAGTACTCACTTGGGATATGGGAGACCCACTTTCATTTCCTCCCTGTCTGCCAAAGGTGGGGAAGAGGATTAGAAGAAGAGGGTCTCCCACCTCTCACTGAGCTATGGGATATTCTGATGTGGGGCTATCTCAGTGTCTCCTGTTAATCTGCTACACTGTGGATAAATAAACAGTGATTGGTACAAAGGTACTGGACCCTGGATCTCCCTCTTCCCAGGTGGGTGCCCTAACCATGATATTAGAGTCTCAGTCTCTCTCTCTCCCTTTCTTTTAGGAGGCTAAACTGTTTTGGCATGAGGCCGTAGGAGCAACAGAGACTGGGGGAATTCTCTCACCAACCTCCATTGCTGGCTTATGATGAAAAGGGCTCAGTAGACTATATCTCTGGCCCTAGAGAGAGAAGGGCTATGTGGGGGGTTGCAGTGAGTCTCTGAAGCTAGCATAAACCTCCTGGAAGTGCGGGACCCACGCGGACAAGGTTGGAGCTCTGCCACAGTATGTACTTAGTGTTTAATGAGGTTTTTTCAGTTCTGCACTTAAAGAAATCTGGAACCTTTTTAGTAAGACCAATCCAACAAACCTCAGAAGCCCTCTGTGTTTAAATCCCCACTACAGGTAGGCTGAGCTTTCAATCTTAATTCAGCATTTCTTGTCTTCTGAGTGGTTTCTTATCCTTAGTATTGCATTAAATTTAAATTTTAAGACTAAATATAGACAGGACCAAATCCAGGCCATCTTTCCATATGTGGAGTCTCAGCAACTTTGAGGCACAGCTAGACTTCACTGTCACAGATTTTCCCCCCATAGATTCTGAAGAGCAAAGATCTCTCAAGGTGGTTGTGCTGTTCCTCCATGCAGGTGAGGGGACAATCCTTTCCAGATGTAGATTCTGACTCATCCTGGTTTATATGTCATACAGCAGTCAGGCCTTTAGGGTGACCTGAAAGAAATGTTGCAGGGGATGAGTCTTCTCAGATGCATAACCTAAGACCATGTCTGACAACTCCAATAATCAGACCCTCATTTTTTTTCCAACCTATCACTATGGCATAAGAATGGCTATACTGAGTCAGATAAATGGTCTGTCCAGCCCAGTATTCTGTCTTCTGACCGGAACCAGTGCCAGGTGCTTCAGAAGGAATGAACAGGACAATTGAGTGATCCATCCATTCCCTGTGAGCCAGTCCCATCTTCTGGCAATCAGAAGATTAGGCATGAGGTGCATCCCTGACTATCTCGGCTAATATCACTGATGTTCCTGTCCTCCATGAACTTACCTACTTCTTTTTGGAGCTCAGTTATGGTTTTGGCCTTCACAACGTCCCCTGGCAATGAGTTCCATAGGTTGACTCTGTGTTGTCTGAAGTACTTTCTTATGTTTGTTTGTTTTTTTTTAAACCTGCCATCTTGCTCTTGTGTTATGAGAAGGAATAAAAAACACTTCCCTATTCACTTTCTCTATGCCATTTATGATTTTATAAACTCCTTTCACATCCCCCTTTAGTCCTCTTTTTTTCTAGGATGAACAGTCCAGTCTTCTTACTCTTTCCTTATATGGATTCTGTTCCATATCCCTAATCATTTTTGTTGCCATTCTCTATGCTTTTTCCAATTCTAATATATCTTTTCTGAGGTGAGATGGCCAGAACGGCACATAGTATTCAAGATGTGCATGTACCATGGATTTATATAGCAGCATTATATTTTCCTCTTTTATTAATTATCCTTTTCCCAAGGCTCCTAACAGTTTTTTGTTTTATTTATTTTTTGACTGCTGCTATACATTGAGTTGATGTTTTCAGAGTTATCCATGAGAATTGGTGGAGAACCAATATACATTAAGGCCAGGATATTATTTATAGGATAAACTAGTCAATTTTCATAAATACTAGTTTTACATACTAATTCTAGCCAGTTTTGCAGCACAAGGTGTTTAGTTCTTGAATTTCACTACACCTTGTAATGCAGAGCCAGCAACAGCATGCTGAACAATGGTTTCAAAAAAAAGGACATGCATGCATTCAGCTGAGCTACAAATAAATATGATATGCAAGGTTACTGCAAGAGCTGCTGTGAATGAGTTTATAGTACTCACAACCTCTAAAAGCCTCCTCAGTGGCAAAGTAGCTGTATGCCACACTATTTATCCAGAAACTGATCAAACAAAATAGCCTGTTGGGTGTGTGTTTTGTTTTGTTTTTTGTTCCATTTTAAAAACTCTGTGAATTTACTGCTCATGAAAGGTACCGAACTCGTATCCCTGGCATCTGAAGTCCTCTGAATTCACACAATAGAAATAACATGGGCAAGCTTCTTCACCTCAATCCTGCTGCCAATATGCTTCAACTCTGATCTGTAGGGACCACCTCTAGTTGTAAAAAGTTAGTTCTATTTTCCATTTAGTCCTTGGCTTTTCTTCTGAGACTATGGAAAGATGGTGATCATCAGTGCCATTAGCTACTCTATATTTTGTGATAGGGACATCTGTCCAACAGGAACGGGAATGGAATCCCCACGTCATGTCACATAGATTAAGTTTTATACTTCACAATGTTTGTTTTCCTTTATATGAATTGTATGCTTTTCTTTCGCAAGGATTTTTTAAATCTGTTACAGGGACAGATTTTTCAAAAGTTGAGCACCAAATTTTCAAGTACTCAACACACAAGCTCAATATTCAAGCGCATAAAAAGTCACTTTTCTGAAGTGCTTGTTTTAATGTTAATGTTTATTTGTAGCCTAGGATATGAAGCCTTTTTTCCTGCTGGGACACGACAAATCACTTCACAAAATTTTGAACTGATGTCTCGGATCCATTGTTTACCCAGACAGAAGTTATCCAACCTCAGACATAATATATTCAACCAGATTGTAAAGCAATGTGCCACACTTGGAGGGGTACTCCACAGCCAGCACAACCCTGTTCCAAAGCTTCCTTGGAGAAAATACCTGTGGAACAAAGGACACAATTGCTAAAGGACAAGAAATTGGTTTGGGGTGGCAGCTTGTGAGTTAGGAGGAAAAATGCAGACAATTTACTTGGCTTAGATCTGAGTGGATTCCAAGTGTGTAGTGGACTGGAACCCCTCCCTTCCATCTGAGCTCCAGCTGAATAAAGATTCTTCCTACATGCCCCTCTGTCACTGAACCAAGAAAGCAGAGCAGCTGGGAGTTGTAGTCCCCAGGGTAGTCAACACTGTAGTCCAGACTGTTGGCAAACCATGCTGAGAAAGGGGGCTTTAATAACCCTATTTCCTCAGAGCATGGACAAACTTGGAGGTAGCTGGAGGCACTGAGAATTATCCTAGAAGAAGCAAGGGAACTAGTATTGCTTGCTATTTTTAAGTCACTTTTAGTGGGCAGGTGGAGAACCTCAAGAGACAGTCTTCTAGGTTATTAGCTTTTAAAAAAAAAACTGGGGAAGTAACTCTTTGATAGAGAGAGGGTGGTTTTTATTGTGTTTTTGTTTTAAAAGGCTTTCATGCTTGTTTGGCCTGTCACAATGAACAGGTCAGATTTATATGGTATGTTTCTCATTTTTCCACATTCTCAAATGTAACATACACTGTCAGCATATTCAAAAACACTACAATAACACACACACAAACCCAACCATCTTGGGAAGTTGTTAATGCTTTCAAATACCATGTGTCAGACATTAATTTAAAATGTATCCCATCCAAAATGATGACATGAGTAACACAATGACAAGAAAAATAACTCTGGTGATTTTAGATAATGTAATATACTATATACTGGCATTGCATTGCTCTTGCAATAGAGAAGAAACACGTTTAATGTAAAATCAAAACAAAAAAAAATCTTGTTCAGTAGTATGGTGGACACACAGCAGAACCTGTAGCTTACAGACTGAAGAACATGGCCTATGATCATAGCATCTGCTTAAACCCAAGCCTGGATTAACCACACATCAAATGGATTGCTGAGAATAAATTTCTATCCTTTTTTCCATAAAAGATGGGTACCACAGCAGGTTACTAACAATGGAGTTGAACCTCTGGGACTTTTGCCACTGGCTTCAAAGTGGGAAGCATCAGGTCCAATATCTTTCACTACATAATTACTTTGGAAATGGATCAAACTTGTCTAGAAATTGAGATAATTGATTAGACCATTCTCCAGAAATATTTGATGTTTCCATTACAGAATGAACCAATCTACATCTTCCAAATAAGCATAGCTGTTTTACTCCTGTTTCCAGCTGACTTGGCTTTTTCTGCGCCCTTCGATCTGAAGCAAAGACAGTGGGCTTCATTCTAGTGTGAGACATAAGCACAAGCTCAGCTGTGTATTTTTTTCAGTGTCTGTGATGTGATAAAAATATCACATTGCAACAATAAACAGAGAGGTCACTATCACTCTTCTGTGGAGAAAAAGCTAAGATATTTTAAACATTTCAAACATGGGTGCCTAACGTTAAATGTTTAAGTCCATGTTTACGTTTTTAAAGAAGTGGTCTGGATTGTCAGGGCTAGCCCACAACATTTTGGCACCTGAGTCGGGGAGCTCAAATGATGCCTCCATGCCCCCTCGCATAGGCCAAAACTTTGAAAGGTCTAAATTCTGCCTTCTTCCTGTTCTACTCTTCTCATGGTACTGCTCTACTACCTACCCCAATAAAGGAGAACTAACAACTTAAAATGCCTTGTTCAAATATTTTAAGTAACACTTAACTTTCAAATGTAACTTTTCTTGTCTGCATAGTAAACACTGGCAATTTTATCTGTTTGAATAACCAAAGTGGTGCTTTCTGTGCCTTCTTGGTTGAAAAGATTTGAACTGTTTCCTGCTGAAGGTACACAGTCTGGGCCTGCTCATGCTCTATTGAGATGGTTGCAGGGCCAACCAGCCTCTCGTGTGTCATTGTGGAGCGTAGATGTGCTTTTATTAACTTCAGCTTGGAGAAGCTGTGTTCTCCATTGGCAACTGTTACAGGAAGTGTTGGAAGTATGCGCAGAGCAACAAAAGCATTTGGAAAGAGGGTGGTCATCTAATTTGTGCACATATATTCCAGAACAGCCTTTGGAGTGGATCCTGCTGAAATGTATCTTGAAAGGGCTTTCAGTTCATCACCTAAATCACTCGCATCAATATCGCACATGTCCTCATGTGTCATCACTGTCTCTAGTACCCTGCATTACTGGTGTAGGTTGTTCTCAGGTATAGTGAGGAGTTTTGGAATATCCTACAACATCCCAAATATAATGCTGTGTTCCTTGAGCTGCATGAACCATTCTTCTACTGACTGTATTGCACAATCTAGCACCTGGTTAAAAAAATTCAATTTTGAATTGTTGTTTGGGGTCTCTCATGGGATTATCCCGTGCCTTGTAATCAAAATGTCATCATCTTCGGTGACTCTTGTATTCTTGAATGGCTGGGAAAATAGCTTCAGTGTGAAGTTCCTCTGCCAACTTCTGTGCACTCTTCAGAATGTTTTGAAATCCCTCATCTGACCAGTAAGACTGTAGGTATGACTTTGCTTTGTCCAGGTGTTCCATTGCTCCAGATATATCAAGGTCGACACCTTGGGGTCTCTTGCTTACAACGTTTATTTCAAACAGTATGTCATGCCACAACACTAAGCCACACAGAAATTTGAAGTTATGTATGTTTCTGGTGATTCCATTTTCCTCTGCTACTGTTCTCCCACAAACAGTTCCTGTCATAGCATTATCCTCCATAATGACAATTATGGCATCATCTGTTTTCCCACTTTGGTGTTTGATAGGCTTTATCGCCTCCACTTGACTTTTACCATTGTATGGCACTCAGTGGTTTCAGCGGCAGAGGGGATATTCCCAGATATTGCTTCAAAATTTGCCATCAATGAGTAGATGCAGAGAAGAATACAGAGATGCTTTAATTACATTAAAAAATTCAGCAGCCTCCCTAGAAGCTGATGCTGCATCACTGACCACCAAGTTCAATAAATGAGAACTGTGTGGACAAAAAAAGCTCGAGGGTTTAACTCTCGGATCCATGTCTGCACTCCTTTGTTCTTTCCTCTCATGTTGGCACCCTTATCATAGCCCTGACCTCTCATGTCAGCTATCGCAATTCCCATATCTTCCAGGTTTTTAAGAAGCACATTTGTCATACCAGCTCCTGTAGTATCATCAATGTCAATAAATTCTAGAAAATGCTCTCTGACAGTCACCATTGCAGGGACATTTTCACTAGGTTCTGTCATTGTTACAAAATGCACCATTGAAGTCTTTTGTTCCATATGGCTGATGTCAGGTGTGCAGTCCAGAATAACAGAGTAATATCTTGCAGACTTCAGATCTTCTATTTGACTTTTGTTGCCATTAACTGTGTGATCTCATTTTTTAATTGTTTTTCCAAGGTAGTGGTGTGTGTACATTTCTTGGGTGGTGACTCTTCTTAGATGCTCCTGCAGTAGAGCATCAAACTCAGCCATCATCTCCACAATTTTGTATACCTTAAAGTCAGCGGCACTGCTATGGGTACCTGCATGGCCCCACAGTATGCCAACATTTTTATGGCTGACTTAGAACAACACTTCCTCCGCTCTCGTCCCCTAATGCCCCTACTCTACTTACGCTACATTGATGACATTTTCATCATCTGGACCCATGGAAAAGAAACTCTTGAGGAATTTCACCATGATTTCAACAATTTCCATCCCACCATCAACCTCAGCCTGGACCAGTCCACACAAGAGATTCACTTCCTGGACACTACAGTGCTAATAAGCAATGGCCACATAAACACCACCCTATACAGCAAACCTACTGACCGCTATACTTACCTACATGCCTCCAGCTTTCATCCGGACCACATCACACAATTCATTGTCTACAGCCACGCTTTAAGATACAACCACATCTGTTCCAATCCCTCAGACAGAGACAAACACCTACAAGATTTCTATCAAGCATTCTTAAAACTACAATATCCACCTGCTGAAGTGAAGAAACAGATTGACAAAGCCAGAAAAATACCCAGAAGTCACCTACTCCAGGACAGGCCCAACAAAGGAAGTAACAGAACGCCACTAGCCGTCATCTTCAGCCCCCAACTAAAACCTCTCCCGTGCATCAGGGATCTACAACCTATCCTGAAAAATGATCTCTCACTCTCACAGATCTTGGGAGACAGGCCAGTCCTCACTTACAGACAGCCCCCCGCCCCCAACCTAAAGCAAATACTCACCAGCAGCCACACACCACACAAGAGAACCACTAACCCAGGACCCTATCCTTGCAACAAAGCCCATTGCCAACTCTGTCCACATATCTATTCAAGGGACACTATCATAGGACCTAATCACATCAGCCACACTATCAGAGGCTCATTCACCTGCACATCTACCAATGTGATATATGCCATCACGTGCCAGCAATGCCCCTCTGCCATGTACATTGGCCAAACCGGACAATCTCTACGCAAAAGAATAAACAGACACAAATCAGACGTCAAGAATTATAACATTCAAAAACCAGTCAGAGAACACTTCAACCTCCCTGGTCACTCAATTTCAGACCTAAAAGTTGCAATTCTCCAACAAAAATACCTTCAAAAATAGACTCCAATGAGCAACTGCAGAATTGGAATTAATTTGCAAACTTGACACCATTAAATTAGGCTTGAATAGAGACTGGGAGTGTATGGGTCATTACATAAAGTAAAAACTAATTTTTCCCCCTACTGTTACTCATACCACCTTTCAACTGGTTGAAATGGGCTATCCTGATTATCGCTACAAAAGGTTTTTTTTTTTCTCCTGCTGATACCACCTTGATTGATTGGTCTCATTACAGTTGGTATGGCAACACCCATTTTTTCATGTTCTCTGTGTGTATATATCTTCCTACGGTATTTTCCACTGCATGCATCCAAAGAAGTGGGTTTTAGCCCATGAAAGCTTATGCCCAAATAAATTTGTTAGTTTCTAAGGTGCCACAAGTACTCCTAATTTTAAGGAAGTTTCCATTGTTTGGCACATACAGCTGATCTGAAGTGCCACGCAGTGCGAGGTTTTGGGTAGCAAGCATTCTCACAATGGCAATGAGCCTTTTCAGAACATTTTGCTAGTAAAGAGACTCTGATGCAATCTTCTCTTGATGCTGATCATCTTTGGTGGCCTTTAACCTTAGTCTCATCTCAAGCTCTTTCCACCTATGGAATGCTCTCTGGTGATTTGCTGCCTTCTCATGGCATGCCAGATTTTTCCAGTCCTTTGTTCCTGTAGAACCCAATGTGGCTGGAACATTAGACTGGAAGAGTTTGCAACAAAAACAGTATGCAGCATTCTGTGTTTTTGAGTACATAAGCCATGGTCTCTCCACTTTGTTACCATTGGGGACTTCACACCAGTAATGTGTTGGATGGAAACTTCTATTTTCATTGTCTTTGGGGAACACGAAGTTCTTCACTTGCTGTGGCCTATGCAGTATAAGGAAGTCTCTCAGGCTACTGCTCAAGTGGGTCCACAGTCCTGGATCATCTAGACTTAAGGAACTAAACTCAGCAGCAGCTGTTTCTTGCACCTCCACCACACTCTTCTCTGATCTACACTTTTCTTCAGGAATGTGCATGGTTACATCCATTTGAGATGGAGATATGGATGCTGCAGTAGCTGCCAGGTCACCTGCACTCTGACTAACTGGAAGATCAGGCATCTCCTCACCACTCACATTCTCACTGGGGCTGGAAGGCTCACTGTGAACATTTGTGTCTATGTATCTCAGGAGATCTCCTTCCTGCTTAGATAGAAAAGCTTCCTTTGCTTTCTTCCTTTCTCCGAATGCTGCCCCAGAGGGGCGTTTTCTTCTTTCACTCGTGACTGCTGTTCTGTGCCAGCTGTAGTGGCTCTCAAAACTCAATTGAAGGGGACAAATAAGCAGGCTGGTAGCAGGGCCTGAGTGAGGGAAGATATCAGCATCTTAAGGGCCTAACTGGCTCCTACTACTTCAGTTGACTGCCTGTTCTCCTCAAGTGGGTTCAGGGAAGCAGCAGGAAACAGGAAGCTCCCTGAGAAGCTAGTGTTAATCAGTCCAGGCTCCTGGGGGTGCCAGAGAGGTACATAAGGGGCTCCTCCTCCTCTCTCTCCCTGCAGCTCCTGCTGCTTTCTGTTATTCCCTCTCACCTTTTCTCCTACCTGTTATGTCTCGTGCCCTCCTTCCTCCAGCACAGCACTCCACAGTCTCTGTGCACCTAGAGCAGAGCGAATACACATGCACCAGCAGCAGACACAATTTTCTACACTCTGGGTCCTAGTGAAGCCCCCACAGTCTGGCACCTGAGGTGGCCACCTCAGTTTGCCTCATGGTAAGGCCAGCCTTGTGGGGTATTTTTTTTCCCCCAAGTGTTGAGCAGTTCCCATTTACTTGAATGCTAAATGTTGGTGTTCAGTATCACTGGAAAAGCAGGGAAACTCAGGCACTTAAATGCATATTTAGACACCTGAATAAGTTTAGGCAATGAAGTCTGAAAATTTCAGGATAAGCCCCTTTGTTGAGGGAGTACCAAATTTAGCCAAGAATTTAGGATTTGTAAAAATGTTGATATTTCAAAATTTGCTTTTGTTCCTATTAGGGATGAAAACCATTTTTTTCAAACTCTCCATGAAAGGGAATGGAGCCCTCGGGCAGTCTGCCTGGCAGGCTACCCTAGAGTAGTGGACCCTGGGGTCCTTGGCTCAAAGCAGTCCCCATGACTGGATGCTCTGGGGCCCTGGAGCTTGAAGCCCAGGGTTTTCCCAGCCGTCTGCCAGGAGGGCTGCTGAGAAACTAGTTGGAAACCAGGGTTCTGTCATACCTGGGCAAAATTGGAACACCTCCAATATTGCCAAATCAGTAAATTTAGACAAAAGTGTGTTTCATCGGAATATTTGCAACCAGCTCTAGTACTGAGCCCTTAAGGTGGTGTTACAACATAGGCAAGGATATATGGCCCTTTACATTTTCTTTGAATTAATCTCTGTGTGAAGGGAAATAAATAATATGCTATCAATTGGATCTGTGACAATTTTTTACATTAGATAGCAACAAAATAACTACATGATTTTTTAGATTAATGTCACACCATAAGAAGACAGCTTTCATTTTTATGATTAACATCCTTTGCCAATAAAGCAGCTTTACACCTCCTCACTTATAATGTTCAGTGACTAATTATTGTTGCTTATACATTCAATTTCTGATACCTCTATTATTATTTTTTTGGTTTATATATTGTAAGCAGAGTCAGGATGAGCTCCACCCTGACATCTGGTGGTGAGTTGTAGCAAAGAACTTCAGGGGCTGATCTCATTTGCATAGGCACACCCACCCTGCCTAACATGAGCCCCTAGCTGCCCAAATGGTCACTTTGGCTGCTGTGGGATCCCCAGTTTCTCTGTTATTGGGGAAGGAAGAATAAATTGTTATTATCATAGAATCATAGAATATCAGGATTGGAAGGGACCTCAGGAGTCCAACCCCCTGCTCAAAGCAGGACCAATCCCCATTTTTTGCCCCAGATCCCTAAATGGCCCCCTCAAGGATTGAACTCACAACCCTCGGTTTAGCAGGCCAATGCTCAAACCACTGAGCTATCCCTCCCCCCAAATCCTGATTATGTGAATCAAGGACAGTGGAACTGTACTTGGCCTTTTGTTACGATGGAGGGACTCGCCATCAACTAAGTAGCACTCGCTAAGCAAGGGACATGGGTTCCAAAACTCAGTGAATTGAGAGAGGCTGGGGACAGGTATTAATATCTGGTGGTATGGGCCCCCTGGTGAGGGCCTTACATGATAATTGCACTGTCTCCTCTCTCCACTGTGGAATATCAGAGCTAATTTTGATTCCATTAGGAGTCTAGTTACAGGCTGTTGAGCTGAATTCACTTTGGGCCAATGGTGCACCAGCACTGAGGCTCCCCTACTACAAGCTGAAATCACAAAAGAGCTAAACTTACTAAGAGCTGAAATCACTGAGTGTTGTGTTAAGTAGTGGGGGGGCCTGAAGATATATTGCGGAGCAGTTTGCGGGATGGCTGGCAGAGCAGAGCAGCTGGTGGAGTGGAGCAGTTTGTGGGATGGCTGGAGCAGCTCATGGGGGCGGCTGGCAGAGTGGAGCGGAGCCCCATGGAGAGGCGGGACAATCAGCTTTGAACCACGTAAGGTGCCCCTTAAACCCCCCATCTCCACCCAGTTTGGGAGGTAAAACTGCAGATAAACTTTCAAACTCTGATGCTGCACTGACCAGGGACAGAGACTTTTGGGTTGTTGGACTTTTGTGACTTTGGGTCACTTTGGGTTGCTGGACTCAAGAACTAAAGGGAAAGGACACGCCCCAATTTGCTTGGAGTGGGTTTTTGCTCATGGGTTGTTTTATGAATCCTGTTGGTGGTGTTTCCCCAACATAATGCCACATTGTTTCTCTCTGTTATTAAAAGGCTTTTGCTACACTCAGACTCTGTAGAGAGGGGAAGTATTGCCTCTTGGAGGCGCCCAGTGGGGGTGGTATATATTTGTCCCAGGTCACTGGGTGGGGGCTCGAGCCGGTTTTGCATTGTGTTATTGGAATGGAACCCCTAGATACTGAACCCGGTCCTTGTTGCTGCCAACTCTGACAGGCAGAAGGGTTACATATAGAGAGAGAGAGAGGCCAAGAGTTTTTCAAAAATGTGTGTCTAAAGTTAAGTTCCTGTTTAGGCACATAAATAAGTGGCCTGAACTCAAAAAAGCTGAGAACCCAGCTGATCCAATCTGTTGATGTAGATAATTTACTACACTATATATATTGGCATTGCATTGCTCTTGCAATAGAGAAGAAACACCTACCTCACAGATGTTGTGTGAGAATTAATTTCATATGTTATGAGCATTCTTGTATATACTTTGCTATTACTCAGATGGTAAGTCCTATAAAAGTGAAAATTATTGTTACATATTCCAGGAAGGCATCAATAGAAGTTCAACCCTGTGATCTTTTAACAAACTGACAGTGTTTTAAAAAAAATCTACCAGTACAATAATAACATGGGCTTCAGTGTTTTTCAGTATGCTGGTAGCACTCAGCTCTGTAGCACTGTCTCTCCTGTTACCAGATTTGCCCATTACTTTGGGGTACACTCATTTATTAGGGTTACTCTTCTGAGGAGGGGTTCTGTACTTCTATCAATGTACTGCTTGTGTCACTTGTGTTCTCATACAGAGCTCTACTTTTCCCTGCTGCAAGTTCTCGCCCAATGGAGCTATCCCACAGTACCTAGGTTCCCCAGGGCTGGGTTCTTCCAGCCCCAGAATCAGATGAACACACATTAACAGAGCATCCCTGAGAGGGACCGGGTTAATCAGCACTCCCAAACTGACCCCTTATATGGCCCTGGACTTAGGAATCTGGGTCGAACAGCACCTCCAAGCTCTCACCGTCATATGCCATGGGCATTGCACTGGAATAGAGTTCACCTGAGCAGGCTGGGTCGAGCAGCACTTTCAAGCTGCCACCCTCATATGCCCCAGGTTCAGAACGTCCCTATCCCCACCTTCACATTTGATGAGCAAACCCCACAGGTTTTTTTGAGTGCTGCAGGGATCTTTAGCTTGGATACGAGGAGCGTTGCTGCAGAGAGAGAGAAAGAGACGAAACCAGTTTACCCATAAAAGTTACTTATTGCCAGATAATAACCTTACAAGGGGAGCTAAATAAACAAAACAGTTATAATATTAAATTTAACTTAAATTTTAGTACAAAAGTCAGGTTTAGAAAACTATAACTGATCACACAAGTCAGGGTCAGAAGGCCATACCGAGAGAGAGACTTAGGTTCTCACCACTCCGTGAAGCTTGCATCGATCGGGGTTCCATGGTGGTGGTGGTAACTGAGAGTCCGGAGTGCTGGAGACAGACAGACAGCCCCCAGTATGATCAGTCTGAAGAAGATAAAGTCCCAATGGAACTGCTGCAGATGTTGGATCCAGGCATCAGAGCACTTACTTGAGCGCAGGTAGAGGTTTTTGTAGGGAAAGAACAATGGTTCAAAGGAGAACGCTAGATTTGTTTATGGGTAAACTGATGGCTCAAAGGAGTATACCAAAGTTGTTTTGTTCAGGCTAGACAACAGGAACTGATCATTCATGGCTATGGGTGGTGGTCATTCAAGGGAATTCATCATGTGATTAGGCAGCTTCAGTATTTTGGATACCAATAAAGGATTTATTACTGAATTGGTCTGATGCCTACACACCTCCAGTTCAGTAGTTATGGATTCATTAACATCTGGAGCAGAGATTCCCCATCATGCAGTACTTTCCTGCTTTTCTGGTCCCAGAGTTCAGTGCGGTTCTTGCCTTAGAATCTCTGTTCTCCGGTCTGTATGATAATGGAGATGACTCCCTGTCCCATCTTTGATGCAAATGAGCCTAGGGGAGTTTTCTTAATCCTGTCACCCTTGTCCAGAGGGGTTTAGATTTGTCTTCCACCACCTTTGTTGCTTTTTGTAAGTCATTCTTCTGATCAGCTTTGGCTCAAGCTGAAGCTGTGGCAGGAAAGTTCTTTTGTGAGTATTTCAGACTGGCTACTGTGCCCTGATTCCCACAAGAACATAGAGC
The DNA here is from genome assembly GCF_965152275.1 of Natator depressus. Lineage (NCBI taxonomy): Eukaryota > Metazoa > Chordata > Testudines > Cheloniidae > Natator > Natator depressus. The sequence continues at coordinate 49,885,979 of NC_134237.1, forward strand.
TGAGAGATGACACTCCTGATCAAGCTAATGATGCTGACTGAGGTATGGAAGAGAGCTTGCTGGCTGCAGTGCAATGTGGATAAGACTGAGATGCTGCTGCGTAGCTTAGGGTAAATTGATCAGACAAAGCGAATATTTCTCTCTTTTGATTTAGTGTGTGTTCCTACCATTTGTAAGACGTGTATGCAATTTGTTTGCATCCCCAGCTGCTGTTGGGTGATCGTGTAGAAGCAGAGGCCAGGCATGCTTTTTATTATCTGTACCTGGCCAGGAGATTGCAACCATTTCTTTCCGATGCATGGATCACAGTAGTGTGATCCATGTCTCTGTCCCTTCAGGATTGGACTACAGCAGTGCACTGCTCACAGGGCTATTCTTTACATCAATCCAGAACTGTAAAGAATGCTACAATCCACCTATTCAATGGTGCATCTTGGTGGCAGCACATGTCCATAGTGCTCCATGACCTGCACTGGCTGTGTTGGTTTACACACTGAATTTAAGATGCTGGATTTTATCTATAAAGCCCTAAATAGGTTGGGATCTTATAAATTGAGAGACCATCCTACTCTCTGTACCATATTGCAACAGTTGAAATGGGTAAAGGTACTCGAGCTGGCTCCCCTTGCCTTGTGGTTTTTTTGTTTTTGTTTTTTTTTTAAGTACATGGGACTGGCAGTAGAGCATTCGTTGTGAGGGCTCTTGAGCTGGGACAGGCTTCCCCCATGGTATGAAATAACAAGTCTATTTGCCTTCAGAGCATGCTACAGTGTGCCTCTGTTTATGCAGGCTGCTGCAGATATGGGCTTCTGCGAGGAATAAGAGAGACCTGGTGTTCTGAGGAGATCAATTTTTGCCTTTGTAATTTGTGGAAAAGGGACTAGGAGCCTTGGCTAGAATGTCTCCTTTAGAAATCTAATAATAATCACCTAGCATCTTGCTGTACTGAACTGGAAACTATTAATCCAGAAAGATGCACTCAGGGGAGCAGCAGAAAGAGGCAGGAAAAACTCTTTAAGGAAGATTTTAGCATAAGAAAGGAGAAAAAACAAAAAGGATAGGGGACCTCTCTTTCTACCATATCATCCTTTTCTTTCTTTGCTGTTGGGTAGCATGTGTGGGCCTTTGTGTCAGCATTCACTGTTCTAAACATCAACTCCTATCACACTGCTGTATTAGTATTTATCTATAAAGAATGTCATGTGAGATCTTAAATGAAGCGAGGGAAGAATTTTCTTTGAAGAATATAAATAGAATTTGAGGAGACATTTTGTTATCCATTCAATGAGGAAACCCCCATGAAGAGCCGGGGTGTATTCAGAAACTCTTGGATCTTGGTTTCCCTGAAAACCAGATAGCTCTGCAAAAGACTGAATTCCTGTGGGAAATCTGCTTTATTAAATAGGAAAGATAACCACTGCTAAGTGTAGACCCTGGTTTGCATTTTATTATTTTGTTTTATATGTAACCATTCCTGTTTCTATTATCATAACTCACTATCTCTTAAATCTTAGCCTTTGATGATCAAGTTGTTTATAGTGAAAACAATGATCTCAGTGCTATGTTACATTGGAAATGATCCTCCGCTAAATCAAACAAGCTGGTGTATGCACTGTCTTCTGGGGATAGCTTACCTGGTAAGTTGTGTGTGTGACATGCACTGCATACTACAGGGAAAGGTTTCAAAGAGATTTGGAGATTGGAGTGCACCAATTGCTAACCTGCAAAGCAAAGTGAAGCCAGGCAAAGCTCTGAGGAGATTGGTGGTGTCAGTGAGCTGACATCCATTTGAGCAGTTAAGATTAAGCAAATCTTCCTCTCAGTGGAGGCAGGGTGATAACAGGTGACTCAGTCCTTGGCACGACAAGACAGCATCACAATAATATAGGCAGTTCATTGCTGCTAGAGCTGTGTGTGTGCATGCCCTTCACCATTAGGGATAAAGAAACATACAAAATTTTACAAAAAATGCATGTTCCTATTCTGCTCAATTTCATTGGCTTTGTAAAAGTCCTGGCCATTTGATTAAACACTATTTCTTTCGTTACCATTCTCCTTTTTTGCAATGAAATATCAGTACTGACATATTAAGATTGAGATAACTGGACATGCAATATAACTATTTGAAGAGTTTTGCTACAGTGTGGGGAAGTTACCAAAGTGGCACATGTCCCAGGGCACCTAGAGTTGTGAGGCACTTCACCACTACCTGCCTTTAGCATGAAGAAGTCTTGTCTTGGCCTGTTGTGGGATCAGCTCCCTGAAACCACCAGCCTCTGGCAATACATGCACTGACTTCCAGGGCTCCACAGGCCTCGCACTCTCTCTACAGGTTAGTGACGGGCACACACCAATCCTCGAGTCCAACCATCCTTCTGGAGTGCTCAGCCCCAATTCCACTGAACACTCACAGGACTCCCGGATTTGCTGTTCCCAAAGGAATAGCACACACCAGCTTGTAAGACTCAACCCAGGATCACCAGTTAACTCACAACACACAAGCATAGGTTTAAATAATCAAAGAACAGAGATTCAAGTGATAGTGAAAATACTGGGGGGAGGGGAGCAGAATGGTTACATACAAAACAAAGGTTTCAGAGGGGTAGCCGTGTTCATCTGTATCAGCAAAAAAAAAAAAAAACCCTGAAGAGTCCTTGTGGCACCTTAGAGACTAACAAATTTATTTGGGCATAAGCTTTCGTGGGCTACGTGCTTTCTGACGCCTAAACTTAACTAACAAGGCATTTCCCTATCTCCTATCAGACAGGTTACCTCAAGTCCTTTTCCCAGCATTTTCAACCAGGATGACTGAGATACTTTCTAGATAGATCAAACCCAGTGGTGGGTTGGCTTGAACTCGGTTACTCCTTAAGTCTGTGAGGCAGGGCCGGATTAAGACCTTTAGAGGCCCTAAGCACTGAAAAGATTATGGTGCCCCTCCATATGTAATTCAAAATAAAAACAATACTATACTGTAAAAAATTTTATTTTCAAAATGACACAAAACTTACATGTATGCTGAAATTAAAATAGCTTCTTTCTAGATTTTCTGATTGCAAAATTCTGGATAAGTTCATCAAAGCTGACTTGATGAAGCATGTCCACTTCCATACACACTAGGGAAAGCGAATCAAGTCTGTCCTGACACATTGTTGTTCTCTGAGCATTTTTTATTCTTTTCAGCTGAGAAAAAGAACGTTCTGCAGAGCAGTTAGTAATCATCAAGTATGAAAAATATGTAGCGCGATCTCTACATTTGGAAATACACATTGTATTCTGTCTTTCAGTATTGTGTCATGAAGATCAATGTGACTGAATTTCATTTTTCCTGTTTCATTAAACTTTGCGCACATATAACAGTGGAACTGCCGTACTTCTCCTCAGAGATTCATGTTCAAGTCAACAGGGTATGAGTCAACTAGCTTTTGGGAACCTTGTGAATATTGTTTGTCAGATAAGTCCATATCGTTTAGAAAAGAAAATCTACTTGATACTACTTTGTACACTTCACCTCTCCTCTTCATATGAGCTTCAAGTGTATCAATTATAGCGTAGTAAGTAGATATGCGAAATTTGTCTCTAGGATTCAATGCTGTTTCTGTTGCACTGCTAACATTGCTTGTTTTTTCCTGATTCACTTGCAGGACTGGGCTTCTTTGTAGTTTAGTATCAGGCAAGATATCTTTTGATATGTCTTCAAATCTTTCGAAATCAGTCCTCAAAGTGTATAAGTGGTCTGCTAATGATTGACAGAGGTCTGCACATGTTTTCAAATCCAATTCTTTTTCTTGGAGAGCTTGACTTGTGTGGTAAAAGTGTTGTAAAATTTCATTCCACGTGGTCAACATGAAAACAAACTCTAGTTCTTGCATCTTGTTTGCAATGTTTTCTGCCTCTCGTATAGTTTTTTCCTTTTGTGATTGGTCTTCAGCTATACTTTCTAATGCATCTGGAATCTTTGAATAGGACTCCAGAATTGCACTTGTTGTCACTGCATGTGCCTCCCAGCGAGTATTAGAAAGAGATTTCAACACACGATCATTGCCCAAATATCTTTTGAGAACTGCCCATCGGTGTGTTGAGGTAGAGAAAAATGTATAAAGTAACTGGACTGTTGAGAAAAAACTTACTGCCACCAGACAACAATCAACAGCACGGCGGCCAACAAGATTGAGAGAGTGCAGCACATGGTATGAACATGGCATATTTGTTCTGTTCTAAAAGCTTCTTCTGCATTCCTTGATAACGCCCTGACATGTTGGCAGCGTTGTCATAAGATTGACCTCTGCACTTTGAGAAATCTATTTTGCAAACTTGGCACAGATAATGCAGTGCTTGATTTGCCATTTCTTCACCAGTGTGGCTTTTCAAATTGAGGAATGTTATAAATCATTCAACTGGTTTTCCATCTGTGGAAGACACATATCTTAGTACAATACTCAATTGATCAATATGTGAAAGATCAGGTGTAGAGTTGACAGATAAACTGAAATACCCAGCAGTACTTATTTCATCCACAATAGCTGAACAAACTTTGTCACTCATTAGACCAATGAGTTCATCACATATTGTCTTGGATAAGTATGATGGGTTACCTTTGCCAGCATTCCCATATTTTGAGATATGGCCTGATAAAAATGGGTCAAACTGGGCCACAAGCTCCAACAATCCCAGGAAATTTCCATTCTGCAATGATCCAAATGTGTCATTTGATCCCTGGAAAGGCAGACCACATTCAGCTAATGTTTGAGTAGCAGCTATAACACACTGCAAGACATGTTGCCAGTATTCATGCTCCCCTTTAATTTGTTCTTCCAATTTTTGTGTCAATCCAAATCCCTGTCTTTGATTTAAATATGTCAACATTGAATCTCTGTGAGTAGTGCTATTTTCCTGTTGTTCAATTAAAACAGTATTCCACCAGTCACTAAATCCATCTGCAGCAAACCGGGATGTTGAAGGTTGATATGCAAAAAGTTTTCAAACAAAACAGTACACAGACCCTGTTGATAGTGAATACAGTAGCCATTCTTGAGTGTATTTCTCACCATTCGCTTTCATGCCGAAAAATATTTTTTGTGGACAATATCTTGTTTGTTTGCCATTGGTAAAATCTGACGTGATTTCTCAAATGGCCCAGTGTGGTTTTGACAGTCATTTGGTCCACGATCTATCCAGTAAGCTACATCATCGGTACTGAAATCAATCCACATACCAGGATCTTTTCTCTTATTATTTACAGCATGAGCAGGTTCAGTCTCTGACACATCCACACCTTCTAGAATGATATCTGTTTTACTACCAGGAGTAGGATGATCAGTCACAGTCTCTGACACATCCACATGTTCTGTGCTCCACTCAGTTGGTTATGTTTCATCCTGCCCCTTATCTCAGTTATCTGAACTTTTAAAAAAATGAATAAATAAATTACACAACATACACTGTGTGTGTGTGTGTGTGTGTGTGTGTGTGTGTGTGTGTATATATATAAATGGAAAAAAACAAATCAAGTACATATACCTCAGAAGACTACATCAATAGTAAAACATAAATTTATTGCAATACATGACAGGATCTGATTTCCTCGCATTATTTCGATCTACATTAGTAGGATGCCCCCCTGGTTTAGGTAGGAATAAGTAGTAATAAGAGAACATAAAAACGAGGGAAGAGTGTGTAGTGGAGTGTAAGGAAGTCTAACAAAGTTCTGATTTTTTCCATGATGACTACTTTGATGCCTTTTTTGAAATATATCATTTTTAAAAAAAAAAACTTTTTTTTTTGGTGCCCTCTGCTTTGCTGGTGCCCTAAGCAAGTGTTTAGTCTGCCTATTGGATAATCCAGCCCTGCTGTGAGGACATCTGCACCCCACATATATTTCAAAACTTGATTGCTTTACTCTTAAACAGGATAACTCCTGCTGTTTGTTTTCTCCTCCAGTCCCCACAATCTACTGATTTAGCATTTTGCTCAAACTCCACAAGGGTTTCCATTGTGAACTATACAATAGTCAATTGCATATGACCAGCCAGAGTGAGATAAGCGTCTCTTCTCCCTGCATGATAGCATTAGGTGGATCATTTTTTGATAACTTGCCTTGACTCTCAGACCTAAAGAACAAAATTATTTGTGTGTATACACAGCTCTTCACATATTTTGCATACATCTCAAAGATTATGATCATCAATATGATACAAGCTTTCACTAGAGATCTTCCATGGCACTCTTTGATAGTCTAATAAGTAGTTGCCAGACCGAGGGATTTCTGTAACCCTTATGTACCCATATAGCCTGTGCTAGTTGGTATCAAGAGGCTTTTGGGTCACTCATAGGAAAGGTCTAGTTACAGAGAGAGTAGAGAAGTCTGCAGTTGCTGTGCTGAATTAAAAATGTGAGAGAGACTATTGCAGTCTGCCTTGGTAATCCACTCAGACATCCAGTGTTAGTTGCTTCTGTGCTACTCAATTCCATCCGTAGTAGTAAAGATTAAAGTTCTTTTTTAAAAACAAAAATTGGGTCACATTACAAAGTTGACAGGCATTAATTTTCACCGTGGGCTTGATATTCTGGATCTTGGGCCTGATCATCCATCACTACCTGAAGCTAGATAATCAAACTGACACATGGGAACATGATTGCAGCATCTTTGAGGTTGCAAATAACCATGTATGAAAGATTTAAGGCCTCTGGTAAAGCTTGATGAAAAGCAGATAAGTTCTAAAGTGATTGACTTTACAAATACTCTGAAGCACTGCCTGTGTGAGTTCATATGCGATACAAGTCTCCCTCCAACAGAGTTAGGAGAGTCTGCTAATTTTATCCATCTCGGGAAATGTATAGATCTATGCCAAATCTCATCACCTTTGTGATTTCAGACATAAAATTAAGTTGGCATGTGTTCATTAAGCAATATGGCAATACAGGATATTGGGTACATTATAAAGTTGTGAGGGGAAAGCAAAGCCAATTTGTGCCTTTAGGTGTATTGGAGTTATAAGTATTGGAGTTATCTCAGTCTGACACAGGGCCTTGGAGGTATTTTCCCTTGAAAATCCTGTGGTGTTTTGCATGTGTTGATTTCATGCTCCTGTTTATAGCTTATGCTTTAAAACTTAGTATTGCAAAATTAAAACTCCAGATTATACCTTCCAATACATCTCTCTAGTAATGTAAAGTGGAATAAGCAGAGGGGTGGTAACCATGCAAATACTGAACTCTCATTCCAGTTGCTTTATATGTTAGAGATCCTGACATGTTACAGGGCACGGTTTAAAAAAAAAAATGAAAATCATGGGGATTATGGAAGTAATGGGTCCTGAAGCAATCACTACTCTGAATTCCTGTGAGAAATTCCCTGGTTTAATAATCAATATCATGCTTATTCCCCTAACATACTGTTTAGAAAGGAGCTGTGATTTTTGGAAAAATAAAAATCTGCAGAAGTTTTTCTACAAACATAAAATGTACCTTAATTCTAATATTACACAGGTTTACTTGGGGAAATTTAAATCTGCATGATGAAATAAATTGAGTATGGCAACTTTGGTTTGTATAGGCATCCAAAAAAGTAGTGTGCTAATTCTAGGTCCTCAAACATGTAGGATTGTACTAGGGAGGTTAGAAATGTCATGAAAGCAGGCTATAATGCAAGAGTTCTGGTACTTTCTGCTTATGACAGAAATGCCAGGAGAAGAGCTTTTCTTGTCATATTTCAGCTCTTCAGCCTCCAGTCCCAACCAGAGGGATGGGAGTGAGCTCAGTGGTTTGAGCATTGGCCGGCTAAACCCAGGGTTGTGAGCTCAATCCTTGAGGGGGCCATTTAGGGATCTGGGAGTTGGAGATTGGTCCTGCTTTGAGCAGGGGGTTGGACTAGATGACCTCCTGAGGTCTCTTCCAACCCTTATCTTCTATGATTCTATAAAACCAGGATTACAGATTGTAATTCAAATCAAATTATAATATAATTTCAGTTAGTGAGAATTTGAAAAAAGGTTTGCCTGTTTTTCTGACTCCGGGTTTCTATTGTTATTCTATTTTGCTTAGCCCCATCAGAAATTAAATTGAAATGTAATATTTTTGTTTGGTATCCAGGATCTTGGTTGAGGTGATCACAAAACTCGGAGATAGACGTTCAGATCCAGATCTAAACTTTTGTGGCTGTGTCATAAATATAAAGGGAAGGGTAAACACCTTTTAAAATCCCTCCTGGCCAGAGGAAAAATCCTTTCACCTGTAAAGGGTTAAGAAGCTAGGATAACCTCGCTGGCACCTGACCAAAATGACCAATGAGGAGACGAGATACTTTCAAAAGCTGGAGGGAGGGAGAAACAAAGGGTCTGTCTGTGTGATTCTTTTACCGGGGACAGAACAGGAATGGAGTCTTAGAACTTAGTAAGTAATCTAGCTAGATATGTGTTAGATTATGATTTCTTTATTTGGCTGAGAAAATAAGCTGTGCTGAATAGAATGGATATTCCTGTCTTTGTGGCTTTTTGCAACTTAAGGTTTTGAGAGGTATTCTCTATGTTTTGAGTCTAATTACCCAGTAAGGTATTTACCATCCTGATTTTACAGGGGTGATTCTTTTTACTGTTTCTTCTATTAAAATTCTTCTTGTAAGAAACTGAATGCTTTTTTTCATTGTTCTTAAGATCCAAGGGTTTGGGTCTGTGGTCACCTATGCAAATTGGTGAGGATTTTTGTCAAACCTTCCCCAGGAAGGGGGGTGCAAGTTTTTGGTGAGGATTTTGGGGGGAAAGACATTTCCAAACAATGCTTTCTCAAAAATAAACCCGGTTAGACGTTTGGTGGTGGCAGTGGAGGTCCAAGGGCAAAAGGTAAAATAGTTTGTACCTTGGGGAAGTATTAACCTAAGCTGGTAAAAGTAAGCTTAGGAGGTTTTCATGTGGGTCCCCACATCTGTACCCTAGAGTTCAGAGTGGGGAAGGAACCTTGACAGGCTGTATCCACTTTCTGCAGTGGTCTGAAACAAACACCCTCATTTCAGTCATCTTGAACTTGTTTGAAACAGTTGTGTCTAGAGATAAATGTAAAGGGGTTAAAAGACACCATGTTTCAAGGCAAAAATCACTGTCTGGAGATGTGGAATAATCAGAAGATTCTTCTCAACTCTTATGGTGTTTCTTGCTCCTTCACCTGAAGCTTTTGGTAGCAACAACTGTCAGAGACAGTTTAAAAATGTAGTAATCTCATTTCTGCACGAGTGAACTACAGAGTTAATGAGGGAACCTGATTATTTTGGACAGAGGGCACCCACCCATTTTATCCTTTTCTTTCAGAGAATATATGAATTTTTTTAAAAAAACCCTCTAGTTTGTATTTTATTAAACTAAGGCACCACTACTTGCTTGAAGATATAAAGTGTTGTATACAGTAAATGCTAAGTTTTTATTTTTCTGTGAATTTCTACTGGTAAATGCCACATTTAAGAAATTTATCACTTGAATATGGAACACCGTGGACTACTTAGCGATGCATCTGTTCTGTTGGAAGTGGTGTGAAGAGCTGCAAGTCAAATGGAAAAGCAAGATTAATTATTCTGTACTTTTTCTAAATCAAGATTAAAATAAGAAATTGGGATGGAGGTTAGAAGATGTGGTGGAGTTGCAAGGATGGCAGGAAGCTTTATTATAAATGATGATGTGTGGCTGAGTGGAAACAGAGGCATGGTGGTTAGAGGTGGAAAAGAAAAGCTGTTTTTATTAGATTGTTTAAGACTATTTAGACACTCATTGTTCAGTCATGAACACGAAGAACCTTTCTGAACCAATTTGTCATATTTGACAATCAGATGGTCAGTGTGCTGCTCATTGAGGTCCAACACTGCTATAGTTGGAAGGTTGTTCTGGGGGTATTTCAGATATGTATCAGACTCATTGTGCTTGATACACACAGGAGCAAATATAGGTTAGGTTTTTGGTGTTCTTACTGACTGCATAAAACCAGGAAGAGTAGATGACAGATAAATGATGGTAGTATCAAACAGTTAATGAGAACCCTTTATGATACTGGAAATAGGTTATGCAGTGGTCAGTTATATATTTGAAGAGAGATTTTAAAGATCTTTACACACAAACATGGTGTACCATATAAATAAAGATACATTTGGCCAGATTTTGGCATTGAATAGAAATGTGCAGTCCTACTAAATCTAATTGTGCGTGAACACACAAGGCCAGAATCTGGCTGGCCCAATTTTCAAATCATGCTTTGCTTCTGGACATCCTACGTCCTGATTTGGTTGCTACTGCTATATATTTCTCTTCTGCAATTCTTTTGTCTCTACATGATAGTGATTAATAATACAAATTCTTTTTGGCCTATAATTTGATGTTAGGTTCATTGGAAGTTGTCAAATTTTGCTTAAAATTGCATTGTTGAAATTTCTAGTTTTCCTAAAAATCTCATATTCTGTAAGCAAGGATTAATTTCACAAATTGACTAAATATAATTCCCAAGTTGTTCCAAACATTCATTTTAATAAATACAGTAAAACATGAATAATCAAGGTTTCCTCTGGAAAAGGTAAAAAATTGTAATAGAAATTCTCAGCCATATACAGATATTGAATAACATTCCCATTTATCAATTACTACTAAGAGATTCCATAAAGGCTTTACTTGATATTTCCTGCATTTGTTCCCCTTTTTTGTTACCTGAAAGATTTATAGTTCATTAGTTTATCTGTTTAGATAGATGTGGTGAGATTCCATAATGCTTTGTATTCATCAATAAGTGCCACATGTTTCCCATTTCACTCCATTTTTGTGGAAACCTGAAATGAGCTCAATGAAATGAGCTTTTCAGTTTCCTGAAGGAAAATAACTTTGGCATGCTCAACATCTAGAATAATTAGAATTTAATTCCTAGACTTCCTTTCTGCAGTATATTAAAAACATAATTAGCTCATGTTGTCTATTTGGTTGATAAATACTCATTTGGTTGTATGGACTAAAACTTATCTGAACCACACTAGGCATAGCTGTCTGCCTAACAGCTTAGATAATGATATAGGAATATTACACATAAAAGCATACTTTCATTAGTTGGATTTTTGACCACTTAAGTATGGTGACTGGTCTGATCGACTGACTACGAAAATGATATTAAGGCCACAGATGTAATTTGGGCATTCTGCTTTTATTAACAATGTCAAAGGTACTGTCTCTACTTTTCAGTAATTATCATGGACATATCCAGAGTAGAGCTGGTCAAATACCATTAATTTAATACATATTTGGTGAAATTTGTCCTTTTCATTGAATCAGCCCTATTTTAGCTGTTGTTCAGTTATTATCGAAAGATAAGATTCAGCTATACTGTGTTCTGCTATAATGCCAAATATTATTCACCAATGTGCAATGCCACTTGAAATTTCATATACTTTTTGTATGTTAAGGACAAATTGCAGGTTACTTTGTAGAGTAACAGTGATGGAAACTTACACTAGGTATGAATGACCTGCTACTTAAAGGGATTGTTTGTAATTCTTGTATGTGGTATATTGAGGACTGTTTGTGGAATTGCTTTAAGAGTGGGTATGTGAGACAGGGTGAGCTGCCTCTTAAAGGTAGTTGTGCCCAGGGCACAGTCCATCTCCAACACAAGGTGTTTAATATTTTGGGAGATTTGATCTACAAAGACACAAGACATACTGTGGAAGAGAAAATGCTCCTGGGAATAAGTAGTGTTTAGGAGGAATCCCATTACTGTCTGGGACCAGGAGTCTTGAAGAGCGTGCTTTCCTTCTCCTGGCCAATAGGGATGAGTTTTAGGGGGGGCACCAGCTTATATTATGCCTCCTCCCTCGTAGCAGGTCACACTGGCAGGAGAAGGCTGCCTGCTGAAACCACCCAACTGATGAGGCTAGCTGAAGGCCAAACCCACCAAGGCCCTGCAGCTAGCCTAAATCCCAACTCCAAGGAGGAGAGCTGGGTGGAAATCCTGCCCTGATGAGTGCCTTAACTGCCTAAGCCCCTACCCCAGCACCATGGAAGAGAGCTGGAGAGACTCCTGTGTGAAGGAGGAAAATACTGACTGCCTTAAAATGAGACACAGAGGCAGTGTTTGAAATACAACCCAGCTGCTGCCAGAGGGGCTGAGAGTGGTTTTGGGGAAGCATCTCTGAAGCTAGCTGGGAAGATGTCATAAGGTATCAAAACCCAAGGTGTAAATAGCAGTTTGCAGATCTGATGATGATCCCGCCAATCAAAATAAAGGTAGGAGCAGCCCCAGGAAGCAGTGAAGGGAGTAAAGGAATTGTCTTTAGCTGCCTAAAACAGGGTTCCTAGGCTAGAATTCAGAGGAGAGGGCAGCCCTGGGTTCTCCTACCTCTTCCCCAGATCAAGAGAGGAAATAAAGGCATCTGGAGTGGAAAAAAGCCAAAAACCTACAAGTTTCAGATGGAAGCTGAGGGCTGGGTTTAGAGACCACTAAACTTTGGGGCATTCTGTCTTTAGATTTTCCTGATATACCTGGAAAGGGCCTATGAGGTGATCTGGTGGGAGGGCTAGGCCATGGAAGCAGCAGGTTGTTGTGGAACCAGGACTGATAAGAGGGCACTGCAGTAAAAGATTGCCTGCAACACTGCCCTGACATGAGGGGGCTTCCTGGTGGTGAGTTCACTACATAGCAGAGGGTTTCCAGGGCCAGCTTGCAGGCTAGAGGGCTCTGTAACAATGCATGTGAGATGGTTTGAAAAGAGCCAGCTTGCTTAAAGCAAGGTGCGGTGAGTTGTGCCCCTCTGTTTTAGGAAGCAGCATGTTTTGTTTCTCTGTTTTGCAGTTCTTGTGTATATGGCCTTCTGAGAAATAAAATAGTGTTATGTTGCAGTCTTCCAGCAAAAGTAGTGTATGCCTTTATCTAATTTCTCTGTTCTTATGCTATGAAATATAACCATGGATGGCTACAAGACAAATGGGAATCTATGGCAAATATTGGCAACTTACGATTAGAGTTTCATTTTAAATCTATAGATCTGTTAACTGTATCCTAAGAAGTGGCCCATCTTAAATGCTTATGTATTGATGCACTGAAATAGTTCAGACCTTTGGATCTGTAAGCTCTGACATATTGCAACACCATTTTTACATACAACATTTTGAAAAAAAATTATTTTTGATGGTCAAAGTGTTGGGGACACTGGGGCATGGCCACTAGGTAACTCGAGGGGATGGAAGACCACGAGTGTCGATGAAGCCCCCTCGCACTAGGCCCAGGTGTCCTTGGCCCCCCCCCTCCCGCCTGGAGGCACTTGCAGCAGCTCTGCGTACTAGGCCCAAGTGTCCTTGGCCCCCCCGCCTGGAGGCACACACAGCAGTTCTGCTGAGAATCTGCAACAATATGCTGCAGAGTCAGACTGCCTGAAACTAAACAAGGCCAAACAGGGCAGATATGGAAGAACAATGCTGAATAAAGCAGCTTTATGTATAGTTTAACAAATGATACAGAGAACCAGGGAACTAGCTGGGAACTGGATTGGCTGGCTATATGGATACTTGGGGCAGCTTGCTATTGGATAAGTATGCTGGGAAAAAGGATGTATAAAAGCCTGTGTAACTTCCTGCTCTGTGTACAGGATTTGAGATTCAAATCTCCCTGTACCTATTTGAAGCTTCAAATAAACTTTTCTGCTTCTCCACCCCGTTGTGATTATTGGGTGTAGCACACCGGGTAACGAACCAACTCAAGCTGTTGTTCAGCCTCTCGGCACTGGGTGCCGGCAACAGCTTTTGGCGTCCCTGGGTGGGCCAGAGGCTGCAATTTAGCCTTGCCCGGACCCCTCCTGGAGGTCAAGGATTGCGGCGAGAACCGACGCCCAGTGCGCACCGGTGAGTTCACCGGGGCCTCGGAGGAGACGCGATTTGATCGACCCCGGAGGGCACAACGGTGCAACGCACTCATATAGTGGAGAAGCAGTTGTGGACGGCGGTGAAGAACCGGTCCCTTACACATGGGGGAGGAGCAGCTGCAGGCCACGGTGAAGAACCTGTCCCTTGGATAAGGTAGGAACCTTTTGAAATCCGGATTGTATGCTCTGTTGGAACCTGGGGACGCCCAGAGTTACCCTGTAGGTATGGGACAGGAACAGAGCTCAGGGGTTAGGGCACGGTGTACGCCCCTAGAGTGCATTCTAGCAAACTGGAAGGTATTTGGTGCGGATCCGATGACTAAGAGCCAATTAAAACAATTCTGTACAGTTGACTGGCCTCAATATCAACTAGAGGACCGGGAGTGGTGGCCACCAGGAGGGTCAATTAATTACAACACGATCCTCCAATTAGTTTTGTTTTGTCAGTGAATGGGTAAATGGAATGAACATATGTATGTGGATTTGTTTCTGACTTTATGTACTAGACCAGATATTTTACAGCACTGTAATCTGACTCCGACTGGTTCGGTAGCAGCTAATGTTAGTCCCCAGACCCCCACCCCCACTGTAATGGCAGAGCCGGTGTCCCCTTCGGCCCCTACACCCACACCTTGTAAGTCCCCCGAGCAGACCCCAGGTGGGATCCAAATGATGAAAGGGATATGACCCGCCTTACCTCCTATAAGGAGTTGCTTTTGCATGGACTCCGTCACTCAGCTGTCCAACATAATAATTGGGCAAAGCCATATGAAGTAATGCAGGATTTAAAAGAAAGCCCAGGGGCCTTTCTACAGCGTATTCGGGACACCATTCTACAGAACACTAATGCAGACCTCGATGATCAGGCAACTGAGTCAATTATTAAGGGAATTTTTACGAGCAGAGCAGCCCCTGATATTAAGAGAAAGTTACAAAAAAAGGATTTAATGGGCATGACCATGGCACAAATCTTAGAGACTGCAAACCGAGCTTATAGTCTGAGAGAGACAGAGAAGAAGAAAAAGCAAGTGAGAGTGATGGTAACAGCGGTACAGGCCAGCACTAAGAGAAGTGGCCGGGGAGGAAGGGGCCGTGGATGCAACCGTCCGGGCCCGCAGGAGAGACGACTGGGTCGCAACCAGTGTGCCCTGTGTTGACAGGAGGGACACTGGAAAAATGAGTGCCCAAAGAGGAAAGAAAAGGGGGGGTTCCCCTATGATGGCGATGGCGGAGCAGGAATAAGGGTGTCAGGGGAGATGGACCACTCTACCCCCGGAACCCCAAGTAAAGATGCTCAGAAATAGATTTTTTAGTGGACTCTGGAGCGGCCCGAACTGCCATAAATCAGCCTCTTCAGTTGCCAGTAGCAGATTCCCTTACTGTGGTGGAAGCCACAGGCAGGGACACCAAGTGCCCAGTGTATGCCCCAGCGGAATGCGCTTTGGGAAACAGGACTGTATCCCACAAGCTGGTATACCTCCCTGAGTGTCCAACACCTCTGCTGGGACGGGATCTGCTTTGTCGCCTCGGTGCCACCCTGCATTTTACTGAGGACGAAATAACCCTTACCTTACCCCCTGAGAATGCATGGATCATGACCCTTGCAGTTGAGCCCTCAGCCATGCAAGCCCCAGAATGGAGCCTGTGGGAAGACCAGGTGTACCCCCTCGTGTGGGCATCAGGGATTCCAGGAAAGGCCACCCACCAGACCCCCATTACTATTCAGCTCATACCAGGGAAAGGCCCAGTGCAAGTAAAACAGTATCCAACAAGAGGGAAGCCAGAGAAGGTTTACAGGAAACTATAGATCGACTCCTAATGTATGGTATTCTCCGGGAATGTCAGTCAGCCTGGAACACTCCCATTCTATCCGTACAGAAGCCTGATGGCACGTATCAGCTGGTACAGGACCTAAGGGCAGTCAATGAATGGGTTAAGACTCTGCACCCTCTTGTCCCTAACCCGTACACCTTATTGGCTTCTATAGGGGGACAGTATACCCATTTTTCAGTCCTTGATATGAAAGATGCTTTCTTTACCATCCCAGTTGCCACCCCGTCACAGGAGATCTTCTCCTTCGAGTGGGAGGACTGAAAAAGGGTTAAAAAGCAACGTTGCTGGACAGTGTTGGCCCAGGGATTTAAAAACTCCCCCACCCTCTTTGGCCAGGCTCTGGCCAGGGACCTAGAGGAGTGGGATAATGAGGAGGCCCTCCTTCTGCAGTATGTATATGATTTGTTAATTGCCACTGTGGGCCAAACCCCCTGCCTTAAAGCCACCATAAGCCTCCTGAATTTTATTGGACTCCGGGGATATCGGGTAGCACGGAGTAAGGCTCAAATTGCCCTCCCAGAGGTACGGTACCTCGGGTTTCACATACGACAAGGGGAGCGTCAGCTTTCAAGCAAAAGAAAGGAAGCTATCTGTCAAGTTCCTGCCCCAAGTAACCGTAAGTGGCTCAGGGCATTTCTGGGTATGGCAGGCTTTTGCAGGATATGGATCCCAGAGTTTGGACTGTGGGCTAAACCCCTGTACGACTGTGTAAAAGAAGCAGATCATGACCCCTTCTATTGGACCCCAGAGGCTGACAGGGCATTTAAAATCCTGAAAAGAAAATTGATGGAAGCCCCAGCTCTGGACCTGCCGGATCTCTCTAAGCCGTTTCAGTTGTATGTACATGAACGAAGGGGGGTGGCCCTAGGAGTGCTCACACAGCTGTTAGGAGCATGGAGACATCCCGTGGCTTATTTTTCTAAGCAACTGGATCAGGTTGCAAAGGGTTGGCCGGCATGTTTACGGGCGGTCACAGCTACTGCCCTAGTGCTTAAGGAAGCCGAGAAGCTAACGTTGGGAGGGGTTATGCAAATCTATACTCCCCATATGGTCCGAGCCTTATTGGATGCAAAGGGAGGGTTTTGGCTCACCCAGGCTCGGATTGCTCGGTATCAGACTAAGCTGTTAGAGAACTCTGAAGTCACCTTACAGCCTTGCCCCTCCCTTAACCCAGCCACTCTCTTGCCAGAAACAGAGGAACAGAAACATGACTGTTTAGAGATCATAGATGTCCAGTACTCCAGCCGTCCGGATTTAAAGGATGTACCCCTCCCAAATGCAGATTATGAGTGGTACACTGATGGTAGCAGTACTGTAATAGATGGGCAAAGGAGGGCAGGTTATGCTGTTGTGACCCTCCATGACACTGTGGAAGCTGAAGGTTTGCCTGCTGGGACCTCTGCCCAGCTTGCCGAACTAATAGCCCTGACCCGTGCACTTGAACTGTCAAAAGGAAAGCGGGTCAACATTTTTACTGATTCAAAGTATGCTTTTGGTGTGCTGCATGTTCATGCTGGCCTATGGAAGCAAAGGGGAATGCTGACAGCCCAAGGCTCCCCAGTCAAGTATGGGCCCCAAATCCTCCGGCTCCTAGAAGCCGTACAACTTCCCTCGGAAGTGGCGGTGGTACACTGTAAAGCCCATCAAAGGGAGGATCACGATGTGGCCAGAGGTAATGCCCGGGCAGATAGAGAGGCTAAGCATGCTGCCACCCTGCCATCCCCTCAGACTGAGAACGCCCATATGCATGCCCTTATCCCATCAGTAGGGGAGCTTCCAACCCCTCAATACTCTGGGGAGGAGAGACAGCTAACTGACAAACTCGGTCTCTGGGAAAAGGAGGGATGGCTCCATTCCCCAGAAGGGAAGGTCCTCTTACCAAAGGGCCTAATCTGGCCAGTGCTGCAGAAACTACATCAAACCACTCATGCTGGCAGGGAAGCACTTATCCAACTAATGGGAAAATACTTTATCACTTCCGGACTCTGACCCCTGGCTGCCCAGGTACAAGCAGACTGCTTAGTCTGCCAAAAGAATAATCCCCGACCGGGACATCCTGTGCCACCAGCTGCCCTAGAACTCACTCCGGGCCCTGGACAAGTGTGGCAAATAGACTTTACTGCGTTTCCCCGGACCCAAGGGTTCAAATATCTCCTAGTTATAGTGGATCGGTTCAGCGGATGGCCAGAAGCCTTCCCATGCCGTAACTGCACTGCCAGAACAGTGGCCCTCAAGTTTGTTAAGGAGATCATTCCTCGCTTTGGACTCCCCCTGTGGATGGAATCTGACAATGGGACACACTTCATGTCAAAATCATTCAAAACATCTCACATGCCTTACAGATCCCCTGGAAACTCCATACGCCCTAGAGACCGCAAGCCAGTGGGGTAGTGGAGAGTACCAATCAGACCCTCAAATGGCATCTCTCAAAAGTGTGTCAAGAAGCCTCACTGCGATGGCCTGATGCTTTGCCCCTCATCCTACTCCGTGTCCGCGTTCTCCCAAAGGGTAGATTAGGGCTCAGTCCCTTTGAAATTATGTTTGAAAGGGCATGGCCTATGAATGGCACCCGGTTCTGTCAGGGGAATGGGAGTTGGGTAATGGTTTTTTGTCACAGTATATGTGTTCCCTGTCTGCTGTTCTCTTGTCTCTTCACAGGTATACCAAGGATTCCCAGCCTCTCCCCTTGGACACTCCCATCCACTCCTTACAGCCCGGTGACTCTGTGCTTGTTCACACCTGGAAAGACGAGCCTCTCCAGGAAAAGTGGAAAGGACCCTATACCGTCCTGCTGATCTCCCATACAGCGGCAAAGATCGAGGGACACAAGAACTGGATCCATCACTCTCGTCTGAAGGCAGTACCCACCCCCTCGTCAGCAGAACAGTGGACCGTCCAACCTGCTGACTCCTCATCTAGTGACAATCTCGGGCTAAAGTTACTGTTTAAAAGACACAAATAGCGGGCACCTTAATGCTAAAATGGACCCACCCAGGTACTGGAGACCCTGGGTTGGGAAGACTCTGGTGATAATTAATTGGGTAACATTGTTATTCTCTGTATTGGTATTTCCAAACTGTGCATATCGGGAGCATAACTCCTTTGTTTCGCTTGTGCACCATGTTGCTACTTTAACAAACCAGACTGATTGCTGGGTATGTGCTCCGACTCCACTGTCCCCCCAAAATGGGAATGCCCTTTGACATGCTGCCCTTGACCCTAGCAGAATTAGCCACCACCAAAGAGCAGGAAAGAACGTACACGCCGTTCTGGAATAAGACCTCTTTACAGCAGGCCACCTATCAGGACCAGGAGTATTCAGTTGCAGTACTCACTGAGGGAGTGTTATGTTTTACCCGAAACCAATCTGATCACTATGGGCATCCTGTGGAAAAAAGCTCCTGTGTTATTACACAGTGGGCTGATGGGTATTGGATAAAGAACAACAGGGGAGGCCAGCAGTGTGGGTGTAATGGTTCCTCCCCTTTTAGGGAAACTCTTACAAATAATCTTACCACAAAAAAAGGGGTTTGGAAATGTAACTTGCCGTCCAGTTAATATCTCCAATGTAGCAAGCCAATGGTGGGTTTGTAGTGGTCCCTATGGTGAGTGTAATTTGAACGGCACAATTAGAAACGCCCCCACTTGTACCCAATCAAAAAAATAAGATGCCCCCTTAGGGGCATATAAATTGTTTAAAAAAGCAGCCAAAGCAGCCTTAAATATCCCAGAAATCCCCTTAAGAAACAGCCCTTACTGGGCCCTACAGGGTCACTATTTTGTGTGTGGCCGAAAGGCTTACAAGGTGCTGCCAGCCAACTGGACAGGTAGCTGTTATATAGCTCATGGAGTTCCTCATCTTTCCATAACTGCCACACTGCCCAAAGGAAAGATTAGAAATGCCCGAGACACCTCTGTTGAGTCACGAGAAAAGACCCTATGGTGACTGACTACGGCATTGGAGGGCAATATGAAGAATCCCCTCACAACCGAGAAGCTTGTAGGGTGCTCTGTACTGGGAATAGCGCCACTGGTTTCTGGACCAGCCATGGCATGCATAGGCTGCTATACTGTAAGGCTGCAAATGGTACTTGAGAAAGTTGCCTTAGAGTTAGAGGACTCGGTTACTGATTTAGGGTCAGCAGTAAAAACATTAAATAAAGAGGTACAGCAGCTCAGGACATTTTCCCTCCAAAACAGGCGGGGTTTGGACTATCTCTTGGCATCCCAAGGAAGGGTTTGTGCCCTCGTCAGGCCCCAATGTTGTGTATAGGTAAATGATAGCAGTTATGAGATCTATAAAAAGGTGGTACAGGCTGAGGCCCATGCCCGAGCTGGAGCACAGGTTGCCTGTACTGCCCCAGAGAACAATTGGTTGCAAACCTTGTTTTCAGGCTGGGGTTTGTCGTCTTGGCTTGGTGGTTTATTTAGCCTGCTATTGAAACTTCTCTTTCCTGTATTGCTTGTATTACTGGTATTATGCTGTGCAGTATCATGTGTTAGGGCCCTTTTGCAAAAGTTAATAAGTCATTCTTTTCAGGGCTATCACAAAGTGCTTATGCAAAGTCCTATTGTAAAGAAATAAGTAGCCCAAGTGAGAAAACTCAGAGCCAAGGTTGTTGAGTGCTCTCAAAGGGGGGAGTTGTTGGGGACACTGGGGCATGGCCACTAGGTAACTCGAGGGGATGGAAGACCACGAGTGTCGATGAAGCCCCCTCGCACTAGGCCCAGGTGTCCTTGGCCCCCCCTCCCGCCTGGAGGCACTCGCAGCAGCTCTGCGTACTAGGCCCAAGTGTCCTTGGCTCCCCCGCCTGGAGGCACACGCAGCAGTTCTGCTGAGAATCTGCAACAATATGCTGCAGAGTCAGACTGCCTGAAACTAAACAAGGCCAAACAGGGCAGATATGGAAGAACAATGCTGAATAAAGCAGCTTTATGTATAGTTTAACAAATGATACAGAGAACCAGGGAACTAGCTGGGAACTGGATTGGCTGGCTATATGGATACTTAGTGCAGCTTGCTATTGGATAAGTATGCTGAAGAAAGGATGTATAAAAGCCTGTGTAACTTCCTGCTCTGTGTACAGGATTTGAGATTCAAATCTCCCTGTACCTATTTGAAGCTTCAAATAAACTTTTCTGCTTCTCCACCCCGTTGTGATTATTGGGTGTAGCACACCGGGTAACGAACCAACTCAAGCTGTTGTTCAGCCTCTCGGCACTGGGTGCCGGCAACAAAAGTAATAGCGAATTCTTGATCTGTTTACATGAAATGAAATTCTCCACAGAAAGTGGTAAACATAGACTGACAAGTGTGGGGAAAGAACTCTCACCCAGACAGTCATCAAGTGCATGTATCTTTTAGTCTGGATGGAGAATCTCAAAGCTGCCTAGCATAACAGCTAGACCAAAGCAGTTTAAAACCCAGCCAAATTAGCCTATGCTGAATATAGGAATTGCTCTATAATTGGGGGCTGATTTAAATCTTGAAGGTTTATATTTACTATTATAACTCTGGATATTCTTGCTATACAAATAAGTTTGAACCCCGCAAAATGGGGGTTTGGCCTCAATATTTTCGTGTGACAATGAGTTCCATGGGTTAGTTGTGCACTGTATGAAAAAATAATTTCTTATCAATTTTGAGTCAGCCAAACAAGCAGGGCCATATGACTGAGCTGTGGTGGGTTCCCAGTGAGACCTTAGGTGGCAGCTTGAGCAGAAACAGGCAGCAGGCTAAAAGCAGAAGACATGAACCAAAGGTCAGAGTGGGGGCTGTTTGGCTGCAGGTCTGGATACAGTAGTATTTTAACTGGGGTTTCTGCAAAAAGAATTGTTGGTGTGTGGTTTTGCTGTTCTTGGTTTTTGTTTAAGGTAAACAGGACTTGTCTATATTTTGTGAATAAAAATACTCAGAAAGTTCTTTGAGTCTGTCACCAATTTTTCTTCTAACAGGAAACCGACTTACTGCAGCCCCACAAAGCAGCTGCCACATGGGAGAGGGGTTGTATGATGCAACATCTTTCTAAGCAGGAAACAAAACTTGCCAACACGTCAGAATCTTGTTGAATTGGAGCTAATGTTAAGGCTGCATGTTCTTTTGCTAACTGTCTGACTGTATGAGATGAGTGTTCTTGTCTGGGCCTGGTCAGATTGAGCAGGGAGCACTCCCCAAACCATCAATCAGGCAGAACCCCAGCAATTTGGGAGTTTTCTTATCCTGATTAATAAAGCCAAATCAAGATTGTGCTCTTATTGCTAGGCCTGATTCAGCACTCAGTGTTCATATGGTGTGAGATCAGAATCAGGTCCATTGTATGATCTTGCTTATAAAACAAGGTGGGAAAGGGACCTGCTCCTGTTCTGCGACTCCAGTTGGTTGAGCCTTCCCCCACCCGTCCCCTTTGATTTCCATGCTTGATAATGTTAGCAATTGGAAAGGTCTCCGCTAAGCCTTGGAGTAGAAATATCACTGAAATGACTGAATGAGCAGACAGTTGCTGTTTGTCTTCCCAAACAAAACTATCTGAACCAGAGCTGGTTGGAATTCTTGTTTGTGCAAAAGATTTAGGAAAACCTTTTTAAATGTAGGAAAAATTTCAGAATTTTTTTCAATAAATTTCAGAATGAATTTCTTCACTTGGAGGGAAATTTACTGAATATTCTATACCAACTGAATATAACTTTCCCTTCATGCAACCTGCAATCTTTATGGGTGGGGGTGGAGGAACATTTTCAGTCATACTTTCTAACACTTTATTTTTTAAGACATATTTACTACAATCAGACTATCTTTGTAACAGAGTGGCTTTTAAATTACTTTGGGTTTTTTTAAAAAACAGAAAATATGGATTTCCCCCCTTATCCCCCAGAAAACAGGTAAAGGTGCTGAGATTGTGGGCACTGTGTGGTAGTCTTCATTTAAGATTTTCCAGGGGCCTTGGCAGTAAGTAAGATCTTTTTTGCTTAATACAGAAAGTCACTACTATTGCAATGGTGGGACAAACTGATTGTCTTTTCTTGCAGATACTTTACAGCATGCCACACTGAGTAGTGTTTTAATGTCCTATAACTGCACTTCTCAGGTTCTGAGGGAATTTGACACCTCACTGTAGACCTGAGGCATGATGTTATCACATAACGCCGCCTCTTGCTTTATGGCATTCCTTTATATATGCATCTTCCTTCCCCTGACAGTACACTGGAGCGATGCATGAGAAATCTTACCAAATCTCATTCTCAGACCAATATCTACATTGTTCCCATAAGGTTGTATGCCTGAACAACAAAAGTGTATTCCATAAGTCAGATCATTCAAAGTATATGGAAGTTATTCATTATCTTCTGTTACTTTTAGAAACATCCACTTCATCTGTTTGTTTAAAGACAGGCCTGTATGGTGAAAAGTTTATCTTCCTAAAATGTTGCAGTGTTTGGATTCACATGGTTAAAAGTCATAGTTTGGATTTTTATCATATGTACAGTTTCTAGATCCGATATGTTAAAATTTGCTAATGCACTATGCAGTAATGTAGGATACAATAGATCTCTGTAGTACAGGACACAAGCGCCAAACCAATTGGTATGGTCCAACATTAGTTAGCTAACTTTCTTAAGAAATATTGGTAAAAGTTAAAGTAGGATTGTTATGAATGAAATTGAGGTGTGGAAAGTATACAAATATGCAATGAGTTGGGGAAAAAAACCTATAGTAATATTTTACAAAAACATATGCTCTTGCTCAGACCAGAAAGTATTAAACATAAGGGTAAGATTTATAGTTTCAAAGCCCCTAAAATGCAAAAGATCAAAACTTCTTATCTATACATCTCATACTATTATCTGATATCTTAGATCTGATCAAATCTGGCACTGAATCACACTTGCCAGAATTTTAATAGCTGACTTTGACATTTAGAAGAAAAATGGATTTTTCAAGAATAGAAATTCTTAAGGAAAAGCAGTGGCAAGATACTGTATTAAGGTATCATGAACATCAGGTAAAATTCTGGTTCCATTAAAGCCAATGGGAATTTTGCCCAATGTATAAAGTAATATTTCTTCAGCTTTAAGGTATTACTGTAGTTCTGCAATAATCTCTTTCCTTATCATTTTGATCTTTAAACAAAGAGTTTGGGAAGTGAAAACTTCAGAAGATGCACACGACATACAAGGTAACCCCATACCACAGGAAGGTCCATTGGAGGCAGCTTAGGGGGAAGAAATTTCCATCTGGTTACCCCACAAAGAGTTCTGGTGAAGCCCTCATCTTCTGGATCCTACTATTGAGAAAAAGCTGTGGGACCTGCCTCCAGACTCCACAGACAATCTGGAGTTTTCCAGACTCTCTGGGGATCAGTAGGAAGCCAGGTCCTGTGCTCCTGCAGTAGCCTGTGGCCTCTCTTGCTGTTTCTTCTCCCTGACATCACTGCTCCGTTGGAGTCATGCTAATAGTTATTTCGAACCTTATTTGCTCCTCTAAATCACCCCAGTTAAAGGGGAGGTTCCTTACCACAGGGGCCTGCAGGAAGGGTAACACAGACTTAAGCTCTACAAGACTGTTGGAGGGACAAACAACATCCTTCTTGACCCGACTCTTAGCCCACCCTACTACTCTGCACTTTCAGATAGAAAATAATTTCATCTGGAAACTTCTGACCAGCTCTGTTTATTATAATTCCTTGGTATTACTGATACCAAGACTCAAAGACAAACAGTTGCATTAAAACTTCATGGGTAATAGTTATTTAAGTTGAACCTTTCATTAATTAGAATAAGAACTGCAGTGAGGTAAGCCTCTGGAATCAAGAAGAAATATTCTTGCAATAACTATAAACTAGAGGAGGTCATACTAACCAAAAAGGTAGCCTAAGCTTCATTATGATGTCACACTAGGCCAGTTGTGCACCTGTAAAGTTCAATTGACTTCAGTGGAGTGGCTCATGATTTTTTTCATTAGGGTAGGTTAATTGTAGTCAGGCCCATTTTGTTTGATATAAATATTATAGAACTATGTACCACCTTCTCTCCTACCACTCTCAAACAAAGGCAAAACACTATGCTTGCCCAGCATTCTGTCTAATGCAAGTTTTTATCTGGACTACGTACACTCACAATGGATTCCATTTAAAAAATCAACATTTGTCCACTGTTTTATCACAGTGTTACATTTGAAATACTCTGCCCTCTATTTAGAATAGGAAATACCTGTGGCATCTTGGATACCACTACATGGTAACTAATATAGACATTGATTTCTTCCCTTTCTTTTCTTTTTTTCCAGTATATATACTATATATTTCACCTTCATAAGGTGAAGAGTATAAATTGGCACTAATACTCTATTTCTGTCAGTTCTGGATCGTATTTTTATAATTTTTTTGAATGTGTTTTAATTATTTAAGCATCTGAGCCATCAAATGGGAGGAGACATGTTTGTAAAAAGTGTAGGCTAATTTATAGCTTATGCTTTAATTTATCAATTCATATGGCTTTTTCACCTTATTAAAGTTTTGTGCTTGCTTGACAGCATCAGTAAATGTTTCTGCATTGCATAAATAAAATTGATTGATTGAAAAGTTTAACTTGGGTTTCCTGCACCATTTGTATATCGTGAGCTTTCCTGCAGAGATAAGTGTCATTTGCAATGCATGGATAAATTCCGACAACATGCAGAAATAAAGAGGTTTGTTTTCTCTTGCCAAAGCAAATAAAGGGCTCATGTGCCATTTTTAAGTAAGAGTAGTTGAATGCCATTTCTATTGCAACAAAAGTTTTTCATTTCCTATTCCCTCTCGCTATTATTCTGAGCCTTCTCTGGTATTTTGTAACCAATAAAAAGGGCACAGAATATTTCCGGGATATGTGCAGTTATGCTACTCTTAATTTAACCCAAATGTGCACAGCAGACGGGCAGTTGTTCCAAAGACCTGCAATTAAAGGTCACAAAAATGTTCATTAAAGGCAAAGTTAGGGCTACACAAATGACTATTCTGCATTTTTCTGCTGGTTGCCATTCTGCATTCTTACTGTGTCTCTCTAATATTCCTAGAAATAAAAAGCATGAAGATGGGGGTGGGGGAGGGCAGGAGACGACAAAAACAGTAAAAGGTAGCAATCATAGGTGCTGGTGAAATAGAATCTTGCCAGTGCTTTCTGCCTAATATTTCTTATATATGGCCTTTCCTATCCATCTATGCAGCTAATATGCATGTCCAGGCTCTCCATGTTGCATCTTGATTACTGCAATATCTTCTCTGGCCTTCACAAATCCCATCTTCCTTGCTCCTGCCTCCAATCAGTCAATGACATCAGTTTTCATCCCCCGGTAGTTTAAATTTTCGAACAAAGGCATTTGTTTGAAAATTTAAACGTTCTCCTCTGTTGCCCTTCACGCATGGGAGCAGCTCCCTGCAAACATCCACAAAGCCACTTCACTGTTGTTCTTCAAACCCCTCCTTAAATCTCTGTTGTGGTGCCCACAAAAATCTGGACAACAATTAGGCTTCTGGCGAGTTGTGACCACAGTCTATCATGCTGATCAGTATTCTCATATTGTTTCCTTGTGTTCCTATGTCTGTCTGTCTGTCTTCATCTGTTCTCTCTTGTTTTTCACTTAGATTACAAACCTGTTTAGGAGAAAGACTGTCTTTGTTCTGTTTGTACAGCACCTGGCACAGTGGTTGCTTATTTGTAATTGAGACTCCTAGTTGCTACCCATAATACAAGTAATGATAATAGATTGGACCCATACGTTATCAGTGTGAAGTGTTTGGAGTCTACATCATCTATTTTATGGAAGCTATATGTCCACAATATTGAACCATCATCTGACTGGTAATTTCAGTTTCAGAATTGAACAAAGCTAGATTAGGGTGTTGTGGGTCATCATTGAAACCCTCGACACAGCTGTGTAAAGAATATAAAGGCTAAATTACCACAAACTAAGGGGAGGAACTGTGTATGGTAGTCCAGTAGGGTAAAAGCTAGCATGACTGGGATGAAATTGAGCAACAGAAAATTCAGACAAAATATTTGGAAAAATCCTAACAATATGGTCATCTAAATAATTCTGTCATGTATCTTGGACAAAGATGTTCAGTTGGGTGATCTGTAAGTAGCCTACACAAAGTACTCAGGACTGGAATACAGTGGATAAATGCTTGCATTGGTACCATTCAACTGCTTACACCTAGTTATCTTAACTGATGCTGAAACACCTAACACTTAAACACTAGTTGGTCTGTTTTAGCTTAAAAGAAAACAGTGTATTATAGAGACAATGAGGAAAAGATGAAAGTGCATATTAAGATCAGTGTATTTCTTGGTTTCAAGATGAATTTTACCCTCTTTAATAAGCAGAGCTCCTCACAGCCACCACAGAAGGTTCTTGGTGGTCACAGAAGAAAATAAAGAATATTGTATTAATAGAATTAGTCTATGTTCTCTATTTAATAATAGACGTCATCTTAATAAGAGGTTGGAGAGAGAGGGCAAGGGATAGTGAGTGGAAACAGATAGATATAGATTTTTTTCTCTTTTTATCTGAGTCTCTTGTATGGATGGAAATTTATTGCACAGATAAGGAAGACATCTTATGGAGCCATTGCCTCAGGCCCTGGGAACCTGCTTCCCCATACTTTTCAGGACACAACTAAGGCCCTAAACATGCAAACAGTTACCCACATGCTTAACTGATATTAACAGCCAATAGGAGTTTGCTGCCTAACTTCCATGTGTCTCTGAAAATCTCTTCCATATACCCCTATTCAGCAGGCTACCTAAGCATGTCTTACCTGTGTGCTATTTAGATACCCTTCCGGTTCTTTTAAAAATCTCTTACCTTTACAAACTCAAAAACAACATTCACTGGCACATCCAAAGGCACTTCTATGAAAGCTGTTTTTATGCCAAAATGCTACTATTTACTCCTCCAGCTGTTGTGGTTGGTTGGTGTGGTTTTGTTTTGTTAAAAGGGGGAGCACACAATTTTTATTGATAATGGGAATTTCGCCCCAAAATGTATGTGCACGCCCACACCCTTAGGTTTATGGCTGAATCAATTTTTTTGCTAAAATTGGAAGTGCATGGAGAAATCACATTTTGACATAAACCAAGTAGGTAAAATTTCATCCTAAATGGTGAAAATGTTGGAAAGTTAGGAGTGACTGAAAATAGGGGGCTAGCAGTAAAATATTATGGAGCTTGACTCTCCGCCATTCCTGCTATAATAAATGCTAAGTGGTGTTTTATTAATAATATGCTCCTAGTGGAGGGGATAGAAACCAGTCTTGTGTATATGTGGAAATGGCCTTTTAATGACTGTAAGTAATCTAACTGGAGAGAGTTGCTTCATGAAGTCCAAACCTAATGACACTGACACCATCTGGAGTTTTGATACCATTGATGTCTTTATTTGGGTCAGATGCAGTCTCAGCAGGCACACATCCTGTGGGCACCCACACCAGCTACTGTGTGCTTTTATGAGACATTCACATTTATTAACTATCACTTCAAAATAGAAAAGCAACTGGCAAAATAAGTAAACATTAAGCTGCCTGTCAACTGCATAACTTTGTTATGTGGGTAAAAAGAGAATTCACCAATCCCTTAACTTTTCCTCAGCCCTAGCTTTTCTTTGCATTGTTAATGGACCAAAATGAGGTTCAATAGAGTTTAAAGGCTCCATTAGCATTGATAAATGTGCACTTTGTAACTTGCACTCCAAAACACAATTCTTTACTAGCTAGAATATCTTAAATGCTGTTCAAGTTACAGAGCATGATGTATTTATTACATCCGTTTAATGTGAAAGTTGCTGATTTTGTTAATGATCTCCACCGGAGTGTAATAAATTAAGCCATATATGCTTCAAATATAGATTCCAAGGACAGAAAGGACCATTGTGATCATCTAGTCTGACCTCTTATATAACAGACCATAAATAATTCCTAGTGCATATCTTTTAGGAAAAAACATCCAATCTTGATTTAAAAATCAGTGATGGAGAATCCATCATGACACTTGGTAAATTGTTCCAGTGATTAATTACGCCCCGTTTTTTAAATACGCCTTATTTCTGATCTGAATTTTCTAGCTTCAACTTCCAGGCATTGGATTGTTATTCCTTTATCTGCCAAATTGAAGAGCCCGTTATTATTTGTTCATGTCCATTTTTTCATTATTTAGACTATAATCAAGTCATTTCTTGAACTTCTCTTTGTTAAACTAAATCATTCCTGTGGCTCTTCTCTGAACCCTCTCCAACTTATCCACATACTACTTGAATTGTGGACACCAGAACTGGACCCAATGCCAGTAGCAGTTGCATCATTGCCAAATCGAGAGTAAAATAACCTGTTTACTCTCACTCAAGATTTCCATTTATGCATCCCAGGATTGCGTTAACCCCTTTGGTCACAGCATTTCCACTTTGTGTTCATGTTCAGCTGATTATTCACCACAACCCCCAAATCCTTTTGGAGTCACTGATTCCCAAGATAGAATCCCTCATCTTTTAACTATGGCTTACATTCTTTGTTCTTAAATGTATACAGTTACCTTTTGGCTGTATTCAAATGCGTATTGTTTTGCTTGTGACCAGTTTACCAAATGATCCAGATCGCTCTGTATTCATGACCTGTCCTCTTCGTTATCTACCACTCCCACTTTTTGTCATCTGCAAACTTTCTTAGTGATGATTTTGGTGTGTCCTTCCCCCCCACCCCCTGATATCATCGATAAAAATGTTAAAGATTGTAGACCCAAGAACTGATCCCAATGGGACTCCACTAGAAACACACCTGTTCAATTATTATTCTCTGCTCACTATTACATTTTGAGATCTATCAGGCAACTTTCAATCCATGTGTGTCAGGTTAATTTTTATATTCTAATT
Organism: Natator depressus; assembly: GCF_965152275.1. Lineage (NCBI taxonomy): Eukaryota > Metazoa > Chordata > Testudines > Cheloniidae > Natator > Natator depressus. The sequence continues at coordinate 49,915,579 of NC_134237.1, forward strand.
TTTAATCAATGTTATACAGTACCAAGTCAAACAATTGCCTTCAGAAGACTGTAAATGTAAGGTGATGTATGAAAACAGTGCACTGTTAGGGTCAAATTCGTGACCCCATCCCAGTGTGAGTAGCTGGATATTTGACTTTCTTCAAAGGTAGCTTGTTACCAAGGGATGAGTCGGGGGAGGGTAAGCAATCTTTCCCCAAATGCAACATGGTTACAGAATTACTCTTTGGAGTCCTCTATGGCCCAAGCATGTCCTGGGTGTGATCTGTGCAAGAGTTGATCTGACCCTTATCATATATCATGCACATGCACTGTTGTGCAGATAACACCACACACAGCTTTTCTGCACTATGGCAGGGGTAACCCAGCTCTTGACTGCCCCCCACCCCCAATCCAATCTCTGTTTTTTATGACAGCCTTGGAGGTGGGAGGCTGTTTTAAGTATTGCTGGCTGCAACAGCTTCCAAGGGTTATTCTGGCAGACAGGGATCACCAGAGGAGCACAAGTGCTCTGTACTGTAGGGGTGTGGCTTCACCGGCTGTAGACCACAGGGGAACAGGGAATTCTCAACAAGCCACTTATGCATGCATTAAACAACCTTTGAGCCACTGAAGCAATGGAAAGCAGACATAATGGGAATGTTTTTAATTGTTGAGTGTTCATAACCAAAGGTTAAATAGTCCAGTGACTACTTTTCTTTCTCCCTCTTAGAATTCAAAAGATTTTACTCTTATTAAAGTATCAAAGGCTGCTTAAACTGCGTTACAGCATGGAGGCCCCTAGTGCTTTAGGCAAAATGGATCAACTCGCATCTGCGTAGAACACTGATATAGTCTGAGCAAAAGCTGGCTATGCCATTGTCTACCCAGGCGGCAGCAGCATGTAGAATACATGTAGCTACATGTGAAAAGCAGGCTGCATCCACACTGCAGTGTATAATTACATGAGACCATGAGAAGGGCCCCACTGCACAAGTGCCTGGCCCCGCCATGGGCGCTGGGAGGAAGCAGGACACTAAACTTCTAAAAAATAAGTGTAGACAAAGGATGCACTGCTTGGGCATGCAGAGACCTGTGTAGTGTATTTACTTTAAGGTTCTCCTGTGTCTTTACTCACCTAAGCAGTGCATCACTGTCTACACTGCTATTTATACCCTGCATGACTGTCATCTTGTGTAGCAATCATGGGAAACTGACTCCATGTCCTATCAAATCCTACTAAAAGGATTAGTGCTTCCTTCAGAAGAAAGGACAGCCAGTGCTCAGAGTGCTAGCCTGGACTTGGGAGACCCAGGTTCACTGCTCCATTGTTGACTTCCTGTGTGAACTTGGACAGACATCTCAGTGTTAGGGTGACTAGACATCCCAATATTAGGGGCTTTGTCTTGTATACACAACTATAACACACACATCCAAAAAAGTGTCCCCGTTTTTCACTGTTGATACCTGGTCACCCTACTCCATGCCTCCATTCCCCATCTATAACACAGAGATAATAGCACTTCTTTGTCTCTTCGTGATGTTGTGAGGATTAATACCATAACATCTGAGCACTTCATAATCTTTAATGTAACAAGGGCAATAAATAGTATCTAAAATAGATAATTATCTGCAAATGCCTTCTGTGCATAGTGTGACAAAATTTTAGTTAGTTTAATTGAATATGCAATCTGATTTTGCATATATACCCACTATATTAAGTGGACTATTATTTTCCAGCATGAGAATTATTCCTGAAACATATGTATTAAGTGCATGCTATGCTGACATTAAAAACAAAACAAAAAAACCCTTAGCCCTAGTTATGCAACATTCTTGAGATTCATCTAATCCTGCATGCTTTTGATTTATTCATGGGCATAGCCAGATAAGTTAATTTTAGGTTTTGGTTGAGTAGGTTAAATTGTATGGCTTTTCCTCTAATATATAATGGAGGAGGTCCAAAAGTGGAACTGTATCCCACTGCAACATTTCATTACACATGGACGGACTGAAATCTTTGTACAAGGGAAGCCCTATAAAGAAAAAGGTAACCTTGTTTCTGTTGTTCATATTTTATTTTTAGCATCAAAAAAGTTTGCGATGTTCTTTAGAGAATGAATAGAAAAATGTGGCCCCAACATCAAAAGATTACAAACTAATTAAAAGCTCACACGAGCTTTTATCTGCCTGTGCTGTACCTTAGCGACAAATGATTCGTGGGTTTGGTTTGACACATTAGTCATTATATTTATTTTAAAATGGTACAAATGTTCATGAGGCGCAAGCTGAGATTGGGAATGTAGAATAGAGGCAGTCACTTTTTGTCTATTGAGATTTTTGATGGCTTCATACTGGCTTTAAACTAATATAACTCCACTGCCCTCAGCAGTTCCTCTTGACTCCAGCCAGTGTTAGGTCGGTTAGGCCAAAGGCACTAATGAAAAATCTCCAAACCAGTGCCCAGTCTGAATAGGAACTGCTAGGCCGTGCATTGGACAGATGTGCAGAAGGCAAAAATCCTCTCTTCCAGGTCAAAAGCCATTGCAGAGCTACTCCATGGAAGCATTCCAAAACAGCCTTCCTGGGCATTCCCCATGGTGGGGAGGAGAATGGTAGCCAAATATTCTGGCTCCACTCCTGGACAGCCCATGACCTTTGGGTAGAACTCTGTGCTACTCAGGTCATCCTTTTGTATTCTTGCCCTGGCACTATTCTATTAAGCCGGGGCGGGCAAACTTTTTGGCCTGAGGGCCGCGTCGGGTTTCTGAAATTGTATGGAGGGCTGATTAGGGGAGGCTGTACCTCCCCAAACAGCCAGGCATGGCCCGGCCCCTGTCCCCATCTGACCCCCCTGCTTCTCGCCCTGTGACGGCCCCCCCGGTACTTCTGCCCCATCCAACCCTCCCCGTTCCCTGACAGCTCCCCGGGGACCCCTGCCCCATCCACCCCGCCCCCCCCCCCCCGGTCTCAGTCCCCTGACCGCCCACAGATCCCCCGCCCCTAACTGCCCCCTACAACCCCATTCAACTCCCCTCTCCTTCCTGACTGTGCCCCCCCAGGATTCCTGCCCCATCCACCCACCCGCTCCCTGTCCCCTGACTGCCCCCTGGGATCCCTGCCCCATTCAACCCCCGTTCCTCGCCCTCTGACTGCCCCGACCCCATCCATTCCCTGACCACTCCCCTGCACTCTATTCAACCCACCCCCTTACCGTGCTGCCTGGAGCACCGGTGGCTGGCAGCGTGGCTGTACCAGGACAGGCAGCTGCACCATGCCGCACAGAGCACTGGGTCAGGCCAAGCTCTGCAGCCCCACTGCCCAGAGCATTGAGTTGCATGGTGGCGTGGCTGCGGAGGAGGGGGGACAGCCTCCCAGGTCAGGAGCTCAGGGACTGGGCAGGAAGGTCCCGCGGGCCGTAGTTTGCCCACCTCTGTGTTAAGCTATTGACTGGATATTAGGACTTGCTTCTGCACATGTCAGAATCAAGGCTGGTTCAAAAGTGTTTACCAAGCCAGACTATGCCACCAGTGCTGCCTTGCTTTATAAAAGTCAGAATTTCAGCCATAACCTCCAAGGTCTCCAAGACGCTGCATGGACGATAGGGTTGAACATTGTCATGGCAAAAGACCAAGATCCAAAATCTCTGAGCTGGGCCACCAGAACCCTCAGTGCAGGTAGGGTCAATTACCATGGAGAGGGTTGACTAGATCCTCTACCTAGGCTGCACGTAGAGTTCAAACAGTCACAGAAAACCGGACTTTCATCAATGAATTGGTCTCGCTGCCTCCTGTATGAAGTCCACATCTTGTTTATGGATACACAAAGTTGAGGATCTATCAAACCGTGTACTACCTGTAGTGCTTTAGGGGTCAGAAACCTGGTCCCTCTTACAGGCAGACTTGGAAAGGCTAGAGGAATATGCACTGTCAGCACCAAATCCTGAGCATAATGTGGTTTGACCCTCTGCAAAATGTTGCAATCTCACAAAGATCTGACCTTCCTTTCATGGCTTATTATATTCAAAAGTGGCATTGCATACTCTTTAGCCATGTCACCAGCATGGATAAAAACACCAAGCACACCATGCCCTGAAACTTTCCAACAATGCACAAAGGGATGCTGACCCTAGCTGCAGCTGCCCAGAGATTTGTGGATTTACAAGATTGAGCTAGATGAAGAAACTTCATGGCACTGATCATACAACACTATATCAACTATGGTCACTCTGACTGGCACAACGGTCCTTAGCAAGTATGTTCATTTGATCTGAATCTTTCCTTTAGGCAACAATGAATAGGAGTGCCCTGGCAAGTGTAATTTAATATTATAACTCATTATTGTGAAGGAGCATGTGCTGTGTTACACTAAAACAAATTAATAATTATTCATCTACCTTTTCCATATTTATAATTAAATCAATATGATTATTGGTAAAAGCCAGATGCTACCCTTGATCTTTGTGCAAACCTCCCTTTGACATCAGTGAGAGTCTCATGGATGGAGGGTAGCATAGAGTGCTAAACGTATGTCTTTGCCCACGGACCATAATTAAAATTTAATCCAGCCCTTTTCACTGGATGAAGTTTGACACTCTTGTTGTGCATTTTGGCTGTGATGTATGTAGTTTGTCAGAAACTCTGAGGACCAATTCAGCCCTGGTGTAAACAGAGGCATCTGTCATGGGCCCATGACAGAAATTTGATTTTGACTTCTTTAATAAACTCCTCCTTTCTGCAAACGATACCACAAGAACGTCAAACACCAACTACTCCTGTGACATCCAGCTCACTGACTCTTTCAGTATGAGGGGGTTTTAAGGCATTTGCAGACCCAACAAATTTCAATGTGGTATCACCCAAATTCCACAGCTATAAATCTGAGGTAAGAGAGATACAGACAAAAAAAAACTTATGTTCATGTGTTAATAAATCATTAACACAAACATTACTAGGCCTACATATCAGTGCTCCACAGAAAGGCAGACCAGAATATGAAGTTTCACTGTCAGGTATCCTTCGTGGTTTACTCTGCTTCGCAATAGTGTGTTGACCTGCCTAAAGAGGTCAGATTTCACCAACCAAAATATTCCTTTTTCAACTGCGCCAAGTTGGACCCAAAAGCACAACCCCAAGATATATTCATAGATTCTTTCCCTACCAACTTTGCTGATGGTAAACTGGGAGGAGTGGTAGATACGCTGGAGGGCAGAGATAGGATACGGAGGGACCTAGACAAATTGGAGGATTGGGCCAAAAGAAACCTGATGAGGTTCAATAAGGATAAGTGCAGGGTCCTGCACTTAGGACGGAAGAACCCAATGCACAGCTACAGAGTAGGGACCGAATGGCTAGGCAGCAGTTCTGTGGAAAAGGACCTAGGGGTTACAGTGGACGAGAAGCTGGATATGAGTCAGCAGTGTGCCCTTGTTGCCAAGAAGGCCAATGGCATTTTGGGATGCATAAGTAGGGGCATAGCCAGCAGATCGAGGGACGTGATCGTTCCCCTCTATTCGACATTGGTGAGGCCTCATCTGGAGTACTGTGTCCAGTTTTGGGCCCCACACTACAAGAAGGATGTGGATAAATTGGAGAGAGTCCAGTGAAGGGCAACAAAAATGATTAGGGGTCTGGAACACATGACTTATGAGGAGAGGCTGAGGGAACTGGGATTGTTTAGTCTGCGGAAGAGAAGATTGAGGGGGGATTTGATAGCTGCTTTCAACTACCTGAGAGGTGGTTCCAGAGAGGATGGTTCTAGACTATTCTCAGTGGTAGAAGAGGACAGGACAAGGAGTAATGGTCTCAAGTCGCAGTGGGGGAGGTTTAGGTTGGATATTAGGAAAAACTTTTTCACCAGGAGGGTGGTGAAACACTGGAATGCGTTACCTAGGGAGGTGGTAGAATCTCCTTCCTTGGAAGTTTTTAAGGTCAGGCTTGACAAAGCCTTGGCTGGGATGATTTGATTGGGGATTGGTCCTGCTTTGAGCAAGGGGTTGGACTAGATGACCTCCTGAGGTCCCTTCCAACCCTGATATTCTATGATTCTATGATTCTATGATGGATACAATGTCAATAGCTATTGCTTTCTGATTTTATTTATTTTATTTTTATTTATTTAATTTTTAATTTTAAGTACTCCATGAATAGTGACAGACTGAGAGCCTTGGAGTCTAGAACCCTCCGTTTAATTGAACAATAAAATATACACAGCACAGGCAGTAGCAGAGCACGCTTCCCCCATATCTCTCTTGAAATGTTGTTTCCTGTATGTGGCGAGACCACCTATGTGGGCAAGAAGATAGTTCAGTGCTTGGCTTCCCTATTGAGACTCCCAACAAGGTTGTTAATTAGTGCCAGTTGTGCTGATTAATTTTGTTTTGTTAGGCACACGTCCACTAGAAACCAGACTGAAATCATGTATGCCATGAGAGAGCCAACAGATAACAATGACTGTTTGATTACTGCTGACCTGTGCTTTTTCCTGCTTTATAGAATAGAAAGTACAAACATGATAGATTTCATTTAGGATCCCTGCCTCCACAGGGACTGACCTATCACCCAGCAGGAAGCCTTCCGAAGCAGCTTGAACTTGTTCTGTCTTTTTGTGTTTGGCCTGTTGGTAATCACGCTGGCCATTCAGTGACCCTGCAGGTTTGTATCAAACGAGCAGCTTCAGGCTTCTGCATATGTGGACTCATGACTCTACCTCCTTGAAAGCAGAGATTAAATTTAGACTGCAAATGGGAGCAGGGGTCCTTGCCTGATGCATTTCCCCATCCACTCTCCCTCCCCTGGGGTTAACTAAGCAGAGACTTTTGTATGCTATTAAACCCGTAATATAACTTTACTTCTGTTATGTAAAAATGGCTTTGAGGACTTAGATGTCATTCAGACAGATCCTTATTTGACAGCAGGTAGCACAAGGTGCTTGACTTATTGCACAAGTGTGAACAGAGATGGTGTGAGTGTGGGAAAGGCTGAACAGTTGACATTTCTTCTCACTACACAGACATCTCAAGCCTCTTGCATAATTGCTTTCTTACACTCAAGTGAACAGGAGTGGGCTGATGGCAAAGAATGGGTCTGTCATGTGATCTTCAGAATGCAACTGAGATGCTATGTGCTTCCTTCTTTGACTTCTCTCTGTCTCTTGTATGCAGATGTCTAGCTTCTGTAACCAGAGAACTAGCTGTGTCAATTCAGGCTAGGCATTGTAAACCACCTTCCAGATGTCTGGTTGAGCGCTGTTCCACCACATGAGTTATTGTCTGCAATGCTGTCATAGTTACAGCATGGGGAGGAAACCAGACCAAGCTGGTGCATACTTATAGCAATTCTGGACAAGACAGAGTAGCCTGTTGAGTCTGGTCCAGGATCTATGCTCAAGTGGGCAAGGAAGCAGGTACAGTGATGGACTCTTGAATTTGCATGTGTGTTAGACTCTTTCACCAATGCTTGCACTCTGCAGACATAATTTTCAGCTCCCTGGTGGTGGTGAACATCTGTGTGGTAAAAGGCCAATCTTGTCCAGAAGTATATGAGCTGCTGTAGCAAAAGGATGTTAAGAGATCAGCTGTGGTGTCACATCCCAGTCTGCAGAAGTGGGATTCCTGACTTGAATAAGAGCAGACATTTTGAGTTGTTGGAATGTGGTGTTTACTGTCTTGGAATGGGTTATCAATCAACCAGACATGTAATGGGTTGGGTTAATCTGTCACAGCTCTCCTGGAAGACTTAACAGTATTGGCATCTCGTTGAAGGTCTGATAGAGCTATGAACACTGCTAGCACATCCAAACTGGAGGTTGGTGCTTGACTCAAGTAGCCTCTCATAACATGAATGGCCAAATTTAACTCCGCTGACCAGCTCAGCGCAGTGGCTGCACCCTCAGACCACCGAGCAATATTCAGATGGAGCAAACACCAGGGCCAATATGAAGGACCAAAGGGTCTGCTCCGCAAGATAGCTTTTCAGGCACTGAAAGGGGCCTATTTCCCGCCTGGCCTTCCCCACCAGAGATGATGAGTGCCAGCTGCTGCCATTTTTAAGTCACTTTCCTGAAGACCAGGCCTCTTTTATTTAGAAATCTACGTATGGCTTTAACAGTCTGACTTTAGGCACCCACACTCGAAAGCTCTGACCCCGTTTTTTAACATGAATGGCCTTGGATAACGTTACATGACTGACCAGACTTTATGTTTTACAGTGATTCCCCCTTGTTTTACCTTCCATCATACAGGAAAAAAGGCTGAATTCCATAAGTCATTGCTGTACCTCCCAATCCTTAAAGGAAAGGGACAGAGAGAAATCTACGAGACAGCCGCAGACCCAACAGGAGAGAGAATCCGATCAAACCAGCAGATAAGCCACTGGTTTGAACTATGAGAACTTTGTTCTGGGAAATTTACCCAGACTCTTTTATCCTTATGGGAGTTAGTTTATACCCTTAACCACTCTCTGTAAATATAATGAATGTGGTTATTTTTGACATTCATGAAAATGAAAGAAACTCTTAAGGTGCAAAACCCATTATTGAACTATTTTATTTGTGGATCAGAAACTTTCTTCCAAACTGCATTAATGTAGCAACGGAAACAATTCTCTCTGTCCTCCTTTCTCATAGAAAGGTACGGTCCCATGGAAATGTGTTGAGATAGAATGGTTTAGAGGTAATTTTACCTCTGGCATTTAAATTTACACTTGTTTATCATCACATCTTGTTTTATTAATAGTAATAATTTTGTATTGACTATAATTATACTAAAGATTTTTTTCCGATGTTAGTTACTTGAAAAGTGGGTTGTTTTGTATTTGTATCTTACTTAGCATATTGTGGACACCACTAGAAACAGATAATATAAGACTCTACAGTGCAGAACTAACCCAGGCTTTTGAAATGTGAGTTCTCTGATTCATTTCTGTCAGCTTGTCTATTTATAAGAATTTGGTAATTACTAGAAAAGTTATTCAAATTATTCCATTAATATAGTCATATGTTGAATATAGTCAATGAATACTCTTCAGTCAGCCATAGAGATTGATGAATACCACAAAAATACACTTGATGTTTGACAAACATCAAAATTTGCCAGTTAACGTATTCAATTAACAGTACTCAAATAACTTATTTCTAATGTGCCAATCACCTTTTTGTATAGGTCTGATTTTTGTAGTGATGAAAGAATGGCTGCACAGGCATTGTATTTTCATCCGTGAAATGGGTAGTGCACATTCTAAAGCACTAATAGGTATAGGGATTATTTAGTTTATAGCGTGAAGAATTGTCCTACCAGAGATGTTACATGCAAATCACGTAGAACAGTGGTTCTCAAAGCCAGTCCAGTGCTTGTTCAGGGAAAGCCTCTGGTGGGCCGGACCGGTTTGTTTACCTGTCGCGTCCACAGGTTCGGCCAATCGCGGCTCCCACTGGCCGCGGTTCGCCTCTCCAAGCCAATGGGTGCTGCGGGAAGGGCGGCCAGCACGTCCCTTGGCCCGCGCCGCTTCCCGCAGCCCCCATTGGCCTGGAGCAGCGAACTGCAGCCAGTGGGAGCAGTGATCGGCCGAAGCTGCAGACGTGGCAGGTAAACAAACCGGTCCGGCCCGCCAGGGGCTTTCCCTAAACAAGCGGCAGACCGGCTTTGAGAACCACTGACGTAGAAGATAGCTTCCAATTGCCTAAGACAAATTAGAAATGGGAGTGGAAAGCAATATCTCACAGCAAGTTCTTAAATGTTATTTCTAGAGATGGTCAAAATAGTTTTCTGTCAGAAAATGCAGTTTCATCAAAATTAAGTGTTTCATGGGAACATGTTAATTTCGACTAAGTTCTTGATTGGAAGAATCAAAGAATTGCTTAGACTTTTGATTTGATAATGTCAAAATGTTTCATTTCAACTGATTTTGTTTTTACTTTAATATTATATTATGTTAATTTAAATCATATTTATACATAATATATATTTGACATTATCAAAACAAAACTGCTCAGCGTTACTGAAAATTTTTCAGTGGTCCTAAAACTGAAAACTTACAAAATTTTCGTTCTGAAGGAAATTTTGAAATGTCAGGGTTTTTGTTCCAATTTGGAACAACATTGTTCAAATGGTGGAATTCCCCACTGAATAAAAAATCTGCATTACAACTAGCTGCAGTTATTCACCCAAAAGCTAATTAGCTAGCTCCCACTTAGATATTGTTTTCTTGCCTTTTAATTCTAGCCTAGAACCCATTTTTTGGCATACATGTCTACGTACCACTGTTAAGTTGCATTTTCTTCCCTTTATGGCATTATTTTTTTACATTGTATAATATTGCAGTAAGTTAAATTGGCAAAAGGTTTATTACCCCCCAACATATGCTAGAAAGAGTGGAAATGTGGTCATCAACCGTGATGGTAGCCAATTTGGTTATTTGTGTCCGTAAACTGTGATATTTTTAATTCTTATGCTATTATTTTTGTTGCATGTATTCTTTTCCTTACTGCTGAGTGTAAGGTTGAAAATTTTTCAAGAATAACTTGATCAAGTGGACTTCCCAAACTATGTTTTACTGTTTTCTGTCCTTTGTCTGTACTCCAGAATGAAACATATCTGAGAGAGAACTCCTAACTCTAGCAGAGAATAAAGCTGCTCAAGGAATATCTCTATGTTCAGCCAGTAGATGTCTCCCTTATACCCATCCAATGATTACATTAAGTTGGTACACACACACACCACTCAGTCTTATTGTCTTATGAACACTCCAATGGAGAAAAATAGAAGTACTCAGTCTTGATCTTTTTCTGGGAAGGAAAATAAATATAGAAGTTACTGTAACTCTAACAGAGGTCCTAAATGTCAAACATTTTTACAAAATGACACATTCCCACCACAAGAAAAAAATGAAAGGGCGGGGGGGGGGGGGGAACATATACTCCGTTTTTGCTGTATTGATGCTGCTTTTCCATACAATATACTCAAATAGTTTTATCTCCCTGGAATCTTGCTGTGCCCACATTGCAATACCTAGGAGTTCAGAATCAATGGATATCAACAAAATTGGGGGAGCAGAGAGGGAACCCCTCTCATCTGGTACAGTACAAACTAACCAGTGAATGAGAACTAGAGATGGACAAATACTTCAAAATGTTTTCCACGGACATTCATTTGAATTTGCTTTAAATGGGTTTGCAACCTTTTTAATGTTTGATTTCCTGAGCATGTTCTAGTGAACAAATTGAATGGCAGGAAAACTCACCAAGTAGCATATTAAGTAATAGTTGCAGAAAACAATTTTAAATTAATAAACATGAATATTTGCTCCAGAAACTTGATTCCAAGAGTTATATTCATCCACTCAGAACAGAAACATAGCACGTGACCTAAATGTCCAATCAAAACAGCTTGAATTTTTATTTCAATTATTTGCTTGTAAACAAGGTACAAACTGACACATTTGCAGAAATTACACAGGAAATGATTTAAAATGACTAATATAGGACCAGATCCTACAATATGGTGTGTACAGGTGGTCTCCAGCACCCATGCAGAGCCTTACTGACTTCATCAGCTGCAGGGCTCCTTCTGTATGTTACATTGCAGATTCTGAGCCATTAAATTTCAGGTTCAGCAAAATCAGAACCTGGGGGGTGGGTGGGTGTGTGTACAAAATATTCTCACAAGCAAAGAGGATCAATTAAATGCATCTGTTATTTTCTCAGATTAAGGATAAACTGGCAAAAGGACTAAGGAATTTCATTGTAACTGCATACTACCTGATATGGGATTCATCTGTACGTTAACAAAACAGTGATGTTATGCATTTTATCCCATGTTTCTGTACATAATACATGCACATTGCTTATAAATACACAAATGTCTCTCTAGTCATCTAAACTAACTTATCTCAAAGGCTCCATCTCCCAGGGTCTACATGGTAAAATACATTTCTCTAAATTCATTTTTCGGTTGTACTAGTTTGACATATTGAGCTCAATCCTGCATGCTAAGTGATATCAAGTACCATTGACTTCAGTGAAAGTTGAGGGTGCTCACAACCTCAAGGAAGTACTCTGTATTTTGTAGAATGAAGCCCATTGTGCCTCGTAATGGGTTTAACAGCTTTCTTCCTTTTCTTACCAAAGAGATGGCTGGCTTTTGAGTTCCCACACCATAGAGAGCCAAGTCCCATTTTTAAAAGGGTCTTAAATATCCAAAATTATAGTTAGGCATGTAGGGCACATCTACACTGTGGTGAAAGGTTGCAGCTGGTCAAGATCGCAGGGCTCAGTCTGTGGGGCTATAAAATTGTAGTGTAGACTTTCAGGCTCTGAGACTCCACAAGAGGGATGGGTCTCAGAGCACAACCTCCAGCCAGAACCTGAATGTCTACGCTACAATTTTTAGCCTCACAGCCAGAGTCAGCTGACCCTGGTTCTGAGACTCAGAGCCATGAGGAGTGGGTGGGTGGGTGGGTGTGTGGGTGTGTGTGGTTTTTTTGGTTGGTTGATTTTTTTATGGCAGTATAGACCTACCCCCTAGATGTTTTTGAAAATTCCACTAGGTGGCTATCTGCATCTTTTTGTGCTTAAAAAATTAAAAATCTAGCCCCAAAGTGCTTAAATTATTTTTGAAGGATCTTAGGCTCCTATGTCACTTATACCCTTTGGAAAAATTTACCCGAAATAAGTATTTGAATTTCTCTGAACACTGTCAAGCTTGAAATATTTTTACTACTATAAACATTAGGACATTCTGACTGGGCACAGTTCCCAACAAAATGGGTGGGTGATTGATTTCTTCAATTCCACTGTGATGCAGCTTTTAGCTTCACTGGAAGCAAAAATGTTAACACAAACAAAAATATATATTCTTGTTTTCATAGGGTCAGTGTTACCAATCTAGAAAACTACTTTCCTGTGTCTTTTTTTTAATTATTATTTGTATGAGAGTAGTTTCTTCGGTTTGGTCCTGGTTCTTCTGTCAGCTTCTTTCCAATCCAATTCTTTTGACTGGGTTAAATACATGATCTCAACAACAGGTTATTTATCATGTTTGGTGGTGGATGCTGTGGTGAGTGCCTCCTATTCTTTTCTGACTGTAAAACTGAATTAGAGCCTACACCATGCAAATGTACACAATACACATTGTAATGGCAGCTGGTGGAGACTGCTGCTGTAACCAATTCTGAGTCTTTCTGGTCACAACTTCTGTTTCTTGTCTTCAGTGCTTATCTTCCCATCCCCCCTCCAAAATCACCACCCCAAAGAAAAAGTAAAAAATACCAGCCAGTAGCACCAGCTGGTCCTAGTTCTCTGTAAACAGATATTCACCATCCAGGTTTCCTCCCTGCTCATAGTCATGGACTCTCAAATCTACATCTTTGTGAGGAAAGATTCAGATTCTTGCTGCATAAAGTAGGTAAACAGTTTAGAAAATGACAGGTTTCAGAGTAGCGGCCGTGTTTGTCTGTATCCGCAAAAAGAACAAGAGTACTTGTGGCACTTTAGAGATTAACAACTTTATTAGAGCATAAGCTTTTGTGAGCTATAGCTCACTTCATTGGATGCATAGAATGGAACATATAGCAAGATAGATAGATATACAGATAAGTTGGAAGTTACCATACAAACTGTGAGAGGCTAATTAGTTAAGATGAGCTATTATCAGCAGGAGAAAAAAAACCTTTTGTAGTGATAATCAAGATGGCCCATTTAGACAGTTGACAAGAAGGTGTGAGGATAATGTCACAGCAAACCTGGTGGCTGACCTTTGTGACTTTGTCCTCACCCACAACTATTTCACATTTGGGGACAATATATACCTTCAAGTCAGCGGCACTGCTGTGGGTACCCGCATGGCCCCACAGTACGCTAACATTTTTATGGCTGACTTAGAACAACGCTTCCTTAGCTCTCGTCCCCTAACACACCAACTCTACTTGCGCTACATTGATGACATCTTCATCATCTGGACCCATGGAAAAGAAGCCCTTGAGGAATTCCACCATGATTTCAACAATTTCCATCCCCCCATCAACCTCAGCCTAGACCAATCTACATAAGCAGTCCATTTCCTGGACACTACTGTGCTAATAAGCGATGGTCACATAAACACCACCCTATACCGGAAACCTACTGACCGCTTTACTTACCTACATGCTTCCAGCTTCCATCCAGGACACACCACGCAATCCATCATCTACAGCCAAGCCCTAAGATACAACCGCATTTGCTCCAACCCCTCAGACAGAGACAAACACCTGCAAGATCTCTATCAAGCATTCTTAAAACTACAATACCCACCTGCTGAAGTGAAAAAACAGATTGACAGAGCCAGAAGAGTACCCAGAAATCACCTACTCTAGGACAGGACCAACAAAGAAAATAACAGAACGCCACTAGCTGTCACCTTCAGCCACCAACTAAAACCTCTCCAGCGCATCATCAAAGATTTACAACCTATCCTGAAAAATGATCCCTCATTCGCTCAGCTCTTGGGAGACAGACCAGTCCTTGCTTACAGACAGCCCCGCAACCTGAAGCAAATACTCACCAGCAACCACACACCACACAACAAAAACACTAACCCAGGAACCTATCCTTGCAACAAAGCACGATGCCAACTCTGTCCACATATTTATTCAAGTGACACCATCATAGGACTTAATCACATTAGCCACGCCATCAGGGGCTCGTTCACCTGCACATCTACCAATGTGATATATGCCATCATGTGCCAGCAATGCCCGTCTGCCATGTACATTGGCCAAACCAGACAGTCTCTACGCAAAAGAATAAATGGACACAAATCTGATATCAGGAATCATAACATTCAAAAGCTGGTAGGAGAACACTTCAACCTCTGTGGCCACTCAGTAAAAGATTTAAGGGTGGCAATTTTGCAACAGAAAAGCTTCAAAACCAGACTCCAATGAAAAACTGCTGAGCTTGAATTAATATGCAAACTAGGTACCATTAACTTGGGTTTGAATAGAGACTGGGAGTGGCTGGGTCATTACACATATTGAATCTATTTCCTTAAGTTAAGTATCCTCACACCTTCTTGTCAACTGTCTAAATGGGCCATCTTGATTATCAGTACAAAAGTTTTTTTCTCCTGATAATAGCTCATCTTGACTAATTAGCCTCTCACAGTTTGTATAGTAACTTCCAACTTATCTGTATGTGTGTGTGTGTGTGTGTGTGTGTGTGTATATATATATATATATATATATATATATATATATCTTACTATATGTTCCTTTCTATGCATCCGATGAAGTGAGCTGTAGCTCACGAAAGCTTATCCTCTAATACATTTTTTAGTCTCTAAGGTGCCACAAGTACTCCTGTTCTTTTAGTTTAGAAAATGGATTCTTGGGATTCTCCTATTCAATATATAAATAGTCCACTCCCCCTCTTCCAGCCTCCTATGCACAGTAAGTATATAGGTCTGCAGTCTTCGTTCTATCTTTCTCAAAGAGGTGGGGGTATAACAAGGGGTGAATCAACTGTTTAGAACTCAGAGGTTTAAAAGTTTAGAAATCCTATTCATAAGTGTGCATATATTTCTCCTGACAGCACAGATGCTCTTAATTGTTATGTACACTTTTGTCACAGAAAGGAAATCACAAGGGTAGCAGCTCTATGAAACATGGTATAAATAGCAGCAAATAAGAGCCTTCTCCCTCCTCCTTTCTTTATTTTTCTTTTATTGGGTTTCTTCTTTTTTTTTATAGTACTCAGACATTTTCAACTCAGAGGTCTAAAGTTAAACACCAATATCTATTCTCAGAGGTTCTGAGCACCTATGGTTGCCAACTTTATGATTGCAGAAAACTGAACACCTTTGCCCCACCCTTTCTCTGAGCCCCCCCCCCCCCACACACTCACTTCACACCCACCCACCCTCCGCCCTCCGTTGCTCACTCTCCCCGACCCTCGCTCATTTTCACTGGGCTGGGGCAGGGGTTTGGGGTGCAGGCTCTGGGCAGCACTTACCTGGGGAGACTCCCAGAAGTGGCCAGCATGTCCCTCCCCCTCATAGGCAGAGGAGTGGCCAGGGGGCTCCGTGCGCTGCCTGCAGGTGCTGCCCCCGCAACCTCTATTGGCCGTGGTTCCCAGCCAATGAAAACTGTGGAGCCAGTGCTCAGGGCGGCGCCTGCACCACAGGCAAAGGCAGCATGTAGAGCCGGTTGCCCCAGTGCCTAGGAGCTGGAGGGATACGTGGGAGCTGCGTGGAGCTGGCCACTGTGGCCAACCAGACTTTTAGTGGCCCAGTCAGCTGTGCTAACTGGAATGCCAGAGTCCCTTTTCGACCATGCATTCTGGTTGAAACCCGAACGTCTGGGAACTCTATGAGCACCACTGTATCTCAAGCCACTTACGTGCCTCAATATGGATTTAGTTGCTTAACTTCAGGCCACTGTCCACTTTTCCTGAAAAATGTGCACTTGAGTTGATCTACTGTGATCTCTGTATCCCAGCATAATACAAGTTCATCTGAGTTTACTATTTGTTGATACAAGACACTATATGTCCTGATGTGGATACCTAAATGACGGGCCAAAGGCACTTTGGAGACCCACTATGCGGTTTCTGACAATGACTGATTTGATTTTGTTGCTCCCTGTTATTACTGTTAAAGAAGAGCCTCTGATTTTTAGCTGCCATTTTCCTACAGTTACTGAAACAGCAGCTGAGCCTCATCTCTTCTCCATTTTCCCTGATCTCAGTGAATTGGGCCTTTTATTTAAACTGCAGAAATCCTATGATGTACATTTTTGAGCCTTTTGAGACTTCCACACAGCTGTTCCATGTCTGGTTTAAGGAGCAGGCGACATTCTGATACACATTAATCACTCTTGCTGTAAATAAGTTTTTCCTAAACCCTTTTAGTGCCCAAGGGATTCTGAACTACGGTTCATCTGTGTCCTCGTGTTTATAAGCCTGTTTAGTTGCACAAATAGTGTTATGGAATCCACTTTCTCTTCTTTCCTTCAAGAGCTGTGCTGAACTGTGGTGTATGTGAACCTTTACATTTTTGAGTCACTTGACTTTGGTTTTGATGAATTTCAAATTGTTTATTCAGTCCCCAAAGTACAGACGTTTTTTTACCCACATTCACATCAGACCTCTGTAAAACATTTGCATGGAATTGACATGAACCCATAAATCAGCCCAAGTTTGTTCATAAGGTTTATTTTATCATAAGGTTTGTCCTGAGATTTCAGTTTGAAATCCCCAGGCAGGCAAATCTGAATGAATTGTAACAAGTTTTCCATAGTTTTAATCCTCACTTCTCTTCCTCCAAACTATAGGGCTCAGGCATAGTAGAGATGAAGGGACTCTGAGGGAGGCAGCTGGCTGCAGCTCCTGATTCTCATTTGCCTGACCCTTCCATAAATTAAAGCTATATGCTCCACAGCATGGGTGCTGTCCCATGGTCATTCAGTGACATAACCCCACCCCACTCCTGGCTCTGCTGGAGGTTTTAGCATAGGAGGCAGCAGAGCCATTTCTCCCAGGTTTACACCAGCTTTTCTACATGGGAATTTTCTGGTGTTGCCCTCTAGCTGCTTTAGTTTCATGTTGTGCCACAAGTGCAAAATGAAGGTGGTGAACTGCAGAATCCAGCCAATAAATCTTATTTTCTAAATATCTCCACATAACTATATTTGGAGATGCTTTGTTTTATTTTCCATTTCTCAGTATGGGCTCAACCCTAGAGGTTGCCGATTGCTTCTTATGAAATGCTCCCGAACCCCACTGAGTTCATTGTGACCACATGGAGTATCATAGGGTGTTTCGTCACATTTCAGAAAGGAGGATTCTGACTAGATGGGTCTGACTTTCTCAAATTTAGATCTGACGTCAGATCCAAACTTCCCCTAAAGTAAAGGCTGTTTAGATCCAGGGATTTGTTCACAGGTTCAGGATCTGATAGAGACAGCACTGAAGTGCAGACCATGTGTGATCTCTCCAGAGCTATGCACAGTGTCATCCCAGTGCTCTGCTTTACTAATTGCTGCTAGTTATAGCACTGATGGCTTTAATTTTCTGTTCCCTATCACTCTGACCTTTTTTCTTGATTGGTGTTTGGTATCAGATTTATTTAACTTTGGACAACACCACATTTTGTAATGTTAATGCATCATTGTTTTCCACTTAAGCTTAGGACATGACTAAACTGCAGCCAAACTTCCTGGCTTGTGAAATATTTAGTAGCTAAACTAAGAAAAAATAATACACACAAAATAAACCTGTCTCTTTCCTTGGGAAAACTTTTCTCATGGATCTGTACAGCATTCACAGATACTTGTAAAGGTAAACATGAAAACAAATGAAAGACTTGGGGAGGATATAAAAAGAACAAATTTGTCAGTTTAAAGCCCTGTATCGAACATCATGCTGTTAGCTGACTGCATCATGTTTAAAATTTAAAGCAAGGGAACAAAACATTCAGAACATACAGATAGTAAAGAACAAAATAGACTATAAATGGAAGACAGCTGGAGACAGCATTTCTGAAGCTATAATCTTCCTTGAGTATATCTAAAACAGAGTACTCATTTCTCCTCCTTGATACTAACAAAAAGCAACAGTGATTCACTGAAAATGCAGAACTTGTTTTGAACTTCTGTATGAAGAATTTAGTTCTTAGTGACAATGTGAGAAAGCATTGTGCATTAAGAACCCAGTAGATAGCTGCACTTATTGTTAGAAGACTGGGAGTAAACAAAATCATATCTGCCTCTGGGAACAAAAAGTGAAGGTTTAGTACCTGTTTGTAAAGAGTAATGAGTTAGGAGATGTCATAAAAGCGCAGCAGTCTTGGCAAGATTATAGAAATGGCGAAATTATAGTTCAGTTTCAGCGTGTCTGCCTATGCAAACCTGATTCTGATATCCTTTACAGCCACTCTGATTTGAGTAGCATTCCTCCTGCTTTATACCAAAATAAATGGATTCGGAGTCGTCCCTGTGAATTTGAAAATCCAGCAATGTTGGTGGAAATTAATTGAAAATAGGAACAGCGAGAAGTCCCCTCCCCCACCCTGACAATGAACTGTGCTGGAATCTCAAGATTGCCAAGTACACTCACTGTGGTTCAGCATCATTTAAAACTAAAAAGGGTTGTGGAAACCAGGCCTAAGTCACAGCCGGCAGCAGCAGGAGGGATATTGGCTGCATACTGAACAGCAGATTCCATTCCCATAGATATGAAAATAGAAAGCAAACATGAAGATGTGAGTATGCAGATGATATAAGGCAATTCAGCTAACAGAATAGGAGACCCTTATTTTTTAATATGTGAAAAGAATATATTTATCAGGATGTTCTCTTACATCATCCTCTTGGTATCAGGTTTTTGCTCTCTAGATAATATCTTGACAGTTTTACTGTGCTGTACTAGTTACTAAACAGTTGTACAAATGTGGTTTGTGGTTTTTGTTTTATCCTTTCAACCATGTGGTCTTGCACATTTTCCAAAGAATAGGTACAGGCAGCTCTGCATCTTTGGTTGCTAGAAAATCCTGAATAATCAATCTCAGGTGAAAGAAAGGTAAAGATATTAGAAATGCTCCTTGTTTATGATATTGCTGCTATAACCTTTAAGGATGAGAGGATACAACCCTGTGTATACAGGACATAACCTTTAGGGTTAGATCTTTGACCTCTACAGCGGTGCAAAGCAGCCCTAAATCTAGATTAACTGGTCCCTTGAGGATTCCCTCTGTGCTATGGAATCCTTAGGTACCACTGCAGTTCCTATGCGACCCCACTTCTGACTTACATGTGCAGAGGTGTGTGCTCAGTGAAATGCGGATGTGCATCTCGCATGCCTGTACTCCATTGATTCCCCATTTTGATATGGTAGGAAGCCACCATAAGTTAAAGTAGCTTTTGAGTTGTTCTGATTTACATTAGATGTCTGATCCAGTAGTTTGACCCCAGGATCCACAGCTGCAAAAGTGACACAAACTCCACCTTTGCTCCCTTCCTCTAATCTTGCCCCAAGCACAGCTCAGCCAGCCTGGGTGATCTTGCCATTGGAGTTCTTCAGAACAGTGGCATGTAATCCAAAACAAAACAGCACCTGCTTTCATTTTCACTATTAGATATAAGTATGGATATATTTTAAGTCCCTAATGTATGCAAGTCAATATCCACAAACATATAGCTACAGAAATTCTTCTAACTACTGGGTGATTTTTTTCAGATCCACTGAATTCAAATACTTGTCTTGTTTTCAACCAATAATTGCAATCTAGATCCACATATGCAATGTAGTTTACTGTGTGTGTGTGGAGCGGGGGAGGTAACTTTGTATAAGTGAACATTCATGTATACACAGTTACTCATTGTGTGAGTGCAAATATGGCTTTATACACAATGGTTTCTCTGATTTTGAAGGTGTAATTTAGACAGATGTGAAACTTTTGTTCCAGATCAATTGCCATTTAGATATGCGACAACATAGCCACTAAGCCACAGATAGAGGTGTGGTGGAAGGTAGGTTTGTGTCTGATATTTTTGGTTTCACTGATACACAAGCCACATAGCACAAAGTGCTGCAGACTATTTTCTTTTACAATCTATGCACTTAGGTCATAGCATGATTAGACAGCTTCAGATCTGAAGAGGCTCAATTTGATTAGGTTTTATACCTTCCATACAGGCTAGAATAACTATTTACTGAACTCAGTAGTGGCTAGTGACCAAAATAATTGATGGAACTTCTCTTCCGCTCCCTCCCTCCCCTAATGCAAAGCTTGTGTGCTGACCAAGGGTCCTCAAGAGTTAAAACAACCACCAATGATCTCACTCAGCTTACACCACAAAACAGCAGCTGCAAAAAGTCACAACTCTGATAGTGACAGGAAAGCATTCTGTAGCATTATCTGCTCAAATACTGACATGTTCCTTTAGTTTGTCCTTCATTTTTGTATAGTAGCTATCCAAATCTGTAGTTGTTACTATGCCTTGCTCTGTCACCATTTGTAGGTTCTCTTCTCCTTTCCAGTTTGGGGACTGTGACGCTCTGTACTGCGGGGGAACACCCTATACCCACATGTTCATCTTTATAAAATGATTGCGTGGTACCCAATGCAAAGTTTGTTTCATGTTGGGTATCTTCGGAAGGCTCATGATGCACTGAGCATTATTGTTACAATAATGTTATAAGTTATAATTTCACGTATATAGTTATGAGGCTGAAAATGTATCCTCATGGCTTAAAATAAGCCCAGGCAAAAACTCTCCAAGAGCAGAGAGGCAGTTCACACCTCATCAGTGCAGATATGGGACAAACCCAGTCCAGCCTCACAGGAACAAAAGACGCTGGCCTAGGCAGCAGCAAAAGAATCTGTTAGACACTTGAGTGAGTCACCCCCCCGCCCTCCTTTGGTTAGTTTGGAACTGCAATGAGTTAATGCTCACCTGACTCTGAAGGGGGGGGGGGGCAAAGCCAAATGGCATGATAAAAGGGAGAGACATTTGCCATGCTCTCTCTCTCTCTCTTCCACCTACATCTACAGACCCCACACCAAGCAACTGAAGCACTGATCAAAGGGGAGAGCCTGTCTGAAGAGCAACCAGCCAGCCTGTGGTGAGAAACATCTAAGTTTGTAAGGACATTGAAAGTGTTAAGATCACCTTAAAATACATTTTGCTTTTATTTCATTTGACCAAAACTGACTTATGTTTTCACTTATAATCACTTAAAATCTATCTTTATAGTTAATAAATCTGTTTATTCTACCTGGAGCAGTGTGTTTGGTTTGAAGCATGTCAGAAACTCCCCTTGGGATAACAAGCCTGGTACATATCAATTTCTTTGTTAAATTGACAAACTCATATAAGCTTGCAGCATCCAGCGGACGTAACTGGACACTGCAAGACAGAGGTTCCTAGGGTTATATCTGAGACCAGAGATATTGGCTAGTGTCATTCAGTTGTACAATTCAAGGAGAAGCTTATATGCCAGCGGCTGTGTGAGAACAGCCCAGGAGTGGGGGTTCTCACAGCAGAGCAGGGTAAGGCTGGCTCCCATAGTTAAGGATTGGAGTGACCTAGCAGATCACTGGTCCAGGTAACACCAGAGGGGAATGTCACAGGGACCCAATGCCTTTATGGTACAGTGGGAGGGAGAAGAAGTTAGCCAGATCTTCTCAAATTTAACATCTTTCTGTGATCATGAAGCAGGTACAACTTTGGGTTCCTGTTCAGAAAACCTCTTCACAGGTGCCAAAGAGAGAATTCTGCTGAACCTTTAGTTGATTTTGGATCCTAAATGCAGGGACCAAATATCCCTCTTTTTGCCTGCCTGTCTTTGCTTTCAGTTTTTGCTATTTTACAATATTTTTACTCTTTAAGAATTCAATATTTCAGCATGTAACATCTGTTGATTCTTAGTTTCCCAATAATAAATGAACTCATTAAAATTCAAAGGTGAGAAAGGAGAACCAGTTACATTTACATCCCACCTCTGCTCCTTATGCCACTTGCTGTCAGCTCTGCCTCAACTCTCTGCTCTTTTTGTTTCCCTACCATCTGATCTCTCATCTGAGAGCACTCCTAGCTCACGCTACAAGGACCCAAGGGGTGACTTTTCAATAAGTGGTATAGTCTGTCACCCTCAAGTTCTACCCGTGACTTGAGAAGCTCCAGACCTCTTGAGAATTTTTAGTCCACCACGAGTAAACCTTCTGTCATCAGTTGTCTTTGCCACTTCCCTACCTATTGCGGAAAACCAGCTAATCTGGGCTGCTGCAGGAAGCAGGCAGAACTCTACCCCTTCCACTCAGGAGTTATTGGGGAGGAGAGGGGGCAGCCCAATAGTGGGGTAATAGTTCAATATGGTCTCAGAAGGATAACAGTAGTCTACAGTAATAAATAAAAACACTCCCTGAAACTCTTCAGATTTTCTTTGGTGATCTCACGTTCAGTAGGTAGGATGGCTGCAAACATCACCCTTTGCATGGAAGTATAGGTATCTGATTGTGCACGTAGTCCTGCAAGGTAGTCACGAAGTTGAATATCAGAGTCACTATGGCGGTGCATTCAAATCATACAGCTGCACTTTCATATGGGCCTATCTATTTGTATGAATAACTGTGGTAACTGCAGAACTTCTCAAGTTCTACCCATGACTTGAGAAGCTCTAGCCCTCTTGAGAATTTTTAGTCCACCACGGGTAAACCTTCTGTCATCAGTTGTCTTTGCCACTTCCCTACCTACTGCGGAAAACCAGCTAATCTGGGCTGCTGCAGGAAGCAGGCAGAACTCTACCCCTTCCACTCAGGAGTTATTGGGGAGGAGAGGGGGCAGCCAATACCATTCTCTCAGCAGATGTGGGTGAGGAGGAAGAAGAAAGAGCTCAGGATGGCCTTGCTCCCTCCTTTCCCATTTGCTGTGAAAAATGGGTCAGTCAACTCTCTGCTCCTCTTTCCCACCTCTGCAACACCAAGCCTTGGAAAGGGGAGGTGAAGAAACTCTGGAGCTGCAGGAGAAGCAGGTGCGCCAGGGCACACAGAATTAATTTGTTTTAATTTAGGGAGAAGCTGGTAGTTCCACACCATCAAACAGCTTTCTCCATAAATTTGGGAGAGTTGGCAACAAACGCTCTCACAATGTGCAGGGGAAATTCAGGGCATAGTTGTTAGCAAAACTGAGTCCTATGGGTTGAATTCTTTGTGGGTATAAATTACTGCAGCTTCCCTGACTTTACGTTAGCCAAGAATTTTGTCCTAGTAAGTGCAATGAAAGCAGGCAAAGATTTCTGAGAACTTCTGTTTTTTCCTCAGTTGCTGTCATCTGAGTTTTTAAACTCTAATGCTAATGTTACCTTAAGGTACTTTTACGTGTTTACTACTAAGCACTGCTATTGTGCTTGAATGTGAACAGATTTTGAAATTGAGACCAAAATGAAGTAAACCAGGAACAGAAGAATAAAAAAGTTGGTCCCCTTTGCAATCTACATGTAACTCTAAAGAAAAGAATGAAATAACAGCAAAACCAAACTGCCATTAAATACGTCACGTGTGCAGAAATTGCCATGCTGGGCCAGATTCTCAAAAAGCAACACTTTTTCCCTATTTTTAGTCACAATGATTCTCTAAATGAATCACTAACATTGAAAGACTAAAATGAACTGAGCTTAATAAAAACCCAAATAAAATATGCCTAAGGCTTTTTTTATTGGTTATTTTCTTACCTTCCTTTTCTTTAGTATCTGGCATTATGGATGAAATCAGCCATCCTAAATTCCAAAATTCTGATAACTAAATAAGCAATAGAGAGAGATGCTACACTAGTACATTCTACTTCTACAGTTTTCCTTTGCTGTTCCTCCTAGTTTATGGATCAGTCTGTGACACTTCATTCCAAAGTTTTTTGTTTTTTTTTTATTATTTTGTGTGTGTGTGTGAATGAGCCCCCTGAGAAATAAGACACAATAATAATCTGCTCTGCAGAAGTGTTCCACTTTTATTTCATGGTTGTTGCGTTATCCCATGTGATTTCTTGAAAGTCATTGCAGCAAGCTTGTAATACACCATTATATGTAAATATGATTTATTTTAAAAGCAAGGTTCTTCTGAATGCTCAATTTTTTTCCCCTGTAGAATTATACGGATTCTTCTGCTTTGTCCACTTTTTGTTTTTAAACTCTTATTTTGTTACAAAATCATTTTTATACTGCACAGATAGGTATAGGTCATAAAGGTATAGGTCATAAAGCCTTTTTTGAAGCCTAAGGGACAAAATTTAGAGCAAACGCACAATATTTGGAAGAAAGCAGGCGAGGAGGACAAGCTTAGTCAAAAGACAAGACATCAAGCAGCACAGTGCCCATAGTGGGGTAATAGTTCAATATGGTCTCAGAAGGATAACAGTAGTCTACAGTAATAAATAAAAACACTCCCTGAAACTCTTCAGATTTTCTTTGGTGATCTCACGTTCAGTAGGTAGGATGGCTGCAAACATCACCCTTTGCATGGAAGTATAGGTATCTGATTGTGCACGTAGTCCTGCAAGGTAGTCACGAAGTTGAATATCAGAGTCACTATGGCGGTGCATTCAAATCATACAGCTGCACTTTCATATGGGCCTATCTATTTGTATGAATAACTGTGGTAACTGCATGTGCAACTGTTAACAGAAATATAGACATGCAATTGTGCATGCAGCATAATTAGTGGAACTGGAGTCAGAGGACCCAGGCTTCCTGGAGGTACTGTCATTGATGCAACACCAGGGGAATAGGGAATGGAGGGGTGTTAGGATGGAAGCAATTTAGCCCTAGGGACTAACAAATTTACTGAAATGCCACATGTTCAACTTAACCTGAGTTCGGCATCACTCTTTGCAAATGAGACACGGTGGTAGTGTCTAAGCTGTGAATCTATGAAGTGCAACAGCTGGCAGTATAAGTTATGGAACTTGGTCTGAAGTCCCCTGGAGACCTGGATTTTGCAGACACAAATGTGGGCCAGCAATCTACTCAGTCAAAAGAGGAGTTTGAGCTGTCTACAGACCTGGCTATGCAGGAGGATATCAACAGCAGTGCATGTGTTTTTGCTAGTCCATGTGGATGTCCACTTCTTTTCCAATGTGCTTCCATGTCAACAGTCTATTTCCTTGTGCAATTAAAATTTTGTGTAGGGAAAAATCATTTTTGATGTGTCAAAACTAAAGGCTAGTTTCTGTGTTTTGTATACATGACTTTTAGAAAAAAAACCAGTTCTAAAATACTTTATTTCAAAACAGCCCTTTATGGTGGACGAAATATTTGTCTTTGTTTTTTTTTCTCAACAAGACTATTCTGAATGTGTTAGTATATGATCTAAGTTTAATCTATTGAACAATATTATACAGCTACTTAAGCATGAGCAAAAAGGCATATAAGAAATATGTGTGTTTTATTAACATTCAAAATTTTAAGTAACCAGATGACAGGTGAAGGATCTGTCAAAAGTTTTAAAATTTGAGAGTTTGTGAGGAAGCTCTATCTTGCTCCTTCTAATCTGATGCGATTTCTGGCAATATTCTTAATTTCTGCAACTATTTGAAACATACAAGTAGGCATTCTATAAACAGAAATTAAATAGTGCAACTGTGTAACTTCATAGAATATCATAGAATATCAGGGTTGGAAGGGACCTCAGGAGGTCATCTAGTCCAACCCCCTGCTCAAAGCAGGACCAATCCCCAATCAAATCATCCCAGCCAAGGCTTTGTCAAGCCTGACCTTAAAAACTTCCAAGGAAGGAGATTCTACCACCTCCCTAGGTAACGCATTCCAGTGTTTCACCACCCTCCTAGTGAAAAAGTTTTTCCTAATATCCAACCTAAACCTCCCCCACTGCGACTTGAGACCATTACTCCTTGTCCTGTCCTCTTCTACCACTGAGAATAGTCTAGAACCATCCTCTCTGGAACCACCTCTCAGGTAGTTGAAAGCAGCTATCAAATCCCCCCTCATTCTTCTCTTCCGTAGACTAAACAATCCCAGTTCCCTCAGCCTCTCCTCATAAGTCATGTGTTCCAGACCCCTAATCATTTTTGTTGCCCTTCGCTGGACTCTCTCCAATTTATCCACATCCTTCTTGTAGTGTGGGGCCCAAAACTGGACACAGTACTCCAGATGAGGCCTCACCAATGTCGAATAGAGGGGAACGATCACGTCCCTCGATCTGCTCACTATGCCCCTACTTATACATCCCAAAATGCCATTGGCCTTCTTGGCAACAAGGGCACACTGCTGACTCATATCCAGCTTCTCGTCCACCGTAACCCCTAGGTCCTTTTCCGCAGAACTGCTGCCTAGCCATTTGGTCCCTACTCTGTAGCTGTGCATTGGGTTCTTCCGTCCTAAGTTCAGGACCCTGCACTTATCCTTATTGAACCTCATCAGGTTTCTTTTGGCCCAATCCTCCAATTTGTCTAGGTCCCTCTGTATCCTATCTCTGCCCTCCAGCGTATCTACCACTCCTCCCAGTTTAGTATCATCCGCAAATTTGCTGAGAGTGCAATCCACACCATCCTCCAGATCATTTATGAAGATATTGAACAAAACTGGCCCCAGGACCGACCCCTGGGGCACTCCACTTGACACCGGCTGCCAACTAGACATGGAGCCGTTGATCACTACCCTTTGAGCCCGACAATCTAGCCAACTTTCTACCCACCTTATAGTGCATTCATCCAGCCCATACTTCTTTAACTTGCTGACAAGAATACTGTGGGAGACCGTGTCAAAAGCTTTGCTAAAGTCAAGAAACAATACATCCACTGCTTTCCCTTCATCCACAGAATCAGTAATCTCATCATAGAAGGCGATTAGATTAGTCAGGCATGACCTTCCCTTGGTGAATCCATGCTGACTGTTCCTGATCACTTTCCTCTCGTGTAGTTCATATATACAAGAACTAGTCAATAGCATAAAGGAATCATTAGATTAGGAATTTCAAAGATCCAAAGATGGTATAGAAGTAGGGGAGGGAATATTATGCTTCAGATTTGTGTGTAACCTACTGGTGCAGTATGTTGTGTCTCTCCTTTCTAAGGGCTCGTCTATATAAGAGAGAAATTGTCTGTTACTAGCTGGTAGAGTTGCTCCTTTATCGCAAGTCATAAAGGCCCAAGCTTTTAATTCTGAATGTTGTAGATTCAGTCTTTACTTATCACATACAGGATGGTGGGGCAAGAATTCATTACACTTGTGACTAAGTAAATACATATATCTCCAATTTTATCACACGTTGTGCTGGCTCTGTTACTTCCTGCTATTTTCAATATACTCCTCCAACACATTCTTACATGTTACACAAGGCAAATGAGAGAAATCAAAAAGTAATAAGAGAAGTATTAAGAACTCTCTAATACTCTGCAAAGGTTTATTCAGTATTGGACCTTTTATCCTGTTCCATTCAATCAGTTTTTCCAGGTCCATTAAATTTCAGAACTCTCAAACGATTGAAAGCCAAGACTCTTAAAGCAGATTTCAGTTATGACCACAAATCCTGCTGTCAGTGAAGTTAAAAGAGGGGGATAAATTCATGGCTGATTCAAAAACATGCCTAGAATGTGTGGGCCATTTATGGCTAATCTTTTCATCTGACAGTTGCACCGGACAATAAGGACAAATCACAATTTTGTGCCGTGTTACTAATGGACAATCTGTCAGCTGTCTAAAGGCATCAGTTGACCAGGTACAGTATTCTCTTCACACCTAGATTTATTAAACAGGGAGTTCAGGAAGTTTTGTCTCTTCATTCAGTCAGATTTGAGCCCCGGCACAATACATTCAAAGCGTAAACTATAAACTGCTGTAACACACAGAATTTAATTTTGGAACATAATATTTTAACCCATATCTTAGCTTCTTCTAAACAAATTATTCTGCTTGACGTTTCTCATGTGTGATCTTTTCCCTTAAGCTTTGAGTTTGTTTTTCTCCAGGGACTTGTCACATTGCAGGTTTCATCTTCATGATGTCAAATACCAGCAAGACTTGCACAGTGTACAACAGGGGTGGGTAAACTACGGCCCATGGGCCGGATCCGGCCTGTGAGCCATTTTAAGCTGGCCCTCGAGCTTCTGCTGGGGCATGGGGTCTGTGGCTTGCCTTGCTACGGCACTCCACCCAGGGAGCAGGGTTGGAGGCCGCTCCATGCAGCTCCTGGAAACAGTGGCTTGGCCCCCGCTCTGGTTCCTATGTGCTCCTATGGCCCCCTCTGACGCTCCAGTGGGAGCTGCAGGGTCAGTGTCTGCAGACAGGGGCAGTGTACAGAGCTGCCTGGCTGCACCTCTGTGTAGGAGCCGGAGGGGGACATGCCGCTGCTTCTGGGAGCTGCTTGAGGTAAGCGCCACTCGGAGCCTGCACCCCTGAGCCTCTCACCAGGTCCCTGCCCCAGCCCTGATCCCTTCCCACCCTCCAAACCCCTCGATCCCAGCCCAGAGCACCCTCCTGCCCTCCCAAACTCCTCATCCCCAGCTCCACCCCAGAGCCCGCACTCCCAGCTGGAGCCCTCACCTCCCCCCTGCTCCCCACCCCGCCCAGAGCCCCATCCTGCACTCTGAACTCCTCATTTCTGGCCCCAACTCTGAACCCGTACCATCAACCAGATCCCTCACCCCCTCCCACACCCCAACCCCCAATTTTGTGAGCATTCATGGCCTGCCATACAATTTCTATTCCCAGATGTGGCCCTTGGCCCAAAAAGTTTGCCTGCCCCTGGTGTACAACAGTACACATGGTGCAGGAATCTCAGTCCACATTGTGAACACTTTACCACACTGGGTACACAACTAGAGCTCAACTAGATCTGCGTGGAAAACTTCAACAATTTTGAAGGAGGAAAATGCTGAAAAAAGTGTTTTGTGAATTGTTTTGTGAGTCCTCATTTTTCAAAGCAGCTCTACATCTAATCCAATCCCTGTATATCTTGAGTTTGTGCCATAATGTATAAAGGAAAATAAAGGGGATGATAGAGGCTATCTCCCTGCATCCAAATGAGCTCCCTAAATTCAGGTGTACAGCACCCATTTTTGAAAGAAAAATAGGCACCTCTGCACACTTCCTGGAATAACTGTAGTTATGCACTGAAGCAACCAGGGCTACCACTTGCTCAGATTTCTCCCGTAGTCACATATATATAAGCCCTATTCTTAGCTAACGTAGGGTCTGACTATTTATTCATCCTAACATTTTCATTGCATTTTTTGATGGCCACTGTGCAGTGAACAGAGGTTTTTAATGACCCAACCACAATAGTACCCCAGTCCAATTTCTTGACTGGCTTCTATTAATTTAGAACCCACAAATATATGAGTATTTCAAATCACCCTGCTAAATATGCATTATCTTACAATTAAACAGTGAATTTCATATACTACTATACTGATCATTGACTTAGTTTTGTCAGGTCTTTCTAAAGCTCTTCAGGCTTCCCTAATTTTAACTGACCTAAATAATTGTGTTGTAGGCAAATTTTGCCCATTCACAACCTGCCTGTGTTTTGGGCTGTGGTTTCACTAAAGAACATCCTGCATTTACACTTCACTTTTTCATTCATTAAATGAGGTATAAGCAAGTTGTTCTTCAGTGAATGTCTTTGACGGAGAAGTAAAGCCACAGGGAAAGAGTGTGACTGATTTGTCTCCTGTATGCAGCATGCAGTTAAATATTGCCAAGCAGTACTGTACAGCCTGTACCCTTTAGCCTTTTGTGATACTATCAGTATCTTCTGTAAGATGCTAAAATGTAGAACCTTTGGAGGACTTAATCTGATAACAGAGTCTGGTTGGCCATGTCACAGGTGAAACTAGGTTGATCTGATGCAAGCGCAGATCACATTTGATTTCACCCCACCCCAGTCTTTCTCTGTCTTTATCTGTCTTTGTTTGTCTGACTAAGCATTTATACCCCATTTATCACAATAGTATCTAAGTGCCTAACAAAATTATCATCACTACACTATAGATGCCCACACAGGGTCTAGTGTCTCTGCTTACTTCCCTTGAGGCAGCGGGAGGGATTTTTTTTACTCCTTCTCCTCCTTCTCCCTTTTCTCCCTTCATTGTTGTTTGCATTGTGTCCGTGGGAAAGCTAAGTTGAAGACATGAGTTTTACACTCTGCTCTGAAAGCGGTGAGATTTGTGGCCATTCTTGCCTCCTTCAGAAGTGAGTTCCATGGACTTGGGCAGGCCGCTGAGGAAGCTCTGTCTCCCGCTCTCACGAGTTTCACCCTTGAGGTTGACAGCTTCATAGATCCTGAAAAACGTAGCTGTCTAGCAAGATTGTCATTGTGGAGACAGAGGCCGTTTTTTCCCCTTCCCAGAATCTGAAACACTCCAAATATCTATCCTTCCTTGACCTTTCTATCTCCCTCTTCTCTTCTCCCTAGTACAAGCATGAGCAACACCAAGCAAAATATTGACTGGGTTAAAAGAGTATATAGAATTAATTATCTTTTGTTTATGGTTGCTGTATGAAAACTTGCAAATGCTGGTACCAGTAGACTTTTTTTATGAATAATATTTGCAGCCAATTTAGTCCCTTTGTGTATGAACAGAACCTGATTTCCTTTGAAACACTTCCAGCAATTGCTTACAATTAAGGATAGTTTGGATGAATAATTTTCTGCCTATGGATATTTCATCCAGTGTTCACTTGAACTATTTGCTATTTTTATCAGTCACACAGTATTGTTTCTGCTTCCTGACTGAGTGACAGAAGCTTTTTAAACAGAATAGTGAAAAGCCCATGCTGAGTCTCAATTTTTAGATATTTGTGCTAAAATCCATGCATCTTTTATGAGAATTGAAAAATGCCATGAATACTTGGGAGCTGACTAAATCCTTCTGCATTATGAATAATATGACTCCATAGTTCAGTTACCTAACCTCAGTCCAAGACTCTTGGCATTGTTGTAACACGGAAATTTATAGCAACACTAGTGTGTTTGCAAAGATCAGTCCACTTGGTAAAAGTTTAATGAAGCTGCGTCTGAGGCCATTTGTTCATCCAGGAAATTGGACAATCTCCCTTCCCCCATCAAAATTCTTACACATCTGATCAATGTACCCTCCTAACACTATCCCTGCTAACAAGCCTCAGAAAAAATTGAGGTTAAGGCTACCCTATGAGCCAGGGAAGTGCTATTGTCTCCATTTTATACATGGGGACAGAGGCACAAAAAGACCAAGGACTAGACTCTCAAAGGAATTTAAGCACGGTGATGCTGAGCATCACCCTACTTAACTGTTAGGTGCCCAGAAAAATATAGTGATTCACAAAATGTGAGGTCCAGATCTAGACTCTCTATACAATGGAAGTGGAAAGATAGGTGTCTCAGAAGGGGATTCAAGAAAGCCACATGCTAGGTGGCCTCTCACCTAAATTAGCCAACAGGAAGGGCCAACGTAAGGAGTGTGCTAAGCCCCTGCCCTTTCTTGGAGATAGGCACCTATGTCTGGGCTACAGGTAGGCACTTCCCTCTCTCTCAAAAATCTCAGCTGCAAACCCTCTCTTGCTTTGCCAACGATCTTAACACAAGGCTAGATGAGTTCCCTCATAATCTTTAGCCCGGTGGTTAGGGTACTCACCTAACATATGGAAGGCCCCAGCTCCAGTCCTTCCTCCACCTGACGAGGAGAAGGGATTTGAACAGGGCTCCACTGTGAATTAAGTAATGAAAGAACCCATTGGGCCAGAGAGAGACAGAAAACAAGCACGAGACTGATGTTGTAGCACACTCACTGGGGAGTTGAGAGACCCAGACTCCAGTTCCCTGCTCCAATGACTTTAAAAAGAAAATTTTATCTGCAATGGAACAGTTATGAGGGAGGTCCTCCTCCCACTCCCACGCCTCTGGCCATTTTGTGTCAGCTTGCCAACAGGGGCCTGATTCAGTAAGCGTGCTCACAGCTCACCCACCGTATCGGGCCCCACAGGCAAGTTAGGTGGACAAATGCCTATTTTTTCCCTGGTTTGTGCATCTCACTGGGCCTTAAATGTCCAGACACCTTGTGTGGGGCTGCAGTGCACATGCTCAGAGGCAGCAGCATAGGTGTCTAGGGAACTTTTTGCTGCAGGAATTTAGGTTTAAACAGCTGCAGGCTTCAGCAGCAGCTGAGCAGGGGGGTTGTGAATCCCAGAGGGGCCTCATTCTGGGATTTAGGCACCTAAGTCCTTTCGCAAAGCTAGCCGCAAGTGACTTTTTCAAGGTCATGCAGGAAGTCTGAGGTGAAGCCAGGAATTGCACCCCACTTTCCCACATCTCAAGTGACTACTCTAACCACTGGACATGGCTTCCTTTTTATTCAGGCTTGCTCAGATTTAGTTGAATTCCTCACTGGAGATTGTTCACACAGCTTAGAAGCTGATAAACTCAGTTTTGGATAAGGAGTCTTGTTACCTCCAAAGTGCTGTACCTTTCCCCCATTACTTGTAGTCATTCAACAGACAGCTTATGGAAACAAATATCAACATGCAAGTTGTTTACAAACTATACACTTAAACTATTCACTATTTGTAGTGTGTGATCTGTCATTTAGGTCACATGGTATTATTTCTGTTCCTTGACTGAGTGACTGAAACTCTTAACGTTAGAGAATAGCAAATACTGAAAGACAATTAGTGAATATCAAATGTTCTTGTAAATGAATTAATATTTTTGTCTGCACACAAACATGAAAAGCCATTCTCCAAAGAGCTGTGAGAACAAAAATCCAGTTCAGATGAATGTTCACAATTACCAATTAAAATATGGCACAAACATGGTTGAACCAAAGTGCTTCAGAATTGAAATAGAAGCGCAGTATGCATGAACCTTCCGGAACTTGCTGGTTTCATCTGGCTTGGGAATCCCATTAGAAGCCACTTGCTAATAGCATTTGAATATTTTTGGCCAAAAAAATTAGTAGTACATTTTAAACATGAATCTATCTGTTTTTGAAAACTCAAAAAGGACTGAGTTTAGTTCAATTTTTAAGTGCAAGTTCAGGTCAGTTTTCCCACTGGTTCACCAATATATAGTTTCCCCAGCAGTATCCGTACTAAACTCGGCACCTAATTCCTGATTCATCGTGATGTTAAAGCATGTGCCTCACATTAGGCATGTGAACAGTCTCCATTGAGGTCAAAGGGGCTACTCGTGCTTAAAGTTAAGCATGTGCTTAAGTTCCTTCCTGAATCAGGGCCTGGTAACACAAACTAAATAGCATGTATAAGATCTACTTAGCATAAGACTTTCAAAACTTTGAAAGATGTGTGTTTCACTGAATTCCGCTTTAAATTGATGGGTTGGATGAGTGAGAGAGAAAAGTCACTTCTTATAAGTATTGTGTTTGGTGCAACTTTTTCTAATTTACTATTAGAGAACTGAGGTTTAGCTCAATGCATGTGTACTTTATGCCAGTAGTGAATATGACCGCGAGAGCATACAAATTTGTATCTTACAGCTAGCAGATAATCTATAAAAAATATAGAATTATTTCTCTTTCAGAGTCTTTATTTCTATTATAAGTTTTTATTTCACGTTTTATATTGCAAGCTGCTATGCAAAAATAAACCAAAAAAATGACATTTCCAGCTTCAGTCTCACAGATATATTTTTGCTTTTGTTTTTAAAGCAATTTTTAAAGTGTTTTAACTGCTGCCTAATTTAGTAAATGTTTAGCTCAGCAAAAATAAAAAAGAAACCAAAGCTTATTGTAGAGAAGTTAGAAAAATATTGTGTGTTGCCAGACTGTTGATCCTATGTTATTTTGTAATTTATGGCTTTTACCTTTTATAAACTTAAAAAAAAAAAAACCTAAAAAAATGAAGGCAACTAGCAACCTCGGCAGTTGGTTTGCTTTAGATGGAGCATTCCATTTCATAGAAATTGGATACAGTACTTAAGCAAAACAATGGTGTTTCTATTTTCTGCCATGTTGATTTTTTTAACGTATACCAGAGCTGTCATATGAGCAGCCTGTTTGCCTGCTCTACAAGAGGTTTTATGTTCCAAAAGGCCCCACTC
Organism: Natator depressus; assembly: GCF_965152275.1. Classification (NCBI taxonomy): domain Eukaryota; kingdom Metazoa; phylum Chordata; order Testudines; family Cheloniidae; genus Natator; species Natator depressus. The sequence goes on from NC_134237.1 coordinate 49,950,070, forward strand.
TCTAGTAGTGAAAATAAATCAATTTCATCTGCTGGTAGTCTGATTTCTAGGTGGTTGGGTTTTTCCCTTTTCCTTTGTGGGCCCCTTTCCACAATGCCATATGGCAGCTGAGAGTAGGCTAGGGCAATGATCTGCATTTTCAGCTCTTAACAAAAGATTCAGCAGTGTCAAAGAGGCTCATGAATGCATGAGACACATTCATGTACGGAGAAGTGCCTCCAGCCCTGTCAGGGAGGACTAAAGAGAAGGCTGATAGACCTGACACTGCTTTAGAGTAAAGAAAGGCAGCAGTTCTCTCTGTGGCTCATCATGCTCCCATCCACCTCCCCCCTCTTTCTTTCCCTCCCTCCCCTTTGGTTCCATGCCAAAATCCCATTAGGTCTATTAATGACATGTGGTTTGAAGTAAAAGCGTGTGGCAGAACAAGAAAGGCACAAGATTGACCATCTTATCTATTCGTTTTTGATAGATGTATCACGAGATAGAAGTATATCAACAGGAGCTGTCAGCCATGCTTTAGCAGCTTGGCTATGCGAACAGCAAAGAGAAAAAGGCACACGGCACTGTGATTGGTTTCTCAGCTGTTCCAATTCATCTCCTGAATTCTTAACCCATGAACAGATGAAATATCTATATATTTTTTGAAACTAGCAAAGTCTTCAATACCCATTTTGAATTTCAACTTAAGGTTTATTTTTCCCCCAGAGGTCTGTTCGATACAGTCCATTGGCTGGCAAAAATAATATACTGTACGTTATTCAGGCACTTTCCTAAGGACTGTCTCAGTTAAACAACAATTTTTTTTTTTTTTTTTTTTTTTTTTTAGTGTTCTAAAGTAATGGTCCAAAATACCTGAGTTTACAGTACTGGTAAAGCATTACGTGGTGCTGCTGCTTGCTTTAGAATATTCTTTCATTGTAGTATCTTCGTGGCTGCTTGCAACACATTTTGCTATATTTCATAGCTCTTGCAGTTAAGCTACTTGTACACTTTAAATTTTACAAGCTGTTTGCAAAACAAATATTCGTATTCTCAAAAAAGAAAAATTATTTTAATGTGAAAGATTATCTCATATTGGAAGGAACAAAGATGCAAATATTTCAGACATCAAGGCAACAGCTGATATTGTTACAAAGTTTTAGAGGTGTAAAAAGTGTGGTAATAGTGGATGGCTATACAACATGCTCTTTTCTTCCTTGTGTCTCAGATGAGAGCTGCTGTTTTGGTCACTACACGTCAAAATACGGTTAAACTTTATATTTTTTAAAAGGCAGTTAGACTTTTTACAAGCTCAATGCTATTTTAAAAAGTAATAATAATAATTGAAAAACTTCAATAAGAAGGTTAAAAAGCACCTGAATCCAATCCAGTGTTATAAGCTGAATGTTCTTTCAACATCTGTACATACAGTTATGTCTAACCTCAAATAACTCAGCACATAGCTAATGAATTCAAGTTGTCTCAAGGGCAAAAACATGAAGTTGAATGTTTCTGTTGGATTTAGCTGAGCTGAAAGACTGGCTGGGTTTGTTGGTCATGGCAACCACTCTTAAAACCCTCAGCTGTCAATTTGAGCAGAGCTACAACAGAACAATTCAGCTATTCAACTTTTCCCTTTCTCTTCAGGAACATCTGTTTACATGGCCTATGTCCACTCAACAGGGTGTGGACATGTTATCAGCTACGCAGCAGCGGAGGGCAGCTTTTGGGGCCCAGAAGCCTTTGTCTTTTATGATCTTTAACTTTCATGTTACACACAAGTTTGGGGATTAACTATGGTATTAGGTTTTTTTGCAGTCCATCTTTTGAACTTTTTTTTTTGTAAGGTCAAGCTATAGTCAGACCAAGTGTAATATTCCAAGACATTCAATAGCAAATTAAAATGTACCAAAGTCCTTAGTCTTAAGATGTTTAATGGTTTGTTCAGACAGTCCAAGTACTCACTGTGGTTTGGACTGTAGCCATGTCTTCTTTTTCCTTCACCAGTTGGCCACATCCTCTTACCCTGAGTTTTCTCTTACTTGTGTGCAGCAGTGACACATTCATTGCTGCCTACCTTGCTTTATATATAGGGAGCAAAGTAGCACATTTTGGGGAGAGTCATGTCGCTGTTTTTCCAGAACTTGCAGAGTAAATTTTGCTTTTTTCCTCCATTGCACTGAACAGGATAATTGAGACCTATTAGTCAGTGTGTGTGGGCGGGGGGCTCGGGGGAATGTGGAATGCAGGCAAAGTTTATCTAAAAGAGACCTAAGGAAGTCAACAGATAGCCCAAGGTAGATTAATGCACTGTCTTTTTCAATAGCTGTTCAATAGCATACGAATGCTCAAACAATGGCAAGTTTTTGACAATTTGGTTCAATAGTATTCTTATCTAACACACAAAATTCCAAATCTGTCAGTGTCAAAATTATATCATACATTTCTGCTGAACTTCACATTTTCAGTTCTGGCAAAACAAAAACAAAACGTCACTTCAAACTTTGTAGTGTAGAACTACTTTCATTTTGATAAGAAATTGTATTTTGAACAGTAGTGGTCTCCTATATCTTCAAAAAGACAAAATACATCAGGGTCAAAGAACCAAGTGAGAGTCTTTCTACCTGGGCTTGGAGGCACATTCCGAGCTGCAGTATGGACATACCCCAAGTGACCTTAACTTTTAACTAATAATCTAGGGACTTATGATCCTATGCAGTTACACTGCTTGGGCCTTTTTGTATTTTCCGCAAAGTCTCAATCTTCATGTCTAGTCCCAGAGGGTAAAATACTTCCTGCAAAGTGTATCAGAATAGCATGAAATATCTAACTTTCTTCTCATTGTTTGCATTAGCTGAGCTAGAGTAAGGTCTTAGCGTGAACGGTTTCAGAGTAGCAGCCGTGTTAGACTGTATTCGCAAAAAGAAAAGGAGTACTTGTGGCACCTTAGAGACTAACCAATTTATCTGAGCATAAGCTTTCATGAGCTACAGCTCACTTCATCGGATGCATTCAGTGTGAAGTGACTTGAAAGAGAGGTTCATCACCTGGTCTAATAACCACTTGATCAGAGCTATCTTCAGAAGACTGACATGGGGCCACACCAACAGGGGGTTCAAGTTTTGAATTAAAAGAACTTTTTCCATATATTTCCTCTCTTCTTAGGCATAATTTCCTACACCATGGTAGAAATTGCAAGTCTGGCATCTTAGGTCTGTATGGCTGTAGCAATTTTTTCCTAGCTAGTAACAGATTCATTTCTGTTAAAATTCTATTACTTGGAGCTATTCCTCCCATGGATTGTAACAATTCTTCTGAAAACGGATCAGCAGCTTTCAGTATAATCTTACTCTAACAGGAATAAGATCCACTTCTAGTAAATCCTGCAACAGTATGTGACAAGAATAGAAAACGCCATTTCATTTCCTGCTTGCCACCCAGACAGGTTGCAGTGAGAGTCATTTTGAAGTTTCCTTACTCCAGACCCATTGTTAATTGCTGGCTCTTAGTGAAAGAATGTGGTTAATGTTAAACATTTTTTTCCACAACAGCTTTTGATATGAAGCAGAAACAGCAGGGTAAGGGTCATTCCTCAGATGTTTAGCTGACAAATAAAAGGAAGAGAGTGCAGAGTAAACATGAGGATTTTAACAGATTAATTAAAAAGGCAATTTTGTTAGCTTTGATGTTTATAAAACAGACATTTTATTTAGATAAATTAAAAGCAGGACATACACTATACATATTGTGAACAAACTTGAAAAGTTACATCTGTCCTGTATAGAGATGAGAAAATAATTGATTTCATGAATTTGGTCTCCACGGCGCCTTTTTTCTTGCAGTTTGTCGTGCATGGATAGAGTCAAAAGGATTCCATGCCGATACAGCTTTCTCCCAATATTCAACAGGATATTTCAGCTTTCTCCCAATACCTATAACAGCTTTCTCCCAATATTCAATGTTGCAGGATCGGGCATTATTCTGCTAGCGGACAATTTGCAAGCAATTTTCAGTTTCCTTGAATGTGGACAATGAATTTTTGCAAGCATTTTTTAATCTATGGATTGATTGCAAAATGTTCATCTGATATTCAATATCAATATTTGAACTGCATTTATTAGATATGATTGGTCACAAGTTTAGGTGGGTTTTGCTTCTATTTCTGGCCTGATGAGTGAAATGTATAATCATAGGAGGACAGAGAGAAGTAATTGGTGCTTTGAATCTGTGGGGACAGGTAACAGTTTAGCGGGTCTAGGAAATCTTAGAAAATATTAAACGTTTCATTTCAGAGCCAGGGAGGACTCACCGGATGAGTCATTACTAGAAATTAATGGACAACTGCAAAATGTATTATGTGCTGAGTTTAACTGTAATTTTCTCTGATCTTTCACACAAAATAACTGCATGTGCAGACAGTGCAGGCACTGTCCTGATTATAATGGGCACTGTGACATCCTTATCTGGCTTGTTTAATTTCTTCTGCGCCTGGATCAGCTGAAGGGGTGTTGGAAGCCATATCTCCTCTCATATAAAACATACCAATTTTGTTGGCATGTAAGATTGAAACTTACATTCTGTGCATGTTTGTATGAGAAAAACTCAGTCTCGTCACTCAGATGTACAAAGAAAGAGTGGTAGGGAGAGGAGGCACAAGCACAGCTACAAAAATTTATTTTGAAATGAAATGCACATGAATATTGGCAGAAATATATATATATATATATATATATATAATTTTGCAGTTGTGAATTGTGTTTAGAGGGGATGAGTGACTCGCTTCTTTGAACCAAATATGGATCTTTTCATGGTTTCCCATCGATGGTTATTAGACCAGGTGATGAACCTCTCTTTCAAGTCACTTCACACTGAATGCATCCGATGAAGTGAGCTGTAGCTCACGAAAGCTTATGCTCAAATGAATTGGTTAGTCTCTGAGGTGCCACAAGTCCTCCTTTTCTTTTTGCGGATACAGACTAACACAACTGCTACTCTGAAACCTGTGCTTATGTTGAATGTGTTATATACAGTAGTTACTGTGTTTCTTTTTTCCTTCTGCATTACAAGAGAAAGTCAGCCATCATGGCTCCAGTCTTATGTATGTGTGTCTTGTGTTTCTAATCAGGGATTTGTGCTGTATCTGCTATAGACAACAAAAAGGGTATAAGTACATACAAGAAGGAATGTGTACACCTAGTCTAGGTAATGAAAGGGAAACGTATGTGGGTTCCTAATTATCCCAAACACACAGCTTACCATGCTTAGATCTCACAAAGCTGGCATTACGATTTTTGGGTGAAACAAGTTTTACGATTCCCTCCTACCCCACAAAACATAATCCGTTCCTTCCACTCATATCACACATCTGTGAGATAAAGGATTTGGGGGGGGTGGGGGGGTGAGGAGACTAGTGAAATGATTCAAACTGACCTGAGTCTTTTTACAATAAAAATGTACTATATTTGCAGAGAATTCTTAGGTCCCCCTCTCCCAGACATTTTGTTGCAGAAGAAGGGTCTAGAAGCCATTTCCTTTCAACCATTAGATTAGATTAGATTAGATTAGATTAGATTAGTATGAGTTTCTAGGCCATTTTTGCAAGGAAAAAGATTAAAAACCTGCTTAAATAAGAAATCTCAGATTCTTCTTTATAATTCCATTTATCAAAAATCATCATTCTATAGATCCCCATTTACTCTTTATATATTGTTCATTTATTTAGAAATACTGTATGGGAGGTTTATGCAATCTGAAAAAAGACTCATGACTGATTCCTAGTTGAGCTGGAGAGGGAGATGTTTCACAAATGTCACTAATGAGTTCCAGACGATGGAATAGGCATTATGGGAAAAAGCAAGTAGGACTTGTCATCCTATACTGGTGAATGGGAAAACCAGGCAGTCTGGCAGATATTTACAGTGGCTTGATACTTTTCAGAGTTGCTGCATAAAGGAAAACCTATAGAGACGGGCAGATCCTCAACTGGATCTTCACTGAACCTATGTCAGTTTACACCAGCTGACGATCTGCCCTGTATTATTCTGTACCTGAAGCTGTGTTTTGGAACAAGCAAATTTTGGAGAGAAATAGGCAGTGGTCACACCTGCATATTTTGTAGAGTTACAGAGGCAAATGCTGTGCAATCCTTTAAACCCAATTTCGTTGAGAGATGTGAAGCACTGTTTACAGCATTAGTGCTGTTGCTGATACAACTATCACTAATAACCCAGCAATAAATGTGGGACATTTTTAAATTTGTGGCACTAATCATCTCTATTACAGCCAGAGTGCTGCTCGAATACTGACAGGACTTCATTTATTGCTCTTTTCACACATGAATAGAATTCTACCTGAAAATTATTTTGGCAGGCACATTCTTTTCTATCATATAAGAAATGGCCAGATGTTCACTACCTGGTTTTGGTGATGGATTTATGTAATTTGAAAAAAACCTAAAAAAACCTAGCTAACTGGTGCCAGATTCTTGAGAGCAATTTTCGAGTCAACAGAAAGACTCCTCATTACAGATGTGTGGGAACCAGATATATCATTTTGCTGGAAATGTCAAGAGTTTGAAATTTATTTCCTGTTCCAGAATGGAATGAAAACAAAACAATTCAAAATTTCCAGCAAAAAGAAATTCCCCTTTCTCCCACCCCCCAAAAACTGTTTTAGGTCAAAGCATTTTATTTGGATAAAATCAAAATATTTTGTTTTGATTTTGATATTTTAAAACAGAATTTTTATAATATATAAGTGAAATTATTTTTGTTTTGAAATGAAAAATCAAATAATTCCCATGACAGAGTATACCAGGCATTTGCTACCTCCTGCTAGAGGCCCCCAGGCCTTGTTTCACCCTGCCCTAAGAAAATTTTCTGCTGGAAGTGAAGAATATCAAGTTCAGACCTTCAGCGGTTGCCTACAGATGCCTCCCATGATCATCTCTAGGCAGAACCAGTGAGAGTTGGTCCTCCAGCACCTAGAAGGGTTAGGAGCAAGAAAAAGCCAATCCGGGCCCAGCAGGCTAGATAAGAAGGCCTGGCTGCTTCTACTAAGGGCCAGTTCTGGGTGAAGCCAAGGCAGGGAAGGAAGTCCTGGCCTAACCCAAATAAGCTTGCCAGTTGAGGGCCCTATTCCTTGACAATATTGACCTTGGATCTCTAGCAAGGACTAGTGTATATTTATTTATTTAATGCTCAGGTGGCTGTTTTGGGTTCAGCATTAGATTGTTTTTTGTTAACCTTGGAAGGAGATTGGACTGAGATCTGATTTGGCTGGACGGTCTAGGCCATGGAAGCAGCAGACCAGTCAGCACCAGGACACAAGAGATGGTAAAATGGAAGAATATCAGCCACATTGCATGTGACACAAGGGGGCCTTATCAAAGTGGATTTTTTTTCCTTTTTGTCCCCTGAAACAAAATTTTGTCAAAATCAACACATTTAGCTTTCATCAAACAGGCATTTTTCAGACAGAAAAATATTCTGTCAGAAAATTCCTGACCAGCCCTGCTCCCAAATGCTTCAATGGGCTTTGGCTCACATCCTTTACTTACAGCTATGAGTGAAGGGCAGTGCATTGCTGCACTGCTCCAAAAAGACTGAAAACTCACGGCTCCCAAACAGTGCTTCAGGAAATTGCTACAGAACTTAGTAGGTTGCAGGTTATTTCCCATCCCCTGAGGTCAGCCATTCTGATTCAGTAACATTTTACCCCCACTTTGCATATATTTTGCCCATATTTTGCGTAAATAACTACACAAGATGCAGGGGAATGCAGAATCAAGCCTGATACTGATTGAGGTATTCTAGTAAATCTTATTTATATGCAACGTTGCTGTAAATGAGATGCATTTCATACACTAATCTTTGGACAAACATTATTAGGATAGAAGTTGTGGAAAGGAAATATTTACATTCTTAGCCACTGAGGAGAGCTCACAAAGAGAACTAGAAAGTAGATCTCATGAATTTCCTATGTAATGAAAAGCAAGCTCATGAACTTTCAATTCCTGGCAAATTAATATGCCACACTATTGAGTCGACATTACATTAACCCATTAATTGTTATGGTCTTTATGGGTAATGTTTCCTTAAAACAGAGCTTCAGCTCAGATTTAAAAAAAAAATCCATTGCAAGGAGCTCATCGTTCAGAATGCAGTTTCTTCTGTTGCTCAGGAGATTGCATTAAATCCATAATACCTTTTTAACCCTGTGTGAATCCCTGCTCTATGGTAGCATTAGGAATCTTTGACAGGCCATCAGTAAAGTCATGCAGCTTTCTCTTAGCATTTTCTTGTTTCATCTAACTAGGCATGACAATTGCCAGTCTTGCCATAAAGATTCAGACAAAAGTTTTCGTTTCTTGGTAAAGAGAATAAAATCACTTCATAAAAAATTAAATAAGACTCACGTTGTTTTAGCAGCACATATTCTGAAAAAATAATGTAATTTTCAGACAATAAATCTATAGTTATTCTCAGGTCAAAATAATTGACATTTATTTTCATGTGGGCAATACAGGAAGTGAAAAGACTTTTACATTAACTGCATCTGGTGTACAGATGTCATTTATTGCTAAGCCCGGAAATATGAAAACCTGTCTAAAGTCTGGTATCAGAACAGTTATTCATTTTTACTGCTGACTGAGGAGTTCTGAACATATTGCTGCTATATTTAGCAGGGATGTATTTAAATGTTTTCTTCAGTTTTAAAGAAACAAATATTTATTTGCTGATGAAACATATTTTTTCTTCAATGTAAAAATATGTTAAGTAATTTGGGCTGTAATGTACTGTAACCATTGTGACTGAGATTTCTAGTGCTTTCTGGTTACGGTTTGCCTCTGAGTACTACACAATAAGACTTGAGCACAGTACCGTATATTACCACTTCTGCTTCTAGGAGGAATAAAGAGGCCAAATTCATGCTTATTGTAAATATCTTGAGTTTGATGAAATTAAATATGAATGAATTTTGCCCAAGAAGTAGAGGGGCGCACAAAAAACTAAGTTATCTAGCTTTTTGAACCTCAAAGGGGGTTGATTCCAGTTTGATTTGCCTCCATGTGAAAATGTATTTGAGTCAATGGACAAACTCACTGGCTAGTACGTTGAAAAAATTTGCTGCTCTTGGAAGCTGTACTGTCCCGTTCTTCAGGGTGTGTTTTTAATTTAAAAAACAATTCAGTTTCAACTGAACTCAACACCAATTTCTTGTTGACTCTTTAACAGCTTCTTGAAACATAGGACCTACAGCCTGGCCTTTTTAAAAGCATATTTCAATTAAGGCTTCTACCCCTACTCTTTGTAGTAAAGCTGGTTAAGAATTTTTTGAGGAAAGGTTTTTTTCATCAGAAAACGTCAGTTTGTTGAAATCAAAACTGTTTCTGTAGGAATGTATCAGTTTTGAGGAAACTTTTGTCAAGCCCAATTCAGAATTTTTGGTCAAAAAGCGGGGGAGGGGGTAGAGAGAGACAGAGAGAGAGAGAGACCAAACTAACCAATAGCTTGGTTCAGAGCAGGGATCTTTCTGGACCTCCCATTTTCCAGGTGAGTACCCTAACCATCAGGCTGTTGTGGGGTGGTACTTTTTTTCATATATATTTCAGTTTCATCTTGATATGGAATGTAGAAATGTTTAGACATCTTGAAAATTTTCACAGGATGGGGGAATCCTTTCCCATCCAGCTCTGTGCCGTCGGTATCTTCCATCAGGCCTTTCTTCTGACTGGTGCCTGGAACCCCTTCCAGGTCCTTCCCTTGACCTTGCATCACCATCTCAGCTGTCTCCCTCCTATAGGACATCCCAGCTCCTAGCTGTGTTGATCACTTGACTCAACTGGTCAGCTCCAATTTTGAAACAGGGCTCTGGGTCATATGCATGTGCCCAATGATGGGTTCCCTGTCACCCATTTGGATTGGTTCTTATTTGATCTGAACACTTGATTTTACAATATATAGAAACCTATGTACTGATGAATGCAACACTGCAATAACAGGGTGACTTGGGGCTTGTCTACACTGGCAAGTTTCTGTGCAGTAAAGCAGCTTTTTGTGCTCAAACTGCAGACGTGTACACACTGCCAAGACACTTTGTGCACAGAAACTCCTTGCAGCGCTGCAAAAAAACCACCTCGATGAGAGTCGTAAGGCTATTTGCACAGAGGCTCCAGTGCTTTATTGCCAGTGTAGACACTTGATTGCTTTCTGCGCTGTAATTGTCCTCTGGAGTTGTCCCATAATGCTTCAAGTGACCACTCTGCTCATTGTTTTGAACTCGGCTGCCCTGGAGACATGCGCCCCTCCCCTTTAAAAGCACCATTTCTGACAGCCATTGTGTGCTGAGCTGATCTGCCCCGGGACACAAAAGCAAACCATTAATGTGGAATGCTTGTGCTGTTGAACACAGAGGCAAGGGAGGCAGGGCTGATGTTGAGGTTTCCCCCTCCTGCTGCCGCAGGATTGGTTTCTTCCTGCCACTGACTGAGCTTACAAGACAGCATGCTGACACACTCTGTCCCCCAAAACACAGTCTCTCTTCCCCACCTCCACACACACACACACACACACACACTCTCCCCGTCACATGCTCCCTGCCCCCACTTCAGATGAAAAGCAGCTGGCAATGTAGTAGGATGCCCATGGACAATGGGATTGGGAAACCTGCATCATGGGATGCTGTGCCTGCCCCATGAGGCATTGCAAACCCTTCCCAAAGCACCCTGCAGCCAGTTGCACAGTGGGATAGCTACCACAATGCACTGCTGTCTTTGCCGTTGCAAGAGGTGCTAAGGTGCATGTGCTCCGGCGTCACAGTCTGGACACGCAACAGAGGTTTAATTCCAGCGTTTTAATAAAAGTGGTATAACCTGTGGCACAGAAACTTGCCCGTGTAGACATACCCAGAGACAGCTGAACGTTATTTTCAGTCTAAGCAGGAAGGCAGAATGTCAAACATTGAGTTGTTTACCCGGTACTGTAGCATAATTAAATTAAATATTTCCCTTTTTACCCACAGTACCAGTTTTCTTGAAGGAATCCAAGTCCTTTGTCTGTAAACACAATATAGCACGGGGATAGAATAAGTGAAATTTGAAAGCAAAGTGCAATGAATGCAGAGTAACGTATGTTCTTTTTACCTATCTTTTAACAACATACACTAAAAATTGGGGTAATATTTGGGATATAGCCCACTGGAACCAAAAGAACTGCATTTTTTTAACCACACATAGTGTACTGATTTGTAATTTATTTTATTGCAGCTTCTTCATCTCACTGTATTATTTCCAGCTATTTTATAAATAAGAGGTTTCAGAGTAGCAGCTGTGTAAGTCTGTATTCGCAAAAAGAAAAGGAGTACTTGTGGCACCTTAGAGACTAACCAATTTATTTGAGCATGCTCAGATAAATTGATTAGTCTCTAAGGTGCCACAAGTACTCCTTTTCTTTTTATAAATAAGAGAATATTCAAGCAGCCTATAGTTGATGCAGTCTAACCCTGTAATCTAATGAATGCCTTGTGACTACAAGAAATTTGCTTGAATTTTAAATTGGGACCAGCTGGACTCGATGACCTCCTGAGGTCCCTTCCAACCCTGATATTCTATAACAGTTTTTCCCACTTAAGATAAAAGAGGTTCTCCAGTAACTGACAGTATTTACTCACACTATCTTTGCAGGCCTTGAGCCACTAGAGGATAAAACCATGTTACAGCTCAGCTGCATATTTTCAAACCACGAGAAGTCCCTATTCAGCTCCACTTTAAATTAAGTCACAACAGCACTTTAGCTATCCCAGGACTGGTGATGAAGCACTTTAGCTGTGCTTTGCCAGCTTCATGAATGTATTCTGGGAATACAGTAACAGCCCTAAGGAAGTCCCAGGATTGCTTTTGCAGGATGCATGAGGTACATATAAATCCCTCTTTGCTGGAAGAGAGTCTGTTTTCACTTCCATAGCAGTCCCTTTGCAGCTCAGCACTAGTGCTTCAGAAATTCTTCATAGGTAAAGTAAAACTTTTTTGTTATACTTTTTTGTTGGGATTCCCCCTGAGATCTTTTTCCACTCGACTTCCCAAGAACTCAGTTCAACTCCAGCCTTTATCACTTAGGTATCTATTTGGCATACAGCTACGCTGGGTTGATCAGACTCAAATGCAGGGAGGATGGATGTAGGGTACATCACAGCTCCAAAGTTAAACAGAAACCTTCCTCCTTTATATATATAAATGCAATGAGATGTGTAATATATATTTTACACATCTCATTGCATTTACTGTACATTGCAGCTCACATTTTTGGATTGGATTGGTTACTTTGCAGGAATGAATAGCTGTGCAGCCTATGATGTCCATGATTCGATTTTCTCTTGACCTCATCTATACCTTCCTAACATTTTATCCCTTCTTATCTAGTTCATTGTAAATAATTCCCTGGATGTTCTCCCTCTTATCTTATTTGGCTCAGGCTTTCTGTCTTTTTAGCCTACTGACCTATTGACTTACGTTATTTAGCACAAACATTTTGTTTTCAACCTGATAATTCATTTACCTCCCTAATTCTATCTTCCAAAACATAAAGTCTTCCTCCATGTGTTAAGTACTCAGAGGACAGAAAGAATCCAAATCATCAGTTCCTTTTTCATACGCTTAAATTATAAAATTGGGAAAAAAATTAAAGAAATGTAGCTTCAACATGGTTTCTCAGATTTTGTTCAGAACTGCAGCATTTTGCCCTTACTTTCCTTTTTACAATCAGCTAGGATTCACAGCCTTGCAAAGTAAATTAGCAGGTCTTGGTTGCTTGGCAACAAAATGCTCTCAGTGACTTATTAGGGACAAGCAATGATGGGGAAGAGGTGAACATTCTGACTCCTTATATAGCTGTTTGTTCTTTTTTTCTTTTTTTGATCCAATTTTCAGTAGGCCTCTGTGTACATACAATATTTTTACACACATTCATTTGTGCACACCTCTATATTTACATGTGTAAATCTGGGGACCAAGCCTCCCCACCCCACTTTCAATAAGCAAATGTCCATTTGTGCATGTACATGTGATTTTTTTTCATGCAGCCCAACAGAGGACCCTGAAAATGTGGCCTTTTAAGTTATTGGTTGTTGAAGAATAAGTATTTAAACACCTCTTTCAGAAAAGAATCACCTTTTTTTATTCTAATTTCTGATACTTGAAAAAACTGACAATGTATCCTGCTTCCTGACAATGTTGGACAGAGTATCACATTGATAAGGAAAATAACCTTTCATTCCCCCCCACATGCACAAAAAAGGGGGGACATGGGGGGTTCCTCACCTCTTAGGACTTCTGAGGAAATAAGATTACATGTTACTTATTGCCACTGTATGTTATCTGCTCATATAAATAAAGTGCAGTACTAGTCAACAATCACTGCAAGAGCGTATGAACACAATTCCAAAGATGAGATTAAACAGAAGCAAATGGCTAAACACAACACAAGCACTCCTGTCAAATTATTAAATAACTAATTCATTAAGTCATAGAGCCAAATAGAAAAGTTGGCCATTTGTGCATCTGGTCACACTGTAGTTAAGATAATTAGGACCAGCTGTTGTACTGTTTTGTTTTTGGAAAGGATCCAACAGTAATTGAAGGCAACCATACTACATGGAGACAGACTTCAGAGTGATCCTAATGCCCATGCTTTTACCCTTCAAACCTTCTTTCCTCAAGCAGTTCATTTGACCATGATGACTTAAGTTCTGTCCAGCTTTTCTAGCGATCATAAGCCAGCTGGGTCTGTTTGCATCCAGGATAAATTGGTGAAAACACGTAATTTTAACCCCTTCCAAGAATTCTTCCATAATGAATAGCGTTTATCTCCCTATAACATGTATTTATTTTCTTATGGCATTATATCTGAATGATTCTTCCCGGGCTGTTGGAGCAGGTTTTTTGGTGATAATGATTGACCCAAGAACAGAACATTGAACAAATCAATCCATTCTTCTGATACAGATTATAGAGTGAACATTGGTGTTGTCTCAGAAGCTGTAGACTGTATTCTTTTTACAGGTAGACTAGAGCTAGCCTAGAAAAAGAAAGTTCATCGTTACAAACAAGTAGCATCCTGGTATAGAACTATTTCACAGCATATCTAGGGAGCCATTTAATAGTCTTTGCAGCAAATAAATATGCACACTGAGGTGTTTCCCCCTTGATTAAGGAGCTAAAAGCTCCGCCCACCTATCCCTTAGAACTTGAGGCATTCTCCTTCAGATGGGTCTCTTGTTTACAGGCAATATTAATGTTATTACGTTTTAAATAGGAGATAGGATTCAACAGAGCCCCGACAAAAGACCATGTGGAGAGAATATGAATTAACATTTTTAGGAATAAACAGAGTTTAAAGAATGTAATTGTTAAATACTATGTTTCCATTGGTATAACTAACTCTCTGCTCCATCCAGATTCCTTACAAAAAAGCAACAGTTCCCATTGGTCCATAATATTCTGAAATATCTAGCAAGGATGGAAACGAGTTACACCCACATGTGAACAACACATAGTGAGAAGATTGCTCTAAATTGTTGTGCTAACTTCTGAGATAAAAGGGATTCAGGAAATGGAAGTTTATTTGTAGAAGTTAAGTAGGAAATTAACACAATTAAAAGCCAGAAATCCATAAAAGTCTCCTCCAAACGAAACCTTTCACCACTTCCCCTCATACAAATGTAAATAAAATGTAATAACCATTAGATCTGAATGACAAAGCTAAAATGGTTTTAGGCCTCATAAGAAATTTTAACAAATATCAGCTAAGTAGATATATTTATGACCTGATATTATCTCACATCAAATATTAGCAAGTGGAGCTAAGCATAACATTTAAGGCCAAATTATTACATGGCTAGGTTATAAAAGTATAATCAATTTGGAGTATAGGGCAGGGTGTAACTGCTCTGCCCCATGAGGAGACCAAGCAACAAATTGTGCCCTGGTGGATCACAGCTTTGTTGCTGATTCTCTCTTTGGTGCAGGGGAAGAAACCTATGACCGCCTTTTACCAAGCAGAGATTACTCCTTTTCTGCTGTGACTCAGATGTACAGGCCAGCATGTTTGGGAGGGGCATGGTGGAGTCAAGGATCCACCCTTTCCCCACACCAGCCTGCCAACCTATGTGAGAGGAGGGACAGTGATCCTACAGATGTTGCTCTCTGCTCTTCGCTGTTGCCTGAGATCCAGGTAGCCTGCGCAGGAAATAAGTTTGCGCTTTGTGTTGCTGACCACACTGCACGAGCACAATGGGCAAATGAGTTGTGTCCAACACTGGCTTCCTAATCTGTGTGCACAGAACAAGTGATTGTACACAAGTGCTGGCTTGTGTGATAAAATGCAAAATTTCTAGTCTGAGTCAGACAGTTCTGAAAACTTGGCATTTAGAGTCTTGTAGAGACTGAAAAGTTCAGAAATGTCTCTGATTTTATTACTCCCTCGTCCAACACAATCTAGTGACCTTCATGTTATGGAATTTTCTTTGAAATGTCTGGATTGATCTAATATATTTTGCATTAACTTATTCTAACTGAATGATATCCTGGACTTGGCTTCCTTCAATTCTTGTTAAAAAAGAAGATTCTGAGGTGACCTGATTGTTATAAGGGGAAGCAAGGCCAGTCTTCAGATTCTTTGTTAGAGCACTTTATATGCTCAGGTAAGAAAGACCTTTGCTCATATTGTCACTATTTAATAAAGATATAAATTGTGTAGAAGAGCTCTCCTCTAGGAGGTATTCCTCATTAGAGTAAAGATGGACACAAACTAAAACCTCAGACAGACACTCCCTAATTAGGGAGCCTGAGATCCAGATTGAAATTTAGTTTCCCAAATTTGGAATCAGTATCAGTACATCTATGTGCCATTGTCAGAGATAGTGAGATATCATGGGTTCAAATGTCAAAAGTACATAGAAAAAACATAGCTCTATATCTCCTTTACATTAAACACCAGGAGCACCATCACTCAGCTATCCCAATGCTCACGAGACAGCTGAATCTAGGGCCTGGTCTACACTACGAGTTTATGTCGGATTTAGCAGCATTAAATCCGAATTAACCCTGCACCTGTCAACACAACAAAGCCATTTTTTCGACATAAAGGGCTCTTAAAACCGATTTCTGTACTCCTCCCAAATGAGGGGATTAGCGCTGAAATTGACATCGCTGTTTCAAATTAGGAGAATTAGGGTTAGTTTGGACGCAATTCGAAGGTATCGGCCTCTGGGAGCTATCCCACAGTGCACCATTGTGACCGCTCTGGACAGCACTCTGAACTCGGATGCACTGGCCAGGTATACAGGAAAAGCCCCGGGAACTTTTGATTCTCATTTCCTGTTTGGCCAGGCGAGCTCATCAGCACGAGTGACCATGCAGTCCCAGAATCAAAAAAGAGCTCCAGCATGAACCGAACGGGAGGTACTGGATCTGATCGCTGTATGGGGAGAGGAATCCGTGCTATCACAACGACGTTCCAAAAGACGAAATGCCAAAACATTTCAAAAAATCTCTGAGGCTATGAGGGACAGAGGCTACATCAGGGACGCAACACAGTGCCACGTGAAACTTAAGGAGCTCAGACAAGCGTACCAGAAAACCAAAGAATCAAACGGACACTCCAGGACAGAGCCCCAGACATGCCGCTTCTACGCTGAGCTACATGCAATTCTAAGGGGGGCCGCCACCACTACCCTACCCCTGTCTGTGTACTCCGATGATGGGGTACTCTCCGCCATGCCTGAGGATTTTGCAGATGGGGAAGATGAGGAGGAAGAGGACGCGCTTGGGGAAAGCACACAGCACACCTTCTCCCCGACAGCCAGGATCTTTTTATCACCCTGACTGAAATACCCTCCCAACCCAACGAAGCCAGAAGGGACCTCTGGTGAGTGTACCTTTTTAAATATAATACATGTTATAAAAGCAAGCATTGTTTTAATGATTAAGTAGCCCTGAGGACTTGGGATGCATTCGTGGCCAGTACAACTACTGGAAAAGTCTGTTAACGTGTCTGGGGATGGAACGGAAATCCTCCAGGGACATCTCCATGAAGCTCTCCTGGAGGTTTTCTAAAAGCAGAAGGTTTCTGGGGAGAGCAGCCTTATTCCGTCCTCCACGGTAGGACACTTTACCATGCCATGCTAGTAGCAAGTAATCTGGTATCATTGCATGACAAAGCCTGGCAGCGTATGGTCCTGGTGTTTGCTGGCATTCAAGCAACATCCGTTCTTTATCTCCTGTGTTATCCTCAGGAGAATGATATTGTTCATGGTAACCTGGTTGAAATAGGGGAATTTGATTAAGGGGACATTCAGAGGTGCCCATTCCTACTGGGCTGTTTGCCTGTGGCTGAAAAGAAATTCTCCCCGCAGTTAGCCACGCGGTGCGGGGCGGGCATTGGCGCTGAGCTATTCGCGTTTGACTAGCAGGGATCTTCCCTGATACCAGCCAGGCGGTGGGGGCAGGGGAAAAGCGATCATCCTAGAGAATTGGATGGGGGGAAGGGGTTAGTTTGGTTTCTGCTGCTGCATGTTAACAGGAAAACTGCATCACTGAATGGCCAACTCAATGGGCTTTGCTTGGTATGGGAGAGGAGGGGGCTGCTGTTATGAAGGTTGCAGAAGCCGAAAGACTATGGCTTACCATAGCCGCCTGCAAGCCGAATTCTGTTGCCCGGCCCTGCGTGTGTGATCTCTAACACCAAAGCTGCAGGCACTCAATATAAGATGCAAAATGCGACCTTGTACCAAAATCACTTGTGCTATGTAATGTGAATAGTGTTGTTCACTGTGAAAGAGTATAGCCATTGTTCTGTAAAATGTATCTTTTTAAATACTTCACTCCCTTTTTTCCTCCAGCAGCTGCAAATGTTTCAAGCCTCCCTCCTCCATCCCAAAGGCTATCTCAGATAAGGCGGCGAAAAAAATGCATGCGTGATTAAATGTTCTGTGAGCTCATGCAGTTGTCTAGCACTGACAGAGCTGTGTGGAGGGACACAGTAGCAGAGTACAGGATGGTGGCTGATGCAAGTGAGGAGAGGTGGCAGCAGGAAGATCAGAGGAGGGATGAGGAAACGCTGGGGCTACTACAGGATCAAACGGACATGCTCCGGCATCTGGTGGAGGTTCATAAACGGCAGCAGGATCACAGACTGCCGCTGCAGCCCCTGCTTAACTGCCCTCTGTCCTCCCCAAGTTCCATAGCCTTCTCACCCAGATGCCCAAGAATGCAGGGGGGGAGGCTCCGGGCACCCAACCACTCCACCCCAGTGGACAGCCCAAGCAACAGAAGGCTGGCATTCAACAAGTTTTAAAGTGGCCTTTTCCTTCCCTCCTACTCTCCTCCCACACCCCACCTGGGCTACCTTGTGAGTTATCTCCCTATTTTTATAATCAACTAATAAAGAATACATGTTTTTTAAATGATAGTGACGTTATTTCCTTTGCAAGCAAGCTGTGATCAAAGGCGGGAGGGCGGGTGGCTTACAGGGAATTAGAGTCAACCAAAGGGGTGGGTTTTCATCAAGGAGAAACAAACAGAAGTGTCACACAGTACCTTGGCCAGTCATGAAACTGGTTTTCAAAGCTTCTCTGATGCTCACGCTTCCTGCTGTGCTCTTCTAACTGCCCTGGTGTCTGGCTGTACGTATTCCGCAGCCAGGCGATTTGCATCAACCTCCCACCCTGCCATAAACGTCTCCCCCTTACTCTCACAGAGATTGTGGAGCACACAACAAGCAGCAATAACAATGGGAATATTGGTTTCGCTGAGGTCCGAGCAAGTCAGTAAACTGTGCCAGCAACCCTTTAAACATCCAAATGCACACTCTACCACCATTCTGCACTTGCTCAGCCTATAGTTGAACAGCTCCTGACTACTGTCCAGGGTGCCTGTGTACGGCTTCATGAGCCATGGCATTAAGGGGTAGGCTGGGTCCCCAAGGATAACTATGGGCATTTCAACATCCCCAACAGTTATTTTCTGGGAAGTAAAGCCCTTCCTGCAGCCGTTTAAACAGACCAGAGTTCCTGAAGATGTGAGCGTCATGAACCTTTCCCGGCCATCCCATGTTGATGTTGGTGAAACGTCCTTTGTGATAAACCAGTGCTTGCAGCACCATTGAAAAGTACCCCTTGTGGCTTATGTACTGGCTGCCCTGATGGTCCGGTGCCAAGATAGGGATATGGGTTCCGTCTATGGCCCCACCACAGTTAGGGAATCCCATTGCAGCAAAGCCATCCACTATGACCTGCACATTTCCCAGGGTCACTACCTTTGATAGCAGCAGCTCAATGATTGCATTTGCTACTTGCATCACAACAACCTCCACAGTAGATTTGCCCGCTCCAAATTGATTCCCGACTGACTGGTAGCTGTCTGGCATTGGAAGCTTCCACAGGGGTATTGCCACTCGCTTGTGAACTGTGAGGACTGCTCTCGTCTTAGTATTCTTGCGCTTCAGGGCCGGGGAAAGCAAGTCACAAAGTTCCATGAAAGTGCCCTTACGCATGCGAAAGTTTCGGAGCCACTGGGAATCATCCCAGACCCACAACACTATGCGGTCCCACCAGTCTGTGCTTATTTCCCGGGCCCAGAATCGGCGTTCCACAGCATGAGCCTGCCCCATTAACACCATGATCTCCAAATTGCGGGAGAACGTGGTTTTAGAGAAAAGTGTGTTCATGTCCTCATCTCCGCGCTGCTGTCGCCTCCTCGCCTGGCTTTTCAGGTGCTGGTTCTGCATACACTACACAATAATGCGCAAGGTGTTTACAATGGTCATAACTGCTGTGGTGAGCTGAACGGGCTCCATGCTTGCTGTGGTATGGCGTCTGCTCCTGCTCGGGCAAACCAGGGAAAAGGGCACGAAATGATTGTCTGCCATTGCTCTGGCGGAGGGAGGGGCGACTGACAACATGACTTACAGGGTTGGCTTACAGGGAATTAAAATCAACAAAGGGGGTGCCTTTGCGAGAAACAGAATGGCCCCCTCAAGGATAGAACTCAAAACCTCAAGGACAGAACTCAAAACTGGGTTTAGCAGGCCATTGATTTCATGGAGGGAGGGAGGAGAAAATGAATACAAAACAAATCTGGTCTATTTCTTGTTTTGATCCACTTCATCTATCTTTATACATCTTGCTGGCAGCAGACTATGCAGTACGACCGCTAGCCATTGTCATCTCCTGGCTGCTCGGCAGAAGACGGTACAGTATGACTGCTGGCCATCGTCTTCTGCTGGCTGCAGATTAAAAGACAGTGCACTGCCTGTCATAAATATAAAGGGAAGGGTAAACCCCTTTAAAATCCCTCCTGGCCAGAGGAAAAACTCCTCTCACCTGTAAAGGGTTAAGAAGCTAAAGGTAACCTCGCTGGCACCTGACCAAAATGACCAATGAGGAGACAAGATACTTTCAAAAGCTGGGAGGAGGGAGAGAAACAAAGGGTCTGTGTGTCTGTCTATATGCAGTTTCTGCCGGGGATAGACCAGGAATGGAGTCTTAGAACTTTTAGTAAGTAATCTAGCTAGGTATGTGTTAGATTATGATTTCTTTAAATGGCTGAGAAAAGAATTGTGCTGAATAGAATAACTATTTCTGTCTGTGTATCTTTTTTGTAACTTAAGGTTTTGCCTAGAGGGGTTCTCTATGTTTTGAATCTAATTACCCTGTAAGGTATCTACCATCCTGATTTTACAGAGGTGATTTCTTTACTTCTATTTACTTCTATTTCTATTAAAAGTCTTCTTGTAAGAAAACTGAATGCTTTTTCATTGTTCTCAGATCCAAGGGTTTGGGTCTGTGGTCACCTATGCAAATTGGTGAGGCTTTTTATCCAACATTTCCCAGGAAAGGGGGGGGTGCAAGTGTTGGGAGGATTGTTCATTGTTCTTAAGATCCAAGGGTCTGGGTCTGTAGTCACCTAGGCAAATGGGTGAGGCTTTTTTACCAAACCTTGTCCAGGAAGTGGGGTGCAAGGTTTTGGGAAGTATTTTGGGGGGAAAGACGTTTCCAAACAGCTCTTCCCCAGTAACCAGTATTTGTTTGGTGGTGGTAGCGGCCAATCCAAGGACAAAGGGTGGAGTATTTTGTACCTTGGGGAAGTTTTGACCTAAGCTGGTAAAGATAAGCTTAGGAGGTTTTTCATGCAGGTCCCCACATCTGTACCCTAGCGTTCAGAGTGGGGAAGGAACCTTGACACTGCCGGTAGGACTGAATCACCATGAGACGAAACTTAAAAGGGAAATGACCTGGCTGAGTCACTCCCATGTTTGCCCAGGCGCCCCTGACCTCATCGAGGTTGGTTAAAAGAGCACCCTGGACTACATCGACGACGGCTACCAGTCATACTGCACTGTCTGCTGCCAAAAGGCAATAAACTGCTGCTGTGTAGCAATGCAGGACCGTGTCTGCCAGCACCCAGGAGACATATGGTGATGGTTAGCTGAGCAGGCTCCATGCTTGCCATGGTATGGCGTCTGCACAGGTAACTCAAGAAAAAAGGCGCAAAACGATTGTCTGCCCTTGCTTTCATGGAGGGAGGGAGGGAAGGGGGGCCTGACGATATGTACCCAGAACTACCTGCAACAATGTTTTAGCCCCATCAGGCACCGGGATTTCTACCCAGAATTCAAATGGGTGGCGGAGACTGCGGGAACTGTGGGATAGCTACCCACAGTGCAATGCTCTGGAAGTCGATGGTTGCCTCGGTACTGTGGACGCACTCCGCCGACTACATGCACTTAGAGCATTTGTGTGGGGACACACACCATCGACTGTGTAAAAACCCTTTCTACAAAACCGACTTCTACAAATTTGACCTAATTTTGTAGTGTAGACAAGGCCTTAGTAGAGGCAGCTACCCACATTTTCTTTACTAAGGACTATGCATGTTACACACAATCTAGCACCTACTGTTTCCAGTGGGCAGTCTATTTACTTAGAAACAGATTAGTAATTTAATATTAATGCAAATATTTAAATAATAAGACAATAATGCCCATTTTTACAGAGTGGAGAATACTTACAGGAATAATTTGTATGGGTGCATTTGTTTTGCAGAGGAATCTGTACTTTTATTTTGCTCACTCCAACAATGGAACTGTGGACTCTTCAGAATTAACAAGCTCTCCATGGAGAGTAGGTCCATGTTCCTTTCAAAGTACTGGCAAATCAATGAGTGGAATTTAATTTCCCCATACAGCATATGGGTTTAAATCACAGGAATGAAGTGGTTAAAGGAACAAATTTATTTATATATAATTTTTATAAAACGAAAAGAAAACAGGTAAACGGGAGTGTTTCAGATTTCAAAAATGGGTTTTGTTCAAGATTCAGATGAAAATTTGCATTGGGTGAAGGTTTATGTGGGTCCTTATTTTACTCAAAATGTTTCATCCATCTCCATATGAGTCGACCAATGAGACCAAGTATTTCTCTGCTGCACATGCTATCTTTACTGCCATATTTATGGTGTGTAGAAAAAATGCTTTAAATGTGTTAAAAATATGAAAAGAGGATTTACAGCGAGTGAATTTCTGATCAACAAAAAAACAACCAATATTGCATTTTTAACTGTCCTGATATTGATCTAAGTAAGAATCTTTTCCCAAATCTGCCATGTTAAAGTCTGCTGTTAATGATCAGTACTTGATGTTGAAAGGAATTCATACTTAATGAACCTCTCTCATCATAATCATGGTTAGTCTTCAAATCCTTATTTTTATGAGGGCTGACATGTTAGACCTCACTTATAATGATCAGTAGGGTTTTGGTTGTGATTCAGAATGCAGGATGGAAGAGATGGTTTTTTTGTTTGTTTTTATTTTTTTAACTCAAAAAAAATTTTTTTAATCGCTTGTTAAAATCCCTACAGCCCACACAGCCTAATGTGTTAAAGGGAAAGGATGCAATCATGGACAACTGGATGATCAAACAGAACGTAGATTGCAAATGCAAACCCTGATGATGATGATGATGATCCATATGTTGAGATCATGCTCCATAGCATGCATTCTTTGTATTCTCTTAAGTGGGCTGCTGCTTACAAAAAAAGCAAACAGCATAAACAGTAATGGCTAAGATTCATTTCACAACCATAAAAACTTGCATTACCTGTACTAGGGCCTTAACCAAAAGGTTACATAGTGGAAATGGTGATGTTGACATAGAGCATTCCTGATACTAGAAGGAAAGTTTTGTAAGTTCTACTGTGATGGGGTGATAATGAGCATTACCTTTACAATGCTACTGAGCTGTTTGGGAGAGCTATTGGGAATGGTACACTAATATTCAAAGATATTCTTATCTGAGGAGGAAAACAACTGATGAAAGCAACTCAGGCGCAGTGCCTTCTTGCAATGTGTTTGGGAAAAAATGCTGAGTTCTTGTCACTGAAATTTAAATCAACACCTATTGCTTTCTGGGAGTTCAGAATCTGCCAATTCAATGTAATATCAATATTTTCATCATAATACATTTTGCTTTTATAATGACTTTTAATCTGAGGATCTCAAGGCAGTTTACATCCTTTCATTCCTCTTTAGAATATCTTTTGAATTAGGAACTGTAGGGTCAATTCTTTCATGTCTGAGCTCCACTTTCCCCATGGTGGGGGTATTTCCACTAGGGAGACAGTTATAGCTCCCTGATTCTATCCCAGTCTGGTCTTCACATCAATTAGAACATCATAGGGGCTTTTCTAACTGATGCCAATAAGCTATATATTAGACCTCCACTATGCCATGTCCCTGGCCCATTCCAAAAATGCTCCCTCCCTTGGAAGGTTCTTTTTGCTAGAATTGGGGTGGGAAGTTTATGCCAGACTCTCTCTGCACAGGCTATGGTGTGACAATCCCTGCCCCAGGGAGCTTACGCTCTAAATAGCCAAGACAGATAAAGGATGAGAGGACAAACAGGCACAGACAGGTGCAGTGACTTGCTGAGGTCACAGAGTAAATCAGTTGCCAAACTGGCTACAGAACCCAGATCTTCTGACTCCTAGTTGAATGCCCTATTCACTTGATCACTCTGCCTCCCGAATATATAGCATATATGTTTGTGCAGATTTTGTCCAAAGATCTCTTTGTATAAAATACTTCTTCTAGAGATTGAAACATTGTGGAGTTTCCACAGCACCTCTCACACTGAAATGTAAGGATTAAACTCTGATGAGTGTGGCTGAAGAAGAGAAGGCGCATTCAAAGAAATCCAGTTACTAGTAAATGATTTTCAGATGATTTCATTAGTGGACTGAACAACCATAAAGTTATTCCAGATAGACATTGAATGATATATCAGCTAAGCTATCCAGCTTTCATAATTCAATTAAAGTTGATTTTGAGCATACCAAAAAAAAAAGGGGGGATTTTTGTGACCCTGCATACTCAGTGAACTATGAAAGCAATCACATGGCAAAATATTTGTAATCACTTTTGGATGCTATTAAATGTGAAGAAAGCAAATTTGTTACAGTTGTAGAAAAATATTTTGAAATATCAACAACACAAGCCTTTTGTTGATTTATCAAAGACATTTTCCATCTGGTTCCAAGCATGAAAATATCCTGAAGTGACGCAGGGCTTGGCCGAGCTGAATGATGATGTAATCCTGCAAAAGCCTCAAAATGGGGGAAATGGCCTATTCACTTTGGGCCTTATTGTGCTTCTACTGAAGTCAATAGCAAAATTCAATGGAGCAAGCTGGGTATGTGTCATTTAAATATAATTATAGTATTTAGAAACATACCATGGCCCATGAACTTCCAGAGCAAAAGACTGGCATTGATAGTGATATCTGGCCTGATATTTCCTATTATAGGTGGTTGGGGTTCACAGTCAGAAAAAAAGCTAGAATTAAAACCTAAAAAAAGATGAAAGTGTACAATTAAATTAACAGTTTATGTGAACTAAAGTTAATGAAATAGATACTTACCAATGCAATGAGAATGAGAGCAGCTGCAATATTACTGAGACACATTTCCCCTCATTATCGCTTAAATTATCTGAAACCACAATATATTGTTGCCTAAAATATACACGCAGTAAAAGCCAATTGCCGACAGCCTTTACAAATATGCTCATAAACACACTTGTGGATCTCAAAACTGATACTCTGAGGCATACCAAAAAAGGGCATGAAAAGCTTGCAAACAGCCACCACAGTACACACAAATGGATTGTGACCGAGGCTAAGTTAACTTTTAGAATGTAACAGATAAGATCGTATCTTTATACTGTAAAGTCAGAAAATATGAATATTAACATTTTTTCTGGTTGCCTAACAACCAGGCACTATAATAAGTCACTACTTAGAATCGCTAAGATACAGGCAGGCTGTTCTACTGGACTTTGGATTTAGTTCAAGTCGGGCAATGGTTTCGGTCAATTCTTATGTTACCCAAAATAGTTTGCTCATACCCTTTGCTCACATTTTGCATATATTCATCCATTTTTTGGGGTTATTTTCTTCGTTTAGAGTTGTTTAGTGGGTCTGCACAGGAGACCAGCACTGGTTCAGTGCAGTCATCATGGGGCAGATGACGCTAGAGGTTTCTTCCAGCTCATCATCAATTTATAATTATTTTGATTGTATAGGAAACCATACAAATACTAGGATATCTATTTGAATACAATATAGATTTTTTAAAGTACTTTTTGCTGGACAAAAGATATTACTATAGAAGCACATTATGCACTTTTAAATTTAATTCTTCATAGTCTCCACTGTGTAAAAGTCTAACAGTTATAGGGTTAGAGGCTTAAGATCCGTATGGATTTATAGGCCTAGAGCCTGGGACCCGGTACAGGATAAATTAAAAAAAAATAAGTAAATGAAGATATAAATAAAGCAATAAGTGTCAATGTATACCTTTGTCATATTTACTGTATTGTAAATAGAAACCAAATGTATGCTTGTTTCACTAACAATGGGGTCTTGCTTTAATTTTACTTTTTACTGAATAATAATAATATTATTATTCACATGAGACTTTTACATCAGATTTTTGTAGTGTTACTAAATTATTTTAAACAGTCATCGTTGCTGAGAGACAGAGTATGCCTTTAGGCACACAGTCCTAGGGGAAAACCAGGAGACCTTCTGCCTCAGAGGCATAGCCATGAAGCATAATTTGTCTTGGGGCTCCTCAGTTGTACTGGAAGACATAATTTAGGAGAAAATTTGTAACAACCTTTTTTTGGGATGCAACATCATTCCAGTTGCACTTGTTTGCATAAAAGGTCAGGGAAACCACGGCTCCGTCTATTCCCCTGCCCACAAATGTGCTTGACAGTGCAACCTCAGGGAGTTTACTCCCTCTTAGAGCAATGGGGAGACTTGAGGCGAGGTCATAATTTCCCTCTTGGACTGTTTCAGGGATAGTGCAACAACACACCCTTCCTGTCCCAGAGGCTCCCTGGCATGGGGGTGGCGAGAGGGCTCCAGAGAAAGGGTAATACACCATAAACTGATTCCCCACCAGAACAGTTCACAGCATTCCTCATGAGTGCATCCCCAACTTTTAGAACCCCTCCATGATGTCCAGGGACTGGGAGGCAAGAAGATATCTGTACATTTAATTTATAGTAACATTCTAGTATTCTGGCATAAATCTTCAATCTTAGATGCATTCTTAATTCATAAATATCATAATTTACTTCAACTGGTACCCAACTTTACAGTGAATGGCTGTGTGGTTGCTGAGACATTAGCAGGCTATATATATTATTGAAGATGGTATAGAATTTAATATTATCATCTTCACCTGAATGCTTCCATGAGCAGTTTTGTTCATAAATGTTTAAAACAAAAGAACCCTGTATAAGAAATTAATTCATTCTTCAGACTTTATTGTGGGGTAGAATAAGTAATAACAGAGGGAGAGAAAAATCAAGGTCCAAGTGGTGAGTATACTCAGGCGAGCACATATGCACACCCGCAGTGCATTAATACCGATTGTTGGGAAACCCTTAAGGGAAACAGCTTTGAATTATTACATTTTGTGGAATTTTTATTTTGCATGCCAAGGTCTGTGGAGCACAGCTGAGTTCCCTAATGTAAAACTGTTTGGCAGGCATATTTTTCTTTCCAAACATTTTTACCATTTCCAGTAAGATTTTAACTTAGTATCCAAACACAATCAAATGTTACCTTATCTGATATGATATCAGTGGGCCAAATACATTCCTGTTGTAACTCTGACTGCAATAGAGCTTCACGAAGGAAAAATTCAGACCTGTATCTTGACTTCATAACACACACTTCTTTCCCCAGGCCATATCTGTTATGTTTAAATAGATTGAAAACAGACCTACCAGAACTTCGGTACCAGAGCCTTCAGTACAAAATAGAAATGGTGGAGATCAAAACTGAGATATGCCTGTGCCGACAGCTACCACAATTACTTTTTTGCACAAACCTCAGTGGATTTCTAAAGGAGAGCAAGGGTACAGGAAGGAGGAGAGAGGAAGCATTAAAGGGAGGGAAAGCACTGTACAAGATTAAAGGTAACTATTTTGTCTATAAAAATGTGTTTGGAAAGAAATAAAAGTCCAAAAGACAGTTTCTTTGGCAAACATTTAATGTGGTCTTAATGCATCAAAGGTAAAATCTGTGAGCATACACACACACATAATCTGAGTAAATGGGCTTTTGTAATACTGACAATTAATCATGCAAAAGGATACCAATTACATTTCCTACTGGACTTTGATTGAACAGCTGTATTAAAATCCCAAATAAGGATGAAATAAACCAATTCATTCAAATTTAGCACTGAATACAAGTACCTGCATTTGTATTATGGTATAAATTATGTTTATAAAGCAGTATATCAGTGCTATATATTATTAGAACTATTCAGGAATACTCACCCAAAAAGCTTCCTCCTTGACTTTTTTGTTCAATACATATTGGACCATACCATATTTTGACCTCTGTGAATCACATCTATCTGTGTAGAATGTTTCCCCCAATATAAAAATTATATTAAGTCAAGATCATGGGGGTGGTAGTCTGAATCCAAATCCCTTGCTTCTCACATTCTAAGCCTCGAGCCATTCAAGGTACAGTGGCCTGTTAACACCTCTGCAATCATAGCACAAAAAAAGTGTGTGTTGTGGGGGAGGTTTGCGGGTCACAGATTGTTGTAATAAAGCCATAAAAATCCAGTGGCTCAGTTCGGTCCATGATTTTTAGTATCTAGCGTAATTATTAATTTAAGCTCCCAGGCTCATCTTTTGAAAATGTTGTGCAGGTTTTCTTTGAGAATGAGGGCTGACAGGTCAGATATAGAGTGATTGCTTTGTGAAGTGTTCACCCCCAGGTGATAGGGTGTATTTCTCTTTTATCATTTTCCTGTGTGAGTTCATTTGAGAGCATAATGATTGGTTTCACTCACATGGTTTGTGGCATTTAGTGCACTGGATGAGGTGTACCACATATTGTGACAGGTGTGTGCTGGAGATAGCATCAGCTGCAAAATTCAGCTTCAGGTTTTGAACATCACAAAGTGCAGAAATGTTCAGATCCAAAGTTTTGATTTGGCTCATTAAAAAGAGGGTATTTGCAAAATTTGCACCTGATTTTGCATTCAGAATATACCTAGCCCCAAAGTTCAGGGGTGTCTGAATGAAAGTTTTGATTCAGATGTGTCTGAAGTCACAACAGAATTTGAAAAGCACATGGAAGCCCTGGGGTGTGGGAATAGTGGGGCCATGGTTCGTTCAATTTGGCTGACTCTATCCCTGCTAGTTTTGTCTTTAGATATTTGCAAAATGTTTGCAACAGAGCTCAAAACCACACAAAACGTATTTGGTTTGGAGTTTCATTACAAACTCGTAACTCACACAGTGTTTTCTAAAGGCAATGGTCCAGCTCAGTAATTTGGCACAAAGCCCATTCACACATATTAACCAGACACTGTTGGTGAGCATTGTGAGCGGTCACCACTACTGCCACTTGTTCATGGAGATGAGGATGGAGTTTTCAGAGTGCTTATTCTACAGTGAGGAACTCTCTCTGCCACGGCATAAGCAACTTACCTCAGTAAAAACATTCTACTAGTATATCCCACAGGGTCTGCATCCTCATTTCCATTACCCTGACTTAATTTTGCTCTTGACGCAGTATTAGATGCATCTAATATGTGCTATAAATTTGTCATATTCAGAACTCTCAAAGAATGCTCAGTTATAAAACATAGCTTCTACAGCTTAGAGTGGAGTTGAGAGAGTTTATTATTTTGTATCAAAACTACATGAAATTTAGTGAATTAGCTTGAGTCTTTTTTGAGATTTTGATATCATTCAAACTTGAATCTCAAAATAAAATACATGGGGTATAAACTGATATGACTCAAAACTGACGAACATGTTCTTACAAACTCCTATAAAGTATCTTAGACTTGGAATTCATAAAAGAAAACATGAAATAGTATAGGTTTTATATTATTAAGAAAAGGGACGGGTTTATGAACTAAAACTCCATTTATAGCTGTCTGGATCTGAATATCAATGGAAAATAGTGGTTGGTAATGTAAAGAAATGCTGATAGATGATGTGAAATGAAGAAAGACTATTATCTACTTCACAGTACTGATGCTAGTGTGCATTATAGTCAAGTAAAGACCCTTTTTGAGAAGAAAAAACAAGATGGCAATAGTGAAAGCATCTGCACTGGATGCACCAGGTGGCAGGACTCAGCGCCTCGGGTTTCAGCCCCATGCAGTGGGACTTCAGCTTTCTGTCCTGGGCCCCAGAAAGTCTAACACTAATTCTGCTTGGCAGACCCCCTGAAACCTGCTCGCAACCCCACAGGTGGCCCCAGACCCCTGCTTGAGAACTACTGACCTAGTGAACTGCTGAAGCAGTTTGGGAAGCAAGTACAAATAATCTTCCTACCACCTGAGCATTCTTTCATCAATCCTGTCCCTGCCTATGCCCTGAGGATGAGAGGAAGGGGATTTGGGTATGTTCAATAGGGCCTGTGCCATCCGCAATTGTCCAAAGAGAAGAGATCTACATCCTGCATGAAAGCTCCATTTCAGAGCTGCCAAGAAGCCATTACAGTTGTTTGGACCTTTAATGTTCTTCACAGGTGACTGGCAGTCAGCTGCAGCCATTTCCCCAACCCCTGAGGAGGCAGGGGTGCTCTGAGCACATGTAGAGCCTCCGTCACATCATCCTCAAAAGGCCAAATGGACAGGGTGATAGTCATTTTTTTTCCATAGCCATCACATGGCAGCCCTCCTTAGGCTTCCACTGAGTTCCATTCCTATGGAGCTAGGCTGTGATGCAGAGCATCCAGCTCTTACTTGCTGTGCATTTCAGTCAGGACAGGAATTGCCCCATACATTATTATAATACCAAGACTCTAATTAGATCTCAGTTTCTGAAGCGTGTGTCAACCCTTTTCCCGCTCTAATAACACATTTCTTCTCTTCCCCCCACCCCCAGGCCCAAAGTTAAGAGAATATAAAATAAGATGAACATTGTGGTTTTATTACAAGAGCTATTGTTGTAATTCACACACATCTAATCAATAATCCTCAGAATGCAGGGCCATCATGCACAGAAGTACTGTAAATTGAACAAACCTTTTAAGAGAAAGATGTCAGAACTTGATATGTGCAAATATGGGAGCTTTCAAAGTTCTTCTATGCAGGCTTCTATCAAGCATTCACCCCACATACACTGCTGTATGATGCTACATCTTTGACATCTCTTTTTTGCTGCTGTTCTGAGATTGATAGGTAGAAAGATATCTACAGTATCTCTCTCATCTATGCTGAGGATTCAACATTTATAGATGCTGTCTTCAGCAAGTCACTGGCTACTATCAGCTTTAAAACATGCCTTTAAGCTTTTTACCATCACACTACATCTGAAAATGACATTGCATTTTCCTCCCAAAGTCACTAACTTGAGGAGAAGACTCAGGGTCTCCCCATTGGCATTGCTACCCAACAGTCATAATGAATTTGCTTATACTCCTTGATCACAAGAGGGAAGTGCTGAGGCTGCTGGCAGCACTGCACAGCCATAAAGGGAGTGATTAGGTGGAATGGATGTGTAGTCTGGTCCCTTCCTCTGCACACCAGGTAATGCCAGAGGACAGTGCTGGGGAATGCGCAGGTGACGCAAGTGCCATGCTGGGCATGCTGCCCCCAGTACTTCTGGAGGCATTACAATTTGCTTACATTTAATGCCTTCTGCCACTATCACTCAAGCACAACAGTTGATTCCCACCTTCACTATGTTTCAGCACTATATTAGTATTTGATGTCTGAGAGGTGATCGATGATAAAAGATTTAGGGTGCTTGTCTAGTGCCTATGGTATTTGTGTCCACATTACACAACTACCACTGCAACTGGCACTAATTGACACCACTGTTCTTCTCAGAGACAGCAAGAACTAAACGGGAAAGGAAAATGAACCTCATTTCCAGCATTATGGATGGTCCATCCAGATTAGGATTGAGATACGTTGGGGTGGGACAGTTTGGGAATGGTTGTACTGCTTCTGCTTCAGCTGTGTTATTTGTCTTGCTAAACAGAGGTCTTCATACCCCAAAGGCTGACAGTTGGACTTATTTTTTTAAAGAATATAGCATAGGGACTATGTTGAAATCAGAAAATATATGGAAGGAAAGATGAATTGCATTGCTACAAGAGCACATCCAGGAAATTGCTATAATTTTGAGAATCCTTAAACAAAATTTAGGATGACTTTTTCCATTGTTTGTTGAAGTGTTTCATATACAGAATAAAACAAGATAGACTACTGAAATTATCATTGCTAGCCATGCTGGGAGTTTTCATTATTAAAAGTTATACAGTTTAATGAATATTCAGCCAAAGACTAAATAATTTTTGTTTGAAGCTTCTTGACATGAAGCAAGCAAAAAGCTCATCAATGCCTGGTTATCTCTACTCTAGTTTTAGTTTTTTTATTCCAAAAAACCATTCAGTAAATCCCAAGTCACAGTCTGAGACTCTAAATGTGACATTTGAAAAATACTGAGAGGATGTGTGTGTGTAGCATTAGACAAACAAAACCTCATTCAAATACCGTAACATGTATTATTTAAATTAGCGAAAGTGAGGAACGTCAGACATAATCCCAGCTTTTGCCTCAGCTATAAAGTCAGATCCTCTGGATTAACTGCTATTTGACACCTGAGGCAGCTCAGGAGGAGGGTATAAAGGTAGCTCTAAATCATCTCATGCTGCCTCTGCTTTGTTGGCCACCAGATGCTGGGATGCAACATAGAAGGCCCACAAACAGCTGGTGATCAACCTGACATAGCAGTTCCTGAGCCAGGCCCTTTTTCCTTGGTATGGTGCAAAAACCTGCTATGCTACAGGTGGACGCTGGAATGGAATAGAGGAGGCATAGCTTGGTCCATACTATGCCACCCTGGGAATCTCTTAGCCTAGGAGAATCCTTAGGTAGCCAATTAAGGGAGCCTCACAGCTGATTTGCACTGGCAGACCAGTGTGAATTGATTCCACCAAGGGACAAAATCTGGCCCCTAGTCTCATCCACATTTCTGAGACTCATTCATAACCTAGGAACCACAGAGAAGTGAATTAAGAATGGAATTTCACCAATTTTTGTGAATTTCCATGTTTCTGTACCATAGCCTGAAGCCAACCTATAAGTATTATATTAAAGTCTTATTTTGTGATTTAAATAAAATATTTGACAAATTAAATAAAAACTGACATGGATGTATACAAGAGTTGAAACAGTGGATCCTACTAGTTTTGTACACATGCACATATAGTATATACTGTACTTGATAACTTATGGGTTGGCATTCACACAATGGGTTTGAAAGCTTCAATTTAACTCAAATGATGTTAGAACAAAAATGTTTAGCATTATGTTTAGAAGAGATGGTGCGTAAAGGAGAGGAGAGTGAAAAGAAGAAAAAAAACAAATGAAAAATGGGGTCAGTGGCAGGGCTCAGTAGTGTGGTTCTGCAGCTTCTTAGTCAAGGGTTTATCTAATACTTTTTTCAACACAGAACTTTCCCTGTTTGAGTTCCTGAGTTTCCTTCATACCATTCTTCCTCTATGTAAAGCTTCCTCTTTTGAGCTTTCTACCAGTTCTTCAATGTGGAGCTTGTTCAGAATACAAATTTTCTCAATCAAAGTCCCATAGGGTATTTTTATAATTCTACCCGTATCATGTGCATCCCATTAAACAGACAGCAAACCGCCTCTGTGAACTCTAGAGAATTGATTTCAGCCGAACAAGTCAACATTTTCTTCAAGCCAAACCCACTCTAAGGTAAAGATTATGGAAAAACCACCAGATTTCTACTCTGATGACTAACCCATAGTGACGATCAAAGATCCAAAGCCAGAGTAGAGAGCAGGCAGAACAAAATGCATATGCAGAGAGGCTGGGGGTGGGGGTGGGAATAAGTTAAAATATAATGAAAAAATAAAAACGATTTATACTGTACTATGTTTCTAGTTGAGGCACCTTGGCTTTCAAAGGTATTGAGTAGGGGGGTTGTATCTGTAATTCTTTTAGCAAATGTTTCTCTTTAGCTAAGCAAACTATTTTTATCCAAATTGATTTATCCTTGGGAAAACATGTTTTTTGGTTCCAGGAAAAAGATACTGTTGGTCAACTCGAATTGGTTTAACAGACTAAAATGTAGTCAGAGACATTTGCAAAACTCTGAGATTTGTCAATCCCTTTTACGTGCTCTTTGCAATGATTGTAACTGGGGCATAAATATATGTTTAACACACATGCCCTTTTAATAGCAGGTGCATAAAATCTTTACAATGAAATTTGAAATGTGCAGAGTTTGAGCATTGTTGAATTTTACTGTAAATTCAAAATTGGTGCTATTTTTATTTCTTATACTATTTCATGCTATCCCATTGACTTTCAAGTAGACTTAGACGCCAAAGTCCCAACATTTCTAGAAAATGGTCCTTAGTCACTTATATGCTTTTGAATATTGTTTCTGAAATCAAATTACAGATAATTTAAGGAAAAAATGTTTTGTTGTTTCACACAACCCTGTCCTATAGACATTACCAGATCTCTTACAGCTCTATATCAGTATCTAGTCACTTATTAAAGGAAAAGAGTTTAATAATGGTCAGTCAGGTTATAAAACTCTTTTGAGACCTGAAATCAATAGGAATTGCTCTGTTGACTCCAGTGGAAGTTGCTTGGGATCATTGTAGTATTAATGATTACATCACAACTGTTTCAAAAAGAACCAAGAGGAGACATGATATCAGCCACAATATGAAAAAAGGTTTCAGAGTAACAGCCGTGTTAGTCTGTATTCGCAAAAAGAAAAGGAGGACTTGTGGCACCTTAGAGACTAACCAATTTATTTGAGCATGAGCTTTCGTGAGCTACAGTTCGCTTCATCGGATGCATACTGTGGAGCTCACGAAAGCTTATGCTCAGATAAATTGGTTAGTCTCTAAGGTGCCACAAGTACTCCTTTTCTTTTTATGATGAGACTGCCTACAATGGCATATAGCCAATCTGTGATTGCTAGTAGCAAATATCTCCAGTGGACGATGATGGGATACTAGATTGGGAGGGTTCTGAGTTATTACAGAGAATTCTTTCCCAAGTGTCTGGCTGATGGGTCTTGCCCACATGCTCAGGGTCTAACTGATCGCCATATTTGGGATCAGGAAGGAATTTTCCTGCAGGTCAGATTAGCAGAGACCCTGAGGGCAGTGGGGTGGGGGGACTTCCTCTGCAGCATGGGGCACCAGGTCACTTGCAGATTTAAACTAGTGTAAATGGTGGATTCTCTGTAACTTGAAGTCTTTAAATCATGGTTTCAGTAACATGGACTTCAGTAACTCAGAGATTATGGGTCTATTACAGGAGTAGTTGGGTGAGGTTATGTGGCTTGCAGTGTACAGGAGGTTCAGAATAGATGATCATGATGGTCCCTTCCGGTCTTAGTCTATAAAGATATGTAAGCAATGATGTTGATGAAATGCAATAATTTTGGTGATGCAACATGCAGCTCTTAAGCAACAAATACTGACATGATCATATCACCCAGTGTGGTGTGAATTTCACTGACTCCCATTCATTTCTGATCCAAATTCAAATCCTGATCCTAATCCTAATCTATTTGGCCCTTAACAAGTTGGGCATACTTACCTTAAACTTTGTATTATCATTTGCAATGCATAAAGACAGCTGTGTACTGTAGTAACAATGCTGCCAATGAAACCTAATGTAAGACTATAAAGAATAGGAAGCACAATGTAGGGAATGCAGCTGTGGAATTCCTTAACACAGAAGATCCAAATGAGACCAGACTAACTAGGCTCATTCAAACTATAGTGTAAGGTCCTTTTGAAATAAAGCTTTTTTCAACTAACAATTCCCTCTATCACTTCTCTTCTTTTCCCCATCCCTAAAATACCGCTCTGCAACCACGGAAAGGTGGAGAGAGAAGAACCATGCTTAAATACACAAGTAGTAGGTATAAGAAACATTGAAGATGACAGAGATAATATCTCTCTCGTGTTGCTAGTACTACATGCATGTTGAGATGTAGATGTTGGGACAACTGCTAAGACATTTATTTTCAGTGGAGGTGACACTGATCTTGCAATAACTTTAGAACTTCTCTCAACACTTATATAGGAACCAAATTCAGATAACCATCTAAACTCTCCAACCTGTCTATCATGTTGATATGATAGAAATAAATATATCAAATGACTGATGTAGAGATTGTAGGACCTGATTCTTCCTTTCTTTATATCAGTTTTTTCTGGGGTAATTCTATTGACTTCTATGTAGTAATTCCTGATACATCCACTGATCTAAATTATAGGGGAATTGAGGCCATTAAGTTAATGATTTTGTCTTCTGATATTGTAAAGTGACAATTTCTTACTATGATACAGATTCAGTAATAAGACTTACTCAAGGGGACACTTTTGGCTGGATGGAATTAACTGAAGTCAGTGAAACTCCACCTGAACAGTCTAACTATCTCCAATGTGACTGCCTGGTTAAGGTGCTCCCATATAGATCACCGTCTAGGTAGGGCTGATCAAAAACAGTTTTTTCAAAACATTTTTTGACAGAAAATTGGTTTTATATCAAAAAGAAAACCTATGCAGAATATTTTTCCATTTTTTTTTAATTTTTGCACAAAAAACCCCAAATGCATGAAAACTGAAAACTTTTCAGTTTTCAGCAAATAATGAAAATTTCTGATTTGGATGTGCTACCACAGAGATACCTGGAAATTGCAGTTGGTGTGCCTCGTGTCCCTATTCGCTATTTATCAGGCCCCCCAGCTGGACTTCATCTCCCATAATGCATCATGGCCATGGGAGTTCCATCATACACCGCCTCCCCTCACAAAAAGGGGAGAACATAGTGCATCACAAGTGATGTAATCCAAACAGAAAACCCAGCCCATAGGGAAGAATGAAAGCAGGAGGCATCCAAACTGTAACTCCCATGAAAAACACTGGTGGCATTTCTGAAGCAAAATATTTCAGTTTTTTTTATTTTTCACTAAAAAGTTGACATTTTCTCCAGAAACAATTCTGAGAAGCTCTAATAATTTCCTGTTACATACAGTTCAGTTTAGAGTACAGACATGTTAATAAAACCAAATTCTGAAAATATGGTAGTTACATTCACTCAACTCCAATGGCATCAATATCATTGTGGTACAACCTCTGAAAAATAAGCATTAGTGATGGAAATGCTGACAGACCAGTGTTAATAGCAGTGGCAGCAGCTGTCCATATAATAAACAAGACCATATAATGTGTTTTTTCTCTCTCACTCACATGTAGGCAGCACATCAAAAACCCAAGAAGTAAAGTTGAAGAAATTTACTAAACAGATTCCAGTTTTTTTAAAGCCCTGTGTCAGTGTTGCTGAATACTTTGATTATGGCCTTGAATAATTCATTTCTGAACCTTTGTTGTTTCATCAGATAGTAGATTTTGCAAAGAAGTCTGTCTCTGTTCCTCAGCTGGCTAACATTATGTCTTGTTCCTTCACACTCCAGAAGTATGGTTCTAATTAAGACTCATAATAGTGTTTTCCTGTGCAGAGGATGAGATGGAGAGAATAAATATTTTTAGAGTAGAAGTTTTATTCCATTTAGGCCAATTAGACTCAAGACCCATTCCATTTAAAACAACTAGTACAATACAAGTCTTTGAAAAACAATTCAAAATAGTGAGTGCATGTTTGTTATATAACATGAATAGTAGATTTATCTGTGGGAAGGGATAAGAGTCCCATATCCTGAAATGAAGTAGGAGACTCTTCACCAGTGTGATTTATTTTCTCCCAGCAGTAGATGGGGAACAAAACACGAATGTATTTGTAGAAGAGCTGCTTCTCAGCACTGCTAATAATAATATTATATACTTGTGCTTTAAGTAAAAAATAGACTGACCTTTTTCTTTCCTTGCTTACACAATTCCTTCTGGCTAAGCATAGAATGAGTATGTTTATCCCCAGTGTCTACCCCCTGGGAATGTTAAAGAGGGATTTACTCTAAGTCAATTTTATACTAACTTTGCAGTTGGGCCACCTCTTAGTTGTTTGTTAACTGTTAATGGTCCCCCCCCCCTTTCCTTGTCCTTTTAGAAGAAATATTTATTCTCCTATTTATGTTGCCTTGTTAACCAGACCATATGTCCCAATTTTTCTGGTACAGCGCTGGTTTTTCATATGATGTCCTGGAATCTCAGGAACTTCTTTCAGGACACTTGAAATGTCTAA
This sequence comes from Natator depressus, assembly GCF_965152275.1. Classification (NCBI taxonomy): domain Eukaryota; kingdom Metazoa; phylum Chordata; order Testudines; family Cheloniidae; genus Natator; species Natator depressus. The sequence continues at coordinate 49,987,865 of NC_134237.1, forward strand.
TTATTTTTTTTTCTATTTCATCAGTAATAATATTTGTGTAGGGGTTTTTTTAACTAAAAATGTTCATGACATACTTGTAAACCAAAGATTTTGCTCTGAGACTACCAGGAACAAACAATTCAGTACAATGCGTGTTCGGTATAAAGGACTGTGTTTGGAGTCCAGACAAAAGTCGAATGAGTGTAGAAACTATCAACATTGCTTTTTTGGTCAAAGTGAAGGCTAAGTGTTTCATGACATACTTATTTGGACACTAAGTTATTGGAAAAAAATCCTCCAGGCTGAGAAATACGCATATTTCATACAGTTAAAGCTGGCAATGGTGACATCAGCACACTTTTTTCAAAGTGGGTACTTTTGGCTTTATCTGAGTATTTTATAACCCTAAAATTGTTGACACCAAAAGGGTCTCAGTTTTTTTATTTTAAAAATATGATGACATTATGCCTAGTTATTTCTTGGGTCAAGTGCTGAACTTGTTTCTTGAGTGCTAGAAAATGCATCGTCCTCTGGTTCATTTTGTATTCAATGTCACAACCTGGTTTTGAATGCCTGTGGGAAGTGTCAAACTCATGTTACATACTTTTTGATTCCCAAGGTTACTATAAATTATTTTCTCTGAGCTACCTGTCCTGTATCTTTCTGGCATGCCAGAACAAATGCCAGTGAACTCTGTCCCTTGCCATTCAAGCATTTCATTTATTTTATGGCACCTACAATAACTGTCCAATTATAAAGAGGCATATGCCCAACTACAAGGAGGCATTTGGTGCCAGTGCTGAGATCCTTGTATGAAAGTTGCTATGTAAATACAACATAGTCATTTGTTGTTATGACAGGAAGAAGGTACTTCTTGCAGAAGAGACGAAATGCTCAGTTTTATGCACTCTGGTCATTTAAACTTAAATATGCCTGTTTGGTCCACTTATTAGTCTAAGTAATAAACAATCTATGAATAGGAACAATTATCATAACAGCTGGATAGGAGTTCGTTTTTACTGACTGATTTTTCTGCAGGTGAAATTTCATGCAGAAAGACAATGATTCTGAATACCAACTAGGTACCAACTGACCGTGTACAAATGAAAATATTTGACTTGTGTGTGCTGTTATGGTATTTATATACATAAATTATGTGGATATAATTGTGAGTGGCCTATTTTGAGTGCCTATTTTGAGAAACCGGTGCTTTATATGCACCAAGTTGCCATATGAGAACACTGGAAATGCTATTGACCCTTAATAATAATAATTAGAGTTAAAGTGTTGGTGCCCTGATTGGCTCAGATCTGTGTGGGACTAACTTTCAAAATAAACAATCCTTCTGTGGCTGCATAAGGAGAACTTTTTTCCTGTGACTCAGGCAGATACTTGGATAGATACCAAGAAATTAATAATGACAAAGTCTCTACCCGGTTTGTCTTTTTTTCTATTCGTCATAAGATCCATGAGGAATGGACCAAAATATAAAATTTCCAAAGTCTTGCCAAATTCCATGTGAAAAGGTCAGCAGCAGTCATAAACGTATATCACAGCCTTCCATTTCTTCAGTGTCCATAAGAACAGGAATATTTAATATGAACTCAGTCCAAGTTCAGGTTACATTTGTAAAAAGTAATTTTCAATGTAACTAAGAGTGGATTGAATTGTCAAACTCTTGGCTTTTAAAAAAGTATACCCTATGTTGTTTATATTCTGTTTTCAATTTTAAAACAAATACAGCTGTGCTGACAAGTGAGGACTGGCTTGTGAGATTTTGTATAGACAGGCACAGAGCAGGAGGACTCTTTTCTAGCCAGTATGTAACTCTCCTTTTGGGAACTTCAGGGGCACCAGGTATTCCCTCTCACATCTTGACTCTTTAAGGCGGCAGGAGGTGTAATGGAATGCTAAGTTGTGTTATACTGTTCAGTTACTTTGTGTAAGATACCTTATTTAAATGAACCTCAGCCATACCTGGCAGAGCATTAAAGGATCTTATGATGAACACATCTGGTGTGTATAAGTTCTATAGTCAGTTCAGATCTGGTACAGAAATACATGACATGGTGTCAGGAGTGAACTAAGACCAGCAACAGAAGGAAAACTGCAACAAAGGTGGCAGACCAAGGGAACAGAAATTGCATAATCTCATCAATATGCCACTCTTCAGTGCCTAAGAGAACTTCAGCTTTGACAGATTTTCACAATGGACAGATATAAAGGTATCTTATTTAGTTTATGCTATGGCGAAGTATGTAGAACATATTTTTTAATCCTTTTATTTAACTGAAGACCATCACAAAGATGACTATGAATAGTTTTAACTATGTTTGATGCATACTTTATACCTCAGAGAAATGTACTTTATGAAAAAGCACGTGTTTACCAGAGAATTCAAGAACCAGGGGAAAATGTTGAATGTTTGAAAAGAACTCTGCATACATTGGCTGAACACTGTGATTTTGGGGGATGCAAAACATGGACATATCAGAGATTGGCTGCTTATTGAGTTAACAGATAAGAAACCTTTCACAGCAGCTGCAACTGATGAAAGATTTAACCGGAGCCATAGCTATTCAAATAGCAAAACATTCTGAACAGATATCTGTGGTGATTAGATTTATTTAGACTAGATTTATTTAGACTGATAACAGACCTGGTCAACAGAAAAGACCCTGATCAAGCACTTCTGAGATGCCAGCATCTATTGCTAAGGTTAATGTGATTTAATCCAATTGCAAAATATATTCCTGGGAAAAATCTGGTAGCAGATATCCTCTGAGATAGCAATTCTGATTTAATGATGGGCATATTAGATGCTTTTTTTGTCTTGTGGAATCCCATGCCCTCAACAAATGCTCAATATGTACGTCCTTTTCTAAAAGGACTTTAAAGTGTATGTAGACACTACTTAAATTGATTTTATTAAACTGTTCCATGTGTCCTGCTTCCAACCTGGGCAGGGCAGACACCCTGGACAAGTTCCATCTCAGTCCAGAAGCGCTCCCTTTGAGTTCTGGATCCACTAGCTAATGGGCTCCATCTTCAAAGGTCATTCCAGTTTTGGACTCTGGTAGAACTGTTAAAACTAAGTCCCCAGAGGAAAAGGAGCATCATTCCTCTGGAAAAGTCAAGACAGATCTCCAATGGGAATTTCTACTAACAGAAGGTCTCAAGTCACCTCACTGCTCCCATACTAAGGGGTATCCAAGGCCTGAACCAGGTACCATCATGGCTCTGAGGAAGGCACCGTACTGGGACTCCAGTACTGTCTCAGAATTCAAAACTAGCTATTTCTGGTATCAAGACAAGAGCAAGGGAGGATATCTCGGCAACATGTGCTTTGATGCTGGATGTTATAGTATCAGCCTCATTGGCACTGAGGTCCTCTATACTACTCATTTGGCTCCAAGTGTATTGGTAACAGGCATGCAAAACATTTGGTTTGTCAGCTTATGAAAATATTCTAGATTTTGATTTTTCATCCTGATTTGGGATGGGAAAACTTTTTGAAATATCAAGTGATTTCTTGGAATGAGAAAAACATTCCCTACCCATCTCCATTCAGTGCCCCCTAGAAAAAAAAGGAGCCTTTCTTCCACTTCTCAATCTGCTTCTTTGTCCAATTATTTTAATGAGTTGGTCTGGAGTCACACTATAATCAGTCTACCAGATCTAGCCCTTTCTGTCCCCTCATTTGGGTATCACTTTAACTTTTTTCAATGAGTCATGGAATCTGATCGTCTCAGTTGAATACACCATATAGTTCCATTTTAGGCCTAACCCCCACTCCATTTTAAGGGACCCCTCTCCCGGGAGTCTACTACATCAGAAGGCAGAGTCCCCTCTGTCTCTCAGGGCAACAGAAGGTATTCCACTCCAATACAGGGGTGAAGGTTTCCCCTCCAATTGCTTCCTAAAACCATTGAAAAAGGGTGATAGCATTGAATTCTGAATTTGAAGGGATTCAACGCCTTCACCCACCACTTCAAATTTAGAATTGTGACCTTAGTTTTTCTAATTCTATCTCTAGTTCCACAAGACTGTGCTCTTGATCTGCAGGATGCTTACTGCCTCCTCTCCATACATCCAGCACCCAAGAAGTACTTAAGATTCCAGATCACTATCACTACTGAGTCCTGACCTTTGGTCTCTTTACAGTGACAAGGTGTTCATCAAGGTTCTAGCAATTGTTGCTGCCCACCTGAACGAAGGAATATTAATTTACCCATCCTAGATGACCGGATTATCTGATAGCAATTACCTCAACAAGTGGAAAGGTCAATTTGTTGTGTTCACCAACGTTTTCTTGCTCTTGGTTCCAGGCCTTGTCCAACTTTGTCAGTCTTCTTCAAAAGTTTCTTACACTACTCTAAGGACTTGTTTAAGTCTACTTAGGCACATGCACTACTGCACATTTATTATGCCGCATGCCAGACTTCACCTACATTACAGAGCTGGCTAAAGTCAGTATATGTGCTGAGCAGACACCGCATACCATCTCTTCTAATCGCTCACAATGTTTTTACATCACTAAATATGTGGAAAGTCATCAACTAGGTGTTAACAGCAGTAACTTTTTTTTCTCTACGCCTCCCAATCAAGACTTTAGTGACAGATGCAACCCTGCTGGGATGGGAAGTTCACCTGTTCAATCAGGAACAAGGTCTACGGACTTGTGAAGAGACGCAACTACATATAAATCGATTTGCAAAGCCTGTATGATATACCTAGCACTGATTCAAGGACTGACTTGAAGTTATGACCAATAACATCTTGGCTTTTTCATCTGTTTTACATAAATTGGTAAGGGGGTGAGAGGCATAATCATACCCATTACTTCAGGAACACCAACTATGGAACTGGTGCATATCGTACCAAGGTATTTCTCATGCCAGGAATGGGTCAATCACCAATTACTTGTTTACAACAGAGCAGAAGATCAAGTGTCTCAGTTTCTGCTCCAGAGGTGGTCCTTGTTGGATATATTTCTCATTAAGTGGTCCTCAGGGTGATGTATGCTTACCCACTAATCACTCTGGTGCCTATAAATATCAGGCAAAAGGCTTCCAGAATCATTGATAGCTCACACCTGGCCAAGGCACTTTTGGTTCCAAGAGTTGATTTTCTCCTTGGTGCATCCACCAAATTCCTTACCACTTCCAGCATATTTAATATCTGAAGACAACAGGATCAACTTACATTTGAATCCAGCTTCCCTCCACCTTACTGCATGATTGCTTATTGTATATAAGACACAGAAAAAGGTCATTTTCCTCTGGTGTCCAGAACATTTTGATCCAAAAGAAGAGAAATTCCTCTAGACTAACTTGCTGTGTCTAATGATCTTGGGCTGTGAATTAGCTCTCCTAGAGTGCACCTGACAGCCATTTCTTTATATCACCTTTCCATTGAAAGCTGCAGAGTCTGTTCCTATCCCTTCCCCCTAATAACTAAATTCCTTCAGGGCCTTATCTGAGTTCTTTCACCAGCAAGAGAACCCCTCCTCCTTGGGACCTTAACATAGTTCTGGCCAGTTAAATACCCCCCTATGGCACCCTGTTGCACTTACTTATGAAAACTTCTTTTGGGGAGCAGGTACATCAGCTAGAATAATTAAGGAAATAAGCCTGTCATGCCAGGATCTCCCTATACCATATTCCATACAGATAAGGTATTATTCAGACCTCATCCTAAACTCCTACCCAAGATAGCTAAGGCTTCCATTTAAAACAAATGATTCATTTACCAATAGTCTTTCCAAAATCACATGAGAAGCTAGGTTGCACACCTTAAAAATTGGCACCTAGTCTTTTGTTTGCAAAACACCAAACCTTTCAGACTTCCCCAGCATTTGCTGAAAGACTGAAGAGACTAATTATAACAGCTCAGAAACTATCCAAGTGAGTATGAAGTACTAAAATGTGTTAATTTAGATTCACTAGCTCAGATCAGTGTACTAGCCACTAGGGCTCAGAGAGTTTCTGCAACTTTCTTGCAAAGGGTACCCATTTTAGACATCTGCAGATCAATTATTTGGGGTTTGGTCCATACTTTTGCTAAATATCATTCCTTGGTAGAAGAATAGAGGTCTTATGCTTCTTTTGGTGGATCTAAGCTGCAAATATTTGGTTAAGTAGACTCCAAGCTCTACCTCAGTAAATCAGGCCTGTGAGTCATCAAGAGTAGAATATATATGGACAAGCACTCAAAGAAGAAGAAAAAGAAACTGGAATTCTTTGAGATGTGTTGTCCATATGCATTCCGTGACCCACCATCCTTCTTCTCTGCTAGGAAGTCATATAACACCTGTATTCTAAGGTGACTAAGGAAGTGAGTAGCATTTGCACAAGGATAGCAAGGACACTTAAGGTACATGCATGGTCACAGCAGATACTACTGGCCATAAGACTCCAATCTGGAGTCTGCGGGGTCCAGGCACACCAAGAATACAGTAATACATACATATGGACAGCACATCTTGAAGAACTCCAATTACTGTAAACATAAGTAATTTTTATTTTTTCAGTGCTAATCCTAAACTCTCCAATACTCAGGAATTTATGAATGGGACTTGGGATATCACACTCCCTTCCCAATCCCATTCCCTACAACAGACACTGGGTTTAGAAGAAGGAGTGCTACCTAATCACCCATACAGTTAATCATAACAGTTCCTTAAGTATCTCTCATCCTAGAACTGACCTGGCCCAGCCATGTTTAGTTTGTGAGATTTAATGGGTTTTAAGCACAAGGTTGTGTGACTGCAGACAACAAGATGGACTCAGATGCTATGTGCTCTATCAAAACCATGCCTAGATTACCTAGATAGGAGGATGGGAGAAAGATGTGTCAGGGCCCAGAAGAAGGGAGGAAAAAAGAGGAGTGCTAAAATTTAAAATTAATTCAGATAAGCTTTGAGAAAGTGTCCAATTTCTGGTGTTTTTTTGTTTGTTTGTTTTTTGCATGAAGCTCACAAATGTTTTTGGTTCACTTATCACAGTTTACCGGACAATAGTACCAGCATGTTTGAGGAGGAAGAGCTTTATACCAGCTATTAAGAAGAGTTATGTGTATGAAGTCAGATTTTGGTGGCAATGCTCCACAAATCATGAACCTAACCATTAAGGGAATTGGAATGATCTGGTCTGAAGCCACCTGTATGTTCTAAACCATTTGGGAAAGCACACGTGCTTGCAAAGACTATTGTTGCCTTTTGACAAATTGATGCTATCATGGAAAACATTAAGGATGCATTCTATTCAAAATAAAAATTCCATTTAGCCACAATCAGCAGGGTTTAATTAGAGAGAATGAATTATTGAACATGTGCTGCTGTTTTCTTCAAATTTTAAAACTACAGTCATGCAGACGCAAATCCTAGCCAGACAAAAGGGCATGTTGTACTGAATCATTTTCCCACATTCCTTTTCTCTTTTTGACTGCAACCTTTCCAAAGGTAAATTTAACTGAACATGCTAAAAGCAAAAAAGATAAATGGGAGTCTTCCACAGAACTCTTTGTTCCATATATTTGAGGAGAAATTATTTTAAATAAAGCACAGCAACCACAACAAAAGTCCTATCAATTAGCGAGGGACTAGTTTGTCATAGTTAGCTTTAATTTTCATCAGTGCTCTTGTTTGTGGCTTCAACGCCTGACTCATTCTAACTATTTGCATGCATTATCAATGTGTCCTCCTTCATCTTCATAACAAAAATCTTTTAAATGTGTGCTTTGCATAAGGTTTCATCTCAGATAATGTCTGTTCCGTTAGGAAAGCTGTGCCAAAATATGACATATCGAGCCCAGTCAGGCATGTCCTTAGGTAACATTCAGCTGTAGGTATTCTTATCATTTTTCCCTGGGAGGACCTTAGACTATTCTGACCATCTGTAGAAGAGTTTTGAAACATGAGTGTTGTTGCATAGTGTTACATTGTGCATTTATTAAAAGGTCAAGAGAATGATTTTTGAATAAGGTATATAGAAAGAAAAAAATGTCTAGTCAATCAGAACCATGGCTTTTTGTGAGACACTTAACTTCTAAAAATTGATGCTCCTTTATCTTGGCTGCTCTGCCTTAATAAAAGTTCATTATGTTAGGTACTGATGTAAGCTGCTTGTCAGCATGTTACATGTCCTCCCCTCACCCTCCCCTTGCCCAGCCACCCCAGAGCCCTATCGACAAAGGATGTGAGTCTGTTTTTTGTAATTGGTTTGTGATGAGTATCTGTTCATTGAGGTCCTTTTTGTTGATAGTTTATACAATTGCACTATATTTCCCATATTGTATATTTCTCAAAATATGGAGATTTAATTTTAGCTTCATTATGTAATGGGTCCTTTTTGGGTTTGCAGAGAGAAAAAGACTGAAAAAGAAAATAATTGACCTACTGCATAAGGCAAGGGATCAAGAAAAAGAAATGTGTAAATGTGTCTTTATCATTGGTCAATGTGTGTGGTGTGTCCCCCACTGTGTCAGATACATAAAGGATGTGAGTCTATTATGTTCCTCAGCTAGAGTCCATGGTTCCTTAGCTCAACCTGCAGAGGCACATGCTTTGAGCTCTGGTGGAGCTCCACTTATGTGATGGCTGAAATGTTGGGCAACATAGGGGATTGAAGCAGGGAATTTCATCTGTCATCTGACTAAGTAAGGGCTGTATTCTGACCCAATTTAGTTGGCAAAGGGGATACACCTTTATTAGACCCTTATGTCCATACAAAGTCCCATTGATGTCCTCCTGGGTCCCTTGGCAGGGTCAGAGTCTTATATAACTCATACATCAGCTGAATTATGTAGAACTGCAGAGGTCATAAATTAGAACAGAGGGTGAAACTCCCATTTTCTTCAATGGGGCCAAGATTTCACACAGAATTTGTTGTGAAATGTTTGTGGATAGATATGGATTTTGTGTATACAGATCTCCAGTATGTCTTAGTTTTAACATCTGGAAAATACTGGCTTTACTGTGATGTCAGGTTTATTTTGTTTCTTGTTGCATATTATTTCTGTTCTTTCAATTCAGTCTGTATTGCATACTGTACTAATACGATACATTACATAATGAAGTTAAAAATATATCTTCATAGTTTGTGAAATATACCACATGAAAAATACAGAGAAATTGTATAAAATATATTGAACAGAACCTCAATGAACAAACAGATGCTGCATTAGAACTGAGCTACCCTGGCCAAAATCAATTACAAAAGATTGTGGAAAGAAATATGCTTTCTGTTAATATTGCATTTTGGTTAATATTGTATGCACTTATAAACTATATATTCTAGATTAAGTAATACTTTAAAGAATGAAAAGAGCAACACATTTTTTATTTAAACAGTTGTGTCTAATATCCAATGTTTATTGTATGTACTGGGGTAAGTGATTTAAAATTCAGAAAGAAGCTCTGGCTTGAATAAGAAAGCAACATTCTTTTATATAGCGAAACTTATTTTAAAAAGCAAAACTCAGCATTCTTCCAAAAAAGGACCTTAAAACTGATACATGGTCTGTAATAACAGGTAAGGGGTTTTCTTCTGTTTTCTTTTGTATATCATAGTTAAGCTGTGAATGTTTGCCAGAATTTCAGTGAAAGCCGCCTTCTGCGCTTGCTTCTGACAAAAGTGATTTGGCTGAAAATCTGTTTCAAGTTTGTGAAGCCTTTTCTCGGAGAATGGTAACTAGAACTTTTTAAAAATTCTATCACAATTTACAATCTCAAATTTTTTAAAATTAGATGGTCACAGCCATGAACGCAAACTCTCTCTTGCTCTTGCTCATAGCTTTATTGCAAGCACCTGTAAGGTATGATATTGCCGTTAAAAATACACTGTTTGAAAGATTCCACAGGATGAAGGTTTGATGTAACACAACTGAGGGAGATGATTCTGAACCATCTGCAGGCTGCAGGGACATGCTGGCCACTGCTTCCCACAGCTCCCATTGGCAGGGAACAGTGAACAGTGGCTACTGGGAGCTGCGGGCGGTCGTGCCTGCAGACGGCCAACGTAAACAAACTGTCTCGTGGCCCACCAGTGGACTACCCTGATGGGCCTCAGGCTGCCCAGCACTTTGTCTAGATACTGTGTGAATAGACTAAGTAATTTGCCTTCTTGTTAGTGCCTATAACACGGTGGTGGTGCCTTCTGTAGACCTACCCTGTTACCAGGATGGGGACCAAGAACAGACTCCTGTGGTTTAAAGAGGGAAGGCAAGGAGAGGAAGTCAAGGCACAAGGAATAGACAGCCCATAGGTGGTTCTTGGGGACAAAGAGGAGAAAGAGGGGTGATATAATAGGGCTGGAGGGCTCACGGAATAAAGCTTTAGGGTTGGGAAACAGGAATATGCTTGAATGCATAGGGGAAGTAACCAGCGGATTGATAACAGACAGGAAGGAATAAGGGAGGGAGCAAAATAAGTAAGGAATTGGGTTAGAGTTTACAAGTTCAAGTGTTTGAAGTTGGACAGAGGATTTAAGACCTCAGAGCAGAATATAGGGTGAAGAGGATAAAATCAGACACATCAAGAAGAATGGTTAGGGTGAATTGCTGATGCACATTGTGGTATGGCAATTCTTTGGGAGTGGAATAAGCCTGGATTATTAATTATTATTTAGTAATAATAGTATTATCATTGTTCCTAAGAGCCCCAGTAATGGACCAGGACCCCCATTGTATTGTATAAGCATGGGGGTGTGGGGGGAAGACCTTATACTCTAAGCATATGACAAGAGACAACAAACAAGGGAGTACAAGGAAACAGTGAGTCAACACTGGCATGTGATAGGCAGTGGTCTCAGCACACCAGAGGTCTAACTGTTATCAAGTTTTTTGTAGATAAAAGTGCTAACTAAGCATTTTTAAACGTGACTTTACACCTAGTGTAGATACAGTTTAATATCTTTTAAAACTTTTTAGCTGGTCACAGTCAAGCCCAGGATCTGTCTCTGTGGTTGATCAAGGCCAGCTAATATCTTTTTAATGATATTCACTAGAGCTATCTGAAAAATAAAATGAAAAATGTGAAAATATTCATGAAAAATCTATCCCTTTTTTGCCAAAAAAATTCAAAAATTTCTATTTTTCAACCAGCTCTAATATTTAGCGGCTTTGATACTAGATGCCAAGTAGTGTTTAAAAACATTAAGCTAATACCATTACAAACACAACCTATTCTCCTAGTCTAGAAAGGGCCTGACAACTTCCAACAAACCTCTATGAATTTTATTTTTGTCATAATACCTGAAATTATGTAAGCTTCCCATGGTTTTAGATTTTGTTAAGAAGGTTTTGCACAATTCTAGTTGCAAGTCTACACTGCTGTCAGAGTTCAGTCTGCATAAAATGTAATCAGAGGGGACATGCTTATTGTAAGTGAATGTACACAGAGTTTTGAGCAGTTCAGCAGACTCTCAGTAGAAGAAACAGTGAAGAGCAATCCATGAGAAGACAGAGAAGAGGAGTGACAGCAATAAGGGAGTGAGCTCAATCAGGCAGACATTTTAGTGCCTGCAGTTGCTGAAGCTGTCCTAATCTTCCCACTGCTCACCAAGTGATGTCTCTTGGATATTAATAAGTGATGCTGTTTCTTTGTTCTCTGCTGGTATTATGTTCCTCAGCATCTACCTGCCCGTGCTTGTGGGACTAAAATGTTTTTTGTTTTCCAAACAAGCAGTTAGCTGTCATCTGTTGTGAATCAGGCTGATTAAATCTAAACATCCAGAGACTTAAAGGTCATGTGTCTATTTTTATATTAATCTTCTGCCTAGCAATTTTTTTAAAATGTGTATGTCACCTTTTATAAACCACTTTCAGCTCTGTGGGTGTATTCATTCAGGCTCTACTCTTGATATGCAGATTTGCTGACAAATGCACAAAGTCTCAGACTTCTCCTAAAAAGTCTTCTAGTAAGTCCTCTGGTACTGGTTTGAGACATCACAAACCTAAACACTCACCAGCTCTGTCTGAGGGAGCACTGTAGGCTCTGGCTCCTTCAAGGCTGTTGCGACCAGTGTCTTCACCCATGCTGGTTCCCTCTTTCTCTTTCCAGCTGATCCAGTCTATCTCAGCTTCACCAGCTCCATTAGCACTGATGCAGTTACTTGTTGTGGTGCCCTCCACTCCTTAGGCTTCTTGTTGGCAAGGGATTTTCTATGCCTTCCCCTACCAGACTTTCCTTTGCTCCAGTGGGCTCCACTGAAGACAACACCAGAATTTTTGGCTCCATCAACAGGCTTGGCACTACCAAGCACATACAGTGTCAGCAGCACCGCCCAATCACTCCACAGTGCAGGAGCATTTCTTCAAACTCTAAAAGGAAGAAACCTGTATCCCCTTCAAGATCTTTTAGACTACCTTTTTAGGCCTTCTAGCAGGGTTATGGGACCTAAAGACCAGGACAGGTTTTCTTATAAGAAGCTCCAGCGTGGAGTCCCCAACCATGGATGGCAGTATCCTCCATGGTCTTACTGCTCTTGGGCTGCTCCAAGAGATTATAGACCTCCATCACAGTCTCTCACTGGAAGAAAGTATCCTCCTCCCCTAGCGCAGGAAACCTCTACCCAGGATCATCCCTCCACTCAGTGGACCCCATGGTGGAAGAAGAATTAACGGAGGAACCATTAGATGTTCCCCTTCCCGCCATATTTCATCATCCTCTCTGGATGAAGCCCTCACTCCAGAGTTGACATCTCCCCCCAAAGAGGACTTCTAATTCTTTCAGGATCTCATGAGGAGGGAAGACTTCTCTAGGAGTGCAGGTGGAACTTGTGCAAGAAAACCAGCATTCCCTCCTTGATATTTACAGACTTCTGTCCCAGGAAGTGTTGCCCTTCCCATCAGTGAAGCCTTACTGGAGCCAGTGAAAGTCCTCTGGCAGATCCCAGTCTCTATACCTCCTATGGCCAAGTGAATGGACACATGATCAAGATTTTTCAATGCTTTTTTACCCCTCCTCCAGTTCCTGATTCCTTGGTGGTTACACCAATGAGTGGTCTTATCAGTCCTATCTCAAAACCACTCCCAAGGATAAGTAATGTAAGAGACTGGATTTATATGTCCAAAAGGCTTATTTCACCACTACTCTTCAATTTAGAGTAACGTATTATCAAGCTCTCTTGTCTAAATCTATTGTTAGTAATTTCTCTGATTTCTACATTTGTTGTCAAGTTGCCAGAGGAATATGAGGAACATTTTTTGGCTTCAGTTTGAGGGACACTTCATGGCCTGAACATCCCTTCAAGCAGCTGTTAACGGTGCTGATATGGCCTTACACCCCAGTTCCCCTGCAATTTCCATGAAACACTTTTCCTGGTGCAGTCTTCTGGCATTCCAAAGGATATGCAAAACACACAGAAGATTTACCCTTGAGTCTGAACTATTTTCCAGCACACAGATGATGCTATGCTCACCCTGAAGGACTCACATACAATGCTGCATTCACTAGTGTTCACAATTCAGTTACAAAGAGGAAACAGTTTAGGCCTCAGTCTTACTCTAGACTGTCTTTCCAACAAAGGTCACAGTATGCTTTTAAGAGAAAGTCAAAATCTCTACATTACCAGCCTTCTTTGCCTATGGGAGGCCCTTTCTCACCAGACAACCACAACCTCCCAGTATTCATTTTGAATTCTTGATCAAGGACAGTACACTAACCATATCTCCTCCCTTTGGATCATGCCTGTCCTGTGGCTCTGTCACTGAGCTTGGGAAAACATCATGTCAGACAAGTGGGTGTTCAGCAGAGTAAAGGAGGGATATGTTATGCAATTCACCTTCCTCCCTTTTCCCAGCTCACTTTTCCCATCCCTTTTCAGACTGTATTACTTTCAAGAAGTACAGTCTCTGCTGGAATGGGGAGTGAGAGAAGAAGTTCCTTCCCAACACAGAGAGAGTGTCTTCTATTCCCAATATTTCCTTTTCCCAAACAGAGCTGGTGATCTCTGCCTGATTCTGAAATTTAAGAAAGTTGAATCTTTTTCATAAAAAAAAAAAAATCAAGTTCAGGATGGTTACCTTGGCTTCTATTATCCCTTACCTGGCAATTGGCATGGGTATACATCCTGGCCACAGGAAGGGTCTTTGGTTCATAATGGGAAAAAAACATTACTAGTACTTCATCCACCCCAAGAGTCTAGACGATGTGCTTGGTGGTGGTACCAGCCCACCTCCACCAGCTGGGCATTCAAATATTTTCTTACCTGAATGACTGGCTAGTTCATGGAGTATGAAGCACCAAGGTCCAAAGCAGTATCCTCATAAGACAGCTGTTCTCTCAGACTCCTGAAACTAAATCTGGACAAATTGCAATTGCAACCAACACAGCACATAACCTTCATAGGAGCAGACCTCAACACTGTGACTACTATGGCTGAGCTACCAAGGGAAATGGACTTGAGGTTTTCAGAAAGAAAGGCTAACCTAACAACATCAGTGTGTGCCTACCTTCAGCTCTTGGGCCACATGACCTTGTGCACATACATAACTCTGAATACCAGATGGAACCTTTGCTGTCTGCAGGCCTGACTCCATTCAGTATATCATCCCTCCAGGCACCCTCTGGACATGCAGATATATATATGGACAAGTACTTCAATCTCTGGATTAGCAGTTGGATCCATGAAACATGCGCAAAAGGAGTGTAATTTCTGTGCCCAGAACTGACTGTTGCTGGTAACAGATGTGTCTGCCAAAGGTTGAGGGGCCCATCTTGGTCAACTTCAGGCACAAGCTCTTTGATCACCCTGAGAAGTTTCACTTCATATAAATGTGCTGTAACATTGAGCTACTCATACAGCCTGTGAGATCATAGAATCATAGAATCATAGAATATCAGGGTTGGAAGGGACCCCAGAAGGTCATCTAGTCCAACCCCCTGCTCGAAGCAGGACCAATTCCCAGTTAAATCATCCCAGCCAGGGCTTTGTCAAGCCTGACCTTAAAAACCTCTAAGGAAGGAGATTCTACCACCTCCCTAGGTAACGCATTCCAGTGTTTCACCACCCTCTTAGTGAAAAAGTTTTTCCTAATATCCAATCTAAACCTCCCCCATTGCAACTTGAGACCATTACTCCTCGTTCTGTCATCTGCTACCATTGAGAACAGTCTAGAGCCACCCTCTTTGGAACCCCCTTTCAGGTAGTTGAAAGCAGCTATCAAATCCCCCCTCATTCTTCTCTTCTGCAGACTAAACAATCCCAGCTCCCTCAGCCTCTCCTCATAAGTCATGTGCTCTAGACCCCTAATCATTTTTGTTGCCCTTCGCTGGACTCTCTCCAATTTATCCACATCCTTCTTGTAGTGTGGGGCCCAAAACTGGACACAGTACTCCAGATGAGGCCTCACCAGTGTCGAATAGAGGGGAACGATCACGTCCCTCGATCTGCTCGCTATGCCCCTACTTATACATCCCAAAATGCCATTGGCCTTCTTGGCAACAAGGGCACACTGCTGACTCATATCCAGCTTCTCGTCGACTGTCACCCCTAGGTCCTTTTCCGCAGAACTGCTGCCTAGCCATTCGGTCCCTAGTCTGTAGCGGTGCATTGGATTCTTCCATCCTAAGTGTAGGACCCTGCACTTATCCTTATTGAACCTCATCAGATTTCTTTTGGCCCAATCCTCCAATTTGTCTAGGTCCTTCTGTATCCTATCCCTCCCCTCCAGCGTATCTACCACTCCTCCCAGTTTAGTATCATCCGCAAATTTGCTGAGAGTGCAATCCACACCATCCTCCAGATCATTTATGAAGATATTGAACAAAACCGGCCCCAGGACCGACCCCTGGGGCACTCCACTTGACACCGGCTGCCAACTAGACATGGAGCCATTGATCACTACCCGTTGAGCCCGACAATCTAGCCAGCTTTCTACCCACCTTATAGTGCATTCATCCAGCCCATACTTCCTTAACTTGCTGACAAGAATACTGTGGGAGACCGTGTCAAAAGCTTTGCTAAAGTCAAGAAACAATACATCCACTGCTTTCCCTTCATCCACAGAACCAGTAATCTCATCATAAAAGGCAATTAGATTTAGTCAGGCATGACCTTCCCTTGGTGAATCCATGCTGACTGTTCCTGATCACTTTCCTCTCATGTAAGTGCTTCAGGATTGATTCTTTGAGGACCTGCTCCATGATTTTTCCAGGGACTGAGGTGAGGCTGACTGGCCTGTAGTTCCCAGGATCCTCCTTCTTCCCTTTTTTAAAGATTGGCACTACATTAGCCTTTTTCCAGTCATCCGGGACTTCCCCCGTTCGCCACGAGTTTTCAAAGATAATGGCCAAGGGCTCTGCAATCACAGCCGCCAATTCCTTCAGCACTCTCGGATGCAACTCGTCCGGCCCCATGGACTTGTGCACGTCCAGCTTTTCTAAATAGTCCCTAACCACCTCTTTCTCCACTGAGGGCTGGCCATCTACTCCCCATGCTGTGATGCCCAGCGCAGCAGTCTGGGAGCTGACCTTGTTCGTGAAGACAGAGGCAAAAAAAGCATTGAGTACATTAGCTTTTTCCACATCCTCTGTCACTAGGTTGCCTCCCTCATTCAGTAAGGGGCCCACACTTTCCTTGGCTTTCTTCTTGTTGCCAACATACCTGAAGAAACCCTTCTTGTTACTCTTGACATCTCTTGCTAGCTGCAGCTCCAGGTGCGATTTGGCCCTCCTGATTTCATTCCTACATGCCCGAGCAATATTTTTATACTCTTCCCTGGTCATATGTCCAATCTTCCACTTCTTGTAAGCTTCTTTTTTATGTTTAAGATCCGCTAGGATTTCACCGTTAAGCCAAGCTGGTCACCTGCCATATTTACTATTCTTTCAACTCATCGGGATGGTTTGTCCCTGTAACCTCAACAGGGATTCCTTGAAATACAGCCAGCTCTTCTGGACTCCTTTCCCCATCATGTTAGTCCTCCAGGGGATCCTACCCATCCGTTCCCTGAGGGAGTCGAAGTCTGCTTTCCTGAAGTCCAGGGTCCGTATCCTGCTGCTTACCTTTCTTCCCTGCGTCAGGATCCTGAACTCAACCAACTCATGGTCACTGCCTCCCAGATTCCCATCCACTTTTGCTTCCCCCACTAATTCTACCCGGTTTGTGAGCAGCAGGTCAAGAAAAGCGCCCCCCCTAGTTGGCTCCCCTAGCACTTGCGCCAGGAAATTGTCCCCTACGCTTTCCAAAAACTTCCTGGATTGTCTATGCACCGCTGTATTGCTCTCCCAGCAGATATCAGGAAAATTAAAGTCACCCATGAGAATCAGGGCATGCGATCTAGTAGCTTCCGTGAGTTGCCGGAAGAAAGCCTCATCCACCTCATCCCCCTGGTCTGGTGGTCTATAGCAGACTCCCACCACTACATCACTCTTGTTGCACACACTTCTAAACTTAATCCAGAGACACTCAGGTTTTTCCACGGTTTCGTACCGGAGCTCTGAGCAGTCATACTGCTCCCTTACATACAGTGCTACTCCCCCACCTTTTCTGCCCTGCCTGTCCTTCCTGAACAGTTTATAACCATCCATGACTGTACTCCAGTCATGTGAGTTATCCCACCAAGTCTCTGTTATTCCAATCACGTCATAGTTCCTTGACATCACCAGGACCTCCAGTTCTCCCTGCTTGTTTCCAAGGCTTTGTGCATTTGTATATAAGCACTTGAGATAACCTGTTGATCGCCCCTCATTCCCAGTATGAGGCAGGAGCCCTCCCCTCACAGACATTCCTGCCTGTGCTTCCTCCCGGTATCCCGCTTTCCCACTTACCTCAGGGCTTTGGTCTCCTTCCCCCGGTGAACCTAGTTTAAAGCTCTCCTCACTAGGTTAGCCAGCCTGCTGGCAAAGATGCTCTTCCCTCTCTTCGTAAGATGGAGCCAGTCTCTGCCCAGCACTCCTCCTTCATGGAACACCATCCCATGGTCAAAGAATCCAAAGCCTTCTCTCCGACACCACCTGCATAGCCATTCGTTGACTTCCACGATTCGACGGTCCCTACCCAGGCCTTTTCCTTCCAAGGGGAGGATGGACGAGAACACCACTTGCGCCTCCAACTCCTTGATCCTTCTTCCCAGAGCCACGTAGTCCACAGTGATCCACTCAAGGTCATTCTTGGCAGTATCATTGGTGCCCACGTGGAGAAGCAGGAAGGGGTAGCGATCCGAGGGCTTGATGAGTCTCGGCAGTCTCTCCGTCACATCGCGAATCTTAGCCCCTGGCAAGCAGCAGACTTCTCGGTTTTCCCGGTCAGGGCGGCAGATAGATGACTCAGTCCCCCGGAGGAGAGAGTCCCCGACCACCACCACCCGCCTTCTCCTCTTGGGAGTGGTGGTCGTGGAACCCCCAACCTCAGGACATCGCATCTCATGCCTTCCAACCAGCGGAGTCTCCTTCTGCTTTCTCCCCCCAGACATATCATCTGGTCCACTCTCCGCAATGGTACCTGTGGAGAGAACATGAAAGCGGTTAGTTACCTGTGTCTGTGTTACTGGAACCCGGACATTCCGCTTACCTCTTCTGGAGGTCACATGTTGCCAAGCTTCTTCACTGGCCTCTTGGCTCCTCTGTGCAACCTGCTCTATATCTTTAGAGCTTTGTGCCCCTAGAAGCCTAGAAGACAGATGTTTATGTCCACCATCAAAAACCAGGTGATACAAATTCTTACGGACAACACCACTGCCATGTTTTAGCTAAACATGAAGGGAGGTGAAACATAGTCTCAGCTATGCCAGGAAACTATTCCTTTCAGGAGTGAGAAACACATCAGTAGATTCCTTCAGAAGTGTTTTCATAGACCAACACAAATGGTCACTTGGAAAGGATGTTATCCAGCAGATTTTCCACTACTGGAGATACCCAGTAATAGACTTGTTCATGACTAACCTGAACAACAAGTGCATGAGGTTTTGCTCCAAGGTGGATTGCAGCCTGGGCTTCATTACAGAAGCCTGGCTTCTCCCTTGTTCCAGTCACTTTCTATATGCATTCCATCCAGTTCCTCTCATTCCAGAGGTAATCAGGAAACAGAAAAGAGACATTTAATCGTTGTAGCACCAGCATGGCTGAGCAGTATTAGTTCACAGATTTACATCAACTTGCCATCTGGTCACTGATAACTTTACTCATATTTCCTGCCTCAGAAGCAGGGCAGGTCTCTGCATCCCAACCTCCAATCTCACCACGTCGCTGAATGGATGATCTCTAGTTAAATTTTCATGAGAAATTGTGTTCAAAAGAAACAACGAGGAGTCCTCATGGCACTATCTTGATGAGCAACAGAAAAGAATCCACTAGAACCAGATACACAGCAAAGTGGAAGCAATTTTTGATTTGGGTGCAATCTCAGCATTTATCGCCCCATAGTGCAGCACATGTATAACCTCTGGATGATCCGTTGAACCTGAAATCATCAGGCCTTTCAATTCATTTGTAAGAGAACACCTCAGCTGCCAGTAGAGGGGTTTTCCATTTTCTCTCACCATTTCCTGATTCTTGAAAGGGCTAGTCAATGTTTACCTTCCTCTTTCTGATCCTGTACCTGCATGCGATCTCAATCTAATCCTCTCCAAAATTACAGGATTCGTGCCTTTGAACCTATGGCTACAACCTCACTACATGTATTGACTATGAAAACTGAGTTTCTGATCACAATCACTTCTGCAAGGAAGGTTTCAGAATGTCAAGCTCTCCTGGTTGACCTTCCTTTCACATAAAGACAAGATTTCCCCTAGGCCACACCCTAAGTATATATGTGCTTTCCATCTGAATGAAACTATTAATCTTCCAGCATTTTTCCTGAAGCTCTATTCTTCCAAAACTGAAGAAAGACCTTGGATGTTCGTATAGCTTTAGCATTCTATCTGAACTGCACTAGGTCCTTTAGCACCTCTTCCAGTTTGTAGGCTAAACTGAGCTTTAGGGGTCAATCAGTGTCACACTGTCAGCTCAGCAGATCTCACATTGGATTTCTAACTGCATTAAGTTCTGCTATAACCTTTCTAAAGTCTTTCCTCCACTGAGAATAATGGCTCACTCCACTTCATGAGCCTCTCTGAGTAATATCCCAATAGCTGATATCTGCAAAGCAGCAACATATTCATCTGTACATGCTTTCCCAGTCATTAAACCATCACTCAAGCCATTGATGACAAGTCACTCTCTGTTCAATGATCAAAAGTCCCAAAGCCGAGTAAGGGAACTGCTGATGAGTCACCTGCAGTGGAATGTATATGTATATGTGCATAATCACTTGAAGAACTGTATTTATCTGTACAATAACCATATTTCTTTGAGATGTATTATGCACATATACATTCCATGACTCCATCTTTCCTGCTACTTCAGACATTACATTGCCATTGAAGGAATAGAGAGGGAGAGGATGGACAAGCCCCTTTTATCCTTTCACCTGAGAGCACAGGGCAAGATGGAGTTTGTGTGCTGCCTACTGGTAATACGGGCAAGTCTTCAACTTGAGTGCATTGGCTGCACATACACCTTCAGTTGACTGTATATGTGCACAACACATCTCCAAAAACAACATTTACTGTCCAGGTAAGTAACTGTTTTTCCTTAGCACACAACACTAGCACCAGATCCTCCACTGATATAAATAGTCATAGCTCTGAAGTCAGTGGAGCTATGCCAATTTACACCAATGGAGGAGCTAGTTTGCACACATCTTCTGTACCTACCCCAGCAGAGTACAAATGGCAGCTGCCGTTTTTTATAATTTATAATATAAAATGTAGTAAATCTCAAAACAAAAACATAATTTCAACCTCATTAAACAAATTGAAATACATTCTTTCAAACAAAATTGTGTTAAAATTGACATGTTTCCACAGAGGAAAAATGTTCCATCAGAAAATTTTCATGTAGCTCTATGCACAATGAATATTTTGTGATATTTTATTACCAGGGTAAGGCCTATTAAGCAAACTCTCTCAATTCGCAGACCATTGATTTAAGAGACTTTAATGTTTCAAGGACAGAGCAGGAGCCAAACATGTCCGCAAGATACCCTTGCCAAAATAGCTTATTTTTTGTTGTTGTTGGGGAAAAAATGTACAAGTGCAGAAGCTGCTGTTATTTAGGAAATAAAACTTGTTCACTTTTTCCAAAATACCAAAAGCCACTAACGGTCTTAAAACTTTTCCTTTGAGAAAACAGAACCAGATTTGCTTTCCAGCAGAGTTAAGCAACATCTATTTTTGCACTCATGCAACCATAAAGCTTACAAACCTATTTCCCCCCAATTTCTCTAAGAAGGGTTGCTCCCACTTGTTAAGTTTGAACATAGAGAGATATGTGATTATGTGTAGCCAAGTCATAGTGCAATCCCTTGAAATTATGGTTTTAGAATATAAAACAATCTTCACTATAAAGGAATTAAGGATCCCCACATGACATAAAACACAGGTGTCAAATGTCAATGTTTTGAGCTATGGGAAAGAAAAAAATTGTAGGAAACTATAATATTCCTTTCCATCTGGCAAAGCTTATTCCCAGGGTCTACAATGCCAGACTGAGTCCTAAAAAATGCAGGGGTAAGTATTCTGTGGGCCTACCAAATTAGTCTAGTAATTTACTGTCACTTAATAACTTGAACTGAGAAGCTTGAATCAATATTGATTAAAAACTCTGGCTTCCAGCTGGGTTGGGTGTTCTTGGGGTTAACAGAACTTTCAAGCAGGTACAAAAGACACCCACAGCTGAAACTCAGGACCACAGAAAAAAGACCTTAAACTCTGATGAATTATATGCCAACTCAAGGCCCCAGTAACAGCAGACACTTTGAGGGATAAATCAAAGCTTTAATTGGCCTGTCAGTAAAGCAGGTGTTTTGACTGCCTGTATGGTTCATTTTTATGCAAAAGGGTTGTGGGATACAGAAATCATGGGGGATTGCAAATAAATGGCACTGACAGCACTGATCCCGCCAGGCGAGGGGGCCAAAATCGGCCTGTCTTTTCATATTATGAAATATACCTAATGGCAGCCTCTTTAAGCCTTAGTTACACAATGCACTGTCTGTAAGCCTAGGATTTTTCTTTCTTTTTTTTATGCCAGTGGCTCTTTTCTATTCTTTCATGATAAACTGCCCCAGCAGCCATAGCAGGTTTAGAATGTTAAAGAGCCATAGCTCACATGATTTGACAAAAGGATTCTGGTTTAAAGGGTTTAAAGGACACTGTAGACACTATCTACAAACCCATTTCAGGATAACATCTTTTTCTTGGTTTTCATAGTTCAACAACAGCAGCCAAAAACACATCATAAAATGTGTCAATGCAAATTTTCCAAGAGTGGGAAAAAAAGCATCACTCAAAAAGAGGCTTATTTTAGTGTTAAATTGAAATTGTGATGGGATATTGGGAAATTCAAAAACATGGAAAGAACTGCGTTGATTATGCTATTTACTCGCATGTAGACATTGTTTTCTGGGCTCAAAGTTGGCACCCATAATTTATTGAGATTTATATATTTTGAATCCATTTAATTCCTATGTATTAATATCAGCTGAAATTGTTTACAGTATTTCAGATGTTTTAACATGCTGGAATTTAAAACACAATAACATCCTGAAACTGTTCAATTATCTGTTAATGAATATTTAATGTCATGCACATCTATACACTTTTCCAAAAGAGAAAAATTAGTCTTTCCTGACTCTACTACAACTCACTACAGTTTTTACACTGTATTCTGTGTCATAATTTGAAATATCACTACAAGATATTGCTAGCAAATTTCATTCATCATTCACAAACCATAAAGCAGGCCAAGAGAAAAGTTTTGCAATGACTGTCGTTTCAGACATATACTTACTCACATCTAGTAGCTCACTAGTCACAAGTGACAGTTTTTCCCAATTTTATTAAGGATTTGATTATTTTTCTTTTTTATTTAATTAAAATATAAAAAATAATGCCCAGATGGCATTTTCCCATAGCAGACGGCCTGGGACCACTTTATTTAAATTTTTAATGAACTACTTGTAGTATAAAAGACAGATACAATACACTAGAGGACCATTATGATCCTCCCTACTGCTGCATCTAGACAGAAAACTTTGCATCAAAGTTAAGAGAAAACATGGAAGCTTTTAACAGCTTTATTGCGTAGGAAGTAAGATCAACTTCTGTTCTTGCAGGGGAAGATTGGTGTTCTCAGACTCTGCTCTGGCAAATACTAACACATACGTTCATCTTTATGCACACTGGTCCCATGTAGTTCAACAGGACTACAAAAAAAAAATACTCTTCTGAGTAAGTGCTTTCAGGATCCAGGTCTCTGTGAGCAATTTAGACCCTGATTCTCCAAAATTTACCAGAATGCTTAACTTTACTAACATGAGTAATCAATGGGAATATTTACATGACAAAGGAAGCATGCACTTAGGTAGCTGAGGCCTTGAGCCTGAAAAATATAATGTATTGTTGACTTACATCAAACTCCAGTTCAATGGAACTGCTCATGTCAGTGAAGTTACTTCTGTGTATATTTGCAGGATTGACCCCTCAGGCCCCAGTTCAGCCTGGCTAGGGTTGCCAGGTGAGCAGTTTTTGGCCAGAACGCCCTGTCGAAAAGGGACCCTGGCAGCTCCGGTCAGCACTGCTGACTGGACCCTTAAGTCCAGTCGGTGGTGCAGTGGAGGCCTGGGGCTAAGGCAAGCTCCCGGAAGCGGCCTCCAGGTCCCTGCAGCCCCTAGATGCATGAGCGGCCAGGGAGGTTCTGCATGCTGCCCCTGTCCAGAAGGCTGGCTCCGCAGCTGTTGTACCATGGGTACTGTGCTATATAATTGGTTATGTTTTGGCTATATACAGTGTATGTTTTATAGTAAAAATTAAGGTATTAAAATAAATAAAATAGTGAATACTAGTATTAGCCATTTTCTTTTTATTTATGCCTTGCAAGTAACAGACAGGCTTTGTCTGTGTCTATGTTAATTAAATTAGAGGAATTTTGAAGGCCTAGGCCCCAGTGTAGGAAAAGATAGTTGCAAAATTTAGTAGGGCCTAATTTACAATGCCTTTCTTGTTCAATATAAAACACTGCTATTTGTTACCTTTTGAAGGTCTCTGTAAAGAACTGTTTGTGTAAATAAAAAATGCATGCATCAGAAAAAAATAAGGTGTAAAGGCCATTGTTAAAGCCAGATGACCAAGTAAAAAAACTAAAAAGATTCAGAAATGCCCGAGAACCATCAACATGCATCCATGATTAAGGAGGGGCAAATTTAGCAATAAATAATTAAATTGATGGCGCTTACAGTTGAATATCCTTGGAGTGTTTTACTAGGATGAGATTTAACAGTATGAGAACCACAGTAGATACTTAATTGCATTTCTATGTCAAATTACAATTTATAATTCCAATTTGTACTTCACAACTCTCAAAGTATTTCTCCTTATATCGCAGAGTATGACTCAAGACATAACATATGCACAACATACAGAACCACTCTAGTACTCAAATTGGATGGGTCATGTGTATTATTAAATCACCTGCTTTAGTCCTTAGTCTCCCCACCTATCCTCTCTCCTGTCTCAGGTGCCTTTCCTGAGCAGTCCTGGCTAGAACTAGTGAGGAGTTTTTTGTCCAAATGATATTTCAACCAGGAAAAAAAAGGAAAACCCTTTCCTGCCATCACAGGTGAGTGCAGGAAGTTGACCAGCTGATCAATGCTCAGCCACCAGATCCCAAGAAAAGGACACCTCACCTCCTTCTCTCTTTACTTCATAGGTGTTGTTGATACATTGTATAGTCAATTGCTTGACCACGCTTTGGTTCATTATGAAATCAACTCAAGAGACCAAGTAACCGATGTCAGTCATGTTTATAAAGGTTCTATATGATACCAGTCTCCAAAGAGCAAGTCCCATGCAGCAATGTTACAGTCACCTTATGCAGAAGGAATGTTCCCCAAGATACACATCTCAGCTGGTATTATTTTTACAGGTTACACCTCTCTTTATACATCCATAAAATTCAACCTATCCATTTGTTGCAGTTCCCTAACTTGTTCTGTTCTTTCTTTATCTTTGTTTTGGATACTAGCATTCCGGGTGTTAAATCATTTGTTTTCTGGGCCTGTGGTTGAACTGTAGAGTTCAAAAAGAGGTGGTAATTCTGTGCATGGAAAATAAATCTATATAAAAATAAATTCAGACCCATCTCCTCCTCAGTGTCACATTCTAAGATGCCCAAATAGCTGCCTTACTTCTAAAAAGTTTTCATCCATCATCTACGTCTGTTTATTTAGCTGGGTTCAGGCTTTTTCACGTGTCCTCCTGAAGAGTTCACATTTTTGTATTTGTATGTGTCAGCCACATTGTACTGTTTAAAAGTGCACAGCCCATTTTGTTTACTATAACTGTGTGTGACTCCAGATGCCTGAGACAGTACATTTTAAAATGGAACCTTGGCAAAGAATCTCAACATGGGGAGGAGGGCTGTAACTGAATTTCTGTTTTTTTAAAAAAACCTTCGGATCCATTTCTTGCAGTCCTAGTTCTTCATTCAGTTGGATGATTTTTTAAAAAGCTCAGCAGACTGTCCAATCTTGAATTGCTACCCCACATGACCTGGCTTTGGCACTAGTGGTTTAAAGGAATTTGACTTTAAAACAGAAAAGTGACTACAGAGCAGAAAGGAAAATAAAAGAGAGATCATTTAGTTGAAAATTCTCCTATTTTTAGCTTGAAGCTGTTTAGGGGACTTTTTTGCCCTTTACATAAACCTTTGATGCAATTTTTATATTTTTCTAACAGTCATAAGAGCTAAAGTACCATTATTTTTATATTTGCAAAATTTCCAAATTACTGTCACTTGGCACTTCATCCTTTACACATGACAAGGGAACTCAGTGTCTCCCTCCCCCATCCCAGATTTCTGTTTTTTGTAAGTGGTATGCCCTAAGACACAATGATAAAGGGTGAGGTGGTGGGGTTGTGTATTAATATAGATGCAGAGTAGACTCAGTAGAGAAAGTGATTATTAATATTGTTACAGTACCTTATAGTCACTAGTTCACTTCCTCGCAGTTCAGCAAGTAAAGTGGAGGGTTCTTCAAGCCACAAAATGGAGACTTTCTAGGGCTCTCAGCCCTCTCAACCTTTTCATTTCCCCACTTTTATTTTCCTTTATCCTCAAATTAGCTACATTAGGGCTGACCTCACTCTTGCTGAGAACATCTGGGTGTGGCTCATGTCAGATTCTGTTAATGTTACTTTTGGATACACACAGCCACAGGGTGACATGAGATGTACTTGCCACTCCCTTCTTTCTCTGCTAGTACAGAGACGTGGTCTAGATGATCTAATAGGTGTTTTTCTCCCTCTAATTTCCATGCTGTTACGATCTGCAGAAGCTGCCTTTGCAATGCTCACTGCCAGTCCACAAACCAAAGTAAAGAGCCCAGATCCCACATTGGGATCTCCCACATAGAAGCAAGTTGCAATTGTGCCACTTTTTAATAAAGTTACTTTTGGCTTTCCTCTCTTTCACAACTGTAATTTAGCAATTTGTTTTTTTTTTTTTTTGACGTTTTCACAATTCTAAAAAGAATCTGAGAATTTCTGTAATTGTAAAATTATCATGATTAAAAATCCACTCTTAATGAATTCATTTATTTTTATTTATAGGCATCTCTCTGTCACTCATTTCTGTAGTCGCCAGCTAAATAAATGCACTTGTTACAGTGAGGTGAGAAAACTGCTATAAACAGAGTGGTAAAGGAGAAGTGTGGGGACAGTGATGAGGACAAGTAAAAGCTCTAGTAGCAGAGATTTCAAATATTATATATGTCAATTACATATATTGCAAAGTTGAGTGTTTTCTGAAAACTGCACTGAGGAAGATTATAAAAAATGTATCTACTATAGGGCTGGATAAAAGAAATGTTTTGTGGAGCCCTTCATGTTTAGGTCAGGGGTGTGAATCTTGCCCAAATCATTAGCAGTTGTTGAAAGACATTACTCTCTGGCTGCTAGATGGCCTGTCTGAAATAAGCCAGCCAGAATGTCTAAATCTAGGCATTTAAATTCTCGCTAGGCCTAGCCACCTATTTTAGGCACCTAACTGCTGATTTAAGCACCTACATTCAAATCGTGTTTTCCCTGGATCAGGTTTGACATTATGTATTCATTTTTTATGAAAAAGAATTCTCTCCTTCAAACTAAACACAAACTCTGCAGTGGTGCCCGGATGAAAATTTCCATGATTACATTGCCGCCTTCTCTGTGCCTTTTATAATGATCATCACAGCACTAAGATACTGTTCTGTTATCACCATCTGCTTGCTGAGGCCCTGAACAATTTGCATCCTGTAGCTATAATGTTTTGCACGTGGACTATCAGTGCAGCTTTAGCAATCTAGATACCATTTTCTTTGCTGATGCCAGTTGTGAATGAGATCCTGTACAAAAACTCTTCCTAAAGATCTCTACACCTATGCTTTTATTGTTATAGAAGGGAGACATTTTTTTCATATTTTAACTTACACCCACTCCTAGTTTCAGGAACGTCCATCCACACTATTAGCGCCTCTCAGTCTCTCTCTCTCTCTTTCTCCCCAGGCCCTCATCAAAGATCTAATATTAGAGATGTGCCTGAACCAAAACGCTGGATCCCGCTGAGGTTTGGGAAAATTTGGTTTTGGGTCTGAATTCAAACTTGGCAACTTCAGTGAATTTCTAGGTTAGGTGTTACATCACTTACTGTAACTAGGAATATTAAATTAAGATATAATTGAATATTTTCAGATTGCAATGGGACAGTACTTGGTCCTGCTGTGAAGACCAGGGACTGGAATCGATGACCTTTCAAGGTCCCTTCCAGTTCTATGAGATAGGTATATCTCCATATTAAATGTGCTGGGTTTATATTAAGAATAGTAACTATGCAACATGTAATACAAGGAAATCCCTTCTTTAGGTTCTAGCAACAAGCCACTCAAGTACCACTCCCCTGTTTTATGATGACTGATCCCCTTGACAGAATTTAACTCATGTACTAGGTCCCTGTGGTTTTCTTTTTCTTTTAATATTATCCTTATTTCTGTATGTACCAATAGATGTAAACCATTTCTTTAAAATTAGGCCTTGTTCTTTTTTTGTTTGTTTGTTTATTCATGCTAAGTTTTTAGCTGCTGGAATAGCTGCATCACTGTCAACCCCTACTGTAGATACAATTTACAATGACGCAACTTGGTTTAAAACTGGGTTACGCTGCACCCCCAGAAATTGCACTGCATTGGTTTAAATCATGGGATTTGCATCCGGATAGCTTCATTAATGTAGCTCAGTGTTTGTAAAGCATCTTGAAATTCAGAAATGAAAGGTTTTGGTTCATCTCATTAAAATACTTGTATTTCCCTTTTCAGAAGGGTTTGCAACAACTTGTTTATTTAACAAAGTCAGACCGTCATGGCCATCAAGCACCTGCTGTACTTTCCTGCGGTCTTGGCAGTGGCTGATTACAGATGTTATTTTACAATGCAGCTTTTGTCAGCACTCTATTTTTTTGTGTTTTTGTTTTTTAAACGATTAGATGTTCTCTATTCCACTCATTCAAATGTTTAACAAACATTTTATGTTCCTTAATAGGGTCCCTTCGAATATAAACTGTTCTTAAAATAATTTGTTTTTATATTACAATACTAAAAGAACATGTCTAGCAATATAAGCTCATCAGAGTAACAAAGGTCACTTTACTAAAATGTTTTACCATGCTTTTGTCCTCAGCCAGGGTATGTGTGTCTCTAAGCCAGCTTATTCCTCCCTGGATTGCAATCTTTCTGGTTTCATTTTTAGTACTTGACCCACTCTGTAGCAGTGTTCTCAAATGTAACTAAAGCAAACACAAACAAGCAAACTCCTCACTTCCAATTTCAAAACCATGGAAACTCATTTAGTAAATAATCCTCCCTTTAGAGACAGTTTGTACCAGCCCTTTCTCAGAGCTAATTTGGATATTGCAGCAGTCTCTAACCTTTTTATGCACAAGATCACTTTTTACATTTAAATGCCATCCAGGATCTACCCTGCCCCTTCCCTAAGGCCCCACCCCTTCCTGAGGCCCCACTCCATTCATTCCATCCCCCCTCCCTCTGTCGATCGCTCTCCCCCACCCTCACTCACTTTCACCGGGCTGGGGCAGGGGGTTGGGTGCGGGAGGGGTGCGGGCTCCTGCCAGGTGGCACTTACCTTGGTCAGCGGCACAGTGGGGCTAAGGCAGGCTCCCTGCTTGCCCTGGACACGCGCTGCTCCCGGAAGCAGCCATCACATCCCTGCAGCCCCAGGGGGGCAGCGGCACATGGTTCTGCATGCTGTCCCTCTCTGCAGGTGCCACTCCCGCAGCTCCCATTGGCTGCAGTTCCCTGTTCCGAGCCAGTGGGAGCATGCAGAGGCCCCTGCCCACCGCTCCCCCAAGGCCTCAGAGGCATGCTGGCCTCTTCCAGGAGTGGCGCGTGGCCAGGGCAGGCAGGGAGCCTGCCTTAGCCCTGCTGCATCATCAGACTTTTAGTGGCCGGAGATCGCGATCGACTGGCAGAGGTTCCAGGATTGACCAGTTGATCTCGATCGACCGGTTGGTGACCTTTGGCCTATTGTGTTATACAATATATTTTAATCCCAACCGTGCCTTGAAGGCACAACCCTAGCTGAGGTACTAGCAGGTGCACTGCTGAAACACTGAGTTTGGGAGACACTAAGCCTTAGAAAATTGTGTCTTTTAGAGAAAACTAGGTCACATCCTCAACTATGGAAAGTTTATAGTATCTCCTTAGTATGATGGGCCCATTATTTCAGAACACCAAAGAGTCAGTTCTCTCTTCTACTGTGACTCTTTTATACCTCTCTGGAGTGGGGTAAAGAGGCTGGGAACACAATCGAAATGCCTCCCCCGCTCCCGGCTATTTTGATAGCTCGTGAAATAATCCAAATGAAGCTCTCTCCTCAAACAAACTTCCTCTCTTCCTGGAGCTACCTTCACCACCACCATGGGTCCCCACCACTGTTCCAGATTCTTGACAGGGTTAGCAAATGCCCTCCTTTCCCCCATCCCAATGGTGCCTACTTCCTGATTCAAGTGGTGAAAATGGCAGGTCCAAGCTACTAGAACCTAGTGTTGTCTAATTAAAATCAACTCTGTAGCTATTCTTATTTATTAAGCAGTAGTTGAGGCCTAGCAGTGAGGCTTGCAAGGTGATTAAAATTGCATGGGTCACACAATGTGATTAAGAAAGGTAAGGACTGGGGACATTAGGAAGGGAAGAAGTTCATAGTGGAGAGCCACAAAAATTGATCAGCATGTGCCAGTTGTTAGGATTATTGGGAAGGCAGAAGAAACACAGGAGTATTTAATCACACACACCACTGCTAGTTTCAAGGAAATGTGAGTCAATTTTTATTTCAACAAAAATGGTGCACTCAGACCTCCTGTAATTCTAAATTGTGATGTCGGGAAACATAAATATGCCCTATATCCCCACATATTTACAAAAATCCAATCATAATCTAAATCTATGGATGTGGGGGAAACATTTCACAGCCTACTTTCCCACTTATTTCTGCTTCCAGTCATCATTGCCACAATAATGATTTGTGGAAGAACACCATTAAACTCAAGAATGCCACAGCAGCACCTGTGTTGTTTCAAAGGACAGCATGAAGTAAATACCCATCTTACCTCTTGTACTTTACCTATCTTTCCCAATGAGTCCAGTGTTCCAAATTTAACTAACTTGTACAAGGATACCCTTCAGTTCTTACTAAATGCAACCCAATCTATCTACTGCAAGTAGCTCTTTCCTAAAATTCCATGAGAACTTATTGCACGCACATTCTCAAGAGTGAAACTATGATGGAACATTTTTCTCATGAGCAATTCAGCAGGGTGACATTCCTCTCCCACTCCAGATTTGCACCCAGCATGACCTACGAGACAGGCTAGGTCTGCACTCAAATTTGTTTGCATTTGCCTCCTGTTGATATTCGTACGAGCTGCTTCTGAGAATGTTGGCAGGGGTTTGTGTGTATGAGCAAGTGACACAAGTGAATATGCCAGACTCAAAACTGACAGAATTTATTTTCATTTCTGAAGTCAGGCAGGCTTTCATTTCATGTGTATTGACTCTACGGAGAGGTAATAACAACATTGCTGCTTTCAGTGAAAAACGACCGTTACTGAGGATAATACATTCAGTAAAAATGCCTCAGACCTCATCGTCCCAATGCATTCTTTACTTTGATGATCTCTACCCAGAGGCATTTTGTTTGCTATGTGGCTAGCTATGCACTAGACCCTTATTATCCTAGCGTGGGGTGTGGGTCTGAGAGCCAGGCTTCAGCCTGAGCGGGGACATCTACACTGCTGCTTTTAGCTCCACAGCACCCAAGTCAGCTGGGCTAGGCCCTGAGGCTCACTGTCACCGAGTTTTTCTTTTCTTTCTTTCGTGTAGACATACCATGTGAGTGTTGGGGCAGAAAAAGAGTCTGCATCTTATTAGGCATCAGCCCAAAGAGTGAGGAGAAGAAGAAGAAGAAGAAGAGAGAGAGCATGATTCCTCCCCAAACTCTACCACAGAAATGGGCGGATGAGCTGGCAGAATAAGCAGCTTTCTCTTGAGATGAGCTGGCAGAATAAGCAGCTTGAGGAGTCTTGCCCACAGAACAGTCACCATATGTTTGGCTCCCAACCCTGCAGCAGACAGCCTAAGGAATGATGCACTGAATTCAAACAGATTCCTCTCTCAAGAGCTTACAGACATTAAGTATTTTCAATTGTTTGCCAAGTTTTAAACTGATGATGGTGGAACCATGAGACTCAATGAATCAGGTTCTGCACAAACATAGTATATACCCCAAACATCACAAACCTAAATGGAAACATACACAATAAAGGAACAAATGCTGGATGGCTCACCAATCACAAATGATGAAACACTCTGATTAGCTGACATGAAGAATGCAGCTCTTAATCCTCTGTTTGCTGTGGGTGCCTCTATAGCTGTTCTCCATTCAGCATATCTTTTCTGAACTAGTTTAATATTAGTGCTGCCATGTGGGCCACATGCTGGGTTATAAATTTAATCCTGCTCCTTCCTCCAACCCCCGACTTGTACACCCTTATGTATTGATGTCACTGAGTTTGGCAAGACAAAAGAATGCAGGATCATGCCCCAGTTAAAAAAGCTTGATTTAGCTAGTTATCTGTTTTGTTTATTTTATTTTGCATAAGTTGCTGAAATAGTAACAATGGCACTGTGGAGCTGAATTTCAGAGAACTATAACATATACATTCAAAGCTTCCTCATGGTAATTAAATTAGTATTGCTGATGGGATATGATTTGGCAGCCTATTTAAGTTCCATTTCTAATGAAAACATCACAGAAAATGCTGTAAAGAAGAACTTACTTGTTCAGTTTTGAAATATGAGACTATGTTGCAGAGGTCTCCTTATCAGGGAGGAATATTCAAGGACATGGGAGTATTTAGAAACAAATATAAAGAAACAACAAGTTATACAAACGGCTGGTGATAATCTCTGATCTTCTGGCTTTCATTAAAGCAGCACTTATACAGACACATAAGAAACACACCAGAACTCAGAAAGAATAGTACCATCAAGATATATGTATGTAAGCTCCCTCTCACTGTCTATGTATAGCTACTTATCTCAGTGCATAGTCCATTAAAAATGCTAAATTAATAAAGTTAAGATTGCTTATGAAACACTAACCACAGCTATGTGTGGATTGTTATCCTCTCTTTAATTACATATTCATATATTATGAATATGTAATTTTTCAAAAAATTTTCAAAAATTACACTATGTTGTACAGGTTTTATGCCACTTTAAATATACATTAGACACTTTTGTTATGTTTTTCATTCTTGTACACATAGACCAGTTTAATTGCCGTAATGACCAATATATCCTTACTGACAAAGACTTTATACATATACTCTTCTTTCTATGGCATATATTTTAACAATTTAGTTGAGGATATATGCTTTGTACCTATTATTTTCAACCATCAGCACAATTTCCTTGGGTGATATTCAGGGAATGAAGGAATTAACAATGAATCTAACTTACTTGAAAATGTAGGTGACCTACATATGCTGACAAATTTTCACTATTACCCTGTGATCTTAAACTTTATACAACATACTAGAGATTGAGATCCCAGACACTGAGACTCACTGTTGTGTGTGGCGAGGGGGAGGTTGGATTGTTGGTTTGTTTGGGTTTTTTTGCAGTGTAGACATACCTTACATGGACTTTGTACATCTGAAAATCTTTTTGTTGTTTGTCTGCAGCCATACCACCTTTTGCTGTGATCTTGTACACCCACTAGATAGATGTGCTTGGTGTGCTTAATACACGGATAGATGTCCTCCAAGGAACATCCAGGTTCTGTTGGAAGAGGTGTTGGTGATTCACTTTGTAGCACTCTTCCCTCTGAATCAGTACTGAACCAGATTCCCAGAATGGTGTGAAAGACATGGTGTTGCTGGAAGTGTCGTCTTCCCTATCAGAAGTAAAACAGAGCTCCTAATCATTTATCATTAAAAACACATCATGGTGCTATCTGCAATAGTGTGTGGAGTATCCATATTTCAGTCTGGGTTGTTTTCCAATTCTGCCTGCCTGAGTCTCCCTTGAGTTTCAAGTAAACAAGGTATTCGCTACTGGCTCTCCTGCACTGTTGTGGATTGTTTCAGTTTGTTTTAAACTATTGCTATGTTTCACCACAGAGATATCTGTACTTCAGGGGAGGAGTAATTGATCCCTGTGAATAAGGAGGAGGGTCTTTAATGGTTACACATTGTTTTGGTGATGTAAAGTGCTGTATAACTGCTCAGTATTATTATGCCTTATTGACTAAAGTGAAAATGTGTGTGCTGGGAGGGAGTGACACTAGACCTACTCAGGAGTGACACTAGACCTCCCATTGCATGCCTTACTCAATGTAGACAGTAGGTTGACCTTAAGACATTATGTAATTAACAAACAAGGGAAGTGAAATAGTTGTGGATTTTCCTTATATTATTTTAGAAACTTACGTAGGTTTTTCTCAGCGATCTTCTATTTAAGGTTCAGCTTTTGCCATCGTTACTAAAGTTTAAATCCAAGCCTTTCTTCACAAATCTCGTCTCTCAGAAAAAGTTCACAAGTTTCTCCTCCATTATGTCCCATAGCATGGCAAGTTTATTTATAACACATAAAGCTGAGAAAATCAGGGACTTTCAAGTACTCTAACCTTTGAAAAGATACAAGATCCTTTAAGGGTTGTAAATTGGGAAGGAAATGGGATTTCCTAGGATTTTCTCTGGATTTTAAACTCTTTATAAAAAGCTGGGAAATTTTCAACAAGGCTTAGTTACTTGTTGATGGATTTATTTTTGTTTATGTTTTAGACTCATACAGGCCAGAAGGGACCATCAAAATCATCTAGTCTGACCTCCTGCACACTGCAAGACACAGAACCTCACCCACCCCCTCCTGTAATAGACCCCCTAACCTCTGGTTGAGTTACTGAAGTCCTCAAATCATGATTAAAAGACTTCAAGTTACAGAGAATCCACCATTTACACTAGTTTAAACCTGCAAGTGACCCATGTGCCATGCTACAGAGGAAGGTGAACTCCCCTTCCCCCCTACCCCCCGCGCAAGGTCTCTGCCAATCTGACTTGGGGAAAAATTCCTTCCTGACCCCAAATATGGCAGTCAGTTAGACCCTCAGCATGTGGATGAGACCCACCAGCCAGACACCTGGGAAAGAATTCTCTGTAGTAACTTAGAGTCCTCCCCATCTAGTGTCCCATCACTGGCTGTTGGAGATATTTGCTGCTAACAGTCACATATTGACTAGATGCCATTGTAGACAGTCTCATCATACCATCCCCTTCCTAAACCTATCAAGCTCAGTCATGAAGCACGTTAGGCTTTTTTTTTTGCCTCCACTGCTCCCCTTGGAAGGCTGTTCCAGAACTTTACTCCTCAAATGGCTTTTTTGTTTTTTTCTTTTTAATCCATTATTGTAAATGTACTCAAGAGTCAGGTTGTAGGTTAGTTCAAAGACTTTATTCACAGCCACATCCTCCAGATTGTTTATGCTAATGGATTCACTGGAGGGTAAAGCATGATGTATTGAATACAAAAAGATTTTTAAATGCAAATGTAATATGCCATTCTGAAGTGATGGCTCTTGAACTGCTACTTGTATATGTTTGTATATCACTTCACTGGTATCAGATTTGGTCTTTTTGCATCCATCCCAGATGTGGCTAAATAAACATGAGAAGGCCCTGGAAAAAATGGCTGGGTTTGCCTTAAAAGGGAGATTGTGGAAGCCCGATCATTGGATGTTTTTAAGAATAGGTTAGACTGTCTAGGTTTACTTGATCCTGCCTCAGAGCAGGGGGCTGAAGGATCTCTCAAGGTCCCTACCAGCCCTATATTTCTATGATTCTAAGCCTTTTATATTAAACGTTCCAGGATTACCACCTGTGCATCAGGAGAAACACTAGTGCAGATAGGACATAATGGCTTATGGCATTTTTACCATCAAACAACATCACAGCCTATACAAATATTTCCATCAATCTGCTCACCAAACAGCACTCCCCCTCCCCCACTCTACCTGCGGCTCCAGTTCCCCTCTGTGGTGGCTTGGGCTGGGGCTGTGCTACCCACCCTCCTGGTGCTCTGGGGCCTGTGTGCCGGGGGGCTGCAGCCATGCGCTGCCTGCCCTTCTGGTGCTCCAGGATTGGGGGAGGGGGTAGCCTGGGGCAGGGCCGATGGCCACAGCAGAGGAGAGAGGTGCAGAAGGAGTAGGACCTGGAGCAGAAGGGGCAGGGCTGGGGCTAGTCCCAGCCTGCAGTTCACAGGCTACCTGTTAAGCTATGCCATTTGAGGAGCTGTTTTGACTGTTGCAATTCAGATGATATCTAAGTAAACAAACATTTTTGCTCCTAGAGACCTTACACATTGTATAACTAGTCTTATTACCTGATAACACCCTTCAGGTTCATGCACAGACCAAACACCATTTGACCATCTGTTGCAACAGAACTTCCTTCCAGGACAACTTTAGGTGGTTTTTGACATTTGGATGCACAGTGATACTGAGGAAATTTGCTTGGATCTATTTTTGCTTAGCAGATCCCCTTTGCAAACACTGACTTAAATCATTGAGACTATCCATGTGAAATGGCTGATGGGCATAAACTGCTTTAAGGATTTTAAATTTAAAACAGGTTGGTAATCCCCAGTGGACTAGGGGACTGTGAAAATGGATCTTACCCAGCTGCCCTGAGAGTTTGTAAGCAGTAACATTTATAAAGTTTGAGCCTGAAGGCCAGATACCTCCTCCTCTAGGAACAGGGAGTTAGCTCTAAGTTTATTTATGAAGGGGGAATACTTTTCACAGGATTTAAACTGAAGGTTTTAGTCCCTCTGACACCTACTTCTGGGCAGATAAAGAGGAGGATTTTAGCTTTTTCACTGACCTGAATATACAATTTCCAAGCCTACTTGCTATTACCAGGGGCTGACACATTGTGAATCTCTGCCATACTTTGCAACAGTCCCAATGTGGCTGGGACCGTCCCACATTAGATAAGCATATCCTGTGTGTTTCCAATAATACAAGCCAGTGTCAGGCATCCAGAAGCTACCTAATGTGGTATTCACTGTAATGCCGGCCCCTTGTCACTAGGGGCTATTCTTCCAAGCAGGCAGGAGGAATTTGGTCTGTGACTAATCAGATTACCTCAGCTTTTCCTCAATGCCTCTTTCCGTGGTAACTCAGAGCCAGGGAACTAACACAAGGCATGTGGCCTTTTGTGGCAGCCCTAGGGGTACATACAGCCAAGAACACAAAGGAACAGGAACACAGTGGGAAATACAGAGTATATGGAATTGGGGAACATGTGGAATTAGGACCTTGGGGAACTGGAACTGGCTGGGCAAGGAGATTGGGCCTGGGAGCCAGGAAAGGAAACTGGGAGTGAAAGACTAGGTAAAGGATCAAAAGGAGACAAACCTGGGGTGGGGGGGGGGAGGGGAATGGTCAGAAGTGTCTGTGCACACTGGAATCCATATGCCTTCAGAGCCTAGAATGGATCCCATGATTTTTGACTATCATCATTCCTCTGGTATCAGCAAACATCTATAAAAGTGCCTGGCAATGACTCCCATCCCCCTCTAGTGCTGGTGACCCATGTGGTATGCCCATGGTGCTACATGATGGAATTTCTGATTTTTCAATTTTCTTTTTTAAAAGTGAAGAAAATTGCATATAAAAATCTATGCTAAAAGCACAGTATTCAGGTTGCAAAATAAAGCATTCAAAAATTAGGAAATGCCAAATTAAGGTTGCTTATGCAGCCTTATTTTGCCCCCTTTGGTCATAGGCGTAATTAATTAGAGGATCACTTTTTTTTCCCCCACAGGACCCATGCTGCTGGCTGTAGGAGAACTGCTGCATTTGTTTTAGAAGTCAGAAAGTGGATAGTGACTGCAGGGGGTTGCAGAAAGAGCATCAAATGGTCTCGTAGTTAAGGCAAGTAAATGGAAAACTGGAATCTGTCCCTGTCACTACCGAAAAGTTCCTCTGTGATGCTGGGCAAGTCACTTAAACCAAAGTTGGTGTCCCTAGCCTCTGTTTGCCAGACAGGGGTAGCAGGTTTGTATAATTTTTGGTGGTGCCTAGAATGGGTCCTCGTCACACCTGCACCCCACACCTGCCTAAGGCTCTGGGAGGGAGTTTGGGTGTGGGAGGGGTGCAGGCTCTGGGATGGAGTTTGGGTGCTGGATGCAGGCTCTGGGCTGGGGCATGGGGTTGGGGTGTGGGAGGGGGTTTGGGTGCTGGGTGCGGGCTCTGGGAGGGAGTTTGGGTAGAGGAGGGGGTTTTGGGGTACAGGCTCTAGGCTGGGACAGGGGGTTGGGGTGCAGGAGGGGGGTTGGGTGCAGGCTCTGGGCTGGGACAGAGGGTTGGGGTGTGGGGCTGGCCCGGGGATTAGGAGTTTGGGGTGCAGCAGGCAGGCTGCCCCAGGGCTAGGGCAAGGGGCCAGAGAGTACTTGCCCAGCTCTCTCCCCGCTGGCAGCAATGAGCTCCGGGGGGGGGGGGCCTCCCCACCCAGCATGACACTCATTCAAGCCCCCCCAGGCTGCTGTTCAGAAAGTCCAGCCAGGATACCCCCACACCCTCTTGGAGTCGCCTGACTGGGTGGTGGGAGGGTGTGGCTACCATGTGCCTCCTCCCTCTGCAAGTGCAGCAGCTGCCTCAGCCTGGGTCCCAGAGCCGCTCCCTTGTAGTCGGCAGCAGCCTGTGAGGGAGCGGCTGCCCACTACCCAGGGAAGGGGTGCACAGGGGTGGCAGGTGGGACTGGGGGACTCTTTGTGGGATGCACGTGGGGTCGGGGGAGAGACTCGGCCCTGAAAATTGGTAGAGCTGGGTCCCCTGAATTTGCTGCAGCCCAGGCACCACAGGCCCATACAACTCGCTGGCACTGTTGTCAGAAGCTGGGAATGGGTGACAGGAGATGGATCACTTGATGATTACCTGTTCTGTTCATTCCTTCTGGGCACCTGGAATTGGTCACTGTTGAAAGACAGGATACCTGGCTAGATGGACCTTTGGTCTGACCTAGTATGGCCGTTCTTATGTTCTTAATTTTTCCCAGGTGGTCACTAATTGTGTTGTCCTCATTTTCTGGGTGCCTGACTTGAGACTCTGGGGGTCTGACTTGGAGAAGTGCTGAGCACTCACAGCTGCAACTAAGGTCAATAGGAGTTGTACTTTGAACATATACAGTTCTATATAATGCTATGTACTTTGAAAAAATCAGGTCCTATGTGTCTCAATCAGCATTAGTGTATATTTTTTACCTCCATCACTCTGTTTTCAGAGCAGGGTTTGAAGTGTACAGTAAATAAGGCATGGGACCACTAATTGACCAATGAAGAGAAAACAAAATAGTGAACAGCTGTTTATTAAGTAAGCACCGTCCATCCTGTCCACTGAGACAGGTGTCCTGTGGAATAAATAGTATGTGATCATGAATTAAAAACTGTATCATAAGGCATATGCATGGTGGCCCATAGAATTCCCTTTTGGGCTTCAACACAGAGTGACTGACTGCTCAGTATCTGGAAATAAGAAAGCTAGTCGTGACTTGGCGGTCATGGCTAGAAAGATTATTTTGTTGGCAAGGGGGGAGAGTGTCCCTGCAGTATACCCTTTTATTCCCACTACCAGAGAGGTCCTGAATCAGGCTGACCCATCTGGGAGAGGTTGGGTGCAACTCTTGTCTGAGCTTCTCAGTATCACTGTTGAGATGGCCAAAGGAGTTTGTCTAAGATCAATACTCGTTCTCAGTGGTGGTTGTGCCTCTGGAGAATGCCACCATCCCTCCTCACCCCTATCATTTAATTAATGGCTTATAAGAGACTGACTCTCTGAACTGGCATGAAAATAAGAAGAACATTTTAGGCTTCATGGGAGTTGACAACTCTTTATTGTAACAATGAAACACTGCAACAAGGTGTTGGATCAGTTACTGAAACTAATGTATGGAGAATGTTTCAGTGGGGTTGGGTCTGTGCTGTAACATTTGAAACTCTTTACAAAACCGTGAAAAGTAACATTCCTGTCTTTGATTTAGTTTACACACCTGCTTGGCAAGAAAGTCAAATGGTGCTAGTTATATATACTGAGGAAAACATGCTTGCCATGGGAGTACAAAAATAAAATTTATTTGTTAAATTACACATAAATATAAGGTACAAATGTATTTTTAAAATACAGATAAAGATAATCACACTTGCATTGTGTACATATGAAAATACAGTATTTTAATATTCAACATACACAGACACATTTATGATAAATGCAACTAATTGGCAATGCCAGTTCTTTTCATTCTGGTTCTTTTTTCCTCCAGTTTTCCATAAATATGGAAAAATATGATATAAAAAACCCTCTAATTCTGCCGGACATCTTGCAGCAGTTTGTTAATTTCTGCTACCAGCTCACTGGCATCCATTAGTTCATGTTTTCCATCACTGAGGTGGTTAAGCACATTGTCAAAGTCATCTTCTTCATAGTTCTCTGGGATTTCTTCCATGGCTGGCAGCCATTTAGAGGAAGGTTGTGCACTCGAGTGAGTCCCTAGCATGGCCCCAGTGTTGTTTGCAGGGTTTTGGAAATGTGTACTGGCTGCCCATGCTGCCACCCCTTGTGGGTAGCTTACAGTCTTGGCTGGTAAATGTCCCTTCCTGCGCTCCAGTGAGTTTGAGCGATTCATTTCATTGCATTCTGTATAGGTGTCCAGTGAAGGAGGCAACAGGCGCTGAAAAACGCTGCTCATTTCAGAGAGGAGAGATGAAGTACAGATGTCATCTGACTCTTCCTCATTTTGACAGTCTTTACCAAATGTTGAAAAGCTCTTTTTCTTTTCATTGGAATCAACAGGCTGTGAATCTTCTTCAAATGCCTGCTGCTGCTGCTGCTGCTGCGGCGGTGGCGGCTGAAATTCCTCCCCAGGAATAAACATGTTACTTCTGTAATCAGAAGATGGAGAGGGCAGAGGTGGCATCCAGCATTGGTCAGAGTGTCCCAGAACTCTACATTCCTCTGTGCATAGCCTCATTGCTATAATCAAAACCAAAATCGGAGATTAATGTTCAGATTCAATTATACAGATTACTCACAATTACAGGGATCAGCACTAGTGCATATTAAAGGACCTGAGATCCAAAGCTCTGATCAGCACCTGAATTTCTCCAAAGATCAGAGGTGGTCAGATCCAGTGTTGTCGGTCTCCCATTACAGGGAAGTTCATATGTATTTTTAGTCTGTAAGTAAGGATGATAAATATATAAAATATAAGATAACTATATAATTTTTAAACTTGTTTGAAGAACATATTATACCATTGCTTCAGTGAATCCCAAGAACATAAGTGGCCTGGGTGACTTAAAAGTTCGAGGTTAGAGCACTGTCTTCTCATACAAGACTGTCTGATAAATAAAGAGACAGGGTGCTGAGGGAATATCTTTTACTGGACCAACTTCTGTTGGTGAGAGAGACACACTTCCAAGCCACACAAAACTCTTCTCAGGTCTGGGAAAGATACTCTGAGTGTCACAGCTAAACACTTAGAGTACCTTTCCCAGACCTGAATAAGTTGGTCCAATAAAAGATATTACCTCGCCCATCTTGTGTCGCTAAGATCCTGGGACCAACATAGCTTCAACTACACTGTATATAACATCTGGTGAATGCCTTTCATGAACGAAAATTAAGAAGTTTCCCTCTTTCATCTCCTAGTTGCAATTCAGTGAAGAGAGCAAGGGAACAGGATAGAAGGATATGGGAGGAAAACAATAAGGAAAAGAAAATGAGGGAGAAGAGAAAGGAGAGAGAACAGAGAAGATATGGAGTTATCTCCATCTTCTCCAACTCTTGTCTCCTCTTAAGGGTCTGCTAGTAACACAATGAATTACCAAATAGGTGAAGCAGATTTTAATCCAACCTCATGACATTTTAGGCCACATTTATGCCCAGTATATCTCCATTAACTTGAGTGGAGTTACTCTAGGGATGCATTTGGCCTTTTGGGGGGACTGGCTGGTTTAATACCTCCAGTTGTTGACTGACATAGAGTGACTATACAGACTACAAAGAGGAGCAACCAAGGACTTAAGGGATCTGGGCCCATAGAATCATAGAATATCAGCGTTGGAAGGGGCCTCAGGAGGTCATCTAGTCCAACCCCCCTGCACAAAGCAGGACCAGTCCCCAATGTTTGCCCCAGATCCCTAAATGGCCCCCTCAAGGATTGAACTCACAACCCTGGGTTTAGCAGGCCAATGCTCAAACCACTGAGCTATCCCTCCCCCCGCCCCGCGCCCTGCCCCGCCCCAGGATGAATGCTAAATGGAGAAAATGGGTGGTTCCCCTGCTTTTTGCCCAGTGTTTGTGGGTGGAGGAAGAAAAGGCAGGATTGGCCAGCTACTAACCCACCCGAGCCATGTAAGACTGAACTCACATTCCTACCCAAAGAGGTACTGGAGGGGAATGACCATCCAGCCCCCTGAAGAATTGTAGTAGGGTTGACTAGGAATGGAAGCATGTGCAGCCCCTTTTAAAACACAGTAAACAGT
Organism: Natator depressus; assembly: GCF_965152275.1. Classification (NCBI taxonomy): domain Eukaryota; kingdom Metazoa; phylum Chordata; order Testudines; family Cheloniidae; genus Natator; species Natator depressus. The sequence goes on from NC_134237.1 coordinate 50,030,035, forward strand.
GAGTGGAGGCCATGTGCAGAGAGACGATGCCAGGAGAGAGGCCTAATTTCCACTTCTGAATGCTGGAAAAGGAAACTACTTGTTTCCTACCTGATGTTGAAGCTAATGGGAGTTGCAGCTGCTCAACACCCTCAGAATTACCTCAGTAAATGTATTTAATTCCAAATAAGAACACTGGGATTGTCATAACCCATCAGGATAGTGGTCCATCTAGCCCAGTATCCTGGCTCTGATAGAGGCCAGTACCAGATACTGCACAGTAAAGTTCAAGAAGCACAGATATAAACAATTATAGAACAACTTTTGATTATGTGATAACTTGCCCACAGGGCAAGCTGCTTCTTAATTCCATCAGTTAATGGTTAGACTGTGCCTTGAAGAATTGGGGTTTATATCCTTTCTATCTTTTTATTTTATATACCTATATCATATCCTTTTTTATTTGTCTTTTCTCAAAACTAAACTAAATAGTCCTAAACTTTGCAGTGTCTCCACATAAATTTCCTCATGCCCCTAATCATTTTCCTCACCTGTCTCTGGACCACTTCAATATCTGCTACATCATTTCTGAGATAGAGTGACCAGAACTGAACACAATATTCCAGGTGAGAATATGCCATTGATTGATATAGTGGCACTCTAATATTGTCAGTATTATTTCCCTACCATGCTTTATACAGTCTAACACATTGTTTCCTTTTGAAGGCAATTTAAAATTCCTCTAGGTTTATACTCACTTCCTTTCTTACATCAGGGAGTACGAAATTTAGCAGAAATATAGATGGCTGGAAGCCAGATTTTACACTGGGTGTTGCAAATGAGGTAGTGATGGGTGAGCCTCAAAAGATTCATCTACATAAAAAAATTGGTGTTTAAAGTGTTGGTTTAGGTGTTTGAAATGCCTATGAAGTGCTTTGTTTCCACACATTAAATGTGCTTATAATGTTTCACAGGCAATGCCAGTACCATTGTGGTTGCACCAGCTCTTGACAAGTCTTGAAGATATCTCCACCCACAATGGTTAAATCAAACTAATTTAGTTCTAGTGTGGATGTGAATGAAATGCATTATAGCTGCACTGGTTCAGTTGGACCTTTCAGTACAATTCCAGTGCAATTCTGTGAATTAATAGAGAACTGCAGGACCATTAGTGTGTCACCGTTCATTGGCCAAGTTCACTCAAGGCCAAAGGCTTGTCACATTTAAATCAGTCGGGGTTTTGCCATTCACGTTAGTGAGACCAAGATTTAGCAGTATAAAAGAAGAGCAATATTATGAACAAATGATCAAAAGCCCTACTGTATTTGCGAGTGGGCTTGAATTTTTTCCATCGCCCCAGGTATGCCTCCCTCCTTATGTTGGAACAAGCAACTTATTCCAGCAATCAGGATGTTAATGATGAGGGTTAACGATGTCCCACTTTGTCCATAAGTCAGCAATAGAAAAGATATAAATGTAAAATGGTATGGGTTAAGACTGAAATGTCAGAAGTAACTCTGAATGTATGTTTTTTTCAAAACCTTAAACCTACAGGTAAAGGTTTTTTATATATTTTTAAGGGAGAAAAAAGAAATGTTTTCATGGAAATTTAAAATGTTCTTCTGATCTTACAATTTTTGAGGTTCTCCCACAAATTCCTATGTATGGGAGATGGTCCATTCCTTCCTGGTTCCATCTAGACAGAAAATATTGAAAAAAACTATCTTACAGTATTTTGACCCTGTGACTTCTGGTCCAGGTGCAAATGCACAGACACTTAAAAATAGAGGGGCACGGAAGGAAGAAGCTGACCTTAGGAAACCTGAAGAAAGTTTCCATTCTAGTTTTTGTGAGTTTGGCATGAACACGCAGATTAATTCATATGTTATCTTAACTGGTTCATGTATAACTAATGGAGTGGCTAGGGCTATGCACTTAAACAAATATTGAGAGTGGGATTTTCTAAAGCACTCCATGTTAGCCTAACTCTGTTCCCCTTGTAATCAATGAGAGAGTTTTAACATTCACTTCAGTGGGATCACAGTTGGGCCAAATTTTGAAAATTTCACTCATTGGTTTTATATTTGGAGGGCTAATAGGAAGTTCTTTAAATGAATAATAGAAATTTCAGCTATCCAAGAATGTAAACGTTCCTTTTTTTCCCTGGCAACCCACAATCATCCAGCCAGGAAGTAGACAATTATTCGTTAGCTGCCACTGTGGAAGGATTCCAGTGCAAGAGTGTTGCATGTGAAGTCTCCCTTAGCAGCTGCTGAGAATTATAGTAAATTCTTCCCTACTTTACCACTCAAGGAGAAAAGATTTTTTTTCTAAAGTTGGATGGTACAGGGATAAATGGCTCCTAAGTAGCAACTTATTGGCAAGAAGAAAACAACAACAACAACAAAAAACCTTTGGGACTGTGGTCCTCAAGTGAAGTATATACTTCACTTGAGGACCACAGTCCCAAAGGTTTTTTGTTGGTATATACTTCACTTGAGGTATATACTTCACTTGAGGACCACAGTCCCAAGGATATACTGGGGCACTTGGACCAACATATCCCCAGCTACCAAGGGCTAGGTGGGACTTCTGGATGGTAAATTGGACTCAGGAGTAGTGTGAGACCCTAGAATAGAGCAAAATCCACAAGAGAAGTGTTGAAGGTTTGAAAAGACAGAATTACATGTTTGGGGCCAAGGTGCACAGGAAAGGAAGGGCTCCAGGAGCCTTTTCATCTTAAACTCTCCACACGAGGGCCAGACAAAATTGCAGGCCCTTCTAGTTGCAAGGAGGTTGCAAGGCTTTGGCTCTACTCCATCCTGCTCTGCCAATGGCACCAGCTGGTTACAGAAGGAAGCATGCTATGCACCATCCTAAGGAGCAGTTCAGTGGGCACTCTTAACTTGCACCCTAGTGCACAGCAAATTGTAGAGCTACCCACCAGCCCCATTATGAGCCTAAGCCATACTGGCATAATCTGGCCCTGTAGGAAATGGCCTTCATATGCAAGGAGAAAACATTTCCTGTATATTTTGTATAGGCATTTAAATCTGGGCCCAACATTTATTTTCCAAACATTTAGGAGTAAAAAGTACAGGTAGTTGTATAAATATTGGGATTCTAATACAAAGCTCACTTCTGGGCCTAATGTGATTTCCAGGTCTCTTTTATTGTACTCATGAGTGAGCTTGAATTTACAAAAGGTTTATCTCCCTTTTGCATCCCCCCAAGGTATGCCTCTCTCCTTATGTTGGAACAATCAACTTACTCCAGCAATCAGGATGGCAGGTAATGAACTGCTTTGACATTCAGAACAAATACTGCCACATAGGTCATATTTATACATACTAATTTATTAGTGGAAAATACAATGCAGCTCTACACTTCCCTACCTAAAAACTACAGTCCATCACCTAACCAGTGCATTTTTAAACTCTGGAAGTCTGGATCCTATTATGGAAAATGCATCTGCCAAATTATAGTTCAGTGTATTTTTAACACACCACAACAGCCTGGTTCTCCACAAACATCCACCCAGTCATTAAAAATCTAGGGACACAGACCAGTTGATGCTTTTTGGGGGGGATTTAGAGCCAGCTCATGTGGCTGAAAATAATAGCAGAAACTGCCTACGCACTGCTCTCGGCAGATTTTCAATAGTGTCCCAGTCTTGAGTGCACCACCTGTGTTCTGGTTTTGGGGCACTATATATTGTAGAGCAGATGAAGGAGGAAATATAAAACTTGAAAGCTAAAGAATTTCTGCTTTCACAATGCTAACTACATCAATGTGACAGTCAGGGAGCACTGTAAATAAACTATTCAACTTTCATTGTGTTCTTACCTGCAGGAATTCTCCCATCTGTAAGGAAAAGGTCACTGAATCCTTCCCCAAGAAGTCTGTCAATTGGAGAATCTCTACCCAAATCATAATCACTGTCTCCTGCTTCACTATCACCACGGCCACTATCTTTCAAGCTAAATTTATCCATATCTTGTAGTGCATATCTGTAAACAGAAAAAACATGGTGATGGAATTATATTTTGTTATCTCATGTTCAGTATGTCATTCTCAGATAAAAATGTTTTGATCCTAATCTAACTGAAATCCTCACCTGTAGCTTCTGGAATATTTGTTGCCTCGAAAACTTGGTCTTGGCTGATATTGGCCCTGATGAAGCATTGAAAGAAGCTGAGAGACCTGCTAAAGAAAAGACGAAAACACTGATTCCTGGAAATAAAACCCAAATGTCTATTCAGAAAATCTTTAATTATTTACTTCTTTTTGGTTTCTTCTTTAAAATTTAATTAGAGCACATTCATGTGCAGATATAATGTAGTACAACTGGGTATTTACAGTATATAGTGTTTGCCATGGAAAACATCTGAAGGCACTTTACAGACAGAAAATGCAATGTTGTTCCTTAATCTCAGAACTCATACTAATTAATTAATTAACATTTAAAAACAATGGACTGCAAAGAGGAGGGGTTTTTTTGGTTTGGTTGGTTGGTTTTTTAAAGAAGAGATCAAAACTAATTTTTGGCACGACATGATCATATCCTGAAATAAAATTCCATTTAGAATTCGTTCTGTGTCCTTTAAAACTTTATATAGTGTATATATTTAAAAAATAAAATAGGCAGTTTCAAATTATGAAGATACTGGATGCACACATTCACACACTACCACCATCTGCTAGAGCAGCTACAGTTAAAATTGTAGCAGTGTTTCTACTATAAACCCTCATTTTAAGGAGTTTGTTCTGTCATTTGTACAAATAATTTGTGTGTTATACACTATATGTGTCTGAACACACACACATACACATGCACAGAAACCTGTACATCAATAATAAAGTAATGTGTATATTTTGTGTATATTTCACAAAGTTGTTTCAAAGTAAAGAAGAATCTAAAGAAATTATAATAGGTTTACTATAGTCTCTCATGTGCAGGATTGTTTTAAGATGCAATTGACAGCGTAGAACTGCAGTGCTGCATCCCTGAAAATAAATCTATAATACTTTTATACTGTCACAGACAGCATACAGAATGTAAACACACTCGTAGATGAGTGAATGAGTGAACACGCATGCAAAATAATATATGACTTTACCTCAACAGCTGGAGTAGCATGGGTGAGTTCCAGTGAGAAATTCTCTGGCACATGATTTGATGAGATTGTCACTAGACTGTTAAGTGATTGGTGACTATGGTGGCTTTGTCGACTGCTCATTTGTCCTCTTTCTAAGGTTGGAGATGATGAAGGAGAAGATCTGTGGTGAGATCTGATGGGTAAAGTGCCATTAACAGTAGGCACAAGTGTAATGTCACCTTTGTGAATCTGTCTTGATGGTCTTTTTGGGTGGTGCTGGTAAGTTGATTCTGCCACACGACAGTTGTAGGATCTTGTGTCCTTTTTCTCTCGATTGCATCTTGTAGCAAAGACAACCATAATGACCAACAACACTGCACATATTGATCCAAGTGATATAATTGTTATCATAGAAACATCCAGAGAGGGCTGGCTAATAAAGGTAGCTTCTGTGCTTGGAATTGCATAAACATATTCAAAAACAGTACATTTCAGAAGTGCTTTGGTACTGAGTGGAGGGCTGCCTTTATCCTGAACTATCACAAAAAATTCCCATTCTTTAGATGAAACAGATTCTATGCTAACATTAATATAGATGTCACATGATCTTGGGTCCATTACAAATATGTTTTCTTCATTGTCAGCTATTATGGAACAGCTTAGTTCTGAGTTCATACCAGAATCTCTGTCCATAGCCCTTATCCTAGTCACATGGGAACCACTCTCAGCATCTTTAGGGATTGAGATTTCTGCAGTGTTGTTGCGTAGTGCTGGTCCCACAATGACAGGAGCATTATCATTTTCATCAATAATAGTTAGCACAACTGTGGTATTACTAACAAGTTGCTGAGTTCCTCCATCTCTAGCTTGAACCACAAAGGTAATCTGATTTACTTCTTCATGATCAAAAGTTCTGAGTGCATAGATTGCACCATTGGATGGGTCAATGGTCACATAGGTGGTAATGGAACTTCCCAAAATATAACTTTCCAAAATAGTGTAGGTGACCTGTCCATTGTCCCCTAGATCTGGATCTGTGGCTGTAACAGATGTGATGTATGCACCTGGAGAGTTATTTTCTAAGATAACAACTTCATATCTGTTTGTCTGGAAGCGGGGTGGGTTGTCATTTTCATCATTGATTTGGACAGTAAAATGTTTCACTGTGGAGAGACTTGGTGTCCCCTTGTCTTCAGCTATAACAGTCAAACTATATTCAGATCTCTTTTCTCTATCTAGAGTAGCATTAGTCAAAATTAAATAGTTATTTTCATAAGTCTTTTGAAGTTTAAAGTGGCCATGCCCATGAAGCTTGCAAACTATCTCTCCATTCACGCCAGAGTCCTTGTCCTGTACCCTGACTATGGCAACAAAAGTGTCCATGGGTGACCCTTCAGAAATGTGAGCTATTTCCTCATTCCCAGGGGACATCAGGTTTAAATTAATTTCAGGTTTGTTGTCATTGACATCCACAATTTTAATGATAATTTTGCAATGAGCTGGGATAGAATTTGGACCCAAATCTTGAGCCTGAGCATCAATTTCGTAGGATTTGGTGATTTCATAGTCCACTTGTGACAGAAGGGTCAGATGGCCTTTCTCTGAGTCTATTTTAAAAGTCTCTATAATTTTGGAAGACACATGACTACTGAAAGAATACATGACTTTACCATTAGCGCCCTCATCTGGATCAGTAGCATTGAGGTCTATGAGCAAAGTACCCACTGGTGAATTTTCTAAGAGCTGAATTATATATGATTGTTGCTCAAAAACAGGACTGTTATCATTAGAATCAGAAATACTTATTTTTAGGATAGACGATCCAGATCGCTGAGGCACCCCCTTATCTGAAGCAGTGAGTTGGAGTTCGTAGCTTGACTTCAACTCCCGATCCAATTCTCTAACCACAATGAGTTCTGCATACTTGGCACCATCAGTCCTTGTTCGCACTTCAATATTAAAAAAATCATTTGCAGACAGTGAATAAGTGTGCAGAGAATTTTCCCCAACATCTGGATCAAAAGCACTGTCCAAAGGGATCCGGGTTCCTACAGCTGCACTCTCTGATATTTCGATAGGGATGAGAGCTCTGGAAAACTGGGGAGAGTTGTCATTAATATCCAGCACTTCAACTTCAACATGGAAAAGCTGCAGATGTTCAGTAGGCAGAGTGATCACATCAAACTCTATAGAGCAGTTTAAGTTTTTCTGGCAGAGTTGTTCCCGGTCAATTTTAGCTCCTATGCTGATTTCTCCATTATCCTCTCGGACTACAAGTAAAGGAGAATTCCCCCTTTGCATGGCTCGAAAACGAACTGAAGAAGGGTTAGGAATTTTAAATAAAACATCAGCTACATCCTCTGATAGTCTTGCAATTACTGATCCAACTCTCTGCTCCTCATAAATCCTGTATTTCAAATTCTTGCCTAGCACATCTTTACTGAAAGATATTATCATCAGTACAAAAAGGAACATAAAGTGCATTTTACTGCTGATTTGGTGCATTTGTAAGTTTTTGCAATTCATTTCTCCAAGCAAGTTAAAAAGCAATTCTTTCAACTTCCTTTGGTACCTTAAACCCAGTACACATCTGATCCTTTAAAACTTGAAAATGTCTTTTATAATATAGCAAAGTATTAATATCCTAGTATAGCTCAGAAAACTTTTTTTTTTGTATACACACCGTGTCAGGACTTCCAGATACAATCTGTATGCAATCCAATCTGTGTCATTTGTTTTCCTGCTCCTCTTCAAGGACGAAATTTGTCACATCAGTGTTTTCTCCTTCTGCAGTTAGTATCCATTTGTTGCAGAGTGCTAGCTGAATCTGCAGTGTATCTTTTCTGAGCGATCCTTTCCCTCTCACTGTTCAGCTGCAGACTAAACACCCTTGATTGCTGACTCCAGTCTAAAATCTGTGCAACTTCACTTCAACTCACACAAAGCTTTTGCCCGGCATGTGTTGAATTGCTTCCAGCCAATCAGCTTGCTTCCAAATCAAAGGCCAGTGAAGTCACACACACACACACAAAAGGCTGGGGGCAGGGTCCTCCTCCAGCATTCACTTTCTGTGAGTGTGCCACAACAAAGAGGAGACAAATTACTAAAGAAAAACTTTAAATCGACTTCTTGTCCTCTTTATTTATATGACACTTCAAATTGTTTTTGTAATTTTAATTAGTCTTCTTGCCTCCACAAAACGTGTAATCATTCTCCTGATTTATACACTTTGGAATCCTCTTTTTTTCAGCAAAACAAAATCTTTTTGAGTGCATTTGCTTAGTAAAGGACTTTAAGGTATCATATCTCTAATTATGTCTCAAGATCTTCCTCTTGCTCCTTTATTAATATATCGACACTTCTGCTTATTTCTGGGTAACCTGCTTTTCTTTAATGTCTGTGTTGCTAAATGGAGCACAAGCTTCTATGTCTCTCTTTTAGTTCTCTTTATAGTCTTCTTAAAAGAAAATCTTTGCAAACCCTTGCCCTTTAACTAGCTTCTTACTGAAGGATACTGCAGCAGTGTTTTGTACTATGTGCACTTGTCTTTTCCTGAGTAGGGTTCTTTTTATGTGTGCTTTATTATTTTGTTGTTCCTGTGGTTCTTCAGGAAATCCTTTTCATCTTAGTTAAAAAAGCAGTTCATGGTGAAGCATGACAATTCTGCTAAGGCACACCTTATACATGCCATCTGTTTAAAAAAAAAAACCAGCAACCTGAAGGATAGATGGAGTAGATGTCCTGTAAGTGGCAATTTAATCATACTTTTTCTTTTTGTGAAAACTATTTCCATATACTCTACACAAAAAACCCCCATAACATATTTGCATGCAAGAGTCAAATGCCTGAGTCGCTAATGTGTTTTGAGTACGTCAGAAATGCTATTGATTATTATGTGAGCCTTGTGCTGTATCCAGGCCACAGACACTGATATGTTCTCATTTCAAATATGATTATTTATGATGGGCTTTCTGTTCCCCTTCTCTGCACTTCCTTTTAAGTTTATCATTGTAGCCACATTCTGGCTGCTCTTTCATTCTTCTTTACATTATTTCTATGCTGACTTTATCCATTTGCTTGTTTGCTCATTCACATAATCTTACTATCACTTCTTTTAATTTTTTTCTTCTCCTTCCACTCCCCCCATACCCAGAAATGTAAAAAGTAAACAGCTGATTTTTCCACCTTACTTATTCTCAGCACAGCTCAGCCAAAGTCACTAAGAAGGTTCTTGTGGAAAAAGAAAGCAGAAGCGGCTCACCGTGAACTCTCCTTCTTTTTAAGCATTCAAAAGCATTTTATAAGCCATTGTCTCTTTTTTTCAGAAACCAGCACCGTGTGGCAAATTGTGCAGAATAGAAATGCCTATAATGAATGTATTTAGTACTGGGTCACGCCGATGAACATTCTGCCCCCATGAATAATACTGTTTTACAAGTTTGCAGGCCTTTCAAATTGCTGATCCCCAAACCCTATAGGCAAACTAGAAAAGCTAACACAAGCAACTGGGACTTTAGAAACCCATAGCCATCTGGCCTAAATCTCTAACAATCCAAGCCAATAATTATATCAATTCAGGCTTTCGGGAACCCCTTTGCAAACACCAAAAGAGCAAAGAAAGGAATTAGTAGCCATTCTAAGTTGGGGTGGAGAGAATTCAAAGATAAGCTAATTCCATTAGTTCATGGGCCGCTTTTCTTGCAGCCCTAATAAACCTTCCTAAAACATTTTTTCCAAAACTCAAAGTGCAATTTCTTTTTTGACAGTAACTGGAGAAATGGGTTCATTTTAAATTTTCTTCCTAATGTTAATTAAAAGTATTTTATTGTTTTTAAAACGTCATTTTAAACAAGAAGAGTGCAGGTCATGAATAATTCATAATGAAAAATAATTTCAGTGCTACATACTGAAATATTTAAAACATGGTGTAAATTAATGCATATCCACAAGGAAGGTGTTCACATGAGTAACTGTTTAATGAATTTAGAAATGCTATTTTGTGTTGCAAGATTTGTTATTCTTCTCTTATATCTCTTTGCATGCAGACATTCTATACTCATCGTCACAATCTATTTCAGAGATATTAATCTGTCTACTATTAGATAGCAACATATCTACATACAGCTCTTATAATGCTGCTTCTTTCTTTTAAACTAGTTGGAATCATCGATCAAGTTATTATTAAAATCATCAAGTATGTCTATATTGTCTTGCAACCAATGATATGTGCTTATAATAAAGATAAACACTGAGATAGTGTATTGTTCCTCATCTTGTATTCTGAACTAAAATGATGAATAAGCTGGCAAAATTTACTTTTTAAAAGGAACTCACTGGAACCTATGACTGATGACAGAAATATGTTTTGTTTTGTTTTTTAAATGCAACAATCTGTTAATCATTCTAAACTTGATACTTATTTTAGGCTCTCTGGACTGTAAAATGCTGATGAGGAATTTGAGTTTCCTCCAGGCTAATTCCTCACGTATCCAGTGAAAGAGTTCTGTTTGAGTGTCTCTTAAACTCCAGTCCACCTTTGACATGGCAGACTTTGCTTACAAAGAAAGGAGAGAGTTCCACGTGCAGCCAGCAGAAAGTTCTTATGGCATGTGGTATTGTGAATGTTGTTAGGCACGTGAGTGGAGTGCTGCTAACCTCCTGGAGAGTAATCTTGCTTACTTCTACTCTAATAGATGTCTATTCACCATAAAGTTCTTCTTAGAACTTACATTTTAAATACTTAAGTGTCATACCTGGAGGGAGAAAACAAACTGATTCCAAATAGTACTTCCACTCACCTAAACTTCCAGGCGCCACTTCAGACACTACAGTTATCCATCAGTTTACATAACTTTGCTCTTAGCCAAATATGGATTTATTTTTCTGGACTATACATTTTAAAGTCTGTTTCATTTCTCAAAGGAGTTTTGTTGAGTATTCAATAAAGCAGGATCTGTTCTTCTAAAACTCAGTGACTTACTTGCATTATGGCACCTAAAACCTAAACAGTAAGTGTATTGGAGTAAAGACTTATGTTGGAGGAACAATCATTTACCAGGGACAAGGTGGTTTTAAAAAATAAATAAAACAAGAGTCATCTCCTTAACAACATAAAAGCAATGAAATTAGTATACCCTGATTTATTGCCATATGTTGCATCACGTTACATCATGTCATACCATGCTCCAGCACACAAGATGTAGCAAGATAAAATGTGATTTAACACCTTTGTAACGTATGCAAAAGACAGTCTTGCCAAACAAGAGTACAATTTGAAAGGATATTTCCATCATAACGAGGGCAGAGTTTCTTTCTTTCCTTCTTTTATGAACAACATTTCCCAAAGTAAAAACAGTAGGAGTGTTTTCACATTGCCTTCTGCCTTGCATTTGCACCTGTGTGGGCTGTAAGGTGCTATTACCTCTGTAAGCAAGGCCATCATTCTGATTTGGTAATGATATACAGCCATTCACTCACTTTGCTCTGGTGCAAATGATGACACATGGTGCAAGGCGGGGCATAGCAGGCTTCATGGTTTTCCAATCATAAACTACTTTTTGTAATGTGACCTGTGTGGCGTGACACTCCATATTCTTCATAAAAATATGCTTAAGATATGAATATGGCATTACTAATATGAGGCCTCCAATGGCTCCACTTCCTCTCTACCACTACTTGGTGTGGCAGCATCAGGGAAGGCCCCAGCATCGCCTCCCAGAGAAGCAGAGTCACTAACATGGGGCCCTGTAGCACCCACTCAAGCCCAAGGGCAGCGGCCCCCTCTCCCTTTGGTGGCAGCAGCAGAAAGCCACTCATCCCTCCAGAAGGTCAAGGATGGCAATAAGAAGGCCTCCCAGGTCTTATCCCAGAAGCTGCTTAGGTGAATGGGATGAACTTACTGTATGTTTCTCCTGTGCCATGTACAGTCCTTATCTGTAGCAGTCTTGGTGGAGCTGCCCAGAGCAGTGGTTCTTGGAGTTAACACCCCAAAGAGATACAACAGCACTGAGAGGTGTGTGCTGACACATGTATCAGGCTGTCTGCAGACTCTGGTGACACTTGATGCTTTATGGTGTGCGATCATTTCCAATGTGCCTACAGCCTCAACACCCCTCCCACAGTTATTTCCATAGAAGAGGATGCTCTGGGCCTGTGTCTTTATTGTATCAAATTTCCTTTTCACCAGAGACTAACTCTTATTATTTCAATGGATTTACAGGAATAAGAGCAGAATTTGTACTATAACATATGTATATACACACATAACTACATGGTGGGTTTTTTTTAAAAATGCTAGCACAATGCAGAGCTTCAGCTGTGCAAGGAGAAGGTGGCATGATGCCACTTGAATCCTGGCACTACCCAGAGGCTGATTTGACTCCCAATGCAATATACAGTAGCCTTAGGACTGGTCTATATTATGCTCAGCTTCGTCTGGCAGACAGGAGTCTCTGGAGTACAGTGGGTTTTGGACATGTTCCTGACATGTTCTTTACAGCTTGATGTGGTAGCCAAGAGTAATTATGCTGGCTCTCTCCTCCTTGGGGAGCTAAATAGCATGGAGCAGAAGGATCTATAGCAGCCCCCACTATTCCTTTACAAGCAATATGTGAAAGATCTGTTGTGGTTAATTCTCATGTAGTCATTTACCACCTGTGGGAAATGAGTGCAACATGCTGTCACCAGTGAGAATGGGTCTGGAATAAGGCATAGGCACTGTTGGCCCATTTCTAAAGGCCCAGCTCCTGAGTCATATGAGTGCATAAGAATCCATGCTTCCTTTTAAAACAACAAAAGTATATTTCTAACCTGCAACCAAAAGATTGAAAATGTGACCCAACCGTAACTGACACATACCCTACTCACTAGTAAACCTTACTTCCCACTAATTTTGACTACACTTCTTTGGGATCTCAGAAGAGAGAAAAGGTGCCGCAGACCCAACTGGAGCTCACTGCCATGCAAGCCATAATTGATCTGCATGATGGGCCTCGCTACCTGTAGCTCTCATGGATATAAACTGGCCCATAGTAAATATTTTATTTTAGTCAAGACCAAGTCTCAGATTGGCAGAGGCATAAATGAAGAGATACAGAGCTTTTCAGAGTACTGGTTCAAACGTCCACATTAAAAAAAATCATAGTTAATATCGTAAGTGGAAGATTTAATGTCAGAAAGATGAAAGAGTAAAAAGATTAAATTTGTCAAGAACAAATCGTGTCAAACCAACCTAACAGCTTTCTTTGACAGGACGACAAAACTTCAGGGAAGTGGTAGATGTGGTATATCTTGACTTCATTAAGGCTTTTGATACTGTCTCACATAACCTTTTCAGAAACAAACTAGGAAAATACAACCTAGATGGTGCTACTATAAGGTGACTACTAGTGGTTCACAGTCATGCTGGAAGGGCATATTTAGTGGCGTCCCACAGGGATCAATTCTGTGTCAGGTTCTGCTCAATACCTTCATCAATGATTTAGATAATGCATAGAGAGTACACGTATAAGTTTGTGGATGGTATCAAGCTGGGAGAGGTTGGAGGATAGGATTTAAATTCAAAATGATCTGGACAAACTGGAGAAATAATCTGAAGTGAATACAATGAAATTCAATAAGGACAAACGCAAAGTACTCCAAACAGTTGCACGCATACAAAATGGGAACTGACTGCCTAAGAAGGAGTAGTGCGAAAAGGGATCTGGGGGTCATACTGGATCAGAAGCTAACTGAATCAACAATGTAACGCTGTTGAAAAAAAGCAATCATCATTCTGGGATGTATCTGTAGAACTTTTGTAAGCAAGACACAAGCAGTAATTCTTCCACTCTATTCCATGCTGATTTGGCCTCAGCTAGAGTATTGTGGAGTTCTGGGTGCCACATTTCAGGAAAGATGTGAACAAATTGGAGAAAGTCCAGAGAAGAGCAACAAAAATGATTAAAGGTCTAGAAAACATGACCTCTGAGGAAAGACTGAAAAAAATGTGTTTGCTTAGTCTGGAGAAGGGAAGACTGGTATAAATTGCCAAGAGAGGTTGTGGAATCTCCATCACTGGAGATTTTTAAAAGCAGGTTAGACAAACACCTGTCAGGGGTGGTCTAGATAATACTTAGTCCTGCCATGAGTGCAGGGGACTGGACTAGATGACCTCTCAAGGTCCCTTCCAGTCCTATAATTCTATGACACTGAGACTGAACTTGTTTTTGATAGTTAGAAATAGTAATTCATGTTCAGGATTGAGGTATATCACAGGGTAGTAGGCTGGGTAACTTTTCTGTGTCTTTTACCTCCCCTGCCATTAATCCACACATTTCACTTTCTCTAGTGTCACCTAAAAAAAATCTAGTTTTTTATTAAATTATATCACACTTGCAAAATCCTACTATCCACCTGCCCATAAGTGAGAAATTTTGTTGACAGGTGACTTAAAATATTACTTTTTTCATTATCATCAATCATCACATTAAAGGGTGAGTAAGCAGATTTTTCTGCTGCGTGAGTAAGTTTTCATCGCCATTTTGCAAGGCTGCATTAAAGAACAAGTTAAACCTTTACATATTTCACATGTGATAAATACTGTACCTAGATATTTTGGGGCAAGAAAATGGGCAGGAAAATGCCTGCTTGGGCAATATCTCTCAAAGTTTTACCAAACTGCAAGAGAGGAAAATACATTGGACTTGTAGTTTACCAAGCCTTTATTAAAAACAAATGCCTATATCTTTGGGCACCTCTGCATTGTCTGCAGGAATAGTTCAGCTAGCACAGAACATAATGGGAGTTGCACTGTTTGATCACTCTAAAACCAATTGTAATATTATTTGCTTATTTCCTTGTACAGACTAGAATATCATCTCCTAACTCTTTTCATCCACAATTACTTTTAAGAACAGGGAATGCCTTTTAGCACAATCAGTTTCTGTGTTTAGAAGCAAATTATTTTAACAATATATGCTTGGCTTATTTATAAAGGCATTTATATGAAGAATGGTTGCAAATTTCTATTCCGTAATGCTTAAAGAAGCAAGACCCCATTAGGAAAATCGAGTGACTACCTCTTTTTATTTCCCTTTTTCATTTTCCTCCCCCATCAACCTCAAAAAATCGTGAGGATTGGGTTTCTCCCCAGCATAACATCTGAACATTTCTGTCTAAAATGTGACTATAGAGGTCACAGAAGTCGTCATGGTTCTATCTAAAAAAATTTGTTTGAAGCACTAATAATATCTCTGCTCCATGTGTGGGATGACACTGTGGTAGCATACCAGCATTCAAGTTTCCCACATCTGGTCTCATACATGCAAGACAGCAGAGCCCACCCAAAAGTGGGGGGGAAGGGGACAGGAGCCAGGCCTCCCCGCCCCTCCTCTTCCACCCGAGGCCCCACTCCCAGCCAAGCCAGAAGCTGGAGCGGGATGGGAGCCGGGGACCCTCCACCTGCCTGGTGTGAGGGGTTTGAGCACAGCCACCAGTCCATGTCCCACCCTGCAGACCCCCCCTCCCCAGCCCAGGGCAGGTGGAGGGTGTATGGTGCGGCTCCCCACAGCTGCCAGCACAGCTCTTACCATGGCCGGGCTGTGTCCCCCCTCCCCCGGGTCCAGGTAAGAGCCATGCGCAGCGCACTAGCAGCTATGAGAAGCTTCAAACCCTACTGCCTGGAGTGGGTGGAGGTTGCGCAGGGTAGGGACTTGGTCTGGGGGCTTCTCTCAACCCCCCGACCCTGGGCAGGTGGAGGGTCCATGGTGTGGCGCCACATAGCTGCCTGGTCTCCCCAGCTGGGCTCCAGCCGCTGGCCTGGCTGGGAGGAGGTGAGGCCCCAAGGGGAAGAGTGGACAGGACAAGCCCATCCACTTTCAAAAAGTGGAAGGGCCATGCCCCCCCTATTGTGGCAGCACTGCATACATGTAAACACAAATCCCAGCACCTAAAAAATTAACATGTTCCTCATGTTTCCTTCAAGTACTTTATTACCCTAAATTCAAAAGGTTTCGGTTAGGGTTGTATTGTCGGTATCCTAGTGTTAACTACTTGTGTGGCATTAACATATTGTCCTTTCACATCCTGCTTCCCAGTAACTGACTCACAATTGTGTCCGCAAGAGCCAAATACAGATCTTTCTTGCCCTACACAAAAAGGAGACTGTAGCAGTTTTTATGGCACCTGCTTCCTAGGAACAAGTAGAGCCCTCCCCACAGGGATTGGGATCAGTGCATAGAGAGTGGGTAAGAACTGGTCAGGCCAATGCTGATCTGAGCAGTATCCCATTCCATGGGATCTGGGGGAACACATATGGGCAACCCACGAGCTCCACAGAGATTTCCAGGGAAAGATATTGCAGGCCAAAACTGTATTAGTTTTTCCAGAGTCCCTTCCACAGTGGGGAAAGTTTCCCACTTTGAACTGGGGATCCAGTGGGCAGCCATGGATAGAACAGCTTCACTGTAGCCTCACATTTAGGGACCAGAAAGGAAAAGCCAGAGGCTCAGAGGCAACATAGCACAGTGTCTCTGCATGGGTGGTCTTGGCCTCTTGTGTATCATATAAATCATAGTAATGTAGAACTGGAAAGATCTCGAGTATACCTAGGGACCAAGTATACCAAGACCATTCCTGATGGGTGTTTGTCTTATCTGTTCTTAAAAAAACTCCAGTGACAGGGATTCCACAACCTCTCTTGGATCCTATCCCAGAGCTTAACTATCCCTATAGTTAGAAAACTTTTCCTAATATCAAACCTAAATCTCCCTTGCTGCAGATTAAGCCAATTTGTTGTCCTACCTTCGGTGGACCTGGAGAACGACTGATTGCCATCTTCATTATTACAGCCCTTAACATATTTGAAGACGATTACCAGGTCCCCCCTCGGTCTTGTTTAGTCAAGACTAAACATGTCCTCTTTTAACTTTTCCTCATAAGTCAGGCTTTCTAAACCTTATATAATTTTTGGAGCGCTCCTCTATATCTCATCAATTTGTCCACATCTTTCCTAAAGCGTGGCTCCTAGAATGGACACAATACTCCAGCTGAGGCCTCACCAGTGCTGATTACAGCAGGACAACTACAGCCCATGTCTTACATATGACACTCCTGCTAATACAGCACAGAATTACATTTACCAGTTTTGCCATATCATGGGACCAAAAGGATGCGGGGGGCATGCATCCATAGCATGTTCCACAGGGAGAAGAAACCTTCCCCCCTTCCTAATGGAATAATTTGGCAGTTTTCCTTCCCCTTAACACCTTTCTATGAAAGTTTTACCATGGAAGAGCACAATCTGTACTTCAGATTCTTCAGACCAGATGAAATACATGTTGGACCATCTATACAGCAAATACCAAAGGCCTCAGACACTCTCACCTGCATGAGTTACCATGCAACTAATGCAAGGGTTTCTGCAGCTCACATCATCTAGCACGTTCTCATAAAACTTCAGACAATTATAGGTTAAATTAAAAAGACAGCTCCTCAAGCAGTTTCAGAGCCCTGCTTAATGCTGCTGGAGGACAGTGAGGGCTGATAGGAGCCACTCCAGACCCTGGAGTGATTTTGAGCAGCCTCCGGGTTACTTTTAATTATGTTCAATTGTGTCAGCCTGAAAGGAGTTCAAAAGAACTATACTAGAGCCAAAGATCTGGCCCCAAATTTTGCTGCACAGAGGACTCTTGATTCTGCTTCCTCATACACAGACAAATGGATTTTCACAGGCAAAGGCAAGCTGGCAGAATCTGGACATCTCACCACTGTGGCTTTTAGCAAATGTGCTTTACAAAGGATTGTCATGAGGGGAATAACTGTATCAAAGGCCTTCCTCCCTTCCAAAATACATAGATCAATAAATAAATAAAAATCCCAGCCTTGCTTTGAGAATTAGGACCAAAACTGTGGGGGGCTGGGTTCGGGTTTGTTTTAAAAGTAATGCATATTTGTACAGCACCACAATGAGATCGTCTGCATTTTTTATTCTTAATATTTCCGGAGAAAGAAATATGTTCTGCTGTTTTGATGTCATGGGAAAACATGTGGAAATGTAAACCTGTGGTAGGAAGCAGGCTCAGTGGGAGTTATAGGACGGAAAATTCAGGCATGGTTTATCAGCAGAATATGCAACCTATACCAAACATCCGGCTTTCTAAGTAAGTTGTTAACAGTGCTTGATACAAATGTTTCTCTTTAAAGAATCAGATGTTCCTTCTTTTTTCAATCGCTCCAATATGGTAAAACTGGTGCCATAAAGTCATTGCAAGAGACAGCAAACAACTTTGTTATCGTAATAGGCTTTTTTTTTCTTTTTTCTTTTTTAAACAATGGATCTAGCAGGTGGCATGTGGCACAGACTGGGTCTATCACTATCTCCAGGGTGCCAAGACGTCCCTCAAAGTTTCTGTGGGAGGAATTTGTTGGTGGGATTTGGATTGTAAAGGCACGCGAGCATCTGCTGCCTGCTCAGTCTCATTACCATTCACACAATTAACTCCTGCAGCTCTCAGCCCAGCAGCAAGGGCCAGGGACTCAATGTTACTGCCTTTTGACAATGCTCATTATCATTCATCTGAACTTAAGAGTTCCACTGCTTTAAACTCAGAGCAAAGTTTTCTGTGAAAACAGATCACACAGAGAACAGCTCCAGTAATGAAGAGAGAATTGACATAATAGATGCTAACAGCTTAAAATCAACTTCCCTAAACACAATGCTACAGATACAAATTCAACCTTCATAGTAGTGGCATTTATCTCTGCAATATAAATGTGTTAAGAACAGCTTTGTACATTTTATGCTCATATAGTTAGCCTTCCATAAGCATTTTTAACATTTCCCAGTGATTATATAGCTATTTTGCAGGCACACGTAGCATAGTGTTTTTGCTCCTCTCCCCAACACCCATCCAAGGGGAATGTTACCTCAAAGTGTCCTCCTCTGCATTTTGTACAGGATAAAAGTCTGTTTTCACAATCATTGTGAGATAATTTTGAGCACAGATTAAGTAGTGTTTTTTTTTGGGGGGGGGGTAAAGAAAAAGATGTAAAAGGAGGTAGTTATGACATATTCCTCTGACAGCCCCAACAGATTCAGAAATTCAGCAGGTTTGATTTGTCCATGCTAAATTACATAAACAGCTGAAAATAAATGCTGTACATTCCTTTAAGTGCTGCAACATCTGATAAATATTCAGAAAACTGCAATTAGTACCATTTTGTGTTAAATTGCAATGAGGAGATGCATGGCTCGTCCTTTCTGGTCTAACGTGCTTTTTATTAGTATGTAGTGCTATGAAGATGTGGAACCCATCTTCCTGTCAGTAAATAGAGGTTCAGAAAAGCCACACCTTTTTAAAACAGAATCATTCAGATAAAAAAAGAGGAGATTTAACCTAATCTGTCTCCAGTGTGAAAAAGGCTTCTGTATTTGGCAAACAAAGAAAACATTATGCAGCCAGGCCTGAAGTTGTGATAATCCAGTCACATTTTGAATGCTCTGCAGATGATCATTTGGGACCTCACTGAAGAATATTAAGCATAGAGGAAAAGATATTTACTTCAATGTGTCTACTAGAGACAACTGTTTATCTCAGTTTAGTATTAGAAATATTATATTTTAAGCAGAGTCAGGCAAATGTATAATATTTTCAAAAGTGTTTAAGGCTCAAGGAGATTTTATCCTTTCCATAAACCATTACAATAGGTTTACTTTCCTCAAACCTGCCACTCTCTTGTTAGAAGAATATCTCTTTGCTCCTTATCATAGTTCAAATCTTAAAAAAAAAGGGGGGGGGCTTCCAAAAACGGCACTTGTCAGAATTTGAATCTCATGGGGGTGGTGCACCTTGGCAGTATTTTAGTTTTGCAAAATTGGAGTAATTAAGAGAGGAATGATACCTGCCATTATGCAATAGTAAGTACTTTCTTTGTAGCACTGTCCCAGCCCTGGTTGTTTGTCATGGAAATATGAACTTTCAAAGAGCAGTCTATCATGTCAAATTACAATGTATATGATTGGATTTTAAGTAATTCTTTGTTTATTGTTTTCATGTTCATGTGGTTTGTTCAAAGATGATATAGCTCTTTTGGTAAAATGCTTTTAGCCAGAATGAAAACAAACCAGACAGGGTTGACTCTTAAATTAGCCATCATGGTGGTTCGTGTCATATAATTAGAGAGAAAAAATGTATAGGCAACCATCAAAATTAATTTGTATAGTGGCCGCCCCCTGAAGTAGTATATTATGTTTTAACATTATGAAATGTGTTACCTATGCATCATTAATTTATTCTAAGTTCATTAAAGCCCTATTAGTTCAAACTGAAAGTCTTGTGTTGGTTTGCCACCAGACTGCCTACCATTTTTTAAGAATAGGAAAAGATATAAAAAGTACATTGACATTGAGAATTTTTGCTGTTATTTTTTTCTATTGTCATTTAAATAAAATTTTCGTCCCCCCAAGATTTTTGTCTGAGTCATATGTCAAGTCAGAGTTATTTGTCTTTTTGTTTAAAGTCTTAATTGCAAACTCATTCCAAAATATCATTAACTTAGTGGAATGTGTTTCCTGTCCACGGTCTGTAAGTATGAAAATGTTTTCTAAAATGCTGTGCTTCCAAACATGTAACTCAAATGCTGGAATAGTTTCAGTATGATGTAATGAGGCAGCTGGCACCAGCTCCTCATAAATTCAGGAATACAGAAAACGTTACTACTTCTGTGATAGGTACTTAAAGCATGATCCTGATAACACAAACTTTCCATACACAAATGACAGATACTCATTGAGCTATATGGATGCATGGCCCTTTCACTTTGAAATATTATCTCTTTTTTGACACAAACAAAATTAGTTGGGTGGACACAACTTCTGGGCTAAACCTTTATAAGTCTCCTTCATATTACTTTACAGTTTTAAAATATTTATAATTTTTTGATGCTGAGTGCTTTTGCTTAGGCCATCCTTATTATCAAGATATTGTTCATCTGCTTTGTCCCTACAAAGTCAACTTAAATCACGAAATGAAGCCATTAAGCAAATGCAGAATAAGTCAAGCATGCACAGTATGGCATATGGGTAATTTCCATTAAAGAAGTTCAATATGTGGATAAAAGTAAAACTTGATAAAAAGAAATGCCAGAGTCTAAATGGATTTGGTATATAGCTATTGTGATTAAGTGTTGCACAAGCTAAGCTCCATGGGAATGCTTAATATCATTGCTAGGGATTGTTCCCCTTTCTTTACCACATTGTTTAAATACTAATGCTGTAGAAAATTTATATCTATATATATATCTGTGTGTGTGTGTGTTATATACTACACATACATTTATATTCTATACTTTAAAATATTCTTTTGGTTTGCATATTATTCTAACAAATGATTCAGCTGTTAACAAGAGAATGTCCTGATGGTCTCATTTGTTTTGCAAAAGCTATAAAACCAAGTGGTAAAATGGACAAAGGATGTGTCAGGAAAAGAAAGCTCATCAGCTTATTGACAGGTTTGGAGGTTTTCTTATTGTTAGCTTTGTTTTCAGATCACTTTAGATAAAAATCTACATTGTCTTTATGCCTATTAGTCAATATTTAATCAGTCATTTGTTCTCAATATAGAAAAATGAAAAGATATAGCAGAAAACAGTATCTATCTCTCTAGGTTTGTTTTGATTCAGAGTGAAACATGGGGTGACTCGCTTTTTTTTTTTAATTGAAAAGCTGTTTTTATCAAGAGGATTTTATTTCCATGAGAGATTATGTCGATTTATTTGGGGTTTGCAAAACAGCATTTATTATTTGCTGAGATAATTTTCATATTGCAAATGCTGCCACAATGGTAACATGTACTAGCTGTTTGTTTACAAATGATGAAGATACAACTCAACATTCCCTACTGTGATAATTGTAGAAAGGAAGAAATCTAGCTTGTGCTGTGCATAGACATATTAATGGATTTCCCTCAGTCAAAGCCTATATTACTGACTGACTGACTGTTCGAAAAAAGTTTTAAAAACTATAACTTCCATATTGCATATATGTCAAAAAGAAAATGCACAACCAAAATACTTTAAAATGTGTGTAAGTAAGATTTATATACCCTTTTTACCTTAAAACTCTATGAGACCAATACCAAACACCCACCTCAGTCAGACGTCACTCAATCACAAAGAGCAGATTATTAATTAGCTGATCAATCAGTCATTTAACATGGTTACAGCACTGACTTCAAGAAGGCTTCACTCTCATAACTATGCTATTCTGGTCTCAGTGCTTGAATATCTTACATATTGAAATGGCAGTTTGATGAGCCCACGTAACATGAGAGTTTGGTGGGTTGCCTCTGGCATTGATGGGTAGCAACTATTGCCTCTTTTATATCAGTTAATTATAGCAAAATGGAACTTGGAGGACTACTGAAGAAAGAGGGAGTTGGATGGTTGGGTTTAAGGGACATCTGAAGTGTGCACATGATTAACTATGATGGCTCTCTTACATGTCTAGCCTTCTTTTGAAACATGCAGCCCGTGGGCCAAATTCCATTCTTGTATGAATGATTTTAAATGAAATATATATCCTACAAGTAAAATCAGATTAAAAGAATAAATTATACATTGCAGGAGCCTACGTGACTCCTAATGTGGGCAACATTCTGATCTCAATTACTGTAAACTGGGGTAAACATGGAGTAATTATTTATTGCAATGGAGTTACTCTACTTAAACTGGTTACACAGATTAGATTTTGGCCCTGTATAGGCAGCAACAGCCCATCTGAAGGAAGTTTTATTCTAATCCATATGGAAATCTGAGAGAAATGACTGACTTTTGTTCTCAACTGTGATATTGCCATAAAGAATTTTATTATTCGCAGATTCGTAAAATGAGAAGGAGACTTCACAGACATTTGCCTTTGAAAATGACTGGTTCTGATCTTTTTTACTTTTCATGTTTCTGGGTCTGGGCTTTGGTGCCCCCATATCACAACAGAGGAACAGTGAACTATTTATTATGGATCCTCCATAATGGATGAGATGTGAAATGAGTTTCATGGAAGTGGAGCACCCTGGAGATTATTAGTTTTGCCACTATATATATATATATATATATATATATATATATATATATATATGCTTCTCAGACATCACATCATTAGCATTATTATTTTGTAGGGCAACCAACCTACTGTAAAATCTATTTGCAAAATCCAATCATTTTATCATTTATGGATCTTAATATAATGTATAGGCTTTTTCTTTAAAATTGTAAAACCATGAAAGGCTGGCATATTTTAAGTCAAATACATGCACTACATATTTAAAATAAGAATCTGACTTCTATCTTAGAAGGAAAAAAATGAAAGTAGGTCATGAGATAAAGACCCACAAAACAGTTTTATATAAATCCTGGTAAAGTACAAATCCAAAGTGAGTTTGTTAGAAGAAAAGGACTGTATACCTCTTTTCCTCAACCTCCCAGTCAAAAAGTTCCTAAAGTAAAATCACTTCTTCCCAGGAAGTGAATATTGATCTTCACTAATTGTAACTGACAGTACTGGGCCTCCAGCTGGGTGCGGCTAGCTTGATAAATATTTTGTGTAATTTTTGACATTGGACCAATGTGAATAAGACTAAATCATTTCCGTCCTATGTTAATAATCGTATAAATGATTTATCAGGAATACAAGGAAAATACTCATGGAAGGACAGACATCCCAGGAAATTCCCAGAGGTTCAACTCCCAGAATCTCTCTCTAATGTTAATGTCGATAAATGCAAAGTAATGCACACTGGAAAACATAATCCCAACTATGCGTACAAAATAATGGGAGATAAATTAGCGGTTACCACTTAAGAAAGAGATCTTGGAGTCATTGTGGGTAGTTCTCTGAAAACATCTGCTCAATGTGCAGCAGCAGTCAAAAAAGCGATCAGAATGTTACAAACCATTAGGAAAGAGCTAGATAATAAGACAGAAAATATAATGCCACTGTATAAATCCATGGCATATCTACACCTTGAATAGTGCATGAAGTTCTGGTCACCCCATCTCAAAAATGATATCTTAGAATTGGAAAAGATACAGAGAAGGGCAACAAAAATGATCAGGCGTATGGAACAGCTTTCAAATGAAGGAGGAGAGATTAAAAAGACTGGAACATTTCATCTTGGAAAAAGAGACAACTACGGGGCGGGGAATCTATAAAATCATGAATAGTGTGGAGAAAGTGAATAAGGAATTTTTTTTTTTACATCTTCACATAACACATGAACTAGGGATCACCTAATAAAATTAATAGGTAGCAGGTTTAAAACAAACATAAGGAAGTAATTCTTCACACAATGCATAGACCAACTGTGGAACTCATTGCCAGGAGATGTTGTGAAGGGACAAAAAAAAAATCAACAGCTTCTGAGGGCCTAGCCTCTGATTGCCAGATGGTGGGAGTGGACGACAGTGGATGGATCGCTCAATGATTGCCTGTTCTGTTCATTCCCTCTGAAGCGTTAACCACTATCAGAAGACAGGGTACTGGGCTAGATGGATCATTGGTCTGACCCAGTATGGCTGTTTTTATGAGTGATTTGGGGGAACAGTAAAAGGAGCAGGGTATGTAGGTCTCCAAACCTGATGATCCTGGGGATCTGTGGGTAACTTTCTTCCCAGCCCTGAGATGATGAAGTATCCTCAAAGAGGGCCTCCCCCTATGTGCTGCTCAGTAGACCTCTTCCCAGTTGCAGCACAGCTCCACCAGGAGCCATGCTGCCATTAGAGGTCCGCCTTCCCCACTCCACACTTACTCAATACAAACAGTGGGGAGGCGACCATTCAGAAAACAATATTGACTGGAAATGTGTTAACTCCCACATGGTTATCTGGAGTCCAGAGGAGATCATGCTGTAGAGTGCTCTATATACTACATGCCCTTCTCAATCAGTGCAACCTTTACCCCATGGGGTTGTGGTAGAGGCAAAAGGAGAGTATGCCATGGAGAAACTGCTCCCCCCAATGCACAGCCAGTATGCAAATCTGTCACACAATACCCTTCACTCTCCCCCATCACCACTACCCCCTGGATGGGCTAGCAGTTGCAGCCACTCTACTTCTTTATGTGAGGCACTGGGGCATAAGCACAGATCCTCAAACTCTCCACTTTCCTGCAATGAATTACTCCCCAACCTCCTCTTCAGGTAACTTTTCCCACTAGCCCTACATAGGCTGGCATGAAAACCAGTTCTGCCCTGTACAGAGGGTACATCTCTGTCTGGCTTCTCAGCTGCCAACCTGGCCTTCCATTTCACTAACAACTACCACAATCGCATAGGCGGTCATGGTCACTGAATGTGCAAATGACTCAGTACATGTCCAGCTTGTCCCCTTTTCTGAAAATCTGAAAACCAATATATTAAATGATGTTAAAGTGAAAAGCGAATAGCCAAGACATTCTTAGCTCCATCATATATGATCCTTTACAAAAGAAAAGAGATAGGAATTACCAGTATGCAGGACATCATTAAATGTAATAATGAGAATTTTAAAGCAAAAGCACAGGTGGGTAGGAAGTTAACGAACTAAAATGAAAAAAAGAGAGATGGGAGGAGGTGTCAATTTGAACAGCAAAGCAAAGCAAAAATTAGAAGTGCAACATAGTTTTGAAATGGCTGAAGAGAGAAGATTGAAAGACCAGGATTGATAGCACTGCAGAAATCTAAATGATAAATCACACACATTGATCATGATTTCTGGTAGAGTAAAGCCTGAAATCTGCCAAGACGAACCTGGGTAAATGGCAACAAGCTGAACTATTTAGAAGGTGATATCTGCAAGATTTAATAGTCTGAGTAATAACAGTGGGGAGAGGAAGATCCTGATAAAAGAACAATGCTGAAGATTCCTAAAACCAACAACCAGAATAATGAAAGTATCGTCGACCATAATAAAAGTTGGCAAGTGGAAAGGATGAAAGAAAGCTGGGATAGGGAAAATAATTTGTGGCTTGGTCATTTTAAAATTGAGAACAGGTTTTCATCCAAGAAATAACAGGGTAGAAACAGATATATTTATTAATGGGGAAGGGAAAAGAAGAAGAAATACAACTGAGTGTAATCAACTTACCTATGATATTGGATACTTTGAGCATAGATGACATCATCAAGTAGGCAATCACTTGAAAGAAAAAGAAAAGTTTAGGGAACTAAGAAGCCCTTTGGGACATCTACAGAGACAGCAATGAGATGTGAAAGAAAGGTTGTTATCCCAAGATATCCTCTTAGACACACGGAGGGTTGGGGGGAAGCTATCGTATTGGAGTGTAACTAGAAAAAACAAACATGCCTTGTCAATAAAGAAGTGTCAAAATCTGTTGATAAGTCAATAAGGATAAAAAGAAAAGGAGTATTTGTGGCACCTTAGAGACTAAGGTGCCACAAGTACTCCTTTTCTTTTTACATATACAGACTAACACGGCTGCTACTCTGAAACCTGTCAATAAGGATAAAAGCCAAAATGAAATCTCTTGATTTAGTCAAAAGCAAAGTACTGATAGGGCTGCCTTGGTACAATGACCAGAATAAAAGTGGATTGGAGAGGATTAAGAAAAGAATGGTAAGTGGAGTGAGAAACAATTTGAGACTTAAGCCTCCCATTCTAAAGGTTTAGAGCAGCACAGGAGATGAGAAATAGTGCAATTGCAATAACTGGAATTTTGGAACAGAAAGAAGTACCTAGAGAAGCATATTTTCGCTTTTTCAAAGGAGGAAGGGACTGATCTTGAGATAAGGGAGGAACTGATCTAGTAAGGAGTAAGTATGAGACCATAGCTTTTGAGACAATGAGTCTGTTGAAAGACCTAAACAAAGGCCAAATTGTGGCAAGAGAATGAAAGAAAGGAAAGAAACATCAAAGAAAGGTGGAGACAGTGGATGAGGAAGGTAAAGGAAAGGATCTGTTTTGGTGCCCTCCCTGCAGCTTCTCTCCTACTGGTTCATCTCCTTAGGAAAACCAGATGTTCAACTAGAATAGCCATTGAGTTAATAGGACACCATAGATGTTGCTACATGATTCTGTTTTAAGTAGTTTGCATTGGTTATGTCCCAATTTCTGGAGGCTAAGAGGGTGGTGCCTGTACAAGCTAAACAGGAGATATCAAAGACTCAAAGGTGAGACTTTTGAAAAGTTTTCAGTCAATGACTAGTGTATTTGTTTAGACGACCAAAGGCTGTTGCTCTTGCAAGTTCTGATTTGTGACCTGAGAAAACAGAAGACCAACTTTATGTTTCTGAGTACCTAATGTTTGTATACTACAAGAATTTATTATTGAAAACCAAAAAAAGGAAAAAAAAACTGCTACCAGCAACCCAGTCAAAGCAGCTTTTCTGGACTTGAAGCTCTAGCTTCAGCTATCCAACACTTTCTACCTGGGGACATTTTTGAAACCCAAATTCAAAATTTAGTGTGAGCCTCCAAGTTAATGAAAAATTTAGAGTGCAGAATACAGAGCAAATATCAGCATTTAGATTTAAAGTAAGAGATGTCAAAAAGTTGCTTAATGTATATGCTACTTTTTCCATTTTATTATATAAGAAAATTATGGTTATTTGTCTCTTTAACTAGAATATGTGAAGTAATTTCATGATGATCTGTATTCATCACTGAGTGCTTCCTGGTTCCTTTTTCCCTGAAGAAAAATAACTTTAATTACTTTGGTATGAGGCAACCTTCATGCTCAATGTCTAGAATAATTAGGACTTCACCTCTTTTATTTAAGTATACTGAAAAGGGTGGTTTTTTCTCATTTTTGATGAGTGTCCATGATCAGTATTAACTAAAGGTAAATTAATTTGCAAAAGAGACAAAGGACATGAAAACTATAACAAGTCAGCTGCTGCTCTCAGTCACTCATGCAACCTCGTTGACTTAAATAGGATGCACTGGAGTGCCCATATTCTAATAGTCTGAACAGGAAAAAAGGACTGCCTGAGGAGTAAATTAAATAATTATAAATATATAATATATATATTTATATGCAAGATACATACTGGGCCAAAAACTGCTTGCCTTATTCACATACTCCTATTTAAGTTAACAGGGCAACTCAATCTGTGTTTTAGGATTTTTTATAGTGGCCATCATCACAGTATCTAACCAACTACTTCCATAAGCAGTTCAGGTAGGAGTTGGCCAATATTTTGTGTGTGCATGTACCCATACACATATTTTTGGGAGAGAGAGGTAATAATTGGTATCAATATGGAAGTAATGTTTTTAGTTTTGGGAAAAAGTTAAAAAGGTGAGATCTTCACACCTACTCTGACCTCTTTACATCTTGTAAAAGGGACAGAGTGGCATAAAAGAGCCCTAAAAGTCCTGTTTCCATGCAGGGGAGGATTTCCCCAACACAGACACAGCGGAGGACAGCTATAAGGATACCTCCTGAGTATCCTCTCACAAGCTCTCATATAGGAGACATTAGGGTTTTCCTGGGTAGGGGAGACATATCGGTGGCAGGGCCACAGCAAAAGTTCTGTGGAGATTCCAGGCAATGTGACAGCTCATAGGGCCCCGGCCTGTCTAAGCTATGAGGGGGGCCTCTGAAGCCCCTGGAACAGCTTAGGATCAGCAGGATGCAGAGATGGCTTAAAGCCACCATAGCTCTCCCTCCTCCAGACTGGGAGTTCTAGGGTGCACCTGTTAGAGGTGGAGCACAGAATCTCAACCCTAGTATGAAATGTTTTTCTACCTGATGTAATGGACAGTGAGGTAGGATCAGAGGGCTTGGTTCTGGATGGTCTTTCATTACCTTTTCAGTACCTCTTTCTGGACTACTGGGAAGTGTGGGGAATGAGTACGTGTACAGGAAAGATGTCTTGATGAAAATACATTCCTTCCCATCATATTCTTGGGAATACCTTCAATTTTGCAGTTGTAAGGGCTGGCAAAAAAATTCAATTCCCCATTCATCCCACAGGGTTAAAGATATCTCCCAGGTCTGGGAGGTTCCTTTTGAACTCAAATTCACTGTACCAGGAGCATAGTGCACCGATTGTGCTACTTGCTCTGGCATAGCTTCCAGAATGCATGTCTGAGTTGGTCATCTACTCCTCACTTATTCTGCCTAGTTCAGGAAGGTAAGATAACAGTGTTTGTTATATCCCACTTATTCTCTAAATACCAAAAAGATCTCCAGCCTTCCCTTACTGTACCCATCTCCATAAGTACAGGAGTAGTCAAATCTACAAAGGAGATAGATTAAATTTGATTAACATTATACTCCTACTTTGTGACATTTGGTCTAGCCAAACAGCCATGACAGTGAATGCTTCTTTCTAAATTGATCCGGTTTGCTTGAATCCAATGTGCACCCCTACATTTTCCTTTGCAATATACAAAACAGTAACCAAAGCCATTGGAAACCCCCATTGCCTTGTTACTTTTCTTCAGGCCTAGTCTACACTAGAAAATTAGGTTGATTTAACTACATCAGTCAGGCATGTGAAAAATCCAGATCCCTGAATGGCATAGTTAAGGCAACCTAAATCCCCATGTAGACAGCGCTAGGCTGACAGAAGAATTCTTCCATCAATCTATACACTGCCTTTTGGGGAAGTGGATTACCTACACCAACAAGAGAATCCCTCCCGTCAGTGTAGGTAGTGTCTACACTGAAGTGCTGCGCCGGCTCAGCTACAGCGTTTTAAATGTAAATAAGTACTCAGTGACACACATCACCTGCTGGTACGTGTCTTCTAGGTTTCTTCTTGACAAGCAGCAGAAGAGAGGGTTATGTGGGGTAGAAGGCCAAAACTGGGTGGAGCTAGGCTTAGATTGATCTTAAACTAGTGCAAGTAGAGCTAGAAAATATTAATTTGTGAAAAACCTCAGCCTCTATATAACAATCCAGAATGTCTCATAAGTTTGAGTAGCCTAATTATAATCAATAACTCATTTTAGAGGCAAGAAAGACTATGGATCAGATTTGCCTCTCCCTTACCCCAGCTTAATTCCAGAATAATTCCTGGACTTCAGCAAAATTATTCTGGATGGACACCATTGTTATTGAGAACAGAATCTGATCTGATGAGACTAAATAAATAAATAATAATAATCGTCACTATCATGACTCAAAGGTAGATATAACTAACTAGCGTTGTCACTAATGAACTACCTCAGACTTATAATTTTATAGCATTATTTCAGATTCCATCTTTTGCTACTTAAATCTTTGTAAAAATCCTATTTCTATTTCTATCTCATATAAAATAACCCAATTTCACTTTGTGCAGGGAATATATTTATCCTCAAGAGATTAACTTTTCTGAAAGAAACACACATCCTCTTCCTTGTCAAAAATGCAAACTCCATAAGATTTAATATCTATTACTGATATGGTCTTGCCCAGAATCACTTGGAGTCTGATGACAAGAGATTCAAACAACTTTTGATATTGTGCAGATACAACTATATAATTTACATGAAAGTTACATATACATTTAGTTACTGCAATTTTCAAGCTAAACTTTTCAACATCACTTTATTGATTGCTAAAAGATATACCTCATGTGAAAATCCACATTGATCCTATGTGAATGAGATGAATGGCAGATTTAAAAGCAATCATTTCCTTTGAGAAAAATATATGGAGAATTTCTTGCGGATTTGGAAAACTTTCTTCAACTTTCTCATCAAAAAAGAGCTTATGAGACAATCAAAAGAATATAACAAATGAGTAATAAGCTGGACTTGAGGTGTTTTGCCAGCACTGACTGCATTTGAAATTGTTTCATCAGGCTGGATCCTCTCCAGCACACTTGCTAGTAAATATTATCTTCACTCTTTGTGTTGTGTTGTATTTTAAAACGTCTCAGTGACACCTTGTTAAAAGGAATGCCAGAGTTTAAGTTAAATATTTTGTTTTTACCTGTTATATAGCAAATCAAACACACCATAGAAAATTATAATAATCTTTTTTTTTAAGAAATGAAAGTGCAATGAATCAGTGTTGTTGTTGTTGTTGTTTAATATTTAGAGCCCTACAGGACAGTGAACTTGTCTTCTAAACATCCTAATTCACTTGCCCTACTGCATATAAATTGCATTTCTCCTTTTAGTTGAATTACATTAATTTTACTATTTGTAAATTTGATAACACAAAATAAAATTAGCAATATATTTTAATGTAAACATATATGATCATTTTAAACCTATGTTTCATCACCACTACATTTAATTATTGTTGTTGTTTATTATTATTAAAACGGGGGGAAATCGTGGCACGGGTTTACGAGAAAATCTTTCCAGACTATGTATCCCTTTCAGGAATCTGATTTGTCTTGTGTACCCCAAGTTTCAACTCACTTTAAAGCTGCGTGCTTACAAAATCAGACATAAAAATACAAAAGTGTCACAGTACACTATTACTGAAAAATTGCTTACTTTCTCATTTTTACCATATAATTATAAAATAAATCAATCAATTTGAATATAAATATTGTACTTACATATCAGTGCATAGTATATAGAGCAGTATAAACAAATCATTGTTTGTATGAAATTTTAGTTTGTAATGACTTCAGTAGTGCTTTTCATGTAGCCTGTTGTAAAACTAGGAAAATATCTAGATGAGTTGATGTACCTACTGGAAGACTTCTGCATACCCCCAGGGGAACACATACCCCTGGTTGAGAACCACTGCTATAGAACACCAAATTAGGAGGAGGATGTGGATGAGGCATTTCGAGAACTACTAACAAACATATCTAAAACATGAGACCTGGTATGAATGGGGACCTTAATTGCCCAGGCTACATACAACAAAACACAAGATGTCCAATACATTCTTGGAATACATTGGGGACAGCATGTTGTTTCAACAGGTAGAGGAAGTAACCAGAAGCACAGGCATTTTCGACTTGATTCTGACTAACAGAGAGGAATTGATTGGGAATCTGAAGGTTGAAGGCAATTTGGGTGAATGTGATAGATTTCATGATTGTAAGGAAAGGAAGGCGTGAGCACAGCAGAATAAGGACAATAGACTTCAAAAAAGCAGAAATCAACAGCAAGAGACAATATTAAATGGCACTACAGCAAACTATCCTGATGAGAATGAACGACATGATGCATAGTAAGAGGCCAATATGGCTCCATCAGGAGCTCTTTAATGACCTGAAAATAAAAAAAAAGGAATCCTACAAAAAGTGGAAACATGGACAAATTGCTAAGGATGAGTACAAAAGTATAGTGCAAGGATGTAGGAACAAAATCAAAATGCTAAGTCACAAAATGAATGACACCTAGCAGGGACATAAAAGTCAATAAGAAGAGGTTCTATAAATACATTAAGAGCAAGAGAAAGAAGAAGGAAAATACAAGTCCACTAGTTAGCAGGGAAGAAGTGTTAATAATGGATAACATCAAGACATCTGAGGTGTTTAATGTCTATTTTGCATCAGTCTTCACTAAAAAAGGTTAATTGTAACTACATACTTAATATAATTAATATTAAAAACAAGGAAGACACAAGACAGAATAGGGAAAGAACAGGTTAAAGAATATTTTACTAAGTTAGATGTATTCAAGTTGGCAGGGCCTGGTGAAGTTCATCCTTGCATACGTAAGGAACTAGCTGAAGCAATCTCAGAACCACTAGCAAGTGTCTTCAAGAACTCATGGAGAACTGGTGAGATCCCAGAGGACTGGAGAACAACAAACATAGGGCCTATCTTTACAAAAAGGATCCAGAGACATATAGACCAGTCAGTCTAACTTCAATACCTGGAAAGATACGGGACCAAATTATTAAACAATCAAGTTGTAAGCACCTGGAGGATACCATGGTAATAAGTAATAGCCAACATGGATGTTTCAAGAACAAATCATGCCAAACCAATCTAATTTCTTTGTTTGGCAAGGTTACTAGTGTGGTGGATGGGGAAAGCAGTAGACATGATATATATATTGATTTTAGTAAGGCTTTTGACACAGCCACAGATGACATTATCATAAAGAAACTAGAGACATATGGACAAGATGAAATACTATAAGGTTTGTGTACAACTTGTTGAAACACCACAATCAAAGGGTAGTTATCAATGGTTCACTGTCAAACTGGGAGGGTGTATCAACTGGGGTTCCACAGCAGTAAATTCTGGGTCCCCTACTATTGAACACTTTCATTAATGACTTGGATAATGGATTGGAGTGTATGCTTATAAAATGTACAGGTAATACCAAGATGGGAGGGGTTGCAAGAACTTTGGAGGGCAGGATTAGAAGTCAAAATGACTTGAACAAATTTGAGAATTGGTCTGAAATCAGTAAGATGAAATCAATAAAAATAAGTGCAAAGTACTACACTTAGGGAAAATTCAAATGCACAAATACAAAATGTAGACTAAATGGTTAGGCACTAGTATTGCTGACAAGGATGAGAGTGTTATAGTTGATGGCAAATTGAATATGAATCAACAATGTGATGCAGTTGCAAAAAAGGCTAATATCATTTTGGGGTGCATTAACAAGAGTGTTGTATGTGAGATACAGGAAGTCGTTGTCCCACTCAGCTTGACAAAGTCCTGGCTGGGATGATTTAGTTGGAGTTGGTACTCCTTTGAGCAGGGGGTTGGACTAGACGACCTCCTGAGGTCTCTTCCAACCCTAATCTTCTATGATTCTACTTGGCACAGGCGAGGCCTGACTTGGAACATTTTATCCAGTTTTGGGTGCCACACTTTAAGAAAGATGTGGACAAACTGGAAAGAGTCAAGAAGAGAGCAACAAAATGATAAAAGTTAAGAAAACCTATGACGAAAGGTGAAAAAACCTGGACATGTTTAGTCTTGAGAAAAAAAAGATGGAGGGGGGATCGGATAACTGCCTTGAGATATTTTAAGGGCTGTTACGAAGAGGACTATGATCAGTTGTTCTCCACCATGTCCACTAAAGGTAGGACAAGAAGTAATTGGCTTAATCTACAGCAAGGGAGATTTAGATTAGATATTAGGAAAACCTTTCTAACTATAAGAATAGTTAAGCACTGGAACAGGTTTCCAAGGGAGGGTGTGGAATGCCTGTCAATGAAGGTTTTAAAGAACAGGTTAGACAAACACCTATCAGGGATGGTCTAGGTATACTTGATCTTTCCTCAGTACAAGAACTGGACTAGATGACCTCTCAAGGTCTCTTCCAGTCCTTCATTTCTATGATTCTGTGATTATTTGTTTATGGTGGTGTCCACAATATGCTAGCCACTGTCTGGAAAGTCACGAAAGGATGGACCCTGTCTTGAAAAACTCACAGTCTAAGGATTATTTGCTTAAACAAATTGGCACATACTTTAGGGGTACACATAGGAATTAGTGTGGCTAAATCAATATTTGCATGCACAAATGCTAAGTTTGTTTGTGTTTTGACAAATTGGTCCTGAACCTAACAATTTTGAACAAGTCAGAAGGTTCTGCTTTTGGCATATGTAGATATGTGACTTATAGTTTTGCTCTCTGGGTACTCTATGTTTATATTTCTAGGAATCTGCTGGAGGCATCAGCTATTTGTCTTCAGTTCTGGTTCAGCTTGTTACAGAAAACATACATATTATGCTCTCTTATGGAGAGCTTGACCTTTGTTTTTTTCCCCCTTCATCTAAAATGAATGTCATTCATAGTGTTTGAAAGTTTTTATAAATATGAGAGATATTTCCTATACATATAATAAGGAACACTCAACCAGAAAAAAATGTTCCATGGTAGAAACTAATGAAGTTAGTTAGGTATGTACCTATCAGAAACAATATAGAGGTACAACTGGCTCGGAGTATTGTCCTAACTCAGCAAAGCAATTAAAACACAAACTACTTGGTACCATATAAAACAATTTCTATTGTAATTTCTATTGAGTTTACCAGACTGATGGAAATGACCACATGGAGCCTAAATTTCAAATGTCCATTTCCCAGTTTAGAAAATCATTGCATGTCTTATAAGTGTAAAAGTTCATTGTGTTACAGAAACCACATTTGAAAACTAGATTTATATTATGGTTTAGTAAGTGGTGTTTTTAAAAATGTAAATTATTACTAAGGATCATCTGAACCTCACTGATCTTTCTCACAACTCAAGATATAAAAGTAATTTGGACGTAAGTTCAAAAACTTTACAGAGTAGAAGCAATGCTTCAAGGTGAACTGTGGATGGGATCATGATTTTTCAAGTTCCAGACCAGTGAAAGC
Source organism: Natator depressus (assembly GCF_965152275.1). Classification (NCBI taxonomy): domain Eukaryota; kingdom Metazoa; phylum Chordata; order Testudines; family Cheloniidae; genus Natator; species Natator depressus. Next base: position 50,065,318 of record NC_134237.1, read on the forward strand.
TATTTGTCACTGAGCTGATAGGTAGTTTCAAGAGCAAGGATTTAGTTCACCAGTTGCTTTGCTCTTTCTAGCAATGGGCTATGAAGTGGCATTGTTAGCAGCAGTAATCTACCTACCCACTCTCATAGCCCAAAGGCTAGAAAAGAAATTCCCCCACTGCAATCAGAGAAGGAAATACAAGATGTGAAAAGAGAATGAAAAAACCAAACAAACGAGCGGGTAGGTAAACCTTTCAAAATTCATACAACTTTCATACAGTATATTTGACTTACCTCAGTGGAGTGTGCACTGTAGGAAAAAAACATGTCACTGCTCTAAAACTGTCTTTTCTAATTCAGTGCACCCATGTATTGTTATAAATCTGTTTCCCAGTCACTAAAAGATACGAAGACAAGAGTACAAGTTAGACTGTTAGCTATCATCTCAGATAATGAAAACTTTCAGTATTCAGCAGCCAATGTAAAAAAAGACAGAATTTAGATGAGTCTTTCCTAATTAACAGTTGCAAGCACCCAGTAGAAGAAGGATTCTTTTACTCATGTCTGTATGCCCACAGAAAGTGGCAATTTTCAGTAGCTCCAGTTCTGCTCAGTGAGGTAATGAGTCTTCATGAAAAAATAAAAGAAAAAGAATCTTAAAACCTGTGTTACAACTTACAAGATATGTGGGGTGCTCATCAGTTCAAGTGTCATGACATGCAATGCTAACCTTCAACCAAAACTCAGTGACCCTTCTTTTCTGAGGTACAGAAACGTTTAAATAATATTTATATTTCATAGTTATGTGACTCCATACTTCTGAGTGCCAGCTAGGACTAAGGGCAGGAAATGTGGAGTTCTCATGGGAAAAGATAGTCTTGTGAAATATGAAGCCTCAGAACTGGATCTGAATCCAGATCTGAAGTTTCCCTCGGTGAGGGATGTTTGGAATTGAGGTTTTGGTTGAGGCCCATCTCTAGAGATTTCCAGTTCATTTTGCCCACTCAGGAGTTTCAGATAAATTTGGATAATCATCAAGATTTCAGGTGATTATTCAAATGGAAGTGAAGTTCAGTCTTCGGAGTTTCAGACATCATTATTTTATAATTAAATAAATGGAGTAATATTTGTTTAGTATAATTTCAAGTGGATGGTTCAGTATTATGGCAGCTCTCTAAAAATGTCTTTTGCCATTCTTTAACAAACCAAAGGGAGCAAGAGAATCAAAATGTTTATGATGCTTCATATCTTTGGTTACTAGGAAAGCATTTCAACTGTGTTGAGACTTGAAAAATTTATTTGCAATTGGGAATAGAGCAGAAAGTAATTTCTAGTGCAATGAACAAGTTTAACATTATCAACATTCACCATTGGAATCTCAGAGTCTGTCTCACTTCTTTAGTTTACACAAAGGATCCAGATGAACCACATCTGGAGTCCTGTAAAAAAGGTTAAAGCTAGAGTTTCCAACTATAATTCATGGATTGAAAGTAACCTAGTTAATGGAAATTGCTTGGGCTGATCCCACAACTGAATACTGCAAAAGCAGGGAAGAAAGGTAAGCAGCAGGATACGGACCCTGGACTTCAGGAAAGCAGACTTCGACTCCCTCAGGGAACAGATGGGTAGGATCCCCTGGGGGACTAACATGATGGGGAAAGGAGTCCAGAAGAGCTGGCTGTATTTCAAGGAATCCCTGTTGAGGTTACAGGGACAAACCATCCCGATGAGTTGAAAGAATAGTAAATATGGCAGGTGACCAGCTTGGCTTAACGGTGAAATCCTAGCGGATCTTAAACATAAAAAAGAAGCTTACAAGAAGTGGAAGATTGGACATATGACCAGGGAAGAGTATAAAAATATTGCTCGGGCATGTAGGAATGAAATCAGGAGGGCCAAATCGCACCTGGAGCTGCAGCTAGCAAGAGATGTCAAGAGTAACAAGAAGGGTTTCTTCAGGTATGTTGGCAACAAGAAGAAAGCCAAGGAAAATGTGGGCCCCTTACTGAATGAGGGAGGCAACCTAGTGACAGAGGATGTGGAAAAAGCTAATGTACTCAATGCTTTTTTTGCCTCTGTCTTCACGAACAAGGTCAGCTCCCAGACTGCTGCGCTGGGCATCACAGCATGGGGAGTAGATGGCCAGCCCTCAGTGGAGAAAGAGGTGGTTAGGGACTATTTAGAAAAGCTGGACGTGCACAAGTCCATGGGGCCGGACGAGTTGCATCCGAGAGTGCTAAAGGAATTGGCGGCTGTGATTGCAGAGCCATTGGCCATTATCTTTGAAAACTCGTGGCGAACGGGGGAAGTCCCGGATGACTGGAAAAAGGCTAATGTAGTGCCAATCTTTAAAAAAGGGAAGAAGGAGGATCCTGGGAACTACAGGCCAGTCAGCCTCACCTCAGTCCCCGGAAAAATCATGGAGCAGGTCCTCAAAGAATCAATCCTGAAGCACTTACATGAGAGGAAATTGATCAGGAACAGTCAGCATGGATTCACCAAGGGAAGGTCATGCCTGATTAATCTAATCGCCTTCTATGATGAGATTATTGGTTCTGTGGATGAAGGGAAAGCTGTGGATGTATTGTTTCTTGACTTTAGCAAAGCTTTTGACACGGTCTCCCACAGTATTCTTGTCAGCAAGTTAAAGAAGTATGGGCTGGATGAATGCAGTATAAGGTGGAGGGAAAGCTGGCTAGATTGTCGGGCTCAACGGGTAGTGGTCAATGGCTCCATGTCTAGTTGGCAGCCGGTATCAAGTGGAGTGCCCCAGGGGTCGGTCCTGGGGCCGGTTTTGTTCAATATCTTCATAAATGATCTGGAGGATGGTGTGGATTGCACCCTCAGCAAATTTGCGGATGATACTAAACTAGGAGGAGTGGTAGATACGCTGGAGGGCAGGGATAGGATACAGAGGGACCTAGACAAATTGGAGGATTGGGCCAAAAGAAATCTGATGAGGTTCAATAAGGATAAGTGCAGGGTCCTGCACTTTGGACGGAAGAACCCAATGCACCGCTACAGACTAGGGACCAAATGGCTAGGAAGCAGTTCTGCGGAAAAGGACCTAGGGGTGATAGTGGACGAGAAGCTGGATATGAGTCATCAGTGTGCCCTTGTTGCCAAGAAGGCCAATGGCATTTTGGGATGTATAAGTAGGGGCATAGCCAGCAGATCGAGGGACGTGATCGTTCCCCTCTATTCGACATTGGTGAGGCCTCATCTGGAATACTGTGTCCAGTTTTGGGCCCCACACTACAAGAAGGATGTGGATAAATTGGAGAGAGTCCAGCGAAGGGCAACAAAAATGATTAGGGGTCTGGAACACATGACTTATGAGGAGAGGCTGAGGGAACTGGGATTGTTTAGTCTGCAGAAGAGAAGAATGAGGCGGGATTTGATAGCTACTTTCAACTACCTGAGGTGGTTCCAGAGAGGATGGTTCTAGACTATTCTCAGTGGTAGAAGAGGACAGGACAAGGAGTAATGGTCTCAAGTTGCAGTGGGGGAGGTTTAGGTTGGATATTAGGAAAAACTTTTTCACCAAGCGGGTGGTGAAGCACTGGAATGTGTTGCCTAGGGAGGTGGTGGAGTCTCCTTCCGTAGAGGTTTTTAAGGTCAGGCTTGACAAAGCCCTGGCTGGGATGATTTAATTGGGGATCTGTCCTGCTTTGAGCAGGGTGTTGGACTAGATGACCTCCTGAGGTCCCTTCCAACCCTGATATTCTATGATTCTATGATTCTATGAAAAGCTTGTGTAAAAAATATTTCACACATTGTTAAATTTAGCTTGATTTGTTCTTACTGTGTTTTTGTTTGGACCATCTAATGGTTTAACTAAATACATTAATGAGTTTTAAATAAATTTCTTATTGTTTTAATCTGGAAAAAAGTTAAATGTAATTGTAGGTAATGTCTTCACGTTATATATAGTAGATATGTTGTCCCACTTTGTATCTCATGCTTGTTTATTCCCTATGTACCTTCTCTCTCCACAGTTACATATATGACTATGGTGTACATATACTGTACTTGGTCTGCTAATATTGTACCATATTTAAGCAAAACTCCACATGAGCTTCATTGTGGAACTTTGCTTAAAAATAGTGATATAATATGTTCCATGTGTTTCTTCAGTTAATATTACACATAATGCCTCATGTATATTTAATTAGAGGACAATTAATACAGATTCACAGATTTTAAGGCCAGAAGGGGATGATTATGATCACGTAGTCTGAACCTCCTGCATGACACAGACTATACAACTGCACGGAGTAAATCCTGTATCAATCCTAGTAACATGGGGCTGAAAATATGTGTCAGTTTATTTCAAGAGCTGTTATAAACATTATTATGGAACAGCTTTGAGATATATACCACAATGTGGTAGAGTATCATCAACTGCAGGATAAGTCAAAGCTGTGGGGCAATTAGGATAACTGTGTGATGTTTATTCTTGTTATCTGTATTACGGCAGTGCCATAGGGCCACACTGTGCTAGCTGTGGTACAAACGTATAGGAAGAGATGGTACCTACTTCAAAAAGTTTATATTAAGCAAGACAGGCAAACAGGAGGAGGAAGCCATCCAGAAGTGCTCAAGGCCAGACAGCAGGTCAGGACAGAACTGGGAATAGAATCCAAGTCTCCACGTATACCTTAGTCACTAGACAACATGGTGTATGACTCTAAGGCTATGTCTACACTCCTCAAGGTAGGGGTGTGATTCCCCTGCTCATGTACACACACTTGCACTAGCTCATATCAACCGAGCAGGAGTATAAACAGCAGCGTAGCTGTGGCAGCATGGGTAGCAGCAGCAGAGGCGGGGCTGAGCCGTGCCAAGTGCACAGCAGCCTGAAACCGGCGGGTCTGTACCTGGCACAAACAGGCTGTGCCCCCGCTGCCAGTGCTACCATAGCTCTGCACTGCTATGCGTGCAGTGCGTGCACTAGCTCAGGGACAGCTAGCGCCAGTATGTGTATCCGAGCAGGGGAATCGCACCCTTAGCTTGTAGTGTAGACACAACCTAACGGAAATGCGTTCATTTTGCTTAGAAACGTCGAGTTACATGTCCTACCCTGAAGCTGTGTTCAGCCAGTGAGAGTGTTCTGCCCTGTAGCAGTGCCCGGCGGGGGAAATACATAAAGTCAATCTGACTTTAAAAATCCATGTAATCTGATCGGGGTCCAAAGATACTAATATGCTTTAATCATAGTGGTGTGATTATTGTGTAGCGCCCCTAAAGGGCAGTTAAGGTACTTGAGTACCTTAATTGTGCATATATTATTGTAACTTGTTTGGATTTCTTTTAAGTGTAACCTTAAATCAAAATTTCCTGGGTTTATTATGCTTGGCTTTGGGATAATTACATCTCTGTAAAGGTTTCTACCTTTCAATTACTGAGATATGCAGTACTGTTAACCTTGTCTCCATCTTAACATATTTTTTATATGGACTAAGTGCTTCGTATATAACGTTTTTGAATACAGTAAAATGCTTTAGTATGAAAGATAATATATAAATGTAAAATATTAATATTAATCATTTTTATGCCTTTCTTACAAATGACAGACAACTGTATAGTAATATAACTCCACAATGAAAGCTCCTTTCCCATTTGCATACAATATGAACTTTGTAGTGAATGTTTATGTTTTGTTTATGAAGGGTTATAATTCTATGGAATGAGCTATATAGTCCACTGGATGTGGGGCACTACAATAAACAATGTAACTATCCATAAGCAGTCCACCAAAGAAGAAGAAACTATTTTCATATTAACATTTCTGCATCTGACAGCAGAGAAATGCATTTTTGCCTAATGACTAGGTCACTGAAGAGAGAGCTTATTTATACAACCTTGGCTTACCAGTTTCCTGCATAAATTGTAATCTTTTGACCTCTAAATGCCCAGTGATTTATAGTGCCACAAAGACAGCACACTATACTTAAAAGTTTTAAGTCACCATTTAAATGGAACTTTTAAAGTGTAGCTGCACTTCTAATAATATACTTGAAATTCCAAGTTCAGTCAGTTCGCTGAATCAAGAAGCACTTTTTTTATATGTTTTGAAATGAAGAATTTACCTTTGTTATAAATAAAATTTATTCAAACTTGTGGGAAACAGCTGTCAAAATACAGCTCCAACTTCATCACAGTTGGTCTTAAAACAATGAGAAGTGAAAAGAGAGAGGGAGAGATAGTGTGCAACAGATACGTGAAAGTCTGATGGGAAATGGAATGACATATCTGATGCAAAAGTACTCTAACAATGCAAACTAGGCTGATGTGCATAACCATCCTAGTGTAATGGACATCGTTTTCACTTGGACAGATAAGATGTTATTTAGATTCTGTCATGAAATGTAAGTCTTCATTTTCGTTATATGTTAAAGTAACTAGACTTTCTACTCAAAAACAGCACAGCTGGGTAAGTTAAGGCCACAGCATCAGATGCTCTAAGTTTAAATATCCTTTCTTTTGTAGGGTTGTGTTATACCTGATTTAGGCAGCTTCTTGTAGCTAATTTATCTCTATACATCTTATAAATAAGGAATTTCCCCCCTCATTCATTTATAGGTAAAACTGCTCCATGCTCCACAGTCAGAAGGGCTCCCGCTTGTATGTAGTGGCACCTGAGTGGTTCTTCTGTACGGTGGTGGGAAGGATGACTGGATTGCACACAGGCCAATCACTATGTGCTAGAATCCAGTTCTGTACTGGTTACTTCTGTGCTGCTGAGAAAGGGAGTTTAAATTTAGGTGAAACAGAATAAAAGTGGAGCCAATTACTACATGTAATCTACTATTTATTCTCCTTGCATCATTAGAGACCTGATCCAAAATATCTTTAAGTCAATGGGAGTCTTTCCATTGTTTTCAGTAGGATTTGCATCAGTCTTATAGGATGGGGGCACCAGAGTGGATGGTAATACAGGTCTGTGGCTTGGGAAGGAATTGTACCACCCCACCCAATGAAGAGTTTTCCTTTGCCATGCCCTAAACCCAGATTTGGTATAGGGGATGTTTTTACTGTTTAGCATATAGCCTTCCTTCGCAGTTGCACATTGTGAACATTGCCAGAGAGAGCCCAGGTACCCTCTTCTCTCCTCTGGCTTTCAAAGTATTTAACTGCTTTGAATGTCTATAAATTAGAAATTTCATTTGAAAGTGTTGCATTTGTTTCTACAATCCTGGGATCAAATGACTCATGAACCTCAGAGGGCAAGAGATTTCTGCAAACTTCTATGACAAGCTAATGTTATACACAGGGTATTCAGATCCATAAGTGATATGATTTTAAAAATGTATAACAGAGCAATGGATATCAGGTCACCTTCCTGTGTTAGACATGTGTTATGAATTATTGCTTACAAGCTCCAAAATCATCTTTTGAGAATTGGGAATATATTAATAGATGAAAGGAAACGGTATTCACCACCAGTTGGACAGTTACACTAGATGCATTTCTAGGTTGAACTGCTTGAACTGAGAGTACACTGGGTTCAAGACAAGAGCAGGTATGGGGAGAGAAGGGAGCCTTTGCTGGGGCCAGACTGGGTTGTGGGCATCTCCAAGAATTTACAACTGGCTGTGCAGTAAAACTGTCAGGAGAGGGTGGGGCTAGAAGGCCAGGAAGCTTTGCCAGTATACTAGCAGATTGAACACATGAGGAGATAGGGCTCTGGGGGTAAAGTATTCAGGGGCAGTGAACAGGCATGAGAGGAAGCATGGAGGAATAAAGGGATGGGGTCAAATAGCAGGCAGGACAAGCATGAGAAACAACCTGGAGGGAGAATACAAACAAAGAAAACTTCAGGCAGCAGGAGAGAAGAGTCAATCATCAAGCAGGAAAAGGGGAAGAAGATTTGAAGAGAAACCACAACTGCTCCCTGCTTCCTACCTATTGGTGACGTGAGCCTGACATAGGGTCATTCTTCTTACCCAGACGCTCAAACTCCTTTGCCATACAGTGCTTGATAGTGCTGCCCGACTACCACCCTAACAAAAGGCTGTAATTTTAGTATTCCCATTATAGATGGTCAGAACATTTTTGACTAAATGTAATTTCACTGATATATGCTATTTTGTTGAAGCTGAAATGATTCACAGAGAGGGATCACTATCAATTAAGTTTTACATGCAAAGGTTACTGACATTCAGGGCTCTCTGGTCTCTTTTGCCCAGACAGAGAGTCAAATAGCTCAGGTTTGCTAAGTGAAAACAGCCAATTGGACACATATCCATTTCATAAAGAGACAGAGACTCAAATAGCTGAGGTTTGCAAAGTGAAAACAGCCAATTGGACACACATCCGTTTCATAAACATGTTTGAAAGGATTTCATCCCATTCACCAAAGGACTAGATTATAAATAGAAGATAGGATTGCTCTTCTAGTGGGTAATCCACTATGCTTTACTCAGACAGAATTCCCATCTGCACTGAGGATGTGCAATTGTGCAGCTGCACTGGAGCAATCTACGTATGTAGACAAGCCTGTGGCCTCACTCTGCATGCAGCAGAACTACTCACAAATAATGATGAAACTTAGATATATATAAGTAATTTTTCCCATTAGTCCTTCTCTAGCTCCAGATGACTAATTGTAAAGTCAACTAAGAGAAATTAACCGTTAAAATAAAGTGTTTTCATTGATTAATTAGTTAAAACTAAATTAATAACATTTAAAATCCCCAGAAAGGGAGAAGTGCCACAGACCCCATTAAGTCCACCAGGGATTTCACTATTACTGCTGATTTCACATGAAAGGTACTCAGTTACTGTGAAGATAGGCAGACAGACAGACTTTATGAAGAGATTTGGCTGAAGGAAGATTATAGGATCAGGTCCATTTTTGTGACTTTCACAAGACTCTTCAATGAGTAAACATATAAAAGAAAAAAAATCAAAATAATATGAAAACAGAATAATAGAATCACAGGACTGTGGACCTTGAAATATCATCTAGTCCGGTCCTCTGACCTCATGGCAGGACTAAGTATTATCTAGACCAGTGGTGAATCGGAAAGAGCGAACCGCAGCCACTGGGAGCTGCAAGTGGCCATGCCTACAGATGGTCAATGTGAACAAAATGTCTCGTGGCCCGCCAGCAGATTACCCTGACAGTTGCCCACCACTGGCTTACATTCTTAAGTAAATAAAGATGAAGAGACAGATTCTTGTCCTCTTTTCCCAGCCCAGAGGTGTAAATGGGACTTAACACTCCCCCCTGACTGGTCTAACAAGCTTGAATGGGATTCAGGGAGAGAGAGAGCTATTCATATACTGCATCATGTGGAGAATAATTTCTACTGTTACCACTCTTTACTTATTCATCCTGAGATCGGGATGCACCTTTTTAGCTATAACTGAATATGCCTCATTCAGAGAACAAATAAAAAAAATTGAAGATGAAAAAGCTGAAGGAAATTGGCAGTAGCAAGGAGAACTGTAAAGTCAGATGATGCTATTAAGATAGGAGAACAGGATTATAAATGAGACACGAGACACTTCTGTAGGTTGAAACAAATACAAAAAAGAGGACTATTTTTCAAGTTTGGCAATGCAATTGTGCATGTAAGTTGCGGCTGAATAACAGATGTGTGCGCAAGTAAGGTGTCAGAGTTTACATATGAGCATTGGTTATCTGAACCCATACATCAGGAATGCACAGATGGATGTGTGCAATTGCGCATGTCTAACTTTAAATACTTGGCCCTAATTTGGACACAAACCTATGAAAGTCCACCCATCCCCAAGAAGCAGTTCTGTTCACAGAATCACAAACAGCTGGGAAGAAGCTAGTGGGACCACTGGGGTGGGGGAGAACAAGCAGGATGTCAGTGACAGATGAGTGATATTGCTGAGAGAGAGAATTAATTCTTGCTTTAGTATTTCCAAAGGAAGTTGAAGGTCACATCCTGGAGACTATAGAGGTGAAATGTTAAAAGGCCGTATGATAATGCAGATAGTTGGACAATTAAACTACCAGACATTGACTAGGCATTATAAACTCAAATGAATTAAATCCCAAAATTGTAAAGTAAACAGCATGGGGACCTTCTGATAGTTTTCTAATCCCCAGGTTGGGGAAGTCCAATAAGACTTGAGGGGAGGTAATGTTAATTCCATATTTGAGAAGGGATCCTGAGAGGATACTGGTGACCTATATACTTGATTATGTTAAAGGAGAAATATCAGTAAGAAATGAGATTATAACACATAACTTAGAAGTGTTTGAAATTGCTTCAGGCAGCATGGATTCAGGAAATCAACTGTTCCTTGAGTAAAGTGCTTCGTGGGCAGACAGCAGGAAGAATCTAGTTGGATTAAGGGGGCAGACGCATAAGAACAACACTTCAAAGGATTGAGAGGGATTGCCGCTTATCCCAACCGAGACAAATCAAGCCTCTGAACTTTTTGAAGATCACACATCACTATCTGTGATGCAAGGTTTGGAATAATTTCTGGTAGATGAATAAGGGGATGCAGTGGGAATTCTGACTTGAAACCAAGCATGACTCAGCACTCTGGTGTGCAAGCAATTCAGATAGCAATGTAGCTTTCCCAAAGGCCTTTAATTTCATTTTGCACTTTATCATACCACAGAACAGAGCCATGAAGGTTATCTGAATCTGTGTGAGCAAACAAAGTCAGATAAGCTTTATCAGTGCTGTGCCTATGAATGCTCATTTAAGATACTGTCGTTCCATATTCCTCCAAGATTATATTATGATGCGCCACTGAAAGATAACACTTCACACGCTCTCCAAAAAGTTTGCCATTGCCTTATTAAACTCAAAGTTGTCAGTTTCCATGACTTTTCTTCTTTGCAGCTTAGATCATTTCTACACAAAATACCTCTCTGAAACTGAAGAATTGGTAATACTGCAGGTGGTAAATACTAATGCCTTGCCATTATAGGGGGCCTTTCACCAGACATTCCAAGAACACTTTACAGATCCTAATGAATTAATCCTCACAACATCTTTGTGGATAAGTATTTTCCTTACTTAGAGACAGGAGAAACTGGGGAACAGAGAAGTTAAGTGACTCACCTAAAGCGATGTAATCACACAACTGAAAGTTCATAACTACACATTGTCCCAGTTTTCCTGCAGATTTTTGTAGGCATCCTAGCAGAAGAGAATTTTAAGGAGGGATTTGATGGAGAACAATGAGATAGCTTTGTGGATGTTTACAAGGAGCTACAGAGGTATGGAAACCACTCTAATGTGCACAGCCTTAATATACATAAACTAAAAAGGATTTTACTAAACACCATTCAATGGCATTATCATGTTGGCCAGCTAATGGGAAATAACAATCTGATTATCTTCCTTTTGTCTCTAGAAGTCCAGTGAGGCAGAGTTTGGACTTCCAGGATGAAATTCTCTGTTTGCAGAACTTTTAACCCAGGGGCATGTGGCAAAAATGGGGTACTTTGTGGGCTGAAGAGGCCCCCAACATAATTTAGACAGTCCTAGGAGCCTGCATGAGTTACAGCAGCCTCCCAAGGCTGCAGGATGGACTGCAGTGCTATCCAGAATCTTCTCAGTACTTCATGCTGTACCCCCACCCCATACCTCCAACTGGGGATTGTTATGGGGTCCTCAAAGACAGCCATATGGCTGTATTCCTCAGGGTCTGCACTGGAAGCTACACTGACAGAATCAGGACTTTTAGACCCCTTTACACTTTCTCAGTCTACATAGGAACACAGAAATTGCTTATCATTGAATGGGGTGAATGACAAGAACAGTTATCCATCTAGTCCAGTGGTTCCCAAACTTGTTCCGCCGCTTGTGCAGGGAAAGCCCCTGGCAGGCCAGGCCGGTTTGTTTACCTGCCGCGTCCGCAGGTTCGGCCGATCGCGGCTCCCACTGGCCGTGGTTCGCTGCTCCAGGCCAATGGGAGCTGTGGGAAGCGGCGCGGGCCGAGGGACGTACTGGCCGCCACTTCCAGCAGCTCCCATTGGCCTGGAGCAGCGAACCGTGGCCACTGGGAGCTGCGATCGGCCGAACCTGCGGACGCGGCAGGTAAACAAACCGGCCCGGCCCGCCAGGGGCTTTCCCTGCACAAGGAGCGGAACAAGTTTGGGAACCACTGGACTAGTCTAATATCTTGTTTGACAGTGGTCAGTAGCAGAAACTTCCGGGAAAAATGAAAGAATCCATGCAGTAGATAATTTTGGCATATTTTTATTGGCATTATAATACATAATATTTGTTATTACTTTGACCTAGGATGGAGAAAAATAGAAATAAAAGAAAAGATTGTTCAGATGTTCTACCAGCTCTAGCTAGAAATCCAGCAAAATATCTCTGAGTTCAAACCTTCAACCAGCCAGATTCAGTTTCTCTGTGGCATCCCTTTATCTTTCTCAAACACATAGCCTTAAAATCATATGCCTAACTGTCACGCTAAAGGACCCATCTCTGGTACCAAAGGAAACCCAATTAAAAAGTCCTACAACACAGCTGAAATAGATTTCTGCCTTCCTATGTGAGGAGGATCAGGCCACATTTTAGCTGTGTTTGCAGACTGTGTGTTTTAAAGCCATAGGACTAACTTCTCTATTCATATCAAGGTAAAACTAGGAGTAATTCCACTGAAGTCAGTGGAGCCAGGCTACTGTACAGTCATGGTAAGTGAAAAGAAAATCCGGTTCTTTGACCTTAATTTGGGATTAGAATACTAGAACTGTCTTTTAAATATGTCAGACTCCCATGCTGCAAATGAGCCTCTCACTGAAATTTGGTATTATAGTGTAGATGGGTCAAAAAATAACAGACACTTCTAAGAGCCATTGAATTATAAGAACCAACATATTATATTGAAAGGAGCTGCTAACTGGGACAGAATGGACCAAGTTTTCAAAGCACTGAACCTTTAGATCAGGTTGTTGCACAAATTGTATTTGTAACCACTGCACATTTTAAGAAGGCCACACAAGTGTCTTGTTGATGCAAGAAGTGAGAGTAGCAGGGCCAAGAAATATGCATTCACAATGGAAGTCTCAAAGGAGTACGCTTGGGGGCAAATAGTCATAGGGGAGCAAATTTATTGTACCTGAGAATGCTCCTGAATGGGTCAGCAGCAGGAAAGGAGCTTGCATTAGAACAGCTATTTTATACAAGCTAAGCCCAGAAACAAATAGACTCACCATCTGCAGCTGGTTTTGATTGGTTTGCCGAGCAGCTAATGCTTCCTGTTCAGATTTTGGCTAAACTAAGGTACAGAAAGAAACAAGGTTAATTGGCCCAGTAGCTGGTGCAGAGCCTGACTGTTTCTCCACATATGGATTTAAAGGTCATGTGTTAGCTTCCTCGATTTGCTATCACAGTAAGTGTTGGACAGGTGCAGGTCTGACACACATCCATCCTGAATTTTTATGTGGAGTTACAAGGGTTCTGCAGGAATGGGCTGCTTGGGTCACAGGCCTGAATACTATGTTACAAACACAGGCCGCAGTGAGCATGTCTCTTCCCTAGAACAAGCAGACAACCATCCTCATCACCCACCCATTAATATAGGCAAACAGCCACGCTCCTCTGTTGAGTGCAGGCAGAGACCCACCTTAAATACTGGTTAATGCTGCATTAAAGCACAGATTGAGGAACCTTACTTGTCTGTTTTTTTTTCTCCAGTGTTAATTAGGTTAGACCCTGAGCACTAGCACTAATATTGTATTTATGTCCTCTCTACCGTGGCTCTTGGGAAGGAGGGCTCTTACTTGTTAAAAGTATTTGCATGTTTTAAGTACATGCTGGACTTCAGGGGATTTGGAATTAATGAAGTAACCTCACAGCAGAGAGGTGTTAGCCTCAAAACAGTGTTTTATTTAGAAGTATGTTTCTGAAGATATCGGATCAGCTGTAGTTTTCCACAATTGTCTCTCATAGACTTAGGTGTCATGTTTTTGTCTATAAAATATGGAAATTGCTTCCAGGTTCTGAGCTGAAAATAATACCCGGGTGATATATTCAGGAGGGTGTCTGCACTTGTCACTTAGCTAGTAATCATGTTTATAAGGCTGTCATTATTCCTCTTGGTTTGAGCCCTGTTAATATACGTGTATTCATCACGAGAGAAGAATAAAAGAACATTTTCAAGTTTTACAAAGTAAACTAGCACCCATTGCCTCAGTGCTAGGAAAGGAAGAGCGAACAACTAAAAGGCAGAACAGTTTTTCATTAACTACAGTAAAATGTCAGCAGGATTATTGTGTCAGAAGAAAGAAAGATGAAGAAAAGAATTACTTAGCAAATGGGCATAAATGAATATAAAATGTGAATGGAGGATCCCAGTTCCATCTAAGGGTAAAGACAGTATATGAAACATTATATTGTGCTATAGGATTGAAATGAGTTACCTGATCCACTTGATTATGCCCTCTATACTCAGAGGTTATCACCTATAAGGTGGTATTGATGGGAGGGAATGTTGCCAGATAGCCCACTGGGGAGAGCCAATACTGGGAACTAATTTCTGGGAGCATCACTTTCATAGCCATTATTCCTGGGGAGAAATGGACATTCAAAGAGCCTTTAACATAATTAAATTTACTCTTTCCTGCAAATGTTTGCGGAATTGCCTGTTGAAAACCATTTCAGGTAACACTGTTGTACTAACTAATGCTGTTCATATTGTCTGCAAAAAATTAACAAAAACAGCGGCTGAAAAGTGTTCTGTTATGTAACACTTACCTTCTATAATCTGGGAAAAGATGGGAAACACCACCTAACCCCAAGAATAATCATTATTATAGCACCCAGAGAAAGAAAGAAAGAAAGAAAGAAAGAAAGAAAGAAAGAAAGAAAGAAAGAAAGAAAGAAAGAAAGAAAGAAAGACAAACAAACAAACAGGTTTGACTGGTCCCCACAGTTGGCCCCACTGAGTATAACTGTTACTTGAAACCTTTCCAGGAAATGATCATTTGCCTTTCGTAGGTTAGGCCCCAAATATGATTGACACTGTTTCTACTTGGTAGGCAGTCATGATTTTATCCCAAAGTTGCCTCCCTGAGCCTCAAAACCCCTCACTTTAAAGGCACCTACATTTTTCCAATCTAGACTTTTCCACTAAAGACTTGTTTCCAAACATCTCACAGGTTTTACTTAAATTGGGTTAAAAATGAGTGTAGTTAAATCCAAGCAAACCGTTTCGTGAACATCTTATATTGATTAAAAATTAGATCAGTGTAGACAGTGACTGTAAGTTTACTAACAACTTTGCCAATGACTGAAAGAATGATGTTATTCTATCTTTGTTCAGAAAAGATGATAAGGCTGAGTGTAGCAACTACAGAAGTGTTACACTGTTCTCAGACCCAGGGAAAGTCTTTGCTTCAATGTTAATGTCTCGAATCTGTGAATCACTTCACAGCAAAGGCCAGGATACTATAAGTACAGCTGTAGACCTGGTCATTCCACTCTCAACTAGATCTTTACTTTGAGATATATTTTTTAGAAGTTTGCTGAATTTAAGAAGCCATGCACAGCACTTTTTAATAACTTTCTTCAGGTCCTTAAGTGCATCAAGCACATTTGTGGGATCTGATGAGGCCACTCTACATCTCTGGGTAAGTATTGTCATTGATAGAAGAGTTTGATAATGGAACGAAAGCTTCATTTCAGTCAATGGCAGATACACAGCATGGTTTCCAATCTCCATAGAAGTTTTAGTAAGGCTCAGATCTGTTACCATTGTTGTTCAAATATCTGCATTGATTGGTTGATGGATAAGCTTGAGGAGGCACCTGTTGATGATGTTTTTAGTACACTGATAATGTTGTAGTGTTGGCTCATTTTGGTGAAGAGCCACAGCTAAAGTGGTTGAGCAAGAAGCAGCATACGTTTGTCTGGTTATTAATCCAGATAAAAGTAAGTCCTGGCCATTATCACCAAGCAGCCTCTTGCTCCAAATTACAACCAACTCAGTATTAGCCAGTCTAGATGGGACATTGATCAGGTGGTAACTGTCAAATACTTGGGAAGTGTCAGAGAAAGTGCTGGAGGATGCTTGAAAGATGTGGACATTCATGTGTCAACAGCCGCTGCCATGTTTGGGGAGATTCAGTGGCCTCTGCGGGGATGTCACGAGTCATGATGTCAATTTTGCTATAAAGCTGTGGATCTATAGAAGTCTGGTAATACCAACTCTGTTGTATAGCAGCAAAATGAGGGTGCTGAGGAAAGATGAAGAACACCAGACTGACATTTTTGATTCTTCGTCTTCCTCAGCTGCTCCATATGAAATGGTAGGACAAGATCAAAATGAGATTATTCAAAGCTGAATTCAGCAACTGCCTTCATTAGCACTGGTTTGCTTTCAGTAGCTTTCTTGGTACATATATATTATTAGGAAGGAAGGCCAACAAATTCCAAAGTGGGTGTATCAAGGAATGCTGCAAGGAATCATGTGGTCACCAAAAGCCTTGGTGGCATAATAAAATCACCAGGGACAGATATAAACCAAATATGTAGCCAGACCATCGTAGGGACCTTGCCAGGGATCCATGCACGTGGTGCTCAATCTGCTAGGAGGATACATCCCTTTGGCATGTATCATGATGATGTAAATTTTCTGAGACAAGCAAAGCCAATTGAACCAGCTGAAACCAATGTAAAAGGGTCCACACACAAAGTTGCACTTGTTTCACTAAATTGGTATAAAATCATACCTTTCATTAAACTGGTACACACAATGTGTGTAGATCAGGTCTAAAACTGTATTACATGTGGGGTGATACAGTATGCTGTGTAGCTGCTCAACAGTCTTGGAGACTGCATTGACAGAAAAACAGAGGATTGATTTTGCTGTATAAGATTATGGCTCTTTCTTATGCACATTGTGTGTTTTGTGATTTTTTTTTGATTGTTTGTTTGTTTTGGAAACATATCTCCAGTGCATTGAAAACCCTCATTCTATTATGCCTGTCTGCTGTCACGAAAGATCAGTTACAGAACATTAGTGGAAAACATGAGGCTTTTCGCCACAGTTTCTCTAAAATCCATTTTGTAGATCACATTTATATTAAAATGAGTCAGTTTTCATCAGTTTTTGAACCAAACCTTTATGCTCTCCCCATGGCTCTTTTCAATAGTTTAAGAGGAGGATTGGGAAACAGATCTGTGGCTTGTAATGATAGTTTTCCAGTATAGATGCCAATACATCAAAAATAGATCTCTTTGGATATGAACAGTTTGTCATTTTTATCTGAAATAACCCTGCCTTGTGAATTTCACCTACTCAGTTGCGTATTTCAATCTGGTCACTACACTGGTTGCCTTAAATGGCCCAACTTGATGATCACTTTAGATAAGCTATTACCAGCAGGAGAGTGGGGTGGGAGGAGGTATTGTTTCATGGTGTCTGTGTATATAATGTCTTCTGCAATTTCCACAGTATGCATCCGATGAAGTGAGCTGTAGCTCACGAAAGCTCATGCTCAAATAAATTGGTTAGTCTCTAAGATGCCACAAGTATTCCTTTTCTTTTTGCAAATACAGACTAACACGGCTGTTACTCTGAAACTTAATCCAGTATGTAGTTAAAAAAAAAAGTGGGTAAACAAACTAAACTCTACAATCCCTAAATGAGAAGAGGGTAAACTCAATATACCTGCATTGTACACTGCTGCCTTTGTCTCTCTGACCACGGGGTTAATCGCAGAACTTTGCCACCACATTTTCCAGTTTACAGAGGGAAACTTTCCTATTTTTTGCCTGGAAACTGACACACTGGCTGATCTGTTGACCTCTCAGCTGTCAGAGAAACAAAAAGATCTTAGGACTTGTCTACACTTAAAACACTGCAGTGGTGCAGCTTCACAGCTGCAGCTGTAGCACTGTAATGCTTCAGTGTAGCCGCTACTTATGCCGACAGAAGGGCTTTTCCCGTCCGTGTAGGTAATCCACCTCCCCAAGAGGCAGTAGCTAGGTCAGCAGAAGAATTCTTTGGTTGACCTAGCACTGGTTTACACTAAGGGTTGGTAGCTTTGTCTCTCAGGGTGTAGATTTTTCAGCTCCTGAGAGATGTAACTACACGGAAGTAAATTCCTGGTATAGGCCAGGCCTTAGCAGCAGAAGGACCAGCCAGAGAGGAGCACATCTCATCAGACAAAAACCTAACTTGATCCTTAATCATTTTGTGAATATCTACTTTATCCAGAGGTGCTATAAACACACAAATTTGCCACATCTAAATTGGTTAACGGCTCGTTATCTATCCTATGCTCCTCAAATGCATAGAATTCATGGATCCAGGTATCAGTTGGGTACATTCTGAATTTTCTTTGTTTTTTTGTTTTTTTATATATGATTATTATATGTGACTGCACCAATTTATCAAGCCACATACTGTACTGCACAGAAACACTTTGCATTTCTCAGCGCATACTTTGCAGATGTATTAGTCCTCTCACTGACATTAGCAGATATGTATGTAGAGATGATCGAATAATGAGAAAACTTTGTTGACATTAAAAAGCAAACTTCATTTCAACCATGGCTGTGATCGTTTCACTTTTACTTCCACAAACATTTAAGGGCAGAAGCTATACTGCAGTGAAAATTCACTCAAAACAAAATTTTAGTTAAGCTAATTCATTGAAAATGAATTCATTTGTAAAAGTGAAATTCAAAATTTTCACAGTATGGGTTAATTATCTAGGTCACAAGATGCTTTTTGTGTTCCCATAGTAGACACTTATGAAACTAACCAGTCCAGCACATATTGCTGATTTCACAATCAAATAGACACTGTGTTGATAAGTTATGATACATGAATTAGTCATGAACCCCTATTATAAAATATTTATGTATGAAATGTGTTGCAAATTGTACATTTATTTATATTCTTAGCAGTTCAAGAGATCAGCACTACTTACTGAAGAAATAAAACAATAATTCTGAATTCAAGAATTGTACATGTTGGTGGACAATATGTGATTAAATGTGTCAAATGATTAGTTATGACTATTTTGTTCATCTCTAGTAAGAATGATTGCATTAGCACTTAAAATTTCAACTAATTTTTCCTAATTTTTTTCAAAATTCTACATTTTGATGAAATTTCATCAGGAAGTTGAACTTCTGAAAATTATAACAGCAATAAAAAGTAAGGGAAAATATTTCATCAGTTCATATGCAATAAATTAATAATATAAATTACTTCGTCCTTACAGGTAAGTTACAGTGGAGCCAGAAGAATCTATCTAGTTCCACTATATAAGTTTATGTGGGAAGGGTTCTGAGAAAGACATCTGCTCACAAGATGATCTGAAAATCGCCAGCCCCCATATTCTCAGGACAGAGATGGGGAGTGGACCAGATTATTGTTCTTTGAAACTGTCAGAGAAATAGTAAGCCACAAGGCATCTCACTAGAAGACAATTTAAAATAAGCAGGGTCAGGTTATGGTATAGCTACTATAGGCTTGTACCTGCAGCCTTAGCTCGTGAAGTCACATGATTACATCAAAATCTCGGCTTTCATTTCAAAACAAAATTTCTAAACTTCATGGTTGTTAGGAAAAGTTTGAAAATGTTAAATGAATGTAATCAAAGCAGTGAAATCTGCCTTAGCATGCAGACATCCTGAAACAACAGCTATTAACGGTGTTAATTGTTTCATACACCTTAACAATGTGCTAATACCAAGACTCCCTGCTGTGGGACTGGTAGCGGTGGGGTCCCCCCACAAAAATCACCCTAGAAATGGATTCTGGGTGAAATCCTGGCCCCAATTAAGTCAAGTACAAAACTCCCATTGACTTAAGTGGGGCCAGGATTATTTCACCCTCTATGTGGCAGGAAAGGAAGAGTGCAGGAAGCCTACCCATCCCAGTAGATATATCACAACAGCTGATACAAGTACTGGAAGATCTTCCTGCAGCCATCCCTGCCTCTCTGGGAGGGGAAGTGGGCCCAACAATCACTGTTCCAAGTGAGGGGGTGAGGCCACAATGGTGGAAACATGGAAGGGCCCTGTCATAAATATAAAGGGAAGGGTAACCACCT
The DNA here is from genome assembly GCF_965152275.1 of Natator depressus. Lineage (NCBI taxonomy): Eukaryota > Metazoa > Chordata > Testudines > Cheloniidae > Natator > Natator depressus. The sequence goes on from NC_134237.1 coordinate 50,085,325, forward strand.
TTCTGTATACAGTGCTATAAAATCCCTCCTGGCCAGAGGCAAAATCCTTTCACCTGTAAAGGGTTAAGAAGCTAAGGTAACCCCGCTGGCACCTGCCCCAAAATGGCCAATGAGGGGACAAGATTCTTTCAAATCTGGAGGTGTGGGGGGGCAAAGGGTTTGGTCTGTCTGTGTGATGCTTTTTCCAGGAACAGATCAGGAATGCAAGCCTTACTACTCCTGTAAAGTTAGTAAGTAACCTAGCTAGAAAATGCATTAGATTTTCTTTTGTTTAATGGCTTGTAAAATATGTTGTGCTGGAGAGAATGTGTATTCCTGTTTTTGTGCCTTTTTGTAACTTAAGGCTTTGCCTAGAGGGATTCTCTATGTTTTGAATCTCATTTCCCTGTAAAAAGAAAAGGAGTACTTGTGGCACCTTAGAGACTAACAAATTTATTTGAGCATAAGCTTTTGTGAGCTACAGTTCACTTCATCGGATGCATGCAGTGGAAAATACAGTGGGGAGATTTTATATACACAGAGAACATGAAACAATGGGTGTTACTATACACACTGTAATGAGAGTGATCAGGTTGCTTTGCTTCAGGCTGGCGGGCTGTCTGTAAGCAAGGACTGGCCTGTCTCCCAAGATCTGAGAGAGTGATGGGTCGTCCTTCAGGATAGGTTGGAGATCCTTGATGATATGCTGGAGAAGTTTTAGTTGGGGGCTGAAGGTGATGGCTAGTGGCGTTCTGTTATTTTCTTTGTTGGGCCTGTCCTGTAGTAGGTAAATTTTGGGTATTCTTCTGGCTCTGTCACTCTGTTTCTTCACTTCAGCAGGTGGGTATTGTAGTTGTAAGAATGCTTGATAGAGATCTTGTAGGTGTTTGTCTCTGTCTGAGGTGTTGGAGCAAATGCGGTTGTATCAAAGAGCTTGGCTGTAGACAATGGATCGTGTGGTGTGGTCTGGATGAAAGCTGGAGGCATGTAGGTAAGTATAGCAGTCAGGAGGTTTCCAGTATAGGGTGGTGTTTATGTGACCATCGCTTATTAGCACAGTAGTGTCCAGGAAATGGACTGCTTATGTAGATTGGTCTAGGCTGAGGTTGATGGTGGGATGGAAATTGTTGAAATCATGGTGGAATTCCTCAAGGGCTTCTTTTCCATGGGTCCAGATGATGAAGATGTCATCAATGTAGCACAAGTAGAGTAGGTGCATTAGGGGATGAGAGCTGAAGAAGCGTTGTTCTAAGTCAGCCATAAAAATGTTGGCATAATGTGGGGCCATGTGGGTACCCATAGCAGTGCCGCTGATTTGAAGGTATACATTGTCCCCAAATGTGAAATAGTTATGGGTGAGGACAAAGTCACACAGTTCAGCCACCAGGTTTGCTGTGACATTATCGGGGATACTGTTCCTGAAGGCTTGTAGTCCATCTTTGTGTGGAATGTTGGTGTAGAGGACTTTTACATCCATAGTGGCTAGGATGGTGTCATCAAGGATCTACAGCCTACCCTGAAGGATGACCCATCACTCTCACAGATCTTGGGAGACAGGCCAGTCCTTGCTTACAGACAGCCCCCAACCTGAAGCAAATACTCACCAGCAACCACACACCACACAACAAAAACACTAACCCAGGAACCTATCCTTGCAACAAAACCCGTTGCCAACTGTGCCCACATATCTATTCAGGGGACACCATCATAGGGCCTAATCACATCAGCCACACTATCAGAGGCTCGTTCACCTGCACATCTACCAATGTGATATATGCCTTCAAGTGCCAGCAATGCCCCTCTGCCATGTACATTGGCCAAACTGGACAGTCTCTACGTAAAAGAATAAATGGACACAAATCAGACGTCAAGAATTATAACATTCAAAACCAGTTGGAGAACACTTCAATCTCTCTGGTCACTCGATTAAAGACCTAAAAGTCGCAATTCTTCAACAAAAAAACTTCAAAGACAGACTCCAACGAGAGACTGCTGAATTGGAATTAATTTGCAAACTGGACATTATTACATTATGCTTGAATAAAGACTGGGAGTGGATGTGTCATTACACAAAGTAAAACTATTTCCCCCATGTTTATTCCCACCCCCCCCTTACTCTTCCTCACATGTTCTTGTCAACTGCTAGAAATGGCCACCTTGATTATCACCTTGATTATCAGGTGTTTTTTTTCTCTCTCTCTCTCCTGCTGGTAATAGCTCACCTTACCTGATCACTCTCCTTACAGTGTGTATGGTAACACCCATTGTTTCATGTTCTCTGTGTATATAAAATATCCCCACTGTATTTTCCACTGCATGCATCCAATGAAGTGAACTGTAGCTCATGAAAGCTTATGCTCAAATAAATTTGTTAGTTTCTAAGGTGCCACAAGTACTCCTTTTCTTTTTGCAGATATAGACTAACACGGCTGCTACTCTGAAACCTGTCATTACCCTGTAAGATATTTACCATCCTGATTTTACACAGGTGATTCTTTTAACTTTTCTTTGATTAAAATTCTTCTTTTAAGAACCTGACTGACTTTTCCTTGTTCTTAAGATCCAAGAGTTTGGGTCTGTGTTCACCTGTACCAGTTGGTGAGGATTATTATCCAGCCTTCCCCAGGAAACGGGGTGTAAGGCTTGGGGGGGATATTTTGGGAGAAGACATCTCCAAGTGGTCTCTTTTCCTGTTCTTTGTTTAAAATGCATGGTGGTAGCAGTATACTGTTCAAGGCCAAGGCAAAGTTTGTACGTTGGGGAATATTTTAACCTAAGCTGGTAAGAATAAGCTTAGGGGGTCTTTCATGCAGGTCCCCACATCTGTACCCTAGAGTTCAGAGTGGGAAAGGAACCTTGACAGGCCCTTACACTGTTGCTGTAACTGAGCCTTGAACACAAGGGGAGACCAGCTATGTTGGGAAATAGCGGGTGGCATCCAGTGGGCAGGTGGTGTGGGCTTGCTTGTCCCAAGAGGTGATGTGACATTCCATAGGTTTTGCCATCATGGCTGAAATGGCAAAGTTTCAAACAGCTGCAGTTATAATAGGCTTTAGAGATGGGTCCAGTAACAATAGTTCATAGAGTTTAAGGCCAGACAGGACCAAGAGATCATCCAGTTTAACCTCCTGTATATCTCAGGCCATTAAATGCCACCCATTACTGAGCCCAATAATTTGTGTTTGACTAAAGGTAACAGTGTTTTACTCCATTATGAAAATGTTTTGTAACATGCTCTAAAAATTATGTTGCAGCATTTTAAAATAATTTGTACGTGTATCTGCAATACGAAATGCAGTGCATATTAATTTGTTCAGAAAGTAAGCATTTTGAGCTACATACTTGTATTCTCACACTGGACTTTGTGACCAGTTAAGTTCTGAGTGTACAACAATTCCACCTTCTCCTCGCATTCAATTATTCAGAGCCAGGTGGGTGAGGAGGGTCTATGGAGTTGCCTTTTCCCCCTGCACAGCTCTCCTAAAATCCAGGCAGAATTGCAGCTCCTCCATGCAGAGGAACACAGAGATAGCTTGTTTGTTACTTACTTGGGGTACAGGGAGCAGGCACTGGCAGACAGTAGATAGAGCCTTGGCTTTGCCGCTGCTCCTACTATGCACTGCCTGGTGGAGCTGACCAGATGAATAAACTGCACTCCCCAGAGGGGAGCAATAGCAGGCATGCAACCCTTGAACATCTGGGAGAGCTCACTTTCATGATTGTTTTGTCGCCTTTTAATCTGAGGTTGTTTAGAAGCCCTCTGGGTAACCCATACGTACTGCATGTTAATATAACACTAATATGTTGATGGTATTTCCAAATGACATTTTATAAAATAAATAATGTAATGTTTACAACTTCAAAAAACCTGTTGGATTATTGTATCACAGAAGCAAGTCAATGTAATGTTATAAGAATGTATTGGCTCTTTAGTGCTAGGGATAAGTGAAGTCGTTCAGGTACAATATGGACTGAACCCTCACAAGGTTTGAAAAAGTGCAACTTGCATTCTCCTCCCTCCAGTCTCTCCTTGCCAGCCCTTACTAATATTAATCATTTTAATGTGCTTCTGTTCTGATTTCCTAGTTTAGACAAGAATTAGAAGCAAAACTTCTGAAATGCAGGAAGACCGACCTTTCTTGTGGTGTTTCTAACCCAAGCAAAAAGCAGAAGTCCTGCATGTTAAACAGGGAAATTTAGTCTAAGGAAATATCACTCCTAATTGTGCAGGATGAAAAAATATCTGAAATATAGGGTACATGTCAAAGCCTCCAAACACTTTAAGGTGAGTCAATCAATAATTACACAGCCTAATTTCCCATGTAAACATAAAGTAAGACAAACAACTATTTATTTTAAGAAAAAGGAAATTTAAACTCAATTGGATTGTGGAAAATATCACACTAATAGACTCAAAATCAAGAGCTATCATACCACTGGACTGTTGTCTTCAAACTAGCAAGAGACATATACATTCCAATCAAATATTTCTTCCTACTTCTTTATTCAGGAAAACGCATGATAAGGTACAGATCACAAGCCACACTGGAAATCTGGGGTTTACTCATGTAGGTAAGCATACATTTTATTTATTGTTTTATTTATTGTTATGCCTTGCAATTTCCAATTCCTCCACCCCAACAATAGAACCCAACAAAGAGAATCCGTCTCTTTGAAGTGTTACTCAGTGAGGTGGATTTTGTAATGAGCCTATTTCTAAGAAGATCAAAGTAGCAGAGCTGCCCAGAGCAGCAGCAAAGATAGTAAAACAGACAGCCCTCTGAATGAGAGAGAGGGACATAACCATTTTGCTCTCTTCCCTCCCCCACTCACCCCAAGTCTTCCCCAGAGTAAATCAAACCCTAATCTTTAAGTTAAATGTTTAAAATTTAAAATGAATTTCTCTTGTAAGGCACTAGTTAACACACACACAAAAAAAACCAAGAAAAGAAAAGGACAGGAAGAGATTTCTTGGACTGACTCTTCTAGAATGTAATAGCTGCCATTTGTTTGATGCTTCAGCATCATTTAATTAAGTCTGGTATCTCTGGCCTAAGTCTAAGGTGGTGGCAGCAGCAGGAGGGATAAGAGCCTGATACTGAGGCACAGATTCCATTCCCATGGATATGAAAATTGAAGGCAAACATAAGGCAGGAAACTGTGCTGAATGCTACAGATATAAGACAGCTTGGATGAGGAAGGTGGGGGAGGGTGGGGGAAGAGGGAGAGAGAACTGGACATGTAAATTATGGGCCAGGAAATGAATTCCTCATAGTGTTTCTTGCCAGAAGCTAAGTTCTAGTAAATGTAAGTCTTTTTTCTCTCCAAAATTCCTTTGAGAGATGCGGGAGGAAGAGTCAGGGACAGGAAGGTGGGTGGTTCAGTGTTTGCTTACTTGGGTGAATTACATTGCTGCATGAGCCAGTTTTAACATTAAAAGGCATACGGCCCCATAGAAGTGACCAACAGGGTAATATCCTGCTTCTCATTAGCCACAGCTTTTCTATTCTATTCTATTTATGTGGAACACAATATGTTCTTGTGCTGGGGCAAGTAAATGTGTTGCTGTTCTACGGTTGGGTGAGACGATTACACTGTGTTCAATAATGAAGTGTGTGTGTGTGTGTGGGGGGGGTGTTCAAATTTTTTAGCTATTAATGCAAATACTGGGTCTACTACTTGATTTTGTGTTTGTTTATGGACTGAAATATCAGCTGTATCAATGCTGCAGAGCTCTGTACCACTGACCTGAGCTTAACTTGGGGTTGAATTGAACTGCTTGTGCTTAAGGTTAAGCATGTATAAGGGAGAATCAGGGCCTACAGCTGAAAGAACCACCATCTACAGTCTCACAGAAAAATAGAAATCCTTAGCAGATAAAATGTGGCTGCTGAGCAAAATATACTTTCAGCTAGAGAGAAACCAGTGCTATGTGATGCACAGAGCAAGCTGACTAATAAAACTGGATGGAACGTAATTAGACAAACGATATATTAAGATTGGGACATTTGGCATCAAAAGCATTTCAGACTTTTTTTTCTTCCCAAAATGCTTATTCACAGTCATGTATGTTCTATTATATGCATTCAGCACTATTCCTAAACAAGAAACAAAGTTTTCCTTTTAATTGCACTTGAAATTATTACATTGGTTCATTGCAGATAGTCCTTGTCAGAATTGTGTCCACAATTATACAAAAGGGTGCCTAAAATTGGGCTTGTAAATCCATATTTAGGTCTCTAAACAAGCAGTCTGATTTTTCAAAGTGCTGAGCACCCAGCAGCACCCACTGGGGTAAACAATTTTTATGATGTACAACCCCTAGTTTCCCTCCCCTATGGCAGACTGTTACACAATCAAAACTAGGTGTTTCATGCTATAAAGCTGCTGCCAAATTGTCATACATTGAAGGAATGTAAGTTTTTATACATTTTTATATCTTATAAAAGCTTCTCTATGTTCAGGCCATTTTTTATATTTAGGAGTATTGGGGTGTCACTAAAAGCAACTAAATATCAAGGCCCAAAAATTGAGACACCCCTGAAAATGCACTCACAGGAAAATTTCTAATGAAGTTTTCTTTGTAATGATTCACCAACAAAAGTAGACTTGAATGAAAAAGGCCTTTGAAAACCCATATTTAAAGAAGATAAGAAAAGTTAACATTAAAGAATCATTGTTTTCAAGTATATGCTGGGGGAAGGGAGAGAGTTAAGGGAGTCTGATATATAATATATACATATTGAATATTATATTGAAACATAAAAATGCAGAATTGTTAAATGGTAAAGGTAAAAACTGTGATAGCTATATTTATATGTAATTTATATATAATATGTAATTATGAATAGTGAATGAGTTTAGGTGAGGTAACATTTAGCCAAGACTTTGCTGGCATAAGTGTGGGTTTGCCATTCTTCTTTTACATAGAATTGCTCGTCTGCTTAAAATGATGTTATTGCTGACACAAGAAAGGTAACATGTTGTGTTGGAAGTTTCAAGGTAGAAACACACAGACCTGTAACCAGAAGAAGTCTTTTACTGGGAAAACCCAGTAGCAGGGTGGTACACAAGCATATGACATGAAACACGCATAAACAGCAAAAATTAAAAAAAGCACAGTTAGATAAACTGAGCTTGCACATGTGTAATGTATAGCTTTAAGAAAATGTCTAATCTGCTAAAGCTGATTGGAGAAAGGTTAACTAACCTGGAATGTGGAAATATATAAAAAGACTCAAGTGAACAAGGCTCAAATTGGAGAAACACCAGACGAGAAATTGAGGGATGGGATTAAAGGATCAGACCAGGAGATCAGAGGAGGCAATGACCATCTTGGAAGGGGAAGAACTTCCCACTGTCCTGGAATGCAGTAACTTGGGCCCATTTACTTATTCTGTTTTGTCTATTATTAATGTATGGCATAAATATATGTTCAGATACTGTAAGTGACAATAAATTCTGTCTGAAATTGTATAACGAAAAGGTGAATAATGATTCAGCCTAAATTGGGTAGACTCATGAAGCAGTTTCCCAATTTACACCCCTACCCCACCCGCCAGAGTAGGTATCTAAATATGGACTCAAGTGCCTAACCCATGATAACTATTTTTAAAATCTTCACCAGTAGGACTCCACTGTTTTATTAACAGAATATATGCCTTCCAAAGTTGTACATACAGCATAATTTTTTCACGTAGCTATATGTCGCAATATGTATATGACATTTGTAGCAGGTTCACCCCTTTTGGATTTCTCCAAAAGATTTGATTTTATGAGTGAGAACAATATGCTTAGATGATATTGCCCCCTTATACTCCTCTTCTGCCTCTCCCTGAATCCTCAATCAGAATAAATATGATTTTAAAAGTGGCATCCTTTGCAAATCAGGCAGATGGTAGATGATATTTAAATACAACAGTAAAGTGCAGAAGGAGATTTAAAGAATTTCAAAGCTCATACATTGGGTTGGGTTATTGAAGGTTAACATCACCAGGGGTACCAGACATGTCTTTGATTGTTAGCAAGTACTTCTGGGAACAAGGCATACAGGTCACTAGATGGGGAAGAAATCCCTTAGTTTTCAGCATGTGGTGTGAGAAATGTTTGATTAAAAGTAGTTGTTTAAGGGGATCTCATCCTAAAGGAAGCCCAGCTATAGTGTGGTATAGTGTAATGATAACTGAAAGGTCATTTCAAAGAATTACTTCCACTTCAGGTGTTAAATTGCTTTGAAATTGTGGCCCTTCATCGTGCTAAACATAGTTCTTGCATTGATGTCTCACCCAGGTGCTTCACTGGCTAATACAAAACATAAGAGTTTGTAGCCTATAAGAGGTATGCTTTATTTATCAATGCAACCACATGATCTTATTAGCATAATCCCTTCCTCCCTTCTCCTGGTCCCTATTTTTATAGTCATCACTCACCTAAGGGTATGTCTACACTACGAAATTAGGTCGAATTTATAGAAGTCGGTTTTTTAGAAATCGTTTTTATATAGTCAATTGTGTGCCCCCCCCCCCCAAATGCTCTAAGTGCATTAAGTGCATTAACTCAGTGGAGTGCTTCCACAGTACCGTGGCAAGCGTCGACTTCCGGAGCGTTGCACTGTGGGTAGCTATCCCACAGTTCCCGCAGTCTCCGCTGCCCATTGGAATTCTGGGTTGAGATCCCAATGCCTAAAGGGGCAAAAACATTGTCGCGGGTGGTTCTGGGTACATGTTGTCAGGCCCTCCCTCTTTCCTTCCCTCCATGAAAGCAATGGCAGACAATCGTTTCGCGCCTTTTTTCCTGAGTTACCTGTGCAGACGCCATACCACGGCAAGCATGAAGCCCGCTCAGCTGACTGTCACCGTACGTCTCCCGGGTGCTGGCAGACGCGGTACTGCATTGCTACACAGCAGCAACCCATTGCCTTGTGGCAGCAGACGGTGCAATAGGTCTGATAACCATCATCATCATGTCCAAGGTGCTCCTGGCCGCCTCAGTAAGGGCATGGGCAGTCATGGGCGCAGGGACTAAATTAGGAGTGACTCGACCAGGTCATTCTCTTTAATCCTGCTGGCAGTCCTATTGCACCATCTTATGGTAGGCAGGAGATGAGGATGGCTAGCAGTCCTATTGCACCGTCTGCTGCCAGCCAAACTTGTAAAAGATAGATGGAGTGGGTCAAAACAAGAAATACACCAGATTTGTTTTGTATTCATTTCCTCCCCCCTCCCTCCCTCTGTGAAATCAATGGCCGACAATCATTTCGGTGAGGTCTGTCAGGGGCACCTTGAAAAGTTTAATGGAGATTCAGTCCTGCCTGAAATACTGGGGGGAGGGATAGCTCAGTAGGTTGAGCATTGGCCTGCTAAACCCAGGATTTTGAGTTCAATCCTTGAGCGGGCAGTCTGTGTGACAGTTTTTTTTGTTTCTCCTTGATGTAAAGCCACCTCCTTTGTTGATTTTAATTCCCTGTAAGCCAACCCTGTAAGCCATGTCGTCAGTCGCCCCTCCCTCCGTCAGAGCAACGGCAGACAATCATTCCACACCTTTTTTCTGTGCAGACGCCATACCACAGCAAGCATGGATCCCGCTCAGATTACTTTGGCAATTAAGAGCACATTAAACACCACGCGCATTATCCAGCGGTATATGCAGCACCAGAACCTGGCAAAGCGAAACCAGGCGAGTAGGCGACGTCAGCGCGGTGACGAGAGTGATGAGGACATGGATACAGACTTCTCTCAAAGCACGGGCCCTGGCAATATGGGCATCATGGTGCTAATGGGGCAGGTTAGTGCAGTGGAATGCTGATTCTGGGCTCGGGAAACAAGCACAGACTGGTGGGACCGCATAGTGTTGCAGGTCTGGGACGATTCCCAGTAGCTGCGAAACTTTCGTATGCGTAAGGGCACTTTCATGAAAAACTTTGTGACTTGCTTTCCCCTGCCCTGAGGTGCAAGAATACCAAGATGAGAGCAGCCCTCACAGTTGAGAAGCGAGTGGCAATAGCCCTGTGGAAGCTTGCAATGCCAGACAGCTACCCGTCAGTCGGGAATCAATTTGGAGTGGGCAAATCTACTGTGGGGGCTGCTGTGATGCAAATAGCCAACACAATCAAAGATCTGCTGATATCAAGGGTAATGACCCTGGGAAATGTGCAGGTCATAGTGGATGGCTTTGCTGCAATGGGATTCCGTAACTGTGGTGGGGCCACAGACGGAACCCATATCCCTATCTTGGCACCGGAGCACCAAGCCGGCAAGTACATAAACCGCAAGGGGTACTTTTCAATAGTGCTGCAAGCACTGGTGGATCACAAGGGACGTTTCACCAACATCAACGTGGGATGGCCGGGAAAGGTACATGACGCTCGCATCTTCAGGAACTCTGGTCTGTTTCAAAAGCTGCAGGAAGGGACTTTATTCCCAGACCAGAAAATAACTGTTGGGGACGTTGAAATGCCTATATGTATCCTTGGGGACCCAGCCTACCCCTTAATGCCATGGCTCATGAAGCTGTACACAGGCAGCCTGGACAGTAGTCAGGAACTGTTCAACTACAGGCTGAGCAAGTGTAGAATGGTGGTAGAATGTGCATTTGGACATTTAAAAGCACCCTGGTGCAGTTTACTGACTTGGTTAGACCTCAGCGAAACCAATATTCCCACTGTTATTACTGCTTGCTGTGCACTCCACAATATCTGTGAGAGTAAGGGGGAGACGTTTATGGCAGGGTGGGAGGTTGAGGCAAATCACCTGGCCGCTGGTTACACGCAGCCAGACACCAGGGCGGTTAGAAGAGTACAGGAGGGCACGGTGCGCATCAGAGAAGCTTTGAAAACCAGTTTCATGACTGGCCAGGCTACGGTGTGACAGTTCTGTTTGTTTCTCCTTGATGAACCCCACCCCCTTGGTTCACTCTACTTCCCTGTAAGCTAACCACCCTCCCCTTCTCCCTTTGATAACCACTTGCAGAGGCAATAAAGTCATTGTTGCTTCACAATCATGCATTCTTTATTAATTCATCACACAAATAGGGGGATAACTGCCAAGGTAGCCCGGGAGGGGTGGTGGAGGAGGGAAGCACTGGGAGGGGTGGTGGAGGAGGTAAGGACAAGGCCACATAGCACTTTAAAAGTTTAAATCTTTAAAACTTATTGAATGCCAGCCTTCTGTTGCTTGGGCAATCCCCTGGGGTGGAGTGGCTGGGTGGCCAGAGGCCCCCCCACCGCATTCTTGGGCGTCTGGGTGAGGAGGCTATGGAACTTGGGGAGGAGGGCGGTTGGTTACACAGGGGCTGTAGCGGTGGTCTGTACTCCTGCTGCCTTTCCTGCAGCTCAACCATACGCTGGAGCATACTAGTTTGATCCTCCAGCAGCCTCAGCATTGAATCCTGCCTCCTCTCATCACGCTACCGCCACCTTTCAGCTTCAGCCCTCTCTTCAGCCCACCACTTACTCTCTTCAGCCCGCTGCCTCTCCTCCCGTTCATTTTGTGCTTTCCTGCACTCTGACATTGTCTGCCTCCACGCATTCGTCTGTGCTCTGTCAGTGTGGGAGGACAGCATGAGCTCAGAGAACATTTCATTGCAAATGCGTTCTTTTCGCCTTCTAATCTTCGCTAGCCTCTAGGAAGGAGAAGATCCTGTGATCCTTGTGAAACACATGCAGCTGGTGGAGAAAAAAAAAGGGACAGTGGTATTTAAAAAGACACATTTTATAGAACAATGGGTACACTCTTTCACGGTAAACCTTGCTGTTAACATTACATACATAGCACATGTGCTTTCGTTACAAGGTCACATTTTGCCTCCCTCCACCATGTGGCTAGCCCCTCACTCCTCCCCCCTTTCCTTGGCTAACAGCGGGGAACATTTCTGTTCAGCCACAGGCAAACAGCCCAGCAGGAACGGGCACCTCTGAATGTCCCCTTAAGAAAAGCACCCTATTTCAACCAGGTGACCATGAATGATATCACTCTCCTGAGGATAACACAGAGAGATAAAGAACGGATGTTGTTTGAATGCCAGCAAACATACACTGCAATGCTTTGTTTTACAATAATTCCCGACTACGTGCTACTGGCCTGGAGTGGTAAAGTGTCCTACCATGGTGGACAGAATAAGGCTCCTTTTGCAAAGGCTTTGGGAGTACATCCAGGAGAGCTTTATGGAGATGTCCCTGGAGGATTTCCACTCCATCCCCAGACACATTAACAGACTTTTCCAGTAGCTGTACTGGCCGCGAATACCAGGACAAATTAATCATTAAACATGCTTGCTTTTAAACCATGTATACTATTTAAAAAGGTACACTCACCAGAGGTCCCTTCTCCACCTGGCGGGTCCAGGGGGCAGCCTTGGGTGGGTTCGGGGGGTACTGGCTCCAGGTCCAGGATGAGAAACAGTTCCTGGCTGTCAGGAAAACTAGTTTCTCCGCTTGCTTGCTGTGAGCTATCTACCTCATCATCATCATCTTCCTCATTCCCAAAACCTGCTTCCGTGTTGCCTCCATCTCCATTGAAGGAGTCAAACAACACGGTTAGGGTAGTGATGGCTGAACCCCCTAAAATGGCATGCAGATGATCATAGAAGCAGCATGTTTGGGGCTCTGACCCGGAGCGGCCATTTGCCTCTCTGGTTTTCTGGTAGGCTTGCCTCAGCTCCTTAAGTTTCACATGTCACTGCTTTGGGTCCCTGTTATGGCCTCTGTCCTTCATGCCCTGTGAGATTTTGACAAATGTTTTAGCATTTTGAAAACTGGAACGGAGTTCTGATAGCACGGATTCCTCTCCCCATACAGCGATCAGATCCTGTACCTCCCGTTTGGTCCATGCTGGAGGTCTTTTGCGATTCTGAGACTCCATCATGGTCACCTCTGCTGATGAGCTCTGCACTCACCTGCAGCTTGCCATGCTGGCCAAACAGGAAATGAAATTCAAAAGTTTGCGGGCCTTTTCCTGTCTACCTGGCCAGTGCAGCTGAGTTGAGAGTGCTGTCCAGAGCGGTCACAATGGAGCTCAGGGATAGCTCCCGGAGGCCAATATTGTCTAATTGCATCCACAGTACCCCAAATTCGACCCGGCAAGGCCAATTTCAGCGCTAATCCCCTTGTTGGGGGTGGAGTAAGGAAATAGATTTTAAGAGCCCTTTAAGTAAAAAAAAAAGGGCTTCGTCATGTGGACGGGTGCAGGGTTAAATCGATTTAACGCTGCTAAATTTGACCTCAACTCCTAGTGTAGACCAGGGCTTAGTAACTAAACTTAAGTTACAAGGCCCTCAGGGCAGAAGCTCTGTAAATAGCCATTCATATGTAAATAAGTCTAAAAGGATGCTACAGGTTTGATTCTCTAGCAATCCTCTGGCAACCAATGTAGCACACATTAATTTTTAAAAGTTACACCTGCTGATTTAATTTAGATGCTTAGTTTCCACTGACTTTTCTGCACAATCAAATTCCTAAAGTCTTGGTTTAACAAACTGCTGTCTTTCCTTCAAGATGGCAGTTGGCAATATACTCTTATTGGAAATTCCGTGTATGAAATCTAAAGAGACATTCAGTATTGACCATGTGATTAACCAGAGTCAGACTCTGGCACATATTCCTTCAAATCTGTCTCCAAGGACATGACTGCTTAGCTTACTCAACAATACACAGATATTGCCTGAGATCTTGCCACCTTAATTCAGATCAGAGGATGACGACAACATATAGCATTAGGCACTCTCCCTAAACAGTGCCATAAAATCTTCAGAGTACTGTAAAACCAACTTGATTCTTCCCAACAAATGTCTTTTTAAATAGACTTTGTTCAGGTATTGCTAGTCACAGCCTTTGAAGGCTTCTCTGATAAATTAGCAACAACTCAGCCCTTCATGGCAGTGAATCACCCTTTCCATAAGTCAGAAGTTCCCAAACTTGTCCCACCGCTGGTGCAGGGAAAGCCCCTGGCAGGCCGGGACAGTTTGTTTACCTGCCACATATGCAGGTTCGGCCGATTTGCTGCTCCATGCCAATGGGAGCTGCTCCAGGCCAACGGGAGCTGCTGGAAGTGGCGCGGCCGAGGGACGTACTGGCTGTCACTTCCAGCAGCTCCCATTGGCCTGGAGCAGCAAACTGCGGCCACTGGGAGCCGCGATCGGCTGAACCTGCAGACACGGCAGGTAAACAAACCAGCCCAGCCCGCATGGGGTTTTCCCTACACAAGCAGCAGAACAAGTTTGGGAACCACTGCCTTAAGTTATAGTGTACTGGGCCACACTCAGACTGACAGGATGGTCAAAATATAAAACAGGCCTATACCTATGATCTACACTAGATTTTAATTAGTAGTTATTTCAGTTGAACAAAACTTGTTCATAGATTAGTTACTATATGGTGTACTACAAATAACATTTAATCCAAACTTCAAAAAGTGCACCTTTCCACAAAAGAAGTTTTAGCCAAAGGTCACAGATTACTATGTACCTAAGCCTGCTCCTACTGAACTCAATAGGGCTTTTAGCCACAAAGTCAAGACCCATATGATATGGTCATGTCTTCAGGATTTTACACACTGCCAAGACAATCTGAAGGATAAATTATTGCAGTAACATATGTTGGCATTATATTATTGCTAAACTACATGAGGACATGAATTAAGATGTCTGAGCATGTATCTGCCAAAGCTGTGTAAAAGGATTTCCTAAAAATTGGAATCCTCTGAAAATCAAGATAGATTCAATGGTCTCGTGGAACCACAAACATTAGTCTAATTCCCCTCCAAGCTCAGTGAATCTGGGCTGATGTAGCTAACACAGCCTACCCTTTCCAGTACCATACAAAACATCTTCACCAAACACCACCTCCTTTAAAGTGTGAAGCAAACTCACCTCCCTCAACACATACAATTACCATTGATTTGGAAAGGTTAGCAAGGAGGGATTCCTAAGACAACCACACACTAAACTTTATTGGGAGCAACTGTTCCACTTTCAGTTGGCAGGTGGCTGGATCAAGAGTGAGAATGTTTTTTGCTCCAGCTGCCTTTTTGGGGGTTGGAAATATAGCTGCCTTCTCCTCTGGGAAAGTCTTATTGTACTAGAGTCCAGTGACTTTTACTGGATGGTCCCCAAAATATAATATTGGGGTAATCACTACAAAATACCCAGAGAAGACCCCGAAACGAAGTGGAATTTGTTTTCTTGTCTCTATTATATTCTGTGTCACCATGAAAATCAGATTGTAGAAAACATTGTGTTGTCCCTTTTTGAAACATTTCAATACATTAGTGTTTGTATATTGTAAACAATATGATACTGTGCAACCTGTTTACTCAACATCCTGCAAGGTGTTGAGCACTCTGGCCTCAATCCAACTAAAGTAGTGGTGGGCAACCTGCGGCCTGCGGGCTGCACATGGCCCATCAAGGTAATCTGCTGTCAGGCTGCCAGACCATTTGTTGACATTTGCATGGCTGCCCGCAGCTCCCAGTGGCCTCAGTTCGCTGTTCCCAACCAATGGGAAGCGGCACGGGTTAGGGTTAGGTTGCCCACCACTGAGCTAAAGTCTTAAAACATATGTTTAATTTTAAACCTTGTTGAATCATGGCCAGAATGTTCAGCAGGATTAAGATCATGGCTATGTTTTAAAAAGTTTTTAAAAAGTTAAAAATAATTAATCTAAAAATAAAGAACTCTGCTGACACTAGCATTGAATTAATCACATCACAGTCATGTTTGGATGCTTATCTGAAGCATAATTAAAGATCTGTTGGACTAGTAATTGAGCAGGAATTTTTGAGAGAACAGGTTTTCTTAGTGAATTTCCTTTACATCCTCATTCCTCTGTCTTTAAAATATTACATGAACAGACTGTCGTGCAGTATTTGGTACTTACACTTCCAGCTCAAATCCCAAAAGCAGAGAGTGAAAATAATATTTAAAAAAATGAGAGAAACATTAACCAACTTCCTGTTCTTTTGCCATAGACTTGTATTGGCTTTTTATTGTAATTACCATTAACTAAGGGCAAATTCTGCATAAGAAGTGCAGATGTATAACAATTATTTGTAATTCAGGGTCAGAATTTAACCAAAGGTTATTTTCTTCTAGTCAGAAACAAGCATCAAGTAGTAAAGGGACTGGTAATTGCAATGGCTCTTCATTTTACAATGTGGCTCATCACTAGTTTGGGGAGACAGGACAAAGGCAAAAAAGAAAACTATAAAACAATAGGTCAGGGGAAAATTATCTGCTTTCAAACAGTAACTCTGGTGCCACCTCCAGAAATGCACAACCTTTCTTTTGTGGGTTTTTTTGTTTTGTTTTGTTTTTGTAAAAAGATTAGATGTGACTATTCAGATAATTTAAGATACAAAACTTGAATGACTCAATGGAAAAATCTCAAATTAGCTGAGCTGATGTGGTTTTATTCATCTCATTCTATTTTTCTTAAGGGCTGACACGTGCATAAATGGGGAAACATGATCCCATGCACATGCTTTCCATGAGGATTATGTGTAACACAATCACTGACTTAAAACAAGCTTTGCTGCCTCTTGTTCAAAAGTCTTTTTGAAACTGAGCCAAAAGAAACAAGACTGGCATTGCTTAGTCTGCTCTGGCTATTGGAAGAAGTTAGGGGCACATCCTGTTTCATTGCACAGTGTGATACAGAGCTCATTGGAGCTACATGGTCCAGTGTGAAACTGTGGCTTTACTGTGCAGGCCAAATACTAAAGGTGACCTCCCAGTCTGGGGCTGCTGCACGTTGGCTACAAAGCACCCAGACCACACTGTGCAAGGAGCAGGGAAAGAGGGCTCCGTTCCCTGCTATTAACAGTACCAGCTGATAGCTCAGAAATGTAGCTGCGAGCAGGGCTGAAGACCTGATCCTACCTCAGATAACTGGGTGTGATACAGCCCTCTAGTCCCCAAGACCAGTACCAAATTCCAGGTCCCTCTCCTTCCCTAGTAGCAGCTGCAGTGGTTATATTTCATTTTTTTTTTAATTACTGTCCGTTTCTCCCCTCTCCTTTAAGCCCACCATGCTTGTCCTTAAACTTAAAGGAGAAGAATCACTTCCATGTTAAAACAATAGACTGTGTTCAGCACCATTTCAGAAAGAGTGGTTAAAGTCTGCAGGGTTTACCCATGCTGTTATAGGCTGCACACAGGAGGCCATTTACAGTGCATAGTAATTAGAGCTAGGTCAGGAATTTTTCATCAAAAAGGAAAATTTTAGATTTTGTTGACTTTTCCAATGTTTGTCCCCAACAGGTTGACCTGAAGCAAAACACCACAACAATCTGGTAGAACCAGAGCGGTGGCTTATGGGAGTCACATGACCATGGTGTGTTATGGGAGATGTAGCCCAGCCAGAGGACCCAGGTCACAGAGAACAATGAGGGCTTGAAATTCCTGAACTACAATTCCCATGTAACACTGTATTAGGTCAGAGGGACACAGGTTACCATCAAGACAAGCTGAAACAAAACATTTAATTGTTCCCAAATAGATTTTTTTAACATTCCTTCCCATGAAAAAAATTGATATTTTGACACTTTGTCTCAATTCAGGATGAAAACAAATTTCCAAATATAAGAATTTCCCATGGGACAGAAATTCCACTTTTCAATCAGCACTAATAATATGTTTTCCACAATAGTGCTGAACAGTTTCTCCTTCTCTACACCTGCTGCTAAACCACAATCAGCATCAACTGTCACTGACCTACATTGTCACACGTGAACCAAGTTTAAAGTTTAACTTAGTCCAAAATTAATTCCCCAGGAACTGTATTGGCTTTTAAACAAATATGTATTCCCCTGCATTGTTTGTAGCTCTGAAAGCCTGAAAGTAAAATTGATTGTAGGCAAAAGTGAAGCTAACTTTTTGTTTTCATTTATTTTCCATTGTCCAACCTGAATGAAGTGCAAAAAGGAACAAAGAGCAGAAATACTGAGAAGTAAATTAGCTTTTTAAAATGTTCAGTTTTAATCAGGTGTTCTTAGTACCATTGACAAAGACATTTGTTGGTTTACAATATTTCGGACCAAATTTTCTCTCACTTACACCTGTGTAAATCTAAAGTAACTCGGCAGACTTTAGTGGATTTACACTGGTGTAACTGAGGACAGACCCTGACGTTTCTACTGGCATATCCCTTTAAAATTAATGTTAGAGACAGATATTTCCTGGAAACTCCTAAAGTTGTCAGATGGATACTTGACAATTATACACATATGGCAACCACATAGATTTTGTTCTTTTTTTAAAAAAATTACAGAATGAAATGAAGTCGCCAGAGTCCACTGTCAAGCCACTGGGGCTACAAGTCATTTTCAGATAGCATTACTAAGATAACAAAAATGTGTATGCTTATTTTCAAGTACTGTGTTTGGAGAACAAGCACAGCACGGCTGTCATATGAACAGCCTGGTTGCCTGCTCTGTGGAAGATTTTATATTCCAAGACATCCCCCTTCCCTCCGCCCGCCCGCCCCCCCCTCCGTCTTACTCACTTGCCCCTTTAGCTCTGAAAATAAATCAATTTCATCTGCTGTAGTCTGACTTCTTTCTTCTCTCTGTCTCACCCTCTCTTTGTAAGCCTGTTTCCACTGCACCATATGGCAGCTGAGAGAAGGGTAGAGCAGTGATCTAGCTCTTAACAAAAGAGGCTGTGGTGTCAAAGAGGCTCATGAATGCATGAGACACATTCATGTATAGAGAAATGCCTGGAGCCCTGTCAGGGAGGACTAAAGAGAAGGCTGATAGACCTGACATCACTTTAGAGTAAAGAAAGGCAGCAGTTCTCTCTGCAGCTCATCTCCCTCTCCCTCCCTCCTTTGGTTTTGTGCCAAAATCCTATTAGCTCTATTAAGGCAAAGTCATAGTGTGCAGCAAAACAAAAAATTAAATTAGGCCACCTTATTTATTCACTGTAAGTTGTTCCAAGACAGCATCTTATCACTAAAAAAAAATTCATAGGCTTTACTAGCATACCTAGGAATAAATAAGCAAATACCACCCTGAAAGAGGGTATTGCACATTCTCAGCTCTTTTCTCCCACTGCATTAAGCATTGCCTATGCATATATATTTGGAGAAGAACTACACAATGCAAAAGCGAACATCTTCAAGATAAATCTGCAACCGAAGTGCTTAAAAGATGCTCCTTTCCATGGTCTTTATTTTAACACTGACTTGCCCAAGTAACCAGTTTGGCAAAATAGAGGAAAAGATCTTGAGGATGGAAAATTAAATAGGCTTAATATAGTGGGTGTCACAGAGAAACATTACATATATAAGAACTGTACTCTATTTTTAAATAATGGTAGAAGCACAGATTAGCATGTACAGGGCATACACTTTCTGCCCTCCCTGCCTCATATATCTATTTATGTGTGTTTCATTCAGCAGAAAAATGCTATAAAACAGATTCATCATCTTTACTGGAAAAGTGAAAATAATGTTAGAAGAACAGCCCCAGCTGCAAACTCTAGACTTCTTAAAGATGCATTTGTTTCACTACACGAGGAAAATAAGAATGCTGCTGTGCAGAAGAATTTGGCAATATATATTTATGAAGAACTATTTCATTTGATTTTAGCCCAGAGGAAGTGTTGCTGCCTTTCTTTCAATGAAAATGAAAATACTGTAAACTGTTAAACTGAAACTGCACCACTATTCCTGTCTCTTCCCAAAAAAGGCTTCAGAAATCACAAAACCCTGTGTCCCTCGGGTTATTTAAAAGAACCTGGGCAAACTTCCAAATGCTGGTATCTGTGACCTTTTACAAGTGCTCAACAATAACCGTTCCCTATGAAATAAATCAATGAACATGTGTACAGTACCTCAGCAGTGGCATGATAGTTTCAAGATGAAGTTGTAACAAAACAGTGGAATCTAATCCATGCAGCTCGGTCTGGCAGATTTCATTAGGTATGTGGCTAATATGTATGCATGTATGTATGCATATGTAACTTTACAAAATACGTTAAAGTTTAAAGTCTGAAACCTTGAACACAGCAATCCCTCACGACAAATCTGTCTCTTAAGGATGCCCTTAATGTAATAATATTGCAATAGATTAATTTCATAACTCTGTTTAAACCCACTATGTATAGCTCCTTTATAATACACACACAATCCAAAAAAGAATTTGCTATAACAAGAGCCTCACATTCTTCGAAAGGAGTAACAATTATATTAGAAAGATTTATCCTGATATTATACACCAGTTTCCTTTTAAATGCACTTCATTACCCACAGTAACAAGTTTTTTAAGTGCTGCTCTTTTCTGCCATCAAGCAATGCCTCTGTAACTGGCTCTGGAGTGGTAAAGTCTACTGTTAACCATATCTCATGCACTTAATATTTAAATACTGTTTGGTTGTCTGAGCTATAGCAGCCAGGCTTTAAGCCTTCATCTGTCAGCATGACTTGTGTTGAGGAGACCTTGTGCAGTGTGATCAGAAAGCAAGCAACAATGCAGCTATTCAGTCTTTCCCATTCATTGCAACCACATCTGTTTACATGGCCTGTGCCCACTACTGAAAAGGCTTGTCCTCCCACGTCCATTTTATCTCACACAGCTCAGAATGGCTGGCGACTTGGAAGCTTTTCTTCTGAAGATCTGCAGTTTCAAATTTATTTTATGAGAAAAAGTTGAAAGAAAGTCGAACAATAACATTTGAACTTTCCTCTAGTCTGATCTGAGTTTTATTGTAATCTGAGAATAGCTCTAAACTCTCCAAACTACCTATTAGTTTTCAAAATAAATTTTGCACATAGATTAGTGCCACTGAGTTTGTAGAGGTTGCTTTTTCCATTTCATTCTTTCATTAAAAATAATTTCAAGGTTTGTTTGTTTTTTAAATGTAAAAATATTCTGTATCAACCATTTTAAATACAACAGTGAAAGTATTCACAGAAGGAACAGAATTCTTGTGGTAGAGATATATTATATAATACTCTGTTTGGAGTCTCTACCTCTAGATTCTATAGTACCCTAAATAGCTTATCTAGACATATGGTGAGAACAGTAAGATTTTACTTTTATTTACAGTCAGATTCTGCCATTTTCAATCCAGGTAATACCTTGTTTGGTGGATACTGCATTTAAATCAATGGAATAAGATTCTCTAAACATGAGCTGAATCTGTCCCTTAAATAAATGCCAAATCCTGTATTATATACTCAGGTAAAACTCCCATTAGCATGAAATTAAGGTCTGATTTTCACCAACAAATCCTATTGAAGTCAATGTAAGCAGCAGCTGTTCATCACCTCTGAAAATAAAACCCTAATATTTATGAAAGTCTATTGGCAAAATTCTTCCCTCATGTACTTCTTCTTTCTCTGTATTTACAATGAGAGTACAATTTGGCTCAATTGATTCACTGTGGTCAATGAGTTTAGTGACATCAATTGGAGTTTTGCCTGAGTAAGGATTGCAGGGTCATATGTCTGCTAGAAGCCACCACAATGTCTGGGGAAGGAACTTGCAGTACATAATTATATCATAAAATGAATGTGTCTGTAAGCGTATGGATGCTCACTTCATATCTGTTAGATAATACAGAAAAGGAAGGAGGAAGGAGAAATGTATTTAATGTATTGTAGAGAAAAAGATAGTCCACTTTTTGAAAAAGTATTAAATATTGGAAGATTAGATTGAGGGGGAAATGACACTGAAAGAAACAGAAGAAAAGATAACCAAGATATTCATGTTGATTCTCATGTTGTGGGCTGTGAATCATTGGTAATCTGCGGTCCACTTGGTGGTTGTCCATGGAGAGCTATATGATCATATGATTCTGACCCCCCTTCCTCCTTCTAGCTGCTAAACTGCATTAAAAGACAGCAAAAAAAAAATACATTCCATGTTGTCCTTATGTTACTTTTCTATGGCCATATAGTTCCCACAGTGATGTTAGATCATTTTGAATGGGAAGGGACATAATCCATGAGGGTCACACTGTGGAAAAATTTGAAAACCCTTCCACTAGCAGGAGGAAAGGCAGAATGTAAAAAGGGAAGAAGTGAGAGTAAAGAGAAGGGGGATATTATATTTGGGGTTTTTTAAGTATAATATTAGATTTTTAAAAAATCAATCTTGTTTGGTGATTGCCATCAAAATTTTTGAGTTTCCCTTCTTGAACCAAACTACTGATTAATGTCTCAACTGTGCTATTTAGACAGAGCCTCACGTTATAGAATCATACCACCATGAGAAGAGTCCCTGCAGAAATTCTGACTAGCCAGCCAGCATTCCTCTCAGAGCTCCTCAATGTGCAATGTGAGCATGTCCCTTGCTACTTTCCTTTAGGAAAACAGTATATTCCCCTACTGTGCTTGATCACCCTTGCCGGCCAGTAAAAGGGGTGGGGTGGGGGGGGCAAAGTACAGCCTATCACTTTCCCTCCTGTGCTCCCCCCATACATTTTATGGGGTAACTTCCCAGGGGACATATGGAGAAAGCAGTCCCTGTGTTCTGGAGAGTGCAGGTGCTGTCATTGTGCCCAACTGGAAAGGGGGTCTTTGTGCCCTCGTCTATCACTTGCCCAGTCTGGTTTGGAATCTGGCCCTAAGTGACTTACCCAAGGTTACAAGAGTCAGTAACAAAGTAAGGAACAGAAACCACATGCGAGTCCAGTTTTTATACTGAACCACTATTAGGTTGTGACATAAACCAACAACTACAAACTTAAGTCTCACACTTCATCCTTCTCTTGTACTGTTGTTCGCAAATATTACAGCATACATGGTCAAAAAGTACTATATATTTAGAGACAGACGAAAAGTACTGGGTAAATTCCCATGGTATATAAGTCATGCTGAATTTATTGGGTCTCTAGGACCATTGCATATCATCATGGGTCCTAAAGATATTCATGAAGGGTAAAATCCTGGCCTATTGATGTCAATAGGAGTGTTGACTTCAATGGGACCAGGATGTGACCTTAGAAGTTCAAGAGTTTGACTTAAAAGGTAAGAAAAGTTAAATATTTCAACATCTACCACATAAATCAGACACTATACTGAGGTTGCCTGCAATAACAAGACACAAAGCAAGTAATCAAGAAAAGGGAGAGAAGCCCAGATTTGTATCAATGTTGTAGAATAAAATCAGATGATTAAACACAACCCTAGCATTTTTCTCGTTTGCATTTATCTTGTATTGAGGACAAAATGCTGTTTTTACTGAACAAGAGAGGTTGAAGAATTATTGTTGAAACTCAGTAGAGTCTGACCAAATGGAAGTTCCAAACTGCACATACATTTTTAGAATTAACACGATGGTATACAAGAATAGATGGTACAGTATGTTCTGGATTTTATACACAGGTCTCAGTGGCTTTTACCTTGCTCCCGCCATTTTGCTGTTAAAACATTGTTTGTATAATTAGTTTCATTGAATGGGCAAACACTAATTTCAACATAGGGTATCAATGGTTAATTTTAATTATTGTTTTCTCATGTGCCTTATACCATAAATTATATTGAGTTTAGTCCCAGGTGAATTTAGAACTTTGCAATGTGTCAAATCGATAATCCCGAAGACAAGATTAAAGTCCTATATTTATCTACCAAACAGATACCACATGGTCAGGGGAAATGCAGGCATCTCAACATTTCACCACTACTGTGCATCAATCCTGCCTCCCAGTGGGTAAGGATTGAGAAAGTTGTTCCGTCTCCATGCGGCCTTACCAATGAGATTTGCAGAAAGGTCATCACAAACCAAAAATAGTTTTTTTTATGACATAGACATGTGTCCCAGTAGGACACCACTGAGACCACAAATTCATAGAATCATAGAATCATAGAATATCAGGGTTGGAAGGGACCCTAGAAGGTCATCTAGTCCAACCCCCTGCTCGAAGCAGGACCAATTCCCAGTTAAATCATCCCAGCCAGGGCTTTGTCAAGCCTGACCTTAAAAACCTCTAAGGAAGGAGATTCTACCACCTCCCTAGGTAACGCATTCCAGTGTTTCACCACTCTCTTAGTGAAAAAGTTTTTCCTAATATCCAATCTAAACCTCCCCCATTGCAACTTGAGACCATTACTCCTCGTTCTGTCATCTGCTA
The DNA here is from genome assembly GCF_965152275.1 of Natator depressus. Taxonomy (NCBI): domain Eukaryota; kingdom Metazoa; phylum Chordata; order Testudines; family Cheloniidae; genus Natator; species Natator depressus. Next base: position 50,109,370 of record NC_134237.1, read on the forward strand.
CCATTGAGAACAGTCTAGAGCCATCCTCTTTGGAACCCCCTTTCAGGTAGTTGAAAGCAGCTATCAAATCCCCCCTCATTCTTCTCTTCTGCAGACTAAACAATCCCAGCTCCCTCAGCCTCTCCTCATAAGTCATGTGTTCCAGACCCCTAATCATTTTTGTTGCCCTTCGCTGGACTCTCTCCAATTTATCCACATCCTTCTTGTAGTGTGGGGCCTAAAACTGGACACAGTACTCCAGATGAGGCCTCACCAGTGTCGAATAGAGGGGAACGATCATGTCCCTCGATCTGCTCGCTATGCCCCTACTTATACATCCCAAAATGCCATTGGCCTTCTTGGCAACAAGGGCACACTGTTGACTCATATCCAGCTTCTCGTCCACTGTCACCCCTAGGTCCTTTTCCGCAGAACTGCTGCCTAGCCATTCGGTCCCTAGTCTGTAGCGGTGCATTGGATTCTTCCATCCTAAGTGCAGGACCCTGCACTTATCCTTATTGAACCTCATCAGATTTCTTTTGGCCCAATCCTCCAATTTGTCTAGGTCCTTCTGTATCCTATCCCTCCCCTCCAGCGTATCTACCACTCCTCCCAGTTTAGTATCATCCGCAAATTTGCTGAGAGTGCAATCCACACCATCCTCCAGATCATTTATGAAGATATTGAACAAAACCGGCCCCAGGACCGACCCCTGGGGCACTCCACTTGACACCGGCTGCCAACTAGACATGGAGCCATTGATCACTACCTGTTGAGCCCGACAATCTAGCCAGCTTTCTACCCACCTTATAGTGCATTCATCCAGCCCATACTTCCTTAACTTGCTGACAAGAATACTGTGGGAGACCGTGTCAAAAGCTTTGCTAAAGTCAAGAAACAATACATCCACTGCTTTCCCTTCATCCACAGAACCAGTAATCTCATCATAAAAGGCGATTAGATTAGTCAGGCATGACCTTCCCTTGGTGAATCCATGCTGACTGTTCCTGATCACTTTCCTCTCATGTAAGTGCTTCAGGATTGATTCTTTGAGGACCTGCTCCATGATTTTTCCAGGGACTGAGGTGAGGCTGACTGGCCTGTAGTTCCCAGGATCCTCCTTCTTCCCTTTTTTAAAGATTGGCACTACATTAGCCTTTTTCCAGTCATCCGGGACTTCCCCCGTTCGCCACGAGTTTTCAAAGATAATGGCCAAGGGCTCTGCAATCACAGCCGCCAATTCCTTCAGCACTCTCGGATGCAACTCGTCCGGCCCCATGGACTTGTGCACTTCCAGCTTTTCTAAATAGTCCCTAACCACCTCTATCTCCACAGAGGGCTGGCCATCTCTTCCCCATTCTGTGATGCCCAGCGCAGCAGTCTGGGAGCTGACCTTGTTAGTGAAAACAGAGGCAAAAAAAGCATTGAGTACATTAGCTTTTTCCACATCCTCTGTCACTAGGTTGCCTCCCTCATTCAGTAAGGGGCCCACACTTTCCTTGGCTTTCTTCTTGTTGCCAACATACCTGAAGAAACCCTTCTTGTTACTCTTGACATCTCTTGCTAGCTGCAGCTCCAGGTGCGATTTGGTCCTCCTGATATCTTTCCTACATGCCCGAGCAATATTTTTATACTCTTCCCTGGTCATATGTCCAACCTTCCACTTCTTGTAAGCTTCTTTTTTATGTTTAAGATCCGCTAGGATTTCACCATTAAGCCAAGCTGGTCGCCTGCCATATTTACTATTCTTTCGACTCATCGGGATGGTTTGTCCCTGTAACCTCAACAGGGATTCCTTGAAATACAGCCAGCTCTCCTGGACTCCCTTCCCCTTCATGTTAGTCCCCCAGGGGATCCTGGCCATCTGTTCCCTGAGGGAGTCGAAGTCTGCTTTCCTGAAGTCCAGGGTCCATATCCTGCTGCTTACCTTTCTTCCTTATCTTTCTATGTGAAATTCTTTTCACATAGATCACTGAAGAACTGCTAGATGGTAACAAATTTTGGCAACTATTCCTTTTTATTCTGGTCCCTTCCATGTGTCAACTTATCATTGGATTTTTCACTGTGGTGGGATTTCATACAAATGATCATAGTAGGAACTGATCATCCTTTGATGCCACAGTAAAATTGTGGGAGATGATTTCTTTTAATTTATTTTTAATAACTTCCCACCAATGAATTTGAAAGTGCTAATAAATTTTCACAAGATTGACTCAAAAATGCAGCCATCAGACAATTGTATGTCTTTAGCAAATTGGAAAAATAAGTAAAATTGCTATATGCTTGGTATGCAAACAGTGTGAGATTTACAAGTTGGCAGGGATACTGAAATACTCACACTATTTGCGCTTTGGAAAGGTTTGTTCTGAGGGATTACCTCATTACCCTCATATCCCAAGAGGTGAGGTTTGGCTGTTCAGTTCATGAAGAAATTACATAAGAGAATTAAGCACTACCATACTGGCATGAAGGATAAAGAGAGAAGAGATTTACGAAAAAACCTCAAAACACTCCAGTAGGTGGAAATAAACAAAAATCATTATTAATTGATACTGTGAACACTGTGTGTGTGTGTGTGTGTGTGTGTCCCCTCACCCTCCTCTGCTTTTTTTTCCTCTACTGCATCCTCCTTCCAACCAATCTTCAATCAAGCAAATAGCATATGGTATGTTCTGTAGAGTATCAACAGCAGATGGGTGCTGTAGAAACACAGTTATAGGAGATAAGAAAAAATTATAATAGACACAAACCTCATAATCTAAGGTATAAGCCAGCCGCAAATTGTCAGAAACCTCCCTTATTGGCTAGTTATTTTATTATGGAATTTCTTGTACCATCCTCTGAAGCATTTTATACTAAGAACATAAAAACAGCCATACTGGGTTAGACCAATGGTCCATCTATCTCCGTATCCTGTCTTCTGACAGTGGCAGTGCCAGATGCTTCAGAAGAAATGAACAGAACATGGCAATTATCGAGAGATCCATCCCCTCTCATCCAATCCCAGCTTCTGGCAGTTGGAAGTTCAGGGAACCTCGGAGCATGCGGTTGTGTCTCTGACTATCTTGGCTAATAGTCATCGATGGACCGATCCTCCATGAATTTATCTAATTCTTTTTTTAATCCACTTATAGCTTTTGGCCTGCACAATATCTCATGATAATGAGTTTCACAGGTTGATTGTGTGTTGTATGAAGTATACTTCCTTTTGTTTGTTTCAAACCTGCTGCCTATTAATTTCTTCACCACCAGAAACTGGAACTGGACCACAGGGGATGGATCACTCAATAATTGCCTTGTTCTCTTCATTCACTCTGATGCATCTGGCACCAGCCACTATTGGAAGCCAGGATACTGGGATAGATGGCTCATTGGTCTGATCCATATTGGGTCTTATGTTTTTACATGAAGGAGTAAATAACACTTTCCTATTCACTTTCTCCATACCATTTATGATTTTATTGACCTCGATCATATCCCTCCTTAGCCATCTTTTTGCTAAACTGAACAGTCCCAATCTTTTAAATCTCTCCTGTTCCATACCCCAGTCATTTTTGTTGCCCTTCTCTGTACCTTTCCCAGTTCTACTATATCTTTTATGAGTCCCTTGCAGACAGAAAATGGGAATAAATGGTCTGTAGGTTTGCTGCAATACAGCTATAGAATTACAGTAGATCCTCCTAGAGCTGAAGGGAGAGCATGGACCTGTGAATGGCTGAGCTCCACCCCTCCAAGATCAATCCAAAGCCTATGCAGAGACTTGGAATAACTCTCTGCATCCAAAGGGTATAATTACTAGACTCTTACAAGAATCCTTTGAGGAAGAATGAGTGCAATGGTGTAGCAGCATTGTGGAGCACACACCACCCTAGAAAGAGATATACTTGGCTTCCTAGAGGTTAGAAGTATGGGAAGATCCAAGAGAACTTTGGAATCAAAGGCTCTAAATCATCCAAGCACTTCCTGAATGAATCTATGATGCTATTTTCTTCGTGTTTGCTTCTGAGATAGTTCTGAGTCTCCAGACAAGACAGCAGCAGTATTTTTTCTTTTCCCCCATATTCTTAAAAGGTAGAAAAGAGCAGAACTAAAACCTCCACTAAGAATGGGTTTACCTTAGGTCCTGGAGATGTTTAAGCTGTCTCTGTAGCAAGAGAGCTTCCAGGACGGAAAGGGTTCTCCAACCAATTCCTGCTCAGGAGCAGGCTTCATTTGTGCTAAGGGAGTCTCTGGTACCAAAGGTGCTACTCAAAGTAAAAGTGGCAGAAGTTGGCCCTTTGTCAGAAGCTGCAGGGTGTCTGTGGCCGGGATTTTGGTTTATCCCCTTGCAAAATTCAGATCCTAAAGTGTGAGAGTGCTTAGAACTAGACTTTTTGTTCAAGATCATCTCTGGTTCTTGCACTGCCAGAGAATATCTGTGTACAAAGATGCTTACGCAAAAACTAAACACAGGTTTTCTACTCTGTGTTCTGGATCAGGATGTATGTTTCCTTTCTTATGACTGTGGCGTATGAGTATTGTAGAGCAATGAAATCAATACAAATATATCAAACTTGCATAACTATTATAAAATGATACTCTTTCCCTTACCCCTTAATACATTCTTCATCAGGAGCCTACATTCTACACTGTTATCCAACAGATGTTTTTCTTTTCTAATACTGTGAGCCTGCTATGACTGCAAAAAAAAAAAAAAGTCACTGCAGCAGTTCATAACTTAGATAGTGAGCTGCTCAGAGTAGAGACCATCCTTCTTCAGTGTCTGGAAAACACTAAGGAGAATAAATAATGAAAGCTAGTAATAAAAGAAGAATGAAACAAAAAGTCACCACCCTCTCCGCATATGGAACACAGAGTATAACGTACCCACTGCAGTGCTGCTACATTTAACAGTAGTTACCCTGGAACTCTCAGGTTAAAACAATAACAGTGGAAAAACTAAACTCTTTTGACAGTTTTTTTCCTCTTGAAAGATCCAATTAAAAAAAACAACAACATTTGCATAAGGAGCTATTTTGGACTGGTCAGACATAATTTTAACAGGGTGGCAATGGGAGTCAAGCTGTTAGGCTTGCCAGCACTCTTCTGAAATCATAGAGAGATCCCATGACAGGACCGGGGATGAAGCCAACAGTAGCACTATTCATTACATTTTAGTTCACATGATACATTCAGCTCAGCCCACAGGGGGTAAAATTTCAAAACAAAGCACTGGAGATACGCACCCAAATCCCATTACCTGATAATGGGATTTGTGTGCATAAAGTCCCGTGTACTGAAAATTTAAATTTAGGTGCCTAGTTTTCCATGTGACCCAGCAAGTCACTAAGTAGAAAACAGCAAAGTGGAGTTTCTGTTTTGGGAACTTTCACAATGCTTCCCCTTCCCTGGTTTGTACATTTACCAGATAGATCCCATCATCTAAAATGTGATTTTTCAAGTATGATCAGGAAAGCTTGTGCATTTGCAGACAGATACGAGTGATGTAGTCAAAGAAATATGGAATAATCATTAAAAATAGCTGACATACTGTATCAAACTACTTGATGTTGAATTCTTTCTCTCTGAATCTTGCGGCACTTTCTGAAGGGATGAAGGAGCTAGAGACCAAGTTTAAAAAAGGGTCATGCAGCAAGAAGAACCCTTTATAAAAGCTGCTACTGATTTCTTCTGCCTAACCCAGACAATTAGTTGGCTCAAGGTGGCGTGCACAGGTGAAACATTACCAGCCTTGCTGCAAGGAGTGAGAAAACCCATAAACAGATAAAATACTATGAAAAATAGATCCAGGCAGCTGTGGTTTTAGAATTGTTTATAAGCTGTCTTCCAGCAGATGTGTGTTCAGGTAGACATGCACTCCACACTCCATGAAATAGAACTCACAGAGCTACTATCATGTCATCCCCTCTGGGAGAATGAGTCTGGACCAACAAAAAGGAGGAGAGGGAGGTGGCCATTAAAGCCGCCTGATTCAGTAAATAGGAAAGTTTGTTCAGAGCTGCTTGGACTGCAGCCTATCCTTGCCAAAAGCCATCTCCTCCGCATGGGTCTGAGACACAACCTAGCAGCACAACTACATTGAGAGTCATTCGACCAACGACCCAGGCCCCTGCATCCTATCACCTCTGGAGTGGGGTCAGGCTGGCTCTAGGTTTTTTGCCACCCCAAGGTCCGAGAGTGCTACTGCCCAAGAAAAGAAAAAAAAAAAAAAAAGGAAAAAAAAAAGGGTGGCCAGAAGAACGCCGCCCCTGGAATTGTGCTGCCCCAAGCACATGCTTGCTTTGCTGGTGCCTAGAGCCGGACCTGAGTGGAGTGGTAAATAAGGAGGGCTGATACTGTTGGTTCCCCTAGCAGTAACTCCAGCATAGATTTCTGGTTTCCATGTTCACTGACTGCACCTAGGAACCTCACCCTTGAAATGCTTCTTCAGTGCCTGGGGAAAAACTAGTCCTATGGATCTCACAAGGAGGCTTTTCATTGGAGTGCACTGAAGGAAAACGTGCTATGGAGTTGATCCTCTCCTTTCCACAGATTTGGGGATGGGAGAGGAGGAGTCAAGAAGGCCAATGGCATTTTGGGATGTATAAGTAGGGGCATAGCGAGCAGATCGAGGGACGTGATCGTTCCCCTCTATTCGACATTGGTGAGGCCTCATCTGGAGTACTGTGTCCAGTTTTGGGCCTCACACTACAAGAAGGACGTGGATAAATTGGAGAGAGTCCAGCGAAGGGCAACAAAAATGATTAGGGGTCTGGAACACGTGACTTATGAGGAGAGGCTGAGGGAACTGGGATTGTTTAGTCTGCAGAAGAGAAGAATGAGGGGGGATTTGATAGCTGCTTTCAACTACCTGAGAGGTGGTTCCAGAGAGGATGGTTCTAGACTATTCTCAGTGGTAGAAGAGGACAGGACAAGGAGTAATGGTCTCAAGTTGCAGTGGGGGAGGTTTAGGTTGGATATTAGGAAAAACTTTTTCACTAGGAGGGTGGTGAAACACTGGAATGCGTTACCTAGGGAGGTGGTAGAATCTCCTTCCTTGGAAGTTTTTAAGGTCAGGCTTGACAAAGCCCTGGCTGGGATGATTTGATTGGGAATTGGTCCTGCTTTGAGCAGGGGGTTGGACTAGATGACCTCCTGAGGTCCCTTCCAACCCTGATATTCTATGATTCTATGAGTCAGGCCCCTTGTTCTCCCCTTGATACCTAATAGCAGAGACGAGCATATGTACATGCCCAGGAGTTACTGATTCATTACCTATTCTACAGCAGCCTGTACAGAACTATCGTGAACTTACAGTATAATATACCAAGTTTTAATTTTGTTTTTGGGAGTTTCAATCTCATATTGCAACATTTCATAACTATATTTATCTTCTACAGCTATAAACTAAGTCTCTTTTGGGACAACAGACTATCATTGTTTATTAATATTCATTGTGAATTCCCTCCTCTGGTTTATGGAACCTTAACTATGTGCAGTTCTTCAACTGTTTGTGGGGATAGCAGGAAAAAACAAGACTCATTCAAAGGAGTACAGTTTACAAAGTAAAGTCACTAAATACATTCACTATCTGATTTAACTGTAATTGCTCATTTAATTTAAAAAAATGCCATTTCTTGGGATCTGCTTCATTCATACCAATCCTCCTCCTATGCAGGATTGCTCACTTTAGTAATAAGAAAAGGAAGACTTGTGGCACCTTAGAGACTAACAAATTTATTTGAGCATAAGCTTTCGTGAGCTATAGCTCACTTCATCGGATGTATTCAGTGGAAAATACAGTGGGGAGATTTATATACACAGAGAACATGAAACAATGGGTGTTACCATACACACTGTAACCAGAGTGATCAGGTAAGGTACCCAGAAGTTACCTACTACAGGATAGGCCCAACAAAGAAAATAACAGAACGCCACTAGCCATCACCTTCAGCCCCCAACTAAAACCTCTCCAATGCATCATCAAGGATCTACAACCTATCCTGAAGGATGACCCATCACCCTCACAGATCTTGGGAGACAGGCCAGTCCTTGCTTACAGACAGCCCCCCAACCTGAAGCAAATACTCACCAGCAACCACACACCACACTACAGAACCACTAACCCAGGAACCTATCCTTGCAACAAAGCCCATTGCCAACTGTGCCCACATATCTCTAAGGTGCCACAAGACACCATCATAGGGCCTAATCACATCAGCCACACTATCAGAGACTCATTCACCTGCACATCTACCAATATGATTTATGCCATCACGTGCCAGCAATTCCCCTCTGTCATGTACATTGGCCAAACTGGACAGTCTCAACGTAAGAGAATAAATGGACACAAATCAGACGTCAAGAATTATACCATTCAAAAACCAGTCAGAGAATATTTCAATCTCTTTGGTCACTTGATTACAGACCTAAAAGTTGCAATTCTTCAACAAAAAAACTTCAAAAACAGACTCCAAGGAGAGACTGCTGAATTGGAATTAATTTGCAAACTGGATACAATTAACTTAGGCTTGAATAAAGACTGGGAGTGGATGGGTCATTACACAAAGTAAAACTATTTCCCCATGTTTATTCCCCCCCCCCCCCGCTGTTCCTCAGATGTCCTGGTTAACTGCTGGAAATGGCCCACCTTGATTATCACTATAAAAGTCCCCCCGCCCACCGCTCTCCTGCTGGTAATAGTTCACCTTACCTGATCACTCTCGTTACAGTGTGTATGGTTTCATGTTCTCTGTGTATATAAATCTCCCCACTGTAGCTCATGAAAGGTTATGCTCAAATACATTTGTTAGTCTCTAAGGTGCCATGAGTCCTCCTTTTCTTTTTGCGGATACAGACTAACACGGCTGCTACTCTGAAACCTGTCACTTTAGTAATGTTTTTCCCAGCATGCTTTTCTGGATGGTGGCTTTAAATTTAGTAGACACTAGGAGCTGTATTAATTCCTGTTATGCTTTCCCTCCGCTTATTCCTGAAGAGCTAGCACATTGTGGAGAGGGCTTCATTAGCATGGAATCAGGGTGGGTCCTCTTCGCGGGGAGGGCTAGATTTAGAGTGATAGGCAGGGCAATAAATTGAACACCAAGACCCAGATCCACAAAGGTATATAGGCTTCTAGTTCCCATAGATTTCAATAGAAGTTCGGAGCCTAAAAACTTTGTGGATCTGGGCCTGACAGCATGCCCCAGAATGGGCAGGACTGGTCTATTTGCCATTGTCTGAGTCCACAGTCTGTTACCCCCACATAATGAGAACTTGGGCACCATAGACAGCTGCAAAAGCAGCTGCACAGCTGTTCCATGATCTAGCTAAGGAGTCTAGGCCCCCTCACAGAGTACCAGTGTACCACCCACTACTTGTGCTATATACAGATTCCGAGGCTGTGGGCCTAAAAATAATCAGATTAGGAACAAACATTCAGATTGATCAAAAGGTTCTTCTCACATAGCAAAGAATTCTGCAAAAATTCAGAAGGTGCCAACCTGGTTGTTTTCATTGATAGAGACATTAGTAACACTATTCATTCAATTTCAGTTCACGTGATGAAATGTAGCTCAGTTTGTAGGGGGTACATTTTAAAAGTGGGGCATGGAGTCATGCACATAGATCCTATTCTTTGGTAATTGGATTTGTGCATGTAAAATGTAGTGCACCGAAAATGGACATTTAGCCCAGTTTTCCATGTGACCCAACAAATCTTTAATGAGAAAACACAGCAAAGTCCTGGGAACTCTCACTTGGCTTCCCCTTCCCTTGTCTGTGCATTTCCAGAAGTGCCACATTATTTGGAGTGTGACTTTCAAACATGGTCAGATCATCTTGTGAAGTCCAGAGTGATGGGGCAGGAAGCAGAGAGAGGAGGAGTGAGCCTACAATCAGAAATATAGCTGATATTGTTTTAACAAACAGATTTATGTGGAATTCTCTGTCAGTCTAATTCATTCCGAAGGGATGAAAGAGTTATACATCAAGTTCTTTTAAAAAGGACTTCTGTTTTAATTATTAAAACAGTGCTATCAAAGAGCCTGTCTATAGGGAATTGTTTAATTTCGTGCTTTTGGGGGGGGCAATAGGGGGACCACTTATAAAATATAAATGTGTTATTTTATTTCTTCAGAGTGCTTTCAAAACGACCCTTACATTTCACATAGATTTCTTTCTGTCCTCTTTTCTCTTTGTTTCTGGGGGTGGGTGGCGCAGGGAAATTATTTATTTATTTTCAAAATGAGATTTTTTTTTCTTTGCATTCATTTCCGCTGAAACTGTGCCAAGCATATTGTTAGAAAGAATCTCTTATGTATGTGTTCTCACAGGAAGACTCATGCGTGAGAAGCTGGAATTTGACTATCTGCACTACTTCCGTGGGGACAACACCCACACTCCTTATTACACGGATAGTCATTTTCCGATATCCTGTTTTATGGGCTACTTCTGCAAGTGATATTTCAGGATAATGGCTTAACAAGACCCTTCTTTTACTGTCTTGGTCCATCTGCAACATGTTAGAGTTTTAAGTAACCTCAGCACCTCAAAGAGCCAAAAAAAAATACTATGAGCCTGGTGAAAGAGCTCAACCCCCCGAGAAAGGACCGAAATCCACACCACTGAGTGTTCCATTATTCATTAATAACAGTCTCTCTATTCAAATACTGACAATATAGTTAATGCAAACTTTGACTTGCATTTTGCTTATTGCAGTGGTTTTCTCAGATAAAAATATAGATACACAATGTGTAAGTAAATGCTTAGAAGCAAAGGCTACGTAGTTCAGGCTTTGTAAGCATATATGTAAAACAACAGGGTCTGGAATCAAGCAAATGAACACATGAAATTATAATTTTTGCATGTTTTTGACATTCAAATAGCAATAGTGCAATTTTGACAAAAAAGCAAAAGTTCAGGATTGTAAAAATGCCAGAAAATATAATTGAGTGTGTATGTGTGAAACATCATGACGCTTTAACCTCTTTTGTACCTTTCTGCTACACACTCACATTTAAAGTACTGGAAATGTATAAAAACCACTTATAATAGGAATCATTTTTGGACACATCTGGAACACTCATAATTATGACCAGAATTTTTCAGAGACTGTAAAAAAAGTATCTTTGTTTCTATATTTCCTTCCATATTGAGGATATTTGCAAAGATATGGATTGCTAAGAAATGAAGTCTGGGGTTTTCAGATTCTGTATCTGATCACAATTCTGAAATAAAACATATCAGACTGAAGCAACAGAATGCTGAAGCAGATGTTTCTAGCTTCATTCTGCCCAAAATAGAAAAACAAAACATTTTGGGATTCATGTATCTACAAAGAGTCGACAAGAATGGGTACAGTTTGCAAATGCACTTAAATAACTTAAGAGCCTAAGTTCCATTTTCAAAATAGATTTATACATTAAGTTGGTCTCATCATTCCAGAGTTTGCTCAGGTAATCAGCACTCAGGTTGCTCAGGTGAGCAGCCACACTGCAAAGTCATACCTGAGTTACTGTATCCTCACTGGTGTTGTACTTGCCCATGTGTTGCTATGACTTCTGGGTACATATGAAATACTGACAGACCCCACTCGTCAGGATCAAACCTGTGACTTCTGAAGCTTAGTGTATGAGCCTCTGCTGAATGAGCTAAAAGCCATATAGCTCTTAGCCAAGGCTGTAGCATACACACTCTCTAAGTGGTCTAGGTGCCACAAGAGGAGGACAGAGAACCACACGCAGTAGGCATGGCTTTCACATAGCCCATGGTTCTTTGTGCTACAGTAAAATGAGCTGCTCTATGGTTCTTTCCCCCTGAATTGTGGGAAAACTTGTCTGTCTTTCTGGGCACACAGGGAGAACTGGGGGGAGGCATTGGAGGACTATAAGCACTCAAATGATTTAGCCTGCATCCTCAGTGCAAAGTGGGTTACCAGCCCAAGTGAAAATGGAATGGAGAATCTAATCTAGGGTTGCCAGGTCTCCAGTTTTTGACTTGAACTCCCAATCAAAAAGGGACCCTGGTGGCTCTGGTCAGTACTGCTGACTGGGCCGTTAAAAGTCCGGTTGGCCCAAGGCAGGCTGGGGCGCGGAAGGGGGTTCAGGGTGTGGGCTCCAGGCGTCACTCACCTCAGGCGCCTCCCGGGGAGTGGAGACATGTCCCTGTGGCTTCTAGGCACACGGGTGGCCAGGGAGGCTCCGCACACTGCCCCCGAGTGCTGGCTCTGCCCCCGCAGCTCCCATTGGCCGCAGTTCTGAGCCAATGGGAGCTGTGGAACTAGCACTCAGGGTTCTGTGCACTCCCCCTGGCTCAGTCTCCACAGCTCCTATTACCACAGTTCCCGGCCAATGGAAGCTGCGGAGGCGGCACCCACCCTGGATGCCACTGCGCCCAGGAGCCACAGGGACATGTCATCGCTTCCCAGGAGGCACCTGAGGTAAGGGCTGCCCAGAGCCCGCACCCCCTCCAGCGCCCCAATCCCCTGCCCCAGTCCTGAGCCCCCTCCTGCACCCAAACTCCCTCCTGGAGACTGCACTCTAACCCCTTGCCCCTGCCCTGAGCCCCCTTATGCACTCCAAACCCCTCATTCTGGCCCCACCTCAAAGACCACACCCCCAGCCAGAGCCCTCACTCCCTCCCACACCCCCCAACTTCCTACCCCAGCCCAGAACCCCCTCCCGCACCCTGGACCCCTCATATCTGGCCTCACTACGGAGCCCACACCCCCAGCCCAGAGCCCGTACCCCCTCCCACACCCAAGCCCCAGCACCAGCTCAGCCACCCGGAGCCCACACCCTAAACCCTCCCGCACCAAAAACCCCCTGCCCCAGCCCAGTGAAAATGCACAAGTGAGCAAGGGTGGGGGAAAGTGAGCAATGGAGAGAGGGGGGATGGAGTGAGTGGGGGGCAGGGCCTTGGAGAAGGGGTGGGGCAGGGCAAGCATGTTTGGTTTTCTAAAAATATAAAGTTTACAACCCTAATGTAATCCATACTCCCAGCTCTGCTAGCTAGCCTGGGTGGAAAGCACCACTGAACTTAGGTGAGAGGGTTGGGTGTGTGAATGGGAGGGGGGTTATGAGCAAAACCCAGGTATAGAGCCCAGGCTAACTGTGCAGTTAAGACATACCTTAGAAGTAGGGTGACAATTTTGGTTGGACCTATTCCTAAAGGTTTCATCATCTGACAATCTTTAAAGATTAATCTTTAATTCTTGGAGACTTCAGGACATTTCTGCAGGGTTGGCAACGCTACTTAAAAACTTAAATCTCAATAAAGATAATAAGACTTCGGTTAGTTAGATGCTTTTGAAAATTTTACCAAATAACCATATTCAAACTTAAGAGTTGTTTGGTCTAGATTTTTTTGGTTCAGCTCAAAACAATGATAGGGTACAGCTACAAAGTTCAGTCTCTGAAACTTAAGGAGTGTTCAGCTGTGTAGTTTTGCATCATCTCATCACTATGCTCACATTGTTATAAATATGTTTAGGTTGTACTATCCTGAGGAAATCTAAACTATGGACCATTCCAGAAATATAGCAAGAATTGAGAGCTGGAGCTACCAATATTGCAAGAGTCCCACTCCCAAATACTAGGAGGTGAGTAACTTATAAGACAACAATACACTATATAAAGCAATGTTTCACTCATACAACTATCTCACAAGGAACTAGACTTATAGCACTGAAAATGCTATACCACCGTATGAAGTTAAGGGCAGACAATAGACAAGGAGAGGGAGGTATAAAGGTATTCTAAGCACCAGCAGAGGACAGCATCAGTTTACGATCAGTATTGAAGAACTTAGTTATAAGACAGCTTTCAAGAAGGATTCAGTTACCAGTCTTTAAGCACAACTACGTGTGTATGCTGGATTGTGACAGTTGCCACTGAATGAGAGAATGCCCAACCAGACATGAGTCTAAGGGCACATCTGTACGTACAACACTGCAGCTGCACCACTGCAGCACATCTGGTGAAGATGCTCTATGCTCGTGGGAGAGAACTCTCCCATCTGCAAAATAAAACCATCTCCACGAGAGGCAGAAGCTATGCTGGCAGGAGAAGCTCTCTGGACATAGCACTGTCCACACCAGCATTTATGTTGGTGTAATTTATGTCACTCAGGGGAGTGGATTATTTACCCTCCTCAGCGACCTAAGTTATGTTGACATAAGCTTTAGGGTAGACATAGCCTAACTGTAGCTTAAGTTTGTGGGAAGTGATTTTACTTCAGTACATGGGTCACAGGCTTAGCAAAAGTAACAAAAAAGTTGGCAAAAGAAAATGTGAAAAATGAGTGCATCTAAGACAAAAAATCTCCTTCTGAAGAATTTAGCAGTACATATATACAGATCCTCCACATGACACAACAGATACATTGTGCTGTCAGAGAAAAAGAAAATATGCTGCCACATACAAGTTGCTTGGCAGGATTTGGCTGACTGCACGTTTCAGCATGTACAGCAAGGACAAGGAGAAACCCCTTGGGTGACTGTATAAAGTAACTTTGCAAGTCCATAGATGGATTCATTGCTTTACACCATATTCAGCAATACTGAAATAACCTCTGTCAGCGCTGAAGACAAGATGGGTTTTGTTTGTTTGTTATTTAAGAGAATTGGGTAACTAGTTACTTGAAAAACAATGTGTTTATTGTGAGACTCTTGAGCCTGCTCATTCTGTTGTCCTAGGAACTATATCTTTGACATTCTCCCCAGATGAATACTCTCAGAGACTATGATCAAGGGTAGAGAAAAGCAAGAACTGGATTTCCAAACTAGTAACACCCAAAATGTTGAGGAACTTTGGATCCAGATTATTTGGGTCCCTCTCTAATCATAGGAGAAAACTACTAATCACATAGGAAAAAAATCAACTTTATTCCCAAAACAATGGACCTGCTGGGTCAGACAAATCCCCAAAGACTAGTGCTGTGCGGAACTGAAGTGTGGGGGTGTGTTTTAGCACTCTCTCCCCCCCTCTGAATGAATCTTTCGGGGACTTGGTCCAGGGAAGAGATTAAATGTAAAAATCTAAAGAATAAAAAATAGTCCTTAAGTAGGCGTCAGAGTGTTGCTTGGTAGACTGAGGTGTATGGTGGGAGTGAAAAGGCTTTATTAGAACCGCACAGTCATAGCCTTAAAAAGCCACTTCATCCTTCTAAAGCTGTAATAACATAACCCAAAGGATCAGACACATACCCCAGGCATGCTACTCACTGTGAAGGCCTCAAAACCCATGTCTCCGTCTGCTCTGCCTGGACACTAAAATCCCCCTGGCAGGTTTTATAGTGGTTTGTGCTGGGTCTTGGCCAAAGTTTCCAGCCCACCATCATATGGCGTCTGGTTGCCATCACCGTGCTTTGATGTGTCTGCATTTGAATGGTGCTGTATTACAGTATACATTACAGTTGCACAGTGCTTTGAGATCCTGAACAAGGAAAGGTGCCATGTAAAAATCTTCCTTAATAGATACTTTTGCAAGGGGCTTTATGACGCCTAAGATGATGGGTGTGGGTTCATTTATTCAGCACACTGTTCAGCTGTGTGGGAAGTATTAGCTGTTTAAGATTTCTCATTATTGCTATGGCAACCTCCTTTCTCTACTAACCTCTTAGAACAGTACACAGAAATGCATTCACGTCCCAGGCAAACTGCATACCACATTTGAGAATTAGGGCTCTGTTCCCCTATTGAGATGCACACATAACTCCCGTTACTGTTAATTTGCCTCATGACTGCATACCAAGTTATTCTGTAAAATGTTTCTGTTAGCTTGCTCTGTGACCTTACAGCATATTCCCAGTGCATGTAGCCACACATGCCATTTAGGATATGTGTAGTTATAGTCTGAGAAATGACACTATAAAAATGGCAGTCCTGAGCTGCTTCACGCACCACATGAGGTACAGGAGATTCTAAAGGGAATGGGTAGGATGCAGAGCCATGGCCCTGTCTCTCTTATGTACTGGCAGTATTCTGCACCCTTGAAAAGGTTTATTAATAGGTGGGAGTCCCTCTCGTGAGGTGAGGTACCTCACTGCTCCCCAGATGGGCCAATGGCTAAATATTACAAGCTGGCCCTCTGGAAATAAGCAGATGGTTTTCCTATCTGCCAGACCTGTAAACTCAGCCTGGCATGTGAATGTTGATAAGTTCTTTCTGGTTTGTGCTTCATCCTCAGTAATAAAAGATTCTGCAGACCAAATTCTGCCTTTAGTTACACCTGTGCTACCACACTGTATGGCTTCTAGTTCTTAAAAATCAGACCTCCAAAAAAATCCTATACAAATTTAAGAATGTATGTTCTTCAAAAGCAACATCCTGCTTGTTTCAGATCCATGTAAAATCAGAGTTTGTGAATTTATGCCCTAAACCAATCAAATGTTAATCGGCAAAAATCGGATCAAGTAAGAGTAGAACCTTTCCAGCAGAGAGGAGGAAAGTGAAACAATGGGTTGCCAGCCCCAGAAAGGTAATGAAATATTTAGCTGGAGCCAGGAGAATCTTCCCTACCAGAAACAAACTCTCATGCTGCCAGGTGAATATGAGGATGGTTATAAATTAGGGATTCTTACTGGCACGTGACATGTAGTCTGGGGGAAAGGAGGAGTTCCCAAGCATCTCCACTTATAGCAGCAACTTTGCCAGTGACCCTAATATGTAGCAAATTAGCACAATCAGTCTTCTGAGTTTGCTGTCTGAATTTTCTGCCCACAAAATAAGCTTCCTGGATAACTTCTTTCCCCAAACATTGCTCAAAGCAAATACCACAGGAGATTCCTGTGACCTAGTGAGATATTCAACTCATGACTTCCTCCTTCCCTGTGCAAGTTGTTTCTGTAGCTATTTTAACTTGGAGTAAGTGAAAGAAAGGGCAGTAGAAGCTAAGCAGATGGCTGTTAAATCACTAAAGTAAAAATACCAGGCAAAAGGTGGGCACTTCAAAGAGTTCTACTGTCCTGTGGGAGTGGGAAGAAGTCCACCAACATGCACAGGCAGTCATGAAGCTGTATTTGTCACAAAGTGTGTCAGTTTCAATTCACTGATATATTTGAGGTAATAGCAGATATTCAATTAATTTTTTTAAAAAGTAAGACAAATTTCTTTTCAAAAAGACATTATCCAAATGTTTTGCAGGGATAGACAAGGATAAAATGGAGTCTGGATTTACCAAAAGATTGGTCTCAAAACTTTCCAACCTTCTCCTGTATAAAGTATACTTTCCAGACCAGACTTTGCACCCACCAGAACAAGTTCTGTCACCTGGAAGGACTCTGACACTTGAATGGACATGTTTTCAAATGAAAAACACCTTCACTTTCTCAAAAAATTCTCATTTTCCATAACATTGTGACATTTATAAATCAAAGTGTTTATCAAAAACATCAAAACTATTAGTGACTTTTCAATAACCATTTCAGTAAAAAAAAAGTCATACAATATAAATGAAAGTCCATTTTTGAGCCTGGTGAAATACAAACATCAAAAATTTGATTTTTTTCATATTTAAAAAAAAATTATCCAGCAGTATTTCACCATAGCTCAGCACAGCAAGTAACTGCTGTCAGCTGCCTTCACTCAGGTGCTGCTTGGCTCTCTGCCTGCCTCATTGTTCTCTCTAGGCCTAGATACAGTGGATATTGCTTGGATACCTGACACTTGTATGTGTGGCAGCATTGTCACACATTTCTGCAACCAAGCTGAGATGTCACACATTCAACTGCACTGCAGAGATGGGCTTGCAACTCACCCAGTCAGCTTCTGGGGCTGCTCTGCCTCTCTCTGGCTAAGTCCCCTACTGGATCTAGGCTAGGAAGTTACAGGGACAGAAGATGAAGGCACTGGCCCCAATCTCTCCCAGTTTTGTCCCCCCACACCCCAACTTCCCTATTATCCAGACCCCAGCCAGCACCCCCCCAACAGCACCCTAGACACCTAGCACCATGCATCACCCTCCCACGTATCACACCTACAGCTCCCAGGGTCAGTGCAGGCCCCTGAGCTAGCACAGCGCTCCTTGGGCCAGGGTGTGCTAAGGTGTTTGTAGTCATGTGCAAATCATTTGTAAATACGCAAATTCACTCATTATTTTGCGTTAAATGTCACATTTGGAACAGCACAAAAAAACATGACCAATGACTCTCTGAATCCTCCAATTGTGAAGAGATGTTTAGCAGTCTACTCCCTTACAGAACTACAACTGGAGCTGTCAGCAATGCAGCAAACAGCGGGAGAAAGATGCTGTAGTGGTTAGGGTGCTAGGCTTGGACTTGAGAGCTGGGTTCAAATTCCTGTTCTGCCAAATATTTCCTGTTGGGATAATAATTCTTCCACCCAGAGAGGCAGTGAACATAAATATATTCAAGATTGTAAGGCACTCAGATATTATGGCAATGCGCGCTGTATAAATACACAAGATACCTAAAATAGATAGGCCACATGACAAGGAAGAAGGAGGCCCTTCAATCACAGGAAGACTCATCGCTAATGAGGGCCTGCAGCAGCACGTGACCAGTTTCCCACCACCAAACAAAATCTTTGTTTTTAAAAATCTACCCAGATACTACTCTCTTTCTTCCCTAAAAGAGTTTATCACCGCACAACGGGTTTGCTGCTCAGCCCTGGTAGGGATTCAGAAGGGAATGCATCCAATTAGAAATAGCATACGTCACATGAGCTCCCTTCCTACAGCAGCTCCACTAAGAGTTCTTTGGCAATGGAAACTGGAAAAGTCTTTTCCTTAAACAGGTTGGACCATATGTTAGCCCAACGCACTGCCTTCTAGGATGCGTACGTACCATCATGGTTAGCTGAATATAAATAGGGATCTCATGGTGTGTGTGCGCGTGTATATATATATTTATTTTTGATGAGGTAATATCTATGTTTTACATTTTTCTTTACATAACTGCTTTTATAAAGATCCAATAATGCTTACCAAGGGCCGGGCGTTGATAGTGTGTGCTTTCTTTTGTGTCTATGCTTGTAAAACAAACAAATATGGTTAAAAAAGTTAACTCTACAGTCAATTGATTTTAGGTAAGGGGCCAAATTCTGTTCAGTTGAACTGGTGTAAAGCTGAAGTAACTCCATACACAATATCACTGCAAACAAATATTTATTTATTGTGTACTGAAGCGAAGGAAACATTAAACAATTTTGCATGAACATTCATTCAGCTTTTGGAACAACTTTGGCAGTTTTGTGTTTGATTTTTAAAAGTTGTTCTAGAAAATGAATGTAATAGCAAATACTGCAGACTATTCACAGAAAGGCAATATTAAATTCATAAGCATGAGTATTTGCATCACAAAACATACTAAGAGCTACATTCATCCAGTTAAGGACTAGAAACCATATCTGTGACTTGTGTCCAAGCCAAGCTTGAATGTCAGATACTCATAAAAAAGCTGCAAAGGACAAATTATTCAGGCAGTAATTTTGAATTTTGAACAAATTCAACAACACTGGGATGTGACTGTGAGCAGAAAGAGGTCAGATTCACTAATTATCCCAGCTCTGTTATGACTGAAAGAATGAACTGAAGTTTGCACCTCTCTCTCTCTCTGTTAGTTAGATATTGCCATAAGATGGACTTTCCTCTTTATGGCTTTAGCCAAGTCTCTCAGTATGCTTTTAGGCTGCACATGAAACAGGACATAAAATAATTGTCACCTTACTTTAACAGGCCATTATGTGTAGTCGTCTGGGCCAGCTTTGATTTGGATCTGCCACTCTTGGCAAACTGAAATGTTAACATCCCTTTGATATTCTGCAGTGTTTTTGCCATAATAGATGAAAACTCCCATTGGAAATCTGGATAACAATTGTTTGCTAGGGACAGCCAAATAAGGGTGGAGGGGAATTCATGGCTTGTGAAATTTCAGCTAATTCTAAATAAAAAAAAAAAAAAAACTATGCAGTTAATAAATTATATGGATAATGAAAAGCAACTAATCTATTTAATGTATAAAGGCAGGGGGAAAGAGTCTTAGGAAACCACCACTGAAATACAACACATTGTATTGCAAAGCTGGGGTAAAATATGTTGGCATGTATTTTAACATAACAAACTAGCAACTATTGGCCTACTACTTCAATCCTTACTCACATGACTAATCCTTACTCACATGAGTATTCCCATTGATTCCGTTGAGCGTTCTTACATGGGTATGAGCCTTCTGGACTCTATGAATAAAGGTTGCAGTGGGTTGCCAATCCTCCAGGATTCTCCTGGAGTCTCCAGGAATTAAAAATTAATCTTTAATCAAAGATTATATCATGTGCTGAAACCTCCAGGAATAGGTCCAACCAAAATTGGCAACCCTATTGCAGAATCATGCCTTTAATGTTTAAATATAAAAAGTGTAAAGTCTAGCGCCAGCTTTCCTGCAACTACAACTACGCTCTTTTTGTAGTTCATTATGTATTAAAAAACCCATTGGGTTAATTGCGTTTCTGTCGTTTAAAATATTTACTGAAAATAATTTTGTAAATATCCCTTAAAAGTGAAAAAAAAAAGAGAGAGAAAACAAACCTTTGCAACTTTCAGATTAAAGGAAATAAGACCTTCATTTCCTTTAAAAGCAAATGGCCAGAAACTACCATAACCACATACAATGTAAAGCAGTTTCAATTTGTAAAGACAATGACCATTTCAGCTTTGGATAATGGACTAGAAGATCCCTTCTAACTCCATATATGTGCCTGAAAGGCATACATATAGCATTCCATGATTGAAGGATACTCAGTACAGCAGCCTTTAATATACATACATTGGTTTTAAATGAACTATTTTTCTCTCGTTTGTTCCTTTTTGTCAAGAAAAAACCCTTAACTTTTTTTTTTTTAATTTAAAAAGGACACTGTACTTCCCTGACTTCACTAGCAGTCTCCCAGACTTGAAAAGTGTAGAGATTTGCACTTCTGGCAAGATGCTGGGATCTAAAGCACAGCAGCTATGTGGTTTAAAATAAGGTCAAAGAACCAAGCAACCTTAAACTTTTAACTATTAATATTCAGAGCAATGATCTTCTGCACCCACACTGCTTGAGCTTTGTGTGTTCTCTGCAAAGCCTCGCTTTTCAAGATTGGCCTTAGAGGGTGGAGTTACTTTCCGTAGAGTGTTAACAGAATGACATGAAATGGCTGACTTACTTCTCAATGTTTGGATTAACTGGGCTGTGGTAAGGCCTTAGCATGAAGTGGCTTGGAAGTTCCAGTGAGGTTAATACTTGGATCTCATAACAGTCCCTTGTGAGCCATCTGTAAATGATCATAATGCAGCAAGAACCTGTGAGCAGGAGAAAGCCTTTGTTGCTTTATTTAGAGCTTTGGCTAAACAAAACCTCATCCAAAGTTACAGTTCTCTTTTTATTCTGCTCTTCAAGCTCCACTTCCTGTTATAAACAAACCCACATACCAGATATGAACATATGGAAAATCAGAATGGTCCCTTTTACAGCAGCCTGACATGGATTATGAAGTTCAGCAAATGTATTAAAATATGTTTATAAACAATTTTTTTCCTGACATTCTCAGGACATTTAGAATTGAATGCTTTTAGAACAATAAACACTGGGAGCTCATTTCATCCACTTTAGAAGTAGAAAGAAATAACACATGGAAAAAGATAAACTATTCCTGACTTGTTTAACATGAACCATTGAATTCTACAGACTGATTTTGCCAGCATAAAAGCCATACCCTGGAATAACTACTAACTCGCTATTAATGGCAAAGAAAGCATTCATCTTTTACTTTCTAAGAAAGAGGTATGCATCTTCAGACAGTTTGGTTTTGTATAAACTTCCTAATAAACACTAGAATATTTGAAGCTGACCAAATGAAGCTCATCTGAATTTCCTGAGGTATTCTTTCCCTCCTCCATGCCAAGCTTTTCTTTCCAACAGAATGGAATCCCCTCCCCCCACCTCCCATGTCTACTCCCATCTTCTTCAGTACAATTTGATCTCTCGCTGATTTCTCTACCTAGACCGAGTGGCTCCTTTGTTCATCTGACACCACAATCTTTACTGTATATACCCACTTGGTCTCCTTTGATATTGTTTAAATGGGAAGTTACAATTTCACCAGTAGGTAGCACTATTATTTTCTACACACAGATTCTCATTATGTTTGGTTGCCTTTAAAGGAATACCTCTGTGCTACAGTCTAATAAAACTACAGTGTGTGCATGTGATATAATACTTGGTTCATAAATCCCATTGTTAGATACACAAGTATTTATACTAAAAGACAATGGCAGGATTAGAACATAAAAAATAGTGTATTCAGTAAACACTTCACTAAAAATCATCCATGCATGAGAACATTTCAGTAAAGACGACAAGTAAAAATCATACTTATTAAAGCTTAGAGCTCATTCTCTATGAGTTATAATCTATTCTCCTGTGAATCAAGAGGTTATGACATCTGGAGGTTATGGGAAAGTGTGTGCAAGGGAAGCTACATGGCTTTGTCCATTAAAGTCTTTTATATGAGAAGGTTACTCACTTTGTGCAGTAACTGAGGTTCTTCGAGATGGTTGTCCCTTTGGGTGCTCCACTTTAGGTGTCTTGGCACCCTGTGCTTGTAATCAGAAATTTGTAGTAGTAGTGCACCGATTGGCTGAGCTGCTCCGAGTGGCTACTTAGCGTGCGCAGCCAACCATCCCTCAGTTCCTTCTCTACCCCAGAGAGTCAGCATGAAGCTCTGCGGTAGAAGGGCGGAGGAAGGGTAGTGACACAGCAACAACCATCTTGAAGAACCTCAGTTACTGCACAAGGTAAGTAACCTTTTCTTCTTCTTCGAGGAGTGTCCCTGTGGATGCTCCACTTCAAGTGACTATGGAGCAGTACCGCTCGCTGGAAGGAGAGGCTTTGAAGTATCTTTGTTGACGGTGGACAGCACAGAGTGTCCAAACTGAGTGTCAGCAGAGGAATGTTGTTCCAGGGCATAGTGTCTGATAAACATGTGGGCCGAGGCCCAGATATCTGTCCTGCAAATGTCTACGATAGGTATGTTATTGAGAAATGTCACTGATGAGCATAGCGCTCTGGTAGAGTGCGTATGAACCCCAGCTGGAGCTGGGATGTTTCTCTGATGATAGCACAGGTGGATATAACCAGAAAGCCACTTAAAGAGTCTTTGTTTAGAGATGGCCTCACCCTTCAGTTGCTCAGTGACTGATAGAAAAAGAGACATGACGATTTTCTAAATATCTTTGTTCTTTCTAGGTAGAAGGCCAGAGCTCTACGGACGTCGAGAGTGTGAAGGAATGCCTCATTGGCGTCGGCGTGGGGTTTCGGAAAAAACACACATAAGTAAATGGGTTGGTTTAAATGACATGAGGAGGCTACTTTAGGTATAAATTTAGGGTGGGCTCTTAGCATCACTTTGTCTTTATGGAATGTGGTATAGAGCGGGTGTGCCATTAGTGCCCCTAGCTCCCCTACTCTTCTTGCTGAAGTGATCACTACAATGAAGGAAACCTTCATTGACAGATGTAGCAAAGAGTAAGTCTCAAGGGGTTCGAATGGTTTCCCCATGAGGGTGAGTAGCCCAAGGTTGAGGTCCCAAATAGAAGTAGGGTGTTTTAGGGGAGGGTAGATGTGGTCATGCCCTTTAAGAATCGTTTAGTTGTTGGATGACCAAAGATTGTGGTTCCATCTACCTTATGTAGTGAGGTGATAGAGGGTAAGTGCACCTTTATGGAACTGTTGGAGAGGCCCAATTTTTTAAGGCCTTGTATATAGTCCAGGACCCTAAGTTGAGGAGCAGAATGAGGAAACATGTGATTAGCCTCACACCAGGTGCAGAATTGTACCCGCTTTTGAGTGTATGATTTCCAGGTGGTCGGCCTGCAGCTATTTATGAGAATGTCTTTAACTTCCTTGGAGTAGTCATTATCCAGCCCCTTTAGCCATGGAGTAACCGGGCCTTGAGGTGGAGAACCGATAGGTTGGGGTGATTGACTTGGCTATTGTCCTGTGTCAGGAGGTGAGGAAGTAGTGGAAGAGTTAGAGGCGGTTTCACTGCCATCTATCATAGGTATAGGAATGACTTCTGTCTGGACCATGTGGGTGTGATGAGTATGACCCTGGCCTTGTCCTATCTGATTTTGTGCAACACCTGGCTCAGTAGAGGAATCGGGGGAACACGTACATTAGCGGTGCATCCCATTTTGTGAGGAGAGCTTCACCCAATGAGGGGTGTCCAAGCCCCTCAGGAGCAATATTGAAGGCATTTCGTAATGTGAGCTGTTGTGAATAAGTCTATAGAAGGGAACCCCCACCGGTTGAATATGGTCATGAGGGTTGGATAGTGCATCTCCCACCCGCGGGTTTGTGAGAAGTGTCTGCTCATTTGGTCTGCTGTGATATTCTGAAGTCCTGGAAGGTAAGCAACAGAAATGTCTATCTTTTTTGGATATGGCTCATTGCCATAGGTGTAGTGCCTCGATGCAGAAAGGGTATGACCGGAGTGCCCCCCTGTCAATTTATATAAAACATGCAGGCTGTGTTGTCCATGAGGACTTTGATGGTATTGTTGTGGATGAGTGGAAGGAAATGTTTGCATGCTTTCCG
The DNA here is from genome assembly GCF_965152275.1 of Natator depressus. Classification (NCBI taxonomy): domain Eukaryota; kingdom Metazoa; phylum Chordata; order Testudines; family Cheloniidae; genus Natator; species Natator depressus. The sequence goes on from NC_134237.1 coordinate 50,133,922, forward strand.
GACTGCTCGGAGTTCTAGTATGTTTATATGTAGGTTGGGGACCAGCATCACTGGATGGTGTTGCTGTCCAGATGGGCTCCCCCTCCCATGAGGAAGGCATTTGTGGTGATTGTTATAGTGGGAACTTTTTGTTAAAATTGGACTTCCAAGCAGATGTTTTGCAGTTGTATCCACCACTTGAGGGAGTCCTTCACTCTGTAGGACATAGGGAGCCGTTTGTGGCGGGAATGCTTGTGTGGTATATAGCAGGTGAAGAGCCAGGCCTATAGGCATCTCATATGGTGTTTGGCATGTTTGACTACATAAGTTGTAGCACCCATATGCCCAAGGAGCTGTAGGCAGGCCCTGGCAGATGTTTGGCGGTGTCTGATTGTTGTTATCAGCCTGGTTAGGTTGAGGAATCGCTGTTGGGGTAATCTTGCTTGTGCTGAGATGCAGTCGAGGTAGGCCCCTATAAACTCTAGTTGTTGGACCAGGACCAAGGTGGACTTTTGGATGTTTATTTTAAACCCTAGGTTGGTGAAAAGGGTTATAGTAGTTTGTGTGGCTTGTACTGCCATGTGCTGAGTTGGTGCTCTTATAAGGCAGTCGCCCAAGTATGGGAAGATCGTTACCCTTAGCCTGCAGAGGTGAGCTGCAGCAACGGCTAGGACCTTGGAGCTGTCAATAATCCGAAGGGTAGTGCTTTGTATTGGTAATGTTGATGGCCTAGTGTGAAGCACAGGAATCTTCTGTGCCCTGGATGAATGGTGACATGAAAGTATGCATCTTGTAGGTCAAGGGACGAGAGCCAATCTCCTTTCTCTAATGCTGGAATTATGGTTGCTAGGGTTACCATTTTGAAGTGTTGCATCAGTACAAACTTGTTGGGTCTGTGTAAGTCATTCTTTCTCTGTGGAGAAAATAATGGGAATAAAACCCTCTTTCCCTCTGTTGGAGTGGTACTATTTCCATGGCTCCTAGTTGCAGGAGATGGTTTATTTCCTGCTGCAACAGGGTCTTGTGAGAGGGGTCCCTGAAGAAGGACGGGGAAGATGGGGGGAGTAGAAATAAATGGAATAGAGTAACCCTTCTGGCCGATTTCCAGCACTCATTTATCCATAGTGATGTTGTTCCAGACTGGGTAGCGTGATACCAGATGGTCTCCAAAGAGACTGGAGGTCATCTGATAATCCGGCATGGGAGAAGATAGAGGTCTCGAGCCCTCAACCAAGACTTCAAAAAGACTGACGGGATGTTGAAGATTGAGATGTTGAACCTGGTTCTGCTTGTGCCTCACTTGGTTTTGATTGTGGCGTTGATCATATTGTCTCCAGGGTTGCGAGTATGGGGGGGGGACGGACTCTTTGAGTATAGAATCTGCCCTGTTTCTTCTTGTTCGGGGGAATGTAAATACCTAAGGTCTTCAAGGTTGTTCATGAATCCTTTAAGGGCAGGTCCTCAATTGTGGCTTGTACTTCGCTAGGGAATCCAGAGGGGTGGAGACATGATGCTCAACACATGACAACTGACATGGCCATGGATCAGGCTGCCATGTTGTCAGAGTCAAGGGAGGCCTGCAGGGCTGTTTTGGAGATTAAGGAGTCCTCTGCAAAATTGGGTTTGTATTGTTCCTTTGCTTCCTCTGGCAGTTGATCAATAAAGGATTTCAATTTGTTGAACAAGTTGTTGGTGTACTTTGCTATAAGAGCTGAATAATTTGCTATACAAAATTGCAATGAGGCTGAGGAGTAAGATTTGCGTCCAAAAAGGTCAAGCCTTTTAATAAGGCTTGTTATAAGGTGTAGTTTTTGATTGGGGTTGTTTTCCTCTTTGGTGCACCGCCTCTACAACCAGTGAATTAGGAGCCGGATGAGTGGATAAGAACTCAGCTCCTTTCACTGGTACATAGTATTTTCTGTCTGAGCATTTACAGGATCGTGGGACAGTGGCAGGTGTCTGCCATATTGTCTTTGCAGGGTCCATTATGCCTGAGTTAATGGGCAGAGCTATCTTTGCTGATGGGGATGCCTGCAAGATGTCAGTAAGTTTGTGCTGGGTCTCTGGCAGCTCTGCTAAAGAGATGTCCAGGGATTCTGCAACTCTTTTGAATAAGTCCTGGAAGGACTTGAAGTCATCTCCTGTGGTGGGAGGTAGTGGTATAATTGTTTCGTCTGGGGATGAGGATGAAATATGGGTGAGTGGTAGTGTATCACCTTCAGGAGCCTCTTCTGGTTCCCCCTCTTATTCCTCCTGGGCCTCTGATAGTGATGGGTTAGAGGGTGAAGGGGACTGGGTGGCCCTTGGGTTGTGGGTGTTTAAGGTTCTGGGCTCTGTAGATTGCACATGGGTCCCAGTATGGTAAATTGGATGGCATGACAATGGGCGGTGACATCCATGGTTGTGTCTGCCAGCTTTGCTCTTGCAAAGACAGTTGTTTGTGAGAGGGTCCCAGTTTCGGGGAGGAATGATGAGGGATGTAAAGGCTTGAGTCATCCTCATCACTGGATAGTGGGGGTGCAGATCTAACAGGAGTACCTAGTTGGCTCGGTCCTGGCCTGATTGGGGTGCCGTCGGTGCCGAACAGAGGGGTTCCTGGCATGGAGGAGATTGCCAGATCTGCCTCTGTGGTGAAGGGTTGAGCTACCGGGAAGTTCGGTGATGTGGATGGCAGCGTAGTATGCACTGACGGTGCCGAGGTCTTGTTAGGCTGTGAATATGCAGCAGGTGGCGCCATTACACTAGCCGGTGCCAAGGAGTACTTCGGCACTGTTGGTGCTGAGCTAGGGAGCTTAGCTTTAGCTCGTGCAGCTGAGTGAGAGCATGGTTGCGTCGGTGCCTTGGCTCCTCAGGACATCTCAGTACTGGACATTCCCAGTGCCTCTCGGTCCAAGGTTCTCAGTGCTATCAATATCGGGGAAGATTGTTAGGGGGATCTCTCAGTGGCAATGACTGCGACCAACATTTGGTTGCTTTCCTAGGTGCAGGGTCCTGAGCCACAGTTTGGGTGGAGCCCTTGTCTGAGGCTGTTGCTGGAGACCATTGGCTAGGAGGCTGGACTCTGGGTCAGAGGCTGGCCCGAGGGATTTCTCTTTGTTGGATGTCTCTGGCTTTCAGTGTCCTGGCAGATAATTTCTTGCAGTGTGGACACTTCTGTGGTATATGGGTTTCCCCAAGACAGCAGATGCACTGAGCATTACCATCCGATACAGGAATTGATAGCCTGCAGGTCTGAGAAGGATCAGGACTATAGAAAAATGGCCATAGTTCAGTCACCGTCGGCAGAGACCTGCCGGTGGTGGGGGAAAGCAAACGGTTTTTTTTTTAAGAGGGTAAATAAGGACAGGGAATGGAGGAAAACCAACAAAAGGGATAAATAAAAGTGGGATATAAGCAATTTATGAAATAGACAGGGGCACTCTGTTGCTCCGACTCAAGCCAAAGATGGTAGAGAAGGAACTGAGGGACAGTTGGCTGTGCGTGCTAATTAGCTGTTCAGAGCAGCACGAGACGGCTGCCACGCATGCGAGGCCAACCAGGGCACTGCTACGACAGATCTCCGATTATAAGCACAGGGCACAAAGACACCTAAAGTGGAGCACCTACAGGGACACCATCCCTTCCTCGCCTCTGAGGTAATAGTTGACTTTCCCTCCCTCCAGGTATTGAACAGATGCATAGACTTTAAAACCTATGTAGCATAGTGGGTTTATTCCCTTCTATTCCATGTACATTTCATAGAATCATAGAATATCTGGGTTGGAAGGGACCTCAGGAGGTCATCTAGTCCAACCCCCTGCTCAAAGCAGGACCAATCCCCAATTAAATCATCCCAGGCAGGGCTTTGTCAAGCCTGACCTTAAAAACTTCTAAGGAAGGAGATTCTACCACCTCCCTGGGTAACGCATTCCAGTGTTTCACCACCCTCCTAGTGAAAAAGTTTTTCCTAATATCCAACCTAAACTTCCCCCACTGCAACTTGAGACCATTACTCCTTGTCCTGTCATCTTCTACCACTGAGAATAGTCTAGAACCATCCTCTTTGGAACCACCTCTCAGGTAGTTGAAAGCAGCTATCAAATCCCCACTCATTCTTCTCTTCCGTAGACTAAACAATCCCAGTTTCCTCAGCCTCTCCTCATAAGTCACGTGTTCCAGACCCCTAATCATTTTTGTTGCCCTTCGCTGGACTCTCTCCAGTTTTTCCACATCCTTCTTGTAGTATGGGGCCCAAAACTGGACACAGTACTCCAGATGAGGCCTCACCAATGTCGAATAGAGAGGAACGATCACGTCCCTCGATCTGCTGGCTATGCCCCTACTTATACATCCCAAAATGCCATTGGCCTTCTTGGCAACAAGGGCACACTGTTGACTCATATCCAGCTTCTCGTCCACTGTCACCCTTAGGTCCTTTTCCGCAGAACTGCTGCCTAGCCATTCGGTCCCTAGTCTGTAGCGGTGCTTTGGATTCTTCCGTCCTAAGTGCAGGACCCTGCACTTATCCTTGTTGAACCTCATCAGATTTCTTTTGGCCCAATCCTCCAATTTGTCTAGGTCCCTCTGTATCCTATCCCTACCTGCCACCGTATCTACCACTCCTCCTAGTTTAGTATCATCCGCAAATTTGCTGAGAGTGCAATCCACACCATCCTCCAGATCATTTATGAAGATATTGAACAAAACCGGCCCCAGGACCAACCCTTGGGGCACTCCGCTTGATACCGGCTGCCAACTAGACATGGAGCCATTGATCACTACCCATTGAGCCCAACAATCTAGCCAACTTTCTACCCACCTTATAGTGCATTCATCCAGCCCATACTTCTTTAACTTGCTGACAAGAATACTGCGGGAGACCATGTCAAAAGCTTTGCTAAAGTCAAGAAACAATACATCCACTGCTTTCCCTTCATCCACAGAACCAGTAATCTCATCATAGAAGGCGATTAGATTAGTCAGGCATGACCTTCCCTTGGTGAATCCATGCTGACTGTTCCTGATCACTTTCCTCTCATGTAAGTGCTTCAGGATTGATTCCTTGAGGACCTGCTCCATGATTTTTCCAGGGACTGAGGTGAGGCTGACTGGCCTGTAGTTCCCAGGATCCTCCTTCTTCCCTTTTTTAAAGATGGGCACTACATTAGCCTTTTTCCAGTCGTCTGGGACTTCCCCCGATCGCCATGAGTTTTCAAAGATAATGGCCAATGGCTCTGCAGTCACATCCGCCAACTCCTTTAGCACTCTCGGATGCAACGCATCCGGCCCCATGGACTTGTGCACGTCCGGCTTTCCTAAATAGTCCCGAACCACTTCTTTCTCCACAGAGGGCTGGCCACCTACTCCCCATGCTGTGTTGCCCAGCGCAGCAGTCTGGAAGCTGACCTTGTCTGTGAAGACAGAGGCAGAAAAAAGCATTGAGTACATTAGCTTTTTCCACATCCTCTGTCACTAGGTTGCCCCCCTCATTCAGTAAGGAGCCCACACTTTCCTTGGCTTTCTTCTTGTTGCCAACATACCTGAAGAAACCCTTCTTGTTACTCTTAACATCTCTTGCTAGCTGCAGCTCCGATTTGGCCCTCCTGATTTCATTCCTACATGCCCGAGCAACATTTTTATACTCTTCCCTGGTCATTTGTCCAATCTTCCACTTCTTGTAAGCTTCTTTTTTATGTTTAAGATCCGCAAGGATTTCACTGTTAAGCCAAGCCGGTCGCCTGCCATATTTACTATTCTTTCGACACATCGGGATGGTTTGTCCCTGTAACCTCAATAGGGATTCTTTGAAATACAGCCAGCTCTCCTGGACTCCTTTCCCCATCATGTTATTCCCCCAGGGGATCCTATCCATCAGTTCCCTGAGGGAGTCGAAGTCTGCTTTCCTGAAGTCCAGGATCCGTATTCTGCTACTTACCTTTCTTCTCCGTGTCAGGATCCTGAACTTGACCAACTCATGGTCACTGCCTCCCAGATTCCCATCCACTTTTGCTTCCCCTACTAATTCTTCCCGGTTTGTGAGCAGCAGGTCAAGAAAAGCTCTCTCCCTAGTTGGCTCCTCCAGCACTTGCACCAGGAAATTGTCCCCTACATTTTCCAAAAACTTCCTGGATTGTCTGTGCACCGCTGTAGTGGTCTCCCAGCAGATATCAGGATGATTAAAGTTGCCCATGAGAACCAGGGTGTGCGATCTAGTAGCTTCTGCGAGTTACCAGAAGAAAGCACCCATCCACCTCATCCCCCTGGTCCAGTGGTCTATAGCAGACTCCCACCACTACATCACTCTTGTTGCTCACACTTCTAAACTTAATCCAGAGACACTCAGGTTTTTCTGCAGTTTCGTACCGGAGCTCTGAGCAGTCATACTGCTCCCTTACATACAGTGCTACTCCCCCACCTTTTCTGCCCTGCCTGTCCTTCCTGAACAGTTTATAACCATCCATGACAGTACTCCAGTCATGTGAGTTATCCCACCAAGTCTCTGTTATTCCAATCACGTCATAATTCCTTGCCTTCACCAGGACCTCCAGTTCTCCCTGCTTGTTTCCAAGGCTTTGTGCATTTGTATATAGGCACTTGAGATAACTTGCTGATCGCCCCTCATTCTCAGTATGAGGTAGGAGCCCTCCCCTCACAGACGTTCCGGCCTGTGCTTCCTCCCGGTATCTTGCTTGCCCACTTACCTCAGGGCTTTGGTCTCCTTCCCCCGGTGAACCTAGTTTAAAGCCCTCCTCACTAGGTTAGCCAGCCGGCTCACAAAGATGCTCTTCCCTCTCTTAGTTAAGTGGAGCCCGTCTCTGGGCAGCACTCCTCCTTCATGGAACACCATCCCATGGTCAAAGAATCCAAAGCCTTCTCTCTGACACCACCTGCGTAGCCATTCGTTGACTTCCACGATTTGACGGTCCCTACCCCGGCCTTTTCCTTCCACGGGGAGGATGGACGAGAACACCACTTGCGCCTCAAACTCCTTTATCCTTCTTCCCAGAGCCACGTAGTCCGCAGTGATCCGCTCAAGGTCATTCTTGGCAGTATCATTGGTGCCCAGTAGAGAAGCAGGAAGGGGTAGCGATCCGAGGGCTTGATGAGTCTCGGCAGTCTCTCCGTCACATCGCGAATCTTAGCCCCTGGCAAGCAGCAGACTTCTCTGTTTTCCCGGTCAGGGCAGCAGATAGATGACTCAGTCTCCCTGAGGAGAGAGTCCCCGACCACCACCACCCAGAACATTAAAAGGAACAGCCCCCTTTTTTGCAGGCTACAGACTTTAGCCCAGAGATAATTGGTGACTCTTAATCCTGTTTAGCACTTGAATTCTAGTCACTCGTTTGCTAAGTACATAACTATTATTCCTTGAGAGTGAATCCTCACTACTTATATGTGGACTGGTTTTGTTATGGAAGGTGCAGAGGGTCAGGAATAGGGGAGGCCAGAAAGGGATTGTGCTATGCAGTCAGACCTCAAAGGGGCTCCTTAGGCAAGTAAAAGGACTGGGATTAGAAGAAAGGTTCTGCTTCTACATGGATCATATGCTTTACCTCCCTTTCACTCACATGGAAAGGGGCCCACAAGGGCCACACAGTCAGAGACTACTTAAGCCAATAGTTATATTACCTTCTTGCTTATTACACAAGATGAAGTAGCCTCTGTGAAGGATATCCAGTACTATTCTGCAGTTGGGGAAGGGAGTATTCCTTTCTCCAATCCCCTGCAGCAACCTCCAGGATCTCCACAGTAAACTTACTCAGCCTGGGTGCTGAGAAAGGGATTTCTCCAATAAAGCTAAAGCTTTATTTCCCAATTTCATATGAAACGGGACAAAAATATGAATTGGAGACAATGATAACAGAAAAGGCTCATCGGGTTACAATTTCATAAACTAAATCACACAGGTTAACACACAGTGGAATCTTTTGCGCTCTCCCCAACATGTTATGCATGTGAGCTAAGTGGAGATTATTCCAGAGTGCATGAACATGTCTCTTACTCACCAGTACCAGGGTATCAATAGATGCGCAGGCACTACACAAGAAAAGAGCAGGAGGGAGAAGTTAAAAAGGGTAGAGATGGTGTGAAATAGAAACATTTTCAAACAAGCCAATTCCTCTTATTTTCCCCCTCTGGCTGAGAAATTTACATATAAATGCCCAGTATATGCTAAACTAGCCCATGGAGAAATTAATGTAAGGGTTATTCCTGTGAGTTGCAAAGTGTCTCCCTCGAGGCACTGAGCATCCTGTTGTCAGTGAAAGACGTTCAGTACCTCCTAGGAACACTGAACATCTCACAGGATCAGCCCATCTCTCCAGCTATAGGATCCAGTGTAAATTCAGTTATTTTCAACAATTGCTTTATTCCCTAGCCTTAAAAGTCAAACAAAGAAATCCCCATAAATATTAATATAGATGCTCCCCACCTATATTCGTTCTCTATTAGGATCGCCACATGATTTTAAGTACTTTAAAAACCAATAGATAAAACATTTTCTAATTAAGCAAGTTTCATAAAGCCAAATGTAATCATATAATTGCTTTTTTCCCTAATTCCTGCCATTGACAGTTGCTGGTGAGGTTACTGCTTCATTATATGGCAGCAGTAATGGATCACGGGGCTTGTTAACTTCACACCTCAAGGAACGTTTGCCTATGAACACAATACTCTAACATGACTTAATATACGTATGTTTTCTTTGAAAAAATTCTCTAAACTCTTGATAGGTGTGCAGAGTCATTGCTGTTACTGTTTATCACTGCTGCAGAAAGTAATATTAAACTCACTTTTTTCAGCTGAACTTTCCAACAGCAGCAACTAAAAACAAAGTAGAGAAGAGGAAAGCGGGGAGAAAAAAGAAGAGGTAAACAAGAAGGAAAAGAAAGGAGGAAGGAGTGGTAAGAGATGAGAAAGAAGAGAAAGAAAAGAGGAACTTTTTTTTAAAAAAAAACATGATTTCGTATCTGGTAGAAAAGTGGAAGCCTGTTTGAAGCATAGAGAAAAATAGATGAAGGCATGAATCCAAGAATAGGATGAAGAAACAAAAGGGAGAAGCAAGGAGAGATCATTGGAACCCCTACAGGCTGCAAGAGGGGGCAATTCTACTATACATATAGCTTGATGAATGAATGAATTTGGTGTCCATCTACGACTTTACAAAATTGTTTAGTGTTCTTCAGGGAGCAATTAACTATGGGATTAAGAGAAGGGAAGAAAAGTTTCTGCTGATATCAACTGACATTAAAAGTATCTTCAAAACAAACACTGATTAGACCAAAAAGAGAAAAGGTTTCTTCCCATTGCATGTCATTAGGCAATTATTTACCATTGGGAAAGTTGATTAGACTAAAGGTTCAGCTGTTTTAGATTAAATCCAGATTGGACAAAGTATTTGGGAATTTGTCCTTCTGATATATGTGGACAAATCATCCTTTTTAATGGGTTCACCAGCAGTCTCTTGAGATCACAGTCTGGCATTTTGCTAGGTCCTAAGCTACTTTTAGATGATAAAGTAGCAGTAACCAGGACTAGGGCCAGAGGCAGTTTAGGCCAAAGGTTTTTTGCAAAAACTGGACAGTGAATCAAAGCCCAGGATCTATGATTAAGATTATATTTCTCTAATGGCCAAGGAACCTTTTTAAAAAATCATTCAAATGTTAGTTTAATGACATTTTTTTCCCAGAGCGGTTAGGATCACGCTGCTTGCAGCCATACCACTTAATCACAAACTAACAGTTCTGAGCCAAACCTAAAACACCTGTAGCAAGTGTGACGAATACACAGGCTCAGTGCTCTAGTACTGCTCTGAATGAAGTCAGATAGGACCCCCTGGCAGTGCCTTCCCCTTCCCCGGGCACACTCTCACTAGGGCAAGCCTACTTGGCTTCAGCACCTCCTTGGGTCTGACCTCACAGCATTCAGCACCCCTGTTCACACCGTGAGCTTCCCACAGTGAGTCCACCTGAAGGGGACACTTACGTGTCCCCCAAAGGAGCCATGCACCCCAACTCAGTCAGCGAGGTAGAACAGAAGGGTTTATTAGTTGTCTGGAACACAGTGTAGAACCGATCTTATTAGCACAGAAAGCCGGAAGTTACAGCAAAGTCCTCTTGGTGTGGGGGTGGGGGATCCAGAGCTCACCCACCTTAAGTCACAACCAGGAGACTGACCAGCTTCCAGCAGCCCAGCCTCAGTCACGCCCAGCTGTCCTTCTCCTTCCTTTGTCTCTTTCACAGGCAAACAGGTCAGCTGGCCTCCACCTCTCACTTGGTTCTCCAACACCTCCGGCTGACTCTTGCAGAGGATTGGCCCCCACCATCAGTTGCCAGGATACAGAGTTTCAGTTATTCTCTGTACCAGGCAGCCAGATCGGCAATGCTCACACACCCTGTCCCATCACCTAGCTACTTGAGTAATACATAGGTGAAACTGAGGCACACAGTATTCAGATAAAACATGAAGAACATTCGCACTTCAACACAGCAAGTATTTCAGGAAATCATGATGAGCATTGAGAAGTAGGCCAGGCACCAACTCCCACTGGCATTCATTTTCATTGGTCTGCAGTAGTCCTTCGAGCTCATCAATCCAGTTCCTTCCAGCTCTGAAAGAAGAGTGTTCTGTCTGTCAGGGAAGCTACTTTCTGAAGCCTGCTTCCTTTCCTTTATTTCCTGCTATCTCCTGATTATTTAATATAGCTAGGTTTTTCTCTCCAAGCTTGGTATTTCTGGTATGATTATTTAAAGTCCCTCTTGTTGGCTCAGACAATAATTCCTCCCTGACCTGCCCCACTCTTGGGTTTACATACCCCAGTTCCCAAACAGAATGCCACTTAGAATGGCATCACTGGGCCCATTTGGGAAAAACAAAATTCCTCCCTTCCAGGGAAGAGAAACACATTCCACCACTATATTGCACCTGGAAGAGTAGGACTGAGGGGCCAAACCATTATTCAGGTATTGACATTTTTCAGGCTATTCAGACATCTGAGAGAGTCATAGACCACAACTAAGGTGAACTGGTTATTGAAGAGACCGTAATAGTCCTTTCACCTGCAAGGCATCCCTTCTCAATCACAGAGCAAGCTTTGTCCTTTGGAAATGATTTGGAACGGTGATAGGTGCTTCTCTATATTGTCCTCCTAGGAGAATACAGCCCCTGTTCCTCCTCAGAAGTGTCTGTAATAGGATTTCCTTATTGAAATAACATTTATACAAAAACTTACTACACAGGTAGTCCTTAAGAGCCTTTTCACAGGCTTCTGTCCACTGGATCTTTTTAGAGGCTGCATTCTGGGTTAAGTCAGTAGCAAGGCTGCTACATGAAGTCTGGCACAAATCTCCTACAGTAACCTACAAGACCCAGGAAGGAGATACCCTCACAAAACTGGCCAAAATCTGATCATTAAAGTACAAGTTAATAGAACAAATATCAGAGCCCATTTTTTTTTACTTGTACTTATTGTATATGTGGTGGGATTAGTCATCACATCCTCCTTCTTTAACTGGCAGAATATTGCCCCATTGTTAGACTACCATATAATCCAAATTTGTTGCAGTATATTGGCTGAGTGGTTAAAGAACTTGTCCATTAACCTCGGAATGGTTACAGGAGTTCCATGCTGCCCAATAGTTTGTGAAAATGAAATAACCTCCATAGCAAAGAATGCTGTTTTCTACCACTATGAATGGGGTCTGCCAGTAACCTGGGGCCAGATCTAAGTAATGAGGTACCATGGTTCTCCAGCTTGTTTATCAACTGGAAACATTGGGACATGGAGTATACAATCAAACAGAGATGGTATTTACTTTAATCTCACGTAGCCATCTGGGTTAGAAACAGAGACAATAGGGCTTTGCCATACATTTTGGGATGCTTCAGTGATTCCTAGTTAAGCATAGACTTACCACCACTTGGATTTTTCTCAGGAGTTGGTGGGAATTCAAATGTTTCTTTGTCTTGCAGAGGGATTTTGCCTCCCAAACTGTAGTTTCAACCCACTCAAAAGGGCGATTATTGCAATGTTTGCCATCCTATCCAACTGTACTAGGCACTCCTGAGCGTGGCTTGCTCCAAGTAAATGTGTAAATGAAGACTGAAGGTACTTTGAACTGGGAAGCATTGAGCACTTCCTGAGCTGTGTGTAGGTGGCAAGAAATTAGTTCATGGAGTCTGCCTGTACTCAACACAGCATGATGGGAGCACTGCCAATTTTATCATTGAACCACAAGAATTAATGTAAAGAAACTGCAATGGTAACGAAAGTGACTTTTCTTCATCCAATGAAGTGAGCTGTAGCTCATGAAAGCTTATGCTCAAATAAATGTGTTAGTCTCTAAGGTGCCACAAGTCCTCCTTTTTTTTTTGAGAATACAGACTAACACGGCAGCTACTCTAAAACTTTTCTTCCTTAGTGACATAAACTCTAAGATAGTGAAGGTTAATTCTGCACAAGTCTCACACCTGTGCTTCTACACCACGGGAGTGTGCTTGTTAGAATCAGTTTGCTGTAAAAAGTACACGTTGGACAAACAAAAAAGCTGAAGTAAAGCATATTATTTGAGAAGAGCCCTGCTCTCCACCTGTTTCCACTGAGATTGTTTGCAGACTTATGCTGTAGCTCTGCTAAGGGAAAAATAGCTGAGTTTTCAACATGCATCTATATGATCATCATTTCTATAATATTTCATGACCTTGATTAAAAAAGCCTAGTCAGAAAAGAACAACCCTAAACATTATTTTTCTTTGCTGTAAATGTACACTGCTCACACTGTGTCAGCATTTCAGTAACAAGGACTCAACTCAGCACTGGCAGAGAAGCCTAGCATACAATTAACTGTTGGACAGAGAAAAAAGGCTCCTTATATATGTAAATGTGCAAGTAAGCATGTCAGTCCTACTGGCACTTTATAAATTGATTTCCTTGGAAAATACAGTGGGCTCAGTGTCACAAACGCAGAATAGATATATAGCATATGTGTTCACATCATCCCTCCAAAGTATCTTAACCCTTAGATTCCTAAGGGCAATTAGGAGGCTTGCAAAGAATGACTCAGACCTCTCCACTGCCCAGAGTGGCCTCACATCCCCTCACCCTTTGGACTTGCTCTGGGAAAGAGTTCTGACCTAGTTACACATTGCAGTTACCCTGAATCCTCCCCGGCTTGCAAGAGCACTCCCAGCAACTCTTATCCAAACCATGGAAACCTTCCAGCCCTTGAAATCATTAACACCTATAGATTGATCTGTCCCCTAAGGACTAAAGCTTCATGTTTTGAGTCTTGAATATATCTATTTCAACTCATACTCACTGAAAGTTAGTCTCTGTATTGCAAGATTGTGGTATGTGAATTATTCCTATTGTACACATCCCTGGGATGTGTGTGCAGGGCCGGGACATAGGCACTGAGTTTCTATCTGCTGGGTGGTGCTTCCCCCTGGCTCCGCCCCCACTCCACCCCTTTCCCCAAGGCCCCACCCTACCCCACCTCTTCCCGCCCAGTTCTGCCCCCTCCCCGTGCATGCTGTGCCCTTGCTCCTCTCCCCTCCCCCCACAGCAAAACAGCTGATCAGCGGTAGGTCCTGGGAGGGAGAGGGAGGTGTTGATTGGTGGGGCCTGCTGGCAGGCAGGCAGCACTGGGGGAGCGGGGGGAGGAGAAGAGGATGTAGGGGGCTCCTCCTCCCCCACCCCCACCTCACCTCCCTGCCCACCTCCTCATAAAACACAGGGTCCCCCAAAACACGGGGCCTGGGGCAGTCGCCCCGATTTGCTATACCCTAGGGACAGCTCTGCTGGACGTTAGCAATTATTTACTGTCCTTGGGCCAAACTGTGCAGTACTTAGTCATTAGTGTTGACAAACACCTACAGAAATCAATGGAAGTTTTATCTGAGGAAGGAGTACACGTTTCACTTGGATGCAAAATTGCTTACAAGATTGGATTCCACAATGCCTGGATTCAAAACTTTAAAATTTCAGTTCAAAATTCCAGTCGGCATGAATCTGGCTGAGAAAAATAATATTTAACAAAGTCTTCGTCTGTGCCATATGACTACTATTATAATTACAAACATAAGTGGCTGGAGCAAAATGATTATATAGATTATATGGATTATATGTAAAAGCTTTAGTTGAGTATACTGAAATAATGTGATTCTGAATGAAGCTGTCCAAGTATTGTACATACTACTGAAAGAAAAGGAATGGGTGGTGGAGCAAAATACCGTATTAACTAGTGATGGACGAAACAATATATTTGCAGGCTTGGTTTCAGATAAGACTGAACATTTAAATGGTTTATTGAAATTTTATCCAAAATTTCTTGAAATCAGTTTCTTTTCTTTCTTTACCTTCCCTCCTTTGAAACCAACCACATTGTCTCCCATCCCCCGTCACCCTCTCTGGAATTCCCAGCTCCATTTCTTTGACCTCAGCTCCCTTATACCAACTTCCAGGAGATACTCAAGCCGACAGTTCCTCCTCCTGTTTCACTCTCAATAAGCCCAAATGACCTTCCAAGTTAGTTTTACTGAACTCAACGCCGCAGCAACGGCTCCTTGATCAAGACAAATCCCCATTACTACTTCTGGCAAGCTGTGGTATTTTAATTCTGTCTACTTCAAGACTCCCCGGGTCAAAGATGGCCTAGCATATACTGTTCCCTGTCTGACCTTGAGGAATTCCAAACCTTGCAGGATTTTAAGAGAAAATCCAACCCAGTAGAGACTGGGAGACCTATTGTGACTGAATATGGATTTTGGCAAAGGTACAAAGAGGATATAGACTGATCCAAAACTAATAAAAAGGCTTGTTGAAGGTGCAGGTTAAGGTGCCAGCCAACTCTTTTTTTAAAAATCCATAATTCATCTCTTTTCAAAGAAAGGTAATTTTTGTTAGTTTGATACGGTGTGTCAACCTGCATCTCTTACCACCAAAATAATTTGGCTAGACATAAAGTAAGCAGCAACACAGTATCCAACAGTTATTACCAGTGTCTATGTTTATTTCTATCCACTGGTGCATATTTGGTTTGTGCTCACAAACTGTCTGAACTGCAGAACTAAAATGTATACAGTACTTGTGAAATAATTTCTATGTATTTTGTGACTTCAGGCTACCACTTGTAATTTTAGCTAACAGAATGAAATGTAATAACCTATAACAATTGTAATAAAAAACACCAACTACAAACACATTCAGATCAGATACCTAATATGCAATCCAGTTTTTAAGCAACTTCTGAGAGAGAGAGAGAGAGAGAGAGAGAGAGAGAGAGAGACTTTATTTGCCCTTAAGCCTATAATGAATTTTCCATCTGACCCCCTACAATGCCAGATTCCTTGGATTCCAAGATCTGTACACAGAAAGAAAAGAAAGAAAGAATGAAAGAGCACACACTAGCTTTAGCTCTCTCTACTTGTACAGTAAACTCTGTGTCCCTGGAGCCTTATTCTCCCACCACAGGATACTGAAATCTCAGTGGGGGATACTGTGGATATAAAATGGGAGAATTATTACACAGAATATTAGGGTATATGAAAGAAAGTGGATTTTTCCCCCAATCTGGATTTAATCTGTAACAAAGTAAAATATTTTGCTAAGTGAGAAGAATATGAAACCAATCATGAAATCTTAAATACTGCGATGACATATGGCCGGATGCAGTTCCCAAGTGATGTCAATTGGAGATTACCATTGACTCCAGTAGGAGCAAGATCAAGCCCTTCTTGAATAGATAAGGCTCACCCATTTAGCACTTATTTCTAAAATGTTTGAAAATGAACAGAAAAGACCTCTAGCTCTCTTTTTCTGAGAGGGGGATCACTGCAGCTGACAGCACCATGAAGCCTACTCTACCTTCAAAATGATTTTTTCTCTGACTCTCTACATATAATCACTTTATCTTTAGTGGTTCATCAGAAGAAATAGTGAAAATACATGTGTTACTGAAAAGAGTTTAGAAATATATATTGTAAACCGTTGGCTGAATGGTGGTCAATTATGGGACCTTGTGGCAGATCAGTTTCCGTTGCTGGGGAGAAACTGAGGACAGAGAAAAGTATGGTATAATTCATTTATTTACACTACATATGAGAGTCATGTTATTCTTAAACCAACACACACACACACACACACACACACACACACAGAGGCAATCCTGAAAACCCTAGCTCAGTCACCCTGATCCACTACTAGGAACCCCTGCCTTTTTTGTGCCCTCTTCCTAGGTCTCCAAACATCTTCCCACATGCTATCGAACTTCTCCCACTGGCGGATCTATCACCGTCCAAACAAAAGCCAGAAGAGCAGCACTAGAGTCACTGTCAGCAGATTCACTACAATAGAATTTGTTTGATGAAACACACAAGAAAGTCCAGCTCAGCTACATTTTCTGTATGGGATACATGTGCACAGTAACAAATCAGTTAATTTATTTAACTTAATCCTCTGAGATGGATTTTATTTTCATTATTCCCATTTGTCATCACCTTTTCTTTGCCATAGATTTGAATTATACAGAAGTTGTGAACTAATCTCCAGTTGAAGTACAAATTCGATTATGTTTCTATAGTGTGTATCACTATCTCTCCCTTTCATTCAAACATAATTTTCTCTGATAATCTTTCCTCCACAAGACAAAACATTCACAAAAACAGATTTAAGACAGTGCAGAAGAATAAAGCATTCTTAAAATAATTTCCCCTATGATCAAGAGAAGCTCCCTTATAAATATATAATATTTATATAGCACCTTAAAGACAAGAGTGGCATTACTTAAATGCAGCCCCTTCTGGAGTGAAAAGCAACAAGCAAGGGGCACACACACAACACACTGCACAACAGAATGAGGGCAAATTTGGTCCATGGACTCAGGTGCAAATCCTATTCCTATGAAAAGCATGTCTTCCCTATGGGGGGCATTAAGGATCAATCTGTAACCTGAGAGATACTTGGTTTATCTACTCAGACCTCAGGAAGATGAAAGGTTGAGTTGACACTACTGCAGCGGTGAACCGGTTGTTAAATTTAGAAGCCCTTTTAGAACCGGTTGTCCCACAAGTGTAAACCAGGTATCGCAAGGGAGTTGTTAAACAGGTCTGCACTAGATACAGGAATGTTTACACATCTCACTTTACATATAAGCAGTAAACCAGGATCAAGACAGCAGTGGGAGGAGATTAGAGGGAAAGGATAATTTTCATTTCAGCAAACACAGGTGAGGGAAGAAAGAGCGTGGGGTTTTCTTCACCACCAAACTCCACATCACTTTTCTCTCAGCTCGAATAAATTTTACATTGATGGGTAACTCTCAGAAGAATCTATTTAAAAGGTTTACTGATCTATAAAATAGAACAGCTGCCTCTCAGATCATAAGCAATTGAATCAATTGATTGTATTATAAAAGTGCATCAAGTGAGGTCTTTCAGAAAAGCGAATGACACCCTGGTGATTAAATAATTATGAAATGTATGTATTTAACATTATATGAAAAAATAGAATCATAGAATCATAGAATAACAGAGTTGGAAGGGACCTCTGGAAGCCATCTAGTCCAACCCCCTGCCCAGAGCAGGACCAATCCCAACTAAATCATCCCAGCCAGGGCTTTGTCAAGCCTGACCTTAAAAACTTCTAAGGAAGGGGATTCCACCACCTCCCTAGGTAATGCATTCCAGTGTTTCACCACCCTCCTAGTGAAAAAGTTTTTCCTAATATCCAACCTAAACCTCCCCCACTGCAACTTGAGACCATTACTCCTTGTCCTGTCATCTGCTATCACTGAGAATAGTCTAGAACCATCCTCTTTGGAACCACCTCTCAGGTAGTTGAAAGCAGCTATCAAATCCCCACTCATTCTTCTCTTCCGTAGACTAAACAATCCCAGTTCCCTCAGCCTCTCCTCATAACTCATGTGTTCCAGTCCCCTAATCATTTTTGTTGCCCTTCGCTGGACTCTCTCCAGTTTTTCCACATCCTTCTTGTAGTGTGAGGCCCAAAACTGGACACAGTACTCCAGATGAGGCCTCACCAATGTCGAATAGAGGGGAACGATCACGTCCCTCGATCTGCTGGCTATGCCCCTACTTATACACCCCAAAATGCCATTGGTCTTCTTGGCAACAAGGGCACACTGTTGACTCATATCCAGCTTCTTGTCCACTGTCACCCTTAGGTCCTTCTCTGCAGAACTGCTGCCTAGCCATTCGGTCCCTAGTCTGTAGCGGTGCATTGGATTCTTCCATCCTAAGTGCAGGACCCTGCACTTATCCTTGTTGAACCTCATCAGATTTCTTTTGGCCCAATCCTCCAATTTGTCTAGGTCCCTCTGTATCCTATCCCTACCTGCCACCGTATCTACCACTCCTCCTAGTTTAGTATCATCCGCAAATTTGCTGAGTGCAATCCACACCATCCTCCAGAACATTTATGAAGATATTGAACAAAACCGGCCCCAGGACCGACCCTTGGGGCACTCCACTTGATACCGGCTGCCATCTAGACATGGAGCCATTGATCACTACCCGTTGAGCCCGACAATCTAGCAAACTTTCTACCCACCTTATAGTGCATTCATCCAGCCCATACTTCTTTAACTTGCTGACAAGAATACTGTGGGAGACCGTGTCAAAAGCTTTGCTAAAGTCGAGGAATAACACATCCACTGCTTTCCCTTCATCCACAGAACCAGTTATCTCATCATAGAAGGCAATTAGATTAGTCAGGCATGACTTTCCCTTGGTGAATCCATGCTGACTGTTCCTGATCACTTTCCTCTCATCTAAGTGCTTCAGAATTGATTCCTTGACGACCCATATAAGGGGAAGGAAAGTAGACAGGAAGGGAAGAACAACATGAGGTCATCCTGCCTCCTGAAGCAAGGTCTCTGAACTTTGGAAGATATAAGCAAGGACAAAAGTCATCATTGGCATCCATCACAAAACAGACACAAGGGAACAGAGCTCTTGCAAGCCGAGAATGATGGGTCCTTCAACCAAGGGGCAGTGCGGGGTTGAAGTCTCTGGGAACTAAATATACATGAGAAAAAACCCATCTTGAACAAAGCCTGTAACTTGCTAGATAAAGTTTTAGATGAGTGTTTTCACTCACTTGCTTGCAACTCTTTCCAACTTTAGTCCTTTTACTTGGCATCACTTAACCTAACTGCTTTTGTTAATAAACTTGTTTTACTATTAATATAAGCCTACCCAATGCAGAGTTCAAATGGAAGGTGTATTTACCTCAGTTAAGTTAATAAGCTGTGATGTGTTTTTGTCTCTTTAGAAGAACAAGTAAACCATATTATTTCTCTGAACTGTCCAGGAGAGGGTTGGACATTGAAGAGCAGAGATTGGGCAGGAATTCAGGATTGGGAACATGCTCGAGTCACTAGCTGGTTGTAACCAAGGCTAGTGAAAGCCAGAACAGGGCTATAGACAGGCTGCTAGGATCAGAGCTACTGTAGCAAGGCATTTTAAAGAATCAGAGGTTGCAGAGCAAGGGGTGCCACAACCCCTTACTGGTCTGAATATCACACAGATATTCTCTAGAATGAGGTCATTTTGTTATCTGAGGATAATTTTTCTAATGAATAGTACTACAGCCTATGTGTTTTTTTATATTTCACCCACCTTAATAGCTACACAGTTTGGACATGTGTGTCTGAAGAAAAGTGTAAGATTGTACTGTTAATAATTTTTACAGTAGTTCGTGGTCTCAAAAAACTTTTGAAATCCTGCATGTCTGAAATCTCCTCAAGAGTCAAGCATTTTCTGTGTTATGCCAAAATGAATGTTACCTATTCTTTCCCCTTTTTCGTGATCCAGACACATATTATTAATATTATTAAAGGACTCTTTACAAAACTGTCTGGTTAAGTGTTTGAAGATGTTCATCCTGCTTTTGAGGCTATAGCCATTTTCCACAATAGTGGAATTTATTACATGACCATGTGGTATTTGTAGATCCTGATCCAAAAGACATACAAGTCCACATGAGACTTTCCATAGACTTAAACAGGCATTGGATCAGGACCTAAAAATACCAAAGGAGTAGCCATCTTTTTAAAGACTTACTGAATGCCCTCTTGTCATAAATGGATGCCTGAATGTAAAAAAAGACTCAGGACCCTAATTAACTGTCCCTACATTTTTAAAGCAGTAAGAGTAAGTGCTGCATTATGCTTGACATGTCAAAAGTGTTTTGTCGTGTATAATTACTTACGTGAAAAAGTGGACCCAAATCCCAAAATCAAAATGTTTTTGACTACATAAACATTATGACCAGACTATATCACTGTAATGGGCTAAGACAAAAGAACAGGGTAAAATTTTCAAAAGAGGGCTTGGCTACACTTAAAATGCTACAACGACACAGCAGCACTGATGGAGAGCTTCAGTGTAGACACTATTTATGCTAACAAGAGAGTTTATCCCACTGGTACAGGTAATCCCCCCCCCCCCCCCAAGAGACAGTAGCTAGGTTAACAGAAGAATTCTTCTATTGACCTAATGCTGTCTACATGGGGACTTAGGTTGGTTTAACACCACACAGGGGATTGGATTTTTCAAATCCCAGTTGATGTAGTTACATTGACCTTATTTCTAGGTCAGACCAGGCCCAAGTCCCATTTTCAAAAGTGGAACGGGGGGCTAAATTTTTTAAAGATATGTAGGTTCCTAAAGATGCAGATAGCTGCCATGTGAAAAATTCACAAGGGGGGACTTAGGCATTGCAAGACTGAGCATTGCAGCTCTCAACTTTATTCATTGGCCAGAGAGAGAGAGAGAGAGACTAACTCTAAAACACAGTGATTAGTGCACTGCACTGGCAGTACATTCTTCCAAGTCATTTTTATCTATGACTGGAAGAAAAGAAAATCTCTACTAATAAAGTTTGCAGATGACAAAAATTCAGGAGTGGTAAATAATGAACATGACAGGTCAAGGATTCAGAGCAATCTCAATTGCTTTGTAAATTAGGCGCAAGTAACATTTTTTTTTAATACAGTTAAATGTAAATGTATATACCTGGGAACAAAGAATGTAGGCCACTCTTACAGGAAGGGGGACTCTGTCCTGGGAAGCAGTGACACAGATTTGGGGGTCCTGGTGGATAATCAGATGAATACAAACTCCCAATGTGATGTTGGGGCGAAAGAGATAACATGATCCTGAGTTGCATAAAACAGGAGAATCTCAAGCAGAAGTACAGATTTTACCTCTCTATTTGGCACTAGAATGACTGCTGCTGGAATACTGTGTTTAGTTCTGGTGTCCACAACTCAAGAAAGCTGTTGATAAATTGGAGAGGCAAAGAGCCACAAGAATAATGAAAGGATTAGAAAAGATGCCTTACAGTGATGACTCAGAGCTCAATCTATTTAGCTTAACAGAGAAAAGTTATGAGGTGAGTTGATTACTGTCTACATGGGGAACAAATATTTAATCATGGTCTCTTCAATCAGCAGAGAAAGATGTAACAATCCAATGGCTGGAAGCTGAAGCTAGACGAATTCAGATGAGAAATCAGGTGTAAATTCTTTAACTGTGAGGGTAATTAACCATTGGAACAGTTTACCCAGGGTTGGGATGTATTCTTCAATCACTGACAACTTTTAAAACAAGATTAGATGTTTTCCTAAAAGATATTCTCTAGGAATTATTTTGGGGAAGTTATACAGGAGGTCAGACTAGATGATCACAATGGTCCTTTCTGGCCTTAGAAACTATGAATAGGCACCTGCAGTGTTAGAGAGCAGCTGAGTTGCATTTTGCGAATGCTAGTAGTGTCTAAAGTTCAATATAGGCACCTAAATTTCTGTTCAGCTCCTAAATCTCCCTTGTGAATCCAGCCCCCAGTGGGATCTTTAGAAGTCATTTAGGCAACGCTGAAAATTTTTACCTCCGATCCACAGCCCCTCAATTTGTACATATTTTTACCTATCTGCTACTTAAAGCTAATGTTTCTTTGTTTATATATAAAATGAGAATAATATTTAGTAATAACGATAGGTTGTATTTTTGTATTAAAATAGCATGGCTGCAAATCGCAGGTTGGATTATAGTGTAGGTCAGATGGGATTTTCAAAGGTGCTCAGTACTGACTTAACTGTTCCCACTGAAATTAACAATGAAGCTCCCATTCACTTTCATTAGAGCAAAGTTAGGTCAATACAGAGAGCTTTTGAAAATTCCATCTTAAAAGGACAAAAGACCATCTAAAATGTATGTTACTTTACTCTAAAAAGGCCCTGTAAGCCAGAAAAGAAAAAGAAGTCACCTTTCTTACAACATGTTATCATTAAAAATGGCTGCTCTGTAAACCTATTGCTTGACAATAATGAGAAAGGCTCCCAGGCACAAGTACATACAAGGTTTGAAACTAGAAAATTAAAAATATTCAAGCTGCTCGATCGATTGTACTCTGCTTCCACATAATGAAAAGTACACCGCTGTCTGACAGTTATATATGATTCTAAAGTATAGTACCAATTTTTTGGCTTTTGATTTGGAATATGAAACAGAAGTCCCAGAAGAATATTAAATATTAGAATTTGACACATCACTATGAACATTAGGCAGCCACCCACACATACACATGTAAAATGTTAGACATTTTTTAACTTGAAAACATTTCTAACCATGTATTTAAAAAGAATTAAAATGTTCTCTTTTGTGTTGTTACAAAGAACTTTTTATAATGGAAGCATCCTTTTTGCATCCAAAGGTGCCCTGATACTTAGACAATTGATTTTTATGTGATTTTAAAAAAACCCACAAATGGTCTTGTTCTAAGTAGCTCAATCACACAAAATGCTGGCATGAACCTGGCTTATGTAGCAAAAAAAATCCCTCTGAAATGCAAAAAGTTTACCATGTGCTCTCTTAGTTGTTCAACTAGGCTGTGCCTGATGCTTAGAAGGCCTCAGTCCAATTCTCAAACAAGAATTCTACCTCAGTGAGTGACAAGTTGTCACGGACTGACTGTTCCTTCAGACAGGCTGTCTTCATAGAGATTGAAGGCAAGACGTCACACCCTGTCACAAGATAAAATGCTGCTTTTATACTCCGTTATTCTTTCTAAACAAAAAACTCACCACAATCCGGCTAGTGTACTTCAGTTCAAACGTCACTACCAATAAAGCCATTCATCTAAGCAGACGTGGTTAAACTTTGAGGCACAGACAGCCCAATAGACTAGAAAGAGTTTCTGCAGAAAAATGGCAAAATAAAGATGCTCTCTGAAATACTACCAAAAAAGTTAATATCACTTAAATAGCAATCTATTTACTTTTCAAGTATTTTTTTTTCTTTTCTTGTCTCAAAAATTGATAGTCAATCACTAACACAAGCTTGTGTGTTTAAGAGGCTCTGGTAACTTCCGTCTTTCCTCCAGATAATTTAGTCTAATAAAATCAGATAGTGAGAACTTACCTTTTCAAAGTTGTGGCATATGGAATTGGTTATGTGATAGCAACGTGCATGTATTTGCCTGAATGCATCATAACACCTGTTCAAAATGTTTGTCTGTTCTGGAAATGTAAGGCGGGGGAGGGGAACTGGAGTGAGTGACTTATGATGTTGCTCTCCCTCTCACTTTGCAAAGTTAACCAGGGCAACATGAATCAATACTGAACAAAAAACACACCACCCCGATTTAGTGCATATATCTTTAAGAGCAGGATTTCCAAAAACATTGGCCTAATACTGCTCCTTCACTAAAGTCAAAGGGATTTTTACCATTGACTTAAATGTAAGCAGAGTTAGACCAACAATGAGGGCTTTTGAAAATCCAATCGTAATTATAAAATGGTGTACAAATATCAGCTAATTCATCCTCCTAACACCCTTGGTGTTCGTTTGTTTTTTTAATACGCACAGGAGGACAGGAAATGGAGAACTGAATTTATTTTCACAAGCAAATGATCAGAGCTAAAAATTAGCTATGAAACCTCTCCAGACTCCCAACCACATTCTTATTCCTCCAGACTATTCTGCATCCCAGATCTACACGATCAGAAACAATATGGCCCTTTTGTAAGGACAAACCAAGTTACTACTTAAAAACAGAATCTACTTCACAGCCAGAACAAGAGAACTGTTGTTTGCATTACTGAAGTCATAACAAATGACATTATCTGAGTTGCATTAGCAAATTGACATATTTTTCAAGTGAAAATTAGGCAAACTGTTTTGATCAAAATAAAAACCAATCTAATCCCTCATCTCTCTTCAATCAAACTTGAAATTAGCATTTTTATTATTATTCTTAAGGTGAGTGAGTGAGTGGTCAAGGGAGGGTTATTTCTTCTTATGCTTGAATGCACATGTAACCAGGTATTTGTTTGTTTGTTTTAAACTAAGCCTGCCTTTACCAAACAAAACAAAACACAACACACACACACACACACACACAGACTGCAGAAGGGCTGCCTAGAAGATGGGACTTTTAATCTTTTAGTCAGTAAAATATCAGAAAAGAGCTCACCTTTTCCAGTGTCCTTTGCAAGTGCAGCTACCCTGTTTTGTCATGCAGCTGAAGCTCAAGGCTTATTATATGCCAGAAACGGTGACCTTTTGTTTTTGTAACTGTTTAGCTTGGGGATGGTCAGTCCTGGTATGGATTTGCAGAGGATGCTTTGTTTCTTTTCTTCTTGAATGTAATTTTGTCCTTGAGCATCTAAATTGCTTTAATTAGATGTGCACAAAAGCTTTAGCAGTGCTGTAGCCAAATAAGCAAGTTGTAACACCTGCTCTGCCATGGTGCCTACAAATGTAAAAAGTGAGTCATTTCCATTGTCCACTGTTCATGGAGCTTCACAGAGACTGCAGAGTCACTGGAAGCCCCTGAGACTGTGATCACCTCATATTTCTGGGTTTAGGCACCATGACCAGAGCCACAGATGTGTGATGACCCAGGGGTAAAGTTATTCACATTCAGCTATTCATATTCACTCCTGGTTGCCCACAGTAACGGGAGTTCAGTTTCTTACCACAGAATGGAAGCAAGCACTGGGCCTTCTGAAGGAGTTTTGCAGACACATATCTAGTGATATGAGGCAGTCTCTCCATCCAGCATCTCTGCCAATTCAGACATCACTGAATAGTTGTTAGAGAGGAGAAGAGAAACTCAAAAGTTCAAATATAAAACTAGTGAATAAGGTCATGAGAAGTCAGTAAGGCAGATGGAGCCATTGCTGGATACAGCGCAGGAGACCAGGCTGGAAGAGAGGCATGATTCCTACCCAGGGCCTCAGTGAGGAAGGGGGTGGGGGTGTCATTCTTAAAAGAAGATTAATCACTGAGGAAAGCTAAACCCTATTTATAGAGGAGGATCTGAAAAAGGACTCTTGGCATTAATGACATGCTCCTCGCCATAGCATTGTGATTACCTGATTTCCTCTTAGTTGTTGTTGGATCATATTAAAGAAGTTCTGTATTAAAATCACAAATGAGTTTGATTCCCCATAGTTTAAATTCCAGGGTATTACTAATTAAGAGGTCTCTTGGGTTTTGGTACTGTTTCTCTCCCTCTATGTGTGAAACTTGCAAGCTGCTAATTGTGTTAGTACATTCTAAGACAGAATCTGTTCTCAAAGCAATTCACAGAGACTCAAAGCAATACTCTAACAACAGAAACAGCACCCAGAGACTCCCCGCCCTTTTGTTGTATTAACAATTGTGATTAAAATAGAGATAGAGGATGTATGTGGACGGATGCTTGGTGTGGATAACAACTGAATGATCAGGGAGGTGCCAGCCTAAGAATCCAGTGTCCATCGGCTGAAGAAGGCGTCAAGTGGAAATAACCAGAGGACCCCCGGAGGGCAGACTGGAATCCACCCAACAGCCTCAAGAATGGGAGAACCAAAGAACAAGATAACTTCTTGGAGCCGTCAGGAATGTGCTATCTGCTGATTGATTCAGCAACAGCATGATGAAGCAATTCCCATAGACTGGCATAGGAAGAAATTCCTATAAAAATAGACTCTTAAAAAGTGAGAACTTTGGGGTCTGATTCTGCAAACCAACTTCCAGGAGCATCAGATGAGCATCTGACAAGGCCCTGCTCCCTCCTCATGTCCAGGCCACCTGGCCAGTGGCTTGGCATGAGCAACTCTAAGGCTGGTAACTATGATGACAACCTTGCAGAACCTCTGTGTGTGTGTGTGTGTGTGTGTGTGTGTGTGTGTGTGTGTGAATGTGTGAATAAATATGAGATTGAATGGAATGTTATAGCTATAACTAACTGCTTACTATGATAACAACCTTGCAGAACCTGTGTGTGTGTGTGTGTTTGTATGAATGAATGAGTGAATAAAGATGAGATTGAATGGAATGTTACAGCTGTAACTAACTGCTTACTATGATTCTTTCTGTATTCACAATAAATGTGGTATTTTGCCTTTTTCCCTTTAATAAGATCCTGCTGGTTTTTAATTTATTGGTACAACATTTTGGTGGAGAATTGCGAAAGGGGGAATATTGGTAAAAAACCTCAGTTATTGTAAATATTGGTGTGCACACCGCCAGCTCTAGTGAGCTAGGCATTTCTATTAGGTTAACCAGACCTGCTGGCCTCCGAGAAGGTAGCAGGGGACCTGCTGGCCTCCGAGAAGGTAGCAGGGAAAACAGATTAAACCAGACCTGCTGGCCTCCGAGAAGGTAGCAGGGGACCTGCTGGCCTCCGAGAAGGTAGCAGGGAAGAACAGATTAAACTAGACCTGCTGGCCTCCGAGAAGGTAGCAGGGAAAACAGATTAAACCAGACCTGCTGGCCTCCGAGAAGGTAGCAGGGGACCTGCTGGCCTCCGAGAAGGTAGCAGGGAAGATCAGGTTAACCGGACCTGCTGGCCTCCGAGAAGGTAGCGGGGAGAAATAGGTTAACCAGACCTGCTGGCCTCCGGGAAGGTAGCAGGGGAAAAACGCATAGATTAAGCTATGATTTCAGAATCTTGGCTGTGTCACTTGCTAAGTAATACCAGCAGTGACAAAGAGATTGATATATCCATGTTAAGATGTTTAAAAGAAAACAGGGTAAGCCAGTACCAGAGGGAGGAATGGAGTCAGAAGGAACTCCAACCTCACCTTTTGTTAAAGAAATTACACCTTTTAAACAAAACCTTCAATAATTTGGGCACAGTCCTTGGACTAAACAAGCCCTAGCTGATGTCTGCACTATTTCGGACCTGGAGGATAGATTGGCTCAGTATATCCTCATATACAAGCCTTCTAGTGCTGCCAAAAGAGATGCAGCAGCAATTTGGTTGTTGTGTGAGGCATGTAAGGATTCTTCCCTCCGCTTGTCTTCATGTAAAGAGGAAAAGGCACAAACGGAAAAGGGAGCAGACAATTGGAAGGTGCTGGCTACAAATACCCAAAGCCAGCTGAAAATAGTGAAAGAGGCACTCCAGGAATACAAAAAGAGTGAAAAAGTTAACTCTGCAGAGGCTGGAGGGAGGCAGGTAAAGGGGGAGAAGGTCCTATGTATGGCACCCCCAGGCATAATTACAAAGAGAAAGAGTAAAAAAAAAAAAGTTAACTCTGCAGAGGCTGGAGGGAATTAAGCAGCTAAACTTTGTGAAAATGTTAAAAAGGAAAAAAAAGTGTTAGAGAAAGAGCATTCTTGGTTTCTTTGCAGCCATTCTGAGGGAAAAATGGGCCCTTTTCCAAAGGAATGTCTGTAAATTAGCCAGGCAAAAGAAACTGATTAAAATCATTTGACTGGACAATTTAGTCAAATTTGCTAAAAGAACAAAAGGGGGTTCTATTGGAACTTAACTGCCTCAAATGTATAAAGGGAATGTAAGATGTAAAAAAAAAAACAGAGCAACGTGGAAGGGATGTTAAAGAAAAGAAAATGTGTATGTATCTATCTGTGTGTGTGTAAATATGTAAAGTTCTAAGGACCAGTTGGTTTTGTTTTTGTTTTAAATAATGCCACTAAAAATCCATTTGACTCTTTAATTCAAAGTTGCAAAACTGACAGACCTTTTTGCTAGACACAGGTAATTAGTGCTGTTTGGCTTTGGGATTTGGCATTTAACCCTTAAAAGGTAACTCAATGCTTTACAAAATTTAAAATGTTTTTAAGTTGTGGCTGCAGCAGGGCAGTCAAAATCTGGAGAATAGAAAAAAAATTGGATTATTTTTGTTTGGTTGGTTGGTTTTTGTTTGTTTGTTTGATTTTGTAACAAAATAGCAGATGAGAGCTGTAGTAAAAAAAAATAAATAAATACGAAATTTAAAAAAGACAGTGGCCCTCTGAAGCAACAGCAGGGGTGAGGTGCACAAAACAAAAAGAAGCAATGTTAGAAACACTGAGTCTTAAAATGGCTCTGAGTAATCAGACTGTCACTTTGATAAAGGTACATGAAAACTCTGTAAGCAAAAAAAAAAGAAATAGTTACACCTTATGTAAAAATTGATATGGATAATGTTATAGAAGTTAAACTATGGAAGGAATGTGCATTTGCCCCAGAACATGTGCAGGGTATATTGTAGAAGGGGCAAAAGAAATGCAAACATACCATGCTACTTAATTAAAATGCTATTAGGGCTCCAAAGGGAGCCACAATAGGTTGGGTTTTCTTTTTCAGATTGCTGTGTGTTTTGGAAGCAGAAGTTAAAAGTAATCAAAACTCTGGTGAAAGTTGATGGTGTCCCTTTTAGTGAGCTGCTGATGGCTTTAAATCCAAAAGCAGGAAGCTTCTGTGAAAATGCAAATTACCTAAATGATAAAGGAAGGAAAGAATTAGCAGCACAAAGGAGCTGCAGATAAAGGACATACCTGGTCAGCAAACAAATTGTCTAAATAAAAGGCATGGGATAACAAGATAATTTTAATAAATTTAATGATAATAAGTATCCCTGTAACAATGTATAGTGTGTATGATTTTTGGAAAAACCCTTTAACGTCGTATGGTAATGATGCTTCTCAGTTATTACCTGTAAATAAAACTTAAAGCTTAACACAGCAGGAAAAACATTATTAACTTGGTCTGCAGTATAAGAAGGAAAACTCAGGGATTTAATGACTAAACAGTGGGATAATTTCCCCATAACCCTTAAAAGATAAAAGCCATTGAAACCTGGCCTGCCTATAGAACAAAAACAGGAAAATGTGGGGGCAATTCCTCTGTTTTGCCTGCAATCAGCAAGGGTATTTGTAAAAGAAATATTTTAAGCAATAATCTGCCACCCCAAAAGGGGTAGAAACATGTTCTTTTTGTCTTTCAGAAAATCAGGAAAAGCTAATGCCAGCTGAAAAGCAACCCAAAACCATGAATCTACTGTCACAATAGAAATTGTGTTTTGTGTTCTATGTTTTGTCTTGTGTTTTGTCTTGTTGCTAGCACTGTTGTGTGTTTAAAAAAAAAAAAAAATACTGAAGACCTGCAGGAACTTAAAAATAAATTAAGCTTTCTGTCCCAGCTACAGGACAGCCTGATACAAAAACAAGTACATGCCAACGTAGACTTGGTCCAAATTGGTCTGGGTAACCTAAAAGCCCGATGGAATCTTTGGCAATGGCTTAATACTACCACATGGCTTATGCATAAGAAAAAAAAAAAAAATTAGAAATAGGAAACTACACAGCCATAGCTATGGGATGCACTGAAATGCAGAAACTTGCACTAGCTACTTTGGAACACAAAATGTTCTGGGTCATATTGGGAAATATTAAGGTTTGATGCATTTGTTAAAAAAGAAAGAGATCATTGTTTGACACTTATCAATATGAATGGATTCAATATGTTTCCAGTATTGTAAAACCAGACTTGTTAATGGGAGAAATTGTTGTCAAAATTGCACACCAACAGTCCCTGGAGGCAAAGGTATTGAAGGTTAGCCCACTCCCCATATTACACATGGGATCCTTCTGGCTACCCTGGACCTTGAGCCAGTGGGCTGGGGAGGGAGGGAAGCTATTGGACACTAGAGGTTGTACCGAATGGACTCCTCAAAAGTGGGTGTGCCTCACCTTGCCTGTTGCCCCAGAACCTTGTAGTAAAGATACATCACTAGGATCGTGTATGTGGCATGAATTGGAATCACAAACTCAAATTGCCTCACAGTACCTTCTCTTGAATAGGCTACATAGAAAGTGACACTGACGATTATAAATCTTAGTGTCAAAAGGGGGATTATGTTGGATCATATTAAAGAAGTTCTGTATTAAAATCACAAATGAGTTTGATTCCCCATAGTTTAAATTCCAGGGTATTACTAATTAAGAGGTCTCTTGGGTTTTGGTACTGTTTCTCTCCCTCTATGTGTGAAACTTGCAAGCTGCTAATTGTGTTAGTACATTCTAAGACAGAATCTGTTCTCAAAGCAATTCACAGAGACTCAAAGCAATACTCTAACAACAGAAACAGCACCCAGAGACTCCCCGCCCTTTTGTTGTATTAACAATTGTGATTAAAATAGAGATAGAGGATGTATGTGGACGGATGCTTGGTGTGGATAACAACTGAATGATCAGGGAGGTGCCAGCCTAAGAATCCAGTGTCCATCGGCTGAAGAAGGCGTCAAGTGGAAATAACCAGAGGACCCCCGGAGGGCAGACTGGAATCCACCCAACAGCCTCAAGAATGGGAGAACCAAAGAACAAGATAACTTCTTGGAGCCGTCAGGAAT
Source organism: Natator depressus (assembly GCF_965152275.1). NCBI lineage: Eukaryota > Metazoa > Chordata > Testudines > Cheloniidae > Natator > Natator depressus. The sequence goes on from NC_134237.1 coordinate 50,164,527, forward strand.
GTGCTATCTGCTGATTGATTCAGCAACAGCATGATGAAGCAATTCCCATAGACTGGCATAGGAAGAAATTCCTATAAAAATAGACTCTTAAAAAGTGAGAACTTTGGGGTCTGATTCTGCAAACCAACTTCCAGGAGCATCAGATGAGCATCTGACAAGGCCCTGCTCCCTCCTCATGTCCAGGCCACCTGGCCAGTGGCTTGGCATGAGCAACTCTAAGGCTGGTAACTATGATGACAACCTTGCAGAACCTCTGTGTGTGTGTGTGTGTGTGTGTGTGTGTGTGTGTGTGTGTGTGAATGTGTGAATAAATATGAGATTGAATGGAATGTTATAGCTATAACTAACTGCTTACTATGATAACAACCTTGCAGAACCTGTGTGTGTGTGTGTGTTTGTATGAATGAATGAGTGAATAAAGATGAGATTGAATGGAATGTTACAGCTGTAACTAACTGCTTACTATGATTCTTTCTGTATTCACAATAAATGTGGTATTTTGCCTTTTTCCCTTTAATAAGATCCTGCTGGTTTTTAATTTATTGGTACAACATTGTTACCTTACTTCTTCTTGAAGGGTAAGGTGACTACTACACAGAGACAGAACAACAATATGGCTTTATTCACCAGTGGGTAAACCAGGGGCTCCAGGGTGCTGGTTGTTCCTCACTCAGTATCTCATTTGGTACAAACTAGCCCAAAGCTCCCCTGGCACACTGGACAGAAAAATTCCTTAAAATATTAAATGAATTGAGAAAGCTTTAGTACATGAGTTTTTATTTCAGGTGAACAGTTTGAAAGGTCTGACATTTAATCCCACGTGACCTTTATTAAGGACAGTACAGAGCATACAGTTTCTGCCTTAATAAAGTGCTGTAGCCAGGAGTCTGTGACTTTGATAAAGGTCATTTGGGTCCAAAACACTAGATGTTTTGCAGCTGTCTTCACTTGAAATAGAAAGGGCAATTTTACTACGAGAGCTGCACTAATTTGTATCATTACTAAAATGATATTCTAGTTCCAGGAAAAAAACTTATTCTTGCTATTTTACTTAACTCATGCCTCATTCTCTTGTGCCTGTTTAATGCTGCATAGATACTTTTCTCTGCTCAGATACACTGATCTGTTTGATCACACAGATCATGTGAACAGAGCTTTACCAATAAGACTGAACAGAAACAAAGGTCTAAAAAGACCACAAACATCTTAGTCAATTTTTAAAATAAATCATTCTTTATGCCATGGAACTAAATAGAAAAGCTGGCCATTTGTGCAAGAAGTCCCACTGTAGTTAGGGTAATAGGGACCAGCTGTTATACTCTTCAGTTTCTGGAAGCATAAACCATTGCACAAGGGTAACACAGCAAGAGGACAGACAATGAAGAAAAAATGTTGGCACACGTACTTTAAGCCGCAGTAATTGTGCGTGCTCTTCTGTGGAAAGGTTCTTTTTCAGACTACGAAAGCCAACGTGAAAGACGACTTTCCTGAGTGATACATTTACATTTTCATCATAATTTCCACATACTCTAGCAATCAATCATTCTTGCTTCCTTCCTCCCACCCCACCCCCCCCCGGGCCTGGATTTTAAGGGAAACCACCTTGAATCAATTAACTACATGAGTAGCATAGACAGTATATTCAAGGAGTTTGCTTAATTATCTAAGGGGGAAGAATCATGCTCTGGAAACTATTTTCTTCTACTAATGCCTAGAATTGCACACACTCCCCTTCAAAACCCTTCTGACGCAAAGGTGGTCACATGAAAAAAAGAGCATGACTTAGAAGCACAGAGATGTTATAATGGAGATTGTGGTGTTTGTGCAACAGAAGAAAATACTGATTTGGGCAGCAGATTGTGATCCACTGTATGTATCAGTTCAGGGGGTAAATAAAGAAATGCAAGACAGCCTGAATAATGGATGTAGGGGTAATCTGTATTGCAGGCTATGGGTAGGGTGGGGGGAAGAGTAAAGATTCTATATCAGCCTATGCAGGGTCAGTTCTCCCTCTCCTGTGGAAGTAGATAGGATTAAGCAGACAGGGGTGGGCAGAACCTTGATCCTTGCCCCCAGCCGAGCCATCAGGGAGGGGGAACTAATGTGGATCATACAGAGGGCTGGTGCAGATTACTTCGTCCCTGGAGCAACTATGGATTTTGGAACCAGGGAACACTCTGTCACAATCTGATCCCTGATTGTCTCCCGGGGCAGTACAATGACACATTGCTTCTTGCAAAAGGATTGTGGTCAAGTCAGTCTAGCCCATAGTGCCTTTGCTTCAAAGTTTCCAAAAGAATTCAAGAACCTTTACAAGGGATTACTCTATCCATCGCTGAAATGTGCCTCTCTGGGGTGGAAAGTGGCAGCTCTGAACATTGCACAACAAATGCAAAACATCACTTCAGAGCTGTGTGCTTGCTTTAGTTTTTGTCAATAATCCCTCCTTGGACACGGTCCTCCCAGACCTCCAGTGGAAAAATAAAAGATTAAAGTTCGAGACTGGCAAAAGGCAAATCCTTCACTGTTCCACTCACAGGAGCAGGAAAGCAGATGATATAATAATATTCAGGGGAGGTTCTATGGAGTCCAGAGCCACTGATCCTTACTCCTGTTGAAGAGGAGAAGGTGTAACAGCCCTCAAAGCTCCTCCTGGCATTAGGTTGAAGTACCCATGTGAAAAAGCCCTGCTGCCACTCCTTACTGTTGGGGCAAGGATTCTTTCCCACAGATCTATCCCCATGGATTTCCACAGCACCTAGCCAAGATACCTGGGTTGGGCACGTGTGTAGATCTGACCCATCGTGTAACAGAAACATGATCAAGCTAACTAGGAGACACGGATTTGAAAATGGTTATATTTTTTGCCTGCAGAGATTGACTAAATCAAGCCGGATTAAAGCACTCAACTGCAATAAAAACAGAACCAACTGCAAGGTGTCCCGGTTAGCTATCCAAAATCTCTCTACACCATCTCTCTACATCTTCTATGGAGACAGATTTTTGACATATCTCCAGGCCAATATGATTCTGAGATTTATTTGAAAACAGGGGAATGGGAGACAGTTCTGCCTCAAATAAGTGAATTCTACTACCTCCCCATGCAGCAAGTTATGTCTACGGAGGGAAGAATCTAAGAAACATTTCTGGACAAAGTTTTAGCTGAGCCTGAAGGTAACTGCAAAGAATCTGACTTCAAAGTTCAATGAAATATATTTCAAAGCTTGCATTGTCAAAAATGTGTTCTTACCAGAAATGTTTTTTTACTAGCACATTCTTAGCTGAAGTTACCTCCCTCCTATTCAAATAGTTTTAGGTCAGAGATTACACCCAAAACATGAAGGCTATAGATTTGACCAGCACAATTGGTTTTCGTTTTACATATTATTGAAGGAAGCGAGAGAATCATCTGGGAACACCAGTTTCTTCATTCCCTTCTTCCTTTATTTCACCAGAAACCTCTTGTGTTCATCTATATCCCCAAGCAGCTCTGTCTGTTCCCTCCAAGGAGTCCCCCACTGTTCTCATTCCTTCCATTTTCTTCCTTGGAAATACATTTCACTTCTGCCACTCGCAGCTCTAGTATTTAAATGTGAGAAGGCCCCAGTTCAAGGGCACACCACAGGTCCAATCATATCTGCCACAGATGCCTGTGCAATGCCCCACTGATTGCATTTGACTTCAGAGGAACAAAAACACACTAGCTAATCTACTTGGAAGGATGGGGCCTAAGCAAGACCATATGCTGTAGATGACCCTACAGGCAACTCTGAAGAGGATGGTGCAGCTTCACAGGAGAAACTAAACTATTCACAATCCCGGGGAGGAATAAATCTACTTTCAGCTAAACGTATTTTATAGTGGTTATTTTATAAAGAAATATTGCCAGTTATGCCTTGGAAGTATTTACTATTCCCTTGGATAGTCCAAAATAACATCACCTTCTGTATCTGGCTTCCAGCTTTATGATATTCGTAATTCATAACACATGGATAGCTTCCAAAAAAATGTCACAGACAATGGGACAAATACAGCAAAACAAGCAGGGCTCAGCTCTCCCCTATTCCTCAGTTTTAGTCAGGTAAGAGGAGCAGAGTAGCCATCAGGAAGCAGGTTGCTCCTTTGCCACCCAAACTCAGAGCTACCAAGGGTCTTCTCTAAATTTCACTACTAGTTTCACTACTATTGGATGCATGACACTTGGCAGGTCTGAGTATTTTGTTAGAAATATCTGTGACCCAGATTCTGATACATTTACACTGAGCAGCTCTTTAATCTATAAGTAGTCCTATCCATTTCCCTGGGGATGCTCGGAGATTAAGGCGCCACACAACATAAGTAATAGTGGCAAAATCTAGCCCTATGTAGCTATCCCACACATTATCTTGGTTGCTGAGCATGTATTTATTTTGTATATAAACACCTCAGACTAGAAATACATTTATTATTTTAAACATCCGAAGCCAGATCAGCTAGTGTAACCAGGTATAGTTATATTGACAGTGGCTATGGAGCTGGTCCCAAATATACTTTTTATATTCTCTATAAATGGAGAATATAAAAAAAAATATATCTAAGTATACTTCCTTTTTTCAAATTTAAACAAAGAAACAAAACAAAAATTCCTGCCCTTATATAATTTGCAAATTATAATCCAGCAATTAAAAGGTGGCCTGAGATGATGTAGACTAATTAAAGGAGAAAGGGAAGGATGGTATTTATGTGTAAATGCTTGCCTAAAAAGAAAACGGTATCAATAATGTAGTAGTAAAATACATGAAAGGAAATGGATTTTTGATTAAGTCAGTTTTTCAAAGTCTGTCCCCAGAAAAGAGAATAATGTCTTTAAATTGCTATTAATGATTATGACTGCTACTACTGAGTAATGTTTTGCCCTTGGGAGAAAATAAAACTCAGTAATACAAAAGCTACATAACAAGCATCTTTATCTCTTCAGAATTCACAGGACCTCAGTTATTTCCACCCCTCCATCCCCCCAATCTTCCTATAAACCAAATACCATTTGAGCTGATTCACACTGATCCTTCAGAGGAAGAGACAGAAGAACAGTCGATTTTCTCATGAGAAGCTCAAGATGGCAAAATTCTTTTTTCATTCCAGCAAATCTTATGATGTTTTGCACCCAGTTTGACCTGACAGATGTAACTCTTCTGCTCTCACTCCCTAATTTGTCCGCATTTGGCTCAGGTTCATAGCTTTTTAGAGTGCCCGATGGTTTTCCTGGTCAGAGAGGCTTAGGAGCTGTAAAAAGTCTGGACCCACTCAGGCTTCAGCACAAGGAAAGATAGCAGATTCTCCTTTGAACCCATAAAAAGACAGGAGCAGATGAACGGACAGACAACAGCTTCTATGCTGCCAGCTTGAAGGATCTTGCCCACAGCCAGTCACCATATGTTTGGCTCCAAACTACAAAACAGACAGGCCAGAATGATACACAGAATTCAGATGGATTGCTCTTGCTGTCACTCACTCTGTCTTTCAAAGGGAGGGTGAGCTTTGATGCTTGCAACCATCACCTACATTCTCGGTCTTTCGGAAAGCAACATGTAAAAAGACCAGTTTTAGGTAGATGTGATCTTAACTTTCTCAAATCAATATAACTACTATTAGGAAAGAAAAGCAAAGATTGGTGAAAGGCACTCTTTTCTAGGATGTGCCATAAAAATATGTTCTTGACATTCATTTTATAAATAAACTTCAAACATAAATGAAATCCTACTCCATTGAAATCAATGGCAAAATTATAATTTACTTCAGTAGAGCCAAGATTTTACCCACCATGTTTAGTGGGAGATTTTTCTAAAGATAAGGAATGGTCTACACGGGACATTACTGTGTGGCAAACCAGCATGTGAGCCTCCAGCTCACCAGCTTGCCGCGCTGTAACATTCTCTGTGATCACTGCTATGGTGCACTGAAAAGTCCTGGAGTACAGCTTGGCTTACTACCATAGTCATTACTTGCTGCTCACTAACTTGCCATGGAGACAAGTCCAAAGACAGAGTTAAGCATCCAACTCCTAATGAAAGGCACTGGAAGTTAGGCACATAACTGCTATCTGTGCCTTTGAAAAAAATCTCCCCTCAAGTCTTTTCAAATCATGTTGTTAACCAGACTTTTTAGGTTCACAAAATCAACACTCCTTTAGTCTTAGAAAAGACTCTGAAAACGGTCATTAGAATACTATAGGTTCAATATTGACTAACAAGAGCTAGAATAGTAAACATGTAGTTATTTTATACTGTATAATCCTCACACACACATAACCAAGACAACAACATTTATTTAAATAAATTTGAAATATAAAATCAGGACAGTTTAAATGAATTTCAGAAGTCTGCCTAGCTAGCAAGATATGACGTGTTTTACTTCAAGGTTATCTGTTTGAATCTAACTCAAGTAAATAGAGACCAACATTTAATACTGTATTGTTCAGTATCTTATGTGATATGAGTTTGATGATTTCAGTACAGTTTGGAGAATGTGGGTACTTCTCCAAATGCCATCACAGTTGGCTCCTTTGCAAAAAATGTCAGCAGAAAAGTACCACTGAATGGGCATCAAAATTGAATCACCTGATTATTAAAAGTGGTCTCTCCTGGTCAACTTCGAGGCAAACTGGTGTGGTTATGTGGAGAAACTTGACTGGCTGATACAGAAATGCTTCTTCTCCAAGAAAATCACCGTTAGAATCATTAGCAATTTTTAAATTTCCTCAGTGCCATGTTTCCCAGAAAAGAGGGAAACAAAAGACATGTTAAGCACAAGAAGAATGATTGGAAATTTGTCTCGATCCTTAATAAAATTAGACGGAGTCAGACCCAGAGAGTTTTAGAGTATCTGGAGGTGAGTTTAGGGGAGAATGGAGAATAGGAGTGCAGTTTAGGGGAAGGTGTGGCGACTTTAAAAAAAAATTAAAAACAGTTTCTCCATTTTTCTCACTCCAGTAGTGCTGCTACCACATTCAAATGATTACAGCTTATGCTGTTTTAAAGCAGCTCCATCAGCTGTTACACAGCAAACATATGTTGGTTACCAATTTGTGATCTTAAAGAGTTTATTAATGTAAAGCTTTGCTGTGAAAATAGAAAAGGTGTTTTAGCCTGAAGCAGGCTGTCATTGGGTGACTGCTCCATTTCAGAGGTCAGCTAGTGCAGCAGGCCGAAGTTAGTGAAAGGTGACCTGGAAGGCAAGGGGGGAAAAAAATGGCACTTGTCCTTTTTTTATGATGTTAAACAGGGCACAAAAGGTTTGTTTTAAGGGATTTTTTTACCGTACAAATCCAGATAGCATATGTGGGAGCAAAGAATGTTTCTCACACAACTAACCTTTAAAAATTATCTGTCTGTATTTAAATTAATTGGGGCCTAAGCCTCAGACTTGACAATTTTCTTACACAGTGTTGGCTAGGAACATTACTTCCATCCTACAGTTGTGGTAACATGTAGGCCACATAGTGCTCTTAGGGTAACATGGGAATATCAGTGTACAAAGCGTCATTAGCTGTGAAGCAGAGTTTTTGGGTACAAAGTGTCCTTGATTGTCCATAGAGATTTTGGCAGAGAAGACATGTTCAGCTGTGTTTATTTCTCCTTTCTCCTGAACTTTCCTTCTCTGCACTTTCCCCTAGTCAAGTATTATAATTTTTGGTTGGCATTGCACCTGGATGGTGGAGGCAGGGCACTTTGCTGTGACAAAAATGTTATTCTCTGGGGAGCTGTTCTGCTCCAGCAGACTGTGCTTTGAACAAAGATTTCCTTCTCCTTCAAGAAAAAGGTAAGCTTGGAGGGGAAAGGAAACACCAAGAAGCCGCAAGAAAGACTTAATCACATTAGGAGAACTAACCTTGCTAAACTGGCAATTTTTAGTTTATCTGCCATACTCATAGGACTTCAAGCAGCAATGTGGAAATATCTAGGTTCTGAAAGCTGTAGAAAATTCACAGTACTTTTTTAGCTTAAAGAAATAAAAAGTGTTCATATTGAAGGAAAGGGGAGAAAGTCAAAATATTCCCAAAACAAAAATGAAACAACTCTGGGATTATATGACTAAATATAATACAAGAAGCAAAGATTACTTTAAAAAAAATCAGGACAAAGACCTCTGAAAATCAGCCACAGAAAAATGGAAAAGAAATAAATCTTGATTAATCTAAACCTAAAAATGTGGTATAATTTTAAAAAATTATATAGAGCATAATTCAACATCAAATGTTTCAGCATTGTTGGCTTTCTCCCATACACATCCTCGAAGATATATTGTAGGAAAACTTTGAACACAAGCTGCTCTGGCTGCAACACAATTAGTAGCTGCCCATGAATTTAGCAGTTGTAATACTACTCTAAATAATGTTCCAAAAATATCCCTCTATAAAGACCACTGGATATGAGACAGGAAAGTTAAGAATTGTTGCCAGGAGGTTTAATTTAGTTTGTTTAGGGGCTACATTTTCAAAAATGCACATGTGCAATTGTGGGTCTAATTTGAGTGCACATGACTGCCGTCAGTTGGACTACTCACATGATTAAAGCAAAGTATGTGCTTAAGTGCCTTGCTGGACAGGGCCAGAGTGTTCAGCATTCTGGAGCATGGGGCCCTAGATAAAGGGGTAGGGTATATGCCTATAAAACTAGACTGACACCAGAATGTGTCTTTTATGTTTATCTATCTATCTACATATCTATCTAAATCTATCTTGCATTCAGTTTTTCATTAATTCTCTCCCTTCCATCCCCTCCTCCCCCACGCCCCCATTCCTTTTTTCAGACACTTTTTAAATTGGATTTATCACTAATGCTTTTTTCACTCTAAAAATAGAATTTATGCCGAATGTTCCATATCCGGAATATTCCAATCTGTTTAAAATCAGGCAAAGTCTCTTCCAAAAATTTGCACATAAGTTACTATTTTTTAATAAGTAGCATTTCAGTGAGCCCAAATTGCAAACACGAAGGCCTTAATAGAATGTCAAGATCCCACAGCTGGGTATTTAAATAGACATTTATGCAGCTAAATTCAGATTTGTATGCCCTATTAAGGCCTCGTAGTTGAACATTTCACTCCCTCAATTTAGCTCATACAGATGAGAGAATTTATAGTTAACAGCAATTGTAAGTTAATTTTCAGCACAGATGACAGTCTCATTCGCTAATGAGTTATTTGTTGCTTATAACTCAATTAAATTCCATAGTTACCTACTTAACAATAGTTTTGCTAACCTAGAGCCTAATCTCAAACATTACTTACCTTACACACAAGAACAGTCAAACTGCACAGAACAGGTTCCCAAACCAATGAGGCAAAGTATACATTCCTTTTACCATCAGCCATCATTTTGTGATAGATTCTGCTATGCTTTTTCACACTAAGTACTGTAGTACTTTACTCCCTAGGTAGTACCGATTATTTCCCAAATTGTCCCACGGAAATTAAATTGATACTCAGCATTAACAATGGTGGAATAAATTGACCCTTTGTCAGTCATCTGCAATCTGTGCCTTTGTTAAAAATAGTTTGGAGAACTAATATGTGGTGAAAGTTTCCCATACTGTTGCTGCAATTCATTCAGATGTAAGGGATCTAGTTTTTCAAATGCTGCAGCAAATCTTATAACTGCCCAATTATCACTTCAGACCCACCACCCTCTGGCACTCTAGGGGCAATGTCATTGAAGATAAGCTCTGTTTATGTTAAGTTAGTGTCAGGATGTACAGCATATGTCCATAAAGCTGGATGAATGCCCTTCTGTAGGATGTTCTGTACATTCACATAGTGCAGACAAGGGCCCTGAAGGTGTTGGAAAAAGAGGAAAGAGCCTTTCATAGAGCTTAATCCAATTAAAGCACATTAATAAAGGTTAAGATCATCTGTCACATTATCCAGAAAGATCTCTTCATGCATCATCTGATTGCAAAGTCTGACTTTTTTAAAATCAGTCCTTTCATCCACATCCAGAAAAATGTGGGAAATGTAAGATTTTAAATACTGAAGGTTTGGGATGATTATTTTTAGAAAAGCAGCAACATACATTTGGAAGCTTAAAAATAGTCATCTAGACCCTCAGCTGGTATAAACTGGAGCGGCTTCATTACAAGTAGCAAAGCTACCCCAATTTACATCAGGTGAAGTCCTGGCCCAGGAAATCTAAAATCTTAGAAGAAGAGATGGACACAATGGATTGAAATGTCACTTGCTGGGTACAAACAAAAGATTTCGATTTCCAGTGCATTGCATTTGCTCAGATGGCATGCTTGGTGCTTACCAAACAGCTGAAAAGACTCAGTTCCTGCCCTGAAGAGCTGCAATGTAATGGTTTTCTAATCCGAACATTTATACACATCTACCTGGATTCTCCAGCTTCCATTTCTGTAGAAGGTGAAGCATGGCTTAGGTGAGTAGAGTCGGGTGCCCTACATACCTGGACCCCCAGGGTGTATACCCTACACAGTTCTGTATATGCCCAAGCAGTACCTCTCACATTTACACTGCTATTTTTAGCAATTCAGCATCCCATTGCCAGAGCCTTTCCCGACCTAAATGAACATCTCAGGAAGTGGGGAAAGACTCCGGTAGGAGGGATGCAGTGGGGAAAGATATCCCCCTTCTGGAGCCTTTCACTGATGTGTAGCTATACGCTGTAGTGAGTGTGGACAGAGCCTGCCTTTCACTGTGGTATGTAACTACACACACCCTATACACCACCGCAAATATAGGCTTGTGTAGATAAGAGCCAGAACGAATAGCTCTAAGACATGTGCAGCCTGAGGAAAACAACACTGCATAGATTCATTTGAAGGTTTTCTTCACAACCAAAAGGGCTAAAACTATTTTTCTTGAATTCTGCAGAATATGAAAAAGTCACCATTGAAGTGCTTGGATAGTGCATCATAGGCTCAATCCAAATCTACTGTTGCCATGCCCCAGGCACAAATTCTGAAGTTTGTGCAATCTGTACTCTGAAATTTGCTGTGCCAAGGCTTAGCACTAAGGCTGGCAGCCAGACCTGCTGGGCCTCCTTAGATAGAATTATTAATGGTATGAAAAGGTTCATAGAATATGCAGTGAAGAGATGGTTTATTAGAATTCAAGGAGTGTCCAGAGCCCACAAGGAACGTTGGGATTAAGGGCTACCTTAGTTTTGGGTTTCTAAGCTTGCTATGCAACGAGGCAAGCAAAGCAATGAAGTGTTCATGACTACTGTACTTCATTTCTCAGATGGTTTTTTCAGTATTGCTGAGGACAACACCCTCATGAGGACTATCTACATGCCAAATGTTCTGCTTTAAATTCAAATAGCTATTTTTAGCCAAGCACAAGGACTTCTTGAATCCTACTGTTTTAGTGCTTAATTGTTTTGAGTTACATTTTCTTTAAAAATAGTGTCACTGTTTAAGAACATAAGAATGATAATACTGTGTCAGACCAATAGTCCAACTAGCCTGGTATCCTATTTTCCTACAGTGGCCAGTGCCAGATGTTTTAGAGGGAGAGAACAAAACAATCATCAAGTGATCCATTCCCTCTCATTCAGTTCCAGCTTCTGGCAGTTGGAGGTTTAGTGACACCCAGGGCATAGGATGGCATCCCTGATCATCTTGGCTAATATCAATTGATGGACCTCCATGAACTTATCTAATGCTTTTTAGAACCCAGTTTTTGTTTTTTGCCTTCAAACATCACCTCACAATCAGTTCTACAGGTTGATTGTGCATTGTGTAAACAAGTATTTCCTTGTGTTTGTTTTAAACCTGAGGCCTATTTACAGTAAAACTGTTTTATCTGGTTTGTTGGGGGAATGAGGGGTGCCGGCAAGTGAAAAATCCTGATTAACTAAGATGAGGGAGTTTGAGTGCAGGAGGGGGTGTGGGGCCGTGGGCTGGGGCACAGGAGGGGGTGCCGGATCCAGGGGGTACTCACCTCGGACAGCTCCCTGCAAGCGGTGACCTGTCCCATCTGCTCCTAGGTGGAGGCATGGCAGGTGGCTCTGCCCACTGGATCTGCCTGCGAGCGCCTCCCCCACAGCTCCCATTGGCCGCAGTTACCGGCCAATGGGAGCAACGTTACTAGCACTTGGGGCAGGGAAGGGCAGGGGCAGCCAGCAGAGCTGCCTGTCATGCCTCCACCTAGGAGCAGATGAGACAGGTCACCGCTTGCAGGGAGCCGTCCGAGGTGAGCACCTAGGAGCAGCCAGGACAGGTTGCCGCCTGAGGTAAGCACCTCCCGGATCTGGCACCCCACACCCCCTCCCACACCCAAACTCCCTCCCAGAGCCAGCGCTCCACACTCCCTCCCGTGCCCCAACCCCCTGCCAGCCCTGCGCCAACCAGACTATAAACCAGAATTTCAATGAAGATCAGAAATGCTGGTTGGTGAAGTGCTGGACAAAACAGCTTCTACAGTATTTCAGTTGGGTGACCCCCCCCCCGGTTCTTGTGTTATGTGAAGGGGTAAATAACACTTCCTTATTCACTTTCTCCACACCATTCATAATTTTATAGACCTGTATCATAATCTGCCTAGTCATCTCTTTTCTAAACTGAAAAGTCCCAGTCTTGTTCATCTCTCCTTCCCTAATCATTTTTGTTGTCCTTCTCTTTTCCAATTTTAATATATCTTTTTTGAGATAGGCCAATGAGACCCATATGCAGTTGTCATGAATATAGGACAAAGGATCTGGTCTGTGCTCACATTGCTAAGGCAGCTGGTTGGTATATTATTCTCAAGCCTCCCCAGGAAAGGGGGTGAAGGGGCTTTGGGGGATAGGGATTCCAAGTGACCCTTCCCTGAATTTTTGTGTAAATTACTTGGTGGTGGCAGCAATACCATCCAAGGACAAGGAAAGGAATTTGTGCCTTGGGGAAGTTTTAACCTAAGATGGTAGAATATAAATTTAGGGGGTCTTTCGTGCGGGTCCCCACATCTGTACCCCAGAGTTCAGAGTTGGGGGGGGCCTCACATCAGTATTCAAGGTTTGGGTCTACCATGGATTTATTTTGTAGCATTATGTTATGTCTTATTAGCTATCCTTTCCTAAGGACTTCTGGACTAATTGTTCCTTTGATACCCCTCCTGGTCTTCCTTGAGGGCACCCATTTAAGATTTTCCCCAACTGTCACCTCTTTTGGGGCAGAGACATACCTCTCCCCCCATCAGACTGTGGGTTGCACCTCACTGCAATTTCCCTTCAGATCTTACCAGGATCCAGCATCTGTGATTAATTCTCCAGTGGCTATAACAGCATACACCAGCTACCGACTAGCCTTCACAAAGCAAACTGCATTTATCCTTAGGGCAAAAGAATGAGAGAAAACATATGAACAATAAAAGAACCCACACACATGCTAAAGATTCATCAGAGGTCACCCCCAACACCAAAATAAGGCTTTGGTAGGAGTCAATCTTTCAAACCCCACAACTGGGTTTTACCCCTTTGGTTTGAGTTCATAGCTGTTTTTAGATCAGGAACCAGATCCCAAATGGACAGTTCCTCTGTTTCTTTATACAGATTGGGCCTATGATCTCCAGTCTCCTGGAACTTGTAATCAGCCAATGATCCTCTCCGCAGTGTATAGCTTAAAAATGCTGTAGTTTTGCGTAACTGTGTTTGTGGAATTTGCAAAAACCACTCGCCAGGAATTATCCACTTAACACTTGTTGTCCCAAAAGTCCATGCCTAACTGCTACATTCCCGTAAAGTTGTTTGAACTCCTTACACTTCCCAAGTATCACATGTGTCAAAGACACCACTAATCCCTGTTTCTGGGCTGAGAACACACATGAAAAATTGTAGCCACAAATGTTGTGCAGCAAGGTACAATACAATAAAAAAAGGCCTAAGAATGAAAGCACTACTTTATCTCCACACTAACTATAGGGCTGCAAGACGCTATAATAAATCTGTGGCTGATATGTTATAACTTAGAACACTGTAGACATTGTCTAAATACAGTATATTGACCTATTGTGGACAAAGATACTCATCTGTATATGGATGAAACTGCTAGAATACCCTATGACCAATTTTCTGAGCACACCCTTCCCACCCGGTCCAATTTCCAAACTTATCTGCAATCCCACTGAACACTGTCTGATCCACTTCCCATATGCCTAATCCTCCAGAAAAGTTTAAAATTGAAATAAACCTTAATGCATGCTTTATCTGATAAGCTTTAAGGCCAGTCAGATTTCAAATTCAAAGTAAATATACAGACATCTAGGAGCATGAAGAAACCTGCTATAAAAAATCCCTTTTTGAATATGCACATTCAATGCCTTATTGAGAAAAATGGCAATTTTATGCAAACATACAAAGAGAATTTTACCCTATTTGTTATAATTATTGTGCAGCCATGTCTATATTCCTTCCTGATGCCTCTAGTGATAAGCTAGTTCCTGATGCGGAAGATTTCATAACTCCTAATTTAGTAAGAGTAACTACTGTACAAATGTTTGAGATGGGCCAGAATGAAGCCCTACACTCAAACATCACTAAACTTTGGGAAAGTTTGTATCCAGATATCAACTTTGTGGGTTTGGGCTGTCTTTAGTTATCATTGGTTAGATTGATTATTTCAGAAATCTAATTATTAAATTGTCAGTGTAAGAAATAGAAACCATGCCCTTGTGACAAACTCGCATTTCCATGTGGCCTGTTTTATAACAACATTAGTAGACTTAAAGAGTATGTGACCTGATTTCCAAGATGTCTGTAAATTTACTTGGCATGGAATTTTAAATGACTGGCTTTAAAGCTCTCAAATAAAACATGACTAAGATTAACTTTCTTTCCCCCCCCTTCCCTGTGTCTGTTCTTATTTTTACTGTTTCATGTGGTTTATTCAATATCCAAATTTGCTTGTTTGTTAGAGTGCATTACATTTTCCAAATGCATTTTCTAGTCTGTCATATTTGAAAACAGGAAAATAGCATAAAATCTCTCGTGAGCTATTTTTTGCAGTTAAAGGAAAACTTAATTAGAAAAACATAGAAAGAAAATTTGCCTCTAAGCTTCTACATCATTAATAAGGGCTCTTCAGCTCCACCACAAAAATAAAAATACCATTTCAGTGAATTTAGTGCTTGCAAATGACAAAATATGAATAACCCTGAAAATCCTCTTTACAAGGAATGTGTTGGGGTTAGGGCACATGACAGTTAGGAGACCTGGGTTCCATTCCAACTCTATCACAGCTTTACTATGTGATCTTTGGTTGGTCACTTAGGCCATGTCTACCTTGAAATTTATAAAAACAACTCCCACCAATTCAGCTGCAGGAGTGCTAGAACCAATGGGAGCCATAATTTAGATGAGACCCATTTTTACCCCCATTTCAGTTAAGTCTGCTGAAATTAAGCCAAATCAAGAGGTAGTAAAGTGGATGTTGCCCCAGGAATCTTTTCTATACTATAACTCTGATTGTAACAAACCAGAAGAATATTTTTTGTTAAGGTTCTCCGGTGCAGACAAGTCTTCAGGGCCAGGGTTTCAGAACTGCACCTATTCAATTGTGCACAAAAAGACACTTGTTATGCATAGTTATCTTGTATGTAAAATTAAGTTATTGTGCAAATGAGCATTAGATGCATAGATGGCTCTTTGTACACAAAAATTACCAAGAGCATCCATGCAATTAGGTGCACAGAAGAAACTGACCCTTAATGCCTCTTTGCCTCACTGTACTCAACTATAAATTGCTGATACTATTTCTTCACATGGGTGTTACAGGGCTAAATTTATTAATGTTTACAAAGGGCTGTGACTTCCTAGAGGGAACTAGAATAGTACAAAGTATTAGCATTATTTTAAGCCAAAGCACATGCATGGCAAACTTCCTCAAAAATATCTTACCAGTAGCACTGGAGTTGTAATAGAATCTACCAATATACAGTTCCAGGAACAAATCTGTGACTAGAATTGCTCACAAACATACAGTCTTGCCACCAGTTACTGTTCGGCCCATTTATGTTAGTTTTTGCTTGCTGCCTCCTCCCTTTTGGCTGAAGAGGATTAGGGGAAGATTCGCTCTCACAATGGCAGTCAATATTAGATGCCCCAGAAGCATATATGGGACAACAAGACCTACTCTTCTTCCCAGGCTTGATCCCTATCTTCTGGAGTCATTCCCTGTTTGGGTCTTGCTGCTCATGGTAAACAAAGCCAAAAAAGCAACCCACTAATGGATAGCTCACTGGACCAAAAAGATCCTGAATGAAAACATGGCTTCACAGAGCAGGAAAATGGCAGAGAAAACTTCCACAGCCCCTGCAGGGAGGGATGAAGGAGTGTGATGGAGAGCCACTCAACAATGCCCCAGCACCAGCATTAGAAGTTATAGCTGGAAGGAGAAAGGAGACAGAAGAGATTCACTGAATGGGCAGAGGGGGGAAGGAGGGGTGAGAGAGTGTGTTCCGGTTGTAGTCCCCTCCCCTCCATTCCCTATGGCTATATTTCAGTGTATCAAAGGCTACAGCTCTAACAAGCAAAACAGATTTATTTTATTCAGGGCACAACTAGACCTGGTTCTCCATATTTATGTGCACCTGACTCCCTATACTTACCTCACCCCACGAGCTTTTTAAACATCAATCATCTACACTACAGAAACAATCAGTAGACCAGGTTACAATGCAGATGTCATCTGATCTAGGTAGAATATGAGGTGTTGACAGGCCTCAGCTATGCTGTAGCTGGATCATGTAAAAGAGTTAAAGTCTTGGGTAGTTTGTGTGGCCTGATCTCACTGTAGTTAAGTCCCACTTGTACTAAAAACTTTAACCATACGCTAACTAGATCAGGGACAACTCTGTTGTAACAAGGTCCTGTGACTCAGTTGTTTTAAAAGAATAGGGAATCTTAAACTTCAGGCCTGTCCAATACTTGGCTTCTCTACTGAAATTGCCAATAAGGTATTAGTTCCAATGATGGTGCCACATAGGCCAAAAACACAACTGAGCCATCAAATGCCAAAAAGAGTTCTGGCCAATACTAATCTTAGGTGAATGTCACTCTGATCAACCAATGTATTGTTGTGTGTCCTGTTACTAATCTCCAGAGCTGCCCAGTCTTTCATAATAATGCCTTAACATTTTGCAAGTCATTTCAGTTCTCCAGACCTTCTTTTAGGGTGAAATTTTCAAGACTGCTCAAGTGACTTAGGAACTTAAGTCTGGCTGAACGTCAATAGGACAGAGGCTTCTAAATTCCCAAGTCATTTTTTAAACAGAGGCCACGTCTACCATTACAAACTTACAATCGATATAACAACAGCGCTTGGGGGTGTGAAAAATCCACACAGCTGAGCAATGTAATTATACCAAACTGACCCGCGGCGTATACAGCACTATGTCGATAGGAGAGTTTTTCCTGGCAACATAGCTACCACCTCTCACAGAGATGGATTCACTATGCTGATGGGAGAAGTTCCCGATCAGCATAGTAGCATCTTCACTAGAGCACTGCTGCAGCACTGTATGTTTACACGAGCCCTGAGACTTCGGAACCTAGGTCACCTTTAAAAATTTTACTCATGACTTCCAAGAGCCAGATGCATTGCAGTTAGGGAGGCTTATGTTTCTCTGTACAGGTTCCTGCAACATAGCAGATGGACAAAGCTGGTATTGAAACATGTATCTGCATTGATGTGGCTTTGCAAATCACAACACAGTCTATGGGCCCCAAGCTTTCCCTTTTATTTCTGACCATATAAGGAAACAAAAGTAAACTTTAGCTCTGCATGATGCTCAGTCACTAAGGAGCAGCTTGTAGTGCACCCTGTACTGAAGGGCATGAAGATAAATGCCCTAGTAATGTTGGATTCTGGGACCACTCTGGTTCTTTAAAAGCTGCTGTCCATATTTTAAGGGTTTCATTTTGCAGCATGCTTTCTTTAGCTTGAAGAGCACAATGCCAATGCAATTGCTAAAAATAGTAAATGAGCTTTTGAAAGAAAGTGATGCATAATCTGCAGCTTTAGAGAAACTGCAGTAATAGGTTTTTATAAAACAAATTATTGACACTCGGAGAGTATTGTGTTTTAGGTTGTTGTTTTTTAAAAAAATGTCTATTTATGTTCCAGACGTGTCATCTGTGTCTGAGAGGACTGGGAAGGTGTAAATAAAATGTGAGAGTTTTACCAAAACTGGAGAGACAGCAGAAACAATATACTTGTTTGTGTGCGCGCATGCACATAAATTGAGGGGTTGGGGGGAGCGAGCAAGCTGGGGAGTATTCCAGGGTAGGTGTAGGATGAAGAGGGGAAGCAGAAGGGAGTATGGCAGGAGTGATATTTTATTTCAGACATCTGTCTGGGAAGTGCTTAACAGATGGAAGGTCTGCAACATTTGACATTCAAAGAGAAAGTCAATATTTAGCAGGAAAGGGGGTTCTTTTTCTTTGTCTTTCAAAATATTGATTTTTGAAAATAAAGTCTTTAAGGAACACACACACACAAAATCAAAAGGAAGCCCATTGAGGTTCTGGATCTTTATGCACTACACAGCTGTCTCAATTGTGGTTACCAGCTGACCCAAGGGCAGACTTAAAACAAACGTATAAATTGAGGCACAATTGTCCCAGATTTCAGGTCATATGTGGAAGCACTCGTGATTACAGAGCCTCATTTTAACCCTGAAGTGTATCTGCAGTTCCTACAGCCATAGTCAGAATGTGTGGCAGGTGAGTTGAAAAATATGGGAATTCCATTTGTAGCCCTAACAAGTAAAGCGATATGTAGTGCACTGTGGTCTACAGAAGCATCAGAGGAGGAAATGATAAACACCCACCCAGGTTTATCACCGTTGAGATGAAAGGGACATTCTAAGCATTGTGTCGAGCTGAAAAGTGAACTGGCCTCACACCTGTCATGCCTCCTGCCTCTCTCACAAACAAGGATGTTGTGATTTAGCAAATGATTATCATTTTCTATAATTCAAGTGTTTCCTTCTCTCTTTTCCTCCATCCCTACTGCATAGGACAGGATGGAACAGAGTTGCTCAAAGCTATGGCAGGCAGGGTGACCATATGTCCCACTTTGGCCAGGACAGTCCCTTTTCTTAAGCCCTGTCCTGATTGTCCTGACTCCTCCCCCCCAGGAGGCATTTGTCTAGTTTGCTCTTGCGGACTTATGAGTTGGCAAGAGCAAATGGGACATATGCCCACTTTTGTCGAGATAGTGGGGAGAAGAGATGCCAGCCCCTGCAGGGGAGGAGGCAGAGCTGGGTGGGGAGGCAGCATTCCATTCCAGTGAGGGGCAACAGCCTCCCGAGGGGACCCCCCCATGCCAGGGGAGGGTGAAGGTGTTCTTCAGGCAAGTGGCTGGGGGTGTCCCACTTTCTCTTTGGGAAATATGGTCACCCTAATTGTAGGGGAAAAGACGCATGTAACAGTCAATAGACCATCTCATGGGCGCTTAGCCCATGGAGGCCCTGTTTGGTGACAGTTGCAACACAGGATACAGTGGTCAGTCTGAAAGTTAGAATCAGGGACAACTGCAGGGACAATGTGTGGCCAGGAGCCTCAGTAAAGAATCTTTCAGTAGTAAATCACAGCTGAGTCCTGCATCTTCTCTACTTATCTGTAGGTGTGCTACAAAGAGAAGAAAGGACTAGCTTTCACTCTTCCCTGTCTACATGACCACCAAGTGTGGTGAGGAGCCATGCCAAGTCTCATATACATTGTCTTATGCAACTCTGTGAGGGGCCCAGATCATGCTTGTTTAACCAACAGCCCAATCCTTACTTGCAATAAGTGGGAAGACTCATGAAAGTGTGATTGCTCTTGTAAGTGTTTATGGGATCAAGCCCCAAAAATTCAAGGTCACAAATTGCATATTTCTTTAACTTAATGTATTTCAGTACTGTATTTGAATTTTTACAGGACATATTAATTCATCTTTGGACTCTGAAAACTAGTGGGTTAAATTCTCTTTCCATGCAGGCACAATACATTGATTATAACTAGGATCACAATTTGGCACTACAGTCTCAAAACCTGATGTGCTAGTGCCAGAAAAACGCCAGTTGAGATGTGTTATATGTATCCATGCAAACATGGAACAGATATTATGATTCTGTTTTTCTGTGTACTAACTTAAATACAAAAGAGTCTCTCTCTCCCACATCTACCATGGGGGAAACGGCACCATATAATTAAAGATGGCTGTTATAGGGGGCATAATAGACCAGATACTCTCTCTTTCGAAAGAGAGAGTATTTTCCTTTGCTTGCTGTTTTCCTGAATCTGGAATATAAAATCCATCCCGATTAAAGATCATGTGTGTATAGAAAACAGGAAAAGTGTTGGAAGGAGCCACAACAGATCACAAGAAATTTTGCATTCAGAACTATACAAGGAGAAGATGTGCCCTTAGCTTGTCATGGCCAGGTAACAGTCTTGTAGGTTGCTGGAAAATTCTTAAACAAAATTTTAATATATGCCTGAATGGAAATTTACATTAAAACCTACACTATGTAGCAAAAACTATGGAATAACCCCTAAAAGTTCATGCCCACAGCTATAAACCAGACAAGAGCTACTTCATTTCATATGCTATATGATTTATGGCTTTTCCACATTTTCCCCTTTCCTTTTTTAAATTAAAAGTTTCAATTGAAAGTTTTTCCTAGCAATATCATCTTTAGCCACGTCATAGGAATGCAAGGGATGGAATTCTTTGATTGCTAACACTTATTTTGTGCAATTCATCACTATACCTTAATTTAAGGCACAAGACTAATGTAGAAAATTGAATACAGAGGATGGAAAAGTTTACCGCAGTGGTGTGTAAATACTCCACACAGAAGGAGAGCTGGTTACAAGTTCAGTCTTAAAATGTTGAGATTTGAAAAGTGGGAAAATTTTCAACAAAATGTTTGCAAAAAATATTTCCCCCTGCTTTGAAGCAGCTGTTCAGCCTCTTGATTTTGTCTCTCTCTTTTTTGTGGGGGGGGGGACGCGGCAGAGAAGAGGGGCATTACCCAAAATTTCAGAAAATAAGTGAAGAAAAAGTTTCCAAAATGTGTTTGCAATTTCCCCCCTACCCTGTTCTTTTGTTTCTTTGTTTTTTTAAGGACACCTCTGCACTTAGTCCTTCAGATTAGATATGAAGTGGCACTTGGGTGGGACATAGCCCTTCTGACAACCCTCTGCACAGACATCAATTTCATTCATATATTTTTTGAACATGGATTTCTAGGGGTAGTTCCAATTATAGTGTGACTATTACCCAAAATCCTAACCAGGAGTTCAGCGTGCCTTTTTGGAACCCACCCCCGCCAAAAAACAAATACACACACACACACACACATTATATATATATATATATATATCTCAAGGGACTGTCCGCATTGTGTCTCAAAATCTAAATCCTCCCTTACAAAATAAATCAAATCCCAGTTATGTAAAGTATACCACAGTCTTTAGTTTACAGTTCAGAGGTACAATTTAGTATTGATGTGCAAGCACATACCCTCTGCGGGAACTACACATGCTAATGACAGTATAAACTTATGCCAATTGGACTGTTTTCCTGTATTTTTCAATTTCTCTTTTGCATTATTTCTTTTGTCTTAAAGTATTTTTGTAATTTTAGAGTTGCATGAAACCAGTACTTGAATCACAGTCCTATCATATTGCAGAAAGCAGTATGTAAAGTACCTGACATGGGTGTCCATCATGCAGCCTAAAACAATCATTCACATTGTTTATCAGCAAGTTACTAGTTACAATTTAACACTGTAGAAAGGCTCTGCAACTTGGGTAAGCTGCAAAACTCACGGAGCTGCAGTTTCTGCACCCAACCAAGCTACTCACAAAATAAAAGTCACAAGGGAGTCGTATTTTTCCCCCAAAGATCCTCAGAACCTATCCCAAGAGACCTGCTTATATTGGAGATTTTATGCTCTTACAGACTGTATATCCTGAATTCACATGAGCTAAGAGAGTTAATCTAACATGGTGACAAGTGTGTTTTTTTTAAATAAAATTTCCAGATTTGCAAAAATTAGCTAGATTTGTGAATCAATGGCCTGAAGTTCCCCTCTATCTCAAAAGCTCTAAACAGGCTGTTGTTCTGGCATTAAAAGTCTGGTTCCTATCCAATAATATTCAAACTTGATGCAAACACTGGTTATCTGGCATCCCTTAATTTATGCCCATCTGTCAATGAAACTTTCTTCCCACCTCAGTCAGTTTATGCTACTTTCAAGAGAGCATTGGCACCAACCAAATGTAGGTTTAAAAGGAAAGTCTATGGAGTGCAAAAAGTGATTCTTTACAAGAAGATTCTCCTGGTAGCAAGTAATAGAACAGATGCAGATTACAGAGTCAATTTTATTTCACAAATTGCTTTTTCTCCTTCTTCAAAAATCTCTAGTTGAACATTACGTTTGGAAAATGCTAATTAAGGGACATCTGTCACCTACAGATAAGAGACCCCTAAAAATTCATATTGTTCTTGATTGTATCCATCAAGGTGCAAACTTCACATTACAGAAGACTTCATTCTATAAACATGAAGATGTGTACTGCTTTTTTAAATCTGTAGCCGGCATTCAAGCCGGAGGGGACTGGGAAAGGTTCCACAGTGAAGCAGGAAAAGAGCCAGTGTAGCTTTAGGGAGAATAGTGTTTTCCTTATTCCAATAACATTTCCCATTCAATGTTAAAAGAAAGTGACTCGCTGTGACAATGAACACTTAAGCCATTTCTGTCCTGCGGTTGTGAAGAAAATTTAGATGGGAAGTATAGGGCAATGTAAAATTACACATCAATAAATGGATGTATGCATAAGGGAGTCTAAAGCAATAAGGGTGTGTCTTCACTGCAATCAGCTCAAGTGATCATCACCTGGGTCTGAGCAATCAAGATAGCCTAGCCATGGTGTGAGCAGCCACACTTCAAAGCCAGCTGGAGTTAATGTGTTCTCATTTGTACTACACAGATGAGGCACTAAGACTTCTGAGGACACATCCCATGGTGCCAGATGCTGCAGTAAACTAAGCCACTCTGCTTCTTTCCCACTGAATTGTGGGAGAACTTGTCTGTTCCTCTAGGCACATATTGGAATTGGGGGAAGGCATTACAAGCTATTAGTACGCTAGTGATTTAGCCCACATTCTCACTGCAAAGTGGTGAGTTACTAATCTGAGAGCCTCACCTCATATTTTAGCCTATACCCTAAGCCAGGACAGCTAGCCCAGGAATAAAAGCACCAAACTTAGCTGAGAGGGTTTTGTATGTGGATGGGAGCCAGGTTACGGGCAACAAGAGCCTGGGTTAACTCTGCATTGAAAAAAAAAGTAAACGTCTTTAAGATAGTGGTCTCCGACCTTTTTATGCACAAGATCACTTTTTGAATTTACAATTTAGGATCTACCCCACTCCTTCCAAGGCCCTTCCCCGCTCACTTCATCCCCCCCTTCCTCTGTTGCTTGCTCTCCCCGCACCCTCACTCACTTTCAGTGGGCTGGGGCAGGGGTGTGGGATGGGGTGCAGGCTCTGGGCTGAGACTGGGGAAGGGGTTTGGGGTGCAAAATGCCTTAAAAAAAAGATGTAGCTAATGTGCCCAAATTAGCTATTTTCTTGATAGGTAGGAATACAGCAATTAAGAATCTCACCAATAATGTGCACCCAAATTGTCTCCAGAACAGTGATAGAGAATACATTTTAATATTGAGGACTGTGTATCTGGGAGTATCACATTACCTAAGTTTAGTAAGGTCTTGTATAGACCATTACAACTGCTTCAGATTTTTTTTTTTTGATCAGCCAGCACAATTACACTCCTTAGACACAAGGTTCTTGGAGTGGGGAGGAGGTGGTCTTAAACACTGGGTTAGAAGACAATAAGGGGATCTTCTTCCCAGCCAAACAATGAAGACTCACATCATAACTTTGAAAATGTGGATGTGATAGGGTCAGGGCAAGCACATCCTTAATCTTCTTAACACCAATACAAAATAAGGTATTCAGATACTTCAGAGATAGATGCAACATAAATAAGATACCACCTTTGAAATAAGGGGGAAAGCAGGATGTCAGTTGTTTAAGATGGAAATAATAGCTGAAAGTTCTATCCAAAACATTATTTTCCTGCCTACAATTAAAACATTATGCTCTTTGTCCCTGTGATTAAATGAGATTTCAAAGACCTCACACTGGCATCAAAAAAGCAATTATCTATGCTTCAGGCTCAATCTCAAGTTTGTATACAGAACTTTAAAAACGAAATGGAAAACAAATGCAGATGCAGAAAGAGGTTGGAAGAATCCATATGGTGGGCAGATTTCAAAGAACAGTGGTCTGTAATTTGCTGCAGTGTCACGCTTCTTTACAATAGCTTTTCCTTATAAAACAGATTAAGTGATATTCCAGTGGAATCTCACAGTTAGATGGGTTAAGACAATCTAAGCAGGCTCTTCTGATGCTCTTTGGAGAGAATGGTGAGAGAGATTCTTTCCTCCATAGTAGCAGAAGTGTGTGTAGATGGGGTCATAGTGTATCACAAGCTAAATATGAATCAGTGTAACACTGTTGCAAAAAAACAAAAACAAAAAAACCCACACACATTCTGGAATGTATTAGCTGGGGTATTGAGCAAGACACAAGTAGTAATTCTTCTGCTCTACTCCAGCTGAGGCCTAATCAACGCGGAGTATTGTGTCCAGTTCTGTCACCACATTCCAGAAAAGATGTGGACAAATTTGAGAAAGTACAGAGAAGAGCAACAAAAATGATTAAAGGTTTAAAAAACATGACCTATGAGGTCAGACTGAAAAAATTGGGTTTGTTTAGTCTGGAGAAGAGAAGACTGAGAGGGGACATGATAACAGTTTTCAAGTACATAAAAGGTAGTTACAAGAAGGAGGGAGAAAAATTGTTCTTCTTAACTTCTGAGGATAGGACAAGAAGCAATGGCCTTAAATTGCAGCAAGGGCAGTTTAGGTTGGACATTAGGAAAAACTTCCTAACTGTCAGAGTGGTTAAGCACTGGAATAAATTGCCTAGGGAGGTAGTGGAATCTCATTATTGGGGATTTTTAAGAGCAGATTGGACAAACACCTGTCAGGGATAGTCTAGATCAGTGGTTCTCAGCTCTGGTCCACCACTTGTTCAGGGAAAGCCCCTGGCGCGCTGGGCCGGTTTGTTTACCTGCCGCGTCCCAGGTTCGACCAATAGTGGTTTCCACTGGCCACGGTTTGCCGCTCCAGGCCAATGGGGGCTGCAGGAAGTGGTGCGGGCCGAGGAATGTGCTGGCAGCCCTTCCCGAAAGCTTATGCTCAAATAAATTTGTTAGTCTCTAAGGTGCCACAAGTACTCCTTTTCTTTTTACAGATACAGACTAACACGGCTGCTACTCTGAAACCTGTCATTAAGTAATGAAGTTGCTCTGATTTACACTAGCTAAGGATCTGGCCAACTAACTTTTAACATTGTATGCTATATTGCTTGCTGGTTTCCTCTGACATTATCACTCTCTCAATGTGGTGTTATTTTATTACCTCTTCAAGGATTTACTCCTGAACCTTGCTCATTTTTGTCCTGCCTGTCAACATAACAATTGATATTTAGCACCAAAAGATTACACATTATAACAATGTCAATTACATCGCAGCAGACTTTTTTGGTTCAGCTGCTTCTGTCCTTAATTTTGATTTACCTCTATTTACCTCTCCAAGAGAGTCTAGTTTTACAAAGGGAAGATGCTTCTGCAGTAAAGCACACTTCTCTGTTCAGAAATATAGAATGTCTCACAGAAATTATGGAGTATTGACTAAACTGAGCTTGCATTATAAGAACCTTGCCTCCACACGTGAGAAGTTGACTTTGTTTTACCATACCACCACATGTGTTTTTCCTCCATTAGACACGTAGGCATTTAAAGTAAACCTAATATTTGCACTTAACATTCCCAGACTTGCAATGTTCACAACTAGAGCCAAGACAATTCACAGCAAATAATTTATTCAATTGTTTTGTACTTGAATTGTCCATGAGCAGACTGCAATTTTCAGTAGACTCAGATTTCAAGGCCAGAGGGGATCATCATGATCATCTAGTCTGCCCTCCTGCACATTTCAGGCCACGGAAACTCACCCACCCACTTCTACAATAGATCCATAACCTCTGGCTGAGTTACTCAAGTCCTCAAATCAAGATTTAAAAGACTAAACATAGGTTACAGTATTATTTGTTAACATACTGGATCAGAGCAATCAGGTTTCAGTTGTGAATTATTAAATTTCAGGTTTGAAATTTTTATTCTGAGTATTCAACAATACTCGCTTTCTTATAATTGTATTCACTAGAATATTTGTGGAAATTGAACACAGAAGGGCACAATATAGCCAAATTTCAATTTGAGCATGTACTCAAACATTTAACTATCTGTTCTAGTCATTTCTATGTGAAAGCAGTCTGGTACATGTTCTCTTCTCTCTTGCCTATGTCCCATAAAATTCAGACAAAGATAAAGGTATGAGGAGAGACTATAATAACATCGTTCTTACAGTTGTTGTTCTGCCCAGAAGTCACAAGGAGCCCAGCAGCAATTCAGTGGGAAAGAGTTTGTGTAGATGCTGCTTGCCTCCAGCAAAACCTAAGGAGAGTCTAGTTTCTCTTCCCCAAGGGGACAACCCACCTTCCTTCTTACAAGAGGAGAAATAAAAGGAGACTCCATGAGTTGAAATAAAGTTTCTCCTGTATGTGGAATTAATCTGCATAGGGGAGAACTTGTGCAATATTCACTAAGCTTGTGTTCCCCATGGACCTAAAATTCCCATTCATTTCAAAGAATGTATGAGCAGGAAAAACAATGTTTTACCATGGGCCAAATTTTCATAACCTTGTGGAAAATTCCTATAGAATATAAATTAGAAAACTATCATTTTCTAATCAGAATTTTATCCAGCTACTAGAATGTAAGAGAAAAAACCTATATCCTTGCTCCATCATGTACATAGAAAGAATATCATACTTAAATTATTGTGGTTATGACATCCCTATGCCTCAGTACTCCCTAGTTGCTGGAAAGGCCCCGTGAAGCTACTGCAGCCAGTAAGTTAGAGCAACTTCAGAATGTACTAATTTATTCTGAGGGACCAGCCTAATGGCTCAGCATTCCCAGAACAAAGGGGTGAAAATATGGTTTAAAGCAACTTTTGCACCCACAGACATAGACCTGTGCCAATCTTGGCCATAGCTCTGGATATCTGGACTTACTGGTTTTAAACCATTTTCTATAGGACCCAATTACATTTCTATAGAACTCTGTTAACTCTTTCCCTTAGTAAATTATCTAGAATTTTTCCATTAACACAGAAGAAAGTCTTCTGAACTATACCAAGTGAAATATAGTTTTGTACAGCTCGAATTTTGTGTGCTTGTGTTTCTCAACTCTGCTCTATCAAGCCCTTATTCGTTGTATAATCACTCAGAATGAATGATTAACAATATTTGTGTAAGATTTGTTCAACTGTCCATTTACACAGTTTTGAGTTAAATCTCAAGGTTCTATGCCTTGCCAGATAAGCAGTTAGGAAGTGCTGCTCTTTTGACATGTTTTCCTCTTATAAAACATAAGATTTCCATTATTTACTTTATCAATAGCTATACATTTTACGAATGTAGGCACTGAAATAAAAACAAATCTAATTCTGATAACTTTGTTGTTGTTTCATAAATGAACTTTCATGAACAGAACCAAAACATTTTCTTGTATTCTGGCACAAATTGATTTAAAATAGCTCAGCAGCCAATGTATATAATGGACACAAGTTCAAATGGCATAAAATATATTTCTGAAAAGAAAACACGCGAACAAAGAACATTCTATTTCAAAGCATTTCATTCAAAAGGAATAAAAAGACTCATTTTTACCCCAATGAAAGCCAAATCTAACCATCTGCAAATACAAGTGCTGCTGGATGATACCACCCTAGAATGAAATGATACCTATCTCTAATCTGGAGACATTAAATCCCTTCCGTCTCTGCTAATATCAGCATAGCATTTAGGCACCCTTGTCAGACAAACCTTGACTGAGTTTCAAGAACTGTCTGAAACTCTGTGGGATTTTCATACTAAAGGCATACACAGAACAGATCCTATCACTCATTATGTCAAACATGCAGACCCAGAGTGGAGTTAAATGCTGCCTTTATTGGCAGACCTCCCCCTGCCCGGACCAAATGGACTTGTGTTACTTTGAGGATGGATTAGGTTCCAGCAGGCTTTCCTGAACAGCTGGGAGGCAGAGGCTTTGGCTCCATGCCAGAGAAACAGATAGCCACATCTCTTCTCTGTCCGTCTAATTAATAAATCATTACCCAGAGATTCCCAATGGGATAAGGGGTGTTAAGTGATCGTGAGTGGCACAGTGAGAGAGCATACCAACAAATAGCCATTATGTAACACTGTGCTAACTAACCTGTACAGTACACTTAGCAGCCATAATTATTTAACACGTGACAGTAGGACTGGAGTCTGCTGTTTTCACATCTTTCCTTTAAAAACAGGGCTTCTGTTTGTCCATGTTTATTTGAGTTTCATGTAGATGTCCAACATTTCAAGGGTTGGTAGCTCTTTGTATATACTATAATGAATAATCTCTTTGTAATATTCCGTGGTGAACTTTAACATAGTACAGTTTCAAACAGCACTAGAGAACCTAGAGCACACACCAGTATGGTCTACATATGCCAACTGGTGCCCAACAGGTTTATGCTCTTTAGAAATCACACCCATGTAGTCTGATCGCTCCATGTAGACAAGCCCTTCAGATACAAGTAACCATTTCTGGTGCTTATTGGATAAAACCCCAATTTACTTATTTTGTATCCAAGGTGTTTTATCGGGGTTTATTGGTTAAAACTGAAAATCAGAAAAAACGTTTAATAAGAATGTGAACATGAAAATGAGCCCTGAACAAAAGGAAGTATCTTTACTTCATCCGTGCTGCTGCTGCACAGACTTTAATCTTGACACTTTCTTTTTTTTTTAAATTACAAGTTCCGCTTACTTCCACATATTCATCCACCACAGATGGTCTCTCTGAAGTGACAATATTGTGCACATCACTACAGAATGTATAAACGTTACACTGAGTGACTTCTGGAGGGGTCCAGTCCTACCCTCATGGAAATAATCTCCCATTGACTTCAGTGAATGGGAAGTCAAGTCCAAAGTGCATAGTAAAATGTAGGGGGGTGGGGAAGGGAGGGAAGAGAGAGAGGAAAAAAAAAGAAGAAGAAAAAACTCCCAAGGTAACCTGTGTCAAAAATGGAATATCTTATGATTCACTAAACATTTGGAGTTGTAAAAGTTTACCCACAAACTCTAAATAAGAACAGCAGACCTTACACAAATCTACACTGTTTTATTGAAGAAATGTTTGTAGTACAATATAGAGTAGAGCCGGTCAGGAAATGGGTGTGTACCTCCCACCTCTCCCAGTAAAAATTGATAAAAAAGGCTTAGTTGAAGATTGAAAAAAAAAATTCTTAAAACAGTGCAACAAAAAACAAATTAGCCTTACTAGATAATGTCTAGGCTAACTTGGCACGCATCATGGGCTGAAAGTCAAAAGACCTGAATTCTGTTCCTGGTTAAGCCGTTGACTTTCTTTGCAACCATGGGCAATTCACCATCTGCACCTATTTTTCTTTAAAATGGGGATAGTGTTACTCTTGTTTGTAAAGTGAGTTGAGAAGTGAAACACAATACTTTTGCCTCTCCTTTCCAGGTTCTAGTATTTTTTTTTTAAATAAAAAACTTCAAAACCACCACACACACCTCCTCCTTTTTATGGATAATTGACACTTGGATTTGAGAGTCACCAGTTTCTCTCCTCACAAAACAGTGGCTGAAATGGAGACCCCTTTGGGTATTACCTACCCATTAGTACAGCAAGGTAAAAATCTTAAGGTTCATCCTCAGGCCTAGATTGTGTCTTTAAATTGCAGCCTGGAAATAAAAGGCATGGTGACCTTGCATGTGGATGTTTTGCCAAGATTTTAGCCATAGGTTCCAGTTACATTTCACCTTAGCTCATGACAAACCTTATGTGCTTACAGAGTGAGTGAGTGTAAGGGACTGGGGAAACCTATTCCTTTGCTTTTCCCACTTAAAAATGCTTTCTCCATAACTACAGCCAACAAATTTACTTAAGCTGCATTTTGATGGAAGTGTTTATACTTTGTTCCCAGAAAACATACAGAGTGTTTGTGTGGTACATCACATTGTCCAGTTTCTATATTCTAAAGAGGAAGATGATGCTGAACACTTTTTATAAAGAGCACACAGCATATCCTTGCAGGTTATTTGATACAATCAGATCTATTCTCAAGACAGTTGCTCTTTAGAAGTAATTCTTATAAGTCGTCATCTTTTTCAGGGATGACCAGACAGTATTCAGTAATCAGGGAAAACTTCCCAATCGTCTATGCACTTCAGTGGCAGAGTTTCCACAAGAACCTTCTAGAGAATTTTGGCTGACAAACAGATTTTCCAAGGGGCAGGATGGCGTGTGCATGTGTCCATGTGATCTAGCCATCCTACCCCATTTGGAGAGGTTAGAGCACCTGCTGACATTAGCCCAGCTAAGGGCCTGTGCTATAATGCATCTGCCGCCTTGCACCCTCAGAGCTAATTCAGCTCCCTTTAAAGTAACTGAAAAGGTTCCCATTAGCTTCAATGGAAGTTAAGTTGGGCTTCTGCACAGGGCCGCACACACACAGTTCTCAATGTTTAGGTAGCTCATACTCTGGCAGGCTCCCATTGTGTTCTTCCCCTGACAAGGGTCTAAAATAGTGTAATCTATTTAAAAAAAAAGAAACGCCAATACAGATTAACAGTTTATCATTTGCATTACAAAAATGATCCCACCAAGGTTGGGGCCTGTTGTTCTAGAAGCTGAACATACACATGGTAAAGACTGTCCCTATCACAAAACAAAGACTTTAGGAATATAATTGTCACTTGTCTAGTTAAGCTGCAATTCCCATTTAACAGATGGGAAACAAACAGATTAAGTGACTTGCTCAAAGTCACACAGGAAGACTAACAGAGCCAAAAATTTGAATCCAAGTCTAGTGCCTTAGCCGACAGTCATAGACAACTTGAGAGGTTGTCTAGTCCAGTCCCCTGCACTCAAGGCAGGATTAAGTGTTATTTAGACCAGAGGTGGGAAAACTACAGCACGCGGGCTGAATCCGGCCTGTAAGCCATTTTAAGCCAGCTCGGGGGTTGCACCACGTGGCTGGGCCCTGCTCCAGATGGGGTGCTGGGTAGGGGGCCGCACTA
Source organism: Natator depressus (assembly GCF_965152275.1). NCBI lineage: Eukaryota > Metazoa > Chordata > Testudines > Cheloniidae > Natator > Natator depressus. The sequence continues at coordinate 50,195,844 of NC_134237.1, forward strand.
ACTGCTCCCGGAAGCTGCGGCATGGGCCCGCTCCAGCTCCTACGCACTCCAATGGGAGCTGCAGGGGTGGTGCCTGTGGATGGGGCAGGGTGCAGAAACGCCTGGCCGCCCCTCCGCATAAGAGGGACATGCCACTGCTTCTGGGAGCTGCTGAGGTAAGCACTGCTCAGAGCCTGCACCCTCTGAACATCTCCCCACGCCCCAGCCCTGATCCCCTTCCTGCTCACCACCCCCTTCGATCTCAGCTCGGAGCACCTTCCTGAACCCCAAACTCCTCATCTGCAGCCCCACCCAGAGCCTGCACCCCACCCAATTTTGTGAGCATTCATGGCCCACCGTACAATTTCTATTCCCCGATATGGCCCTCGGGCCAAACCGTTTGCCCACCCCGATCTAAACCATCCCTGACAGGTGTTTGTCCAACCTGCTCTTAAAAATCTCCAATGATGGAGATTCCACAACCTCCCTAGGCAATTTATTCCAGTGCTTAACCACTCTGACAGTGAGGAAGTTTTTCCTAATGTCCAACCTAAACCAGCCTTGCTGCAATTTAAGCCCATTGCTTCTTGTTCTATCCTCAGAGGTTAAGAAGAACAATTATTTTCCCTCCTCCTTGTAACAGCCTTTTACGTACTTAAACTGTTTTCATGTCCCCTCTCAGTCTTCTCTTCTCCAGACTAAACAAACCCAGTTTTTTCAATCTTCCCTCATGGGTCATGTTTTCTAGACCTTTAATAATTTGTTGCTCTTCTCTGGACTCTCCAATTTGTCCACATCTTTTCTGAAATGTTGCACCCAGAACTGGACACAATACTCCAGTTGAGGCCAAATCAGCGTGCAGTAGAGTGGAAGAATTACTTCTGTCTTGCTTACAATACTGCTGCTAATACATCCCAGAATGATGTTTGCTTTTTTTGAAACAGTGTAACACTGTTGACTCATATTTACCTTGTGATCCACTATGACCCCCAGATCCCTTTCCTAGGCAGTCATTTCCCATTTTCCTTCCTCTCAATTAATATATCTAATAGTGCTTTAGATTTTGAAAAGTGCAGCTGGAACTGCACAATATGAGTTCAATGACCTCCCCTTAAAATAAAACTTCAGACAATATGGAATACCTACAGTACCAGGGGAAGCTTGGGACTGCAGTTTTGTTTACATCAAAAAAGAATGATTGTGTCTCCCCAAGACACACACAAAAACCAACACACACAAAACCCACCCACAACTGACAAAAAATACTCTTGGTTCATTTTAGGGCTTTTGTGCCAGTTTCCAAACTAAAAATGAAAAGTTTGTTCAGCCTCTGTTGCAGAAGTGAATATGGCATGAAATGCAGTTTTGCCATTCATCAAGACATTAATCACACATGCATAAGCACAAGTCATGCTGCCTATGACTGTATGATAAACACTGTGTAAGTTACTATCATGTTAATGACAGGTTTCAGAGTAACAGCCGTGTTAGTCTGTATTCGCAAAAAGAAAAGGAGTACTTGTGGCACCTTAGAGACTAACCAATTTATTTGAGCATAAGCTTTCATGAGCTACAGCTCACTTCATCAGATGCATGGCACACATGTAGAGACAGCTTTCCTTACTGAGCTACCATATGGAGAGATCAGAAACTTCTCTCAGTGCCATCGTGAATGGATTAACGAGAACTTCACACTTCTCTTCGCCAGGAAAAAGCAGTCTACTCTAATTTTTAAAAAATGCAGCATTTGAAAAGAGAGGTCTGTTACACTAACAACTGAATTATGATTTAATATTAATCCTTAATATGTTTGTCCCTTTTCTTTGTGTACGACTCTCAGGCAATAGGATCCAAGGCTCAACATTACTACAGCTAAATTGCAAAACAAATCTTGTTTATGAGAGTATGTTTGAACCCCACTCTGAGTCTTATATATTGAGATAGGTAAGTGCTTTCATGACAGATTACATTGCAGCACATATTCATCCTCCAGAAACATAAATTCTGCAAATTATTCTTAGCTGTGCTGAAAAGTTGCTTATTCAGCAGGATACAAGCAGCTTGAATAATGAGGAAAAAAGAAAAAAAACTCTAGGAATTTGCAAAAATATTTACAGTGAATGCATTATTACTGAATGTTCCTCATAGCTTTGAGTCTTTTTTGGTCTTAAAACAATGCTTCTGAAGTTGAGGAGATAAGGGCCATCTGCACCATGTTTCCTGAGATGGAACTTTTATGTACAAAGAAAAAGACTTTTACTTGATGTACTTCTGATCATCTTCAATTCTCAGAGAGCGTATAGCAATCAAAAACCATAACAGCTTCTTACATGAGACAGGCAAGTAGGAAAGCAGTGATGATAGAGGAGCATAGTACAAGTTCTCCAAACTACAGTCAACTCAGGGAGAAGGATTATTTGTAAATTGTGAGAGATTTCCAGAACCAAATCACTTCTATAGACCTGACTAACGTGTGGAGGCCAAATTTCAGTCTTTGACTTCAGCTTTTCTTGATGAGACTACAGAATATGACCTTAAATGAGAAGTTAATACAAATGCAGTTATTTCATTTTAAGGTAGGTATCTCTGCTGTGGATGAACCTTAATAAGACTGGAGGTTCAGTTCAGATCTTAATGTCTGGATGCTTATTTAAATCTTTAGATTTAACCCCACATCCCGCCAGATATCCCTTCCCAAAATGTAACCCCTTCACAAAACATGGCTCCAGCTGCTTCTTCCAATTAGTATTAATTTGTATTTTAGTAATATCTAGAGACTTGACAAAGACTAGGGACCCTGTGTTTCTACACTGTGTAGAAACACAATAAGAGACAGTCTCTGTCCCCACTTGCAATATAAATAGAGACAAGACAGAGAAAGGAGAAAAACAATACTCTCTGTGCGTCCATTCTCCATCAATAAATTAGGGATACTGAGTGACCTGCCCAAGATCACACAGGAAGTCTAGCAGAGGTGGGAACTGAAACCTGAGTTTCAGACCCGAACCTTAATCACAGCACAGTCTTCTTTCCTTCCTACTTTGCCCCTAGCCTTCCTGTGAAACCTACCACATACAGTCTGACACAGCACCATAAGGTTTTTAAAGGGCTCAGATGCCTCTCTGCTAGTTCTCCTATGCCTAAGGCATAAAACAATCCCATCTACTTGGAGGCTCAATCTCCATCTGACTGGATATTTTGAGTTAGATCATCTGTGACTTAAGGTACCCAAGACCAAGTAGACAAGTTTCTGAAGTACTTAGCAGCAGATATTAAAAGCTGCAAAGGTAGCAGTTTGAGCTTGGGAGGGAGGGGGAATATGGGAGCCTGAGGGGAAAACACTCACTTTGGGAAGGGAAAGGCCAAGGAGGAGAGAGAAAAGCAGGACCTCAGTGAAAAAGGATACAAATTATTCTATTATACTTGTGTGGCAGTACCTCCTAGGGGTTTCAACCCATTGTGCTAGGCTCTCTAAAGACATGTAGTAAAGGGCAGCCCCTGCCACACACTGGGTATAATTTTAGTTTAAGACAAGACAAAACAGGTGATTGAAACAAACACATGGGAGGGGAGGGAGCAGCAGCACGTAAAATTAATAGGTACAGTGGATGAAGGTTGGTTTGTTTAGTCTTTGGAACCAAATAAGCCAGCCCAGTAGCAGTGGTCTCAGCTCAGCACATCCTAGCACCTAGAATAAAGGAAGGAGGGAAGATCTATTTTTTGACGCTTCACTAACCCCCACTTTGTGGGTGAGTGGTAGGGTAACAATAGTGATCACTGTCATCCTGGCCTCCCAGACATAGGGAATGAAACAATATTCCAATACTAGAGTTCCTTATACAACTCCTCACAGTTAGGGGCTTCTACTAAAAAAACTCAAAACAACCAATAGTATAATCTATTTTATTTGTATTTACGGGGGGGGGGGGGGAGTTTTTGAGCAGCTTGAGCTTGCCCCCTCAAGTAGTTTCAGCAGCAAGAATAAAGTGTGCTCTTACCATTGCTGAGTTACCCCATCTCCAGCACAAGGTAGTCTGGCAGCAGGAAGTCTGTTTTCTCCTAGTCTTCTAGGAAAACAGGGCTCTGTGGTCACACCCTTTATCTGCCTGCCTCCTAATCAGTCTGGACTCATAGGGGTAAGACTAGCCCTTCCAACTTCGGCCATGTGCATATGGAGAGTGGGCTCTACAAGATTATAATCCTGAATACGGTTTATCCAATGAACACTTAATATTTTATCACACAAAAATACAGCAGTCTTAGCTGTCTGTGTGGGTGCAGAGAATAGATTTAAAAAAAAATTACCACATCTATCAAAGCTTTCTTAGCTAAGGTGTGTTATCCATATTCTCCACCAAAGTTCCTGAAAATGCTGCCTGGATTGATGTTATATTTAACTACTATCAGTCTTTACCTCACAGAATCTTACCTCAATGTCTTCTTCAGTATTTGTGCCCATTTCTGCTCTCAATTACACCAATATAAATCCAAAAAGGCTCCATTAGAGTCAAACAGGTGACAAACAGCTATTTGCAAATCACATGCTTAATGCTTGTTTGTTTACCCAACCCCATAAGGAGTGTATGTGCATGCACACACACACACACCTCAAAGCTCTGTCCAAAAAACACAAAAAAAGTAGCAATACGTCTATATAATACACTATATTATAGCACTGCTATTAAGAAAAGGTCACCCCACAGTTGAAGGCATTAGGCCTGGATTTTTTAAAAATGTAGGCGTTACTGTGCCTGTCTGATCTGGGTCCCCAAATGTCATTTTCAAAAGAGATTTTGGCACTTGGAGCCCATTGATAGTCAATGGGATTTAGGCTCCAATGTGCTTAAATTCCTTTTGAAAATGATTTAGACTCCTAAGTCAGTTAGGTGTTGCAATACTGAGTGCAGCAATGCTATATCCCTTTAAAAATATGGGCCAAGGTGCTTAGGGAAATGCACATACAAGACAGGTTTTCCTTGTCCCTCCTGTAGTATAAAGAACTCAAAAATAGTAAAATTAGTTTCACAGCATAGACATTTGGAATTGTCACTTTTCCCCTTTCATCCAAGGATCCCAAAGTCCTTTATATAAATTAATTAATGAAAGCCTCAGTTCAGAAAATGTTCCTATCCTTGAAGGGTGCTTAATCACATGCTCAGTAGAACCAAAGCACAAGTTTAAGTGCTTTCCTGAAATAGGGCCTACCTCTCATACCATCCCTGTGACTTTCAACAGAACTTAAGTTCCTAAATCACTTGGTAACTTTAAAAATTTTTAAAGCTACCATTATAGATGCAGAAATTGAAATACGGAAATATAGACCCCAAATTAGCTAGATTAAACCTAGGATGGATATGTTGGTTCAAGCTACAATCACTGTGTGTGATTGCAGCACAGAAATACCCTTAATCATGTCTGAAATCTACTGGCACATTTCTTTAGGCTTCAATCTCTTAAGGTATGGAGTGAACCCAGGTAACCCCCATTGCACATTTAGTATGTTAGAACATAATTATACATTCTGAAAATGTATGTACGCATGCATGCAATTTAAAAAACCTGTTTTCTATCTCACTTCCTTGCTCTTGGGCTGGCAAGTGCTGGAAGCACTGAATAGGCAGCACACACTGCTCTTGGTTGCTGTAGGGAGGAGCACTTTGTGATTGCTCTATATGGCCCCCTCTCTGGCCAGCTGAAGGTGTAACACTGCCCAAACAGTAGCATGAGCTGCTATCCAGTTGTCCTTGACACAGGAATGGGACATAACATTATGAATGGCCAATAAAGATGGGTGTGTAGGGGTAAAGATATACCTAGCCCACTCAAAATCTTGAGCTACATTCACCACTGGGAGGTTGCCTTGGGATAGGTAGAAATCTGCATTAAGAAGGCACTAGCAAAATTTTGGAGAGCACACATCCAGAACTTCTGTTAGCTGCATGGGCTAATAAATTAAAAGCACCTTTGAAAGTGTCCCTCAGTTGTCACAGCAATAAACTAAGCTGTAGCATGCTTGTATTGTTTTGGAGTCCCTCCAGGACTGTCTTCTGTGCAGTTCAGGACACTGGAGCACATGCACCCCACATGGTGACATATTTCACTTTTAAAGCATCCATCTACAAATCATGGCTTTTCTCAACATGTTAAACAATATATGGGATAAAACAGAAACCCAAACACATTCCTTAGGTAGCTCATAAAACCCTAGCTCAATTCCCCTCTTGATGCAGTTCATGGTCTTGAACTTCATTTCCCAGAATTTAAGAAAATGATGTCCAGTGTGTAGCTACTAATCAGAGTTGGTCAAAAAAAAAATCCCTCCCCCTCAAAGAAAAAAAGAATTAAAAAACCATTTGTTAGAAACTAAAAAAAAGAAAAATGGAAATGAACTCCTTTTTGGGGACAAACTCCACTTCTTGATAAGAAAATTTTGCAGCTGGGAAAATTTCTACCTGCTCTACTAATCAGATATACTAATTGAACATTCTTGGAAAAATCGTAACTCAGCCTACCTGCTCCCCAAATGCTCATAAAAAGAAGTGGATTTTACAGTGTACTCAAAGGTTAACAAACGTGGGCTGGCAAACTAAGAAGAAAAATACATTTGAAAGATGAGGGGCCTTCCTGCAGAATGGCTTGCCAGCAGCTCCCTCAAATTTGAATCAAGGGAGCTACACTTTTTGCATTCCGCTGATCTCAGCTTTTTCAGTAGCTCATAAAAAGACAGCCTGTGACGTGAACAAATCTAAAACTGTTCAAGGTGTTGGTTTCATAGGTTTAAACCTTAAACTATTGCAGAAACAAATGGGCAGCCATTACAGAGCTATCTGCATGATGCACTAATTAGTAAAGAAAGCCACATTCTGTGCTAACTTCAATTTGAAATGGACTCCATGCGTAGCCTCAAGTGGCGTGCCTTACAATAGTCTTAAGATGACAGTGACATAGGGGAAGCTACATGAACACTTAGTTTGTGACAAGCTGGGGTGTAAATCTACCCCACACCAGTCTGCCATGCACTAAGTGTCCACATGGACCCTACTGCTGTGCACTAAAATTCCTTGGTGCTCTTTAATCTACTCTGATTGCAAAGCAAGTAGATCAAAGTGCACTACAGAACTTTTAGTAAGCAGCTGCAGAGTCCACAGACTTAATGTGTGGCAAGCTGGTACAGGGGTAGATTTACATCCCAGCTTGCCATGAACTAAGTGCCCAGGTAGACAAGCCCATGGATAATAGACATTGTAGGTCAACACCCAGTAGGCAAGGTTTCACTCTCCTTGCCATAAGAAAAGGGAATACACTTAACTGGTCATAGCTGGTACTTGTTTATCCAGCAGCAACTCCAGGTCTAATGAAACACCTACATCATGGACTTGATTTGGAGATGGCAGATCACTCCCTCAGTAATGCCAATATAGCCTTCAGAAACACAGCTGCTTTTCCTCATGATTATTTCTATTTTATCCATACTGAATCAACTATCCCTCATCCAGACCCCATTCTCATACATGCACTTGGTCATTAATTCCACCGCACTGGTCAGATCAGACATGATAGAGACTTGCATACAATTCCCCCCAAATCAAGCAGAGCACTTAAACATATGCTTAACTTTGAGCACAGGTTTGTTCATGTTCTCAGAATAAACCACATGCTCTTCTAATTGGAACCTAGGGCTCTCCCAAAAGCTCTATATACATTTTGAACTGCAGGGGTAACAAAGACTTCTTCAGGGTGTTGCAGGTTATTTCCCAGATGAGCAGTTTCCCCCAAAACTATAAGATGGGTCCTCTACAAAGTGGAATTGCCACTCAAGGGCAGTTCCATCCAATTGTTTGCTGAACTGTTGGGTGTTCAGTATATTGGTTGAGTGAACTAACTGAAAAGTGGATCAATCATTTGGATGCTTTGTATCATACATCTCGGGGCACCCACTATTTTGCAACCTGCTAGGTCTTGTACATATTTTATCTTACTATGGTTAAAAGTGTGTCACATCTGGAAAAGGGTGAGCATATTTTTATATTAGTTATCAATAGATCACTTTTGACTCTTCACAAGCAGACTTTTTATTCTTGAGGGAAAACAACATTTTTCAGTAAAAGCTGGCAAGTCTGACTAGTACCTTGTAAGAAATAAGCTGCTAGGGCCCTTCTAGGAATCACAGCACTCTCAGCAATACCACATGCTGGCTTGGAATGTTTATTGAAAACATTATGCTGAATATAAAGCAACTCAGAATGTATGAGATCACATAATGGAAGAGATCTCACTTACAGTCTCATCAGTTTGCTCTTTTGTACTGTATTTGCCATCTTGCCAACACAATTTACTCTGCCTCTCATAAGATTGTTCATAATGGGAAGGTGTTTTGGTTTTGGGGGTTTTTTTTATAATAAAAGCTGTTCATAACAAATACAGTCTGTACAATAAACACTGATCCATTCAGATTTGTTTTCACATAGTTACCTTAATGGGTGCAGCCCAGCCCACCATACTCAGGTGACTTAGATCTTGCACTGAGAAGTTTAATAAAATATTGGGCCCGATTATGATCTTGCTCTGGCACACCTAGTGCCAGTCTTACACTGAATGAAATCTATTCATGTCAATGGAATTAACCCAGATATACATTAGTGTAAGCAATAGCAACTCCAGGCTCATTGGCTATAATGGAAGTCCCCCGGGAATTCCACAGGCCCACAAATGAAAATGGCATTGGAACAGGACAGCCGGTCCTTTAAATGAAATCAGGCCCAGTTTCCTGTTCCAGTCTAAGTGCACCCTAGTTTTGTGTAATGAGAAGGTGGGGCTTCCCTTATGAGTTATAAAGAAGAGTGTGATGTTGCACCCCATAATGCTTTTTAGAAATATGCTTATGAGTGTAAATATGATATAACTGGAATATGTTTTATGTTAGTTATGCCATGTAACATATCTTTGCAAAGGCTATGTTCTTCTGCATGTATTCATCCTATTCATATACATGTATCATTTTTATATCTGAAGTTATGAGCGTTGGCTCTATGCTTGTATTTAAAGTGTTTGCTGTAGAAAGCACCTAAGGCAGATTTGGTCAACATAGTGTGAAGGGTGAAGGGGTTAAACAAGTACTTCCATTTACTTGAACAACAATGGACCTTGATAGACGCCAATCCACAACTGAGCTTTCAGCTTGGCCTGTAGACAACATGCATGGACATGTGACTTGCCCATGTGCCTCCAAAACTCCTTGTTGAGCTGTGATTCTACACAGGGGGAGAAGGGAGTTTCCACCCACAAGAGATAAACTATATAAACCCCTGGATACCCCTCCATTTTGTCTTCAGCTGGCTCAAGAGGTAGCCTCTCCACCCCCAAAAGATACCTGAAAGAAACTGGAACAAAGGATAATAATTACAGGGGTGAGAGTGATTGCTGGACCCAGACTGGAAGGAGTCTGTAAAAGAAGCTTATTAGAACATCGCTGAGGGTGAAATACCACCTGTAATCACTTTCCTACTGTATTAGGCTTAGACTTGTGTGTTTTATTTTATTTTGCTAGGTAATTTACTTTGTTCTGCCTGTTATTACTTGGAACCACTTAAATCCTACTTTTTTATTTAATAAAATCACTTTTTACTTGTTAATGAACCCAGAGTATGTATTAATTCGGGGGGGGGAACAGCTCTGCATCTCTCTCTATCAGTGTTATAGAGTGTGAACAATTTATGAGTTTACCCTGTGTAAGCTTTATACAGACTAAAATGGATTTATTTGGGGTTTGAACCCCATTGGGAGTTGGATATCTGAGTGTTGAAGACAGAAGCACTTCTTCAGCTGTTTTCAATTAAGCCTGCAGCTTGTGGGGGGATGTGGTTCAGACTTAGATCTGTGTTTGCAGCAGGCAAGTGTGTCTGGCTCAAACCAGGCAAGGGACTGAAGTCCCAAGCTAGCAGGGAAAACAGGCTCAGAGGTAGTCTAGCCACATCAGGTGGCAGTCCCAAAGGGGTTTCTGTGATCCAACCCGTCACAGAGAGATAGTCCAAAGACAGGTAGAGATCTGAACCCAGTGTAAGTGTGCACATGCTCACTCAAGATGAGCTGGGCAGAGCAGGTTTGGGTTGGGTGCTTCAGGGAGGGGATACCCCTGAAGGAGAGTGGTGAGAGTTCCCTGGTTGAGCAGCTGACCCAGATCAGGCTGGTGAAACCAGTGGGACAGAAGACAGGTGTGGGGAGGGTGACAGAATGCAGAGACCAGCAGTTGAAATAGCACTCTGGTCAGTGTAAATCCAATTAGTCTGCCCCACCCTGCCCCAGAGGACCTGATTCAGGGAAGGAGTGGCTAATTAGTAGATCATCCTGAGCTGGGGAAAGCCAAGGATATAATTAGCCCATTATCTGAAAAATTAGAAAAGGAGCACAGGAAGGAAGAGTGGGTTGGGGTAGGGCAAAGTGGAAGCTGCATGGAGGGATTTCTTCCCTCACAAAAGGGGATGAAGATTGTATATCACCATAAATAAAATTGGTTCATGGGACCATAGAAGGATGGTGGTTGATAGAATAAAATACACAGCAACAATGATAAACCTGGAGATGTCAGAGCCATTTGTGCAGGAAGACAGGAGCAGAGGGATATGCCCCATCACAGTGAGTCACCTACAAACTTCCCTAGGCCAGAGAGCCATGACGAGAAAGGGCTGCAAAGATTGAGAGCAACAGAGCGTGATGCCTGCTGGATTTCTGAGCTGGAGAGGACTGAAGGATAAGGGAATGATGTAGGCAAGGCGTCCCCTAGGCCTGGGGCAGAAGTGATGAATCTGTCACGTCCAGGACTGACCTGTCACTTCCGGGACTGACTGTGCTGGCCAATCAGTCTGGCCCGTGGGGGGGCCCCAAAGTGCAGGGCCCGGAACGGTCCCCCAGATTCACCGTACCCAAGGGACAGCTCTGGATGTAGGGAAGAGAGCCCTTTGGTGTTTCCAGGTGCGGGGTGTTGTGTATTTGGTTGTTGCTATGGCAACTGAGTTAGAATATTAGGGGATAGCCCAGCCAGTTTTGGCTGGTTGTTGGTTAGTTCAGCGTGTAGCAATAAATGGCTGTTTTTCAAGGTTTACAGCTCTCTGTGTCTCAAGTGATTTCTTCTTAAAACTGCTGCCCCCCAAGGATACAATAATGTGGCAATGAGGATGGGATTCCTGTGCTGCCCCAGCAACAGAAGATGATAGAAGTCAAGGTTTAAAATAAATAAATAAAACCTTTTTGCTGTTAGAAGGGGGTGAGAACTTGCTTGTTTGCACTGATGGTGCAAGGCTACACTTATGGGGCTGCTGGAACCTTTTGAGGAGACTATAGTGAAATGGCATGTATATGCTGAGCATTCTGAGCTTTTTGTTATTACAAATGACTTTGCAGAAGAGAAGAAGGTATCAAAATATTCTTAAGTGTTGTAGGGGCTAAGACCTACCTGTGGTGTTTAGATGTTGCTTGTAATTATTAGAATTGGGAGTACTGGCTGTTGGGAGTCTGAAAGGACAGGAAACAGGAAGGAGGAGGGAGGAGTTGAGAGGCTGGGAGAAATCTACAGAGAGTGCAGCAGCAGCCTGGTAAAGAGGTGTCCACTTTGAAAATAAAGTCCTGTTGAAGCTTGTTCGTACCTTGCCTGGTTGATACAACACTACCTCCCTGCTACATAGCTTACTACACCCTGTTAAGTCATAGACCAAATCTTACAGTGATGTGGAAATCCTGGGGTCCCATTTTTCTCCAAAACCACTGGTAATTGCTGAAAGATATAAGTTCCACAAAAGAGACCAAAAAGACAACAAAACAGTTGTACAATTTGTAGCCACTTTGAAAGAGCTTGCAGAACACTGAATTTAAGGAGATGTTAAATGACGCCGTATGTGACAGGTTAATGTGTGGCCTGCACAGTGAAGCCACATGGAAGCACCTATTGACAGAGGCTCAGCTTACCTCACAGAAGGCTGTTGCTATTGCAGTCTCCATGGAACTGGCTACAAAGGAGGCGCAATATATGGGTGCATTCCCTAGGGTGTATAAGATGTCACAAGAACCTACCCACAAAACTGTGGGGAGTCAGGAATGTTCCCACTGTGGTAAGCCGGGTCACCAGGCATCAGAATGCTGGTGTAAGGAACTGGTGTGTCGACACTGTGGCAAAAAGGGACACATTGAGTGTGCCTGTAAACAAAAGAAAAAAGGTGCCTGTGGTCTGGTGGACCAAAAAGGAAAAATCTGCCTACCCTATAGCAGACCCAGGATGATCAAGGTGACTCCTCACCAGAAGAGGTGCAACTCCACGTTTTGGAGTGGGCTCCCATGAATACTGGGTAACCCCATTGTTGGACAGCAAACCTGTACGCACAGAGCAGGTGCTCTCAGAGACTTTGTATAAAGAAGAGCTACAGCATCTTCTGCTTAAGGCAACGAAAACTGTTCTGAAGATGTACACAGGAGAAGCTGTGCCTATGTTGGGCACTACTGATATTAAGGTGAAGCTCAATGGATAGGCTGCTAAATTGACATGGTTTGTAGTGAAAGGCAATTACCTAGCCTAATGGGTAGGTTTTGGCTTAGGAAGATTGATCTGAACTGGGCAGAAAGTGCACCAAATGACTAAAGATGAAACTGGTCTGACTGCTGTACTAAGGAAACATGCTGCTGTTTTCGGAGAGGATCTGGGAAGTCTGAAGGGAATCACCATGACATTGAACATTAAACCAGGCAGTCAACCAAACCATCTGAAAGCTAGAGCTGTGCCATATGCCATCAGGCCAAAGGTTTAAGCGGATCTGGAGTGCCTGGTCACAAATGAAGTCCTAATACCAGTTACCCATAGCCCATGGGCAACTCTAATCATTCCAATAGTGAAGAAAGATGGCTCCCTCCGGATTTGCGGAGATTTTAAAGTCACTGTCAACCTGGTGTTGTGTGCAGAGCAGTACCCATTTCCCTGCATTGATGACCTCTTCGCGGACCTGGCTGGGGGACAAAAGTTCAGTAAGATCAATCTGAGTCAAGCGTATTTACAGATGCACCTTGATGAAGAATCCCAAGAGCTGTTGACTATTGTGATGCATAAAGGGCTTTATCAATACTATTGCCTACCCTTCTGAATAATATCTGCTCCAGTCTTGTTCCAGAGGGCTATGGACCAGATCTTGTATGGCTTGCCAGGAGTCCAGTGCTATCTGGATGACATCCTGGTCACTGGAAGGAATGAGGACGATCACCTGAAGAACTTAGAGGCTACCCTACAAAGACCTATGAGTCCGCAAATACAAGTGTCAGAGTAGCAGCCGTGTTAGTCTGTATCCACAAAAAGAACAGGAGTACTTGTGGCACCTTAGAGACTAACAAATTTGAGCATAAGCTCAAAGACAAGTGTGAATTCTTCCAGCCCTCTATTGCATATTTGGGACACATCACTGATGCTATGGGTCTTCGTAAGGCCCCTGCAAAAGTAAGGCTATTGTGAAGGCTCTACCTCCTCAAAATGAAAAGGGGTACTTGTGGTACCTTAGAGACTAACCAATTTATTTGAGCATAAGCTTTCGTGAGCTACAGCTCACTTCATCGGAAGTACCCCAAGTACCCCTTTTCTTTTTGCAAATACAGACTAACACGGCTGTTACTCTGAAACCTCCTCAAAATGTTAGCCAGCTTTGCTCATTTCTAGGTCTATTGAACTATTATGGAAAGTTTATCTCACAGTTAGCCACACAGTTAAAACTTCATGAACTCCTGGGGCAGAACAAGGCCTGGAAGTGGACTGAAGCCCGTGATGTTGCATTTAACAAAGCTAAGGGTGCATTGCTAAATTTGGGAGTTCTGACGCACTTTGATCCATCCTTTCCCCTATAGTTGGCCTGCGATGCCTCCCCTTATGGAGTGGGAACGATTGTGTCACACATTATGCCTTTGGGAGAAGAGGGCCCATTGCTTTTGCTTCATGGACTCTAAGCAAAGCAGAAACTAACTATGCCCCAATCGAACGTGAGGCATTGGGAATTGTTTTCAGACTTTGGAAGTTTTATCAGTACCTGTTCAGATGGAAGTTTACACTTCTCACAGACCATCAACCTCTGACTTCAATTTTTGGACCACACACAGGCATTTCCCCCATTAGCTGCTAGTCATATGCAATGATGGGCATTGTTGCTTTCTGCACACACACATGAAATCCAGTATCGGAAATCCACTCCACACTGCAATGCAGATGATCTCTCAAGGCTGCCTTTTCCAGTCAAATGTCAAGATATTGCCCAGAAGGAAATCTTTTACTTTGAACAGGTAGAGAACACACCCATCACCACTACTCACGTAAAGAAAGCAACTTGTGTTTACCCAGTATTGTCCCAAATTATGGACCTGTCGAGGTGTTCCATGCATCACCTCAACGAACTTCTCCAGTCTCACCCGACCTTGTTACCTACATGTCCAGGAGAACGGAGTTATCGGTCCATTCTGGTTGTTTGTTGTGGGGAAGATGTGTCATTATCCCACCACCACTGAGATCACAGATGTTAGAACAGCTACATTTCGGTCACTGTGGAATAGTGTGCATGAAGGAAATTGCACAAAGCTATTTTTGGTGGCTGGGATTGGACAGTGCTATTGAAGAGAAGGCAAGAGCTTGTATGTCATGTCAGGGTGTGAGGAATGCACCCCAGTGGGCACCCCTATACCCATGAGACTTGCCTGAAAACCCGGGGCAGCATATTCACATTGATTTTTATGGCCCACTAGAAGGAAGCATGTTCTTGGTGGCAGTAGATGCCCATTCTAAATGGCCAGAAGTCTCTATAATGCAGTACACTACTGCAGAGTACTATCCAAAAACTACAGGGACTCTTTAGTCATTTTGGTCTGCCAGAACAACTTGTGAGCAATAATGGACCGCAGTTCGTCTCTCAGGAGTCTGAAAATTTTATGAAGGCAAATGGGATATACCACATCACTTCAGCACCAATGGATTAGCTAAAAGATTTGTGCAGACAATGAAACAAGCTTTGAAATTGGCAAGGGGACAATTATCCATTCAAAAGCGTCTGGACACCTTCTTCCTATCCTACAGAAACACACCTCATGCTACGACCAAGGCATCCCCAGCCTTTCTAATGATGGGACAACAGCTGCGTGCTTGCTTTGATCTGCTGAAAACTTCAAGTCATCAGGTGTGCACCCAGAGCAATCTTAAATGGTACATCTTCCTCCTAGAGGTGTTGCTTGTCTTTCAGTCTTCTTGCACCTACATTAACCTTCAAAATCCTATGGAAAACCCCAGCTACACATACTTCACCTTACATTAACTTACATTCCTTTAATGGGAGCTGCTGGTGCTCAGCAGAGCTGGAGGGGAAAATAGCATTTCTCCCCCTCAAAAAAACATTTTTCTGAAGCATTTCCATCTTTAGTTGTGATAAATTCAAAATGGTTGCAAATATTCTGAATAATTCTATTTTGGGAGAACCAAAATGAAATTGTTGTAGCTAGCTGCCTCCCAGGGAGCTGGTGGCCTGGGGATTTGACCACCTCTAGGAATCAGCTACCTAACTTCCTTGGCAGCCCAGGGAACTGCTCCAAGAGAGCCCACGCTGGTAGGAAACCAGCCAGACAGGCATTCTGGCTAGCCTGCCTTGTTTCAATTAAGAGTTTTGATGGAATTGACACATTCCTGCAGAACATTTTAACAAAGTTCAATCAGTATGTTCCAACAGGAAACTGTTGGAAAAGATGTTGCCCAGCTTGAGTTCTCAAGCCAGTTATATAGAACTTACATGTGTATTTAGGTTCCTAGCTTTAGGCATCCTGATTTGAAAATATTTACAATGGTCATTGGCCAGTATTTTAGAAACATTTGCCAAATTTTTGCTTCATTTTTTATTCTGTTTATCCCAGGACTTAAGTTCTTTGTAGACTACAATTAACCCTCATAATTCACTGGTTTATGCTACTTCAGAGGGTAATAACTGAAGATAACATAGGATTTTAGATGCCCAGGTCACTCCTATACACGCTGTGCCTTGCTCCTTCATTTCTATAGTTATATCTGTTGCTATTATGTAGTTAGAGCTGATCAGAAAATGCAATTCTGTTCTGTAGGAAATGCTGACATTTGGTAAA
Organism: Natator depressus; assembly: GCF_965152275.1. Classification (NCBI taxonomy): domain Eukaryota; kingdom Metazoa; phylum Chordata; order Testudines; family Cheloniidae; genus Natator; species Natator depressus. The sequence continues at coordinate 50,211,954 of NC_134237.1, forward strand.
AGTCATTCTAAAATGGTAAACAAAGCTAAAAATCTCTTGTGAAACAGATTTAAATTGTTTATTTTTAATACAAATTTCAAAATAAAATGTCATTAGAATAAAAAAACTAAGTTCCATTCTGAAAACGTTGAAATGTAACATCAACATTATTAAAGTACTTTGTTTTGATGTTTTTAAGATGCAATTTCATCAACTTGACAACATTCATGCAGAAAGTTTCAGTTTTGACAAAATTGCATTTTCCAACAAAAAAATGTTGTCAGAACATTTTAAACCAGCTGTAGTATTTAGCACTTAGAGTGCATGTAAGAGACTAAAGCTAAATTAGGGCCCAAGTCTGTGAGGGGTGGAGTTAAAGTTACTCAGTAGCTCAGGGACCTTGTAGACACACACAATATTATGGAATATGTCTTTGTATTAATGTGTAGGGAGTTCTCTCTCCTTCTCCACTGAGAAGAAAATATACCTTTTATTAAGCATAGTAAGCAAAGGTACGGTGTATATTTCACATAACAGCCCTGAGGCATAGCAACAGAAGTGCAGAAGGAAATAATTCAGAATGAGGTTAGGAAAATAAAAGAGGAGGATTAAATAATGTAATGTAGCAGGCACGAGAAAGCAAAATGACTGGATTGGGGGGAGGGGCAAGCTGTATCATCAGGAGATATTGTCTTGGCCAGACCTTTAGAACTAGACATACAAATAAACAACTGCCAAAAGCAGACTGTGATCTACTGCCAGCAATGGCTAATTTGCAACAATGGGGATGAGACGGGATTATGGTTTCCATTGATGCAGGGAGGAGGGCAGTGCAACACCTAGGGATGGAGAACATAGTGCCTGCCAGTTGAAGTTCGTAGCGGATTTCCAGCACATTCCTTACTATGACTCATGCACAGTACCGCAAATTCTCCTAAGGACACAGTCACAAAACAGTCAGAGGAAACAAATGGGAGAGACCAAGCAAAAGGCTGCAGCTGCAAACAATGGAAAAGGAGACCTGTGCTCAGGAATGGTAACTGTCTATATACATGGTATAAACATAATATAAAGGGGCAAATTATTATAGACTATGTGAATGGTGTATTCAAACCTAATGTCAGGGGGGGATGTCCAACGGAAGATGAAACACTATGGGGTGGTCCACAATTAAATTCTCTTTCCCCATGTATTTTGGTTATAAGCCAATCCTCCTGTGGGCTAGAAGAGCTGAGAATAAATTCAGAGTTTGTCAGAGGTTATAAAAGTGTGACTTTTATCAGCAGGGTGGGAGACCTAGAGTTTTGAAACTTTAGGAAATCTAATTATAGATCTTTAGTCCGTTGGTAGTTACTGTGCAGTTAAGGTGTCAACTGAATTTCCATTTCAAAGCTCTTTCCCACTACCTCTCCAAATCTTTGGCTTCAAAATTGGTCTGAGGGAGTTATGGCAGTAATACAATTTTTGTACTAAAGCTGGAGTGGAATGAATATGGGGCCCTTAAATTGTGCTTGCCAGACTTCAGCCTCTGAATGTTTGTTACTGTGAAGCAGAAAAAGAGGAAAGGAAAGAGGAAAACAGTGTACTGGACTCTCTAGCTGAGAGCCGGTGCACAGGAGAAAAAATCTGATTATTCTTCAAGGGTAGATTTTCAAAAGTGATTTGACTCAGATCCCAGGGGAAACAATGAGAAAATCCCTATGCCTGCAATGGGAGCGCACTTAGACGAACTTTCTTTGGGTGTAGGGCACAGAGCTCTTTTGAAAAATCTGGCTGTAATGACATAACTCACAATAAGGGCAAAATGAAATTATGGTAAATGCCAAAGATGGAGTCACATTATCTCATCGTACTGCCTTGACCATTACAAATCCAAGATATTCTTTTTAGAAATGTTAGAGAGGTTCAAGGACATTACTGTTGTTTTTCTATGATTTTTTTAAGCGTAACAACAATTTTAAGTATTCAGAACTTGAATGTGTTTTGTTGTCCAAAGTAACTACTAAAAGCATACCCTCTGTCAGAGGGTGCACCACTCACCGCTAGTCTGGCGCCTCCTCCTGGTCACTCCTGAGAATTAGCTACTGAGGTAGATGCCCCTATGTGTAGTTGGTTCACCATCATTCCAACTCTCTCTCTGGTCTGTAGTGCTTCTTGTGTGATGCAGTCCTCTAGCTAGGTCACTCAGCATGCCCCCTTCTCGGGTACAGTCCATCAGCAGTCCAAGGCAGCGTTCCCATTCACTGCCTTACTTCTATGCCACACCCTCAGTGGCTGGCAGGGGAACCTGAGTCCATTCTCTTCTCTGGATTCCAGGGACCCTCAACTCAGCAGTTCTAGGATGGCTGGCTCACTCTTTCTTCGTTCACTGCTCCTTTCCTGGACTGCTTCCTTCCACTCTAGTTCCCCTTTTCTCTCTCAGTAAGAGACTGGTACCTGGCTTCTAGCTGCCCACTCTCTGGCTATAGAAGCCCCACCTGTTCCTGCACAATTGAGCCTTTCTCTAATTAGATGCCTCCAGCCTAAAGCTCCCCTGGCTTGCAGCCTAATTAGCTGACTGGGGCCACCTGATCCAATTCAGCTCTTGAAGGGCCAGGATGGGGAGCACTCCGTATCACACCCTCCTCAAAACATGAAAGGACATTGCTGCCATGCAACTGAGAGCCAGGAGACAACTGAAAACTCTTTTCTAGCTTATTGGGTGTGAGAATGATCATATTTTAGTTACAACACTGCAATTCAGCCCACAGTCATTGCAGGATTTGTCACCCTTTCAGTGAACCTGGATTCAGTTCTATCTTCAAGTAGGAACCACAAGAAACCAGCAGAAACTTGGGTTTCAACTCAGTTGTGACCTAAAGCTACATGAAGATTGGGTGAGGGGTTTGTCTGTCTCACGTTTGCTTGCAGTTTTTGAGTTAATTCAACCCCCAAAACAAAGCCAAATGCAAGGAGAATGAACTCATGTAAAGAAAACTCCCACAAACTATTAAGCTACACCTCAGTTGTGGAATTGCCATTATATCAGTCCTTTTTAAAAACACTATTTACTACATCTAAAAAGTGAAAATAAAAAAGCTAAAGTAAACATTTCTGTTGCTGTCTAACACAGGCCATCACAGATCAGTGTTCTGATGTGCTGCTGATTGCCTCATATAAATGAGTGGGAGACTGAAGTTAAATCCAAAACATTCTAGTGCATCGACAATACCATGGTCATGGATATCTTTATTTAGACAATCCCCGACTTTTACAGTTACCCTGTAGGGTCATAGAGAAGATATTGTTTAAAGGATGGAGACTCATAGTCAGCTTCATCCTGCATCTTACATAGGGCCAGGACAGTTCTGTGTGTGTAAGGTCCTCTTCTGATCATGGATCAATATGGGCACAATATTTCCAAGAGCTTTTAATGAGCTAAATTCAAGAATAGGAGGTCATTTCTCTAATATCTAAGACATGTAAAACATGGACACTCTTCACCAAATTTGGTAGTTACTCCACAGTGGAACTAATGAAAAAAAATCAGGTGAACTTTTCAACAAAACACAAAACTAATATTACATGGTTTGACCTATAAGAAAACAATGTCCCTAAAAATCAAGGACTTGAAATAGTTCTAGACTTGAAGTCAAGATTTTGTTCATCTGATGCCTTTCTGAATTCAAAAAGGTAAGATGCATGCTTTATAAATTGTGGTTAACTGCTGTTCATTATGAGAAATACATTTATCTGCTAATAAATTCATGGTTATCTTCCTTTTTCCATGGTAGATTAGTTCACTTGCAGATAGTTCTGTCCATTTTTCCCCTCAGAAAAATCAAAGTCTTTCCCAGGATAATACAGGAAAAAAACCACTCACAATCTGCTTTCAATTCTCTGTGAAGGGGCTGACTGGTGGTCAAAGTGGACAAATATTCAGACACAACTCACATCATCTGTCATATGGCTTTATATTCTCTACATGACTCTGTTGCCAGTTCAAATCATTCAAATTCTTACAAAAATACTTATTGATGGAAATGAAGACAATGAGATTTAAGTACAGTTAAGTAAAGGATTTAGGATTTTGCAGCGGGAGGCAGTGGGTAAGGCCAATATACAACTAAGTAAACTTATAATATTTTCATGCAAATCTAGTATTGCAAAATAAATAGTGCTTTGTACAAAGAATAGTCTTTGAGAAACTCACTCTCTTTCAACGTGATCAATTGTATTTTTTATCAGTTAGTGTCTTCAATCAATTTTCAATGAACACACACGAAAACTAGTCCAATCAAAGAGTTTTCAAACATTTTCAGGTAAGTAAGAGTGGAGAAAGTAGAAAGTTCTCCACATGCTGTAGCCAAAGGCAGTAGATAATTACAGAACCTGAGAACCACTCTGTTTTGGCCCAGGCCCTGGTAAGACTTAAGGGGACTTCCCTCATCTTACACCAGCAGCATATTGCCCTTAAGAGACCACATGCTATAGTAGAAGATTGGTGCACTCTGCCCCTGACATACCCTCTCCACCTCCAACCCACTCCCTGCTTGGAGGGGGCAGCTGGCACAGAGGCTGGCTCTGTTGCCCTTACCCCAGCTGAGAGATGCCCCACTTCCTTCTCCCTGCACTATCCTGCTGTTGAATTTCTCATCTAGGCAGTAACAGCCAGAATCTGGATCCCAAGCAACACAAAGTGGCCAGATCCTAAGTGAGAATCTGGACTGTGATATTTATCAGGTAAATAGGGCAAGTCGTGGCTAATTGATTGTTCAATGTCACTGTAGTTGTATTTGCTGAAATACATAGGAAGCCAATCAATAAAACTGTAGATAATTTTACTGTAAGCTGCAAGTCTGTCATTCAGCTTCATTAGAAAGCATTGTTAATGCAGGAGTGCATAGGAGCCCCAGGCATGGATCAGGATACCATAGTGCTAGGTGCTATCTAAACACAGAGTAAAAAGACAGCCCATGTCCCAAATCTAAGTATAAGACAGACAGCAGATGGATACAGATGGACTGACAAGGGAGCACAAGGAAACAATGAGAATATTGATCAGCATGATAAGGAGTGTTCTCAGCACACGACAGCAGTTAGGCTGCTAAAGTTTTTTGTATGTATCACAGCAAAGAAGTGTTTTAAGGAAGGACTTGAAGGACAATGGAGTAGCTTTATAGATGTTTATGGGGAGCCCCTGTCAAGCATGGAGAGGAGTATGGAAGAGAACATGAAGGTGCTTATTTGAACATTTAACAAGTGGGCAATGAAGGCTGGAATCATGGATCGATCAGAGACAGGGGTTGTCTTTTCAGTACTGTATGAGTGGTGACAGTTTGGGTGAGGATAGACCATGAGAGACATTGTAAGTGAAGACAAATAGCTTAAGTGTGAGATGACAGAGAAGTGGCAATCAGTAGAGGGTTGCAATGGTTAAAGCGAAGGGCTATGGAAACGATCTTTGCAGCAAATATGAGTGGGGCAAGATTGCATTTGCCAAAGCCAGAGAGAAGGATGTAGCAATAATGCTGAGAGCCTAGATAAGAGTTTTAACTGTAGATGGATAAGAAAGGCCATATCTTAGAGAGGTTATGCAGAAAGATTTTGCAAAGCTTAGATATAGCCTGGATGCAAGGACCGAGAGAGAGATCCGAAATGAAGATGACACCCAGATTATGGGCATGAGTGACAGGCAGGATAGTGGTGATGTCCACATTGCATATGGTTTCTTCAGTAATGGACTGTCCTATCACAGCACCTGTGGAAAGAAGGGAAGCATGGAGGAGTATAAGTCCGTGAAGGGATTGATTTCATAAGGTGATGTTCTTTTACCTGGGCTTATTGTGACTGCTATCGAGCAGTCACACACAAGTCAGTACAGCCCAGATCCTTAAAGTTGTTTGCTCTACTCATATTGAAACACCTAACCTCTAGGTGGCCAACTGCCTAACGGAATCCTCAGTGCATGGAGAGAATTAGTCACCTGAGAAAGGGATATTCAGAAGCCAACAAGGTGAGTAAAATGTTTAGCTCTGTATGTGTTTAGCAGTGGAAACTTAGGTGCTTACAGGGCTAGGCAGTAGCTGAGTAGTGATATTTAAAGTGTCAGTAGCACCTAAAAGGTGGAATTAGATGCCCAAAGAGGCAGATAGGTACCCAAATACTTTTGAGGATATTGGACCACAGGTCTGTAACTTTCTGCTGATCAGGGACCACAGGTCTTGAACCCTAGTCCATGGGGCAACAGTAAGTACCAACCCTCCACTCCCCATAAGTGATCTGCTAATAGTTGTCAGAATAGAAGCAGAACTCTGACAGAGGACCTCTACCCTGGGATCTGATTTGTGGAGCGCTGTGAGTTCTGCTTAGTTCCCAGCTTCTATTTAAGCCAAGCACAAAAACAGGAAGTTGTACTAAGCAGGGGGATCCTAACTGCATGGACTGCTTCCCCTGCAATACCTGCTCCTACTGCCTGCCACTGATCTCCTGGTAACCTGATCCTGCCTCTCAGTTTTGCTCTCTGGCCTGTCTCGGACCCTGACCTCCTGGTATCTGACCAGCCCTGACTCCTCCACTGACTGCTAGATCAAGCTGCCCATGACCCCCTCGTGACACTCCTTCCTAGGCCATGAGTAAAGGCTTTTTTTGCTCCATTATGACCCATGCATTTGGGTATGCATTTTTAGAGAGCATATTTAGATCATTTGAAGCCCACAGGACAGTATCTGAAGTACCTAACTAGAGCACTTGCCTTCATTGTCTTATGTGGTGCAGGTGTCTTTGCCAGTGCTACAAATATATTTGTTCACCACACCTCACATTGGAGCAAACCTCTACTATAGCAGCTGCATTATCACATATATGTGCTGTAATACCTTCTGGTCAAAGCCCAGAGCTACGATTGTCCAAGTCACATGTTCTCCATCTATAATCATATATTTCATTTTGTCTTCTGAAGCTAAATCTTTCACACTATATTTAAGTTTTCTTTCAGTCCAATTATTTGCTGAGGTTGTGCCAAACACAGACTAATGTTTTCATGTATCGCTAAATATATACAGTGGTGATCCCAAAACAGGTTTCATATTGGCCTAACCTGAGTCCATTAAGCTTTTCACAAATGGCATATACCTCTTAGCTTGTGGCTTTCTTTTGACTCATAAATATTTAAAACATACAGTTAAAGTATTAACTTCCCAGCAAGTGCTGTATTAGCTGTGCTGTCTTTTAAAGTTAAAATGATGTGAAAAGACGGAGTTGATAAAATAAATGCCTGGTATTGCTCCTATACGTGCCATACTGATCTTGGTTTCTGACTTCCATAAGTGTCATCTGGCATCTTTCACACCAACTGTTACTGAAATTGTAGGGTTATGTTTCTTTCATGTGAAGAAAAAAAGGACCATAGTAATTTGTTATGAACTAGTACAGAGAATTGTAACAACAGCGTAAAGGGGTCTTAGAGTGGCCATTAAAACCCTTTTATTCTGCCAGCGGTGTAAATGAGAATCGGGCCAATATCTTAGCATTCTCTGTTCAAAACCATGCTAACTACAAACATAATAAACTCACTTGCACTTTGATACAAATGTGATAGGCTCTAAAAATACCACAAACAGATACATTTATAAATTAGAGTTTTGGTGTTCTAATTTGTGACTGAATATTACCATTCATCTTCATGTGAGCCAAACTCCCACAGTTGTGATCACTGAAGATGCCAATGCTGGATACCAGGATAGGTTATATTTCTGCTCCCTTATGGGAAGAAGATACAACAGTGTAAGCACCTTTACACCAGTAAAACTGCTTCCACACAACAGGAGGACCAGGATTGAGGTGGATCATTTTCATTATACCAATATAGTTAAAGCCGTACAACTTTCGAGTGAAGATAAAACCTAAGAGAAGGGGGCTGGTTGCAGAGTGTATTCCAAGATGGGACCTCACCCTGGAACAAAGCTCCATTCTAGCCTAAAATTGCCCTGATCTGTTGACCTTCAGAGTAAGGCATATCTGTTTGCGTAGGTTGCTATGGAAGATTGAGATTGGATCTCGGGGGAGGAGTTTTGTGTTTTACAGAAGGTTGATTTTGCTCTGCAGGGGTTAGCTGCTATTACATTTTACTGTGCTTGTAACTTGAGACAGGGGTTACTAGAGGCTTAGATGGCTGCCCTTTTTTAATTGTAGAAATCCAAATAAATAAATTAATGAATAAAATGAGAAGTATTTTATATTCACTTGGGCTTTTTGTTTCAAGTAGGGCAAACTTCAGACCTGCTACAAGTGTATACAACTCCAGTAAAGCCAATGTAACCATTGAAATCAACAGAATTGCATCAGCTAAAATGAAATCTATCCATCCATCAGAGATTAAAAAAAGCCCACTACCTTGGTATCTGAGCCCTCAAAATCTTTAATGCGTTTATTCTCACAACACTCCTGTTGGAGGTAAAAAAGTGATATTATCCCCATTTTAAAGACAAAGAACTGAAGCACAGAGGGGGCAAAGAGCCTGATTTTTAGATATTTACGTGCCTAACTCCCATTAATTTCTGGCCCTGGGGCCTGGTTTACATTTAAAATTTATATCAATATAGCTATGTCTCTCAGAGATGTGAAAAAAAAAATGCTGACCTAACTCCTGGTGTAGACAAGGCTCAGATGAATGTTTCTGTTGACCTAGCTACCAGTACTCAGTGATGTGGATTTCCTACAGCAATGGGGAAAACTCTTCTGTTGCTGCAGGGAGCATCTACACTATGGTGCTTATAGGCAACCTATAGCACCTATAGGCAAGCTCACTAGGTACGTCTGCGCCGCAAAGTAAATAAAAACGTGCCGCAGCAAGTCTCGGAGCCTGGGTCAAAAGACTTTGGCTTATTGGGGTCCCACTACTAGGCTAAAAATGGCAGTGTAGACATTCCTGCTCAGGCTCCAAAACCTGTCTAGGATGGAGAGTCACACAGCCCAAGCTCCAGTGGGAGCTACACTGCTCTTTTTAGCCCTGTAGCATGAGCATGAGGCACTTGACCTGGGCTCTGAGACTCACTGCCATGGGTCTTTTTTGCAGTGCAGACATACCCTGTGTGACTTTAAACAGGTCATGTAGGAAGTCTGTAGCAGAGTAGTGAGTTGAATCTGTGTCCTATGAGTCCTAAGCTAGTTCCCTAGGGCCAGATTTTCAAAAGTAGTTAGATGCTTAAAAATGCAGATAGATTCCTAATAGGATCTTCAAAAGAGCCCTCTACATCTCTAGCCAACTAAATGCCTTTGAAAATTTGCCCCCTACCCATTGGGCCATCCTTCCTCTTTAGTCCTGTATGCCCTATTATGGTCACTATGAATAAGAAATAAGCCTGAAGAAAAGGTTAATATTTGAACTTCCCTACTGGAAGGAAGTTTCACATTTTAGAAGCATGGCATCCAGCAAAGCAGGTGAAACAAAACACCAGGCTCAGAACAAAACACAGTCTTCAAATCATATATAATGTACTGGTGGTTTTTTTGAGTGAAGAGGTCCCATTAATTCACACTGAATTATTGACCTAAGGGGAGTGGGGGGGAGGGGGAGAAAAGAGAGAGAGACTGTGCGTGCACATGCAGGCAAGGGTGAATATAGACTAAATGTGGCCACAAAAATTTCAAAGCCCCGAGCAAATCTTTGTCTCATTCATCCTATTCTAGTTGGACCTTGCCAAGTCTCCAGCAGAGGAAGCTGATCTGCTGCGGTGATCAAACGTTTCCCATTTTTTCAATGGAAAATATGTCGCAGAAAGTGTCTGTTTTCCTTGAAAAGTTTGAATTTTCAATCAGAAAACAAAAGCTGAATTGTTTTTGACTGAAAATGGATTTTTTTTTGTCCAAATATTTTTCTTTTCAGGTTTTGGGTTTTCAACTAAAAATCAGAATTTTCCATTGAAAATTGTGACAAAAATCCATCTTTTGGACATTTTCTGCAGAAAAGACAAAATAAAACATTTTCTTACCTGACCAGCAATACTGAACACTAACACATTTAGCAACTGAGACACAGCAGAGGGGTTCTCAGTTCATCCAAATTTAAACACTGAGAAGCACAGCTAAAAGCCTGATCTAAAGCCCAGTTAATTCAGTGGAAAGATTTTCAGTGATTTCAAATAATTTTGGGTCAGGCCTGAGGAGAGTATGCAGTCTGTGAAAGATGGATAAAAATGAGCATGCTTTCTGAAAGAAAAGAACCTTCATCCTCACCATTAGAGTACATGATTTTCATAGGTATATATACATCCTACATACCTTACTGATGATCCAGACAACATTTGGTTTAGCATGAATATTTTATTCAGCTTTGTTGTGGGATTTAACTTTACTTTAAAATTTCAATTCCATCTGTAACCCCCTCCCCCCCCGCCAAGACTTTTTTTCAAAAAATAAATCCAAATAAAAGAATTTCTTGGATTAAATCCAAGAAATCCATTAGAAGTTAGGAGTCTAAATCTAATGTCACAAGGAATGATTTGAAGTCACAGGAACAGACAGAAATAGCACAAGAAAGCTTTTTCTCACACACCGTCTAGTGTTCATCATTTGTGAGAGAAATCATAACAGGAAAACAGTAGAGCTCAGATATTTTTGTGCGTTAAAAAAAATACATGCTATTCAACAGTATCTGGTTCAGTTTGTCTGTCTTTAAGAAAATAAAAGACAATAGATTGGTTACTATCCTAATCAATCAGAAAGTTTATAAATGTGTCTACATAATATGTAATGCTCCATCAAAAGGGCATGGGAATCAGATGTGATCTCTTGTGCTGCATTATTCCAGCTATCCTATGTAGGTTCTTTTTCTGCACCTATCATTGTGGTATCTGAGTACCTTCTGAAACTAAGATTAACAAATAGATTAGCATCTGTCATGGGAGATTTCATCTGTATTTGTGCTCCGATAGAGAAAAGTTACCATGTGTATGGATTTTTTTTTAAAATCCATCTTTAAGCAGCTAATATGCTACAAGTTGCTTAGCAGGAAAGCAATTTAAAATAAATGAGTTTTACATTTGGATTGGAAAGTAATGGAGTTTGTTATCCTAAATGCTTACAGGAATTAATTCCACAGTCTGGGACTAACCCTTGGGAAAGCAAAATATTATACAATTTAATTCGGTTTCCCACATTTGTCTTTATCTGGCCAAATTTGCAGTCCTTTTTTGTGAAAATTCTTCAACAGCTTGGCCCTGATCCAGCAAAGTATGTCCTTAACTTGATACCCATGAACAGTCCAACTGAAGTCAATCAACTTGACTCTCATTTACACAAAGGCCACTTTATACTGGTCTGAAAGGTAACTTATACCCACCTCGAGGCTCCTTTATGTTGCCAGAGCAGTGTAAAAGGGCCTTCTGTAACTATGAATAAAAATCTGGTCCAATGAGACCCATTCACATGCTTCAAATTAAGCATGTGCTTAAGGCCCCGATTTTTAAAGGTATCTAGGTGTTGCTGCACTTCATGTTGCAAAACACAACTGATTTAGGAGCCTAAATCTAATGTTCCAAATGGATTTAGGCACCTAGTTGCCTATGGGATTTAGACTCCTGAGTGCCTAAATTCCTTTTGAAAATGAGATTTTGGCTTCTAAGACAGGTGTTGTAAAGTGGAGTGAAGCAAAACCCAAATACCTTTAAAGATCTGGCCCTAAGTGCTTTGTTGTTAAGGACCTAATGCTGCACTAAAGTTGATGGACATAGGACCAGGCCACAGATTTCTGTTTTGCTGGCATCTTGTGCTTTCAGTTATATAACACAGATTTGAAGCACTGCCCTTGATCCATTTTTATTGCCTGGTTGCCAAAGCATCCTAAACCCCAAATTTGCCAGCTGAGTTTCATCAGTTCAAGTTATACTACTTTAGATTTTTGTTGTTGTTTGCATTTGGCAATGGCCTACATTTTATTCTTTTCTATCTAGACCAACAGGGATAATATATAGAGGGGATTAACAACGAACTGAGAATGTGATTCATTCATACAGGCTGCATTTTTAGCTCAACGAACAAAGGGCCCCATGAGCATTATGGTTTTTTCATTTATTTATTTAATTTGTAAAGACCACTCTGAGCATTGAGGGATTGTGGGAATGGACAGAAACAAGGGAATAATAATCCTTTCCAATATTTCTTTTGAAGTGCAGACCTTGAGTTCCCTAATGGTGAGTCTTTCCCATGGATTAGTTACAGAAAGTCATTGGGCACACATCATATCTCAGTTAAAAAGAGAGAGGCCTCTTCCAAACATATTTTAAAAGACTTACTTCAATTGCAAAACAGCTGTTTCTCTATTAATATTGCACTGCTTAATGGATATGGAGAAAAAAGTATCAATTTTAAAACATCCAAGGTTATAAAAGCTTTTCTTCCATTCAGCAAGTGACTGCAGGGAGATGGCTTTTCCTTCAATATTTACACTAGAGTAAATAATACCAAGCCACTGTTGAAATTACCATATTAGTGTGGAGAGAAGAAATTAGATCAAATAAACCTGATTCATTTCCCTAGCACAAGTCTTAAAAAAAAAAAAAGTTTTAGAGAAGTGAAATGTGACCTAAATAGTTGAATCAAATACATGGCTTAGGATGAGTAATAACAGTCTTAAAACAATTCACCAGCATTCTAAATGGAGGTAGAATGTATCTTCAAGGATGATTTTTCTTTTTTCCTGAAGGGATGTGTTAAGGGGAGTCAATCTTTTCAAGGCCAAGCTCCTTTCACTAGCAGGGTTGCAGTTAGCTGTACTAGCCAAAACTGATCATGTTGAGCACTTTGAGTTTAAATGTGTAATGTATTTGCCTAGCAATTATTGAGAATTCATATAATGGACATTGTTGTGTCTATTTATCCAAAAGTGCAGGCTGTGGTTAGTTCCCTCACTGCAAACTGTGGCATAAGGTCCATTGTTCAGTAGCCACAAATTACTAAACTAAACTACCACTGAACACCAAGATCAGAGTGGTCAGGTGCTTTCACCATAAAGACTGTCCGGTGAAAGAAAGGAAATCAGAAAGGCAGAAGGTGTTATTAGTTTGTATACTCAGCATTGTGGTTGTTCCAGGCTCTATTTTTATTGTTGTTTTAGTTTTACATGTTCTTTCATGATCTTATTTCTGTTTATAATTATCATCAGAACTCTTTGTTTGGTGAGATTATCTCACTCTATCTTATTTTCAGACGGACTTTCTGTTGTATCACCATTAATACAAATATTGTTCTCAGATAGTCTTTTAAAGTCCTATTCTAAGGAATATATGTAATTTGTCATTGAGTGAAGACATCATGGTGGCAATTTAAGACCCAGAACACTAACACTATTTGACTCTCTTCCAACCCAAGCACAGCTGGCTGAGAATTGATCTTCCAACGTAATGCAGCGTTGGCATGCTTGCACTGTGAACAGTAGGCTGCCTGTCAGCCTTCACCACTGCCAGGCAGTACTAATAACATAATATGATATAGGCTTACAAACTTGCTTCTCTGTAAATGACAGCAGAGAATAACCCTGCACACTTTTTCTTGACTTCACTATGAGTGATAATGCTGTCTCATCGATGTTTCTTCCTAGGAAAGCTAAATGAGTATTTTTTAAAATAAAATTACACTTTTGCGTCTGAAACCCTTGATTGAATCCAGGGTGGGGAAGTTCTGCTTCCATTTCTGTACATGACAGGCTAGGTTCTCTGCTGCACCCAATAAGGTCTGGGTGCAGATGAGGCAGGGGGTACAGAGGAACTGTATGTACCTGATCTGGGTCCAGTTCTGCATCAGCCTCTTCCCAATCATAGTTTAGAATAATCTCAGGGCTGCTATGAACTATATTGTTTGAGAACAACCGCTGGGGTCATCAAAATCCATGCCCCCTATCTTTAAGCTGTACCCCATACATAGGTTGGGGGCAAGGCGAGGTGCTTCTTTATAGTACCTAATGATTCCTAAATACTGGGGAAATCCTCCTCACTTTGCTAGATCTGCTAGGTAGACTGTTCCTTTGGACTGGCAGAATGTCACAAAGACTGAAGCACAGGATCAGAGTCAGATGGCAAAATTATTTCCTTAATTCATCAAAAGCCGTCTATGATAAATAGATTCAATCACCTTGATCTGTACCTCACACAGGTTATTCTAACTGTTATAAACTATGGTTTCAAAAAGTACCTGCATCTGAGATAACTAATAAGTTATGGGATGTGTCAGTTAATGATTAGTAAACAAAAGATATTAGTATAAAGACATTTGAAATTAACCTCAAACAGAAAGTTTAACTTTTACTGAAGAACACATTTTCCAGGATGAGGAAATATTGCTCTTAAAGTTTTGGTTCTGAGTAACTGATGGGACACTTTATAGCCTTTTAAGTAGAGATGGACTTGAGGGATATAATTCAGGTCTAGATCTGGTTTTGAAATTCAGTAGGAGTTATAGGATCTCTATTTCTCTGAAAATCAGGCCACTTTTATTGAGGCATCTAAACCATAAGTACCTAAGAAAGTATCTAACTTTAAGCAGGGAAATGAATTGGACTATTCATGTTCTTAAAGTTGGCCCCATTCTTAATTAACTTAATGAACGAGGGCCTAAATATGGATTTAAAAGCTTAATTTTAAGCACCCAAATTTGAAAAATGTTGTCCTAAATGTTCCACTTGTTTCTTTTCAAATCTATTCTGCACTACAGAAATATTGAATGGGGAGAAGGAAAAGAAGAATAAAAAAACAGTTTCTCTTTTTGTTTGCAGCACAAGAATAATATATTGTGTCCTCTCTGCTGACTTTATCAGTAAACTATCAAACACTATTCTCTGATCTGTGCTAACATCATCCAAAGATGCTGCTGCAGTAAGAAAGATATTAAAGTGCTATATAAATGGAAGTTGTTAAATTAAAACCGTCTGGACTGGATTTTGTTCCATTTAAAAGATGGGAAAACAAATCAATGTTGCCAAATGGAAGAGGATAAAATCAATATGGGGGGAGGGAAATGCATTTTCGAGGCATTAAAAACCTGAAGAGACTAAAAAGAAAGTTTAAAAAACTCTAAACAATTACCTTGCTGCATCATTTAAATCAAAGTAGATGGCATTTATAGTATGTTAGACATAAGATATTACCAGGCATCCAAAATAAAGTAGTACTGAGTATTGCAGTTTTCTGATAATGTGCCTCTAAAGATCTGAAACTTAAGCTGACTTTTGTGACCCATCTGGGAGTGATTTATAGAAGCAATGATTTCTCTTCCTCCCCCAATGTTCCTTCCTACTATAATTAAAGTTGGGCTCTCAGTTAAAGTCCTTCATGTTTATGTAGGGTTAAAAAACAACAACAAAAATCTATTGATGACCAATCCTATGATATTTTATTTCATAGGATCCTACCTACTTGTTGAAAGGTGGCAAGAATTGCTACTGATCAAAATTTAAATTTACAATATTATACCTTAGATGATTCTCACATTTTCCTGTAAGAAGTTCTAAAAAGTACATGCAGCAAATCCACTGGGTTCAGAGAGAAGGGGGGTGGATGCAGAAACTCCCACAGAGGGAGACAATTTGAATAAAGGCAAAGTTCAGGGATTGGCATACGACTTTATATTCTATTACATCATGCCATGCCTTCATACTGTTATGGTTTCCAAGGAGTCAGGAAATATATAGATGCCAGAAGTAGGTTATTTCCTTCTTGGTAGAGAGTAAGTGGACACAGATTCAGAATATTATTTCCCTAATCTATTTTTAGTTACAGTATGTGCATAAAAGTGTTGCTATTGCTGTCAGTAAAATAGATATTTACAGAAAAAGTAATGGCAAAGCCAGACAAAGCCTCAGCAAAGAAGTAAAGACAGATATGGGGCCATTTACAGAACTTAAGCAAAAACTGCTCGACCCTCAAATTCCCAGACAGACTGAAGTTTCTCTGTGTGTCTTAAAATCCTCGCAAACATGTACCTAGGTTGTCAGTTAAAATTAAACACTCCCCCAGATGATGTGTGTCAGGGGCTTAGATAGGTTTATACGGGGGGGGGGGGGGAACCCACACAATCCTGCAGCAGTGAGTCTCAGAGCCTGGCTCAAGTGACCTTGGCTCGTGCTATGGGACTAAAATAGCAGTGTAGACGTTCCTGCTCGGGCTGGAGCCTGAGTTCTGAGGCCCTCCCCTCTTGCTAGCTCTCAGAACTGGGCTCCAGCCCAAGTGGGAACATTTACACTGCTATTTTTAACCCCTATAGCTCAAGCCCAAGTTAGTTGACCCAGGCTCTGAGACTTGCAGTCTCTTTTCTTTGTTTTTGTTTTGCAGCATAGGTGAACCATTAGAGTCAAAGATAAAATCAAACGGTCTAAGGACTGACATGGGCCCAATCAGCCACCTACACTGGGTTTGAATTTGGTCCAAGATGTTTTTGGTGTTGCTTACCACCCCTTGCTCCTGCTTGCCGGGAGCCGATCTAAAAAAGAACAGCAAGCTGCAAGCCAAAAACTAGCCAACAAGCAACTCACAAGCCAATTAAGCCAAAAACAAGCCCAATTTCTGCATTTTTTTTTGCAGGTTTGGAATGTCTGCTATATTTATGTTACCCTTGGATCTGGCGTAAGCATTAGCTGATAACTGCCTACCAGCAGTTGTTAGTTATTTTTTTCCACTCAAGCACCTTTAAGAATTAAGCTAATGATAGGTCTGTGAGTCTGTCATGCTGTTAACCTCTTCTGCGGGTTCTTATCTCACATATTTATTTCAGTGACATTATCTGTTCCACATCTTTCCTACCTTTTCTATTGTATCAAGTCACAAAGATGTGGATCTTGCAAACCAGAGTCACTCGAATTTTGCAGTACTTCTGCACAAATGTCTACGGCAAAAGACGACAAAATCTGTGGCAGTAAAAACTATAGGCTAATTCTGAATTTGAGCACAAGGGTCCCCACTGAGGTAAATGGGAACTATGCACTGGGCTCTAATGGCAAAATTTGACCCTATATCAGTAGTTGTGCATCCTAAACAGCATACTTCAAGGATCATTCTTTGGTTTTCATATTTCTGTGCTCATGAAATCATTCACTGCCTGTGGAATTTATTGAAACATTTCAGCACTTTGTATTGTAGCACAGGAAGGAATTAAAAAGGAGAGCAGGTTTTGGCTTTATGCAGAGAATCCTGTTGTGATTTTCCTTCTGATGAAGAAAACGATCCCATCGGATATCCACAAAAATACAACCGGTATTTTCAAATCCAGTGAAGATTACTGCTGTTTTGAAGAACAAATATATAAACCACTTGAATAAGAGCAGAGGTTCATTCGTGAACCATACTTCCCTCCACATCACAATTATAAAGGACACCTCATTCTCCCTTCATGATAACGTAAGCTTCCTATCACCTACAACAGTTGCTGCATTGCAGAATAATACTAGAAATGTGTTTAAAGTATTTTAGCCTCTTTTACTTTGCTTTCACAGCTGGAAACAATGAGAAGAGCTAGCATCAATATGACCAGCCAGGTATCCTTAAGCCATGTAAGCAAGTGCTAAATGGATGACTGGTATGGGGAGGGGGAGGAGGGAGAGCAGTTTGGGAACCACAGCTGTGGGGTGAACTGCTTTTGTACTATATTCTCCTTCATCTCTTAATTAAATGGCAAGTATAGAATTCCAGATTTGCAAACCTCTAGGTTAGTAAGTGATGCAAGTATTAGGAACTTCACCAGATGCTGAGCAATCAACAGCTGCTAGCTCAGGCTTAAGTAGACCGGCAGCACGATTAAAAACCTGAGACACTACTTCAGGGTATGGAAAAGAAGATTTTTTTTAGGTGTACTAAGTTATGTTATTGTGGTTTTTATACATCATCTAATGGCTTTTAAAAGTGTAATAGGAGTCCCGGCTCTCCAACCACATGACCCTACTATTGTTTTTGCTGCACATGGTGGTACGAAATATTATTTTTAAAAGGATTTCAAATGATGTGGTTAAAGAAAATATAGCAACATTATTTCAAAGCCTAGTGAAAAATAGTCTCCTCCACCCTGACTCAACCACCCACCTGTTAAACAAGCCAACTTCCCATTAACTCTGGGCTAGCTGCTACAAGAGAAAAGCTAGAAGCGGCCTGGTCTAGTCTGAGTTGTTGTGACCCTACAGAAAAATCAAGAGAGGTTAGAAGAAGGAATTCTCGGTGATTTCTTTAAGTGAACCACAGTTAAAAAAATAAATTCTTCCCTCACCTCCCCTTTGCAGTTGCCCAGACCTATTCACCATCACACAACATCCCTATAGCAACTACAACAGTCACTATCATGAAAGAAAGAGTCTTAGGAAAGATGTTTTAAGTACCTTCTAATGCAATTTAGTAGCTGGAAACAGAGGGGAGCCTTCAATGCATAATCATCTAGCTCTCTGCTCACCAACAAGTGTTCTGCAGACCACAGAGCAAAGTTGGAGAATTCACTGGGTTAGAAGGTCTCACAGACACTTTCTACACTTTTATATGCCCTTTTCTGCAAGTTGAGGAAAGTTTATTCATCTAGACACTGTAAACAAAGTTACCGAGCATGCCCCTTTCTATGTGATGGGGGTTTGGTGTGAGACGTTGCAATCTTTAAAGAAATTACTAAGACTTATTTCCCTAAAATTTCCCATTGCTCCTACCACCAGTGCAGCTCCACCAGCAGCACAAAGGTGAGAACTAGCGTAGATAAGATACCAGCAGTCACTATTGTGTTCTAGACCTGATCGGCAATGAATTTGACACCATATTGGGTAAAACACCCGTGCCCAGTCTATACACACACCATTGCCTACCACTGGTAGAGATGCCCTGCTAATAGCACCAATAAATATTTTAGAGGTTAAAAAAAAAAAAAAGATGATAGTGTAAACACCTCCCTTCATGGCTGCTCTGGGTGGCTGGTTAGTGTCTCAGCATCAGATACTTTCCTAAACATTTCCAGGATGAAGAACTACACACTTAGATTAAAAGCGCAGACTCAGGTTTCTGAGACACTGACAAATGACATTGACAAATGAATCAGAGGAATGTAGCCTGTTCTAGACCCTCTGTAGCAAGCTGTCAGTTTTATAGCAAAACTCCATGGCTGTGGAAACACAAAGCCTTGAGGCTTCTGATACCATCGTATTGTTTTTGAAACATTAAACATTAAAATACGTATCTACCTACCTACCTGGATTTATAGTTCTTACTCAGACACAGATAGGTTACTAGAGAATGCAGGTCTTCTGACTAACAGATTACAACTAATAGCCAGTACTAATTGATCTAAATATCCAGAGACATAAAAATGAACTAAAAGAAAATCAGCCATTTAAAAAAATTAGGAAAATACTCTTTATGAAATCCCAGCCCCATTGAAATCAATTGGAGTTTTGGTATTGGCTTCAATAAGGCCAGATATGTTTAAAATTAGATAGAGGAAAATAAATTAACAAAAAATAGAGGCAAATGGACAAAGGTTTAAAAAAAAAAGAGGAAAGTGAGAAGATAAAAGCAATCCTGCTTTTCTTCCTTTTTTCACACTATTACATTTATGTTGTTTGTTTAAGACCAGACCGTACACTTGATCCACATGGGTGGGTCAGAACAGGGTCCATTGAAATTAATGGACAGGAAGGGCTAGTCACCTGAGTATGTACCTAAAGCCCCTGGAAAAACTGTACTTTGGATTGCTAGCCTGTCCTGCCACCTACAACACTGCAGCTACACTTCAATTTTTAGTGTGATAACTTGATTAGACCTAGCGTACATGTGTCTCTCCGAGATGGAAATTACACTTCCAGCTCAAAGTGTAAATGTACCCAAGTGCCTGCAGGAGTCTGTCACACAGATCAGATTGCCAGCTCAGGGCCTTATGGCTTGTCTATGTGGCAAAATTAACCAGAATAGCTATTGTGAAATAAACTATTCCACACTAGCGTCTCCAGAATAGCTCCCCATATATACATGCTATTCCAGAATAAAAGTCACTTTATTTCAGAATAATATAGTGCACTTCCAAATTGAAATAATTAGTCTGGAATAAAGAGTTTTTAATCCCAGAATCAAGTATTCAGATGGGAAGGTATTTCTCCAATAGTTTATTCTGGAATAATTATTCCAGTTAATTTTCTCATGCAGACAAGCCCAAAAACTGTAAGTTGTTCAGGACAGGAATATGTCTTGTTGTATATTTGTAATGAAGCTAATGCTCTTTTGTGCCATATATAAAAGTAATAAATCATTAATAAATCATAGCTCTGCTGTGTCAGCGTGCCAATGTCGTACTAGTGAGTAGAGAGAGACAACCAGTTCTCCCTGCTTCAGTGAGCTAAAGAGCCAAGATGTCAGTGCAATTGGTTCTCACAGGACTATGCTGAGACATTGGTGCTTAAAGGACGATGCTGCCTCAGTACACAAGGAAGTCCTGACAGGAGAGCCCTTTAAACACTGATGCCTTGGCACAGAAGGACTTGGCTCCCCAACACAAGCCCAGTTCAACACAGGAACTGTGAGTGCGGGTAACAGGGTCTCTCTCCCACATCGTTGCCTACCCCTCGTCTCTTCAAATCCCTGCTCAGCCTCTCATTTCCCGCCAAACTCTACTAGCTCACTCCCACTGCCCTCCAAATCTCCACTTGTGCCCAATGCTTCCCAGAGCTCCATTTCTCCCCTAGAGATCCTCTGCTCTCCAGTGCCCCAGTTTCTACCCAGCTTGCCCCTCTTTCTCACTAGGGTATGTGCAGAGAATAGCTGAGAAGTCAGAAGCAGACACTGAAAATTGGAAGTTGCTGACAGATGTGAGAAATTCTGATGGCTAATGGGTGACATTCAGTTAGGATATCCTGAATAACTGAGCTAATTCTTTAGGTGTTTAAATTAAAAATTTCTAAAGCAATCTGTGCTGATAGGTGCTGGGGAGTGCTACTGCACCCTCTGTCTTTAAATGGTTTCCATTATGTACAGGGTTGACAGTTTGGTTCAATGGCTCTCAGCACCCCAACTATAAAAATTGTTCCAGCACTCTTGTCTATGCCCAAGATGTTATCGAGAGAGAGAGAGAGAGAGATGTGGTTGTTTAGCTGTGAGTACCCAAGAAATATGAGAGAAACATGGTCACATTTCAGAAAGAAACAACTTTTAAATGTTTCCTCTGCAAAATTTGTAAATATTTTAATTGGAACAATAGATTGAAATTTCTATGGTCTTCTGAAGACTTACTGTGCCAAGTTTGGAAATTAAATTCAACCACTGAAGTATCAAATGGAGAGACTTTAGTCCCGCTTTCACTGGAAATTACATTGCAATTTTAACTGTGGAGTTCCTACTCATGCCTTCATAATAAAATCATTTTGGAACTGGACTTCTTAAATGGTTTATTCCAGTCAAACTGACTTTCCACAGTAATTTACAAAGACAAGGTGGATGAGGAAATGTCTTCTATTGGAGCAACTTCTGTTGGCGAGAGAGACAAGCTGTTGAGCTTACACCAAGCTCTTCTTCAGGTCTGGGAAAGGTACTTAGCCCTGGTCTACACTAGGTGCGGGGGTCGACCTAAGATACGCAACTTCAGCTACACGAATAGTGTAGCTGAAGTCGGCGTATCTTAGGTCGACTTACCTGGCCATTAGGACGGTGGCGAGTCGACCGCTGCCGCTCCCCCATCGACTCCGCTTCCACCTCTTGCAAGCTGGAGTTCCGGAGTCGACGGGGAGCGCGTTCGGCGATCAATTTATCGCATCTAGATGAGACGCGATAGATCGATCACTACCTGCTGATCAGAGTGTGAGGGACTCTAAATACCTTTCCCAGACCTGAAGAAGAGCTCTATGTAAGCTTGAAGGCTTGTCTTTTTCACCAACAGAAGTTGGTCCAATAAAAGATATTATCTCCTCTCCCTTGTCTCTCTAATATCCTGGGACCAATATGGCTAAAGCAACACTGCATAATTGCACAGTAATAGAAGACACTGGGTTTTGTAAGAAAATAGTTATTTTCCCAGACTAAAGATTGCTGGGAAGCTTAGATTTTATTAAAGATACAGAAGAGGGCAGCTGTTGTCTTTGATTATGTTCACTAAAGTAGGATTCAGCCTTAGTGTACCAAGAGAGCAAACTGGAATAAATTGCTCACCATGTGGGGACATGTGCAGATGATAAGGATGATCACAGCTCCTCATTTCAATTATAATTTCAGCATGTTGCCACCACAGATGTCTGCCAGGCTTTAAAAAAAAACAGATTTAAACTATTGTTAAACCTTTATTTGGGATGGAGGAAAATCCTACACTGAAATAAGAGGTTTTGCATGCACAAGTTAAATGAGGAGTCAAGTATTCCATATCTGAACTTACCTTGCTTCACAATGACACTTTGGGCTTTTGTTTTAAGCAATGGAACTCTGCATGGGTAAATATTGAATATGTGAGAAATGAGAGAGGAAGCATTTTTATCAAACTTGATAGCACCTAACAAATAGTTTCCATGTATATTAATGGCCTGAAGAAGAGCTCTTTGTAGCTTGAAAGCTTGTCTTTTTCACCAACAGAAGTTGGTCCAAATAGGTTATTACCCTACCTATTTTGTCTGTCTCATATATGCTAAAACAAAATCTGTGTCACAAATGAACTAAACTGAAGCTGTGTAATCCAGTGCTAGAGCTAACTGTACAATTCCCCCAGTTGTAGAAATGAGAGGCTTAAAACTAATAGTGACACACTTGATTCAGAGGAGTCTGAAATAGCTGGTCTTAGATTTACAGGGGGACGTGTGTGAGGAAAATCTAATTCCTTTCTAGCATTTAAAGGGTAAATGTGGATTATTTGGACTCAAGATATTGCTAGCTAGAGTAATGTCTCTCTAGCTAAGAGTTTCTACAATTGCTACATGTTAGTAATACCCCTATGTCATTTCCAAATCTTACTCATTGTTGTGGTTGGGGAGGGAGGAGAAGAGGGGTATAATGAGGGGCCTGATCCTGAGCTGATCTGCTGCACAGCATGGAAGATGGAACTGAGGGGCTTTATGCACTATTGCAAATAAACAGAGAAACATTTTAGATGTAAAATGGCAATCCATGTCCTGTACAAACCAAAAGCTTTGAATGTATTTACATGGGTCTGCAAGCCTAAGGGCAGGAGGAACTTTATGCACTAACTCTCTCTTCTTTTCGTCTTTTTCTCGGATGCTTCTTTGTTTCTGGTCTATTGAGTAACCTGCGGGAACAACGGGACTGGTGGTAATATTAAACCAGGTCTTGGTGGTACAGATAAGGTTGGGTCTCATCCAAAACCAGACCATGGATGGTGCCGGTTTGCAGATGGCTTGACCTTTCATTCATCTGTGAGGGCTTAAGGCAGGGGAATTCTGCTTACCTAGTAGCTGGTGTTTTGTATGAAGAAATTGATAAAGCAATTGGTTTCAAATGCCTTACAAGTCTATTCATAGGGTGTGGCATTTTTGTGCACTGTCTTCCTACTAAGATGTAGTTAAGTTGGGGATATTGGAGTCCCAGGTCCCCTGAAAGTGGACCTGGCAATGTTGTGCTGCTCAGGGTGTTTCATAGTGGTCTGCATCAACAGGAGAGATAAGTGACTTGCTCCAGGTTAAAATGTAGCTGAGTAGCAGTCAGGAATTAGCACCCAGCCATCATGACTGTTGTTTCTCTACTCTATCCGGTAGAGTCTAGACTTTTGTGAGTATGGTAGATCAACTAGTTGGACTGATACAATAGGTACCATCATCAGAGAAACAATTAGTCAGTTATGGTATCTGAATTTTATCACAGAATTGAGACTGCAGTGGTAAAGTCAAATACTATGGCACGATACATGTTGTATTTATAGTAGTGTGTATATAGCATAGAGAATTAGCAGAAGCTGCAGAATGAATAAATGGTATATAAATTAGCAGACTGATCTGCCAGAATGTGAAATGATTTGGAGGAAATATCACACATCTATGCAGCCAATACATATATAGACACTGCCTGCTTCTAAGAAGAAAAATTGCTTTGAGAAGAACTTTGGAATGTGAAGACTTATTTTCTTATTTTGTGCTTATTATGCTATTTCCCTTTTTAGCAATTGGTATACCATTTCCAATATACATACAACTCCTGCTGTTACCATTCATAATCAATGTCACATTTATCTGTGGGAAAGAACTGACTTGTTTTATTTGCATAGCATGTTGCTTTTGCAGAGCTAGAAGAATATGGGAAATATCAAAGGATCCATGTTTTTGAATTGTTTATGTATTGTTACTGACATGACACTAAATATGTAACTTTTGTCTTTATATGTCGGTATCAGGATATCAGGGTTTTTATTAACTTCTCTCACCATATTCTTGCAGGGAGAAGGATTCAAAATTGCAGTATTCTCTTTTTTCCTTCCCCCCAGTTCTTGTGTCCATCCTCACATATGGATGTGTACACACCATACCGGAATTATCCCTAAATTTTCACACCCTCTTCCATATTGTCAGTATTTTATCTCCTGACCGATCCTTTCATACCCTTTCTCCCCCTACCAACTCCTAAGCAGCACATAATTAGGACTACAGCAAAACCCCAGCAGCATTAAAAGAATCATTCAGAAAGAAAGTTATCAGCCTGCCACATGCAAAAAAGGTCTTTTCCACCGCTTCATCATCGTGGGGAACACACCCTCAGCCCTCATCAAAAACACTATCAAACACATTTTGTAGTATTCTTAGAAGTGTCACCAGATCTGCCACCCAGGGAAAACTTATTGGTGTTCTGACAAAGGAAGTTCAAACTGACGTCATTTGTTTACAAGAAACTCACATGGCACTGAATGAAGCACATCGGTTTAAGATAATTGGTTTTGATCTGTTAAGTCACGATCTTCACACGAAACATGGTTGAGCCACATACATCCAGATGCTATTCATATTGAATCTTCATCTTTTAGTGACACAATTGAAGTTGGTGGGTTTCTAATCACAAATGTATATAAGCAAGCGAGTGACACATGGAAGTCCATAAGTTCTCCCAAGTTTAAGCATCCAGCAGTGTATGTTGGTGATTCCAAAAGTCATCATAGTGAGTGGGATTATGTGACTGCAGACCCAAACAGCAAACAACTGTTGGAGTGGGCAACAAATAATGATCTCACACTGGTCCATGACCCTGACCTGATATCTTCCATTCAGAATTTTGGAAGAGGTACTACTGCCCAGACCTGTGCTGGGTCACGTTGTTTGCCAATCACCTGCAGACAGCAGCATGTACTGTACTTAATGATTTTCCACATAGTCAACATTGATTCAGAAGGGAATGCATCTTCTGATTATAAGGAGTGTACTGAAGCCTAGATGAAACTTTGGGAAGGTACACTGGGGCTCCTTTACAGAGCACTTAGAACTGAGCGTCGAAACCATCGCATTAAACGTCATCTCCGCAGAAGATGCAAACTGTCGTTTCTGTTGTGCCATTTTTAAAGCTGCAAGTGCAACAATTTCACACAGCTTCTGACCAGTGAACATTCAATGTTTGAATGAGGATTGTGCAGGCTTGCTGAGGCAGTATGAGCAGTCAGGTGATCTGGAGATTGTGTACAATCTTATAGAATTATTGGATGCCATTCACCAGGCTCAATGGGAGGAAGCGACAGTGGCGCTTGACTTTAAATGGTCAAGCCCAGAGAGCTGGAGCCTTTTTTGTAGATTAGGTATGGCTCAACATCTATGTGTACAAAGCAGGCCAAGCAATTACTCCAAATCAGTCATCTATTGAAGGTCTTCAAAGCTCATGTTGATGGAGTTCTCAAACGACAGGTACAAACGACAAGTGGCATCATTTTTTTAAGGAGTAATCCAATCAATATTAAGATGGAGCCATTCACTGGACTGGAACTGGATAAAGTGCTGAATGATTTAAAAATGGGTACAACTCTCAGATATGACAGAATTGCACCTGAATTCATGAAACATCTGTGTCCTTACGCTCAGCAATGGCTTGTTCGGTTTTTCCAAAGAATTCTGCGGAAATCCAAACTGCCTAGAATCTGGCACCAAGCGAAGATCACTATCTTGCTGAAACCTGGAAAGGCCCACACTTCCCTTCAAGTTACAGGCCAGTTTTACTTCTAAGCATCTGCTTTAAGGTGCTTGAGTGTCTGATTTCACAAATAATTTCACCAGCTATGGAAGGCATGATAGCACCAGAGCAAGCTGGTTTTTGCTGCAGTTGTAGAACATGCAATCAAGTCCTGATACTTACAACTTTCATTAAAAATGGATTCCAACATAATCTAAAGATTGTTTCTGTTTTCCTGGACCTGACCGTGGCATACAATAAGGTTTGACACATAGGCATTTTGGTGAAATTGTCTAGAACTATGCCAAGTTGGTTAGTATGTGCAATGGCTCTGTTTCTGAGAAATCTGTATTGGTGAAAGAACAAGTATTTGGAGGCACCAGAAGAACAGCTTCCCACAAGGATCTGTATTATCTCCAACATTATTCAGTTTATATTCGAATGACCTACCATACACCGGGTCTTGCAAGTTTATTTATGCAGACGACATATGCCTCGACACCCAGTTACACTCCTTTGACATACTTGAGTGTGTCCAGGATGCAGATATGACAGCTATTATTGTCATTTATGGCACCTAATCCCAAGTGGAAGTAAGACTGTTTTGAGCATCTTCCACTTACATCATACACAAGCAGGCAGAGAACTGAACAGAATTCTCAATGGTCAGTGAATTAACCAAAATTCACACCCTGTCTCTAAGTGTCACATTGGATAGAATTCTCACATATCGTGGACCATCTTATAAAGACAACAGTTAAGGTCAAAATGCACAACAACCTGCTCGGAAAACTGATAGAACGACATCGGGCATCAACACCAAATGTTGCACACTTCAGCTTTGGCACTCTGTTATTCAGCTGCAGAATATTGCACTCCAATATGGACTCGCTCATCTCACACAAAGATGATTGACATACAACTTAGTTCCACCATGCATATTATGTCAGGTACACTTAAATCTACTCCTCTATCACAGTTGCCAGTTCTCTGCAATATTGCTCCACCCAGTGTTCACAGAGCGGAAAACATAGCAAAGCTCATGATGAAATTGCATAATATGCCACATCTACTGTTAATTAAAGACTTGTTTAATCCACCACATGGTCATCTGCCCTCATGTCACCCATTGTGAATAAGTTTGCCAGGTGAGGGATTTACTGTAGAGGATGTGTGGTGAGCTTCATGGTCCTCAAAGAAAATCTCAAATGATTATCTTGTCTAAGACCCCACTCAATGTCAGCCCAGGTTTGAGTTACCATGAAGGCAATGGAGTCTTCTGAACCAGTTTTGTACCACACATGGAATTCGTGCTGCAATGGAATTTTGGTGTCATTTTAAAGACAGTTCACCAAGTCAATGTGGGCAGCCACAAACATGACCCATATTGTTGAGGACTGCAAAATGACAACTTCCTGGAGGTCTTCGCGCCTTGAACATTGTTGATAAGAACACTGACTCGGCTTGACCGGATTGAATATGCCAAATTGCATATTGGCCAAAACAAAAAGTGCAACGTAGTTAAAAAACAGATTTGGGTTATTTTATACTAATTTATTATTCCTGTTAGGCCTAAGAGCCCATCATCACCAGCAAACCTTATCTGAAGAGAATACGGGGAGTAAAGCCAAAGGCTGCCATTTAGAAAATAACACATTCCTGCTTTCCCTTTATGGGGAGGCACATTAGCAGCCACCACCTAGTTCCCAGTAAAGGTGTCAACTTGTTTTCTTTTAGTGTTCCACTGGACCTGAATATTGGCCAAAACAGAAAGTGCAGCATATTTAAAAACCACAGCATCATGGCTCTGGGTGAAGCAGATGCTGACCCTGCAGTATGGCTGCATTATCCAAGACTCTAGATAGCATGTCTAGGAACATCAGGTGAAATCCTGGCCACCCTGAAATCAATGGGAGCTTTGCCACTGACTTCAGTGGGGCCAGGATTTCACCCGAGGTGCCTCGATATCAGTGATGGGAGCCCTTGAAATATATAAATAAGATTCTGCTTTCTTGACTAAGAACCAAGGATGTGGTAACAGTCTTAAAAATACACAGTTGCTACCACAGTAAACTGTAGTTTAAGCAGTTTCTCATTTTATTTATGTAGTATCATTAAATCAATTTAAAAATCCAAAATAAGACATTGAGGAGAAATATCCACTTTTTCTATACTCTGAGTGTATACTATAGCCAGATAATTTAAAGGGAAGAGATTTCACACTGTTGACAAATCTGGTTTCTCCAAGTGAGCGAGTCCTGTTTCTACATACCAATATGCCATTTTTATCCACAGTGTGTGTTGTGGTGTGCCAGTTTTTCAAGTTCGGAGTTGTGCTGTGGTAATTTTATTTGAGACAACCATCAGATGGTTAGAGATGCTCCTGCTAATTTAGCACTGATGTGTCTGAACTATGGGTGCATCTCCGGGGTGTTTCTAAGGCTTTTAATTTTTCTTTGCTGCTATGTAGGTCAATTAAGGAGAGAAAATCCTATATTAGGAAACTTTGCACCTTGTATTAAAGTAATCTTTGCTTGACTGCTATGCTCAGTTGAATGCTCAACTATGTCATTTGTTGAAGCATTAACTGTGCAGTTTGTTGAAGCAACTAGAAGAAAGAAAGTTCAGCTACCAGCATTAAGCACCACAGGCCAAATACTGCAACATCATATTTATGTGAGTAATCCCTTACTCCAAGAGATTGCTCATGTGAGTAAAGATCAAAAGTGAGTGAGGCTTGCAGTATCTGGTGCCATGCTATCATTCTGCAGGATTTGGAGCTATGGGAAATAGCTAATAGGCCAACTATTCCACAGTCCTTGAGGGTGAATGTTATAGTGAAAGGAAAATTAGATATTAATGCCACACTCTACGAGTTATGGGGAGAAGCACTACGGCAAGACACCATTCCCGATATGAACATCCACCAATATAGAGAAACTCCAGATAGTAAAATATAAGATTTAGATAAACCAAGGGCAGGTCTACACTACAGGAGAAAGTCGATCTAAGCCACACAATTTGAGTTAGGTTAGTAACTCAAGTCGATTTAGCTTAGATCTACTTACCATGGGGTCCACACTACACTATGTCGACTGGAGACACTCTCCTGTTGACTCCATTCTCATTCTGGCGAAGTACCAGAGTCGACGGGAGAGCAATCTGCAGTCAATTTAGTGGGTCTTCACTAGACCTTCTAAATTAACCCCCAGTGGATCAATCGCTGCAGCATTGATCCACCAGTAAGCGGACACAAGCCCCAAGAGTGCTAAACCAGTTGGCCTACTTCTAGTCCCAGTAAAATAAAATACTTAAGCACATCTGTGTGACTCAGAGGCACATTGGAGCCAACTGGCAAAAAGCTCACTGTTCTTTACTATCAACTCCTGCCACAGACCTGGAAAAACTCACTACACCTCATATACCACTTTTGTGGTATTTATTCATAAAGGGTAGCAAGGGAGATCTCTTCTGAAAGTTTGTAACTTATCGATATTCATAATCATTGTGAGATGTGTGAACAGGTAATACTTAAGGAATAATGTAACTATATTGAAAAGTATGCTTTATGGTCTTGGAGTGAAAGTTAGTGACCAGGGAACAATACATCTCGGTGATGGCCCATTCAAGGGGGAGGGAGTTGTCACCCCTCCCTGGTTAGTTGGTGATATAATGCAAGTCTCAGTTATCTACACTTGTTCCATCTCTGAACAGTCAATGGAAAGCCATCAAAGTCAATTGCAAACAAAACCACTTGGGGGGGGGGGGGAGAGGGAACATTATAACAAACCGGGAATCACAGAGTCTGTGCATAAAGACAAAAAGACTGATTCAGTATATCACAGGGTAGAGAAAGATTCTGCATCCATTCACTGAGGAGACATCTTGTTAAGCCAGGGTGTTTCATGAAAAATTGGATCCTAGTTCTTGTGAAGCCAGCCCACCCTGCAACAGACTGAACTTTGGGGGAACCTACTTTGCTAGATAGGAAAGGCAACCATTAATACTTGTAGGCCCTAGTTTACATTTTATTGTTTTGTTTTATATTGTAACCACTTGTATCCATCACTCTCTCTCTCTCGTTTATAGAGGAATATCTATTTTTTTCTTAAATAAACATACAAATGCTATGTGATTTACAGCAGTGGTGGTTTAAGGTAAAACTAGGAAATTGAGGAACACTGGACCTTTGGGTGCAGAGGATCTGGAATATCTGTGAGTATCCAGTGTCAGGAGCAGGACATCACAGGAGAATGTTTCAAAGGGACTGGGGCTTACCTCTTGTTAGGCAAAGACAGGGCTTGTAGAGCCTGCAGGAGAGTGCTTGTGTGGCTAAGACTGGTGATGTTAGGGAGCTAACACCCAGTTACTAGAGGCAGGAGGTAATAAGGTAACTTTCAGTCCTGGGTACCCCAAGAACCATCACAGCCAAACTTTAAGCATGTGTGTAGCTCATTGCAGTCAATAGGGCTACACATTGCTTAAAGTTAAGCATGTGCTTAAGTACTTTGCTGTACTGGGGCCTCTAGTAATAAATGTGACTAGATTTTTAACATTTATTTTATATAAATGGTTCAAAGCACATAATTATTACTTTAGTAATGAAAAATATATTCTGTTTAGATTTGTCCACTTCCATGCTCTCTCTCACCTTTACAATCTACACTGTTAATAACTATAATTTATCTTCTGACAGTATCAGGCCATTATATAATATATCAATATATTTCTTCTTTGAATAGAATTAGGATATTACTCTTGTCTATTTGAGCTAATCAAAAAGATGATTTTAGCTTCTCTCTTTAATCAAGAAAAGTATATTGCAGAAACACGTCCAGTGGTGCAAAACCATAGAAAACATAGACAAATTATAATAGCTCTAAGAGGCATTAATTTCATTCTTGAAACACCTACAGACTATGAATTTAGAAAGACTCACTGAGATTTGCAGAAACAATGCTTTTTCAAAATACAAGCCTCTGCAGAGTTTATCATGCAATTTCCACATTAGAAATAAAAAACAACTCAGTTTTGAAATATATCTTTTGAGTTGGACCCTAAATTTATCATGTCTCCATAGTTCATATTTCGGTAAGTTCCCATTGACTTCTAAGGTAAATTTTCTTGAGTACAAACTATGGGACCAGGCTTCTATAAAGTTGAAATTCATCCATAGCATTGACTCATTATCTGTAATTATTAATTATTTGTAGAGTGCCAAATGTGTGCTGCATACTTTTCAGACAGGTTTGAAAACACAATTCTTTCTGCAAAGATTCTATAACCTAAACATATAAAGTATAGTTAAAGATAAGAGATAGAATGAAATAAAAGCAGTCTTACTGGACAGAGAAATTTAGGATGTCTTATTAATTTCATGATTTCCTTTGGCTTCTCTTGGTGTTTGGGAGTCACTGGTAAAAGAGGGGTTACGTTTTTTTAGTTATCTTAACACTTTTTGGGGGGGGAGGACAACGGTGAAAAGGACTTTTGGAATAAGTATATTTTAAGGAGGGGCTTCAATGTGGATAGGGCTTCCAGGCAAATGAGACAGAATGGCACAAAACCCAGAGACAAAAGAGCGTAGTTAGCTCTGCAGCTTGGATAGGGTTAGGGGTGGAGACAGAGTAGCTTTAAGGTTAATACCATAGAGTTTTCCTTATTCTAATAAAGGTCTTTTGTCAGAAGCAAGTGACTCCTATGATCCTTTACCTGTGTCACATGACAATTAAACCAAATGCCAACTACCTGAGACTACTTTTTAAATATGTTCTGACATTTTTATAAGAGCAAAAAACTCAATCATCTAGGAAAGTCAAAAAACTGTATAATAATCCTTGGATCTGGTCATTCGTTTGTTCTCCACCACACTGAATTTTTAGTGATGCAGCAATAATATGGGGTGGGGACAGCCAACTATCCAAATAATTAAATACCATGGCACTGGAGGAAATTAAGTGTATCCAGGACTGCGTGTGCTGAGCCTCCCTGGTTTTATCCCCAAGGGCCTGGAGGACATGGGGAGCAATCATTCTGCACCCTGGCCAAAAGGTAGGATCTGGCTTCCACAAGACTGCTAGATCAAATGTGAAACTATTACAATTCTTTCCCTATCTTTTCCAGGCCCCCACCCCCTTATCTCTTTCCCTCTCTCTTTATTCTTTTCTCTATCACCCACTTGTATATATTTTCCAATATCCCTTTTGTTATTCTATTTCTTACCCATTTATAATGAAAAGTTACCAGCAGTTCATAATGATAGCTAAGACTTGAGAGAGATTTGGAGTTTTAAATAAATTGTAGTAAATATTACTAAATAGTTTTTTTAATTATTATTTGATTGATTGTGGAGGGGTGGCATATTTAAGAAGACCATACTTCCCTAGGGTTGGTTCAAGTACTTTAAAATAAAAGTATTGCCATAGTGTCAGAAAAGACTAGACCTTCAAATTAATATTACATTGGCAGTAGGCTTTTACAGCCTACTTTCAGGGCTCTATGCTGGCTCTCCTGTTTAATGAGCAGTTTAATTTAAAACTTAAAATTATTAAGTGTCCAATGGAGTAATAAATAATGTAGCTTATAAATCCCTATCAAGCACATAAAACTACATTTGTCTTCCATTAACACCACACTTTTTAAGTAGCCTGACCTCTTCAGATATATAAGAACATAAAATTAGTACAGTTTGTCACAGGTCTTTTATATTTTAAGATGAAATTGTCTGTTTAGTCTAATTACCTCTGAGACAGTGACAGTTTTTGTTTTACTAATATGAAGCAGTGGTCCTTATTTGCATTGCTAATATTGACACAGAATGCTTTGCAACAAACAACTCAAATCTGTTCACCTTTGCAAGCAAGATGACACTTGGCCCAACTTGCAAACACTTACTCTGGTAAAGTTACAAATATGTGCAAGTTTTATCAATTGAATTGTAAACTCTCTGGGGGCAGTGACTGTGCATCAGCACCTAGCAGTAGAGTACAACACATAATATTACTATAACACAAATATAAATAATAATAATAGTCCCATTGACTTCATTGGAACTACATATGTGAGTTACAGGATCAGGCATATTGCTGTGTACATGTTATTTATCCCTTTGAAGCCGACATAAGATTCATGAAGAAAGCTGCTTGTTTTTAAACAAATGATACACACAATCTTTGTACTGATTGGAGGAAAAATGTCAGGTGCTCAGAACTGATATTTTTATCAAAATAAAGAAGTTAGCTGTTGGAAACTCAAACTCAGTTTTTCTTTCACAGTCATATGTTCTCATAGCAGATCTCTGTATTTATTACAAATTATCACTTTTTAAAAGTATAGATTTATTTGGTATTCTCTGTGTGATGTTTCTGAGTGCTTAGAGGATTGAATTGCAGCTGTTAAATACAATCTACTTAAACTGAATATCCGATTTCTGGAGAGCATTTTCACAGCTGATTAACGGCCAGATTCTAATATGCTTTCTCACATTGAATAGTATTTTATTCCACAAGGAGTCCCATAGAAGTCAATGGGCTACTTAAGGACTACAGAACATGAGATAGTGTGGCAGAATCTGGCCTCAAAAATAGCAAAATGAGAGAAAAATTATTATTCTTCCATTATGTATAAGGAACTATTATGTATAAGTGCTAAATTACAGAAGTAATGCACACCATACATAAAATTAAAGCTTCTAAAAGTTCAACTTTTAATAATTTATGTGTTTTAAATTACTTTATTTATATTTGGCAAGTAAGAGTTAGTGCACAAACTGGGGTTCTGTGCATGCCTTTGCACAACTCCCTGTAAGGTGATATATAAATCTTCACTTGCTATCCTATATGGAGACTGACAAGGACAGAATGAGCACCAAAGCAAATATGAGGTAGAAATGATTTTTTATTACTTTAGGTATTTCTAGATGTCAGATAAAAATGAGAACATTGCTAAAAATTTTGCAGACTGACAGCTGTGCCTTATGGATAACATTCTATGGTTTGATGTATGAGGCAGAAAATGTGAAAAATATTGTGAAGTACTACCTTGACATGATGATGGAAAGCCAGTGGAAGTGTACACTAACACTGGAGAAATGTAATAGACCACCAATAAACAAGAAAGGAAGACTTTATCCCAGCCTACAAAAGTAACATCAAACCTGACCTTCAAAAAAAAAAAAGAATGTAAATCACAAACTTTCTATTTCATTTAATTCTAACTGGCCATATTTTGATGCCTATGATTAAAGATGATCATCCTTGGAAATTTACTGGTATGGTAGCATTTTGTAGAATTGGCTATTATGTCTGTAAAATATAAAGAGATGATAAAATATATTTTTCAAGCAGTGTTTACAGTATTATAGAATTTGCAACATGATCTAATGTAACAGCCTACAGATAACATAATTTACTGTATTTAAGGATTAATAGGCAATAGTTATATACTTAAAATGCAGGATAAAATACCCAGCATGGTTTCATTCATTCAGGGCCTGCTTCAACTTTCACTGAAGTCAATGGAAAACTACAGACATGGCATCAAAATAATGGTAGGCCTTCTGAAAATTATTTTTTCAATCCTTTTCAGAAATATAATAAAATGTACCTGCAGCTGCTGTGTGTGAGAGTGAGAGTGTGAGAGAATGAAAACAGGATGGGACCGAAAGTTCCTAACATTCATTTAACATGTATCCATACATGTAGCTGTGCTGAATTACTGACACAGATACTAATATTATTTGTCCCCCTTTGAACAGAACCCACATCTTAAACAGTATAGTTCCTTTGTCAAAGGGGTCAAATTGTCTGTATCTGCAATCATTACAATATTAGTATGTAGTACAGAGAAAATATTTGACTCTGATCTCACACCAATTTTATGCTGGTGTAACTCCATTGACATCAATGGAGCTACTCTACTTTGATTTGTTTTAACCGTGCCTGTTCTGTTATCTGAGCATTTTCTCCTGCTTAATGTTCACTTGAAATCAGGCTTTTCTTATCATTTAGCTGAAGCTACAGTTATGCCATTTTTAATCAGATGAAAACAATAGTAGAACATTTTTCCTTATTGCGGAATATCCACAAGTTAGAAGAAATCCTCACTGAAAAATACACCCATGAAATCGCCGCAGGCTAAACAATCATTATCAATAGTGGACTATATTCACAAAGGAGCTTAGTCCTGGTGATGCTGAGCACTGCTGCCTCTAATTTTTAGGCACCTAAAAAAATCACTGGGATTCACAAAGTTTGAATTAGGCACTTAGGCTATCTATACAATGAATGGGAAGGCTTCTTGGAATGGAATTCACAAAAGCCAGCGCTCCTTACCTAAACAAGCCAATGGGAGGTGCCAGCTTCAGGGGCATGGTCCTAAATCCATCCCTCTCAGGGAGTTTGGTGCCTTAGTCCAGGCTGGAGGGAGACACCTCCTTCTGCTTGTGATTCTCAATTGGAAACCCTCTTCTGGTGTTAGGCACCTATGGTGCTATTGCAAGAAGCTGGGAAATTGAGGAATAGAAGGAGGAGGCGCTCCCTCATAACTTTTAGCTGCGTGGTTAGGATATTCACCTTGGATGTGGGAGACCCCAAGTCAAGTCACCCCTCCACCTGAGGGGGAGAAGAGACTTGAACAGGGATCTGCCACATCTCAGCTGAAGACTGAGGCCCTGATGCTTATCAGATCTGGCCTCACAGGCATAAGCTGGGGGAATATCTATATTCGCTTGGCTTGTGCCTCCCCACTAAGGCTTAGGCATTCAGATGCCTGGAATGATGCTGCAGCACACATGCACAGAAGCAGAAACATAGGCACCTGGGGCAGGGGGGGTTCCTTCAAAAATTTAGGTGCCAAGCAAGTTTAGGTGCCTACAGGGTTCAGCAGCAACTGCATGGGAATTTTGTGACTCCCAGTAGGGAGTGATTCTGGGGTTTAGGTCCCTAAAGTGTCAGTTAGGCACCTAGATCTTTTTGTGAAGCTGGCCCATAAAGCAAGCATAGCAATATTTAGAGAATATATCGAAGAGAACAATCTTCCATACCAGCACTTTAGGCAGTAGCCACAAAAGTGGACCATAGCATGCATATAAAGAAAAAGGGAAGAAAAATGGACAATATTCATACTCAGAATATAATGATTCAATACTTCCTCTTCAGAACCTACCTTATCTTCCATTTTATCAAATTGTACTCTGTGACAAAGTTCCTTCTCTGCCTTGGTGGGTCCTGTGCTTTTTGGTGGATTTGCTCACTTCAGAGGTTCACAGCAGCCCTCAGTTTGGCCACTTCTGCTCGAGGCTCAAACCTGCCATTCATTCCACTAACTTCATCACTGGCCAGCATGGGGGAATCGGAGAACAATCTCCTCAGGCTCTGTTGTCCCACCTAGTGAGTCGGGAACAGGCCAGATCCCTTTCCAAATTAGTGTTGGTCACAGACCAGGTCAACTCCTCCTGTGTCCAATCAGGAATTGGGGGAGATGGGGGGAACCCAGGCCCACCCTCTACACTGGGTTCCAGCCCAAGGTCCTGTGGATAGCAGCTGTCTACAATGTCTCCTGTATCAGCTGCATGACAGCTACAACTCCCTGGGCTACTTCCCCATGGCCTCCCCCCACCACCTTCTTTATCCTCACCGCATGATCTTCCTCCTGAAGCCTGATCACGCTTGTACTCCTCAGTCCTCCAGCAGCACACGTTCTCACTCCCTGAGCCTTGCACGCCCTCCTCTAACAGATGGGAGGTCCTTTTAAAACCAGGTGTCCTGATTAGTCTGCCTGCCATAATTGATTCTAGTATGTTGTTAATTGGCTCCAGGTGTCTTAATTAGCTTGCCTGTCTTAATTGGTTCAAGCAGGTTCCTGATTGCTCTAGCGCAGCCCCTGCTCTAGTCACTGAGGGGACAGAAAACTGCTTATCCAGTGGCCAGTATATCTGCCTTCTACTACTCTGCTGTACCCAACTGGCCTGGGTCTATCACAACCCATAAACATCTTTGGCATTGTCATAGTCAAACATACACACACACACACACACACACACACACACTTTGATCTTTAATTAATGTACGTTTTGCAGAAAACAATAAAGATGCATAAAAACACTTAATGAAGTAAACTCAGCAATGATGTGTACCCAGCAAGAAAAAGTAAAGCTTTCTTCTCCAATTCTGTGTTGCTTTATTAATATCAGGAAATATTTTTGTATAGAAATTGTATATTTCCTTTCATCTTCCAGATATCAGTCATAGTATATTCACTCTCCCACAGAGATGCCAAAGTTTCTAGTCAAGGGAAGTGAAGCTGAAGTAGTAAGAACCAATAAATAGGTAAGAATATTCCAAAATTTCTTCTAAAGAAAGAGGGAGGTTGAATTAGCAAGGGAGGAGAAAGTTATTTTCACAAAGACCCACTCTCTTAGCACTGTGGGGTGGCTCAAATGTTCATATTACTAGATTTTACAAAATTTTCCATCACCTCAAATTTTCAGCGAGCAAGCACACTACTCTTAAGTAAGATGCCTGCCAAAGATTCCATATTCTCAATTTGCATTTGTGATTCATTAATTTCAACATAAAAATCTTTCATATTCGTATTTCCACACACTCAGTTCTCCATTCTGAGTCAACCATTTTTGACTAGATTTGATCCAAAGATGGTGCAAATGAATTAAATTTGGACTGTAGGCTTTGGGTAGCCACCAAAATAACTTCCAGTGTATCTTTGTAAGTACCTCCTATTGCTGGGCTTTATTTTTAGGGTCAGGATCCCAATTAGCTAACTGGACATCAGCCAATGCAGCAACAGCAGGCAGTGACCATAAATGAGTGTGAGAGGACAAAGACAACCTGTTCTTTATTCTGTCAGTCCCATTTGGTGTCACAGAACAGCCAACAGATATGGATTGGTCAATCAAATTGCCATACTTACCCTACTGCTTTGTTTTAAATCAAGACTGCGGGCAGGTATACGAGGCCACCATAAGGCATGTTAGCCCAAGCTAAGAAAGAGTGGGAGATTTTTCAAATGCCTTGTAAAATCTGGGCAGCTAACTCCTGTTTTCTGCCTTCAAAAATCTGTCCCAATAACTATGCTAAGGAGCAAGAGAAAATAACCCAATGATTCACAACCTATGGCTCCTTGACTTCTGGCAGGTGAGTAATTCCATAGACTCCAATGAGACTACTCATATGAGTCAGGTTAAACACAAGGAGAAGTATTTGTAAGCTCAGAGCCTACATTAGTTTGTGCAGAGCAATCACCTCTCCAGACAAAAAAACCACAGATATTTAATTATAAATAAACAATTCAAGGATAACATCATAGAATTACAAAAATGACAAGCAGGGGAGCCAGAAAAGAGGATTAATCCTCCCATTCCTTGTGACATGCTTTGTGAGGGTTTCCTCGGAAGCCAAATCTCTGACAGGGGTGCAGGATGGACATAAAAGGCACCAGTGGCAAAAACAGGGGAAATTGAAAAGCTCACCCGCCCAACACCATTCACATAATGTCACCTCTGGAAGTCCTCAGAAAGTAGAGGGTTAGCAGATACTTTCATTCCTAGCATCAGTGTCAGTGGAAGGCTCGAAAAGCAGGATTTAACTATCACGATACCACTTCCAAGTCTACACAGAGGTAAGGACTGACAGCTGAGGCCCTGACCCCAAACAGCAGCATCTGGATCAGATGGCCACAAACCATGGATATCACTTCTGCATCTCATCACAACAGCCCTAACTCCAAACAGTAGCCACATCTTTTGTATTTGTCGAGGAAAAGTCTGCTGGACTAGTTTATAGCACAAATAAGTGAGTACAGATAAACAGTTTCCCCTTCACTATGGTGTCTGGTATCTTGCATTAAAAACAAAATGATTGTTACTTCATATGCCGATTGTCAATTTCATACTGCCTTCGGTTGGTCTGTGTCAGACTACCTTGTCATAAGGAAACTGTGATGAAATACTGAAACAAGACCCATGGATAAACTTTAATTGAACACCTGACAGTGACATTTATAAACTCTGCAGAAAACACTTTATTATACCAGTAATGCTTATGACATTAGTATCCATGCATACATTCTCAAAAGCACTATTTATAATTATGGATGCAATATTTTTTGCTCTGGTAGTTGATATTTGCACACAAATCATTTATTTCCAGGACCCTAAATGACGAGTTCTGAAAAACAAGTACAAGAAAAAAATGTCCTTGTGGCAATTCCCTGCTGGGAACATAAAACTAGTTATGCTAGAAATGTGTCACTCACAGACCCTGGGAGACAGGCCAGTCCTCGCTTACAGACAGCCCCCCAACCTGAAGCAAATACTCACCAGCAATTACACACCACGCAACAAAAACACCAACCCAGGAACCAATCCCTGCAAGAAACCCCGTTGCCAACTCTGTCCGCATATCTATTCAAGGGACACCATCATAGGTCCTAACCATATCAGCCACACCATCAGGGGCTCATTCACCTGCACATCTACCAATGTGATATATGCCATCATGTGCCAGCAATGCCCCTCTGCCATGTACATTGGCCAAACTGGACAGTCTCTACACAAAAGAATAAATGGACACAAATCAGACGTCAAGAATTGTAACATTCAAAAACCAGTAGGAGAGCACTTCAACCTCCCTGGATACTCAATAACAGACTTAAAAGTAGCAATTCTTCAACAAAAAAAACCTTCAAAAACAGACTTCAATGAGAAACTGCAGAACTGGAATTAATTTGCAAACTGGACACCATCAAATTAGGCCTGAATAAAAGACTGGGAGTGGATGGGTCACTACAAAAAGTAAAGGTAGGAGTGACTAACAGATTTATTTGAGCATAAGCTTTCATGGGTAAAAATCCCACTTCTGAAGAGCATCTGAAGAAGTGGGGTTTTTACCCACAAAAGCTTATGCTCAAATAAATCTGTTAGTCTTTAAGGTGCCACCGGACTCCTTGTTGTTTCTACAAAAAGTAATTTTCCCTCTGCTGATACTCACACCCTCTTGTCAACTGTTGGAAATGGGCGACGTCCACTTTGATTGCATTGGCCTCATTAGCACTACAAAAGTAATTTTACCTCTCTTGATATTCACCCCTTCTTGTCAACTGTTGAGAATAGGCCAATTCCACCTTAACTGAATTGGCCTCATTAGCACTGACCCCCCCACTTGGTAATGCAGCTCCCATCTTTTCATGTGCTATAATATGTATACTGCTTATATATTTTTCACTCCATGCATATGATGAAGTGGGTTTTAGCCATGAAAGCTTATGCCCAAATAAATTTGTTAGTCTCTAAAGTGCCACTAGGACTCCTCATTTTTTATGAGGAAGCCTGTAACCATGAAATTTCTAGCCCACCTTTGTACATTCTAAAGGTCTGGACAAGTTATAGGTAAAGATTCATTTTTTTTAATCTAAAATGAACTTGAATTCCAAACTTTGGGCAAAATCTTCAAGTTGGTGGGATTTTTAGGTGCTCAGCACCTCTGAAAATTTAGCCTGTCGGGATTGCTCATCTGAAATTGAAGCTGGCCCTTGATGATGCACAGAGGGGAAGTTGCAAGGAAAGGGTTGTCTCCTTCTCGCCTGTCATGGTCTGTGTTAGGACAGCCATAATTGCTGGTCCTGGGCACAGGGGAATGAACAGCACCTGAAATGTGGATGTGGAAAAAGCTAATGTGCTCAATGCTTTTTTTGCCTCTGTCTTCACTAACAAGGACAGCTCCCAGACTGCTGCACTGGGCATCGCAACATGGGGAGTAGATGGCCAGCCCTCTGTGGAGAAAGAGGTGGTTAGGGACTATTTAGAAAAGCTGGACGTGCACAAGTCCATGGGGCCGGACGAGTTGCATCCGAGAGTGCTGAAGGAATTGGCGGATGTGATTGCAGAGCCATTGGCCATTATCTTTGAAAACTCGTGGCGAACGGGGGAAGTCCCA
Organism: Natator depressus; assembly: GCF_965152275.1. Taxonomy (NCBI): domain Eukaryota; kingdom Metazoa; phylum Chordata; order Testudines; family Cheloniidae; genus Natator; species Natator depressus. The sequence goes on from NC_134237.1 coordinate 50,252,935, forward strand.
GATGACTGGAAAAAGGCTAATGTAGTGCCAATCTTTAAAAAAGGGAAGAAGGAGGATCCTGGGAACTACAGGCCAGTCAGCCTCACCTCAGTCCCCGGAAAAATCATGGAGCAGGTCCTCAAGGAATCAATCCTGAAGCACTTACACAAGAGTAAAGTGATCAGGAACAGTCAGCATGGATTCACCAAGGGAAGGTCATGCCTGACTAATCTAATCGCCTTCTATGATGAGATTACTGATTCTGTGGATGAAGGGAAAGCAGTGGATGTATTGTTTCTTGACTTTAGCAAAGCTTTTGACACGGTCTCCCACAGTATTCTTGTCAGCAAGTTAAAGAAGTATGGGCTGGATGAATGTACTATAAGGTGGGTAGAAAGTTGGCTAGATTGTCGGGCTCAACGGGTAGTGATCAATGGCTCCATGTCTAGTTGGCAGCCGGTGTCAAGTGGAGTGTCCCAGGGGTCGGTCCTGGGGCCGGTTTTGTTCAATATCTTCATAAATGATCTGGAGGATGGTGTGGATTGCACTCTCAGCAAATTTGCGGATGATACTAAGCTGGGAGGAGTGGTAGATACGTTGGAGGGCAGAGATAGGATACAGAGGGACCTAGACAAATTGGAGGATTGGGCCAAAAGAAACCTGATGAGGTTCAATAAGGATAAGTGCAGGGTCCTGCACTTAGGACGGAAGAATCCAATGCACAGCTACAGACTAGGGACCGAATGGCTAGGCAGCAGTTCTGCGGAAAAGGACCTAGGAGTTACAGTGGACGAGAAGCTGGATATGAGTCAACAGTGTGCCCTTGTTGCCAAGAAGGCCAATGGCATTTTGGGATGTATAAGTAGGGGCATAGCGAGCAGATCGAGGGACGTGATCATTCCCCTCTATTCGACATTTGTGAGGCCTCATCTGGAGTACTATGTCCAGTTTTGGGCCCCACACTACAAGAAGGATGTGGATAAATTGGAGAGAGTCCAGCGAAGGGCAACAAAAATGATTAGGGGTCTGGAACACATGAGTTATGAGGAGAGGCTGAGGGAACTGGGATTGTTTAGTCTGCAGAAGAGAAGAATGAGGGGGGATTTGATAGCTGCTTTCAACTACCTGAGAGGTGGTTCCAAAGAGGATGGTTCTAGACTATTCTCAGTGGTAGAAGATGACAGGACAAGGAGTAATGGTCTCAAGTTGCAGTGGGGGAGGTTTAGGTTGGATATTAGGAAAAACTTTTTCACTAGGAGGGTGGTGAAACACTGGAATGCGTTACCTAGGGAGGTGGTAGAATCTCCTTCCTTAGAAGTTTTTAAGGTCAGGCTTGACAAAGCCCTGGCTGGGATGATTTAATTGGGGATTGGTCCTGCTTTGAGCAGGGGGTTGGACTAGATGACCTCCTGAGGTCCCTTCCAACCCTGATATTCTATGATTCTATGATTCTATGAAATGGTCAGAAGGAGGCAGGGCCATGGCTTTGCCTTTTCCTCACACAGGCACACAGAGCATTAGCAGCACATTGAAGGGAATAAAGTGTGCTCCCAATAGGTGTATCAGTGATCACACTTATTCTGTAGGCATGGGGATGACTCATCTGCCCCAAAACAGGGCTGAGCCTAAATGGCACAAATAACCTAAATGACATTTTGGGCCTTGAAATAAGAACACTGGAAATGATAGAAAACTATCAGGAAGGGAAATGGATTCACCAGCATAGTCACAATCCGGACTTCTGGGTTATTTAGTGAGATGCCAATAAATTTGGGCTAACCAATTTGCTTTTCCTTCTTGCTTTGACAACATTTCCTGTTGCTTTGACAACATTTTCCTCACTGCCAGAGCAATCTGCACTGAAGGCTCTGAATTTACCCTTGTGTAAGGTATGGATGTAATGTCACATCTGTGCATGTGGCTAGTTGATTTTTGTAAATCTTTGGTGCCTCATCGTACCTGGGACTTACATAGATCACCATATATTTACAGATGCTAGAGTAAATGAAAACAAATATTTTAGCACAATATGATATGATTTCAAGTAGACCTCTTCTAAATACTATACTAACTAAATATGCCACAGGATAAAATACAAAACTAACTGAGCTGGCAATGTTAATTATTAAAATACTTAAAAAATAAAAATAAAAACCAACCCCAAAAGATGCCAAAATCTGATCTCAGTTACATGAAAGTAAATCTGGAAGTCCCACTCAGATATCAGCGAGGTTGCTTAGGACTTACACCCTGTGAAACAAGACTTTGATCCTCGATAATCAAATTAAGGATAGTGAGATAGAGCCATATCCTTAGCAAATATAAATCAACTAAATTCTGTTAGCTTTAATACAGCTAGGTTGATTAACACTAGCTGAGGATGTGGCTCGATTATTCTTACATGTACAAGTTAAATATTAGACCTGGTCAGAAAATGGAATTTTAATTTTAGGAGAAATTTCAACATTTTGACATTTGTTTTCATTCCAATTAAAACATCAAAATTTCCTGCTGAATGAAAATGCAAAAAAAATTCAATTTGGAGCCAATCTTTTTTTTTCCATTTCAATAATGTTGAACCATAATATTGAATATACAGAATATACAAGTATAACAGTATTAAAATTAATTTGTAATATAAGTCAAAAATAAAAACAACAGTCTAAACAAAATATTTCAATGTTATTGAAATTAAATGATAGTCAAAATCAAAAGCCATTGACTTTCACATTAACAATTTAGTTAAAAAATCAACATTCTCCTTTCTAAGTGTTTCAATTTAGACAGAACTGCATTTTCCTATGGAAAATTGTTCCATCACAAAAAAATTTCAACCAGCTCTATTAAATGTACATGACAAATATATCTCTCTTCAATGCCTAATCACTGGAATAATAGTTATAAGACAACAGTAATTAGGAACAGCTTTTCTTCTTTTAAACTAACCTTTTAGTAAGAGTGCACCAGTATCCTTAGTGATGTGTATCTTTTGAAACATAGTGAAATCTATTTGAGGCTAAATTATTTTTGATCTGTTTATAGAAATGGTCAGAATAAAATATTACTATGAGCAGATTTATTTTATTTATAACATAGTGTACATTGCTCCACCTCAGAGGGGGAAATCAACTGCAAAAATTTAGCAAAGCTGAAGTGCAGATATGACTGATATCTGCCTCCCAGCTGAAGATGAATGGAAAATTGCCAAATGCTACATATACATAATGCTTTGATTTTCAAAGAGAGTTGGTTTTCAGTCATCTTATTTGACATTTTCTCCTTAAGTTTCAAATTATTCCTCAGCACAAATTGCATGTTTGCCTAATGTGCTCTGTTGTAAAGTCTGGTTTGATCACATCTCTTGTAGGCTCTTTCTTGAGGCAGTTGTAGTTATAAATAGGCCACAAGCATTGTTTACAATACAGACTAATCTGTGACTTTGTCAAAAGAGCAAGTGAAAAGACTGAGAAATCCTAAACCATTAATCGCAACTTTGAATTTCATTCCAATTACTCTAAAGGGTCATCCAAACTGCTGTTATTTTTTTTTCTTTTAAGATGGGTGAAAAATAGTAAAGGGCAATTTTAGCATATGTAAAGTACAGTACATAAATATAATGGGAAGGGTAACCACCTTTCTGTATAAAGTGGTATAAAATCCCTCCTGGCCAGAGGCAAAGTCCAAATGTACAAGGTTAAGAAGTTCAGGTAACCTGGCTGGCACCTGGCCCAAAATGACCAATGAGGGGACAAGATACTTTCAAATCTGCAGGGGGGGAAGGCTTTTCTCTGTCTGTGTAACACCTTTGCCAGGAACAGATCAAGGATGCAAGCCCTCCAACTCCTGTAAAGTTAATAAGTAATCTAGCTAGAAAATGTGTTCGATTTTCTTTGTTTTGGTTTGTGAAATTCGCTGTGCTGGAGGAAATGTGTATTCCTGTTTTTGTGTCTTTTTGTAACTTAAAGTTTTGCCTAAAGGGATTCTCTATGTTTTGAATCTGACTGCCTGTAGGATTATCTTCCATTCTGCTCTTACAGAGTTGTTCTCTTATCTTTTTTTGTTGTTCTAATAAAGTTCTGTTTTTTTAAATAATCTGATTGGGTTTTTTGGGTCTTAAAAATCCAAGGCTGGTTTGTGCTCATCTTGTTTATTCTCAAGCCTCCCCAGGAAAGGGGGTGTAAGGGCTTGGGGGGATATTTTCCCTGTTCTTTGTCTCAATCACTTGGTGGTGGCAGCATACTGTTCAAAGACAAGGCAAAATTTGTGTCTTGGAAAAGTTTTTAACCTAAGCTGGTAAAAATAAGCTTAGGGGGGTTTTCATGTGGGTCCCCACATCTGTACCGTAGAGGAGGGGAACCCTGACAAGTTATAACAAGGGTCTGTTATGTCATGCATATGGGACCTGACCATGGTTTTAAATGTAACCCTGTGTCAATGTTCAAGGCAATAGCACAGCTTGGGGTCTCATGCTTAGGTCTCAAGCTTTGACTCCCCAGTGGATGTAAAAAAAATTTTCAATTACTGCTCTTAAAATTTCCAGGACCAGAGCAAAATAATTGCAATTTTAGCCACAACTGACACTTCTGGGTAATGCCCCAGGACATCACCCCACAAACACTTCCCCATTTGAATTATGCTTCATTGTGTGAATAGACCCATTCAAATCAATATTAAAGACTACTCACAGAGGTAAAGGTTTGCAGGTAAGTCCCTGAAACTTAAAGCAAGAAAGCTGAAGTCCTGATATTGATTCTTAGATTTGAAATAAAACAGTTGAGAAATTAAACCTGAAATGTAAGCATAAATATAGTCATAAGTTTCATTTCAAGTAAAGTCCTCAGTCAGGTTGGGAAATTTCAACTGCAAAGATTTGCCTGAGGGAAAACTGTTTGCTAAAACTGTAGTACTTCAACTAAAGAGGAAGGATGTGTGAATAACTGTCAAATGTACAGTTCTGACAGATTTCAAACCTGTCATTCTCTCTTCCCCACCAAAGAAAGAAAGAAAGAAAGAAAGACACCTGTCCAGCTCTGATAAGGAAAAATCTGGATCTCTCACATCTCTCAGACATGGAATTTCAGAGGCAAAGACTTTGAAATATAACAGATTCTGTTCACAATACAGGGAGGGAAGAGAATCAGTGCTTCACAAGTTTTGTGAATTGTATAACCAGTTGCATTGCATCAGCTTGTTTTATGTCACCCAAACTCATTATTACAGGTGAGTGAACCATAAAAAGTTATCAGTCTATGAGCAATATCCTGAAGAACTGCACTGAAGCCAAATGACAAATATGATCTCACTTTAAGTGATTTTTAAAATTACATTCATAGCATTACTCATGCATGGCACTGCTGCACATTTCCAGCCTTAATCCCCTCATGTTTGGTGATAAGCTATTGGGCTATATACATAATAACCTAGTACTGGGCGTGCCCATGTTACATGAGGGCAGATAAGAAATAAAGTTTCCTGTTTGTTATTTTGACAATTAATGATATTTTAAATAAAAGGTGAGATCCTGCAATGGTCTGTGCATGGAACTCCAATTGACTTCAGTAGGAGTACTGGTTATGGATTGCTTACAGGAGTTTATAGCCTAAATTGTGTGTTTCATTTGCTAGACAATGGATTAAAGAGAAAGGAGGAAAAAATTGCCTTGAAATTTGGTGATAGCTGAGAGTCCTTCAGCTTTGATGTTACAAGGCCATTAAAATTTAACAGAGTTAAAATATTAAAGTCCCCAGTAAAGTTACAGTACATGTTCATCAAAATCTAAATCACAACTAGTCAACAATGAATGTCTATTAAAATTCTAAACAATTACATTAGAGAAACAAATTGAAAGGATCATTAGAAACGGATAAATATAATAAGAGCTGCTAAAATTATTTCACTAAACTTGATGAACTGTTTATAATTAATCATAGAATCATAGGACTGGAAAGGACCTCGAGAGGTCATCTAGTCCAGTCCCCTGCACTCATTGCCGGACTAAATATTATCGAGATCATCCATGATAGGTGTTTGTCTAACCTGCTCTTAAAAATCTCCAGTGATGGAGATTCCACAACCTCCCTGGGCAATTTATTTCAGTGCTTAACCACCCTGTCAGTTAGGACATTTTTCCAAATGTCCAACCTAAACTGCCCTTGCTACAATTTAAGCCCCTTGCTTCTTGTCCTGTCCTCAGAGGTTAAGGAGAATAATTTCCTCCTCCTCCTTGTAACAACCTTTTATGTACTTGAAAACTATTATGTCTACTCACAGCCTTCTCTTCTCCAGACTAAACAAACGCAATTTTTTCAATCTTCCCTCATAGGTCATGTTTTCTGGACCTTTAATCATTGTTGTGGTTTTTCTCTGGACTTTCTCCACTTTGTCCACATCTTTCCTGAAATGTGGCACCCAGAACTGGACACACTACTCCAGTTGAACCTAATGAATGTGGAGGATAGTGGAAGAATTACTTCTTGTGTCTTGCTTACAACACTCCTGCTAATACATCCCAGAAGGATGTTCACTTTTCTTGCAACAACGTTACACTGTTGACTCATATTTAGCTTGTGATCCACTCTGACTCCCAGATCCCTTTCTGCAGTACTCCTTCCTAAACAGTCATTTCCCATTTTGTATGTGTGCAACTGATTGTTCCTTCCTGAGTGGAGTACTTTGCATTTGTCCCTATTGCATTTGTCATCCTATTTACTTTAGACCATTTCTCCAGTTTGTCCAGATCATTTTGAATTTTAATCCTACCCTCCAAAGCACTTGCAACCCCTCCCAGCCTGGTATGGTCCACAAACTTTATAAGAAGAAAAGGAGTACTTGTGGCACCTTAGAGACTAACAGGTTTATTTGAGCATAAGCTTTCGTGAGCTACAGCTCACTTCATCGGATGCATGCAGTGGAAAATACAATAGGGAGATTTTATATACACAGAGAACATGAAACAATCAGTGTTACCATACACACTGTAACAGGAGTGATCAGGTAAGGTGAGTTATTACCAGCGGGGGCGGGGGGGGACCTTTGTAGTGATAATCAAGGTGGGCCATTTCCAGCAGTTGGCAAGAATGGGTGAGGAACAGTGGGGTGTAGGGTAGATGCCCAGGTGAACGAGCCTCTGACAGTGTGGCTGATGTGATTAGGCCCTATGATGGTGTCCCCTGAATAGGTATGTGGGCACAGTTGGCAATGGGCTTTGTTGCAAGATAGGTTCCTGGGTTAGTGTTTTTGTTGTGTGGTGTGTGGTTGCTGGTGAGTATTTGCTTCAGCTTGGGGGGCTGTCTGTAAGCAAGGACTGGCCTGTCTCCCAAGATCTGTGAGAGTGTTGGGTCGTCCTTCAGGATAGGTTGTAGATCCTTGATGATGCGTTGGAGAGGTTTTAGTTGGGGGCTGAAGGTGATGCCTAGTGGTGTTCTATTATTTTCTTTTTTGGATGATAATCAAGGTGGGCCATTTCCAGCAGTTGACAAGAACGTGTGAGGAACAGTATATAAAATCTCCCCACTATATTTTCCACTGCATGCATCCGATGAAGTGAGCAGTAGCTCACGAAAGCTTATGCTCAGATAAATTTGTTAGTCTCTAAGGTGCAACAAGTACTCCTTTTCTTTTTGCAGATACAGACTAACACGGCTGCTACTCTGAAACTTTATAAGTGCACTCTCTATACTATTATCTAAATCATTTATGAAAAACAGGACCCAGAACTGATCCCTGCAGAAACCCACTCAATATGCCCTTCCAGCTTGAATCAACCACTGATAACTACTCTTTGGGAATGGTTTCCAACCAGTTATACACCCACCTTATAGTAACTCCATCTAGGTTGTATTTCCCTAGTTTGTTAATGTATAGTCTTCTTCTTTTATACATTTCATTGTTGGGATGTATAAATTTCAGAGGACTAAGGCTTCCAAATATAACAAGATGGAGCTTTTCTTAGCATCTGGTGGCCAGTGAATAATAAAAGTAAACAAGAAGTCATTGAATATTTTTTGTAATTTATATATTGTACAGTAACTACAAATATATACATTTATGTAGTACATGTATTCACCCATTCCTGTGTCTCGTTATTATTAGTGCCCTTGCCTCTGTTTTACAAACCAATACAACATTTTAAACTGAAATCAATAACCAGGCTTTGTTTTTAAGCCTTAGCCCTGATGCTCTTAAAATTAGAAACCATCAGTATGGTTAAGTCCTACTCTTCTAGTGAGCACGCATCACACATCTGTTTTGGTGCAAAGGATAGAGTGTGTAGTCTGCCCTGTTGCGTGTGTGTTTTCCTGTGTTCTTTAATTTAACGTATAAAATATGTATCATTTCAATTCAAGTCCCTTGCTGTCATGAACAGGTGGCCTACCCAGATGTACAAGGCAATGAATCTGATTGAGGTCCCAACAGGAGTAGCAGAAGTAAGTGCAATGGATAAGGCAAAGGATTCTAAGCACCTCCTATCTGTTGTTCCCACACCCAGTCTCCATATGTTATCAGTAGAGCATTTTCAGACTTCAGAAGCAAAGCTAGGAAAAAAATAGATCTCATTTTTCTTGCCAAATATTCAGATATGCACCACTAAAAACACCCATCTCCGCGGGAAGGGTGGGGAGGAGGGAATTGGCCATAGCTCTAAAGGCAGTCACTTTTTGTTCGAAATTTTTTACCACGTCTATAGGAACCACTACTGTCCAATGATTATATGAGGGAACCCAAATGACTATAATCCTGTCCATGGCATTTATGCACTCTGTGATCTAGAATAAAAATAATATGCACATTATTTTATATGTACAAATAACCAGCAATATGCTGGAAAATAAAGGTTTATCCTCACACAAATCATGCACACTTTGCTCTTGAAAAGTTGGCTTTTAACTCCTCTGTGCATCAATTCCCAATCAGTAAAACAGAGATAGTAATAGCTCTCAGATCTGGGTGCTGTGATAATTAATGAGTTCATTTTTTAAAAGTGCTTTGAGATCCTTGGGTGGAAAGCACTATTGAAGCGTGCAGTATTAAAAAATAACCATCCTCTTTTTTCCTGTGAGCAGTAATGGATCAGAGATTGATGTTTCCATTCACTTTGAATTACATGTGTTAACTTTTTAATAAATGGAAATATTAATATTTGTTTTCTCTTTAAGAGCTTGGCTGATCATTTATCCAATAGTAATTTCCTTGCTCTGTGCCAAATCCTGAGGCATTTACTTAGTTTTTATTCAATCTTTACTTAGGAAAAATTATTTACTTCTCTTGGAGTTTGCCTGAGTGAGGAAGGAATAAAAACTGAATGAAACCATCAATGTTTGCAAAGTTTATTTGGATTTTCCTTGGCTTAATTGATACCAAGTTCTGAATGCAAAAACCTATCTGCCTAATCATACCCAATCAATTCTGTAAAATTGATAATTCTGAAAAATTCTGTGGGGAAATACTAGAGAAACCCATGGTATAAAAGGATAGAGAATGAAGCAAATGCATCTGAATTCTTCTAACTTGTAAGTTTAAATCCTTTCCTCAGAGCAGGAGGCAGTCCTGCTGAGTGTCAGCAGCATAAAAAGAGACTACACAAAATACCTTTGCAAAAACTCAAATTTCCTTTATTGATATACTGTAGGGAGCCATTTAGGTAATAGGATCCATAAAATGAACCTCAAAGAACATTTCTGAGTTATGTAATGAAACTACTTCACAGCAACGGACATAAGTTTCTTTCTCCTTCTCTACCTTGTCCCATCAGTTGGGATCAGTGGCTCTTGTTCTTCATCTCCAAGTGTCCATGACAAGTGTATTTACTAATCTGATACCAACCTTCTTCATGTACTCTTCAACATCTTGAACCACTTTTTTCTAGATCTTCCTCATGGTTTGTCCTGTGACTATAGGTTCTTGTATTCAATTGCCAACATATCATCTCATCATCTCACATGACCCAGTCATCTCAGTTGATACTCTGTACTTTTCCATGAAGGGGGCTACCTGCATCATGGCTCATACCATTTCATTGTGTAACAGATCAGCTCTCATCTTACTCAGCATCCACCTGAGTATTCTCATTTTGGCAGTGTGTAGCATTTATTCTTTTTTCTTCCTTGTTGGCCAACATTATGATGCTTATGTCATTGCTGGCCTAATTGCTCTTAGTTTACTTGGCATATTCCTATCACAGAAAATTCCTATCATCTCCCTCCATTTACACCAAGTGCTCTTCATGCAGCTTCTGCTACTCACATCCACATTCCCATCCTGGCTCAACACAAAAATGGAGGTATTTAAGTTGTTACATAGACTAACTCTATACCATCCAGTTTTGCTGGCTTCTCATCCCTCTTAATGAAGTATCGCATGTCTTCCATATTTTGTTGGCTGATTTGTAATCCAATTTCCTCAAATGCAACCCTCCGTAATTCTAGGTCCCTTTCCAATTTGTATTTATCTACACATCACAATATAACATCATCAGTGAAAAGACTGCCCTATAGAGCCTCTCCCCTAATCTGATGCATCAACATGTCCATTACTATCAAAAGTAGGAATGGGTGTCCATTTGTTCCTTGGTGTAGACCTAGTAAGTATAAGTTTCCTATCCTTTGAAAAACTTTAGGTTCAACCTTCCCACTCCACCCACCTCCAGTCGACATACCCAAATTTTCTGACTGTTCTCTGGAAAAGGGTATCTTAGGCTACCAATACCCTCCTCGATCCCCTCCAAAATAAAAAATAAAAAGCACAACTCTAATGGAAAAGTTCATCACAATGATTACCCCAAGAAAAACTAAGGATAAATGTTCAGCAAGTAAAGCTGCAGTGCAATCAATTCTGATTTAGGTCTGACTCTTCAGTCACTAACATACCTATCACTATCTTTCTCAGTTTTCTGAGCAGTTGACTCTATACTGGCCATAAATATTCAAGGTGAAATTCTGGCCCCACTCAAGTCAGTGGCAAAATTCCCATGCTAAAAACTGCAGAAGTTTCAGTGTTGTGATTTTTCACTGAATGATCAGCTCATGTTGTAATCTTGACTGGTAAAACTATCTGAGCCAATGCCTGGAAACTGTTGCCCAAGTGAGCCAGGGAAGAAAAGGTGTCACGTACTCTAATGCATTTTTCAGTGGGATTATCATTGGATCTTGAAACTGAAACAGCACCAGGTAAAAATATTTTCACTTTATTTTTAACCCTCATAGGGTCTGAAAACCAGTGGTTTCTGCATAGAAAATGCCCATGTTTTCCTATACCTGCTGCTGTTTCTTTTTACTGTTTGATTGCCCCCAATGCATTCTTGCAAACACTGTCTCCATGCTCCAGAGAATTTTCCTGCTATGCCACAGAGAAATTCCCCTTGCTTCTGTTCTTCCCACTCCTCTTTCTCTTCTCTCACTAATGAGAGAACAGTGAGCATTCACGCTCTGCCCTGTGTGAAGTAGTATCATTGTGAGTTTACAAGGCAATCTGTCACCTTTGTTATGAGTAATTCTATCCTCCCACCGCCGGTCTCCAATCCAACAAGCCACAGAGACCACCATTACTCACTTTCTCGATCACTAACCCTGGAGTGGGCCTTATCGTTTTTTAGGAAACCTCTGAGCCCTTGAAATTTCAAAGTTTGACAGCATGAACTCCCAATGTCAAATGGTTATCAGTGCACAATTCCGTCCATGTCTCCATGGATTTTTATAACCTCTATTTCCTTGCCTTCTTCATGTGAAATCATTTTCTGCCAGAGGCTAGTACGAAAAGTCATCTTTCCACCAAGATACAAAATCTAGTAGTCATCCAAGATATATTAAATGTTTTTATGTCTATAAAAATGGCCTGACAGATAGGAAAGACATGTATTTGGGCTATTTAATTTAGACATAAAAATGTCCAATAAGTAAGAAAAAACACAAACCCAACACTCCAGCTCCTTAACAGATAATATTTCTTTGGCTTCCTGACAGCTTGAGTCTTGTATGATGACAATCACCTATTGGTGTCCTTAGGACCCTGAACTATCCAAGCTAAAAGAGCAAAGAAAAGTAATTTGACATAGATCAGGGAAACTAGTATTTGAATATTAGAGCTGAGTCCAATAATTCACAACAAACATACATTTTTCCATTTTAACTCAGCCTTACTTATTACAGAGAAAAACTCCCATGGACCTCAGCAACTTCAATCAGTTTGTCTAGAAAAGGATGGAGTAAAAACTGAATAAGGACCTCAGGATTTGAACACTAGTGAAGTTATAATAAAAGTAATGTGAGAGTGTTAGTTGGATTATCTCGCTCCTATAACAGCATTTGAAGTACTGCAGAAGTTACTGTAAATGTACATGCCATGTTAAACTCCTGAATTAAAAATACTACTTTGAAATAAATCTGAGTGTTTTGGGCACCATCCTCTAGTATTTCTCAGGCAAAATTCCAATTAATTGCTGGAGAAGGCCCTCAATATAATAGTCTCAGCCTCTAGTAGCCTAAAAAGAAGATACACTATAAACACTACTGTTCCTAATTCTCCTTTACCTAATGAAGATTCTCCTTTGCCTCAAGCAATAGACTCCTGTTTTGTTTGTTTTAAATAGGAGGTCATGAATTCCATTCCCAGTGCCCATATCTATAGACAGATTTTGTTGTCCCTCTAGTGTGCGCAACCTTGAATTATACTAGGCAGGTAGAAAAGGAGTACTTGTGGCACCTTAGAGACCAACAAATTTATTTGAGCATAAGCTTTCGTGAGCTACAGTTCACTTCATCGGATGCATTCAGGTAGGCAGGTAGAAAGCATCTGGGACATAAATACAGTGCTTTCTGACATATCTCAAGGTTGTTAGATTTTGGCCATATTTGGTTACTTTCCAGCTTGTCACGTTGAACAAAATGTCTGGCAGCATAGCAAGATGTGACCGATGTCATGGTAACACTACACACATCATTATTTAAAGCAAAGCAGTTAAACTTACTCTTGAGAGATCCAAATCATTTTTAAAAAAAATTAGGGCTCGTGGACTAGCACAAGTTACCTAAGGTCACATACTACCCTTGATCCAGCACAGACGTCCCACTGTCATCAACAGGAACGTTGCATGAAGATCAAGGCTAGAAAATGACTTTTGTTTAGTAAAGCTTTTGGGACTAGATCCTGTTCTTATAGAAGTTAACAGAAAAAGTCCTTGAATGGAAGCATGATTGGGCTTCATTAAAAGCTAATGTTTGACTCCCGCTGCACATTGAGCTTCAATTCTCCCTACTCCAAGCCTTATTCACATGAGCTCCCATTGTGAGGCTGTGGTTAAAAGGAGTAATCCAATCTTTGGATATATACAGGGGATTACTGATATGACTCAGAAGCTGCTACTGGAGTCCTGTGACCAGTTCTGATATCTACACTTTTAAATGGATGTTGAAAAATTGAAGGAGATTCAGGAAAAAAAAAGGTTCAAGAATTATTGAAGGTCTGGAAAACATAATTTACAGTGAGAGGGACTAAAGCAGCTTAATGTATTTAGTTTATTGAAGAGATGAATAGGGACTTGATCATGCTCTAAGTACCTAAGTAGGGAGAAGATACCTGATACAGAAGGGCTATTTAGTCTAACAGATACAGGCTTTTCAAGATCCAACGGCTGGAACTTGAAACTAGAAGAATTCAGACTGGAAATAATAATGCTAATGGCGGTGCACTTTTTCTAGAATAGTTGGGGGAGATTTCCGCCTTCCCTATTACATTCCCCTATATCTTCTGCTGAGTCCAAAAAGTGTAGATCTAAAAACTTTAAGTTTGTGATGTTTTCCACATGGAAGTCTCCTCCCCTACCTCATGGGCTTGCTACAGTTTGCAGGAGGAAAGCCACACTGTGACTGGCTTCTGAAAAGGTCTCTTCTCCTGCAGATCTCATATAAAAACTTGATTTACACTTCTGGCCCTCAATATAAAAATAAGGAAAACCCTATACCAAAACTAAAGGGTGAGTTAGGGTCAGCGTACAACAGTGGGGTAGTGGTATTTCACAGGATCCGCCATTGTTGGGATCCTCTGATCCTTCATTGCCATGGAGGTGTGCACTAGGGATTCCAAGGGCTGTGTTATGGAGGAGGTTAGATTAGATCAGGGGTCAGCAACCTTTCAGAAGTGGTGTGCCGAGTCTTCATTTATTCACTCTAATTTAAAGTTTCGTGTGCCAGTAATACATTTTAACATTTTTAGAAGGTCTCCGTCTATAAGTCTTTAATATATAACTAAACTATTGTTGTATGTAAAGTAAATAAGGTTTTTAAAATGTTTAAGAAGCTTCATTTAAAATTAAATTAAAATGCAGAGCCACCCAGACTGGTGGCCAGGACCCGGGCAGCGTGAGTGCCACTGAAAATCAGCTCGCGTGCGGCCTTTGGCACACATGCCATAGGTTGCCTACCCCTGGACTAGATGATCATAGTACTCCCTTTTGGCCTTAAAAATCCATTAATCTTGCCAGCACCGTGCTGACAAGTAGATTTGGTCTGAAATTCAAGGTATTCTAGTAATTATTCAGAGATCTCTGCATTTTTATTTTTACATTTCCAAACTAAATTAACAAAGTGCTCTCTCATATATATATATATATTCCTAGATTTCTAATAACACTTGCCTCATATATATATATTATTTCAGTTGGCTTGATTTTTGCCAGACTGTGAAATACAGTAGTGAGGTATTACCATTCTTGGCTCTTTTTCAAGACTAGCCCATGGAAAGCATGGCATATAGAGCTATTTGCTTTCTGAAATGGGCTGTCACAGACATCGTGTTTTCAGAGCAAAATGATTTTTGACATTTAATTTGAAACCCAAGATACCTGGAAGTGTAACTATCCAAGAGTAATCGTGATAAAGCACCAGAGCATTCCATTTGGTGGAATGGATTTTTCTAGTTGTTTTAAATAAATGAAAACATACCATATGACAGGTGTCTCAGACTTAGTTATAGTACATTTTCTTCAGTAAAATATTCAGTCTCTTCTAGGATTGATTTTGTTACTGATCTTACTCCGTTTAGGTTTTGTTTAATTTGTTTCTTTGTCTGAAGAGCTGATTAAAATATGTACAGATTTAGCAAAGCACCTAGTTTGCTTGAACACTTTATAAGCTGCTATTGGGGTTGGTAAGATTGAATTGTTCAGAGAGATGTTTCTTTTGGATGCACCACTGGGATTAGTTTAAAAAATGTACATATGGGGTGGCATTTAGTAAGCATAAAAGTAAATTTAAGATGTCATAATGCAGTTATATACTTTGGCCCTGACCCAAATCTCACATTGCCTTCAAAGGGTAGTAGGTCAGGCACTCTTTAAGCAACCTCCACAATTGTCAGCCTCCATAGTTTATTATTAACCTGCAATATCCCCTTCTATTTCATCCGTTAGCTTTAAGAAATAATTAAATTGGTTTCAGAGGAAAATTACAAGTGTCCTAATTCCTAACACGAAGTTGATTTAACAGACTGTCCATCCCCTTTGCTTCTGCTATAAATCATTTCAGAATCTAAAGTAGTCACTTATCACTGAATATAGATAAGAGGACACCTGAACAAATATAACTTGTGCATTTCCTGTTCTTTGACTACTTGACTGCACAATCAACTTTGAGTTAATGTAGATGTTTACATTTAATTTCAGAGGGCTAGAACATGACTTGGGCTGTGTGCCTGCACAAGCGAGTAAAATCTACCCTTATGCCACTGCATGTGTTCGATGTTCAAGCATAAAAAGGAAAGATCCAAGGTATTGCAACATTTACGTTATTCCTTCCTCCACATATGCTATCGTCCTTCATCAGGCACTTCCTGAAAGCACAGGTCTGAGTTCCTATACACCATCATATTATATTGCTCCCTGATGACCTGCCTAACTCCACCTCTGTAGAAGTTGGGTGGGGATTGGGTGGATGCTTGGCTCCACATGTAAACTTGTTAGTCCATTCAGCTAAATCACTGTAGGGGGTCTCGAAAATCATTCCTGGTATATATCAGCATGCACAGAAAGTTTTCTCCTTCTAGATACAGCACATAATGTTAAAGTGGTGTCTTGTGACTTAACCTACAATTCCTCTGAGGATGTGTCAACGCTAAAGTTTGTGGTGCTGTTTTAACTGCAGTTAATTGAATGTCAGTTAACTAACACCTTTTAAAATGTTAATTTAAATGTTTCACAACTGTTTGTAGCTTATGCTAAATTGAACCTTAGGGTTAATCCCCAATGTCTGGCAATCAAGTTGAGCTAAAACAGGACCATGAACTCTAATCTAAACATACCCTTTACTGGGCTAGATTTTGCCATCCTTACTGATGTTCAGTAGCACCACAGCTACATATTATTCCAGGTGAGTAAAGGTGGCAGAATGTGGCCCAAAGTGGCAGGGGTGGAGGTGGGAGTGTTACACATTCAGAGATGTGGCATTATATATTCACATTGGTGTCGCTACAACTTAAGAATTAATTTTATATAAATGTTGAAACTTCCTTCATGACACTTTAGGGAATAAATTAGCCTCTCACAAAAATATATAAATAAATAAACAAACAAATAAATAAATGCAAAATATATGTCATTATTTGAGCTATGGTAGCACTGAGACCAATTGTGTGTGCAGGAGGAAAAACGTTTCATTGTCTAACAGAGACCTAATTAAGAAATTGAGCACATGAAATCAAGTGAAGCATGTAAATAAATTATATAGTACTTAAACACAGGGTCCAGTATTATCAATGAGGGAAATTCCCCCACATCAATATTTAAGTGCTTTATTTTCCTGAGCCCATGTAACGGAAGACACAAATTTTATGCTTTAGGTGCCTAAGCAATCAGTTACATGAAGATATCTGTTGCTATATCTCAGATCAAGACTACTTGCTTCTCAAAGAGCGGTATTCAGAACCCATCCCTCTCAACTGCTTAAACTTCAGTAAAGAATTTCAAAACCCTTATTAATTACAACAGTTCACAATGAAAGGATTCAGGGGGTGAACCATGATAATTGTGACAACCTCAATAGGTTTTGAAATGGAACATCTCATGGCAACTGTGTCTCTATGGTCTATGAATTGAATAGTTTTTTGTTCCTCTGCCAGTTAAAATAGCAATTTAAAATAAAATCTATTCTAAATGCTATTAGTTTGACATATGGAATTTGAATAGAAGTCAGCAATAAATACTCCATTGTTTTCCAGTGAAAAACTGGAGTTCATGAAATAGCAGAAATTGCAAGGAATAAGTAAGGCTACTTCACATAGCAATAAGCTTTGTCATCTTTGAAACAAATATGGAGATCTGAAGACTTGATATCACCGTAGTACACAATATTCACTGACAGTAATTTTAAAATAGAGGGGCTGGATGTGGTGTAGTAAGTTAGGCCTCAATACAGCAAAATATTTAAGCATATGCATAACTAAGCATGTTAGTATCCCCCCGAAGCCCATGGTACCACTCATGTGGGTCTTGGGTCTATTTAACTGTTTAGTTAACTTCATTTGAAACCACAGAAGTATGCATATATTCCTAAATGTTCACACATTCATGTTCTGGGATGGTAATATGCAAATCTCTTATTTCAGGATCTACTTTCTTTTTGTATGCCCTAGCAAATAATTTTGGTATATCGACCAACCTCTAATAGTAACATGTTACTAAGTAACAAAATATGGTGGTCTTTAGCAAACCAAGAGCTGGAAAAGTAGTATCAGTGTATTCCTGAAAATTAGCTCAATTGGATGAGTTTTTGTCCTGGGATCAGGTGGTCTGGCTCCAGCCCAAATAAGGAAAAATTCCTCATATACTGAAAATGCCCCTTTAAGAACTTTCATGTGTATTATTCTGACACTAATAAGATAGCCAAGAAGATAGTCTTGGGGGTTCTATTTATTCCAGCCTCCTACAGCTTCTTAAAATTAGTTGGAATATTATTTAGCACCAGTCAAATAGTTTTAATACTAGCTGATCATGAATTTTTGTTCCTCCTATAACTTGTTCCTCTATGTCAGCCTGGGACTTCCTGGAGCTGTGGAAGAACTTCTATGTGCAGTTTTCATAGTTTTGCAATTAGAGAGCTGAGTTGTTCCTTTTAGGTAAACAGTAATCCATTTCAAATCCAGTTCTGTGTGTCTTTTCTCAATCAATAGTTATTACTTTAATTTTCCAAATGGTTTTGTTTGTTTGAAGGCACAGACAGAATATAACATAACTAACCACACAACTGAAGCATGAACAGAATGAAGCAAGTATGTATGGGCTTTATGCTAAACTCTTTAGAGACCAAGATTACTTGGATTAACAGGAGCAGCCATTCAAATTAACACACTTTTCCTCACCCAGAGGCAACTAATAATCTGACTGGAAATCCTACTACATAAAAACCCTCTACAATCAAAGTGTATATTTCTGCTGAACAAAATCCTTTTTCCCATGTGGAAAGCAACAATTTTATCAGTTTAGAGCAAGATGTAAAGCGTGAATAACAAATTAAAACAGTAAATGTGGTCAAATTTTATTTTTTGTCTATCCAATAAGAATTCAGCCTGAAAAATTAAAGGTTCTGAATAAGAAGAATGAAAAAATGCAGTTTAGGAAAATAAATGTCCGTTAGATACAAGAGAAGTAAGGCTGTGTCAGAAATGTAAAAAAAAAACTTGAAATAAACCACTTCTAACAACAACATGCCTACCTGTAATAGTGCTACACTCTCAATTTAAAACCCAGGCTTCAAAATAAAGGAGTGTGTAGCTGTTCATTAGTGAACAGAAAATTAATTTCAAGGTCCCAAGTCTCATTTACACTGAGGCCTAGGCAATGTAAAGGGACATAAATTACAATTATATCCTTTCAAGTTCCCTTTAGTAGACCTGGTTTGAATTAATGTATTGGTTAAAAATGAAAATCTGAAAAATTTTAGCTGATATTTTTGTATTTGGGTGTGCTGCCACAGTGACTCATGGAAGTTATAGTTCAGATGCTTCCTGCCACTATTCTCCACTATTGATTGGTCTCCCTCGCTAGACTGTATTTCCCATGATGTACCCAGTCTCACCCCCGCCCTTGGGCAAGCTGCTGCTGTGCATCCTGGGAGATGTAGTTCAGATGGGGAAACCACACCCAAAGAGGAGATTGGGGACAGGAAGCACAACAGCAGCATTTCCAAATCACAAATGTATGATGACATGTTTCCATTTACAGCTGAAAGCCAAAATCTTTTTGGTCTTTGGGTGCACTGTTTGTTTATCCCTATCCTTCATATAGTAGTTTCCCATAGTTTATCGTTGGGACTGTACCACATACCCAGAATAAACACTGAAATTTGAAATAAAAATTTAGGTAATGAACTATGGGGTTTCATCTGCAGCACTTGTTTTGAGATTCAAAGGCTTTATTTTCCATAGCCTGATAAATTTCCAATTATCCATAGATGCTTTACACATTTGAAGCACCACATTTCCACGTTAGCCTGATGAAAGGTTGAGTGGCATGAGTTTCTTTTCACCCAATAAAATTTCTAACTGGTTCAGAACTAGTCAAGCATGGCAAGCTCATTAAGAAAGATTTTGGAAAGGAAAAAATAAAACCAAGATGAGACAAAGAAATGACTTCCTGGGGGAAAAAAGTGAAGCTGCCACTATACAATTTATGAAGATTACAGAGAGAAGGAACTTAGATAGCACTGATTCCATTGCTGAAATGCAAGGAGTTCAGTAGCTTACATTTATTGTAGTTAAAAACCAAATCAATGCTGAATATTGACAGTGTTTTAGAAGGCATCAGGATTAGGGATGTAGATGTTGAAATGTTAGTTAATTCCTGAGATACTTTGGGGGGGGAGAGCGGAGCGGGGAAGGAATAAAAGGGTCATACATTCCAGGATACCATTCAGAAAATAAACAAATAGCCATAACAGATCAGAACATTTGTCTATGTAGCTCAGGATCCTGTTTCTGACACTGGCTAGCATCTGATGCCACAAAACAAGGCCAAAAACATCTACAAGGCACCTAAGTAGTTGTGCAGAACTGGACCTTTAATAAAAAAATACTTTTCTGATCCCAGAAAGCCACCAGCACATTCCATGAATAAGATATTTATTGCCTTTTAGGATACAAGATCGAAAACATGGTAGTATAGATGTCCTTTTCCCATTCTTGAGTCCATGCAGAAGGTCTATGAAACCAGTTACCTCATAGTGCAGGTTTTTAGTGAATATGGACAGGATGTCAAGGACAATCTGCCTTTTTAACTCCTGTTTGGCTTGTATTTAGGGCAAACTCAATGGAACTATGAAGCTACAACAGCTGAGGACTTGGCTTTCCATCTTTCCCACTGGTTCCTACTCTTCCACAAGAAAACTCAGATATTAAAAAGAAATCCAGTAATCCAGATACCATAGTACATAGAGATAAATCACATATAAGCATATAATAAGAAAAAAAACCATGATATTTTTATTTTACTTTTCTAGGTCAGCACAGTTGCAAAGTACACAATGTGAAATTCAACTCTGGGCAAAGGATCAGCACAAGGCCTATGAACAACTTAACTATGCAAGACACCAGGTGTGCTAGCCTAGTGCCTAATATTATTTAATATTTGTTTATGGTAGTTTCTATTATGTGATAGGCACTTTCCAGAGAAACAGAAGGAAATCATTCTTGCCTTGAGGAACTCACAATCTAAGAACAGGTAAACAGGTAAACAACATTTCTTTTTTACTTGATATTCACCACCTATTACTGGCACTATGCCCAGTAGTGAATTTCACCCCTATGGCCAGATTCAGGTACACTCCAGCTTCAGTCATAAACCCATCTTAATCAGCCAGTTAAAAATCGACTAAAAATCGACTCTTTGTGGTATCAGTGTTGCGCAAAGCACCAAGAGTATATTGGTGAATATGATCCTTCATGCTTTTGCCATCGTAGAGCACTGTCATTAGTAGTCAGTCCTCATTCCTCTACTAAGGCTTTGTGTACACTGGAACCTGAATGACAAAACTAAAAAAGAAACTTCTGTCTTTTGAGGAGGTGTTTTTTTCAGACCCCTGAACAACACAAGTTTTGCTGAAGAAAAGCGCCAGTGCGAACAACGCTTTGCTCCTGCCACAAAGCTACAGCCGCTCATTGTGCAGCTGTATCACTAAAAGGTGCGTAGTGTAAACATAACCTAACTCAATAACAAAACAGAAATCCACAAGGAAGAGAAACTTTCAGGTTCTGTGAAAGGCATTAACTGTCCTCCTGCCCCCCACCAAAAAATTAACATCTCAATTTAGCATCTGTTTTAGTAAATATTTATGGGGTGAATGGCATTCACGTTGGCTTTGGATGTTTTTCTCTGTGGTATACAGCTGGGACTCCTTTCTCTGATGTTCAGATAAACACATCCGGCTTGCTCTTACAATACCCACAATGCCTACTGTTTCAAAATTCTGTGATGGGTTTACTCAGGGAGGTCTGCTAAAGATTTTTTTATTAACATAATATGAACATTTACAGTAATGAAATAACTTACTCTTCAAAAAGTGTTTGCCAAAATGTCAATTAACGTGCTACAAAATTAGCCTGTATAAGAAAATTGATACACCTACGCAAACTTATTTTAGTTTTATTTGTGTAGTTTTCTAATATTGTATGTTTTGAATAGAAATATACACTAATTGCTAGAGATGAAAGAAAATGCTGATTCATCTAACCCAAAATGTTTCGAAGGAACATCTCAGGTTCAACTAACTTTTGTCAAATCACAGGCAGGTTTCCATCAGAAATGAATTTGGAATGTAGACGATTTTATTTTGACTTTACTGTTTTGCGTTTTTCTCACTTCAGAACTTCCCATTTTGTTTTGACTTCATTTTTCATGTTGAAAAGTTCCATTTCAGTGTGGATTCTTGTCACATGTTGCTCTATGTGTTCTATCATTGGATGAATACATATTGGTTCAGTTTACCCACAGGAAGTCATCGTGTGACCTGCTGCAGTGTGACTATTTACTTTGCTTCTTTTCTTAAAGGTGCAGACTTATGCATCTTATTCTTTTGTGAAAGAAACATAGCAGGCTGAACACTGTCAGGACAGGATTTCTTCTGCATAGATAGTGAATATTTTGTCCGTCTCAAGCCCATAGCTTTGCTGCTGGCTGAGTCGGTAGTTATTAATTGATTTGTTTCACCTCATGCAGTCTGCTGCCTCACACCCATCCCTTATCAGGGAAATGGAAAAGTCAGTTTTTGGCTGGCAAACTCTATGTTTGTGTGTGGTCGGGCACTTGTCTGGAACATGGAAGACCCTGATTTTAATCCCCACTGTGGAGAAAGGACCTGCACTCAGATCTTCTTCTTCGCAAGTGTGTAGCCTAACCTCCAGGTTACAGGATGTTCTAAGGCAGCATTTCTCAAATGAGGCCACCGGGGCTTTTCTTGTGGCCACAGGCACCCGAGTGTGATGTGGTGAGGGCAAAGTAGAGCCCCCTCTCCCTCCCTGTTGCTCCTGGATAAACCACCCTGGTGTTGGTTGCTGGGGCTGCCAGCAGGGGTTGGGCCCTGCTCCCCCCTGGAGTCACCTCAGGCACTTCACATTTCAGCCCTGGGGTGGCGGAATAGCAAGCTCTGGCTGTGTAGCTTTGGGCTCCAGCTCTGGGCTCTGGCTGGGCAGTGGCAAGCCCCCGGCTCCAGCCACACAGCTTCAGGCTCCATCCCTAGACCCCATCTTCCAGTCAAGGAGCTTCGGGCTCTGGCCACAGGGCTTCAGGCTCCAGCCCCACGCTGCCTCCCCCAGCCCCATCTCCCTCATTGCCTCCCTCAACCTCCATCCAGGGCTTAATTTGTCCTCAGGCTTGCCAGGGCTGATTAAGTCTGCTGTGAAAAGTGATACTTGTATGTTTGTTAATATCACTTTTCATAACAGACTTACTAGCTAGCAATAAATAAGTTAAAATGATCTGGACATGTACATGGGCTTATTTATTTGGTTTCCCTATTTTAGGAAAAAGTGTGAATGGCCACTACCAAGAGTTGGTGGCCGCACTCTGAGGCCATCAAAAAAATTTGTCCTGAGAATCACTGTGGGGAGCCATTCTTCATCTCTCCTGCTGAAGCTGTTCCACTTTGTATAAATACATAAATATCCATTGGGCCAAAGAGAAAGAATGGCTCTATAGTCTAATGATTAAGGAACTCACCTGGGAGGCAGGAGATGTGTATCCAAATCCCTCAGCTAAATCAGGCAAATCACTAGCCACAGCCACGCCTGTATCAGTGCTAAATCTGTGTGCTGCTGTGAAAATTGCATTACACCATGGCTTGGGTAACTGCAAATGTGGATGGGTGCTCCTGACCACTGATATGTGGCCCTGTGGTCAGACAACTACATATTTGTTCTAGCCCATTGGGTGAGCAGCAGCACTGGCTGCACGTATAGCCCTCAGTGAACAGCATGCCATATTGTCTGCAAATATCTTAGAGAAACTGAGAGCTGCCACGAAGGAGTACCTAAGGCTTTTCAGCCACTTTGCTGGATTTGTGGTACTGGAGTACATATCACAATGGCAATGCATGATGGTTGCTTCCAGCATGTTCCTTGCCTCTTTCACTGCCTCAATCTGGTTGCAAGTGAATTCCTGGAGGAGGATGCAGAGGTACAGGCACTACTGTCAGTAGCCAGGAAGGTCTGAGGCCACTTCAGCCAGTCCTGTGCAACATGCAAATTTAGAGATTTGCAAGAGTCACTCAAACTGTCATGCCACCAGATGAAGCAGGGTGATGGTGATCTCCCACCTGGGATGTCTATATAAGCAGAGAGAAGCAGTGGTAGCATTCTATGGCCATGGGCTTAGGCAAGCACAGACAGACACCAACCTCCAAATTTTACCCACCCAGTGGCTGCTCATGAAGAAGCTAATCAACATACTATGCAACTTGATGAGGCCACAAAGCTGGTTAGGAGGAGGATGTGAGGGATCAGCAAAGTGATTCCCTTGATGTCCCTGCCAGATAGAACTGATTCTTCCAGGAACAGCATTGAGGAATCCCTGCTGGGAGTCATGATGTCTGCTTCTCTTGGAAATAACCACATCAGAGACATGAGGGAAAGGAACACTGCTTGTTGGCAACATATCTAGATCCCCTGATTCAAAACTATCCTAACTTCCTTCCTCTCAACAGGAGATTGTTTTTCAATTGGAGGATGCCAAACAGGCTAAGAGACATGACTGCCTGTGATTGCCTGTGGTCGTTCAATTCACCATCACCACCAGGAGAGAACACTACTGCAGATGCTGCAGCCTGAGGGAAGTACCACCAATGGTGTTAAGCAGAGAGCAAAGTCCTCCTTTTGGCATATCTTGGAGGACTTTAGATTGGTCCATGTTGCTTCTTCCCACCTTGAAGAGAAGTGTGCTGCTGTAGCAGCAGAGAGGGATTTTTACAAGATATGATGCTGATGCCCACTGACTCTGACCCTCTTCATTATTGGCAGCTGAGGAAGGATGTGCTGCCAGCATTGCATCAGCTGGCTGTCATCCACAAGCATGCACTCAGAGTGCCTCTTTAATACAGCAAGTGCTGTATAATCTCCACAAGTCTCTTGACAAGGAATGTGAAGAAGCCTTCATTCATCCAAGTGAATAGACATTGGCTTCCCCAAGAACACACACTGAGTGTGACAGAGGACACCAGAAGCAGCTTCACGGGAGACCTAGAGGACATGATTGGAGAGTGGGCAGACACTACCTAGGCGATTTTCATGCATTCAGTTCCCTTGGGGGTAGCATTGCCAATTTTGGTTGGATATATTCCTGGAGATTTCATCACATGACATTCTTTAATTAAAGATTAATCTTTAATTCCTGGAGACTCCAGGCCAATCCTGGAGGGTTGGCAACCCTACTTATGGGTGGGAAAGTAGTTTGAAGGAGTTGTGTGAGGAAACTCACCTTTCCCCCTGCACACTCTTACACTTTAACTTTGTTTAGTTCCCAATAATGTGGAAACGGCAACTCGCTTTGCTCTTTATTAGCTTTGTTTACTATAACGTCCGTTATTTATTTTTCACAGAACAAAATTGCAGGTGTGCCATGGTTAATAGTTTCCTTGTGTGCTGGGGAAATAGAAGGTAAATTGGAAGCAACACACTTCTTCCCTTCCTTACCTTGGTCTCTTTCAACTAATGTGGAAAGAGCAACTGCTTTTGCTAACAGACTCATATACTAAGGTTTGTTAACTTTTTTGAGTGGCTCCTCCTCACAGAACAGATATTGTTAATGTGCCTAAGCTAAGGTTGGTGGAAGGAGCTGTGTGGAAAACCCTTCCCCTAGCCTCCTCCCTTTAACTTGGTCCCAAATCTGGAAAAAAAAATAAAAGCAGGGGTGTCCTGTTGCCAGAGCCATGGTTTACTTTTCTGTGTGCACTTCTCACAAAACAATTCTACAGAGAAATTTTTTTCAGAATTTCTCTTACCTTTCATCTGGCACTCGTTTCAGTGTAGGAGTCTCAATGTAGTGTATGGCTGGGGTGTATGTCTGGTTTCTAAGGGAGTACTGTAGAGATTTTGGTTCACCTACACTGTAACCATATCCTAGGCCACAATCTCTGGGTGCTGCCACCTCAGGTGGGACACTCCTTTCCCCTATGAACATGTTTGCAGCCCCCTTCAGAGGGGTAACAAGCTGACATTCAGCTACCCAGTTACTATTGAGAAGTGCTCCCCAATGCTGGAGTGTCAGTGGACCTGGGGCCGGGAGGGTGTCTTTCCTCTTCCTCCCCACCTCCACTTCCACCTCACCCTGGTCCCTTTCATAACCCATTCTAGGGACTTATTTTGCCTGTCAGTCACACTTCCACTTCTACCCTTTCTCCCCCTTCCCTGCCCTGAATAAATGACACTAAAAATGCATACAAAATAGCCACTAATGGACTTCCCATTCCAGTCAAAAAGGAACTAACATTTCATTTGGACATTCCAGCACAAAACATTTCAAAATTACCCAAAAACCAAAACATTTCAAAGTTTGTGTAATGTGTTTTCCCCCACCCAGATTTGTTTCACACAGAATTTTGAAATCTTTGGTTTTCATTCCAAATCATAATGAAAACAGATTTCAAAATCTGAAAATTCTGCACAAAACCCTAACCCTTCTCTGCTCAGCTCTACCTAGAACTTCCCCAGCCTCCCTTTTCCCAGGATTTCTGCTAATGTTTTAAAGCCAGAGAATACATATTCTCAGCTATGCCTTACCAGCCTTAGGACAGTTTTCCATCTGGTTTATCAAAAGCACAAGGAGGTAAAGTGATTTCTCTAAAGCCACACAATGATTTAGTAACTTACTCAGAATTAAACATTAATAATAAATATTTATTAATAGGCCAAACCATGAAGTCGTTGTTCTCATTTTTTCACAGTCCTATTTAGAGAAAACTCACATTTAATGACAGTGGATGTTTCTCCTGAATAAGGACTGAATAAAAATTGAGTAAAGACTTCAGAATCTAGCCCAATAATAATAGTAATGTGTATATTATGTAATACTTTGCACTTATATCGCCCATTGCATATGAGGCTCCCAAAGCTGTTATAGAGAACTCAGGATGTCTCCTATCTTTCATTCCTTTGCTCCAATGACTACTAAAAATGCTTTATTGTAATTGGAGAAGTGAGCAGCAGAGGGTCATTTTATAGGAAGGATAGTTAGTCTCTTCACTGCCCAAATATATGTTGTAAATCATCTCGGGAGTCAAGAATAATAAAAAGTTGGATCTAGCGTATACCTAGTACTGTAGTTTATTTCTGCTTACCTGT
This sequence comes from Natator depressus, assembly GCF_965152275.1. NCBI lineage: Eukaryota > Metazoa > Chordata > Testudines > Cheloniidae > Natator > Natator depressus. The sequence continues at coordinate 50,279,719 of NC_134237.1, forward strand.
CAGCAGTCGTTAAGTGCTTTTAGCAATGGGATAAACTCACTCCCATTTGCTAGATTAGTCGAATGTCAACATTTAAAGAGGCTACAGAAGAGACAATAAAAATTATTCTGTCTCTCTTGCTCGAAATCCACTCCACCCTTCTAAAAGAAAATCTTAGGAAGGGAGAAAGAGTTTGAGCGTAGACATTTATGCACAACAAAAACAACTGGAGACTGCAATCTTCCTAGTCCTTCAGGTATGCTTTCAGGACATGTATGGTATAATTATGCATGTATTTGTGCAAATATGCATAAACTGGTCCATAATTATAGCTTTAATTTGTGACTTATTTTTTCAAGATTTTAATGTCTTCACCACCCTATTTTTCTGCAACAACACATTTGGAATTTGCTTCTATAACTTATTTGTGACTCTCCAGGAACTGAACGTCCTAATGTAACTTTACCTGTGCCAGCCATCTCAATTTCTCAGCTGGCTCTGTAGCTTTAAATACTACTCCTAAAGGGCAATGAGTTCACCTCTCTACAGAGTAGCTGTGACAGTGCTCAGAACTGCAGCAACAGCCACCTGTTTCCAAGTGCATCTTTTTTTTTTCAACGTTCTCGACTTTATTACTGTCTTCACCCTGTTTAAAGGGTTGAGTTAAGGTGCATGATACACAAATTTAATAACTATTCAAAAACTAGGCCACTGAAGTCCTGCTGCCTTAGTAAGGGAAGTTAAGTACACTGAAAGGTAAAAACATTTATTTTAGAACCATCAAACAATTAGCCCAGCCAGATGGATTTGGCTCTTGAAAGGAGATAGCATGTGCAATGCTCTGCCCTCCCTCTGGCCAGATGGTGAAGAAGTCTGCATGTGATGTGTACACATAGCCAGTCTGTTCCCCAGGACCTTGGGAGAACCAGGAGCTCCTTGTGAGGGGTCGCTCTAACAGGCACACAAACACTTCTGGTGTGAGCCAAACTCCTCGGCTTAACACAACGTGCCCCTGGCCACAACAGACAGAGCACAGGGTTGTTTTCCTCACTGCCAAGTTACTGTGGCAAAGGAAATTCATTCATCAGGATCCACATAAGCACAGTAGTAAAATGAGGACAATTGTCTGAAGTGCACAGAACTCATCCTTAAGGTAACAGGCATTAGCATTTTTCCTATGGCAGGCAATGGAGTTTGCATAGTAAGCTCCCTCATTAGAAAGAGAAAACCACAAGAGGGCACTCAGCAGCCTGAGGCAGAACTGTATTGTATGTGACACTGCAACTGTATCATTCGTGACTCTGGCACAGTGGAGAAGCATGCAGTCAAGTGAAGGTTTACATTATATAACTATAGCTCGTTATATCCAGCTAGTGGAGATATCTGACAAAAGAAAACTCAGATAGCTGGTGGCCATATACCTATGGTATTTTTTTTTTTTAAATTTCACTGTAGTTTTAAAATTCCTTTCATTAGTTAAAGGAGGAAGTTATAACTATAACTGGTGGGAGCATAAATAATTGTAGCCACTATTTTAGACATCTCGATGTCTAAGGCACTGATTTGCCAGCACAATCAGGTACTTGGGTCTGATCCTTAACCACTTACTCACTTCAGTGTACCCAATGTAGTCAGTGAGATTGCTCAAGAGAATAAGAGAAATTGGCCCATACTAGTCCAAAAATTGTTTAAATTGTGCTGGCAATATTTTTGCATTTACAAGTTTCAGGTTTTGAAAGCCTGGTCCAACGTTCATTGTACTATGGGCTCAATCCTGCAAGGTGGTAAGCATCTTAACTCCCACTGATTTCCGTAGGAGGGGAGGGAAGTCCGTACTTTCCAGGAGTGCATGGCACCTTTAGGACCAATAACATATAAGTTAGGTAAGATACACTCTATTGTGTATTTTGTGCAGCTTGGCAATGCCATCATAAGTCTCTGTTTCACAAGGTTAGAACTTCACACCAAAATTCTATCCAGTCAAAAACTTGGCACACATTTCCCTTCCTTTCTCCTCAGGGCATATATATGTAAGGGAACGGCTGCCCCCTTACTAACACTGCACCCACATACTGAAGTCAAAGGGGAGCCACAGAGGCACAAACATTTACCTATGTAGACCCAGTTGCAGTATACAGGGCTACCTTTCAAACAGGAATTTCCTTATTATTTTCTACAGGAAGACTGAAGCACAAAAATTCAATTAACATCTCTGCTTGTTCAGCATCCTCTTTAGCTCTCCTTTTTTCCCTTGTTACAGTAAAGGGACTACCATCACATTCTTGTTTCTAATGTGATTAAATACATTTATATTTACCTTGTGCTGTCTCTTTGCCCTCTTCCGGCACAGTTTGTGTGTTCCATTATATTAGTGTTGTTCAAGCACTTTTGTGTCAGAGATGATCTAGTCTGACCTCCTGCATATTGCAGGCCATAGAACCTCACCCACCCACTCCTGTAATAGACCCATAACCTCTGGCTGAGTTACTGAAGTCCTCAAAACATGGTTTAAAGCCTTCAAGTTACAGAGAATTCACCATTTACACTAGTTTAAACCTGCAAATGAGCTATGCCCCATGCTGCAGAGGAAGGCAAAAAATGCCCAGGGTCTCTGCCTATCTGACCTGGGGGAATATTCCTTCCTGACCCCAAATATGGTAATCAGTTATACCCTGAGCATGTGGGAAAGACCCATCAGGCAGATTCCTGGGAAAGAATTCTCTGTAGTAACACAGAGCCCTCCCCATCTAGTGTCCCATCACCAACCTTGGGGGATTTTTACTACTGGCAGTCACTGATTGGCCACATGCCATTATAGGCAGCCCCATCATACCATCCCCTCCATAAAATTATCAAGCTCAGTATTGAAGCCAATTAGGTTTTTTGCCCCCACTGCCCCCCTTGAAAGGCTGTTCCAGAATTTCACTTCTCTGATGATTAGAAACTTCACCTAATTTGAGCCTAAACTTGTTGATGGCCAGTTTATATTGATTTGTTCGTGTGTCCACACTGGAGCTTAAATAACTCTTCTCCCTCCCTTATCCTTCTGATGGCACAGCTCCCTTTCCAGAAACTGCATCTATCAGCAATCTGCATAAATAAGCATTAACACCACCGTATGTCTTCCCAAGGCTGAACATTTGCTTGCACATTAAGAAAAAACTTGGAAGACTTCATGTAACAGGGCCACCATTAAAACACACTCTCTTTGCCTGTATTTTACAGATTCCGTGTACCACTGTATGGCTAGAATTTATTACAACACTTTACAATCAATAAATGAATTTTAAACAGTAAAAAACTTTTTTATATATTCAAAAAATAATAGGGTTCATAGGTACTTGACTGTTTAATATGCTCCAGAATAACTTCCATGTTTCTGAAATATTAAGATCCATCAGCTTCTTCTTATTTGGATATATTTATGTTTTTCCTCCATTGCTCATAATTTGGAAGCAAGCTTTGGAAACCTATAAGTGACTGGGAGAATTTGATAGAGCTCTTTCGGTGTCTTCTGTGATTACTCCATTCTAGAGTTTGACATCCTCTTGAACCAGGATATTATTTTTGTGCCTTATGGCACAGTTGCTTTAATCTGTATTTCCTTAGTCACAGGATTTTCTCTCCCTTCCTTCACAAAACAACAAGGATGATTGAAGACAGTATTCATACAGTAGTACTTTATTTGATGAGTAGCTGGGTGATATTGTATTTTATGTGCCACTGGGGTCTCCAGTTAAGAGTTACTATAGCTGCATTGTTTTTGTTGTGCCCCTGTGATTTCATTATGCTATGTTGCTTGTACTAAGATCTTTTAAAAGACAAATAGTGGAACTCAGGGTTTGTACCATGCAATCACAATATTTCTTGCTAGGGTACTGATCCTAAGCCCACTGAAATCAATATGAATTTTTGTATTTACTTCAGTGGGCTTTGGATTGGGCCCTAAATGTTTGGGCATTCTTTGCAGTTTCTACTAGGTATAATATTCTAATAAGTGAAAAATTCACAGAGGAAAAAGCTTTCACACTGGTGAGGGGAGGGGAAATCAAAGCTGGCTACCATTTTTTGCAGCAAAACAAAGTTTTACCAACTTTCCAGTTCTGTCAATAGTCCTCTACCTATTTAAGATATTTTGTCATTACTGTGAAAGTTCACATTTTACAAACCCTGCAGTCATTGTCCTACATTATTTCAATGGTACGAAAATTCCTTTATAGCAGAACTCATTTGTCACCAATGCTGACAAAGGCTGAGAACTTTTCAGCAAATCTGTGAAAAGTCCAAAAAACCCACTGCTTTTATGGAACTTTAAAAGCCTCCTAGCAAAGATTTCAGCAGCACATTCTTCCAGTGAGATACTTAAATTTCCAAGTTTTGCCACATTTTTCTGACAGTGGATGACACAGGTCTGTGTGTGAAACCACAAAAATAGATCCATGGTCAAACATTGGACTTTGTAGCAGTTAGTTTTAACAACTTTGATAAACTCTCTATTAGTGTACAAGAATCAAGCAGCTCACTGTGGCACTGACTGAAAGAGAGCGCACACGCACACACATAGATTTCCAGATAGCATGAAGGGGTTTACAGCCAACTGCTCCGTCATGTCTTGGAGCCATGCCCACCCCTGAGCTCTCGCAAGTTAGTTGAGGCTGAGTAGTTGCATGGGAGACCTCCAGTATCTTACGCACTGCAGAAACGGGTGATTAGGTAGGTAATACTCATCTCCTTGAAACCACACAACATCAATGCCCTAGAATGGTGTTAGGGACATTATTTTGCTGAAGGTGTTTTCTTTCATACAAGAGCTACTGCAAAACAGAGTTCCTGGCTAAAGCGGTGAAATTAACATTGATATAAAATGTAGCCCTGGTGTAAGCAATTACAATTCCACTGCAGTCAATGGAGTTACACCAAACTGATTTCGGCCCACTGAACCTAATATCCACTTGAACATAGACTCAGTTTAAAATTAGTTGGGAAAAAGTTATGAAGCATTTGCATATACATTTACTGTATATACATTTACATTTACACATGCAAATTGCATAGCTCCTACCTACTCATTTGCACATGTAATTACCTAATTTGCATATTGTGAGAAACACTTGTGAAAATGTGGGTGCATTTTTTGAGAATGCATTGTTTTACACATTGACCTGAGCAGCTGCTTTCCAAATGTTTGGACCTTAATTATGTGAGCAAGCCAATGGCATTTTTTTCCCCAATAGAGCAAAAATATTCCTTCTGCTTACCTTATCAATCTTAGCAATAGTGACTCCACTGAACAGAATCCAACGATCTAAAACAAATACATATTAAAAAGCCAATGGAGACGTATCATCATGTGTGAAATAGTAAATTACCTTCACATGAATCCCACAGGTAACGAGTAGGCAATATTTTGTTCTTTCTTCACATGGAATATCTTTTATTGCCTTCTGTCAAGGAGAAGAAATGGCCTCCAAGAAGTGAGAGGTTTAGGTACAGACCAGAGAAAATAAAGACTTCTATGCTACTAATGCCTTCCATTCCATTTTGAAACATGCCTACATTTTATAAACACTAAGTGCAAAGGATCTATTTTAATAAAATGCCCTTATCTAGCCAAATCTGTATGAGTTAGTGAAGAACACATCAGAGGCAACTTATGAAAGCCTTATACGGATAATATATAGACCAACTCTTGATCCAATGGTGTCTTTATTAATCATTTATGGCCCCATCCACCTCTCCTAGCAATAGCAGCTACATTCCACTGAGCATCATTCATACCATTCTACTTCCTGGAGTTTCTGAATGAGACATTTTCCTGAAACTGCATAAGGACACCAGGACTTCCCATCTCTACTCAAGATGGTTCACCCTTATTAACAGCTTGATTACTCACTATGCATACAATCTGCCCCTGTGTAAAGGCAAGAGTGCTGGATACTTCCCCAGGAGCACCTCTTGGAAAGAACTGTGCCACAGAAAGCCCAATAGTAGCAGATTACTACACCCCACCTTGTGCTGGGGGCTCAGCCAAGGTTCAGCCCATTCTGCACCCACCTATGTGGTGAGGGTAGTAATAAGTGTGCAGTACCTGCTTCCCCCTCTGCACGTGGACCTAATGTACCGGGAAGACATGCACAGGCACCCACCCCAAATGCCCACCCCAACCACACGGGCTGAGCTATAATCAGACTTTTTTTAAACAGTTTGAAATCCATGGAAGAAAAAACTTTCTACAGTGTAATAGAAACAATGGTCTAAAAACACTGCAGCAACCATACTAGACACTAGTGTTTGGGACACAACCTGCAGCAAAAGAAGGTGAGTGCTGCAGGGTAATATAACCTTTATCCCTTTATTTACTCAACCATTCCTTTCCTAAAGTCAGCGTACACGTGTAGTTAGGTTAGACTTGAACATGTTGTATGTAGGCTTTCACACAGTAGCACATCTGCTACAAGATGAGCCAACAAGGGCTCTGCAAACCAGTTATTAACATTCTTGGTTACAAGAAGCTCATACTACTTGTTTTACTGAAGGTTATTTTTCCCCATTATGAATAAATACTGTATAATAAGACAGTTAGAATAGAACTGTGAAAATTAAGCCACATATGCTTGTAGGAGATACAGTATTTAAACTGCCTGGTAGACTGGATATTCCCCAGTGGTAGCTGAAGTTCTGTATGCCCACTGGACTTCTTAAAATAGAAATTCTAAGTCCTTCAAACTAGTAACGATTTTCAAATGCCCAACAAATTGCTTTTTGATTAATGACTAATTTGAATACTCAGGGATAAATTTCCCCAAGCACTTTGTATTAAGCAAAACTGGTATTCTCTATGCAGCTCTTCTGTAGGACAGTTTGAAAATTTACCCCCTAGTGTTCAGGGACATTCAGAACTGGGCTCAAAGGTAATGATGCAGCCCTAATCACTTTGTCTTCAATAACATTTTCTAGGAAGAGTTGGATGTGTTTTTCTACAGTCAACTGTTGAACTACCCAGGTTTATTTTAACTGTCAGTGACTTGCAAATATGTACATGCTGAGGTCACAATCAAGGAGGAGTTTTACTGATTCTCGGGACATTTATCTGCCCATTTGCTCTTTCACAGAAAAAAAAACATTGCAGGTGTTGCTACTTGACACACTACTAGAGTTATGCCCAATGTTAGCACTGCTATATTAAATACAGGAGCTGGTCTGGGGAATTTCTATCCATTTTCAACACATGGATTAAAATTATCCTAGCTTACAATCATGGAATGTAAGGCCAAGCAGAACTTCCAGTGTCAATCTTGTTTATCCTGAATGTTCCAAATTGCACTGAAGTGAAAAACAGAGGGAATCTAATATCCATGCCCCTAAACCCCTTCATAAACAAAACTTTGCAAGGTCTACCCAGCCTTAGTTTTAACATGCTTAACTTTCTCAGATATCAGATATTACGCAAAATATCTGTGTTGGATCACTTTATGTACTGAACACTAAGTCACCCTTCTTTGCAAGAGAACCAAAATCTTCAAAAGTGCATGCTAAACTACCTCTCCATCTCCAGCTTGCATCACAGAAACTCCAGTGCATTTGTGCCTAGTGCAATGGGGTACGTCACTCACTGCCACACTGGCGCCTACTGCTGGTCATCTTGGGGGATTAGCTGGAGGCTGGTACCTGCTGTTCGTGGCTTGCACACCATCACTGTATCTTTGCTGGCTGCCTGCAGCCCCTCTCGCAGCCTCAGGAACCGCAGCAGCGTCCTCTTCATGGCTCGGCCCTCTGGCTGCATCACTTTCCATGTTCCCCCCTTCTGGGGAAAGTTTAGCCCCTCAGTAGTCCAACCACTTCCCCAGTGGCGACTGCATAAATTGTCCTGCCACTTTCCCAGTGGTGAGTGGGGGGGACCTAGGCCTGCCCACTACTCCAGGTCCCAGCCCAGAGACCCTGTGGATTGCAATCTCCTGCTGTGCCCCAAATTCCTTTCCCTGCTGTTATGTCTCCTTTGACCACATCCACCTTCTTTGCCCTTCCTCAAGGCCTGCAACTACCCAGTCTCAACAGCCAGCCAGGAGCTCTTCTTACGCCCCTCGTCCTTGCCAGCAGGAGCTCTGTCCAAGGTGCCAAAGGTCTCTCAGCCTGCTAGAGACACAGTCCTCCCTCCTCAAGCTCCAGGCAGCTACCCACCCTGCTCTGCCCATAGGCTTTTTTTTTTTTTTAATATGAGCCTGCTGGGCCCTGATTGGCCACTTTTCACAGCCCCTCTCACATTGGATACTTTTTATACAGCCTCTCTATTAACCCCTTACTGGCCAGTGTTGGACAAATGCCCCATCACATCTAGTTACACACACGTGCAAATCCTGATCTGCATGGTATTGGTGCACCTAAGCTGGGTGAGCGCAAAGTACACGTATTTTTGTACCAACACTTCTAAAGATTTGGGACACAGAAAATTTTTCTTTCAGTAATAATTTTATTGTCACCAACACTATGTATGATATCCTTCTAGAAGGCCATTTCTTACTACTTAAAACAGTTTTGAAGATACACAGTACTTAACATATGTACTCATGTAATGGGCAAGATTTTCACCCTGAAGGTGCACCCTCCCAAAAAGAGGAAGGGAACTAATACCAATCCTCCTTCCCCAATGTACCCTAACCTACATAGGCTACCCAGCTCAGATACACAAGAGTAAAGCGGACTGTCAACTCACTTATTCTCACTCCAAAGTAGCTGGGCAGGAAGTGGTCACAGAGTGATGGAAAATGAGTTCCACTCCTGCATTGTGCTGGCCAGCTCCACTGAACTAGCATGTCAGGGGCATCAGCTAGTAGTAAATTACTACCTTTGGAAGCAAGGGGTGATAGGAAGGAAGTTTTGGCTCCCTGAGCTGTAACTTGCCCCATCCATGCACTCTTGAGGTGGTGCAGCTATGTGTCACCCCTTGATATGGGCTTTGTTCTAGGGACACAACCAATCATTGCTTAACAATTAGACAAAAGACTGCCATTGGACTAAGTGACACCATCAATAGTGTGACAACTTATGTTGACTGTACACAATTATATTTTAGATAAAGTTAAAGAAAAGACAAGAATTAAGGCCATTTTTAGATTCCTTTGTGCCAAGTTAAAATGTATTGATAAATGACACTTATTTGGGGAAAACTATTCACCAGTAAACAGAATGAATTTAAGCAATTACTTAGAAGAGAATAAATTTGACTAGCAAGAAAGCAAGTATGGGTAACATTTCACAAATGCCGAACTCTCATTTTCAAAAGTGACAAAGGCCCAAGACCTACCCAGAGAACTGTAATTCCCAGTGTGGGTAGACACGCATATGCTAGCTCCTCCCAAGCTAGTGCCTAAAAATAGGAGCGTAGCCATCATGGTGCAGGCGGCAGCTTTGGCATTAGGTCAATCAGAGCTACGATGTGTGTGTCTACACGTGCAGCAAATTACACCTACCACCTGCTGTGTAGATACCTTTAATCTTATTGAAAGTCAGTGGGACCTAGGCGTCTAAGTGCTTAAGTCACTTTTGCAAATGTGACCTAGTCTCTTAAATCACTTTGAAAATTTTACTTTAAATTGTTTTGGAAATACATGTTATAGCAATATCTGCCAAAAGGCTATTCAATACCATAGTTAATTGCTATTGTCTCCTGTGGAAGCAGAAGGGAACCCTAGAATCTGAGGCCTGCTATACAATAGACTAATTTCATTTCCTGCCATCATATTCAAAATTGCCCAAACTGTTAATCATGCAAACTAGGGCTGTCACACAATTTAAAAAACACCAATCACGTGATTAAAAAAACACCAATAGAAAAATACTATTTCTGTTGTTTGCCATTTTTACAGTGCAAATATTTGTAATAAAAAATATAAAGTGAGCATTGTCAACTTTGTATACTGTACTGTGTTGTAATTGAAATCAATATATTTAAAAATGTAGAAAAACATCCAAAAATATTTAATACATTTCAATTGGTATTCTATTGTTTAACAGTTTGATTAAAACTGCAATTAATCATGATTAATTTTTTTTAGTTAATCACGTGAGTTAACTGCAATTAATCAACAGCCCAAATGCAAACATGAATTCAGTACAATTTATTTATGATGCTTGGTTTGATGGTGTTTTTCATTCTGTAGCCACTGACAAACCAGAAACTTTTTTTCTCTGTGTGTCTGGATGTAAGGTAGATTTGAGGGTGGGGATTCATAGACTCAGAGATTCCAAGGACAGAAGGAACCATTGGGATCATCTAGTCTGATTCCCTGTATAAATAACATAGGCCATAGAACTTCCCCAAAATAGTTCCTTTTGACTTCAAGCACATATTTTAAATTAAATCCAATCTTGATTTAAAAATGGCCTGTCAGGGTTCCTTCCCCACTCTGGGCTCTAGGGTACAGATGTGGGGACCCGCATGAAAGACCCCCTAAGCTTATTCTTGCCAGCTGAGGTTAAAAACTTCCCCAAGGTACAAACTTTGCCTTGGCCTTGAACAGTGTGCTGCCACCATCAAGCATTTTAAACAAGGAACAGGGAAAGAGACCACTTGGAGATGTCTTTCCCAAAAATATCCCCCCAAGCCTACACCCCCTTTCCTGGGGAAGGCTTGATAATAATCCTCACCAATTTGTACAGGTGAACACAGACCCAAACCCTTGAATCTTAAGAACAATGAAAAATCAATCAGGTTCTTAAAAGAAGAATTTTAATTAAAGAAAAGGTAAAAGAATCACCTCTGTAAAATCAGGATGGAAAATACTTTACAGGGTATTCAGATTCAAAACACAGAGGATCCCCCTCTGGGCAAAACCTTAAAGTTACAGAAAACAGGAATAAACCTCCCTCTTAACACAGGGAAAATTCACATAAAACAAAAGATAAACTAATCCGCCTTGCCTGGCTTACCTATACTGGTTGCAATATTGGAGACTTGGATTAGGATGGGTTGGAGAAGATGGATTTCTGTCTGGCCTCTCTCAGTCCCAAGAGAGAACAAACACGTAAACAAAGAGCACAAACAAAAGCCTTCCCCTCCCCCCGCAAGATTTGAAAGTATCTTGTTCCTTTATTGGTCCTTTTGGTCAGGTGCCAGTCAGGTTAGCTGAGCCTCTTAACCCTTTACAGGTAACAGGATGTTGCCTCTGGCAGAAGGGATTTTATAGCACTGTATACAGAAAGGTGGTTACACTTCCCTTTATATTTATGACATGGCCAGTAAGGAAGAATCCACCACAACACTTCGTAAAGTGTTCCAAAGGTTAATTACCCTCATTGTTAAAATGTGTCTAGCTTCAACTTCCAGCCAGATCATGTTATACCTTTCTCTGGTAGATAGAAGATTATCAAATATTTGTTTCCCATGTAGATTCTGATGAAGTCACCCCTTAACCTTCTCTTTGTTAAGCTAAGTAGATTGAGCTCCTTGAGTCTATCACTATAAGACATTTTCCCAAACCTTTAACCTTTCTCATGGCTCCTCTCTGAACCCTCTCCAATTTTTCAACATCCTTCTTGACCTGTTGACACCAGAACTGGACAGAGTATTCCAGCAGTGGTCTAATCACTGCCAAGTAAAATAACTTCTCTACTCCTACTTGAGATTCCCCTGTTCATGCTTTCAAGGATCACATTAGTCATAGCATCACAGTGGAAATGCATGTTCATCATGTCACGCCAAATCTTTTTTTTAGAGTCACAGCTTCCCAGAATGGTCACCCATATTGTAAGTATGGCCTATGTTCTGAATTCCTATATGCATACATTTACATTTAGCAGTATTAAAATACATACTGTTTGTTTGTGCTCAGTTTACTAAACAATCCAGGTTGCTCTGTATCAGTACTCTGTCCACTTTACCACTCGCCCAGTCTTTGTATCATCTGCAAATTTTATCAGTGATAATTGTATGCTCTCCCAGGTAATTTTAAAAAGTGTGAAATAGCTGAGAGCCAAGAACTGATTCCTGCAGGACTCCTTTAAACACACCCGCTCACCAATTTCCTGTTTAAAACTACATTTAGCCTTTTTTTAAAATCATTTAGCCAATTTTTAATTCATTTTAATGTGTACCATGATCATTTTTTTTATCATTCTAGTTGTTTTTTTTAAGTACATACACACAGTAAATCTGTCAGTGTGCGGTAAGTATAACAGACTCCAGTGAAATGCCATTTTGCAACACTAATATCTATTGGAATTTTACATTAAGCAAATCAGGGATATATCAGCCCATATATAATGGGTTATGAGGCATGACTAAAGTGCATTAACTATGAAAACATTCAGTATGTAAGATTTTTAAGATACCAGATGCTAATCCCTGAGGTCCAAATCACAAGCTCCTTAGTACATTATAGAACAATCAATTTTATGTTCCCAGGGTTTGTGAATTGGGCCATAAGCTTTTAATTCAATGAACTGAATGTCTCATACTTACAAAAATGAATACAATGTACCACTCATAGCATTGCAATTAGCTTGCTCAGCTTTTTTCTTATTCCTCAAGGTAGAGGGGCGGGAGAATACTAGAAACAGTGTTTCATTTAAAGAGGAATACCACCCAAAAATCAAAGGAAGTTAAAGAAGAATAAATAAGTTAAGAATCCAATAACTATATAACCTCTTATCTATCTTTCACAGACTATTGGAATGCTTTCAAACACTTCCAGTTGCTCTCCACCTGAGTCAACACATGACAATTTGGACATATTGCCATTTGTCTTTGTTTTCTTAGTTTACTTGACCCATGTAGTCATATCATGGAACCACTATGTTATCACTTATAGCAGAATTATCAAGAGTTTTATGATTCTGAATTATTCTTTATGGCTCTTGGAAAAACCCAGCTCTCTGCTGACAAACACACACAGTTCAATCCTTTGAACCAAAAATTCCAGTTGATTCCAATAGATTGCATGTGCATGCACATGCAAGAAGTGCAGAATTTGGCCTTTATTTGATATTTCTCTCAAGAGACCAAAAATTAAATCATAAGTGATCTGTTAATTAACCTTTAGATAAATGAAAACCATTCCTTTATTTCTTCAGTAAAGTCATTACACAGGAAGCATGGATGATTTAGTTGGGGATTGGTTCTGCTTTGAGCAAGGGGTTGGACTAGATGACCTCCTGAGGTCCCTTCCAACCCTGATAAGAACATAAGAATGGCCATACTGGGTCAGACCAAAGGTCCATCCAGCCCAGTATCCTATCGATGGTGGCCAATGCCAGGTGCCCCAGAGGGAGTGAACCTAACAGGTGATGATCGAGTGATCTCTCTCCTGCCATCCATCTCCACTCTCTAACAAATAGTCAGAAACCTTTACAGAAACCATATTGACTTTTGCACAAGAATTTATGTTCTTTTATGTGTCTGACAATTTTATTCTTTACTATTGTTTCAACTAATTTTCCCGGTACTGACGTTAGACTTACCAGTCTGTAATGCCAGGATCACCTCTAGAGCCCTTCTTAAATATTGGCATTACATTAGCTATCTTGCAGTCATTGGTTACAGTAGCTGATTTAAAGGACAGGTTACAAACCATAGTTAATAGTTCATTCTACTGTTTTCTGCATATCTTGACCACCCTATCTCCCATAAATATGTACCATGTATCCTAGATCCAAGTTCAGTACACCATACCTAGTGGTCATTTGGTCTTTTCTACTTCCAGAAACTTATAACATTTTTTTAAATCCCTCTAGTTTGGCAGACAAGGAAAGAAGAGATTTTATTCTTAAAAGTAAAACATAATAAATCGACTTCCAGCCAACTTTGACTAAGGAATAAGCAAAAGTATTTTCCGGTTTAGATGATTAAACAAAAATGTTGAAAATTAAATTTTATATATATATAAAACTATATAAAAGTTAATATATATTAACTTTTAGTCCAGTCACTGCTCATAAAAGCTGGCTAAAACTCAGAATTTCTGGTTCAAAAGGAAATTTCAACATTGAGATTTCCCATAAACTGAAGATTAAAAAAAAATTAATTTCAGAAATGCTGAAACATGATGTTTCCAAAAAATACATCTATGCTCTTATTGGGTGGTGGGCCCAGTGCAACTGACAAGATTCATGTCAATTTCATTCAGCAGCTGCTGGTGATCTTGGAGCCTGTTGCTCTGGGGCAACCCTGCTTTGCAGACTCCCCCAGGCTGGGACTCCAGAGCTACCAAACCCTTGAACCAGCTGACTCCTCAAGCTGCCCAACTCCTGCAGCCTGAGGAGCCAATTGCCCCAAGAGTTGGGCAGCCTGAAGAGCCAGCTGGCCAGGAGGCTTCCAGGCTCCTAGCTCTGTGGCAAGAAGCCTGGAAATACTGAGACACCCAAGGCTTTCCAGGCTCCCAGCTTCATAGCAGAAAACCTGGAAGCCCTGGGGTCCCCAGCCTATGGCCAGTCCACATGGCAGGTCTACCCCAGACTCATGGACCTTGGAAGCCTCAGCACTCCGCCACATGAACTTGCAGGGAAGCAGGTCACTAGACGTGACAGCTCATGCCCTGGTCATTGTAATGACCAGGGCACTGGCAGTCATGTATAGCGGTTGGAGCCGAAGACAGTGCCAGGTACCAAGATGAAGGTCAGAGCCAGAGCCAGTGGTAAGGCATAGAAGCAGCAACATGAAGTAAGGCAGGAAAGCAGGAACTGGGAATAGATGCAGTTCTAGGATAGGAGGACAGGAACCATAAGTCAGGCAAGCAGGAGGAGTCCTTAATAGCAGCCAACCAGGGAATCCTCTAGTTGCTCAGACAAATTTCTTTGCTACTTACTGGTTTATATAGAGCACCTCAGCCAATTGAGGTCCTGGATGTTTCTCCCAGTCAGGGTGTGGTGCCCTCTGTGAGCTAAGCCTTCGTTGGTTCCCTTTGCTGGTTACTCAGGTGAGCTGCTGGGTGGTGGTTGTGGCCTGAGCACAGCCTGGGGCCCTGGAGCGCGAGGCCCACCATCCCTCACAGAACCTTGCTGGCTATGCAACAAAAATTCATCAAACTCAGTTTTCTTGAACCATTTCAGGTTTGATGAATCAATGACATTTCTGACCAGGTCTACTGTTAGTACACCTGAAATGTTAGCATGGTCTAAAATGGCTGAGGAACATAACTAGAAATTCGCTCATTTGACCTAATATCAAATATCTCTGCTAAAACTGGCTCAGTTATGTACTGGATTTCAAGTATAAGGCCTTTATTCAGCAAGAATGGACTTCAGCAGGGTAGGCTTAAAGTTCATATGGTATAATACAGATCCAGAGCCTTAAATAACGTAAATAGTAAAGGTAAGAGATTGTAAGTATGGAGTACTCACCTTGTTCCTGTTTAGCTAAAAGCTTAAGTAATGACTTTATAGTTCTCATTCAAGAGAGTTGTTTTGTATTGTTTTGATCCAATTTATTTAAAATTAAATGTACATATGTATCAAAGTAATATTTTTTGGATAAAGAATGGATATCTACAGTAATACATAATAAAAATCAAAAGTAGATGATGAAATCATGGTTCCAATTACCACAATGGAGCCAGATTTTCACTGAGAGTATACGCAGTAAAGTTGCTTTTCCAAGTTTGGGGTTTTGGACTCTTCTGCTTTTTATTTGTTAGGCTTAAATTTAAAGACATTTCCTTTCATGCTCATTGACTTGTAGTATCTTGGAACTGTTGCAAGCTGTAAGTCTGAAACGTGATATGTTTATAGACACTTCTCTTCCACATATGCTTCTTAAAATTTGGGCTGATTTTTCCCTATTAGTTTTAATTACTCAGTGTTTAAAATCTCAATAGAAACTCAGATGGGATATGATGCAGAGTGTCAGGAATTCAATCTATCTTTGTTATTTGTATGGCCTCCATCACTGTAGCATTGAGCACCTCACAGTCTTTGTCCTCAGACCACCCCTTTAAGGTGGGAAGTGCTCTTATCACTATTTTACAGATGGGAACTGAGGCAGAGGGAGACTAATTGACATGCCCAAGGTCTCTCACAAGATGTCTGTGGCAGAGCAGGAACTGAATCAAGATGTCCCATGGCATAGGCTAGTGACCTAACCATTGGACCACCCTTCTGCTCCCTTTTTTTGTATTGTATGTCATTCTTGTCTAATGTTTGTTATTATTTTGGCTTTGACCCATTTTTTTTATTCATAGGAAGCTGATACAAAGTGAAAATCAAAGGGTCAGTGCTAGACCTCCGAGTGATCTCAAAAGAAATGTTTGGTGTACCATGATGACAGAGTCTCAGTAGTTCATAACAAAATGTTAGGACTTGGAACAGCTTATTCAAATACTCTTCAGATCCATAGCTTCTTCCCTCTCACCATCTTCTCTGCTCTTCCCCACATCTGCATGCTTCCAGCTCTCTCCCTTCATCCTTTAAGATAATTCCACCAATCTTCTTCCCTTCCTGCCAACCTATAGGCCTCATGTTCCCTGAATTCCAGAGTTATCCTCCATCACAGACATCTATGTCTTTCCCACCTCACACACAGATGTTACCCCTAAATTTGGACATCCAAAGATCAGCAATCCTGCTGTCTTTCCACACTTTCTTTTCCAAAGGCTTCAGATTGCAGAGATGCAGAGGGAAGTCTTATAGTATTAAAAGATATCTTTAAAACAACCATCTACACAGTATTTTATTTCAAAGTGTCTCTGAATGGCAGGAAAAGAAATACTTCAAGAAGGGAGAAGACTGAAAAATTAGCATATTCCGTCTGTTTTAATATGAAAGTTACTTTCATAATCATTTTCCAAAAAAGGCTTTAAAATATATCCCGGTCTTAGCTGAGTGAATACTAGTTTAAAAATGGATATAAAGCATCAGCATTTGGAATGAGAAGAAACCAGTAGAGGTTTTGTTGCTAAAAAGGTCAACAATGCTTACAAAGAGATTCAATCTTTAAAGCTCTATGGAATTTCATTTAAAAAAAAAATAAAAACACCATGAAAAGGAAAAGGCATTGAAAATATGAATCTGCAAGTAGTTTCTCATCATGACCCCAAGTTGGGAATATTGTTGCATAGCGTATACCCACTGCCACCTACAGACAAATATTTGCGCACACACACATCTGCCAGAGTCAGAAGTTTTGACTGAACCCAAGATGTCATAATATTCAGATATTAGCTGCTCAACAGTTTTGAAATAAACTGCACTAGCTCAGCTGCTGCACTAGAAGGCTGATAAAACTATTCAAATACAAATAAACAGATTGTCTGCTATAAAGGCAGCAAGGATGACAGTGGCATTGTGCTTGATATGTCTGTCTGTACAGGGGATGAGTAAAAGGGAAGCTGAGGGGAACAGACAAAATTAGATCCAGTTAAGGCACTCTCTTGATTTGAAAGAACAGTGCTTACATGCACATGTGCCATAATTATGACTACAGTCTTATTGAAAAGTCTTGAATGCATCTAGCTCTTAAAACCATCAGTGCTGGAAATACAGACAAGGATCCAAAATTGAGGGCACTGAAGAGATGACAAGGAGATAACTGCACATTATAAGCTATTGATTTCTTCTCCCTCTTCCCCCCCTCCACCCCCAGCATCAACATTTTCTACAACCTCAGTATCATCATGATTCAGCTTGATCTAGTTTACAGGATAAAAAATAAGTAGGAAATATCAGATTTGTAAAGGACTGCAGTAAATTTGGATATAGAATGAGAGAAGTCGCACTTAATGAAAGAGACACGAGAATTTAAAATTCAGCACCCAACTTCCATAATTTTGCAGACAAAATATATAAGCTCTGAAAAGCAAGTGGGAAGCAGAATTTTGGTTTTATTCAAGTTATACTTTTCCATGTTAGACAGAAATGATAAGATTAAGATTCATAAATGGGTATAGTCTTTTTCCATCAATTCATTTTAAATGTTGAAAGTGAGCATTTTTAACGTATGTACCATTTTGTCTACTATGTTACTGGATTACTGTTTGATATTTTCTCTGCAAGGGACAAACATTGCTTTTTGTTTAATTTCATTAGACTAAATTGTGTCAATCAACTTGAGACTTTGCAAAGAGCAAAACAAGCAAACAGCACAGATTCAAAAATATACCTTAGCAGAAAAACAATGTTACCTATAAAGAGGTTAAACATCTTCATAAATTAGCTGCAGGCGGTATCAAAATATTATATACAATGAAGTGCATATAATACAAAATGTATGTAGCTAGTTTCCCTAGCTATATTATACCTGCCAAGATAAAAGAACAAAGTACATTTCTGGTGAATTATGCTGGATCATCATTATTTTGTAGCTTCACGTCTCACTAAATCTGGGCCTCAAGAGAAGTCAAACTTTTGGCATGGCAAGTATGTATGAATGTGCCTGATGGACTGATTATCAGCTCATTTTGGTTATTTTACACCACTCTGGCAACACAATGAAGATGTAATGCTGTTTTATCTATAGAGAATTCCCCCTGGGTGGTGATTCCTGCATTACACCCCTACATCCCTCCCTCCCCCGCATAGAGATGTGGCTGAGAAAGAGGACACATAGTAAGGATACCCTATGTCAGCTGATTCCCGGCTGTCATAATGGTTTCTTGAGAGCATGAGCAGTGAGATATAAATTAGAGTGGCCCAAATGTATGCCCTGAATCAGGGACTGAAGCCACATTTGGTCCTCGTGAGTCTGGCATTGAACACAGCTCCGCCAGATGAGATGATATGGGCCATAGTTTTTGTCCTTTGAAGTCTTTTTGTTCTTTTTATTCCACGCTAGTAATAGAAGTTCTACTGATGAACAGATGAAGTTCATCTTTTTTTTTTGTCTTTTATAAAAGTGGGATGAAGACTAAGTGTTTGCAATAAAGCTCATGAACCAGCAAACGTGCTGTTCGCTGATATTTGAATTAACAGAGAAACCTTTGGCACATCTCTACTGACTATCCAATGTTTTTGCAGCAGATTACATTCGGAAATACTTCACATTTTATATGAAAGGATGAATTCTGCATCCATGGAAAATTATGCTTTTGTTTTTCTTTGCTGCCTAACCAATGTGTCAAAATTCCCATGACTCTTAGCCCACATTCCTTTCTAACATTTTAATCCATAAGTCACCCTTCACTCCAGGGGGTCAGAAATTAGAAGTATTAAGCTTCCTTTCATTAATCGAAATTCTCACTGCTCAGCCAGAAGATGAGATTAACAGCCACCAACTGTAAAATGATTATCTCTAGCTGATCAGTGCACAATAGTCACTGATATTTGACATTAAAAAGTAATAGAGAATGTAAATAGCATGTTTGCTTGATATGTTCAGTATCAACAATATTTTTAAAGTAATTGACATGGATTAAAATGAAAGGTACAAGACTGAAGGTACAAGGTACAAGACTGAAGAAGCATCTTAGGTCACATTAAAGATCAGAGGATCCATTATGAATTAGAAAATTTCAGGTTGTTCTTGTTCCCACTGATGCTGGCAATAAAATTCTCACTGACTTTAATAGCAGTGATGGCCTGATCCCAAGAGGCATTGGGCCCCTGAAATTTCTAACACCTTTGAAGGGAGCTGCAGGTGCTTGGCACTGCAAAGTAGTAGGTTTGAATTCGCATAGTGGCCACACATTGCAAACCATACTTTGTTCCCTATGCCATTCATTATGATAAATGCAGCTTAATTTTAATTACTGATTATAGTATTTTATGGATTGGTAGTGCAAGTATGGCCATATATGTCAAAAACAAAGTTTTCCCTCATTGGAGCATACTTTTGAGCAAATATTTGTGAGCCCTAGGGCTAGTTCCCTGACGTTTTTGTAAAAATCAAGAATTGTGGAAGAACAAAGTGAAAGAGCCTGTTTCTAGGTTTAAAATAGCAGATGACCAGAGCCGATACGTATTGTGTTGTGTTCCCCATTTTTGAGGTCTGCATTGTAAGTTCAGGGCTTCATGCAGAAAGGGCCACTACCTCAATGGAACAAAGCTTTATACTACTTGTCATGTTCTGCTGATGCAGAAAGTGGAAAAGATTCCTGGAAATGTAATCTTGCTCCAGACAGGATTTGCCAGAAGTATTGCTTCAAGCCCAGGTAACCAGGCTGTGCAGTGAGTTCTGCTGGAGCACAGAAGAGGAGAAGGATGCCTTTATTCCTCAACCCCCAAGCTGGCTGCAGACCTACTCCATGACTGGTACTGTAGCCTCAGAGTTGCAGCAGCCCTCACAGATGTTATGTCCTACCTCCAGTGAAGGGGAGTAGTCACAACTAATCAGACCTACTCAATGCCTCTTCCCTTGTCTGCCCCAAACCCCTCCTTTGCATTGAGGCACAAGAAAGCTCCAATGAGCACTACTCTATGAGGCGCAGGAGTTGTAGATCTCCCCCAAATTCTGCCTTCCTTCCATGCAGTAGAACTGCACTAGTCCAACTGTGTTCAGGGTGCTCTGTGCCCATGGAAGGTGTGTGTGTGTGTGTGCCGGATGAATGGGTAAGGTATTTTCCTTTTTAGGAGTCATGCAGCATTTCAGCAAAGCACAGAGAGATATTTATAGATGTGATAGTGAGACTAAATAACATTTCATTCCACTTACAAAGTGTTTGCATTCAAGAAGCTCTTTTTAGAGGTAAAAGAAACCATAATATTGAAGTAGAATTAATTTGTATCCGCAGTAGGTTAATGGATAAAAAAGCAGGTGCACTGACTCTGGTTCTTATTCCATTTTACATTTACATGCTTTGTAACCTTCTGACCACTAAAGATTTATGTCCTTCCTTGACTTTGGTCCTACATCCAAACCAGTGAGCCAACCAGCAGTAGAAAGCACATTATGTTAATGAGCTGACTGCAGCTGCATGAAACCTTCAACACATAAGGCTCAATGCTGTCCTTCCTCAGCCATTTTTTTATGCCACTAGTTAATCGTACCGGGGACCAAACAGCCATGTTTGTACACACTGCTGTCAAAATGAGGCAAAGCTCATTGTGAAGTTACCCCAACCACAACAAGCCTGTGTGAGTGTGCAACACTGACATGAATGCAAACAATTCTGTTTTGGAGAAGTGTCCTTTTGGTATACTGCTTACCAAAGAAATGAAGCATATTAACAAATTATGAACCACAGATCATTACTATGTAAAAATAACAAAAGATACATAAAGTGAAAAGCTATCTACATGGTACAAAGACAGGGTGTACTATATTTGCAGACTCCCATAGTGCTATTTATTGATATTCAGTGTGACTTTGTATAGAATTCCGAGAGAATACTTTGTTATCTTTGAGTTAAGGGAGTTGGAATGCATAGCCTACCAACACATATTCCAAAAAAGGAAGGGCTGAAGGAGATATGTAATTCAAGTACATTCCCATTCCCCTTCTGCCACCTCACTTCCACTGCCTACAGCCCACAGATGAAATCCTGGCTCCACCCAATTCAAAGATAAAACTCTCATTGACTTGAATGAAGAAAGGGTTTTTACCTCACATCTCCATTAAAATCTCTTGCTTCCTGCGGAGTGGGCACCTCTGGGAAACAGCTGCCTGGGGAGCTGAGGGAACAGCTCCATGAGCAGCTGCCTCCTCTCATTAACCAACTCCCCAGGATCTGCCTGCCTGGAGATTGAGGCAATTCCAGGAGGCAGTTGCCTGGGGAGCAGGGCAACAGGGAAGAAGCTGAAAAACTCCATTTCAGTCCTTCCAAACCTGAGTTTTTCAGAATTTTTCCTCCCAGGAAAAGTGTTGATTTAAAAAATAAAAAATAAAAAAAAATCATCCCCATTCAGGAAGAAATTCCAACTGTCCCCCTCCAATTTTTTTCCAGAGAAGAGAAATTCCATTTTCTGGCTGGCTTTACTCTACATCCTTATCCTAAGCCACCAACAAGCACCCTTGAATTCTTTCCAGATTCACTGGTTACACGTTCAAGTGTTTTCATGCATAAGATAGAGTTGGCTTTCATAAGTTGTGTGTAGCTAGTTCTGAAGCTGGTTTACTTGTGTGTAAGGTACAGGGTCCAATAGTGAATGGCTGCTGTAAAATCTGTTTTTCCATTACCATGTTGGCAAAGTTGTATGAAAAGGCGATCTGTGTTGTTAGCAATTGTTTTAAAGTATTAATTTTTATTTTGGAGCCACACCATTGATATACAGGGTGGTTGGTTATACATGTAACCGGTATTTAGGCTGTCTGCCAGTGACTCAGAATGAAGGTGGAACTACGTGGGCTTGGAATAGTGGAAGGGAGACAGCCGAGACTGAGAAGGGGAAGTGATCAACCCATCTTCACTTCATTCATGAGTGACTTAACTGCAGATCCCTTGCATTTTTCTGGTTGGTTTCTAGCACACTTTACCTCAATTTAAAGGTGTTTTCATGGGGAAAATTTCCCAGATTTTTAATCTTTGTATTCGCATAGATAGTTATAAATGCTGAAATGTAGTCTCTACTCTGTGCCCCTGCAGACCCCCACTGTCTCTCATCTTCTGTCTTAGTTCCAGTTCTGCCCCCTGAAGAGTTGCACTCCATCAACAGTGCCATTTGGGGGCTCTAGTCATGAACTGTAAAATTTGAAAGCAATGGGCCAACTTCATAGCTCCACTCTACTCCCTATGTCCCATTCAGACAGCACAAGGGAGCTGAGTCCACCTGTAACTTATCCATATGATTGGATCCCCAGCAGGAATCTTCAGCAGACATAGAGCCAGCTCTGGTGCCTCCCTCCTTGCAGGTCCTGGTACAGAGGACAGGTAGGAGGAATGGTTGGAGCATAGTGCATTCCTGTAATCATCAACTGGTGCACAGCCGCTTGAGGAACAAAGACAGTTATGAGCAGACCCAGCCTGCTCTGATTTGTACCAGGTAAAGAATGTAGCCTAACGTGCTATACAATTGGAAGTAATACATTGGCAGAATTACAAGTCTAGCTCCAGGGCTACAATCAAACCTACTGCAGGCACCTGGATGGCTAAATGGGGTGGTGGGTGTGGGGGCCTCTTGAGTTCCATCAGACCACACTTTGGGTTGCTTCCCTTTCTCTGGCTTTCAGAGTCCTTCCTCTGCTCAGGGTATACAAGAATCTCTCCAAACAAAAATAGGTTATTTTTCCTACTCCCCAAGGACACAAAGGATTAATATAAAGAATGGACAAAAATAGTGCTCAGTCTTTTGGGCAGTCTCTTAATCACTCTTTGGGCCCAATTTGTCTGCAGGATTTTTAATGTCCTGATCAAGTCCATCCTTAGACACTCCCCGCCTTTTGAGGGGCGGGGGGGGGTATCATCTGTTCTATACCTGGTCCAGGCAGTCTCAAGGGCAGGAGGGTCCACAACTGTTTACCTCTTCACTGATCTTATAACCAGCTATATCTGAAGCACAGCAATTCTTCCCTAGTAACCACCCTTTCCTGTGGCAGTCCTTCCCTTTTTAAGTTTCTTCCTCCCAGGAAGAGCAAGTCTTCCAGCTGTGTCTGGTTAGTGCTGACTGACCCCAGAAGACCTTGCTGGCTGCCTCCTTAATAGGGTGCGGGTGTGCCCCCTCACATGGAAAGAGCAAGGAATAAAGGATCTTAATGGTACATTCACCTATTATTATTTGTTCATCACAGGCACTGTTCTAAATATAAATAAAATAATAAAGGCAGGCTGTGGTCCAAAAAGCTTACATTCTAAAAGACAGACACAGACAATACAAGACATGTATCAGGAGCTACAGAGGAATTTAATGGATTTTCCTTCTCATCTTTCTTTTCTCCATTAAGTACCCTCATCTCTAATCAACTTGTACTAAAAGAGTATTAAAATCTGCATTTGAAATGGCCAAAGTGAGTCCATTTTAGAAATAGAAAAAATAAATTTTCACTAATTTAGAGTCATTTTGGGTAGTGAGACTCAATAGTTCTTCAAGGCAGCTAAAAGAATCACAGCACTTTTCACAATTTTTGCAAAACTCCCAAATGTTCCTTGTGAATCTACGTGGAGATTTCAAAAGTAGTCATCTCTCTCTCACACACACACACATGCACACACAAAAATAGATTTACTTCAGGATTTTGTATTAAATAGGAAGTTACGGCAAATAGAAACAGTCCAATAAAAAAGGAACCATCAGGACTTTGGCTGCATTCACAATCAGACCAAGGTTCACAATACAACTGAAACAGTACAAACAAAAGAAGGATTACATTTTATAGGGCTGCTGCCCTCAGAATTAAACTCACAGAGCATACCAAATGCAGACAATGTTGACAATAGCTGAGTGAATAACTGAAAAAAAAATTGTCAGCAAATATTGATTCAAATTAAAAAGTGAAGCTTGAGCCAACCATATTCACAATCCTGTCATGTCTGCCTTTTTATGAATGCTTGAGTGCTCAATCTTTACTAGCATGGATACTCAAGTAAAATGAGGTTTAAGACTAAGTGTTTGAATTTTTGCCAAAAGTGAACTGCAAAGTGTGTATTCAGGTCTAAAACTGGCAATTTGTGCTTTGTTGATTATAAGCACAAGTCATCAAATCAAAGAACAAGATATATTAGATAATTAACACTTCTAGTTGTGTAAGTTATGACCATCTGAAAAAAACTATTTGTAAATTATCAGAAGACTCAGGATTTTTTAATAAAGAAATTCATGACTAATCTTGAATAATGAAGACATTCAAAAATGTCACAATATGGCTTAGATAAGTTTGCAAACAGAAAGATAAAATTCAAATAAATTAATCATGAATCTTTCCCCAACTCTACTGAAGTAGAAAGAGGGCATTTGTTCAAAGAGACCTCACTCTCTCTGTTTATGAATGATCAGAATGGGATCATTTTAAGGAAGGAAATAAACATCAGGTTGAGGTAAACCTCTTGGTTTTCAAGCAGTCTTTAGCAAAGTCACTACAGCAGCAATGGGAGGCCTCCTTAAGTGAAAAATTTTAAAAAGAAGAAGAATGGCAAATGTTACATTCATCTACAGGCACATAAGAATATTGTGTCCAGTTCTGGCACCCACAATTCAAGAAGAATGTTGATAAATTGGAGAGGGTTCAAAGAAGCGCCACAAGAATGATTAAAGGATTAGAAAATACTTATACTGATATACTAACTAGACTCTAGTTGCTCAAATTAACAAAGAGAAAGTTAAGAGGTGATTTGATTACAGTCTGTAAGTATCTATGTGGGGAACAAATAATAATAGGCTCTTCAATCTGGAAGAGAAAGGTATAACAATCTCAATGGCTAGAAGTTGAGCTAGACAAATTCAGGCTAGAAATAAGGCATACATTTTGAACAATGAGAACAATTCATCACTGGAACAATTTACAAGGATTGTGGTAGATTCTCCATCACAGACAATTTTTAAATCAAGAGTGGATGTTTTTCAAAAAGACAAAACTCTAGGAATTATTTTGGGGAAGTTCTATGGCCTGTGGTATTCCAGAGGGAGTTCCTTCTGGACTTGGATTCCATGAATTTATAAGGTTTATACATACAAATTTGTGACCCTTTATTGTGATTCATTATTAAGTGGAAGAGAGTACACAATGTGAATCTGCAAAATCACTACCACAAAGTGAGTAAGCCAACAAGTGACAGCCAACCCATGAGGGCAACAGCTGGGGCTCTGAGAGGAGTTAATCATGCTCTCCTGATTCATCAAAAGTGGAATGTGATGGCACAGCAGGTGAACACAGGGGTCACCCAGAACACTACAGTGCCTCATTCAATTTAAAAGGAATGGCCTCAGCTTGGAAATCATCAAGGCCATGTGAACAGACATGGAAAATCCAAAGCATGTGATGCGTGGCACCATCCTGTTGTGTCTGCTCCCCTACTAGTCTTGGAGAAAGACTTGGGAAGATGCTCACAAGAAAATGATTAGACTAATGCCAGCCTTCAGGATGAAGCATGTCCTAATATATTCATAATCATTTAACATGGGACAAAGGAGAATCAGACCAGTCAGGACTATGTTATTGGACACAGGGTCCTGGTTGAAATTTGTAGAGCAATAGATGTTCTGATGAGTATTGGAATGAGCAGTTGCTGGTGGATTGTGGGTAATGGAAGGCATGAGCAATTAACACTGGGGAGTGAAACAGCACACTGACACAGGAGATAGCTCCAGAGTTCAGACTCCACACAGATGGTTTGCCTAGGGACATGCCAGGTGCCATAGATCAGCTGGAAAGTGAGCCATAGTATTCTGAGGAGATATACTAAAAACAGGAGATGTGGTAGGGTTTGGTGAACATGACAAAGGTACGGTGGAAGTTCAACCAGCTATCTGTCCAAGACCTTTCATCTACCAGTCCAAAGAAACTGTCAATTACCAATACATCACTGTGTGGCTTTTGTGCTAAATCTGGGATCTTGGGACAATGAGCACTCAATAGCTGGCTCTGTCTGATTAAGTGGAATGCGGTGAGTAACCTTGTGCTGTATGTAAAAGCCCTCTTCTTTCCCATTACTTGAATCCCATGTCTTGCTGTGTGTAGCCCTGCACCGAAAATGACATGAAGCTCTGAGGGTAAGATTCACTGAAGAAATATTTACATTGTAAAAATAAGCTACCATAATGTAACAGCCAGTCCTTAAAATAGTTATGGGAAATTGGCTGCCTTCACACTCAGGAAACACTCGAGCAGCAGAATGTGTATGGAAAAAAAAATACTAATGAGCCATGGTCTAGCTAGACATCTGTCTTTTCCCTCTGTTTGGATTTCCCTGTTGTCAGATAGCCCATTAATCAATCTTTTTGTTTATCTGCTTTTGGATAGCTTAAGTTTCAACAAGTCCATTTCTTGTTTTTGCCACCAACATTTCCAGTAGATTTCTTCCAGCATGTCAGATTGACAGATACATTTCTGCCACCAGCCTTGTAGGGAGCTTATTATTGTTTCCAACCTGTGCACTCAAGCTGGAGGTCTTCTATTCAAAGTCCTCTGGAGATGTAGGTCATTTCAAAAATCTGTGTTGAGTAAAGGTATCATTTCTCTGCTAGCAAAAGCTTAGGAGAAGAGGTCAAGGCCACGTACTGAATTTTATATCACTAGCCCACATAGATAGATAGTAAAAGCAGAAATAATGACAATAAACACTAAGTAACTCCTCACAGTATTTATTCTGAAGTCTATTTCATTTATATGGTCATCTGCTGTATGCTGAAGAACCATAACATTTATGAGATTGTTTGTATCTTTAAATATTGCAGGTCCTTGCTGGCAGCACACGGATATTACTGCTGTAAATTTCTGCATTTTAATTATACCTGTAAAATGTTGCTGGGTTCAGATGTATTTTTGATGTTTAATGGGCATTTTGCATGAGGTTTGAAAAGAATGAGTTTCCATATAAATTTGAGTCTACTTCCAACTAAACGTCATGTAGCTATTGTGGACTATTATCTGTAACACTGAACCCAACTACCCATAAACATCACTGAAATCAGCACAAATATTTTTAAATGCACAAATGAGGGAAGTTGTGACATATGAGTCAGACCTGATGGAAGGATCATATTCTGCTTCCGCCCAACACAGTTCTTATTGTACTGTTTCCTTTTTCATGCCTCTAAAGGACCAGATTGACCATGCTTTCTATTGAGTACGTGGCAAAAACAGCAAGGCACCCATTATTTAACATCATTGGAATCCAACAGTGCAGGGTCTTCAACCCAGCCCCCTCCTGCACCATTGTGACTGGACTGTGGTATTACTCCACAACTCAGAATTGAGTGAAGTGTGCAGTATGCTCCCCTCAGGGGAGCTCTGAGAGAATTGTGCCTGTGGTAGCCAGACTGGCTCATGGAGCTCTGGGGCGTGCAGGGAGAGCGCAATTGCTGTGCTGCTATTGGAGGAGGAGAAGGACATGTGTCTAATGGAGTATTGCTAACACCAAACAGTCAAAAATACGTCAGGCTCCAAAAATCATGGGATTAGCTTAAAAAAAATGAAATTTTTAAAAGATTCTTTTTCGAAGCTCAAAAACCCAGAAGGCAAATAGTGTGAACATTTTCCAGCTCTCTGCTACCATGAGGGTTAGAGCCCTATTTTAATATGAAAGCTGCGATTCTCACATTATATGGTTCCAAGCGCTGAAACTTTTAGAAAAATATGGAATGTCACAAAACCCATGATACCAATCACACGAGTTGGCAACAACAATGGCAGGTGCAGAGGTTGCCATAGCTACTGCCACCTCCAAATCTTGGCTCCCTTTCGAGTGGCTAACACTACCACTACCCCCATGGAGTCCTTGCATGTCCTGAGTACAAACACCCTGTTGTGCCCATAATTTGTGTAGGAGATGCAAGGGAAGACAAGAAACTTTATGCCATCTCTCTGCCTTATTTACCTGTGCACAGTCTGGCCTTTTACTTCCTTACCATATATAAGAAGTAAAGAAATAGGTTGCCTTACTTTTATTGACTGTCTTCTGAACATAAATGGTGTTTCCTTTAATTCCTTTTGACATTCAAAATAACTCAGAGGAAAAAAATACAACAGATAAAAGTAGTCATTAGAGTTGGAAAGGAACTCAGAGATGGCTAGATATGTTAGAGAGTTATTCAAACAGAGTGACAACATCTTTGTTTTAATGGGCTTCTACATATATATTGAAGAGTTGCAGGAAACTTGTCACTCAGGGTTCTCTTTGCAAATCCATCCTGTGACACACTGGTTTTCTGTACAGCTGAAAGAATAGCAAGTACTACGCTTCATTATTGATGCCATTTTCCATTATAGCATCACATTAAGATCTTAAGCTGCTCCTAAGATAAGTATGCAGAGATGTTTTTCTTATTGAAATAGACAATCCAATGAAATAATAATGCAGGACAACTAACAAGACCAGAGGGTTAAAATATTTATTTTTGTTTGATGGAACAAAGCTTGCTTACCTACTGGGAAAAGGTATTACTTATACAATGCTTACCAAATGTTGATATATAATAAAAATCCCAACGAGAAGAAATATTGAGTTAAAGAAAACACCTAAGGAGTTTGATATTTATTTGGGTTTAGTTTCTAATAAATCTTAATTTCTCTGTGATTGGCATCTTTCTTCTGAGACTGTAATATGGCACACAACGCTGTGAGACAGACTATAAAGATGAAAACAGACAATTCTGTCTAGGTAAGTTTTATGCACAGCTGCTTAGTGCGATGCTAACACACCGGAGTCCCTGGCACAGTGATTGGGCTGTACAATGTCATGAGTAGGTTTTCAGCCCCTTGGCTGTTGCCAATGCTGTGGCAAGTAGGATGGAATAGTTTCCGGGAGGTCACCTTCTTTTACGTGGCTAAGAGGCCAATGTAGCGTGGGAAGGCTCTAGTGGAGTTGATAGCTTATTAAGAGAATAGCAGTGGCACCTAGGGCAGGTGAGGCATGGTAAGCAGACATAGTCAGCTTCCTCCTAAAATTTGCAACTGAATTAGGTTCTGCTATATTTTATACTAAATATATAAATCTTTGATAGTATAGTTTTTCTATTAAGGGTACATTTTGAGGGCCTAATGGAGGACTGAGTCTTTACTTATTGCAGATTTGGGAATCCCTGTTGAAATTTGTGGCTTAAATTATTGTTTCTAAAATTCTAATACTGATGCATTACCAATGTTTCTTATCAATAGACTGTACTTAAATTCACTTCCCCACAAGGAGGGAGGGTCCCAGAGCTGGGGCTCCAGCCTGAGCCCAGAAGTCTACACAGCAATTAATCAGTCCCTTAGCCCAAGTGAGCTGACTTGGGCTAGCTGTGAGCGTTTAATTGTAATGTAGACATACCCTTAGTGAAGAGTTTTCTGTGAAATGAATTAATAAAGTCGTGTGTGAGGCAGTCTGTGTGGACCTGTGAGTTTACTGTGTCTGTGTGGAAAGCATCAACCCAACTCAAGTGGAGTGCCCCAAGGGTTGGTCCTCGGGCCGGTTTTGTTCAATATCTTCATTAATGATCTGGAGGATGGTGTGGATTGCACCCTCAGCAAGTTTGCAGATGACACTAAACTGGGAGGAGAGGTAGATATGCTGGAGAGTAGGGATAGGATACAGAGGGCCCTAGACAAATTAGAGGATTGGGCCAAAAGAAATCTGATGAGGTTCAACAAGGACAAGTGCAGAGTCCTGCACTTAGGACGGAAGAATCCCATGCACTGCTACAGACTAGGGACCAAATGGCTCGGCAGCAGTTCTGCAGAAGAGGATCTAGGGGTTACAGTGGACGAGAAGCTGGATATGAGTCAACAGTGTGCCCTTGTTGCCAAGAAGGCCAAGGGCATTTTGGGATGTATATGTTGGGGCATTGCCAGCAGATCGAGGGACGTGATCGTTCCCCTCTAGTCGACATTGGTGAGGCCTCATCTGGAGTACTGTGTCCAGTTTTGGGCCCCACACTACAAGAAGGATGTGGAAAAATTGGAAAGAGTCCAGCGGAGGGCAACAAAAATGATTAGGGGACTGGAACACATGACTTATGAGGAGAGGCTGAGGGAACTGGGATTGTTTAGTCTGCGGAAGAGAAGAATGAGGGGGGATTTGATAGCTGCTTTCAACTACCTGAAAGGGGGTTCCAAAGAGGATGGATCTAGACTGTTCTCAGTGGTAGCAGATGACAGAACAAGGAGTAATGGCCTCAAGTTGCAGTGGGGGAGGTTTAGGTTGGATATTAGGAAAAACTTTTTCACTAGGAGGTTGGTGAAACACTGGATTGTGTTACCTAGGGAGGTGGTGGAATCTCCTTCCTTAGATATTTTTAAGGTCAGGCTTGACAAAGCCCTGGCTGGGATGATTTAGTTGGGGATTGGTCCTGCTTTGAGCAGGGCTAGATGACCTCCTGAGGTCCCTTCCAACCCTGAGATTCTATGATTCTATGAACCCAAAAGGGACCTTGGGAGAAACTTTTTGCTACAGGCTACATTCATATACTTTCAGATTAATTTGGCACTGAAATTCATTGAATTACATTGGAACTGACTTCTGTTGTAAAGTTATATTTGAATTTGTTTTCTAAGGGAAAGAACAAAATGTTGGTGACTTCCATATACATTCTCACTACATTCTGTAGCTTATCAGTGAACTTATATTTCTGTGCTGCCCTTCCTATTCCTTCAGGAGTAGTGAGCAAACTATGGTTAAAATATTTTATGCACAGGGCCAAGCTGGAGGAATTCATCAGAAAGGAGACAATGGTGATGTGCTTTACAAAATTAAACTGTAAATGACTTTCAACATCAACTGTCACAGACCTACTACTCTGCTATGATTACCTGAGGTCTGATTTGAGTGGTTCTGGGGAAAAGGTAGATGTGTCAGCTATTCTTCAACTCAGCGTTCCCCATCATCCCAAAGTAGCAGAACCAATATGGTTGCTTCTGAGAAAAGATGTTTCCCTTTTTGATATGAAATGCTTTTTTCAGGCATAAAAAAAATTGCAATGCTAAGACGGAAACTAAATTTGATTTAGTTGTGGTTTGTTAGGATCAAAATGTATTCTACAGAGCCAGATTTTGATACTGTTACTACTCTGGGGCATACTTACTGAGTAGTTCCACTGAAATCAATGGGCCTACTTGAGTAATAAGATATTACTCAGCCTGAATAAGAGAATCTACCCTATAATGAGTGAGCATCAGAAGATTTACAGACTGTGACAGACTAAATGCCTGTGATGACCATTAAAGAAATGAAGATGAAGCTCAAAGCTAGAACTGGCTCACTAATCACTGACAAGTTTTCTTTTCAGAGAAAAGTTTAAATGTAACCAGATAACACTGAGTGAAGAAATATTCAAGTTATGGGCGAAATCTGCTTGTTAGATTTTATAACCAATATGGAATTCTACGCACACACAAAAAGCATCATTAAGGATCGTTAAGCATCATTCAGGTCGCAACTCAAGTACTCCAAGTTAGAAAATGCCTGAAGTAAGGTTGCCTGTGGGAGAAATGTACCTGCCTCTCAAGGTTTAAAAGAGTTTCAAATTTCTAGATATATTTCAACGATCAGTGCATTCTAGTTTATATCTAAGGTACCTATCACTTGTGGTATGAAAGCATCAGAAGATGCTAGTATTTCAAAGTCACTCTTAGAATCTGCCATACTCTTATTGTTTCATTTAATGTATCAGACATTTAAGACTATGATTTAACTGGAAAGGGATGCAAAAGGACACACACAGGTTTTCACTAACATATCTATTAGACATGCTTCTGCCCTTTGTAGAAGACATTTTAATATATTAATCTTTTTCCTCATCCCTTGTCTCGGAACAGTTTTACCAGTCTCCTGCCTTGTTTTGTACACTGGAGTTGCCAGCCAGATTACCTGAGTGATAAGGAAATTCTCCCTTCTCTTCCTTTCCAGCCTCATTTAAAGACCACCTAAAAGCACTTCCAGTTCTGAACATGAGTGGAAGAGGTACCAAACTAAGTGAGAACCAACTACTACAAACAGGTTCTCCTGAGAGAAAGCATTATATAGCCCCATGAGTTGAAGACTCATGCATGTATCAGATGGCCTCTCTGATCAGTTTTTTCCTTCCTTCAGTTGTGTTTGGCATCAGTAACGTCTCTGATAAGATCACCTGTGTCAACCCCATGTTCATTTTTCTTCCCAGGTTAGTGAACTATTTTATGACCTCAAATGTTCTTTCAGTAATGCCTTTTCCCCCATACGGATGATAATTTGTGGGATAAAAGCAACTGAGTGCATAACATTGGTTTATTAAATAGCTACTAAACTTTTCCTTTAATTTAATTCATCTGTAAGAGGTTTTGATTCCCTTGCATAGTTTTGACATGGTCACTGTCCGTCAAGTAATTCACAAAGTACTGAAAAGCTAAACATTTTGTTCATTTAGATAGACTTCAAAGTAGGGTTGACAAGGCAATTAATTGCCCCCTCCCTATTAAATAATAGTATGTGCTATTCAAGTGCTCTTACTGTCATTTAATTACAAAAAAAGTAAAAGGGAACAAAAACCTTAACTTAAAAAAATCACTAAGCTAAGCCTAAAGGTATGTAAAAACCAGAACCTCAAAGCTGAATCCTTTTGAATTTCACAGGGATTGGATCCAAATCCTCAGATCTGAAGCTAGTTTGGTACCAGCTGAGAGCCAAAATCAGTAGGGGACCATTTCAATTGCTTAGATGTACCCAAAGTCTTTCGGGGTGATCATGAAAACTCTTAGGAACGGATCTTACATGATTTTAATTTTCCATTTAAATCTCATGAGAGCTGGTTGCAAGATTTCAGCAGCATCAAATCTCAGCCCAGATGGTGACCTTGATTCAGCTTCAAACCTAGAATTAGGTGAAACCATATTTGGATCTAAATTCTACCTCCTTAGTCCATCTGTAACTAAACTGGAAAGTCTACTGTCAATGGAAACCCAACATTACACTGCTCATGTGATCTGAGGAAGAGAGAGTAACACTTAAGGGTAACGGAGAAAAAAACAGTGATGGAGAAGAAATTTTATACTGTTGGTTCTGGACAGTAGTGTAAACACAAAAAGTGACTTTTCTTTGTTTTCCTGAATCATGGACAGGCTGCTGCTAAATGAGAATATTAGTGACATTCTTGCAAATACAAATAGGATAGAACTGTAAGTATCATAGAATCATAGAATATCAGGGCTGGAAGGGACCTCAGGAGGTCATCTAGTCCACCCCCCTGCTCAAAGCAGGACCAATCCCCAACTAAATCATCCCAGCCAGGGCTTTATCAAGCCTGACCTTAAAAACTTCTAAGGAAGGAGATTTCACCACCTCCCTAGGTAACGCATTCCAGTGTTTCACCACCCTCCTAGTGAAAAAGTTTTTCCTAATATCCAACCTAAATCTCCCTCACTGCAACTTGAGACCATTACTCCTTATTCTGTCATCTGCTACCACTGAGAACAGTCTAGATCCATCTTCTTTGGAACCCCCTTTCAGGTAGTTGAAAGCAGCTATCAAATCCCCCCTCATTCCTCTCTTCCGTAGACTAAACATCCCCAGTTCCCTCAGCCTCTCCTCATAACTCATGTGTTCCAGTCCCCTAATCTTTTAAGTTAAGGTTTTTGTTCCCTTTTACTTTTTTTGTAATTAAATGACAGTAAGAGCACTTGAATAGCACATACTATTATTTAATAGGGAGGGGGCAATTAATTGCTTGTCAACCCTACTTTGAAGTAAAAGTAATGGGGATTCTTTCTGTGCAGAATAGAAAAAATGTTTCATGCAAAACAGCTTTTTTTTAGAAAACTAAATTTAGATATTTATTAAAAAAGGCAGCTGTTGCTACCGTATATCAGTGCTTTTGTGTATGTCAAAATCCTCTGAGTTTAGCCTATAGAGGCTGACAGATTTATTCCATTAATTTAGATAGATGTCTGTGAGCATTTCCCATAGAATGGGATACTCCGCATAATGAATGCTTGTTCACTCTCTCTGGTAGCATCAATTGAGGAAAGATTGAGGGGGAAACTTAAGGATCAAGAATTCCTTTGACATTTTTGCTACCATCAGGGTCTGAAGGATACATTTGTAGAGGTTTGGGTAAAGTCTGAAAGATAATTAGTCTTGCTTTCTTGGCTATTATCACAACCTGGTCCAGACCCACTTTCTGAACAGACACCACTCTGCTGGGATGAGATTCCATCATTGCATCCCACCTGCTGCTAAGCAACCTGGTCTGGGGAGTGACACTGTTCCTTTCTCTGGGTCAGGCACACTCCTCAGGTGTAGAATATGTGTCCGACAGCCCTCTTACAGTGGGTCCCTGCAGACTGTCCACCTAACCCCTGGAACCAGTGCCTCAGTCCTCCCAAGTCCAGTAGTTGCTGAGACACATTCCCCTTAGAGACCACCTATGTGAGCTATGGTTTCAGACATGTTAGTAAGGTAAGGAGAGAGGGGCTTAACACACACTTTACTCTTAAGAAGCACAAGAGTTACAGGTGTATGGGAAACAAAGCTGAAAGCTCCCCCCCCCCCCCGCCCCCAATGTCTGATCTCACTCTCCTTTGTGAGTTCCTGGGTTTTGTCAAAATCCATAACGGAGGCAAAGTCTCTCCTGATGCCATTCCTTCTGAGCTTTTGGTGATGGAATATCTTCCTGCGGTTAGAAAGCACCACCTTTTAAAAACAGACTGCCACCTCTTGGATTCCAGCCTCCCCCACCCAGGTTTCTGTGAAGATCGTCCATTCAAAGGCCCTGTTGGCAAAAAACCTCACTGTCCAAATAGGGCAGTGTGGGAAGTGTCTTTCAATGTTGATGGTCCTTGATTGCTCTGGCACATCTTTCTAGACAATCTCTCCATTATGTGCCCAGCTCCTGCTACAAAACATATGATCTAATCCACAATGGCATTCCTAAAACCAAATGGAATTCACAATTGGACATAAATAGTCCCCAAAGTGTCACAAGAGTAACCTCTCCCAATTGGGTGTATTAGAAGTCTCAGTTACAGAAGACTCCCATTTTAAATATCACATGAGAGGGTAGCAAGAGATATGGAAAATAGGGATACTCAACGGGGATCAGATTTCAGAGTAGCAGCCGTGTTAGTCTGTATCCGCAAAAAGAAAAGGAGTACTTGTGGCACCTTAGAGACTAACAAATTTATTTGAGCATAAGCTTTCGTGAGCTACAGCTCACTTCATCGGGTGCGTTCATTGGAAAATACAGTGGGGAGATTTTATATACACAGAAAACATGAAACAATGGGTGTTACCATACACACTGTAAGGAGGGCGATCAGGTAAGGTGAGCTATTACCAGCAAGAGAGCGGGGGGCTGGGTGGGGGAGAACCTTTTGTAGTGATAATCAAGGTGGGCCATTTCCAGCAACTGACAAGAACATGTGAGGAACAGTAGGGGGGGAAATAAACATGGGAAAACAGTTTTACTTTGTGTAATGACACATCCACTCTCAGTCTCTATTCAAGCCTAAGTTAATTGTATCCAGTTTGCAAATTAATTCCAATTCAGCAGTCTCTCGTTGGAGTCTGTTTCTGAAGTTTTTTTGTTGAAGAATTGCCACTTTTAGGTCTGTAATCGAGTGACCAAAGAGACTGAAGTATTCTCCGACTGGTTTTTGAATGTTATAATTCTTGACGTCTGATTTGTGTCCATTTATTCTTTTAAGTAGAGACTGTCCAGTTTGGCCAATGTAGATGGCAGAGGGGCATTGCTGGCACATGATGGCATATATCACATTGGTAGATGTGCAGGTGAACGAGCCTCTGACAGTGTGGCTGATGTGATTAGGCCCTATGATGGTGTCCCCTGAATAGATATGTGGACACAGTTGGCAACGGGCTTTGTTGCAAGGATAGGTTCCTGGGTTGCTGGTGAGTATTTGCCTCAGGTTGGGGGGCTGTCTGTAAGCAAGGACTGGCCTATCTCCCAAGATCTGTGAGAGTGATGGGTCATCCTTCAAGATAGGTTGTAGATCCTTGACGATGAGTTGGAGAGGTTTTAGTTGGGGGCTGAAGGTGATGGCTAGTGGCGTTCTGTTATTTTCTTTGTTGGGCCTGTCCTGTAGTAGGTAACTTCTGGGTACTCTTCTGGCTCTGTCAATCTGTTTCTTCACTTCAGCAGGTGGGTATTGTAGTTGTAAGAACACTTGACAGAGATCTAGTAGGTGTTTGTCTCTGTCTGAGGGGTTGGAGCAAATGCGGTTGTATTGTACAGCTTGGCTGTAGACAATGGATCGTGTGGTGTGGTCTGGATGAAAACTGGAGGCAAGTAGGTAAACACAGCAGGGATATTCAACATCCTGCTTATCGACTGTAATGAACTGTGGTCCTATACCATAACCATCCAAAATTTCATAGCCATAATGGCTCTAGATCCCCTCATATTTCAGCACTGAAAGGTTTTAACAGAAAATACTTAAAATCCCTGAGTTCATATAGACACACTGTTTGACTTTGGCAGTGACCACACAAGATCTCTTAGCAGGCACTATAAAGCAGAAAATTTCCATGGGATTTTGGGCCACACAAGTGCAGAAGTCAGAGATCCTGGCTTCTTGGCAGGTCAATCTATTCAGAGAGAAGGTCACACTGTTATGGAAACAGCTTTAAAACACCCCAGAACCACTGGTACAAGTTGCAGAGTTGATCACAGATACAAAGCTCAAAAGAGGCAGTTCTCCCACTCCCAATATGGCTAACTGCCTCTCTCTCTCAGCCTTACTGCAAAAGAAAGCTTTCTATCATTAAGGTTCAATAAAAGGTTCTTCTTTTTTGTGCCCAAGTGGGAAAATATAACAATTTAATTTAAAAACAACATTTTCAAGGTCTCCCAAATGCAACATTTGTTTTAAGCCAGTTCATTAACTGCTCTCTCTGATTAGGTCTACTTAGATGTTAGTCACAGAGATCTAATTATATCAGCCAAAGTCTCTAAGGTCTCAACACTAGATGAGAGGCCACTGGTTCCTAGAAGAGTCTTTCTCTAGCTGATCTCAGGAATATGTATAGCAGTTATGGTTTAGTCCAACATCAGGTTGCGACTCCTTCAGAGTCCTTCTTCCCTACAGGGTCCAATCATTCTAAGAATAATCTATTTTCATCGATTGACTCCATGATCACACCACAGAACCATTGGCAGAAGTTTATCATGACTGGATTGAGCCCTCTGAATTAACAGACCAAAGGGAGGTATTATTAACAGAGATCTGCTAGCATGAAACTTGGCTGAGGGATGTAAAGAAAGAAGAGGGGTTTTGGAACAACTCCTCTATTACTAAGAGATAGTAAAACAAAGAATGAATCAAACCCATATTTTAGTTCACTAGATCAGTTCTAATTAGTTTTATTCATGGACTGAAAAACAGTCATACCTAAAGGCAACAAATGCCTAAGAAAAAAAAGAAAAAGTAAATGAGAAATATGATCAGAATATATATAGCAGGTAAAAACCAGAGAGAAAGAGAGTGAGAGAAGCAGTAGTTAAACATTTAGAAAGAAGGTGAACAAAAAGGTTATGTACTCTGCTTACAAATCACCTCATATGAAATAGTAAAAAGTATTGATGAATTGGATCATTATCTTCTTGTTTGCTTAAAACAAAGATGACAATGGAATTCTGAGGAATTATAAACCTGTTAGTTCCCTGTCTGCACTCTGTAATCATTCACTAAAGTGCAATGTAATTGGGTCAATGTGGTACTGGATTTCACTAGCTAGAGAAGAGAAAAGCTTCTTTCCATCATTATTTTCTGCAATAAAACTACTTTTCTGTAATCAGTGAGCTTTGAACAAGAGAAAACATGATTTTACCACTGTGTATGGCATTCATCAACTACAAAAATGTTTCTCATTCAGTGATGAGAAATGACTCTGTACTACCTATACAAAGTGAAATATTATAGATAAAGATACCATTCAGCTCTTGATTATTAAACATGAAAATGAGCACTCTGTTACCCGAAAAAACAAACAAGAAACAGAGCAATGAACTTAGGTGACAACAGGTATAAAAGGATTATATGTCATGTAAAAGGAGTATATATAAAGTGCTTAAACTTGAAATAAAAACATCCTAAATCACAGACAATATATGGTGCAATGGAGTTAATAGAGAAGCTCCTCCATGAAAGCAAGACTGAAAGTTAACCATAAGCAAACAAAATCACATACTCAAACATACAATGTTGAGATCATTAATGAGAGACATGACTCCACAGGAGAACATCTTAAATAACATCTTAGGATAGACTACAGAGGAAAGTAAGAGCTGCAGATGAGTCGAAAGTGCATTTTGAGAAGGAAAACATCCTTAAAACACATGCAATGTACCACTATGCAATCCCTTCCTCTCCAGGAAACTTGGCCAATCTGTAAAGCAATGACCTACAGTAAGAATCAAAGACATGAGCTATCGAAGAAAATGGAATGTTTTCCTTTATTCCCCTTTTCAATAAGGACTCTGTGTTGAAACTTTGGCATTTCTTATTAACATAAGTTATAATAGGTTATACTGTATGTTGTTTTAGGTCTTCAGTATATCATTTCTTCCATTCATTGGTTTACTAGCTACATTGTTGACTCCACATGCAACTGTCATAACTGTATTGTGTAGAGCTGGGCAATTTTTTTTTGGACAAATAGCTTATTCACCAAAAAAAAATTGCAGTTACAGCTGACCTGAAAACTATTTTTAAATTTGACCCAATTAAGTTTTGGCTGAGAAAATGTTTTTAAAGGCCAGCTTCAGAAAAAATGTGTGTGTTTCCACCTTTAGCCTAGTGACTGGAACATTTGCCTGGAATGTTGCAGACCTGGGTTTGAATCTGAGGCAGGGACTTGAACAAGGCTCTCCCCCATTCTAGGTGAGCATCCTAATCACCAGGCTATTGGCTATTCTGGTGAGGGTTACCTCAGTCTCTCCTTCTGAAGTTGTTCCACTGTTTATAAATACATAAACGTTCACTGGACTAAAGCGGAACAGCTTCAACCCGAGAGACTGAAAGCAGAATAGCCTGCTCCAGAGTGGGAATTCAAACCTGGGTCTTCCATATGCCAGGTAATTGACTAAAGCAGGAGTCGGCAACCTGTGGCATGCGAGCCGATTTTTACTGGCACATTGCTGCCAGCTAGGGTCCCGGCCACTGGCCACACTCAGCCAGCTGCCTGCAGGCTGAGTGGGGCCGGCGGCCGGGACCCCGGCTGGCAGGAGCCAGCAGCCGGAACGCCAGACAGGCGGCGGGCTGAGCCACTCAGCCCGCCGCCTGTCTGGGGTTCTGTCCGCCACCCAACTCAGCCTGCTGACAGTCTGGGGTTCCGGCCGCTGGCCCCTTGCCAGCTGGGGTCCAAGCCATCTGTCCCACTCACCTCGCTGCTGGTCTGGGGTTCCAGCCACCCGGCCCCCTGCCAGCTGGGGTCCGGGCCTCCGGCCCTGCTCAGCCCTCCTGCTGGCTTGGGGTACCGGCAGCCAGCCCAGGGCTCTGTTCCTGGCCTGGGCCCAGCGCTCTGCAGTCCTTATAAAAAATTACAATACAATTAGCTTAAAAACTTTGTATATTACAGTAATCATTAAAAAAAGTAAAAAGTTAATAAATACATAGGTTTGATGAAACAAAGTAGTTGTACTTACGTACCTGTGCTTAATTTGTATTTTCAATGATTTGCCTTCTAAAAAAATCTCTCATGTCTCATACCCCCAGAAAGGGCATCTCACACCTCCAGGGAGTGCATGCACCCCAGTTAAGAACCATTGCACTACACTGATAAGATCTGCATTTTAATTTAATTTTAAATGAAGCTTCTTAAACATTTTAAAAACCTTGTTTACTTTACATACAACCATAGTTTAGTTATATAATATAGACTTATAGAGAGAGACCTTCTAAAAACATTAAAATGTATTACTGGCACGTGAAACCTTAAATTAGAGTGAATAAATGAAGACTCAGCACACCACTTCTGAAAGGTTGACGACCCCTGGACTAAAGGTTAGGAAAGGTAGACAATTTTCTGAAGTTGGTCCTTGAAAAAAGGACCAAAATGGACTATTCCAAATTGCTCACATATTCCAAATATTTTCACAACCAAACCAAATGTTTTTGGTTTGCTGGCTTAACTGAAAAAATTAATTTATCAGCTCTAGTCTTTTAGTTCTCCATAACTTGGATTTGTGCAAATTCAGAGTCAAAGGACGATGGGGGTGGGAAAGCAGTGACTTAAAAAGTAAAATAGCTTTCAAAGCTGCGTTTTTTCTTTTTGGTTAAAGCACATAATAAAGAAACTAGA
This sequence comes from Natator depressus, assembly GCF_965152275.1. NCBI lineage: Eukaryota > Metazoa > Chordata > Testudines > Cheloniidae > Natator > Natator depressus. Next base: position 50,320,416 of record NC_134237.1, read on the forward strand.
ACCAAAAAAGGCAAAAAGCCCTTTCTTAATCCCATAAGCAGGACATCTTTCAGTGTAGCTACATGGCTCAGAGTTACCTACCGGCTAACGGAGTGACTGGGTATTTCCAAAATACAGGTCCCTAACTCTAACCCTTTCCATAAATATCATACATATAAAGAAAGGCCCTCACCCTGCAATGAGACACATGGAGATGGACCTCATGACATTCTAGCCAGTGGAGCACCTCACAGGTTCGGGGATCTTGCATGTATCTCACTGCTTGATCAGGCCCAAGATCCACAGGAAGCGAGAGAAGAACTCCTGGCCCCCTTGAAGTCAATGGGAGTTTTGCGATTGATTTTAATAGGGCCAGGATTTTGCCCGTAATCTAGAAGCTCTGCCACCCAAAACATTTCAGAGACATCTGCCAACATTTACTTTTAAGTTTTCACAAAGGAGCACACACTACCTAAAGAATATGAGTCAAGATTTCCAAACTCACTAAATATTTTAGGCTGATGTAAGTGTCATACTGGATATTAGCCTATTTAATTTATGGACTTGCTCAGCATGGTCACTTAAAAACCAATAAAAATACATTTTAAAGGTCAGAATTTACACTAACTGTTTTATGGACACTAAGATATATTTAAGAGGATTACATTTATATGGGCTTATAAAGCAGATTCAATGCTGTCTCTCTACAGTAAGTGATTTTTAAAATTAATTTCCCTCTTACAATTTCAGGGTCTAAGCAATAGACCATTTGTATAATCAGTTAAAAAAAAGTTATCTATGCACTATTAGAATTATACTCATGTTAGCAACATATCTCTAATGAAGCTTTACAAGATACCTGTACTATGTGTATTGAATTGAAGGGATACTTTATTGGAAAAAAGACAGAAGTATCATATAAAACTTCTTTCCAGTTAATATCCTATCCATGGAAGTGGCATTTATATGCCAACAGGAAAGAAGATGAAATATGGTATCAGGCCGGAAGGCAGATAAAAAAAAAGTCCACAACAGAACATTTATAAACTACAGCACTTCTAAACTGACAAATATTACCATGTTTGGTGCTACTAGGACCTTTCTTAGGACTATCCCAAAAAGTTCTCAACTGCACATAATCTGAATTTCCAAAATAGTTTTGATATAAATAGCACTATGGACGTTGTCTTCCTGTACATTATGAAACAAGCTACATTCATCAAAGCTAAAACCTAGACCGTGGCTCTCAACCTTTCCAGACTACAGTACCCCTTTCAGGAGTCTGATTTGTCTTGCCAACCCCCAGATTTCACCTCACTTTAAAACTACTTGCTTACAAAATCAGACATAAAAATCCAAAGAAGTGTCACAGCACGCCGTTACTGAAAAAATTGCTTACTTTCTCATTTTGACCATACTATTATAAAATAAATTAACTGGAATATAAATATTGTACTTACATTTCAGTGTATAGTATATAGAGCAGTACATACAAGTCATTGTCCGCAGGAAATTTTAGTTTGTACTGACTTTGCTAGTGCTTTTTATGTAGCCTGCTGTAAAGCTAGGCAAATATTTAGATGAGTTGTTGTACCTCCTGGAAGACCTCTGTGTACCGCCAGGGTATGTATACTCCTGGTTGAGAGCCACTGACCTAGACCATAATACATGGCCAGAGTAGCTGGACCAGGACCTGGGGAGGAGTAGGCAAAGATTTCCTACAGACTGCAAAGTGGCTATGGAGCTCTCTGCAGAGGCAGCATCAGCCCACTGGCTGAAGTTGCAGATACATGGCACCTACATACCTCTAGGCGCCTCACAAAATGAGGAAAGAGTGAATAGATCTATGGAGCAGTAGATTTTCCCACCCATACCTTCAGGTTGCCCCTTCTGTTACACCAGGGAACTCACAGAGAATGAGGATGCCACATAGACAGAGTACATAAACTGCACACATCCAGCTCCACCCTAGCACATTTGAACAGCACTGATTCCTCCACACAGGGACTCTCTTAAATTACAGGTGAGGAGATCTATTAGACTTCAAAATAATATAAGGCAAATCTTTTTCATTTGCATGCGATAGGTGACCGGTAGTACACAAAACCTTTCATTTCTGGAGACATGAGTTCAAATTCATTATTGGGTGGGGGAGGGTGATTTTTGGTGGTATCATCCATTTCTCTATTTGTCCATATCACAAACCCTCACCCAGTTTGGCTCAATAGTCTCTTCTTAGAGGAAGCCAAGAGGGTTGAATTAGGTCAGGACCAAGGTGGCAGAACTAGCTTGCCCAGTGCACCTTCCCTGTCCTTTGTCAATCTCTAACCACGGCTATTGGTCTCCTCACACTTTTGAATACCAAACATTTAAAATAGGTTTTCCTTGTGTAGAATTTTGTCAAGTAAGTGCTGCACCTGGCTTTAATGTATGCGGACAATGTGTGAAGTTTACAGTTTATAACTAAAACAAGATTTTCAAAAACTGTATTTTAGAAGTAATGTAGGTGTAATTCACTCTGTGATGCTACTGTGCCATTACAAGATAAGTTATAAACTGCAGATTCTTTAGCATAGCTTAAGGTTATGATTATGAAAGCTGAGCTTCTAATAATAGTTTCCCCAACAGTCATGTATCTGCAAGATACACTGTGGATATGGATGATATTTTGGATATACAGAGGCAAATAATGAAAAAAGAATTTATACAAGTTCCATTAATGATCTTTGATATGTTGGCGATTCTGGAACATAATCAGTATAATTCTTGGCTTTATGAATTCACAGTTAAGATTTTTATACCAGACCTAACCTAAAAAAATCAGCTATAGAGGGAGGGCCCATATATAAATCAAGCAATCCTATTCAGCCAATTAAAAGTATTACAAATCTCATCTTAGAGGTCCCAAGAGGAAGATAAACAATACTCTTAGAATACGTGCAAATGAATTTTTTAAAAAAAAAGGCGGGGGAGGGTCCTGGCTATGTAGGTAGGTGAATTTCAAAAATTAAGCTTTAATAATTGCTTACAGATATCCTTTATTGTTGTTCTGAGCATGAATGAAACGCTGGTACTTGAGGGAGCATGTGTACAAAGGTTCCACAAATCATTCACTGTGACTTTGCTGCAATTCAAAAACATAACAGGGAAAAAAAAACTATAAACTTTTATTATTGCAGCCTAGAAAACAATATATTTCACTGAAATCAAGAGAATATCTTACACCTGCCTCCACCCCAGAACAGCAGTAATTAATTTGTGCCCTCAAAGTTTGAAGACAATGGATTACCCTGCGCAGTAATTTTAAAAGATGCATTCAGCATGGATGATGTGGGGTTGTTTCCCTTCCCGCTCCCCCCCTCCCCCACATCACGGACTCCTATGTTAGGTCTTAGAGATGATATATGTGGTATTTCCTTTTTACACAGCTGAACTGCTTGGGACTGAATGGATCACTAACACCACAAGCTAGACAAAAATAAAAATGGAAAAGCACCAGGCCAGAAGATTTGCAGTATGAGAGTTTAAGAAACTGTTTCCAATCCTTTCCCCCTCAGGATGTATAATCTTTAAGACAAAAACCTGTTCAGAGAAACAAGACATTTCTCCTTGTGCAATGCACACAAGACATCATGTGAAAACTTGTCTTATGAAAGGAGACTCAAGGAGCTTAGCTTGTTTAGCCTAACTAAAAGAAGGTTGAGGGGAGATATGATTGCTCTCTATAAATATATCAGAGGAATAAATACTGGAGAGAGAGAGGAATTATTTAAGCTGAGTACCAATGTGGACACAAGAACAAATGGATATAAACTGGCCACCAGGAAATTTAGACTAGAAATTAGACGAAGGTTTCTAACCATCAGAGGAGTGAAGTTTTGGAATAGCCTTCCAAGGGAAGCAGTGGGGGCAAAAGATCTATCTGGCTTTAAGATTAAACTCGATAAGTTTATGGAGGAGATGGTATGATGGGATAACATGGTTTTGGTAATTAAATATTCATGGTAAATAGGCCCAATGGCCTGTGAGGGGATATTAGATGGGGTGGAATCCAAGTTACCCAGGAAAGAATTTTCTGTAGAATCTGGCTGATGAATCTTGCTCAGGGTTTAGCTGATCGCCATATTTGGGGTCGGGAAGGAATTTTCCTCCAGGGCAGATTGGAAGAGGCCCTGGAGGTTTTTCACCTTCCTCTGTAGCATGGGGCACGGGTCACTTGCTGGAGGATTCTCTGCTCCTTGAAGTCTTTAAACTACGATTTGAGGACTTCAATAGCACAGATATAGGTGTGAGGTTTTTTGCAGGAGTGGTGGGTGAAATTCTGTGGCCTGCATTGTGCAGGAGGTCAGACTAGATGATCATAATGGTCCCTTCTGACCTAAGTATCTATCTATGTGCTCTTGAAAAAAATCAAAGTGTGACATCCTAGGACAGCTATATTTCATTTAAGTTGTTAGCCTTAAATATTGGGCTCTAAAAATTCTTCTCTGTTAGTAACATAAATGTGACCTATTCCTTTAGTCTTGCTGCTTGCACTACACGTGCATTTTTAACAATGCAAGTAATATAGGACCCTCAACATTCACTGTTTCATAATATCAAAAAACTACAGCTGGCTTCCATAGTGATGGGTGGGTGATGTTTGTACCTTAATTAGTCATCCATAGTGACTGTGTCCCATTCAAAGTTGTGTACATTTGTTCCACAAAAGCACTGTTTGGAACAGGTTAATAGAGTCCCCTCATTTTGTTTGATTACCTCTCTACTTTAACTTGTACATCAGCAGAACAACATGTGGCAAGTGGTATTTATGAATGTATTGAACAATTCATTGTATAGTTATTGCATGTAGGGGGCCTGATCCAGTGTCTACTGAAGTAGGTGGAAAGATCTGGCCAAAAGACTTGTACAACTGAAGAACATGGGATGCAGGAAAAATTAATTTGTTGACTGCATTGGCCACGGTGGCAAAGTTGTTACTGCTTAAATACAGCATCATGCACAAGATGACAATACAGTTTAGAAATCAAAGAGCTAGTCAAAAAATTACTTGTTTAAATAAATGTGATGTAGTAAATAGTCACTTTTTGAACTTTTCTGCTATGCTCATACCCAGAAGCATATTAAGAGTTTGTTTGGATAGCTGCAATTTCCATTTCATAGCTGCTTGTTCCATTATACAGAGTGATTTTGTGTAGCCAAAAGTGTTTTTATAGTTGTGAATTTTTAAAAAAATATCGTCTAATTATAAAAGGAATATGCAGTGACTTCTGCTTGCTACAGTACTAGCCCATGATTTATTTTACAAGCAGTTTCACACAGCTCTTTACTAAATAGACGTCCTTTGTGCTTTATTACAAGTTTGCTCCATTGAGTCATGCTCTCTGTGGGACATTGCGTCTATATTTTATTTTACTCCTGCTATTAATTACCTTGTGGGCCTGTATCGTGTCTCCTTCAGTCTCATTTATTATAACGGCGCCTGCTAGCACCGCAGTAGTTAAGAGTCTGTCAGTTTTTCCATTAGAAACCCCATCTCCCAGAGGTTTATAATTCAGCTGTAAAACTTTGCTCCTGGCTGATGCTTGGCATAGATGGCCACAGCCATAAGGCATTTTAGCATCAAATTGAATGAAAAACTGTCTGTTTTTAAGTCATAGGATTACACATGGGCTCAGAGTCCTAAACTCAAACCGCTTCATTTCTTTTAAATGAAATTTTGCAGGCCATTTGCTAACAAGAGAGGTCAGTGCTTGGGAGGTTTTTTTTTTTTTAGATATATCACAAGACACTTCCCCACTCCTTCTGTCTAGCACAGAACTTCCCTCTGCCCCAATGCACAGCCTTAGTGCCATTGGCTTCAGAGTTTTCTCCTCACAGCTGTTTTCCGAAACAGCCTTCCTGAATCTCTCTACCATAATCTCTCCTGCCTCCTTCTCTGAATATTTTTTAATTCCATTTCAAGAGTTCTTTTTGGAATACACTTTGGATGAGAGACACTCAGCAAAATAAGGGCCTTCCCTGCAAACTGATCTGCTGAGGTAAACGCCTTTGCCAGTACAAAGCCCCTATGGCCTTAATGAGACTCCACACACAGGCAAAAGGGTCCACTCATGTTAATCATCTTACATAATCAGGACATGGAGATGTATTAGATTAGAAAAGTGTTACTCACTAATTAAATGTTCTGAGGATTTTTTGAAAAAAAAAATTGTGAAGGATCTGGCCTTTGTTACTGTCTAGTCTGTCAATTATCTACAAACTAAACAAGCTTTAGAGATTAACTTTAAATCCTCACTTATTTACTTTGATAGATTTGCCTGAATAAATACTTCCACTGACCTTACTCAGAAATAAACCAGTCTAACAGAGTACAGTTTGGTCTCTCAAAGTCTGGAACGGATATGGTAATTGATCCTGATAGATGCCACAAAGAAATTCATCGAAAATAAAGATGAGATGTTTATTTTTAATATCTGTAGTCAGTGATCCTCAAATGAAGTTCTGATACATCAGATAAGTCACATACACTGAATGTCATCAATTCCACATAAATTCAGTGTCCCACTTGGCTGACTTAGTCTCTATTAAGTGGAATACCTACTTAACAAAAATCCTGTTTGACTAGCATTGCTGCCACCCAGGGAGTTGCAGAGAGACCATCACATTACCAGACATGCCATAGAAGAAGACATTACTGGAAGATTTCTCTCCACACTGTGGTTGCTTAGTGTCACTTAAATCAACTCAAAGGGGCTGCAATGTGCCCTGATGAATATCCTGAGTGCAAGAACTACAGAGCTGGCTCAGGTGGCTGTACACCCTTATCCCACCCCACACTCCAGGGCATGCTAGAAGTGGGCTGGGGGACAGGCATTGTAGCCAAAGCAAAAAAAAAAATAAAGGCATCCCTGAAGTCTATCCTAGACTATGTCAGGGCATGAACTGCCCCCCTCCTCCCAGCAGTCCCTGCCTAGTGTCAAATCTAGTCTTACATAGCATTGGTAAGACCAAGCCTGCTGCCTAGCACATTGCTGGCAGCAGGAGCCCTGTGAGATTCCAAGCATAGTAATTCAAAACGTGCAGCTGGCACAGAATGAACAAGCTAGCAATCAGGGGCAGGGACAAGAGAAGCAATTTATTTTGTGCATGTGCCAGAGATAAGGTGATTCTCACAACTGTTAGTTGGGCAAAAGTCAGTAATGAGACTGAGGAACACAAAGACTAAATCATCTGAAAGAATCACAGTTAAGTGGAATTACTACCCCTATAAATCAGCAGTCATTGTCATTAAGTATCATTTGTCTTAAAATCGCTTTCCCTGGAGGCATCCTGATTAAGCAGATTTCCTTAGTACATACTAGCTTGCTTACTCTATGCCATCACAATTAGGTGGAGTGTTCAGTGGACTTTTTGGAATTGGACTAACTGTAATGTTTTAGCCATCAGTTTCCCTGAAATGGAAGTACTGTTTTCTGGTCAGCTATGATTTAAAACCACCAGGTGGGTGTCAGAGAGAAAGAGAGGGGTGGGGTTTTTTGTGGGTTTTTTTGGGTGGGGGGAGGAATCAGAAAAGGAAGTATAGATAAGAAGACAGGAAGCATGTGAGATAGTTCACTGTTCACCCAGTCCTATGAACAGATAACAGGGGCTGTGGGAAGGGGCAGGGGAACGTGAGGCGCAAGAGGACAAAGACTTGGAGAGAATATTTTTTAGCAATGTACCCTCAAAATATATGCCTATAATTTTGTTTTGGGGTCCAGATAGTAATAATGCTCTCTACTCCAGCAATGAATGCATTTCAGGGTCCTAAGAAAGAAGACACATAGACACAAATGCCTGGCTAGCAGTGGTCAAACTGTGTTGCTTAACAAAACCAAAACTCATCTGCACATGAGGATAAAGACTATGCCATAGTAACTTCAATAATCAAGACACCAAACAGAAAAGTAGATACAAACGCAGGTTTTTAGAAAACAAATTTAGAAAACAAAACAAATCCATCCCTGCCCCCACATGTATATAAATGAAGTGTTTTATAAATCAAGCTATAAACAGACAGCAAGTATTTAATAGCTTTGTAGACCCTAGCTGAATAATGGTGCTCATTCCAGCTCCTTGGGCTCAAAGGCAGAGGGAAGAGAGAATGCATGCATGCATACAGTCTAGTTCACAGCAAATACATTCTTTTTCAGAAACGGAAATGCCCCTACAGGCCCAATCAGTTAACACAACCAAGCACATTTTGCTTTCAAGAATTATGATGGCATCCTATTGTGTATACTATTATACAGTAGCCCTTAAAATATACCTGTTAAGCAATTTCATACACCATACAGCAAGTGGTGGAAGCCCTGAGTTTCTCATCCTGCTAATTATAAATTCCCTGGATTTTGTTGGTTTGGCAGATCCACATCATTGCTTTTATTAAAATGGTTTTCCTGGTTTTAGTAATGAAATAGCTTCTGGCATCATCTACCTTTACAATGTGGCCCTGCTTATGGAGATCAAGGATTTGTTTTCTCTGCACCTATCTGAATCCATCACTCATCTCTAATAGAAACCAAAAGTAAATATTTAAGCAAGGCCAACAAATACAGGACAAGAGTTCAGCCTTTGTTCCTCTTAGATTATCCAAATCCTAATTCTAATGCTTGCTCCCTGGGAGGAAGGCTGTGTTTACTTATTTTTCTCTTTAGGTTTACATTTAAATTAAAAATTAATTTTGAAGGTGAAATAGTGGCTTTTATTTAAAATCCGTGCTTATATACAGTCCACAGCAGTTACTGCCCATCAATCAAGCAGCTATTTCTGCATAACTCCTCAAACTCTTCTGTTCTCTTTTCTAATTCAAAGAGAAACTGTCAGTCATGTTTATGGGCTGCTTTCCAGTTTATTACTCGGGTTGATTAATAGGCTTCCATGCTAGATTTGACCTATGATTGTCATTATAATATAATTAATACCACCTCTGAAAGTGCTCTATTACCCCAGGATCTTTAAAATGAAGCTTGTTCCTTTTCTCGAACTACTCTCTTTACTCACCATAAATTCTATGATCATTGGCGATTTTGTTATTTCCTGTCCCCGTTTACATACAGTTACTGACACCCGTGGAACTGACCTTCCATAATCCATGCCCCCATTAGTTGTTTTAAACAGGTAAACCAAGTGATATATATAAAAGTCAGAGATTATCATGTCTGTTTATGCATCTTTCTGCATAAACTAGGGAAGGGGGGGATTGACTGGCCGGTGAAGATTGTGACCATCCTGAGATTGAGCAATTACTATACCCAGTTCCCCCCCAAAACACACTGAATTATTATTGCACCTATATGTTTTTTTCTTATTCTGTCCCCACAGCCTAAATAGTCACAGAAAGATCTTGTCACAAGCCAGGAGGTAGACAGTCAGCCTAGTGGTTGGAGCCAGAGTCAGGAACCAAGCAGGGTGCAGGACAGCAGCAAAGCTGGAAACAAGGCAGGATCAGGGCTGGAGCAAGGCTAGAAGCAGGGCACACAGAGGAGAGGCTGCAGCTGCAGACATCTGCTTTTAGTTGTTGCTGTTGGGTTTAAGAGCAGGCTTGCCTACTTTCTTGGCCAATCAGGTGGAGTGGTCAATCAAGTGGCCCTGCTCTGGCGTATCTGTGCTGAGAGGTGGCCCAGAGACTAGGCAAGCACAGCTGCAAGTCCTCACTCCTGACAGAGCTAGTGGCCCGTTGCTGCTCCCTTTGATGTCAATAGCAAAACTTGGAAAAAGGATCAGATCCAAAAGTTGAAAAAGTTAATTTACATAAGTCTCTTAGTATCACTGAATGAAAGCAAATAGTAAAAACAAAGACAGCTTAATAGGCTTAGATCATATAGTTTGATTTCAAATATAATTAAGATAGTAAGGGGCAGGCAAATATAGGAAATCTTTTAAAAAATTAAGAGCAAAAGAAATAGTAAAAATTGAGAGTGTGCTGAATGTTTTGAAAAAGTCTTAAAGGAAAGATTATAATACACTATTTCAAAGGTCTTACATATTGAAAAGGAGAGGTACATTGAAATTTTAAATAAGGGATTACTTATCTGGAGCAAAAATTGGGGGGGGGGTTAGTATAAGTACATTAAATGTAATAATAGTGCAACTGTTTAGTTTTGTAATCATTTTAGAAAAGCAATAACACTTCAAGAAGATGAAAACTCTCAGACTTCAACCTAATAACCCACAAAACAACTCAAAAGATATTAATAAGAAAACAATGTCTTTAGAAGTCACAGAAAATATTAATTGGCCCAGAGCCCTTGCATGCATTTTTAAAGTTCTCTTTCACAGAGAAACATAAAATAACCCATAAAGCATTAGGTATTGAATCTTGTTCTACAGATCCTTTAACCTAGGGCTGGTTTTGGTTTTATATATATTTTAAAAACAACTTCCTAAGGAGAGCTATAGAACCATCCCTTACGTTACCCTGTTTGACTGGGGTGTGCTGCTTCAGGCTCTCCATCTATGGCATTGGGAAATCTAACTCCCAGTTCTGGAACGCTGCATCAGAGGCAGAAACTGAGATGTTTGGCTGCAACAATTATGCAGCAATTCCTTTACAGAGCCTGTGCTACGCAGGTCCCCTTGAGGCCCCTCTCCACAAGTTCTGGGCAGTTCTGCATCCAGCTGCAATGTCTGCCTCTCCCTGCCTGCTCCACAGATAGTTCTGCAGCTTCTTCTCCCTTGGTCAGATTCCTGCTGGGCCCATGGCTTCTCTGCAGCTGGCTTTCTAGCTCTACTTTCAGCTTCCCTTGTAGCCTCTCCACCCCTAAGGAAAAGTCACTTCCTGGTAAGACTCTTCATAAGAATTCTGATGACCCTCACTCCTCTATTGGCCAGGGGAGGAAGATATACCTGGTGTCACCAGACCCCTCAGTGGTTCAAAACTGAGACTACCAAATTCAGGACAAACTGCTGAGAAATAGGGCGGACACACTCCAAAACTCCATAAGATATACCAAACCAGCAACAAAAGTAAACTTCTATCTCACCACAGTGGCTAACAAGAAGTCAGAAATGCATCCTCCTTAGGTATTCCAGTCCTGGATTCAATACCCAGACACTAGACTTAATGATGAGTGGTTATTTAAAATCAGTTTAATCAAACAAAGGATTCTTCTGAACCCAAAGGGCCAGCCGTATACCCAGGTCAATATATAATTCAGATCTTACACAATAATCACGCCGTTGCCAAGCCTTTAGTATCTAATATCGAAAGGTTTATTTATAAAAAGAAAAAGAGGGGAGAGTTAAAATTGGTTAAAGGAATCAAATACATACAACAATTGCAAAGGTCTTGGATCAGGCTTGAAGCAGTGATGAAATAAACTGATGGCTTGTTAAGTCTCTGGTTGCTTCCAAATGATTTGGAAGGTTCTTAGTCCATTGGTAGAATGCTCCCATTAGTATAAATCCATAGTCCAGAGATTAGAGCAGGAAAGAAGCAAAATAGAGATGTTTCCAGGGCCATTTATAGCTTCTGTCATGTGAAGGGAAACTTTATTATCCCAAACAAAGCCCTGAGCATGGTTCATGGAAAAATACAGGCACACAAAATGGTGTTTCGAGTCACACGGGCAAGTCACATGCCCTTGCATGCTTTGATGAGTCAGGACAGCCATCATCCATATTCTAGCTAGAATGTCCATCAGGTGTGGATAGGCTTCTTCCATGGTTCATTGTGAGTTAAGTGTTCTTTGATGGGACATTCAACTTGAATAGTCCCATCACAATGTGCTAGCTAAATACCTTGTGGGTGTTATCCAGGAGAAAACACATTTGAAATACTGGTATACAGCCAATATTCATAATTTCAGATACAAAAAAGGTACATGCATACAAACAGAATAATCCTATTCAGTAAATCAGAACCTTTTAATTGACACCTTAAATGACATACTTTGTACAAGATTTGTTGCAATTATATAACAGTGGTAGCAACAATGATATACATGGTCATATTTTAATCAGATAATGTCACAACCTGTGTATCCTGCTGGATCACAGGTCAGTAGATAGGGGGTCAACAGTGTTTCATTAGCAAAGAGTGCTGACTATAGGTTAAATTTAATAAGTGGAGCTGTATTAAACCCTGGGCACTGCTCTGTGCATGTGGCTGTGTTTGAGACCCAAGGAATCACACTGCAGGAGTCCACACTATCTAGCTGAAATTGCACAGGGCTTTTCCCCATGAACATTGTTGCATACATGGAGGTTGGTTTTGTCCCATGTTGCTTTCCTGTCTCATACTCAAGGAAAAAGTCATGACGTTATCATCGCTGTCTAAATGTGCCATCCCCCCCTCGTACAAGTCTGATAATCTTCCTGAGATCTTCCCCTGTTCTTGCACACGCTGCTACAATGGTTCAACTTGCCATGTTCCCTACAATGCTGTTCTAGCCCAGAGCTACTTTAACTGCTCATGCTGTCTCTTGCAGTAAATGCATCTCATGATGGGTATGGAATCCTGGTCACCTGCTGTCCTTTGCTTTTGTCTCACTGTGTGTATTTCTGGGGGTGTTATGCATTCTTGGGTTTCATCGTAGGCTTCTGCTGGATGATTTAGGTTTGAGCATCTGTCTAATAGGAGATTGCCTTCCCAGAACAGTCGCTTCAGCGGGTGGTGACCCCAAGTGCCACAGACTATCATGTCCCAAATGACAGAGGCTTTCAAGCCCCCACAATTGCATTTACTAGCCGGTATGCATAACGCAGTAACATAGGGATCTACCTCCTCCCCTTCAGATTAGTCTCTAGTGAAAAACCTGCATCATTCCAGTTTTGTTCTACTTTGGAGAGCAATAGGTCTCCAGAGCTCCTAGCACTGCTATGAGCCTTGCAGTGAGTGGTGAGTACTGCAGACTTGTCTGCCTTGTTCCCCAATAGTTTTCCTTTCCTGTTGTCTTTTTGCATGGCCAGGTCTGTGTTCAAGTCAGAACTCCTTCTTCCACCAGCTCCATCTTTGGCCTAGGAGTCTGCAAATTGCAAGGGCGAGTAAAGACCGAGGTCCATGGCTCACAGTGCCAACTGCTGCACTGCAGAGAAGTCACAGCTCAGACACTGCCACAATGTCTCATTACCAAAGAGTAAAGTGAATGCAGGTTAAGCAGAGTGGAACTTTATTAAATCCTGTGCACTACTCCGCCCATGTGGCTGAGTAGCTTCCATCCTAAGCTTCCCGCATTCCTTGTTTTCCTGGAATCCCATCAAAGACAGTCCCTGCAGAGAATATGGCAGGGGTGGCCAAAGTGTGACTCTTTTGCAGTTAAAGTGCAGCTTGCAGAGCCCCCCCCCAAACTTCCCCCCATTCTTCACTTACCAGACTGAGGGGAAAGGTCAGGGCTTCTTCCCTGTGGTGGGGTGACGGGGCTAGGAGCTTCTGCCAGAGACCCCTGGTGCCTGCTGAAAGGGGGCACATTTAAAGGTTCGATCCCAACAGCTTGACTCACGCAGTCCCCAAGCACACCCTCCCTTTTAACCTCAGTGACCCCTCCCTGCAGCTCTCAGGTGTTAGCTCTGCCTGAAGAGGCAGCTGCAAAGAGCTGGGAGCTGCAGGGAGGAACCGCTGCTTTAGCTCCGCAGAGAAAGGCAGCAGCAAAAGCAGTGGCTGCCCTGCAGCTCGCTGCACAGGGAGGGGGTCTGGCAGCACCATGTGACCAAGTGGGGCCAGCAAACCCTGGCAAAAATATGCAGGGGGCACGTGACTCCACATGCCCCCACCACGCGTTGCCTCTGGCTTCTGCCCAGTGGGGAGGGGTGTCTCAGGTCTTCAGCCCCACAGGAGATGCCTGCCAGGACTTGGTACTTAAGCCCTGAGCTCAGGCAGGCACGCCCTGGGCTCTCAAACTTCTGTAGATTGTCATATGCGGCTCAGAGGGTCAGTAAGTTGGGTCACCCCTAGAATATGGCCCTTCTGCCTGCGGTTCCACTGATCATGATATACGATCAGTTTCCTGCTCAGCTGATTCACCACAGTGCACAGTTCTAGTTCCATAGGATGCAGTCTCATATCCTCGTCCACGCTGTTTGATGGATTTCCACAATGCTAGTCCTCTGGTCAGTGTGGTCGAGAACACAGTCCTGCTGCTACGTCAAAACATGTCATGTCCCTTTCCATAGACAGACCAGCTCACATTTTGAATATGCACACAAAGTACATATATTCACAAGTGGACAATTATACTTGTGCCTATATGAGCTTCCCCCAAACACTTTTGTGAACAAAGCATCTATCACACAAATGTTTGCAGAAAATGAATTTTAAAAGTAAGTACAGTTGAATTAAATTAAATTTTGAATTCCCACATTCAATCTGCTCTAGAGTGAAACCATTTGCATCCTGTGCACATATGATAACAACCTGAAAAATGTCTTTGTTCTGATTTCCACACCTCGATTTAAAGCATTGTATTGCTGTATTCAAAGACACTGCTCCATGAGTAAATATGTAAATGCTAACTAATTAATGAATTACAATTCACATTGCAGACAAGCTGTTGCTTTTTAAGAATTGTATTGATTGAATTCTGTCTTTTTTTTTAAGTGCTCCATTATCTTCTAGCAAAATGTTTGATTTATGATACAGTGGAAGTTTCTCCAAGTTTTATCCTCAGATGCCTCATGAAAAATAAAGACAAAGAAAGCATCTAACTAGGAATGACACCAGATGTCAACATTCCAGCAGTTTATACCAGAGGTGTATTCTCATGTGGTTAGTGTTTCAGAGGACCACAATAAAAACAAAGTTGATGGATAATCAACAGGAAAACACACACACACACACACACACACACACTTTGGAAATAATTATTTCTTCTCATCTCTGAGATGCTTCCTGGGTATACCTGGGGCTGTGAGGCACCTGGATACCACCTGCCCTTAGCATGAGGAAGCCTTGTTAGTGCCTGACATGGGTCAGCTCCCCAACTCCACTGGCCATGGGCAACACAAGCACTCCCCTTCAGGTCTTGTAGGCCCTGCTGTCACCTCAGAGGTTAGCGAATAGCACGCTCCAACCTCGAGCCCTCCAAGGGT
This sequence comes from Natator depressus, assembly GCF_965152275.1. Taxonomy (NCBI): domain Eukaryota; kingdom Metazoa; phylum Chordata; order Testudines; family Cheloniidae; genus Natator; species Natator depressus. Next base: position 50,335,464 of record NC_134237.1, read on the forward strand.
CTTCCTGGAGCGTCCAGCCCTTGGTCCTCTGGACACAAACAATATTCTCAGATACACAGCTTCCAAAGAAACAGTACACCCCAGTTCCACCTCAGATCATTGCTCTGCTTAACGCATAGCACTTAGATACATTATAGGGAAATCAGGTATAAGCATATTTAGTAAAGCATAGAGATTTAAATAGTAGCAAGCCGAGGTTTTGGAAACAAATCTTTATATATAAAATAAAATCATAACATGCATTCTAGAGCCTAGACTTCATCATCTCTCCTTGTGGAGCATTGCTCACCCAAAATCACTGCAGCACTTTACAGCCAGGCTTGGCTGTGACCCTCCTTCCTTGAGACAACTTGCCTCCCAGATAAAAAGAACTCCATGTATTTCTTTGCACCCCATAGATATTACACACACACACACACACACACACACAATAAGGATGAATCAAAATCAAATTGAAACATTTGATGTGAAATTATTATTTTTTTAATTTTCTTTTACTGTGAATTTTGAAGGGTTTGTTCTTAACTGGAACAAAAAACAAACACTAAAATCTCAAAATCCTCTGTAAAATAGAATTTCTGTTCTCTGCACAGCTCTGCTAATATAGCTAAATTTGGAGGCCACAATTTTATTAATAATTAGTATCAACTGGGGTAACTTCCCTAAATTACCCAGCAGGCTTGTTCCAGTGTGAATCTCAGCTAGCACCAGTGGCCTCATATGGAAACATGAGGGTCAGTGTGAAGGCCATGTCCCCTCTCTATGCCATCAGTCCTGACAAGGAACCCTGAGAGGAAGCCAAAGTCCCAACCCCCTCCCTTCACACTGGAGATCACAGAGGCAAGATTAAGGGAGCCACAAGCACACTCCTTCCCCATGTGAGTGCCAAGGACCAAAGGCCAAGCAACCCACTGGGCTTTAGAGTTCTCAGTTAAACCCTTCCAAACTTACCAATCACACTGGAATCCTCCATAAAAGCCCAACCATTGTAAATTAACCAAGTCAGGTGGAATGTGGAAAACCCCATACAGCAGTTTGCCCGTTTGGGCATATGAGAAAAATCTCTTCCAGATCCCCATACTAGCTATTAGCCTAGCCCCAGCATCACTAGAGATCCAGCAACTATGTTAAGGGGGCTACAACAGGAAGTCTGCAGCAGACACCCCACTTTGGAAGCCAACTGTATCACCTCTTTCCTTTGTCACAAGACAGGAGACAATCATCCACTCCTGCATCACCCTCCAACAACGAGTAGCAGCAGTAGGTGGTTCTAGATGCAGCAGTTGACCCTCCTCCCTGCTACCATATAGCATGATGAAGGGGGAAAGTGGCAAAAGAGAAGAGTGAACCAAACAACCCCCACAAGTCAGAGGGGAGATGTGGAACACTTCAGCTTTTCTGAGCTATCACCTTCCCACTACACGCTCGACACCAGCTAGCAGAGCAAGCATTTTAAAAAGTTGCTGGAAAAGTGATGACCATTCCCCTTTGCCAAAGCCATCTGAAAACCATTGTGATTCCTAAATCTTTGAGGAGAAACCTGGGGATTACAGAGACTGAATACACCTCATTAATCCCACTTCTGAAAATGAATCCTTCTATGGCTTTGGGCAAGGGATTTAGGACTGGATTAAGGATTCAAACCACTGGCTCTTGTGGGAGGAAGTGCAGCAGGAGCCCCTGTACATCAGGCAGTCCAAACGTCTCTGGGATAGCTGTGTGAACAAAGGGCAAAACAGCCCCCACTTTGCTCTTTGGAAAGGTGCAAAGGGCATTTCCTCCAATTCTGCCCAAAGTGGGCTTGGAAGCTAGAGGCAGAGCCTCCTTGTTTCATCCTTGATAAACATCTACACTGCAAGTAAAGATGTGATTATAGCACTGACAGGCACATGCTTCCACAGAAGTTACTAAGCCAAGTACAAGCCCTCCGTGGAGCCTGGGTACATACTTGAAATGCCAGATCCTGTCATCACGTCTATACTACTATTGTCACCAGTGCTAGCTAGATTAAAGCTATTATGGTACCCATGGTACCATCACACCTTCACTTGCAACACCGACATAGCCTTACTTTCTTTGTGGAAGCTAGTGCCACAATCCTTGCACTCAGGTTATATACAAACTCACTACACTCAAAAACCACAGTGGTGGGCACATGTAAGCAGGGGGAGATCTCAACATGCTTTGAGCAGAAACTGCGAACACTGTATTTCACACAAATGTACCCCAATCCCTGAGGTTCAGCTTTATTAGTAACTCACATAACAATAAGAAAAGGAGTACTTGTGGCACCTTAGAGACTAACCAATTTATTTGAGCATAAGCTTTTGTGAGCTACAGCTCACTTCATCTGTAGCTCACGAAAGCTTATGCTCAAATAAATTGGTTAGTCTCTAAGGTGCCACAAGTCCTCCTTTTCTTTTTGCGAATACAGACTAACATGGCTGCTACTCTGAAACCTCAATAACAATAAGCCTTCACTTAATCTTTTCCTCCCTAGACCTGACAAACCAACCTATTTTAAATATCTCTATCTAAAAGGGTCCTTCTCCTCTTCCTTATATTCTGGGTGGAATTAACAAGTCTCACCTGCCAAATAAAGCAGCAGAAATAAATCAGAACAGTTAAGAGGATAGGTCAACAGCGGAACCCTGTCTCCCTGTTGTATTATGGTATAAAACATATTATTACAGATTAGATAATGATTTATTCACTGCTCAGACCCTCCCTTACCTTCCTCCCCCACCAAAAAAGGCTCCCTGCAGCCTCTCCTCTCCTAGCTACCTTGTTTGCCTAGCAGAGCAAGTCACAGACTCAGTTTTCCCATAGGTAAAATGGGGAACATAATATTTACTTACCTAGCTCACAGGGGTATTGTGGCAGTGATGAATTAGTGTTTGTATAGTGCTTTGAAAATGTAAGTACTGTACATCAGTCAATGTTAAGTTTCTGCCAAACAAATTCATCTTTTTAAAAGCTGAAACATCTTTTTTTTTTTTTTTGTGAAGACAGATGCTGTTTCTTTACAATTTTCTTGGAATTAGGTTTGCAGTGAACTTCCTGAGAGGGCAAAAATTAGGGAATGAGAACTGCCCACACAAATGAGTGGGATGAGTAATTTCATTGCCACCAAGCTTATATCTCCTCTGCTAAATACCTTTTTTTTTTTATTGTCAGAAAGGTGGTGAATCATGCAATTCTATTCTTTAAGGATTTGTCTTGTGGTGGGCAGATGCAGACTGAGTATCTTTTTTACTTTAAAGAGGGAGAAATTAATAAATATTTTAAAACTCCCACAGGTAGTCTGTGAATGGTGCGAGTTAATGTCTGCTCAAAATACAGAAGATGCTTTGGAGAGAGAACTGCTCTAGGCAATCTGTCCTTCCCAACTTGCATAATGTGAATTCAAAACACAGAATGCTCCACTTGTTCTCCTATAGTTATATCAAACTATACATAACTTGTTTATTTTGACTGTGGAAATAGTCTGTCTTCAACTCCTCATTAACTATTTGAAGTCAAAGTTTGTGCCACTTGCCTGCTGTCATGCTATGCTGTGCTCTCCCTACCCCCCATTCCCCTTTTGATGTGCCAACAGGTTTCAGAGTTAAGCTGAATATGGCAGATCAACTTCAGGCTGTCTGTAGACTCAGGCAGCATTATCATCAAGTTTTTCTTGGCATACTTAAGGGTAGAAACATATATTTAAAAATTAGATTTGAGATTCTGATCTCATCATGTGACTACTGGAACCGGGGACCCTATAGTCTATACGTGGCTATGACTTAATCTGGCCCCGTAGAGGAGAATAAAAGTACAGGAGAGGTTACATAAGTTTCCTAGAATGTTATTAAGTTCTAAAGATACATTCAATTAATAGAGTTAATTAATTTCTAAGGCTTTGATCCTGCCATGAACTCCACATGGTCACAGGGGTCTGCTTGCATGATGTTTAGGGTTCAAACTATAACGGGATGATGGTGCTATGAAAGTGCACTTGTAATACATAATCTACTTATACTCATTATGACCTCTCTTTGAAAAGGCAGATCCTCTGGAAAATTATAAGCAATTTTATTTCTGCACAGGTTTTGATCCATTTCCAATCATTAGTTTTATATACACACTGGACTTTCTCAGGCATGTTTACAGAGCTCTTGAATTTGTGTGTCTGTGTTGACTCTTGTTATTTCTAGGTAGCACAACTGTATAGAGTATACATCTGTAGGATGATACTGAGATAGCATAGCGTGACATATCAGGGTACAATCCAAACTAATGAGTAGCTGTGTCACTCCTTCCCTCTAACCTGGGATGCCCTTTACAATGCTTTGCTGACATAGCCTCCAGTTTGGACTGCTTACAGCCTCCAGCATGCAAGTCACTCCCAGCTATGTCTCTGAGTGTGCTCCAGCCAGCCAGCCAGCCCTTGGCTCGTACCAGCCTAGGTTATACAGCAGGGTGACCCCAACACACTCCCAGTCTTAGATTTTCTCCCAGAAATGTGTGCCCTGTACAGCTCAGTTTTCAAATATTACCTTACAGGACATATTTTTGTTCAAAGATTATTACAATACTATGTACGGTGTGGACAAAATTTCTGTCACACAAACACAAACACCATATAATACAATACAAAAGCTTGTAACATTTGTTAACTGATTGACTACATAATTCATCTCCATGTCCCTGTTGGGCTAGACATTTAACTTATTCTATTGACTTTTTGACTTATTATTAACTATTAATTAATTAGTTAATTTATTTAGGAAGTATTAAAAGGTTTAAAAATGATGGACATGTAAATATCAGAAACAAAATAATAATCATTGCAACAGTGAGTTTTTGTTTATAAAGACATTATATGGGAGTATAATAATCTGATCTCTCTAACTAACATGGTGTTAACATATTACAGAGTGAGCATCATTACAACACCTAGGTTTCTGGTGATTTTATTAAACTGAGTAAAATTTCTGATTGCACATATTTAGCAGACCAAGCATGTCCATCAAATGTTAATATTCAAAAAACAAATGGACAGGTGTTCTGAGTTTTTGCAAGTGAATGCACTTTGTACCTTTGAATAAAAGATCCCAAATGTCTAAATATCTATCATGCTTATGTCAATTTCACATATTGGTATGTTAATTGTTCCATAACAACCTCACATATTTTTGAACCATTCCTCTACAGTGGGACTGTTTTTCTTTTTCCAGTGAGAGGGTATCAGTGTCCATCCAGCTTCTCTGGGCTGCTTACATTGAATATAAGGTCTCTATCAACACAAAACACCAGTTTTATTTGTCTAATGTTGGCCATAAATATGATTATCAAGTAAATGATTCTGACATATTTAATTATTACATATTATTACACACATAAATACATTATGACATATATAATTATTATATGCTGTCAGCTAAGTAACAATGTGCGTACAACTAGGCAGATTTGATTGCAGACTATTAGACTGTTAGTGGCAAAACTTCAATATTTGGAAAGTGGTCACACACATATAGATCCAGTATAGCAATTGTGCAGATTTAAATGGCCCAGATTCCGTGCTTTTGTGTGCCCTCAAAGCTCCCTGAAGCCAGCATTACAGTTCATGGATTACCCCAGTAGAGGGTGACTGTTCAGTGACACACATCCAACATTGCAGCACCTATGCACTCCCTTTCTACTTACTGCCAGCATAGGGAGTGGCCAAAGCAAAGGAGAAATAGGCAAGGCACCTTTATGCCCTGCTAACCCTGGCTCATATTTGTCCCTTGGGGCTACTGTCAGCCCCGTAAGGTTTCTCTAATTTTCCCTGATAAACTAGCCTATATTAGGTATTTTATATGGCATCCATTACCATAGTATCTGAGCAGCTCACAGTCTTTAATGTATATTTATCTTCACAACAGCCTTGTGAGGGAAGGAAGTACTGTTAGCTGCTCAGGCACCTTACTCCCATTGGGACTTACCCAATTCACACAGGAAACCTGTTGGCAGAGCAGCTAATTGAATCCAGGTCTTCCAAGTTCTAAGTTATTGCCCAAGCCGTCGACCCAGCACACAACCAGCCTCAGCTCAGGGAGGCACAAAAGTGAGTTTTACACTACCTTTGCAGTCCCCCTCCTAAGGAGAGCTGGGTGATTTTTTCAGACTAATATTTATTCCCCCCAAAATGCAGAGGGGGGGTGGAGGTGGAGGGGGGGATTTTTTAAAAAGTCTAAATATTTTGTTTTGACCTTTTCTAAACAAAATATTTAGATTTTTCTTTTTGAAACAAAGTTTTCTTTGGAAAGATTCCTACATTTTATTTTTTACGTGTTAAAAAAATGAAACTTTTTGTTTCATCTCAGGTTGAGTAAAACATTTTGGTTGACCCAAAACAATTGTTTTTTCTGTTTTTTGTTTTGCCAAGAAAACCAAAATCATGTTTTGGATCATCCAAAATATTTATTAATTACTAATTATTATTATTATTTGGTTCAGTCAGTGAACCAAAACGATCAATTATTCTCACGGCTCTACTCCTGATCTGCACTGTGTGCTCCTGAGCCGCAGCCAAGGATCAGACCCAATATAACCTTGTGAAATTAATATAACCTTTTCAGGGGTCTGAGATCTGGTGAGATTCCATCATTCCAATTTTACCATGTAGAACAGAACATGTACGTGGTAGCAGGAGTCTGGAAATCAGCACATTAATAAATAAAGGATTGTCAATTAAGATTGACCCACCTGTTTATCAGTCACAGGACACTATTTTCTATTAAAATAGTGAAACAACAAAAAAATTTAATATTTAAAATCCAGAGTTTGCCAGAGGTGAATGAGGGCTCAGCAGACCTCAGCCAACGGGCAAATTGCACATCACTGAAATCACATACTATACATTTGATACATATATTTTTCAAACCTTCTGATCTTTTGGTGGGTGTTTGTTAACTTCTTTCATTCTTTTATTTTTCTGGGTGGTCAAAAAATCCAGTCATTTTACAGGGTGAGTAATAAGGAAGAAAACGAGGGAGTACCTCCTTTTGTTCTGAGCAGTCTGGCTTTAGCTCTGCTGACCCAAGTTAATGACGAAGAAACTGAACAAGAGCTCTGTATAAGCTCCAAAGCTTGTCCCTTTCACCAACAGAAGTTGGTCCAATAAAAGATATTACTTCACCCACCTTGTCTCTCTAATGTCCTGGGACCAACATGGCTACAACAACACTGCCTGTGGCAGTTGGCAGGTAGCACTTGCTTTGAATTCCACCTGCCACCCTACCAGCATTTTGTTCAACATATAAGAGCATTGTGGCTCATTGTGAAGATGCTGGCTAGCCTTGGAGCAGCATGTCTCCATAATGTTTCAGAAATAAGCTTTAGAATATCTAAATAGCTTGCTTACTTATGTTGTATAAAACCTATGTCGTATAATGCAGAGCCAGTGAAGTCTGCCTTACCGCTAGTGCGGCGGTTCTCAAACTGTGGGTCGGGAACCCAAAGTGGGTTGTGACTCCATTTTAATGGGGTCGCCAGGGCTGGTTTAGACTTTCTGGGACCCGGGGCCAAAGTCTAAGGCCAATTCCCACCGCCCTGGGCGGTGGGGCTCAGGTTATAGGCCCCCTGCCTGGGGCTTCAGCCCTCTGGTTTCAGGTTTGGTGCCTCTGCCTGGGACAGTGGGGCTCGGGCTTTGGCTTTGCTCCCACCACCTGCAGCAGGAGGGCTTGGGCAGACTCAGGCTTTGGTCCCCCATCCTGGGGTCACGTAGTCATTTTTGTTGTCAGAAGGGGGTCGCGGTGCAATGAAGTTTGAAACTGCTGCTGTAGTGGTTTTGTAAAACAGTAGAAAAGTCACTGTTCAACCAATCTATTTTGCAACTCCCGAAGAGCAAAATGTTATACACAGTCCTTACAAAGTATCAGTTCATTTAGTGACTGACAATCTGTATACAGGCAAAACACTCATAATATTACTGTTACATTCAGTCAGAGTTTTGTCTGTGAGTGGACTACAAGCTTGAGTCCTCAGTGCACTAAAGCATATCAAAATTAAACATGGGCCTAAATTTCAGATTTGGAGCCAGATTTTCCAAAGTAGGGAATTTTCTTCTGTCTCTAACCCAAAACTGTGTCTGAATTATAATATACACATTACTACTTGAAGAAGGGTGGAGAATGAAAGTCAGGGTCAAATTGTGATCTCTTTACTTGACCAAGTAGTCTCACAGAACCTAATAGGACCAATCATCTCAGGCCATCACAATTTGGCCCTCAATTTATTATATGATTTGAGCTTGATTGGAATCCTTTACCTACAATTATGCATTATAGTGGCCACACTCCTAGCATAGAAATATGGCTATACAGTTATCAAAATATGTATTATGCTCATGACAGTAGGTGTCAAAATAGTTTCAGAATGATAACTAAGTTCTATGTGTATGTACTTAAGAGGGAGATGAACATATTAAGGTTTTTTTAAAAAATATTTCTGCACATTTTCTTTTCAGTTTGTTAGAAAAGGAGGAGTGTTAGAGGCTGTATGAAAGAAAGAAAGAAAGAAAGAAAGAAAGAAAGAAAGAAAGAAAGAAAGAAAGAAAGAAAGAAAGAAAGAAAGAAAGAAAGAAAGAAATGAAGGCAGATTGAGGCAGCACAAAAATGTTTTTCACCTGCATTTTAATAGCAATGTCACATTTTTCAGAAATTTCACGAATTGTGTCTGAAAATTTACTAAAATAAATCTCTTGGATGGGAAAAATTCCGGAAGTATTGCCAGGCTGTAATTTTTTACCAATTAGTCTAAATGTTCCTCTTAAATTTCCAGAGTAGTTGATTCTGAGAAAAAGAAAAACAATTTTTTTTTTTTTTTTTTTAGTTCTCAGGGGTCACAGAATGCAAGAGACTATTCACATATACTGTTTTTAAACTACTGCTGGCTTACAGTGTAATTGTTGCTTCAACACTGACTACTCACCAAAATGAAAGTACCGGTAAGTGACGTTGATGCAAAATCACAAGCTGTGGCACATAGCAGCTGACAAATAAAGACAGAAAGCACAAGGAAGGATGTCATAATAGTAGTTTATTTTCTTAATTCTAAGGCACTATAGTTATTTGTGGATGGCTCTCTGCTCTTTTCTTGAAGCCACTCTATAACTTTTCCAGTTCATTTGCACTCCCTTTCCTTTGATTTCTTTCTTTGACTCTCTCTTAAAAAAACCAAAAACCAAAAAACAAACAAAACCAGCCTGCTGACTAAAGCTGAACACATTGCAAACTTTGGACCAGGTTATAGCTGTGTGTGGAGGAATCACACAGCCTCAGGAGTCCACGGAGGAATTCTCATGACTCAGCCCCAGTTTCTCCCAGGAGTTTGCACAGTGGGCTGAAAGCACTGCCTCCTGTTTACGGTGGCACTTGACCCATTCCAGCCCAGGTCTGCTAGTTGACGCAGAAAGAAAACAAGGCCTTTATTGAATCTAAATATTCACAGTGCTTTCAGTCCCTTGTGTGATTATTACAGATAATTATAGCTATTATTATTAATATGTCACCATGCTAAGTTTGGTCCAGAAATGACAAATCTGAAGATGAAGGGGGCAAATTTTTAAAAGTGCCTAAATCCCAGTTCCTCAAAGCTATTTAGGTATTTGAAATCAATGGGAGTCAGGTGCCTAAATACCTTTGACAATCAGGACATAGCTGACTCGGGAACCTTAGTCCCATTGACAGTCTCCTAAATCTTAGGCTCCTAAACCACTGAGATGTTTTTGAAAATTACCTAGGATTGCTGTCAAAATAACCTACATTTTAAGAAAAGAGAGAAAGAAGCACTAAATTGAAATCTGGACTGTCATTAAAATGTAGGAAATTAGCTAGAATGTTTTCTTATTCAATCCTCTTTCCTGATAATAAAGAATGGAATACACTCAGTTTTAAAATATTACATTTTTATAGCATCTGTCATCCCAAAGGACACCAAAGCACTTTACAAACTATTATTCAGCAGCTGTTTCTTCATGAACATGATACCAATTTAGCAGCACATGGCAACACTATCATAAGGAGAGAAAGCCCAGAGTATTGTACCCTAGTGAAATTGCAAGAAGAATTTTGATTAAACAGAATGTATTTACCCAAATGTAATTTGTCCAGACCAGATGAGACTATCTCTTCCTACTCTTCTGAAAACTGTGATGAGATCTTTAATGACCTCAGGTGATCAGGACTTTCGCTTTGACTTTCATCTGCAGCAGCTATCTTGGCTCAGTGCTGATTCAATGGGAAAAACGTCACCAACTGAACCACCAACACTAGTTCATGTGTCTCCTACATGTTCTTTGGAGGTTTCCAGTCCAAGTGTAGACCTAGGCAAACCATGATTACAGTAATTACAATAGCTTGTGAAATCTGTCAGATCACAGAGCAAAGTGGAAAGGAAGGCTATGTTTTCTCCTGGAATGAAATAGCTGAAGGCATTAAAGAAGGACATTCTTAGGGGTCCTCTGAATTCCAACATGGGCACAGAGAATCATCCAGGACCAAATGGGAGACCATGAATCCTGATAGTTAGATGTAGAATGCACTAGCCTATGCAAAAAAGCATAGTCAGCTCCTTCTAATTATCTCTCTTCAGTCAAAACCCACAAAAATTACCAGGTCATCAACAATAGGGTAGAAAGAAAAGGAGTACTTGTGGCACCTTAGAGACTAACAAATTTATTTGAGCATAAGCTTTCATGAGCTACAGCTCACTTCATCGGATGCATTCGGTGGAAAATACAGTGAGGAGATTTATATACACAGAGAACATGAAACAATGGGTGTTACCATACACACTGTAATGAGAGTGATCAGGTAAGGTGAGCTATTACCAGGAGGAGAGCGGGGCCGGGGGCGGGGGGGGAACCCTTTGTAGTGATAATCAAGGTGGGCCATTTCCAGCAGTTGACAAGAATGTCTAAGGAACAGTGGGGGGGAGAGGGGTGGAATAAACATGGGGAAATAGTTTTACTTTGTTTAATGACCCATCCCCTCCTAGTCTTTATTCAAGCCTAAGTTAATTGTATCCAGTTGGCAAATTAATTCCGATTCAGCAGTCTCTCGTTGGAGTCTGTTTTTTTGAAGTTTTTTTGTTGAAGAATTGCAACTTTTAGGTCTGTAATTGAGTGACCAAACCGACTGGTTTTTGAATGTTATAACTCTTGACATCTAATTTGTGTCCATTTATTCTTTTACGTAGAGACTGTCCAGTTTGGCCAATGTAGATGGTAGAGGGGCATTGCTGGCACATGATGGCATATATCACATTGGTAGATGTGCAGGTAAACGAGCCTCTGATATTGTGGCTGATGTGATTAGGCCCTACGATGGTGTCCCCTGAATAGATATGTGGACACAGTTGGCAACGGGCTTTGTTGCAAGGACAGATTCCTGGGTTAGTGTTTTTGTTGTGTGGTTGCTGGTGAGTATTTGCTTCAGGTTGGGGGGCTGTCTGTAAGCAAGGACTGGCCTATCTCCCAAGATCTGTGAGAGTAATGGGTCGTCCTTCAGGATAGGTTGTAGATCCTTGATGATGCGTTGGAGAGGTTTTAGTTGGGGGCTGAAGGTGATGGCTAGTGGCATTCTGTTATTTTCTTTGTTGGGCTTGTCCTGTAGTAGGTGACTTCTGGGTACTCTTCTGGCTCTGTCAATCTCTTTCTTCACTTCAGCAGGTGGGTACTGTAGTTGTAAGAACGCTTGATAGAGATCTTGTAGGTGTTTGTCTCTGTCTGAGGGGTTGGAACAAATGCGGTTGTATTGTAGAGCTTGGCTGTGGACAATGGATCGTGTGGTGTGATCTGGATGAAAGCTGGAGGCATGTAGGTAGGCATAGATGTCAGTAGGTTTCCGGTATAGGGTGGTGGTTATGTGACCATCGCTTATTAGCACCGTAGTGTCCAGGAAGTGGATCTCTTGTGTGGACTGGTCCAGGCTGAGGTTGATGGTGGGATGGAAATTGTTGAAATCATGGTGGAATTCCTCAAGGGCTTCTTTTCCATGGGTCCAGATGACAAAGATGTCATCAATGTAGTGCCAGTAGAGTAGGGGCATTAGGGGACGAGAGCTGAGGAAGCGTTGTTCTAAGTCAGCCATAAAAATGTTGACATACTGTGGGGCCATGTGGGTACCCATAGCAGTGCCGCTGATTTGAAGGTATACATTATCCCCAAATGTGAAATAGTTATGGGTGAGGACAAAGTCACAAAGTTCAGCCACCAGGTTTGCCGTGACATTATCGGGGATACTGTTCCTGACGGCTTGTAGTCCATCTTTGTGTGGAATGTTGGTGTGGAGGGCTTCCTACATCCATAGTGGCCAGGATGGTGTTTTCAGGAAGATCACCGATGGATTGTAGTTTCCTCAGGAAGTCAGTGGTGTCTCAAAGATAGCCGGGAGTGCTAGTAGCATAGGGCCTGAGGAGGGAGTCTACTTAGCCAGACAATCCTGCTGTGAGGGTGCCAATGCCTGAGATGATGGGGCGTCCAGGATTTCCAGTTTATGGATCTTGGGTAGCAGATAGAATACTCCTGGTCAGAGTTCCAGGGGTGTGTCTGTGCAGATTTGTTCTTGTGCTTTTTCAGGGAGTTTCTTGAGCAAATGGTGTAGTTTCTTTTGGTAACCCTCAGTGGGATCAGAGGGTAATGGCTTGTAGAATGTGGTGTTGGAGAGCTGCCTAGCAGCCTCTTGTTCATATTCCGACCTATTCATGATGACAGCACCTCCTTTGTCCGCCTTTTTGATTATGATGTCAGAGTTGTTTTTAAGGCTGTGGATGGCATTGGGTTCTGCACGGCTGAGGTTATGGGGCAAGTGATGCTGCTTTTCCACAATTTCAGCCCGTGCATGTCGGTGGAAGCACTCTGTGTAGAAGTCCAGTCTGTTGTTTCGACGTTCAGGAGGAGTCCACCCAGAATCCTTCTTTTTGTAGTGTTGGTAGGAAGGTCTCTGTGGGTTAGTATGTTGTTCAGAGGTGTGTTGGAAATATTCCTTGAGTCGTAGAGAGATAGGGTAGAGGAGCAGGTGAAATAACAAAGATGCAGTTTTCCCCCCCATCAGTTAGTATCCTGACATTTAATGAAATGATTTAGAGAAACATCTCAAGTCCAATTTGTACTTCTCTCTCAGCAGATTAGAGAAATAGCTCGCAAAGCAGCTTGTTAAACAGTAAGTAACCGTAAAAAAGCATTTAACAATCTGCTTCTCGTATACCTCCTTTCTAGCCAAATTGCACCTATAAAGTTATAGCAGAACTGCTTTGGAATCTAAACAAACATGAGCTGCATATTTTATGGCTTATATGGTGGTTAGTGTAATACAGTTTCTTAATTAGCCTCTATATATGGACGGTTTTATTTCACAATACTTTGTTATTGTTAGTAATCCAATAAAAGATGTCTATATATTTACAATAAGCAATAGCATATAAACTTTATGCCAGCAGACTGGCACACACAGTACAGGCCAAATCTGGCTCACCTAAATCACATGACTATCCAATGGGTTTGGCCCTGAAACTCCATCTCATTATTTCCTTTCAAATTCTCATAGTTTCTTTTAATAATTAGAAATAAGCTGGTCAAGATTCCAAATCCACACACTTTATTCATGATTCTCTCAGTTCTTTCTATTCACTTTAGCCGCACCAAGCTAGATTCAGCCCTATGTTATACCATATTTTACCCAGGGCACAAGACCCCAGTGGCAGAATCTGGATGCACCGTGTGGTTATGGTGAAAGTTGCAGTCAACCAGAGCAGCCCCAGAAAAGAGTAGTGATGACCAGGAAGGAGCAGCTGGAGGAAAGCATCCCTTAAGACAAACTCTGTTTGTGGGGCTCCCATGAAATCCTACCTGCAGTTTAGAACCTAGCTGAACTCCCAAAAAGAACTAAGCAATGGAGCCCTGTTTGTCTGCCCCTAACAGTGAACTCCCCCAGAGTGGGGAGGGACAGAAGACTGCTGGCTCAGGGAGGTGCAATTTACCAGTAAGACTCTCATAATTACTGGTAAATATAATCCTAATCAAGCCCTTCAGAATTACCTAGATCACACGGGTGAGATTTGGCTGGAATCCTCATTTAAACACCAGGGAAGAGATCGATTTTTTTATACAAATCTATTATTTTGAGTTTGATTATTAATAAAACACAAATCTCTGTGGCTCCTTTTCCATCACAAGGGGTCACTGTCACCAGCCTAAAGTATAATGTCTCATGAATAATCAATTACAAATCTGTTGTGTCCTTTTACAAACAGGCAAAGTGCATTAAGGAAAAAGTCTTCTCGACGTGTGTTTTCAAAAAGTTCATCTTGATGCGCCTGTAGTCCAATGGGAGACAATGCCTCTGTGTGTGTAGTCTTTTTAAGCACATGCATTTTCTTAACTTTACAAATGTGTCTATTCTTATTGAAGTCATTCCTTGGATTTCAGGGGCCGTAGGCAAAAAAAATCTCCCCCACACAATCAGCCATAAAGAAACTAATTAAACCTGATAAGATAATTGTTGTTGCTTTTTCCTTTTGGTGGGATACTTTTTTTCCTATTTCTATCTGGAAGATTATTTGCTTTGCCTTAATCTTTGGCTTGTCAAGATATGCGTGAGTGACCTATTATTGTCAACAATACTAACAATCCCACTTCATCACTGGGGTTTCTGACAAATTACAAGTAATAGTAGGTGGAATCTATTGGATTATTTATTATACAGCTCTTTCTTAAAGGGGAAAGAGTGTTTCTAATGCAGTGGTTAGAGCACAAGACTGAGAGACAGAACTCCAGTGTTCTATTTTTGGCTCCATAACAACTCACTACAGAGACTTGATGAGGCACATGAGTCATGCGACTCATCTTTACAATGCTCAGTACGGAAGATGGTCTAGAAGTTAGGGCACTAAACTGAGACTAAAGAGACCAAGGATAAATTCCCTGCTTGGCCACAGACTTCCTATGTGACTTTGGGCAACTCTCTCTGCCTCAAGTTTCCTGTCTGCAAAATGGGAATAATTAGGCTACCCCACACAGTATATATATATATATGTTAGGTTCTCAAATACTTCAGTAATGGGGGCCATATAAGTACAATATGTAAATTTCTAACTGTGAGGCTCAATTACTTTCTGAGAACCTCAGAAGAGTAAGCATTTTTATTAATCTGCTAAAAGCGACCTAATTCTCTGGCATTTGTTGCTAGTCCAGTATCCCTAGGGTTAGTCCATTATGCATGGTGAGACGTTGGTTTTACAGAGGTTTCTATGGAAGTGGATTTTACATTTGTTTTTCTGCTATGATTCTTATTGAACAAGATGAAATTCACCAAGAAATAGCTGCAAAAAGAAACATACAATGAACTTGTTAAAATCTAACTTAACCCTGAGCAGATATAAATAGACATACAGAAACCCTATCAATCTGTTTGACATTTGTAAATGCCACTGGGGAATATTTTTTTTCCAAAGCATTATTTTACTCCACAAATATTTCTAGATTCACATTTATGCTCCAATAGAGTTTATATTTCTGTTACTTCGAGTTTCCTTTTTATGGCTAATTAAAATACACATTTCAGGGCTCAAAAAAAAAAAAAGCAAAGCCACAGCGGAGTAGGTATAAAAAACCCTTTTATAGCTGAGATAACTTCATAAAACAAGCCAAAGATTAAAGTATGCAAATCCAGTCATATGCCCATTATTATTTATCTGAATTTGGCAATGAGGGGTGGGTCCTCCATTTCCCCTCTTCCCCTGGAGGAGCTAGTGAGAGGTAAGGCCTTCATGTAGAAGAGGCAGATAGGGGACACCTCTTCTTCTCCTGTCAGATGCTGCTGAAAAGCTGGAACCCCAGAAACTCCCAATAATGCATCAGATCCTTCTGCTGCACCTACTGTAGATTCACCTGGCTAGTGTGTCCTTGCTTCACCAACCAGTGACGGAAGAAGGGAGAGCCCAAATCTGGGAGGCGAAGGGGAACATGCCTGCTTTACCAAGTAGGTGGTAATATTCTCTACTCTTTTCTTACTTTAGCCCCTGCCCACAGCTGCATATATCTGGTGGCATCTGTGTTGCTAACTCTCCTCTTTTGCTGGAGCAATCAATTGGGCATTTTAAGTCTCCATTACTGTACAAATGAAGTTGTGAACTGTTACAGTCCAGCCAATGTAACTTCTCGAGCATGTGATGTTACTAGACCCAAAGGGACAAATTTTTAAAGGTATTTTGGTACATAAAGATGCAGATAGGCACCTAGTGGGATTTTCAAATATTTTGTTGATTTCAATGGGAGACCTCAGTTAGTGCAAAAACTGGAAGGGAATTCAATTGTTGTCCATCCCAAGTAAAGTTTGTACACACATTATCCTAGAAAGAATTAAAAAAACAGTAGAGGCTATGGAAGGAACAGGAAGAGTTCAGATAGAAGAAATCATGCATAAATCAAATGGCAACCTTATGTATCATCATAGAAATGTCACTCAAACGGCAGTCACTGTTGACATGAATTTCATAAATTTTCAAAAAGTCTTTGATGCTGTGAATAGAGGTCTTGTGGAAGTTGCTACTCCACTAATGGAGTCCCTCAGAAATTTGCAAACATCATTCAGAGTGTCTATGAAAATATGACATGCCAAGAAATACATAACAACAAACTGACTAAGCCATCAGTGCTTATTATTTGTGTCAGACAAGGATGCCTTATATCATCCAGGCTCTTTCTACTGGTATTGGACTGGGTAATAAGACCCCAGAACAACCCAGGGGTATACAATGGACTCTCATACACAAGTTAGAAGACCTCAGTTTTACAGATGACATCAACCTGCTGCCCCATACCAACAGAGATATTCAAGCTAAAACACATGAACTCCAGATCTAGATGTAGTTAGTAGGATTGAAAATCAACACAGAGAAAACTAAAACCATGAGAATCAACATGCAACAAGAAATACCAAACCTTCTGGGACTGATGGAGAAGACGTCTGACACTTCACAAACTTTGGAAGTATCGTAAGTAAAACAGGTGGAACAGACAAAGCTGTTAAACCTAGCAGAGTGAAAGCCAGACATTTCTTCATAACTGTAACGCAATACGGAGAACTAAACTTTGGATATTTAACACCACTCTAAAGTCTGTCTGATTATATAGCTCTGAAACCTGTAGACTTATCAAGCCCCTACTATCCAAGCTCCAAGTCTTCAAAAACAGCTGCCTCAGACAACTCCTCGGTATCAGATGGCTAGAAAAAAAATTACAAACAAAGAGCTTTGGAGAAGGACAAAACAGAAACTGACAGGACAGGAAATTATGTAACAAGAATGGAGATGGCTAGGACACACATGGAGGAAAGACCCAAACTATAATAAGACAGACATCCCCAGGGTAAGAGGTGATGAGATAGACCCAGACTACATGGAAACGCACTACAGAAGCAGAAGTGAAGGACATCAGAATAACATGGAAAGAAGCTAAGATTGCAGCAAGAGACTTTCAAAGATAGAAGGCAGTGGTGAAAGCCCTATGTTCTTCATGAAACAAAGAGGCATGAGAGGAGTAAGTCAGTCAATAGGAGTTAGGCACCTGTCTTCATCTTTGAGCTCCTCAATACCTTTTAAAATCTGGCACAAAATACCTTAACCCTTAACAGTGACCAATAAAGCTTTGAAAATGAGCACCAGAGGAAGAAAGTAGACAAAAGATAAGAAAATGAAGTATAGAGAAATACGCAATAGCTTAGTTTTCTGTTTTGCAAGGCCCTAATTTGGCCAAGCACATGCTTAAATCCATCCTTATTCAGCAGAGCATTTATGTATGTGCTTAAGTGCTTTCTGAATAAGATTAGCTTTCTGAACTTGAGTCGAAAAGTAAAAGACCAGAGAGAACTAGATTCTTATTTGTAACATGGTATCATAAGTAACACCTTGACCCAATGCTAGAAGCTTCCATATTCTGTCACTGAACGTCCTGATTCGAGTACCTGAAAGGTGAAAAGGAAAAGGCCATGTTTGAAATTAGTAGCTACATTGTCTGAAAATCAGTATTGTTAAGAAATATTTAGCTCTGGATAAGGTCAATTCATTAGAATACAGTATCTCTGATGAATAACAGCTGAGCCTTAAATCAATATTCTGTTAAATATTTCCTGTGTTCTAGCCATTATTTGTGCTACAGCTTAGCAAATAACATTTTAACTGCATGAAGAATGGTAACCAAATCTGTATTTGTATTTTCATTATTTTTCCTTAAGAAAGGCTATGCCTCTTTCCCAGTACTACCCCCACATAAGTCAAATGATGCAGGGATTATAGGACAAAACATGTAAGAAGAAACACAAGTGCATCCTCTGGCCGTAAGAAATGCTGTGTTAACTTGCTAGTAAATAAAGAACCAAGCTATAGAGTCAGAGGAAAAAACAGTGCTATTATATCCTTTGAGTACAAAATGTGTGTCTTTTAAGTGGTTTTTGCTCTTGGTCTAGAAAGTAGAAGTATGAGCATTTCACATTTTTGTTATTTTTAGATTTTGGAGCACAGTCATCCAGTTTCATAAGTTGTATGACTTTTTTTTTTTAAGACTAAGCTTCTTTACATATTAACTACTGTAATTAAGCTGGAATAATATTACTAATGTTTACCTCAAAAATTAAACAAACAAGTCATGAATATTCATGATTAACCACACAATGAATACTTTGAAATAAGCTCTCATAACCCAAATACCATCAGGACACAAACACTTGCTGATGTTTTACTCTCACAACTCACAAAATAGCCAAGGTCAAAGTAATAATGTTTGACTTTGTCTATGTCATATTAGAAGTATTAAAACAGCTGTTTTGTCTGGAATGTAGAAGAATTATATTACATCTCCTGCATCTGATAATTTGCTATCACCTCCATAGTATTATCCATACATATCACTGTGTCATGATTTTATTTCTGATGAAATTCTCACCTTTGTTTTAATTTCCTCTTACCTAGACTACTGAAACTCCCTTCCTATCGCCCCCCTCTACTCCAGCATGCTTCTTACTGTGTTCCCACACATACATGTGAGAAAGAAAGATGAAAGAAGCATGAAAGAATGAGCATGTCAACTCTATTCCCAATCAACTCTATTGCCACCCCATTCATTTCAGGATCCAAGTCAAAATTGCCCTCCTTGTGTGGGCAACCTTCAGTGGACTTTTTCCATCCTATCTTACAGACTTTGTCACCTTCTACTCCCACACTTGAACCTCTCTGTTCATGTAGCAATGGCCTTCCCATTTCCCTCTACGCAATCTTGCCATTCCTGGTCTTCTGCAGCTCCTGCCATCTGGAACAACCTTCTTTTATCTCTCTGCCTCAATGACTTTATCACACTGATTTATTTCAAACAAAAGCTGAAAATGTATCTTTTCTTGCTTGATACGCTGTATTTTCTTCTGCTGCTATAGTTTATGGACCATGTCATTATTTTATTTAACTGATTATTTAACTCTGTAAAGATGTCATATCATTCTGTTATACTCTTGAACTTAGTTATTACGCTTTGTGGTGTAGGATTCAGCTTACCAACCTATACTATATGCAACAAACTACTCTTAATGGGAGGTAAAGATTGAGCAATCAAGCACTCCAACCTAAGCAAATGCAAAGTAAATGTTAAAAGAACAGTCTTAATTATGCTTATGGATAGGTCTTGAAATACAGTCTTTTATAACATTTTATATCATTTATTAAATAACACTCATATATTTGAGCCTCCACAGAGGTTCTTTGCAGTTGGTCAAGTTTTAAGATGTTAGTGACATTTTCAAACAAAAAAAGCCAAGTTTGAATGTTCTAGCTTTAGTTATCATTAAGTTAGTCCAGTGTAAACGTTCTAACTGAAACTCATGGGGTCAAATCCTCAGTGGATGTAGCTCACCTGAATTCATAGGTTTAGTTTGAATTTTTTCAAACTCAACTCAACTCAAAAAACAGCTCAATCAATTTTGTTTACACAGTCTAAAAAAATTCACCTCTGTGCTGAGATCATGGAAAAGTCCAGTAAAGAATTCATTGGACAAAGTCCTGAATAACTGAAAAAGTGGAGCCCAGACTTAAATATAGACTAGAGCGTAGCTAGGGGCAAACACGCCCTGTAGTTTAGTTTTGTGGTCTGTAAAATGTAGATAATAACACTTCTCACAGGAATTAATTCTTTATTGTTTTAAAACATATTCGGAGACTTAAATGGAAGCCACTACAGAATTGACAAATACTATTGTATTATATAGTATTGAATACGTACTAGTGAATATGAAGAAAATGTTTTAAGATGAGCAATATGTAAATACAGTAGGCATACATTAAAATGATGCTACATGGTGGTTTTGGATAATGAAATACCTGCTATGCATGGCTAACAAGCAGTAACACAAATTGCATACAGACTGCTCAACAGAAAGTTGTAAGTAAACATTTTACAAAAATAGCTTATACTTTTAACTTTTAGGGTCTGTTTCCACTTACTAATTACTCTAATAACCACATGAAATAAGTGATTCTTTTCTCATTTACACTGTTGTAAATCAGGAGTAACTCTAGTGAAGTCAATGGAAGTTTTTAGGCATAAAACTAGTCTACATGAGAAGAGAATCAGACCCATGATGCTTAAAAGCATAAAAATGCTTTTAAAACTACAGTATAGCCTTTGTTGTATACATGAATATAGAATTGTGCCCGGTGATGGCCTAACAGACGTTGACACTGCAGCCTTTTATTTATTAATAAACTAAATGCAACATAGGCACCAGACAGTTGTTTGCATTACCCTGCAACCACTAGCTTGAGAGAATATTTCCAGTCTATGTGACCATTCAGTCCTCAGCATCTCTTCTGAAAAAGCAATGCATACAAAAGAGATATAGCAACATGTAGACATATATTTTAAAAAAATAATTCCCAAATAAAACACTCTACTGCACACATGTCTTCCCCCTGGGGAGAGGAAGAGAGAGCAAACACGTGACTGATGTTAGTCATGCTGCTTCATGTGCTCAGATACTATGGTATGAGTGCCATACAAGAACCTCTACAGACTAGAGCTCATAGCAATACCAAGTAGTATCACTTGTGGAGGTGGCTTTAATGATATAGGTACATTGGGGGAATAGGTTTGAGACCTCCAAATTGATTTCACATTGTCCATTGAACAGTCCTAGTAACAGCTTTTACTGTGACTGATCTGAGCTGAAGTGAAAGCAGTGACCTAGAGGTGAAAGGCTCTGTATCCCATTACCAGTCCCCAGAGCCATCCCGTCCCTTCTATTGAATCCACTTTTATTTTTCACAATAGCTTAGTTTTTACTAAATTCTGACACAGTATTGGAATGACACCTCCAGCCTAGCTGAATTGTTGCCACATCGGATTACATTCCATTAACAGTGATGTGCCAACACTTCTGTCATCCCAATGTCGTACGATGTCAAGCCCAAGAAATGGATAAAGACAAACACAGTTTTGTTAACAAGGAGGGTTAAACGTATGTTATATCTCCCTTTAGAGGAAAACCAATTTAGAAAAATAAAAGCTCATCACTTTGGATGGAGGGGATGATACTGAGGTTAAAACACTGGATTGGCAGTTAGGAGACCTGAGTTCTCTGAACACTTCTGATACAGTGATCAAGGAAGGGCAACAAAAAGTCTGAGGCTCAGGCTGTGTGCAGGCTGAGCAGCAAATGAACAGTCAATTAGCCCAGGCCCTGGATCAAGGCGGGGCAGCAAAGAGTCTGAGGCTCAGGCTTCTGGCCTAGGGAAGGGGAGACTGCCACCCCCAGATTAGGGTGGCAGGGAGGATGCAGGCCCATCCACTCCACTGCATCCCCGCCCAGGGTCCTAGTAGTGAGAAAGTGCTTTGTCACTGGGTCAGCTGGGATCCATGCCACAACATGCTGACTCACCCTCTGTCAGTGTTGCGGCCAGACAGGGGTCTGCTACCCGTGGGCCACTTCCACACTCCCCTTCTTGGTGTACCTGTTGCTGGTCCATCGGTTGTCTGGTCCATCGGTGGTCTGGGCCAGTCATCTTCTCATTGGTCAGGTCCGATGACGGTCTGAGCGGTCCAGGCCAGTTTTCTGCTTCCTCCAGGTCTGAATCAGCTAGCGGCCCCGGTGGACCAGGCCAGTCCTCTGCTCCCTAGGCACCCTCCACCGTTTCCCAGCTTGGGAGGCCACAGCAGGCGTCTGGTCTCTCCGATGGTTGCCTCCCTACTGAGTTTTCTGGGCCACCTTTTATACTTCCTGCCTCTCCCACCCACATCCTGGGGGACGGGCAACTAGGCCCTGGTTCCACCCACCAGGGCTTAGTGCGGGGGCCCTCCCACTCCGGGTCCTCAGGAGGCCACCCTGCCTCACTACAGTCCTTTAATACAATACTAATGAGCTATTTGTGTGGTTTTTTTTAAAAGTCAGTTTTTGTTCTATTATTCAGTCAAAACAAACTAACAATTTTTGTCAGATCTGATCAGCCAGTTAAAATTAGTAACGTTAATGTAAATAAAATTTGTCAAGTCCATTTTCATTCAACTGGTCATTTAAAAATTCTTAACATGTGAGCCTGAGGTACAATTTGCCCAACAGTCACTTACTTTCATTTAATCAGTGATTTAAAAAAAACCAGCAGCCTGAGGTTAATTTTATTTTACAAGTCAGCTTTCATTTGATAAGTTAATTAAAAACAGTAATTGGGGTTATGTTTTAAAGTCAGGTTAAATTCCCTCATTCCTCTTTAAAAACAGTGGAAAGCCAAAAATGCAATCTGTTAAAGAAGTGCTGCCATCAGCCAGTTCAAATCAGAAAGTCTACAGTAAAATTGTCAAGCTGACAGTTATTTTATACTGCAAATAGAACTGGTACTCGTCAGACAACTTAGAATATACAGTTTATTTGAAGAATTTGGTTCCTTTTCCATCAGAGATTTGATATTTTACAAACTTGTTCATTATGAAAAGACTTCAGGACTGAATTCTTCAGGACTGAGAGGGGAGTTTCTGAATATACACATATCTTGTAGAGTATTCAGGAAACTTGCTCTTTCTGAAAAGACACATGTACTTGCAAATAAAGTTTGCCAATAATGTTGAAGAGAATCTATATTTTTAGTCAAAATAAAGTTCAGAAGCCTTCCTTTGCAACATTTCCCCACTCCAATTACTATTCATAAACATTGAGGTAAACATTGAATGGTATATTATACCATGAAGTCAATGGGAATACATGTGGAGTAAGATACTGATCACTGTGAATAGGGTACCACAGTGTAGCCAAAAGAACTTAGGGACCATTTCTGTTGACCTCTCAAGGGTAGCACATAATGTACACTCAAGGGGCAATCCAGTTCATTCTGCACTGGTCATCTGTTTTGCTCCTCATCTCCCTCTCTAAGAGATCAGAAGGTTATATTTCCTCACATATGTACTGCAGTGACTTTAGCTCAAAATAAATCAAAGGCCTTGTTTATACTCAAAAGCTTTACCAGTATAACTGAACAAAAATTGGAATTTCCATCCTGCAGAAAATTCCAATATTTCAACATTTGATTTCATCTCCAACTGGGATGACTCCTTGAAATATTGAAATTTCAATTTGGAAATGGTGAAACAGTTTGTTTTGACAATTTCAATTGAAATGAAATATTTCAAACAATATCCCCTGTATCAAAATGTTTCATTTCAGTTTGTTGAACTGACCTAAAATATTTCATTTCAAGTCAATTCAACATTCAGTTGCATTTCCTTATGGTGCTGTATTGCCTCAAAAGAGCTGTAGTTTGGCAGCCTGATACCTCATTATCCCCTATGGGTCAGGGTCCCTGGCTGGACTGTATCTGCCATGGTGCACCACACAGTTTGGCCAGAGGAGAGATCATTACTGGACATGTAGTCTGACCAAGAAGCCTGGCATACAAGAGACCATGGGGGCCCAACTACCACTCCAATGAGGCAGCACAATGCAATAGAAAATGTTGTTTAATGTTGAACTCACCTGAACCAAAATATTTCATTATTGGTTTTCCTGGCAAAAAAAAATTAAATAAATAAATTATAAAAACTGAAATTTTCCAGGTAAAATTTTGATTTTGTGGGAACTGCAATTTCCATCAAAAATAATAAGAAGAAAATTCCAGCAAAAAATTCCCGACCAGCTCTACTCCTCACGTAGATGCAGTTATACCATGCACTTTTACTATGCAGTTATAACTATGCACTTTTTTGCCAGTAAAGTTTTGTCTACACTAGAGCTTTTGATGGATTTGATAGGTACAAGCAATGTAGAACTGAAGACAGAAGGGCTTATACTTCTAGGGTACTACTCTCCCCAACCTCTTCCTATCTTCCTCTGACGCGTAGGAGGAGAAAATGCTAGAGCCCCTCTTAATATCAAGCCTCCTGCTTCATCATCTCATGTCTCCTTCTGTGTTATATTTCCTCTTTCTAATTTCTTAACTTTGGCAATGGGCTCTAACCCCCCTTCTTCCTTTAGACAATTTGACCAGTTGAAACTAAAATATTTATCTTTCCTTTGAAGCAGCAGTAGGCTAATCCCTTAGGTGGTTGTTAACTATCACTTTTAACTTACTTCCATTCACGCTTTCCAGCTTATTTGGTTGTACTCAATGCAGATGCCTTATGATTTGTCTCTCTGGGCCAGTTAGCTTTTTACTTTCACACTAAGGTGCTGGACAAGTGAGTAATACTGCCCCATAGCTGGATGCATTATTATTACATGTAATAAATGTGCTTATCATACCATTATCAAAATACGATTTTTTCTCATATACTCTCCAGTCCAACAATATTGTCCAACCTGCCAGAATCCCTTTTCAGAGCATGGAATCCTCTGAAGAAGTGACAATTCTAAAATATAACAGATTCATTAGTAGGACTTCAGTTTACCTTGTTTCTGCCTCATAGATGTCATGGGAAGATAATACCCTCTGACATTCTTTCTCTCAACAAGGCCCTGATTTTACACCTAATTCTCACAGGTGTAAATGAGTCCACAAAGTGCAAGGCACAGAGGATCAGGCTCAAAGGCTGCTAATAGCAGACATATAATAAAATATGTTACTGACGCTACCAGAAATGTCTGCGATGCTTTTTACCAACTCTGTACAGAAGGATGGTAAATAGGAGATACAACAGATGTACCATCAACCACCAAGATAAGAATAGTGTATGGCATTTTCCTATGAAGAACTGGAATTCAGAATCTAAAAAAAATCACCATTTAGACATACTAAGTGTTTTGCATCAAAATCCCCACTTTTTATACATCATAATGTGTTTATATAAAAGTGTTGCTCATTGGGGTAGCCTCATGAGAGGTGAATGTCTCCAGTAGTTTTCATGATGGTCCCAGGAGGGATAGCAGTTATTTAATGGAGCATACTTCAGAACAATACAAGCAATACAATGCAGGACACTCAATCTCCAGTAGCACACAACAAGTCTGAGACATCACCATTTCGGTTCTCTTCATATTAACAAGGCCTCTTAACATTTCTTAAAACTAAACAATGTTGCCTCATCCTTAAGACTGCAAACCCCAAAGCCTGCCTCCCAAATCAAGTTTGGGCTCTAAACCCTTTAAAATAGTTGACAAGGTGAAAGGTATACTTGCAGCTTGCACTGAGTACAAAGGACTGTAAATATGCTGGTGAAGCTATATGATAGTGCAAACTAGTGGTCATCAAAAACTCTTTATACCGTGGCACAAATTCCAGCCTTGGGGACAGCTCCAATGGCTACATCTGAGTGCTACCAAATGAAAACGGTTCAAGGCTCTTATAATGCTCTCCATGATGCCCAACAATAGGTATTGCCACACAAGGCTTAGCACAGGAAGAATCTGGGAAGTACTTTGGATCCTTTCATGGTTTCCCTAGCAACCCCACAGTAGGAGGGGATGCATATAATTTTTTCTGAGGGTTTCCAGGACTAAACTACTGTTCCAAAAGTCTTGAAAAATATCCAGGTTTAAAAACTAGTCCTTTCTTTGAAGCTGATATGAGGCAATTGAAAATGCATGCAGCCACTGAACAGGAATGGGAAACATGGTCCTTCCAACTTTCCTTCCTCTGGTGATGTCTCCTCCAACATATGGCCAGCCCTGGATACTCCAAACTCTCCCTTCTAAACAGAGTGCATATTGCAACAGGTCAGGAGCACTGCTAGGTCAGAGGCTCCCCACTCCTCCCTCGTCGGCACAAGAAGACCCCCATGGTTCACTACTTCTCTGCCTTCTAGACCCATGGCAAGGGAATGAGCATCCAATCTGGGGCTCCAAGATGTTCCTACTCTGTTATCTTGGGGCCACAGTCATCACCAGTTCTGATCTGTGGCTTTTTAGGGGCACTGAAACCCCCTTTCTGTTTCCCCAGAAATAAGTCATCAGCCAAGCTTACTAACCACTTAACCTATCAAATTTGAAAATAGGATCTGATTTCCCTCTTTGTCACCTCAGATTTACACCAGTGTAGGCCCCCTGGCCTCAGTAGAGTTACTCATGATTCATAGACATGAGTGTGAAAGAATAATTAGGCCCACTGTTGCTCATCGCAATACATCCTCACTGCTAGAGCACACATGCTGGAATCATTGATTTGGTTTAATTGTGCCATTGACCATATTACTGATTCAAAGTTCTAAATTAAATAATGCACACCAGCGAAGTCATAGCTGTGCTTTTAAAGCAGATGCATTTCAGTTTTTCAAGTAACAAAAGCAAAGTTAGATGAAAGTTTTAAAAACACTATTCAAGAATTGCAGCCACTAATTTCATTCCTCATTCTTATCCCTCTGTAAAGTTTTATTAAAAAGTAAGAGAAAACCAGTCTACACAATGCAGCCTGTCTCAGGTGTACACAGGACAGCAGACCTTCTTGGCTATTTGTTGTCAGAAGACCTTGATGTTCACAGGTTTCAGATTACATTAGTTCACATTGGAGTGATGGGGAAGAAAGAGCTATAGCTCTGCCCAACTGTTGACACTTTAATGTTTCCCATAAATATCCCAGGCTCTGGCTGCCACTGGTTATTTGTCAGAACTGGCAGTCATTCGGTGGTTGTTTGGGTGGGATAATCTATGTGTTGGCATATGGATGCTCTTGTTAAGTGACTTTACCCTATAGGTTTGTAATTACCCTTTAAGAAGCAGAATCATGACCTTTACACTTCAAAGGAAGAAAACTTGGAGTCATGGGTGGCAAGTAATGGAGGCTGGGGGATGCTAAGCCTCCCCAAACCTTCACTAACACTCCCTGCCACGGCCCCATGGCCAGGCCATAGAGGGGCTCAGAGCTTCTCCAGGCAATTTGTTGGGTCCTGGAGGCTCAGGCAGGTGGGTGGGCCAGGGCTTGCACCAGCCAGGGAAACTAGTGCAGGTCAGGGCTCGGGGCAGCTCGGGCACGCGAGTGGGCTGGAGCTGCTCGGGCAGGCAGGCTGGCATGCAGGCCAGGATTTGGGACGGTTAGGGCAGGTGGGCATGCAGGTCAGTGCTCAGGGTGGTTCAGGTGGGCCAGCTGGCCGACTTGGTGTGCAGGGTGGCTTGGGCCAGCAGGCCGGCATGCGGGGCGCCTTGGGCAGGTCGGCCGGGGCTCAGGGTGGCTCAGATGAGCAGGCCAGTCAGGGCTTGGGGCAGCTGGGTGGGCCAGCCAGGGCCCCTCCAGCCACAGTGGGAGGCCCTCTGGCTCCACCTGGTGAGAGCAGGAGAGCAGGGGCAGAGTTGAGGCAGGGCCTCAGGCTGTAGGGTCCTATCATGGATGGATGGTTCACACGCCGCCCAGGCTTGGATTGAATTTTAAAGTGCCAGAAGCCAGCATGGGGACTGATGGGAGCCAGAAGCAGGTGCCAAGTGAGAACAGTGAAGTGACTGTTGCTGAAACCAGTCCCAGAGGAGGCTTTGGAGCACGAGCAACAGCAGCACATCTTGGGGCCATACGCTGAGGAGTTGTTTGAACCCCCCACCAGGAACAGCCTTCTGCAGAGCCTGGAGCAGACATGGAAAAGACAGAAGCCACCTCTGATCCTGGCTTGGATTGGCTCCTCTTCCTCCCCACTTCCCACCATGTGGCATTAAAAATGGCAACTGGGAAATGCAAACAGTGAGTGTGCCTTGAAAGCAAATTTTTGTTTGAGAAGGCACAGATTTTTGCGAGAGCATTGTTGTTTCTTAAAACTAATAACCTTATATTGTCACGCCTGTAAGCACACCACTCTATAACCACTCAGTGGTATAACAAGCCACTTGGCAATGGAGGGGAGAGGTGCAAATGTTTTCCCTTTACAAGTTTAGTCCAGTGCAGTTAAAGGTGGCTCATGAAGTCCATAGGTGACAAATCATTTTTGCCAAATTCAACTGGGGTTTGAAATTTTGTCCAGAAGTGTGGCAGGGGCTGGGGGACAAAGGGGATGGCAGTGGAGTTCTGTATGTTTGCATGCAGCCATAACAAGCTAAGCCGTGTGGATGCTAAGACAGCATCTTGTTGATTCTCTCATGAATTCTGACCCAATCCCGGGTACTGATAGCTGCAAACTTTTCCTGAAGCAGGAACTCCAGCTAGGTAGTCACATTTTGGGAAAGGGAAAATTTGCCAGGGCCATCTCAGCAGCTCACCAACTTCCTTCACTCATAGATGTACTGTCCATATGTTTGAATACTTCGGTTGCATAAAACTACAGGTTTCCCACCAGCAGTTTGGAATAACATCTCCCTTTGTCAGTCGGGCTCCACACGAGAACTGTTATGTCCTCCAAAATGTGGAAGGCCTGAAATGATAGAAAAAGCTTCTGTATCATAGCCACTCATGGCACCTCTCAACCCCCCACCCAACCCAAGTAGTTCTGCAATTTTTAGAAAACAAAAACAGCTTTGAATTTTTAACTTACCATTGTCTCTGCACTTCTTTCTCTGTAGCTAATCAGGCTGTGTCCAGGCTGTCTGTGCTTCTGTGATCTGAAGCATCCCTTTCATAATATATTCAAGTTCAGCTTGGAAAAGTAACAGTTTATCGCCTTGAAATCCCACAAGGATTTTTTCTGTGCTCCTGCACTGAGCTATTTGAAACAAAAACCCTCTGGGTCTTGTCCTGCTCCAGGCTCCTCAACCTCTACTTGCTGCAGTACCTTCACAGACACCCAGAGGCCTGGACCAATGTACCTTCATGAACCATTCCAATAGGAAGCATTTCCATAAGGAACTTATGGTTGACACTTTGGACAGGGCTAACAAGTAGGTTTGGTACCAAAGACAAAGGAAAGGCATGGTGAGGGAGCAGGCACTTGCTTTGCAATTCCTAGAACAGGAATGGTGGCTAAGGGAGGAAAACAGAGCTCAGCAGAAAGTTTGAGTGGCTCATATCACTAATGGCCACAAGAGTACTGGCTCCTGCTCCTTCATCCACACCATGACCTGAGTCCCGTGTCGGCACCCCGTGCTGCAGTCCAAAAGCAGCTTGGAAAACTCCATGGCTGCGTGGTCTATGCAATTGGGCTTCATGAGTGGCTGGGCAGGGCAGCCCTCCATATTAACCTCTTCCCCTGTGGATGACTCCACCCCCAACCCTCAATGCCAAGTGTGTGGCAAACAGAGAAAGAAGGGAAAGGAAAACAGGGAACGAGGAGCCAGGCAACAGTAGGGAGTTTCTGTCTTGTAACTGGTTTCACTGTTTGCACTTGTTCATGGACTTTGGGTTTTTTTGTTTGTTTTCCTTTCCTAATAGTAGTTATATTGGTTTGAGAAAGTTTAAGATCACAGATACCTAAAACTGGTCTTTTTACATATGGCTTTCCAAAAGAAAGGCAGGATTTATGCTGATCCCCTTCTTCAAGCCCATTCCCAGTTCGCTGGGTAAGAGGGGACCCTTGTCCTGCCCACTCTGCAAGGCTCTTGGTCTCAGGCCTTTAATGAAACAGTGACAGGATTTCTACCCAAATACTTACTCCTGGGACCGCTTCCTCTGCACCAATATCTGCTAGGTTCTTGTATATACATCTGATTTTTCAAAAACCTTAATGGGCCACACTATGTGATGGGATGGGCTGACCCTTAGGTATCACTTCCCTTAAGGAGGCAGACTACCCCATGACAGTCATGTTTGACATCATGTTCATTAACACGACTCATCAAGATCGTTCTCTAACACAAGCTAACATACTAGTGACGACAAGCCCAAAGCGTGCTACAACCAAACGCTTCTAAAGCAAGAAATGGGAATGATACCAAACGACTGACAGTATCATCTAGTAACTATAACAGTATCTTTTGGGGATGATTTCTAAATGAAATGTTAACACAGAGAGAATCAATGTACACAGAAGAGCTAGAAAGGGAAGAAGAGCTGGACAGATGGTGTGACCTAAGAACCTCTTAATGCCAACTGGAAAGGGGGCGTAGAGGAATTACAGAACTCTCATGAGTCTGGTGTGTACATTCTAATTCACCAAAGAATGTTGTGAGGTCTCAAATGAAAGCCAGTGTCACTTTGGTCATTCATATTGTTGTGAAATGTATATACAGATACTATGTAACTGTATATACAGATACTATATATTTTCAGTATATACACTGAAAATATATTTTAAAAGTCTTTATCAATGTATTAGTAACCCGCAAAGGTGAAAAACAGGTTTTCCTCTAAACAGGAGGCAAGAAACGTGTCTCTCTCTGTCAGCATGTATATCAAGTATTGTAAGTTAACAAAATGGATGCCCATTTCCATACAAAGTCAGACGTGAACAAAGTGATGTGCAGTTAACAGGGAAGAAGCACATACAAAAAACAAGCCACCGAGAGCTATTCCGCCAAAGACTACAGGTAATGAACTTTGCGGGTATTTCTAGAAGGCAAAGATGACACCCTGATATCCTACACCTAGGATGTAAATGGACAGTACATTTGTGTTCATGGAAAAAAAGGTGGACTTTGGGTGGGATAAACATCTTTAGACGGGAGGTTAACCTGTTAGTTAAGTTTAGTCTCTAGAAAACGTTATGATTTTGTTTTATATGTCTCCATTTGTGTCCAGTATCCTCACTCACTATCTCCTGAAGCTGTAGTCTTTGATAATAAACTTATTCTTGTTTTCACTACAAATATATCACAGTGCTGTGGTGTTAAGTAAAGTGCTAGTCCTAAGCTGATTTTTACCAGCTGGTGTATATTGTTCCTTTAGGGACAGCAGGCCTGGTATTTCTGTGAGTGTTCAGTGGAAACAAGCTGGATACTATATGGAACAGTTGGAGAGGGCTCAGGGATTTGTGTGTCCCATTCTTTACCCTGGATAGAGTGAGCGAGGCCTGCAGAGCCGTGGAAGGCAGCGCTTGTGCTGCCACCGGCGTTTGGTTTCAGGGAGCTGATCCACAGCCAGCACAGACAAGACATCTTCACGTTGAGGGCAGGTAGTGGTGAGGTGCCTCACAACCCTAGGTACTCCTGGGGAGCATCACAGGTGGTGCTACATATCAAAAATGAATCAACCCAGATCAAAACAAACAAAAAAGCTTGTATAAAACATCAGCAAGGGAAAATGCTGGGTCTCACAGGAATATAAGGGAATCCTGGTCTCTTGGCCACATTCCAATTCAGGTAATTACATCCTGCCCAGCGAAATATCCTCTGCAATTTCAATTCAATATGTGATCCTTCATTTCTTGTCCTGAATTGCTACATAGAGTTCTTGTGGGCTGCTGTGTTTCATTCCAGAGAAAGCTGCATTTCACTGGAGGGTGGAGTGATACCTGGGTATAGATTGTAAATCAGATTAAGTTTCTAAAGCCTTTTGGGGTATTTCATTATTATTTGACACCCCACAAGCGTGTGCTGTTGCTTTGCTGAACAAACAGGTGGGCACGAGCCCTGGCCTAAAAATATGAACAGTGCTATATGGAACAACTACAAAATTATTATTTATTAATTAATCATCATCAGGGAGTGGTGTGGGGGATAGATGATGACAACTTATTTTTTACCTCACAGTCCCCCAGTATGAAAAGTTGTGGAAGATTTATATTTATGCCTGAATGGTCTTTATTTTTCCTGGGTTTAAATCAACATCTCAGCATTCTTTTTAATGCAGCTTCTGCTAGATGAATAAAAATGTTTCATCATAAATATTTCAGAGAATATTATATAAGGAGTCACCATTCCGCAGCAAATCAAATTATTCACCTGGAGCAAAAAGCAAATGTATTATTGGGATATTTTTTTTTTTTAAATAATCCTTCATTGAAGTGGTTTCCAAACTTTTTAGTAAGGCGACCCACCAACTTCAGATTGTCTTTTTGCAACCCACTGTTGCATATATGCACCCTCCACCCTGGCACCGCAGCACTTGTCCCAGCACAATTTGGAGGAGAGGCCACAGGGCAGCCAGGACAAACCTGAGTGAGGCCAGTGAGCCCTTGAACCAGGTCACAAGGTCTGAAGCAACTCCTCTCTGCAGGAGGCCAGAAAAAGTGTATATTTGCCTAGACCAGGGTGCCGTGATAGGTTAATCAGCCTGGACATGGCAACGCATCTAGAACCTTCTTGCAACCTACCCATGGGTCAAAGCCCACTGTTTGGGAAACATTGCTTAATTGTTCCACCACATAATCATTTCACTGCTCCAGATTCTATAGCAGAGCCAGATTCTGATACCCATCATGTTGAGTAACACCTTACCTCACAAAAAAACCTATTGCATTCAATATACCTACTCAAAGCTATGATTCACAAAGGTACTTAAGCACTGGCCTTGCAAGCTAAAAGTTTGGTAAGTGCCTAGATACCTTGTTGAACTGTAGCCTAAGGTGACAGCATGAGAAAAGACACAGAATTTGGCTTGGAAACACTTTAACTATTATATTACATCATGGAAAGCAGAGAACTCTACTATTTAACTGTATTTAGGCTAAATGATTTGAGAGGAAGGCTGGTCTACTGCTTAGGGCACTAGTCCAGGGCTTGGGAGAACTGGGTTTAATTCCCTGCTCTGCCACAAACTTCCTGTGTGACTATGGGAAGTTAGGAGCCTAAATACCTTTGAGGATCTGGGCCTTAGCTTCTCTGTGCCTCAGTTCCTCATTTCATAAAATGGGCATAAAAGATTGTGTGCTGCTTGGATTCTATGGTGATGAGCGCCGTCGATGGATATCTGATCATTTAGAATAGCTGAATCTATTAAAATAATATAGTGCACAATCCTTGTCAGGCCTCGTAGCTAGCCTATGAAATACTAATCTGTTAAAATATTTTAAAGTATTGTCATTATATACAAGACATCACCCTCTTACAGGAGGATATACAAATAGAAAAAAAGGAGTTATTTATGGTAATCACTGAAGTGGTGGCCCTGTGTTAATATCATGCTGTACCATGTGTAATAAATAATAATACAAACCACAGAAAAATAGAGGTGGGAGTAACTATATTCTTTGGTTTGGAAGTTATTGACTATTTTAAACAAAGACAAAAATGATTTGGGAATAATAGTAATGGCTTCTTCCTGACCTCCACATTTCCCTTACAAATAATTAACTACTTATTTGTAACTAGTCTTTTCATTAAAGATATGATTCATTTAGCATATCCTCACAATATAGACCTGCACACAGGGAAACAAAGAAAGATATATCCCCTACATCATCATACAGGTTGTTGCAGAACTCCTTAACATAAAGGCAGTCCAAAAGTATAGTTTTACTAAGTTACATGTGACGAAGGCTATGTTTTAGTCACGTGTATTTTTAGTAAAAGTCATGGACAGTAAACAAAAATTCATGGCCCATGAGCTGTCCATGACTTGTACTATATACCCCTGACTAAAACTTGGGTGCTCTGGGGCAGAGGGCAGCCCAGGGGCGCCAGACGTGTTCTGAGGGGGTGGGGGGGAGCAGCCTGGGGGCACCATGGTTGTTGTGTGGGGGTTGGCAGCGTGCAGCCCGGGCCCCCTGCTGCCGCTGAGGCGGAGGCAGGCAGTGGCGTGTGGCGCAGGACCCCCGCTGCTGCATGGAGGGCACAGCAGCCTGAAACGCCCTGCTGCTGCTGCAGGGGGCATGGTGGCCCGAGATTGCCCCAGCAACAGCTGGTGCGGCTACAGAAGTCACGGAGATCCCAGAAAGTCAAGGAATCCGTGACTTCCTTGACCTCCATGACAGACTCAGAGCCTTACATATGACTAAAACAGACAGTTTTAAAATGTTTGCATTTTGTCCACCTACAGCACAAGGTGGCACTATATCTGTAAGGGCAAAAAAAAATAGTGACCAATTCCTGTAGTAGTCCACATTTTTGTGAGCCAACATTCTCCTGATAGCAAAGTATTTATGTGAGGAAACATTGTCTTTTTCCTGAGAAGTATGGTTGGTTACAAATATATTCTTCCTTGAAAATACCATGGACCTGATTTTTCCCTGCCTGGCCCCTTGTGTAGTCATTCACAACTGTTCCAAGTGGGGGTAAAATGATACCTCTGGAGTTAGTGCCAAATTCTTATTTGGCAAACTATTGGAGTGCACAGGTGTGAGGAACAATACAAGCTGTAAGGAAAGTGGAGAACCCGTCCCTGTATCTCTCATTAAGTCCTATCAGATGTGCTTTAGCATGCTGTGACTCTTAAAATGTATAAACCTCAACCAAATATCATGTCTACCTTGCAATACAACTAAACTGTTTTACCCATCTCTGCCTGTAGGGCAGAACTCTGCTTCCACAGATCTCAGTGGCTGAACCATCTCCACTCCAGCTATTTCAATGGCATATGATACAGAGCCCTTAATATCCATGTCTGCAATAACAAGCGACACCCACACAAAGTATGATGGCATATGTAATTCATTTAGCAGTAGCACAGTGTTTCTTTCTCTGCATCTTGACCTTCAAACTCTCTCACTTAAAGTTGTTGCTTTTGGCAGAGACAAAAGCCTCCAACCACAAAGGGAGGGGGTGGGGGCGGGGGCAGTGATGAAATGGAAATCGGGCATCTGCCCAAAGTTTAGACGCCAGGAAGAATAACATTTCCAAGTTATTTTTTCCCATCAGAAATAAGGGGGGGAAAGGCCACGATAGACTCCGAAAATGTGAGATGTTAGAACAGCATGGCCTTTGGTAATAAAATACAATCGTAATTAATAGCACTTATAAACTCCCTTCTTCCAGTGTTCTCAAGGCACTTTACAAAGGTGGGAAATGAGGAAATTTGTACAATGACGATACCTAGACACAGAGAGATGAAGTGATGGTCCCATAGCAAGGTGTCCCCATCTTTACTATTGCTTTTTCCTCTTTCTCCCATTTGCATTCTTATCCATCTGTTGTGCCTTGACACAATCTGAGATAGTGGGCTTGTTGGCTCTGTCTTTGGTTTGCTCATATGGACAATGCCTAGCACCATGGGGCCCAGGTCCCTGATTGGGGTTTATAGTAGCAACTGCAATAGGAATAATAATAATGAATAATAATAAAGACAGTGGTGAAGTCAGGAATAAAACCAGGCCTCCTTGATTCCTATCTCGTGTTCTAGCCACTACATTATGCTGCCTCCTTGACCTCCCAAACACAATGGTTTATACTTTAGAACTAGAATTTTATTAGCGGGATAATGTCAGGATAAAAATAATGGAGTCCAGACACTATTAAATGGAGCAAAAAGGAGCAGGAAAATGGAAATATCACTAAAACAGTATGGGTTATGCCTTAGGGAAACGTTCCCATGCAATATCTTACCCTACCACTGCATAGCTGCCAACAGACCCTCTCCAGCAACTAAAGACAGTCTGGCAGCAAAGGAGAAGTCAGGGCCCAGTCTGTGCAGCATGACTGCCTCTCAAGTTGATATAATTCAGGCCACAATGAGATGCCTACATTAGCACTGCTGTGAGCAGCATTACTTCAACCTTCACACCAAGGGCATTCAATCAGAGGAGTTATATGGATTATTAAGACTGAAAAAGCTTTACAATTCTAATTTAGCTTCCAGCCCCAAGAGACCAGTCACTTACCCCAGATCACTTGGCACCCTAGATCTTATACCAAAGACAACACCTATAGCCAATGCTGTAATAAACTAAAGGTTTATTAACGAGGAAAAAGAAATTAGAGAGTTATTTACAGGTTAATGCAAGCAAACATATACACAGATGAGTTTCAATCTAAATCCTAAGAATAACAGTGTTGTAGTGATGTGTCAATTCAGGGCAGGCCCAGCAGGTAATGCCTGGGGATCTCTGGCTTCACTGGCATCACTCCACCTATCTCTCCCCCACCTCCCTCACTGACCACCTAGGGGGGAATAAGTAGCATTTATTCCCCTTCTCTCCAATGTAAATGGAGCACTTTAGCTGCAGGTTCTCCTGCTTGGGCAAACTACATCTATACGCTGCCCCTTACTCAGGAAAGTGCACAAAGGTTCTAATTCATAAAGGTTCTTACGAACATGTGTAACTGTAAGCACAAGAGAAACTCCAATGGGACTATTCATGTGCTCAACATTATGCACATGCTTAAGTACCTGGCTGAATCAGAGTCAAGACGCAACATTTAGCCCAGAGAAATTTGCTCACCTCTGTACACAATTAGAGGTTGTTATCAGATTTGCCCCTTACTTTGGGGTACGCTCATTTATTAGGCTTACTCTTCTGGGGGGGGGGGGAGTGTCTGTAATTCTATTAATGTGCTGCTTGTGTCACTTGTGTTTTCATATGGAGCTCTACTTCTCCCTTCTGCAAGTCCCCTCCCAATGGAGCTATCCTGCAGGGCCTAGGTTCCCCAGGGCTGGGTTCCTCCAGCCCCAGAATCAGACGAACACACACACACACACACACACACACACTAACAGAGCAAGTCTGAGTCAACCAGGTCAATCAGCCCTCTCAAGCTGACCCCTTATATGTCTCTGGACTCAGTGGGCTGGGTCAAGCAGTATTTCCAAGCTGCCACCCTTATATGCCGCGGGTACCGCACCGGAATAGAGTAAGCCTGAGCAGGCTGTGCCAAACAGCACTTCCAAGCTGCTACCCATATATGCCCCTGGACTCAGCACTTCCAAGCTGCCACCCTCGTATGTCACAGGTACAGCTTGTCCCTATCCCCACTTTCATGTTACAATTGTTCTGGTAGTAACCCACTTGATGAGCAAACCCCACGGTATTTTTGGGCGCTACAGGGATCTTTAGCTTAGGTAAGAGGAGTGTTGCCGCAGAATAAATGGGGAAGGCAAAACACAAAAGAGTAAAGTTCAGAGAGAGAGAGGGAGGGAAGCAACCAGCTTAACCATAAAAGTTATTTGTTGAATAATAGTGATAACTCACAAGGAGAGCCTGAACAGACATAACAGTTACATTATTAAAGATTACAAAACGGATCAAACAAGTCAGAGTTAAAAAGTTAAACCTGAGGTAGCAAAGGAGAGAGAGAGAGAGACGAGGTCTCACCACTCCACGAAGCTTGAACTGGTCGGGGTTCCCAGGTGATGGTGGTAGCTCAGGGTCCTGAGTGCTGGAGACGGGCAGAGCCCCCAGCACGATCAGTCAGGAGAAGTTGAAGTCCCAGTGGAACTGATGCAGTTTAGATCAGGCATCAGAATACTTACTTGAGTGTGGTAGGGGTTTTCTGTAAGGAAATAACAATGGTTCAAGGGAGAACACTAGATTTGTTTATGACTAAACTGATGACTCAAGGGTTTTCTTTAGGCTAGACAATAGGAACTGATCATTCCTGGCTATGGACGGTGTTCCTTCAAGGGAGCTCACAATGCAATTAGGCAGCTTCAGTATTTTGAATATCAATCAAGGATTCATTACTAGAATTGGTCTGATAACTGCTAGCTGGGTGTGTGCAGGCGTAGGTTCATTAACTTCTGGAGCAGAGATCCCCCATGATGCAGTGCTTCCCTGCTTTTCTGGTCCCAGAGTTCAGTGAGGTTCTTGCCTTGGAATCTCGGTTCTCCCTTCTGTATGCTAATGGAGATGCCTCCCTGTCCCATCTTTGATGCAGATGAGGCTAGGGGAGTTGCCTTAATCCTATCACCCTTGTCAGGAGGGGTTTAGGTGTGTCTTCCACCGCTCTTACATTGCTTTTTGTAAGTCTTTCTTCTGATCGGTTTTGGTTCAAGCAGAGGCTGGCAGGGGTGGGGGTGTCCTTCATGAGCCAGACAGGCTGGATACTGCGCCCTGGTTCCCCAGGAACACAGAGCTGACTGGTATCAAGGTAAAGTTCAAAAATCTCTGACTGTATCCTTACATCCTCGCTTTTTCATTGATTCAGCCTCAAAGAGATAAAGGTGCTCATCATGTAACTCTTACTCATGCAAGTAGACTCCTCTAGCCCAATGGGACTTCTCAGGTGAATAAAGCTTGCAGGAGCTGGTGAACACTAAACATAGATAGATATGGGCGGGGGGTGGCATTTTCAACAGCACAATTGACCTTTCATTTTACAGGCAAAATGGTTTTGCATATATTAGAATAAAAATATACAGTGTGTGGGTAAAAACACCTGGTTTTCAGTTACAGCAGTTAGCACGTTTTGCTAACAACCCCGGAATGATACTGCGCAGCAGCCGCAGAGTTTGAGCCCTCCTGTGGTCATCACACCCGCTGTTAATGGATGAGTTGGTTTTGTTTATTTTGGCTTTTGCTTCTTCACCAACACGCCAAGGCACCACAGCGGAGCCTCTTCTCTAATTTTACACTGGTGTGGGGCCGGGCAGGCCTAAAAAAGCCTGTCAGCCAATGGAGCAACAACAACAACTACAAAAGAGCAACTTCAGAGGGGAGTGGGCCAGGCATTTCTTTGAGCCTGGAACTGCCTGGAGTTAATTGTTCACATAAGAAGAATAAACTGGTGGTGCTATAATTGAATTTTTATGGAAATAAACAGGTGGCAGATTTACTGTGGCTGTGGGGATAGCAGGGGGTGAAATGCTGTAGCCACATTAACCTGTTTAATTTAATAGCCTCTGTACTCCTACAGGAGAAAAATAATGCTGTGTAGCTAGTTCAGTCAGCTGGATGCCAAATATAAATAACTACAATTACCATAAGATTGCCCATGTGCTGGTTGGGAAAAGGGCTTTGTGCCAGCGTCTGCTTAGTTGTCATGTTTATTAATTAAGCTCCAGGAAGTTTAAAAACAAAAGTTTTGGTGTAGCAAGAAAAATAAAGACACCAAGGAGGAGCAAGTGTAAGGCATCAGACACAAAGGGCTAACTGACAGTCCCCTCTGCTGCACTGCCTACTCAAACAGACATTGCCAAAGCCTCAGGGTGACTGTTTCCAAATTGAGAGAAGTGAATGAAGTTTTGCACCATGCTACCCCCTGGTGGTGTAGCATTAACAATACATTGGCTTTGAAAACTGGCCAGTGTCAGACTGCAATCTTCAATACTTGAGAGCAATGAGCACAAAATAAGCACCGATGTTTCTAAAGCATGGTATGTTTACCATTAAGCTAATTGTATGAGCAAGGATGAAACTATATAATTGAGTTTCTTTACCTTTCACTACTGATGCAAAGCAAAAATAGATTGAATCAGGAGTAGCACTGTATTTACGTCTTGGTCAGCTAGAGCGAATTGATGGAATTCTGTTGCATGATTCAAAGACAGCTCTAAGACAATCCTATGTGATAATGGAATTAGAGAATGTGATGGCTGCATAGTTAAGCACTCATTAGTCAGGAAATACCAAAGTTAAGGTTCCAGGCATAATCACCAGGAATAATCATAGCTCTGTCCCCTAGGGCATATACAAGGCAACATAGTCATGATCAGTCTTAAATACGGCAATAAAATATCAAACAATTTTCCCCTACAATTTCAGATAAATATGTGTAACATCTTATACTACTGTGCACTATGCTGTGTGTGCTGGACAAATAGCGTCCAGGAAAGTACTTTATACACAAGATGCCTTTGACTGAGGCAAAGCTTCCGAAGGAGCCATTGTTTCATTGACCGTGCACCTTACACGATATCACTCTGCTTGAGAAAAGGAGCCAAATCCCCAGCTGGTGTCAAATAGCATAGCTCTATTGGCTTCAGTGGAGCTACATCAATTTGCACCAACTGAAGACCTGGCCCATAGCACATGAGCATTAATTAAAAATTATATTGCAATTCCATATATTTACAATGGGGCAGAGAAAAGAACTTTAATTTTGGCACTACCTGACTTTGGAGTGGTAGACTTTGAAACCTTAATATTCTCTTAATACAGGGATTTTTAATGCAATTCCCTAGCTGTCTTAAAAGAAAATGACAGAAACAAGAATTTCCATAATCTTGAAACACTTTAGTAAGACACCACTGGAATGTGCCTACTGACTCTTGTCTCGTTCACTATGCACTGTACAACGAACACCCTGAAACTGCAAGAACCCTGCCTTTTTGCCAGTTCATCATTAGTACAGTATTGCCTTTTACCACGTATTATGGGAAACAAACTCTACCTTCCTTCTGAAACATTACACACTTGTTCAGCTGATCAGTATGTTAGCTCTTCCTAGCCATCCACAAGAGCAACATTTTTCCACATTTTTTTTTTAGCATTTCTTCTTCTGATCCCCACTAATGAACCCAGATCCAGAGAGGCAATGAAAAAAATATTTTTTTAAAAAGTAGCTAATTGAACTTTGCAAGCTTCTAAAAAAAAACACAGTTCAGGGTTATGTTTTGGAATAGTGAAGCTGGGTCTTCTATTATCCTAACCAGTTTGCCAATCCCAGACAGAAAACCGGGGCGTCTATTCCAGGCTCAAGGTTAAGATAAACTTTATCGGGGAATGTTAAGGAATGACATTGAAAAGCTATGAGAAAAATGTATAAAGCAAAATTTAAAACATAGACCACGTTTTGTGTTCCTACTGACACATCTGAAAAAGCAGTAAGTGCAAACTTCAGGGATTTCCTATCTAAGAATGGGAGGGACATGGTTTCTTTGGGTGTAGACCACTTTGGCTAACTATAAATAGTAAAATAAAACCAGCTCTTAGCCATGGGCACCCTGAAGAATTTGAGAATACAAAAGAATTCCAGGTTGCCAACCTGGAAAATGTGGGTAAATTCTCTGACCCATGGGAGCCAATATCACCTCCTCCAACTCCTCCAATCTAGTAGCGTATTTTCAGTCTTATTCAGTCTCACTGTCACCCAAACCCTTATTCTGGTGGCCATATACTAGATAAGCCAATCAATCATACCAAGTTGGACCAAGGAAATAGAAAGATATGCGTGTCATCCACATATTGAATCCTATACAGCCCATAGTATTGCACATCTCCTCCAATTGTCTAACATACATGTTGAACAGGAGCAGTGACAGAACAGAACCCTTTGGTACATTTCATGAAAGGTATTCAAGGCAAATCACAGTCACTGGCATCTGGGTTGTGTGTGTGTGTGTGTGTGTGT
This sequence comes from Natator depressus, assembly GCF_965152275.1. Lineage (NCBI taxonomy): Eukaryota > Metazoa > Chordata > Testudines > Cheloniidae > Natator > Natator depressus. The sequence continues at coordinate 50,376,896 of NC_134237.1, forward strand.
GTGTGTGTGTACATGCTATGGGAGAGTTTAGATAGAGAACAGCTGAAGTATTTGCAACCAGATAAAATAACCATGCAAATTACACCTAATTCTGGATTTTGACACCAATAAAAAATCTCAGACTATTGGCCTTATTCTGATCTCAGTTACCCTGATGTAAGTGAGATCAGAATAAAGACCTGTGTTTATTGCATGGTTTGGCGAGGGCCACAACAATTTCAAATGATCATGATCCAGTAATGTTTGAGTATGGATTCAAACCTAAGTTGATTAATAGTTCACCATAGTAAATCAGAAAAAAAAATCCTCATCTGGAAGTTTTGGTTCAAAGTTAGATGAAATGCAGGATCTTCGCCTGAGTTTCAGTTTGGGTCAGACCCTAGTCCCACTGAAGGCACTAGCAAAACTTGGTGATGTGAACCCATTCAAATCACAACTGAAGAAAACATTTGCATAAAGCAACGTTTTGCACAGCTGAAATGGAAATGTGAAAGACTGTTTTATTAGAAAGCGAGCTAATCTAGCTATAAAAATGAGGGTGCTGTGGTGTTATATAGAGACTTAAAAAGGGAGATTTTAGTAAGTTTTGAAGCATGTTACTGCAATGAAGTGAGTAGAGAAATAATTTAAAACTCCAAGCAAGAATCTAAATCAGAGAAATTTAAAAGTAAATACACATATGTTACTCTGGACTGAAGATACTGCTTTTGAAAATAAGCATGAGATGCGTGAATGCCAACGATCAAACACACATGCTAAAACAGAAAGATAGAAAGAAAACTAAAACACTATAGGAAATTAAAAAAGGAGAAACAGAAAGAGATCAGAAGAGATACCAAACACCAGCGGGTGTTTTAGAATTTGGTAACCAACCTGTACAAAAAACAAACACACACACACACAAACACACACATTAACTCAGATCCTCAGCTGATTAAATTAAATTGACATCAATGGAACTATGCTGATTTACACCATCTGAGGAACCAGTCCTCTGATTTTTTGTTCTGAGTGCAAGAAAACCTCAACCTGATTGGTTGAGTGAAGGCTAAGAGAGAGTGAATGAATGCAGACCAATGAATGCATCCGATGAAGTGAGCTGTAGCTCACAAAAGCTTATGCTCAAATAAATTTGTTAGTCTCTAAGGTGCCACAAGTCCTCCTTTTCTTTTAGTCAAGAATTTTGTAACTGGAAAGTAAGTTTCCATGCAGGTTTATTTACTGTAATGGTAGGGTTAGAAGACAGTGCGAGAAAGCTGGAAGTTTGCCAGACTTTCGGATTCTGAATTCAGATCCAGACCTAACCTGAAAGTTAGCCCTCCCTCATCCTGTAAAATCCACTCCATGTTCTTGCTGAAATGGCTTTTTATATAATCAAAAGTCAGACCAAAATGATGTGATCATTGCCAAAGAAAAAGATCTTTGATTGGAACCAGTCATTCATCATACCCCACACCTACCCTTTGTCTAATCTTCTATGGTTAAAAACATAACGCACTGGAGGGAGACGGTGCTACTTTTCATGAACAGTCACTGCTGGCGCTAAGGGACATTCCCATCTGTTATTTGCGCTTAGCTTTGCTTACTGATAAAACAGGAAGGACAGCTGGCTGATAGGCTTTTTGAAGCAAAAGGCTTCTCTCTTTCCTACAATTAATGTCTATAACAGGGGTCGGCAACCTTTCAGAAGTGGTGTGCCGAGTCTTCATTTATTCACTTTAATTTAAGGTTTCGCGTGCCAGTAATACATTTTAATGGTTTTTTAGAAAGTCTCTCTCTCTAAGTCTATATATTATATAATTAAACTATTGTTGTACGTAAAGTACACAAGGTTTTCAAAATGTTTAAGAAGCTTCATTTAAAATTAAATTAAAATGCTGATCTTATGCCGCCGGCCTGCTCAGCCCGCTGCCGGCCTGGGGTTCCATTCACCTAGGCCGGCAGCGGACTGAGCGACGCCTGCGGCTGGGATCCTGGCTGGCAAGGGGCGGGCAGCCAGAACCCCAGACCGGCAGTGGGCTGAGGTTCTGTCCGCCGGCTCCTGCCAGCCAGGGTCCCAGCTGCCGGCTCCGCTCAGCCCGCTGCCAGTCTGGGATCCCGTCCCTGCCGACATAGAGCGGGTACCTTACCTTCTCCCTGGTTCTAGCCCATTCTCTTCCTCTATCTCTTCACTGAGATGAAGGTGGGAGTGTGCTGAGCACAGGGCTGGGGATGAAGGAGCAGGCTGAGGGTTGGGGTGTAGGGTCTGGCCAAGAGCCAGAATGAGGGAGGGGGCTCAGGGTTGGGGCAGGAGGTTTGGGTGTGGAGTGCTTACCTGGGCAGCTCCCATTTGGTGTGAGGGGTGCAGGAGCTCCTGTTTGGTGCTCAGGGTGGGGGTGGGAATGTGGGGGGTGCAAGAGTCAGGGCATGGGGTGTGGGGGCATGTGAGGAGGGTGCAGGAGTCAGGGCATGGGGTGTGGGGGGGCTGGGTATGTGTGGGGGTGCTGGATTCAGGGCTAGGATGTGTGAGGGGGGAGCAGGGGTCAGGGCAGAGGGCTGGCTGTGTGTGAGGGGGTGCAGTGGTCAGGGCAGAGGGCTGGGGGTGTGGGCTGCGGTCATGGGGGTGCTCCCAGCCCCCTGCCCTGAGCAGCTCACGGCAGGGGGCTGGAGGGGATATGCCCTGATTCCACCCCCCTTCCCCAAGGCCCCATCCCCACCTCTTCTCCGGAGCAGTGAGCGCGCTGCGGCTCCGCTTCTCCCCCTCCCTCGCAAGGGCCATCAGCTGATCAGCAGCAGGGAGGGAGAGGAGGAGGGGCAGGAACCCAGCATGCCTGCGGAAGAGGCGGGGGAGGGGGAAACTTGCCTGCCCTGCAGCAGCAGCCGGCAGGACCAAGCTTCTTCACCCTGCCCCAGGGGGGGCCAGAGAGGAGCCGGCCGGGGCGGGCAGGATTTTTAATGGCACGCTGCTGCCTGCCAGGGTCCCAGCCTGGGTTCGTCAGCTGGCTGAGCGGGGCCGGCGGCTGGGACCTGTCAGGCAGCAGCGTGCCATTAAAAATCAGCTCGCCTGCCGTCTTTGGCACGCGTCCCATAGGTTGCCGACCCCTGGTCTATAAATTATTTCTTCAGTAGACAATATGCATCCTTCCTCAATTTCAAAATGATTTCTAGTAAATTAAAAATTACGTATCCTACACAAATTTTGTCTCACATAACTCTGACTGATGGAACGTTATAGCTGCTGTCCTGTAACAAATATATTACATTGAACTCCTTCCAGCTACAGAGTGTCTTTTGATTACTGGGGTCTCAAATGTGTATATATGTCTCTGTGTTACTCAGATATACTGCCACATACAACATGTGTAAAGGAAATACTAAAGGTTACATTATGGCTGAGAGACTCACAGGGGCACTAGGGAGGGAGAAGGGGCAGGATGTTAGCACCTGCAGCGCTGGGGGACAGAGGCAGCAATAAGGTCTCGGGGAGAACTGGGCTCTGCTTACTCTGCACTTGTACTTGCTATACCTTTTTTTTTTTTAAGTACTCTTATCTATCCAGCTATTTATACGGCCCTCATCACCATCTCCTTGGAACACCTCCCCATTGCCAGAGTTTGATGGTGTGTCTACACTGCAAGTGCTACCTGGAGAAGCTGGTATTGTGACTCTGAATAATTGTCTGGGTCTTTTTGTTTATTATTTTATTTTTAGCTTTCATGCAGGAAGATTCTCCTGTCACTTAAACTAGTGGAATGACTCCTGATTTACTCCTTTAAAGCCTGCGGGTTTCGGTGCAAAGGGATTATGCGCTCAGTCACTAATAGGATAACATATTCCCAAGGATAGAAAGGTGTGTGTTATGGACACAGCCAAAGCAGTCTGTAAGCAGCTCTCTCTCTCACACTCACACACAATCATTTTTTGCCAAAGCCATTCTGTGGTGCCACTTTTATTTTTGGGACCTCAAAAGGGAGACAGAATCAGAGATTACTGGCACTTCTGCCCAGTGTGTAAGGGTCTGTAGAAATGAATAGCACTTATTTATAAAGGAACAGTAAGGAATTAGAATTATATTCATAAGAGGAGCCAAAGAACACACCAGCAGGCAGTTTCAGTATGGTTACTGTAATACATAATATAGCTAATGATGCTATGTGGCTTAGATATAATGCACTAGATTGTTTTAAATGGAACGTAGCCAGTTTACACCAGCTGTAGGTCTGGCCCAATATATTTTTACGAGTTCTAGTTCTACTAAAAAATATAATTAGAAAATTCAGATGAATTGTTGTCTTTAGTGCCACAAAATGGTTGGCTTTAGTTTAACAAAATGGTTCTTATATCAACAAACATAATGGCAAAGAAGATTTTTCACTTTTTATGAAGGAGAAAGATTTTCTCCAACTGGCAGCCAAAGATAATGTTTGCCTGTTCCATATGCCATGTCTAGTGTATTTACTTCAGGTGGACTCATGAATGAGTGTAGGTTCTAAAAGATGTCTGTGAGCCCACAAAAGGGTTAAGCAGCTGTCATCAGCTATAGCTAAGAGTGTGCAGCCCTCAGGATCACCAATCAGTAAATGACAATTTGTTATATAATGCTTTTGTCTGTGTTTCATTCCTGAGTGTGTATTGTCTCTCATTGTCTTGCTGGGAGGAGGGTAGTGTGAGGGGATTCTGGAACAAGTGGGAACATTTCTCTTTCAATTTACTCATGTGGTTGAATTTAGCTCTTAATAAGCTTGTTATTTTTCAAATTATTTGCTCAAATTTTTAATACTATTTCTCCAAGTTTGGCAGACATTATAGACAACGCAGATAGATATAACACAAAAGTAGGAGGTAACCAAAGGAACCTGGGTTCTCCATTTAAAATCCAGCCAGCTAGCAAGAACATGGACCTACTTCACAGCAATGGCCAAGTGTTAAACAAAAGAAAATCATAGATGATATTTGTGCCCACCCTGTTGTGAATCTAAGGATTTTAGGGCCTGATTCCTCTTACTTTCAAGGGCTGATGATTGTCTAACTACTGGTGTAGTAAAAATAAACATGGGAATAGTGTTTCCTATGCAGAAATTGATACCTCTCTCTCTCTCTCCTTTCTGGTAGATCAGAGGTGTGAAAACTACAGCCCATGAGCCACATCCAGCCCGTGGGACGCTCCTGCCCGGCCCCTAAGCTCCTGACCCGGGAGGCTAGCCCCCGGCCCCTCCCCTGCCCTTCCCTCTCCCCGGCAGCATCAGCTCACTGTACTGTCGGCGCAATGCTCTGGGTGGCAGCACAGTTGCAGAGCCGCGGCCTGACCCGGTGCTCTGTGCTGCGCGGTGACATGGCTGGCTCCAGCCGGGCAGCGCGGCTGCCTGTCCTGGTGCTCTGGGCAGCGTGGCTGTAGCGCCGCCAGCCGCCAGTGCTTCAGGCAGCGCAGTAACGGGGTAGGGAGCAGGGAGGGTTGGATAGCGGGCAGGGAGTTCGGGGTGGTGGTCAGGGGGCGGGGGTGTGGATAGGGATCGGGGCAGTCAGAGGGCGGAGAACAGGGGGGGTTGAATGGGGGTGGGGTCCCAGGGAGAGGCAGTCAGGAAGGGGGGGTCAGGGGCAGGGATTCCAGGGGCGGTCAGGGGACAGGGAGAAGGGGTGGTTGGATGAGGCAGGGATCCCAGGGGGGCAGTCGGGAATGAGAGGAGGGGTTGGATGGGGCGGCAGGGGGCAGTCAGGGGCAGGGGGTCTGGGGGCAGCCAGGGGACAGGGAGCAGGAGTCCCGGCGGGAGGAGGGCGTCAGGGGACAGGGAGGGTTGGATGGGGCAGGAGTCCCGGGGGGGCCATCAGGGGGTGAGAAGCAGGGGGGGGGTCGGATTGGGGCAGGGGCCAGGCCACACCTGGCTGTTTGAGGAGGCACAGCCTCCCTAACCGGCTCTCCATACGATTTCGGAAACCCGATGTGGCCCTCAGGCCAAAAAGTTTTCCTGATCCTGTGTTAGATAGTAATCAGGGCATTGCTAAATATGTGTGTTACTAAGTAATCACCCTTATTCAGTGCATTGACTCAGGTTTGATGTTCAAAATCATTAAGAGAACTTTAGACACTTTCTAGTTTGCCAAACAAACACAACATACATTACTTCTACCTGACTTTAAACCCCATCGGCCTGGTGCTTGCCAGGCATGTTTTCTCTTTGTGCAGTTCAGAAACAGTTGGCAAAGTGTCAGTTTTGAGAATGGGAAGCTATTTGATGTTTAAAGCAATATTTAAAACTTTGTGATGAAGAGTTAATTTTCTGACATTATAATGCCTAACAGTATTAGAGAATCTGGACACATTCTGTCACATGCACCGTGATAGACGATGACTCACAATGAACTCATTCTGAAAGAGTTTTTCTAACAGAGATGTACAGTATAGTAGTTGTTTGATAACATCACATTGTTCTGACATCATTTCAGCTGCTTTGCCTAAACAAACATCTTACAGGAAAAGAAATATATTGCTTCTTAACACTGCCAATTCAGCCACAGACCAAAGATGCTTCAGCACAACTACTTCATAAGTAAGTAATTGCACCACCTTGTTTTTGTATTACCATGTCTTCTCATTCCCCTATTCCCACTTTCCACATCCAGACCCACTGTTCATTGCTCTCACTCTTTAGATTGCAAGCTCTTTGAGGCAGGACTGTGACCTTTTTGTTTGTTTGTAAACAGTTTAGCACACTTTGGGGTGCTGTATAAATAATAAACTAAACAATAACACATCGCTGTCTTCTTAAAATAATCCAAGGGAATCTCAATTAGGAGACTGTGTACCAATGCTCATTAATAACATGGGTATTTTATACTGGTAGGACCCATTAGTCTGACTAACAGACACATCCCTACCTCACTTAATTCACTACTGTTAGTAGAGCCCTCTGAGATTTTCAGATGGAAAGTATTATTAAAGTGCAAAATACTTTTCAATTTTGCCTTTTTCACTAGGATCTTGTCTATAGTTTAGAATTCCTTTGATTTCACCCAGACACTAATGTAGCTGAACCACTGCAAACCCCTACTATAGACAAGGCCAATTACAATTTGCAGTCGCAGTGGAGCTCACCCCGGTTGCAAATAGGGATAAGCTTCACTGGCGCAATCACAGCTTATAGATATTTACCCTCTCTATCCTAAGGGTTTCCACTGGTGCAGTTATGCTGGTAGTTGAAATCAGGACAAATCTCCAAGATAGAAAACCTAGACAGTGCTACTGCTGAATTTGTAATATTCCTTATTCCTATCTATCCCTAGAGCACTGGATTCTGCTTAATAGCAACCCAGATATTGACAACTGCTGGTTAATAGCATCATGTTGCTGGGAACCAATCTTCTCCCAGTAATGTTAATGGGATTTGGATATTGGCATGGGCATGCCACTTATTAACAACACTTTTCGGAAGAAAGGCCCCCAGCTGCCGGCCGGTTTGTGGGGCTGCAGCAGGGAAGGAAGTGCTGGGATGTGCCTACCCTGACTGCAGCCCCACAAACCGGCCTGTGGCTGGTGCTCAGCCCATCCCAGTGCTTCCTGCTGGGGCAGCAGCCTCATAAACCTGCCTGTGCACAGGCACTGCACGGGAAGTAAGGTGCTGTGGGCTGGGGAGGGAGGCTGTGTGATGGACAGTAATGGGGAGAGGGGTTGCTGTAGCAGCCTGGATGCTGGAACTGCACATCCTCTACCTCTCCTTGAGTTCTCCAGGCTGTGCCCTGCTGAGGGACTGCACCTTGGGAAGAAAAGCCTGGGACGTGCTCAGCCCCAACCCCCAAAGAGCACAGGGAGAGGTATGGTGCAAACCCAAGTGCCCCCAGCACCCCCACTTCCCATAGAAAGCCCAAGAAGCCCTCCCTGCTGCTATGCTGCCTGCAGGCAGGTTTGCAGGCTGCAGCCAGGGAAGGCAGGTCCCAGGGCTTTCTTCCCTGGCTGCAGCCCCACAAACCTGCATTCTGCTCATTAGTAACTGCCAGAAAATGACAACTGTTTGCTGGCAGCTGAGGGGTTGCTAATAAGCGGAATCGTCTCTATATAGAAAATCTCTGACAAATGCTGTAGCAATTTTACATTATTAAGGCAATTGAAAAGTTCATAAAGGTGAAGCCATTATTATGGGCCCAGCTCCCACTAGAACTTTGGCCACGGTTTTTGGTGGGAACAGGACCAGACTGATCCATGATTATTACCCTTGATTGTTACGCCTTAAGCCACTGTATTGTAAGTTACTCATGAAAGTGACTGAACTTTTTTCTGTGTCTTCCCTGAGACCACTGTCAGGGCTAATAATTATAATATAGATTAACAGGGAAATAATGGTCCCACAGGTCCGTGACTGGGGGTTAAAAGTCCACATTCCACTGAGTATTTAAGAGACAGCTGCACTGAAACAAAAGTAAGCTGTTTGACAAGGTTGAGTTTTGAAATCAGCCCTGTGTTGCAGCTCTTGGCATTGCTCTGGCTTTCAGTAATCTGTCTAGCCTCCCTGCTTCCTGTTGGACATGCTAGTCATGCACAACACCATTAGTATCAGCAGGGACTACTTAACAAGTGCCAACTTTTATTCCAGAAGTGTGAGCCAGCTCTATGCTGCACATATGCCAGGCTCCTTCAGTCCTCTCAAGCTCACACTTTACAGAGGGAAATACACATATTTGTAGTCAGTCTATCTTGGGGAGCCATAACACAAGCTGTGAAATTCCAAGGGATGGGATCTGTATATCATTTTCCCACTACAGTAATAATAATTCCCTACCTCTCAGGGATGTTGTGAGAATAAATACATTACAAACTGTCAAGTGCTTTGTGATCTACTGATGAAAAGCGCTAAATAAGATCTAGGTGTTATTATTAATATTACTATTACAGTATGTTATTCCACACTTTTTTCTTTTACAAAATCTAAGGCCAGATCGTGAGGTCCTCATTCTCTCTTCACACTCAGGCAAATACCTCATTAAAGCCAATGTGAGGTTTACCTGAGTAAGGTGTTTAAGATTTGGTCCATATTGTTTCTGCTAAAGATCATTTAACAGGTTGATTTATTGGCACACCAGAAAGACTGTTAGTGTCGGTGGTGTCAAGCTAACCTCTCTATCAGGTTGTCCATGGAAGATGTGTGCATACCAGAAAGTGACTGGTGCTACAGAGACAATGCATTTCAACAAAAGTCAGATCCAAGACTATAGGGAATAAGATTATGAGAGAGAGCTGTACAGCATGGATACAGTTCTATCGATAGCTTAACCTATCTACTGTGCCCACTTCACACACCCTGTGGCTTTCCTAACTGAATATTTTCAGTAGAAATTCAGAACTGTTTTATAGATCTCAGTTGCAAAACAAAGGAGCTCTTAACATTTCCAGTAAGTAGTAGCTGATTCAATTAAACCATAACACTGGAATGGCCATCACTGCTCTAAATTTAGGATCCTCATGAGCATCTCACCTCCCACATGTTAAATTACCTGGGAAGAGAAAGGAGACACTTATCAAAAACCTTTCACAGCATGTGGGAAGTCCTGGGTCCGCAATATCTTCCCCTCTGCAGTGCAGGGCAGGTGGAGATGTAGATGGGTTAAGGGATGGTGCCCAGTCCAGGGATCTATGGCAAAACTTGTGCCAAAGTGTCTGGATTTTTGACCAAACAGTGGGAGCCAATTTCCCTCTGCACGCATCACAATTCTCCTGAAGTAACTGGCAGAATGCTGGCTGACATGCCATTATGACATTGGCTTTCCATCACCTGTTGTGTGCTCCTGCTCCCTTCCTCCCCCTTATCTAGTCCCTGGATAGTCTGGAGATGGAGATGATGTTCATAGAGAAACAATCTGCATTAGTTTATATAGAAATTTACTGCATGATTTAGGGTCCATTTCCTTTGTAACATACCATGCTTGCTTGTCTGCTAGCCATGTGCTCTCTCCTTCCTAGTCATACATACATTGGTGATGTACATACATAGATCATACATTGGTCTCATGAAGGAGGGGAGCAGGTGTTGGTATGATAGCACATATCTACACTGTCCCTCTGCACAGTACTACAACCCTTCCGGTCTCTTGCACATTGCCCAGAAAAGTAGAGTACTGTAGATAGGCCTTAAAAGGTATCAGTCATGAAATCTCATGTCATCTGAAAGGGGTGACCTTCTCTGCACAACCTCCTCACTTAAAGGAAATTCATTCATACATACATTAGATAGATCTGATGTACACAAAGAAAACCACACACACACAGATGGGATTTAGCAGAGGATAGCAAAGGATACTCTTTCTTGTTCTTAAATAAATCCTATCCTTAAGCTCTGTTATGTTTCCTGCCCTAATTAATTCATCTGTTAGCCTGATTTCATGTACCATTGACTCACTGAGAGAAATATCATGGATATATAGTCTGAACTTCTCCTTCCTTAGTTTTAAACTAGATCTATCGATTATTTATCCAGTCCCTTTAAGTGTGAGCATAGTCCTCCCTTGATTTTTATATAAATTTCTTTGGGGACTTGTATAAAGTCATCAGATCTCCCTGTCATCTTCATTCTAGGCTTGGAGATATTATGGTGTGACGCTGAGCCAGCGAGGGTTAAGCAACCAGCAGGCTGAGTGACCTAAAAGCAGAGTATATTAGAAGAGACTGAAATGGTAAACAGGTTCATTCCTTGCAGATAGTTATCAAAGCCATGTTAAATAGACTAGAATCCTTGATATGTAGGCCTGTATTGTTAGAAGATCAAAAGTAGATACTAATTGTATTTGTCTGGGTTTACCTATATCTTGGTAGAAGTTTAATGTGATCTAATTAGCTTGAGATGCTAAACTTCTGTTCCTATCTATAATGTTTCATTATTGTATTCTATTGATTCAGAAAACAAAAGGGTATATTATCATTTAGATTGGACTTATGGTAGAATAATGTTATTGGCCTCATTTCTCTTTGAAAATTGTAGTAAACTCCCTGTGAACTGTTTGATGGTTAATTGCCTTCCTCTAATGAACTCGTTACCCATGTATGCCTAGGAAACAGAGCTTAGCTTCAAAGCAATAATATACATTACCTGTTCTTCATCTAAGAAAGGCCCTGCTGAGGTGATGACTTGCTGCAACTGTAACAAGGCTTCGGGCCTGATCCTTTTTTATCTCAGATCTGCTTAGACCTTGACAGAGAAAGTCTAAGCCCATAAGACTGAGCTCTCCAGATTTACTCTGGGTCCACTGTGGAATTCTCATGGAAGAATTTGAACAAACTCTGCACATGGACTGCCTGTTGGACTATATTCCTTTAAATTGACTCCAGAAGGACTTTTATAAATCGGCAGCCTCACTATCTCTGCTATGAAACTGACCTAAAAACTTTACTCATATCTGTATGTATATTGATCTTTTAACCATAGCAACTCTCATTCTTTTCTTTTTTATTAATAAATCTTAGATTTAGTTAGTAAGGATTGGCTGTAAGTGTGTATTTGGGTAAGATCTGAAATATTGATTGACCTGGTGGATAATGTGTCTGATTTCTTTAGAACTTTATATATGGTGAAGAAGGTTTTTAGTAACCTTCACTATATTAGCCTTGGCTGTCTGGGTGGGCTGGATTGCTTCAAGGTGCTGAATTTTGGTTTCTTGGTAACCAGTAAGGTATTACGGAAGCTGTTTGGTTACTCACTTGGTGAAATCTAATTATAGAATAAACCATCATTTTGGGGGATTATCTGCCCTATTCCTTGCAGTTTGCCCTGAGTAAGCATTCTCAGTGTGGCCCCTCCAGGCACCACGGTGACATATGGTCTCAAAGTCTTTCCACATAACACATTCATTTAATTCCCCACATTAATCTTTTTTACCCTCCTCTGAACTTTTTTTAAAGATCCTTCTTCATACTATTAGTATTAAACTAGCCAACCAAAACTACACATTGCACTGCAAATTAGTCAATTTGTTGGCTTTATATAGGGGTGTCATTTTTTCTCCTTGGATTCACGACATGTAGTTCCCTGGTCTTCTAACAACTCAGCCCTTCGACAATAGCTGCCTCAAAGCCAGCAGTATTTTAAAACAGGACATACAGTACAGGTTGTACAACAGCCAGGTCTACAAGCCCCTGGTGCATTATGGCTATTTGCGGGATTCTTTTGGATATTCTGGAATGTACGGTCTCCTTTTATCACAGTTTGTCATCAACATTGTTTTTGCTTGTGTTGCAATAGCATTACATTCAGTGTAATTGAGTTTCAGGATGGATGCATGAGTGGATATTTCCTTGGGTTCACAAGCCTTGTCACAATGTGCCTCGATATTCTTTGCCTTGACTGCCCTGGTGCTGCTGGCATGAGAATAAACATTTGTTTAGAAAAGATCGATGCAAGTAAGATGTGTAACAACAAGGGCCCCTGCTCTGGAAAATGAAATAAAACATAGGGAAGAAAATACCAAACAATGAAGCAATCATCATGATAAATTAATTTATAGCCTACAAGAAAATAGAGTAATGCCATTCACAAGTGAAGAATTCACAAGGTAGAGTTTCCTTTCTCAAATGAATCTCATATTTGATAAACCAAGAAGGCAATTGGCAGAAACTTGTATTCAGTTTCTGAAATGTACAACTGCATTGTGTTTCTAGAGTGGCTCATGTCCGATTAAGTTTAACCCACTGCACTCCCTATCAGGTGCATGTGGACATTTTCACAAGATTATTAAATAAATTATTTCATTCCCTCGATGCTATATTTAAAGATTTTGGTATGTGTCCCTGTCAGGGTTCCCTCCCCACTCTGAACTCTAGGGTACAGCTGTGGGGACCTGCATGAAAGATCCCCTAAGCTTATTTCCACCACTTTAGGTTAAAAACTTCCCCAAGATACAAATTCTTCCTTGTCCTTGGACGGTATTGCTGCCACCACCAAGTGAGTTAGACAAAGATTCAGGAAAAGGACCACTTGGAGTTCCTGTTTCCCCAAAATATCCCCCCAAGCCCCTTCACCCCCTTTCCTGGGGAGGCTTGAGAATAATATACCAACCAAATAGGTAAACAAGGTGAGCATAGACCAGACCCTTGGGTTTTTAGGACACTAAAAACCAATCAGATTTTTAAAAACAGAACTTTATTATAAAGAAAAAAGTAAAAGAAGCACCTCTGTAAAATCAGGATGGAAGATAATTTTACAGGATAATAAGATTTAAAACACAGAGGATTCCCCTCTAGGCAAAACTTTAAAGTTACAAAAAACAGGAATACACCTCCCTTTTAGCATAGGGAAAATTCACAAGCTAAAACAAAAGATAAGCTAATGCATTTCCTTGCTATTACTTACATTTTTTCTAATCTTGGATGCTTATTTCAGGTAGGGTTTTAGGAGATGGTTTTTTCCTACCCTGGTTCCTCTCTGTCTTGGAGAGAACAACAAAGAGAGCACAAACAACCCCCCCCCACAGATCTGAAAGGATCTTCTTTCCTTATTGGTCCTTTTTGTCAGGTGCCAACCAGGTTATTTGAGCTTCTTAACCCCTCACAGGTAAAGGAGGGATTTTATGCTACCCTTAACTGTATGTTTATGACAATCCCCAATACCTTGCAATTAACATCACGATAGAAAAAAGTCATACTTTTAAAAGAATGATGAAGAAAATTTCTTAATATAATCCACATCAAAGAGAATTCTTCAACAGAGCTGCCAAATGTACTATAACCTGTAATCATTTCAACTTTTTTTTTTTAAACACTCTCCTGGAATTTACTGAACCAGAGCAATCCCATCTAGAAAGTATGAAATTCAAAGATTCACTTCAGTCTCCTTGCAATCTCTTCTGATTAAAATGAAAATACATAGATTAGACAGATATATCAAATAACCTACATTAAATGCAATGTTATAATTGAAAATCAAGCATCAAAAGTGCTGGATTTGTGCTGGAAATGGCTCAACTTGATTATCATACACATTGTAAGGAGAGTGATCACTTTAGATAAGCTATTACCAGCAAGAGAGTGGGGTGGGGGGAGAGAAAACCTTTTGTAGTGGTAAACACCCATTTTTTCATGGTTTGTGTGTATAAAAAGATCTTCTGTACTTTCCACAGTATGCATCCGATGAAGTGAGCTGTAGCTCACGAAAGCTTATGCTCAAATAAATTGGTTAGTCTCTAAGGTGCCACAAGTACTCCTTTTCTTTTTGCGAATACAGACTAACACGGCTGTTACTCTGAAACCCATCAAAAGTGAGGAATTTTCAAAAATTAAAATTTCTCCCATAATATTACCTTGTTCAGATTGCACTTCCTATGGGCCAGACTCACCAGCACGCTCTGACTGCTTTGCACTACTCTGGAAGAGTAAAGTAACCATAAATCTTGTTTATTAAGCAGGTTTATGGCTACTTTGCACTGATGCAAGACAGCCTGAATGTACTGATAAATCTGGTACAGTGGGTGAGATTTTCAAAAGTGACTATGTGATTTAGAAACATAAATCCCAGTGACCAGTTCTCCCTAATTATTCTCTGGTTCTCACAAAAATGAATGATAAATACTGTCATATCAAAATGGGAGTATTGCATATTCATTTTGCATGGAAGAGAATGACCGGATTGTGCCACATATTTGAATTAATATTATCATCCCTTTGCTGAGAGGTAGCAGATGTCAGCGCCTTCCAGGTTGGTTTCCTGAAAGAGGACAAATCAGGGACAGAGAAACTGGGTATTTTCTCTGTGCATTTTGTTTATTTACATTTTATACACCAATCCTTGAACAGTGGTCAAACAGCATACAGGCAAATCCCCTTTCTCAGAAATCTTAACTCACACACCAGCCCCCAGTTCCCAGAACACACTCTAACCCAATAACTGACTCTTCTTAGAGAGATTAAGGCAGAAAGCAAATGATCTTGCTGTTCGCAACATCTTCCTTACACTTCCAAAGAACCCAGAGCACAAAACTTACAACAATACAGTACTTTTTCCAAGACTGAATACTAAGAAATAGAATGAATAAGAGTATGTGTAACAGTTCCATCTGTTTCAGAGTAGCAGCCGTGTTAGTCTGTATCCGCAAAAAGAAAAGGAGGACTTGTGGCACCTTAGAGACTAACCAATTTATTTGAGCATAAGCTTTCGATGAAGTGAGCTGTAGCTCATGAAAGCTTATGCTCAAATAAATTGGTTAGTCTCTGAGGTGCCACTAGTACTCCTTTTCTTTTTAGTTCCATCTGTGACTCCCACTATAACAACACTGCGGGTGCAACTTTAACTTTTAGGATGTTCTACCTTTTAGAGCGCTTGATTTTTCAATTTTAACACTGCATTAGAGCTTGTTGTTTGTTTGTTTCATTTCTCTTTCTTTTCTTGAATGAAAGGTGTGCTGAGCCTTCATATGGAGGGTACAAAGGCAATATGTATGACATGCTAGCCTTTTGCATTACAGGCTTTTGTGAAACTTCTAACTGCAGTATTTTAACCTGCTTGAGGAAGGCTTTCAAACCAAGATATTGGGTGCATTTCATAGTAGTCACACGTCCTCTCCATTGATAAAAACAAAATTTGTGATTACTGTTGCTACCATTTATACTTCCCACTTCAGTGGTTCTACAGTTACTGTGCCGTTTGTGTCTTGTGGCTATTATAGGAATAAAATAATTCTTATTACTTTAAAAAAGATTAATAATTAATATTGTCATATTTATTGATAGACATTATTAGATGTAATTGACAAGTTAAGCCCCCAATTCAGCAGTCCATCCCTATTCAGCAAAGCACTTAAGTAGGTGTTTAATAGTTAAGCATGTGCTTAAGATGACCTCCTGAGGTCCCTTCCAACCCTGATATTCTATAAAAAAAAGTCTTTGCTGACTAGGGATGATTTTAAGCACACACTTAAATGTTTTTCAGAATTGGAGCCTAACAGAAGAAAACATTCTTACATTCAAAATGATGGGCACAATATATCTGTCCCTCAGAGATTCAGGTGCAACCTTTCACACCTCCAGATCTGAGGGCAGAATTCTGGTTTTTGCTTGCGCAAGACATCATGTTGACACCAGCCAAAAGGATAATGCATCATACTATTGTGTTACAGTTACATTTAAATCTTGCAAACCTGGCATCTTACTTATCAAAAAGGTACAGATTAGAACAACATAACAGAGGAAAAAGCCATTATAAAGCTACACAGAGATAAGCCACACACAGCAGCTGTGGGAGAGGGGAACTCTTGCTGGATTGTCAAAGAAAAAAATCAATAGAAGGTCTAACAGCCACATATTCCCCATATAGGAGAAATTATAGATTGAATGCAAGGATCTCCTTCAGCCTTTACTCTGCAGGAAAGGTATAATTTTCAGCCTCAGTATCATTTAAATATCACTGATCTCTTTAGTCATCTTACTATTATAATTGATACTGCTATGCTATATGCCTGCATTCCAGCTTTTAACTTATCCCCTAGGGAACAGGGATTGGAATTAATGAACTCGTCTAGAGTTGGCTTTTGCTTTGTGAAATTTCATCAGAAATCTAAACACATTTTATGAATGCTGCAAAACATTTTTTCCCCTGGAAGACTTCTTTCAATGTCAGTGAATTTTGCAAAAGGGCCTGAGGACTGAGAGGTCATTTTGCAGGTTTCACAGTCATGTTCATAAAATAATTTGAAACTGCCCATTTTTAAGAAGTGAAAAAACTGAGTATTAGATTCCAAGTGCTTTAGTTTCCTCCCCCCATCTCCTTCCTCCATCTTCCCCCTGCATCTCACAACAAACCCAACAGCATACCTATTGTTTCAATGAAGTCAACCCTAGTTATAAGTCAAAGTATAATAAATAGAGAAAAATATCAAAAACATTTATTAGAAGGTACAAGAAAGATAAATGGAGTTGTTATCACTGTCATGGGAGCAACATTGTAACTAGGGTTGCAAAAAAGTTTCCATAATAATGGCCTATTTTAAATTGCTTATATTTGTCTGAAACTTTCACCTTTGAAGCTGAAATCTTAGGGGCTACAATTTGGAGGTGCTTTATGGCTTGATCCAAAACCCAATGAAGACCATAAGAGTCTTCCAGTTGAATCACTAGGCTTTGAATCAGGCCCCAAGACCAGAACTTCAGTCAAGCAGAAGTTAGCAGTTCTTCATGCCATCATAAATTATTCCCAGTTAAAAAGAAATAAGATGGAGTTAAGAGCTAGCATATGCACAATAAATTAGGGTGTTTATGTGAACATGTCTATGTACACATTATCTTATAATTTGGTGTGCTTTGATTTCCTACATGTTTCCATTTTCTCTCCCTCCCATTGCATTTTCTCCTGCATTACAAGACATTAAAGTTCTGTGTTTAGCTTTAACTTTGGTATTGCCTGACTCTAGGTGCTTATCTTTGCAATTTTAACATTGTTTTAAACCCAAGGGTTTTTATCATTTATTTCTGGGGAGGAGGTGAGAGTATTTGCATTTAATATTTAAATGTAATACATTATTGCAGCGTGAAAATCCCTCGCTAAGAATAACGCCTTTCAAAAGCACATGCTAGCGTTATTGCTAAAATGAAATTGAAATGGAATATTTGGATTTCAAAGATTAACAACAGGAACATAAAACTGAGTTGCAAATAAAATCAAGTCAACCCAATACTTCTTGGCTTGTTTAGAGCCATTCCAGAGATAAATATATTCAACAGTTTGTTTTTATTGAAAAATATGACTCAAGAACTATTAATACACTTAACTCCAACGATCATTAAAATAAGCAATCACAAAATCCTAACTAAAAATATATAAATCTCAACCTTCTGTGTGCTCATCAATAATGGAATGCATATAAATTTTACTGCCAGCTGTTTAAATTTATGGCAGTGAAATAAGGATCAGGTTGGGATATACTAAAATTAATCAGCCATGCGCTCAGTCCTTGTCCCTGAATGCTGTGCCTCAGACTGCAACAGATGACATCTGTGTTCTGTGGATTCCACAAGCTTTTGGTGGAGCCAGAATTATGGCAAAAAGGCTGGAATAGAGCCATGGCCTGGAGCAGAGCACTTCTGAAGATGCCATTTTGCAGGAACAGGGGAGTAGCAGCAAGAGGAGAAGCCAGTTGGTCAGGGAGCACTAAAGCGATAACTATCTAGCACAGTGGTTCTAATCCAGGGGCATGTGTATTCCAGGGGGTATGCAGAGGTCTTCCAGGGAGTACGTCAACCATCTAGATATTTGCCTAGTTTCACAACAAGCTACACAAAAAAACACTAGAGATGAGAATTCACATTCCGACTGCCTAGCCCCTAAAAGTAGGGCCAACTCCCCCAAAACCTCTACAGTAGTGGTGGATCCTCTGAGTAACTGTTTCCCCTTTTGGGGACTACATGACAATGAAAGTAAGGGACACAAAGATATGGCAAATGAATTTCTAAATGAGTCACACTTTACTCACAGACAAAGCACAAGAGATATACAGATCTATGGAAACATAACAAAAATTTGCACGTAAAACCCTCCTTCCAGTGACCCACCATTTAGGTTTTGGACCCTCCTGTCCTCCTGCATGGCCTTGCCTTCTGCTTCTGCTCTCTTCTCTCTCTGTCTCTCAAAAAAAACAGTGAGACAGCGTTCCTTTTAAAAGATTCCCATCCCCCATCTGATGACTCTCCTCAGTGTCTGCAAGTCTCTCACCAGGTGATCCATTGCTTGGTTACATTGGTTGGTCTACCCAGGAGACATACCTTTGGGCTGCAACTAGCATATTGTCCTAGGATGGTTCCTTTTGGTTAATGATTCCTGATTGCTCCTTTGTTAGCTCTCTGCCAACACTTCCAGGAATCCCAGTTCTATTTAGAGATTAAAAGGCAACAGTGAAGGTACAGTACAGTTTTACAATCAAAATAGAGTTCACAAAACAAAATGGAATTTGTAGTTTGATATAGATTATATATATTAATCCATCACATCTGTACCCCAATAGAAAAAAGAACAGAGCAGGGGGAACTTCCCATGTACCCCAGGTATGTTCTTCCCCGCCTTTTTGAGAAAGGTAAACAAAGATGTAGTCAGCAATTTAAACTTCATCCATTCATACAGTAAACATTCCCAATAATTACACCAAAACAGTTTTCATGACAACATAACAGCCCAGTGTCAAATTCATTTTACAAAGTGCCTTCCTGTGGATCCCATGGGAGAGGTACACTTGGGAATATATCTCCCCCCTCCCAAATGCTCTTTTCACCCCAATATTCCTGATTAGTTGGGTGACCAAAGGGTCTTG
The DNA here is from genome assembly GCF_965152275.1 of Natator depressus. Lineage (NCBI taxonomy): Eukaryota > Metazoa > Chordata > Testudines > Cheloniidae > Natator > Natator depressus. The sequence goes on from NC_134237.1 coordinate 50,396,138, forward strand.
GCATTATGCAGATCAGCTTTAATCATGCAATGCCTTTGGTAGATGGGGAATACACGTATTTTTGTGGGGTTGAATCCTGGAACCTTCCCTTGAGACATATTTTGTTGGACACCCCACCCTTCCGTAGGCCATTTACATTTTCACTGACCATCATACAGTTATAGATTTGGGGAAGAATTTCCCATCTCTCCTAGCTGCTGCTCTCTCTGCAGTCTTCCAAGAAGTTGCTTTACACTTATCTCGGGCTTTCCCCCCTCCCGCTGGCAGGTATATTATGTTTGTTAATAGTGTTTACCAGCTTCAGGTTCCTTTCTATTGGTAGGGTTTCAATTTACAGCACCGTTCAGTTGTACCTCAGTTTCCCCTCTTCCAGATGGAGTTTTGGTCACAACCACACTCAGCACTGTCTCAGTTTGCCATTGACTCCATTGTTCTGTAAATGTCTTACAATTCAGCTACTGTACACAGACTCATTCGCAATGAACTGAAAAAAAAATCAAGAGTTCAAAATCAAATCACCATCTGGGTTGCTCTGGCCTACATATAATACTCTCTCTCTCACAAACACACAATGCTAAATCACATTTTTCTCATAACTTCAGATTCCAGACAAATGAAATCCCCCAACAAAATAATCAAACCAAGCCAAATTGATCTCTTAAGTGGATCAATAGAAGCTTAACTGAAATGAATTGGGGAGCTTATCAGACTTGATGTAGTAAAACACTGATAAGATGACTTCCAATTCACACGTATAGAACTAAATTTTCAGCACAAATTGATCTGATTACCAAGGATGAATGGTCACCTTTAATAATGGATTAAGGCTGTAAAGCATCCCCTTTCTGTACAAAGAGTATGTTTTCCTCTTTTATTCCTATAGATTGTATGCTTCTTCATGTTATATTCCTTCTGCTACTTTAAATAATGGCATTGTAGAAATGTTTCAGAATGCTGTGATTCTGTAATTTGGTTAGTGAGGGATTTGTATATAAAAATATTCCATGGCATGATTCCCACCCCAATACATTTACTTCAGTAGGTTCAGAAGACAAACTAAGTGCCAGGTTCTGCCCTGCTTTACGATGAGTAGTACCTGACACTGGATGACTGGCACAGCATGGCACTACTTAATGAGCCAGCTCCCCAGCTGCTGTAAATCAGCAGAGCTCCACTGACTTCATGACATAATGAACACAACAAAATAATAATAAATCTTTAAATCCGTAATTTCACCCATTTGCACAGAGGTATAGTTTGGTAAATCGTATATAAAGTGACTGAGATGCCCTTTAAGGAGTTCTAACATTTGCAAGCAGTTGATTGGCATACAAACCTACAGAGGCAAGTCAGTGCAAGACTACACCTGATATTTCCATTTGACAAATAGAGTTCCAGGGATGAAGGTAATATTGTGTACTCTGGGGCTTGTGTACGCTGTAACGCATTGGATCTAAATCCTGTGACTTAGCATTTATGGATTCTGTTATACCTTGACATTTCTCCAGAAAGATTTATTCTCCAGAGGTTTCCTAATGAGATTCCCTAATGCGGGAAGAGGTTCTACCCCACCTCCATTCCCCTGGGATGGAGACAAGAAGCTCCTTAGGCCCTCTTAGGGTTGGACTATATTTTCCATTGTGTGCTGTGGTCATGTGGGTCCACAGTGGTTCAACCAGAGGCAAAACAATTGTGCAAAATGGGAAATGTAATCCGGACAAGGAGCTAAGCGTACAGAGGACAATTGGGACATGACGCATCCATGGGGCATTATGGAAGCTCAAGCAGCCACAGATTTATAAAGAACTGACCTAAAACAAAACATTTCAATTTGGTTCAATAAATCAAAATGTTTTGATTCAAGTCAACCTGACTCAACACAAAATATTTTATTTAGATTTTCACAATGGGAAATTTAACATTTTTACCAAAATAGACATTTTCATGCAGAAAATATTGATTTTGTGGAAGCTGCATTTTTCCTCAAAAAACAATTTGATGGAAAATCCCCAACCATTTCTTCTCAAAAATCAATTCTCCTCTCTATAGCTCACTTCTGAATCTGTAGCATTTTGTGATGACGCTATCAATTTTCCTATATTCCATTCCAGCACAGTGTGGAGAGGGCTAATATTTCTCATACCAAAAAGTTCCTCTTTGTACATTAGAAAGAATAACAAAAGGCAGAAACAGAAATTTTCTTTAGAGGTTACCTTTCAACTGCCCAGCTGATTATATGAATTCCGGTATAATGTTTTAGTTGTATAAAATATTTAGATGGTATAAAAGCTATACAAAATTAGAGGATTGCCAAGCATGACTTGTAGTAGCCAGGTGAGCAAGAATTAAAGCTTGTAAATGGAGAAGAAAATGTCACAAACATTTTTGTGAAAAGTGTGTCCCCTTTTTTTCCCCTAAAAATTTCAAATGTTGATGAAAATTTTCATTCAGCCCCAGTGAATATGTACCAGGAAAAAGATGTATGGTATTAAACTCATAACTGAACATTTCCTGACTTTCTATTATTTAGAACACCTTAAACAAAAACATTTTAATAATATCCTTTTAAATTGTAGTCCATTGTTCAATCTTAACTCTGTCTGCATATATTTTTAATGTGTGATTATAATATTGCCTGTTCCAGACACATTCTACTTTGTGTGCCTAAATTGAAGAGGTCAGAATATCATCTCCCTCCCGCCGTCAATCTGAGGGAGAGACTCTGGGGCAGAAAAGGCTGCAGGAAACATGACCAAAGCTGGTAGATCTATGGGAGGCCAGAATATTGTATATGGAGAGACCCTGTGACTCTACACCAGCTCTGTCCTGTTGGGGCTTCTCCGTTTCTCTGACAGTACAACTCCATCCCATTTCTCCTGGTTGCAGCTATCCCCAGGGCCCTAGCAGTCTGGCTCAAAAGAAAAGATAATATAGCCCAGAGTTGGCAAGAAAGAAAGAAAGAAAGAAAGAAAGAAAGAAAGAAAGAAAGAAAGAAAGAAAGAAAGAAAGAAAGAAAGAAAGAAAGAAAGAAAGAAAAGGGGATTTGCAAAAGCTTTTGCTGTTTTTTCAAGGTTGGGCCTCTTGCCCCTAACAAATTTGAAATATTTCAACCTACTTGTCTGAAACTACGGTATCTTATCCAGGGAGTTGCAGTAATATATGCAGCTCCCTTGGCTCTGCCCCAGCCCATTCACACCACCCTCAGCCAAGAGAAATCCCCACTTCACACCTCCCTCAGCCAAGAGAAATCCCCACTTCTCCACCTCCTCCTCCCCTGTAGATCTCCCCAATCAGGGCCTAAGTGTGAAAAATTGCCTCAAACCAAATATTGGAGTTTTAATCAGGTATGTTATTGCAAGTCCATTTTAAAAGTTTTCTGTAACTAAGTCAGTTGGAAGACAAATGCAAGGTGTAGAGACCAGCATTGGGCTTCCTTTAGTTAAATATACCCAGTGAAGAGATGTTTAAAACTAGATACTCTTTTAAGGAAGCACAGAGCACTGCTACACCTACGGCAGACTCTGTAGTCATGATACACAGCGTATAAAAATATAGCAAGCTTTGAGCAAACAGCTTCCACTCCAAATGAAATCAGGAACCACCCACCCAGATGGCCTCTTTATGCTTAGACATCCATCGAAAGAGTTGTATTTTGCCATACTGAGATGCAAATCTTAGTAAATAGCAAGTTCATGCCAGATCATTAACATGCTATCAATTTTTGTAGTAGTTGACAATGTGTTTCCAAGGTAGTGTACATTGTACTTTGGCTTGTCTCTGACATGTCCCACATTTCCTCGTCACAACAACTTTCATGAAGCTGGTGCACATAGCTGGTGTGTTACTTCTTGGTTTACAGAGACCTATAGTGGCATCCAAAGAAGAGAAAAAATATCTTTATTTTCTTTGCTTTCTTTTTTAAACCTATCCGGGTGGGGGGGACCTAAGTATGTTAACAGATCTGGCATAGCTTCACCTGTTCTCTGTTCCAACTGGCAGTCATACAACGTTGAGAGAAAATGCTAAAGTGATAACTATTAGAATCTTTCAGTCATAAGAAAACATGATACAATACACCATAAAATGGTTTATACCTAGAAATGAAAAAAAAAAAACTATTTAAACTCATCAATATTATGGGATTTTTCTTTATACTGACAAATTCGAATTCATTGCATATAACTTCTCTAGATTTCCTGAACAGGACAGGCTTTCTGTTATAAGCTGTTATGGCACAATGTCAATTAGAATCCACAAATAATTTTGACACCAGTACATTCTGCAGTGAATTGCTATGCTTTTTGCCATAGAAGCCAAAGGATTATATTGTATAGAGACATTCAGATCCAAAGAGATCTATGTATATAAAAATAACAGGGTGGGAAACTTTTAATATTAATGTTAGAGGGCTTTCCCCTCACCCTCTGCCCTGGTTCTTGTCACGCAAACAGAAAGCAGAAGACCAGAAGTCTGAGGTGCTGGCAATGCGATGTTTATTGGGGTTAGTTTCCAGGAAGCATGTCCATAACTCTGACGCTGCAGAGCCTTGTTTCCCAGTGTCCCATTTTCCCCCACTCCTTAGCAGGCATAATTATACCTGAAATGCATGCCCTCAGTCCCATCCCTTACAATGTATGGTCATGTTCCATTTTGAGGGGTTGTGAGTCTGAGGTCTTTGTCCCTCCTCTTTTGTATTCCATGGGAGGGGTAAGGTTGTGCAACGGTCAGGGTCAGGCATTTCTTTGGCCTTTTAGTGTTTTATACCTTCCCCCCCAAAACCCCACTTGCCCCTCCCAACTGGTTGCTTGACCTTGCCATGAGATAGGAGTTGAGGCAGTCTTAAAGTGTGCGCTCATAAATTATCCTCCTACTATGCTCAGTAGAACTTGAACTGTTCTTTTCTGTTCCCATTATACTAACAAAACACATCTGGCTAGGCAGAAGCAACATACACAGTGTCTTTGTCCTTTGTTTACACATATTAGTTAGGATCCCTTTGTCCACACATATCAGTAAGAATATAAGTGTATCAAGAATCAAACAGGCAAACAAGACCTAAATTTCTATCTCAGGTGAAACTACAGGGCTGAATCCTACATTGTCACTAGCACGTCTAACAACTAACATACAATACATTCAACAATATTAAAAGTTCAGATTTTAACAAAGCATGATATCAAGCCCTTTCAAATTGTTAATATAAAATATTATTTTAAGAATAATAATTTGTTAAGTTAAATTTGTGTCAGGGTTAAAAACCAAGCTAGAAGACACAGAAGTTGGATTTCTCAATGAATTTTTTTCCAAAGAAGGAGTTCTTCCACTATATAGCAATACCTAAGAAAAACATGTAGACAATAGGAAAGGAGGATACTTACTAAGCAACTTGGAATGATACTGAGAATATCTGACAGAAAGACAACTGGAAACCACACGCAGGATTTTAAACATTACCAATTGATAAACACGGAGATAATGAAGGCCAGACAAAATTGAAGAGAGATAAAATTTCCTGGACCATCTCAGCTGAATGGGAATTGTTGCTTGGAAAACCCATTAGATGTGGCACAATATAATATATGGCAAAACCAGCTAAAACAGAGTGTGACAAAGTTCCTCCTCTACATTGGTGGGTCTTGTGCACAGTGGCAGATTTGCTCACCTCAGAGATTCAAGACAGCCCTCAGTTTGGCCGTTTTCGTGAACCCGCAGTCCAGGTCAACTTCTCCTGTGTCTGACCAGGAGTTGGGAGGTTTTGGGGGAACCTGGGCCCGCCCTCTACTCCAGGTTGCAGCCCAGGGCCCTGTGGACTGCAGCTGTCTAGAGTGCCTCCTAGAACAGCTGTGCGACAGCTACAACTCCCTGGGCTACTTCCCCATGGCCTCCTCCCAACACCTTCTTTATCCTCACCATAGGACCTTTCTCCTGGTGTCTGATAATGCTTGTACTCCTCAGTCCTCCAACAGTATGCATTCTCACTCTCAGCTTCTAGTGCCTCTTGCTCCCAGCTCCTCACACGCGCACCACAAACTGAAGTGAGCTCCTTTTTAAACCCAGGTGCCCTGATTAGCCTGCCTTAATTGATTCTAGCAGCTTCTTGATTGGCTGCAGGTGTTCTAATCAGCCTGTCTGTCTTAATTGTCTCCAGAAGGTTCCTGATTGTTTTGGAACCTTCCCTGTTACCTTACCCAGGGAAAAGGGACCTACTTAACCTGGGGCTAATATATCTGCCTTCTATTACTCTCCTGTAGCCAACCAGCCTGACCCTGTCACAAGAGTTACAGTAATCAATTCCTGAAACAACAGAAACAAACATTAAAAAAGCAGGAGTATTACGGTAGCAATCAGACCTAAGTTTTATTAATTAAGAGAAAGGAGTTTCTAGTTAATGTAAAATCCATACTTATTGCTATACCTCAGACAACTGTCTCTGTAATTATAACCTTTGGTCTACTGAACATTACCAAGGCATAAATGGTACCCAGTACACTAGTTAGTAAAAGACTAGTCTCATTTTTTTCAGTATCAAACAGAAATACTTTCCACAGATTAAACTTAGAATGACAGAATGCATCGTCAAAACTTTAAAAAGTGCTGTCAGCAGACTCAGCTTTTGAGTGTGCACTTTGAGACCTTAAGCTTCATTTTGAAAAATGAGAATCTAATGCTCCACTTAAAGGTGCTGGTCCTTAGCACCGCTTATAATCAGGGCCAAAATATCTGAAGCTGAACACCGAAAAACAGAAGCAACCAAATTCAATGGCCATTTTTGAAAATGTAGCTTTGTTACTTCATAGTAAAATTTTAAAACTGAGATGTCATGACAAGAGCTGGATGACTCATGCAAAAACTTTGTGAATTCACTTTCTATGACCATTTGAGCAAATGTTTACAAAAAGTGGCTTACACTCATCAACTCATGGAATAGAAACTATATCATGTGACTTATTTGACCAATCACCACTGTTCATATTTAGAATGTTTGCCATCAAATTAAAAAATTCAAAAAGATATTAAATAAATTTGAACAACAGGTAAATTCCAGGCAGCAAAAATATGTTCACAGATATTTTATGAGCAGAAAAAAAGAGATAATTCTATCAAATAATTTATTCTGAGTTATTTGCTTCCATAGTTATGATGAAACATGGCAAGGAATAAATTGGTACCATATACACTAGTACTAGACAGTGTTGCCCAAGGGTCCTTCAAAGAGTGTAGTTTCATCTGCATTCACACTGAACATTTCATATCCTTCAAATGGAAGATCATCAGCTATAATTTGTACTTTGTTAGAGATCCTTGATGACTGGAACCAAGATTACCTCCTCATGACAACTGAGGTAGCCATGAATCTAGGAGCTGTGTCAGCAGCATCAAGGGCTGGAGAGATGTGTGGACTACAATTTAACCTTCAGCAATCAAGGATTTAGACTCTTCTCTGTTATCTTGAAGAGTCCTGCCTGCAAACTTGGATATGGAGTCCCAATTCAGATCATCACAATTTTGCCAACAGGGCCTAGTAATTGGTGATTCTTATTTGAGAACTTGATGTAGAATCATTTTTCCTTCCAAATAAATCTGGTTTCTGGGGTTCCTTGTCTCAAGGTGTTGCTTTCTGTTGGCTTTGCCTAGCTTTAGCTTTAGCCACTGAGACAACCATTGATCCAGGCATGGGATGAATGTAAAATTGCTTGAAGCCCTGGGATATCATTTGGTAGTAACAGTCCTCCCTTATTTTTATGTTGGTGCCAAAGAAGCAGGTGTCTGCCAAAGCAATTTACCTAGATCTTCATGGGCATTGCAAGATGTTCAGGAACAGATGTGTGAAAGATGTTCAGGAGCTTGTGTGATTTTTTTCCTGGACCACCTCCATTTGGATCTCCAGTGTGTCAGCCATTCTTCATAGTAGTGCTGGGACATTTTGTAGTCATCAGGGGTTGAGGTAGATGCTGCAGGTCTCATAACTTCATCAAGAGATGATAAGATGGGTGCTGGGATTCAGTCTTCTTCTGCCTGTGATTCTCATCAGAACCACTGTCTGGTCAGCTGGTAGTGGAGCCAACTGGGCCAGCTGTAATATCCTTTTGTAAGGTTGAAGAGAAGAGGGGGTGGATACCAACGAGTAGTATCCCTTTTCAGGCTCCTGTGTCTAGGGTAATAGGGATAAGCCCTCAACTGCTTCTCTAGGGTGCACTGGTCTGAATATCTAGACCCCAGAAAACAAACTGGTGATACCTTCCCTATTTCACTATTATTGTCATCTGTGTTTGCTAGATTACAGGCAGAGTGTGCCTACCTTTGCTACAATCACACCTTCTCCTGCAGTGTAGACAGACTGTGAGAGACAGTTGTGGTCACCCTGACTTTGTGCCCTCAGCTGGAAGCATGAAGGACTCTCAGGGCCCCCAACAGAATCCGAAAGAATCCAAACTTTAGTGCACTGGGTGCATATGCATCGAGAATGGGATTTTCAAAAGTGTTCAACATTGGCCTACCTTGGCTTTTCTTTGAATCCAACAGTAAGGCTCCCACTGAGAGTTGAGGTAAGCCAACACTGTGCACTTTAGAAATTGCCATCATCTAATGAAAGTAAAGATCTGATCCTGTACTTTCTGAAGTCAATGGATTGATTTCAGTGGGTACAGGACTGCTGTTACTTTACATATATCACGTCCAGTTGCACCCCGTTTGTCAGGATTGAACAATCTACTCTGATTTCACTGCTGTATTAACAGCCTGCTGCTGCCCCTGCACAGATACTCAAGAAGCAGCCCAGCAGTGAAGATGTTAATATCAGAGCCTTCACTCCAAAGTTATGGCAACATAGTTCTCTAGCTGCATTTCATTCACTATTTCCCTGTAGACAGTAGCCTACAGTTCACAATTAGTGTACCGAATGCTGATACTTGTACGTTTCCTCCACCTGTAACTCTCTCCTGTCCCTCCACACACACATCCAATTTTGCTGGAGAACAAGGTTTTATATCAGCCTGGAGAACTGAGTTTTATTTTTAACTGTTTAAAACAGAACTTCAGAAACATGCATGTGATCTGGAAAAAAGAATTGAATACAAAACCCATATTTCAGCTGCCTTCCTAACACTGCTGCTTACCCTACAGAAATTGATTCTGAATATTTGTAAATGAAATAAGTATTCATGAAAGAGCTCAGACTGATAGCCTTAGAGACTGATGGCTTGATTTAGGCCCAGAACACAGTTAGCACAAGCTATGGCAAGGTAAACTCTGCAGTGCTGCCCTGCCAATGTTCCACAAAGCTTTTGTGGAAAGATTGGCTTCAGTTGTAATTTGGTAGGGATTCTGGCTCCGATCTAGCAAAACATTTACTCATGCTTAAAGTTAAGCATGTGAGAATTCCCACTGACTTCAATAAGATTACTCACATGCTTAAGGCTAAGCATATGCTGGATTGGGTCATGTATAGCCAGCCAGTCTCTGTTGCAACTATCATATGGATGCCACTTAGTGCCAATTGTGAAGGTAGTGTAATGACTTTCAGTTGCTGCCAACATAGTCTGGCTTCAAATCAATGATCTAGAGTAAAAAAGCTTCCTCATTATATTATCTGAACAGTTCAGTCCTTGATTTCATCCATTTTAATTTCAACTGTGAAATGAAATAAAGAAATGAGGTGTTAGCAGATGGTTGTCACACAGTATTTGCTAATGTTGAAAAATATGATAAATATTGTACACATACAGCATACAAAACTTATTGCATTGTACTACACTAGAAAAAATGTAGACGAATATGTATATTACTAGGGCCCTCCCAAATTCACAGCCATGAAAATCACGTCACGACAGTAAAATCTGGTCTTTTGTGTGCTTTTTACCTTACACTATACAGATTTCACGGGGGGTGGGAGGGAGACCAGCATTTCTCAAATTGGGGGTCCTAACCCAAAATGGAGTTGCGGGGGGGGGGCGTCAGAAAGTTATTTTGGGGGGGCTGCGGTATTGCCACCCGTACGTCTGTGCTGCCCTCAGACCTGAGCGTCAGCTCTTGGCCAGCTTAGAAGTAAGAGCGCAGAAGCAGCACAGAAGTAAGAGCAGCAATACCACACCACGCCACCCTTACTTCTGCGCTGCTGACTTCAGAGCTGGGCGGCCAGAGAGTGGCCGTTGCTGACTGAGGGCCCAACTCTTCAGGCAGCAGCGCCGAAGTAAGGGTGGCCATACCGTACCATGCCCTCCTTCCTTCTGTGCTGCTGCTAGCAGTGGTGCTGCCTTCAGAGCTGGGCTCCCAGCCAGCAGCCACCGCCCTCCAGCTGCCCAGCTCTAAAGGCAGCGCCGCCGCCAGCAGCAGCGCAGAAGGAAGGAGGGCATGGTATGGCATTGCCACTCTTACTTCGGCTCTGCTGAAGTAAAGGTGGCAATACTGCAACCCCCGCCTCCAATAACCTTGCAACACCCCGACCCCCACACCCCAGCTCCTTTTTGAGTCAGGGTCCCTACAATTACAGATTTAAATAGCAGAAATCATGAAATTTATGATTTTAAAATCCTATGACCATGAAAATGACCAAAAGTGGACCGTGACTTTGGTAGGTCCCTAAGGGCCAAATTTTCAAATGGGCCTCAGAATCTGTGAACATGCATCCACAGCTATATATATATATATATATATATATATATGAAGTAGAGTCAGGATTTCTGCATCCAGTAGTTAGGCTCACAATTACCTGATATGCAAATTAACTTTTTGTGAGTGCCTCCATTTGTATGAATAAAACGCATGTGCACATTTGTGTGGTTTGAAAATTTGGCCCTAGCCATTCACACAAAAACCCACGCAACCTTTACTCCTTTTTTTCTGTAACCTTTTCAATTCTCTCTGCCATCTTGAGTCAGGTTGCACCAAGTTCAGAATCCCAGGCCTACATTTTGTGCATGATTTAGTATATTTGGTAAGTTCACCAGAAGCTGGTACAGTTCATTATCAGTAGAGATAAACAGGTGCAAACAATACCCATCACCAACTGGTGTTTGTAGTATCACGAAAACTATCCACAGCCAGTGTGAACCTTCCTATGCTGTATTGTCATTGCTGGATGCTTCACTTAAAGTTAAACAAAATCATTTAGTGGAACTAAGCATAAAGTTGTTTAATCAGTTTTATTAAATATTACTGAAGAGGTAAAAGGTAGGTTTACCTGCAGGCCTTTGAACATGTACTCACCGTTGTTTTGGCTCTTTACTAGTATTTCCCTTTTATTAAAATTATCAGTACAAAGGTTGATGGGCCATTATTGCTTGCTAATTTAAGATTATAACAAGCATCCTTATGTCTAGCCATGGCCATTTTTTCCTGCAAAAACAATGGCATATTCAGTGTGGCAAAACTGGTTTAACATGGATATTTCAGTGAAAATGATCCAGTCAACCACCAACTGGATTACAAAGTCAAACCGCACAGCTGGATGGAAGATGTTAGCAAATCAATTCATTCTGCAGTGCAATATTGTGTACCTTGAATTCCTCTTCTAATGGACGAAAGTATCACAAGCCACTGATGGCCAAGAAGTACCCTTTTCTAGGGGCATCTCATTATTAACACTATTATTATTATTAACACAGAAAAAGGAAAGGCATTTATTTTTATGATCCTTCTAGTCATGTATGAGAAAATTAGGGCCCATCTTATTTTGCCCATTTACTTTGGGGAATAGGGGATATTTAAAAAGGTATTGAGAGAAAGATTGAAGGGGGCTATCAGTGCTTTATTGTGCTCTGTTTTATAATGTCATTGTTAAAAGCATTTAAGTGTTTGTCTGGATTATAAATCAGTTGCAATATGCCACTGCCAACTAGGTTTATGTCTGCTTTGTGTTGCTGGAGTGGGGCACAGAGCTTTCCAGTGATTCGGGCCTAATGCCTTTTCCCCATTTTTTTTTTTTTAAGTGGCTGGTGGTTATATGCTTTCTGCTTGTCTTTTCCTGCATATCAGGGATGGAAACTTGGATAGCGCATCAACAATGCCCCCATTCAAGCTTTGCCTTAGAAATATTATTAAAATAATGAAACCAATGCATTAAAGGATACTTTACTGATTTTTTATTAAACTTCCAACACAGAAATGCATTTCTACATAACTAGCTTTAAACAAATTATAATTTATATATATATATATATACACACATACATACATATACATACACACACACATAAAACCACATATACAGTGTAAGAGGAAGCCAACTAAAAGCATTACAGATTGAGTATACATACATTTCAAATTCTATTACATAGCAAAACATGTGAGAGAGATCATATTGCACCAATCTATCATCTATATGTTGGCACGTACATAACAGTTTCCAATATGAGCACATCTTCCAAATGAGCAACAGTATTACAGTTACACAAGTCACCCATACATAAACACAGGCACGAAGCCTGACACCATAGTTCCTGTTCCACCTTCTGTTGAGGGCAGTTGCTTAGCTGCAGAACCTACTATTTCAAGTACTGAAGTTTGGTGCAGACATCATTGTCAGGAGCCCACCAGCAACACAGCAAAACCTAATAATTGGGACAGCGTTGTCTAAGATATTTACTCACCGAGAAAAGTATCTCTAAATAACAGGTAGAAGGAGTGCTGGGCTTCCACCTCACTATGTAGCCAGTGGGTAATGCCATTCCATTTCTAAAAGTAGTGACATAGGTGAACATGGGTAATGGGCATTTTATCACCCACATGTCCACGTTAGATAAAGCTTTATATTTCCCACCTACTGGATTGCTCTAAAAATTATTTTAGATTTTGGAAAAAAACTTGAAAACTGTTTTTTGTTTAAAATATGGGTTAAGGAATTAAAATGGGTTCAGGCAGATTCATTGTAATATGTAATAGTTATCATGAGATACAACCTGAAGCACTTCCGAGTTCACATATCGCCACATAAATATGGCACCAGTACAGTACTGCAAGCTACCCTGCTTTTCACCATCCAGAGTGCCTTTGCGTGATGTGAAGCAGAAGCCAAGCTGTATGAGGTTTTCAGTCAAATCCAGCCTTGTCAGAAAGGTAAGATAAATCATCTCTGCCAAGCTGACAGTACAGGAACTGATTTATCCTGCCTTTTTCTAATTCATATTTATTATAAAATCCCAGGTAGCTAGACTTTAGCATCAATAAAAACTGCTGCAGTTTTGTTCATTGGTGTGCTGTTGTATGTAGAACAAACATCAAATCTCATGGCATTTAATGATTTATTTTTATATATCTTGCACATAAATTAGCAAACAGAGCTATGAAATATGAACAGCAACCAAGGTAATTTATGAATATTGAGTTTCACTGTGCAGTATGTCACCTAAAAATATAGTGAGAACTCCCTAGAAACGTCTTTCCCTGCCCCAAGCAGCCAATAGTCAGAATACCTGAAAGATTCAAAAATACTGAATGCAATGCCCCAAGTCTCAAAAAATTCTAAACCTTTTTCCTTAAAAATGAAGGGAAAATGTCTCCAATGCAGCCCATGATATTTGAAAACATGCCTGAGTCAATGCACCAAACCCTACATTTTCACATGCAAATGGTTAGCTCGGTCTAAAAGCAAGGCTGAGCCAGCTAATTGGATGTTATGCACACAGCTGCCCATTTTGCATGGGCAAATGTAATGGTATCCATGCCCAGATTAGGAAGCTAATTTTAAAAATGTGACCATAACTATAGTTTTAGCATTTACTAATTTCCTAATGCACTTTTAAAAATGAGTGTGTGTAAGTGGCAAAAACTAGGCTGGGGTCTATCCTTGTCCTTATATCTTTCATAAGTGAAATGGGCTAGCGTTGGTCATGAATTAGAAGTGTAGCAACACATGCAAGATACTCTTCAGAGGCTTGGAAGCCTCTGTTTGCAGTATCTGGGGAAGAGTTGTTATGGAAGTGCTTGAAATCATGTCGTTATGTGAAAGTCAGGAATATTTTAGTTTGGGAAGAAACACTATTTCAGCTGGTATCCGTTATCTGCCGCAAAATGTTTAAAACCTATAGGACGTGGGTGCACAGGTTTAAACTAAAGGCAGATCTCATAAAATGTTCATTTGCAGTAGAGCCACTAAAAGGAGATGCTTTCCCTGGATAGATACTTGTAATCTCCAAGTGAAGTCAGGGTGCATCTTGAGAATGTAGGAGAAAGAAACAGACCACCACAGGATGTAAACAATGTAGCCTGATGCAAAGGCTCGATTTGAAAAAAATCACATAGTTTTCCAATAAAACAGCTGCTGAGATTCTTACAGCAAGCCTGTAAATGAGTAAATAATGCCCATGACAGTCAACAAAATTCATTGCTTCTACCTGGCTTTGCTCTAAATATTGAAGTGTTTCCCCCAATAAAATGATTCCATATTTACAGGAGTGGGAAAATTCTGAGTAAAATGTTTGCTGCATATTCAATGGATATCACACCCATAAAAACTTTACATATTTTTTCTTACAACAGCTGTCTCAGGTATAAAATAAGAAACACATACAAAAATCCACAGTCTAAAGAACCTCACTTTGTCTATACATAGAGCACAGTTTCCAGTGCTATGTCAATCTGGCACCTTTTATAAACACTGTGCTCACTTTAAATCCAAGATCTTTTTTTGATACTTTTATAACCATTAAATGTGCTGAGATTGAGAAAGAGAAAGTTCACTTCAAGACTTATTCACTCATCCATACAGTTCTCCGTCCACTGTGCTATGCATATGCATTGATTAGTATCCCTAGAAGTCAGCTGGATACCACAATTAGGCAAGCAAATCTTGCTACTAGTAAATTATACAATGTACTTTAGATCCAATTACACAGTAATGACTGAGTAGCAGATAGTTACTGGCAGCTAAAACTGCCTCAAATGGCTTTCCCTGAGGCAAAGCCAATGGCATCAGAAAAAAATAAAAATTGTCCCAGAACATTTAAACCCATACTTCCCATCCCTGAGGGCGTAATACTCAAATCAATAATTTGATGGAAAAAAGTTCATCACACAAATCTGTACAGAACTTTTAAAATGCAATTATAACTGTTAGTTTTAAAAACCAATTGCATCTTAGAACTCAGGAATCTAATCCATTTTAATAGAGTTCACCGTGGGCTCAGAGATGTGTTATGGGTATTGTTACTTCAGGTTCATTTACTCTACATACACCTCCAGATGTATTCATTCTAAATGATGAGACAGGGTTCTGGAACTAAGGGTGCTGGGAGAGCGATAGCTCCCCCTGGCTTGAAGTGGTTTCCATCATATATAGGGTTTATAGTTTTGTCTCAGCACCCACACTCTAAAAAGTGTTCCAACGCCACTGTGGTGAGATCCTGGCTACATTAAGCAATGGGGTTGGGCGGAAAGGGTTTTTTCCTACTTCAAAGATCTAGCTGAATTCTTGGGAGTGGAAAAAGCTCTGAAGAAATGCCTGCCAGCTGGAAAATTTTGTAGCTCTCCATGTGAGAGAGAGAATACACAAGAAGAATGTGTTATAGGCACAGAGCACTGGCTAGTTACAGATGTTTTTGTAGCAACTTTAGATCCTCAGACTGAAAATATTAAAGACCAGTTTTTGAACATAATATTGTCAGCATTCATAAAGTGTTTAAAGTGAATTGAAACTCCCTACTCTTTTGCAATACAAGCCTTTATTGAGAACTATATTTCAGCTCTTTGGGACATTTAAAAGAACCAAAAGAACCCCCACCCCATTGTGCTTGAAGGAAAAAATAACTTAAAATATTTTAGGTTAAATTCCTTTCAATAAAAAACAAGACCAAAAAATGTAAACAGGAATTGGCAAGTCAACTGTAGTTATACTTTCCTGGAGTTCCTTGCCAAAAAAGAAACATACAAGCAAAATCCAGTCTTGGACTAGCAAAGTTTGGTAACAAGAGTGTCCATTGATCAATGCAAAAATTTATAATCAAAGTCAGCATGCTACTAAATTGCACTTTAACAAAAACTAGGTGAACAGAAAATACATTCAATTATGACCCAATGTCTGCAGAGGGCTGAACCCTAACTCCGAACCACAAAACAAAGTCAAATGACATTATCATTCATGTTTTTCAGCTTCATGACACAATTGTCATGCCAGATATGACAGCTAAGATATCCTGTGCCAAAAGATATCCCAACATTTGAAAGAAAAAAAAAATCACAGTCCTGAACGTAAGTCAGAAATACCAATGTCAGTTCATTAAGTCCTATCTTAACATCAGTAACAAGGTATTTAAGGCAAGGCCAGCCATTACAAAGACACCGTCACTACAAAAAGCTGAGAGAGAGAACACAGGGAAGTCTTCCAATAAACATAAAAAGCAGAAGTGACCTTTCATTGCCCAGTGCCCAGCTCTAGCTCTCAGTTAGCTGTCCTACCCACTTCTAATCACAAGAACTGAACAAGATCAAATGTCTTCTACCTACCTCTTAAGTCCATTCCTACCCTATGTAATACTCAAATCAGTAAGTAAAGATCATTGAATACAATGTTTGACATGGACTTTTCACAAACCATGACATATTTTAGTTGGAATGTCTGCTTCGTAAATACATACCACCTTATTGACCAAAGCTAGACTATATCCTAATAAAATGGCTGTGTTTGCATTGGAAATTATGAAGCCATAAGATAATATGCAAAGTCCCTTTCATCTCACTGCATGTTATGAAAATTAACTACCCATCATACTAACACAAATAACTTAAAATCTTTTCCCTTAAAAAATAATACTAGAAACTTCATGGTTAAAATTAGGGATGATTTGCATTTGGAAATAAAAACAAACAAGCACATACAACCACCCAGAAGAGCTATATTTCTTTGCCTCTTTCTGAAGTTAAAAGAAATCAGAAGCTTTTTAAAAGGTGTGGCGTTTGAGGGGGAGGGAATCACTGTTTAAAACATATTTTTCCTTTTCTAAATTCAAAACTCCAATTTTTTTCAAAATGCAAAATTTCAACATTTTTAAAATGTGAACTTGCTCCATAGTTGGTGACCAAAAAAAAAAAAAAAAAAAAACAGGAGAAAGTTTTCAGGAAAAGTTCATTTAAGTTTGTATTCATTTAAAAAAAAAAAAAAAGAAAGAAGAAAAAAAAAGAAATTTCATTGAAGTTACAGGTTTCAGAGTAGCAGCCGTGTTAGTCTATATTCGCAAAAAGAAAAGGAGGACTTGTGGCACCTTAAATTGGTTAGTCTCTAAGGTGCCACTAGTACTCCTTTTTTTTTTATTGAAGTCACAAAATTCAAAAAATTTAACTGGTTCCAGTTAAAATAAACTTATGCCACATTTTGTATACAAAAATATCTACAGACTAATTACAGCCCTCAAGATTAAATATATCATGTGACGTGTAAGGCCAAAATGGAGTTTATAATGGAAATGCTTTCAAATCCTTTATTATACTGTCTGTAATTATATAGTGCCTTGTTTTGAAGTTATTTCTCAGGCACAACTCCTGCTAATATCAGCTGGACCCTTAATTGATTATGTCAAATCAGATATGTATTTATATCAGATCATTGTAAATGGGTTTTGTGACTATGTATTAGTAAAAGATATTACTTGATCTGCACAAATCAAAGTAAAATATTTGGAAATCTCTGTCTATAAAGTAAATTATCTCTACGTATTTACAAAAATATAGCACAGACATTTTCATTTGTCTAGTAGCACCATTGTTAGTATTTAAAAGTTTGTTCATTGAATACATGAATTATGGAAATATACAGACATATACAGTTTATACTATATGCTTTTGGAACTGAACATATCCATAAGCTGTGTTGCGGTCAAGATTTTGGTTGCATAAGAAGTGTTAGGTATTTGGAAAATATATAGAAATACGTTTTTACATTTATTTCAGAAAAATGCTACAATGTTGCATGTTTATATAGATAAAAATTTATCTTAACATCTTGTCAACATTTATAAACATTCACAGTCCTGTAGTAACAATATTTAGATGTGAATGAGGGATTCCATATACACATGCAAACTGATTATAAAAATATGGAAAGAATCTGTTTTTTCATTTCAAATATGGACTTACTATTTTCTGTAAAACTAGCTAATAAAAAACAATCTTTCCTGAGCCTATTCTCTCTATTCTGTATTAGAAGTTATAACTACTCATAGATGGTGGCAGTAGCTACATAATCTCTTTAGGAATTTATTTGGCCCTTATCTTAGAATTGTAGCACCAGTCACATACATCTCTGTACTCAAACTGTAAGTTGTTTGGGGTAGGCACCATCTTATAGTTGTGTGTTTGAACAATGCTTAGTACAATGAGACCCTGATCCTTGACTGGGGACTTTCGGCACCTCATTATCCGGAAACAATGCCGTAACAAATAACATGCAGATATTTATAATTGACATTAACCTTCACATACTTCCTCTTCTGGTTAGTGCATCCTAAGTGATCATAAAAATGTAGGGTTGAAAGCGACCTCAGGAGGTCACCTAATCCAGCCCCCTGCACTGAGGTAGTATCAAAGAGCAGATTAAGATTTTGCAGCTGCTAATCACAGCTTGCAATATAAGGTGATTCTTCATTGCCTGTATCCATGTAATCATTTACATCTGTGCAAAGCACTGCTGTTCTGATCTGGTAGTGATTTATACAGACTTTGCATCGGTGTAAACAAAAACACATGGTGCTCAGGCCCTAATGTTCTATTCTTGAAGGGTGAGATTGTCACAACCAGTCCAGCTCCTGCATGCTGGGTGAAGGAACAGCATAAAAGGGGCTCTACAAGCCCTGGATCTGAACAGGAGAGAATATCTCCAGTGCATGAATGTAGTAAGACAGTCTCAGGCTGTTATATGAGAGCCCCTTCACAGGGTCAGGTACAGACGGTGGGAGGCTAGGGATGGGACAGACATGTCAGAGGTGGACCTGCAGCATGGAGCACTGCAGAAATTCTGGATGACACTGGTGCCCATAGGCAGCTCTGGGCAGGCTGCTGTATCTTAAACATGCCTCCAGGGCCATTTCTGCCCCCAGAAAAATCTGGAATAGAGTGGGTGCAAAGGTGGCTTACCATCACCATGGTCCCCCCTCTCCCTAGGCTGTGAGCTATATGCTGTGCCTCTATATCTCCCATGAAGTCCTCTATGCTGAAAAAACTTTCATTCTCATTGACTTCAGTGGGAGGTCTGCCTGCATAGGGAATACCAGACAGAGCCTGAAAAGACCAACACTAGAAAGAAAAAACACATCCCATATTCCCAGCAAGAGGTGTTTTGACAGTAGCTGGTTGGTAAAGAGGTTTGAGAGTAAAAAAAGGAGGATAAAAGTTGAAGGTCCTGATTCTTATCCACACTAGTAATAGTAGGATGCAAATCCTTACCATAATACTAGTTCCATTGTTTTGAATGGGTGCATAATTGGGCCCTAAATGAGAAAAGTCACAATGTAAGTTTAGCATGCTATTTTAGGGGATCTTGCTTGAAGGACTTGAAGATGACATCTTACAAAGGTCAAAAGCAGCATTCCAAGGATTTCTTTATATTGTCTACTTCCTTTGCTTTGTGCAGTTATACCCATTGCTTCAGGACCCAATACCTGTCCTTCGTTCTGACTTTTTGTAACTCAATGGACATCTGATTAAAATATTTTTGCATTAACATTGTATATATTCATGGAATTGAATCATTAATTAGAATCATAAGCACCTGTGTGCCATTTTAAAAATCATTATGTTATTTCACAAGTTATTTTTCTTTTAAATATACAATTGCAGTAAATTCAACGATTTCTCTTAAGACAAAGTAACTGCTTGTGTGAAACTAATGCTACTGAAAAGTGATGGCTGAAACAGGCTCTCTTAACACTTCTAAATTTCAGTCTCTGTAAGAAGAAAACAAAAATAATACTATAGTAAACTTAAAGGAACCCAGTCAACTTAAAAATCCGTCTGAAAATATTTGTCTATTGTAGTTGCAAACAATACTTAAGGTTACTATAACTGAAAGAGATCAGCGGAAAAATATTGTCCTCTCTATTTACTTTGTTCATTTGACTGCACTTAGAGGAAACAGTAATACTAACTGCACACAATCTAGTCAATTAGTGCATCTTCCCTATTTATGTGGGTCTTTCACACAAACACAGGAGAAAAAAACTGCACAAAAAAACCCAGGAAAATGTGATTGTAAGACCACAAAAACTGGCAGGAGACCTCAGAAGCATGTGCAGTGAACAGACTTTAAACCTCTTCTTTTTAAAAATTGATTACTTCAAGTTGACAGCATCCCTTTAACTGTAGACGTTTAGATAGTTCTAGTGTTTCCCTCAATATATATAAATTAAAAGATTTCTGTCTGTTTCATGAAGGTTTTGAAGAAACAATTTATCTTCTAATAGGCAACAGTTTTAAAAGTAGATATTTAAATATTTAATTACGGGGGTTTTTTCTAACATATTAGCAGTAACAACTTATCCTAAGGCTGGAGTAGTCTTTGAAATATAGAACCACTTTCTTGAGCATTTAAAATATTTCAGTGTTCACCTACTGTGCAAAGTATTATTAATAGGAAAGGGCAAGCTAAGTCACAACTGAGCCAAACCTTAACCCAAACCACAAACTGGAAAAAAAAAAAAACCCACCAAACTGTTTTGATTCTGAACCAAGTTTTGCCTTCAATTTTTGCAACCCAATTTCCTCCCTAATTTCTAGTTTCAGTTGAAACTGGGAACCAGGAAGTAGGTTTTGTAGGAGAACATCATTTGCTGAGATTACAAGGCTGAAGAACTCGGTATGTGTTTCAGAAAACATCCCGCGGTTTGTGTACATATCCAATTCAACATTCCAAACCTTCTCTAATTCACCTTTCACTTAGTATGCTTATTCCAAAACGGCTGTCCTTTCTTGGACAAAATTCCCATTGATTCCATAACTGGTGGTACTTCCAATCACATCTGTTAACCAACTGTTATTGTATTTAATGGGAGCTTTGCCTAAATGAGGACTGCAGATCCACATTTTCCTAGACTACAAATATCCATGTATGTTCAGTGGTTGAATTTCAAATGTCTCAACTGATTTGAAAGTATTTACTGGACTGAGAGATATTTCTCACATATATACCGTGGAATACCGGCAGAACCAATGATAACTTTCAGGCTTGTAGAAACTTTTCAAATGCATCAAATTATTGCCTCAAACCTAAAATTTGCCTTCCCTTTAGCAGAAAATCAATATTAAATATCAGAATCTATTTTCAATTACTCTATTGAAAAAAACTCAGGTAATTTAGCAATCCTACTAGGCCACCACAAAGGTGGGTGAAGCCACCCTGTTTGTATGTGGGGAACTGAGGTGCTGCTTCAGTTGAGACAAGAGAAGTAAGATATGAGTGAAGAATGGAGGGAGAGAAAGAACAATGTTGACCCGAACTTTTAGCTAAGGAGCTTTACCTTGCCCTTCTTTCCGGCGAAGGCTAGGTTCTTCATGAGCAGGGTGCAGGATACACTGTTCACAGTATATCTGATTACAAAAACATTTCCAGAACAAATGTTCATTGACAATGTAGTAAAATCCCCAATTTGAAGAACCTAAGGTTTGCTAAAATATAATATTATAAAAGGGAAATATTAATGAGATTTTTCATTTTTTTCTACTTGTCCCCACTCTCCCAGAGAGACAAGATGGGATTGATGTCCACCTGAGTGCTGTGGCTTCTGTAATTTTACAGCACAGAGCAGATGTACTTTCTACATATCAACTCCTTGTACAAAAGTTTGAGAATGTAAAAAAAAATTACAGCTCTAGTAACCGATTCTTTTCCAGGCTTAATTTTAACTGTGACTTGCTCTTGTAATTCACTGAACTTCCAGGGAGGGGGAAAAACCTCCCTACCCCAATGCCCCAAGCTGAAATGGGGCACTCAGGCAACACCTGCTTCTTCATGATGTAAGTAATCACGATTTCAAGCCATCTTCTGTTGGGACAACCTCCAGGATGATTTGCAATGTTTCAGTTACCCTGTCTGCAAAGATAAAAGTAAAGAAACTGGAGATATGTGGGAAGCAATCAAGGAAGATTTTCCTAGAAGAGCTGTTCAACTCACCAATTATATGTGTTCATAAGTATTTAGATGTACCAGTCATAGCATCATAAAATGTCTCATTTAAAGAGCCCTACCACTGTGTTCCCTTTCTAACCACATTTTGCTCAGCTCTGTGCCAAAAAGGGACAATTACTAGGTATAGAAGGGTTCTTATTTGTTGGAGAGACTTCTATTTAGACATTATCTCTAGAGAGTTGATTCTCTACAGTTGTTCAGCTCAAACCAAACAATGTTAATGTTGCAATAAAGGTCCAAATATGCTGAATGATGCACCCATATTCTGTGTCAGAATCTGCTTGACCAAAATAAAATACTAAATATGTGCATGTAACGCCTCTGCACTGGTTTAAACATGTTACAAGTTAGATACAATTTTATATTTTTCTTTGTGACCTTTGCTATTATTAAAGATAAGAGTCATGGATTAGTGGGATTTGTCCTTTGAGTGGTTTGCCTGTTTACACTGTAGATGTGGGCACCAATCATAAATATTGAATACCAAGGAAAGATTCACTTCTTCTTCAAAGTTCATCTTAAACTAAAAGGCATCCTTGCCACTCAAGGGCCTGATTCTCCACTGCCCAGCACCTTGTGTAGTCATTTACACCAGTGCAAAATGAGGGCACTGGGGGGGTAACACACTACCATTCTGCTTTGTTATTGTTTTACACTCACTCTGCACTGGTAAATGACACAAGGTGCAAGACAATGGAGAATCTCTCTCTGTACAGCTCTTCTTCTCTGCCCTTTTTATTTGGGGCGGGGGGGGCAGAGGTTTAATACAATATTTAAGGTGAGGAGTTTTTTCAGAAGAAATACTTTGCATTGTAGCCTGGATTATGGAAATGAGAAGCTGCAAGCACTGAAACACCCATGGTACTTTTGTGCTTTAAGCAGTGGCTAGAGATATTGGGCCTGATTCTCATTTATACTAAGGCCCTTTATACCACTCTGGCACCACAAGTTATATTTGTATCCATTGTAAAGCCTTTGTGCGCTTCCAGGGCAGTTTAAAGGACCCTGAGCATAAACGAAAGTCAGGCTCATCTGGACCGCCTTCATAGGGGAGCTCGGAGTCGTTATCTATAACCACAGAATAAAGGCTGGGAATGGGAAAGAAACCTCACAGTAACAGCAGTGATTCACTGGACATGTAGATGACAGGACAAGGGGCCTGCTGCTGCTCTCTAGCATAAAGCGGAGATGAATTCCTGTGGAGCCCAACCTCATTAACTCAACAAGGAGAGCAGCACTGAACATATCATGCTACACCTTGAATGGGCACGTGGCACCCTCTAATGTCTGGAAATAGCAGGTAAAGAAAGGGATGGATTTTACAAGTATAGCATATCTCTACCCTGATATGGGCTCAGCCCTCAACATTCAGAGCAATTGCTGAATTTTAAATTCCTCAAAGGTTGGGGGATGCTCAGCCCATTATAAAGAGACATTGATCCAGATTTAGGGCTGTGTAACAAACACCCCCAAATTCATGTGTTTTGGCTCAGGTCCACCTCTGATCTCTGCTACATTCTTTTCATTACTGATCTACTTTTGTAAGGTGCCCCTTTTCTTGGATCTTTGGTTTCAGGTTAATTCTGTCAAAGGTAAGAAAACAGCCAGGTGCAGATATGATTTGTCCAAGCACATTGGGTAAAACTATGTCTCACAGGTGTCTGATACTAGTGAAATATTAACTGCCTGGTGCAAGATTAAAAGCCATTTGGGAGTGAGAGAGAGAGAAAGTGAACTCAAACATCTCTCTAGCTACCTGCATTGGCCAGGCATATTAACTTCACAGTAAGTGAAGTTATTTTTACGAAATACGGTAACTTGATAAGTAAGATGAATGCTCATGTTGCAGTCTCTGTGGGAGATCAGCTAAATGCATTATTCAGATCTCAGAGAAGCATCCTAAATAGACTTATTCTGAAACAGTACATGTGAAAAATGCTCTTTGGTCTCGACAGTGCAGCAGTATCAACTCCTGCAAAGTAATATCATTTTTAAAAAATGACTCCAGGGATATTTCTCACTGCCTACTCTGAAACAAAGCTGTTTATTTAATGAGTGGGTTATCACCTCCTCCCCACCTCAAAACTCTCAGCATCAGTTTTCTCTAACTACTATTGTTACTATAGGAATAACACAGGGAAGCTGAACAAGCTGTTTCACCCATATTGACAGGTGTCTGCTGCTTTCCCCTCTGAGCCAGTACTGTGCGTCTGTATGTGTTACACAGGCATCTGGCTTGATTTCCTGCATGAGGATCCGGTGTTCTCCAAAGGGCTAGAAGAATCAGCCACACTGTCACAGCTGGTAGAAAAAACGTAATGTATATCCAATCTCCCTTAAAGAGAATATTTTCCTTTCACCCGAGTACTGTAGTTCAACACTGGCATCCTGTGGCCACAGAGTTTCAAGTAACTATGTTGCAAAACCTCAGAGCTTCTCACCAGAAAATGCAAACAAATATTGATGGTTAAGAAAATATTTTCTAGTTCCTAAACGTCAAGCCAAAGAAATCATAAACTGATGTGGACATCTCCGACTCAGAATAGGGCTGGTTAATTGCTGCTGGGAGGCACAATCTGGCCTATCACTGGCAGAAGTACATGTTGCATGCACACAAGGCACTTGTGCTACTTTATTAGGACAAGCTCATTTTAAAGGTCCAGTAAAGCCCAGTGGTGTGGAGTTGGGGAGAGCCCTTGATTTTTTATTTTAATAAACTGTAGTGGGGAAACCAACTTCTATTCAAATCTCTAGCTTTCACCAAGTGTCTGCAGCATAAGGCAAGCTTTTCACCCAGTTTTGTTTAACAAATTGCCCACCATTTCTCAAATCTCTTAGGAGATCTTGCCTATATTTCTGTTTGTACTGAAACTGTCTCATGATAAAACCTCACAAAATAGGGATGAGTAACAAAAATTAAAAAGGGAGTGGGACAGCATTTTTTAAAATTAACTGTACTGTTTTTTCGTCTCTAATCAAAAGAGCTTCAGACAGCTCTTCCCCAACACATCAAAAGTTTCACAGGTTTTTGAAAAAATTCCAAAAATAGCATATAAACAATTTTCCTCAATTAGATTCAGATGTAAAAAAAATACAGCTAAGTTACTTCAGGAAAATATGTTGGAAGTCATTCACAGAAAAGATGTAAACAACCATCATGACAATATGTCAAACATAAAGCATTTTATCCCATAACTTTGCTTTTTAATAACCATTAAGAATCAAAAAGAAAAGGAGTACTTGTGGCACCTTAGAGACTAACCAATTTATCTGAGCATAAGCTTTCGTGAGCTACAGCTCACGTCATCGGATGCATACTGTATGCAAAATAACTCACTAAATGCTGTAGCTCACGAAAGCTCATGCTCAAATAAATTGGTTAGTCTCTAAGGTGCCACAAGTACTCCTTTTCTTTTTGTGAATACAGACTAACACGGTGTTACTCTGAAACCTGTCATTAAGAATCACATCACCATCTAGGATCCGTTTTAATGAAGGATTAATTAAAGGATCCAGCACAGTTTACTTGAAACAAAGTCCTACTGCGGCCCATAGGTGTTTGGTTTGAGTAGTGAGTGCAGAATCAGACCTACATTTAGGACAATGCTTTAGTTGTCAGAAGCTGTTGTCCTCTCAAGGAAACATTTAATCTATTAGAACAGACAAATGACTGTAGGAGGAAGGTCAGTAACTTAACTGGGATCAGATACCTGTGTGGTAGGTGCACAGGGGTTCAGTAATCTGAAATGTCTTGTTTAAAAAATGCTTGTCTGTCTGATTGGTTTAAAGAATAAGCATGCTGCAGACGTGGCCGTTTAATTAGCCGGAGTTTAGTTTAATGGTTACAGCATTTGAGTGAAAAGCAAGTGGCTCTGCTGTCCCTGGAACAGAGTGGTGACAAGAATCGAAAGGCCTTTCCAGTTTGGGGCTTATCGCAGTGTGGCTGACCCTTTAAGGGGAGTTGGGTCTCAGCCCCATCTGTGACATACTTAACTTGCCACCCCAGGGGAAAATGGGTCATATGACTCAATCAGGCCTCTGGAATAGATAAGGGAGAAGCCTGGATACTCAGATGCCAGAGGGGAGATGGAAAGAGAAGGGAGGCCTCCAGGAAAGAAGCAAGTCTTGGGAGTTGCTGCTCATTAGAGAGCCATCCCATAGGAGTTCAGGAGGGACTAAGAGGGAGAAACTGGAAACAGCCTGGGAACGGCTGAAAGCTGAGGTGTGTCAAGTTGTATGAGTTATTGAAATTGGACCAGACGCTAAGAAAGAAGGGGCTGGGCACCGTTTGATATTGGCAAGATGACTCTGGCTTTGTGTTTATGTTTGTACTGGTATAGCCTGGAAGGGGTGGTGTTTTTGTTAATTACTTAGCTGGAGGGCCAAATCACTGCAGCAGCCAAACTGGGCTATGGAGTTTTTGAGCAGTATTAACAAGGGGGGTGGGAGGAGTGAGGCCCAGTGATAAGGGCCACCCCATGCTATGAGAGAGTGTTTTGGGGGTGGCAGCCCCATTACAGGGATCGACTGAAAAGTTCTGAGAGAGAAGGAAGAGTCCCACTTTAATGTGGACTTACCTAAGAGCCTTCTGAACCACCTTGGCTTCTTGTCCCATATGATAAAGAGGTAGTAGGCGGGGACACCAGTCAGGGTTATTGCAAAGCCTATTCCTGTATTGACAGGATCAGAGTAAAGTGACAGTGCAACCATGAAGAGGCAGGTGAAGGAAAACAAAGCTGGAATAAATAGCGGCACCTGAAACACAGGCCAAAAAAACCCCACAAAAAACGTTATTACTTTCCACTGACCTTGGTTATTGAATGACACTGGGATTTAATGTTCCATGAAATGTAAATTGGATAAAACACAGCAGCACACTATGGTTCTGCAGAAATACTAGTGTTTTGGAACATGTCTTTGAAATGTGAGTAAGTAAAGAATATAAATTAAATACAGTGTTACGCAGTAAGTTCTACAGCAGTCTCTTAATTACACACTAACACACCACAGCACTTTACATCCTTTAAAATGTAAGAGTCATAAATATGTTATATTACAAAAGTCCTTCCTCTAGTCCTCTCTCAGATAAGCAGCACTAACTATAGTAAAGATTTCCTCTTTGATAATTACCTATTACACTCTATTTTAAAATAAAGCAAAGCGCTCAAGTCACCAGCTGTCTTGTAAAATTATTAAGTACATACTGATATCCTTCCTAAGGTACAAAACAAAATCTGGCTGGAGGAGCGCAAGTTAAATTGTCATTTGACCACGGATAAAAGATATTTGATAGCATTAGGTAACTGACAGTTACTGAAGAAGTATTGTGCTTCTGACAGCATGACTGATTATGTTATCAATGCCATTCTGAAAGCAGAAAAAATAGCAATTAATTCTCTCAACTTTCGAGGGTGATGCTGTAAACTGTCTTTTCACCTCTTTGAAGGAGGTGCATGATGGTGCTGCTAACTAGAAGCCTAGTGTAATGGAGAATTCTCAAGAGATGATCCCCTTGCCTTTAGACATTACCAATTCTCTATTGTACCCTGTCAAAGTGTTGTAAAAAAGAAATCACCGAGAAATGTGCTAAGCTGCTGCCCTTCATTTATACGCCTACAAAAATGCAACAAGGCAAATTATTTTCTAAGTTAAGGTAAGTTTCTTCCTCATATTTAAATAGGGATAGGTTTTTGCTGCTCTTACTCATGCTAAATACTGTCTTGCTATACAAGTAACCTCACTGGGAATATTCACATAGTAAGGTACTACTTAATATAAATAAGTGTGGCAGAATCAAGGCCGAAATAACTAGCAGGCCAGATGGAGCAATTTTTCTGGGTGCAATTTAGTGCTCAAAAGTAACTGCCTGAAATTGTGGGTACAAATACCAGTAATTTAATGTCTAATGACCTGTTTGTACCTGAAATTGGTGATTAATGCCAAATAAGGCTCTGCAGAGAGATTAGGAAAATAAAAATTAAAAAAATACCTTCTTGATGTCTAATTACCAATTTTTGTTCCTGACATTAATTCTGGTTGCAAAATGTAGATGACGTTGTTTGAGCCTGCAAACCAAAGGCCAGACTGAGGCCCAGCTGCAATGCCCCCAAAATACTGGCAGTTTGAAAGATACACAGCTGTGTACAATTAGGAGGCATCTTCAAACAGTTTGTTAGATTACAGAGCAGTCAGAACCTACTACCTTACTTCCTCAACACGGTGTGAGCAAAATTGATCAAACACCTTCACTTTCACACACGAACCTAAATATAAACATACAACTGCTTCTCCCCAAACCCCATCAACAGTGAACAAGAAAGACTTCTTCTCTGGAGAGAAACATGGCTAGATTAATATATTTGCTCTTCATCAGAGATCTTGTAGCGAAACAAGCTGGGAATTCTAAAGTTAAACATTTAAACTACAGTAAAAGAATCAATTCTGTTAACATTGGTTGCCCGCCAGCAGCTAACATTTTACTCCAGAAAATCTGTTCCCTTATCATCCGTCTGTGGACTAGGGGAGGGTTAAGTACAGGGAGAGAGATTTATGTAAAAACAGTCAGATTGCTGAAGTTACCTTGAAAGGACGAGGCATATCAGGACGTTTATATCTGAGATAAATCAGCCCAACAACTACCAGTCCAATAAAAAGCCACCTGGCGAAACTGAGGAAGTTCAGGAGGCTGTACAGATCCCCAGTGAAGAGCATTATCATTGTTAGAGGGTGCTGCAAAAGAAATTCAGAGCATAAGAGAGACTTAATGCACACACTTCTTTTATTTATATCATCTTGTATTTATAGTATGACTTTCGTCCCATAACCAATCACAAACTACACACATACTGCACCTCTGAAATGCAACCACCTCTGGAGTGGAGAACAGCAGCTAAATTGTCACACAGAAGGATGTACACAGCAGGGGAAGGGGAAATTTTGGTCAACACCAGGAAAGCCCCTACCCTTATGAGAAGTGCCCTGAGATCTTTAATGTCTACATAGAGCACACAGGAACTCAGGTTATGTCTAAACTAGACTTTTGCACTTTGGCAGTTAATTAAATTTGCAGTTCCTAATATGTTTGTAAAAACTAGTGTAGAAACTCCCCACACATTTGTTCTAGGCTACAAACTTTTTTTTTTAATCAGAGGGATCAGCCTAGGTTAAAGAATAAACATTTATAGCCTGGATCAAATGGCTGGGGATTGTCCACACTCGCTTTTACAAGCATGTTAAGTATCACAATAACGCAAGGTAAAAATGTCTAGTGAAAACCAGCTCTCTGTTTTTATGGTCTAATTCAAAAGGCACAGCCAATTTATCCTTTTTGGAATGAAGGGCTAGGTCAACCTGGCTATAGGCTATGTGTTGACTGCCAAACAAAAAAGTAAAAAATCCTTAAAAAAAGTGGAGACAGGCTGTATAGTTTTTACTGAGATGTAGTGAGGCAAGGTCAACCCTGGGTGGGAGGTGGAGGCATGTAAGGCTGGCCTTGCCTAGCTAAATTGTGATAAAAACTACCTCTACCTTGTCTCCACTAGGATTTTACAGTGAGATAATTAACTTGTTTGGTTTTTCAGTGAAAAAAACTAACGCACCACACATAGATTTTTGGCAGTAAAGACCTCTTTGGGATTTGGACAGGAAGTGTAAATATTTCAAACACGGGGCTTACCCCACTGAACACCCCCTCTGACTTCCAGCCCATTATCATTTCCACAGTCCCCCAAATGTGCTAGTTTTTTTTACAAATAAAAGGTACAGGATAAAATCCTCACCTCATGAAATCAATGGGAATTCAGCATTTGACTTCAGTGCGGCCAGGATTTCACCCATAGACCGTGCCCCCCTAAAATCTAACTTTAAGCATGATGCTGCAATGCAGGGAAACCAATGGTGGAGGACAGAAATAGGGGTAAGACACAAAAAAGGCTACAAATAGGATCACATGGTTACTTCAGCTTGTTACATGCATATCTTGATATTAAGAGTTCCCCTAGCCACAAATAAGCTGGCATGTAATAAGCAATATCTTCCTTTCTTCACTTTGTGTACTGAGCCTCGAGCACTGAATGTGCTCATTTTCCTCCTCTCCCCAAAACAAGCTCAGCCCTCTACATAACACACAACAGGAAAACGCAGAGATGCTAAGGGTCAGCGCAGAAAATCATCTTTGTAACAACTGCACTTATATCTAGGATGGCATGAACAAGAGGAAAGAGTGTGCATAAAAGCCATCTTCATATAGAAGCATGCTGCTTCTAGAAGGAAAAGTAGTGTGTGTAACTGGTACTAGCACAATAAAAGTGAACTCAGGAAAGCTGCACTGTGCCACGTGCTAAACAGAAATGTAAGTCACAAAAGAGTCAATAAAATATTTAGCAAAACAAATGGAAGATTGCAGGGTAAAACAAATACATTAAAACATTCTCTCCCCCCCCCCCCCGCCCCCACTTAGGGAACCCAATTTTCAAACTTGGGCACCTAAATTTAGATGAATAAATTTAAAATGAAACATTTAGTGTATGGCTCCACTGCAATTGGATGTGTGATTGCAGCACATGGAGACATACCTGAGCTAGCTTTAATCTTGCTAGGGCAGGTACCAATAGCAGTGAAACCATGGCAGCGCGGAAGCCAGCACAATATGTACCCAGCCTCCCTAGCGGGCTTGTAATCAGGTAGCTAGCCCATCCTGCTGAGCTCCGTTGCTATTAGCACTTGCGCTAGCTAGACTAAAGTTAGCTTGGGTGTGTCAGCACATGCTATAACCACACCTGTGTCTGACTGCAGTGTAAACAGACCCTTAAACTGATATGTGCACATCCAAAGTGAGTATTCAGGCACCTATTGTAAGTGTTTATTTAGGCCCAAATCCTGCTATCTGATTGGATCAGCAGACTCCCTACACCAACATGGCGTCCCACTCAGGTCGGTGGGATTGCACATGTATACAAGGGTCAAGCCATCTGAAGCAGGGCCATTGGTTCCTCAGGGCCTGATGCTGACAGGTGCTGCGTACCCACAATCCCCACAGAAGACTGAGTCCTAAATGGAAATTTATTTACAGCCATAACATTAGGCAACTGAGTTTGAAAATTAGGGCCTGAGTTACTGCTCTTCTTTTTTCCTAATGCTTTCCTGTATAAATTAGTCTTCAGTGTGAACACAGAGCCAACTTTTAGCTGTGAGTCTGTCTTAGGAATTGGTAACTGGCCCATCACTATACTACCTTGTGCTTTTCCTTTCTTCTCATAGCCCTTTCACAATTGTTTCTCTGTTCCCCATCTTTTCAGACACATGTTCTCACAAAGATTAAAAAGCAATCACTGCACTGCTCAGGGCTTCCCTCTCCTACATTACCTTTGTGTATCATGGTTTGCATTTTTCACATTACGGTGCTCTCAGACACTACTGTTTAGCTATGCTTCCAATTAAGTGAATTTGAGTTTTATTTCTCTACTTCCTTTTTCTATGAGAATTCATGTCACTGAAAGGGGTCCAATTAATCACTTTCTTTCAACTTTCCAAATCCTTAGAAATAAAGTGTAATGAGACAGGATTTAGGTAGCAGCCACAAAGAGCTAAGTGCTACCATCAGAAACACAGAGGAGGAGGCACTAGAATAGATCACTTCAATGCCTACATTCCTCTGCCCCTCACCAAACCACAAAATATAAATAAATAAATGAGACTCCAGCAGTGCCCCCAAGTTCTGCTTGAATCCTCCTGTGCAAGCTTGTAATACAGAATATTGTGCAGGAACATTTGGTTATATGATTTACCAAAACAATGACAGCTGGCAGAGGAGTGTGCTTGCGGACATGAATCATGGAGAGAATTTCCGGAAGGTGACCCTCACGGGATGCAACGTAGAACATCCTGGTGAGAAGTAAATGTGGACAGACTTTAAATACACTCTATTACAAAGAGAAGTCAAAGCAGCTCACTAGAGATGCAGAACACATTCAGAGTTATCCTCAGCAGCTCTACTTATTTTTATTGAAGACATTCAGATTTTAAAAGATAACAGAAGCCTATACTCAGAAACCAAAGCAAAAGGCTTATAACCATTCCCCATCCCGACATTATCAGTCTTTACCAGCAGTTAATATTAGTGTTTTCTCACATTTACCCTACCCCATAGAAATAAAGCATCAATCCATTAGGTATTACATTAAAAGGATTAATTTTAAAGCAATTCACAGGGCTTTAGCAATGTGATAGTAATGCCAAACATGATAAAAGTCATAAAGACTATTGTAGTCAACCTCTCCTGATAGTTAAAGGAATTAATCCGGGTTTCATTTGCCCTTCTTGGTTTTGAGTCATGCCTTAACTAGTTCAAAAAAGAACAAGGTAAGTTCATGGAGGATAGGTCCATCAGTGGTTATTAGCCAGGATGGGTAGAAATGGTGTCCCTAGCCTGTGTTTGCCAGAAACTGGGAATGAGCGACAGGGAATGGATCACTTGATGATTCCCTGTTCTGTTCATTCCCTCTAGGGCACCTGGCAATTGGCCACTGTCGGAAGACAGGAAACTGGGCTAGATGGACCTTTGGTCTGACCCAGTATGGCTGTTCTTATGTTCTTACCCAGCTCCCCCACACACTCCAATAATACCTGGATCTTCTCACCTGGAAACTGCAAAGACACCACCATTCATAGATCCAAAGCAGGAAAGGGCGACAAATATTGGAACGGCTAATGAAAAATTTCCCATTAATCGTTCAGCAAAGGTCTGGTAAAAGAGAGCAACATGAATTAACAGAAAAAATAGTTTCTACAAGATCCCATTCTATAACTTTCTGTGACATTGTACTGCACATTTGTCATCTTCTCTTCACTGGTGAGATCCAACGTACTGTGGACAAGTGTCTCCCACTCATACTCAGTAGGTAGCACCTTATTCAGACAGCAAAGCCTTATTTCAGTGTGGCTACTTATCAGTTAAGGTACTATTACATGGAAGAGGGGTAGACTCTGCCCCTAATATTTGTTTTAAATACTGTCAGCTGTCAACTATTCATTTACATTCTATGAAGGAGAATCGATGTCTAATCCACATTTGTCATACATATACAAACATGCATAATATTTTGTACAATGATCACCACACTGAGCTTCCAAAAAAAAAAAAAGGAGGACTTGTGGCACCTTAGAGACTAACAAATTTATCTGAGCATAAGCTTTCGTGAGCTACAGCTCACTTCATCGGAATGCATCCGATGAAGTGAGCTGTAGCTCACGAAAGCTTATGCTCAGATAAATTTGTTAGTCTCTAAGGTGCCACAAGTCCTCCTTTTCTTTTTGCGAATACAGATGAACACGGCTGCTACTCTGAATACTTAGCTTCCGTCATCCTACAGTCTATAATAGCCAGTCACATCTCACTCTCCTAGGTCATTACTATAAGAGTTTTGTTTCTTATCCTCGTGGTTTGAAGGATCACACAGATGCTGCCCGTGATTTTCTGTGGTCCCACGAAACATTCTGCTGCTAGATTTTATACATGTTACAGAATTAGTCATTTGAAAACAGGGTGTTCAGATTCTCCTATTGAAAAAACCCTTAGCTGTATCAATATTAGCATGTGGTTTTACACTTGTTCATTGCAAGACAGATGCCAAAAAAATAATTGACATGACCACAGTTCAGCAAAACACTTAAACCCGTACTTGACCTTAAGCATGCACTTAAGTCCCAGCAACTCTAAAAAGTCAGCTGAATAGGGACAGGCTAATGCTATCCACAAGTTTAAATTCATCCCTATGCATCAATAAGGAATCCAATAAAAGTCAATGAGACTTAAGCCCATGTTTAAGTGCTTTGCTAAATTGGGGCCTTGCAAGGGTGTTTTTGTGTAGCTTCATTATAAGTGTCCCACTTTTTTTATTCTTATTTTCAGGGGGAAATGATCATTTTTAACAGCAGCAGATCCATTTTAACTGTAGCCAGATCTATACATTTGTATTTTTCATCCATAACTTACCACTGCCACGGCCTCTGAATTTAGCAATTCCTCAGGGCTGATTGTAGTGAAATAGGCCACATTTGTTAACACATAGCCAACTGTGACAATAACCATTGAAACGCATATTGCGAGTGGTATGTTTCTGGAATACACAAAGAAGCTCATTAGTTGCAATCTGCTAGTCATTCCCTGAAAATGAAGCAAATAAGAACATGAGAAAAAGCCATTTGGTCTTTGTATCCCTATATCTATGATTGGCATGAACAGATGAGCAGTTGGTGATCTAAAAAATTATAACTAGAAGCTACAGGTAAAAATAAATAAATTTATGTTCCATGTCTCTAATTTGAGTCAACTATTCAAATAATACATAGTCAGGCATATTCTGCCCTCAGTCAGGCATATGCAACAGTGCCCTCAAAAGCTCTACCATGTGCCAACTGACATTCACACCGAGGAGTGAAATTTATGAAGATAACTGAAGATTGAGTTTGCCTCAGAAATAGCAGCAATAAGCATGTAAAACCCTGCTATTTTATCAATATGGGAGGAGGAACAACATGTTAATAAACAATAATAAGAGCTTTGTATTATACAACACTTTTGATCAGAAGCTCTCAAAGGAGCAAGTGTCATTATCCTTTTTTTTTTTTTTTTTTTTTTTAATTAAGGGAAACCAAGGTGCAGAGGCAAAATGACATGTCCAAGGTCGTGCCAATGGCTGAGCTGGGAATAGAAACCAGGTCTCCTGAATCCCAGTCCAGTGCTCTACTCAGTAAACAACACTGCCTCCCTTAAAATGACCTCTTCTGGTTCAGACCAAGAAGGGATTCAGCTTTGAGAAATAATTAATCAATCCAAGTTAACAGGAAGCAGCATGGTAGATACAGGATATGCATTGCCTTGAGAAGGGGTTGCTCCTGCTTCTTGGCTATTCCCTTCAGTCAGGAGTAAAGCTAGGTGAAAACAGATTTTTTAAGTTCACTGGCAATTCTAAAAATCTGGGAAGAATTTGTTTTGGGTTAACCTGAAATGGAATATTTTTAAAAATTTTCAGCAAATTGAAGAAAAAAATATAATTGTGTGTCCAATCAACATCTTATTGGGCTCAAAACAAAAACATTTCAGTTTTGAGCATTTTTGATTATTTTGATTTTTTTAAATTTTGAAATAAAAATTTGTTTTGAACCAAAAACACAAACAAAAAACATTCTTTCAAAAATGGCAAAACAAAACATTTTGATCTCAACGCTTTACTTTCGATGTGATTTAAAGGTTGTTACATGTAGCAATCTTCTGTACGAAAAACAATGGACACGGTCAACTATGGGAGGAAAGATCAGGAGTTCTGGATGATCCACAGAACCTGCTAGCACACATCCCAGAAGAAATAAAATCAACTCACTCAAAGAGCGCCTTTGGGATTCAACACACTGACCCATTATGTGTTGGTTTTTGTCATAACTCTTGCAAACTACATTGCCACTCCTAGGTAAGAATTTAATAAGGACCTTCTTTAACATTGTAGGCTGCTGGCCTGTCTTCCACAAAGGCCCTTTTCCTCAGAGCTTAATTTATTATTCAAAACACAAACACACAAAAAAGTTATTCCCAGTCTTCCTATAAGCTATCCTGGAGCCCCCTCTCCAGTGCCTACCACAAGAACCCATAGGTTTGCCAATTTTGCTTGGATGTATTCCTGAAGGTTTCATCACATGACATAATCTTTAATTAAAGATTCATCTTTAATTCCTGGAGACTCCAAGACAATCCTGGAGGGTTGATAACCCTAGGAACCAACATTCTTCATGTGGTGCTGTTCCCTTGGCCCAGGGACTTCCTCCTCCTCCTCCTATCACTACCACTATCACCATCACCACCCAGTTCCTGGCAGCTCTCCCACCATCTGAGCCATTTTCTGGCTCTTATAACTACCTCATGCCCTTCCAGCTGGGTCTAAGAATCCCTTCTACCAGGCCCAAACACATGTCCTTAAAGGGGTCTGCCTGAAAACAGGACTGGCTGGCTCTAGGCCCCCTGGCCTTTAAAGGGGCAGAGCACCTTGTTGCAGATACCTTTACAGACCTTTCAAGTTGAAAGGAGGTTATGGAATGAGATGTTAAAAATGCAGTGGTGGTGTACACTGTTCCCCATCTTAACTACGTTAGAAACCATGGTGATGAGTACTATAGAAACTAGAGAGATAATTAGGATCATGTAGCAATGATTGCAATATGATGTACATTGTGGCATTGCATAAGCCCAATGCTATTACAGGAAGAGGCCCACAGTCTCAGGTAACTATAGAAAAAGGGAACCCATCAGGTTGTATATGTCATTCAATGCAAGACACAATGGCGGCGTGGATAGCACACAATACAGAATTCAAGTACTGGTGGGAAAGCCATGAAATTACTGCATTGTTACCAATATATATGTCCTCTACTTGCTGGTATAATCTCCTATTCTGACTTTCTTGAGTTCAGGCAGCCAAAACCTTCAACTACCTGAGCTAAAACTGTCTGCTCTTCATCTTGAGTACTTATCAACCCTTAAAGAACCTTAGCACTACAAGGTGCCTCTAATTCAGATCTCAATATAATGTCCTCTAAAATAAAATGGCAGTTCAAAACCAAAGAAGTAAAAAGCACTTTAAAACCTGAGAGTATTTAGCACACTGAGTCCTGGCTCATTATGCTGAGTACCGCTAAAAACTCTGCTGATAGCAACAACAACAACAACAAAACATAACTAGTCAGCAAGTGCCATTCATTACATTGCCTGAAGATTGGGAATCATCATGTTCCCAAAAGCCTTGAGCAGAATAAGAGGCTTGGTGACCTCTAAGTTCTTAGTGCTCTTATGTAAAAGTGCTTCATCTATACCTCTTTTTTCTCTCCCAACACGATCAGGCCCTTAGGGGATTGCAATACATTATCATGTAACACCAGTGAGTGCTGCTTGTTAGATGGCTGCTTGCAATGGCAAATTTTGACAAAAGTGACGATCCAGTTTCATGATTTAAGGGATGAGTAATCCAGCCCTGGTTGACCTCTCATTGACGCATCTGTTCAGAATTGTGACTTAATCATTGTATAGCACATCAAGCCAGATTTGAACACTACGTTAAAATACTAAGTAGGAGCTTTAAAAGAGTCTTTTCTACTGGTCAAATTGGAGAGAGAATTCCCAGCCTGCAATAAGATAACTTTATTCACCTCTATCTCATAAATTAATCCTTTCACCATTACGTGAGTAGCTATAATGCCAGAAGAAAAACTGGAGTTACGAAACAAGTGCAAGTGAGCATGCTCAATGAAGTAAATTCACTCCGGATACACTGGATCCATATTAATACTCCATAGTAGTGGGCATTTGTTTACACTGCATTTAACAGGACCCATTATGTACTATTTATCCATAAGGTCATATGAGAGACATAATTGTTATCTATAAGGCATTGAAAGGCTTATGACACTTACATCGACAAAGGAATTTACGCATATAAAATCCAAATTTAGGTACTACTGATATCCACAAAACCCCTGTTCAGCTGCCACCAAATGCTGAAGGCACCTGAATTCATTTGTACCTACATTTGCAGGGTAAATTCCCTTAGGCACCTAAGTTTCTGCTTCTGGGCATGCTGCCTGGCACAGGCACCAGGACACCTATTTCACAACTAAGGCCCAGCATGATCTTCAAACCAGGTGCTTATAGGCAGGGAAACATCTATCTTGCCTATGGGGCCTGAGCCAGTAGGAGTGCTAAGAGCATGCCTGACTCCTTACAAAAGAGCCAGGGGGGGAGGAGGAAGCCTCTGATACAACCTTTAGGCCAATGGTGAGGATACAGCAGACGCTCATTAGTAGCAACATATCGGTGTCCTTTTGCTATGTTGTTCCAAAGTGGCTGTTGCTGTTATGGGTAGTGTCGACAATTCACAGTAGGGAAAGTGTTCCCAGGGGAAATGTTGCTTGTAAGCAGCAGTTGCTCTTACAAGGTGTGGCTGCAAACAAGTATCGATCTCACCTAGGATGTGGTACTCACCTGGTTCAATTCCTTCTCTGCTTCAGGAGTAGGGATTTGAACAGGGCTTCCCCACCTCTCAGGTGATTGCCCTAAATACTGGACTATAGTGTCACTCTCACTCTTTCTGTGGGCCAGTTAATATTTAGGGAACATTCAAACATCTGGGTGCCTATCCCAACCGAACCAAGCCTCTACACTTTTTAAGATTTACCCATGACTAGTTACTATTGAGGGGCAAATCCCACTTTCCTGCCCTACATATGGTGCAGTTCCAATGCAGGAACAGGGAAGTCTGAATTGGGGGTGTGCACACCATGTGCTCCACGGAACACAAGTGAGAGAGGCTCCCTGCATCCCAGAAAAATTAGGGGGTAGGAATGGATTTGGTAAACCTGTAACTGTATAGATGCAAAAGTCATTCATCTGCCCCTACTGTCAGAGCTCCACTACTTAGTTATGGACCGGGAGAGAATTTCTGCCTTCCTGGATTCTGCGGACCTCCCTAGGTCACAGCCCAGTTACTCAGGCTATACACTGGGTTTAGGATTTGATCCTAAGTGTAGCAAAATCATAGCTCATCCAGCAATCTGGTCTGCTACTGCATTACTCACTGTAAATATTTTCAAGAGAAACATACAGGGAAGACACAGTAAGGAAAAGATGAGAACCTGGGGATAGGAAGAGCAACTTCAATAAGTCAGGTTATGAACATTCCCAGAGGTCTACAGCTCATATCCCAGCTTTAATGACAAGCTTTATAACAACAAACTGTCAGTGGTCAGAGCTGAGACCACTGCAGGCTGCTCTTTCCACGAAATGACAGTCATACAGTCAAAATATGCTCAACAGATTGATCTGAGTTCACAGTCATAACGTATGGTGTGTCTCCGCACACCGTATAGCTCCGCGGCCAAGCAAAAAGTCATTTCCTTGTATTCACTTTAAATGTAGATGTCAAGGTTCCTCCCCCACTCTGAACTCTAGGGTACAGATGTGGGGACCTGCATGAAAAACCTCCTAAGCTTATCTTTACCAGCTTAGGTCAAAACTTCCCCAAGGTACAAAATATTCCACCCTTTTGTCCTTGGACTGGCCGCTACCACCACCAAACAAATACTGGTTACTGGGGAAGAGCTGTTTGGACACGTCTTTCCCCCCAAAATACTTCCCAAAAACCTTGCACCCTACTTCCTGGACAAGGTTTGGTAAAAAGCCTCACCAATTTGCCTAGGCGACTACAGACCCAGACCCTTGGATCTTAAGAACAATGAACAATCCTCCCAACACTTGCACCCTCCCTTTCCTGGGAAATGTTGGATAAAAAGCCTCACCAATTTGCATAGGTGACCACAGACCCAAACCCCTGGATCTGAGAACAATGAAAAAGCATTCAGTTTTCTTACAAGAAGACTTTTAATAAAAATAGAATTAGAAATAAGAAATCCCCCCTGTAAAATCAGGATGGTAAATACCTTACAGGGTAATTAGATTCAAAACATAGAGAACCCCTCTAGGCAAAAACCTTAAGTTACAAAAAAGATACACAGACAGAAATAGTTATTCTATTCAGCACAATTCTTTTCTCAGCCATTTAAAGAAATCATAATCTAACACATACCTAGCTAGATTACTTACTAAAAGTTCTAAGGCTTCATTCCTGGTCTATCCCCGGCAAAGACAAAATGTAGACAGACACACAAACCCTTTGTTTCTCTCCCTCCTACCAGCTTTTGAAAGTATCTTGTCTCCTCATTGGTCATTTTGGTCAGGTGCCAGTGAGGTTACCTTTAGCTTCTTAACCCTTTACAGGTCAGAGGAGATTTCCTCTGGCCAGGAGGGATTTTAAAGGGGTTTACCCTTCCCTTTCTATTTATGACAGTAGATTTTACTAAAGCCTTAGCTCAGCCCATTGTCCAGGGAAAAACTCCGTACACAAAAAAGTGAGGCTACAGGCCTGCAAGAAGACGTGAAAAGGGAGCAGTTATAGATTAGCAGCTGGATAAAGGCAAAGGAGCAAATATAAAAAGCAAAGTAAGAGAAAAACTACAGTAAAACAGGCACACACAGAGAAAAAAAGTAAACAGAATATAGGAAATGCAGGATCTTAAGCAATCAATGATTTGCTCATACTCCCTTACATATCTTTGGTGGAATATAATGCCCGGGAAAAGAGAAGAGCTCACTCATGGGCTTATCCAACCTACAGAGTTGTACTAGTTCAATTTCAGGTGTGATTTTAAACCTACTTACTGTATTTAGTTCAATTAGTGCAAAACGCTATGTGAACCCTCTTAGTTTGGCTGAAACCGGATTTATTTCAGTACAGTTTAGATTGATTAGGAGCAAGTTTAAACTGATCTGAAGTATGCCACTCTTAAAACAGAAATAGGAATGTCCACCTCGGGGTGTGCACTGGTTCAGCTAAATCTGTTTAATTTAACTGGTGCAAATTTTAATGTGGATAACATATTTGAAAGCAAAGGCAATTCTGAAATGAGATGGAGGTTTCAGTCTTCAGTAATGCATGTAACAAACAGCCATTATCTGCCAAATTCCTATCTGTCTAATGAGAGTGTATTGCCCTTACACTGCAGCAGTTTCATATTAAATTCATTGATAAAAGGCACAATCTCTCATAGAACTCTGCTCTCCCTTTCACATGATAAGAACATGATAAGTCAAATTTCCTACATAGTCCAGCAAAATTGCAGATTTTTGCTCTTCAAAGCTAATATAAATTATGGGCCTGATCCTATCACTGAAAGCAATTGGATTTGAGTTCTTGATTTTCAATGGAGCCGGATCAGACCCATTGTTTGCAAAACACAATGCAACTAGTCCAGTGTACCAAAATAAACAAAAAACAAAGGAAATTACTTATTATCATTTGGGTAATAAATGTACTATCTTGTAATAATGGTGAAGGCAGTTAATATTACTGCTGAGTAAACCCTAATGAGCAGAAGTCTTAACTTCTTTCACATGGCTACAATGTTACTATGGCAGGAAATGAAGTTTGGTTTTCATTATGCAGTACTGTACATACTGTTTATTTCTTTAGTGTGCTAAAAATTTACCATCATAGGCCTTTCAGGTTCCTTTATAGGAATTACCCTTGTGCAATGATATTTCCTCAGGGAATCACTGAAGTCTTTTAAAAACAATTCTGTAAGTGCATTGCTTCCAGATTTAGACAATTTAAAAATTGTCTATTACATGAGTAATAGCGCCACATTCATGGTGGCAGATGTCCAGAAGACGTTTGTGCTACACGTTTCCCCCAAATAATAGTCATGGAAGAAAATAAATGCAGCACAGAAAGGGAGCAAACATGTGACTAGTGCTTGGAAGGAGCCAGGAGCTCAGAAGAAGCCAGGAACTCAGTGGAAGCACAGATGACGCACAGGCTAGGAGTAACATCTCTGGGGTCTTAGGTCTGTATCCACAGATTTTCAGCCTATGCCTGCATGCATGAATGCATCAAATCCACAGACAGAACAAAAGGATGTGTAACATTTGCAAGTCTGCATCCACAGATCTGTTGGTATTTCCCATGAAGAATGGGGGGCATACAATATAACCCATTATGGTGAAGGAGAAATCAAAATGA
The DNA here is from genome assembly GCF_965152275.1 of Natator depressus. Lineage (NCBI taxonomy): Eukaryota > Metazoa > Chordata > Testudines > Cheloniidae > Natator > Natator depressus. The sequence continues at coordinate 50,437,859 of NC_134237.1, forward strand.
TTCACACCTGTCCTGTAAAATTTAAAAAGGCTGCCATCTTCATTTTCTGTAACAGGAAAGGGGGTGGGGATGTAAAATGGACACAAAGAACTGAAAAAGAGTACCACCTCCCAGGGCAATCGAGCACAAATGGGCTTGAAGTTGTGAACTTTGTGTACTGTGTGGTTTAGAACCCCAGTTTTCACTGCTTCAGATCCTGAGTGAGCACTTTTGAAAATACTAATGAGAACATGTGCAATAATTTTTAGGCTTGTAGCCTTGAGCCATAAGTGATTATTATTTTGATTATTGTAGGGAACATTGTGTGAAGAAAATCATTGCTCTTTTCCCTTCAATGCCTGTCAATACGTTTCATTCCCAGCATCCATATGTTCTGAACTAGGATTGTTATTTATGGTCTTGCAGCTCAGACAATCTTAAATCAAGTGAGCTCTATTCATCGTCTTTTGATCATGACTTTCTGGGGAGAGAAAGGGTAGGCCATTAAGCCACAATTTCATTTGCACCACCCCATGTGCCAAAGAAGTTATTGCTAGAATGAGAGTTAAAGGACCTGATTCTCTGCTTCACTGTATTAGTTTTATGCTATTGATATCAATGGAGATACACCAGCATGACAGAGCATGACAGGTGTAACAGAGTAGAGAATCAGGCCTTCTCACTTTCTGTCACCTAGCAAGGGAAGCAAAATGCTTTTAATTACTTGCTTTTTGACTCACCTCACTTGGATTATAATTGGTTTCACTTAATAAAGGGCCTGCTGCATGACTAACTGACTCGGACAGGTCAAACAATGTTAAAACAGTGGATTTAATTCACTACTCTGAATTTTTATTTATTTATTTATTTATTTTACAGCAGTGGCTTAAAATGCTCTCACAGCCAGAACTCAGGACCTATAATGGTACCAGCTGTAAGGGCTAAACATTGATCTCCACAGCATATTGTCCAAACCAAACATTTTTAGTCTCAGGACTGAGCAGAAGTAAACATGTCAAAAGCCTTTGGCAGGTTTGGTGCCAAGTGCCCCATTCACACACTGGTTATTTTTAACATGGTTTAAACTTGACTACAGCCATACCATGTTCTAACGCAGTTTGGCTGGCCAGGTTGCACATTAGAACACACGATTCTAAATATGTTCAAGCCCTGGCTGCCATCTAGTTAAGGTGGTATCTTCCATAAAAAAAAATAAAAAAAAATTTACAGAGGAATGGAATGAACTCGTTCAGCTGAAGCTTGGTGTAATCAACTAAAGAGGGTTCACACTTTTTATTGTTTTAGACCATAGAAGGCAGTAATGATAAATTGCTCAACTTTTGACATTTTTGCACATTTACACTTTAATCGGCTTTATATCATGTTCATAATGAAATCCCTCATCTTCCTGCACAGAATGGATAAGCACTCCTGGTATTCTCAAGAAAACATCAGAAGTAAATGATATATTAAAATTTAAGGCCAGGATCCTCAGCTGTGAGTGAACAGCACACAGAACATCTTAGGGAGTGAATGTGTGTAGTGGGGCAAGTGTGTAAAACTGGCTTTGAACCATGTTTGTACTCCCCAGGTCCTGAGCGGACTGTGCAATAGCCTGGTCTTCCAGCCTCAGTTAGACTGTCCTTAAGGCTGCCCTAAATTTCAGTATCTGCCAACAGGTCTAGAGGGAAAGCCTTGGCCATGACCCCTTTGCAATCTGGATTTTACAACCCTAGATCTCAGTTTTACCTTCTCCTCAGCTGCTACAGGAAATGCATAAACACACACATCCCAACAGAAGGCTTAAAAAAATAGAGGGGGGCAATTATATATTAAAAAATGAGAGAGAGAGAGAAATATTTTATTGCACCATGTTCTCATATGACTTCAGAATGATTGAATTTCTGAACACCTGATTTATGAGCAGGACGTACTGCCCCCAGCCAAAATCATTTTTAGTATTAAAAGAAAAAAAAGAAGTCTCCTGAAATTCAAGTCAGATTTAATATCAAACATAGCACATGAGTGCTGGGTGTGCTGCCGCACCCCCTGGCTTGAAATGGTTTCCATCATATACAGGGTTTACAGTTTTGTTCTATGGCTTTCAGCACCCCCCACTATAAAAACTGTTCCAATGCCACTGACATAGCAGCAGCCATATACAAGTGCTTTCCCATAAATCATGAAGACCACACTAGCCAATGAACTGGCAGCCACGGGCATGGAACTTAGAGGTACAGACAAGGGGATCTGAGTTGGGAAAGGAGTTGACTGGGCCTCGCAGCTCTGGATGTCTGAGCCAGTTGAAACCAATTGCCGTACAACTATAATATCATTGCCAGGGAAGAGAGATGGGGCAGGGGATGGGTAAGAGAGGAGTATCCCATTTAGAAATACATTAGCTGTCAAATCATCTGTCTTTGTCATAGTAAGGATTGGGACATCTTAACTGTGAACGGATTTGGGAACTCACAGCACTGATCTGCATGTATATCTATTATCTATATTGAGGACACATGTTTCTGTTTTATGTAATAGCAAATTGCACACTAACACCTCAAGTAATGTAATGGAGCAGACTGGCTAGGCTGCTACCATTCTGAAAACGAACTGCTGAAGTTCAGAGCCTTGTAACAAGCAGAGTGAATACAAAACACTTTGCTCAGATGCTACCGCAGAGGTGGGGGAGAACGGTGCCCTCTGCTTCTTGCATCTGAGCTTTTTAGGAATCATCGTTGTTAGCATTTTAATAACCTCGTTTGGTAACAACAAAGGATGATATCTTAGGTTCACAAGGTAAAAAGAAAAAAGGAATCAGACTTTTCATATTCATTAAATTCTTTGACATTTAATTCTTAACAGGAGAGTTTCAACAATGACAAGGATCATAAAGGAACAATTTGCTGCTGTATGTTACCATTGATATTTCAGCATGAATTGAAATAGCACTATTCAGTGATGAAAAGAGCAGCTACTTGTAACAAAGAGCGCCATGGAAACTGGAATATAATTTACCAACAAAGGCTGTTCTATTATAGGAATTTAAAATGAGAAAAATGGTAACGCAAGTGCCTTGAGGGACATTAATTAGTTAGCACTTTTCAAAAATAAGAGAATTTTAAAGAAAATTAAAGGAAGACATCTTAACAGTATTGCACTGTGACGAATGGGCTTATCTAGCATGTAAATAACTCTCCCCCAAGAGAGCAAGGAAATGAGATCTTGCTAGATATATTGCAGCAAACTTACTATGTGCACTGCATGCTTTATGCAGCACCTAGAAATAGGTACTGTAAGAAATGATCGAGTTCTCACACAGCACACCAAAGCCAGAAAATTCCAAGTGTGGTCTGAAATATGCTCATGCACATATGGTAGGATATGCCGTGCACGCTGCACACTGACTGGAGATCTCTGAAATGAGTTTAACGGGGACTTAAGATTCATCTTTGAATTTCCTTGCTTTGACTTTTGTGTATAGATAACATCAGTTAAATACAACAGGCTAAATTCTGCTCTGTTAAACTTGTACAGCTCCACTTTTCAACTGGAGTTGCATGGGTGTAATACAGAGTAGAATATGCCCATATTTAATGACAGGAGAAAGAGGTAGATACTGGTCTGAATTTTGAAAGGCAACCAGTGATCCTGGGTACCTCAGTTTCTGGGTGACCAAGCTGAGTGATCTTAAAGGGGTTATTTACTCTGCTTTTAACCTTTTATGAATGTCAGGCCCCTTTAATGAATCTCACATATGGCATCCAAAAAGAGAAGACATGCCAAATCAGTAGTCACTTTTGAAAGTCTTGGCCATACTGTCAGTAACAGCCAAATGTGACCTACAGTATTTCTAAACAAAAGTTACAATCTTTTGGGGATTGTCTACTGGTTAACCCATGTCTATGGCAAAACAAAATGATCCACAGCTCTTTCACACCAAAACTTAAACAAAAAAAAGAGTAACTCCTCTTTAAGATCCACAATATGTCATGCTATTCTGCCTCAGAACTAGCATAGATGAACACCAAAAATAAAAACCAAGTCTCTCAAAAATGTGCAAATATTTGTGAAGCCAACATACAAAGTAGTACACGAACATAGCACACATTCTAGTGCTCCATAACAAAACAGCTCTTACTCAGATAGACTTCAGGAAGCACGAGTTGCACATTTGGACTTACTGGAGGGGAATGGGGAAAATGTTAAGCAGATGGAAAAGGATAAACTTTGGCTTTGATCCTACAAGCAATTTAGGTAATTGGAGTAAGTGCAGAGCAGATTGCAGAACTGGGGCCTTGGTGAGGAAAAGTGTTCCCACAGACCAAGGGCCGTTCAATCCAGTATCTTTTCTCCAACAGTGGCCAACACAGAAGTGTCAGAGGATGGTTTAAGAAACCCTATTGTAGACAGTTACAGGATAACTGCTCTTAGAGAAAAAATCCTTCTAGTTCTCAATAGATAGACATTGGCTTAAGCCCTTGAAGCATGAGGATTTATATCCATTCCAAAAACATACAAAATATATTTACTATGACGACTCTGGATATTGTTCATATCCATATGAATATCTAATCGTTTTTAGAATTGTGCTGATATATTGACCTCAGTGATATCATGTAGCAATGAGATCCATGGGCCATTTGTGTGTTGCAAAACTATTTGCTTTCTATCACTTTTGAATCTGACACTATTCAATTTTACACAGTAGCTCTTTGTTCTCATATCTTGACACAGGGTAAATAAAATCACCTTGTCCCCTTTCTCTATACCATTCCTTATTTTATATCCTTTTATTGTGTCTCCTCCCATTTGCCTTGTCTCTAAGATAAGGCAATCCCAGTCAACAGTTCAAGCTCTATTCATTTAAGAGTTTTACATGCCCTAATTATTCTCATTGCCTCTCTTCGAACACCCTCTAATTTCCCACCCCGGTCGCCCTTTTTTTTGTTTCGTTTTTTTGCTATGTCCTTGTCATGATAGGGTAATCAGAACTACTTTTAATACTTCTAAAAGACATGTTAGATACTATTGTAATGCACTCAAAAAATAATGACATCATAAAGATGCAAGTACGAGTAGTACTTAACCCAAAAGTCCCATAAGTTAATGAGAATAGATACAATAGATTACAGCAGCATAACTTGCAAATGCTATATTTATTTAGGCATTTTTGTAAATGCAGATTATTCACTCGATAGCTCTTCTGGAGCTGTTAAGGTCTTATATTAATCCACTTAATTCACAGTTCATGGACACAGACTGTAATGTAAGGTACTGACTTTCAGAGATAAAAATCTTATGTAATGTTACTTAACAATAGCCCTTTGTTTAAAGTGCCTCTATCATTGTTCCTTTCTTTAAGATTCCAAAATATTGAAGTCCAAACTACCAATGTATCAGTCAAACTGTGAACTAAGAGCTTAAAAAAGGTCAGTATACAATGCACATGTATATCTGAAAGCAGTATCTACTAATTCAAATTACATTTGTTTTGATAAGACTACAATGTAACTTAAAAATAACTTAGCTATTGATTAAAGTAGAGTGAATAATGAACGCATCTGTTGTATATTTCATTCAGATAAAAAAAGTGAAATTAATTGATCAAGTTATTCAGCTAGCTTTACTGCTGACCCAGGTAGAATAAGTGCTTCTTTTCTTCTGTATGTGTAGGGAGGCTATCCCTCACATGCAACCAGTAGGAAATATTTCCTCCACAACACACTTTGATACACTAAAATACAGATTCAACTAACACACCACCTTCCCCAACCTAGCTATCAACATACTACCATCAGAAGCAAGCGTTAACCAGGAGATAGGGATGTTTTCAATGAATCCTGGTCAAAACAGCAGCAAGGTGCTTCCCCAAGCAAGGTTCCCTAGTTGTCTGTGTGGAAAGTGTGCACTAGATCTACCCAGCATCATGCTGAACTTGCTGGGTAGACCATGTTGGGTATCACATTGAGAGTTTAATTTTATTTAAAGCCAAAGCATGAACCAACTCCACATACTTCTGTGAATCACTGCAAATCAAAGCCCCCCATTACTGTACAGGTCTGCTAAGAATAGAAACACAAACATTAATGTGAGAGAAAAGAAAAACTACCTTTTTCAGATGGGGCTATTGCAAACTCCCATTGTCTTCAGTGGACACTGGAGAGTGCCCTTTGAATGGAAGTTATGCAAATGTATGTTCTATAAAACCGTTCATAAATATTTGCATTTTATTACAAATAACTAGCCTGGTTCCTAGTTCAGAATGTGATCAGACACAACTGGCAATCAGATGTACACATCTGGAGTTCTTTAATGTTAATATCATACTTGTTGTAGCTGCTCCACTCCACAGAAAACCATGTTGTGTGGTTTCAAAAGGGGCCAAATCTTGCAGTCGTTACTCAGGCAAAACTCCCACTGAGTTGACTGCATATATTACACATCTCTGAACCCATCTTAGTTTAAGTGAATTCAGTGCTTTGAAAGGTACCAAATTGATAGAGCCTTTTGGTCAAACCACATGCTCTGTGACAGATACACAGGACAAGAATGGAGCAGGGCATAAAACACTATAAAGTGTACAGAAGGCTCCAGAGGATTTCCACAGCATCCAAGATACAAGCCATTCATCTAAGATACACTCAACACATTTGATGAAAGAATTTAGCTCCCAGTATTTACATGAGGGTTCACAATGGCCATGTTCTCTCCTATATAAAAAAAAAAAAAATTCTCACAGTTCTGGAGCTTTAACTTTCCACCTGTCCTGCAGGAGATTTCTAGTTTTTCAGTGTAAATCCCAGTAAGAAATTCTGAGTTCCTATAAAAAAGGACACTATCTTCTTGCTCGAATGGTAACAGTATAAAGCTTGAGGACTGTATATCCCTCAGTGAAAGATAAAACTGTTAAAATATACGAACATCATCAACTTGTCACGGGACTTCAGATGTCAAAGAGGCATGAATGGGGCGAGATGTAGGTATATGAAAACCTAGAAAGTTTCACTGTTACATGTGAAGTAAAATAAAGCTAAGATTGAAATCCTGACAAATACCCAGGTGGATTATGGGTAAAAGGTTTTACTTCTCTTAGCAAGGTGGATTTATTGTAACTATGCTTCACATAAATAAACAAAAGAAAAGCAAACACACCACACACTCAGCAGATTAGCACATCAGTAGATGAAACACTCGGGCTTGACACAAAGTAACTGGAGGCGCAGTGATGCACCACATCACAATGCAAACAAAACATGAAATACAGAGATAAGCCAGAACTGTTAGCCACTGACAATTCTGACAATAAATAAAAGCAACATCTCTGAGCCACTAAACCAGCATAAACTGTAAAATTCTATAACCACAAGCCTCGGTGTAAACTTTTCCCCCTCATGTGGTCCCTTTACTTCCAAACCTGGAGTTATTTTGGTCCCCCCCTTTGGAGAAACCTAGAAGTTGTGGAGATGGAGGGATGGGGAAACTGAGTTTCCTTGTATTGCGTTTTTAATAATAGTGTCCCCTCAAGGGGAAGGAGCTTGGGGCTTTATGGATTTGGCAGGGGGAAAAGCCTCCCAACACAGTGGATGTTAGGTCTTACCGCTCAGAACTTCATGGATGGGCACCTGACTCATGTGGACCTGTTGGCCTTACCTTGCTGGAATCACGCCATGATTGTCTTCAAACATTATAAAGCCCCAATGGAACTGTCATATTGAAATCAGAATGGTGTGCAAGGGACAATGCACTTCCCCCTTTCTTGTGGGCAGGGGGGATCATCCCAGAAAATAGCCATTGATTCCTGGTACTCCATCATTATCCTGACCAGAAACAGTAGTTTGGTACCTTATTACAGTGCATGCTCCTGCTTGACAACTTGTATCACTAGCCAACCAGTAGGATCATGCCTTTCTCACCTAATGGAAATTACATTTCTAAGCTTCCATGCATTGTTCTGCAAATGTATCCCTAAATAAACTGCCCTGACCGGATTAGAGTTACTTTCACTTATAATTTTGAAATCTTTACATGGTTTAAATTGTTTTCAGAATCTGCTTCAGAATTTATGTGGCTCCCCGGAAGGTCAATCATTCCCATATCCATCTCAGCTTATGCCATTTACCCTCAGCAGATGAAGATATCTAAACAGAGATGGGAACCAATTCTTGATATCTATCTTAACCACATCTTAACAAAGAGATTGTTCTCACAGCCTGCCTCCTCTCCCAGTGTGATTATACAGATCACTTACCAGCTCGTTCACAATCTCTTAACATCCTTGTGGCAATTACAATAATTACTTCTGTGGGAAAGTAATACTGAAAAAGACTTATCAGCTTCTAATGCAGTAACTGTTGCATCCTCCTTGAAAAAGAGATAATCATGCTCTCTGCTCTTCCCGCCATACCCATTCCATCTTTTGTCTCCACTTGCTCCCCTCTTCAAGCTTCTCGGCTGCCTGGTCCACTTCACCTCTTCTTCCCCTGCACATGTTTCCTCACTTCTTGCTTCCCTTCTGCCCCCAGACATGTTGCCCAACCATCTGATCCTCTTCACTCCTTGCTTCTGTAGTCATAATATCTGGCAGCCTCATTCCTTTCTTCCCTGTATATTCCTCACCAGTGATAGCTGGCAGCTCATTTCCTCTGCTCCTCCTCATCTTACGTAGCAGCAAATATGTAGGACACGCAGTTCCTTCTGCTTAATCCAGATGCTTTTACAAGCATCCACATTCTGCTTTGCAATGAAGACCCTAGACTCCCATAGAAGCATCTGGAAACAAGGACAGCCAACATCATGTGACCAGCCATCTCTGTGTAAACCACCACCACGTGTCATCAGTGGTTGACAGACTATAGACTGGGAGTCACTAATGTAAACAAGAGTACCTGTAACAGGATGGCTCACCTCTTGAAGTCTGGGGCTCATTAACTCTGGTTACAGAATGAGCCACATCTGGGAGAGAGAGAGTAAGGTGATTATCCTATAAAGAGCAGCAGGAGGTTGCAATGAAGGGGAGGGGAGTTGTGGCAGAGTTTTCAGAGTGAGGAAAGGCTCTGTCAGGGATGAACCTGAGACCAGGAGAGTTGTCCCAGGCAGAGAGGCCTGGGACAGACCTTGACCAAGCAGGAGAGAAATTGCAAAGGCGACAGGTGGGAGAGCCTGAAAAGAGGAGGAAGAGAAACCTTGTGTTGTGAGGACCATGCATGGACTTTGGTATTCTGGAGTTTTATTTGCAATTTATGTTATATTAATAAACCTCGTCCTCAAGGAGAGGTATTTTTGACCCAGAAAAAGGCCTAGGCATTCCAAGAGGGGAAGCTGATGCAGGCTGCCTACAACGTGACCCTTGGTCATGAGGGAGCAAAAGGGAAGTGGCTGGGCGTGGTTACTGTACCCCACAAAAACAGAAACACATACCTTGGCCAATGTCAAATACAATATCATGGCCTTCTCCCTAGCAATTCATTTGTCCCTTTCTCCTGTTCTTTTTCCCCCCAGTTACATTTGCCCCATCCCTCTTTTTCATTGGACAACCAACAGCCTTTGTTATTCCCATGCTTATACCCTTTTAAAACATCTGCATTGCTTTCCTAAAATGTGCAAACTCATAAGTCTAACAAGCTGACATGACTTATGATTGGATCCGACATCAGTCAGTTAGGAGAGAGTGAAAAAGTAATAACCAGGCTAGAACTTCTCTTTTTATTAGGATACACATATCTACAGATGTAAATACATGACAGCAACACTGATAAAAGCAACCCTGAGCCTATCACATTTATTTTTGATATCCCTTCATACTCCCTTTGTTCCTCCTTATGTGTCCACACATGGTAGGTGCCTGATGCTAAGTCTTATTGCACAGGAATAATAATTTTAACTATAAAACAATAGTTGTATCAAAACAGTCAGCTAAGGTTAGGTCTTCAAAGCCCAAGGATCCAATCCTACAGTCTTTACTAATGTTTAAATGGAACTATTATGTGTGGATGGATTTCTCACACAAAGGTTGTTTGACATTTTGCCCTATTATAATTGGAGAAGCGATCTAATGTTGCTATTTGATAATGAATTGGTGCATTTAACCTATTTCACTGTAATTTTATGAGGCATCCCTGTTGTTCTACTCCATGTTAAAACATATCTCTGCAACATTTATAGAAGCCACAGATTAGATCAGCCTCGATCCTGACTGATACACTCATGCATTGATTGGCATATCAGCTGAGTCTTTGTCACAAATAGCTCTTACTGGCAGCCAATCTACTAAACAGAGCATCACACTTCTGAATTTTTACATTAAAATAGAGAGACAATGAAGTGGATATAGTAGACAGAAGGCCAGAAAGTCATCTGATTTTAAAGTACTAGTGGGTTGTCTTCTCAGAAAACCAATTCAGAAGTCACATAGGTTTTCGGAAAACAGCCTCCAGTGGCAGAGATTACTAATGCCTTAAGATGCAGCTAGAGGTAATTTCTATTTCCCATGGCATAGGAAATGACTCTCTGTGCATGTTTCTGAACCAGCTGTAAAAATGACTTGGAAAACTGGAGGAAAAGAGAAAAGCCATGCAGAAGCGATTAACCATCACAGATGTTACAGTTTGAACTAATAATTATTGGGCTGATCAGTTTCTAAATGTGCAGTATTTAAATATACACACAAAGGGACAAATCCTGGAAAGCAGTGCACTGACCCAGCAGCTGGGGTTTTTCATGGGGTAAGGAAGAAGAATCATCCTCCACCGAACTGCAGCCTGTACTGTGGCCCTGAGGCTGCCTTTATGCTGCCTGCACTCTACTCGAGGGGAGACAATGACAGGGGCATTCATATAGTGATTCATTGTCCCTGCTCTCTCCCTGCACATCACCTTCAGATGGACTCATATCACTATCATGTGTATGTGTCATAATAGCCGAGGTGGAGGAATTGCTTTCCAAACCGAAAAAACTTTTTTGTACACATGTTCTGGGCCCACAGGAGCTGAACTGCATGACGCAAACTGTGCTCCCCAAATTCTGCCTCTGACCTCTCCCAAACTGGCAACACCTCAGTGCAGTGGGCTCTGCTACAGCCACAGAGCAGAGAGCAGGATTTGTCCCATAATATCAAGGCTTTGCATTAAACAGATAAAAGCAAGGGAATTCAGAGTTAGAGGGCTGAGTTTGCATCCTTAATTTATCATGTTGTAGATAATAGGTATCGTAGCTCACATTATGCCAGGCCACAAAGTGTTCTGAGAACCCTAGTCAGCTGCAATGGACAAACGTTTGTAGCAGGAGGATTAAGATGACCAGGCAGCCCAACTCTGAATATGTCGAAAGGCATTTTTAACTGACTCAACAGAATGGAACAGATACTTTCACCAGAAAATTATTCAACTGCCTAGATGAGCATGGAACCTGAGAAATATTCCACCGATATATATTCAAGCCAGTGGGCAGATAGTTCAGCCAGGACACATAAAATAAAGCCTCAAACTATGGTTCAATTCAAGTCCCTTTCCACTGAGCTGCTTTATTAATACAAAAAGGATACTAAACAAGAACAAAGCAACTTAGAATACAAGGCCATTCCAGCTTTCAGCCTTTTCTGCTCTTTCCTTTAGGTAGCCTCCACTTGCAGCTGCCCTGTTTCCCCACCTCAAATCACCCATGTGAGAGGTAGGGATGTCAAAGGTTCTCCTTAGAACTCCTCACATCTGAGCCATAAGGAGTACCATCAGTCCTTGTCACAATTCATGCATATGGGCCGCAAACTGCAAAACACAATCACTGTTGTTTTTCAGCTGCTTTTTTAAAAAATGCCCCAAAGTCTTAACTGGCCTGCATTTTAAACTAACAACAGTCAGGCCATTTAGTCCAAAAATGAAAGCATTTTGGAGCTTCAGAAGCTATGAAAAGCACCTGAAATGAGTCAGGATTTTTTTTTTTAATTGCACTCTCAATTTTCAAAGAGCTGAACAGATTTCCCGCCCAATCTAGGAATGAAAGGCCAAGTTTCAGAAAGGAATTTATAGGTAATTTAGGAAGACCTAAAAATTGGTCGATATAATGCAAATGCAAACATAATTTTAGCTGTATGGGGCCAGCCAACACTCTCAGCAAATGTGCCAAGGTACAGGAAAGTTCACTTTAGCAAGACAGATTCTCAGACTGGCAAACCAACTCTCCCACCTCAAGCAATCATGATAAATACCTAGTCCATGACTGAATTACATACATGTGTCATTTAGTTGTATGCATTTTCAGAGGCTTTATCAGGAGCAAAACCAATGTTTACTTTCTAGGCAGGAAATTCCACCAGTTAAATTCATCTGCTTTGTTTGCCATGATCAGCAGATTCTCTTACTAGTTAACGAGTTACAGGTACATGAAGATTTGATTGTGAAACCATTACTTCAATTTTCCAGACTCTTCATGGATAAAATAGCATTGTAATCTTAAAGACAACAGCAGACCACCCCTTCAGCTTCTATCTCTGTTAGCAGCAAATGAGGTAGAGGTCCTACCTCTGGATATCATCTGGAGTCAGAAAGGCAGGAAGTATCTGAACCACAATTTAGTATCTCTCTCAGTTCAGAGCTCTTGGTACAGTTTAGCTCAGTATATGATTATTTTGTATCATTTTTGCACAAAAGTGCCCCTTTAATGAAGCTATAGGAAGTGAGTTATGCTGCAGAATATGGATCTGATCCAAAGCTCACTGAAGTAAATTGGAGACTTTCCAGGAATCCAGGTATTTCAATGGGCATCGAATCAGGAGCAGCATCTCAAAGTTCTGCAGAAGTTGATGGGAGTTTAAGGTCCTGATCACCTTGCATTATTTATTCTAGGGCTCTACGTGAAATTTTAGAAATATAATTTCGAGAAAAACATGATGTAGAAATATTTGTTTTTTTCTCAATGATTCTGAGATAAAGAATCATTATCAAAATATCACAAGACACAAAAAAGTATACTGAGGAAAAATGAAGGAAAATATAAAATTGCCCTTCAATTTTTACTGGAGGGTAGCTGGACACCTTATAAATTCACGCCATCCACTGGGCTTTGTAAAGCATTTGAAAGATTAATACAGGTCACCTTTGATTACCCCATGATAAAATATTACAATATAATCCTATAATTTCTGTACCACTTATTTGGCACTTTGGCCGTACATGAACAAATTGACTTGGAGCCAAATGTATCTTTTATGCTTATCTGAAGCAGACTAATGCAAGAAGGATTTTGATCCCAAGGTACAGTAACTGTGTTCCTTTGTGCAGGATATATTAATCTGGGTACAAACTTCCAAAGAGGGGAAAAAATAGAGCTGCCTAACTGCAGTTTGAGAATAGCTCTGCTGTATTTTACTAGAAAAGAAAATTGCATCCATTGCATCCACAGTCCTACAACCTGATCCTGCAAAGATTCACACATGTGGCTACATGGACTATGAGTCACCCAACTTACATCACTGAACACAAGTCTAGGATCAGGGCCTTAAAGTGCATAAAGGAGGAGCCATCTCCTTGTGAATAAACTGTATAAATTATTTGAACACAACTTTTCAAAAACCAAACTTTTCAAACTTAGAAGTAGCAGCTAGTTTATAAATATAATGCTTTGTACTACTATTCATTTTTCATCTGAAGATCTCAAAGCAAACATTACAAACATTACAAACTTTACAAACATTAATGCATTAAGAGATTGATTTGATGGGCTTCAAATCAGGCTCTAAACCTTTTAAAACCTACATGAAGTAAGATATTATCCCCATTTCACAGCTCTATAAACTGAGGAACAAAGAACTTAAAGCCAACATTTTTAAATTGAAAAACTCCATTTTAGGTACCTCATTTTCATAGATGCTGCGCATGAACAACTCACATGGAAGTCAATTGGAATTGTGGGTGCTCCATGTAACCCAGACTTACACAGTGTTGTTGTCTCTCTTTCTCTCTTGTGGTTATGCCACAGAGAGAGGTTAATGGATCTGCTACAGCTTTGCAGTAACAGCTGCATTTTCTAGCTCAAGTAGTAGAGACTCATACTTTTAGATTCAGAACTTCTGGGTTTGAACCCTGCTGCCCACAAGCCACCAAGGGTATTGACTTGTTGGTGACAGCGTGATTCAAGTTATTGACTTACATTGACATTTTGGAGCATCACACTGTGCCATGTCAAATATTAAAAGGCCACAAACCACACGTGTTGTAATTTCACACACACACTTTTGAGACCTCTCTCGTTTCATTCATCTGTGTCCATATCATACTCAGACATTTTTGGAAAATTTCCTGGACAGTTTTTCCCCTTTCAGTTTTCATTGATGCTAGGTGTGACATTCAAGTGTTAATTAATACAAATTGGATGCAGACCATATATTAATTAAACATGACACTCAAATTATTTAAACCCAATACAAACCCAAGATTATACAAAGCATTTTGGTACCCTGCTTTTCCAAAATGACTGATAATATCAAGCCTTGGTAACTTGCTATAAGTCTACTGCTTCTTGGCTCCTTAGAAAAGAAGGAATAAATGAAGTGAAAAGAACACTGGAAAAGTCTAATAGACAAACTGACTAATCTCAGACCCCAAGGTCATAGCAAAGCAATTCATTTCTTGGCTTTTCCACAGCACAAGACATGATTTATCAATCTGAGAGCAGGCTTACAAACACTATACATCTCAATAATACATCCTTTGCACTGTGTAACTTTTTAAACAATGATAGATTGCCTGTGTTGAACCAAAGTTATATTACAAACAGAAACAGAATATTTGCAACAAAATGACCCTTAAAAAAAGAAGTATGCCAAATATAGTTAATCACAATGGCTAATTGTGCCATTTTAGAGCATAGAAGTTTCCTAATATATATGCTTCCAGGGATTTTTACCAACTTCACATATTGTTACACATCAGGACACTAACCAAATGTCTTCTTTTCTTCATCATTTGATGCTGCTAATATTGGATACCATTGCAGTAGATTTGTTTTTTAAAATATAACAATGGTAACAAACAACCACGTATATTTCCAAAGAGAAAGGATGGTTTTGTGGTTAAAACTAGATTGTGACTCAGGAGATCTGGATTTAATTTTCAGCTACATCACAGTCTTCCTGTTTGACCTTGAGCAAACGGTTAATGACTGAGTCAGATTCCCATCTGTAAAATGGGAATAATACTTTCTTCTGTCTTTACCATTTATACTCTAATCTTGCACTGTGATTCGTGCAGGCTCAGCAGTCCACTTACATACATATGTAATGCAGGATTGGGGTTTTAAACTATCAACAATTCTGAACAGGGACCATCTCCCAACCTACTATCTGTTTGTGCAGTACCTGACTGAGTGGGGATCTGATCTTGATTGGGCCCTCAAGGCACAACTCTAATGCAAATACAGACTGATAATTTCTACAACAACATCTTTCATCCCAAGGGCTCCTAAACGTTATTTACAAACTAGGGTTCTGATCCTGAAATCCAATCCTTGCTGAAGAGCGACAATGAAAGGATGGATATCTATAGTTAAGGTCTTGGCCAAAGACTATGAGGCGGTATAAGTTAGCGCAAAGCACAGAATAAACCTAAAGACCATATATGAGATTAATCTGAAGGTTCAATGTGCCCAATTTCCAGTCCTCTACATTTTACTTTCTGATACTGCTTCTTCTGTCATTTTTAAAGTAACAAGCTTGCTTGCTTTCAGAGTACCGGTTGTTAGCTCATTAACCGGTTTTTCAGTCCTGACAAGGCCTGATCCTTATCATGTATGAAAAAATGAAGAGAACACAGCTGCAGATGGCATGGTTGCATGATGTAATTTTTAATGAAGTTTTACTTTTAGGGTTATTCAAATATTTTTATCTTGAATAAGAATCCTTATTGACCCACTACATATATGTAGAAGTTAATTTTACACTGCAGAAAAAGAAAGGATTTCACTGCAATTCCAAATATTCTTGGTTAACAAAATTATTTCAGGTTATTAAAAAAATGCATAGTTAAGCAGCTGAACACTGTGACCTCAGAGTCTGCATGAAGCTGTCATTAACCTCCATGTTACTTCAGGTCCCATTAGTTACACTAGGGGCTTTGCTCTTTACACTTGTGCTTACAACAAATAAAGAATGAAACTCCAGGCTTGAGCATAAGGTAATTAACAGAGTTTCACTAGGAAATAAAAAACACACCTACCCTTAAATCTTTAAATGCACTTTTCAAAGTAAAATAAGGGATATATACCGTGTCTGAAGTGGGACTCAATCCTCCTCCATCCCAAGGCCAATAGTATTTTCAGTTTTAAAAAGTAAAAAAAGGATTATCACGCATTTTCTTTTGGTTTATTTTCTCTTCCACTGTGTCTTCTGTAGCTTCAAGTATCTTTCCCCCCTCCTATTCAGTATCTGTGTATTCTCTATCACTTCTGTCTATCTAGGTTTTTACATCAACTTGGTATCTGAGTGCCTCAGGCTCAGAGGATTTAACCTGTTTAAGGCCCTGATCCTGCAATTTGTTGCCTGAGTGCAGAAAGCTGCCCCCTGCACAAATTCCTGCTGACTTTAAGGGGGTTTGTGTGGGTGCAGTGGGCCTAACCGTGCACAACCAATTGCAGACTGTCTCGTACACACACAGTTCCCAGCTGGAGGAGCTGTGGGGTGGCACGTTTTGGAGTTATTTGTTAATTATTACATAGAATTTTCTAATATATTTGATACACCCCAATAATGTACCTGGTCCTGTACATGACACAGAAGACAAGACAACCTATGCCCTGAAGAGTTTATAATCTAGAAGACAATCAAGCAGCTGTCTGCATCTCCCTGTGCTCTTTAGCATGGACTCTAAAATATTGGTCCCTTCCACTCACTTCATAATGCAGATATGGAGAGGGATTCATAGGATGAGCCAGTGAAAAGGGGACTATGCACCAAATATGGGCATTTGACAGCTTTGTTATAAGGACAGTAGGTGCCCTAACATCTCCCTATTCCTAGTGATGTAATTTGTTAAATTCTCCACAAAACTCTTTAGGCACATTTTGTTGCAGGCTGGCAGAAGGCTGGTTGACACTGTTTGAGAATCAGCTGATCATTCACCCAAGTACCAGCTGCCAGTTATTTTACATGCTCTGCCACACCTAGAAATGCACAACTGTGACTGATTCTGAAGCAAACATTTACCTTGGCACATCACAACACAGAAGGAATCACCGCAAACTTCCTTGCTCCTGAAGTAATTTACATCTACAGCCATTTACAAATATATTACAAATTACACACCTGGAGGAGTCACAAATGTTAACCAGCTCAAGGCACCACCCTTAGTTTTTGTTTAAATCCCATCATGTAATACCACTCCAACACTGACATACTATGTGTGATCTTTAACATAACACTGATGGAAAGGATTCTAAGCAATGTCAGCATCACAGCTCGAAGACTTTATAAATAACAGCATGGCCTGACAAATACCCGTCACCAGCTGCTGTTTAGGGGCCTGAGACTCAATGCTCATTGAATTCAATGGAAACACTCCCATTATTTCAGGGGCTGTTGAGTCAGCCCCTATTAATATTAGTCAAAGCTATCTTCAAAAGCCCCCCCCCCCCCTTTTTTTGCCACAATATCTAGGCAATGGTATCTTTCTACTCTATCTCTGGAGAGAAATTTCAGATGCAGAATTCCTCTCAGTATGCTTAACAGCAAGCAGCATCTTTACAATTCAGCCTTCATGCAGCATGCGAATTTAAAAAAAAAAATCCATTGTTTAATTACTTCTGTTTCAGGACTGTTTAATGGAGTTTAAAAAGCTGCATTCAGCATAGCACGTAATAATTTGTTTAGTCCAATTGTGTTTTGATAGTTATTAAATAATGCATTGGAAACCCTTGTCTTTTTCTTATGTACTTCTACATTCATGTGGAGAATGTGCCATCAGATGCACAGTAAACACAGTAAACCTTCCTTTATCTCCCATGCAAAAAGCACCCTGACTAGGAAGAGTGATAAACTGATGCTTCAGCAGCTTTGTAGCATGGAGGAAGCAACCCTACACATGTAAAGCTGAGCCCCTTTTTCTGAAACTATCTTTTAATGGAACACATCAAATCAGCTGGACTATCAGAGTTCTGAAACAATACAGATCTCCACAATTCTTTGGTCTGCTCCAGCTGTGCAAAGCAGCCACAATACCACCTTAACCAGCTCTCTAAAGATTCTCCATACCTAAGGGGAATCCCGCACTGGATGTTCCCATGAGAAAGGGGGTATACCTGGGGCAGCCTTAAAGCCACCTTCATGCTCCCCTCTTCCCAAGTTGTACTGAGTACACCTCAGCTGCAGATAAGGATCTAGCCCACTATATGTATACTCTGTGGGATGTAATATTATTTTTATTTGTACTTTTAAAGAAAGAATAGTGTCCCTTACGTTCTGACCAGCAGAGCAGCAATATGCTCAGAAATACATAATACCTGATCTCACACTCATTTAACCCAATCGCAAAAAACTTGTGCTGACCTAAACAGAAGCAGGACAGTTCCAAAATTATCCATAACAAAAATAATTAGTAATATTGCTTAATTACAATATATTCTTCAGTGTGCAAGTTCTCAAAGAGATTTAACTGTGTGGAAAGTCTGGTCGGGATTTTGTGTGCGTGCACATGTGCATTTTTAAAATAACACCTCATCTATATTGATAATAGCCATATAACTTACAGAGCCAGGAGAGGAATAGTGTCGAATACAAACCCTTGACCACCTCACCTGCACTCTGCCCACTAATCCATCTCCCCAGGACTTACTGTAGCATTCCAGACACTTGAACATAAGCAATAAGACTAATAACAAATAAACAAAACAAAAAAACTGCTAGAAAAAGGTTCTTTTCCCCCACCAAAAGAAATGTAGAATTCTCTCATTCTCTCTCACAAGATTATACTGTTCTGATGAATATGTGTGTGTGTTGTATGTGTATACACACATACACACACACATGCGCATATGTCAAGGTTCCTTCCCCACGCTGAACTCTAGGGTACAGATGTGGGGACCTGCATGAAAGACCCCCTAAGCTTATTCTTACCAGCTTAGGTTAAAAACTTCCCCAAGGTACAAACTTTGCCTTGTCCTTGAACAGTATGCTGCCACCACCAAGCATTTTTAAACAAAGAACAGGGAAAGAAACCATTTGGAGACATCTTCCCCCAAAATATCCCCCCCCCCCAAGCCCTACACCCCCTTTCTTGGGGAAGACTTGATAATAATCCTCACCAATTGGTACAGGTGAACACAGACCCAAACCCTTGGATCTTAAGAACAATGAAAAATCAATCAGGTTCTTAAAAGATGAATTTTAATTAAAGAAAAGGTAAAAGAATCACCTCTGTAAAATCAGGATGATAAATATTTTACAGGGTAATCAGATTCAAAACAGAGAATCCCTCTAAGCAAAACCGTAAGTTACAAAAAGACACAAAAACAGGAATATACATTCCCTCCAGCACAGCTTATTTTACAAGCCATTAAACAAAAGAAAATCTAATGCATTTTCTAGCTAGATTACTTACTAACTTTCCAGGAGTTGTAAGGCTTGCATTCCTGATCTGTTCCTGGCAAAAGCATCACACAGACAGACAAAACCCTTTGCCCCCCCCCCTCCAGATTTGAAAGCATCTTGTCCTCTCATTGGTTATTTTGGGTCAGGTGCCAGCGAGGTTACCTTTAGCTTCTTAACCCTTTACAGGTGAAAGGGTTTTGCCTCTGACCAGGAGGGATTTTATAGCACTGTATACAGAAAGGTGCTTACCCTTCCCTTTATATTTATGACAGCATACAACCCACAAGAGTCCATTTTACCATCTTTACATAGCTTTTCCCAGGTTTTCACAGCTCAGAAGCCAAATGACTTATTTTCAGAATCTAGCCATTTTTTCTTTAAGGAGCATATTCATTTGTAATTATTAGGGGCAGACAACCAATAAGACTCAAAAGGAGATCCATACAGTTTTTTTTACAGGTGACCAGAGCGACAAGCTCATATTGGTTGTGAAAGACTGACACACACTCACGTTGCTTGTTGTGTTACTCCGTGGATAACATTTACAGAGATAACCCTACGAGTGTCAGATCCTGGGTCTACAAACTCAGGCTTGTGGGGCTCAGACTACAGTGCTAAAAACAGCTGTGTAGAAATTGCAGTTCAAGCTGGAGACTGAAGCCCATCTCCCTCCCTAGTCTTCAGAGCCCAAGCTCCAACCCAAGCCCAAATGTCTACACAGCTATTTGTAGCATCATAACATGAGTCCCACAAGTCCAAATCTGTAGACATGAGCTTTGAGACTCACGGCAGTGGGTTGCTACTTGCTCTGTAGATATACCCTGTGTGACTAAATCAAGTTATTCTTTTGCTGAACTGTAGAATTAGCTGTTTAGATCACTATGTAAACAATAGAAAAATTGCCACATAATATAACATTCAGAAACATTCTTGGACCTGATTCTCCCTAGCAGGACACAAATAACTTCCACTGAATGAAACCATTGGTAGTTATTCGTATCCTGAAGGTGAGATTCAGAACTCTGGAGATCTACTTACTCTTCTGCTTTCTCTGCATATGAAAGCAGAATGCACAATGAGGTCACCAAGGGCCAGAAAGAGCAAATCTTCAAGCAACAGCAATTCAAAGAGATATCAGATCCGCTGGAAAAAGCAACTTGACCAGCATGCAGTTTCCAGGGATCATTGCTTTTTCTACAGCATTTTAATGTTATGATCATTTTTAAAAGGAAAGGGGGGGAAATAAGGTACCTACTTCTCAGGATTTTCTACTTCTTCAGTAACAAAATTGAGGTAAAACCTAGAAAATGAGAGAAAAATTTTACAAAACTTTAGTGCATTTTCATCCTAGATTAATTTTCCAACAGTCATGTAGATGTTCTTAATTCATTAAACAGACCTGCCCATTATCACAGTTTCTTTAGAGACCTACCTTTGCAATTATACCGAGGAAGGAAATCACACCTATTTATCCTTCTGCCTTCCTTCCATTTTGGAAGAAAAGTTGGCTTGCTAGTTATCAAGGAGAACACGACACCAGACAAAATCCTACACAATGCCAATGTGGACTGACATTGCACTTAGGGTTTTTTCCCAAGCTCACATACTGAAAAAAGTGTGGCCAAAAATCCCCCTTAAGCCACATAAATCTCAGTCTTAGGCCCTAGCCTTAAGCTTGCATTTGAGAGAATGTCTTATAAATGTTATATCAGTGACCTTGACCAGGCCTTTGGAGCAACCAGAATAGAAGCAATTTCAAAAGAATCCATCTCAGACTTTAACTACAACTTTCCAGTATTGCCTAATGTCATGTATATAGCCAGTAACCAAGGTCATTAATCCTGCAAGCTATGACACTGACCACTGCATGATCAATGAGGCCTTTGCACTCCAGTGTAAGAGCTAGACAAAGCTGTGTATCTGCATACATAAGGCTATGCAGCGGCCATAGTCCTCGTACACACTGAGCACTAGTAAGTCTCAAACTTCTTGAGTAATTGTTCCCTAACCTGCAAATGCACAGAGTAAAAAAAGGGAGGGGGGAGTAATGTAAGGATGTTGATTTATACCTAGTAAAGCAGTTAGCTACGTGATCATCTCTAAACTCTCATTCCAGCTACTAGACAGAAATAATTTGGTGGCCATGCAGCAGCTCTCTCAGTAATGCAAGATCGTGTTTCCCTACATTCTTTGTCCTGCTTCTCACCCACCACTGATATACACAATACTCCGCTCCTGCTCTATGCAGGATAAAATTCCAGACATAGCCAATAAAACATCCTTGCTCTTCATTTTACTACTACCTCTTAGGGCGCGTATTAAATTCAGCCAGTAACCTGGGTCACAAGCATAGGCGCCAACTTCTCCTGGCGCCGGTGGGTGCTCGTGCCTCCCCGCCCCCAGCCCAAACTCCACTCCTGCCCCACCCCCATTCCAACCCCTTCCCCAGAGTCCCCGCCCCAACTTCACCCCTCCCTGCCCCATTGGACTCCTTCCCCAAATCCCCGTCCCGCCCCCGCCTCTCCCCCACCTTCTCCCCGCTCCTCCTCCCCTCCCTCCCACAGCTTGTTACGTCATGAAACAGCTATTTTGCGGCGGCAAGCACTGGGAGGAGAAGCGGGGAAGTCGTGCTCATGGGGGGAGGCGGAGGTGATCTTGGGTGGGGCAGGGAGCTGCCAGTGGGTGCACAGCACACACCAATTTTTCCCCATGGTGCTCCAGCCACGGAGCACCTACGGAGTCAGCACCTATGGTCACAACACCAAATTTTGCCCTGCTTCTTCACAGTTATTTTATTGAATTAAATTAGCCACATGTGACTAACCCAGCAAGGCTAGTGTGTGACATACCTCTTAGTGCTCTGGTCTGTTCTGCTCTAAAGCTACCAGTTTGAGCTAGTGACAAAGAGAGAGAGGTAGCTTGGAAGAAGCACTGGCAAAAGTTAGATCTGATTCTGTTTACTAATTTTGTAAATGGCAAATAAGGACCTAGGATTAAAAGTCGGTAGCTGGGAAAGGAAAGGCAAAAAGTGATTACTTTTATTTTAAATGTACGTTTTGAGGAGCTCAGTGTTTTGGTTGGGAAAGGGAGGTACCTAGGTCTAAGAGGTATAAAGATAATATTTTTAAAATCTATTTTACAGCCTCAAGGGTGAGTAATGTCCAAATAAGGGATTTTCAAAAGTAGCAATAAAACAAAAGTTATCATTAAGGGGAGTATTTTAAGCCAGAGTCCATTTCACAGGTAAATGAGAGAAAGAAAGAAAGAAAGAAAGGGGGGGGGGAGGGAAGAGAGATTTCATACAATCAGGAAGATTTCTTTCAGCTTTCAAAATGCCAGCTCTATTTCCTGAACCTGTGGATTCTCTAGCGTGCCCCCCACACAATTGAATGCGTTTTGTTCAGTAATTCACTGGGCATGTTTGTAATGCCCTTGTACAAAAGGGGAGTTACAGGCTGGCAAAGAATTCAAATATCTGACTCTACCCATTGCCACCCCTCCCACCTCCAAAAAAAACCAAACCCTTATCATTCAAGCCTCATCCTCTGTATAAGGCAAAGTGTTTTAGTGCCTGTGAGCAGTGCGTAAAGGGGGAAAAAAGGCTTCCAAACAGTTCTCAAAATAAACCCTGTCTGTGCATTGCAGTACTTTTTAAACTCCAGCTGCAACGTATATAGACATTGCACAATGTGGAACACCTATAGAGCATAAATAAATTATAAGGAAGAAGCTAAAAACACCAACCTGTTTCCAGCCTACAATAGTGTCATTAGTGACACGGAGAGAGAGAGAGAACTTGGAGGAAAGTTTTGAGTAAGATATTTTGAGCCAGATTCTGATACCATAGTTCACACCGACTAGTACTTTACTCCCACTAAAATGATGTAAGGTGCTAGTCAACAAGTGCAAAGTGGTCTTATATCACTACTTTGTGACCTAGCTAAAGTTATTAATATACCCTTCTAAGCACTCAGTTTTTACTTGTCTTTTGGGCTACATTTTCTTAAAAGTAGAGACCGAGGTCCACAGGAAACACAATTCCTCTTGCAAATTGTTTAACTGCCCATATAAAACAGTATTTGTGCATGCAATTACCCATATATTTAACAAAGGGAATGTTTTTTCCTGCTTTGCTTTTAATTAAAATAGATTATGAGAATTAAAGTATAGTCCTCCTTGTTCACTTCAGTTCTATCCTGAGGCCAAAAATGTAAATCAATAATTATTTTGAGCCAGACTCGTCCATGCTTACTCACCTTACTCTGCAAAAATACTCTCTTTCCTTGATGGGGCTACCCACAGAGTAACTACTGAACATAAGTAAAACCAGCAGAATCTGTCTCTTAATACATCACTTAATTCAAACTAAGATATACATGAGGTGCTTGAATTCAGGATCCCAACAAAAGGAAGAAAGGAGAGCAGCAGAGAGTCCAGGACCCTGGACTTCAGAAAAGCAGACTTTGACTCCGTCAGGGAACTGATGGGCATGATCCCCTGAGAGGCTAATGTGAGGAGGAAAGGAGTCCAGGAGAGCTGGCTGTATTTTAAAGAAGCCTTATTGAGAGCACAGGTACAAACCATTCTAATGTGCAGAAAGAATAGCAAATATGGCAGGCAACCAGCTTGGCTTAACAGAGGAATCTTCAGTGAGCTTAAACACAAAAAGGAAGCTTACGAGAAGTGGAAACTTGGACAGATGACTAGGGAGGAATATAAAAATGTTGCTCAAGCATGCAGGGGTGTAATCAGGAAGGCCAAAGTACAATTGGAGTTGCAGCTAGCAAGGGATGTGAAGGGTAACAAGAAAGGTTTCCACGGGTATGTTACCAACAAGAAGAAAATCAAGGAAAGTGTGGGACCCTTACTGAATGGGGGAGGCAACCTACTGAAAGATGATGCAGAAAAAGCTGAAGTACTCAATGCTTTTTTTTGCCTCAGTCTTCACAGACAAGGTCAGCTCCCAGACTGCTGCGCTGGGCAGCACAGTGTGGGGAGGAGCTGAGCAGCCTCAGTGGTGAAAGAACAGGTTAAGGACTATTTAGAAAAGCTGGACATGCACAAGTCCATGGGACCAGATGCAATGCATCCTAGAGTGCTGAGGGAGTTGGCTGATGTGATTGCAGAGCCATTGGCCTTTATCTTTGAAATGGCGATCGAGGGAGGTCCCAGACGATTGTAAAAAGGCAAATATAGTGGCCATCTTTAAAAAAGGGAAGAAGGAGAATCCAGGGAACTACAAACTGGTGAGCCTCACCTCAGTCCCCGGAAAAATCATGGAGCAGGTCCTCAAGGAATCCATTTTGAAGCACTTGGAGTAGAGGAAGGTGATTTAGGAACAGTCTACATGGATTCACCAAGGACAAGTCATGCCTGACCAACCTGATTGCCTTCTATGATGAGTTAACTAGCTCTGTGGGATGGGGAAAGTGGTGGATGTGACTTTAGTAAAGCTTTTGATATGGTCTCCCACAGTATTCTTGCCAGCAAAATAAAGATGTATGGATTGGATGAATGATTATAAGGTGGATAGAAAGCTGGCTAGATCGTCGGGGTCAACGGGTAGTGATCAATGGCTCCAGGTCTAGTTGGCAGCCAGTATCCAGTGGAGTGCCCCAGGAGTCGGTCCTGGGACCGGTTTTGTTCAACATCTTCATTAATGATCTGGATGATGGGATGGATTGCACGCTCAGCAAGTTTGCGGATGACACTAAGCTGGGGGGAAGAGGTAGATACACTGGAGGGTAGGAATAGGGTCCAGAGTGACCTAGACAAATTGGAGGATTGGGCCAAAAATAATTTGATGAGGTTCAACAAGGACAAGTGCAGAGTCCTGCACTTAGCATGGAAGAATCCCATGCACTGCTACAAGCTGGGGACTGACTGGGTAAGCGGCAGTTCTGCAGAAAAGGGCCTGGGGATTACAGTGGATGAGAAGTTGGATATGAGTCGACAGTGTGCCCTTGTTGCCAAGAAGGCTAATGGCATATTTGGCTGCATTCGTAGGAGCATTGCCAGCAGACCAAGGGAAGTGATTATTCCCCTCTATTCGGCACTGGTGAGGCCACATCTAGAGTATCGCGTCCAGTATTGGGCCCCCCATTTCAGAAAGGATGTGGACAAATTGGAGAGAGTCCAGCGGAGGGCTATGAAAATTATTAGGGGCAGGGGCACATTACTTATGAAGAACGGCTGAGGGAACTGGGCTAATTTAGTCTGCAGAAGAGAAGAGCGATGGGGATTTGATAGCAGCCTTCAACTACCTGAAGGGGGGTTCCAAAGAGGATGGAGCTAGGCTGTTCTCAGTGTTGGCTGATGACAGAACAAGGAACAAAGGTCTCAAGTTGTCATGGGGGAGGTCTAGGTTGGATATTAGGGAAAACTATTTCACTAGAAGGGTGGTGAAGCACTGGAATGGGTTACCTAGGGAGGTGATGGTATCTCCATATTTAGAGATTTTTAAGGCCTTGCTTGACAAAGCCCTGGCTGAGATGTTTTAATTGGGGTTGGTCCTGCTTTGAGCAGGGGGTTGGACTAGATGGCCTCCTGAGGTCTCTTCCAACCCTAATCTTCTATGATTCTATGATACAGGACATGTCAGTCATTTTTTACACTAAGATACATGGCTTTGTTACAGCATACAATCTATAATACAAGTGGACATCTTTGGACTACTTACCAGCCTGAATAGGCATACATTCCTGAATAAAAAGCAAGAGGTAATCCCATAACACTGGCATCATTCCCTGCAAATGCATCTTTAAAGTGCTGTGTTTCTCCTGCAATAGAAATAGAAATGATGCTTAAATATAACCTCTGAAATATTCACTAGACAATAAAAAAAATTACCCATGACTACTGCATTGTGACCATCTACTCTCCCTTTCCCTCTTCAAAAAAAAAAAATCACATCATGGAGAAGTTACTCACCCAGATAGTTCAATTGACTTCAGATTCTGCTGTTGACATCAATGGGACTATCTGGAAGGAGGCAAGCCTTGGGACCCTATTTTACCCCGGGGCGTTTGCTACTTCCCACCACCCACCACAGATGTAATGAGGTTAAGTGGTGTCCGTATAAAATAAGTAAGAACTACTAATTATTCTTTAAGAAAGGCTTTTAATGATTTTTGACTATAACAACAGCATAAGCAAAACAAGAAAAGGAAAACCAAAGACCAGCACTGAATAAGGATTAATACAAAAGGCAGATTATATTGAAGACAAGCGCAAGTACATGTAATATTGTGGACAATTTGCGAGTTCCTGAACAGTAACTTTACATATGCTGGTCCTGGCAGGTTATAATAAAAGCCCTGAAGACAAGCGTAAGTAAAGCTCTTATTCACCATGTCAAGGTTCCTTCCCCACTCTGAACGCTAGGGTACAGATGTGGGGACCTGCATGAAAACCTCCTAAGCTTACTTTTACCAGCTTAGGTTAAAACTTCCCTAAGGTACAAACTATTTTACCTTTTGCCCTTGGACTTATTGCTGCCACCACCCAACGTCTAACACGGATATAGTTGGGAAAGAGCCTGTTTGGAAACGTCTTTCCCTCCAAAATCCTCCCAAATCTTACACCCCCCTTCCTGGGGAAGGTTTGATAAAAATCCTCACCAATTTGCATAGGTGAACACAGACCCAAACCCTTGGATCTTAAGAACTATGAAAAAGCATTCAGATTCTTAAAAGAAGAATTTTAATAGAAGAAAAAGTAAAAAGAATCACCTCTGTAAAATCAGGATGGTAAATACCTTACAGGGTAGTCAGATTCAAAACATAGAGAATCCCTCTAGGCAAAATCTTAAGTTACAAAAAGACACAAAAACAGGAATCTACATTCCATTCAGCACAGCTTCTTTTCTCAGCCATTTAAAGTAATCAGAATCTAACGCATACCTAGCTAGATTACTTACTAAATTCTAAGACTCCATTCCTGTTCTGTCCCCGGCAAAAGCATCACACAGACAGAGAGAGAGGCTTTGTTTTTCCCTCCCCCCAGCTTTTGAAAGTATCTTGACTCCTCATTGGTCATTTTGGTCAGGTGCCAGTGAGGTTGTCCTAGCTTCTAAACCCTTTACAGGTGAAAGGGTTTTTCCTCTGGCCAGGAGGGATTTTAAAGGTGTTTACCCTTCCGTTTATATTTATGACACACCAGTTTTATATTCCTGGTGACAAAATATTTTAAAGGCAACACAACTATACGTATAAGGAGCTAATGAACGACAGCACTACAGGCATCTGCTTGGGTTACTTAAAAGACAAGCACAAATGCATGCAAAGCTATTAAGCATTAGCCACCTACTATTGATTTTATACTACAGTATTGATACAACTGTGATCAATTTGGCTTGAGCGACCAGACTTCTATTACTCCGTAGGCTTACCCTGCATTCGTCCAAAAATATGTTACCCTTCAGTCGGCCGTTTTCTGCACTGGCCGGGTACAGACAGTTGAGAAGTGCACGTCCCTTCAGTTCAGGGGGTGTGGGTCAGGTTTTCCTTATGACCGAAAACACACACACACACACACACACAGTCCCGTGCCTTCGTCCTTTTTATCTGGTCTGACGGCCGTGTTTTAGAACAGACCAACCAATTAGGGTGGGCCACATTGTTTATGTGGTTGCCCTAGTTGTATAGTTGATGTGTAATTAATTTTTATGTCCAATTGTTAGTTATTTGTATAATTTAGGCCTATTTATTTTCTGTAGCCAATTAGATTTTGAATGTGGGTAATTTGGGGTTGATAAGTACATAGTAAATTGCTATCTGGTTGCAGTTTCCCCCCCCCCTCCTCCCCCCGAGCTGACACTTGGGGGAAAGAGAAGGTTCAAATTCTGGATTTGAAATGTCTGGCTCAGGCCAAATTCTGCCACTGGCTCCAGGAGGCTTTCAGAGGCTTCAATGGGAGGTCCACACAATCATGTAACATCAGAATTTGATCTTCTGTGTTTATTCTATTTTCTTTCTTGGGCTTGATTCTGAGTGCACTCACAGTGCTGTAACTGCACTCACTTCAGTGGAGCTATTCCTGATTTACACTAACACAAATGAGAACAGAATTAGGCTCTTAATTTTTCCTAATTATTCTCTGTAATTATATGTTAAAATTTAAATCACAAAGAACACTGCCAGCATTTCACTTATAAACAGCATTTTTTGGAAAACTGAATTGATAGGTAAAATCTGTCCAGCATTTAAGCTATTAGCATCCAGTAGATTTCTACCACATAATATTCATAACCATGAGTCACATTATACTAAGCAAGAATTATACAGCTATCTATCCAAACACTTGCGGGTAAACATATTGAAAACAGTACCCAGGAGGTGACTACAGACATATTGTAATAGGCTGTGTGCTCATATTTTTCCACAGATTGTTCTAAAGATTTTCCCTACTCAATTTCCTGTACAGATTGTTTTGAATGCACTTCTGCTCATTTTAAGAAGATAATGGGGAAGGGGAGAAATTGACAAAACAAGTTCTTCCCTGTAGGCACATGTACGTTCATATCTCAGGAATGCAGGGTTTTGCTACTCCCCACTTCACAAACATTCACATTTGGAAGATGCAGTGAAGAGTTTGCACACAGAAAGAAAGGTTTGCTTATAGATCCATCGATCCTATCGGGACAGGAATATTGTAACCGAATCTGCTGGGGGAAACTGGCACTGCAAATGTGTGCTGTAACTAATAGCAAGCTTTATGTGTGTATCTGTGCAATTCCCCTCAACGAGAATTACTCTCATTCTCTGCTATAATGTTACCAGGTTCAGTGTAGCTCTAGCGCATTGTTATGTGCTACATTTTCTAGGAAGTTGTAAGCCTACACAGAATTCTGTTCAGTTTCCTAATTATCAAAGGGACAAATCCTGAACTCCTTACTCAGTTTTCACTCTGTCTTTATTCATTTCAAACTCCTCACTTGTCATGTTCCTGTAGCAGATATGGACTGGCTACAGCGCTTGCTTATACACACTAGATGTGTTTATACTTTAATATGGCTGAGGGTAGCTTTAAATAACGTATTTTCTCACACAGCGCCACCTAGTGGCTGAATGGTATAATACAGTACATGGTATAATAATTTAATCATTAGCATTCCATTACATCACTGAAGCTGATGTGAGTTTTGCCTGAGTAATGACTGAAAAAAATTGAAAGCCAGATTCTGCCAGCCTCACTCACAATGAGAAGTACCTTATTCTGTGGATAGCCTAACTAACAGCATATGGAGGGAGAGGGTTGTGGGGCTGTGAGAGGATAGCGTGGACAGAAGGAGTGATTCAGGGGGACACAGTTTAGCATAGCTGGTTTGACACACAAGACAAAAGCACCATGGGAAGCCAATGATGGGGGTGGGTCACACGGGGAAATCAATGGTTCTACTCAACATAAGTAAGGGTAATTGGATCTAGCCCTGAGCGAGGAGCTCAGGATTTGGTCCGCTACAAGGATATTAAGAGATGAGTTTAAAAAAAAAAGAGAGTATTTTTAATGTGAAAGTGAGAGGAAGGAGGAGGAGCAGCTGTGAAGAAGAAAACAAAACACATGAGATCAGGAATCTGTCTAGTGATTAGACAGAGACCCAGAGCGGGAAACTTTTGTTTAAGAGACAGTCACTGGCTAACAAGAATTTTAAAAAAGTGAGCCATCTATGGCCCTGAGAAAATCTGAATCCACTGCTCTGTGAGTGTGTGTGTTTGTGGTGGGGGGGAACAGTGTTGTTGAACTCTTATAGAATGACTCCTTTACAGATGATCCACCAGTTGTGATGAATTGTTCAGATTACATTTGGGCAGGCAATGATTAGAGCACCTTTCCTAGCCCTTTCACTTGCTAGGGTGAGCACTGCTGTCCTGTAAAAGGGCTTCTCATTTACCTGGGGCATTGCTGAACATTTTTGCTGCCCAGGATTCAGGATCAAGTTCTTTATAGAATGACTACTGTGTTGATGACCCTCAACATGTTAAATCTGCTTTGGTGCACCAAGTGGAGGAAACCTCTAGGTCCAACCTCTAAAAAGGCACTGCATCATTGTATTGTGAAATACATAAGTCCTGATAAAGCACAAAAGAGGTCAATGACTATCCCCTGCATCTTATGTAGTTTCCAGTCATCGTGACCTTTAGTGTCACTGTTCTCCAACTTCAGCAGCCCAAAGAGTGTGATTGCCCATATGCAACAGACTTCTCACCTAAAAAACCTCACAAATCATTAAGAAAAAAAGTCTCCAACGATGGGTGAGTGGTGAAGTGTCAGGTGTAGCTGAACACTTGGAGTCACAATCACAAACTTTTACACAGGTGACCTGGGACTTCGGTTGCTCAACCTTGAATCCTGGGGAGCAAGGATGTTCAGTAACATCTCTCTTGTTTTTCCTACAAAACAAGAGCTCTCTCTGTGGTTACATGGAACATACAGACCCTAATGGACAAAGATAGCCCATCAAGATTTGAAAGACGTACAGCATTAGTTGCAAGAAAACCTGCTAGAAATAGTAACAACATAGCTGCCCTCAGCAAAACCAAACCTGAAGATGAAGGCTCCATAATGAACTAGAAGGTGGCTACAGCTTTTTTTGAAAAGGAAAACCAGCAGAAGATGACAATTGATGGTGCTGGTTTTGCCATTAAATATAGCCTCCTGAAATCACCGAGATACTTACCTGTGGGCAAAAACAAACACCTAATTACTCTACAATTTTCTGTTGGAAATTAATGATATTGTGACTCTTATCAGTGCTTGTGCTCCAGCCATGAATAATTAAAAGAACAGTTCTATTCTGATTTGGATGACATAAACAAATTTATATCCAGTGAAGACAAACTCATACGTCTGGTAGACCTTAATGCCAGAGTTGGAAAAGAGAAAAATTAACAGGTGTGGTCTCCTCAGCAAGTGTACTGAACACGAGTTTGTTATTACGGACACAATCTTCAGGCAAGCTGACAAATATGAAACTTTGTTGATGCATCCAAGATCCAAGCACCTGATTGACTATGTCATTACATGGCAGAGTCATCAGGGATATCAAGATCACCACAGCGATGTGAGGAGCAAACTGTTGGACTGACCACAGTATGATCAGAACCATTTTCAATTTACACATTATTGCCCCTCATTGAAACAATACGGAATAGATCAAACCACAACTGAATATAGCAAAGTTGAGACATCCATTTCATCAAGAAAAACTAAGGGAAAACTCAAAGGAAAAAATTGATAGCATTATATCATCAGCTCTCATTTTGCTCCATCAGCTTGTCGAAATAGTGTCAGAGAAGCTTCCATCAGAGACCGAATGAGGATTTAGGTTGGGTCAGTGCACCATAGACATGATTTTTGTTGTGAGATAGATTCAGGAAAAATGCATTCAACAAAACATGGAACTGTATGCTGTCTTCATAGATCTAAAAATAGTGCTTGACAGTGCTTCATAGATCTAAAAATAGTGCTTGACAGTGTGAACAGAAATGGCCTCTGGAAAGTTCTAGAAAAGTTTGACTGCCCAATTCATTAACACCATATGTCAATTCCATGAAGACATGTCTGATCAAGAACTCTCAGATGGTGACCTCTCTAAATCATTCCCAGTATCTAACAGGGTGAAACACAGCTGCATACTGGCACCAGTACTCTGTGGTCTCTTCTTTGAAGCCATTCTGAATTATGCAAATGATAGCTGTCAAAAAGGCATATACATAAGCTACATAACTGATGGAGAACTCTTCAATCTCTGAAGACTTGCTGCAAAGACAAAAGTCCCTGAGGAACTCATTTGTGAAGCTCTCTTTGCAGATGTTTGTGCTCTACTTAGTCACAGTGAAAGTGACCTCCAGCTCATCCTTGAGAGGTTCTCAGAAGCAACTAAACAGTTTGGACACATCATCAGCCTGGAAAAAAATGAAGTCCTCTTCCAACCAGCCCCAGCAACCACTAAGCCAAACATCAGCATCACTGGTACAAAACTAAAGAATGGCAGTAACTTTACATATCTTGGCAGTAGTATCTCAGATGATCGTTCCCTGGGTCAAGAAATATCAAACAGAATACAAAGGCAAGCCAGTCTTTTGGAAGACTTTCCCATAGTGTACTCAACCAGCCTACCTTCAAACTGTTGCCAGAACTGAGACACAATGCTGCAGTGATAGCACCCTTTTATATGGATGTGAAACATGGACAGTTTACTACAGACACATCAAGCAACTTGGAAGCTTTTACATGCATTGTCTTTGTTCTATTCTGTAGTTCTGCTGGCAAGACAAAGTGTCAAATATCAACATCCTTGAGAGAGAAGAAACAAATAGCATCAAAGTAATGATTATGAAAGCTCAGCAAGGATGGGTGGGTCACATTATCAGAATGGGTGGTAACAGATTCCCCCAAAAGAGTTCTTTATGGTGGGCTGGAACTAGGAAAGTATAGGAAAGGCAGTCAACATAAATGCTTCAAAGATGACCTTAAGCAGAATATCAACTCATAGGAAGGTAAATATTGATGACTTCGAAGACACAGCCAACGACAGATCTGAATGGAGAGTACCTATCAAAAAATATTGTAAACATTCTGAGAAAGACAGATGTGAAAAGCGGATTGAAAAAAAGGGCCAAGCATCATGCCAAGTTTTTCAGCAGCATTCCTAGATCTGCTCAAGACCTTGCTCCTCACAAATTGGACTATACAGCCAAAAGAGAATACATGAGATGCCATGACAGATATGATGGACAGACATACTGTGGTTTTGACTCAGGTTTGAGGCTATTGTAAAAGTATCCTCCTGAACTGATAGCATATGAAATTCTTGCCAGATAGGATCTACCAATGAGCTTATTAAAATCAACAGCTCTTCTGTCTCCCCTACTCTGAATGTCTTTTTTGTGCTTTGCTACTGTAACATTTAAACAATGACAATATGGAGAGACTTGTGAACTCTTCAGATTTCCTTCACTGGGTTTGTATTAGCCCTGCTGTCTTGGTTTGATATTTATTCTTTCACTTGGTATCAGTAACGTGCATGTACATGAGCATCAAATACAATCACATATGGGCAGGTCTGCTAGTTTAAATATCTGCAAAGGCCAACATCAGGAACAACATCTTTCTCCCATGCAGATTCAATGAATCATCACCACAATATTTTAACACAAGTATTTTAACATTTGGGAGCTACAGTGCACATTTTGATATGCTCATAACGTTGTGAAAATTATGAACCCTGAACATTCCTGTTGCTAATTCATAACATATAGTAGTGAACAGGGCTAAGCGTTAATGCAGTTAAAAACAAATTATCTAGGCCAGACGATTCTTAATGTCCAATGTATTAAAACATTTAGAGGAACAAGACATGCCCATCTGCCATTAAAACTGATTCTGTCCTTTCTACAGAGAGTTTTCACTTCAAATAAAAGTTTGGATACTGAAAGGAGCAATTCTGTGCTTCTTAATTTAACATGCTGGATCTAGACTCAATACTGTCATTGGCATGATGCTGTAAATACCAGTTCATCCCAGTGTAGTTCCACTTCCAATCAATTGCATGACAGTACAGAGCTCAAGTTAAACAAGCAGAGACTAATTAAGAGATTTTGCTGGTATAGGCACTATTTGGTGGCAGTGAGGGTGGAGGAAGGAAGAGAAAAATAATTTAAAAAGCATTTACTTTTCAGTTCATACCTTTAATTAGCTGCATAACTCCAGGGACTATAATTATCAAAATTGTTATGAGCTTGCAAAAGGTAAGGAAAATCTGGATGCGAGCACTCCAACTGACACTCATGCTATTCAGGACCATTATCACTGCTGCAAGAGAAGAAGAGGGGAAAGTTAAACAGAAGTGCTTATCCCACTGAAGGCATCGTAAACTAGAAACTGAACAATGCTGAACGATGGGTTCTTACACATGAAAGAAAACAGAAACATCCTAATAACTTTTTCCTTCTGTTACCGCCTCACCTTTCCCCTCCCCTTCCTATGCTAAATGCCTCTGCTGAACCCATCTTTCTGTCCCACTGCTCCAACCATCAACCTCTTCACTATCTGCCTAGCTCTTTCCACCTCAAATTATAGCTCGTCACTTACTCAGTGTCAGAATTGTTAACTGTTGGTAATGGATGGGCTGATATAACACTGCTTTTGATTAAAAAATTAATTGCACATCCCATCGCTCTGGGCCTCAGTGTTAATGTTGGCTTGATTGTAGATTTGCATTTTTAAAACATTAATTAATAATAAAATGAAGGCTTCTCACTCTCACTTAGGCCCTGCATAAATTTGCCCCTTGCTTCATCTCTGCCTTTATTTCCACTTACTCTTCTTCTCACTATTTATCCTCTTTTAGGACCATGTTACAACAGACACAAGAGGATTAGGATGCAAGGAACTTCCCAGCCATCTTTGGGAATTCTAGCACTGTTGGTGGTGGTAGGTGCACAGAGGCCTTGCAGTCCTCCAGTGCCAAGTTTGGGCCTGTGTCCACCTCATATGCAAAGACAGAAGAAGGGGAAGGAAGGATCCTTTCATCCTCACCCCCAATTGTGTGCCCTACCCACCATAGAATATCAGGGTTGGAAGAGCCTCAGGAGGCCATCTAGTCCAACCCCCTGCTCAAAGTAGGACCAATCCCCAACTAAATCATCCCAGCCAGGGCTTTGTCAAACCTGACCTTAAAAATATCTAAGGAAGGAGATTCCACCACCTTCCTAGGTAACGCATTCCAGTGTTTCACCAGCCTCCTAGTGAAAAAGTTTTTCCTAATATCCAACCTAAACCTCCCCCACTGCAACTTGAGACCATTACTCCTTGTTCTGTCATCAGCTACCACTGAGAACAGTCTAGATCCATCCTCTTTGGAACCCCCTTTCAGGTAGTTGAAAGCAGCTATCAAATCCCCCCTCAATCTTCTCTTCCGCAGACTAAACAATCCCAGTTCCCTCAGCCTCTCCTCATAACTCATGTGTTCCAGTCCCCTAATCATTTTTGTTGCCCTCCGCTGGACTCTTTCCAATTATTCCACATCCTTCTTGTAGTGTGGGACCCAAAACTGGACTCAGTACTCCAGATGAGGCCTCACCAATGTCGACTAGAGGGAAACGATCACGTCCCTCAATCTGCTGGCAATGCCCCTACTTATACATCCCAAAATGCCATTGGACTTCTTGGCAACAAGGGCACACTGTTGACTCATATCCAGCTTCTCGTCCACTGTCACCCCTAGGTCCTTTTCTGCAGAACTGCTGCCGAGCCATTCGGTCCCTAGTCTATAGCAGTGCATGGGATTCTTCCATCCTAAGTGCAGGACTCTGCACTTGTCCTTGTTGAACCTCATCAGATTTCTTTTGGCCCAATCCTCTAATTTGTCTAGGGCCCTCTGTATCCTATCCCTACCCTCCAGCGTATCTACCTCTCCTCCCAGTTTAGTGTCATCTGCAAACTTGTTGAGGGTGCAATCCACACCATCCTCCAGATCATTTATGAAGATATTGAACAAAACCAGCCCAAGGACCGACCCTTGGGGCACTCCACTTGATATTGGCTGCCAACTAAACATGGAGCCATTGATCACTACCCGTTGAGCCCGACAATCTAGCCAACTTTCTATCCACCTTATAGTCCATTCATCCAGCCCATACTTCATTAACTTTCTGTCAAGAATACTGTGGGAGACCGTGTCAAAAGCTTTGCTAAAGTCAAAGAACAACACATCAGGGCAAGTACATTCCGGTTCTTAATGACTGACACAGAAGATGAACAATGAAGCATCTAATTCTATCCCAGTTATTCTAGCTTATGTAATGATATGCCCATAGGAAGAGAGGAGATAAAGCAGTATTAGTAAATGAATAATTATAGAGTACAAATACTTATTGCTAGCCAAAAGAAGAATACAGTTTTTAATCCCTTGCTGGAGAAAGGGGTTAATGAGACAGTGCAAGCCTATCAATTGATCCTCTCTCTGTTTCCATTTAGAGGGCCTAATGAACCAGCTTTACATCAGAATGCTTCCTTACTTCAAAGCCTTCTTAGGAGCCTTGGTTTATCTGGATTACCAAATATCTCACACACCACTGGATTTATAAAATCACAACTCAGGAGTGCCCATCCAGAGCCTGAAACTTGGAGCTTAGCAAATATTAATGCAGGTGCTGCAGGTCTGGCCCTGTACAGACTCTCCAGATGCTAGAACTGCTGTTTCATCATGTGTCTTTACAAGTCAGCTCTAGGGCTTCGGGTGATGCTTAACCAGCAAAACGGAGCAGGGTTTTACTGTACTTCAGAACTGAGATAGTCTCTTCTGGGTTACCACAAAAACAAAAGTGTCTGACTTCTGCAAAATCTCCTTGTAGTCAGAATATTTTGTGTTTTGCTTTATAATTCTTGTGTGCATACATTGACCTGGCAACACATATAACGTGCTGGGAGACTGATTCACCTCGGTGACACTTGACACTGAGATAACTCAAAAAGAAAAGGAGTACTTGTGGCACCTTAGAGACTAACAAATCCGCAAGTACTCCTTTTCTTTTTGCGGATACAGACTAACACGGCTGCTACTCTGAAACCTGATATAACTCAGTTTAAGTGTTAAAAGTTCCTCCAATTCTAAAGTGGAGTAACAGAGTTCTGAATCAGGCCGTAAATCCTTACATATGTTGGATTGACTTGTTTGTTGATCAAATACTCTTTTATATTGTAAATTTTCGCAGCTACCCTTAAGCATTTAATTGAAAATTCACCAAAATACATTTTAAACAGCTAATATATCTGCACTGTGTAAGTCACTAAGAAATCCAATGCCAGGAGCTATTCAGTGGTTTATTTCATATTTTCTAGAAATTTCAGCTTATATTTGTATTGTGGCTCTTGCACAAGACAAAGCACAGGCAGGGGGCACAATACAAATATAAGATGAAATGTTCAGCTCAGTATTGTAAACCTTACATTCAGCTCATGTAGAGTTCAAGTTCCATGCCAGGAACATTCAGTTACACAACTCAACACAGAGTAAGTAACATTTTTATCAGATAGCAAACAGCTAGTGAGTACTAGAGCTAAGAGAATGATAATTTCAATTCACACGTGTTATGTCTACACTGCAATAAAAGACCCGTGGTATGGCTGTGGCTGGCCCAGGTCAGCTGACTTGGGCTTGCAGGGCTCGGGCCACAGGGATACAAAGTTGCAGTGCAGACATTCACTGGGGGGTCTCAAGCAAGGAGGGGTTCCAAGCCTGGGGTCCAGCCAAAGGCTGAAAATCTACATTGCAACGTTATAGCCCTGTGACACCAGCCCCATGAGCTCAAGTCAGCTGACACAGGGTCTGAGACTCAGTACTGCAGATTTTTTATTGCAGTGTAGACGTA
This sequence comes from Natator depressus, assembly GCF_965152275.1. NCBI lineage: Eukaryota > Metazoa > Chordata > Testudines > Cheloniidae > Natator > Natator depressus. The sequence continues at coordinate 50,475,779 of NC_134237.1, forward strand.
TCTCCTGGTTTAGCTCATGCACAAGCCATAAATTCGTAGGTGGGTCGTGTTTTCTTGAACACAATCTCCTCTGTTTGTGGCCACATTCGAAACTCACAGATGTTTCTTGTGATCTCAGCCAAGGCAAAACCAGAAATGGGGTAGTTAGCTACTTTGTGGCTGCTTAGTTGTGGGTTTGCAGTTGAACAGGAAGAGAGAGAGAGAAAAATGCAATTAAAGACTGAACATGCATGATTCCAGTGTTGCAAGCAGATCTGTTCAGGCACAGAAGATACTTATGCTACTGCAGAGCCTGAGTGAAGTCAGTAGCAATCTGCACGAGCCTAACAGTACATCTATACTGCAGTGAGGAGGTGCGATTCTCAGCATGGACAGACAGACTCACACTAGCGTTGCTTGAGCTAGTACACTAAAAGTAGCAGTGTGGACTTGGGTGGCTAGTGCTAGCCAGTGCCTCAAAGTCCACCTGACCCCTGGGTCTGAGCTCAGGTGACCAGTCCAAGCCACTGCCCATGGCACAATGTCCACACTGCTATTTTTAGCACACTAGGTTTAGCAAAGCTAGCACAAGTCTGTCTACCTGTGGTTTTTGTACCTGTGTTTTATAAACAGCAGTGTGATTTTAGAGGAGAGAAGGGAGAAGATAGTGGAGAATAGAAGCCATGAAGGAATACCTGAGCAGGATGTGGAAAAGGATATAACAACTGTGCCAATTATCGAGATAGAAGCTGTATCCAGGGTGATTATGCAGCATCAGAGTGGTTTGCGTCCATGCATTGATCCTGCTGTCATTTGCCACCATGACAATGAATTGTGGCATGGGGGTTCATAGGGCATAGACACCTTGAGAAACACCACCATAAACTGTTTGCGGAGGCTATGCTACAGGATCAAGGTAATGCTAGTGAATGGCAGAAGCAGGCAGTGCCAGCCCAGGTATAGCACGCACCTGTGGCACAGTAGGTGACCATGGAGGGTGAAAAAAATGGCATGAATATACAATCAAATGAGATGGTGACATTTGTCAGCTATCGCTTGCCTCAATCTCATCCTTCACACTGTCATCGCTATAAAAAGTATAATAAAATAATAAAAGCCAACAGGAGAGCAGCAGTAGAGTTAGATCCTGGCCTATTTTCCACTGATAGAGTAGGGAACAAAAGGGAGCCACCTACACCAGCTTGTCAGGCTTTTATGGCCTAAGTGCTTCTGAGAAGAAACAGCCCACATTAGCCTAAATACGTTGCTATTTGCACATCTGTGTGCACCAATTGAAAAGGAGGCAGAGAAGGCCTAAATCTTGATCTGGAATACAAAAGCAGCCCAGCAAAGAAAAGTCTTTATTTAAGCTGCTTATCTGCCAAAGGGACTGATTTAGTCATAACTAAGGCTGCGTGTCTGTCACAGAGATCTCGGAAGTCACAGATTCCATGTCTTTCCGTGACCTCTGCAGCGGCCAGTCCAGCTGGCTCCAGGGCTGCCCAAGTAGATCAGGCAGCCCCTGGGCCAGTCACACCGGCCACTGCTGGGGCAGTTTGGATGTGGATGGGGGCTCAAGGCTTGGGGTTGGGGTGCAGAGCGGTGCTTACCTGAGGCGGGGGGGGAGCTCCCCAAAAGCAGCTGGCATGTCCCTCTAACTCCTAGGCGGAGGTGCCAGGGGCTCTGCGTGCTGTCCCTGCCTTGAGGCACCAGCCCTGCAGCTCCCATTGGCTGCCATTCCCAGAACAATATTACTAGTGTTTAGGAAGGGGTCTATATCTGGAGTATTTGATGATGGGGCAGAACTCAAAGACAAGGGAAATTTGAGTCCTCTCTAGGGTGTCAAATACTAGGAGTAGCCCCAAAATACACATAAGCAAATTAAAAACCCTTAAATCATACATGAGCAATTGATCTGTTCTCAGACTCATAGCTTTCTATATCTGAAGCCTCTTTACCTGCTCATCTGATATGGAGATGAAGTGAAGTGATTGCATATACAGTATAAACTGGGCCATTTCTATTCAGGTTACATAGTAACAATACAGTTCAATACACGTATGTAGTGTAATTTATCCCAAAGAATGCATTATATATATACATACACACACACACACAGACCACTATGCACTGTGTGTATATAGCACTTTCTCGCTCTCTGATTGTGCTAGAATTGAAACTGCATGTAATATAGGCCTTTTGGCCCTGCAAAGTCTGCAGCCAAGGGACCTGTGATTTGGGGGAAATACAAACGTGAAGGAGACTCTCAGCTTTCATTTAAGAAGAAAAAGTATGTTTCTAGCCCTCCTCCTTGCAAAGGTCAACATGAAAAACACAAATTGACATAAAATTATTGCTAAGTTTGAAAGGAAGAGACAGCTGGGTTCCACTTCTGTAGCAGACGACTGGGGTAGAGCCAGAGAAGAATCTAAAGATTATCCCCCATACATTCACTTTTTATGTATACTGAATTGGTTACATTTGTGGTGTACTCCCAAAGAATTGTCTCACTAACATCACTAAAATCCTTAGGCTGGCCCTGCGCATAGAGGCCTGATAATGGTGGGCAGTAATTGATTACGTTGTAGATACAAGTAATTTGCTTCCAAAATATGCCCAAAATTGCTAAGGTTTGGTATGACTACAGGGGGTATTTTGTGTCTAGCATGCTCTTTGGAGCTATAAAATAAATAAATACATAAATAAATAATGGAATTTTAAAATTGATACATTGTCCAGGAGCTCAGCTTTAGCTCTCATCTGAAATATGGCAACTGCAGCAGCACGGTGCCCCAACACAATATAGGAACACAGTTTTAGTACTGCTCTAAAGGGAACTACCTCTGAACCATTAACATAATTGTGGACTTTTCTGGGAATATTCCCATCCAAATACTAATCCAGCCCAACCCTTATCATCTTGTAAATCTTGCTTGCTGAGAAGATCATAGAACAAGATGGTAAGGCTACAGAACAAAATCTCTCTTATTACTAACACATAGTTCCATGATGCTTCCAATTATTTTATTCCCATCTGAGATAATAAAGATAACTTGGGTGAGCCAGAGAGCTGCAAAGAGCAGTCTTATCATTCTGCATAATCAGCCATGGCGGCAGACAGAAAGAAGAGACACAGAAGTGGGTGAGAAGGCAAGAGATAAGGTAGCTGACTTGCAGTTTGACTTTGGCTATATCAAACCCTTGAAAGGAAACAAAGACTCCTGTCTGGATGGGGAACTTTGTATACAACCATACTACTACTAATAATAATAATAAATACACTAGATAATTCTGCTCATATAAGAGTCACAGTCAGACTTTCAGATCCCTGGATATATGTGCACTATCTGATACAATACACAAAATGCTACATCATTACAGAAAAGTAAACACTAAACGCCATCCATCAGTGTTTCCCTTGACATCTTTGTTGGTCATATTTACAAGACTTTCTCCAGGAATCTCTAGTTTCAGTGAGGCAGTAACTCATCCTACCTGCTCTGCACAAACTCTCTTTTGGTCACCATAGCAACAATTTGCTGTTGACTCCAAACTCCCCTCAGGGCATCATTATTTCAGGATAACTCCACCCTCCTGCCACGCTGCTTCTTTGCTTAATTATTTTGTGAAATCCTGGCTTATCAGACAGATTTTCAATTAAATTAAAAGTAATAAAAATACGATTTTAAATTGTTCATTCTTGGTGCTAGAATTACAGGCACTTAACAAAACACTTTAATGGAGTCACCCCATAATGTTCCTTCTGTCTCAGTGACCTTGAAGTTCTTGAACATCTGTCTTACCCTTATCTTGTCCTGAAATATTTTAGGCAGATGTAATTATAAAAGAAGTCATTAACCTCAAAAACTCAAGACCTTAATTTAATTACTCATATGGTTTCTGCATAATTAAAATAGAAGTAAATGTGGTCAGATATTGATTTTTTTTAATACTGGTGGACAAACACTTCTACAAATAACTTGTTTCTTTATACGGGAGACTGGAAGTTCAATGTATCTCCCTATATAAATAAAAAGTCATCGGATTCAATTACCTGTGCAAAACAAAAGTATCTTCCTGTGTGACTTTTTACACTGTTTTGTCTGAACTCCTTTTTCATTCCTTTTATATTGTTTCAAATATATGTGCTGCCCAAATTAAAAAGAGCACTGTTCCTAAGGAACTGCCAACCTCATTCCACCAGAAGTAAACAGAACACTGTAATGTAGGGGCTACCTATGTGCCAGCTGAATAATAGGAAAAAAGACTAAGAGGGGCTGTTCCTATTGTGTTTGTGTCAGTGCTATGCATTAATACCTACACTGCTCTGCACCCACTGTGATAAGAGATGGTTGGGTTCATAGCTTACTGAAATACTGGCTACACCTGAGCAGGAAATGGTTTTCCTGTCCCAAAAACCTTTGAGATTTCAAAAAATGTCCTGTTCCATATTGAAAGGCTTCAGTTTTGTCCCAAAGTTTTTCACCAGGAAAAATGAGTTTGAGAGACCCTCCCCAGAAGAGCCTGTTGGTTAGGGCACTCACCACTGATGAGGCTTCAAGTCCCTGCTCTGTCCTGACTGCCAGGCTACTGGGTATTCTGGGATGAGTCTTTCTCAATCTCTCCTCTTGCAGCTGTTCCAGTTTGTGTAATTAATTAAATATTCAGTGGACAGAGAGAGGGCAGGAGCGGGATCAGGTCTGTGACAGGGGGTTGGGGCACGGAGGGGTGTGGCTCAGGGCTGCAGGCTCGGGGCAGTGCTTACCTCAAGTAGCTCCCAGAAGCAGCAGCAGCAGCAGCAGCAGCAGCATGTCCCCACTCTGGCTCCTACGCAGAGATATGGCCAGGGAGCTCTGCTACACACTGCCCCATCCACAGCTGCCGTCCCTGAAGCTCCCATTGGCCATGGTTCCTGGCCAATGGAAGCTGCTGGGGCGGCGCTTGGGGTGGGGGCACCATGCGGAGTGGAGCCCTCACGCTACCCTCTGCATAGAAGCTGGAGGGGGATATGCCACTGCTTCCAGAAGCCGCGCAGCCACTGACACTGCACCCAGGCTGGAGCGCCAGAGCAGGGCAAGCCCCAGACTTTCCTCGCCAGCAGGAGCTTGAAGGCCGGATTAAAACGGCTGGTGGGGCAGATGTGGCCCGTAGTTTGCCCATCACTGCGATAGCCTGATGGTTAGGGCACTTACCCAAGACCTGAACCTGCATCTCCCATATGTTAATAAATAGACCTGAAGTACAGCTCTGTGTGAGCTCGAAAGTTTGTCTCACTCACCAACAGAAGTTGGTCCAATAAAAGATATTACCTCTTCCACCTTGTCTCTCCAATATCCTGGGACCAACATGGCTACAACACCACTGCATACAATTAATATTTAATTATTTATACAACATGAAACAGTTACAAGAGGAGCGACTGAGAGACCCACCCCCAGAATGCACAGTAATTCTGTAATGGTTCGCATCAAGGCACTACCTATTCAATGTCTGACTTATTTTAATTATTTTCTACTTTAACATCACCTTCACCTTTCTCCAAAACTTAAATTTGATACTTACTGATGCCAACAGCTGTAATAAGCTTAATTGCTAGGTCTGGAATTTCACATTGGATAAAAAATGGTTCCAAAATATAGCGTCCAAATGCCAAGGATATCACTGCTGTGGCAGCAGGGCTAAGGTAAACAGAAAGAATCAAGAAATGATGGTTAATCTACACCAGTGGATAAACAATGTTCACACAGGATCATCTTCATTATCACAAAACTGAGATAAATTTAACTGTGGTGTGTCCTTCATAGCTGTGTAAAACCATAGTGTCTGAATATAGTGGAGGTTCTCAGGAGTACATAATCGTTTATGCTTTGCTCAGGTGCTACTAAACTATCATCATGACTTTTATCAGCATGGGCTGACTTATGACTTACCTGTTGTAGCACAGTCAGAAATGACATGCACTGGAGATTTATGGACACAGTCCTTTATTCATTCTCTTTAAATCAAATTGGATCAGGTACCAGATAATAACTGGTATTTAAATCCAACTTTATAGAAGTTCATGTGGATAGAATTTTAATGTTTGCATGCATCTCATTCTTCACAAGAGAATTTCAAAGTTCAGAGATTCTGCTTTATTCAGATAAGCATCCTAAAAATATCCAACACCTATATCAAAGTCCTAGCGTATTTAATCAGGATGAAGCTGTGTCGCTAAACTGTAATTGTAAATAGGCTTCTGTAAATCATTTCTGCTTCCTGTCCTGGTCAAAAGCTTCAGGTCCCTTTCAACACTGGGGAATATTCCCCAAAGAAAGTGAGAGAGCACTTATTGCACAATGAAATGTGCAGAAAGAAAGTACATATTACAGAGATGGGTGAGGTGATTTCAAGAGCAGGAGATAGCTCACATCAATATACCAGCTTAATAAGGAATATGCCTCCTCTTCTTTTTAAGACAAGGGAGAAAGTTAACCAGAGGCCTTAGCATTAACCCAGGTTTTGACACCAGTTTGCCCTGTTACTCTAGGTTAGATGTAGTCATGTTGCCTGCATAGTGGAGTTCCAGGAATTCTGTTTCTGGAAATATCATTTCTACCTGCTCACACAGCTATTTGTGCTTCCATCACCTAGTTACAAACAATAAGGAGCTAAGGGCCAGGGATACCTTTGATCTGATTCCCCTGGAGTAAGGCCCAGCCCATACAGATTAATATTATAGTATTTTTATTTCTTCTTGTGGTCAAAACCAGGAAGTGCAAAAGTGCTTGCAAATTCAAAGAAAACAAAAAGTTAAGTATACTTTTTATTCAAAGTTCAGTAAATGTCTGGTTCAGTCCAGGGGATAGATGAAAGTTTAGGTAATTCTGTATTTAACCTTGTTCAACAATCCTTACCAGAGTATCTTTACAGAAAGACCTTATAGCATATAACAATGGTGAAACCAACAGAAATTAAACAAGACTGTATTGAAATTGCTGTAAAAATCTCTAGAATTTAAACAGAGAATAATAGTCTGTCTATGGGATTTAAACCATCCTTTAGAATGTAATAGCTATTATCCCTGCCATAAAATTTTATGAGACAATTTAAAAATTCTATTGAGAGGTTATTATTGTCTGTTAAATTCCACAAGGGAGCTGCATCTCTGAAAAGAAAAATATTTTCTCAGTGTTGTGACTCAGACACAATATCATAGATTGTGTTGGATCAAACTGCCAGCAAGCAAATGCCAAAACTATCTTGTTAACAAAGGTTCTGCGCTGTTTAAGGGAGGGTTGCTTCTTGTACACATTTACTGCTCCAGCACCCACCCTCATATATGTGTGTTTAATGGCTTAGCAGACACTCAGGGCCTGATTCTCTTCTCATTTACATGTCACTCTATTAACTTCAACTGAGTTACTTCTAATTTACACAGGAGTAAGTTTGCATCAGGTTGTTTGTACAGCTATAGATCAACCATCAGACCAGATCTTTTGAGTATCCACACACAACTTCCTTCTTCAATTCCAGTGCTCTCTTCCAGAGCCTTACCTAATCTTTTTCACACAGACCTCTTTGTAATTCTCTTAAAGACAGAGTGAATGTTAGCTGCACCACTATAATTTTTACATCCCTGCTTTTCCTAAATTGTGCCTGCAATAAATACCGTGGCTTAATAAGCATTTATATGCTCTCATTTTTCTGTGGATTGTGCTAACAGCTGCAGGCCACAAATAAGAGAGCAGAGGGTCAAAGTAACAATACACTTTGCATTGTATTGCAAATGTGAAGAAAAGTTGGCAAAGTACATACACATACAAGCACTTCTCTTGCTTTCAGTAATAGGTAGAAAGAGAATGTATCCCTTGCAAACAAGGGATAGTAGCTGACTGTGTGCGGATAGAAGTAGGAAAATTACCACCAGCGCATCCCGTAGCTCTAAATACGTTGCAGTATGCCATTGTCCAACCTATGGTTTAAGCCCTGTTAGCAACCACCATGTTTAAACATTGTGGGTGTTACTAGCATGATTTCCCTGACCTGTGCAGAAAGTCGTATTTTTTCCTGACGTGGCTTTATAACACAGGTCTAACATGGTTCTCGGGGTGGGGGGAGGAGGGGAAAATATCGCTGAATGCACTGGTTAGAGAAAGTGCATGTGAAAGTCACATTTAAACATAACCGTTGCTAGCACAGTTTAATCCATATCACACAGAACTGAAATGTCCCTTGGATTTGTAATACTGTGGCTGAAATGATATATGGGAGCAGGAAATGTTTATTCTTTATTGTGGCTGCTCCACTAGTCTGTGGTTTTCACAACCCTGCAGACTTTCAGAGGAAAAAGGGCACAGCTGAGGAATGTGTGTGTAACTTTTCTGACTCCTTAGAAGTCACTCCTTAGAACATAAATACATATTGGGTGGCTAGTTCTTTCTACAATAACAACCAATTCGTTCACAGCCATAGGAGTCAGAAACAAAACTCTACACAGAATTTCAGCAATGTAGTTCTGATAACTACAAGTTATAACAAATAAGCCCCCATAGTTATTTCTGAGAATTCCTGATTCAAGGATGGTTTGACTTTATTCTCATGCACAGTTTACATTTATTTGGGTGTGGGACAGGCTATGACGATAATGAACGTTCTCGTGACATCACCAGGATGTTGACACATTTTAAACAAACTTTGGGTTCAGAGTGACTTAGCATTATTATTGCTTTTAGCCAACTCAGTCTGTACTAGAATTTGGATCCTTGCCCATTTTTATGGAAGTATGGAAGTGAGGTCAAATAAAGCATGTGCACTGTGATTAGCTTGCTGCATGAGAGGAAGTGAGTCTTACTAAAGCCAGGCAGATTTCAAATTACCTACATTTATTTTATGTAGGTGAATTGCATAACTATATAGATAAATTGAGCTACTCACAGAAATAGTTCAAATAGATTTCAAGGGACTAACTTTCTATAATCAATTTGAATATGATAACTGATTTAACTGATTAAAATTGTGGGTTTGGTTTGACATAAAGACACATATATATATTATACTTTAAGGCTCCAACAGCATATACACCTGTAGCAAAAGTCACAAAACAACACAATAAGGCAGATTCTTGGCCCAAGTTAAGTACTTACAGACTTAAAGCTGCTTTACATGGGCAGCTGGGGAATCTCCTGTTTTAGAGTAATATCCAAGTGTTATAAAGCTGCCATAGCCAGCTCTAAATTTCCCACACCTTCACAGGGGGGAAAATGTAGGGGCATGAGCAGAGCACATGGTTCTCTGGTGAGCCATGGCCAGCTGAACAGTACTCTAGTGATATGTTTACATCACAGGGTAAGCCCAGTGGTCAAACTCAGGCTCAAGTCTAATCCCCCTTCCTTCTACACACAAATCATGCTGACCCAGGGCTTGGACCCAGGGTCTCAGGATCCCACAGTGGTGGAACATCCCAGCCTGAGTCAAGCTGGGACCCAGCATTTAGCCCTATTGCTTTGCATTGCAGATGTAGCCCCACTGGACTCATGTTCTAGGAGTCCATCAAAAATATCTCACAATTCTACGTGCTGACTGCCTTTGTCCTCTGAACAGTCAAGTTTGGTGAAGAGTCAAGTTTTCCCAAACTGCACCATGAACAAAGGGCTAGAGTGGACACATTTTGGGATGGTAATTAGACTCGGGTTTGCAAAATGCTGGGTAGGCACTGAAGCCCCATTTTGGGACCCAGGTTTCAATAATTCCTAACCTGGGGTTACAAATGAGTGTAGATGCTCAGCCCCTAGGTTATCAAAACCAGGGTCTGCTACCTCAAATTCTGATAACCCTGGATTACACTGTAGTATAGACATACCCAAGGAGACTATTCCTGTCTCTCCTCAGGGAGGTAGAAAGATAGTTTAGAACTACCTTTGCATCCCTCCTCAATTATTCCAAGACAGAGTTCACTTCCACAAATCTAAGTAGGCAGCCAACACATGATACACTGCAAGTTCAAAAGGTAGGTCCTTTATTTTTAAATATGATGTGTGGGTATCAGCACTATTAGTGACATCAGTGAGCCTGGCAGGCTTTGCAGAAGAATTGAAATCAAGTTGCTGAATTTTTATGAAAACCAGTCCATTTTAAATCATTTTTCTTAAAATATCTTGAAACCAAATAATCAGTGCTGGCAAACGAAATAGAACCAGTAAGTGTCCTGCAGCAGAAATATTTAAAAAAAAAATAACCAAAAAAACCGCACCATACACATTTCTGTCCCCCTCATATCTGAGGTTTCTCTTTGTATTTGAAACTGCATTGACAGTGGACAGAGAAGGTAAATAGAACCCTCAGCACACTTACCGTATTATAAGCAGTTCCACCCAGACTCTAACAAAAGCCGGTAACGGGCCAAACGCCTCCAGGATATAAGTGTAGTGGCCACCAGATTTCTTGATACATGTTCCCAATTCAGCATAGCACAGTGCACCTATGGAAATGTATTTTAAATTGAAATGTTGTATCATAAGACATAATACAAATGTTGTATCATAAGACAATAATGTTTATTCAAAACTTTTGTGATACATGAGCATTAGGAACAGACTAAACAATAGAGCAAGTTATTTACTGAGTAATTATTTCTGACAAGTTTTGACATATTTCTTCAAATAAGTTATTTGTAAATACATTTTGCATTAGTTCAGTTAGCCCTGTAAGTGGCCAAATATTTGTGTGTAATTTATTCAATTACATTTTTCTGTAACCCACTGAATAGGTAATTTGCTAATACAGTTTCTCATTACTCAACCAGCTCTAGCAAACAGACAGATGAAAGTGCTTTGTCATGCTAGCTTGTCTGGCTACCCACCAAACAATGACAAAAGGTGTGTCTACACTTGGAGAGGGGTGGGTGATTCCCAGCTCAAGGACACATACTCGTACTAGGTCTCATCGAGCTAGCACGCTAAAAACAGAGTATAGCCATGGCAGAACAAGCAATGGGAGGGAACGGGATCTTTGACAATGAGCCCCTCCCAGCATTCATTCTGCTGTGGCTACATTTGGTTGTTAGCATTCTAGCTAGTACATCTCTTGGGAATCCCCCCACAGCTTCAAAAGTAGACATATTCAAAGCCCTGTCACTAGGAAATATCATCGGTTTAGTCTCTGCTGAGATTACAAGGGCCTGGAAACTGTACTACACATTCACTGCTAGTTCTGAGGCACATTGATGGAGCAATGTCAGGAAGTGTGCACTGTTGATTCAAGACTTCACTCTCCAGGACTATTGATGTGTTGTGTACTAGTGCCACCCCCACTCCTCAAATTAAGTTGTTCAGTGCTTGCACATTACTGCATTTCTTCCTAGCTCTGGGAAGCTTCATGGGTTTCTGTATTGCCAGATGACTTCACATTTCCCTAGTAAGAGGAATCTTTCATTCTTCAATATGTTTACATTGGATCAAATAAAAAGAAAACCAGTGTTGTGTTATTACTTTAGGAGGTCTGGTCATGCAAAAGTCATTTGGTCCACTGTGGAGGGACTGTACAGCGCAATGATGACCCTCGGAAAGCTCCCTGAGGTAGCCACATACACAATATGCATCCTCAGCCTTATGGAGCAGCATGCTAGAAAAACAATGGACCTGTACTAAATATTCTTAGCCATGTACCATCCCTCCAGTCTTTGTGTCTGCTGGGGTGTTTAATAGGCCATCACACAATTACAAAGCCAATAGATTCTCACCTCCATATATGGACAGCATCAGTCAAGGAGAGATTTACCAGCACTAACAAATGCAGTCAACCCATTCATTAGTGTATGCACAGTGTTTGAGCAACCTTTGGGAATCAATGATAAAGTGATATGGTGTCTAGTGTTATGATCAATAAAATATATGCAGTTATCAATTATGTGTTCCCTAATTAATTTATGCCACTGTAATTATAAGATATAAAGCACATTTGTCAAAAAACCAACATACAGCACCTTAAATGTCCAGGGTTATGCAGAGACATGCATACATCTGCTATAGCTATTGCAATACAAAAACCACTAAATAATACATCATTTAGAGATGGATTTGTAATTCAAAGGGCTTCCATTCTGTTCTTATTCTGAGAGCAGCCCATTAAATCATACGTTTTAATGAAGAATATCAGGCATATCTCATTTCTTTGGTAAATAAAGTTGGATAAATTTTATTTAAGATTATTCAGGGTACCTGATAATCTACTTAGAGTCACATTTAATGAACATTGGCAGATTTTCTCTTGCCAAGTGCATCTGGAGAGATACAATATAGAATCAGTCTGAGGTAACTACTGTAATGTTGCAATACATGTTTCACAGAGACCCTCACTGATCAAATAGGTGAACTTTGTATAAGATTTTATCACAGTATGTAGTGTAGGGGAAATCTCCATAATTTACTACACTTTAATCACTTGCTCATATAACACTCACCTAAATTAAAATGTACAGTGCTATGTTGAGGCGAGTTCTATCTCTAGTTTAATCTAAAACCCAGAGTCTCCTAACTAGGTTCCAAGTTATGTGTCAGCTCTCACTTCACTTGTAGAGGAGGATTTTGGTCAAGGCAGAACCTCCAAAGTTCCACAGTAGATTTTTGTTGTGCATGGGACTTTGGCATCAAAATAAGAAGTTTAGCTTCTGATCAAAATTGATCCTAACTTTCTTCAACTGTACATTTAGCTAGGGCCTTATGTTCCTTCTTAAGAGATGATGCCTCTTAAGTCCACAACCAGTTTACACAGGGTGACATTTACATGGTCTTAAGCAGATGTGTGTTACTCAGTGCTTGCTCTCAAGACCACCTGCCAGAAAACAAGTAGGCTGCCAGAAAATCTACGGCAGCAGTCAAAACTCTCAGTCAAAAGTAACACTCTTAGTAAGTGTTAGCTGCTAAGTTCCATAACTTTTTGCAACATGGTCTTTCATAGTGATATTGTGAATTGGTGAATAAAGTGAAAAAAACTAACAAAGTTTTCTCTCATTCACTCTTGCCAATAAATATTTTGTCCAGCAGAAGCTATTCAATTCAGAGCTTAATCTAGTCAGTGGGGAACTGGATCAAGCTGTCTGTACATTTCACAGGTGTTCAGACTGATTGGCCCATATCCCCAAGAGCCAGCACCTTGCAAGCGTGCTGTAAATGAACCATTACAGCTAGAACAAAAAGTCACAAATGAAACAAAGGATACTTCCTCTCCTATTACTTTAGGGACTCATAAGAAACATTATTTGGTCTTATAATATTTTTAAAAGATACAGTTTTGTGTCACAATGCTTGTGAAAGAGATAATGGCAAATGCATAGTACTGTACCATATACAGACATTATCAAATAACAGAAAATATTGGTAGCCTTATTGGTCCTCACATATCAGATTGGTCTTTGATATCCAATAGCAGGGGGGAAAAATCCACCAGCTGCCCCCCAGGATCAATTATAAACTTTCACCAACTTACCAAACAGTGAGAGGATACCACACACCGTCCAGAGAATCAAGGACATTCCCACACTGCCTGTGTTCTTTAGGATCCCTTTGGGAGAGATGAAGATTCCTGCTCCAATGATAGTGCCAATTATAATGGATACCCCTCTCAAAAAAGTTACTTTCTTCTTCAGCCCCACTTTTTCTTCTTGGGCTGGCTCTTTACTGTCCAGAGAGGGCAACCTGCCAATAGATTGCTCCTGCAAAGAGCTTCCATTAGGGATTGTGGAGAGAGCAGGTTTCCTAAACATGCTACAGTGCCACCACACACTCAAGACAAACGAAATAAAAAACTTTCTGGCAAGCACTCAAAGTTTCTTCTCCTTAATCTTTGTGCTCTCTTTCTAATTGCTCTCACTCTCTTTCTCTGCTTTTTGTTACCTTTCAAGCTGCTCCTGCACACAGGTATAACACTCTGAAGTGTATTTTAATATTCACTGCTGTATAAATACTACTTAGTAACACCTGTCCTTTCACGTTGTTAGCCGGTGCTGCCCTCTCATTGGAAACCAGCTCAGCTTCCTCATGGACTTGTATTTAAGCTCCTGTCATACCAAATTAGTCTGCTGAATGATGATGCAAATTCTCCAGGTTTGCATCAGCCATAAGAAAAGGCTCTGGCATTACTCAGCATTTTCAAATAGTAACAGCATGTTGCACAACTGATTTGAGCTTCTTAGGACGAACAAAGCTCTCACTAGAAAGAAAGTTTAACCAATCAGAAGGTAGTATATTACTGTCAACACACTCCCATATATTTAAAGGAACTCGTAGTGAGGGACACAAAAGCCTGATTTAAAACACAAAGTTCTTTAGCCAGAAAGGAAAAAAAATCAAATAGGATGTGTCACCTTTGGTTCTATTCCAATTTTTTTCCCCAAAAGTCTTTTAAACTAATATAGGTTTTGTGGGTTTAAACATTTCTTTTTTAGTTGGTTGGTTTCTCCCAAATCTATCCCTTACCTGGAAATGTACACAAAGACTACATACCTTTACATAAAGACTACATATAAACCTTTTGCTACCTTGTGTTGCCTACCAACAACCAAATCAGACTAGTGAAAAATCTAGGTTATTTCCACAGTACAGTAATTCTCTCACATGTACAGAGTTTCTGGGATATTTGTAAATAACACACAAATGAAAATACCCCTTCAAGTCGTGTAAGCACTCTTGCTAATATTTACAGCAAATTCTTTTAAGATATGATAGAATGATATCAACATTTCAGAGCACTGAATCGTCACATCACAATGTCTCAGAAACCAGAAACACCATCTGATTTGCATGTCACAATAGTGCAGGCATGCCCAAACCATGGCTCGTGAGCCGCATTTGTCTCTTTTACAGTTAAAGTGCGGCTCACAAAGCCCCTCTCCCCTGCAATCCCTCTATTCTCCACCTAACAGACTCAGCGAGGGGAGCTCGGGGCTTTTGTCTTGCGGTGGGGTGGTGGGACTAGGGACTTCCATACTGCAGAGAGGGGAGTCTAGCCCTCCAGGGAGGGTTGTGGCTGTCAAACTTCTGAAGACTATTATATGCAGCTTGGAGGGTCAGTAAGTTTGGCCACTCCTGCAGTTGTGCTGTCCTGAGCGGATGAACTAATCTGTACTTAGATTTCTTGCTAACTCAGCCTAGTTACTTGATTTCAAACCAAAACAGTAAAGTAAAATAAAATAAAAAAGAAGCTTTCATAAAAAAAATCCATAGTCCTTGAGCACTTACAACCTCATCATGGGACAGCCCGTACAGTATATGCCAAAGGAAAAAAATCCTATGTAGCATAACCACTGCAGCTGCTCATGGCTTTGGGGTCAATCAGCATAATGAGAAGTAGTTATTGCCTTGCATGCTCCCTTTCCTGTTATTGCTTAATTAGCTCCGAATAAGGGGGAAAGATATTAGCTAAACATTTTGTCATTTCAGAAGGCGGCACTGAGCTCTAAGCACAACTTCTGTGCTTTTAAGTGTATTTTGGAAACAGTAAATATTAGAGTATCATAACAGTGCTTAATCATAACAGTGCTGTTTATACTGCAGTAGTAAAAGCTGAGTCAATGCTTTTAAAACCCCATATTTTCAGGGGTTATAACTTGTCTATAATAATTTGCACTGTGATAAAACTAGGCATAAAAGGCCTGACTGCTTTTAATCTACAGAGGAACAAACACAAATAGTTTTTAGCATTTGGATATATATTTGTACAGCTATAATATTTTTAAAGGGCTTATTTCTTCCTCCATACCCTTCCCTGTGTTCAACAGCAGCTCATTTGATTTCTCCTCTGGTTTATGCTTCTCTTCAGCGCACCATTGGATCAGGCCCCATAAGACAGCATAATGTTTCTTTGCCCAAAGAGTATTGCATGCCACTCACATATGAGCTAGAGGAATTGCTACAGAATAATTCAAGGTGTTCCCTCTTCTTGCCGTACCTGCAGTCCTCCCAGCACCTGAAGTGAGTGACCTGATCCACAAACCAAGCCAGGTCAAAGCATTAGCCACAAATCTGTGCTGGTCTGATGAACTTAAAATGAATTTTAAAAGGCTGTGTACTGAACAATCACCAGCAGAGGCGGTCAGGAATTTTTTTACAAAATGGTTTTCAGTCAGAACATGTCAACATGCCAAATCTAAAACTTTTCTAGCGAATGTGCCAATTTCAACAAAACTTTTGTCAAGAATTGGTTTCTTAAGTCCAGGAAGGAATTTCTGATCAAAACAAGAGAGAGTGAAAGAGCACCCTGGATTAGCTAATAGCCTGATGATTAAGGCAGTCACCTAAGATGTGGAAGACTGAGGCTCAAGTCCTTGCTCTGCCAGAGTCAAACAAAGGGCAATATTTATTTGACCCTGGCTCTTCTAGCCAGTAGGAACCTAGCTACTAACATTGACTCCAGCAGTTCATAGACTCCTGCTTAGCTCAAGAGGGGTCGGCAGGGGTGGTCTTTGCACTACCCTGATACAGAGCCCATGTTGAAGGCTGATTTAAATTATATGGGTTGTCAGTAGCCCCAAAAGAGCAATATAACTGCCGGGATTCAATGGTCATAGAAGCATTCTGGCCATGCTCCCATCTCTGACTGTACATCAATAAAGGTTCACGATTCACAGGAGTGATCATCCTGTGGCTGACATGTGTGAGTTAGGGCAGTGGTTTTCAACCTTTTTCATTTGTGGACCCCTAAACAATTTCTAACAGAGGTGCAGAACCCTTTGGAAATTCAACCTGTGATCCGTAGACCCCTACCCTGGAAGAGTTAGACTGAAAACTGAGTGAACAGAATTCAACTATAAATGTTGCACGTGCTCACCATGGAATTTGATGCAGCGTGAGAAAGGGCACTAAATTGTGGGCTTCTATGGTAATGACAACACTTCCAGGTTTTGACCTGTAGGGGGGTATTCACATATTTTTGATTGATCAGAAAAACAGAATGCCTTTTCTGGGATCTGAAACTTTATCATCATAGTCACCTTTTGCAGACCCCTTAGGCATTGTCTGTGAACCCCCCAGGGTTCCATGGACTACAGGTTGACAACCGCTGAGTTAGGGCAATACTATACATAATTACAGCACAAAGTGGCCACATATTCAGTTTTCACCAAAAATATATAGATACTGATTGGTTTGGGTTTATTTTTAATTAAGCTTTCAGGTGATTTTCTATTTTTCTTTACCAAAGCCTTCACTTTTGAAGATTTTCCAGTAACAGCATTTATAACCTGTGTTTAGATTGTGGTTCCCCAAATACTGTATCAGCATTTGGGGAGTTATTAGAGCCAGAGTAATTTAGAGTAGCCTATGGAATGATCTAACTGAATGCCAGTGGACCAGTCTGGTGCACAGTCAGCCCCAGAGTAGAGGAGTATTTCAAGATGTCTTAAAGTCATGTTTGCATGCCCTCCAGAGCAGTATAGTGCACTCCTTAGCTGCAATATTCTATATTCTTATATGTCCATACCACACCTACCACATTTTGAGGGCTCCTGTTATATAAACAGTAACTAACAACAACAGCACCTCAATGAGGACACACAAGGCGAAGTTTGATTTCGAGCCTCTAAATTGGCCCAGGCAGCAAACAACCTGGGGAATCAGGAACAGGCGAACTATTCCTATGCCTATTTCATTCACATACTGTGCTTCTCAAATTTTGAAGTCCAAATTTCATTTTATATTTTTGCAGCCAATAACAAAATATACATGTCTCTTACTGCCCTTACTCTTACAATTACATGATATATCATTGAAGGAAATACCTTTTATATTATACTTCTATTTCATCTTTTATACTGGCCTAGTGGGTGGGGAAAAAGCTGTCAATGTGATATATCTTGATTTTAGTTAGGCTTTTGACTGAGTCCCACTTGATAGTCACATAACCAAACTAAAGAAATATGATCTAGATGAAATTAATATAAGGTTGGTGCAAAATTAGTTGAAAGGTCAGACCCAAGGAGTATGGTTCCCTCTCATACTGGGCGGACGTATCTAGTGGAGTCCTGGGTGTGGTACTGTTCAATATTATCATTAATTACTTGGATAATGGAGTGGAGAGTATGCTTATAAAATGTGCAGATGACACCAAGCTGGAAGGGGTTTCAAGCACTTTGTAGGACAGGATTAGAATTCAAAAGGACCTTGACAAATTAGAGAATTGGTCTGAGATCAAAATGAAGTTCAATAAAAATAAGTGCAAAATACTTCAAGTAGGAAAGAAAAATCAAATGCACAATTGCAAAATGTGGAATAACTGGCTAGATGGTAATACTGAAGAAAAGGATCTGGGGTTATAGTGGATCACAACATGAATATGAATCAACAATGTGATGCAGTTGCAAAAAAGGCTAATATTATTCTGGGGTGTATTAATGGAGTGTTGTAAGTAAGACAAGAAGGGTAATTGTCCTGATCTGCTCAGAGGGAGTGCTCAGAGGGAGTATTATGCTCAGTTCTGGGCACAGCACTATAAGAAAGATAAGGACAAATTGGGGAGAGTCAAAATTATAAAAGGTTAAGAAAACCTGACCTATGAGGAACGATTAAAAAAACTGGACATGTTCAGTCTTGAGAAAAGAAGACCATGGGGGGACCTGATAACAGTCGTCAAATATGTTAAGGATTGTTATAAAGAGGCTGGTGATCAATTGTTCTCTATGTCCACTGAAGGTAGGACAAGCAATAATCATCTTAATCTGCAGTGAGATTTAGGTTAGATATTAGTAAAGATTTTCTAACTATAAGAATAGTTAAACTCTGGAATAGGCTTCTAAGGGAGGTTGTGGAATCCCTGTCATTGGAGATTTTTAAGAATAGGTTAGACAAACACCTGTCAGGAATGGTCTAGGTGTATTTAGTCCTGCCACAGGAGGTCCACTCCAGCCCTATATTTCTATGATTCCCCTGTCTCCTTCCCTGTAACCTCTGATTAACGTTTACTGTTTAGGAGAGAATACACAATCAATTATTACGCTCTTGGCTTCACATTTTTCCACGTATTTGTCTTGCTTATCTTGCATTTGCTTCAGCCAAGATTGTGACTTGTGCACATGCAAAGAAGTGATATTTAGAACCCTCCTTAAACCCTCCATAGGCTGAGAATTATTCCCTCCTGAGATGCTCCAGGGGTAATACAGCAATGTGCCATCCCTCATCATAGGCTATAGCCTGTGAGTTTGGGGCACAATCTAGTCCTTTGACTAATCTGCAGTTTCATTGTTAGATAGCATAGTCAGATAATAAAAATTCTCCTACACACAGGTAAGAGTAAATATCACAGGGGCCCTTTTTAATGCTTAAGTCCTCTGACAACCCAACTATTGAAGCTTGTAAGTATTTCATCTAGTACATGTCACACTTCTTCAAGAATATCTGAAAATCCTGAAACGGAAATAAAGGATTACTGTTGGACACCAATTTTTCTGGAAGTTTGGATGCAGCAAACATCCTTTTCTTAATGTCTGTGCCATTTACAATACTCACATTGGGAGCTATTACATGCCCCACTTCTCACTGCTGTCCGTTATAAAAAGGAAAGAAAGTCAGCAAAATGTAGGAACAATTCTTCTTCACAATTCACACTCTGAGTACTTGAAGCTATTACCTTCATCCACTTTGGCAAACATTTGTTAGTCCTTTTTTGCAAATTTTCTGCCCTCTGAGCATATTTTCAAGGATGGTGTCCCTAGCCTCTGTTTAGGAATGGGCGACAGGGGATGGATCACTTGATGATTTCCTGCTCTGTTCATTCCCCCTGGGGCACCTGGCATTGGCCACTGTCGGAAAGCAGGATACTGGGCTAGATGGACCTTTGGTCTGACCCAGTATGGCCATTCTTATGTTCTTATGATAGCAGGAAACAGTGACAGACACATTACTACTGCCTGTTAGCTCACATTGTTCTCCAGAGCTATCCTGATTCAGATGTGGCCACCTGGAGCATCTTCTGCTGACAGTTTTCATTTGAACTGTTCTAAGTGAACCAAGGATTATGGCATCACTGCACAAACACAACACTATATGCAGCCACATTTTCCAGGGAGCTCATCTCTTCAGACTACATATGGTTTACATTGCTTATCACTCAAAACATTCACACAGCCCCTTAATTCATACAGGGATTTTTTTGTTTATTTGTTTGGGTTTTAGTTTTGTTTTTTTAAGGCAGGATCTTCTTCATCAAGTTGCTGAAATTTTTTTACACCAATGAAACATTCTTCCAAAAGAGACATTCTGAAAATAAGAGTTCACCCCGCGTGGCAATGGGAAAGATGCACCAGCATTTTCACGTTTTCCATCGGTTTATTCCAAATGGCATATTAATTTCACATTCAAAAGTTTTAATATATAAACTAGACCAACAACATACAGTAGTTTCCTTCTGAACCTTACCACGAACATTGAAATATTTATAAATATATCTATTTTTATTCTTTTTCAATGAGTTCTTAATCAACAGGCCTGGCAAATCCTATACACACTTTTGCCTAAAATCTTGATTTTTGAAGATGACTAAATTAGAGTCCAATGTGGTTAGTCCTGCACTGAGCTCCTATTGACTTCAACAGGCCTTCATGAACAGAAAGATTGCATGATTTGTACGGTGCATTGTCAATTCAAACTTTAGAGGATAGTCTGTTTAAACCTGTTTTGCAGATGTACGTGCAAATGAGGCTATATGAGTCACAGGGTTCACAAATAATGGCACTTATAACTACACTTAAGAAACATTTACATGAATGAGACAAGCCACATATCGCAAAATAAATGACCTAAAATTCAAGTCTGGACTTGTGTTTTCCCCTCTGCATGCCTATGAAAGGCAGGAAATCTGCCTAATTCCTAGGTGTAGTAGGCACACCTTGTTCCTCCTACTAGGTGATTTGTGTAACATTTTATTGCATCAAGTGAACAAAAGAGTCACTAGCCCAGCCTTTTAGGCTCAACACTGCAATTGTTACTGATGTAATTCAGACATAAAAGGGAAGCTGAGCACATTTGAAAAGGCAAGGAAATCCCCAGTCTCTTCAATATTGGCGGTGTGGGGATGACTAAGGAAATTTTGTTTAATAAAAGATTTTCCTGTATAATTTAAAGATGTTGCAGGTTTAGATATAGTTCTCTGGGGACATGCTCACTTGATTTAAAAAATCAGAGTAGGCAGGGCCCAATGGCTAAAAAAAATTATTTTTATATTTGTTTCATACTTTGTCACACTTGACAACCTTGGCATTGAAATAGTCAGACTAGGCAAATGTGGGCAGACAAATTTGCTGTTGCTTTTGTCTGTCGGACTGGAACAAGTTTTTAACTTCCAAAAAAACCCTCTGAAAAATCTGAGTCTTCAACGGGAGTTGAGTGTGAATGGCACCTATCAGGAGGTGCACAGCACCTCAAAAGATCAGACCCTTCATTTTTTTTTTAAATGAAAGCTTAAAATTCATCCACAAGCTCTTAGAGTTGTGGGCAGACTCTAGCACAAGAGAATCTGTTCTGTGTCCAGAACACCACAGGTATATCTACACTTCAGTTAAAAAGCTGTGGCTGCCCAGTGCCAGCTGACTCAGATTTGCGGCTCTCAGGCTAAGGGGCTGTGTAATTGCAGTGTACACATGGAGCCGGGACTCTAGCACCCTGCGAGGAGGGAGCATCCAAACAAGTGACTAAATAAGTTCCTGTTTAAGTACAACGTCTCCGGATTAAACTTTTGCAAAAAATTTTAAAAGACAATAATATCTAGTTTTTGATACTAACAAGACAGCAAAATAATCAAGAGAAGAAATGACACACCCTTACGATTCAGAGAAATTAAAGACAGAGACAATTCAAATATTACTGCATATATTTTAAATATTCAATCGAAGTAACTTAATGCTTCAAAAAAATGCATATCCAACCAGCAGATAGAAATGTAACTCAAAGAAGCCTAGACCTCCAAGCTGGGCCACACAAAATTAGTCAACACCTCTGAAAATATGGCTTCATGTGACATTTCAAAGGTTCCAGAGAAAGGCAGTGGCAGAGCCAGGATTAGTACTCAGAAGTTCCTGATTTCTAGTTCAGTAGGCTTGGTTGTTTAATAACTTTTCTGTTTGCTTTTATTGTTCTTCCAGTAAAGAATCACAGGCCAATTTACACAATCAGATATAACCATGGGACATACCTACTTTACCCTCTATTTGACTTGTCCTGTAAAAGCACAGGATCCATGTAAAATATATTATGGCTCAAATTCATCCCTGAAGTAATCCAACTGAAGTAACTGGAGAACAGTTAATAATACTTATTCACCTCATCGACATGCTGGGAGGTTTAATTCATTCACTTTCTCAATTCACTTACTTCTGTTATTAAAATAATCTGTTAAAAATCTGGTGCCTGTGAAAAGGGGAATTGTCAGCAGTTAAGCAACTCCTGAATTAACTGAGTCTCTATGAAGGGCAGCTATACAGATAATTGCTCTGGATCGAAAGATGTCCATTTTCTTTCTTCCCATTCCTCATTACAACTGTTAAGAAAAGGATGCCATTATTTCCCATAAAATCTATCCACCACCTACTATACATAAGTTAGGACAAATATAATATGTTATAAAAGAGGCTTGTTTTCCCTTTCTACATCACCCCTCTGGCTGGGTTACATTCTTAAAAAGCAGAAAACCCCACTGACATCTCAGGTTTCAGAGTAGCAGTAGTGTTAGTCTATACTGACAAAAAGAAAAGGGGGACTTGTGGCACCTTAGAGACTAACCAATTTATTTGAGCATAAGCTTTCATGAGCTACAGCTCACTTCTTCGGATGCATTCAGTGGAAAATACAGTGGGGAGATTTATATACATAGAAAAAATGAAACCATGGGTGTTACCATACACACTATAAGGAGAGTGATCACTTAAGATGAGCTAATACCAGCAGGAGAGCGGGGGAGTCTTCCTTAATGCTTTCTTCTCACACTTCTCTTAGGGTATGTCTACACTACGGAATTAGGTCGAATTTATAGAAGTCGGTTTTTTAGAAATCGGTTTTATATATTAGAGTGTGTGTGTCCCCACAGAAAATGCTCTAAGTGCATTAAGTGTATTAACTCGGTGGAGTGCTTCCACAGTACCGAGGCAAGCGTCGACTTCCGGAGCGTTGCACTGTGGGTAGCTATCCCACAGTTCCTGCAGTCTCCACTGCCCATTGGAATTCTGGGTTGAGATCCCAATGCCTGATGGGGCTAAAACATTGTTGCGGGTGGTTCTGGGTACATATCGTCAGGCCCCCATTCCCTCCCTCCCTCCATGAAAGCAAGGGCAGACAATCGTTTCTCGCCTTTTTTCCTGAGTTACCTGTGCAGACGCCATACCATGGCAAGCATGGAGCCCGCTCAGGTAACCGTCACCCTATGTCTCCTGGGTGCTGGCAGATGTGGTACTGCATTGCTACACAGGAGCAGCAACCCATTGCCTTCTGGCAGCAGACGGTGCAATATGACTGGTAGCCGTCATTGTCATGTCCGAGGTGCTCCTGGCCGCGTCGGCCAGGAGCACCTGGGCAGACATGGGCGCAGGGACTAAATTTGGAGTGACTTGACCAGGTCATTCTCTTTAGTCCTGCAGTCAGTCCTATTGAACCGTCTTATGGTGAGCAGGCAGGCGATACGGATTGCTAGCAGTCGTACTGTACCATCTTCTACCAGGCAGGCAAGAGATGAGGATGGATAGCAGTCATATTGCACCATCTTCTGCCGAGCAGCCATGAGATGTGGATGGCTTGCAGTCCTTCTGCACCGTCTGCTGCCAGCCAAAGATGTAAAAGATAGATGGAGTGGATCAAAACAAGAAATAGACCAGATTTGTTTTGTACTCATTTGCTTCCCCCCGTCCCCTGTCTAGGGGACTCATTCCTCTAGGTCACACTGCAGTCACTCACAGAGAAGGTGCAGCGAGGTAAATCTAGCCATGTATCAATCAGAGGCCAGACTAACCTCCTTGTTCCAATAAGAACAATAACTTAGGTGCACCATTTCTTATTGGAACCCTCCGTGAAGTCCTGCCTGAAATACTCCTTGATGTAAAGCCACCCCCTTTGTTGATTTTAGCTCCCTGAAGCCAACCCTGTAAGCTGTGTCCTCAGTCACCCCTCCCTGCGTCAGAGCAACGGCAAACAATCGTGCATCTGAGTTGAGAGTGCTGTCCAGAGCAGTCACAATGGAGCACTCTGATGGGGCTAAAACAGTGTCGCAGGTGGTTCTGGGTACATATTGTCCGGCCCCCGTTCCCTCCCTCCCTCCGTGAAAGCAAGGGCAGACAATCGTTTCTCGCCTTTTTTCCTCAGTTACCTGTGCAGATGCCATACCACGGCAAGCATGGAGCCCGCTCAGGTAACCGTCACCGTATGTCTCCTGGGTGCTGGCAGATGTGGTACTGCATTGCTACACAGCAGCATCAACCCCTTGCCTTGTGGCAGCAGACGGTGCAGTACGACTGGTAGCCGTCATCGTCATGTCCGAGGTGCTCCTGGCCACGTCGGCCAGGAGCGCCTGGGCAGACATGGGCGCAGGGACTAAATTTGGAGTGACTTGACCAGGTCATTCTCTTTGGTCCTGCAGTCAGTCCTATTGAACCGTCTTATGGTGAGCAGGCAGGCAATATGGATTGCTAGCAGTCCTATTGCATCATCTTCTGCCGAGCAGCCATGAGATGTGGATGGCATGCAGTCCTTCTGCACCGTCTGCTGCCAGCCAAAGATGTAAAAGATAGATGGAGTGGATCAAAACAAGAAATAGACCAGATTTGTTTTGTACTCATTTGCTTCCCCCTCTCCCCTGTCTAGGGGACTCATTCCTCTAGGTCACACTGCAGTCACTCACAGAGAAGGTGCAGCGAGGTAATCTAGCCATGTATCAATCAGAGGCCAGACTAACCTCCTTGTTCCAATAAGAACAATAACTTAGGTGCACCATTTCTTATTGGAACCCTCCATGAAGTCCTGCCTGAAATACTCCTTGATGTAAAGCCACCCCCTTTGTTGATTTTAGCTCCCTGAAGCCAACCCTGTAAGCCATGTAGTCAGTCACCCCTCCCTCCGTCAGAGCAACGGCAGACAATCGTTCCGCGCCTTTTTTCTGTGCGGACGCCATACCAAGGCAAGCATGGAGGCCGCTCAGCTCACTTTGGCAATTAGGAGCACATTAAACACCACACGCATTATCCAGCAGTATATGCAGCACCAGAACCTGGCAGAGCGATACCGGGCGAGGAGGCGACGTCAGCGCGGTCACGTGAGCGATCAGGACATGGACACAGATTTCTCTGAGAGCATGGGCCCTGCCAATGCATGCATCATGGTGCTAATGGGGCAGGTTCATGCTGTGGAACGCTGATTCTGGGCTCGGGAAACAAGCACAGACTGGTGGGACCGCATAGTGTTGCAGGTCTGGGACGATTCCCAGTGGCTGCGAAACTTTCGCATGCGTAAGGGCACTTTCATGGAACTTTGTGACTTGCTTTCCCCTGCCCTGAAGCACATGAATACCAAGATGAGAGCAGCCCTCACAGTTGAGAAGCGAGTGGCGATAGCCCTGTGGAAGCTTGCAACGCCAGACAGCTACGGTCAGTTGGGAATCAATTTGGAGTGGCCAAATCTACTGTTGGGGCTGCTGTGATGCAAGTAGCCCACGCAATCAAAGATCTGCTGATATCAAGGGTAGTGACCCTGGGAAATGTGCAGGGCATAGTGGATGACTTTGCTGAAATGGGATTCCCTAACTGTGCTGGGGCCATAAACGGAACCCATATCCCTATCTTGGCACCGGAGCACCAAGCCGGCGAGTACATAAACCGCAAGGGGTACTTTTCAATAGTGCTGCAAGCTCTGGTGGATCACAAGGGACGTTTCACCAACATCAATGTGGGATGGCCGGGAAAGGTACATGACGCTCGCATCTTCAGGAACTCTGGTCTGTTTCAAAAGCTGCAGGAAGGGACTTTATTCCCAGACCAGAAAATAACTGTTGGGGACGTTGAAATGCCTATATGTATCCTTGGGGACCCAGCCTACCCCTTAAGGCCACGGCTCATGAAGCTGTAAACAGGCAGCCTGGACAGTAGTCAGGAGCTGTTCAACTACAGGCTGAGCAAGTGCAGAATGGTGGTAGAATGTGCATTTGGACGTTTAAAGGCGCGCTGGCGCAGTTTACTGACTCGCTTAGACCTCAGCGAAACCAATATTCCCACTGTTATTACTGCTTGCTGTGTGCTCCACAATATCTGTGAGAGTAAGGGGGAGACGTTTATGGTGGGGTGGGAGGTTGAGGCAAATCGCCTGGCTGCTGGTTACGCGCAGCCAGACACCAGGGCGGTTCGAAGAGCACAGGAGGGCGTGGTACGCATCAGAGAAGCTTTGAAAACCAGTTTCATGACTGGCCAGGCTATGGTGTGAAAGTTCTCTTTGTTTCTCCTTGATGAAACCCCTCGCCCCTTGGTTCACTCTACTTCCCTGCAAGCTAACCACCCTCCCCTCCTCCCTTTAATCATTGCTTGCAGAGGCAATAAAGTCATTGTTGCTTCACATTCATGCATTCTTTATTAATTCATCACACAAATAGGGGGACGACTACCAAGGTAGCCCAGGAGGGGTGGTGGAGGAGGGAAGGAAAATGCCACACAGCACTTTAAAAGTTTACAACTTTAAAATTTATTGAATGCCAGCCTTCTTTTTTTGGGGGGCAATCCTCTGTGGCGGAGTGGCTGGTTGGCCGGTGGCCTCCCCACCGTGTTCTTGGGCATCTGAGTGTGGAGGCTATGGAACTTGGGGAGGAGGGCAGTTGGTTACACAGGGGCTGTAGTGGCAGTCTGTGCTCCAGCTGCCTTTGCTGCAGCTCAACCATACACTGGAGCATACTGGTTTGGTCCTCCAGCAGCCTCAGCATTGAATCCTGCCTCCTCTCATCACGCTGCCACCACATTTGAGCTTCAGCCCTGTCTTCAGCCTGCCACTTACTCTCTTCAGCCGGCTACCTCTCCTCCCGGTCATTTTGTGCTTTCCTGCACTCTGACATTATTTGCCTCCACGCATTCGTCTGTGCTCTGTCAGTGTGGGAGGACAGCATGAGCTCAGAGAACATTTCATCACGAGTGCGTTTTTTTTTCTTTCTAATCTTCACTAGCCTCTGGGAAGGAGAAGATCCTGTGATCATTGAAACACATGCAGCTGGTGGAGAAAAAAAAAGGGACAGCAGTATTTAAAAAGACACATTTATAAAACAGTGGCTACAGTCTTTCAGGGTAAACCTTGCTGTTAACATTACATACATAGCACATGTGCTTTTGTTACAAGGTCGCATTTTGCCTCCCAGCACCGAGTGGCTACCCCCTCAACCCTCCCCCCTCCCAGTGGCTAACAGCGGGGAACATTTCTGTTCAGCCGCAGGCAAACAGCTCAGCAGGAACGGGCTCCTCTGAATGTCCCCTGAAGAAAAGCACCCTATTTCAACCAGGAGACCATGAACGATATCGCACTCTCCTGAGGATAACACAGAGAGATAAAGAATGGATGTTGTTTGAACACCAGCAAACATACACTGCAATGCTTTGTTGTACAACAATTCCCGAGTACGTGTTACTGGCCTGGAGTGGTAAAGTGTCCTACCATGAAGGATGCAATAAGGCTGCCCTCCCCAGAAACCTTTTGCAGAGGCTTTGGGAGTACATCCAGGAGAGCCGCGAATGCCAGGGCAAATTAATCCTTTCACATGCTTGCTTTTAAACCATGTATAGTATTTTAAAAGGTACACTCACCGGAGGTCCCTTCTCCGCCTGCCGGGTCCAGGAGACAGCCTTGGGTGGGTTCGGGGGGTACTGGCTCCAGGTCCAGGGTGAGAAA
The DNA here is from genome assembly GCF_965152275.1 of Natator depressus. Classification (NCBI taxonomy): domain Eukaryota; kingdom Metazoa; phylum Chordata; order Testudines; family Cheloniidae; genus Natator; species Natator depressus. Next base: position 50,503,618 of record NC_134237.1, read on the forward strand.
CAGTTCCTGGCTGTCGGGAAAACTGGTTTCTCTGCTTGCTTGCTGTGAGCTATCTACAACCTCATCATCATCATCATCATCCCTGACACAGGGAAGAAAGGTAAGCAGCAGGATACGGACCCTGGACTTCAGGAAAGCAGACTTCGACTCCCTCAGGGAACGGATGGGTAGGATCCCCTGGGGGACTAACATGATGGGGAAAGGAGTCCAGGAGAGCTGGCTGTATTTCAAGGAATCCCTGTTGAGGTTACAGGGACAAACCATTCCGATGAGTCGAAAGAATAGTAAATATGGCAGGCGACCAGCTTGGCTTAACGGTGAAATCCTAGCGGATCTTAAACATAAAAAAGAAGCTTACAAGAAGTGGAAGGTTGGACATATGACCAGGGAAGAGTATAAAAATATTGCTCGGGCATGTAGGAATGAAATCAGGAGGGCCAAATCGCACCTGGAGCTGCAGCTAGCAAGAGATGTCAAGAGTAACAAGAAGGGTTTCTTCAGGTATGTTGGCAACAAGAAGAAAGCCAAGGAAAGTGTGGGCCCCTTATTGAATGAGGGAAGCAACCTAGTGACAGAGGATGTGGAAAAAGCTAATGTGCTCAATGCTTTTTTTGCCTCTGTCTTCACTAACAAGGACAGCTCCCAGACTGCTGCGCTGGGCATCACAACATGGGGAGTAGATGGCCAGCCCTCTGTGGAGAAAGAGGTGGTTAGGGACTATTTAGAAAAGCTGGACGTGCACAAGTCCATGGGGCCGGACGAGTTGCATCCGAGAGTGCTGAAGGAATTGGCGGATGTGATTGCAGAGCCATTGGCCATTATCTTTGAAAACTCGTGGCGAACAGGGGAAGTCCCAGATGACTGGGAAAAGGCTAATGTAGTGCCAATCTTTAAAAAAGGGAAGAAGGAGGATCCTGGGAACTACAGGCCAGTCAGCCTCACCTCAGTCCCCGGAAAAATCATGGAGCAGGTCCTCAAAGAATCAATCCTGAAGCACTTACATGAGAGGAAAGTGATCAGGAACAGTCAGCATGGATTCACCAAGGGTAGGTCATGCCTGACTAATCTAATCGCCTTCTACGATGAGATTACTGGTTCTGTGGATGAAGGGAAAGCAGTGGATGTATTGTTTCTTGACTTTAGCAAAGCTTTTGACACGGTCTCCCACAGTATTCTTGTCAGCAAGTTAAAGAAGTATGGGCTGGATGAATGCACTATAAGGTGGGTAGAAAGTTGGCTAGATTGTCGGGCTCAATGGGTAGTGATCAATGGCTCCATGTATAGTTGGCAGCCGGTGTCAAGTGGAGTGCCCCAGGGGTCGGTCCTGGGGCCGGTTTTGTTCAATATCTTCATAAATGATCTGGAGGATGGTGTGGATTGCACTCTCAGCAAATTTGCGGATGATACTAAACTGGGAGGAGTGGTAGATACGCTGGAGGGCAGGGATGGGATACAGAGGGACCTAGACAAATTGGAGGATTGGGCCAAAAGAAATCTGATGAGGTTCAATAAGGATAAGTGCAGGGTCCTGCACTTAGGACGGAAGACCCTAATGCACAGCTACAGACTAGGGACCGAATGGCTAGGCAGCAGTTCTGCAGAAAAGGACCTAGGGGTGACAGTGGACGAGAAGCTGGCTATGAGTCAGCAGTGTGCCCTTGTTGCCAAGAAGGCCAATGGCATTTTGGGATGTATAAGTAGGGGCATAGCGAGCAGATCGAGGGACGTGATCGTTCCCCTCTATTCGACATTGGTGAGGCCTCATCTGGAGTACTGTGTCCACTTTTGGGCCCCACACTACAAGAAGAATGTGGATAAATTGGAGAGAGTCCAGCGAAGGGCAACAAAAATGATTAGGGGTCTGGAACACATGACTTATGAGGAGAGGCTGAGGGAACTGGGATTGTTTAGTCTGCAGAAGAGAAGAATGAGGGGGGATTTGATAGCTGCTTTCAACTACCTGAGAGGTGGTTCCAGAGAGGATGGTTCTAGACTATTCTCAGTGGTAGAAGAGGACAGGACAAGGAGTAATGGTCTCAAGTTGCAGTGGGGGAGGTTTAGGTTGGATATTAGGAAAAACTTTCTACCGGCCAGTGCATCTGAGTTGAGAGTGCTGTCCAGAGCCGTCACAATGGAGCACTCTGGGATAGCTCCCGGAGGCCAATACCATCGAATTGTGTCCACAGTACCCCTAATTCGACCCGGCAAGGCCGATTTAAGTGCTAATCCACTTGTCAGGGGTGGAGTACGGAAATCGATTTTAAGAGCCCTTTAAGTCGAAATAAAGGGCTTCATCGTGTGGACGGGTGCAGGTTTACATCGATTTAACGCTGCTAAATTCGACCTAAAGTCCTAGTGTAGACCAGGGCTTATTGTCCAAGTGGGGCTTCTCAACACTCAGTTCTTTTTTGGTGCATTTGACATAGCTCCTGTCTGAAGACCATGCGAGTATGGCATCATGCAAGACGCATGCACAATAAATTCATTCTGCAGTCAATGTACTGCTCACCGATCTTCTTTGAAAGACCTTCTAGTATGAGGTTGGCTGCTCTCTAGCATGCCCCTGTATCCGTGGGGATAAATCTAGTCCAATAGCTTTGATTTCTCAGCCTTAAGCAGGTGCATCCAAATATTAAATATCCTAGAGCAAGACAGGTCAATTTATTTAAAAAACCTGTTCTTAGGAGTTTTAAATAAAACTGAATAAGAATTAAACCTGATCTAGTATTCTCTCAGTTTGCCAGTCAGGTCATGCAGTTGTGGGCTCTTATTTATTTTAAATACAAGAAATTGGTATAAACATTCATGTGAACAGCAGTATATAGGCTCAGATGAGATTTCATATTAGTTGTTGAGGGTATTTTTAATAGTAATTCAAATCCATTTATTTCAACAAAACAAATTTTCCTCAAAATGTTTTGGATTTTCATAAACATAAAAAATATTAAACCTCAAAAATTCTAGATGGAAACAAACAATTTTTCACAAAAAAGTTCATTTTGTCAAAAAGCAGGGTTCTGTTGAAAAAACATGTCAGTGTGAAAATTCTGACCAGCTAATTATGATCTCTTCATTCTGTATTCACTTGAAATGTCCAACATTATGCCTTTAAGTAATTGGGTAAATCACTAAAACAGTTGAGAGAAAGTGAAATATTAACTCTTTTTCTTAGCAAAAGAATTATTTACAGATTATTTAAAGCAGTGAATGCTTCTCTACCAACATATTTTTCAAGCATTGTCTAGAAGTTTAGCTAGACAAATCCAGCTGAAACCAATCCTGCTTTAAATCAGGTTGGCATAACTCCATTGATTTTCTGATTTCCCTTAGTGTGATTGAGTGAAGAACTGGGCTATTGACTTTATTCAAATCTGTTGAAATATTTGAAAAATTAAGTAACATAGGATTTATCCTGCAAGGTACTGAGCACTTCTGATGATTCCGAGTAGCCTGGACTCCTATTTAGAAGAGCAGACAGAGTGGTGTTGAGGCTGCTCATCACTTCATAGGATCAACAGGAAACAGTGAGTTGTTTTGTTTTAAATGGAAAGATCTCTTTCTTCCCCTATGAATAAGTAAGCACTGTAGTGATTTAACAGTCAAAATATTTAAAGCATGCCCAATAGATACTGCAGCCAGGTAAGAGAGAGAGTTTTTGATAAGCTGTCCTCTTCCTTTGCTAATTTATGTAGAATGAACAACATGAAACAAAATGCAAAATATTGAAAGGTCAAAGTAGTAGAGAGCTTTACTCTATTTAACAGGATGCATTTGGCATTAACATTCTAATACCTATTCTCATGATAAAGGCTTTACTGAACACAATGCAGGGCACAATATGACCTCTTGACAATGACTCGGTTAAGAACTAAGAAGTGAGAAATGATGCTGTGCTGGAAGCAGAAATGCAAATTGGAATAACCTAAGTAAAAATCTGATTGTGCAGTTAGCATAGTTATATACAGCAGCTTAACTTTAAGTAACAGAGAGGGTTAGAACACCCAGGCTGACCATTGTGTCTGGCTGGGTGTGCGGTGATGAGACTGGGTGACTCGGGGTATTAATAACAGGGTAAAAAGCCTACTGCATTTCAGACTTCTAGTATGGAGGTGAGAAATAGCCCTTTTCAGCATGACAGACACCACCACCCAATGGCTCTGAAAAGCAAAATATATCATTAAAAACGTTGACCCAGATACTCCCTTGGGGCATGGCTATTTTTTATTGAATCACTGGCAGATACTGGACCTAGAACTGGTAGAATGGGCCACCCTCTGGTAGGTGAAGAGCTGGCATAGTGGCTCCTGGGCCTGTCCCACTCCATGTTGGTGATCTACAGGGTCAAGCAATCCCTGGCTGCCCTATTGGCTACTTAATGCTGTTGGCAGCTATCTTTCTTTTTAGGTTCTTAGACCACACCCCGTCACCATGGTATCTGAACACCTCTGTGGTATCGGAACAGGTACAAATTGGTGCAACCCTTAGGCTGCTTTAAATTACACTGGGGAACAGGCCCAGCCCACAGCCAGTCTTGGACTGGGGAGCAAAAGGTGGCCTAAAGTCACCTCTCCACCTTCCCCTTTGAGTTGTCTTGTGCATGCCTCAGCTGTAGCCAAGGATTTGGATCTTTATTTTGAAAAAATGTTTCACTGTGTATTCTTGCTGAAAAGTGCTTCTTAAATGTCAAGAATTATTTGCCAGACTGAACTAAATAGTTGCAGGTTTCCTTTTAACCTAGTAAACCTATGTAATGTTACATCTGATCATATTTATGTGATACTATCTTTTGAATTTGCTGCATCAATTAGAGAGTCAACTGTAATATGAAGAAACAGAACGCAAAAGTAGAGATACTCTTGATTTTCAGCTATGGAATTGCTTTTGCACACTTTGACAGTCTCCTCTAATAAACTATGTAAATGATAGCTGCACTGGCCCACTGCAATGAAAGTAATACAAAACATCCTCATTAAAATAGAGATCCAACCAGCTCAAATATGTAGCCATGTTGATTGGCACAAAGGAAAACCTGATTACTTCCAGCCAGCCTACTAACATAAGATCAATTACCAATTAATACAAATTAGGATGTGGAGTGGATTTTAAATACAAAAACAACAGAACAGAGGAAAAGATCTAAATATGGAGATGTATGAGCTTGTTGAAACAAAATAGACTTGAATTTTGCCTTCAAAGCCGAGAGCCAGGGCTGCTGATGGAGCTTCTTTGGTTATTAGTATTATTATTTGGTGTCACCACTGTGCTCAGCACTGTATGGAACATAAAGGAAGACATGAGAGTTTTGCCACTGACTTCTATGGGGCCAGGATTTCACACCTGGTCTCTAGCCCAAGAAATTTTAAATAGATTAAAACCAGCAGTACAAGTCCAACACAAAGTGGACTGGCTGACCAGATGATGCATTGGATTGTCTGGAGATTTTTAAATTTATTTTCAGTTTGAAAAAGATCAAGTAACTAATTAGGAAATCCTTGAGGTGTACACATATAGATAATAAAAATGCTTTGCAAACACATGGGCGTATGATTAGTTTAGAGTTGATTAGCTCAATAAAATTAAATTCAATTTTGTGAAGCACTAAAAGAAGATTTGGAATACGTTCACTGACAAATAAATAGGATACCCATTGCAAACAACTCCTAAAGCCCCCTTTGTGAGCACACAATACCCAAAATAGTCGCTGTTATATGTTTCTGCTGGGGAGAGTGCTACAGAGCAGGGAGTCCACACAAGAAAACTCTGCATCCCTCCGATGCTGAGGAGTCGCAGAATTGTGAAGAGAGGCTCTGTGCAGAACCAGATCATTTATTAGAGCTGGAGAAATAATTTATTTTTCGATTTGTTGGCAGCTCAGAAAATCAATAATTTGAAATAAAAATCGATTTGGGTCGAACAGAATCCAAACATTACAAAACAATTTGGCACACTGAAAAAAATCCATGTCTGATTGGCTGAAATGTTATGAATGACAATGAATAGTCGTGGGGCCAGGCAAAGGGACCGAGAAAGACTTTGTAGGCTGATGGTTAGGGCACCAAGTTCAAGTTCCTACTCCAGTGACTATTTATTCAAAGTGGAACAGCTTCAACTGGAAAGATTGAGCCAGTCCTACATCAGACTAGCCCTGAGCTATAACACGGGCCTGCAATGTGAGAGCCTCAAGTTCAAATCCCTTCTCCAGATGAGGCAGGCGGAACTGAACCCAGGTCTCCCACACTCTGGGTGAGTGCTCTAACCACCAGGATAAAGGTTAGAAGACAGGCCTCCAGTAAATTTGTGTCAAATTCAGGAATAGTTTGGGGTCAACCATAACTGCATTCTTCAGAGAATAAATGGTTTGTCTGAAAATTTTCATTCAGCTTTGTCCATTATCCCAAACCCTGTGTATAGGAGACTAAATTGATGAGGATGCACTCTTCTTTCACACAGTTTACAATAGTGACCACCGAGCATACATCTACATTGCAATAAGACCCAAGGCATGGTCACAGCTGGCCCAGGTCAGCTGACTCGGGCTTGTGGTATCAGACTGCAGGGCTATAAAATTGCAGTGTAATCATTTGAGCTCAGGCTGGAGCCCAGGGCCCTGAGGCCCACTGTAGAGTGGGGATGGTTCTCAGAGCCTGGGCTCCAGCCACAGGGTTATAAAATTGCAGTGCAGATATTCACTGCAGGGGTCTCAAGTGATGAGTGTCTCAGAGCCTGCGCTCCAGCCCAACCCTGAATGTCTACACTGCAATTTTATAGCCCTGCACAGTCTGAGCCACATAAGCCTGAGTCAGCTGAGCCAGGGTCTGAGACTCAGTGCTGCAGGGTTTTTAATCACTTAATTTGCTGAAGAAATTTAAATTGTTTCCATATACAGTTTATTATCAGGGTTGCTAAATACATTGTTTCTCTTCTCTTTCTATTTATCATAAGAACACTTTCTAAATGAATTCATATTCAAGCCTCTCACTCAGTAATTAAGAACATAACATTAGGAACAGATTACAAACGAGTGCATTTGAATAAATTACATGTTCAAATGCATCAGCTAAATTTGGATGCTCAATTAGACCACTAATTATGGTGAAAATACACTTGTGTTTGTAAGTAGATGACCACACCCAGCCTGCCTAAGTGTTTCTACTATCACTGTCCCCCTTATATGTACAATAGCATTTGTTATTCAAGTTCCACCTGTTGGAATCTGAAGGTGTATGTAAGTGTAATTATACACCTATTTGTAGACATCTATCACTGGAATAAAAAATGCCCATTTCAAATACAGCTAAGAGTTTTTGACAAGAAGTGTTTCATACCATGTAAATGTTCAAGTATTATGAACATTTGTTGGCTCTCCTCTTTTCAGGGCCAGCTCTGTTGATGCATGTTCACCTTTCTGCATATGTTTTTGATCACTGTCATTTGTACAGACATATTTAAAAGTGGAAAATCAAATTCTGCTTCACTTCCAACACAAAGGGATTTTATGAGTAAATGCTATCCTTTGAGTTCACAAGGGATCAGTTGTGCAACCATCAAAAGCAGCCAGATTTATATTTATAAAATGCAGTGTTTAAAATACTGTTATACTCCCCATACTGGCAATGGTGCGGGGATCAGGTATGGATGAATCAAGGAATGTAAGAATCATTACTCAAAATTAGATTCAAGGATAGTACGTTAAGGAAATAATACTCCATCTATGATCCTCCGTTACATCACCCCAAATAATTATGTAGGAAAGACCCGTTCTGATTAACTTTTCTTGTTTCGTTTGTTGGAGAGTTTCACCATCATTCCCATGTCGATATGCAACAAATCCCAAACTCTAATATGCAAATGAAACAAAACCCAAGTTCTAATAACTGATGAGTACCACATAGAGCTAAATGGTTTTCTAGGCATTTCCAGACTTTTTATGTATTCCAAACACAGGAAATGAATCATCAATTAAGTTAATTGATGCCAATGCATTATAAATGTAGGCACAAACAGGTGGCATAATACTCTGAAAGAAAAAATAATAAATCTCGTACGATGAAACAGTGCAGGTTTATTCTTAGTAGCATTTCATACAAAAAGTTGCTGTCTATTTTTCCCTGTCAGTTGGGGTGTTTAAATATGACAGAGAAATTCACCACAGAAAAAAGTCACCTGAACATTGACTTTCCAGGCTAGCTATTAGATCTTCCTTATGAATTGTCTAAGATACAAGCTCCTTTTTAAGATGCAATATCACTGTGACACAGCTTCTGCTTACTGTCAGGCCATACATCATAATTGTTTTATAAAACTGTGTTCATAGAGCCAGTATTTCCTCCATGATCCGTTTAAGAGAACTGTCACGAAAGAAAAACCTGCATCCCCACAAAAGATAGCCACAGAAGTAACCCTCCGTCTCAATCCTTGAACATCTGATTGGAAACACCATTCCTTGAGACCTTTAAAATTAGACTGGATAACCACTAGAAAAGATAATGTCTGGAGCAAGGCAAAGGGATAGACTAAATAAACTACTGTAATAGTTCTTTTCTATTTCTTACTTCTACGACTACAACAGAGAAGGTCTTTAAGATTGTGTCCTACTTTATTCTTTTAAGAACCTGCAGTGGTTTCCTCTGTAATAACACTGCAATCAGAATCAGAGGATTCTAGTGGTGCATTAGAATATACTTCATAAATTTATAAATATGCCCTTAAAATGCAAAACTCAGTGTAGTTTTCTCTTTGCAAATTACATAAAAAATAATTATGTTCAATTTCTGGCATGTCATTTTGAAGTGTTAGTCATGGTATAATAGACTATTTGAAAGATACAATAGCAGGGTTAGCATTTATCATTTACTCTTAGGTCTTCTGAGCAGAGGCAGACAGCTTATTCAGAAGATGAAACAGAGGGGTGTCAGAAAATGCTTTAAAAGTTCTTAAGAGGTTCCAGTGATTTGTCACTAAGCTTGTTTTGCTGCAACAGATTGAAAAATGTGAGAGGTTTTTCAGCTGAAGTCATGTGTGATTAGAAAGAGGATTAACATGAACAGTCTATGAGCTAAATCCAATTTCTTTTTTTCTCCTCCGCTCCCCCTCTCCCTCCTTGTTCTGGAATAAAGTCTTATTTGCACCCCGCTATAGGCATTTTCCCTTTTGGGAGTAATGCATAAAGGAAATGATGTTTTTAATAGATGCAGTTAGCACAATGTAACTGTGCACCACAAGTATGTACCGTGTAGTAAAGACAGTATTAAAGTAAAGAGCTATTGCAACATCTTAAGTCACAGCTGTTCATTTACCCCATTCAGTTGCTGTATGCTTATCTGCACATTCTGCTGACCCCAATACGTCAACAAAACTATTCAGTCAACGGAACAAATTCAGGTTAACATCCAAGGCCATTTCAAACAGAAACAAACCAGAAGTGTCTCAGGGCAATCAAACTAAACTTCAGAATCTTATCTCTACAGAACCAGAACAGGAAAATATAACTTTCTAAGATTTCTAATATACAAAATCACCTACCCAGTGCAGTCAATGGACCAATTTTTGCCTTAATTTACAATTACGCTACTTTAATATCAGCAGAATTTGGCCAAGTTTCTGTAAATATCATTCCGATCAGCTATATCAAATCACTTTTGTATAAAATAGCAACAAAATAGGAGAAATAACTATTGTCACTAGTAGCACTAACCATTTTTTCAAGATTGAATAGTTTCATTAATTAGGTTTGCACTTCATAATATACACACCTTTCATCCAGAAGTTTCTGTCCAATGCAGTCTAAATCCTTTGAAAGATGCTAAAATAAAAATTAAAGAGGTACAAACTTTTTAAAATCACTGAAAGGGGGAAATGAGTGACTAAGGGGGGTTAGTAACCATTCAAATGATTTCCCTCAACTTTCTTTGATCAGAAATGTTCTGTCCATAAGAATATGGTAGAGGACCCAGTCCTGATTTCATTAATAATTGGTGGACTCTGGTTTGAGAACACTGCCCTGGATACATGATATCCTAATCCAGAGTCACTGATAATTTTCCAAAAGAAAGAACCTTTTTGTTCAGTGGTATTGCTAGGAAAGGGTCCATAAGGCTGAATTACATATCCTAAACAAATAACTTCCCAACATGCTTTACTCATGTAGAGTCCACGGTTGAAATTCTGCCTCCCCTGAAATCAATGAGGGTTTTGCCACTGGTTTCAAAACATCCAGGATTTCACCTCCAATCTTTTGACTAATATAGAGGGAAGAAACTGACATAGCAAACAAAGAGCATAGGCTTTTTTAACCAGGACTTTTAGGAGAGAGTCCGTCCTATTCTATTCTACATACTCTCTTTTCCTGCCCTCAGCTTCCAGAAGTGCATTAAGCAATATGACCAACAAGCTGTCATGTGTGGTTCCTTCTTTCTCTCATCCCCTCTCCAGGGGGAGAATTGTGTGTGTAGAGTTTTGTTTTGGGTGCAGAGGAGCATGGGGGAGGGGGGATAGTGTACATGTTGCTAACTGTTTATTTTAGAGAAGACAAGGTTGAAGAAGTGTGCCTTGTATGTGGCACAGAAGGTAATACTCTTTTACTTTGGCACGTACAGGAAGAGAAGTTTCTTTTAGTATTCTTACTCCATCTTTTCTGCTTCTAGTCAGTTATTTAAAAAATATGTTATTATTGTAACTACTTTAAGAAAACAAATGTAATTCTATGGCAGATTCTACGGGTATACTCAAAATCCCCAAACTGCGGGGCCTCTGAAAATCTGCAAAATCTATAAAGCTCCGGGGCATATGAAACTCCAAAAAGATCCAGGGCCTCCAAAAATCCTCAAAGCTCTGGGGCGTCTGAAAAGTTTTGGGACATGGTAGAAAAATTTAAAGACCAAGAGTTTTATTTATTTTTGATTTTAAACAAAACCCCACCATAATATATTTTCACAAAAGTATTTTAACACCTGCATCTGTTTAAACTGTGAACATCTCAGCATTTACCTTTTAATTTCTCCGGTTAAGTAGTGCTCAGATTTAATTGCTGAGCATGGGGGGAATTAATTTCTGAATGGGGCCTGTGAGAAGAGGATTGTATGCCCCATTGTCATCATTACATAATAGTTTCTCCAGATGGAGATAGAGTCAAAGGTAAATGAGACCCATGGGTCTGCTATGTTGTTCATTGAAGAAAGAAGCCTTGGTAAAGCTTACACATTCTAAACTACTTCCCCCATACAACTTCAAACAAGTTTCTATTTACCTTCTTAGTAAAAGCTTCAGGAAGCACCCATTCAATAGAGCCCTAGAAACAAAAACAAACATTAAAAAAAGCTGGAATGTAAAAGTACCATACTAATAATAAGCCAAAGGACTAGAGGTCTGGAGATTGACACAGCAGGTAACAGCATACATTAATACAACTGTTTCACCAGCACATTTAGTAGGTGAAATTCTGCCCTCACATTCATATTGACCCCACTGCTGTGGTGGTATGAGTGTAAAGGCAGAATACCAGGGATTGGTTTATTTGGGTATTTATTGAGGTGTGGGGGGCATTTCTGATAAGTTGTTTTTAGCTCTAATCATGTATTAATTCTCTTTTCGTCATTTGTCATATCGTGGAGTGTAGTCTGGCTATTCCCAGGGGTTCAGAATTTAGCTGTGGGATATAAGATTCTCCAATGGACAGTTGATTTACTGTGCTTAAGGCATTAATTAACTATTCAAATGCAATTCCAATTCTCACAGAAATCCTAAATCTGCATGTGGAAAGACAGCAGTTTGTAGACACAGACACCACTTCACCAGATTACCAGCCCAGAACCTTTCCAACCCGTTCACTGAGAAAATAGTAAAATCACACCCAGCTGTGTCATATGTCAGAAGCATTTAAGGCTGTATATGTGACAGGTTCACATTCTGGAACCAGGTACACTTTGTAAATTGAAAACTACATGCTCTATTGTTGGTCACAGCATTCCAGACAAGGAACTTCGTACAGGAACGGAGAAATCTAATTAGGAACTATAAAACTAAGCTTCATTTTTGCTAAAGGCTACAAAGAGAGATTTCTAGCGTGGCTAGTTACAGACAGATGTTCAAAAGGATGCATCTTGCTTGTGCAACAACCTCAACCATGGGTCATCAGCAGGCATGAACCTGTGACCTTCAGCATCGATAGCACTGACCACCTGAACTGTAGCAGTAACAGGCTCTTATACTGTATGTGGATGAGCCATTGGAAGAGGTACCCCACATTTAGCCAGCATGTTACACTCATACCCCTAAAATCAGGCTGCATGAATGGAAGAGGGAAGCATAGTTGTGCTCATCTGCAGACCAGGGTCCTTGGGCATGTATAAATAAATGCATGATAAATTCAGTACACTCAACTACGTGAATTCTAGAATCATGTCCACACAGATAATCATTGGTTAATCTTAGTGTCTAGCTGTGGAGTTAAGTAGAGTACGAGCCATTATATTTGCACATGGATATCAAGCAATTAGCTGTGCCGTACATAGATAGCAGTCCATCTCATATTGGCTGTTAGATTCAATATACTTCTTTATACATAAATTGCTCTTATTGCTTGGTCCATGTCCTTAAACAATCCTATGGTTATGGCATAATTGTTTGCAGTGGAAATGGTTACAAAACATTCATTTAAAATGAACTTTTACCTATTTAGAGTATAGATCATTTTTCTATAGAGAAATTTTAAAACTGCATTACATTTTTAAGAGTAATTAGGTGGGTGAGGTTATGTCTTTTATTGGACCAACTTCTGTTGGTGAGAGAGAAAGCTTTCGAGCACACAGAGCTCTTCTTCAGGTCACAGAGGTCACCCATCTTGTCTCTTTAACATCCTGGCACCGACATGGCTATGACTACATTACATTTTAAGTCAATGAATAACAAATAAGAATGTCTTTTCCTTTTTATTTTTAAATGAGGAAAATAATATATACCATACTTCAGGTGAATCCGGAACCAGTGGGGCTGCAGAACAGTCCCCAGCAGGGCCTGCGTGACTCTCAATTCCCCTCTATTCTCATTAAAGCCACTGTCAAGGACACCATTGCTGCAGCTGTTTACCAATCCAGCAAAGCACTTGAGCTCATGCTTAACTTTAAGCATATGAGTAGCCCCCTTGATTTTAGTGGGACTTAGACTGTAAGCTCTTTGGATCAGGGACTGACTTTAGTTATACATATGTACGTTGCCTAGTACAATGGAACCCTGATCTATCACTGAGTCTCTAGGCACCAGTACAGTATAAATAATAAAGACAACAACAAAGACTATCACATGCTTAATGTTAGGTGTGTGCTTCACTATCTGTAGCTCCCAGAATGTCTTGATGACCTGAGAACTCCACCAAAGGCCTGAAACTCAGGCTGCTTGCCTAAGGTTAGTCAAGAATGAATGAAAACAATGTAATCCCTTAATATACTTGTGAATGCAAAGATTAATCCAAACCTGACATTACCACTAATTTATGCACATTTACCCATGATGGAGCAGTTTTTTATATTGCTGTGTGTCCTTAACTGTGTCCTGGACACATTTAAATATCTAAGTCTCATGATTAATAACTGGCTCACAGGATCCCATCTTGCTCTAGTTGAAGTCAGTGTCAGGAGTTTGAACCCAGAAAGGACTGAGTCTGGTATGTAAATTCCACTGTTCCTGCAGCCTGGAGTGAAAAGGGGAATGATTCTTCTCCCTAGTGCACCTTTGATGCCGGGAGGAATAAAAGTGCTCCTGTTGAAGTGCTGGTGTACCACTCTCTCAGGCAAGGGTTCATTTCCCAAGAACATGAATTATATAGACTAATGCAAGGACAAAGCTTCAGAATAGTCACCCTGTTCACCCAGCCGCCTGATTCCTGGCCATCCCAAAGCCCTTCTTCATAGATCAAATTATAGAGATCCAGTTGTGGGGAGATGAAAAGTCCCCATGGTGCACGAAGCTGCCTTGTCCAGCTTCAAATACTATTCAGAATAAAGAATCTGCTCCTGTCAGAGGAGGCTTGCAGGATGTACCATCCCAATCCCAGTAAAACTACTGCAGTCATTTAGCAGAGAGTGACATATTATTTGAAGCACTTCCTACTCTCCTCCCACTGCACTCAACTGTAGCTAGATCCATGCTACTCACACTTTTGTGTGTCATGATACGAAATGTATGGAACAAAGTGAATTCTCAGCCAGCACAAGACCCTAGTAATTATCTCCAATCCCTTCATTTCACTCTTTCCCATCAGGAACAGGCATCAAGACTGGAGAAGGAGAATTCACTAAAGTATTTCTTCTTTCAGATACATGTCTTTAAACCATGATTTGAGGACTTCAATAGCTCAGACGTAGGTGAGAGGTTTATCGCAGGAGTGGGTGGGTGAGATTCTGTGGCCTGCATTGTGCAGGAGCTCAGACTAGATGATCATAATGGTCCCTTCTGATCTTAATATCTATGAATCTATGTCATCAGGAGATGACCAGAGGATAGATCAACTTTGTGGACAGATACCAGAGCATGCAGAGTGGCTGTCCAGCAAGAACTGCCTCATTTTCACCACTAGCCCTTTTCGAAGTTAATACAACTATGCATGAGTAATTTTTTTAAAAATTGGAAAAGATGATGCCTGAGGCAGCTGTAATTTACATGCTGACAAGTTACATGTAATGCACTGTAGTTTTGCATGGCAGATAAGCTATGTGGAATTTAATACAGCAATTATCCCCTGTCATTTAAGATGATTACCCTAGCAGCCCTATTTAGTGTACATTTTATATAGCGTGTGTGTGTGTGTGCGCGCGCATGCGCACCCGCGAACAAGAGACATAATAAGTCATATTCATTCAGAATAAAAAAATATTGGATTTTATCTCACTAAGACCCCTTCACACTGCTTGGGCAAGTGAGAACGAATCACATTTACACCCACTCCAAAGCACCTTTACACTGCCCAAATGGTGTAAAGAGGCGGTAGCGTAAATGAGAATCAGGCCCACCAATTCAAATAATGCACTGTACTTTAAAAAAAAAAAAAAACCAAATGGTTTAGTCTGTCAAACAACATCCCAGTGACAATTTTGATGTGAAACAAATGATGAAACAGGTTGACTGCTGTTGCTGGTGGTGGAAGAAAAGTGCTTTGATAGCCCTTCTGCCATAGGAAAAAGTAGGAAACCATTAAGAGCCACAGCATTTTCCTCCCTCCTCTCCTTGTCCTTCTGATCCACCCCTGCACTCCTGCGCCTTTCAGACACATCCACAAATTCCTTCTGGGCCATAAAGGGTGCTCACGACAAAAAGTTGTGTAGACCCCTTTCTTATCAAGAATCAAGCATCCCAGCTTCAAACCCGGTGCAGCCAGATGGAGAGTCAAAGATCATTGGCGGTCACTGGTCATTTTTAAGCTCCATCTTTCTAACAGGAGCTTTTCCCATGGATGTTAAATATCACTGCAAGTAATTGTGTGTACTTTGGTGTGTGTCAAGGCTTTAGCATGCTATTGATGTAAAAACCTGACCCATGGCAAGACTCTCATACTACACAAATGTGCCACTGTGCAATAGAATGGCACCACTGTCTAATACCAAGGGCCAGATTGTAGCAGAAGATAGAAGGGTGCAAGACATTATCTCTCATCCTCGCCTTGCTGCATAATGGCCAGGCACAATTGCTATCCCTGTAATCAGAACTAGCCAACCTTAGGGCACAAGCCATCCAAAAGTGGTTGCAATGGAGGGAAGTCATTGGCTACATCCACACTGGGAGCTGGGGTGTGATTCCCAGCTGGAGACACCATACTCACACTAGCATTCATTGAGCCAGCCCACTAAAAATAGTGGCATGGGCATTCGTGAATGGCAGCACAAGCTGGCCACTCCAAGTACATACCCATGGTACCTGGCGGGGAGGGGTTTACTTGGGGCAGCTAGCACATGTCTACACTACTATTTTTAGTACTCTAGTTCAGTGAGACCTAATACAAGCATACCCACTTGAGCTGGGAATCACAACCCTTAGCTCCAAGTGTAGACAAAGTCATTGTTCTAACTCCCCTCTCCCTACCAGCCAACCGAGTTACAAAAAGCTGCCCCTGCTGCACCAGCTTTTTAATGAGTTAAGTCCATTAGAAAATCCTATCACGGTTGTTTTAGCACAAGCGAGTATCGTGATTTGTAAAAACAGGAGGAGGTAGTGAGAGGCAAGATGTATGATGAGATAATGAAAATAAATTCATCACTGTCAGTCCCCTATGGCAGCAAAGATTTTGTTTTTAAAGGAGGAACGTGGTTATAATGGGTAAACAAAAGTATACTCCTTTTCAATATTTAACTTATAGTGCTATATATCCATATACTGTATATATACAGTGTGAGTCTACTGTACAGTGGTAGTAAAAACAGCCATTGTATATATAAAGCTGCAGGTACTAGAAAATGATTAGAGAGTGTATAAGAAAGATCTCGCTGCAGTTCTCTTTCATCATCCAGACTACAATTATTTGGTTCTAAAGAGAAGAGAGAGGTGGCAGATAGAAAAGATTTAGATTTACAAAAGAATTTTTATGAAGCCTCATTTGAGGCAATTAAGGAGCCTTAATAACCAAGAAGTGAGTCATAAAGTCCTATCATGGATTAAAAACTGATGAAGAGAGCACTTTTCAGCATGGAAAATGGTAAGTAGTGCAGTGGCCAATGGAGTTGTAATAGGCCTGTTGTTGTTCACCATGTGTACTAACGAACGGGGAGAAGGGGCAAACATTTGAACTGGCAAAATTTGTTGATGACAAGTGAGGGGTATGAGGAAATTCCCAAGGACCTAACACTACTAGGAAATGGGGTAACATAATGCTAGATGAAATTCCATGTAAGCAAAGGCCAGCTATAACCAACACAGACAAATTCTAAGCTACTGTAGCTGCGATATATCAGTGTAAACGAGCTCAGCATTACCAATGAGAACTTCTGCTCAACATGTAAAAGTTGCCAGGGCAAATAGGAAGTTCAAGAGTATGCCTATGCAAAGAACATCCTTCCTGAGCAGCTCCAAAAAAACCCACCATCCTCTCCTCTCCTTTTTCAAATCCCTCCTGAATCCCACTTCTGCAACTCCTACAAGAAGCTAAGTGACTAAATCATCTACTCAGTAATGTGATTTATTTATCCTGGGAGCAAACTGCTCCTTTATGTTGAGGGCAGGGGTACAGTATTAGGAGAATAATATGGAAATTACTATAGTGGCAGATTAGATGTATATATAATATTATATTGGTTCCTTTGAGGGTTCAGGGAAGAATTTTTATTTCATGACACAGGCCAACCTAAAATGCATACAGAAGCTGCTACTACTGATTCTGGGCCCCTCCCATGCAGATGCCTTATAGCACCATTCCTAATAGCATGGTGTCATAAAATCTGCAGGAAAATTCAGGAAAACACTTTGGGAATGGGAAAAATTGATACAACACACCATCTGTGTCAAGCAACCAGCATTTGTATAGACCCTGCTTTATTTCCAAGTGACCAATCCACCTCAGACCCTTCTCAGAACTGTAACTTTTTTTTTTTTGGCTGTGTCTGTGACCCTTAACTAAACTGTGGCTCTGCTCTGAAAAGTAACTCTACAAAAATTGCATCATTGAGCTCCAATTTTATTGTTTCTCAGTATTTCCAAATCAAAGTTTACACACAAAAAATACATATTTATTTCCTAATTACCATCCTTGCAAACAGTTCTTGGATCTGAAAATCAAGCAGTGTTCTTCCAACAGTTATTCTTGTGCAACCTTATTGTCCTCATATTGTGCCATCAATTATACTCATCTCCTTCAGTAGAGTTACCCAAGTATACACAGAATTTGAGACAATGGGGTTGTACAGATGGCAAGCTGAACTTTTTTTATAGTTAGGTTGATCACGAGTGACAAAAAAGCTCACTTTGCCAGAGATGTATCGCTTCTGCAAGGCTGGCAGGAGTAAAAAAAATAATAAAATCTTATTTTATTTTTTGTCCGTAAAGATAGCACATATGACTTTGAATACACCCATAAAACTGGTATTCTGAGTAATAAAATGCCACTTTTACCTAGTTGCTTTTCAAAGTAGATCCTCACTTTACACCTTGGTTCCTTCTGTGTTGATGTCTAACTGTTTTGATACCCTACACTGACAATACAGCATAGTGTAGATCAGTTAGAGTGGTCACCACTTTAGGTCTACTGGGCAATGACACACTTCTGTGCTGCTCCTCTGCTGGAAACTCTCTCAATCTCTAATGGATGTGTGGGAAGGAAATCGGTACAAGATCAGTGCATAACATGATACACAACTGTATACTACATTCTCTGTCATCATTTATCTTGTATCTTGTTCTTTTGGTTGGAAACTGCATATGATGGCATTATACACTACTTTGTGCAGTCATACCCACAAAGATCTGAGAGCCAAGATTAACATGGTAAGCTATTTATAACTGCTTTAGAGCTTGCAGTTACCAGCTCCCTGTTTGTCATATATTCAATCATATTTAAAACCAATATCAAAATTTTACTGAATTATTGATAATGATCATGAACTGTATTAATTTAAACAATATTGATCTCTTTTCAGTCTGATTTTCTAGGCTTTCTCCACTTTATCTGTATCATGGCTCTTCTATTTATCAATCAAGGGATAATTAATTACCAACTGCTTCTCTTTCTTTTTCATAGCATCCCCCATTCACAGTTTTGCAGCATAGCAGCTGGTCATTTTTAATACATTTGACAGGAGCATACACATAGTTCTTGAGCTGCCAGGACCCAAGGGTGTGACCCTGACCTTGAAATGTGTGAGAAAGTCTCAGAATGAATGGCAAACAAAAACACAGAAGAGGAAGCCACAAAAGATGATGGATTAATTTCAGTCACTATATTGCAATTTGAGTTTCAAAGTTCAGCAATTCTAATAAGAACATAAGAATGGTCAGACCAAAGGTCCATCTAGCCCAGTATCCTGTCTTCCAACAGTGGCCAGTGCCAGGTCTACAGTAATAATAAAGAAATATCCAGTATGTAAAGGACTAAGGCAAATTGGAGCATACAATGAGTGATAGACCATGCAATCAGACTCAGTTGAATTCCATGGAAGCAGAAGTTTCCTTTCAGAAAGCTATTGAAGCACAACAATTTGTACTCCCTCATGTCAGAAGTACTTCTTACCCTATATATTATGGGTAGCTTTTAACTATAAAGTGTTTAGTACATTTGGTAATTTTCAGGAAATGGTTTTCTTGCTAGATAATGACATCATATAATGCTGCCACTAATACTGGTAGCCCTAGGTTACTGGGAGTCTGTCAACCAGCTTCCATCCTGCTTTGATATAGGACTTGGGTGTATTGTTAGACAGTTGATGGCAGCAGCAGTCTCACTGAGGCAAAATAATTATACAGTAGACTTTCCTTTTAAATTTGTTTCGTGGTCTATACAACTCATGAAGTTCTTCCTGCTGTGTATTTTCAAAAATCAGCGCTGAACAAAACGCATAGTTTCCTTTTAAGTCCAAAGCTTAATTCTAATATTCATCTGGTAACAATGTAAAAAGTAATTTTTCAGATTTGCAGTTGTAATTCCATTCTAACAAGTTTTTCCAACATGGATACAAGGGAAAGGTAGTGCCTCTTTAGGGATTTAACTGAGAAAAAGAAAAAAAACAAGATTCCAAAAATTCCTAGCTGGACATACAACATATTAGTCCATACATGTGTAACTTTATTTATATGAGTATCATGGAAGATACAAAGAACCTCCCCATGAAAATAAATAAGTGAATAAAATTATTATCTAAGGATAGCAAAATCCCAGTGGAGGATGAAAGAAACAGTGCAGCTACAACAAAATGCAAATTCCTGCTATCCTACTCTAAATGAATGTGGCAGTTTGACACGTCCAGAAAAAAGTAACCTTCATGTATGCTCCTTGAACAGCTCATTAAATGATTGAACCCAGAGTTATCATGGTGCCTGGTCACTATAATCTGGGCCCAGCAAGGCTTCTGTTCTTAGTGGGAAAATGGAAGCCTGTTGAAGATGAATGGGTATGTATGCTTTCATTCATTTTGCAAGGTCACAGATATGCTGATTACTGCACAGGAGCAATTTAGGAAGAAATAGTGCCTGCTTACCTGAAGAATGTGGAGAGTCATAAGAAAATCTTACTGAATGCCCACTCACTTGTGTGGTGTTAGCAATGGCACTAGCTCATTACCTCAGTGGCAGTCCCCACATAAAACGGAGAGAAGAAAGCGTGACACATTAAAACAGAAAACTGAAACTGGCCAGCTGGTGATAAGGTCTGTGCCACACAAAGTATCCAGGCTCATCAGATTCCTTAGAAATTCCGAAAATGCCACCGTCTATAATTCAGAAAAGCACACCACAAGCATTACGTACAGTAGCTTATCTTTAAAAGGTGCCATAAATCGAAGTCCTGACCAACTATAGTCTTAAAGATCCAGTGGCATTTTGTTACAGAAGCAATGTTAAACCAGTGTCCTGGCTAAAATCCTATTCAGGTAATTGCAATCCCTCCCTCCCTCTAGTTTCCAGTGGATATAATATTCTTTTTCACTTCCTGTCTGAAACTGCTGTCCAGTGTTGCTGTGCAATCGTAAACAACTACTGCACTCCATTGCAGAGACTGCTGCATTTCAGAGGAGGATAAAATTACCTTTCTAGATCCCTACTTGATACAATGCTCTGAAGCTTAATAAATTAACATTAGTCAAGGAGTTTGAGATTCTCAGATGGAAGACACTAATAATGTTTGAAGTAATATTATTAATTAACCTTAGAACTTAGTGTCCTCAACTCCCATTTGGCGTTAAGGAGTCAGTGGGAGTTGAAGTTACTCAAAGCCTCACAGGAGTGCTCAGAGCCAGAGCTGGTCAAAAAATAGAAGCATGTTTTGCAAATGTTTCATTATTATTTTTCCCATTTTTTCACTGAAAATTATTGCCCAGCTTCACTTAGAACCTTGTGGAATGGAGCCCTTAAAGTTTAATACACTGCCACATTTAGTAACACACAGTTCCCACCGCCCACCCATATGTCCTGCATAGAGAAAGAATGATTTTGTATCTAGGAGGAGGAGGAGGAGAACATTTACACTTTGGCATAAATATTAATCAATTTGAAAATAGATGTAATTTTACAAATAATTTTTTCTCTAACTGTCCCCATTAGAAATCAATTTGAATATTTGACACCTGCTCATTGAGTAAACATAATAGTAAAATTATTTTGCTATACATATTATATATAAAGTATTATAGTTCTACAGATGATAGTCATTCACTGTCTAATTGCACTATACGTACCTATGTAGCTGCTATGACTTTTTCTGTATTGTAACCTTAAATTTTTATCAGCTGTGGCAGCTACCATTTTGTAAGGCAAACTAGATGTAGCATGTTACAAAAAAGGCAACAACTATTGCATCTTATGGCAACTTTATTTTGACTCTTTCTTGTTTGTTCATTTCCCGTCATCTCAAATAAAAGCCATTCAGTAATTTGGAAAGTATATAGTTTCTCTCTGTGTATTGAAAACAATTATAACGTATAATGTTTAAGTGCTAGCAAACAAGTACAGACCTCTTGTTTGTTGAGGACATTATGAGTTGATTTTCCATTTCTGAATATGACTAATATAACTGCAATATTCTCATGCCCCAACCCAACCCTTAGGCACTTCCACTCAAAAAAGCTACACCTAAACTGGGCCTGATAGGCCTTTTATTAAAATGAACGAACAAGTAGATTCAAAGTACAGTTCCTCCAGTTTGTAAAGAGGGGCAGAATATGTTGTATGAAGGTGCTTAATAAAGTGGCCTGTAGACTTCCAGTTAGGAGATCATTGTCTAATTCTCAGCACTTTCCATCTGTTTGTTGTGTCTGTTCCATGCAACATATTACACTGTAAACATATATCAGCTACAGAACAACACTGTCCCTTCCACTGCAGTTATTTTGTTGTGGCCTGTAGACTATTATTTTTAGATAAAGACCAGAATCTTCAAGAGGAACTTTATCCACTATCAGAACTCTTCCACATACCAGCAGTTTCTTCAGCCCTAAGTTTGAACATGCATACTATAGGTCAAATCAAAAGGTGATGTGTAAGGTGTTAATAGTTAGACTTCCTTAGCCCTACTTACATTCACTTATTTATGTGCTGTGAGTGTAAGGGAGTCTAATTTAGTTTCAATTACAAGCCCAGGAGCTCCCAGAAGATGATATTATATAAAGGTGATGAACTACTTCTACTTCGGCGTTCTTTATACCTTCTTGTTACAATGCTCTCTTTTCACCTTTCCATTGAGAGTTACACAAGCTTAGCTTCTCTCTGCACTCACTCAGGAACAGATTCAACCACCCCTACACACATTTAATAGTACCTTCTTCCATAAATTGTCTCACTGAAATTATTGTTCCAGCCCAATTAGTCACAGAGTAAGGTAATATTCAGCCTCACCAAGACTGGCAGAATCTGGCCCTTAATGCACAAGCTGTGACTATGGCAAGTCCGTGACTGTTGAAATTGTTCCATGTAAAGTCAAGTCCATTTTTAGACATAGCTGTCTGATCTGAACAACTTTTTTAATACTAAAATACACATGAAAGAAGAAACATGCAGTAACAAGCTCCAAGTGATCTTATACAGGCTTAGCAGACATCACTCCATGGAGGCTGGTCACAACAAGAAAGTTGGTTGAATTTTTTTTCCCCAGATCTATCATTTCAGTAGAGACCCTCATTCTGATGTTATCTGCAAAATCATTGCAAAGATCAGTCTTGCAATAGTTATGGTTAGCTATTGATTACAAAAACAGTAGCTTTTTCAATTCATTATTTCAGAGAAGTTCTATGTGTGTAACTGACTTGAATAGGATTTCTTCTTAATGCTTACAGAAGTTCCAGTTCTGCTTCCTCTAGGGTGGCGGAATCTGACTGAGAATTTTAAGTGATGTAAAGGACATATAGTTACCAATTCCACAAATAAATACCAGACTCATGGCCAAATTCTGTTCTCATTTACACCAGTGTAAATGAAGTAACTATGCTGACTTCAGTGGAGTTACTGTGGATTTTCACCTGTGCAAGAGACAGAAAATTTGGCCCACTTGGTACAGAAATCTCAAAAATTGCTTGGATGAAATATCTTTCACAATATACATGTCATTTTTCATTAGAATGGTCAATATTTAATCCTGCACTTGTTTCTCTCTGATATAGCACTAGAGCCCTGAATTGGGATTTGAATGAAAACACAGTTAAACATAAAAAAGAAAGGAAATCTCATGATTTCAAAGTTTCACTGCATAGCACATAAAACTTTGTTCCTATTCACCAGATTTCAGCTAATGTCAGAAAAGTCAAAACAGTTTGGAATTTGTTTGGCTTGGTTAAAATAAGAATCTTCTTTGAACTATCTGAAACTTTTGGGCCAGATTCTGATCTCAGTTTTATACTTCTGAATAGTCTATATCCAGAGTAATTTCAGTGAGTTCAAGTGCCTCCTCTGTCCCCATCATTGGAGTTACTCCCGATTTATAAACAGACATCTAAATCCATCCCCTTGAGTCTACACAACTGGTTGGGAAATTGATATTTTGAAACTGTCACTTCAAGCCAAACAGAAAGACAGAGGTGCACACTAATGGGAGATAAATTAGCCAGACTTTTTTTGATTTAATGGGGTTTGAGTTATGGACACAAGGACAGGTTGGTTCTTATTATATCAAAACTGGCTAGCCCATCTCTTATTTTACTCAGTTATCAGCAGGACCCACCACTTAGATACATGAACTACAAGAAAGGGCCACAATAACACTCACCATCCAAATTAATTTAGATTTTTAAATTAACCTACACGTAAACCATGAAACTTTAGTAGCAAAAAGCAGAGATCAGGATTCTGAAACAAAAAGAATTATGCAGCTAAACTATATGGGTGTCAGGGGACAATGGCATCTGTACTAATTACCAGCAAAGAAAGAAAAGAATTCCTCTGAATTACAAAGAGAGACAGACACAGACTTGTTAAACCATAATGTGTTTAATTCCATTTACACCACAGAAATCACATACAGTGCTCAACACTTCTAATTTTCAATCACATCTAACCAACCTTGGTCCCATGGTCTCTTCTAATTTTTTTTCTCATGATCTCAAGCACTTACGTCAGTTCACCGTTTAAACATGTTTTCATCCAATTTAAATTCCAAACGCCAAACTATGAGCTTTTATTGTAGCTTTATGCATTTCTTAAATTAGATGAAAGGCATCACAAGTATTCATGCTGACTGGTCGATTAGCACTGGCATGCATTGAATATGTGTTTGAGGATGCCTCCGGTTGTTTTCCATTCAACAGGTAATCTATGTGTCTATACAGGGGGGGTTAATATGAAGCTTTTTGATATGCATAACATAACGCAGAGTATGCAAGTAACAATAGCATGCATACAGAATGCCTGTTCCATTTTCAATTTGCATTGTGTGAACCCACAGTGGCAGTTTGCTGAGAACTGAGGGACTCACATTCTCTAGGGGTAACATTCCTTTGCTTTGCAGTTGAGCAGCGTGCACTGTGGGATTGTTTTTGCTGTGAATTATGGAAATTCCATGTTTCCGCTGTCTCCACCACATACTTCCTTTTCAGGCTGACTCTCACCATTTTCAAATTGCTGTCAACCTGTGGGACCTAACAGTGCTCTCTACACCACTCTATGACAAGCACAAATATGCACAGCCTGTCTTGGGCTATATTACAGCACTCACAGCCTGACGAATTTGGCATTAGGCTTTGCCTATAACATCACCTAACAAATGATGAGGGAGCAGCAGTTTCTCGGGCCGCACAAGGATACTCTGCAGCAGTGACAGCAGGATAAGATAGAAGAACAGGAGAAAACTTAGCTGTTGGATCAAGAGCTTTGGGTCCTAGATCCCTACACAGCTTTCAGCACCATTTCTGGGCCGGGAAACCAGCATGGATTGTGGGAGAGAATAATTCTGTGGAGCTGGGATGACAAGCAGTAGCTAGAGAACTTTAGGATGGGGAGGACTACCTTCTTTGAGACCTGTGCAGAAATGACCCCAGACCTTCAGCAACAAGCATACCAACATGTAGTGCCCATACCCATGGAGAAATGGGTCACTGTTGTATTTGGAAGCTGGGCACCCCAGAATGTTTCCAGTCTGTAGCCAACCAATTTGGCCTAGGGAGATAAACTGTTGGGGTCATTCTCATGCAGATCTGCTATGCCACTGATAAGGTGCTGTCTAACCAGGTCATAAAGCTGGGTAATGCTCAGGAGATTATTGATAGCTTTGCAGGCACAGGGTTCCCAAATTGTTTTGGGGAAACTACATATCATTTGCTCCTCCATCCCAGGGCACAGAATTTATAAACAGAAAAAGGTATTTCTCCCTACAAGGAGTGGTGAACAGGTTTTACAGATATAAATGCAGGGTGGTCTCGGAGGGTCCATGGTGCAAGAATGTTTCAGAACTCAGTACTATTTAAATCACTGGAGAAAAGACTGTTCGCCCCCAGGAGCACTGTGGACACTAATAACTGTTGGTCCAGTTATTCTGGGAATGGCTTATCTCCTGATGCCTTAGTTAATGAAATCATATGCTGGCCTCTTGGACAAAAGAAAGGAACATTTTAACTATCACCTTAGAAGCTGCAGAATAGTAGTCAAGTGTGCATGTGGCCATTAGAAAGGTAGATGTCACTGTTTATGGAATAGGTTGGAAGCAGTAGGAAAAAAAAAGTTCCATTAATTATAACTGCATGTTGCATTTTGCATAGTATTTGAGAGAGCAGAGGAGAAGCCTTACTGATTGGTGGGAGACTGAGGTCCAAACGCTTGCTTGGAGGTTCAAGCAGCCAGTAAGGCATCCCACAGAGGACATAAACTCACAAGGGATGCTGTCAGGGATGCCTACTGTTGGTATGTTGAGTCTCATGCCTGAGTATGTTAGCCCATGGGAGGAGAGGAGGCAGACATTGCAAGCACTGGGATATCATGTTGAGGTGGTTAAAGTTTAATGTTCCTATGTGCTTTTGTGAAACCCTTTGAATTACTTCAGCTTTATTTAAAAGATTACCTGAATTTCGTGCAGTGATGACTCATAATGGGTGAATACGCCTTACCTCTGGCTCTTCTTGTCCACCTGGGTTCCTGGGATGGCGTGCCATAGCACAAAATTCTCAGTGCATACAAGCACAAGCATTCCCAATACCCAAAGCCTGGATTTGAGAGGTGAATGGGAGCCATTAGGAGCACTGTTGTGGGGATGTAGCAGTTGGGGGTTGCTGCTGGTCCAAGTATCCAGCACTGTCCGTGAGCTGAAGGACATGACTGGGTCCCAAATTATGGCCTACCAGGAGCATGTTTTGCAGGCGGGCATTCTGGCTCAGGATAGAGTCCATGAGTTGCCTCTGCATCTCTTTTTCCATGCTCTCCTTTATCATGGTGATGCTGTCCTTGGCCACAGCTACACTTTCCCTGGCCACTAAAACATTGTCCTTCTCCTGAGAGAACTGCATTTGTTTCTTCCCTTTGGTCCTCATATACCCTCTCAGCCAGCTTGGTTTACCTTTGTGACTCTTCTATGGGTTCTGCAAACTTCTCTCCCCCTCAGGTTGGCCACCCTGTCAGCAATAGATAGAGGCCTTGACCTTGATTATCTATTGCAGGTGCTGTGGGGTAAGGGGAAAAAAACAACAGTCCTTTATTGTTCATATCCTAGTTAAGCCATAATAGCTTTGTTTAGTTAGACAGAGGAGAGAAAGAGAAAGAGAGAGGTAATTGGGCTGGGTGCATTAAGATTTCAGTCGACTACATCTGCTTTCACGCCTCCTGCTACAGCTTGCAAGCCCCTCCCACTCCTGCAGTGCTTCTTGGGGATCATCCTGGTGAATGACTTCACAGCATGTCTTACTGGTCTGCCCTTTGCTTTTGAATAGGATCATTCTCTGTCTCCTAGTCACCCACTTCATTTTAATGAAATTGAGAGTCAAAAAGGGGGGTCTAGAGGGGATTATTATTTAGCTCATCCCCCAGATCTCCCATAACCATCACTTTACTTTTCAATGCCATAGAAGCACCTCCAGTGCAACCCCCCCTCCCCGACCTCCTCCAGCAAAAACAAACTTAGAATACTCATAGATTCATAGATACTAAGGTCGGAAGGGACCTTATATATATAGCTCCAACCACCCCATTCCTAGCAGATGTAGTCGATTGAAATCTATTGAAAACTTCAAAACTGATTTATTACCACAAAAGACAAATTACATCATGTTTATCTTTCTCAATTTTTTTTAGGGAATACATTTATAATGCTATCATAATTTAGGTTCCTTTCAAGATCGTGCTTTGTTGACAGCCTCACTATGGCCAATAATGCAGTCTTGGCCAATAGTAAATTGGAGGCTGGGCTTTTTTTGAGTTTTTGTTTGTTTGCTTTTTAATCAGGGTTTAGTTACTAAAGGGAATTGGTATCAAGACAAAAATCCTTAGAGTGACGCAAGTCTATGTGAAAACATTCTGCAGCCCTTTTTCAGAAATCTTGTTTAGCAACTTAATTGAAGTCACTTTTCAAATAGTGTCATTCTCAGCTTATTTAAAAGAAGGGTCCCTTCAGTAAAATCCTCTTCTATCAAATCTCTTGGTGGCATTTTGACAATTCTAACACTTTTGTGATCCTGGAATTGGTATCATGTGTGTTGGATTCCAAATAAATTAGAACATGCTGCTGATTTTTTCAGCTGCTTCAGATCTTCTTGTAATTTCGCAGATACGGGTGTCTAGAGCAATGTAAAGCTTTGAACTCTGTTTCTTGGTTTTCATAGTCTTACACAGTTATCCTGTCTTCATGATGGAATGTTGTCCTCGATCTTCCTCTTTTCTTCTTCAAATCTTGCCCAAGGCCCAGACCAACTGCTAAAAGTTTGATTCATCAACAGAGGCTAAGATTTTCAAAAGCACTCAGGTTCAGTTAGAAGTGATTTCATCAGCCTTATTTCTTCATCCAGTGTAAGCTCAGAGTCCTGAAATAAATTATTTAAGTTATCAGTGGCTTGTAGTTTTAAAGCAGGAAGTGGCTGGTAAAATGAATTCAAAAGACTTTAACCATTTAGGCAAACAGTCCATTTCATTTCAGAAGTCCACAGGCAGGTTGAGTTCTTCCTTCAGTTTCTCTAAAGCATGTAGAATTTCCCTCAGAATCTTTGCTTGTGATTTCACTGCTTAAATTCTTGAACTTTACCAAGTATTTGCAGCTTCCTCTAGATTTTCCCTTCAGGCAGGACTGGAACTGAACAAGTTGAGAATTTTTAATGTTTCCAAAGAAACTCTTCATCGCCATGCTAGACTCTGCATGCATACCATAAAAATTCAGAGCCTGTGTACACTACTCAGTGAACAGATTGTCTGAGGATTCTTCTGTAAAATTACAGCTTGCACTCCTTTAAAAGCCCAGGCCTATTTGACTGGGCCTCTACCATTTTGGAGCTTGATACCACTCTCTTGTAATACTCTGCATATCAGCTCTGAAATTCCTCTCTTTTTAATTCTTGCTATCCTCAAATGTCAAAAAACCTTTTCTAATTTCCCATAAGTTATATTGATTTTGACGAGCATATCACAAAACTAAAATAATTCACTCCGTATAAGAAGCATCAGGTGTTCCATCAATAACATTTGTTGTTATGAATGGTACCATATTGACAGCCCTAGAGATTGAAGTTCACTAGCCAAAGGACTATAAAAGCATAAGCAATGAATAGAACAGGAGTACTTGTGGCACCTTAGAGACTAACAAATTTATTGGAGCATAAGCATTCGTAGGCTCAAACCCACTTCATCGGATGCATGCAGTGGAAAATACAGTAGGAAGATAGATAGATAGATAGATATAATGTATCTATATATATATACACACACAGAGAATGTGAAACAATGTGTGTTACCATACACACTATAACGAGAATGATCAGTTAAGGTGAGCTATTACCAGCAGGAGAGAAAAACAAACAAACAACCTTTTGTAGTGATAATCAAGATGGGCCATTTCCAGCAGTTGACAAGAACGTGTGAGAAACAGTAGGGGGGAAAAATAAACATGGGGAAATAGTTTTACTTTGTGTAATGACCCATCCACTCCCAGTTTTTAGCTGGGGGCTGAAGGTGATGGCTAGTGGCATTCTGTTATTTTCTTTGTTGGGCTGTCCTGTAATAGGTGACTTCTGGGTACTCTTCTGGCTCTGTCATTCTGTTTCTTCACTTCAGCAGGTGGGTGCACACATTCTTGTCAACTGCTGGACATGGCCCATCTTGATTATCGCTACAAAAGGTTGTTTGTTTGTTTTTCTCTCCTGCTGGTAATAGCTCCCCTTAACTGATCACTCTCGTTATAGTGTGTATGGTAACACACATTGTTTCATGTTCTCTGTGTATATATATATATATATATATATATTCCTACTGTATTTTCCACTGCATGCATCCGATGAAGCGGGTTTTAGCCCACGAAAGCTTATGCTCAAATAAATTTCTTAGTCTCTAAGGTGCCACAAGTATTCCTGTTCCTTTTGCGGATACAGACTAACATGGCTGCTACTCTGAAAACTAAGAAGTGAATGTTCAAGATTCTTCACTGTCCACCCTGTGTGACCCAACTCTAGTCTCTGAGAACCACCTCTAACAATCCTACATTCAGATTCAGTCTTTGGCCTTTCTGCCAATACTGTGGTTTCAGTGGTGATTTTATTATGTGGACTGCTGTCCACCAGAAACTGAAATGAAACTATACAAATACTGAGGGACAAGAACTGAGTCAGCTTTGGAAAGATAGCCTGGGGCTGTAACACACCATATTCCACCATCACTGGATCTCTTCAGGATTGAATTCACTGCAAACTCCGGACACTTTCAGGTATACTCTTGTGATGAAACTGGCTCATGGCAATTTTGTAATAGAAGAGCTGCACTGAGCAATACATTAGTTCCTCCTGACCAAATAAGACAAATCCTGTCTGCTCTTCTCAAAGATAACATTAGATTCCAAGTACAGTGTGGTACAGACCTGGAGCTTTACACTTTCACATGTCCTGCAGAGGAATTCCTGGCCTGTGAGGTGAATTCCATGGACTAACACTGAGTTCTGGTAATAAAGACATGGACAGGAGGAATTTTAAGGCCCCCAGACTCTATAATCTCAGGTACAAGACAAAAAGAATGTCTGATTTTCTTAAATTTCTAGAGCTTTATTCTTCTCCTACTTACACTAGTGTAAATCAAGCGTAGTTCCACTGAAATCTATAGAGTTACATAACACTGGAGTAGTGAGAGGAGAATCAGACCCACTATCTTTTATAAACTATACCCAATGGGAAGGACTTAGGTAACCATTCAATAAACAAAAGCCTATAATCTGTTAACCAGGAAAAGACTCTGCCCTGCATAATAAAGAAAGAGTGGTTCGTTTTACACCGTCTTAGCATTTGTGCAAATGAGTACAGAAATCAAGCTCTGAGATGTTATGAAGGAATTACAGGATAAAAACTGTCCATTTTTGTCTTATTTTTTTGTAAATGGATTTATATTATACATGTTTGGAGGTGAGTCTTATGGAATATACATCTGCCTCTGTGCGAGTGTTCATGCCTGCGTGTTTGCATGAGAGAGAAAGAGAAAGAGCATGTGCATGTAGCTGTAAATCCTGTGCTATAAAAAGTGTGTGATATAAAACTCAAGCTGCAGGGTTTGCTCTTGCACATCATCAACAGAAGAAGACTGCTTATATTTATTATAGGCGTACAAGCAGCATATCAGTTAGTTGCAGCATATTTAAATATATATTCAATGTACTAAAACATACACTCTAGGAAACAATCCTACACTTGCAGAAGGATAGACTAGATAACTTGATAGGTCTTTTACATCTCAAATTACTAGGAGTATCCTGTAAAAATTAACACACACATGACAAAGCACGTTATCCAAAATGTCTGTGCTTTGCAAAACATTTTGGACTAGGAAAATTATAAGGTGTTAGTAATAGATCATAAATTGTACCAATAAAACTGCTATAGGACTACATCTTTATTTCAAAGTCAGGCTATTAGTTACTTGTTTTGTTATTTTTAATATGAAGCTATTTAGCCATGCAGTAGATTCCTAACTAGGCCTCAAATGAAATAAATAACTAGGCAGCCAGTGTTACAAACTTTTAGGGCTCCTTATTTCCCAAGGAGACAATTTCTGCTCAGGAATCAAAGCCATAATTTTCACATAGCCACATATGGCAGTTTGAACTTCTATCTCTAGCATACTTCCCTCTCTCCAGTCTTCTACAGGAAAATGAAAATACTCCTTCCAAGGCACAGATTATATGAGCTAGAGACCAGGGCAATAAAATCCATAAGTATCTGCGGAACACAGATTTTCATGAATTTGTTCACAATTCATAATTTTTCAACTAATGCTTTGTGAGAACAAATTTCAGCCTATTGATTGCTAGCAAATTGTTTACTGTGACTTATTCCTGAAGAATTCAATATTTGCAATTGTGTGATTTATCACCTAAGTCATATGGTATTGTTGCTGTTCTCCGATTGGATAACCTAATCTTTATAGATAAGAGGAATGCCGAAACAACCCTATCTGTGACAAAAGTACTGGGAAAAAGAAAGACAGGAGAAGATAATCTGGGCTAGAGAATTTTCTTTTTTCTTCTTCTTTCTTTATCCTCCTGCCCTGTCAGGGGTATAGGATGTCTACCAGTTTCAGCTATTTATTTTGATCTTGTGCTGGTCTATTCAAGCTTCTCCGTGTCATGTGGTTATATTTGGCTTATTTCACTGTTATTCTCTGTAATGTTTCTCTCACCGCCATCTTTTTCTCTTCCCAGATGCAATCTATTATAGCACTTGATGTGGAAGTCGTGTTGATGGCATCCTTAAAGCCTAAATATAGAATCATAGAATCATAGGACTGGAAGAGACCTCGAGAGGTCATCTACTCCAGTCCCCTGCACTCAAGGCAGGACTAAGTATTATCTAGACCATCCCTGACAGGTGATTGTCCAACCTTTTCTTGAAAACCTCCAATGACACAGACTTCACAACTTCCCTAGGTAATTTATTCCAGTGCTTAACCACCCTCACAGTTCGGAAATTTTTCCTAATGTCCAACCTCAAACTCCCTTGCTGCAATTTAAACCCATTGCTTTTTGTCCTATCCTCAGAGGTTAATGAGAACAATTTTCTCTCTCCTCCTTGTAACAACCCTTTATGTACTTCAAAACTGTTATCGTATCCCCCAGGGGTCTTCTTTTCTCCAGACTAAGCAAACCCAGTTTTTTAAATCTTTCTTCAGAGGTCCTGTTTTCTAGACCTTTAATCATTTTTGCTGCTCTCCTCTGGACTTCAGTGCCCATCATCGTCATCTTACCATGTTTGATGCTTTAAGTTGTTTTTTTTTCTACTTAGATTTTTTGATGTTGCAGGAAACTCTTGCTCCCGAGAAAGGTAAAGGCTTATTTCTTCTAGTGATTCTCCATCTTCTCTGATGGTTGCTTTTGAAACACTAAGAGCCATATATTTCGTCTTAAAACTGACATCTGTAAATTTTCAAGGAATAATCATATAAAGGATTACATATTGTGTTGCAAATGTATCATGTTTTAGCATTTATAAAACATTGTGGGGCAGGTGCCCTAAAAAATAAGCTTTGTCCTGTATTTGTAGCCAGTTGTCCTTTATTTCCTTGAAATGTAGATCACCCTAAGATGTAGTTTCAAAAATATGAACCACATGCCACTGATTTTATAACTAGTTTCATGCATTCATTTTTCTGATACAAAATGTATTTTTTTTAAATCACATTAAACTTTGGTCTTTCTTTGTTGCTGCCTTAATTTCGTGATCCTGGCCTAAGAAATTTGTATACATAAATCAATTGGCTAGCTGACACTTGTATAATGGTAGCACATGGGATCTTTATGAATAGTGGACATTATGCCATGTCTAATCAAGAATTAAATATGCCTGTTTCTGTGGACTGCAATCCTAGAGAGCAGGGTGGATTTTGCTCATCTTTGTGCAATTAAGAATAAGGAATTCTATTTTTCTAATCACTGATTAAATAAATCTGCTTGTTATGGATGGATAAGATTATCTCAGAATTTCTGCTCATCCTCAGATATCAATATGGGGGTGGAGATGAGATTATTTGAACTCCATCCCATCTGAGTTAGTTGGTTAGTGAGTACTGGATGTGGGAATCTCAAATATTTCCACCCTTCAAAGAGGTTTAGTTAATTTGAAAAATGATCAAAGTTTTGGCAGAGTTATTTTATCTATTTACAATAGGTAACTAAACAAAAGTGCCACCTATATGAACAGAGCATGATATCTGCATGCAAAGAGGGCTCTCAGTGTCTGAGTGACAGCAGCACTGCAGTTGCTCACCCTTAAAAGAAAACACATTTTCTGTTCATGTCTGCAAGTACTCTGCTAAGAGGAATTTTCAGAATCTGGATTATAATGCTTTATTGATCTATTTCTCTACTTTGCTGGAGTGTCACTAGAAGCAAGATGATCTATTTTATATGATGTTCTGACCTTCCCCTATGTTTGACCAAATCATAGTCATAGCTGAAAGTATGGCTGTCATGTAAAAAATATAGATTTTTAAAAAGACTTTTGAAAAATCTCTCTCCAGTGAAACATCATTGAACAATAGTTAAATTACAGAGGGAACTAGAAATTAGGATTATGCACCTTTGTCTGCTTTTCAGAGTGTGAGAACAATTAATAATGCAAAGAGTTTGCAATAATTGATTAGCAGGACATTCTTTGGTGCTGCTTCTGGGATACTTCAGACATTAAGAAACCCTATAAACTTCAATGGCACTACACAGGATATAAATCCGGGAAGAATTTGGTGTTTAGAATTTAAGACAATGT
Source organism: Natator depressus (assembly GCF_965152275.1). NCBI lineage: Eukaryota > Metazoa > Chordata > Testudines > Cheloniidae > Natator > Natator depressus. Next base: position 50,537,649 of record NC_134237.1, read on the forward strand.
TCAAATTCAGAGAGGGGAATGGACTGCTATTGTTGTGACTGAATGGTAGTGTTTAACATGCATTTTGCTAGTGCCAGGACTTTTATTTTGACTTTGAGAGGAGGCAAAGGGACAAGAACTGAGGAAGACAATCTGTTGTCTAGTTTAACACTTCTCTGAGGGAATGACTAGGGCAGTCCTTCTGAGAAGAGGACTACACGTGCATTCAAAATAAGTAACTGTAAGGAGGACATGGTGGCACGGTGGAGGCGTGGGTTACAGGGATGAAAGTTCAAAGATAAAGGGGCAGGGACAGTGGGGTGAGGGGACCCAAAGTGAGCTGTAAAAAGGAGAAGAGCCAGAGACTCCATGAAGTCCATTCGGGACTTCATAATTGCTAGCTGATTTTACATGGAAGGTGCTCAGATACCATAGCGATGTACAGCAGTATAAAACTCATAGATAGATAAACAGATGGATAGGAAGGGCAAAGTGAAAGAGGCAAGGGAAGCAGCAAAACCAAGAATACAGTACACACCTAAAAAGGTACACGACTGGCACCCCCCACCCCCTTAGAGTAATGTTAATAGATTAAACAACTGATTGTTTCTTTATCCCTCCCCATCACCCAAAAACATCCAAAGAAATCTCATGGCACAAGCCTATGCTTATTCTCCACTCACTTTAGCCACTGCACATCTCTGTGGTACCTGAGTACCTTCCTTGTAAAATAAAGTAACAGTGACATTCCTAATGCATATTTAGTTCTTTTAATCTTTCTTCCTAACAAGCAGACTGGCCCAATAACCTGGGAATGATGAAATTATCTTAACATGTATTTTTGACTGGCTGGGAACAACTGTTACTTTTTTGACCAGGAAAAGAGGCCATTAGTGTGTCTGCACCAGTGAGGAGGGAAAATGAGTGCTTGGAAGTTTAGACGGGGAATGATTTTACACTGAAAAGCCAGCAGCACCATTTAGGGGTTCTGAACAGATCTTTTGATGCTGGGGGCCTACAGTGACTTCAATAAAAGCCAAGGCTGAATCCAATTCTGTAACTTTAAAGATAGATATTTGTCAGGGTTAGTGGCGAGGCAAACATGACTGGAGGAGACCACCAGGGAGTATAGATCTAATATGTGGCCTTGTATTGGACTTTCCTTTCCTAATGTATTCATATGAATTGTTAACCTAAAATAAAAATATTTCCTAGCAGGAAAATAATGGGGTGTGACTTCACAGCAGGAAAAACATACATTGAATTTCCGGTGGAACAAAGTTTTGATGTGGTATAAAAATGGCTTTCTCCATAACTGCTCTTCTTTGACTATTTTAAGTCTATTTGCATTTTATATTTACCCAACAGTCAGAGTGAACTTCCACCTCAGCAGGTGCCGAATGCCAGCAGCATGCCTGACCAGAGGACATGAATATTTCTTACTGCTTCACACAAACAAGGAAGAAAGATTAAATGACTGAAAGAAGATGGGGGGGGGGGAGGTAGGGGACAGAGAAAGAAAGAAAGATAAATCACTGGCTCTGATCAGACCTTTCCTGCAGAGGTTATTCCTATTCCCCACATACCCCCTACCCTTTGCGCTGGGATCCCTAGCTCAGATCTGTGCTGCAGCACTGGAGGAGCATCCCTGTATTTTGCTTCCTACTTTTAGCACCATCTCCACCTACAGTACTTTAATGGCAGTTTAAGAGGCAGGAAAGAGTTATATTACTTTCCTTTTTTAGAGTGGGGCTGATACTGCTGAAAGGCTGGACTGATCAGCTTACCAGTCTGAAGTCCTCTGTTTATCAACACAAGTGGACAGAAGACCTGAGCAGAGGACCTCTATGAGCCCTTCTGGATTTGGAGCTCATGGGATTTGACAAATCAGACTGTCAGGTCCATTTCATGTGATTTCACCTTCCCTTCCATTTTACTTTGAATTTCAGGTTTGTCTGAACTCAGTAAGGTGCACACATAATGGGCAAATTTCATCAACCTCTGCATTGCCCGTGAGCTCCTTCAGTTTGACAGTAACTACATGAGGGACCTAAGCAGCCACTTTTGGTATGGTCTAGAGTCCAATGCAAATGACACCAGTGCAGAGTTATGTGGTGTGGGTGCCTCTGATGTGATGTGTATTTTTGATTGAATGTGGATGGGAAAACACAGTGTAACATCTCTCTCTCTCTTATATCTATATCTATCTATCTATTCAAAAACACAGTAAGCTTTGAGGAGAAAAGAAGAGAAAAGGAATAAGAGGCTGTTGGAGTTAAGTGAAGTAGAATGTACATTCCATCCATCTATGATGTTTCACAGGGACAGAGCACAGTTATAGGAACACCTCGCTCTTGCAACAAAATTTCAGTCAGTAATTCACCATGGCTGAAGCCTTTGAGTCTATGGCCTCAGTCCCATTGAGGACAATGGGAGATGATGGCCATTTTGAGAAGGATATCTTAACCGAACGCAGCCTGTGGCCTCAGTCCCAAGAACAAGACATGGCAAGCCATTTTGAAAGAGGGCACTTCTTCAGGGAAGTCTCTTGAAAATGATGACCATTCTTCAGCCTCCATTGAAGGATTTACTTGTAAATCCTTCAAAAAAACAAGCTATGTTCAAAGAGAAAGCATGTTAATTTGAGGGGGAAGATACATTGTAATTTTAAAAATTATACCACAAAGAGCTTATCTCCCTGCTTCAAGAGCAAAATGGAACTCAATCTTAACTAGGGAGCCAGTATGGGCCCCTCCTGAATTCCAGGGTTTTGTGGGTTTCTGAGTCTAGCCGTTTTATTACTTATCTGCTCATTATATATAAAAAACAAGTCCCTCGTATACATATCTGGACTATTTTGTTAAGCTGTTCGAAATTTGCATTGTAAGCCCATATTTAGTTCAGTAATGTTTTTTTAATTTTTATGTTAAGCAGACAATCCATAAGGTCTTTTTATCTGGAAAATACTCGTGCTGATGTGGGATCTGGGCATGTGCTGCATTTTGCTTCAGTATGGAAGACAGAGTACCGGGTAATTGCTTAAGGAGAGAATAAAAAGAAACAGGGCCATCACAGTCATTCTCCTTTTTTCTCCCTGCGTTGTCTGCATCCAACCACACTTTTAACACACATTCCATCTAGGGTTGTCAATTAATCGCAGTTAATTCACACAGTTAATTTTAAAAAATTAATCGCGATTAATCCCAGTTTTAATTGTAGTGTTAAACAATAGAATACCAATTGAAATTTATTAAATATTTTGGACGTTTTTCTACATTTTCAAATATATTGATTTCAATTACAACACATAATACAAAGTGTAGAGTGCTCACTTATTTTTATTACAAATATTTGCATTGTAAAAATTATAAACAAAAAAATAGTATTTTTCAATTCGTGTCATACAAGTACTGTAGTACAATCTCTTTATTGTGAAAGTGCAACTTACACATGTAGATTTTTTGTTACATAACTGCACTTAAAAACACAACAATGTAAAACTTTAGAGCCTACAAGTCCACTCAAATCCTACTTCTTGTTCAACTAATTGTTAAGAAAAACAAGTTTGTTTACATTTACGGGAGATAATGTTGCCTGCCTCTTATTTACAATGTCACCTGAAAGTGAGAACAGGCGTTCGCATGGCACGTTTATAGCCAGCATTGCAAAGTATTTTATGTGCTAGATATGCTAAATATTTGTATGCCCCTTCATGCTTTGGCCACCATTCCACAGGATGTGCTTCCATGCTCATGACGCTCGTTAAAAAAAATAATGTGCTAATTAAATTTGTGACTGAACTCCTGGGGAGAGAATTGTATGTCTCCTGTTCTGTTTTACTCACATTCTGCCATATATTTCGTGTTATAGCAGTCTCTGATGATGACCCAGAACATGTTGTTTGATTTAAGAATACTTTCACTGCAGATTTGACAAAATGCAAAGAAGGAACCAATGTGAGATTTCTAAAGATAGCTTTAGCACTCGACCCCAGGTCTAAGAATCTGAAGTGCCTTCCAAAATCTGAGAGGGATGAAGTGTGGAGCATGCTTTCAGAAGTCTTAAAAGAGCAGAACTCCGATGTGGAAACTACAGAACCCAAACTACCAAAAAAGAAAATCCACCTTCTGCTGGTGGCATTTGACTCAGATGATGAAAATGAACATGCATCAGTCCACATTGCTTTGGATCAGTGGTCCCCAACCTTTCTGTGGGAATAGCATATTCCTATTCCCAGAAGACTGTGGCAGGCACCAGACACTCCGCCGCCGAAATGCCGCCGAGAAGCGGCGGCGGAAAGAAGCATCGTCGCCAAAATGCTGCAGAGAAGTGGCAACACTTCTCAGCGGCATTTCAGTGGGCGGTTCTCCGGTGGCCGTGCTCGGTGGCGGCATTTCTGTGGCGCGGTGTCCTGCGGTGCATGCAACTGCCCTGGTGGGCGCCATTGCGCCCACGGGCACCACGTTGGGGAACCCTGCTTTGGATCATTATCAAGCAGACCTGTCATCAGCATGGACACATGTCCTCTGGAATGGTGGTTGAAGCATGAAGGGACATATGAATCTTTAGCGCATCTGGCACATAAATATCTTGCGATGCCAGCTACAATAGTGCCATACAAATGCCTGTTCTCACTTTCAGGTGACATTGTGAACAAGAAGCAAGCAGCATTATCTCCTGTAAATGTAAACAGACTTGTTTGTCTGAGCAACTGGCTGAGCAAGAAGTAGGACTGAGTGGACTTATAGGCTCTAAAGTTTTACATTGTTTTATTTTTGAATGCAGTTTTTTTGGTACATAATTCTACATTTGTAAATCCAACTTTCATGAAAAAGAGATTGCACTACAGTACTTGTAATGGGGGAACTGAAAAATACTATTTATTTTGTTTTTTACAGTGCAAATATTTGTAATAAATAATAATACAAAGTGAGCACTGTACACTTTGTATTCTGTGTTGTAATTGAAATCAATATATTTGAAAATGTAAAAAACATCCAAAACATTTAAACATCCAAAAACATTTAAATAAATGGTATTCTATTATTGTTTAACAGCGCAATTAGTCACAATTATTTTTTAATCATGCGATTAATCACGATTAATTGTTTTAATTGCTTGACAGCCCTAATTCTATCACATCCTGTTACTTGTTTGTCCTGTTCTCCAGCTCCTTAGCATGTAATTTTATCCCCCCAAACTCCCTCAGAGTCCTTCACTTAGGGTCAAATTCTGATGTGTAAGAGAATATAAAGTTATCCATTGCTTAGTGCATGTGAGTGTAAGTGCCACATCATAAGTTGCCTAGTGGTGATTTGGTGATAGCCACAGTATCTTCATAAATCAATAACTCAGCTGAGCTGACTGATCCCTTCTTTACTGAATTATTCTTTATCCCTGTTAGAGACCCTAAGGCAAATTAAACTTGACTGCGGCAATCTTACATTTTGGGGACAGAAAGATATGGAAAGTAGAATGAAGAAGATTTTCTGCCTCTCCACCTTCTCCCCCACTTCAGTCTAGCCACCTATTCTGGGGAATGCCCTGCAAATGTTTAGACTGGGAGATGAAAAAGAAGACTTCTGCTCTAGAGTGCCTCCTTGAAGGTTTAAGCCACACTCCACCTCCTCTGGGAGCCAGTCCCTTAGGTGAGAGATTGAGACAACTGCCAGAGCAGCAGGCACTGATGTTGTCTAGTTAGACAGACACTCTGGGACAGTTTATATTTAAAAAAAGCAAACAAAGAAAAGCCATGGAACAAGCAGACCTCATGCTGATCTCCACCCTCATCACTTTGCTTGAATCTTTTATCCCACTCCTGTTGTCTTAAAACTGTAAGCTCTTTAGGGCAGACCCTATATATTCATGTGTTTTTGTACAGTGTCCAGTTCAGTGAGGCCCTGATCCCAGATGGAGCCTTTGGACATTACCAAAATATGCATAATAAATCATAATAATAATAAATATATGAATTGTTAATTGGTGGGTAAGAAACTTTGCCCTGAAACAGCCTATTGTGCATCCTCTGAGCCACCTGACCCAAAATAAAATATTTCCTTTACATTTTCCCAATGGAAAGTTGAAAAAATTGAGATTGTGAAAACTGCATTTTCCATAGAAGAATTAGTTCAATGGAAAATTCCTGAGCAGCTATAAATGGGACAGTCTATGGAAAAATATTGCTCTTCAGAAGTATCTGTATGAGCTGGGAATAAAAAGTAATCTCAAACAGGGATGCAGTAGCTCTCTTCAAAAAGTGGGTGGCTTCTCGCACAGGCAGAGAAGTCTTGTATTTGTATACATAACATAAGCACATGCAAAAGTCTGTGCACAGCTAAGAACATTTAACTTTGAAAATCTGGTCCTTTAAGAGCTCCTAGTGTATTTGTCTGTGGACACAACACTAAGGACAGCAGTATTTATTATGTATATGAATATGCAAATTTAAGCACCTTTTAAAAGTTCCTGATATTGGTTGTAAGTTCTTTATACAACACCATATCTGTTTCTTTCATAAACATTTACTGGGTTATTGCTAAACTTATTTTTTTCTATATTATTAAAGTGTGACTGGCCTGCTTTAGTTGTTTTTGTGACAATACTGTGTTAAATCAATCTGGCAAAAATGACAACACATTGGGAGATATTTAAAGATTTCATCTTCTTTCCTGCAGTGTTGTTCTTTTTCTAAATCAAAAATGAAATCAAATCAGATTTCATGTCCACTAACTCAATGCCCCTGTCCTGACCATTCTCATTCTTCACATATCCCCAGCATAACAGCCACTCTAAGATCCTCTCCTTTCGTAGGGAGATTGATCAAGCATCAAATCCCTGACAAAGCATTTAGGGCCTATCCAAACTCCAATTAAGTCAATGGAAAGATGCCCATTGATTTCAGTTAGTTTGGATCAGGCTAAAAATGTTTCCATTTGAAGCTCTGCTTATGTACTGTGGTTTCTGGCCACGATACACCATGATATCCAGTATTATTCATTATAATTAAATGCTGGTTGGAAAGGGGCAGTAGGAGAAGCACATGGGAACAGAATATGACCAGATGGAAACCTAGGACTCTCATAACCGCACTTTCACCTGGGGATTACTAGAACAGCAAAACAAGTATCTCTCTCTCCATTTTCCTGTCTAAGAAAAACTCTTGAAAGATTTCAAAGCAGGCTCAGGGGAAGCATTAGGAAAGTAACAATGTCCAGCAGAACTCTCATAATCCCCAAATTATTATTCTGATCTTGAATTCCAAGCAGGCTGACAGCAATCTTATAGGAAGGACTGATGATCATTAGGAAATGATTTAAACTTCCATCTGAAAAGAACAAAATTGAATCATCTGGTTGAGCTTATGGGATGCCGCAAACCAAGTTCTAGCTGCCATCCCTTGAACTGTAGTCTGAAAAAAGGTTTGTTGTTTGCATTTCTTTGGTGCTGTAATTTTGCTGCTGTTGTTTTGCTTCTCTTACAGCTGGGTTTGCCTCATTTGAAATTCTGATGCACAGCACTAGGACACAGCTCAACATTTCAGGGATCTGCCTTCGGCCATAATTATAGGCTCACCTTTGTGCTCTGCACTTTCAAGGGTGACAGTAGCTATAAATTACCAGGGGTGAAAAAAATATCAACAGCATTCTTGAAGGGGCACCAAAACAGGCTACAAGTTTCTCCCTTGACATTTTCCTCCTGGATAACTCAGGGCAGAAGGTCAAAAAAAGTCTGACTAACATGACAGCAAGCAGGGAAAAGGTTACATGGATGTTAACACCAGCTGTTAATAATGAAACAGAAAAGCACTATGTGGACAGCTAATGTAGGGAAAACATAGCAGAAAGAGTGAAAAGGAACTGGGGTCATTCAAGAAATGACTAGATGCTACTCAGGGAGAAACAATTAACTGGAAAGGATGCAATCTTACTGGCTAAATATCCTTCACATGCTTCAGTATGTGTCCTTTGGATATGGAGAATGTAAATCCATTCACTTTTTCTTTTTTAAGTAAGTCAATGACTCGACTGCTTGACTGATGTTCTGTTCTTTCTCCCTAACTCCTGTTGAAGATCCCTAACGCATTCACTTGAGCCTGACAGGCCTGAGGTTGAGAATCAAGAAAGACAGACAGACATTTGTTCTTATGAATGGAGCCATATTGACAGCCCTAGAGAATGGTGTTCACTAGCCAAAGGACCATGAAAGCATAAGCAGTGAACGTTCAGGATTCTTCACTGTCCACCCTGTGTGACCCAACTCTAGTCTCTGAGAACCACCTCTAACAATCCTACATTCAGATTCAGTCTTTGGCCTTTCTGCTGATACTTTGGTTTCAGTGATGGTTTTATGATGTGGACTGCTGTCCACCAGAAACTGAAATGAAATTATACAAATACTGATTGCTGAGAACTGAGTCAGCTTTGGAAAGATAGCCTGGGGCTGTAACACACCATATTCCACCACCACTGGATCTCTTCAGGACTGAATTCATTGCAAATTCTGGACACTTACACCATTTTATACTCCTGTGATGAAACTGGCTTGTGGCAATTTTTTAATAGAAAAGCTGCACTGAGCAGTACATCAGTTCCTCCTGAACAAATAAGACAAAACCTGTCTGCTCTTCTCAAAGATAGATTCCAAGTGCAGTGTGGTACAGACCTAGAGTTTACATATTCACATCCTGCAGAGGAATTCATGACTTCTAAGGTGAATTCCACTGAACAACACTGAGTTCCTGCAACTAAAACATGGACATGTGGACTTTAAGTCCCCCTGACTTTTTAATCTCATAATTATATAATATAGTAAGAGTGGTTCATTTTACACCCTCTTAGCATTTGTGTATATGAGTTCAAAACTCAGTGAGGAATCAAGCTCTGAGTTGATATGAAGGAATTACAAGATAAAAAATGTCCATTGTTATTCTCTTTTATAATGTTTTGGAAATTGATTTAGATTGTACATGTATGCAGACAATTCTCATGGAATATACTGTGTGTGTGTGTGTGTGTGTGTGTGTGTGTGTGTGTGTGTGTGTGTGTGTGTGTGTAATGGTTATGAAGGGGAAAAGGGGCTGCATAGGTAGCTTACCTATTCGAAAATCTCAACTGCTAAGACTTAGGATCTATGAGTTAAAGTTCACAATCAGTAAAAATAATCTCATTTTACTATGTATGAAATTAAAACAGTTTCTGAAAGCACTTGTATTCTACTCTGCATTCATGCAAATATAATTCATATCCTTAAAAAACACTACAATAGAAACAATTTCAACCATTGCTTTTGGTGAGAACTAAGTAGAAGAAACTAACCTATACACAATCTCAGACAAGTTCTGTGGTAGAGAAGGGTTCAAACTAAAGACCCAGATTCACATACCTCCAAATCCAGATCCCAGTTTTGTGACCTGAGCCCATCTCTATTGTGTGCTATTAAAATAAGGGTCCCATTTTGGTCCCATTTAGATCAATGGCAGAAGTATGATTTACTTCAATGGGCATATGATCAGAACTTGAAGAAGCAGCTCCCTTACTAAAAACTAGTTAGAACCAATACAGATTTTATCCCTCACTATTTATTCTGAACAGGACTGTCCTTAGGCATATGAAGCATACACGGCTGCGTAGGGCACCCAAAAATTTGGGGCACCCCTGGGTCTTAGTCTCTACCCACCACACCACCTCTTCCTATCCCTGTTCTGACCCTTCCTGCAGGCTCCCACCACAGCTGGCTGCTGCAGCCTGGTGAGTCTTGCTCCAGAGGGGATCTAGTACTTAAAAGTGAAAAAATCTTCCAGCCTGCCAGACCTATTAGCTCAACACTGAAACTGTTAAAGAGCCATACAAGTGGTAATAAGAATGAGGAGTACTTGTGGCACCTTACAGACTAAAAAATGTATTTGGGCATTTAACAGGCATTTGCCAACCCCCAGATATATCCTGTCAGTTTCTGACTATACTGACAAAAACAGTTGTGCATTACTGTAATATTTACTCAGAACATGTTAGTCTACAGAACCTTAGTTTAAAATTTGCTTTAAAAATATTTCATTAGTGTGTCGCTGAAGATTATAAAAATCACATCTCTAAAAAATCCTTGCATAGACTTTTAGATGCACAATCTGAGTATTCATCTTTAGCCTTAAATGCTTGGATCTTCAGACATATAGTTTTTTAAATAAATCCTTCAAAAGACCACCCTTATCTGAAATACACATGTGAGTCCGGGCTGCCGTCAGGCATAGGGGCACCAGTTTAATAATACTGCATAGGGCCCCCTAAATCCTAAGGACAGCCCTGATTCTGAATATATTGTATTAAATCATAAGCCTATTCGAGCTATGACTAATATTTCCTGGAAAGACAGACCCAGGTCCTCTGTCACAGATGTTGGGAGATATAAACACGGAAACTGAAGAGTTGAGACTCATATCCCTTTTAAATAAAACCATATGGATAGAGGGAAACTAATATTTATTTTAAGGACACTACCATGTATGAAATGAGAACATGTACATATTAATACAAGACTTACCTGAAAAATTGTTTACCTCTGTACCTCTAGCTCCACTGAGAATAAGCAGCACTAACTATCCTGCTTTATATTTTTTCTCTTTGCTCTGAAATATCAATCATCCTCTTTAGTGGCACAAGGAACTATGCCACAAAGAGGGACTGAAAAGAAGAGAGAACATACATTTTATATCTTTTTATATATAAAGTCTGACTTTGATCAATTTTCAGAGCAATTAATCCAGTCTGGGACCTTCTGAATCTCTAATACCTTATATGCCTCATTGGTTGTAATCTATGAAACTAAAGTATATTAAAATGTAAAATTACCTAGTGTTCCAAACCGATAATATTCTCCCCTTTAGAAGCATGATGTCTGCAGAGAAATGAGGAAGAATAGTGAGCTACATAAGATGGTAAAAATGTTAATCCACACTCCCAGCATGAGAAAAATGTGGAGTATGTAGCTTAGTAACCTGTCTCAAACAGTGGAAAACATGACTGTGCACAAAAGAAAACTAATCATTTGTTTGAGGCCTATTAGGATACTTAGAGGCAAAGGGTGAAGAGAAATGAAAGGAAATCAAGGTGAGATTGAGTCTTGCTATGGTTTAATTATGTGAGCAATTCCATCCTAATTCCCTGTTTTAAGGCATTTATAACAGTGGAGAAACAGAGGCACAGAACAATCAAGGGTGCAATTTTCAAAAGCACTTTAGTGATTTAGGAGCACAATACTTTCAGTAGGACTTGTGCTTCTGAGTCCCTAAGCACTTTTGAAAGTTCTGCCCTAAATGGCTAGCCTATGGTCATACAGAAAGACCATGGCAGAGATGAGAATGAAACCCAGATGCAACATTATCCATCTGCTGAAATAGTAAACATTTATCTGGTGATTTCTAAATGGCCAGCTCACTCTTTTCAGCAGCTGTTTAATGAAGCAGTGAAATCAGCTCAGAGATAAAGCAAACTATTCAAGACTTGGATATTCTGTTTTACTGGTAGTTTTTATGCAGTATGATGAATGTTAAAAATATCAGAAGTCCAATTTTTTTCTGGGCATAAACAAAATAATACCACTCTGAACTGTGTGACAATTCCAATTGTGCCATGTGTCACTTTTTCCCATTCTATCACTTTAGCCACCAGGATGCCCTTTAAAAAAAAAAAACTGAACTGAAACTCCTATCTTTAAAGTACCTAACCAAATCATGTGACGGTACAAAGGAATCTCCTATTGCTTCATGAACACACAGCTGTGTAAACTAATTTGAGTAATCGTTTTTTCATGGGGATGTAGGGAAAGGACACGTGGGGAGGGGAACTTGAGATGAATAGGAAAGGAGTCCAGTTCACATGGCAGCAATCCATAGGACTCTGCTGGAAGGGGCAAGATAGGTCAGGAACAGCCTCAGTTCCCATTCAGAGCCTCCCCCCTATTAGCATTAAGCCTCTACCTGGACTGCAGTAGAATGCCACCAGCACCAGCCACTCCTAAACTTCCAACAGTGCCGGCTGTGATTCAGTGGAGCCTGACAAGATAACCGATGGCTGTCCCGACAACAATGCTGCACATTCCATCCACTTGATCCCGAATCATTCAAGTGAAAATTAATTTCCTCTCATCTGGCCACCAAAAAAAGAGAAAGAAAAGAGAAAGAAAATACCTTGTGAGAAAATGAAGATTGTGTTAATGCAAGTGATTTGGGCTAAGGTAGGGGTTGGGGTTCAACTGAAACAAATGTTTATTAGGGTAGGAGGTTCAGCCTTTGTCACAAGGGGGAGGATACACTATTTGTGTTAGCTACACACACACACACACACACACACACACACACCAGCAACAACAAAACAGATTTAACAGAAGGACAGTGAAGGATGGAAAATTTGTTCACTTTCCCCACAAACAGACTCTTTTCCCAACCTAGAAGTCCCAAAGGATTTAAACTTCTGAGCTCCATGGGTGGCAGCAACTGGACCCCAAGTAAAATCTGTGTCAGGTAACTGATGGGCTGCCTCTGCAAGAGACATGATGGTCCTATCAGAGATGTGCAGGCATTGAATAAAACTCCCACTCTGTCCCTTCCATTCCGCACCCCTCCATCTACACACACTTCTGGAGCATTTGTAAGAACTAGTCTAAGGGATCAGAAAAGCTGAAGAGTTTTTGGTCTTGCCTAAAGCTGCAGAGCTCCACAGCCCATTTGGCACCTGCAACCCCTACCTCTTACTATTAGGGACAACATTTTTCACAGGAAATTACATACTGCATAATAAACTACCGATCAAAGAGGCACACCAAATTATTGTTCATGCAGTGCCTTCCTTTGTTAGGGTGACTTCCAGAGGAAAACTGGACCCATAATATCAGTTATTAAGGAACCTAGTACACTTCTGAATGTCAATTCTATCACAAGCTAAATTGATCCTTTTATTATCTTAAAGATTATCTTGTTTTTATAACACAGAAACAATCTGGATGAACTGAGTAATTGTTTCATAAACAAAGGTGCTTTTGTCCCAGGAATGCACTAATCACAACGAGACTCCACCCTGCATAATAAACAGAGCAGATTAAGTTGGTTGCTGTCACTTAAAGCATAAAGAGAGAGATGTTTTTGTGGCTCTTTAATTGTTTAGACAGAAATCAGTCCCAGAATAAATACAGCATTACCAACTTCAAGAACTCAAACATCCTGAATCTCCCCCACCACCCCAAAAATATCATGAGCTTGTCTTTAAAAAAAAAATCATATTTGCCGTCTGGTTTTTGAGCCTTTAAGAGTGAACTCAAGTCACCTTGCCAAGATTTTTTCTGCAACCATGAGGATTAGAAACTTTCTCTTTTTTAAAAATGAGAGCCAAGATTCTTGCCTAATCTCATGCCTTCAGGAGATGAGGCTTTAAGTAAAATACCAGCTATCACAAAACACTCAATAAAATTGTGACATTTGGCAACACTTTGTATGTATTTTATGGTGGGGAGGATTAAGGGCTGGAGCTGGTTTCCATATTGGAATATCATGTAGATAACATTTACAAGCTTTAGATGCAATACAGTAATTTTTTCCCCTGGTACTCATAAACAAATACACAATACGCAGAATATCGTATCTGCCAATGAAAGAAAGAGATCACGTTTTTGTTCAAGTAAACCTTCCCGGCTCAAATAATCAAACATAGAGAGGGCAGGTCATAACCAGAAGGAACCCTTCCTCAGAGCCGTTGCCCTAAGGGAAAGTTGAGATCTGGATCTTAACTGTGTGGCTTATGTCTGTCTCCTCTCAGAATCTACAGTATAGACTGGCTGAGCAATACAGAATGTTTTGCAGTATGCTCCTCAGACCCTCTGACTAAGCAAAGAGCTCTTGGGGAAACAAGCCTACTCCCAAGTACTTTCAAAGCAAAAAATGCAGTGGACATTTGCATGCAGACACCCAGTATGCTTTTCAGTTTGCGGATAGCTTATAGCAAGGTTAGTGGCCAGGCTCTATTGAGTAACATGACAAAAAACTGGACATTTTTGAAGTGACAAAGGCCCAGATCCTCAAAGATATTTTGGTGCCGAACACGCATTGAAATCATTGGGAGTTAGGCATCTAAATACCTTTGAGGATCTGGGCCAAAAAATCCTTTTAAAATATGGCCTTTACATACATTTGAGAATGGTGGAAGCTTTTCCCCATTTTTAACCTTCCTATGCTCTTTTGTTTGGCACTTTGGCTATTCATCAGTTAGAAATTCCAGGAGAGAAATGACATACCTAAAAATGGTTCATTTACAGTTTTCCTTGAGTTTTGAGAGAGGGCAAAACTTGCAGGTGCTTGGATAGAAGGAGCATATTAGTAGAGAACTAGGAAACGTTCAGAAAGAAAAAAAGGAATGGAAACAAGGCACAACTTTTTAACAGCAAAAAGTAATTAACCACTGGAAGAGATTACCAAGTGAAATGGTAAATTCATCACCACATGAAATCTTTAAATCAAGATGGGTTGTCTTTCTTGACTACACGCTGTAGTTCAAGTGCAAGTTATTGGGCTTGATGCAGCAATTACTGGATGAAAAATTTATTTGCTGTGTTATTCAGGAGGTCAGACTAGATGATTATAATGGTCCCTCCTGACCTTAAAATCCATGAGTATTATAAATACTGATGTGCTGATCTATGCTCTCCCTATTACCGGTCCCCTGAACATCTAGCTTTAGAAGATATTTTAGCTGCAGCTTTGTTGTTGTTTTAGATCTCTTCGTTTTCATAAATTGACCAAAAGACTATTTTTAATGTTTTTAAATTTAAATACAGACTGAATAAGTGCCCTGGTTCCTGGTGATGGTTTCTCTAAAGCACTGAGCCCAGAAGTCAGCTAACCTGTGGAACACAGTAGTAGAATTCCCTTAAAAAACGGTAAGGTTAATGGAGATTTTCCTATTCCATTTACAGCACATTGATGTACAGAGTCAAATCCAAAGCCACTTATATGGGTTAGAGAAACTGAGATGCAGATCTGCACACCATCACCAGTTTAGGTTAAAGATTTGCAAAACTAAAATCTGACCTCTGTCGCGATGCACGAATGGTTTTTGTTAAACCTTGTCAGTTGGATCAGATTGCTGTTGGCAGAGACATTTTTTCTCAGATTTACTTTATAAGTCCCATGCATTATTGTTACACCTGTTTAGACTAAAACCACTCATATTTTATTTGCTTTTCAGTTTACAGTTTAGAGTTTTTCATTTTTTTTAAATGAGCCTTTTGTAATATGTCTTTTAAATTGCACCTTAATATAGCCTCCTATATTAACTTTTCAGTCAATAATAGCAGTCAATAAGTGTTACATTTACAAAATAAATGAGTCACTTGTACAGATGTTAAAACCTATGTGCAAAATTTGTAACCAGTTGCAATAAGCTTGTAAATGTTGTACACCCAGGGAAAGATGAGGCCAGAAGTGCAAAGTTTAGAGCCAAATCCAAACTTTACCCAGCCACAGCATTGTTTGGAATCAGGCTTTATTTGGTTTGGTCAACAATATCATATGTAGGTGTGGCAATACAGTTCTTGTATTTATTTTAAAAAAAAAGTTATCTCGCTTTGATTTTTGTACATGGAAAACAATAAAATATCAACTGTAAGAAGGTTAAAGTGGAACACGCCAGCAGTTATAGTGCAGCATGTTATTCTGCTTTACAGATGGCATCCCTCTGGTGTACTTTGTTGCACCATATAGACAAGCCCTGAATCCTTTGAAAATTGATTGTTTCAAGGGGCTTCTAACAAAAGTTAATAGCTATCAGGAAACAACAGTTGATTTTGGCTGCAGCCATAAAGCATACTATTTTTGACGACCATACTTCAGCAACTGTTACTATCTAGTTTGAGATTTAAATTATTTTATGCAAAATAAAAAAAACAGTAGAATGTTTTGTAATGATTTGTCCTAGAACTTAAAGTTCTTTAATATCTCCAGTCCAGTCTTTGTTTTCTTATTGTAAATTCATGTCAGAAATGTTTCTTTACTTCTTTCTTTTGAATGTCCCCTCCGCCCCCCTTGTTACTACAGGCATTTGTTTCCTGCTGTTTTTCCACTGCTGTTTGCTTACAGGTATATTTTGACCACATGTGGTGTAAGTGGTAATGTAACCCCCATTTCTTTTTCTCTCCCCTCTACATAAATTACAGTCTCACAAGGGGTTTTGCTCTCATAGTTCCAGCAGCAGCTTGACATGTACAGTCGGTGGTTTCCCATCCGTTATGTTCTTGTAACAGGGAAGATCTGTGACAAGATGCTAGTTCACACAGCATGAATTATGCAACATTGGAGGGTTGTACATTGTCTAAGCAAACCAAGGATGATTTTTTTCCCTTATGAACTCTCTGATACCTACTTTGGATCTCTGGATCCTGGGGGCAAAATGACTGTCAAAGTACTGAAACATCTGAAACCATAAGGAGAAAGGGGGGGGGTGGTTTTCAGTTAAATGTTGTGAACAAAAGCTAAAGGTTTGGATTAAGTTCAGGTATTCCAGGAAAGGAACAAGGGTCCAAATTCCAAGAGATAGTTACTAGCATCTACCATTGCAGTCAACAAGAGATACAGGTATTTAGGAGCAACTTTTTTGGAGATCTGGGCCAATTGTATTAACACGTAAGGCTAGATTTCCCTCAGATCACTTGTTCCATGTCATTAAAGAGGGCCTGCAATTGAGATGTTGGGTTTGGCTACATCAAACAACACAGGAGATCAAACCTTGTGGGTGTTTTTATTTATTTTTTTTTCCCCAAATCAGAAGATGGTTTGCATCTGGATCCCCCAGTATGCAAATACCCAAAGTTTGAGGGAAAGGGATTATTCAAGATGGTCCTGGATATGGCCCACCTCTGAAAGATAATTGAGGATTGAGGAAATGGAGTTTAATTTATAAGTCAACTCTGGGAATACTGCTTCTACAAAGAAGTGCACTATTAGGAATGACACCTCTTCACATAATTGTCTGGCGCTATCTGGCCAAGGCTAGGAAGAGACATTATTCCTTAATATGCAGTACTGAAGGCCAGGATTTCTGGGATTAATAGCAGCAGCTGCTGGTTCTGCACCGTTAGGGTGAATATGGAAAATATTCCACCCATACCTATAGCTTTTCAAGACTCCGTTAACTAAAAGTACCCAAAGTTTGACCAACTTCTTTGCTCACAACCTCTCACCCTTACATCTACCAGTTGACTCTAACCAAGATGGGCCCAAACTGCAAAATCTGTATCCAGACCCAGACCCAGACATTATTTTGGGGCCATCTCTACTTCCACGTGCTCCCAGTTCTCAGCTTTGTTTCTTCCTTCATTCAACACTCCATGCTTGCAACAGCCTTCCATTTTCTATGTGCCAAGTGGCCTCTTAACTTTCTTCAAACTCATTTCTTTTGTGATTTACAATAACTCCACAACTTCTTGTATGTATATTGTTATCCCAAACAGTCTGTTATATTTGTCTGAACTGAATTATAAACTATGAAGGCAGGGGTCTTGCCTTTTCTACATCAGTGAAGAGATATGTACACGTACACTGCTCTACAAACAAATAAAATACAGAGAAACCTATAAAGTAGAACACCTGTACTAGCAACCTCCTGTATAAAGGGACTGTCCCAAATAATCTCCAAATGTATGAAATTCTAGGCCACTTAATATTAGAAGGCCACTTCTATTAAGGACCTGTGTTTCAGATATCATATATCTTTATCATAAAACTATCAACAAGATCAGCTGCTCTGAAACCTAAATCCAAATTCCAGGCCTCACAAATATCACAAAACTTGCCAGTGAAACAATCTTGGCTCTCCCACATAAGCATTTTATCTAGTTTCCTTAAGCCGAATCAGCAGTTTGTGAAGCAGTGAATCCTGTCTACCCTAAAGCTAAAATTCAGCAGGACACAGAAGTGGCAAAGGTAAATGAGAAAAGATGAGCGGATTGTCGAGACATCCATGAAATGAGTTTTTGTGGCAAAAATTGGTAATAACAGGATTGCCTTGAGAATAAATTATTGTTGAAGCAGTTCCACTTTATCTAAAATACTTACATAGTCATTGGGCGTGAGAGAGAGAAAGAGAGAGAGAGAGAATATGACCGTATAACCCAGTGATTAGAGCTTTCATCCAGGAAGAGGGACACCTGGATTCTAGCCCCTGCTCCAATTAATATTTAATAATGTTTACGTAGTAGAATAGCTTTAACAGGAGATATTGTGAAAGACCCCCTATCGTCAGGGAGTTCAATTTTGATACCTATTATTGTTTGCCAATATCTTTTTTATAAAGTCACTTATAATTTTTTCTTTCTCTGGCTAATCTGAAGCAAAAGGTTCTCAGCCAGTTCACAATCTGAACAGTTAATGAGGATACCTTCAAAAATTTTAAACAGCTCTGAGAAGTTTCACCTTAGACCCACTGTTTATATGATTCTCCATTCTAATGAGGCCAAACAAGCCGCTAGCCATCTGCCCGCTGATCAAGGTCACCTGAGTGTGCATAGCAATCTTGTTCTTACAAAGAGCATATTGACAGGTAATAATGCAATGCATTAGGCCACTGCATTCTACCACTATAGTTTTTGCAACAGTTTGCTGTGAGCCACGGCCTGTTGTGCCAGATGTAACACTATTTTAACTGCCACAGAGAGTGATAACAGGAGTGTCATTAGTCTTTAATTTAAGGTTTATGTAACCCTTCTGCCCGTCAGAGTTGGCAGCAACAAGGGCCGGGTTCAATATATAGGGGATCCATTCCAATAACACAATGCAAACCGGCTCGAGTCCCCAACCAATGACCTGGGACAAATATATACCACCCCCGCTGGGCGCCTCCAAGAGGCAATACTTCCCCTCTCGCAAGCACATAGTCTGAGTGTAGCAAAAAGCCTTTTAATAACAGAGAGAAACAATGTGGCATTATGTTGGGGAAACACCACCAACAGGATTCATAACACAACCCATGAGCAAAAACCCACCCCAAGCAAATTGGGGCATGCCCTTTCCCTTTGGTTCTTGAGTCCAGCAACCCCAAATCACCCAAAGTCCCAAAAGTCCAATGACCCAAAAGTCTCTGTCCCTGGTCAGGGCAGCCCCAGAGTTCGAAAGTTTATCTGCAGAGCTTTACCTCCCAACCTGGGTGGAGGGGGGGGGAGAGAGAGGTAAGGGGCACCTTACATGATCTGAAGCTGACCGCCCCACAGCTCCACAGGCCTTCACTCCTCTCCGCCAGCCGCCCCACGAACTGGTTCGCTCGGCTCCGCTCTATGGCCCACAAGCAGCTCCCGCCGTCCCACAAACTGCTCCACCAGCCGGTCCACGAACTGCTCCACGTCCCACAAGCAGCTCCCGCCATCCTATGAACTGCTCCACCAGCCTGTCCACAAGGCACTCCAGCCGTCCCGCAAACTGCTCCACAATATATCTTCAGGCTTCCCCACTACTTAACACGACGCTCAATGATTTCAGCTCTTAGTTCAGCTCTTTGGTGAATTCAGCTTGTAGTAGGGAAGCCTCAGTGCTGGTGCACCATTAGCCCAAAGTGAGCTCAGCAGCCTGTAACTAGACTCCTAATAGAATCAAAATTAGCTCTGATATTCCACAGTGAAGAGAGGAGGAAGAGCAATTAGCATGTAAGGCCCTCACCAAGGGGCCCATACCACCAAGTATTAATACTTGTCCCCAGCCTCTCTCTCCCCCCAACAGAGTTTTGGAACCCATGACCCTTGCCTAGCGAGTGCTACTTAGTTGATGGTGAGTCCCTCCATCATAACAAAAGGCCAAGTACAGTTCCAAGCACAGTTCCCATAATAAGGGTAATAACAATTTATTCTTCCTGCCCCAATAACAGAGACACTGGGGATCCCACAGCAGCCAAAGTGACCATTTGGGCAGCTATGGCCTCATTCTAGGCGGGGTGGGTGTGCCTATGCAAATGAGATCGGCCCCTGAAGTTCTTTTCCACAACTTGCCACACCTCACCACCAGATGTCAGGGTGGAGCTCATCCTGACACAGCTTACATCTACAACATAGAAAATTAAATAAACTATTGATGCATATCACAATCATTTGTTCTGCAACCCATGAACCTGAGAGGCAACACTGTGATAAGAAGACTTTTGGACAGGAATGAACTGGGAGTTGGGAGAGAGAGCAATAGTGAAGATACTAGTAAGTAGTCCGTGTGCTGGGCTCCCTGCACTGCCACAGGCCTGGTGATGTCCAGTCACTGCAGGCACAAGGCAAAGCAGAGATTGCCAGGCAGGACTCTGCTCTAGTCCATTAGGACCACAGCCTCCCCAACCCCTGCACCTTGCACTTACAGCAATCAAGTGTCACTGGCCCCACAGCAGCACAGGGAGCCCTCTGCAACTCTGCTGTCTCGGCTCATTCATTCCCATGACAGCAGGGCTGCAGAGAGCTCCCTGCACTATTGCAAGAGCCACTCAGCACCACAATGGTTTCCCCTGCACCTGGGAGCTCATCCTCTTCCTCCTTCTGCTCATCACAGTCCTGGCTGTATGGTATTTGCTCTATTATCCAAACCTTTGCATTATCAAAATCCCTTCCTTGTCCCCCAGCATGAGATACATGGGGGACAAGGAAGGGATCTGGATAATGCAGAGGTTTGGATAATAGGGATTAGGATATACAGGAGTATACTATATCAGTATCCACCCTTGTGGATCTGACATCAGGATCCGGGCAAAGTCCGAGCCCAACTGAAATCAATGGCAGACCCTAATTAATTTCCATGGGGGCCAGGATTCATCTGCTGTATCTAGTAGGTACAGGTAGGTATAGGTTAAGCCTAATGGCATTGAATACTAACTGCGGGCACACTGCCATAGAGATTAGACCAATTTTCTGCTTATACCCTAATAGTCTAATACCCTGCTTCAGACAGCAGCCAGTACTTCATTTTTCAGAGAAAGGAAACATACTCAAAAAATGTCCTTGACGAATTGTATAATATTCTAGTAAGGGGAGGGAATTATGAGCCTGATCATACAGTCCTCACCTGGGCAAAATTCTATTGGTTTCAATGGAAGTTTCACCTATGTAAAGACTCCAGCATCGGGCACTTTTTTCTGTCCTCAGCTGGTATTCAGTTTTTCCCCTGAAGCCAGATTAATAGCTCATGTACGTAATTTTTATCCTTGCTGGTGTAATAGTGAATTCTTTTCTTTTTCATGTGTCTCTAGTCCTTATTATGATCTAACCAGGCGATTTGCCACAGAATCATCCTGCCTCAGCAATTTCCATCGATTAAATAAATGTTGCATGAAAAAAGAGTTTCTTTTTATCTGTTTTAAATGTGTTGCCTTTTAATTTCAGAACGTCCCGTTGTTCTTTTACTGTGAGAAGGGTAAGTATCATCATCTGATTGGGCTTCTCTTTACCTTTCATTATCTTATATACCTCAAACATATATCATTTTATAATGTTCTCCTTCCTTAACTAGGTCATCCTAGCCTTTTAAATTTCTCCTTGCTTTGAAGCCCCTATGCCTCTAATAATTTTCATTGCCCCGTTTCTGGATCTTTTCTATTTTTGCCATGTCCTTCTGATATAATGTGACCAGAACTGAATGCAGCATTCAAGGTTAGGAATAGGATCTAGCTTCTGTTTCAAGAATGTCATTTTAATATCTTCTGCATAATTTTGTATCCTCTGCTTAATAGAGTCTAATACCTCATTCATTCTGATTACCACTGAAACTTGTGCAGCCATTTTCAATGAGCTGTCCACTTAGACTCATAGACCTTTATAATCGCACCACTATTATAAATCACCACTATTATAAATCAGGTCACCACTATTATAAATCAGAATGCTTAAGTGTATTCAGATACTTCAGAAGTTGTAAGCTCTCTGGGGCAGGGACTGTCTTCTTTGTTATTTGTTTTTACAGGGTCTAGCACAATGGTGCCCTGTTCCTGACTGGGGCTCTAGGCACTACAATAATGATAAATTGTTCTTTCCAAGGTGCACTCAAACTAAATCCCTGGTCCTGCAAACACTTACGCACATGCATATCTTTATTCACATTAATGTTACATATGTGCACAAGAGTTTGAAGGTTTAGGCCACATTTATTTCTGCTTAAAAACTGTTTATGAGCTAGATATAACCATTGCAATTCATCTGAGCTGGAAGCACAA
Source organism: Natator depressus (assembly GCF_965152275.1). NCBI lineage: Eukaryota > Metazoa > Chordata > Testudines > Cheloniidae > Natator > Natator depressus. Next base: position 50,559,833 of record NC_134237.1, read on the forward strand.
CTGGTTAACAACAAACTGTCAGAGTTTTCAGTATATGGAATCCATTTCCTATTGTTGTTGAATACAAAGAGGATATTTGCAACACTTTCTGAGTCATTCATGATTTCCATCACACACACACGCATGCCTCTTCCTCTTTCCACACTGGTTCCCCTCTCCAGTCTAATGACAAGGATGTTGATTTCTTCACTGACTGCTTCTGTGCTTCAAATCTCAAATCTTTGGGGGAAAGGCTTTTTTTTTTTTTTTTTTGGTTTTTAGCTTAACCATATTAAATGCATGTTTCAATCTATGGCACATCTCTTTGTTACATCTTTGTATAGTGCCTCATACAATGGTGATGTGCCCTCTGTTCTGTCCCACAATCATAATAAATAATAGTAAACATGTTCTAGAAATGTTATAAAAATGTATGTTTAAAATAGAATGAAAAACACATATTTTCATCTTAAAACCATTTGGAGGATTGTTGAGATTTTGGTTGTTTTTTGTTTGGCTTGTGTTTTTTGCTCATCAGTTACTTAAAAGTGACTGATCAATAGCAATGGTAAACATGGCATCATGCTGACCAGGTATAATGCAACTGCAGACAATCAGATATAGATTATCTGCTGACAGTGCAGGTGCAGAAGCCTGGCTATAGAACTCCTTGCCAGACGATACCAAACTGAGCTGGGGTCTCACTGCACGGAGGTCTGAGTATAAGACACAAACACACACATTTTTTTCTGAGAACATGTGCCCCAGAAATAATACAAAAGAAAATAATACAAAAAAACCCTCACAAATTCATGCACTTTGCTTATAGGGGCAGAGAGACAAATAACACCATTTTCTGTCATGGACTCTGATATTTCTAATTGTGTTTGACACTTGAGTTGCCTGGTGAGAGATTCCTCAGAAATGGCATTGATTGGATAAGATTTTAGAAAACCTAAATGTGGTGAGAGTGGGAGACAGATACAGAGACAGAAAAAAAAAGTATATGCTTGGATATGGCAGCCAGGGTACAGCAGCTGTGTGTGAAGGAAAGCAACTTTATAATGAGGGTGTCCAGACCCTAACCAAAGCCATTAGGTGACTCACATGTTAAAATTAGGCATGTGTTTAAGTACCTTTCTGAATCAGGTCTTTAATGTGTATGCTGTAGTTTTCCAGGAGTGAAAAGATTGACCATCCCATTAGTAACAGCTCAGTGAGTCTGGCCAGACTAACAAACAATCTACACTAGGCCACAACAGGCAGAAGCTGTCAAATGGTGTACTGGCAGAAATGGCAGCTGCAGCTCCCCAGAGATGTGCACTTGGGCTGGAGCTGACATGGGTATAGTTTTTGTAGACTTATAGATGCCATGTTGAAAGGCAGCATTTTTAACATGATAATTTCATTTCTCTGTCTTTGAAGAAGTGCAATGGAGTGGTGCAACTCAACAATAATCAGGGGGTTGATAAGCTGCTTTGTTTTCTTATATTATACTTTGACTTTTTATTTACTATTAATGTTTTATACAGAAAATTTACAAGATGGAAGGGCAACACTAATTTTTAAGGATTTTTTGGTCTTAAATTTGTCAGAAGCTTGTTGAAATCAAGAAACCTCTGTTTTGTTTTGTTTTTATAGGTAAAGCAAGTATGTTGTCCAGGCAGGTATCAAGCCTAACAAAATGTGGTTCTCTACATCTACAGACTGCTTTTTCCATAAATATTCAAAATCCTGCTGACATCGCCCCTTGAATATTTGAGGGGAATTTTGTTTTATGTGCGTGTGAAGAAAATATGTTCAGAGCATCCTGATAAAAAAAGGACCCTAACATGCAACTGGTATGCATGACAGATGTCCTGTGCATGATGGTGCTGTTCAATTGATTTAGAAAAAATAAAATGCATCAATATTAACAAACAAGAACTTGCCCCATAAATGGCTACTGAAGTGATGAAGTCTGGTCCCTGCAATAGAAACTATAGCCGTAATCATCACACAAGTACACAGTACAGCTGGGGTTTCAAAAGCTCTCAGCATTGGCCTAATACTGCTCCCACTGAAGTCAATGGGAGTTTTACCAGTGACTTCAGTGGGAGACGGTTTAAGCCAACATTGAAAACTTTTGCATATCCCATCCTACAAACATTTAAACTTTCAAATAAAAAGCCAATTTCAATACCGCTACCACTAGCAAATGGAAGAAAACCTAATAGCTAGAACTGAACAAAAGCTTATTTCCCACCCAGCCAAATATTAGGTCCATTTACAGACAGGTCTGGAAGGTAGGGCATTTTCTTTGGCAAGAAAATTCAGTTATCTGGAAGAAATGATTTCATATTGGGCAGTCAGGAAAACTGTTATTAAGCTAATCCTCTGTTTACGGCAAGGCCTTACTCTGACCTCCAACTTCTCTGGTCAACAGTGGGAACAAAGCATAATGAGCACCCTTCACACAATGCAATTTAAGGGATGATCACACTGTCATTTCAACACATGGCAGATGGGAGATCAGAAGCTAGAAGTCAAGCTATTAGGAAAGGAAAGCAAAATAAGAGACAAAGAAAAGCTGCAGAACATAGAAAAGGCAAAGAAAGAGTCCATGATGGACAATTCTATATACATCTTAATTATTGTATCTGGCACTCAGACACTACAGTAGTGGGTGACCTAGAAATTGCATAGAGGATGGATTAGATAGAAAAGATTACAGTATATTTTGAAAATCATCCTTACAGAGAAGCTGGCCTAATTGTCTGAAGGACACAGTGGAAGTCTTGGTACTCTACTTTTAAAAACCCAGCCCATTAAATCTGTTCTGTAACACAATCAGAATGCAATTAGTCAGTAATAGGACAGCAATCACTACCACATCAACATCCAGATGACAAAATGAGTAAATCTATATTATTCATTTGGACTAACAGAAATGAATAGTTTCTTACGACATCGTTGTAAGAGAGCAATGTTGCACAATCAATGTCTCCAGCTTTGAAATCAATATTTTTGCTTTGCATTGGCTTTTATGTAGCAGCAGGTGACCATTATCCTGTGACAATGTTCCTCTCTTTACATCATATCTTTAGAAAGTATAACAAAACTCTTTTTGGCAGGATTTTACCAGTAAATATTGATTTAAACTGAAGAAATGGAAGCCTTCATTGTTTTCAATCTGTCCTAAAAAGCCATCTAACTTAAGCAGCGTAATTCTTCTCCAGGGTGACTTATTTTAATGAAGTGCAATATTAAAGTCCAAAAAACAATTTTTGTGAAGTTAGAGAATGGTCAGTGTTTGCTGCTAAATAGCCTCTTTGTATAATCAGGATTTGCAAAGAGGCAAAATACAATCCAATTAACTGAAATAGCTTCATGTGATTAAACCCTGACTGGCACGATCGCTCTCATAGTTCATCGGTAGCTTCACTAACTAGCACATAGCTGAGCAGGGTCACCTGACCTTGCTGCAGTGAGTTTATATTATGATTTACCCTTTTGAACCCTGAATCAACCTCATTACCTGCTTTCTTCCTCCCTTACTGCTGAGCTCCTTCCTATGCCTTTCTTGAGCTGGTTTCTTTTTAAAGTCATCCTAGCAGTCAACATTGATCATCAAATCACGAGCTTTCATAGTATCAAATTTTCATGGTGCCCCCACTTGCTCCTGAAAAGGAAAGTGGAGAGAGAAATACTGGAAGCATTAAGAGCTGCTTTCAACAGGAATCTTTTTCTTCTTGTACTTTAAATTGATTACAGTATTAAAATACAGCACAGAATGGTTTAAAGGCTATCTGGAGTGCAGTTTTGAGGTTTTAGGGGCCCACAAATGGGAAGCATCAGTGTTTGCCAAAAGGAAAACACAACTGAAAGTGGTGCCATGAATGTTGCCCAACAGTTATTTGCCAATCAGAACAGAAAAGCTGCTGCATACAGCTCTAGGCAGAAACATCCAGCAGGTGACAAGTGTCTAAAACAGAGCCACTGATTTCCCTCCTGGCAGTATCATCTGCTAGGGTTGCTCTGCAGACAACTTCCTTTCCAGGCGGTTTTGCGGTGTGATCATTGTATTATTAATGATGAAGTCCAGACCAGTGCAAGTTATTCCCGTTAAAGAAAATAACAGGAGAAGGACTTACTAGACAATGCCTTCCCCATAACACCTCTGTGGCTGCATGGCTTTAAAATGACCCGACAGAGTTAAAGATGCAAGGAGGACCAAGGAAGTACTTACTATTTACTGAAGACAATGAAGCAGTAACATAATATAGCAGTCTTTTGTTGGAAGGAGTTTTAGGAGCACTAAAGTACCCAAGAGCAAAGACTGTCAGATTAATTTCCTTGGGGATAAAGCAGAGCATCATAGGGTAGGTATCATGAACAGACTCTGGTAAAAGAACAAAAGGACTACCTATCTGCATCAATTTACAGTTTGGTATCTGAATTATAGTCCATATACCTACTAGAATTGACTGTCACACTGAATAAATAAGGATACTGAATGAAAACTAATCACAGCTCTTTCAGTGTAAACACTAGCATCCTAATACCAGTAATTATGCCAGTATACAAACAACAACTCTAAAAACAATGGTAATAACCTTAGTAGTGAAGCAGACAAGAAGTAAATGAAGCTCTGAGTGAAACCATGAAACTATGCAATCTGTAAGCTCAGAAGCAAATTGGCATTTTAAAACATTCCAGTGATCAAGTTGTGGATATATAAATCCTAAATCAATGTGCTGGCATCTTGTCTAACCAGGATGTTCTGCATCCAACACAAAACAATTTAGCAGCCTCCATACAAAGTAAAATCAACCTACTGCAATCTAGAGCTAGCCAGAAAACAAGAACTCCGTTTTATGAAAAATTTTGAGATTTCAAAATTTGTTTTGAATCTAATGTGGAATGAAACAGACCTTTCGAAATTCTTCATGGGGGCAAAAACAAAAAGAAACAAAAAAACCCACAGAGAGACACCACCACTTCAGAATCACCAATAGCCCGGTGGTTAGGGCACTTGGGGAGATCCAGGTTGATTTGAGGTGGGAGAATTGTTCTCTGTGCATGCCTCTGTCTCAACATTTTCAGTTTCACCCAGTTGGCATTTTGTGCCAAAAATTATTTTGTTAAAAAAATCGCAAATGACTCTACCACAATCTATTTTCCCTTCCATATCTCCCCTCTTCCCTGTTCAATCTCTCTGGCATTTCCATTCCTTGTTTTACCACACTCCTGATATCAGCAGTTCACCTGAAAATTGGGCCCAACTGAATGTGAATTTAGTGGATAACTGTTGGCCAGCAACTAAATTGAGACCACTGAGTTAACCTTCACTTGTGTCCTAGACTAAAGCAGATCATCAGATGTAAAGGCTAGTGTATTAACTCACTAATCTGTTTTCAATCATTCCTCAAAAACACATCAATTTAGTACTGAAGCTTATCCAAAACTCTTTGGTGTAGAAATCGGGCTAGAAATCTCACAAGAAAAGGTTTTCACAAAATTTCCATTCTTGTTCTTCTAGCAATATCAAAGATTAACATGAGGACAATTGTTCAATGTTTTTTCCATTTCCAGTCCTAAATTACACCCAAAAATGCACAAATGTGCAAAACTCAAATGGAAAAGTTGAATTTGGTTCACATTTTCAGTAACAGATTAAACAGGGTCCTACTTTATCTAAAGCAGTGGTCACCAACTGCTAGATCATGATCGACTAATCAATCGGAGAGCCTCTGCCAGTCAATCACAATCTCTGGCCACTAAAAGTCCAGTGGTACAGGGGAGCAAAGGCAGGCTCCCTGCCTGCCCCAGCCCCGCACCTCTCCCAGAAGAGACCAGCACATCCCTGCGGGGGGGGGGGCAGGGTAGAAGGGGAAGCATCTCCACGTGCCACTCCTGCCTGCAAGCGCCGCCCCCGCAGCTCCCATTGGCTTAGCCCCGCTGTGCTGCCGCCTGAGGTAAGTGCCACCCAGTGGGAGCCCACACCCCTCCCTCACCCCAACCCCCAACCCTGAGTCCCCTCCTGGTACCAGCACCCCGTACCCCCTCCTGCACCCCAACCCCCTGCCCGAGCCCTGAGCCCCCTTCCGGAGTGAACACTCATACCCCCTCCTGCACCCTGAACCCCTCCTACACCCCAACCCCCTGCCCCAGCCCGGAGCCCTCTCCTGCACCCAAACTCCCTCCCAGAGCTCACACCCCTCACCACCTTCTGCACCCCAACAGCATGCCCCAGACTGAGCCCAGTGCCACTTCCCACACTGTGAACCCCTCGGCCCCAGCCCAGAGCCTGCATCCACTCCCATACTGCAACCCCCTGCCCCAGCCCGGTGAAAGTTAGTGAGGGTGGGGGAGAGCAAGTGATGGAAGGATAGGGGAATGGAGTGAGTGGAGTGGGGCAGATCCTGGGTTGCACTTAAATTCAAAAAGTGATCTTGTGCTTAAAAAGGTTGGAGACCACTGATATAAAGCAATTCATCTATCCTAAATTTTATCAAATAAGTAAAAAGTAAACACACGGTGCTTTACTAATTCAGATATTTAATTCCACTTTCAAAAGTGTTCAGCATTTTAATCTTTAGTAGATTAATAAATTAAAATAATTAAGTAATTTAATTATTTAGTGTATTAGGACAGGTATATATAGCACATAACTCAAGTACTTAAATGTTAGGAAATGCCAGAGTCAAGGTTGGCTATTAATTACTTGATCAAATATTATTTTTCCACAGTACATTTCCAAAAGAACTATAATATTCTCCAAAAAAAAAAACTTAACAAAAATACCTCCTCCTGAATATGGTATTAAGTTAAATATTCCAGTTACATTTCCATCATAGTTCAGGATAAAGCTAGTGGATTCCTGGATATGCAGGTCCATATTCAGAATTAAATTAAACCTAATTTTGACCTGTATTTGACAATCTTTCACTGGTGTGCACTCTCACAGCATGGGTAACCCTTGTGCCCTTCATCTATCTGCATTTTCAATACTTAACTGTCTTGTCTTATGGATCTTTTCTGGAGTAAATACTTATTCAACAAACTCAGAACACTTCACAGGGACATATCTATTTTCCCAAACTTTATTGAAATGTTTTCTTTCATAATGTTTCATTTTGACTTGTATGTATGTTATATTACATTATAATAATATAACATAACATAAAGTCAAACGATAAAGTTGGAACTAAACAGTTTAATAAGGTCATTTTGATGTTTCTGAAATGAAATATTTTAAGTTTAACCTGAACTCTGAATTCCTTGGTTTCTAATGTTTGTATCTGGGATAATTATAACATCCCGATAATGTATTTTGTCCTGTATTATTGACAGGTATTCTCAACAACCTTAACTCCATCTTAATGTACTTTTCTATTTGGTAATTTACATAGGGACTGATCCAAATTCAATGACTCCCACTGATTGCAATGGGCTTTGGATCAGGCCTATAGTTGTCATTCTGTCAATAATTTTGCAAGGAACCATTTTAAAAATAAAGCAGGGATTTGGAGGCAGTCAGATCATGATAATTTTGTGTGCAGGAGAATAGTTGTACACATGAGCCTTATAAAGTGAAAAGTGAGCCAGGATATGGATAGGAAATCTCTTGCAAGGTAAAAAAGGTGTAAACAGTGAGGTGGAAAAATTTGCAGATGACACAAAACTACTCAAGATAGTTAAGTCCAAAGCAGATGGCAAAGAGCTACAAAAGGATCTCACAAAACTGGGTGACTGAGCAACAAAATGCCAGATGAAATTCAATGTTGATAAATGCAAAGTAATGCACATTGGAAAACACAATCCCAACTATTCATATAAAATAATGGGATTTAAATTAGCTGTTACTACTCAAGAGAGAGATCTTGGATTCATTGTGGATAGTTCTCTGAAAACATCAACTCAATGTGCACTGGCAGTGAAAAAAGCAAACAGAATGTTGCGAATCATTAAGAAAGGGAAAGATAATAAGACAGAAAATATTATATTGCCTCTATATAAATCCATGGCACACCCACATCTTGAATACTGTGTGCAGATGTGGTTGCCCCATCTCAAAAAAAGATATATTGGAATTGGAAAAGGTTCAGAAAAAGGCAACAAAAATTATTGGGGATATGGAACAGCTTCCGTATGAGGAGAGATTAATAAGATTGGGACTTTTCAGCTTGGAAAAGAGACAGCTAAGGGGGGTTCTGATAGAGGTCTATAAAATCATGACTGGAGAAAGTAAATAAGGAAGTATTATTTACTCCGTCTCATAATACAAGAACTAGGGGTCACTAAATAAAATTAATAGGCAGCAGGTTTAAAACAAACAAAAGAAAACTTTTCTTCACACAACGCACAGTCAATCTGTGGAACTCCTTGCTAGAGGATGTTGTGAAGGCCAAGACTATAACAGGGTTCAAAAACGAACTAGATCAATTCATGGAGGATAGGTCCATCAATGGCTATTAGCCAGGATGGGCAGGGATGGTGTCCCTAGCCTCTGTTTGCCAGAAGCGGGAATGGGCGACAGGGGATGGATCACTTGATGATTATCTGTTCTGTTCATTTCCTCTGGGGCACCTGGCAGTGGCCACTGTCATAAGACAGGATACTGAGCTATATAGACCTTTGGTCTGACCAAGTATGGCCGTTCTTATGTTCTTAATAGAAGGCACTGTACTGTATAAGAAGAAAGAATGAATCCATCCTGCTTGGATTTGGACCTATTGATCTAGGCCATCTAGGCATTTTTCAACTGATTTTTAGACCATCAAACCAAATTAGTCAAATCAATCCATTAATTCTGCCCTGCAAATAAATCAGCTTTACCATGTCCCCATCAATAATTCTTTCCCCTATCTCTTTGCAGGGCTACTTCTACTGTTGCAACTGCTCTCACACACATATAGGAAACCCTCAACCTTCCAGCTGATGCTCATGTACTTGTGTCCTCTGCTCCTTGTTCCCACTCCCCCACTGTTAAAAGGACAGTAGCTCAAAGGCTGTTTTGGTCCTTGCTTCTTGGTAGCACCATGTGAAAACATCTGTGACCCAGAGGCCAATCTACTCTCTTATTCTCTCCTCCCTTTCTGTGAAAAAGCCATGACTCCAGCTATCAAGTTCCCCTCCCACAAGTCCCTTGGGCCACATGTGGTAGCTGGAAAGCAAAAGATGAGAAGCCTGACAGCTACCAGTCTTGGGACCTGACCAGGAATCCAGTTTCCTCTTCACTGACTCTTGTTTACTGTACCATAGAATACTGCTTACCCATCTGGACACACAGTTCTCACACATCTCTTGTCAATTCTCATCTTAATACCACCACACTGATCATTATGGACATCATAAAATCAATGCCATAACCATGGCTTTGTATACTGGCTCATGTCCACCTACCCCAAATTTGTCACTACATGTGAATTCTTCAGGATTCCCATCCTATCCAAAGGAACAAGGATCTCCCAATACATGAAGATTTAAACAACATACAGAGATTCTGACTCACAGCCAGAAAACCATTTTGGCTTTCAGTGCAAGAGTGTGAAGACACAGGGTTTTCCCCCAAAGATCAATAGTGAGTAATGTAGAAGGATGCCAACATTCTGAACAAACATTTAATCAAGGACCCAATCAAGGAACTTAGGGGCTTTTCCCTCTCACAGAAAATATGGTCCACTTTGAACTGCATCTGCACATCAGATGGTAGATGTACCTACCTTCTCAGTAAATGGAGACTGAGACACAATACTATTTGTGACTCTAGAAATAGATTTCAAAACCATGGAACATCGTGTCAGTCACTGTTCCAAATGATGTTGCATGATGATGGTGCAGAAGAGAAGGAGAAGTAAGTAGCAAAGCTTTATGAAATGTGGCTATTTCACTTCACAGATGCTTCGTGTGAAGCATTTCCCTCGGTTTTAGTCCATTGTGGCCAGTTCAGGGTCCCTGTGTTTTGCTTGGAGATTTTTATTTGAAAGAGCTCAAAATCTTAAACTGAGCAGAAGCTACCAAGTTTACCCCTGGCTTCCCTTCCCCTTCCTGCAACCACACATTTCAAATGATTTTATACAATGTCATAAAATGGTCCAGGTTCAGTCAAAAGGTTTGTAAAACCTTTCACAAAACTTGTAGTGAAATCAAAGACAGGACATGTTCATGTTTTCAGCTTTGTTGTAAACATTTCACATACCCTTCATAATTAGTTTCAGATGCATTTAGGTTACATTGATCAATCTCAAAAGAATCTAAGGCTCAGACAACTTCCTCATTCCCCAACAGCAAACAATAATTACATAGGAAGTCATACTCGATGATCATAATGGTCCATTCCGGCCTTAAACTCTATAGAGTCTATGAATAAAACATTCATATGTTTGGTTTCTGTTTCAAAGGGCTACATTTTATTTTGAGCTAAAAACACTAGTTTGCTTCAGAATTTCAGCTGAAAAAAAAATAGTCCCCCTCTCTCTTCCTATGACTTCCTGGAAGCTCTGATGTTAAGAAAGATTGGAAGATGTGCAGGAAGGGTCCTTGCTAACTTCTCTATTGTCTGATCTCTTGACTTCAATGTCTCAGGGGTAATCAGCAGATCTTAACAGCTTCTACCCTCAGAGAATGCTTGCACAGAGGAAATACATCTAAGACTCCCACAGAGGAAAAAAATCACCTATATATTAGAATATTATCTTTGCAGCATGAGATAAGTGACTTTCAAGAATGGAAATGACATTTTCTCTTGGTCAGGGTGATATTTTGAAACTCTTTTATATTTGAAACATATGTATTGTAGCTGGTTTAATGTATATGCATCTGAGCTTTTTTCCCCACTCCCTCCAACCATGGGTTAATGATATTATGTTCTTAAATTTAATGCATACTTATTAAATGGTGAAAAGTCATATATAAACTATAAGTCCTTTCGTAGTGAGCTGCTCACTAAATGTGTACTACAGCATTCATTGTTTTCACTCCACTCAAAGGATTTCAGATTCCTACATGTTTTCTTGGCCAAGTGACCAACCAAAAACAAGAAAAATTGACCAGAGATTATACAGTAATACACCAGATCAAATAATGGGGGGGAGGGGGAATCAAGCCAGAGGCAGATAAGAATAGCATATCATATAAAACATCCCTCAGTAAAACACGTGCTCTTATGTTGCCCCAGCTGGCTTTAGGCTTTTGTCCACCTTCATATCTATTATTTGTGCAGTAGCAGCAATCCAGAGACTCCAAGGTCTAGGCACTCCACAAACACACAGAGACAACTCCTGCCAGAAAAAGTTTACAAACTAAATGGACAAGACAGCCATGGGGAGGGGAAACAGAGGCACAGAGAGGTGAAGTAACTTGCCAAAAGTCACACAACAGGTCAGTGGCCAATCTGGGAACAGAACCCAGATTGCCTGTGTCCTATCTACTAGACTATGATGCAATTCTACATAAACTTTCACAGGCTTAAGGTTATTCTCTGAGCACCTATCCCTTAGTCTCTCTGCCCCACATATATTGCACACTCTCCTCCTGCACCAATGTGCAGAGGTGTAGCAAACCAAAGAGTCCCATGTTAAATTTGGTCTCACCTGTAAACAAGCCTGTCCCACCCACTCTCTAACCCCCATCAGCTGCTTGATTTACAAGAACAAAAAAACTGTCCTGTTTGCTGTTATCTTAGTGGTCATGATGGATAAAAGCAATTGAATAAAGATGGCTAACAAAATCTCTGTGGTTGTGTGGTAACTAGTAAAGCTGTCTGCTGTGTAATTGCTACAGAAATTGTGGTTTTTAAAAAAAATTCACCACAGGAACAACCAAAACTATTTCATAACACTAAGCATTAACAGACATTCCAGTTGGCCAGGAAATGATCCCCAACTCACACACTTGTACAGTACTTAATGTACTTTTCCCTTCAGCTCATCATGTGATCATAATGTAACAAATATGTGGCCTTGATCTTGCTGGGAACTTAACTAGAGTATTCAATATATGATGTTAGTGGTCATCTTTACATTAAATTTCCGTTCTTTAAAAGGGAACTATGATGGGGCATTAACCCCACACTAGCACAGATGAGGCTAAAGGGGCAAGAGAGTCCAATTAGCCTGAAGCTGCATCTGCTGGGGAGCTAAGGGGCAATGAGACTGATTGAGAATGAAGCTTGCCTGGGCAGGAACAGGAGGGGCTTCTATAAAGCATAGATTAGTGCAGGGAGCTGCAGTAAGGTGAGTCTGCAAAAGGGGAGAGTAGGAGGCTGAGAAAGGGCAGGGAAGGAAGCAGTCGAGGAAAGGAGCAGTAAGATCTGAGAGAGATAGACATGAACTGCTAGTCTGAGGGTCCTAAATTGGAACCCGGGGTAAAGGGCAAGCCTGGGTTCCCTTACCAGCCACTGCAAGAGTGGTGCAGTCAGCATAGTGGAGATAGATACTGTCTGAGACTCCAAGGAAGGAGACTCTGACGATACCCCAGATGGGGAGGACAATGGTCACTTGGCCAGAAGGCTAAAACATGAAGAAGAGGCTTCATGACCAGCTCCTGACCAATAAAAGAAGGCTGCAGAGCAAATGACAGCAGCAACAGGCTGAGTGCCAGAAGCTGGGAATGGGCGACAGGGGATGGATCACTTGATGATTACCTGTTCTGCTCATTCTCTTTGGGGCACCTGGGATTGGTGACTGTCAGAAGACAGGATACTGGGCTAGATGGACCTTTGGTCTGATCCAGTATTGCCGTTCTTATGAGTGACTGCCTGGTGGGGTGTGGACAATGGAAGCAAATTCTCCAGGTGGGCCACTAGGAAGTGCTGCCAAGAAATAAGTAGCAGACCCTGTGACAGGAACATAATTTGAAAAATCAAGCTTCTTTGTGCTATATCAATGGCAGAAGAGCTAGAGGACAAGTATGTTTCCAACAGCACTTCACTATTCACCCAGTAAATCTCTTCAGTTTATTGTCTCAAGTTTCTTACTACCAGATATGAGCTAGAGTAACAGCTATGTCCTGCCAACTGCTATCCAGATATTTGAGAAAAGAATGGAGCAGTCAAAGTTGGATTATAGAAATTTAGTTTTTGTGGTTCTTAGCACAATATGAAGGATACAATCTTCCACTGACAATGCACAGAAACTGAACATTTCATTTTCTTGTGCATTATAGTATGGGACATTAACTACATACAGGAATTGAAACCCAAGTAAAGATTTTAAATGGAAGATGAAAAAGGAAGGTGGTGTGGTGTAGTGTAGTGAATAGGGCACTAGACTGGGTGTCAGATAATGTGGGTTCTATTTCCAGGGTGTCCACTGATCTGTTGCGTGACCTCAGGCAAGTCACTTCTCCAGGCTGTGTCTCCGTTTTCCCTCTTATTGTTTGTCTGTTTTTTCTACACTGTAACCTCCTTTAGGCAAGCACTATCACTCATCAGATATTTGTACAGCCCCTGACACAATGGGGTCTTGATATCAATTGGAGTGTCTATGTGCTACTACTACATAACTAATAATAAAAACAAATAAATGACTTTTAATGTGAGTTAAGTTACAAATGACAGTACGCCAACCTAGTACAGAAATACAGCCTATATTTTATTCTTACAGTTGCAGAAGAGTACAGTTATAAGAAAACATAATGAAGGGCTAATGTGTTAGTGAACCAAATCATGGAAAAACAGCAATTGTTTGAATTTCTGTAACACCTTTCATCCCAAAAGAACCTAAAATGCTAGTCAACCTTAAAACTTATATGCCAACTATGCCCAATACATAGGAATGACTTACCCATGACTAAAGTGTAACCAATAAAGCTCTAACAGTATAAGCCAACATTATACAACAGAAATGAAGAATACCTTCTCCAGTTGAAATACTTTATGCAATATTGTCCAGGGTCTGTGAGTAAACAGACAATTTTTCTTAGGCATGTAAATAATATTTTTGCAATAGGAGGGTTAGTCTTGAACTAGATCAGTTTTGTTTGTCACACTTGAATACTCATGCATGGTCAATGAAACGACTAAATTTGAATTCCAGTTACTTGTCATGAGGTTCTTGCTAGCTTTCCCAGCCATAGACCTTATAATAGATAGATATACTCTACAGGCAAATTGTGAAGTTAGAGTCATCCAAACCTAATGTATGTGAATAACAATCTAAAAAGTGCAAACTACAAATTATTTACCTTCACCTCTACACAGAAACTGATTTCAAATGGAGATACAATTCACAAGTAGGACAGCAGGAAAGGAATACTATTAGTTATGCAATTAACATTAAAACAGAATAATAACTAAAATGAGCAATTAGAGATTTACTTTGCTCTTTGGAGAAATACCAAGTACATGTTAGAAAAACTGTGTGTTGCAAATGGCAAGATTGCAAATGAGAATGGAAACAAGAAGTTAGAATCTTGTAGGGACTACATTATAGGCAGGGCTAGTAGCATAATTTACTATTAAAGTTCCCTAACACGTCCCATTCTAAGACCCTGTTTTCAGTTGTCCACAACTTTGTCAAACTTTACCCATTTGGGCTGACATTTTCAATGCTGAATGCTTACCTCAGGGTGATATTTTGAGGAAAATTTCAGCCAAAATAATTCAGCTGTGTCTAAGAATTAGGCTAGGGGAAAATATATGTTGTTTAGCCCATGTTAAAAGATTCTAGTGAACTTTCCATTGAAAAGTGCTTGTGCCTCCATACTTCAGAGGAGGGGCTTTAAATTTGACAAAGGGTAGCCTTTGTGTCAGGGATGTGACTTTTACCATCCCCATGAAAATGCACTCGAATTTGATCACGTTGTAACCCTTTGAAAAATCCCACATGCTCAGCAGTTTAGTTTAATAGCTAAAATATCCAAAGATTCTGTCTGCACTGCACATGCTTCAGCCTGCGTTGCTACTCTGGACTGCTGCAGACAGGGAGTCTGTCTATCCCATGTTCTAAATGCCAAACTGCTGGGCCAAAACAGCATGGAGGAGAAAGCGGCCTGATTTGAATGCAGAGGGGACAAGAGAGTAGTAGTGGTGGAGTAGAGTGGACAAGGAGGCTGCAGGAGAGGGCAAGAGACTTGGACTGGAGCCTGGGGGGCCAGGAAGAGGGAAAATGAGAGTTTGGGTTGGGGGAGAACTGGGACTGACTGGGCAAAAAGACTGAGACAAGGAACTGATGAGAGGGAAGCAATGAAATTGGACAAAGAGCCCCAAGAGGGAGATTGGGATCCAGTGTGACAAGGGAACATGGAGGGGACTTAAATGGAGGCCTTGGGAAAGGGAGGAAAGAAAAAGATTGGATGAGCAGCTTGGTGGGGAGACTGGAACTGGCTGGGCAAAGGGACTGGGACTAACGGCACAGGGAAGGAAGGGAGACTGGGACTTGGATGGCAAGTCCAGAGGGAGAGATTAGAACTTGTTCAGCAAGTAGAGTGGGACTGGGATGAGAATGGGTGTAAAGCATGGTACTGGCTAGTGAAGAGAATGGGCATGGGACAAGGAGTCAGGGGAAGGAGATAGGTTTGAGTGGATGCAGCAGAAGCTTCTGTGACCACTAGACAGCATTGCTCTCCACAGCCTGGAATATAGCCCAAGATTCCTCAGTGGGGCAAGATCTTGTGGAAAAAATAATATCATAGAATCATAGACTATCAGGGTTGGAAGGGACCTCAGGAGGTCATCTAGTCAACCTGCTGCTCAAAGCAGGACCAATCCCCAATTTTTGCCCCAGATCCCTAAATGGCCACCTCAAGGATTGAACTCACAACCATGGGTTTAGCAGGCCAATGCTCAAACCACTGAGCTATCCCTCCCCCTAATATGTGATCATGTAATTAAAGATTGTGCCATAATGCATACCCACAGACAGGCCAAACTGAGGCTGCCCAGGAAACCACAAATCTGACATTTCCTTATTTGATTGCTTGACTTTGCAACCTTAATAATGTTCCTTTAATGTAATTTTTATGTGTAATTGAACATTTAATTTAAAGCAAAATAACTGCTAAAGGCAACATGTACAGACAGCAGTGACAGAAGTGAAAGCAACAGCCTCCCAGAGTTGACACTGGCCTTCCCTTATATTTGATGCTCAAGTCCAAAGCACCATAACACTTCCCAGGATTAACCCCACCCACTTAACCTCACAGTACTACCAGGTTTACAGTATTCAAAGACTTGCAACTTAATTAAGCTCCACAGCTATTTGAAGGCCTAACAAGACCAGACTACAGCACAAGACAACCTCTGAATCTTTTCAAAAGAGTTTGGGTCCACCTGTGAATCCATCCTCCTCTACACTAAAGATGAAGTGATGCCTAATTCACAGCAAAAGGAGGCATTACCCCCAATTCTGGCCACTCAGGGTTGGCAGAACCAACCAACCCACCCTTCCACAATAATTCACTCACTGCTGATGGAAATATAACCCCTACTACTAAAATCAACTGCTTACAACTATATAAATAAAATGTGCCATGACGTTAAAGTACAATTATTCACCAAACAACCATGATTATGCAACATAAACCCACATCAGTGCTTCACAGTACCTGTGCAATGGAGGCTCTGAAAGCCTGCTTCACAGTCAGGATACATCTGTACCATGAAAATCCATACAGCTGCTGAAGTCTATTATTTTATTTTGTCTGAGGTGGGGGCAAGAATAAAAAGCCAGTTGCTTTGAACTCTCTGCTTCTTCACAACTGTGCTCAGAGTGTACAGATACCAAGTTGACAGACATCTAAAAATATGAAAGAAGAGTATTAGGATGTAGATTGCCTGACAAAGAGAATGGTTGAGAGGTTTGTCTCTCAAAGACATAGTGGCCCAGTGTCACCAAAGTGTTTATTTATATTAGCCTTCTCTCACTCTAGTTGTTTCCTGCAGCCAATCAGGCAGGAGGCCTAACCAACATAAGGAGGAGGGGAGGAAACTAGCCTTGAAAAAAAATTTTAGAAGCAAGCATGTGTGCATCCTGGGAAAGCTAAAAGCGCCTTGAGATAATGTCAGTTGCCACTCAAAAATTCCCTAATTTCATTGGTGGCCTGTGCTTTTTCATGTGTTACATAAGCAAAGCCCCAGCTTGGTAAAGATTGATATTATCTGCTAGGAGAAGGCAATAGTTATTTTCAGCGCATCTGTCAGATTAGTACTGTATCACTGATCATTTTACCTATCTCCAGAAAGTAATAAGCTGATCTGTCCTGTCACATTTTTATTTAGGCAGTCAGCAATCCTGCTCCTTGAGCTCTTAATGGGATTTTAAAGTGTCTTCTCAGCATTGTTGCCATACACATTTTGCTTCATGTCCAGGACAGCTGACTGGTACCGGGGTGCTGGAACAATTTGTATAGTGGGGGTGCTGAGAGCCATCAAACCAAATTGTAAACCCTGCATATGATGGAAACCAATTCAATCCAGCAGTTGCTGCACCGCTAGTTCCAGCACCTACGACTGGCAGAGTTTATCTTTCGGAGAATCACACTAAACAATTCAACGGCACTTTTTACATGGAGTGGGAGCCACAGAAGAGCGTAGAATCTGAAACTGGAAATATGCCTAACTCTTAACTTTCTCCTTTCATGTTTCTGCCCTGTTGATTTAATAATTTCAGTGATTCCTTTGATCAGTGACCCAAACCATATGCTGTAAATAAAGTGGCAGTTAAAAAGTACAGTGAGGAGCTGGAGCCCTTCGAAGGATTAAATAAATATCTTTCCATACAAAATAGAGGATGTGATCTGAAAAGAAATGCTAGTCAGCAGTAGGCATCAGTTCATTAGCTCAGCCTCAAAGAATTGCATCAGCATTCCAACCCCACAGAAAAAAAAATCACCCAGTTCTGTGGGAAAAGATCAAGCTGAAACGAGTATACAGCATCTCTTGTGAGTAATACTGGAGATTTATAGCACCTTCACTTTTCATAGTGCCGCTAAGCAGAAGCTGTAAGGTACCATGTCCTTCTTTCTGCATGAAAGGAAAGCTCTTTCTCTTGTTTGTTTGCTTCATATTTTGTTCTAACAATGACTTACACGTTCAAGTTACAGGGGTTGTTTTTACTAAATTAGAACAAAAATAGACAGGCCCCTGTAAAGCAAGTCTGGTATATATCTCAAATGACCCTCATTTTCAAAGACTGGGACACTTGCAATGGTTGCAAAGGTAGCTCTTTACTGTGAATTAAGTATAACAAAAATTCCACAGTGAATCAAAACTACTTTTGAAACTTTTTAGATAGTAATGGCTGAAACCTTCGTCATATAATCCACTCTCTTACCGGAAAAACAACGAGGAGTCCGGTGGCACCTTAAAGACTAACAGATTTATTTGGGCATAAGCTTTCATGGGTAAAAAACCCACTTCTTCAGATTCATGGAGTGAAAATTACAGATACAGGCATAAATATATATTGACACATGAAGAGAAGGGAGTTATCTTACAAGTGGAGAACCAATGCTGAAGGCCAATTTAGTCAGGGTGGTTGTAGTCCAATCCCAATAATTGATGAGGAGGTGTCAATACCAAGAGAGGAAAAATTGCATTTGTAGTGAGACAGCCACTCCCAGTCCCTATTCAAGCCCAATTGATGGTGTTAAGTTTGCAAATGAATTGTAGTTCTGCAGTTTCTCTTTGAAGTTTTTTTGTTGAAGTAGGGCTACTTTTAAATCTGTTATCAAGTGTCCAGGGAGATTGAAGTGTTCTCTGACTGGCTTTTGTATGTTACTATTCCTGATGTCTGATTTGTGTCCATTTATCCTTTTACATAGAGACTGTCTGTTTGGGCCAACGTACATGGCAGAGGAGCATTGCTGGCACATGATGGCATATATCACATTAGTAGATGAGCAAGTGAATGAGTCTCTGATGGCATGGCTGGTGTGGTTGGTTCCTATGATGGTGTCTCTAGAGTAGATATGGGGACAGAGAAGGCAATGGGTTTGTTACAGGGATTGATTCCTGGGTGAGTGTTTCTGTGGTGTGGTGAGTAGTTGGTGGTGAGTATTTGCTTCAGGTTGGGGGGCTGTCTGTAAGCAAGGATTAGCCTGCCTCCCAAGGTCTGTGAGAGAGTGAGGGATCATTTTCCAGGATAGGTTGTAGATTGTTGATGATGTGCTGGAGAGGTTTTAGCTGGGGGCTGTACATGATGCCCAGTGGTGTTCTGTTATTTTCTTTGTTGGGCCTGTCCTGTAGTAGGTGATTTCTGGATACCCATCTCGCTCTGTCAATCTGTTTCCTCACTTCCCCAGGTGGGTATTGTAGTTTTAAGAACGCTTGATCGAGATCTTGTAGGTGTTTGTCTCTGTCTGAGGGACTGGAGCAAATGCACTTGTATCTTAAGGCTTGGCTGTAGACAATGGATCGTGTGAGGTGTCCTGGATGGAAGCTGGAGGCATGTAGGTAAGTTTAGTTCTCAGTAGGTTTCTGGTAATAGGGTGGTGTTTATGTGACCATCACTTATTTGCACTGTAGTGTCCAGGCAGTGTAGTTTTCTGTAATTTCCCAAAATAAGGCCTTATTTTCAAATATTGAGGCTGAACCAACTCCAGCATCCACGTGTGTGACTCCTTTGACTTGGGTGGATGATCAGCTGAACATCAGTTCTGAGTATGAAGCCATGGGCAAAAGGTCTAATGCAATCCTTGGATTAGAAACAGGGAGATTTTGAGTAGGAAGGTAATAGTACCTCTGTATTTGGCATTGGTGCCACCACTACTGGAATACTGTGTCCAGTTCTGGCATCTACATTTCATGAGGATGTTGATAAACTGGAGATGGTCTAGAGGAGAGCCAGGAGAATGATTAAAAGATTAGAAAATATGCTTCATAGTGAAAGACTCGAGGACTTCAATCTGTTTAGTTTATTAATTTCTCCTTGTTAAGTACCACACCATAAGTACCTACATGAGGAATAGAAATTTGATAATAGATGGTTCTTCAATTTAGCAGAAAAAGGTATAACAAGATCCAATGGTTGGAAGCTGGACATAAACTAGAAATAAGGTGCAAATTTTTAATAGTGAGGGTACTTAACCATTAGAACAATTTACCAAGGGCTGTGATAGATTCTCCATCAGTGGTGATTTTAAAATCAAGATTGGATGTTTTTTCTAAATGATATGCTCTGTCATAAACAGGACTTAATTCAAAAATTCATATGGTTTGTGTTATGCAGGAGGTCAGACTAGATAACCACAATAGTCCCTTCTGGCTTTATAATCTATGAAAATTATATGCCTACTTCTTTTGCAGGCTTACTTTTCAGTGCCCAAGAGTTCCTGGATTAAAGGCTTAAGTGACTTAAGAAGTTTCCCTTGTAGTCAAAGAGATAAATTTCACCAGTGCAAATCACGTTTTTATACTGGTGAATTAATGTATACTTGAGGTTTGTACTGCTGCAGTTATATTGGTGCAAGCCACTGGATGAGGTATACAAATTGGATTTGAATGAGAAAATTGGGCAGTTGTATGCCTTACTAACCAATTTGCAACTTCAGATAGAACTCAGTCATGCCACTTAGGAACTGTCCTCTTTTTGAGCAGGGTAAAATCGTAACACCCACGAGGGAGCTCCAGGATGAATCCTGCAGAATTCCTCCCAAAGCTCCTCAGCTCACAGAAGGAGCATGTCTGCTGCCAGTCCCCTTTGGTACAGTTGGGAGGGCACCATGCTCTCCCATGCGTGCCTGACAGGCTCTTCCAACAGGATGGATTTCAAAATCTGCCAAAAACCTAACATTATTACATAAATGATAAAATAATAGTAAAATAATAAACGTGGAAAGAGCTGAGATATAATTTTAAGGACAAGTATTGAAAGCAATCCAGAATTTTCTCTTTAGCAACATTAAAGCTGTGTCAATTTATTTTCTCCTTGTATGAACCTTGTATCAAGAATGTAAGAAGATTTTTCCAAACAGCAAAATCTATCTTGAGTCTTCTGTAACAGGACAATATCCAAAGGTATTGATTGAACTGCAGGCTAGAGTCAAAAGCCCATTTTGAAGTCTGGTTTGAATCATGCTCAACAGATTCTCATGCTGTGCTACTGTCTTTGCTGATGTCTTAGTGAAGTGACAATGTTTCATTTTAAAGAGAAACTGATGTGTATGGCCAAGTAGTTAGTAATGTAGCCATGTTAAAAACTGTAGCCTACAAAAGTGACACAGAAAGAGCATTTGGATAAATCACAAAATGTCTGTTTCTGCATGCTCCCCCCTTTCACCAGATCTCTCAAATGTCTTCTCGGTCACTTGTGCCAAGAAATAGTGTGGTTTCGTAATTAGTGGAGCTCTCCTGTTAAGGAGTCCGGAGATCTTGCTTCTATGCTGACCCAGCCATTAGCTTTCTGTGTTGCTATGAGCTAGTCATTTAACCTTTCCATGCCATAGTTTACCCATCTGTAAAACTGAGATAATACTCTCACACTTTTGAGATCTTCAGATGAAAGCTGCTATGGTAATACCCCAAACATACTACACAATTTCGTTTGTCCCACATTCATTACTGCCAGTTTTTGACATGGGAAAATATCAAATCATAAATCTGAGGTGACAGCAATGGGATGGCTACTAAAACTAAAAATTTGTTTCCATATTATTTTAAGCTTCCTGATTATTTTCCTACTGTCCTTCAGTTTAAGACTCTGTGACAAATTTGAAAGAGAATTCATGGAGAAAAGGGCTTAACATTTCGTCCCACTTTAATTTTGATGTGGAAAAAAATCTTGAAACTTTCAATAATCTTATAAAGTTTGAACCCTACAGGGTCATGAGTTTTTAAGCAGAGCTCAACCTTGAAGTTTGATTTTAAAGAAGAAAATACTATATGGCCAACTGTAATTCTCAGGAAGAAGAAGACGGGAATGAATATGCTAACTCAGCAGTTCTCAAACTTTAGCAACCCAAGGACCCCATATTTTGATTTAAAAAAATGTGGGGAGCCCCAAACCCCCCACTCAGCCCCAGGCCCCACCTCCACTCCACCTCTTCCCCCATGGCCACACCCATGCGCCATCTTTTCCCACCCCTGCTCCACCCCTGCCACTCCACTTCCCTCCCTCTTTCCTCCCCCTTCCCCAAGCATGCCCTGTCCTCACTCCTCCCCCTCCCTCCCAACGCCTTCTGCATGATGCTGAATACCTGTTTCCCAGCATGCAGAAGGCACTGGGAGGGTGGGGGAGGAGTTGAGGGAGGAAGGGGGAGGAATTGATCAGTGGGGCCCGCAGAACACCAGGGGTCTGCAGACCTCAGTTTAAGAAACGCTGTGCTAACTATGGTATTTCAAAAATTGAATCAGATGCAAATGTTTGTTTCCTCACAGGTTTCAATTAATTTTGTATAGGGGAAAGAATTTAAAATAAAATGCATTTACTAAAATATTACCCATTCTGCTAGCAGCCACCAAATTTGTAAATATTTATACTCTTGTAAGTTAAAAAGAACATAAAGCTTACTTTTGAAATTGGCAGAGCTCCAAATACCATTAAGCAGCCAATCCATCACACTTGGAATAACTTGAATGTATCAGTCTCAGATTTGCATTGTTTTAGATCTAAAGCAAAGTTTAAATGGGTCATGTGTGTGTGAGTACAATCTGATGTTCTTCCTGTATAATGCAACATTCTGTTTAAAACATAACATTCTAAATAAAGGTCATTACACAGTAACTAGAAAATCCTCCACACACACCCCCCCCCAGATGTTAACCTCTGAATTTGAGCCAGTGTTCTCTAAATATTTTACTAAACAATATGAATTTCTGTAGGCAGTATTCCTAAAAAGAATTTGACTAGCCAGTTAAGTCTTTAAGCAGAACTGACTGGATTACAAATCCAAAAGCATAATTGTAGCTATCATTTTTCCCCAAAGGGTCTTGTTGCTGATCTTTAATATTCCATTCTACAAGGCCTCCATCATTTTACATTCTGTCCAGCTAAATCCTATATGGGGAGTGTCCATTTACAAAACTGCAATGTCTGTACCAGACCCAAGAGAAAGTATTGACAGAAGTTGTACTAGCTGACAAAACTGAGCACTCAACACACGAAACAAAAATAAAAAGAGACCAAAATAAATCACTGGATAATAAAAGTTCTTAAAAACTTAAAAACTCCTGGTATGTTGAAGATATGTTATATGAATAATTACATAGTTTCACACCCTAGTTTTCACCCTGTGTGCCAATATCAGTACATAAAGGATACAGATACATCGCTATTATATCCTTCATGAGCCAATAATGGTACACAGGGTGAAAACTAGTTTCTTCCATTCCTCTCTGTCATTTGCTGCTGTTTCAATCTGCTGTATGAGCTGAGAATGCCTGTTCTGGTCTCCCTGCTAAGGTTCTTTCTAAGGTTTTTCTAGGGTACTCTCATTTCTTCACACCAGTTGGTTTCCACTTAGCAACTTCATGTGGGAGTCTGTGTGCTGGCATCTGGAATACATGCCCCAGATATGTCCAGCACCTCCTTCCAGTCACATACAATGTAAAATTCTGTCATATAGCTGTTTTTTTCTGAGCTGATGTCTAGTTAGGTACATATATGGCTCTCACCAGCATAGTATCTGAGCACTTCACAAAGATTAATGAATTCAGTTTCACATCATCCCTGAGAGTGTCACTATCCCATTTAAGAGATGGGGAATTGTGGCACAGGGAGATGAAGGGATTTTCAAAGGCTTTCAATAGCTAACAGCCATTTGTGCCTTTGAAGATCTTCCCCTATGCAGTGTTCCAACAAGAAGTGTATGACAGGTCTGAGAACTGAACCAGAGGCTCTTGAGTCCCAGTTCACAAAACCGTCCTTCCTCTCCATGACTCTGTATTTGAATTATCATATTAATCCATGAGATCCTTATGGTTCTATACACATTTATAGTACATACAATGTAACCATGTCACTTACTGGAGCTTGTACATATTTGACCCAGAGTACAAAATTACAGTAACATGTTGAAGAGAACATCTGCCACTGAAATGCATGAAAATATTACATCTACTTCAAAACTGGTTTCACTACATTAGCTTGTTATACTTATTAAATTCATACCATTTTCCCCACTTGTGTAAAGAAGATATATTCTCAAGAATCTTTATCTGAAAGGAAAAGGAATTGTAGCATTTCACTTTACATTCTCAACATGTTCTCTAACCCATATCCCTACAAATGGGGATGAAGGCAGTAAGTTGAATAAATGGAGTATATTTACCCTAAGTAACTGATTGTGCTTTTATTTAACTTGACCGATGTATATTCTTTTTAGATTTCTACGGGGAATAAAAAGTACAGTTGCCATCTTGATTGCTAAGGACAAAATAACTATTCTTGTCAAGGTGGCAAGAATATTTAATGCATTTGGAAAAAAACCTAATGAAGTGATAGCCCCAGTCTAAATGTAAAAAAATTAAAAACTTTACCCTTATAGTTATTTTTCCCATGGATTATAGCAGATAGTTTTAATTGTCAGTTTGCTTTTTCATTATATTGTGCACATCTATTCATGATTCTTCATATAAAGGAGCTCCAATGCTGATAGTCTAGAAAACTTTATGTTCTTTTTAGAGTAGCGTTTCTCCCTTCATTAATTCTGAACGGCATTAGGGTAAGATTTCAATATTGTAACCATAATGGACTTAAGAACATAAGAATGACCATACTGGGTCAGACCAAAGGTACATCTAGCCCAGGATCCTGTCTTCCGACAGTGGACAATGTCAAGTGTCCCAGAGGGAATGAACAGAACAGGTAATCATCAAGTGATCCATCCCCTGTCACCCATTCCCAGCCTCTGGCAAACACAGGCTAGGGACACCATCCCTGCCCATCCTGGCTAGTAGCCATTGATGGACCTATCCTCCATGAATTGATCTAGTTCTTTTCTGAACCCTGCTATAGTCTTGGCCTTCACGACATCCTCTGGCAAGGAGTTCCACAGATTGACTGTGTGTTGTGTGAAGAAATGTTTCCTTCTGTTTGTTTTAAATCTGCTGCCTATTAATTTCATTTGGTGACCCCTAGTTCTTGTGTTTTGAGAACGAGTAAATAACACTTCCTTATTTACTTTCTCCACACCAGTCATGATTTTATAGACCTCTATCATATTTCCCCTTAGTTATCTGTTTTCCAAGCTGAAAAGTTCCTGTCTTATTAATCTCTCCTCATATGACAGCCGTTTCATACCCGTAATCATTTTTGCTGCCCTTTTCTGAACCTTTTCCAAGTCCAATATATCTTTTTTGAGATGGGGCAACCACATCTTCATGCAATATTCAAGATGTGGGCATACCATGGATTTATATAGAGACAATATGATATTTTCTGTCTTATTATCTTTCCCTTTCTTAATTATTCCCAACATTCTGTTCACTTTTTTGAGTGCCACTGCACATTGAGTTGATGTTTTCAGACAACTATCCACAATGACTCCAAGTTCTCTTTCTTGAGTGGTTACAGCTAATTTAGACCCTGTAGCGATGCGTGAGACTCACCACCGTGGCACCCCCTGCTGGTCATCCAGGGAATTAGCTCTTTCCAGCACGTGGAGCACCCTCTGCTGGCCGGTGGCTCACCTGCCTCTGGCCCCGTGTCCCTCCCGGACCCCGGTGCTCCTTTTCCTCAGGGTTCTGCCCTCAGCAGTAACCGACAGTCTGGGTCTCCCCTCCCACGGGAACCCCCAACCCTCTATACCCACCTTGCCTCAGTGGCTACTGCCAGACATCATCTAGCTCCCGCTCACTGGGGCAGACTGCAGTCTGTAAACCACTCATCACTGGCAAGGGGGTTTGGGACCAGCTGCCTCTGCCTATTCCCAGGCTTCCCCTCTGCAGCCCCAGTACCTTTCTGGGCCTTTACCAAGGCCTGCAGCCTGGGGGTTTACTAGCTCCCTTTGCCCTTACCCAGCACTGCTCCACCTCAGGTACCTTGCTCCCAGGCAGCTAGCCCTTCCCACTCCAGGGCTAGAGTGAGACTTCTTTATCTCCTGGCCCCCAGCCCTCTTATAAGGGCCAGGTGGACCCTGGTTGAGTTGGCCACAGCTGTGGCTGCTTCCCCAGTCAGCCTAGCCTTTCACAGCCGCAGCCCTCTCCAGGGCTGCTTTTAACCCTTGTTTTCCAGGAATGGGGCAGCCACCCTACTTTATATGTATAGTTGGGATTATGTTTTCCAATGTGTGTTACTTTGCATTTATCCACGTCGAATTTCATCTGTCATTTTGTTGCCCAGTCACCCAGTTTTGTGAGATCCTTTTGTAGCTCTTTGCAGTCTGTCTGGGACTTAACTATCTTGAGTAGTTTTGGATCATCTGCAAATTTTGCCACCCCACTGCTTACCCGTTTTTCCAGATCATTTATGAATACATTGAATAGGACTGGCCAAATACAGACCCCTGGGGGACACCACTATTTACCTCTCTCCATTCTGAAAACTGACCATTTATTCCTACCCTTTGTTTCCTACCTTTTAATCAGTTACCAATCCATGCGAGAACCTTCCCTCTTATCCCATGACTGCTTACTTTGCTTAAGAGCCTTTGGTGAGGTACCTTGTCAAAAGCTTTTTGAAAATCTAAATACACTATATCCACTGGATCCCCCTTGTTGACCCCCTCAAAGAATTCTAGTAGATTATGAGGCATGATTTACCTTTACAAAAACCATGTTGACTCTTGCCCAACAAATTATGTTCATCTATGTGTCTGACAATTTTGTTCTTTACTACAGTTTCAACCAGTTTTCACAGTACTGAAGTCAGGCTTACCGGCCTGTAATTGCCAGGATCAGCTCTGGAGCCCTTTTTAAAAATTGGTCATTTGGTACAGAAGCTGATTTAAATGATAGGTTACAGACAACAGTTAGTAGTCCTGCAATTTCACATTTCACATTTGAGTTCCTTCAGAACTCTTGGGTGAATACCATCTGGTCCTGGTGTGACTTATTACTGTTTAGTTTATCAATTTGTTCCAAAACCTCCTTTAAGGACACCTCCATCTGGGACAGTTCCTCTGATTTGTTACCTAAAAAGAATGTCTCAGGTTTGGGAATCTTTCTCACAACCTCAACCGTGAAGACCAATACAAAGAATTCATTTAGTTTCTCCGCAATTGCCCTATCATCCTTGAGTGCTCCTTTAGCATCTCGATCGTCCAGTGACCCCACTGGTTGTTTAGCAGGCTTCCTGCTTCTGATGTACTTAAAGAAATTTTGCTATTACTTTTTGAGTCTTTGGCTAGCTATTCTTCAAATTCTTTTTTGGCTTTCCTAATTATATTTTTACACTTCATTTGCCAGAGTCTATGCTCCTTTCTATTTTCTTCATTAGGATTTAACTTCCACTTTCTAAAGGATGCTGTTTTGCCTCTCACTGCCTCTTTTACTTTGTTGTTTAGCCACAGTGGCTCTTTTTAGTTTCATTGATGATGTTTTTTAATTTGGGGGATACATTTAAGTTGAGCCTCTATTATAGTGTCTTTATAAAGTTTCCATGCCGCTTGCAGGGATTTTACTTTTTGAGCTCTACCTTTTAATTTCTGTTTAACTAACCTCCTCGTTTTTGTGTGGTTCCCCATTCTGAAATTAAATGCTACAGTGTAGGGCTGCTGTGTTGTTTTCCCTGTCACAGGGATGTTAAATTTAATTATATTATGGTCACTATTACCAAGGGGTCCAACTATATTCACCTCTTGGACCTGATTTAGGACTAAATCAAGAATTGCCCCTCCTCTGGTGGGTTCCCGGACTCACTGCTCCAAGAAACAGTCATTTAAGGTGTCAAGAAACTTTATCTCTGCATCCCTTCCTACGGTGACATGTACCCAGTCAATATGGGGATAGTTAAAATCCCCCATTATTCTTGAGGTTTTTTTACTTTAATAGCCTCTCTAATCTCTCTGAGCATTTCATGGTCACTATCACCATCTTGGCCAGGTGGTCTGTAATATATCCCTACTGCTATGTTCTTATTATTCAAGCATAGAACTACCATCGATAGAGTTTCTATGGTACAGTTTGGTTCATTTAAAATTTTTACACCATTTGATTCTATGCTTTCTTTCACATATCGTGCCAGTCCCCCACCAGCACAGCCTGTTCTGTCCTTCCAATATATTTGGTACCCTGGTATTACTATGTCCCATTGATTACCCTCATTCCACCAAGTTTCTGTGATGCCTGTGATCAATATCCTCATTTAATGTGAGGCTCTCTAGTTCACCCATCTTATTATTTAGACTTCTAGCACTGGTATATAATATAAGCACTTTACAAACTTGTCACTTTTTAGCTGACTGCCATTACATGATGAAATTGAATGGGACTTTTTTCTTTTGACTGTTTCTCATCACATTCTACCTGTATTTTATCATCTTCCATCCTCTCCTCCTCATTAGGACAAAGGGAATCTCCATTTAACGGATGTCTGAACCACATGGTTCTCCACACCTGTTGGCTTTTCCCGAGCCCTGAGTTTAAAAACTGCTCTATGACATTTTTAATTTTAAGTGCCAGCAATCTGGTTCCATTTTGGTTTAGGTGGAGCCCATCCTTCCTGTATAGGCTCCCACTTTCCCAAAAGTTTCCCCAGTTCCTAATAAATCTAAACCCCTCCTCCCTACACCATCTTCTCACCCACGCATTGAGACCCTGCAGTTCTGCCTGTCTCATTGGCCCTACGTGTGGAACTGGCAGCATTTCAGAGAATGATACCATGGAATGTCCTGGACTTCAATCTCTTACCTAGCAGCCTACATTTGGCCTCCAGGACCTCTCTCCTATCCTTCCCTATGTCATTGGTACCTACATGTACCACGACAACCAGCTCCTCCCCAGCGCTACACATAAGCCTATCTAGATGTCTTGAGAGATCTTCAACCTTCGCACCAGGCAGGCAAGTCACCATGCGGTTCTCCCAGTCATCGCACACCCAGCAATCTATGTTTCTAATGATCGAATCACGCATGACTAATACCTGTCTCTTCCTAATAACTGGAGTTCCTTCCCCAGAGAGATATCCTCTGTGTGAGAGGATACCACATCATCCTCTGGAAGGAGGGTCCCAACTATGGGATCGTTTCCCTCTTATCCAGTTGGATGTTCTCCTTCCCTGAGGCTTTCATCCTCCTCAGCAGCACAGAGGCTGTCAGACAGGGGGTGGGACCATGCTACTGTGTCCCAGAAAGTCTCTGTCTCCCTTAGCTCCTCCAGCTCAGCCACCCTGGTCTCCAAAGCCCGTACACGATCTCTGAGGGCCAGGAGCTCCTTACACTGAATGCATACTTATGCCACCTGCCCATAGGTCAGGAAATCATACCTGCTGCACTGAGTGCAATAAACTGGGTAGCCCCCACTCTGTTGCTGGACTTCTGCCTGCATTCTTTTTTAACTTCTGAAGCTTGTTCCCTGGTTGTTTTCTTTTTATCAGGGGGTGGTTTTGGCTTTAAGTTTAAGGAATGTTAAGTGTGTATAGCCCCCCATCACATTCTCCCTGTAAACTCCCTTGCAAAAACCCCTACTAGCCACTCCTGTTCGCTAGCTCCTCTGGTCACATGGGAGCATGCTTTTTAAAGCCCTGGTCTTCCTGAGTAGCTCCATCCCCAGTTAAGGGTTGATGGGTGCTAAGACTTCAAAGACTTATGAATTTTTAAGGCCAATGGACCTTTCAAAGCAATGTCCTTTCCGTTTTTATTTTTCCCTACATTGACTAACATTGCTTTGGAAGTATACAGAGCTTTTACGTGTTCCTCGCTGGAGGTAAAATGCAGCTAAGAGAAGAGAATGGGGCACTAAGAGGACAACAAAAAGTAGAAATATGTTTATGGCTAAGCTATGTTTCTTAATTCTGACAAGACAGTAGGAACTGAAAGTGCATTGCAGGGCAAGTATCACACTTCTCAGGTATACAGTCATTCATCCTTTGACCATGTTCTTTAGGAGATTAACTATAATCTATTATATATATAAATAATAATATCATTGCCCTTGTGTTCTGTAAGGCAATAATCCAATTCACCTGTGGTAAACTACTTGGTGTATAGCCTCATTATTCAGCCACTGGACAACTGGGTTATTCTATCATAAAACAAATGGATAATTATAACAATAATATAATTCAAAGTCCAAAAAACGTAATTGAAAAAAGTTAAAGTTGTCAAGTGAAAACAATGTATTTACTCATCATCATGTACTAAACACCACCACCTAAAAACAAGAAAATGAATAGGCAAGGACCTTGTATGCTTTCCACCACCCACAAAATAAACCAATTCATTTGGTCTGATTCTCATTTATAGTTAGGCATCTTTAAGCTGTGAAAGTGAAAATCAGGTCTATTGTTTTTTGCTTCCTAAGTTAAAAGAAATGCATACTTCACCACAACAACCTTAACTCTGACCAAACTAAATACTAACTTTCCCCAGCAATCTTAAAATTAAACATAATATGAAAACCTCTTGAAAAGAGCCAAAAAATAAATATGTGCTAGTTAAATAATAATGGACCTGCTATCCAAAAGCTTTCTTGACTCCTCCTCTTCTCCTGAAATCTGATCACTCGTATGATGATACATCTGCAGCAGCGTTTCGACATCCCTAAATCAGCTCTTGCATTTCTGATCGTAGCAGAACTGTGGCACTAGAGACAAGGGTTGTAGGTATTGTCCCACACTTTGCCATGATAAAAATACAACAATATTTAGACACAAACACCACAGCCTTCAATAGTGTCACTACAGCAATGTTTGAATTAGAGTGGAGCGGAAAATGAAGTGCTCCACAAGATGGCATGGGATGGGATGGGCATGGGATAATCTAACTTTTTTATCAGGTCCCTCACTCTCCATTATGGACAGGACATGTGTTTTTCCTTACAGATAGATAGGCTGTCATTCCTTTAATATTTGTTACATACTTGTGTGGACTGTAATATAACAATATGAAAGAGGCCACTTACATCTGAACTACAGTAAGATGAATGTCAATACGCCTTTTCAGATAGGTGCAACATCAAAGACAAATGTTATTTACTTTTCATGTACCTTATGTACAGTTCAAATGTACTTCAATCAGCAGTACTGAGAACCTGGGGTATGACATACCTAGTACGCCAACACATAGTTCATTCATATCTTACAAAAATACCATGGGAACTTTAAGGAGCAAAACTGATCTGGTCCTCCATGTTACATCTCATTCAAGGACAGCAACTTCCAGGGGCAGACTACCCTTTAAAACCATCCTGGGACAGTGGTTCAATACAACTCAGAGTGAACAAAAACATCTGCTGAACTGCCAGCACTCCTTCCTGTAATAGCCAAATGTTCCTTAAAGGAATGCTAATGTAACCTGGTTTAGTTTATGAGACCTGATAAAATCATAAGAAGAAGATATAATTAGATAATTAGGACAATTCCTATCAGATTATAAACATTTTAAGGTGAAGTATGCACAAGTCCATGGGGCCGGATGCGTTGCATCCGAGAGTGCTAAAGGAGTTGGCGGATGTGATTGCAAAGCCATTGTCCATTATCTTTGAAAACTCATGGCGATCCGGGGAAGTCCCGGACGACTGGAAAAAGGCTAATGTAGTGCCCATCTTTAAAAAAGGGAAGAAGGAGGATCCTGGGAACTACAGGCCAGTCAGCCTCACCTCAGTCCCCGGAAAAATCATGGAGCAGGTCCTCAAGGAATCAATTCTGAAGCACTTAGATGAGAGGAAAGTGATCAGGAACAGTCAGCATGGATTCACCAAGGGCATGTCATGCCTGACTAATCTAATCGCCTTCTATGATGAGATAACTGGTTCTGTGGATGAAGGGAAAGCAGTGGACGTGTTGTTCCTTGACTTTAGCAAAGCTTTTGACACTGTCTCCCACAGTATTCTTGTCAGCAAGTAAAAGAAGTATGGATGAATGCACTATAAGGTAAGTAGAAAGTTGGCTAGATTGTTGGGCTCAACGGGTAGTGATCAATGGCTCCATGTCTAGTTGGCAGCCAGTATCAAGCGGAGTGCCCCAAGTGTCGGTCCTGGGGCAGGTTTTGTTCAATATCTTCATAAATGATCTGGAGGATGGTGTGGATTGCACCCTCAGCAAGTTTGCAGATGACACTAAACTGGGAGGAGTGGTAGATACGCTGGAGGGTAGGGATAGGATACAGAGGGACCTAGACAAATTGGAGGATTGGGCCAAAAAAAATCTGATGAGGTTCAACAAGGACAAGTGCAGACTCCTGCACTTAGGACGAAAGAATCCAATGCACCGCTACAGACTAGGGACCGAATGGCTAGGCAGCAGTTCTGCAGAAAAGGACCTAGGGGTTACAGTGGACGAGAAGCTCGATATGAGTCAACAGTGTGCCCTTGTTGCCAAGAAGGCCAATGGCATTTGGGGATGTATAAGTAGGGGCATTGCCAGCAGATCGAGGGACGTGATCGTTCCCCTCTATTCGACATTGGTGAGGCCTCATCTGGAGTACTGTGTCCAGTTTTGGGCCCCACACTACAAGAAGGATGTGGAAAAATTGGAGAGAGTCCAGCGGAGGGCAACAAAAATGATTAGGGGACTGGAACACATGACTTATGAGGAGAGGCTGAGGGAACTGGGATTGTTTAGTCTACAGAAGAGAAGAATGAGGGGGGATTTGATAGCTGCTTTCAACTACCTGAAAGGGGGTTCCAAAGAGGATGGATCTAGACTATTCTCAGTGGTAGCGGATGACAGGACAAGGAGTAATTGTCTCAAGTTGCAGTGGGGGAGATTTAGGTTGGATATTAGGAAAAACTTTTTCACTAGGAGGGTGGTGAAACACTGGAATGCATTACCTAGGGAGGTGGTGGAATCTCCTTCCTTAGAAGTTTTTAAGGTCAGGCTTGACAAAGCCCTGGCTGGGATGATTTAATTGGGGATCTGTCCTGCTTTGAGCAGGGGGTTGGACTAGATGACCTCCTGAGGTCCCTTCCAACCCTGATATTCTATGATTCTATGATCCTATGTCAAATGTTTGGCTTAAGGGGGTTGAGTGTGTCCCTTTTAGTGAAAATTGACTCCAATTCAGAAAACCACCTACTTTAAGCATATGCTTATGAGCTTGACAATTTAAAATAGAGATTATCTATTTGGTTTTTAATGTTATTTGTTATGAAATGTCTTAAAGTGGATGATTCTTTGGAGAAAAAAGAAGCCAATATGATATAAACTGACTCTCAGACAGTTTTTCTTCTTTTAATTTGGACATTTTGTATTGCTAATGTAGAGTCTGAATGCAAAGCAACAATGCCAAAAATAACTCTGATTTATGTTATGTCACCTTTGTAAAACAATACAAAGAATACACTAAACAAATGATTTTTGCAGAAACAAGGTAGGTGAGGTAATATATTTTATTGGACCAACTTCTGTTGATGAGAGAGTCAAGCTTTCAAGCCACACAGAGCTCTTCTTCAGGTCTTGGAAAGGAACTCCCAGCCTCACAGCAAAATAAATAGTTAGCATATCGTGTAAGGGACCATTCAAAGTATGACTGCAGAGGCATTAACGGGCCAGTCTACCTTGAATGATCCCTTACAATGTCATTCAAAATCTTGTCTCTCTACCTACAGAAGTTGATCCAAGTTACCTCTCTCACCTTGCCTGGGACCAAAACAGCTACCAAAAACATTCTTTTTGCACAGAGGTATCCAAAAATAGCTAATGCCTTCTTATGTTGATAAGACGTACACCCATAGAAGAGGCCCTCTGTAGCAAGCTCCCTCCTGTGTATATGGTCTGTGTGGCCTTCTTGGGTTTTTAGTTCTGCCTAATTAGAGGGGTTGGGCAAGGAGCAAGGGAGATAGCCTTACTCCCTCAAATTATCCTGCTAACCTGTGAGGCTGAGGCACTATTAACATCTGCTGACTTGGTCCTATGTAGAAACCCTCTTTAAGGAGAAGTCCCCGGGGGAGACCCAGGTAGTGAGACCTAGGCAAAGCTGCTTCTGGGAGGTGATGGCAAGCTATGGGGAACTAAAGCGGATGCAGCGATGCTAGACTTTCCCACAGATGGCTCTGACTCTAGTGCAGAGCTCAGGGGATCTCCCAACTTCTTCCGGGGAGGGAAAATCCTGGCCTATGACAGAATAATCTCTCAGAAACTCTGTTAGTTTCAGAGTGCCGTTTCCTATCCCCTATGTAAGTTATTTCTAAGTAGGAGAGAATAAAAATGTTAGCTTTTGTTTTAACCCATTCAGTGCTCCTGATCAGATAGATATTACACATTTGGCTGCTCTGCGATTTATTCCTTGAACTGCAAAATTTTTAATATTAGTTTTCGCTTTTGTTGCCAGAGCTTTGAGGAAAAGAAGCTTGAATCAGCAACAAGAGACAGCAACAATGCAACAGCATAATTAGGAGAGTGACTAAATACAATGCTTACCGGGTGAAATGCAGAGGTCCTCAGTGAAATTAAGTGATACATACGCCTTGTACCGACCCTCTGCTCAGAGGTGAATTTCACCGAAAATGTATATGTGCTTTTAGCTCTTCCAGTCTCTAGCCACTTTAACTGTTCTGGAGCCATTTCTGCCTTGCCCAGTTTTGTCTGTATGGCCACTTTCAGCATAGCTTCAGTTGTC
This sequence comes from Natator depressus, assembly GCF_965152275.1. Lineage (NCBI taxonomy): Eukaryota > Metazoa > Chordata > Testudines > Cheloniidae > Natator > Natator depressus. Next base: position 50,594,390 of record NC_134237.1, read on the forward strand.
CTCATTTTACTTCAGTATTGTATAGGAGAGGGAGAAAGAGAGTGCATGGCAGCAATATTTGGTGTTCTCCCAGTGAGCTATTATTAAACAACAGAAAAAATAATTGAAAAACCGTCCACTGCCGTTGAAAGTGGTGGCTGGGCTGATTGTGCAAAAGCACAAAGGCTAAGCTGTTTATTTCTTCACTGACCTGACTGCCATCTTTTATGCAGTTTCACTGGGTCCAGTTTGAACTTACCTGTTCTGTTGTACAAAGAGATACATCAGGAGTGTGATGACCTCCTAGCACTTGAATAACTGAAAAATACAGAGTAATCAACAAGTCTGCAGAAAGTGGGGAGAAAGGTGCGTCTCAGGATCTAGCAACTGAGCAGTGGGAATTTTGTAGGGAAACTTGTGCCCCTTCAGGAGCACTTTTAAAGGAGCTGTATAAAAGTTGAGCTGCACTGTTTATTGTCCCAGACAAGATCATGCCTTTCATTTGCCTGCTGAATAAATGAAAAAATGAGGAAGGCAGTTTGGAGAGACTGATGTTATAGAAAAGCGGGTGCTTGATGGCTAATTTTAAAAGAGGACCCTCAAGTACATGACAGCAAAGAGGCAGAATTTGAAGTGCATCTTTTTATATTCATGTCACGTACACATGTTTTCTGGCTTGGCATGACAAGATTGTGCTTGAATCTTCTAATATAATAGGATGATATATATCCTAACCTTGATTGAGAGTATTAAAGTATTGCAGATTGTATCTCATGGATTCAGAGCAGAGCCTGGTTGTTATCCAGTCAGCAGAGGTCTCAGGAAGAAAGTTAGAGGAAAGTAACCTTTTCTTACTTGAATTCCAGCTACATTTTTTGAGACAGTGGGATATCAAAGGAAAGTATTGTGATTCCCAACAAGTTTAATCATATCACAAACACAGAGGCTTCTTTTCATCTCTGTGTCTTTCTGGTTCTTTTTCCTCCAGGCTTTGTTCTTTTCCTTCCTGCACTCTCCTGTTTTTTTTTTCTGGGTTTTTCTTCCCCCTTTCCCTCAATCTTTCTTTTCCTCTCCCATTCTTGTCTCCATGCCCCTCTTCATCTCTGGCTTTATCTCATCCACCCAATCAGATGATTTAATTTTGCTTCTCACTCTGAGGTAGAGCAGTAAGACAGACAAGAGAAACCTTGGGGTTTTTTCTCCTTTGTGTGTCAGTACAGACAGTGTTAGATGCCAACGGCGATGCAGAGCCTGCAACATGAGACCCTGAAAGGGCATGCTCAACTACATATTTATAAATATTTTTGCATTCCTCTCTAAAAGCCTTTTCCTGTTCTTGTTTTTCCATTTTGCAAACAGTGAATTTTTATTTTCTCCTATATCAGACCAAGATATAGATCCAAATTCAATCACTACCAATGTTTGGAGGTTTCAGATTTGGGGTTCTAGTTTGGGCCAATTGCAGAAAAAAAATCCAGAGGTGAGAAATCCACATCCTCCCGAAACTTCAGGGGTAATTCAAAACCAGTGATCCATTTCAGCCCCACCCTTCATATTTAAGCACAGGCTGGGCGCAACACTTAAGGGACTTCTATAAAGAAAAATCCTATAGGGATCTAGTTGTCAGAGAAGATCTTTTCCAATCCTAAATTCCATGATTCTGCATCAGATTATAACCATTTAATGATACGTCAAGTCTTAATACTGTTTTATTTTAGTGATCCAATGTCATGCTTGCACTAATTTAAAAAGACACACTCTTGGTAGTTTTACTACTAGATATTACTGAAAGCAACGTACAACAGGCATTTCATTGCCTCATTCACCACACCATCCAAAGGTACAGAGACTTAATTTCTATTATTGTTTTTCATTAGTCCCTTTAATATCTAAATTCAATTAAAATACTAATGTATTAACACATGCTTCTCTCCCTCCTGAGTCTGATAGCATCTGGAGCTAATTTGTATTGTCCATATAACACTATCACTCTTCCAGCAACTGTAATATCTTTGGGTTTCCACAGGGCAGCTGAGGAATGATGCCATTATCATCTGAATTTTACAAATTCAGCATCTGACTGTGGACATTTAACATAAATTCCCTTAGTCATAAACCCAAGTTATCAGTTGCACTCACTGAACTTTACAATGACGATAAGACGTGGATAGATTTATAAATTGTACAACCTAACATACCATAATAGGTCAGATGACTGTAACTTGAAATTGAGGAAGCGGGGAGAATAGAAACAGATGAGCATTCCATCTCCCCCACCCACCCACAATCATCTTATGACAGGTCAACTCCTCATGCAGCTGTTAATTAGATGTTCTTTTTATTGAAAGAGAAAACAAAGTAAACTCAAATACCATACAAGAATACCCTTACCTGTAAACACTGTACAACAGTTTAGAATGAGAAGTGAAGGACACTATTTGCAACAGAAACTCCTACCAGAGAATATTTTAGGTAGTCAGAATGTAATAACCCAAAATGAACTTTGTCCAAGACATCAGAGTAAACACACATACCCTTGTGAAAAGTAAAATGAAATCATGAAGGACAATAAGTGATTAGCACATTGTGTTTAGGTCTCATGCTCCTGCAACATAAAGGACCCCAACACAATAGCCCTGCAAGTACAATGCTGAAAATGTTTGCTAGTAGCAGGTTACTTTGAATTTGTGGTGAAACCAATTTTAATGCTAGTGTAGAAAAGACCAAGCCATTTTTAGCACCATTCATGAAAGCTATCATGAGAACAACCCATACTTGCATTTTTGTAACTTATTATAGTATGGGAAATACAAGTAGACGAGGATGACAAGTATACATTCAACTAAATCATGTTGGATAATCCTATATTGCCAGCCTGCAGCTCACTCCAGAGAGGTACGTTATCCACTCTTCGAAAGACCCTGAAGAGCCCAGGCCAGCAGAACTCTTAAACACATGCATGATTTCAACTTTAGAGTTGCACAGAAGCTAAAGAGCATTGCTAGATCAAGAAGACTCACGTGAATAGCTTCAGAATGGCTTCCACTTTGTTAGTTTCAAGATGGGGCTACTGGGCGGGGGGGAGGAGGGTTGTAATTATTACTCATCCCTGCTTACGTTATCTGCATCACAAAATTGACTATCTGCCTTGCATTATATACTACAGAGAAGATAGGCAGATTCCCATTCAAATACCAATATGTAACCCATGGGAAGAAACATAAAATCATCTACATCTTTGCCTTTAAAGGACTGCAATCCCTGCTGCCCACACAGCTCAGCCACTCACCCCAAATCCCCTCTATGAGAATTAGAGTCAAATGTTCCAAGCCTGACCCCATTCTGCCCTCCCACCCAGCTGTGCAAACTGTCCAAAAACCCTACCAAGAGCATGGTTTTAATCCTGTTCCAATCCCGCTGCTCCCACCCTGCACAGCCCAGCAAGCCAACCTATCTCCTGTGTAGCTTTGTTAAGCTTCAGTAGTCTTTTTATTGTGCTTCCTACCAAACTGCTTGCAGCCAAGTGTTTTCCCTTTGAAGTCTTGCATCAGAATCCTCTCTCTGCTGTCTCACCGCTTAAGTAAAGGACTTTGTCTTAAGTAAGTATTTTTACAACCCAAAAGTATGTTTTTAAAAAGAATATTCACAGTTTAGCAGCAATCATGGTATAGTGTGAAATTTGACCTAGATTTATTGTTTTTCTTTTTAACGTGTCCACTGAGAAACTACTTTGCATTTTACTGTCAACATTGATTGTTCAGTGATCAGTAATCAAATAGACAAATCAAATCAATAACCAAAGGACAATACACTACAATATACAAAATGGATTGCATTCAAAATCTGGGATCATACAGGAAGAATTGTGGCTAGCAGCAGCTGATGCACACCTTATATAGTACCTTAGGCCAAAATGACTAGTGATCATGTCTTCTGAATTTGAGATCTGTGTCACTTACTGTATCAATGTTTCAGCAACTGGTAATAAATTAAGTGGCTTTTACTTTGCACCCCTAGTTACTTAATGCCTCTTTCCCAAAAGATAGTGAATCCTTCTCTCCACCCTGGAAGAAGACAACACCTTGTTCTGAACATATATGTCCTACAATAAATTGCCTCTATCCCTCTCCAACGGAACTTGTTTATTTACAGCAAAAGGCATGTATATAATAAGGTTCCTTCAGTGCACCATTGCTTAGACAACTGGAAAGCTTTATACTGTCAGCCTCAGTAAACAGGCAGCAAGGGTTTCACTGGTTTATACCATATAGCAAAACGTATTATTATCTGCAACACAGTTGTTACAGATCCACAGTTGGGTCTTTCACCACTGCATTCTAGACTTGCATGGTAACAGCATAAAGGCATGTCACAGATACCAGTGCAACAGAGTCACTCTTTGCTATACAGGTCAAGCGAAAGGTAAACAACTAAAGCTTCAAAGAGTGCTGTACTTGTAAGACATTTATGGAATTGGATCTGCAATGCAGAACTGATCTGTTCTCCTACTTATTCAAATGAAGTACGGCCAGAATTTCCAAACATGGGTATTTAAACTTAGGGTCCTAAATCCCTATAGTCCCAGGCCTTCCGCCTGGGGCCTTTCCTGCTTTGGTATGCCACTCCTCAGCCCTACCTGATTAGAGTCTCAGTTTTAAGTCCCTGGACTCAGTTGGAGTCTGTTCACTCCTAGCAATCTCTGGTCTCCCTGATCAGTCCCCCTCTACTGTAACTTCCAACTGTTCTTTATGGGGAATCATCTGATCACTCAGGTGTGCCTCTTCCATAATCAGGTTTGGCTGGCCCCAGACCTCCAGCCCTTAAAGGGTAAGCTATCCTGTTACATCCTTTTCCTGAGGATCCCAAAAAAGACACTATTAATTGTTTTGTTTTTGTTGAAATTCCTTAATTTATCCATAGATGGCTGATTTGTTGGAACACAGCAGCAACCATTCTGTGTCAGCAACACTCACACAACTGTTTTATAAGGAGAAGAGAATAACTTCCCCAATAGATACTTCAGGGAAAATTTGAGGTAGGGAAGAATACAATCAACCAAATCAGAATTTGACTAGGGCAGTAGTATTAACATCATGATTTTCAAAAAATGCCATGTGATTTTTAATAACTAAGAATGGAGTTTTGGAAGCAAGGATATTAACTCTGGTGCCTCTGACCAAATGCCAGCCTGGGTAAGTCTGTTTACCAAAATCCCCCAACGAGCAACAAGGACATTTGGGGTGGGGAAAGTGGAATCTAAATAAATGGCCTGATTTTTCAGAGAGGCACCCAGAGCTCCCATTGTCTTCAATGTTGCATTTAAATCATATGTTCTCTTGCAGCCCATAAGAGCTATGGATGCTCAGTATTTCTAAAAATCAAGCCAGTTAATTAGGAGTACATGTATATACAACTGTGAGTAGGCCCCTTCTGTGCAGCCTACAATAACTATTTTAAGTTGCGTATATCTTTAGTTTGCTGTCAGCACTGCAAACGTCATCAATACATTCTTGCTTGGATATAAGGGGTAGAACCTTGGTAAGAGCTCAAGAGTGTGAAACTTCACTTAAGTACTTATATGCCCATTTTTGCAAAAGCTTATGGGATCACTGCAGCCTCCCTCTTAAGCTCAGGCTGAAGAGCAAGTCCAAAAGCTGCCAATGCCCCTCTATTAATATTTGGAGAATTAGCTGTTTTATTAGAGAAAAAGGCCAGGCAGTCAGGAGAGAGATTTTGTGAGCTTAGGCTAAAAATAGTAGTGAACATTTATTCATCTGTAGGTCTGTTTGTCTTGGAGACTTGTCCATTGATTTTACTGACACTCTTCCAGGTCTGCAAGCTTGGAGAGCCTTTAACAAATAAAGGAACTTGTTTGTCAGATGGGCTATTTCTAAGCTCAAAGTAAGAGGCAGCCTTTAACCTTTCTGATAAAGCCATCAATAAGAGTGATGATCATAGAGGAGCAGATTCTACCCTGAATAGTGTGTACCTTTATAAGGGCATGTTGTAAAGGAGGGTGGACGTGCATTAAGCAATAGCCGAACAGGAAGCAGAAAACCAGAAATGTGTGGAGAAGGCAGCTATGTTGACTGACACTGTGCTTCATGCACTTTCAACAGTGTTATGTCAGATCTTTTGAAGGCTGGGCACTGGGTTAGTATTCAAATGGAAGCCCTGTTACGTGAAGTCATTTCGGTGATATGGTAATGCTTCAGTGTTAGGTAGGATTGTATGCCAAAGGTGCTTTCCTTGGTTTATGAGAGACTATTTTGCATTTATATAGCATCTTATAAAGCTGTGTACAAAAAATAATGTATGAAGCCTGTACTACAATACAACCATGAGGTATTTAAGGGAAGTAAAGAGAGATCATTTCACCCACCGCTGAAATGCATACACCTGTGAAGTAAAATGCAGTAGCTCTTGTACTCATGTAGCAACACTACACAACAGCTAAAAATATGATAATGTTCACTTGTCCTCAGAGCATAAAATAAGGTGTATACAAGGAGGTACCAGCTTCGACTCCGTGTGCATTTCCAGTTGTTAAATTCAAACCTGATAGCCTAATTGCATACTCAATATTCTATAGCCATTGTCAGGGTCTAGGGTCAGACCCAAGACCTCATATTGCTAATGGCTTGTGCATGATTTCTTGGTGTACAAACTTCATTTGAAATTAGGAAACATGTACTGTACATGTTTATTTACCACTGTTTTAAAGGGCTTGTAAATGCAGTTTTTGTACAACAAGAGTCACACAGGAGCTTCTAGCAAAAATTACTTGCAACAATTATATACGTTTGTTTTTATATAGTTTTAGAATGCATCTACGCCACCCTCAATGACAATACCCCAAAAAAGAGCACAGTCTTAAAACCAGAGCAGTAAGTTTATACGGGTTTTGTTGTTCTTGTCATTTTATTTCTCGCTATTTTAAATACCATCGCACAGTATGAGTGAAGCATGTGCATTCATTACATGGAATGGGAATATATAGTTTTGTTCTCTACTTTGATCATGAGTTGTACATTGCCATCATTACAGTGCACAACACGTCACATTTAGCCCCCTTCGAAGTCAAAACCCACACCTGAACACTACTGCTATTGATGAGTAATAATGAGTAAAATTATAAAGTATAGGCTGAGATTCTCAGTTGGTGTAAATTTAGACCAAATGAGGATCTAGCCCATACTTGGTCTTTTTTTTTTATATAATTTCAATAGAAAAATAATTTTAATGCAGAAAAACTTTCACAAAAACTCCATCCCATTATTTAACCAGCTCTATTTTACATCTAGATTGTGTATATGTCAAAATTGGATTTCACTCTCAGAAACATCAAAACTTAATAAATCAAGAGTAAGAATAAGATAAAGAGTGTGGGCCCAGTAGATGAATCATGTGGAGAGACAGCAAGAAATGCCTGGCAGTGGGAAGACTTTAGGGCTTAAGAAACAGCTGTCCTTTCTGTATGATTCTCATACAGCCTCTTAAGTTATAGGAGAGTGGATCTCAGGCAGTGGTAAAATAACTTGTAGCTCACAAGTGATACCTCACAGTCACAACACAGTGCCAGCTTCAATTGTCAATGACACTTACCCACAGACATCATATTTTTCCTCTTTCAATAAAAAGCTATACTTAGAGCATGATAAGTCCTTGATTTAATTCTTTGTAATAGAAGTTAACAGCACTTCTGCATGTCATAGCTAACTGAATTCCTGGGGTAGGAAAAAAATTACTTGTCAGAAACAAAATGCAAGCCTATTGAGAAAGATAGCATGCAGCAGCCAGGAAATAGAGCTGGTTGAAACATTTTCAACAGAAACATTTCACAAAATGCAGCTCCAATTAAACGTGTCTATTTTGGAGAAATGTTTCAAAAGGAAAAAAGTCAAAACATTTTGTTTCGACAGTATCAAAATGTTTTGTTTCGATAATACTTTTATATTACACGAAAATATTATCTATGTATAATACACAATATGTTATGTATTTACATAAAATATAGAAGTCTGAATAAAACTGAAACAACAATTACAAAAACAAAACATTTTAATGGTCCTGAATCCATTTTTGGAACTTGTCTAAATTTCTGCTTTTTGTTCCAAATAAGAACTATTCTTTTTCAAATGTCAGAATTTTCCACAAAATGGAAATTCTGGTTCCCAGCTAGTTCTAGTTACAAACTGTAAAGAAACAAAAAAGTGCTGGAGAGAAGGAAAACAAACTAAAAATCTCAGTTTTATTGTTTTGTGGTTTTACTGTAATGGCTGAACCTTGTTGTATATAAAATACTTTTATTTAAGGTCTCTGCCTCCCCAAATCACTGAATCATCATATTTGTGACTATTAATGAATTCTGGTGAATTTTGTGTGTGTCATTAAATAGGTTGATAGTTACTGTAAGAAGTTACTGTAAAAAGAAGATAGTTACTGTAAAACTGAACAATGAAGTTTCCAAGGAGGAGGAATCACAGGAGACCATAACTTACCCACCTAAATTTCCTTTACCATCCATATACTGAAAAAAAAGGGTGAGAAAAAATTAAAACTAAAATGTTTGCCCTACCAATTATTTTTAAAAAACATTTTAACATGAAAAAAAAATTTGTATTGCTATGCTACTACCTTACATACTTCTACATATATGGCCCCAGTCACTAACAGACCCCAGTGAAGCAAATATTACATTTTACAGATGGGGAAGTAAGGTACAGAGAGATATAGTAACTTGTCCAGGGTCACAGAGGAGGTCTGTGGCAGAACTGGGAACTGAATTGGAAATCATATTGGATATGAGCATACACATTGCACCACATTTGTCCCCATTAGTGAGATTCAGTCCAAGAACACGTATTAACCACAAGACTCCCACTTTATGAGCCTGCTACGCACTCTATTTCCTAACCGTTATCACGCAATAACTGAAGCCCCTTTTTCTGATCTTAGTAGCTTCAGAAAAAAGGCAGAAGATAGTCCACTTCCCAATTTACAGAAAGATCAAATACATAGAAGACTGTGTGTTATATGTCCATGATCATTCCTTGTACAGATGATACAAAAACATACCACGGAAAACACAGACATGGTATATTAAATCTCAAGATGGATCTCAATTAGATTTACTAGTTAGTGTATGCTTCATGTCTTGGGTATCATGGGAGGTCACAAAATATAACGCTATAGTATATCTGTCTAAATTATAGTATGGTATGTTAAATATAATTAGAACTATGGAAAAATACCTCATTACTGCAGAATTGCCAAATCTACAGTTTTTCATACTACACTACAGCTTTTTGTCCCTTTCTACAGATTTGTTTGAAGTTTGTCTGAGTATTTCTGGGTTCAGTCTGTGTGAAAGGCATGAAATTAAAAAGTAATTTGTGTGCTAAAATATAGATTTGGCACTAAAATGTTTAAAAATAATACCTTGCTTCTCTAAGTCATCCCTTAGAGCTTTTCCATAGCTTTTCTTTAGCTTAATCCACTTCCCAATACCCTCCTACAGGGCCTATTTGTAAGCAAATATTTCTCCCTTTTTTAATAATGTCAATGGCCTTGATCTTATGACAAATTTCCATGAAGGAACAAGGTTCCTTCCACCTGCATCATGCTCATTGCAGGATAGGGGCCTATATTCCTCAGATTTCCATTTCATGACATTCAGAATTGGAGTTTGTTGTGAGACCCTTTCAGAACTATCTTGATATGATCAGTTGTTTTCACAGATCAGAGATCAAACTGTTCTAAAAATAAAAAGTGAATATACTTTTCTGGATCCCTAGTTTGCTAGTGTACAACCCACATATGGGGATGTTTTCAAAGGCAGTGGGTGCCTCTCAGGAAAGCTGCAACTGGAAGCAGACCTCACAGTGGATGCTGTGTGCTTACCACAAAGGAAAATTCCAGTGGCACTACATAATCCAGTATGCAAAGAGTTCAAATGTCTGCAGAGTAAGCATATAATAGCACCTGTAGAGGTTAGTACAGCCTGGGTAAAGAGGAGGGCGGTGCTAAAGAAGCCATCAAACAAATTACATATCCGCACAGACTCAACACCATGGAGCCACACATTTTGAAAAGATGCCATTAACCACTGACCACAATTGATTATGTCTTACCAGAACTTTCCAAAGCCAGGATTTTCACAGTCTGTGAAGTGAGGAATGGGTTTTGGCTCATAAATCTGGATGAAGAGTCCAGCAAGCTGACAACTTTTGCAATACCATTGTGTCACTACAGAAGGCTGTGCGTGCTGATGGGCACAGGCCCAGCGCCAGAGGTGTTCCAGAGAAGACTCATCCAAGCACAGAAAAGACTTTCCTGGGTGAAAATAAATGTACATGATATCCTCCCTGTAGGTGAAGAGATCAATGATCAATGACAGAACAGACCATGACAGAAAACTATAAGCTTTTCTATAGTGATTCAGGAACAAGAACCTAAAACTCAATCCAGAAAAAATACGACAAACAGCATGAAGTGATATGCTTTGGACATCTGCTCATAGAAGAGGAACTGACAGCAAATCCCTACAAGATCAAGGAAGTCATCGACACGGCAGCTCCTGTGGATGTGACAGGAGTACAGCACATTATAGGAATGACAAATACCCTAAGTTCTGTCCACACCTGACTGCAGTAGTGGAATTGATATATCAGCTCACAAGGCAGAATACTGAGTGGGACTGGGCAGGTCCCCAAGAGTAAGCATTTAACACACTGAAACACACGATAATGGATGCCCCTGTCCTGAAGTACTACCAGCCAGGACAGCCACTGACCATCCTGTGTGATGCGTCAGAGAGCAATACTAACAGGGTGGCCAGAGGACAAAAGACAAGTACCAGTGGGAGCAGAACCATATTTTCAAATTAAATATGGTCTGAGGGTGCTGGATGGAATCATATTTTGAGAACAGAGCTGTTGTTCCCGCCTCTTTACATAAAGATGTCATGCAAAAAATACAAATGTTAACTAACAAAATCCAAAGCCATTGAAGTCAGTAGGGGTCTCTCCAATGACTTCAAAGGGCAATGATCAGACCCTAAATGCTTATGATAAATGTAAAAATAGCCAAAAAGAATATACTGGACTTACACTCTTTTTCCTTTCTGGAAATAGAAGATTTCAGGTAATATTCTGTTTTAAAGAGGAAAATAACCTGTGGTTTCTGTCTGCAAGAATAACTGCTTCCTAGGGCAAGATGACAGGATGGGACTGAAATGTCTCCTGAATGGCAGATACTTCATCTTAGATTAAGATAGTCAGTGGAGAGAGATTCACCATCTTTTGTTGTTGTTGTTGTTGTTAAGGCAGCCATACTTTTCCTGAGCATGCCAGTCTAAAAGGATCTTGAATCCAGAATTCTGTATTTTAAATAATTTCCCCTTGTATAGACTCAGAAAAATAGTATTTTCAGAATTAGAACAGAACTACCATTCCTTGTCACCAGCGCTGTCACCACAAACAAATCTGGCATTTCAAACGTCCCCTTCTCAAGTGCTTTAATACACTTAGAGCTGTGTAACTACTGAGCCCAGCAACTTTCCATGTGTTCTGTACACTTCAAGATACCGCATTACTTTGAGAAGGACAATCCAGTAACTGCTAAGAGGAAGAATGAGAGGAGTTGAAAGCAATACTGATAGAAGAATATTACAGGTATTCTTTGGGAAAGGAAAAGCGACAGATGCATGTAAATAAATATTTCACACAGGCAAACCTCACTGCAATAAAGCTCTGATGGAAAAAAATGAGTTGGAATGATGTTCTGCAATTTTCCTAGATCTTTACATGGAAAGCTGAATGTGCTAAGCACCCAGATGACCAATATTACGCTGTGTATTTGCACAGCAGTACATAGACAGTGTTCAAATGACCACAGCAATCCCACATACAGAATCAAACATCTTTCTTTTTGCCCACAAAAACCCTAGCTAAACCTTTTTCAAACTTAATGAGCCCTTTCCTAAAGCAATAACTGGCTTAAACCCTGTAGTTTTGGGGCACAAGGAAGTAAAAAGAAATGCCACAATGAGAGAGACTCCATCTGTTCGTTGCACCACATCTGCCAACTCTTTCTGCCTTCAGTGCTAGCTTTTCACATTGCTTTCTCCTCCTAAGAGAAATCACTTGTTTTTGACAACTATAAAAAAAATCAGTTCTCTATAGACTGATTAGGGCTGGAAAAGACCTGTATTAGGTTCCGGGGGGGGGGGTGTGTGCTCTAATGGTAGAAGTATATGACTGGGAATCCAGGGACCTGGGTTGTATTCCTGGTTCCCCCAATGATTTGTCTAACCTTGGGCAAATCGTCCAAACCTCTCTGTGCTTCAGTTTCCTCAGTTGTAAAATGGTGATAGTAACATTTCCTTACAGGACCAGGGGAGATGGGGGATGTAAAGCATAATCCATTAATGTTTTTAAACCTCTTTGAGATCACATGAAAGACATTATACAAGTAAAAGCTAAGTATTATTATATGTCATCTACTTCCATCTCCTGTGCTTTTCTATTTTATTTTGCTGATCTAAATTTTGATCAAGGCTGATTGATTAAGACACCTGTGGATGACAGGATTATACATACTGTACTACCATAAGAATTTGAATTACAAGTGTTCTAGTTGTCTGCATTGGGTTTTATTTGTAATTTATATGCATGCTTATTTTTCCGTGATTTTATGTGGCAGGTACTCTCTCAAATACAACAGGGACATATTCTAATTTGAAAAGATTCAGTCTCTATTTTGTAATTAGTGTAATTGCATTTGGGTTTTTTTGTTTCTTCACTGTATCAAATTTGGACATGTGCCTTGACCAAACTCACTACAGTTCAATGTTAGAAGCAAGAATGCAAACCAGGGCTTCTGGTGACTACCAAAAAAATACATATGTTTAATAAGGACACTGAAAAGATTTCTATACATCAAAAGGGCATGAAACAAACGACATTCACAAAAGAACATTTTTTCCATTTTTAAAATGTTGCTTTGAGAGTTAACAAAAAATCCAAAAGGAAGAAGCCAGCAAGTCACATAGAAAGCACTTGAAAGACTGAAGTAACTAAGCAACTGAAAAGTTTTAACGGGTCTCTGAGGCTTGAAAAATTTCTTCCCACCAGGAGATTTCTCTCTGGAAGGCCATCTCCTATTACTAGTGACAAAACACCCACAGAGCAAGTAATGTGTGTCTAAAAAAATCAATCAAATACAATTATTTTACTGCAACTATATTTTCAATTGTACTTTCTAAATATTACAATATTTTATTAGTGCTGCCGCTGCTATAACGTTGTTTTACACTATACTGTTGCCTCACATAGACAGACGTTCGGCATTTTTATGGTTTTTTGCTTCCTATTACACTGTTGTTTTGTGTGTTACACTTTTTCTGTGTTACAGAATCACAGTATTAGCCCCTGGAGGAAGCCTGTTGTCTAATCCATCTCAGCCTTCTGCCTCACACAGGATATGTCCCTGCATTATTCTATTGTCTTGATTAATCTATTCAATGCATTTTAATTGTAAACTTGTGCAGAGAAACAGAAAACAGAGAAGTGTATTGATAGGATTGGCATCAGAGGCAGCAGTCAATAAGTGCAGTATCAATTTCATTTCAGCTCTTACAACAGCAGGACACAGACAATAGTTAGCCCAGATAATTAAGCTTCATGGTCCAACTTATCCCATATGTAGGAAACACCTAAGCAAGGGACAGAAAATTTTGTGAAACTGGTTCCTATCATGGAGTTTACTAAACATACTTCCATATCAGGAGTCATTTTCCCCCAATCCCTACGCACAAAAAAAAAAAGCAAGTGGTTTGGCCTTCCAATCTGTGATCTTCCGAGACCCACTAAAGGCCATATCCTGTGTGTGTGTGTGTGTATGTGTACCGTCTCTAGGGCATCATGCATCCCCCTGCTTGGCAACATAGCTGCAACTCAGTCACGTTGCCAAGCTCCTTCATTGGCTCTGGAACTCACACACATACAGGAGTTCTACATATCAGAGGGACAAAGCAGTTAACTTCAAGTTATCAGCATTTACCTACACATGGAAGAGCCACAAAATAGTAATTAAAATTTATGTAAGATTCAGAAGATAAAGACACAGCTTGGTTGTATACTTAATTATATTCTCAATTATCATTTTTGGTTTACCTAACTGAAATTAGGTGGTTCCTTTTTTTTTAGTGCTTGCATATGTCTACTACACTGCAGGTGGGTGAGTGTCTCATTCACCAGTGCCAGAAAGTTTTCCCTAATGGCACCTGATGGAGTGTCCCTGCCCATCAGCAGCTCCTTATGCTTTGGGAGGAGGGTATAAAGGCAGAACCACCCCTCCCATCCTTCAGTTCCTTCTTGTCATTTGTGGTTAGTAGTTGGAGCATTCTGAGTTCACAGAACAAAGTTGTGGGTACTTTAGCTCACTTTTTTCTAGTGGTAACAGTTTTAAATCCCTTCAATAGATTTTTCTATTTCTTTTTTTATTTATTTTTTATAAAATTATTGTAATTTCAGAGGTTCATTCTCTTTCAATTAAACAAGGACTCTGTAAATTGGTGAATTCGCCAGTCTTTCAAAGTGGAAAATTAGTTAGTATTGGATGGTGCAGCAATTGATTGATAATAAGGGTCCTACTACTGGACTACTGGAAAGACTTAGCTTTAGTACTAAGGGTGGTGTCGCAGTTGAGTTGGGTGGTGTTGAAGGGGGGAGAGGTAGCTCTCTTTTATGGACACCCACCCAGCCAGTTTGCTTTAAAGTCCCTCTTGGCGGCTGTTCTCTGCTTGCTTTACCTGTAAAGGGTTAGCAAAGTCCCCTAGGTGAAGGAAAGGGAGTGGGCACCTGACCAAAACAGCCAATGGGAAGGATAGAACTTTTTTAAATGGGGAAAAAACTTCCCCTTTGGCTCTGTGTTTTTTCTCCAGGAAAGAGGGGAACAGGGAGCAGTTATGCTATGAGAAGCTTTAAGCCAGGTATGACCATACATCATAAGATCATTGAACTACTTATTTGGAACTCCCAAATGTATAAGTAAATCACGAATGTTTAGAAAGACGTGATTAAGTTTATTTCTGTTTATTTCTTATGGCTAATGGACTCCTCTGTGATAACCCCAGACGCTTTTCTTTTCTTGTAACCTTTAAGCTGAACCCACAAGAAAGCTATTTTGAGTGCTTAATTTTTGGAACTGCTCTTTTAAAATCTTGCAAAAGCCTAAGTTCCAGATGTATCTTTTTTGTTTTTAATAAAATGTACCTGTTTAAGAGCAAGATTGTATTTTTGGTGTCCTAAGAGGATTGTGCTTGTTGTTTAATTAGCTGGTGGCAACAGCTAATTTCCTTTGTTTTCTTTCTCGGCTCTTCCCTGGAAGAGGGGGGTGAAAGGGCTTGAGGGTACCCCACAGGAAGGAATTCCCAAGTGCGTCTTCCTGGGTTCCAAAAGGGGTTTTACATTTGGGTGGTGGCAGCATTTACCCATCCAAGGTCAGAGAGAAGCTGTAACCTTGGGAATTTAATACCAGCCTGGAGTGGCAAGTATTAATTTTTAAAATCAAAGTGCCAGAGTGGGGAATCAGCCTTGACAGGTGGAGTATCTTCTTGGTTTATTTAATCACATAATAGAAAAGAACTAGTAGAAGGAAAAATCGGAGGAATGTATATGTGACACACTTCAATATGCAGATTCTGTCTAAAAATTACCATCTCTGGGGAACACAACAGGCATTTGTCCAAAAAGATTAACCCTGTGCACTCCCTTCTGTGTATGCCTTATATATAGGCTCTTATAGCTTCTATAATGTGGATACCTGTCTTAAAAGCTATCTAAAACCAAAAGAAAATAAAAAAATGTGAGACCCTTCCAGTCTTGGGAGCTTTCCTAGGGGCTGTAACATAGGTTGGGAACTGGGACAAAGTAAAAAGCAAAGGACAAAGCTGAAGGAAGCCAGAAGTTTCTGGTTAGGCAGGATAAGGAGGAGAAGATATCAAAATATCTAGATAAATAATGACCTATTATATTGCTGGTTAGTATTTCATACTGCCACATGGAAAAATCTGGGCCAGATCTCTTTGCTCGCCAGTCTGTTAAAGGCTGTCAATCTGCAGCATCTCTTGTGCTTGGGTAAGCAGGGATAAAGCACTCCAAAGGGAAACCCTGCAGCCAATAGGTTTCTGATATACAACTCTGAGGAAAGAAGTCTTCTGCTGAGGACTGTGGTAGGCAAAAATCCTCCACTGTGGGTGGAGGAATAAGAATCTTTTAGAGCTTATAAATCTTTCCAGGTTTTTTGTTGCTCTCTCATCACTTGCTTGAATTTCTTCAATTCTGAATGCACAGTGCCTTATTGTTCTCTCATTTACACTCACGTTAATCAGGAATAATTCCAGTGAAATAGTTAATTTAATCCAATTTATGTGAAAGGAGAATCCAGTCCAATGTGTTTTAAGAGAAAGGAAGTGGTCTGGAAGAAACCTTTCATTGAATAGCCTTGTTTTTATTTGAGGGCCCATTGCTATAGTATAGACTATTTGAAGGTTTCATTCTAGGAACATTAACTGCCTAACAATAACATTCAACACAGCACCAATGAACCACAACTAATTCTTGGTCAACTTTTTAACCTTCTACAGCACAGGTTGCTGGGCTCATTGCACATTCTATCATGAACCCAGTATGACAAACCCACACTCCTGCATAACCCTTCATTTGTTGTTTCAGTGCAGTATCTTGATTCAATGAACATCTTTGTTTTCTCACGTCCAAGGAGAGAGACATATCATAAGCAAATCTGTATTTCTAATTTACCCCTTGGGCCCGGGCTCAATTTACTTCACATTCATTTCTATTTAAAAAATAATCACTGTGATGTTTGTAAGCTTTCCCCAGCTGACCATGGTACAAACACAGTCACTGGAAAATGCCTCAGCATGTGGTTTTATGACATCACAGTAATATGCTTTACAAAGATAGAGGTCTAATAAAATGCAGAAGTGTTGTGCAGTGTGTAAAAATGAATTATAAATAAAACTGCTGAGGTTGAGCTGGAACTGTAATTGCCTTCCTCCAGGTGATTGCAACATATTAATGTTATATATGCACTGTTTGGCTGAGGAAGTAATTCTTCTATTGATTCTACTGTGCCTGTCTTCTATCAAAATCAGGAAGGAATTTTGCTCCTTTTTTAATTAACAATGTAGTGAAACCAAAAAAAACCAAACTAATCAAAGATTTAGAACTAGGGCTTCAGAGACAATCTCTGATTGTACATTCAGTTAAAGATTTTAATTTCAAGACTGACTTTACACACTGGGAAAATAAGTTTCTTGTGTTCTATAGCCAAGCATATAGATCTGTAAGGGTTTTCTGATCTTCTTAATATTTCACATCAAATGATCTACTACATCATTCTATCATTTCTATCTAATGCTTAGAGAGAGAAAAAGAAAGGTAGAAGGGAAATTCAATTCACCTTATGGATGGTAACTTATGGTTAAATAACTAAAACCCCTGTGTAAAATACTTTCCTTTTAAGAACTATTCTGGCTAACTTGAAAATGGTCATGGCTACATAAAGGGCTTGATCCTGCACCATTCAAGTCAATTCTGTGAAATTCTGGCCCCACTGGAGTCAATAAAAAAAACTTCAACTGACTTGAATGAGACTAGGGTTTCATCCAGGATATTCAAACAGCCTCGGGGGACACTGAAGCTTATAGAAAATAGTTGTCCCATACTTAGGTACTATGTTTCTTCCTAGCCTTAGAATCTCATACCTCCTGTATACACAATTCACTTTAAAATTTTACAAACCAATTTGAAAAAAACACTTTTAGCTTAATAATTCAGAATATCTGTTGCCAACTTTTAGTAATGAGCTGTGGTTAAACAGCAGGCTCATGTGGAAACAAAATCAATCTTGGACCAGAATTAGGGGTACTGCCACATAAATCAGGAACAGCTGAGGGTCATCCTTCCTTTTCACTTACGCACTTAGTAGGGGAAAAGCCACATATTTGAAAGGAAACATATCAAGCAACTACAATAAGGTTCCCCCAACCATCAGAATGAGAACCCTTATGTGCTAATTTAAAGTCTGTTCCTTGGAGGTGCTCAGCACCGTCAGCTTGGTACAAATTGACCAGGTCTTGGCTTTTCCCAGCATCAGGTCTGTGTACACTTTAAGTCACACAAACCTGAGAAAAGAGTTTTCACACTCTATTGGTGGTCTTTTGTCAGGAAAAAGAGTAGAGAATTATCCACACACACTTGCTATTGGTGAGGATGTGAGGGAAGCCTTGTGCCCCACCTCAGCCAGGGCTTGCTCTCTCACTCTATGTTCTACCTGAAACTACCTTACTCTTATTAAGACAAAAAGGACTAGAATAGCAGGTAAACAAACAAAATGGGAGAAGACATGAAGAGGAGGGTAAAGGTGTGATTTGCTAGTGAATACGGGACAGGGAAGAGTCGTTCTATTCAAATACATTTGTAGAAGAGAAGTGCCAGACGCACTGAACCCGTTTCATTTTTTAAAAAATAACCTTGAGGTCTGCTCCAAAGTCACTAATAAAATAAATTATAAAAGGCACACTTTAGCAGTATAGGAATGTGATATTTAGAAAAATAGAAAGTGACTATTGTACTTCCATACTGCTGGGCAGAGCCAGTTCAACAATTTTCTATGCAATGGTGCAGAATGTAAATTCTATTGCCACATGAAGGATAGGTCTGCGTATAGGCAATATACTTAACCACAGTCTGCTTGCAAGCTTTTGTCAGTGGAACTCACATTAACTTCACTGGGAGTTCTTCATACAGAGGTCTTGCGGTATCATGGAGAGATATAATAGTGACTTGTGGTGTTGCTGGTCATTTTAACCCTCCTCAAGTGGAGGACAGAAGTCAATACAAATTCATTGTCAGTGGGGTCACTGGCTGTTATGGCAGCAGTTCTCAAACTGTGAGTTGGTTCCCCATTTTAATGGGGTCACCAGGGCTGACTTAGACTTGCAGAGGCTCGGAGCCAAAGCCAAAGCCAAAGCCCCACTGCCTGGGGCTGAAGCCCAGTCCCCAGGGATTCAGTCCTGGGCGGCGGGGCTCAGGTTACAGGCCCCCTGGCTGGGGCTGAAGCCTTGGGGCCTTAGCTTTGACCCCTTTCTGGCCAGGGGAGGTGGGGCTCTGACTTTGGCAGGATCCAAATTCAGACGGGAAATAAGATGTAAATTTTTAAATGACAGTAATTAACATTGGAACAATTTACCAAGGGTTGTAGTGTATTCTCCATCTCTGGCAATTTTTAAATCAACTTTGGATGATTTTCTAAAAAATACACTCTAGAAATTATTTTGAGGAAGTTCTATGGCCTATGTTATACAGGTCAAACTAGATGATCACAATGGTTCCTTCTAGCCTTGGCATCCATGAATCTGTTCATAACTTCCCTCTTAAACCTACGGCTTGTCCCCCAGTTCTGGTTTGTCCAACTAATACCAGAGGAAAATTACCCTCTCCTTAAGACCCACTTTTTCCATAAGGCCCACTTGGCTGAGAAATCAACCATACTGGAGTGGCTAGACTGATAGACAGTGGTGGACAGTGAGCACTTTGTTTCTGCATAATTTTTTTAAAAGCCACACTAAAATGGTCTACATTTGGTTGTCTCTCTCTTCCCTCACGTTTCACGATTCATTTGTCTTAGATGTATATTCTGCAGGGCAGGAACTGTGTCTTAAATGTTTGTATAGTGCCTAGCACTCAAAGGCCCCCAATCCCAAGTAGGACCTCTGGGAGCTACTATAATATAAACAATAATTATTCAGCATCAAATTTAATTTTATAATCCCTTACCTTTATTTCAATTATTTTACTGTTAATGGTCTTTTCTCAGCCCTAAATCCTGACTTTGTCAACCTTTCCTCATTCCCTTCTATTTGTCATTTTAGTTGCCCTATGATACACTCACTATAGTTTAACTAGATCTTTCTTCAAATAGAGTGACCAAAGCAGGACAATACATGACAAATGAAGACAAAATGGTGTTTTATAAAGTGACAGCATAATACACTTGGACTTAAAGTCTCCTTGATACAAACCAACATCTTATTAACCTTTTTACTGGTACTGCACATTGGACAGGAAATTTAAATATTGGCTCTATCAATACACCTCAATCCTCTTCTTCTACCTAAGCATTCTTGAAGTGTATTTGATTTTCTGTGAGTTTTAACCACCGATCATCTATCAGAATCTCCTTTTGAGAAATGACTGCATCACAATACAAAAGAAAAATCCCTGTATTGATATAGAAATATTTGATACAATAACAAAAGGAACACAATTAAATACTGACCAAGCACCTTTTTGTCAAGTATCAGAATAAAACGTTCCCTCTCCTTAGCAGGCTGACTCCTTCATGGAAAAGCTGCTCATTTAATGCTTTTGAACATGTTTATATAAGATGAGGGGAAGAAGAACTTTGGGAAATTAGAGGATGTTTGTTCTAAGTGTGACAGAATAATAAGCATAGATTTTGCTTTTCTTTGGCAAAAGTTCATTTCACCACAGAGGTTTGTACTTCTCAGGAATTCAGAGATTGTGTTTGTTTGGCTTTGTGCAATATCAGCCATCTGCCTCCTAATGTTCCTTCCATGGAATGTTTGTTTTCCTGTCAATTCTGTGCATTTAGGATGATTTTAATCTTTCTCTTGCACTCTTTTAAATGGTTTCACATAGTGCCTCATGGAGCCCTCATGTGACTGTACTGGGAGAACTCTGTTAGTAACAATTAGTCACTTATTGTACTCTGTGCCAGCTGTTCTTTTGCCTGTTGTGTGCATTTTCCTAACTGCAGAGAAATCTTTTTCTTTTTTTTCTTTTTTTTTGGGGGGGGGGCGACATCTGAAAAACCCCTCTGTTCTTAGCACACGGGTGTGATGAGTGGGGTTGGAGGTCCATCAAGTTGTCACGACTTCCTGCTTTCTGTGTTTATACAAGGAATAAGGCAAATCTTACTGTGTACTGAATTCTGATATGACCAACAATTTTCCACTATTTCTTTGAATAAAAAAGATCCTAGATTTTTAAAATAATTAAAATGGCTGCCATGGCACAGAGGCAGCCCTTTTAGGTATGTTACAGTCCTATGTGCTGATGCCTCCCACCATTCCTCCATAGTGCCCATGAAGCACTTTTTCCCACTTCTGTTGTCCATTTTTCTCTCAGCTCCAACTTTTGGCAGCCTGCTCTCTCTCCCCACTCTATCACCATTGGCTGCATACCTCTCAGTTTCCTAAACCCCTGCTTTGCTTCCTCCCTCTTCCCTGTCCCAGTGGAAGCATACTTCTCCCAACCCCTTCCCAAAAGTCAAAGCAGGGAGTGGATGACACACAGGATCAGAGATAAAAAGAAATGGAGAGTGGAGGAGGAGGAAATGATGCAGCAGAATCTACAGTCAAAGGAGGAGGATGCAGAAGGTGGAAGTGGAGGAGAACGACAGAGGAAGACACTGAGGACACAGAAGTGGTAGCAATAACCATGGCAGCCAAAATGGTGAACAGGCAAAAGAACTGAAGAGACATTATTACCTGTGCATTACTAACAGGGGAAGAAAGTGCAGTATTCTGTGACATGATGGAGGTTACAGATGCACAGCATATGACTTCATCTGACTGTTTAGCATTCACAATCAAAATCTGTAAAACGTCTCCCCCTTCCATACACGCCCCCCTCTCCACTCCTATAAATGAGAAGGAACACCTGGCCCTGAAAAATAGCATAGCCATGATGTGCTGTCACTAGGTACCATTCCTGGTGCATATGACTGCATATCCCACAAAGAGCCCTTGTGCTATGTCTACTTTATATGTCCATCAGGCTCTGTGTGTGCAGCCAACCCCGTGGGAGAGAGGAGCAGCAGGGGACAAAGTGATGCAAAGAAGAGTGCAGCTGATGGAATTCTTTAAACAAGTTGTTTAACTGACTTGGAGAAGCAGACAACCTGCCTAAGGCTCCTAATCCCAAGCATATTGGTTGTATATGACTATTCAAGCATTTGTCCAGGAAATACTCCCTTTGTGTGGGAGATAGTAAAAGATGAGCAAACAATAGATGCAAAAGGTGCCTCTGACTCACACAAAGGGAAATTAAGGATGTATTTGTATGGAACAGGTTACTGCTGTTTCAGGAGAGCCAGGCTACACTTGTTTGTTTGGGCAGTGACAGGCATAAATCTGAATTCTCTTAAATTTCCTTTTAGATATGATCTGCTGAGGTGGTATCAATCCGTTTTTTGATAATCTTTACTTGTGGGAGTGTGTTTCCACTTGCATTCCCATGTCCTCACTGCAAGTCACTCTCCCTCTATACACAGACAAGGAAGCATAACTTGAGCTGCAGTCAGAGGCAGAGACAGCTGATATTCCCGGTTATGTAGGACCAGTTGCTATGGCACTTCAGGCATCTGAGCAGAATTAGCTTTTGTGAGGATTAAATAAGACAATCTCCCAAATATTATCTAACCCAGATAGCAGACAGTCATAATCTGAAGTAATAGGAAGAACATGTATGTGGGGGCCAGTTAAAAAATATATAATGCAATTCTATAAATGGAATATAAATAGCTCAATTTATAAACATGGGTCCTTAGCCTGCCTTGTTTTATACTCTATACAACACCCCTGAAGTCAATAGATAACTTTCTGTAGGGCAGAATTTGGCTGTACATGTAGGCAAATTTGAATTTGAGGTAGTTTCCAGTCATCGAGTTTAGCTCCAGTGAGCTTCCCAGGAATACACTGAGAGAGTCTCAAATCAGTGTTCCACTCAGCATGTCTCTATCTTGAATACAGGAAATGGTGGGAATGGGGAGTTAAGAATAAAGACATTTTAATAAACTTCTGCATGAATGTAACAATCTCACTTTCCATCAGATCGCTACTGGGAGAATAGTTCAAGCAATATCAAAAGGGCCACGAGGCAAAAGCAGACGGTTCTTTCTTGAACTGAGAATCCAATAATACTGTAACGTCAACCAAGTTTTGCAGGATAAGTTACATTGGAAAAACTGTACTGAGACAGTTCAGCAGGGAAGTTTGTAAAGGTTTGGGGATTGTTTGTTTGAAGAATTGGCTTTATTATTCTATTGCCATTTTTTTCTGCTAACCCACAACTAAGGGACAACATAAACTAATCACAGGAGCACTGCAGCAACATCAGAGCTCATGAGAGTTCCTGGCAGGGGCACAGCACCAACTACAGGTCCACTTCCTCACCTTCCTCATCTCTCAGGATATGTCTATACTTGGAACTGGAGGTGCAATTCTAGCTCCTTGTTGATGTACCCATGCTGACTCTGCTCAGGCTAGCCCACTAAAAATAGCAGTGTACATGGGCAGCTTTATATTTTCAAGGGCAGCTGTTTCACTTCTCCAAACGTACAGCATCTCCAAACTGGAGAGATATGCCATACTTCCAAAAGGAGAAAAGTGTTAATAAAAATGATCAGAGGGGGTTGGATTATCAGTTCTGGGAGAAGTGTTCAAAGTGTCTCTTTGGCAGGATACCCAGATATGAACTCCTTACAAGAAGAGATATAACTGAACCCCAACTTACCTGTGTTTAAATCTAAATGTGAAGCACGTTTTCATGAAAGTCCCTTTTCAGGAATACTGACTGTAAACAAACAAAAAAAATCTAACCTAATGTTATAAAACCATCTTTAAGCACCTGCCTGATCTTCAAAAGTGCTAAGCAACCAGCAGATCCCAGTGAAATCTTCTGAGTTCTCAGCACTTTTCAAAATCAGGTCACCTATTTAGGTATCTAACCATGGATTTAGACTCCTTTTTTTAAAAAATCATGGCCTTTTATGTATATATTTTATATATACACATACATACATACATACCATACACACACACACTCATGCACACAAAGGGAAAGAGAAAACATACTTTTTGTATACTTTGTGATTTTGTTTGTAATTTTGCTTAGATACCAAGGTGGCATGTACAGTAGAAGTATCTCAGATACATTAGGTACTATTGATTAGATAGATAAATAGATATAGAAGAGATATAGAAATGTCAACACGTTATTGCATATTGCTTACTCTTTTTGGCTCATAATCCCTTCTTGGTTTTTATGAGCCTTAAATAACAGAAGAGGTGTTTATTTATTTGAATTCCATTACATAGGCTTATTCTGTCTGTCTGTCTATGTAGGTACTTGTATAGTCTCAACTGCTGAAGTATCAGAGAACCTCCCAAATATCTGAACATCAGAGATGCTTTATATATAATTTTAAAATTCTTGGAAGAATCACCACCATCTCCAATACCAGTTATCACCTCTGTCACTTTTTTTGTACACTGCAGTTATAGTTTTCTTGTATTATTTTAAGTTCTTTATAAATCATACATAATATATTTTATAGATACTGGATACTTGACACAGTTCTTATCTTTTGTGTCCAAACAGTTCCCTCTTTCTCAGAAACCCATAGAAAATAATAATGTATTGTTTTTAACCATCCTATATAATTTAAGTTTAAATTGTATTCCACATGTCTTCCTTGTAGACCTTTATAGGATGGTTTTTAAAAAACCTATAGAAAAGAGATCATCTTCTGTGAAATCATATAGCTTTTTAGAGTAATTTCTATAGAATCCTATTAAATTTCTATATAATAGTATTGGTTCCATTTTTATTAAATTCTATTGGGCTTTGACCAAAAAATGGGGTTTTTTAATTGTTAAATTAATGTTGGTGAAAAGGTGCTGGATTGACAGCCTTGGGGTCCACAGCACTTTATTTACTCACATAAGAGACAACAGAAGGGCAATGCAATGCAAATACTACACTGGTAAGATGGAGGGAGTACTCACAGAGATGAGGGCCCATTTAGTCCTTAATCGCTCTGCTGAAGCAGCCAATAATCATGTGAACTCTTCTGGTGGCTTAAACTGCAATGTATTTTGCGGGCACTTCGTCAGTAGGAAATGCTGTGAGACCAGCAAGTCATTTCTCCTAGCAGCTTTTGGTCATTACCTATCTGGGCTAAAATTCAAACAGTGGCCTAGAAGTGTAAGGCTCTGTATTCCTTTAACAGTCTCCAGAGCCATACAACTTTCCCCTCTCCCTCCCAACTCACCCAGTCTCCTCTGTTATCCAGCCAGGAATTTGACATCAAAAAGAGAAGGGAGATCACACAACTTTCAGGTCACTAGTTCATTGGAATATCCCAGCTGAAACAATAGTTTCTTCCTGGGGTCCAATTTTTAGTAGAAGAATAATAATAATATATTTGTATGGCAATTAATACATGCTAGCACAAGCATAGACAACAAACAAGTGTCTCTTCGATTTTGATTTAAAACCTTGGACCAAAACAGGTTCTCAAACAGAGTGTGACAAATGATTCCATAAACAGAGAACATAAATGCTAAATGCATGAGCTCCAAATGTCTCCAGTTTATATTTTGTGCAGTCTAATATATCTCCAGAGTTTGAGAATAGAAAATGACAAGGAATATAAAAATAACATAATCTGAAAGACATGCTGGCATGATGTTCTAAGGGCCTTCACTGTAACCAGTGTTACTTCAAAATGAGCCATATCCCTCCCCATCCACCTGGTGATATGATAATACTGTGGCAACTGCCCTATCCTTAACAACAACTAGAAAGCTTCCCAACTTACTGAAAAAGTTTTTGTCATTAGTTTAAATCAATAAGGGATAAGCATGCGTTAAGTAACCGGTTTGATTTAAGAGCACAGGCAGGAATACCATTCAGTCAACACACTTCCCTTTAGCTATGGTTTAGTAAGATGTTATAGTCATCTTTTGCCCTCCACTAATTGTCACATTCACCATTATATACATATGAGTCAGCCTACAAAGATGAAGCAACAGAGTCAATGACTAAAACTCCAGTGGCGGAAGCATGGGCTGTGTGGTGCCTTCATCTTGCATAGGACTCCCAGCACCATCTTTCTAGATCATTTGTCCCAGATAATGTCAGTGACCACCTTATTCAGTGTCCAGCCAGACTGGGGTTCTTTGAGAGCTCACTGACAGACTTAATCTGAATGAGATCAAGATAATGTCTATAGATTAGAGGAATCAATAAAAGAAACAGTGGATGTTACCACAGCTCCTGCAAAGAGGGAGTATATTTCTGATTTATTAATTAGTTTACAATCAGGGGATCCCGTTGGCTCTTCAGCTGTTTTGGGATCAGTAGCCATTAGCCAAAGCAGTAAGTTAAAGCAGGAGCCAAAAGTCATTTGTGTGCACTTTCCAGGAAAGTGGAGATCTTTTCTGTCAGATGCACTCCTCATCATAGAGTGTCTTGTTTTTGTCATCTCAAGATTGGATTAATATAATACCAGCTACATGGAAATGCACCTGAGGGTCACTCAGGAAGTTCACAGGTGCAAACTGCAACTGCTCACTTACAGTATTAAGTAATACTTCACACATGGAGTATACTAGATAGGTGTTTTGCAATCTGCGGTGGTTTACAGTTTGTTTCCTTTAGAGACCCCCCCCGGCCCCACCTGCTCTCTCTGCAATGCTACAGCATAACTGGGAGGTGGGTGCAGGGCCCAGCTGTGGCGCAAATACACAAGCAGATTGTTCCTCACCAACACTGGCATTTGTGGTTGGATTATGACTGAGCGAGATAAAGGTGACCCAGGTATGTTATCTTTAAAGCATGTTGGTGTATATGCAGTTAGGTAAATCAATGCAATCTAGAGACAAGTTGACCATGCAGTAGCCATATCTATGTAGTAAATGTGCCTGCTCTCGCTCTTTATTACCACCATCCAAGTGAATATATTTCTATTAATAGAAGAAATCAACCCTCTTTTTACCTTGGCATATCTTTCAAATGTTGCAGATACAATCTTCAGGAATGGACAAAGTGGAGACTGTATGGCAAGTGTATTCGAGTGTTACAATGCAGACTGTGGCCACCCTTATTTGAAAATCTGAGATGTGTTTCATAAAAACTGAGATGTGTTCCCTAGGACACAATGCTTCATCTTAATTTGTCCAAAAGGCCACTCAGTTTCTCAGGTAGTCCTGCCATCTTTTCAGGCTGCACTTCCACTCTGAAAGAATAGCTGTTCTCTGTTCCATTTTATGTCAGTTACTGTCTTTTAGGCCATCAGACTTTGAGGAATTGCCACTATGGCTATAAACTGCGAAGCACCTAATACTGCATCAAGTTCCAAATGTAAACATATGCCATTGGTCTGCAGTCAGTATCTCTAAAACAAACTCAGCAGATTGATAAAAAGTACTGCAGTAGTCAGTTCAAAGTCTGTGTCCCTTTGCTGAGCCAGTCACTGCTGCATTGAAGGATGCCCCATAATCAGATTTTTTGTTAGTGTTTCTTTCCAGGATTTCAGAGTTTTGTCAGCAAAAAGTGTTAAGAAAATGCTTGCATATAGCATTTTGTGGTTAATTTGGGTATTTTCATTTGATCTACCCTTTTCTCTGCCTTCAGTCCATGCACTACCTTCCAGAACAGAAGCAAGCAGAAAGCATAACCATTTCCCTTGAACGAAAATTTGCTATAGTTATTTAAGAAAGTCTAAAAACTACTGAGAGTAGAATACTGATGAGCAATCTCAAAGAACTCTATGAATAAAATCCAGACATTAACCTGAGCTCCACACTTGCAGTACCAGGGCACATGACTTTTTTGGGCCAGAATCCTGATGCTACAACACTACATTTACTAAGGAGGAATTTGCAAAATGTAAGTTCAGTTTGGGAAGTTAAAATGCAAATTATTTAGGCGGTATCTAGATTCCCATCCTGAAGTATTTGTCTAGCCCTGGCTTCAGCCTTCCATTGGCAGAAGGAATGAGGAACTTAATCATAGAATATTTATGAAGAGTTTACAATACATTCTATTTTTAAGCAGCTACAATGTGATTTTCCTCTAGATAAACCTTATAAGACCAATATATTGAGTGTCAGACTTACTCAGATTCCAAATAATCACTTTATGCCAAATTGCGACGATCATTTACAAGTACAAGTTTGCTGCAAGCCTCTCTTCTCTCATACAATGCTCTTTGGTCCTCCTAAATACAGGGCCTCAGATTTACTATCTGTGTGCTAGGTTATGCCGCTAATTGGAGATGAATCTGAAAGAAAATCTCAAAGTCTCAGAACAAAGCAGGGACAAAGCAGTGGTTGGCCCCCACATGGGGTGCTTTCCCTCACCCATGCATCTCCACAAGGGCCAGTCATAATCTGGCCCTATATGAACAAAAACTATGGGCCAGATCCTCAGGTAACTTTAATGGAACTATGTCAATTTACATCTGCTAAAGATATGGCCCAATTACTGTCCATAACTATATGCAATGATCGCTACCAAAGTGTTAAACTTTGAGGATTACTTAAACTTTATCTGTCTGACAGACACCTCAAAGTTCATCCAAGACTGCTTGGAAGAGGAGGCATATTTTCACATCCATGAAGTAACTAATGTAACTAAACACATGAGAAAATAATTGTTGATCATTACATTTCCCAAGGAAGTTTGAACCAAGCCTAAATTATACAGCAGTATCACAAGAGGTGAAAATCCCCCTGGTCCTTTCTCTATTTGGTTTCTTGATTTTAATTTGCAGCCTGGTTTCAACATTCTGAGACAACAACAAAGAAAGGTAAAATACGGTGGAAACAGCCCATTAACAGTTTATTAGAGACAGTTGTTTCCTAGATCAGTGAGACAAATGGTATAAAACAAGACCGTTTCTGAAAAAACATACTATAATCTCTATTAATTGAATTATAGGTTCTGAGGCTCCAGAATTCCATTTAATTCACTTTTTCCTGGAAATCCAGTGGTCTAGTTTCCTCTGATTCCGTTTTTTACTTGGCTACTAATATTAGTAAGAAATATTATATATACCCAGTTTTTTTCTTTTTAATAAGGACAAGGAGAATAACTTTTAATGTCTAATGCTGAGAAAACTAACATTTTACATTTTCCCATCTTTATTTTTTCTTAACTTCTCCACAGGAATGTTCTGCATCTCTAGAGATGTGCTGTTGAGAGAGCAGCACAGAGTATTTGAAAGGAACTACAAGGCTTAAAGTTTCATTTTAACACAGGTTTATGTGGTATCAGTTTCTAATCCTTGGAAGTTCTCTACCTCCATTATGGTAGCTTTTTACAGGCAAAAAAGATACATTATTATTTCGATTGCAGTAATGTCCAAACACAAGGGAGACACCATCCTTTCCCTAAGGAACATACCATCTAAAATTAAAAAATAAATTAAAAGATCTCATTGTGTTCCAACCGGGGGAAGCCTTGCAGGAAAGAACAGGCAGTTTTAGTTGCCAAAAATTTTCCTACGTACAAGTTTGAGCACAACAACTCTGTCTGTTATGCCATCGTAGTATAAATGTAGGGATCCCGTAGGTTCTCTTCCTCTACTGCCTGATATTTCATCAGAAGGTCTGTGAAGTCATGTACACACTCCTCTCAGCCTGTCTTGGATTTTCTCCTCAAACTGAGACAGACAGACTCCCTTGTAGCTGCTCTTCAATGTCTAAAGGACACATCTGAGTATTAAAGATAGGAAAACCAACACTGTACAAAATAAGGATTCCCATTTCCTTACTCTCTTCTCCCCCTTCCTTCCCCCACACCCCAGTCTACAACAGGCACAAGTCTCCTGCTTTGAAGTCTATCATGAGACTCTGGGCTGGTTGCCAATTTCAAATCTGGGCGAGTAGGTGGAAGCAGTGAATGGGAGCAGCAGTGAGCAGCCACTTTCTGATCCAGGCAGATTTCCACCAGGAAATCCCATTTAGTTAAGCCATCACTGTGTCTTCCTACATAAGTGCAATATACCCATATGAATGGGAAGGGAGGGAGGTGAGTGGTTCTGGAACAACAACTAGAAGGGCTAGTTTTGGAACATAGTTCTTAAGTGAGCTATGATGCCATAGAAGCAGGTAGAGTGCAGAAAGCACAATAATAGTGACGGTCCTAGGCTTTTGCAAGTGCTGCTGCCTCCTGTGAGTGTCCTGACAGCCATGATTCATGGTCCAATATCTACTGGACCATCCAGGGGTTCATTTCATGGGGTTGCACATAGGAAAAGTAGCCTCAAGGATCAGCTAACATGCTCTAAAAAAAATCACAGACAACCCAGTCACCTACAATTGACAGTGATGGTGGCAACATTTATGGTTTGGCACCATGACAGCCCCATCTCAGCAAGAGACAAACTTTGAGGACAGGAAAACTCTGAATATTTTGTAACAATCAAATTACAGTTAAATGAAAATTGAAAACAGTTCAAACAAGCCTACTGAAATTAAACACTACGACAAACCATACAAGGAAAATCACCTAGGATCATTATAAAATGTAGAAGTGGCCTAATTTGTTAAGTAGCTATGTGCAATGGCTATTTATCCATTAGCAGAATTGTTCATTGCTTTATCAGTGAGTTTTTTATTGATTTACTTTTACACTATATTATTTTAAGAACTGCTGTAAAACTACAACCAAGCAAACGCAGCTGGTTAAACATCTATGTCTATGCAGAAGCTAGGAGATAAAATAATTCAAACATTAATCTCTCTCTTCAGGCTCTTGCTGCAAAACACAGCAGTAAATTGCTGGCAGTTCACCATCAGGCTGTCTAAGGTATAATGCTATAAAAACTTTGATAAAACTTCAGTACCACATTTAAATCCAGTGATAATCTCTATCACAAGGTCTTCATGCTCTGGCAAGAAATGGGTTTTGTTTAAGAGCAGCAACAAATCAATTAGAAGTTCCAATCAATAGCACAGCATCTTCCAACCATCACTGTTCATAGTAAAAGTGTGGTAATACTTCATATTAGAGGTAGCAATATCATGTGTATGCTTTACATTGGACTTCCAATGCTCCAAGCTTTAACTGGAAGGTGAAACATACCTATACAATCATTATAGATTATTTGGGCTCAAATTCCCTGCCCCTTCCAGAAATACACACAGACTCTGAGCTCCCTGGAGTTGGGTTTGGTATAGGGCTTGAGTGGGGAAGAATCTTTCAGGCTATTGGATTGGCAGTGAAGCCATTCTCCAGGAGCAAACCTTCAGTGTTCCCTAACATGCTGCTACATGCATCCACCATCTACTATCCACAGAATGAGGTGGACTGGTTTTGCTTCTGCAACCCTGAGCCTGTTCTGAAGCAATACTTTTGCTGTTCCATGAGCTAGGTAATGCTGGAAAGAATATCTCCCTCCAGCTCCTCTGGAACCAGCTATATGCTACTTTCATCTACTGTGGCTTGGTCCTGAGCTGGAGAAGGGGATAGAATATGAAATCAGGTAGTCTGGATATATAGTCATGTTATCTTTCAAATGAAACTAGGAGATCTCCCAGGTCAGTATAAATGGCAAACATGAAAAAATTATGATGTTACTACAGCAGATATTCTCAAGACCCTGTGGTATTTAAATACATGAGATCTCGGAGCATTCAGCATTTTGCAGAATCAGATATTGAGTTAGTCAGTAGCACACAGCTCACCTCCTATAGCATGTGCAATAAAACTGACTTTCCAAGGCCCATACCAAACGAGTGCACAATTGGAAGGAACAGGGGTGGTGGTGGTGGTGGTGGTGGTTGTTTTTTAAAGGGTACAGTAAATATACCTTCATCTATGGTCCCAAACTGTAGTACCAAAATTAACCCATTAATCTTACTTGCAACAGGTGAAACCAGGTCACACAGGGTATGTCTACACTGCAATTATATACATGTGACTGGCCCATGTCAGCTGACTCAGGCTAAGGGCCTCAAGCTAAGGGGCTGTTTAACTGAGGTGTAGACATTCAAACTCAGGCTTCAGCCCGAACTCTGGGACCCTCCCAGGCTCCATCCTGAGCCCAAATGTCTGCATCGCAATTAAACAGCCCCTTAGTCTGAGCCTGAGTCAGCTGACCTGGGCTAGCCATGGGTTTTTAATTGCAGTGAATGAGCAAGTCAACTTTGAAGTGGATTATATGCTCTTTCTTCACCCAGATTATGAAAATCTGTCTCCTGACTCATTAGAATAATGTGTCACAGCCATGCCATTTAGTAGAAGGCTGTCCCTGTCTCTATCTCACAGAAATAAGGCAGGAACAATAATTGATCGAGGCAACAACCTTAACCCCCATAGTAATGTGTCTCAACCCATAATGCTTCCCTTCTCTCTTGCATTATATATTTTATTTAATATAAAAAGAGAATTGTGTGTGTGTGTGTGTGTGTAGTAGACAAGGGTGTCCCAGATAGGGCCAGATCCAAAATGCACTAAAGTCTGGGGCAGCACGTCCACTGATTTCAATGGGCTTTGGATCAGGCCTGTAAAGCACAAGAAACACTGACCATTATACCAAAGTAATAAAAAGGATTTTTCCTTCCCCTTCTTTCCCCCCCAACTGTGATTTGATAATTGTGCAAGTGTAGGAAAGAGAAAATATAGTTACATTGTAATTACCATAGTACATCAGACCCAAGGTCCACCTAGTCCAGTATCCTGTCTCTGACAATGGCCAGCACCACATGCTTCAGAGGAAGGTGTAAGAACCCAGCAGTAGGCAAATGTGGAATAATCTTTCCCATCCCATTCAGGAGACCCCATTAGGTTACATGCTGATCTCCAATAGTTAGAGACTGGCATAAGCCATGAAGTGTGGAGCTTAATAACCCCTCCAGATTTTTTTGTCATTAATTATTTCATCTCTGGATATTCTTGTTGTCCTATACATGTCTAGTCCCTGGCTGAACCTTGCTAAGGTTCTAGCCTCAACAGCTACCTGTGACAATGAGTTCACAGTCTTGCTATGTGAGAAAGTATTTCCCTTTATCAGTTTTGGATGTACCACCATTTCAATGAATGTCCCCTTCTTGTGTCATGAGGCAAGCAGAACAGAAGCTCTCAATCTACCTTCTTTATCTCATTCATTATTTTATATTCTTTTAATAATATCCCCTTTTATGTCTCCTTTTTAAGATAAACAATCCCAATCTTAAAGCAGACAATTTTTTTATGAATAAAATGTTACATATATTACTCAAAATATCTGACTTTTTTTGGTTAAATATAGAACACGGCTAGCATTTTCAAATGTTACAGAGCTTACTCTTGGCTTCCAAGAAAACCTGAGAGGCAGATGTGCACAAAATAAAATCTTGAACAGCAAAGGAAAAATATAGGATCATTTTAAAAACATATCACACATACACCTATCTATAACCTCAAAATAACATGCTTTCCTAAGGATCCTGCTAAATATTTGGCAGCTACTCATCTCCAATATTTAGTCCTATTGAATTAATGTTGATTTTAAATTTTATTTTGATAATAGATAGTTTAACACCTCCACCCACCCACCTCCACAAAATGCAAGCATTTCAGCAGTACCATACTTTTGTATATGTTTGTACAGCACTTAGGACAATGGAGTTCCATTCTTAATTGGGGCCTTTCTCTGCTACTGTAATAAACATATTAAATAATAGTACTATCTTCTTTAGATACATATAGCAAAAAAACAGGTTAAAGGGTTTAGCTGTTGCAAAATTACGCCTTCTGACTAGAAAGATACAGCTACCAAGGATACTCTCCAAAGGCACCATGTTGAAGATTAAGCCATCTTAAAGGATTTTAATATAGAGGGCTAATTCATTTAAAGTAAGATTAAAAGATTCTGGTCCCCAGGATAATTGTGGCTGGATAAGATGGGATAAGAGTATGCATCAATTCCACAAGGTCAGTATTGTATGCTTGCTTGTTTTTATACAATAGTAGTCTTGTATAATGTTTATGCAATAAAAAATGCTCCCTGGCGCATGGGAGAATCAAACAATGAAAAAATGAAAAGCAGGAAAGATTCAAGGCAGGAAGGAAAAAACAAGTAAGGGGCATGGGAGACTAACTTTTTTTAAAAAGAAAAGAATTGACAAGCTGGTTGGACATTCATATGTTCTGAGGAGCTTGTCATGTAATACAGGGACATGATGCACTAGGGACATCCAACCACGCTAGGCAAATAAGTTTGTCGGACACATTTTAATGGACTTATTTATAATCTTCAAGATGTCAGTCTCTTTAGTTGATTCCATTTCCCAAATGCTTGGCCTCTGTTTCTCCATGCAATGCTAAGGATTTGGGATATCCTTTTGTACTTTGTTGTTCAGCCTGAGCTTCAGCAGCATCTCTTCAGTAATAAAAGCAGCAATAAATATCTTTCTCCTTCATATAATGCTTTCCTTCTGAAGGCTTCTAACACATTTTACAAGCTACCGTACACACACACACAGATCCACTGAAATGCAGCCACCTATGGGACAAAGCACAGCAAAAAACAAGCACTGTACAACAATGAGGAGAAGAGGACATTTTTACTGAGGAAACTGGGACAAGCCCCTAGTTTGATGGAAAATGTCATGGTATATTTTGTATCCTGAAGGAGCAGAGAAGACTTCAATTTTTTTAAAAATTTATATTTAATTGAAAAATATGACAAGAATAAGGGGAGGACAAAAGAACAAAAAGGGTAAACGAATCAGAAGGGAGGGAAAGGAAAGGAAGCAACAGGGGCAGAGAGAGGAAAGGAGAGTGATATTCCATATGATAGGGATTAATCAAAGGTTTCTAAAAATTTAGACCAGATCTTTTCAAAATTGTCTGGGATCCCTTTTCTCTAAAATGTTACCTCTTTAGCTGCCATGTCAGCCAAATTACTGAGCCAAGTGTCTATACTTGGAGGTAGCCCGCTCTTCCATTTAAGCAATGTGAGTCGTTTGGCTACGATCACCACTCTAAAGGATCAAGCTTTCCGTGAGCTGGAGAATTTCCAAGATGATGAGATATATCCCAAAACAGAGTTCTGAGTAGAAATGTTTAAAGGGGTATCCATACCATTTTAATCCTCTTGCCTCTTTCTAGACAAAAATTGATATCCTAGGACAATCCCAAAACATATGAACCCGGGTGTCTCTGGGAGATCCACATCTCCAGCAGCAAAGCAAGGCCCAAGCACTGTAACTTATGCAGGGACCACTGTGAACATAATACAATTTTCTGCATGACCTCTATTTTTAAATTCCAATCCAAACTACTTTAAGTTGCCTGGAACTGAGTTTACCTGTTCTCTGTTTGAAGATGTTCCACAAACAGAAAAGGAAGCAAAATTATTTTAATAAATTTTGTTTTGAATTCTTTGTTCATCTCTTGGAGTCACAAGTTACTATGGGCAATTTGTAAAGCTCTATAAAATAGGTTAATTGAGCAATAGCGCACAGCACAGATAAAGCCCTATATTCTGTGTGCAAACAAGAATGTGCTTAGCAAATCAGGTAACTTTTGCACACACAAGTACTATTTCTACCTGCAATTACACAGTCTGGCAAGTTTACATGTGTATTATGATTGATTCCCTTTTGTTTGTTAATGTATATTGCAATTACTGTATTTGTGTGGCACAATGTAATACTACAAAGGACTTAATGTTTTTATGTACTTCAGTCTGAAACTAATTCAAATTTGTATAGTCAAGTGCTTTAATATGTTAGAACTTTTCACATCGTAAGAGTACCACAGAGGTCAAAAGAGATCAGAGACCTAGAGAGAAATCTGTTATGGTCATTTAAAATTATTAGGATACTAATTTTAGAATCTCTCCAAGCACTCAGAAATTCACTCCAAGGTTATCAAAAGCACACTGAGAAACAAAGCAATAGTCTCCTTTTTTCATCTGCAAATGCCAAATTGCTACCTTTCTAAAAGTTGCCCTGTTCAAAAAAATCAAGGTAAATGAGGAGAAATTCATGTGTCTCACAGTTTCATTATCAAAACTGGCTTCTTAAGTTTGATAATTTGTCAGTTAGTCCACTACATGGAGATAATATCAGGCATGCACAGTAAAAGATCTTGAACTTTAATGCATCTACAGTGTTTTACTTTGAAACTTCATATAGACATCAGCAGTTGTATAATTCATGCCGCAAGGCTAAAATTCATATCTTTGTTTTTATTGCTGAAGCAAACCACAGAGATGGAAATGGATGGATCTGTTTCCATCAACACATCCTAAAATAAAACAAATAGAATACATATTATATTCTCCATAGTATTCTAAAGAGTAGACCCAAATCCTTTCAACACTCACGTAGTTCCTGTCAGTGGGACTACTCATGGCCTTAAAATTAAGCATATGCGTGTTTGCAGGAGCAGATCTAAAGCAGTGGTGGTCAACCAGGGATATGTGTACCCTTGGGGGTATGCAGAGGTCTTCCAAGGAATACATCAACTCATCTAGATATTTGCCTAGTTTTACAAGAGGCTACATAAAAAGCACTAGCAAAGTCAGTACAAACTCAAATTTCAGACAATGACTTGTTTATATGGCTCTATATACTATAATCTGAAATGTAAGTACAATATTTATATTCCAGTTGATTTATTTTATAATTATATGGTAAAAATGAGAAAGTAAGCAATTTTTCAGTAATAGTGTGCTCTGACACTTTTGTATTTTTATGTCTGATTTTGTAAGCAAGTAGTTTTTAAGTGAACTTGAGGGTATGCAAGACAAATCAGACTCCTGAAAGGGGTACAGAAGTCTGGAAAAGTTGAGAGCTATTTGTCTAAAGCTCTAAAACCTGATATTTATTTTGCCAGCTTAATTTGTTTTAAGGTGATTCAGAACTATAATAACCCTATAAAATGGTTATTTAGAGCTGTTACGTTTTATTGATATTTCTGGGTTCTTTGGATTATACAGTTAAATAACTGGAGAAAGCAACAGAATATAACAAAGTCTCCAGGATGTCCACTAGGCATCCTGGAAGTTGTGAACCTAGCAGCCCCCAGATCTTTGGTTTATTTAGGAAACTGACCACTGACAAGATTTTCATCAACTGTTAGCAACTATCTGCAGACCCAGTACAAATACCTGTCCTCTTTCTCTACAAGAGAGGAGGTTGGTGGTAGCCCAAAAAGCCCATACTTCTGTTGGATCATATTAAGGAAGTTAAAAGAAAAAAGAAAAGGAGTACTTGTGGCACCTTAGAGACTAACCAATTTATTTGAGCATGAGCTTTCGTGAGCTACAGCTCACTTCATCGGATGCATAGCATATCGTGGAAACTGCAGAAGACATTATATACACACAGAGACCATGAAACAAAACTTCCTCCCACCCCACTCTCCTGCTGGTAACAGCTTATCTAAAGTGATCATCAAGGAGGGCCATTTCCAGCACAAATCCAGGTTTTCTCACCCTTCCCCCCCCCCCCCCACAGACACACATACAAACTCACTCTCCTGCTGGTAATAGCCCATCCCTCTTTGAAACCTCTCTTTATAATGCGCATGATAATCAAGGTGGGTCATTTCCAGCACTAATCCAGGTGTTCTCACCCCCCCACACACACACACCCCTCCAAAAACCACACACACAAACTCACTCTCCTGCTGGCAATAGCTCATCTTACAATGTGCACAGCAATAATCCAAGTTTAACCAGAACGTCTTGGGGGAGGTTTGTAGGAAAAAAACAAGGGGAGATAGGCTACCTTGCATAATGACTTAGCCACTCCCAGTCTCTATTCAAGCCCAAATTAATAGTATCCAATTTGCAAATGAATTCCAATTCAGCAGTTTCTCGCTGGAGTCTGGATTTGAAGTTTTTTTGCTTTAAGATAGCGACCCTCATGTCTGTGATTGCGTGACCAGAGAGATTGAAGTGTTCTCCGACTGGTTTATGAATGTTATAATTCTTAACATCTGATTTGTGTCCATTTATTCTTTTACGTAGAGACTGTCCAGTTTGACCAATGTACATGGCAGAGGGGCATTGCTGGCACATGATGGCATATATCACATTGGTGGATGTGCAGGTGAACGAGCCTCTGATAGTGTGGCTGATGTTGTTAGGCCCTGTGATGGTGTCCCCTGAATAGATATGTGGGCACAGTTGGCAACGGGCTTTGTTGCAAGGATAGGTTCCTGGGTTAGTGGTTCTGTTGTGTGGTATGTGGTTGTTGGTGAGTATTCGCTTCAGGTTGGGGGGCTGTCTGTAGGCAAGGACTGGCCTTTCTCCCAAGATTTGTGAGAGTGTTGGGTCATCCTTCAGGATAGGTTGTAGATCCTTAATAATGCGTTGGAGGGGTTTTAGTTGGGGGCTGAAGGTGACGGCTAGTGGCGTTCTGTTATTTTCTTTGTTAGGCCTGTCCTGTGGGGGGGGGGTGAGAACACCTGGATTAGTGCTGGAAATGACCCACCTTGATTATCATGCGCATTATAAAGAGAGGTTTCAAAGAGGGATGGGCTATTACCAGCAGGAGAGTGAGTTTGTATGTGTGTCTGTGGGGGGGGGGGAAGGGTGAGAAAACCTGGATTTGTGCTGGAAATGGCCCTCCTTGATGATCACTTTAGATAAGCTGTTACCAGCAGGAGAGTGGGGTGGGAGGAAGTTTTGTTTCATGGTCTCTGTGTGTATATAATGTCTTCTGCAGTTTCCACGATATGCTATGCATCCGATGAAGTGAGCTGTAGCTCACGAAAGCTCATGCTCAAATAAATTGGTTAGTCTCTAAGGTGCCACAAGTACTCCTTTTCTTCTTTTTACGAATACAGACTAACACGGCTGTTACTCTGAAACCTGTCATTAAGGAAGTTCTGTATTAAAATCACAAATGAGTTTGATTCCCCATAGTTTAAATTCCAGGATATTACTAATTAAGAGGTCTCTTTGGTTTTTGGTACTGTTTCTCTCCCTCTATGTGTGAAACTTGCAAGCTGCTAATTGCGTTAGTACATTCTAAGACAGAGTCTGTTCTCAAAGCAATTCACACAGAGAGAGACTCAAAGCAATACTCTGTAACAACAGAAACAGCACCCAGAGACTCCCGCCCTTTTGTTGTATTAACAATTGTGATTAAAATAGAGATGGAGGATGTATGTGGATGGATGCTTGGTGTGGATAATAACTGAATGATCAGGGAGGTGCCAGCCTAAGAATCCAGTGTCCATCGGCTGAAGAAGGCGTCAAGTGGAAATAATGAGAGGACCCCCCGGAGGGCAGACTGGAATCCACCCAACAGCCTCAAGAATGGGAGAACCAAAGAACAAGATAACATCTAGCAGCACGGAGCCGTCAGGAATGTGCCATCTGCTGATTGATTCAGCAACAGCATGATGAAGCAATTCCCACAGACTGGCCTTGGAAGAAATTCCTATAAAAAGAGACTCTAAAAAGTGAGAACTTTGGGGTCTGATTCTGCAAAGCAACTTCCAGGAGCATCAGATGAGCATCTGACAAGGCCCTGCTCCCTCCTCATGTCCAGACCACCTG
Organism: Natator depressus; assembly: GCF_965152275.1. Classification (NCBI taxonomy): domain Eukaryota; kingdom Metazoa; phylum Chordata; order Testudines; family Cheloniidae; genus Natator; species Natator depressus. The sequence goes on from NC_134237.1 coordinate 50,633,783, forward strand.
GCCAGTGGCTTGGCATGAGCAACTCTAAGGCTGGTAACTATGATAACAACCTTGCAGAACCTCTGTGTGTGTGTGTGTGTGTGTGTGTGTGTGTGTGTGTGTGTGTGTGAATGAATGTGTGAATAAATATGAGATTGAATGGAATGTTATAGCTGTAACTAACTGCTTACTACGATTCTTTCTGTATTCACAATAAATGTGGTATTTTGCCTTTTTCCCTTTAATAAGATCCTGCTGGTTTTTAATTTATTGGTATAACATTTTGGTGGAGAAATGCGAAAGGGGGAATATTGGTAAAAAACCTCAGTTATTGTAAATATTGGTGTGCACACCGCCAGCTCTAGTGAGCTAGGCATTTCTATTAGGTTAACCAGACCAGATGGCCTCCGAGAAGGTAGCAGGGGACCTGCTGGCCTCCGAGAAGGTAGCAGGAAAAACAGATTAAACCAGACCTGCTGGCCTCCGAGAAGGTAGCAGGGGACCTGCTGGCCTCCGAGAAGGTAGCAGGGAAAACAGATTAAACCAGACCTGCTGGCCTCCGAGAAGGTAGCAGGGGACCTGCTGGCCTCCGAGAAGGCAGCAGGGAAAACAGATTAAACTAGACCTGCTGGCCTCCGAGAAGGTAGCAGGGACAAATAGGTTAACCAGACCTGCTGGCCTCCGAGAAGGTAGCAGGGGACCTGCTGGCCTCTGCGAAGGTAGCAGGGGAAAAACGCATAGATTAAGCTATGATTTCAGAATCTAGGCTGTGTCACTTGCTAAGTAATACCATCAGTGACAAAGAGATTGAAATATCCATGTTAAGACGTTTAAAAGAAAACAGGGTAAGCCAGTACCAGAGGGAGGAATGGAGTCAGAAGGAACTCCAACCTCACCTTTTGTTAAAGAAATTACACCTTTTAAACAAATCCTTCAAAAATTTGGGCACAGTCCTTGGACTAAACAATCCCTAGCTGATGTCTGCACTATTTCGGACCTAGAGGATAGATTGGCTCAGTATATCCTCATATACAAACCTTCTAGTGCTGCCAAAAGAGATGCAGCAGCAATTTGGTTGTTGTGGGAGGCATGTAAGGATTCTTCCCTCCGCTTGTCTTCATGTAAAGAGGAAAAGGCACAAACGGAAAAGGGAGCAGACAATTGGAAGGTGCTGGCTACAAATACCCAAAGCCAGCTGAAAATAGTGAAAGAGGCACTCCAGGAATACAAAAAGAGTGAAAAAGTTAACTCTGCAGAGGCTGGAGGGAGGCAGGTAAAGGGGGAGAAGGTCCTATTTACGGCACCCCCAGGCATAATTACAAAGAGAAAAGAGAGTAAAAAAAAAAGTTAACTCTGCAGAGGCTGGAGGGAATTAAGCAGCTAAACTTTGTGAAAATGTTAAAAAGGAAAAAAGTGTTAGAGAAAGAGCATTCTTGGTTTCTTTGCAGCCATTCTGAAAGAAAAATGGGCCCTTTTCCAAAGGAATGTCTGTAAATTAGCCAGGCAAAAATAAACTATCTGATTAAAATCATTTGACTGGACAATTTAGTCAAATTTGCTAAAAGAACATAAGGGGGTTCTATTGGAACTTAACTGCCTCAAATGTATAAAGGGAATGTAAGATGTAAAAAACAGAGCAGTGTGGAAGGGATGTTAAGGAAAATAAAATGTGTATGTATCTGTCTGTGTGTGTGTAAATATGTAAAGTTCTAAGGACCAGTTGGTTTTGTTTTTGTTTTAAATAATGCCACTAAAAATCCATTTGACTCTTTAATTCAAAGTTGCAAAACTGACAGACCTTTTTGCTAGACACAGGTAATTAGTGTTGTTTGGCTTTGGGATTTGGCATTTAACCCTTAAAAGGTAACTCAATGCTTTACAAAAAATGTTTTTAAGTTGTGGCTGCAGCAGGGCAGTCAAAATCAGGAGAATATAAAAAAAAATTCTGGATTCTTTTTGTTTGTTTGTTTTTTGTTTGTTTTTGTAACAAAATAGCAGATGAGAGTTGTAGAAAAAAAATTAAAAAAAGACAGTTCCTCTCTGAAGCAACAGCAGGGGTGAGGTGCACAAAACAAAAAGAAGCAATGTGAGAAACACTGAGTCTTAAAATGGCTCTGAGTAATCAGACTGTCACTTTGATAAAGGTACATGAAACCTCTGTAAGCAAAAAAAGAAATAGTGACACCTTATGTAAAAATGGATCTGGGTAATGTTATAGAAGTTAAACTATGGAAGGAATGTGCATTTGCCCCAGAACATGTGCAGGGTATATTGTAGAAGGGGCAAAAGAAATGCAAACATACCATGCTACTTAATTAAAATGCTATTAGGGCTCCAAAGGGAGCCACAATAGGTTGGGTTTTCTTTTTCAGATTGCTGTGTGTTTTGGAAGCAGAAGTTAAAAGTAATCAAAACTCTGGTGAAAGATGATTGTGTCCCTTTTAAGATAGAGTCTCTGAGCTGCTGATGGCTTTAAATCCAAAAGCAGGAAGCTTCTGTGAAAATGCAAATTACCTAAATGATAAAGGAAGGAAAGAACTAGCAGCACAAAGGAGCTTCAGATAAAGGACATACCTGGTCAGCAAATTGTCTAAATAAAAGGCATGGGATAACAAGATAATTTTAATAAATTTAATGATAATAAGTATCCCTGTAACAGCGTATAGTGTGTATGATTTTTGGAAAACCCCTTTAAGGTCGTGTGGTAATGATGCTTCTCAGTTATTACCTGTAAATAAAACTTAAAGCTTAACACAGCAGGAAAAACATTATAAACTTGGTCTGCTGTATAAGAAGGAAAACTCAGGGATTTAATGACTAAACAGTGGGATAATTTCCCCATAACCCTTAAAAGATAAAAGCCATTGAAACCTGGCCTGCCTATAGAACAAAAACAGGAAAATGTGGGGGCAATTCCTCTGTTTTGCCTGCAATCAGCAAGGGTATTTGTAAAAGAAATATTTTAAGCAATAATCTGCCACCCCAAAAGGGGTAGAAACATGTTCTTTTTGTCTTTCAGAAAAATCAGGAAAAGCTGATGGCAGCTGAAAAGCAACCCCCCCATGAATCTACTGTCACAATAGAAATTGTGTTTTGTGTTCTATGTTTTGTCTTGTGTTTTGTCTTGTTGCTCGCACTGTTGTGTGTTTAAAAAAAAAAAATACTGAAGACCTGCAGGAACTTAAAAATAAATTAAGCTCTCTGTCCCAGCTACAGGACAGCCTGATACAAAAACAAGTACATGCCAATGTAGACTTGGTCCAAATTGGTCTGGGTAACCTAAAAGGCCGATGGAATCTTTAGTAATGGCTTAATACTACCACATGGCTTATGCATAAGAAAAAAAATATATATTAGAAATAGGAAACTACACAGCCATAGCTATGGGATGCACTGAAATGCAGATACTTGCACTAGCTACTTTGGAACACGAAATGTTCTGGGTCATATTGGGAAATATTAAGGGTTTGATGCATTTGTTAAAACAAAGAAAGAGATCATTGTTTGATACTTATCAATATGAATGGATGCAATATGTTTCCAGTATTGTAAACCAGACTTGTTAATGGGAGAAATTGTTGTCAAAATTGCACACCAACAGTCCCTGGAGGCAAAGGTATTGAAGGTTAGCCCACTCCCCATATTACACATGGGATCCTTCTGGCTACCCTGGACCTTGAGCCAGTAGGCTGGGGAGGGAGGGAAGCTATTGGACACTAGAGGTTGTACCGAATGGACTCCTCAAAAGTGGGTGTGCCTCCCTTGCCTATTGCCCCAGAACCTTGTAGTAAAGATACATCACTAGGATCATGTATGTGGCATGAATTGGAATCACAAACTCAAATTGCCTCACAGTACTTTCTTTTGAATAGGCTACATAGAAAGTGACACTGACGATTATAAATCTTAGTGTCAAAAGGGGGATTATGTTGATCATATTAAAGAAGTTCTGTATTAAAATCACAAATGAGTTTGATTCCCCATAGTTTAAATTCCAGGGTATTACTAATTAAGAGGTCTCTTGGTTTTTGGTACTGTTTCTCTCCCTCTATGTGTGAAACTTGCAAGCTGCTAATTGCGTTAGTACATTCTAAGACAGAGTCTGTTCTCAAAGCAATTCACACAGAGAGAGAGACTCAAAGCAATACTCTGTAACAACAGAAACAGCACCCAGAGACTCCCCGCCCTTTTGTTGTATTAACAATTGTGATTAAAATAGAGATAGAGGATGGATGCTTGGTGTGGATAATAACTGAATGATCAGGGAGGTGCCAGCCTAAGAATCCAGTGTCCATCGGCTGAAGAAGGCATCAAGTGGAAATAACGAGAGGACCCCCGGAGGGCAGACTGGAATCCACCCAACAGCCTCAAGAATGGGAGAACCAAAGAACAAGATAACATCTAGCAGCACGGAGCCGTCAGGAATGTGCCATCTGCTGATTGATTCAGCAACAGCATGATGAAGCAATTCCCACAGACTGGCCTTGGAAGAAATTCCTATAAAAAGAGACTCTAAAAAGTGAGAACTTTGGGGTCTGATTCTGCAAAGCAACTTCCAGGAGCATGAGATGAACATCTGACAAGGCCCTGCTCCCTCCTCATGTCCAGGCCACCTGGCCAGTGGCTTGGCATGAGCAACTCTAAGGCTGGTAACTATGATAACAACCTTGCAGAACCTCTCTGTGTGTGTGTGTGTGTGTGTGTGTGTGTGTGTGTGAATAAATATGAGATTGAATGGAATGTTATAGCTATAACTAACTGCTTACTATGATAACAACCTTGCAGAACCTGTGTGTGTGTGTGTGTGTGTGTGTGTGTGTGTGTGTGTGTGAATAAATATGAGATTGAATGGAATGTTATAGCTATAACTAACTGCTTACTATGATAACAACCTTGCAGAACCTGTGTGTGTGTGTGTGTGTGTGTGTGTGAATAAATATGAGATTGAATGGAATGTTATAGCTGTAACTAACTGCTTACTACGATTCTTTCTGTATTCACAATAAATGTGGTATTTTGCCTTTTTCCCTTCAATAAGATCCTGCTGGTTTTTAATTTATTGGTATAACACTTCCCCATCATTTTATTTAAAAAAACGGTGAGGAACACTCAAATGTAAAAGACTCCCATTTAAACATAACATATCAAGGCAAGCAACTAAATATTGACAAAATGCAAAAGTTCTTATATACAAATGCTAGACGTCTAAACACTAAGATGGGTAAAGAGTCCCCGGCATTAAATGAAGATATTTATATGATAGGCATTGTGGAAACTTGGTGGAATAAGTATAATCAATGGGACATGGTAATATCAGGGTACAAAATATATAGGAATGACAGACTAGGTCAGAGGAGGGCAAACTACTGCCCAGGGGACCATCCTGCCCAGCCCTTGAGCTCCCGGCCAGGGATGCTAGCCCCCAGCCCCTCCCCTGCTGTCCCGACTCCTCTGCAGCCTCAGCTCACTGTGCTGCCAGCACCCAGGGCGGCAGGGCTGTGAGCTCCTGCCGGGCAGCACGGCTGCGAGAGCCGCTGGCCTGCCCCGGTGCTCTAGACTGTGCTGCGGCGTGGCTGGCTCCAGCTGGGCAGTGTGGCTGCCAGTCTTGGTGCTCTGAGTGGCATGGTAAGGGGTCGAGGAGCAGGAGGGGTTGGATAAGGTTCCGGGGGGCAGTCAGGGGACAGGGAGCAGGGGGCAGTTGGATAGGCGTGGGAGTCCCGGGGGGCCTGTCGGGGGCGGGGTGTGGTTAGGGGCCGGGGTAGTCAGGGGACAGGGAGCAAGGGGGTTGGATAGGGGGTGAGGTTCCAGGGGGGTGGTTGGGGCAGGGGGTCCCGGGAAGGGGCGGTCACAGGACAAGGAGCAGGGGGGGTTGGATGGGTTAGCGATTGTGAGGGGGGAAGTTGGGGGCGGGTAGTGGGAGGGGACAGATAGGGGGAAGGGGCCAGGCTGTTTGGGGAGGCACAGCCTTCCCTATCTGGCCCTCCATACAGTTTCGGAACCCCGATGTGGCCCTCATGCCAAAAATGTTTGTCCACCCCTGGACTAGGTCATGCTGGTGGCAGAATTGCACTATATTATAAAAGCATAGAGTCAAAGATGGTCAAAATCTTAAATACTTTAACTGTACAATAGAATCTTTACAGATAGAAATTCCATGCTTGAATAATAAAAGTATAAGAGTAGAAATATTCTATCAATCACCTGACCAGAATGGTGACAGTAATTGTGAAATGCTAAGGGAGGTTGGAAAGGCTACAAAACAAGAAAATGCACTACTAATAGATGATTTCAACTATTCTCATATTAACTGGGTAGAAGTCAAGTAAGGGAATGATGCAGAGCTAAAATTTCTAGACACCATAAATGACTGCATCTTGGAGCCCATAAGAGGAGAGGCAATTCTTTATTTAATCCTAAGTGGCTCACAGGATCTGATCCAAGAGGCTAATATAGCTGAATTACTCAGTAATAGCAACCATAATGTTATTAAATTTAACATCCTTGGGGGGAGGGGGGAAATACAAAAAAAACTCCACCGCAATAACATTTAACTTTGAAAAGGAGAATTACGCAAGATATAGTTAGATGGAAATTAAAAAGAGATGTCACAAGGGTAAAATGCCTGCAAGCAGCATGGAGACTACTTGAACTTACCATAACAGAGACTCAGATTAAATATATACCCCAAATCAAAAAAAGACAGTAAGAGGATGAAAAGAATGCCACCCTGACTAGACAGCAGAGTAATGGAGGCAGTTAGATGCAAAAAGGCATCCTTTAATATTTGGAAATCAAATCCTAATGAGGAAAATAGGAAGGAGCATAAACTCTGGCAACTAAAATGTAGAAGTATAACCAGGCAGGCTAAGAGAATTTAAGAAGCAACCTGCTAAAGACGCAAAAGCTAACAGCAATTTTTCTTCAGTGCATCAGAAGCAGGAAGCCTGCCAAATAGACAGAGGGGTCATAGATGACAAAGGTGTTAAAGGAGCAATCAAGGAAGACAAGCTCATTGCAGAGAATCTGAATGAATTCTTTGTATTGGTCTTCACTGCAGAAGATGAGGGGGCCGAAACACACATCACAGCTATTCTTTTGGGGCAACAAATCTGAAGTTGTGTCCCACATCCACATATTAATAAAAGAGTTTTGAGAATAAACTAAACCTTAATAAGGTGCCAGGATCAGATGGTATTCACCCAAGAGTTCTGAAGGAACTCAAATTTGAAACTGCAGGACTACTAACTGTGGTATATAAACGATCACCGATGACTGGAAGGTAGCTAATGGAACACTGATTTTTTTTAAATTGGCTCCAGAGGAGATCCCGGCAATTACAGGCCTGTAAGACTAACTTTGATATGAAGCAAACTGGAAAGCATAGTAAAGAATAGAATTATCAGGCACATAGATAAGATGATTTGTTGGGGAAGAGTCAACATGGCTTTCTGTAAAAAGAAGCCATGCCTCACCTATCTATTAGAATTTTTTGATGGAGACAACAAGCAGGTGGGTAAGGATGATCCAGTTGATATAGTTAGTTGGATTTTCAGAAAGCCCTTGACAAGGTCTTTCACCAAAGGCTCATAAAAAACACTAAGTAGTCATGGGATAAGACGGAAGGGAAGGAATAAACTGTCATTTTTCAAAATGGAAAGAGGAGAACAGTGGAGTCCCCCAGGGATCTATATTGGAACCTGTGCTATTCAACATATTCATTAATGATCTGGAAAAGGAGGTGAACAGTGAGGTGGCAAAATTTGCAGACAATACAAAATTATTCAGGATAGTTAAGTCCAAAACAGACTATGAGGAGTTACAGAGTGATCTCACAAAACTGGTTGACTGGGCAACAAAATGACAAATGAAATGTAATGCACATTGGAACAGTAATGCACATTGGAAAAAATAATCCCAACTATACATATACAATGATGGGTACAATGATGGATACAAAATTAGCTATGACTATCCAAAAATCTTGGAATCACCATGAATAGTTCTCTGAAAACTTCTTCTCACTGCACAGCAGTGGTAAAAAAGGCTAACAGTATATTAGGAACTCTTAGGAAATGGATAGAAAATAAGACAGAAAATATAATGCCACTACGTAAATCCATGTTGCACCAACACCTTGAATACTGTGTCCAGGATTTCCCCTCCCCCACATCTCAAAAAGGATATTGTGGAACTGGAAAAAGTTTCAGAGAAGGGCAACATCAAGGGTATGGAATGGCTTTTACCATGGACAGCATTACCACTGTCTTATTGGGTTTAAGTTTCAGCTTTCATCCACTTACTGATCTCAGTCAGTCAGATGGCAACTGGGTGATACTGCCATCATTCCCAGAAGTGAATGAGATTTAAAACTAGGCATTGTCTGCATATTGTTGACATTTGAAACTACAGCTGGTTGGAAAATGGGAAAACATTTTGTGATTTCTCTTCTTTTCCTGCTCTGACCCCTCATTCTTCTTCAACATTTGAGAGACTCCTACCTGTACTTTACCAACTTTTTCCCCATTCTCTATACTAGGATACAGAATCCCCCCTTTAATAAATTCATCCCTAAAGCCCCATTGTGTAACAGCGATGCCTCATTGTGCAACAAGGGTGCCCCTCCCAGCATCAGCTCTTGACGCAGCCACAGAGATCAACACTCTTGAAACAGCCTGCCCAGCTTCCTGCAACTAAATCTTTTTGGGCATGAGTAAACCAACATTAAAAACAACCTCTAATGTACAACAGCCTGCCACCTAAGCAACGCCTGCTGTCAAAAGCACACCACCATAGTGCTCTGCTCACGACATTGGCTATCCATAGGACATCCGGTTAATCTCCAGATAGCAGACTGCTTCATAGCCCTCCATGGCATTGGATCAAGTTACCTAAAAGAGAACCCTTGGCAGTTGCATTCCACAGGAGCAACTGTCATCCCTAAGGGTTAAACTCATAAAAGTGGGAGTTGGAGTTTTCTCAGCAACTGGCCAAAGACTCTGCAACTCATTTCCAGAAGAGTTATGATTGACCCCAGGTCTCACCAACTTCAAGGCAAAACACAAGGCTTTTTTTTCCTCCCCCAAAATAAGGAGAGGACAAAAGAAAAAGCTTTCCCACAGTGATGATACCTTAAAAAGAGATGACAGAAGAGAATATAAAGGAGAACTGTTCACTCGCGCTCTCTCTCTCTCTCTCTCTCTCTCACACACACACACACAAATTCTAGCCATCTCCTAGTGAAAGAGAAGAATATAATCTACTTGTTGGATCCTGTCTTGCGTTAGTCATTTTTCTGGTGGCACTAAGATACTATAGCAAAGGGCATCTGAAGGAGGGAGAAAGAGAAACATGTCATGTACCTTTAGAAAACTGAGGATCTGAGGCTGTTTAAAATTTTTTTTTTCCCAAACAACTAGTGCCTATTCACACATTACTATTGTTATGGTTCAAGTATTGAGCCACATTAAGAATTGACTTTAGGGTTCCTCCTCCTTGTTTGTTGCTGGTAGAAATCAATGTATATATATATTACACAAGTTAAATTGCACCCTCCATTTTGTGAGGAAAATGGCCAGTAGCAAATACCTTCTTAATCAATTTCATCTTGTCTTTACTTTTTCATTTGTTACAAAACAAGGGCAGTTGCACATACCAGCACCTGAGAACATTATGGTTCCACAAGGATATAAGAATCATGTACAAGCAGTTTGAATCCCTAGACAACCTGAGTCTCCTTTCTGCTCAAGGAAAGGACAAGGAACTGATAAAATAAAATTAAAGAACATTATCTGATGGCTGGAATGTGGAGTGAGTGAAATTCACAGACAGTGACAGAAGAGCACTTTGGAAATTCCTTGCTTTCGTCAGTTTCATCTGAACTTTAGGCTTGTTTGTTTATATGCTCAGTGCATGAGAATGACTCCATGAAAAGTGTCTTAAATATTTGCATGTTAATAATTTCATTTTCTTTTCTTTAGTAGCAGCAGACTTTGAGTTGGATTCTCTCAGGCATTTTGTTCTCAGTCCAGCAAAGCATTTGAGGAGGTTGGGATGACTCAATACTTAAAGTTAGGCATGAACTTAAGCATTTTGCTGTGTTGGGGATTTTAACAACTCCACATATGTTTATGAAAAAGAGCCATATAGTATTAATTATTATTGGATTTTTGTGAAGAATCCAGGAAGACTTGGCAGATCTTTCACAGTCAGCAATAATTCAACAGAAAACAAGACAGACAAAAGTAGTGACGTTTAAGAGCATATAACTCTGCTAGCAGCAGACGTTCAGCTGGTGAAGGAGATTTTATAGCACCTTTCTCATGAAACATGCAGCCTTGGGAATTATCACAATTGATAATCAGAGGGAAAATGTCCATGCTCAGCAGTGTCCTGTTGGATGCTCCCCGGGCACCAAAATTGCCAGGGCTTTCATTTTATTTCATTTAGCTTGTTGGGAGGCAAGGTGGACTTGTATTTAAAATTGTTAAGTGATCCTGATTTCAGGTGACACTGAAAGGTGCCAGAATGGCAGCCTGGGCGACTAAAATCCTCTATTTCTATACAGAATAGGTGTAGCACAGGGAGTGTCAGCTTCCCCACATTGGTTTCTACTAATCTGGCTCATCCATGGTCTCAAGCGAGAGAGGAGTTTATCTTCCATAACCATTCAGAGCTCAGCCCCTTGGTTAAGATGACCTCCGAAGGGTGTCAATTAGTACCAGTTGTAGTGGTGTATTTGTATCCTGGATGGATACCTGGCCAACAGAAATTTGACTGAAAACAAACATTCACACCACAGCTGGGCAAAAGATTTTGGGTGAATAGTTTATTCACTGAAAAAATGCATTTGTGGTCAACCCACAACCATTTGTGAATTTGACACAAAATTACCAAATAGTTTTTTTGGGGGAAAAAGATTTTTCAAGACTTAGATGCCATTCACAAAATGGGCAGAGGATGAGTTGGTAGTGCCAGTGCCCTCCTTATGACCTTTAGCCTAGGGATTAGAGGACTCACCTGGACTGTGGAAAGCCAGGTTCAATTCCGACCCCTGCCAGATATGGTGATTAGGGCCAGGAACAATGGAAGTGCCCTAAAAATGGGGTGGCCACCGGCACCCAAACTGTGGCCCTGCCCCCCACACCACTCCTTTCCCACAAGCCCCTCGCCCTCGTGCCTCCCCTTCCCAAGGCCCCACCCCATGCCACCCCTTTCCTGCCCTCACGCTGTTCCTTCCCCCCCAAAGCCCCACTCTCACACCACCTCTTCTCCCCAAGACCCTGCCCCCCCACCATCACTCACCCTTATAGCTGGTAAAAAGTGGGATAGTATAGCCCCCTCACCCCCTCTGTTCTGGCACCCCTGATTAGGGCACTCACCTGGGATTTGGGAGCCCCAAGTTCAAGCTACTGCTCCAATGACTATGTATTTATAAAAAGTGGAACAGCTTCAAAGCGGGAGACAGAGAGGCCTAGCCCAGAATATCCCAAAGCACAGTGGTCAGGGCATTCTCCAACAGCGTGGGAGATCTAAGTTCAAATACCTTCTGCACTTCAAGCACAGAGCAGAATTGAGCCAAGGTCTCCGTCACATCTCAAGAGAGTGTCCTAAACACAGAGCCAAAGCTACTAAGGTGGGGAGCTGCAGCAGCACCAGCTCCACTTCCTCTCTCCACATACACCTACATTTTGTACCTTTAGCCCTTTAAAAAATGCCTGAAACAAAACATTTCATTTGAACCTCAATTTTCAGATTTGGTTTAACCCAATGTATATATCCCCCAACCCCTTTTTTTTTTGGTAGATTTTTCTCAACTGCCAGAGAACCAAAGTAAGTTATTCTCCCAGCTCTAATTCACAGAAACCCCCAAGTATTCTTTGCCAGTGGAAGAGACCTTTGGTTACTACTTAGTGCTGACCCAGACTAGTGGTCTGCCTTTGAATCAGTGAGCTCTGGAATAGAGAGACAGAAGGCTGCCTATTCCATTACAAATCACATACACAACCCCATTCCTCCTCCGGACTTTTACTGGGTATCAATGCACTGGGTATGCTATTACTGCTATGGTATTGTAACTGAAGCAGTTATGAACTTCGATCAAAGCCTCTCCGACATCCAGCAGTTGCTAACGGACTGATGTCACTGAATAAAACCTGTTCTAAACAAAGCTTGTGAGTGATGCACTGAAAGAGACAGCAAATGCCTCTTGATTTTATAAATTTATTCCCTTGGTCAACATCACTCCCTTTTCCATGGTGTTCTCTTCCAACTAAGATCATTCAAGAGCACTTTAATTTTATTTTATTTTTTAAAACTTACCATCACCACTGTTAATTCACTAATTTTTAACCATATGTATCTGATATGTCTTCCACAGAAACCCCCTAGTTGATAATACTTAGTCCTGCCATGTGTGCAGAGGACTGGACTAGATGACCTCTCAAGGACTCTTCCAGTCCTACGATTCTGTGATTGTTGAGAGGTTTGTAACTTGTATCAGGTTAAACTTGGCATAGAATGGAAGAGGGAGAAATCATCTTGTGAGCAGTTCAGGACAAGGTTCATGTCTTCCTGTATTTTTAATTATTTGAGTTATTGTAGCACCTAGGAAGTACAAACATGGACCAGAACCCCACTGTGCTAGGCACTGTACAAAACACAGAATGAAATATGCATGGACAGCACATATTACATTGTGGTCGATACTAGAATACAAACAATAGATGAGACAACTTTTTTCTATTAAAAAAAGTAATGTTACCAATTTGTTAATTGTATAGCAAAAAAAATTGTTAGTAGCTTTAGACACTTTTGGCCTTAATAGGAGAATGGTTTAATTTTAAAAATTGAAGGGTCTTTTTCTTGAAATAGGAATAAACTGTGCAAATGACCCTGGTATTTTCCGTATAGGCAGCACCCAAATGGAGAAAGGACTCACATTTCAGCTAGTGAATGGCTTTTATCAAGATGTTAATTCTTACTGAGATTCAGTATTTAAAATACAGCATTCTGTCACCGAAAGATGTCCAGCTAGAGTTCGATGAAAAAATGTGTTTACATTTTTTGAACAAAAAATAGCTGTTTTGTTAAAATGGGTATTTATGTTTGAAATGTCCATTTTCATTTAACTTTTTTTTAAAGATTTTTCATTAACTGAAAAATTTAGCCAGTCAGGTGTAACTTTTCAGTAAAACAAAATATCTTTGCCCAACCAAAAGGCGGGGGGGGGGGACAACTTACTTTTAGTAATTACATAGAAAAATTTCAATACATTTTTTCATTCACTTTGAAATTTTCACAGGCAGACATTTTCAACTCGTGTGTTCTTCAAAGTCCCTGAATTTTTACTTTTTTGTGAGTTTTTGAGGGCAGAGAAGTGTTTCAAGAGATTGGCTCCCAAAACCCAATTGTTGCTTTAAAATGTCATACATTTAAAAATTCACATGAAATGGCTATGACAGTTATCACTGACAATTCTGAACTGAGGAGAGAATACAGAGAGGACTAGAGCTAAACATATCCAGATGGTGTAGCCAGACAGCCAGCCCCCCCTTCTCAGACCAGCATTGCTGGAAACACACGGGAGCCAAAAACCACAGGGCACTTAACATGAATTCCAGCACAGCCTTTGAAGCTGAGAGAAGCACAGGTGTGCTGCTACAATGTGCCACTGGGAACATATACAACAATTGGGCTCACAGCAGGCAGAGGCGCTGTGACAGACATGGCTCTTAGCCCCTACTAAATAGCGTGATGCACACACACCAACATCCTAGGTGGGAAAATATTTACCCTAATAAAAGGAATGTCCAGTAGTTGACACTTATTGTTTCTCTCCCTTGCAAGTGTAAACTACTCTTGCGAGAGCTGGCGTCACCCAGATAGACCAGCCCCAATTTGGTAAAGAAAGGAGAAAGAGAATAAAGGAGTACAGAGGTATAAGTAGGGGACCTACAGCACCATGATTTTTGAGTGCTTTTCACTATCTATCTGCTGGTCAGATAAGTGACAGCCTCCCAAGGCTTCTGCAGCTAAGAGGGTCCCTAAGCCTTGTCCCTTATTCGTCTTTCCGCGGAATTGAGTGACCGATCCTGGCTTGGCACCGCTGGAATCGAGAGATGCAAGGAGGGTAAGAAGCACCCACACCTGATCTCCTATCTTTAGTGTACACATATTTTGAAATAGAGCTCTATACTTTGTTTTCTTTCTTTGGGATTGTAGCTTCAGTTTTGTAACTTGTTTGTGTGTGTAACATCTCTACATTTAAATAAGTAGGCACTAGCAATTTTGTAACCACATGATTAGAATCTAGTTTAATAAATTTTGGTAACCATTTGTGCATAAGCCTGACTTGTTTCTCTGGTTTACTGTAAAGCAGCCAACACAATTAAAGAACCTCAGCCGTTTTGGCTATAAAGCCTGGCCATTAGGTGAGAGTACTAAGAGCCTAGCGTTGAGTTGTGCCGCCTCCACGGGGCAAACTCTTGGGGCACCTGTCAGTCAATCCTGACTGCCCGCTGCGAAGGAGCTCTGAGCTCTAGCAGTTAAAGTCACGGGTGTGGAGAGGCTCTTAGTGCTGCCATTGGGGCACCTGTCAGTCAGTGTTGACTGCCCGCTGCGAAGGAGCTCTGAGCTCTAGCAGTTAAAGTCACGGGTGGTTAGGACCTTGGGGCATCCGTCAGCCTAGCCCGGGCTGCCCGCCGCGAAGGGACAGTGCGTCCTAGCGGTTAAAGTCACGGATGGTATAAACGGGCATAGCTGGCACCTCACCAAACATCCCTGGCCATCGGCTAACAGATGGCCACAGAAGAAACTAGACAGTGACATACCATTCCACCAAACACATGGAAAAGGTTGGCGGGGAGGGGAAGGACTGACCACTGGAATAGTAACTGAAACTACTTTAACTTTTTATTAATTATTATTATTATTATTATTAACTAGATTTCAAGTTGATCATTTTTATTCCAGTACAAGATTCTGGCTTTTCTAGAGAATGTGCAGAGGGGACTCAGTATAAATGAGTCTCAGAGAGGCTGCCACACAATCAAAATTCCTTTGAGGTCTGCTGGGATTTGTTTCCTTCAGGGGCACCTTAGCAGCTGCTGTGCTACAGCGTACACTCCCCTTTGCACACAGATAGCTCTGCATGTTGTTGTGGGGCAGGGGTAGGAGCATGCTTGGCCCCACAGATTGAGTCCAGTTTTCTTGCCCCCCACTCCAAATGCTCTCAGCTTTCATCAGAACAATTCCTTATTCTGTTTACACTGTGTATTGGGAATACCTGCCAGATTATTTGAGTTAGACGAAAGCATCTCCTCTCCTATCTAGTTTACAGCCTGCCTAACAAGTTCTGCCAGTTTTCAATAGAGGAGGCTAGTACCCCTGCTGCTTAAGCAATCAAACCCAAAGGAGGTTTCATCACTGAAGTTGCTCCAGTATTCTGTACCGCCCACATTGCTCCTCACCCAGGCACTACAAAGTTCAGTCCAAAAAGAAAACATGTATGAAATGTTAAAAAGTGATACACGCTCCAAAAGTACAGCATATCCTTAATGGGGTATTGTGTTAGGTCAGGTATTTTGGTCCTGGGCAAACCACTAATGACAAATTACATAGAGGAACAAAGTTACAGAAAGTGACACACCCTAAAGGCAATTTTTTCTTTTAGATCAGTCCAGAAATGAAAAGCTCTATCAGCCAGAATTCACTCAGATCTTATCCCTTCTGAGGTCTGAGGATCTGGTGCTCATGAGAAAAATATGCTTCCATTTTGTAGACCCAAGCCAAGACAATAAGAGTCGAGGCATGAGGGAACATGTTACTTGTCCTGCAGTGCAGAAGAGTTGATTTTCAAATGCTCTAAGATTTAGGCATTAATGAATTCAAGGATCCAGCAAGCAGAATGGAAATAAGAATGAATTAAAAAACAAACAAAAAAATCTGCACAGTTATGAGCATTTTCATGTGATTTATGAAAAGCCATATAAATTTATAATTAAGTAGTAATATGTGAACATTTAATGGCTCTTTTTCATTTATTGCCCCTTGTAGGTCTCCCAGTAATGCCCTGTTCAATGTTAATGTGTCAACCCTAATGATTTTGTTGTTTAAGAGCAGCTCCATGGTGCCAACTACCTAGGAAAGCCCATTCTCTAAAGAAGAAAACATATTAATAACCAGTCTATTTTGATCTCCCTGTTATTGACATGCAGAAAAAAGCACCACTCACTTTTGATAATAGGACTTCCTTTCATGCAAGATAGTGGAAGATTTCAAAGAATAAATAATTCCTGGTCCTCCAAGCTCTGAGAATAAATTTGTTGCTTTTCTGTTTTGCTTTCCTTCAAGATATGACACGTTAGGAAGGAGGGAGTGGGG
This sequence comes from Natator depressus, assembly GCF_965152275.1. NCBI lineage: Eukaryota > Metazoa > Chordata > Testudines > Cheloniidae > Natator > Natator depressus. Next base: position 50,650,142 of record NC_134237.1, read on the forward strand.
GAACTATTTTGTGCTTCTGTGGGTAGAAACATGCTCAGTGTTTTATTCTCCATTGCAAGAAAATTGTAAGATCAATAGACAAGAGCTGAAAAGCTTGTCCCTCCTGACAGACACTATGCCATCTAAATGTTCCTTCAACAGATATAATCTCACAAACAGTAACAACAAAGGAACATTCAGCTGGCCCCTTTCTGAGCATGCTCAGAGTAATCTCACAAGGGGATAAAACCACAACAAGATCTGACATCAAATTAATTGAACTTGATCAAATCTCTGGCTGGCGACGTATAGTTCTGACTCCATTCTTATAAAGTTTAGATTAGCCAACTCCAAAGGGGGAAAGGGAAGTTGTTTTGCTTGTTGTGACAGTTTCAGTAAACAAGAAAAGAAAGTTGTAGTCCATGCTGAATAAGAATGCAGCACACACCTTCTGTTAACTGGACTTGATTTACATGAGCCTAAAGAAGTGTAAAAATTGCCAGGTGCAGTCACCAGTTTTGGTCAATGCCTGAGAATAACATGAGACCAGACTTTTGTTCCCACAAATCAGGATGGCTCCTGGATCTCTTACAAGCTCAGTTCAGTTTAGATAAACATCCAAAAATCAGATTGGGAAGGATTCATCAGAAACCTTTTGTCTTCAAATTGTGTTAGAAATATTCTTAAATCAGGTTCTCTAATGAGATTTATCACAGAATTTAGAACAACAAAGTATCCTGTCCATCCTCCTGCCAGTGTAGGATTGTTTCCTACAGCATAGGTATTAACGCTTTGGCCAGTTATATTTTAAATAAATTAAGTAATAGCATTTTCAACAAGCTTCCACAGTCTGTTACAGATCACTGTCAACAATCACAGATTACACACAGCCCTGCACATCATGGAGTAATACCCTTCAACATTATATTTTAAACAAGATATCTTTTTTCAGCACGACAGGACTGCATTACAAATAATGAGCTTCAGGCTAAAGAGTGATTACTGGATAAGAGTAGTTTGAAACGTTTAGCTGACCTATAGCAGGGTAATTTTAAGGCTCAAGGAAAAAAACTTAACAGATGAAACTTTTTATAAGTGATATCGTCATTAATTTACACCACACTGCTGCAGATAAATGATTTTCAGGAATACTGACAACTGAAGCCAAAAGAAATCATTGCCAATAATTTTTTTAATGACTACTATTGTCAGTACTACTAATCCCTCTGAAGATTCCACTGAGATCATTGATCAAACAACTGTAAGATAATGCCACTACGAATACAGTCCACCATATAAAACAGCTTTCTCTTTTAAGGCTTACTAAATCAAAAAGTGTGCTGGTACTCATAAAAGAGTGTTAAACTGCAGCATCTACAAACATCACATTAGGAAAAGAGAAAGTGAATAAAATAAAATGCGTTAGGCACAAATATTTTGACCGAGCGGATGCATACAGTTCATTCTATGACTGGGAGCTGAAAGGAGAGGGAAGAACAAGGAGTCATGGTCTCGAGTTGCAGTGGGGGAGGTTTAGGTTGGATATTAGGAAAAACTTTTTCACTAGAAGGGTGGTGAAGAACTTCAATGCATTACCTAGGGAGGTGGTGGAATCTCCTTCCTTTGAGGTTTTTAAGGTCAGGCTTGACAAAGCCCTGGCTGGGATGAGTTAGTTGGGGATTGGTCCTGCTTTGAGCAGGGGGTTGGACTTGATGACCTCCTGAGGTCCCTTCCAACCCTGATATTCTATGATTCTATGATTCTATGAACACAGGTCAGACGACTTACAGCAGCAGCATTATTGCTGTGGAAATCATTTGATCAGCAATGAGCACAAATTCAGATACATTAAGGGAAGGGTACTGAAAACACATTTGTTTCTTGTTTGCGCAAGAATGGCAACTACATAACAAAATGGGTTTGCTTGTTTTAAGAAGGTAATGTCACATTCATGTGTGGGTTTGTGTTTGGTAAGGGGGAGAATGATGAATGTTTTTGTTTGTAGGTTTTGTTTGGTTGCCTCTTTATTTCTTGTCTCTTTGCTATTTTTGCTGTTGACTGACCCGTGAGGGGAAAAAGCCAGCAAACATAATATTGAGCTTTTTTGGCTGAGTGCACTATACACATTATTGATTTGGTATCACAGTGTGCAGTCAGCAAAATTTTCTTCAGTAACTTCTAGCTATAACAAAAATAAAAAGATGGAAAAGTGAAGAGAGAAATGTACAATGGTGATTTTTTTAAAAATCTTTTCCCATTTTTTCTTTATCTTTACATTGTGACTTTGTATCAAACAAAATTATATCCCATCTAGAATTATCTTGATCTGTTTCAAAGGTAGCAAGACACGTATTGCAAGTACAGCTATGCACCGTATCACTGAATCGGAGAGAAGGCAGAACCAGTGCGAACAGCACCACCACACTAAAAGCCTTTTCTATCCGCCTTGTACAAACTCAAGAGGAAAACTTAAAAAACTAACAAGAAGCTCAGCCTCGCCCTTTATTTATTAAAGGCCCTGATTGTGCTCCTAATAAGTCCTGTCAGGGGAGTAAGGAGAAATGACATATACAGAGCCCTGCACAACCAGATTAGGGATGCCCATGATGCTAGTTTGGGGCACTGGAAGAAAGACATGGGCTAAGCACCGATACTCCCTCCCCCAGTACGTGGGTGAGGAAGGGCAGGGCATGGGAGGAGTTTTGGATTTGTCCCTCCAAGTGGAACAGTTACAGAAAGAAAAACCAGTAAATTACTCTGTACAAGGAGCAAAGGAGTCACATTTCCTCCCCAGAGCAACTTCTGGGACAATGCACCCAATACTGGCCCATATTCCGAGTATTTTGTATGCCCAAGATGCTGCACCAAGCATGATGTGGCTCCATCCACAACAATCAAAGGTTGTGCTGAAACAGCATAATTTAACCTTTAATGGTTTCATTTTACCCAGGAAAGAAATGAAGAAACTAAAGCACTGCCTTCATGGTCAGTACTATATACACTTCAAAGCAATTTGATATCAAAAGGCAATAATTCATAGTGAGAAAATATTGTGAGTAAAATTAACATGAACATGCACAATCTGTCTTAGCACATCACTGGAATGTGTGTTATTCATTGAAAAATTAAATTGTAGCCTCTCAACCCAGCTTCACATACTGAATGAGAATATATATGCAAGTTTTTAATTTAAAGACTAATGGGGGAAGGAGGAAGAGAGAGAGGGAAAAACAGGCTGATTCACTAGTTCCAACAGGAATCCATAATTTAAGACTGAGCTGCATGACAAATCAAGTCAGTCATTGTTTTCCTACTTGGCTTCTGAGGCCAGGGCTACATTACGAATTACATAGCTCATAAGTTGGGGTATGATGAGATGAGATTTGTGACCAACATAGCTGTGCTGGCAAAAGTAAATGCAGTTATACTTGCAAATCTGTGCTTTTGCTGGTATGGCTGATTTTGCTCCAACAAAGGAGTTCAGGGGAGAATAAACTATGCCAGCGAAAGCGCAATTTTGCCAGGATAGCTGCGTCCACAGTATGAGTGCTTTGCTGGTATAATATAGTAGTACAGCTACACCAGCAAAGCCTTCCAAGTGTAGACATGGCCTGAGAGGTAAAGCATAACTGAAGAAGCCTTTTCCTTCTAAAAGGATTGGGGTTTGGTAGGGGACTGAGTTGAAGTCTTCATGTTCAGTTTGGTGAGCTGACTACAGTGGTTTCCTTCCCTCCTGCACTTGAGCTTTCCAAAACTTAGATCTGGGTAGAAGGAACTTTTCCAGGAACTTTTCCCTTTCAGATATGCAGCTTGATCCTTTTTCCTTGCTTCCCCCAAAATAAGTTTCCTGTTCTGAATTCTAAGTATTCCCTCAATTTAAACAGCAGTTAAGAATTCTCAAATGGAAGTGCTACATGAAAGTGGAAAAATAAAGTCTACAATGGTCAACACTGGAAACTCTCCAACTGTTAGTGGATAACCTACAGCAACTCCTAGAGAGTCATTTTCCCTGAGTACCCAGGGGACTTTTCCAGGATCCATGACAGGAGACTCCTCAGCATCCCTGGTAGGAAATTCCTGCTCTCCTTTCAAAACTCTGTTCAAATAAAATGGGATTCTTGCCTTCTTCCCCTTCTAAATGCCAGTAATTGTATATTAGATCTCCTGCTCCTGTTTTCAAGATAGACTGACATTCCCTTGGGAAAAAAATATTTCCCCAAGATCAGAAATTTTTTGCCTCTTAAATTCTCTGTCTTCCACGTTACCCAACCTTTTCTCAGGGGCAGACATTTTTGTTCTGAATGTATCCACTGATGACCACAGTAGACTTCAGTTCTCCAACTTCAGGTAGTACTTCCATTTAAGATGTCTTAATTTCTTTTTTAGTATCTTTTAGACTGGGCCTCCGCATGTTACTCTCATAGGAAGCTGTCTGCAGTAGCAGTCAGTGGCTAGGCTCCAACTATGGGTCCAAAGACATTCCAAAGACATTCCCATTCCTCAGGTCTTTTCTTGAGTAAAAAATCCGTTAAAGTCTCATTCATTCTAGTGGCTTCGTTTTAGGACTGCACTTTAAAAAGGCACGTACAGAAAGGGTTCTGAAGTGAGTGTCTGAGGACCAGCATCTCTACTTTCCTAATTGCTACCATAGCTTTGAAAATGCCACTCCCCTGCTCATTCATATTTCTAAATATACTGCTGCAGCCACAATGTTCATATCACTTCTGCCAACGTTCACGGGTTCAAGTTTATTAGCAGAAATGTTTGTGGAAAGCTAAGTTTGAGTTTGCGGACTACTCGGGCAAAGCAAGTCTTCAGTGCACCTTCTGCAAGCCTGATTATAAAAATTATGTTCACTAGCCAATGAATAGAATAACATCACATGAGTTACATGACCAATCACAGCTAAGCAACACTATTCAAATAGTAAGCCATATAATAAGCATTTCTGGAAAAATGGATGAATAATTTCAAACAACAAATATACATGAGAAAACCACAATGTATTCATAGGAAATCAATGAACAAGGAGAGACCAAATTCAAATACATTATTAGTTGCATGTTATTTACTCAGCTGTACAGATATTTCCTTGTTCACTAGAAGTTCCATCAAATGCAGTCAATAGCCATTTTCCTCTTTCATATGGTGGTGCAGTCCCTCAAGACTTCAGTTCCTATGGGATGATCAATATTAAGGTACATATCAAGTTAATGAAAATCAAGTAAGCTATCCAGTGTATTATCCATGGGCCACACTTTCAATGGTTTAGGTGCAGGGGACTACCATCTCCTCCATTTTATACTCACTGTTCTGCTGGACTTTTCTAGTCAGGCTCTGTGTAACTCAATAAGATATTTACACACTATAGCTTTTCTGCACCAACACGTGGATGTGGATTCTTGGCCTGATGAAGTCAGAGAAATACTGCCATTAACTTCAGTGGGCTCAGGATCAGTCTATGCATTGTGTCTCTATTAGCCTAACTGCTTCTAGTTCAAGTCAGGGCAGGAAGGTGTTTGGTTCTTCTGTGTTGGAATGATTAAATAAGAAAAAAAGGGGGGGGGAGGGTATTCTGAATAACCTAGGAGAAGTTAAAGACTTACAAAAACCACCTTTTTTCCCTGCAGCTATCTGAAAAATTAAAGGAATAGTGCTGGCAATTTACCAGAGTCAAAAAAGAAATCCAGAGGATTTCTCCTGAATGATCTAAAACTGTAAACAGGAGTTGGTAAATCTCTTCTTTAGATAAGAATTAGTAATAATTTAGGATATTTGTCTAAAAGTATTTTGAAGAATTTTTCCTTTATTTACACAGAAAAGATGCTTCAAAATACTTTTATGTTTTCTGTTATAATTTCCAGCTCACCTTGCTTTTTTATTGTTATTTTTCTAAAGGAGAGCTGAGTGGAGCTAAACTTTTCTCTTTATAAATTTCTCACCTCTAATTTCTATGAATTCCTTGGGGGAGGGTTGTATGCACTTAAATTGTAGCGTTTTATGTTAGATTTAAGAATAAACTTGTTTCATAATTTCTTCTCATGTTCAGACCAATCCTTTAACTTCAGTGCAAGTTCTGGATGTGCAAGGAATTCATGCCTGGTCCTCTGACGCCTGCTCATTATTACTATAAGAAACCTTAATTAAAGAAGGAGGGAAGCAGTCTGACATGAGCACCCTTGAAACATGCTATTACAACACTTTACAGAGACAACCCTTACCCTCAAGCAGAGTATACAAACAAATCAGGGGTTACTTATGGCAGCAGCATTAATAATTAAATGTTCCTTCTAGAAGTAGAACAGGGAGACTTAGAGTTGCAGTTGGCTGGTAGGTCAGTAGCACCTGGCTGTTAGATGTTACCCTCAGGCTCCTGGGAAATTTCCAATGTGTCCTTCAGTTGCATAAAATGTGGGTGTGTCCATTTATTCCTGCTGTATGAAATTAGAAAATGGATGAACTGATGAGGATGATGATAATAGTAAGAGGAGTCACTGATTATCAACACACCCATATTAGATGGTCTGACTGATACAGGGAATGTTTCACAGCTCTTGTCTCTGTACATACAAGCTCAGATTGTCCCTGCTCATTGTGTAGTCAGAGGAGGGCCATCAAGACCCCTTGCCCAGTTCAGAAAACAGCCAGGACATTTGTAGTCCATTTGTTTCAGCGATCACTCTCTGGGGTGCAAACCACCCCAAAAGGGACAGATAAAGGAGCAAGGCATTCAACAGAGCTGGCTGCATATGGAGTGAGTAACAGGCAAAGAGGATGGTGTAGCTTTGGCACTCCTACCTTATATACCCAAGAGTTGGTGGGAATTGTAACTCACTGAGATGCAATCTTTCCCCGCACTATAACTTGGGCAGTGCAATGCCATACTGCAACCAATGCAGGCCACTGTTTTTAAAGCAAAATCTGTTCTATAGCCACAGTATCTTACAAATATTTCCACTGTAAAAGTGATCACATGTGCTCATTAAAATATTCCTGTACTTTGGGGTGCCTCTCTCTGGTTTTAGTTGGAAGCGTACATCCGGTGCACATTCCCAAAGGAAAAAAATCTACTCAGTGGAGATAGTTTCCATTAAATTTCTTCATTCACGTATGTACTCCAGTATAATCCTCTTAATTATTCTAGTCAGGATTCTATGCTTCAAAGCATATTTTGGACGGCAGGTGGTAGGTGTAGAATAGTAAGTGCCAACTGATCACCTAAATATCACTTCTGCAGAAGAATATGTTGCTTAACATTTAAAGTGTGAGAATTGAGACAGGCAAGCCAACTGTCTAGATAACACAGTTCAAACACCTGTACCAAACAATCTCTGTGTTTTCCTCTGAGCAACAGTATTGGAAACAAGAAACCTGCCAACAATTTCTTTTGCTGAATTCTTTACCTGATTTAATTCATTTTTTTCCACCCACTGCTGAATGTTTCTAATCTGAAACAAATCTAAACGAAGACACAGGCATAATGAGAAAGCCTCTCCAGAGGCTGGAACAGTTGCCATAGCAAGAGATCATTGATAAACTCACTCCACTGTTTCTATGTTCATTACCAATGGGGTTTTATCAATTTAAACTCTGAATTGGAGGATCTTCGGTTTCAAGATGGAAGAGACACTGGAGGAGTGACACTCTTCTCAGTAAAGCTGTGAGTATAACTGATTTTATTTTTATTTTTTTAGTTCACTGGCAGTTCCAAAAACTCAACAACAACAAAAAAATCAGTGGTTTGGGTCAAACCAAAGCCAAATTTTTTTAGAATTTTCAGCAAATCAAAAAGTAAAAAAAAATGATTTTTTGGACAAACAAAATGTTTTGTTCAACCTGAAACAAATCATTCCATCTCAGGCATTTTTATACAAAGGCAAAGGAAATGAAGGGCTAGATTCATAAAAACAACGGACAAGGGAGAGGTGGGAGCGTACCCCTTATACTCAATAGTCCAGTTGTTAGGGTATTCAGTCAGAATGTGGGAAACCCAGGTTCAAATCCCCGCTCTGGAGCAGGCTCTTGAACCAGGTCTACTCATGCCTAGGTGAGTGCCCTAGCCGCTAGGAGGAGGGCTCTCTGAATCTCTCCTCTTGAAGCTGTTGTACTTCATATAATTAATTAATTATTCATTGGAGCAGGACTGGAAACTGGGTCTCCCCCTTCCCAGCTAGCTATTGGACTATGGAATCATTCTTGCTGGCCAATGGCTATTCAAATATTTTATAGAAAGTGGAACAGCTTCAACAGGAGAGACTGAGAGAGACCCATGTCAGACTGCCCTATAGCCTGCTGCTTAGGACACTCACCTGGGAATGGGTAGACCTGGGTTCAAAGTCTCTGCTCCTAGGATTTCAAACTGGGTTTCCCTTAACACAGATGAGTGCTGTGGCAGATGGGGACATCAGCTCCACCTTCTCCTCCGCAGATTTGCCTAAATCCCCTTGTGAATCTAGCCCTCAAAATAGAAACGTTTCGTTCTGGAAATGTCAAAACGTTTCATTTCGACAGTTCTGAAAACTTTTCTCTTTTCATTTCAACCAAAACAGTTACACCAAAATCTACACAAATCCCCAAAACTTTTCGGTCGACCCAAATATGCATTTTTTTGGTGAAAAAAAAGTTTTGGATAAAAAATTTTGCCCAGCTCTACTCCTCATTTCTCCAAAAAGAACAAAATTTATAAAATGAGAAGGTAACATTAAGTCTAAGTGTTCTGTTGTTTCATTAGAAACACAGTGTGCATCTGGTGGCAGAAATTTACATGTCTATGTAACATCTACAGTGTGGAAGTTTTCAGCTATAGGCCAGAGCCACTCCACTGAAGTCAAGATTGAACCCTTAAAGAGTGATGGTGAATGCTAAAACTATAACATATCTTGGACAAAATAAGTCCATACAGTTCTCATTCTTTCACTGTTGCTCTTGCCTTGTTTATTCTCTAAGGTGCTAAAACACCCTCAATTCCCAATCCCAGTAGTCTCAAACCTTTGACCCTGTAGCCATGGCACACTTAATGAGGCGATTATAACCTTAAAATCATTCCCAATACTATAGTTTAGGATATCAAACAAAGGATAAAGGTTTCATTGCAGGTTTAACAGAAGGTGACACTGGATTGTAAAGAAGAGTGCTCTTAGTCAAACACAATATACCCCAAAATTACAAAAAGAATTATGAAAAATTGCTAAGAAAGAAAAGTTTGAGGGTTTTTTGTTTACCCCATTATGAAAACCATTATTTAACACAAAAAGAAAGGGAAAAAAGAGTAATCAACAAGAAACTTTGAATTATTATTTAGAAGATAGAGATGGAGAAATCTCTAAAAAGTTTTATTCAGATTGGCACTAAAAAGTTTGGATGCTTACCCAAACCTTTTCCCAACTATGACCATGAACCTGAAAACAAACATTTGGGTAACATTCTGTATGTGACTAGACCCATTCAGTTCAAAGGACAAGAGAGAGACTATGATTTAGCTGTATAGACTACATTAGTCAAACTGGACAGTCTCTATGTAAAAGAATAAATGGACAAAAATCAGACGTCAAGAATTATAACATTCAAAAACCAGTCGGAGAACACTTCAATCTCTTTGGTCACTCGATTACAGACCTAAAAGTGGCAATTCTTCAACAAAAAAAAACTCCAACGAGAGACTGCTGAATTGGAATTAATTTGCAAACTGGATACAATTAACTTAGGCTTGAATAAAGACTGGGAGTGGATGGGTCATTACACAAGGTAAAACTATTTCCCCATGTTTATTTCCCCCACCTCCACCCCCACCCGCACCCCCCACTGTTCCTAATTCTTGTCAACTGCTGGAAATGGCCCACCTTGATTATCACTACAAAAGTCCCCGCCCCCCACTCTCCTGCTGGTAATAGCTCAGCTTAAGTGATCACTCTGGTTACAGTGTGTAACACCCATTGTTTCATGTTCTCTATGTATATAAATCTCCCCACTGTACTTTCCACTGAATGCATCCAATGAATTGAGCTGTAGCTCACGAAAGCTTATGCTCAAATACATGTGTTAGTCTCTAAGGTGCCACAAGTACTCCCATTCATATGGAGTTATATAGTTGAGTTAGGTGCTCAGAAGCCAGTGATGGGTATTGTATGATCAATAGAGATTCAGAATAAATTCAGAATATCAGCTCTAACTATGGATACATAGTACCTTAATAGTATTCACAGTCTATGCACTGCCAGCAATTTTAGTTTTCTAAGATGTAGATTTGTGAACACATACTATTATGTGAGCAAGTTTCCCGAAGTCTGTAGAGAACCTGTATTATGTATCCATATGGATTTGTGCATGTATATTACAATCACTCCCCAACCCTTTGGTCTATATGGTGGGAGTGCCCAAGCCACACCATCCCTTAGGCCTGCTAGCCACTCCATGCTCAGCCAGCTCTGTTGCATGGCTCACTCCTTTCTCTGCCCTCTTTATAAGGAATGTCAGATGACAGATTTGCTGTAATAATAGGCAGATTGAGGGTGGGAAGGGTTGGCTTGTTTTTCATTACTCTGCTATTAGATATGTATCTAATGAACATTAGTCTCCACAATAGTGACTTTCTGTATGATGCAAGAGCAAGACATGTTACATTAGACAATACACCACTACAGTAATTACTAGAACATGAGTTGCCTCTGAGAATAGAAAGCTCAGAAAAAGAGAATTATACCAGAGGGCGGAAGTACTCATCTGCAATCTTTCTCCTTAAGACTTCAGCATATGCTGTAATGGATACAGTGGCCAGCGTACAGATTTTCAGCATAATATGGTATTATATTTATCAGAACTACAGTATATATGACTGATCATTCATTCATTTCCTATGTGACAATAAATATTCAAAGGCTAAATGTAAGGCCCCCCACTAATTATGCAGGAAGATGAATTATTTCATGTGTTAGTTGTATACAAACCAGTTTCACTATCTGTCAGAGATTAATAGGGAAAAGATGAATTTGTCACACCTATTAATGAAAAATGACTCAGGTGATGACAATTATTTTCTAAGGAATATAAATAATAAATATGAATGTTACCTTTTGAACTAGACCCAAAAGTTCAATTTTGAAATGAGAAAAGTGGCAGGGGTATGAATTTAGAGCTAAGGCAGTTTTCTTCCTTGTTTGTTAGTTAAGGAAAACAGCATATTAAAGCAGCTCCTTCTTGGACCTATGTGCATAGCCCTACGTTTTCTAATTTGAATCTAAGCCTGTTTTGGGTCCTTTTCTATGGGGTTTCTCTCTGCTCAGTCAAATATAATTTGAAATCCAGCAAAAGCTAATAGGTCAATATGTAAGAAAATGCTAAATTAGAATCACAGCTGCTCTTTACCATTCTTAAAGGGCCAGTGCATTGTTCTGTTTTGGTTTACAAAGGTAGTTTATGTTTTTCAAATCAGAGCAATCGTACATGGATCCACAACATCAAAAAAATATCAAACACAAAACTATACTCTAGCCCTTTAAAAAGGAAGAGCAACTTCCATCCAGAAAGCAGAGATAGGTAATTCTGCACTGAATTGATACCAAGATGCTAACTCTACTCTTTCCAAACAAGTCAGTCCTAAGCATTCCATTAGCTTTTAGATTTAGCTAATTATAAGATTATAAATTATTATTATTATTTGTATTACCATAGCACCTAAGGGACTCTGATTTGATGTCAGCTTTTCAGCAGAACTTTTTAGATCAGGCCTGTCAACTTCAAGGATTTTTTTTTTTTTAGATTCACATGTATTACCCCAATATTAAACTTAACTCCCCACACTCTCTTCCTCATACATAACAAGTCACTGACCAAGAGCACTTGTTTTTCCAATCATTTAGTGTAAAGTTTTAAAGTACCAGTGACATCTCTAACTTTTGAATTTGTTGCCTTCTGACACTAGGCATTCCTAAACTCTAATCTAGGCTCTGATTTAAGGACCTAGCATAATATCATGGAGACACATTCACCAGATTCCCAGGCATGACTCTCAGACAACAGAAGAACAGACTTTCCTCAGGTTTACATTGAGGCAGATGCATGCTAGAACAGGACTTGGGGAATTTAGTCAGCATTGATACTGTTCTAAGCACCTTTGACCAAGTCTGAAATACAAAACCTAGCTACAACATGACTGGACACATACACTGTACATAGTATATTAAGATAGCCATCAGATTCGATTTACAAAACTTGATATTGATTCCAATAAGATTTCCACAGCAGATCTATATCTGTCTTCATTTAGAATCGGAAGAAGCTCAACCTGAGTTATAGGAGTGCTAATAGTTTTCACATCTACCCTCATCACACCTACCCTTTCACACCCACACCACACCTATCCTCATCACCAAATACCAATTTGTATATTTAAAGTACTCTCACAACAAGCTATATATATATATATACACACACAATTTTTCTTCATGATCTGAAGGCCTTTCCCTAATGATTCCATTTCTTCAGATTCCTTGTACCATACTGGCCTAGTTAAGTAAAAGTGGTGGCACCATAACACTACAAAAAGACAAACAATGTCTACTTCACTGTTAGAAGGGGCAATTACAATACATTTTTACTGCATTTTGAAAACAAATTGATTGCCATTCTGGGCATAAGTGCAGAAAATGTAACTATAAAGCAGTTATTTGTAGTGTTAAGCTGCCATAACACTACAAATATTATGGCTCAACATAACTAACTCTACCTTCAGCTAGGCAAATAGTTAAATGTTCTCTGGAGATTTCCAGCGTGGGGTAATTTACACCATCAAAGATGAGAGAGTTTATACTGTGCCATTCTCAAAAAAAACCCTAGTGATACAGGTTGTATTAAGTAACTCGCATTCCATGATGAGAAACTAGAAGTAAAAATCATGTCTTTCTCTTCAGCTCATCCAATTATTTGATTTGATTCCAAATGTGGTTTGTATATTCCACAAGAAAATTAACAAACATAAAAATAGAATTGGAAAATTGAAACTGAGAAAGCCCAGTCAGCTTCTCTTGTGGGATAGGGCTGAATGGCTGCTAAGAGAAACCATGTATATCGTTAAATAAAGTTCCTACTAAAATTCATCTGACTCCTGGGCTGTGGAGAGAGTAGGGAAATAGTTCTGTCTCCTATAACAAAGGATAAATTACAGTGGCCAAAACACAACCCAGAGCAATAAACTATGAGGAAGCCATACACTCCCTGTGACTTGCGGTATAATGTGAACTCTAACTATCCAGGTCAAACAGCAAATACCTTAAATGCAAGAAACTAACAGCCCTCATTGTTCTCCTGTAACTAAGAAATCTGTCCAGTGTGAAACAATATTTTGTATTTATATAGCTGCTTTTCATCCCAGAAAGCATTACAAATAAGAAAGCATCACTGAAAGGCAGCCACCTCTGGGGCAGAGAATGGAAAACAATGGACAAACAAAACACTGTATACCAACATGGGGAAAGGAAATACTTCTCAAAGAAACAAAAGAAAAACTCCTGCCCTTTCAAAAAGTGATTTGTGGCCTTTAATGTCAGCAGGGTCAGGGTCTCAGCTTTTGAGGTCCCATTTGGAAGACCCACATGCAGTAATGTGTATGGAGTACCTTGACAAGTGAATCAACCTTGTCAGGATGCTAAGTTGTGACTTCAGGAAGTGTAGGTATTTCAAAGTTGAAGTAAGTGCACTATCCTCTCTGTGGACTGTCTCTCTCATTCTGTTCTAATTTAATAGCAAAAACCAAGCAGTAATTCCAGCCAGCTCCTGCTGTTCCATTTAAATCAATTTTCATCAAATTATCACCCCTAGCAGTGATAAAAATATTAACAATTTCTTGAAGGGAGTATTGTATTTAAATATTTCAAACCTATTGGTTTGTTGTGTGCCAATGAGAGGGAAACATATCGACTTGGAGCTACAGCTAATGCTGGCTTTTATAAATATTCTGTCAGACAAAGAATGGCTCTCAATAGATTCCAATATGATGTACAGTTCTAAAGCAAACACTATACTGCTATACTGCTGAGAGGCCCAAAGGAAACTGCCATCACAATACCATAGACTGAATAATGGGATTTTTTTTAAAGTTTATCTTGCCTACCACAGAAGCTGAGCAACAGAGTAGATGGCTCAGCATGCCCCAAGTAGAATGTAGATTGATTCATCAGAGTCACTGAAATGCCAGCACCTCTAAGTAAGAGCCTCTGCTACACAGAAGGACAACGTTTGCTGGTGATTCCATTAGACAACAGAGCAACAGAGAAAATGCTTTTAAAGACTGATCTTGCTGACAGGTGGAAACATACGTCCATGTGGCTCATAACAATAGCTGCTTAGCCTACATATGCAAACACTGTACTGGAAACTATACATTACACAGCACTATGTATTTATGTCTTTAAGACCTAAATACATGAATATGCTCTTTTCTGTCTTGACCCTTTACACCGAAAAGGCCCCAGCTACAGTTGGAAATATAAATGTAAAAACAGATTAGCATACTTCTATCATCTTTAAACTACCTGGCAATTAGAGATGGTTAGAGAATTCACAACAAATAATTTATTTGGTTAATTTACCCCCTTTTTCCGTTCATTGATTGTTCACAGACTGATTTTTATGAATATGTTCCCTAGTTGTAACTTTTCAACGAATATCATGTGATTATGTGTGAAAAAAATTCAGCCTATGCATCACTTATTAATTTTACAGCTATTCCTTGGAGTATTTGCACTTCACAATTCAAGCTATGTGATTGGTCAGCTAAGTCATATGACATTGTTTCTATTTCCTGATAGGCTGACAAAGTTTATAAATAAATTATTAGGGCTAGGATTATCTCAGGAGCCCAGGAGAGACCATTTAGAGAACAACAAGGAGTCCGGTGGCACCTTAAAGACTAACAGATTTATTTGGGCATAAGCTTCGTGGGTAAAAAACCACTTCTTAACATTTAGAGAATGTGGCATCTTGTCACTGAAGACAATGCTGCTGCTGCCTATGAAATTGTGTTATTCGGCTGACAGGCCTTCAAAGCAATATTCATTTCCATTGGCACCTACACATGATGTTTGTGTGATATTGCAACACTACTAGGGCTGCTTTTTTTTGCCTCTATGACTTGTTCCCAAGTTCTAGTTTTGAATTTCTGGATCTTACTTCACGAAACAAAATTTCTCCATGG
This sequence comes from Natator depressus, assembly GCF_965152275.1. NCBI lineage: Eukaryota > Metazoa > Chordata > Testudines > Cheloniidae > Natator > Natator depressus. The sequence goes on from NC_134237.1 coordinate 50,665,308, forward strand.
ATTTTAAACATGAAACAAAAACTAAAGATGATAAGGCTGCTTGGGTTGTTAAAGATTTGGCCAGGTGGCACTATGCTTTTGTAATGGGAAAGGGGGTGCTGAAGTATTATTATGATCACTGTCACACTGTCCTCCTTCTGCAAGTCTGCTTACCCCTCTGCTGAAGCATAGGCCAGAATTATATCTTTTCAGGAGTTTTCAAAATGGTATTACTCAGAGTTAATTTTCAGAACTATGAGATGCAAAACCCTGAAAGTAGTCATTAATACAGTTCCTAGCCAGCTTCAGAGAGAGAGAATTTCTTAGTAAACAAAACCAACACTTAATACATACAAAATTATAGTAAATAGTTTTTGAACTACTTAGAAATAGCTTTTAAACAAAAGGTATTAGGCAGTAAATCTATTGGCTGTACAGCCAATCTATACAGATTTCCCCTTTTAGTTGCTGTTACATATCGTTTTTATAAATATATCCACTTTTATACTTTGGTACACGCATACAGACACATTGTCTTATGACCTCGCAGAGATGATTTCTCAGTCTCCATGGGCTGGCCTCAAAATTTTTCTTTGAGCCTGAGGAAAATGGCATCCTCTCAGTCCCCTCCCTACACTCCAGAATCTCTTCAGCAAAAACAGTCCAAAGATCTTTGCAGCCAGTAGCAATTACTGTCCCAGAGCCAACAGCATCCTCAAATTCCAGCACGACTGGGAATGTACAGCCTGTATCCAAAAGAAATCCTGGTATTGGGATGCTGCTTCCATAGTCACACATCCTTTGGCTCTGCATCAATGAATCACTGAGTCCACATGACTGTCCACCTCCCGTATTTATAACCTCTTCTCTTTGAGTGCCAACTAGCACAATTTTCAGAAGGTGAATATGTGGAATCTCCAAGACTGCTTGCCTTCAATGAAAACCTTTTGAACAGCTTCAGAAACAGCTACTGAGCATGCCTAGTAACTGCCACACTCTACTTCTGTGTGTTTCTGGGCTCTTTTATTAACTAAGTTGCCCTGCCCTGGTCTCTGCATACATTAAAGACTCAACTAACATCCATATCTCCTCCCTACTGCTTCTCTCCCTTTCTTTGGGCTTAAAAAAATCAAATACTGCAGTATAAGGATGAGGGTTATGCATTCCTTTGGAAAACTAGTACAATCACACATACACCGTACAAACACCAACAGCAAGGAAGAATTTTGGCATGTTGTATTCCAACAAATGACCTTTTTCTGGAATTTATTCACTATTCCAAAATGATTTGCTATCTTCTTCAGGAGCAGTTGCTTGTGTCAAATACTCAGAAGTCAAGTTGTTTTGACTGGACACTGGTAGCCTGGTAGATTTCTACACACTGATGGGGTAACTCAGCTTTCTTATGCGGATATTCACACTTACACATTCAAAACTTACTTTTCATCAATATTCTATAATATTCACTTAAAATTCACTAATTTGGTGAGCATTCCTGCCAGTAAAATATGCTAATATATTCACAGAAAGCAAACTCAAAGAGAGCATGCAAACATCGTCGAAGCACATTTGTACAAAGTTATTTTTTTAACTATCCACCCAGGTCCACAATGATTAACTTACTAGCAAATATAGAGAATTCAGAGATCCACTTTTATATACAGCTGTAGCTGTCTTTGTTGGGGTGGAGAGGTAGCAGTGTGGAAAGATGACTTGATGGCCAGCTTAAGTGCACATAGTGCAGCAACCCAGAAATCCCAGGCAGATAAGGAGTGAGCGTCCAGAAATCTCTACAGCTTTCTAACTAAAAATGAGACACAGAAAAATGTACCAGAAAAATAACTTGGCTCAGGTTTTAAGGAAGCATCATTTTTAAAAAGAAAATGCTCTGCACAGGTTTCTCACTAATGCTTTCAGCACAGTAGCTACTCAGCTATGAGGGCACTTTCTGCAGATTAAAAAACCTCAGCCTCAGTTAAGGGTGCCTGATTTCCTAATGTATGATTTATCATCAGTTTATCGGAAGTAGAGGAATTGCCTCTAGTCCTCTTTTATTCTCATCTCCAGTTTTCTTTTTTGCTGCCTGCCCCCTTCCCATCATGCTGATGTCAGAAAAATGGCATTTTCTTTTAGCTAGAGCAGTATTTTAAACCTTCATAGCTTAAGTGACAGGAAGGAAGCATTGCGGAAAAAGAGAAGTTTCTTTCTTGCCTTTGCTGTCTTCCAAAAGTATAAATCTACCAAGGACTAGCCAATTTCTGGTTCTGAAATTGTGCACACTATTAAACATCTGCATGACATGCACCCTAAAGGCCCAATCTACTTCCCACTGAAATCAACAGGAGCTGGACCATTCCCTAATTCTGTATTGGGTTTATGTGAATTAAAAATATATTCCATTTTAACAGTGGTGGGGAAGGAATTAAGTAAGGCATTCCTCAAAGCATGAGAAAATCATAGTAGTTGGGGTAGGGTGTCCAGACGTCCCAGTATTATTGGGACTATTCCCACATTAGGGGCTTTGTCTTATATAGGCAACCATTCCTCCCCCTCCCCACATCCCAGTTTTTCACACTTGTTATCTGGCCACCCTAAGTTGGGAAAGAAATGTCCACCTAACAAGAGGAAAAATATTGAACTGCATTTTTGTACAGCACCTACCACAATGGGTCCCTGATCCCTCTTTGAGGCTTCTAGGCTCTCCTGGAATTTAAATAATAATAAAAATGACTACTGCGGCTAGCAATTGTGGTAAATCACAGCACTCCAAAAAGCTGCCAATTGTTAAATATTGAATGCTTCCCCATCAGTTAAAAAAATCGTAAGAAATTGGACAGCAAAAGATGTGGGAATGACCTTTCTCTCCCTCCCTACTGTTTTAACAGACGTTAAGCACAAGTACTTATATTAATTAAAAAGGGAGGGGAGCACAATCACTATATTTCTGGCCTCTGAAGCCAAAAGCATCACAGTGCTTAAATAATTGAACTGTCTCACCTTGTGCAGTCAAGCTAAATTCCAACAGGAGTAATTAATCTTCATGTGGGTCTTTATCCCCTGCCTTGTGTATACTTGTACTCATAACCAAAGAAAAGCAATTCCACGTGTTGCCTGTTTCTTTCTGAAAGAAAAAGTGGGGAAAGAATAACTTGTCGTTTAAATTAGATCACTGGATCACTTCAGGAAACGCATCATCACATTTATAAAACAGGTAATAAGGTATGGTGGGATGGAAGCTAATAGACTTACGTATCCCTGTATTTTTAATAATTTTGAAATCAAACAGCTCTCAATTTGTCCTTTTCTAGTATTATTCTGAATATTTCTTAGCACACATTTCTGCATTAGTGCTGCTTTACATCTACAAACCAAAATAAATAAAGAATACAGAATAATCTAAGTGCTTAACCCACCAGGAAAGCATTTGCTGCTGAGTGTGACAGCCATCAGGAAATCCACCACCCTATTGTTCTTGACTACTTGGCTTCTCACACTTCTCACAGCTCTAACCTGGCACAATAGGCTCCATTTTACTTTTACTTTCCCTGAGAAAATATGAATCATAAACTTTCATGAGTTAAGAGGCACCCAAAGTAGCACTACTTGTGAGGCTGGGGCAGGGAGAAGCAACAGCTTTTAAACTTGCCACTCCAGCCTTGAACCATACCTCCCACCGCTCCTCATAGCCAGCCTTCTTTCATTATTGTTATACTGTTATAAAAGTTAAATCTGGAGCACAGGACACTCCCAATTTAGCATTTTTAAGAACATCCCAGCTGCCTGTTTGGAGCTTCAAGAAACAGAAGAGGAAAGGGGGCAGCAGACTATAACAAGAGATCTACATGAGGAAGAGAAAAAAATATTAAATTTTCCACCACCCAAGGTGTATACTAATGAACCAGTAAAACATGCCCTGGAGTATCTTAATGCTTTAATATTAAACGCTATGTGCCATGAGCATCAAAGCCTGTACACTGTAACAAAGCCTCCTCCCCCCCCCCGCCCAGCCTGACCAATGCCCTGGTGCTTAGCTTTACTCATTTTTCATATTTTCCATTAAGGAAACTCTTGGAATACAGACCTTTTTCCAAAGTGCATTGCTGCCCTCTAGAGTTGTAATAAAGAAAAATCTTTTCCAACAAGCACACAAAAACAGTTGAGAATCATCCCTTGTATCCAGTAGCTCTGATCAGATTTCTGTAGTTTGTCTTGTATTAATTCTCTGGACTGAAAGACCCTTAACATAGCGCAGTTGTCTGGTTCAGCCGGGTTAACTGATAATCATTATGGCATCCTATCCAAATATATGACCTGCGCTTTGCTTACAAAACAAACAGGGATTTTTCTTGAGTGCGGGAAGCTTCCCCTTTATAAATTAAACCATCTCTCCCAGCAGACACCCAAAATAAGCAATGTTTCATATAACCTTTAAAATCCTATTTGGGAGGCTCACTCAAAAGACATTTACTGAAAAGCCAAGCTCAAGGAAATCAATGTTTGGGTCTGACAGCCATTCGTCTACCAGACAAATGTATTTGGTTTTACACCATCCTTTAATCTTGATCCTGGGAATAGACCTTACATGGACACCCCTGAAAATAATATTACTGGTGATGTGTCAGGTCCCTTTTCTTGCTGGATAAAATCTGGGCTATAGTTTGATGATAGTAAATTATTTGAGTAATTTTATGGGGAAAAAAAGAGCATAACTGGAGTGAGTATTGTTAAAACGCTGCCTGCTAGAGCTCCCTTGTTGATCAACTATAAAGACATAATGTACAATTTATAAAGGGCTTTCTTTTTCTATTGCAAAGGGTTCCTAGTCATCAGCTTTCCTCAGCTTAAAAGATGCAGCAACACAAATACAGCCAACTGCCTTTTACTTTTAAAAAATTAATATTAATAATAATAACAATATCTTCTAACAACCTCCAGGGGAAAAAACAATCCTGCGCTTTCCAAACTGTTTTCTTTCACCAGTGAAAGTCTGACCAAAAAAATCCCTACAGATGGATTCAGGCCACAAAATATAATACAGATGTGGATTTCAAAACCCCTTCCCTCTCTACAAAAGAGTGTCAGAGGTGATCAGATGTGGTATTTCTATTCATCCCAGTATAGATTTAGAGGCCAGGATCAAAATTCAGGTCTGGATTCAGTCTTGGATTCTACTCTAAACTCACCAGAGCTCAGGGTTATTCAGATTTGGTGGTTTGGTTCAGAGCCATCTCTCTTTTAAAAAAAAAAAAAAAAAGTCCACAAAAGTAAAAATTCCAGACAGACAGCACCTGACTCTTTTTCATTCTGACTGAATAGTATGTAACAGCCACCTCCCCATAACCGCATCTACCCTGGAGCTTATTGCTTAGTTTTTTCCTCATTCTGTAGACATTGTTAACTCCTTCCTGTCCCCCGTGGTAGTCTAAATATAACAGACCAGAGCCTCAGATGGTGTTAATAAATTGACTTCAGCGTAACTATGCCAGTTTACACAAGGTGGGAATCTGGCCCAGTTTCTCTTGCCAAAAAGAAGCTGCAATATCAAGGAAACAAAGCTCCCTAATATCCTGATCAGGGTGAGTACCTACGTCCCCTTTCACTAGTTCCTTATTTCTTTTCTATACCACTTTTGTTTGACATAGAAGTTGTGTATGTTTTTTGAGGAAGAAGACAATAATATGAAGGCTATAATTTTCTTTTGATACACAATCTCAGGTTTCCTTAATATTATTTACATAGCAACATAATTGGCTCTGCATTGGTGTCTGGGTTTTATCCAACACCCATCACCACAGCACCTGTGCACTTATCAAGCATTAAGTGAAGGATATAATGGATTCTCACTCCTTCAACATTGATTAGATTTTAGTAGGTACATTTGTGCCAAGACCATTAACAGTTCTCTTTCCCAAAGAGTTTATTGTCTAATTGCACAGCTGAGTATGATACAAACAGAAGTCAGTGTAAAGTTACTTCAGTGGGACTATTTACTATCTTTTTATGTCAAATGACAATTTATGATATATGATAGGCTAGACAAACCCCACACTGTACAGTGCAAGAAGAGGCTGATGGTCTGTTCAAGCGACTGGTGTTGAAGCCTGAATGCACAGCCCTTCACACTGAAGGAGTAGAAAGATAGGAGCTTCAGAGCTTGACTGCTATAGCAAAGGGATCTTGGGTCTGCAACAGAGAGGCCTGAGGGAGCGGGCTGAGCAGCACTGAATTAGGAGCCCTATCAGCTCATCCAAGATTGGGGATAATGCTTAGGCTCAACTTTATGTTGTCTTATTGTTAATTTACTTGTTCGTGTAGTGGGCCCTTCATGAAGAGGCTTCCTCCCAGCCTTTATAGCCCTGGCTAATAAGGCTGACACTTGCTGCCCATTACCAGGCAGACACAGGGCTATCCACCCAGCCCCAATCCATTCCCCTTGACTGGGGGCTAGAGTGGTAGGAGCTGATTAAGTGCTTCTCCCTCACTATGGCTTCCACACCCCATGAAATACAAGAATCTTGTCAAGAGGTGGTGAACACATGAGTTGATGTGATAGATCCTTGTCTGGTGGAAGTAGGGTGACCAGATGTCCCGATTTTACAGGGACAGTCCTGATTTTGGGAGATCTCTCTATTACCCCCCACCCCTGTCCCAATTTTTTACACTTGCTATCTGGTCACCCCAGGTGGAAGAGGTGATGTCTCCTTACAAGCTGAAGGGAGAAGAAAATAATTTTTTACCACTGGTGTTAATGATGCATCCAAAGTTAGTAATTATTTGAACTGGACCATCTGACTTCACACCATTTTGTTAAGTCAGGGTGGGTGTCTATGAAGGAAAGGGTGGACATTATTCTACTACTTTGAAGCATTTCCATCTTCTGATTAGCATCACTTCAGTCTTACACATGTTCAGTTTGAAGCAGCTGTACTTCATTCAGGAGTCAGACCCTAGGCACAGTATTTGTGGAAAGTGGAGTCTAACTTTCCAGGCTCAAAAGCTATCATTTGGCATGGGCAAATGACAGAATGGAAGGTCTAGCTGGGGCTATCTGAACATTTAGTCCTAAACATTATAGACCAGAGATTTTATTCTGCATATTACTACTTTTCAGCAGCTATAATTGACCAAAAATTGTGAATTTTTTTAAAACATTGAGTTCAATATATTTTAAGATATATCATATAGATATATATTACCTGTACAGTAGTAGCAATGGGACAAATATTGATTTGATAGCATTATGGACAGAAGCCTTTTTATAATTGTGATACTAAAGTATGCTCACTAATGGTCATTCACAGTACAGCTTTTTGTTCTCTTTACTTAATTTAAATTTTTGCTTGGTTAGTACAATTTTTACAATACTTAAATCTCTCCCTCCCCTTTTAAAGTTTTTATGAGATATATGACCTTTCATAGAAATACTGTACAGTTAAATTTGTCTTCAGCAGTACAACAAATCACAAGCAAAAAAAACAAGTATATCATGCTGAGCATACAAGGACTAAAATTCTTTGCCATACTTCAGCCTGGACTCCATTGAGAACAACTGTTGGAGTTGAAAAACAGAGGACAGGGTTTCTTTTAAATTATTCTTTTTTTAAAAAGGCCAATTTTCCCGATTGTCTCCAGATGGTGGAATTTTATAGCCAAATTACCTATTCCCTTGACTAGAGGATATTGCAGTGGGTTTTTTTCACAAAAGTCTGGTGTTTGCAAAATGCCAAACTGCATCTGAGGGGAATGGTCCAGTCAACAGAAATTCTTGTTTATTTAAGCTGGTATTATGCTAAAGAATTAAGGCCCAATGTATAAGTTGTTCCATGTCAGAAGACTCCAGTAGGGCAGCTTGTAGAATTCAGGCCTCAAATCCCCATCCACCCCTCGTTCCCTCTACCCATCCAATCTCTTCGTATTTACATCACTTCAAACCAGCAAAAATAAAGAGTTCTTTCTACTGGTACCTCTACAAAGATTCAAAATGTTTAGATAACTATTTTACATTAGCAAGTATGGTAGCACACTAACCCCACCAAAAAGAGGGAGCTATCAAGTAACGCCCAGGCCTTTTCAAAAAGCTAATAGTTAAATTTCTAAAAACACTCTTTCTCCAGAGCAACATCCTGTGTCTTGGACACTAAATGTCACTTGCAATAAGTTTTTCTTAGCATACAACATTCCATTTTGCATCGGAGGCTTCCACTGATTCTTTGGTGGTACAAAAGGATTTAGACATAGGTGAAGTGGGTAGGTACCTAGGGAACTATAACTAAGGAGATAATACTAAGAATGCTATGGTCACTCATCAATAGGTCACTTATAAGATACTTTAACCAGCTATGGAGTTTATGCTGCCTTAATCCTACTCCCAAAGGAAGCTTCATTTACTCCTTAGGTTTTGTCTCCACTTACTGTGGATCGATGCTGCGGCGATCGATCCACCAGGGGCGATTTTGCGGGTCTAGTGAAGGCTTGCTAAATAACTGCTGATTGCTCTCCCGTCAACTCTGCTACTCCACTTGAACTAGAAGCATAAGGTAAGTCAACGGAAGAGTTTCTCCCGTTAACACAGCGCAGTGCAGACACTGCAATAAGTCAACCTAAGGTACGTCAACTCCAGCTACGTTATTGCATAACTTAAGTCAACTTAGCCCCGTAGTGTAGACCTGCCCTTTGTCATATGCAAATGGAGATACCTTTAAGTCTCTAGAATTATTTGTTTTGAATACTACTGTAGAATCAGCACTAATGCTGCTGGACCAAAGCATTCTGAGAGGTGTTGGGAACTCAAGAGTGTAAAGGCTTCTATATATCATGTTACTGATAAGGAAATGATACAGCTAAAACAGGGTATTACCCAGGTTGGAAGAAAGAAGGCAGGGGAGCAATGGAATGGTCAGTGACTGCTTAACTGGGGCAGTCATAAATTTGTTACTTTAGCTTAGGGCAACAAAGTCACACTGCTGTTGCCTTGTAGTAGCTAGATGTAAGCATTCTCAGTTTTAATACAGATGTACTAGTGAAACACCCAACTACACAGATTACCATCAACAAGATTGCATGACAGGACAGAGAAATCAACCCCTTCTATGCCCAAAACAGAATAGGCTGTCTGGAATATAAAGAAAATACTGTACACAGTCAAATGATAAGGAGGAATGAAAAATGAAACGCTCTCATGCGTAACAGTTTCCTAATCGATTGGTGCATTGTACCACGTTCACTACTTTTATTTGTTATGAGTGGCACCTCACCAGCACAGGACACAATAATGATCTCTTTGAATTCAATGGAACCAAGAAGTAAAACTCCTATTGATGTGAATAGAAGCAGGATTGAGGCCACAAGTCATTTCAAATCATATAGTAAATATAGACTACAAAACTGAAAAAAATATTGCAAGAAGATGGAAGCAAGAGAGACTATAATGACAGTTTTGTATCCACACTGTCCATTCATCCAACAGGGATTTTTTTCATCTATTGTAGCCTGTAAATAGGATTTGCAGATAACTGGGCTCTTTAGAGATACTTCTGCACCTAAATGACCACCATAGTAGGAGAAAAGTTATAGAGGACTAAAATAGCACAACACAAGGACAATTAGACTCCTTCCCAGTGATTAAAAGTGATGAATGCTGTAGGAGGTAATGAAGTGGAGTTAACTATTAGCAAATTTCTCCTTCATTCATACAGTACCTCTAAGCCTACAAAGACTCTCATGGGTGACATTGTGCTTTTGTAATACGTGACAGGCACAAAAGGAGAAAAACACCACAGAAGAGCAAAGGAGACAGCTTGAAATGATGTGGGATTAATATATATTAATAAGTGTAAGGCTTTATATTGCCATCGTTTCAAGATTCAGCATTTCTAGTGTCCATAAATTACAGTAAGGCACAGTCAGAAAACAGCAGGCTGGTGAGTGACGAAAGTAAACATGGCCATCACAGAAGCAATATAGCTTGTAATTGAGTATGGCTGAGAGGTAAATCCTCATCCATTCACCCCATCTGGGGAAAAAAAATCACATTAAAAGAGCCCTCTTCCTTTTTACTGATACAATATCTGCCCTACCAATATGCACAGACATACTTTTGTAATCAGGAAAAAATCAGAAAAATTTTCAAGAGTCATTTCATCCTGTTTTAAAATCCCCTTAAAAATGCTGAAGGAAATGTTTGTTTACAGTATCTTAAATTTCTCTACCAGGAAAGGAGTTTAAGTTCAAGTATAACTGTGGGGGAGGGAATAGGGAAGATGATGGTGGGTGCGGGGGAGAGAAATGAAGGGAAGGCAATCATACAAACAAATCATCCATCTTTTTGGCTCTGCTTTCCCAGCAGCAATAAGGCAATGCAAAAGCCTTATGTCCTGTACAGCCTTCCAAGTACAGAATCAGTATAGCACATCCTCTCTGTCACTAAGATGCAGGAAAAGATCAATTTCTTGAATCTGTTGGAACAATAAATAGAGAACGTACTATCAATCCCATTAGGGATTAAAGAGAAAGAAATTACTTATAGTCATCACTAGTGTGTTGCCAATATTCATAGAAATATGTTTTTTTTAATTAACAGAGTATAAACATTAGTAACTGAAATCTTCATGATCTTCACAGAAAAGATCAGTACATCTTATGCTGAAGACTCTTGTTCATTAATAATCTGGGGCTGGCCCAACAATCTAATGGTAGCATCAGTGTCCATGCTGGGGATCCAAAAATGGTTATCAGACCCCAGGCCTGGCTGGGTCTGTTGGGATAAGCAGTTATGTTCTGCCTGGGGGAGAGGAACCGCACACAAACTCCATGCTGAAATAGGAACTTGCTGATGGGTTTACAGAAATCAAAGAAAAGATTAGATAGAAAATCACTCCTGTATTAGGTCTTCTAGTCTCCCCTCTTCCCCTGGCAATAGGGAAGAAAATGTACTCTAACATATATTTTCCACTGTTTTTTTGCAGTACAGTTTTAAATCGCTTGTGCAATATGGCACCTGTGACTTCCATCTCACTCTCAGTGATATTCCTGATATTCAGCCTTTTCTTAATTTCAACCCATAACTCCCAGCCTGAACACCATTTTCCCTGGTGTTTACACCCTTCCTGCATTTGTAGCCAGTTATCACATGCCCTTCCTTTGATTGAGCACTTAGCCGAAATTTGGCTCCCATTGTAAATCAGTCCCTGCAGCCCCTTAATCATTTTTGTTCCAGCAGGAGCTGCATACAGCCCTTCTCAGCTGAAACTAGTGTTGCCATGACATCATGCCCAGCTGTGAAGATGGAAACTTGAAAACTAAAAGGTGGTAATGGAGGGATGCCTGAGGACCCCTCAGAAAAATCATAATCTAAATAAAATCCAGGTGAAAAGACAGAGATTTTGAACTGCAGTCCCTCTCTTTCCTTCTCTTGATTAAAAAATGGGCCCATCATTTTTAAAAACTCCTTCTCCCACCCCCAAAAAAACTGGAGACCAGAAGAAGATATGAAAAGGCAGAGTATAAACTGCACCCTATGGTCCAGACAAATCCATACGCATTTGCCATGTGAACTTCAACCAGCATGTATAGTTTCAGTAAGGGCAGATGCTCTGTATAGGAAAGAGGCAATTATTTACCTACATTCTGTAAACACACTCTCCTTTGTGGCTCTTGAAGAGCAAATTGCCTATGACCAACATAACTGGCTTAGATGTGAAAGATTTCCATTATGTGTAGCACAGAGTTTGTGGCAGCTGGTGACATCAGCAGAATCAGGTAGACACCAGTAAAAATATGGTAACTAGCAGGCATTTGAGATGAAACTCTCCCCTAAGGGTTTGTCAACACACAAAGTTGTACCATTTTAAGTATACCAGTACAGTTAAAGCAGTTCAGCTCTCCTTCCCTGCCCGCATCCGCCCAAGTATGGATGGAGTTATACTAGTATGAAGGTGTTTATATAGGTATAACTCATTGTTGCGTGGAATATTTTGGGTTTAAAAAAATAATGACATCCCTAGCCAGAATACCTATACCTACATAAAAACTGCATATAGACCAGGTCTAATTCAGATGTGACTGTGTAGAGACAGATATTACTACTACATACCAGGCCATATGCATCACTTTATGCCCTCAATCCTACCCATGCTGCTATTGGGAACTTAGGAAAGCACCTTTTTTCATGAAACTTACACACAGTGGTCTCTAAAAGAGTGCAATTTATACCCCCTTTTAATGGTTTCAGCTAAAGCCAGTTGAAGTGCATTGAAAGACAACCAATGACTTCAGTCGGCTTTGACTCAGGCCCTAACTGTACACCACCCACCAGACGTGATGACTGGTCCTATATATGTCTCTGGGACAAACTTAAACTGAGACGAGGAAAGGGAAGACAAGAGCAAGCCTATGTAGATCACTGACTGTATGTTAAATGGGCTTCAATATATTTTAGAAGAAACACACATTCCAGTAGTTGTTTTCAATCAATAAATAACACAGAGGTTGAATTGTTCACCTGCAACCTCATTACTGCCCCCCAGCTGAGGTGGAATTATCATTTAGCCTCAAGGTTACTTGCAAACTAAAAGTTACATTTACAGAAACATCTATTTGCCAGCCTTTTATTTTTTCCTTTATTTCCATTACAGGCAGGAACAGAATTTGACACCCACAAGGACCCTTCTCAGCAGGGCATTATATATCACAGCATAGAAATCCATAAATGACAAATTATCCCTGATAGCACTGTGTCTCTGCTGACCTGCTCAAGGTTTAAAGGCGGCTGGCAATTAAATGTCATGGCTACAGATCTGTTAAAGGCTTAGGGTGGGCTGTATTTATATCAATCGAAGGGAATTGAACCAAATTGCATTTTGTAGGTGTATTTCTCAACTGAATTCAAATAGTACTCATTCTTTTATTTCTCTTATTGAAATGATCTTTCCAGTTCGCTCTTTATGTTTCATTGCTTAACAATTTGAGTTCTAACTTGCACTGGCAATTGCTTGCGTAAATTAAGTACATTACTTTAAAAAATGCAATCTGCCAGGGACTGAGAAAGTAGAATGATATTGCATGCCATGACTCTACAATATTTATGGATTTGTAAACACAACTGTGCTACAGTGTATTATAAGGAGCTGGTGACGGATTGAAAATAAATGCAACTGACCTTTAATATTGCTCTTTTTAAAACGTTGTGTACATTCAAAGATAATAGAGTTGCTTTTTCCACCTGTTCTTTTAGTTGTTACTTTGAAATATTGATTTTTAAAAGTTGTAATAAAACCACCACTCCAACTCCTTTTGATCAAGTGCACACCTGGCTACAGTATATGGAAAAATTCATATGCATAAAGTTGGACTATGTCCTCTCCCATCACCCCTTACTCCCCATGCAGCAGCCAGGCATAATTGCAGGCAATCCATTTCAAACACAAGAATTGCTCTCTTAGTGCTCATGTTTTCGGATGGCCAGGCCCTCTGCAACCAGCAATGGTTAGCAGGGCCAGCTGTGCAGAGGGAAGTATACCCTAATACAGGTGCAGCTGAGGGCCTACCCCTGGAGCTCTGGGATTGACTGTCTCTTCCTGAAGTGCAAAGCCCCCGGCTTTCACAGCAGGAACAGTCAGATGTACAAAATACAGTAAGGGACATCTGAACAGAGTTATCATTCAGCATACTGTATGCAAATAGTGCAGCAGCCTAGAGCCTGGAAGAGAAACAGTGAGATTTGGTGTACTCTCTTTGGGCAACACCTAAGGGCAGGGTTGAGGAGAGGATTGTTGTAAGATTACAAAAACAGTGAGAGGGAAGCAGAGGCCTGTTGTGGTCACAGAGACAGTGTGGGCAACCAGCAATAGAGACTGGGGAGAGGAGGAGAAAGACCTAAAATTTTAAATAGTTGGTTGGCTATGGATAAAACCCCAAACTTTAGAGGACCTATCAAACCAAGCCTCTGAGTTTACTAAGGTTCATTCCCTGTTAATGATATGGTTGGGTCTGTAGCATGCACAAGTGTGTATGAGAGACAAGGCTGAAAACTTTTCACTGGTTATCATCATCATCATGTTGTCAACCAGAATTTGTAGTCAGGTCCCAAGAAATGAAAGCCCAGTTCTCTAATTAACTGTCACCTAGCCCCTGTTTTAATACAGTCTTCTCTTGCCTAAATGTAATGGTTAGCTATAGAAAAGCAGCCCGTGTGAAAAAAATACATCAAACATTAAAACTGTGTAATCTTTTAATATAATTACCTTTGGGTTGTATTGTACCCTTCTCAAAATTGAGGTGCATTATGTCACAGCCACAGAATAAAACAGCACCATTGGTCTGGTGAAACTATAGCTTCCTGCACACACATGATTCATGTGTCTCTGCACTTTTAGAGTAAATAACCAATATCTTATGGTCCTTTATTTAACTTTCCACTGTCATAAAAAAAAATGCCCAGCCACATAAGTAAGTGAAGCAGTCTCAATATTAACTCTGACATTTCCTGGATTTTTTTCTCAGCACCCACATGCTGAGTATTAATAGTTGGATTTTCAAAAAGCACTCGATGGCCAATCTGTGCTCCTACTGACGTCAATAGAAGTTTCACTGTTGAGGTCAATGAACCTATGCACACAGTAAGCTAAAAAAAAGTTTAGACAAATCCTTTTTTTCAGTCCCTAAGACACCTGTAGCAAAGTTGCCACTCCAGCATACCTCTTTGTAGCCAGATGTAGTGATACTACTGCCTTAGTTTCTGCCACTGTCCTTAGAGCTATTCTGGCCATAGGAGCAACCTGGCCCTCCACCAGAGTCCAACCCCTTCCGGGACTTCAGAGTCTTTTATCAAAGTCCAACCAAAAATATGAAACAAACAAACCTTCAGTCCAGCCTGGCTCAGGGGGCTGACTGCCTCATAGTTGCACCTCACATGATAAGGTCTTTCCCCACACCTCCTCCCCGGCTCCTGTGCCTCCACAGTCCAGGGTGAGAACACTCCTCCCCTTACTCAGGGATGCAGGCAGGCTGAAGCTCATCAGTGTTCCTGCCTCCAGCTCATCCTGGAAGAAAACTCTCTCACGGTCTCAGCACGATTTGGAAATCTCAGATGAGTCAACAGCTCTCTTCATATTGTATGAGTTCTAGATTGCACCTTGCATTAAGAAAACAATTAATTTGAAGGCCTTGTGACCTAGGGAAGGACAAGAACTTGCATTATTTTTTAAATAGTCATGTAAAGCCCTGTAGAGAAAGTGAGAAATCTGCTGAGATATCTCTAAGTCCCAGATGCAACAGGATACCTGTCAGAAACATGGTTGGGAGCCAGGGGGTTGTTTTGCAAGCAGACAGAGCAGGGGAACCAAAAGTCCTGTTGGTTGATGTGTAAATGAAACTGGAGATTAAGGAGCCTGTGGTGGGCAAGATGCAGGAAGATGGAACAAGGGGGTGAACTTCAGAGAAAACAAGGGTAGGCTAAAGGAAAGGGTAGGAGGACAGGGTCTGATTGTAGAGTCATAGAGTTTAAGGCCAGAAGGGGCGACTAGATTATCTAGCGTGACCTTCTATAGATCACAGGCCAGCACCACCCCAAGCATCTGCCCATTAAACCCAACAACGGAAATGGGACCCACAGGAGACTAGACTACTATGTGCCACAGGCCAAGGTACTTCAGTGCCCAAGTTCCCTGGCCCCGCAGAGAAATGATTAAATGGGATATACCCAGATAACCCTGGCAAGTGACCTGCACCTATATGCTGCAGAGGACCCCTAAGGTCACTGCCAGTTGGAACTAGGAAAAAATTCCTTCCCTACCCCACATATGGCAATCAGACAGATGCTGAGCATTTACTAGTCAGCCATTGGGAGCTTGGGCGTATGGAACAGAAAACAAAGGGTATGTCTTCACTGGCTGAGTTACATCACCGTTCAGAGAGCACTGGAGGGAAACCGCTGTTGTATGTTCACACTGTCAGGTGTGTGCAATAGCGTGTTCACACTTGTGGCACTTGCATCAATATTCAGAGCGGTGCACTCGGGGCAGCTATCCCACATAGCATCTCTTCCTCTTCTGCTGCTAAGAGTTGTGGGAAGGCGGAGGGGCTCGCAGGGCATCCTGGGACCTGTCCCAATGCCCTGTGATGCATTGCTTCACATCCCAGCGATCCCTGTGCTTCCATCCACATTTGGCACCATCCTTCAGTGGTTTGTGTACTGCACGCTCTGCCTCTTCGCTCTGCATGGAATGGAATGGATCCCACACTGTTGACCAATATGCTGCTCGCTCTCACTAACGCGTCATGAGCGGCAGTGGAGTTATTCCTTAAACTACAAAGGCAAGAGGAGTGCAACATTGATCTTGCCACACGTAGTAGCTATGACACGAGATTGCTTCTGGCATTCACGGAGATGCTGACCACAGTGGAACGCCGCTTTTGGGCTCGGGAAACAAGCACTTTGTGGTGGGATCATATCGTGATGCACAACTGGGAGGATGAGCAGTGGCTGCAGAACTTTTGGATGAGGAAAGCCACATTCATGGGATGGTGTGATGAGCTCACCCCAGCCCTGCAGCGCAAGGACACGAGAATGAGAGCTACCCTGCTGTTGGAGAAGTGCATGGTGATTGCACTGTGGAAGCTGGGTACTCCAGACAGCTACCGATCAGTCACTAACCAGTTCGGAGTGGGAAAGTCGACCGTTTGACTAATTTTGACGGAAGTCTGCAGGGCCATTAATTGCATCCTGGTCTGAAAGACCATGACTCTGGGTAACGTGTGTGACATTATGGATGGCTTTGCACAAATGGGCTTCCCTCACAGCGGAGGGGTGATAGATGGGACACATATTCCAATTCTGGCACAAGATCACCTAGCCACCGAGTACATTAATCAGAAGGGGTATTTCTCTATGGTTCTCCGGGCGCTTGTGGATCACCGTGAGCATTTCACAGACATTTCAGGCTGGTCCTGAAAGGTGCATGACACACACATCTTTCGGAACGCTGGCCTGTTCAAGAAGCTGCAAGCAGGGACTTTCCTCCCGGACAGAAGATCACCATTGGGGAAGTCAAAATGCCTATTGTGATCCTGAGAGACCCTGCCTACCCCTTAATGCTGTGGCTTATGAAGCCATACATGGGGAACCTTGACAGCAGCAAGGAGCATTTCAACAACAGGCTGAGCAAGTGCAGAATGATTGCTGAGTGTGCTTTTGGCCGTTTAAAGGCCCACTGGTGCTGCCTGTATGTGAGGCTTGACCTGGCCAATGACAACGGCTTATAGCCATGTACTGTATGCTCCATAACATTTGTGAAGGAAAGGGTGAAAGCTTCACTCAGGGCTGGACCGCTGAGGCTCAGCACCTGGAGGCTTAATTTGAACAGCCAGAGACCAGGGCTATTAGAGGGGCGCAGTGCAGGGCCATAAGGATCAGGGATGCCTTGAGACATTAATCTGAAGCTGAAAGCCGCTAATATCTGTTGCTATGTTTGGGAGTGCAGTGCTTGTAATGCTAGGAGGTGATTGTGATTGGTGCAGACAATCCACTATGAAAGTTTAAGAAAACTGCCTGTTGCTTTGCAGGGCTCTGTTTGCTTTCAATGAATAGAATAAAGATCACTTTCAAACCAAAACAATTCTTTTATTAAAAAACAACCGGAGAAGAGAGAGAAACCAAAAAACGCATCAGCACTGTGGGTGGAATGGGGGAAGGGAGGCTCCCAGGACGAGGTGGGGTCCCATGATGGTTAAAGATTTGTGTATGTCCAGGTATCATATGCAAACTTCTCCTTTGGAGTAGAGTGCAGTGGGCACTGTACTTCAGCAGGGCTAAACTCCAGAGGGACGAGTGTTGAGTGCAGGGGGTACTGGGAGTCTGCAGGGCTGGACTGTGATGGGGCAGGAGTGGAATGCAGCGGGTACAGACTGGAGCCAGGAGGTTGATAAGAGTGTGTTCGCGGTGTCCGGGGGGTGCATGGGAAAAAGTTTTGCAACAGCGGCTGCAGGAGAGGGCGGGTGCAGAGCTGCTCGATTTGCATGTCCGCTTGGCGCTCCATAATGTTTAAGAGCCGCTCCGTGGCTTCGGTCTGGTGCACTATGTTCTCCTTTTGGTCTCTCTTCTCACTGTCCCGCCATGCCTCCAATTCTTGTTTTTCGGCCACAGAGTGCATCATGACATCACGCAGAAAGTCCTCTTTAGTTTTTCATGGCCGCTTTCTAATTCTGCGCAGCCGTTCAGCTGGCAATAACAAAGAGGGAGGCTGGGTTCCCAAGGTCATATCCATGAAGCCAAAATGCAACATTTTACAGAAGCAGTATTGTTTGCAACACAGAGACCACTGATTCAATAATTTAAAACACAGCTACTATTCACATACCTGTCACTAACTGGCTGACCCCAGGCAAGTACACATGAGCCATAAGACCCCCAAAATGGAGAGTAAGCACAGGGGCAAGGGTAATCGGTGTTCCAGGACAGTATGGTGTACTGGGCACATGGCTCTTGGGGAAGGCCACGTAGGCAGGGCACTGGGGAGGGCTCTTGGGGAGGGCATTGTAGGGTCAGCCTTATAATCATTACTGTTCCCGCATTTTCCACAGGCTGTGTTCACTATGGAAGATATCTCGTTGCTGAGGGTGAGCAGAAAATCAAGGGAGGATCTTCTCCAAGACTGCGGCTTCTGGCCTGGCCCTTATGCAGCTCACCTGTGTGCAGCAATGGTCCTGTCCCCGCCCTCCCAGAAGCGGCAGAATGGCGTGGGAAAGTTACCCTTAATGGGGCAAGAAACAAAGCAGCTCTGCCAAAGGACCTGCAATAGTGGATTGCCCAGTATCTCCAAGAGAGTTTCGTGGAGATCTCGGAGGCAGATTCCTGTGAAATGAGGGAGTCAATCAACACCCTGTTCCGCCACTCAGACTAGGCATGTGGTGGTACACACATCATACAGACACAAGCCTGCTTTCTGCAACCCTCCTGCCCCCAACAACTCGCTTCAGCGATTCTAAAATCAAAACCACTTACCGGGGCCTCCTCTCCTGTTTGTGCTTCGCCAAGCTCTGACAGCTGTGACTGGCTAGCCTCCCCCAGGGTAGAGAAGAGGTCCTGGCTACATGCATCTCTGACCCCAAGTCATCCTCTGCCTCTGGATCCCCCTCCCCATCCTCGTCCAAAATTTCCTTCTCCTGGCTCAGTCCACTCTCGTCTGGCACAGGAACCACCGAAGTATCCACAGTGGCCTTCACAGTGGAGGTGGGGTCTCCACCAAGTATCACGTCCAGCTCTTTGTAGAACCGGCAGCTCATGAGCACAGCACCGGTTTGCCTCCCGTGCTTTGTGGTAGGTGTTCCACAGCTCCTTCACTTTCACCGTGCACTGCAATGTGTTCCGGTCATGGCCCCTTTCTGTCATGCATCATGAAATCTGTCTGTAGGTATCATAATTCCTATGGCTGGAGTGCAGCTGGGACTGGAAAGCCTCCTCTCCCCACATGCTGATGAGGTCCAGCAGCTCGGCATTGCTCCAAGCGCGGGGATCACCTGGTGCGTGGAGTAGACATGGTCACCTGTAAAGATGCGCTGAGACCACTACACACATCACTGAGGAAACAGGAAGGGGACTCTCAAAATTCCCAAGGAATTTAACGGTGGGGCTCACGGTTGTTCACCTGAGGGCAGGGCAGTAGAGTTCAAACCAGAGAGGCAAGAAAAGGCATTGAGGGAGGCCGGAGGCCAACTGCAGTGCTGTAATCGACCAGGAGGCCAATCGCAGTGCTATAATCAACCAGGGTGTCTACACTGGCACCGTAGCACTGTAGCCCCAGTGCAGAAAGTTCTACACCTCTCGTCGGGGTGGTTTTTTTACAGCACTGCAACTGTGCAGTTTTTGTGCACTAAGTGGCTTGGCAGTGTGTACATCTCGGGAGTTACACCACAGAAAACTGCTTTCCTGCACAGAAACTTGCCAGTGTAAACAAAGACAAAGAAATTGAGAGGAAAAGAAGGTAAGAGAAAGAGAGCAAGTAAAATTTTCTGAAGTGGCTTTTGAAATTGGGACTTAGGAACCTGAGTCACTGAGGGTATGTCTCCTCTGCAGTTGGAAGCATTCCTCCCAGCCTGGATAGAGAGACACGAGCTAGCTCCACTCAAGCTAGCGCACTAAAAATATCAGTATGGTCACTGCAGCACTTGCGGAAACTTGGGCTAGACACCTGTCATAAAAATAAAGGGAAGGGTAACCACCTTTCTGTATACAGAATATGTATATGTAGTACTATAAAATCCCTCCTGGCCAGAGACAAAACCCTTTCACTTGAAAAGGGTTAAGAAGCTAAGATAACCTCACTGGCACCTGACCAAAATGACCAATGAGGAGACAAGATACTTTCAAATCGGGAAGGGGGGAAACAAAGGGTCTGTCTGTCTGTGTGATGCTTCTGCCGGGAACAGATCAGGAATGCAGCCTTACAACTGTTAGTAAGTAATCTAGCTAGAAATGCATTAGATTTCCTTTTGTTTAATGGCTGGTAAAATAAGATGTGCTGAATGGAATGTATATTCCTGTTTTTGTGTCTTTTTGTAAATTAAGGTTTTGCCTAGAGGGATTCTCTATGTTTTGAATCTGATTACCCTGTAAGGTATTTACCATCCTGATTTTTCAGAGGTGATTCTTTTACCTTTTCTTTAATTAAAATTCTTCTTTTAAGAACCTGATTGATTTTTCATAGTTCTTAAGATCCAAGGGTTTGGGTCACCTGTACCAATTGGTGAGGATTTTTATCAAGCCTTCCCCAGGAAAGGGGGTGTAGGTCTTAGGGAGATACTTTGGGGGAAGATGTCTCCAAGTGGGCTCTTTCCCTGTTCTTTGTTTAACACGCTTGGTGGTGGCAGCATAAGGTCCAAGGACAAAAGGTAAAAGTTTGTACCTTGGGGAAGTTTTTAACCTAAGCTGGTAAGAATAAGCTTAGGGGGTCTTTCATGCAGGTCCCCACATCTGTACCCTAGAGTTCAGAGTGGGGAAGGAACCTTGACAACACCCAAGCTCAGAGCCAGGAGTTAGGTGAGCTTGAGAGCCCAAGGTGGCACCTGAGCCGCAACATCCATACTCTTATTTTCAGCACAACTAGCTTGAACAGTGCTGAGCTAACACAAGTCTGTCTATCTGGACTGGGAGGCATGCTTCCACAGACATTTTTGACTTTAAGATGCTTACATGAGCCAAACCTCCAAAGATTTTAAGTTTACTCATCATTATTAGCGTCACTTGGAGTTAATCCTTTGAAAACTAAGTGCATGCCACTTGACAACTGTAATATCCAGAGCTAAGAGGTCACCACTGGAAAGGGCTGTGCAAGTGAGGAGAGAGGATTTCTGTCCAAAAACCCAGCTTGCCTTCACCTGTCAGGAAGTCTAGACCTTTGCATCTGCTTTGATTCATTTCCTGCCTCTGAAATGTGCAGACTTTTATTCAGATCCTCTGGGCCTGATCCTGAAGGCTGCTGAGAAACCACAACTCCCATTGAAGATAAATATCTGATTGGTCTCTGCTTAGTTGTGGATTTGAAATTAATGTCAGACTGGAGACTTGTTTCCATTACATGCTTATTATTCCAAGTAGATATGACATATAGGATATGTATCAAAGTGGTTGGACATGATCTAATTAAAATCTATCACCTGAGAGAGGAGATGGGACTTGCATGGTCAAGGACTGTCTACTGAGAACACCCTGCCACCAACCCTCAGAATCTTAAACCTAGAGCAGAGATGGGCAAACTATGGCCCATGGGCCACATCCGGCCCGCGGGACCATCCTACCCAGACCCTGAGCTCCTAGCCGGGGAGGCTAGCCCCTGGCCCCTCCCCCACGGTCCCCATCCCCCACAGTGACGCCGCTGCACGGGTAGCACAGCTTGCGCTCGCCCACCTCCCAGGCTTTCCAATAAGCCTGTCCTGCCGCTCTGAGCGGCATGGTAAGGGGGCGGGGGGAGGGGGGATTGGATAAGGGGCAGGTGGTCAGATGGGGGACAGTCAGGGGACAGGGGGCAGTTGGATGGGGTGGAGGTTCGGCGGGGCAGGTCAGGAGACAGGGAGCGGGGGGGTTGGATGGGGGATGGAGTCCTGGGGGGGACAGTTAGGGACAGGGGTCCCGGGAGGGGTGGTCAGGGGACAAGGAGTGGGGGTCCCGGGGGCCTGTCAGGGGACGGGGAGCGGGGGGGGGTGAATAGAGGGTAGGGTTCGGGGGGAGGGGGTGATTAGGGGCGGGGGGTCCCAGGAGGGGGCGGTCAGGGGACAATGAGCGGGGACGTTGGATGAGTCGGGAGTTCTAAGGGGGGGCAGTCAGGGGACAGGAAGTGGGAGGGGGTGGATAGGGGGCAGGGGCCAGGCTGTTTGCAGAGGCACAGCCTTCCCTACCTGGCCCTCCATACTCTTGGGCCAAAAAGTTTGCCCACTCCTGACCTAGAAGCTATTAGTTTTACTGCCCCAGCACATACAGCATTAGTAAAGGTAGCCCATTCCACAGCTAAGAAGAATTACCTTCATCTTTAGCATGAGATAAAGTCTATTTTTAAATAAAAATACGTCTAAGCTTTGTAACTAAAAAAATATACAAAGGACTAGATCTGGATAGCTTTATTCTGAATTATGGAAAGTTACAATGAAAACAGCATGGGAAGAAAGACTAAATATATGAAAGCAAATCTCACACAACTGTGATAAGAACATGGCCAAATATGGGTCTCTCTTCAATCAGCACTTTTTATTTCATTTTAAACAAGCCAAGTCCTAACTGAGCATAAGCCTCTACAAAGTTTTTGTATATATTTCATCTTCACTACTGCCCTGAAAGCCAGCTAGTAAAACAAGAGAAACTACTATCAGGAAGACGATAAGAATCTAGATGCTTTTAGCTACTTAAGGCTACCACACAGGATCCGTTTCCTCGCAAGGACATTTCATTTTATTCACACACTTTCCATCTCAATTGGTCAGCAGTAAAACACAAATGATGCTACTGCTAGCCCTCTTGTGTCAAAATGCCCCTTAAGTGAAGCCTATAGGTATTTCTTTCTGACACACACACACACAAACCCGATTCAATCTGTTCTTCCCACATAAAAATATGTGGGTGGCAATCATGTCTTGTCTCCTATGGGAGAGTATTATATATTATTAACTGCCTTTCCATTAGAGTAAGGCCTGTCAGAGATGAGCATCTTCTCCTCTGTATGAATAGTATGTGTATGCAGTACACAATTTCTTATACTGTCCATTAGCTAACTGAGAGTTGCATTTACCGTTATGGTAGTCTTTCTATTTTTTTTCCTTCTTCCATGGGTAATGGTGCGTGGAATGAATGTCTGAATCTTGAAATAGCATCTTAGACTAGTAATCTTTAAAAAAGTTTCCAGCATCAGAAAAAAAAACAAAACAAGAGAGCAACTCTTTGCTCTGTTTCCTTTATCAGAGAGAAGCCTTTGGTTTGATACCACTGAAAGGCAGAAAACGCAAGTACAACTGTAATAATTAGAGTGCAAAGCAAAATGCAAAGCGCCCTCATCAGAGAAAGTCAGCTAGGCACATTTGGTTTTGTTTGCTATACTGTATTCACGGCTTATCATTGGACTCGACTCTTTCCCAGCCCTTCAGTTTTGTTGATACTGTTGTCATACAGGTTGCAAAGTTTTCTGGTGATGGCTGGATGCTGCCCCTCAGTTCCATGATACTGTGTTATAAAAAGAAGGAAGTACTGGGCTGTGAATTAGCCACAACTGCATGCATGATAAGCTTACAACATCCCGCTGTTCACCATGTCAACATTCCAGGCATACTAGATGTGATTTATTTCTTAGATTCCATTTTCCTCCTTGATGGAACTTTAAAGCCCTTCTTATAGACAAAATTATATGCCTCATAGCTAAATGAGAAATATGAACAAATAGAGAACGATTTACTAATGAATTAATTTACTAATTAGTCACCAGCATGAATGTGAGAAATACAACATGTGGCCACTCCCTTGCCTGGTGTCATGTTCTTATTCCTTGGCTATATCTATGCTACCAACTAGTGGTGTGAGTCCCCTGATTGTGTACATATACTCACGTTAGCTCTCATCAAGCTAGCGTGAGTGTAAATAGCAGTATAGCCATGGTAGCATGGGTAATGGTAGCAGAGGCACAGCTGAACCGTGCCAAGTACAAAATGGCCTCAAAGTAGTGGGTAGGTATTCAGCACAGCTCAGCCATGCCTCCAATGCCACTATAGTGACACCACTTCTATACTTGGTACTTTTATACTTATACTAGCACAAGAATATGTACACGAGCAGGGGAGTCACAGCCCTAGCTCATAGTGTAGACGTAGCCAAGTGATAAGAATGTGACATCAGACACAGAAGTAACCCCATGTATTTTTCTGAAGCTATCACAGGGGGTTTTTTCTCTGATTTTGTTAGTGGATTGTGTGTTCATGAAAGGTGCTGGAACAGCAGCCCTGGAGATTAAAGCTCTCAGTCTATGGAACAGAATGATATAGCACAGAAAGCAGCAGTACTTCTCTATGCTGTGCTTCCAACGTGCTTTCGCTCCAAATGTGTATGGACCATATTTAGAGATGAAGGGGTCCTGCCCTCTACGTGCCCAGTCAGCCCTTGGCCTCTCTGGAAAGACTGACAGAAAATGTGCCAATAATCACAAATAGTAGTGGTGGTTTTCTGTGACGTGGACACTTGGTTGCTGGAACTGAACTTGGGGCTTATGTACACAGTCAGTTGGTGCGCAGCAAGCCAGGGTAGGGATGTACAGCACTCTAGCCTGCCATGCACTAACTGGTTGTGTGGACACTGCTTCTGTGCTCTGCAAGTTATATAGTGCACTTTGACATACTGTTGTAACTTGTAGTGCGCACCGGCATGGTCCACACAGCCAGTTAGTGCGTGATAAGCTAGCGAGCTGTACATTCACACCCTTGCTTGCTGCACACTAAGTGTCTGTGTGGACAAGCCCTAAGACAAAACTCCTATTACAAGGACATTCAAAAAAAAAACCCATCAGATAGTAACAACACCTCTCAGATGTGTCATGAGAATAAAAATATTACAGTCAAATTTTTCAAATGTAGATGCCTGGAATTGGGAGATGAAAGCAACATTTCACAGATGCTAGCACCTATCATGCCTTGAGGGATTTGTGAGTGAAAGTGGAGGCATTGTAGGTTACAAAAGACAATAAATTGGAACATTTAAAAATGGGTCCACTCCCACACACTTTTGCAGATCTTATATACATACAAAAATTCAGATAGATACAAACCCGTGATCAAATAACCCCGCGAGGAAATGGACTTGTGCCCCAGATCCCTAACACACAAGCTAGCACAGAGCTCTGACCACACCCTTCACTGCTCTGACCAAATAAGCACACACGCACACTTGATTAAATTGTTTCTTACAAGTAATTGGTGGATTGTAACAGGTGTAACAGAAGATGAAGAGCAGGACCTTTAGGGTGACCAGATAGCAAGTGTGAAAAATCAGGAAAGGAGGTAGGGGGCAATAGTTGCCTATATAAGACAAAGCCCTGAATACTGGGACTGTTCCTATAAAATCAGGACATCTGTTCACCCTAAGTACATTCTAAAAATGCACTTGATGGATGTATTGAGTACTTCCATATGCAAAGCAGGAGACTTAACAACGTATTTCCCATTCCTCTGGCTAGAGGCAGCGCACTGACGTTATTAATCAAATGAAACACACAAAGATATGTAACTGCTGCAACTATCCAGCATACGTGGTTATGAAATTGTTTCTATAGCAGAATGATTGTAGGGAAAGAAGTGGAAAACGGAAACCACTAAATTCAAGTTCAGGTAGCTATGCTGATATTGGGCAAAAAATTTCAGTCAATAGTAAATTCACCAAAAAAATGCAGTTTCAGGCTGACAAACTCTGCAAATTTGGGTCGAATTTGGTGAATGCTTTCAGCTGAATAAAAACTCAAAAAAATTGCAGCTGTTCATTTCGAAATATCGTTTTTGAAGTGACCCATCTCATTTTGAACATGTTTTTGAAATGACATTTGCAATACTTCATTTGACCCAAAACACAATTTTTCAGTTTTCCTTGTTGGCAAGAAATTGTGTTTGTTTGTTTGTTTGTTTGTTTGGCAACTGAACCAAAAAAATAAGTCAGTTATTAGCTCAGCTCTAGTTTACAGTATAGAATGGGGTAAGGACATTAAATGATACATTGCCGGGCCCAAAATGAGAAAGGTGATGGCACCCTTCACAAACTGACTACATCTGCACATGCAATTACTAAGACAATTAATTCAGCCCATGCACTTGTTCAATGTACTATATGAAATATCATTCTTTTTGAGATGAGGAATAGATAACAGTTCCGCCAACCACCTTGGCTGGGGTTCGGACACTGAGGCAATTCATTGAACATAGAAACCAGGGCCCATGACTGCACCCCTTGTAAATAAGACTTTATGTCCATATTAACTTACTTGTTTTTGTGTCTGTGACAGAGCAAATTGGATGTTCAGTTTGCTAAATAGATGGTGATAATTATCTTAAAATTCCCCAGGCCTGTTCCCTGCCAAGCTTTCCCTAAATACTCCTAACTATCACACTGAAAAAAATAAAAACCAAATGGTCATCCAATCAGAGAGCAGACATACCTGTATGTGACTTAGGTGATCCACACAGCTCAAAGAGTAAATTCCAAGTATCAAATTCACAATCAGTGTTCATTTGAGGGTAATAATCCACCAGCTAAAGATGGTCAAGCAGAAGATTTGAATAATTACAAAGACAGTGATCAAATCTGTAAAAATCATTATCTGTTTTTGGATAATTCAAGAACAGGAAAATGGACTGAATCTAAAGAATACATTTTTTCATGATGAAATGTTTCACCAAGCCTATGTATAAATATTTTTCCCCCCGTGATAGTTCATGTCCAGACAAAGCGTGTTACAAATAAAGAAAGTATAAAAATACAGGAAGGAAGGGAGGGGACACACAACTTTGTTGTGTTATACTTGGGAAATAATTTGAGTTTATCCTGATTTTAAAGGTGTCTTCTACAGAAAGCAACAAAAGTCCCTTTTTCTGTGGGAACTGCCCTTTTAGGGAAGGTGTGGCAAAGCCATCTGCTGCTTTATTGTAACTGTTTTCAGGCTCGTTTTGTGGTAAAGCAATTAAACCATACTAATCACAGAAACAGACTGTTCAGCCAGCAAACAGAGGATGCCAGATTCCACAGAATCCTAACCCGCATGTATTGAAATTACAGGCTTAGCTTGCAATTTTATGGGCGAGTGTTTTTGTGTTTATTGATCTGGACCAAGTTCAGGTCCTATAGGAGGAATATGACAGATTTCATCTGTTTGACAGCCAAATCTAATTGTATTTTCAGTATGAAATGACCAAAGACAAAAGTGCACGTCTAGGTACTTCACTGGAGTGCCATATGGAGGTTTAGATAATGGCTGTGTTGGTTGTTAGAGCTCCCTATAATAACTGGACATGGCCTGCATCCTGAACAACTAAAGCAAGGAAGTATTCATCTGAGCTTCCTTTTAAAGGGAGGATTAAAAGTGATCTGATTTTAATGCAAGATGTGGGTGTATGCGTGCTTGACTTTTCAAGAGAATTAGTACTCAAATACTTATATTTATCCCATTTATTGCTAGATAACATCATATAACCCTATATGGCACATAGCAATCCCATCTGTACAATGTTTCATACTAAAAGCAAAAAATGTGAAAGCAAAATAGCTTCCCCCACATTTGATCTATTTCTTCATATAAGATATTAAAACAAAAAGGGATATTCCCCAAAAAAGACATCACTCGAACTAATTTATAAACAGTGGATCAACTTCATGCTTTTTGTAGTTACATTCATTTTGGTGATTTTTCCTTTTTTTTTGTTCCAAATGTTTTCTATGTTGTTTTATGATTCTTGTGGTGACATTTTATCTCCCATTTTCTTCTCCTCTCCCAAATCTTAAACCCCCCTACACACACGCATTTTTCAATCAGTAGAACCTAATTTACTTGAAAAACAAAAACCAATTTAAATCTTTTCTCTCAGATACTTGTCCTCCCCTCCAAAAAAAACCCCTAACCAATTAACATATAGAAATATTTATATTATATATTGATTATCACAAGGAAATGCAACATCAGTAAGTTATTTCAAGACCTATACCAACTACCCCCTTCATGGCCATCAAATGTAAAGTCTGCAGAACTCCAGCTGAACATTGATTTAAGTTGTTCTTCCCATATTTTTAATTAGCACATTAAACTGGAAGTTAAACATAATCTTTGTGTCACAGTTGCCTGCTACTGGTATAATAGATATTAAAAGAGGTTAAAAACTTTTAATATGGGCATTGTTAGAAGAACCAGCTAAGGTTTTCAATATATCACGTTCATTGTTAAAAGAAAGGACTAATTTTGTGTAATAACTATATTATTAGTACAATCTTTGCAATGAAAACAAGTATCAGGACTTTTTTGCCTAATATATTTTGTGAACAGTAATGTATTCTAATACAATGACCTTTTTGATATTCTCTATTCTGATTGGTCGGCCTTTCACCCCTTTCCCTTGGGGTGGTGAGAGTGTAAACTGGTGTGAGGGGAGGATATAATGGAAGAATATTGAAGTGGTCAGGTTCTAAACAACACACATATATAATTCAAAGAATAAGTGAGGGATTAAAATATAGTTACCGTGTTAGTAGGAATGGCAACATAACATGGCATAACTGTAATCCACTGACATAATATTGTACCGAGTAGCCTCTGAGTCAGGTGGTGGATTCAAGTCCCATTGCATGACTTAGTGCTGACTCTAGACAGGCCACTAATATTAAAGGGACCATCCTTCAAGAGAGACACAGAACTAAGTTCCATTCAGCCAGTCTCTGGTGGCCTGTCCAGGCGAAAATTAAAGATACCATTGCAGTTTTCAAAAAGAAGAGCAGATAACCCAGTGTTTGTGTCCAAAGTTATATGAGCTACTGCTCAGTACGCAGTGATGGCTCTATTTGCCTACACAATCAGTGCACTACTAGTATCCAAGTCATTATCCTAACGTGCTTTTTGGATAGTTTGATTACAAAAGGCATTACCTAAATTTAAAAGCCACGTAATAGTAGTGTATTATAATTCTAGCCCACTATAATTATAGGCTTTGGAGTGTAAATTTGGAGTTTTCATTAGCTGCTGTTTAACTAAGGGCAGAATTTGGTCCACTGTACAGCATTCATACACGCACACATCCATACGCGAGCGCACTGCATTGCCGAATACAGGGGGCTGCCACGTGAGCACCAAAATCATTTTGCTTTTTTGTTCCTTATAAATTATGGAATATAACAAGTTACTCTTTTCTCAGACACTCAACAAATAGCAAGGCTGGTGATTGTTCTTTAGGGGGCCACCCAAAGAACCAAACACCTCAGCACACCAATTGGAGATTACTGGAGGTGGGGAAGAGAACAAGGAAAGAGAGGGGCAAAGAACAGACAGAACAGTCAGGTGTTAAGAGAGATGGGGTATCTTTGAGCGAAGGAAGCAAGAAATGTGGGGAACGGAAGAGAGAATTCCAAGAGGAGGAAAAGGGAAGTGAGGTGACAGAATATCAGAGCAGGTGAGTGAGTGGCAAGATGCCACTCACATATGCCAGGGAAGGCCTGCCCGATATCCACTCCCTTGAAGATGTCAGAGGGGAGGTGAAAACTTCTACTCTCGCTTCCAAAAATGCCAGACATGGGAAAACATGTCAAGATTTCTCCAAACATGACAGTAAGGGGAGCCAGGGACTGTTAGGCATGTTAACAACATAGGTATGTGCTGCTACGTTGGGCAGGCAAAAGGAGGTCAACAGCAGTCTGAAAAAAGATTCTCCATTTCAACCATATTCCAAAATTCTGCAGATACAGTGTACAAATGGCCCTCACATACCCTTCCTGGGGCCTAGTGGCCAACAACTCTCCTTCACACTCCAGCTTTCTTGCCTCTTGTTAAATATTGGTAACTCTGGGGAAGGTTTACTTCCTTGGGCTCAAATGGAAGCTACACACACCACTTGCCATTTGTCTGCAAATCACAGGGGCACACTGCAGTCCATGTCCATGTATTTGCAGAGAGGACATTTTAGTATCACTGTCAGGTCTTGTTTACGTTGAGAATTTGCACCAATTTTAGCCATTGTAGCTGCACTGGTGCAAACCCCTTGCATAGACAAGGCAAAGATGCAAGGGGCAAGCTTCACAGGTGCAAATACCTTTGTTTTGTTTGTAGTAGGGGTTTGCACCAGTGCAGTAACACTGGTGGCTGAAACCAGGGCAAATCCCCAATGAAGACAAATGGCCCACATGCTCATAGCCCTTTGAACTCCCCTACAATCGCTTTAGCTAAAGATCCAAAGGCGGCCCTAGTTGAAATCTTCAAGAACTTCAAATTGGGTCACCCAGAACAGAGAGAGAAAAGGAACGCCTCCGTCAGTCCGTATCCATTTGCTGTCTGTTGTCCTATCATTAGATTGTAAGTTTCTTGGGATAGGAACCATTTTTTGTTCTGTGCTTGTACAGCACCTAGCATAATGGGGATCTGATCCATGACTAGGGTTCCCAGCCACAACAGTAACATAAATAAAGAGAGTATTTTTTATTTTTGAAACGTATTTTTAGCTTTTAAGTGAGAAAAGTTTTATTTTAAAGAAGAGGAAAACAAGATTTAACAAACTTTAAAAAAAATTAGTGTGTTCCAAATATCTTCTTGGTAAAAATTGTCTTGTTTGGTTAAATGCACCATGGTTTCTCCTTCAGCATTCACATTTGATGTTTAAATAATACAAACATTAATAGTTTTGCAAATCACATGCAGACAACCCAAATCCTTCCCTACCTTGCGGGGGGTGGGTGGGGTGGGAATCTTGGTTCCACTAATTCTCAGCTAACACAGGGTCTGAATCTGCTCTCACGTGTATAGTATAAGTCACAAGCATCTCCTCTGAGGAAAGTGGGAGGAGATTTTGGTCTGATAGTCACAAAGAAATCTACCTATCACATGTCACCATGAGCATCTAGTGAATGACTCAGTCTAATTGAAGTCTGACCCTTGGGAAACACTGCCAGTAACTGGTTTATTTCTTATCTTTGCTTCTCAGCAGAGGACCAAGTTCTTCTGGTTTTTTACAAATAGCCATAAATTTTTCAATCAGTGAACAGACACTCTCATTCCATTTGGTTTCTATTCCTTTTTGTTTGGTATTTGGACGGAAAGGCAGGGGGATGTATCTCTATCAACAGTATACACTGTGTTTCTCACAAACGGTGCTGAAGCCCTATGGGATGGCACTAAAAAGAAGTTCATGGCTGTAAATAACTTGGATGAGTTTTCAAATTAAATGCAGCATTTTAGCCACATGGTTCCCATCTACATTAACTGCTTCGCTGCTGCCTCAAACATGTACGCCACACATAATGTGCTTTCAGTTCTACCCTACATAACCACCATATGCTCACATGCCAGCATATTTAAAAAGCTGAAGCTGCAATCAAGGCACTCCTGTATTCTGCCACAGCACAGCAGCTGGTGTGGAAGACCAGCAAACACATTGGTATAAGGCATGGCTAGGATAATAACTCACAACCTTATTCTGTTACCCTTCCTCATACTGTGTGGTACTTCAGTGGAACTGAACACCAACACCAACACCAAGATCAGGTCCAAAATCTTTACTATAAACATTATCAAACGTGTAACAGCTGAACTTCTTTTCACAAAGGGAGGGTTAATGGGAAGAATGCAACATTTCTGCACATTATTTCTGAAATGCTCTGTTAAATTACAACTGAATAGGAATTTTTTTAAAATCTATTTACCTACAGAATGGTGAACCACCATCTATATCATTCCACAAAATAGGCCAAATCTCACATTTATAAAATACCGTAATGGTGGGGGTGGAGGTGAAAGTCCACGTGTACAGACAGCACAGCTGGTAACTGGATAGAATCAAAACTTTTCAAGCATTTGTCATAGCTGCAAGCAGTGTAGGTCCTAACACAAGATATGTCTACACTTTGACCTGGAGATATAAATTCCAGCTTACAGAGACATATCTGCACTAGCTCTAATCTATCTAGCTCACTAAAAATAGAGCATAGCCATGGGGGCGCAAGGGATAGCTTCCCCGAGTACATACCTTTGAACGGGTACGTACTTGGGGTGGCCTACCACTTGCGCTGCCAGGGGTACACTATTTTTAATGCACTAGTTTGATCAGACCTAGCGCAGGCATGTCTCCTCAAGCTGGAATTTACACATCCAGCTCAAAGTGCAGACATACCCACAGAATCTTCTTTCGATCAGGTGGCAGGGGCCTGCTGTTTAGGAGCATGATGATCCAAGCTCTATCACACTGTGCCGCATAGCTAAAGCCCATGACTCCTAGGTGGCCAAGGATTGGTTGCAGCAACTGTAACACTAATGAAAAAGGAGCATGCTAGGAAACAGTAATGTGCTTGTAAGCCAGGGGCGGGCAAACTTTTGGCCCGAGGGCCACATCACGGTTGTGAAACGGTATGGAGGGCTGGGTAGGGAAGGCTGTGCCTCCGCAAACAGCCTGGCCCCTGCCCCCTGACTGCCCCTCTCAGAACCCCCAACTCATCCAACCCGCCCGCTCCTTGTCCCCTGACCGACCCCCCAGGACCCAACCACCATCCAACCCCTCCCTGCTCCCTGTCCTCTGACCGCTATCCACACCCCCGCCCCCTGGGACTCCCAACCCATCCAACCCCCCCCCACACTCCTTGTCCCCTGACTGCCCCCTCCCGGGATCCCCGTCCCTAACTGCCCTGGGACCCCACCCCCTATGCAACCCTCCCTGCTCCCTGTCTTCTGACCGCCCCACCCCCGCGAACCTCCACCTGTCCCCCGACTGACCCAGGGGACCTCTTGTCCCTTATCCAACCCTCCCTCCCCCTGCCCCCTTACCATGCCGCTCAGAGTGGCAGGCAGGCTTATTGGAAAGCCTGGAAGGTGAACAGGCACAAACTGTGCTACCCACACGGCAGCATCACTGCGGCGGAGAGGGGACAGCGGGGGAGGGGCTGGGGGCTAACCTCCCCAACCAGGAGCTCAGGGGCTGGGCAGGATGGTCCCGCGGGCCGTAGTTTGCCCCCCTCTGTTGTAAGCCCTATGTCATAAAGCCTTAGAAAGGAGGGAGCTCAATACTGCCTGCTATTGGTGAAATCGGAGAAGAGCAGCCCACAGCTTCTTAAGAACTGCAGTTGGCAAGAATTGCATTGGAGAGAGCTCTCTGCTGGCATCTGTTGGAGAACTGACTAATAGGGCAGGCCTCTCTTGCATTGCTACGTGACAGTCTGGGACATTTTCATTAACATATAATTATATTTGACATTTGGGGACAATAAAATATAATTGACCTTTTTGGGAGATACCAGGACAAGACATCAACATTGAATGTGCCTGACCTAGACTGCTGTTAGGAACAGTTGGGACCAGCTATTTTAGACTTGATTCTAACCACCAAGCAGAAATTGGTTGCAAATCTGAAGGTGGAAGGCAATTTGGGAGAAAGTGATCATGAAATACATTTTGTGATTCTAAGGAAAGAAAAGAGTGAGAGCAGCAGAATAAGGACAACAGACTTCAAAAAAGCAAACTCAGAGAACTGATAGGTAAGGTCCCAAGGAAAGAAAATCTAAGGGGAAAAGAAAATCTCAGGAGAACAGGCAATTTCTCAGCACAACAGCAAACTATCCCAGTGCAAAGGAAAGACGAGAAGAATAGTAAGAAGCCAATATGGCTCCATCGGGAGCTATTTAATGACTTGGAAATCAAAAAAGAATCCTATAAAAAGTGGAAACATGGATAAATTGCTAAGGAGAGATAACAAAAGAATAGCACATGCACATAGGAACAAAATCAGAAAGGGTAAGGCACACAGTGAGTCAGACCTAGCAAGGGACATAAAAGGCAATAAGAGGAGGTTTTTTAAAGACCATAGTGGCCAGAACCTTCAGCCACTCATAACAGCCAAAGAAGGACTGAGGTTGGCACTACAGTTAAGACAGCTGGGGGGAGTCTTAGGTCACAGAATGGAATTTCTGGGTATCCTAGATTCATTCTCTTCCTTTTAACTCCTCCCCAATACAATTTTCTTTGTTCTAACCCCTGCTCATAGTGCTTATGAGCGGGGAAGAATTGCCCATCAGGGTCATCCAGGATGGTGTATATAGTTTCCCAGGTTTCGTATGGGGGCTTGAGTCAGTGTTAGTTATGTCTTTAAGGACACCCCTAGAAAACAGAGCCTGGCCCCTTTTTGCTGCTGGCAGGAGGGTACTGTAGGACACAGACCTTAAATGGGCTAATTTTAGTTCACGAATCTTAGGAGTGAGGATTCAAACCAAATCCATGAAGGGGACTTTCTAGCCACTATATTTAAACAAAGTTTGAAGTTGCCACATGTACAGGAGGATGTTATGCAGTACAACACTTCCTGTTGACTCTCCCCCCTCTCTCTCACACACAGACACATACACGAACAAGTAACAGAGACCAAGCCTGGCAGTAGTAGATTGGCATAGTCATACTCAAGCCTGTACTCTACTGAGTTTACTTTATTTCAAGCCAAAAACTCACCCTTGAAATAGTACTCCCATTCTTTCCCCACATTAGTCTTCCCTTGAGGACCCACATCAAAGCCATATCTTTTGGGCAAAAAAATGATACGATTCTACTCAGAGTCCCTTCACAGCGTTCTTTGATCAGCCAGAAGAGTCACTGATGAACAATACCAGGCTCTCCCCCCTCTCGGTCCTGTATACACCAAGTTGTAAGGAATTGTATGGTAAAGTTGCTTTTAATGCCGACCCTGGCTTTTATATGCAGAAAAACAGTTATTGTGACCCAGGTGGGCCGTGCAACTTTTATAGCATGTTGTGGGGGGCCTCAGAAAGAAAAAGGTTGAGAACGCCTGTCCTACAGGACAGTTGTCCACATCAGTTGAAACCACCATCACAACTGGCATTCCCAGTGGCAGTCTCAGCAAGTGCCAAGGATTCACTGGGCACAGAGACTGGTTTCTCCCCCAGATCTGATGTCGCCCCAGGTCAGATTTAAGGCACACAGACATGTTAACATGGGGATGATTGCAGTAGTGCTGACTATGTCACATGTGCCCCAAAAAAGCTTCAATCTCCAGTGTTGTCAGTCTTGCAGCTTTCACAAGCCTTAAATTCACTGACATGAAAAAAAATAACCCAAGCAACATTTTCAAGCAATAAACAGATCATTTCTCTGAAAGGAAATGTAATTTCCTGGTAACTGTTGGAAATATTTTAAAAACCCACACATCTTTACAGCCAACTAGCTCATTTGAATATGGAAATTTCTCATCTTTTGTTTACAAAAGTTTCCAATTCACTTCTTGAAGCAGCTTTACCTCTCATCTTAAAAATCAATATCCCCAGTCAGTAAAACTGAATGTGGACCAATGTTCTGGTCCTGTTCTATCCTGCTTTCCTAATCACTGATTTGATATGTACAGGAAATTCATCTGCACTAGAATGTACAGACTTCTTCCCTCCAGAGGTCAGAGTGCTGTGGGAACAACCCACAGAACTACATCCATTGCCTGGAGGCAGAGTTTTATTTCTGTCTAATTTAAAATAAATCAACAGCTATTCTTTCCATTCAGTCCAGCATGGATAATTCCCTGAGGCAAAGGAAAATTGCCTTCATCATTGCATTGCCTGGTCCTGCTACAAGAATGCAATATTTTAAAGGGCTTGTTCTCATGAGAAAAATGCCATGAGCTATATTTATTTCTAGCTAATCCATTTCTATCTCTGCTCTAAGATTAAAGAATTAGGGACTGCTACAGATGCTGCCCTTATCATATTAATTACTGTAAATTGGCAGTAGTCTCAAAAAAAAAAAAAAACCACTTCCAGAGCGTGGGAGTGCCAGGTTCTATGCTTCAGGCATCAGAAAGAACATATTGAATGAATCCGTGTTATGCAATGCTAAACACATGAAGTATGCGTTACATAGGAATGATTGGCATGATCCATCAGTCCTTACTGTGTCAAAATTCCCATTGACTAAAGACTGTAGGACCTAACCTTGTGTGTGCTAAAGTTTCTTTGTAGTCAAATGATTTCCAGTTCTGCTTTTTCCTTTTTCAAAAGAACACTTTGGGCTACACGTTTAAAAAGTGGTACATACTAGGGGCCTAATCCAAAATCCAAAGACTCCCTTTGACTTCAACAGACATTGGATTATATCGTAGGTGATATTAGCCTTTTGCTTTCACTCTATGTAGGCCTGGTTGATTTTCATAGTTCAGAGAGGTAAGAGATCAATTGATACCATTCTGTATTGTTAGATAATGCATGTAGGACTAGGCAAAGTTTTTTCAGTGAATAATAAATTTGCCCAAAAATGCATTTTTGGAGTACCCAAAGTGTTCGTAAACTAGAATCAAATTCAGTGAATAATTTCAGCCAAAAAATGGATTTCTTTCCAAAAAAGTCAAAACAGTTCATTTCAGCCATTTCTAAACAAAATATTTTAACTTGGTTAAAACACTTTGTTCCAACTGTGATAGATTGGGCAACTTCCTGAAATGTTTTTGGGAGATCTTACTGCACGAAGTTTATGCATCATTGTGGGCCAGAGACTGTCTGTAATTCCATGGGAGAGGGTGACCCCCGCTTGTCCAGGAACTAAGAAGAGCAAGGAATGATCAGGAAAATTCATTCAGGTTTTAATACCTCTAGAGCAACGGTTCACAGCCCAATTAGCATACAGCTGGGGCCCAGCTCAGTTGGGTGCTAAAGGCCAGCTTGCGGTCCAGGGTCCTGCCCAGTTCCCAGCTGCCTGGCGTGGAGGGGTCTGGGCTGCCATGCTGCCCAGCACACTGGAGGCAGGGCTGCCACACAGTGGGGGTCCAGGGCAGGCAGCCAGATGGCCCCACACAGTGGGGGTCCAGGGTCGGCTTCCAGGCTGTCGCTGTCCTGCCACCTGGACCCTGCAGCTAGGGTTGCCAACTTTCTACTCGCACAAAACCAAATACCCTTGCCCCACCCCTTGCCTTGCCCCCTTCCCACCCCTTCTCTTAGGCCCAATCCCCATTCACTCCATCCCCTCTCCCCCCAGTCTCTTGCTCTCCCCACCCTCACTCACTCGCTCATTTTCACTGGGCTGTCTCAGGGGTTTGGGATGTGGGAGGGATTGAGGGCTCCTGCTGGGGGTGCGGGCTCCGGGGTAGGACCAGAAAGACGAGTTCAGGGTGTGGGAGGGGGCTCCGGGCTCAGGCAGTGGGTTGGGATGCGGGAGTGGGTGAGGGCTTTGTCTGGGGGTGAGGGCTTTGGGGTAGGGCCAGGGCTGAGAGGTTTGGGGTGCAGAAGGGGGCTCCCAGCTGAGGAGTGGAGCCGAGGGGTTTGGAGTGTGGGAGCGGGTTCCGGGCTGAGGCAGCGTGTTGGGGTGTGGGAGGGGGTACAGGCTCTGGGCAGGGGTGCGGTAGAGGGCTCCGGGCTGGGGGATTTGGAGTGCAGGAGTGTGCTCCAGGCTGCGGAGTTCAGAGAGTGGGAGGGAGATCAGGGCTGGGGTAGGGGGTTGGGGCATGGAAGGCGGTCAGGGGTGCAGGCTCTGAGCAGTGCTTACCTCAGGCAGCTCCCAGAAGCAGCAGCATGTTCCTTCTCCAGCTCCTATGCAGTGGCGCGGCCAGACAGCTCTGTGCGCTGCCCCGTTTGCAGGTGCCGCCCCAACAGCTCCCATTGGCCGTGGTTCCTGGCCAATGGGAGCTGAGGAACTGGCCCTTGAGGCGGGAGCAGTGCATGGAGCCCCTTGGCTGCCCCTACGTGTAGGAGCCAGAGGGGCGACATGCCGCTGTTTCCAGGAGCTATGCAGCAGGGAGCCTGCCTTAGCCCCGCTGCACCTCTGACCATACTTTTAATGGCCTGGTCAGCAGCTCTCATATACTAGTTCAGACTGAATTCTCTAGGGACCAACCACCAAAGACAGGACTTTTAGATAAACAGCCTGAATTTAAGCTGACTCAGGCTCTTCTTTCTGATCCATCAAATGGACAGGACCTGGGAAGGGCTGGAACGACTTCAGTCTACTGGGGCCTCATAAGACTGTTGAGACTGACCTCCAGTAAGCTCTTAACATAAATAATAAAAGTTCCTATGTGTGTCTTCTCAGTACTGCTTTCACCTTGTCATGGGGTCCACTCACCCCACTTGTCATGGGGTGCCTCCTACTGGCCATCCTGGGGATTAGCTCTGCCAGGTGCTGTGCCCCCCTACAGCAGTGTCTTTCCCTTTGTTCTCTTGTCCTGTGGACCCCTCTCACTCCAGGAACCGCAGCCTGCTCTTCGTGACTCATCCCTCTGGCCAGGTCACTTTGTGTTTCCCTTCCAGGACTCCCAGGCAGTCTACTATCTTCTGCCTGGCCTGTGCCACATCCCCAGTGGCTGGTAGGGAAGCCTGGGCCCACCATCTACTCCAGGTTCTAGCTCAGGGGCCTTCTGGTCAGCAGCCAAGGCCTGCACTGTCCTACCTGCTGCTTTTCCCAGAGACTTTTCCTACCTTCCTGGCTTTATCAGCCTCCCTGCTCTCAGAGAGTGACTGCAGCCTGTCTTTCTGCAGTGCCAGACACCCCTCGCTTCACCCAGGAGTGACTGAAGGTTCCTTCCCTCCAGTCCCTTCTGTTGCCAACTTCTTGACTTATATAGGCCCTGCCTCTTCCAGCTCAGCTGAACCTCTTCTAATTAAATCCCTGCTCCCTGTCTCCTTGTCCAGGTGCAGCCTGGGAAGTTAATTGGTCATCTTAACCCTTCCAGGCCTTCTGTAGGGTGAACACCCCATCACAAACCTCAAGAATAAATGTGCTTGCTTAGAAAGGGTCATGTGGTAATTTACAACAGCTGGCAATTACACTGTTCACAGCCTTTGAAGAAAAATTCAAGAGCAGACACTGACCTGTTCAGGCTGTCTGGCTTGCTGGGGATATCACAGTGTAGGCAGGGAACTGGGCAGCCTGGAAGAAAACTCGGTCAGGAGGGAGAGAGACATGGGTCTCTGCCCAAGAGAGGTGACAGCTAGGGAGCCAGAGGACTAAGAGCGGTTGATCATTGGCCATATGACAGAATCTTAGATCATCATCTGGACTCAGGTCAGAACTACAAAGTAGAAAGACTACATCAGAAGCAATAATCTGTACCTCAATGTCATGGTGAAGCACCAAGTGATTCTCTTGGATTCCAATATCATTTTTCGGATTTGTCCCCAAACCGAGAAAGAATGCACCATCCTCATATAGCCTACTTACCTACCCACCGTCCACCTAGAGGCTTGTTGAGAATACAGTAAACTCAACTGGCATTTCATATGCAAAGATCTAAATCTACCCAGAATTTCTTAATTAAAGAAAATATTAGCTCTTGCTGCTAGAAAAGAATATTGTCCATCCAGTGACCTTTTGCCTTCCCATGCCTACAAAATGAAAAGAAAAAGAAAAAAATCACAGAAGGAATGTTCTCAGTCTGAACTAACTCAGATGCTTTTGACACTCCAAAAATTGTCAGCTTTCATTTCTGAATCTGAAAATCAAGAAATATTACTTCTTTTTTTTATGAGAGATGTCATTCTATTAAACTTGCATTTATTTTTTGAGATGTCATAAACTGACTGAGGGAAATGTTAACTACATTAACTTTTTAATATTCTTTCAAATCCACTGTATTTCATAAAACAGCTACAAAACCCAGACCTAGTGTTCATATATCAACTCTTAAAAAATAAATCCACTCTGACATGTTTTATTGAATATCACCAAGTAATAAATCTAGACTCTCTCAAGCCCATATTCTTGTATCAGATGCATGGCATGCATCACTGTACAGCTCAAAATATTTCCTGTTCCACTGCCAATCAGATTAGAATCTGGCACAACAGATTCAACTGCCTTAGTTAAGTGAAAGGTGCTCATTGAGATTATAGAACTTTTAGTCTCACTTTTGCAAAACTATTAAATACGTAGAATCATAGAAATGTAGGGGGAGAAGTCTAGCCCCCTGTGCTGTGGCAGGACCAAGGAAACCTAGACCATCCCTGTTTCAGAGAAGGAAAGATTGAGGAAAATAAGGGGAAATTAAAAATAGAGGGGAAAAAAACTAACTTCTTATTAGCCAAGGCAATATTACAGGAACATCCCACTTGGAAGAGTGATTGAGCAAAGAACATATTCTGAAAAGCACTATTTATACTAAAAAGCTAACCAGTTAAAACAGTGAAATAAAGTATTTTATTATTTATGATAACATCTGTGAATTCCAAAATTCTTCTATATGATTCATCATTTAAATGCAATTTGAAAATCCGTTTGTCAATATAAAAATATGCCCCTAATTAAAAGTATGACACTAACAATTAAGCTATAAAAATCACTGAAGGGACTAATAGATGTGAATAAATATTCCAGTATTTTAAGAACTTTTCTTAGTTAGAATTTATTGCAAAGTGAATGGATGAATGAAAGTTATACAGTGAGTCGTTCAATGTATGTGCAATCCTTAACTGATCTTATTTTAAATTTTGTTCAGTTTCCTTTCTGTCCACTTGTGCAAAAGTAAAGGCTCATTCTGTTCCTTTGAAGACTATGGTAACTGTCAGGAACAGGCCTTTAAACAATAGAGGGGGAGAGATTGAAAATCAATATTATATTTCTGTATTTTATTATCACAAAATCTTATTGTAATAATTTTTAAAGCATTTCATGGGAAAATAAGTCAATTAGCAGGAGAGAAAATACTTTGCACCTCCATAAAATGGATATAATTATACCCATTTACAGCTAGGGAAACATAAGCACAGAGATGTCAAGTGACTTAAGCATGGACAGTCACATAGTGAATCCATGGCAGACTTGGTTAAGAGAATCCAGTTCTCTTGATTTTCTGACCCCTGCTCTAGCTACAAAACCATACTATTACTATTATAATATGCATCTCCATAGTATCTTAGCACTCATTACATAGATTCAAATGGGCACCAGTGAGCCTTCAGGAGGAGTCAGATTTCCTCATCAAGCCACTTGTATTTAAGGGTCAGAGTCCAGATGAATGCTGGGCTGCTTCATAACGTGGCTGTTAAGGAAATCCTGTCAGAACAGAAGGGTCTGTATTACAGTCTAAAGGTTCTAAGAGACTTGATCCCACAACAACAGCTTCCACCAGCAATGCCTTGTCACTGGCTCACAGCCTTCACTTTGCATCTGAGGTCTATTAACCATACTGTTTCTTTGGAATGCTGCTGTATGGAGAAAGGCAGAGACAAGCCATCTTTAATATATTTGCTCCTAGCCCATTCAGGACTTTCAAAGAAAGGTCAGGGAGAGATCCTTAGCTAGTGTAAACCAACATTGCTTCATTGAAATCAGAGTAGCATTGATTTATACCAGCTGAGGATCTGTCCACAAGATTGTAAACTTTATCCTGGCAGCCAACCAATGTAAAACACAGAACAATAGCTACGTGCTATTGTCACTTTGTTCCACTTAGCAGACAGGCAGGAGGCTGACCCCATCCGTCCGTAAGAGGAAGATAACCCTGCCTCAGTGTGGGCTGTGGGTTGAAATAGTTGATTCACTAGCGCAAACAGGGCAAAACTATTTTCAACATCTTGTCTACACAGAGAGTATACACACCACATGGAATACACACTATTTGTTTTTAATTCAGTGGCTTCTGCATATTTTCTTCATGTCTTCCTCTTTCTAAATGAACATGTGAATAGGCCACTTAAGGTTTGCTGCAGACAGAGTGTTCTACTATTCCACTCTCAAAGCCCATTGACGTTGCAATAAAT
Organism: Natator depressus; assembly: GCF_965152275.1. Lineage (NCBI taxonomy): Eukaryota > Metazoa > Chordata > Testudines > Cheloniidae > Natator > Natator depressus. The sequence goes on from NC_134237.1 coordinate 50,707,201, forward strand.
GTGGTTAAACACAAATTGTGAAACATTTTGCTCTGATATAATTGTTTTCCCCTGGCTTGTGTGGACATTCCCACACTGCCACATCTGCAGTCAGCATAGGTGCTTGAGCTGGATCCCTCTCAATTTGAGAGAGAGGAGTTTGGGGATATAATGCATTCTGTAAAAGACCTTCAGCTCCAGAACAAGATCCTCCCCCTGACTGAAACAGCCTGGGCCTGCGGGCCTTTAGAGCATGCTGCAAAGTATATCTATTTTCATGGACTGCTGTAGGGAGCGAGGTTTGATAGGAGTAAGAGCTACACGGAGGAGGAGAGTTTCGTCTTAATGTTTTGTCAGAGGTTCAGCTCTGCGGGAGAGGGATAAGCCACTGTTTAATTGTATTTGTTTCTGTAACACTTAGCGCTCTGGATAGGCATCACTTTATAATTGTAGAAATCCAAATAAATAAAAATTAAATGTTGCAAATGTGGTAGAGAACAGTCGATATCCTGTCGATATCCTGGTCAAAATATTGGGTAGGATCTCAACCCCCTTGAAATCAATGGCAAAACTCCCATTAACTTCAGCTGGGCCAGGATTTCAACCTTGCTCCTTAACATTGCACTCTCTCCCCACCTGGGCAAGGAGAAGTCATGTTATAAAACAGCTGGGCTGCTGCTGTAGATAGTGACTAAATAGGACATTACTGATTCCATCATTCATTTGGTAGTAAGGCTACAGTTAATATTTTTATTTGCTCAGAACTTTAAAAAAAAAATCTCTTTTGGGGTCTAAAGTTTTCCATGGTTGGGTTCAGCTGTAAGGTAAACTTTTCTGGAATATTCCTGACACCCAGATATCAGAGATGTGAACAACAGAAATAGACAAAGAGAGTCTCCTTAACGATACAGATACAAGTGTATAAAGATGTTTTGTGAATGAGATGAATCTACTTATACAGTATAGTGCAACTGAAGGACAGCATTTATTTTCCAGTCCTCATACAAGTAAGCCATCATATCTCATCGTAAGTCTAACCTCTAGCAAATAAATGCACCTTCTCTAAATACATGTGTTGCTCTATGTTATCTGTAAAGTGACCATTTTAACTATAATATATGAAGTTGGATGCCCTGGTGCATAAACTATAGGGAATTGATCATGCTCTTGCTGAAGTCAATGGAAATTTTACCATTGGCTTCAATGGGAAAGAGGCCCAGTCCCTGAATTCCTTATATTTTGCCACCAAGGCCCATTATAAACTACATGCAAGATTTTTCAGAACTGCTCATCTCCCATTTAGGCACCTAAATCTGGCTCTACAGCTTCAGTAGCATAAAGGGACCTGATTTCAGTTAGTTCCATTCTGTACTGCAAACGGGCCCAAATGATGTTTTGACCATGCCCATAAACCACACAAAAGCCGCTGGTCACATCCAAGGCTTTAGCGCAGTTAGGGGACACAATTACTATCCCAGGCATGCTACAAAATGAAATTACATTATGATGGTTAAAGTTATTGTGTAGCTGGAACCTAAAAGTTTTAACTGCTTCTACACAAGCACAGCATGCTTTATAAATTAAAAGAGTTAACCACTGATATTTGTGTTATTTTCTGCCCCTTAAAGTAGAACAGGAAGCTACCTGTTCACATCAGTATGCTTATCTGACACCCAGTCCATTAAGAGTTTTGCAGCACCACACACCATCTGGTGTTCAGGCACAAGGGAAGTGACAATTCAATAGAGGCACAGCACACATGCTTCTTTGTCAAGGCTTCAGGATGCACCGTAATCTCCTGCCTCTCCTTTTGTATCTCTGCTTCATCTCTGGAGACGTGCAAGAAGGAACGGAAGCCAAAAAACAAAATAACTTTAGAACTCTCCATTTTAAGCTCTTTAACCGGCATTGAAGCGTCCCCATCTAATCAAGACAAATATTTCATACAGTAAATAAACTACAGCTCATCTTCAAGGGGAGAAAAACAAACATTGAGACAATTAGCTGACTAAGCCAAACAGCAGATTTCTACCTCCCCACCCCCCACCAAAAAAAGCAAACTTCCAAGTATTCCTGCAAGAGAGAACACTTCAAAGCTATAAGATAGAAAACAGAGCAGACTCTTAAATTAGAAATTATTTAAATTGAATTTTATATGAAAAATGCTCAGGAGTTGGCCTGCTTAAGACAAACTTCAGGTTCTCTGCATGGCTGGAATCACATTAGCAGAGAAAAGATAGCCTCATGTATTCACTAATCTATTACAGTCAGGTTAGAAATAGACTATTGCATTAGCATGCAAAAGGACGCAAGCCAGCACAACAGGGGAAAGTAGCATTTCTGGAGTAAGCACTGCAGAATGGCCATGTAGATTTCTATAAGTAATGAGTCCTAAGGAAAAAAGTGAACTTGCACAGTTGTAATGCTTATGCGCCTTGATTATAGTATTAATATTGCATTCATTTTCATGTGTTAACTGTTTGGAATAGCCTACAGAAGGCTGGTGTTTTACTTTGCACCACTGGGCCCCTCCTTTCCTTCTCTTTCATTTGCCTAAAAAAATAAAAAGAATTAAAGCTCAGATGTCCTGAAATCTTTCAGCCACTGATGACTGCCAACATTCAAATTAAATTCAAAGCATTTACTACAACCCTCAGTTTTAGCTGTATAATTTACGAAGCCTACCCAGAGCAGTTGCAATCTAATTTGCAGTTCAGCCGTGAATACCATTTACTAACTGAGCCTACCTGAAGTTTTTCTTTTGAAGATCAGAAAAAAAATTAAACTTTTGACACTGGTGTCTTTCCTCTGGGTAATGCTTGAAGGGACATTGCCAATAGGTAGCCTGGCACAAAGTTTCATACTGAGCTAGAGATGAAGGAAAGCATTTTGGAAACTGATGCTTGGTCATCCACGTTTGGAGAGGAGTCAGACAGGACCCCAAGATTTCACACTAATTTGAAGAATAGTAACTGCATGCCTTCGATGGAAGTTGGAGACATCTTGACCAGTTCTTCTAAGTATTTTCCCCTTTCCAACTAGCATCACTTTGGTCTTGCCTGGGTTCAGCCTGAGCCAGCTGCTCTTCATCAAAGAGCTGATTTCTTGTAGGCATGCTGACATTTTAGTAGCAGTGGTGGCTGCATTAGTTGAGAATGAGATATGTAGCTGAATGTCATTGGCATGCTGTGGGCAGTTAAACCCATGGCATCTCATGTAGATATTGAAGAGAAGCAGGAATAGTATGGATCTTTGTGTGATACCACAGGTGAGGACCTACAGAGAGGAGGAGCTGTTACCCATCACCACTCTGAGTTCTGCTGGTGAGGGATGATTGGAACCACTGTGGTGGCTGGATTATCTACTCCTGCTGGGTCATGTAACAGTTAGTAATACCTTGTGGTCCACTGGGTCAAAGGCTGTAGAGAAGTCCAGTAGTACAAGCATGCAGCTCTTTCCTCTGTGAATGGCCATGAGGAGATGCTAATCTTTGAGTGTCACTAGAGCTGTCTGTGTTGTGTCCTGGTCTGAAGCCTGATTGTGAGGCATCCAGGATGTTGGCGGATATCACATGTTGTTGCATGCAGACCTGAAGATGAGCTCTGTGTAGCTTGAAAGCTTCTCTCTCTCACCAACAGAAGTTTGTCCAAGAAAAAGGTTTTACCTCTCCATCTTGTCTATCACATGTTGTTGTAGTTTGGTGGTTATTACTTTTCTCAAGTATTTTGCCCGGAAACAGGAGATTGGAGATGTGACAGTAGCTGGAAAGATCTTCAGGGTAGAGGGTTGGCTTTTTGACATTAAGTGAACTATTGCATATTTCAAGGAATTTGATAAGTGTCAGAGTAACAGCCGTGTTAGTCTGTATTCGCAAAAAGAAAAGGAGTACTTGTGGCACCTTAGAGACTAACCAATTTATTTGAGCATAAGCTTTCGTGAGCTACAGCTCACTTCATCGGATGCATACTGTGGAAACTGCAGAAGACATTATATACACAGAGACCATTAAACAATACCTCCTCCCACCAGCAGGAGAGTGGGGTGGGAGGAGGTATTGTTTCATGGTCTCTGTGTATATAATGTCTTCTGCAGTTTCCACAGTATGCATCCGATGAAGTGAGCTGTAGCTCACGAAAGCTTATGCTCAAATAAATTGGTTAGTCTCTAAGGTGCCACAAGTACTCCTTTTCTTTTTGATAAGCGTGCTTCTCTGAAGAAAGCATTGACTATTTCCATTAATAGTGGGCACAGTTGTTCTTCGCTAAATCTGTTTCACAGGGAATGGCTGTATCATTTTCCAGAGTTTTTTGAGCTTCAACAGGTGTGAAAAGGCCAAACTCAGTCAGGGGTAATGGAGCAGATAATACAATCTGGCTATGGCGGAATTTTCTTTCCCTGTTGGTTCCATACATATTTGGTTGGTCTTACCAGAGAAGTATGCTGAATGCTCTTCCCAAAGGTCAATATTGGGTCGGGTGGCTTAGTTAATTACCCAGTGTGAAATATGGGAAATAGTTCTGCTGGCTGCGATTCTGCCACATTGGTTGAGGAATAAGAGGTGGCTCGTTTTGCCTCCTTAACTGCAGTGGCATAGTGTCAGAAGTGTTGTTTATGCAGGTGGTGGAGGGATTCATGATGTTTGTTGCACCACTGGCATTCTAACTTTCTGTCTGTGAACTTTATCTGCTGTAGCTCATCCGTGAAATCCAGACCTTATGTCAACAGAGCTGCACCCATTTATCACCAGGGCTGAATTTAGCCTTGTCAAGGTTCCTTCCCCACTCTGAACTCTAGGGTACAGATGTGGGGACCTGCATGAAAACCTCCTAAGCTTACTTTTACCAGCTTAGGTTAAAACTTCCCCATGGTTCAAAGTATTTTCCTTTTTCCCTTGGACTTTATTGCTGCCACCACCAAGCGTCTAACAGATATATAACCGGAAAGAGCCCGCTTGGAAATGTCTTTTCCCCCCAAAATCCTCCCCAAACCCTACACCCCCTTTTCTGGGGAAGGCTTGATAAAAATCCTCACCAATTGGTACAGGTGAACACAGACCCAAACCCTTAGATCTTAAGAACAATGAAAAATCAATCAGGTTCTTAAAAGAAGAATTTTAATAGAAGAAAAGGTAAAAGAATCACCTCTGTAAAATCAGGATGGTAAATACCTTACAGGGCAATTAGATTCAAAACATAGAGAATCCCTCTATGCAAAACCGTAAGTTACAAAAAAGACACAAAAACAGAAATATCCATTCCGTTCAGCACAGCTTATTTTCTCAGCCATTTAAACAAACAGAATCTAACGCATATCTAGCTAGATTACTTACTAAGTTCTAAGACTCCATTCCTTTCTGTTCCCCGCAAAAGCATCACACAGACACAGAGAGACTTTGTTTTCTCCCCCCCTCCAACTTTTGAAAGTATCTTGTCTCCTCATTGGTCATTTTGGTCAGGGGCCAGTGAGGTCATCCTAGCTTCTTAACCCTTTACAGGTGAAAGGGTTTTTCCTCTGGCCAGGAGGGATTTTAAAGGTGTTTACCCTTCCCTTTATATTTATGACAAGCCTTATCCTATTAGAACATGTGACAATGTTACAGGGTGGCTGGCCCTTTAAGGGGACTTGGGCCTAGACCCACTTGTGACCAGTCAGCTCCCTCACAGATGATGCTGTACGGCCAAGGACCAGGTGATAGCTTGCAGATCACCTGGTCCACCTAAAAACAGCAAGTAGCTCTGTTGGGTTGGAGAATTCTGCAAGGAATAGGTAGGCTCCTGTAGGAGTCCCTGGATGAAAGAGGCCTGTTTATATGTGAGTTTTCAGGCAGATGGTCTGTAGAATGTAACTGTGCAAGCAGGAGGCTGTGAAGGAGAAGGGAGCAAAGAGGCTCACCTTGACTACCAAGCAAATGGCCTCTAAATATAATCCTATAGGGAGTAGGTAGGCCCTTGCAGAAGACCCCAGCCCAGGGGGAAGGGACAAGACTGACATATTGAGCATATGTTATTTTGAAGAAATTAAACTGAAGCCCTGAAGAAAGGGGGACTGGAATCCTGTGGCTGAAGACTGTTCTTTGTAAGCCAGCAGGCTAACTCACTGGCCCATGCACCAGAACATCATCCATTTGACTTCACTCTAAGGTAGATCACTCATCTTCCAGTTTCTAGGGCTGAGAAGATAACACTGGGCTAGACTGTAATACCCTTACTCACGAAAAAGAGCAACTTATTCTACAGGTAAAACACTGTCAGCACTGAAGATCAACATCATTATCATCATCACTTCTCCCATAACTGCATTGGTCATTGGGGCACCATCGCTGATGAGCAATCAACCAATTGTCTCCACCCCAGATGATTGTGTCAGTGCTTGAGTCTCCGCGAAGTCCATTCCTGTCCATTCTTTTATGTTGTCAATCCATCTCTTCTTCTGTCTACCTCTCCTTCTCTTCCCCTGTACTGTTCCTTGGATGATGATCTTGGATAGGCCAGACGATCTTCTTACATGGCTGTACCACTCCAACTTGCGCTTCTTCACGGTCATCAGGAGCTCTTCATATGACCCAGCGCATCAGGTGATGTTGCTGCAGACCTCTTTATTAGTGACGTTGTAGAAGTAGGAGATACTTCCGTAAAACTCTGGGCATCTCATCTCTACTACCTGTATTCTCCATTCAAGTTCTGCCAAACGGAAAAATGGAGATGGCCAATGTATGCAGCAGTTTCAGTTTGGATTCCAGGGAGATGTTCTTATTCCTCCAAATTGGCTTTAGATTTGCCATGGCTGCTGTTTGCACAGTTCTTGTCAGAATTTCTGCCTTTGATCCTTCATCAGTGATGATTGCCCCCAAATACTTGAACTGTTTCACTGTCTCCTGCTCTTGTTCACTGACAGTGATATGTGAGCTGATCCCATCATGTTTGTTTGTCATCAGCTTGGTTTTCTCTGCACTGATTTCCATGCTGCATTTTGCAGAGGTTTCATCCAATCGTTTCACAAGATTGGCAAGTTCATCTTCGCTGCCTGCAGGCCATCAATGTCATCAGTGAACCGAAGATTTGAAATTGTTTGCCCCCCAATGCTGACTGTGCATATGTGATCTTCTAGGGCATCAATCATTATGCACTCCAAGTAGATGTTAAACAGTGTGGGCGAAAGAAGGCAGCCTTGCTGGACTCCAGTAGTGGTGCGAAACCATTCTCCTATTGTGCCACTGACGAGAACTGCACTGCTGGCTTTGGCATACAGTTGTTCAATGGTAAGAATAAGCTTATGACCAACGTTGTACTTCTTCATGGTTGCCCAGAGAGCTTCATGCCATACTCTGTCAAACGTCTTCTTGAAGTCAACTAAGACCTGGTAGATGTCCTGCTGGTGTTGTAAGTACTTCTCACATAGAACACGAAGGTTGAAAATCTGTTCTGTGGTCCTTCTTCCAGCGTGAAAGCCAGCCTGTTCTTCAGCGATGATATTCTCTGCTCGTGGCTTCAGTCTGTTCAATATGACTTTCAACATCACTTTGCTGGGATGGCTAATTAAGCTTATGGTTCGGTAAGTTTGACACAGTTGTGCGGGCCACTCACCAGTCTGCCAGATCTTGTTGCAGATCTTGGTGAGTATATCTATTACTATTTCTCCTCTGTATTTCATCAGTTCAGCTGGGATGTTGCCAATACTTGTAGCCTTTCCGTTCTTGAATGATTTCACAGCTGTCTCCACTTCAAGCAGTATTGGAAAGTCATCCTCCTCTCTTGAATCTGGGCTGTCTAGGACACTAGGATCCACATTTGTCTGGTGGTTGTATAGATCAGAGCAGTAGTTTGTCCACCTTTTTGATGAGGACCCTTTCTTCGGTAAAACTGTTCCCTTCTTTGTCTTGAATTGCATTAGCTTTGGTCCATCTTTCCTTCGTCAGATCTTTTACAACCTGGAAGGCTCATTTGCTATTTTTATTATTGATACACTCTTCAGTTTTAGAGCATTGTTTTAGATATTCAATTCATATCTCCTTGGCCACCTTCATTCCTTTCTTGATCTCTCTGCCAATCACTCTGTATTTATCAGCTCCCTCGGTGCTGTACTTGTCTCTCCTGAGTTCTCTTCTAATGTCACATATTTGTAGTATTTCATAATGAAGTTCAAAAAAAAAAAGAAGAGGGAAATTCCACTCAGCTGAGTTTTGAAAGTATAAAATTACATTCAGTAGTAGTAGTAGTGGTGACATTAGTGCTTATGACATTTGCCTACAAGGATTAAGGCCTGCTCTATACTACGTGGTTAGGTCAGTGTAAGCTGCCTGCATCGACCTAGCCATGGAAGTGTCTTCACTTAAATTTGGCTCCCACCAACTTAACTGCCCGTCTATGCCAATTTAGTAACACCAATTCCCTGAGCGGCATAGAATTACGGTCAATGTAATCAAGTCAACACAATATCAGTGTCGACATTGCATTGCTTATGTAGACGGTTACTGGATTTCAGGAGCTGTCCCACAATGCCCTACACTGACAATACAATTGATACAAGAGCTCCTGGTGAGTACATGCACCACCGACACAAGGAGCCAAGTGTGTGCATACATAAGTGATTTAATAACTGCAGTGGCCATACACCGACGTAAGTTAGGTCGACATAGTTTGGTGGTGTAGACATGGCCTAAGATTAGGTAGAATCAAATTCTATAGCCACAAGATACTTATTGCCATCCAAATTATTTAAAGTGTGTCGGACAGGATTAAAAATGTCAGGAGACAGTGTGGTTATCCTTGGCTGGGAAGCTGACTAGGAGTGAAAAGACCTGGGTTCTATTCCTTGCTCTGCCACTGTCTCCCTTGGTGACCTTGGGCAAGTCATGTCTCCTCTCTGTGCCTCAGTTTCCTCATCTGCAAAATGGAGATGATACTTATTATACTTACCATAGATCCATAAAACTAAAATCTATGGATGAAAAGTGCTACATTAGGTATTACATTACTATTATATGGATACTGAGGATCCCAAGTCACTTCCAGTCTAAAAATATATAAGATTTCTTGGACAAAGAATATAAGCAGCCAACATCTGCTAGTGTTCTGTTGCTTAGGATGCCCTGATTATTCACCATCTCAAAAAAACCCATGGTCTCTCGCATGACCTATACCTACTTGACCATCAAGCCTGTGCTTGTTAAACTTGGTTTCAACAAGGAAAGTAGTCACACTGTTCTCTGTGCTGTATGCAGCAAGTGCTTTGCTTTTTGGTTTATGCACATTACAAGTTTCTATTTATACTTCAATAGAACAGTAGCACATTCAAAGAAAATGCTCCACATGCACTTAATTAGCACGTTGCACATTGCTTGATTAAATACAATTAGACAAAATTAAGCGTCAGAAAGGTAACTGAAACTTGCATTGCTCTTGAAATATTACACAGAACTACCCATCTTCACACTGAGAACGGCAGTGAAAACAGTATTATTAATGGCTTTCTGCAACTGTCGGAGCCCTCTCCAAAGTGCATTGAAGTCAGCTGAAGATTCCCATTGACGTCAATGGCCTTTGGATCAGGCCCTTCTGCCCCAGTCCTCCAATTGATCCAAATGGACAGATTTCTGCACCCTCTAAGTATTCCAGTGAAATCAATGGGCTCCACCTATGCAATCATTAGCAGTAAATAGGCAAATAAAAGGCAAACTTCTGCCTTTCCAGTAATGAGATGGGGTCTTAAAAAAAGAAAAGTCTGTGACTTATATCCTTTAACGGGACAGTTTTTCCTTTATGTAACAATAGCTATAATCACAGAGAACTCTCGCTACAGAGGCCCTAATCATCGTTTTGCTGATTTCCATGCAGATTATGCAATCTTCATTGTAACCACTTTCCACTAAATATTCAAAAATATTTTCCCCATTCTGGGAACGGGCCAACCAGAGGATTAGGATTTAAAATAAAAAACAGGCATAGCTCAAGTACACAGTCATTAATTTCAACTTTAACATAAGAAATCCATTTGTCGTTGTGGGGCCAGCATAGCCGTTAAGTCCCAGTTCTCAAACACAAGTGGTTTCTGCCTGGATTGATTATTAAAGGGTTACTCAGTATCTTTAAAAGACAGATCTTCTATTAGGGTTAGGAGGGTAGAAAGAGACTGGATACACCATGTATGTCCTCCTTCTTGGAATCAACATAATCTATACAGAAAAAGTCACATTTTCTGGAATACAGTATCCAAATGGGGTATTATACCAGCATATAGACCATTATAGTTGTGTAGAAGATTCAGGCACTAGCTGGAGGCCCCATCATGGCAGCCTCTCTCTGCCTCTGTTGCCCCCCTACTGGCAGTGGTCTGTTCCTTCTTGTGACTCAGCCCTCCAGCTAGGCCACTTAGGGTATGTCTACACTGCAATTAAAAATCCATGGCTGGTTTGCACCAGCTGACTCACGGTAAGGGGATATTTAATTGCAGCATAGACATTGGAGGCTTGAGCCTGGGTGCTAGGACCCTGTGAGGTGGGAGGGTCGCAGTGCTCAGGCTGCAGCCTGAGCCCAGACATCTACCCTGCAATTAAACAGCCTCTTAGCCTGAGTCAGCTGGAATGGGCCAGCCACAGGGTTTTAATTGCAGTATTGACATACCCTTAGAACCTCACTCCTTCTGGAGTAACAAAAAAGTCCAATCTACAAACCTAAAGTTAATGAGCTTGTCTACAGAACAAGTTATTGGGCAGCAAGCCAGGGTGTGAATCTATAGCGCACCAACTTGCCATGCAGCAATTCCCCATGTGAACACAGCTACAGCACACGTGAAAGTTTAGTAAACCAAGTTACACTCCTAGACTGTCACTAGACTGCAGCAGTTCCTACACAGGACATTTCTGTGCGACAAGCTGGTGCAATGTAGATTCACAGCCAGGATTGCCAAGCAATAACATACCATGTATGCAACCCCTTACTGTCCACCTACCTGATCTGGGCTAAGTAGTCCTTGCTCTTTTTTTCCTGACGCTTACAGTGCCCCTCCTTTAGGGGGAAGGTAGGGAATCCAGACCAGCCTTCTCCTCTGTGTTCCAGCCCAGGGTTAGAGTAATAAGCATCTAGGTCTGTTTATGTTCCCTTGTTAGCTCCTTGGGCTGCTTTGTATCTTTACCTGCTTGCGAGCCCTTGTCTTGGAGCTGCATTCTCCAAGCCTCTCTCCCTGGAGCTTCCTCTTTCCATATGGCTTTTCCCAGTTTTTTGCTGAGAAGCTTTCCTTGGGGTGGCTCCTAGCCTCTCTGGCAGCCACCTGGAACCCCTTCCCCCTGCTGCCCTCCCCCTTTCAGGGTCAGTCCCAAAGTGTAAGCTCCCCGCTGCACCTCTCCTCTCTTAGTCCTCCCCTCTAGGCCCTGCATCCTTTCCCTTCTAGGAACCACAGAGTCTAGTTCTCTCCAGCTGGGTCTAATCCTTAATTACCTGTCTTCTCCCCAGGTGCCAGAGCATGGGCTAATTGGACTCTGCGGTGCCCCTTAACCCTGTCACTGCCAGTGAGTGTGAGTTTATACATATACACATGCCCCACATTTTACCAGTTAGTTTCCCCATGTAGAAAAATACACAGGCTACCTCTGGTAGAAATTGTACCACTTCCAATGCCACCAGCAAGGAGGGATCAACTAATATTTCCAAAAGGTCTTAGGGCAGAAGAACAGAAGTGAAAATCATGTGCAGGGATAAGCACTGATGGAGTTACCTTTTTCCAGTTTATTTCTTCACTTAGGGCCAATTTTTCAAAAGTTGGATGGAAATCAAAACCCATCCCTGAAAAGAAAAGCCAGGAAAAAGCCAGCACCAATTCTGAAGGCAGCCCTGCTCCCTCTCCTCAGCCCCTTCATCATATATTGCTTGGGTCCAAAAGAAAACACCACCTACAATGAAAAACTCTGCTGAATGAGGCAGGAACAGGGACTAGAACTTGGCTCTTCCAAATTTCATAATAGAACCCTAATGACTAGGCTATAAAGTGCTTGTGAAAACACACACACACACGTATATTTTGTGAAAATGCTCAAAAGGTTTTGTTCTGTTTTTTTCAAATGAGGAATGAAACCAAGTTTCAAAATCTCAAAAATTGCCACCAAATGGAATGGTTTTTCCTCCAGTCAGCTTTAGTTTTAAAACATTAATTCATTTCCACCTTTCTTCAAGGAGTACAGATTTCGGTATATAACGTCTGATCAGTGCTTACTAGATACCACAGTGATAGGTGCACTGAAGTTTTCCCACTAAATTTAGCTCAACAGCAAAACTTGAAACCAAAATTTCCTTAACTTCTTTTACCCACTGAAACAAGCTACAGTCATGCAAGTCACTATCTTGGTGTGTTAAAGACCTAATTGGTGGCAAAGACCTTTCGACGAAGAAGTTTTCTTTTTCTTTTTATTACTTATACTGCAGTAGCAGCTAGGAGCCCTAGTCATAGAGTGGTTCCACTGTGTGCTAGGCTAAGTACAGAACAAAAAGATGGCTCCTGTCCCAAAAAGCTTACAATCCAAGTCAATCTAATTCTATGAAGTGTGCTAGAGTGAAAGCCATAGTCCTCCGTACAGGGAACAGATCCAGGAGTAACAACAGTCAAACTCACCCTGCCATTCAGCCCTAGGACTCCCCACTAAGACTGCTAACAGCCAAAATGGCAATTAGCAGCAGCTGACTTGGTTTTGTAATATGAACAACTGCATTAACCCTTGACCACAAGCTCAAGGCATATTTCTTTTCATGTACCAATTTTATAGTAGTGTAACTCAACGGACTTTAATGGAGTCACTGTTGATTTGCATGGGTGTGAGGGGAGACTCAGTTCTAAAACCACTTCGCAGCTGTCTGATGGTAACAGATTTCACTATCTCAGTGAGATTCATACCACTGATCTAGTGGTAAAAATCTAGAGACACAATTTGAGCAATTAACTTACTAGAGTTTTTGGAGAAGTTTTGTTCCTTGAAAATTTCAAACAACCCCACTCTGAGGCTTGGGAGCATGACTACATTTAAAAAATATATATAGCTTTTCATATGCTGGCTGGTTTCTCATATTCATAGTGCCACTCCTTGTTCACATAATAGCAGCCTACAATGAATATTAGCTATATTAAAACCAATTAAATCGGAAGTTTGTGACCACCACAAACCCAGCATGCCACTCTCCTTACATCCTCATTTGTGAATTGAAAATGTAATCATCTACCTTCAGCCTTGTCTACTCAAGAAAGTTTTTTCAGTATAACCTAAGCCATGAATTTACACCAGAATAAGGGTATGTCTTCACTGGCAAGTTTTTGCGCCAAAAGTTATATCACTTTCATTAAAGCACATTAATTAAAAGCGCTGTTGTGTGTCTACACTGTCTTCCATGGTGCCATAGAGGGTCTACATTTGAAGTGCTTGCATCACCAATGAGAGCAGTGCACTGTGGGTAGCTATCCCACATTGCAGCTTTCCCCCTTCTACCACTAGGTCTTGTGGGAAGGTGGAGGGGATCGTGGCGCATCATGGGTCACGGGCACTGCAGCATGTCCTGGTCATATCCCTTTTCCTGTAAGCTGTGTGCTATCTGGCCGTAGGCATCAAAATTCCAACAGCTTGTGCACAGCTGGGACTGGACAGCCACCTCTCCCAAGTACTTATCAGACCAAGTAGCTCTGCAGTGGACCAAGCAGGAGATCGTTTACTGTGTGGAGTCGCCGTGGTCAGCTGGGAAGATGCAATGTGAGCTCTGCACACCGAGGAAAAAGGAAGGGGACTTTCAAAATTCCCGGGGCTTTAAAGGGAGAGGATGGTTGCTTACCTGGCGTCAGGGCAACAGAGTTGAAAGTGCTGACCAGAGTGGCCAGGATGAGCATTGTGGGACAGCGTCCGGAGACCAATAACAGCGCAAAATTCAAGAATGGTGTCCACACTACCACTGCGGTGCTAAACCCTCAGCACAAAAACCTTTATGACTCTCATCAGAGTTGTTTTATTGTAGCGCTAAAACTCAGGAGTTTTGGCACAAAAAGTTACTTGTCAGTGTAGACACCGTTGTTGTTTCAGCGAAAAAAGCTGACTTTTAACAAAAAAACTTGCAAGTGTAGACCAAAGAGTGTCCACACAGGGGTATACTGGTATAACTATACCTTTATAACTGTTAAAACTTTCCCATGTAGACAAGCCCTTAAGAATCTGTTCACTAGAGAGATAATTGTTACACTGCATATCAGATTGAATTGGGCAGGGAGGAAAGGAAATAGAATAAGGCACTTTAGACCTTAATTGTCTGACATACTCCCATATTCCCCCCTTATGACTCTTCAAGAAGTACAGCAACAGGGTTATATATCTGTTCGTTATTCAGCTTTGCAAATTATCATCTCCATGTGGACATTGCTGGTTACTAAGAACTGTGTACCCTACAGAGGTGTAATTAAGGAGGCTCTAAAATGTTTTCACCAAAAAGACAGTTCATTCATTGCAGCTGCTTTCTTTTTCTACAGGTTAACTACTTGGCAGTCCTTGCATGTCCTGGAGTCAATCTGTAACTAAAGAATGAAGGAGAGCAGGCAGTTCATCTTCTGTGTTCTCATTTATTACCACATTGCTCAGTAGCATAGCTGACCCTCATCGCATCAGAACCAGGGATCACACACCAGTGGGGCTGGCGGAATGAGAGGAAAACAAATTGTTTCCAAAAATCTACCTAATAAGTAATAGTAATAATGAAACAAAAATATCGGATCGTTTGAACGCCTTAATAGCAGCAGGCGCTGGGTTTATTTATTCCCTTTATTAGATCACCAGTGTGAATAAAACTATCTTTATTACATAAATACTGGTAATTATGCAATCCGCCCTATACTCACACACAGTACATTTTTTATATTCTGCCTACAGCTGAGGTATCAGATTCCGGTTTTGTTTTTTAAATAGGAAATGCCTGCTTATCAGCAATAGATGTCAGGCTCTGTCCCAGTCCTGACATAAGGTCTATCACACTTCGAAACCTTTCTGCATGATGATATATGACTAGAATGGCAAAGTCATCATGGACTGCACATGCTGTGTCACATGATTTATATCGCTACTATGTTCCCATCAAAAGCAGAGAGAGCTTGTGAGGAGGAAGGGATACTGGAGGATATTTTCAGTGGTTTAAATAGAACTGCTGTCAAGAAGTTTAAATTGAAATAACCTATTTATAATATAGTAATTTTTTCTGCTTAAATGTGCACATAAGAAACGCAAGAACCATCCCCCTATCCTGATCAAATCACTCTCTTCTCCAAATAGAAATAAAAATGCTCCCTATTACAAGAAGCCATCACCATATTCCTCCACCCCCACCCAAAAACTCATGGACCCTGCAAAATTCCAAAACCTACTGATGGAATAGTCTACCCAGCCAAGGAGTAGTAAGATTAGTGAAGTACTGCAACTACTCTCTGACCACTACTATAGACAGTATAGCACTGAACTATCCTTTCCCACCCCACCGCCCATATAGATCACCAAGGTATTCAGACAACCTGCAACAGAAAAGCAGAAGGGAAGAAAACTATCCTCAACTGGCAGAGGAAACAGTTTAATACAGACAGACTCAGACACAGAGTCCTACAAACCTATGCCACTGCTGTGAAGGAGGCAGAGACAACCAATGTCTCCTCCACCATAAAGGCATCTAAGGCACATCCTTCAGAGCTTTTCTACACCATAAAGGGTTGTGTAAAACCAGACTGCCTTCACTCAACCCCTGAACACAGAAACTTCTGCTGCAAGGAACTATCTTATTTTACAGAGATCATCCAAATCTGGGATGACCTCAGATTCACTAAGAGCAAGCTGAGAGCAGGACGAGAAGCACATCATCCTCCTTCCAAGTTATTCAGTCCATTCACCAGTGTAATGGTAATGGAATCACTGGCAGCAATTAGTCCCAGCATCTATGACAGGACCCTTGCCCTGGGTGGCAAGAAAGGAAAGAATACCTGGGTTCTCTTCTGATAATTGGGCCAACAAATGTATTCTGGTTGTGAGTTTAACTGTAAGAAGTATATTGAAATTTGTAAAATGTCACAATAACCGATAACAACAAATGCTGATGGGGAAAGGTACAAAAGCAAGACAGACTGAATTAGTCCGAACACAAAGGCCTATTGATACAACTCAGGGATTGTATTAAGATCATGTCAGGTAAATGAGAGAAGTGTGGGATGAAAAATCAGTGAACCAAAATTGGTGTGTTAGAAATTAGGCCTAATTGGTCACAAAATAATGAGGGGAGGGACTATTCCAACTATCACTCCCTTTTGGGGTCCTTAAAGAAAGAAACTTTGAGGAGAAAAATTAGCTACTAGAGCAAGCATCACAGCTGCCACCCCCACCATCTAGTGGGTCCTCAGGCCTTAGTCATCCTGATCCTGAGAGATATCCTGACCAGACTCACCCAGAAAGAGGGACCCAGATGACTTTGCCACCTCTACCAGCTCCAGCTGAATCCCAAATGCCATCTGGGATAAGAGACTTTGCCAAACCACCTCCCACTTGTATGTTCTTTTCCTTCCCCACTTTTTTCTTCCCTCTCCTTTTTCCTTCTGCCTAGTAAGAGTATGGCTTAGCTGGCCAAGACTGCATATTTTGCAACACAGCTATAAGCCTGTGAACAGAAAGAGCCAGCTAAAAGCAATGCCCTAAATAGCCTGATGTTGGTACAAGCTTGCCAGGTCTCCGAGTGGCTGAACGTGCTGTGCTTGTGTTTCTCCAGCAGGGAGGTTGCATGTGAGAGTCAACGTTAGAGACAGAAGTTGCATTGCCTATCTTTGCTGTTCTTTTCCCTCCCCTTTTGGATGTGTGTGTGTCTTGTTTTGTCTTCTAGGAAACAGGACTGGACTTTAACAGCAGCAGCAGCTCCAGCCCATCTCAGCTAACTTCTTCTCTTTGCCTCAAAAGGACAGTTATTACCATCTTCGATATCATCTCAATACTGTCAAACAAGGAGGTTTTTCTTTCTAAAAAACTCTCTCCAGTTAAAGGGAAAGAGAATAAAGGATGTTGTTAAAATTAAAGCCTTACTTAGCACATTTCAAATCCTTTTACTGTTTTTCCTTCTTTTCTGTATCTTTAATAAAAAAAAGTGAAGACTTTTAAATGGTGCATTTGTCAGGATACTAAGCAGGCTGAGGTCTCTGTATATCAAACCCTGAACCCTGTTTAAAATTGTTTAATGTTGGACAATGACTGGATTATGTTAACACCTTTGACTCTTTGGGTCTATTTATTCCATCTAAATTAATACAACAGTTCCCTATGAAAGAAGGTGTTGACAATCTCTGTTAAGGCGAGCCTACCACTCACTCTAAAACTATGCAATAGTCTAATCAGTACTAAAGAAATCATCACTCAGTGCTTGAGACCTCAGAAACGTGGTAATGTCTAGCCTCCTTTTTCTAAGCCAGCTCCTCAAGCAAGGAACAGTCTCCGGTGCCAGCGGTCAGTTTCCAATGTTCTTTGATCACTCTCACTCAGGTGTCAGGCCATGGTACAAACACAGCACTTGTTCCTCTGGTGGAGGAGCTCCTCTTTTTCACAGCCAACAGAAGTACACCCATACTCATCCTATTAGACCTCTCCATGACATTTGATACCAGTTTGAGCAACTACTCCGGTCCCACCTCCAAACAAGCGCAGGAGTGAATGTAAACAATCTGAATGGCTTGGGGCCTTCCTCACAGACTGAGCTCCTCCATAGTGCATCCTCTTCTGAGATTGCCACAACACCACTATAGGAGTGTGAAAAGATTAATCAGATGCAGACTGTGAATCTATATACCATTTGAGATTTAAAGTGCCTCTGTATTAAGAATTAGATAAATCTTAAGCAGGGGAATGAACTTGTCCCTTCTTGAGCAAGTTTAAACATGCTTAGATCTGTGATTGATAGATGTGAGTGACAGCTGCATACTCCAGGGTGACCCTGTTCATGCTGTCTCCTATGACAATGATTTCAGAATAAATTGCCCTGACTGACAAAGAAGAATAAAAATAAATGATTCTGAAAATCCGCTCACTTAACTTGTACCAACATGATTTTGCTCCAGTTAGATTTACCAGAATGCAGCCAAATTAATCTAGCAGGGCTGAATTTTGGTGACTTAATCAATTTCACTTTAATGAGGCAACAGTTGTGATAGATTGGAGTAAAGTCAGAAAGGACCATGTTGATTTTGAAGTGCAGTTATAATCTGAAAAATGACATGAAAATGGGGTCCTAGATTTATTGTCTCTGACTCCTGATCAAATATGCTTAGAAAGATTTTTTTCCTGAGGGGAGGGGGCTATGGAGACAGAGTTTTAGTTTGGATTTTTTGGGAATACTGGTTGTTTGTTTTGACTATGTGATAATGCCTAGAGGTCACCAGATCTGGCCCTGTTGCATTAGGCATGGTATTAACACATAGTAAATGACAATCCCTGCCCCCAGACAGCTTACAATCTAAAAGACAAGACACAATTGGTGGATGAGACAAGCAAGCGGGCCAGTGTGAGGGAGACAGGTGACAAAAAACAAGAAGATGTGTGCTATTCTTAGCAATCAAAAGCAGTAATCATGAGTCGAAACAGAGGCGGGGGTTGGTTCTGACTTCAACAAGAATAAAGATTCTGTAAATGGAACTTAGACCTAGATCATCAGAGGTACTTAGACACCTAACTCCCATTGAAATCAATTTAGGTGCCTAGCTCCCATCGATTTCCTTGGGAGTTAGGTGCCTAAATACCTCTGAGGATCTGGGCCTTAGTTAACAATTCTGTTAATGATCTGTGAACCAGAACACAGTCCAGTACTCACTTAACTGTGCTGTTTCTTCTGGACTAATGTCTTACTTTTTGTCCCTAAACTAAACAGATATGAGTCAGAATCCAACCAGTGAGCAGATCTATTGAGGAAGAAGGTGCCATATTTACATAGTCACTTTTATTACCCTAACAGCATTTTCAAGGAAATGGGCAATCCAAATTTAATATGTAGTGGGGAGTGCTGTTCAAACAGTTAACAGAGATGGTGATTACTCTTTGCTACTATTAGAAAGCCAAGAGAGAAGCAAGAAACTAAGGGAAAATGCAATACTCATAAAGCAGCCAAACAGGGAATGCAGAATTAAGATTCTCTTTCCTACCCGGTAATTTTGATTATTTCCATTAAATTATCTAGAACTGAAATGTCATGACCATTGCGCAAATTAGAACAGTGAGGTGTGATTCAATATACTTTGGAAAATATTTAGCATCAAGCTAAATTACTCAGATAAGTATCAGAGGGGTAGCCGTGTTCGTTTGGATCTGTAAAAGCGGCAAAGAGTGCTGTGGCACCTTATAGACAATTTGTTCAGAAAGGAACTAAATGTGGGAAAAGTACATAACACTTATAATTGGTTGCTGACAAAGAAAAGTTTGTTGGATAGACTACACAATAAAGGGAAAGAAATCTTAGTATTTTAATTAAAATTAAGGCTAATAGGTTCAGGGATGAGATCTGACCTATAAGGTGTTGCATGAAAAAAAGGCACAGTGAGCCAGATCCTCAGCTGGTAACAATCAGCATAGCCATTGACTTCACCAGAGCTGCAATGACTTACTCCTGCTGAAGATCCTGTCTATAGTCTCAAGTGGGAGAAGACAAACAGTATGTTTACACTTTATACTGGCACAGCTATATTGGGGGTTCTACACTAGGGGTTAGCTATGTCAGTCAGGGTGTAGGTTTTTCAGACCTCTGAATTGCATAGCTACTTTGACCTAACTTTTATGTGTAGACCAAGCCAAAGGAGGTGAGTGGGCAGAGTTAGGGTTAGCAGGAGATCAGAACTGCAATGTAAACAGTGGCAGAGTTGGTTAGACCTTTGAAAGTGATGATCAGGACTTTGAATTAGGCTTGTTCTACACTTGAAGTTAGGTTGACATACCTACATCGTTCAGCTACCATCATTCTGGGAAGCGTGTTCCTACACAGATGGAAAAATCTCTTCCATCAGCGTAGGTTGCAGCTACACTACACGGTTATGTCAGCATAGCTACGGCAATACAGATAGGGTGGTATAGTCCCCATAGTGTAGACATACCCTTTAGTTACCGAAAGAAGAGCCAGTGAAGGGACTTGTGGAGAGGGAAGGGGAGATGCGAGCAGAGTGTCATCTCATGCCGTAGCTCTATAAAAAAAATTTCTGATAATTTCTTCTACCCACTTAACAATTTACAAAGGTACATAATAAAGATACTACACTATCTGTTCACAGTATGCCTGTCTCTATCTATTCCTCTCACTCCCTGCCTTTTATCAGTACAAAAATCAATTGTAAATAATAACTGATTTCACTATTTTTAGATACATTCAGAAATTTAAACTATTATAAGCTGACACTAGTAGCAATATGCCAGTTCTACTCACTCTTTAAGCAAGCTGGTATACCTGGTTCAAATTATGCCTGGATTTATTCTCTATGCTCCCGTAATAACGGTTGAACAGGAAGGGAATTCAAGGAAGAATTTAGTCTCTTATATTCCAATATACCCAAATTACAGCACTAATAGATGGTACAATTTGAAAAATCTGTGGAAAAATTCTCCTGTTGGTGAACTCAGTTTACTTCAATTATCAGGCACACATTCTAAATAAATATTTATAAAGTTCTCATACTTTATTTGACTGCCAGACTAGCCTGCAAATGATACAGCCATCAATAGATACAGAAAGCACATAATCACCAGGTTGTTGCATGTTTTTTTCACTTCAAAAGCCTGTCTTCTGGCCAAGAATTTCTGTAGCACATTCCAGCTGTATTTGTCTGCCTTACAATTAAGGTGTGTAAAATCAATTAAATTACCCTTCACTCAAGAACAGACCCAGACAGGAACCTAGTTTTATGACCCTGTCTACGAACAAACCAAATTAAGTTAAACTGATATTAGTCACTCCTAAATCATTTTAAGAGTGTCCACACAAGAGGGTTGTATCACTAACTAAATCAATTTAGAAACCAATGTATTATTATTTATATTATTGTAGTGCTTGAGACTAGTTTGATTGGTGCCTTTTCTGTGAGAAAATAAGCTCTATGAGTTATCACCATTTTCTATTTATACTCCTATTGAGTTCTTCACCCAGTGTCCCCTTTCCTCCCCGACAAAAATAATGAATTGGACAGCACTTAGGGGAATCGTCTTGAGCCTCTTCTAATCCCAAAGTCAGTGGGAGCTGAGGGGACTCAGAACCAGTCTCTATATTTGTGGTGCTGAATGCTGGACAAGTCAAGATTCTGATCTCACTTCTTTTGCTCTAATAGCAGATTTTGGTCAGGTTTCCTGTTCAACAATAAAGACTGAGACACTTCAGGGACATAGCAGATGTAATGAAAAATAAGCGGTCTCTATAATTGTCCTTTAGATATTCAGAAAGGGCCAGTGTAATAGGTAAACACTATGTGCGTTTAATTCAGGGGTGCTGTAGATATGGTCAAAGCAAAATGGCCCTATTGCATATACCAAAGTTAATAAAGTTCAAAACATTGTACCTTATGGACTGACTATATTAGAGATCAAGGAAGGAAAGAATTGTGTCGAGAGTCATAAATAATAAGTGCACCTTACTGAATACTGTAATCTCACTTAAACTATTTGTTTTCCATATTACCAATGGAAATACCTGAAACAAAACTGTAGGATTTAATAAGCGCATATTTTGTTTCACATGGAGGAATCCAAGGCCAAAGGTACAGTTAAAATGTTAACCAAGCTTGTACCTTCCGGATGCTGTAACTACAGGTATAAAAGGTTAGGAATTATTGCCCGGGGGGCAGAAGGGGGCACAGTTTCGGGACCTCTGGCTTAGAATGTCTTCACCAGAAGCACTACAGCGGCACAGCTGCATCAGTACAGCTTGGCCAATGCAAGTTTGTAATGTAGACCTGCCCTTAGTTTTATCAGGAGGAAAATTACGTGAAGTCAGCCTTATAGTCCACCTATTTGACCTCTCAGTAAAACTAAAGTGCCTTGTCTTCATTGTGTTTTTACCTCAGGATAGCTGAAACATTGTTTACCCCCAAGGTAAAAAAAACCAAAAAAACAAAAACAAATTTTTTTTATAAGCAGTGAAGACAAACCCCACCATGACAGCACTTTATGGGAGTTAAATTGGACAGCACAAGTGAAGAAAATTAAAGGGTTGAGGAAAACTTGCTGACCACATTTTGATCAAACCAATATTTTGAGTCCCTAATTTTGAGAGGACCCTGTGTATGTGTGCCCCTTCTGCTGTGTTGTTTAAACTCTCAGAAAGCATGGAAATCAAAGTTCAGAAAACATACTTAGTCAAATGTTGAACTTCAGGCTGCACAAGATTAAGAAGTGGGATTTTGGTATAAATCCTTCTTATGTTCAAGATCACTAATGACAGCAGAGGGTTTGCTCTTAGAATTAACAAAGGCAGAATTACTACACAAATACGGTGCAGTGAAATCATTTTTAATTATTAGTTAAGAAGAACAGCCTTCTGAAGAGCAAAATTCTTTATTTCCTGCCAGTCCGATGCAGCAGGAAAAACCAGGTGATACTTTTTTATTCATAGGCCTTGTCTGTGCCAGAAAATTTTGCACCTATTTTCCAGCAACAGGGCGAGTGCACCAGTGCTAGGGCTGAGGGGAAACAAAGAAAGTTTAAGTCTTCATGAGAGAAAGAGAGAGAACAGAGAGACTCCCTTTTGAACATTCTGTATCTGAACAGAAACATACACCTTCTTGGACCAGTGGGCACTGTCTGGGTTTTCTACTCAGTGGCCCCTCCTGGTTCCATTTTACCATCCCTTTAGCCCTGCTTCCATCCTACACTCTCTCATTTGCCTGTGCATTTAGTAGACTTTTATGTTTTCGTGGACCCTCCGCATTGTTGGCATTTGTGTGGAACGGGGGCCTCACCTCCCTCCCAGAGGTCAAATAGACTGCACTGAAACACACATTGGCAGCTGCTCCTGCATCAGGCAGGGAGACTCCTGTCCATTTAAAGGTACCATATGCAGAAAAAACAAAACCAACCTTTCCTTCTATACATAGTGATACCACTGTAATAAATTAACATTTTCAAGGTAGGTTACTGCCATCCTTGGCAGTGCCCCTTTAAAAGGGGAGTAATAAACTAGGTCAGATATTATAACACCGTACAAAGCCAGAAACTAATTCAAATGGAAAGATGTGACATACCCAGGAAAGGGCCTAATCCAAAGACCACTGAATTTAATAGAAAGACTCCCATTAACATCAGTGAGCTTTGGATCAGGCTCTGAATCATCATGCGGAGAAGTGAACATTAATGTCACTAATAATTATTTGAAAGTTATGTTACAATCAGATGTAGCTTCACAGAGCACCCCCCAAGACAGGCAGTTTATTACCACACTGAAATGCTTGTTTTGGGGATCACTGGAGAGGCAATCACAGGATGGAAAGCCTTAAGCATTTCATAACCACAGAACTCAATTACAATTGAGGAATAATGTTAAACAAATGCTATTCTGGAGCCTATTCCCCTCCTGGCTCTTGCAAGTTAAACTGCCATGTACGGTTTCAAGTTACACTGCTCAGATTATATGATGAGGAGCTGCAAGCGTGACCTTGAGAGAGCAATAATTCTTCCACACACTGCTGGTTGCATCGAATCAACCAACATTCCTCTTTCCCCCTACCCTTGCCAGAGTACTGAGATTCATTAAAGATATTAATATAAAGTTCAGTGCAAAGGAAGGCAAGTCAAATTAGGGTATGTGGCAGGAAATGGAGTAATTATTAAATGTTAGCATTAAACTCAAAATGGAATTGCCAAGAAATAAAAACAATCAATCAAAAAAGCATCTTCTTGCCAAATATAAATGACTCGTTCAGCTGATTATAATCTGTGGATTGCAAGGGCCATAAATACTTCCCAGGGTTCTGGCAGTATCATAATAAACCACAAGAGCAAAAATTCATGTGGTTTATGATGTCATCATTACCATGAGATGTACTGATAGCCCTGCTCACTCTGTTCCCATCTATTACCTTAATACATGGATCCAACTACAAATTGTAATAGGAAAACGGTTTTATTTAGCAGAGAAATATAACCTGGAATTTGAGGGCTCTTTCCCAACACCACATACCTCAACTTTTACATTACTCAGAAAAGGGCTGGCTGTAAGACAATACATTTAGGACAAGGTCTGGTTGCGGGTATATAAAGCCCTTAATAATCTAGCCCTGAGGTAGCTGAGTTACGTTCTCTTGTCCTGTGTCAACATAACTGAGATTGGCTGGGTTGTCCTTGTTCTCTTTCCCAATGTTCCATCTGAATCTGTCTGGGTCCTTACTCCCCTCCTGTCTCTCTATAGCTGTCTCCATGACTTGATGTAGGGCCTTTCTATTCACAGCAGCATATCTAGAGCACATTTGGGCTCTTCCACCAGAAAGTTATTTTTTGGCCAATTTTCCTTCTTTTTTGTCAGAGGTTGATTTTCTGGGCCATAAGGTCCAGATTTATATTAATTATTCCTTCACATGTTTACAATATCCCAGATCCTTAACAATGGGCACTGCTAGAAAACAAACACCATGAAATAAGAGAGCTGCACTAACTTTATTTAGGTGATAACTCAAGGGGAGTCCCTGTTTATGATGTACTAAGAACATTCTTGGCTGAATAAACTCTGAGGCCAAGATATTAGTAGTCAAGGATACAGTTATCAGCTCACAAATAGGGAGTACCCTCAAGTTGTTATCCCAAAACATGCTCTCTCCCTAGGCAGGCCTACACTACAAATTTACATCAGCACAGCTGCATCAATGCAGCTGCACCACTGTAGCGCTTCTGGGGAAGATGCTCTAAGCCAATAGGAGAGAGCTCTCCCGTCAGCTTAATAACTCCATCTCTGGGAGAGGCGGTAGCTATGTCCGTGGGAGAAGTTCTCCTGCTGACCTAGCACTGTCTACATGGGGGGTTAAGGTCAGTATAACTATGTTGCTCAAGTCGCTCAGGGGTATGGATTTTTTTCAGGGGTATGGATTTTTCACAGCCCTGAGCGACGTAGTTAGACCGAAGTAAGTATGTAGTGTAGACCCTGTCTCACCCGTTCCCTCTCAACTTCCCTGCTACTTAGGAAGCCCTCCCCTCTAACCAAGGACTATGTTATTCTTAAAACTAACTGATATTTATTGTTAAAGCTCTCTCCTCCCCACTACCCTGCACCTCTTTCCCACCCCTCCTCACCATCTCTGCAAGAAGTCTTTTTGTTTTTTCTTCATTCAGCTCCATTCCAAAGCTGACCCATGGGGAGCACAAGACGCTGCATGAGCTCTGTTGGTCAGAAGCGGATGAAGGCAATGTCCAGGCCAGGTCTGTACCACTGCTCCAAGGTAGAGTAGGGAGACAGCACAAAAGCCTTGATTGGAGGTGATGGGAGCTTCGCCTTAGCAATGGCTATGATCAATGGCTTCACACACAAGCTACCCTGTTTCATTATTCAGTAACAGCTCTGATATTTGGGAGTCCATGTCTCCCTTTGCACCCTCACCCAGTCTCTCTTTTAAACTCTGATTAAACGGTTCACTTTTTGTGGACAGGGGGAGAAGAAAAGGGAGATGGGAGTCCATGAGAGGGTGGGAAAGGGGGTAAGCTGTTCCCAGGAACTGGAAAGGGAAATTACTGAGAGGATCAGATTGGATGAGGTGATGAAAAAGGGAGGTTGTAAGAAGTTGGAGGGACTACATTTGCTGTGGACATACAGATGGGGGTTTCTATGGACAATAGCAATTAATTCCAACACCGCCACTTCTAGAGGATATATACGTATTATTTATCCACCGGTATTACAAATGAATAAACAGACATAAACAGAGGTGAGGTGACCTGACCAGAAGATCGGGGCAAATCTGGAAACAGAACTCAAAAAGTCCTGACTCACAGTTACTTGCATGCCCCACTTTTAGTGGAAGAAGTGCAATCAGAGGAAGTTCAATATACTGCCTAACTCTCCCACTGGTGCAACTCTCATGGGAATGGTAATAGCAGGTGCACTCAGACCATCTGCTGGTGTTTTTACCACTATGTTGTCTAACTCATTTCTGAGCATCTCTAGAAACCACAGTAGCTAAAACGTGTCTGGCTGGCTGCATTACTGCTCCCACTGTTGCTACCATTGGTACAGTCGCACAGGTAGTAGATTTCACACATAGGCTAGTATAGACAACACCAAATACCCACCGTCACTGCTCCTCAACCTTCTGAGCTTCAGAATCTCTGAGTCACGCAAGTTTTGTAGTGCAAGACAACTTCCAAACAATAGGGCAGATATAGCAACATACCCAGCAAAATGAATTACAGAAATATAGAAATGTAATATTTACAGCTATTGTTCATGTTCTTCAGGAGTTGGTTTAGTTTCAACAAATAGAGTTTAACATTTCATTAAGTCAGGATTATCTCCCCATTCTCCCTTTGATAAAGCCAGACGTGTCTCTATTTATACCTTAGTTGTTGTTACTGTAGTTAATTTACACAGTACAGGCCATTAGTGTACTATGCTTATCCAATGGAAGTGCTTCTAATCATTTATATTTTATAAGGCTACTTTGTAGTGATTATTTTTGTCTAGCTGAACCTCAGTAGACTGTTATCTGGCTCTTTCTTCTGCTTTCACTGCCATAGCAGATCTACTTTTCATTGGTATATGTGTATACAGTAATTTTAAAAAAGTAAAATCTAATGTAGAAAGACTTTGTGCTTGCTCAGTTATCACCCACTCTAAAAGACAGGCTATAATGTTTCCTGACCTTCAGCACCATGAGCTCTACTTTCAGTAAGAAAGAGAAGGGTCTCCCTACATTTCCCCTTCCTCTGCATCCGAAACGGCAAAGATTGACCTAGCTCAGCAGCAGATTATAGGGAAACAGCAACATACCTGTTAGCACCCTTCTGTGTCTGCCTAAGTGCAGCTCTAGACTCACTCGACATGGGGACCAGATTAAATACAGCAAAGGTTTTGTTTCTTTTCCTTTTTCTCTCCTCTTTACTTTGTAATATGAGAATGGGTTCATCCTCTCTCAACATTTGCTATCTCCATTCTTCCATTGCTTGTTCTTTCTTCCCGTGTTCCCTTTCTCTTAGTTTAAACCTCACCTACTTCTGACTATTCTTTGCACTTCAGAATATGTTTGCTTGATCAATCCAAAATGAAGGTCTGGTTCCTTACAGGAACAGCCGCTCCCACAAATCGGATTATGTCCATTAAAGGGACAGAGATAGTGCCTAAGCACATTAATACACACACATGAATTGTTGCATAGCAGCTACAGTTACTACAAAAGCACACTTGATTCAAATCCACAAAAATAAGGAAAGGAAAAGTCACCTACCACTATTTGCCCTGCACTTCTCCACCCACAAACACACATCTTGCCACTACTACGTACTACAACCACACAACACAATCCGCAACTCTGGCTCACCTTCCAAAGTACTCAAGCTTTCCCCCCTTAACTACCCTTCACCAGATTATTTTCTCCAACACTCATAACACCTAGCACTTTTCATCAGGAGATCTCAACATGCATTACACAAGAGGTATCATTAGCAGTTGTGGATTTTTAGTGTAGTTGTTAATTACGTTTGTAGAGATAATTTGGTAAAGGATTGTGTGCAGAAGGGCAGTTAAAGGGGGTGATGGAAGGTGAGGGACTTGTCCAGCACATTATTACAAATAGAGGCCCTATGGGGATTTGAACTCAGGCCATCTGGATATAAAAGCATTGTTAACCTTCAGGAGCATAGAACACCTGTAGTGTTGAAGCCTAAAATAGGCACAAAGTTCTCTAAACTATAATTAACTCTTTCATTGCCTTTCATCTTAACACCAGCATTCCAAAGACTTCACATGCTTCTGACTTGCTTCCTGGTGCAATTTACAGCAATAATCAGTTTATGAAATCCTACATTTTGTGGGTACCATGTACCTGAGAAATTGGCTCCCCTGTATATCATTGCAGCAGATAACATCAGCTGATACGCTCTTGCTTACGTTTTCTATATGGATTTGAATAATCAAGGCAGATTTTCTGTGGAGATCTCTTAACTCTAAAGTTTGCTTTTCAGCTGTAGTGGCAGAGGAAGAGTCTGGTTGACCTTCAGCTCATGGGGCAAAGCTCATATGTTCACCCAGGATTTTGTCTGAGGGGATGATAACTTGGTTTGTTTACAGGCATATTCTGATATTTGGTTCTATCATAGGTAGTTTGCCTTTGGTCGACTAGTTTTGTATTGTTTGAGAAATTCTGTGTATATGCCCCAAGGCCAAGCATATTTGGAGAAATTTTTGTATTTTTTTTAAATTCTGTATAATTGAATGACTATAATCCAAAGAGTTTTGAACATGGCCAATGAAACCGATAATACGCACTGTAATTGGATGTCACACCCCTGAATTAAAAGATTTTTTATAACATCATAATCACAAATTATTATTTTTTCCCCTGGTGCCAATCAGTTTATTGAATGGGAGAGCTATATATTATAGCAATATATCATGACTATGTCATTTGTCTTGATTACTTCAGTGTCCTTGTTTAAAGCTCCATCACTGTAGCAGCTGGTAGAAATAGAACTATTCATTTAACAAAGTGATTGCAGGAGCCCCAAAGTAGGAATCTGTCTCCTTCGCCATCATACCCAATATTGTTTTTCAATGTTCTTTGTGGCTCTACCCATCACTTTTTCCTCTCAGATCCTCATTTGTCTCCAGCTTTCTCTGATCCTCATTTTTCTCCCTTTAACTCATGACCTTTCACAATGACTCTCATTGACACACTTTCGTTGTGCCACATAAAACTCCTGAAGTAATTTTTAATGCTATTTAGCACTAGTTGCATACGTATAAACAAGGGCTGGTCCTAAACCAAAACATGGGATTGGCACACTCCCAAACTTAGGCATTGTTCAAAATCTGGATCTGCATCTGAATTTGACACTTTTTTTTCTTTCTTTATAATGGGTCAAAACTCCAATTCCACCCCCTCCCCAAATGGAATGTTCTATTCATCTGAATTGTGATACTTAAATCCATCTATGCTATCAATCAGTACAAGTTTTGACTGTGAAAACCTTTACCTCCCCGGAAAACCCAAATACTATAGGAAGGGTACGGTTAGTGGCATTCTTGCCTCTGCATCAGCATTGAACCAATTAACCCAGCGTGACAGTGGGAGATACTGAGCTGTTGGAAGTGCCACCTTTCAGAAGGAATATAAAAAGAGAGGTTCTGACCAATTGTAATGAATAAAAACCCATGGTGCTTTTCTCATGAATAAAGGTCTTACCCGTCATGTGCTGACAAAATTCCAGTTTGGGTAATTGCATTCTGCCTCCTAAAAGTTTCCCTGTATTTTTACTTAGATAAATTATTCTTGCTCCCTTTGTCCCAGAGTGATTACCCAATATTCAGGGCTTTGCCAGGTTGTTCCAATTTTAGGAGGAGAATTTGATTATGAGAGTTATGCATATCTTTGGTAAATCCTGTTTACTTACAAAGAATGATCAAAAACTCCTTCTTTCTCTGAACATAGTAGAGGAAACAACTGGAGCAGTTTCCTTGTTCACAATTACCAAGTCTGCCCAGGAGCTCCATCTTTGCTCTCTCTCAGGGTCGCTCTCTTCATTCTTCTCTTGCTGTCTGCTAATTTTCTATTCCTCAGACGCACAGAGCTGCAACCAAGCAATTCCCTTGCCCTGCATTTGCAACTACAGGGAAACTCTTTAACCCACATATCTTAGTCTGGTCTACACTTGAAAATTAGGTCAACATAGCTATGGTTCTGAGGGGTGTGAAAAATTCACACCCCTGTGAGCCATAGTTAAGATGACCTAACCCCCAGTATAGATGCAGCTAGGTTGATGGGGAATTCATCTGTTGGCCTAGCTACTACCGCTTAGAGAGGTGAATTACCTACATCAAATGGAAAAACCCCTGCCCTTGCTGTAGGAAGCATCTATACCAAGGCACTATGGCAGCTGTGCTGTGCTGCAGCACTGTAGCTGTGCCTCTATAGCACCCATAGTGTACACATGCCCTTAGCATCTGATCAGCCTTGACATGAGGCCCATTGCCTTGGGTGGTGACTTCTTATTGTTTCCAGTTGTCACTGCATAAAGGGATATTTAATTGCTCCTCCCATCTAGCCTGAAAGAAAAGGTATTTAGCACACCCATCATCTTTAACAGGATCTTTGATTGTCTATAGATCAAAGACTCACACAGTGGCCGCCATTAATACCTTCCAGCATAACACTATGAATTAGTTCTTATACTAGTGATTAGTGATACTGGGTGCTATTAGTAGTTGCTGTGTTTCACCCTTGAGGGGGCTATTTTTCAGTGGTGCATTAGCTGATTCCCGCATAGAGCTTGTAAAAATCACTTTATAATGCACTTGGGATTCTCCTGGATGAAAGGTGCTATACTAATGTAAGGTTTCAGAGTAGCAGCCGTGTTAGTCTGTATCCGCAAAAAGAACAGGAGTACTTGTGGCACCTTAGAGACTAACAAATTTATTAGAGCATAAGCTTTTGTGGGCTACAGCTCACTTCATTGGCTCTAATAAATTTGTTAGTCTCTAAGGTGCCACAAGTACTCCTGTTCTTTACACTAATGTAAGATCGTTATCTTGTTCATTTCTTTTCAATCTTTAGCAAACACTTTGCCATGGGATTTCCTTTGCATACTGTTAGGGGAGGAAACATTTGATTGTAGTCTGGGCAAACACAATTTTTTATTGCCAAGCACAGTCAGTCTGTTTTATTCAGTCACCTCTGACTGCACTAAGGTGGTGCTACTTCCAGGATTTACAAAGATTTTGCTACTTCAAGAGAGTTTAGGACTGGAAAGCTTCAAAGCAGCAAGTTGAAAGAAAAACTCAGTGTATTGTATAATGCTATTCTTAACCCATACTTCTAACCACAAGAAGTGTATATTACTACTTATATTACATATTTTAAAATATTTGAAGAAGAAACTGATAGGAAGTTGCTGACCTGACAGTCTGATGCAGTGCTGGATTGAGTTTATGCTAAAATTATGCTCTTCTGCACTGGGAACCTCTCCTTATCTGCTGATGTCTTCAGGGGATGGAAAGTATGTCTACACGGCCAACGAAAGAGTGATTGCAGCACAGTAGGAATACATACCCACACTAGCTTTAATCTAGCTAGCACAGGTAACAACAGGAGTGAAGACATGGCCACATAGACTTCAGCATACATTAGCCACCCAAGTACAAGCCCGGTGGGGACCTTGGGGACCTCAGATTGCTAGCCCATACTGAGATCATTACCACCACATCTACACTGCTATTGTTACCCATGCTAGGTAGTCTTAAACTAACATGGATATGGCTAGCCAGGCTACAATCCCACTTTATTTTGAAAAAATAACTAGCCTATCCCACAGTCCTCTTGCTCAGCTCCTGGAGCCAGCTGGCCCCATATACAGTCCACCAGGTCTTCAGAGAGCACTGGATTAAAGCCATCCTCAGCACGGTTTTCTGCAACAGTCCAGTTGCAGGGCTTCTGCCTTCCCAGTTGATAAGGGATCACTAGGGCATTATTCCAACCCATGATATGGCAGCAGAAATACATATGTAGTGGACAGCTCTATATTGAATCAGTTGTAGAGCTGCCTTGTAAATGGTAAATAGGGCACACCCTACTGTACTGTAGTAAGGAGTATTGTCCAGATCAGGAGAAAGCCAGCTGGCACTGGGAGCAGGAGTAAAAACTGCTGAAGAGACAGGTATTCTTCAACATCTACAGAGGAAGCTGTGACTTGGATAAGTCAAGCTCATATGCATATAACAGTCAATTGGCAATTAGAGGAGAGTCAAACTTGGTCAGTACATTTTGACCCTAATAAAACCAGTAGCCCTGGTGGAGTCCTGTTTTCTGACTTATAAAGCAGTGCTCTCTGACATCAATCTGTCTCACCTCAGGCTGAAAAGACTCTTTACGTATTCCTACTCTAAAAGTTAATGCTATTGACTTCTGTCTTCACATCTGAGGGTTATCAACATCAGCCTGGCTCTTGTGGCCAGAAAGAATTCATTCTCCCATGGCACTTTGATTCCATATAAGCAGGATGTCTTTATCTCCCAGGCAGACTCATCTACTGTGATGCAGCTCACAGAGCCAGTGGCAAATTGATCCCATGTGTACAGACTGCAAAAGGCTAGGCATCATACTTACCGGCACAATTGCACAAAGAGGAATGGAGTTCAAATGCATGGAGCAGAACTGAAGAGAAAACAAGAGGCTACTTGTCAAATGAAGGGTCAAGAATGAACTATTTTTTAAAGTGTACATTTTTTGTAATGTCTCCTTATAATTGCAATATTTATTGTGAGACTGGAAAGAAAAGGTTCATAGCCAAAGCTGCCACGGTAGTAGTATATTAGAGGGAGTATACCTAGGATGACAGTTATAAACACACTGTCTCCAGAAAAACACTTCATTTACAAAATAGATTTGACAGCTCAGGTTTGTTTGCAATGCAGAGCAGCCCTCCTCAACCCCCACATGGCCCTGTGAGCTTCGATTACTTCTTTGACGCTGGCTCTTCCGCAGAGACCCCTAGAAGGGAAGTGATGAATGAGGTCCTGTCAGGCTCCATTCCCTAGGTGGCCTTGAATCTATCCTGTTATCTGTTACACTGCCAGGGCTGACAGTGATGAACACAAGCCAGGCAGTTGGTGACACCCCTATTCATTACCCAAAAAAGAGAGAAAAGGCAAGAGGTATGTCTGCCACCCTTCAAAGCTTCACTCACCTCTGTCCAGGCTCCCTCTAGAGGACCTGCCTGGGCAGGAGATGAGGTGGTCTGTTTATACAATTGTACGGAACAAGAAATCCAACATCCCTTAGACCTGCTAAAACTGGGAGGGAAATGGCCCAGATGCAGCACTTTTTTTAAATTAAGTTGCTAATAAATATGTAATACAGATTTACAATAGATGGACATGCTGGTGAATCTGTCATATACTGTATGTATATTGTATACTATAGAACACATTACTACATCTATATTTTACAAACCTAGGTTTTTAATTAATCAGTGAAGTGATTCAATAAGGGATTAAAGCTGGGAAGGAGATTATTCTTGCAGCAAAGATCTTTTTACCAGTGAAATGACTAACTATACTTGCTGTAATTATGACACTTCGATGTAGAAGTTTTGATTTCTGGAGAGCCCTGTAATTTGTGAGCAAAGATTCTTGCAGCTGACTTGTTCCTCTTGCTTTCTTTTGGTGCTTTAGCATGTTTAGTTCAGTCACTCATCTGTACCAGTTGGTACACCAGTGTTGGCTGCAATTCTTGTGACCTCCAGATTGACCCATATGAGCTCAAGCATAAGCTCTTTTACAGCTGAGGCTGTATGGAGTATCTTGGCTTGTATAACCCTTGCCCTCTTCTGAAGCTACAGACCCACAAAAGGATTAACAAGCATCAAATAAAAACATAATATTCAGAACCTGAGAAAGACAGAGAACTCACAAAGCTCGCCGCCCTTGTCTAGCTGCTGCCCATTGCCTTCCCTCTGTGGCTGTCTCTTTTCTTCTGATCTTTCAGTTAAACCGAGTTGGATGCTTAAGTATCTCTGCAGTTTACCAGTTAAAACAAAATGCATACATTCCTAAGCAGAGCTCCTTGGGCTTCATATTGTAGGGACACAAACTTGTTATCACTAGGGCTGGTTGACAATTTTGTCGAGACTGTCTTTCAACAGAAAATTAAGTTTTTAAACTTGATCATTTTTCTCAAAAGTGTCTGTTTAATGCAGAATTTACATATATATTTCATCAAAAAACAAATGGCCAAAACCAAAACATTTTATTTTGACATGCTGCCACAGTGCCTCACAGGAATTGTAGCTTGGTTGTCTAATGTCCCCATTTTCCTGTATGGGCCACAATTCCCAACCAGGTTTCAGAGTAGCAGCCGTGTTAGTCTGTATCCACAAAAAGAACAGGAGTACTTGTGGCACTGTAGAGACTAACAAATTTATCTGAGCATAAGCTTTTGTGGGCTACAGCCCACTTCATCAATGCATAGAATGGAACATATAGTAAGAATATATATATACACACACACACACACACACACACACACACACACACACACACACAGAGAGAGAGAACATGAAAAGGTGGAGTAAGAGGCTAATTAATTAAGATGAGCTATTATCAGCAGGAGAAAAAAACTTTTGTAGTGATAATCAAGATGGCCCATTTAGACAGTTGACAAAAGGGTGTGAGGATACTTAACATGGGGAAATAGATTCAATATGTGTAATGACCCCGCCACTCCCAGTCTCTATTCAAACCCAAGTTAATGGTATCTAGTTTGCATATTAATTCAAGCTCAGCAGTTTCTCGTTGGAGACTGGTTTTGAAGCTTTTCTGTTGCAAAATTGCCACCTTTAAATCGGTTACTGAGTGGCCAGAGAGGTTGAAGTGTTCTCCTACAGGTTTTTGAATGTTATGATTCCTGATGACAGATTTGTGTCCATTTATTCTTTTGCACAGAGACTGTCCGGTTTGGCCAATGTACATGGCAGAGGGGCATTGCTGGCACATGATGGCATATATCACATTGGTAGATGTGCAGGTGAATGAGCCCTTGATGGCGTGGCTAATGTGATTAGGTCCTATGATGGTGTCACTTGAATAAATACGTGGACAGAGTTGGCATCACGCTTTGTTGCAAAGATAGGTTCCTGGGTTAGTGTTTTTGTTGTGTGGTTGCTGGAGAGTATTTGCTTCAGGTTGGGGGGCTGTCTGTAAGCGAGGACTGGTCTGTCTCCCAAGATCTGTAAGAGTGAGGGATCATTTTTCAGGATAGGTTGTAGATCTTTGATGATGCCCTAGAGAGGTTTTAGTTGGGGGCTGAAGGTGACAGCAACCAGACTACATCTCTCATGATTCACCAAGAGAGTCCATGGATGTGGTGTATCACCTTCCCTGTCCAAGAGGGGCTATTGTGCTGCATTATTTGAGACTTAATCTGACAAAGGAGCCTGGCCTATAGAAAAGAGACTAGAACATATCCAGCAGCAAC
The DNA here is from genome assembly GCF_965152275.1 of Natator depressus. Classification (NCBI taxonomy): domain Eukaryota; kingdom Metazoa; phylum Chordata; order Testudines; family Cheloniidae; genus Natator; species Natator depressus. The sequence continues at coordinate 50,742,334 of NC_134237.1, forward strand.
ATTTCTGAAATGAAATCACTTGGATTTTAGCCAAAATATTTCAATTTTTGAATTTTCACTGAGAAATCAAAAATTTCCTGTGGAAAGTTTAAATGAAAAATATTGTTTGTTTTCATCAACATTTTCTGAGTGGGAAAAAAACTATTTTCTGACCAGCTCAAGTTATCACAATCTCCAGTGCCTTCTTTACATTAAGTGTTCAGCCTTAGCTAAGATATAAAAGTAAATCAGTAATATATTCAAAACTACTCCTTATTCCCCCACACAGGCGCACACACACACAAAAAGATCTAGAGCTGATTGAAAAAATAACACCTTTTTGTGAAAGTTCTCATGAAAAATTTGCCCCTTAATTATTTTTAAAAATGAAAAATTTTGACAAGCCCTATTAAAAAAATAAATAAAAGCAAGCCCTGAAGAACAGTCCTTACTTGGAAAACAACCTCTCTTCCATTCATCTTATTGTTCAAGAATAAGTCCCTAGACAAGCAGCTGAAAAAAGCAAAAATAAGGTATCATAAAGGGGACTAAATGCAAAAAGTACAATTTACAGTGGGACGTTATGAACACAACAAAAGAGCATAGGTGTTGGAACTATGGGTGCTGGGGTGCTGCTGCACCCCCTGGCTTGAAGTGGTTTCCATTATATCCAGGGTTTACCGTTTGGTTCAATGGCTGTCAGCACCCCCACTATACAAATTGTTCCAGCATCCCTGCATAAGAGCGTAACTTTTAATTCTAGCTCTATGCGTTCCAATTTAAATCTATTTATTTGTTTTTATTTCTCTTTAACACATAAAATGACACACCATGGCTCTGGTCACCCTGACAAGTAACTGGAGAAACAACCCACCCAAAGCAGCATTCACAAACTAGTGGCCACTGCTGTACAAAACATTCATCCTGATCTCTCCCCCTCCCACTACTTCCCCAAAGCACTAAATCCCATCAAATAACCCAAGTTCTGAATATATCAGTCCTTCCCAAACTCCTGTTCAAATCAATGGATTTCAAGACACATCCTAAAAGACAAAGTTGAAGACCCTTCATGGAGATCTGCCTCCCAGCAGCCCCCTCTTCCATAAACAAAGGAGGCTTCAACTCAAGCATGTCTGCTTATCACAACTTCAGCAGTATTATATAGAAAGGTACCTAGGCCTTCAGGTAGACAGGTCCCAAGCTATTTAGGATTTTCACAGCCTGATTAGATTCTGCAATGCTGGTGTCGTGCCCACAACTACATGCCCTATTTAATATGTATCTACATTTTGCACCAGCTTCAGTTTTCACATGGATTTAAGGTGAAGCCCTATGTAGAGCCCACTGTATCAGTTTAAAATGGGAATGACAAAGCCTTGGATTACAGGGGTGAAGTCCACATGATTTGTATCAGGTCTATGCTACAGACTGAATTCACCCTGGGGTTAAACAGATGCTGCTCCACTGAAGACTAGAATGTATTTGCTTGTGCCAGTAGTGATTTTGTCCCTTAGACTAGAAGCATAAGAAGTATGAAAGGAAGGAAAGTCTGACTTTTATGTTGAGCCAGAATCTAAGAAAGATGTCCTAATCTGCTGTGAGATATTTTACCAGGCTTTGGCAGGATTAGCAAAACCAATCCAATTCAAAGTCATTCTGTTTTCTCATTTTAAAGATACAAATGGTTAATAAATATTTATGTCTGAGTTTCCTGGAGATATTATTAAAGAAGAGAAAGTGTATTAACTGAATTACAACAGCAGCTCTTCATCTACTGAAGCAAGCATGCTACAGACTATCAGTAGTCTGGCCAGAAAAAGGCAGCAAATGAACAAAAGCACAAGGGACAGTGAAGGGTGGGTGGGGAAATGGACTATAAACATCAGAATCACAAAAATATTTTAAGGTGCAAAATTAATTATCTTAAAAAACAAATCCAGTTTGGCCATAGGTCTTCTTGAAAATTTCTAATGGCTCTTTTCAGGGGAATTGGCCTCATGCAGACCCATCAAGCCACTTGGATTCCCCATGGAGTAGCATGGCTAAATGTACATCTTTCTCACAATCTCTGCAACCAACTTTCCACCAAAAAGTATTTGCTTTGTTGATTTTGGCACAGGCATATACAGTGTTAGAATTGGACTCGGACTGGAAAGTTGGTAGCAGAGATTGTGAGATTTTGGCACAGGCATAGATGGTGTTAGAATTGGACTCGGGCTGAGCCCCAGAACCTCCACAGTGGTTGATTAGAATGAACACTAGACTTCCCTTGTTATGGCATCTGAAATCCAAACCATGGGCATGGGACAGGCAGATAAGGACTAGAATAGCGGCACAGCAGCAGCTTGAAGTGGTTACCAAAGTCAAATCATCTTCCTCCCCACTAGCCCCGTTTTTTATACTCGATGGAATTCATCCTCAGCCTACTGGACAGCTTGTGGGGTTGTTGTGGAACTGCATCTCCCCAAAAGGAGCTGTGGGTATGACTGACTCAGAGCATAGCCACTTCAACAAATCACCAATGCCTTTGAGGAGTGTGCATGCTGCATCAGCTCCAAAGAAGCCGGCTCCCACCAGTCTCTTCTACCCCAACCTCCTTTGAAGAGTTTTTGTGCCCTGAGAATAGTAGAAGGAAGCTATTCCTGTGCTCTTCTAAATACAGGGACTACATTTGTGCCTATCTGGGGAGAACATATGAGACAGGCGGCTCCTTTCACCCTCCTTCCCCTTCCTGCACCACCACGTTCCTGAGCGGGGTCAGTGCACAATCTAGTCCTCTTTGTCCAACCATACTGGTGAGCCCCATTCTTCTCTTGGCCAATTTCTATTTTGGATGTGACCAGATTGTTAGGAAGAACATCAAAATCTTGATAGTCTAACCTATTTTATGGGCTAAGATCAAGATCATTTCTTCACAAGAGCACAGGGCAACCAAGGTGTTATTTTAGGGATGATGGACCCAAAACTGTATTAACATTATTTAAAAAAAAAAAAAACACATAAAACATTGTCTGTACAATGAAACGCCCCATCACCTCTGATAAAACCTCGGGTATTCCTACAATTTAAAAAGTTCCATCTTGACAGCACCTGAGACTGGAGTCCTCGTTTAGACACAGAAGAGGCAGCACCTTCTGGAATATGTGTGGAATATTGCAGAGCAGTATGAACATGGATATGTGGTATACGGGATGCAATATGAGAAGAATACCAGCTTACCGCAACCAATGCTGGCAAGAAAAACATGCCTCTGCACAGTGTAGAGAAAAACTCTTTACCCAAACACATAAGACAGCCAACAAGTTCTCATCATACCAACCTGGATGTGGACCAAGGCCTACATCCACCCCTTCTACTCCATATGTAAGCCATTCTGGGGGCTTAACAAAAAAGAAAGAAAAAATACACAAACACAGTTTGTCCCCTCACTTTCCCTTACCTCAGCTATAATTGAGGCACTAGGCAAGAGAGAGAGACGGAGCTCACTTTACACACCCCTTCTTGTCCAGCTCAAAAGAACCTACACTGATTCCCAACCAAAAGAAGAATATGGTACAGTTCTAACCAAAGAAGTCACTGAGTTCTGGGCTCCCTATCTCAGCCACCTACATGGACCAAACAGTTGGATTTACTATACGGTACATTCAGCATTATCATTTAATATTTCTCAAGATCCTCCTAAAAAAGCAGTGGATCAAAAATGCATACATTTTCAGTTATTTGCATAAATTCAGGCACAAACAATTAGAAGTATGTGACTTCTTATTTAAAAATGAGAAAATGGGAGAGATAATTACATGCAGTTATGCAGAACCTAGAGTGATCGCATCATATACTGTACATAAATAAATGAATGCATTTCCATGACATATTTCCAATGTTGTTCTTTTTAATGATTTAGAGTATTTAGTACCTAAGTATTTAGAAAGTAGGAAATGGATGCCTGTGAAAACTATTCTATTGTAAATTATCAATAATTAACCCCCAAAATGTCAGAAGGAAATGCAAAAGTGTCAAACAATTTTTCGAGAACTCTGCTGCAATGCTTAGGAAAACTGGCAACAACATCATCTTTTATTTGTATACTAAAAAGTCATGGCTACAAACTTCATTCGCATTTTTTTCCCCACAAGGGTGTTAGTTCTTAGATCCCAGGGAACAACCTGAACAATTCCAAAGTAGCAGCAAGAAGTTTTCATAACAAATTTCAAACTTGAATGGGATGAAATGGGAATTCTAAGTAAAGTGAATATTAAAATAAAAAAGAACACAAAGAATAGTTATTTAGTTTTCTCTCTTGTGAAAGAGCACTGGGGATCTGGATTTGGATAATCTAAGATCTAGGATCTGTATGATACCAGTGAGCATTTTAGCATCAGGACTATTTAACACAGTATCTGATTTTATATTTGTAATCACCCCTGCACTGAACCCATATACTAACACCAGGAAAAGCAGTAGACTGCAACATCTGCCAATATTCTGCTTACTTCATAAACGGGCTTCCACCTGGGAAGTGATGCAGAGACAGCCATTATGCCCCTCATGCGAATATATAGAGGTTTAATGGGGTATACAAACCCAACACTGAGCCTGGAAATAAAGATGTTAGATGGTGACTTAAATCAGTCCTTCCTCCAAACTCAGCAATTGCAGTTCACAAGGGTTCATGAGAATCAGTCCAGTTTGAGTTCTGATGAGTTCACAAACCCGTTTTGAATTTCAAGTTTGAACAAATCCAGAATCTCAATAAAAAGTATTCTGTTTTACCTAGTTTGATTGCAAAATCATAATTCGTGCTTAAAACTGGGCTGGCTTAGCCTGAAATATTTGTGGACCTTCGCCTGACCTATTTTAGTATTTTCTCCAGCTGCCCTTCACCATGGTATCTGTATCCTCTCAGATACCATGGTGATGGGTGCAGTTTAAGCAGCTAAATAAATATGGCTATTTTGAATTTGTAAAGAAATAAACCTGGCAAGTTCTGCATTTATAGCTACTTTGGGTATTGTATAAAAGTTTTGCACAGCTTTAGTGCTGATACATCAAGAGCCAGGTGTCTTATATTATAGGCTAAATTAATCCCTGATGTAACTCCACAATGGAGTTACACCAGAGATTAATTTAACCCTATGAGTTAACTGTGGATGATTGGATTCTCCACCATCTGAAAATCAAATCTCTTACTCTCAATTTCTAAGAGTCAACTGTTGCACCTCCTGCTTTTTCCTACCTACTACTACTCAAGTCTAACTAATCTGGGCCCATTTCCATTCCCTTTCTATCCACTAGTGACAAATACACTTTTTTATTTGCAACTTATCTATAGAGCTTAGGATTGACGGACAAGACTGAACTGTCAGTGCTACTATTGGAGCAAAAGAATCCATCAATCCTGTTAACACTCTCTTATTCAAGAGAATCAAAAGAGCAGTAACATATTAAACTCCAAGAGACTAACTCAGAAGTTTCCAGAGCTTCTCAAGAAATGATTCTGATCAACGGACCAGACTAATCAAAAAAAGGGGAAAGTTTCACAGCCTGCAGCTCAATTACAAGGGTGAGTCACTCCTGAGGGTAAGAGGCCTTGAAATGGAAATAATCCAAGCAAAGGAAAGAAGGAGCAAATCAAAGCTTTTGGGGGAAGAATTTTATTAGTGCAGCAGCGAGAAGAGAGTTATTTTCACTTGCTCTTATCTCCCACCCTCTAAAAATTAAACTCTAATTGATACACTAATAAATAGGGGGGCAAAGTGTTTAACAAATGCCATATTGTATTACCTGCTAATAGAAGTGTTAAAGCAGCTCAATTAAATAGCTGCATTGCACTGAGAAAAATGCCCTGCCCAACTATAACGATATATAACAGCGAGGAGACCCAGGGCACTCGCACGCTGCACACAGTAAAGCTATGCTCCTAGAAAATGTACAGATTGAAGCTCCTTAACCTTTTTTGCCTCTTAAAGGCTCTGGGCCTGTTTCATCAGCAAGGCAATGAACTGCCTTTGTTACTGGACTCGCTGGGGGCTTTCAACGTTGAAATGTGTTTGGTTTTTTTTAAAATCTCAGTAAAGTAAGTTTTGGAGACTAATCGGAAATGCTAAACTAGCATCCTGCTTTGCTCCCCTCCAATTTCCTGGAGTTCTTCTGTATGAGAGTGTGTTCATCTCCACTCGTCTTCAAACCTCGCTCTCTTCTGGTTCTGACTGCCACTTTGCTTGAGAGAGATCTCTCTTGTGTGCTTAACTGGTGGGGCCCTGCTGAGGAAGTTCCCCCATACCCAAATAAAAAGGAAAGCTAGAGCCAGAGCAAAGCATTTGTTTAACTTGAAGCCAAAAGTACCTTTTTTTCCTCATATACTGTGCTATTGTTACCTTTTATCAGAGGAACAAATATTCCAGGAATGACTTGAAAGTTACCAACGTGATGATTGATGGCCAGTCAAAAGAAACATCCAGAAAGCAATAAGCTGTAAAAAGGGGAATGTGCTGAGCCTGGTTCAAGATTGCCTAACTGTGCCTTTCAAATTTCTTTCATCACATCTGTGACTGTAAGCACTATAGGGTGAGAACAAGCCAGGACTTTGTGGAGTATTTGGAGCTGCTGATATGTAAGCCGTATTGCCACTGGTAGCAACCTGAGGATAAAAGATTTAAAGAAATGAAAACAAAGAACTGGTTTTGTGAAAGAAAGAGAGAGAACAGTGAGATTTATGGAAACCCATTGGGAGTGCACTGGTAATCTCTTTGATGAAAGATTGAGATTGCTTTGAAATAGACTTTACTGAAGCAAAAAGTAAGTGTTGTGCACAGGGACTGAGGTTGGCTAGGTCACTTATCAGTCTTGCCTGACTTTCCCTTTCCTTTTTTCTTCTACATTTTTCACATGCTAAGTGAGTCCCTGGCACCTCAAATATTTCTCTGAGTTAAAACATCACATGGAAGAGGGAAGTTTTTGGAAAGTTAATGATTTGTGCTGCAGTTAGTGTTAAAACCCACAGTGGCACTTGTGAGCGACGGGGGGGGCAGGGAGAGAATAATATAACAAATCTGAATGAACCTATCTGGGGAATACACTCACAACAAAGATCTTGTGCTGAGGATGATTCCACTGATCTGGTTAGGTGACTGGGATGCTAGACGTGATCAAATTCCACTTGGATAACGTTTGGACTATAAAGTGCCCACGCCCCCGTCCATTTCGATTAAATACAGTATTCTTCATTTTCTATTCCGAACTCTTGTGCGATATTGCAGGGCTCTATTATACAGCGGTCTTATTCCGCCCAACAGGTGGCTGCATTTCAGTGGAAGTAATTTCTGATTTAATAGGGCTCTGCAGCTCAGACACACTAGGAGGAAATCTACCTCCCCCGTTGGTTTCCCGCACACCGTGACCCATGGGCAGCAATAATCCAACCCCAAGGACGGCATGATTGGAAACAAGAAGGCTAAGTCAATATAAGCCATTAGTATTATTTCTTTGTGAGCTATTCCACATAATAGATTTGGTCTCATGGGAAGAGACAGAAAACGTTCTCTACCACAGGTAATAGTGATTTTAAAATATGGTGCATAGGCCAAATTTTTTTAAAACAGCCTCTAATTTTGTGCATGGCATTTTTCAGTCTCAATCCATTAGGAGTGCAATCCGGCAGATTAAGTCAATCATAGATGCAAATTACAGGATTTAAATATCTAACTCTTGGATTTCTGACTACAAAGATTATTTGTGCCTGAAAACAAGACAGCGAGACAGCTATATTCTGTCACTTGTGCCTGAATTGATTACATTTGTGATCGATTGTGGAGCAGAATTACAGGTAAAAAATGTGGATGTCAGTTAAAGCCCCTTTTAAAATTTGGATACGAATACGAAGAAAGGATTTTGAACTACATTCCACCCTCAGTTACCCCTGAGTTACCCTCAGTAATCCCACTTATTAACAGAGGGAAAAATCTGATCCAATATCTGAATGTGTGAGGAATATTGCATTATATGTCATTTGTTTAGTTTAAATTGAGAATTAAGAAGCAGCATTTAATATACATAGTTGAAGGGAGTATACAAAGTACAATTTTATATTGACTACACCTAATACTGTTTGCCCTCTAGTAATTGATCATTTTATTTGTATTCTGCAACAACCTTCATCAAGAGCAATAGTGACAGTTATCATGCTAATACGATTAGTATTGTGTAGTTAATGCCAATTCTATGCATGGTGCTTTACAAATTATAAACACAGCCTAAGACAGCGTCTATTCCGAAGACCTTACAATCTAGATTATTTGCTTCGAGTTAGAAAAGAGATGAGCTGGGACTTCCCCCAGATACCAATCAGGTATGGAATAAGAAACTGATTTTTGTGAGTTTTTGTCTGTCCTCTTTTGGATGGGATGCCAGTCTCTTCTGAAGAGTGTGTCATGTATCCTTCGAATGGCAGCAGCCAACAGAATATATAAACTCCAATATCACTACCCCAGGCCAGCATGAATGTTTCACAGATTACTACTAGTAACTCATTATAGGCTACTAGTAGTAATGGCTAGTTCTGGTACATGCTAACTTTTTGGTTTGCTAATCAAGGTACTTGCTATAAGGAAGTAAAAGTGTTTTGAGTTTGCTTGCTTTTTTCAAGCACCAAGAATAAAGTTTTGATGCTGACAGCCTGGCATTTCTGAATCTGAACGTTGGAAGTACGCCTCCTGGAGACAATTACTCTTGACATTTTTGGTTTATTGTGGAAACAGGAGGAGAGTGAATTTTTGTTCCATTAGATTTCTTGTAATTGTGGGTCATTGGACCATGTAGGAGACCTGGGTCCATTTCTCTGTGCTAGTCTTTTACCTCTTGGTCGAGCAAGTATTGGGGGCACTGTGTTATGCAGTAATATTTTGATATCAAACCTTTGCCTTTTGCTGCCAGCAGTTTGGGGAATCTCTCCCTCTCAGTGCTACAGACCATGAGGCATCCCTACCCACACAGTACGTGATCTAGAAAAAAAAGTTACACCAATGTCAAAATTATGATCACAAAATTGTGATCAAAGTTACCTGGCACTCAGAGGAAAGGTGATCCCATAGTTGTACTGATATTTACTGCAATGGATTTTTTACCTTCAGTCCTTTTGGTAGGATGTCCAACTGTTTGCATTTGAAAAGGAAGATGATGTCTGTCTGTATCTGTACGAGTTTTTTCATGAAGTTGATAGATTTCCACTCCACACGGCTAAATGTAGTGCCTTGCATAATGACAGGTATCAGAGTAGCAGCCGTGTTAGTCTGTATTCGCAAAAAGAAAAGGAGTACTTGTGGCACCTTAGAGACTAACCAATTTATTTGAGCATAAGCTTTCGTGAGCTACAGCTCACTTCATCGGATGCAAAGCTTATGCTCAAATAAATTGGTTAGTCTCTAAGGTGCCACAAGTACTCCTTTTCTTTTTGCGAATACAGACTAACACGGCTGCTACTCTGAAACCTGATATTTACTGATAAGCCTAGGAAAGGAGAAGCTGCCCAGTGTCCTTCTTGCCTGCTGCGGTGAAACTTGCATTAGGTTTGTGTGGGTGAATTTCATGCTGAGCACATCTTAGAATATAGTACAGGTTGAAGGTAGTTCTTTCCATGGTGAGCACCAGAACCTGGTGCTTCAGGTACATTATGCCCAGAGGGGTGCATAGACCTGTAAGTCACACTGAGAAGTGGGTAATCTTTCAGCAAAACTTGATCACGATAATGAAGAACGTGCAGTTTCAGTTACTGATCATTATGACACTGAACAGGAGGGGGTGGCTTGCATTAAGGGTGGCTGTAGCCACATAGAATCATAGAATATCAGGGTTGGAAGGGACCTCAGGAGGTCATCTAGTCCAACCCCCTGCTCAAAGCAGGACCAATCCCCAATTAAATCATCCCAGCCAGGGCTTTGTCAAGCCTGACCTTAAAAACTTCTAAGGAAGGAGATTCTACCATCTCTCTAGGTAACGCATTCCAGTGTTTCACCACCCTCCTAGTGAAAAAGTTTTTCCTAATATCCAACCTAAACCTCCCCCACTGCAACTTGAGACCATTACTCCTTGTCCTGTCCTCTTCTACCACTGAGAATAGTCTAGAACCATCCTCTTTGGAACCACCTCTCAGGTAGTTGAAAGCAGCTATCAAATCCCCCCTCATTCTTCTCTTCTGCAGACTAAACAATCCCAGTTCCCTCAGCCTCTCCTCATAAGTCATGTGTTCCAGACCCCTAATCATTTTTGTTGCCCTTCGCTGGACTCTCTCCAATTTATCCACATCCTTCTTGTAGTGTGGGGCCCAAAACTGGACACAGTACTCCAGATGAGGCCTCACCAATGTCGAATAGAGGGGAACGATCACGTCCCTCGATCTGCTCGCTATGCCCCTACTTATACATCCCAAAATGCCATTGGCCTTCTTGGCAACAAGGGCACACTGCTGACTCATATCCAGCTTCTCGTCCACTGTAACCCCTAGCTCCTTTTCCGCAGAACTGCTGCCTAGCCATTCGGTCCCTAGTCTGTAGCTGTGCATTGGGTTCTTCCGTCCTAAGTGCAGGACCCTGCATTTATCCTTTTTGAACCTCATCAGGTTTCTTTTGGCCCAATCCTCCAATTTGTCCAGGTCCCTCTGTATCCTATCTCTGCCCTCCAACGTATCTACCACTCCTCCCAGTTTAGTATCATCCGTAAATTTGCTAAGAGTGCAATCCACACCATCCTCCAGATCATTTATGAAGATATTGAACAAAACCGGATATTGAAAAAACATAAAATAGCAAAGACTGAATTCAGCTGAAGTTTAAGCATCATATTTGTTAGAATGTGTCAACGGAAAGTAGAAGCCCACTTGTGTAAGACACAGCATATGATCATAATTTTTTCCCACACCGCTGAGAGAAGCTTGTCTGCACATCAGTAAGCCTGTATGTATGAGGGTATGTTTAAAAAAAGAATTATAACTTCTTTAAATAGAATTTGAGCGGCAGACAAGTGTTGCTAGCACTGAAGTTTGTTTCGCTGCTGTTTATGTAGAGTTATCTATTTTGTGATGAAACTGGACATATTTTCCTGCTGTTTACCTTCAGTCCCCACATCAGCCCCAGCCTGTTATAGGTCTAAGTCATCCACTGACTGTGCAATGCTGGAGGAAATCTTGGAAAGTTCTTGCTCACTGCCACATATCTCATTAAATATAATAAATGTAAAATATTCTTATGACTTACTGCAAAAGAAAATAAAAATATAAATAAAAAATAAAAAGGCCTCTTCTCATTGCATGGTCCCTTTAAATGTGTTAACTTCTTATGCTAAACAATCTGTTCCACCTTGAATTTAGCTGTGACATTTTGAGTAAGTTCCCAGACCTGAAGAAGAGTACTGTGTAAGCTCAAAAGCTTGTCTCTCTCACCAATACAAGTTGGTGCAATAAAAGATATTACCTAACCCACCTTTGTCTCTGCAAAATAAAAAACGGATACAAGAAACCTCCTGCTCTTAGCAGTTAGTCTGATAGGCCTATAAAAATGTCAAACAAGTTGTGACACTGCTTTTTAAGAAGTGCTGATCACAACTGGAATCCTGGTCTCACTGAAGTCAGTAGCAAGACTCAGTAGAAAGATAAAAGATATTGGTATTAGTAATAACATTCATAATGGGAAATATATGTGATATGGGTGAAATTTCTCATTTGCACCCTTGTGGCCCCACTGCAATCTAGTCAAGTCCCATTGAACAGATTTCAGTGGAGTTGCCCTTGTGCAACTGAAAGAAGAAGAATTTGCTGTATGACCTGAAAGAAGTGCTGTCACAAGAAACACACACACTAAGATCCTCATAAGAAAAAGTATTGTCCAAATGGTAACCCAAGGAGACAAATTAACTGAGCTGAAAATTCTCACACTGCTGTGAATTTCTTCACTTCAGTTCTGATGGGGGTTCCCTCCCACCCCCCGGCCCTCTACCTGATGCAGGCAAAAAAGTTAGAGATGTGCCCACTGCTAGGCCCAGATCACATGCTTTCTGACCGAGCCCCCTTCCTGCATGCAGAAGCAGGAAACCCCCTGACAATTTAAAATGGACATCACCATTTAACACAGTTTTCAAACACATCACAGTAGGCTGTTTGTCCCCTCCTTCCCTGCAGTAGGGAGTGAACAACCTGCTCTGCCTGTCCAAATGGAAGAAGAAGATTGCTTGCCAGCTGTGCACAAGGAGCAGCCCTGGCAAACAGTGCTTCTCTGAGAAACTATCGCTTTGGTGTGCCTCCTGGACAGCACTCTGCAGCCTCCTTTATGCAGCAGTGGCTGAAAAGCAACAATCCAGCCCTTAGCGTATTATGCGAAGTGGCATCAAAAGATGATTTGATCACAGACACTTATATGCAAAATTCAAACACTGGCTTAGAGAGTCTTATTTGTTTGTCTGAGCTTATGTATGTTGTCTGATAAATAAGAAGATCTGCCTGTGACTTATTCATCATGAGGAGGTGAGACTGATTAGCATCAGGATGAAACAAGTTGGATCAAATTCTAACCACTGAAGTCTTTGCACTTGGGACTTGAAAGGAGAACAGAGAGAGGGAGAGAGAATATCTTAAAGGGACAGTCTGAAGATTGACAGGCGCATATTTGAATATGCTCAAAAAACAAACTTTTTTAAAATCCCTCCTGATCCTGAAGTATCTCTCAGCCATTCAAAACAAGGGCTTTCTGTGCAAAAAAGCTAGGTGATAGGTTCCCACCACTTCCTGGGTTTGTTTGAAGTCACAAGCACATAAAAGCTCTTAATGTAGCAACTGGCATTCACATCACACCATACCTTTCTGCTTGGTTGGTTTGAATGGAATGTTATATTGAAAAATATATTAGCCTGCTCTCTGAGGGTGAATTTCTGGAACTGCACATAAAAAGAGAGTAATTGGTCTTTGAGGTGTCCTCTACAGGCCACTGAGGAGGAAAATCCACCTCTCTGACCCCGAGTGAGGCCATGGTAGTTGTTACTCATACCTATTGGCTGTTGTAGTGACCACTACACCCTATACGCTTTCTACAAGTGTGCCCAGCTCTCAGCCTAGATATAGAGCACATTCTCCAGCTCACTCTCAGTTCTCCTCTTCTTGCCTATTCAGAACTGGCACGGGCCTCTACATCCCCTGTTCACTGAAGAAGCTGGACTCCTTCTGCCCAGTTGTTCACTCCCCTCTCCCGCCTTACAAAGGTACTACATGCCATTGGCTACCCAGAGGGCCTTATACAGGTCAGGTCATCCAAAAGAAAAAAAAAGGGGATGAATTCTACCCTGGCAGGCAGTTCTAAAGCCAAACAGCCTGGAGAGTACTCCTAGATGAGGTCCAAAGTTTGAAGGTAGCCTGAACATTACTAACTTTTAAGGCTTGCACAATAAAAATGTAAAAGTTTCTCTCCTGATTTTCAGAGGTGCTGAGCACCTGTAACTGCCATTGGCTTCATCTGGAATTGTGGGGGCTTAGTACTACTGAGAAATCAGGCCTACGTGGAAACTGTTGCTTTAATGTTAGTGATGTCTGTCTATGAAAACAGCAGAAGAGCTATGGTATGTGAGTGAAGTGACACAATAAATGCAATGCAAGAGCAACATATTTGCCTTTGCTATGTCATGGTTCCTGATATTTCCAACATGCAGTTCATCTTTTTCTTCATTCACATAGCTCTTTCCCAGACAGATACCATTAACTTTTCAAGGGATTCACAATAAAAGGGCAAGCCTCTGAACTTGGATCAGTTCAGAGGTCTGGGCAATGTCACAGTGGGAATACTCAGAATAGCATGCATTGAGGCAGAGCCTCAGCTGGTTTAAATTGTCCTACTTCCACTGAAGTCAAGTCATTGAAGTCAACTGGTTTATGACAATATAGACCAACTGATTATTTGCACCTATGTCCTCGAGTGTTTTAACATCTGATCCCAATCCTGAAAACACTTATGCATATGCTGAACTTTATACATGAGACATCTAAGTGCTTGCAGAATTGGGCCTGTGGTAAATGAAAAGTTTCTCAGAAATCAGAAAAAAAAAAAAACCTTACTATCACTTTTTAAAACCTTCCCCCTCTTCAACTGGTTTTTATTCTGGGTTTGGTTTGGTTTGGGTTTTTGCATGAAAATGTCAGCACTTCCTCCTGAAAATGACAATGTTTTATATTGCTAAAAAGTAGAAATTGTCAGCATTTTTTGAATTTTCAAAATTCTGATAATGTTTGTTAACATTTTTTGCAGTTTTCAAACCAGCTTACAAAGAAGTTAGAATTGTCCAAAAGTTTGAAGTTGTGATAAAAAAATTTCCAAAAAAAAAAATCACAAAAGATTCTGCATTTTTTTCAACCAGCTCTGTTGAAAATACGAGTTTCACAATTTGCCAAGGTAGCATAATAAAGGGAGGGTGACAAATCAAATTGCTGTTAAAGATGGCAAAAGTCAATACTGGCATGTAACAATTCAGTATCTACTGATTACAATGGTTAATGGCTCAGTTTAATCCACCTGTGACAATCTATAAATTCTCAGACAGTTTTAACTTAAAGATGAATTGCTATGCTAAAATAAAATAAGAATTAAGCTCAGAAATTCCTGCCAGATATCTTGACAAACCAGGTTATGAGGCAAGTCAGCATAGAAACAGTTTAAGCTCATTTTTTCCAGGACTTTTTTCCCCTCCTTTGCCATTTGATAAAATTCTCACACTTCCAACTTCCCTAAAAACATCTAAAAATGTGTCATGCATAGACTCCATTTATCAATCCTGTTCACCCCATTCCCTCAGAACCATGCTTGAGCACTATTTTCAAGCCCAGCTGTAACTAATATAGTTTGTGCTCTGGTGTGCAAAGGGCCTTGTAAACCCTTGAAAGGGTCTGAATCTATTTCTCAGGGAGAGCACTGTTCAGCAGTGCCCTTTTCCCCAGCAGTAATAATAACCCTTCATAGCTTTTCAACTTGTCATCTATGCAACTGTTTGCAAAATGTTAAGGCTAATGATATAACAGACTCTGATAATTACATTGCAGATGCAGAAGTACATCCCGGCATGAATAAAATATAGGTCTCCAAGTAAGCTGAAACTGAAGGGGTAGCAATCTCATGTAAGCATAGATCTTGTTGGACATGAGTAAATGTGCATATAGCTTGATTTGAGTGGAAGGTCAAACTGTAAACAAGGGTGGACAGGCTGTGTGCTGGAGACGTTGTTACCAGACTAGTTGAGGTAAGTGACAACACCTTGATAAGCTTCAAATGTACATAAGGTGAGGATATAAGTGATTGGTCCTTACACAATCTGCAAAGCAACTGGTCCTTGCATGATCTGTACAATGTCCAGACCAATTTGGATTCAAGAAGTATAAATGTTAGTAGCTAGGAAAAATGTATCTAACCTGTGTAGTGATGACATGGTTTGGAATTGTGGTATCACCCTGTACCTAAAACTGGCCAACGTGGGCAAAGAGCTGTTAAATGCCTAATAAATTAAGCTGAGTGACCAACTGGAAGCAAACTGAGTTTCTGGAGTCCAGAGAACTCAATGAAGTGTTCTCTCAGAACTGAACACGGTGTTTGGATAAGCCTAGTGGAAAAGATCTTGGAGGGAATCTCGACACCTGAGACTTGAAAACGAAATATTGTTCCCAGTCTGAATAGCCCTGATCTGGTCTAATTTTTAAAAATAAGGAGGTCTGAACTTAGTTAGTACATAGATGAGTAACCCGCACTGACAGTGTTCTAGGCATACAGCTTCCCAATGATTTTATATTTTATAAGATTCTATCTTGAAAAAGATTGTACATTTGATGCCCTGCCTCATGACCTCATGGTGATGCTCTGAAGTGCTATGAAGGAGACTTGGTTTTGAGTCCTACTGCTCAACTTATTCCCCCGGCTTCCAAGTATAAATCAAAGGAAAAATCACTATACTGAAAAGGTGTGTGATCTTGTCAGCTAATCAAGGCTGGGACTGACCAGTACTTAGATGGGAGATTTCTGAAAAGAACTCTGTAGAATATGTATCATTCAGAATGCTCTGCAGATCTGTGTTCTCTTACAGAAACTCCTTTCATTTGTTGTTTCATTTTCTTCCTCTCCTTTTTACCCCTTTTGGGGGGGGAGGGAGGGGAGGAGAGTAAACTATATGCCTAACATTATGTAAGTGCAAAGCAAAAGGTCAAGATTTGCAGTCTTTACTAACCAAAATTCCCAGTAAGGATTGCAGGATTGAAAAACACACCTTAGGTGTAAAAGGAGAGGAAAAGTATACAATAAAAAAATTGAGGGGGATATTATGTAGAAGAAAGAGTTGCACACAGGTGGAACGGGCTTCCGGTCAAGGTGATGGAGCCAAGTAGTATTAATATCTTAGGGGTTTATACCGACCTCACTATAGTACCTGAGTGTTTATTTTTTTAATTTATGTAAGCAAAAGAAAGTAAAGACAATTGAATACATTAAAGTGATTTTTAGTCAGTTTCCTGTTTTGTAGTAGCTAGCTGTTCTTTGCAGCATTAGGAGGGCATTTACATTCTTGGGAGGATATTTTACATTGATCCTGTGGGGTGGTTTTTGTTTGGTTGGTTTTTTACACTAGATTGGCTGAGTGTTTTTGCCTTCCTCTGGCACGTAGTTTAACCATATATAACATAGAGATGGTAGAGCTGTCAAACATTATAGACTCAAAGGGCCAGATTCTCAGCTGATCTCCAAAGAAGCTATGCCAGTTACATCACCTGAGGATCAGGCCCCAAATGCCTGATTTTTGGACTGCATGTTTATACAACTATATAAGGTCTCTGGTTCTGCAGAAAAGGTAGGGTTTTCCCTGTACTGAAAACAAAGACAAAAAAAGTTCATTTTTTTTCCAAATTAATTCAAGGGACTCTGAGCATTACTGAAGATTGTGCCGTTCTCTGTGGTAGGATGAGTGACACATGATGACTCTACACATTGTGTTTGGAGGACAGGGTCACTTGCATTATTTACAGTGTCTCTAGTTTACATTTTTCAATTAAGAGATAATCAGTGTGCCATTATAAGTTAAAATTGTTGGACTGACCTTTTGACTGTACTTTTTTATCTGGTGAATCCTCAGGGATGGCTTGATTGAAAGCACGACAGCAGAATGAGCCAAGCTAGACTGATGATAAATAAGAACAAATTATCACACTTATTATCTGATAAATAATTTATTAAGATTTGCCATTAATCCATCACAAAATGCCTTCTTCAAAAAAGAGCCTGAAGCCTGGCTTCCTTTTGTGTCTCCACTTTGTTTCAGATACTGGTGTTAAAGGGACATAAAAGGAGTGTTTATTCAGTAACAGTAAGCTGCCTCTGCATACCTGATCATTTCAAATCAGTGAGGATAAATTACAGCCTTCGTACAACAAATTGGCTCTTCTGGTTTATTTTTGTATAAAAAGGAAACAGAGTCTGTTGCATGTTTAAATATCTCAAGGCCCATCACAGAAATAGGTACTAACACACTTTGGGTACCCCTACACTGCAGTACAAGACCTGTGACACAGCCGCAGCTGGCCTGAGTCAGCTGACTCAGGCTCTTTGAGCTCCAGCTGCGGGGCTATAAAATTGCTGTATTATACATTAAGGCTCAAGCTGGAGCCTGGGCTCTAAGAGAGGGCAAGGTCTCAAAGCCCAGGCTCTAGCCCGAGCATCCACATGGCAATTTTATAGCCCGAGACCCATGAGCCCAAGTCAGCTGACCTGGGCTCTGAGACTCAGTGCCACACATTTATTGCAGTGCAGACATACCTTTTGACTTCTAGAGCACCAAAAATCTCAAAGCACTTCACCAATTGTAATTAGTATTAGTACATGGTATTATCCCCATTTCAACAGATAAGCATGCCGAGGCACAGAGAAGGTCAGGCCAACATTTTCTAACTAGGGTGCCCTAAACTTATGTCTCTAGAGCCCTATTTAAGCACTTAAATAGATAATCTAATTTCCAGAGGTAATGAGAAGCTATAGTTCTCATTAGCTTTAGGTACCCACTTTTAAAAATGATGATGTAAGAGGCTTGACCAAGGTCACAGAGGAAATCAATGGCAGAGCCAGGCACAGAAACCAGAAGTCCTGACTTTCTGCCTCTTGCTCATTAGATTACAAGCACTCTTCGTGTGGAATTCCCTTTGATTGGGTTCAGTCAGTACCTGAAGAATAGAAAGCTTATGCTCAAATAAATTTGTTAGTCTTTAAGGTGCCACAAGTACTCCTTTTCTTTTTTCTAAAATAAATCAGCACTCTCTGCCTCAATAAGAATGCACTATATGTGGAATAATATTGGCTGAACATTTGTATGCTATTCAGCACTGAGTAAATTCAATTACTGGAGACATGTAGAATACACAAAAATTATTCTAAATACTGGAAGCAAAGGAAAAAAACATTGTTTCCCCTACTGTGCTTTACTTGATGATAGTAATTTCAATAGGCAGGAATGTATTTTAGCCACTAGTAATTGATACGTAATTTGGACCTTTTGGAAATGCAGTACCTATTTCCCAGCAAATTTCATTTATTGATCCATTGTTGCTTTTAATTTTTTCCTTTGGTCTTGCTTTTTATTTTATTTCCTTTTATCTGGTCCCCTTGGCAATTCTTGCTTAAAAGTTTTAAGTTTAAGAAATTACACATTTGTTTGGGCTTTATCCAAAAATATTGCGTCCTGCAAGTGACTGCACTTAATTCAAAGACCCTTTTCATACATTTCAGCCACTCATTTCCACTGAGTATGCATTAGCTTGGATGTTCACATTCCTTATGTAACCCCATCTGATAACACACTATCCAAACAAGAGTGTTTCTATCCATAAGCCCCTAACTATTAGGGCTGTGCAACATAATTCTCACCATAACATAAATTGCTAAAACACAAATCACTATTGCACAGTTTTGCACTACATTTTCTGACGTGATGAAAAAGGCATACTTGTATAGTACTCAGAGGCACCAGCTCTGGCCCTACTGGAAACTTCTATAAGGTCTGGGTCTTATAGGCCTCTAAGGCCAAGCACAAAGATAATGCTAATAAAAGAAAGAAAAACCCTTTTCTTTAAGCCCTACGCTGCCTCTTTATGTCCCATGTTGCTCTTTAGCAGACCCCAACAATCTTGTATACTAGCTTGGTGTTAAATGGCATCTTTTTGGCCAATGGTCTGCTTGAGGTTCAAGTTTACTTTAATGAATTATATCAGCCAGCACCAGGGTCCTCTGCAGCCTCAGTCATTTCTTTAAAACAAGTATTATTTAATACAGCACCATGAAATGTACATAACCAATTGTACAAGTCAAAGAAAGACCCTGACCCAAACAGCTGTCCATTGAACATTAAGGGCCCTAACTTGCACCTCCCCAAAAGTACTAAGGACCCTCAACTCTTAGAGGGTAGAAGATTTCTAAGCAGCAGAGAACCAAACTAATCAATGTCACAAAGAGCTACTGTGGTGGGAGAAGCTTAGGTGATTAGTGGGAGCTTAGGGTGCTCAGCACTTTGCCCAGCAGCAATCAGTACAATGTCAATCACTAGAGCAAACTTCCATCCGAGCAAGATGACAGTCCAGACTAAGATACACAGCACTATCCCACTAGAGAACTCAGCCTCAGTAACACATGATAACAATCAGCAGTGACACATGAAGCTCCCACCACCCTGAACGGACAATGCATTTGGAGGGGAATATTTTTTCTGGGCTCAGGTTTATTACCCATTAGGCTTGGGCTTCATTTTTCCACAAGGTCGGTGGTGTCAGGAGCAAATCATTTCACTCTTAGCTAAATTCACTAAAATGTTTTCATTCTGGTAAATTCCTAAGGCACAAATGGAGATCTTTGCCAAGACTTACTGAAAGTATGAGGTCTTCCAATACATAGCCCTATAGAACGTCCTAGCCACAACCCCAATGCAGAAATACTGTTTGTGAGATAAGTCAAATAATTATACCAGGAGGGGCAGTGACTGCTACAGTTAAGGTTAAACAATGATTTCTATTCTAACCCCTTGCTTTCAGCTGCTCCTAAAATTCCAAAAACTTTCAGCTTTGATGCTGCAGTTTTCTAAGCATGATTTTTTTTAATAAATCTGAGCAAAAATAATTAAGTAATATGGGAGTAAAAAAAGTGGGAGAAATATTTGAAAGCATTTGTTGTTTTGACCAGCTGTTAGCACCAAACCACTTGGAGGTAAAAAGTAGCAATTTGGCAGGGAAATGGCCCTTCTATGAGAATTGTCTTTGAGGGCCAAATTCTCCAGTCTAACAAGTGCATGAAAGTGAACTTTAAAGTGGCTGGAGATTTGCGCTAGAGAAGTCTCTCTGTGTCGGGGAAACGTCCAGCAGTGTAAAGCTGCCACAGGCAGCTCTGTCTCTCCCTGTGCCAGAACGGTCCTGCTCCTGGTGTAAGGGGAGGGAATGAGTGGGTCAGTGGTTTGGCGGCGGCGTGACAGGAGGCCACTGCTATGTCTGATTCTCCATAGGTGCAAGTTCCTGAGGGACCTTTCATGAGTAGCATAAGTTAAAGCTTTCCCTACAACTTTAATTTGACCGGAGCTGGGGAGCTGAGAATTGATGAGCTGTGGGCGGCTCCCAAGCAGAGCACAGGCACAGCCGAGAATTGAGCCCTGAGCATTCTAGTGAAAAATGGTTTTGACTTG
This sequence comes from Natator depressus, assembly GCF_965152275.1. Taxonomy (NCBI): domain Eukaryota; kingdom Metazoa; phylum Chordata; order Testudines; family Cheloniidae; genus Natator; species Natator depressus. The sequence goes on from NC_134237.1 coordinate 50,763,022, forward strand.
ACTGATTTGTGAACCTTTGGAAATTGCACTCCAAGCCTGCCTGGTAAATTTTGACCAGTGCTAGAGCTGAGCTCCAAGTGCACAGCTAAGGAAGGCATAGTATATGTTTCCTGACTAACTTAGCTGTGCATTTTACAATGTATTGCATTGCGTGATGAAAGGGCTTCACTGCTGAAAAAATGAAACATTAAGAGTTAAAAAGCTCATCTATGCCACATTTCTGCCCACCTTCTATAGAGTAATATGCAAAGAGCTGCCATGCAGCAGAATTTAGTGTATTACAAGGAGCACACACACCCTGTTACAAGGGTGCTCTACATAGGTATACACATAAATTGTAAGGTTTCGGAGTAGCAGCCATGTTAGTCTGTATTCGCAAAAAGAAAAGGAGTACTAGTGGCACCTTAGAGACTAACCAATTTATTTGAGCATAAGCTTTCGTGAGCTACAGCATCCGATGAAGTGAGCTGTAGCTCACGAAAGCTTATGCTCAAATAAATTGGTTAGTCTCTAAGGTGCCACTAGTACTCCTTTTCTTTTTGTAAATTGTAAGTTAATAGATAAATTGCCTGTAGATGGTGCTCAGGAATATATAGCATAGTCCAATGGTTTTCTCTGTGGAGTTGTTAGCATAGTGTCTGTAGGAAAAACAGATTTTAGCGCTTTAATTGTTTATTCTGAGTGAGCAGGGGCACTTCAGCACTCTTCCCTACATTGTTCAGCCGAACCATCCCACTCTCAAAGGCCCTCTGTGGCTGTGGAGGCAGGAGGCAAGGGTGAGGTTTTGCCCCTATGTGTGAGACCAGGTTTGCCCATTACAATGGTTACTTATGTGTTTTGTGCTGCTCACTTACCACATAGGCCTTTAAATAGTTGATGTAAGGCATCTAAATGATTAAGTGATCCAAACACATTGACAAATTACTATAGAGGCAAATATCAAAGATGACAAGATCACAAGACTTAGTACTCAAGGGAGAGTTTAATTACCCACACACTTCCTGGAAGAAACTTGCTGTTTTCTGTTTCCCTGTATACAAGATCCTGGACTGGATTGATATTAACCTCTTGTCCCTTTGTAGAAAAAGCAGCTGAAGGTATGGCAGTGTAGGCCTGGTACTGACCAATAGGGAAGAAATAATCAGGAATTTGAAGATGACAGGTATCGTTGAAGCCAATGACCATGACATGAACTCATTATGTTGAGAAAGGCTGTTGCTTATTTATACTAGTGTTACTATAAAATACCTATAAAGTCGTGTAAGAAAAAGTCATGAGGCAGAATGGAAGAGACTTGCTAAAGGGCATAAAGCAAATGCAAATGAAAAGTTTTACAAAGAAACGTGGATAAGGGGATCACTCAGGAATGGGTAGCTCTCGTTTACGGTTCAAGCCTGCGGAGCCTCTGGAGATATGCTTAGCATCCTTAAAGATCATTGTCATGAGCAGTTGATAATATCAGTGGGATTTGAGGGTGCTCTGCACTTCTCAGGAAGCACTCAGCCCCAAGTCCTAAATGAGCTGGGAACAATATAACAGAGCACTTAAAATAGCTGACCCTTTCAGTCTCAGTCAGCAACAGAAAAATGAAGAGCAGAAGAGCATTAAGAGTTGAAGGCTAAAGAAAGATAGTGGAAGGACTGATAAAGAGGCTGGTGAAAGAAAAAAAAAACTTAGATAAACTAAATGTAGAAATCAGAGAGACTGGGTGACATGCATGTGAGGTTTGAAAAAACTAGCAGGAGAAACTGCCTCAAGCAGTGACTTCTTAAAACTCTTTGAGAAAAGCAAAGTCCCAGAAGGTTGGAGAAGAGCAAATATACTACCCATCTTTAAGAAGGGAAAGAAAACCCTAAGCAGTATAAAAGGCTATCAGCTAGTAGCAACATTCTGGTAGCTGACAGAAGTGGGACAGCACAAGTTTGAAGAGTGCAAGGTGAAAAAGAAAAAAAAAAACAGGCCTATCATCTCGATGTATGTCTACACTGCAGTTAAAAACCCATGGCTGGCCCACACCAGCTGACTCAGGCTCATAGGGGTCAGGCTAAGGGACTGTTTAATTGAGGTGTAGATGTTTGGACTCAGACTGGAGCCCATTCTTTGGGACCCTCCTGGACTCCAGTCCAAGCCCGAACGTCTACACCTAGCCACAGATGTCCAATTGCAGTGTAGACATAACCCTTGGAAAACAAAAATGTGGGCCACTCTAGTTTTTGAAGAGAACCACCTACTAGAAGGAATGCACAAAACAGAAAACATTTAGCAGTGAGGGAGACCATTCTGGAACATGATGAAAAAAGACTTCCCGTCTATGAAGAGCTGAAAAAGTGGAGACTTTTTTCTTTACAGAAGACCAAGGTCCTGATTCCACTAATAATAATCCTCATTGTTCAAGTCAATGGAATTACACAGTGTGATGAGACTGGGGTCAGACCTATTCTCTTTGTTTTCATTTCCCCTAGTTATAACATTTAAGATTAGCTCACACCAAAACCTGGGATCTGAACACTCCCAATTGTATGAATGTTCAAAATCCAAATGCAAAGATCTCCTCTCCCCCTGCTCCCATGTGAGCTCCCCTTAACCACATGCCCCTGTGCAGCAGAACTATCCTGCTTATGCCTCGTGCTCCCTATAGTGGAGGAGAAGGGCGCCCCTTTGAACATTAGTTCTCCCACTTGCTGTCACTAAAACACTGACCATCTGCAGAATGTCCAGTTCTATCAAAGAGCCCTATAGTCAGCATCTTGGGAACAGCTTAATGCACCGTATTGATTCGAACATGTGAATTTTGTTTATTTGAAATAAGACTCAAGGATTGAGAGCACACTTAGGGCAGACAGGAGCCAAGACTTTTCCCACAGCCAGCAGAGCCCAAACACCTCCCCCATCTGGACACAAAAGGTAACCAGGGAAGCGTGGTATTTAATGCATTTGCAGTCCCCTAAGATTAGTTCCTGTTTTGACATAAATAATATCCAGACACTAAAGAATTCAGAGTGTACCATAGTACAGTTAATCGGGCTCTTAGACATGCAGTCTGTGCTGCTGCAGCCTCTACTTTGCAAAATGAAAGACTCTTTAAGGAAAGGCATTAGAGCAGGTTCTCGTCATGTGACGCCCTGAGTAAATGAATGGTGTGCATTTAAATCCTGTGGTTAACAAGCAGCAGACTCTTGTCCCTGTGCACTCATTTTCCATTCTTTGTCCTCAAGAGATACATTTCAGGCCTATTTGGTCCTCTACCAAAAGCAATGTTACATTGGGTCTAATTGCTATTTTCCATAGTTAAGCTTTTTTCTGTAACACCTGCACTATTAACAGTATGTATCCTCATTATAACCAAACACTCATTCAAGTCAATAGTCTGTTCAGGTTCTTATAACACCCTCATCACTGCAGTGTTCTTGTTGCAACACAATGCGCTTCTGGAATTTGTCACGTGTGATTCTATCTCCCTACAACTCTCCAAGTGGAAAATTATATAATTTCTTTTTAAATTGATTTTTTAATGTCTGCTGCAGCACGTGCATTTGTTACAGAAGGCAAGGACTGTGCATGTGGAGCAGCTGCAGAATCAAACCCTCACTGGGAAAGCTCCAGTGTGCTATTTGATGTAATATCCAACATTCCAAACCTCTTGCTTCTGATTTAACAGCCTTTCCAGGATTTGTGTAGAATTCCTTCAGAAATTAATAATAAAATGTTAAGAATGATTGATAAACTTTAGAACAGAGGATTTACATAATGTTAAAAAAAAATCAAATAAGTCACGGACATTTTTATTAAAAGGAATAACAGTGACCCAAGAGACTGGTTTTACAAAACCGGCAATCAGCAAAGAAGTTAAGGATCAGTTGTTTCAAAGGGATTTCAAACCAAACACTAAAATTTCACGCACAAATCTGCATGTTAAAGATTTCATACCCAAAATGTGCAAAAAATTTTGGCTGAGATTCTCAGCTCTTATAAATTGCTATCGCTCCACTGACTTCAATAATATAGATTTAGATTTGTGTGTGTGCGTGCGCACAGGCAAACTGCGTTTGTGTGCACAAAGAAGTTGGCTACACACCTGCCAACTGAACTTGCATATGCAAATGCAGTTTGCATGCACAGATTCAAATTTCTTGTGCATGACAAAATGCATGTGCAAAAATCTGACTATGCCAAATTGTTCCCGTGGTTTTAGAGGTGGCTTTTGAAAACTTGGTTTTTAACCTTCTCCAAGTAATGCAGGGGGATGACAGTTTTAAGAAAACTGGAGAAAGCTGTTTTCTATCTATCTGGGAAAGGAAGACTAAAGAGAAGTAGTCACAATTCTTAAAAACATACAGTGGGAACAGATGCTGTTCCCATCCTGCTCCAATACAGTCAGAGCACACAGTGTGAGTTAAAAACTCACCCCTCACTAAGGTTCAGCTTTACTACGGTAATAACAAACTTCAGCCTTCTCCCAGGCTTGGCTGTTCCAGTCTTATAACCAGAGAGCCACTCCCATCTTCCTTATATCCAGGGTAGATTAGCAATTGCCCCTGCCAGTAAATCAACAGGATACCAAAACCTGCTGACATGGTGGATCAACAGGAGTACCCAGCCATCTTCTTATATGTGATCAAACCTCGATTATAAAAACGAGTATAATGATGCAGGATCCTACATGCCTTATCCAGGAAAAACTGCTACTCTGCTTTGGCTGTTAAGATAATGGGAGTTTTGCCAGGGAAGGAGTGCAGGCTTGGGCCCATAATTTATATAGGAGCGATTTTGATTTTAGATGTATCTCTGAGCAAGAACTGGTACGTTAAATGTACCAACTCAGGAACAGCCCCAGGAGGCAATGTCATAGAGCTGCTCTGTCTGCCAATGGAACTTTTCTTTTTAAATCAGAATTTGCCGATTCATTAAAATCAAACAGTTTTGCAAGAATGGTTCTGTTTGGATGAACCACTGACACAGCTGCCCTGCCTGCAAGGCAGATTTCCATTGCCTCATTTCCTGTCAACACACTTGCCTGGCTCCTCTGAAGCTTGCTGAGCCAGCAACCACAGAGCTTGGGATCCAGCAGTCCCACAACTTCCAGCTCCCCTTCAGCCCACCAGGCAGGCTACTGAGGACCAAGGGCTTCCCAGGCTTCCAAGCTCCTTGGGTCTCCAGCAGCCCGACAGGTTGGCTTGCCAGGGAGCTGAGAACCGTGACAATCTTGGCAGCTGCAGGTTGGCATTAACATAATTCTTATCAGATTCCATTTTTGAGTTTTCAGCTTTTTGCCACAATTTAGGATAAGAAGGTCTTTTTTGAAATCTTGAAAGCTTTCCTGGAGCTAGAACACTGTTTCCCTCCCAGCTCTAGAAACGTGACTCAGACACCCTGCTCAGTCAAAATTTCTCCCGTTCTTCCTCCTTGCTCTGGAAGATAGTCATTTATTGCTGGCCTATACCAGCAGTAGACTATAACCCCCTCCCCCACTGGCTGGTGAATAGGGAGTGTGGAGCCAGGGGTCCTTCCCCACCCAGACGCTCAGGAGAGCAAGTGAGCGCAAGAGTAGCCCTGCTGACTACTGCTTATTTGTAGCCAATGGGTATGGGTAACCCATGTAAGGGTGTAAGGAGAGGTCCCTGCTCCCTTACACAGGCATCAAGCCTTTAAAGATTATATCCATCCCATTCACTTGGCTTTCTAATGGGGAAAAAAATATTTTTCCTAAAGGGTAAAATATGATGTCTCACAGCAGGGAAACATACTGACTGCACCATCAACACCAAGGAGTCGGCTGCTTTGATTGAAGAGCAGTTAATAACCATCCTCCTGCCACTGTTGTGCAACTGGATTGCTGCCCTTCATGCAGATGGGATTAGTTTATGTCAATTTCACTACGCGTGAACTCTACATATATTAGACAATTTTCTCTTTTTATTTCAGAAAATAATCCTTTATCCTAAAATTGTTACATTTAAGACTTCAGACCAAGCAATGCCAACCATGGTTTGCTATCACAAGTTTATATTACATATGTTCCCTATATCTCTAGTTCAAAGATGTACAGTATTATAATAATACATCACAAATGTTTCCTGAAGAACGCCAATAACCATATCATTTCGTCAGAACTTAAGATTCTGATGTCACCTCTGTTGTCCTACATCTCTCTCCAAAGCAAAAACAAGATGTATAGTGACCAATATCATACACAGTAGTGCAGGAGGTACTAAAATATCAGTATCTTATACAGTAACCCCTAAATTTTTCAGGAGTTTGGAAGTCCTTTTCAAATTTGGAAACCAAATCCTTCTGAGGAAAATAGAAAGGAGCATAAACTCTGGGAAGGCAAGTGTAAAAATATAATTAGGAAGGCCGCAACTAGCAAGAGACAAAAAACAGCAAACTTTTCTTTTTTTTTTTTTTTTTTTGGTACATCAGAAGCAGGGAGCCTGCCAAAGCATGGCCATTTTGGAGAAGCTAAATGAATTTGTTGCATCTGTCTGTGGAGGACATACAGGAGAGTCCCCACACTCATTCTTCTCAAGAGAGAAATCTGAGACATCAGTAGAGAAGGTTTTGGAACAAATTGATAAAACAACCATAATAAGTTACCAGGACCAGATGGTATTCACCCAAGAATTCTGAAGGAACTCAAATATGAAATTGCAGAACTACTAACTGTGAATACAGACTAACACGGCTGCTACTCTGATAACTGTGGTATGTAACCTATTGCTTAAATCAGCCACTGTACCAGATGACTGGCAGATAGCTAATATAACACCAATTTTTTGTAATTGCCAGAGGCAATTCTGGCAATTACAGGCCGGTAAGCCTAGTTCAGTACCAAGCAAATTGGCAGAAACCGTAGTAAAGAACAGAATTATCGGGCACATAAATGAATACCATATGTTGGAGAAGAGTCAACAAGGCTTTTGTAAAGAGAAACTATGCCTCATCAATTTATGAGAATTCTCTGAGGGAGTCAACAAACATGTGGACATGGGTAATCTAATGGATATAGTGTATTTGGACTTTCAGAATGCCTTTGACTAGATCCCTCACCAAAGGTTCTTAAGCAAAGTAAGCAGTCATGGGATAAGAGGGAAGATGCTCTCATAGATCAGTCACTGGTTGAAAGAAAGAATAGGAATAAATGATCAATTTTCACAGTGGAAACACACTCAAATTATCTGGAAAAAGGGGTAAACAATGAGATGCCAAAGGTTTCAGATGATACAAAATTACCCAGGATAAGTCCAAAGCTGACTCCAAAGCGGCATAAAGGGTTCTTACTAAATGGGGTGACTGGGCAGCAAAATGGCAGATGAAATTCAAAGATGATAAATGCAAAGTAATGCACATTGGAAAACATAATCCCAACTATACATACAAATGATGGAGTCTAAATTAGCTATTACCACTCAAGAAAGATCTTAGAGTCATTGTGGATAGTTCTCTGAAAACATCCCACTCAATGTGCAGAGGCAGTCAATCGTTGGGAAAGGGAGAAGTAAGTAAATATCATAAAACCACTGTATAAATCATTGGTATGCCCACACCTCGAATATTGTGTGCAGTTCTGGTCATCCCATCTCAAAAAGATATTAGCAATGGAAAAAGTACAAAGAAGGGTATGAACAGCTTCCGTATGAGGAGAAATTAAGAAGACTGGGACTGTTCATCTTAGAAAAGAGATGACTAAGAGGGGATATGACAGGAGGTCAATTAAATCACAAATGGCTTGGAGAAGGTTAATAAGGAAGTGTTATTTACCCCTTTACATAACACAAGAACTAGGAGTCACCCAATGAAATTAATAGGCAGCAGGGTTTTAAAACAAACATAAGGAAGTACTTCTTTAAACAACATACAGTCAACCTGTCAAACTTATTGTCATGGGATGTTATGAAGGCCTAGAGTATAACTGGGCTCAAAAAAAGAGAATTAAATGAGATCATGGAGGATAGGTCCATCAATGGCTATTAGCCAAGATGGTCAGGGATGCAGCCCCATGCTCTGGGTGCCTCTAAAGCCTACTACTAGAAGCTGGGGTTGGATAAGAGGGGATGAATCACAAGTTACTCTGTTGTGTTCATTCCCTCTGAACCAGCCACTGTTCGAAGACAAGATACTGGGCTAGATGGACCATGAACCTAGTATGGCCGTTCTTATGTTCTTAGTACAAAAATCAGGAACTGATGCCAAACTGTAGCCACATTTTAAACTGCACTGTGTTGGACTTCAATCTTCAAAACATAATAAAATATGTTTAACAAAAGCCAAAACTGCAAGCCAGAGCAGGCAATAAAAGATTAAGGCCAAATTCTAACAATACTTTTTGGGGGTACATGGAGTAGGGAATGTAAGGCCCACATTATTTTTAAAAAGTCCAGTTATCTATCCTGCTACTCCTCTTTTTTCCCCTTCTTTTCACATGCTGTCTGATGTGCCCTGACACGTACGCTGATGATGTGTATTTAAATTGGACAATTACTGAGTGAAAAGTGCATAATTAATGAACAGTCACCGTATATGTTTGGAAAGCTGTGACCCAAACACTGAATAGATGGCTAAACCGCTAAAATAAATGACTTGTTCAGCTCATTACCTGATCAGCATTTGTTTAGAGGTTCCTTGGTGTCCTATCAAAATTCTAATCAGTTCCATTTAAATTGCATTTTTTGCACTGCATTGTTACAAATGCTAATTTATGCCTAGAAAGGAATAACTTTATTTCTTACCTTGTGAAGAAACAGATGAATGAAAGCATACTTCTACAGGGCATAAAAGATTATCAGTGGTTCAATGACTATTGGATTTTGCATTTGCCAAGAGATCCTGAGAGTCTTTTCTCAAGCTTTATGAGACAACAAGGACATTCAAACCCTAATGCAGCAAAGTGGAAGGGAGACCGTTGTACCAAGTGCAGCATCTGCATATCAGCCAAAATGTTCTCTCTCTCTACCCCAAGGCAAGCAGAAAGGGGGAATGCTGTTCCTCTTACAGACAATTCATCTCAAGGAAAGGGGATTTCATAGCCAGGAAATAAAAAGCAAAATGAATTAACAGAATCCATGCCCTGTTTCCCCTCACCAAGAGCCAGAGCTCAAAGCCTGCTACCTTGCCTACAACATTCATCCTGTATCCCGTCTGTGGGGAGAAGACAGGAAAAGCAGCTGGACTCAGGGAGCGCAAAAGTGATTCAAACCAGCACTCGGTTGCTTAATGTTGGTTCTAGTCTAAATAGGACCAGATTATTTGTTAGCTGCCAGCAAAACTACAATATGGGCCAAATCCTGCTCTGATTTGTATCCCACACAGAAGCTGGCAGAGGGACTTTTTAAAATGAGCTCGGCGTGGGCTACCTTTAATCCTGCCTACGCTTGCTGAAAATGGCTATGTAAGACAGAGTTACCTTGTGATGGTTGAATGTTTTTTAGTGACTAGTCCGCAGCTACCAGGGAGTGCATGTACATTACGGTCTGTCTTTGGCACTGTCATTTTTGCTGAGAAGGGCACTGACAGGCTGATGATTATTCAGACTAAACATTACTTTTATGAAATTCTTAAGCTAACAGAAGGGATCCTGTTGGAAATAGAAAATGCAGCTTTTGCACTCCAGGTATTTATTTGTTATAGTAGAATGCAAGTCTCTTGTGACTGCACTGCTGATGCCTTGAAGGGAACAGGAACAAGAACTGAAATATTTTTAATATGAAAGTTATTCACTGCACTTTTAAAGCAATATTTATGTTAGGCCCAATCCTGAACTCCTCACAGATTCAAAATACCTGTTGACATTGAGTGGGAATGTTGCCTGAGCAGAGAGTGCAGGAGCAGGTCCACTGAATGATGAAAGGCCAAACGGTGCTCTACATTATTTTCAGGGGTGGCACATGAGACACACTCCCTCATGTGGTGGAGAGCTCAAGACAGCATTGGGTCCCCCAGGCTTATGACACAGTGGTGTGGAACTGTGCCCCAGTGGTCCACTCCCACCCTTCTTAAAACAAGTATTTGTGGAAGCAGGAGAAATGAGAGAGCAGGGGCTGGTTGTGGTGGGGATTCCCTGGCACACCCAAGCATGAAACAAACAAACATGAAAACCGGCGGAAAGGACCTCTCATGCTCTGACCAAGATAGCAGAGGGCAGCAAAAGCAGGTTGGAGGATTGTCCCCTCAGTAGCTACCAAAGGCAGCTTTCAGAGTAGGGACCAGGACACTGATGCTGACACCTAGTATTCCTGGTCCCTGTCATAACAGATCTTCAGAAAATTTAAGTCCAGGCTATAGAAGTTTCATTTGCCACTTTTAAAAATATTTTTTATACCCTGTGCCAGTGTTTTTGCTCCCCCTTGTCATGTACAACTGCAGCACCCGTGGCAAGAGCCCTGGCAGTAAGAGCAACCTCCATCTTAGATTAATGTAAGTAACATTTTTTCTCCATTTTATATAGCTGGTGTCAGTCACATCAACTTTATTACTTCATTTGTTCAGGACATCCTTGGAAACGCCACTTGATGTCCCTGAAAGTATTTGCAAGAGTTTTTATTTACTGTTATTTTCATGTCAATTTCATTTTCTTTTTTCTATGATTTCTCTTTCCTGCAGTTTGTCTGACAAGCCTATAAAAGCAATAAGCTAGCAAAGAAATGGGCCTAAATACTTCAAGGTTTAAATATCTCATTTAAAAAGGTCTTTTCCCCTAAATGTCCTTCAGCTTCTGATTTACCTTCTACAGAGCTTGCTTTATGTTTAGTTCACAGGGTCATGAGATCTTATCTCAGCCAACCACTACCTGGTCAATAGTTCAAAAAACTATTGACCATCTAGAAGGGTAGTAGTACAGAATTATTTTAGGCCTCGTGACGCTCTCTGAGCCAAATGGATTGTGTTTGAGAACCCATGGGTGTAATATATTATACAGCCAAATATACACACATTAGAATATTTTGGTGGTGTAGAAGACTACAAAGTACTGTGGTGAGGATAGGCCATATTTTAACTATATATGAAGTATGGGTCATACAGCTGCTTTTAAATTTACTCTGAATACAGCTTGTTCAGGTGTTAGAACCTCTGTTCTTTTGCTAGGCAAAGAGATTGAAAACACAAACCTGAAATCCTTTCACAGTTTGCTCTCCTTCAACCCATATACTATACTTACAATTACCTTGGTGACAGAAATCAGACAGATAAAAATAAAAACAAAGCAGGAGCCACTTATTCAGCTTTTTGACAGTGCAATCTATCACCTAGAAAGGTGACCAATGGGGAAGGCTATCCATGAAGAAGACAGAAAAGGAGAAACTGGTGCACAATGCAGAGCTGGTTTCATGATTTAGTGTGCTCTCATAGTGAGGTCAAAGCAGAGACAGGGTCCTCTTAACTCAGGAGAACGTTTTGGGATGTACTGGCTTTTTAAGACTGACAAAAGAATCCTTCTGGGCCAGCACTGTCCCATTCCAGGTTTTCATTCAGGGAACACACCTGGAACATAAGCAAGGCAGCAGCTGAGCTTGAGGAAATGGTCTCCTGGTAGCAGTTTGTGGTTTGGGAGACAGCCCAAACTCTGCTGATTCTGTTTAGGTCCTGGATTGGCGCTCCAGCATGGAGAGTGGGTTGCAGCTCCCTGAAAACTGAAGTAGTTGTTTCCCAGGACTGATGCAACATAGTGTAAGTTTCCAGCAAAGTATGTTGGGAGAAAGGAGGATTTATGTCCTCCTTTTTCTCCAATAAGAGGAAATAAGGAAGGGAGACAAAAGGGCTGAGAAGCTCATGAGGCAGGAAGTAACCTCTGTCAGTGTTGGTTTAGCTTTTCAGTTAGGGCTCCAGTTTGTGCATGGGGATAAACGGAAAGATTTGGTTTGAGTAAGCCTGAGTAGGGTTTGTTTTTTGGATTTTTGAGACAGGCCGAGAGTCTGGGATACCAGGAGAAGGACTAAAACCTTAATGTAAGCGGGGGAATAGTCCCGCTATTGTGGGGAACTTTCCTGGCTTCTGCACTACCCCGGTGAAGTGGGCTAGCAAAAGGATCTGAGTCCTCGCTCCCACTTCCTTTACCCAGTGGCCTCCCTGCCCTTGAGGACTCCCCTTTCACTCTCCTGTCTGGCAGAGTCCTCTTAACCCCAACAAGGCTGGGCCCAGGATTCCTGGGGGGCTCAACCCCCAACCCTGCTGTGGTCACTTGGGACAGGGGCTAGGGTGTCCCCACTCCAGGGTACTCTCTCTGCACTGGGCACTTCTCTGATCCACTGACCATTACATACAATTTAAAGCAAATGCACGTTATTTAATCAACAATTAATTTTAAAAAGAATAAGGAAAAATGGGAAAGGTTAAAGGAAACATCAACCCGCTCTGTGGCAGGGAACATCACAAACTGTGTCTCTGGAACGTCAGGGCAGTTCACAGTCTGTTCCTTGTAAGTCCCAGGCCTCCTGCTCAGGCCCTGGCTGTGCTGTAGGGATGCTGTGGGTTGGACACTTGCTCTGGTGGGGGCCTCACGCTCTCAGGCTCTAAGTGGTAGGACCCTTCTTTCCAGTGTCGCCCCCGCCCTGTCGGGGTTATGATCCAAGCCTGGCCTGCAGAGCCTCTTGGCGCAGGCGTCTCCCTGTGCTGGGCCCGCTGCCCAGGGTCCCCCTAGGTCTCCTCAGCTGCTCACAGCACCCAGCTCCAGCCCCAGCTCCACCACTCTGTCCCAGCACGGCTGCTGCTGCTGCTGCTCTGCCTCCAGCTCCCTGGGCTGCTTCTTTGGCCCCTCTGGCTCTGGTTGCTACAGCTCTGCTCCCAGGACAGGTCTGCTCTGCAGGCTGCTTCTGTGACTCTGCTCCCAGCACTGCCCTGCTTCGTGGGCTGCTTTTCTGGCCCCTCTGGCTCTGGGTGCTGCAGCTCTGCTCCCAGGACAGGGTCTGCTCTCTCTGGGCTGTGCCTCTGGCTTTGGGGCTGCAGCTCTGCTCCCAGGACAGGGTCTGCTCTCTCTGGGCTGCTTTTCTGGTCCCTCTGGATCTGGCACAGCTCTGCTCCCCAGCTCAGCTTGGGCCCCTGCTTTCTCCTTAGCTCAGCCCCACTCTGTCTGACCCAGGCAAATCCAGCTCATACGGAGGACGGAACCTCCCTGGCCTCCTGACTCTCTGATTAACCTGCCCGCCCTGTCATTCAGGCTGACCTAGAGCATTGGCCTCTCCCGATTGTTCCTGGGGGACTATCGGTCTCAGGGTCCTGATTTCCCATAGACCCTTTCCCTTTTAGTACTGGGAGCTAGCCAACCAAAACACCCCCACTGACTGTTAGTAAGGGGGCAACAGTCCCCTTACATTAAGAGAACTCCAAAGCCACCGCCCTTTTGATTCCTTTGGCCTGACACAGGGAGTTTTACTATTCTAGGCTCTCTCCTCTCATTAAGCTAAGTGGGACTAGAACCCACACTGGAGCTGTAGTGGGACACGCTATCTCTAACTGCCACACCAGATTCTTCTTCCTGCACCCTGCTCCTCTCCTGGACTAGAAGCAGCTCCCATAGACGTTGACATGCTAGCAGAGTCCTGCTAAATCTTTGAGTTTACTGACATCAATGCCAGGCACTTGTAAATGATCCTAAAATCTACTTCGTTTACAAGAAGTCTGGGGCTATCTTAAATATAGCTAATAATTTATACTGATAAAGACACCAAGCTAGGGAGTTTCATATCCATCGCTACAGAATTTTATTCTCTAGGACTGGCTATGGGAGTTCTGCAGCCTTGGGATCAGGTCAGCTCTGCCATACAGGTAAATATCAGAGGCAATAAAATATGGATGACTAGAGGCTGATGATATTTTGCAAAGTCAGCTGTCTATTTGGCCTCTATGACAGAGCTGATATTGGTGTAAACCCAGTGATGTAGTATTTTACCTACTTTGGTGAATTTGTCCCAACACATGTAAAAGTGGTTTGTTTATCAAATAAGAAAAAAGGTTTAAAAAAAAAAAAAGACCACAACAATGACAATGCTGGACAGCAGGGACAACAAAGGATGTTCCACAGAATGTGGGCTTCAGAAAGCAACTAGTATATGTCACTGGGTTTCAGTACAATGAGATGTTAACCAGAAGCCATCCTGGTCAAACAGAGACATACTTGCAGCTGAATTTTAACACATGGACTATGTAAGATCAGTGAAACTAGTGTGTCAACAGAAACTGCTTTCCCCAGCACTTTTAGTTGCTCAATATATGTTTTCATGCATCTGACTTGCCTCCTTTTATCACTACAAAGATATAAGTGCTGATCCACTACTGCATTACTCCAGTTACACAGCCGTATAACTTCACTGATTTCAATGGAGTTATACTAGTAAAATACAGTGATGAATTGGGTCCAAAGTTGCAGGTCACTGTTATCATCCCACACAAGATGCCAGTCTTGTTCCTACATACATAGGAAGTAATGGACATTTAGACTAGCATGTGAAGGATCAATATAACCTATAGCTAGAGCTGGGCAAAAGGTTTTGTGCCAATACTTTTTTCCACCAAAAAATGCAGATTTGGGTTGACCAAAACAATTTGCAAATTTGGGTCAAACTCAGGTAACTTTAGTGAAAAAACATTTGGCAATATGTAGGTGTTTCATTTCAGTACTTCTGAAACAAAACGTTTTGACTGTTTGCTTCTGAAAGATGTTTTATTTTGGAATAAAATTTTTAAAAATTTTTAAAAAGATTTAAAGTCATTTTAAAAACCTCAAACTCCAAATGAAATATTTTGTTTGGGGTCAAATGAAACATTTTGACCAACCCAAAATAATTTATTTTTTAATTGTTTTGTTTACCTAAAAAAATTGAAAATTTTTCATTTTTTAAAAAATCTTTTGATTCAGTAGCTGATATGAAAAATTGGTTATTTGCACCACTCTGGTTTTAGCACTGTGTGATTGGGCATAACTTGGTTCTTCATCTTATGCTTATTCTTGTGTGTTTTAGTCCATTTTGAATACCAGGAGCCTCATTTGCTATTACCTCCCACCTTAGTGTAATCATTTGCATTGGGCAAAGTGGGTGTAAACCAGTGGTTCTCAAACTTTTGAATTGGTGACCCCTTTCACACAACAAGCCTTTGAGTGCGACTTCTCCCTTATAAATTAAAACCATTTTTTTTGTACTTAACACTATTATAAATGCTGGAGGTGAAGCAGGGTTTGAGGGTGGAGGCAGACAGTTTGCAATTCCCACAAAATAAGCTCACGACGCCCTGAAAGGTCACAACCCCCCCGGTTTGAGACCCCTGGTGTAAACAGTCCCAAATCAGAATGGTAGCATTTTATACCCACTCTGCCCAGGCATAACTGACTAGGCAAGGTCCAAGACAGGGGAGAATCAGGCCCTGTATCTATTCTCGGCACGGATTCACTGCAAACATTATTGTAATTAATTGTTGATTCCCAACAACGTGCTTGGTGCAGTACAAACAAAAGGAGTGATCACTGAAAGGAAGCAAACTTCACACTCTGGATTGATATGGTTTTCCCCTTATACCATATATCTCTCCTACCTTTAGTCAATCAGAATACTTTAAAATCCCAAATGAAAAGTAAACACACAGCCCAGGCTTCTTTCATCTCCTAACATGTGTCATAAATAACATATTCCCAGCTTTAATCAGTCATTCATTTTCTGTGACTTGAACCTTACACAGAAGAGGATGATGTATGTTCGCAATGGGAAAGTATCTAATGCAGGCTGTGCTTAATAGGAATGCACTGCATACCTCCACTGAGGAATCATTATGCCCCCTGTGAGCACTTCAGTATTTATATATAATGATCTCATTACCAGGCTGCTATTCCAATTTTATCCCGACTTTGATATTTCTTGAAGCAAAAAGCATTCAAAGGGGTTTTGTAATGACAACTCAATCAGACGTTGTACTGGTGGACAATTACTCAACTGCCAGTCACTACAAGTAGAAGAAAAAAAATTTAAAAAATCATCCTCAAACTAGGCTGAGTTTTCATACTTCACTACATTAGTTCATAACCTGATATGGAAATGAGATACTTCAGGAATATGGTTCTATGTTGTACAGTGAAGTTTTAATGAAAGCTGTACAAAATCCAGCAGTTTTGCATCACACAGCATTGTACAAACATTTGATTCCATCTCCGTCTATGTCGCTCAATCTCTCACCCCTTCTATCTCCAAAGTTTCATTTTCAACTCTTGGTCTGCATTATAGATTCATAGATACTAAGGTCAGAAGGGACCATTATGATCATCTAGTCTGACCTCCTGCACAGCGCAGGCCACAGAATTTTACCCACCCACTCCTGCGAAAAACCTCTCACCTATGTCTGAGCTATTGAAGTCCTCAAATCGTGGTTTAAAGACTTCAAGGAGCAGAGAATCCTCCAGCAAGTGACCCATGCCCCATTCTACAGAGGAAGGCAAAAAACCTCCAGGGCCTCTTCCAATCTGCCCTGGAGGAAAATTCCTTCCCGACCCCAAATATGGTGATCAGCTAAACCCTGAGCATATGGGCAAGATTCACCTGCCAGATACCCAGGAAAGAATTTTCTGTAGTAACTCAGATCCCACCCCATCACAGGCCATTAGGCCTATTTACCATGAATATTTAATTACCAAAATCATGTTATCCCATCATACCATCTCCTCCATAAACTTATCGAGTTTAATCTTAAAGCCAGATAGATCTTTTGCTTCCACTGCTTCCCTTGGAAGGCTATTCCAAAACTTCACTCCTCCGATGGTTAGAAACCTTGGTCTAATTTCAAGTCTAAACTTCCCAATGACCAGTTTATATCCATTTGTTCTTGTGTCCACATTGGTACTGAGCTTAATTAATTCCTCTCCCTCTCCGGTATTTATCCCTCTGATATATTTATAGAGAGCAATCGTATCTCCCCTCAACCTTCTTTTAGTTAGGCTAAACAAGCCAAGCTCCTTGAGCCTCCTTTCATAAGACAAGTTTTCCATTCCTCGGATCATCCTAGTAGCCCTTCTCTGTACCTGTTCCAGTTTGAATTCATCCTTCTTAAACATGGGAGACCAGAACTGCACACAGTAATCCAGGTGAGGTCTCACCAGTGCCTTGTATAACGGTACTAAAACCTCCTTATCCCTACTGGAAATACCTCTCCTGATGCATCCCAAGACCGCATTAGCTTTTTTCACAGCCATATCACATTGGCGGCTCATAGTCATCCTATGATCAACCAATACTCCAAGGTCCTTCCCCTCCTCCATTACTTCTAATTGATGCGTCCCCAGCTTCTAACTAAAATTCTTGTTATTAATCCCTAAATGCATAACCTTACACTTCTCACTATTAAATTTCATCCTATTACTATTACTCCAGTTTACAAGGTCATCTAGATCCTCCTGTATGATATCCCAGTCCTTCTCTAAATTGGCAATACCTCCCAGCTTTGTATCATCCACAAACTTTATTAGCACACTCCCACTTTTGTGCCGAGATCAGTAATAAAAAGATTAAATAAGATTGGTCCCAAAACTGATCCTTGAGGAACTCCACTGGTAACCTCCCTCCAGCCTGACAGTTCACCTTTCATTAGGACCCATTGTAGTCTCCCCTTTAACCAATTCCTTATCCACCTTTCAATTTTCATATTGATCCCCATCTTTTCCAATTTAACTAATAATTCCCCATGTGGCATGGTATCAAACGCCTTACTGAAATCTAGGTAAATTAGATCCACTGTGTTTCCTTTGTCTAAAAAATCTGTTACTTTCTCAAAGAAGGAGATTAGGCTGGTTTGGCACGATCTACCTTTTGTAAAACCTTGTTGTATTTTGTCCCATTTACCATTGACTTCAATGTTCTCCTTCAAAATTTTTTCCAAGACCTTGCACACTACAGATGTCAAACTAACATGCCTATAGTTACCCGGATGACTTTTTTTTCCCTTTCTTAAAAATAGGAACTATGTTAGCAATTGTCCAATCATACGGTACAACCCCTGAGTTTACAGATTCATTAAAAATTCTTGCTAATGGGCTTGCAATTTCATGTGCCAATTCCTTTAATATTCTTAGGTGAAGATTATCTGGGCCCCCCGATTTAGTCCCATTAAGCTGTTTGAATTTCACTTCTACCTCAGATATGGTAATATCTACCTCCATATCCTCATTCCCATTTGTCATGCTACCATTATCCCTAAGATCCTCTTTAGCCTTATTAAAGACTGAGGCAAAGTATTTGTTTAGATATTGGGCCATGCCTACATTATCCTTGACCTCCTCTCCATCGCCAGTGTTTAGCGGTCCCACTTCTTCTTTCTTTGTTTTCTTCTTATTTATATGGCTATAGAACCTTTTACGATTGGTTTTAATTCCCTTTGCAAGGTCCAACTCTACTTGACTTTTAGCCTGTCTCACTTTATCCCTACATGTTCTGACCTCAATAAGGTAGCTTTCCTTGCTGATCCCTCCCATCTTCCACTCCCTGTATGCTTTCTGCTTTTTCTTAATCTCCTCTCCGAGATGCTTGCTCATCCAGCTTGGTCTACAACTCCTGCCTATGAATTTTTTCCCCTTTCTTGGGATGCAAGCTTCCGATAATTTCTGCAGCTTTGATTTAAAGTAATCCCAGGCCTCCTCTACCTTTAGATCCATAAGTTCTTCAGTCCAATCCACTTCCCTAACTAATTTCCTTGATTTTTGAAAGTCAGCCCTTTTGAAATCAAAAACCCTAGTTGCAGATTTATTTTTGTTAATCCTTCCGTTCAGTTTGAACTGAATTAGCTCATGATCACTTGAACCAATCATGAATCTTCTCACTACTCACCAAAACCAAATCTAAAATGGCATCCCCTCTAGTCGGTTCAGCAACTACTTGATGAAGGAATCCATCAGCTATCACATCTAGGAAAATCTGAGCCCTATTATTATTACTAGCACTCGTCCTCCAGTCTATATCTGGGAAGTTAAAGTCTCCCATGATCACACAGTTTCCATTAGTATTTACTTTATTAAAAACATTAAAAAGGGCTCTATCCATATCCAAATTAGATCCCGGCGGTCTATAGCACACCCCAAGCACTATCCCAGGGGAGGCTCTAATAGTTTTCTTCCCCAATGTAATTTTTGCCCAGATGGACTCAGTCATATCCATTTCATTGCTTCTTATTTCTTTACATTCTACCTCATCATTGATATACAATGCTACTCCACCACCTTTACCTTTATTTCGATCTTTCCTAAACAGCACATACCCCTCAATACCTGTAGTCCAGTCATGTCTACTATTCCACCATGTTTCTGTTATACCTATAATATCTGGTTTCACTTCCTGCACCAGTAGCTCTAGTTCCTCCATTTTGTTACCTAGGCGCCTCGCATTGGTGTACAAACATCTTAATTTTCTCTGTTTGGCCTCACTCACATTCTGTACCCTATTAGGCGTGGTCATTCTACAGCCAGTATAACCTATTAGACTGGTATCCACACTGCCCTTCCACCTTATATACATTCTCCTACCCATGGCTGTATCCTTTCTTACTTCGTTTTCTTCCCCCTCAATGCTAAAATCTGGCGTGGAGATTACCTGGACATCTCCCAATCATCTCCCCCAAATTCCTAGTTTAAAGCTCTCTTAATCAGTTGTGCCAGCCTCCATCCTAGAAGTCAATTTCCTTCCCTACTCAGATGAAGTCCATCCCGAGAGAACTGTCCTCTGTCCATGAATGCCTCCCAGTGGCCATACATCCCAAAGCCCTCCTTATAGCACCACTGCCTAAGCCATTTGTTGATAGTAATAATCTTGTCACACCTTTGTTGCCCTTCTCTTGGAACAGGCAGAATCCCACTAAAGATCACCTGAGCCTCGATTTCCTTAAGCGTCTTCCCCAGCCTAGCATAGTCTCCCTTAATACTTTCCAGCGAGAATCTAGCCGTATCATTTGTTCCCACATGAAGGATAACTAGGATTTACATTTAGGATCCTTTTCAACCTCAGGTCAACATCCTGTATCTTAGCACCTGGAAGACAGCATACCCTTCTATTCTGTGGATGAGCTCTGGTTACAGGCCTGTCTATTCTTCTCAGTAAAGAGTCCCCGATCACATAGACCTGCCTTCTCCTGGTGACAGTGCTATTCTCCAGTCTATCCCCTGTTCCCTCTGGCTGCAAGTTCTTTCCATTCCTATTCTCCCTTGTAATCCTCTTCAACCCATCCTGTATCCTCCTGGGGCTCAGATTTGGTGTAGTCTCCATTGACTCTTCCCCTTTTCCTATAGGACTAGCCGCTCTTCTCTTCTTCCTTGCCCTTCCACTTTCAGTGACTACCTGCTGAGCCCCTTCTTCATTTTCCAACTCTGCAAACCTTTTCTTGAGCTCTATTTCTCCTTCACTAGCCCATCTTTTCCTCTGCCTGGTGCTTTTAGTCACATGCTTCTACTGACCACTTTCCTCACCCAGTCTCCCCTCAGAATTCCCCAGTCCTGCTTCCATCTGCAAGTCTGAGCTTTTCCTTTCAGATACCTCATGTCTTTGCTCCATAATCTGCTCAAACCCCTTCCTAAACTCAACCAGACTTTCCACCTGCATCTCCAAACCTCAGATCTTTTCCTCCGTCAGCTCTATCAGACAGCATTTCATGCAGACAAAACTCTTACCAGGTACCCCCTCCAGGATCATGTACATACCGCAGCTTCCACATCCAGTCATCTTCATTGTGTCTTCCACTACTTGGGTCACTCCCACTGCTGCCTCTGTGTCTGTCATAGCCTTCCCACTTAAATCCTGTTAATCTGGGAAACACAAACCACACCAAAGCACCACCACCCACAGAAAGAACAAACCCCAAACAAGCACCACAAGACAAACTCCCCTGTTTACAGCTCTGTTTGCTAGCTCCTGTGCCACTACAGCTGTCTGTGCCACTGCCCTGACTGGCTGGCTGCCTTTATAGTCCGATAAGCCCCGCCCCCTAATCAGGGCTCAGCTTCTCTCCCAGCACAAAGCCCCTCCAAGCCTCTACACATACAAATACAAAACCAAATACAAAAACCTTCTTAACATCTCAGTGCAAAAACACTTAAATCACTCAGTTTGAACTAGATTCTCATCCAAATCATGTGAAACTGAATTTTGCATGATTTCTTTAAGTTTTCATTACAATTTAAAATGGGGGACATCCCATAATAAACAACAAATGCAGACGCTTTTATTTTGCCCATTACTTGTTGATTAGATAAATATATTGATCTCCTCTAATTCACACTTTTTACTGATAAAAATTTTGCATGATTCAGATGTAAAATCAAAAGCTGGCCCGTGTTTCTGAACCTTAACCCTTGGTCTAAATTTTGAGATAATAAAATTTCAAACGAAGCAGCTTTCACATAGTTTGGGTTTCATTGACCTTTTGACCTACTGCAATTACGTGAAATATTATACAGAGCCTCTTCCACCACCATACCAGTATTTGTACTCTGGGGACAAGAGGACTGTGCAAGTCAGCCCCCCCAGTGGTCGAAACAACCCTTCTGACAAAGAGCAGGCTGTGGTAGCCCCACCACTTTCCACATCAGAAAGTGGAGCTGGGCCAGCATAGAAAGCAGGTTACAAATTTTCAAAGAGGCAGGAGCAGTCATGCTCCACTTCCACTCCAAGAAGCACTGTGCCTGCTGTACGCACAATGAGCCAGATTCTGCTCTCCAGATGTAGACAAGCATAACTACATTAAGTAAATGGAGTTACTTTTGATTTACACAGGGGCAACTGAGAACAGCATTTGGCCCAATATTTCCAGGAGTTCCCACTGTAGCCAACCCAGCAAGTGGCTTTCCCTTCACAATCTGGACCTACACTCTTTACTTAGTATGGCAAAATATGTCTACCGGGTACCATTCTTCCACTCTCTACAGAATCTTCAACATGGAAAAGGACCTTTCCTCCCTGTTTCTGACATTTTCTGCTCGCATTAATATTTTGACCGCAAGGACTAATTAACTTATTGCAACATTTGTCAGTGCTTAGTTGGGGGAGGGAAGGGGGTTGGTTTGGTTATTTTTTTGCTCTCATCATGCGTTCCTATGACAAAGATTGCAACAAGAGCGCCACATGGTATGAAACAAATGCTGCAAACTGTAATGAGAAGAGGGAAGAGAATTAAGCCTGTCTCATCATGACAATCTTGAGATTGGTATCTTATGGTCTTCCTCAAATGCAGAAACTGCAGCATCCATCATTCTTATCCCAACATGACCTGTCAGGCTAGAGGTAGAAGATACATCTACTGTGCACTATACTAGGAATAAAATGCAACTGCCTGCTGATCAGTAATCCCCAAAATATTACTTTCTCCCTGAACATAGTAAACAAAACCCAGATTAATCTGAAGAACTATTTTAGTGAGAAAGAACCCCTCAGGTTAACAGCAACCAAGATTTATCACCTGATCCTATTCCCCGACCTGTCTCTCAGTCACTGCCTCCCATACAGCCATGCTAGCTTATTGCCATAAAGAGGATCAGTGGATTTTCTTTCAGAGGGTTTAATCAGAGCTAGAACAATTGCCCAATTAACCCTTATTTTTCTTGTCTTGGGGCTTCTTGTCTTCCTTCTATAGAAAGCTGGTTTAGATTAAATTAGGTGACCATGTTAGATTGAGATTTCCTCATGCACACCTTCCCATATTATGTGTTCAAGCCTCTAATGTGACCTTAACCACCACCCATCACCATCCCAGTAGGAGCACTAGGGAAGGGACTGGGGATCTGGCACAGAAGGTCATCATGGCCCATCTTCTCCCAGCCCCTCTTTGGGGTAACTAGTGTCCACAGGGGAACTAGGAGAGAGCAGTCCCTGTGCTGAAAAGTGTGCAGGCACTGTGATTGTGATCGGCACTGCATGAGGAGCAAAAGCTCCTCATGCCCTTTCCCCCTCGTGCACTTATGCCAGGCCCTGGCCTCAATCTGGGATGGAGATTAACAAAGCGACCCCCAGGGAAAGGCTAAAAACAGGTCAGATATTATTTACAGGATAGGCTGAATAAGAATGAGTCATAATAAGAATGAAGCAGGCTTTCTAAAGGGGTTAACAAAACAAAGAAATGACACTTAACTAAAGGAAGGAAAGTAAAACAGCCTTTTTAGCAGAAAGCAAACCATTATTTCTGTAACTTAAATTGTAGTTAACAGATATTCTCACCACAGCTTCTCTCTTTAGGAACCTGTATTCAACTAACCATGTGAGCTTCCGAAGCAAAAAACACTCACGCTTTCCCCAATCTCTCTCTCCAAGTTAGGACAGCTGGATGTTTTAACCAGAGCTGAAAGGCCTACAACATGAGTTGGGGGAATCTCAGGAAACTTAATTATAAAGCTTCCCTTCCTGTGCAAACATTTGAAGACTTATGAGGACTTACTGCTGGAATCCAAGAGGTCATCATCAGAACCAACAGGAGTAACAATGCTGTTATGCTGGCCCTGCATATGGGCAGGGGGAAATACAAAGGGGTTGGGTTTTTTGGTTTTTTGTTGGTTTGTGGGATTTTTTGGTATCCAGAAGGCAGTAGCACTTTTTCCAATTTACATAGATAACTGTGCACCAAGTGACATGCCAGCCCTAATTTTATTAGTGATGAGAAAGGAAGAAATTAATGAAGAATTTGTGCACCAGTACTGAGTAATAGTTTTTCATAAAGGCTTGCATTTTAGGCTGCACTGAATATGAATTAATTGTTGTAGTATTTTGACCTCTTGTGTTGCATTTTTTGTTCTGGTGTTAGATTAGTTCTGTCACTGGGAAAAATATTTCTTATTCTGTTACTCATCATGACTAGATTTCAGTTGCTTTTTTCTACCAATTCGTATGACATGGTTCTGCAGCATACTTATGTGATGATCATCTCCTCATGGCAGTAGAGTTCAATCTACATATTAACCAGAAGAGATGTGGCAGACCTCCTACTATTTAAGTGCAAATTTAGTTTACATTTAAACTAGAGGAAGTTTGCTCACTATAGCAAGCAGCCCTAAAAACTAACTTTGGAGTATTTGTTCCAGTTACAAAAATCTCTTCCAAGAATTGATTGTAGCAGAGCTAATTATGTATTCCCTATGTTATCCAGTAACAATGAAAGTCTTGTGTTGGATGAGGACAGGAGATCATAGCACACTAGGCAATCCATCATGCAAAGCAACAAATTGTGGCACCCTTTGTGGCAGCTTCAGTAACATGAAAGAACTCTGTTGTCCTATATTAAATAACCCATCCTGTCCACCATAACCTTGAGTTCGCTCTTCTTTTGGATCTAGATTTGCTCCAAACCCACAGCCTATTCAAGGGCTGAACTTTAAAAAGAGGGAAATAACTTTACCTTTCATTAAAGATACAGAGCTTGCTTCCCCAAACTTTCTTGGCCCTTGTGTAGTTCTCTACACCTGTAGAAAGTGGGTGGGTATAAAATGCTACCATTCTGATTCAGCCACATTTTACATCCACTTTGCATAGGCCCACAGTGAGAATTCAATATAATTTTGCATTTTCTTAAACTTGGTTTTGTTTCCTCCATTCTGATTATTCATTCCACCAGTTAGACCTGTATGGAGAGAGAGGTGTGTGACATGTTCATACTGAAAATATAAAAAAGTGCCTGTAATGGAGTAACCCAAGAGCATGGAGCACGAGGAGCTTGGTTTGTCAAAGGGTCAAACAGTAATATGTGTTATCTGGGGTAAAGTTCTTCACAGAGTCCCAGCAACAGACTGAAAGTAAGAACCCAGCTGTGAGGCATGCACTGCAGGGTTGATGTCTCTATTCCTTTAGTTGCTTTTATCCTGAACTAGAGTTGTAGGTATTTTTACATTGGGGTGATGTGTTGGTTGGATCTAGGAGAGGCTGCAGTGTTTGCTTCTAGCTGTGAGACTCAGATGAGTCAGGTGGAGGTTGCTGATTGGCCAGCACCTATTAGGGTTTGGGGCTAAGGACTTTAAAGCCTACCCCAGCCCTAAGAATCTTGCTTCAGTTTAGGAACTCAGTTAGAAGCCTGTTCCAGCTCTAAAGGACTCACTCATTTGGTGACTCACTCAGGAGTGATGCAGTTTACACAGCATCCTTTGTTCAGGGCCGTGCTTAAAGACATAATCTAACCCTCTGGGAAGGGGAGGGGTGTGGGGTTTGGTTTCTTTTAAGACAACATTTATAATGCAGACAACTTCTTTTTGCTATGTACAAATGTCTTGGCTTTACAGTGTGTTTGTTTATCTGTATCTTGTTTCCTAATCCTATTATCTATATCTGTTCCATCTATTTAACTCCATTAAACCATCCAACAGTATATCTTTAGCTGTCAGAAGCTCACTTCCTAGTGCTACTTGCTCGATAGCACAGTCCAAACTGCTCTTTAGATACACTCAAGTAGTTTATCCTATGTACTATACAGGACCTTTTGTAATGTAACCCTTCTGCCAGGTGGAGCTGGCAGCAACTAGTGCCAAGTTCAATATCTAGGGGTTCCTTTTCAACAATACAACACAGAACCGGCTCAAGCCCCCATCCAGTAACCTGGGGAAATTACACACCACCCCTTGGCGCCTCTGAGAGGCGATACTTCCCTTCTTGCAAACACAAAGTCCGAGTGTAGAAAAGAAACTTTTAATGAAAGGAGGGAAGTCACCTGACATTAATTAGGGAAAATGCCACAAGGAGGAGTCATAATCATAAAACTGTGAGCAGGACGCCCACCCCAAAGTGCGTGGGGCAGTGCCTTCTGCCTCATGTTCTTGAGTTCTACAACCAAAAGTTCCTTTACTGTGCCCCTCTCTGCTCCCTCATCCCACCCCACTCACAGTGGTTGTCCTTGGTCAGTGAGGACCCAGGGCTCAGAGGTACATGTATATGAATTCACCTCCCACCCAGGGAAGAAAGCACCTTGCTTGCTCTGCCATCTGAACACTTGCTCTGTCTGGCCACTCCTCCAGCCACTCGTTCCGCTCCGCTGGCCGCCTTCTGCCACCTGCCTCTCTGCTGTGACCTCTGCAGGTTAGTCTCTTGAGGTTCCACTCAGCTTTTAGTGATTTTCAGCTCTGAGGCTGGGCAGATGCTGTCCCACCACAAATGATTGGCAGCTCTTTTAAGCACTTAAAATAAGAAAAGGCCCCTAATGCACCCTATTTAGCTCTATCTTTGAGCAGTGGGGAGGAACAGGTTAATCAAGACCAGGGACCCTTAGGGAGAGTCCATACCTCCTCACTGGCACACCTATTCCCACCTCTCTCTGCTTTCACAGGGGGTCTGACATTCAATCCCCTGGTTTAATGAGGTCCTTTCAACTGAGGGAGACCCCCTCATTTGGGACAAATTAAGCACAGTTCTGCTCTGCTTTTCTCAGATAATAAAGACAACAACACTGATAACAATATTTCACTACCCCTGCATTCAGTACTAAAGTGATTTGTAATCCAACACCAGTCAAAGTTGATCACTTGGAGCTCCTGTCTGCTAGATACCTATGCAAAGTATGTATTCATGTAAATACAGTTTGCTCCTGAAGTCTCCCCAACTAGCTGTCAGGGGAGAGTTCATTCAGACCCTGCTTATAATAATATACAGTTGTTTCAAAACTGCCATCAGAAAGCACTTCCTGCATTCATTAACTCAGATAAATGAATTGCCCTTGCACCAGTGAAGCCTTCTTAAGTGAAGCCCTATTTGTTAAAAGCTTAAGATCTGGTGCAACAAATTTATCCATTCCTTGCTACCTATTTGTTTCACCCATGAGAGACAGTATTTAACCTAGGTGAGACAGTAATCCAGTGCTTTGAATGCCACTGAGGTCCATGCATCCAGCTTCAGTGTTATGCTGTTGCGCTCAGAATAATTCATGTAGAATAGCACCCGTATTAAGGTTGTTATATGATTTTCATCTATGTGGCAAATATCTGTTAGCTCAAAGAATGCTAACTATGCAAGATATGGCTATATGAAGCAATATTGAGAACATATATGCATAGCTGATTGCTAAAGGCTAGTTTTTGCCATCCATATTCATGAGGAGAATTACCCTACTTTGACTATTACACCATGTTAGCTATTTAGGCATCCTCAGCATACGTGTAACAAACACAACAAGAATACTCCAAGCATTCCACTTGCCTGCCTTTCCTTGCTTATGCTCTACTTCATCTGCATCTGTATAGAGAGGGTATTATCCTGCAGTTCTATCATTTATGCGGTTAGTTACAGCACAAAAGTTCAGGACAACTTTTTTCCCCATGAAATATATGTTCAAGACATGGGCAGCTCAAAGCTTGAAAACCACCAAGTCAGCAGAAAAGTTATGACAATTTTGACTTGACAATTCACCCAGTACAACATCAATGTATTACTTTATGGAGTACACAAGACAGTCTGATAAGTGCAGATGCCGTATCCTTAAGTGAGCACAGTCTCCTCATTATGTTTCAATAGCCCAAAGGTATAAGAAATAGAGAGCAGGCTGAGTATTCTGTGCTTTGTTAAAGTGAAAGGACAATCAACATCGGGAACATTAGTGATGGCAGAACACAGGATTGCTCAACAGTGTATGAAAAGAAAACTAGTCATCTGAATTGAATTTTCATCTGGGGCCTGAGAGGCCAAATTTAATCATCCACCTGAAATGATCACACAAGTCAATATTCCCTCCCTTTCCTTTGCAAAAAAAAAAAAGGAACTGATTCTCTCTTATTCAGTCAAGCAGGTGGTCTTGAGGCAGCTAACCAGCTGGCTGAAATCTAAATACCTTTGCCAAGACAAAAGCTAGTAACATGATTGATTATCTTCCTCTTGTACTAGAAGTGGACCTTCCTGGCCAATCAGAATGGAAAGCTACTATCCACTTATCACACAGTGAAGCTATTCTTGGGAGCTGGTAAGTAATGTTGCCAAATCCCAGGCTCCAACTGGCTGCCACTTCAAATACCAACTCAGTTCAGTTTACTGAATTTACCAGGATAAAAAAAAATGTGTTTGTTTCTAAATCTCATTTTTAGAGACTCTAGGTTAAAAATAGCAGTGATCACAGCCAGAGAGACATCCTGTTTCACCATTTAAAACACTAAGTTAGAACTACTGCACTTCATTCCCTATAATACCAGCCATAGCCAGCTCTAGGTTTTATGGACCCTATGTGAAGGAACATAGATAGGGCCCCACCTGTCCTTTCACTCACCCCATGACCAGATCCTAATCTCCATGTACACACAAAATCCCCCTGTCTACCTCCGTCCTATTTTGCAACCCCTCCCAGTCTGTGGTGAATCTACGCACACCCCTGTTTCTGACGTTTTGCTGTCTGGTGATCCCTCACATCTGTGTGCACGTGCTTGAGCACAGGGAGGTGGAACCAAAGCACAATTTAAGGCATTTAGAGAATTCAATTTCTGTCAATCTTTTACTACCAGACAGACAGGAACACAGACTGGGAACTGCAGGGGGTAGTCTGGCCCTAGGCTAGGAGTGAGTGGTGTGGACACCCTGAAAAAACAGGATTCCATGTGACTAGACAGGTCACCAAAACCTTACACCCTAATGAATTTCTGAAGCTGAAATTCGCACCCCTGACCCTGTGTACCCCTTCCCCTCAAGAAACCTGGGAGACAAAGCTCAAACTAAAGACCCAATCTTAGTTCTTTGACTTTCTATTTACTGCCTTTCACCTACCACAACATAGAGATGCATTCCATCTGGTCTCTTCTAATCATCCTGCTGACCAACTTACATTCGTGATCTGCCTCTCCAAAAACTGAACCTAGCATAATTAATCTCCAATTCTCCCACTCAGATGATCCAACTTGAACTCATGGCTGATGTACTTTGGAATCAATCTAATGTACATCCCTCTTCCTGCTCACCTACCCTTTCTTTCCTACATGCATGGTCAAGTAAGCAGAGCAGGGGGAGTGTGTCAGGTCTTATAGAAGTAGAACTGGGTAGAGAAGCTGAGACCTTAAGCAAGGTATTTTTAATCTGTGCCCATGTATCAAATGTGTAATATTAATATCTATCCCAGAGGGGTGTTGTGAAAGTTAGAGATTTGGGGGATTAAGCACTATTCAAGTGCAAAATATTTTTAAAAAATAATTACCTGAGTCAATTGTTGTCACATGTCACTCATCTCATCCCATCCAATCCAATTTTTAATGCCACTCTCTGTAGGGCCCTGCCACTGGTACTATCCACCATAGCCTTTATTCTCTGCTCAGGGATCCTGGTGCTTCCTAGATATGAGCACACTGTAAAGTATTAATGAACAAGTTTTTTGAGGTGCAGAAGCATTGCAGAGTCCAGAATGTCTGACCAGGCAAAGGGCAATCAAATTATAGGTGCAGTGTCTGGGCCTGAGGGAACATGGATGAAAGGTAGAATGTACAGAACTGATAGAAGTAACTAGAAGCAAGAAAGGAAAATAAATTATCCTGGGGCAGGTATATTTGATAAATATTTCCTTGAGATGCATAGACACAGCTGGATACATAGAGGGAAACAAGTCAAGGGCGGTTGTTTTTTCGTCCTTTATCTCATCCAAAACAAACCTTTAAAAACCGCACAGGTTTTGTTTGACATCTGTGATGTCCAATGACTAAGTCAGTTGAGATGTTTGTAGCTGCTACAGCATGGAGATTTATTTGTGTTTGTGTACACACATAACAAAAGATTCCATTTCACCCCATAGTGGGCCTGATCCTGCAAACAATGATACGCAGAAGCGACACTGCTTAAGTGAGCAGTTCTACTGAGTTCCCTCAGTGCAGCTACTCATGAACAAAGTTATTCCCTGCATAAGTGTTTGCCGGATTGGGTCCTCTAAGGGCACAAAGAGTAGTGAGAGGTATTGCAAAAACTGCTGCCACAGTGCGTAAAATGCCTCAGGCTGATGCCTGAGAATGCATCAAGGTCTCCGGAGACATTTTCTCATACCAGCTCTCTTACTGTGTCACAGAAACATTGTTTACTTCATTTTATTTTTCAGATCAAGGGAAGAAACATTTCAGACATTATTTTCAGTAAGACCATCTGCAATTCAGGGAAAGAGTTTGCTGTACCTTCCATGTTATTTTTTCATTTCACAGGGGACAACAGCAGGATACTGGGAATAGTGGAAACACAATGGAAACCCAGGCAAGTAGAATCTGAAGAACTGGTTCTCTCTCTTTTGCATACTCTGCAGCACAGGCCTGTTATCTAGCTTTGTCTAAAAATAAGACTACAGACAGAGCTCCCAGGGTCAATCCTGCAAGGTGCTGAGCGCTGAAGTTACTGGGATTACTCGTGTGTTAAGCAACGACTTAAGTGCTTTGCTGGATCAAGTCAGGGGTGCTCAGCACCTTGCAAGATTGAGCTTCTAGTGAGCAGGGGAGTAGACTGCTGGGCTTGTATCTGACTATAAAGTTGCAGTACACAATATACTATAAGAGATAAGCTTGAGTAAACAGAGAATCCAAAAGGAAGCTACTGGGTAAATTTCTGGATTTGCTTTCCCTTTCTGTGTGCATGTGTGATTGAAAGGTTAAGCAACTGACCGTGCTGAAAGCTGAAGTACTTTGTTTATACACAGAACTGGTACAGTTCATGCACAGTGTAAGAGCCTCCATTTTATGCCTAGTCACTAACTTCCTTCAGTCACATTCCAAAAGAGCAATATCCCCTAATAGTGTTAAGTGAATTGAGCTCCATGCTTCAGCTGTGTGCAGAAGAGTATGTGAGCAGAGTGAAATAAGTCCTTATTGAAAAGTAGCTTTTTGATAGGTTACAACTGAATGACAAATGAATTTCACTAAGGACTAGTTTTCAAGGAGAGAGCATAAGTGTTTATGTATAGTAGGGTGAAGGAATTTGCTTATATTCTATGAAGGCCTGTAAAAAATATTCATAATGAAATTGAAAAATGTTGACATTTGAAGATTTGCATTTCATAGAAGTGACTGAAGTGGGCCTCCAGAATTTTTTTCCCCCTCCCTCCAGAATTAACTCATCAGGATCCCATTTCTGAGCACAAGCCTCAATTTTTTGGCAGTGTTGAGTTTCAGAATTTATGTCAAACAAGATGCTTTCACATTATCAAAAGTTAGAATGTGTGTGTTGTGAAACCGACCCACCTCACAAACATTTAATTGAAAGTACATTTTCTACGTTCCGAACTGGCCCTGGGCACAAATATAAAAACACTGAAATATCACAGAAGTTAAAATTCATTATTCTGCACACTAATAAATCCATGTTTATAGGAATCATGAGGACTCGGTATCCATAGTCACAGAACCTTTCCTGTCAAATGCTTTGTGTTTTTCTCTAGGTATAGTATCTGTAACAGCATGTACCTCAATACAAAAATTAGTCTAATAAAATCAAAACTATAAAACCAAAATGTGAGGATAATGCAACCCTTGCAAAATCTGGTAATACTTTACAATATGTAACCTAGGGAGCACTAGCCATTCACAGCAAGCTTGTGACACACACACACACGTGAAAAACATCCTAACAAATTACACAATAAATTTTTTATTAGTGATCCATTATCAACCACCTTCTGCTACAAGGTCAAAGACCAAACCATACAACTCCAGAGGAGAAACATTCTTGCAATCCTCTGTTCCATTTCAGCTCTGTCACATGGAAACCTTTTCAGAGTCTAAAAAGAAGAAAAGAATGAAATTGTTTATCAGAATAGCACAAATGGTTTGGGGACAAAGTGTGTGTCAGATGCCAAAAGGTGCTAAAGCATCTGTCAATCATACATTCGGATAGCAGAAAAGTAATGTTATACAGTACCAGTTGGCCTGCAGGCAGCGAGGGTAGGTGTTATCCAGAGAGTGCAGTATGCGCAATTACAGAAAATGATAAAGTATGTACTAAAAATATAGAAAAAGAAGGAATCTTTACATCTGGAACATCTGATTTTTTCAGGACGTGGCAAACACTGAGCCCATTTGGGGATAAAAGAAATTAGGGGCCAGTATTATACTAAGAAAGATAAAAGGGTTGGATGATTGGAGGTAGGGAGGAGAGAAAAAAAAAGAGTGGGAAAGTATTATGTTTGATTTTATCCAGAGAAGGAAAAGGACATTAGATAATCAAAGTCAATATTAGAGCAAAGGTCTGAAAGGGCAAATTCAGTTATCTCCACGTATTGATGTTAATGGGGATGTACGGAAGTAGCTGGGATTAGAATTTTGCCCTTTGCTTATATCATTCACTCTGGAGGTGGTGGAATACCAGAGAAACAACAAACCTGATTCCAAAAGCAGATAATTCATGAACCTCTCTGGGCAACAAGGCAACTTCCGGCCCACTAGCTAGCCAGAGTCAGCTTTTTTTCCTGATCCTGAAGAGATATTAGGGAACGGCAAATCAAAACAGACACCACACTCCTTCTTTTCAACCTTCACCTCACACTCACTCCCAAAATGTTTGTATTTTGAAGAACCTTTTTACTCATTAGATTTCATTTTTATTTATTAGGATTTATACAAATCCTACATGGAAACAGGGCTATCCAGGGCTGTAAACACTGTCACATATCGGAAATACACATACCAATGCAAATAAATCCCCTAAATTCAAGAAAGAAAAAGAAAGCCCGTCAACTTCCAGTATGTATGTCCTAGTCATGTGCATGTGCGCACACACACACGCACACAGAGTGAGAGAGAGAGAGAGAGAGCTTTGCAGCATGCCTAAAAGTCAACAGATTTGGGCTAATTCAGACCAGCTAAGGAGAGACTTCCCAAGGTCTTTATAGACAATCCTGACAGCAGTTGAGTCAATACCACCTCATAATCAACCATATCAACAGCAGCTAATAATTCCACCAAAGTCAAAGATAAAAACTTCCATTGACTTCAGTGCGGCCAGGATTCTAACCCTGATCTTCATTCCCTGTCAAGACACCCTTTGAGCCATACACAAGCCTGCACCCAGATCGATAAATGTCAGAAGTATCTGAAGCATGTAAATACTCCATAAAGCTTCATACCATTTGGGTGGAGTTCTGGGAGAGGGTGTTTAAGTAATTGGGGTACCCTGGCCGGGGAGGGGTTAGCATTGGTCCTGGGGGCCAAGGAGCTCCATTTCTGAGAAGGGGTGGCCGGCCCAGATAATGTGCCAGGGGCCAATGAAGGAACCAGTGCTGCAGCCTGCTAAGGCTCCAGAAGCTTGGAATACCCAGGAATCCAGAGCAGCAGAGGCTTGGATTCCCCTCAGAGCAGTCCTAATGGGTGACCAGGAGGAGACACTCGCTAGGTTCTGTGACAGTCCCATAGCAAATACTGAGCTGCCGCAGAAGAATCATCATCAGTGTAAATGCTGAAGTCACCAAGCACTGTCAGCCTTGAGCAGACAGATCAAAAAAATTGATCAAAAAAAAAATTTTTAATCATATAGTGTTAACTCAACTGAATTTTTTAGCAAACCCAAAAAAGAAAGAAAAAATTGGGGTGGTGTCAAATGAAGTCTTTTGTTTCATTTTCTAGTTTGCTTTAAACAAAGGGGATAATAAAATTGAGGCAAATTTCAAAATGAAGTCATTTGGAATCGTAAAAATCTAGTGTGTTTTTTTTATTTGAGGGGAGGTTGAAATTTTTTGTTAGTTTTCCACAAAAACAATGTGGCAAATTCAACACCAGATTCACAGAGTATTTCAGTCAACCCAAATCTGCCTTTTGTTCACAAAATATTTTATATACTTTTTTTGTTGGAAACATTTCACCCAGCTCTAGTCTTGGGTCACCACAACACCAAAACATCAACCATTCAGGCAGTAACTTCACAGTGCAGAGGGACAATCTATATATTTCTGCACTCTGGAGTTCTGGCCAGGACTGGAAAAATAAGTGCCAGAATGCTACCAGGAAGGCTCATCTCAATATTTCCACCCTAACCAAAAATACAAGGTATCAGGAAGCTTTTAAAACAGCCTGTTCTGATGAGATTTCTAGACTGGCTTTAGATCTAAGAAGTTTGGACAAAAATCAGAACTTCTGGGTGGCTGTCCAAACCTTTTAGATTTTTCTCATCAGATTTGTTCATTAATATTCATTCAAGCAGTGGCTTCACTGCTTCACCAATTTTATCAGCACTGAATCAAGGAATCACTTTAAGAATCAGAAATCACCTAATGAACTTTAGCTCAGAAGAACCCCAGATTATAAAAAACAATTTTTAGCAGGTCGGTTTCCAGCAAATTGTGTGTAACATTCGCTGTTTAACACCACTCACCAGGAATACTGCAGGAGGATATATCAGCAATGGCTTTCAACTGTTACTATTATTACTACTGCTGCTAAGAGCAATATGCTCAGAGCAATATTAAATGCCAAGAGAAAACTGAAATGTGGTTGGTATAGGCCTTACTTTTATCTCCATTATCAACATTAGTAATTTTTTTATATCACATTACTACTACCATGGGAGCACATAATGTGAAAGAGTGGCAAAAAAGCAAGAATCTGTTTCTGTCCTTCACTGGTTTTTATATCTAAACTCCCATCTAATAACGACAATGACAAAACAAGACAAAAAAAATTGAGTTTTAGTTTTTTCCTTAGCTATACTCCCATAATGAGGCAGGTTCTCTGCAAACCTTTCCCTCTTACCTGGATGTTCTGTCATAATGGATCAGCATGACAACATTTGTGACAAGCCTATATGTTCATTTTTTAAGACAAAGAATAACTCTCTATATCCAGCCTGCCAAGACTGTGGCTTATGCGTTTTCATTCCCTCATGCTATCAATCCTGCATTTTACTGCAAACATCACACAGATGTCTTGGTCAATGCACATTAAAAGCTTAGCTTGTCCACTTCTTGGAAAGGAAACCTAACATTGGGAACATGCTAGATGTTAAAAATAAAACAAATAAATAAATAAAACCACCACACAGCTTCCTCTATTGAAAATGAAACTTTATATCTTAGGGAAAAATACAACATATAGTCTGTAGGATGCATTATGAACCTGTTATTGCGTATGGGATTTATGATCAAGATCTCTCTTCCACAAGGATCCCTATATGACAAACAGTCTGCTTTGCAAAAGCCTTTTGTGCCATCTAGTGGCACTTCTTTATAAAACCCACAAAGTCTTTTCCGCACAGGCTGTTTGGAAAAGATGAGCCAGGTTGGCAGGAAGAACAGCCCCTTAAGGCAGTCTCAGTAATGGATATTGAGCATCTTTTTACCATACCAAACCAGCAAAAGCTTATTTGTAAATCACAAAACTGTGCTGCATTTACAACAGATTGCCAATATGTTCATGAGATTCTGAAAGGAGCAGTCTGAAGTGTACTGTGTGTTTTTTCCCCAGTCACTGTCTCATCAGTATCATCTTGAAGCATACAGATAATCGCCAAATTCTGTTCTCAATTACAGTTGCATTGATTGGGAGTCGCACAGGTGTGTGGGAAGGACTTAGCCCAGAACAGTGCAGTGTATTGCAGAACAAAACAGATAAGAAGAGGTCTGGTGAGTTGAAAAGGTTTGATTTATCTTTGAGGTGAACAAATTACTAACTGAAGGAAGATACTCAAAATCAGCTCTTAGAAATATGTTCTACAAGCAA
Organism: Natator depressus; assembly: GCF_965152275.1. Taxonomy (NCBI): domain Eukaryota; kingdom Metazoa; phylum Chordata; order Testudines; family Cheloniidae; genus Natator; species Natator depressus. The sequence continues at coordinate 50,798,573 of NC_134237.1, forward strand.
GTAATTGCTATCTGCTAACTCTTAATTGCGGAAATGAATGCTAAGTTTGTGACTAACAATCATTTGTTTTTGTGGCATCTCCCCTCTGAGGATCTCAGTGTGCTTGAAAGACATCAGTAACTTCACAATCATGACACCCTTGTGACATAGGCAAGTATCATTATCCACACTTTACAGGGAGGGAAACAAGGCAAAGTGAGGTGAAGAGACTTGTCTAAGGGCATTTGGGAAGTGACATAGTAGGGAGTGGAACCCAAATATCCTGTCTCTTATCCCCAGATGATGCCCAAAAAAGCAAGTTATTGATAGCACCATGCTTTACATTGCCTAAGAGAGGGGTAACAAATGAAAACTATTTTAAGTCCAATATTTATATAGTAACCAATTGGCTATGGGAGGAAACTTTATCAAATACACTTCTTAATATTGTATCACCTAGGAGCCCGAGTCAAGGACCAGACCCCACTTTTCATTGGCAATGTAGAAACACAACGACACTCCTGACTACAAAGAACTTACAATCCAAGTAATACCATGGAAATAGACACAAGACAAATGAGAAAAAATAAGAAGGGGGTAAGATTAGGTAAACTACAAGGCTATAATTCTTTAGCCCTTTTCTGACCTTTTTCTTCCCTCCCAGCCCAGTGATCCATGTCATCTTGCATAAAGAATAGTTTAATTCTCTGAAGATATCTAGAAAGGAGTGATTTAAATGATTAAAGAAACCCATTTCCTTAAAACAGGAATTCGCTAAGAATGAATCCAGGAGCCTTGGAAACATTTGTTTCTTGAACAGCCTAAGCCCTTGAATCTTCTCCAAAAAGGTGGAATTTAGGGGTGGCAAAACCCTTTGCCAAACATCCCACCCCACCCCAAATTTGGGGTCCTAGAAACACAAAGAGGCATCTCTGCTTTCATTTTTAAAAAATTTAAAGTTTCTTGAATTGAGGCCTATACAGCTTCCTGTTCCTGGGTTTTGGCCTTGACAGTATATTATTTTAAACTGCTTGCAGACACATTTGCTGGCTAAATGTGGCTGGGGAAGGGGAGTCATCATGTGTTCGGTAGAATCTTCTGAAGCCAGCAGCTATAGTTTTACTCTTAGTGTATGTGGTGGATAGAAAGATACGAGCTTTCCTGAGAATTTTAGAGCACATTCATTTACATTACTAATCAAGGTTAATGATCAAGAAATCACAGTCTGAATCGTAAAACTTTGCTATTGGAATCATTTTCCCTTTCCAGCTATTCTTTTTTAAACCTGTGGCTTGTCTTTTCCTGGTATTCCTACATGGTCTTATTTTTAAGTGCATACTTAAAGCATACATAAGCTTTTGACCCATGAAACACTGAACCCTAAATGTTTTCTAACATAGGAATGCAGATGCTCTAACTGAGGTTTATAATCTTCCCCTCCCATAGCAAACTAAATTATATATAAAAAAAAAAAAAAGATGGTCACAAGGCAGATCTCACACCTCCGTCAGCTTGTACCTGCATGTGCCTAGGTCAAATCATAATGATCTATTGTATAGATGATTAAGTGTAACTCCCAGAACGGAGAGGAATTGTATGGGATGGTCCAAGGTGGTTGGAGTGACAAAATGGATGCAATGAGGAGAAAAAGAAAAAAGGAAATTTAAATTGACTATCGAGAAACATTTCCTAACAATTAGACTGTAGAATAGCCTCTCTGGGGAAGTGATGAAAGCATCATTGCCTGTGTCATTTGCCTCAAAAATGGAAAAGCACTGGAGATTTGGCAAAGGTGAACTATTAAACTCAGGGCTAGACTGTCAGTTTATAACCTGCCTTGAGTACTGGGCAGCTGATAGTTGCACTACCCCAGGAGCAGACTAGGGAGAGAATTGTGACCTGACCTCCCTCTTACTTCAGGGAGAAGGAATCTGCTACTGATATATACCAGTAGCAGATTATGTCTCTGTCATTACTGGCTCAGCTATGCTGACTAGCACATAATAGGGGAGGAGAGTCAGGACTCTGCGCATACAGTACACTTGCTTGCCTACTCCATACCACCTGTGCATGAATGGAGTAGCAGCCACTTGGGTTGGCCCATTGCTTAATAGTGAGGAAAACAGTATAAGATCCTATGTAGAACAGAACAGAACCCTGGAGTATGTTCTAGAGTGAGCTGCTATGCAGGCAGCCCACACACAGAAGTAAAGGGGCACCTTACTGTCCCTTACTCCTGGCTGCAGATCCATAGGGTGAGCCATGATCTTGCCCAGGTGACTGAATAGTTCCAGCTAGTAGACTCATTTCTCATCTCTATAATAATGTTTCAACTGTAGCATCACAAACAGCAACTAACTAACTATTTGTCATCACCCAGACAGTTGGATGAAGAGTGTGAAAAATTATGAGTGAATATTTGGGTAAGCTAAAGAGAAAGTCTGTTCAGTGTATTTGCACCTCTTTGTATACTCACTTTTAACAGATATCTGTTAATCAAAGTTGTGTTTTACTTTTTTTTTCTTTTATTATTAATAATTGGGCCCATCGCCAAAATGTTTTGTCTCCGATAGAATTACTTTCAGGTGAAAGTATTAGTACTCAGTAAGTGGATGAAATTCTGTTGCTACGTCTACACACTTCACGCTGGATGTGTGATCCCCAGTTAGAGGAGACCTGTTCCCATTAGCTCTCATTGATTTTGCATGCTAAAAATAGAGTGTCATCACTGCAGCATGAGAAGCAAGACAAGCTAGCTTCTCCAAGTACATACCTAGGGTCTCAGACACGTGTATACTCACAGCAGCTAGTCCAGTGGCTCTCAGACTTTTTTACTGGTGACCCCTTTCACATAGCAAGCCTCTGAGTGTGACCCCCTTTATAAATTAAAAACACTTTTTATATATTTAACACCATTATAAATGCTGGAGGCAAAGGAGGGTTTGGGGTGGAGGTTGACAGCTCATGACCCCCCATGTAATAACCTCGCGAACCCCTTAGGGGTCCCAACCCCCAGTGTGAGCACCCCTGAGTTAGTCCCTCCGGCTACGCTCTATTTTTATCATGCTAGCTCAATGAGAGCTAGCACAAGTATGTCTTCTCAAGCTAGGAAGCACACCACTGCTCCAAGGGTAGACACACCTTGAGCTATGCAGGAGGTGAGACTAGATGATCTAATGGCTCCTTCTAGCCCCTTTTTTTATTATTATTTAAAAAAAAAAAAAAACAACCCACACACCACACACACACAGAAATTTTCCCGACCAAGATAAAGCAGCTATAACAGGGTATCTTGCAGTGTCATGCAAATTACCACCACTAGGCCAAGGGGCCAAGATATCTATGGGTTTTAGGGCTCATTGGTTACAAAGACAACCCAATGTTAGCATATAACTCCCTGGCAATATTTATACATTTAACTACCACAATTGTTTATATTTGTGCATGTAAATAGTCATTTAGCTGTCCCAATGACAATTTGCATATTCCACTTGCTATGGGAGCACAATCATGATTATTATGCTCACAAATTTAAGCTCAAACTTATGTATGCATTTTGCCCACAGACCTATAGCCTTCTGTAAAAATATGGCCCTTAAATTCCAGGGGTTTTACATTACTCCTGGCCACATGCAGCTATGAGTAATTATATCATTTTTTTCCTAAAAAGAGAGACATTTTAATTATGACAAAAACTGAAATTGGAAGACATAGGAGTAGGGAAATGGGACATTTTATGGAATATCCCAAAATATTAAACTAGAATTACACTATAGCATACTTTGTTGCTGATGTGACACTGTTATAGTCTTCAGGAGAGCATTGCTCTAGTCTTTTCAGGAGATCAGGCCTACCATGGGAACACTTATAACCATTTGGTAATTGTAGAGATACGGACATGCAAAAGTACATACGCAATACTAGAGGTGAGAGGATTATAAATAAGGCTAAGTTTTTGTCAGATATTTTTAGTAAAAGTAATGGACAGATCACAGGCAATAAACAAAAGTTCACAGAAGCCAGTGACCTGTCCCTGACTTGCACTAAAAATATCCCTGACAAAAAGGATAAGCGAGTTCAGCACCCACCCAGCTGGGCAGCTGCAGGGAGTCCCCCTACCCCCAGGAGAGGGGCTGAGAACTGCAGCCCCAGAGCAGAAAATGTCACAGACGTCAATGGAAGTCACAGATTCCATAACCTCCATGACACAATCATAGCCCCTTAACTATAAATGAATAAGATTATAAACATTGGTTTGAACTGGATATGAATGTGTGTCATAGGAATCACTACTGGGACACCTCCTTGTGGCTGAATCTGGGGAATAACTCCACCCAGTCTGACACCCCTTTCTGTCTCTTGCTTGTGCAGTCGCCTCCTCTCACACTCCAGAAGTTGCAGTGTTTCTTGTTTGTGACTCAGGATGCTCCTTCTTTATGATTTGGCCCTCCACCCAAGTCACTATAGTTTTCCCCTTCTGGGGTATCAAAGTCTCCCTGGATTGGCTGGCTAGGAATCATTCCAGGCAACCCTACACTTCAAGGCTATGCCACTTCCCCAGTGGCTTGTAGAGTAACTCAAGCCTCCCACGCCTCTGAATTCCAGCTCAGGGACCATTCAAATCAGTAGTCAAGATCTACACCATCCCATACCTTGCTGCTGTTTCTCTGAGCCTTTTGCTACTCCACCTCTATCAGGCTTCTACTCCACTATGCTTCTGAGTAAACTTTTCCTTCAGAACCTTATGCCGTCTATTCTCTCCCAGGATTTTCTCTTTTCCATCTCTAAGCCCAGAGACTAACTACAAGCTTCCCCACTGCAACCTCCTTCTGGCCTCACTTTTTGGCCTTATGCCAGTTTCCCCCCTCCACCTCCTTCCTGTCCACCTGGTCTCCATCCTCACTTAGTGCTTGCTCATCAAGCCTACCACTCCCTCAGGTGTGGCCTATCAGATTGTTTAACCCTTTCCAGGCTAACAGAGTGAACATCACAACATCACAACATGGGTGTGAAATCTAATGCCTTGAGTTGTCACACTGATGAATGTACTGGATAGACTAAAGTCTCTTTCAAGAACAACCTGCTGTATGATCAACTGGCTGGATTTTCTTGAAATCATTAACGTACTATACAGATAATAAAATGTGTCTAAATTTTCCATTTATAGTAAGAATCTGTGCTATATGAAGATGCATCCTGAGTGATCCAAGACAAATGCATTAAAATGACAGAAGCGTTACTGAGCCACTCTGTTCCAAACCTCTATGAAAAAAACATTTACAGTCTGAAAAAATCAAGCGGGAAAGAAAAAGACTTCAGATTCCTAGTCCTGCAAAGACTGATCCTCAGCTCCAGCCTGTACTCTATTCCTTTCAAAGATCACAGGATATTTTCTCAGTTGCATGTTTTCCTTATATTGTCACTCAAGGGCACGGATGAAAGTAAAATTGAAAACTTATCGGTACAGGGGCTGGCTCCCCCAGAAGGGGCGGAGCGTTAGGTGGAAGGGATGGGGGTCAGCATCCCCCAGCCAGCCCTTCCAGGCTGCCTGGCCTGGGGCTCCAGTGGCTATTTAAAGGGCCCAGGGCTCCAGCCACTGCTGCCAGCAGCCGGAGCCCCAGGCCCTTTTAAATCGCCGGCCCCAGGGCAGCTGCTCCTTTTGCCCCCACCCCCACCCCCATTGGCAGCCTGGGGGGGCAAAAAGGGCAGTGACAATAAAGCTCTGCCCCTTTTGCGCTCCCCTTCATCGGCTCTGCTGGGTCGTCGCTGCCCCTTTTGCGCCCCCCTCCCATCGGTGGCCCTGCCGCTAGGGACCTGGCAGGGCCGCCAACTGGGGGTGCAAAAGCAGCAGCGACGTTAAAGCGCTGCCGCAGCAGGGTCCTTAAAGCACTGCCAGCAGCGCTTTAAAGTAAGGCGTTAGGGACCGGTACCGGCAGCCACTTTTTACCGGTACGCCGTACCGGCCCGTACCACCTTACCTTCACCCATGCTCCAGGGAAATCTGTCCATTCAGTCTTCAGTGTCAATTGGTTATTCAGTCCTTGGAATATTTCAAGATCTCCCCCACATACACCCTTTTAGAATACCAAACGTGAGGACTAATAGTTGTTTACATCCATTTAAACATTTCTAATGACTCCACAGAGACAGATTTCTATAACCTAGCCCTCAGGTACCTGGGGAACAGTCTTGCCCCTACGTTCCTCCATGGAGAGCAGCTGGCTCATCTTTGTTCCATGTCCCCACATTCCAGTTGGACTGAGCTGGAAATGGAGCCTTTTCAGTTCACAGAACACCCTGCCTAAGTAGTTGCACCCAAATCCCTTCTTAGCTGCATTCAAGGCTCAGCAAAAGGCCTTAAGGTCAGTTAACTGTTTACTTTAGACTCCCTTTTTCACTAGAAGCAGAATCTTACTACTGTGTCTGAATTCATTATAAGTGGGCTTCTTTGTATTTACCTACATTATTTTAAGAAGGGTTAGGAAAAGCTCCTACAAAGATAAGGGTAGAATAATTTCTGGATTTTGTAATTATCATCCCTTATTGCCACGTTCTCAGCTTTTTTTTTGCAGTTAAAACCTCAGCTTCTCACAACCTTCAGACATGCCGCAGAATCCTAATCTTTTGTGCCTGTTCCTCTGGTGCTTCAAAAGACTCCCTGAGAGATTACATAAACAGTGGTTTATGTGGGGCTTCTGCCTTCTAAGGAGATCAGTCATAAATGGCTCAGAAAGCAACAGGGAATGGGAACCACATTTCCCTCTCCTTCTTCCACCCCTATACTAGCAGCTGCTGATGACCTCCTTTGGGGCTGCATAACCCAGAGGTTAAAAAAATTGCTTTCTCACTATTCTGTTGCTATTTTCTTCTTCCATTTTAGATGGCATCTGTCAGATAATTTGGTCTAAACAGTATCTCCTCACCTGAGATGCCTACACACAAAATGATCCCTACAGAGAAATATTATGCTTTTTCACCGTGCCCTCTGCAGTCAGCATTATACTTTGCATGCAATTATTTTGTGTGTATACCAGCCATTAAGAGTTTATTACCCTTTAAGAACCACACTCCCATGGGACCAAATGGTGAACCTCTCTTGCTCACCAATAGGAGTTTCACAATCTAGCCCATTACTGTTACTTTGAAATAACACACTGGAGGCACAGCCTTTCCTCTTCCTCCCAGCAGACATTATCCATTTTACCAAGTACCAAGACGTGGCCTGGTTCCAAACTTGAAATTCAAACTCAGCACCGGCTTTAGACAGCCTTTGCACATATTGGCAGTGCTCCCTGTGTACGACAATGCACGACAAAGCCTGTGTTCTCAAATTTCATTGTCTTAGGGTATGTCTGCACTGTAGTCAGATATGTGATTGTAACACATGTAGACATATTAGAGCCAGTTTTGATCTAGATAACTTGGATACCAAAAGCAGAGAAGTGAGTCTTAGGTAAGCTTCATCACAAGACAGCTGCGCAGACACATACCCACGTTCCCAGGCAGGATTGTATAGCCTGTACCAAAGTTTGTACTACCGTGGCTTCACTGTTAGTGGCATCCAAGTCTATGCATGTTGCAATCACACATCCTAACCCCAGTGTATACATATCTGTCACAGGGCAGCTGGTCTCTGTAGAATGACTGAGCCTAGCACCTCTGGACTGGAGCACGTGAGCCTAATCCAGCTAATTAAAGAGGACTGGGCTACACCTGGGCCTATAAAGGGCTGCTAGTAGGCAGCTGGAGGGAAGGAGGAGTGAGACAGGCTGAGATCTAGGGTGCAAAGTTATGCGGGAGTGGAGTTAGTGCTTGGCGTGAGGCACAAGGGTTCAAGAAAGCAGCCCCACAGATATAGCTCCGAGGGAGGAGCAGAACTGGTGGAGGTGAGGAAGCTGCCAGGAGCTGGAGTGCTAGAGACCTCTGGGAGGGGTGGCCCTGAAGCCTGGTGGTCAGGTATTGAGTTAAGACTGTCTGCTCTTTGTTATAAAAAATAAACCTCTTTGACTGAGATGGGGCATGGCAGCACATGGTTGGAGCTGGTAAGTGGTAATCAGCTCTGGTGACACCATCCTAAATTAGAGAGACAAGGTGTGTGAGGTAATCTCTTTTATTGGACCAACTTCTTTTTGGTGAGAGAGACAAGCTGTCATGCTTGAGGACCTGAAGAAGAGCTCTGTGTAAGCTTGAAAGCTTGTCTCTCTCTCACCAACAGAAGTTGGTCCAATAAAAGATTACCTCACCCACCTTTTCTTTCTAATGTCCTGGGACTGACACGGCTACACCACCAACACTGCATATCCTAATCAGGGGTTCCCAAGCTTGGTTTGTGGCTTGTTCAGGGTAAGCCCCTGGTGGGCCACGAGATGCTTTGTTTACCTGAACATCCTCAGGCATGGCCGCTTGCAGCTCCCAGTGGCCGCAGTTCACCATTCCTCGCCAATGGAAGCTGCAGGAAGTGGCAAACTGCAGCCACTGGGAGCTGCGAGCCACCATACCTGCGGACACTCAGGCAAACAAAGTGTCTCGTGGCCTGCCTGGTTTACCCTGAACAAGCCATGAACCAAGTTTGGGAACCCCTGTCCTAAATTAGACATTAAAAGATAAACAAGAAAGATTTTTAGTATTCTAGAAAGAGATGCTGTGAATCTTAAGACCACAGAAAGAAAGCTAAAAGGAGTTCTTTCAGAAGTTAAAATGTATGAGTATTTCTTTTTGGTAGAGGGGGAGAAGCAAGGAAAGGAGAGGCAGAGATACGTTCTAGTGTTCCCTAGACTATGAAGTAGAATGCATGCTTCACTAACTAGTCACATGGCACTTTTCACCTTTCTAAGCAAGGATGCTTTTAAAGCTTCCATATCTGTCACTCACTGCTAATTCATGCACCCAAATGTGACACTGAATCTAGTGTCTTCTCCCCAGCTGCCATCTGGTACCAGTGATAACTATCACCCACCCATCCCCCAACATCCCTAACCATCATCTTTCCCTCATGAAATGATTATGTTTTTACTGTGCAGTGTAAACAAGTAACCGAGAAAAGGCATAGTGAAGAATTTCCTCCATTCTGATGTCCTTGACTGAAAGTTGAGATTCAATTGCTTTTCTTTCAAAGCATTCTGTATTTGATAAAGGACATCAGTGGCTGCAAATCCTCTCATCAAAGAGGCATTGACTTTTTAATTTTATAAATGTGGCTCTTTTCCATGAGGAATACTGAGAATTCATTAATAATCACACAGTGGAGAGTTCTTCCACCTACATATTCTTTTCCTCTGGCTATTGTATAATTACACAATCATTTCTTATCACAGAAACTTTTCTCTTTAACTTCTGTGTAATGTTTGACTGTGGCTTTTTCCTGTACGTCTCATGAAGAGAAAGAAACCCTGAAACACACATGTCCAGGGTATAGGTTTCAATTTTGTGTGGTTTTTCTTAAAATAAAACAAAGAGGACACATAGCGAGAGAAATAATATTCAGGAAAACATTCCAGTCAGCTAGTGACAAATACACAACTACTGGTGTAAGAAGTAACAGAGCCCTCAGGAAGCTGCAATCCTTTCTCTATTGGTTTCTCTTTTTTTTCTTAATTCCTTGTTGGTTTTTTGTTATTAGTCCCCACACAGTAAACAATGGGTTGCAAATTCTGACAAAATAAACTGCTGAAATGATTATTCATCCCTTCATGAGATTGCTCTGTGAGCCAAGGACTACATGTTCTGCATTCTGTGACTAAGATACAGTCCCATGTGTTTTCCCAGTTCAATCAAGTGTGCTAAGAACTGTCACAATAGTCCTTGATGCCAAGAAAATAAAATTTAGGGTAGAATGGTAAACCTGAGTTGCATTTTAATGGATTTTCATTTGCACCTGTTTTCTCCACTCTTTATTTTATACTTTTTAAATTTTTATTGACTATCCATTACATTCTTAGCATCCCTTTCAACAGCAAAAGAAAAGGAAGTTGTTATTTTACCTATCTGGATAATTGTTACTGAAATGTTGTCAAATTCTTAGAAGTGGCTATATTTCTTTCATGTCAAACTACTGGGACTGAAATAAAAATCCATTTGCAGGTTTGTTTGCATCTTTTGTTCCTTCTAGAAGAAGATGTTAAAAGAACAAATAAGTCAAAGTGATAAATTATGACAGAAAAAAACTCAACATTTGAATTGCATGATAATAGCAAGAGCATAGGGGTCTGAGGGAGGATTCTATCAGCATCAGAAAAGAACAGTACTCAAAGTTATTTAAAATTGATAGAAACCCTCTAGGATCCACAATCCCAGAGTTGTTTCCCTTTGGAAAAGCAGTTTTCAGAAGCTTCAATTAACCTTAATTGAATTCTGCCTTAGTAGTATCTGGAATTTTAATTGACTGGAAAGGTGATCATAAATCTCTGTTCAAAATACAGCTTGGCCATTAGCAAATCCCCTGATGGCAAAGCAAAGTGTCATAGAGAAGGACTTAGCTATTCTGCAGGTAAGGCCAGCTTTTAGATCATAAAACAAACATTCAGAAGGAAAAATCCCCAGTATAAGAGCCAGTCCTATGAGTAGTGATTGTTCTCAGTGCTAATTAGCTATTAATAAGAACTAGTGACTTATTCCTGTGCACAGCATTCTTAAAGGACTTACTTAAAAGAGTGCTTATCACACATTCTGCTTTTCCACTTACCTCTTCCTGCCAATATTCAATTATTCATCTAGGCCAGAGGTGGGCAAACTATGACCTGCGGGCCACATCCAGCCCGCGGGACCGTCCTGCCCAGCCCCTGAGCTCCTGGCTGGGGAGGCTAGCCCCTGCTGACCCTCCTCCCCCACAGCTATGCTGCCGCGCGGGCAGCATCACTTTGCACCCACCCACCTCCCAGGCTTTCCAATAAGCCTCTCCTGCTGCTCTGAGCGGCATGGTAAGGGGGCGGGGGGAGGTGGAGATTGGATAAGGGGCAGGAGTCAGGGGACAGGGGGCGGTTGGATGGGGTGGAGGTTCGGGGAGGGGGGCGGTGGATAGGAGGTGGGGTCCTGGGAGGGCAGTTAGAAATGGGGGTCCCAGGAGGGGGCGGTTGGGGGACAAGGAGTAGAGGCAGGTGGATGGGTCAGGCATCCCGGGGGGCCTGTCAGGGGGTGTGGATAGGGGTCAAGGCAATCAGGGGACAGGGAGCAGGGGGAGGTTGGATAGTGGGTTAGGTCCCGGGGGGGGCAGTCAGGGGCAGAGGGTCCCGGGAGGGGGCAGTCAGGAGACAAGGAGCAGGGGGTGTTGAATGGGTCAGGGATTCTGAGGGGGGCAGTCAGGGGGCGGGAAGTGGGAGGGGGTGGATAGGGGATGGGGGCCAGGCTGTTTGCAGAGCCTTCCCTACCTGGCCCTCCATACCGTTTCGCAACCCCAATGTGGCCCTCGGGCTAAAAAGTTTACCCACCCCTGATCTAGGCTGTGGTTTTCAAATAAGTCCAAGGGAGTTAGGTGCCCAAATGTGATTGGGGTTCACGGGGATTTGAATGTCTAATTTCCTTGGACTGTATTGAAAATCCCCATCTCTATTATTTTTCCTTAGCATGAGCTTTAGCCTTGGAGACATCTCACAAATTTTGTGATCTCTGAATTGCCATAGGTCTTCTAAGTATTGCACACTTATCACATACTACATTTCAGGCAGGAAATAAATATTCTTTCATGGTTAATTATGCACTAGTTAACCCTAAGATGAGAGTTCAGAGTGTGGTCGAAACTTATGATATGTCTACACTGTAGTTTTAGCCCATGCTCTTACACAGTGTTTTCCTCAACTACCCCTACCAGCTAAGCACAAAACCCTCAAGCAAATGTTTATTTGTGCATTATTTGATCAGTCATTAGGCATTTCCTATATAACATAATTTGGTGGTCTTGGTAAGCCAAGGATTTAGTGAAACTCCAGTGTTGGGTATGACAGACTGGAAGACATTTGGGGGGAGTAGCTAAAGCACACAGAGTGATTTCTCTGAAAGTCCATGTAGACCCCTAGACTTAAATGAAAACCTGTTACTAGAAGCAAAATTTAAACTAGGATATGTTCAACAATTAAGTTTAATTATCCATATTTAAATATTTAACTAAAATACCACAGTTTTGGTTTTCCATTTCAGAGAGTAGGAAAGAAGGTTCAAGATGGTCACCAATTTTAACCAATTTTAGCCCCCTTTCTTCAAAAGATTGATTTTGAGAAACAAGAATTTTGTATGTAATAGCAAGGTCTTTAGGTCAAGGGTGTAGGCAATGTGGCATAATATACTGTAGTTAGAAGTGAGGATTTAATAGCCTATATCAGAGGTGGCTACATAAAACAGGGCAGCAGAGTGAAAATGTGATGTGTTTTGGAAAATGATCAAATGAATTACATTCCATACCTACAGCATATTCCAAACTTGATTGTAATGGTGTTAGTAGAAATGGAGAGTGACGTTCATGATGGGCAGGTTGATGTTGAGTTGAGCATCTGTCCCCAGAGCACCTGCAATTTTACTACAGATTGATTTTATGGTTTTTTCCCCCTGTTTAAAGCCTAAGTGTCTTGCAGAGAACTCCGCCTTCTCTACAAGACTCATCAATAAGAAAGAGAAATGTGTCCTTGTCAAGGCTGCAGGACAGGTTTCTATACAATGGAGCCATCAGCAAGACTTCTCTGGCTTTTCAAACAGGTTTAGCAGTATTAATCCCTGTTCCACCTCAGCAATGGAAAAAGCAGTTAGATGAGTCAGTTAATAGCAAGGAAGACAGGCTGAGAAGCTGTTTTTCATCTCTGCATGAGAGTAGGGATCAGGCCAGGAATCATCTGACTGGGTATGAAAGTTAAGTTCTAGAACTGGACGTAGATAGATGATTTACAACTTAGTCATTATGACAAACTTAAGTTATTTTTTCCTAATTAAACATTTCTTGACTTAAGCATCATCATCTAATAGGTAACAAAGGATAGAATTACTGTGATTGCCTGATTGCCATATGCAGTTTACAGGGTTATACAATATGGCTGTGTGGTTTCTATAAGAGCAGAGTTTTATGATGTTGAATTACACATGCAGATGACCAAAATAAGGAGGTATAGTGAATCTATAAAAGCATTAAACATAGACTCCAAATACCAACAAAATTTAGGGGGTGTTTGAAATCTGGATCAGAATGTTATGGATTTGGTCCATCTGCCATATCAATTTTAATTTATACAAACATATAGAGTACACATACTTTTTAAAGAGTATATAATAATAGTATATAATAATAGTATATAATAATAAAACCATAATAGAGGCTCAACTTAAATATATACCCCAAATTAAAAAACATAGTAAGAGAACCAAAAAAGTGCCACCGTGGCTAAACAACAAAATAAAAGAAGCAGTGAGAGGCAAAAAGGCATCCATTAAAAGTGGAAGCTAAATCCTAGTGAGGAAAATAGAAAGGAGCATAAACTCCGGCAAGTGAAGTGTGAAAATATAATTAGGAAAGCCAAAAAAGAATTTGAAGAACAGCTAGCCAAAGACTCAAAAAGTAATAGCAACATCAATTTTAAGTACGGTATATCAGAAGCAGGAAGCCTGCTAAACAACCAGTGGGCCATTGGATGATCGAGATGCTGAAGAAGCATTCAAGGATGATAAGGCCATTGCAGGGAAACTAAATGAACTCTTTGCATCGGTCTTCACAGCTGAGGATGTGAGGGAGATTCCCAAACCTGAGCCATTCTTTTCAGGTGACAAATCTGAGGAACTATCCCAGATTGAGGTGTCATTAGAGGAGGTTTTGGAACAAATTGATAAGCTAAACAGTAATAAGTCACCAGAACCAGATGGTATTCACCCAAGAGTTCTGAAGGAACTCAAATGTGAAATTGCAAAACTACTAACTGTAGTCTGTAACCTATCATTTAAATCAGCTTCTGTACCAAATGCTTGGAGGATAGCTAATGTGATGCCTATTTTTTAAAAGGGCTCCAGAGGTGATCCCGGCAACTACAGGCCAGTAAGCCCGACTTCCGTAAACAACAAAATTGTCAGCTACACAGATGAACATAATTTGTTGGGGAAGAGTCAACATGGTTTTTGTAAAGGGAAATCATGCCTCACCAATCTGCTATAATTCTTGAGTGGGAGGTCAACAAGCATGTGGACAAGAGGGAACCAGTGGATATAGTGTACTTAGATTTTCAGTAAACCTTTGACAAGGTCCCTCACCAAAGGCTCTTAAGCAAAGGAAGCTAGCTGTCATGGGATAAGACGGAAGGACCTCTCAAGGATTGGTAACTGGTTAAAATACAGGAAACAAAGGGTAGGAATAAATTATCAGTTTTCAGAATGTAGAGGTGTCATAACCATACAGCTAAGGGTAGCCTAGAATTCCTCCTTACCTGTAAGGGGTTAAGAAGCTCAAATAACCTGGTTAGCACCTGACCAAAAGAACCAATGGGGAAAGAAGATACTTTCAAAGTTTTAATGTAAGCTGGTAGAAATAAGCTTAGGGGGTCTTTTATGCGGGTCCCCACATCTGTACCCTAGAGTTCAGAGTGGGGAGGGAACCCTGACAAGAGGTAAATAGTGGTGTCCCACCAGGGTCTGTACTGGGACCAGTCCTATTCAACATATTCATAAGAGATCTGGAAAAAAGGGTAAGCAGTGAGGTGGCAAAATTTTCAGATGATACAAAACTACTCAAGATTGTTAAGTCCCAGGCAGACTGTGAAGAGCTACAAAAGGATCTCTCAAAACTGGGTAACAAAATGGCAGATGAAATTCAATGTTGATAATTGCAAAGTAGTGCACATTGGAAAACATAATCCCAACTATGCATATAAAATGATGGGGTCTAAGTTAGCTGTTACCACTCAAGAAAGAGATCTTGGAGTCATTGTAGATAGTTCTCTGAATACATCCACTCAATGTGAAGCAGCAGTCAAAAAAGTGAACAGAATGTTGGGAATCATTAAGAAAGGGATAGATAATAAAACAGAAAATATCAAATCCATGGTACTCCCACATCTTGAATACTGCATGCAGATGTGGTCGCCCCATCTCAAAAAAGATATATTGGAATTGGAAAAGGTTTAGCAAAGGGCAACAAAAATGATAAGGGGTATGGAACAGCTTCCATATAAGGAAAGACTGATAAAACTGGAACTTTTCAGATTGGAAAAGAGATGACTAAGCGGAGATATGAGAGAGGTCTATAAAATCATGACTGGTGTGGAGAAAGTAAAAAAGGAAGTGTTATTTACTCCTTCTTATGACACAAGAACTAGAGATCACCAGATTAAATTAATAGGCAACAGGTTTAAAACAACAAAAGGAAGTATTTCTTGACACAACGCACCATCAACCTGTGGAACTCTTTGCTAGAGGATGTTGTGAAGGCCAAGAAAATTACTTATTAATGGGGTTCAAAAAGAACTAGATACATTCATGGAGGATAGGTCCATCAATGGCTACTAGCCAGGATGGGCAGGGATGGTGTCCCTAACCTCTGTTTGCCAGAAGCTGGGAATGGGAGACAGGGAATGGATGTCTTGATGTTTACCTGTTCTGTTCTTTCCCTCTGGGGTACCTGGCATTGGCCACTGTCAGAAGACAGGATACTGGGCTAGAGGGACCTTTGGTCTGAACCAGTATGGCTGTTCTTATATAGAATATATATGTATTATTGACTATATATATATCATATACCTTTCTGTGTAGGCTATAGACAGAAAGATACAAAATAACATGTAGGCTTGATCCAAAGCTCATTGGAGTAAATGGAAGGATACCCACTGATTTCAGTGGGCTTAGGGTTGGTTCCTAAGGTTACCCAGTTAAGCACACAAAAGTCAGGCTACCCAAAAATCTATGTTAAGTGTGCAACCTTAAATCTATCCCTTTGTGCCTACACATTACAAATAAGTCTTTAATTACACAATCACATACTGCTATATCATACAATTATCCTACAACCTTAGATGCACACAAAGCATCTCATAATATAGTTTCATTCTTTGTAAATTTAAACAAATTTCCTTCCCATAATGACTAACTACATCTCTTTCAGCTTACAAATTTTACATAAATTTTCTTCCTTAAGGTATGGATTTGAATAATTATATTAGCACTGATGCATTATACATTCAACGGGATATTTTTGTTTTCCCTTGGCAACAGATAAATCTCTGAAGAGTAAACTATTATTGTATTATCTCACAAGCAGTTTCCCTTGGAAATACATGATACATATTATTGTATTAACAGTGTATGTGTTCTTATTTGATTAGATTTAATATAGAAGTGAAATAATTTGTATTTTCATGTTGCCTGTCTTCAGAGTTGGTCAGGAATTTTCTGTCAAATGCTTTTTTCATAGAAAAATGCAGTTTCTACAGAATAGAAAATTTCCACTGGACATTCTATTCAGGTGGGGAGGGTGGATTTTCCATCAGAAAATCAAAATTAAATCTCTCATTTCAGATCATGTCAACCAAAATCTAAACATTTTGGTTTGTTGAACCAAATCAAAACATTTCTGGTCAAAGTGATGCAATTCATCATGGGAGTTCCGGGACCACAGTGCATCATAGGAGATGGAGTCTAGCCAGGAAGCATGGTGTAAAAAAAGGCAAGCTGGCATGAAGTACTTGAACCAAAGCTCCTGTAAGTTCCCACAGCAGTTTAATATTGAATGAAGGTGAAACTAAAAAAAAAAAAAATTTGGGAGTGTCAAAACATTTCAATTTCACATTTCAAAACCAAATTTTTTGGAACTTGCCTTTCCATGAAAAAAACTTTAAGATTTTGACTTTTTGTCCCAACTCAGGATGAAAACAAAATTTTGAAATATCAGAATTTCCCATGGGATGGAAATTCTAATTTTCAACCAGCTCTGTTATTTTCAAGCATTGGGAGTGGGGGTGAGAGTACATTAAATATGGCTTGATACGTGCAAAGAATTAAGATTAGTAAAGGTATGATGTAGAAATAAAAACTCAGGACCACTTGCCTCCCAGCTTTGTGCATTAACAATGCAGAGATCACTGTGGCTAGATCCTCAACAGAGAGGAAGGGATGCAGTTTTGTAGAAGGGGAAAAGTGGAAGAAGGAATTTCTCACCACTTTTGCTGTCTGAGTATCCAGGACTAGTGATGAGTCCAGTAAGAGCTCGAGCCTTTGTACTACTTTGATGTAGAGAGCATAAGTGTTTAATGGAGGTTGAGATACAATGTCTTGGCTAGCTGCTCGGTTTGCTTCTCTATTTCCAACCATTGTCACTTCAGCCTGGTTAGGATTTACTAAATTACAGCCCGATCATGCAAGGTGTTGCATGCCTTCTGCCTTAGGGCTGAATCTATGGCCACGAACGCAGTCAGAACGTGGCAAGTTGCGCTGAGCACACTGCAGGATCAAGGCCTTAACATGACAATATAATTTAAGTGAACAAAGAAAAATTAGTGTGCCTGATCCTGCTTTCTGGTTTGCACCATTGTAACTCCACTGACTGTGGTGGGATTAGCCCTGGCTACACTGTTGTCAATGCAAGAAGGATCTTGAGGTTGCTTTAAAAATAAAGGGTGGTGGTGAGGAAAGGTGATTTTGAAAAATTGGTAACAAAATAATGTACAAACTTCAAATCCACCTAAATTTGTAATCCAAAACAGCGCAAAGCTGCAATTGAATCTGAGGTCTGTAAAAGTAGTTGAAAGTCCTACATATGCTTTAGACCACTAATCCACTGTACCTGCAGACTAACTCCCAGTTCCAGGGGAAACTTCAACATCAGAGGAACAAGTGATTTTATGGACCTTTATCATGCTGGCTTATTGACTGATCTCAGCAGCAAAGGCAGGTCACTACCCTGAGATGGAAGAGAAAAAAAATACACTGTTCCTTGGATCACTTAGTGTCTGTACCAAGAAAATGAGATTTGCCAGGCCTAGCTGCTTCTAATAAGTATCACCAAAAAGTAGTGGTGTAAAGAAGTTTCAGTATAAATATCGAGTGAAAATGGAGAATAATGGTGTCAGACATGTTGATTGGAAATTGGATGTATCAGTAAAACCTACGTATAAATCAACCTATGAGAAAAAAGCAACACTTCACATTTTTAATTCATTGCAAAAGCGGACTACAAAGGAAAAAAACAGGGCTGTCTTTTTTGTTCCTTTCTCGTGTATAACAGAATACCTGAAAGGCATTTACAAAACTAGGGATATTTTTCCGCTTCTTTTTTATGCAGATCTTGTTTACCCTGTTTTTCTTGAAAGACTTTATGGCCAACTGAAGAACTAGTGGGATGAGGACATCAGAGATCCCCTGCAAATGAAAGCTGGTTAACTGACTGGGAAAGTGATTTTTATTCAGAATGTTTAACACAATTTGGGTATTTTGTTTGTTTTTGTTAAATAGATATTAACTCAAAAACCTGAGAAACATTATTTATTATTTGTATTACCATAGCACCTGGGGACTCTAATCATAGATCAGGACCCCGCTGTGCCAAGCACTGTACAAACACAGAACCAAAAGATGGTCCCTACCCCTGAAGAGAAGAGATGTATTTATTAAAGATTCAACATCCCTGTGACCCTTAAGGGCTGAGAAAGTCCATGCTCCACATTGCTGATACAATCATAGAATCATAGAATATCAGGGTTGGAAGGGACATCAGGAGGTCATCTAGTCCAACCCCCTGCTCAAAGCAGGACCAATCCCCAACTAAATCATGCCAGCCAGGGCTTTGTCAAGACTGACCATAAAAACCTCAAACCTCAAAGGAAGGCGATTCCACCATCTCCCTAGGTAACGCATTCCAGTGTTTCACCACCTTCCTAGTGAAAAAGTTTTTCCTAATATCCAACCTAAACCTCCCCCACTGCAACTTGAGACCATTACTCCTTGTTCTGTCATCTGCTACCACTGAGAACAGTCTAGCTCCATCCTCTTTGGAACCCCCTTTCAGGTAGTTGAAAGCAGCTATCAAATCCCACGCAAGAAAATCAGTGGAGACTAGATTGTATATCCCTGTAATTTATAAAAATAAAAAATACCAGGAAAGCGGGAGGAAGGGAGGGGACATTTCCAGGGCTTCTTTACACATCATAAGGAAGCAAAAAGAGGGATACACACAGTATTGTTTCCTTTGCTGGTGAATCTAGTGTTAGTGAAAAGTTCCAGATCGTCAGTCTATTTATCCAAAGAACAGACCCAGAAAAGACAGTGACAGCACAACCTTTCCCACACTCAGGGACAGATTTAAGATAAAGACCCAGCAGATAAATGAACAGGAGGGGGAGGGCAGGTAGGTAACAATAGCATTGAGCCTGGGGTTTGGAGAAGAGAAAGGGATAAGACTTGGAGATTAGGTTTTGGGGGTGGAGACCACCCTTCTTATTCCCCCATCCCATTTTGTGTCTCAGAGGCCTATTCCTTCCCTCAATCCCCAATCTCCCTCTCTCGATCTCTCCTTCCTTGGGTACACTCTCACAGGCAGCCACACTCTCACCTCATCCCTTTCCCATTCATACATCATTCTGTCTCATCCGCACCACATGCACCCAGTCTGCCACTCAGAGAGAGATAGTACCATCACCTCTGCTGCTTGGATAGCAGGGTGCCACAAACAAGATCATCGCACCCCTCCAGCAGTGCTCAAATTACAGAGGAGGCCAGGCCCCCTTGCTACTTTTAGGGCAGAGATGGGCAAACTACGGCCCAGGGGCCACATCCAATTCTCCGATGTTTTAATCCGGCTCTCGAGCTCCTGCCAGGAAGCGGGGTCCGGGGCTTGCCCCAGTCTAATCCTCCAGCCGGGGAGTGGGGTCGGGGTCTTGTCCCACCCCAGAGCCCGCACCCCCAGCCGGAGCCCTCGCGCACTCCTGCACCCCAACCCCCAATTTTGTGAGCATTCATGGCTGGTCATACAATTTCCATAGGCAGATGTGGCCCTCGGGCAAAAAAGCTTACCCACCCCTGTTTTAGGGGCTACCTCATTTCTGTCTTATTCAAAGGCGCTGCAGGGGAGGCATCTTTTGGCCCACTGACTTCTTATCAGTGGTGTAGTGCTGCTCAGCTGTGTGGGTGGCATGGCTGTGGCTGTGGCATGGGTGGCAGCTTGGGCTAGCTGCCCGAAAGCCAGCCCGCCTCCCTGTGTCTGAGCTCAGGAAGCTAGCAGCAATGCCCATTTGTGCTCAGGAGACTACTATTGCCCTTGGGCTGCTGCTGCAGCCTTGCTCTTCATGGAGCTGTAGGGCATGGTGGCCATCTCCCCCCTGCTCCTGCTGCTGATTGCCTCTGTGCTAAGGTAAGGGACAGATGGGTTGGATGCCCACTACCCGCTCCTATGCGCCAGAGCAGTGCAGGGGGAGAAACAGAGGGCTGTTTCAGGATCCATCGAAGGCCATTTACACTCTGCTGCTACTGGGCTGCTCTGTTAACTCAGACGGAACCATAAGCCCTTGTAGAGTGATGGATCCAAAGCCTAGAGGCAAATATATCCTGCCACTGTTAGTCTCTCTCCACTGTTTGTACCAAAGGCTCTGACAACAGGCACATTCCCTGCCTGGCTGCATATTCCTTGCCTTAGTGCCCCTTATACTTTCCCCAGGATTAATCCACCCACCCTTATAAGACTCAAACTTTTCATGTCTTGTCTCTTTCTAACAATCCCTCCTGCACCCCCTTAAAGTTTCACCATCAAAAGCTGCCCTGGAGGAGGGGAGAGGATAAAGCCCTGGAGACAGATGTCCAGCAGCCCCAGGTGAAATCAGGAGGGGCAAGTTGGTTTTAAGTCTTGTAGAAGCCCAGAAAATGCCCTTTGCTTGAAAAAAGGAGCAGCCCATTTTCCCCTCCCCAAGTTTAAGTCAGTGTGTCTAAGTCAGTTCTGATCCAGAGGGAGACGCAGGGGTGGTGTTTGTTGGGAATCTTTTATTGTGCTATGTGAAACAGTATCAAGACTAGTGCTAAACTCCTAGAAATGTGCTCTTCTTTGGTAAGTTGATGAGGGGACTGACCCAGGAGCCCTCAATCCAGCGAACAGTCCCAACACTTGCTCATGTTCAAAAAATAACGTTTTATTTTTTCATTAAAGACCCCCCTACCTTTTTCCACCATCATTTGAGCATGGCTCTCCAGGCCTGGAAAGGGGTACAGCCCTCTGAGGAACTTGCTCCCTCCACACACCAGGTCTAGCTTGGGGCCCAGGGGTGGAAACTACATTGCAAGAGCCTCAATTCCTTCCCCCCGCCCCACAATGGACAAGGAGCATTACTGTAGGAGGAGCTTCAACTCCCTCAAATCCTAGGGGTCAGGACAGCTTTGGAGGGATCACCCAGAGAAGGAGGTTCCCAAACTGTTCCCAATGTTCCCAAACTGCCTCTCAGATAAAAGGGCTGGAGTGTTTCAGTGATCCAGCTGACAAATGCCAATTATGCCACCTTTACAGCCACCCCTGCTGTCACTGTCCCAGCAATGGGCCACAACAATGGGACCTCTATGGGTGATGGCATAGCTCAGACTCAGTGTCCATTCAGCCATGCCTTCCCTTTGATTTTGGGGGGAATCCTCCAGGAACCTCTAACTTCCCCACAAAAGCACCCCTGGTACAGCTGAGGAGGACTGGATGTGGTCCCCTTTATAGTGAATGAACCTCACTCAGAGTAGCAGCCAGATTTAAGTCAGCTGAAGTCAATGAAAGATGCTGCCTCCCCATTTTAGGGGCTGAACGCATTTCATCTTCATGCTCCTGCACCTTGTTGACACAAAGCTTGGACGCCCCCTTCAGGACAGTCACTGGACATCCCTAAATCTGCCTTTAAATACAACATGCAGCTGCATTTTGTATAGGCAGCCTTAAGAAAGATGCTATATTTTTCACTAGCAGTTCACTCATGAGCTACTGAGAAATGAGCAAGTTTGCCTTCTTGAAGGTAACAACCTAACATTTATGACACAGGAAATATTGATTGCATCTCTATAGCGCCCAAATTCAGCTCCTTTAATAGAGGTTTTGTTGTTGTTTTACCAGCATGCCAAGTGAGAATGTCTCTGTTAAAATATATCTAGCTTGTTTGGTCGCAGGGATGGTCTGTTTCTTTGGCAGTAAAATATCCACACTGTCATCAAGTTCCTAGCTGAAATCAATCCAGAAATACAATGGTTGTTCAATAATGACCCACTTCAGCCAAATAAATCAATGTTTACCTTACCGCAAGCATAGCTCATGCTGCAACCAGTCAATTATTTTGAATGTGTTATTTCCCATACAAGGCTGCGTACCTATTTTGGGGTTTGGCTGTTTTTATTCGGGGATTTTTTGTTGTTTTTGTTTTGGAGGGTGGGGTGTTAGAAGGGTACACACTGGATCTCCCCCTCTTTCTTTTACTTGTGTGTGGATATTTGATGCTCAGTTATAAGGGCCTTGTAATGGAAGCAATGCATCTTCAGTGAAGGAAAATGACATTCAGAATAAGACGACTAACCCAATTCGTCACTTAATGCAAAGCGTGATTGTGTTGCAACTAAAGCATCACACTGGGACCGATTACAAATGAGATGACACCTCCCACAGGGACTACCTGCAATATTATTATAAATAAAGACCCATTCATTTTGGAGTCTTTATTATTGCAGAGGATAAATTGTACGTACCTCAGAGCCTTAAGTACATATCAAATATCCCACCGAGTACAATGTTCCTTATCTGCCAGCAAATGAGTTTTGTCTCACATAATACAGTTTCATAAACAAGATAAGGCTCTAGACAAGCACCAGGAGATCTAGAGAGAGCTTGATTGATATTAAGGAACTATTTCCATGAAGGACATGCTAAAAATTCAGTCAGTCTTTATTACAGGAAGCATGAGGAGTGCAGCAGCTGGAGAGGACTTTTGCTTGCTGACTGAAGGGGAGAAGGCCCTAGAGGCCTGTATTAATCCTTAAGGGTCATGTTTCCAAGACAGACTCAGTCCTTTTAATTTTCAAACATCTAAACATCCCATGCTAAGTCTGCCCTGAATCTGTCATTCTGCAGCATTAAAATAAATAAATAATTTCCTAGGCAAGGAAAATAAAAGAGCTATTGAAAAACTGTAGGGTTACATTTGAACCGCCTGTAATAACTCAGATTTTATTTTAACCAACCCACCCCCTGACTTTCTCCTGACAGAACAGCTTTCACCTCTGCTGGGTGTAACACAAGCGCCCTCTGCTGAGCAAACACCAGAGTACCTTTGGACTCTGTTGGCACAGCCTGGACAATAGTACATATGGAGCTAGAGACAGATAAATAGTCTTCTGTCTCCTGGCAAACATGAGAAGCACTGTTAAAATGAATAATTTAGTGACCCACAATTGTTTATCAACCACTGTCCTGTTATTTTCTCTTTGGTTTTTAAACACTTCACTATGTGGATAGTTGGCAGCTTTTAGCAACAGCAAAAATCCCCAACATGCACCACCAGCACCATTCTCCATCACCCTCTTTCTCAGCTGCTTTTGTTGGCTGAGGGTCAAGTTAAGCAGGGTGTGATAACCTTATCAATTCTTTGATTATATCCTGTCACTGAAAAAAAATGCCTTCTGCTTTCCTATTGCCACTTAAGCTGTTTCGAATGATCTGCCAGGATTGAGGGTTATTTGTATAATGTTCTGTCAGTCTAGCACAGCTCGTGACAGCCACTTGAAGTCAAATGAAGAGAAAAAAAGTTAATGGCTTTTATTAGTCTCCATTCCATCAGAAAACAGAAGACACCCATGCGAGGCTTCCCTTATATACAGAAATAGGCTAGGAAAAAATGTCACCTCCTCTATTCACAAAGCAATGAGCAAGATTAGAAGAACTGTTTTATGTAAGTATGGTAATTACACCTTTTCACCTTCCATGAGTGGCAATGTCAAGAAGTGGGGGTGACTTCTCTTTGATATCACAGGCATTTCTTCTCATTTAAAGGGACTGCAAAGTTCAGTATTTCTCTTCCTTTATTAGTTGCCAAGGTCCAGCTGATTCTACAGATGAGCTTTAAAAAACATGCATAGAGATGAAGGGCTATCGTAATGCCAGCAGAGTCTCTGACTCTACGCTAACAGAAGAGAGCACAGCATTTATCAGGATGTGAACATGATATGAGTATACACATGCACTGACTGACACCCGTTTACCTCTGCTGTGCCTCTCTGCTCTTTTCTAGTTCATAGACAGAAAAGCAAAACATTTACTAGATTTCCTCTTCATAAAGGAGTCCTCAGCAGGATTCCCTCCTTCAAAGGAACTCAAGATGTCAGCATATGGAGCCAGAAGGCACTGCAAAAAACACCCTATCCCACCAATGGTAAACTCATCAAAAAGGACAAAAGAAACAAAAAACTCCTCTATTTCTCCTGTTTTTATCTCAATTTCTTTTCATTGATTGGATTACAAAAGGAAGCAATAGCTATAAAGGCAGCTGATGTTCCCAAGTGAAATATTCTCACTTTCTCATTCAAAACCAGATAGTCTCACACACCTCTAGCCGCTCCTGTTTTTCAGCTCATCTTTCCTCTACCCCAAATTGAACAGTTCAAATGGAGAGAAATTCTAAATGCTATTTTGGTTTTAAATTTAAAAAAATAAAAACAAAAAAAATCTCAAACTTTCCAAATCCCCTAGGAAGTAAGAAAGAATTATTGTCCCCATTTCTCAGATGAGGAAATTGGAGAACAGAGCAAATAGAAGCCTGATCCTGGTCCAATTGAAGAAGTAAATGGGCACTGGATCATCTGGCCCAAGTGTTTTCAAAGTCGTACAGCAAGTCTATGGCAGAGCCAAGAATAGCACCCAGACTTCCCAAACCCCAGTTCTGTGCGTTGACCATCTTTCCCCTCTCTCTGGTGGTCCTACTGCAGCACCACCAAGTCCCTGTGATACTCACTGAAGAAAACACTAAAAAGAAATGGCTTGTCTCTGTACTGGAGCTGGTCGACATTTTTTATTTAAAAGTTTTTTCAGTGAACATTGACTTTTTGGAACAATACGAAAGATTTTAAATGTTTCTTCACAGTGATTTTTTTAAGTTCTTTTGTCCTCCCCTCTCCATTTTTCCTATTCCTCCCTCTTCGCTAGTGTAGGAACAAACCCCCAAAAAGAAAACCAAGCAAGGTTTTATTTTAAAGCAGGCGGAAATTTTTCCTTTTGATGAAAAATTCCAAACAAAATTAATATTGTACAGTATTACTTTGTTACACACCATTTATATGCAAGGCCTTTCTGGATGTTTCATGAAAATATTAGCGGATGTTCATCCCACATGGAGCTGCTCTTTCCAATTTTTTTCAGTTTAATAGACCAAAGGAAAGTGGCAAGAAGATCTTAGGCTGCTGTGTTTCACATGTTCCCCAATTTTTCTTTCTACTGTACATGAGAACTCTGTTAGTGAAAATATTGCATAAACACAGAGTAGATGCTTGTCAGGTTTACTTCTAGCCAGTTTCCATGCAGCTTCCCCTTCACATAAAGCACATCATTCTAGTGCACAGCCAGTGTTCAGGATCATATTAAAAGTAAACAGAAAAGAAGATAGGAGTTCAGAGGTGTTATGGCTCAATGATTCTGGGAGCGGGAAAGGGAATGTATCACTTTCACGCTTACTATTCACTGTGCTTTGATTAACTGTACTCTTGGCCAACTCAGATAAGGAAATTTTGGCCTGATCTTGTAAACAGGAGTTTCTGCATAGGGGGAGCACCATCTAGAACTGGCCTATTCCTCTTCATTGCTGTTTCCAGACTGGTAGCTCACCACTCAGAAATGAGCGTTGTTGCTACCCAGGGATTACGCTGGGATGAAGAGGGGGAAATGGTGGTACTCTATTCAAGCTCCATCCACAACCCAGGAGGATGTTTCTGCTAAAATGATCTTCAGCAAAATTCTTAACAATGATTTGCCATACTGCCAAATTCCTGTGTGATTTGGGACTTGGCTACACTGGAAAGTTCTGTTGCCTTATCAACTATACCAGTATACATATGCAGTGTGGATGCAGTTATAGTGGTATAAGAGTACTTCCAGAAAAAACTATACCCGTGTTTTAGGAATGCTAGGTCTACACTAGGAGCTCAGTGCTAGAATAGACTATACCATATACTATACCAGCAAAATGTTCCTAGTGTAGAGGCAGCTATATTGGCAAAGCTCCATTTTGTACAGATCTAGTAAAACTACCCTCCATGAGCAAAACAAGCAATGCCAGCAAAACTTAGTTTTTAGCCAGATAACTGTACCTCCCCTAGGGCTTCAGCCAGCACAGCTATGTCAGTCAGGGGTCACACCTCTTTACACTACTGCCCAACGTAGCTAAATTGGCAGATGTCTGTAGCATCAACCCACCGAAGCCAAATAAGCTAGACAGGTATAAGGTATCTTTATACCAGTAGAAATGCAACCCCACTAGGGCTTATACCAGGATAGCTCTACTGGTAAAAAATTACACCCCTAAGCAACAAAAGTTGTGCCAATACAATTTTTCGAGTGCAAACCAGGCCTTGGCGTTTTACTTAGAGCTCCAGCTCATGGAGACAAGTTATTACGTGGCATGATTGAACTGAAAACATCAAAGGGAACTAGATCATCTGGCCCCAATGACTTCAACTGATTACAGCTTTCATTTAAAATAAAACAAAAATAAATGTAAGTGTCTAGTGCTCGTGGTTGCAAGGAAAAGCTTGACACATGACCTGAGCGCACCCTGAAGGCTCAAAAATCAGAAACCAGATAAAAAGAGCCCTTATTTATTTAAACTTTTGATTTTTTGAGCCCTGACTCTTGCTTTCTGAAAGTTTAGGGTTGGCAACACTGCAATGTCGACTTTCAATACTTATTATTGTTCAGAATTAATACCCCATGGAGAAGAAATCAGTGGATTTATATCAGGGAGGACTTTGGCCCATAATATTTTTTTTTAAAGGCTAAACATTAATTGCTAATGTTACCACATTGTCACTTTTCTCCTATTGGATGTCTACCAATAGTTTCAGGTCTCTGTTTATCATGGCCATTAATATAACACAGAAGATGGCTGCCAGACAGACACTATCCAGGTATCTGTTTATTTACCACATCTCTCCTACTCTGATTATAACCCTGAACTCCACTACTCTTATCTACACTAAAAAAGTGCAAAATTGCTTATTTGGTAAAGTGTCATTACAAATTTATTTGTTGAGAAGTAGTAATTACAGTGAAATATTCAGGAAACAGTAGTGCATGCATAGGGCCCAGTGTTAATCAGAACTCTCCACGGTCATTCTGTAGGGTCTTATACTGATGAGAATCTGTTTACCAGTTTTGCCTTATCACTAGTAATTAAGTCTTGGTATTAAAATATATTTCTTGCTAAATTGCTAATATGAGAGTAGATATGGACTCTAGCAATTAAACTCAGATCCAGATGTCATACACCTCAAGTGTCAGGCGTGTTTGGGTTAGGATGACCAGATAGCAAGTGTGAAAAATCGGGACAGGCGGTGGGGGGGTAATAGGTACCTATATAAGAAAAAGCCCCAAAATTCAGGACTGTCCCTATAAAATCAGGACATCTTGTCACCCTAGTTTGGGTTGAGTCTGGGGTTTTCTTTCAGTCCATTATAATAAATAATAATAATACCTAGCTCTTAAATAGTGCTTTTCATCAGGAGATCTTAAAACACTACGAAGGAAGTCAATATCACTATCTCTATTTTATAGAAGAGGAAACTTAGGATCTGAGAGGCGAAGTGACATGTCCAAGGTCAGTGGCACACCAGTAGCAGAGCTGGGAATCTAACAGGTCTCTTGAAACCCAGTCCAGTGTGTTATAAAGATAAGGACCTTTTGCAAAATTTGGATCCAGATTCCAGTTTCAAACAAATCCCCAAAATTGGGGGTGGGGTTGATTTGGTTTCAGCAGTGTGTAATAGTAACTTGCAAAACTGCTAGAAAATAGTGGGCCAAACAAAATAGGTAGTTTACTATCTTTGACCTGAACTCAGCAAAATAGACAACATAGACCAGGGATGTCAGTATACAGGCTGTGGGACAAATGAGTGTAAAGGGTTCTACAATGCAGGTGCACCGTTATCTTCAGTAAAGAAGTGCAGCCAACAGTAAGTATAGGCAATGCTTCACCATGCAACATCCCCCCCATCATGATCTGAGTAGCCATGATGAAGATGCAAGCAGCTGCAGTCTGTTTTCTGTCATACCAGTTTGATGCAGCCTTCAGCTTCCTGGCAAGTTTCAATGTGTCACTTCACTTTTTGGGCAAGATCTGCCTTTTTACCACATTCTTACATGAGACATCACTGTAATGCACATAAGTGTTTTCATTTTGTCTTTTTAAATTTAAAGAACACAAGCTAAAATAAAAACACAGATAGTAGGTTTACATGCCTCAGTCCTTGCCAAACTGAAATGAAGCAATATTTTCAGCAGAGCTCTCCACTGTTCTCTACTCCCTCTTAGAAATTTGAACTTGTAAGGATATAAATTCTGTAATTTTTAGGAGCCATCTGTGGTGCTAAATCCCACATGAGAAGGTAAACAGTAACAAAAGACAGACTTACCTTGTAATCAATTCTGTCTAAAGTGCTATTTATTTATGTCACAGCTAACCGTTTGGTGCTTCTTTAAGACTGATTTAAAAAAAAAAAAAGTTACAGGAAGCCATAAAATAAAAGGTTGTTTATTCTTTTCCTTTAGACAACATAAAATCAAAAGCTAGTACAGCCTTTCAGAACTGTCTGTCCTCTGTGGTAATATTTTGTATTTCACTCACACTGTCATCTTAATTAAATGGTTTATAACATTTTGCTTATAATGGGGGAGGTGAGGAAACATTAAAAATCAAGAAAATAGAGGGAAATTATGTCAGTATTCTTTCATTGCAGTCAGAGGGAGCTTTTATTATTTATTTATTGCTCCATGCCTCAAGAGAAATACAATTAAAATATAATCAAGCCCACCACCTGTATTCTGCAGAAAGGAGAAGAAGATAACCAGGAAAATATGTTTTGCAATCCAGCTGCACACCTGTCTAACTCCCTACTGCCAAAGGGGATGGACAAAAGAAAGATTGCCATGGTCTTTACTCTTCTTTCTTTTAATGGGTTTTGAAGGGTTTCATTTTACCGAAGCACTAATGAATGTCTCTCTTGCAAACTGTAGGGGGGGAAAGGTTCTTATTTGGAAGTAATTGAAAATGTGTTTTTGCAGCCATTTATGCACCCTCTCCAAATAGCCTTCCTTTTTAATTAAATTACCCGATCCACTGGCTTCTGAAATTCTTTTGTATGTAGAGTGACATCTAGTGAATGAAAACTGATTTCCTTGCAGAGAAGTGAAATGAATTGCACATGCAAAAGACAAAGATGGAGGTTTGGAAATAGAAGAATTTAGATTATAATATACTAGCAAAATAATAGGATTCATAACATCATGCTAACAGTACAGCAGACCTCACTTATTCCCACTAATTATGAGGAGCCTGATTGCAAGTTACTGAATTTTATTAACCTGTAAATAACTTTAAAAGCAAGGATAAGTATACAAAATGGACTTGTTCTTTAAGCCCTGATCCTGCAGTAAACCCCATTGAACTCAATAATGGTGTGTCTGAGTGCCAGCTGAGTGCCCTGAACAGCTCTCCCTGCAAAGGACCTTATTTGTCCGCTATTTACATTACAGAGGTTGCAGCTGCTATAGTTAAAGTTGCAAAATGTTTCCACTTTGACCCTGTTTTTTCCACATGCTCATAACATTGTGACGCTTTCACCTTTGGGGCAGAAGTGTTTTGTGCTTTGTCTGTCCAAAGGCGTGTGTGCATGTTTGTTTTTGTAAGTTTGACCAAAAAGTCATATAGGCTATTCTGGAGTTATGAGTATGGAATATTGTTATCATAAAAATAGTAACAGTAACTTCCTTTTCTAGTCTTCAATACCCTGAGGGATACAGTATCCCTAAAGACAGCTGCTTTAAACCCTAATACAGAGGCTTTCAAATGTTCGGGGGGAGCGAGCAGCGATGCCAGGTGGCTCATGGCAGAGCCTAGGCCAGCCACCACCAGGGGCAGGAAGGGAGCGCCACCTCCACCCCCTGACTCACCTCAGCAGGCCACCCAGGTTGTGGGTCAGTGTCAACATCTGCCATGGCTGTGCTGATTTCTGCTCCCAACACCCTCTGTTCCTAACACTGGCTCTGCCCCCAGAGACTGCCACCCGTGCCTCCCCAAACCCTGAAAACCCGATGGGGGAGGAGGGGCAGGTATTTGACCCTTTTAGCAGTGCAGCCTGGCTGCAAGGTAGAAGCAGCCTGCTGCTGAGGAAGGCTTGGCTGTACCCTTGTAAGTATCTGTGTATTTGAAACTTCCAGGTGTACATAATTTAATTAGCTGTGTTAGGGTCTCTGTTAGGTTGATGAGAAGGCTATCAAGCATACTTTTGTGTGTGTGTGTCTATTTTTGTCTGGGTTGAGGGGGTGCAACCAAAAATTGTAAATCAAAGGGGGGGGGGGAGGGGCTCAGCTCAAAAAGTTTGCAAACCACTGCCCTAACATATATAACCATTCTTAATGAGCAGCTGCAGCTTTGGCAAGTTCAAAAAAATCTCTGAAGTAATCAAGTTATAAATATTTGAAAGTGTGGGACTGAGCAGAACAGTTAAATCATTGACTATTCACACAGGGCCAGATTCTTCAAAAGAGCTTAGAGCCAGATTTTTAAGAGCTCAACACCCATAACTGGGGGCAGATTTTCAAAAAGGCTCAGCACCCCACATGCTGAGCTCTCGTGAAAACCTGGCAGCTTACTCTGGTGCTTAAGTAGAACCTGAATTCTTATGTAAATTTGGTCTGTAGGGCTCAGGTCTGCTCCTCCTGACATCAATAGTAAAGCTCCAATGGGAGCAGGATTCAGCCCCTAATGGTGGATGCAGTGCTCATGCATGAGGTGTTTGTTGAGCGTGCTGCTATACCCGCATTAGCTGAAAAGCAAAGGCAAATTGATTAACTCAAATATCTTAAGAGCAGCCCAGAAGGATCCCTGTGACCATATAGTCTGACCTCCTACATAACACAAGCCATAGAACTTCCCTCCTCATCTTTCACTGCAATAGCAGTGAGGGAGAACAGTTCCATAGACTTCAGAATTGTGAACACTTGGGGACACTTCTCATACCCAGACAGATCGCTGAGCAAGGTCCATGATTTTCTTCTTTGCTTGGCAGGGTTGTGTGGGTGGAGGCAAGAGAGGTGTTCTGCTTCAAAGATTTTGAGTGCTAGAGAAATCACACAGTCCTAGATCCATCCCTTATGCAGAAAAACCCACAATTGAGCCCACACAGTTCCTAATCCATCGTTCCCAGCAGATGGCTCAATGAAGAGGGAGAGGCTCAGTGAGGAGGGACAGGCTCAATTCCCTCCCATGGAATGAGCAGGGGGTTCAGTAGATTTCCAGAAATCAGCATGGATCCAGGAGTGTCACTGATGGCCACAGCCATGTGCAGAGAGGCCTCCTTCTCCTCTCTTCCTCCCAGCTGGGCTGACAGGGATTCTCCTATCAACAACTGCCCTTTAGACCCTTTCCTAAAGGTGATGGGGGCTAAGCATTGAGGAAAGAGACCCTGTCAACCTGAGGTTTCAATAGTTCAGCTTTCTAATAGAGCGCCCCTATAAATGACATGTGCAGAAAAAAGAAATTTTTAAAAATCTCTTAAGAAATGTTTAAGGTCTTTGCACGGCTCCTTCTAATAAGCAGGGCTTCATACATTCTGCAGCTATGGAATTTACCATGGCATGCACCTGTTATTGCAGTACTATTTTTCGGATTCTCAGCTTTCATTTAAAACGAAACAAAGACCCACAAACAAATGTTTCTAGCCTTCATGCTTGAGAGGGTAACTTTGAAAATGCAAACCAGGGCAATGCCATCTTCCTGACTCTTCACCCCTCTAGGAGCTATTGTTTCAAGTTGTCTGAACTGCCCTATTCATCTCAGTGGGTTTTGAAAGCTAAAAATATCATTAACTCTTTCACTGCTGATTATTTTAGAAGTAATATCCAGCTCACGGGCCTTGTTCTCATATCTGTGATGGCTCCTATGCATCTCTCCGCTGGTGCAAAGTGGATGAACCCAAGGGGACAGAGAGTAGAGTATCTCTGCTATCCATCCTTTACAAATCTTAGCTCCCCTGTAGGAGGTGGAGCCAGGGAAAAGGGGGTAAAGGCTTAATTGTCTTTGTTTCCCAGATATTCCTGAATGGTGATATTGACCCAAGGGCCATAAGAAGACAGGCATAAGTTAAAACAGCCCTAAGACTGCTCTAACTTATGCTGTGGGGCTGAACTGATACTTAGGCAATCCCAAAATTAGGACTAAGATGATATAAAGTCATCTTTTCCACCTTTGGATCCTGTACTGAATACAGTTTGGCCATGCCCAAGAATCAGAATCAACATTTTTATCTCAACCTTGAACTCTCCCATAGGCCAAAAGCCCCAGCTGTCCCTACCCAGCTGCCAAAAACTCCAATTTCACCCTCCAGCCTCCTCTCCAATGCAGTTCTGCATTGTCAGCACAAATATCTGCAGCACACTGAAGAATGAAATTGTGGGGACAGCATAAATGTAATATACAAATAAACAGGCACTACTGTAATCAGAATATTCATAATTAGATTAAAAACCCAATTTTTAAAATGTAAATGAAGCTGCTGCAGAATGTACCATCTGCCTCAACAGAGTGCTATAGAATTAGGTCCAGCTTGCTGCGAAGTACACAGGAGAATAATGGTGGGCCCAAGAGTAAAACCAAACCTGCTCAGGCCCAATCCTTTCCCCCCCCTTTCTCTCTCTATTTTCCTGCCTGCTATCTATTCAGTTTCATTGCTGTGTTTCTTGGGGAAGAGTGTCCCTTTAATATCGCCTCAGGCTGTGGTCACTTCTCACTCAGTTGCCACTGGTTTCTGAGCAAAAGGGAATTCTGCACAACCTGCTGCTTCTTCCTGCAGGTCTCATTGCATGGTCAGGGCAAGAGAGTAGGATGCTAAAGAGGCACCTGACCCCTTTCTGTACCACCTGTTGTGATAATTGGGCCTACAGATTTACTTCAGTTGTGAGCACAACTGTACGAAGTATGTGAAAGTTCATGTCACAATAACCTAATGGGAAAAGGTATGAAAGAGACAGAAAAAATAAAGGATTCTAAACAAAAAGGCCTGGGATGGGGTGCCTGCCCCCTACTGGCAGAGACGGATTTAATAGAGCATTAGGGAGACAGCATGAAAAGCAGCCAGTCAGAGGGGCTGTGAGGAGCAGCCAATCAGGGCTCAGCAGGCCCATATAAAAAGAGCCTCAGGGGGCGATCAGGGTCAGTAGCTGCCTAGAGCTTGAGGAAGGAGAACTGTCTGGAGTAGGCTACAACCCTGTAGTATCATGGACAGCTTAGTGTGGGCAGGAACCCAGGGAAAAGAGAAGGAGCTGCTGAGACTGAGGAGGGTGTTGTGGCTGCAGGAAAGTGGCCCAGGGAAATGCAGAGATAGTAGAGGCAAAGGAATGCAGTAAGTGACACTAGTTTTGAGGGTCCCTGGGCTGGGACTTGAATTAGTGAGTGGGTCTGGTTCCTCCCCCTGCCCACTTTTGCCACTGGGGAAGCGGCTGGACTAGGAGCTATGCTCCCGTGGAAAGGGGGGGGACATAGATAATGAAACGGCCAGAAGGCCACACCACAAAGAGGATCTGCAATTCCTGACATTGCAAGAGGGGATGCAGGCGGACTGAGGAGACAGAGTGAGGGGGTGAAGACTGTGGGCAGGGGTGTTGGCCTTGAGCTAATCCCTAGAACAACCAGAGGACCTGTCGGAACAGCAATGAATGAGAGGCCCAAATAATACAACTCAAAGACTGTGTTAAGATCATACTTGATCAACAAGAAAAGTGAGATGCTGGAAATTAATGAACCAAAATTGGTGATATTAGGTCTAACTGGTAGACAAAATAATGAGGGGATGAACCATGGCATCCACTTTTCTCCTTTTTGGAGTTCTTAAAAAGAGACTTGAGGGAGGGAAAAAAATCTCATCTTCCCTGACCACAAGACAGAGGGAGCAGACCAGACTGAAGGATTTTATTCCTGAATGGAAAGGCCATCAGGCCTTGCTCTTATTTAAGGAACTTTGTTTTTCACCCATGATTTTCAAGATTCATCATGATATCCCATCAGCGGGGATAGCTAATTGCCAGCACTGGGGAGGCATGCAAAATCCTGTTCTAGTCTCCTTTCCCTGGTGTGTTACTTTCTGCACCCTAGCTACCATCTCTTACTCTCTTAGCTTTTCATCGAATCCTGAAATCGACTGCACTGCATTGGCACAGCAAGATGAGATGGCCACAATCCTGCCTTGTCTAAGGAGGAACGACCCAACCAGATGATGGAATGTGAACCAGGGTCCAAGGAACAGATGTTGTGGTTGACCTGCAAGCCCAAAGCATCCATTCGTGACTGACTAGCCAACCAGTGTTCCAAAGACATCAACAAAAGCCATATTTTCCCTGCACACACACTTTTCTATCCTCTCTCCTCCTTGTTCTTGTGTCTGTTGGTTAGAAACAGAAGTGAATACCCTTCACGAAGCACAGCTGAAAGTAAAATTAATCCTTTTCATCAAAGAAAGGGTGTTAATGAAAATAAGACTAACATTTTGCCTCCAAAAGGAAATACACTTTAAAGGTTTTGAGTGTTTGTTTTGCATAATCACTCAATGTCCATTTCAATATAAGTGCTTATTTTAATTTCCTGAGTTTGATCAAGAGACCCAACACTTACCCCAGATCTTACACCAAAGACAACATTGGCAGCCAATTTTATAGTAAACTATCTATAGGTTTATTAACTAAGAAAAGGAAATGAGAGTTATTGAGCAGTTAAAGCAGGTAATATACAACAGGTGAATCACAGTTTGTAATTCCCAATGATGGCAGTGATGTAATAAACTGTCAGGCTCCCAAAAGTCTTTTCAGGGTACCCAGATTGTCTCTGGGGATCTCTTGTATCTGGTACACTTCCCTGTAAGAGTTCAAACAGTCAGAGATAAAGTATCTTTCTTTGAATCTATATTTAGTGTCTTCACACAAAAAGCAAGCTAACAGTGTCTCTACCCATACAGGCTTTTCCTTTGATGACCATGAGTGAGGAATGCACTTAGTCTTTTAACCTCTGACCATCATACATAATGGCCACTTGCTTTGAAATTAGCCTTTTCTGTTTAAGGTCTTCATTTGCATTTCAGAAGATTTCTTTGACTTATTTAGTTACAGGAGTATACATAATGTAAATGTTTGCTGTTACATTATAACAGGAACAGATAAGTTAAAACACTACAAATAACATCCCATTAGTTTTCATGAAGTTTAAACACCCAATACATTCGTACATCTAACCACTATTTTGATCTATAGTGATACACAAATAAATTGGCCTGTGGCCCTGATCTGCCAGCGTCACATCTCTGTTTTAATGTTGGACAGCAAAAGAGTTTCTAAAACACATTTAACTCTTTTGGCCCTTGAGATCAGTACAACAACATCTGGATATCCTATGGGCCTTCAGCCCCTCCAGCCACAGAGAAAGAGGGGTGATTTGTCTCATCGAAATTAAAGATGGACAAGAACTATTGGGTCTTCTAGTCCATCTTCCTGCCATTTAAATATCCCATCTGATGGGGCTTCATTTCCCCCTGGAGAAAGCCAGCCACTGCAATCCACAATGTAAAAATGCCATTTATTAATATCAAATACTAGCTTTCCAAAGTTTACCAGAAGAGTCAATTTTGTATTTTTAGAGGATTCCTGCCATCCACAGTTACCATTTTTCAGTCTGGGAAGATTAGCCTCTTGGTAAGTTAACAGTACCTCATATTTATCTTTGTGTTTGTCCTTGTAAGTATGTTTATTCACTCCAGGAGGCTTTTTCTGAATACAAGGTGAACAGTGGACCTAACCTCAAACTGTCTAGAATGTATGTCCTCAGATGATCAAAGATAGCATAATAAGTAACTTATATAGCCTGAGTCAGAGTATTCTAAAACTGCTGATTTGGATTAGAATCAGATGCTTGTTTTGCTAGACTTCGGACCTTTGAATCGAAATGCTGACTGGTTCAGGAATTAATGATGAGACATGGACTTTGCCCTCCAGGTCACTTGTTCAAATCCAGCACAAGGCAGTAACAATTCAGAGTCATTACCATCTTTCAACTGATGAGAACTTACCACCTTCTTCTCCAAGTGCAAGGTGCGTTCCTTTGACCTTGCCTTCTCCAACATAAATACATAGCAACAAGAAAGAAAAAAGAGACACTCCACTGCCCGTATACCTCCCACTGCAGAGAAGAAGAGAGAACATATAACACATGACAGATGTTACACTCTGGACAGATGTGCCTCCTAGTGGCTGGGTGTGGCCCTTGTCCTTCTCCCCCGCTGACAGCCACATCTGGCCTCCAGTGGTCTGTTGCTTCTTGTGACCTAGCTGGAGGGCTGAGTCACATATAGCCCACCCATTCCAGGGTAAACAATAGTCCCACAAATCTCACAATGAGCCTTTGGCCCAACTCCAGACTCACTAGTCCTTACCCCTCGTATTAGGGGGCTTCAAAAGTCAGCACTCTTTGTGTCCAGAGGTTTCTGCCCCATCTTCCTCAGTGCACCAGTGAGGGAACCCAGGCCCTCCCTTTCCTCTGGGATCCAGTTTATAGAACTTTTAATATGCAGTCAAGACCTGACTCTACTGACCACTTGCTGCCCTCCCTGGACCACTTCCTACTGCAACCTGTCTTAGGCCAGTAGCCTCATCCTGGGATCACTGTTACTGGCATCTCTCAGCTCAGTGGCGAGTTTTGACTGTCCAGCTCAGTAGCCCAACTCAGCCCTGTGGCTCCAGCCAGGCGTCTCTCAGTGAGTGAGCCAGCATTCTGTAATCCTTTCTGGTCAGCCCCCCAGTGTAGTATCAGTCATGTTGCTCAAGAAGAGCCTATAGAGAAGACATGACACTCAGCCAGTTCCAGACAAGGACACACATCACAGAAGCAGCCAATAAGTGATGATTCTGAAGGCTATCAGCAGAGAAAGATTAAATGGGAATAGAGACTTGGTCCTGAGAGGTTATTTATTCCTCAACATCAAGATTGAGGCACATTAGTGGGGCAGTCTGGAGAAGGTTTCTTTGCTGCTACCTACAACACTACCAATTAGGTGGACAGGGAATTTCACTCTTTAGGCCTACTACATTATTTTGTTTCGAACGTATGGACCAGAGTGCTTCCATTCATATATATTTCTCTGAAAATATCAGTGGCCTACTGCATTCTACAAGACAGAAGCCAAGTATCCAAAGCCAGTACCACAGTGACTCTGACCCAAGTCGTTGCTTTAAACCTAAACTAGCTGGGATGGCTGGAGACCGAGGCAAAAGGCTGGTAACTCAGCCACTTTGCAGTGTGGACACAGGCTACCTCAGGTGCTGACAGTCCTCCAGTGCCTTACCACAGTTCCCTCAGGGCCTTATTTTCTTGCCCTCTACCTACTCCCTTCTTTTGCATCAGAAGTCTTCTATGTATTTAGAAACATCAGGTTGGCATTTAATATCCACATCCTCCCAGTGTTCTGCCAGCTGGCCAGATGCTGACACCAACTTTCTGGTGGATCTTTAGTGTGAAAACAGTAAGGCCCACAATTTGGAGGGAGATGTACCCAAAATCTGCAGTTCTGCAAGGCCATCTCCAAGAAGCTAGAAGAAGAGAGGATTCAGTGGGTGGGACCTCACTTCTGGAACACAGTCTTGAGGGATTTGATTTTCCCCCTGAAGACCAAAGATCACAATGCCCTGTCCAGCAATTCACTGAGAATGTGCCATGGATAGTATCATGATTTATAATCCAAGTTGTTGTGAAGGGTGTTTATGTGGCTTGCCAATATTTTTACCAAGAAGCCAAAAGATTTAAAAACCACAGATTTTCTTCTTACAACTTTTCGTCACCCTGGAGCACCCATCATCATGATTTCAAACCATGCACTTTTAATATTATTGTGGCTGAGTAATACCAGGGCAAAATGTTTTCAAACTTCTATAGCTCAAGACAAAACTCTTGGCCAACATCCATTGTGTCACTATTCATTGAGAGTGTATGCACTAGTGAATTAGTCTGATCTAAAAATATACTTTAGAAGCTGCTTTGCATATTATGAGTGTTATTTATTCAGACAAGAACTATTTAGGACTCTGATTTATAACAGTTGTAAATAGGTGAAAGTAAGTATTGTGCCCTAGCACTGGAAAATTGCTTTTCTAGTTAATTGGAATTTATAGTGACAAGAGACTGGATGACTCCAGGAATTGTTAATAGGGTTGTGAGCCAAACAGCTCCTAACTACTATATATTTATCATACCTTTCAGCCTTCAAGCCTGCTGATGTGTGATCCAAACAAACCAAAACATGTGGAAAGATGTGCAACATCTGGGTTTTGGGGCACAGGACACCAGAATTGCCTTTTGTTATAATGTTTAACTTTATATTAAAAAAAAAAAAAAGGTAGGGAGTCTCCCTTCTGCAATGCAGCCCCTATATGCCATTTGTGCTAGCTGTCCTTCAAAGGCTCGTGGCAGGGGTAAGGGTGAGAGGGAAGTCCTTGTTAACATACACCACTATATGGATGCTGGCCCTAAAGGTGCTGCCATGAAGTAGAGCAGCCCAGATTCAGATGGATCCAAAGAAGGATTAAAGCTACCTTTGCCCTCGCTCCACCATGGTGCCATTCTGGCAGCAAAGAATCTCAGCCCATTTTTAGGATGTTTTCTCATTGTGATAAGAGCACAGCTGCTCAGGGCCTGCTCTGTTCCCTCTCTCCTCTCCTACCCAAAAGCTATCTGGTCAACTGGGCTCCTTCAAATCAGAGGCCTCTCTCTTCACCTTGGAGGGGAGAGAAAGAAAAGTATGAGGGGTCACAACAGTAGGAGAGGATCTCCTCCTCCCTGCATACCAGGCTGAAGCAGCCCTGAGTGAATGGAACAGCCCCTGCAGTGGGACAGGGAGGATGACTGCTGCTGCTTAGAACATTCCGTGAAATATGGTACATTTAAGAGTTCTGACACTCACTGTAAGGTGTGCAAAGTCAACACATCTTAGGATTTGTTTTAACAAAAAACACTATTATATAAAATTCAGGCCAGGCACTTCCTTTCCCATGAAGCCTAACTTCCTCTTCCCAAAGGGCTCCATCCATCCTAAAGAGTGACTAAGTCACTTTTGAAATAGGACTTAGATACTTTTGAAATTTGTACTCATCATGATCTATAGATAGTCAGCCTATTACTATCTATACTTTACAGAGTAACAGCCGTGTTAGTCTGTATTCGCAAAAAGAAAAGGAGTACTTGTGGCACCTTAGAGACTAACCAATTTATTTGAGCATAAGCTTTCGTGAGCTACAACAGCTCACTTCATCGGATGCATACTGTGGAAACTGCAGAAGACATTATATACACAGAGACCATGAAACAATACCTCCTCCCACCACACTCTCCTGCTGGTAATAGCTTATCTAAAGTGATCACTCTCCTTACAATGTGTATGATAATCAAGTTGGGCCATTTCCAGCACAGTTTCCACAGTATGCATCCGATGAAGTGAGCTGTAGCTCACAAAAGCTTATGCTCAAATAAATTGGTTAGTCTCTAAGGTGCCACAAGTACTCCTTTTCTTATCTATACTTTAGATGTTAGACAACTATCCTCTGCTCCACTCTCTGCCATCAGGCGAGCCAACTAAGAACATGAGAACAGCCATATTGGGTCAGATCAGCGGTCCATCTAGCCCAGTATCCTGTCTTCCAACAGTGGCCAATGCCAGACGCTTCAGAGGGTGTCACGGGGCAAGCATGCCCCGTCCCCTCATGGGGCAGGATGAGGGTTATTATTTCCCCACAGCTGAGTCTGTACAATCACCCCTTGTCTTGGGTTAGCATGGCCTAGGGGCAAAGGTCAATATGACTGCCCTTTCTTAGGGCTCTGTGGCTAAATAGCCAGCATCAAATATGGCTGCCCTCTCCCTCAGGGCTCAATGGCCAGAGTGAATACAACTTCCCTCTTCCTCAGGGCCCTGGAACCAGTCAAGGGGGTGGGCCACCACCTATGTGTGAGTGGCAGCCAGGTAGTGGGACCCAGGTCCTCCCAGCTCCACTGGATCCCAGCTCAGAGCCCCAGCACTGGCAAGTGTGTTCACCATTGGGTCAGCTAGGCATCAGTCTGAAACACACTGACACCACCCAGCATATTGACTAATTCCCCCTTAGCTACTTCCTACCCTGTCCCTGGTGCAGTAGTCCTGGCGTCTCCAAGGTCTTTGGGCTCCTCGGCCTCTGCGGCTCTCAGCAGCTCCATCGCTCCTTGGGCATATCCAGAAGCTCAGGCATTTTCCTGGGTCTCGGCGTCTTCAGCTTCCGCCACCAGGCGCCTCAGTAGTTCCCAGGCTGGAGCCTACAGAATGCATCCTACTTCCTCAGCAGTCAGTCCCAAGTGGGGCGAGATGCTCCTTTTTATGCCTGGTCTCCAGCTGGAGCATGCCCGGTCTCCAGCTGGAGCATGCCCAGCAGGGCCGAGGGGGCGTGGCCTCCTCGGCCCAAAGGGTGGAGTTAATCCTTACAGTACCAGTGCAGGGCAAGCACGTCCTGTCACAGAGGGAATGAACAGAACAGGGCAATTACTGAGTGATCCATTCCCTGTTGTGCAGTCTCAGTTTCTGGCAGTTAGAGGTTCAGGGACATCCAGAGCATAAGGTTTCATCCCAAAGGGGCAGCTACCTACAAACCTGCTCTAGTCAGTGCATACATCTGGCAACCTCCAGGAGTCACAGCTGGAATTACTTACAGAGCTGCTAAGAATTCTGGTTGCCAGAGGTCAGGAAAAGCACAGTTCTCTCTGCAGAATGGAGACAAAGGGCAGCAATCTTTTTCTTTTAATCCACAATTTACATTATTTCAGTGATTACTGCCTCCCATGTAAGGGTCATAGAAACAACATAAATAGTTTATTAAAAAAAAAAAAGTCATGTTCTCCCACAACTGGCACACAAGTGGTGACAGACCTGCTACCATAGCAATAATTAATGAGATTCAAGGTAATGACTGGCTAGGAGGAACTAATTGATCAAGGAGCAGTAAGGATCATTAACCCCAGCCAGTATTTAGTCCCAAGGATACACAGTGTGGGGAGATAATTAATTCTGTTGTATACTGAGGGGAAATGGGTATAGAGATTTTTTGTAAGTGGGTAGCACAGTTTCACAGATGTGGTATTTACATGGCATTGCAAGAGAGGTAGGGCCCCTGTTACGTTAGCCACACTGATCGAATCATCTCCCAACGTTCTGTTCATCTTCGAATGGCTGTTTGAATGCAAGTTACCCAAGAAAGACATTTCACATAGTTTATCCATTTAACCAGCCTGAAAACCAGCCTTACTCAGGGCAAATATTCATTGTTCCAGGCTAGTCTGAATATTGTTCAGTTGTACCTCTGCTGGCCAGGTGTAAGGAGAAGAAAGAGTTTTTTTGGGTAAGCTAAGTCAAATATTTCCAAAGTTAAAGGGGTCTTTTATACTGGCATGTAGGAATCCATTTTTGCTAAAGAATATTATTGCTTTAAAAGCATCCCTCTGTGTGTCAACCAAATGCTGACTCATCTTTTGGAACTAAATCACAGTTCCTCCTGTCTTTATCAGAGGAAGTGGTAGGTGTGGAAGATAATTTGGTACATGCCAAAAAGCTTTTGTTTCTTTGAATAACGCTAGATGCTGTCCTACTGATTTGTTCATGTACAGCTTAACAACCCTAACTGCATAGAATAACACATTTAATACAAAGAAAGAAGTAGGAAGCTCAGAAAACTCATATTGAGATAGTTTGGCCCATTTCCAGCTGCCACCCTGTAGTGAATAAATTGCATAGTAATCAAATGTTTAACATTTAATCATTAATTATTTGATGAAAAATTAAATCTCATATGAGACACTAGACTGGGTTGGAGTGGTAGATAGGAGGTAGAGCAGGAGGGTTAGATGGAGTGGCAGCTGTGGGGGCTCAGTAAAAGCTAGGCGGATGCAGGGGCAACAGATTGAAAGCAATGGGATGAAGGATCAGATGCAGGCAGCCTAGAGGCCAGTGGGGCAAGGATTTCATGGAGTGGGAGAAACAGGGGAGAGGAAGAGACTGGCAGGCCAAGAAGTAGCCAGATGCAGGGCTAGTGATGACGTGGAGGAGAGATGACCAGGAGATACATGAGAAATAGCGCACGTTACAGAGAAGCAGCATGGTCTAGTGGACTGAGCATGAAGTTAGGAAGTAGAAAATTCTGAGTTCTAAGGCTGGCTCTGGTACTGATGACTTGCTATGTGACCTTAGACAAATCATTTTATAGATATAGAAACTGAAGAGAGGTTAATGAGGATAATAATTATTTACTTCAAAGGAATTACAAAGGATTAATGTTTGTGAATTATTATTTTAAATAAAAGGTTGGAGTATGCAACCCATTGATTAGAAAGGCCACTTCTACTCCCAAATAGGCACAGGATTGTTTTTTAAAGGAATGATGCAATTTCAATGGTTATGTAGTTGGGCCTCGATTTACACGATACTGTATACAGACTTTACATTTATATAGCAGTGTCTTTTGCCTGAGGCTCCCAAAACACCTTACAAACATTCATTGTCACAGCATTCCAGTGAGACATCTGAAAATCAAAGCACTTATATTTACAAGCACTGAGCACCCATAAATCCAGGTACACAGCATCTTTGATATATCAGGCCACTTATAATTAGGCTCCTAAATCTATAGTTAGGTGCCTAACTTTCGGCAGCCTAGTTTATAATTTGGCTGTTGAATATAAATTCAAACTTACATGCTTTTTTTAAAATGAAAAGCCAGTGTCGAGAGCAGAGCACTAGGATGATGTGTTCACAGCAATCTGTGTTGCTTAGTACATCAGCTGCTGTGTTTTGTACCAGCTGGACCTTTTTGAGGGTATGTGGTTTCATTCCTAAATGAGTTGTAGTATAGACCTCCAGGCTCCAAATATATGTATAACTGTGGCCATGTTCACAGCCATTAGGATGGAGAAATCTTCTAGCAGACACAAATGGAAATGGGCGATTTTCACATCCCTGGCTCTTGAGACATTCAAAAGCACTGAGGGTGCCAAGAGGACCTCAAGGTTACAAAACTAAGAATGGCCAGGGGTCTTCAGCAGAGGAGCATATCATGGAGGAGGTGAGCTCTTTGAAGCACTTACTTTCCTCTTCTTACCAGTATCAGCTCAGCCTTGTGGAGGTTCAGCTTCAGCCAGCTACTCTCCCTTCAGGTGCTGAGCTCTGCTAGTCATTGGG
Source organism: Natator depressus (assembly GCF_965152275.1). Lineage (NCBI taxonomy): Eukaryota > Metazoa > Chordata > Testudines > Cheloniidae > Natator > Natator depressus. Next base: position 50,841,983 of record NC_134237.1, read on the forward strand.
CGATCTGAGAAATGGTACTATTTACATCTGTTGTAAAAACATTAAAGAGGTGTCTACATATTGCTGGCATTTCAGCATACATTGTCTAACTAGCTCTCCATGGCTTCATGTACATTTTCAGCAATATGAAGGGAAAGGGCTGAATCTTGTGAGCCACTAAAGGGGAGGGCTTTGGAGACAGTCATGAGCAACTCTTCCTCAACCAGTTGGTTCTGTTTGGAGAAAGAGCCTGAATTATTTATGGGGATTTCCATTCATACATGCAGCTGCTTGGAGGCAGGCCATGAGTATTTGGTGATCATTCCTGTTTTATGCCAGGCACAAGTCCAGCAAAATGAGTAAGGATGTAACTTCCCTGCCTATGAATAAGAGAAGGTCATCCGCTAGACCACCAAGAGCTGTACAAGTACCATGCACTGATCTGAACTCGGAGAAAAATCCAGGATACTGACAACTGACAGCGGGGTTGAAAGCTGTTTTTGCTAACTTCTCAATTAACTTGCTTAGGAAAGGAAGTTTTGGTGTTGAGTGGTAATTGTCAAGATTACCAACAGCAAATGATGGCTTTCTTAGTACTAGTTGAGCTCTTGCATGCTTTGGAATGGAAGGTAGACTCCTGTCTTCAAAGGAAGTGCTGACAGTCTCTTTTAGTAGGGATCTTGAATATTCTCTACTCTCTTTTTCCAGCCTGAAAGAACAGCTGTCAGAATCACACATGGTGGTCTTAACTGAGGTCAATGCTTCCATGACTATTTCTTGTGTCACTCATTGGGCTGAATTTTTGGAACGAAGGCATTGTAGGTTGGATCTTGCAAGGCCATTCTGTACACGGATGATCTCCTTGCAATGAGTGATGGGAGAAATGATAATTCCTTGTAATGAGAGATGGTAGGTTTCAGGGGTGCTGGAACAATTTTTATTGTGGGAGTGCTGAGAGCCATTGAACTGGACTGTAAAGCTTGTATATAATGGAAACCACTTCAATCAAGGGCATGCTGCAGCACCCCCAGCACTCCTACTTCCAGCACCTATGATAGGTTTTGAGGTTGAGTGGAGTCATTCCAGATTTATAAAATGATATAAAGTCAAGTGAATAATGTTACAGAACAGTTCTGAGGGGCATGACTTTTTTGCCTCCATGGTAAAGGAGAAACAAGCTTTTTTCCCCTTCTTCATAGTTGCAGCACAGGTTTGTAAAAATGTCTTGTGGCAAACACTGTCTGGAATGAACTGTGGTGTCATCCAGCAAAGCTGAAGTCTTCTTCCTTCCCTTTTTGCCTGTCATAGATCATCTGCAGACCATGGGGAGATAGAAGGAGGCACTCTGACACCAGCAGTAGGCAGACAGTGGTGGTTGTGCTTTATTCGCTTTTCTATTTCTAGACTTCCTTGTTGGGTGAAGTTTCCAGAAAGTAATGTGGAGTCTGAATTTTCTAGGGTGAATTTTGGTTGTAGCTTCTTCCTAATGAAGGCAGGGAGGCTTCTTATTGTATCCTGCTTGGAGCTAGCATGATCATCTGCCTGGATGAGTTATTAGTAAATATTTTACACTGCATCTTTGGGCTCAGCTCTCGCACTAGAGCCAGTTGAAAATGTTCCTTCTAAACTGTTTTTCAGTAGAAAATTGTGTTTTCATCTCAACAAAAGTTTTCACAGAAAGTGTCTGCTTTCTGTAGAAACCTTCAAATTTTTATCAAGAATCTGAAACTTTCAGATTTTCAACAAAAAGTCAAAATTTTCTGTGGAAATTTTTTTTAAATGAGCTTTATCTTGCACTTATTTTTAGGATGCTACCGGGTTATCATGCATACATAAGGATATAGACCCAGATCCTTGCAATGAGCTCCACAGAAGCAAATGTCGGTGCCCACATGGAGTCCCCACTGACTTCAATGGGGGTCCACCTGTTGTACCAATAAAGTAAAAACCAGCAGGATCTTATTAAAGGGAAAAAGGCAAAATACCACATTTATTGTGAATACAGAAAGAATCATAGTAAGCAGTTAGTTACAGCTATAACATTCCATTCAATCTCATCTTTATTCACACATTCATTCATACACACGCACAGGTTCTGCAAGGTTGTTATCAGAGTAAGCAGTTAGTTATAGCTATAACATTCCATTCAATCTCATATTTATTCACACATTCACACACACACACGCACACACACAGGTTCTGCAAGGTTGTTATGATAGTTACCAGCCTTAGAGTTGCTCATGCCAAGCCACTGGCCAGGTGGCCTGGACATGAGGAGGGAGCCGGGCCTTGTCAGATGCTCATCTGATGCTCCTGGAAGTTGGTTTGCAGAATCAGACCCCAAAGTTCTCACTTTTTAGAGTCTATTTTTATAGGAATTTCTTCCTATGCCAGTCTATGGGAATTGCTTCATCATGCTGTTGCTGAATCAATCAGCAGATAGTACATTCCTGACGGCTCCAAGATGTTATCTTGTTCTTTGGTTCTCCCATTCGTGAGGCTGTTGCGTGGATTCCAGTCTGCCCTCCGGGGGTCCTCTGGTTATTTCCACTTGACGCCTTCTTCAGCCGATGGACACTGGATTCTTAGGCTGGCACCTCCCTGATCATTCAGTTATTATCCACACCAAGCATCCATCCACATACATCCTCTATCTCTATTTTAATCACAATTGTTAATACAACAAAAGGGCGGGAGTCTCTGGGTGCTGTTTCTGTTGTTACAGAGTATTGCTTTGAGTCTCTCTCTGTGTGAATTGCTTTGAGAACAGACTCTGTCTTAGAATGTACTAACGCAATTAGCAGCTTGCAAGTTTCACACATAGAGGGAGAGAAACAGTACCAAAAACGAAGAGATCTCTTAATTAGTAATACCCTGGAATTTAAACTATGGGGAATCAAACTCATTTGTGATTTTAATACAGAACTTCTTTAATATGATCCAACACACCCATGCTGAGCTCATTGTGGGACTGGGATTGTAGATGCTTAATTTTAGGCATCCAAATGTGTAAATTTAGCCTGTGACTCACCCAAAGTGACCCCGTGAATGAGTGGCAAATCTAAGAATAGAGACCATGATGTCTAATTTCCATTTCCCTGTTCTAGACAACACTTTGTACATTAGCCTATCAGATAGCTTGACTCACTGTCAACTTCTTGTTTTCCGTTCAGCTTTTAGTAACAATTACACGCCTGATTAGATCAGGTGCAACAAGGTTTTAGAAAAGAGATTTACATTTTTTTTTTTAATTCTTGTAAATTTTTACCGGGGTGTAAGCATTATTAGATGTGGGAAGGGGAGATAAGGATTTGCTATCAGTTATATTTTCTTTAACTAAAAAGGCAAAAAATAAAATGTTGATGAGATTTGTTTTATCTTTCCAATCTGATCATTATGTAAAGTTATATTTTCATTTTATTACTTTATATGGACAACACTAGACTTGGCAGAAAATACACTCCTGTCCATATGAAGAAAGAAAATGTTAATTATTAAAATCTCTGGAAGTACTTCAGCCTTTGGAGTGCTTCCTGCAGGGCCGGATCCAGGCACCAACTTTCCAAGTAGGTGCTTGGGGCGGCATTGAGAATGGGGTGACAGACGCAGCTCTTCCCGCCGCCGCAGCCTTTGGGCGGCAGCTCCGCAGCTCTTCCCGCCGCCGCGGCCTTTGGGCGGCAGCTCCGCAGCTCTTCCCGCCGCCGCGGCCTTTGGGCGGCAGCTCCGCAGCTCTTCCCACCGCTGCTATTGCGGCGGCGGCAATTCGGTGGCGACTGCTCGGGGCGGCAATATTGGTAGAGTCGCCCCTGGCTTCCTGACTGCAACGTTACCAAGATTAAAAAACAAAACAAAAACAAAACACACCTCATGCAGTTTTACACTGAATACCACTGCATCTGCAAACAAAAATCAAATCCTATAAATGTGAGGACCCCACCACCACCAGTGCTGACTTCTGACCCCAGGGTGAATTCTATCAGAAGCATAGGGGTAGTTTGACTTCTATATTTGGAGAGGCGGCTCCAGTCAGGCCAATGGGGCCGCATACATTGGGGGAAGGAGGGGGACACATATTCTGTGTTTGCCCACAGGGGCACCATTTCAGATGGGGTCGGGGGGCATGCAATTTTAACAGTGATTCCAGGAGGTACTTAGGCAAATGAAAACTCTAGTGTTTTTGCAGATAATAACTTCAAAATATCTGACTGGAACATTGTATCTAATTCCTATATCAAGAAAGAAAATTAAATAACTATTAGACCCACTCAGCTCTAATACTAACATGTTCTGACATCTTGTGGCAAGTCACTTATGGAACACTGGTTAGGTTTAAAATTGTAATATATATTCTTACTCAGATATGCTTATTAGAGTCAGAAGGGACCATCGTGATCATCTAGTCTGATGTCCTGCACATTGCAGGCCATAGAATCTCACCCACCCACTCCTGTAATAGACCCCTAACCTCTCGCTAAGTTACTGAAGACCCCAAATCATGGTTTAGAGACTTCAAGTTACAGAGAATTCACCATTTACACTAGTTTAAACCTGCAAGTGACCCCATGCCCCATGCTGCAGAAGGTGAAAACCCCCAGGGTCTCTGCCAATCTGACCCAGGGGAAAATTCCTTCCTGACCTCAAATATGATGATCAGTTATACCCTAAGCATGTGGGCCAGACCCACCAGGCAGACACTTGGGAAAGAATTCTCTGTAGTAATTCAGAGCCCCCCCATCTAGTGTCCCATCTCCAGCCGATGGACCACACACCATTGTAGGCAGTCTTGTCTTACTACCCCTCCGTAAACTTATCAAGCTCAGTCTGGAAGTCAGTTATGTTTTTTGTCCCCTCAGGAAGCTGCTCCAGAACTTCACTCCTCTGATGGTTAGAAATCTTTCACCTAATTTCAAGCCTAAACTTGTTGATGGTCAATTTATATGTATTTGTTCTGTGGTCCACATTGATGCTTAACTTTAATAACTATTTTCCATCCCTGGTATTTATCCCTCTGATGTATTTATTCAGAGTAATCATATCTCCCCTCACCCTTCTATTGCTTAGATTAAACAAGTAAAGCTCTTTGAGTCTCTTCTCATAAGGTAGGTTTTCCATTCCTCAGATCATCCTAGTAGCTCTTCTCTGCAACTATTCCAGTTTGAATTCATCTTTCTTAAACATGGGAGACCAGAATTGCACACAATACTCCAGATGAGATCTCACCAGTGCCTTGTATAATGGTACCAACACTTCCCTGTCTCTACTGGAAATATCTTGCCTGATACATCCTAGGACTGCATTAGCCTTTTTCATGGCCGCTCTGCATCACATCGATGGCTCATAGTCATTCTGTGATCAAGCAATACACCCAGCTCTTTCTCCTCCACTGGTCACTTCCAATCGATAAATCCCTAGTTTATAGCAAAAATTCTTGTTAGTCCCTAAATGCATGACCTGGGACTTTACACTATTAAATATCATCCCATTTCTATTACTCCAGTTTACAAGATCATCCAGATCTTCTTGTATGATATTCTGGTACTCCTCGGTATTGGCAATACTTCCCAACTTTCAGAGTAACAGCCGTGTTAGTCTGTATTCACAAAAAGAAAAAGGAGTACTTGTGGCACCTTAGAGACTAACCAATTTATTTGAGCATAAGCTTTCGTGAGCTACAGCTCACTTCATCGGATGCATACTGTGGAAACTGCAGAAGACATTATATATGGTCTCTGTGTATATAATGTCTTCTGCAGTTTCCACAGTATGCATCCGATGAAGTGAGCTGTAGCTCACAAAAGCTTATGCTCAAATAAATTGGTTAGTCTCTAAGGTGCCACAAGTACTTCCCAACTTTGTGTCATCTGCAAGTGTTATTAGCACACCCATTTTTTGTGCCACGGTCAGTCATAAAAATGTTAAATAAAGTTGGTCCCAAGACGGATCCCTGAGGAACTCCACGAGTAACATCCCTCTAGCCGGACAGTTCACCTTTCAGGATGACCCATTGCAATCTTCCCTTTAACCAGTTCCTTATCCACTTTTTAAATTCTCATATTAATCCTCATTTTCTCCAAATTAACTAATAATTTCTCGTGTGGAAATGTATCAAGTGCCTTACTGACGTCCAGGTAGATTAGACCTACTGCATTTCCTTTGTCTAAAAAATCAGTTATCCTCTCAAAGAAAGATATTAGCAACTTTGTTAACACCTCTTGAATACAACACTTGAAACAATTTGTAGAAAAATCTACAATTACTCTCTACCATTTAGGCTACTTACTATTTACAATTCACCAAGCTTGGAACTGATCATTTAACTTCAGGAATCGACCTAACAGCCCTTTCTTATCTTAATCATTTGTTAATCACTCTGTTTATAAACAAAATTCTGACTTTCTGCCTCAGGGTGCCATCTGGGAGCAGCAAATCTCCTGTCTTCTCTGCAGAACTCCTTACATTGCAGGCTCAGGCTGCCTGCCTGAGGCTTGGGGGAAAACGCCCTCCCATGCGTCCCTCCCCCCCCCCCCCCAACTCTGCCCATGGAAGCACTTATTATTACTATGGATGGACACACACAGTACCATAAAGGGTACATGTCACTTCACTGAAAAACTGCAAAGGACTATTTTATGTTACTTTTTACAAAGGAGGGAAATCATCCAAATGTGAATTACCAAAATCCTTAAAAAAATGTATTAAAGCTAATGTTAAAAAAAGTATGTAATACATAGGGCGAGGAAAGAGAGTCTGTACATCTGGGTATAGTGCTTAGATTATCCACAAGGTAGTACTACTGAAAAGGGATCTGGCAAACTTAGATGCCAGCACTATAGAAGGATACTGACCAATATGGGAAGGGATCCAAGTCAGGGCATACACAAGAGAGAGGGCTTTGTTGTAGCAGAACATTTGGAAGAGTTTACTTTTCAAAGTCAGCTGATTTCCAGGGTGAGACGCTATTTCTCTTCCTTTCCATCTAGTCTGCTGCGCCCCCGCCACAGGCTATTTATGCTCCCACCTTTACCCTACATCCCTCCCAGCCAGTCAGTCCCCGCCGGGCCATCAGCTTCCTCTTTCTGTGTGATGTCAACTGCAGAGCATGGTTTCGGAAACCCTTTGCGAGCAAGCCCACGTCATCAAACGGCAGAGGGGGTGGACTGGAAATTGCCCAGCTCCAGGCAGGCTCACCAGCCCCCCTCCTCTCCAGCCAAAGGCCGCCTGCAGCCCGGTAACACCGGGCCACACGAGAGGAGTCCCAGCCCGTCGAGTCCAGGCTCGCTGCAGGGGAGCGGAGTCTGCGTGGAGCGTTCCCCGCCCCTGGGCTGAGCGCTGCCGGATGTGTCGGAGGCGCTGGGAGCCGAGCTGGTTCCTTGGAGTCCCCGCCGCGTTGGGTGGGAGCTGGAGGCGTGGGTGATAACGGGAACTAGCTACTGCGTGGCTGGGGGCGGCCTTTGTTCCTGCCGTGTCTGCGCAGCGCCGGCTCCTTCTTCCCCATGTGTACGTATGTGGCTTCCCAGTAACATCTGACCGGTAGCTAACGCTAGAGGAGGAGCTCGCGGCAGCCGCAGGTGAGCTAACCCCGCACGCCGCGCCGGCAAGCCTTCCACCCTCACCAGCTTTTTGGTGCCCTCGTCTAGCTGTTCTGGGGGACAGCGGGATTATGTATCAGAGCCCTGCTAGGTCCCTGTATTCGGCCCTGTCCACTCTCTGCTGTGCCCCTTGCACCACCACCACCTCCTCCTCGTCGTCGTCCCTGCTGCTGCTCCGATCTCCTGTTCCGGTGAAGAGAGCCCTTTCCCCGCCTGCCCTCCTTGGCTCTTCCTCCTCTGCCGCGCCTCGCTGTGGTTGCTGTCACCAGGGGGCCGCGGCCGGCCAGTGCTCTGCAGCGGTAGGTCCAGGTGTTGCGAGTTCCCGAGCAGGTGAGTGTTTGGAATGTTCGGGGTCTGAAGCTTCCATGGATGGAATGTGGGCATTAGAACGTTCTAATCCCGGCCAACGTAGGCTGGTTTTAAAGGAATGCGGTGTGGATTTAAACAAAAACCTAATCTTTCTCTGAAAGATTTAAAAAAAAAAGTGTGTTTTTTAAATAAAAAAGAAAAGGAATACTTGTGGCACCTTAGAGACTAACCAATTTATGTGAGCATAAGCTTTCGTGAGCTACAGCTCACTTCATCGGATGCATACTGTGGAAAATACATAAGATGTTTATATACATACAAACAATGAAAAAATGGGTGTTTGCCACTACAAAAGGTTTTCTCTCCCCCTACCCCACTCTCCTGCTGGTAATAGCTTATCTAAAGTGATCACTCTCCTTACAATGTGTATGATAATCAGGGTGGGCCATTTCCAGCACAAATCCAGGGTTTAACAAGAACGTCTGAGGAGGGGGTGGGGGGTGTTTGTAGGAAAAAACAAGGGGAAATAGGTTACCTTGCATAATGACTTAGCCACTCCCAGTCTCTATTCAAGCCTAAGTTAATTGTATCCAATTTGCAAATGAGTTCCAATTCTACAGCCTCTTGCTGGAGTCTGGTTTTGATGTTTTTTTGTTGTAATATCGCAACTTTCATGTCTGTAATCGCGTGACCAGAGAGATTGAAGTGTTCTCCCACTGGTTTATGAATGTTATAATTCTTGACATCTGATTTGTGTCCATTTATTCTTTTACGTAGAGACTGTCCAGTTTGACCAATGTACATGGCAGAGGGGCATTGCTGGCACATGATGGCATATATCACATTGGTAGATGTGCGGGTGAACGAGCCTCTGATAGTGTGGCTGATGTTATTAGGCCCTGTGATGGTGTCCCCTGAATAGATATGTGGGCACAGTTGGCAACGGGCTTTGTTGCAAGGATAGGTTCTTGGGTTAGTGGTTCTGTTGTGTGGTATGTGGTTGCTGGTGAGTATTTGCTTCAGGTTGGGGGGCTGTCTGTAGGCAAGGACTGGCCTGACTCCCAAGATTTGTGAGTATGTCGGGTTATCCTTCAGGATAGGTTGTAGATCCTTGATAATGCGTTAGAGGGGTTTGAGTTGGGGGCTGAAGGTGACGGCTAGTGGCGTTCTGTTATTTTCTTTGTTAGGCCTGTCCTGTAGTAGGTGACTTCTGGGAACTCTTCTGGCTCTATCAATCTGTTTCTTCACTTCCGCAGGTGGGTATTGTAGTTGTAAGAATGCTTGATAGAGATATTGTAGGTGTTTGTCTCTGTCTGAGGGGTTGGAGCAAATGCGGTTGTATCTCAGAGCTTGGCTGTAGACAATGGATCGTGTGGTGTGGTCAGGGTGAAAGCTGGAGGCATGTAGGTAGGAATAGCGGACAGTAGACAGCCCCCCAACCTGAAGTGAACCTCAGACGTTCTTGTTAAACCCTGGATTTGTGCTGGAAATGGCCTACCTTGATTATCATACACATTGTAAGGAGAGTGATCACTTTAGATAAGCTATTACCAGCAGGAGAGTGGGGTAGGGGGAGAGAAAACCTTTTGTAGTGGTAAACACCCATTTTTTCATTGTTTGTATGTATATAAATATCTTATGTATTTTCCACAGTATGCATCCGATGAAGTGAGCTGTAGCTCACGAAAGCTTATGCTCAAATAAATTGGTTAGTCTCTAAGGTGCCACAAGTACTCCTCTTCTTTTTGAGAATACAGACTAACACAGCTGTTACTCTGAAACCTTTTAAATCAAATTTACTTTTCATACTGATCGTTGATTTTTTTTTATTTTCCACAATTTTTCCCGGTTGATTAAAATAATTTTTTCTTAGTTTTTTAGCTAATTTCCCTTTATGGCTGTCCATGTTCGAGCCAGGTGCTAATATGATTTTTAGTTGAAAACACTGTAGCAGAATTTATAAATCTTCCAAACTGTTATGTTTAAAAAAGGAATTTTTAAAAGATCCACAGAGACTTATGTTTCTTGGTCTCTCTAGAATCGTACTTCTTGCAACTTTAAATTTCCGGCCAGTGCTGCTCTTCAACGTCTGAGTCACACTTACAAAACTCAAGATATTTAGAGTTAAAACTTCTTGGTACATCCTCACCCACTTCATGCCTGGGTATTGTGTCACAATATGGTTAAAAACATAAATGATCTGTTCTCAAACTTGATCATTCTTGTACACAAATGGTGAAAGAGAAGATCAGACTGAATGCCCTACGTCTGAATTTGCTCACTTGAATGAGTATGCACATAAGACTTTGCATATTTTGATCTAGCTTTTTTGCAGTTAGCATCCTGTGAAAAGCAAAAACAAAACATGTTTCTACATGCAATATTAGGCTTTGTTTAGACTAATAACTGTGCTGGTGTAATTTAAAGTTACTCCAGTGGAAACTCCTAGTATAGTTGTGCTGCAGAGGTATAAAGTTTAATCAGGAAACAAATTATAGGAATGATATTCGGACTGTAAATCAGAGGTTCTCAACCTATTTACCACTGTGGGCCGCATCCATACTATATATGCACACACATACATATACACACACACTACCTCTACATCTACAAAAAACATAAAAGGTTTAGTATTTATTATATGACAACAATACAATTCAAATCAATATAGTACCTTTCATTTAAACACAGGCAAATGTCTACAAAGAGCATTTTAAACTAGCAAAATAAATCAAAACATTCACTATTCAAATTAATTTACTGTGAGGGTGGCATGGTATGGCATCATGTATTGCCACCCTCATTTCCATGCTGATGGCATGGCTGGGCTAAGCGCCCGGAGAGCGTGGCTGCGTAGCCTTCCTGCAAAGATGGGGAGCACTGCCCCCCATGCACCCAGCCCATGACTGTCCCCAGACTGCCCCCACCCCCAGCTAAGGAATACCCCCTATCACCCAACCCTCCTGGGACTGTCCCCCCAGCATCCAGCCCCCCAACACTGGGCTGGGACACATGCCTGCCTTGCAAAGACACGGTGCCCTGTCCAAGTCAGAACGGTTCCACCAGGAACTGCCCCCTCCAGCATCCAGGCCCCCAACCCAGCAACTATCCCCATGCCCCCAAAGATTTGCCCCCAGCACTTAACCCTCCCCCCCCCCCATCCATGGACTGCCCCCAGCCACCAGTCCCCAACTAGAGTCTGTCGCACATGCACCGGTTGCACCCTCTTCCCATGCCTCTGTGCCCCCATCCCCATGCTCATTGGTCTTCTATCTTGGCTTCATATAGCTCAGCCATGCAGCCCACTCTGCCCACCTGCTGCTGAGGTCCTAGTGCTGGGGAGTCTACTCCAGCCAGGGTCACTGAACCTGCAATCCTGTGGGATTAAGGGGTGCTGAGCCCCCCAGCCTCCAGCCGATGCTTCTGGGCCCAATCCTGCCAGGGGCTGATGCTGCGCCACCCCATTTTGGCACCCCACCCCTGCCGGCTCTGCGCCCACAGCAAGTGTCCCTCCCCTAGTTCCGGCCCTCAGGAGGTCATATGGGCTGCAGTTGTGTGCTGCTTGGGCTGCGGGTTGAGAATCATTGCTGTAAATACTTAAATTCATCAGTTTTTATAGTATGCTTGTTAGGGGGCTTATTCCTTCACCCACTTACTTCCCTGGTCCTTCTCTCATGAACAGAGAACAACAATACCCAAAGTCCAAAGGTGCAAACAATTCGATGTTTATTGGGGTGAACTTCCAGCAAGCATGATTCCAGTTTCCTTCCTTAGTGTCCCCCTTCCCAGCTCTGACATCACAGAGCCTTACACCCGTGTCCCTGTTCCCATTCCTGCCCTTAGCCAAACATGATTCCAATTTCCTTACCCCCATTCCCTGTTCCCATTTCCCCCTTTAGCAAAACGTGATCCAATTTCCTTACCCCATTTTCTGTTCCCATTTCCCCCTTTAGCAAAACATGATTCCAATTTCCCCACCCCCATTCCCTGTTCCCATTTTCCCCACACACACCTACCCACTCACTTCCTGATTGACTGCAGACTATATAGTAAAACTTGAGTTCAGCTTAGCTATACCTTAACCAATCATTTTCCTGAAATTTAACTAACCAATCCTAACATATTGTAGCATGATTATGTAACCAATTATATCCCACCACCTTAATTAGTTTACACCCAGCAAAATTAATTATACAGCAGACAGAAACAATCACAGAACCAGACAGAGATTATACAGACAAACAATAGCAAAGTGGGAACTATAATGACAAAACAAAACAGAAGTGAGGATTTCACATCCCAGCTATTGATAAGTGAGTTCTTGCCAGACAGGATGCTATGAAACTAAGTTTCCTTTTACATTTTCTAGGCACTTCCCTTTCTTTGGAGGTGATAGGCACTATCAGGACAGGACTGTATTCCTAACAGCCCAATAGTCACATTGAAATAAGGTGCTAGTTTGGAATGTGAGGATGTGACCATTCACTTCCCAGTTTATGGCTGCCTCTGTTGCTTAGCCAAAGGCCTTAATCTAAGAACAGGGCCTCAGACTGTCACAGTAATAGAAGGACCTTACACTGGCAGACAGTGATTTTGATTCTTTCTTTTATACCTCTATAACTAGCCAAGTGATAAGAATACACCTAAATTCTTCTAGTACAGGCCTTTACCGACAGGCCTGAATATCTATATCCTAACAATGCTGACTATTTTGCTTTGGGGACTGATCCAACTCCTGATTAAGTCTGTGTCTTTCCACTGACTTCACTGGCAGTTGTATCAGTCTCACTTGTGCCCCAGTCATACAACTGGTTCCACCCAGGTGGACCAGTGCACCTGAATGGAACCCCATTAGTGGAGTAAACTGAAGGATTGAGTCTTAATCTTTGCTAATGGTGGCACTTGGCATGTATTACTACTTTTGCTGAGCCCTGAAGATGTTCTATAAATCTATGGACAATAACACATTAAAAACCTAAATATCCTCATTTTTTCCCCCTGTTAAATTAATAATATTTTGAATTATCTTGGATTGGGGGTACAGGGTTGAGTTCTGCCAAAATAGACACGTCAAGTCTTGACCCTCACTAGGATATGGCCATTCAAGAGGGTCAGCACTAGAAGCTGATAGGTTGGATAAAAATCAATGTGTTTTTTTAATGAAAAAAAAATATTTTTATTTTAAATTAAATACAAGCTTATTTTTAAAAAATAAACCTATTTAAAATTAAATTTGAAATTGACAGCTTATGCTAAGGCCTCAACTACTTATCTATTAATCATTTAAATACAAAAAATATTAAGCAGTATATATTTGAGAGTATATAAGAGAGCTTTAAACTGGGAATTTGGGGGAGATGGTTGGGAGATGTCCAGGTAATCTCCACGCCGGATTTTAGCATTGAGAGGAAAGAAAACGAAGAAAGAAAGGATACAGCCATGGGTAGGAGGAAGGGCAGTGTAGATACCAGTCTAATAGGTTATACTGGCTGTAGAATGACTGTGCCTAATAGGGTACAGAATGTGAGTGAGGCCAAACAGCAAAAATTAAGATGTTTGTACACTAATGCGAGGAGCCTAGGTAACAAAATGGAGGAACTAGAGCTACTGATGCAGGAAGTGAAACCAGATATTATAGGGATAACAGAAACATGGTGGAATAGTAGTCATGACTGCACTACAGGTATTGAGGGGTATGTGCTGTTTAGGAAAGATCGAAATAAAGGTAAAGGTGGTGGAGTAGCATTGTATATCAATGATGAGGTAGAATGTAAAGAAATAAGAAGCAATGAAATGGATATGACTGAGTCCGTCTGGGCAAAAATTACATTGGGGAAGAAAACTATTAGAGCCTCCCCTGGGATAGTGCTTGGGGTGTGCTATAGACCGCCGGGATCTAATTTGGATATGGATAGAGCCCTTTTTAATGTTTTTAATAAAGTAAATACTAATGGAAACTGTGTGATCATGGGAGACTTTAACTTCCCAGATATAGACTGGAGGACGAGTGCTAGTAATAATAATAGGGCTCAGATTTTCCTAGATGCGATAGCTGATGGATTCCTTCATCAAGTAGTTGCTGAACCAACTAGAGAGGATGCCATTTCAGATTTGGTTTTGGTGAGTAGTGAGGATCTCATAGAAGAAACGGTTGTAGGGGATAGACTTGGCTCAAGTGATCATGAGCTAATTCAGTTCAAACTGAACGGTAGGATTAACAAACTTAAATCTGCAACTAGGGTTTTTGATTTCAAAAGGGCTGACTTTCAAAAATCAAGGAAATTAGTTAGGGAAGTGGATTGGACTGAAGAATTTATAGATCTAAAGGTAGAGGAGGCCTGAGATTATTTTAAATCAAAGCTGCAGAAGCTATCGGAAGCCTGCAAGAAAGGGGAAAAAATTCATAGGCAGGAGTTGTAGACCAAGCTGGATGAGCAAGCATCTCAGAGAGGTGATTAAGAAAAAGCAGAAAGCATACAGGGAGTGGAAGATGGGAGGGATCAGCAAGGAAAGCTACCTTATTGAGGTCAGAACATGTAGGGATAAAGTGAGACAGGCTAAAAGTCAAGTAGAGTTGGACCTTGCAAAGGGAATTAAAACCAATAGTAAAAGGTTCTATAGTCCTATAAATAAGAAGAAAACAAAGAAAGAAAGAAAGAAAGAAGTGGGACTGCTAAACACTGAGGATGGAGTGGAGGTCAAGGATAATCTAGGCATGGCCCAATATCTAAACAAATACTTTGCCTCAGTCTTTAATAAGGCTAAAGAGGATCTTAGGGATAATGGTAGCATGACAAATGGGAATGAGGATATGGAGGTAGATATTACCATATCTGAGGTAGAAGCGAAACTCAAACAACTTAATGGGACTAAATCGGGGGGCCCAGATAATCTTCATCCAAGAATATTAAAGGAATTGGCACATGAAATTGCAAGCCCATTAGCAAGAATTTTTAATGAATCTGTAAACTCAGGGGTTGTACCGTATGATTGGACAATTGCTAACATAGTTCCTATTTTTAAGAAAGGGGGAAAAAAGGGTAATTATAGGCCTATTAGTTTGACATCTGTAGTATGCAAGGTCTTGGAAAAAATTTTGAAGGCGAAAGTAGTTAAGGACATTGAAGTCAATGGTAAATGGGACAAAATACAACATGGTTTTACAAAAGGTAGATCGTGCCAAACCAACCTAATCTCCTTCTTTGAGAAAGTAACAGATTTTTTAGACAAAGGAAACGCAGTGGATCTAATTTACCTAGATTTTAGTAAGGCATTTGATACCGTGCTACATGGGGAATTATTAGTTAAATTGGATAAGATGGGGATCAATATGAAAATTGAAAGGTGGATAAGGAACTGGTTAAAGAGGAGACTACAATGGGTCCTACTGAAAGGTGAACTGTCAGGCTGGAGGGAGGTTACCAGTGGAGTTCCTCAAGGATCGGTTTTGGGACCAATCTTATTTAATCTTTTTATTACTGACGTTGGTACAAAAAGTGGGAGTGTGCTAATAAAGTTTGCGGATGATACAAAGCTGGGAGGTATTGCCAATTTAGAGAAGGACTGGGATATCATACAGGAGGATCTGGATGACCTTGTAAACTGGAGTAATAGTAATAGGATGAAATTTAATAGTGAGAAGTGTAAGGTCATGCATTTAGGGATTAATAACAAGAATTTTAGTTAGAAGCTCGGGACGCATCAATTAGAAGTAACAGAGGAGGAAAAGGACCTTGGAGTATTGGTTGATCATAGGATGACTATGAGCCGCCAATGTGATATGGCCGTGAAAAAAGCTAATGCGGTCTTGGGATGCATCAGGAGAGGTATTTCCAGTAGGTATAAGGAGGTTTTAGTACCGTTATACAAGGCACTGGTGAGACCTCACCTGGAATACTGTGTGCAGTTCTGGTCTCCCATGTTTAAGAAGGATGAATTCAAACTGGAACAGGTACAGAGAAGGGCTACTAGGATGATCCGAGGAATGGAAAACTTGTCTTATGAAAGGAGACTCAAGGAGCTTGGCTTGTTTAGCCTAACTAAAAGAAGGTTGAGGGGAGATACGATTTCTCTCTATAAATATATCAGAGGGATAAATACCGGAGAGGGAGAGGAATTATTTAAGCTCAGTACCAATGTGGACACAAGAACAAATGGATATAAACTGGCCACCAGGAAATTTAGTCTAGAAATTAGACGAAGGTTTCTAACCATCAGAGGAGTGAAGTTTTGGAATAGCCTTCCAAGGGAAGCAGTGGGGGCAAAAGATCTATTTGGCTTTAAGATTAAACTCAATAAGTTTATGGAGGAAATGGTATGATGGGATAACATGGTTTTGGTAATTAAATATTCATGGTAAATAGGCCCAATGGCCTGTGATGGGATGTTAGATGGGGTGGGATCTGAGTTACCCAGGAAAGAATTTTCTGTAGTATCTGGCTGGTGAATCTTGCCCATATGATCAGGGTTTAGCTGATCGCCATATTTGGGGCCGGGAAGGAATTTTCCTCCAGGGCAGATTGGAAGAGGCCCTGGAGGTTTTTTGCCTTCCTCTGTAGCATGGGGCACGGGTCACCTGCTGGAGGATTCTCTGCTCCTTGAAGTCTTTAAACTACGATTTGAGGACTTCAATAGCACAGATATAGGTGTGAGGTTTTTTGCAGGAGTGGTGGGTGAAATTCTGTGGCCTGCGTTGTGCAGGAGGTCAGACTAGATGATCATAATGGTCCCTTCTGACCTAAATATCTATGAATCTATGAATATTTGCTGCCATTAGTTTAAAGAAAGCTGAAGCACTGAACTAGTGGAAGTACTAGAACTGACTAAGCATCTGGAGCTAGAGTTCGTTGAATTAGTAACCCAGCTTTTGTCAGCAGTAGCTTCTTCTGCAGATGCAGAAAGAAGATTTTCTTGATTTCAGTTCTGTGACCAGTTGATTCAAAGGTAAGAAACCAATGTGAGCTGAAAAAACAGGAAAGCTTTAAGAATCAAATGTAAGAATAAAACTGGGTGTGAGAGGATGAGATCTACTATTTCTAAAATTTTGAAGGACATGGTGAATAGAAATAACCAGTTAAGTTCACTAACTGCAGCTCCTACTTCCTTTGTTTAGTAAATCAGTTATTTTTAAATGCAAAACATGTTTTGAGACTTTTTCTTATGTATCCAGCACATTTAAGGTAGTTTTCTTTAATAAGAAAAAATTAAAATGCTGTTTAAGCATTTAAATTGAATTTGAATTTCCATCCATGCAGAACTTGACACAAATCAGAAGTAAGAAAATAATCTAATAAATAAGAAGTGCATCATTCACTATTTTCTAACATAAAAATTGAGAATCTGAATAAATAGAGATATAATTACTTAAACGTGTTAAGATATAGTGTATGCTGGATTGTAAAAAAAGCACCAAATTTAGTTCAAAGGCTATATTTACTTGCAAATCAGCATGTTTTAATGGTTACCAACCATGGAGAATCAGCCTTTCTTTAGAAAAATAAAAGTACTAATGCAAGATATGAGTAAAATCAATTATGTAAATAAGGTTTCCTGCTTGCTGATTTAAATTGGTGATTTAAATCACTTTGACTTAAATCAATCCACCATGGAAGCTGAAGAATAAATTTGGTATTGTGCATCCAAGGGCTGTGGAACTTTAGAGTAGTTAACTGTTTCCTGCTGTAAATAAGTGGCCAATACATAGTTCCTCATACTGTGTAATTCACAGAGCAGCAGTTGGTTCAATTTAAGTCTGGGAGAGGCCAAATAACCTGGCTTCAGTGGTGCCATGCTCTTGTTGGAAGAAACAAGAGCCCATCTATAGCAACCACAGTTACCAGAGTTTTCACAGGAAAAGCTGATCTCCTTTTGAAAATTCAGATTATCAGGGGTAAGTATCCTTTTCCTTCTAGATCTGCTACAGAAATTGTGCCTCACTTCACCTGAAAGGAGCAGAATTTGCATTATGACTGTTCTGAAATACACTATATTGCATAGTTGGAGAGCACTATAATTGCTCTCTTGCTGAAGACCTGGATCCTGACTGTTTCTCTTATACTAGTGTACCTCCATTGGCTTCAGTTATCCTAATTTACATGGGTTGCTGAATGGGGGATGAGGTGCATGATGATGTCCCCTCTAGTGGCACTGAGACCACTTAGAGATTAATGAGTCTGCTACAGCCTTAGCTAAGAGCCACGTGGCTTTAGCTTATGCAGTAGAGGCTCATATACTAAGCTCCACAGGTCCCAGGTTGAGGTAAAGGTACTGAATTGAACTCTTATATACAAGATCAATTTTTCTGTGGTTGTTGGTATGAATCCTTATTAAATACACCCTTAATAAAAGGGATTAATTGTAGTGGTAGAAAAAAGTGTCTCTTACGCCACACTCCTTTTTGAGGTGAGATCTACTAAAAGGGAGCACTCTAATAAACAAAAGAGAAAACTTTGACAAGAGCTAGAAGAAAAAGGAAGCACGTCCCAAGCTTCAAAGGCTTCCCAGTTGATATCCCACACGAGCCCCACTTGTAATGCTGACAGACCCTGGTCGTTGGTGGGCAGGATTGAAGCTGGGACCTTTGAAGCTAAATGCATAAGCTTTTACTGCATAAGCCACATGGCTTTTAGCTAAAGCTGTCAGATTCATTAATCACTAAGTGGTCTCTGTGGGGACAGAACACCACACCCAGGAGGTGTGTGGGTTACATGGACACTATATCTTTCAAGGTGTTGTCTTCAATGTATGGCTTAGGTGACTTCAGCTGCGATCTCCTCACATACCCTTGCACAGAAAGCAGCGACGTGATTGATGTTCTGAATAGTTTTGCCCAGGTTTGTCATTTCTGAGGCAAACCGGCACAGACTTGGTGTAGGTGGAAAGGATTTCTGAAACTGCAGCCAGTTACTTGTGGGACAGGAGACATTAGAGAGAGCTGTGAGTCTAAAGTGGAAACAAAGGTTTCTTGTGTGAATTAGTATTCTCAGTTTAAAGAAACATTTGTTTTAGTTAAACATGTTTCACTCCAAATAGAAACATCTGTTTCTTATCTCCAAATTATCCATAATAACTTGTGTAATTGGTCTTGCATAACTAGCTGCCTGTGCCAGTTTGCACCCCAAGAGGTGGTCTAGTAATTAAACTCAGCCTCTTACGGTACGGGAATGACTTTTGTATTAACAAGTGGAATAGAAGGAAGAAACTATTCAAATCCCTGGTCGTTTACCATAAGTGCTGTTGAATACCCTGTTTTTTCTCTGGGCGCTCTACTATGTTCTGTCAGTCTTACTGCCCAGAGAGAACTAGATCAGTGGGTTGAGACACAGACTATATTTTCAAGTCCAGCACTTAGGGTTAAAGTTTTCAAAAGGGCTTGAGTGACTTAAGAGCCTATTGGCTTAGCTGTGCCAATTTAACCACTTAGATTCTCCTCAAACCTTTTTCTTGTACATGACACATTGTCCATCATGTTCAATTTAGGGGTAAAATTTTCCAGGGTGCTTGAGGGACATTTTACTTGTGGTCTGATAATGTGGACAGTGTGTTATGTACAAGACAAAGATCTGAGGAAAATCTAAGTTATGATCTGTGCATCGTATCACCGTGGAGAGCACATCAGGGTAGATGTCAGGATAGTGATAGATATGTAAAATTATGGCTCTGGCTCTCAAATTTCTTGAGACCAAGGATTATTTACCATTTTTTTCCAAAATTCACAGGACAGTCCCATTAAATGCTTTAACAATTAATCAGAATGTCTCTCTTTTCTTTTCGGCTCTGCTGTATGATCTCTGTCTGGGCTTCCCCCAAGGAACTCTTCAAACTATCAGGCAGTTCAAAGGCAAAAACATTACATTGCAATTTAAAAGACTTTCTTGAAAGACATGATCAAAGTACAGCAAGAACTATGTTGAGACCTAAAATGCTGAATAAACATCAACCAAAATATTTTGATATTGCCTCTAGAAAAAATTACTTGGAACTTAAAGATGTTGCGGTATCATTCTGCATACGATGTGTTTGTGGGGTTAGATTTGTTCACTGGTAAGATTTTAATTTATTATCCTAGACAAAATCTGTATACATTCTAGATCTCTTACTAGACACATGAACAGTATCTAATCTCAGCTACTTTTTAGGTTTGAACACAAAAATAATCTCTTTTGCCCTCTTAAATCTATTCACCTCTTTTGAATAAGTTTTCTCAAACTCCAAAAAATACTCACTTTGGGTCAAGACAAAACCTGAAAAACTTTCAGCCTAAGGTGACTTCTAAAAAGTTATGAATATATGTTCTGAGGTTATAATGAAAGTGCATTCACTGTAATCTCTATTGAAGTCACTTTTATGCCACTTTTCAGAGTAGCAGCCATGTTAGTCTGTATCTGCAAAAAGAAAAGGAGGACTTGTGGCACCTTAGAGACTCACAAATGTATTTGAGCATAAGCTTTCGTGAGCTACAGCTCACTTCATCAGATGCAACTCACGAAAGCTTATCCTCAAATAAATGTTAGTCTCTAAGGTGCCACAAGTCCTCCTTTTCTTTTTATGCCACTGTTATAATAAAGAATACTTTCTAACATGATGAATGTTCAAGTTGCTCATCTTTTGGTACTAAAGCTGTCCACAAAGCCCGTATATTGACTAACAAGCATAATTTCATTCAAGAATCTTTTTCTTGACTCAGTGTATTGGTCACTGTAATAGCTTATTTAGCTTAGCTCTTTACTATAAAAATTCACTGTAACCACTTAACCAAAAATATTTTCCACGCTAGCCTTGATTGTTTGAAGCAATTCTGCCAGTGGCCACTAGATGTCCCTACTTGACTAGTTTGTTCAATAAAGAATGGTCATGTGATGTTAGAGCTTATATTTATGTACCTTTCACTATTTAACTTTGTTTACTGTATTGGCACTGGTGCATCCTAGCGGCTTAGCAGGTGCGTACGCAAGATAACTATTCTCTTTGTTTACTGTTTTGGAATTCTGTTGGAGTATTGCAAAACCTGTGCTCAACTTAAATGCTGAGCTCTTGGCAGTGCTTAATTTGTAATGAAAGAGGGGCCGGGCCTCAAGCAATTTTCTTACTTTCATAACTGACACGCGAAGCCCATCGGGTCGGGGCTACAAACTGCCAGCCTAGAGGTGCTGGGTCTGAGTCCTAGCAAGCCCCATCACCAATTAAGCACTGTTCTTGGGTAATACTGGAAGTATTTAGAACCTTCCACATATGTACAGGCTAGGAAATGTTTTATATAGTTAATCAGGTATCTGACAGCTGTAAGACAGCATCTCCATGTATTTCTGTGAGAAAGGACAGCATGTATAGATAACCAGTTATTTTTGAATATATTTAAACTTGATGTTAATTTTAACAGCTGTATGGGGCTTTAAGTCCTACCAGAAGCTTTAAGTACCCAACCTGCTATATTCCTTCTAAACTACTAGTAAATATCAGAATTTAAAAAATATGTTGTGTAATCTTATTTATCTCAATGGTAAACAAAAAATGAGAGAGCCAGTTCTGCAAAGAATCTGTTGGGGGAGAGGCATCCGCTTCTTCCAGTGTAGAAGGTCAGACCACTTTCTTTTTTTATAATTGAAGTATAGATCTGCTGCTTGATCAGGAGAAGCAATGGCTGAAATCCTTTATAGAAAAGTATTTCACTATCCAGATAGTAATAATATAAGTAGAGGAAAGGCACAGTTGGGAAAGAATAGATTTAAAAAACAACAACAAAAAAACCCCAAACACCTAGACAACAGGAATGTATTTAAATAGGCAAGACATGATTTAAAATTTGCACTGGAATGCTAAAGCAGAAAGTTATTTATTTAAATAGTCAGCTTTTTGGATCAGGGACTGTATTGTACTATATTTATACAGTGCTTAGTACAGTGGGACCTACTGTAGTACAGAATAATAGTAGCACCAGAATCATTGGTGGTCATTCTAGAGAAAGTACAGAGGAAAGGTACGGTCAAAAAAAAGTGGAAAATGGTAAACATCATATCTACTCTTACAGAACAAAAAGGGGAAGTTGTATTGAGGAATGATCCAGGCAGTGGCGCAAGTAGGACGGTACGGTACAGTATGCCATACCATTAAGATATTTATTGCCGGTACGCCGGAAAGACACAGGAGCAGAACATGGGGCCTCTGGGCAGCCCCACACCAGCAGCTCCTTCGGCACAGCTGTACTGCCCCAGCCCCCAGCCCTGTCTTCTGTTGGGCTGTACAGACCTCAGACAGGAGATGCAGCTGCATGGAAGGACAGGGGGTGGTACAGCCGCACCAGAGGAGCTGCTAGTGTGGGGCCACCCGGTGGCCCCACGTTCTGCTCCTTTCGCTGCTGCGGTTCTGGAGAGCGCTGCAGTTCCGAAGTCTGTATCCGGTGCAGTGGGAGGACAGAGGTTCCCCCCAGCCCAGGTAACGTGGGATGGGGAGAACACAGGGGCCCTGGGCAGGGAGGAGTCACGTGGGGGGTTATGAGCCCCCCCTTTAGCTGGTGCCCCCCATTTATGTCCCTCCCATGAGTTGCCTATGCACCACTGGATCCAGGAAACTGCAGACCAGTAAGCTTAATACAGTTTCTGCTCTGCTAAGGTACTGGGTGGGAGGGGGTGGAAGGGGTAGGAGATTGCACCATGTTTCTCTCTGTTTCCATATCAAATACGATCAGTTTATAAGCTAAAAGGTGGGGAAGTGGGAGTTTTTAGTTGTCAGCCCTGCAGACTAATCCTGGGCTTTCAGAACCAAGATGATTTCTTTCCTTCTTGCACATCATCGAGGAGTAAAAGGCTCTGCAGATACAATTATGCTGTTAGTGACCTCTTGCAATTCCATAGCAAGCCCATTAAAGCCATGGGTATAACTATCTGAAATGACCAAAACCATTCTGTTGGTGTGAAAGAGAACAGAACCTTCTTAGCTGTTTTGACTCTGCAAGGCTAATATGAGTAGAAAGTTAACACTTTTTTTGTCATGAAAGACAGCAGGTGTGATTATACAAAAAGCAGATCTCATGGGTAAGAAGGTGCACTTTTATGTACTCTTCAGAGTAGAAGCACAATTTTAGTACTTTTTCTAGCAAGTAATGAAGCGGTCCCTTTGTAAGATCTGACATGAAAAAAGGTAGTCAGAGAGGTGAATGGCAACTAGGGCTCTAGTCAAGCAAGTCATCATGAC
This sequence comes from Natator depressus, assembly GCF_965152275.1. Classification (NCBI taxonomy): domain Eukaryota; kingdom Metazoa; phylum Chordata; order Testudines; family Cheloniidae; genus Natator; species Natator depressus. Next base: position 50,865,049 of record NC_134237.1, read on the forward strand.
ACTCTGGTTTTATAACAAGCTGAACAGAAAGTGGGTGAACATCTCTAGCCATTTCGTTTGGTTCCACATGGCCTTGGGAGTCAACCTAAAGATATTGGATTAGATTAAACTAAAATACTCATTAGGATTTAAAGGAACATGGTCATCTTGGGAAACTAGTCTTTTTAAAAAAAGTAATGTTTAAGATTACCGTAGACCTTAGTTCCTCTTGTGCCGCTGTCACACTGGGCAGTCCAGCTCCTCCGTTGATTATGGTCACTCGCTACTAGCGGTACTTCTTCCTAGGTGATGCCAGCACATTCAGTGTCCTCTGTGATGGTCTTCTGCCCATTCTTCCTGGGCCTTCCTCGCTTTCTTTCCTCCCTGGGTAAGTTCAGATGGGGGATAATATGTGACTTTTCCCCGCAAGTTGATCAGTTTGCCTAGACACCAGATGCTGTCAGATGTCCAGTGTAATTGTTCCCTCGTTGTGTTCCTGGGCACTCTTTTAAACATACTTATTGTGGTTTTACAATGGCAGTGGGACTCCGGCATGCGGGTGGCTTCTGACACGACTTCGCACACCTTTGTTTGGGTCCTGTCACTACGGGGAGGTGCTGGGAGTACTGCCTCCCCAGTCAGAGCACCTAGCACGGTGTTCAGAATGCCTGCTGTCCTGACCTCTTGGCAGCAGGCTCCAGTCTCTGCTTTCTGTCCCTGCACTGGGCAGAGCTGGGCCCAGAAAGCTACCTCCAAAGGAGCACCAAAGATGGGGAGGGTCTTCCATGGGCCATGTGGAAGAAGAATGGGCGGAGGGAGTGCTGTGGCTAGCCGTGGGACATGTGGGCAGAAGAGGACTGCAGGGCAAAAGGGGAGCACAGATTTTGCAGGGTACAGGTGAAAAGGCTGCCTGCAGGGATGGCGTTACTAGGGATTGTGGAGTACGGTAGGGTGGGAATCATTGGCGCTAGAGGGCTGTTGGGGGGCCTATGGTGGGGTAGTGAGAAATACTATGGGAGCAGAAGTAAAATGTTCGCAATCAGAAGCGGTGTGGGGGTAATTGGGCAGACAGACTTTGAGGGGAAAAGGACCAAAGGTGGGGAGGGGTGGGAGAGGGAGAGAGAGTCAATGAGAGCACCTAGCTGCCCAGCATTTCAGAGCAAGTTAGGGTCTAACCTCCTATTCTGATCGCTGAAGGCTTTAGCCTGGGTAAATAAGGAACCCTACTCCTAGGTCTCGAGGCAGAAAGCCCACAGATTGAGTGGATCCATAACAGGCATAGGGCAGCGTGCATAATAGCACTGTACCTTTGACCAAGAGGGTGCTTATGTATGAAATAAGCTCTGACTGAAACTTATCTGCTGGGCTTATTCCCTAGAACTCAGTTAATGGATTTCCACCATGACCTCAGACTGTAATGGGGAAAAAATTCTAACTCTACACCCCTGAACAACACTCTTCCCTTTTCTCCCTCAGCCAAAATGAAACAATGTAGCTGTCTAACCTGCAACTACCCCTTTGTTAATAAGCAAAACAGGGGGCCAACATCTGACAGGATTCCCACCTCCTGCTGCTTAGGTTCTGTCACTGCAGAGAAGCGGCACTGGCTGGGGAGTCAGGAGATCGGAGTTCTGTTCCTAACTCTGCCACTGACCTGCTGTGCAACCTTGGATGAGTCTCTTCCCCACCAACCGTCGGTCTGTCTTGTTTGTTCAGACAGCAAGCCCTTTAGGTCAGGGATGGGCTGCTTCTACAGTGCCCCGCACAACAGGCCTCAGTCTTGGCTGGGGTCTTCGGGGCTATTGTGATATAAAATAACCTCACCTGATAAAGTTCTGAAGCCAGAAATGTAAATTCTGTTGCTGATACGGTGCTTGGAAGGGGCAGGGGAAGATGAACTGTTTAATGAGCAGAAAGTACAGGGCCTATAAAGCAAGGTCCATCTCTCTGATCTATGTCTGAGGCTAGAATGGGTGAATTGGCATTCTTTTGTGTGGTTTTGGAGGAGGGAATATCCATCTGCATATTCACCCTCTTCAAGGTGGGTTTAGCTCTAGTAGGAAATTCTTGAAAATAACTTACAGTACATGACGTGGTAGTATACTAATAGTAGAGTCCTTTTAAAATAACCAATGTAGAGTTGGTTGAAAAAGACTGGAATACAGATTTCCTGTGGCCTCCAAATAGCATCAGTTCTGGTGCTCCAAAAATGAAGTACCTTTCAAACGTGCACATTGTGCATGTAAATCCTGAGTACCCGGTTTGACCCCTGAAACTTTCCTCTTCGTTGCTGTAGAGCAAGATGCTGCTACTGGCTGCATCGTTAAAATAAAAGGACACCATATAAATAGCTAGGTGAATAGTATTTGACTTATCTGACTTTAAAATCTACTAAGAATTTTTTCTTTAATAGAAGATATGTAAGTGGTGAGGGGCTTGTCAGATGCATTCTTAATTCTGGAGAAGCTGAACTTTTCAGCAGTATATCTCAAAAGAATATGTATGAGACAGGAGTCCTAAAACAACAGCTGTCCTGAAGCTGTGCAATTCAGATCTCAGAGCATATGAGGAACTATGAATTTATCTGCTTCTCCAGTGCAGCTTAACTTCCACAGCCATAATTGCAGAGAGAGGTTATGTAACATATGCTCATGGACTCCCCTCCTCAGAGGGAAGAGCAGAGACTACTTATTTAAAGGCTTCCCCTGGTTTTGTTGTCGAAGTTTCCAGGAAGGGAGCAACAGTTCCTTAAATGGAATAAGTAGGGTAGGTGGAAAGCAAAACTCAGTAGCTCTGTACAACGTAGGAGAAACATGATGGAAAATATTTATAAGAATTTTCATAGGGAACCCTGAAACATAGTAGGCTTGGTGTTTCTTTAGCCCATATCTAGGATGAAGGTTGGATATGCAGCTCATACTCAGGCTTTTCAAGCTTCTGAAGTTTTCAGTCCCTTCCCTGCAACCACTTTATTTTTGCTCAAGTTTAAAATGTACCTTCTCCCCTGAGGTTTGTGTTGCAAAGTGAACAATGCTGTCTGTACAGTGCATTGGTGTGGTGACAGGGAGCTGGCTGGAACATTCAGAGTGATGCTCTAAATCTGGTAGAGCAGTGACTTGAGTCTGGGGTTCCCACGTACCAGGCCAATACTCCAGCCACCAGGCTATAGAGTGGGAGAGTGTGTCATCAGAAGTGACTGGTACCCCCAAAACACCTACCTAAATCAAAGGCGCTGGTTTTGCTCCAAAACCAACCATTTTGGCACAATTCAGTTTTTGCAAAAAACAGTTCAAAAGGCTTTGGGTTTTTTTCTATTGCGGAATGAAAATACACTTCTAAACCTCAACTTGCAGTGTCTTCTTCCAGCCAGCTCTAATGATGACACAAGTTAGTTGGGAAATTTATGAATGTCTTCCACCTCCCGAGGGAATCCCAGAATTTAAATAACTTCTGATGTAGCAGTTGCCATGTTAGCATAACTTTTCTCCTGAACATTACTAGGGCAAATGTTACATTTTTTCACACCCTGGGCAATCCCACTGATGTATGAGGTACAAGACAAGGCAGAACTTTGCTTTCACAAAGTTAGCAGCACCTTTCATAGCTACTGGTCCTTGCTGCATCTTCTGACGAAAGCATTTCACTTCTAAGAAATTTCCTATACTTCATTCTGTTGCCTCTATTTTCTTGAATTGTCTGAGGTGGAAGGCTACAGTATGGAGAATACTCTTAGCAGTTTGCACAGCTATGATAGGGTTGTGTGTTCACACACCCAACTTTTCTGTGGCTGGTTTAGGATGGAGATCAACACAGTGAGTCAACCCTATTTGTCAGATTTTTACACTGTGCCCACGCAATGTGAATAAAATCCTCTGGACAAAGCTACGTAAGGAAATGGATGGAAAAATTGAAGATCATTTAATTTGGTCCTGTTTGGTTCAAAAGCTAAAAAGAATTGTCATGACAAAACATTTTTGGAGAATCATACTAATAGGGGGAGGGAGGATCTTGAAGCCAGTTTCTGCTGGTCTCTTGGTTTCTGTCCAAGAATAAATAGTCCCAGGAACCAGCAGACCTATTCGTTACATACCTCGCAACCTGGCAAGACCCAGATATGGGCCAGTATGTGACAAAGATCTACAATGAGGGACAAAAAATATGATTTATGCAGGAAACTTAAAGTGCTATGGGATTCCTTGTTTATGAATGCATTTATTTGTAACTTAAATCTAACTATTAGCCGTAGTATTCATTGTGGAGTTTTTAAAAATTAAAGAGCCTAGTCAGTTCCCCTTAAGATGCTATGAAGATGTAAGAAAACATAACTTTGAGACAACCCTAGCTGTCTTTTTTGATTATGTGCTTTTTGTGCAGCCCTTTGAAACATTCCCATACAGTGAGGGGCAAATGTCAGAAGTTTCTGGACTTTTTGCAGCACTACCATCGATTCACTAGCCTACTCTGACTTGGGAGATGAAAGATCGACCCTGTATTTGAAAATAGGGAGGGGGAGTTAATCATACCTGATGCTGAACTGTCACTTCCTTCTTTCCAGCGTGTTCCATGGGAAACAGTACGAGCAGGCTATATAGCGCGCTTGCTAAGACGTTGAATAGCAGTGCTGCCTCCCAGCATCGGGAATACTTGGAACAGTCAGACTCTGAGCAGGTGGATCCCATAGATCCTAAAGATCTGCTTCAGGAATGCCAGGCAGTTCTTCAAAAACGCCCTCCCCGACTCCAGAGAGACTTTGTGGACCTGAGGGCAGATTCTGCCAGCACCCATCGTCCCATTAGGGTCATGCAGTGGAACATTCTTGCGCAAGGTATGAACCTCATATAAATCTCCAACTTGAGGCAGTCCCCTTGGAGCTAGATGCTGTTAAAAATGAATTGTATGTATTTTTTTTAATGTAGATATAGTGTGTTTGCACAGAGTACAAATATATGGAATTGGGAGGGTTAGGGTAGAGGCAAGTGTAATTCGGAAGAAATAGCAAAAATAGAAAACTTCTGGGTCTGAATTCATGTGACCTTCCCTGCACAACAGTCACACAAACATTTCCTTTTCTTGTACTTATAAAACTGAAGCTACTTCTCCTGTCTCCCCATCTTTATGTGAATACAAGGCATCTCCTATTACACTGAGACGCACCCCATTATTGGATCCTTAGTGACCTCCAAAAAGTAGACTTGCCCTCTATAATTCTTCTTCTGAAGTTGACTTAACACATTCAGATCATCCTGTGGCAATGTATTCACAAAAAAAACTAGTTAAACTTGGTTCGGAGTTCCAGGAATTTTTTCATTTGTCTTGGTTATTGCTACTTGGAAAAGCACATTTGAAGTGGAATAATTGACAGGAATAATTGTGTTTATAGTGGTATTTTCCACATCGTGCACTCAGTGCCGAGGGTTAAACTGGGCACAGGGGCCTCATCTCCCCTTCTCTCTGCACAGGTTTTTTTTTAAACTTTTGAAAAGACTATATTGAGATTAAGAATATTGTCAAATAGCTCTCCTATCTGGAGTCCTTTCTGCCTTGTAACACCTTCCAGATGATAGAGTAAATGCAATAGCATGGAAGAAACTTAACAAGAAACACTACAAGGTGACGTAGCAGCCACATGTACTAATCTAGTTTAAAGCAACTTGTAATTTTTTGGGGTGCCCTGTGTGACACACTTCTTTACAAGGGCCTCAGTGTGTAGAGGTTGTTTATATTTTTCTTACCAGGCACTTCTGAAAATCACACCCCTTTAAGGCATCTCAGATTGGGCATCCAAAATCAGTAGTCACTCCTGAAAATTGTGGCCACAAGTACTTGTAACTGGGTATTTTGGAGCCGCAGCTCCAATCCAGTCTGGTATCCATGGCCTTGGTGTATGCTACAACTTTTGCACACATGTATCCTACAAAGCAAGGTAATAAATTCTCCTGGAAAAATGAAAACAATAGGTCCTATAAATCACACTTAATTTTAACTTAACCCTTAAATCCATTTGGGGTTAGGTCCAGATTTTGAGTAGAAATCTGCATACTACTTACCCGTAGCTGGCAGTATGTTTACAAGGGAGTCCCTTATTTTCACAGGCCCATGCAAGTCTAAGTTAGGGAGAGGCTGGTTTGCTCTGGCAGTTAATAGGTACTGATGGATTTTTCATTCCAGCTCTTGGAGAAGGCAAGGACAACTTCATTCAGTGCCCCATGGAAGCTCTCAAGTGGGAAGAAAGGAAGTGCCTCATTCTGGAGGAAATCCTTGCATACCAACCAGACATTTTGTGCTTGCAAGAAGTGGACCATTATTTTGATACCTTTCAGCCACTCCTTAGTCGGCTAGGCTACCAGTGTACTTTCTTCCCTAAGCCATGGTCCCCCTGTTTAGATGTGGAACATAACAACGGACCAGATGGCTGTGCCTTGTTTTTTCTCAAGGACCGCTTTACATTGACCAACAGTGTTAATATCCGTCTGACGGCAATGAAGCTAAAAACCAACCAAGTGGCCATAGCCCAGACGCTGAGATGCAGTGAAACTGGGAAGCTGTTCTGCATTGCAGTCACTCATCTGAAAGCCCGTACCGGTTGGGAGAGATTTCGATCAGCACAAGGCTGCGATCTTCTACAGAACCTAAAAAATATTACCCAAGGAGCAGAGATCCCTCTAATAATTTGTGGAGACTTCAATGCAGAGCCCACCGAAGAAGTTTACAAGGAATTCTCTAATTCCAGTCTCAACCTGAATAGTGCTTACAAGCTGCTGAGTGTAGATGGGCAATCAGAGCCTCCTTACACTACATGGAAGATCCGGCCTTCTGGAGAGTGCAGGCACACACTGGATTATATCTGGTATTCCCAGCATGCCTTAAATGTAAACTCTGCTCTTGGCCTGCTGACTGAAGAACAAATTGGACCCAACAGGCTGCCATCCTTCAATTACCCTTCAGACCACCTGTCTTTGGTGTGTGACTTCAGCTTTAATCAAGACCCTGACAGGCTTTTATAACTTGTTTAAACTCCATATGGTATTGCAGTGTCTTAACTTGCCATTTTTAAGGAAACTTTTGATGAGGTTGGATTTACTTAAGGATGGGGGTATATGGATGACTTAATATATTTTCAGGCATGTACTTGGAAGTAACTTTGATATTCAAACCTTATAATTTGAAGCCTCCAAAGGAGGGGAAAGGAGTTGACTGCCAGTTTTTGAGTTGCGATGGTTTTGTTCAATGTGTGCTCTGCCACGTCTTACTTTGAAAGTTGGAGGGGAAACTCCGTTCTTTCTCCTTTCATTAACTCCTTTGTCTAAGGACTGGATCAATCCTGAAATGAATGTTCAGGCCTTAAGTTCTCAAGCTAAGAATTCAGTGAATATGTAAACAAACAAAATTAGCATGCTGTCAGGGCAAGTTTTAATGTTTCCCCTTGGTGCGCACACCAGGGTAAGAAGCTTGACTATATAAGTGTTTTTATTTATTTTTATATTGATGTGTAAGCAATGCAATTGACCAAGTTGTGTGAAGTCTAAATGTAGGAAACTGAATACATTTCAGACACCACAAGCAGATCTAGGAAGGCCCTAGTAATTCTGAAATGATTTTGAGATGGGAGAATTAACCTGTGTTTTAAGAACTGATAGGAGCTTCCATAGAGCATGTAATGTGATGCAAAGCCTACTCCCAGTAGAAGTGCCTAAGAGAGGAGACTTGACCATAGTGTATGATGTAGTAGCCCCTTCAGTTCTGCAGAAAATGTGCCTGCATCAATGCATATATGGCCTATAGAGACACAAAGCTAGAACTACTATCTTCCCTGCACTTCCTTTCAAAGGACACACTTAATCCAGGAATATTTTGCCTGTCAGTTTAGTGCCACACATTGCGGAACGGTTTAAATTTAGAGTCTTATTTAGTCTTGTCCTAGTTCTACTAACTGTTTGGATAAAGGTCTGATCTTCATGTTAAGCCCCACTCCCCCTGCCTTTTGTTGTGTATGTAGCATTGTATTTTGAAGACTTAACACTGACATTTTTAGAAAATGATAAACTTAATGTATTGAAAGGGACTGATGGCTCTGCCTCTGCCATTATAAAACACAGGACAAAAAGGGTTGGCAGCAGTCCTGAGTTGCTCTTTTCTGTGGGTAACTGGAACTCTAGCAATGCATTTGAACTATGGGAGGGAGAAAAATATTAGTATAAGCAGCTCTTGCCAGCCTTGGGGAGTGCTTTTCTTCACCAAGAAGGCCCTGTAGCTATGGGTTGTGAATACAGGAGTGATGGTTTTTGTTAAAGTAGGGGTGGGAAGGGGGGGAATGGTGGCTGGAGTGGGGAAGCCATGGGGCTGACTTTCGGGGGGGGTTGGGGGGAAAAGGAACCACACATAGTGCAATTCCAAACTAAAGCAGTATTTCAGTTCAAGTAACGTTACTGGCCCATTATGAATTGTAAGTGTTCCAGATACATTAATAAATGGTCTTTTAAAAATAATCATCAACGCAATGTCTTCTTGCTAAAGTGTCCAAGTATCACAACTTTCTATTAGACATATTTTTCAGAAATTGTCTGTGGTGGTGACATTTCCAGTCCTCAGGTTAGTGTTACCACCACCACAAAACTATAGACTTAATTTGGTGAGGCAGGGACAAAAAGGCATCCAGAACCCACAGAGAAAACTCATGAGAAATTGGCATTTGTTTTTGCTGGTGAACTGCCTTCTCTGGTAGTACAGCCAAATGCATCTAAAGCTTACAGTAGGCTATGGCTATATCCTTCTTTTAGCAACCCTAATTGACGTACCGAATTCCACATTAGCAAGCCAATGGAGCTGGAGCAAACTACTGTCTTTTTCCCCCCCTCCCAGATGACAGCAGGTATTTGCATTCTATCAATTTGAAAAAGGAAGTGTGGCTACTTGCTCATGAGGTGAGCATTTTCATTTAGCGATGCTAAGTGAAATAGGGGCCCTCTGCTGCAGATATGTGCCCACTGGCTAGCTCCCTCCATTCCAAACAGGAATGGTTGGAGTGGGAGAGTAAACACTCCAATCTGATACTGAGTTGTCCACTGCTTTGTCTTACATTCCTACCCCACTACCTGCTTGCTCTGTCTTACCAGAATCACAGAAGCTCATTCTACCCTGCCTTTCTCTGATTCTTCTCTGAAAAGTCTTTAAAGTTCTACTCTTCTGCTAGTGTCTTGAGCCACAATTTTGTGTGTCCTTAATCCCAGTGCAAAACATGCCTGGGTGTCAACAGAATTGTGTAGATCACAGACGTAGTATGACCCTTCACTTTCACTGTGGAGACTTACTCATGAATCACGTTTAATGGTCGTTTAAACTTGGGCCATCAGCCTCAGCAATTTGAAGTTCTTCAGTGAAAACTCAACCAAATAATCTCAGAGCTGTTTCTTCCTGCCCCCTGCAAGCTGCTGTATGAAACACTTCCATGTTTCCACTCCAAGGTGCTGTTTCAGAAAAAGGTCTCTGTCAATGTGTGACAACACACCTGTCTACTGATAGACTGAAATAGTGATGGGTATTTCTAAAAACCGTATTAAAACTGAGATTATTTATCTAACACTTAAACCTGTAACAAATTGGATCCTTTCAAAATTTCATCTTTCATTTCTTAATATTAAAATAATTTAAAAAAACACCACCCCAGTCTCATCAGAAGCCAAGCGCCTATTCTTCCCTGCTGGATCTTCCAGCAAATTGCAATTCCAAAAGTAGAAGCTGTTGCAATCAGGTATTGGCCTAACTTTTCAGCTGTGATATTACATAGTCTGGGTGACTTGCTGTCATAGCTCCAATCAAGCACCCACGGTTGGCTACTCACCAGGCTGCTTCGAGGGGATCCAGATGCTGATCCCCATGTGTTAAGTGTCTGGAATCTGAATAGAGTCTGAGCATTGTCCCCTGACTTGGGGATCCTAGGCAGGCCCTTAAGGTGCAGTTCCTCTATCTGGCAGCCCCTCAGGCCCGCCCCCCCCCCCAGCTTAAAACACAACTTTTCCCAGAATCCCATTGCAGGTATGAGCCTTCTGGTTTACCTCTTCAAGGGGGCATGTATTAAGTGTAACTTTTAAAACACACAGACATTTTGCACAGGCTTCTAACACCACTGCTCTTGCTTTAACAGATAAAGCACAGCGTGTACCGATCACATAGAAAACATCCTGAGCGCAATCTCCCTCACCCGAGCTCATCCTTTCCTTGAGACATGGGCTGAGTTCAGCTATGCAGGATTTCCCCTGCCTCAGACTCCTGCAACAACTTCTCTCTGCTTGAGCTGGTGAAAATGGGTAAAGACCTCAAATAGATCAGCAGCTCCTGCCCTTTTATAACCTGTCAGTCTGTCAGGTGACTCCTGGATTAGCCTCAAGTGATCAGACCTTTGCCACATGACCCACCGCCCCTGACAAACCAATTCTTTTGTGTGAAATCCAGCCTGTTGTCTCGGATGCTTGTATTTAGCTGGAAAACCCGAGTTAATGTCCTCTATTGTCAGCCCTGTATCACTACCACTTGGAGTTTCAGTCCAACAGGGAGGCAAATAGACACTAGAGATGACAATAGAGTTTGCAGTCTGAAAGATGCAAAGATTTCATAATCTCACACAGAACTCAAATTGTGCACAGGTTCCCTATGTTGTCACACATGCCACAACTGGAAAACAAATGATAGATCTTCCGTTCTGAGCCAGGTCCCAAAATGCTGCAAACCATCCTTTTTCTCCACCTCCACCCTCTGCACTTTTGTTATAAACATTTCCCTTCTTTTGTATGTTCATGCTGCTGGAAAAATTCTCTGGCTTTGCTCACAAATGCCTCCGCTGTGATTCTCAAATTCTCCTGGGGCACTGAGCCACAGCACAGAGGCTGCAATAAGTCTTGTTTACTAACAGGACCTAGGAAGCCAAACTATCATGCAGATCGGCCACAATGGCTTTTTCTGATTGATGGACTGCCTCTCACCCAGGAGGGGTGGGGGTGTTTCAGAAGATCCGAAGGATACTTTTACCGTTTTGTTTAGAATCTCACCATCAACAGTTTAATTTGTTTTTCAAATAAGAGTTAAAAACCACTGCCATACTTTTAACAACAACAAAAAAGTTACCTCCATTTGTTCTGTGCTCAGTGGTCTGATTTCTGTGCAACTGTCATCACTGCCAAATCTTTATATGGTGATCCTTCGGGGATCGTCTGCAACTGTTGCATGTCCTTGGAGACTGATGATGAGAGGGAAGCAAGAGGTGGGGCACCGGATGCTAGAGGGCTGGAAAGCAAGTCACTTAATTCTTGATTTAACAGGCCCAGAAAGTCACAGCTCTCTGGTAGACCTGCAAGAGGAGATTACAACTGCTGTAGTTGCAGCTGTGGTGCATTCTCCCTCAGCGTACCTATTAAAGCTGGGCAGCATTTGGCAATGAACCACTGCAATCTAGGTCAGCTTCGGCCTCTTAACCCAGCTGCTGCCTTAAAGTTTTGTGGGTACCCGCCCTGAGGAAGACTAAAATGAAACGTTGCCCTTGGTCTCTTACTATTCTGCAAAAGAAGAGTTAGCAGTGGTGAAAGTGCTTTTGTTCTCGTATTGATAGTCACTGGTCATTTATCTGAATGAGCAGGAGAGCAACGATCTTTGTTGTTGTTGTTTTGGGGGATGGGGGGAGGACTCCATGCCACAGCGTGACTGATTCTAAAGTACAAATGTCTTCACCACCCAAGTTCTTCTGGGACTGTGCCTGCTCTGTGAACATACACTACTCAATATCCAATGTCACATTCTCTGTTTTAATCTTAGGTAGAGGCTGTGTTAACTTTTATCGTCACTGAGCCCTTGTCCCCACCCCAAAGTTATACTGGAGGAAGTAATGATGAAGTTATTTCATTGTCTGAAAGTTTGTTTTTAAAAAACAAAAACCTGCTGCACGTTCATCTTTCAACACACACAGAGCTTAAACAATTGGATTCAAAGTAATGTCACTTGCCCACCCCCCATCCCCCCCCAAAAAAAACCCTAATACCCACTAATAGGTTTACATGTGGCATAAACTGAATTTAACTTGTTCTGTCTATGATCATCTTTGTTTGAAATGGGCATCTACGGTTCAACCAACTTCCAGTGAGTAAGGACTGAGATGTCAGTCCCCACAATACAGTAAATTTACTTTTCCTTAATATTCAAGTTGATATATGACACTGTCTTTTATCCACTAACTATACCGTACCCCTGCTCAATCTCTGCTGTTATTCACCAAGCAGAGGAAGTGACAAAGAACATAATTTTTGTTGGGAGGAATTTTTCCTCCAAAGCAGCTTTTCAATATTGTTGAAGTCCTTGGATCAGTCTAGTAACAACTGACTCCTCTCCCTTTAATCAAAGCTAAGTGTAAGATGCTGGCAACTATCTGCTAGAAAAATGCAAACTCTTGTTCCGGACTGTTTCATGCTAAGAAGGTGGACTTCCTCAAACTGAGAAATAGGATGGGTAACATGACAACCGATTGTCTGTTTCACAGTTTGCAGCAGTTGCCATGAGAATAGACAGTTTTGAGCAGATGGCGTAGGGTTCCGGTTTTGTAATTGATAGACCAAGGCCCCTGCCACAGCAGCCATTAATAGTCTGATATTCAGCTCTCTAGTCAAGGTCACAACACAGGAAAGGCAGCCCTTTATTGCCACTCATGTTTGACCTAGGTCTGGTAGTCTGGCTTACACAGAAATAGAATATCTTTGCTCTAAAATGCAGGTCTCATTTGAGAAGTGACTTTGAACTAATGACATTGTGGGATTCCAGGACCATGTCTCAATGGCTTCTGTATCAAATGTGCTCATTTTACAACTAAAGATGTTCTTTTGACCAGCACAGGCACCCCGGGCTCTGAGTCAAGCCTGGATTCTTTCCACCTCGAGCAGCAGCAGGCTCAAGAAGTTCAGCCGACCAAACCAGGACTGTGGTTACACAGGGCCAAAGGTATTTAGAGATGCAGATAAGCACCAGGATCTTCAAAGGGGTCTAGATGCCTAATTGCCATAGCTGCTTTTGAAAATCCCATTAGGCACTTTTACGCATGTTTAGACACCAAAATAACTTTGAACATCTGACCTAAACCCTCTTGTCTTCAAATCATGTCCTCAACAACCCCTTCCCTTGCCTCCAATGACATTGTACAGGTGTCATTAACTGGAATTTACTAAGTAATATGCTGGAGAGTGGGGAAGGAGAATTGTAGAAGTAGTAAATTTTGAGCTTCAGTTAGGGGTGAGAATGTCTTTCCTTCAAGCATGATCTGTAAAAACCATCATGGAGAGGTTGCTGTTGCTCTAGTCACTCGGGGGTTGAAGTGTTAGTGCTAGCCCCCTCTCCAAACTACCACCAGCCTAAGCTGCCAAACTGAGCAGAGTACTGTGTAGGTGCTCTGAGGAGCAACTTTCCTAATTTCAGGGTAGCTTAAGAGAGCTTCCTCCCGTAGCTCTCAGATATACAGTACCTTGATAGTGACCAAAGCCTGCCTACCCTTCTAAGAAGCTAGTTTAAAAAGAACTAGACAAAGGGACTGGATGTTTGAAGTGCACAGTAAGCATCCCTTCCATTTCAGCCATAGCATACTCATGGAGGCGTTCAGATTTTAACAGCACTTGCGGTGCTTCTGATGAGTGATCTGCAGCAGCATTCACAAGTGTGCCACACTCACTGCTGGAAAGAGGGGACAGCCAAGATAGTGGCAGCTCAGAACTTAACTTTAGGCTGTTGGGCTCAGAAGTACAACTTACATCTGCTCTCTATCCTTCTATTTTTATGATTGCATGAGGAAGAGGTAGAGGAAGTCCTGACTACAGTCTAGTAAGTGTCATCAAGTCTGGATCCTTACTTGTGTATAGAAACTTCACTCTAACTGGCATTGTGCATTAGGTGGAAGGGAGTTTCTCTGAACTCCACGTATTCAAAGGTTCATAAAGTTTCATGCTGTGGGCCATATCTTAACTGTCTGAGTGACGGCAGCTTCTCTCAGGCATGGTCATGCAACATCCCTTTGGTTAGCAATTGCTTATATGGAAGACTTATAAAAGTGTTCTTTAAAAAATATGACATTCTCCATTGCATGGTCTCTGGTTCTCTCACCTCTGCCTCTCAACAGTGGTTCTAGGCAACTCCAACCCTACTGGCTCCAGTTGGCAAGGGCAGCTTTTTGTTTTTGCTTCTCTCCTTCATAGTGGCAAGATACACGAGACGTAGCTACTGTAGGCTGGGTGTCGTCTTTCCAATCCCTTCCACGCACCTCCAGGTTCTTGAAATAGGAGTCTGTGGAAGAGGCCAAGATGAGGACACAGTCCCACTTGACATGGCAGCTCCTCAGGGACTAGTTGGCGAGCCTATCAACCACCTACCCAATCCCCTTCACACAAATAAGCTGATCAAGGGCATTGTATACAACGTGAGGATGCTGTCATTTTTTTTTAATCCGGCCTCCTCTCTGGTACTGCAGCACTTCACCAGCAGCAGGGTTCAGCTTCTTCATCCTATAGGAATCTCTGATCCTAAGGGTTAACCATTAGGACAAAGAATGCCCGACATACACACTGAATGCTGCTCCCACCCTTTCCCTGAGTCAGTTCTCTGCCTCTCAAACCTCTCTTCTACTGTGAGTATATTCAGAGGGTGCTCACTATACAGCAGACTTTATGCTTCCCACCCACTGGCTTATCTGTATGAAGTCAATCTGGGTTCTGTATCATCTCTTCCTGCCTGAAGGGCTTGACTTGGTCCTGGTTCTGGCCTGACAACTCCATTCTCCTTCACTACTTCCCCCTACAGACATGCAACCCGGATTAGCTGGCCTTTTTAGTTAAGGTGCAGCTTTCCTCTCTTTACATCTCCTTTATTGATCCACAAGCTCTCTAGACTATAAACTCAGACTGTGCTTAAGTGAATCTAGAGTCTGTACAGCCCTCTGCTCTCAAACTGTAATAACCATGCAGTATCCCCCTCTAACCACTGTTTTCGGTCTAATTCTCATATGGATACAGAACTCTGCTACGTATTCCTGCCAACACCAAAAGTTTAAAACATCAGCTGAACGAACAAAGTGGACAGTGAGACATGCCAAAACCCAAAGTTAAGCTTAAGCCCCAAATTTTAATAAATGCTTTTTGCTGAACTTCTTCTGCCTGCCCAAACCCCGTCACCAGAAAATACAGTCTCTCCACCCTGCTAAGAGAACAGGTTTTGTAGCTGATCACCACTATCTGACTTCTGTGAGAAAAAGGGAAACGAGCCACTAAGTTATTTCACTGTTTGTGTGTGTGCACAGTGGTTCCACTGACATTGAGGGGCAAAATTAGGACTCCCTGAACAGTTACTTCCACTAAATCGATGCTCATGATCACAGGCTGTTTCTCACACCCTGCAGTGGTTCTTTCTCTGGTTCTGGTCTAAGAGGGCTTTCACTTAAAAAGGTTCATTTGGAATTTCATACATCCAGTAGCACACAAAGGAAACAAGTGACAGAAAAAAATTTTAAATAGATAGTTCAGACACAAAAACCTTACCTGAAATCATCAGACTTGTGCTTGAATCAGACGATTGACAGCCCTGTGTTGGCAAAATCCTCAATTATTCAAAGGGAGTTGAAAAATACCTTTTCCCTTTTGTTATTGACTGACTGCAGCACCAGAATCACCTATAGCATTTAATCAGAATAACCTAAGATCTCTTTTTTGTAACGTTTCCATGTATTTTGTTACATCATTTTGTTTTCCACCCACCTCCTCGGAAATTTGAAACAAACTGTCACCCCAATTTTCTTTTCCCCCATAAGCAAATGAAAGAATCGAGTCAATGTGATCCAGTGTATAAGAGACCTGACTGGGAGTCAGAAGACTTAGATTCCATTCAAGTCTCTGCTGTTGTCTTGCATGTGACGTTGGGCAAGTCACCAAAAAACAAAACCACAAAATAAGACACTCCACTGGATACAGTTCTCCCCCTGAGGAGAGAATGAGAGAACAAAACATGTGACAGTTGTAGTCATATAGCCTAATGAACTACTGGAAGGTGCTCAGATAATAGTGATGAGCGCAATGTAAGAATCTATATACAACAGAATTTAACAACTTAATCTCATAAAAGACAGAAATAGAAGGACAAGGACAAATTATTACAGCAAAGAGGCTAGATAAATAAAAGGGACAAGATAGAGGTATATAATATAAATGGTAGATAAAAGATAAGGGACCCGATAGAATTCATGGGCACTGTTAGACATGTATATGGATAATGAACGTCCACAGAACTTTATAAGGAATATAAATCCTCATATTTCAGGGCATATGCCAGCCATTGACTGATGGGGATGAGGAAGGAAATTTCCCCTGGGGTCAGGCTGTTCCATAATCAGCCACTCTGGGATTCTTACACTGTTTTCCTTTGAAGTGTAGAGTACTAGCTACTATCACAGACAGAATACTGCACTGCATGGACAGGTGGCTTGATGGAGTGTTTTTTTCCTTACTACCTGTGTTGAATCTGTTTTCCCTCTCTGTAAAATGAGGATAACATTCATCTAGGTTTGGTAAAGCATTTGGAGAGCTAAAGATGAAAGTGGCATATAAAAGGAGATATTTCCTTATTATTTTTTATGTTTCTAAGCCAGAGAAAAAAGTGCCCAGAGAGGTGGTAGAGGAGGCAGTGTGAGTAAGGCGTACTAACTAATCTATACTCTTCACAACCTCCTGCAATGAACCTAAGGGAATTTAACTTTTCCTTCAGCCACTCCTACTTCTCACATTATGATTAAGCCCCACTTGTCCCTGTGTTATGTCCTTATCATTCACCCTCCTGTTTCCACTCGCATCCTAACCCACTCTTTTCCATCTTCCCTTGCCTCATCTACTGCCCCACAGACCAGGTCCTCCAAAACACCTTTGCAATTCATTTATATATAACAGAATCCTGAAGGCATGCACATGACTATCCAAAGTAACCACGCTCTCCTTTTGTAACCTTTGTTGTCCCCAGTCTCTTCTCAGTTTTATCATTCGTGTCTGATCTTAAGAACAGGAACTGTCTTATCAGTGTGTAAAAGTGCTTAGTAATACTTTGGGCACTACATAAAATAGTAAATAATAACTGCTGTGCTACCACTTAATGCTGTTACTCAAAAGTGTTCCGTTCAATCGAATCAATGTAACATCAGCTGTACTCTGCCAACAGAGGATTTTACACAGCACATGTCCATCAGCAGTCATTAGATTAAAAAATAAATTGCCAATTATTCTGACGA
Organism: Natator depressus; assembly: GCF_965152275.1. NCBI lineage: Eukaryota > Metazoa > Chordata > Testudines > Cheloniidae > Natator > Natator depressus. Next base: position 50,882,312 of record NC_134237.1, read on the forward strand.
CCTGCCTCACAACACTATGTGTAAGGGAGCAGAGTTCTTCCATGAAAAGTGTAAGGGAGCTCCAAACTACCTGACTGTGTCACCGCCCTCTTAGCCTGGTGACTGGAGTATATCAAACAAGCAGGTAAGTAGTTGGACAGAGGGGAAACAAGTTATCTTCTTGTTTCCTTTTTTAAGAAAAACAAACACACCAAAATCAATTAAATTTCATTTCTATATTTCAGTAAAACCTACTTGAATACACTTTGAAACAAGAGTACAACAAAATAGAATATACTTCAAATGTTGAATATACAAACTATTATAGTTCATTCTGAACACTGGTACTTCCCTCTTAACTTCAACTAAGAAACTGTACAGGTTTAGAACTACCTGACAAAAATTCATGCTGAGCGTGACCTTTCAAGTGACAGAGTGGAGCTGAAACTGAAATGGATGCACAGATGTCAAGGCTAAGTGAGTGACACAGGCATGTTACAGCAAAAGGCCAAAAGCCTGCTGCTATTTTGTCCACAATTAAGAAATTTAGACAGACTTTAACTACCATACAAAATATGTTACATGTAATTCTATAACAATACTGTGCTAGGTACAAGATTTTTAAAAAATTTGTTTTAATAAAAAAGCTTTACACAAACAAGCCATTAGCTTATTTCAAGAAAGATAACTGAAAATCAGTCTAAGGCTTTCATTTTAAATCTGCTTAAGCTGTATGATACAAAATCCCTCTAGGTCTCTCTGTCTTCTTTTAGAAGCTCTTAATCCTCTCCTTTAATTCACATTCTAGTATACCTAGTAGCAGAGTTTTTCACATAGCACCAGTTGAGTACTGTGCGCACACAGTAGTAATTGCTGGTATGCATACAAAAATGCATCAGATTTGCCATTTGTAACAATGAGACTCCTCTCCCCCTGAAAATTAAACCAAGACAAGCCTCTCACAGAACTCATTTTAGTGTTCCAGGTCTTAGTGTAACTTGATATCGTAGTGAACTGTTTGGTCCCTTTCAGTCCAGTCCCTATAATTTTCCTTCTTCATAGGTTCAGTTGTTTCCCAACTGAAAGAGGCAGTTTTCTGTCAGCATATGAATGTGTGGTTCAATTCCCACTGAAACATGGGACAGTTAGTTAATTTCCAGTAAGTCTCTGATATACGCATGTATGTTTACATTTTTAAACTCTCATTTTTGCCTTCTTGATCATGTCCATTCCCCCACCCCACCCCAAGTCTGTCAGAATGCTCAATCAATAAACGTCAGGAAAATCCATGTTGGTAACTGCCTTTTCTTCATTTCTCACATGTTACTATTCCTTCTGTTTTCATTGTCACAGGAAGGGCAATGGCTGAGGGCGTACTAACTACTACAACATGCGTCACAGTCTTGCTTCCATCTGCTGGCTTTTCTTCTTGCACAAGTTGCAGTGTTTTCATTTCACGTTCCTGTTTTAAAGCCACTGTATCTGTTTTCACGTCTGGCCCTTTTATGACTGCACTAATAACTCTGGGAGGAGTCTGGCCAGATGCCTGCTGGGCAGGCATTGATAGTCTCATTACTGGTGTCCCATGAGCTATAGACACAGGGGTAAGTGCTCTCACAGCCAATGGGGTTCCGACTATGTTAATACTTCCTGACCCAGTCAGGCCTGTTTTTGTCTGCAACTGACACTGTGCGAGTTGCGTAGCAGGGATGGTAATGATTTTGGCAGGCTGCATTGTGATTTTATCTCCATTTTCAGCAGATGCTGGCATCACGGTAGGGATTGTCTGGATTACTACCTTTGGGGTTGTTGCCGTTGTTGGACTTGTGCTGGTTATTAATGGTGACCCTGCATTTACTGACTGTACTGCCACAGTTGAAATTTTCTGCCCCAGAGATGTCATTACGACAGGCACTTGCATCGCCACACGAACAGTCCTGTTGAAAGATTAATATATGTGTATATACATTCATTGTGTTAAAACAGCTGTCAGGTCACCACAAAAATTAAAAGGGATAAAAATCCCAGGATTTACAGGGAGTTGTGCCAAAAGAAAACTGTACCATTTTTGATACACCCAGCAATCAGAAAAAGAATTCACATCCTTTTTCTTCAGTTAAATAAATCAGATTATTTAAAAAATGAGTCTGGTGGCAAGCATTCTGATAGCAGCAGCACAATGAGCAGGCTGCGAATCTGTCACAGAGGTCACGGAATCCGTGACCTCTGTAGCGGCTGGTGCTGGCCCAGGGACTGCCCGTGCCGGGCAGTTTGGGTGTGTGGGATGGTGCTCAGGGCTAGGGGCAGGGGTTTGGGGAGGGGGCGCTACCTGGGTTTGGAGGCCCCTCTTCAGTTCCCAGGCGGCAGAGGGCTGGGGGTAGGGGGGTCTCCGCGCCACATGCTACCAGCGCCCGCAGACACTGTCCCCACAGCTCCTATTGGCTGCGGTTCCCAGCCAATGGGAGCTGCGGCAGCCGGCGCTTGTGGCAGGAGCAGCAAGCAGAGGAGCCCCTGTCCTGACCCTACCTCCACTGCCTAGGAGCTGCAGGGGCACAGAGCCGGGTAGGGAGCCCCGCCAACCCTCCTTTTCCCCCCAGTACCAACGGGGGACATGTGCTGCAGCCCGCACTGCCCTCCCCCAGCACCAGCGGGGGTCCCGGGCTGCCTGCTGCGGCCTTTCCCCCCAGTACCAGAGGGGGTCCCAGCGTGTGCTGCAGCCTGGCCCCCACCTCCCACAGCACCAGCAGGGGTCCCAGGTCACCTCCCCCAGCACCTGCAGCATCCCAGACCGCTCCCCCACCAGAGCGCCCCTGCCCAAGTTTTAGTCACGGTGGGTATTCTTAGTAAAAGTCATGGACAGGTCACGGGCCCGTGAACTTTTGTTTACAGCCCGTGACCTGTCCATGACCTTTACTAAAAACACCCATGACTAAAACATAGCCTTAATGATGAGACATTATCATGAGATGCTTGCAATGGGCTCTAGTCCCAGAAGCTAGATTGGTAAATCAGTTTCCATCCGGTAATAATGCTATTTTGATAATCTCAAAAAATTCAAAAATTTTATGTTTAAAAACAAAATCTGTTTAAATCAGTGGTCCCCAAATTGTGGGGAGCGCCCCCCAAGGCAGCATGGAAGAACATTCGGGGGGGGGGACGGACAGCAAGGCCTGTGTCAGCCCACATGGGGGGCAGACAGGGAGTGCCACGCCGCCCTGCTCTGCCCCCAGCTCCTTTCCAGCCCCACCCCCAGTCACAGCTCGGGCCCCAGGAGCAATCTGTTTCTTGGCCACAGCGGTGGCTCTAATCCTGGCCCCGTTCCCAGCTCCCAACCACAGCCCCCAGGAGGGGTGCGGACAGGTTCCATTATTGGTAAGGGGGGTGTGATGGAAAAAGTTTGGGGACCACTGGTTTAAATAGTAAGGCCAAAGCTTTCTAAATTAAGGGAGTCTAAAGTTTGACTCCTAAATAAGTGGTCTCATTTTTCACGAGCTGAGTACTTAGCAGGTCAGTCTCACTGACTTGCAGGCTGCTCAGCCCTTTTGAAGAATCAGTCCACTTATTTAGGAGCCTAAATATGGACCTTGGGAGCCACAAAATCCTATTTTTGAAAATCTTGGCCTAAGGGCTTCATGATTGGAGACCAGTTTACAACCACCTACGCTGGGCTCCCATTACCACAAGTATTGTTTTAGCAAGGTGGCTGACACCAGCTTATCTGTAGGCACTATATTACAACAAAACTCAGCTTCCTGACTGAAGGGTTCAGCAGATGACAAACAGTGTGGCACGAACCTGGGAGCTGCTGTTGCTGGAACAGTGGTAGTGGTGGTGGGAGGACGAGATGACGTTTCATGCCCTGGAGAGGCAATATTCACAACTCTGGTGACTGCCTTCTCTGCTCTTGTACAATTTAACGGAGAAGAATTTTTTCCACCACGTGCAGATGCTGCTGCTTTCAAGAGGCTTTCTGCAGACAATGACACTCGTTCCAATGACTTCTCATCTGTAGACATTGATAAATCTTCATTGCAGGATTCACTTTTGTCATCGTCTATGACCACTATGTTTTTTGGCATCTCCTTAAACTGATATACCAGCCTTTGCCCCTCAACCTTTGCAAGAATTCCCCTTTGATAGTAATATCTGCAAGGAAAAGTACAATTATGAAGTAAACAACACTGATGGATGTACATAGGGACTCAACATTTCAAACTTGCTTGTTGACATAGATCAAAAACACACTAATTTCTACAATAATAGGAAAAAAAGCTATCAAACATACTGGCTAAGCATAACTATTCAACAATCATGGCTTAAAAGTTTGGATTGTGTTTTTTTTTAAATCATGTTTATACAAAATATTTAAAAAATAAAATATATTCACTGGGAATATGAAAAAGCAATGAAAATGGCAGAGATTATTATTTATAGTATACAGTTGCATTTTAACTCTTGTAAAGAGTTAAAATCTAGTAGCTATAGAAAAATGTAGGTCAGATGTTTATGATCATACTTTTTTGGTTTTTTTTTTAAGTCTCCGATTTAAAATGACTAATTATATAATTGCAGATTATTTTGTAATTAAAGGAAAGCCCCAATATTCTTCTCCTTCATTTACCTCAGGGCCCTTCCCATTGTCTCATAGTTCATGTCAGGTTTGTTCTTGTGCTTTCCCCATAGCTTGGAGACCGCTTTGGAGTCCACAAGTTTAAAGATGCCCTTCTCTCGCTGAGTCCACTTAATGTATCGAGGACAAGTATTTTTGTCCTGAAGAAGATCCAGAAGGAACTCCCACAAATACGTTGTATTTCCTACAAAAACAGAAAGCATATGAACGTTAGACAACTTACACTTAAAGATATTAAAAACCTCTCCATATATAGACATACAAAAGTGCACTTAGACAACTATCTGATACAGAAACTCTGAATGACTACATTACATACCATCCCCTGCCTAACCTTCACTTGTAATGTGAATGTATTTGTTCACTCTGATAAATTTAGGAAAGATTTCATAAATATTTACATTCTGAAACTCAAAGGGGCTAGCACTAAAGCTATGCCGCATGATGTGGGAGACTCGTCAAACCAAAATTAGCTTTCAACTGCTATAAGAAAGGGAGTGATGGAGTCCTACACCACCAACACTTCCTGGCTGCCTAGAGGACATAAACAATGCTCTGAAAGGAGTTCTGTTCAGCTCTTAAGACTGCAGATAGCAGTTCCAGAACATAGGCTGTACATTCTCGGATGGAGTCTGGTGATGGGAAGAGAAGGAGAGAGAATAGAGAGATTACTTAAGGAAAGGCAAACTTTTTCTTTGGCAGAGGACGGGGGGAAAAGATATCCCCATACACAAGCTCCTAGAAACCACCTTCTTTTTGACCTGCCTCCATCCCTCACCTTTATTACTGGGAGTTCAGTGTTCACAAGGTGTCTTAGCCTGTTCACTGGACTCCATTGCTGCGCTAAACCTTCCCAACAGTAACATCAGAGTGCCTAAAACACCTCTAAATCTCCAAGCCATTCCCCTACTATGTAATATTATTTGTACTGCAGTAGCCCACAGCCATCATAGATCAACACCCCATTATGCGATGCAGTATACAAACAGAGAAGAAAAAGACTGTCTCTACCCCAAAAAGCTTACAATCTAAGTAAGTGTATGCTCTCAGGTTTCAGAGCTGTAGCATATGTAATAGAAAAGACCCAGCACTGCACTAAATTTAAACAGAGAGGCTGCTTGGATGGTCCAATTAGACCACTTCCATCTGGGAGAAGGGGGCTAGGAACAGAAAAACACAGGCCACATTCTGTTTATTACAGGTGGAAGGAAGTGATTATGTGAACAAATCATCAAAAAAAGAAAGAAAAGGAGTACCTGTGGCACCTTAGTGACTAACAAATTTATTTGAGCATAAGCTTTCGTGAGCTACAGCTCACTTCATCGGATGAAGTGGGCTGTAGCTCACGAAAGCTTATGCTCAAATAAATTTGTTAGTCTCTAAGGTGCCACAAGTCCTCCTTTTCTTTTTGCGGATACAGACTAACATGGCTGCTACTCTGAAACCTGTCAAAAAAGGAAAGGAGAACCTGCAGAATCATGCAAAGGGAGAGCAGAGGAAGGACTGTTGAATGCTGAAACACAGTTCAAACAGTTTGTAAATTTTGAGATTTACTAACACCTAAAAAAATAAAATAAAGGAAGCCCTTCAATGAGAGTACAGATTAAAATCTGACCACCCTATTAAAGGGACACAGTCAGAGTCCCCAGATTTTGAGACCTGACCAAGTTTTCAATCCTGGAGGAATGCAGAAGCCCAAGTAAATAAACAAAAGCCCATTAAAGAATAAATCTGTTTGTGCAACATGCTGCCATATCAATTAACAAATACTCAAGCATTCGCTCCTGAAACTTGGTGACAGCATCATTGAGGCTAGACTATTACAAAGTCTATGATAAAAGCACTGCAAAATACATTTACTTCCCTTAGAGGTAGTTTAAAGAGTGCCACAGTCCTCAAAATTCCTTAAAATTTACTAACCCTTATCTGGGGAAGCTATTATAGTTCCACTTTATATTTCCACTTTACAGAGATTAAATGACTTGTCTAAAGCAATACAGGTCCTGATCCAAAGCGCACTAAAATCAATGTGAAACTTCTCACTGATTTCAATGAAATTCATATCACTCCCATAGTGAGTAACAGTCAGGAACACAATCTAGGAATCCAGTTCTCAGTTCTAACCAAGAGACCACACTTCCGAAACACTCCCAGATCTAATCATTTTATTCTGACTTGCCAAATGAAATGGAAACAAAGTTCCAGTACTAAGTGCTGTTTTTTAGATATAATAGTTAATAGCTGTTCTATCTGCCATGATAAAAAAAGCAAAAATGAGTTTTCAATTCAATAAATTGCTCCTACTAGAAAAAAATTAAACCGTTAATTTGCTGTACATTCTTTGGAATTCTTTTAACAATTATTGACTTGTGGTCCACCCAGATAGGATTTCTCCAATGCTCATTACCAACATGCTAAACCCCAGCTATCAATGCTATCTGTCTTTCTGCAATAGCTTCTGCACTGAGAAAATGAAAACCTCAGAGCGTTAAGCGAACAAGAATTTCAACGTTTGTTGTTTCCCGTGCAAAAACACATTAGATCCACAAAGTGCCAGATCAAAGGAAATGGCCCTCATTTTGCTGCAAGAAGTGGTACTGGTGATTCAGTAGGTGGCACTCTTCCCTCATAGTCTGCATTGAACTAAATATGTATATTTCCATCAGCAGGAGTTTGGGACAGCCATATTAATCACAAAGTGTGTGGCAGATCATCCCAAAAGAGTGCCAATAAAACTAGATTATACCACTGCATATTCTGTAGCTATTAGATATTTTCTAAAATAGTGTTTTTGTTAATATTTAATATAAATTTTAAAACATTTCAATGGGATTTTTTTAATCCCTTCACTTATAAAGCCAGGATCCCTTAGTGAATCCAAGCGTACAGACCTCTGAGGAAGAGGAAATAATGCCTGAAAACCTTTTTAAATGATCTAAACTAGGTTTTCTTTGCACAGAAGTGTCACAATGGTAAAGCCCAATAGGGCACGTCCTTCCAGGGCTAACACACATGCTGTATCTCACTGGAAAGCTATGAACGTGCTCTAATGACTCAGAACCCTATCTGTGATTCAAGAAAGATTTGTCAAAACCGAGTTGTTTTCACACAAACGGTTCAGTTTCAACAAATCAGCGTTTTCAAGAAAAACTGTTTCATCAAAATACTTCCAACGACCTCTAAGTCATTCTTTACCACCTAGGGATCCCACCCCCACCCCCCCACACACACACAATAAGGACTCCTCAGGGGACCAATTAAGCCACGTTTACAGCTACTTTGCACTACCACAGCAGCTCAAAGCACCAGGGATGCACCAGTGAATCAGTCTACATCTTTGTGTGCATATTATATGCATAAATATAATCTTTGACAGTTGTAGTCCAATATGAAACTGGTTGCACACCATCTGCTGTCACTCCGCTAGTCCCTGAGAACCTTGCCGTCAGTGCTGAATTGTGTAAGGAGTTCCCCAAAAGATGCCAAATGTAAAAACGAACCATAAACATGCAAGTAACTCTTGAATACACAACAACCCCACAATACGTCCCAGACAATAAACAAAATATACATCTAGCCAGGCTCAGGGGGAGAGAGAACTCTCCCCAATAAATCTTGGAAATTGAGAATCCTGTGAGATGACCCCTTCAAATAAGTACAATTACAGGTTAAGTAATTGCTTCTTCTTTAAAAATTCCAGGACTGTCAAATTCTTATTCTTGGAGACTAAATATTTTGACAGATGTTAAGTTAGCCAATACCCAGCAAGATACATGAATTGTTTTTAATATAAAAGAAGGGGTAAGAGACACAAGCAGAGTCAGTCTCAAAGAAAAGTGTCCTCAGAAAAATAAACTTTCAAAATATTGGTCAACTAAAGAAGAAGAGATCCCCAGTGGAGAAAACACTCAAGGAGACAAGAGTTTAGACATTCTTCAGAAACAGGTTCTCTAAAAGGCCTAGAACTAGGTCACTTCTCTAAAGTATTCTTCAAGTAATGGAAAGCCAGCTCGAGTGAAGCCAGTAGAAAGGAACAAACTACATCAGCTAAATTTTAATGGAAATTAAGAGGGCTAAGAGGATGTTGAAATGCAAAGTGCCAAAACACAACACAAATGTATTCTTTAAGGGCAACCAAAAATCTGTGACAATCAATGGGGTTCACTGGAATACCAACAAGTAAAGGGAGCAATTAAAGAGCATAAGGACACTGCAGAGAAGTTAAATGATTTATTTACAGTGGTTTTCACCACAGACTTACCTTGGTCACACTACTCCTCCCCCATTCTCCCCCAGACACCTGCTCGCAAACACCAGGCCTCTGGAGCTCTACCCTGATAAGGAACCAGGTAAACAGGAGGGGACTCCTGGATTAGAACAGAGCATGTATCTATGCCCATTCTCCAAAGGAGGAGATTTTGCACTACCAACTACACGAGAGCTGAAAACCATACATGTCTCATCCCGTATGTTGCTATTAAGTTCACGAAACCTTTGTCTCTCTTGAGTTTGGTTAAGACCTTTGCTACAATTGTACTAGCAGACAGGTGTATAGGAATTTCTCTCCTTTTCTCTTCTTCAACATAAAGAAACAAAAAGAAAAGGAGTACTTGTGGCACCTTAGAGACTAACAAATTTATTTGAGCATAAGCTTTCGTGAGCTACAGCTCACTTCGTCGGATGCATTCAATGGAAAATACAGTGGGGAGATTTATATACATAGAGAACATGAAACAATGGGTGTTACCATACACACTGTAACCAGAGTGATCACTTAAGGTGAGCTATTACCAGCAGGAGAGCGGGGGCAGGGGGGACCTTATGTAGTGATAATCAAGGTAGGCCATTTCCAGCAGTTGACAAGAACGTCTGAGGAAAAGTGGGGGGTGAGGGGAGAGGATAAACATGGGGAAATAGTTTTACTTTGTGTAATGACCCATCCACCCCCAGTCTCTATTCAAGCCTAAGTTAATTGTATCCAGTTTGCAAATTAATTCCAATTCAGCAGTCTCTCGTTGGAGTCTGTTTTTGAAGTTTTTTTTGCTGAAGTATTGCCACTTTTAGGTCTGTAATCGAGTGACCAGAGAGATTGAAGTGTTCTCTGACTGGTTTTTGAATGTTATAATTCTTGACGTCTGATTTGTGTCCATTTATTCTTCTACGTAAAGACTGTCCAGTTTGACCAAAGTACATGGCAGAGGGGCATTGCTGGCACATGATGGCATATATCACATTGGTAGATGTGCAGGTGAACGAGCCTCTGATAGTGTGGCTGATGTGATTAGGCCCTATGATGGTGTCCCCTGAATAGATATGTGGGCACAGTTGGCAATGGGCTTTGTTGCAAGGATAGGTTCCTGGGTTAGTGGTTCTGTTGTGTGGTGTGTGGTTGCTGGTGAGTATTTGCGTCAGAAAACAGTATCCCTTACTTAGGGTGATCTTTTCCTTATGCCACAAGCAGAAGTCCAAACCACTTTTTGTTTAGTAAGCAGCAAAGGCATCCATGTTTTGTGTCTTCCACTGGAGGAAGATCTGATATATCACATACTGATTCTGAGGCAACTTGTGAATGCCTACTACCACCACCTTTCTGCTGACTGGAGGGAAGGGGCAGCAAGGAAGGATACTCTATGCATCAGTGGAACTGATGGTGAAAGCATGGCTCTTCTGACCAATTAGTCAAGAAAGAACAACTGGAAGGCTCTAAGGTAGTGACAGTTGGCAACACAGGGGCACGTATTCATACACACAGATAGGTGATGGTGGTCGTGCACTGACAAGCATTGCCTCGCAGGGCCAAAACACTTCACACTAAAGGCATTCTCTTCCTGCCTCATCTTGTGGACACAAAACCAAGTCTTGTGATGTAAGAAAATATATAATAATTAGTTTTCCACCTAGTTAAGCCAACCACTGAACCTACTGCTAAGGCAGGGTACTTCCTTGTGTATATTTAAGCTATTGCAGAGGCTGAATCCACTACTAATGCAACAAGCTTCTCTGAACATTCAACAGGGAGTCCTTAAATGTATTATTATACAGCATAAGTGCAGACACACTGTCTTGCTTGCTCTGCCTGACCACAGGCTCTCCAGGGGCAGCGTAACAAAGCATGCGTCCAGCAACAAGCCCACAGGGAGCACAACACCCAGCATGAAGTGAAGTCAATATGTGCAAACAGAATTTCAGATGAAAATAATCATAACGGCAGTCGTTATGATTATTAAATATTGATATTACAGTAAAACCTAGAGGCCCCAATTAAGGCTTCAATTTACTAGACCCTTTACAAACACATACTAAAACATGGGGTGGAATTCTGGCTCCGCTGACTTCAACAAGGTATTTACAAATCTTGGTATTTTACAATATGTATTTAGTACCAATGCATGAAAGATGTATTGGGATTTTTAGATAAAATGCACTACATTATTTTAAGACTTAATACATGGAAGAAAATTACCTTTGCCTTCTCTGGGTTTCTTCTTTATACCTAAATCTGGAGAACCATTGGAAATGGCTGACTGTTGGGTCTTTGGTTTACGGCCAGCTGTATATGACATTTAAAAATAAAATTGTAAGACATACATATAATAGAAATAATTAACATCTTATGTCTGAGTGGTAATTCACATTTCTCATGTTATTTCCCTTATTATATTGTATGGACAAATAGGCCTTTATCAAGTAGGCTAATTTAAAATCTTATATTATTATAAGGTAAGATTATTTATTTTGCAAGTCACAACACTAAGTCACAAACTAATACTAAGTTTGATTGTGGATTTCGTAAGTCAACGTAACTCAGTTCCAGATGAGTTAAATATAAGGTATGCGCTAAACATAAAAATTAACACACTTACAAGTTTGCATTCCTTTGGTCTGATGTCAGTAATAATTACTGCTATATTAATTTAAATATCTTGTCCATTGTATTTTATGCTTCCTTTCAGAAGAACTAATTTGTTTTACAAAAAGATTAATAAATATAAGGAATACAATTTTTTAAGAAATCTGACCATTGAAATTGTACTTTTTTTTTTTTTAACCTATATGGAAAACAGCTCTTACATTAAAAATCCCTTCATTACTCTGCAACTGTGGAGCAGAAACACATTTTACAGTAGAAGAACATTATGACACCACTGAAGCAGAGGTCAAAACATGAAGTACTACATCCCTTCATTTCTCTTTAACCTTTTGTCCGTTAAAGGGCTAGGAGCGAGAGTCTGTGCTGTACTTCCAAGAGGCGCAGCACCAAACTCACAGCGCACGTAGAGGGGGGGCTAAGGTGATTGTAAGCCAATTTTCTACTTTCTTGATGCTGGGCTGCTTTCCTTTGTGACTCTCAGAATTATTTAGACAGCCTTCGGGGCCTAAGTTATAGCATCCTCTCCGTGGCTGCCTATGATCCCCCTGCCTGAAATCTCTGCAGTGGTGCATGCTATGGCCATGCCCTGGCATGCCTTTCCTGCCCCCAGTTATGCTCCCAACAGGAGGGCTTGCAATGGGGGGGCCTAGGAAGGCAGCTTTACAGTTGATTTCCTCAGGTTCTTGTGCCAAGGGAATCCTTCCCCAGCCAGATTTGGTGCTTTCAGAGCCACTCTATGGCCCTTTAACGCAGCATAAAGGGGCCAGAGCAAGGGGTGAAGATCTCACCCTAGGTCAGCAAGCTGAAGAGAGTTTGTGTTTCTGTTCAAGGCTAAAGAAAACTTCAACCAATACCTCTCGTATCTTAGTAACATGAACACAAATTACTCCTGAAGAAAAGTATTGTGCATCAAACACTGAAATTTAACAACATGTATTTTTATGGAGGTGCCAGTTGCAGTTCCATAGTTAAGGCAGAAGTGAGTCTTACACTTAAAGCAAAAAGAAAAGGAGTACTTGTGGCACCTTAGAGACTAACCAATTTATTTGAGCATGAGCTTTCGTGAGCTACAGCTCACTTCATCGGATGCACTTAAAGCAGGGTATCAAACTCTTTGTAATGTACAAAAAATAGAGCAGATCCCTCCCAAAAATCATAGAACTTACTCTTTGACTATAACTCTGTCTGGTAGCGACACAATAGTAGGTTAGGGAAAAGTGTTTTTTAAAAAGTCTGTTTACTCTAATCTGGGACCACAAACATTAAAATTACTTAATCATAAAGATCACTTCAGGAAGGAGCTACAGTTGTTTGGATGCCTTAACTCTGCATTTCCATACCATGTTTGCATTTCTGTTAAGTTAGACATAATGAACTCCTTGGATTTATACCGCTTTATCCCTGTACTGTACTTTATCCTAAACTACTGCTGTGTCCTCCATCTTAATGTACTTTTTGTCTGTAAATCTTTAGAAATCTCTGTCATACAGAAGCATCTCTATATATGTGAATGATTCTGGTGCCTCAATGAAAACTGCTATTTTACTATTTGCCACAGGGAAGTCTAGCCTGCTGCCGTCCTCTGAAGGCAGTGCCACTTAGCAGATGCATATGAGTTTGGAGAATTTCAGTGTTTTAAGATGATTTACATTTGCTACATACATTTTTCTATTAAATAAAATATACAAAACTCTTAAAACTGTACAACTCTCCAAATTCATGTATTCCCCTGCTGAGTAGCATTTCCTTCATCAATGGGTGTCAAGCAAACAAGCAAGAAAGTAGCTTCCTCCTTTAATAATTTAATTCTTATATTTATTTTTTAAAATTGGTGATTTATGGATTTTATAATTTGATACAATGGTTAAAAAATTTACAAATTAGAGTCCAGTTAGTCACATAATGGAGCTGAAGCTTATAGTGACAATGGAATATTTACAAAAGACATATACTGAGGAGGATTACTGCCCACTGAAGGCACATTTTTAAAGGAAAATACTTTGCTGATGCTATGGTTTAGTCACGCCTGCTTCAACCGAGGCAACAGCTAAACTACTAAATTCAGAGAGGAAGCAGGATTTTTTAAAAAAAATAAAACAATAAAAATGAAAAAGTGGAAAGAAGAGACAGAGACATTCTGTGGAAAGAAGAAAGTCCCAAAAGGCGCACACACACAATTGGCTGCACTGCAGTTGTGTAAGGGCATGGCTACACTTGCAGATATAGAGCACGTTGAGTTAAACCAGCCTTCGTAGAGTGCAGTAGGGAAAGTGCTGCAATCTGTCCACACTGACAGCTACAAGCGTACTGGCATGGCCACATTAGCAGATCTTGCAACGGCCAGAGAGAGCAGTGCATTGTGGTAGCTATCCCAGCATTCAAGTGGCTGCAACGTGCTTTTCAAATAGGGGTGGGTGGGGTGGAGTGTGACAGGGAGTGTGTTGTGTGTATGTGGGAGGAGAGACAGTGGGTTGGGGGGGGCTGAGAGTATGTCAGCATGCTGCCTTGTAAGTTCAGACAGCAGCAGACACCCCTGTCCCCCGCCTCTCTCTCTCACACACAGCATTCCACACTAATGGTTGCTTTGTCTCAGAGCAGATAAGCATGCCGCCTGTCAGAAACGGAGCTTTCAAAGGGCATACCCGCATTCCTACAGCAAGTTCAAAACAATGACAAGAGTGGCCACTTGACTTAAGGGGATTATGGGTCGTTTTCGGAGGCTGATCAGAGCGCAGTAATGCAACACCTTGTTCACACTGACGCCCGGGCGTTTCAGCCAAGGCGCAAAAAGCGTTAATCTTCTCGCTGAGGTGGAGTACCAGGAGCGCTCTAGCCGTGGAGTCAGAGCACTCTACCCACCTTGCCAGTGTGGACGGGTAGTGAGCTAGGGCGCCCGGGGCTGCTTTAATGAGCTCTACCTAGCAAGTGTAGCCAAGCCCTCAGTCTTTCCGACCAACAATTAGACATTCAAGTTACTGGCACCAAAAACTTGGCCTGCTTGAAGGTTAACTGCTAAGACAGCTTTAGTAACATGACCCAACTCTGGTATATCTGACTGTTTGATAGAGAGAGATTTTGGAGGGTTGTAGATTTTATTTTTCACTGGATATCTGAAGCATCAAAATGGCTGAACAGAGTATTGTTGTAGCTACTGCAGAACTCATTATGGCATTTGGATTTTGACAAAGTTATTTTTCTCCTCATGGTGCTGACAGTAAGAACAATCTTACTACTATATTCAGAAAATAAGCCACAGCTAATGATGGCAAAATGGAGGTACTACTGGAAGTTCAACTACAGTGTCTTAGGTGTTGTCTACACTAAAATCTTAAATTGACCTATATTAGGTCGACGTACAGCCACACTACCCTCTTTGGGTCCGTGATGCGTGTCCTCACCAGCAGTGCTTCCACCAACCTCAGAGAGGCAGTGTGAGGAGCTGAAAGTCCAGTCTCTCAGCTCTGCTGGCAGCTCCCCACAGGCTACTGGGCTCCCGGCAGGCTGCACCCCACCTCAGCTCCTCATTCCCCATTGGGAGCAGGGGAAGCCACCCGGGGCTTCTCACCTCCCCATTCCCTGCTAGGAGTGCAGTGGGGGGGTTGGGGGGGAAGCCGCCCGTGGCTTCTTGCCCCCAGGAGCGGGATCCAGCTGCCTCGACTTCTCAGCCCCTCGCTTCCCCCTCTGGGAGTCGGGCAGCCTTGTCAATTTGACAAGACAGCCAACAGCCAGGAGCAGGCACCCAGCCTCCTGGGCTTCTTGCCCTGGCTCCCAGCTGTGAGCAGGCTCCAGCTACCCAGCTCTCCAGGAAAGCTGGGAACAGTTGTGCTCTAGCTGCCCAGCTTTCTTGTCAATTTCACACTCCCATCCCATTTCTGCTGGAGAAATGAAAGCTCCATGAAAGCCATGACAAGAGAGCTAACAGCCCATGTAAGTAACAGAGTGTCTACACAGACACTGTGTCACCCTAGCTACACCATCATAAGCCCTATGCCTCTCATGGAGGTGGAGTTATTATCTCAGTGTTCTGGGGCACTTACATTGGAAGGACATGGCTGTAGTGTAGACACTGACATGATTCGGTTGATGTAAGCTGCCTTACATCAACCTAACTGTGAACTGTACACCAGGCCTTAGCATCTAGTGTGAGCTGTGAACCTCAGCCCTAGTAGGAGGAAAAGGAGCATGTTTCAGCCTATAAAGTCACTGTTCACAAGGACCCACCCACAAACACTTTCAATGAAACACCTGGCGCTAATGTGCATTCTACAGTTCTTAAACCCCCCTCTCCACCCCAGGCAATAATTTATACAGATGTCATTTCCTCTCATGGTGGCCTGAACTTGTTTCTGATGTGGCATTTGGAATTATTTGAAATGGTATTTAAGGCAACCATATATTAAAAACAGTATCTTTAAAAGGGCCCTTAGATAAGCAAGAATGTCTAACACACCAAGATTTTCACAGGTTTCAACTATTAAATTGTTTCAAGAAACTTAGAATTTTATTTATATTTGAGATACTCTTTGTGACTTATGGAAGAAATTATACATATTCCAGAGAATATTTACAGACAAATTCTGTCTTAAATCCTTTAATTTTTTCCAGTGTTGCCTCCTTTTCTTATCCTTATTTTTTCAATCTTTTTTCTTATGATTTAACAAACCATATTCTTTTGCTTATGCTTTCCCCCTTCTTTTATTGCATGCTCACAGCTCAGAGTTCACTTTGTACACATTAGCATATGAGTGGGGATACTGTCAAAACTATCTCCACCTGAACCAGAAACTTTGCATACAATACTTTGGACTAGGGATAAAATATGCTTAAAATCTCTTACTTTAAATAAAAGTCATGTGTACCTTTTTTCTTTTTCATTGGCTCACGGATATCAGGGGATGTTGGAACAGGAGACATATCCATTGGTTCAGACTCCTCAGTTGACACCTCCACTACAGTCTCTGTTATCACATCTGGCCTCATCGCAGCATGGATAAACTCTGGGGTTGACACACATGGAGGGACAAAGACTTCCACTAAAGAAAAAAAATGCACAAGATAAAGGAGCTGGGTAGAAACTTTATTATGTCGTAAATCAAATTATTTACAGCAAAGAACCTGGAAGGGACCTAAGATTCAGGGACCAAATCACGCAAACTTTACATAATTTGTCACTCAGGAGCTCAATCCAGTCCCCAAAACATGCATATACAAGTCAATGTTATTAGACATATGGCAAGGACAGGTATCTAAAAGTTCAATCTAGGTCTCACTAAAGTCAGTAAGAATGTTGCTATTCACATCAGAGGGAGCAGCAACTTGTCTAAAGGGCAGAAATAAGACTAGAGACTTAAATAAACTGTTTGCTGCAAGGTCAGTAACATTCTTTCTTAACATAGTAAGAAAGCATTGTACAATATTAAAAATAAGTGAAAGATAAATGGCTGCATTTTAAATCAGATACGTTTAAGTACTAGTGAAACTTTCCACGTTCCTCTTTAAAGCCCAAATTTAACTTTTTCAAAAATGGGTAGGAGTTAAGATGTGGCATTTTGATATTTACTGACGTTAATGGCCCACCAGCAGTTCTATCATACACTCCTATTTTCATAAGTTTATAACTTATCCATGATTACAAACCACTATAGAACTGAACACACCATTAAGTTTAATCAAAATGTTACATATGCATATAGGAGAGTCCCCTTTGTCCCCACTTAAAACTATGAAACTGTTTAAAATTCAGCATATTAAAAAAAGAAAGAGATTAGCTTACAATTTTAGTTGTATTTTTGCACATGTATTTCAAAAATCGTTTTTAGGTGAATTTTTGAAGACTGGTCATCTAAAACGTACATTCAGGCTTATAAGTATTTTTTGTTATTTATTAAAAGTAGCCAGATTACCTTTTTTCAGCTACTGGACATGAACTATTGTCCTCACTTGATTAATTGATTTTCATGTATAACTTGTATCACCCCCTAGCACAGGTTGTATGCTACATTATATCACCCAACAAATTATATAGTACATAATGTCTCCAAAGGAGCCATTATGGCTTACCTAGTTGGAAATCCATTTTTTTTTAATAAATACAGATTCAGCCAAGGAGCCATAACTGTTCTAAATAAGACTCTAGTAGAGTTAGGGGGCAACTATACATTTGTTATATATTTACACGATAGGAAAATTTCTCAAGCAAACATTAAAATATAGCAAAACTCATGAGAAACTTATAATCCTTAAATATTATTACAGCACTTGAAAAAGAGATAAACTTAGCTACTAAGAACTATGGCCCCAATCCCATAGACACTTAAACTCATGCACAATTACACATGAGTAGCCCTAATGAAGGGAACAGGGCTAATCACATGCATAAAGTTGAGTACATGCTTATGTTTTTGCAGGATATGTTACTATGGATTGGATTTCAACCACAAAAACAAAATTCAAAGTCAAGTTGCAATTAATGAGTTATACTTTTGATATATACATATTTAAACAAAAAATATCCAAGTTGTATTAAATATTTTTAATTGATTTTAGAATGGCCTAAATTGAGGGAACAAAAAAAATCATCTCACATCTTTTGAAAGTGGCTTCTTTCCCAAGCATTCAAATGATTTCTACATTCACCAAAGTATCCAAACTTTATAATGTGACAGATTCTCATTTGTCTTTATTACAGGTGGGGCTCAGAGCAGTGCTTATTATTAAGGTTGCCCACACTTTCCAACTGTTTTCAGATGCTTATAACTTTGCAAAACTCTTAACAATTTGGGCTGAAATTTTCATGCCAGGTGTCCAGCTCCGGCTGAATTTTTTTGGAATATTTCAGCCACAGCAATTCAGTCATTTCCAAAAATAAGGCTATGGGGAAATATGCTGTTTTGCCCATATAAAAAAAAATCTGGCAACTTTTTTGTTTTCGTAGCTCCTGTGTTCATCCACTTTGGAAAAGCGACTTGAAATTTGGCAAGGGGTGGGGGAGGACTTTATGTCAGGGACGTGCCTTTTCTATTCCTGTGAAAATACATCCAAATTTGGCCAAGTTATAAATCTCAAGAATCGTGGTTCACAAAACTCAGTAGAGACTTGCTAGAGCTTCACAGTTAAATTCCCTGAAGACTCCACCTGCACTGAGCATGCTCTAGCCTGGGTTCCGTCAGGACTTTCCCTGCAATTGCAGCCGAGTTGCCAGTGGAACAGAGGTCAGAGAATCTGTCTCTCCTGTGCACTCAATGCTCCACCTGCTGGGCCCAGGCAGCATGGAGGAGGAAACTGCCCTATTCTTCTAGTGAAGAGGAGACAAGAGCCAGAACCAGAGGAGGGAGGGGAGTAGACTGAGACCAGGACCCTGGGGGCAGGGAGAGAGCAATCTTAATTAGGCCTCCATGTGCATAGGGATTATGATGCAGTCTTTAATTATGACCACATGCTATTTTTTCCACAAGATCCCTGCCTCATTCAGTTCACCAAATGAATGGTGCTCGTTTAATAAGCAGCTATTCAATATTTTGGTTTCAATGTATTGTTTAAACGAGCGATCCCATGCCTTACTTACTGTACACTATTCAAACCCAACTCCAAAGACAGAATTATCTTTGTGGGCTTTCCTATGGCACTCATCATTATGCTGAGTGCTTCACAGATATTAAATTATTTTCACAACACGCCGTAGACATGAGGAAGTATGGTTATCCACATTTTATAGATGGGGAACTGAGGCACAGCGAGATTAAGGTCAAGAGTATCCACTAATTTTGGGTGCCCTAGGTGAGATGCCTAGGACCTGATTTTTCAGAGTGCTTAGCATTATATAGCATTTTATATATTCAAAGCACAGCTTCTATACATGTGAGTTGCAGCTGTGGGCACTCAATACTTCTGTACATCAGACCAAAGGGTCGCAAGTCAGGCACCCAGAAAATAAGGAACACACAATTAGTGAATACCTGTGAAATGTTTGGTTAAAGTGATTTGCCTAGCATCACAGAGGGAGGGACAGAATCCAATTATCTAGGGCAGCATTCAACTGCCTTAACCATGAGATCATACTTTCATCTCCTACAACTCTGCCTCACTAGCTACACACCTTCCAACTTCTTCAACAAATGAAGCAGGAGTCCTACAGACAACAGACTCCTTCATTATACAACCCTGATTTATCTCCAGAGTAGGTCCATCCTGTGCAAAAAAAAATAGTAATGATATGACCACATAAAGACTGTATCATAACATATACACACAAGGGGTCCAAATTAATATGGCATCGACAACTTACATTCTGGCATTTCCTAACTTTTGAGTGCTTGACTTTGCAGCCTCACTAATGTTCTTTTAATGTAGTTTGTGTGGTTGTGTAATTATACTAAGATACATCGGTAGCTACTTTTCAGAGGTGCTGACAACCCTCAGTTCCCACTGAGTTCAACGAGAGTCTTCGATACCCAGCACTTCTGAAAATTAGACCCATGCCTTCTGTGTATGATTTAGTCTCCTCTGTAATAAAATGGAAAAGTTAGACTGGAATTCTCTTGTAGGAATGTAACTTGGTTCTTTATCAGGCAAATTAGGGGTCAGGCTTAGAACAATTTATGAAACAAACTAGAAACAAAGCTGACTGGTGTAAGTTTCATGTCTGCAATTTTTCACGCCCAAAAAAGTTTTATGTATAAATCTAGCTAAAAATGTCATACTTTAGCCTTTATAAAAGAGAAAAAAATCATCATGTATCTCCATTGTGTGTGACTGAAGGGATAACCTATTTAAAGGGTCATGGACACTGAATGGACCATGTCTAACAGAAAGCACTATTTACAATGGTTTTAGAACTACCTCAATGCTTTTGATCCTCAGCTCATTAGGATGAGAAAGTTTCTAGAAGTGAGACATTCCATCTGAAGGAAGAATTCACTGTCACTTCGTAAAAGTACCATGGTGCCTATTGCTTTGCAAGGAAATAAGCGTTAGGCAAAGACTTTTCAAAGCTATCCTACCGTTAAAACTAACTAATGTGCCAAGATCCTGCCTCAGAAGGGTGAAAATTGTTAGGAGTATATCCCTTTCAGGATAGAGACACCAAATAAAACCTCTCACAAACCTGGGGAACTAAAACAAATCAAACAATTGTTTTGAAATGAGAAAACAAATGTATTTAACATCTTACAGTCCTCAATATAAGCAAGCTCCTTGTAAATCTGGTTATTAAATTAGTGAAGGGAGAAAGATCTTATACAATATGCAACTGTGGTTGACATACCAGGACTCCTGGCATCTCTCAAGCAGGTAGGAGACTCCATATGAAGCAAAGCCTCTGCAGCTTCAATTGTTTTATCTGTGCAGTGCACATTGCTGCCATGAACTGATGCTTCCACTGCAAAATAATACAAAACATAATCATACAAGGTTATTTATAAGAGGGTCACAGGTGCTGTAATACAACCTCCTTACATGATTCAACATACATTTGAATTGTGTTGTACAAGGTGAAACCCAAGAGAAATCTGACAGATGTCATTACACCAAGGGCTTTATGCTAATAACAATAAAACATGTTTTAGATAGATCAAAGGCAACTAGAAACCAATGTCCCCACTTCTTAAACTGGATTTTGGTTAGTCAGTGAGAATACAGTTCCTGGTAGGTAACTAAGGGATTACAAGATAGGCCTTTGAGATTTGACTTCTGCCTTAATTTTAAACCAGAAAAAACTGATTTTTAATAAGGATAGTTATAGATAAACTGTTGTCTACACAAGGAGTTACTATTTAGATGCATAGCCAAGCACTGTCCCATTAAAGCCCAAGGGTCACCTAGTAATGTTTTCAGTTCATTTGGGCAGAACAGGTAAACAACAAAAAATGTAGTCTGCATAACAGATCTATCTGATTCTATGTTCTATTACCTCACCTTAACTACAACTTCACAGAGATGGGGGTTAAGAGTGTAAAGCTGCATAGTAGAAAACTGCTAAGTGAGAGCTGGGAAGAGAGAACGAACTACTAAATATTTCGCTTTCAACTTAAATCTTGCAAACACCAAGTTATTAAACAAAAAGTTTTAAAATTAAATCTAGCTGTAGCATACATTTCAAATTATACCTTGACACAGGACACATGTGTTAACATGAGCACAGCAATAGCATTTTTTCTAATAACAAGCAAGCTGAATTTTAAGTTTAAAATATCACTACATTCAAGGCCAATTCTCTACTCCTCTCCCTTGGACAAGGTTTTTAAAACCAGCAACTCCATAAACACCTGTTGCACATCACTGACACTCTCACCAAGGTACCCTGTCCCTCTCCAGTTACTCTTTCCATTTATGGAAATCTGCTCAAAGCTAAATCGTTCCTGCAAGGCAGCCAATGTCTGAGCGAATCTATCTTTAGAGTAAGCAGAGTCACCTATCTCCAGCGTCAATGAACTAAAGAGGATTCAACTAGTAACTCTACTGGAACTTCAAGACACCTATCCAATTACTAAACATTCTGGTGAACAACCTGACATCACTTAACTAAAAAGTAGGGAAAATACCCAAACTATGAACTATTACATCTGGTGCAGGAAAAATAAATTGTTCAGATATATACAAAGTTATGTGATACATGGGGGGGAATAAGGTCTCTTTCTAGCATGGTCTCCAGCTAATGTTACTAAAAGGCAGGGACTGAGAAATATACCGAACACCTACTTGCCAAAGGACTAAACATACTAGTCCAGAAGCACATATGAGAAGGGCATTATCAGCAAGGCCCTGGGACAATGCAGTGCCTTGATGAAAAACCTAGCTCCCCAATCAGCTGGCTACTGACATTTCTAAGAAGGAACTGATCCTGGACTCTAGTTATGGGCTTATCTTTTTGGAGTAGTAGGTGCCTGGTAAATTTGATGTTCCATCACTACTCTATAGCAGCCGGAAAGAAAAAAAAGCCCACTCCAGAGCATCCAGATTGCTGTGAGTTGAAATAGTCTCCACTACTTACTCATCCCCCCTCAACCTTAGCCGCTGTAAGAAGAGGAGGAAGGAATTCTCCAATACCCTCCCCACCTTCCCATGGCTGCTATTTTTGGATCCTCCTGCCTCTGCCCCTGCTCCTGCTAACATTTTCCCAAGCAGCGGCAACTTGAAATTGACATGATTCTGCCAGTTTCACTGGTGCCCAGCATTCTGAAGAGCAGCAATGAAAATTGACCAGTTTTGCACTGTCACTGTCCCCACACACGCAAAACAAACTTCTGTGTAAAAGCTTCCACTATACAGTAGTTGATGGCTCAGCCCCCACACTCAATAGGTAAAACTTTCCACCAGTCAGTCATAAGTAGAAATAAGAAAAGGAGTACTTGTGGCACCTTAGAGACTAACCAATTTATTTGAGCATAAGCTTTCGTGAGCTACAGCTCACTTCATCGGATGCATACTGTGGAAAGTACAGAAGACGTTTTTATACACACAAACCATGAAAAAATGGGTGATTATCACTACAAAAGGTTTTCTCTCCCCCCACCCCGCTCTCCTGCTGGTAATAGCTTATGTAAAGTGATCACTCTCCTTACAATGTGTATGATAATCAAGGTGGGCCTTCTCCCCCCCCAACACCCACCCCAAAACCCACTCTCCTGTTGGTAATAGCCCCCCCCCGCAAAAAAACACTCTCCTGTTGGTAATAGCTTATCTAAAGTGATCACTCTCCTTACAATGTGTATATTGGGGTGGGGGTGTTGGGGGGGGGGAGAAAACCTGGATTTGTGCTGGAAATGGCCCACCTTAATTATCATACACATTGTAAGGAGAGTGATCACTTTACATAAGCTATTACCAGCAGGAGAGCGGGGTGGGGGGAGAGAAAACCTTTTGTAGTGATAATCACCCATTTTTTCATGGCTTGTGTGTATAAAAACGTCTTCTGTACTTTCCACAGTATGCATCCGATGAAGTGAGCTGTAGCTCACGAAAGCTTATGCTCAAATAAATTGGTTAGTCTCTAAGGTGCCACAAGTACTCCTTTTCTTTTTGCAAATACAGACTAACACGGCTGTTACTCTGAAACCTGTCATAAGTAGAAATGCTATTCAATCAACTAATTATACAATTTCAATTCCACACCAGTCTGGAAACTAAAAATGCAAAGTTATATTTAATGCCGTGTTGCAGCAGTGTTGGTCCCAGGATACTAGTTATATTTTAGATAAAATAGACCCTAAAAAGCTTCCAAACAAGATCTAAAAATTATTCTGATACTTTCCCCTGTGGTCAGCTGTGAAAATTTTCATTTTGTTTTCATTTGCTTTGTCTTAGGAATTATTGTTTGCAGTATTGCTAGTTAGCAGCCTATACCTTTTCAAGATTTATTGTTCTGTACATAAATGCATTATATGAATACAAAACAATTTATGATGGATTTAAGTTCTAAGTAAACTAATTTATACTACTTCTAATTTAATAAAATTGTGTACATCTGTATAAATTTCACATCTGAAGTTGTTAGTCATTTTTTACAGGTGGTACTGGGTTCTGCTCTGCAGTTGAGGAGCACTTGACCTATCACAGGAGCAGAGGCACAAAAGATAGCTTCAAATCACTTTTGCACATCCCCAGTACTGGGGCTGTTTGGGTGCCAGTATAGTCCCAGCTGTACGTAAGAGCAGAGGTTCTCAACCTTTTTCTTTCCGAGTCCCCCGCCCCCCAAAAAATGTTATAAAAACTCCACAGCCCACCTGTACCAAAACAACTGTTTTTCTGCATATCCAGTAAATTAAAAGCTGTATTAAATGGCTAGTTACACAGTTAAACACACACAAACAATATATTTTAAAAAATGGACAATAGAGGCACAAAAATTAAAAAACTGAATTTGTTTTATTCTGTGAAACTTGTTGAGGGTGCTAATCAACAATTCTGTCAAGACATGGGGGAGTATCTTTGACATGCACATGCACAGGTCATGGTCAATGTTCATCCTGATTTGGTACTTCATTTTCATTGATATCATGGCTGAAAATCTGGCTTTGCATAAGTAGATGGTATTAAAGGGGATCAAAATTTTCAGCGCAGCAGAAGCAGCATTGATGAATACATAAGAACACTCATATCAAAATGTCTCCAGCAGCATGTATTTGAACCTGGTTCTGAGGGAGCTGTCTGACAAAATGTCAGTGAGCTCTTCTAACAGTTCTGATGGCATGGGAATGGAAGTTTATCTTCAATGTTCTCACTGTAGCCCACGTGTGTAGCCGTTTCTTCTTTTGTGAGTTCAGGAAAATAATCATTAAATTTGTTAAGCAGACTAGACAGATGCGCTGCTAGCTGAGGTTTAATTACGTCCAAGTTAATGTTTCATTCCTGAATAAAAGAATGTATGAGCTCAAACATATCAGTAGTGCCCCCACAGACATGAACTTTCCAAAGTTGTAGTTTTCTTTTGAATGCCTTAATTGTTTCACGGTGGGCAATAAAATTAATGTTCCCATCTTGCATCATTTTCATTCATCTTATTCATTGAATAGGTCTGTAAGGTAACCCAGTTTTGCCAGCCACACGTGATCTCAGCAAGTTCAGGATTCTTATCATCTAAGAAAGTACGTAACTCTTCCTTGAGATTAAATATATGGGCAAGCATTCTGCCTCAAGATAGCCATCTCACCTCTGTATGCATGACCAAGGAATGGTGCTCTGTACCCACTTCCTCACAAAGTGCAGCAAAACAGCTGGAGTTTGTTGCTCTGGATTTAATAAAATTAATGAGTTACCGCTGCATTCAGAACACTGTGAAGACTTGGTTCAATATCTTTTGCAGCAAGCACCTCTTGGTGTAGAAAGCAGCGTGTCCAAATAGCGCAAGGTACAAAGGCTTTTATTTTTTGCATAACACCAGACTGCTTTCTGGTCACTGCTGTGGCTCCATCAGTGCAGACCTGAATGCAATTAGTTCAACTGATTTTGCTGAAATCATAAAATCATCTAACAGTCTGAAAATGTCATCTGACTTTGTTGTTGCCTTGAGCTCTTTGTAAAACAAAAAAATCTTCATTTCCTTATTCCACACACACACACACACCAAACACAGGCAAGTAAATGGGACATTTTCTAAATGTCTGTGGATTCATCTAGTTGTATAGCAACATCATTGTCACGCAGCCGATCAATACACTGTGAGACTATGTCTTCTGACATAGAAGTGATCTGTTGTTTGACAGTGTCATTTGACATTGGCATTTTTGTCAGTACCTTGGCCTTCTCCTCTCCAAACACTTCCTTTGTTATTTCAATAGCACACGACATTATCAAAGTCTCAGCAATTGTTTATGATTTTTTTGTTTTAGCAATTTTCTGCGCTACTATGAAGGATAACCTTAAAAGCTTTTTATCCACAGTAGTTATGGATTTCATTACTGCTTTAGTACCAAGCAGTTCCTTGGTCTTTCGCTTATCCTTATATAGTTCATGTTTTGTAATTAAATGTCTCTGTAATTTGGAGGGCGTCAAACATTCATTGGACAGTACTTGTGCACAAATTTCACACTGCGGTTGAGGTACATCTCCACTTCAAGAATAAAACCAAAATTCAAATAGATGTCTTTGTATTTCCTAAATTTTGCAAGGCTAATAGCTTTATTCTTCTTAGTCACATCACCTCCTCTGTGTTCTTCACCCCTTATGGTAGTTGAACATGTTGAAGGAAGTTCAGTATTATCACTCTGTGGGTTTTGTTGTTTTGAAGCTGATGGTCAAATTAAAAATGTATCCATATTTGATATATATTGTTTACGTTTACAACAATTTTCCCTGTCCTGTGTAACTTGTCCTGCTCCCACTGAAATAGTAAATGGAGCTATGTAACCTGCAAGGCTGGTGTTAGATTCCCTGGGTCCAGGGAAGAAGCAAACTGGAGTGACCCTTGCATGCTCGTCTCTGGAGGAGGAGCAAGTGCTGGGTGAGAAGACACTGAGGCTGACCTACAGGCGGGGTTGCCCCCATCCCAGGGGCTGATGATGAAGATTGAGCCCCACCTCCCAGGGGCATATGCTTTGGATTCAGCCCAATGTCAACTGTCATTAAATAATAACTGTCCTCTCCCATTGTCTGATCACCCCCCATAATTTCCCCAAACTGAAAATTGATAAAAATACAAAAATTCTTAAAAATTAACACTGATCAATTTAAATTATTAAAAACAAAAGACCCTGAGTTCTGCCAACCCTAAGTACACTATTTTTTAAAACTCCTCTCATCTACCTCTGCATATGTACTATGTGTGTAAAATTCTGTAAAGTACTTAAGTAACCATATAAAAGCATCAGACCAAACATTACAATGTCCCCATCTTGATGGACAAAAAGGGTGTGTTTTTCAATCATGTTAGTTTAATCAAGTTAGCTTAAGATGATCTAAAAGCCCTTTTAAACATTCGTTAAGACAGAGGCCATCACCTTTAAAGCCATGTTAGCTAGCCATGCTCTCCCCTAGGCTTCAACACAGCCATCTAACACAGCTTCAAAACTGTTAGTCTGCCTAAAGAGCATTAAGAGGGCTTTTCAAACATGCAAAGTTAATATAACTGAACACACACAATTGCAGGGAGAAAAAAAAAAATCACCCTATATGATAATTTTCATTTCTTAATGCCAAACATGTACATTTGTGCTTGATCTCTTAAGAGGCACAGTCCAGAACTCACAGCCCAGGCGGAAGAGAGGCGCTTTTTGTCCTCCTCCCAGGCATTTCTGGGGAGTTGGAGCAGCCCTTGTGGTAATACAGATAGCTCTGACGATCAGTCTCAATTACAGTAATGTGTCTCAATCTCTGCAGCACTCCCATTCCAACCCCTTCTTTGGCACAGGCTTGTGAGAGGTCCCAGGATGGCAGCTTTATGGCTATGTTCCACGGTTCCTGTGCTGGAGGAATCCTTCTCTTCCTGAAACCATTTTAGAGCCCCTTTACATCTCTCCAGTCCCTTTTACACTAGACCAGTTTTGTCAAAGACTATTCTAAAAGTCTTTTTTATTCTCAAAATTGTAGTGTGTGTCTGGCAGGAACAGAAACTGGTGAAGCTTTGTAACAGAAAGGGGAACTATAAGAGATATCCTGGAGATTTAATTGGGGAGAAGACTCCCTTTGCCAGCACTGCCATTGCTGCCAAAACAGCAGATGAGACAAATAAGCCAGTTGGCTGACCTTGAAGTCACCAAGAGATCTGGGTGATAAAGCAGAGCAGGTCATTAGACTGCACTCCTCACCACCACCACCACCTTTTTTATCATGTCACCAGGTAAGAGTAGTAAAGAAGGGAGGAAAAGAGGTGCCCCAATAAAATCCAAAACCAGTCATAAACAAACAAACACTCTCACAGGGAAAAATAATTCAGAAGGCGCTACACAGCAAAATGCCTTTCAACAACATTGAATGACTGTCTGGAGTAGCCAACTTTTATTACGTTAGAAACCTCAATTCTCTCTCAACACCTATCATTATGATACATAAGCACTACACCATAGTAAGACAATCTCCTTTTATTTGATTAGGAAAAAAATACTTCTTTACATTTTTTAACATACATGCATAGGTACCTATTCAGCGCAAACGGAAATATCTTTATAACTATACTACTCACTTGCACGTCTGAAAAACTCAATGTAATAAATATCAACTGTATTGATTAATCAATTCAATAAAGACCTAGCTCTGATACCTTAAAAAAAATCGCCTATGAATGAATTACTACCTGCCCAAAGGAGACTAAATAATTCGCTCATGTGGAGATAAAGTTTGTAAAACTGGGTAACAGAATCACAGGAAATGACACTTACCTATTTGGAATAGTTAAAAACTAACATGACGCTCACATTCCATTCTTTACACCAAGTTTTATCTTACTACGTATATGAAACAACTTGATTCTCTCGCACCTTTTAGACAGTTTATAAAATGATGGCATCTACTGAAATGTTTTGTGGAGAAAAAAATTAATTCCTCTTAAAAAAAAAAAAAAGGTATGAACAATCCAACATGCCGAGTGGCTCTTTCTAATCCCTCACCACTAGGAGAGTTAACAGAGTAAAGAAATCAGGAGAGTTTTAATTATTAAAAAGTAGTAAGTACGTCAGTGTTTCTGTTCACTATTACCTAAATGTCGTCTTATTTCATTTCCATCTTTCTAAACAAACATTATGCACAGTAGATTATACAAGGCTCTCAACAGCTGTTACAAAACACCAAACTTGGTAAGTAAGTCTGACAGTGCTGTGCTTCAGCATTACAGAGCAGAATACTGGCAACGTATCCAGTTTTAAAACTAAGAGCATTGTTACAAATAAAATATAGTAACAAAATGAGCTAAAGCAAATAGAAATAAAGCCTGGATTTTTTTTAAGGCTAGTTTAAAAAAAACAACAATTATGCAACAGATCCCTTCCAGTCTTTTTATCTTGATAGCTATCATTACATGGTCAACATTTAACTGCTGCAGCTGATTTACAATACCTTATTATTTAATACCATGTCGCAACTAGAGCAATACTTTAGTGAAGAATTCATAATTCCAAGCATTGAAACTGGACAAATACATGAATGGCAAATGTATTCTAAATGATTTCATAAAGGTCTACAGAAGAACATTATTTTACTTCAATATTTCACATAAAAGAGAAAAACTAAATGTTAGTATTTAAATGATAATTTAATTAAATAGCTAAACTGTGTCTGCATGTATTCATTTAATACTCAGGAACTTTCAGAACAGAATATGCCCACTTGCTGAAAGCAATTTTAGACTATTGGGTGGTTCTTGATAGAAATTTGTTCAGAAATCTAAAAGGGCAGTTTATTTGTAGAACATTTTGAATTCTAGTAATCTGAACTAACTACTTTAAGACTGTCATCTGAAAAATACTTCAGAGTGATAATGAAATCACTTCAGAAAAACAAAACTGAAGAGTAGAAACAAGAATAAATGTTTCCAAACACTAATTTTTGTACAGATATTAGCAAATTATCAGGCCAACATCGAGAGAAATATTTTGCTCTTATGGCCACAATTATTTTTTTTAAATTTTAAGATCAATTCATACCACCAAAGATCAGGACGAACTTTTGAGTCTTGCCACTTTTGAGGTGCGTCTTTGCCCAGGCCTTCATATAGTAACCACAGACTAGCTAGAAATTTTTGCTCTCAGAAACACGTATTAGAAGACCCCCTGAACAGAAAAGCCAAAGCACTAAAGAGTACAATTTCTTAGGATAAAGGCTTCGTTGTCCTAAATCAATTTGACATCATGTAGATACATTAAAATAAGTAGATAAATATGGTGTCTATATACTATGGTGATGGGCATACTAGAATTGTACAGATACTCATATTGCAGTCGTGGAAATGGCTACCAATTAGTTAAAGGGTAGATAAAGACAGACGTTGTGCCCACCACTTCTGCTAAGTAAGGAAATACCTTGCAAACATCTAGGCCTATTCTACTCTAAAGAAATTAAACCAGTGAAAGGTCCCAGCACATTTGTAGAACACTATGTCCACACACAAAAATATCCCAGACAGCCTACCAAGATCTAATAACTGGTTTAAGACACTTTTTAGCAGGCTTAATAAAGTCAAGTCAAAATCATCTGGCTGCTACTGTGGATGCACATAAACTGAAAGCATTCAGCTAATGCTCCCACTATTGTCCCTGTGGCTTTGTGAAACCCGCCAAAATGCACTACTTCTGGGAGCTCAGCTAGGATGAATACCCAGCAGGAATTGAAAAATAAACTGTTTAGGATAGGGCTTCTGTAAATGTGAGGCAAAATTTATATTCAGGATGGCTAGTGTGAACACATTGTTTATGCTTAAACTGATTCAGTTACAAACAGTTCAATTCTCTAGTGAAGACAAGGTCTTGGGCCACAACCAGCTCACCCTATTCACCTTTGTAAGTCCCACTGAAGTCATTCGGCCTACTCTACTTGCCTAAGGCAACAAGGATTTAATCTTCAAATTGCATCTTTCTAAATGATTTAACACCATTAACAGCTCTAGTATTAAGAACAAAAGATAAAAGAACACTAAATTTAAATACACCACTAGTGTTGATCAGGCAATCCTATCCCTACTATTCTTTGTATTCTCTTGGCTTGCTTAAGATGATTCAGACTTCAGTTGTTCCTAGTTTCATACTCTTTTTTTTCCCCCACCAGTGAAAACTGTGGTAACCATTCGGATTTAACCAAATTTAGGTAATTTTATGCAGAATATTTTGGTTAGCAAGGGGCAAGTTCTGTTGGAGGTGAGCTGCTTTTTTTCCTGCATTTTCTTCTTCTTCTTCTAACTCCTATTGGAGTGTCTATTGCTTTTGATTGACAGTGCTTTTTATTTATTATAAATCCAAACACAAATATCGCTCTTTTAAAAATCTGAATTTTAAGAAGTTAAATGAAATAAACAAGCTCATCTTAAATAGTTTGAGGTGTGTGTTGGGCACAGGAGAGACGGGGAGTTCTGTGTACAATAGAAGAGATCTGATTTTACCAAAAACATTTTAATATTCCTTTAGTACACTGATAGACAACAGAGCATTTACATATCAAATGTGTCCATTGTAGTTGTCTCCCAAAGTAAGCAGTAACAATTATTAAATAACATTTAAAAAAATCAAATTAATATTCAACTTGTCAGAGTCTGATTGAACTACATGGTGGTGTCTAATTTAAACTCAAAATTCCAGAGACTTCTTGACTCCATCCTGCAATCCATCCTCCATCGATTGCCTCCAGTTTTAAATACTAGGCCTCTATGAAACCTTCTATGTGACTACTCATGAGTAAGGACACCAGAATTGTATCCTTAAGTTGTAAAGGAAGGACAATGGAGAGAGAAGCATGCCAAATCAACCCAATTGCCTTCTCTGACAAGGTTAATGGCCTAGCAGTGGGTGGGGGGATGCAGCAGATGTTATGTGTCTTGATTTTAATTAAGCTTTTGACACAGTCCCATATGACATTCTCATAAACAAACTAGGGAAATTACAATTAGGTGGATATACAACTATTAGGTGGATATACAACTTGTTGAAAGACCGTACTCAAAGAGTAGTTATCAATGGTTTGCTGTCAAACTGGGAGGGCATATCTAGTGGGGTCCCACAGGGGTCAGTCCTGGGCCTGGTACTATTCAATATTTTCATTAATGACTTGGATAATGGAGTGGAGAATATGTGTATACAATTTTCACAGGACACCAAACTTGGAGGGGTTGCAAGCACTTTGGAGGACAGGATTAGAATTCAAAACAACCTGGACAAATTGAAGAATTGATCTGAAATCAACAAGACGAAATTCAATGAGGAACGAAAAATCAAATTCACAACTACAAAATGGGGAATAACTGGCCAGGCAGCAGTACTGCTGAAAAAGATCTGGGGTTCATAGTGGATCACAAACTGAGTATGAGTCAGGAATGTGATATGGTTACAAAAAAGGCTAATATTCTGGGCTGCATTAAGAGGACTGCCATATGTAAAACACAGGAGGTAATTTTTCAGCTCTATTCAACATTGGTGAGGCCTCAGCTGTCCTCCATTCTCGGCAGCATACTTTAGGAAAAATCCATACAAACTGGAAAGTCCAGAGATGAGCAACAAAAATGATAAAAAGTTTAGAGAACCTGACCTATGAGGAAAGATTTAAAAACTGGGCATGTTTAGTCAAAAGACTAAGGGGGAACCTGAGAATGCTCTTCAAATACATTAAGGGCTGCTATAAAGACAATTGTGATCAACTGTTCACAAGGTTCACTGAAGATAGGACATAAAACAATAGGCTTAATCTGCAGCAACGGAGATTTAGGTTAAATATTGGGAAAATCTTTGTAACTGTAAGGGTAGTTAAGCTTTGAAATATGTTTTGAAGGGAGACTGCAATGGAAGTTTTGAAAAACAGGTTGGACAAAAACCTGAGAAGTGGTGGTCTAGATTTACTTGGTCCTGCCACAGTGCAAGGGGCTGGACTTAATGACTTCTCGAAGTTCTATCCAACCCAACACTTCTATGATTCTATACGTGACATCACAGTCCTAATGATGAAGTCAGCAGTAAAATGTTTATACTGTATCCCAGCTTTAGTTCATTCTTAAAATGCTAATGAACATGGATTAATCTTTGTTTTCAAATATTTCTAAATACATTTCCAGAATGTTTTTGTATGGTATACTTTTGTTGTCATTCATGAAATGTGTTCCAAAAGGCATGCAACACCTTAAAAATACTTTAATTTTAAGTCAAAATTTGTACAATTTACATTTTAATCAAAAAAACTGGGCACATTATGTGGATTTATGCCTGACTTTAAATACATTTAACAGTATTCCAGACAGGTGTGAAGTCTCCAGTCTCAATACTCTAACAGTGGATTCTGTCTATACATCATGGTTTTACAGATAAGGAGCAGTTATGGGAATGAAGAAGAAAAGTGTTAATACTGTACCTCTACAGACATGCAAATAAAATTTATTTTTTATAGACTTATAAATGAAAGAACATTAGCATCCTGCTGCTGGTTGTGCAGATAACTTCTTGGAACAGTGGTTCTCAATTTTTTTCCAATTCTAGGACTCTTTCTATACAAGGACACTGCCTTCCCCTTGCTTCCCAGGTTC
The DNA here is from genome assembly GCF_965152275.1 of Natator depressus. NCBI lineage: Eukaryota > Metazoa > Chordata > Testudines > Cheloniidae > Natator > Natator depressus. Next base: position 50,915,432 of record NC_134237.1, read on the forward strand.
TCCAACCCATCTTCCTGGGACCCCGTTCTCATTTAGCAATATTGGAAGGGCAATATCACAACCCTGTTACACCTGTTTGAGACATACGTATACACAGACAAGTTGAGAACCCATTATTTTGAAAAATTATAACACTGCTATATTTATAATTATTTGCAAACAAAAAGTAATAATTTCACTCAGATCCTCTGTCACCCTATGCAGGTCCAACCACTTTTTTCTCTATTCTCCCCACCTCCACACTAAATATACAGGATGATGGCTTCAGTGTATAAGTGATGACCAAATGGAATTTCCCTGGGATATGTTTAGTTGACTGGAGGCATCATTGTTGAGCTACATAAGATTACCTCTCTCAGTGGTCTGAAGATGCTACTTCATTACATTCCCAGTCTCTCTCTCTTTTTTTTTTTTTTTGCTTAGGAGCCACAAGAACCTATGCCTTCTATACAGCTAGGGGTGAATAAAGGTGAGAATACATGGTTCTGGGCCAGGAGAACGCAAGATTTGTATCCAAGGGGGGGACCCACAACCATCCTCCATAAAAAGTGGGAAGCAGGATAGCAGCGGCAGCAAGGCAGTAATGCTTGGAGAATTTTGATTTACTGTAGAAGATCCTTTGGTTGAAATGAATGTGATCCCCTTAATCCATCACCGCAGGTGGGACGGCAAAACCACTCAAGTGATATTTTAATCACAGGGATGTTAAGGAGACAGCTTTCAGTTGGGCTAGACTACAGAGAGAGACTTAAGTTTGCAAGTTTCTCTGTTAATGTAACTGTAGAAGCGTGTTCGGCACGTCTGTGTAGCACACCATGCCCAACGCTTTCCATTACGTTCAGTTTGCTACAGACCACCGTAGCCCCTGCCGCACATATACCCTGCTGGGGGGCGTGGCGGGAAGGTCGAGTCTTCCTTCCGGGCCGTAGGGGGAGGCTGTTGAGGCAGGAGCCCCACGCGCGCTGGTGGAGAAGCGGAGCTGCCTGCTGCAGAGCCAGTGCCTGAAGCATGGGTGCATGGACCCAAACCCGGGCTGGGCCCGCTCACTACAGCTCCAAGCGAGGGGCGGGCAAAAGTCACTCCCACCTCACGAGGAGACTGTCCGCTTCCCTCACCTCTGGCCGGCTTGACACTGAACTTCTCCCGCGGCCAAGCACGGAGACGGCCCCGTCCCAACCGCGCTCCCCCCAGCACTCAGCCATCCCCTTACCCCCCCCCCCCACTTCCGTGTTTACAACCCTCTTCCCTCCAATTCCATACGCGCATTGTCAGCGCCACGGGGAGCTGCCACTCACCCTCCTACGCCGCTCGCATTGGTCGGGCCGGGCCGAGCCCCGCCTCCAAAGACCTCAGCGCTCTGATTCCGAACGTCCCCGGTAGTTGATTGGTGAGCGGGGCTCTCACTCCCCCCGAACTCGGGCCCCTGAGGGTGCTCGGCGCTTCCGCTATGGGGTTTTGTGGGGGAGGGGGAGACTGACTTTCCTTTATCACCCCCGTGCACTGCCCCCCCCGGCCGCACACGTGGGCCGGGCAATCTCCCTGCAGCTCCCGAGCCTGCCCCGCCTCAGCAGCACAGATCCAAGCCCCTGCGAGAGGGGAATTTAAAGGGCACAGGAACAACGGGCTCAGGGTACAGCACCCCCGGGCCGCACGAAGCCCGCCAGTCCGAAGAACGGGGCAACTGCCCCCACCCCGACCAACGCAGGGAGGGGACGAGTGTTTGCGCGGGGAAGCGGCTGCCCACGGCCTCTCTGCTCAGACAGCGTGGCGGCAGCGGCGGGAGGAGGGACGGCAGGGAGGGAGGAGGTCGGACAAACCCACACACTTCCTGGTTCTCTCCCTAGCAGCACAAACCCCACAAAACTCCGCTACCCGCCCCGCCACAACTTCCCCAAAGGCAGGGGCTCCCCTGCGCAGACACAGGTGCCCGCCGGCCTGCTGCCCAGCCCCATACCAACCAGGTTGCTACCCAAGGTGATCACTTCCTGATTTGTCCTCCATTGCTTCAGCACTGCAGCCGCCCCCGGCCCAAAGGGTGCGCAGCTACCCTCGCAGCCCCCGGCGCGCACCCCCGAGGCGGAGAGGAAACTTGTGCGGGGTACCTACCGGCTCGGATGAGCAGGTCGAGCTGGTTCGTGGGCCCCTCATGCAGAGAAGTCGCCATGTTTATGGGGCTGGAGCAGCTTCACATTGACTCTCAGGGAGCGCAGAGCGGGCGGGCTCGGTCACACGCGGCCCCAACGCGGGGCGGGCACACGGCGCGGATCCTTCCGCACACCGAGCGGCCCGCCAGCCAGCCCAGCGCGGGTCACCCCCACAACACAACGCGGCGGCTGGGGAGCGCTTCCTCCAGCACAGCGCACGCGATCCTTCCGCCGCCAGCCTCAGACAGGAAGTGGCGGGCTGCCACTCACAGCAGCAACAGAGAGCAAGCGACGGAGCCCACGGCGCGGGAGGGGGCAAGGGCAGGCCGGGAAACAGACACCTGCAGCTGGGGAGGAGGCAGGGGAGTGGCACCGCTGCTGGCTGCACCGAGTAGCTAATGCTGTGCCCGGTTCCCCTCGACAGGCTCCGGCAGCCCGGGGCAGGTCCCAGCATTCCCTTTGCTAACGCGGCAGTCGCAGCGGAGGAGCCCTGCACAGCTCGCCGTTGCCCCTGTGCAGAAGGCAGGACTCCGCACTAACGCAGCGGCCCTGCCTGGGGTGTCTGCGGACTGTGGGTAGCGGAGGCTCGTGCCCATTGCACTGCGGAGCATCCTCTCCGCCCTTCTCAGCTCAATTGGGAGCAGGCAGGTGAGCGACAACTTTCTTCAAACGTCCCCGCTGCCAGCGAGGTGGCACCTGCTCGGCAGGCGAGAGCCAGCCCCGAGGAGGGCCAACGGCGGGTCCCTGTGCAGAGAGAAGCGAGTCCGGGGCCGACAGGAAGGATCGCGCAGAATGGCAGTAGGCTCCTCACCCGTGCTGTCAGCGAGGCGGCTTTGCTCATGCAACGCATCTTCCTCCGAGGAGTCTAGCCTTTATATGAAAGGGAGGGAGCTTTGTGCCATTAGGTGTCCAGGCTCTGTCTCCCCATTCCTCCTGGAGCACTGGAGGAGTTGGAGATCATGAAAGGCTTCCCAAACGTCCGCAGACCAGAATCAGGAAGACATATGAAAGTCAGCCGCAGGCTAAAATGCATTCTTCCAGCACTGCGTTGTTGCCTGTGTCCACTCCAAAGTAGTTTAACAAAGAAACTTTGCAAGAGATTGGTAAATTAGGTTGAGATTCAGTTCCACAAACAAATTCTGGATGAGCCTTAGCTACTGCCATGGATGTATTAAAAAAAATTAAGCTGTCCCTCAACTCTAGCCTAACTGCTAAACTCTGTTTACCTTCACCTTTAACTCACAACAGTTAGCCACAACAGTTGACTATTTCAAGAGAACTGGGATTATATTATAATTCACTGTAGTCTCACACTTCATAAATACAATGAGTTACTCATTCAGATTTGGCAGAAATATTTTTTCTGGACCAGCTAGCTCTGTGAAGTCCATCTCTAAGACTTGTTGATAGAAGATGTGCCAAGGTATAGCATTTCTCCCACTGCATGTAGAATTCCTCCACCTGACAATAATTCAATCACAGCATCTACTTAAGATTCTTATTACTGAGAGAGACCATAGATACACTGAGGTTGCTAGCTTCCATCAGTCTTAGAACTGGAAGACTCCAACAGCTTTATAACCTTCCCTCTAGGAATTGTGAAAAGTTCCAGGTCTTGTCCTAGGCAAACTCCAGGTCTTCATTTAGACAAATGAAAGGCAGCCACTGTGCATTGACTTTTCTATGAGAAAGATCATGTCCAAACACGGTTAGGTCTAGCTACTAGTTATCTACCAAATAATGGCATGACTCTTTCTTAGGAAATTTTAACCCTTCCCACCAAATCAGGTTAAACCTCATAGCAAATGAGCTGTACTTAGATTAGCAACTGTAGGCACCTTGATCTTATATCAATAAGCATTTTGACTTTAAGGAGTGTGATTCTACTCTAAAAACTGAATAACTGTTCTTTAATATCTAAAGAGCAGATTACTTAGTGGCAAAATCCAGCCTTCCACTGCCTGACATGAAAGGAAGTACCTACAGAAGCAATACTGAGAGAATTTCCATCCTTTGTTTACTGATAAGAGTCCACCTATAAACTATACTGTAATCTAGCTGAAACTGAAACAGTGTGTAGTGGGAGCAGTTATCAACATCAGCAAAATTATGCTACATATTGAAGTTTTTTCAACAGTGTCTCACTGTGACTTTAAAAAGTACCCAACTGGGTATAAGCACTATATCCAGTGCACTGGGACTTTTCAGAAGGAATCTTTATCTAGGGTTCTCAACCTTTTTCTTTCTGAGGCACCCCACAACATGCTATAAGAATTCCAGGGCCTGGCCAGGTTGGGGGGAGGGACGACTCCAGCATAGGCATAGTTTGACTTCTATTTTGGGTAGGCAGGGGCCAGCTCTGCACAGCAGCATCTGGGGAGGGAGTGCCACTTCTTCTCCCTGACTCACCTCAGCAGGCCACCTGCCTGTCTGGTGGGGTGGGAGGGGGAGGACACAACCAAAAATTATAACTCAAAAGGTGGGGGGCTCACCCCAAAAAGTTTGGAAAAAGCTCAAGGAGAGGGATAGCTAGGGGCTGCGTGCAGGCAGGAGGGTAGCTCAGGGTGCAAGAAGAGGGGGCTGTGTGCCAGGAGACAACGGGGGGGGGGGAGGAGGGGGCGGGAAAAGTGTGGAGCTGGACCAGGACTGCCATGCTTTGTGTTGTAGTTTTTTGGGGGGGCAGGAGCAACAGTCCCTGTGCCCCCCCAACTCTGCACATGGGCTCAGGGCTTCTGCCCCATGGAGGGCACTGTGGCTTGGGGCTCCCGGATTCAGCCCCGCTGCTCCCAGCTTCAGCCCTGCAGGGGATACCTAGGATTGGAGCTTCAGCACCACGGGAAGTGCTAGGGCTCAGGCTCTGGGTTTTAGCTGTGGGGGCCCATGGTCCCCCAGAAAGGGTTCATGGACCCCCTGTTAAGAACCACTGATCAAGACAGTATGTTTTGCTCAAAGCAGCTTCTTTCATACATCTGCCAGCTACACAGGGCCCCATCATGTGTAGAGTAAATGTCCTCCTATGGCTTCCCTTAACTTTTTTAGAAGGGGTCTCTATTCCTTCTATCAAGTGTTGTTTTTTTTTAAAAAAAAAATATAGCAGTCACATCAGCCAGAAAGTTCTAGAAAGTCATAAGACCGGCCCTACTGGGTCAGACCAAAGGTCCATCTCGCCCAGTATCCTGTCTTCCGACAATGCCCAGTGCCAGGTGCTCCAGAGGGAATGAACAGACCAGGTAATCATCAAGTGATACATCCCCTATTACTCATTCCTAGCTTCTGGCAGACAGAGGCTAGGGACACCATTCCTGCCCATCCTGGCAAATAGCCATTGATAGACCTATCCTCCATGAATTTATCTAGTTCTTTTTTGAACCCTGTTATGGTCTTGGCCTTCACAACATCCTCTGGGAAGGAGTTCCACAGGTTGACTATGCGTTGTGTAAAAAAATACTTCCTTTTATTTGTTTTAAACCTACTGCCTATTAATTTCATTTGGTGACCCCTAGTTCTTGTGTTATGAGAAGTAGTAAACAACACTTCCTTATCTACTTTCTCTACACCAGTCATGATTTTATAGATCATATCATATCTCCCCTTAGCTGTTTCTTTTCCAAGCTGAAAAGTCCCAGTTTTATTAATCTCGCCTCAGGCGGAAGCCATTCCATACCCCTAATAATTTTTGTTGCACTTTTCTGAACCTTTTCAAAGTCCAATATATCTTTTTTGAGATGGGGGTGACCATACCTGCATATAGTATTCAAGATGTGGGCGTACCATAGATTTATATAGAGACAACATGATATTTTCTGTCCTTTTACGGAAAGTAAAAAAAATAAAATAAAATCTAAACGCTAAAGCATTTAGGAGAGTTAGCCCATCAGAGTTTGCATACTGGCAGTGAGGGATCTAGATACTGAAGACCTTTTGTTCATCCATCGGATGACATGAGTCACACAAGGCAAACAGATTCTCTTCTGCACATAGATAATCTATGTATTAGGGGCATTTGAGGTGGACACATCCCCTTAGCAAGCAACCTGCAATACAGCCACATGGTCCTTCATAAAACACTTGTTGAGATGCAGGCCTCAACAGGGGAGGATTATATTGCATACTCTAGTGTCTCACTCACTCCATCAGGAGAGCCTACATGCATTGTTTTTTCAATTTTCGGATATGTATTAGGGAGGAAAACAATTTAACCTGTTTACATGCTACTGCTAAACTCAGCTCTATGAACCTTTCTGTGCTGAAGAACAGGAAAATGGGCATGCCTACAGAAACTTCCATCTTCAATTAGTGACGTCCACATCTATGACCAACTCTTAAGAAATAATTATTTAGTAGCTAAGTCAATAATAGTTCACATTCCCAATGTGCTAAGGTATATTAATAGATTATTATTAATATTTTACTCTTAAGAACTTCAGAGTAGTAGAAAGATGGGAAATCATCTCACCAAGATAATCTCTTTCTTCCAATAAGTAGAGACCTTGTGGTTTATGCTGGGTCCAGAAACCTGTACAGCCCTCTTGATTAAGGGCCACTTTTATACAAGCAGCCCACCAAACACCAGCTGACAGCTCTGAATGCCACCCTGAGCCTCTAGGTATGCTCTAGGAGCTAGCAGCCCTGCCAAGGTTCCACCTTCTAGTAAAAGAAGTCCCTCTAGCTTTAAGCCTTTTTCTACTGAAGCTGAGCCATCACCTTCTCACCTGTGTGGAAGGAAAAGATCCAGGGCAGATGTGGGAAACAATACCTATGTAAATAGAGCAGTACAGAGCATATAGCAGAAGCAGCCCAATGATACACTTCATGTTCGATACACTGTCCATACAAGTAAAATTCTAGTTATGCCAAAACTACAAGTTTGAAGAAATGTCCACTTTAAATCTTGAACCCACAACAGACCGCTCCTGGAAGGTGGATTTACAGCAAGTTATGTGGCAAATAGTGCTTACACAATGAGAGTACAATTATCCTGTGTCTGAATACTGTCATCCATAAACAGGAAAAGTAGCTCTTCAGATAGAAGAGTATTGTGAAGATGCACTGCCTAAATTATAGCCCCATCTATTATCATGCAATGTAGTAAGACTTTGTTGGGGCACAAGCAGGTATGGACTAAAACTTTCACATGATAAAGCCCTGTGATTTCAGCTCAGCCTGGCTGCTTACCAGAACTCTCTCTCCACTACATGTCCAGTTAGCATTTAGAACACTAATGTATTCATGTAGTTAGATCTAGGGGAAAACAGGGTTCACAGATTGCATTTAAACACCAGTTCAGCTATCTTACATAAGAATGGCCATACTGGGTCAGACCCAAAGTCCATCCACCCCAGTATCCTGTCTTCCAACCACAGCCAATGCCAGGTGCTTCAGAGGGAATTAGCAGAACAGATAATCAAGTGATCTATCCCATCGCCTATTCCCAGCTTCTGGCAAACAGAGGCTAGGGACACCATCCCTGCCCATCCTGGCTAATAGCCATTTAATTGAGGACCTATCCTCAATTAATTTATCTAGTTCTTTTTTGAACTCTGTTATAGTCTTGACCATTACAACATCTGGCAAAGAGTTCCACAGGTTGACTGTACGTTGTGTGAAGAAATACTTCCTTTTGCTTGTTTTAAACAAGCAGCCTATTAATTTAATTTGGTTCTTGCTTTCCAAGAACTAGATCCTTAAAGGAAATGGATCACTGTCCCTTGTAACTCCATAAAATAAGATTTCCTTGTAATAACTAAAACAAGAATAGGCTGTTATACCCTATCCATTACTGTAGTATCTGAATAGGTACTCTGCTCCCTATAGTTATGTAAACCTTTACTATGATCCTGCAGCTTGCTATTAATCATGGCCTTAAAATGCAGCTCAACTCTGAAATATGATTATTTAAAATTATTTTTATAGATCTGCTGACTTTAATGATTAAAGTAAACTGTTTAACTATTTAAGTCCATTTAGTACTGCAGAGCCCACCAAGCTTTGATAGTGAACTGGATTTTATTCTGACTCATGCATCAATTGTTAAATAAGTTCCAAATAAAGAAAAAATGCTGCTGTGTGTTCACCTATGAAATACTGTGGGACTCAAGGGATAGGATGCAACTTGGGCAGACAGTATGAAATTGGATAGGTATAGTAAAAATTTGGCTTGCAGAATTTTATTTATTTTTTTTTTAAATACACACAGGTAGCAGTACTGCCTGAACCAGAAAGAACATAACTTGACTTTTCAGATCCCAAGTGGAGTCTTCAGTATTTAAACTAAAAAAAAACCAACAAGCTTATGCCCCAAACTTTGACTGCCCCACAATGCTATTTTTGCAGTTCTATGCTGGAGAAAGACTATTTGAACAGGAAGACGCTGTTCAGCAAGAGGAACTATTAACAGAGAGCTCTAAAGCAGACATGTTATGTTCTATTCCAAAAGCTTCCTTAGAGTATCCTTGTAGGCTTTAGATTCCAAAAGTTGACTGTTTAACAATGGTGAAGTACCACAAGGACAACTGTCGGGGCTGCTTCTTCCTGACATAGAAACAAGATCTAAAAGTTACATTGGTTATGTTGCTCTCTTTCACTCCCATTTTAATTTACAACATGATTTGAGTAGTCATATCACAAACAGACATTTGAATGCAGGAGTTTCAGGCTTTTCCATTTCTTCTATAGCAGTTTGAATTGAATTTGGGAGTTGAGGGGATACCTTTGAAGTTAGAATTATCTGATTTTAAGGTCTAGCATTTCAAAACCTATACAGACCTAGTAGAAAAGACTACAAGAAATCATATTCTCAGCCACAGAATGGCACATAGTTTAATTTTCCATCCCTGAATACTTCTGAAATTAGCTTTTCAAGTCATTGCGGACACCTGTTGCCAGGTCAAAAGACAAACCCCAGACTTGTAAAAGGGATAAAAGGAACCCTTACAGGACTGCTCCTATAAGTGCACTTCAAGGAGATGGAAAGGTGCAGATATAGCTATGGCACCCAATGTCTTACTAGACTATTGGTTGTTATTTTCTCAAGGAAGGAAACACACCGGAGTTGCATGGCAGAAGATGGCATCAAAGATTTCAGTTTTAAGGGATGCCTGCTGTTTATGAACTGAGAAAAGAGAATTCACCAGTGCATCCATCACTCTTTGGTTAGTATAACTGAAGGTGTAGAATTAACAATTTAATCCCCATTTTCCTATTTGTAGATATAGAGATAGAATTTATGTTCTAAATAACTTGTGTATATACTAGGGTTGTCAAGCAATTAAAAAAATCAATTGCAATTAATCACGCTTTTAAACAATACTTAAATATTTTTGGATGTTTTCTATATTTTCAAATATATTGATTTCAGTTACAACAGAATAAAAATTGTACAGTGCTCACTTTATATTTATTTTTTATTACAAATATTTGCACTGTAAAAAAAATAATAGTATTTTTCAATTCACCTAATACAAGGACTGTAGTGCAATCTCTTTATCATGAAAGTTGAACTTACAAAATGTAGAAATATGTACCAAAAAAATAACTGCATTCAAAAATAAAACAATGTAAAACTTTAGCGCCTACAAGTCCACTCAGTCCTACTTCAGCCAAATCGCTCAGACAAACAAGTTTGCTTACAATTTGCAGGAGATAATGCTGCCTGCTTTTTCTTTACGTCACCTGAAAGCGAGAACAGGTGTTCGCATGGCACTGTTGTAGTGGCATTGCAAGATATTTACGTGCCAGATGCGCTAAAGATTCATATGTCACTTCATGCTTCAATCACCATTCCAGAGGACATGCGTCCATGCTGATGACGGGTTCTGCTCGATAACGATACAAAGCAGAGCAGACCAAAGCATGTTCATTTTCATCATCTAAGTCAGATGCCACCAGTAGAAGGCCGAGTTTCTTTTTTGGTGGTTCATGTTCTGTAGTTTCCGCATCTGAGTATTGCTCTTTTACGACTTCTGAAAGCATGCTCCACACCTCGTCCCTTTCAGATTTTGGACAGCACTTCAGATTCTGAAACCTTGGGTTGAGTGCTGTAGCTATCTTTAGAAATCTGATATTGGAACCTTCTTTGTGTTTTGTCAAATCTGCAGTGAAAGTGTTCTTAAAACAAACGTGTTGGGTCATCATCAGAGACTGCTATAACATGAAATATGTGGCAGAATGTGGGTAAAACAGAGCAGGAGACATACAATTCTCCCCCAATGAATTCAGTCACAAATTTAATTAATGCATTATTTTTTTTAACGAGCATCATCAACATAGAAGCATGTCCTCTAAAATGGTGGCCAAAGCATGAAGGGGCATATGCTAAACATTCGTATCTGGCACTTAAATACCTTGCAATGCTGGCTATAAAAGTGCCATGCGAATGCCTGTTCTCACTTTCAGGTGAGAGTGTAAATAAGAAGCAGGCAGCAGTATCTCCTGTAAATGTAAACAAACTTGTTTGTCTTAGCAATTGGCTGAACAAGAAGTAGGACTGAGTGGACTTGTAGGCTCTAAAGTTTTACGTTTTGTTTTTGAGTGCAAATTATGTAACAACAACAAAAATCTACATTTTTAAGCTGCACTTTCACAATAAAAAGATTGCACTACAGTACTTGCATGAGGTGAATTTAAAAATACTATTTCTCTTGTTTATCATTTTTACAGTGGAAATATTTGTAATAAAAAATATAAAGTGACTACTGTACACTTTGTATTTGTGTTGTAAAAGAAATCAATATAATTGAAAATGTAGAAAAACATCCAAAAATATTTAATAAATTTCAATTGGTATTCTATTGTTTAACAGTGCGATTAGTTATAATTAATTTGACAGGTTTCAGAGTAACAGCCCTATTAGTCTGTATTTGCAAAAAGAAAAGGAGTACTTGTGGCACCTTAGAGACTAACCAATTTATTTGAGCATGAGCTTTCGTGAGCTACAGCTCACTTCATCGGATGCATACTGTGGAAACTGCAGAAGACATTATATACACAGAGACCATGAAACAATACCTCCTCCCACCCCACTCTCCTGCTGGTAATAGCTTATCTAAAGTGATCATCAAGTTGGGCCATTTCCAGCACAAATCCAGGTTTCCTCACCCTCCGCCCCCCCACAGACAAACTCACTCTCTTGCTGGTAATAGCCCATCCAAAGTGACCACTCTCTTCACAATGTGTATGATAATCAAGGTGGGCCATTTCCTGCACAAATCCAGGTTCTCTCACCCCCTCACCCCCCTCCAAAAACCACACACACAAACTCACTCTCCTGCTGGTAATAGCCTATCCAAAGTGACCACTCTCCTTACAACGCGCATGAAAATCAAGGTGGGACATTTCCAGCACAAATCCAGGTTTTCTCACCCCCCCACCCCCATACACACACAAACTCACTCTCCTGCTGCCAATAGCTCAACCAAACTGACCACTCTCCCCACAACATGCATGACAATCAAGGTGGGCCATTTCCAGCATAAATCCAAGTTTAACCAGAACGTCTGCGGGGGGGGGGGGGGGTAGGAAAAAACAAGGGGAAATAGGCTACCTTGCATAATGACTTAGCCACTCCCAGTCTCTATTTAAGCCTAAATTAATAGTATCCAATTTGCAAATGAATTCCAATTCAGCAGTTTCTCGCTGGAGTCTGGATTTGAAGTTTTTTTGTTGTAAGATAGCGACCTTCATGTCTGTGATTGCGTGACCAGAGAGATTGAAGTGTTCTCTGACTGGTTTATGAATGTTATAATTCTTGACATCTGATTTGTGTCCATTTATTCTTTTACGTAGAGACTGTCCAGTTTGACCAATGTACATGGCAGAGGGGCATTGCTGGCACATGATGGCATATATCACATTGGTAGATGTGCAGGTGAACGAGCCTCTGATAGCGTGGCTGATGTTATTAGGCCCTGTGATGGTGTCCCCTGAATAGATATGTGGGCACAGCTGGCAACGGGCTTTGTTGCAAGGATAGGTTCCTGGGTTAGTGGTTCTGTTGTGTGGTATGTGGTTATTGGTGAGTATTTGCTTCAGGTTGGGGGGCTGTCTCTAGGCAAGGACTGGCCTGTCTCCCAAGATTTGTGAGAGTGTTGGGTCATCCTTCAGGATAGGTTGTAGATCCTTAATAATGCGTTGGAGGGGTTTTAGTTGGGGGCTGAAGGTGACGGCTAGTGGCGTTCTGTTATTTTCTTTGTTAGGCCTGTCCTGTAGTAGGTGACTTCTGGGAACTCTTCTGGCTCTATCAATCTGTTTCTTCACTTCCGCAGGTGGGTATTGTAGTTGTAAGAATGCTTGATAGAGATGTTTGTCTCTGTCTGAGGGGTTGGAGCAAATGCGGTTGTATCGCAGAGCTTGGCTGTAGACGATGGATCGTGTGGTGTGGTCAGGGTGAAAGCTGGAGGCATGTAGGTAGGAATAGCGGTCAGTAGGTTTCCGGTATAGGGTGGTGTTTAATGTGACCATTGTTTATTAGCACTGTAGTGTCCAGGAAGTGGATCTCTTGTGTGGACTGGACGAGGCTGAGGTTGATCGTGGGATGGAAATTGTTGAAATCTCTGGTCACGCAATCACAGACATGAAGGTCGCTATCTTACAACAGAAACACTTCAAATCCAGATTCCAGCGAGAAACTACTGAATTGGAATTCATTTGCAAATTGGATACTATTAATTTAGGCTTAAATAGAGACTGGGAGTGGCTAAGTCATTATGCAAGGTAGCCTATTTCCCCTTGTTTTTTCCTACCCCCCTCCCCCAGACGTTCTGGTTAAACTTGGATTTATGCTTGAAATGGCCCACCTTGATTGTCATGCACATTGTGGGGAGACTGGTCAGTTTGGATGAGCTATTGCCAGCAGGAGAGTGAGTTTGTGTGTGTGGTTTTTGGAAAAAAAAAAGGGGGGGGGTGAGAAAACCTGTATTTGTGCTGGAAATGTCCCACCTTGATTTTCATGCACGTTGTAAGGAGAGTGGTCACTTTGGATAGGCTATTACCAGCAGGAGAGTGAGTTTGTGTGGGGGGGGGGGGCAGAGGGTGAGAAAACCTGGATTTGTGCTGGAAATGGCCCAACTTGATGATCACTTTAGATAAGCTATTACCAGCAGGAGAGTGGGGTGGGAGGAGGTATTGTTTCATGGTCTCTGTATATATAATGTCTTCTGCAGTTTCCACAGTATGCATCCGATGAAGTGAGCCGTAGCTCACGAAAGCTCATGCTCAAATAAATTGGTTAGTCTCTAAGGTGCCACAAGTACTCCTTTTAATTTTTTTGAGTTAATCATGTGAGTTAACTGTGATTAATCGACAGCCCTAGTATATACATATGATGTGCAGTTTGGGAAAATGGGAACTTAGGCCAGTGCTGCTGCAGCATTAAGTGTTCAAAATATATTTTTTTAAATTCAAGTTTCAAAAATTAGTTCTTAATCTCCTCTTACGTTAAAACATAATAAAAGTTTGATTTATTCATTAAAATAGATACACCATCTTTTAGCCAAAGTTTTTAGATAAATAGAAAAAGTTTTGTAAAGTACTACATTTTTGCTCCCTGATGAAGGGGTAGTAACTGATATTAACTTTGCTCAAAAGAGCTGAGTGCTTAAGCAAGGTTGTAGAGCTAACAACTGGACAGCCTCGTCAGCGCTTAGATCTTCCACAACAAGCAACACTCGGTTTATATTTTTTAAACTATTCTCAGTCAATTCCAGGAAACAGTATTTTCCTACTCTGTCCGAATTCTGTCAATGGGATACATCTCAACCACTAATTCTAAAGGGTTAAGGAAGCAAATGCTTCCTGAAAATGTAGGCCAGATGTACACATTTGAGTCTTCCTAGTAACACAGCTTAATCAAATGTACTGTTTTATCTTGTGTCCTCCTCTTCTTCCTCCTCCCCCAAAAAATCAATTCTAATCCAACTATAAGGTTTAAACCTAATTTAATGTTCAGTGCTAAGCATACAATGTATCAAAACTAATGCAGACATATCTAGACCACTGTAATACTGCTTGGAGGCTCAGAGTCAGAAAGATCAAAAGGTAGCATTTTTAATTAAAATGGAAAAAGGTCTAAGAACACAAACAGGTAAAAACAATTAAAGACTTGAAGTGGATGTACAGAATTGGTTCCCACAGCAGTAGTACTGTATGTAGTAATCTGAAATTTCATCTGTGAGAGAGAGAGAGAATTTGTTTTAAAATAAACAGTTTAATGTATTATATTGTATAAAGGGATGGGGAGTTCTAAGCTTTACTCCACTGTTTACTATTCCCCCCCACACTTTTTAAGGATAACCATGAGCATTTATATGATAACTTTAAATAACTAATCTTCCTATCTAGCTTAATTTCTAAATAAATTATAAACAAACATACCAGCATTGTTGTCTTTCTAGCTCAATATTTTTGATCACATGGTAATCTTGGAGGGGCTCCTTTGCACATCCCAGTTTTTCAGGTAGGTCTTCTACCTCCCATGGCAACAATATTTTTAAAATTAAAACAGACAGACATTCACTTTTTGCCACAAGGAGGATTTCTGATGGAATGCCAAAAGCAAAAAGGAGTCGTCATAGTTCACAATGAAGTCAAATGAAATCTCAACTTCTCTTTAAAAAAAAAGTTGGGTTTCCTCTTGATTGTGATCTGATTGTTCTGTAAAATCTCAAACCTGTACTCACTTATTTTGGCACATTTAAAAACAAGAAACAAAAAACAAAAAAACCGCATGCATACAACTGATTAGTAGATTTTTGTCTTGAATTACCTGAAACACGATACATATTAAGTATCAATATGTTCTTAGTTTACCTAGTCTTTGAAAAGCACTTTGAGAATAAACATTTTCTTTATTCATTAGAGCAATATTTTTCAAAATAGCTTATTTCGTTTACTGCACAGCAAAAGGTATTTTAAACACAACCTGACACGGTTTCTGAAGACTCAACATGCAATAGCAAACAAATCAGTGCTGACAATATTTTCATGTTAGCATGATCAAACAAGGTTCAATAAAATAATAAAGCAACTTTCCTGAAGTATTCCCAGAGATTTTCTGTTGCTGTATTTTTGAAATAGCATTATTTTAGTGTTTTATCTTTACTTAGGACTGTCATAACAGTGTGGCATTTTACCAAGCATCCAGTATACCAAAAGAAATTTAGTGATGTTACATGAATATAAACATACTTCAGCAATGCAAGAATGGTAAATTAAGTTTGGGTGTTCTACTGTTATTAAGTCTCAGACTTAGTCATAGCAATATAATTATCAACATTCAAAATATATGTACAATTAGCAAAGAGATTTAGGTAAACTTTATTTCAGAGAGTGGCTACATTTTCTTAAATGGAAACACATTCTGCTCCTACTAAGGGTGAACTGCAAAGGTTTTGCCGAAGGGTATACAGTTTAACAGTAACCACCACTGCATTTTAACAAAACTTTAAGACAGCAATGTCTACACTGCAGCTGGGAGTGTGCCTACCAGCCAAGGGTAGAGAGAGACGCTAGATCAGGGGTCGACAACCTGCGGCACGCGAGCCGATTTTTACTGGTACGCTGCTACCAGCTGTGGTGCCAGCTGCCGGCCCCGCTCAGCCCACTGCTGGCCAGGGTGAACGGAACCCCAGGCCGGCAGCAGACTGAGTGGGGCCAGCGGCCAGGACCCCGGCTGACAGGAGGCGGCGGACAGAACCCCAGACCATCAGCGGGCTGAGCCACTGCCGCTGGTCTGGGGTTCTGTCTGCCGGCCCTGCTCACCTCGCTGCTGGTCTGGGGTTCCAGCCACCCAGCCCCCTGCCAACCAGGGTCCAGGCCTCCGGCCCTGCTCAGCCCTCCTGCTGGATTGGGGTACCGGCAGCCAGCCCAGCGCTCTACAGCCCTTATCAAAAATTACACTACAATTAGCTTAAAAACTTGAAAACTTAAAAACTTTGTATATTACAGTAATCGTTAAAAAATGTATAATGTTAATAAATACATAGGTTTGATGAAACAAAGTATTTGTACTTATGTGCCTGTGCTTAATTTGTGTTTTTGATGATTTACCTTCTAAAAAAAAAAAAAAAATCTTGCATGTCTCACACCCCCAGAAAGGGCATCTCGCACCCACAGGGAGTGCGTGCACCTAAGGTTAAGAACCACTGCACTAAACTGATAAGATCTGCATTTTAATTTAATTTTAAAAGAAGCTTTTTAAACATTTTAAAAACCTTGTTTACTTTACATACAATAGTTTAGTTACATAATGTATAGACTTATAGCGAGAGACCTTCTAAAAACGTTAAAATGTAGTACTGGCCTGCGAAACCTTAAATTAGAGTGAATAAATGAAGACTCGCCACACCACTTCTGAAAGCTTGCCAACCCCTGCGCTAGATCTATTTGAACCAGAGTGCTAAAAATAGCATACCTGGGTGGCTAAAGCATGTACTGCAATGTCTACACTGCTGTTTTTAAGCGCACTAGCTCAAGCAGAGCTAGCTTATGTCAATCTATCTGAACTGGGAGGCATGCTCTCAGCGGCAGCAAAGCCATACCCTGTGAGTCTAAAGAAGTTGGATTGTAGGCTCCCAGGTTCCTCCATTAGAGTGGCATCACATCTATGGTAAATATAAGTTAAGTCAATCTAAGCCCTATGTTCTGGCTTTGGAAGCTTACAAAAAGCACCCACTGACTTCAGTGGAAATGCCATGTGTGCATAAAATTTAACCCTCAGCTACTTTCTTATGGTGTTCCTGTGGGCTGAAATTTTTCTACTCTCAGTCAACTGGTGGATATTTCTGGAATGTTCAGAAAAATGTCATTTGAGCTGTTCTTAAATTTTTCAAGACTATGAAATCCATGTCCCTTTTAAAAAAATGAAGATGCTTTTTTGTTTTTTGGTTGGTTTTTTTTAATACCCTGATGATTTATGCTCGTCATGGATGGAATCCTCAATAAGAATTAGTATCTGATTTTTAAAGAAACTTGGTATGGCCAAAATAAAAACAAACAAACAAACCAAACCCGTACTGCTAGCATTAACTGACAGTTAAGTACTACGGATTTCCATTCTTATGCTTTGTTTAGTCGAGTCAGTACTTATTTGAATCACATTCTTCAAATTCATCAAAAGCACAGTCCTTGATAACTTTTTGCTAGAATAAACCCGCACCACAGGCTGTGATAGTACAACTGGCGCTGCATTGACAGACACGAGGGTCCACACAAGCAGATCTGATGCCTGTAGCCTCTGTCTTGTAATCATTTTTCACTACATGGTACACAAGATATAAACTTCAAATCCTCTCTCAACGTTACAAGTCCATTGTGTAAACCTTACCCTTAACCAACCCATTATATTTGGTAAAAAGGAGATTGTCCCATATCACTGAAAACAAGGAATTTGTGTTTTAATCATATGCTTGTGAACAGATTAGTTTCAAAGTGGTTCAGAGCTTTTAGGATATTCTGTGCTATTTACATCCTGTGTTACCCTACAGAAGTCAATGAATTGCAGTGGGTTGGAATCTAGCCCACTGATTACATTAGGCACTCAGATACCACAGTGAGTACTACAGAAATACTTACAGACAAGCTGTATAATATTCAGTAGTGCAGTTGTATAATGAAATGTGAACTTAATGCAATGTTTATTTTAAAGCCTGTATGAATTTTAAATATTGATTTTCTATCCTCTGGTACCAAAACCCACAGTTGACTAGTAAGATGACAAAACAAGTTCATTATACAGTGGATTCCAAAGCTGTACAAGTGATTTCTGTTAAACTTTACTCCTACAGCATTATGTTTAATTTTATCCAAAGAACTACTGTATATTTAATGGTCAACATATCACTGAGCAGTCTTCTTTGAGAAGTTTAAATAATTTCCACACATTAGTAAGAAATACATTTGAAACATTAAGTTATTTGAAGTCTGCTCAGGCTAAATTATTCTGTCAATTTATAATACCTGAAGTTTTATGTCTAGTGTGAAAAGTCAAACCACAATATTTGTACTCCTGGTTCAAGTACATCAGCATAACTTAATCACATGATCCTTGGGAAGCCAACATGTACTCTTCTACTTTTTAAATTAGTATTATAGACTAACTGCTGCTGTCGTCTAACAAGTGCTTTCCCTGTTATTTAATGTATTGTGTTTATCATTTAGATGCCTGCTTTATCATTCAGTTTTGTACACAATACCGGTCCCCAACTCCTGCAAGCAGCTATTTTCCACTCAAAGCCCCAAATCCTATCCCCTGCACAAAAACATTCCCAAGGTTACAGCTTACTGCATCTCACTAGTTACTCTTACAGGTTACCACCTTTGGTCTACCCTTCTTCCACTGCAGCAAGTTTCCCAGGCCCTGCACACCAGTATTCTGAAAGAAGTACCTACACTTACCTTAACCTTGGATGTGTACATATGCCTAACAGAAAAGGTTAAATGACAACAATACTTAACAGATTTTCTTTACATAAATTTGTTAAACTTGTATGTCTTGACTTAATTACATGAATTAAATTTTGAGGAAGCTAGTTATTGTAAATATTAACATCAAGTTACAATCATTGGCCTATATGCATCTTAATGGGCTGATGCGCCCTTTGGAGCAGTTGCCTGAGGGAACTAAGGCCCAGATTCTCAAAAGGTATTTATGTATCTAACGCCTACAGATTTCACTGGAAGTTAGTGAGTAAATATCTTTGCACATCTGGATATAAATAACTCTGCTTTTACTGAACTACTTTAACATCAGGGTCCTAAGTTTATTCCCTCTTAAGTTAATGGAAAGACTTCTATTGACTTTAATGGGAACTGCATAGGACCCCAGGATCTCTTCTTGTGGGTGAATATAAAGTCACATTCTTCTGGGAGTGCTCGCCCTGAACTCATGGGAGGAGAGGGAGAAGAAAAGTTCATTAAAAACATTTTAAAAAAAAAGTCTACCTGTTTCCACAGTTTCAGTCTCAATTTCTTGTTCCTCTGCTACATCTTGCATCAGGTAAGTTTCATCATCATAAACCAGGACTTGAGCAGCATAACCCTGCTCTAGTCTCGCACTAGGAACTGGTTCCACAATCACTGCTGGGTATTCAGAGACTGGCTTATTTTCCTATAGGGAAAGAAAAAGTCTTAAATATCGAACCACCAAATCTAAACTAATGCCTTCCCCTTCTTTTCTATTGTTTTTTTAGTATATTTTGTGGAATACCAATACAAAATATTTGTAAAAAGTTATTTTTTGTGGAAGTTAAGGTAAAACTTTTAAAACAAAATTAAAAATAAAGGACCTATCATAAGAGATACTACCAAATCATAACTTGTTTTATATTTAAAGCCAGACGATAACAGCAGAGTTTTAAAATATTCCTATTGTGACAATAAATTTATTTTCCATGAGAATGTTGGCAGAGTGTGTTATGTTTTCCAGTAAAAAAATTCAGATATGAAGTAATTCTCTCTCTCCAATGAAATAATTTACATGAATCAGTTTTAGACACGATATTTCCTTTCTGGTAATGTACCTTTTACACCACAGGGTCTTTGGTCCCTATCCTGCAAACACATATTCACATGCTTACCTTTAAGCATCTGAGTGGTCACAATGAAGTCAACTGAACTACTCAGATGTTTAGAGGTAGGAACATTTAGAAGTGTTACATACTTAAATCCTGAACCTGCGAACATACTTAATGAGCCAAATTCTTCTTAGTGGTGGGGCACAGGTATAACTGAGTGGAAAATCTGATTAATTATGAACACTATACACAAAGTTATTGCGAGCCATATGACAGTAACACACCTCATTGCTTAACAATATAAAATATGATGATTTAAAAAGTCTTTGGAGCTGGCTAATTTTAAAGGCCTCTGGTCTTCTCTCTTTATATTATACAAATATCAAACTGGAACCCAAAACCCTGTTTAAACTTTTAAAAATGCATTTTATATACAATTCTGCAGTTTAGCAGACAGTACAACTCTCCATTTCTTCTCTGTGATAAGAGAATATCTAATAAAGGATACTTTTAAAATTGACTAATATCCTGCACTCTTCAGCAACTACTAACCTATTTTACAAAGCAAGTTTATAGTAACCCTTGTTTTTTATATTCAGAGTGATATGAAGTTTGTAGGCAAATAAGTTCTATACAGATTTCTAACCTCCTGATTTTCTACTCCACTGTTGTCAAACTCCAGGCCAGAACCTCCACTGTCAACCACTGCTGATGTCATGGTGCATTCCTTGGAGGAGCTTTGAAAGTTGTTAGTGATCCCAAAGACAGTAATGCTGAAAACTTGAGGTACCAGAGGCTTAAATTCAGTATCCAAGTAGCATGTATCCAGAACACCAGGTTTTTCGTACTGCTAATCAGGGATGCTGAAAAACAAAACAATTTGAGAGAAAGGTATAAAAAAGGAAAATACAAGTTTTGTAAATTCTCAGTTTTGCATTGCCACAAGTACTCCTTTTCTTTTTGCCTTTAAATTGTTACTACTCTCTTCATCAAGAGGGCACCAGCGAGCACTCTACTTCAGACACAATGCACTGATCTTGATAGTTCTTCAACACTCTGAACAAGTAGTCATTTACCATCACACACACAACAGTATTTCCATACCAGCTTTTAATGCTGAGGGAATAAAGTTTAGTTACCTGGAAATTGACAAATAGTTTTACATTTACCTTAACTATATGCCATCATGTGCCAGCAATGCCCCTCTGCCATGTACACTGGCCAAACCGGACAGTCTCTACGCAAAAGAATAAAATGGACACAAATCTGACATCAGGAATCATAACATTCAAAAACCAGTAGGAGAACACATCAACCTCTCTGGCCACTCAGTAAAAGACTTAAGGGTGGCAATTTTGTAACAGAAAAGTTTCAAAAACAGACTCCAACGAGAAACTGCTGAGCTTGAATTAATATGCAAACTAGATACCATTAACTTGGGTTTGAATAGAGACTGGGAGTGGCTGGGTCATTACACATATTGAATCTATTTCCCTATGTTAAGTATCCTCACACCTTCTTGTCAACTGTCTAAATGGGCCATCTTGATTATCACTACAAAAGTTTTTTTTCCTCCTGCTGATGATAGCTCATCTTAATTAGCCTCTAACAGTTTGTATGGCAACTTCCGCCTTCTCCGTATGTATACATATATCTTCTTACTATATGTTCCTTTCTATGCATCCGATGAAGTGGGCTGTAGCCCATGAAAGTTTATGCTCTAATAAATTCATTAGTCTCTAAGGTGCCACAAGTACTCCTGTTCTTCTTAACTGTTCACTGTCACTGTCCTTAGCACAACGGAAACATTCGCTCCTTGAAAACCCAGAGGTTCAATTCTTTTGGGGCTACTTGTATGCATCCAATCAAATATAGTTTTAAAAAGTTAATTTATGGGACAAGTAACGGTCAAAACAAATATTTAATAAGATTTTTCTATATTACTTTTTTCTTTATTGTTTCCCAATACAATAGGGAAGGAAGGAAAGGAAGACGTAAGGTGAACTGATTTTGTAGAAAATGTTGTGATTTTGTTACATGATTTTGGGAAGGAAACAAATATATCCTATTGCTCTGGAAAGTTTTAAGAGATGATTTGTGACTTCAGTAAATACTGTGGTCCAAATCCTCTGGTTTGGCTAACCTATGCTGAACATAAATCAAGATGAACAAAGTGGTTTGAAGACATTTTTACAGTCCCTGGATTCTGAGGCTGGTCCACTTCCCAGTGCAAGGTAGAATAGCATTCAGGCTACTTATTTTACCATGTGTCAGCTCCCAATAGCATTTACTAGCAATTCCTCCATGCCAGGGGCTGCAAGGAGGAATGACTCTATTCCACCTGGGAATTCTCTTATGCAGCTGGAATCCTCCAGTGGATGGAGCCACTGGATTTAGTGTTGCCTTGTATTACCCAAGTGATACAAAGAAGCCCTATCACTCCACAGAGCTCGGTCTAGTGTGTGTGTTTCCCTTAAATTATTGTGATAATCAAACCCTTACTAAATACATCAATAAAATTCTCTGACATAGGAAGAACACAGACTGCCTGGTTAGGAAAATGGATCTTACTAAGTCACCAAACCATTTCATCTCTCACAGAAGACACATCTGACAGCATTAAAATTAAGGAATTACCAACTCCCTCCACTTATTAATATCAGTGCAACATTTTTAAAGATTGGTAGTGAGCAATTAAGGGAATTAATGATAGGTAAGGAACATGGTATTCAGGTGCAATTACATCTCAAATGGAGTCTGAGAATTTTTTTTTTAAGTGTCTCTGAAGAAGTGACGAGATTAAAAATAGGATTCAGAGGTCATTTGACATGGATTGCATCAATTTTTGAGTATTTAAGGTTATGTCTACGTGGAGGATTTGCTCACTCTACTGTTGTTGCTCTAGAGCCAATGCATCTGCAGAGATCACTAGCAACAACAGAAGCACTAGTCTCAACTGGCCAGAGTTTTTAGAACTGTGTCACCTAACTAGGCTCAGAAAGGGTCTAGATGATAACAGAAGTAAAGATACCAGTGAGTGGATCTACATAAGTGGAGCACTGGTTTGCCTCATTAATATTCACCAAGTACTGATACGGGGGAGAGGCAAACATATAACATATTAGAGTCTAGATAGTTATCTGAGATACTCAGCAGGAAGGCAGATATCTCAATTTTTTTTAAAAATGTTTCCAATTTTGCAAATTTTATCAGGACAGGTTTTTTGGTTCTGGGCTTTTTTAAAAAAAACTCTCTATATACAATTATGTACTTCTCACTGATATTTATCAGAGACTAGTCCCTAGCTGTGAAAAAATTAATTTACACAAATGCAGTGCTCAAACAGGTGTATAGTACTTGGTCATGTCAACACCTGATAAGGTATGAAAGAAGAAATATACTTACTAATTTCTACTAACAACATCGTTTGGCTTTAATACAGTTAAATACTAAATTACTCTTAAACATAAATTAATGCATTAGCCTTAACATATGTTTCCAGGAATATTGTAGATGGGAAGACATAAAGACAGAAGGAACCACCAGATCATCTGACCTCCTTTCTGGATTTTTCCCTAAATGGACAGTGAACTTGAAGAAAAAAACGTGCCTCAAATTTTTTTACCTACTGTAGTAACAATACCTACTATTACTGTAATTTTTAAAAATGTTCAATGTTTGATTTGTACATTTGACAGCACACTGTGCATAGTCAGTTTCACTGGTTCCCTGGATAGTCAGCCTTTTCTTTGGTGAAGAAGAAGTGAACCTCCAACACATAAGCAGTATCCACTGGAGCCATGCACATCTCTTCACCACCCAGGTTCTGTGAATATAAAAAGTGCCATGTCCTCACCTGTCTTTCAGCTCCTTCACTATTCAGAAATCCTTAACTGAAAATTTTGAAAAAAAGTGGCCGAAGTGGATGAAGAGTAGATCCATTAACGCGGTCCTCTAGGAGAGCTACATTTACTAGGTAAACAACCATTTTTAGCTTTTCTAGAATTTCCTGTATGGATCCACACTTGGGAGATTAACAAGCAATAGCAACCCTCAAGGAGGGGTCTGAGTTTGAAATTGATTGATCTGGGCATCAGATCAAAAGGCCAAATTGAGGAAGTAATGCCATGTAAAGGTATATACAGAGCACCAAGTAGAAACTTTGCATATTTCAAATGACACATGCACCATGAGGACATGCCATAAATCTAATTATTTGTATTAATATAGTGCCTAGAAATCCCAGTTATGGACCAAAACCCCAGTGCTGACGGTACTGTAATCCCCCAAAGGTGGCTGAACAGCTGCCAAGTTCTAGCGATCAGAAATACATAGATAAATTTGGACAACGTACACTGAGATACTGACCCCAGTCTTTTCCTTCTATGGCACAAGTAGTCTGGGGGACTTCTAGATTAGTTTGGTCCTATTTAAATAACTAGGGTCCTTCTTAAAATGCACCTAACCTGGCTGTCAATGAGGTGAAGGAGAAACAGGAAGAAATGGCAATGGCCTGAGTGTGATGGTCTTTGGTTTCCATCTCAATGAGAAATTCAAGGGGAAGACACAGGACCACCTTATTCTTACTGAACACAGTGTACATATCGGGTCCTGGATCTCACTAGCCCTTTGCTGGGTTAATTTATAGGTATGATGAATGCCATCTTCAGAGAAACAGTCGGGAGAATAGTGAGTGAACAGTCAGGTTGATAAACAGATCTGACTGTTTTAAATCAAGTAGAAAGACCAAAATTAAGAGAATACAGGACTGTTGCATATCTATCCATTTCTGAGCTGCCCTGATGAAGATTTTTTCCATTTCATTAAGACAAATTTTCTTGTAGAACACTTCTTGCTTTTCAATAGAATTTTTGGACCTCAACAGAACACTCAGTCTCGTGACCCCACCAGATCAGAAACTGAACTGTCAGCCTGCGACTACGGCTCCAAGAATAGAATCTCATTCCAACCCTGAGATAAAAGATCTGGTAGACTGGGAAGCAGGACTTAAAGCTCCAATATAAGTTCCACAAAGTTAGAGAACTCAGACTGTCAAGCCCAGGACAGGGATATTAACAACATAAAACTCTGTCCTGTTTGGCTTTCTGAACAATAAGGGTCAGAGGGAATGTGCAGAGCAACTATTGTCCTCCACCTAGGAGAAAGGCACCCATTAGAGATGCTGGATCCTGCCTATCCCTGAAACAAAGATGGGGGCATTTAGGTATTTTCCTAGCTGGTTTACAAATCTAATTGAGGCCCTGCCCCATTTACAGAACATATAACAAACAACTAATTTATGAAAACTCATCCCCTAGATTATAATTTCTGCTCTTGATGGAGAGCTATCAAGGTGATCAGATAGTGATTATTTCCCTCCCAAATCAAAATCACTGGGGACGGCTGCTACTAAAGACCCTATAGTCAGATGTGGGTAAAAGTACTCAAAACTTTCTAAGGAACTTTATATTAACGGTTTGCCTTCTTTGAGACAGGAGGCAATAAAGAGCTCACACATTCCATCTCCTCTATTACTGACCACTCAGTCTGAGACTACAGCTATGGAGATGCCAAATTGGGAGCATAAGATTAAAGGCTAGATCATTTTCTTAGAGTGATTCTCAATCTTTTCAATCCCAGGACCCTCCTCATCTAGCCATAACTCCACTTCCCATTTAACAATATGGGGAAAGCAGGGTGATTGCAATCCCCTAACACAGGGGTCGGCAAACTTTTTGGCCCAAGGGCCACATCGGGGTTGCAAAAAGGTATGGAGGGCCAGGAAGGGAAGGCTGGGCTTCCCCAAACAACCTGGCCCTCGCCCCCTATCTGCCCCCTCCCACTTCCTACCCCCTGGCTGCCCCCCTCAGAACCCCCGACTTATCCAACGCCCCCCGCTCCTTGTCCCCTGACCGCCCCCTCCTGGGACCCCCTCCCCTGACCACCCCCCAGACCCCACCCCATCCAACCCCCCCCCCCCCGCTCCTTGTCCCCTGACCGACCCGACCCCCATCCACACCCCCGCCCCATGACAGGCCCCCCGGGACCTCCGTCCCATTTAACCCCCAATCCCCCCCGACTCCTTGTCCCTGACCACCCCCCCCCAGGACCCCTGTTCCTAACTGCCCCCAGGACCCCACCCCCATCCAACCCCCCCCACTTCCTGTCCCCCACCTTCTGGGGCCCCCCGACCCCACGGGACCCCACCCCCTATCCAACCCCCCCCACTCCCTGTCCCCCGCCTTCTGGGGCCCCCCGACCCCACGGGACCCCACCCCCTATCCAACCCTCCCCCGCTCCCTGTCCCCCGCCTTCTGGGGCCCCCTGACCCCACGGGACCCCACCCCCATCCAACCCCCCCCGTTCCCTGTCTCCTGACCACCCCCCTCCCTGAACCTCCACCCCATCCAATTGCCCCCTGTCCCCTGACTGCCCCCGGGGACCTCCTTCCCCTTATCCAACCCCCACCCCCTTATCATGCCACTCAAAGCGGCAGAACAGGCTTATTGGAAAGCCTGGGAGGTGCCGCAGGCGCAAGCCGTGCTGCTGGTGTGGCTACGAGGGAGGGGGACAGCGAGGGAGGGAAGAATGGTCCCACGGGCCGTAGTCTGCCCACCTCTGCCCTAATACCTGTTCAAACCTCCAAGGCTGAGAACCGCCGCTTTAAAGGACAGGCATCTACATAGAGGAGAACTCAGCCTATTCCTCTCTGGAGATCAGCCCCCCGGCTCTCATTCCCCAAGACTGAGAAGGTCACAAAAGCCAAACAAGGCCAAAGGCTCATGGCTCCACAAGGAAAAGGAGGTGCAGAAGGTTTATAAGAGTCCAAAGAACCTCTAGAGATACAGTTCAGACAGGGTAAATGCTGGTCCAGGATAAAAATTGTGTTGAATTCAGACACAGTGCAGCCAGAAAGATAAGGCAAAGCTTAATTACTCCCTAGAGAAGTATGTGTGCCAAAGCTTAAAGTGGAGTAAAAAGGGGAAAATCCATGCTAGAGTCTATGGGGAGGAAGATGACAAAACCACTGTAACTAGTATCAACAAAGGCACAACCGGCATCATCTCCTCAATCTTCCTGGTTTACAGAGTATCAGCAACACTGAAGCTCCCCGAGCCCTTGGCATCAAGAATACTAACATTGCGGGAGCAACAATGAGGCATCACCCCCTTGGTAACAGAAAGCAGCTCGGAGAATGACTTCGTACCATGCCTTCTGTGACAGATAAGTAGAAATGGGGAGGGGAGAAACACCTGAGCCGCCCCTTGGGTAGGGCAAATATGGGCAACCACTCCAGGCCCCGTGCTTTGGGGGGCCCCGCAGGCCAGTGCGATTGGCTGGCATGCTCGGTCCCAGAAGAGACGAATCCGTCACTTCTGCCCGGGGCCATGCACCCCCATTGGGACGGCCCTGCCTGTCGCACTGTACCTCTTCAGCTTCTCCCTCTTGCCATGAAATACTGAGTCTAGATGCCAAGAAACTGAGTTGGAGTTGCAAGTCCATTTAGCTGGGCTCAGCATCAAGGAGCTCCTGGCACTGACCTTTACACTCCTCATAGACAAAGGCGAGACTGTGATCTTTGTTGCTTTTGGTGGTCCAAAAAACCACTTCTGGCAAGGAGATAAGTCTTCCAAGACTAAAGGCTACTTGTCACAGATGGTGTCAGATGCTAAGTACCAGACTCAGTCAACTAGGCCTATCTAGATATATTTATGGCCCACATCACTATAGTATCCGAGCATCTATCCACAGGAATTTGAGACAGCCCCAATAATATTTTGAATACTGTTGGAGAAGATAAGAAATTTAGCAAGTCGAAACACTAGTCTTCTCCCAGTCACTGAAGTCAATGAATCAACAGTGACCATCATCACTGGGTCACATAAAGCCCAAGGCTTTCAGTCTATCCTGGTAGCCATGATTCTACTTGGCAACAGACCACTAACAAGGCCTAATTAGCCCAACAGAGCAGAAAAACAGAAGAAAAAGGAGCATTAGAGGGATGGACCTGAATGACACAGGTACTTCAAAACCGAGTTGTTGGTTTAAAAACAAACACAAACCACACAATCTAGACAAAAGCACTGCTTAGAAAGGCAGAAAAGGAACAGCAGCAGCAACAAATAAATTAAACAAGGGAAGTTTTAAGGATACTGAGCTGTGCTCAGACATCTACTTCTGCAGGAGACAGAAGGAACTTTGGGTAGTTGAAACATTAACCTCTTTTATACCCAGAGTGTGGGAGATGGATTTTGATCGGTGCCCATATGGATGAAGTCGGCAGCAATGTACTATACTACTTTTCAAAACAGCAGCAAAACTTCCACAGATGCAATTCAGAGGATGGGGCAGTCAGCCAGGAAACTAAATTAGTTACAAATTCAGGCCCAAATCCTGCACTGGGATCCACTAATCCAGACCCCCTGAAGAGTCTCTTTACCTGTAACAGGATTTCACATCAGCACAGGGGTCCAGTTTAACAAATACAGTGGCTACTGTATCCCAGCAAATTTTCACTATTACTCTCTGCTAAACCTGCTATAATTAAAGTACTTATGTGAGATTTTTCCCCAGATGATATTCAAACTCTGGTTTAAAAAAAAAAAAAATTGGCATTTGCAGATGAAAATTTGGATCATTGTCATTTGCTGTGAAACTCAGAGAATCATTACCCAGAAAGAGAAGATGTGTTGTCGCGTCATCAGCGCTGGGAGAGAGCTCTCCCAGCACTGTAAAAAAAAACCACCCCCACGAGGGGAGTAGCTCCCAGCACTGGTGCACTGTCTACACTGCCACTTTACAGCATTGAAATTTGCATCGCTCAGGGGGGTGTTTTTCACACCCCTAACCAAGAAAGTTTCAGCACTGTAAAGTGACAGTGTAGACAAGGCCTTAGATTCAGGCACAGATCTTCCGTTACAGCTGCTGAGCACCCACCACTACTGCTTAAGTTAGGGGATGCAATAGTGGTCTTCGCAGTCCCCAGTCCAAGGCCATCTGTCCGCTGAGTCAGTCCCTCAGTGAATTCAGAACAGCCCAATGAGTTGCCAAATTATACCAGTTGCCAGTTCCAACTTGCTAATACAAGAACTAAGAATCACCAAGGCAAAAAATCCTGGCCACATCCCCCACACCAGAAGCTCTACGCCACCAATGGATCCCCCTGCATTGGGGTAATCTTTCTGTGGCCAGTTACATAGGAACTGCCATACTGGATCAGACTACCAGTCTGTCTCATCTAGTAACCTGTCACCAACTGCGGCAAGTACTAGCACCTTCAGAGGAAGATGGAGGAAACCCTTCGGTGTAGGCAAAGAGTTTCCTCCAAAATCTCAGTAGTTAGAGGTCATCTCAAGCTCTGAACCATGAGGGTTTCTATCCCGTCAAACCTTTTTTTTGGTCAGTATTTACTATTATCACTGGATATTTTTGTTATCCATACAAATGACTAATCTCTTTCTTCATCAAATGCATCCAATGAAGTGAGCTGTAGCTCACGAAAGCTTATGCTCAAATAAATTTGTTAGTCTCTAAGGTGCCACAAGTACTCCTTTTCTTTTTGTGAATACAGACTAACACGGTTGCTACTCTGAAACTCATCTCTTTCTGAATCCTGCTAAACTCTTGGCCTCCATTATGTTGTGTGGCAGCAAGTTCCACAAGTTAATTATGTGAAGTTATTTCCTTTTAACTGTTTTGAGTTTGCCACTTTTCAATTTCATTGAATGTCCCCTGGTTCTTACTTTCTTAGATAGATCTGAAGCTTTGATTCACCCTACCTTTTCTGTACTATTCATTATTTTGTATGCTTTTATCAAGTCCCTCATATCTCCTCTCTAAGGTAAATAATCCCAATCTTTTCCATTTATTTTCATAAGAGTTTTTCCATGCATCGACTAAACCTTTCTCTGACCCCCCCCCCCACTTCAGCAATATCCTTTTATACTGATCTTAAGAGTTGTTTTTGCATCTGCAGTGTGGTACAAAATGGCCACATCATAGCATTTAGGCCTATATCGCTTAGAGCAAAAGAAATACTTGATTATTAGAATGTTGTTTCAAAGCTGTTTTCTTGCATTTCAGATTTTCACATACCAGAATATCACCTAAATTTGTGTCAATCCTGATTTCATGCCCTCTGTCTCGACTAATTATGATATCAGCATAGAACTTTGAGACTATGGGTGCATCAAGAAATACTTAATAACCGTAGGTCTGATATTATGATCCAAATTTACTGGGCACTGATAGCGGGAATACTAAATTTAAATTCTGAATAACTCAGCATACATTTAAGAAGTTGACTCTTAGATGGCACGACAAGGACATAATACACTATATCCTCTGGAAACAATTATTTCACCAAAATGAGGCTCTTTAGACTACTTTAAAAAGTTGTTGTTGCTGCTGTTCTTTGTAAAAGAGATAAAATAGTTAAATACTGTTTGTGGAGGACATGGTAGTGACTAGTCATAGGCAGGGAACAGGAAAGAAGAAATGAGGAATTAATTAAATTTTAATAAAAACTTTAAAGGGACTAGTAAGTAAAAACAAATACAAAATTGATAGATCTTAATATATTTTACAAAATATTAATATATACAGTTATATATAAGCAAGAGTTCAAAAAACATAAATGGACAATCTTAGAAATGAGCCATGATAGTTTAAAAATAACAATATTTAATTAATGTTACAATAAGAGAACCCGATTAGGAAAGGAAGGGTGGCAGAAAATAAATGTTTTTTAAAAGTAAACTTGGGAAAAGGCTACTAGCTAACCAGCCATCATAGGGCAAGCTAAGGCTGCCATCTTACTTAGCCCATCCTGTGTAAACAGGAGAACATTTCTATAATATTTTTCTAATACCCTTTCAAGTTACTATGCAAACATGTAGATGTTCATATTTATCAATCTGAAGTTCTGCTTCTGGACTGGCAAGTAACATGAAGAAACATAGAATAGGTATTTTCATGAAAGTAGGAAACTAAACACACAAAGATTCCTGAGGCTATGTTTATACTGACAGCTAAAGAGAACTGCCATCATGCCTGGCTGAGAATCTCCCCTCCCCTTCCAGGATATAAGCCCTCTGGTGATGACTCCCTAACATTTCTGTGTTTAGTAGGTCATCAACGACAGGACGGGAATCCCCATGAACAGCACCACCATAAAACCGAGCAAGACACATCAAAGAGCTAGAGCAGCATAGGAACTAAATCATAGGGAAAAAACACAGACTAGATGGTCTCAGTTACGGCGCTCCTACCCTGGAAAACATTCGTGTGTGGACTGCAGGCTGATTCACGCTGCTGTTCCCAAAAGAAGTGAAAAACACTTCCAAGCCACCAACTCCTCGGCCCAGCACGCACGCACACACTCACTGTTTAAAAACTGACTCCCAGAACTAGTAACACACAATCCACAGCTACTCACAGCCACGAAGAGAGGCAAATGCGATTATCAAACCCCCTGCCTGAGTGACGGTTCCCCGAGGAGTTACAGGCAACGCCGAGCAGGGAAGGGGGCGAGTAAATACACATGAAACTGAAAGTGCAGGCGGCTGCGGGGGAGGGGATGGTGCTGGTGCTGGTGTAACGCCGACAACTCATTCGCCAAGGACCGATTCAAACTGCTCCATTTCAGTCCGCTCGGCTGCAAAGCAACACGATGGCCTCAGTCAACCCCAGCACGGAGCGAACAGGCTGTTGCCTTGCAGATCACCCCGGCTCTCCGGAGACGTCTCCCTCGAGCCTGTTTGTTTGCATAGCACCAAACTGCGCGAGTGAGAGCGGGGCAAGTTCCCCCCGCCAGCGCCTGACTGCCCTTCCGCGGTGGTAAATACCTACAGCACCTGCCCCCTCCCCCCCCCCGTCTCCTATTGCTCCGGCTGAGGGTGGAAGCCGCGCCGCTGTCCGCGGGGGCGCTGCCCAGGCAGGTCCTTGTTCCTGCCCAGGACACACGTCCGTAGTGGGGGGGAATTTACCGAAGCCTCCGGATAAACAGCGGCGGGGCTAAGCACATCCCAGCCTCCCCCCGGAGAGGGCGAGGTAACATCCCAGCCCCGCTGGAGAGGGCCACAGCGAGACCGCGCCGGGAACCGGCTGGGCGCAGGCAGACACCAATCGGCCACCTGAACCGGCCCCTCCATCCCGCCCACCATCAGCCCGCTCCGGCCCGCCACGCAGAGCGGGGGAGAAGGATTCGCCCGCCCGCACCCAGGCCGGACTCACCCCCGAGTCGCTGCTGCCAGGGTCGCTGTCGCCAGAGGAGCGGAGCGGAGGTGGCAGGGTCCGGCCCCCTGGCGCACACGGGGAGGCGGCGGCAGCAGCAACACCCCTGCTCGCCCACCTCGTTTGTGTGTCGGGGCAGGCGTCGCGTCACCCTGTCTCCCCTAGGCCGAGAACCCGCAGCCGCCCGGAGACTGAGAGCCGGGGCCTCCCCAGCAGTAGCAGCCGCCCCGGGGGGTGGGAGGGGGCTTGGCCAGTGTAACAGCAGAACCAGCCCTGCCTCAGAACGTGCCCCGTTCCCTTCTGCACATGCTCGCACGCCGGACGGGGCCCCAGCGGGCATGCGCACAGCCTCCGCACATGCCCACTGGCGACGTGAGGCTGCTGCCCTCACCCTGTGCCTCTCTCGGGCTCCTGTCCCTGGCCAAGGTAACGCCCGCAGCGAGCCGGGCTGGAGCAGCGAGCACCCAGCAGCTCACCGGAGTCCGGCCAGATGCGTGAGTGGCTGGGGAGAGGAACGGATCAGGAGACAAAGGAGGAAATAGGGGGCCGGAAGGATGAAGGAAGAGGTCGGGGTAGGTGTTTAGGGAGCAGAAGTGGATCGGAAGGAGAGGAGGAACAGATCGAGTTGGGGGACGGAGGAGGCTGGAGCAGCTTTTGGTGATGGAGCAAAAACCTGGGGTCTGGGGGAGAGAGCGAGGGAGAAACAGATCGGGGATCCGAGGGGGTGGCAGAGGAGAGAACGGGAGTGGGGGACAGTGAGGCAGATTTTGGAGGATGGGGGTGATGGAGGAGATCGATGGGATGCAGAGATGGGTGAGCAGATGTAGGTTAAGGGAAGGAGGAGCAAAGGAGGGAGAATATAAGAATAATAAAATGATTTTATTGGATTTGGATTGTCATTACTGGAACAGAAGGAATCTAGATTGACGGGAAAAAACTAGAATACAAATATTCAGTGTCCGTTGTATGCTTGAGCGGTTTCCTCATTGCTATGATTAATTGATAGTGCCTGTGTATTGATGTCCATGATTTCCCCTGAAGATTACCCAGAATTAGGTATGATTTCTGTTCTGATAATTTTATAATCTACATTAACCAGATGTATCAGTTAAAACATAATAAAGTGTCTCACTTTCAAGTGACTTTCAAATTAGATTTTGCTGTGGATTTTTTTCTTTCTGTATTTCCATAGTTATTCGGTTTTATTTATATTGGGTGATGTTTCTAGTCATATATTTTCTCTCTTAAATTAATAGCCCTCCTTTTTCAGAAGTAAAAAAAAATGTTTAAATTTCAGTAAGTACCTATCATAAATATAAATTGTCTTGCTGAAGAAGTACTTTGGCTTTTCCTTCCAACTATTTTTGAAAAAAAAATCAGTAAACATGTTTTGTTCTGGTAATGTGTGATATTATAACATGTGTTGTTGTTTCTTTGTTACAGAAGGCATCTATACAAAACAATGTCATATTAATGGAAATGGAGATGTACTGGTAAATTTAATGATATCAGTGTAAAAAGAAAAAAAATCTGAAAGACTTGTATGGGGTTTAAAGCTCTGATGTTTGGGTACCCACACATTTATAGAAACTGATTTCTGCTACAATAAAACAATGATTCTTCGTTGCAAGAGCAGCTGTCACTTGCAAAATAGAGGCTGTACATTAACAGTCCACTTACTATTCATGCTTGTGACAATGAAAATCATAAAAAGAACACTTTCAGTGACAGTTTCTGTAAACATTGCTGAATCAAATAGTGACTACTTGCACTAGGAAAGTTAAACACCTCCATATGTTTGTAGGATTGGCGCTTAGGCAGTTTGCAATAAGATGACATAACAATCACGTTTGGTTCTATCAAGTTTGATTAGCATTCAACCTAAAATAATGAGATTTGTTGTTTTGTTGGTCAACAGCTTATATTGAAAAATTCCCAACTTTCTCTTCTCTCCCCTCTTCCTCTCAAAGCAAGTTCACAGAACTTGAGTTGGTGGTTAGTTTTCCATTTCTGCTGTGGTGCACGTTGATCAGACTTTACCCTGGATAATTTCCAATGTTATAACCAAGGGAAAAAATGAGATCTTAGTGGAGTAGTATGACATTACAAAATTATTGCATTCAGACCCTTGTGGTGATTCCCTCGCAGAGATCTCCCTCATGTCATCCTGGCAAGGAAATGGGGATTCCCCTCATCCAAAGGAAAGGTTGTAGGACTATCTCCAAGCCGGAAGGTTCCTCAGGATCCACAGCATGCCTCTGCACCAGCAGCTTGGCACTTCTGAAAACCAGGCCACTTTCATTTAAGTACCTAAATATGTATTTAGGTGCTTAACTTTAAGGACCAAAGTTTGAAAAGAAACTTGAAAAGGTCTTAAAGAATGAGTGAAATGACATATGAAAAGAAATTAGCACATAAGGCCATATACTTTCAAAATCTTCTCTGTCAACATTTTTATATTGTCAAAAAACTCTCTGAATCGGCTGAAAAAAATATTAAAAAATTAATAAATATAGAACTAATGTATGCTTATTTCTGAAAATGAAGGGAGACACACAATGTAAACACAAACACATACTCATGTAATAAGAGTTCCTTTTGAAAACAGTTATGTTAAAAATGGCTTAACAGATAACATGTAGTGACAGTGTTGAAATGTCCATTCAACTTTTCTACAAATAAAAAAACCACACGATTGTTAAAATAATCCAAATGTATAATACATTTATCATCCCCTCAGTGATGTGGCATGTCAATTCTTGGCCTGATTTTGCTTTCATACTAGTGTGTATCAGGAGTAACTCCACTGATGTCAATGAGTTACACTGGTATAAAACAGCTGTGTGCTCCAAACTGAACCCTCTGTTTGCAAATATTAAGCTTTAGCCAGGCTAAAATGCCACATGTTGGCTGTGATTTAAGACCTTGAATAGAATAGAAATTTATGTACAGATTACACACACAAAACTGTGTTAAAAGAACTTTATTAAGATTGCCTGTGCAAGCTTAATTCAGCCTCCTTCTGTGTTTGCATTATGATACAGTCTTTAATTACATGATCACATACTATGTTTTCCACTAGTCCCTTCCCCTCCCTGGCTCCTTGTCCTAATCCTATTCTCCCCATCTAGCCAGTCCCAATCTACACTGCTCAGGCTGCTCATCCCAGTCTCAGTCTCCTTGCCCTACAATCCTAGTCTCCCTTTGCAGATTCCTGGTCCTTTTGCCTAGCCATTCGCAGTCCCTTTCACCTTCAGCTCCTTGCTCAGACAGTCCCACTTCTCCTTTTCAGCTCCTCATCTGATCCGTCTTTCTCCCCAACCCTGGCATCCAGTCACCCTACCCCAGTAGCTCCCTCTCCCAATCTCCCTCCCCTGGCTCTTTGTCCCAGTCTTGTTGCCGGTCAGTCCCAGTTTTCTCCCCATACCCTGACTCCTTGTCAGATCTGTCTCTTCCCCATAACTACTTCCTCCACCCCACTGGTTCTCAGTTCCAGCCTCCTTGCCCAGCCAGCCAGACTGGCTCCCAGTCCCAGTCTCTACTCCCAGCTCCCAGTCTCTTTACCTAGCCAGTCCCAGTCTACCCCCACTTCAGCTACCAGTTCCAGTTTCCCTCATTCCTACCAACCTCCAGTCCCAGTTGCTACCACTCACGCTCCTTTTCCCTAACTCATATCATCACTAACCTCCCACAGTCCCAGCTCTTGGACTCTCTACATTCCAGTCCAGCAGTTTCCTCCTCCACACTGCTTAGGCATGAGTGGGGGATGGTTTTTGGGAGCACAGGAGAGACAGGCTCCTTGTTCTCAGTTCAGATGCACGGACCTGCAGCTGCTGAGAGCTACAACTGCAGGGAAAGTCCTGCTTAGTTCCAGGCAGCAGCATGCCCAGTGTGGACAGCATCTTTGGGGAATCTGGCTGCTAAAATCTAAGGCCCAGATCCCCAGTGATATCTAGATGCCTACCTCATATATATTTCAATGGGAGTTAGGTGCCTAAATACTTTTAAGGATCTGGGCTTAAGTCTCTACTGTGAATTATAATTTTTTTCAAAGGCTTTTAACTTGGCCAAATTTGGGTGGATTTTTTACAGGGATGGCAAAAGGCACATCCCTGACACAAAGCGTTCCCGCAGCCCCTGCCAAATGTCAAGTCCCTAAAGTCTGGTAGCACTAGAACTATTTAAAAAGAAAAAAGTTGCCAGTTTTCTTTTAACAGGACAAAACAACATCCCCCACCTTGTTCTTGGAAACAGCTGAATCATTTTGGCTGAAATTAAAATATAATATATGTCCTCCTGAGGCAGAAACTTTGCATGGAAAAGTTTAACCCACACAGGTAAAGTTTGGCAAAGATATAAGCAACAGACAGCACGATCTTACAACTGGCAGTGTGGAACAACTTTAATGTTAGATGGTGATACCAGCCCCATCTGTAATGCAGCCAATTTACATGAAATCGCCACTATTGAGGCATATACTTAGTTAACAGTTGTTCGTAAAATATACACACTGTCTCAGAAAAATTAGGTCTTAGCATCTGCAACTAGCCTGCTAGTCCTTCAGCTAGCTGTGCACTTCCATATACGTGATCAGGAGACTTACACTGAATATTTTAATGAATAAATTAAGCACAATCAAATGCATATACACAGTTGTGTGTGTGTAACTTTAAAAATCTGACCACATCAGTTTTCAATTTTATGATCAGTCTTAAAGAGAAAGATTATAATAGCAATCAGTAAAGAATTCAGGAAAATAGTTCAGAAATTTTTTGGGACATAGATTCCAGTTTTCTGTTAGAAATCATAAGAGAGTTTCCAGCGCTTGTATTATTGTGCAGTGTATTTGTTTATGATGTTTTAAAAGATAATTGAGATGCTAATTGTGTAGACAAGGATATACAGTTAGAACCCCACTGATGATGCATTGAAGATAATTGCCTTCTACAACTGTAGAATGAAAAGAAACAATATAATTTGCATTTCCTTCAAACTGCAGTTAAGCTTCAAAATCAAGCCAATTTTCTCCAGTAAAAACCATAAATTATTCATTTTTGTCTGCATTGTTCAGCTTCAGGTTTCCTCTGTACTGGAAGGATCCTCTGTGGTACTTTTCAGCAACCTTGATGCCTTTGATTTAGTGCCCTCTTCTGTTTGATAGTGTCAGTACACAAGAAGCCAATGGTTTGTTGTCTTCATTTAGCCTAAACAGAGATAATGCTACTAAAAACTATAGGGAGTGGAAAGAGGCTGAAATGTTTTAGAAGTTGAAAACTACAAGAGCACTAGACATAGGAAGAAAAGCTCCACTAGAAAATTCTATTGTGGAAAAAGCCATGAAATCATTGCAAGCCTGTATGTCCCTTTCTTTTAATGTAATTACAATCCTTCAGAAAATGCCCTTTTTTGGAGTAATCTTTGCTGGCTATATATTGCATACTTGACAAGTATTTGGGCTTTCTCCTTTTCCACTTGGTCTCTCCAATTTATTCCTATGTTGTTTCCTTTTGTTTACTCGTTTGCAGAACTGCAGAATTTTTACTGAGACAAATTACAACTCATACCACCTACTGAGCTGAGCCAATGAAGCAGTGGCAATATACAGTACTTTCCTTGGTGGGAGATCTGGGTTCATGTTTATATCATAATCATGAGGTAAGGAGGCCACAGGCATTTGGAGTGGGGAAAGCTAATCACCAGTACACTACCAACCCTTTGAGATATTTAGGAACACTTAATCTGTACATGAAGCTGATAACTTGGGTTTATGTCCAGCAAAATATAATTAGTTGGCCAAGCACAGCAAAGTCCTACATGCAACTTGATGATATTTTTCTGTTTGTCTGTGTGTAACATGGTAACTTTAGAACACTAAATCCGATCAACTACAGAATTTCAGGGGATGTTCTTGGCATTAATGGGCAGAATCCTATTGAATTTGGTAAAAAAACAGATGGGGAAAATGGGACCAGCTCCTTGTGTCGGGTTAGCAGACCAAGCAGTTTCATCGACATCTGTAAGTGTCTGTAGATCAAGGAACTGATTCATGGGATCCATTAACAGTTTCTGGCATAATAATACTCCAGATCAGCTCTCCTCACCATCCCAATGTTAAAAATGTTGACAAGTAAAAATAAAAGAAATTAAAATGGTGGAGGAGAAGGGGGGGCATGGTAGGGACCCAGGAATAGGATCCACAAAGGTACTTAGACACCTAAGTCCTGTTTTTGGCCCCACTATAATCCACAAAACTCCCTCCTGGCTGTTGCCTATCCCTGTAGGTGCCTAAATTCGCTTGATGTCTAAGTTTTTGCCTCTGTGCATGTGCACTGCAGTCTCACTCTAGATGCCCAGATGCCTATCTCCTGCCACACAAACTGGGAAAGATAGGTGTGCAGCTGCCCAAGTCACGTGTGGGTGGGGGGGCGCAATCCACTAGGCTTGCTCAGAGGCTGCCTACGGGATTGGGCCTCTCAGGTGAGCTTATACAATAGCAGGTGCAGTGGGGAAGAAGGAACTCCCTTGTAATCCTTAGTGGACAGGGTACTTACCCAGGATGTGGGAGACTCCTGGTCCAAGTAACC
Source organism: Natator depressus (assembly GCF_965152275.1). Classification (NCBI taxonomy): domain Eukaryota; kingdom Metazoa; phylum Chordata; order Testudines; family Cheloniidae; genus Natator; species Natator depressus. The sequence goes on from NC_134237.1 coordinate 50,953,901, forward strand.
TCTCTTCCTGAGGGGGAAGAAGGGATTGGAACAGGGATCATCTACCTCTCAAATGGGTGCCCTAACCACCAAGCTAGATAGTCATTCAAATGCTTTCTTTAGCCCAATTAATGTTTAGATAGTCCATTGTTTAATTTAAGTGGACCAACTTCAACAGAGATTGAGGGAGCCCCACATCAGAATATCCTATAACCTAGTGATTAGGGCACTCACCAGACTGCAATGAGTGATGTGTTTAAGACATACAAAAATCAAGGCCAGATAAGACCACCAAACTTATTTGGGCTGATGACCTGACTTTAACTTTGAGGAGATGAAAAGCTAATGCATTAACCCACACCAAAATATGCCCCCAGCTATTTTTTAATATTTTTGGCTATTTTAAGGATTAGATCTTGGATGACCTCATTCTAATTGCTGCCCGCAGCCCCTTTTATAGGCACAAAATGGATCAATTCCTGGTGTTCATGTTATATTGATCCTTAAGGAATAATAAAATGATGCTGATATATGCCTGAACATAAAGAGTAGACAGAGTTACAATACAGTATTTGATTCTGTTGGTATTGGAAAAGTGATGGTTAAGAGAAAATAATTTCATACAAATCCCAGTACAAAGTACTAGCTCATTATTGCTTGTAAATCTGCTAATCATGCCATTGTACCCTAGCTGAAAGTCTTTTCTATTGATATGCATGAGATCTAAATTTGATTCTCACTTGACCACCAAAGAACTCAGAATAAAGCAAGGAAATGCACTCTGCCCCTTTCAGAGAGTGTTTTAAGTTACTAAACACTAACCCTTCCAGTTAAACAGTAGCACTGATGAGCCGCAAAGGCAATCCCATCCATTCTTTCTTAGGGGGAAAGATGCTGGGTGAGATTCAGGGCAGCAGATTCTGTGCTTCCTATTAGCCATGTTGCCATGCTCTAGAAAGCTGCCAGATCTGGCCAGGCTCCTTATTCCAATCTACTCCCTCCCCTAAACTCTTGTCCCCTCTCCATGTTTCTCCTCCATGCTGCCTGGGTCATTTCAAACACAGGAGAGACAGGCTCCCTACTCTCAGTTTAGGTGCCCATGCCAGGATCTGAATCTGGATCCAATCAGCCCATAGCATCCAGGGCTTTATTGCAGGGAAAGTTCTGCTCAGCCCTATGCTGGAGCATGCCCAGCACAGATGGAATCTTCAGAGAATTTAGTTGCTAAAATCTAAGGTCTGGATCCATAAAGGGACAGAGGCATTGCAATGCTCAGTGTCACAATGCTTAATTGTTAGACACCTAGAAAATCACAGGAACAACATTGTGATCCACAAAACCTGAATTAGGCACCTTGGCTCCCTATACAATGAATGGGGAGAGATAGGCACCTTAGAATGTGATCAACAAAAGCCAGCAAGTCATCTAAATTAGTCAATGGGAGATGTCAATGACAGGGGGAATGCTGTTCCATTGTTTCTAATTACTTAAATAGTAATGGGCCAAGAGAGAGAGAGGCACCAAGGAGGTGGGAGACCAAGGTCCGGTGCCCCCTACTCCAATCACTCTTTCATTATTTATCCACAGTGGAGCAGCTTACACAGGAGAGATTGAGAGAGACCCATAGCTGAATAGCCCATAGCACCATAGTTAGAACACTCCTGAATGGTGGGAGACTCCTGTTCAAATGCTTTCTCCCCCATCAGCCAGAGGGGGCAATTGAACCTTGGTCTCCCACATCCAAGGTGAGTGCTCTAACTACCGAGCTAAAAGTTATAGGAAGACACCACTGCCACTGCTGAGCACACGTACCTGATCAGCTGCTGCCTGGAGATGGACGAGTGAGTGAACGCCTATTTCCCCCAGTTTGTGGATCACTTTGGGGCTTAGGCAGGAAATAGGCATCCAGATGCCTAGGGTGAGGCAGCAGCGCATGCTCCCAGTGGCAGAAACACAGATGCCTAGGGAACATTTACCCTGAAAACTTAGGCACCTGGAGCACCCGGATCACAGTGGAGCCTAAGATTGGGACCAAGATTTAGCTGCCTAAGTAACTTTGTGGATTGGTGCCTGAGTCTCTACGGAGCATATGCAAACTATGATTTTTTAAAGGCTTATAACTTGGCCAAATTTGGGTGGGTTTTGACAGGGGCTGCCAAAGGCATGTCTGCCACACAAAAGCCCCCCCCTGCCAAATTTCAGATCTTTGCTCCAAGCAATGGAGGTGCTAGAGATTTTCAAATAAAAGTTTACCAGAGTTTATTTAGATGGACAAAACAGCATGTTTTCCCCTGACCTCACTCTCAGAAACAGCTGAACTGTTTTGGCTGAAATTTTCCAAAAATAAATAAAAATAATCAGCCGGAGGCAGACAACTGGAACAGAAAGTTTCAACCCAAATGGTTACAGTTTGGCAAAGATATAAAGCCACTGAAAACAGGGCCTCAGAGTATTACATAGAAAGACTGTAAGCTTTCTGCAGCAGTGTCTGTCTTTTTGTTTGCTGTTTGTACAGTGCCTACCACAATGAGGTCCTGGTCTATGACTGGGGCTTGTAGGTGCTATGGCAGTACAAACCCAGAGTTAACTCAGGTCTGGGCAGTCAGGGAACCTGGCTTAGCAAAGTCTGGGTCTGAGTGTCCACACTGCTAAGCCACCTGTCCTGCCTGCGTAGTCACATCCCTACTGGCACTGCCCTAACCCAGGCTAGGACTTCTGGGGGCATATCCCATGGTTCTTAGCGCTGCACTAAGCTGCACCACTCTATGAATTGTTTCACAGTTGTTGTGGGAGAACTTGTCTGTGCTTGCCTTCCCCCTGTGTAGAAGGACTTTTAGCCTGTTAACTCAGTAAACTGAAGTACTTCTAGACACTTGGAATTTGGATTTAAATACTAAACTGGTGTACATAAACTGATAGGTGACTTCCAGTGCAGAAGAAGGGAGTAGGTAGAAGGGCAGGAAAATATGGCCCAAGAGAATTTTGGGAAGGCATTGGAAGACTGTCAGTACCCATGTTAAATAACTGGTTTACAGCCTGCATCCATACTGCAAAGTACATGGGTTACAGCCCAAGTTCAAGCAGAACCCAGGCTCTAGTCTATACCCTCAGCTGGGTAAGTTAGCTTGCGTTCAAAGCACCTCCAAACCCAAGTAAAAAGTTTGTATATGTGAATAGTCAGGGACTCAGGGCTAAAGCCCAGGCAGGAGTCCAGGTTAACCCTACAGTGAAGGCACACCCAACACTTCCAATGAGAAAGATAACCTTAATAATAGGCAGTACTACCAGCTCCACCTATAAGTGTTTTTAAAAATAGGTGGGGGAAACCTTGATGCATTACTGTGGTATTAATAATAGTGCACTGTTTTGATAGAGAGGTCAAAGACAACCATTAAATGATTCTGACATTAACTTTCACTTTAGTTGAGGTTTCTCCAAAATCTCATTGTTAATTATGTTTGTGGGGTTTTGGTAACTGATGTATCAAGACATACCAATGGAAGTCATCTCTTACACAGCAGCTCAGCCAGTATAGACACCAGATATTAATGATTCAACCAACAGCACATCACCATGGTAATCTGCACATGTATAAGTAAGGAAATTTTATAGACACTCCAAATTCTCATAATCCATCATTTTTCAAGGCCTAGTTCATCCTTTCTTGACACAGCCAAATGCACAGATGTGTACAGAATATCTCATGTATTTGTTAGAATTGTGGAAATGCCTGGTTATGGAGACTCCATAGTTAGGGTAATGTTCAAAAATAGGGCATAAATTCCTGTTTTTTCTCCAAAAGTGTATCGCCAGTTAATATGAAATTTAAGACTGGGTTAGTGTTTTTTCTCTTCGAATTTTCTATGTAGTTTTTGTTTTGTTTCTTGTATTTTTAATGGTAAGGGTTTGAAATTTGGGCTCTGGCTCAAGATCTCCTTGGCAGTTCTACTTATAGTTTATCCACACAAAAACTTGGTAGAGGTGGATCCTGCAGAGAACCGGGGCAACAGAGAAAATTTTTTAACCGAATATGGGATTTAGGGTCATTTTTAGCTGCTACTAACATTGTAACTGAAAGTTCATATGTACTGTGCACGCAAGCATGATCGATGGAGTGCAAGTACACGATAACACAATTGATTGTGGCAGTGAGGGTGTGGGGGGAGGATGTGCACAATATTGATTGATTGATGGTGGGGCATGGAAGCCTGATTATTCTGAGGAGGGGAGGGCAGAAAGGGGCATTCACACAACCCTGCTTGGTTAATGGGGTAGGGCAGGAACACAGAAAGCTGATTGGTTATTTGGGAAGGAGTGAACGCAGACAAAACATGATTGATTGATTGATCGATCGATTGGTGTGGGGGCATACAAAAGTCTGATTAATTAGAGGAGAGTTTAGGGGTGGGCACATGCTATCCTGACTGATGGTGGGGCAGCAGTGGGGGCAAGCACAACCAAACCTTATTGATTGATGTGAGGGGAGACATAGAAACCTGCTTGAGTGAGGGGGAACAGGCACATGCAACCCTGACCAATGGGGTCAAGAGTCCAGACACACTTAAAACTATCTCCGGGAGGAGCTGACTTTTCTGTCAGATTTTTGTCCTACAGCAGAAAAGGGTTTGTGTGCACAACTGCTGGTATGGGAGGGTTCAGGCAGAGCTAATGCCAGATAAAATATTTTCCTACTTCATTTGTAGCCCCGCAGGCCCACTCGTCTCTGCTCATCCACTGCCCACTCCATTAAGCACAGAAAAAACCTTGGAAATTAATACACAGCATACTGAGCGTCAAGTATCTGGTGTGTTGTTCTTACTAAGACATAAAGAGCTTAATAGTTAAGTTAGTTTTACTTAAATGTTCCCTAACAGCCATCTGAGCCAGCTATAGGCATCAGACTGCCAGGCTGTCTGCCCTCTGCCTTCCAGATGTCTGTGTTCTAAAACCTTAGGGTTCTGGACTCACTCCCACATCCTTACATAACCGTGGCAGCTACTCCATACACAGCACAACTGATTCAAACCCACAAAATCGAGGTCATGAAAAGTTAAGCCACTTGACAGCAACCATTATTCTGCCCCCTAGAGATGCCAGCCTTCAATTACCCCCTTCAGCTGCCCGTCTGTACGCAATCCTTCATCAAACTACCTTCTCTTAATGTAATCACCTACTACATCAAACATCCACAACTACTTGTGTTGTGGGAAAATAAGCTGGTAAGGATGTGTGCAGAAATGTGAAAATGGAGCAGTGTTACAGCTGCTGTGCATGGTTTGTGGTGTATGACAGTTGTAATGATACTTAAAGTGAGTGCTTGTGGGTGGAGGAGTAGAGGGTATGTACTGTTAAGTAGCTTATCTTTTCATTTCCTGCCTTTTGTGTGTTTAGCAACCCTGCTTCCCAATGAAGTTTTGTGTATTAATATATTGCTAATGCTAGCCACTATAGATTCTATTAACAGGTAGAAGATTGGAGAGCGGGGGATACAGGACATAAATCCACCAGAATACTCACAGCTCTCTGCTTAGTGAGGGTCTAGTAGCCCTCAGACCCTTGTCTTATTTGGAGATTTGTCCCTTGATAAAAATATTAGATGCTGACAGCTAGCCAAGGCCCCCAGTACAAGCGTATGGGCCCCACTTCTCTGACAGTAGACAAAGCATTTTCTTTAAAATGGCTCAGTTATGTGTATTAGGGGGGCCCAGACAGGTCATCCTAAACTCCCAAAGTCAGCTGTGGGAGCATCACAGGATTTTGTGAACTGCTCTGTTTACAGACATAATAGAACTTTTTTGCACCTTTCAGATTTGTTCAGTCTCAGGTATTACCATTTTCATGAAAGCACTGCCTTCTGTTGGAGGGGGGAAAGCCCTTCCTTCTTCTCTAAATGTGTTCTGTAATACTTACCACCAAAACTAATCTCATGCAACGAGAACTACCTATATGCTAAGAGAAGCCCTTAACTGGCTTCGCTTGATGCCTAAATACTACACTAATGAGCACCCTCCACATACTCAGAATAGGTATGGGTCTTATCTGGAGGCAACATGATCCAAAACCAACGAGGACCTGGAACAGGAATCGGTAAACCTGTGTTCTACTCCCTGCTCTACCATTAAGCTGTTGCGTGACTTTGACCACCTCAGTTACTTCAGCCACCTCAGTCTCTGTTTTCCTAATCTACAAAACAGGGATAATTATATTTACCATCCTTTGTAAAGGACTTTGCCACCTTCAGATTATAAGCACTAATTATTATTCTTGCTGTTATAGAGAGTGGTGTGATCATATACAAAAATACATTTTATCTTTACATTCTGAAACTTCTTTTAAGTGCTTTACATGTTGTAGTTTGCTATTCTATAGAGAGCACCACTCTACATACTATGAAATACCATCACACGTCAAATCCATAGCTATCCAGGTGTTTTGGTAGGCAGTACTGTATGTTGTGCTAACATGTAGTCACAGCAAGACTTTACAGTACAACCCTGGATTTCTTGTCACATAGGTTGCAGAAGTACTGTGGACATATTTTCAAAAAAGAGCTATGACAAGAAGCAGCTGCACAATTTGCACTGGAGTGATTAGATTCTTTAGTTTGGTTAAAAAGCCTCTGGAAACCCTAAACAAGTCCTGGATTGAGCCCCGCTTCTAAGGACCTTTCTTCTTGAAGGCTGACAGACTTCTCACTCTTGTGAAAGAGCAGCTTCAGAAAGCAACTGAGCATTCTCCAACACCCACTTTTTGAGAAGTACAGTCAGCACTTCCTGAAAAATAAAAGTATAAAGTCTTTTTTAAATTGGGAATGAATGAAAAGGATAAGAGGACACAGTAAATGTAATGTTTAAAAATAGGTACAGCATGTTTAACATTTGAAGTAAGTTAGGGTACAGATCACAGCCACAGAAATATCAGATTAAGACTTTTATTCAAAACACGTCTTCCCACAATAGTATTTGTTTCTAATCAGAATAGCACTGTTTTAAAGTGAAAGTTTGGGGTATAGATTATTGAAGTTCAGAAGCTCCACTCTGCCACTGCATTATACAGGGTGCAGAGACTGAGGCCATATATTCCTCTTGACATCATTATATGGAGGGGGGAGTGATAACTCAGTGGTTTGAGCATTGGCCTCCTAAACCCAGCGTTGTAAGTTCAATCCTTGAGGGGGCCATTCAGGGATGTGGGGCAAAAATTGGGGATTGGTCCTGCTTTGAGCAGGGGGTTGGATTGAGGTGACCTCCTGAGGTCCCTTTGAACCCTGATATTCTATGATAACTTGCTGCAGGATGTCGGGGAGGGAGCATACATTTGTATGTAATCAGAAGGAAGAATTCCACATGTAGACTACACTACATTAATTTTTGATTATTACTACAAAAGGTTCCCCCTCCCCCCGCTCTCCTGCTGGTAATAACTCACCTTACCTGATCACTCTCCTTACAGTGTGTATGGTAACACCCATTGTTTCATGTTCTGTGTGTATATAAATCTCCCCACTGTATTTTCCACTGAATGCATTCGATGAAGTGAGCTGTAGCTCACGAAAGCTTACGCTCAAATAAATTTGTTAGTCTCTAAGGTGCCACAAGTCCTCCTTTTCTTTTTGCGGATACAGACTAACACGGCTGCTACTCTGAAACCTGTCATTAAATCTACTGTTTTTCTTGGTAAATAGATTTAGTGTGTACTGTGTGGTACCTTGACCTATATTACTGTATGCTGTGTCTCTGATTCAGAAAGAAGCATATCCACTGCAAAAGCCTATTGCTCTCGGACAAACTATACCATGTTAGGTTATCTGTTGTAAGGAATGAATACTGATCAAAATATCAAATGCTAGCCCGAACAAGCAGTTTTAGGTGCAACAACCTTCAAGATTTGTTTTACATCTCCAAAGAAGAACATTAGGTTTCAGAACATCAGCTGGTTGATTGTCATACATATTTCTGTGAAACTCTTCAAAGGCGTCACTGTTGCTCACTGGGAAAAGAGAAAAAAAATACACTGACGTTTTAGAGAGAGAAGAGTAACTTATGTTTAATGGTAATAAACCTGATGCACCATCACTTCCTGTGCAGCTATTAGAAGTACCACTGTATGTTTAATTAAACTGGCTTAAGAACATAAGAACAGCCATAGTGGGTCAGACCAGTGGTCCATCTGGCCCAGTATCCTGTCTTCTGACAGTGGCCTGTGCCAGGTGCTTCAGAGGGAACAAACAGAATAGGGCAATTATTGAGTGATCCATACCCTGTCATCCACTCTCAGCTTCTGGCAGTCAAAGGCTAGGGACACACAGAGCATGGAGTTGCATCCTGACCATCTTGGCTAATAACCATTGATGGACCTTTCCGCCATGAACTCGTCTAATTCTTTTTTGAACTCAGTTATAGTTTTGGCCTTCACAGCATCCCCTGGCTATGAGTTCCATAGGTTGACTGTGCATCGTGTGAAGAAATACTTCCTTCTGTTTGTTTTAAAACCTGCTGCCTATTAATTCTTCGGATGACCCCTGGTTCTTGTGTTATGTGAAGGAGTAAATAACACGTCCTTATTCACTTTCTCCACACCAGTCATGACTTTATATACCTCTATCATATGCCCCCTTAGTCATCTTTTTTCCAAACTGAAAAGTCCTAGTCTTTTTAATCTCTCCTCATATGGAAGTTGTTCCATACCCCTAATATTTTTGTTGCCCTTTTCTGTACTTTTCCCAATTCTAATATATATTTTTGCAGATGGGGCAACCAGAACTGCATGCAGAATTCAAGTGTGGGCGTGCCATGGATTTATATAGTGGTATTATGATATTTGCTGTCTTATTATCTATCTTTCCTAATGGTTCCTAACGTTGTTAGCTTCTTTGACTGCTGCCGCACATTGAGTGGATGTGTTTAGAGAACTATCCACAATGACTCTAAGATCTCTTTCTTGAGTGGTAGCATCTAATTTAAATCCCATAATTTTGTATGTATAGTTGGGATTATATTTTTCAGTGTACATTACTTTGCATTTATCAACATGAGTTAGCTTGTGCAAGCTAACTGACTAAGCAATAACTAAAGAAATCTTGGAGCCTCATGTATCAACCAGGAGCTAGCTACACTAAAGATTGGCAGAGAATAGGTGTACAGTTTGGTGTACGGATGGGCTCCACCTAAACCAAAATGGAACCAGATTGATGGTACTTAACATTAAAAAGGTCGTAGAACAGTTTTTAAACTAAACGCTGGGGGAAAGTCGACAGGTGTGGAGGAGCACATGGTTCAGACATCCCTTAGGGGAGGATCTATTAAGAGAGAATCTCTATGTCCTAGTGAGGACGAGAGGATGGAAAATGATAAAATACAGGCAGGGTCTGATCAGAAATAGACAAATAAAAAAAAAAGAGTCCCATTCAATTACATCATGTAATGGCAGACAGTCAAAAGGAGACAAGTTTTTATAGTGCTTATATACCAATGCTAAAAGTCTAAATAATAAAATGGGTGAACTAGAGTGCCCCATATTAAATGAGGATATTAATATAATAGATATCACAGAAACTTGGTGGAATGAGGATAATCAATGGGATACAGTAATACCAGGGTACCAAATATAACGGAAGGACAGAACAGGTCGTGCTGGTGGGGGAGTGGTATTATATGTGAAAGAAAGCGTAGAATCAAATTAAGTAAAAATTTTAAACGAATCAAATTGTACCATAGAATCTCTATGGATAGAAATTCCATACTCTAATAAGAATATAGCAATAGGCATAAATTACCGACCACCTGACCAGGATGGTGAGAGTGACTGTGAAATGCTCGGGGAGATTAGAGAGGCTATTAAAATAGAAAACTCAATAATAATAATAGTAATTAATAATGGGAGATTTCAGTTATCCCCATATTGACTGGGTACACGTCACCTCAGGACAGGATGGAGAGATAAAGTTTCTTGACACCTTAAATGACTGCTTCTTGGAGCAGCTGGTCCTGGAACCTCCCAGAGGAGAGGCAATTCTTGATTTAGCCCTAAGTGGAGCACAGGATCTGGTCCAAGAGGTGAATATAGCTGGACCTCTTGGTAATAGTGACCATAATATTCTTAAATTTAATATCACTGTGGCAGGAAAAACACCACAGCAGCCCAACATTGTAGCATTTAATTTCAGAATGGAGAACTACACAAAAATGAGGTTAGTTAAACAGAAATTAAAGAGTATAGTGCCAAAAGTGAAATTTCTGCAAGCTGTGTGGAAAGTTTTTAAAGACACCATAATAGAGGCTCAACTTAAATGTGTACCCCAAATTAAAAAACATAGTAAGAGAACCAAAAAGGAGCCACCGTGGCTAAACAACAAAGTAAAAGAAGCAGTGAGAGGCAAAAAGGCATTCTTTATAAAATGGAAGTTAAATCCTAGTGAGGAAAATAGGAAGGAGCATAAACACTGGCAAATGAAGTGTAAAAATACAATTAGGAAGGCCAAAAAAGAATCTGAGGAACAGTTAGCTAAAGACTCAAAAAGTAATAGCAAATTTTTTTTTTAAGTACATCAGAAGCAGAAAGCTTGCTAAACAACCAGTGGGGCGACTGGACGATCGAGGTGCTAAAGCAGCGGTCCCCACAGTGGGGTGCGCAAGACGATCCATTGGGGGGCACAGCAGGAGGAGCGCCGCCAGAGAAAAAGGGCGGTGCGGCAGGAGGGGCACCACTGGAGAAAAAAGGAGGGGTGGGGGGCAGCTGGAGGAGCGCCACCCTAAGATTGGCCGGAATGCCGCCCCTTACAGTGTGCCGCCCCAGGCACATGCTTCCTACGCTGGTGCCTGGAGACGGCCCTGCGAGGTATCCTGAGGGAAGAGTGAGAGTTCCACAACCAGAGGGGTTGACAGTGGCGCCCTCACTCGTTCATTGGCTTTCAGCGTATTGCGACGTATTGCAGTTTACATGTGCCCAGTTAAGTGGATTTACGGATTATATTTTTATTTAGTTTTAACTAAAACTAACCCTCACAAAATGGACAAGTGGCTTAAAAAGATTCCTGCAAAGAAACCGCGGATTGAAGATAATACTAATAATGCGAGCACAAGCAAACAACAAGAAAATGGCAGAGCTGACAGTTCTCCTACTCCTAGTACGAGCTCTTCGTCAGCCACATTACGAGGTGAAAACAATGACGATCTAATCAGATCTGACAAGAAGTCGGCCAAAAAAATTTGAAATTATCAAGAAGACTATTTGAAATATGGATTTACATCCACTATCATTAACTATGAACCTCTCCCTAAGAGTGTATTGTGCCTTGAGATATTAGCTAATGATAGGATGAAGCCCTCACGATTAGCAAGACATTTAAAAACTAAGCCTCCAGAACATGAAACAAACCTCTACCATTTTTTCAGCAATGTTTAAAGTCATGCGATACTCAATCCAGTACTTCACAAAATTTCACTAAACTTAACGATAAATGTTTAGAAGCCTCTTTTGAGGTTTCTTACTGAATAGCAAGACAAAAAGCCACAAACCATTGGGGAAACACTTGTTCTTCCTGCCGCGGTAAAAATGGATGAAATAATACACAGAAAACAATATGGCGACAAACTAAAATGCATTTCTTTGTCAGCAAATACTGTTGGAAGACGCATAGAAAACATTGCTGAAGATTTGAAGAAACAAGTATTAGAACAAATTACGCAGTGTGGGAGGTTTGCTATACAGTTGGATGAAAGTACAGCTGTTTCTAACATGTCTCAGCTTATGGTATTTGCTCGATTCTGGTTCAATAATGAAACACATGAAGAACTACTTTTTTGTGAGCCATTAAAGGAAAGATGTACCAGAGAAGATATATTCTCAACAGTAAATGACTTCTTTAATACAAAACAATGTTTTATGAAAAAACTGTAAGTGTAACCACTGATGGAGCGGCTGCTTTGACTGGAATAAAGAAAGGATTCCAGGGTAAGGTTACAGAGATAGCACCACACGTGAAATTCATTCACTGCATCGTTCATAGGCAAGCTATTGCAGGAAAGAAGTTGGAGCCAGAAGTGCACAAAGTGCTATAGGATGTCATCCATGTGGTTAATTTTATAAAAACAAGACCTTTAAATAGTAGAATCTTTACAATACTTTGTAATGAGATGGGGAGTGACCTTGAAAACATTTGTACCACACACAGACATTTGCTGGTTAACTCGTGGCAAAGTGCTTAAAAGAGTTGTCGAACTTAAAGATGAGTTACGCGTTTTTCTTTTAGAAAAAGACAAGGGTTCCAAATTTGCTGACCTTTTCTGTGATGACAAGTGGCTGTCAGTAGTGTGCTACCTAGCAGATATTATCGAAAAAATAAACACACTTAATCTGTCCCTTCAAGGTAAAGGGGACGTTTTAACAACGAGTGAGAAAGTAACTGCTTTTCGAAAGAAACTTGTGCTATGGAGAAAGAATTTTGAAAACAGATGTTTGGAAATGTTTCCATCGTTATGTGATTTTGTTGCCGAAAACAATGTAAGTGTGTCACCTATAAAAACCTCTCATATCTGCACACTTAAAAAACTTGGAAACAGAATTTTCTAACCTGTTTAAAAATCTTCCAAATGAAGAGGTTCAGTGGGGTTTGAACCCATTTGTTAAAAATATAAAAATGCAACACCTTCCGATTAGTTTGCAAGAACAACTGATTGACATCAGGGAAGATGGAAATTTACTAGCCGAATTTCAACAAAAACCTTTGCATAATTGGTGGATGGGATTGAAAAATGAGTATCATGATTAGTAAGCGAAGCAAACGATGCACTTCTTCCATTTGGATCTACGTATCTTTGTGAGGCATCTTTTTCAGCTATGACAGCCATTACAACCAAGGTGCGAAATAAACTGAATTTAGAACCAGACCTTCGAATCGCTGTATCACAAAGTGTTAAACCAAGATTTTCAAAAATAATGAAGCATATTCAATCACATTGCTCTCACTAAAAATATTAATAATATTTTTGTAGTGAGAGCAAAAAGGTTTTTTGTACTGTTAATAAATAAAAAAAATATTTTAAAAATATTGTTTATTTAATCTCTCTCATCCTTTTTTAATTTCTATTTTTGTTTATGTTTTATAATGTACATAATATTAGTACAGTAGTACAGGTATATAATTTATACATAAATAAATATACATATATTGGGGGTGCGTGCTCAAACATTTTTTACTGATGGGGTGCGCGATCAAAAAAGTTTGGAGACCACTGTACTAAAGGAGCACTCAAGGACGATAAAGCCATTGCGGAGAAACTAAATGAATTCCTTGCATCAGTCTTCACGGCTGAGGATGTGAGGGAGATTCCCAAACCTGAGCCATTCTTTTTAGGTGACAGATCTGAGGAACTGTCCCAGATTGAGGTATCATTAGAGGAGGTTTTAGAACAAATTGATAAATTAAACAGCAGTAAGTCACCAGAACCAGATGGTATTCACCCAAGAGTTCTGAAGGAACTCAAATGTGAAATTGCAGAACTACTAACTGTAGTCTGTAACCAATCATTTAAATCAGCTTCTGTACCAGATGACTGGAGGGAGCATAGCTAATGTAACACCAATTTTTAAAAAGGGCTCCAGAGGTTACCCCGGCAATTACAGGCCTATAAGCCTGATTTCAGTACTGGGAAAACTGGTTGAAACTATAATAAAGAACAATATTGTCAGACATATAGATGAACATAATTTGTTGAGGAAGAGTCAACATGGTTTTAGTAAAGGGAAATCATGCCTCACCGATTTACTAGAATTCTTTGAGGCGGTCAACAAGCATGTGGACCAAGGGGACCCAGTGGAGATAGTGTACTTAGATTTTCAGAAAACCTTTGACGAAGTCCCACACCAAAGGCTCTTACGCAAAGTAAGCTGCCACAGGATAAGAGGGAAGGTGCTCTCATGGATTCGTAACTGGTTAAAAGATAGGAAACAAAGGGTAGGTATAAATGGTCAGTTTTCAGAATGGAGAGAGGTAAATAGTGGTGTCCCCCAGGGGTTTGTTCTGGGACCAGTCCTATTCAACATATTCATAAATGATCTGGAAAAAGGATAAACAGTGAGGTGGCAAAATTTGCAGATGATACAAAATTACTAAAGATAGTCAAGACCCAGGCAGACTGCGAAAAGCTACAAAAGGATCTCTCAAAACTGGGTGACTGGGCAACAAAATGGCAGATGAAATTTAATGTTGATAAATGCAAAGTAATGCACATTGGAAAGCATAATCCCAACTATACATATAAAATGATGAGGTCTAAATTAGCTGTTACCACTCAAGAAAGAGATCTTGGAGTCATTGTGGATAGTTCTCTGAAAACATCCACTCAATGTGCAGAAGCAGTCAAAAAAGCGAACAAAATGCTGGGAATAATTAAGAAGGGGACAGATAATAGGATAGAAAATATCATGTTGTCTCTATATAAATCCATGGTACGCCCACATCTTGATTACTATGTGCAGATCTGGTCACCCCATCTCAAAAATGATATATTGGATTTGGAAAAAGTTCAGAAAAGGTCAACAAAAATGATTAGGGGTATGGAACGGCTTCTGTATGAGGAGAGATTAATAAGACTGGAACTTTTCAGCTTGGAAAAGAGACGGCTAAGGGGAGATATGATTGAGGTCTATAAAATCATGACTGGTGTAGAGAAAGTAGATAAGGAAGTGTTGTTTACTACTTCTCATAACACAAGAACTAGGGGTCACCAAATGAAATTAATAGGCAGCAGGTTTAGAACAAATAAAAGGAAGTATTTCTTCACACAACACTGTCAACCTGTAGAGCTCCTTGCCAGAGGATGTTGTGAAGACCAAGACCATAACAGGGTTCAAAAAAGAACTAGATAAATTCATGGAGGATAGGTACATCAATGGCTATTTGCCAGGATGGGCACGAATGGTGTCCCTAGACTGTTTGCCAGAAGCTGTGAATGAGCAACAGGGGATGGATCACTTGATGATTACCTGTTCTGTTCATTCCCTCTGGGGCACTTGGCACTGGCCACTGTCGGAAGACAGGATACTGGGCTAGATGGACCTTAAGAATGGCCCTACTGGGTCAGACTGTGTTCTTATGTTTGAAAAGCAAACAGTTAGTTTTAGCAATAGTACTGGATTCTGAAAGGATGGATAAATCTAGCAAAGTTATTTCAGACTTATATGAAAGCACATATTAAAAATTCCTGTCAAAAATGAACTCCATGCATTAATAACTGAGCTTTCATTTTATAACAATATCTTATTAATTAGTTAAAAACACATATAAATAATATATAATAGTCATTAAGTTGTAACCAACGCCTAGAGTCAGGTATTCAGTATGCATTGTGTTAAATCATCATATATGTTTTCGGAATTTACAAGCCACCGCTTCCTGTCAACCCTGTTTTAGATCATCTGATAAGGAGGATTTTATCCAGCAGTAGTATTTGTACAAATACTTTGACCGTTAGCACAATTAAAACTGCCAGACCTTCAAGGAATGTTTAAGTTGATAAGACATTCATGTATTTTGATGCACGCTATGGGCATGCCACTTAAGCCCAGATCCTGCAATACACACAACATTAAGCATTTAAGTAGTCCTATTGTCTTCAATGGGACTATTGATGGGGTAAAATTAGACATATATGTAAGTGTTTGCTGGATGGGGGCCTTATGCAGTAGCCCAGTGCAGTGATGCCAGTCAGTGACCAGTAAAACTACCCCCAACACCGCTCCCCCCAGATTTTTATTTTAAAAAAATAACTTTGTGGATTCTAACACCTAAAATCAGTTGTGAAGCTACTGTTCTGCTGTGTCTCTATAATGTGCTTCTGCAAAGCTAGATAAAGCAGATATTATGATACCCTTTTTGTTGGGCCATCAACTAACTTAAGAGAGACACTTGGTGAAGGACAAAAGAGAGAGGTGCACCATTTCCCTTGTCAAAGCTAAAGTAATTGGGACTTTGTGCCAGGACCTATACAGGGTTAGGGAGACTGATTCAGTCTCAGACCCCAGATAGGCTGTGGTGCTGCAACACCACCCCATCACTGTGCTTGCCCTTCTTCCCCACCTCTCAAGGCACAGTTTTGGGCCACTGGAACCACTGAGTGTGGAGCCACAGGCTCTTCTCCGTTACACCCTCTTTGGCATCATCCTATTGGAAGACAACACAGATTTCCCTCTGCAGTGTGAGGGGTTGTGGATGCATGCCTTGCCCCAGAGCCTCTCCACCAATGGTGTCCTGCATGGATCCATCCAACCCACAAGGCTTAAGCAGAGTGAAGGGCCTGTTGTGATAATTGGGCCTACAAATTAACCCTGATTGTGAGTTCAATTGCAAAAAGTGAAAGTTCATAAACTGTCACAATAACTTATAATAATAAATGCTGATGGGAAAAGGTGTGGAAAAGAGACAAAGCCTGAATTAGTCCAAACAAAAAGGCCTACTGATAAAACTCAAGCACGGTGTTAAAATCATACCCCATAACAAAAACCAGAACAGTGTGATACTGGAACTCAATGACCCAAAACTGATAAGTCTGTCATTAGGCCTAACTGGTTAACAAAATAATGAGGGAGATGAGCTATTCCACACATCACTCCCTTTTAGGATCCTCAGAAACTTTGCAGGGAAAACTGACTCCTGCAAAACTGGCTGACAAAGAGGAGAAAGGATGAAGCAAACTCCACCATGATGGCTGCCATTCCCACTGCATCCTGGACCCTTGACCTTCTTCATCCTAATCCTGAACGATGTCCTGACCAGACCAGGGAGAGGGAACCAGATGACATTGCCACCTTCACTGGCTCTGACTAAGTCCTGAATACCACTTGGAATGTGAGACTTTGTCTCACGCACACACACACCTCCCGCATGTGTTCTTTTCCTTCCCTACCATATTTCTTCTTTCCTATCCCTCTCCTTTTTCCTTCTGTCTAATACGAGTTTGGCTTAGTCAGTCAAGCCTGTATATTGTGCAACACTGTTGAAACCCTGTGACCAGAAAGAGGCTTCTACATGCAATGCCCTAAACAGCCCAAAGCTGGTACAAATTTGCCAGGTCTCTGAGTGGCTGATAAGACCCCTGTGCTGTGCCTGTGTTTTTCCAGCAATGAGATTGCAAGTGAGAGTCAACATCAGAGACAGAAGTCACACTGGCTATCTTTGCAGTTCTTTGCCCTCCTCCTTTTAAGTGTGTTTGTCTTGTTTTGTCTTCTAGGAAACAGGATCGGACTTTAACAACAGCAACTCCAGCCCATCTCAATGGCTTCTTCTCGTTTCCCCAAAAAGATAGTTATTACCATCTAAAATGGTCAAACACAGGGGATTTTTCCTTCTAAAGACTGTCTCCAGCTAAGTGGAAAAGGAACAGGGGATGTTCTTAAAATTAAAGCCTTACTTAATACTTTACATTTCGAAGGCTTGAAGTGTTTTTCTTTCCCCCTCCCCATGCCTCCCCAGAATCTTTAATAAAAGGTTTAAAAGGTTTGTAATAATGTGTTTGCCAAGACAACATGCAGGATGAGGTCTCTGTATTACAAACCCCAAACTTTGTTTAAAAAACAGGCCTCATATAAGCCTCTTCCACACCTGAATGATTTTACCTTGGGGCCAAACTCTCACCCAACAGGCATATATTGAAGCATGGCTCTACTTTGAAAAGTAACTGTAAAAGTTACATTTCAATGTCTATTCAGAGCCATAGCTAATGACTTCATCAAATAAAATAAAAAGCTTACCATCTTGTTAACTATGTCCCGAGTGGAGAATCTTTACTGCTAGTGATGCGTGGGGCAGAAAAACCCAGCTTGCCTTTCAGATTTCATGCTGTGTTTGCAGCACTGGCAGTTAGAAAAATACATCCTTTTATTTGTAAACTAAACAGGATTATATATGGAGTCATTTGGAACCCCATGATGCTATTTTGTAAAAGTTGCTTTTTGGAGTAGAAGCACATTTTAACGAGTAATATTTGCAGCCATATTCTAGTTGGTAACAACCACATGCACAGACTCTCCCTTACTGCTCAGAATAATTTTTTCTTTAAATTTGCAGTTAGTTCAAAAATGGATCATTTACAGTTGTGTGCGTTTATTATTCCTTAACAAATGAAATAATACTGTTACTACCTCTACATTCATTAAGGTGACTATGTTTTCAAAATCAAAACCTGGGACACCTTTATGGGAACAAGTAGTTCGGATTGCAAAATCTTCATGTAAAAACCAAAAATACATTTCCTTTTTTAATCTATACTAGTGTTATTGCTGTTGCCTTATGATTCAACAATATGTTCACATTTCTCGGCTTGCAGGATAAATTCCAGTAGGTTCGTATTCTCAATGAATTTGTCATGACACACTGTGTCCACTTTGAACAAAAGAACGGCTTTGCCTGTGTCAACACTCATTCAGATTCTTTCTGCACTCCCAACATGTGCATCAAACAGAATACCTGTTCCACTGCACCATTTTATTCCTGGTAAGTACAGAGCAATTTCTATTTGGAACAGCAATATATCTTGAACAAACATTGTGTAGTTATTAAAAAATGCTTGAATCAATTAAAGGAAAAATACAGGACATTTCAGATGATCCAGAAATGGTTTTCGGGACATATCAGATGAAAAACCAGAACATATGGCCTCTCTATTAGTACAATACAAAACAATATTTGCCCTTTTAATCACAAGATGGTGACAGGTATTGAGTGATATTACATAATGCCATGTAATGGACTGAGCAAATTAGCAAACAGAGGAGAGAAATCTATTTAACATTTTGCGCGCGCACACACACACACACACACAGTGACAGATCCCTGGTGAACAGTTAGTTCATTTCTATTCAACTTCACCCTCTTCTTTCACAGGTCCACTAGGGAAGTGCTAGAAGAAGGTTGCTTGAGAAACTAGTAGGGAGACAGAAAATGACTTTGGGAAGGGTTGAATCCTAAGCTGAGAGTTTTTCTATTTATGATCATTTACATTTTTCTTACAAACCCTTATGGAAAAGATCTTGCAATGGACAGTTTTTTCTGCAGATTCATTTCACTATCTTACATGCTCCTTTAGGTCTATATAAAATCACATGGCATGGTAACACTTTCTTCTGGAAAGCCAATTCAGCAAGGTACGTAAGCACACGCCTAAGTTTAAACCACATGTTGTATGCAGTGAAGAAGAGCTCTGTCTGGCTCGAAAGCTTGTCCCTCTCACCAACAGCAGTTGATCCAATTAAAAATATTCCCTCACCCACCTTGTCTCTTCAAACTACATGAGTAGTTCCATTGTCTCCAATAGAACTACTCACATTATTAAAGTTAGGTGTGTGCTTCAGTAACCTTGCTGAACTGGGTCTGAGGAAGATATCAGACAAACTCAGGAGTTGTATTAAAGGCAAGTTGAAGAGTCCTAAAAATTGATCCTGGTCAATGACTGTACTTAAAAGGAACATATTTGCCCTGATTGTGTTTATAACAAGAGAGGAGCTCAGTTTGATAAGGTAATAATCCAGGGGTTCGATATCTGTTCCCATTTAAATCAACATCTAAAGAACTCATTATCTTGAACGAAATTAGGATTCCACCAGCTCCTACGAGCTTGATCGAACTCCCATGAAAGTCAGTGGGAGCTGAATCAGATAAACGTGTAATCAGAAGTTTCACTCATTTTAATAAAAATCACTAGAAGCAATATCTCCTGGGGAGTGTAATGATGCATATTCGATAACAGGGTAGCACCATGTTAAATGGAGATTTGATGGATTAAATTACTGCATAGTGTTTCTCTAAACAAAAACTCACTGTTGTAATAAATATCATTTTGTCACTGACATATACATAGCAATGATTTATAAACCTGTTAAAACTTGCTAAATAAATAGATTAAAAAATTATGAGACCATTGATAGTGTAATAAAGCTATGCTTCCTCTGGCTCCAGTAAGATGTCAATAGAACCACTGTGGTTCTTGAGCTATTCAAGACACTTCAACTAAGTTATTTTTTACCATTTTCTTTTATGGGGGATGGAATGTGAATTCACAATCAATATCTATGTGCAAAGTTTCAACATGGCCTAATTGCAAATAGCTGAGAAAGCTTAGAAGTTGGAGGTTAAAATGAAAATGGCATGCTTGAATGTTCAATATACCTTTAAGAATCCTTAAGAATTTCTTGAGATCCCGTTGTTGCCGAAGAAGCTGGAAGACAAAATACAAACAGTTGGAAATATTTCTGTTCAGTGGTTTAACAGTGTAGCTACAGAATAAAGCAAACCCTGTTTTAGAAATAAGAGAGGTACTTTCGGTTCATGGGTTGAAATTTTCAAAGATATCTAGGGGATTTGGACACATACTGGTCATTAACTTTATTTTGTTTCTAATTTTAATGGGAGATGTATTTACCCCTCTAGACTGCTCAACCATGACCCATTCCTTCTAGTTTAATTATATCATATTACTGTTTAAGATAAATGAGAAAATAAAGGTACCATGATTGTATTAAACATTACATTGCTTATAAACAATAATAAAATACCCCTTTAGCATATTGGTCTTTTCATCAGCTTCATGTCAGAAGATTCCTCCTTTCAAATTCAGTTAGGCTAAAAATTCTTTATCATGGCATGTGACAAAAGTCAAAGTTTTCTTTAGGCAGTAACTTTTCCATCAAATAATTTTGCTACCTGTCATGAGGCAATTGCAGTATGCTACCCCCAAAAACTTAACTTATTAGCCAGAGCTTAATAAAAGCTATTTTCAATCTGTGGTGATGATTTAAAAATTAAATTGACCTACAAAAGACATTTTAAAATGTATGGTATATTCGTTAGCATATATATGGCTCCACTTAATTTTTCTAGACAACAGTGCAGCTAACCCAAAGTAAACAGCCATGACTTTATTTTTAAAATAAAACATTTTAGATTAGACAATACTCTGCACCTTCTGAATCCTGCCCAGACTCACCCTCAACAGCCTCCTGGTTCCTTGAGGATGTGTCAGGCATCTCTTGAGCTGCTGAGGCTGTTCCTTCTTGAATACTGTCTACATTGTCCTCATGAGCAGAAGGTGCTGCAACATCCAAGCCTTCACCCACAACTTCTGTGAATTAGAGAGATAATTGTCTTCTTTTTTCTCCATTTGCCAGTATAAATGAAGCCCTATTTGAGCCCCAATTCAGTAAGCATGGTTCTAATTTTAAGCATAAGCTGTTGAAGTAGATAAGACTATTCAAGTGCTTAAAGTTTAAGCATGTTCATAAGTGTTTGCAGGACTGGAATTTAAGATACTATCCACTGTTTTTCGTTGAATCCGCCTACCCTTAGGGCAGAGAAATATAAACATTGATTAACTATTTTGCTAATTATTTATAATATTTTTCTAGCCTGACGTGTGTACTTTTGAGAAAGGTTTCAGAGTAACAGCCGTGTTAGTCTGTATTCGCAAAAAGAAAAGGAGTACTTGTGGCACCTTAGAGACTAACTAATTTATTTGAGCATAAGCTTTCGTGAGCTACAGCTCACTTCATCGGATGCATACTGTGGAAAGTGTAGAAGATCTTATTATATACACACAAAAAGCATGAAAAAATACCTCATGGAACGAGGTATTTTTTTCATGCTTTTTGTGTGTATATAATAAGATCTTCTACACTTTCCACAGTATGCATCCGATGAAGTGAGCTGTAGCTCACGAAAGCTTATGCTCAAATAAATTGGTTAGTCTCTAAGGTGCCACAAGTACTCCTTTTCCTTTTGAGAAAGTGTCTCCTGGTGGGTCATTTTTATATTTTATTTTCAATTTTTTCTAACCCACATTGCACAATGCTGATACTTAATTTGGGTGAAGAAGCTTCAGTGCAAACTGGGTGGGACTGGATAATCTACTGTTTGGGGATTATATACGATGTATTTCCACTTTCCCATATTTTATGGAAAATGAAGATACTGTTGAGCAGTTCTTTATGTAAAACTAGCCCTTTTAACAGCATGCTTGGGTGATTGGTTTGAGATCTGCCATAGCATGAATGCTATTTAACCTTACTTGATGGGCTGTATTCCTTTGCCTCTTTCGGGCTTGTCCACAGAGAGACTTACTGCAAGGCAAGCCAGGGTGTAAATGTACAGCACACCAGCCTGTCAAGCACTAAATCGCCATGTGGACCCTGCTGCCATGCACTGAAAGTTCTGTCATGTGCTTTGACCTACTGTTTGAAACAGCAGTACATCAGTGCGTACTACAAAACTTAAACAAACACCAAGACCAAGATTTTTAACAAAATAAGCTCTAAAGGCAAAAGACCCACCATTAAACTCAGCAGTATAAGCTAACTTGAAACACCTTAATTCACTGTATTGACACCTTAAATGAAAAGGTTCCTTATGGAAAATGGGGATGCCAGATTGCTGAAAGGTAAAGTATGTTTAAAGCTCAAGAGCCTTGTGTCTTTTCCCCTCCGTCTCCATCCCCTTCCCTATGGGCTCATCCCCAGAATGATAAAATACATGTAACCATTCCAGGTTTCCATGACTTACCTCCCTAGTCTCTTACTAAGACTTTTTTCTCCCACATGAAACTGCAGTTGGGTGTGACTATTTGAGGCTATTTGATCACATTTGTTTCTTAAGAACATCACCTTGTAGATAAGACTTTAACAAGTTCAAGCAAGATCATAATTTATGTCCCATAAACATCACTAGCATCTGCTTTGTAATTGCAAGTACTGCATTCCTATAGGCCACTAGAAAATTCACAGTCTCGTGTTGTAAGGTACTTTTATCCAAGCGATAGCACAGTTCATTTGCTTGAGTATGTCTGGATAACTTTTCCAGTAATCCATTTGTGGTAAGATGGCAAGGAGCTGATGTAAGACATTTGATACCATTTCTTTTGACAAACAATTGAAACTCTTCAGATGTGAATTGCATTCCATTGTCACAGTCTGTTCAGGAACTCCAGCACATGAAAACAATAGTCTTAATACTTATACCATCTATGTTGATCTAGTTGAATTCAGACAGAATACTTAGACTCATAGAAGCATAGGACCGGAAGGGACCTCGAGAGGTCATCTAGTCCAGTCCCCTGCACTCATGGCAGGACTAAGTATTATCTAGACCCTCCCTGACAGGCATTTGTCTAACCTGCTCTTAAAAATCTCCAATGATGGAGATTCCACAACCTCCCTTAGCAATGTATTCCAGTGCTTAACCACCCTTACAGGAAGTTTTTCCTAACGTCCAACCTAAACCTTCCTTGCTGCAATTTAAGCCCATTGCTTCTTGTCCTATCCTCAGAGGTTAAGAACGAAAATTCTTCTCCCTCCCCCTTGTAACAACTTTTTATGTACTTAAACTGTTGTCATGTCCCCTCTCAGTCTTCTCTTTTCCAGACTAAACAAACCCAGTTTTTTCAATCTTCCCTCATAGGTCATTTTTTCTAGACCTTCAATCATTTTTGTCTCTCTTCTCTGGACTCTCTCCAGTTGGTCCACATCCTTCCTGAAATGGAAAAATACTCCAGTTGAGGTCTAATCAGTGCAGACTAGAGCAGAAGAATTACTTCTCGTGTCTTGCTTACAACACTCCTGCTAATACATCCCAGAATGATGTTTGCTTTTTTTGCAACAGTGTTACACTGTTGACTCATATTTAGCTTATGGTCCACTATGACCCCCAGATCCCTTTCTGCAGTACTCCTTCCTAGGCAGTCATTTGCCATTTTGTATGTGTGCAACTGATTGTTCCTTCCTAAGTGGAGTACTTTGCATTTGTCCTTATTGAATTTCATCCTACTTACTTCAGACCATTTCTCCAGTTTGTCCAGATCATTTTGAATGATTTTGAATGACTTCCGGCCATTTAGAATGGGCATCTATTGCAATCATAGATGTCCCAAAAACTGTCCAGCCTTGGCTATGTGGATTCATTGCCACTGCATAGGGTGCTGTCAAGGCTGATTCCCAACTCTGGCAGTTGGAGTGCAGAAGGTGAGGGCCTGCAATGATTCTAAAAATTAATACTGGCCACTCCAGGCTTCTATTAAACTCCCAAGGTTACAGCTTCTCTCTGACCTTGGGTGGGTAGATGCTGCCACCACCCAAATGCAAAACCCCTGAGGACCCAGGAAGGTGTACTTGGGAATTCCTTCCTGTGGGGTACCCTCAAGCCCTTTCACCCACCGTCTGGGGAACAGCTGAGAAAGAAGACAGAGGAAATTAGCCATTGCCCCCAGCTAATTAAACAACATATGCACAAACCTCTTAGGACACCAAAAATCCAATCCTGTTCTTTAAAAAGGTAAATTTTATTAAAAACAAAAAGAAAGAAAATACATCTGGAACTTAGGCTTTGCTAGATTAAAAAAAACACATTTACAAAAATTAACATCAAGAATAACCTTCTTGAGGTCCAACTTAAAGGTTACAAGCAAAACAAAAGCATTTGGGGTTAGCACAGAGGAGTTCACAAGCCAATAAGAAATAAACAGAAATAAACCTAATTGCATCTTTCTAGACATTTTCTGATTTATGAGTAGGTTTTAGGTATGATCTGATGATTTCCATACCTGACAAAAAGCTTTTTACAGCATAGTCGCAGCCCTGTCTGTGCTCTGTCCCCTCTCTCTGGAGAGCAACAGCAGAACAGACAAAGGGAAGTTTTTTCCCAATTTTAAAAAGTTCTAGCCCTCCCATTGGTTCTTTTGGTCAGGTGCCCACTCCTTTCCTTTTACCTGTGGGCTTTTTAACAGGTAAAGCAAGTAGAGAACAGCTACTAAGAGGGATTTTATAGCTAACTGGCTCTCAGTGTGTCCATAAAAGGGAGCTGTCCCCCCCACACACACACACACACACACTTCATTTATCACAGGTGCAAAGGAGCATGTTTAGGCATGTATTGACAATCTCATCTGTGTTTTCACCATTTCCTCTATTTGTGTATCAGTCCCTGGCCACCACACAAAACTCCTGCCCAGGACTTTCATTTTGACAATTCCCAAATGGCTTTCATGTAACTCTTGGAATACCTATGACTTGAGATTCATAGAAGTAACCATGCTGGTGCCACAGCTTAGGGAACCATGATGTACACTTTACTATTCTTTTTAAAAAAATAAAGCTGGAAGAGTTGTTTGTAGGCATATGTCCATTCATTCATTGTAATGTCATATACTTCAGCTAGCAGTGGATCATTTTTTGTTGTGTGTTGCACCATGGCCTTTGTCACTGCCAAGGGTTCAGTTTGTACCACAGAAGTCATATCTACTGTCTCTGGTTCCACTTCAGTATCCTTATCTGCTATTGCCAATGGTAGCTGTGACGAGCAATCTGCACTGGTTCTTTGAACGCAGTATTGTAACAATGAATGCCCAAGGTATCGCCTAGCTCCATAACTGTGCTGCAGCCATTGCCGGTACTCCTTTCTTTGGGTTAAAATTTTAAAGCAGCAGTTATGCTCTGTCTGCACTCAGAGTAAAATGTTTCCCATACAGATATTGGTGAAGTTTAACTCCCCAGACAAAACTCAAAGCTTCTCTGTCAAGTTCAGTATAGTTACATTTGACAGAGGTTAGAGATCTAGAAGCAAAGACAATAGGCCTTTCTGTACAACCTTCCATCATATGAAACTATTGCTCTTATTCCATGTTGGGAAATGTAACAAGCTAATGTTTTATGCAAAGATGCACTGTGGTACGTAAAACCCTTTCAGATGCTAATAGCTTATTGGCTTCATCCAGAGCTTTGGTTTGGCGTAGACCAACGCCATTTCTGTCCATTGTGTAACAGTTCATTCAGAGAATGTAACGCTGTTACAATGGTAGGCAAGAGCCTATAGTAATAGGTAATCATTCACAGGAAGGAACATAATCATGACATGTTTTGTAGTTGTAGTGCCCGGAGGAGTGCCTTTGGCTTTATCTTGCGATTCATGCAAACCATCTTTGTCAATGATACAGCCACAATATGTAACAATCTTTGAAAAATTCACATTTTCCCTTATTTGCTTTAAGGCCACACTCAGCCTTGCAAGTGGAGATTCTCAAGGTGTTCATCACTAGCTTCTGTGAGCAATATATCATCCAAGTTAACATGGAGTGCCAGGAATCCCCTGTAATACCTGGTCCCTGGGTCGCTTCCAAACCAACTATTTGGCAGTAAGCCACATACTAGCCTGTTATATTGAAATAAGCCCTTGTGTGTGTTAATCACAAGGTTGTACTTACCACTGTGTTCAATCTCCATTTGTAGATAGAGTTGGGCTAGGTTGATCTTGGAGAAATGCTTTCCACCAGCTAATGAGGCAAATATATCTTCTATTTGCGATAAAGGATGTTGATCCTCATGCAACACTGGGTTAGTGGTAACCTTGAAATCACTACTGGTAGGGACAGCCACATTCTTTTTCATTACTGGTACTACAGTGATGTTCTAGTCTCTCCTTGGAAATAGTTCCAGAGTCCTATAAACGCTGATGCTCCACCTCTACTTTTGGCTATATTGCAAAAAGTACTGGACAAGCTTGGTGAGATTTAGGAATTGCTCCTTCTTCAAGCAGAAATGTTTGCTTTCATATGTTTTAAGGTTCTGATACCACACTGAAAGACATCAGCTGCCTTGTCCAAAAGTTCATCTAATTTTTGTTTTGGGCTGGAGTTTATAAAGTTAGATTTGGTTTTGTTAAGCCGGCAGACAATTCAGGTGTTTCTAGACCAGCTGAATCTCTCTCAGCCCTTCACTTCACAACATAAAGGTTTAGCACATCTTTAATATAAAAAGTGATCTTTTTACTGTAATAACACCCAGGGAAGAAAGGATTTCCCCTGTATATGTTTTAGTAGCAGTGAGATTTTCTGCAACTTTACCTCTCAGTAGCCTGTGATAATCCTACAGGAACAGCAGACCCTGTGTTAAGGTTTAAAATGGAGCTTACTCATTCCACTTGTAATGAAATCCAAATGACACTTCATTTGTCTTAACAGTTGTAGTGACGCTGTAACATTCTCTGTGGATTCTATATCAGTGGTTCTCTAACTTTTGAACTGGTGAACCCTTTCACACAGCAAGCCTCTGAGTGCGACCCCCCCTTATAAATTAAATACACTTTTTTATATACTTAACACCATTATAAATGCTGGCGGCAAAGCGGGGTTTGCGGAGGAGGCTGTAGCCAGACAGCCAGCCCCCCCCTCTTAGACCAGCACTGCGGAAGCCAAAACAGGGCACTTAACATAAATTCCAGCACAACCTTTGAAGCTGTGAAAAGCACAGGTGTGCTGCTACAATGTGCCTCTGGGAACATATACAACGATTAGGCTCACAGCAGGCAGAGGCGCTGTGACAGACATGGCTCTTAGCCCCTACTAAATAGCATGATGCACACACACCAACATCCTAGGTGGGAAAATATTTACCCTAATAAAAGGAATGTCTGGTAGTCGAAACTTATTGTTTCTCTCCCTTGCAAGTGTGAACTACTCTTGCGAGAGCTGGCGTCACCCAGACAGACCAGCCCCAATTTGGCATAAGAAAGGAGAAAGAGAATAAAGGAGTACAGAGGTATAAGTAGGGGACCTACAGCACCATGATTTTTGAGTGCTTTTCACTATCTATCTGCTGGTCAGATAAGTGACAGCCTCCCAAGGCTTCTGCAGCTAAGAGGGTCCCTAAGCCTTGTCCCTTATTCGTCTTTCCGCGGAATTGAGTGACCGATCCTGGCTTGGCACCGCTGGAATCGAGAGATGCAAGGAGGGTAAGAAGCACCCACACCTGATCTCCTATCTTTAGTGTACACATATTTTGAAATAGAGCTCTATACTTTGTTTTCTTTCTTTGGGATTGTAGCTTCAGTTTTGTAACTTGTTTGTGTGTGTAACATCTCTACATTTAAATAAGTAGGCACTAGCAATTTTGTAACCACATGATTAGAATCTAGTTTAATAAATTTTGGTAACCATTTGTGCATAAGCCTGACTTGTTTCTCTGGTTTATTGTGAAGCAGCCAACACAATTAAAAGAACCTCAGCCGTTTTGGCTATAAAGCCTGGCCATTAGGTGAGAGTACTAAGAGCCTAGCGTTGAGTTGTGCCGCCTCCACGGGGCAAACTCTTGGGGCACCTGTCAGTCAATCCTGACTGCCCGCTGCGAAGGAGCTCTGAGCTCTAGCAGTTAAAGTCACGGGTGTGGAGAGGCTCTTAGTGCTGCCATTGGGGCACCTGTCAGTCAGTGTTGACTGCCCGCTGCGAAGGAGCTCTGAGCTCTAGCAGTTAAAGTCACGGGTGGTTAGGACCTTGGGGCATCCGTCAGCCTAGCCCGGGCTGCCCGCCGCGAAGGGACAGTGCGTCCTAGCGGTTAAAGTCACGGATGGTATAAACGGGCATAGCTGGCACCTCACTAAACATCCCTGGCCATCGGCTAACAGAGGCTGACAGCTCGCGACCCCTCACGTAATAACCTTGTGACCCCCTGAGAGGTCCCTATCCCCAGGATGAGAACCCCGGCTCTATATTGTCATCTGCCAGCTGATGACTTTGAAATCCTTTGATATTGCTCTTGTGGGGAAGTGATTATGCTTTTCCCAAAACCTGCACATTTTCTGCATGCACCCTAATTTCTTCCAGTTTCTACGGATTGTCCCCTTAAACTAACAATCATTTTCATTGTGAGACTGTTTCCCACAGTGAAAGCACACAGTCTTTGAGCATTTTCTGTTGTGCTTTCTGTGTGACCCTCAGTTTATTTGTTGCACATATAACATGATGCTGTTACAGCTCCATGGCATCTTTGATAGCTGTCTTCAGCAATTTTTGTATGTTTTAGAGTCAAATTAGCCTTGGTCAGCTGGTGTTTTGGGATTTCTTCATGTTGAACATCACATACTAACAGCTACCTTAATTCATTATTTACAGTCTTTCCAAACTGACAGTGCTTTAGTTTCCTTAATCCAGCCCCAGATTCAGAAATTGTTTCATTTTATTCTTGAATCAGTTTATAAAAGCAGAAACACTCTGAAATCACCCATGGCTTTGGGGTTCATAGATTCCTAGATATTAAGGTCAGAAGGGACCATTATGATCATTTAGTCTGACCTCCTGCACAACGCAGGCCACAGAATCTCACCCACCCACTCCTGCGAAAAACCTCTCACCTATGTTTGAGCTATTGAAGTCCTCAAATCGTGGTTTAAAGACTTCAAGGAGCAGAGAATCCTCCAGCAAGTGACCCGTGTCCCATGCTACAGAGGAAGGCAAAAAACCTCCAGGGCCTCTTCCAATCTGCCCTGGAGGAAAATTCCTTCCTGACCCCAAATATGGTGATCAGCTAAACCCTGAGCATATGGGCAAGATTCACCAGCCAGCTACCCAGAAAAGTATTCTCTGTAGTAACTCAGATCCCACCCCATCTAACATCCCATCACAGGCCATTGGGCCTATTTACCATGAATATTTAAAGATCAATTAATTACCAAAATCATGTTATCCCATCATACCATCTCCTCCATAAACTTATCGAGGTTAATCTTAAAGCCAGATAGGTCTTTTGCCCCCACTGCTTCCCTTGGAAGGCTATTCCAAAACTTCACTCCTCTGATGGTTAGAAACCTTCATCTAATTTCAAGACTAAATTTCCCAATGACCAGTTTATATCCATTTGTTCTTGTGTCCACATTGGTACTGAGCTTAAATAATTCCTCTCCCTCTCCGGTATTTATCCCTCTGATATATTTATAGAGAGCAATCGTATCTCCCCTCAACCTTCTTTTAGTTAGGCTAAACAAGCCAAGCTCCTTGAATCTCCTTTCATAAGGCAGGTTTTCCATTCCTCGGATCATCCTAGTAGCCCTTCTCTGTACCTGTTCCAGTTTGAATTCATCCTTCTTAAACATAGGAGACCAGAACTGCACACAGTATTCCAGGTGAGGTCTCACCAGTGCCTTGTATAACGGTACTAAAACCTCCTTATCTCTACTGGAAATACCTCGCCTAATGCATCCCAAGACTGCATTAGCTTTCTTCACGGCCATATCACATTGGCGGCTCATAGTCATCCTGTGATCAACCAATATTCCAAGGTCCTTCTCCTCCTCTGTTACTTCTAATTGATGCCTCCCCAGCTTCTAACTAAAATTCTTGTTATTAATCCCTAAATGCATAACCTTACACTTCTCACTATTAAATTTCATCCTATTACTATTACTCCAGTTTACAAGGTCATCCAAATCTTCCTGTATGATATCCCAGTCTCTCTCTAAATTGGCAATACCTCCCAACTTTGTATCATCCACAAACTTTATTAGCATGTTCCCACTTTTTGTGCCGAGGTCAGTAATAAAAAGATTAAATAAGATTGGTCCCAAAACTGATCCCTGAGGAACTCCACTGGTAACCACCCTCCAGCCTGACAGTTCACCTTTCAGTAGGACCTGCTGTAGTCTCCCTGTTAACCAATTCCTTATCCACCTTTCAATTTTCATATTGATCCCCATCTTTTCCAATTTAACTAATGATCCCCCATGTGGCACGGTATCAAACGCCTTACTGAAATCTAGGTAAATTAGATCCACTGCGTTTCCTTTGTCTAAAAAATCTGTTACTTTCTCAAAGAAGGAGATCAGGTTGGTTTGGCACAATCTACCTTTTGTAAAACCATGTTGTATTTTGTCCCATTTACCATTGACCTCAATGTCCTTAACTACTTTCTCCTTCAAAATTTTTTCCAAGACCTTGCACACTACAGATGTCAAACTAACAGGCCTATAATTACCCGGATCACTTTTTTTCCCTTTCTTAAAAATAGGAACTATGTTAGCAATTCTCCAATCATACGGTACAACCTCTGAGTTTACAGATTCATTAAAAATTCTTGCTAATGGGCTTGCAATTTCATGTGCCAATTCCTTTAATATTCTTGGATGAAGATTACCTGGGCCCCCCCCGATTTAGTCCCATTAAGCTGTTCGATTTTCGCTTCTACCTCAGATATGGTAATATGTACCTCCATATCCTCATTTGTCATACTACCATTATCCCTAAGATCCTCTTTAGCCTTATTAAAGACTGAGGCAAAGTATTTGTTTAGATATTGGGCCATGCCTAGATTATCCTTGACCTCCACTCCATCCTCAGTGTTTAGCGGTCCCACTTCTTCTTTCTTTGTTTTCTTCTTATTTATATGGCTATAGAACCTTTTACTATTGGTTTTAATTCCCTTTGCAAAGTCCAACTCTACTTGACTTTTAGCCTGTCTCACTTTATCCCTACATGTTCTGACCTCAATAAGGTAGCTTTCCTTGCTGATCCCTCCCATCTTCCACTCCCTGTATGCTTTCTGCTTTTTCTTAATCACCTCTCTCTCTGAGATGCTTGCTCATCCAGCTTGGTCTACAACTCCTGCCTATGAATTTTTTCCCCTTTCTTGGGATGCAGGCTTCCGATGGCTTCTGCAGCTTTGATTTAAAGTAATCCCAGGCCTCCTCTGCCTTTAGATCCATAAATTCTTCAGTCCAATCCACTTCCCTAATCCACAATCTCAGCAAATGTTTTGTCCTTGAGTTTAGCCGGAC
The DNA here is from genome assembly GCF_965152275.1 of Natator depressus. NCBI lineage: Eukaryota > Metazoa > Chordata > Testudines > Cheloniidae > Natator > Natator depressus. The sequence goes on from NC_134237.1 coordinate 50,985,450, forward strand.
GCGTTAGCTTACACAGCAGATTGTAAAATTTTAGTCCCCCCATTACACACCATAGAATTGCCACCTGTTTTCCCATCAGGTATTTCATTAGCTATCATAGTGTTCCAGTATAGTTGGGCCAGTCATCCACTGAGTTATCAAAGAAGTCTGTTTCCCTCAAACAGCCAGATATTTCAATTTTTCTCTGAGTGAGCAGTTAACTCACAGTTCCAGCAGCTGCAGTTTCCTTCTCAGTTTCATTACTTATTAGGCCCCTGTAGTCATACTTTGTTTCACTGTATTCCTGGACTAGGGGCCTGTCCTTGTCCCCAATTGACTTGTGTGCTTTAAAGAACAGAAATGTAATCTGAAGGAACCACAGGGCTCAGCGGGGTCCAAGTATCTGTTTATTAACGACAAACAAGGCCTACCTACTTCTACACACAGCTGCTCAGTCTGGCAGGGTTCCAGTGGCTTTTAAAACACAGAAGATAGTGAGGGCCATTAGAGTGCTCAAACTTTTTTAAGGGATATCTACTCTGTTCCTCTCCAGTCTTTCACAATTTAACTAAACTCTTAAACTATGCTAGTTGCTTACATATCACACTGCTGACATCTAATGAAGATATTTTCTATACCTTTTAAGAGAGACACATTTTTTGTTGTAGTATTGTCCATGCTGACTAATTTCTGTCCTGTTCTTGGTATAAGAGGACAACTATTTTGGGAAGAAATATGTCCTTCCAAGCTAATTTTATAAACCTAGGATTGCAAACACAAAACGTGACTGAGCAAGTGCCATCAGTGCCCTTGGACTGCTATCAAAGCAGGGGATATCAAACTATTTGTTATAAACACAAAATTCTGTAGGTAGTTATATGGAGGAGAGGAAATTGCTTATGAGAACAAAAGGAAATGGCAGATTATGACTGAATGCTTAGGAGATGGGAATTGTGATGCTCCCAATAGCTTAGTTCCAGTGGAATGAACATGGTATGAATCTAAAGCCTGCTTCCACCCTGAGAGCTGGGTTTATAAAAATGCCCCTACTTACTCAATTGACAATCTGCTCCCTGGATATATGAAGAATCAAATCTGCTGGATTTAAAGATGTTTTTACTCCTAGAATCATTGAGCACCAGCAGAGTTAAAACTGTGACAGAACAGGATGCTCTACTCTTATGTAGCACCCACAGAATTAATTTGTTTCATCAGCCACGATTGCAGTCCTATTGAAAGTAATGGGACTCAGGCCATGATTGCAACAGAATGGCAGGCAGAGGTGTGACTGAGGGCCTAATCTGACCTGCAGAACCTTTATTACGGGTGATGACACATGAGAGAGAAAGAACCCAAACTAACTTTTAGAGTCAAGGTTGAGTTTTGAGGGCTAGCCGTTTGGAAATAGATGTACTCAATTTATTAGTACAATATGAGATATGGAAATTATTGTCAGCTTTTATGCATACCAACAACATCCTTACAGCCATGTTTCAGGTTACAGACATACTTTAAACTGGCAAAGATTTCTTTCCTGAGTAACCTGTGTCAGTCTTTTAATAACACTTACATAGCATCTTTCCTCTGAGGATCTCAAACTGTTTTACAAACAGCAGTGAATTAAGCCTCACCTTTCTTAAAAGATTAGATACTAGCCCCATTTTACAGATGGGAACTTGAGGCAGAGAGGTGAATTGACTTGCTTAAGCTCACAGAAGAACAGGATTATGAAAAATCTTCTCTCTCAGGAAACAACGCCGTCCGATAGGTTTTTCCCACTTCTCCCTTTATTTTTTTTAACTTGTCCCGCTGAAGTAGTTACGTGAATTGTAATATTTGTGAAAGTTTTTTTACATTAGAAACAGGCTGGAATTTCTATCCATGAATAAAAACTTTATTCTACAGCATTAAAAAAAAGGAAGTGGTGAGGACAGCAAGGGACTTTTACCTACTGGGAAACAGTGAGTTATAGAATTGTCTATTAAGTAACAGGTGAAGGGGGATGGGTACAGTGAAGGCCACGGCAAGCATGTGGAACAAACTCTCAATGGATGTTGTTGGAACTGGGTGGATTTGAGAACGGTTAGGGACTTGGTTTAGTTAATTAATAACTTTCCTGAGTGTCCGCATTTAGACAAGCCCTGAGAGACCACAAATAATAGGAGTGCTCAAGGTCAACTGTGCCGTTTAATGAAGCTTTATCCATTAAGCAGAATAGAACAGAACATTGGTGAGCTCGACAGTTCTGGAAGTGAACTGTTTTCAACAGCTATGTTGTAATTAAAAGGTATCCAGGATGCTAATTTAAGACACTGTTTTAAGCCTTGCAGCAACTATTCAACAACACCAGCACCTGAATTTAGGGGAGGCTCTGTACATGTTCAAATACCCCGACTCAAAAAAAAAAATTCTGATTATGCTATAAGGAAAACTAAAAAGGCAAATACTTGAAGGTTTCAACTTTCTTCTATAACAACAACATGACCTGAATTTAAAAAGAAATAAAGGTGACACTTTATCCTGTGGAATTAATAATGAATTCCTTTCCTTCTTAGCATTTAAGATGGAAGATGGTGGCAGGGGAGGTTGTGTCACAATTAGTTGCAGCAAAATGATGGAAAATGATGGAAGTAAAAATAGGACTATTGAATTCGGAATTGTCATAGTGTACGAAGTGTTCAGCACTTACCGCTCTGCCAGCTCGGTAGCAGTTCAGCATGTTTATAGCACATGGGGATTGCTTTGGTTGAAACTTAGTAATAGTGTAGGTGCTGAAAAAAGCAAACAAGTTGCTAAAAGCATTGCTTTCTAGGGCCAGATACAAAAGAGCAATAGGCCTAACTACCTAACTTAACTTGGTTATTGTGTTCTTGTATCTTACTTACAGGAGTGCAAGCTTTTCAATTTGGCCTGTTTTAATGTTTGAGGAATAAATATATTCACAACATGATTATTATGTATTTTCTTCTTCCTCCCACACCCCTTAAAACTTGGGGGCTTATTCACACATTTTCCCCCTCCAGAGAGAAGAGAGGGAAATTTTTTTGCAGATAGGGAGAAGTCACAAACAGCCAGAAGTGGAAGACTGCAAATAATGCAGGAATAGAACTCATATACTTCAGTTCACAAGTTCTTTCTGCTATTACTTGTAAATTCTTCCTAGGTTTTCTTCCTGCTTAATAGGAAGCAAGGTTTAACTGTTAAACTCAAAAAGTGATGTTAAGCTAGAAATAAACCAGGGGACACAGAGGGGGAAAGGAATCTTTTCAGAAGTAAGAATTTACACTGCTTAGGTATTTAAAGCAATGTTTAAAAAGCAAAGGAAACTCTATGAAAGAGACTGACTACTTCACTCAGAACCACATCTTCCATTTAATCAGTTAACTTTTCAGCCAAGAGAAGTCTGCTCTTTCTAATGCAAAATGTCATGTTCAAATAGTTCTGCAAAGACTCTTTGCAGAACTTATGAAGCTAAAATAATACAAGTTGGCCAGCATAATACAACAGGAATCTGCCTGGAGCTATGCATGTGAACAAGAGCCGGAGTGCAATGCAATGTCTTTCACGATTTAATCTACCTGCAGTGTATCCAGTGCATGCTGCACAGAGCAATGCAAAAGAAAAAGATTCTCTCATAACAAACACTTATGAAAACAACAGAAGATAAAATATTCTGTTAACAATTGTTGAACACTGTAGCTAAAAACCGTCACATTCTAGCGCAACATAGAAAACAATCCATCAGTCTAATCTCATGCCTTAAATACGAGTTTGCCGAATACATTAAAGGGGCAAAGCCTCAGGGTAGTTTCTATTTATGAATGAAAGCTACATATAAATTTAGTATAAATAAAATTTACAGCAGAGCTCATAAAAAAAAGGGAAAGTTTTCCCACCCCATCCCTTCAAAAAAAATTAAGAAAACTTTTGTGCACCCTTTGAATTGTAAAGATCTGCAACTTTTATGGTAATCAACTTTCTTGAAATATACTTTTGTTCTTTTTTTAAAGGGTAATGCCATGTCTACACTATGGGTGCTACAGCAAGATAGTCACGCTGCTGTAACCCCATAGCGTAGATGCAGACTCCAGCGACAGAAGGAGTTTTTTCCATCTCTGTAGGAACTCCACCTCCCTGTGTGATAACTAGGTTGATGAAAGCATTCTTCTGGTGACCTAGCTGCATCTACCCTGGAGTAATTATTTTCAGAGTAAGCTACTTTTCTTGCCAAAAATATGCCAGATGTAGTTTAGGTAGAGGGACCCCCCCCAAAAAAAAAACCCCAAAAAACCCAAACACCTCCCAATTCTGGATACAGTTGAAACTTGGAGTCTCCTCCTTTTGGCACCACACTAATTTCATAACTCATCCTGAGCACAATGCTCAATTAATGTCCAAGGGGTTCTGAGGAAGTGAAACCAGAATGGAGAAGGTTTGGGATTCCTGATCCTTTGTGCCCCTATAACTCAGAATGCCAGCCTTTTCTTTTATAATTCATCCATAAACCCTCAGAACAGAAACTTGAGGAAAGGCTCCATCCAGAGACAAATATCTCTGGATCCTAACTCCAACAGTTTAGAAGTACATTTAAAAACAACAAGCAAGGAGTCTGTATTTCTAAAAGTTTGAATTCCTAAATCCCTGTGTAACAATGAAATTGGTTTTCCAAGCAAACATCCTGCATGTTATTAGTCCCTAAGGTAGGTCATTAGCTCCTACACACATACACAGCCCTCATTAATTCACATGAATGACCAGAAGACCCATGGCAAACTGGTGAATTTTGTGAGTTAGCAAGTGAGCAATTAAAAACCCAAGGACACAGCATTGTAAGATATACTTTATTAATTTGATAAGTGTAGTTTAATGTTATTGGTGAAAATTCATATTATCACAAATTTAGTAAAAGTAGGAAGTATTTTCATTGTTAGGAACTCAGGTTTTTAGGTTTGTTATGTTTTATAGAAATATGAGAGAACTCACATCTTAACTATTCCTGTTTTAATAAAATGTTTTCCATAGTGGTCTATTCTGATCTATTACTGACAATTTAATATCTAAAACTATTAACTAAAATTCATGTGGCTCTAACAATCAAGTTAATGTTACATAGTTTACATCTGAAAGTGGTCAGTAAGAAATAATAGGATTTATGAAATCTTTCAAAAGTTTTTATACCATATTTCCCCTCCCACCAAGATGCATTTATTTTCTATAGTACCAGTCAGACTCAAGATATACAAGTGAATCCACTGAATTATACTAATGTGGTGACTGTTTCCAAAGGAGCAACCAATGTGCACTTGTTACAGTAACTCCCATGCAGTTTTGAAAATAACATTTACTGCAAGGAGAAATGTAGGCCTCAAATATTTCCCCCCCAATTATTTAGAAGAAATATCATGGGATTTTAACTTGCATTTGAACAGCCACTAGAAATGAGCAGAAAAGAATTGGTTTTAACATTGTTCAAAAAGTAGCATCACTAATATTCCCCAAACACTGCAGTGCAGTAGTGTCCCTAGATGTAGCCCATGTACTGTTCAGTGTAAGGTAGACATTAGCAGAGTTTAGGTTCATCCAGGATAAAACTGTTTTCTATTCTTTAAAATAGTACAGTTATCCCAGGCTCAGACTTGGCAGGAGTGTCTATATCTTTTATAGTTTTGTTAGCCTAGATAATGTAACTGCAGATGATCATTTTATCATTAATTATAAGCCATTTGTCTCAGTATGATTCGTGGCCATGAGTTTCACATGTTAAATCATTTTGTAAAGCTATTTCATCTGAATTAAATTATCGTCTTTTAATTTCACTGCCTGTCCCCTTGTTCTTTTCTTATAAGAAAAGATAAATAGAAGCACCCAAACCACCATCTCTGTACAAGTCATGATTTTATACCACTATCATTGTAGTGCCTATTGGTCTTCTCTTTAAACCAGAAAGTTCTAGCCTTTTTAATATTTCCTCACATATGGTTTTCCCCATTCATCTAATATTTGTATTGCTTCTCTCTGACCCTTCTCACATTCGATTATATCATCCTTTTCTGAGATCTGTTCAGTTCTGGGCCACCATTCATCCAACTTATAACTTCAAATTCTAACAAGCTCTTTGTTTTAAAAAGCCTTCCCTAGAGTCCTCCCCCAAGGATTTGGAACTTCGTTATACTACAATCACTATTACTCAGTGGCTCAACTACAAGGGAAAGAGAGAAAAGAAATAGGTAAGCAGTGGTCAGTGTATTGCAGTAGCACAGATGAAGTACAGAGGTGGCAAGAGAAGAGAGGGGGCACCTGAAACAGCTTGAAACTGCCTAGGCAAGACCTTTGGGGGGAGGAAAGAGAGGCACAGAGACAGGAAGTGACTTGCCCAAGGTCAGATAGCAGGAATCGACCCTAGGTCTCCTGAGTCCAGTCCAGAGCCCTTTCTGCCTCTCACCATAACATCCAATGTAGAAGAGATCCCAAAGTGCAGGCAACTGGGTTTTCCTCCAAGTCACACTCACCTGATTAGGAAGACACATCCTCACTCTATTGAGTAGACTGAGGGTTTTTTTAAATTGCTATGAAAGACATCAATAGTTTCATCAACTAATATTCTTCAAGCAGTTCTCAAATGCCAGTTTATCCTTCTCCCATTATTAGGGTCGACATTAAAACAAAGGTGGACATGCACACGGGGTTGACATCACACCAAACAAAAGGATAACATTTACTTAGGTAGGTTTTTTGGGCCATTGTGTACAGAGATTTTGCTGAACCTTACTACAAAAAGAAGTGACTCTCCTGTCTACTGCAATCTAGCCCCGTTGCTTTGAATGGAATCAGTGCACAAACATTTAACATGGAAAATACTGGCACATTCACACACTAATCCTCTCCAAACCCACTTTACTCACCCTCCCTAAACCTCTTCATGACAGGACAGTACTTGAAACACCAAACTGACGAGAGTCTGTACTCAAACGTTTGCAAGATTGAAAATTAAATAACTTCCACTGTCTAATTCAGTGGCTCTCAACTTTTCCAGACTATTGTACCCCTTTCAGGAGTCTGATCTGTCTTGCCTAACCCCAAGTTTCACCTCACTTAAAAACTACTTGCTTACAAAATCAGACAAAAATACAAAAGCGTCACAGCATACTGTTACTGACAAATTGCTTACTTTCTCGTTTTTACCATATATAAAATAAATTAATTGGAATATAAATATTGTGCTTACATTTCAGTGTATAGTATATAGAGCAGTATAAACAAGTCATTGTACGAAATTTTAGTTTGTACTGACTTCCCTAGTGCTTTTTATATAGCCTGTTGTAAAACTAGGCAAATATCTAGATGAGTTGATGTATTCCCTGGAAGATCTCTGCATGCCCCACGGGGTACGCATGCCTCTGGTTGAGAACCACTGGCCTAATTTACTGCTTTAGAACTCACAAAATTCTGCAAAATGCCTGTTCCAGGGGAAATGGTTTTGTTGCTGCGGTCATTAGCTCTACAATTCCTGAATAGCACAAAGCACATAGAGATCAAGAAAAAAAGTGTATAAACAAGATGTGTTGGGCAATATTTTCAGTAAGTTATCATTAAACAGTACTCAGATTGGAAGGAAACATAAGTGTGATGTACCTATTTCATTTGTACTTTCATAAATATTTTGCGTGCTGTACAAATAATTATGATAAGCAATTTTTAGAATTTTTCCTCCTATTTTCAGTCAATGAAAGTAAGAGGGATTATAGGATAACTACCTACAAGCCTCCCCCAACCCAGTTCAAGCACTTTGAAATACGCCAAAGCCTACAACCCATAAGACATTTAAGACTGTTAGGGTACTCACCTTTCATGAAGAACATAACACTGCTCAATCTTAACAGGTAGGTTCAGATTAAAACATTTATCTTTTGTAGTTTACCTTCGCCACTTTTGCCAATTCTTAGACATATGCTCTCAAGCATTTCCTGCCCCATAGCCCATAGTTAATCTTGTCCTCCCACTTGATTCCAGATTGAGAGCTGTCCTAACAATACTTAGTTACAGATATCACAATCATTTCTATGGTAAGAAACTGAGAAGCCTGAAACACAGGATTACAATTCTGTGCAAGATCAGGAAGTTAGGTTAAGAGCTCTTATACTTAGGTCTGCAACAGCTGCCAAGAACAAAGTACAAGAAAAAACACTTTTTATTCATCAACTTTTTGCATTTTTGTTTCACTGTGAAAGTACTCAAGTCTACATTTTTAGTTAGCTACTTTAATAAGTTATCTTAAAGTCCAGCACGCTGTTTACGTGGCTTTCAGTTTATGTTGATTTTCAAATCTGTTTAAGAATCAGGTTTTGATTAAAAAAAAAATAAAGCTTAGAGATCCACTGATGAAGAGTGCTAGATAAGAGTAAATATTTTTCTTTATACCATCACAATAAATATATGGAAGCGCTTTGTACTATCTGTCAATAAAAGTGGTGCTAAACGGGTATGCCTACAAGCAGCTGTGCCAACATTAGTTATCTGACTCTGAATCTACAGATAAATAATGGGAAGGAAGTAGGTATGTCAAAGCCTAAAATACATAGTAACTAATTCATATTCTGAGTTAACAAAACATGTTTCTGCTCCTGTGCTATTAATACCAGAGTGGGAGTAAATATTTATTGCATAAAAGCAGTCCAAATGCTCTCATAAATAATGAGACTTTTAGTACAAATGACAGGTTTCAGAGTAGCAGCCGTGTTAGTCTGTATCTGCAAAAAGAAAAGGAGGACTTGTGGCACCTTAGAGACTAACATTTATTTGAGCATAAGCTTTCGGAAGTGAGCTGTTAGTCTCTAAGGTGCCACAAGTCCTCCTTTTTTAAATACAAATGGTGTCCTATCAGTTCATGCATTGTTTAATATCTATACCCCAAGACTAATGGACCTTATTTAATGGCCTCTGAACACCTAATGCATGAACTGTAATATAGACTGATACTAACAAGTTTCACACAACAATATGGCACTTTGATAGCTCAACTTCTATGATCAGCCATTACTATGCAGAAAACTGGAGTTCAGAGTAATTTTCAATCTCAGAAGAGTAACATGGAGGAGCGATCATGGCATCTCTAAAACATTAGGCCCAGACCCCAAAAGATTCCTCTTGACTACAGTGGAACTAAGGCCCGCATCCTGCTCTCATTGATTTAAATCAAACAGAATCAGCTCTTCATTGTGGCCAAAACCATTTGCAGGACAGGGCCAGAGAAAGCAACACTTGCAATGTGAAATTAGAGGCAACATACTTCATAGTGTTATCTTGTTCAATATACAGACTGACTGTCCAGTCTCCATGTATCACAGGTACCACTGAAGGGTTACGTTGGGGGTGTGGAGAGAATTCTGACTGGTAACTAGCTTTGATTTACTTGGTAAAATTGTAATTATCCTAATCACTTGAATCTAGCCCCTTAAATATCCCTTTTTACACCCTGGACTAAAAGATGGATGTTCACCAACTGGATTCTTTATATTTCCAATTATATGGCAGAAGAACTTGATTTATCCCATGGTAAGTAGTGAAAGTTGGTTTGTATTTAACCTCCTAAAAAAAATACTTGCAACACTCTGCAGAGGCATGTCGACCTACCAAACACAAGCTTTGAAAAGGGTACTTCTTACTAATAATTTTTTAATATGCAAGTATTTTAGTAAGTCTGCCTTTTCATTATCAGTAGTAGACACCTAAACATTTGAAAGGAAAATATTGCTATATCCGATTCAGCGAAAGCTTGTCAAAACCTAAGTTGTTTGTTTTTAAATAAAGAGGCTACATTAAAACACTGCAGAGGATGGTGTAACCAGAACTTGCTTGATAAAGCAAAAGAAAAATTAAATTTAAAAAAATGCAAACTGTTTGTTTACTGCAGGTAAGTCCCTTGAGCAATAACGTCATTACCCAGTCCTTGATCAGAGATCTGTTTGAAACTGACAGCTATCAACATGAGTTAGAAAAAACTTTCTCCTTGTAACATTTCAAATAAGGGATCAGTGTTTTCTGTATCTTCTGCCAGGAAAGAGGGAATTGCAGTTTTTATACAATTTCAATTTCATGTTATGTACTCAAAGAAGAAACTAATATTTAACCACTGAATATCCTTGTGATCCAGTGTATAGTTCAGCTATATTGGCTGAGGCTCTACATGGTGACCAGTGGAGTTTGGCATTATTTAACAGTCTGCAGATAAAACTGGTCTCTAGAGATGCATTCAGTGCCAAATTATAGTAAAGGTAAAGATCATAATGTATCAGATTCAAGAGGGGACAGGCAGTTGCTACATTGGACAGGATATACCCTTCTATGAGAGCATGACACTATTCATAGGGAGTGTAAGAACATGGTGGTGAGCTAAACCTTCAGCTACCATGTAATATTCTGTGACTAGAGTTTAGCAGAGAAAGGGCTGAAAATGGTGAAAGGCTTTTTTTTTTCCCCTTGATTGGTTCATGCAGTTTCACATCCCAAATTCTGAAACCCTTGCAAAAACATTACATTTTTTTCCAAAATTAAACAAGATCTCAGTCCCTCTTAATCAAACATTTGGAAGGCTGGGTTTGCATTTGTACCATTCCGCTTTAGGCCTCTTGAAAAAGATAGGGCTGCAAGTCAAGAATACTATACCTGCCTCTGATCAACTTCAATAATAATTTGCACTTACATAGTACTTAAACATTTAAGTATGTCTCATAACACACCATGAGGAACCCAAAATTACTATGTCCACAATTAGACCATCAAATTCCAGTCTCACGCCCCATTCACTAGAGAATAATGCCTCCCAGATAAGTACCTGGATCTTAGTTTCCACATCTATAATACAGTGGCAATTACATTTACCATAGGTAAGATGCACAGGATTTAAGATGTCTACAGCTATACATAGGTAGGTAAAACAGGAAAATGTATGCACTACATCCAGATAAAGGAAACAGCAGAACAGACTTAAGAGAAGTTCTGTAATTTTTCTGCAACAGGACAGGGCATATGCTAAAAGGGGGGAAAAAAGTTATACAACTTCTAAGAAGAGCTATGTAAATATTTTGCTGAACCCTGTGTGTCTCGAGCTCTAATCTGCCTACGTTATTATAGGTTGGACTGTATTTCCCACGGAATTAGAATACCAGTCTGCTAGGATTGTATAGCAATGGAGATTTTGAAAGATTCTCGGCTATTCTTTAATTCTGCTTTATGATTTCCTTAACTTGCTACTTCATATGCAGAACGTAAGAATCATTGCAGACATATTCATCAGATGAGAAAAAAACTTAAAGACAAGCCACCACATCTCAGTGACACAGGTAATATCTAACAGTACACTATTATTTTGAGAGCTTGACTACCCCACTGAATTGAAGATGAATGAGTAATAGAAAACTGCTTTTTTGTTTTAAACTACATTTATTACTCTATACATATACTTCATAACTGATTGCTTTGCAAACAATTGTCTGTAGACACTCTTCAAACATGAAAGAAAAATCCATACAGATCCAGAGATTTTACAGAAGTCTGCAATTTGAAATCCTGTGCAAAATGTACCTCCCTGCTTTATTTAGTAATAGGCAGTTAACACACACACAACTCAGCATTCTGTTTGTCAGTAAAAAATGCTCTGAGCCAAAGTGAGTAAGCAGATGCAACTTGCGAGGTCAAATGAAGTTGTGTCTGCTTATAGCAAGGCTGAAAGTAGCCCTGGTCTTATACTAGTCACTTCAGTATTGTGAATGCAAGACTTAGCCGACACACCTAATTTATGGAGGGCTTTTCATAGTCATTACTAAAAGTCCATTTCAAATCACCACAATTGACAACATGGCAGTCATTTAAAAAAAACCTCTGAAATCTGCTTTAATGTATTCCATTAGGCTGATGCTAGCTTGTTTGGCTGAAGAGGTACCATGCATACTCACATCGCATCCAATGAAGTGAGCTGTAGCTCACGAAAGCTTATGCTCAAATAAATTGGTTAGTCTCTAAGATGCCACAAATACTCCTTTTCTTTTTGCGAATACAGACTAACACGGCTGCTACTCTGAAAACAGTACAAGATAAGTTCCAGGAATAGTACAATAATACTCACTTCTCCTATCCACCCAAGATATTCCTAGACTACATTGCAAATCATATTGAAAGCTGTATCGATGTATTTTTCACCCACATTACATTCACACTAAAGACTAAAAAAAAAAATTCTTCCCTTCAAGACAGGAACTGAGACACTGCACAGCAGATCAAGTGCATATGTCTGTTTTTTACAAAAGACCTTGGATTTACGTGGATGTTACTTTCCTATCCATCATGAAATCATGATTGCTTTATGTCTCCCTACTGATATTAGCTGTTCCTTTATGGAAGAACAGGACGAATAGATGCTCTATATTTCCAGCCCAATCACAAGATTTATGTTACTAAAATCAATTTAAATTATTTCTGGAGTTTTTAAATAAAGTCTCATTTTAAGATCATTGCATTTCAACAATGTACTTGTTGGTTTGCATTTGTATTGCTTTATGATAAAGAAAACAAAACGTGATAAGTGAATAACTATTATGTCCCAAACAGGGAAAAGCTTCAGAAGACTTGAAACTTAACTAGATAAATAGCCTCCAACAAACTGTTTTTTGCCATCTGCAGCAAAGTCATTAAATACCTAATTCTGATTTTTTTTACTGCACTGTAAAATATGATCATCAAACTGACAGCTGTATGTCTTCTTGTGAATGTTTTAAGGTGGTATTTTCTTTAAGTCAATGAGGCAGAAGTTTATTTTTGGATGACAAGCAGTGTCCTAAAAATATAGTTATTTATTTACATAAAAAGAATTAGATGCTTCATGTGGAAGCCTAAATAGTAACCAACGGAGTATTTAAATTCCTTATGAGGGAGCACTAACACACCTGTATTCCTGTCACGCTATTTGCCAGTGATAGTTTAAAAACATGTGGAAGAGACATGGAATGAAGAAATAGTAAGGACCATTCATTCTCATGGTCTTAAGCACCAACTCTGGTGCCCCAGGTGCTATGCTTTTAGAAAAAAAAAAAAAAAAAGATTACTGCAGTACACTTCTTGAGAGTACAATTAACTTCAAGCTCGTGATTTGTCAAGCAGATGATGGAATTAGTTTTCACTGCAGGTTAATTCCACTAGGAATACTACACTATTTGTTGTAAACAGTATAGAACTCCCTGCAGTAAAATTTTTTTTGTTTTAAAAAAATAATAATGAATTAACCTTGCATTTGGGCAGCCTCCAAGCTAGCAGTGGCTTCCTGCCGTGCTTCTTCCACAGCAGAGGATGCATCTGCAACTGGTGATTCTTTTTCCCCTTCAGCTTCTGTGGATACCATAGATCCTTCATTCTCTTCTGTCGATTCATCAGCAGTTAGTCCTCCAGCCTCTTCTGTAGGTACCTCTGTGGCCTGCTCGCTTGCTTCAGTGACTTCAGCCGTCTCCAGTTCATCACCTTTTAAGGATTTATTTAATACAATAAAGCAAGTGTAAAGTGTCTGCATGCAACAGGAAAACAAGTTCACCAATTGCTTTCGCCATCTTATTTAAACTTAAAATGAAAAAATTTTGTTTGTTTTGTGGTTGAGATTTTCCATATAAAAGTCAAGGAACTCAAAGTTATGGTCCCCACATCAGATAATGTTTAAAATATCATTAAGCCATATTCTCAATCATTAGCTTAGCTTTACTACCATGTCACTATAATGAAAAGGAAAATATGGCTTAAAGCAAGTGGTTGACAACAAAGAAAATAATAGAATGAGTGTGCACACACAAACTGAAACCATGCCAGAGGGATGTAAGATTTATGGGTCCAAACTTGTTCTCATTGAAGGACTCAATAGGAAAATGGTTATTGACTTCTTTGGGATTAGGATCAGAGTCCACATTCCAGTTGAACCCAGTGATGAAATTATCTAAACATGGAATACAACACATTAACTTTCCTGCTTAGAAGCTCTTATGCAGTTTAGCACCATTCAGAGTTTCAGTTCAAGAGGAATGGCATTCATAAATAATTAAGGAAAGTAAAGCCCACTCTATATATATGGGACAAACAAAAACAACAAAAGACACTTATTAAAAAACTAGGTGTGTAAAATAGAGAAAAGTTTGTAAACACTAAACCATAGTTGATCATCCAGAGACACTGGAGATGCATGCAGCTACTTACAACTGATCATTTTCTTGTTTGCAAACCTGAGCTCTCTCTGTTTGAGGTTTGCCAGCATCTCTGCATATAAAATTGTTCAGAAGCAGTGAAACCCCATGTTGTCTCATAGAATGAACTAGTTCAGCCTCAAATGGGATTAAAAAAAATAATTAAAATGAATACAGTCCAAGGTAGGAGGGCATGCAAAGGAGAACACACACACGTACATGCACAAAAACCACACAAACATGCATACACATCACACAAGTTGGCAAAATGAAAAAGTATGCCATGTGTTCGTTGTTAGTTAACCCTCACACCAAATTCATCAGGTGCAGAACAGAACTGGAAAGAGTTGTATAATAGTTACAAGCAGGAAGAGAGAGAAAAAATAAAAAAGCTTAAAGAGACATTGTCAGGCTAAAAAAATAATCCTGTTTTTAAAAATGTTAGTACTTTGGAGTAAAAGGGAGGACCATATGCTATTTACTTACTCTTTGCATTTCACTCAGTTAGGAGAATGAGAACAGGTGCGGGGGAAGGGGTGAATGAAACTGACCAGTCAGTTTCATTCCCTGGTTCTCATGCACTTGCACAGGGATGCATTGTTTGGGTTTAAATTCAAACAAAATTTGATTCCATTGGTTAAAAAACAAGACAAAAAAAACCCCTTCACACTAAATAGGATCAAGTTACCTGACTGTGTCCCTTTAAGTGTCCCTCAGTATCTTTCCAACAAACTAAGCTTTATCACACAAAGACCAGAGTAACAGGCAAGCTCAACACTTTATTGGACAGTCAAATATACAAGTGCATTCATTCAAAACAGCCAGCTCTTTAACAATCTCAAAGTTGCCTTCTACAGGATATATTCAGTAGCTCAATATGGTTTGGCCTTGCAAATGTAAAGATAGTATTTTTTAAGTCTCACAAGTGTGAAGTTTTACAGTAGAAGGCATAAAGTCATCCCCAGGTAGGCTGCGAGGTATGCAATGGTGAAGGATTATCTCTTTGTTTGTATTTTACATCCTCAGGTTTGGAAAGACAGATTTCCCTTGTATTTTATTCTGGAAAGTGTAAAAGTAGAGTAATGATTAGAAAGGCTGAATCAGCTTTTACAATTAAAAGTTAAATTAAGAGAAAATTACCACTAAAAAGCAGATCAGAAACAAGTTTGAAGAGGGGGGCACATTAGAACAAGAAAGGAGGACACATAAGCAAATACATGCACTCAGAGGATAAAAAATGAAGTGTACTCCGTTGCAGCAAACATTCATTTCACAATAAGTTAATTCCCTAAGATTTTCCACCACTATTTCTATTCATGCTCCTCCCAGAGACTTTAAAACCCACTATTACATTCTGTGTTTGTTAAAGTTTGGTTTATAGATCAATAGGAGTTTAAAAGGTTTGTTATTAGAGCTGGTTGCAATTTCTCAAGTTTTCAAATAACCAAATTAAAAATGAACTTGAAAAAAGCATTTGATATTTTTGACCATTTTGTAGTTTTTTTGTACAAATTCTTTTTGGGAGGGCTGCGTGCCGTCTGAAAATTGAGTATTTTTGGGAAAAAAAACATTTAACAGGGAAAATGCCATTGGTTACTTTATGGAAAAGAAAAGACAAATGCCTGGGAGAAAGTGAAGAAAATTCTCCCTCTAACCTAACCCATCCATTCTCTGGTTGTAAATTCCAGTCCTTCTAGCCACATGGTTGCCCTCTCCATGTTATATTAATAATAGTAAGTAAATATAACTATTATTTGTATCATGCTAAGAGAGTGTACCGGGATGTGTTTACCTCTGTCCACTGTTTTGTACAGTTCCCCAACATCCCAAAAAAAGCAGAAATTTCTCAAATAAGTCAGTACCCGTAGCATCATCTAGCTTTAAAGGGTTAGATTTTATGTTCTTCTGAGTGGCAGATTCACCAGTTCTCTAATTAGTTATTTCCACAACAAGCACTGTGAAAAATAAGTATGACTAACTGCACTCAAAGGAGGTGAGGGTGGCGAAGTTGTGGGCGCTGATTCTGTGGAGGCAGGGAGGGGAAGCCATGTAGCACTGCTCTGTGATGAGACACATGCTAACTACAGGATTAGGACTACACGTAGAAGAAAAAAATAAGAAAGAGCAAAGACATTTGAGAAAATGAAAAATGTTAATCTAGGGGATTCTAAGATAGAAGGGAACAGAAGCCAGTTTAGGGAACATGGGAGAAGAATTTGGGGGGCATGGAGAATGGAAGAGGAGGAACAATTTTAAAAGCTATAGAAAGGATAGAAATGCGAGAGCTGATTCAACGGTGGATTTGTGTTATAAATTGAGGTTACCGCTATTTGAGTGCTGAATTAAAAGTGAAAATCCCAAGGCTGACATTCAGAGTCAGGAGTGTGATCCTGGGAAGGAGGTTGGAGAGAGGTTTCAGAATGTAAGTTAATTTATTAATGGGCATGGTCATTAAAGAAGAGGACAGTTGTGAACTGACAAAAAATAGAAGAGAAGTATCTGAGCATCCTCCATTGATGGTCACTTTACCACTTCATCAGATCTTTGTGAAATACATCCAGGAGATGAAAGATATTAGGTATTATATAGTACAGATTTAAAGCTGTGGCAAAGGATCTTGAAGATAGTTACAAAATCAAGGCTTGATCCTATATGGTATAAAGTACTCTGACCCCAATCCAAAAATACATAATACATATATAAATACATGCTTAACTTTAAGCATGGAAGTGGGCCCATTCACTTTAGTGGGATCACACTCAAGGTGAAAGTTAAGCACATGCATGCTCTGCTGGATTAGGACCACAAACCTCAGCACCTTGTAAAATCAAATCCTCAGAGAAAGAATCCAGTTAACTACCTTATGAAGTTCTACTTGCCACTGCTAGACTGTCTACCCCTCTGTAGAGATATCAGGCTTTTCAGGATAAAATTACTCTAAGACCATCCCAATATTGTCAGGAAAAGGCAACATCTTTTTTGGTCTCATCACAGAAGTATTTTAAATTCTCACACATTTATCAAATAAAGACTTACATTTTGGGAAGAGCCCGTCAATGTTTGTTTGCTTTTTGTATTTAAACTAACAAGTCCTAACACCTAGAGAGGAAATTTAAAAACTTACCATTTCCAGTTGTTTAACAATAGGAAAGAAATATACATATTTGATCATTTATAAGAGTAGTGTTAAAATCCTTTACTCTTAAACTTTAGAACTAGTGAAGGAAGTAGGATATAACTTTCCCTCGCAAAGTAATAGCAATCCAGTACAATTCAAGAAGGGAATCAACCTTTACAGAAGCAATCAGTTTCAAGAATGCCTCTGTTCTGAAATGGGACTTTCAAGATGGTGCTTTCTTACTCCAGAAATCTGCTCCCTGTATGTATTCAGTTGTATTCAGCAAACTTTAGCCACAAAAATCACATATACCAGCTAAGTGCCATCTCTCTATTTGTGAACTGAGCCCATTTGGCAATTGAAGCAATATATATATGGATCCCTACAATACCATTTTACAGTTACTTTTCATAATGGAACTGCATTTAAAACCCTCGGGTCATTTTTAGCCTAATTTCCCTCCCCACCATCTTTTTTTTTTTTTAATTTTAGTAGTGTTAGGTTGCAATATACATTGTGTGAACCCTGGCATGTACAAATAGGCCAATATCTGAAACAGCACATATAAATATGGGCAAAGTACACACCAGGGGAAAAACATAGTTTTCCATCTATATTAGGCTAACTGATTAATGAAAAAAGACTGTAAAGCTCTGTACAATAATAATGTTAAAGAACAAGAAGAATGATGTCTCTGCTCAACCTAACAGACCTCTGTAATCCTCTAGTTCACTTAAATTGGCTGTAAATTTAAATTATGTCAGTTAGTTTAATGTTAAGATTAAGCCAATGCTTGGGAGGCAAGAAGGCAGGAGGAAGAAATGGGTTTTATACATAGTATTTTGAAAACTTAAACAAATTTCCCTCCCCCCAGCCTGCTGAGATTGGACTGTACAGCAATTGTGTTCACTAATGTATGGCCTGGAGCCAAACTGTTGACCAGGACAAAGATATAATTTTGCTTCACAAACAAACAAAAGGACAGAACTGGTTTTGACAGCATTATTCATTTAGTCGACTTTAATTAAGCTTTCAGTCATCAAGTTCTATCACCCAGTCTGCTATTACTGGTTCCTCTGTTAACCATTTCCTTTCAAATGGATTTCTTCTAATGGGGTACCTACCAGATTCACTGTCTTCTCATTAAGTTTTTTTTCTCTGCAATTTAAACAGCAGCAGAATGATTTAAACTGATAAAGCAAGTAAAAAGCTACGGACTGTGGAGGAGACAGAGTATGGTAGAGGTCTGACTGTCTAGTCTAGAAATAAGCTCCATTTCTTGCAGAATTCTTGTGTGCTGAAAGAAACATGGTAAAAACTAAAACAAAACAAAAACATGACAACTTACACTGGGGTGGCCAGGGTTTTGGTTTCCACTCAGCTGTATTACTCTGCTGAATAGCATGAATACGTTCGTTGTACCTCTTTTTGTCTGACTTGATTGTTCTGTAGGCCTGAAAATAAAATTACATACCTGCACTTATTTCCACAGCTCTACTACTAAGTTAAAAAAAATATATCATACTTTAACCAAGTGTTCTTCCCTATGTTGAAAGGCCACCTTAGATTATTTTTTAAAAAAAGTAAATCGGCTTTAAATAGTTAATCATACAAACTTTTAGTTTTAAATTTTGCATTTCTCTCCCCTTGCAAAGTGGAACCAAACTAGTCAGTCTCACGTTCACACAATACTGCATTGTTTAGGAATTGGAGGTGACTATTTAAAAACAAGGAAATATTTCTGTTAATCTTTATGCTTTATAAAAACGCTAAATGTGGGGGTCAAAATTGACTCAGTCTTCATTTAATAAAAAATACTTGTCAATCAGCAGTAGAAATCATTACAAACCACTTGAAGTAGAAAATTAAGCCTAATGAAAATAATAAAATGAGTATATTTTTGAATACTCATTGAGTGATAGATTCCATTCACCCACCAGAAGCTGTTATATTTGGTGGCAGCAATTAGTGGCTGAAGAAACTGAGAAATGAAGGATTTAGCGAGATGAAGTGGAAGAAAAAAAGCGTGAAAGACTGAGGGGGAGGGAGGAGACTGACTTTGCAAAAGGGGGAATAAAAAAATGCATCACTCCACCATGAAAATGCTACACATTCACAGAACTGAAGTATTTAGAAGACTGTTATAGTCTGACATCGGTGCTTCAAAAAAAATATGTCCTCAGGGAGCAATCTATTCAAAGGAGAATGGATCTTGAACTGGGCCCAAACATGGTTCATTCAGACATGCCTGTAATCTTTATACCTGTTTTCTTATTAGCCAAGAACACAGAAAGAGGAAAAAGCTTGGTCTCTCTGTTTCTGTACACCTCTTTTACATTATCTCACTGCCGATGTAGAACAGCATCATTTGGTATGAAATTCCCACTTCAAGAATCTCCAAAAGAGAAATTCAGCTTTACTTTGGGACAAGGGATTTCCCTCCCTTCCCCCCGCCAACTTGAAATTTAATTATCCAGAACCCATCATCTCATTTCCCTGGTATGGAAAGAGAAGAGGCACTTGATTCACCAAGGAGCTCTGTTTTCATATTTTAAGTCCATGTTTGATTACGTGATCATGCCACATCTCCCCCACATGCCACTGATGTTAACTGCGTCTTTCATATACTCCTAAAACACAAGGCACTTACATAATATCCACCAGCAGTGCACGCCACACCAGCAAACAGATAGTAAATCAGGTTCTCTCCAGAAGAGCCAGGGACGCTGCCAGATGACATCTGGCGAAGAGGTGCTGTATAAAACATTAAAATAATGTTAAAATAAAGTGCTAATAAAATAACAGAAAATATCTAATCTGAGATGCAGAGTGATGAATCTGTAGAAAGTTGAAACAAAGTCAGCTGGCAAAAACAAAGAAAATTAAGCAAGTACTTTAACTAAATGTAGCTTCACACTTGCTAAGAGGAGTATCTCACTATGAGAACATTACACGTGTGGTCCATGATGTGCACTGGCTTAATTTAAGCTATAAAGCCCTAAATGGAACATACCTATGTGTGAGAATGACTGTCCCTTTGTGACTCTGCCATAGTTGTAATCAACAGAGGCAGTTGGCCCTGTCACTTTAAAGAGGAAGGATTACTGGCTGGGCATTCTCTGGGAGGAGTCCTTGGCTTTAGATTTACATATTCCTGGTCCCAATAGCTCAAACTTGGAGGTCACTCCAAGAGTCCTAGTCTGGGACATCCCGCAAGGCCTTGTCTCTCAGGCGTTTGGGAAGAGTTAAGAAAGGGTGGGGTATTACACCATGTTATCAGTAGTGGTTGAAATTTATTTTGTTATGGGGGAACAGTAGCGTTGTTAGCTGGGTTTGTTTTTGTCTGGTTCTGGTGGTTTGATGCTCACCCAGATGTAGATCCAACAGGCACCGCCAAGGAATTCTATTGCACATCAGTTTAAATGTCAGATAGAGCTTAGAAAAAACCATACATACTAGTGTGACCTAATGAAGATTTTAACTGCACTCAGTAACTGCACCCCAAATTAATAATATATATTAAGTGTTATGTTCCTTAACGATCTTTCAATAAATATAAAGCTGTTCTGTCGTCAGAGTTGTAACTAGGGTATTTAGGGAGGCAAAATGGACTCAAGCCGCAAAATGGACTCAAGCAATTTAATCATATATTCACAGGGTCTATTGCAATTCAAAATGTATGTATATTGTCCAGTCATTTCTGCAGCTGTATACTCGCCAGTGGCTGGAAGAAGAATCAATAGCCTCATTCTATAATAAACTATTACCATCATGTACCAGATTATGTCTAGCAGCATTTGTCTCATCACATGCTATTCTGACTCTTCTCTTGGTGCAGGAATCTGGTGCATAAATATTGATGAAGCTCTGTTGCAAGCGGTTGCTGCAGTGTTCTGTGGGTAGGGATTCTCAGTGTGGCTTGTGTGTTATTTGTATGAAAGTATACAGTTAGGATGAAAATAGTCAGTATCGTTGAGAGGCACTGCTACGGGTTATACACTTCCGGAAGTGTCAAAAAGTATCACTGCTATGTACCAGACTGAATTGTATTGTCATATTCAGAGAGAAAAGCTGAAGTTTGGACACTACTCAGAGCCTCTTCTTGACTATTTTCATTCAAATTACAACAAAACAAACAAAAACCATTCTAATCTAAATATATAAATGCATTTTCTTTTGAGTGAAGAGGAGGAATACACATTTGAACCACTGACTCAGAAGATCAAACAGCGAAGTGCACTATAGAAAAAAAGTCAAGAATAAACTGAGTTTTGTTTTGTTTTTTATGAAGACTTGGTCATCTTCAACAGACCAGTTGTTTTTAAACACAGCAGTTACTCTACACAAAATATTTGTCATTACTAGAGAAGACTAGGGGAATGTATTTTTCAAAGCAAACTTTTGCTATCACCTTTGGCTACCTGAATCTTAAATTTCTATCCTTATCACTTATTCTCCTTCCCTAAGCAAGCACTGAGGTGTCATCACTGAGTTGCTAATCGTTACCTTTAAAAAATTAAAACAAGTTTTGTTCTTCCAAGATAACCTTACATGGACTTTAGAGACATATGGGGGAAAGATAAGGTTATAAGGCCAAAATATAACCTAACATAGCAAGTGCATACACTCAGATAAACACACAGCTTATTGCAATGCATCTAAATTTTCAGGAACAACAAATGAAATGGATCAACACTGGCTGGAGGCAACAGGTTTTGGTGCTGAACCACATGAAAATTCTGTTCTTGCTCATTATTCCAACCCAGCCACATTCAGAGCTCCAAATTATTCACAAAATCGTTGGACCTTGTTTGCAATCTCCTGTATTTGTGTCAGCTGGTCACACTGAGGATCCCTATAGGGCGCAGACTGAGGACGTCTGGCTTCAATTGCACAACACCCTCACAATGCTCAGTTGGCATGTTTATAGACTCGTGTCCCCCCTTTTCTTCTTCAGCAAAAAATAGCCCAACCCACCCTACCCTCAGTGTTCAGCACGACATAGAAATTAAAATCAGCGCAGAAGGATCCGGTAGCTCAAGACTGAACGACACCTCTCGGTCAGGCAAATAGCAACGGTACAGGGAGAGGCGGGCGACACCTAGATATGTCAAAGGAGCAGCTTCCAGGCCTGGAGCCGGTTGTTTCGTTCCTACCTCTGCCTGGCATTCCTCCTCTGCAGGACCTGGCAGGAGGATGGCGGGGCTGAGCTGTAACTTACCCCCGGCTGGGCTCCATTCCCCACCTGTGACCTTCACTTCTCCTCTCCCCGGGCATTTCACCAACAGGCACGCGCGGGGCGCCCTTCACCAGCACGATTTCACCTCCTCGCCCAGCCGGGGCTGCAGATGACCGAACGGAGCCGTGACCATGAATCGCTGCTGTCTGACCGCTACCCCAACCTGCCCCGCAGCTCAGCCCGTCCGCGCCCCGTCCCCATGCGCGCGGCTCCCCGGCTGCCTGGCGCTCTTACCATGCTTCCTGAGAAGGGTGGCCGTGGAGGACACGCTGGCCAAGCGAGCGGCTAGCGCCTGCCAGGCAGCCCTGCAGACGTACATGGTGGCGGCACTGCGGCGGCTGCACGGAGCGACTGGGCAGAGCGAAGCTGCGGGATTGAGCGAGGGAAGGAGGCAGCGGTTCCGCGCGAGTGGGAGGGAGCAGGTGGGAGGGGAGAGAGCAGACCCGGGCCACTCTCCTCCTCCCGGGGCAGGGCGTCACCTCTCCCTTCCTTCTGACCGGGACCTCGGCTTCTTTCCTTCTCTCTGCTGTCCGTGAAATGACCCCAAGACGGCTGAGTCACGAGCCACGCACGGACTGTGCGGACCTACCAGTCCCTGGGGGATCGGGAGCTCTCCCATTGGGAGTCCTTTATATAACTAAAGGGCTGGGGTGATTAGAGGTTTTTTAAAAAGTTGTAATCTGAATAATGCGCGCACACACACACACAAATCCTCCAGCACACAAGGGATCTCTCACGTTTGTGATGTAGGATTTTGCTAGTCAGGTCTAGCTGATTTAAAAGCCAGGAATGCAAGATTTTTGAAGACCATAGGTTCACTTATTGTGAATAAGGGTTTTGTGGTCTTTCCAGTTTCCTATCTTACTTTATTTTAATCCTCTGCTGCAATTTGTTGCAGTCAGTGCTAGAGAAACAAAATATAGTTTGAAATTTTCCCACACTATGATTGCTATTTATGCCACACTAGGTTGAGCAGTACTATGTTCCATCAGCTAAATCAAGGGTAATCTATTTTTTGTCAAGGTCCAGACTCAGAAAAATTAAAAGATTTCATGGTCCATTCAAAAGCATCCGTCCATCCAGATTTGGCCCCCAATCTTCTTCTTAACCACCTTTGAGCTAAATATTGTCACAGCAGAACTTCAAGCTGGGCCCTATACTGCCAATTCTCAACTCTCGTGGTCAAACTTTTATTGTCACCCTCTGAGAACTCCACACCTTCTGGAGAAGTCAAATATCTGAAAAATTTTCTATAACTTTAGTGTAGGGACCAATGCTGCTTCATGAACACTGACCTGTAGTTAAAAGGAATAGAACATGATCTAGATCTATAACTCCCAAATGCATAGAAGATTAATCTCTGCTAGGCCAGGCTTCAGTGAATGCTGAAAGACATGTGATGATCAGTTTTAGGGGTTGATCCAGCAGCCCTTGCGAATGGCCCAAATAGGAAGGTCCCTTGAAGATTTTTCACTGGAGAATCATCTTTCCCCAGTGTCCCTCATTTTGAGTGATAGCACTCATTTTAGTCCCAATTTCCTATATTTCACACAGATTTGGTGTCCTCTTTATTTGTAGAAAATTTACATTAAAATAAAGGTTGTTTTAGTAAAGAAAAAAATCCCACAGCATTTTAAATTTCATGCATAAGTATTATATTGCAAGTCTTTGTCACATAGTGTCCCAAGTTTGGGTCTTGGCAGGTTCAGAGGTATGTTAGGAACAAGGTAACAGCTGCTGATTTCTACACCCGTATCTGATTGAAAGAAACAGGGCACAGAAGAAAGAGATTATCCAGCTAATCACAAAGGAGTTGCTGGAATTTTCAGTAGGGTTGAGTAGTCTTCATTTAAGGCAATAGAGCTTCTCACACAAATAAGGTCGTTAACTATGACCTGAAAAGGAAACAAAATAGCTCTGTACCCTTTGTTGCTCTGTGATTAATCAAGCAAACTTAAAGCCCTTTCCATATCCCCAAAAAGGTTTGTTCCACTTACAGAAATTCAGGTTTTGTCTGACCTTAATTTCATAAAAGGCTTGGTGGCTGACTGCAAAAATAGTAGGTTTATGACAACACAGGTTTAAAGGAAATAACTGGATTAGTTGAAACAGGAAATTATTTTAATTCAGTCTAATTTCTTAATGTTAGCATCTATTTAACTCAAACAGCTAGAATAACAGCTTTCTCTGAGACTTGGCATCCTTGCTCCTTCAAGGGCTTCCACTGCAATTCTTTTAAGACTGGACTAGATTAGATGTATGCACTGGTGTAACCAGATAGATTTAAAATCTATCTAGTTACATTGGTCCAAACCCTTAATAATGTTGATGCACTTAACCAGTTTAAATCATGCTTAAACAGATTCATTGATTTCAAATGGTTACATGCATCTACAGGCAGCATGATCCACTGGATTAGGTGCTGGACTAGGACCCTGGAGCTGGGTTCTATTCCCTACTCTGCCTCTGGCCTAGGTGATCTTGGGCAAATTACTTCACCTCTCAGCCCCAGTTTCCCCATCTGAAAAATGCGGATAATGATACTGTGTAAAGCAAAACGTCTAGGTATACTAACCATTTGCACCCCAGTCTAATAGATAAATTAAAAATTGATGTAGTTACCCTACTGTAATTTTTCAAAGAAAGACAATCCCTTAGTCATCAAAGGGAGGGAAGACCTAATACAGTAAAGAAAAATCAAGTAGAAACCATAACCCCATTCCTTTTTTCTCTTTTAAATGAAAAAAGCATGTCACACTTTCTCTACATCAAAATAAGTTTTTTAAAATAAAAAAACCCTCACAAACCCATTTTTACCCTAAGCAGCCTTTAAATAGGAGGAAACCATTCTCTTACATAAATATTTAGAGGTCTTGAAATGTTTTATCATTTAATGCAAGAACATGTTAACAATTACAGACCACCAAATATCAGTTTAAGACTTCTGAGTCACCATCCTATCTCAGAGAACATGTGATATCTTTAGGGGTGGACTGGTATGCAGAGGTGAAAGTAAGCCAGTACGGCGTACCGGCAAGAGCCAGTGCGCCATACTGGGGCAGCCCGGCTTCCCCAGGGGGCAATTTAAAGGGTCTGGGACTCCATATGCTGCCCCCGCCCCAAGCGCCTCCCCTGCAGCTCCCATTGGCCGAGAACTGCAGTCAATGAGAGCGGCAGGGGCGGTTCCTGCGGACAGGGCAGCCTGCTGAGCTGCTTGGCCACACCTCGGTGTGGGAGCTGGAGAAGGGACATGCTGCTGCTTCTGGGAGCCGCTTGAGGTAATCGCTGTTCAGAGCCTACACCCCTGAGCCACCCCCCCACACAGCCCTGATCCCCCTCCCGCCCTCCAAACCCCTTGGTCCCAGCCTGGAGCACCCTCCTGCACCCCAAACTCCTCATCTCCAGCCCCACCCCAGAGCCCGCACTCCCAACCGGAGCCTGCACCCCTTCCCACACCCCACTCCTCCGCCCCAGCCCAGAGCTTCCTCCTGCATCCTAAACTCATTTCTGGCCCCACCCCGGAGTCCACACCCACAACCTCCCACACCCCAGCCCCAATTCTGACCCCCCTCACACACCCCAGCCCCAATACTGTAGCATTCATGGCCCGCCATACAATTTCTATTCCCAGATGCAGCCCTCGGGCCAAAAAGTTTGCCCACCCCTGTGCTATATACACTCATGAAAGGGAAAAACATGGAAGTATGTTTCTCTTTGCACTATTAAACTTTTAATTTAAGAGCTTGATTTAGTGTGTGTTTCAAATTTTATGATTCAAGATAAATATTATTTATAATCAGTCTCCAAAAAATTAGTGTAAAAAAAATCATCAACTCCCTTTCCTCCCCTACAGAATTGTTGAAGGCTAATTCTGCTTTCGTGATTCTCAAAGGAGCACTTCTAAAACAGGGGATGTAGAGCAGATCAGACTAACTTCAAAGTTAAGACTAACCCTTCATTCCATATTTCCTGACCTTCAAAAGAGACACTACATAGCATTTCTGTAATTTACATAGCATTTCTCAAAAAGCCCTAGAAAGCAAAAGCTCCAAACATCCACCACACCAAATCCCAAGGCTGACTACACCTCTGGTTTTTCTCTCCTAGCTAAATGAAGGTCTACATCTTTGCTATAGGGCAATGAACCCAGTGTGCATCTTGCAGAGCAGACAAGATTGGAGAAGCACACTAGTACTCTAAGAATGACTTCAAGCTTGTATGCAGATGTGTAAATGTGAGCTGCAGTAGCTCCTGAAGCAACTCTTCCAAGGCCAACTGGAATTTCAAACAAGACTTATAAGAAGAAATTATTTTCAATGTACAATATTCACAAGGTAAAAACCCTGAAATGCACATTTTAGCATTTATATACAGATTGCAACTTTGTTAGTGCTCTTCTTTCATGAAGCATGATTCACTTTTTCTAAGTGAATCCCTGACACTTATGAAAGTCATATGGTTTATTTCTATACTTTTAAAGGTTATTGACTGAAATGATTTAGTTAATGACTTCAGCAATTTGCTACATATAAAAATTCAGAGAGAGTGCTATTTGAACTCCACCTTTCAGAATAACTGAGATAATCTCAAAAGCACAATGATTTCTTAAAAATTAAAAATCATTAACTCTGAAACAGTAACACTGATTTTATGCAAAGGTGAAATATCAGTTGAACACACTTTCTGCTAGTCTTCAGAATAAAACACATACAGCAAGAAAAGAGATTCAACCACTTTCTTCCATATTAATTGCTGTTTATTTCACAGTGCTCTGTACAAAACATTGAGAACAGATAAATATCCAGATATTTTCTGATACCCTGTTCATCATTTCCTTGTGGATTACAATTATCGCTCAATCGCTTCTTAGAGCATATTGTCAACCTAGGAAAAAAACATACTTGTAAGGTTGACATGAAAAATTAAATACGTTCAGTAAGTGTGATGAAACGTTTTCTCTATGTTCATTCCATTTTTAGCTGTACAGTAGAGGCATTTATAGAAAATTGAAAAAGTGACCATCAGCTGTGGGGTTTCCCAACAAAAAATGTTCTTTTAAAGCTGCATATTAACTGCTCTGAACCCATAGCTGTCAGTTAATTATGTGTTTTGTAACAGTAAAGTAAATAAATTACATTTCAACACAGATTATGAGTGAAATATTCTGATCAGCATTATGAGGGCTATTACCTTTATATTTAAAAAAAATCAAATGGCCCAATTAATATGCATTGATTTAGAGTTTTGGTATCCTCTATGTACCAGGCTATATAAAATACAAGGCACAGGAAAATTCTCTGATATGTGAAATTAAGAAAATATTGATTTCTATTATGGGCCTGATCCTACAATAAGCTGAACAGCTCCTTCGGACACCTTATTATCAAAACATTTATATTATGGTACTGGCCATAGGGCTCAATAAGGACTGAGGCCCCATTGTCCTGACCATCATACAAACGCTCACACACATACATGCACAAAGAGAATTCAGGACTTGGTGGGCTTACAGTCTAAAAGCCAAACACAGATGAATTGGCACAGGTATCTTAGTTATTGTGTTGGACTTTTTTTCTTTTTTAAAATTCTTAATGAGGGGTTGAGTTAGAGAATGGGGGATAGTGAGTAACGGGTAGGAAACAAGGAAAGAAGAGGAACAGACAACTCTCATTGTTTAATTGGCAAGACAGGCCAGTAAGCACCTTGCAGGAGG
This sequence comes from Natator depressus, assembly GCF_965152275.1. Classification (NCBI taxonomy): domain Eukaryota; kingdom Metazoa; phylum Chordata; order Testudines; family Cheloniidae; genus Natator; species Natator depressus. The sequence continues at coordinate 51,013,712 of NC_134237.1, forward strand.
TAGGCTTGTCTAAAAAGAGATATCAGTCTATGTATTACCAGTCTGTATTTGTATACTTACTATGAACATCCTGTACATGCATCATGTTTCTCCCTCTCTTCTCTTCTCCTTTCATATTCCATTACATCTTCATTATGTTGCTTGAAGAGCTAGAAGGTGACAATATGATTAAAAAAGCCATACGGGGAAGCAGCAAGCTGGAACCAGCATTATTGTAAAAATAAATAAAAGTAAGTTTTAGAAGAGATAAAATCTCCTGATTCAGGATGTAAGTAGGTATTTGACAATCGAAAGATAGGAGGAGACTCCCTGGGATGAAAGATTATCCCACTACTACCCACAGGGAGGTTTCTTACACCTTCCACAGCATCATCTTGTGCTGGTCACTGATAGACAAGACACCGGATACTGGACAAATTGGTAACAGTGAAACATTTCTCTGACTGCTGCTTATTCTGCATAACATGTTCATTTTACCGTTACTACATTCTCCCTCCACCTGCTATGTCTTGTCACTATCCTGGACCATGATGCCTCTCAGGAAAGAAATTTTATTTAAGAATTTGCGCAGTGCCTTGCACAATGCTGCCCTGATAGTTGACAGGACAAAGCTTTAAAGTAGCAAAAAATAGGAGTGTCTGATCCAGTCATAAAATTATGATTTTCCTAATATATTTAAAAGAAAAATAAGGTTTTATTACGGCCCCTCCCTAAAGCATGTCTAGTTTTTCTTGGAGCAGAAAAGAAAATGCTGTTAAACACATCTACACAAATATATACATGCCCACCCCTTGTCTGGGAAAGAAGTTGGTAGATCTGTAGAAAATCAAATCTTCAGTGTATGGTTGTCTGGGAAGTTGTAGCAAAGAGGAATAGCTTCATGAATTTCTAGTTTATAAAGGAATATTACAAACTACCTGGGGCTTCAGAGAGACATATCTGATCTACGTGTATTTCTGAAATCTCGACATTTCCTTCGGTTATCTTATCCATTACAGCAAATGAATCGGTATTCATATACAACCTTCTCTTAACAAAAAGAAAAGGAGTACTTGTGGCACCCTAGAGACTACAAGTACACCTTTTCTGTTTGCGAATACAGACTAACACAGCTGCTACTCTGAAACCTTCTCTTAACAGTAGCCCCTGTCTTAAGATTTCTCTAGTGACTAGTTAAGTATAGTGTAACAATGTGAGAATACTTACTAGGACCCACAGAGCTGCAGCAGTGCCAAAAGTCAGTCCAACCTTTCCCCAGTTTGGTTTAGTATGGTCAGGTTTTCTTGCAATGAATGCAGAACGAGTCAATGCTAAAATATAGGAATTTCACACACACACATTAGTTTCTGTCAAGTCTATTAGATTATCAAACCAATTCATGACAGTCCTGTCTGATCTGTATTATAAAAGATTCTCTGAAAAACTATATTACCAGTGTAAATGGTTTTTCAGCCCTCTCATTTCACCCATTTCTGCAAAGATCATTCATTGAGCACAGGGATTCATCAAGGGAAGGATGAGCAGCAACAACGATAACACAATTCCAACTAAATTACCTATTTCCATCCCTCTGGGAATATAGGATTGTACCCTACTATATTTTACTCAATCAGCTGTCTCACTTTAGAAGTCCTAAGCAATGGGTCTTCCACCACTTCCCTACATATATCATCACACTGTGTATTAGATCTAATCATCACAAGGAGGAGAAAGGGAAAAAGTCTTTATTATGGTGAAGATTATTTAATCAGGACTTCAAGAGTCAAAAAGTAAAAATGCAACAAGAGTGAGAAGATGTGCATTTTCAGGGGGAAGGAATTTAAGATACTCAGGGAGAGGTTAACCAATTATTTTTGATGATAAAAGTAATAAAACCTGGCTGAGCTAAAGGGTGATAACAAAGAAAACCTTCCTAGAAACAAATGTGTGTGTGAAATAAAAACAGCTCCATGTAATACAGGCAATAATATTGTGCATTTCTATATAAGTGCCTTGTTGCTATTAGGGTGACCAGATAGCAACTGTGAAAAATTGGGACAGGCATGGAAAGTAATAAGCACCCATATAAGACAAAGCCTCAAATATTGGGGCTGTCTCTATAAAATCAGGACATCTGGTCACCCTAGTTGCTCTGGTGATTGTCTTTATTACTTTGTTGAGCAACAATAAATAAGTTATAACTTCTTTCATCCAGTTTTCTCAAAGCACGTTAAGTGTTTCAATATAAAGGGGGATTAGGATAGGGATTTCACTATTATAAATGTTATATGCAAAAATTAAAAATATTTTTTAAAACTTAATCCTAATATTATGAGATAGGCCGTATTGTTAACCTGAGCCAGCTCACAGATGGCAGTAAGAGGTTGAGGGCAAAAGCAGGGTAAGATTTGCCTCTGTCTGTTCTAAGATATGTGTGAAAATATAGAGGAAGGACAGTCTGGCAGGGAGTTGGTACAGAACTTCTGGGATTTACAGGCACCAGAGGAGAGGGGTCAGGAAAGGTCGTTTGTTTGTTTGTGTCCACGGCTGGCCCCAGCTAGCCCCATTTAACAGATGGGCTCATGGGCATTGAAACGACACACACAGAATAAATATGACGGGCAAATCCCGTCAATGCTCCCCCTCTCCAAACCTCTTCCAAAGAGGGGACCAGCAAAACCGGCTTTCTCCCCCAAGCCTGATCACCTACCTTCGGAGGCAAGAAAGGGCTACATCCAGGACAAACCCTATGTCGCGGGCAGGCACCTACCGTGCAAACCCCCTCCATCGCGGCCGCCCCCGCTGAGCCGATACAGGACACAAGGCACCAAATGGGGGGAATCTCCCCACACCGATCCTGCCAGCCGCATCCCGCCTCCGCCAGGGACAGGGGCGCGTGCTGGCCCAGCGAGAGGCTGAAGGTCACTCCCAGCCCCAAACCGGGGGGCCGCCAGCCCTCCCCGCGGAGACACCGGCCGGGGAGGGGCCCACCGCTCCTCTCCCGTCCCCGCGGCTGCGGTCCGGTCTCCCCAGCCGCCATGCCCGCCAGGGCGGGGCCCGCGCGCACTCACTGTGGCTCAGGCTCCCGGACCTCAGCAACAGCCGCTTCACCAGCCCCAGCGCCGGCGCCATCTTCCTGGCCCAGCTTCGCCCGCGCCGCCGCAGCCCGGCCTGAGCCGCCCGGGGGCGGGGCTCGGGCGCTTAGGGCTCCCCCTGCTGCGGAGAGGCCCTAGCACAGCGCCCGGAAGCGGGAGAGCTGTGGCGACCCGGCCCAGGCCGTCTCCTCTCGCAGGGACCCTCTCTCCTCTCCTTGCCGGGCTGCTGAGGCAACAGCCTGCCACTCTCACTGCGGGGCTCATGGACTGCCTAACGGCCCCGCCTCACTCGGTGGATGGGTGCAGTGTTTAATTTGTGCCAGGGCTCGGTAGTTCATAGCCCCACCACCTCTGGGCTTGCTGCATCATATGTGAACGTAAAAGCAATTGCTTGAGCCCTGGCACCTGTTTCATTATAAATGAAGCACTTGGCAGGTGCCCAGCAACCAGCCCCCAGGAATGCCCCTCGCGGGCTGCACACTATATAAAGCAGCATTGATTTCCATGCCCCCCTATTGTCTACCCTTTCATTTACCATTCAAAGCAGAGGGACAAATCAATGTTCATTGCACCCTTCCTACTTTTGAGTATCTCTTCTCTAACTCATCACCTACTTGGTGTTAAATCATCCTCATTTTTTGGCCTTCTTTCGTAACCTACAAGTCTCATCCTCTAAGCACCATCTCTGCACCTTTTCATTTTCTTCTGTATTTTTCCACTTGAAACCTTCAATTAGAGAGTAGCAAATTGACAGAATTAACCATCCAATGAGAAATAATCTCCCAGAATAAAGTGGGAGGCATAGCAGTGCCAAACCCAAGCATTCACAAATCATGTCAGGCCCCCCAAAATCTACAACTGACTTAAAAATCATTACATTTACAAATCTCACATAATCGCATGGCTCTAGTAGCTGGGGCTTTGGGGAAAACACCAAATATGATACTCATGATAAAAATCACAACAGTCTGGGGGGTGGAAAAAAGGTATTTGAGGGACAAAAGTCAAACAGATGGAGTATAGATGGGGTGTTGAATGACTTGTTTCATGGAATATGCCATCTAGCAACTGTAACTTACAGTGGGCTAAGTATTTTGTGTGGAGATTTCCCAGCTTTTTAAAGAATTGTGCATCAATATATAAAAACGAGTCACATGGGTCCCAACCCTGCAAACACTTATACATGTGCTTAACTTTATTACCAGGAGTAGTCCTATCAAAATCAGTGGGACTATGCATTGTAACTGTGATGCTGGCAGACCAGATGTCAGCTTATGCCAAGTCCCAGGGCCTCACTGAATACAGACCTAAGCATAGTTGGAAACTTACCTGTGGGTTAGTATAGTTAGAATAGATAATAGTTATAAGAAAGTGTTTATACTTTATGGAACGCTTGTAGGATGCTACATGTGTTAATCCTACTTATAATATCTGTATCCCACTTATAAAGTGCTCACCAAACAGGAAAAGAAGCATTAATGAAGGTAAAGTGTTCATTCTGCATACGAGATGGCCCATTGAAAGCAAATGAGGCATCGTGTAGTACCAAAGGGTAGAGAGACCTTGTTGATTGTTTTCCCAATCCCCTCCAAGAAGGGGAGGCTTGCACATGAACTCATCCCATCAGCTTGGATTCTAGGTTCAGGGGCAATACAAATCCCTAATAAGGAGAAACTGGGACTCTTTATGCCAGGGGTCTCAAACATGCGGCCCGCAGGGCTATTTCCTGCGGCCCGCCAAGCAGCCCGCACCCCCCCGCCAGCCTACGTCCAGGCCAGGGGTGGGAAAACTACAGCCCGTGGGCCAGATCCAGCCCGTGGGATTGCCTCCCGTGGTCCCGCGAGCCCCACACCATTCCCTGAAGCAGCCGGCACAACGTCCCTACGGCCCGGGGGCGGCTTCCCGGCACTGCCCCCTGCAGCTCCCATTGGCCGGGAACAGGGAACTTCCCCAAGCAGAGCAGTGCAGGGGCCGGGGGTCAGGGCAGGCAGGCAGGCAGGGAGCCTGCCCTGGCCCCGGTACATGCTGCTGCACCCTGGAGCCCACACCCCGCACCCCAACTCCCTGCCCTGAGCCCCCTGCCGCACCCCACACCCGTCCTGCTCCCCAACTTCCTGCCCTGAGCCCCTGCCGCACCCTGCACCCTGCCCCCCTGCCGCACCCCTCACCCCTCCTGCACCCAACCCCATGCTCTGAGCCCCCTGCCACACCCTGAACCCTGACCCCCCTGCCGCACCCCGAATCCCTCCTGCACCCCACACCCCAACCTCCTGTCCTGAGCCCCCTGCCGCACCCCAAACCCCTCCTGCACCCCAACTCCCTGCCGTGACCCCCCTGCCACACCCTGACCCCCTGCTGCACCCCTAACCCCTCCTGCACCCCCTGGGCGGAGTGGGGGGTGGGGACTTCGGGGAAGGGGTTGGAATGGGGGCAGGGAAGGGGTGGGAAGAGGCAGGGCGGGGGCAAGGCCTCATGGAAGGGGTGGAGTGGGGGCGGGGCTGGGGGCAGCGAGGGGGGGGGTGTCAGTGATGCGGCCCTCAGGCCAATGCACTAGTCCTCATGTGGCCCTTGTGGTCATTTGAGTGTGAGGCCCCTGCTTTATGCTGTCTGGACTCTGAGGATACATCTACACTGCAATTAAAAACTTGTGGCTGGCCCGGGCCAGCTGACTTGGGCTCGCAGGCCATGGGCCAAGGGGCTGTTTAACTGTGGGGTAGATGTCTGAGCTCAAGTTGCAGCTCAGGCTCTAGGACCTTGCAAGGCGGGAGGTCCCAGAGTTCGGGCTCCAGCCCGAGCCCAAACATCTACACTGCAATTAAACAGACCCTTAGCCCAAGCCCCGTGCGCCTGAGTCGGATGGTATGTGCCATCTGATTGCAGGATAGACATACCCTAACCAGCCGTGTAGCCAGGTGGAAGGAACAGGGGGAGCGATCCCAAAAAAAGGCGCTTTTACTCACCCGACAGCACTCCAGCTGCTGGCCTGGGTTCGGCAGCAGGCTGAGCGGGACCGGTGGCTGGGACCCAGCAGGCAGCAGCGTGCCATTAAAAATCGGCTTGCATGCTGACTTTGGCACGCATGCCATAGGTTGCCGACCCCTGATCTATCACATAGTCTTTCTTGCCTGGATGGCAAGATAAATTGGAATGCCCAAGGGGACTATCTACGACTCTGTGGTAAGACTGTTATAGTGCTTCAGGAGTTCACACTTGTTTTTAGGCTGGTGAAATCTAATTATAGAACATACAACCAGTTTGGGATTTTTGCCCTGTTTTTTGACAGTCTGCCCTGAGGATGGCATTCATGGTCGTGAGCTACTTCAGTCAGCATGACAATAGTAAAGTTAAGCATGTGCAATGTGCATAAATCTTTACAGGACTGGGATCTTAATCTTTAGTTCCTTCTGAAGCTTCTCAAAGCACTCTTTAGTCTCTTCATATGCAAATTTTGTGTCCTGGTGTCCATTCCTTTTTTCAGATAATTAATACATATATTAAACACCTCATACAGCCTTATCCAAAGCCCACTGAAGTAAAAGGAAAGAATCCCATTGATTTCAGTGGGCCATAGATCAGGCCCCTAGTGCAGAAGCAAGGCACCCCATTGTTAACTTTTGCTATGTTGAAACTAGACTGTTTCTTCCTATTGTTTGTTTTCTGTTTCTTAGCAAGTTTCTAATCCATAAAAGTACTTTAACTCTCATCCCATTACTAATTTGGATGTTAAAAGCAGTTCAGAACTTTTCATTATTTAGGGTACAAAACTGTTTCACAATATCATCGGTTGAAGGCTTGTGGCACAATAGGTTGAATGTAAACTTTTCATTAGACAATTGGGTTCAAATCCTGCTGAAGTTATCGACAAAAACTGAGGATCTCATCCTAATTTGCATTTAAATACCATACAAGATTCTAACACTGCACATAAGAATTGCTTTACAGACTTCCAAACGTGCAACAGTTGTGTTTTCTGTGGTTCCACGGCCCAAGAGGGAAGCAGAGGAGAGCAAACAGTGGCCTGAACCACTGTCTTGGGGCAAGAGTTGACTAGCTTCTGAGTTGTTTTGCTGGCACAGCACTGTGAAGGCGGGTCCCAAAAAATAGCAGTCATTTGCCTTTTTTGTAACTGGTTCTGCAAGGTTAGAAGATAACAGGGTGATGCTGCAGGTGGAGGTGGGGTGTAAGAGCCGTGTAAGGGGAGCTGGCACTGCACCAAATGCCCACATATGGTAGCGACTCATCACTTTTGGTAAAAAGCCAGAGAGGGAGGTACGGTATGTTCCTGAAAATGGCATCTATCCAGGCCTGATCTACAGTAGGATTTAAAGGCACGTTAGCACGAGCTAACAATCTAATAATTCTAATGTAGCCAACGCGCAGCCCCCCGACTTTAGCCCCACCAGGCTGACACCTTACAGGGAGCGGGCCTTGTTTACATTAGGCTTCTACAAAGTGCTGGCTAACTCAAGCGATCAACACAATTGAACCCTAGTCCAGCCGGGCCGGAGCTGTCCAGCCTCCAGTGGGAGAGACACGCCTGCAGCCAGCTCGCGGGGCCCGTAAAACCTGCCAGCAGAGGCGGCCCCGGAGCCGCGGCGGGGCGAGGGAGGGCTGGTGCCGGTTGCTGGGCTGGGTGCATAATGGGACGTGCAAAGCCCCCGAACGGCCTCATTCCACCCTCGGCTTTTGCGGCTGCGGAGGCTGGAGGCGAGTCACGACAACGCCGGCCGCTCTGCGGGAGACGCCTGGGACGGGCTCTGAGTCACCAGGGCGGACCTCGGGAGCCGCCTCACTTCCCAGCATGCCCCGCGCCGACTCCCGAGCCGGGCTGGGCCACGGGTCGCGGCGCATGCGCGTTGAGCAGCGTGACCCGGCTGGGGAAGCCCTAAGCGGCGGCGGCCATTTTGGCGGTGCCTCTCTCCGGCCTGTTCAGTTACCACGTGAACTGTCGCCTGGGCCTCGGTGTGGGGCAAGGGGGAACCTAGCGCGGATACGGCGGCCTGGAGGGGCCGGGCCTGGGACGGAAACGAGGAGGGGGCGGCCCGGCAGGGAGTCCCGGGAGGCGGCGGTGACCGAGCAGCGGCAGGAGACACCCCGCCCCCCGGAGCCTCCAAGCGGAGCCGGAGCCGGCCGCGGCAGCAGCAGGAGCGATGCCGTCCGTGAGCCTCCCGCCCAAGGAGAACGCGCTCTTCAAGCGCATCCTGGTGAGTGAGCCGGGCGGGGAGCCCTCGGGGCGCCTGGCCAGGCCCCTGCCCCTGCCCCTGGTGAAGCGTAGGGAGCTGCAGCCCTCGCTGCTTCGGTGGGACGGGACCTAGGGAGCCCCCACACCTCTGCCTGGGCCCTGGCGCCGGCTCTCGTCATCCCCTGCTCCGCTGGTTGCTGCATCCTCCCCGCTTCGGGCTCTGTCTTTCCCCCGCTGCCCCTGAAGAGGACCGGGAGGACGGTCGAAAGCCCCCCTGCTCCCCCGGTGCCTGGGAACGAAGGACTTCTTAAAGCATCCCGAATTCACTAATTCTGTTCGTACAATAGTTGGGGGCCTTGGGATTCCTCTGGGTTTTTTACAAAGTCAGATTTGGGGAGATTAGATCTTGCTATTCAATGGGGAATGTGTCTTCGGCAGGAGGAAATGTAAAATGGTGAAGGTTTTAGAGTGACTTTTCCTAGACTAAAGGAGCAATTAAGCCTTGTCTACATAAAACATTTTGACAGTTAACTTTCCCTGGATTCTAATTTCGGCATATGTCAATGAAACAAACTCTGCTCCAGAAAATAATTACTAAGAGTACAAACTAAGACATTGTACTTTCCTTTTAAAGTATGCATAAAAGGAATACATAATTCACTGTACAAAGCAATATAATAAGTGCACATCAGCTTTGGTTCAATGCAGTATGAAATTTGATTATAAGGCACTTGGTGTGCATGGAGTATTGTAAGGAGATGGATCAATTAATGAATGATTGTCAAGAGTTTCATGATTAGAGGATTCCCTCTTATCTACTTAATCTTGAAATATCATATAGTTCTCTCCTACAAAATTTTTTGCAAACTGTTGCACGTTAGTTTAGATTCTAAAATGTTTGTCTGTTTTTAAAGACTCTTAAACTATTATGTGCCCCCAGAGATCAGAAATGTTAAGCCAGATGCTGTAATCTATATGAAATGTCTCAGATTGCAGAAATAGTAGTCTGTACCACAGATGAATACAATTGGGTTATGCAGAGAAACTCATTAGAAGGCTCCATCTTATTCATGTTAGTTCAATCTTGTCAATTCTACTGAAATAATGAGAAATATCCCTTTTAATGTACACATCTTGAGGTTTTTTGTGCAAAACATTCTTACAATCTTATATAAACGTTTGCTCTTAATGTATCATATATGTATTCTATTACTGAGAGTTTAGTTGAAAAACACTACATTGGAAATAAATGTACAGAAGTGTAGATAACTGCACAATAGTTAACAGTGCAAAGGTATGTATTATCATCATGAAACACATAACTTCAGTTAATACTCAAGAACAGAAGTCACCACCCAAATGTGGACACAAGTACATTCTAAATCCTTGCTATGTAGTCTCTTCAAACTTCCTTCGAAAAGTTCCTCAAATGTCAAAGTTGTCTTGTCATTCCACTTTGAAAGGTGTGGCTTGGAGTGTTCTGTCATAGCTGGAATTTAGTGAAGATGGCATTAAGGAGCGATAAAGTTTGCCCCGGCTTTGAAAAAGTCAGCCTAATTTGGTCTAGCTCAGAAAACTTGGTTTTAGGCTGAGGTCTGTTCCAGACTAAGCAGATTTTGTTTAGCCTGTTGTTTTTGTTCTGTTTTTTTGTTTGTTTTAACTGGAAATTCTGTTGTCACCAAGTTGTGGGGGAATGTTTGTAACCTAAATAACTTCAGTTCCTGTGTGATATACAATTTTACATTTACATCTCTACACCGATATAACGCGGTCCTCGGGAGCCAAAAAATCTTACTGCGTTATAGGTGAAACCGTGTTATATCGAACTTGCTTTGGCCTTGAGCATTTCCGTTATTAATAGTCACTTCCCACCCCCTGATTGATCTCTGAGAACCCCTGACCCATCCAAACCCCACCCCCGCTCCATGTCCCCTGACTGCCCCGATCCCTATCCCCACCCCTGACAGGCCCCCCGGGACTCCCACGCCCTGTCCCTGTCCCCTGACCGCCCCACCCCCAGAACCTCCGAATCATCCAACCCCCCCTGCACACCCCTCCCCCCCCATGACCCTCTGCCCCTTATCCGACCCTCTGCCCCTTATCCAGCCCCCCAGCCTGGCACCCTTAACACACCGCTCAGAGCAGCGCTGATCCACTGGAGTGTGCAACCCCGTCCCCCAGAGCACTGCTTTACTGCGTTATATCCAAATTCATGTTATATCGGGGTAGAGGTGTATTTTGTAATGCTCCTCACTCTTTCTGCACCTTTCCGATTCATGGTATTTGAGCCCACGACCACGGTTCACATGTGTAGACCGCTCTGTGGTTTTCTACTTTGTTGCAAAATAAAATAGGTAGATTGAAAAATAAGTTTTTCAGTATTCCTATTGAAAGCTTGACCAGTGAACATGTGGAACATGCCACCTTGTTTCAGGTATGTCATTTCTTCGTATATATCAAGAGGTGACTTATAGCTTCAAGACTTTTTCAGCAGACACTGATGTGATCTAGCCCACAGGGTACCCAAAAGAGGCATATTGCCCTTCAGTAGATAATATTGTTACACAAAACTTTTATCAGAATACAGAACCATCTAAACTGCAGTTCTCTCGGCTGTTGTAAACTCAGTAGTTCAAGCAGGTAAACTGCCATTTTATTTTTGTAAACAAAGGTTAAAACAGACATAGACATTTTGGAGACTAAACCAATTCTGTATACTTTGGAGAGGGGTCTCATTTATTCATAGTGTTAAGAAAATTTACTCTTAATTCAAAACTTGAATATTATGTCTTACAGAAACAGGACAAAAAGAAAAGGAGTACTTGTGGCACCTTAGAGACTAACAAATTTATTTGAGCATAAGCTTTCGTGAGCTACAGCTCACTTCATCGGATGCATGAAACAGGACAGGATCTCATCAGTCTGTTGGGAAAATAATTTACCTTTTAATCTTTGGAGGTTTGGAGCAGTTGTCAGTTTTTTAAAAGCTGTCAAGATCAAAAATCTGTTACAGAAATCTTTATGTAGAAATCTGCTTGCAAACCAGTTCTTCCACTTATCTGTGTCTGTCCTATCACTGTTTGCTAAAAGAACTGAATAGGGTAAGATTTTCCTAATTTGCTCATAGATGTATGGCAGTTTTACTGGGAATGTGCTCTGTCTGTAGCTCATTTAACATTTTGGCACTACTGTAACACAAACAATCAAGGCTTGAAAAATCCACTCACCCTACTCAGTATGAGTAAGAGAGACTCTCCAAGGAAGTTACCACTTTCTGCTGAACTTAAGTTCATTTTTGAATATGTTTCTCTAGCCCTTAGAGATATGAAGGTATACAAGTGCAAACCAAGGTTAATTCACTGTTGTCTTAAATCTGCAGACGGAGCGCTCCAGTACCTCTGCTATTGCTCAGGGCTTCCACAGGGTGCAGAAGAGGGAAAGTGGATTTCCTAAGTTGTCACTTTTCACTGTTTCTTTTTGATCCTTGTGGGCATCAGTGAAACTGACATGAATTGGGTATATTTCATTCAACTGTACTTGGACAAGCTATGAGCAACCGCAGAGGCTAACACTGGAGCTGTTTACTGAAAGGAGGACTTAAATTGGGGTTGAGAAGAGGGAAGAGTAATAAACACCCCTTTCACCAGCCAGAAAATTGCGGGAGGGATAAAAAACCATACACCCCCTTTGCAGTTGCTGGTGAGTTGTAATGTAATGGAGAAATGCACTTTCCTTGGAAGGAAAGGAGAAAGTGGAGTGAAGAAAAAGACAAAGAAGTTAAAACAAAATCAAGGCATGTAGGAGGAAGGACTGGATGAGTTGTAGTTTACAAATGACTGGTGAATTTTACAGGTTTTTGGCAAATATTCAGTTAATACTTATGCTATTTAATCAGCTTTCGTGGTATGACTAGCTGGTCAAATACAACTCAGCAAAGGTATTTAGATTAGTACTAATTTGATATGTCAAATATTAAATGAATGCTTTTGTTTGACCAGACCTTGTAGTTACATGCATTTAGTGGGGGAGGGGAATAAACAGAGAGCTGATTTGCAATGATAGTTAAATATGGTACATGATATTACAAAACTTTTTTATTGTTTCAAATTGCAGAGGAAATAACTTTGGGGAACAATATCCTTTTGGGAAAGCATGGTGTCACATGTACTTTTCACCCTGGCTAGTATCATAGGCTTACTAGGTGTAAGGTAACTTTTTTGAGCCTCAAATATAACAATATTTAATTTCAATTTTGTAAAGAAAACATTTTCAAATGAGGAAATTACACCTAGGCCATGTCTACTATAGGGATTATATTTTTCCACTGCTTCAAAGCTTTGTACTAGATGTGCTAAAATAAGTATCATATCAAAAATATTCCAAGTATGTGTTTTAGATCTAGTATTAAGTACATACTGTGTGTTGTTCAAGATATATTCTTTTATGCCATGCAGCAGCAACCTGGTCCAAGATTAAAGATTGTGATAATTCCAACTTCTAGTGATAACCCACTGAGTTAATATGCTATACACCAACTATGATGATTGCTACACCATAATGTTACTGGTTACTTGAGTATGCTGAACTCTGTAGTTTAACTCTATGGATCACCATGCTTCAAATGGGTAGGGATAACAAGATATTACTGTATTGGTTTCTGGTTTTTCCTGCTAGAAAGGGTATTTTACTAATATATCTTTCCAGTAATTAGGTGGAAGTATGGTCTTGTGGTTGAGGCAGTGGGCAGGAACTCAGACCTAGGTTCAGTTCCTGTCTCTTACACAGCCACGTTTGTGACCTGACTGCTTCTGTGAAAATGGGAATATTATTTCCCTACCTTATAGGAATGTTGAGGATCAGTTTATTAGTGTTTGAAGGTCTTGGGGACTACAGGTCATGTAAGTACTTAGGTAATTTAATAAGCTTGTTTACCAACTGAAATCGCTGTCTAGTATCAACTGTATCATGGATTTTATGCACAAAATTCCCTGCTCAAAAGTTCATAGTATCTATCATCATTTGATTCTCTGTTTTCTTAAGTGTGAAGGAAAAGACCGTTGCTTGTGATCAAAGAAGCTTCTACCTAAGGCCCTTACCTGTAGGAAATAGGAAAAATCTCCTAGTCAGCCATAGCTGTAAATACAGGAATTTAGGAGCAGATATGAATTTAGCAGAACTCAGAGATTGTGCATTGCATTACAGTCTGAAGTGGGGAATAGTCTCAGTGAAGGAGATACTGTACAAAACTGGTTGAGTTTGGATCTATCATCTGTCAACAAATACTACCTTCTCTCTTGCTCCAGTTGATTCTAACCTAGCAATTTATGTTCCAGTACTTTGGTGTCAGAAGGGTCTGCTGGTTTTGCTTCTGGACATAGTCAGTTTAGATAACCACATTGATTTATTGTGTGTTATCACTTTTAAATGTGTCACAGACATTGAATAAGAGCAGTAACAAGACTGAACTTTTCTGGACTTGGCAGATTCAGGTTCTTGAAGAAGGTGACCAATCGTGCATTGCTATTTTTATGGTGATTCTGTTCTCAGACCTAACATGTTTCCATCTACTTCTGTGAGAGTTTGCATTTGAGCTAGCAGAACCTTGTAATCCATGATGTTGAAGAATGCCAACAGATCTAGTAGTATGGATCTTCATTCTCCATTCTGAGAGAGATCATCCATCAGTGCTACCAGTGTGATCTTTGTGCCATATTCAGTCATGAAGCCTGTTTGAAAAAGATCTAGAGTATTGGATGGAAGTCAGCTGTTGTTGTTTGGCCCGCTGCCACTTTTTGAATAACTTTTCCAAGAAGGAGACACTAAAAATAAGGCAATAGTTGCTAAGGTAGTTGATGCTGAAAGATTGCTTTTTGAGCAAGAGTCACACTTCCATGATTAAGGATTATGAGGAGTTTGTCTTTTGTCAGCATCTGTTCCTCACTAGATTTCATCAACAATGAATGGAGGAACAGTTCAGATGTTTGTACAGATTCTTTCTACACCACCACAAAAGAAACATCCACTTAATTTCTTAGACTCGCCTGAAGTTAGTTGGTGGGGAGGGGAGGGAGATTTTTTTCCACCAAGTGATTCCGGTGGACCTGTGATACTTTCAGTCAGTCTCTTCTGAGGAGTAAGACACAAGGTTCTTTGCAGCTGGAGGATTCTTTAGGCGCTGGGACTAATGTAGATTGCTGGGACTGTTTGCGATCCAGAACAATTTGGTCTGCCAGGATTTTTCCATCAGTGGCAGAAGACTATTTCTTAGTGTTTTATCTCTGCAGCATAGGATTAATCAGGTAGTTTGCACAGCTGGTTCAGATTAAACACATCTTTCTGCTGAGGTGCTCTAATCTCCAGTCCTCCATTTTATATATGTCATTTATCATTGAACCAGGATCCCCTGTTAGGATGGTGTGGGGGTATCAGATGCCATGGGGCCACTGTGTTATTTGGTAGGGTCAGGGCTCAAAAAATTCACTTGCTCATGTGTAGTGGTTTTCATATCAGTGTCACCAACTTTTTCAGAATCTTGGGCTTGTCTTCACTGCCCCAGGGAGCTTGAGTTAGTACACTGGAGTTACTCCATTTGAGCAGTTAGAGCAGTGGTTCTCAACTTATTGACCATTGTGGGCTGCATATGTGATCCACAATGTGTTATGTGGGCTGCATCCAATACTACTTGTATGGCCCTGAGGATGTCACATGGGCCGCAGCTGTATGCTGTTTGCGCCGCAAGCAGGACGTGTGCCGCAAGTTGAGAACCACTGAGCTAGAGTGAGTGACCACATTGCAAAACACTCAAGATACACTGTGATATTAAGAGTGACTGGATTAGCAGCAGATGATTTATTGTAACTTGAGCTACAGCGTCTCCACTGCATTACTAACTAGAGATTCTTGTATGTGGATGGAAGTCGGGCTGGGGCAAAACTCAAGTTATAGCTTGAGTTAATGATGCAGGGAAGAGAAGTCTGACACTTTCATTTAAAGAAAACCTAGTCTTTATAGTTGCAAAGAGACTGTTCCCAACATGACCCAAATATAAACTGTTCAAGTATCCTCTTCCTATGATATGTCATCACTGCAAAAAAGTGTGTTCTTAACTCTCGTTAGCTAACACATGTCAACTAACTCAGGTTAAAATAGAGGTTAAGGGCTTGGCTACACTTACATTTTATAGCGCTCTAACTTGCTGGCTCAGGGGTGTGAAAAATCACCCCCAGGAGTGCAGCAAGTCAGAGCGCTTTAAAGCGCTAGTGTAAACAGGCTCCGAGCACTGGGAGCCGCGCTCAGAGCTAATCCCCTCGTGGAGATGGATTACCAGGAGCGCTGGGAGACGTCTCTCCCAGTGTTCACGTGGGACCACACTTGCACTTCAAAGCGCTGCTGCAGGAGCTCTCCCGCGACAGTGCTTTGACGTTTCCAGTGTAGCCATGCCCTTAGACAGGGCAGCGCTGCTTTTAACGTGGATTAGCAGCTCAAATTCAGCCTAAGGCTGCTGTTTAGGCTTTAGCTCGAGTTGCTAACCAGAGTTTAAAAATGTGACCATGTCTTCACTGCTGTTGTAACCCAAGTTAAGACCGCACTTTTCTTTTGCAGAGAAGATAGACCTTAAGGCTCCAGTGTCATTGCTGCTCACAGCTTTTCAAGTGGCAGTAGAATGAAGACAGACCATTGTCCTGTCAGTTTTTACTACTCCTCTTAGTACCATTATGCGCAGTAGTGGAAACTGACAAGAATCAGTGGCTCTTTGAGAAAGCAATGAACAGCAATGGAGGCAGGCACTTGAGCCATTTGGGGAGGAAAACCCAAGAACAGAAGTTTGGGAAGAGGTAGATTAGCAGAGACCCTCCCACTACCATCATCATAGTAGCCAACAAACCACAAGTCTGAGGGGTATAAATGGTGCGAGTATTGAAACTGTTACTGCTTGCTTCAAGCAGCCAGAGAGAGTCAGGTTATGTCAGGCTAACACTGCAGTTAAATACCTGGGGCTGGCCCGTGTTATCTGACTCTGGTTTGGTCTATGTGGCTGTTTAATTGTGTAGATACTCAGGCTTTGGGACCCTGCAGTGGGGGCATAGAGTTACAGCTACTGTTAGTGTGATCATTAGTGAACATGGAAGAGCTTGTTCACTGACTGAAATTTCTAGGCAATAAACTGAGTTCTTAAGTGGGGACAGCTATTCAGTGTCCTGTCCAAGGGATTGAATGCATGCACAGTAGGAAGATTGCTGGTACTTTGTGGCAGAAAATGACCTACAGCTGTATCTTTTTCTTTGAAGCAAAGATATATGAAATGCATCATTGTCTTAGCAGCTCATGCCATATCTTCGACACTATGATTCACACTCAGATATTAGTCCTTTGCTTGATTTGTATCCTTATGCTTTAGTAGAGAATATACATACATGGCCATTTAAATTAAAACTCAGTTTTTAGAGAAAATAAACATATGTTGGATGGGTAAGTTAGGGCCAGAAAAGTCCATTTGCCTACTTGCCTCTGGTGAGAGGGAAGAGGGAGAATTAGTGGAAGTAGCTTTTGCAGATTATTTAAAAAAAAAAAAAAGTTTATAGGCTTTACAGGTGTGAAGATAAACTTTGCATATTAATACCAAGTGTAAAGCGGTACATTGTTGTCTTATGTCTGTAGACACGTGACTTTAATGCTAATGCTGCTGCTCAGCGCTTTCCGAAGTTGTATCAGAGTGATCGCTGACAAGACCTGTCAGTTTTCATTGTGGTTGTTTATAACCTTGTGGGTACATAGTGAAACTGATGAGAACAAGTCAAGTTTTATTCTGTAGCAGTTTCTTTGGGAAGCTCTGAGCAGCAGATGAAGGCACTAGAGATATTGAATAGAGAGGAGAACTTAAATTGGCAGCTCCGAGAAGGATCGAGTAATAGAAATGACCCCGTTGCATCAGCCAGAGTACGGTTGGGCATTTGAGCAGTCAAAAATAATTGGTCAATTGCAAACATTGGTTAAATGTGAAAAATGGTCAAATGTTTTAAAGCACTAATTTGTTAGACAATAACTATAACAAAAGGAGTAAGAGTTTATGGTCTCCAGTAGGCTTAGCCTTAGATTCTTATGCCTAATTACAAAAAAACAAGTTTTGTAACTGCATTATTTTAACTCAGAAAAATGCAAAACATAATTAAATGAAGTTCTAAAAAATGAAACTGTTCAGTCTTGAATAATTGACACATTCTTTCATTATTGCTATGTTGCTATGTTTGCTTTTCTTTTGTAACAGAAATAAAACAAACATAGCAACTATAAAGGAAGTCATTTTTAAATGTTGTTCTGTGCAGGCAGTAGTGGTATACAGAAGTATTAAAAGAATTTCTGCTGTTGCAGCTAGACTGCAAGTTGGGCATGACCCTTTCCACCATGATCGAGAAAGTTGTTTTGATTCAACTGCTGGGATTGCACTCTGGTTGTTTTACAACTGAATGGGATGCTTCTTGCTTTACAATTTGCTACTTCCATCAGACATGTTGGTTTGTGTGCATGTCCTTTAACACTTGCAACAGCCACTATGAGGTCACCAGATGAATCAAATTAATCATCAGAAAGGTCTTGGCCCTAATAGTATGGATCAAGAAGATAGGCAGCATTATGGGCAGGACTGATCGCTTGATTTTTTTCTGTGATATTTTGTTTGTCTTTTTCCCATCAGCTTTTGTATGTGTACTGTGTTCAGTATTCTCACAAATGTTTTTCATGTTCAAGAATCATCTTTGGCATCAGACAATATAGAACTATAATTTTCCATATTCTGAATGGACTGAGCTCCGAGTTCAAATAGTGAAATGAATTTTGGATATGCATCCAAAAGACTGCATCATCAAGAACATGAGTGAGGATTACTTGAAGGTAGCACCCAGCCACCCCTTTTTGAAGAGTCTGCTTGCATATTGGAAGATCTTTGAGGCATTTAATAGAAGGAGCCCCATTGAGTATGCAAGACTTACTCAATGTGGATGAAATTGAGTGCTTTACTAAATGATGCAGAGAATGGCTGCTGGTACTTTATTTTTGAAAAACTTGACAGTGCTTTTTCACTTTTCTCATATGTGATGAGAAAGTTGTCAAATCTTCAACATCACCAATGAAATGCTGCCTCCTCAGAGCAGCATGCTCATAACACAGAAGATGTGGATACTCATTTTTCAGCAAAGACTAAGCTGCTTTCACATTAGTCATGTTCTCAGTCACAACTGAAATACCCTTCTGTGTGGACCCAATTCATTTATTGTATTGTCAGCAATATTGGGCTGCGTGATTATGCTCAATTGTGCATTGGAATGAGTAAAACACTGGTTGTGGAGTTGTTACCATGAAGTTGATGATGTTCTCACTGTGAATATTGCTTCATCCATCAGATACTAGAGACACATAAGAAGCTTGAGGAATAAGAACACCAATTCTTTTTCACATCCACTTTTGGCATTCAGAAGACTTTCCTGAAGGCTGTTTCCTACTTCATAAGTTGGACACAACTTATGAAAAAAATCTAGTATATAAGGATTTTTTCCTATATGAAATGGTTTATTGCTGGCATTAATACCTCTAGCGAGCATATGGTCAGGTTTGTTTTTCTGGTCCGAGGACACTATCAAAAAACCTTGTAATGCCAATATGATGAACATATGAAGACTTTCCAGGAGTAAGGAATTTTTGATGCTAAAAAAGATGGAGTAGCAAAATTCTTAATATGAAAAAATGGAATTCGCTTCACTTTCATTGTTACTTGTATCACTATCTGCATCAAAAGATGCCATGCTCTGTGATGCAGCTGCTGAGGACAAAGTAGAAGAAGAATGCACAGAAGAGAAATGTTGATGTAGACCAGTTTTATGTTTCTTACTGTTTAACTGCAATAATTCTTCTTTGACAGTAGCTTTACATATATCACAAGAATTTAACAAGCACTTCTCCTTTCTATCTACATGTATCACATAGTCAGAAGCACAGTAGTTGTGTTTAGCTTTAATTTTTTTCAAAGTTTGTGGAGTAAAAAATTTCCATACAAATAATTTTTGGCTTTCACTGACTCTGTGTATATTGTGATGTCACTGTTAGCATTCCAGAAGTAGTGAGACATTAATATCTACATTTATGAAGTATCTCGTGGATTTCAATCAACCGGTAACCGTGCAGTTCTGTTTCTAACGGCTGCTATATCAGAAGATTCTAGGCACTCAATGTTTTTGGGCATGCTGCCCTCTCCCTCCCTCCCAGGAGCCTTACAGATTAGATGGAGGGGAAAGGTGGCAGGCAGTCCATCTTCTTGCAGCAAATGCAGTGGACTAATAAACAGCTGCAGGAAGAGAGGGTCTTTACAGAGATGTAATGTTACACCTCCTTCATTAGCCTAGAACTTTGCATATTATCGGCAAAGTATTGCTGGGGATACATGTGCGGTATGAAGGGGATTCTTGTTGAGGGGGAGGAGTGAGGGTTTTCTTACATGGGCATTTAATGTAGATTATTGGGGGAGGGGAGTATTAGGGGGGTTTAATAGCTGTGTTACTTTTGTTTAAGGGAGAAGCTTAATCGCTGCACATCTTTGCGTAGAGGAAGGAGGTTTAGTGACTGAACGCCCCACTCCCTTTTCAGTTAATTTCTGTATGTTTGCCTAGTCACTTTAGATTGTAAACTCTTCAGGGCAGGGGCCATGTCTTACCTTGTTTAATGTGCTTTTTGTAAACTGCTGTGTGTGTTGATGGCATGGTATTCAAATAAATCTACACATACATACAATGTTTGTTCTAGTATATGCCAGCCAATCAAGATGCTCAACTTTCAATTAGTTCTCCTTTTTCCCAACAGGTGGCATTAGTATGTAGTATAGTAAGTGATCCAAACATTTAAGTAGGGCTTCTTAACAGATGGCACCATGATTCAGTCAAAAATGTAGGTCACTACCTACATGAGGGTATTCTTGCTGGAATACTTAACTATTTGACCATGCTCAAATAATAGTCAATTGACCAGTTTGCCAAGCCTAATCCAGAAAGTTGAAGGAAGGGCACACCTTCCTTCAGTCCCCTGTTGCAGCAACCAGGAGTCTGAGTGAGGTGTAAAGAAGCGGAGTCCCTCCACCTTATCCTGCTGGCAGCCAGGAGGCTCTGAATGGGAAGAGTTTGGGGAGAAACAGAGAGAAAGTTTCTTCAACCTTTTAACATCTGGAGGGTTGATTGTGGGTGGTGTTAGTAAGGATGTATTTATTGTCCATCTGTTAGATGAAAGGTGATTCAAAAGGGGTATCCCTAAATCCTGCTTGAGAGTCTCTACCCATACAGGGATGTGAGCCCTTGCCCGTTCTCAACATGGGGGTGGAGGGTTGGACTTCTTACTAGGGTATTATAGGTTATAGATCTCACTCAATCTGTTTTATATGGCTCAGTCTGTCTAGTACACATCATACTTCCAAAGCCCTGGAATAAATGTTTCATGAAAAAATAAATCAATAAAAATCAGGCTGAATAATTTAGTGTTTAGAGCAGGGAACAGTAGGCACTGTGAGTTTTGTTCCCATTTTTGCCACTGACTCAATGTGTGACTTTGGACAAGTCTGCCTCATCTTATATATAGTGGTGTCCCTTACAGTCTCATGAGCAGATACCTCAGTTATTTTCATGTAATAAATATAGAGAATTAACTGAGATGTATCAGATATCACCATATAATGGTAGGTAACTTAAAAAGTTAAATTTTATGTCCATAGCACACATAGAAAGGGATATCTACTCATGGCTGTAAAACCCTTGGTGATTTATTGTTTGAAAAGCCCTATATAAGTGCAAATAATTTAACGGATACCTGGGGAAGTTTCAACATTTCTGTGCCAGTTGATGTTTTTTATTTATTTTGTATAAGTTGCCTGCAAACTATGGCTTGGAGTCTGCGAACTAGAGTGCCCAGAACAGTGGGTTGGGGCCTGTTGGCAAACTTCAACGAAAGGACATTTTCCCATTTATTTAAATGGGGGGAAATACATCTCCCTTAATTCCTCACCTACCCCCTTCCCCCATTCCAAATGGAGTGTGTACAGACAGACACAGGGATTGAGGAAGCTCTTCATAAAGACATGTTTTTAGGGTGGATGATACTTGTTTGTCTCTAAAATTCCTGAACACCATCTGCCTTTGAAATAAACAATTTTAAATAAAATCATTTCAGCGTGCATTTAAAAATATGCAGATAAACTTATTTATAAATATTTTTCCTATTCAAGGGTACTTTGCTATTTTTATTTAACTGGTTCACAGGGAAGATAGCAGTCTCCATGAAGTCAATGTATCTTTCCATTTTTATTAAAACAGATTTAAAAAAATGATTTTACACATGCTAGTCAAGTTTCAGAATTACACAATCACTGAAGTTTTCCTTTTACAAAATGAAATAAATTGGAGAATGTGAACCAGGAAGTTTGGAGATACTTCATGTAGGAAATCCGTGTCAGACCAATTTATCTTCCTTTGGCCTACCAACATCGGAAAAAACAAAAACAGCAGCCTAGAATTTTTAACTACCCTATCTATAATCAGTTTGTTCATTTCCCAAGAAAGCATGCAACTACACCGGACCCTCGCTAGAACGCGGGATTTGGGATCCATGCGCAGTACCACTTTAATGCAGGGACAGCGTTATAGCGGGGACCGCGTTAAAATTAATTGCAATTAAAGTATTTAAATTTGGGATCCATGGCCATGAGCGCGTTATATGCGAATTCACGTTATATAGATGTGCGTTCTAGCAAGGATCCGGTGTATTACTGCTGGGTCCTCAGTTTCAGCACCTCAGGTGTCAGTGTTTGAGTTAATTTGTAACAAGCTCTTAGGGTCTTACCAAAGCTCATTGAAGTCAATGGGTGTCTTTCCTTTGACTTCAGTGGTCATAGGATCAGGTCCTTAGTTGTCTAAAAGAGAAAATTTGCTGTCATTCTTAACTTGTGTTATGCTGGCCATCATAATAAAACTTTTTCAGCATCTTCTAAAATTATCTGGCCATCTAAAACTTGTGTAGACATTTTCCTACTTCTCATGACTATAATATACATCTTTGTTGACTTGCCTTAAATGTCAAGATAAAAGACTTCTGTCAAAGCACATACAACTAAACTGCCAAGAGGTAAGATCCAGTGTTTCTAGCAGGCAAAGTAGTGTAACAGTTGTACTTAAAGCTGAACTGCAAAGCCAAAAATTTGTCCCCTTCTCTTTATGGTGTTATCTGTGTTACTATTGCAAGCTGCACTTTTAGGCGCCCCCCACACCCTCCTTTAGTCCCTTTGATGACGGAACTAGAATGGTCAGTTTATCTGCTTTGTGTCATACATAAACAAACTATTAGGTTTGGATTTTACAAAACTGCAGAGGAGTGTTTAAATATTTCAAAATAAAAATCTGTTAATGCATTTAAAATTCTTATCATAGTCTTTGTTCTAAACAAATCCTAAATTTCAAATCTAAACTAAATAACAAAACCCTTCAAATTTTTAGGTACGAAAGGGGAACATATATTAATCCTGACTTTTTTTTTTAAAGTGCTACTGAAAGCTATGTTCTCATCAAGATGACCACTTCAAAGAAAAAAAAGGGAGAAACTGGAGAACGTCTGCAGCTTTAGTAGATTTCAATAGCATTTCCATCATGGTACTGTTAAAGGAAAACTCCAATGTAATAAGAGCAATTGCATCATGTAATTACAAAGAAGAAATCAAGTGTCTTGTATATAATAAAATAAAACACACACACAAAAAGAACATCCTCTGTGTAGTGATCAGCTTTTGCTGTTAAAGTATTCTCTTATTTAATTAACTGCTGTCCAACATATTACAAATCATTGGTCTTTTCCTTCACACTTTCTTATTTCACGGTGCATCTTATACAATGATCTCTTACGATCTATTTAAATAGCAGATTCGGGAAATCCAATTTGTTATCCTAGTTAGACATTTAGGTCATGTCTATACGTACAGCATTGCAGCAGCGCATATAGTGAAGATGCTCTATGCCAATGGGAGAGAGCTCTCCCATTGGCATAAAAAACCCACCTCCACAACATAGCACCGTGCACATGGATGCTTATGTCAGTGTAGCTTATGTCACTCAGGCAGTGGAATGTTCATACCCCTGAGCGACATAAGTTCTGCCGACATAGGCTGTAGTATAGACAAAGCCTTAAAAACATCTTGGATCCTCTCCTGCTGAATATGGCATTCTGAAATATATCTGGAAAGGTCTCAGGTTCCATATCTGTGGGAGGCTATTATACTAAGCAGGAAAACTACCTTGCTCAGTTTAAAAAAAAAAAAAAAAAAAAAACAGTTCCACAGCTCAAAGCGGAGTAGTTTCACTTGGAGAGCTTATTTAAATAATTTTTATTTTGGAGAGTTTCCTGCTCCTGTTACAAAACCTCAAGGATTGCATTCAGGTAATTGTTTTTGTTGGAGTCATGAGGAAATATAGTATAAGCCCCAAAGGTGTGAAGACTTAAACATATGTGTAACTTTGCACATGAGTATTCCCATGGGCTCTCTGCCCCAAACTACTCCACAACTGGAATCAGTGGGGCTGTTCTCACTGTTTATATTGGTGAAACTCTACCCAAGTGTTTCAGGTTGCTCGTGTACATGTGCCTAAGTCTTTGTGGATTTAGTGCTACTGTGATGAAAGTATTAAAAGAAGCAAAATGGATCTGGTGTTATCCCAGTATTCCAGAAAGGAGAAAAAAATGTGTACAATTTAGTATTTGAGTCTTGCTAGTGGTTTCCCATTTGCTGAGGAAAAAATCTGTTTCAAATATGTAGTTGACTGTAAACATCTTAGTAACAGTTTTAGAAAATTACATACCATACAAATAACATTTATTAGCTACATTCAAGTGAATCTAATTAGCAAGAACAAGATAATAGAAGGGAGAAACGGAAAGGAGGTAGAGAGAACAGGAAAGGATACCATATGCAATCCTCATGATACAGACTAACACCTTATTGCTGTAGAGTGTCTTTACTATATACTTCCAGGAATGAAGACCATATTTCTTCAAAGGAAGCCAAGCTCTGACTTACCAAGAGGAAAACTCTCAAGACTTACTAGGTCATTGAACTTGTACCAGACACTAATAGGAAACTTTTTTCTGCTTTCCATTTCTTTGCAGTATGATTTTTTTGTGATTAGTGTGGGTTTGAGAAGTAGATAAGTCCCTCAGTTCTCTGTTATATCCAGGAATAAATAACAAAGGATCACATGATAAACTGAAGATCAAATTCAAATTAAACTAGATAAATATTGCCGGAAACCTTTATCTAATAACCACATGGCATATATCTGTGGCCTGGTCTACAAGTACAAAGTTAGGTCAACATAAGTTGCTTTGCGTCAACCCTATTTGTGTATGTGTCTACGGACTACATTCAAATTTGTCTCCGGCTGACATAAGTGCCCCGTTACAGCAACACAGTAAAACCACCTCCCCCTATGGCATTGAGTCCCGGTCGACCTACTGAGTTTGATGTAGTGCGAGTGTAAACAGTGTGTGACCTCTTTTGATCCTAACAGTCTTCCAACAGTTGTCCCACAATGCCCTGTTCCCTGCTGCAGTAGCCACTTCAGTCACAATTCTGAGCTCGACTGCTAGGATCACAGACTGGAAGCCACCGCCACACCCTATTTAATAACACCCTTTGAAGTGTCTTTTCCTGATTGCCCAGCCTGATGAGCACACCTAATAACTCTCCTTTGAGTGTGCAACTGCCCAACCGACCATGCAGGTGCCACACACTAGACTCCTCCATGGAATAGACAGGATGTATGTATCTCCTGGGCCTGTGAGGAGAAGAGGCTATGCAAACATTGCTATGGACCAGCTATAAGAATGAGAACATCTACGAAAAGATTGCACAGGGGTTGCAGGCAAATGGGTATGAAGTGCCATGTGAAAGTAAAGGAACTACAACAGGCATATCACAACAATTGATCTTGTGCTGAGCTGCTGACCTGCCACTTTTACACCAAGCTGCATGCCATATTTGGCAGAGAGACCAGCAGCTGCAAGCAGACCACCCTGAAAACTTTGGAGGAGTCTGAGACCCCCTGCCCGTGAACAGTGAGGAGAAGGAGCGGGGAAGATGCAGTGGAGGGATCCAGTCATGCCACGAGTCAGAACCTGTTAGTCTCCACCACCATCTAGCCAGTCCTGCCAGCCAAACACAGATGATCCCAGTGAAGGGGAAAGAACCCTGGGTAAGTGTGTGCATCCATTTTCCCTTGCAATGTTTTACATTTAAAGATGGCACCCTGCCAACAAGTTAACAAGACACAGATATCGACTTTGCATTGTTTTACTCGTAAGAGAGGAGGTTGTGGTACAACAGAGTAGAGTTGGTATCTGCTTTTCATTTCCTTATTGGTTTAGGCGGGGACAACCTGGTGGAGCAGTTTGTTTATGTACATAGGGTATCCTTCCATGACATCTCAATTAAACTTTCATGCAGATACTCTGCAATCCTCTCCCAAAGGTTTCTACGGATGGCTGCCTTATTTTTCCCTCCACAGCAGGACACTTTCCTATGCCATTATGCAATGAGTTTGGCTGGCCACCAGTGCATTAAACAGGCTAGTGGCATACAGGTCGGGACAGCAGTAGCAGCTGTGCTCTCTGTGCCTTTGTTACCTTCAAGAGTGAAAGGTCAGCTAAAATCACCACCACCTGTGGTAAATAGTGCCAATATTCAGTGCCATTTCCCCTATACTTGTACCCATGGAATAAGGACCAAAATTTTGATTCAGACAATCATAAATCTTTACTTCCCCCCCCCACTCGTTTCATGGTGGCTCATACTCACCATGGCTGGGGCTGGAGGTCAGTGCTATGCAAAGTCGCTCCAAAGCTAAAGTGTTAATAAGCATGTCATATTAAGTTTTTTTTAACCTGGAATAAGGGAAGGGAGTTCTGAAATTTCTTTTTCCTTTTCCATTCTGACTGCAAATCCAGTGATACGCTTCTCTGTTTTAATCACAGCTGCTGCCACTTTGGCCTTGATGGGTGCCCCTGCTACACTCTCGGAACACCTTAACTTGATGAGAAGGAGAAAGAAGAGGACATGTTTGGCAAGATCCTGCAAGCCAGTGCTGCATCAGACCATGAACAAGGGGCGTGGAGGGCTGACATTGCAGACAGCAAGAAGAGGGATAGAGTGGACAGGAGACAGGCCCAGGAATCCCAGCAGGAAAAGGAGAGGGAAATGCACCAAGACATAATGGGGATTCTGAGGCAGCAAACATAAATGCCACAGAGCCGACGCTGGTTGACATACAGGTCCAGCAATCCCGGACTCCGCACCCTTTGCAGTTGTCTGAGAATTGCCTGGTACCAGCTCCCTGCCTTCCCCAACATTCCATCTGGTCTCACGGGCCACCTATTTACCCCTACTATTCCACGCCAAGGGACAGCAAGGAAAACCGCAGCTTCGCCTATGCTGACCTATGAGAGCCATGGCTGGTGTATGTGTAGCCACAATTTTAATTACATTGCTATTTTTTTGCACATTATTTTTCTGAACGGTTTTTACTACTCCAATACATTTCAATTTTTTTTCCAAATAAAATGTTCTTTATTAGTTCACAATACATAGTGCAGAATACATAGTGGTTCTCTAAGCACCCAGTACTTGAGCTCTTCTAATGGCCCACTTGTCTGCCTGTCCAAACTTGTCTGCCTGTCCAGACGGTCTCTCCACTTCTGCCCTCCACTCTGGGTGCAGATTTTCCCCTTTACCTCACAGTTACTATGCAGGACACAACAGGCAGTTCTAACCATTGGGATATTTTTCTCACTGAGATCCAATTTAGTGAGTGAACACCACTCGTGTACCTTTAATCTATCAAAAGCACATCAAACTGTCATTCTGCACCTGCTGAGTTGGTAGTTGAGTCTTTCCTTGATGCTCTTCAAGGTGGCTTATGTATGACTTCATGTGGGTACTTCTGGAGGGTAGGCACAATGGTTGAATTTAGTAGTAAAAGCTTTAATCTCTGTCCTGTAAGATCAGAGAGGGTGAACATGTGGCTTACCCAGAGGCTCATCCCTTATGTCATTGGACATCTGCAGTGGCATTTGGCAACCTAATTTAGAAACTCTTTACTTTCAGAGAGATTATAGAGATCTGAACCTTGCTGCTTTTCCCAATCTTTTCTGCCTATGTGGCCAATAAAGATTACATTTCACATTAATAACTTCTGTGACAGAGGCTCATTGGTGACAACTGGCAGAAGGGTTCACTTTTCTCCACAGGCTACTCCTCTCTCAGACCTGACAAACTCACTGGACCTAATACATCACTTTTATGGTATTTATCAATGAAGGGTGAGGTCTGTACTGCAAGTTTGTAACTTACCAGTACTCATAATGACTATGAGAAATGTGTATGGATAATATTTAAGGATTAATATAACTATATTGAAAAATATTCCCTTATGGTCTTGGAGTAAAAGTTAGTCCCCAGGTAACCATGTGTCTTGATGATGACCCATTCATGTGGGAGGGAGTTGTCACCCCACCCTGGGTAGCCAATTATGTGACATGTTTGATTGCCGACCCTTACCCCATCCAAGAATAGTCACTGGAAAACTACCAAAGACAACTGCAAACAATCAAAACCACTTGGAGGTAAGAAGGAGCATTGTAACAGACAAGCGCTCGCCCTGCCTGTGAATAAAGACAAAAAAACTTGATTCAGTATATGTGGGGGTGGAGAAAGACCCTCTGCATCCATTCACTGAGGAGAAAACTTGTTGAAAGGGGGTGTATTTCATGAAAGATTAGATCTGCAAGAGAATGAACTTTGGGGTCGGGGGGAGAAAACTACTTTATTTGATAGGAAAGTAACTTAATTGTAGGCCCTAGTTTGTATTGTATGAATTTATTTTATATTGTAACCATCTGTTTTCATCACACTTTCTTGTTTTTAGTGGAACCTCTATTCTTTTTCACTTAAATCTTTTTTATTATGAGTGTTCATAAGAGCTGTGTGTTATAGAGGAGTGGTAATTTAAGGTAAAACTGGTAAACTGGGCTACATTATTCCTGTGGGAGCAGAAGACCTGTCATTTCTATGAGCTGCCAGTGTCAGGGGCTGGTTATCACATGGGAATGCTTCAAGGGGGCTCAGGAACTGAGGTGCACCTCTTGTTAACCTGCAAGGTGAAGTGAGGGCTGGCATAGCCTGGAGGAGGTAAGGAGCTAACCCGGAGCTGCCACAGGCAAGACTCACTCCCGCTGTAACAAGGTGACTCTCAGCTCTGGGTACCCCAAGAACCATCACAACCGCCCTTCTCCCCATTTGTCCATCTAGAATATTTGTGTTATGCTATATCCCCCTGTGAAGAGGCATTATGCCAAAGTTGACTGAACACTTGTAAGGCATGTTTTTTTTTAATAAAAAAGGTAATCTGTTTTAAAGGAGTTGAATAGGTCTGATATGGCTTCCATAATGTAGAGTCTGAACGAATATCAGTTGTTATACAGGAACATTATCTTCAAATATGAATCACTTACATTGTGATAAGTATTTAGATAAACTACTTAGCCTGAGTGTGGGTACAGTATGAAGATGTTTTTTAATTTTGATGAAGTGCCACTGATTCCTATTGTGAGGTTAATAAATTGACAAGGACATGAAATACTAGCTTTTACCGCTAGAAAAACTATATTGCTTAATGACAGGTTTCAGAGTAGCAGCCGTGTTAGTCTGTATTCGCAAAAAGAAAAGGAGTACTTGTGGCACCTTAGAGACTAACCAATTTATTTGAGCATAAGCTTTCGTGAGCTACAGCTCACTTCATCTCTAAGGTGCCACAAGTACTCCTTTTCTTTATTGCTTAAAGCAATAATATCCAATATGTTGGTACAAATGACTGATATTCTTAACATTACAATGGTATGTTAATGGACATAGCCCATTTTTTTTGAAGTCCAAAACTGTCCACGCAGACATTTCAATATCTGAAATTATAGTGCTTTAGCTTTTTGTTTTAACATTGCATAACATTTGTGAATTAAATTACTGACTTTGTTGTTCTTCTACAGAGGTGTTATGAACATAAACAGTACAGAAATGGGCTGAAGTTTTGTAAACAGATCCTTTCTAACCCAAAGTTTGCAGAACATGGAGGTGAGGCTTCAGATGGCATATTTTAAAACTACCATAGCCTGCTTATTATATGCTTTAAGACAAGTAATACATATTTTAAGAGATTTTCCATAAAACTTCATAAGTCTTTCAGCATCTTTTTGTTCATCCTTTGGATAAGTAATTTTAAGGGGAAACTGATGAAGTACAAAGTGTAACTTTTGGAAACCCTGCATCATAATGTGATACTTTATTGCTGATGTAACATTTTTAATATCTGTCCTTAATCTTTTTATTTTTTCTCTGTCTCATATCTGAACAAGCAGTACAGTATTTGGGGAAGGGGTTCGGTCGAACAACACACACAAATTGCGGTTAGAATTATCTTCATCCTCCAGTGAGGGGGACACAGTTTGGAAGAGAAAAAAGGGTTTTTTGCCACCTAACTTTTTTTTCTTCTTCTTCTTCACTCTTTCGGTTGAACCTCTTTCAAGTACTCAAAGGAATTTCCTTTTTACCTGTTAAACTGGCATGACTGTCCTTTTCTGGAATCCACTTTAAATGACTCCCTTTTCTGTCAAAGAATGGACTATTTAAACAGACATGGCACTCCTTTCCAGTAGAGAGAGACTATGTCTGCCTACCACTGTATACAGGGAAAACCGACGTGCTTTAAAGTAGGATACTGGTTCCTTTTTTTAACTGATTGTTTGAGCCTCATCTGCTAACTGAATAAGCTATAAGTGTAATCTTTTGGACCTGAAAATAGAATAATTGGAATCTTTGTGCTACTAACTTTCCTGAGTCTAAAGTCTTATGTATGAATATTTATATGCATTAAGTTATTAGTTTATATCAGGGGTGGGGAACCTACGGGCCAAATTTGGGTCTCTGCTTCATTTCATCCAGCCCGTGGCAAGTCACCGCACTGTGGGCTGGAAGCCTCCTCTCCCCCCGGACGTTAAAAGTCCGGTCGGCTCCCAGAAGCGACCGACATGTCCCTGTAGCCCCTAGAAGCAGGGGAGATAAGGGAAGCTCTGTGCGCTTCCCCCAGTACTAGCTCCGCAGCTCTCCTTGGCCAGGAACCATGGCCAATGGAGCTGTGGGGACGGTGCCTGCAGACGCGGGCAGCATACACCATATATATACGCCGATGGGACGGATATAGCAGCCCCTTTGGGGAGCAGCGCGGAGCCAGGGTAGGCAGAGAGCATTTACTAGATAAACCCTCAGCCCTGAGCCCGTCTCACACCCAAACTCCATTCCAAAGCCCACACCCCGAACCTCCTCCCGCACCCCAGCCCTGAGCCCCCTCCTGCACCCCAGAGCCCACCCCCATCCCAGAGCCCACACGCTCAGCTGGAGCCCATCCTCCCTCCCACACCCCAGCCCGGAGCCCCTTCCCACACCCTGAACCCCCTTTTCTGGTCCCACCTGGGAGCCTAGAGGAAGCCCCGAGTCTCCGCACCACCCCGCGGGGCTGTGTGGCCCGCAACTGATTTTTTTTCTGTGGGTCAGTGTCCCCTGATAGAAAAAAGGTTCCCCACCCCTGATTTATGTAATGTCTCTTGTGTTTAATAAAATAATAGATTGGTATCAATTGAATCCTAATGTTTTTTAGAAACTCTGGCAATGAAAGGACTAACGCTGAACTGTCTAGGGAAGAAAGAGGAAGCATATGAACTAGTGCGTAGAGGCTTACGGAATGATTTAAAGAGTCATGTCTGTATCCTTTTTGAATATACCTTCCATTTGTGAATGCAGAGAAGGCTGTTGTTAGAGTAACTGATTATTTTATAGAATGTGAACAAGAGCTAACATCTATCACTGTTCCAAAATTGAAAGTGTACAACTGGTACTTTTAACATGCATATACGTATACAAGTACATTTTGTTTAAACTTTTCTTGAACAATTTCATACCTAAATTTTGTCACAAAGCTATCCTTCAAAGCACAAGCAATTAAATACACATTCTTGCTTTTGTGAGAAGAATTATAGTTGTTGAATCAAAATCATGCTGTTCTTTTCCATTGTATTTGGAAGTGTAAACTTTTTCCTTCAGAATTGCTTGCTATGGCCCTGATTTAAGAATGTACTTGAGCATGTGCCTAACTTTAAGTACACGATTATCCTATTGATGTCAGTGGGACTAGTGACATACTTGAAGCTTAAATACATACTTAAGTGTGTCCCTGAATTGGGGCCTGTATTAGGCAAGTTAAAAAATGCAGGTAATACAAGTTGATAGTCCTGTCAAACAGTAGGAAAATGAATTGCGATAATGTCCGTCCATCTCTCTCCTTTCCACCCCCCACCGTGTTCCTGTAATATCAATTGGTGAAAAGCTTTATATCATCAGTTTGAACGTTCTAGTGGTGTTACTGTCTGTTACAAAGCTGGATTGATAATTTATTTATTAATTATTATTTTATTTATTTTACCTAGTAGACACGCTCTTTCTGCCTTTCTGGATTGATTTTCTTCACCCTCAAATGCAGTAGTACCCTTAACAAAGTTTTCCAGGCTGGCATGTCTATGGTCTTCTCCAGAGGTCAGACAAGAAGTATGATGAAGCTATCAAATGTTACAGAAATGCACTGAAATGGGATAAAGACAATCTTCAAATCTTGAGAGATCTCTCTCTGCTACAGATTCAAATGAGGGATCTTGAGGGTTACAGGGTAAGTAGAGTATTTATGTTGTTGTTGATTTCCAGGGAAACAGAGCAAAGGGTTAGTGCAATAATTAGTAACTTGCATACAGTTTCCTCGGGTTAAAGACCATAGGAATCAAAACATTAAACGCTTATATGCTTAACACTTAGACATTCATACTCAGATATGCAGAAGACTACTTTTTAAAAACTTTCATATAAAGAATATAATTTGCTAGGTTATCTTTCTATTAAAGCAGAATTGTTCACTGGTGGACACTTTGAGTGTTGTCTAGTCTACAAGTGTCCCAGGTGTTGATAGGGCTTTTACCACTTTCTTTTGGAGACTGTTCTGCTGCCTAACAAAGTTTACTATCAGGAAAACTGTCCTGGTATTCAACCAAAGTGTTTTCCTTTCATAACTTTCTCCCATATATTCATCCCTGTTATTCCCCCTATAAGCCTCTATCTATTCCTCTCATTCCTTGGTTTTAGATTTTCAATTGTTCATAGACTGTTACCATGTTTCTCCTGTTGATTATCCTGTAGCCAAACTGAACATATTTTAGTTTTCAACCTTCTATTTTCCTTTTAAGCCAGTTTCTTCAGCCCCTGACTAAATGTGTTGCTCTTTTCTGAATTCATGTCAGTTTGTCAATAGTTTTCTGGTAAAATGTTGCTTAGAACTGAACATGCTATTCTAGGTACAGTCGCACTATGGTGTTTTGTTTCTGTGGACAAGGACTACAACCACTGCTCTCACATCTCTGCAAATGCATCCCCAAATTGAATTGCCCTTTTTTGCTGTCCTGTTGCATTGCAAACTCATGTCTGATTTGCTGTAATTAAGAATTACTAGTTTTTTATCTCCCCATGTGTGTTGAAGGTGGAATATTTTCCAGCAAACATATGTGCTCATATGTTTCAAGTTGAATCTCATATGCTGTTCATGTTTCTGATTTCTCCAAGTCCCTTTGTATTTAATCTGTCTTGACTGAAGCTCAAAACTCATCACAATTTTGAATCTGTGAATGTCATCATGCAGTTTTCTACTGCTAGTTCATTTAATATAAAGGTTAATTAAGAGTGGACATAATGCAGCTCCTCCCAGTTTTATGCATTACTGTTTATTATTACTCTTAGCTGTCCTTCATGATCCCTTTCTGTTTATTGCTCATGCTTGTTACCTTCTATGTGTATAGTGACTTTTTAAAAATATTTTTACATTACTTGCTGTTCCAGAAATCTGAGTCAAAAAAATTCATGACTCCCTGAAGAGTCATACAGCTAGGTTCAGAAACTAATTAAAGGCCATTTGCAGATGCAACTGTAATCGCCATAAAGATGGATGCCATTTACACTAGCCATTCTTCATGCAAGCACTTTTATGTTGGGTTGGGTAGAATCTATGATTGAATACATAAAGGCTCCTTGATAAATCTGAAGTGTCATTACAACAAGAACTTTCCCTAGGTCCCAAACTGAAACATCCTGAATGATGCTTTTTATTTAGTAGTTTTAGGATAGAGAAGAACATGCCTTGATACCTACATTAATGTTAGCCTGGCTCATGAGGACAGCTTAGTTGGAAATAGGACCTCTTTAGTACTGTTTTAGTTAAATGTTATCTTTTTTCACTTTATCAAAGTTCAAGCTTTTTAATTTGGCACAATTGCTATTTTTTCCTTTGTACTGTGTCAAGTAGTCTTACTAAAATATATTGAAATGTTAAAGCTACAGTATTTTATGGAGAACTTTAGAGTCCATGAGAACAGGAAAATTAGTAGTTATAACTGTCTTACAGGAAACCAGGTACCAGTTACTTCAGCTCCGACCTGCACAGCGAGCCTCGTGGATTGGTTATGCTATTGCTTATCATCTGCTGGAAGATTATGAAATGGCAGCAAAGATTTTAGAGGAATTTAGGAAGACTCAACAGGTATAAAAAAAAGAAAACATGGAATTCTTCATGTTTTGATTAGTTGTGAGCCAAAAAAAGTAATTGTCTTTCAAACACACAAACAATTTAATAACATTTAGATTTTTAAAACCAAATGAATTCAGTTTACCTTAAGTTTAAGTATACGCTACAAGGGTGAACACTCATCTGCCTTGTTTACATTCAGACGTCTCCTGATAAAGTGGACTATGAGTACAGTGAGCTGCTGTTGTATCAGAATCAAGTCCTCCGAGAAGCAGGACTCTACAAAGAAGCTTTGGAACACCTTGGTACCTATGAAAAGCAGATCTGTGATAAACTGGCTGTTGAAGAAACTAAAGGTATTTTGCCTCTTCAGGATGCTGTCACTCTTTGTGCTTATACATATCTGCATTATGGAATCTTGTGTGTGGTTCCTGTATATGCTGTTTGAGAAACGAGCTATTTTTATATGACTGAATTATGAAGTATACCAGACAGGCCAGTTTAGGTCTACAAGAGTTAGCATTGGGTCTACTGCTTTCACTGGACTTTCTAATGTTCTTGGCAGAATTTGGTTCTCTTCTGGTGAGATACTACTTCCTGGTCCTGTCATGCTGGTGGGTGGGCCAGAGGTGTCTCTCCATGGTTTAAGATTATCTAAGGTGGCTACTATGTGAAGACCCATAGCCCAAGTTAACATTTCTGTAGTAAACACTAGCTTGTGCTGTGAAAGTTGCTGGAATAGAGGAGAGGGGTAAGACTTTGCTCTTTTCTTCCTTTCTGTAGAGCAAAATTTCACTAAGTTATTGAGACTTTCATCTAAACATGATTCCTTCTTCATTACCAGATCACCTCTGATGAATTCAGTCAAGTGTGCTTACTTGAACGGGTGTGTGTGTGAGGGGGAGGTGTCATCAGTTACGTGATGTCTAGTTTCTTTTAAAAGTGTGTGTGTGTGTGTGTGTGTGTGTAAAATTACATCTACTGTTTTTTAGCACTGCTAAGTCAATGCAGCTCTGAAATAGATGGATTGTGTTCTGGCTGTAGCATCAACAGAAATGCTGGTTACACCTGCTGGTCCAAATTCTATCTTTGTTATCACTATGCCGTCCCATTGCCAGCTATCAGTGAGGGAAGAATTGCCTGCAGAATCTCTCAGTACAACTCACAAGTTAGACA
This sequence comes from Natator depressus, assembly GCF_965152275.1. Lineage (NCBI taxonomy): Eukaryota > Metazoa > Chordata > Testudines > Cheloniidae > Natator > Natator depressus. Next base: position 51,048,874 of record NC_134237.1, read on the forward strand.
AATAGCTGATGTACAAATCTGAAAAGATGGTTTTTCACACTCACACTTTGTAAACTTTTCCTTTTACTTGCAAACTGAGCATATTTGATTTGGACGTCAAGAAACTATAAACATGGAATACCACGTACCATTTTTAATTACTTTCCATAGTAGAACTGTACTTAGTTCTTCAAAAATTTTAATCAAGATACATCTAATTTTTCTTCCTCACTCTTAATGAAGTGACTCCTTCTACCTATATAAATCTTCAACTAAAAAGCTTAATCAGTTGTTGGCTATGAACATGAAAACTTGTTAAACCTCAAAATTGAAGTTCTTGTCAGTCATACCATTGATATTCATGTCTAGGAAACGTAGATTAACAAAGAATTGAGGAATGTCTAACCATCAAATTAGCACTACAGATGTTTAGCTGTTGCATTCTTCCTCACACTCAGTGTATAACTTTATGAATTTTAAACAGGAGAACTTCTGTTACAACTCTGCAGGCTGGAAGAAGCAGCTGAGGTGTATAGAGGATTGCAAGAAAGGAATCCTGAAAACTGGGCTTACTACAAAGGCTTAGAAAAGGCACTTAAACCAGGTAATGATTTTACAGCTTGTAATAATAGAGTATCAAGAATCTGTTTTTGCTCAGTTGTCATTTACTTATGCATTGAAAACATGCATTAAGTACGTTCTTAAAGGGACACATATATTTGACAACTTCTAGTCTAGTTTTTGATATGTAGTAGGGATTTATTATGTTTTTGTTACTAACATCTTGAAAAACTTGCATGACTTTTTGTCCTGATGTCCTGTTTGTCTTCATCGGGTAAAAGATAGATAAATAAAAAATGGCAGATTGTAAGAGCTGTAGTCCTTCTGTTTGTATGAATGGTAGAAATAGAACGCAAAGTCCTTTTTTTTAGAAGGGACACTATCAATTAAATTTTTTTCTCTGATCTCATTTATGGTAATCTTGTGTTTACAGTCAATATAATTTTCAGGCAGAAGTATGATTTCTTTCTGTTTATTTACTTTGTGCCTTTGACAGCACTTCAAATACAATCAGTTTAATTGCTCCATCTGTATAGTTGGTTTTCCTCTGTGTGGGTCATTCACCCAGCAATGGAGGATAGAAACCTTTTTTTAAAAGGGGAAAATGCAATCAACAAACTTGCAGGGGGACTCATAACCGTTGTACCTGAAACTACTTTTTAATGACCTTTCAAAATGGACTACATTGCAAATTAACTATGTTACTTAAAGTATACAGCTACTACTTACTATGCATTCTGGGGAGGGTGTAATTTAATTACCAGAAAAGATTCTTTTTAGTAATTCCAAATTTTGTTTTGTTGTAGCCAATATGCTTGAGAGGCTGAAAATCTATGAAGAGGCCTGGACTAAGTACCCAAGGGGACTAGTTCCAAGAAGACTGCCACTAAACTTTTTATCTGGTATGTGCATTTTTGGCAAGCAAATAAAAATAATTTCACTTTTTTTTTTGCTAAAACTTCCTATTTAACAATATAAAAAGTTAAAATCGCAAAGTAATATTTGGTAAAAACAAAATCAACAGATCTTTTTCCCCCAAAGGTGAAAAGTTTAAGGAATGTTTGGACAAGTTTCTAAGGATGAATTTCAGCAAAGGCTGTCCACCTGTTTTTAATACTTTGAGATCATTGTACAAAGATAAAGAAAAGGTAAATGAATCTTTCCAACAATTTGGGTTTATTTTTATACACTAAAGGAATAAAAGCAACTTTATATTAAGTTGGAGCCTACTTTGGCCTGGAATTTCAGTGCTTAGACTGGGATCTCCCAGCTGACACTACTCTGTTACTGTCACTGACTTGATTTTTCTCATTATTCTAGGTCACAAAAGCAAAAATCCAGTTCTACATTTCCTATTGTGCAAATTTACATAGCTCTTTTCCAAGTCAGTTGTTGTACCAAACCATGAACTACTTAACAGAAATCAATTAAGTGTATGTGTACACAAAATTGTGAGGATTTCTCTCTATATGCCAACAGGGGAGATGGGAATTGAGCACATTCCCCTCTGTACTAGGACTTAGTATATTGCAATAGTAGATCACTTATCGTCCGTGTGGATAACACCAAGGACATTCATGTTAAAGTGAAATAACACCTGGATCACTAATATTTCTTGTCTTGTCTTTGCATGTGGAGGTGGTAATTATAGAAGAGTTGGTGGTAGGTTATGAAACTTCTCTAAAAAGCTGCAGGTTATTTAATCCCAATGGTGAGTAACAATGATTTAATACTTTATGAAAACACTGTGCCCATCATATGTTATGTGTAACAATTCAGGCAGGGGTGAAGGAATAGAAAAAAAACCCTACAAACTTTTGAAAGTGGAAAAGTGAGCTGTAGCCCTCCTTACAATTTGAGTACCATAGTATGTTCTCAATCTGTACTCAGAATGTATGCTGTTTTAGCCTAGGCAGCTGTCCGCACTCACTTCAAGATATCATACGATGGGACACCCTTAAATGTGATGAGGAAAGAATTATAATTATGGCAGCCATGTGAAATAAAAATGGATTCTGTTGTAACTGTATTGATAGTATTTAGTATATATATTGTTCATGTTACAATAAAACTTTCTATTTACAGAGAAGAACTTGAAATCTAAAATTCCCATATTTAGATATCTTGGCCAGTCTGCCTTTTTCCAAGAAACGATGACTGTTTCACAATCTTGTAAAGACCTTCTTTGGGCAGTTAATTAAAAATTCATCCTTCCTTGAATGTGAAAACATTGTCTACATGTAAACTTGCACCAGTTAACAAAAGATTTGTTTTTCAAACCAGTGCAAGTAGTGTGGAGATGCTCTTTGGCTAAGAGAATGGCTTACTTTATTTTGGCTTGGTTTTTTTACAATATTAAGCTAAACTGAAATAAGCCAATCTTTCAAACTGAATTCAAAATTTAAACATAAACTTGTATTGTTTTTTTAAAAAAACTTTAAATTGGGGCACATTTGTGTGGACATGGCTGAACAAAACTCAATCTGTTTAATTTTCATAGGAGAGAAAGTATTAAAAGTAAAAATATGATTGTGGGGTAAATCATGTCATATGTAAGGCTATGTTTTAGTCATGGGTATTTTTAGTAAAAGTCATGAACAGGTCATAGGCAGTAAACAAAAATTCACAGCCTGTGACCTGTCCATGACTTGTACGATATACCCCGAACTAAAACTTGGGCCCAGGGGCCTGCGGGCGCTCGGTAGGGGAGCGGTCAGCGGCGCATGGGCCGGGACCCCCACAGGTGCTAGGGGGAGCAGGTGACAGTGCACAGCCAGGACCCGTGCTGGTGGGGGTGGGCAGGTGGTGGCACACAGCCTGGGACCCCCCGCTGGGGTGGGGATGGGTGGCCTGGGATCCCTGTTGTTGCTGGGGGAGGGTGCAGGGGGCGAGAAGAGGTTGGAGGGGCTGGCAGGCTCCCTACCTGGCTCCGCACAATTCCCCAGAAGCAGATGGCATGTTCCTGCAGCTCCTCAGGGGAGGGAAGGCCTGGGGGATGCCGCATGCTGCCCCTGCCACAAACTCTGGCTCTGTAGCTCCCCTTGGCCAGGAACCGCTGTCAGTGGGAGCTGCAGGAGCGGTGCCTGCAAGCAGGGGCAGCACGCAGAGCCCCCTCACCCTCTGCCTAGCAGCTGCAGGGACATGCCAGCCGCTTCCGGGGAGTCCCATCCCAAGGTAAGCACCGCCCTCCACCCCAGCCCCCTGAGCCAGCCGCAACAGCCGCCGCAAAAGTCACAGCGGTCACAGAAAGTCATGAAATCCGTGACCCTGACAGACACGCAGCCTTAGTTACAGGTACAGTAACTCCTCACTTAACGTTGTCCAGGTTAACATTGTTTCCTTGTTATGTTGCTGAACGATTAGAGAACATGCTCGTTTAAAGTTGTGCAATGCTCCCTTATAACGTCGTTTGGCAGCCGCCTGCTTTGTCCACTGCTTGCAGAAAGAGTAACCCGTTGGAGCTAGCTGGTGAGGGCTTGGAACCAGGGTGTACCGGCAGCCCTCCGATCAGCTCCCTGTTCCCCTAAGGTCCCTGTGCGACAGCTTCACAGCAGGCTATCAATTGCCAGCAGTTCAGCTGCCCCTCCCCGCACTGCCATGTGCTGCTCCTGCCTTCTGCCTTGGAGCTGCTCCTGGGAGCCTTCTGTTTGCTGTGCAGAGGGTGCAGGGGGGAAGAGGGGTGCTAATGTCAGGGTGTCCCCCTCCTGCTCCCCACTCCTGCCCTCCATCTCCACAGAGCAGGGGGGACACGACAGGGCTCAGGACTAAGGGAGCTTGCTGGCAGCAGCTGCTGTCTCAACTTTCTGATCTACTTAAAAAGGCAGGTTTCAGAGTAGCAGTAGTGTTAGTCTGTAGTCGCAAAAAGAAAAGGAGTACTTGTGGCACCTTAGAGACTAACAAATTTATTTGAGCATAAGCTTTTGTGAGCTACAGCTCCCTTCATCGGATGCATTCAGTGGAAAATACAGTGGGGAGATTTATATACATAGAGAACATGAAACAATGGGTGTTACCATACACACTGTAACCAGAGTGATCACTTAAGATGAGCTGTTACCAGCAGGAGAGCGGGTGGGGGGGGGGAACCTTTTGTAGTGATAATCAAGGTGGGCCATTTCCGGCAGTTGACAAGAACGTCTGAGGAACAGTGGGGTGGGGGGGGGAATAAGCATGGGGAAATAGTTTTACTTTGTGTAATGACCCATCCACTCCCAGTCTCTGTTCAAGCCTAATTATTTAATTCCAATTCAGCAGTCTCTCGTTGGAGTCTGAAGTTTTTTTGCTGAAGTATTGCCACTTTTAGGTCAGAAACTGAGTGACCAGAGAGACTGAAGTGTTCTCCGACTGGTTTTTGATGCCACTAGCCATCACCTTCAGCCCCCAACTAAAACCTCTCCAACGCATCATCAGGGATCTACAACCTATCCTGGAGGACACCCCCGAACCCCCCCGTTTCCTCAGACATTCTTGTCAACTGCTGGAAATGGCCCACCTTGGTTATTGCTACAAAAGGTTGTGTGTGTGTCGTGTCCCCCCCCCGTCCCCGTCCCCCCCCCCCCCCCCGCTCTCATGCTGGTAATAGCTCACCTTAAGTGATCACTCTGGTTACAGTGTGTATGGAAACACCCATTGTTTCATGTTCTCTATGTATATAAATCTCCCCACTGTATTTTCCACTGAATGCATCCGATGAAGTGAGCTGTAGCTCACGAAAGCTTATGCTCAAATAAATTTGTTAGTCTCTAAGGTGCCACAAGTACTCTTTTTTTTTTTTTTTTTTTTTTTTAAGGCAGTGTACTTAGAGTGGGGTCAGCATACTTAAAGGGGCAATGCTTGTCTCTCTCACACAGGGTGTGTGTGTCTGTGTGTCTCTCTCTCTCTCTCTGCCATGCTGTGTCTCCTCCCTCCATTACTGCTACCTTGTAGAGTGTGAGGCTACATTAACAACAATGTGCTAACCCTTGAGGGCTCAGCCAAGTGCTAGTTCATCATTTAGCAGTAAGGCATTCCCTGGGAAATATCCCACCCTCTGACTCCACCACTTCAACCAACCTTCACAATCATCATTGCTGTGTACGGTATTAAATTGTTTGTTTAAAACTTATCGTGTGTGTGTGTGTGTGTATTTTTATATATATGTATACACAAAGTATTATGTCTGGCAAAAAAAAATTCCCTGGAATCTAACTCAAACCCCCCCACCCCCGCGATGTACATTAATTCTTATGGGGAAATTGGATTCGCTTAACATTGTTTCGCTTAAAGTTGCATTTTTCAGGAACATAACTACAATGTTAAGTGAGGCGTTACTGTACTGAAGAATTAAAGCCTTTGGGCTTGTTCTGGTACTGAGCACTCCATTCCCAATTCAGAGTGAACTTAACTTTAGGCCTTGAGTAGTCTCTACTGACTGGTGCTTAAGTGCTTTGCTGGATCAGGGGCTCAGCGTGTTGCAGAATCAAGTCCTTTCAGAGTCATGGTTTGTGTTGCACACAAAGGAGATATCTTATGATTTAGGGTTACTTTGGAAAAAATTAGAATACATTTATCTATTCACGGTGGGTTTAATCCAACGCTAGCTATGTCCAAAGCTTTTTAAAGATATTTATAATGAGACCAGAATAGATTGGTGCCACTTAGTCTGAGCTAGTTAAATATTTAAAGTGCTTTAAATTGGTGTATTGAAAATATACTGATGTAAATGCCGAACACAATGATATATTTAAGTTGCTAACATTTGCAATTGGCATACTAGATCTTTGACCTAAAACAGTAATTTACTGGAAAGTGCTAAGATTACTCTCCAGATAAAGTAGACATGTTTCCTACTTTTGATTTATCAGTGGGTTGAGAGTTAGATATAGAGATAAACAATGAATTCTGTACACTACATCAATAGGATATTCCTTGTGCTATATGCTGGTTAAATGGAATATATGACATCTTTTCCCCCCATAGATGACGGTAAAGAAGAACCTCCAACCACTTTACTGTGGGTCCAGTACTACTTAGCACAACATTATGACAAAATTGGGCAGCCATCCATAGCTCTGGAATACATAAATGCTGCTATAGAAAGTACTCCCACCTTGATAGAACTCTTCCTTGTGAAGGCTAAAATCTATAAGGTAATCTTGATTGATTTGTTCTTAATTATCAGATATGACTTCTCTTTTATTTTGCAGTGAAACCTTTAATCATGACTGTACTTCCATGTAGTGGTTCAGCACTAATATTGTTTGAGGAGTTGGGTTTTGTATGAGCAGACTTTTACAAAACCTAAGACCCATAGAAATGTTTCCATGAGTTCTTAAAATTCCATATAGTAGAACCTCCCTAAATATACATCAATTAGTTTATTGCAAATTAGTAATCATTACTAATTATTAGTAAAAAAACAATTAAAAAGGAAGTGTTATCACCAAATGTACTTTGTTGATTGACAGTTATTGTCATTTTAGTTTACTTTGCTAAATCATAATAAACTAGTAAACTTATTAATTATTTTTTAAATAATCATGTCCTAAAAACACCCTAATCTGACCCCAATTCTCTGTAACAACTCAGAAAGTGCTGTAGTGAGGCCTGGTTTTATTAAGAGGTCTTAGGCTTGTGAATTAGCAAAATATGGATTAACAAGGTCTGTGTGGAGACAGTAGTGTCAAAGGAGGGAAACTATAATATTGAGATGCAGTTGTATCGCCGCTTTTTTGTTGTGAGGTATGGTTTTGTCTGTTGTAAGAAGACTGTTTCATAAAGTTTTTGGTACCTTATTTAAATTAACCCTATTTTATAATATTTAATTTGTTAATGAAGAGTGGGTGGATAAGGCTAAAATGTATGCATTTTATAATTTCCTTGCTTACTTGATTTGAATTTTTCTTTTTAAGCATGCTGGAAACATTAAAGAAGCTGCGAGGTGGATGGATGAAGCCCAGGCTTTGGACACAGCAGACAGATTTATCAACTCCAAATGTGCAAAATATATGTTGAAAGCCAACTTGATTAAAGAGGCAGAAGAAATGTGTTCTAAGTTTACAAGGGTTTGTTCCAGTTACTATAGTTTTTGATGAATAAAATGTAGACATAATCAAGTGTAAAGTACGTTGCATATTTTAGCTGTCCTTCTGAGCCTCTATTTTGGTCAGTAATGAGCTTTCTTTCCCTGTTCTGGCTGAGTTATGAAGGTTGCTCGCTTCACTTGTAGCAGTTTGTAGCTAAATTTCATTTACATGGTGATAATGGCTCCATAGTTAAGGTTAAGCTGAGTTTTGCACTTACAAGGATTCAACTTCTTTGTTACATATGAAAAATGCAGTACATCCTCCCCAAAAGTACAGCACTTTACTCTGAGTACAGAAGTTTCTGCGGACTTACAGATAAATCAATTTAGATTTTAAATTAATTCTTAAAATTCCCTTACGAAATTTAGAATCCTTTGTCAAATCCTTTTTTGTTCCAAATGATCTCAATAACAGAGACTATTTAAACTTTCCTCATAGAAGTTCCATATAGTTGGTAATAGTATTCTTTGAGGTCCCTTATCTCTGGAACAGGCTATCCCCATCCCATATGTCTGAAATATCCTGAGTGTAACGATTTCCAAGGCATACTCCAAGGTGCATCTTATTTGTTGGGCTGCTGGGGAGGTGGACTTTTGAGAGTAATCGGAGTTGTGGGGAGGACAGTTTTGTGTTCTGCAGGTTGTTTAATTTTATTTCTTCTTGTTTATGGCAGGGGCATCTTGAAAGGGGCATCTTTAGCCTTGGATAGGTGCTCTGTTTTTGTTTTATAAATTAGAGGCTAAAATGCACTGAAATCTTGATCATGGGCTACATGTGAAGAATTTTTGAGAATTGACGGTCACTTTTTGCCAGTGTTCTTCATAACTGAAAGTTTATTTTTCAGCAGAGGCTGGCATAGTCTTTCATCAGCTTGCTCCCTTTCAAAATGATTGCTCTCTCATTGTTTACAGAGGCACTGAGGCCACAAGCTGCCGTTAGTTATTGCCTCCATTGCTCTGTTCCTCTCTTCCTTCAGGGGAGGCAGGAGGGAGGAGAAAACTGAGGTGTGCCTGAGCAGAGAAATGTTTTTGGATTATTTCTAATATTTCTGTTTTGCTTTTAGGAAGGAACCTCAGCAGTAGAGAACTTGAATGAAATGCAGTGCATGTGGTTCCAGACAGAATGTGCCCAAGCTTACAAGGCAATGAATAAATTTGGAGAAGCACTTAAGAAATGCCATGAAATCGAGAGAGTATGTATCTAAGTAATTTAATCTGTTAAAATTTCCAGTTTTGCTTTACTGTCATTGCATGTTTTCATATAAACATTAATATCTCTAGTCTGGCCCTTAGAAACCTTGTAATTTCCTGTGGCATGCTGTGGCCTTCCAAGTGTGAAACAGCAGCCTATACCCATGTCTAATTGTAACTGTATTAAATAAAGCTCTAATCCTGCAAACACACGTGTTTAATCTTACTCATATGAGAAGTCCCATTGTGTTCAATGAAAGTACTCGTATGAGTAAAGTTAAACATGTGCCTAAATGCTTGCAGGATTGGAACTTAATCTGCATGGGTCTTGACAAACAAGGCCATTGTAATGACTTTTTTAGTCCTAAAATGCCAGAAAGCAGCCAGAAGCTCAGAATGATTTGTCTCTGGTTTAATTGCTGGAGGAGAAAAATTGTGCCACAAGTCAAAACTTTGTTTGGTACTCTGCAACTACTCAACTTGTGTGCTTAAGGCTGGACCATTCCACAAAGTCTTCCATGGCTTTTTTCTTTAAAATTTATAGTTCATGTTAAATTCTTTCTCACAAAATAAATATTCTTTTACAAGTTTGTTTGTTTTCCAGCACACTCCTCTCCTCTATTCACTGTAGTAGTGTCTGAAAGAATTAAACTTGTGCTTTTTGGTCCTGACTTGTTATACTCTACATTGGTCCTGGAGTAGTTCCTTTTTTGACGTTGGGTATTAGGCAGTTCGTGGAATTATTTTTGTCAGCTTTTAGGAGAAAAACGTCATTTTGTAACTTCACCCATAACTTCATACATTTTTCTTAAGTCCAAGTACCAAAACTTGAATGACACTCACTAGTTGAGTATGTAAGGCACTGATCCATTATCAGTTGGCCGGTTTTTCTTCAGTTGCAATTTTTTTCCATAGCTGCGTCTAAGAAAATATGTATTTGAATTTCAGGTTTGTTTGGTTCTCTAACACTTGCTAAAACTTGCTGTTTTCTGTTAGCATTTTGTAGAAATTACAGATGACCAGTTTGACTTCCACACTTACTGTATGAGAAAGATTACACTTAGATCTTATGTGGACTTGTTAAAACTAGAAGACGTACTTCGGCAACATCCATTTTACTTCAAGGCTGCACGAATTGCCATAGAGATATATTTGAAGCTTCATGATAATCCTCTAACAGATGAGAATAAAGAACACGAGGCTGATACAGGTATAAGAAATTTCCTGGATTTATTTTGTGTGCAGTTTATGTATTTGGGGTATATTCTGTAGATGTAGATACTTGTATGTTTGACATTGATAGTTAGACTGGAGCTCCTAATTCAGTGGTAAAAGTTGCAAGCCAGGAATTGACTTGTAACAAGTGAATGCTAACTTTCTATTAAAAATAGAGGCAGTGTAGCCCAGTGGGTAGAGAGCTGGACTGAGACTCAAGAGATCTGGGTTCTATTCTGTCACTAGCCTGCTTGGTGACATTGGACAAGTCACTTTAACTCTCTGTGCCACAGTTTCCCCATCTGTAAAAATGGGATAATGATACTGACCTCCTCTGTTCAAGTGCTTTCAGATCTACAGATGAAAAGTGGTGTTATTACTTCTACGCATTCTGTTTATACAATACAGATTTAAAGTTAAAATCCAAGTAGGATTTTCATGGGGTAATTCTAAAACACTTTTTCAAACCCTTTTATAATTTCCAAAGAAAACCATTCAAATTTCATTTGAGACTGATCAAGAAAACACTGCATATTCATGGTCTCTTGTCTCGATGAAGCAGATCTCAGGGGTTGCATTTGAAGCAGCTGTTCTTCCAACAAGTTTCAGCACAATTTGAAGGTGACCTGCGAAAGGTAGAAAAATTGAGTTGTGCTGTTGTGACATTCCCCAGGGTACAATCTAGACTGATGGACAGCTGTGACCCCGCAATTCTCCGGTGCCTTTTACACTGTGTAGCTGTGACAGCAACCACTCGTGGTCAGCTCACACACTGCTTCCAGAATGTAAATCGCTTCCAGCTATACTATATGAGTGCTACAGCCACGCATTAATTACACTCAGGGCAACACCAGCAAACTCCCGGTCCCAGACTTTCCCCCAGAACTGTGCGTCTTGTACTGCCCAGCACCTTCCTGGACAATACAAGTTTGGTGTAAAGTCCATCGTTTCATTAATAGAAATTTATATGCACAAATCTTGTTATCTCAAATGAAGTTTCTGAAATACTTCAGTCCAAACACACACTGGTTTAGATAAAACAATAAAACAAGTTTAGTAATTACAGAAAGAGAGATTTTAAGTGATTGCAAGTAATGAGGCATAAAAGTCAGAATTGGTTACAAAGAAATACAAAATAAAATGTAACTGACACCTATCTTAACAAGTTAAGTGATTTCAAAGCAAAAGTCTCTCACTACATGTTTTAGCAGTCTTACGGACTGAAATTCTTTCAGCCATGATCCCTCCCCAGTCCATTGATGCTTCCTTTGTCCTTCAAGTGTTGACGATGCCGTCAGTAGAGATGAAAGGAGAGATATTTTGAGGACAAGAACCTCTAGCTGTTTCTTTGCCAAAGTGTAAATTTCTCGCTCACATCCTTTTTCCTGCTGAACAATGGTCGTGTAACCAGGTGATAGTTCATTTGATTTTGTTTACACCTGGCTGAGGCATCAGTTTGCCTTTTGTCTCTGAGGAACTGGTTTGGGCCTGCTTTTCTAAACTTGGAACGTGTCTCAGTAATGTTAAATCTTATAACTTTATATATAGTGTTGCCATACACAATTTACCAGGACAATAATGATCAGGAAATTGAGTTTTCAAATAATACCTCACAAGGCATACTTTATACAAAATCCATTATAGTTTTGTAAAAGGGGCAAACATGATGGTACAGACTGTCACAGATGTCTTCTGCTTTTTGATCTATAAAGTCCTCAGTGTTAAGTATTTGGTGGGGGGTGGAAGGGTGTTTTTATTATTAAAATGTCAGTCTTGTCTTCTTAACTGAAGGACAACTTGGATGACTTGTGGACTGGGGACTTAATAGAGGAGTTGAAAGGAAGGGTACTGAATCTTTGTTAAAGAAATAGGAATGAACAAAACTAGACAGTTTAAAAAGTTCAGTGAAAATTGCTTCTCATCTCAGTTTCACTTGCATAGCTTCAGGTCTAAAGAAGCTAGAAAGGGCACAAATGCAATATGTTTTTACAGATTAATTTTTGGATTTTGTTTCAAACTTTCACAATGCCTTGGTTGTTATGGAAATCCCAAATGTGAATCAAATGTAAACTGATGCAGTGTTACCTCTCAATTCTGCCTATTCATCTGTGTAGGCAGTTAAAAGTTAAACCTAATCACACCATATATTTAAAAATTTAATTGTTTACCTCAAATATTTTTGCTAAATATTTACGTAATTTGTTAAGCAGGTGCTTTCTTTAGTTGTTAGAACTCAAGGATCTGTTCTCTGCTCTGAGTTCTACTCCCAGCTCTGCCACTGACTTGTTAAGTCAAAACTTTTTACAGATGTAATGGCAGCATTACTTAATAGGAAAAATATGGGTTAGAAAATAGACGTGGAAACTGGCAGTCGTTTGAAGTAGAGTAAATTCAAATACGTAGTTTTAAAAAAATCAAATCTGTGTAATCACCCATTTATTGAAACATTGTCTGTGTGTAGCAAATATGTCTGACAAGGAGCTAAAGAAGCTTCGCAATAAGCAGAGAAGAGCACAGAAAAAAGCACAACTAGAGGAAGAGAAAAAGAATGCAGAAAAAGAGAAGCAGCAGAGAAATCAGAAGAAGAAAAAGGATGATGATGATGAGGAAATTGGCGGTCCAAAAGAAGAACTTATCCCTGAGAAACTAGCAAAGGTACTTGCCTGACTGTGTTCAGTAATTGGCTATCAGATTAAAATCAGCTTTGCAGCATATTGTCTTGAACTCCAGAGAGCCATTAAATTTTATTCTTGCATAACTTCTATTCAGAAGTGTCACCATTTCAAAACAAAGGTTTCTGGAACAATTTCTTATCTGGTTTGTAATCTACAAGTTTTATGGAGGAACTGAGTTTGTCTCTAATCCTTCAAAGACCACATGCATTGCAGCAAGAACTGTTGTTCACTCACTCACAATAAGTAGAAATATCTTCATAAATGTGTTGTACTAGGTCACTAATTAGATTTATCATCAAGTTTAGCAGGTTGAAAATCTTCATATTCTGAAGGTGAGATCGATACATTCATTTTTCCATTCTTCACATCACATAGTCATTTGTATTTGCAGTTTGTCAGGCATTGTGGAATTCGTAGGAATCAGGAGGTAACTGAAAAAGTTTCAGTAAAATGATTGAGAAAATTGGGTGAAACATTTGTTTGGAATTACCTGGAGGATGAGTTTGAGGTTGGATTACAAGTTATGGAATTTTTTACACTCAAAGAAACTGCAGTAGGTAGAGGGAGAACAGCGTATGAGAAGAATGTTCTATGCTTCTGTTCTTGTGAAACATAGGCTTTGAGTAGGAGGAATAGAAAAACATTTGAAGTGTAGGGAGCAGCACGGAAGAGTTTAGGTTGGACAGATAGGGAGAGCAGACTAATTCCATGAGGATCTTGAATACTATTGTAAAAAGAAAAGGAGTACTTGTGGCACCTTAGAGACTAAACAATTTATTTGAACATAAGCGTTCGTGAGCTACAGCTCACTTCATCAGATGCATTCAGTGGAAAATACAGTGAGGAGATTTATATACACACACAACATGAAAAAATGGGTGTTTATCATGTACACTGTAAGGAGAGTGATCACTTAAGATGAGCTATTACCAGCAGGAGAGTGGGGGGGAGAAAACCCTTTGTAGTGATAATCAAGGTGGGCCATTTCCAGCAGTTAACAAGAACGTCTGAGGAACAGTGGAGGAGAGGGAGGGAATAAACAAGGGGAAACAGTTTTACTTTGTGTAATGACTCAACCACTCCCAGTCTCTATTCAAGCCTAAGTTAATTGTATCCAGTTTGCAAATTAATTCCAATTCAGCAGTCTCTCGTTGGAGTCTGTTTCTGAAGTCTTTTTGTTGAAGAATTGCCACTTTTAGGTCAGAAACCGAGTGACCAGAGAGACTGAAGTGTTCTCCAACTGGTTTATGAACGTTATAATTCTTGACATCTGATGTGTGTCCATTTATTCTTTTACGTTGAGACTGTCTGGTTTGGCCAGTGTAGATGGCAGAGGGGGCATTGCTGCACATGATGGCATATATCAGATTGGTAGATGTGCAGGTGAACGAGCCTCTGACAGCGTGGCTGATGTGATTAGGCCCTATGATGGTGTCCCCTGAATAGATATGTGGACACAGTTGGCAACGAGCTTTGTTGCAAGGATAGGTTCCTGGGTTAGTGGTTCTGGTGTGTGGTTGCTGGTGAGTATTTGCTTCAGGTTGGGGGGCTGTCTGTAGGCAAGGACTGGCCTGTCTCCCAAGATCTGTGAGGATGATGGGTCGTCCTTCAGGATAGGTTGTAGATCCTTGATGATGCATTGGAGAGGTTTTAGTTGGGGGCTGAAGGTGATGGCTAGTGGCCTTCTGTTATTTTCTTTGTTGGGCCTGTCTTGTAGTAGGTGACTTCTGGGAACTCTTCTGGCTCTGTCAATCTGTTTCTTCACTTCAGCAGGTGGGTATTGTAGTTGTAAGAATGCTTAGATCTTGTAGGCGTTTGTCTCTGTCTGAGGGGTTGGAGCAAATGCGGTTCTATCGTAGAGCTTGGCTGTAGACAATGGATCATGTGGTGTGGTCTGGGTGAAAGCTGGAGGCATGTAGGTAAGCATAGTGGTCAGTAGGTTTCCGGTATAGGGTGGTGTTTATGTGACCGTCGCTTATTAGCACTGTAGTGTCCAGGAAGTGGATCTCTTGTGTGGACTGGTCCAGGGTGAGGTTGATGGTGGGATGGAAATTGTTGAAATCATGGTGGAATTCCTCAAGGGCTTCTTTTCCATGGGTCCACATGATGAAGATGTCATCAATATAGCGCAAGTAGAGTAGGGGCATTAGGGGACGAGAGCTGAGGGAGAGCTGTCACCTACTACAGGACAGGCCCAACAAAGAAAATAACAGAAGGCCACTAGCCATCACCTTCAGCCCCCAACTAAAACCTCTCCAATGCATCATCAAGGATCTGCAACCTATCCTGAAGGACGACCCATCATCCTCACAGATCTTGGGAGACAGGCCAGTCCTTGCCTACAGACAGCCCCCCAACCTGAAGCAAATACTCACCAGCAACCACACACCACACAACAGAACCACTAACCCAGGAACCTATCCTTGCAACAAAGCCTGTTGCTAACTGTGTCCACATATCTATTCAGGGGACACCATCATAGGGCCTAATCACATCAGCCACGCTGTCAGAGGCTCGTTCACCTGCACATCTACCAATCTGATATATGCCATCATGTGCAGCAATGCCCCTCTGCCATCTACATTGGCCAAACCGGACAGTCTCAACGTAAAAGAATAAATGGACACACATCAGATGTCAAGAATTATAACGTTCATAAACCAGTTGGAGAACACTTCAGTCTCTCTGGTCACTCGGTTTCTGACCTAAAAGTGGCAATTCTTCAACAAAAAGACTTCAGAAACAGACTCCAACGAGAGACTGCTGAATTGGAATTAATTTGCAAACTGGATACAATTAACTTAGGCTTGAATAGAGACTGGGAGTGGTTGAGTCATTACACAAAGTAAAACTGTTTCCCCTTGTTTATTCCCTCCCTCTCCCCCACTGTTCCTCAGACGTTCTTGTTAACTGCTGGAAATGGCCCACCTTGATTATCACTACAAAGGGTTTTCTCCCCCCCACTCTCCTGCTGGTAATAGCTCATCTTAAGTGATCACTCTCCTTACAGTGTGCATGATAAACACCCATTTTTTCATGTTCTGTGTGTATATAAATCTCCTCACTGTATTTTCCACTGAATGCATCTGATGAAGTGAGCTGTAGCTCACGAACGCTTATGCTCAAATAAATTGTTTAGTCTCTAAGGTGCCACAAGTACTCCTTTTCCTTTTGCGAATACAGACTAACACGGCTGCTACTCTGAAACCTGAATACTATTGGGGGATTTTTAACTGAAAGCTGATATGGTGACAGGAAGCCAGTGATTTCAAAAGATTGATTTGGTTTTTGGTATGGAAATTAAATAGATACAGATTGGGCAAGTTGAATTTTAGAGACAAGGCTGAGCAAAACCACAGAGAAAGGAATTACACTAATGCGTATTAGTTCTGATGAAGACCATGGATAAGAGCTGTGGCAGAGGAATAGTTGAGTGACCAGTTCTGATTTTGTATGAAGCTTATCTGCGAGGAGTGAAGCAAAGAAAGCTTTGTGTGGCAAGTGAAATGCCAGCATTGAATGCAACAAAACGTTTGCTAACTTTAAAATTCTCAGTAGGGTAATCTCTGTTGACAGACCTTAATTAAAACTTAATATTTGGCTTTTGGCAGAAAATGACTTTGATTCTCCTGTTTTTGAAAGAGTGTATTACCAGTGATAAAGGCAACAGCTGGCTCTTGTTTAAATTGCTTCAGTCTCTAAACATTAGACATCAGACATCTGAGGTTACCATGAGGGTTCAGTAAGTGTTTTAGCACCAGGGCCTCTAACTAATCCCTAAACTAACATGCAGTAAGGCAGACTTTCTGTTTTATTAACCATCAGAGAGGGATCTCTGGTAGAACAAATCCTTCAGAATGGTGGATACTGCAGATGCCTTGTCAGAAGAATGCTGATTGCACTAGTCATGTTAGCTCAGCTAATGGCAGCTGCTCCCCATGCCTTTTTTGGGCCTCTCTGCTCACAGAAATCTGTCAGTATCTCCATATGCAGGCAGATACTGTGGGATTAGTAGAGGTGTCTCTTGTCCCTGGGTTAATATGTATCAATATGTTTTATTTCCTGCTCTGAATTTATCTTTTGTTCCTTTTCAATTGGAAAAAACTCTCCTTGGGCTCTGAGGGATTATATTAAGGGTCCGCCTCAGAGAAACAGAAGTGTACAACTACCACTCTGTTTCTGCTATGATGAGTAAGAGGAGCAATGGCTGCAGATAGTGATTTCTTTTCCACTGGCACTAGCCGAGTGAGGCAAAGCCCCTCCTTTGGGTGCATTACATACATTTATGAAGAATCATGGTATCAGGGAAGCAGTGTTTGGGTATGTGATCTGAGCTAAATGTATACACAGGCTATTGTTGCATCAGCAGGATTCCCTTCTACTGAACCACAGGAGGTTTGTCAGGTGGAGTACCATTGTGTTGCTTCTGTATTGTCTTGCAGCCCTGTGTAGTTCCGGAGTGCCCTTCCTATTTGGATCTTTCTGCTCCTGTGACATCCAAGCAAGGTGCTCCTCAGCCAAACTTCAGCTTCTCCCCCAAGACTCCCTTTTCCCACCAGAAATGTGGTGATTTGTGGAAACTGCCAGTAGCAGGAGGAGTGAGGGCATTAGAGGTGCTTGGGAGCAGATCAGAGGAATAGCTGGAAGAAGTGGGGAGGAAGCAGTAGCATTTCCTGTCTTTTCCACCTGACAGACTTCCTTTGGTTCATCAGAGACTCCTCCTATAATCCCAAGATAATTGGAAGACCTCAGGAGGCCTACGGGAACGGGAGGTGACTAGCTGAGAACATAGGGCTTGGGGTAGTGTGAGAGGAGCTCGTCTTTTGGAATGGACTTCCTAAAAGGCTTCAGGAGAGAGGAGAACCCCCAGTGAATCTTAGGAGACTCAGCAGGAGCTCTCACAAATCTTTTGGAGAGGAAATTGTTTTCTACTGATGAGCCCCCCTGTTGGCTAGTTAAATTTTGAGATCCATCTCTACAAGGGAAAGGGCTAGAGACGTTTTTAAGTTTTTTTAAGTGAATTAGACAAAATATTCCTAAATTATGACATCCAGAGTTGTTCAGAAATCCCAAAGTAAAATTGTTGCACTTTATAGAAAATAAACACAAAGCAGGAGAGAAATAAAACTTTGTTTACTGGACTGTTCTAGCTGGGATCTAGTGACCAAGATCAACATTTAGTCACTTAAAGTCTACCTTAAAGCTTATCAGTGTCTTAATTGGGATTGGTGCTATGGGTTGACAGCTCCAGTGACTGTCGAGTGGCGTGTCAACTGAGTGCTAGATACCTGAGGATACTTTTTTTTTAAAAAAGGCCACCAAAGCAGGCTAATACTTTGACAATCCATGTTCTTATACCAGTATATGAATGCAATATCTGACATGCAATATATGAAATAATATACTTTCAGGGCATCCAGTGTACATCACCCTATGAGAGCAGTCCTATTGCTGGTTTGATTTCAAACTAGAAAGTTCATATTCCTATTGGTAAAGAAGAAAATTAATCTAATTCATTTTATTCCCATTTGAATTGCATATTTCTTGCCTTTTTAGGTTGAAGCACCTTTGGAAGAAGCCATTAAATTTTTAACACCGTTGAAGAATTTGGTGAAGAACAAAATAGAGACCCATCTTTTTGCTTTTGAGATTTACTTCAGGAAAGGTAGGTGAGAGAACGAATAGAATAAAGAACTTTGTAGTTATCACACTAGAATAATTTTCATAGATATTACATTAATCATCACTGACCTATACTGCTGAAGTATCACTAGTTGATGCAGATTGCTTTTAATTGGACACATCCCCTCCCCTGATTGTTCTGTGGATCTGGAAGTGCTGGTGTTTATCCAGTTTTTTTGCTGTATTCTTTAAATCCTTACGAACCAGAGATAAAAATATGCAAACTTTCACATTCCCAGTGTGCTTGCTTGCATCCATCGTCATTCATGCATGCAAGTTAAAGGCATGCAGATTTTTACATTTGGATTTAAGTGTTTTAATCTGATTTCAGGCTCGTGTTCTTATGTAAACATAGGTAATATTTAGGTTTCTTTCACTCTGATGTGTTTTGTAGCAGAAAGATCCTCACTGTGTTGGATCAGGACACTCGTAAGTCAAAATGGGATATGCTCTTAACATCTGTCGTAAATATAAAGGGAAGGGTAACCACCTTTCTGTATACAGTGCTATAAAATCCCTCCTGGCCAGAGACAAAACCCTTTCACCTGTAAAGGGTTAAGAAGCTAAGGTAACTTCGCTGGCACCTGACCCAAAATGACCAATGAGGGGACAAGATACTTTCAGATCTGGAGGGGAGGTTTGGTCTGTCTGTGTGATGCTTTTGCTGGGAACAGATCAGGAATGCAGCCTTCCAACTCCTGTTAAGTTAGTAAGTAATCTAGTTAGAAAATGTGTTAGATTTTCTTTTGTTTAATGGCTGGTAAAATACGCTGTGCTGGAGGGAATGTATATTCTGCTTTTTGTGTCTTTTTGTAACTTAAGGTTTTGCCTAGAGGGATTCTCTGTTTTTGAATCTGATTACCCTGTAAGGTATTTACCATCCTGATTACAGAGGTGATTCTTTTACCTTTTCTTTAATTACAATTCTTCTTTTAAGAACCTGACTGATTTTTCATTGTTCTTAAGATCCAAAGGTTTGGGTCTGTGTTCACCTGTACCAGTTGGTGAGGATTATTATCAAGCTTTCCCCAGGAAAGGGGGTGTATGGCTTGTGGGGGATATTTTGGGGGAAGACGTCTCCAAGTGGTCTCTTTCCCTGTTCTTTGTTTAAAATGCTTGGTGGTGGCAGCATACTGTTCAAGGACAAGGCAAAGTTTGTACCTTGGGGAAGTTTCTAACCTAAACTGGTAAGAATAAGCTTAGGGGGTCTTTCATGCAGGTCCCCACATCTGTACCCTAGAGTTCAGAGTGGGGAAGGAACCTTGACAACGTCCATGTGTGATCAGTACAGTTAAGTTGCGCTTTGGTCAGGGCTCTTCATTGAGGGGTTGTGGGCAGTGTTCTCTTCCCTCCTATTGGGTCCAGACTGAATAATAAGTATCCTATTGCTGCTTAGAATTCTGTGACACAGACCACGTCAGCATTATCTACACTTGCCTCTGTGGTGACTTCAGCACTGATACTTCTGATGTTGATTTTTTTCCTGCCTTTCAGTTTCAGCTAAGAAAAAAAAAGTGTGATTTGAATGCCCTTAGGCATTTCTGCCATGCACCAAAACTGAAATCTGCAGTACCTTCTCACCACAACCTTAATATGGCCATATTATACTGTATTGAGATACTGTACTACCAGTACAGTAATATGAAACACTACAAAAAGAACAAGATACTCAGTTGATGTCCAAACTAGACATTTTAATTGCTTAACTTTTGTACATTTAAGTTATCAAATAAAACATTGTTTTAGTTTGAATAGCTTGTATTTTCATTCACTCACTAACTTTAATGAAGTAGGGGTGAACTACTTGCAAAAGAAGCCATGGTAATACATTCATCTTTGATTTGTTCTGGTCATTGACATTTCAGATATAATTTTCTTTCTCAATCTTAACATCTAAAACTTAATTTGATGGTTTCATTTAAAAGATTTTCAGAGATAGTTCTATAACCAGCCACCACCATTATTTCATTTACAGAGAAATTTCTTCTGATGCTGCAGTCTGTGAAGAGAGCATTTGCTATTGACTCCAGTAATCCTTGGCTTCATGAGTGTATGATTCACCTCTTTGGCAGTGGTATGTATCTGTCGTATATATCTCTACGTATAGTATTCCTAGAGGAATTCTGCACCAAAAAATTAAAAATTCTGCACCAAAATTTTTTATATTCTTCACACGAGTTGTTAAAATTATGCAAAATTCTGCATATTTTATTTGTCAAAATAACACAATATAATCATGTCAGTTTCAATTATTTTAGTAATTTATTTCAAACTAAGGGATGGTCTAGATAATATTTAGTCCTGCCATGAGTGCAGGGGACTGGACAAGATGACCCCTCGAGATCCCTTCCAGTCCTGTGAATCTATGATATCTGTCAAGAAGTATGTCTATAACAATACAGTCCACAAAGAAGATTCAGGAAATGTTTTTTGACAAATACATTCCTTATTAGGCATATTAAGACACAACTTTGAGTAATAATTCATTTAAACTACAATACAGAAACTTATTTCCCCATACCCTTCAGAAGCAGTGCAAAGGCTTGGGTGGGGAGGCAGAGGTCAGGGGTACTGGAGGAGATGAAGGAGAGGGAAGTAATTCCTGGGAAGAAGCTTAGAAGTGAACCTGGAGGGTTGTTGAGTGTGTGTGGGAGAAGTATGGAAGAGTTTGGGGTAGGGAGGTTAGGGGGTGGAATTGCTAAGGAGTTGGGGAACCTCACCCATGCAGACTGTGGCTGACCCCTAACCTCTTTCATTTAGTCAGACACATCTGCCCCTGTCCCCAAGTGTCCTTGCACCCCACTCCCATTCATCCCCCACCTGTCTGTCGCACACTAGCCCTTCTGAACCCCAGTCTGTGACCCACCCAGAAGTCCCATGTGCCCCATACTGTCCATCCCCCCCAATATTCTGTGCCTCCTCACTTGGCCCCACAGGCAGGGTGCTTTGAGGAATGCAGCCTTTTCTCCTACATATCCATAGAGGGCTGCTCCCACCTGGGAGCAGCTGCCCTCTGGTCTGGTTCCACAGCAGCCTCTGGTGGGCAAAAGAATGTATTTTCTGCGGAGAAAACAAATTTTGCCGGGGACATGAATTCTGCACGTGTGCAGTGGTGCAGAATTCCCGCAGGAGTAATATGTATGCTATCTGCGGCTATCTTTTGTGGTAATCTGTTTCCGTTTACAAACTATCAACACAATTAATTCAAAATATTTAATATCAAATGTACATGCATTAGAATGCTCTTTAAATGACTAACTTCATGTTGCTAAATTAACAGTACAGTTTTGGCTACTACAGAGTGACTTAAAGGAGCGCTGTGATATTAACAATCATATTCTGTAAACAAACTTCTTAACCAGTGCTATTAAAAGTAAGGAATTCTAAGTCAAATTTGCTTTCTGCTATGTAAGTTCTGTTGCTTTTTTGCATTTCTTACAGCTATGATAATGAAAATCAGTGAATACAGATTTACCTTTTCGTAAACATTTTACTTTCATGTTTGTAATGCTGCAGTCTTTGGGTTACAAATGCTCCATGAGAATACTACTTTGTTTTTTCAGAACTTTAATTTTGGCCCAAACTTATGTTGACATTATCCTTTTAACTAATGTGATTTCCTCAGTTTTAGAAAACCCTTTGATAATTTTAGAGGTTTTTTTCCCCCATTCTAAGGCAATGGTACCTAAAGCAATTGGTTTTGCAGTTAAATGGCTATGGGGTTGGAGAGAGGTGTTTTCTTTTTTTTTAAATGTGGCATAGCCAAAGTACTTGTTTGTGTTTGGTGGTATAAAAGATTTTGTGGGGATCTTGTATGTCCTGCATAACTTGGGAGTGGTTTTGCCAGTTCTTGGCATCAAGTGAAGTCAATTGTGAGTAGTTGACTAAAGTGGCCATCTGAAACTCATACCAGTATAGTTTTATACCACAACATGCCTTCATGAATTTTGTATAAAATGTATACTCAACACCTAAATCTTGCTATTTGTTAAGAAGAAAACATTCTGAGACTTTTTTTTAAAACTTTTTATTAAGGCAAAGTTGCACTAAAATGTTAACATGCTACATCTTACATTACTGATGACTTGTTCAGGTTAATACTTTTAAACTGTTCAGTAAAATATTTTTAGGAAAGCCGCCTGTGTTCTGTGCACTTATCCATAAATTAAAATATACAAAACGACTGTCCACTAATAGAGTTTTTCAATGGCCCTGATTAACTTCTGCTGACAAACTTTTTAGATGTGATCTGCAAAGCGGGGGAGGAAAAATTGGGATTGTGCACTTCTGCTTCTTTGTTATGTTTTTAGGACACCTAAAGGCTAATTTACATGCTGTTAAGAAGTTTGTTGGAACCCCACCTCTTCTCCAATCCTGCTGGAAGTGTAGAACAGTTATATCATAGGGCAGGCAATTTCTCCAGTAAGGAGGTGTGCTTATACAAAATGTTGCTTAGAGTACTATATGCCCGAAGTCTACTTTGGTGAAAGAGTCTAGGTGAATTTAGAAATGGTTGAATGTGTGGGACAAAGAACAGGTGGTGGTCCTGTGGCTCTATACTTCCAGCAGGATGTGGGAGAAGAGGACAATGAATCTGTACTTTCAGCAGGATGGAAGATGATGAGGATGGGTCAACAAAGGCTTTTTATTTCTTTTAATTTTTTAATTTTTTTTTACATTAGGAACACAGGACTTGTTTTGAGAAGAACTGCTTATTTGCTGTATTTAAAACTTGTTTAAGATGAAATACCTGAGCAAAGAGTTAGAAGAAAAGTTCTTTTTTGTTAAAGGTTCAGCACTCCTGCCTTTTCGTTAAGGGGTCCAAATCTACATCCCTGCTTTCTCAAAAAAGACCCATCAGCAGAACAGGGAAGCTGTTTAAGGGATCCCGTTCTCTGTGCCCTCCCTGACTGACACACATCACAGATGCTTCAGGGACAGCCAGGAGTGCCCACCTGAGCCACCTGCAGATGCAGGGGACATAGTCTCAGGATAATCTGAAGTTACTGATAGAAGTCCCGGAGATGAGACCTATCAGGCTTCCATGCATAATGTTTCTGCCTGTTCTGCAGGAGTGCACGGTGGTGCAAATCCTGACAGTGCATCCAAGATGTACTATATAAGCAGGGAGGAGCTTGATCATGCTCTGTCTGCCTGGAAGCCATTAGGCTCTGGAAGTGGAATCGTCAACATAGGATAACCCCGCTGGCTCTGAGCATCCCACTTTCCACTGGCAGACTTGTTAATTAGACATGCAGTGACCAACCATAAGTGGCCAATGAAGAAATTTGTCATAGATCCCATATTTCATTAATGAGGAGCTACCACAGTAGACTTGTTTGCCACAGGGGACAACACCAAATGACAGACTTCTCCAGAGGAGGCATGAGGCAAGGACCATTGCTGGACACCTTTCTTTGGTGGTATCAAGGACTCCCCTTGTCTTCCCACAGATTCCCCTGATCTTCAGAATAGCATCCAAGATCAGAAGAGACCACAGTACAAAAATCCTGATAGCTCTTTACTGGCTGAGACAGATTTTTGGTTGTTGGATCTTCTGTAGACATTCACATGACCTCCCGGGCACCTCATGGCCTACTTTGGACATAATATCTTGGAATCACAGTCAGTTCTTCTTTGAGTAGTGTCCCTATGGATGCTCCACTTCAAGTGTGCTTATGCCTCTTGAGCCTTGATCGGAGATTTTCCATTAGCAGCATCTGTTCAGCCCACATATATGCATGCCACACACCAAGGGTATATAAAGCCACCCTCAGTTTCTTCACTACCACCTTGGTCTGAGGCAGAGCTCTAGTATGTCCACCGTGGCCATGCCTTAGTGTGTTCTTCAGTTGTTTTTTTAGTTAATTTAGTGTTTCTAGTTAACACTAGTTGTTGCTGTTAGTAGTGAGAGGTTTGGGGGTTTTTTCTCTCCCTTTTCTTGGGAGCTTATTTGGCCTGGCTGGGCATGCCTTGCTAGCCAGGTTTCATATGCTGCCTCTGTTGTCAGGAGGCTATCCCAGCCACTCTAAGTGTATCCATTGCTTGGAAGAGTCCCATATGTCCTAAGAGTGTAACTTTTGCCTAGCTCCCAAATCTAGAGCACAGAAGAATCAGGAGACCAAACAGAGGCTTCTGATGATGGAGTGCTCCCTTCGACCCACTTCTGAGTCAGGACAGGAGCACACACACACGCCGTACATCTTTCTCTTGCCAGATCCATTGCCCCTTTGACCTCAGCCAGGTCTCTCCTAAGAGGGGCAAGATTTCAGAGAACTCTGGGAAAGCTCCAAAGAGGAGGAGCTTGGTCTCCCACCACAAAAAGCTGGCTCCCAAAAGGCTCCAATCTCCCACTGAGTCTATGGTGTTGGAGCCCTCAATGGGTTGGCTCAATACTCTGGAAATGAAGGACTTTTCTCTGGTACCAGCAGATTTGTGAGATCCCAGAGTGCTTTGGAGAAGCACAGCTCTAGGAGGCCCTCCGTTATTATCTGTGAAGGACAGGGAGGCCTAGGACATACATTCCTCTAGAACGGCACCATCTGCATCAGACTTACTATCAGTGTCTTCTCATTCGGCACCTTCGGTCCCAGGAAAATTGAAGCACCAAACAGTTTTGGTCCTGGCTCCAGATCAATGGTATCACCCACCTCAACTGCTGCATCAGTACTGACCCACTCGGTACTGCAGGAATTCTGCTACTCCAGAGACATGCCAGTTTTAGATGATCCAGAGTCCCCACTTCTTAGGGATACTGAATGACTCCCATTACCGGTGCCCCGGTCTTTGGACTATCCTTCCTTCCTGGTACCACAAGATTCTCTGTATTTTTCTACTGCCCCCCGCCTTCTCATTGGAGGATGCTGAGGAGGAGGATGAAGACCTTCAATCAGTCTCCTCATCAGTGCAGGGCTCCCCTCCACATCCATACAGTAACCCATACTTTGACAAGGATCCTCACCCACAACAGGGATGGAGAGATCAGTATTGCGTGCCAGCCCCTCTCCAATATGCCTCCCCGGCCCCCATGCCATACTGGGATCCTTGGGATCAGCAACAGTTTGCCAGATCTCTAGCTCCATTGCACTGAGAAGCTAGGGCTAAACAGTCTGCTCTATCAAATCCCCAACATGAGATGACCTTTGAACAGCAGGAGACTAGGGTGGATAAGGAGGCCACCCTTTGAACTCTTATTTCATCATCGACTCTTAATGAGGCCGTCTTGCTTACACCACCATCAATGGCCAATGATTTTTGACAGTTCAAAAACCTTGTGGAGAGGGTGGCTGCCAACCTTCTCAAGAGGTATCTGAAATATAAAGGCCCACAACACAAGCTCCGTCCAGCTCTTTCAGTCACCACCACCCACATGGGTTGTGCTATCTGTTTAATGAAGTGCTCCTAGATCCAGTAAAGACTGTGTGGCAAACTCATGTCACCATCCCACCAACTTGCAGAAGGGCAGATAAGAAATATTATGTCTCTCCCAGGGACTCAGAATTTTTGTTTTCCCACTCACTCACCTAATTCCATGGTCATGGAAGTAAATGAGAGGGGTAAACAGCATCACTCTAGGTCTACCCCTTATGAGGACCAGAAGAGGTTAGACCTTCTTGGCTGAAAGGTTTACTCATCTGCAACCCTCTAGTTTTGGATAGCAAACTATCAGGCAATCATGGCCAAGTATAACTTCACTAAATGCTGCAAACTTGATGTAATTTGTGAACATTTTCCATAGGAGCATAATAGAGAACACTGCTTATCCTATGCCCTCAAGATTTATTAAGGGTTTAGGGAACCTTTACCCCCCTGGTTAAGGATCCTACTCTTTCTTGGGATCTCAACTTCGTATTTAGCTACCTCATGGGACCTCTGTGTGAACTTACGGCATCCTGCTCCTTGCTTCACTTATCTATGAATATGGCCTGTCCAGAAGCTATCACATCAGCCTGCAAGGTTGGGGAGATTGGGGCATTGTTCAGACCTCCCATTTACAGTATTTTTCAAGGATAAGGTCTTTTTACAGCTGTACCCTAAGTTCTTACCTAACGTGCAGTCAGATTTTCATCTTAACCAGGCCATTCATCTGTCAGTATTTTTCCCTAATCCATATAGATCTCAGTGTGAGACCTCCTTTCATACTTCGGATATTATACAGGCATTGGCCCTTTATCTAGATGGGACCAAACAATTTTGGAAATCACCTAGACTCTCTCCATCGCAAAGAGATCCAAGGGGTCCACGATCTCTACACAGAGGCTTTTAGGTGGATCTCTTTTAGGATGTATCATCGCAGCTGGTGCTCTATCTCCCCAAGCGATAACACCACACTCTACCTGATCACAGTCAACTTCCCCAACTTTATTCAAGAGCATTCCAGTGTCTGAGATATGCAGAGCTGCTACATGACCCTCATTGCATACTTTTTCTAAACACTGTTCCGTGGTCCATGCTGTCAGATCTGATGCGGTTCTTTGTATTGCTGTACTGTCTTTAGTCTTGGACTCAATTCCGAAGCTCCCTTCTCCCTGTGGGGATACTGCTTGGGAGTCACCTGTAGTGGAGCACCCATAGAAACCCTACTTGAAGAAGTAGTAGTTACTGACCTTGGGCAGTAACTGTGGTTCTTTGGGATGTGTGTCCCTATGGGTGCTCCAGTACTCACCCTCCTTCCCCTCTGCTTCAGATTTCCTTGTTGAACATTCAAATAGAGAAGGAACCGAGGGTGATTCGCACTCGCAGCTCTATATACCCTCAGTGCACAGCACAGTGTTGTGTAGAGCGCACACACAGGCAGAACAGATACTGCCAATGGAAAATTTCCAATCAAAAGCTCAAGAGGTGCGTGCACACCTGAAGTGGAGCACCCGTAAGGACCCACTTCTCAAAGAACCACAGTTACTTCACAAGGTGAGTATCCTCTTCATCTACCATGCAGACCTCCAGTCATTGCACCTGACAGCTTGGATGTTGGCTGGTTGAGCAGTACTAATAGGTTGCTCCCTTCAAGTTTCATTAATTCTCATCCAAAGTAGAAGGTCCTCCATCAGGAAGACTTACTCTCAAAGTAGAAAAGATTTTCCATATGGTCAGCCCAAAACAACTTAGACTCAATTGAGGCACCAATACCAAAGATACTAGATTATATGCTGCTCCTGAAGCAAGTGCTTGGTTCTCTCAAGGTTGAGCTAGTAGCAGTATCCGCTTGCACATCCGTCCATAGGGTCTAGGCGGTGCTAAGACTGCACCCCAAGTTCATCCCTAAGGTAGTCTCAGATTTTTACCTAACTTTGCCAGTGTTCCTCCTGAAATCACACACAATAGGAGAGAAGAAACTACACACACTGGACACCCAGAGCATTTACAGTATTACCTTAATAGGACCTGATCCATTTTAGCTGTCTCCCTGCCTCTTTGTGGCCCTTTCTGGTCCATCCAAAGGCCAAGCCATCTTATCACAAAGAATCTCCAAGTGGATTGTGCAGTGCATTTCCATTCTGTATCATGCTCAAAGAAGGAGAGAATGATACTTACCCAACAGTAACTGTGATTCTTTGATGTTGTAGTCAGTGTAGATCTCATAACCTGCCCTCAATCCCTGCTTTTCGTTGTTAGACACTGGCTTCGAATTGCGAGGGAACTGAGGGAGGGTCATAGCTGCCCCACCCTTTATGCCTTTGTATGACATGCGCACCCTTGACAGACACTGCTACTCAAATTTCTAGTCTTGAGTGCATGAGATGTATGCACACCGTACAGTAGGATCCACACTGCCTACAACATCTCAAAGAACCACAGTTATTGTAGGGTAAATCGCTGTTATTTTTGTCAATTTCTGGGCACCAGCAATTGTTACAGTATTTGGCATCTCTATAATGAGGTAACCTTTACCCTCAATATAATCTGTAAAAGCACAGTTTGCAATGCTTCGTCTGTAAAGGCTTATTAGTGATAAAGTATAAAGAGGAAAAAATAGAACTTCTTGGTTATTTACCTTTCTTCATCTTAATGAATTTTCAGTTGATGCTGATTTCTTTCAATTACACTGATATAAAAATGGTGGGTGATATTTTTCAAGTCAGTTATATTTTGCTGTGATTAATGGTTGAAAGTATCCATATTTGTGTTAAAGATTTTTTTTTTTTCCTTTTTACCCAATAGTATCTGAAAGTAAAGATCTACCTGATACAGTTAGAACAGTGTTAAATCAAGAAATGAATCGGCTTTTTGGGGCAACTAATCCAAAGAACTTCAATGAAGCTTTCCTTAAAAAGAACTATGACTCACTACCACATAGGTTATCAGGTACTTTGTTTTTGTTGTTTCTAAATTATGTTTCCTGTTTTTGTGGATTTACCTCAAGGACCCTTCTCTTTCTCTTTCCCACTTCCTATGCTCATGTAACATTGACCTCTCTCTGTTCCCACGCTGTCGGTGTGATAGGCTGCTCTTTCCATTTGGAATGGCTTTCTTGTATCCATTTAAATTCTCAGTTGAAAACAGCTTTTTCTCCTTGCCTATATATCTTAATAATCTCTCCCTCTATGCCTCAATTCTTGGCTGCACTGTGTAAAAAATCTTTGCATCATCTCTGGCCCATAGACATTTCTAGTGTAAGTGAAGTGTCATGAAAGATCTTTTAACGCTAACTGTTGTTTAACTCTGTAAAACGTTTTGGGATATGGTTTATCTGAATGACACTTTACAAAATAATTTTATTTTACTGATTCATTAAGTTTAAAATATCCTGGTGATGGGAAGCTTCCATAAAATGGAAAAACTTAATGTTGTGAAACATTTTTCCAGCAAGCTTTCTTTCTAATTCTAGCAATAATTAATTGATTTTAAAATCAAAGTGATCCTTCAATGCTGGTTTTATGTTTCTGAAATTGTTGGATTAAATTTGGTGCAAATCCGAGATTATAACTGCAAATGGTATTGGCAACAAGTGGTATTTGATCAAAATAGATAATAAATAGTGGGTCCAGTAGTCTAAATATGCTGCACTTAAACATTCAGGCAGCTGCCGTCTCTACTGGCTCAACATAAGTGCTGATGTGTCATGGAAGAATTTCTGCTTCAGTTTGTACTCAATCATTGTCTGAACTGGTTGGTTCCAATAGGGCAGAAACCTGTAGAATGGTTTGTAGCCACTAGAGAATACTCTCTTCCTTTATCTGGAATTGCAGCCAGGTGTCCTGAGTCTGTATATTCTTCTGCTGTCAGCAAATAGCTGTGAAACTCACTGGCAAAGTGTCTCATCCTCTTTAGTAGCTGTTTCATGTAGACAATAACAGTCTACTATCCTGCTACCAGTTACACCATTAGCTGAAGAGGTTGATGTCTGTGCTGTGTGTCTAAAAGTCTCAATCTTTCTGATGACCCAAGTTGAGGGTCAGTGTGATTCCAAATGATAGATTTTCTATTTTTAAGAGGTGTTTTGTTTTTGTTTTTAATTACAACAGTTTTGCCCTTGATCTCTTTGTGCCTCAGTTCCCCAGTTGTATGAATGCCACCTAATCTCAGTGGGGTGCTGGAAAGATAAATTAATTGTTCGTAAAGTACTCAGATAGTATGGTGAACTCAGGATCAATGTTCCCTCTAATTTTTGACGGGCCGTTTGCGCAAAAAATTTCTTCTGTGCAAATTGTGCTTCTGTGCAAATTTTTGTGCGCGTGGTGTTTCGCCGTGTGTGGGGTTTAGGATCTGTGTGTGTGGGCGCGCGCACACACAGCTTAGAGGGAACAGTGCTCAGGATACACACTCACCAGGAAATTAATAATAATTTTTTTATTCAGTGCGGGATTTAGATGGTTTACAGTCAGTGTGTGACCGATCCCTTGTTTAATGAGGAGGATAAATTAAAATACACTATAACT
Organism: Natator depressus; assembly: GCF_965152275.1. Classification (NCBI taxonomy): domain Eukaryota; kingdom Metazoa; phylum Chordata; order Testudines; family Cheloniidae; genus Natator; species Natator depressus. The sequence goes on from NC_134237.1 coordinate 51,079,119, forward strand.
ACTCATTTACTGTATGAAACCAGGGTCCTGAGGAAAATGTAACATAATCATGATAAAAGGCTATCCTGTATATGCACAAGAGGCCAAACTAAGGTTGCATGGGTAGCGTGGATTCTGTCAGTTTGGAACTTCTGAGTGCTTGACTTCTGAACTGAAACATTCTTTTAATGTAGTTTTTAAATATTATATTAAAGCATTAAAATTAACATTATACATGACGATAGAAATGCTACATATAGACAAGTGGCTGATTTGTAATAGCTGTGGGAAGCCAAATTTGAGTTTCTTCATGTATGTCTGAAATGTCAACCATAGTATTATATTAATGCAGGTTTCCTAAAATGTGTTAAAATGTTCAGTGCTGGTGAAACATCTCCAAGGTGCAGACAGTAATTTGAAGCATACAAACCTCCACTTTTCCTGCAGAGTTGCATAAAGGATTGGCCTTCTCATCAGGGCATTGTTCCCTTGACCTCACAGAACCCAGTGTTGCTGGAACAATTTTTATAGTGGGGGTGCTAAAGGCGGAAACCATGTATTTGGGTTGTTGTTACTACTTGAAGCCAGATGGTGGGGCAGCACCCTCACCAACCCTAGTTGCAGCACCGATGGTAGAACCTTCCCTCTTAATCTCCCATGTTTACTTCAGCCTAATAGTTTGTCATCCAGTTATTAGGTGTCCTCATTTTTCAAGTCATGGTTTACCATAGCACCCTTTCCCAATGGTGATTACGTATTATAGTGGCTACTGCATTACAGCCTGGGCAGTGGTGATGCAAGGTTTCCAACACAGCCCTGACATTGTGCCTCAGCTTTGATCTAGAGGGGCCACCACTAGCATTTAGAGGTTAATACATTCTCCATGCCTATTCTGTATTTTGAAACTACCACCAAGTGTGCCAATCTTAATTTGTTTTATGTAGACTCTTATGCATTAAAAAATAGACATAGATCACGCATCTATTTACTCTAATCTGGAGAACATTGAACATAAGACTCCCAAAGGTAATCCCTTTGGGCCAGTTTTGAATTTTGATCTAGAACTCAGTATCCTATTTTTTTTCAGAGCTGTGCAGTCTTTATATTGTGTAATACAGATTCGTTTGACTTGATATTATGCTGGAGAAAATTATTTTTCTCTTGCAGCTGCCAAAATGGTGTACTATTTGGATCCTTCCAGTCAGAAAAGAGCAGTAGAGCTGGCAACATCCCTCGATGAATCCATTACCAACAGGAATCTTCAGGTAAAGAGGGTAGATTTTTTTAATTTTTTTTGGACCTTGAGATTTGCCTCTTTTAGATAATTGGAACCAGGAGTGTTGTTCCTATGTTTTGTCTCCCTGCTGTATTAGCCCCCTTCAACTTTTTGGTTCTGTAAGCAATATCATTTTGGTTGTTTGGGAAGTTTTGGATTGTATTAGACAGTTGGTACATCCATAATCTGTACATTTAATGGTATTCTGCAGGTGGGCAGAAATCCTAGTTTTAGGATGTTTTTGTCAGTCATAAAAACTGTTAAAATAGCTTCTTTCTCATCTTACCTGCTTTTGCCACAGACTTAGGAATCTTTTTATCCTGCCCTTTCGGGGGGCGTATGGACTTAGAATCTGTGAAATACTCTCTCTCTTTCAGGAAGAAATAATATAGGAAAGAATTAGGACAACGTGTATCTGATGACTGAAAATCTAGTATTGGGACCGCAAATAAAGGTCATTATAGTTGCCGCTATTTTGAACAAATCAGAATGGACAGATCAAAACTGTCTGGATTAATGTACAAAACTCCTCTGAATTTCCTCTTTCTCCAATGACACTTACTAGACCCTTGACACTTACACATAGGAGTTGGAACTAGAGATGCGGGGGGTGCTGCAGCACCCCCTGGCTTGAAGTGGTTTCCATTATATGCAGGGTTTACAGTTTGGTTCAATGGCTCTGAGCACTCCCACTATAAAAAATTTTCCAGCACCCCTGAACTTACTAGAAAATGTGGTTCTTCAAAGGCTGTTCCTTTTCAGTATGCTCCTTGGCTCTTGCTCCTAGTGCTTGACTGGAATGCCTATAGCTCAAAAAGCTGAGCCATTAGGCTCTAGCATTGTATATAACCCCAACTGCAGAACCCAGGTGTCTCTTGTGCTGCCAGCTGTCCAGTTCCTTTCTTACTACCAAGATCACTGTCCATCAGTTGTTGTAGCAGACCTGTTTCCTTTTCACATTCTTGGAAGAAAAAACTCAGGTTTTCTTCAGCAGAATTCATATACTTACTATAGAACTTAGTGCTGTTTCATGTTAAACTAAAAATAAACCATTTATCAGCATCACATGTTACCAGTTTCTTCTTCCCAGTATAGTAGACTAGCTGTGGAGTCGGGTTTTTTCAGTATAATAGTCCTAAAATAGAAAATGTTTTTCAGTGATACTTCGAGAACATGCTTTACAGGGCTGCTAGCTGATGGAGCTGTTGATGCTTTCCAGCATTGTGGTACTATTTTCTTAACCAGTGAAAGGAAGTCTGATTCTGAATTTTAGTGACTTAATGATTGCTTGCATTAAAAACAGACTAAGAAAACACTGAATAGCCACTCGAAGGGTAGGATTAATTATAGCATTCTCATCATCCAAGAACCACTAATTATCAGGCAGTCACACATCTTAAATACCCTTAGCCTGACAGTTCCAACAATTAGCAGTAAATAGAAATTGGATTTTGAGCTACTTTGTGTAATCTTGGACTCACATGAAGATCTTTATTCTTTGCAGCCTGCAGAGAGAGTGGATCAGTTCAAGAACTGTTTAATTGCTTTGTAGACCACTGAGCTGGAGCCACGTGGGGTCCCAGAGCCCCAGGCTCCAGCCCAAGCCCAAAGGTCTCGACCACAGTTAAACAGCTCCATAGCCTAAGTCTCTCAAGCCTGAGTCAGCTGACATGGGCCAGCCGTGGGTGTTTAATGGCAGTGTAGACATACCCTTTGAATCTATCACTATAAAGCAGGTTTTCTAATCCTTTAATCATTCTCGTGACTCCTCTCTGAACTCTCTCCAATGTATCAACATCTTTGAACTGTGGGCACCAGAACTGGACACAGTATTCCAGCTGCAGTCACATCAATATCAAGTACAGAGGTGAAATAACCTCTCTACTCCTACTTAAGAATTCCCTGTTCGTGCAAACCAGGATTGCGTGAGCTCTTTTGGCCACAGCATCACAGTGAGAGCTCATGTTCAGCTGATTATCCACCACAACCCCCAAATTTACTTGTCACTGCTTCCCAGGATAGAGTCCCCCATCCTGTATGTACGGCCTACATTCTTTGTTCATAGATGTATACATTTACATTTAGCCATAGTCAAATGCATATTGTTTGCTTGCGTCCAATATATCAAGAGATCAAGACCACTCTGAATCAGTGACCCATCATTTTAATTTTTTATCACTCCCTCAATTTTTGTGTCATCTGCGAACGTTATCGGTGATTGATTTTGATTTTCTTCCGGGTCATTGATAAAAATGTTAAGTAGCATAGGGCTAAGAACCAGCCTCTGTGTGATCCCACTGGAGAAACACCCACTTGATGACGATTCCCCATTTGTAGTTACATTTCGAAACTTCTCAATGAGCCGGTTTTTAATCCATTCAATGTGTGCCATGTTCATTTTATATTATTCTAGATTTTTAATCACAATATTGTGTGATACTAAGTCAAATGCCTTACAGAAGTCTGAATATATTATGTAAACACTATTATCTTTATCAACCAAACTTGTAATCTCATCAATAAAGATACCATATTAGTTTGACAGGATGTATTTTCTGTAAACCCCTGGTGATTGACATTAATTACATTACCCTTTAACTCCTTATTAATTGAGTATCAGCTGCTCAGTTATCTTGCCCAGGATCAATGTCAGGCTGACAAGCCTATAATTATCCAAGTCGTCTCATTTACCCTTTTTAACAAATGTAGGGAAACTACATGGAGTTTTCAGATGCTCAAAATATTATTGCTTGGATTCAGCCGCATAGTAAAAATCTAGATTTTTGCCACAAATGTTGTAAGTCTTTGGGTTATGGATGCTCCACCTGTTATACCTCCCAGATGTTTTATTTATTTAGTAGATGTCTTTATAATTTGTAGACGGTTCTCCACAGTTTTCTCTAAACTATGTCATTCTTCTGGTCGAGTATCTTTTCCCTGTGTGGTTATCAAGGTGCCTTCAGGTATTCTTTCCAAACTCTTCTACTTGCAGGCCCAATTTAATGCAGAGTTCTATACCTTTTTTTAACAAAAGGCACATGATTCTTGTAACTCTTTGAGTCTCCAGGGACTTGGATCTATTGCAAGGCATCTACATTTGATAAAAAGAAAATATACTTCCTTGTAATTTTTGAATAGTATTTTTCTGCCTGTAACTTGACCTCTTTTTGCCTTAGAGTTGGGGATTCTGTAACAGTTTTTTAAGAATCACACCTTTTACTTACGAGCTAATACTTGGAAGCACTGTGGCTTATGTAGAGCTCCACTGCACTGGTCCCTTCTGGAACCCATTGGCTGAGGATTTTGAGCAATGAGGTCCCACTAGTTATGTATGAGGAGTGTTATTGCAGGAATACGGATCTCTTGCAATGCAAAACACCTATACGTGGAAAAATAATGACTGATAAGTATTTTCTCCTTTGTTTTATAAACCCTAGTGAGTCCTAGACACAGTCACATAATGGTACAGTCCAAATATTTAGGAAAAAATACTTCTGATTTCATCTAGAATCATTGTGTAGGTAAAACTAGAAACAAAATTTAAACCAAATGCTTTATCACTGGAATTGCTGACCTCTGGAACTGTGTGGTATTGACCCTTTGATACTCTTCCAGTTTTTTCTCTCAGCAAAGTCAACAAAGTGAAGTGATAATTATTTGTGTTAAAAGACTCTGCAACTACTTGATGCTTTCACTCTAGAGAGTAAATTTAGTATTTTTACAATATGCTATCAGAAGGCTTTTGCAGTTATGCCCTTAAACTAAGTCTATAAATGTTCATACAACTTTCTCAAATATGCATAATGTTCTGTATATGTATTTATTTAGAAAAGCTAGAAAATAACTATATATTCAGAAGTATTATATCTTTTAATGAAAAAAGAAAAGGAGTACTTGTGGCACCTTAGAGACTAACCAGTTTATTTGAGCATAAGCTTTCGTGAGCTACAGCTCACTTCATCGGATGCAAGTAGTCCTTTTCTTTTTTGCGAATACAGACTAACACGGCTGCTACTCTGAAACCTATCTTTTAATGAGTGTCACAGATGAATATTTATAAGAAGATTTAACACTTTGTTCTTTTGTTTTAATTAGACTTGTATGGAGGTATTAGAAGCTTTGAGTGATGGTAGCCTGGGAGACTGTAAAGAAGCAGCTGAAACTTACAGAGCGAATTGTCATAAGCTTTTCCCTTATGCTTTGGCTTTCATGCCCCCTGGATATGAAGAGGATATGAAGATCACGATTAATGGAGATAGTTCTGCAGAAACTGAAGAACTGGCCAATGAAATATGAACAACTTTGTTTAAAAAAAAAAAAAAGAAAGAAAGAAAGAAAAGAGAGAGTGGAATAACATTGGTCCATATCTGGTGTATAATATTTTTGTCACGCACCTGCTGAATTGTTCTAACTTACACAGAGAAAGGAAGGAGTAAAAATGTTGCCTTCAAATAGTTTTACTTTTTTTATCCTGCTGACAAAGTATATATATAAAATATCTAACATATTACTGGATATAGGTTGTTCAGTTTCTTAAGAAAAATTAAAAGCTGCTAAAATTGAAGAAAAAATCCCCCTTATCCTTACCTACCTACCCCCATGTTTTTAAACTAATTTATATGAAATCTGGAGGCTCATAACCCTCAGAGCAGGTGTGTGGCAGAAATATTACTTTAAATTTGTCTTGTGAGATTACTATTATCTCAGACAGCAAAAACGCTGTTTTAGCACTGGATTCTTTCACTGAGCACAAAGAGTTGTTGGGGCTTTAGCATCTGACTGATTTTGATACGGAGATGATTCTATTCATAGGAAGTATTCATTGTGAATCACTATTTACAGAGAAACCTACAACATACATGTGATGTTGTAGAGGCTGGGACATATAGATACCAGCCAGAATTAAGAAACATAGGGTGTTCAGTAAGCTTGTTGTGTCTCCAAAGTTCACTGTGCACGATTAGTTTGGTGTTCTTGCACCACAGATTTTAACTGAAGGAAACCAGTTAGAACAATCTCTTCATTTTAATTAAACTTGAAAAGAAAAAAACACTGCTGGTTTTTGAGATGAACTTCACAGCATAGTTTGGCCAAACTTGTTAAAACTGTAATGCAAGAACCAAATGAAATCATGCACTGTGATGTGGCACCAACTAATTAGAAAGATAGTGTGCATTTTTCACAGAGAGTGAAAACAAAATGAGAACACACTATGGCTTGAAGTTACAAAGAGCGGAACTCCTGACTACCATTTTATGACTGATCAAGAGACTAATAGTTTAAAACCTCAGCAGGCCTTGTTCACGTTATGCAGAGAATAACAAGTGCTGCAGTTTAGATACCTCTGGAACTTTTCCACAGTGTCACAGGTTTGTAATACTTGAAGCCCTACATTTCTAAGAATATATTTCTTGCTCAGTTGTTTCAGGCAAACACAAGACTTTGTAACTTTTAAGGGGCCCAAGATTTTTTTTTCAGATAACAGACCAGATTCTTATTCCTGCAGTTACAGATGTAATTTCCTTTGTCAAACATAAGGTACCAAATATAATGCAATAAAATGTTTTGAAAAACAGTTGTGTGAATATTTTAACCAGTCTGTGTTGGACTTTGTAAATTACTGGATGAAGAGAGAGGTGCAGTTCAGAGTTGATTTAATATGCTGTTCAGTTCCACTGTTAATGTGTCACTGCTGATGGGTGGACTTTGATTGTATATTAAGTGCTAATGCATTATATTATTAGTGCTTCGTATCAGGGAAATCCAATAATACAAAATGCATTACTACTTGGCTTCAGAATCCCAACAACAAAGGTTATGCTGACAGCTATTGTGGACTACAGTTCATCACTTGCAAAATAAAGTTCAAGCCACCTGCATTAATGGTATAGATGAGAGACGTGCCCAATGCTTTTATGGACCATAAAGCAATGAAAAAATTGACTATAGACTAAAAAGTCAGTGCCTTCTTTGCAATATTTCAATTACAGAATATCATAATTAAGTGAAAGTATAAATTGTATCTTTTTTCATATTGTGGAATTAATGATTGACACTTTTTATAATTGTGGCCTTTAGGGGGGCTACTTGTTTCTCTAACCCTCCTCTTAAAATAGGAAGGGCAATTTTTACTATTGATTTTTTCCATGTAATGCATTCAGCATCACTTATAAGCATGGTTTTCATGGATACAGACTTATCCTTGTGTATGCAAATGGTCTAGTTCATATTGTAAATGTAGTGAAATGTAAGTTGCATTGCCATATATGTGTTTTAATCTGCCGGGCTTTCAGGAACTCAAATACCTTGGAAACTTTTTAACTGACTCTGTGACTGGTGCTGATGTATAGATCCTGACCCCTCCTTCAGTCCCAAGACATTTGGACTACACCTCTTCTGCAAATACTGAAGGCAATTCAGCCTTGTCCATAAGGGTCTGAGTTTTGGCCATGCTGCTTCAACCATCATGCCACTTTCTCTGCCTCTAGTACTGTAGGCAGGCAGTTCTGTGCTCCTGCCTTTTTATAGTTAATTGTGAGTCAGCAGGGAGCAAAATCTCCCCCCCCCCCCCTCCATTCTCTCTGTTCTGGGGCTCTGCTGTATGAATGGGACCACCCTCTAAACTCATTCTCTGTATTTGTTGTCTCTTCATCATGATGGATCAGGCAAACAGGGAAAGCCAAGAGGCACTCCATCACCTTCACTTTGCCAAGTGACTCAATTGATAAGGCTTGTTTGGGCCTCTGTCTCACACCCCCACACATACACACACACACACAAGCTGTGGTTACTAGAGACACCGCCACACCATCTCTGTTCAAAGCTTCACCCTGATCAATCCTTCAGGCACAGTGGTTCATGATAAAGAGTTCTTTGATCTGCTCTGGGAGGACTGTGCACCTATAAGGCTAGATAAGCTAAAGTAATTTTCCCTATGTGAAGAAGGGCTTCAAAGATCAGTGCTGGGATCTTAAAATATCATGGAACAAGTGTGTCATCCATCCATCTTTACCTTAGCTTCTATATGTTCTTGTTTCATGCATAGAGCATACTTCGTGGGCAGGAATGTATTGAGAACTGCTGGGATTCAAGTTTTGGAACCATTTCCAGCAAGAAATGCAGAGGAATGTGAAACTATCATCCAGAATAATTCATTCCTTCAGCTGGTGGTAACAAAGCCCCCACTGATGGTAGGAGCCTGCCTTCCTACTCTGAACCCCAAAATACTCACCATTGACACCAGTCTTTCAAGGTGAGGAGCACACTAGGGGCACCACAATACACAGAACATGGTCAAGGTCAGGAGGACTTCAGAGCCTCAGCTCCCTAGAGATGGTAGCAGTTGAGTTGGCTCTTTGAGATGTCAGATATCACCTGAGGAAGGAGCACTTCCTGGTTCAATCAGACAATATTACAATCACAGCATACATGATATAAGAAGCTGAAGTCTAAATGTCAAAGCCAATCAGGCTCTGTCCCTGACTTAAGATCACCTAGTGCCTCAGGGTAATCCACATAAAGAGGAGACTTGCTACAAAAGATGACAAAGTTGTCAGCAGATAAATAAAGCGGTCCCTGAACCAAGATGGTATTTAGGGAACTAGCCCAAGATGCAAAGGGTGAGACTTTCCATGGGAGATGCAGACCAAATTTCACTGGGAACACAAATGGCAGAATGGGTTCTCTGTGCTTTCCCCTCCAATACCCAAAAAGAAAGCGCAAGAGAAGAGCAGGAAAATATCTTAGTAGAACCAACCAATTCAGGAGTCCATCTTTGTTTTCTTTGGCCTTAAATGCCTGCCTTTGAAAGCATCCAAGTAATGCATAGGTAGGTGCATCAAGCTCTGCAATATTGAGTTCTATTACACCACTGATAAATCAATTTGAGAGAAAATCGGAGCCCATGCAACACATTCTGTGGTGGCATCCTGAATAAAAAGGGTATTTTCCACCACAGAGGAAATACATAAAGTTTCATCTTCCATCAATTCTTGCAGTACTACATTCTTCAGCAGGGAGCTGCTCCAAGCAGTGATCCCAAAATCGACTAATACTACCAATTGTAAGGAAACATAGAACATTTTCCCCTGTTTATCTCTTTCCCTCCCCCCTTCATTTTTTTTTTTCTGCTTGCTACATAAATGTGTATGACTAGGGCAGATAGAGTGGAAAAACTGTCACTTAATTATCCTTTCTGAAATTTACCCTCTCCTGTCCGTCCTATCCACGTTCTTGAGATATCTGTACCATGGCTTCTTTGCGCCTTGTACATATAATTAACAGTGCTATTTAAAGTTTAATAAGTAAAAGGTTCAAACATAAAGCTAAGACCTCTTCCTTTGATAAGATGTTTTCTTATAAGGCCACTATAACCAGTGCCAACTTCACTGCAAAATTACCATTCCAACAAGGATGGTTCAGCTGGGGTTGCATGCCACCAGCCACACAAATCGAAAACAGTTTGGTACAATATTGTGATCTAAATGTACTGAATTAAAATTAAACACTGAATTGAAACTCGCCCTTGCATGACTGGTTTAAAAATGGCTTCAGTTTGAACTAGTTTAGAACGGTCTCTCTTGCTGTTCCATGGGAGTAGGGGAAAAAAAAGACTCATTACTTGTGTTTTCATAACTCATTTTGAACTGGGATCTAGTCTGCACTGGCAACATTGAGTAACTCTACAATTGACTTGTTGAGTACTCTAGAACAGTCCCAAACTACCTGTTTATAAAGTTTTTGGTGAGGGTGTATTGCTCTAATACAGCTTTAAGAGGAGATGCCAAGGTCACTCTTCCAAGGACATTGATCATCTTGAGTACTGGGCATGAATAAAACCTACTTACTTTAGCAAGCTCAACAAATATGGGGGAAAAGTAACGTACATATACTGCTGCAGGCATATAAATGTCTGTTCACTTGAACCCTCTGAAAATTAGGTTGATATAAGCATTACTGAGAAGTAGTTTGACCTGCCTTGCTGTAAAGAGATTAGAAGGAACATGGAAATTGCCATAGTAGATCAGACCCAAAGTCCATCTAGTCCACTATCCTGTCTCTGACAATGGCCAGCCCCAGATGCTTCAGAAGAAGGTGCAAGAACCTTGCAGTAGATGGATGTGGGATAATTTGCCCTGTCCCCACACACACACACACACATTATATCTCATTTTAATCTCTAACAGAGATTGGCTTAAACCCTGAAATAGAAGGTTTAATATCCCTTCCACAAAACCACACAATTTTTGTGATAATTAGGATAATTTTGGATATTCTTAAGATTCAAAAAGGGATTTTTATAAGGATCTCAAATTCTTGGCTTCAATTACTAGTAGCTGATTTCCTTTAAATTAAACTTCAGTACTATGAATGAACACCAAACCTGTGTAGGATGTTGAAATTTAAGGACTAACCTCAGTTCCTTTCTCCAAACACTGAAATCAGTATTACAAGTATAGCCTATACCTGACACTGACAAGGCAGGTCTGTTTTGAAGTGAAATAGTTTAGTTGTACATGATGTTAGTAAACATTTTTTTCAAATATCAATGGCCAAGTGCTGTGGGATCCTCTGAGGAGAGGTGCTGTAAATGTAGACAAATGGTAATAGCAATAAGGTGCAATTGTTAGGGGGCTTATTCCTTCACCCACTTACTTCCCTGGTCCTTCTCGCATGAACAGAGAGTAACAATACCCAAAGGTGCAAACAATTTGATGTTTATTGGGGTGAACTTCCAGCAAGCATGATTCCAGTTTCCTTCCTTAGTGTCCCCCTTCCCAGCTCTGACACCACAGAGCCTTACCTGTGTCCCTGTTCCCATTCTTCATCACTTAGCAAAACATTATTCCAATTTCCCCACCTCTGTTCCCGTTCCCCCCCTTATTTCCTGATTGACTACAGACTATATAGTAAAACTTGAGTTCTGCTTAGCTATACCTTAACCAATCATTTTACTGAAATTTAACTAACCAATCCTAACATATTGTAGCATGATTAGCCAACCAATTATATCTCCATCACCTTAATTAGTGTACACCCAGCAAAATTAATTATACAGCAGACAGAAACAATCACAGAACCAGACAGAGATTATACAGACAAACAATAGGGAAATGGGGACTACAGTGATAAAACAACAAAGAAATGAGGATTTCACATCCCAGCTATTGATAAGTGAGTTCTTGCCAGACAGGATGCTATCAAACTAAGTTTCCTTTTACATCTTCTAGGCTCTTTCCTTTCTCTGGAGATGATAGGCATTATCAGGACAGGATTGTATTCCTAACAGCCCAATAGCACCTTATTTCAATGTGATTAGTTTGGAATGTGAGGATGTGACCGGTCGCTTCCCAGCTTAAGGCTGCCTCTGCTGCTTAGCCAAAGGCCTTAGCCTAAGAACAGGGCCCCAGACTGTCACAGTAAGGGAAGGCCCTTACACCAGCAGACAGTGATTTTTGTTTCTTTCTTTTATCCTTCTATAACTAGCTAAGTGAGAAGAATACACCTTTACAGCTTTCCACACAAAGATGGACTACAAACCGTCAGGAACAGTATCCCCAATAATGTCATGGCAAACCTGGTGGCTGAACTTTGTGACTTTGTCCTCACCCATAACTATTTCACATTTGGGGACAATGTATACCTTCAAATCAGCGGCACTGCCATGGGTACCCGCATGACCCCACAGTATGCCAACATTTTTATGGCTGACTTAGAACAATGCTTCCTCAGCTCTCGTCCCCTAATGCCCCTACTCTACTTGCCCTACATTGATGACATCTTCATCATCTGGACCCATGGAAAAGAAGCCCTTGAGGAATTCCACCATGATTTCAACAATTTCCATCCCACCATCAACCTCACCCTGGACTAATCCACACAAGAGATCCACTTCCTGGACACTACGGTGCTAATAAGCGATGGTCACATAAACACCACCCTATACTGGAAACCTACTGACCGCTATACTTACCTACATGCTTTCATCCAGACCACACCACACGATCCATTGTCTACAGTCAAGCTCTACGATACAACTGCATTTGCTCCAACCCCTCAGACAGAGACAAACACCTACAAGATCTATATCAAGCATTCTTACAACTACAATACCCACTTGCTGAAGGGAAGAAACAGATTGACATAGCCAGATGAGTACCCAGAAGTTACCTACTACAGGACAGGCCCAACAAAGAAAATAACAGAACGCCACTAGCCATCACCTTCAGCCCCTAACTAAAACCTGTCCAACGCATCATCAAGGATCTACCACCTGTCCTGAAGGACAACCCATCACTCTCACAGATCATGAGAGACAGGCCAGTCCTTGCTTATAGACAGCAACCTGAAGCAAATACCAGCAACCACACAACAAAAACATTAACCCAGGAACCTATCCTCGCAACAAAGCCCGTTGCCAACTGTGTCCACATATCTATTCAGGGGACACCATCATAGGGCCTAATCACATCAGCCACGCTGTCAGAGGCTCGTTCACCTGCACATCTACCAGTGTGATATATGCCATCATGTGCAGCAATGCCCCTCTGCTATCTACATTGGCCAAACTGGACAGTCTCTATGTCAAAGAATAAATGGACACAAATCAGACGTCAAGAATTATAACATTCAAAAACCAGTTGGAGAACACTTCAATCTCTCTGGTCACTTGATTACAGACCTAAAAGTCGTAATATTACAACAAAAAGACTTCAGAAACAGACTCCAGCGAGAGACTGCTGAATTGGAATTAATTTGCAAACTGGACACCATTAAATTAGGCTTGAATAAAGACAATTTAGGCTTGAATAAATCCATAAAGGGGGGGTGGATGTGTCATTACACAAAGTAAAACTATTTCCCCATGTTTATTTTTCCCCCCTACTGTTCCTCACATGTTCTTGTCAACTGCTGGAAATGGCCCACCTTGATTATCACTACAAAAGGTTTTTTTCTTTCCTGCTGGTAATAGCTCACCTTACCTGATCACTCTCGTTACAGGGTGTATGGTAACACCCATTGTTTCATGGTCTCTGTGTATATAATGTCTTCTGCAGTTTCCACAGTATGCATCCGATGAAGTGAGCTGTAGCTCACGAAAGCTTATGCTCAAATAAATTTGTTAGTCTCTAAGGTGCCACAAGTCCTCCTTTTCTTTTAACTAAAGCTGTGATCCAAATTTGGTTAGGTGGTATTGAACTTGGTGACATTTTTAGAAATGTTTCAATTGCAGAATGTCTATTACTGGATCATTTGAGGGACAAGAGATACATTGTCTTATCTGAATCTCATCATGATTGTGTTTCTTGGAAAGTAAAGCTACAGTGCATGAGCAAATCTGGTAACTGGTGGAGGGACTATGTGCATAGGCTATTCCTCTCCAGAACATACAAGCAGCAATGAGAGTGGAAGAGAGAAGTTGGCAGGCAAGGGGAGACTGAAAGCCATGGCATAAAGTAGCACAGTCAAGATCCAGCTTTTAGGCTGATTTGTAAAAAATGCATTGTCAGTGTGTGTGTTGATATGAAAATGTAACTAAATCTGCTGGACCTGTAAACTTAGCCATGTTGCAGTAAGAAAACTGCAGGAGTGTGTACCATTTTTCAGTGGTGTGACAAAACCATTCACACAAATGCCTGCTTTCAATGTTGGTCTTTTGAGATTTGTTTTTAAGGTTAAGAAAGGGGCTTGATCACCTGCAAGTCACATTATGGAGGGGGGCTTAGGAGGATAGAGAGTAAGACAACCAGCTGAATTACAAGGCCATACATCAACAGGTTTGTAAGAAAGCTACACGACCACGACTCAAATGGTTTGCGACATTATGAGACAAATCCAAGATGGTTTAGAATGGCATTCCTAAGCTGCTTATAGTTCAAATGCATTAACAGGGCAGTTAAAATTGAAATACAAAAATACACTTTAAAAAACAAATATACACCTTAAAAACAATACACTAACTCCAAATTCAAACCCTGCCCGGCACCAGTCCCATTCTCGCATGGATTTCACAAAATTTTAGTCCTTTATACTTTAATTCACAAAAAAACACAATGTTCATCCGCCTGTCTTGTGACAAGGGTTTATTTGGCTTATTTTCGTTTTTGAAAATTGAATGCAATAAAAATCTCACCTATTATGTCCACTGCAAGCTTCATAGTCTGTCAACTGCAGCAGCATCTGCAAGGTGCATGCTAAACTGCAAGTTCTTAAGTTGTAAACTCTGCCAATTTATTCACACTTGTACTGATGTTTTCTTTTTTTGTCAGCAGTGTTGCAACCTGTTTTTTGCCCATTCTCCCTTGTGAAAGCAAGTGCCAGCATCAGAGCTGTCAAATGGTAAGAAACTGATTTGTGAATAAAAGTGCTGAAGTCTGTTCCTTACTTGTGGGGTCACATTATTCAAAAGCCTCTTGGTACCTGTGAAAATGTTGTGAATTCTGAAAGGAAGCACTAGTGCTTCCTTATTACCATGACTCCCGCACTTCTCAGCTGCTCACCTCTACAGCCCTCTGATGCTTGGTAGCTCCTCCTATCCATTATCTAAAAGTGGGGGCATAGGGGAAGGGGAACGGATGTTCTGCTGGAAGCATGAGGGGTGGCTAGATCAGGAGGGAATTTTCGATGGCAGCTCAGAGTTGCAGGGGACAGTGGTGAAGGGAAAGAACTTCTGCATCCCTGCCCGATAAACCATCTGTAGTTATACAGAAAGGACTCCTGCAAACCACAGAAGGCCTTCAAAGACACTCAGAAGCCTATGCTGAATAAGAATTGGACTTGGGAGGCAAGGTGATCAAATGGGAATTGCCCTTCCTCCTGAGATTTGAGTGAGGCTTACCAGTCCTTTCACAAGTTGTAGTAGGCTCTTCTGGCCTCATCAGTCTATTACTACCTTTTCTTTAAAATGGCTTCTTTCATGCAGTCGGAGCAGAAACAATGCTGTGTGGCATAGATAACCAATCCCAACAAGAATAATGAATAGCGAGTTGTCTAAGCTATTCAAAAACTACTTACAAATAGCAAATACTTCTGGAGAAAATGAGGACAGGCTCATGACCAATTCACTACCCCCCCTAAAAAAAGCTCTATTTAGAACTACTATTTAATGACTGACATGACTACCTATGGTTGACATTGGTTGGAGCTGCACACAAAGTGCAATGCTGAAGACCAGTAAATCTAATGAAACTTGAACACCAGTCCACTGAAGTGTTGATCTGATCCCAGAAATGTCCTGGTGTTTATAGCCTTTCTAATGTAAAATTGCCTCCTGTGTGAAATAATTGTTTGCCAAACCAGTATCATGTCAACAAATGATAGTCTGAACTTGTTTAAAGGAAAACTCCTTTTCCTTTATTACATTTTAGATGTTCTTCCACCACTTTCTCTTTTTTTCTTGTGTTGGTCCTGAGCAGTTTCTTTTCTACAGCCTCCTTGCCTTTAATGCATTCATAAAGGCAGAGGTTATATTTGACTTGAATAATAAAAGCACTGGCCGTAACCATAAAGGCAGAGTTTATATTTGACATGAATAATAAAAGCACTGACTGTGACCTTCATGGGGATTTGAAGTAGAGGGGCTAGGTAAGGTACCATTTGTACAGTGCTTTCAATATGTAAACTGCCAAGTCTTCTTGCTCCCTGGTATATCTCATTTCCATCAAGTATGAATGTCTCTCCAACTTGTACATATTTTTCTAAGTTGTTTTGAGGGTTACAGACCCTCTAAAAGATTAATAAATATCTGGTCCCTTTGATGTCTATACAGACCAAAACTTTTTTGTCTATGTCACTGCATCTTTTCATTGTTTTTATGAATATTCTGGAGAACTCTGCAAATATCCAACTACTTCTTCAAGTAGTGTCCCTGGGGGTGCTCCACTGTAGGTGTGCCTGGGTCCCTGCGTTGCTGCTTGGAGAACTTTGCTAGCAGTGTCCATTAGGCCCACGCATGCGCTGTTTCTCCTCGTGCCTGCCACTAGGCTAGCAAGTGCACCCAGACTAGTCCCCCTCAGTTCCTTCTCAACCACCCCTGGCTAGAGAGAGAGCCATTAGCAGTCTGTTTGTGATCATTAGCTTCTTTACCATTTCTAGTAGTTGGTTAGCCTACAACTAAGACTAAGGAGACTTTCTTCCTTTTATGTTCTCTAACCCCAGTCAAAACAACAAAACAAAAGTCTTTATTCCTCCCCCTTTTTTTTTCATTGGGGACCATTTCCTCCAATGGGATATGCCTGGTTCACCGGGCTTCAAGAAGTGCCTGTTATGCAAAGAGGCCATCCCTGTGGCAGATAAGCATTTACACTGCCTCGGGGAAGGCCACATCACACACAAGTGTGGTCTCTGCCAGCAACTTAGACCCAGGTCTCAAACAGACAGGGAGTTGAGACAGAAGATCATTTTTATAGAGGCAGCCCTCCAAACTTCCCTAGACCCGCGCTGAGAGTCATCTGGCAGATGTAAGTCTTCCCCACAGCCCTCAACATCCAAGGATTGTGGGTCAAAGAAATCAATGGTGGACCCCTCTCGTAAGTCATTGCAGAAGAGCGTGGTGAGCCCCAAGCTAGCTGCACAAGATCTCTAGTAACATCAATACTGTCAGCACCAAGACAATCCCAGGCCAGTACCCATGGCTCACAAAGATCTGGAGCGGCTGGCACCATTGACATGCCTAAGGACCTGATGGGCACAGGCATTCAGACAACAGTACTGACTGACAAAGATAGGCGTGAATGGCATATCAGTATGAAGACACTGCCGGTATGCAATGTATCTTCAGCACCATCATCAAAGCCTCATTTGGTGCCGGAGAGGTTGGTATGGGCGAGATCCCCAACGCTCTCTGTACTACCAGTGGTACCAGGTCAGTCAGCACCACCGGAATTCCAGCATTCAAGAGACCTGTGGCTATCTGACATACCAGAGTCTCTCCTCGGCACCAGGACCTCAGCACTGAGTCTCCTCCTAATGCCGGAGTCTTCTCCCGTACCTTGCCATGCACCTCCACTTTCAAGTGCGGAGTCAGACAGTGAGCCAGAGGAGACCATTTTCCACTACTCCTCCCATGCTCCCCACTACCGAGAGGGTCCTTGAGTATAACCTCAGACGGCCCCACCACCACCTTGATATGCTCACTCTGTTCCACTGCCCCAGTGGCCACACTGGGATCCCTGGACTGCATATCGCCCCCACGTTTCTCGAGCTTCCAGCCATCGCCTGAACCCTCAAGATGTGCTCCCTCAGCTACAGCATCTAGAACATGGGAACCTCTAGAGATTGCTGAGGAGCAGGAGGGTGAAATCGAGGAATAGGTGACTCCGAGGACAACATATTCTCCTCCTCCCCAGATGAGGCTGTCATGCCCCTGGCACTGTCCTTAGCCAAGGATTTCCAGCTTTTCCAGGTCTTGGCAAAACAGGTTGCAGATACACTGTAGATACCCTCGGAGGAAGTCAATGAATCCCATCACAAACTCCTTGATATGTTATTACATGTGTATTTGAAGATTTTTAACTGACTATAGACACTTCTGTAGCACAAAAAAAAAGTCTGTGGCCTAAAAATCACTACACTATATATGAGTGGACAACTAATTTCTTATTGGATTTGTAGACACAAGTGGCCAGTTGACACAAAAGAGCTGCTTCAGCTGTGACTTGTACAAATATTGCCTTTCTACAAATGATATAAATAGACATGTAGTGTCTTTTCAGAAAAAATTGGGCATATCAAAGGTGGATCTGATAGTTAATTGATTGGTTATCACTTTTGTCTAGAAGCACACCTACAACTAGACCAGGATCTCTTCCTACCTTGTACGTTTCCACGACCTTTGTGCTATTTGTTTCGCTCCTGAGCCTCTCGGAAATGAGAGCGATGCCTTCTCATCTGCACCAGAACACCACTATTGTGGCAGATCTGTGCTTGCTAGTGTAGTAACTTAAAATGGGAAAGCTCTTCCTAAGTAATTGCTTTGATCAAATGCATTGCTTGGAAAAAAGAAAATGTAAAAGCAAAATATTCTTAATCTCCAAAACTGTCATTACTCCATTATATTTGTTTTTCTTGCAGAATAAATAATTGGGTTTTTTATAAGGTATCTTTTTCATTTAATTCAAAGCCTTTTTGTAAAGTTCTAGACTTTTAGCTGTTTGGATGATTGTTTATGTAGAGCTGTACTAAAAAAATTTTTTTTGCAGGATTCCAATCAGCAACATCCATGAGTTAGCATTTTCACTTCATTTTATTTGCAGTGTAGATAATTTCAATTTTGTAATAAGACACTTATATTTTGACACATTTTAGCTGTGAATGTATCTTTGCTTTTCTGCAAAATGGACCTTTTTGGCTTGGAAAAATTCCCGTAGTTTATTTTTCCTTACAAACACTTGTCAGGGATGGTCTAGATAATATTTAGTTGTGCCTCTGTGCAGGGGACTGGACTAGATGATCTATTGAGGTTCCTTCCAGTCCTACATTTTTAGGATTTTTCCATCACGTCACTTGTCTTACACTTTAGTTTGTAAATTCTTCAGGCCAGGGACCATCTGTTATACTTGTTTGTACAGTGCCTGCCACAATAGGGCTCTGGTCTCTAGGTGCTACTGAAATACAAAAAATAACCTCTGATATCAAGTAGATGTACTGGTTGAATTAATATGGATTATTTAACTAAATACTACAAACCCTTGCTCATGTGAGTAGTGCCAGCGATCTCAAGGACTATGTGCATAAGAGTTTGCAATACCAGGGTATAAGTTTGTACTTTGTGCGGTTCAATGTTTATTTTGTGAATTACTTATGAGACAGCCCTATCCTGTTCTTATTTGTTACCTTTAAATAAGCAGGCTCTGACCCTATCTTTATAATTTTCTCCCCAGATATGCTAACAAAAGAATCAGAATAATCCCCACAGTCCAACTCAGCAGAATGATTTTTCTACTGTTTTCGGATTTCAGTCTATTTTAAAACAAAGCCAAAATGCTCTTTCTACTGATAAGGCAGCTTTAGTGCCAACTGGCAAATTCAGCTACAGTAAAATTAAAATAGTAATAAAACAAGTTTAAAAGACTGCTGAACTGGGGGAAATTTCACCTTGAAGATTAACATATCTGTACATAATCGTTCAGCTGGTACATTGTCTATATTGTCAGACTGCAAATAATAAAGTTCTCTCTCTTTTAGGAAAATTGCCTCCTATTCAGTATATCTGGGATTATAAAACATATTGTAACAATCAATCAAAGCCATTTTAATCACTCTAGATAAATAGAATGTAAAGGCACACAGAGTTCAGAAGAAAGCTGTATCTTTTTTTAGAGCCTGATCTTCAGAGCGCTCAAGCTAGAACAAAATATGATTCTGTATTAACTGTCATCAATCATGCCACTTCATAAAATCCCAATTTAGCGGCATGATAAGACTTTAAATATTCAGATTATCAAACCACCATATTAACCACTACTGCTCAGTTTTCCCTTGCTAGAGAAGGCACTCTCTATACAGCTAAAACAATGGAGCTTATCGATGGTGCTTACATTTGCTTGTGACCCATCTGCTTTCTATCGCTATTTAGTTCAGCCTGTGTGTATTGGGCCAAATTACATTATAATCTTGCTTTAGCCTATCCTCAGTCTGGGCTAGAACAAGTTGTTTTAATGCAGTTTTGACATTGTTTAGCCCTGTCCACACGTGTTGGAACTGTATTTTACCACAGTGTATGGGTTTGTTTGAATACCTAAGTGTGGTATACAATTGTTTTCAAATGCCTGTGTCAATGATTTGGGTTAGCACAATTCTCAGCAAAAGGCCCTGTTCATGCCTCTCAGAGAACCAAATGGTGAAAAACCATGGAAATTGTCAGGGAGGGGCATTCCTGAGGATACAAAAGTGTTCCATACCACGTAGTTGCCTTTTATCTCATTGCAGCGAAGGGAGGCAGAGGTGGGGCAGGGAGTGACTGGTCAGTGGGGCATGTTCTCTTTTCAAAGCTGCGGCATTGTTGATTCATTCTGACAACTTACAGATGGTGACAGACTACAAGAAAGTATAGGCAGATGGCTAGCAGAAACTGAGGGGGCCCAGCAATGCCAATGGGGGCAGAGAGAACAACTATGGTGTGATCAGACTGAGGGTCATAGGACATGGTTCTGTTGTTCTCCCAAATCTCAGCTGCTTGTGACAAATGGCAGCCTTGCTTCTTCCAAGTCCATTTTGCTGTTGACCCCACTTCCCAGAGGGGGCAGTGCGGTTGAATGGCAGCCCAATGAGGAGCATGTAACTGGGGTGGGGGGAGGAGGAGGCCACTTTTATGCCTGAAGGGAGCCCTTGGCCTAGTGTTGCAAATCATCATGCAGAAACCTAGCTCGTTGAAGACAAAAACCAGCCCTTTCCTGTCCCCCACTAGCTTCTGAGTTCATGTTATTTAGGGAAGCAAGTCTGAATGCTGCTGCTGCAGGTTTCCTCAAGTGTATCAGATGGCTGTAGCAACCTGCATGGAACTTGGTGGGAGAAGCATGGGTGAAGGAGGGAAGACTGTTGCAGGCTCCAGGGAGTCAGTCTGTGCGCCCAGGCTTAGGAATGCTAAAATACAGCTGGCGCAGCTCCATAAATAGTTGCTTTAATGCAGAGAGAGAATTCAGTTTAATCAGAATTGAGTCCTCCCCCATTATGACATAGCATTCAGTACATTACATGTGGTGGCAGTGGTCAGTTTAGCAAGACCCACAGCAAGGAAAGATTACAAGGTAGTATGGAGGCATGCAGGCCACCAGCAAAGCCAGATTCCAGATAAAGCATATGAAACAATGTCTGCAGAAATATATCTAAGCCTCTGGCCTGCCTGGGAAAAAGGGGGCCAGGGCAAGTGAGCTTGCTGTCCCTCACCCTTTTGATGAAGTATTGATAGGGACACAAATGTAAACATGAGTGCAAATGACTTATTGTGCTCTGAAAGTACACCTGAGGGAAGAATAAATGGGGATGGAGGAAAAGATCTCTACCGGGATTCCATAACACTGAGTGAACAAAATGGCCAAGCACAGGGCCATATATCTTGTGGTCTCCCAATGCAGGATGTTGCTGTTGACAATCTGTTTAGGGGAATGGTTGGCAGCTGAAAGGCTGACATAGGTTGATGGACGGGATGATGATATGAAGAAAAGGGGAAGCGCTGGATAGAGTCTGATGAATGTAAATCCGTAATGTACTTGAAAGACAGGCAAAAGTTTGGGGAAAATGATACTGTATTGAATATTTTTCCAAATAAACTAATTAAAGCCAAAACTTCTTGCCTCTTCTCCGTTTAGATGCCAGTGTGGAAGGGTATTCCGACTCCGATATCAGCAACAGCCAGAAATACCGTTTTTTAAAAAATCGTGGCTCTCTCCTGCAAAACCTTACTACTTACTGATCGTGATGCTCACTGCCGGGAGTAGTCCCACTGAAGGTTAATCCTGGTAGCAAATGCCAGGAATAGTTTAAAAAAAAAAAAAGTTTTCATCAGGCCCTATATCTTCATTTTCCCCATCTACGTTTTTAATCTTTACTTATCTTAAGCAATTGTTTCGGTAGGAGATTGTGACCTGAACAACACAAATCTGCACCAGAATTTGTTTCCAAACCTCCTTTCACTACATCACGTTCTTGAAACAAATACAATTTTGTGTGGATGATAGCTGTGGAGACTGATGTTCTGATCAGACCAGATGCACTTCAAGCCACATCCTGATCTGAAGGGAATGGGCTCTATAGGTAATAAAGTAGTTCTGTCGCTGTAGCCCATGCACTTCTTAATGCCTCTAAGGAGAGTGCCAACTAGTGCCACTTGTGTTGGTGGTCGGTTTGGGTTTTTTTGAGAACATCATTTTATTAAATTGTTCATATGGGCCTCCATCCTGCTGTCCTTGAGCCAGCAGCAAAACCCCTATTGACTTTGGTGTACTCAGAATTGGGCCCTAAATGAAATTAAGGAATTGAAAAAAGAAACAGAGAAAGTTCAGGTCTCAGTCTTGTTCTCATGGAAATCAGTGAATGTTTTTCCATGGCTAACATGGGAACAGGATTGTGCCTTTAAGTAACAAATAGAAGATTGGTTAGGCAGGGAAAAAGTTTGCCAGCCTAAGTAGAGTGATAAAAATATATTCTAATATTCTTGCAATACTTTGTATTGACAGCTGTTGACTAACAGGAAAGGAGATGATAAAACTTCAAACCAAACAAAGTAATGAAAATACATTTAATGGGGATCAATATCCTTAATGAATTGGGAACTTAGAAATTTGGCCTAATTGGTGGCTGAGCACTGTGCTACCAAATATGATTTATTAATGGTTGCGGGACACACAGAGATAATTATAGATGGCTCTTGACATTACATAAAACTGTCTGCAGTGCTCATGCTGCATACAGAGAGAGCCTTCTGCGCACAGTATATAGAATTGCATGTGGTCGAAAGACACTGGGAACATGGGTTTTGATTATAAATGTATTTCCTGGATCAAAACATTCTAAAATAGCTTTAATGGCTCATTGTCAAAATTGTTCAAACCTATTGTCTAGGTGTTTAAAATAAAGTTGTCCCATCTCCCTTGGCTCACCATCACACTAAAACCACAGGAACCACTTTGGGGAGATTACTTATAAATCTAGAGGTTGCATGAGGTATGCATACAATTTTGTCTATGTTGATGACATATTGGCCTAGCACAACTAACTCCTTTTCCAATGATAATCTGTATACATAGAAGTGATTTGGTTACCACCTATACTATAGAAACTCACTGACTAGCTAATTATTTTAGTCCTCTTCATGACAAGTTTGGCACTACACTGCCTTTAAACAGACTTCTGTAGCACAATATTGTATTTAGGCACTAAGGACCCTTATTCTTACTAAAAGGAATAGTTCAGTTTGTGACTACTCCAATCAGGATTACTCACATGAGTATGGACTGCAGGACTGGAACATGAGTTCTCTCTCTCAGTCTTTGCTGTGCCTTTACATGGGCAAAATTCCCCTTGAAGCAGGTTTTGTTTGTGTAAGGACTGAGTAATATCTGCAGGATTAAGCCTATTAATACCCATAGCACTTGAGAATATATACAAATATGAAGCCCCTTTGCTTCAACAAATGAGAGATAAACATCCCTGTCACTAATTTAGAGTACTTGTGTTTATAAACATGAATATCTTATCAGATTTCTCTCATGTTCCAGGCAAGGCATTGTCACCAGCTAAACAAAGTTCTGAACTTCTGTGGCACCTTCTAAGGATTTCAATGGGTTTTATAAACATTGCTTAAGTCTCTCAGAATACCTATGAGCTGGTAATTTCACAGATGAGGAAACTGAGGCACAACGGTTAGACTTGCCCAAGGTCACACAAGATGACTGGCAGAGACTGGAATAGAACCCAGGTTTCCTGACTGCCTACCTCAATCACATAACCATCCTCCCTGCCATAGATTCATAGACTCATCGAGTTTAAGACCAGAAGGGACCAGTAGATCGTCTAGTAGTCTGACCTCCTGTATGCTGCAGGCCATTAAACTTCACCCAATTACCTCGTATTAGGCCCAACAATTTGTGTTTGGCTCCAGAAAGGCAAACCATGATGAAGAACCCATCACATCCCTTGATAGTTTGTTCCAATGGTTAATCATCCTCGTACTTAAAAACCTGTGCCTCATTTCAATCAACCAACTAATACATTGATTTATATGGAATAATAAAAACAGAATATTTAGTTCTTAGTTTTTTACCCAGAGCTGGTTTCTCACATTTTGGGTGAGATTTTCAAATGAGATCAACTTTAGCCTATTGAAGCCAAAGGGAATGTGTCACCACTGACTTTGATGGGACCCATTCTAGGCCAAGATGGAGTGTTTTTGATACTTCCATCCTAACATATGATCAGGTACCACTTTTTTAAAAGATTACAGAAATAGATGATCCTGGGAACAAATAGCGATATATGGAACCTCTATAACTGAATTGTTATAAATAATTTAAAAGCTTAGATCAAATTAAGTAGGAAAAGAGGGACTGTTTGGTAAGTTGAATTAAAAAAAACCAAGAGCTAATCAGTACATTCTCAGCCTGAACCCTCTTGGTAAAATTTGTCTGAATTTCCAGTATTTTACCTTTTTTAAAAACCGACCATAAAATTTCTAGGGATTCCTTTTTCCTATCACCATTTTTGAGCATTTAATTTTACTCAAAATAATCTTTGGATAAGAATAAATATTCAGCCCTAAACATGAGGCAGTAATGTTCCAATGATGCAATATGGCTCATCATCACTTCTTAGTAGAATCCGCATCTGGGCTCCTTTTTTTTCACTCCCTTGGAGGACCGACAGCAACAGCAGTGGATCTGCCAGCAGGGGTGAAAAGTTAATGCTCTCAGATTTCTGTAAAGAGGGTTTCAAGTGATCTCAGATATTGTACTGTCCCTGTAATATGCAAATCCAAAATAACCTTACTAAATATACTGTACTGCCAGAATTACTTAGCTACTTCCATTTAGATGGCAAATTAATACATTTATTTTTGGCATTCTATTTACAAAAGCTGCATGATTAGAACGGAGATAAGTGAGACTCTCTTCCACGTTCCAAGTTTGCCAGATAGAAATCAATTATTCAATGACCATGGAAAATGAGACACGATAGTACATAAGAAAACTGTGTGAAGCAATGTAATCTTTCCATGTGGAATACAAATATTTTAAGGGAGTTGTATTTCTAATCTATAGTAGCCTCTCAGGATACACAAATGGCAGACGTAATTTTTGCTCATCTTCTACTGACTATTCCCCTATATTCCATAAGTGTTTGCATGTACCATAGCTAGGGAGTGAAACTATATGCTTCACTGATCCAATCCTTTTTTTAGATCCTCATCTCATCAGTCAAAGAGAGGCCTGAAGGCCTTTGCCATTTAATATAGCATCAAACTTTAGATTGCTGGTATTTAACTTTGTGTGACACCCAGGCTGCTTCATTATTCTGGCCAAAAATAGGCACTACATATTGCCGAAAACCTGTTTGATCAACCAATAATTAAAAGCTGCAAGACAATAATGAGCTTAAAAAGACATATTGGAGGTAAACAAATATTGGAAATGACAGGTTTCAGAGTAGCAGCCGTGTTAGTCTGTATTCGCAAAAAGAAAAGGAGTACTTGTGGCACCTTATTTGTTGGTCTCTAAGGTGCCACAAGTACTCCTTTTCTTTTTGCAAATATTGGAAATATAATACAAAAGTGCGAATAAATCCATTATGGAATTGAACAAAATTACTAGTAATAAACAACAAACAGAATCATAGAACCATAGAATATCAGGGTTGGAAGGGACCTCAGGAGGCATCTAATCCAACCCCCTGCTCAAAGCAGGACCAATCCCCAACTAAATAGGGAATGAACTATTGAAAAAGGGTGACCTTTCTCTACTAGCTCCAAGGATTTGTTTTTAATCTCTCTACAGAAAATGATGGGACTTGTTCTCACCAACAGAAATGTCTACATAACAGTAGTTTTGGGTGTCACGTGCCAAGGGCATTCAGAAAAGGTCTAAGCAGTAAATGAAGAGATTTAAGAAGGTTCACAGTGGGCTGACAATGGATTGATTTATAGATTGAGATAAGTGGGACTGTTCACAGGACCCTCTTCTAGGTACAGTGTTGTATAAAATACAGTGTTATTGTACTTCCTAATGTTCCATCAGGCAAACACTTTACTACTGAGCACAGTGGTTACTATCATGAAGTTCAATGGGACTCTTCATGGTAAAAATGCACTATGCTTGATAGTCAGTTTTTTCTGGATTGTACCATTAGTTTGTTTAAAAACAAAACAGAAGTTGTAGGAATATAGACACACATTAGATTTGGGTGAACCGTGGTATTAAATTGAATTGGGATATTAGCATTAGCAATAGGCCCCAAGCATGTGACTCAAAAGCATGAGATCATGAGAAAAAAGAGTTGTTTTAAACTTGTAGTGACCTTTGAAATACCACTGTTATCTTATTTAAGGTTTGAGCTGTAGTAATAGAAATAAAAAAGCGTTAAATAGGTACCAAACGCAGTAAATAATTGGCTATATAAGAAATTCCTTCATCTGGCCTTAGCTAATGTCTGATAATTGGCAATGACATCACTTGTTTGTTAAAGGGTATAAAAAAGTAAACTTTTAAAGGCTTCAGGGCTAATACCTGCCTGACCACGTTGGAGCCGACCAATATGGGCTCCCTGGGTTTAGCCCATTTGTAAGAAT
Organism: Natator depressus; assembly: GCF_965152275.1. Lineage (NCBI taxonomy): Eukaryota > Metazoa > Chordata > Testudines > Cheloniidae > Natator > Natator depressus. The sequence continues at coordinate 51,105,650 of NC_134237.1, forward strand.
CTTGAGCAAAAACTTATAAATATTTTGTTGCTGTTAGGATGTAGTAAACTGCTTATTATTTAGGCTTTTTGAGCATGTTTAGAGCAATTATATAAAACCATTTGGCCTTTAGATTTAATAAAGGAATTTATGGTTAGAGTGGTGTCATGGTAATACTGTGCACAAAGAATAATTCCACTAGAAAGTACTGCAAGTTGTCACAGGGATCTGGAGGACAAGGCTCTTTAAAATGAGGACTTTTTATGCTATGGCAGATAATTGTATTTTGTTTGTAAATGTAAATATCATTTACAATGTTGGGAAAATGAGTTTTAAGACTCCATAAGCATGCTGCAAAAACCTATGAGACTTTTCTTTCATTAAGGATTGGGGGGGCGGGGCGGGGCGGGGCTTTTCCCTAAAGTGTACTTTCAAAGATTGGGCCAGATTAATTTCTGGCATAATGCCATTGAACTAAATGGAGAAAAGATTATTATTATTACTGCACAGTTACAGTGCCAAACTAGGATACAGTAGATGTCATTTTTTTAAAAGTCAGTGATATCACAGTTATCTCATGTCATAAATAGAACTACTGCAGTATCTCATCATATACCACTCTGCGTCAGCTGCTGGTTAAGTGTTGACTTTCTCGTGGCAACCGCTGCGATAATTGCTACCTATTGCTTGAGTTTTGGTCTCTGCTATTTTGCAGAGCACTGAGACTTGTCTAAATTAAAATAAATGTACATTAATCTAGTATTGTTTACTGTATCCATATTTTAAAATTGTGCAGCCTTGAAGGAATTGGAGTAATTGGTTGTAGAATAAATCACGCACTGTCTAGAAATAAATAGGGTCATTGAGCCTTTTTACTCTGGAGATCTGAGTTTCAATATGATTTTGGAGCCATCGTTATGAGCAAAACTCCAACTGATTTCAATAGGAGCAGGTTCAGGCCCTTAATTAGCAGCGCTGTCTAGCTTTCTAGCATGCTTGTTCAATTTGCACACCACCAAAGAATTTGCTAGAATCTCTGATGTAGATAAACCCAGTACTGGAATACTCTCGATTGAGAGCCACACAAGATCTGTGGCATACACAGCACCTGCTTGAATTGAATTTGATTCTAGCCAGAGTTAACAAAGTCACTTTCACAAATTCAAAAGGGTTATCACCTACGGAGAGCTTTCTGATTCCCCCCTCAGACAATGACAGTGGAAGAGAGATACTCCCATATTTAGTTTTTAAGTGTAAATTTGTTCCTTAATTTTCCGCCAAAAAACCCTCTAGACATTAATTTTCAGATGTCAACACTTTCTTCCATGTTTATATGACTGACAAGTTAAAAAGTGTCTCTGGGAGAATAATTATCTAATCTTGCAATGATGAGCAAATCCAGAACATTTTGTAACTGTAGTTTCAGGAAGCCTCTTCCTTAGAATTCCTCTACCTCTGCCAAAGAAGACTATCAGCAAACTTATGCTCTTGCACATTTGCATACTGAACACATTTGAATGCTATATTCAAAGCATTAGTCTCTGTAAAGGAGAAAAAATGCTTTCTCCAATGATTGAGTAACAAGAAACATTTAAATGTATTCTCTTATTTCTGTGCATTGTTTTCTGTGTACTTGGAGGTTGGTAAATCTTAAGAGGCAATACAAAGTTAAATTTAGTTATAACGAGTGCTGAAACAAATGTCAGTGATTTAATCTTCATATTTTAAACTTTAAGCTACTACCTATCTGAAATGGAAAATACTGGAAGATTACAACAGAATGGTCAACATGGGGGTGGGGCTGATTCTTGGAGGTTCTGTTGAACTCCCACTAATTTGATTTCTGTGGGAGTTATGGTGCTATCTAGCTGCTAGTATCAGGCCCAAATTTAGAAGAAAACCCTGCAGACAATTCCAGTCTTAAGAAGTGATAAGCCCCTCTTGGGAACTGCTGAATGCCCTTATAAACTTTAAGGCCAGAAAGAACCATCATGATCATCAAGTCTGACATGCACATTGCAGGCCACAGAACCTCACCCGCTACTCCTGTAATAGGCCCATAACCCCTGGCTGAGATACTGAAGTCCTCAAATCTTGATTGCAAGGGTTCAAGTTATAGAGAATCCACCATTTACTCTAGTTCAAACCAGCAAGTCATCCATGCCACACACTATAGGGGAAGGCAAAAAACAAACCCCAGGGTCTCTGCCAATCTGACCTGGGTGAAAATGCCTTCCCAACCCCAAATATAGAGATCAGTTACACCCTGAATATGTGGAAAAGACCCACCAGTCAGACTCCTTGGAAAGAATTCTTATAGTAACTCAGAGCTCTCTGGAACTATTGTCCAATCTTTGGAAATATTTGCTAATAGTAGGTCCGGATGTAAGGTGTAAGGCTAAGTTTTAGTCATGAGTATTTTTAGTAAAAGTCATGGACAGGTCACGGGCAGTAAACAAACATTCATGGCCTGTAACCTGTCCATGACTTGTACTATATACCCCTAACTAAAACTTGGGCTGGGGGCTGGGGGTGCTCTGGATGGGGGGCGGTCCAGGGGTGGCCCGGGGCTGTGACTTCCTCTGGTTCGGAGGGGGAGGTGGGTGCTGGGAGTGGCCTGGGACCCCTGCTGATGCTGGGGGATAGGCAGGCAGTGGCACACAGTCCGGGACCCCTGCCGGTGATGGGTGCGGGGGGGAGGGTTGGCAGAGCTGGTAGGCTCCCTACCTGGATCCATGTGTCCCTGCAGCTCCTAGGGGGAGGGAAGGCCAGGGGGCTCCCCGTGCTGCCCCCACCATGAACTTCGGCTCTGTAGCTCCCATTGGCCGGGAACCACAACCAATGGGAGCTGTGGGGCGGCGCCTGCAGGCACGAGCAGCACGTGGAGCCCCCTGGCCCCTCCACCTAGGAACTGCCTGGACATGCCAGCCACTTCTGGGGAGCCCCCTGAGGTAAGTGCCGCCCCACACCCCAACCCCTTTCCCCAGCCCTGAGCCCCCTCTCACACCCAAACTGCCGCAGCAGCAGCCAGTGCTGCTGGCCCAGGGGCTGCCTGATCTGCTCGGGAAGCCCCAGAGCCAGCCGCACCGGCTGCTGTAGAAGTCACGGAGGTCACGGAAAGTCACAGAATCTGTGACTCCCATGACTTCCATGACAGACACACAGGCTTAGCCATATGCCATTGTAGGCAACCTCATCCACCATCACCTCCATAAAATTATCAAGCTCAGTCTTGAAACAAGTTGGGTTTCTTATCCCCACTACCCCCCCTTGGAAGGCTGATCCAGAACGTCACTCCTCTGGTGCAGGTGCTCCAAAATAATGAAAAAATGTTAAAGCTTAAATTAGAAAGATGCTTCAAAAACCAAATGGTTTATTTCACTTTCAAATGAGTGGTGGTACCTCATGTTTGTCTCCAAAATTAGTTGATCTTAATTTACAGATGAGGTATATTAGAAATATTTGTTTTTATCTAACAAATAGAACAGGGGAAAGAGCCTCATATTTCACAAGAGTTGTGCAATCCTTGTGATATGAAACTCTAAACAACACAGCTTGGTGCCTGGTTCTGCACCCATTGAAGTCAATGGGAATTCTGCCATTGACTTCAGTGGAAGCAGGCAAAGGACCTTGAAACTTAGGCCAAGCTTGCTGGAAAGTTTGCAGACCTGTTGTGGAAATTTCAAGCAAACTTGGGATGATTTATAGCTTTCCCATCAAAATGATATAGTTTAGGGTTTGCATGGTTTTCATGCAAAATCAAGTGAAATGCAGAAGTTTTGACTGAGTTTGGAATTTGGGGATTGATTTGAGGAGGAGGAGCAAAGCGGGAGCGAGGGTCCTGAGGCAGAGGAAGACACCCCCGAATCCTTAGATGCATGCAACCAGGAGCTGTTCTCAAGCCAGGAGGAAGGTAGCCAGTCACGACGGCCGGTGCTTAGGGAAGGACAAAGACCAGAGGAGGTCCCGGTAAGTGGCTTTTATTTTGGGAAGGAAGTTATTCAACGTGGGCTCTTGGGGCGAGGAGTGTTAGGGCTGCATGCATGCCGAGATGCGGAATAGGGCATTGATGTGCTCTCTCACATCGCGGTAATCGGCCTCAGTGATCTCTTCAAAGGTCTCATCCAGAACTTGGGCATTGCACTTGCGCAGGTTTCTTGGGAGAGCCACTGTGGTCCTTGTCCCAGTAAGGCTAACTTGTCCACGCCACTGTGCCGTGAGGAGCGGGAGGACCATTGCTGCACACAGGCAACTGCATATGGGCCAGGGCGGAAGCCACATTGCAGTAGAAGACCCTCCCTTGCTTCCCAGGTCACCCTCAGCAGCGAGATATCTTCCAGGATGAACTCCTGTGGAAAATGTGGGGACAGTGTTCAGTGTAGAGGCCCCCTGCCACTGTTGGCTCTCCCCAAGGCACAGAAACCCAGAGGACAGCATAGCTGTGAAACAATCAGTCACACTTGACCCTGTGCTTACTCACCATTTTGGGGCTCCCGTGGGTTATGTGTGCTCGCTTTGGGATGGGCAAATTATGCTATTGTGTAGACTGTGCTTGCTCTTAAGTATGGGGGAATCATTGCTCTGTCTGGTATGAACAATGCTGCCTCTGATAAGTGTTGCATTTTGCCTTTGCAGATGCAACCTTGAGATCTCAGCTGTCCATGTTATCACCAGCCGAAAGACTCCAAAGAATCAGAATGAGGCCACGTAGAAGCAAGGAAGACATGTTGCATGAAGTAATGCAGCATTCAAGTAATGAAAATCAAAAAGTGCAGGAGTGGCAGAACAGTGAAAGGAGGATCCGCCAGCAGAATGAGGAGTGCCCCACAAGTGTGGTGCTCCGGCAGCAAAGCACAGATTGGCTGATAAGCATAAGGGAGCACCAAGCAGACTCTATCAGATGCTCGTAGCCATGCAGGCAGAACACTACCGTGCCCACCCCACTAACCCCCCATAGCCCTTGTCCCAAAACTCTTTCCCTTGTGCCCCCATGTCACCTCCAACCCACTTTCCCCAACATCCGGGTTCTTACCGCCATCAGCTGCCCCCAACACCTGTAGCTTCACCACCCAGCCCTGAAAACTACAACCCTTACCCACTGTACTCAACCCCCATCACCATGCAGTATAGCCATCCTGAAGTGCAGCACTCATTGCACAGCACTCCAGACAGGAAGGCTGAGTATGATAACAGGACATACGCAAATCTGTGACTGTACTGTTCGCCACCTAACCCCCTTGCCCTTTCTGTTTCCCAAGCAGTTGTATTTCTTTTCAATAAATGAATTTTCTTTTCAATAAATGGATTTTTTGGCTTTGAAAACATTCTTTATTATTGCATAAAGTAAAAGATACCTTAGTCCAGGAAAGAAACAGGCACTGCAAGTCAGCGTAACAAACACAGATTCCTACTAACATTGGAACCACTGCACTTCACTCCCGTGCAGGGCACCAGACATTACTGGTGACTTTCAGCCTCAAATTGCTCTCTCAAGGCATCCCTAATCCTTGCAGCCCTGTGCTGGGCCCCTCTAATTGCCCTGCTCTCTGGCTGTTCAAATTCAGCCTCCAGGTGTTGAACCTCTGAGTTCCAAGCCTGAGTGAATCATTCACCCGTCCCTTCACAAATGTTATGGAGGGTACAGCACGCGGATATAACCGTGGGGATGCTGTCATCAGCCAGGTCCAGCTTCCCATACAGAGAGCGCCAGCGGCCCTTTAAACAGCCAAAAGCACACTCCACAGTCATTCTGCACCAGCTCAGCCTGTTGTTGAACTGCTCCTTGCTGCTGTCAAGGCTCCCTGTGTAGGGTTTCATGAGCCACGGCATTAACGGGTAAGCGGGGTCTCCAAGGACCACAATGGGCATTTTGACTTCCCCTACAGTGATCTTCTGGTCTGGGAAAAAAGTCTCGGCTTGCAGCTTCCTGAACTGGCCAGTGTTCCGAAAGATGCGTGCGTCATGCACCTTTCCAGGCCAGCCTGCGTTAATGTCAATGAAACGCCCACGGTGATCCACAAGCGCTTGGAGAACCATAGAGAAATACCCCTTCCGATTAACGTACTTGGAGGCTAGGTGGGCTGGTGCCAGAATTGGAATACGCGTGCCATCCATAACCCCTCTGCAGTTAGGGAAACCCATTTGTGCAAAGCCATCCATAATGTCATGCATGTTACCCAAAGTCATGGTTCTTCTGAGCAGGATGTGATTAATGGCCCTGCAAACTTACATCAACACGAGTCCAATGGTCGACTTTCCCACTCCAAACTGGTTAGCGACCGATCGGTAGCTGTCTGGAGTTGCCAGCTTCCAGATTGCAATAGCACCCACTTCTCCACCATCAGGGCAGCTCTCAATCTCGTATCCTTGCGCAGCAGGGTGGGGGGAGAGCTCCTCACACAGTCCCATGAAAGTGGCTTTTCTCATCTGAAAGTTCTGCAGCCACTTCTTGTCATCCCAGACTTGCATGATGATGTGACCCCACCACTCGTCAGCATACTCCTCAGCAGTGCAGGCTCCATTCCCGCAGACCGAAAGGGAAGACAGAGTGCCCAGTACAAAAAACGTTGAAAGATGGCGCCAAATGTGGACGGAAGCACAGGGATTGCTGGGATGTGAACCGATGCATCACGGGGTGTTGGGACAGGACCCAGAATGCCCCGCACCCTTCCCACAAGCCACAGAGCCAGAATAGGAAGACATGCTCTGTGGGATAGCTGCCCGTAATGCACCACTCCCAATGCCGCTGCAAGTGCCGCAAATGTGGCCATGCCAGTGCACTTGCCACTGTCAGTGTGGACAGACTGCAGCGCTTTCCCTACTGCGCTCTCTGAAGGTGGGTTTAACTCAAAGCGCTCTACATCTGCAAGTGTCGCCATGCCCTGAGTGTAGACAAGCCCATAGGCAGACTGGCTTGCTGGAGATATCAGCATCAGGCAGGAAACTGTGCAGCCTTAGGCCCGCCTTCCTTCAGAGGGGAGTGGGACAAGGGTCTTTTCCCAGAGACAGGCTATGGCTGCAGTCCTGACTGGAACTCCTGGAGAGGGCCACACAAGGGGAGAATACTGGAGCAGTTACTCTGCAATGACAACTAGTACATGGATTAAAAGGAAAATCAGGTTTTCTTACCACTCCCACTCCCAGTGTCAAGAACATCTAATGTTGATACTTCTGTTGACCTGGTTGTCAGTAAAACAAAGGTTTAGATTACCGGCTTCTCCCTCATCTCCAAAGAGCTTGCTGACAAAGCATTTAAGGCAAAGTGTGAGGAGTCCAACCCAGTTGCTGTAAAATTAAAATTGAGTCAAAAATTCTGTGGCCACTAGATGGCCTACAGATACTGTAAGTAAAGGATCTGATAGATGCTGACATTAAAACCATGTTTAGAACTCAGTTTAAACAACTGAAATCTAATTATAACACAATTTGGCCCTGTTCCCATATACCAAAACAAATAGTGTTAACTGAGGTATGGTCAAATCATGCTGAACAGCTGTTAAACTCTTGTTTTAGCAGGGTAATCAGGGCTCCAGATCAGAGCTTCTCAAACTGATCCATGGAGATTCTTTCAGTGGTCTACAGAGTGATATGGTTGGCTCAGCCCTCATGTGAAAACCCAGCTGCCATGTTTAAAAGCTACAAGCATTACAAGACTGAAAAGTGGCCAGGCTCAGGACCAAGAGGTAGCTGCTACCACAGGTACCCCTTTGGACTCCTCACAATCATGGAGGCAACAGCAGTGAGGTAGCTGAGTGTCAGTGCCAGTGGCATAGCAAGGGCGCCCTATATTGCGGCTGCTTCTGTTCAGTGGGGATGCAAAGCAGTAGCATTGCTACAGACTCCTTGGTGCACAGGAAGTCAGCTCCCCCTGACACATGCAGAGCTCTGGATCTCCAAACTTTAGCTCCCTTCCCCTTCATGCATTCCTGATCTCCATCCATCCCCATTCAATCCCCCACCACAGAAAAGTGCAACTCTGTGGGCAGGTGTGGGAGGGAGAGAGCAATTTAGCAGGGAAATAGCGTGTGGGAATGTGAAGGGAAGTAACATGGAAGAAAAAGTGAGGCTTCAGTCAAAAGCTGGGATAAGCAGAGCAGAGAGGATCTCTGATGAATATCTGGTGGTTTATCTGCAGCTGCTCTGATGAACCATGGGACGAGATTTCACTTCTCCCACCCAGGTTCCCACAGAGCCCAATCCTCCTTTCTCCCCTGTAACACTGCCTCTGTGATCTACATCCCAGATCTCCCTGGTCAGTAATGTACCCTTGACCACATCGCTGCTTCCCACCATGCCCCGCTACAGCATTCAGCTTTCTGAAATTATGTAGCAATGTGGTGGTGGGGACATATAGAGGGGGAAAGGCTGAGTACATGCATGTAGAACATGAGGTAACAGATGGAAGGGTAATGGGGCTCTGGAAGGGACATGCTAGAGGAGCACAGCTATGTGATCGCTTGGTAAAGGAAGTGGGCCTATAACAGAGACTGTGAAACACATGAAGGATAACTTACTCTAATGTTTATAGCTATCCCTATGAACACTGTCAGTGTTGATATACATCCATTGTGCAATTCTCCTCCATACAAAAACATTAATTTAGAGTTAAGAATGTTCGAGGGCAGATCCCACCATAGCAATCACTAAAAATCAAGACAGTCAACCTTCTTTCACATTCCTTGTTAGCCAAACATCGCAATACCCAAACAAGCTCACAGACTCCTTTCCTCTACATAAGTCCCTTGTGCTTTCAACATATGATCAGCCATAATGCACACATCATCAAACTTCACTAAATCACATGGAAATGCACAATCTGCACTCTGGCTGCATATTTTTCTGTGTGCACATATGCTCAAATAACACTTTCTCTATTTTACCAGAATACATATATCTGGACAGACTACATCTTAATCTAGCTGTGGTAGTAAATAAGATTGTGCATTTGAGTATGATGTAAAGGAATTGTGACACTTACTGGCTTTTAGATCCTTGGATGAAATGTGCTATATTGGTGCAAACTATTATTTTAAAAGGGGTGGGGGAGAGAATGTTCACCAGACTTCCACACAGTCACAAAAAAGTTCAGATTGCTGGAAAAGATCAATTCCTCAACATAAGAGAAATGAGACATACAGACAGACCTATTTCAGAGTAGCAGCCGTGTTAGTCTGTATCCGCAAAAAGAAAAGGAGGACTTGTGGCACCTTAGAGACTAACCAATTTATTTGAGCATAAGCTTTTGTGAGCTACAGCTCATTTCAGCAGATGCATTCAGTGGAAAATACAGTGGGGAGATTTATATACATAGAGAACATGAAACAATGGGTGTTACCATACACACTGTAACAAGAGTGATCAGGTAAGGTGAGCTATTACCAGCAAGAGGGGTGGCGGGGAAAAAACCTTTTGTAGTGATAATCAAGGTGGACCATTTCCAGCAGTTGACAAGAACATCTGAGGAACAGTGTGTGTGGGGTGTGTGGAATAAACATGGGGAAATAGTTTTACTTTGTGTAAATGACTGATGGGCCATCAGTCATGACACAAAGTAAAACTATTTCCCCATGTTTATTCCCCACCCCCACCCCCTACTCACAAAAGCTTATGCTCAAATAAATTTGTTAGTCTCTAAGGTGCCACAAGTACTCCTTTTCTTTTTATGGACAGACCTAGGATGTTTTTTATTTGCAGTATCTACACTGTTCCTATTCACCATTAAATAAAGATAAAAATAAAATAAAAACAGCAACAAAACTTATCTACAGAATTTCAGAACTTCAGCTAAACATTTCCTCCTTCATGTTCCCTAACTCACCTTTTCTTAGTGCTCTTTTTATACTGCTTCTCTCAGTTGTAAGTCTTTGTACCTTATCTCTATCCCAAATGTATTGAGTTTAGTCTGTCACTCAGGGAAGGGAGGTGTCATTTAAAACCACTCCCCCTCAACCAGGTAGCTAACTGTACAGTGAGAGCCAATGTCCAGCCAAACTCTCCTTATCTGAATTCTCCAATCAGATCATGACAGGGGGAGGAGCTAGTTGTTCACCACCACATAAACAATAGCTGATTTTAAAACAATAGATGCCAGTGTGGCAATTAATATGTAAGCATCTTACCCAAATACCTGTGCAGGATTCTGTGTAGGGTAGGTCAGATATTTTTTAATGGTTTCATTTCTCTACCCTCTTTGCCACAATAATATTTTACTTCTTCATGTGGTAATTTTCTTTGCAGTTTTTACAGATGGAGTTTGTTTGTAGATGATGTCTACATAATACCCCCTCTGAGGCTGGAGGACCTGGGGGGCCTCAAGCATCTGCTAATAGACAATGCCCTGTTTCTCATCTCATTATGAGATATGTCACTCATTTTAGGCTTAAATGTATCTCTGTCACAAATGAACTTGTTATCTCATTTGTTATAGAAGATGACAGGAGAACACTCCAGTGCTACATTGTGAGACTTTAACGTCAAGCTCTACCTTCCCCCTTCTGCCCATACACAAGAGTGCAGTGTTGACAAAATGTCAGCAATGCCATGATACCACACTGACTGCCCCAAAGCTAACTCAGGCCTGGGAGAATTTCAGCCTGAGAGAGACTTGTTGCCTGCTTGAGAGAGACTTGTTCTGATTACATATGACTTGATAGGCGTGTTGCCTAGTATCAGCAGAAATGCTGAATCATGAAATTATTGGGGAAAATTTTCTTGTTAAAAATAAACCCTAATGATTTCAGGCTTCCTCTTATTGCTGATATCTTCATTGCTCTCAGTCCAAAGGAGAATCTGACTTTTAAAGTTTAAGCTACTTCACTTTACATTTATTTTACTGTTCCCTAAATTTAAAAATTCCTGTTGTAAAAAAATTTCCTGTGACCTAATATACGCAACTAAAATAATTGAAAGGTAACCAAAAGTAACAATTCAAACTGGTTTGTCAAAAAAAATTTACACTGATCAAAAGAAATGAGCAGAAGCTTGAAGGAAAATGATGTATTATATTTAGTTAGATGTTCAAATAACAGCAGAATGTATCATTACCAGGGAGTGGAACACACACGATAACACTATCAGATGCACCAAAAAATAATCTCTGTGGAATCTCTTCAGCACTTACTTGTTCCTTACTTAGACCATGCAGGGGCACCATTTAGAGAGGACAGGAGGGGGGACCTGCCCCTCCCCCACTTTCATACCACCGGGGATGGCCTTACGGGTGAATAGGGTGACCAGATGTCCCAATTTTATAGGGACAGTCCCAATTTTGGGGTCTTTTTCTTATATAGGCTCCTATTACCCCCACCCCGTCCGATTTTTCACATTTGCTGTCTCGTCACCCTACAGGTGAATGATGTGGGGAACTGTCCAAGGCAGTGCAGTGTGCAGCACAGAGGTGTGCGCTGCCAGTGGGCAGGGGAGTGCCCGGAACACTGAGTGACAGTGGGGAGTGCTGCGCTCACTCTGTTCCGCAGAGGCATCAAAAGGGGCACCCATGGGGAGCCAGGAGTGGCCAGAGGGCTGAGGATTGACCATGGACTCCAGCAAGATTCAGCCCCTGTATGACAGCACGGAGCCCGCCTTGAGCCACAGGCCAAACACCAGGCACCACGAGCCACAACAGTAGCAGCAGCAAATGCAGCTGTGGCAGAAGCTGAGGGAGCTGCTGGCGCTTCTGCAGAGCAGCTCATGCTGTTGAGGAACCCGCCACTGGGGGCTGGATGAGTGACCCACCGACCCTGACCTGCCCTTCAGCAGCTGCCCCCTTCCCCAGCCATTGTAACACCTGAGGGAGACTAGTGGCCTCAGTCCCACTCCCTGAGGTAACTGCTTGGGTAGAGGAGTTCTGAATAATTACCCCTTTCCTTCCCCTGTGCAGGTCAGTTTGACTCTGGTGCTTGTGGCCAGGAGGCTGCTGAAGGGGGTGGGCTCTCCCGTGAATCACCAGTGCAGGTGTCCTGTTCCTAGAGACAAGCATTTCTTGGAAGAGGTCTGTGCCTTCTACCACTCCTGAAATAACCAGCTTCGGAGTATTCCCTCCCTGCCTCTGTGATCTACAGGAAAGTGGGGTTTGCTGCATGGTTGAATGGCGGGGGCTGTGTACAAATGCTGGTCAGGTCTGGTTTTCTTGGTGTATTCTACCTGAGTCTAGTGTAAGCCCCACCAACAACCCCACGGTAGGGATGGCTTTTTGGACAGCACATTAGTCAGTGAACCCTCTCTGCTTGAGTAATGCTTCATATATGCACGACAGGAATTATTCTGAAATATATAAGTATGGCTGGATGGGAAATGGTTTTCCCATCCTGCAAAACTTCAAGATTTCAGAATGTTTTCTGTTGGGACCAAACAAGGCATTTTGAAATCTCTTGCAAAAACCAACTGGGGTGCAGGGAAAGAGACACCAACCCCAAAATAGCTAGTAGTCCAGTGGTTAAAGCACTTGTGGGAGACTCAGTTTCACTGTCCTAATTTAGTCTTAATTAATTTGTGAGATAGTGATTTATTGTTAATTCCTATTTTGCCAGTGGGGACATCAAAGTATAGAAAGGCTAAATTATTTTCGCAGGTTCACTCAGCAAGGATTTCTCAGGTCCAGGATGGAATTTCTGGTCAAGGAGAGAGACCCAACCTACTCGTTGCTCTCCTTGCTTATGAAGCTGTCCACTGGCCATCTTGACAGCACTAAGGAACAATTCAACTACCAGCTCAGCAAGTGCAGCTTGACAGCTGAATGTGCTTTTCGTCAATTGAAAGGACAGTGGCATTGTTTACTCACAAGATTGAATCTTGGTGAGAAAAATATGCCAATGCTTATAGCTGCCTGCTGTGTTTCGGCATAATATAGGTTAAGCAAAGTGGGAAACCTTTCTGCTGGGGTGCAGGGCGGAGGTGGAGTGGTTGTCTGCTGCGTTTGAATAGCCAGATATAAGGTCCAGTAGAAGATTTCAACTTGGAGCTAGATGTCTCAGGGAGACTTTAAAAGACCATTTTAACAGTGAGCCACAGTAACGCATTTTGTTGTACTGTGTTCTAACTGGCCCTGCTCTTTTGTGGCCTGTTAGGAATTGTATGATGATTATTGAGCAAATAGGAATATAACATTGTCGATACATCTATTAATTTTGTTTGTGGCTTACCCTATGAGTTGTGTCACACTGTCAGTAACAAGTAATTGGTTGTTTTCAGACCTGCTAAGCACTCAGTAGCAGATGTTGCAAACTAATAAAGATGAGTTAATATAATAGACAGGTTTTTTGTAACAGAATTCAGTGCAGAAAAAAATAAACCATGACATTTTAAAACAAATATATTTAAAACTTAATAAATCAAGAGAACAGACTGTATGAAGAGGAAAGAACGTTCACGTCCATTTCAGCTACATCTTCACCGACGATGGCTTTCACAAATCAGTGTATGTGAAGCTGTGATTGTCTTTACGGTCCCACGAAGTGGAGTGGGGGGTAGTGCAGTGGCCCCTGATGCCACTTGGAACATTGGTGGTGGTACAGGGAGGTCCCAAAATTAAGTTTTCAATGGGCTGCAGAGGGAGGCAAGCCCAGTATTGTTGAATTTGCAGTTTCACCAGAATCGGCAGTATCTGTGTTTGCTGCCTGAGAAGCCCCATTATGTCCAGGTGCATCTCCCTCTCCTTTTCCTGCACCTTTCTCCTCTCTACTCTTTCCTTTTCCAGGCTGTCCTCAATGTTCATCCTCCAGGCGCTGTGCTCACAGTCCAATGCAGCACTGGCTCCTAGGATCTCACTGGACATGTCATAGATTCATAGATACTAAGGTCAGAAGGGACCATTATGATCATCTAGTCCGACCTCCTGCACAACACAGGCCACAGAATCTCACTCACCCACTCCTGCGAAAAACCTCTCACCTATGTCTGAGCTACTGAAGTCCTCAAATCGTGGTTTAAAGACTTCAAGGAGCAGAGAATCCTCCAGCAAGTGACCCGTGCCCCATGCTACAGAGGAAGGCGAAAAACCTCCAGGGCCTCTTCCAATCTGCCCTGGAGGAAAATTCCTTCCCGACCCCAAATATGGCGATCAGCTAAACACTGAGCATGTGGGCAAGATTCACCAGCCAGATACCCAGGAAAGAATTTTCTGTAGTAACTCAGATCCCACCCCATCTAACATCCCATCACAGGCCATTGGGCCTATTTACCATGAATATTTAAAGATCAATTAATTACCAAAATCATGTTATCCCATCATACCATCTCCTCCATAAACGTATCAAGTTTAATCTTAAAGCCAGATAGGTCTTTTGCCCCCACTGCTTCCCTTAGAAGGCTATTCCAAAACTTCACTCCTCTGACAGTTAGAAACCTTCGTCTTCCCGAGTCCTCTTCTTTCTCCGCCTTATCTGGATTGGGCGTTCTGCAGGTGCAAACGGGGAGACCTTCAAGGCCACAATGGCTGCAGCTGCAGATAAAACACAGAGGTACCACTGTCAATATATTCAATATGTAAAGCGAAACTTAGAATGCAGAACTCACTCCCATTGCTCTCCTAATGTTTTAAGTACTATGTTCTCCTTGTCAATTCTGTTTGGGAATGCTTGTGCACTGTGCAAGTCATGGTGAGTATGGCCCAGCAGGGGTTAGGCAAATAAGAAGGGAATGGCTGGGTTGAATGAAACCAGTAGCACAGGGCAGTGGCACTGAATACTGGCATCATTTTCCACAGAGGGTGGTGATTTTAGTTGATATCTCACCCCTGAGGGTAACAAAGGCACAGAGAGCACTGCTGCTGCTGGCATCCTGAAGCTGCACAGGCCTGTATGCTGCTAATCTGTGTACTACAATGGTGCCTGCCGAAATTAACGCTGACTGACGTGGGAAAGGGTCCTACCATGGAGGAAGAAATAAGGCTGCCATCCCCACACATCTTTCATCGCAATCTCTCAGGAGGATTCAAGGGACATCCCTATATACAAACCCAAACTGCTCTGCATGGCCCCCCTGTCTAATTCTAGAGGGGACTGAAAAGCAGATAGCAACTCTACCTCTCCTGGTTGTATCACTATCTCTTACAGCACAAGTAAATTAATTAAAAGTCAAACCCTGTGTCCTGCTGCTTTGGAAGCGGGGCATTCCTCTAAAGGAAAATTTATGTATACATTTACCCGAAGCTTCTTCCCCTACCCTGTGCTTGACTGACTGGACTGTGTTGGAGTCAAAAACAGTTCCTGGCTTACTGGGCAGCTGGCTCCCTCGGTCACCTTTCCCTGATCCACCTCCTCTGAGCATTGTTCATGCCGGGGGCCTGTGATTTGGGCTCCTCAGAGGTATCGCTTGTGGTATGTGGGGTTGTAGTGGGGTCTCCACCGAATATGGCATGCAGCTCATTGTAAAAGAAGCAGCTCTGTGGCTCAGCACCAGATTGATTGTTGGCCTCTCTGGCCTGAGGGTATGCTTACCACAGCTCCTTGGCTTTCACGTGGCACTGTTGCAGGTCCCAGTTGTAACTCTTCTCTTGCATCCTCCTTGCAATCTGCTTGCAGTTGTTGACATTTGTACAGTGGGTTCAGAGCTGTGCCTCCACAGCCTCTTCTCCCCACAGACCCAGGGGATCCAATATCTCTTGTCTATTCCAAGCCAGAGTGCATTTGGAGCATGCAGCTGGCATGGTTAGCCAGGCACTTGCACTAAACAATGGAGAGCTGCTATGTGTGGTCGCCAAACTGGGAAATCAGGAAAAGGAATTTCAAAAATGTGTAGGGCTTTAAAGGGGAGAGGGACCTTCTGGTCTACATGACCCAGGGACAACGTGTTGGGATATATAAATATATATATATATACATTGTGATTCACACATCCATGCAATATGTTATAGGTCACTGAGGCCTGGTATGAATGAAGCATGCTTGACATGAATACATGCATTGCAAGTTGGCAACCAAAGTAAGAACTAAGAACTATTAGAACTATCTGTGCAAAAACAATCTTGTTATGTTTCGATAAAGATACAGAGAATCAGCAGAAAAGGAAACAACACCAGCTGGATTGATATAAAATTGTATAAGAATTGGAAGAAATGGCACGACTTGGATCATGGTGGCCTGCCCAGGATTGTCTCTATGGAATTGTGTGGGTAGAAGGCCTAGTAAACAAAGGCAAAGAACCGATGACGTGATGGAATGGACTATAAAATATTGCCAATGACTTCCGCAAATAAGAGTAGTTTATCCCGTGTGGATATAGATGTGGTTTTTGCCAGCTCCTGGCATTTTATGATCTTATGGATGGAAAGAATCTCAACTGGCCATCGGGACCATTCTGACCTTTGGACTCTGGTATAGTATGTTTGGTGTATGAATGTGGAGTGAGTAAGGTTTGTTTTGTAGTCAATAAAGAGCATTTAGCGTATTATATACCAACACTGTGTCCGGCATCTGCCTGCTCCCCATCCCATAGGGAGACCTCTATTGCGGGTCTAACAAGTGAAGTTCACAATGGTGACCAGACTGGTCAGTGTAAGGCATTGTGGGAGAGTTGCTGGAGGACTGCTAGGGTCCATAAGTAACACAGTCTCTACAAGCAAGATGTGTCGACCTCATAAACTTTGGTTCCCCACTGCTTGGAGAGGTGGTGTCGTATGTTGGCGTAATGGGGCACTTACACTGGTGGGAGACAAATTTAAGTGCACATCTAGGTTGACGCAAGGCAGCTTGTGTTGGCCTAACGTTGTAGTGTAGATCAGGCCTTAGAGCAAACTCTTAAAGGCTGGACTAAAAAGGGGCAGAGATTATTTCAAAGTGACTGTGAATACGTATAATTTCTGAGTATGTTATTTTTTACAAAAGTTATCATTTCAGATATAAAAAAAAAAACTGTAGGCAGATTACAGATGAAAAGTAGTCAAAGGCAGGGGGAAATGTTTCAAAGTTACCTTGCCATTATCAGTGACATGTAATATTAAAAAAATACTGACTGTCATTTTTAAGGGGGGAAGGTAACTGTTTCACAACCTCATGCTCTACCCACCTCCTCGGCCCCGCTTTGCATGGGAGCCCCGATGTGGCACATTGCGGGGGGGGGGGGGGGGCTAAGGTTGCCAACTTCGGTTGGCTGTATTCCTGGAGGTTTCCTCACATAATTCCTGGAGATGCCAGGGCAATCCTGGAGGGTTGGTAACCGAACGGCCCTGGCGGTTTTGCGTTCGTGATTTAGTAACTGTCGGGACCAGCCGCAGCTGGCGACTCGGGGGATTATTCCAGGGGGCAGGGCGCGCAGCCTGGCTCGCGCTGGCGCGAGGCGACCCCACCCACGCGAGCGCCCAGCAGGCGAGGGCAAGGAGAGGGGCGAGAGGAGGTGCAACCGGGCAATGGGCGGCGCCGGCGGGGGGGATGGGGAGGACGCGGCCTGCGTAGGCCTCGTCTGCCCCGTTACATTCAAGCTCCCAACGCCGCCCTACCCTACCCACTCTTGAAGAAGGGACCGGCAGCGCCCCGCTCTTAATCCCACTTCTCGCGATATTTCTAATACAACGGCGTTGCGGCTACCGAGGGAGGTTCTCGCGGGAAGTCTCCTCGTCCCCGCGAATCAGAGGCTTGACCAGCCCTCGGAGGGAGTGGCACAAATCACCGTACGTGGCAGGCGAGGGCGTTGTTACTCCGATCCTTGGCCTGCCGCGGCAGCGAGGTGAGGGCGGTTGAGCGGCTGCTGCTGCAATGAGCGCGCGCCAGTGAGGAGCCGCGCTGAGGCTAACGGGTGGGCGCGCGCCCGCGAGGGAGGAGGCTCCGTCCCCAACCGTTCCATCCGGGCCCCCGGGAGGAGGATGGAGGCGGCGGCCGATCTGGAGTCCTCGCTGGAGCTGAGCTACTCCAGCGCGGGCCCTGGGGGGCTGCCCCCTGCGCGCTCCCGCATCTTCAAGATCATTGTGATCGGGGACTCGAACGTGGGCAAAACGTGCCTGACCTACCGCTTCTGCGCGGGCCGCTTCCCGGAGCGCACGGAGGCCACCATCGGCGTGGACTTCCGCGAGCGCGCCGTCACCATCGACGGGGAGCGCATCAAGGTACCGCCGGGCCCCGGCCCTGCGCTCCCGGCCGCCGCGGGGGGAGCGGCCCTGCTGTGCTCGGCGCTGCACGAACACCCGGGACCTCCCCGCCCCTAGCGCGGGACCTGGCCCCGCCCGCTCCCCCTCCGGCCCTGACATCCCGGCGGCAGCGGCTCCCTTCTGGCGTGGGGGCTTCAGGGCCGGCCGGCCGGCCCCCCGTGCTGCCCGCGGGGCTGTCGGCGCCGGCGGGTGAGAATGCGGCTGCCCTGGGGCTCCTATGGCCGTCGGGCTGATTGCCTAATAGGGTAAATAGGAGCTGCCATCCCTCGGTGCAAAGAAGCAGGCTGAGCAGGTTAGGGAGCCCATCGTACGGGGCTGTCGGTCCGCCTAGTTAAAGCTCGACTCTTGCATGCTGGGATCTGTAGTCCCTTCAGGTCACATTTCCATAGCAGGTTTCAGAGTAACAGCCATGTCAGTCTGTATTTGCAAAAAGAAAAGAAGTACTTGATGCATCCGATGAAGTGAGCTGTAGCTCACGAAAGCTTATGCTCAAATAAATTGGTTAGTCTCTAAGGTGCCACAAGTACTCCTTTTTTGTTTCCATAGCAAAGCATCAGGGGACCATATTCTAGAACTCCAACCATTGTGGTATAGCCACACCTGCTTCACAGCTTTGTGCACAATTCCTTGTGAAAAAGTGCATTGGTGTAACTAAACTGATAACCCCTTAGCTTGGCCTCTGACTGGTGTTAAAAAAGACAAGACCAGCCCTTTAAAAAGTGTCTTGATTTCCAAACTCATCTACTGAGAGATGTCAGTGTTTACTGTGACTTTGCTTTAGAAGCATATTAACAGTGATGCCATGTTTCAGTGTAGCACCACCAATCTTCCTTGTAAAGTGCAAACATTCACGCCATATGGGTGCGTGCCACTGTTCTGGAATGTGCATTTGGGCCTTTGGCTGTCAAGTTATTCTGGCAGTGGTCTGAAATGTTTCCCAAATTAAGCTTCTTTTGTAATGCAAACATAAATCCCAAAGTTGATGTGCAGGAGGGAGAGGGAGAAAGCAAGATTCTGTTTACTGGGACACTTTATCTCTAGTGTCAGTTTCAAGATTTATCATTTCTGATACAAACAACTTAACAGAAGTGAGAACTCTACAAATATTCTATATCAAAATAAGAGATGTATCTAATAACAAGACAGTGGAGAGGTGTGAGCTACTGTGGATATTTTACATGTTAACTCAAAGTGTTGAGTGTCAGTTTTTAACAATCAAAGAATGTAATGTTCTTCAATGACAGATGTACTTCATTCAGATTGTCACACTGCTAGGGGCAGGAAGGAGGGAAATTGAGCTTTGGAATGTGGTAGGTTGGATAGCTATATCACATCTCTCTCACTTCTGAATCTTAAATTTTGTTTAAAGATTATTCTTACAAACGTAAATTTAGGGTGAAATTTGACCCAAGGGTGAACCTTGGCCCTCAAATTCCTAAAAGCAAAGGAACTGAAATATACTAAATTTATCTAATAGGTAGGTACAATGAGGCATTGAAAGGCAAGAGTTAATTTCAAGCTCTGATGATAAGTTTGTGTTTAAAAAAAACCCAAACATATTGTTTTTTGGATATAGGAGTTGATCTTAATGTGTTGTGGAGGGGAAAAAAAAAATACCCTTGGGATTGCTCCATTGAATTAAAGGACAGTAAACCCTTTATCCCTTAACATGTAGCTGATGTTTATGCTCCGTACTTACGTGCATTTGTTTGCATGGCTTCTGATTTAAAAAAACACCTGGGAAGTCTCCAAGTCTTTCTGTTCTCTCTGGTTGCGTGTCTTTTCCCTTCTGAAGATTTTCTCTTCACTTCATATTCTGTTTTTTTATTTTCCTACCATTTTCTCTTCTGTAGTCACACATCCTTCTGTTTACCAACACCAGGGGTCTGCAACCTATGGCACACGAGCTGCCAGCAAACAGCAGCATGCCATTAAAAGTCTGGCCTTGCCTGGTCTTCTCCCCCTTCCCCCGCCTCTTCCCCCAGCGTGGTAGGTTCCTGCCCCTCCTCCTCTCCCTCCCTGCGGCCAATCAGCTGACGGAGGTGGAGAGGGAGGCGCAGCACGCTCTCTGCTCCGGGGACCTTGGGGAAGGGGGTGGAATTGGCATATCCCCTCCAGCCCCCTGCCGTGAGCTGCTCAGGGCAGGGCGCTGGGAGCACCGCCAGGACCCCGTCCACACCCCCAGCCCTCTGCCCTGAACCCTCCTCACAGAGCCCCAGCCCCGTGCCCTGACCCCCCCACACCTCCCAGCCCTCTGCCCTGACCCCTGCACTTCCCCCCCACAATCCCAGCCCTGACTCCAGCACCCACCACACATACCCAGCCCCCCTGCCCTGACTCCTGCACCCCCACACCCCATGCCTTGACTCTTGCACTCCACACATCCCCACCCCCACCCTGAGCACCAAACAGGAGCTCCTGCACCACCCCCCCCCACACACACACACATTCCCACCTGCACCCCTTCCACCAAATGGGAGCTGCCCAGGTAAGCACTCCACACCTAAACCTCCTGCCCCAACCCTGAGCCCCCTCCCTCATTCTAGCTCCTGGCCAGACCCTGCACCCCAACCTCCAGCCTGCTCCTTCACCCCCAGCCCTGTTCTCAGCGCACTCCCACTCTCATCTCAGTGCAGAGAGAGGAAGAGAATGGCTAGAACCAGGGAGAAGGTAGGTACTTACTCTGTGTGGGCAGGTCCGGGACTCCAAACCAGCAACGGGCTGAGCAGGGCCAGCAGCTGGGACCCTGGCTGGCGGGAGTCGGTGGACGGAACCCCAGACTGGCAGCGAGCTGAGACGCTCAGCCCACTACCAGTCTGGGGTCTTGGCCGCCGGCCCCGCTCAGCTAGCTGCCGGTCTGGGATTCTGGCTGCCGGCCCTTTGCCTGCCAGGGTCCCGGCCGCAGGCCCTGCTCAGCCCGTTGCCAGCCTAAGTGAACAGAACCCCACGCCGGCAGCGGGCTGAGCAGGCCGGTAGCGTAAGATAAGCATTTTAATTTAACTTTAAATTAAGCTTCTTAAACATTTTGAAAACCTTGTTTACCTATGACAATAGTTTAGTTATATAATATATAGACTTAGAGAGAGAGAGAGCTTCTAAAAAACGTTAAAATGTATTATTGGCACGCGAAACCTTATTCACTTTAATTTAAATGAAGACTCGGCACACCACTTCTAAAAGGTTGCCGACCCCTGACCTACACTATTCTGCTTTGGTCCCTTCCTTTTTTATGGGAACTGCAGGAATCTTTCCTTTAGCTCTTCTTTATTCTGAGACTGTATATTTTTCTTCCCTAAGCTGAGAAACTGGATACTGTGTTCTCTGGCCTCTTGATATCCATCTCTTGTCATGAGGTGGCCTCTAAAGGGTTATCTACCTCCCCCCAGCACCATGTAAGTTGTGGATGTGTTTACTGTTGATAAGGTATTTGTAGGTGCTGAGGAAATGTGGGGGATCCAGCCTGGTCCTCAATTCTGAGATACTTCTAGTAGGTCATAGGGCCATAATATTATCGTATATATATTTTAGAGGAGGCTACCTACAGGGGACACCAGTTCCTTCAGTCCTCCACCTTCTTCATCAGGAGACTCCTTCCGTTCATTCCATTCCCGTAAAGCTATATGATGATCTGCTCTAATTAAGTCTTTTCCACTTGTCATGAGTCCCAGTGTTCTGGCTGATAAGGGACTGCCACATGCAGGAAGGGTGCCATGTGCAAGCATACTGTGCACATCCATAGGACCCCAACTTCTTATATTTCTTTCCTCTTTTTTTTTTTTTTTTTTTTAAATTACCTAACCTCAACCCGTTTCTCTGTTTTCTGGCTCCTGCCCACTTATTTTCTTGTATATGGTGGTAACACCTCTCAAGCAATGCCTGCTGGAGGATCAGAGAGGGAAACTGGTGAGCCTAATCACTCTTGGGCCATGTCTACACTACAGATTTAAAGTCATGCCAGCAGGTCGGTCCCTGGTGTGAAGAGGTGAGATCTCTGACTGACAGTAGCTGTGCTGCCTCTAGTGCAGACACAGTTGTACCAGCAAAACTGTGCTTTTACCATTCTAGCTTGTTTCACTGGGGGGAAGTAGGCTATGCTAGTAACAGGACAGCTTTACTGTTATAAGCTGTGTCCGCAGCAGGAGTGCTTTGCAGCGCTCTCCTAGACTAGGCATGGCTGCTGTTCTTGCTGGGCCCTGGAGGAGCTGCTAAGAATAGAATTCTTACCTTGTTACTCTGGAAGGGTTTATTACATATTAGTCTCCCCTTCCTCTCTGCTGCTGTTCTCCGCTCCTCCAGGTAGCTGGATGGTTGGTCTTTTGCTGGCTACTCATGCACAGAGCACTTCCCTTGCAGGTGTGGAAATGCTGTGTCATCGGTAGTAAGTAACACAGGCACAATTCTTTTCAATGGGGTTTTGTTACCTCGGAATTTAAAAAAAAATACAGGGGCAGCCAGTGTTCATGTTACATTTGTATTGTAGACTAATGACTTGATTACTTTTAGGTCTTTTTGAAGCGTTAGTGCGTATATCATATCTAAGCACTGCTGCTATCTCAGAAAATGAGGATCTTCTCAATTTTAACTTCTTATCTATTTGATCTGAGCTCTAGAAACCCATTGTCTTAACTCTTTTTTTATTTAATTGAGGTAAATAATGACACAAATAAAATAAAAAGGAGGAAATCCCATAAAGCATATCCCATGCCTTAGAGCGCCTCACTGATTTGCAAAGCAAAATGAGGTGCAGAGAAATGTATGAACTATCTTAATCAAAAGGCCATTTATATTTTTTAATTGGTGTAAACAGTGCATACAAATTGTTCATAGTGAAGAAGCCTTTTTTAAGAATGCTCATCCCATCTAATTCAACCCCAAGCCTCTTTAGTTTAGCTTGAGGGGAGGGTGTTAAGTCAACATACTGTTTAAATACCTATCCCTCAGCTTCAGTAGTTGAATCATGTTGTTGTTTTTGCCTCAAATCTAATGTCCCAAAGGGGTCTTGGCTGCATTATACTTTAAACAAAAATACAACCCCTTGATGGACAGTTTATTTAAATAATGATTGAATCATAGTCTCAATGTCAGTCTATCAATATGCATTTTTCAAAGTGTGTTTAATCATCTGTGTTGTGTTTGTGAGGAGCCAGGGAGGGGGAAAGTACAAAAAGCACTCTGAGTATAGTCTGCAGAATCTCAGATAAATACTGGGGTGTCTGTAAAAGTTGGCTGGCTCACAGAAGAAATGCGTATATAAAAAGTGAAAAACTTTGTGCAGCACTAGAGAGCGACAGAAAGCCACTTATCTGCTTCATTAGCTAACATATCAAGAATATATATTTAAAAATAATGGTAAAATCATAGATTTCAGGTTCACAGTCTGACTGGCTGCAAGTAAACAAACTGTTCTTAAATTGCAGCTTCTCATAAAACTTTTTTTCCCCTCTTCTAATGCATCAGCAAATGGTAGTAATGCTCTGGGTCTCATCTTTGCTGCAAATCATCACTGTCACTTTATCACTTAGTGTAGTTTTTATAATCTCCACTTTTTTGGGGAGAGTTTCTCTAAGTTCTGCAGCTGCCCAAGTAAATAAGTCAATTTTAAAATCTAGTATTCAGATCACGTATCATAAGGCTGTTCTGTAACTCCTCAGCCGTACACTGTCCCTGCATAGGAGCTATCTGCCCTTATTTTATCTGCCCTTATTCTGAGTTGAAGAAAACCCTCCATAAATCTCTTGGCTTTTCAGGCTTTCTTTCCAAATCTCTAGAATCAGATCCCAGGAAAGATGAGAAATATTGAGTAAAAATAGCATCCTTTGAGCCAGCCTCTGGGAAAAATGAAGGGTAAGAGAGAACAGGGTGGGTCCTCAGCTGGTGTGGATTGTCATAACTCCATTTACTTCAGCTGAAAATCCTCCCCCTGGTCTGTTATTTAGTGAACTTTGTTTCAGAGAAAGATGCCAGACTGAAGTCCTTTAATTGTGGTGAAAAAAATTATTTAGGTGCCTCAGTCAGGTATCCAATTATATTTAGTCACAAAACAGATATAGCTCTGGCAAGAGCAGTGCAGCCTCCTTACCCCTTGGTACCAGCTAGGGGAGAATTGACAGCAAGGAATCTGCTGCTCCTGGTGCTTGCTTACCACAATGGACTTGGAAGTGGGGAGTAGTAGTTGCAGAGGCAGTCCTATTCAGCCCCCGTAGCCCAGGGAAATGTTCTCAGTTGCACTGTGGGCATGATGCGCGGTCAGTCTTTTCAGCATGTAGAAGCAGGGTGGGGATGGAGCATGCTCAGAGCAGGTAGACTCTTGGAAGAATTGAGCAGCAAAGCTCTTACTAATCTCTGCTGAGCATGTGCTGCTTGGAATTTTTTGGAGGTTTATAACTTGGCCAGTTTTGGGTGAATTTCCAGAAATGGCAAAATGCACATCTCTGATGCCAGGGGGAGCCCTTCCCCCACCTTCCTCCAAACTTCAAGTCTTTGTTCCAAAGCATGGAGGTACTAGGGCAGGGGTGGACAAACATTTTGGTCTGAGGGCCACATTGGGGTTCCAAAACTGTATGGAGGGCTGGGTAGGGAAGGCTGTGCCTCCCCAAACAGCCTGGCCCCTGCCCCCTGGTTGCCCCCCTCAGAACCCATGACCCATCCAACCCCCCCCCCCCTGCTCCTTGTCCCCTGACCGCTCCCTCCCAGGACCCCCTGCCCCCCCCCATGGGACCCCACTCCCTATCCAACGCACCCTGTCCCCTGACTTCCCCGACCCCTAGCCACACCCCACCCCCAGACAGGCCCCCCGGGACTCCCAAGCCTAGCCAACTGTTCCCTGCCCCTTATCCACTCCACCCCCGCCCCACCCCCTTACCATGCCGCTCAGAGCACCAGAACTGGCAGCCGCTTCGGCATGGCTGGAGCCAGCCATGCCGACCCACAGTCTAGATCACCGGGGCAGGCCAGCAGCTCTTGCAGCTGCGCTGCCTGGCAGGAGCTTGCAGCCCTGCCACCCAGAGCGCTGGCCGCACAGCGAGCTGAGCTGAGGCTGCAGGGTAGGGAGGACAGCAGGGGAGGGGCCAGGGGCAAGCCACCCTGGCTGGGAGCTCAAGGGCCGGGCCGGACGGTCCCGCAGGCCGTAGTTTGCCCACTGTACTAGAGCTTCTCAGAGGAACAGTTGTAAGATTTTTATTTTGTAACATGGACAAAATATTTTTCAGTAATCTTTCTCAGAAACAGCTTGAACAGTTTTAGTTGAAACTTTTCAAAAAGTTCAGCCTGAGCAACCTGGCATGGAAAATTTCAGCCCTATTAGCTAAAATTTGGCTAAGTTATAAGTAGCTATAAACAGGGTCTCTTAATGGAAAGTGTTGGGCAACCTTATCTGCCTATAATGGTGCTGGTATTTTTTCTTTAGGAAATGGACTTAACATGCCAACTTGTAGCCCTCTGAATAGACATCCCACACAACTTCTTGGTCACCACTTGGTCACACTGGTTTAGTTTTAAACTAGTTTATTAGAGGTGTAAAGCTGATAGCCTAATCTCATGATTCATCCAGTTCCTTTCAGAAGAGGATTCTTGAGTCTGCAGGGCCCCATGTTCTTTTCTCTGACTCTTAATTGCAAATCACTATCATAGTTGGAGGGAGAAGGAAAGTGAAATAATTTTAAAAATAGCTTTCTTGCGTTTAATTCAGGTGCTAATTGCAATAATAGGCTCCTTTCCAAGAATACTGTGCATATATCAGGAAAGCAGTTAAGAAAAACACTGAAGTAACAGCATAAAATGTGACAGATATCAAGTGATCTCTCATTTATGCTCAGTCCAGTCGCCCCAAAGCTGTATGTTCCCATAGCTAAAGTATATGGTACCATGTACAGTTTTATTATAAGTAACATTAAATAGTAAATTTAAACTGGCCATCTTTTATTAGCAACAGCATAAGATATTATTATTCCACATAGTGCACCTCATAGCTTTGTAGAGAATCTGAAAGTCAAGTGCCATTGACCTCTTAAGTGTCCTACTTCCTGCACAACCAAACTCTTGGTTGTAAAAGGCATTTTATAGGCATTTTTATAAAGAAATGCTGTGTAAACTAAAGACATTTTAAGGGATGCACATATAAAACCTAGTCAATTTAAAAAAAAAAATTAGTTTCCAGTACTACAGCTGCACCTTAATCACCCTGCCAAATCTTAGGGTTTCCGATTACATCTCCCTATTTTGAAATTGTTACTTTCCCTTACTGCTGTGTGAAAAGCGTCTGCAAACAAGAAACACAACTTACAAAAGTATTGTCAAGTGGACAAAGTAAAGAAACAAGGTTAAAAATACAAAATCTGTTTTTCTGCTGGAAGAAGTAGTTTTTCCAGAGGAATTTCTGAGAAGTTAAAGGAAGAAAAAATATTAGTCCAATTTGATCTCCTGATGTTGACCAAAATTAAATTATAGAGCACAGAGGAAGTCCACTTTCAGTGTAGATAGACATGATGGGAACTTGTTCCAGAGTTCAGTTTCTCTACTTTCTTTTGTTTATGTACACGACTGACAAATGTATTTTAAAAAAAGGGGGGGGGGTGAAGGGGAATGACACATTTACAGTTAACTAGTCAAGCTATACAATTATCTGCCGTTGTGAATAACTTGGCCTTGTGTGCCGAACTTTGAAACCCCCAAATCTCCTGAAGTCCATACCTTGAAAATGTTACCTTATTCAGTTACTGAAAAGGTTGTAGGTGTGGGAAGCATGTCTGGTGCAGAGCTCTATCCTCTGACCAGCTCAGTACTATCAGTGCTGAAGAAACCCTCTTCAGCAAAATGAGTGTGCTGAGAGATGTCTATTTGTTGCTACTTCAAAAAAAAGTCTTTTATTACTGCAGATTTCAATATCCTTTGGTGTAAGATTTTACACAATATCAGTGTCTGTAAACTCTTACAGAAATCTGTAGTGGTGATCAAGCGAAACACAACGCTAATTTTTTCATATCTTTGATTATGAATAGGTGGCTCTGAAAACAGTATTTATATAATATTTTGGAACCTTCAAAAACTATGGTGAAGAGCCATAGAATTTTCTTCAAGAACTAAACTTCCCAATATGACTAATACAGAGATGATCTATGTGGTTTTCATAGTTCAGAATGATTTATGTCATTGTCCAGCATGAATTGAAATCAGTTCTTTTTGTTTTCTCTGTTCCTTTTTGCCCTTTTAGATCCAGCTGTGGGATACAGCAGGACAGGAACGCTTCAGAAAGAGCATGGTGCAGCACTATTATAGGAATGTACATGCTGTTGTGTTTGTGTATGACATGACCAACATTGCCAGTTTTCATAGTCTGCCATCATGGATAGAAGAATGCAAACAGCACTTGCTTGCCGGTGATATACCACGGATTCTTGTTGGAAATAAATGTGACCTGAGAAGTGCTATTCAGGTGCCTACAGACTTGGCCCAGAAGTTTGCTGATACTCACAGTATTCCACTGTTTGAAACCTCTGCTAAAAACCCCAATGACAATGACCATGTGGAAGCCATATTTATGACACTGGCTCATAAGTTGAAGAGCCACAAGCCATTAATGCTTAGTCAACCCCCAGATAACGATAAGATACATTTAAAGCCTGAGCCAAAACCTGCCACGACCTGCTGGTGTTAGATCACAGTATTCATGCAGTTATCACCTCGTCTTATTTGCAAATACTCTAAAAATATGATCTTGGCAGGTTTTAGTATCAATTATGTATGATCCCTTTGGCACTTTAATGTGTGTTTTTTCTTGTGTAGGTGTGCCCCACTCATATCTCTGCACTTTGTGCTATCTCAATTACTGAAGCTTCACTGTACATATACAGAAAAATAGACTTTCTAATGAAGTTTTGATGCAGCAAGTTCACTTAAGTTACTTGCTGCTTGAGAGCATTCCATCACTGATGGTATGGTTAATAATCCAATTTATTTATTTTTGTTGTTTTTTGGTTAGCATTTCGTTGGTCCTCCTGCATTATACCAGAGTTTTGGAGTAGCCAAAGGACTCACATCTTTGGCTAGCAGCGGATGAGTGTTGTGAATTGTTGGTTTTGTGGGTGTCTGGGATAATGACACAGAAGACTTAGACGTTTCCACTGCATCTCAAAGTAGCTATAGCTGTAGATGTGTGCTGTGAAAGGAAGGCCATCAATAAAGATCAACCTAGAATGTGAATGTAGGGGAACACCATTGGTCTCAGTAGTTTGTCATTCCACCTCAAATCCTGGCTATTCATACATGGCAAAGGTGGGAGAATCTCAGATACTTATTTAAACCCTAAAACTTGATAAATTCTTTGTAGTTCACACACTTTTATCCCACAGGCATCCTTCTTATGAAAGATAGTTTGGTTAAAGCACAGGGATGGGATTTGAGGGAGGATCCAAGTTTCTAATCTCGATTCAGGACTTCCTGCACTGATATGCTGCAGAACAGGGAGGAGAGCTCAATCGAACTGCTCTCATAGAAAGTGAATTGGGTTTGGAGAATGTTGTTATGCAGTAACATCACATAAGCTCATGTTGCTTCTGTGATTTCAGTGAAAAAGTTCAGCTCCACGCAGCACTTGAATAGTTGTAGAGTTAGAGGCATCACTGCAGCATGTTCCCCTCTCAAAGTAGCATAATGTTATGGTGTATTGTACGTCTGGTGGCAAGCTAATATCAACAGCCATAACTCTCATGACATCTTCCAACCTAATTCAGATTTCTTCACTTGGATCATTTAAGAACAAATGCTGTCTCTGAATTGTGTATCCCCAGGTAAATAAATATACTCCAGTAGTCTAAAATTTTAGTAAGGTTGAGAGAAACAAATACTGACTTTTTCAGATTATTTTAAAAACAAAACGCAATTTTGAAGAGGAAACTTATTATGCGTTTTAGTGACTAAAGTATTTTGGAAAAAGTGCTAGTTCCGATGCCCAGTTGCCACATACAAACCTGTGCCTTAGCTTTTGAAAATGTCAAGGTCACTATGTTTTAATGGTAGTAAACTGGTCTCTGCCAGAAAAATATGAAGGCAGATGTTCTGGATAATTGAACTTCGCGATAAACTTCCAAATAGTGTTCAGTTCATTCCCACTTGCCCACTATTATAGTAGAATGATATATTCTCTTTAAAGAACAGAGAAACTGGAAATCCTTGAAAACATATGTAAATACAGAATCATGTAAATTAAGTATGTAGAAGACCTACCATGTCATTTTGTTCATCCCCAAACAGATTTTCCTTAATAGATCTTCAGGTTAAATCCTGCTTGGGTAACCCCTTAGAGTTCTTTTGCAGAAGAAAGGTGAACTGGGTTGGATTTTTAGAATCCTCTGCTTCACTTGGTATTGAGAAGGTATTGTAACCATTTCATTTCAATTGTTTTTTGTATGCTGGTTTGAAGGTCATGTTTCATATTGGAAAGCATTCTGGGATTGCACATAACTGTATGGTTACATCAAAAGGGAATGTAAGCCATAGAACTTAATTCAGCATATAACATTCATATGCAGTGATACAACAATAGCGTGCTTGATTATTATGTGTTCAAAGAAAAGACTTATAAATGAGGAACTCTGCTTACAATATGTGTATTGTAGGATGCTGACTGGAAATTAAACACACAGATCATTTTAGAGCTTTGTCAACTATTATCCTGATGGTCATATTATAGTAACTAACTGAAGCAAGGTAATTATATTAACCAAACTATGAAAAGTAATAAAGGATGTAATTATTCTATTACACACTGCATTGGTGAAAGAGAGAAATCCACTGGCTTTATTCTAGGTTTAGAAAGATCTATTTGGCCTAATCAAATTGGAATTAGGATTTTTAGGATTTTTTTC
This sequence comes from Natator depressus, assembly GCF_965152275.1. Lineage (NCBI taxonomy): Eukaryota > Metazoa > Chordata > Testudines > Cheloniidae > Natator > Natator depressus. Next base: position 51,135,566 of record NC_134237.1, read on the forward strand.
ATTTAGAAACTATTTTTGTAATACCACAACTGTGACAACTTTATTTATGCAATACTTGAAAAAGGGAACTCTGTTTTATCTGTTTCAAACCTTACATAGAATTTGATTTACAGTCCTTCTAGAAATAAGAGCTTTTTAACACTAGGGACCTTAATGATTTTTAAGAAGGGATTGATCTTAAATGTATTTGTAGTACTACAAATAAATATGGTTTACAGTCCTCCTGAAGGATTTATTTTTTCACTCATGTCCTTAATCCTCTTTCAAAGGACCTATCTGAAGTGTTTGTATAGTTTTAAAGTATTTCAACAAACTTTCTAATCATATTTTTTTTATTTTTTAATATTCCAAAGTAAGAGAACTGAGAGTAAGGTAGTAAATCATGTAGACACAATATAAATGTTCAACTCTCAGTAATAAGCAGCTGGGAATCTAGCATAAGTTTTATTTAAGCAAATTACTTACAATTTGTAAATAAGGGCCCTGAATCATAACCACATGAAATAATGTTTAGCTATGTAATCTAGTCTTTTCAGTACCAAACATGTTTTGATTTTCCTGCCCTAGAGACAGTGTGGTCTTTAACAGGATCCAGTATGCTTCCTGGAGTAATGTTCTACTCACAGAAAGGATGTCAAAGGTACTGAATATTTTGTGTATGTATTTTCATCCTACCAAAATCATATTTTGTCTGTTTTTATAAACAAAAACACTGGCACAATCCCAGCAACCTAATAAACTGGCTTTGTCGTAAATAATGTCCCTGGTGTTCATTTGTGTTATATGGGGGACATGATGAAGCTATTTGTTGGTATCAACAATATAACCAGATAAAAAGGCATCCCTAGTCTTCACTGATCTGGACAGCAACCTGGTGAAAGAGACTTTCAGTGCTTGGACTTCTACTTCCTGCTCCCTTGCAGAGTGACTTTCTCACTACATGAAATAGACATCTCTGGATTTACCCTAATCTTGGCTAGTGCACCCAGTCTGTTATTCCCTTAAATGAATAATATTCTGCTCATTAGCTTAAATGGAGTTACCTAGACACTTCAACTTAAACGGGCTGGATCAGATAAAACAAGTTTCTTAACTACAAAGAGAGATTTTAAGTGAGTACAAGTAACGAGGCATAACAATCAAATGGTTACAAGAAAAAATATAAAATACTTTCTAGTGCCTGCCTTAACAAACAATATTAGATTGAAGCAGTTTCTTACCACATGCTTCTAGCAAGTTTACTGACCAAACTCTGGGCCAAACCCCTCCATCAGAGTTAAAAGGCTGTTTCTTTTGTCATCTTTCATGCAGAGAAGGCGATAGGTGGGTAGAGAGGGGAGAAGTCTTGAGGTGTTTACCCCTCCTTTTTATAGTTTCAGTCCTCTTTGAAAAGCATTTCTATCTTGAGAACCAAGAGACAGGGAGTGGATGTGGAAGGATGTTCTCTGCCGCTTCCCCCCCTCCCCCCCGACCTGTTTGAACTTCATTTGTTTTCTTCCTGCTTGATAACTCTGTTTAGTGCTTAAATGCAAATTAAGGCAAGCATGCATTCTTTTGTTGAGGACAGAGCTGTTTGCTGACTTCAACCTGTGGGGTTTGGAACATAGGTTAATAACATCATACAGGGGAATCTAATAACTTCGCAATACAGTGTTGCCACACATATTTTTATCAGGACAATACTGACCAACGCAAGACACACTTTGTACAAAGATTATTCCAGTAGTGTGTAGGGTGTGAATACAGGGGTGTATTCCATCACACTCTCCCCAACCCCTCAAAATACACTGTAGCTACTAGTTTCTCACACACATAGCCCAGAGGGTCGGGGGATGGAACTAGCTGTTATAATGCTGAGAGGTGTGCAACTCCTGGCCTCACTCCTGCTGCAGGAGGAATGGAGCAGGGGACTGCACTTTTGAGTGGAGCTAGATTTTTCCAGTCATAGTCTGCGCTGTCTGAAGACTGGCATGGGCAGTTGGGCTGCTGAGATGCTAGTGGAGAGCAAACTCCCTCTCCTGCCTGCTTTGGAGTGCAGCTGGGGCTTGACCCTAAAGCTGCCTCTGGAGCTAGGGGTGCCAGCTCCATTCCAACAGCTAGAAGCGCTGTGTACCTCCTTTCCCTCCACTACCACCATCCTCTCCAGCTCCCTCCTAGTGTAGAGCTGGGGGAGGGGAGGAGGGTCTCAGGAAAGTGTGCTTAAGGCTTCCACTGACCCTGTTAATGGTGCACATATGACTTCATTTTGTCCCCAAGTATGTCCTTAAAGGGCAGTGTGAAAGATATCCTGTCTCTCTCTTGCAAGATGCCACCGCTGGCTCCTTGCTTACCTAAGGGTTTTATAAAAACACTATTTTTGAAAATCCATTAAATAAAGGATCAGTTTCAAAAGCACTAGGGCCACCTCCCTTGCTCTGTAGAGGCATACCTGGGGCCCATGGAATCGTCTCTGTCCCCAGCAACCGTTATGTACCTTTCAGGCTGTCAGAAGCACAGCTGGTAAGCAGAACCTCACTCTTTGAGTGTTTGCAGACATGTATTCTACTTGTGTATGCATGCACCCAGCACACTGAAGCTGGAAAACTTAGTTTAGCAGTACCCATTGGAATAGGGCCAGTGGTAACGAAGGAGCTACTCTAGGTGGATTGCTTGGAAGGGCTCTTGGGATCAAACAGGGAGACATCTCATTTGCGTTACCACTCTCGGAGGTCATCAAGACCTCTTCGAGATCACCTTCATTACTGGGATCGGTACCATTCCTGCAGTAGGGCCAAAAAGCTTCCTGGGCTAGTTCCTACTGGCCACTGATGCCTTACCTCTATGCACAATGGCCTCCTTGGAATCCCTGTGAGGTTCCTTGTTCAACAAGGTCACAATCATCTGCTCAGTCCGGGGCTATATCCTCTGTTTCTCTGGTACTCTCTCTACCTGGGCCACAACCATAGATTGAGGAGACTCGCTCTGACTTCTTGCAACCTGAACCCTTGATGCCGTCAGATGTGTTACCATAAGAGATTCCGATGGTTCTGCTTCCCTCTTCCCCAGATGATGCTATGGTTCCCAAGTCTTCATCTCTGATACCAGAGGACTTTATATCTTCTCATGACCACCTGAGATGAATGGCATCATCCTTGGGTATGCAGGCTGAGTTTGTTCAAGAGACCACCCTAAGTTAGTGATATTCCACAGTCCTAAGCTCCTGGTGGAGGTTCCACAGACCACAGAGAACTTACCGTTTGGTGCCATTCTTATAAGAATTCCTAAGTGACTTTTGAGGTTTTTACACCCAGGCCCCAAAGAGGCGTCATTTTATGGGTGAACAACACCACCATCAATCTTGCTCTCAGCAATACTTCCGTCAGTCATCCTATCCTGCTAGGCAGCTACACTTCCCTAGGAAAGGACATAGCCTCACAGAAGAGAATCACCCCATCCTCCTCCACCGGCAGGCAGGCAGCCTATTTGACTGGCATATCCAGAGCAACATTCCAGTTGTAAATGTCTCAACTCTGTCTCCTCAGTTTCAGGACAGGGTATCTTGTTTCTACAAGTGCTTGGGAAACAATAACAGTGGACAGATAGGTCCTAATCACTTTGGGATCAGGTTATACTATTCAGGTGCAGATTCTGTGTGGTCTAGGGGCTATAGAGGAGGTTCCTCATCATCATATGGAAAGGTGAGTCTACTCCTGATACTGCCTGATCCCCAAGTCCAAGGGAGGGATGAGACCTAGCCTCCATATTCACGGTCTCAACAAGTGTATCAAGTATATGACATTCCATGTGGTTACCCTGACTATGACTATTCCCATATTGAACCACAATGACTGATTTGCTGTGCTTGATCTTCAGAGCACCTATTTCCACATGATAATTTTTCCAGGTCACAGGAAGTTCCTGAGTCTCTTTGTCACTGGTCAAAACTATCAGTACATGGTTTTTCCCTTTTGGCCTATCATCAACCTATATTTCTTTACCATATACATGATGGTGCTAGCAGTCTTTCGCAGAAGGAGGCGATTGGCTATACAATTGGTTAGTGAGACGCAGATCTGAGGAAAAAGTCCTCAGTCATGTCCAGTTTACACTGGACCTTTTGAATCAACTGGCGTTGACTTTGAACAAAAAGCTGACATTGAATCCAACTCAAAAAATTGAGTTCATTATGGACCCTACTAGATCTATGAATTTGAGGGCCTTTCTCCTCCATGAACGATTCCAGTCAATTCAGCCCCTTTGTCTGGACCTTCAATGTCATCCTTTGGGCACGGTCCATGTATTCCTGAAGTTATTGGGCCATATGGCTGCATAAATTTACATGGTTCAGCATGCAGAATTGCATATTTGCCATCTTCAGTCATGGTTGGTCTAGCACCAGAGTTGCCAGTCATTGGACATGCTTATCCAATTGCCTCCAGAGATACTGGACTGTGGGCTCTCTACAGTGGTGGGTAAAACAGAACAATATGTGCCAGGGTGTTCCCTTTGCCCATTCTCCACTGACTAAGACTGTGGTCATCAATGCCTCCTCAGTAGGTTGGGGAGCACACATAGGGACATTAAAGGTCCAAGGTTTGTGGTCAGAGGAGGAAGCATCTTTTCATAATTGCATATGGTGACTTTGAACCATTTACAATGCATGGGCGATCGGATAGGGAGAGCAGTGGTTCTCATGCTCACTGACATCACCACTGCAATGTATTATGTGAATAAGCAGGGAGGAGCCCACTCCAACCAGCTTTGTCAGGAAACAACAAAGTTTTGGCACTTCTTCAGGAAGGAGGATGGCAATCGCACAACAGCACATTTACTGGGCTCTCAAAACCAAATTGGCCAACCGTCTCAGTAGGACATTCTGCAACAACTGCAAGTGGTCGCTAAATAGCAGTGTGATGAGGTCTCTGTTAGGGAATGGCGCATCCTGTCAGTCACCCTATTTGCAAGGAAAGACATGAAGAAGTGCTGTCAATTTTGTTCCTGATGGGGACTCAGTCCAGGATCGCTAACTGATGCCTTCCATCTGAACCTGAACCTGATGTATGCCTTTCTCCTAGCCCACTCATCTCTCAGCTTATCCTCAAACTGAAGTTAGACCATGTCATACTCATACTTCTTGCATTGGCTTGGCCAAGACAGTGTTGGTTCTCCAACCTTCTCAGTCTGTCTAATCTCTTCCTCGCTTCCCAACCTGATGACTCAGCATCCTGGCCAGGTTGTTTAGCCTTTGCTGAGCAACCTACACTTCACGGTCTGCATGGTAAAAGGCTTGAGGAGGAGGAAGGCCGATGTTTGGAAGCAGTTCAGAGGGTCCTCCTTAACAGTAGAAACCATCTACTAGGTCTACTAAGTGGGGTATGTGTTGAAGCCGAGCAACAGCCAGCCAGCACATCAGGGATAAAAGCGATCCTGTGGGCAGACCTTACAAAATTTTGTATCCACATCCGAGCCGCAATCTGCAAACATGGTCTGCAGATACCTGCGGCTATCCACAGATTTTCAGGGCTGTATCTGTGGGCTCAGCTAGCCCATCCCTTTATACCTGCAGTCAATGCCAGGCTTGGAGGGAGGGAAAAAAGGAAAGAGCCTGGCTCAGTTTGGGCCTGACCAGTAGAGAGGCAGGAGCTAGCCACCTCGCTAAATGTGGGGAAAGAACACTAACCTGCCCACCAAGGCAGCCACCTGGGAGGAAGCACTGTCTCCCCAGCCAAGGGAGACTCTGGAGCAAACCTAGGATCCTCCACCTCGGAAGTCAGCTGAGTTGGTGAAACCCAGGGACATTGTGGGACTCAGTCTCTGTGGCGGGTTGGGTCACAGAAACCACCTTGGACCTGCCACCTGATGTTCTGGGACTACCTCTTAGCCCATTTTCCCTGGCAGCTTGGGACTTCGGTACCTTGCCTGGTTGTGCCAGACATGCTAGCCTGTACAAATACAAATACAGACCAAGGTCTGAACCACGTCCCCAAAAAGCTGCAGGCTTAACTGAAAACAGCTTAAGAAGTGTTCCTGTCTCCAACACCCAGATACCCAGTTCCCAGTGGGATCCAAACCCCAAATAAATCCATTTTACTCTTTATAAAGCTTATACAGGGTAAACTCATAAATTGTTCGCCCGCTACAACACTGATAGCGAGATATGCACAGCTATTTGCTCCCCCAGGAATTAATTGCTTGCTCTGGGTTAATTAATAAGTAAAAAGTGATTTTATTAAATATAAAAAGTAGGGTTTAAGTGGTTCAAAGTAATAACGGACAGACCCAAGCAAAATAAAATAAAACACACAAATCTAAGCCTAATACAGTAAGAAACTAAATGCCAGTAAATCTCATCCTCAGAGATGTTCCAATAAGCTTCTTTTACAGACTATACTCCTTCCTAGTCTGGGTCCAGCAATCACTCATACCCCTGTAGTTACTGTCATTTGTTCCAGTTTCTTACAGGCATCCTTTAGGGTGGAAAGGCTATCTCTTGAGACAGCTGAAGACAAAATGGAGGGGTTGCCAGGGGCTTATATAGTCTTTCACTTGTGGGTGGAAACCTCTCTTCTCCAGTGTAGAATCACAGCTACAAGATGGAGTTTTGGCGTCACATGGGCAAGTCACATGTCCATGCATGACCCAGTTCTTTATAGGCCGATACCATTGTTTACATATTAGTTTGCACGTTCCCAGGAAAGCTCAGATGTGGATTGGCATCTTTCAGTGTTCAGTGTTAGTTAAGTGTGCCCAATTACTTGAATAACCCCTTCACACTTTGTTGACCAAAACTGTCTTATGTGCTTCCTACAGCAAACACTTTAAATACAAGCACAGCGCCAATGCTCATAACTTCAGATATAAAAATGATACATGCATACAAATAGGATGAATCCATTCAGTAGATCATAACCTTTGCAAAGACATGGTTACATGGCATATGTAGCATAAAACTTATTCCAGTTATGGCATATTTACATTCATAAGCATAGTTCTATAAAGCATTATGGGGGTGCAATGTCACAGCCTCCCCAACCTATGGCCACCTCCCTGAAGGAGCCTCAGACTATGACAAGGTGCTACTCAAGACCCACAAGAAAGACCCTATGGGAAGCAGGCCGCCCAACTAAGTGGACTAGATGGGCCATGCACCAAAACGAACAGACTGGTTCGAATTTAGACTCCCTACTAGGAGGGCTGCCCCTGTTCAGGAATAATGAAAACAAGGGACCCATCAGACAGGGAGGGTCTGGATTTCCCTACCTCCCTGCCCTTAAAGACTGATGCCTGACAACCAAGCAGGGGACCGGGAGCCAGGCACTCTAACCACTAGGCGATTTGGCCCTCCATGTTTCCCATGACAGACTGCTTTTCAGTTTGATCATTATCTAAGGGGATATTACACCTCAGCTTGTGTTCAGGCCATTTTGCAGTACCGCTTATATTTGAAATCATTGGGGGGGTCACAGAATACATTTGGGGGTGGGGGGGGGGTCACACATGGATCATTGAGCATGGAAAAAAATCAATTCGGGGGGTCAGCCAGGATCACATCAAGGCTGGAGGGGGGGGGGGTTTCCCCGCAGGAATCAATTAAGAAAAACTTGGAGGCATTTGGGGTCATGCAAGGTCAAGGAGGTTCAGAATCAACAAGGTGGAGTCACACAGTGTGAATGATTGGGAGGTGGAGAGGGGTCATACAAAGGTCAATGTGGAAAAATGTGAAGGCAATTTGAGTGAATTAGGGTAAACAGGAAGGCAGTGGGGGTCACACAGGGTGATAGCAAGTGTAGAAGTGCTGGGGTTTATGCAAGGGTCAATGAGGTATAGTTTGGGGGAAGTCATGGTCAATCAGAGTGAATAGCAAGGTAGAGGGGTTACACAAGGATATGGAGTGCAAGTCTTCAAGTGCTTGGTGGTCATCCAGGGGTCAATGAGGTGTAATCTGGAGGCAGTCAGTGTCAATTAGTCAATTGACTAGGTGTCATGAAGAGCAGGACTTGAAGAGCTGCGGAGGTTGTACAGGGGGTCAATGAGGCATAATTTGGAGGAAGTCTTGTTCAATCAGGGTGAATAGCTAGCCTGTGGGGGTGGGGGGGAGTGTCACACAAGGTCATTCACAGCAAAGCTTGGCGTGCTGGGCCGGGAGGGGAGGGAGGGGGGTGGTCATACAGGGTTCATGAGGATGAATAACAAGCCTAGTGGGGGGGGGGTCACATGAGGTCAGGCACAGCAAGGCTCAGAGTGCTGGGGGTAATGCAGAGAGTCAATGACACATAATTTGGAGAGTGACAGCATCAACAAGCCTGTCGGGGGTCACGTGAGGGCAGGCACAGCGAGGCTTGGTGTGCTGGGGGATCATGCAGGGGGTCAAAGAGACATAATTTGAAAGCTGTCAAGCTCAATCAGGGTGCAAAGGAAGCCTGTGGGAAGAGGGGGGGTCACAAGGGCTCATGCAGTGAGGCATAATTTGGAGGCCCCCACTGCCTTCTTGTTCACCCTGGCTGACTGAAGCAGCCTCCAAATTATTGACCAATTTGATGACCCCCTCCCCCCAATATTTATAGTCTCATTCAAGACAGCGAAAGCAACACCAATTGCATTTCTCCATGTTCTTTGAATAGTGAACATGTCCAGCGCTGCTCTGTGGTCTTCTGTGCAGACTTTCACCAAATATCATTACTGCCAAAGCAGCTCAAGCTGAGTCAAACTTTGGGAAGTGCATTCTGCAGACGTTGTACAAGTGGAGGCTGAGCTCCACCGCCTACTAGAACTGCTTGTGAGTCAGCTGACTGAAATGCACATCTGGAACCAGTCCAAGCAAAGATGTCTCCTTGTCTGTATTGTAACTGTTGTTGTTTGAATGCACATGTGTATTCCACATCCGACCCTTTGATTCCAACATTGGGGTGTGAAGAAACTGAGGAAGGGCAAGGTGATGCTGCCCTTATATAGCCATGAGGACCTGACTGCCACTCTGCTGAGTACTGCTAAGCAGAGCTCTCTGGCTTTGCCGTTCACACATAGCTGCCCTTTGTGTGCACCCCTATCCCAAATAACAGCAGTTACAATGCATGGAAGGAACTGTCCTTTCTTGTTTATTATTTGGGTTGCAGGAGTGCCGAGGAGCTCCCATGAGGCCCCAGGTCCCAGGCTCATCTGTGCCCCACAAGTTTGTTATAGTCTTCTCCTGTTATTGACAGCTGCCATGACTTTATATCCAGGGTCACTCCTCCTTCCTACTGCTGCTCCCCAAACTTCCTGTCTTTGGTGGCTCAGGCTGATTGTGCTGTTCTCCTCTCCCTGCCCCTGGGATGGGTCGGCATGGGGGAGATGTGGGTTTGTCACTGAGGTGAAAGGAAGCATACAGGGGCAGTTGGAACAGGCAGTGACGGGTGGGGACAGAGTAGAGCCTAGGAGGAAATTTGTGAGGGCAAGGGCAGCTAAGGTGAAGGTAGAGCAAGGATGCAATCTCTACCCATCGTGAGTGACAGATGGCCAGGTAACCAAGGGCAGGGGTGTAGGGCTGCTGGACTGTGAATCATGGGGTTGCATGGGTTCTGAAGATCCAGCGAACTGTTGGGAAGACTCAGATCTGAAGAGTAAGGCAGCCCCTGCTGCTGACAAAGTTCCCTTCGTTTGCTGAAAAGGAGTTCAACTTCTGGTGAAGCAGGAATTCTGTCAGAGCCGAAGGCTGCCTTACTTCTCGGTTCCGCATCTCCCCAGCTCCACAGAAGTTGATGGCCTCTCCCATGTTCCCCAGACCTTGGAATTCTCACACTGTGCTGCTTCACCTGTCCACAAGGGTCTTCTTCAGCCTGTAAGACAGGTGAGTCAGCCACCACCTTCCTCCTAGCCCAAGAAACCAAGCACGTTCACGTGCACACACTTCTTTATGGTGAAGTTAACGTGACTGCACAACAGTGTATTCTGTTCCCCATACCCTTCTGAAAGGATGGACTTTCAAAATCAAAACTCAAACATTAAGGACGGGGAAAGGTAAAACTGAGCTAAGATCTACTGCATATCCCCAGAACTAATGTTAGTGTTAACAAAAACAAAACACACCCACAACCACACCAAATGTCATGAAAACCAGGACATGCAGAGCTGTGGTGGTGCTTAACACAAAAGATAGCCACCTACCCTTAACTCTACCCCTTTAAGATAGCAATAGGGACTGGAATGCTCAGAATGGACCTGATTTTTAGTTATATCAAAGCGCATTTTTGCTGCTCAGTGGGTAAAAAAGGGAATTAGTGTGAGAAGCAAATCTAGAGTCTCACTTCCCCTTAAGAAAAAAATGCCATTTTCTCTGTTTGCACTGTAAATCCAAATCAGGACTCCTTGTCAGCAGATAAATAGAATCATCAATGCAGCTTGTGAAGCACCATGAATATGGAGTGTAATTGCTGCTAGTTTCCAGTGATCACATTTGACAACTTTTCCTTGCTTTTCCCAGCTGCACAAATCTCAATTAAACAACATATTGGAGAATTTCCTAAAATCTGGTCCCTGCAGTTTAGGCAAATATTCTCCACATTTAAAAGAATGATGCATAATGTGCTGGTATAACAGTGATGCAACCTCACTAGGTTCAAACAATATCTGGACTGCTTTTATGCTGCATCTATGTAATCCTCTTGTTAATGAGACTGTTGAATGAAATAACTTCCTTATTACTAATAGGGGGTGTCATAAATATAAAGGGAAGGGTAACCACCTTTCTGTATACAGTGCTATAAAATCCCTCCTGGCCAGAGGCAACATCCTGTTACCTGTAAAGGGTTAAGAAGCTCAGCTAACCTGACTGGCACCTGACCCAAAGGACCAATAAGGGGACAAGATACTTTCAAATCTTGGGGGCGGGGGGAGAGGAAGGCTTTTGTTTGTGCTCTTTGTTTACGTGTTTATTCTCTCTTGGGACTGAGAGAGGCCAGACGAGAAATCCATCTTCTTCAACCCATCCTAATCCAAGTCTCCAATATTGCAACCAGTATAGGTAAGCCAGGCAAAGTGGATTAGTTTATCTTTTGTTTTATGTGAATTTTCCCTGTGTTAAGAGAGAGATTTATTCCTGTTTTCTGTAACTTTAAGGTGTTGCCCAGAGGGGGATCCTCTGTGTTTTGAATCTGAATACCCTGTAAAGTATTTTCCATCCTGATTTTACAGAGGTGATTCTTTTACCTTTTCTTTAATTAAAACTCTTCTTTTCAGAACCTGATTGATTTTTCATTGTTCTTAAGATCCAAGGGAAAGGGGGTGTAGGGCTTGGGGGGATATTTTGGGGAAAGACGTCTCCAAGTGGTCTCTTTCCCTGTTCTTTGTTTAAAATGCTTGGTGGTGGCAGCATACTGTTCAAGGCCAAGGCAAAGTTTGTACCTTGGGGAAGTTTTTAACCTAAGCTGGTAAGAATAAGCTTAGCGGGTCTTTCATGCGGGTCCCCACATCTGTACCCTAGAGTTCAGAGTGGGGAAGGAACCCTGACATGGTGGCAGAGTGGTGGGATCATTTTTGAACCAAAAGCACAGACCTGAAGAGGTTTTTTTTTAAGCTGAGAGCAGCTAGAAGGTTTTCTGTCTATTTGCCTGGAGACAGAGGTGTTAGTTTTTTTATAAAGGGATTTTTCTTTTTGGAGTCTTCTCTACCTAAAGGCAGGGTAATTAACCTCCTGCAGGTAAATTCACAAGTTTTTTTTTTTTTTTCCCCTAACTCTCAGGTATAGCTAGAGTTAAGCACAAGAAAGCAGGAAAATGACTACCACTGAAGCAGCTAATAAACTAGAACTGGCCAGATTCGAAGCTGAAGAGAAACAAAAAGAGCATGATAGGCAGATGGTCTTTAGGCGCCTGGAGGTGGAGGTAGAAAAAGCCAGGGTGAAGGCAGAGGAAGCTGCCCACAAGAGAGCTACGGAGGAGAGAGAAAAAGAGAGGAAGCATGCACTGGAGATGGAGAAGGCAAGGGCTCAGCAGCATATACCAACCAACCCTCACAATCCTTCTCCAGGTACTGCTTCCCATCCCAGAAAGTTCCCCACCTACAAGGCAGGCGATGATACCGAGGCCTTCTTAGAAAACTTCGAAAGGGCCTGCCTTGGGTACAGCATCTCTACAGACCAGTACATGGTAGAGCTGAGGCCACAGATCAGTGGACCCTTAGCAGAGGTGGCGGCTGAAATGCCGAAGGAACACATGAACAGTTATGAACTTTTTAAAACCCAGGCGAGAGTCAGAATGGGGCTAACTCCCAAGCATTCCCGTCGGCGGTTCAGAGCCCTAAGGTGGAAACCAGACATGTCATTTACCCGACATGCTTACCACATTGTGAAAGATTGGGATGCCTGGATATCAGGAGCAAGAGTTAAATCTCCAGAAGAGTTGCCCTTCCTAATGCAAGTGGAACAGTTCTTAGAGGGTGTTCCTGAGGAAATAGAAAGGTACATCCTAGACAGAAAGCCCAAAACTGTAATCGAGACGGAGGAGATTGGAGCCAAATGGTTGGAGGTGGCAGAAAAGAAAAAAACGAGTAGCATTTGGAGCAAATATCAGAAGGGGCAACCCGAAACAAAACCCTATCACCGGGGGCAACCCAAGGCCCCACCTACATCCCAAGGAAAACCCCAGACAGCTTATCGTCCCACCACACCATTCTCCAGCAACCCACCTCGCCCCAGTGACCAGTCAACTGGGCGATGTTTTAAATGTAATGAGCTGGGGCATGTGAAGGCCAATGGCCCCAAGAACCCCCACAGATTACACAGTTCATTGCACCGGGGTCACACCAAAGGTCCTCAGGCCCAGATGCCTCCCAGATACCCTTAGAGTGAAGGGAAACTGTGAGTGTGGGTGGGAAGAAGGTTACAGCGTGGAGGGACACTGGAGTGCAGGTGTCAGCTATCCATCAAGCCTTAGTAGACCCCAACTTAATCAACCCAGAGGCCCAAGTGACGATTCAACCCTTCAAGTCCAACTCTTTCGATTTGCCTACAGCCAAGTTGCCTGTCCAGTACAAGGGCTGGTCAGGAATGTGGACTTTTGCAGTCTATGATGATTATCCCATTCCCATGCTGCTGGAGGAAGACTTGGCCAACCAGGTAAAGCTGACCAAGAGGGTGGGAATGGTCACCCGCAACCAGACTAAGCAAGCTTCCACACGTATCCCTGTTCCTGAGCCTTCCACCAGGGGCCCGTCTGTGTTATCAGAGACCCAGATGGAGGTGGTGGAATCAGATCCCCTGCTAACAACTGCAACGGCTGTAGTGGATCCAGTCCCAGAGACCCAGCCAAAGCCAGTCCCCGAACCGAAACTGGCGAAGAACCAGCACCAGCACCAGCACCATTGCCAGCACTGAGTCCAGTGCTTGCAACCCCGTCTACAGCTTCAACACCAGAGGGCACCACCGAGCCTGCACTGGCAGCAGCAGATGACCCTACACAAGAGGCTCAGCCAGAGCCTGAAATACCCCATAGTGCACCAGTGGAGAGCGGTTCACCATCAACGGAAACAGCCCCATCACCTGCATCGTTTCCAGAAGGACCAAGCCCAGGTCCACAATCCATTGAGGAACTGATGCCTCCAGCATCAAGGGAACAAACAGGAAGCAGATGAAAGCCTCCAGAGAGCTTGGACAGAGGCACAGAGCAACCCACCACCTCTCAACTCTTCTAATCCATCCCGGTTTGTTGTAGAAAGAGGACTTTTATACAAGGAAACTCTTTCTGGTGGGCATCAGGAAAACTGGCATCCTCAGAGACAGTTGGTAGTTCCAACTAAGTACAGGGAAAGCTCTTGACCTTAGCCCACAATCATCCTAGTGGCCATGCTGGGGTGAACAGGACCAAAGACTGTTTGGGGAGGTCATTCCACTGGGAGGCAATGGGCAAGGATGTTTCTCACTATGTCCGATCTTGTGAGGTATGCCAAAGAGTGCGAAAACGCCAAGACCAGGTCAAAGCCCCTCTCCAGCCACTCCCCAACTTTGAGGTTCCATTTCAGTGAGTAGCTGTGGATATTCTGGGTGTTTTTCCAAAAAAGACACCCAGAGGAAAGCAGTACATACTGACTTTCATGGATTTTGCCACCCAAGGGCCGGAAGCAGTAGCTCTAAGCAACACCAGGGCTAAAAGTGTGTGTCAGGCACTAACAGACATTTTTGTCAGGGTACGTTGGCCCTCTGACATCCTTATTGATGCAGGAACTAATTTCCTGGTAGGAACTATGGAAAGCCTTTGGGAAGCTCATGAGGTAAATCACTTGGTTGCCACCCCTTACCACCATCAAACAAATGGCATGGTGAGAAGTATAATGGAACTTTGGGGGCCATGATAAGTAAATGCGTAAATGAGAGCTCCAATGATTGGGACCTAGTGTTGCAGAAGTTGCTCTTTGCCTACAGAGCTGTACCACATCCCAGTGTAGGGTTTTCACCATTTGAACTTGTATATGGCCATGAGGTTAAGGGGCCATTACAGTTGGTGATGCAGCAATGGGAGGAGTTTACACCTTATCCAGGAACTAACATTCTGGACTTTGTAACCAATCTACAAACCACCCTCCGAACCTCTTTAGCCCTTGCTAAAGAAAACCTAAAAGATGTCAAAAAGAGCAAAAAGCCTGGTATGATAAACATGCCAGAGAGCAGTCCTTCAAAGTAGGGGACCAGGTCATGGTCTTAAAGGCGCTCCAGGCCCATAAAATGGAAGCATTGTGGGAAGGGCCATTCACGGTCCAAGAGCACCTGGGAGCTGTTAATTATCTCATAGCATTCCCCACCTCAAACTGAAAGCCTAAGGTGTACCATATTAATTCTCTAAAGCCCTTTTATTCCAGAGAATTAAAGGTTTGTCAGTTTAGAACCCACGGAGGAGATGACGCTGAGTGGCCTGAAGGTGTCTACTACAAAGGGAAAAATGATGGTGGCATGGAAGAGGTGAACCTCTCCATGACCCTCGGGCGTATGCAGCAACAGCAGATCAAGGAGCTGTACACTAGCTATGCGCCGACATTCTCAGCCACCCCAGGACTGACTGAACGGGCATACCATGCCATTGATACAGGTAATGCTCACTCAATTAGAGCCCAACCTTATCGGGTGTCTCCTCAAGCTAAAACTGCTATAGAATGGGAGATCCAGGATATCCTACAGATGGGTGTAATCCGCCCTTCCCACAGTGCATGGGCATCTCCAATGGTTCTAGTTCCCAAACCAGATGGGGAGATGCGTGGACCGTAAGCTAAATGCTGTAACTCGCTCAGACAACTATCCATTGCCATGCAGAGATGAACTATTGGAGAAACTGGGACAGGCCCAGTTCATCTCTACCTTGGACTTAACCAAGGGGTACTGGCAGGTACCGCTAGATGAATTCGCCAAGGAAAGGTCAGCTTCATCACACATGTCGGGCTGTATGAATTTAATGTGCCTCCTTTCGCACTGTGGAATGCACCCCGCTACCTTCCAAAAACTTGTAGATAGTCTCCTAGCGGGACTGGGAGAATATGCAGTCACCTATCTTGACAATGTGGCCATATTTTCGGATTCCTGGGCAGACCACCTGGAACATCTACAAAAAGTCTTCGAGTGCATAAGAGAGACAGGACTAACTGTTAAGGCTAAGAAGTGTCAAATAGGCCTAAACAGAGTGACTTATCTTGGACACCAGGTCGGTCAAGGAACTATCAACCCCGTCCAGGCCAACATGGATGCTATCCAAAAGTGGCCTGTCCCAAAGTCAAAGAAACAGGTCCAATCCTTCTTAGGCTTGCCGGATATTACAGGCAATTTGTACCGAAATATAGCCAAATTGCCACCCTACTGACAGACCTAACCAAAAAAAACCAGCCAAATGCAGTTTAGTGACCTGAAGAGTGTCAGAAGGCCTTTAACCAGCTTAAAGCAACACTCATGTGTGACCCTGTGCTAAGGGTCCCAGACTTTGACAAACTGTTCCTAGTAACTACAGATGCGTCCGAGCGTGGTGTGGGAGCAGTCTTAATGCAGGAAGGACCAAATCAAGAGTTCCATCCTGTCGTGCTTCTCAGCAAGAAGCTGTCTGAGAGGGAAAGCCACTGGTCAATCAGTGAAAAGGAATGTTACGCCATAGTCTATGCTCTGGAAAAGCTACGCCCATACGTTTGGGGACGGCATTTCAACCTGCAGACTGATCGTGCTGCGCTACAGTGGCTTCATACTACCAAGGGAAATAACAAAAAACTTATTCGGTGGAGTTTAGCTCTCCAAGATTTTGATTTTGAAATACAACACATTTCAGGAGCTTTTAACAAAGTGGCTGATGCACTCTCCCGTGAAAGTTTCCCAGAATCAACTGGTCCAAATTGTCCTTAAGATGTGGGAAATATCATTAGTTTTTATACAGTTAGTAGTATATTTAGAGATGCATGTGTCTTATTAACTCTGTTTTACCCTCGAGCTCCAGAAAGAAATCACAGCCAGTGTTTCACCCTATCTGTGATTTGGGGGGCGTGTCATAAATATAAAGGGAAGGGTAACCACCTTTCCGTATCCAGTGCTATAAAATCCCTCCTGGCCAGAGGCAACATCCTGTTACCTGTAAAGGGTTAAGAAGCTCAGCTAACCTGGCTAGCACCTGACCCAAAGGACCAATAAGGGGACAAGATACTTTCAAATCTTGGGGGCGGGGAGGGGGAAGGCTTTTGTTTGTGCTCTTCGTTTACGTGTTTGTTCTCTCTTGGGACTGAGAGAGGCGAGACGAGAAATCCATCTTCTCCAACCCATCCTAATCCAAGTCTCCAATATTGCAACCAGTATAGGTAAGCCAGGCAAAGTGGATTAGTTTATCTTTTGTTTTATGTGAATTTTCCCTGTGCTAAGAGGGAGGTTTATTCCTGTTTTCTGTAACTTTAAGGTGTTGCCCAGAGGGGGATCCTCTGTGTTTTGAATCTGAATACCCTGTAAAGTATTTTCCATCCTGATTTTACAGAGGTGATTCTTTTACCTGTTCTTTAATTAAAATTCTTCCTTTTAGAACCTGATTGATTTTTCATTGTTCTTAAGATCCAAGGGAAAGGGGGTGTAGAGCTTGGGGGAATATTTTGGGGAAAGACGTCTCCAAGTGGTCTCTTTCCCTGTTCTTTGTTTAAAACGCTTGGTGGTGGCAGCATACTGTTCAAGGCCAAGGCAAAGTTTGTACCTTGGGGAAGTTTTTAACCTAAGCTGGTAAGAATAAGCTTAGCGGGTCTTTCATGCGGGTCCCCACATCTGTACCCTAGAGTTCAGAGTGGGGATGGAACCCTAACAGGGTATAATGTAAAAGGAAAGAAAAACTTTCAATTATTTCAATAATTACTCAATAGAACGTAATCAAAACACTCACTCTCTCTGCTCCCAGTGTCCCCACTGCTCCTCAGTCTTTGGGACTGTTTATAACAAGTGGAGTTTTCAACCCTTCCAAATCCAAGAAGTTTGTAGTTGTCTCAAACAGCATCCTTCACAGACTAGCAAGTAAGGACACTGGTGAGATCCCTTCTCTTAAAGTCAAGGTTAACAGGCATATACACTCAGCTCTAGGAGATCTCAGATCTCCAACAGCCTGTTTTTCTCTGCCTCGGTCCACCCAGCATGCTTGGTTCATTGTGAGCTGCCAAAGACAGCTAGGTCCCTTCTGCTATAGCACCCCAGACAAAGCGGGTTACACTAGAACCCCACAGGGACAGAGTTAAGGTTATGCAGCTGCAGTGCAGGTGAAATAGCACCCTAGCTGCTCATTGTATGGTTTCTATAAATTTGTATTTTGTTTCTCTTGTAACTAACATTTTAATCAAGGCATGCAGAATATAGCATATGGAAATTGGGAAGCATCCCTCTAAATAGGTTGTGAGCGCGCTCCAGTGGCCTTCACTGTAATCTGTGTTTTAGAACCCACCAGAATCCTCCCATAGCAGCAGTGTATATGCGCTGCTAGGAATTGCCAGTTGTATACGTCTTTAGTATACATGGTTATTTAAAGCCCACCAGGCCTCAGTGGTTCCTCTATACTACAGATGTTGTGTAAAGAGCAAGAGACACATTAGCTCAGCCTCTCCTTGTTTTCTATCATTTCAGTTTTGGTCATCTTACCTTCCAGAAGGGGGAAAAAAGGCAGCACTGGTGTGAGGTAGCAACCTAAATTCCACCTTCACAACGTTGGCTGTTTTTGGTTTTGGTAAGTGAATTTAAACAGTTCTGTAAGCAAACAGGGCATGCTATCAAACAAAGGCCATTTCTACACTACACCGTAACCTAGGTGCACGAGCAGGAAAAGCAGCATGGCTGCTTTCAAGAGTGTCTGTATAAAGAAACCAAGAACCATTCAGCCATTGCCTGTGATCCTTTTCTGCTGTCTTTCATAGTGCAGCCTCTGTGTTTACTTTGAAAAGTCCAGGAAGGGAGAACACAGTATTTTACATGCAATAGCTTTTCCTTCTCTCTACTACCACACACTCAATCAACCCTCTCAGAAATTGGAGACAGCAAAGATTTCTAGACTGTCATGGCTGAACATTCAGCTGCAAGAAATAGCCCGGCAACCGGGCAAATGTTTTCTTGTTTCCCACCTTTAGATTATTCATTCTCACTGTTGTTATGAAGTGTTAGTGTGGGTGTTGCAATAGCACAGTCAGGCTACCTAAAGCACTATTTTCAAATCACTGTTGCCAACTCCCACCCTTTTATCAGAAGTGTTGCAATTCTTGGTGCTTTTCATAAAGTTCCAGCTCCTGGAGGCAAGTGAGGAGGGCAGGACTTTTATTATTATTATTTTTTAATTAAAGTTTCTAGGCAGCATGACTGTGGAGAAAAACTTGAAAAATGTGACTTGAGTTCACACCTTGAATGGCGAAATTAAAAGAACTCCAGCTGTATTTTTTTAAAATCCTAGGATTTAAGTAAATCTCATTTTTGAACATTTGAACGCAATCCCGGAATGTACTCTTTGAATAGATATTAGCACTAACGGAGAAACTGATCTATGCAACATCTGTATTTAAAAGTCTCACATGACAAATGGAAGAGAGAGAAAATAAGCGACCCTAGACTATTAAAATACTTGAGCAACTACAGATTGGTTAAAGAGCATCATCTCAGATTTGTAAGTATGTGAAACTTGTAAACACAAAGACAGTCACAGCAGAGCTGATGGTACTGCACAAAGTGCTGGTGAAACCCCCGTTTTGGAAGTCATATGAGATAAATTAGATGATTTATTCTGTCCAAAAAATTTAAGGGGCCTCCTATTATAGCTGCTGGGGAAGACTAGGAAATAATTTCTATTTATCTGAAAAGGGAAACCAGAATAAGCCCACATGATTTCATTGCATACTTTGCACTAACACAATCTTGATTGTGCAGAGAGCGCATTGTAATCAATGAGATAAGGCCACTTCAGCCCCAACACCGCACATTGTTCTTTGGACAGACTGGCTGGATCCTAAGCCTAGGTCGCTACGTAAATCTACTTACATTTAAAATATCAGCTACCCCTCTAAAGTTCAATGAACAATTAGGAAATACAGTCTGAACAAAATACCTTACTTTACCCAGGCCAGTAGCTGCCTTGACAGTTCAGGCAGCTATCCACCTCCCTTTCTTAGGGCAGACTACCAATCTCACTGGGGTTACTGCTGTACTTTCCCACCCTCTTTCAGGTAGGGCCAGCTCTCTCTGCTTAGCCTTTGTGGCCCAGCTGATGCCACTTTCAGTTCTGCGTGTGTTACAGATTATGGGTAGGAAGGAGCAGCCATCATGCTTGTGTGGGGATTGTAGCAACAGAACTACAGGGGCCAAGAGACCTTGGTGCTAAATGGCCTTATTTATTACACTCCTGTAGATGTGCCCAACCAGGCAAATATACCGCTTGTTTACCTTTCACTTGCACACTTCTGCACCCCTGTATAGCAAGTGGCCTATATTTTTTGTCTGATGAGGCACAAACAACAAAACAAAAAAATAAACCCATTGGTCATTTACCACCTTTAGTATCAGGGGTCAGTTCATGCCTGCACAGGAGCCTGACTTTAGAATTACTACACCACACAAGGGCATTTAATCAGGTCATCCCTCCCTAAGTGTTACACATTCAAATTTATGAGCATTTAATCACAGTCAGCCACTGGACAAAGTTCCATGCTATCATATCCAACTGACGTACACCCTCCTCCCCCAGCCAACCATGGCAGAAGGTGGGCAGGGAAAGATTTCTGTACCTTCTGGCTTCGCATACAACAATCTTGTCTGTCTGTCAGCATAGCCAAAGGGGCCAGGGAAGCCAGTTCATGAGGCACAGGAATCCGCTACCTTGGAAAAGCCTAGAGGGAGCAAATGAAGCTAGAGGAAAGGGAGTTTCTAGCAAGGAGTGTATGTGAGGATCCCATCAGAGAAAGCGAGGAAGGAGGAAAAACATGAAATGTCAGAGCTCTGTTGGAAAGGAGGGATAACTAGCATGTAGAATAGGCTACTCAATATAGGACTGGAAGCTGCAATCGTGAATATATTTTGTGCAGTGCAAGGCAATTGCGGGGGGCGGGTGACACTGAATGGGTACTAAACTTACGCAAAATTTCTGCTGCAGCTGTTCTCCTTTGCTTTAGTGGAAAGAGATCACTGTCATGTGTTACGAATTACACCTGGTAGGACATGCACACAAGTGCTACGAATTACACCTGATAGGTCACGCACAGTTCAAATCTAGGCTGAGGCACAGAAATAAAGTCCACAACTGCAGAGTTCCCAAAAGACACTAAGTTTATTACGCTCGAGTGTGGTGCCCCCCTGCTAGCCAGGAGGGGACCCTGAATGCAAATTATACAAAGGTTATATACCTTTTGCCCTCGTGCATCGGAAACCTTAGCCAATAAACAAACCCTTGTCTTATCTACCACCTATCCCTGCTTGGTGCATTCCTCGTGCTCTACCAGTATGTTAATTACACAGCATGGTCCTAAAGCCATGCATCAGTAACTTTTATTATCAGGATGGGAGGCCTCACATCAAGGCCAAGAGACGGAGTTAGAGACTGACAAAAACCAGATAGTGCAAATCAAGGCAGGCTGGAGACAAGGAGGAGGATTTTCACAGGGATTCAGTATCTAAGGATTACTCCTCCTGGTGTATAATGTGCTGGCATTCAAACAATGGTGGGCCCCAAACCAAAATGGAGTCACATGTGCTAACTTTTCCTTAACACATGCATCACTAACTGTGGGGTAGTTAAGAGAGATTTCCATAGCAATACCATAATAACCATGTTGAAATTATACCCACCGGCAATGAACAGATGTAGAAAATCAGTTACACCTTTTTATTTATGAAGTAGAGAGGACCTAATTCTCTTTTACACGGACATGCCTTGAAGGGTGTTAGAGAATAATTTACACCCAATTTAAACCCTCTTTACATTACCAGCAGATTGTTAAGGAGCCTTTGTGTAAACCAGAACCAGGCTTAGAGTCCCTGCAAAGCCACCTGCAATGAGAGGGCCAGATCCCAAACTGATGCAAACCAGAGAAGCTCCATTCACTCCAATGGAATTACACTGATTCACGAGAGCTGAGGCACTAGCTCAGTATGTGTCTTTTCTAAGAATCTGCTTCTGATAACATTAATTTGATGAGTAGTTCCCAATTCCATTTCAATGTGATCATTTCTGATCAAATTATATACAGGGGTTACCTATAGCAAGGTATTGCAATTGCATGTCTGTACCTTTAAGTTTCCCTTTGTTAGTTAATGTTCTACCAAAACAGTATTAATGATAGAAACAAATCAATGTTTAATTGCTTGGAAGACTAATTTTAACATAGTTAGTTGAATTACTCTATAGTCAGAAAGAAAAGGTGTACTTGGGGCACCTTAGAGACTAACAAATTTATTTGAGCATAAGCTTTCGTGAGCTACAGCTCACTTCATCGGATGCATTCAGTGGAATTTTTTTTTTCTTCCACTGAGTGGCAAATAAAGGTGCCACAAGTACTCCTTTTTCTTTTTGCGGATACAGACTAACACGACTGCTACTCTGAAATCTATAGTCAGAGATCCCCTTTGACCATTTATTAGGTTATTAAGCTTCTGGATGGGATTCAAAACTTCCAAACAGAGATGACAGCTGTAGCTAAGCAGTGCTTTTTTGGGGTCTGGACTTTCCAATATGTCTCTTCCCTCTATAGAAAAACATCCCATTTTAGAATAAAGGAGAATCAACGCTATGCACTTGCTCAGTTTATTAAACACCATTTTTTTCAGGGACTCTTATTCACTTCCCTCAATGGATTTGTGGTAGCAGCTAATACTGACTACAAAACAATAAGTGGAATTTATCACAAACTAAATGAATTGTTTTGAGCTCTTCCATAACCTTTCTAGGACTATAAAAGTAAATGCTTCATGCTTTGTGTCTACTGTTAACATTGCTCGTTGCCAATATTTGTACTGAAGAACAAGGCACAACACATCATATTCTGTTCTCTGCTGGTAGCAATTAAGTAATTAAAAAGCCAAGACCCAAATAGTCATTTAAGGGTCAGTCAACTTAAAATCTAGCTAGTTTTTAAAAATTAAAGGAGATTCAGATGTTCAAGTTGCTTCTAAATCAACTTGTTTGTAGCTTTATAACTATATATATTTATTTTAAATTAAATGTTTCTTTCCTGTGTTACTGAGGAAAAGATCTACTCAAGCCAGGAGAATGGGGAAACTAACTGAAAGCATCAGAAAACATTATTTTTCTTTGATCTATTAGTTATGATAATCTTAGGATTTACCTGTGACAATTGCATTGAAGGTCAAATTTGAACATACAAGTATTAAAGTTCGCTGTGCCCATTTGTAAAAATACTTTCATACAATTAAAGCTGCTAGAGCAACAGCTCTGGAGTTTTCAGGTCTTTATTCACAGAACAAATGCAAGAGAGACAAGAATGCAAAGCTCCAGTAGTTGAGATAATAGATCTTAATCATTATCTTGAGGATCTGCCTTTATGCTCACTCTCTGGACCTATTCATCCCTGTGGCTCTGCTACAACTGCTAGCAAGTTTGGCAGTAGTGTTTACTGCATTAGTGATGCAGATACCGCTGCACTTACAACCTAGACTGAAACCATCAAATCCATTTAACATAAACCAGCAGCTGGATGCAACCTTCAGTCACTGCTTCTCTAGCCTGGATTTGAACCAATATTAAAAAAGTTATTATCCAGTCTCCTGAGATGTCCCCATTAAACATACACTTCAAACAACGTAAAAAAATAATTATACAACCGTAGGTAGAAATGTGATTTGTGAATAGTCCAGATCCAGTTAGAGTCATTACTCAAATATCTTCAGCTGCATTTTAGTTGCTTAAAGCCTGCAAATCATAGAAATGTAGGACTGGAAGAGACCTCAGACAGTCATCTAGTCCAGTCCCCTACACTGAGGCAGGACTATGTATTATCTGACCTGTTCTTAATCTCCAATCATGGAGATTCCACAACCTCCCTAGGCAATTTATTCCAGTGCTTAACTACCATTACAGTTAGGACGTTTTTCCTAATTTCTAACCTAAACCTCCCTTGCTTCAATTAAAGTCCATTGTTTATTGTCCATTCTCAGTGAATAAGAACAATTTATTACCCTCCTCTTCATAACAACCTTTTACATACTTGAAGACTTATGTCTTCCCTCAGACTTCTCTTCTCCAGACTAAACAAAACCAATTCTTTTCAATCTTGCCTTGTAGGTCATGGTTTCTAGACCTTTAGTCATTTTTGTTGCTCTCCTCTAGACTTTCTCCAAAATCTGCATTTTCCCAAAGTGTAGTGCCCAGAACTGGACACAATACTCCAGCTGAGCCTTTATCAATGCTCATTGGAGTGGAAGAATTACTTCTCATGTCTTGCTTACAACACTCCCGCTACTACACCCCAGAACGATGTATGCTTTTTATTTCTGCAAAGTATTACATTGTTGACATTTATTTTGTGATCAACTATAACTCCCAGATCCCTGTCCGCCGTACTCCCTCCTAGGCAGTCATTTCCCATTTTATATTTGTGCAATTGATTATTCCTTCCTAAGCGTAATACTTGCATGTGTTCTTATTGAAATTCATCCTATTTATTTCTGACCATTTCTCCACTTTGCCAATATCATTTTGAATTTCCAATCGTGTCCTCCAAAGTGCTTGCAACCACTCCCAGCTTGGTATCGTCCAAACTTTAAGTGTACTCTTTATACCATTATCCAAATCATTAATGAATTTAAATACAATTGATGCAGGACATATCCCTACAGGTCCCCACTTGATATGCCTTTCCAACTTGACTGTGAACCATTCATAATGACTCTGAGTATGCTTTTCCAACCATTTGTGCACCTACCTTATAGTAGATTCACCTAGGCTATATTTCTCTAGTTTGTTTAAGAGAATGTTATGAGGGCCAGTACCAAAAGCCTTACTAAAGTCAAGATATATCACACCTACTTCTCCCCCCAACACACAAAGCTTGTCACCCTGTCAAAGGAGGACATTAGGTTGGTGTGATATGATTTGTTCTTGACAAATCCATGTTGGCCATTATTTATCACCTTATTATCTTCTAGGTGCTTATGTATTGTTTGATTTACACTCTTCTTTCTGGGTACCAGTGTTAAAATGACTTATATAATCCCTGGGGTATCCTTATTCCCCTTTTTATAGATAGGTACTATATTTGCCCTCTTCCAATCCTGTGGGATCTCTCCTGTCCGCCACAAAGTTCTCAAAAGTAATTGGTAACAGCTCAAGGACCTGGTTGAAGAGATCTTTAAGTATTAGGATGCATTGCACCAGACCCTGCTGATTTGAAGTCATCTAACCGATGTAATTCTTAATGTGTTTTGTCCTATTTTAGCCTCAAATCCTACTCTATTCACATTGATCACTATTTTAGTCATCCCATCACTACTAACCTTTTTGGTGAAAACAAACAAAAAGCATTTAACACTTCAGCTATTGCTGCATTTTCTGTTGTCGTCTTTCTCTCCTCATTGAATGATGGGCCCACCTTGTCCTTGGTCTCTCTCTTGCTTCTAAAGTATTTGTAAAATGTTTTCTTACTACTATTTATGTCCCCTACCTAGTTTAAGCTCATTTCATGCCTTGGCCTCTTCAGTTTTGTCCTTACATTGTTGTGTTTTTGATACTCATGATGTTCATAATTTAACTTCATTTTCACATTTTGTAGGATTTTTTTCCCTTTTTTTTTTTTTTTGAGTTTCAGATGGTTGATGTTCTCCTGGTTAAGCCAGTGTGGTGTCTTACCATACTTCCTATCTTTCCTACACATTAGGATAGTTTGCTCTTGTGCCCTTAATAATGCCTCTTTAAAAAACTGCCAACTCTCAACCATTGTCCAGCTGAGAAGTATTAAGTGTCCCAACTTCCTGAGCACACTGGAGTTCTGCTGGCGTGATTGCCATTTGAAACAAGTCTTATGTTGAAAGTTCCAACCTTCCACACATTAATATCAACTATCACAATGACGTTCTCCTGAAGTTAATGTAGAAAGTAACCCCTAGAAAAGTCACCATAGAGACCCACAAGGCATCACGCATCTTGGTATTGATGTCCACCCTTCTATTAAACAACAAAGCCTTAAAGCAGTAATGGTATTACCCCACTATACAATACACTCAGTTCCAAAACCTGACTGCCTTCTTAGCCAAAGGGTAAGTAATAAGGTCAGCCTTCTCTCTGCTCCAGTGATTCAACTTCCATTCTTTATGAAGGAAGTGGGCAGCTTGTTCATAACTATTATTCCAGGCCTGGGTCAATTGAACCCAGATTGACAGCCACTGCAACCCTTAACATGATTATGACTTAGGTAAGTGATTGATACTAGGATCAGACCTGTCAAATACCAACTAATGACCCAATTTTGCAGTTACAAGGCCAGTGCACTAACCCAACAGCACCACAGAGCAGAGTGATTTTTTCTAGCCAACTCCTTAGCTGTTGCTAGCCTAAGAGGTTTGGCTAGGGACTAAAGCATTTATTGGAATTTGTGGTCCACCCCAAGAGTACTAGCCAATCAGAAATTAGTACACATTGACAGGCACTTTGTATAGACACTGAGTTGTTAGTGATGGTATTGTAAATTAACAGAATTAGGTGCATTTTTGTTTGACAAACTATGAAATACCTCAGGATGAATGTAGAGGGCAGGAGAGTATGAACCAAACATATGCGGATTAGCTGGTCATGTTGAAAGAGAACGATGTTAGCCTAGCAACAGCTAGGCTCGGTTCTCTAAGATAGAATTATTTAGAGCATTAAACCACTTCACCCACTATAACATTAAAATCTTATATGAATTTAACATCCATTTTCTTTAAAAGTAGCACACTGGAATTATAGTCATGCTTTTTGGGCTACAGCTTTAGTTAGTATTTGTTCTTGGCCCTGTGTACTTAACAGACATTATGTACAAAAAAAGCAGGACTTATAAATGAATATCCCTTTTTCCTCCAAACAAGGAATTAGGACCATAACTCCCCAGTAGAACTGAAGATGCACAGAGATGCTAATAGTTAAACAGGAAGTTGTAGCACTTCACAAATAGGACTGGCTGTTGTGAATAAAACTCCCATCATGTTAAGACACTGATAAGCACAAGACAGAAATCTACCTAAAATTCTGTTTTATTAGGTGTCCATTGATAAAACATAAATAAGATTTTTTTTAAAAACACAAAACTGTTTGACAGCGGCATTTCAAGTTTTAATTCCAGACATTTTAGCCTGTTCCCCAAGAAAGATGGAAGAAGATGGCTGAATATCCAGTGCAGTCTACAGAAGTATAAGAAATTATGTCTAACCATAAGTGGCTCCTTCATTCTAGTATAACTTGTTTAAAAGGCAGAAAAAATACAAGTTATATTTGAGAAAAATATAGATGTATTAACAAACATTTTAAAACATTCAATATGATTTAATATTTGAATGCGCAAAGCTAGCACTAATAAACTGAAGCTGCAAGACAATTCCATTGTCTAGACTTAAAATATGGATCTCATCTAAAAGCTACAGAAGACTGGTTCATACATCCCAGAAGAGATGAGGTATTTTAACTGTGCAAGATCTAAATCAGCTTAAGAACCTGCAAGATCTTTTCATCCACGAGTGCGTAGACAATTGCACTGCCAACTTTGTTGAACTTTCTGTACATTCAGTAATTCCGTGTTTAAAGAATCCAAGAAAAAGTGCACAGATTGTTTTTAAAAACAAAGTCTTTAAAAAGGTAGCAAAATATAAGGTAAGGTCTCCAGTCTATTAGCATTAAAATTCTTAGTCATTCTTCAAGCAAGTCTGATATAGGGAGGTGGTTTGGATAGTTCTTCCTCTGCATCTAAGTCTTGATCTGGAAACTGCACTGGGGCATTAAAGATTCTGTTCCCATGACCTATGTGAGGGGGAAAGGAAAAAAGACAATATCTCAACATACTGTGGCTGCTTGGGCCAAATTACTTTGTTTTCAGTCACTATCAGGATTTGGCTTGTAATACATATTCAGTAGATGATACTGTATGGAATGATCACCTTAAACCCCAATGATCTATCTAGGAGTTGGAAGGGAGGAGAAAGTTACTTACTTTGCATAGTGCAAACCAGTTCCACAGTCTGCTGCGGATCCTCAGCAGGTTGTAACCATTCCTAGAGATGAGATTTATATTTAATTTTTTCATTGCTAGTCAAATATGGATGTTCTTAAGCAAGTTTATAATCCAGTTTAGAAATTATCCTTGAAAGTAAACTTTGAATTCGTATGTACAATAGAACCTCAGATTTACGAACACCAGAGTTATGAACTGACCAGTCAACCACGCACCTCATCTGGAATCAGAAGTACAAAATCAGGTGACAGCGGAGACAAAAATTAGCTTACACAGTATACTGCCATGTTAAACTACTAAAAAAAGGGAAAGCAGCATTTTTCTTCTGAATAGCAAAGTTTCAAAGCTGTATTAAGTCAATGTTCAGCTGTAAACTTTTGAAAGGCCAACCATAACGTTTGTTCAGAGTTCGTAACTCTGAAGTGTTCATAACCGAGGTTCTACTCTAGTTTATTTGAAACGACGCTAATTTTAAATATACTAGATTTAAATTTCATTATCGCCTTTTCTCCCAAAGGAGGGCATAGTTTAACATGTGGAATTAAATAGTGACATTCACCACTTTTGATTTACATGTCATTTTTGACATGCTTATATGATAGCCTGATACTTTATACAAATTCCTTTTCTTGATATGTGATGTAGTCAATTTTTATTTATATTCTGATAAAATAGGAAAAAAAATGTGATTTTGTACAAGTTGTTTATTGAATCCACTAGCAGTCCTCCTTCCTGACACTAAATTTAAAAATCAGGAAAGTGAGCTAGAAAACTGGAGTCACAATATTCAGAGAGATTTTATAATAAATAGCTCAGATCTTAATGAAATCCGCTTGGTCAATTATAGTGCTGGTCGAACGTTTTCAAAGTTTGCAGTTTTTACACAAGAGGGACAGTTTTCCTGAAAATTACTCCTTTGTCCCTGACTGGCTCTACTGTAGTGCATGCACACAGACAAATAAGCTTAGCGAGTATTTAAATTTAAATCTAAATCTAGTACGTTAAAACACAAGAAGTGTTACTGGTATGTGTTTGGGATGACATTTTACTCATAATTTATGCAGATCATCCCAAACAAGTACTAGTAAAACCCTTATACCTCATGATGGAGTTTGTATTTGCTATAGTTTACAGGAAGTGCAGAGTTTAAAATTAAGGGGTTATTTTATTCATCGGTTGGTACTTCAATTGCATTTGTAAATCAAGCTGCCCTAATACAGGCCTCAAAAGGAAGAGAGGTGATTATTAAGACACTTCAGAAACCTCTAAAATTGTTCTAAAATGCCTTTCCATATCTAGCATTACAAGTCTGATGTCTTGTGATCTACTAGGACTAGGAAAAAAGTCTTAGAGCATTAGGACGAGGCATCCCCAGCTCAAGGTCACAAAGGCGCATCTTACACTCTGGGGGTTTAAAAGAAGATATCAGAACTTCTGCCTTTCATCGGATCAGGGCTGTCCCGCATCTCAAGGCCAAAGTAATTTTAAGGAGCTGGGGGTGGTGGGGGAGGGAAGAAAGCATGAAGCTTTGACAGCTCCATTTTTGAAGAGGGAAAAAAGGTACGGCACTTTGACAATTTGAATTGTTAGAATTAGCCATAGTGGGGCTAGATGGCATAGAACTCAGATAAACCAGTCAGATAGATGACTAATGCATTTACCCTAATCCACACAGTTTTCCCTATGTACCACATGTGATGCAATAGAATTAGAAACTATGTTCAAAAAGTCAGCACTTACATACCATTCCAGTTACACCGTCATAACATGAACAACGTGGAAGACTTCGGCAGCCCATGTAAGCAATAATTAGCACAATGAAAGCACTGCAGGTAGATGCAATTAACATTGCTACATTGGCTCCTTTGACAAGTTTATCAAGCACAAACTTCTGAAATAGAAACAAAGGAAATGTCAGATGGATAAACAATGCAGGCTTCAACTTTAACTTAACTTCCAAAACAATGTTTTGATTAGTGACTGAAATTCTTATCTGTAGCGTATTTACTCTTTCCATTGTAAAAATCTTTCCTATTATTTACATGTCAATGGGGGAATACAATAGTTGTTTTTAGTATTGAGGTACTCCAAGTACTTCTCATTTAAGATTAATTCAGTAACATCACTGATGTCGATGGGAGACATTTCCCCTCTGTATTTGTGTTTTTCTTTGTACTACCCTCTGCAGAGGCAACAATAATTTCCTATCCATTTTGTACTATATAGTCAAGTTTGAAATTAATAGGCATTTTGTTTAAAGTTCATTGTATTTAACACCTTGTCCCAACACGAGTGCATACCAACATTGACTAATGTCAGCTTTGGAAATTGCTGTACCCTTTGCTGCATCAGTAAAACTAAGTAAATACTGAAGGACCATCCTCTTAGTGATCCTGTGTGTAAAAAGATTGGAGACCACTGATCTCTTTGAATTTAAGTGCAACCCAGGATCTACTCGGCCCCTTCCCTGAGGCCCCATCCCACTCACTCCCGTTCACCCCACAACACTCCCCCGCTCTCCATCGCTTGATCTCTCCACTCTTGCTCACTTTCACCAGGCTGGGGCAGGGGGTTGGGATTCAGGAGGGGATGCAGGCTCTGGGCTGAGACCGAGGGGTATGGAGTGTGGGAGGGGGCTCCAGGCTGAGCCTGGGGTACGGATGCAGAAGGGGATGAGGATTGCAATCTCTGGGAGGGAGTTTGGGAGCAGGAGGGGGCTCCAGGCTGGGGCAGAGTGTTGGGGTGCAGAAGGAGGTGTGGGCTCTGGGAAGGAGTTTGGGTGCAGGAGGGGGAAGAGTGCTGGGGTTCAGCAGGGGGTACAGGGTGCTGGCTTTGGGAGGGGGGTCAGGGCAGGGGATACAGCGTGCAGCAGGCTATATGGGGTGCTGGCTCCAGGAGGGGGCTCAAGTGTGGGCTCCTGCCAGGCGGTACTTACCCAGTGGTTCCCAGCCGATGGTGCAGTGGGAGTGCTGCTAAGGCAGGCTCCCTGCCTGCCCCATGCCGCTCCCAGTAGGGGCCAATGCGCCCCTGTGGCCCCTTGGGGGGGGTGGGGTGCACTTGGCTCTGCATGCTGCTCCTGCCTGCAAGCACCACCCCTGCAGCTCCCATTGGCCACAGTTCATCATTCCCAGCCAATGGGAGCTGGGGGGAGGGGGGGGTGCTTGCAGGCAGAAGCAGCACACAGAGACCTCTGCCCCCCCCCCACCCCTCTGGGGCTGCGCTGGCCACTTCTGGGAGCTGCATGGGGCCAGGACAGGACAGGCAGGGAGCCTGCCTTAGTGGCAGCCCTGCTGCGCCCCTGGATATCACAGTTGACGAGGAGAGTCTCCAGGATCGACCGGTTGGTGATGAGTCAACTGCCTTACAATCATCTTGGTCTACAGTGAGACACATCACACCTAAGCAGCATGACATCAGAAAGTTGGCCTGCAGTGCATGGGTCTATTTGCATTTTTTTCATAAATATATTAATCCCAACAAGCTATTATTGGTACCAAAAGGATTTTGTATCAAGAGACCAGATATCAGCAAAAAATTTGAAAAAGCAAGTATCTAAATGTCAGCACCTAAATCTATGTCTAGGTACCTAAGTGGGCTGATAATTGTAAAACGTGTAAACGTTTTCTGAAATGTGCAAACTGAGGTGCAGAGAGGTTTAATGACTTGCCTAAATCATATTGCAAGCTTTGATGGAGTTGGGACTCAATCCTTTCCTCAAACCCCTAGACTATACTGCAGTTTAGTGAAGTTGCTGAGTTATCTTGTCATTTGTTTACATTTGAGTCCCCAATTTGTTTTTATAGTAACTCAAGCCAATGGCATCCCTTCCTGTCCCATTCAAAGTTATTCACTGTTTGAAGTTGGGACAGATATTCTAATTTCTCAGTATTTCCTAGCACAATGGGCCTCAGTCGGTGTTCCTATTTGTCTCCATAATCCAATAAAACTGTATGAATAGATTCTGTGGCCAAGAGGCTAACGGTTTCAGATCAAATCAAGTTAGAATGTTGATGGTTTTGATCTTAACTCTTCCTGTTCTAATTCTCCTACACTCAATTTCATATCAAGAACTGTCGGTACCAACTCTCCAGTTATATAGGCTACGTGCTGTAATAGCCACCAAGTACTCCCACCTCATGGGAAACATCTCCAAAGCATTTATGTTCTACAAGGCAAGAACCCAGATCTTCACCACTGAATGTTCTCTCTGTGGGGAAGACCCCGTGTTCCTAACATATTTTGACCACCAGGTTCCTTGCTACTCCAAATTGATGTCTCCTAGGATAGGAGTTCAGTATCTTAAGAATTTCCACATCAGAGGAAACCAGTGGTCCACCTAGTTCTGCATTCTCTCTTGGACGGTAGCAAGTACCAGGAGAAGATTATACCGTGATTCTTCAGAGAATCACAGAGCTTCCTGCATTCAGCAATAATAAACTGATTTTAGAATTGTTGGTGTATGCCTAGTTTGCACATACTGAAAGGAATTGCAAAGCCTGGATTACATTCCTACAAAAGGAAGCACAATTTTGTCAAAAAATACTGCCACTTACCGTATGAATAACATGAACTGGCTCATGTGTGAACATCTCATCTTCTTCACCATAGCTTAAAGTTAGGGAAGCATAGACAACTACAATGATGGTGGCACAACAAGAAAATATAGAAGCTAATATCATTGCATTCACCTGCATAGGAAAAAATTCAAGGAAAATATGGGAGTGGGGACAGGAAGAGTTAGTGCATTGTCTATTTTTCCTTTAAAATTAATAAGCCACTCTGAAATATATTAACAATCAAACTTGAATAATTTCAAATGCTCTGACCACCACCCTTAATGCTGCAGTGATTGTATTCTGTTGAGGCTTGTTTGAGAGATAAACTGAAGCCATGTGGAATCCCAGTGACTTTGCAACAAGATATCAGTGCATCAAGAGCTCCCCACAATACTCACTACTGTGTTTACCAGCTGTTTTTCTACTCCCCTCTTAAGGGATCCACAAGTCAGGAATCCCTTGTCTGATTCACTTCCTTTTATAGAAAAAAAAATTCTACCTTGCCCTCCAGATCTCTCTTTCCAACTTTGAGTCTTTGATATTAAGAGGGGCAAAAATCAAGATCATAATAGAAAATCATTTGCAGCAGCTCCTAAAGCTTTATAGTGATAGATCGGTAACAAAAGGACAGTAGCAGGAAGAATTATTATGAAACCATGGTCAAGTTCAACATGTATCTCCAAGCCACTACCACCTCTATATTATATATGCCCTACAATCTCAAATCTTGACCACAGAGATGTTTGTCTGTTAAAGCAATTAGATTAAGTAAAACCCCAAGGGTCTTTTAGCAGTTCACTCATTTACAAATGAGAACATATCCTTTTGGAGTTTAGCTGGCCAGAAAGTCAAGAAGCAAGCTCTTTACACATTCCATTTTAATTCCTATCGTACTATATAGTTCAGCAAGCAGATTAAATTTGTGGAAATATTTCTCTAGTACACTCAAAAGTAACTGCTAGAAAATACAGAGCTTGAAGGAGTCTAAAATCAGTTACGAAAAATCACATGTTCTGGAATAACTGATCAGTAAATGCTGCCAGAATTCCCATTTTTCTACAGAATTTAATACTGCTACACAGAACTCAGAGTGAGGATCTTGCAGCAGGATTTAGCACCAAGTGCGATTAAGTGAACCAGGCCACTACCAACTTAATGTTGCTTACAAAAGATGTATCTGGTCACCCCTTCGCCTACTCCTTTAAAAAAAAAAATTCTACAAACTTACAAGAACTGGATTTTTTTTCTGGGAAGAAAATAAAGCCAGAATTCCAGGAACACCCATGACCTGCATGTGAAAAAATAA
The DNA here is from genome assembly GCF_965152275.1 of Natator depressus. NCBI lineage: Eukaryota > Metazoa > Chordata > Testudines > Cheloniidae > Natator > Natator depressus. Next base: position 51,169,046 of record NC_134237.1, read on the forward strand.
ACAGATGATTTTGCAACCGGAAAGAAACCATGCTAACCAGTTATGCTATTACATTGGGTGTGACAAGTTTCAGAAAATATATTCCATAAGGAGCCATTTTAAATTATAAGCACTCAAAGTTATTTAAGTTCATAGTGACCACACAGAACTCGGACCTTTGCACCCCACTTTATAAGAAGAATGAGCCTATGAAGAGAGCAGACATTTTATGCCACAATAATTGACATGGTTTTAACGGTGCAGATCCTGGAGTTTAAGAAATGGCATTCTGTCACTTCTTTAGAAAATGAAACATTCTGAGAGTGAAAGTTAATTATCAAATTAGCAGTTATTCCAGCCTTGCTTTATAATTCTGGAGTCAGATTTCACATTTCAGCAGCGTTACATTTCCGCTAGTGTGAAAAGTGTGTGACTAGCACATAATATTCCAGGGAATTAAGGACCATTTGCATTTGGAAAACAGACAGCTCTCTTCAGTACAGGAAAACTTATCACCACATGTCTAGGAAAATTTACCACATGTGTCGACACATTTATAAATTATACAGTAGTTTAAATTTCATCAACCTTTATAGCATATGCTGAAGGTATTACAGAGAGACTGTAGATAGCTGTTCATTACCACAAGTTTTGATGCTCTCCCTAACTTTGCCAATGCTCAGCTAATCCACCTGAAATATCCCATTATACTCCTGTCTTGAGAATGTGTATAGTGGGCTGGGGGAGAGGCATATGAATTGGGAAGGCATTTATCAAAGTAGTATTTTGCCATTTTAATATTGGTTTGTCATTGACATGTCATCTTAAGTGTCTTGGCCGAGAAACTCCAAGCTTGCTTTCTTTAACTGGACTCAGTGAGGACTGGTTTCTCCGACTATTTTTGGTTAAGCCTGTTGGCTATTTGAGTTATTCAGGCTGATTTTGTAGACCTACAGTCACAGTGTCTGTTACAGACTATTCATAACTTAAAGCTTGCCACTACCTACCTAACTACCATTGGTCTGGAATTCCTGTTTTCTAAAGCTCATTCCATGAGGCAGCCTTGTTCGGCTTAATTTCTGGAAATTAGGACATTCTGTCATTTATGTAAATATGGTAACATCAATCAAAAATGCAAATCAGGACATTAAGTTACTTTCTAAAATCTCCAGTTTTCTGAACTTTTAGTCTTTAACAGCAAGCCAGTCCCAGCATTGGAACCCAGATCTTCTGATTTCTGGGTACATTGTACTTCAGCGTCAATCACTGTGACCCTGAATGGGCAAACAGATGAGGATTGCAAGCACAGACCTGCTGAAGTCACAGATGACATCAGAGCAAGGCTGTATTCTGGCAATCCCAGTTTGGAGCGGCAGAGACCAAACAGTTCTACTACCCTTCATAGTGTCCCAGAGACCAAGCCCAAAGTGGTGCACTCTGGTAAGAGTGACAAAGATGAGGATGGGGCAGAGTATTGGCCAGGTAGGGCTGAGGTAAAGGTGGCAAGCCTCTTGTTTCAGGACTTAAGCTTGTCTAACTAGTAGAGATCAGGATGAGACATAATTTGTTGGGTGATTATCTTACCGCTAAGTTCTTACACCTTCCTTTGAATCGTCTGATGTTGGCCACTGTCAGCGACAGGATTCCAGACTAGATGGGCCACAGTCTGATATGGTATTGCAACTCTTGTATTGACAACCCCAAGAACAGCTTTGAAGCTGCGCAATAGCCAACATGTGACAAGGCACCAGTGAGCTACTAAAAAGTTGCTTACTCCAACATACATTAGTAGTTCCCTGCTCCTTTTGTGAAAGGAAAGAAGCTATGACTCAGAAAGTAGGTACGAGTCCAGGATGAAAGAGGATGCTTTGGGTCAGCAGCTCCCTGAGTAAATTGGCTGGAGTACATGGACAGTGAGGAGGGGAGATCTGGGGACATGTGAGGAACAGGGAGAAAAACTAATGAGTTTTGTACTTTTAATATTTTGTTTGTATTTTTAGGCACTATGGAACAGAAACATTCCCCTAATAAAGCTTTATTAAATGTGAACTGATGTTGTCAATGTGTGCCAGTAACTTAACGGATAAAATCTTAACATAAAGGTGCAGTAAAAATAATCTGGTGGAAGTCAAGAAACTCACAAAAAGGAGCAGGGAACTACTAATGTATGTTGGAGTAAGGTTATATTTACCCTCAAACATTGGAAAGCATGGAAATAAAGAGTTTGCATACACCTAATGTACCTTATATGGTGGCTGCACAAGATGGCAGGAACGAAAGAGCAGAGTTAAAGTCGTTTGTGGTACCCTAGTGCAGTGGTTTTCAAACTTTTTTTCTCACGACCCAGTTGAAGAAAATTTTTGATGCCCGTGACCCAACGGAGCTGGGGATGAGGGATTTGGGGTGTGGGAGGGGCTCAGGGTTGGGGTGCGGGGGTGAGGACTGCAGGATGGAGCCAGGAATCAGGGGTTCAGAGTGTGCGAGGGGGCTCTGGGCTGGGGATGCAGGGGGTTTAGAGCTGTAGCAGAGGGTTGAGGTGCGTGAGGGGTTCAGGGCTCTGGGTACAGGAGGGGGCTCTGGGATGGGAGTGCAGGCTCTGGGCTGGAGCTGGGGATGAGGGGTTTGGGATGCAGGAGGGGGCTCCAGGTTTGGGGGGCACTCAGGGCTCTGGCAGAGGGCTGGGGTGCAGGAAGGGGTCAGGGGGTGCAGACTCTGGGGTGGGGATGAGGGGGGCTCAGGGCACAGCGCAGTGTTGGAACAGGTAGGGACTAGTTTGCCTTAGCTGGGAAACACCGCCTATGGGACTTTTAACGGCCTGGTCAGCAGTGCTGACTAGAGCCGCTGTGATCTAGTGCCTTACATTCCGGGACCCAGTGCTGGGTCGCGACCCACAGTTTGAAAAACCACTGTTCTAGTGTACTTTTTGAGGAAAGCTTTCTGGCTTCCATTCCCATCCCTCTCTACATCACCTCTCCTGCCCCCCAACCTTAAACCCATATTAAAAGATATGCATCTTTGGGTTATCTACACTTATCTAGAATGAAATCCTGGCCACACTGCAGTCAATGGGAACTTTGATAGTTACTTAAATGGGGCCAGGATTTTACTCCCAGGGTACAGTTTATTTAAAGTTTTACACAAGTTGCACTTTAGTAACTTGACAACCTGCTCTGACTAGATAACAGAGAACCTATTCTTCAGAAGCAGTCGACAGACAGACAACCCAAGAAGGCACCACCACCGTGCAGCAATGACTCCTGATCATATTATGCTGTAGCAATGCTATGTTACTTTTGAATAGTAGGAATATTTTCATATGGGAAACCTTATGAATCTGAGCTGCTCAGAACACCTATAAAGCTTTGATGCAATTATTAAGCTTTCATCCCTAACATCAATGAAGCGGTGCTGCCCCTAATAATGAAGTTAAAACCAATTAGGGTATTATTGTACTCTTACTGCAATTCATTTTCAGTGAAAAGTTCAGTTGTGTTATATGGGCACTGAGTCAATCTTATGAAATGAAGGGGTCCTCTGTGTCCCACCACTACATTGAAGCTCAATACAGTCATTAGCTTTATATATTTTTCTTTTGGTTACAACTTTTAGAATGGAAACTCTCCACAGCCTCATTTTCTAAATCATCCCATGCCTGATGAAATAAAAGCGGAATTACAGTGTGTCTTGTTATTCTAGTCCCCGCTGCAGGTCTCCCCCCCTCACCTTGCAATATCCCCAAATCTTTTCCCAGTGCCTCTCCACTCTTGTGCTTTCAGAGCAGTGGACAAATACCAGATTCCAAGAGAGGTGCTGGAAAAGAGTCAGCAGAAGTTCTCCCAGAGGGAGCCAACTTATGAACTATAACCCCCAATAGGATGAGTAAACAGAAAAATAAGATATGCAACTTTACCATTCCAGCCCAGACGGGTGCTCTCGTTTTACTCAGCGCTGTTTGTGTTCTGAAGGTGCCATCCATTAATCCACTGATGACACACACTGTAGCAAAGGCTATCTGCAAGAACCCCAGCACAACCATACTTTTCTGGTTAAAGATGAAATATCTGTAGCGATCCATTACAATGAATCCACACGTGAACTTGTGTGTGTACACACTGTGTGATCTTAGGAAGAAGCACAAGGATCCTTCAGGAAGAGTCAGCCTAACTGTTTTTCCTAAACAGAAGGAAGAAGGTGCAAGAGGATTAGCACTTCAACAAGCATCATCTGACAAATTGCTGACATACCTTGCCATTAATAGCATGAGGATCTGCTATAGTAGTGCAGCGTCAAACATACAGCTTTGCCATGTACATGGAACTTATCTTTTTACGGTTGCCAGAAGATGTGGGGAAAAATACAAGAATGAGAAAAGTGGATGTCAAAGTCACTCACGCACCACAAAAGCTTTGTTTTTAAACACACACAGTAAGGTGTTTCTGGATATAGAGAATTACCTAGACAGATAAATCTTTCTTACAACCTCTGCTGCAATTTTTTTCCCCTTTAAAATTATCAGACAACCAGTAGAACATGCAAGATCCAGTTTATCCCTAAGCTTTGCTTAGAAGCCAGGTTTTGTTCCCTTTCAGCGATGACCTGAGTGGTCACTCCTTGGAGCAAGGATCAGGGATTATACTGCTCTAGTGTTTAAAATAAAAACTGCTAATAACTTTGCTATAACAAGATTCAGATTGTAGCATGTTTTCAACATTTTAAATGTATTGTCTCCATATTAAAAAAAACCTAACTGTTGCCCCGATATTACAAGCCTATCCTACTGTTCGATTTAGCAATGCTTAATACATTTAAAAGGACAGGATTCCAGCTAGTTCATGACCTCCAGAAGTCCAGGGTTTAATCTGCAAATGTCCTAACCTCACTACAATTAAATGACATTAAGGAAGCTAAACATTTAAAGAAGTTTAGATGCCTCATATGAATACACACGCTAATGACATTTCAGCCTGGCAGCTTGCTGTAGAATAACATTAGTTGACCTTCCTAGTCATCCCCACAATACACACAGAAATAAAGAACAGGTTCGCAGGAGTTTTCAAATTTTACAGTCCACATTTTCACACAGAGTCTCATGAACCTCCTGTTCACAATTATGCAGACTATATCCCATTCCTCTGACAACTATAGTAATTACTTATGTGGACATTTAACATTAAGAAAATAAGTGCTAAAGCTATCTTAATACAATTCTGTAACTGAAAACACAGAGCTGCCCCATGTGATCAGCCTGCTCTCTACTTACAACCTGCAAGAACTCTGTGGTCCACAGTTGGGGAACTTCATTTCTGTAAGTCTTTGCTTTAGCTCAGTACTTCCAAACCAGGAAATAAACATGGATATTTGTCTGATCACATTCATATACATTCACCAGCTATCATAATGAAACCTGCAGTAAGGACCCGCTCCAGCAGCAACCCCTCTTAACAATTCTACAGAGCCTACTTTAAACAAGGTTTCCAGTATAGTTTAGTTTGACCTTCAGAATCCACCACAACTAGACAACTAAATTTTGCTCATTCTGGGAGCATCAGGAATATTACTGTACTACTGTGAGAGAAGCTGAAAATGAAACTGGTGCGTTGCTTACTTTGTAATTTTCAGCTCAATCAACATTACAAAGTTACCGTTTTAAAAATCTAAAAGGTGTTAACATAAATAAGTAATTTTTTAAACCTAGTGACTTTCCTTTAAAGGAAAGTCCTTATCGAATGATACAAACTATCCTTCTTGTCCCCAGCACAGAGAGTTAGGCACATGGCTCAACATTTCCAGTCCCCACTAACCTAGGAATGGAACTGGGGGCAGACATTGGATTCTCCTACAATACAAAATATTACTGGGCCAGACTTATTCCCCCTTTAGCATCAGTTGTGAGTGGTAAAGCATATGATGATTTAATTTTGAAGAGGATCTTAAAACGGTGGTGCTCATACCAAATTGTTATCAAGAGTATAGCGCAGGTGTTTTGGACATTTATGTCATGTTGTTAAAAGATTAGTCAAAATTTAACTTGGAAAAGGTATATTTTAACAACATACATCTTTAAACAAAACTTTTTAGCCAATCAGTAGTGATGCCGAATTGCTTCATCCTACTGGTTTGATTTTTACCCCCAGTAGTTACACATATTAAAGTCAACAACAAAAAAGAAATTCAAAGGCTCACAATCTTTTTAACATATCTTGTTGGCCTAGGTGCTAGGAGTGTCTCCAATAAGTGAGATTTTTAAGGCCCTGGTATGCCTAGACAATTGATTAAATCAGCTGTCCACTAGGTTTTCTGGCTCTTGTATAGAAAAGCTTTACTTCCAGAAGAGAGGCCTTCCAGCCTGGAAGAGTGTTACCCACACAAACAATATGTTCGTCTAGAGTTTAACTCAGAATAAAGCAGCCTATCCAACATATGCTAAACCTTACTAGACTGAAAATCTGTTAAAGTCACAGAAAAGCTTAAAGCCTGGTCCTAAGGAACAGCTTCAACGAAAAAGAACCATTACCCAGGAGGACTGGAAAGGTGACACATGTTCTTCGTACTGCAGCAGAGAGTTTTCTTTTAAAGACACTCTTTCCTTACTTTAGCGTTAGGGAGAAGAGCAGCCCGGGTGAGCATACAGAGATGCAGTATCGTTAAGGCCATGCTGGGTTTGGGCGGGTGTGTACTTTTAGGACTAGAACTGCGCCAAGAAAGACAAAAATGGCACGATTGTTCCTGGAGGGATCTAACAGTCTGCTGGAGAACGGGGCCCCGCGCCCTTGGAGCGGTAATGAATTATTTTGCCCTTTTCTATAAGCAAACCCTGCGCGTGGCTGCCCGCCTCGCCCCCTGCGCGCGTCTCTGCAGGTTAGTCTTAGCGCAAGCCAAGGCCTTCGCGTCTGAACCACGCACCCACCACACCCCGTTCACCTGCCCCGGGGAAGCGAAGAGGAGCGTTGGCCTGACAGCCCCAGACAGCAAAAGCCCGTCGGGGCCCGAGTAAGCCGGGGGAGGGGAGAGGCGCGGCGCGCCCAAGGAGCCACCCGAGCCCTACGGGGAGCGGCCCCAAAGCCGGCCTTGCAGCTGGCCCGCTGCGCGTCCGGAAGGGCAGGCGGGAGCGAGCCCCGCCCCAGCCTGGGCCCAGGCCCCGGAGAGCCCCCAGCAGAGCGGGCAGGCGACGCGAAGGGAGCCGCCGGCCGGGGGAACGAACTCACCTGCGCTGCTGCCGCCGCCGCCTCCGCACAGCGGGAAGCCCCGGGTGCACCTGGGCAGGTGAGTCAGCGCGGCTGCTCCTGCTGCGGTGAGAGCCGGGGCCCCGCCCTCGCCGCTGGCTTTAACCCCTGCAGTGCCGCCCCCGGCAGCCACGGGCTGGTGTGCAAAGGCGCCCACCCATGCTCACAGCTCCCCAGGCAATGGATTGATATTGTCTGACTACTGCGGAGCTGCCAAGGCCCCGGAGAGCAGCACTGCTAACGTAACCGGCTTCAACAGGCCAGGCTGCGGTTCCAGGGCGCGGGCTGTTGGAGGTGGAGCAGCCTGCCCTCAAGGCTGACACCTTGAATACTGGGTGCAGTTCTGGTCTCCCCCTCTCAAAAGAAATATATTGGAACGGGGAAAGATACAGAGAAGGGCAACAAAAATGATGAGGGATATGGAACTTCCTCTGTAGGAGGAGAGGTTAAAAAGACCGGGACTTTCCAGCTTGGAAAATAGACAACTGAGGTCAAATGATAAGAGGTCAATAAACTCATGCACGATGTGGAGAAAGTGAATAAGGAAGTGTTATTTACTGGTTCAGCTAACACAAGAACTAGGGGCCACCTAAGGAAATTAATAGGCAGCAGGTTGAAAACAAACAAAAGGAAGTACTTCTTCACACAATGCACAGTCAACCTGTGGATGTTATAAAGGCCAAAACTATAACAGCGTTCAAAAAGAACTAGGTAAATTCATGGAGGATAGGTCCATCAGCAGCTGTTAGCCAAGATGGTCAGGGATGCAAGCCCGTGTTCAGTGTCCCTAGCCTCTGACTGCCAAAAGCTGGGAGTGGACCCCAAGGGATAGATCACTGCATGATTGCCTGTTCTGTCCATTTGCTCTGAAGCAGCGGGCATTGGCCAGTGTTGGAAGACAGGAAGGATACTGGGCAACAGGGACCTTTGGGCTGATGCACTATGGCCATTTTTATGACATTCTAATGCCTCTGCAATGGGCTCCTCACAAGCAGGCGAGGGAGATTATGGCATGGAGGGGGCTAGTGAATTGCTGGAGGCTGTGCATGTGGAGCATTCATGTGGAGTTGCTTTTGATAGCTTGTCACACACCCCTCACACCTCTCAGCTGAGCCAGGAAGGCCCCAGGCTAGTAAGGGAAGCCTTGAGAAACTACTCTTGGCAAGAGGCAGGGCGCGTAAAGGGTGGTCTCTGCTTCTCGAGCAGCCTTACAGAAATTTGTGGAGCAGAAGCTAAAAGGCAACCATACCCCACCCCAGCAGACTGCTTCATCTCTTCGCTGGCGCACAGCTACTGTCCCAGCAGGCAAACAGCAAATATATTCAGATTGTTTAGCGGTGCCAGGTCTAGTTATTGTGCAAGAAAAGCTCTGCCCTGCCTGGAGGAGCACATGGCTGAGAGCTTTCACAAGAGCTAGGTGGGAAGGTTAGAGCCTTGCTCTGCACTGCAGTCCTGTCCACAGCAGCCCTAGGCACCTGGTGAGGCAGGAACCATGGCCAGCTGCTCTTCTCTCCACCCTGCTGAACACACACTTCTAGGCATTGTGGCTTTGTAATATGCACACAACCCTCCCCTGTGCATGGGGAGAGATCACCATTCTTGTACATTTGGGACCGATGTCCACCTTGTGTCCTTGGCACTATTCAGGTATATCTTCCAAGGGGGGCAAATTCCAGTCCCCACATGTCCCCCACTTTCCTCCCACAGGGATTCCAGGTCTCCTACACCCAGCTGGAATCTCCTCCCCCCCACCCCAAACCAAATAAGCCAGTGCCATCAGGAGTCAAGTTCTTGGCAGACTCCCCTGCTCTCCACCATATAGGAACAGCCTCCCCCTCTGCCAGAGAGGTGCAGCCAGGCCAAATTTCAGTGGCATTGGTGTTGCAACCTGATGCACAGAGTCACACTCACTGATGATCTGGCCCTGCCTCTCCATTTGTATGGGAGGGGCAGCCGGGTCAAATTTCAGTAGCACCGTGACCACATCAGACAGCTCTGGCAGCAACCTTACTGATTCAATATAGGACCACTGCTTGTAAGTGATCAGGCCATGACCCCCTCAGCTCTGTAGCCTATGGAATTTTGGAGGGGGGTTGCTACTGCCATCAACCCCTTCCTCCCCAATTAGCACTACTGCTTTCTACCTAGGTTTCCAGATTGAAGAGCTAGGGGGAAATATTACCTTAAAAAGATGTCAATCTGGGGCTTTCACAATTCCATCCTCTCTTGTTTCTCTTACTTCTCTGATCCTCTCTTCCCATAGGATCTCTTCTCTCCCCTCCTCCCCAGCCTGCAGCTCTCTTATAGAAAACTCCATGTTGGGGTCACTCCTCTCCTCCCTCTACGCCTCCAGGTGACATCATCTGCTCTCACAGCTTCCAGTGCTATTTCTATGCCTGTCTCCCTCCAGTCAACCCAACTTTGCTTGGCCTCTCTAACATCTCCTGGATGTCTGTCAACTTAAAATTAAATGTACCCAAACTGAATTCCTTGTATTCCCTCCCATACTCTCCCCATGCAATCAATTGGTTACTGTTGACACCACCACCATCTTCCTTGTCACTCAGCCCCATAACCTTGGTGTCAACACCACCCTCTCTAAACCCACACATCCAGGCCCAGTTCAAATTTCTCCCTGCACAATATCTTCAAAGCCTAGACTTTTCCATGGCAATAGTTAAAACTCTCATACATCTTTCCAATTTCTCTTGATTAGTGCAACCTCTTCCTCCCTGGCTTTCTGTGGCTCCATTCAGAATACCGCAATTAGCCTCTTCCTCCCCCACAATTCTGACCATGTCATCCTTCTAAGTTCCTCTACTGCTCCATCTTCTCCACTGTAACAAAAACAGGTTTATTTTTAAAGGATTGTAACCATTTAGTGCCTTCCTCCTTTTACCCACTTTTCCGATTTATTACATCACCCTCTAACTTCCTCCACTTTGTACACAAAGGCAGTCTCCTTGACCTGTTTGTCCACTTTTCCCACAACCTCCTGTTGTGTTTTTTCCCCCCATATACCATCTCCCAACTGGACTCTAAAGCCATTATAATCAAGATTTCAGTGCCCTGTACCATAGTAATACAGTAGCAGTTTTAAGCCTCTATAGACCACCACCTAAACACTAAAATTGTACTGATTAAACTATTGCTTTAGAAAGAGATTTAATTAAATCAGTGCAATCCTCTTGTGTGAGCCCTCTTAAAAATCCGTATCAGAATGGGTAATACTGATTTAGCTTAATTCTTAAATGGTATGGGGCTCAGATGCTCATTTAAGTTTTCTAATTTCTTCAGGCTACACCACCACACTAGTTGAGGAGTGTGCCAAATTTTAAAATAGGAATACTGATTTTTTTTTTTTTTTAAATAAAAGGCAGACCTTTTCCTTACATGCAGGAAGTTTGGGATGAATACCCGTACAAAACTGTAACCGACAACATCCTCCCCAGTAATTGTGTTAAGCCAGTCCTTTTCCAAGTTTTGTCACTGACACCGTCTTCCAAGCGGCTTCATGATCTGGGTATTGGTCAAGTGTGGTAGCAGCCCATTTCTTCAGTTATGGATTATGGAAGTTCAACAGGCAGTGCGGAAGCCACACAGAGCAGAAAAAGGGCAGAGGTACAAGTAGTCTTCCTGTATACACCTGCACAGTGGACAGCATATCCACACAAAGACCAGGAAAATTTTTAAAAAAGTGGAGATCTCACAAGGCTGAGATAGGACAATAGCCTTGCTCCTTTCCACACCAACCAGATTCAAAGATCCCAGCCAGAAGGGACTATGGTGATCATCTAGTCTAGCTTGTATAACACAGGCCATAGAACTTCCACAAAATTCCGGGAGCGTATCTTTTAGAAAAACATCCAATCAGAGAATGAGCATCAGCATGAGTGAGTGGGGTGTGCATGGGGGGCAAGGACGGATGAACATTTCAATGGGTATCCCAAGTACTTGTAGCATTCTGGCTATATAAGGCAGGAAGCTTCTGTGGTTCTTCCCCACCTCCCCCATGCACACCACATTGACTGCAGCAGTAAGAGTTAGAGTAGAGTTCCAGCTACAACCAAACACTTCTAAAAACATTTTAAAAGCTGTTTTGGGTAAACAAAAATCTGCTGTGTTCTTCCAATGCACAAGACACACTTCCTGTTACTTTAACATGAAAACCTAATTCCATGGGAAAGTGACTAGTACAAGAAATGTTTTCTTGTTAGTTCACTATTTTGTATTAGTATAACATAGCCCAAAAGACCGCTGAAACTGGGGCAAATTCTACCTATGCGCCACCAGTAAATATGGTTGCAGGGATCAGAGCTGCATCAGAGTAATATAAATCACGTAAAACAGGGCAGAGTGTTGGCAGTCCAAGATTTTATATTAAAAAAAACCAAGAGAACAGAGATTGTTCTGTTTGAATATTTTAATACCTGCATTGCTTTCATCACGCAATTAAACAGTTTGTAAGATTCATTTATCACAAATGTTTGTCAATATTTTTCCCCAGAAACATCTTTCCTACATCTGGGCACATGCACCCAAACACACTGTATAAAAAACCTCATTCATAACATGAGAGGAAGGGCAGGCATCATTCATGTAAACATCTTTCTTTAGAGTTATCCATTGTTTTAAAAGTCATAAATAAACCTAATGATGTTCAATAAGGCTCACAGTTCTAGTACAAATGTCATAAAACACCTATCAAGTTCTGTATACAAGCTAATTATTGTGGGATTCACTTCTCAAGTCACATGTAAGCTTACCCCCAGACTGGATTCTTTAGCATACCCTAGAATTCAGAGACCGAACAATTGTGGCCTAAAAAGTGTAAAAATAGCAGAAACTGTCAGAGCTGGCAGCTTAGATAACAACTGGAATTGTTTCCAGTCTCAGTTTTAGTTAACTCAGTACAGTAGTTATTTTGAAATAAAATTAATTACAGTTGAAAAAAGTTTTATAGGAGAAGACGGAGAATGAAGCTTTTGTTATATAATGCATATAACTGAGGGACAATTGAAAGGTTTGTCTTAAAGATGTGATTGGCCATGGTATTGAAATGATTATGACAGTTATATGCAACACTACATACATATTCTCTCTCAATAGCTTATCTATTAGCTACTGTAAGGATAATATGCTGCATCTCCAAATTTTAAAAGTTTCATGTACTCATTTTCAGTTATACTCAGATCTTATAAAAAGACACTCTTGTAAATCTGATTTCAAATAGAGGGGAACATTTTTTTTTTAAAATATATTCATTCTACCATGAAAATATTTCATACAAACATCTATTTACATACAAACATGTTAAAACTTGTGAAAAGGGTTTCCCACACCTGTGGTTTTATGGCTTGAATATTTCATTGCTTTGAATTTATATACCTAGTTCCTTTGAAAAAATAATGAAGTCTATTTAAAAATCAAATGTATTTGAAATAAAATTAGAGAAGGGCAGCTTCTGCTGAACTGGAGGGAAAAAGACAGACACAAGAAGGATCCACTGGATAGTTAGAAATCAGTGTTCAAAACCTTTGATCTATGACAGGTAAACATACAACCATCAAATCGTGCAACAATTTTTTAAAAGTCATTTGGAATACAATTCATAATCACTACTTCCAAAATATAGTTCTAAGGCTGCTAGTTCCATAGAGATATCCCCAGATTCTCCACTGGTTTAAGTAAGTGCAAATACATTGATTCCAGTGGTGTATGCTTATATCAGATGGGTGAAGTTGGTCCTCTGTCTCAAGTTGCCCATCCAAATACTCGAACATTAGGTTACTTATGATACTATATACATTGCCCCTGTTTTTTTTAAGGACCATGTTTCAGCTAAATGGGAAATAGTGCTTTCCTTTTTTTTTTTTTTAAATAAAGTTATCTGGTACCATTGGACCAAATTGAGAGGTGGCCTCCAGAGGCATGTATGGGCAGAGAGCTTTAGGATACATCTGTTGTGCAGATGAAATAAAGCCACAAAGAATCTGATCTGGGGAATCCCGTACTTCTGACCACCACCAATGTCCTCTCCAAGGGGATGTCAAGTCAAGTGAAAGTGGTCAAAATCGAAAGCTTTTCAAGGCAGAGATAATGCCTTCCTGTGTTTTAATACAGCCACTAGTGCAATGGGGCTGCAATCCTGATTGGCATCTTCGGGTTCTACTGCAATATAAGTGACACCCACAAACTGCAGCTGGGTAAATGGGACCACACAGTATGAATGAGTAGGGTCCAAAGCCAATGGAAAAGGGAAGCAGATGGGCTACATCTACCACTAACCACAGACATCCAGCAGTAGCTAGAAGCAAACTAGGTGCACAGGCTGTTCTGTGCCTGAAGCACGTGGTGGTGGTTGTGAATCCCCCTGGTAGTCCTGTGAGTTCTCTTGTTCCTGTGTGAACAAAGCAACATTATTGTGGCTCTGATCCCTTGTTTGGGATTGTATAATGATAGTCTCCCCTTTAATTTTAAGGCCTTTTAAGGCTTAAAACTCTATTCACTCCATAAATGTCTAGGTTCTCACAGCACAGATCATCATGGAGGTGGAGATCATCAAACAAGGTCCCAGATGATCTTTTGACTGTCTGTTTTACCATTGAGCAGTTAAAAGTAGATCAGAACTTCAGAAAGGCAGAATGAAGTAGAGAATTCATGTAGTCAAATCTTTCTAACCCATTCCACTTTCCACTCAGGTTGACTAATGGTCAGCAAAACCCAGCTCCAACATGATTTTGATTTTCCAAAATTATCCCAGCTCAGATTTGTCAGGTTGACTTTTGTGAATTAATTCCTCTTAACTTGAGCAAAGCTCAGCGTGACACCCTCTTCAGATTTGTAGTTAAAATGGCCAAAACCAGAGGGAGGTTCAACAGATACAGGAATGCAAGGTGGCCAAATTATGGCATCAGAATCTCCTGGAAACCCCTCAGAATCCTTAAAAGGCATGTGTTGAGCATGACTAAGAAAAACAGCCTAATCCCACTTCCCTGTTCCTGAAGTCCACAAAATACACCTAACAGCTAACATTACAGTTCAGAGCCCTTCTTCTCATGCTGCTTTGGCTCTTCTACAATTACTAGGTCTTTCAGCAACCTCAAGTTCCTCGATTTCTCTAGTTTCATAAGAGACTTGATGCTAGCTCTCCACAAACTACTGGACTCCTGATTACAATGACAAGCTGCTGTCTTGGCAGTGCTTGGTCCTAGCCAGATTACCTGGCAGAAAGACAAAGGCGATCTAGGGCACAAACCACCATAGTATTTAGGTTGAGGACTGATTTGCAAACTGCTTTATGTGCTGCTCCTTCATAAGGAGGAGCTGGGGCAATCATCTTATTACAGATACTTATTTATGGGAAGATTTTGCAGACCCTGATACAAACAAGGAGGCTGGAATTGGAGTCACACCCAAATCACAATGAGCATCTAGGTGGGAACTACATATTCTGCTGTGCCATCCTCCAGGAATAAAGAATACTATGCCACGTAGTAAAGCAGTGTTCCCTGGACAGCATGTGTCCCTATCTGCAGTTCATCTGCCTTCAATTTCTTGTAATAGGACATGTCTTTGCCAGGCTCTGAGCACAAGAGTTTGCTGTCCTCATGTGAATCTAACTATTTAGATTTTGGTTTAATTACATATTAGCAAAACAGTAAATGTATCCATTCTCCTGTGGGTCACTTTACATAAAGACTACTTGCCTAGAACCAGAGAGAAATTTTCTGTGTAGGTCTCTTAAGTGCCACTACTCAACTCATTTCACAAAAATATTTTACCTGAAGGTTCCACAAGTTTATCTGCAAGGTCTAGAATGGATTAACAAATTAAACTGCAGGCTACCCATGTAATTCTGAACAATCAAAGGTTATTGAGCCAACAAGGCCATTGAAACAAATGAATATATATCAGACTGCATTTCAAGCCAAAGTCAGTGTCCCTGTAAAAGAAATGGGTATTTACACCAGCAATTTCCAATCCCCGAGAGCCCACAGGAGAAATGAAAAAGAATCAGACCTGACTCAAAACAAAGATGTTGATGTTATAAGATGTGTAATTGGGGAAGAACCAGCAGGAGGATCAACAGTTTCTAATGGAGCAGGGAGTAGTATAGCAATGTGAAGAGAGAGACTAGGCTTTTGCTTATCATGATTATGGCACATCCTCAGACTTCAACATCCTTAAATCAGTACTTGATAATCTACTTGCCCAACACCAAAATGAATGGCTTTAGAAAAAACCAAACAATTAAGACCATTATTTTGGCAACCTGCAGGCTTAATTCTCTATTTTTGCATTACAACAATCAAGTCTGTAAGCAGCAGAAAGCATTTGTCTAATGTTTGCCTTAAAAAACAAAACAGATCACCTCCATGAACAAAGTTCATGGGAGACAGCAGAGGCAGGAATCAAAGTGAAGCAAGAGGACTGTAGCAGACAGAACACCTTATACAAGATTTTCCAAGTGACATGGAAATGTAAGCAACCTCCCTATGGACAATTACCTAGAGTAAGTCAAATCAGTTTGCTATTCATTCATAGCAGAGTTCAGCCAGACCATTTTTGTTTCCCATTGAAACACAACCCTAATTTTCAAGATCCTTTCAACAGTTTAAAGGAAGACATATAATAATATGTCTCTAATAAAGCAGCAGTTACGCCTCAACATTGTGATGCTCTTAAAATGTTGATCTGTGTGGAGGCAGGAATAGTTCTAACATTCATATTTCCTTTTGAGAATCATCTGCTGAAGTGGTATTGTCAATCAGCCTTTGACAACTCTCCACTAGGTGTGAGGATCAGTTTGGTCTTGGCATACCCAAGCTGAGTCACCAAAATATCATCTATGTAGGCTACCTGCCATATATGAAGAAACACCAATGTGCCTACAGTCTCCAGAGTGAAGGAGTGGGTGTTGAAAAAGCCTGCATTCTGATCTTTGCTGGGAGAGTGCCATGGAACCCAGGGCATAGACCCACCAACTGAAGATTAGCTTCTGTGCAAGCCTAAATGTCAAAGTCCTGAAAAGGCTTTGTGATCAACAATTGTACGAGCTAAATAAATAGAGCCCCAAATTAAAGAGGGCCTTACTTAAATTCCCTAACTTTGTATGTACACCACATTGAGGATCCTCACAGCATAAAATAGCAACATCATTCTTGTGTGTCTTTGGTCCATCCAATACATTCTCTAAAAACATCTAGTTCCTATACTGTCAGATGCTTTTCTCTATTTGAATTGGAAACCTGTATTCATACTAGTTTTCAGATCCAAGAAAACTGGATGGGTAGCTCTCAACTCTTAAAGCAACAGATCAAAGATGCTACTGCTGTTGTAGAAATTTAGGTCTAATTTTCCCTAAAATTTTTGTATGTCACACGCGCAATTCTATACTTATTTAAAAGTAAGCATATTGAAAATGCATTTTAACTGTTCCTGAACTACTTAAAACCCCCAAACAAAAAGGTCAGCACGATTGTAGATGCCCAAGAAGGCCCGGATTATCTAAACTGAAATGGTGGCTTTATTAATCTCTTCTACAACATTAGGCAAGACTTGTTAATTTCCAGATGAATGTTCAGGAGCCCGTTATCTGCTGAAGTAGATCTATAAACAAGAGAAGCTGACATTTTCTAAATGTCTCTTAACAATAGTGACTGATGTTTTTACATTAATTGTTTCAGTCTTTCAGTAAAGCCCCTTTTGCAGTTGCTATTTGAATCTTAGTATGTCACCTATCATTAAACTCATTTACTATGCCTCAAAATGAACAAGACCAGTATGGACCATATTCTCTGCAGATGTTATACCAGTGGAGACGGTGACCCTCTATACTAACCCAGGACTACCTTCTGCCTGCAGATGCATATACTTCTACTGACTTCAAAAGAGAAATATGCATTCAAAGACAGAATTCAGCCTTAAGAATTAGTAGCTCTGATAAGTGAGACATAGAAAGAAGAAGTCCCCCAGACACCATCCAATGCTTCCCCCCTCCCCAAACGTAGGTGCTGGAAGTAAGGGTGCTGGCTTAAAGTGTTTTCCTTCATATAGATGGTTTACAGTTTGGTACGATGGCTCTCCGCACCCCCACAATTTAGTTCTAGCACCCTTGTTCCTGAAAGTCAATCTTAAAAATAATAATAAAATCAAACCCCACTTTCTCATCTTTGAACATCTTCATGCAAATACATGTTAATTCATGTGCGATAATCATAATTAAACAGTGTAGCCCAGCCCCAAAGGCCAAACACGTGTTTGTTTTGGACATGAACATCACTAAAACTATTTATATAAAACGCCACAAAGATCTATACACAGCACTCTCTCTCTCAAGTACACAAACCTTTTTCACTTGTCAGAAAGGTTTTCTCCTGCAAGAGAGGATTTGTAAAAAGAACAACGCTCAGATAAGAGGACCAGGGAATTAAAAACCCAGCCTCCCATACACCAATAAATAAACTGCTCTATTGCAAGATTAAGATCAAAGGTTTAAAAAGGCAAATTACACTATTAGAGAATATCAAAATATTATCATCACAAACGGCATGTATGTAAAATGCAGTCACACAGTAATGCCTAGGCCGTAGAAATAGTAACACTGAAGTCTGCTGACTAGAAGTGAATGATCTTTTCATTTTCGGTCTAATCTTTTGGCATCTTTGCATATGGTGCAGAATTAGATAAAAGCTACTAAAAATATCACACTGCCTTGTATAGAATATTTAATAATTCTTTCAGATAAGACTGGTGCAACACTAGCTAATTTAAAATCGGCTATGAATAACGCAGTCAAACCTAGTTAGTACGCAAGAAACTGGTTTCTAACACTGAATGAGAGGTTATGATGCAACAGCATGAACAAATCCCTGGTTGTCCAGTTTTCAGTATAAAGGTAGTGCATAGATCAAATTTTCTATTTCAGTTTGCTGAACTGAGAATTTTCCTGCATTTCACTTCTGCTGGGCAGCCTCGAAGGCTTTCAGTTCCACCTGGTACCATTCTGGTGCTTCTGGCCCATTCTGCCCGATGGGATTGTGATCATATCCATAAGCCACTGTTAATTCTTCATCCTTCTCCACAGCCCTGATGGTGCGTATACACTTGATTGGGCCAAAACGAGGATGAACAAACCTAAACAATGAGGAGTATGCACTGTAAATTTTAGCCCTTTAGTAAACTTTTTTTTTTTTTTAAACACTAAACCTTCAAATGTAAATTCACGATCCCCTGCCACACAGACTCTTTTTTAAAACCCTCTAATTAATATTTAAGCCATCAAATCAGTCTTGTGCCTCAAAGAGTTGTTTGGCACTTAGCAATATTTATGAAACCTTGATTTACATGAATTTTAAGAAATTGTTTAAGGAGTTACTGCCTTGAACTTCAAGACTTACTCTGGTGTAAGATTTAAAAAAGGCTTCAAATACTGTGTCATGTTACATCAAAAAAACAACTCTGAAACTGTGACTTGGGTATTCTCAATATTCCTGTAAGATACTGATGGTCTCAAAAAAAGTAGTGTCCGATTTGTGCAGGACTTACAACTACCTTCATAATAGGACAACAATGAATATTATTTGCAACAGGGGAAGTCAATCATCCATGTTTATCTACTACAGGTTATTTACAAAATGTTTTACAAGAGCACACTTCTGCTCATCTTCCCCAGGGACTCACTGTAAGCAAGGCAGTTTTTTAATCTGTAAGTGTCCAACCCATTATAGTTGTAGGTAACAAAAGAGTACTAGAACTTTTGGGGGGGGGGGGGGGAGGGGAGGCAGAAACACCCCAAAACTAGTTTTTTCATTTTTTGTGGATTTTTTTTTTTTTAAACTTTGACAGCACTTTGTATAAAAAAGATTTCACTGTTTCCCAGGAACAGTCGACATTATCCAAAACTATTTTTAACTGTCAATTTTTTTTTAAAGTGCCCCCCCCCCGAACATAATGCAGAAGTTTGAGAAGAACCAAAGGTCTTGGGCTCAAAATCAGGCAAAAGAGAGCCAAGCAAGCAGCACTATTGTTTTCACGTGAACAATGAATAAGCAAATATTGACTGGATGTGTAGAATTCACTCAAGAGATGTGAAAGAGTATAGTCATGAGTTTTTTAATTTGCCCTTCCTGTATGTACTATTTTCTGTCTAGGTAGGTTGATTCAATAAGTTCAAAATATTAATCACTAAATTAACAGATTCTAAGGGTGATCATCTAGTCCAAGGATTCTCAATGAATTTTTCTGTGGCTTCAGAGTGCAGCCATCAACTCTTGCCGGTGGCCGCTGTTCTAATTTTAACTAAAATTCCTAATTAAGTTTAAGACAGACAAATAAATATGCACATATACATGTCCAAATCATTACAATTTATTTTTTGGGGATTTTTTGCAGACAAAAATATAATGTACACTTGTCTCTATTCTTTATTAGACCAGAACAGAAACACAAATAAGGTGCTTTGCACGTTCTTGTCTTTTTTATTGTTTATTTTACTTTTTTGGTTGCTTTTTTAAAGACTTGCTAGCTAGTAAGTCTGCTGCTGTGAAAAGCAATATTAACAAACATCACTTTTCACAGCAGCAGATTCACTCAGCCCTGGCATGCCCAAGAACAAATCAAGCCCTGGATGGGGAGGTGGGTAGGCAGGCAGTGGGGGCCAGAGGTGATGGGGAGAAAGGACAGGGGGGCTGAGGGAGAGCCCAGAGCTGGAGCCTCCTGCCCACCCCAGGGAAGGTGAGGAATCCTACTCGTCCAGCATTTGTCTCTCTAGATGGGGGGCAGGACCCAACCCCCGCTGGCAGCCTTGGCAGAGGGGTCACTGCTTTGCCTCCATCACTGCTCAGGAGGTTGTGGCCACAAGAAAAAGCTCCTGGTGGCCACATGTCTGACTTCCTGTATAACAGAGGCCATAGAACCTCCCCAAAATAATTCCTGTTTGAGCTAGAATGTATCTTATAGAAAAAAAAAATCCCAAAATCCATTAAAAATAGCCAGTGATGGGGAAACTCCCCACTTAAGTTGTTCTAGTGGTTAATTACCCTCATTGTTAACAGTTTGTGCCTTATTTCCGGTCTGAATTTGCCTAGCTTCAACTTTCAGCCATTGGATCTTTTATACCTTTGTCTCTTAGGCTAATGAGCCCTCTTATCAAATTTCTGTTCCCCATGTGGGTACTTACAGCCTGTGATCAAGTTACCTCTTAACCTTCTCTTTGTTAAGCTAAAATCAACTGAGCTCCTTGAGTCTAATCACTATATGGCATGTTTTCCAATCCTTTGATCGTTCTCAGTGAGGGTTGCGTTTGGGGGTGCGGGCTCTGGGGTGGGGCCAGAGATGAGGAGTTTAGGGTGTGCGAGGGGGCTCTGGGCTGGGTGGGGGGAGTGGTGCAGGCTCTGGAGTGGAGCTGGGGATGAGGAGTTTGCGGTGAAGGAGGGTGGTCCAGGCTGGGATCGAGGGATTCGGAGGGCAGGAGGGGGATCATGGCTGGGGCAGGGGTTGGGGTTTGCGGAGAGGCTCAGAGGTCCAGGCTCCGGGCAGCGCTTACCTCAAGTGGCTCCCGGAAGCAGTGGCATGTCCCCCATCCGGCTCCTACGCGGAGGTGTGGTCAGGCAGCTCTGCACACTGCCCTGTCCACAGGCACCGCCTCTGCAGCTCCCATTGGCACACCGGAGGGAGCCATTGGAGCATGTAGGAGCCAGAGAAGGGCCATGTGCTGCTTCTGGGAGCCGTGTGGAGCGGCCCCCAACCCTGCACCCTGGCTGGAATGGGGAAGGCCCCAGGCCCTGCTCCCCAGCGGGAGCTCGAGGGCTGGCTTAAAATGGCTTGCCCACCCCATGTACCCAGTGTTAATGGGTGCCATAAAAATATTTTTATTTATTTATTTGCTCTATAGACCATTGCAGAGGCACTTGAGGCTGTGGCTGTGCTGAGGAGCTGGCAGGGGCTTCATGTATCTCCCATTTTCTCCCCCCCCGCCCCCAACATCAATAGGGTTCTGACCATTTATTTCCTGTAAGATTCCCTGACATTTGGAACATAATATCATATGCAGTGATCAGAAGTGGTGTGCAAAAATAATTGAAGACAAATAGGGAAATGTTGAGTGCAAGACCTTTGCAAGTTTGGCTGAAAATATATGTAATTATGTTGTTAAATTGGCGAGGATTCAGAGAAGAGCACCCCCTCCTGCACCCTAACCCCAATTTTGTGAGCATTCATGGCCCGCCATATAATTTCTATTCCCAGATGTGGCTCTCAGGCCAAAAAGTTTGCCCATCCCTGTGCTAGCATAACAATACTCCTATTTTATCTCTGCCCATTCTCCCAATAGCATTTAAAATGTTGGAACCCTGAATAACTTCTCTCAGATAGAAAGGGGGGGTGGGGGGAGTGAAGGAATGTGGGGGTGCACATAGCTGTTGGCATGGGGGACCCTGTTGTGGGTGGAGGGGAGAGTATGGGCCACCCAGAACCCCTGCCATGTAGGAGGACCCTGGAATGAGTGGCACAAAACCTCTGGTGAGGGAGACTGGAGACCCTGACATGGCAGAAAAAGGGAATAGGGGCCATAGAGAGAGTTGCTGGTGTTTGGAGGAGGAAGTTGCGAGGAGTCCCTGGATACAGAGGGGGAAAAGGGAGGGATACAAGGAGCCCCTGGCATGTGAAATAAGTTTGGTCTGTACAAGCTACAAAGCATATTCCCCCCCCCCCCCCCCACACCTTACTATATTGTTTTAAAATATGTACATCCTTACATGTTTGTAGATGTCAACAGTTTTTCAGCTACTGAAGAGTACTAGAAAAATTCTTATTTTTGAGGCTTCGTGTTCCTAAATGATGCACTGTAAAACATTCTCTGTCAAATGCTAGGAGTGAGGCAGCCATGGCCCTATCCTTGGACAGCTAAGATTTATGTTTCAGCCAATGACGCTGTATTTTGTGTATTTGAGAATCAATGGTCAGACACAAACGCATAATAAACATGCAATATAATTCTAAACCTCTAAACATTGAGGGCAGGTTCAGATGTTGAGCACCTGCAATGCCCACTTGGTGCAAGTCTCCGCTCCAGTACATAGAGACTGCATGTGAACCCGATGAAAGACTCTTGGATCCAGAGAGTACATCCGGCCATCTCAAAACATTGTACAAGCACAGTGCACTATAGTGCAGCAATCTCACCTCTGCAGCGTTTGGTCTGAAAAACAGGCTAATACTTACGGGTCATAGATGCAATTAGGAGTGAAGGAGTGGTTGGCCTTATGCCCCAGCGAGGCACAATACTTGGTGGCATGGTTGTAAGGCTCTGGCACATCTATGACTGTTTCATCATCCAGGGCTATTGTGTTTCCATTGAGGGCCCAGTCTCTGCTGTCCACCTGATTTGCAAGTTAAAAACCCAGCATGTCTGGTCACCTTTTATTTGTTTTCAAAAGTTCCAGTAAGCACACACACAAAAAATCTTACATGAAAACAGTTTAAAAAAAGCAATGAAAATTCAGACTGGTTATATTCCGCCTGCCGCCTTACCTCCTGGTGTGTAATTCGCACTCCATTGTAAAAGGACATAACCGTGCGCGATCCTGCTGCTATTTTAGAAAATAATCCTTCGCCAGCACTGGAAATGAGAGATGCATCAACATACACCCTAGAAAATACAAAGAAAGGGTAGAAATTGGATATTTTCTCGTTGTCACATTTGCAATCCTCTACACAGTATTATTACTACAGCTACTAGTGCAGAGGTTAGTAGTTCATGCCCTTTAGAAAATGCAAAAGCAAAAGAACCGAAAACCTAATAACATTTTACTATTAGAGAAACAGGAGGACTTTTCTTGGGACATAGTTCTTAGGAAAAAGAAGTTACTTATAATTTCATTTTATTGTTCAGATGACCACCATTTTCCAGTCTCCCCCTAATGATAGTTAAACATGCAGGGACCTCCAATCCTCACTCCATGACTAGTCCAATTGAAATTCAATGGGACTACTCATGTGTGCAAGGACTACTCACTTGAGAAAGCACTGTCAGGATCAGGCCCTAGAACGCCACGTTTCTAAACAGTCACTAAGACCCTTTTGCTACATCACACATTTAGATGTTTGTAATACCAGAAGAGGAAGATTACCATCAGGTATACAGCAAAACCTTGTAAAATGAATGGAATTAAGGCAGCGAAGACTAGCAGTTCTACATGCTGTACATTGAGAAACATAAAAAGGTCATGTTAGTGACTGACTGGAATCCAGCATTCTGTAGAGAAACGTGGCATGTCAACAGTCTCCCCTTTCCCCAGGGCTTATGTAATAAAGTACAAATAAACCCAATCCTGCTCACTTTATTCTGGTCAACAAGACTACTCAGATGAGCAGACTTTGACCAAACCTGAATCACTATGCTTGGCATACGCATCAATTTGAGACTGATTCTATGTTCTGAAAAAGGGAACAGTGTATTTGTGCCAGATCCTTTAAGATGATGAGCACCCTCAACTCCCCTTGAGCTTTACCTGGTAGGTAGGGCCCTTAATGAAGAGTTCTGGACTTCACTGACCATGACTTTGCAACTACATTTTTTTAAAGTCACTTTCAAGATGTTACCCAGAAGTATATTATGTCCATGTTCGGTCTACTAGATTGCCAGTTTTTCCATGTAAATCCAAAAGAAACTTCAGTTCAATTAAGTCTATGCTCCACATCAGTCAAGTTAAAGGTCCAACCTGGCAAACCCTTAGACACCTGACTAGTCCTGCAATTGTTCGTATAAGTGAGGGTTTGCAGGATCGGGTCCCTAAATGCACAGCAGACCAAGAAGTTTACTGAAAGATTTTTAAATGGGAAAAAGAAAAATTCTACCTCTCTGACTCGTAAGGATCAGGAAGAAGTGCATTTGTAGAAATGCAAGATGAAGTAGATTTATCAAAACTGTATACTGGGCCTAAAAATAAATCAATACAGGAATTAAATTAATGGACAATATTAAAAGCATTTCTCTCTTTTGTTAAAGGGACACGCATTCAAGACATTCAAAAGCAAATTAAGTCTGAAAGATGAGATGAACAAAAGAAGAAACATACTTAAAAAGGATATTCCACAGAGCTGCACTGAAAACAAAATACCTGAATCCTCAGCCAGTTACTCCTTCTAGATTTTTCTCCTCCCAGGCAACTGAAAATAGCATATTTTATATACAAGAGCTTTAAAAAAAACAAACAAAACAAAACAAAGAGGATCTCTATTATTAAAATTAGGGCCCATTTAAAAAAAAAAAAAAAAAAGAGGACTAATGGTTTGTGTGCCCAACTTGGACACCTTACATGGGCCAGACTTTGAGGAAGTGCTGAGCATCCACCCTCTGACAATTAAGCTCTTTCTAAAGTCTAAATTCTTGCACACTTGTATAATCAACTGTCTGATGTAATTTTGCCCCAAAATAAGCAATGCAGGTGGAAAAGGCAGGGAAAAAGCTGAGTATTTGAAAGTTTGATAAAAAGCTGTTGTCCATGGTAACCAAGTTCTAAAAATGGAGCTCTTCTTTCAGCTTTGCACACAGAGTGTAGTTGTATCCTATTTACAAAGCACAAACTGTACCCTCTCAGTTGGATTTTCTTCTTTTTAATTGTGCTATGCAAAGGTTTATCTACAATGTTTAAAAACAAAAGGTCACTGCTGTCCTCTGGCCTGTTTTCCCCCCTTTTTCCTAATGTTTAGGTTATTTCCAGACTGTTTAAGTACATATATCTTTGGGGCACAAAAGTAACAGTGCTAGGATAGATCATATTTCTACTAATGATCCTTTCTTGTCCACAACTCTAAAAATATCTACAACAATTAAAGAAACACCCCAAAACACTAATGGGTCAATTCACCATAGCCCTACACCCTATGTAATCATTTACCGCAGCACTGAATCGGTGTAAGATACTATCATTCTTACATTTAGCATTTTACGCCCACACACTGGTGTAAACGATGACACAAGTTGCAGGGAAATGGTGAATCAGATTCTCTCTTATCGAAAGAAACTCATTAATCCTGATGTCTATGTCCCATGCTCATTATTAATGCAGTATCGAAGGGCACCCAACAGTGTTAGTACTGATTTGTACAAACAAACCCAACAGATAGCAATACAGTTAGGACTGAATCATGACCCTTCCTTGCTTGTTTGTTCGCTCATTTTAACAATATGTCTGTCAACACGAAGAATCATTATAAGCTAATTTTCCAGCTGGCATGGGGAAAAAAGTGAATTTAAGGAGTGAACTGGATGGGTCAGATTTCCCAGACTTTTCCTCGGCCTTCCCCTCCCACTGTAACCTCCCACAGCATGTCTGCATTTTTCAGAGCAGTGGACAACACTGGAAATACACACCCACCCCACCTAACTTATAAAAGTCCTCATTAATGTTCTGTAATAGAAAAAAAATCTGGTGTTCTCCCTAATTGAATATTCCCCTTGAGGGTTTGTAAGGTCTGACTGGAAGGAGGAATCAGAGTATGGGGACTGAGGTGAAGAAAGAGAATGAGACACATAGACCAAAAGAAGATTTTTTTGGTCAGTGTACAAGCTGCACATCAACTAAACTTACTGCCTGGTATCAGTTCAAAGTGTGGCTTTCCCTCCTCTACAGATGTAAGAGTTGCCAGTTTTGCTTCTATCATTTCTCCATCTATGAATCTTCCATAATATGCAGTCTTCTCATCAGGGTACACATAGGCTATTTTTTCCCCCGTCATCTCCCCTTCTTCATTCACTTCTCCAACAAGGCTGCCTCCATCCTGAAAGAGTGTCCAAAAGAAAAAAGTTTTTAATTATAATATATAATAAAAGAGCTGGCTATAAAAATAAAGTGTCGGAGAAGGTCCTTGACATAGTTTACTGATAGGGTTAAAACTAGTTAGTAAGGAATCTATGTAGCCTTGATTAAAATAAGACACTTTTATTCCAAACTAAACTGTCCACACACAGATGCACACTGAAAGAACAAAAGGTGTGAATTAAAACTCATTTCATTATTTCAGTGCCAGGAGTAATTCCAATCAATGGAATTACACCAGAAAAAAAACTGGTGTAAAATCTGAATTAGGCCTTCTGTCTTGTAGGTAAGTAGAAGCCACAAGGACTTCCCTTCCACTTGAAACAAACATTGAGATTTCAAACAAGTAGGGGTAGCAGAGCTAGGCAGTGGCCCAGGGCACTAAAAACCTAATGCATCCTGCCTTGTCACATTTTGCAAAAATGGTTCAGTGCTGGGGGAGCGGGAATATGGGGGGGTGGGAAGAAGAGAGAGAGGAGGAGGAGGAATAAGAAGTGCTGCTTTGTATATTGTTATATGATGGTACATCAGAGGACTGAAGCCTATAAAGCATTATGGATGTATATTGGAGGTCTGGGAAGTAATTAGGAGTCGCACTGGAAGGAATGAACAGAATAAAAACTACAATGGAGACGGTGAGAGAAAAAACTAGAGGAAAGGCAATGAATTTGGGGAGAGAGAAAAGGGGACAATGGAAGGAAAAAACCATCAAGAAAACTGGAGAGGTAGGGAGAGAGTGGAATACCAAAACCCCAGAGAGAGAGTGCCTTGTCAGTTGCAGACTTTGAATCACCACTTCCAGCATTCAGGTGGAAAGAAGTGGCAGGAGCAATAAATAAGATCAACTCACCTGAACAAAAGGAAAGAAAAAATGAAAAACAAGAGACTAAAGAGAGTTACAAGTAATTATTTCTTTTACTACCAATGCTTCCAAGCAGCATTTATTTTTCAAAGTTTTCCATGGAAAAGACCCCTAGCTACCCCACCTCCTGATGACAGCTCCCAGCAATGTGAGCCCCTTTCCTTTTCAACTCTTCTTTCTTCCACCCCAACCATGTCATTTCAGCGCGAGAGACTGTTGCTGTGCCAGTGTCAGTCCAGAGCTACCTACTAGAGCTTACCTACTGAATACCAGGGAGCTTAAATGGGTTATAACTCCCAACTGTTGGGTATACTTTGCTCCTTCCATCCCCAAAATTACAGCTCATCAATTTTGGGAGAGACTTCTTCCTGGCTGCAGGAATGCCACAGAGAGAGAGAGACACTGGATTATGTACCATACTGCCCAACTACAATGGTTGTAGAGTTTCTAAGGCCTAGTCTTCAAGACAAAACTATCTTTAAACATGGGTATGGCTTAATGATGTTACAGGTTTTCTGTCCATACAGGTACGAATAAACCATGTTACAGCATATTTTGACAACAGCTATGTTTAAACAGTTATTTTTGGAGCAAAAATGGCATCTTAGAGATCACTTCTCATCCTAAATTCCATCCTGACAATTAATGCTAGCCAGACTGTTAGGAATGAACTTTCCAGGACTTGCAGCAGAGTTCTATCATTAGGAACTTGAAGGAAAAGTATGTGACCTTCATGGTCAGGTGTCTTTAATTTTTTGCTTTCACTTGCACTCTGTTCTTGATCACAGATAATTGCGATTGGTATTTCCCTGGCAGCCTCAATTGTAGTTTTAGTTACCTAATTCACAGACTAGACAGTAGTAAGTCAGGTTTTTAATTCCTTTAAGAAATACCCAATGGTCACAGCATTTGAGAGGCACTAAATATGCATACAGAAGTAACACAGAAGGAGCTGCCTCTTGCCTCGAGAGAATTCAATCTACTGGGTAGATAATTGTGTACAGAAGTCTTCCACTCCAACACTGCCTTTCATTTTCCACACCCAAAGTTCTTCGGGCCTTTGGTGGCATGCTACAGACAAATGTGCTGTACATGGTCACTTCAGGCCCTACTCAGCACTTACTCAGGCAAAATTTCTATGGACTTGAGTGGCCTGAGCAGGGAGTGCTGAATAGGGCTATTCATGAGTTAAAAAAAAGGAAGGAACACTACTGTACAGTCTATAATTTAGCACATTTTAAAATATTCCCTAGAAGACAAAGATTCCCAAAGAAAAGTCCCAGCATTTACTTAGAGACAGGAACAGGAAACCCTTGCTATTTTCTGGAACTAGGACTTTTTACCCCTAAAGGAGCGGTCATAGGGAACAAACCTTATTCTCTAAGCCAAGTTCATGGAGCCAGGTCTAGCAATATGTCTTGCAACAGCTAGAAAGAAGCTTCCTCCCTAGGCCACATAGCAGTAACATATTTCAGCCTATACGGCTTCTGTGCCCTTCTTTTATTCTCCAACAAAGAAAACAGGAGATCAGGCTTACCGGGTAATATATCCAACACACGCCATGTCGATTATCATCTTTGTACTGCCCTTTGAATATCAGTCGTCCATCAATGTCATATTCCTGGGCAGGTCCATTAAGTTCTCCATCCACATGCGTGCCATGAAGAACCCCTCCATCCTCATAAGTGTAGAGTCCCTGGCCTTGGAGAGCATCATTGACGTAATACCCTTCCAGTGTGCTGGTAACAAAGAAAAAGACAGATGGTGCAGTTGTTCCCCTCTTTTAAACAGAGCTCTTGAGAACTGAACAATATACTCAGTACAAACCTCATCCTCTGGGCATACTGCATATCATTTTAAAACCCCAAATCAAAAAACAAAAACAAACAAAAGCTAGTCTCCACTGAATTCTCTAGTTAAATAACACTTAGCACTTGTATTGTACTTTCATTGTCCAAGCACTTTACAGATGTTAATCATTCCATTGTACTGATTCAGCATTCTTGATCCACACTGCTACATTTTATAGATGGGGACACTGAGGAAGAGAGGTGAAGTGATTTATCCAAGGCCAAAGAGGGAATTCTTGTCAGAGCAGATTGCTTTTGGATTAGGATTCTCTCTCTTCTAACCCTATGCTCAGACCTTCAGATCCCATCTCTTCAAAGTCAATGTCTATACTACCCCCCCCCCGATCAACGCTTCGGGGATTGATGCACCAGGATTGATTTAGAGGGTCTAGTGAAGACCCGCTAAATTGACCACAGATTGCTCTCCAGTTGAGCCCAGTACTCTACCCTGAATGAGAAGAGTAAGGTAAGTTGACGGGTGAGTGTCTCCCGTTGACCCAGCGTAGCGTGGACCCCGAGGTAAGCCGACCCAGGGCTGGCTCTACTCAGCACTTACCAAAAAATTTGCCACTCCAAGCTGCGAGGGTGCAACTGCCCAAGCAAGAAGAAGAAGAAAAAAAATAAAAAGGATGGATGGCCGGATTGCCGCCCCTGGAATTGTGCTACCCCAAGCACATGCTTGCTTTGCTGGTGCCTAGAGCTGGACCTGAGCAACATCGACTCCAGCTACATTATTCATGGAGTTGTGTAGCTTAGGTCGACTTACCACAGTAGTGTAGACATAGCCTAAGTCTTGGGCTACACTACCAACTGACGTCAGTAAAATTATGGTGCTCAGGGTGTGGATATTCCACACCCCTGAGCAATGTAGTTATATCGACCTAACCCCTAGCGTAGCCAGCACTTCTCCCATCAACATAGCCACTGCCTCTCGGGGAGATGGAGTACCTACGCTGATGGGAGAAGCTCTCCTGTCAGCATAGGCTAGCAGCTGCACTGCTGTCAGTGTAGACAAGCCCTAACATACTACCAGCCTGGTGTTAGTTCTTGTCAACAACGTATTTAACAGCTGCCTGCACCAGATTTTCCAGAATCACTGTCATTTTGTTCTTTATTAGGACTGTAAAGTGATTAAAAAAATTAATCGCGATTACTCACGCTGTTAAACAATAGAATACCGTTTATTAAAATATGTTTGGATGTCTTCTACATTTCAAATATAATTGATTTCAATTATAACAGAATACAAAGTGTACAGTGCTCACTTTATATTTTTTAATACAAATATTTGAACTGTAAAAAACAAAAGAAATAGTATTTTTCAATTTACTTAATACAAGTACTATAGTGTAATCTATCATGAAAGTTGAACTTACAAATGTAGAATTATGTACAAAAATAACTGCATTCAAAAACAAAACAATATAAAACTTTATAGCCTAGAAGTCCCTTCAGTCCTATTTCTTGTTCAGCAAATTGCTCAAACAAGTTTGTTTACATTTGCAGGAGCTAATGCTGCCCACTTCTTGTTTACAATGTCACCTGAAAAGCGAGAACAGGGGCTGACATGGCACTGTTGTAGCCGGCATTGCAAGACAGTTTACACGTCAGATACGCTAAAGATTCATATGTTCGTTCATACTTCAACCACCATTCCAGATGACATGCGTCCATGCTGATGATGGGTTCTGCTAGATAATAATCCAAAGCAGTGCAGACCAAAGCATGACATCTGACTCAGATGATGAAAATGAACAACATCAGAAGGTTGATTTTCTTTTTTGGTTCTTTGGGTTCTGCAGTTTCTGCATCAGATCGTTGCTTTTTTAAGACTTCTGAAACCATGCTACACACATCATCCCTCTCAGATTTTGGAAGGCACTTCTGATTCTTAAATCTTGGGTCGAGTGCTGTAGCTATCTTTAGAAATATCACATTGGTATCTTCTTTTCAATTTGTCAAATCTGCAGCGAAAGTATTCTTAAAATGAACAATATGTGCTGGGTCATCATCCGAGACTGCTATAAAATATATGGTAGAATGCAGGTAAAACAGAGCAGGAGACATACAATTCTCCCCCTAGGAGTTCAGTCACAAGTTTAATTAACGCATTTTTTTTTTTAAACAAACATCAGCATGGAAGCATGTCCTCTGGAATGGTGGCTGAAGCATGAAGGGGCATGTGAATGTTTAGCATATCTGGCACATAAATACCTTGCAATGCCCGCAACAAAAGTCCCATGTGAATGCCTGTTCGCACTTTCTGGTGACATTGTAAATAAGAAGTGGGCAGCAGCATCTCTTTAAATGTAAAGAAGCTTGTTTGTCTTAACGATTGGTTGAACAAGAAGTAGGACTGAGTGGACTCCTAGGCTCTAAAGTTTTGCATTGTTTTGTTTTTGAGTGCAGTTATGTAACAACAAAAAGTCTACATTTGTAAGTTTCACTTTCATGATAAAGAGATTGCATTGGAGGTGAATTGAAAAATACTGTTTCTTTTGTTTATCATTTTTACAGTACAAATATTTGTAATAAATAATAAAAAGTGAGCAGTGTACACTTTCTCTTATGTATTGTAATTGAAATCAATATATTTGAAAATGTAGAAAACATCCAAAATACTTAATAAATTTCAATTGGTATTCTATTGTTTAACAGTGCAATTGA
Source organism: Natator depressus (assembly GCF_965152275.1). NCBI lineage: Eukaryota > Metazoa > Chordata > Testudines > Cheloniidae > Natator > Natator depressus. The sequence continues at coordinate 51,200,451 of NC_134237.1, forward strand.
AACCACAATTAATCAAAATTAATTCTTTTAATCATGATTTTTTTTAATCGCATGAGTTAACTGAGATTAAAAAAATAGGGCTGTCAATTTAAATATATATACACACACACACACACCCTCTATTAAAAAGGAATGTACGTTGTCAAGCAAAACTCATACAGCATTTTGCTAGTGAGTCACTGATTTCACATAACTTTTCTCTTACAATACCTTTAAAAGAGTAGCAATGATACTCAGAGCTAGAATATGTTGTCATTTGTTTTCTTTTTTAGAAAACAATGCTGAGAGAAACTAACAATTAGGGATTAAAAAAAATTCCTTATTATAATGTCTCTTTCCTTGCAAGCTAAAACTTTTTTTTTTTTTAAACAGTGTCTACTTTGCCTCAATATATGTAATTAACATATTAGTTGTTTTCTACTTAATGTCTAATATTGTCTACATAATTTATGTTAAAATGCAATGACATCTATGGTAAAAGCATAACTGTCTATCTGGGAATATAAGACTCCATGTGTTTCAGAAGACTTCAAATATTTGCTTTATTGTTGTTGGATATGGGTATCAAAGTGACTCTTGAGTTTCTAAAGTTTCCCTTCTTTACTTTTACAGTGTTTTGTCCCACTGCAAGAAAGATACTTTTGTTGATACAACGCAAAAGCAAGATGCCCATAACTCAGTATTTCAGATCGCACTAGGACTTCAGGTTTATCTGCAAAAGGAAATGAACCTGTTCATTCCAAATGTCAGTTGAGGGAAGGCTAAGGAAAAGCGGTTGTGGACAACCATGCTTTGGCTACTAAAATGGACAGAGTTAAACTTTTTTTCCAACAAGGACAGGACATTCAATACAAGCACAAGGGATCAGTTGTTGTCAACCACGGACCATTTTCCTAGTGTATAAGGTGTTAGTTTTCCCTGCTTGTTTCTAGCTCCAGTAAAAATCAGCGTCAGAAATCTTCCTATGAAGTGAGCTGTAGCTCATGAAAGCTTATGCTCAAATCAATTGGTTAGTCTCTAAGGTGCCACAAGTACTCCTTTTCTTTTTGTGGATACAGACTAACACGGCTGCTACTCTGAAAAGAAATCTTCCTGGTAACTGAACATGCAAAGAATGCTGAATGTTAAGACTGTAAGCTCCTCAGGGGAGGAGTCACCTTCACATTGTGTCAAGCACATTTTCAGCAGTTATTATTATAATAAATTAAAATGTTAAAGCTCCAGGTCACTGACATTACAACTGCCCTGTAAACCTTTGAACAATTTTTGGGAGGTTGTTTCTCCCCCCACCTCTCATTTTCTCCAACTCAAGTCTCTGGGATTTCTCTATACAACTTAAAAATGTCAACCTCCCACCCTTCCTCTCTATGCTCAGGGATGCCTCAATCTTTCCCACTTCTAGTAATTCCCAAACAAATAGGCTTCAAACTTTCCCTTTTGTAACACTGTTCTCAGCACTTGCTAGAGAAGTACCAGTTTAGAAAATGCATCTGAAGAAGTGGGTTTTTTACCCACGAAAGCTTATGCCCAAATAAATCTGTTAGCCATCGGACTTCCTGTTTTAGTTTAGAAAATGTTTCTAGTTCTCCATAGAGAACAGCAGTTGTTCGATGACATCCAACGCTTTTCTGCTCACAGGGATTATTCTCAAAATGCTCTCAGACAAATGTTAGTGTGAAAGTAAAAGTACCCAATACAAAATGTGGAGCATGCTGGAGTTGAAATTTCATTCTTTGCAAAACATGTTTTTTCTACAAAATGACAATTTGATCCAATATCTCTCACTTCTTTAAATAATCAACAGACAGGACAGCAATGCTGACAATGAGCGGAAAGGTTTACTTCTGCTAAATACCCAAGTGCTGATTTGGACCATTTTATTCCCCTATCCAAAAAAAAATTTTAAAAAAATGAGAACATTTATAATGTTGCATATGGTCCCTATTCAGGGTTTGGTAGAAACAACCTACTCCTGAACAGGAGAGCTACAGTGCAGTTGTCAGCCTTCACTGGCAGGACTGCAATGGAAACTGGCCATGGAGGAAACATGTCTGGGCTAAGCCAAAAACAATTAACTTGTGCTAAAGCACACAAGAGTATAAGGGGTTGGGTGTTTTGGGAGTCATGGCAGAAAGAGTTGAGCTCTGATGAAGACAGGGAGCAGGGAAATGACAGTTTTGATGAAGCCAGGGGAGCAGAAAATCTGGTGTAATTCCTTGTTTAAGAAAAATAATCCTTAAAGAAACAAAAATCAACTTTCCCGTCCCTTCCACACCCCCTCCGCCCCCCGTATTTAAACCATGAACTTTTGGGTGCAGCATCCTTTTTCATTAGCTGTCCCAAAGCTGTGCAAAATGCAATATCATCAGTTAGGCTGTCCAAAAGTAACTAGCAGCATTTGAGTCAACTCTACTTTAGTTAAGCTCAAACCTGTATGGGCCCTATCCACATTACAGAAAACAGTTTTAAAAATATATATATATACACAGATACTCAGACTATTGTGTTTAATTTTGATCTGATAGTTACCAAAAACGTACAATAGATAACTGTTTTGTTTTTCAAAGAATCTGATGTTCATGAAAGGTGCTGGGTTGACAGCTCTGAAGAATTACAGAAGAGACACGGCATAAATACAGGGAAGCTCAGGCTGCCAATGCAATCCTGCCTGCACCCTGCCATTTGGAGGGACCACTTCTCAGAGTAAAAAACAGTAGCTCAGTTTCCATATCTAGACAATCTTTGGCCTCTCTGCGGAGACTTCCAACAAGTATGTTTACACTGAAGCCTCCTCTGAGAAATCAAACCTCATTTTACATATGCCAGCTGTTAGTAATATTTTTCAGTCACTCCCAACAGGCCCTGAAATGGCCAATTGCTACTGACAAATAAGGTTTCCCTAGTGAGCATGCAGGCCCATGAAATTCAATTCTGCAGAACTTATTCTTTAGAAAAATAAGGTTACAGGCTCTTATGGCTGGGAAAATAAACTTGCCAATCTGAACTACATGTAAAACAATGCCATGCTACACCCCTGAGTTAGCTGATAGGCAGCTCCAGTACCTCTGGCTGCTGCTCAGAATTTTGCCACGCATAAGCAGAAGGGAATTGACAAGACTTTGGGGGTCAGTTTCACCACCACTATTCATAGCACTACACAGCTGCGGAAATCAAGAATGATGTCATTTTGTATATCAGCTGCTCCTTCTGAGGAAATTGCTGAGCAACAGCAAAGAGAGGTACTAGACCGATTTGTGAGGAAAGGGGTGGGGTGAGGTGGAGTGTGTGTGTGGGGGGGAAATACGGCTAGGAACAGTGAAGTAATTGAGACCTTCCACTTTTTACAGATGAGGAAACTAGCCTGATTGTCATAGCATAACTCCCACTGAAGACAGTGGCAATTGTAGATGCATTTCTGAAAAAGAGTCAGGTCATAAATGATTTTTACAAGATCAAAGAGCTGGGAATATAAGCCATATTTAATTCAGTCAGTATTTTAACCACTAGACCGCACAGTGTCCACTAAACAAGTTTCAGCACTAATTAGATTGTAAGCTCTTTTGTGCAGAGACCATTTCTTTCTATATCTTTGTAGTGGCCCCATATTGCTGGGCCCAAATCCCAAATGGAGCCTCTGGGCATTACCATAATACAAAAAGCCCAATGAACCAGCCTGGAAAATAGTTGTCAGCAGGTTTTTAAACCACCATGTATGGAGTTAAAATCATAAGACTTCCTTGAAATCTTGAATTAATTTAAAGCTTTAATATTAAGAGGACTACAGTGACTTGACTCTCATATTAAGGAGCAGTCCCTGGGGTCACTCCATTATTTTCAGAGTTCACAAACAGATGGAGACACTGTGTTACTCTAGCCAGCACACAAGAAACTATCCAACTAAAGCTCTCATGGGAAAGCAGCTGCTGGAACTAGGAACACATATATCCTCTCCCGCCAAAAAAAGTTAGTTACATACTGGTGTAAACAGGAGGAAAAAAAAAAAAAAGGAAGACGAGAAAAGAGCCAATGTTTACCTTCCATCAAAAAAGAAGAACTTGCCACGGCCGTTCTTTTCTCCATGCACAAAGTTTCCCTCAAATCTGTCTGTGGACGAATAGGTCACTGTACAGAACCCATGTGGCAACCCATCATCATCCAGAAGCCCTTAAGCAAAAACAAAAACAAATAAAAAATAGCAAAGATATCAGAACAGGTGTGCAATCACATATAGTAATCAACATATATCTCCCTTCCATATGTTGTTGCTCCCCAAAATATTTATTTTAACAGACCTACTAGTCAAAATATTTTATTTAAAACAAAAAAATGGACCAGAGCTATTCAGGACTATTTGCAGCCAGTTACTTCATGGCAACAACCCGTTCCAAAAATCTTTGGGGAGGAAAAAAAAAAAAAAAAAAAAAAGCCAAGATAGAGTAGTTGATGGAATAAGACCACACACTTCTCAACTAAGTACTGCCCATACTGTATTATGTTCAAGTACCTTTAAAAAAAAAAAAAAAAAAAAGCCACTTCCTAGAAGTATTTCTCCCACATGACACTGGAATGGATTCAAGGCTTTCCAGTTCATACAATTATAAATTTAAAAAAAACAAAACAAAACTTGTACATCTTGAAAAACATGCTCAACACCTACTAGCCCAAAGACAAATCCTACTAGCCAGGGTGAAAAAAATCCCTTTGTGTCCAAACTACATCCCCTGAAATTTAAACAGGCTTTGTAATGTTTATTATTTACTCTAGTTGTAACAAATCAGACCACTTTCTATTTAACACACTTTAAGTATAGTTTACTATGTCTTGCTTGCTCAGGTTATGCCTCCTTTCCCTTCCAAGCTTCATGTCCCTTTTTCCTTTATTGCAAGAGATCACAGTGCATCTTTTTCTATTGTTTTCAATATCTGTTTTTTCTCTCTTCCTTCACCCTTTGTAAGCTTCTCTCTTCCTACCTTGTGTGCTTTTCCTCCTCTCCTGTATTTTCTCTTTCCCATTTCTCCTCAAAGGCTCTCCGCTATCCCTTCCTCTATTTCTTCCACCTCCCTCCTTAAGCAGCCAAAACCAAACATCTAAAAAGCCAAAAGATGATCACAGGTGGCCCTGCTGTCTAGAGGCAATATCCAGGTGAAAAACCCAAGTTCTCTCCACAGCTGCTGGGAAGTGGGAGAGTGCTTGGGAAGTTCACTGCTTTGTAGACTCCAGCTGGGAAGCGTCTGATTTGAACGCCTCCCAGCCGGATCTGACCATTCCATTACACCTCTGCTATTCCACAGCTTCCGGTTGCTCACAGAGCGGGGAGCATGGCAAGTCTCTGCTAATCTATACCTCCTCCGCTTCTGATTCTGGGGTTCCTCTCTAGCAAACAGCTTCCGCATCTGCTTCCACTGTTGCTCTGAACTTTCTCAAGCAGCAGCATGAATCAGACCTGATTCCTCCCACTTTCACTACTGCCCACAGGATTCAGAAGAGCAGCTGTGTAAACTGATGAAGGTCTGTCAGTTTTCACTCCTCTGTAGTTTTGGAAAACCAGGAGCAGCAGCAGCAAAGAAACCAAAGTCACTTGATTAAGAAAGATGATACTTCACTGGTTACCACTTGGATTCACATTCTGGAAGGTGATCTTCCCAACTCCACTGTTTTTCCCTGCCCTGCCAACCTTACAGTCTAGGTTAGAGAGGAAAGATGACACAGAAAGAGACACTGTAAGGGAAGGAAGGAGGACAAATGAAGCTTCTATGAGCTCAGGGAAAGCATGTTGCATAAGCATCAATCCCCCTTCTCTTGAGTCAGGACTTTTTGTGCCCTTATTTCCCCCTCTTTACTATTCCCTAGAGCTGAAAGCCCCATGTTATTGTTTATCTATAACTCTTCTACAAAGTACACCAAGCAGTTCAGAAAAAATGTAACTACCTTTTTCCAGGTAACACATATATATACACTCCTACATCAGAGCTGGACATAGTGTGGTCTAAGGAATCTCCTCTCAGGTGTTAATAAGTTACATGCACAAACCAAGGGGGAGGAACCAAGCAGCCACATCCATCATTTTAAAGCAAGCTGGTTTTCAACATGTCTCCTTAAAAGGATGCTGCCAGCTAACAGATCACACTGTCAACATACACATTTCTTCACCTTTGTTACCAACATCACCTTGAATTATTAAAGGCCTTAAAATCCATTTTACTGTCACTGCTGTTTACTGCTTGCATTTCTCTCACCTTGGACAATTAAAGTGCATAGAGTCAGCGTTAGCTTGTAAGCGCTGCAGCAGTGACTGTCTTTTTGTTGTGTGTTTGTACGGTACCTAGCACAACGGGGTCCTAGTCCGAGTAGGCTCCTAGGCACGATCGTAATATAAATAATAATAATATTTTCAGGATGTTAGTGCTTCAATATTTGGGTTTCAAAAATTGCAGAGGAATGTTTATTTAAAAACTCAATTGTTTCCACTAGCATTTAAAAACACAAGATCAGATTCATTCCGCTGCAGGTGCCATGGAGAAGCAGTTTTCACCTCCCCTACTCGGGGGCTGCAGGGACTGATGTAGGCTATTATTCACTTTTGTGCTGCCCTAAATCATGCCCCTGTTGCAATGGCCCCTATGGGGTTTTGCAGGGACAGAGAATATCCAGGCTCCAGTTTTTTGGGCTATACCACACTCCCTTGTGACTGCTTACACCCCATTTTCACACCATCCTCAGCACGCCCTGGAACACGACAAGCCAGGATCTGCTGTGGAAGTGGTGCAGATGTGGCTCTGTGCCTGGCATAGGAGCCTTCTTCAGCAGGAATACTCACAAGTGGTGCATATGCAGTGTTCCCAACTCTCATGGTTTTGTCATGAGTCTCATGATAATTATTGTTTTTTTAAAGCACCAGCTCCCGGAGTCAAGGGGATATGTGATTATTTCAGCATTCATTCTTAAAGAAAAAGTAAGTTGCCAGCCCTCGTGGCTCTGGAGAAAGTTTCAAAATGTGACCCGAGTGCACCCTAAAAGATCAAAAAGCAGAAGGCAAATAAAAAGACCACGTCTATTATTTTTACATAATCATGATTTTAAAGCAAATCTCATGATTTTTGCTGAGCATGACTCATGATTTTTGAACACTTGGGGATGGCAATACTGCCTATACTGGTCCTATGGACCTTTCACCCCAGACTAGCTCACACAAAGGGACCATAAGATAACAAATAATCCTGCCCATTGGGGAAAACACATCCATTGGTTTCAGGATTTAGGAAAGAATTTACAAAAATATTTTATTTAAACAGAAAAAGTTACCTTTTAAGCCAAACCCAAATGCATAGTATCCCTTGGTACTCTAACATTGGTTTATTTCATTATTTAAACTCCACAATTGCTACAGGGAGAGTGACACAGAGGACTGTCTGTGTCAACTAACAAAGGGCTCACTGTTCTTTACAAGCAACTCCTGCCTCAGACCTAACAAACTCACTACACCTAATTCACCCTTCGATTGTATTTATCCATAAAAGGTAGCATGTGATATCTGTACTGAAAGCTTGTAACTTACCAATATTCAATCATTGCAAGATGCAGGTATAAGTAACATTTAAGAACTAATGTAGCTACATTGAAAATTATGCCCTTATGGAGTAAAGTGAGTCACTAGGGAATCATATGGTTAGGTACTGGCCCATTCAAGTAGGAGAGTGTTGTGAGACCTCCCTGTCCAGCCAATTATGTAATGTATTGTTCAACTGTCCACCTCTGCACTAAGCCAGGACAGTCCATGGAAAACCAAAGACAAACAACAAAACCACTTGGAAGTTAAAAGAAATGATAGGACAGTGAGGGGATTGCCTTGTCTGTGAATAAAGCCATGAGACTGATTCAGTATATCACAGGGTGGAGAAAGTCACTCCACCTCCATTGACTGAGGAGGCACCTTGATGAAAGACTGGGTCCTAGCTCCTTGGGGCTAGCAATGCTTCCAAAGACTGACTTGCGGGGTAAGAATCTACTTTACTAGACAGGATAGGTAATATTCATAAATTTAGGCCCTAGTTCACATTTTATTGTTTCCACCACTCACACTTATTTCTACATAAATCTCTATTCTTTCCTAAATAAGTTTCCTTTTTGTTTTACTATAATTGAATTCAAGTGTTGTGTGATATACAGCAGTGGGCTAAGGTCAGACTGGTAAACTGGGGTAAACTGCTCCTTTGGGAATGGAAGATCAGGGATTTCTATAAGTATCCAGTGATCAGGGGCTGGATACCACAGGAGGACACTCTGAAGGGACTCAGGGGCTGGGGTGTAAATATTGTCAAGCTGCAGGGCAAAGGCAGGGCTGGCATAGGCCAGAGGAGAGTTCTTGAGTTGCTGACAGGATAGCTGTGTTAGCTCTGTAACACCCAGCTGGCACAGGCAAAGAAAACTTTATCATGCTGGAGGCAGGTGGCAACAAGCTGACTCACAGATCTGGGTTCTCCAGAGAGAGTCAGAGACAGTATGGAGTCTAAGTTGGAAAGGAGATGTCCAGGAGAGGATTGCTGTGAGTAGAAGTCCAATTAAGTATGAGCAAGTCTGAAAAAAGCTGAAGTTGACTAAACAGAGCAGGTTATGTCATCTTCAAGCTGAGAGTAGTGAGAAAAGGTAGTGAGAGTGTGGGAACGATGAAAAATAAGTTACATTGTAAAAATATTTTGGTTTTAATAATCTAAGGTATTACTAGTAAGTAGGAGAGAATGTTTTTAAAACAGGCAAGCATGCTGCTCTCCAAACCAGTAGAAGAAAGGCAAGCTCCTGGCCCATTCGGTGTGGGGGGAGTATATGTGTGTGTGAGAGAGAGAAAATAAGGGTTTGTCTACATGGGAAATTGTTTACTAGTTACACCAGTATAGTTAAAGTGCTAGTTACACCAGTATAACAGTGTGGACACTCTGATTCCGAAATAAGAGTGGCTTTTTTCTGTTTACAAACTAAACCAGAAAAAAAAGCAAAATAAATAAATAAAAAACCCAAAACCCTCTTATACCAGAGTAAAAGTGCTCACGAGTTATACTAGTGTAACTATATGGGTTTAAATTCACAACTTAATTTACGTTGATTTAACTTTCCCTTATAGACAAACTAAGAAAGTAAAACTAATTCCTGACAGAAGGGCAAGATTGTTATAAAGTACCGAGGAGAAAATATTTTCAGGTTAAGTCAAACTGTGCACACTGTACTGCAACAAAATATTTGTTCAGTTTGGTGAGGATGCTACTGGGGTGCAAAAACAAATAAAACTGTCATTATAATCTGTATAAACATACATTACATGCCAGAATTTTTGTGCAGTAGGAGGCATATTCTCCCAATGATTTTAACAGAGACCTGCAGTCTAGTGGCCTCTGTACAAAGCGAGAGCCATGAACTTGAGTTCTAACTTCAGACATGACAGAACAGTGGCTCTCAAATTTTTGTACTGGTGACCCCTTTCACATCGCAAGCCTCTGAGTGCAACTCCCCCTTGTAAATTAAAAACACTTTTTAATATATTTACCACCATTATAAATGCTGGCATCAAAGCAGGGGTTGTGGTGGAGGCTGACAGCTCATGACCCCCCATGTAATAACCTCAGAACCCCATCAGGGGTCTCCAACCCCCAGTTTGAGAACCTCTGACAGAGAGGGTCCAATTCTTCTCACATTACTTTTACATCAGAAAAAGTGAAAGGGGAAAAAAATTAAATCCAGCCTGCCTTAACCTAAGGCAAATCAATTTTAAGCTTAGTTACACTGGTGCAACTTTTCTAATATACACCAGGTCTTACGATTCAGTCCAATTCCTACTGAAGTCAACTGCAAAAGTCTCACTGATTACAGTGGAACCAAAATGGAATACTTCATTTCGCCTCCTCAATTGCCCCTATCCATTTGTAAAAGAGTTTTTCCTTCATTCCCTTATTTGGACATTATCAAGATTCTTGTATCTTCTCTAGATAGTAAACTCTTCAGAGCAGTGACCTGTCTTTCTGTGGGTTTGTAAAGCATGTAGCACACTAGACCCCCAGCCTTAACTGAGGCCTTTATACAAGGCTACAATACAAATAATAATAATAATAGGGTTAATAAGAGACTAAAACACATGAAGGCCAGCCTGGTGGTCTAGTAGTAGTGGTCTGTATCATGAGGCAACAGACCTGGGTACGATCTCATTCCTAGTTCTAGCCCTGGGGTAAGGGCAAAAAGGAAGTCCCTAATGTCACTCAAAAGCAATCCCTCTGCCAACCAATAGTTACCTTCAAAACTCACCCAAAAACACAGAGAAATAAGCCATTATATGAAACCATAACGTGCTGCAAAGGAACTAGCTATGATATCAGGAACCGTATCATCATGCCTAGCACAACTAAAAATAGCCCCCTTACAAGTATTTTTTGGCACGGATATAATACCAAGTTCCTACACAGGTACACGTATAGGCAGAGGCGGTCTACACATCACATCCACAGTATCCGGCACTTTCAGAAACCCCTCTATTCCCCCTTGCAATTTAAAGTTCCTATATAATCTATGAGTTTTGCATAGCCCCTATTGCTAAAATATCCAATCACTTATTATATCTGTCATAAGACCAGATTCTAGTAGTAGCTGCACAGCACACACTATCACACATCTACTGCCATGCTGCCAAGCTAAGCTCAGTAACCTCTTCAATAAGTGATAATGCACACTGGGTCCTGTTTGCCTGCCACAAGGTACAAGTAACCTGCCAATGACTGATGGGAGTTAGCTGTATTCTGCCACACAAATTCCAACATTGTGCTCTTAACCACGATATCAGAGTATCTAGGACTCCTCTTGGTAGTAGGAGCTGTGACCAGGAATTGTCAACTGGCAAATTTTACTTAAGAGCTTCACAAGGCAAATCCTGACTATATTCCTAAATGCCTAAAAGGGGAATGTATGTTGTTGACAGGGATGCCATTTGTGCTACTATAGGAAATTCTGGAATAGCTTTGACATCACAAACTTCTCCTTTTTAAGGTCTGTATCTGAGTCTCAAAACTCTTCTCTGGTCTTAAAAATGTGCCAACCAGGTGGTTAGCTTTGGGGAGGCACTAGGGCCCAAGGATAGAGCACTGGACCGGGAGTCAGGAGACCTGGATTCTATTCCAGCTGTGCTACTGATCTGCTGTGTGACCCTGAGCTTTTCACTGCCTGCCCCAGTTCCACCTTCCACTCTGTCTCCCTTGTCTCTTTACACAGTAAGCTCTTCAGGGTAGGGACCATCTCTCACTATGTAGGTATTTAGAGACTAGCGCACTGTCATCTGGGCCTGTGGATGCTCCTGTAATACAAAGAGTATCTCCATATATATATATATATATATATATATATATATATATATATATAGTGTGTGTGTGTGTATATTATATATATATATATATATATAATATACACACACACACACTAGTTAATAGTTTTGTCCTGCATCTTCAAGGCAAAATGTCAAGTTTTATATTGCAGAGAGCGTGTGTGTGGTGGGGAGGAGGAGGACAGTAATATTTTATATTTACATAGTGCCTTTCATGCTGAAGGACCTCAAATAACTTAGAGTCACTAGAAATATGGCACACTACTGCTAAAATGCAGTCACCTCAGAAGCAGAAGCAGGCAACTAACTGGTGCACACCATACGACACAAAAATGGGAAATATGAGAGTGGAAATGTTGGCTGTGGTGGTCTTTAAGTTGCACACTGAGCCATTGTTTTATACACTATCCTCCAAAAAATGTGGACCTGATTCTCTGTTGTCTTGCACTTTGTCTAGTCATTTACACCAATGCAAAGTGTGTGCAAATCAGGATAAGACACTACCAAATCAGAATGCAAGTGACCACACTAGGTGCAAGGCTACAGAGAATCAGATCCAATTACTTTAAGTTAAACACAAAGTAGATGCCACATACACTTATTTCTTGTTTCAGGTCAAATGTGTCAAAACAGAATAACTCCACTGAAGTCAATTCAGATTGACTGGATGTAAACTGTTGTAATACAGTACCAAACAGAATCTGGTCCTTAATTTGCCATGTAAACTAGGTCCTTTCTAGAAAGCCTCCAAGATCTTAACATCAGACAATTATATTTAAAATGAAATGTGTGTACTACCATTGTGATAGCGCATACTATAGAACACCAAGTGCTAGGGGCCCAGACCCCGAACCACTTAAGCATGGAAGTAACTGTATTCACTTAGCCCTGTCCTACTGAGTAGTTACTCGGGTCCTTAAGTATTGGAAGGATCAGACCCTAAAGATTTACACAGCACCATGTACTGATGAACAGCAACGATCTATTTAGCTGAAAAACGAGTGGCTACTCTCAAAAAAAAAAAAAAATATATATATATATATAAATAGGCCTGCAACAAACCAGGCACGAACCGTTCTTCTCCATGGCACTAAGTTTTCCAAGGCATCAGATACCATCTGAAACCTTCTGCCCCACCAGAGATCTTGCCTCGCTATAAAAAGCTGCTTCAAGCACTTTTTTAAAAAAATGTCGTGAAAACAAAAAGCGGCTCCTTACAAAGGAGCCACCGCCCCGCTGCTCTTTACGCATGGGGGTGGAGGGGGGCCGGCTCCGGCTCGGCGGGCCGAAGCCGGTAGCGAGAGGCGGAGCGCACCAGCCTGGAGGACGGGGCAGCGGGGCCCGGGCTGGGAGGCTGCTGGGGGGCGGCGCGCGGCCCAGGCCGTGCCACGTGCTGGCCCCTGCACGCCAAGGCTGGGCTGCGGGAGGGGGGGGGGGCGCTCGCACTGCGCAGGCCGGCTCTGCCCGCCCCCAAACTTGCCCCCAGCCCCCACCCCAGGGGGAGCTGTAAGGCCCAGGGGGCTGCAGCAGGTTCCGGGCCCCGGCGGCTGCAGGCTGGGGCGGGCAGAGCCGTGCCTGGGGGGCAGGGGGCGGCCGCTCGGCAGCGCGGGGCTGGCGGCGAGCCGCGGTGACCCGGGCTACCCCCGCCGGACGGGGCTCGGTTACCTTCCACGGTCTCCTCCAGCGTGTCCTCATCGCTGTCCATGGCCGGGGCCGGGGCCGGGGCCGGGGCCGGGGCCGCTGTCCGCGCTCTCCCGCCCTGTCTCCCCCTAGAGCCCGCGGAGCGAACGGCTCCGCGCACCCCGACCGCGGCGTCTGTGCGGGCGCCGGGCTCGCTGCGCTTTGTTATAGAGCAGCTGATCCGCTGACATCACCCAGGCAGGGCCGGGGCCGCCGCCTGACTGACAGCTCCCTGCAGCGCCCGGCCCGCCAGGCAGGCCCACCCCCGCCGCGCGCACAGCCAGGCCCACCCGCGACCCGCCCCGCCGGGAGGTGGGCGCCGAGACAGGGCGAAACCCACCCGCCTAATGCACGGAAACCGGCACCGGGGAGGCCCTCACACCCAGTCCGCGGGCAGCCAGCAGAATCAGCAACCCCCCGTGTTCCACAATGGTGAGTCAAGGCACCCAACATCAGAAGATTGATTAAAAATCATGAGATTTAAAAAACAAAATCAATTTTAGATTATTTTTGTCTTCCAACAATTGAAGCTTTAGGAGACATGTGGCTCACAGTTGTGAGTTTCATCAGCAGCCTTATCTTACAGAAAAAAGGAAAGCTGAGATTCTCATGAAACAACATGATTCCTGTAGCCAGGGGCTTAAGAAAAACACCAAATATCACAAATCGTGAGAGCTGGCAAGATACTGAGTCACGCACAAACTCTGAGAAAATGGCAGACACACAGTGGTGGCCTGGCATGCACAAATCGGGGGGGCTCCCCAAAAGAACCCTGCACACACACAGCAGGACTGACTGTCCCAAAGAGAAGGTGTGAATCTGCACTGGATTCTTTTTTAGGGATGTCCCCAAATTACTATGAATCCTACATGACCGCAAAGGAATAAAGCAGAACCTTTCTTGCTTTGTAGCCTTTGACCTGCTAGAAGACCTTAATCTGGTAATGCTAAAGAAGAGTTTTCTAGCTCAGGGCTTCTCCAAATTTTTCATTCAATAGACCGCTTTGTAAAGAGATCCTCTTTTGGATGCATCTCCCTACCCAGCACCTATCCCCCACTCCTTGGTACTTGGTTGTGCAGGCCATCAGGAAGATCTCTGGTGGCCCACAGACCAGTTTGGTGTGGTCTTTTTCACTGGTTCTCTGTTAGGGGAACAGACAAAACAGCTGTGGATGATATTCTGGACAGAACTGTAACTACTACAATATTTGAATACTATTTCTCTTACGTTCACTTAGTCTAATAATTGTTAGAGGTGTTAAATTTAACTGCATGGCAATATAGAGAACGCTGTGTTTAAGGGTCAATGTATTGTTTTAGGAGGGGATGTGGAGGCTTCTTGCAGAAAGTCCGTATTGCCTATAGAACAGCTCCTCTTCCACAGCAAGAAAAAAAACAACAACCTTCAAAGCATGGAACAATGCCCGTCTTATTTGTAAATTCTTGTCATCAGTATCTAGGAGTTGCTTTCTTCTGGACACAGAGTACAAGCTCTTTCCTAGACTTTCAAACATTTAGTAAATAATACAAACTTCAAAACACCACAATGAGGTAGTTATTATTACAATTTTATAGATGGCAACACTGAAGCAAACAGTTAAGATCAACATTTATTTAAAAACTTGGGTGCCTAAAGTTAGGTACTTATATCCATATATGGTAATTACATAAAGGAGGCCTAATTTTCAGGGTACCCTGAGTTCCTACTCACTGACTTCAATGTGTGTTCAGCACCACAGAAATTCAGGGCACTTTTAATTAGATATCTAACTTTAGTCAACTAATTTTGAAAACTTGGCCTATATCTCCTGACACCCAGCCTTGTGTTTTGTCCAGCCTTTACCTAGTCTGTGTTATGTCAGCTTATGCTGCAGGTCACTTTTTGAATATGTACTCATAGTTTGGCCTACTTTAATCAAGATTAGGAGCCCCCCCAAAAAGGGGGGGGAGGGTTTCCTTCAAATCATTCAATTGGAGTGGTGGAGTATGCCTCCTCTCCAGGTCCTCAGTATCTCCAGGGATTCCCTGCACAGAGGCCCTATGCCTCCACCCCCACTCTGGAACGGCAGATTTCCCTGATTCCATGTTACCACAGGTCCAAGACTTTTTTAGTAGGGGCTTTCCCAACACAGAGGGAACATTAGGCTTAGCCTGTATTAACTCCTGAGCGAACATCCTATGGTTCTGGGCATTAACTATGCACTTCTTTCCTCCCTGGCCCCTCCCCACGCAAAAATCCCTGAACCCACTGAGTGCCCAAGTCCACTTGAGCTGTTTAATGGTGGAATCAGAAATGGAACTCAGCAATTCCTACCTTGCAGAGCTCAAATCCTCTGCTTGCTTTCAGGCAGTAAAAGAGGAGAGCAGATAGGACATTGTGTCACAAATACTATGGTGATTGATGCTATAGAAAAACCTGAATGCCTTAGAGATTCTTCCTGCCAAGACCTTGAATTCATCTCTAGTAAAAGATATTCTTTCCTATGGTCTCATGTCATGTATTATTTTATTTGCCTGGCAGTAACAAAGCTTTTGATCTCAGGGTTCAAAACAGAGAAACACTGCAAATTATTTTATGGAATAAAGTGCAAGGAATGTGTACCTCTAGAGAGGTTGTATTTGTTCTGTTAGCCTATCATCTTTCAAGACTCATAAAAAAGATAACACATTAGAGTTATAAATGTATTGAGAGATTACACCACCAAAAAATATTATCTGGTATTTTAAAAACAAATTTACCCCTCCAGCTGCTTAAGTTACAAGCTTTATGGCAGTCATGCTTTTGACACATGGTTTATGGAAAACTGCTACTTTGCCAGTTAGAGCTATTACTTCATTTCCTGGCTGGAGGTATGTTCCTATTATGACAAGTTTTCATCAAAAATAAACTGAATAATAGGGAAACAAGGAAACATTTGAACTTGTTTTTCAGCTCTTTAAATGTAGTGCAGCACTTCCACTATAATTAGTATGTGATTCTCTCTCTGTAGAGAGAGAATATATAGTGATGTGGTATAAAGAGAGAGAATATATAGTGATGTGGTATAAAGGTTTTATTGACTTGATTTTAGGATGGCTAAACTGCCAACTTGCTCCTGTGTATGAGATGACCTCTTAGGATTGGTCCACCAAGACACTAATCGCTCTTCACTCAAATCCCTCTTTCCAGAAAAAAAAATATTTTAGGCATCTCCTTACATCATAAAAGAAGCAAGAAAGGGCACAAATCCATTTTTCTCCTTTGCAGGTCACCTTTAAGGTGTTGCCTCTCTCTGCAAAATTCCCATTCCCTCCTAACCTGTGACAGAAATGTCAAGCTTGGATTACTGAGTGATAGTACTGCAGGTAGAGTATCAGTCCAGTCCGGTGTACAATTTGTTAGAGGAATCCCAGCTAAAAACCCTCTTTCAGACTCCATCTGGGACTTTAGAAACCTCTGTGGTCAGGCCTGTGCACTAGGATGTAGAGGGATAGGGATGTGCTGTAAGCTTTGGCCAGTGTCAGAGCCAGCAAAGGAAGAAAGCCAAGGTTCAAAAGTGGTCTTTTTTAAAAAAAGTCCTTGCTGCTCTTTGCACAGCTGAGAGTGAGGATTAATTTTAGTCACCCAGTGAAAGGGAATCATCACCCATTGCCACCAGCTTACAGGAAGATTTTCCAAGAGATACGTCTATGGATTTGTCATTTCTCTATTGGAAGGCATTTGTGCTCAATGGAATGCTTTGCTTTCAAAAGCCTTAGTTATATTATTTGTTGTGTTATTCTGCATCACATTGCAAAGTCTGACATTTTATGTTACCATGAGGCTTTGATTTCAGTTACATAACCTGTGTCAGTTTGAAATGAGCCCAAGCTGCTATAACACGTGAGGCTGGGCAGGTATCTAAAAAGGTATGACTAGCTCAGCATAAGAGTTTGTCTCTCCTTTTTTCTGAAACATTTTGAAAAAAATTGTTAATAAAAATTAATGTCCTGGCAATTGAGTTTCAGATTTCTATTTTCCCACCTGTGTGTGTAGAGGGTCACGTGGTAACACCCAAATTGAAGCTTAATTTACTTATTTGGTGCCAAGCAACATCATATCTGGGATCTTACACTATTTTAAATAATAAATACATCTACACTGTTTGCAAGAGGCAGCAGGAATCAGGGCCTATTCCTTATCTGTAATTATGCTTCTTTGACGGTATCGTCATATCAGATTCCCACGGCTGAGTCTCCAGTTGCTAGTACAGAGAAACTGTCCTAGCTCTGAGTTTTGAGGCAGCTGTTGTTGAGCACATCTCTGCTTCATCATACATACTGATCATCCGTCAATAGCTTACCTGTCTAGAACCTTCCCAGTTATTTCCTCCACATGAGCCAGCTGGGAAACAAAGCAGGAAATGCACATACTTTCCAAATAAAAAATAACAGCTCCTCCTTGAGGCTGTACAGAAACATATCCATAAAAGGCGCCTTAAAAACCAGAACCACCAAATAGTGCAGGGACACGGCTGGGTAAACAGTACTCCTGTGACATCCTATCACTTTAAAAATCAATCTTTCATACAGCTTTAACACTCTTGGGCCCCACTCTTGCACTGTGGTCCACATAGATGGACTGCAGCATACACACAGAGCCCCCCCACTGAAGCCACTGTGCAGCTGTCCTCAAGGGTGGATCACAATACACGATCAGGGTCTTAAAGACTGCAGTTTGAAGAGTATCTCAGAGTAGAAATGGATACCCAATACTGTCACAAACAACACAATGGCAGCTCATTAGAAAGCAGTAATGAATAACATGAAAAGTTTAATATCTATATCAGTATCTTTACATGCTCACCTCCTTCATCTCCCTCCTCAAAACCCACCTCTGGCACAAGGAGTTAAAGAAATCAGGCAATTAATGATAGCTCAATTGAGGAACAGATGGAGGTAGTTGGCACTTGCTTTATTGATAGTAATAAAATATCAAGTGTTTTATACACACACAGTCTATATTTGATTGTATCTCTCTAACCCCACCCTTCACACATCACTTAATTTAAGTTCTTTGGGGGAAGAAATTGTGTAATTCTACATGTCTGTAGCACAATGAGACACTGATCCTGACTGGAGCCTCGGGCGGGGGACTACCGTAATTAATATTGAACAATAATAATAATTTCTCCAAATAGAGAAGAAGTATGTGTGGTGCATAGTGGAGAAGATGTTGAATGGCTACTGCACAATGAGCTGAGGGAGCATGGCCTACAGCACCAATAGGCTTTGAAAGATCCTGCTACTCTAGGGCCACTTTCCCTGGAGTGCTGAAATGGACCCAGGCAGACTAAGAAAGAAACAGAAATGTACTGGGCCTGGCTCTGGATAGAGCCAATACAGCATTCCTGGTGTTGCTATGAAATGCAGCAAGTTGTTGGCAGAGCTGGAATGGCAGCAGCTAAAGTTTGGTGTCCAGCCCCATGAGGCAGCACCTTCACTGATTGCGTTCCAAAAGGAACTGACTGAGAGGATCCTAGAGAGCTCAAGTACTGCAAGTTGTCAGCACCCAACCTTGAAAATGTTGGCCACAGCATCCACAGGTTGATATGATCTTCTGTCCCTGTTCTAAAGTAGACTGACTTCCAAAGTGTGGTGTCTTCACACTGGCACCGATCTACTTTCAGTACATGTCTCCAAAGAAGACTGACTCCTACAGCATTGGGTTGCGTGGCTGGCACCACCACCATTCCCTGCTCATGCTAGGGGTTGGCTGACTCCAAGAACAGATTGTGGTGTTCACTAATCACTCTGAGCTACACAGTCTGACACAGGTCTTCTTCATTCAGTGTCTGGCTTCTAACTGATCAGCATTATTTGCCAGGCAAGCTGGCTCCCTGGCATTTTTTCTCTCCTTCAATGCACATAAATTCTCTTTTGCTGCCTGGGTCATGCCCTTTCTGCAAATCCCTGGGCTGCTTTGATATTGCATTAGCTCAAACGAGGACCGGCTCTAGGCACCAGCAAAGCAAGCAAGTGCCTGGGGCGGCACAATTCCAGGGGCGGCGTTCTTCTGGCCATCCGTTTTTTTTTTTTTTTTTTTTGCTTGCTTGGGCAGTTGCGCTCTTGGAGTGGCAAAGTTTTTGCTCGGGGCAGCAAAAAACCTAGAGCCAGCCCTGGCTCAAAGCTAACATTAATGCAGGCCTGGAATTTGCAGAAAACTAAAGCTATTATTGTGGTATAACAGCACTTGCTACCTTGTTTCAAGCATGGTGGAAAGAACTTGCTTCATTTTGTTAATTATACTTACATTTTCAAAAGGACACTGCCAATGTAGCGTATGGATTTTGCATCTATATGTCTGCTGTAAGGAGTGTGTTCTCATCTTGGTGGTCAGAGATTTACACATATAATTCCAATTCATGTTAATGAGTTAATCCTTTTGGCAACACACACTGCTGAACTAAGCCCTCCATTCAGGGTGCCTATGTCACGTCAGTGACAAGGAATAGATGTTTACAGACATATTCCTCAACCAATACGGGGTATGCCTTAAATATTCAAAAGGTTGGGACAGATCTTGATAAAAATATGTAGTTGTTTAACCTCTTTTGCCTTGAACTAGACTGGAAGTGTTATGACAGAGAGCAGGAAGGATGCGCTCATAATTAAGGTATAGAATTACGTGTCAGATGACCTGGGTTTTATTCCTTGCTGTGTGACAAATGTCCTTTGGAGTCTTGTGCAGGTCACTGTAAAAGAGCTCGGCATTGGCCTAACTCTCTTCCTATTACCACTGATTTCAGTTTGAGCAGAAGTAGCCAGTGCCGACCACTTTTGAAAATCCCACACCTGCAGTTTCCACTGAAATCTGTGCACCCAAACTCGTGAGTGCTCAGCACCTCTGAAAATCAATGTATGATTGCTCCATGCCTCAGTTTTCCACAGTCTACTGTGAAACTAAATTACTGTTTGTAAAGCACTTTGAGATCCTTGAATCCATAAATCTTAAGTATTACTAGTGGTTTGGGACTTCCTATTTATGTCTGGGAACAAAGCAGAAGTGCAGAAATACACAATTATTTTAAGATTGATTAGGTTTTGTCTATATCAAACATTCATTTCAATGTTTAGTCTAGAGTAGTTAGCCCATTCCGATACCCCCTCTCTGTCACTGGCCAAACCAAAACCCTCAAAACCCTCGTCCATGCACTCCCAAACTCTGGGGAAGTGTAGAGCCAGATCCAAACTTTGGAACTAAGCTTGACTACACTTCAGGGAAAACTGACAGTATGAGTGTTGCTCAGAGGGAACCAAGTCATTCTTCACAATATACCTGGAAAGACTGTGATCAACTGTAATTGCTTATTATGCAGAGAGTCTCACCCATCATTTCCAAAAGATTATCTTTCATTGCAGTCTGGTGAGATAATCCTCACCTCTTATAACCAGCTCAGTCTTAAGGCGGATTTCCTCTTGTCTCAAAGAGACTAAAAGAAGCACGGAGGTTGAGAAGTGTATATTTCTAAAGTCTAAAATAATTTTGCAAACTTGGTACCTGGCTACAGAAAAGATGCATAAGGTATACAACACAAACATAATAGACTTGAATGCCCTACACCCCAGTTCAGGGAGCATTATATGCACTCGCTGTGGGGGAAGCTGTACTTCATGGCAGATTCAACACCTTGTCCTGTCAAGGGAAGGCTCTTAGACAGTCGGCATTTGGATACCGTGGTGATGGGTAAGAACCAGATAAATAAGAACCCTAACTAGAGGTTGCTTGAGAAATGAACTGATTCAGTTCATCTCCTTAGTGTTCTGTCCCATAGGCAACGACTTCTGCTGGCGCTGGTGGCTGCTCGACCCCCCCTCTGCCTCCGGCCTCGCCCTGACTCCACTCCTGCCCCACCCCCATTCAAACCCCTCCCCCAAAGTCCCCACCCCAACTCCACCCTCTCCTTTCCTCTATTCCAACTCCTTCCCCAAATCTCCATCCTGGCCCCGCCTCTTCCCTGCCTCCTCCCCTGAGCGTGCCACATTCCCGCTCTCCCCCCCCCCCCCCGAGATTGTTACTCTGTCAAACAGCAGTTTGGTGGCGGGAAGCACTGGGAGGTAGGCGGAGGAGCGGGGACCCGGCACACTCAGGGGAGGAGGTGGAGGGGAGGGGAGCTTGGCTGCTGGTGGGTGCAGAGCACCAACTAATTTTTCCCCATGGGTGCTCCAGCCTCGGTGCACCCACGGAGTCAGTGCCTATGTTCTGTCCACACTCTCTCCCAGCCAGGGCTACCCTGTGAATACACAGGGACAACTTGCTCTTCACAGCACCTATCATGAGTAGCTGGCAGGCACCTTGGGCATGTTTGCTGAGGTAAAGGAGGAGGATGCCTTTCCACAGGCAATCCAAACAACTATTCCAGCTAGGGTAACCAGATGTCCCAATTTTATAGGGACAGTCACGATATTCAGGGCTTTGTCTTACATAGGTGCTTATTACCCCCCCCCCCACCTCTAGTCCTGATTTTTCACACTTGCTATCTAGTCACCCTAATTCCAACCCTTGGGATGGAGTAGCTTCTGCAGCCCTTGACCTCCCTATGTGGATGTCAAAAGTTGGTAGATCCACATAGGCACACATGCTCCCCTCAGCCCCATCTGAGCACCACAGAACTGAGGGTGGTGCAAAACGTTTGTGTGTGCTTCTGAAATTCTACACCCTTTGCACAACTATCACACTGCAGGGGAAGAGGTGGGAGATGTTGCAGCCTGCACACGCAATTCAACTGTTTAGCTGCAGTGCGTACTTGTGCTTTACAGTAGCAAGCAGAGTTACTAATTACAGCAGGTCTCCATGCACATGCAGCTTATATAATCATCATACTAGTGCCACAAGCCCCTCCGTAATCAAGGCCCTGCCACAATTTTCATTACATTTCATTTCTCATAGGTTAATAACTAAACACATTCTTCCCATACTGAAACGTGGCAGAGAAAAATCTCAATCGGAGTGAATTGTGAAGTTTTTCCTTCAAAACTGTTAATACTAATTTTCTGTAGGGAGTTAAAAAAACAAAGCACAGGCTCACTGGGCTTGTATAACTACAAACTGACATTCAGTAAAAGAAATTTCAGACAGTTGCCTATACCGTTCTGGCAATTCAATTTAAAAAACCCCAACTATATCATTCACAAACGCGTCACTCAGCATGTTGTCATCAGCCCTATCCATAACATTATGATGGTCCCATAGCATATTTTAACATAAGATAGTTGGGAATGGATAAGCTATAACATTTCGCAATCTGTACTGAGTATGCAGTTTTGAAAATTAGGTAAATAAGCATTTCCTAGGGAGACAGTTTCCTTTCCAAATACCAACCAAGCAAACTTATCACTCACTGTCACCTTTGGATTTACTCTCTTTCCCCCCTTTTTGTCTATTTAGTACCCTCATTTGTGAGGCATCTCAATATATGCACCAATCCTGCATTTGGATCTCTGAAGGTGAACCCGTACACTCAGATGTAGTCCTCATTGGTTCAGCAACATCCGGCTGCCCTAATGGTCCCTTGGGGCCAGCCATTGTACTGCTGAGCCAGGACTGGAGGAGTCGAGAGAGGGCTTAAAGCCACCTTTGTGCACAAGGACACTCTCTCTTCCCCCAAAGTTGCTCTGTGTGCTCCTCATCTGCATCCTCATCAAGGATCAGAACTAAAGTGTTTAAAGTATCAGGCTAAGAAGCATTGGAGATTCCCCAGTTGTGCTGTCTCCAGGGGATGCATATTTTGCACTACTAGAGAAATAATGTAGTCACCATGGAGAGACAACAGAAATGATCATGTGTATTAAATCTTAATGCAGTAGAACCTCAGAGTTATGAACTGACCGGTCAGCCACACACCTCATTAAGAACCAGAAGTATGCAATCAGGCATCAGCAGAGACCCAAACCCCCTCCCCCAAACCAAATACAGTAAACTACTGTGTTAAATGTAAATTACTAAAAAATAAAGGAAAGTTTAAAAAAAGATTTGACAAGGTAAGGAAACTGTTTCTGTGCTTGTTTCATTTAAATTAAGATGGTTAAAAGCAGCATTTTTCTTCTGCATGGTAAAGTTTCAAAGCTGTATTAAGTCAATGTTCAGTTGTAAACTTTTGAAAAAAACAACAATACGTTTTGTTCAGAGTTACAAACAACCTCCATTCCCGAGGTGTTCATAATGCTGAGGTTCTACTGTAAGTTAATTTAATTTGCCCAAAATATCAGTATTTGCCTGAAACTGTTAAATGTGTGTTATGTCCCTGGTGTTACACCACTGTATACAATAATAGCACTAGGCCTGACCTGCAATGGCAGCTAATTAGTTCCTGTCACCAGAGGGCATCAGAGGACAAGCTGATTTTTAGATAGCACAAGCCATATCTTCCTTTTAGGTTTCAGAGTAACAGCCGCGTTAGTCTGTATTCGCAAAAAGAAAAGGAGTACTTGTGGCACCTTAGAGACTAACCAACTTATTTGAGCATAAGCTTTCGTGAGCTACAGCTCCTCACGAAAGCTTACGCTCAAATAAATTGGTTAGTCTCTAAGGTGCCACAAGTACTCCTTTTCATCTTCCTTTTAGTTACACCAGCACAACTTCAGTAAGGTCAGCGGACCTGTGTCTCCTCTCCCATTGTTTTGACACTGGTGTAATGTCATCAACTTCACCTACCCAGAGTGAGAGGGGAATAAGGCCAAGTGCTTAAGGATGCTCCTTAAGTGAGTTGGTCATTTGGAGCCTTCCATTAGGATGGAGCTGGTTGCTCCCTGCACTGTGCCAGCCCTGCTCTATGGGCTGAAGCCATTACCCCACCTCCTACCTGCCCCTCCCTACCTTCTTTTTCTGCACCCTGCTTCCTAAAAGCACATAGACCACAGGGACTGTCTGCTATTGTGTGCCACTCCTGTGCAGTTGTGCAAGGGAGAGGGAATCGCCTTGCTTGCTCCTCTACAGGGACTACACACAACCGGGCACAAAGGCTTCAGCATAGTTCAGGAACATAATTAAACCGTGCTTCAGTCATGCCTACATTGCAAGCCAAAGCCTGGCTGGAACAGTGTTGGGAATTATTTTTGTGGTAGGCAGGCTCACCAACACCATACTAATAATATTTAGCACTTCTTGCCACGTTTTCTGAAAGTGCAATACAAAATGCTTAAGTCTTGTCACACATGACAGAGAAACTGAGACCCAGAGAGTTTTACTTACCCTGGCCACGTAGTGAGCAGATAGCCAAGCTGGGAAGATACATTCCCATATGACTTCCCCTCTGTTTGCTTTTGTAGTGTGGGTGAGACCCGTAATGTACAGTGAGATTAGATGGCTCTTAAAGTTTCATATGGATTCTCACTACCACTTGGGAGTGATTCATGGGATTTGTTTTTACATTAAATGCAGGTTCAGTTGCTCAGTGTGAGAGGATTTTTTTTAGTCTTGACTGAGGTGTACATTTTAAAGTTAGTTTTATTTCCCACATTAATTATGAGAATAGATATAGCATAAGAAATCTGCAGTTTGTCTGGTGGTGTAATAACAAAAGCAGACATATGTCAGTTAAGCAGAGAAAGATACTGTCCATGAAAATAAAACCAATCTTTTTTATGCATTCTGAACACATTACATTTAAATGGAATGGGGTAGGCCAAGTGACTTAATTTTTACCACTTTTGCTTCTTCTTAAAAATAAACTCTCATTTAACCTTCAAAATTATGACCAATAACAGAAACTACAAACCTCAAATAATAATAAAACAATGATAATAGTAATAGTCAAAAATAAAGCATTTGTTAAAAGATTTAAAAACAATTTAAGACAATTAGCCATCTTTTTTTAAATAAAAAAAATTAACAATTTGCTTTGCATGCTTATCTCAGAACAAGATCACCACATATGAGAATTTTAAAAACAATATTTTGTTTTAAAGTAACTTTGAAAACAATTGTAGTTTGCCAAGGTGCTTGTGAGTATGTATTAACCCTTTAGGCCCCAACATGGGACACCAAAAATGTTGTAATCATCTAGGTGGAATAAGAAGTCGGTAAAGTATAGGTAGGAGTGAGAGAGAAACAGTGAAACATAAGAGTCCCGTTTAAATATAACACGTGAAGGTGAGCAACTGAATATTGACAGAATGATACAAGTGCTTATATACAAATGCTAGAAGTATAAATACTAAGATGGTAAACTATAATGCCTGGCATTAAGTGAGGATATTGATAGAGTAGGCTTTGAGGAAACTTAGTGGAATGATGATGATCAGTGGGACATAGTAATACTAGAGTACAAAATATATAGGAATGACAGAGTAGGTCATGCTGATGGGGGAGTGGTGCTATATGTGAAAAAGCATAGTGTCAAAGTAAAAATCTTAAGATGAATCAAATTGTACCATAAAATCTTTATGGATAGAAATTCCATGCTTGAATAATAAGAGGATAGCAGTAGGAATATTCTACTGACCACATGACCAGGATAGGAACAGTGATTGTGAAATGCTCAGGGAGGTTAGAGAGGCTAAAAAAGCAGAACACACAATAATAATGGGGGATTTCAATTATCCTCATATTGACAGGGTATGTGTCACCTCAGGATGGGGTGCACAGATGACATTTCTAGACACCATTAATGACTGACCGTTTCTTGTAGCAGCTAGTCCTGGAACCCACAAGGGGAGAGGCAATTCTTGATTTAGTCCTAAATGGCACACAAGATCTAGTCCAAGAGGTGAATATAGCTGAACTGATCAGTAATAGTGACCATAAATTAAATTTAACTTAACATCTTTCTAGGGTGGAAAATGCCAAAGAAACTTACCACAATAGCAGTTAACTTCAAAAAGGGGAACTACACAAAAATGAGGAAGCTAGTTAAAAATTAAAAGGAACAGAACTGGACACTGTGGGACCCTACTCAACTGGAGTATCATGTCTAGTTCTGGGTGCCACATTTCAGGAAAGATGTGGACAAATTGGAGAGAGTCCAGAGAAGAGGGACAAAAATTATTAACGGTCCAGAAAACATGACCTATGAGGGAAGACTGAAAAAATTGGGTTTGTTTAGTCTGGAAAAGAGAAGACTGAGAGGGGACATGATAACAGTTTTCAAGTACATAAAAGGTTGTTACAAGGACAAGGGAGAAGAATTGTTCTTAACTTCTGAGGATAGGACAAGAAGCAATGGGCTTAAATTGCAGTAAGGGAGGTTTAGGTTGGACATTAGGAAAAACTTCCTGTCAGAGTGGTTAAGCACTGGAATAAAATTGCCTAGGGAGGTGGTGGAATCTCCATCATTGGAGATTTTTAAGAGCAGGTTAGACAAACTCCTGTCAGGGATGGTCTAGAGATAATACTTAGTCCTGCCATGAGTGCAGGGGACTGGAGTAGATGACCTCTCAAGGTCCCTTCCAGTCCTGTGATTCAATAAGGCAGGCCAAGAAAGAATTAAGAGCAACTAAAGACATTAAAAAAATGTTGTTGTTAGTTGTTAAGTACACCAGAAGCAGGAAGTCTGCCAAACAGTCAGTGGGGCCACTGGACAACTGAGGTGCTAAAGGAGTACTCAGGCAAGACAAGGCTATCACAGAGAAGCAAAATGAATTCTTTGCATCAATTTTCACTGCAGAGGATATGGAGGACATCCCCCCACCCGAGCCATTCTTGTTAGGTGACTACTCTACTGACACCTGAATTTGGAACAGTTCCTCAGAGAAGGTTTGGGAACAAACTGATACATTAAACCGTAATAAGGTCACCAGGACCAGATGGCATTCATCCAAGAGTTCCAAAGGGACTCAAATATAAAATTGCAGAGCTACTAACTGTGGTATGTAACCTATCACTTAAAATCAGCCTCTGTACCAGATGACTGGCAGATAGCTAATGTAACACTGATTTTTTTAAAAAAAAAGCTTGCCAGGATCACCTCTGGTGCCTAACTTCAGTACCAGGCAAATTGGTTAAAACTATAGTAAAGTATGGTAAAGAACATAATTATCAGACACATAGATGAACACTATGTGTTAAGGAAGAGACAATGCAGCTTTTGTAAAGGGAAATCATGCCTCACTAATGTACTAGAATTTTTTGAGGGTACCAGACAGCAAGCATATGTACGAGAGTGTTCCACTCAATATAGTGTACTTGGACTGTCAGAAAGCCTTTGACAAGGTCCCTCAAAAGTTCTTAAGCAAAGTAAGCAGTCATGGGATAAGAGGAAAGGTCCCTTCATGGATCAGTAGCTGGTTAAAAGATAGGAAACAAAGGGTAGGTATAAATAGTCAGTTTTCACAATGGAGAGAGGTAAATAGTGGTGTCCCCCAACATTCATAATGATCTGGAAAAAAGGGTGAAACAGTAAGGTGGCAAAATTTGCAGATGACACAAAATTACTCAAGATAGTTAAGTCCAAAGCTGACTGGGAAGAGTTACAAAGGGATCTCACTACACTGAGTGTCTAGGCAACAAAATGGCCAATGAAATTCAATGTTGAGAAGTGCAAAGTAATGTACATTGGAAACAAAATCCCAATTGTTGGGGTCTAAATTAGCTATTACCACTCAAAAGAGAGATCTTGGAGTCATCGTAGATAGTTCTCTGAAAACATCCCTTCAAAATGCAGCGGTAGTCAAAAACCTAATAGAATGTTAGGAACCATTAGGAAAGAGATAAATAATAAAACAGAAAATATCATAATGCCACTATATAAAGGCATGGTATACCCACATCTTAAATAGTAGTGCAGTTCTGGTCACCCCATCTCAAAAAAGATATATTGGAGAAGGTACAGAGAATGGCAACAAGAATGATTGGGGTAATGGAATAATACAACAAGAGGTTAAAAAGACTGGGACTGTTCAACTTAGAAAAGAGACAACTAAAAGGGGATATGATAGAGGTCTATAAAATCGTGAATAGTGAATAAGGAAGTGTTATTTACTCCTTCACATAACACAAGAACTAGAGGTCACTTATTGAAATTAACAGGCAGTAGGTTTAAAATAAACAAAACACACAAACACACAGTCAACCTGTGGAACTTGTTGCCACAGGATGTTTTGAAGGCTAAAACTATAACTGGGTTCAAAAAAGAATTAGCGAAGATCATGGAGGATAGGTTCAGCAATGGTCAGGCACTCAACCCCATGCTCCAGGTGTCTCTAAACCTCTGACTGCCAGAAACTGGGACTGGACGACCAGGGATGGATCACTCAAAATGGCCCTGTTCTGTTAATTCCTTCTGAAGCAACTAGCACTGGCCACTCTCAGAAGACAGGATACTGGGTTAGATGGACCACTGTTCTGACACAGTAAGGCTAGTCTTATGTTATATACGAATTGAACCAAGGGCTCCTGATGCTTACGCCTATGCTCTATCCTAGTGCACACTGCCTCCCATGCATTGAACAGAGAGATATTTTAATGAGATAGGCTGTTAATAATCTCTCCCACATCCATTATCATGTGCATAATTCCTGCCATCAGGAAACCTAAGCACAAGTTGAAAGCTGAAGCAACTTGAAAGTTGAAGTGCCACTTTCTTCAGTCATGCAATTCCAGGACCTCGATGGGTATAATCTAAGCTGCAGTTTGCTTAATATTTATTTATTGTTATCTTTCCTCCAGTCATTTTTCTCCTAGCTGAATGGGGAAAATATTTTTAAAGGGGCACTGCCCTTTAAAATCATAGGCCAAATTTAGCTCTGGAGGTATTCTACCAATGTCAATGCAGCATACCTTCCCAAACTCCCCAGTGTGTAGGGAGAGCTCATCCTCTGACACTAAGCATCCATTCTTCTCCATGTGCTGGGGAGGGGAACTCCAGAGTCAGGGAGGGCCATAGCCCCACCTCCTTCCTCACTCCCTTTGTGGCCCTGGGTGCTCTCAGAGACACAGGAAGGGTGCAGCCCATGATACAGAAGCTGCAATGGCACCAACACAAGCCACACAAGTCTCCTTGTGCCCTTTCCACCTTCCTGGCCACCTGCATAAGAGCCAGGCACACCCTAGCCCTTAATGAGTAATTTTTAAAAGCAGCAAACACAGATTTAAGCATGTGTGCCTGTGATGGGGCAGGCTGCTCCTTAAGGGCAGTATTGCCAACTGGTCAGTCAGCCTTGCCACCTGGCATGGCTCTTTAAGCATTGAAAGGTCAGATTATAGATGTAAGGATCTGGGAGATATTGGGAAAGAGGAAGTGGTTCCAGGAGTAAGTAGGGGTTGGGACAAAACCCTGGTACTGTTTCTTTAAGGGCAAGGAGCATTGCAGAGAGGGGATGAGCTGGGAGAAAGGGAACAGCATAATGCTGCCTCCCTCATAGCAGGGCAGACGCAGGATCTCAGAGCATGGAGGGGTTGTGGGCAATGAGCTGGCAGAAAAAGTGGCAAAAAAAATGTTTAAAATGAGCAAATTAATTTAGAGCTCCCTTCAAGGAAACTGGAGTTTAAAAATCTAATTAAAATTGAGTTGAGAGCGGAATGGCAGGATCTATACCCAAAAGAAAGGAAGGGAAAAATATTCCATGAAAGATGCCCAAGAGTAAAAAAATGCTGATATACGCCAAGGCCCTGAGAGACAGAGTGAAGTAGCTCTGTTTAGAATTTTAACTGGCCATTGCGGCTTAAATAGTAATTTGTTTTTAATAAATAAACAAAGATAGATTAAGTGGGATGCGCAAGGTCCAGGAAACCGCTGATCATCTCCTTGGGGAGTGCAAAGAGCGTACCTTCGAAAGGAGGTATTTTTATGAAAAAAACGTAGAGGCCTTAAAGTAGTCCCATTAAAATATTAGGTTTGCCCAATTAAAATTTAGTTGGTTAGAAATAATGTCCAAGAAACTAAGCATTTGTGTACAGCTCCCACTAGCATTCATGGGAGTTACTGCTCATACAAAGGGCAGAATAATTTTTCTGTATCAGAAGAATGCCAGCTTACAAAATTTGTATGCAAGACCTTGGTCACCGAGGGTTAAACAAACACAGTAGCATACCAGTTTCAGGATACATTTGCACTGGGAACAAAGAGATGATGAAGAACCTGAGCCTGATGCTTCCTTGCCTCTTGTGTAGTCATTTACACCAGTGCAAAGTGGGTGTGCAATGTTATCATTCTGATATGGTAGTAGTTTGCATTCACTCTGCACTAAACGAGATGTAACGCAATGGAGAATCAGGCCCTTGAAATCCAAGGAAATGAAGTGTATAATATAATCTAGGAATAGGCAATAATAGGACATTTCTACTTGATATCACTGCAACAGTTAACATGCAGATTCCCTCGAGGATTCCCCCAGTCATCAGGTAAAGAACTAATGGACTTTGAGCTAATAGGACTTTTTGTCAGTGGGGTGAGAGAGCACCGTGGAATGGGAGGAAATTATTTCTTCAGCCCATTGTTGTCATGCACAGCAAGGAGATTTGCTTAAACACGTCAGAGGCCCAGTATCTCAATGGAACATATTTATAGCACTGTTTTTGGAGATGAAAATAGTTCTGCCACTGAGAGAGGGAACAAAAAGTGTTGCCTAAAAATAAATATCCCAAGTTGATGTTACCTGTTTCATTTCCTTTTTTAGAGCTGGATAAATGAAATACATGAAGAAACATTTGGATTGTGCAGGCAGAACTAAGGCCCTTTTGGAGCCGGAACGGTTTTCACTTTCACACTCTACTAATTTATCAGCAGTTATCCATTTTCTCCAGAACAATCTCTCTGTTACTAAGAAAAAAGGCAATTAAATATGCACTGGGAAATTAGCCAGTCTAGGCAAAAAACAGGTTGGGAGTCATTGGGATAGATGCACATTTTCCTTCACATACACTGTGCTCTCACAAACTGGCATGACTCTCAGTGGCTTCAATATGTTTCACCTGCTTATGCTGGGGCTGAATGTGGTCAGTGTTAGTAACTTCTCTCTTTTTACCCAATCAGAGGTTAAAATAAAACAGTGCCAGATCCTCAGTTGGTGAATATTCGTGTTGTTTCATTGACCTGAATGGAGGGGATTTATACTAGCTGAGGGTCTGGGCCATCAATTCTGCCCTGAGTTATACAGCTGTAGTTTCCATTGACTTCAAGAGGAATAGCATTCATGTAGTTGAGGGCAGAATTGAGCACGAGTAGTTATATTATTATTAGCTTATAACAATATAACTTCTATAACTCTGATTCCATCTAAGAATTTCAAGGCACTGGCAGATCTTACACGTCCATGGTAAGACCATTGGTCTCTCTAAAGGGCCTGAAGTTAAAATACTTCTAAGCAGACCACAGTTCATTTAAAAAGGAGAGTGCCCAGGAGAGGAGTCCTTCTTATCACAGCTCATTAGCATGCTTTGGATTTCTATATGGATAAGCTAAACTAAAACCCCAGATCTGAACCCCAAAGCCTGATCCAGGTTTAAATCTGAGTTCCTGTCTCAGACCCTTTTTCAATAATGGGCTGAATTCACAAACCTATTCTGAATACCCCAAAGTTTGGGGAAAATTAGATTCATATCTGTTTTCGATCACTAGTTTGAGACTATTCAGATCTGTTGCACTCCATATGTTTTATGGAAATATGCTTATGAGAGTAAATATGATGTAACTGGAATATGCTTTATGCAAAAGGTCTCTTGTAAGATATCATTACAAAGTTTAGAATCTACGGAGTGTGTTCATCCTATTTGTATGCATGTATCTTTCTTGTCTCTGAAGTTAGAAATATGAAGTATAACTCTGAGGTCCTCTTGTAATTATGCAAAGTGTGGGCCCCATTAATGCTGGTTTAGAATCTTGATGGCTCCCATTGACTAGGACAATTGGTTGTAAATGGTTTATTTACCTGCAAACCTTCCTGTGTTCATGTGAGCCAGCCCAGGAAGAATGGAGGCTGGGGTCTCACAGGACATGTGACCATGTCACCTGATACTGGAATCCATTTTAAACCTGGTGCTTTTCCATTTAGAAGGAGGGGTAGGGACCCAGAGAGAAAAGATTTCCGCCTTGTGCCAAAGCTATAAAAGGGAGTGGAACAGAACAAAGGGGCTGCAGTCATGAGAAAGCCCTTGTTTTCCACCTAAGATGTCTGTTGGAACTAACAAGGACTGTACCAGGGAAAGGATTGGACCCAGACTAGGAAGGAGTGTAGTCTGTGAAAGAAGCTTATTGGAACATCTGAGGGTGAGATTTTACCTGTAATCAGTTTCTTAATGTATTAGGCTTAGACTTGCGTGTTTTTGCTTGGTGACTTACTTTGTTCTGTCTATTACTTGAAACGACTTACATCCTACTTTTTATACTTAATAAAATCACTTGTTTATTAATTAACCCAGAGTAAGTGATTAATACCTGGGGGAGCAAACAGCCGTACATCTCTTTATTAGTGTTATAGAGGGCGGACAATTTATGAGTTTACCCTGTATAAGCTTTATCCAGAGTAAAAGCGGGATTTATTTGGGATTTGGATCCCATTGGGAACTGAGTGTCTGGGTGCTGGAGATAGGTGACCTGCTGAGCAGTTTTTGGTTAAAGTCTACAGCTCTGGGGACGTGGACCAGATCTGGGTCTGTGTTGTAGCAGGCTAGCGTGTCTGGCTCAACAAGGCATTGTTCTGGAGTCCCAAACTGGCAGGGAAAACAGGCTCAGAGGTAATGTCAGCACGTCAGGTGACAGTCCCAAGAGGGTCTCTGTGACCGAACCTACCACACCGAGATTCTGGTTCTCTCCTGAAGAAGTTAAGGGCAGGAGATCTGAAGATTAGGTCGAGGGCTTGGTTTGAGTAAAGAAGAGAAGCAATGAATAGCCCCCCATGTACTCCCCACATTGGTGCTGGCACAGTTGGTTAGAACCAAAGCTCAATGGAAAAATATATACCAAGAGAAATATGCCTTCCTTCTGTGCTCCAGTGCTGGGGGCACTCACCTCCTATGAGCGCTTCCTGTGAAGTGTGTGCACCCCTGTACTTACACACACACACACACACACACTCTCTCCCTCCCCCTCTCCTTGCGGTGACTCCTGCTGGCAGTTAACGTCTCAGGCAGGTTTTCAATGACTGAGCCCTCCAGCCGAGTCACACACAGGCTGTAGGTGTACAACAAAACAACCCCCTTCCAGAGTACACAGTCCAACACGGCCTATCCCAATAGCCTCAGTTAGTATCTTTAGCCCTCTCTCCAGGCTTAGTGCTCAGCCCCCCATCTGAGCCAGGTTTCAAATGATGCTTCTGCAGTGGTCCCTGCTCTGGGATGGAGCAGCACCTGCCCCCTCCCCCCGAACTCCCTGCTTGGAGACTCTTCGCCTCCTGGCAACTGACCCTAGCTGAGTAGCTCTCTCAGTTCAGTCCCCTTCTGGGGGTATATCAAAGTCCACAATGCTGACCCTCTTCAGGGTCTTCAGCCCACTCCCTGGGCCTGTGCGAACTCCCTTTCCTCAGGGCTTTGGCTACTCTACCAGTGGGGAGGGAGGAGGCATGGTACCCGGCCCACACACTACTTTGGGTCCCAACCCAGGGATCCTATAAGTGGCAGCTGCCTGCTGCTTCCGTTTAACTACCTGCTGCTTCTGTTTCCTGGGCCACTTTCCTGCATCCCCTTCAGCTTTACCTTCACCCTTAAGTTTTGGCTGAAGATTCCCCTTGCACCCCCACGGCTGGCCAGGAACACCTTCCAACGTGCAGAAAGAATAGCAAATATGGCAGGCAACCAGATTGGCTTAACAGAGAAATCTTTGGTGAGCTTAAATACAAAAAGGAAGTTTACAAGACATGGAAACTTGGACAGATGACTAGGGAGGAGTATAAAAATATTGCTCGAGCATGCAGGGGTGTAATCAGGAAGGACAAAGCACAATTGGAGTTGCAGCTAGCAAGGGATGTGAAGGGTAACAAGAAGGGTTTCTCCAGGTATGATAGCAACATGAAGGTGGTCTGGGAAAGTGCAGGACTCTTACTGAATGGGAGAGGCAACCTAGTGACAGATGATGCGGAAAAAGCTCAATGCTTTTTTTGCCTTGATCTTCAGAGACAAGGTCAACTCCCAGACTGCTGCACTGGACAGCACAGTATGGGGAGGAGCTGAGCAGCCCTCAGTGGTGAAAGAGCAGGTTAAGGACTATTTAGAAAAGCTGGACATGCACAAGTCCATGGGGCCATTATCTTTGAAAAGGCATGGCAACTGGGGGAGGTCCCGGACAATTGGAAAAAGGCAAATATAGTGCCCATCTTTTAAAAAGGGAAGAAGGAGAATCCGGGGGACTACAGACTGGTCAGCCCCACCTCAGTCCCTGGAAAAATCATGGAGCAGGTCCTCAAGGAATCCATTTTGAAGCACTTGGAGGACAGGAAGGTGATCACGAACAGTCAACGTGGATTTACCAAGGGCAAGTCATACCTGACCAACCTGGTTGCCTGCTATGAGGACATAACTGGCTCTGTAGATATGGGGAAAGCGGTGTATGCGATATACCTTGATTTCAGCAAAGCTTTTGATACGGTCTCCCCAGGACCGTCCTTACCCATACACAAAGTACGCAGGTGTGTAGGGCATGAGGAAATCTGGGGCATCACATTTCCTGGTGTCCTGCGCAGCTGTGTACTGCTCCAGCCCCTGCTCTGCCTCTTCCCCATGGCCTTCGCCCCTGCTCTGCCCCACCCTCTCTTTTCCCTGCCCCGCCTCTTCCCACCCCTGCTCTGCCCCAGCCTCACCCCCACTCCCCTGAAGACTGCAGTCAGGCCCGACACTGCACTCACCGCGTGGTAAATGGAGCGACCCGGCCCCAGCCTGCTTCGCTCCCCTGGCTCCCAGCTGCGCCGCTGGCGAGTGCTGGGGGGCGGTTCGCCACAGCCCTCCAAGGCTGAGAGCCAGCGGAGCAGAGTGGGATGTGGGGGGGGGGGTGGTTCCCCCCTACCACCCAGCCCCCACCCCCGCAGGTTGGGGGGAGACTGCGTAGGGCAGCACAATGGCTAGGGACGGCCCTGGGTCTCCCACAGTATTCTTGCCAGCAAGTTAAAGAAGTTTGGGCTGGATGAATGGACTATAAGGTGGATAGAAAGCTGGCTAGATCATTGGGCTCAACGGGTAGTGATCAACGGCTCGATATCTAGTTGGCAGCCAGTATCAAGCGCAGTGCCCCAGGGATTGGTTCTAGGGCTTGTTTTGTTCAACATCTTCATTAACGATCTGGATGATTGGCTGGATTGCACCCTCAGCAAGTTTGCGGCTGACACTAAGCTGGGGGGAGAAGTAGATACGCTGGGGGGTAGGGATAAGGTCCAGAGAGACCTAGACAAATGGGAGGATTGGGCCAAAAGAAATCTGATGAGGTTCAACTAGGACAAGTGCACAGTCCTGCACTTAGGATGGAAGAATCCCATGCACTGCTACAGGCTGGGGACCAACTGGCTAAGTGGCAGTTCTGCAGAAAAGGACCTGGGGCTAACAGTGGACGAAAAGCTGGATATGAGTCAACAGTGTGCCCTTGTTGCCAAGAAGGCTAACAGCATATTGGGCTGCATCAGTAGGAGCATTCCCAGAAGATCGAAGGAAGTGATTATTCCCCTCTGTTCGGCACTGGTGAGGCACATCTAGAGTATTGCGTCCAGTGTTGGGCCCCCCACTCCAGGACAAATGTGTGGACAGATGTGGACAAATTGGAGAGAGGCCAGTGGAGGGCAATGAAAATAATTAGGGGGCTGGGGACATGACTTATGAGGAGAGGCTGAGGGAAATGGGATTATTTAGTCTGCAGAAGAGAAGAATGGGGGGGATTTGATAGCAGCCTTCAACTACCTGAAGGGGCGTTCCAAAGAGGATGGAGCTCAGCTGTTCTCAGTGGTGGCAGATGACAGAACAAGGATCAATGGTCTCAAGTTTCAGTGGGGGAGGTCTAGATTGGATATTAGGAAAAACTGTTTCCCTAGGAGGGTGGTGAAGCACTGGAATGGGTTACCTAGGGAGGTGGTGGAATCTCCATCCATAGAGGTTTTTAAGGCCCGGCTTGACAAAGCCCTGGCTGGGATGATTTAGTTGGGGTTGGTCCTGCTTTGAGCAGGGGGTTGGACTAGATGACCTCCTAAGATCTCTTCCAACTCTAATCTTCTGGGATTCTATGATTTCCACTCCTCTAGCTTTAGCCTGGTCTGTCCAGGTACTGAACTGCTGCAACCAGTCAGGAGCATCATCCTTGCTCCGCTGGCTCCAGCCTGCAACTGATCTGCTCTGTCCAGCAGCTCCTTTTAGTATGAGCCTGCTGGGGTCTCTAGGCAGGCTGGAGGAACCACCTCTACTGCTCCCTTTTTGGGGCAGGCTGTGGTAGGACTGCGAGGCCTCCAGCAGGGGCCTCAAGGGGCCTCATACATCCTGTCATACCTCCCTACCATATAAAAATCAAGTAATTTATAAATGAAGTTATGTCCTTAGCCTCCTGCTCAGTTTGAGCCTTGGGAAGAACATAGTTCCTCTTGCTTATTAGTTCTTTTCATCACTTATTCCACTGATTTGTGAACCTGTATCTGCTACAGAAATAACGTGATGATCAATGGCAAAATAGATGCAGATATGATGGTTGTCAGTTAGCTACATGCAAGTGACTTTGGGATTAAAATGGAGGTTTTGGTCCATTAGACAAAGGGCATACTCCTATTCAGGAAGCTAAAACAGTTCCAGTAACTGTAGAGGGCACACACCAGCAGTTTGATTTATTCCAGCAGAGGGCAATGGTGTGGATATATATGTATACAAACACAATGACACATCACAATTACAGTATTAAAAAAAAAGTTCTCTAACCTGTCAATTTCTTATTTCTCAAATAGCATGTCCATCAAATCTAACCAGGAGAATAAATCTTCTCTTTGTGACATCTGGAGGCAACATTTACCATTCTGTGTCAAACAGTTTGTCCACCAGTCGAAACCAGAGGGATGCAGATAGAAGTGGGGGGTAGAAGAAGGAAGAGAGAGAACAGCTGTATTGAGGGACAGGGTATAACAGCATAGCACCCATCACTCACAAGTTTCCCCCTTCTAGTCAGGTGAGTGTGCAGTCTTTAAACCCATCCCAGCCCTGGTATCAGGCCGTATCCCCAAGGCTTCCCACCTGGAGGCAATGGTTTCACCCTCTTAGTCTGTTCTGGCCCCAGCTCTCCAGCTGGGCCTACTGACTGTTTGGCCCCTTTCTGGGAGTTTACTGCTGTCCAGTTGTAGGCCCTTCCCCTGTGGTCTATGGAGGGAACCCGGGCCCACCCACTGCTCCAGGTCTCAACATAGGGACCCTAGGAATAGCAGCCATGCACCACTATGTCCCTTTAGCAAAATTGTCTTCAGTTCCCTGGGCCACTTTCCCAGGACCTTAGCCTTCACCAATGCCTTACCCTTAGCTCAGGGCTCTTCTAAACTCAGGCTCAGCAGCCAGGCAGGAGCTCTTCCTCACTCGCTGGGTTCCGACTAGCACCGAGCTGTCTATTTGTGCTGTAGCCAGCCAGAAGCACCAGCAGAACTCCTCTAACTGCAGCAAGGAACTGACTGTCTCTGACTCTGTAGCTCCTTTTTATAGGGCCTTCCTGGGCCCTGATTGGCTACTTCCCCTGCAGCCACACTAGCCCACTTGGAGGACCTCTCCACTGCTCCTTTCCTGAGATGAGTGTGGCAGGACCCTGAGGACTCCAACAGGGATTCTCTGGGCCTAATCCACCCTGTCACAGGGGGATACAAGCATCAAGGAGTTAATAGAATCATTTGGGTTCACTCTGAAATCTTAATGTTAGCACCGATGTACTTTTTCAGTAGACAGAAAGAGTTAAAGGGCCAAATTTTATTGAAAGTATCCACTAATTTAGGGTGCCTCAATTTTTAAGTGCCAAATTTGAGGCACCTAGGGCCAGATTTTTCAAAGGTGGAACTCCATAGTTCCAAGTCAGTAGGAGCTTCTGGTGCTCAGCACCTATGAAAATGAAGTTATGAGTGTCTCAGCTTGGGGACTGAACCACAGAGGCACTCAAAATTAGTGGCCACTTTTGAAAGTATTTTGAAAATGTTGGCCAAATGCGGTAAATGCACATTAATTATGAAAACATACTACAAAGATCAGCTCTGTATTAAACAAGGCAGGGCATGAAGACATCCGTATAAACCCCTTCATAGCAATAATAATAAGTAAATACTGACAAGACCAATTGCTGCTGTAATATTACTTTCATTTGTTGTGCTTACATCAGCAGGCAGCGCAGTAGGGAAATGACTGATCAGAGAAGAGAGAAATATGTTGCTAAGCAACACAACACTGGATGGGAGACCTGCTCCCATGTTATGAAATTGACATGCTGGATGGGTTGCTGGATTTTAAAGTACAATAATTCTAAAAGATAGAAGAGGTTGGAAGAGTTAGCATCTGTCAGAGCAGAGGAAAATGACAGTGAACAAGAGGGGTCAGTGACTGGGAGAGTGGGGTTGAATAAAGGAGCTATCGACTGAGGAGGGGAGTGCGTGGAAATGGAGAAAAATAATAAATATGAAAAGAGAGAAAGGCAGAAGGGAGAGGAGAAGAAAAAGACAGAAATGAAACAAGAACTATGGAGACAATTACAGGCTATTAGAGATGGCACAGAGCCAAAATGATTTAGATCCAAACTTCCCCAAAATATGAAAGGGTTTGAATCTGGTGGTGTGATTCAGGCCCATCTTGGCTGATTAGAAGAGGAAAAGAATATAAGAGCAAGGTGATATTTTTAAAAAAGTGGGGGTGAGGGGGAGGGAAACAAAAATTAGTAGCAAATGTTCAGTGTGGGAAGTCTGGCTTGAAAGCATGTCAGCATCTGAAAGAGTGATTTCTATAAGGAATCCTGTCACTACTGGTGGTACAGCCATTGTACAGTCACGTGATCTGAGGTCCTAGCAATAGTAGCAATTGAAAGGAGGAAGGATGGACTTGCAGTTAAAGCACTGGACTAGAAGTCAGGATACCTGGCTCTGTCTCAGACTTTCTGTGGGTCCTTGGGCGAGTCACAAGCTGGGATTTTCAAATTAGACAGAGGCTATGTCTACACTACTGCAGTAAATTGACCTAAGTTTCACTACTCCAGCTACGTAAATAACGTAGCTGGAGTCGACGTAGCTGAGGTTGACTGACTGCGATGTCTACACCACGCTGGGTCGATGGGAGGCACTCGCCCATTGACTTACCTTACTCTTCTTGCTCAGGGTGGAGTACCAGGGTTGACCGGAGAGCAATCTGCAGTCGATTTGGCGGGTCTTCACTAGACCTGCTAAATCAACCCCCAGTGCATCAATCACTGGAGCGCTGATCCAGCAGTAGTGTAGACATAGCCTAAGGGAATTAGATACCCAATTATCATTGAAATTTAATGGAATTTGGGTAGACTCCATTAAGTTTCTTCAAAAACTTTCAGTTTTTCAGATACTCCAATCATTACTGGAGCCTTTAAATATCCAGATAAATACCATGGTGGTCAGACTCACGCATGTATAGGACAGGTAGAATGCCACTCAAGCATCATGATACCAGCACTTAACATTAATGTCATGTATAGGCACAACATAAAGGTTGCAGACTCGGACCAGAAGTAATGTCACATTTGTAATGTCACAGTTTTGAAAAGCTGATCACATGTAAGGGCCTGGTCCAACCCCAATGCTAAGACTCCCACTGACTTCAGTGGGCATTGGATTAGGCTCTACATGTGTGCAACTGCCTTCCATCTCCCACCCCCCTTAGCACACCTGATTGACTGGATAAAAAAAAAACAAAAAAACATCCATATGAGTAACAAACTGCTGGAAAGATCCCTTTGATTGGAACTGGTTTACTAATTAATTCAGCCCTCTCCATAAGGTTAGAAGTTTAAAAAAAGTGAATCCTGTAATGCCACGAGTCTATCGTGTGTCTGTGAAAAGAGATGAGAGGTTTACAAACAGCGAAGTTCTTCAGATCTCACACCGAATCTTCTTTAATCCACAGGATTAAAGAGCAAGCAGGATGGGTTCAGGATCTGTCTGCAATTGGTCAATAGTAACAGGAAAATCTTTAAATCTTCTTTTGATCCAAAAGGTAAATCATAAAGGATCTGGATCTCAAACAACAGCCATGAGGGCTCTAAAGATTATTCACTGTAAACTAGAGATGCTGTATAGAGAGAGAAGGAAATATTAGTAACTCTTGGAAACACTAATAACTCTCAGCTCCCATAATTTATTAATGGATTACAGTATTATAAATTATTATTCACCTATGAAACACCGACTTGTTATAAAGGAAGTCAGATTAGATGATCATAATAGTCCCTTCTGAACTTAATCTATGAATGAATCATTGACTATACCAGCTAAAAAATGACCAAGTCAGTTTTATTTTTAACAAGACATAATCATAACTGATTATAAAACAGTTTATTTTTCTCTCTCTCTAATCACCGCGTAGTGCCCCCTGAATAAGTGGCCCACATTGCCCATCCTCACTGTGCCAGCTTTCAGATCAGTCATTAAACTTCTCACAATTAAGCCAAAGGAAAGATGGGCTATAGCTTTGTATTTTGCATTAACTCTTCCCTCTGAAGAGCAGAGGGAACTCTGCAGACTCCATATTCCCACCTTGAGTTAGCAATAACTTCGCAGAGAACAGCCAGACTCTTCAAGGAGAAGCCTTCAGATTAGTAGTAGCTCTTGGGACACAAGAAGTGAGAGATCATTGGCTTCTACCAAATGACATGCCGCAGCAGGTAGACTCTGAACACACTGCATCCTCAGCTTTTGCATGGCTGAACAGATGTGCTTGTGCACCTTTCTGCTAGAAGGATTTGATAATCTCTCCAAAGCCTCCCCAGTTGTGGACACTCTCAGAGCAGAAATCAGACCTAACACTAAACAAAATGGGACATCTGGCAGCTTTCTGGCTTTTTTATATATGATTTAGACCTCTCTCTGAACTGGTACAAGGAAAGCTTTGTAATGATTACTCTGAGATGAAACATAGGGTCGGGATAAGGCTTCACATGGTCTTTCAATTTCCAAAATGAAAAAGCATAACGATGTCCAAAAAGCCACAGAGAAACTGAATGGACCTCTGGGTGTGTAGGCGTGGGAGGGGAGAATTTATGTACAAATAGTAACTCATAGGTGCCTAATTCCATCTATGTTAGAAATCTTTTATATACACAGGTGGCCATATTATGAGCCACATTTTTTCCCAACTTACATCCATGCAACCTAATAAAATCAATATGTGGTTGCATTGGGTGTAAATGAGGGAAGAATCTCACCCCATAGTTTATCTAATGCCCTTTAAAATTGTATGTTTATATACATACACACCTCTCAGTGACAGAGTATCTCATTCCACCAATGTCCAGTGGCTAGGATGTGTGAATAATAGAAGATAGTATTTCTTCTGTATTATTTGGTGAGAATTGAGGGGGCACTGAACAACTAGAGCTTGAAATGGATCAGGTGCCCAACATCTATTTTTCTCCCTGAGGTCCCGTGTAAGTTCTCTATATATAGTACCATGACAATCTACAGCACATCCCTGCAGTATTGCCATCCCCAAATATTCAAAAGTCCTGGATTAGCCCCCCCAAAATTATGAACTTCATGATTTTTAAGACGTTATGCATATAGTTGCCTGATAGGTTTTGTGCCTTTAGGGTGCACCTGGATCACATTTTCCAAGCTTTTCTTCCTGCAACCATGAGGACTAGAAACTCTCTCTCAAATGAAAGCTGCTATTCACTTATAATCACTTGTCTCCAGCAGCAGGGGCTTTATGCAAAATCTCAAATATCAAAAGAATCTCAATAATAATTGGCACCATTGTTTCTATCAGTTATATCAGCACAATCAGAAACTGAGATTGTTCAGCTTGCTCCCTCTGCTGTCTATTTCTGTAGCACAGATATATCAAAGTGGAAGTATTATTGTAAGTGACAGAGTGGAGTGTTTTTGGTACTTAGAATCTGGAATATATGTAATTTTCTCCCTGATTTGAGTAATTTCAGAAAAATTAGTGGGCCAATTTCTGATGTCAGTCACACTGGTATAAATTCAGAACAATCCCAGTGTTTCGTAAATGTTTATTACACGAGGGGCCTAATTCTCCACTCTCTTCTGTGGCCAGTAGTGTTTTACACTCACTTTGCCTGGGTGTAAATGCCTACACTAGAGCACAAGGTTGTGGAGAATCACACCTCAGGTGTAATTTTGCTCTGATTTATAACCTGTTCTACCCCGACAGGTACTTCAGGGCAGTGGTGCTTATACCTCTGGGGGTATGCAGAGATCTTCCAAAGGGTACATCAACTCATCTAGATATTCACCTAGTTTTACAAAAGGCTACATCAAAAGCATTAGCAAAGTCAGTGCAAACTAAAATTCCATACCAACAATGAGTTGTTTATCCTGCTCTATATACACTATACACTGAAATGCAAGTACAATATTTATATTCCAATTGATTTATTTTATAATTATATGGTAAAAATCAGAAAGTAAACAATTTTTCAGCAACAGTGTGCTGTGACACTTGTGTCTTTTTATGTCTGATTTTGGAAGCAAGTAGCTTTTAAGGTAGGTGAAACTTAGGGGTATGCAAGGCAAATCAGACTCCTGAAAGGGGTATAGTAGTCTGGAAAGGTTGAGAGCCACTGCCTCGGGGTTGTAGGTTGTGTCAGTCTCAGATCTGAATCTTAGGCTCTAAGGAATGTCAAGCAGGGCAAAAATTCTCCTTTGGTTTTAAAATGGTCATACTGTTGCACTGACAACTATGTTGACAGAAACATTATCCAAACCATTTTTAAAACACAGGAACACATTTTTATCTCCTGTATAAATTAGAACTAAATTTAATCAGGCTTCTAATTGTTAAATTCAACAGACTAGAGGGATCTTGGGCCAGCAATAAGTGAGGGCATTCACAGTCAAACCAGTTCCTTAATGCTCAGTTATTAAATAAAAATTACTAATATTAATATTTACTTTGCTCAAGTGCAGAGTAAGAAGCAGCCATACAAACAAAATCGGTATTCCAGCCTTAAGGAACAAAACAAAACTGCATGGAAAAAAACCAAAACAAATCTGATTGTCTAATATATATATCACTATAAGAATAAGTGAATCCATTGTCTCCAGAACTTATTAGTGTACAGTCCAAAACACTGGACTACAAGAAGAGATTTTCTTTAATAGCAGCTGCACTGTTTCAGCTATTATTGGGCTTTTAGGACATTTATACCCTCCCAGTACATTTTAGAAACGGCCTTATTCAAAGCTCAACTCTTTTCTGCTTTTCTAAAGGCAAAACCTAACAGCTTTGACAGTATA
Source organism: Natator depressus (assembly GCF_965152275.1). Classification (NCBI taxonomy): domain Eukaryota; kingdom Metazoa; phylum Chordata; order Testudines; family Cheloniidae; genus Natator; species Natator depressus. Next base: position 51,243,789 of record NC_134237.1, read on the forward strand.
ACACCACTAAAACAGATTACTTGATCCTACATGGGTTATACTTAAAATGCTTTTGGCTTCATTACACCAACCATCTGCTCTCTTATGGCAGGAGTTCAGTACCCCGCTGGGATTTGCCTTCTCAGTGGGGTCAGCAGGGAATTTCTATATAGATGGAACCGACAGAATCTCTTCAGTAAGAATCACGTAGGGAGATGCAGGGGATGGAGTGAGAAGGGAAAAAGCATAAAAGAATAATTAATTAGTTTGTGATAAATCACTGCTCCAATGCACAGGGGACTGAACTGGGCATCATGAACTGTGGATTCCATTCCTCATTCTGATACTGACCTGCTGGCTGAGCTTGTCAAGTCACTTGACTGATCTGTGCCTCAGTTTCCCCATCTGTAAATTGGGGATAGTAATACCTGCCTTCCCTTGTAAAGTGCTTTGCAATCTCTAGATGAAAATTGCTGTATAAGAGCTACGTATTATTTCCATAGAATATCTAAAACTGCTAAGCTAGTGTAAAATGCATGTTTCTCAGTGTAGTACATTTCCAATGCCTTTAAAAAAAAAAGGCTTCCTCAGTTATTGTTTGAACACTGCTGCAAATGTCTGGAAGAGAAGACAAATTGATATGCTTCTTTATGGCCTTTGATACATCAGCTACTCCTGAGAAAATTCTGCACCACTGTGCATATGCAGAATTCATGTCCCACTGCAGATTTGTTTTTTTCCTCCACCGAATATAGATTCTGCTGGCGAGGTGCTGCAGTTACACCTTTCACCCACAAGGTGAAGAGAGGACAGCCAGCAGACAGAGGGAAGGGGAAGAGGCTGCATTCTTCACAGCAGGGCCAGGTGAGCAGGCACACGACAGACAGAGCGGGGCACAGGGGGCTGCTGTGGGAGGGGGTCAGAGACTGGGATTCCGAAGGGCTAATGGGGTGACAGCATTGAGCCAGGGCCTGCATGGGAGGGGGCTGCAGGGCCACATGGGGAGGGGACAAGGCAGTGCAGAGACAGACATGGATGGGGTAGGAGGGTGCAGGGACAGGCAGGGACAGGGGGTGTGCAGATGTGCCTGACGGAGGCTGGGGTCAGCCCCCTGCAACTCCTTAACAACCCCCCCCCCCCAAAAAAAAACCCCAAAACCCCCAACACTGTTCCATACTTCTCCCACCCACACCCAACAACCTCACCCGGTACTCTCGCAGGCTCCTTCTGTCAGCTCCTCCATTACCCCTGATTCCCACCAAAAACACAAAATATATATTTCCTGATTATTTTTTTAAATATGTATTGTTACAGACATACTTGCTGATTAAATTATGTTGGTAATTTATTTCAAAATACCTATTTAAACTGGCATGTTATATTGTGCTATTTTGAAAAAAAAATATGCAGAATTTTAAAATATTGCACACAGAACTTTTAATTTTTTGGCACAGAATTCCCCCAGCAGTAATCTGCTACAATAGACCAAAAACATCACAGCACATTTCACTGTACAAGATTTCTATTCTTGCTTTTTGACTCTGGAACTAACTGGATCATGTATTTAATGTGGCGGAGAGAAACCAATGTCAGATCCACAGGATCTGTGCCATGCCCAGCCTTTAAGCAGTCCCTTGGGAGAATCCCCTCAGTGTGCTAGACTCCCTCGGGGTCACTGCTACAAGGGTAGCCTCCAACACCTCCTAGACTGAGCCTTGGGCTCCTGCACTCATTTCTCATTGTGCACTTTGCCCAGTGAGTCCTACTGAAATAGACTCCTGTTCAGAAACTTATCAATGCACTCCCATAGGTATCTGCAGCAATTCCATGCCACCTTTTCCAAACAGAGTAGAGTTTATTAGACACACAAGGTGCATGAGGTAAGATCTTTTATTGGACCTACTTCTACTGTTGAGAGAGAGAAGCTTCTGAGCCACACAGAGCTCTTCTTCAGGTCAACTGGAATATTGGATCGGGAAGTCCTTAGGTGAGAGAAACAAAGGTTAAGACGTAATCTATGTTGGCTAAAATGAGAGCTCCCACGAGCCATGCGGCTGGACGAACCATCTTGGTTTCCTTTCTCTGTCTCACTTTGTTCTTTTTGTCTTGGCTTCAGGTAAGAGACCTGTGCCACACACTCTGTGTGTACATACACACTGTAAAAGAACAGCTGTGGCTGGCCCAGGTCAGCTGACTTGGCTTCCCAGCCTGAGACCAAACGTCTACACGGCAATTTTACAACCCCGAAGCCTGACCCCTGCTCATGAATCAGCTGACTAGGCCTACCACTGGTGTTCTGTTTCAGTGTAGACATACTTTGACACAATTCCTAATCACCACCTCCTCCATCCATTGTTCTCTGGCTGTAGAACCATGTTAAGTTCACACGTCTTGCTTGCTGGAAGCCTGCCATGGATGTATCAATTGTTCAGTCCTTGATGTTTCCATTCCATTCCAGTATGCAGGGTCTTCCATTGCTATGGGTTGGTTCCAGCCAATCTTTAAACAAACCATTCATATCACCCCAGACAGCTATGTGACAAGACACCTGCTTTGCCCCAGGAGCAGGATTTAACCCTTCTTCACTCACTGGTTAGCAATACCAGAGTGAAAGGTACAGTCATATAGATAGAAGTGGGAATTGTCTAATATTTTTATGAACTGTCACAACATACACAAGAATATGTGCAAGTAGCAAAAATAAATTCCACACCATGCACACTAAGGGGAAAACAGACACAGAAGCTTTGACATTTAGTAAATGTACAGCCAAGAACAGACCCAGCCTAAGAGCTTGGCTTTGCATACGATTCAGCTTCCCATTCCCAGTTCAGGTGGTAGTAAGATTAAATCCAGTTCAAACACGTAATTATGAGTTATGGGAAAGGAAAATAGAAATCTATGGGCATGGTTCAAAGTCCAATGAAGTCAAGAGAAGGACAGCCACTGACTTAAATGGGCTGTGGATCAGGTTCAGTGTGGGGAATTTACACAGTCCATGGATTTCAGATCCCCCATACATTTTATCCCTGTCTTTTTACCCCACAATTGTTTTAATTTTTAAAGTCAAATGGAATTACTGTACACTGAACTTACATCAGCTGAAGTTTCTAGCCCTTCTGGTTATAAAGAAAACCTTCCAGATAAGGCCCAATACATCAGTACTTAACAGTAGCCAGACAACTTCAAACAGCAGCTCTAACAGAAAAGGAGTACTTGTGGCACCTTAGAGACTAACCAATTTATTTGAGCATGAGCTTCCGTGAGCTACAGCTCACTTCATCGGATGCATACTGTGGAAAGTGCAGAAGACATTATATACACAGACACCATGAAACAATACCTCCTCCCACCCCACTCTCCTGCTGGTAATAGCTTATCTAAAGTGATCATCAAGTTGGGCCATTTCCAGCACAAATCCAGGTTCTCTCACCCTCCGCCCCCCCCCCCCCCCACACACACAAACTCACTCTCCTGCTGGAAAGATGATCCAACACTCTCACAAATCTTGGGAGACAGGCCAGTCCTTGCCTACAGACAGCCCCCCAACCTGAAGCGAATACTCACCAACAACCACATACCACACAACAGAACCACTAACCCAGGAACCTATTCTTGCAACAAAGCCTGTTGCCAACTGTGCCCACATATCTATTCAGGGGACACCATCACAGGGCCTAACAACATCAGCCACACTATCAGAGGCTCGTTCACCTGCACATCCACCAATGTGATATATGCCATCATGTGCCAGCAATGCCCCTCTGCCATGTACACTGGTCAAACTGGACAGTCTCTACGTAAAAGAAAAGAATTATAACATTCATAAACCAGTCGAAGAACACTTCAATCTCTCTGATCACGCAATCACAGACATGAAGGTCGCTATCTTACAGCGAAAAAAACTTCAAATCCAGACTCCAGCGAGAAACTGCTGAATTGGAATTCATTTGCAAATTGGATACTATTAATTTAGGCTTAAATAGAGACTGGGAGTGGCTAAGTCATTATGCAAGGTAGCCTATTTCCCCTTGTTTTTTCCTACACCCACCCCCCCCCCCCCGACGTTCTGGTTAAACTTGAATTTATGCTGGAAATGGCCCACCTTGATTATCATGCACATTGTAGGGAGGGTGGTCACTTTGGATAAGCTTTTACCAGCAGGAAAGTGAGTTTGTGTGTGTGTGTGGTTTTTAGAGGGGGGTGGGGGGGTGAGAAAACCTGGATTTGTGCTGGAAATGGCCCATCTTGATTATCATACACATTGTAAAGAGAGTGGTCACTTTGGATGGGCTATTACCAACAGGAGAGAGAGTTTGTGGGGGGGGGGGGGCGCGGAGGGTGAGAAAACCTGGATTTGTGCTGGAAATGGCCCAACTTGATGATCACTTTAGATAAGCTATTACCAGCAGGAGAGTGGGGTGGAAGGAGGTATTGTTTCATGGTTTCTGTGTATATAATGTCTTCTGCAGTTTCCACAGTATGCATCCGATGAAGTGAGCTGTAGCTCACGAAAGCTCATGCTCAAATAAATTGGTTAGTCTCTAAGGTGCCACAAGTACTCCTTTTCTTTTTGCGAATACAGACTAACACGGCTGTTACTCTAAAGCCAGCTCTAACAGATGAGTGAATTCCCCCATCTTAATAGGATGTTAACTCTGAACCCTACTGAACTAGCCTCTGGGAACACAATGGAGCTGTGCTGCCATGAAGCAAGTCCAACAGTAATAACTATAATTAATAATGCCAATTTAACATTGTTGGAAGTTTATTGACGACATTGGTTATGCAAGCTATTATCATGGCCCAAATTCAATCAAATTCCTTTATTAAATCTAAAGGCCAAATGGTATTTGTACATTGCACTAAACATGTCTAAAAGCCTAAATAATAAGCAATTACACCCACATAGTAACACACATTCATAAGCACTCTCATGAAAGTGTTATACCAATAAAATAAAAACCAGCAGGATCTTATTAAAGGGAAAAAGGCAAAATACCACATTTATTGTGAATACAGAAAGAATCATAGTAAGCAGTTATAGTTATAACATTCCATTCAATCTCATATTTATTCACACATTCATTCATTCAAACACACACACACACACACACACACAGAGGTTCTGCAAGGTTGTTATCATAGTTACCAGCCTTAGAGTTGCTCATGCCAAGCCACTGGCCAGGTGGCCTGGACATGAGGAGGGAGCAGGGCCTTGTCAGATGCTCATCTGATGCTCCTGGAAGTTGGTTTGCAGAATCAGACCCCAAAGTTCTCACTTTCTAGAGTCCATTTTTATAGGAATTTCTTCCTATGCCAGTCTATGGCAATTACTTCATCATGCTGTTGCTGAATCAATCAGCAGATGGCACATTCCTGACTGCTCCGTGCTGCTAGATGTTATCTTGTTCTTTGGTTCTGCCATTCTTGAGGCTGTTGGGTGGATTCCAGTCTGACCTCCGGGGGTCCTCTGGTTATTTCCACTTGATGCCTTCTTCAGCCGATGGACACTGGATTCTTAGGCTGGCACCTCCCTGATCATTCAGTTATTACCCACACCAAGCATCCATCCACATACATCCTCTATCTCTATTTTAATCACAATTGTTAATACAACAAAAGGGCAGGGAGTCTCTGGGTGCTGTTTCTGTTGTTACAGAGTATTGCTTTGAGTCTCTCTCTCTGTGTGAATTGCTTTGAGAACAGACTCTGTCTTAGAATGTACTAACACAATTAGCAGCTTGCAAGTTTCACACAGAGGGACAGAAACAGTACCAAAAACCAAAGAGACCTCTTAATTAGTAATATCCTGGAATTTAAACTATGGGGAATCAAACTCATTTGTGATTTTAATACAGAACTTCTTTAATATGATCCAACAAAAGGATCAGTTCCAGGGATAACCCTCTCCTCCTGGCTTGCTCCACTATGACCAGATAAGTTCTGATAATACCCCTCACAAGCCGTATACACTAACAGATAAGTGATGTCATAATGAGTTACAATCTTAGCTAAACCCAGGTTTTGGCCAGGTTAGGGTTGATTCCTTTCCTGGTCTTGGCTAAAACAAAATATGGCAATTTGGTCTTTCTCCAAGATAAAGTTGGTATGTTGGGGCACCACAATCCTACTTTCTTGTTCAAGCTAGGTAGAACCAGTCGTAAGAAAAAAAAGAGTCCTAATTATAATCAACCACATTTTGAGCTCAGCATTTTTACAATTTATCTTGCCAATTGCATGGTTACCTATATTTTCAAAGCCTTTCCCGTGGCTGCTAAAACATCTTTATTTCCCTTAAATAACAAAACATTTTCCTTTAAGAAGCTATGCTAATTTAACCCTTTATGTACCTATCTAATCCTACAAATGTAAACATTAGTAACTATTTCATTGCGGATTTGCTTAACAGAACCATCCAGCTCATGTGCTTAGTGCTTATCCACTGAGCCATTCTTCTGAAAGAACATCCCCCTGAAATAAAGTTGCAGGATTTCAAAATGTAACCGCTTTAAAATCAAATATTTGATTTAACATTAACATTATTTTATTTTTGTCCTCAGCTAGAATCTCCTCCCTTTAAGGGAGGAATCTTGGTTTACCAGGGGAAAAATACATTGAGGAGGGGAGGGAAACCCCAGTGCCCAGGCAAATATTGAAACTATTTGCCCTAGTTGTTTTAGGGAGCTTAATCCCCATTAAAGGCTAAAAGAAATTAGTGAGAAGGAGCTATTATTTCATCTAGTCCATCCCTTGCCAACTGAAGACTGCTCTCTGATGTACGTTTCCCAGTTTTGTCTAGTCTTAAGCAATGGGACAGCCACAATTTAGTGGACTTACCTCAGATCATATCATTAGAAATTTCCCCCTGATATTCTGCCTCAAAATTCCCTTTAATAGAATTCCATTATTGTTATTTTTACCCCTAAACAATTCCTCTCCCTTAGTGTTTACTCCTACAGACAACCAGAGGCAGTTGTCATGTCATCCCTTAGACCATGCCTACACTGTTGTGGCTAGAACAACACAGCTACAGCTGTGCTGCTGTAGTGTAGATGCTTCCTACATCCCCAGAAAGGGTTTTTCCCTCAATATAGTTAATCCCCACTCCACGAATTCTTCCTTCAACCTAGCTGCTCCGACAGTGAGGAGGAGGTCAACCTAAGAACCTGAGCCTCACACAGGGCACTACATTTTTCACACCCCTAAGCCAGGTCAATCTAATTTTTAGGTGGAGACCAGCCTGCCTAATTAGTCTGCATTTAGCTGAGTTGCTCAGCAAGAGCCAGAAAAGAATCCTACGGCTGTTACAATGCTCTCCCTCCCTACAAGTCCCCCACTTCCTAGAGAGGTTGTTTTTGCTCTGGATACTTCAGATTTCTAGGAGAAGCCGGTGGACAATTTTCAAGGATTCAGCATTTTTCACCCAGCTCCACTTCTTGGTTACTTGATGTAAATAAGCTCACTCCTAAATGCAGCTCTTGTTAGTAGAGCACCACCTGACTATTCAAGTATGAAAACAATTTTCAGGTCAAGGAAACAAGAACTGGCTAAGCAGCCACTGCTCATTTAAAAAGGGAAAAATAAAAGTTGCCTTGTTTTCTTCCTAAGGCGTGTCTTTGAAAAGCTTTTTCACTCCCTGCCCCCAACCTGCTTCTTTATCTGTAGCTCTCACACACACACACTCTGACACAGTGCCCTGGTTGCACAGAGACACGGAAGCTGCTGGAAACATGGCTGGCGATTTAATTTTGCTTGCTGCAGTATCCCTTCTTTCAGCCTGCCAGCAAAGTAAGGCCTGTGGGGTTTTGTGGCTGGGGCTGAGGGATGGTTTCCATGGATCCTAGAACACTGGAGATATTTTATACTAAGCTAGTTTTCTTGTCACTTTGAATGTCTGAGAATTCATAAAAAAAAAGTTGTCCCCAATTGGAGCATTAGGTACCCCTTCTCTGTCCTCTGAAGAGGATGTGGTACAGGGAGACAGATTACCTTGCTAGGGGGTGGGCTGGGTGGGTTTACAATTTTTCCCTTTTATGTTTTGTTTGTCGATTTTTGGGATTGTTAAACTGTTGCTAGAGAGTTTGTAAGCTGATACAGACTCATCCTTCAGCTATGTTCTGCGCTGGCTTCGGGTTTTTTAGACACTTACACAGCTTGAATCCTCAAAACTACCAACTCCTAAAATCACATTCATGAAGCCTTGAGCCAAAAGTGCTTTTAAAAACTGGCCCCTCAAGCAGATGGCAAGGTATCTAATATCAGAAAGGAAAAAGGACAAAACCTATTAAGTTACAAAGAAGGCACTTGCAGCATGTGGATGTTTCATAATATCCTCTCATCAGGGGTTCCTAAATATATAGATTTATTTTATCCACTGTGGAAATACTTCTTAGATTCACATACAGTATGTGGCTTTCCCACCACTTTGCAAACTACAGCTATAGTAGATAAATGGAATGGGAGAAAGAAGAATGACAATAGTGTGATTAGATATGGTACAGTGACAGCATTTTCAACACTAGCAATTGTTTTCCTTCAGGTAATATGGTTGTGTCTACACCAAGCCATAGGATATATATGCTGTATGGGTTGAAGGAGGACTAAGCATGAGATAAGGAGCAGAGGTTCAAGTTTACGGCTTTGTCAGTATTTGTAAGCAGACTGCTTTGCCTGCAGCAATGCCAACTCTTTATATTTGGTGTTTTCTTAAAGCCCCAGTTCCTGGGTCATGTCATACATTGCAAAAAAAGTTTCTAATTTGGGGAGAAAAGCTTAAAAATGTGAACCCTCAAGATTAAATAACCAGAAGCCAAATAAAAAGAACCCAACAATTATTATTTTTAAAAATCTCATGACTTGAGGGGGGCCTGGCTCATGATTTTTGAATGTTTGAAGTTGGCAACACTGCTTTCATTCTTGAGTTGCGTGTGCCAGATGGGGCTCTCCCGAACAACCTATGTGGCTCTTAGCACAGCGTTTATCTCCTGCGACAATATTTACCATGAGCTTCCATGAAAGTTCATCCTGCTGCAAGGGCTGCTGTGCTTTACACTGTTTAAAGTGAAAACAGGAAGAAATGTGACAAGGAAGGGCAAAGAGCTGCTGCCGAAAAAGTGAATACATTCTGAAAACTCTAAAACACAGGGGCTACATCGACACTAGAAATGCCACAGTGACACAGTTGCAGCACTGCAGATGAGCTGCTGTAACACTGTCTTGTAGCCACGACAGTAACAGAAGGGAGTAAATCCCTCCCTTCAACAAGCGATAATTAGGTCGACAGAAGAATCATGTTAACCTAGTAGTGTCTATAGAGGGGTACTTAGATCAGTTTAACTGTATCATCTGATCAATCAGGGTGATTTGTCACAGCACCGAGGGTGTGGTTAGGTCAACTGAACTTTATAATAGAGACCCACCCAGAGATGGTGAGGTTAATCAGAAAATCCAGCCCTGCCCAAGCCTCTGCTCTTCCGTGTATTCTGTTAAAGTGGCAGCGTAAGCACCTGTTACAACCAGTTCTGGTAGTGGGAGCAGCCCATTGTCTGACTGTTTGACAGCTGTCAGCACAAGACACCTAGCTATTAAACATCTAGTGGCTTGTCTGCACTCCCATTTATTCCATTACATGTACAGTTCTGTACTGGGAGTTAACAACTAGGCAATAAGATCCCTCTGCAGCAGCGCTGGAAGCTATGCTTCACCTTACAACGGCTAGAGGCGTAGTAGGACAAACTTTCAGCCTCCCAGAATCACATGGGTATTCAAGGAACCAGGCTGGGCCACGGTTTAAGCCAAGCAAGAAGTGGTCTGTGATGGAATGAGCAAGCAGAAACCTTGCACCAAGTGGGTTTTCAGCAATGTCTTAGTTTTTAAGACTTGCTGCAGGAGAGAGAAGGGGAGGTTTTACAGACCCATTAGAAAAACTAGTGGGGCTCCAGACTGAAGTAGAATGAATTTGAGTCATGGCTGCTTGGAGATGATCCTGTAGAGAGGATAGATACAGTGTCCCCTGTCCTGTGTTTTATTTGGTGCCTAATATCCTTTTATCTGCATCCAGTCAGGTGCTACTATGAGGTATCTGATTTGTTTTCAAATCAAGAATAGTTTAACACACCATTGACTGTGATAACAAATGACTGATCTTACACTGTGCATGATTTTTGCACCAGGAATAAGACATCTGAGGGTGCTGTCCCTTGTACATAAGCTTTGTGCTATATTTTCATAGCAAGGAGACAGTCTTGCTAAATGTGACTGCCAGCTGAAATCAGAAAAAGACCAACTCAAGCATACTTCTCAGCTGCCTCAGATGTGACTGGAGTCCAGTGGTTGAAGTCGATTGGATTTGTGCTGGATTGTAATCCAAGGGGTTAAACTAGGGTATACATAACTGCTTTCATTTCTATTTGCTTTCAAAGAGTTAAGATGCAAATTCTAACTGGTGAAAAAAGTATACATGGTAACTTGTTCCACCGCAGCTGAGGCCTCATGTCACCTATTGTATAATTCAAAGCATCTAGATGCATCTTCTCTTTTAAGAAAGAAGCGACGTAAATTCCCCAGTAAAATAAAAAATGGTTACAACTGGTTTTCAAAAGGGAAAAGCAACTTCCTGTCTGTCTGCAAAAGATAGCAAGTTATGAAAATTGTAGCTGGGTAGGTATAAAATTACTCGCTTCTTTCAGGGGGCATATAAACCCCAATCTCACCGTCCTGAGTTAGGCAAAGATCCCATTGAGTTTGGTGGAAGCTTTTCCCGATTAAGGAATGGGCCATTGTCAGTGCAGTACGATCACAAGGGTCTGTATTTTTGCCCATGGTGAGCCAAATTCACCCCGTATGATTTCACTGAAGCCTCTTAAACCACCAGTGGCAAGCGTACACTTTATTACAGCTAAGGCCTTGTCTGTACTAGAGCACATTCCAGCTGGCTGTACTGCACCAGCTGAGGCACAAAATTCCATGCTAGCCGCCCTAAATAGGCTGAGATTTTTCCCTGAGTCCATACCAAGGTTGTTCTAAACCAGTCTGGGTATGATGGGCTGCTCAGCTGGCCAACTTCCTTTATTTCATCAGCTGAGAATCCTGTCCCAGCCTGATAATGCCCCCCGGCTCAAAGTACAGCCTGGGGACCAACCAGCTATGGTTTGCTAGCTGCAGATGGTGGTCCAATGAAACATGTAGTTTGTCAAATTGGCCCTTGCCGCTGGTGAACCAAGTAGGGTTTGGTGGCTCTAAGTAGCAGCAGGAGGAAGAGAGCATTTTGAGTGGGAGGTAAGGGAAGGGCCAGAGGGAGACCTTTTGAAAATTCCCTCCCCCACCCCCCTGAAATATTTCAAAAAGTGGCCATCTTGTCCCCCTGAGCACAATTACCCTGAAATATGCTCCTCTACCTCCTCTAATGCCACCCTCCCCCTCTAAAAGAATTCTGTGGTAGTGAATCACAGCTTGGTCATCAGCTACAATGTAAATGAAGGCGCATTAATGGAGGCAGAGAGGCCTTTCTAGAGGGGAATCCTGTACAAGGTCTGGCAAACCTGCCTTACAATGAGACTCAAGAAGCTCAGTCTAGTTAGTTTATCCAGAAGAAGGTTATGGGGTGATTTGATCATGGTTTATAATTAAGGTTACGATTTGGTCCCAGATTCTGTGACTTTAACAGATGTGCATGGACTTCTTTGGCTTCAGCCCCGGGGCTCTGGCTTCCGTGATTTATCATCTATTGCCTGTGCCTTTTACTAAAAATACCCGTGACAAAATCTTAACTTTATCTAGAATTACCTACACGGAGAGGAGATTTCAAATTGTAGAGGGCTCTGGTCTAGTGGACAAATAAGAAAATCCAATGGCTGGAAGTTGAAGCTAGACAAATTCAGTCTGGAAATAAGGTGCTCATTTTTTAACAATGAGGATATTTAACCATCAGAATAATTTACCAAGGTCTGCGGTGGATTTTTCCAATCACTTGAAGTCCCCTTGAAGATCATCAGACTGAGAGTATCAGGTCGTTCCTAAACCAGAGCCTCCTACAGAACACCATGTTGTCCTGTCCTGTGGCCACTATTAAATAAATCAGATTTGCTTTTCTGCATGTTTAATTTTGTATCAAGTATGACCTGGCCATCTCCATCAAAATCTGACAAACTTTTTAAATAAGATTCACGTTTTTGAGCTGAAGGTAGCAATGAAAACAGATTTTAGGTACACAGAGGAATGGAGATTATAGAAATACTGGTCACAGCTCCTTAGTTAAGACTTTTGCATTTACAGCAGGTATTTAGTCTATTTGTAGTAATAATTAATAATAATAATAATAATAATCCTCCACACCTCTTATGTAATACTGCCTAGCTCATGTATAGCACTTCTGCAATAGATCTCAAAGTGTTTTACAAAAGAGGTGAGTAGAACTCATTTTATAGCTGAGGCCACTGAGGCACAGAGAGTTGAAGTGGCTTGCCCAAGATCACCCTCTAGCAAAGCCAGGCATAGAACCCAGGTCTGAGTCTTAGCTCAGTGTGCTATCCCCAGGGCCACACAAAGGGTAGCTCTGAATGACACCTGGGAGCATGCTTCCTGATATGGGTAGATAGATACATGCAACCTCTGCTTGAGCTAGTGTGATAAAAACAGTCAGGCGGTGGCCTGCCTGAGCTCAGCCCATGTTACTCCTGGCTTGGCTATGCTGCTATTTTTAGCATGCTAGTTGGAGCAGAGCTAGCCCACATCTGTAGCCCTGCACTGGGAAGCACACTCCCAGCTGCAGTGCATGCATACCCAAAGTTACAGCACTTACTCGGAGTACAAAATGAATTGCGAGGGATGGATGTGTAATACATGTGTCAAAATACTAACCATTGCCAAATGTATCAAAACACATTTGGTACCCAGCTCTTGTTTCCAAAATATGTAATGTTTTCTCTCTCAAAGGTTATACAGTGGAGTCACATCTTACGCGGGGGTTAGGTTCTAAAGTCAGCGCGTAAGGCGAAAATCGCATATAGTCAAAATTACCCTTGAAAATCCCTTAAAATTGCCCATAAAGTACAGTATACTGTACATGGTTGTGTACACAACTCTGTACAGTAATATGTATAAACGTATAAAGTATACAGTAATGTACTGTATATAATAAAGAATACATATGCAAAATATAATTTTACAGTACTGTATTTTTAATTACAGGGGGTAATTACAGGGGAGTTGTCAGGGCTTGATGTCGATCCAGGAGATGGAGGCGACGGAGAGCTTGGGTGATGAGAGCGAGTTGTAGATGAAGTGGTTGGCTCTGGTTCAGCTCAAGAAGTTGATTGCATAGGCTCATCTGCTGCTGGTTGTTTTTCCCTTGAAAAACATGGTGATCGGCAACTGTCGCTGTTGTCTCTTGAGCTTCTCAAACATTTCTTGATACGGTCTCAAATAGTCTGTAATACGACATGTGATTTTGAGGCTTTGTTCCAGAGAGATCGTATTCAGAAGTTAAATCATTCAAGTGTTTCGCTGCTTGGAACACTTCAGCAAATTTATGAAGATTCCAACCTGCTGGCTCTTCCTGTTCATCGTCATCATCTTAGTCTTCTGTAAACTATTTTATTAGTTCCTCTAACTCTTCGTTAATCAATGTTTCTCTATGGCTCTCAATTCAATTTCTTCCTCAAGAACATTGACGAAGCCATCACCACCCACTTGCGTGGCCACTTGAACAATGAGTTTCACTTCATCAGTGGTTGGGAAACCCTTACAATTATTCACACATTCTTTCCATAGGTTTCGCCAACATGCATTGACTGTTTCAGGCTTGACTGCATCCATTGCCTGTTTAATATAAGTGATGCAGTCAGCAACGTTGAAGGACTTCCAATGCTCCATCAAATTAAGACTGGGATCAGCATCCATAGCGCTACGTATCCGTGAGAACGTAAGCCTTGTGTACGTGAAACGGCAAATCACGCCTTGGTTGAGAGGTTGGAGGTGGTACTGGGGGGAGGGGGGGGAGAAAGACGACTTCAACGTCGTTATGCACAAACCAGAGTGCGGCAGGGTGGCCAGGAGCATTGTCTACGATCAGCAACACTTTAAAGTCAAGTCCTTTCTCTTCGAGGTACCGCTTGACCTCTGGAATGAAACACTTGTGGAACCAATCCAGAAATAATGCTGCCGTCACCCAAGCCTTTTTACTTGATTGCCAGAACACAGGCAGGAGATTTTTGTTCTTGCCTTTTAGGGCATGGGGATTTGCAGCCCTGTAGAGCAAGCCCGGCTTTATTAAATGCCCAGCAACATTGCCACAAAACACAGTCACACGGTCTTTAGCTGCTTTGAAGCCAGGGGCTTGTCTTTCTGATTTCCAAGTGTAAGTGCAGTTGGGCATTCTCTCCCCCCCCCCCCCCCCCCAAGAAGAACCCAGTCTCGTCAGCATTAAAAACTTGTTCCGGAAGATGGCCCTTTTCTTCTATGATTTTCTCTAATTGTTCGGGGGAGGCTTTTGCTGCCTCTTCATTGGCAGATGCAGCTTCACCAGTAGTCTGCACGTTTTTGAGGTTGAAGCGGTTCCTAAAACTGTTAAGCCAACCTTGGCTGGCTTTGAATTCCTTCTCATCAGAAGGCTGTCCCTCTTCGGCGGGAGGTTTGAACAGTGCATAGCGGCTAAGAGCCTTTTCTTGCAACGTGTTGCCATTGATAGGCACACATTTACGGTTCATGTCTTCCAGCCATAAGTTTAATGCCTTTTCAGTCTTCACTAAAGTCGTATCACGCATCTGGCTCGTCACCTTAGCAGTTATTGGAGCACTTGATGCCACGGCTTGACGAATTCCTCTCTCGAATCTTGATGGCACGGATGCTAGATTCTTTGTGGCCATATTTACGCGCCACGTTGGAGACCGACATACCGTCTCTCAATAAGTCCAACACAGCCAGTTTTTCCTCCAGCGTTGGAACAGATTGCTGTTTCTTCGGTTGAGCACCAGATGAAGTAGTTGGCTTGCGTTTAGGGGACCATGTTGTACAAAAAAATATGTACAGTATCTTTAAACACAAGAATCACACTCAGCGCGGCGAGATGCTCAGACTACGAGAGGCATGCGGGAACTGAGACCGACTGAGGGAACAGCAGATTCACGTCTCCCATCTCACGCTCACTCTAGGGCATTGCTCATTAAGTGGAATGGTTGGCAGAATCGCCCGCGCTATTTACATGTATCTTGTTATTTTTCTTTTTTTTTTTTGCCGAGTGCATATAGTTGAATTTGTGTAAGTTAAATGCGCGTGTGATGCGACTGACCTGTATATTATTACAAAATTTAATACTACTACAGCACAAAAATGCAGGACCTTAGGGCTGGCTCCACGTGGGTTAGGGTGGTGGGTGTGAAGTCACTAGCATAGTGCTTATGTAACCTTTGGGTGGGCTACAGTTGGCTTCATTGCCCTTCTCTAGTGTCTAAAAAAACACAAGTCCCACAGAAAAGCACCTAGAGACCCAGAATTCAGTCACTGAGGTTTTTCACCAAGGATCATACAGGGTCAAACTCCTCACAATCAAGTCCAAAAGAAATTAACTTAAGAATTAAGTACCAACTTTATAAAATCTTATGATAGAGGAAAAAAATAACTTAATTTTTACAACATAACATGGCTACTCTATAAACCATATATATTATCTTCACAGTTCAACATAAAGAAAAATTAAACAGTCAGTGCCCACAGAAACAATGAGAAGAACTCAACAGTTCCCAAAAGCTTAGATTGAGTTCACCTGAGTCTCAGTTAGAGTCTGCCAGGTCAAAAGCCACATCTTCCCTCCACCTGCACGTAGAAATCTTCAGTTGAAATCCATGCAACTAGTGTGACCAGATGTCCCAATTGTATAGGGAGAGTACCGATATTTGGGGCTCTTTCTTATATATGCACCTTTTACCCGCCACCCCCATCCTGATTTTTCATACTTGCTATCTCAGACTCTTTCTCCTCCTCTGCTGAAAGCAGCTAGTCAGCTAACTAATTAACCAACCACTCAGTTAAGTACATATCCCAACCCTCTGCCCCAGACCAGAGCCCCTTCCTGCACTCTGAACCCCTCATTTCTGGCCTCAGCCCAGAGCCTGAACCCACAGCCTGAGCCCTCATCCCCACACATACCCCAATCTGCTGCCCCAGCCCAGAGGCCCCTCCTGCACCCTGAACCCCTTTCTGGTCTCACCCCAGCTGGAGCTTGCTTCCCCTCCCATGCCCCAACCCCCTGCCCCAGCCTGGAGTCCCCTGCTCCACCCCAAACCCCTCATCCCCAGAGCCCGCACCCCCAGCTGGAGCCCTCACTCCTCCCACACCCCAACCCCATGCCCCAGAGCAGTGAAAATGAGCAAGTGAGTGAGGCTGTGGGAGAGCGTGCAGTGGAGGGAGTGGGAAGGGAGGGAGGGAGGAAGCGGGGCAAAGGTGTTTGGTTTTCTGCAATTAGGAAGTTGGCAACCCTAGGCACATGGTCTTTTGTAAAGCAGCTTCCCTGACTACTTGCCCTCATGAGTCTGAGTCCAGCAGCAGGGAACCTATTGAGCATTCCCAAAACCACCACACCCAATTCCAGAAACTTCTGGATGTCTAGTGCCAATTGTGCATCTGCCTAGCAACAATGAACCAGACCCAACTCATTCCTACCCCTGCTTCCCTAGATCTCATATTGGGTTCTGGGAAGTGGGCGGGCCCCCTAGATCTGTTAAAGGGATCTCTCACTATTAGGTAGGTGGGCTACACATGCTGGGGTGTCATATGGAGCAGGAGCCAGCCACCCTCAACATCATGCTTTGCCAGAGGCAAAAGTGTGTAGACAGTTTTACAAAAAGAAAAAGGAGTACTTGTGGCTCCTGGTTAGTCTCTAAGGTGCCACAAGCACTCTTTCTTTTTGCGAATACAGACTAACATGGCTGCTACTCTGAAACTAGACAGTTTTAGTGACTGAATTCTCTTCTTTGGGGGGCATTCAGCACGTAAGTATAAAGTTACTGAAGTTGGATTTTGTAATAAGGTTCAGGTCACCTTTGAAGTTAGCGTGTGAATTTTTATAGGGGAAGCTAGGGGAGCTGCAAGAGGTGTTGGTCCTTTTCATTCAAATTTAAAAGCAAAACCTGAGGAATGATTATTTCCATTTGAAAAATTGAGATTTGTAGAGGATTGACAGGGCCTGCTGCTTTTCTGAAAAAATAAAGACTCTTTAATCCTTGATCCATTACTTTTATTTGCAGGTTATTTTGCCTGGCTTGTAGGAAAATCAAGAAAGCAGCATAAGATCATGCCCCCAGAAGTCACCGGAACCCCAGAATTTGACAGAATATTCCGTGCACAGTAAGTTCTAGGGTCATTAAAACAGTGGCAATGAGAAACTTCATTCGTTTAATTAATTGGACACTACAGAGGTCTAATTTAGCCATTCAAGTGTGAAGCGATTTTTTTTCCCCAGGGTATTTATGATCTTCTGCTGTATGCTATGAGCGTAGATCTTAACTCTCAGTGACCTCTCTCTCTTACAAGATATGGGTGTAACAATTGTGGGCATCTCCACAGAACAGCATTTACTAAGACTTTGCACTAACCTGAGGCCTTGCATGACCAAGGGCTTCTGTCCACCACTTGTGAGTGTTTGGGTCTCCTTGTAAGAGTAATTGCATTGCATATTCATTCCATGTTCATTGGGCCTGATTCTCCCAGGTACACTGGTCTTCAACTCCTGGTTTACACTGAAAGGAGATTCAGTCATTGTGTTTCTCTACAAACTATATGGAGAGGTTCCATGTACTTTTTCTTTCTAGTTCAAGATACCTAAAAATCACAAACTCAATATTTATTAGACTTAGAAATCTTTGTGCTCAAATATTCAAAGGAATTTTTAATTTTCCACAACTGTATGCAAAAGCAATTTCAGTCCAGAAAAGGGAAATCACAGAAAGCTCAGACAGACAATACACTATGGCTACTCAACATCTCTAGAGAAATTGAACAACAGATCAGAGCTATTTAATGTGAATATGCTGCTCAAAACTTCACACTTAAGGCTGCTTTGAGTTTATTTTAAGCAGGGTTTTAGCCTTTTTGTTTTTATGAAGATTACAATGTATATTCCCCAAATTTATAGGGCATCTGTGATGAAAGACTGAAATTTCTGACAATATACAGGTAAATTGGCTAATTAGTTTGAGTTAAAAAATTAACGAGCATTTAAGAAACTTGTCCTGGTGAGTCACCTATTTTTGTATCCTTTTACCTAAAAAAAAACAAAAAACAAAAAAACCCAATAGTTGTCACAAGCACCAAACTAGTAACAACACACCTACACCCACAAAAGTGTCTCAGACATAGGCCAAACCATTCAGCAATTACTTTCTGAATAGAGTACACTAGATGTACAATGCAACCCACTTACTTCACTCCCTGTGAAGTTTAATTAAAGCTTCAACTGTCACATCATTTAGCTTCCAGCTTTTTATTTAGGTTTGGTTGGTTTAACATAGAAACTGTCATGCTGGATCTATCTAGCGGTTCATCGAGCCAAGGAACTTTTCTCAGAGTGGCAAATACCAGATACATCACCATCCCTTGATGCAAGAAAAGCCAAAGTGGATCAGTGGACAATTGTGGAATAACCTGCCCATGGAGGAATGTTTTCCTAGAGCAGTGATTTTCAAACTTTTTTTTTCCCCCCGCAGACCACTTGAAAATTGCTGAGATCACTTAATGATCTTTCCAAATGTTGTTTGTACCATTAGCTAACTATTGTAAAGCACTTTGGATAAAAGCACTATATTAAAACAAAAACTTAATAAACTTTTTGTTCTACAAATAAAAGCACACAACTCATTTTAATATCAGTAGTCTTACCGTTCTAATGTGATGGATGTGCCCTCTCTCCCCTGCTGCGGCAGCCCCCGAGCTGGGGCTGGGAAGGAGCCGGGGGGTCTCTCCACAGTTTGAGAACCTCTGTCCTAGATAATTTCATTTAGTGATTGGCTTATGCCCTGAAGCATGAGATTTTAATGTGCAATGTAAGGGTTATTTTAAAATGATCCTAATAAAAATATCCAGTTATAGAAAGTTGCCTTAAGTAAAAAAGAAATACTAAAAATTTGAATATGAGCAAAGGAAAAGAAAAAAACAATGTGATATCAGGTACAACTGAAAGTTGTGTTTTCAAGCCATTACTGTTGTTGTAATCATTTAGAAGTTCTACCATGTGCTTGTCATGCTTGATACTATAGTCATAGGGATAGTCAGACCAAGGCCTAGTATTTCAGTCACAATGATAGGAACAGAACTCTACATATTTGAAGAGACACAGAAGAGTGAGATTTTTCAAAAGTGCTCATTGTTGGCCTCTCTCTGCTCCCATCCAAGCCAATGGCATGAACTTTACTGGGAACAGCATTTGGCCAAAGCGGAGAGCTTCTGAAAATCCCACCCATAGTTTCTTTCTTGCTCAGGTAACCTTTTTTTATTAATTTATTCCATAGACAAAACTGTGTGGAGTTTTATTCAATCTTCCTGGTTGCTCTTTGGATTGCAGGCTGGTTTTTCAAACAAGGTAAACACAATTGTTGTTTTATTTTGGCCTAAACAATGTTTTATCAGCTATAATAGTTTCAATTGTACCCTGAGGTTAATTAGATGTCCTTTTATTGGCTTTAAATGTTACCTCTTTACGTCACTGAGTGCCCCTTGTTCTGGAGTTATGAGGAAGAGTAAATAGGCTCCAGAATGATCTTGGTATTTTACATGTTTCTGTTCTACCAACTTTTACTCATTGCAAACTAAGGATGCAAACCTTGATATACTTACCACTGACTTCTTTAGGCCAGACCAATATGTGAGGACTTCCCATTAGGAACCCAAAATATGCATCCAAGGGCAGAATTTAACATAAATAGTCTTTCCTCTTTTTCACATATGGAATCCCCTCCTAACACCTAATGCCACTAGTAAGTAAATAATTATTATTAATATTTCAGAGGAGTGTTCGGAAGGTAAATTTGTTAATCTGTATAAAAACCTGTGTTGTACATTGTTATCATTAACAGTTTTCATTATGTTTCTCCAGAGAGAAAATAAGCCTCCACATATTCAAATGCACCCCCCCCCCAAAAAGATAAAACGCTTTCTCCTTTTTTCAGTATTTAAGCTCATTTTCTCCATTCATTTCAGAAAATAAAATTCTCATTTCCCCCTCTAGCTCAGAACCTGATTCTGAGGGTGCTCAACTCACCACTGGGATGGCGCCTCCTCCTGATTGTTCTGGGGAATAGCTTGCGAGGTTGACACCCCTTCCCACATTTGCATGCAGTCCTCTGCCTCTCTCTGGGTCTGCATCCATTTCACTCCACGAGCTGCTGCTGCCTCTTTGTGACTCAGCCCTACGGCCAATCATTCCATGTGTTTCCCCCTTCGGGGATACCAAAGTCTTCCTTCAGCAGTCCTAGGTAGTCTACTCATTCACTGCCTTGTGTCACTCCCTCAGCATCTGGCAGGGGAACATGGGCCTGCCCTCTACTCTGTGTTCCTGGCTTCCTCCTTTTTCCAGCTTTGCCAGCCCAAAGGCACCTCTCTTCTCCCAGGAAGTGACTGCAGACTTTCCCAGCAGCCCCTTTCTGCTGCCAATTTCCTGCCTTTAGTCTCAGCCCAGCTCATTCCTCCTCAGCTGGGTTTCTTCATTCAGTCAGGGGATTGCTTAGCCACCTCATTCCTCTCTACTGAGGCCTGTTTCGTTAATTAGCCCCCTTTTCAGTATGCATTAATGCTTTCAGGAAAAGCGTGGGATGAACATCCCATCACACTGATACATGGAATGAGTCTTGCAATAGGAAATGCAGTGTGATTCTGACTCATCCCCCAATTGTTCTCCCACAAATACAATATGATCGGGGAGTAAAAACTGCAGCAAGGGGGAATATTCTAGAAATAAATATAAAGGAAATGCCATTGGTGTGAATAAAAACTAGATGTGCCTGGTTCTTACCCTCTGATGTCTGCTGGACAAAGGCAGGCCAAAATTTTTTTTATTATATATATATAAAATGCATAGGCAAAAGGGGTTGCACAGGCAACGTTAACTTTGGAATTTCTTAACTTTTGAGTACTTGAGTTTGCTACCATGATAATGTTATTTTAAGTCAAGTACTCAAAAAAGTTAAGAAATGCAGGAATTAAGGTTGCCTGTGCAACTCTTTTTGCCTATGCATTATGATGCAGTCTTTCATTACATCACACACTCACTTTTCCACATGACCCCCTGCCTCACTCAACGCATGGACTGGATGGTGCTCACTTACAGATCAGTTATCCAATATTTTGTTTTCTCCTCACTGTTAAATTTGTGCCTCCAGTCTGGAGCATGCCTAGTGTGGACAGCATCTTCAGTGAATTTCGCTGCAAAAATCTAAGGAATCTCTGCAGAGTATATATGAATTGCAGTTTTTCAAAGGCTTATTACGTGGCCAGATACAGGCAGATTTTCACAAGTATGGCAAAAGGCACATCCCTGGTACAAAAGCCACCCCCCGCAATGCCAAATTTTAAGTCATTGCTTGAAAGCCTGGCAGGTGCTAGAGCTTAAGAAAGAAAAAGTTGCCAACTTTTTTTTTTAGCATTGGCAAAACATATCATTCTTGGAAACCACCACCATTTTGGCTGAAATTTTCCCCAAAAAGTTCTGTCCGAGACAAACACCTGACAGAGAAAATTTTAGCCAAAATGTTTAAGTTTGTCATAGTTGTAAGCAACCGAAAATAGAGACATAATAGGGAGTGACAGGCAACCTTAATAATAGGAGGTGCTATCATAATCTTGCCTGTAACAGATCCAGTTTTAAAAAACAGATTGAAAAACTCTGGACTAGAAGGGCCTCCCAGAATTTAGGGTTAAAGTCCATTTTGACAGCCTAAGTGAAATGGGATTATTAATGCCCACGTCATCTCTGGGGAGACAGAGCCACCACATGCCATCTGGTAACTCAAAAGAGATCCAAAACTGAGTGCATTAAGGCAGCCAAGCTTGTCAGAACACAGACCTGAATATGATAATAGCTACAATCATATGTTGCCTTGTATGGTGCCTTGCATCGAAAGGTCTCAAAGCACTGTACAAACAGGATGCCCCACACCTCCCCTGTGAGGCAGAAAAGTATTATTAGTCTTGTTTCACAGCCTGGGAAACAGGGACACAAACTGCTCAGGGTTTGACTTTGACTTCAGTGGGATTGTGCATGTTTGCCACTTTTCAGCAGCAGGCCCTAAGGCCATGTCTACACTGGAACAGTTGTGCAACGTGATGAGCACTGTTGTAGATGTGGCCTACACGGGCTCAGGCATTTTCAGCACCGTGTCACGAAAAATCTATTTGGGTTTTGAAGATCTTCAGATGGAGTCTGTGGTTAAAGTAGATTAAAACAACAGCAGGAACTCTGCCTGTACTAGCTGAGGAGGAGAAGGGGAGAGCAAGCCAGGGAGAGAATGGGAGCCCCCTTTTTCTTTCAGCAGAGGAGAGAGAGCTGTGCCCCTTCTTACTTTAACCCCTGTATTTAATACAGCCGAGAACAGGGAATTGAAAAAACCCTGTCTATAGTAGCACTTACAACAGCATTGTCGGCACAGGTGAAGTTGCACCGGTGCTGGAAAGGGGGATTCAGAATTGGAACTGAGCAAATAATTGATTTTTCAGTTTGGTGATCAAATCAGTGGGGGGGGGAGGAGATTGTTTTGGGTCAAAACATTTTCTTCCAACCTGAAATGAAATTTTCCCCTCCATTTTAAAAAGTGTTTCATATTCAGGTTTCTTTCACTCTGCCCGCCCCCCCGCTTTTAAAAAAAATACATCCAGCTAACTTTCAACACCATCTTTTGAAACAAAAAAAATTAAATGTTTAAATTTAGAAAATGTTTAAACAAAGTGACTTTTTCAGGAGGGTTTTGCGGGGAAGGGGAACTATTCTTCAGATTCGACCCAAATTTACATGGCTTTGGGTCAACCAAAGCTACATTTTTGGGGGGCAATCTGAAAATATTTGCCCACCTCTATTCAGAATGTGTTCACATGAGCAAGGCTTATGTGGCTTTCCCAGTCACCCAGGAAGTCCTGTGACACTGTCCAGGGATCTCCTAGTGATGACGACATTGGCTCAATTTGGAGCTGGATCTCTTGTGACTGCTCCTGGTAAAACAATAACCCTTGTTCTCATCTCTGTTTTCTTATTAACTCTTTCTCTGGCTGGTGTTCTGGCCTAACAGAGTCAATGTGGCTGGAGAGAAGATGCATAAGTACAACTGCCATTTAGTTTCCTCCCCTTTTTGGCTTCTCTTGTCCCGGCTACTAATTTTCCCTCCATTTATACAGTCATTAAAGGCGCTAATTTCTCTTTGTTTTACAGGTGATAAGTGATTTCCTACAAAAAGGCACCTTCTGGAGGCTAACTTCTTCCCCACCCAGATCCTAATCTCATTTTTGCCAATATAAATCCAGAGTAATGCCATTTAAATCAATGGAGATACTGGTGCCACACAATTGTATAAGTGAAATCAGAGCCAGACCCTTGGAAAAGACAGAAGTGTTTGCTAGCCAACGGCACAGCCACCTACTGCAGTATCTCCCTTTTGAGAGGAAAGGAGAGGCGAAAGGCACCAGGGTAACTTCCCATTTTAATTATTTTTCCCCAGTCAGCATGCCCAGTAAGAGTCTCTTCTTCACTGTCATCAGTGTGGAATATAGTAAAAGTTATTTTTTCCAAGTATTTTGTTAGACTAGAAGAATAGGGGACTCTACCTGTTGCCCAGACAAGCCCAGGGCAATGTGGCTGATTTTAGGAGGGCTGGCTAGGGTTAAATCTGAAAAATGCAGAAAGATACTGCAGGTATTTAATTTCCTCTATTTAGTTCCCTGTGCTTTTGCTGGGCTCGCCCAGGATGGTGTAAAGGCATCCCAGGCAATAGGGATATTACTTTTGGGACTGCTGTGTGATTTTACTGATTTCATTACATAAGCTGATTCAGGTCTACCATGCTGATAAAAGACTCCATAAAGGGGAGGAGTGGGGCCACACAGTTTCCTCTTCTCCAAAGCATCAGGGTCTGGGCTCACAAGGATCTGATTCCAGTCTCTCGACACCAGGGTGTGATGTTGCACTCCATATGATTTTATGAAAATATGCTAATGAGTGTGACTATAATGTAACTGGAATATGCTTCAAGCAAAAGGTCTTTTGTATCATTACAAATCTTATAATCTACTGAGTGCGGTTATCTTATTTGTATAAGTGTATCATTCTTGTATCTTATATTTCATATTTCTAGTTTCACTCTGAGGTCCTATTGTGATTATGCAAAGCGTGGGCCATTAATGGTGGTTTGGAATCTTGATGGCTACCACTGACTAGGACAACTGGTTGCAAATGGCTCTGTTTACTTGCAAGCCTTCCTGTGTGTTAGGCCAGGAGGAATGAAGGCTTGGGGTCTCACAGGACATGTCACCTGGTAGTGGAATCCATCTTAAACCTGGTGCTTTTCCATTTAGAAGGAGGGGTGGGGACCCAGAGAGACAAAAGATTCCTGCCTTGTGCCAAAGCTATATAAGGGGGTGGGTTCCAGTAATGAGAAATCCCCTAATTACCACCTGAGCTGGAGCTAACAAGAACTGTACCAGGGGAAAGGATTTGGTCCAGACTAGGAAGGACTCTAGCCTGTGAAAAGCCTATTGGAACATCTCTGAGGGTGAGATTTGCCTGAATTCAGTTTCCTACTGTGTTAGGCTTAGACTTGCATGTTTTGTTTTATTTTGCTTGGAAACTTACTTTCTTCTGTCTGTTATTACTTGGAACCACTTAAATCCTACTTTTTATACTTAAGAAAAATCACTTACTTATTATTGAACCCAGAGTAAGTAATTAATACCTGGGGGGGAGGGGGGAACAGCTGTGCATATCTCTCTCTCAGTGTTATAGAGGGCAGACAATTTATGAGTTTACCCTTGTGGCAAATTGCTGGCACTACTATGATGGGCCTCGCGCTTTCTCTTCTTGGGTGGGGGTTCAGGGCACCGTTTCTTGCCCCTGAACTGGAGTATTAACTGCCCCACTAGTGTCCTAGAGGAGGGGAGTGGAGAGGGAGGGACCCAGGCCCACCCTCTACTCCAGGTCCCAGCCCAGGGGCCCTAGGATAGCAGTAAACCACTAGAACTAGCAATTCCTTCTCCTGGGCTACTTCTCTCTCCTGCCCTTCAGCTTGTGGGGCTTCCTGCCCTCCCTCTGCACAAACCAGGTGTCCCTTTACCTAGGGTCTTGGTCTTTTTAGCCCACCACAGCACTTCTCCAAACTCTCCTCTGCTTCTCTCCAAACTGCTATTTGCTCTAACTCCAATCCACTCTGTTTCAACCCCTCCAAACTGCTCTTTGCTCCAATGCAATCCACTCTGCTTCAACTCCTCCTCCTGTCTGATTGAAGCAGGGTTTTTTTTTTTTTTTTATCATGTGACTGGCTTCAGGTGCTTTAATTAATTTATAGCAAACTTTCTTCCCTCTACAGGGAACAAGGCTCCCTTCTAACACTCTTCTGCTGCCCTCTGGCCATGCTGTATCACACCCTGTATAAGCTTTATACAGAGTAAAAAGGATTTATTTGGAGTTTGGATCCCACTGGGAGCTGGGTGTCTGGGTGCTAGAGACAGGAGCACTTGCTAAGTCTTTTCCAGTTAAGTCTGCGGCTTTGGGGGATGGGTCAGATCCTGGGTCTGTGCTGGAGCAGACTGGCGTATCTGGCTCAACAAGGCAGGATTCTGAAGGCCCAAACTGGCAGAGAAAACTGGCTCAGAGGTAGTCATAGCACATCAGGTGACAGTCCCAAGGGGTTCTCTGTGACCGAACCCATCACAGCAGGGTAAATCGGGAATAATTCTGCTTCAGTCCTTGAAGTTGCACCAACGTAAGTGAGATCAGGCCCTGAACAGCTCAGAGTGAATCGAAGAGCTGTGAAACCAGTTGGTGGCACAATCCCATAAGTGGGGGACAGGGAGACTATCAGACTTTTGCCTCATTTTGCCTCTTTGAAATCTAGTTCTATTGCTGTTCAGCAGTTGTTGAACCCGTTTCTTTATCTCTTATGGACAGCGCATCATATTTAGACTCCTTACCATTGTTTTCTGGCTAGTTGCTACTGGAATTGATTCACCCCTTTCTCGGTTTACTCCACAAATGTTGGACACTTATGTTGAATTGTGATCTCTCTAACTAAACGGGTCCCGTGGTGGGGGACTGATCTACCTCTTACCTTTACAGAAGAGTGGTTCTTCTAGGTCATGGCTGAGGCCGTTGGTAAGGTAGTGAAGTGAAACACCCTAAGGAGAGTATGCTTATGAATTGCAGAAGAAAAAGATTTCACTGCTTCCAGTCCATTAACTCTCCTGTACGCTAATAATCAGCTAGTTAAAGGCGGGACTGGGGAGGCTTGTGGGTACAAGCCCAGAACTGGAGTAGCACAAGAGATGGATTCTGGGACTAGCTCGGATATTGACTTCCTTGTGACCATTGACAAGTTATGTCCCTTCTGGTCTTCAATTCCTTCCCACTGTAAAATGGGGATAATATTTTTTCTACCTCAGAGGGATATCACATGAGCATAATTCATTACAGTGTGTACCATACTCCCATCCTTCACCTAAAGATGCTATATAAATGCAAATTATTAATGGCAACAAATAAAATAAGTAGATAAAAAGTCTTCTGTTTCAGAAACAAAATGTGACTGTTTACAGCAAGGGATTGAGATGTCTGTCAAATGCCATGAAAACCCCTGGAACTACAAAAATAAAATAATCACAATGAAACTGACTAGTTCCTTCAAATCCTAATTTTTAAATTCCCCACTAACTTTCTCCCATTAATCTCTTTTTTTCCTTCAGAATTGGCTGCCCTTCTGGGTCTGGTGTACATGTACACCCATCACAAATACTTCCATGGATATGCAGAGCCTGCAAAAGGAAGGTAAGAAGGACCCACCATCTGTGCTTAAGTTGAATGCTCCAGTTTGTGGCCTGAAGCTGGGCTTGCCACCAACGACTGGTAGTGAAAAGTGACTATAATTGAATGCAACATGTGTAAAGTGTCAGCAAGAGGTCTGAAATGAAAACCCGCAGGGAAGGTAGCTGGCTGCTGCAGCTGAAGCCTAAGGTTAAAGCGTGAATGTGCTACTGGTCGCAAGAGACAGGAGGTTTGATGGTCTCAGTGCAATGCCTTGTGGGTGCCTACTTTGCACCCTACAGTCTAACAGGGTTGGCATATGTGCAGTGAAGAGGCCCAGAAATAGAAAGCCTAGAGATTTGCTGGTCAGGATTGCACTACACTGGAGACTGTTGAGGCAAAGCTTGCACACAACCTGTCTGGCTTGTACTACTGCTGGCATTTCCTCAGTTCATTAATAGTAAAATCATTGTATTAACACATTTATTATGCAGACCACACAAAGTACACAATGGGAACGAGCAAGAAAATTTGACCTTGTAGCTAGAGGAACTTTCACCAAACAGATGAGGAGGCTTCAGATAAGCACAAGCTTACAGTGTTTAAACTGATCCTCCAAAGGCTTGAGAGTGCAGAAATGTGCAATAGCTTTGGAATCCATGCAAGATCTCTCTACCTGTCACTCTCCACTACAAAATCTGATGCTGCCACTGATGGGACGCATGTGCACTCTCACAAATTGTTTCCTCTTTCATCTCAGTACTGTATTAACCCAGATAGGCTAAAGAAACAGCCTCATCTGTGATGCCAATGTTCTTCTAAACCTCAATACAGTGTGTAAGACAAGGAAAAGACAAACTCCCCATCCCTGGAGGGGTTTACAGTTAGACTGAGGGGGCTGGGGGCAAGCACTTTAACACACCTTTATAGGGAACAATCCTCTAGTCCATTCCTCCGCTCCTAGAGGAATAACAAAATGTTTTCCAGCTCTACTTTCCTGAGTCAATGCACCAACGCTAACCTCCTGCCTCTTCCCTGCTCCGCAAAATACCCAGTGCCAGTTAGTAGCCCCATTTTGCAAGGCTTCCTTCCTTTCTGCCCCTAAGGAATGAGGAAGAGAGAGACTCCCAGATAAAATTATACCCTCAAATTTGCCCTTTGTTAGAGATGCAATTGTCAGGATAACCCTCTGAAAAACCAGAAAGGGCCACAGCTATAAAGGAATATCTAGGAGGGAATGCACATTTTGAAATTAAATATCCTTTTTGTATCAACTAAATAAAAAAAGCTTCTTTGTTAAGAAACCTTTCACCCTCTGCAACTCTATGATTTTAAAATTATACCATCAGCTCCTGAAATTGCACTCAAGGAAACAAAGGTATTGCCTGGGTCTATTGTTGTACTGAGGTTTGCTCTTTGTTACTTGCTGGAACTCTTTCACTTATTTAAGCTGAGTTCAGTGCTGCTGTCGGGGGCCAGACTGGTGCCCTGGGAAACTGAGTTATTCACAAAGGCCCACATCTTCAAGGCACCTAACGGCCATTGAGATCAATGGCCGTTAAGTTCTCAAATACCTTTGAGGATCTGGGCAAAAGGGCCTGTTTCTGCAACCCTTGCCCATGCTGATCAGCCCCTTACATTTGGTGGGGCTGTTCACGGAAGTACTGCTCAGTACAAGTAAGGGTTGTAGAATTGGGCCCAAAACATGTACTGGACAGACAGAGGCAGTGCCAGTTTGCCCACTCTGCCCTGTCAATAGATCTCAATCTGGAGAGGACAGCCCTATCCGTATGAAGGTAATTCCATCTTCAGCGCGGACTGACAACAAAGGTGCCAGCTGTAATGAGGATACCTGTCCACTAGAAATTGTACTGAGACCACCCATACATTTCACATAGACCACTGAATGGTCCTCAGTTGGTGATGAATTTTGGTCATTCCCAGTCTGACCTGCATTTGAAGCAGTAACCTGTTATAGCTGTGAGATTATGTATCCAATTAGCAACCCCGGAGCA
This sequence comes from Natator depressus, assembly GCF_965152275.1. Classification (NCBI taxonomy): domain Eukaryota; kingdom Metazoa; phylum Chordata; order Testudines; family Cheloniidae; genus Natator; species Natator depressus. The sequence continues at coordinate 51,272,766 of NC_134237.1, forward strand.
ATCCAGCTGTAGGACACTCTGTACTGTTCCAGTTCAGACTGCCAGCATCCAAGTTCCTTTTTCCATCTTGCTCCTTATTGCTAGAATCCTTCTCCATTGACCACTGCTATTTGGATCCCAAAACACTGCACAACAATGTTCTTGGAAAAATGTTTGGGGGCCTCCTACTGCATCTAGCCAACGCTTGATTTTCCAACATTTCTCAGCCTGCTGGGGATATTTCACTCTTTCTGAGGAGTGGAAAACTGGTTTTTAAAAGAGCCAACAAAAACTTTGGCTTAACATTTCCTTCCTATTTGCATTTTCTGCCTTTGGTGGAAACCCAAAGTACCAAAGGGCCATGCGAGAATGTTTTCTTGGTATTTTCAACAAAAGCCACTTTCAGTAAGTATTGATGATCTATCTCAGCCAATGCTGATCTTACACAGGGCCCAGGGCTTGGGAGAGAGCTGTGGTCAGGGGACCTGTGCACAGGGCTGTGAACCAAGAAGTTGAGAGTTTTAATTTCAGCTGCGACTCTGACTCCCTCTGTGAGTTTGAGCATGTCACACAATCTACCTTTGCCTCAGTTTGCCTCTCTGTAGGTAAATGGAAAAATTATTTCTCTAATTGCCTACTGCACAGGACGCTTTGAGCCTCCCACATGTTCCCATTGCAGCTGCAAAACCCCACAATCGTGTGCACAAATTAGGTGACACCACATTAAGTCATAGAGCTCATAGCATGTGTAGTTATCGGACTTGAACATACCAACCCCAGTTTGCATGTGGTAAGGCTGCAATCTGTAAACATAAGAGGTGCCTGGGCAGTTCACCTTTTTCCCAGGCCTTGACAAGTGTGCAAACCCCCCCAAACACACACACACACCCCTGCAGCAGAGCAGTGCCAACCTCCCAGCTTTGTTTGCATGAAAGATTTTTCACATTTTCCTGAGAATTAATAATAAATTTGGTAATTGGTGACTGTCACAGAGTCCACTCACCACAAGCAGTGCCTCCTGCTGGCTGTCCTGGGATTAGCTCTTCCAGTTTGCACACTGCTTCCAGTATTGTCTTCTCCAATCTTGTCTCGCTCTGCTGGCTTGCTCACTCCCAGATCTGCAGCTTCCTCTTTGTGGCTTGGCCCTCCAGCCAGGTCACTAAAGTTCTCCCATTCTGGGGAATCCACAGTCTTTCCAGACCTGCTGCCCTTGCTATTCCCCAGTGGCTGGTAGGGGAGCCCAGGCATGCCCCCAACACTTGATTCCAGGCCAGGAACCCTATAACAAGCAGCCACAGTCCCTGTACAGTCCTACCTCTTGCTGCCATTTCCCTGGGCTGCTTCCTATCTTGCTTCCCACCTCTCTGGGCTTGCCAGCCTCCAACTTCCTGCACTCCTGGAATGACTGGAACCTACATCCTTTCCCAGCAGCCTCTCTTCCCCCCAACTACCAACTAGCCAAATACATGCCCTGCCTGTTCCTGTACAGGTGAGCCTGTCCTTAATTAGCTGCCTCCAGCCTAAGTCTCCTCTACAGTCTAATTAGCTGATTGGGCCCACCTGGCCTAATCCAGCTCTTGCAGGGCTAGTGTGAGGAGTCCACCCCGTCACAGTGACATTTTTCCATTTCCACATCAGCAACTAATTCTTCATGCTGTGATCAGTCCCACTCTGGAACAAACTGCAAATTGTCAAACACAACTACCTCGGGGGAACATCACCATTTTCAGAGAGGAAAATTTACTAATTTTTCCTGCAAAAATCACTTTCTGGTGAAAAGGTCATTTATTTTTCAAATCAGTTTCATCAGTGGCTCATTTTTCTCTGGCACAGCTCTGATCAGCTGGTGTAGACTGAAAAGTTTCACAACAAACACAGCGTGTACATCTTGTCATTGTGTTTCTTTCCGTTTTTGTCCTCTAGGATAACAGGTTTTTACTGGAGTGTGGTGGTTCTGCTCTCACTGATGGCCCTGGCTGCAGCTGGGATTACCAATAGCTTTCTGGAAGAATACTTGGACATCAGCATAGGAAAGAAATTACATAAATTGCTCTGAAGATTATTTATGTATAAATAAATAAAGCAGATGCTTTCCCTGGACATTAAAAGGCAGATGAGCTGCATCATGTGGAATGAAAGCATCCAGATTTCTTTATTAATTGTCCATTGCAATGTAAAGTGCATGTCTTTCCTGACCATTTGTTTACACTGTTTCTTTCCTATACCACAGAAAAGCAGGCACAAAGAATATAGCGAATGTGGCTTCACTTTTTGAGTTACGTGTTCAATGAACTGGTCTTGTGTACAATATCGTATGACAGCAAAAATTACATTGAATTCAGACAATGTTAATCCAGGGAGTGGCTTATTTGAAACAGTTGCACGTGACAGCTATTTTACCCAATGTCCTTCGGCTCTGCTGTGGCTGTTGGATTCTTCCTCTCTGCATCGTGTTTGGGGCTGAACATAGAGAAACACATGGCCCGTGCACAGAGGCATTTAGAAATCTGTGGCCCCAGTCCTGCAAGCGACTCCAGCCCTGATTCAGGAGAACATTTAAGCATGTGTTTACAGTGCTTTCCTGAATACAGACAGACTTCATTGACTTCAAGCACATGATTAAGTCTTTGAAGTTAAGCACATGCTTAAAATCAGTATGTGTTTAAGTCCCACAAAGCGCCTTTCCTGAACAGGGACACTTTCCTGATTTGCGGCCTCTCTGTGGGCAGACCCCTGTTTTCGCAGAGAGCCCCACTGAAATCAGTGGGTCTTCATGAGGGACCAGAGGTCTACCAACCTGAAGTTAGTGGCAGGATCAGGACCGAAACTAGACACAGCTAGGCACAGATGCTAGTCAAGCAACTGAATCTATTTCAGTGTTTCTCCATAAAGCACAGATGGCTGACGTATGGGAGAGACTAGACAAACGCTCCAGTACAGCCAAAGCTCACAGAGAGTCATAAAATAATAACGAAAGCAAACTGACTGTGAAAACAGTTTTCATTAAAAGGGGGTGGGGCAGAGAGAAAAATCACTGCCTGGTGGACTTTCCGGGCATGGTGCTGAGGTTGAATTGAAACATCACTGTAGAAAGAAAAAAGGCAAAGCTGTTAAATGTCTTTAAATAGGTCTAAATAAAGTTACAGCAGATTCCTGATTATTCAAACTGTTTGGGTGACACCAAATCTGTTCAGATAAATGGGAGCTCATAGGCAGAGATTCCTTCTGGCACACATCTGCAGCTGGGGTTTGGCCATAAATATTGTATGCACTTGGTTCTGGTCATTCAGGGCACCATGTGGCATTTAGGGCCTATTCCAAAGACCATTGACAAACAGATGTTGAGTCAGACCACTGATCATCTTCCACATGATGATCGACGATAAAGTTGAGGCTGAGGCAGTCCATAGCCACTGTAACTAGATCACTTGCCATATTCTAGCATTTGTGGTGCCTGAATAGCGATGAGGTTGCTAACTACGCGTGTCCAAAGAATTAAAATTCAACATGGGTGGGGCAGTTATGGTTGCAGAGGGAACGATGATGATGAATAGTCTGGCTTTTGCGCTTTTAAAGGAGACTTGCCTTGAAGCCACTGTGGCCAGAGAGATTCCCAAACACCATGGCTCCAGGGGGAAAAACAGGAGATACAGGGCCTGATCCCACACCCACTGAAGTTAATGAGAGTCTTTCCATTGACTTCAGTGGGCTTGGATTTGGTCCACTAAGAGGTAAGAAAAGAGAGAGAAAAATCTATTCTACCAGAAATGATGCCTCTTGACAGTCACAATCAGAGGTGCTGCCTCCAGGAAAATTGAGAGGGGATGGTAATAGGGAACCAAATTAAATCATAGTAATGAAGTACTTTTAGAGGATCCACAAAGGCCATCTTAAGCAGTGTTCAGGCATGCTAAACCTTAGCCTTGCATTGGTACGTTTATAGCGAATCTGCCATCCTAAGGCCCCTAACCACTTTACAAAAGGAGCAAAGTGATATACCAACTCTATGTACTACACGCCAATGAAATGCTGCCACTTCTGGGATGAAATACAGCAGCTGTTTAACAGCACAGAGCAGCAGTGCTAAAGGAGAAATATGGGACCAAAATTATGGGAGTTACACCTGCTCACTACAGAGCTGAGATGGGCTACCTAAAATTAGAGAGACTACCACATTGCCTTTGATCTTCTTACACAATTTACCAAGCACTGGACAAATACTAACATCCCTCTGAGGTAAGTACGTATTATCATCTTCATTTTACATATGGGGAAACATAGTAGGTTTATATCAGTGTAATTCCATTGACTTTAATGGAGTGACTGACAGGCCTGGAGACTTTCTCAAAGCCACATAACTTGGTGGCAGTGCCAAGACCAGAATTCAGCAGGGTTCTGTGTCTAGCAGTAGCACATGTTCCTTTCATATTATTTCTTCTCTGTTTTACAGGGTAATAATCAGATTCTCGACTGGATAAACTCCAGTACAAATCCAAAGGCTGACCACTCACTCACAAGGAAGGAATTGAATTATTGCCGAGGGCAAATTAAATTGCTACCATCATAATACAAGCTTAAATACACTTAATATAAAATGACGGCCTGATCCCAGGAGATACCGAGCACCCCCAACTACAATGAATCTGATTTTTTTTTTTCAATTTTTTTCCCCACTCAAAGGAGGCAAAAGCACTATACCTCATTGAGTGCTAAGTACGTGCCAAATATCACGTTTCGAACCTCAGCTGATTTCACTGTCACCCTTTTCGAAGAGTGATTTCAAAAAAAAATTTGTTTTTTTACAGTGGGAACACTGTGTCTTTTTTACTCTCCCATAACTCAAATAGGACTGAAGCAATTTTGCTCAAACTTTTAATTCAAATAAAATTAAAAGAAAACCTTCAAGCACAGCCCAAACCTGGAAAAAAAATTAAGACTTAAAAATGATTTCTCCGGAAAGTGTGAAAATGACTTATAATGAAAACATTTTTGCAATGTTAATTATAGCTGTTGTTACTGGTGATCATGATAGCATATCACAAAGTGAATGGTTCACTCTTGTAATCAATAAACCCCAACAGACTTTGCCCCTTTCTTCTCACTGACTGTTACTTTATAGCTAGCCGACTGAATAAAATAACTTTCACGCCCATTTTAAACTCGATCCCTCTTCTTCCTTTGAAGCCCCAAAGATAATAATGATAATATCTGGATATCATGGTAGGATGAATGTGAGGTGCCATGAGTGAGAGTCCTATAAATCAGTCTTTTCTTTGATTCAGATAACAATCTTTTATTTGTTTTTTTGTTTTTTCTTTAAAAGTGGTATGTTAACATCAGGTCATTTCTACATTTTCAGAGCTCTGTACAGGTCTCAAAAGGAAATAAGCAATGCTTAATGTACAAAGTAAAAACAGAACACTAGAAAAATCTGAATAAAATGGAGCAAGTTGCTGTCAGGGATACAGTACAAATTAGTAATTAGATGTCATCTGAAGTGCAATACCACTGCAGTGAGGATGAGTTAAGGAATGAAATAAAAATACTCTATTTTAAACAAACAGTATATATATATTTATATGTATATATTTTACAGATAGTAGACCCAGTGATATCTGCAGAATTGTAAAAACCTATTTACAAATAACCTTTTTTTTTTAAACATTACATATACATCAGCACCATAGTAAGAAAAAAACCAAACCTATTAAAATCTACCTCTCTATTACTTGGTCCCAGTACGGAGTATTTGGAGGAAGCTTTACAAAGACAACAGCGACTCAGCCCTCATCAGCAAACTTCCTGTCACCATATATGCGCTAATTCCTGTACCCTTCCAATAAAAATGAATTTCCATTACGTCACTTTTCTCTGTGTGTGTGTGTTTCTAAATCTAATTTCCCAGTTTGCCTCTCCTAGGATACATCTACAAAGCAAAATCAGACTCGTGGCAGTGAGTCTCAGAGCCTGGGTCAACTGACTCAAGCTCACAGGGCTCATGCTGGGGGGCAAAACAAAGCAGTGTAGATGTTCCGGCTCGGGTTGCAGCCTGGACTCTGAAACCTGGAGAGGGAGAGGGTCCTGGAGCCTGGGCTCCAGCCCGAGCCCAAACGTGTACAAGACTATTTTCAGCCTCGCAGCTCGAGGCCAGCGAGCTCAAGTCAGTTGACCTGTGCGCTGGGACTCAGCACCGTAAGGTTTTGGGGTTTTTTTGCTGTGTAGATGTATCCATCGTTGACAGGGAACCATTCGTTACCAAGGCCAGGAAATAGTGACGCTGCCTGGGAGATGCAGACCAGCCACTCCATCCCCACCATGCTTGGCGTCCTCACTGCTGTATGTGACCCTTGGTTAGCATGGTGCAACTGTTTGACACAGTGAAGGACAAGCATGTGCCCCACCCAGTCCCATAACATTTACACATACCCACACCATTTTCCCTTGCGGGTGCCAGTTCTACCCCTTCATCTACCCCCCCTTTTATGCTAGTATGACTAAGCTCCTAATAGCTATAAAATGCTTGTGGTTGAAATCTTCAGTTGGTGCTCACTTTTACAGGATTAGGGCCCACCCTGACGTCCACTGAAGTCAGTGGAAAGACCAAATCCCATGGACTTCAACAGATACTGATCAGCCCCTTCAGGTATATTATTAAAATGTGTTGGGTAAAACATTTTTACTAATGCATTTTAAAACTCTGGTGTAGACAGGACACGCTGTATTTTAACACAGATTGTTTGGGAGTTACCTTAACCAGCTAACCCATGTTAAAATACAGCTTGCCCTGTCTACACCCTTTGTCCTAGTCTAGACAAGCCCAGCAAAGGGTTACCACACAAGAGTGAACAAGCAGCAGGGCACTGAGTTCCCTGATGCTGTGTCTATACTGCAGCTGGAGGTGCGATTCCCAGCACAGGGTCACAGACTTGCACTAGTTCAGCTCAAGCTAGCACATTAGAATAGCAGGGTGGCTGTTGTGATGGCTCAGGCTACCAACCCAAGCTCAGACCCAGGGAGCGGGGGGATGGCTAGCTGGTTGCCAGTGCCACAATATCCATGCTGCTAATTTTTAGGACAGTAGCTCCAGTCTGTCTACCCAGCTGGGAATCACACCACCTGGCTGCAGTGTAGACACACCCTCAGGAGATAAAGGGACCATTTTACTCCCATTTCTTGTTCCTGCTCAGACCTGTGCTCCATGCAGAAACAAAGGGCTTGAACCTGTGAGGTACTGAGTGCCCATTCTCAGCTCCCACAGATTTCAATGGGTCAGCACTTCATACCATGGAGCCTAAACCAAGCCACTGAAGACAACTCAATTGGTAGGTTTGGATCATTTAAACAATTTTCACTTCAGCAAATGTTTTGGCTCATAGAGATTGGTTTCAGACATTCTGAAGGGCTGGGTTTTATTATTTTAAAAGCACCATTTTGAAAGACATATCACAGTTTTGTTACCAGTTCAGCACAGATCTGCTTTTAACTTGTCAAGAGATATGTCACTGCTACTGCCTAGCGAGCTTGTCTGGGTAGACCCTGTATTTGTGATAACCAACATACAGTCATTTGCCCTTCCGTGGATGATCATTACAACCAGTCCTTTCTTGATTCCTGCTGTTTGGATACCCCCGCGAATTTATCCCAGCACTAGGGAACATCTGAACATCTGTTTAGGACAGAAAAGCAGGCTGCATGTAGTATTAAATCAACTGCATGGGCATCCCAGCCCCAAATAACACCTCTAATCTTGTGCATTCAGGAGAAGAAGGGAAACTCATTCAGAGTTCCACACTCTAGTGGGGCATTTTAATGTTCTCAGACCTGCTTCCTTTCTTCTTTGTCCCTGTTTGTGGGGGCTCCTGCTCAGCTGAAGAAAAGTGAAGTGCAATGGCCTTGTGTTACAGTGCATATTTCTCCCCATGGTTAAGGGAAAATCATGAAACTCATGAGCATATTGGGGGAGGAGCAAGAGAAGGGGACTTGAATTCGATCTGCACAGAACTCTACTGTAATCTGTTCACTCTGCTTAGTCCTTTTACACTTTGTTTAGCTGCTAGCCAACAGTACACTGGTAGGCAGCACAGATGTGCCGAAGCGCCCAGATACAGAAGCACAGACATGAGCCTAAAAGAGTATTAATAGCTCATTAAGTTAACCCACGCACCTAAGCAGTGGGTATGCCCACTCATATCCACGGACAGTCCTGCACTCAAACTGTCCTGCTCTTTGTATTGCCAGGTTTATGTTCTGCTAATCTTTTATTTTAAATTTTTTATCACGCTACAGTAAAAATGGTAACCCCTCTATGATTGTTTAGGCTAATCACATGTGCTGGACATTCTTGCACAATAGCCTAGAGTAGGCTCCATAGGCCTTGTTCTGTATCAAATCAAAGAGAGCGGTACACTTTGAAATCTGGGATCTGCTGACACCCAGAGTTCAGAACATTGCTGACCTGTGCACATGGGCTGCGCAATCACCTGGCAACCCCCTTAGGTTTTGTTCCCGGCCCGATGGATCTAGCTTTTCACACGCCCTGAAAGCTGCAGTGGTTACACTAAAATAGAGTGGGAGAGACTGGGAACACCACATCGCTGTGCAACAGTGCCTCACCGCACAGAGCGTGCCAGCTCTTCCCAGGGACAGAGAGCAGCTCCTTTTCCAGCCCTTCCCTCTCTCTCACAGATGGACAGAGCAGGTACTGCTGTGCAGTGGAGTTTGCTATGTGGAAGTTTTGTGAAATCGACACGTCGATGTTTTAACCACCACCTGACTCTTCCACCGTTGGCTGCAGTTCAGCTCAGTTTGCACAGATTAAAAAGCAAAAAACAAGGATGGGGGGACATCCTGTTTTCTTTTTTTAACGTAACTATCAGAGTTTAAAACTATACAAGCCCACTCACTATTGGTTTCCAAACAACTCGTCAAGTTCTTGCATCCACTCATCACCTGGTCCACCTTTAATGATGGAGTCCACAAGGTCTGCACCCTCTGCTATACTTGAAAAGGAACCTCCAGCTCCTTCATTACTGTAATTGTAAGATATGTCCTGAGTGGGATTCCTCTCATAGGCCTGACCTTGGTTGCTCTGAGCAAAATTCCCACCTGGCATCTGTTGTGCAGGGGACTGATTGAAACCAGGCATAGTGGGAACCCCCTGACTTATGGCAGGCATAACCATTGTCCTTGCTTGGCTGGTTCCTTGCTGTGCAGGGAGCTGTTGCAGCATTTGTCTTCCCACTGCTGGATTTAGGGCTCTGACTGTTCCACTCGTGTCCACGACTGACTGGTTAATTCCCTGGGGGAAATGTTGCTTGGGCAGCCTTGGTTGCCCAGACTGCACTGGATACACTGTGCCGTTGCTGAATGACCCCATTTCACTGCTAGTCCTTCCAGGGATACCTTGTACGCCTCGCTGCTGCCAGCTTTGTGCTCCTTGAGGGACAGTTGCCATCATGTTTTGAAGTCTAGGGGCTGGTGGCCTGGGCAGGACCTGGCCCACAGGTCCTTTCATCTGCTGATGTTGCTGGGGAATAGAGTTCACCAGGATACTTTGACCAAAACTACTGACAATTCCAACCCCTTGTCCAGATGCGGGCTGCCGTGGTCCCTGGCCTGCACTATGTGCCAGGGTCATGCCACTTTGGTTTGGGTGCTGCAACATTTGGCTCATTCCTGTGCTCATATTGTACATTCCTGGTTGGCTGGTAGATGTGTTGCTGTAAGGAGTCATTCCCATCTCGGACTGACCAGCTGCTGTCGACATTGTGCCAGGGTTCGGGGAGGGCCCCATTGCCATCATGCTCGCGTTCTGGGCCATCATTCGGGAGGTCCTCATACTCTGAAGCGCTGCTTGGTTTCTCACTGCTGCTATATCCTGGGGAGAACCTACAGCAAGGAGGGGGGAAAACTGTAAGTATTAAATCATACATCTTTGCATACCAAAAAATTTGTAGGAGCCTTTCAGATTGCTTTGCTTTTTGGGTGAATAAATTATTCTTTCATGCGAGAGTTAAAGGAGAGAGGAGAAGGTTACCCATCCCGGGGAGGAAAACTCTAGTCCTCCTGGTATTCACATGTCAGACAGAACGTGCTTTCCCACAACATTCTAGCTGTGACCTGAACGCCGACCTGCAAAATCTCTTTTCCTTGAAGGTGAGAGGTGGTACATCTCCAGTGCTACCCTAAACAGGAATTGCTGATCATATTAGGTATTCAATCTGTGAAGTGGAAGACTGTTCAGCAGAGAATACTATCAATACAGGCCATTAGACTAATTTCCCTGAAGACCTAAAATAGGGCTGGAGAGGTTAAAAGCCAATGACTTACCCGCTAAGCAATTCTCATTTATGACAATTTTTGGAGATGTCCCCCCAGAGATCCAGGGGCTTTTGGTTCTCCGTTCATCTTTAAAATATCAAGGCAAACTGATTCTGTGCGTGATCCAGCGTAAACCATCAGGAGCCTTCTTGATAATGTACTATACAAGCTCCTCTAGTAAAACTGTGAGGCTTCAAAGCAGCAGGTACACTGCAGAGCCATTGGAGCAGCAGTGCTGAGGCAGAGCTGCCCTTCTATTAGGCAGTGACTGACGACAAAATGTTCAGAAGGCTCCTATGTCACTTAGGCGCTAAGTCCCATTTTAAAAATAATGTAGGGTGCTTTTGAAATTTATGCCCTAAGTCTAGAAAAACTGTAAATTACATACCAATATATAACACTAAATCATCTCCTCACTGGGAAAAATGGGACCCAGGGACCTTTTTAAAAATTACACAGACAAAGGTCTTCATTTTTCTAGCACTGTATGCAGCTGCGCATACGCTATTCTTTTCAGACATGGGGCCCAATGCGGCTTCTATCAAAGTAAAAGACAAAACTCCTATTGGACTTCAATGGAAGCAGGATCAGGCCCAGAGTGCATGTGATGGTTAGAAATCTACTTTGTCGGACTGAATTTCAATGTAAATAACTGAACTTCAGCCAACCAGTTAAGACTCTCTTCTAGATATCTCCATTGTCTTTCAAAACCGAGCCATGAAAATGGAAATGTCAGACTCAGAAGGCCAATCAATTTTTTAATAGCTCAGGAGGCATAAATGAATGGATTTTCTATGTCATTGTTACTGATTAAGTCTACGGAAAGAAGAAAAATTGTTTTTTCTGGACATGTAGAGCAGAGAGAGTGTATTAGTGAATCAATATTATAAACACATTTTACTCCACCTTGGACCAATGATGGGAAGCCAGAAAATCCTAACCTTGTTAAATTCCACACCATGGCAAATAACTGCACCAAGCTTGTGTCTTTCTGACGTGGGATTATCGATTTCTGGGAAGCCAATATGCCTCTGTATTTACTATCTTTATTTAAAAACAATTACAGGAATTCTGATTACGCCACAGGTTCATTGTGGTTTTGGGTCAATACCATACCGAATTAAAACAAACAATCAAATACTCTGCAGATGAAGCTCGAACAGGATCACAGAATGAGGCAGACAATTATTCCCAGATCAAACATTATTAAATTTAAATTAAAAAAATCTGTAGTAAGAGACAAACTAAACAACAAAAGCAAGACATGATGTCCCTAACTCAGTCCTCGTCACCATGGCATACAGCACAGATGAGTGTCAGTCTGAAGGACACAGAACACTGTCCTGTTACGTAAGATGGATGGTTCTTCTTTGTGAGTATATAGAAAATGTGTGCTAGAGAAAGCACGTCACATATTATTGCACACATGGCTCAATGGGATGGCCCCATCTCCTTTGCCTGGTGCCTGGGATTGGGTGTGGAGTGACGTGCAAAATACAGGTAAGTGAAGTCTTTTGGAGAGTGAACAAAAAACCTATAAAAACCAGATAATCCAACAGCTTTTACTTAGCCTATGTTACTGACACAAAACAATTTTCTCAATGTTATACATTAGCGAGTCTCAGTTGTTTATGGTGTGGACCACCACCTCTCCCATTTATGACTGGGCAACCATCTCCCCACCCATTGGCAAGCCCATAACATTTTTATTGTGATATCTGCAAGTGCTTAAGGAGAAAAATAGTATTAGGAAAGTATACAATGCATTCTTAGCTGTCTTTTAACTCATGTTAGCAGCTGGAAACAATCAGAAGAGTCAGCACCAGCCAGTCCCAGTCTGAGCAAGACTACAATCTGAGAACCACAGTTTTACCTGCATAAGATACAGGAGCTCAGATAATGTGGTAGTTTAGAGAGATAGGAATTTTAATATACTGGTGAAGTTCTGCTGTCAGCTACATCCATGCAACACCAGTAAAGTCCTTTGGATTGTGTGTATATAACCAGAGGGCAGAATTTGGCTAAATATTTCTATTTAAATTAGTTTATTCATGAAAACTAATCCCTTCATTGGTCAAGTTAGACTAATTCTTCTCTCTATTTTCTTCTAAACAATGGAGCTGGTGCAATATTTCAGAAGATTAATAAAGAAACATTTTGGGCAGGATTCTCAGCTGGTGGATACTGGTGAGCTCTGCTCAGGTCAATGGAGCTGTGCCAGTTTACAGCTGGAGAGGATGTGGTTCTTTGTTCACATGGCTATATGCTGGTATCAATGTACATAAGAACACAAGAACAGCCATACTGGGTCAGACCAATGGTCCATCTAGCCCGGTATCCTGTCTTCCAAGAGTGGCCGATGCCAGGTGCTTCAAAGGGAATGAACAGAACAGGGCAATCATCAAGTGACCCATCCCCTGTTGTCCAGTCCCAGCATCTGGCAGTCAGAGGCTTAGGGACGTCCAGAGCTTGAGGTTGCATCCCTGACCATCTTGGCTAATAGCCACTGACAGACCTATCCTCCATGAACTTATCTAATTCTTTTTTGAATCCAGTTATCTTTCTGGCCTTCACAACATCCCCTGACAATGAGATCCACAGGTTGACTATGCGTTGTGTGAAGAAGTACTTTCTTTTGTTTGTTTTAAACTTGCCACTTATTCATCTCATTGCGTGACCCCTGGTTCTTGTGTTATGTGAAGGGGTAAATATCACGTCCTTATTCACTGTCTCTGCACTGTTCATGATTTTATAGATCTCTGTCGTATCTCCCCCCCCCCCCCCCAGTCATCTCTTTTCCAAGCTCAACAGTCCCACTCTTTTTAATCTCTCCTCACATGGAAGCTGTTCCAAACCCCTCATCATTTTTGTTGCCCTTCTCTGTACCTTCTCCTATCTTTTTTGAGCTGGGTTGACCAGAGCTGCATGCAGTATTCAAGGTGTGGGTTTACCATGGATTTATATAGTGGCATTATATTTACTGTCTTATCCTTTTCCTAATGGGTTCCTAACATTCTGTTCGCTTTTTTGACTGTCGCTGCACATTGAGTGGATGTTTTCATAGTACTATCCACAATAATTCCAAGATCTCTTTCTTGAGTGGTAACAGTTAATTTAGACCCCAACATTTTGTATGTATAATTGGGATTATGTTTTCCAATATGCATTACTTTACATTTATCAACAATGTAGTATGCATTCCTCCTTTACACATAGTCTGTCTATGCGTTCCTCACTTACAAATAGTCTTTTACTATTATTTCACACTATCACAAACAGATACTACAACGATCATGCTTTAGTCCTTTATATATTTAGACTGCATCATTAAGGGAGCCATTAAACTGGATCTTCATATTTTAAAAGCTCAAAATTAGTTGTACCTAAAACAGGATATTTTCCCTAGGTTTTTCGACAACATACAAATGTCCTGAAAAAGTCCTTGAAGCTTCAGACTTGTAAGCTATCTCTCCTAGTATCTAAGATACTTAACTTTTTTCTATAGCTGCCATTTCTGGCATGACTAAATCCATTCCTTGTCTGAATTAAGATGACCTCTTCTGAAGGATAATCATTGAAAATCCCTTTCCAAAAAGGGAAGGAGATGGACTGAAACAAAGGTGGGGAGGAAGAAGAGAAGAACCAAGAGGGAGGGAGAGTCACTGGTTGAAATAATTTATAATGGGGAGTGGGGAGAAAAGATAAACTCTCAAAATCAAAGAGCCAAAGAGGCAGAACAGAGGTGAAAGAAAAAAGTGACTGGGAGAATTTTTAAGGGGCAGATTTTATTGGAGAGAGCTAAAAGCCACTCAGAAATACAACTCTCCATGTAAAATTGTACAACACCCTTCTGTGAAAGTGTGTTATATAAGTGTACATGTGAGCGTGCAGGAGGCAGAGAGAGAGAGAGAGAGAGGGATCTTTTCCATCGATACCCCCCCTAACCTCCCACCTACACAAATGAAATGAGCCTGCCTGCTACAAAGGACAGCACCGATTTGCAGGGTGTGAAAAGCATTTATAACTTTTACCTGGGAACTGACCGGCTTGTTGCACTGGATACGAGTTCCGCGGCTGCTGGAGATGGTGCCGAGGCAAATGGGGCTGCTGCTGCTGCTGCAAGTGCTGGAAGCGAACGAGAGAAGGAAAGACGGCAGGGGAGAAAAAGACGATTAGCGAAAGAATGACTGAACGTGACCGTTCTGAGACTGGCTGAAATGACACACAGCAGCTCAACGGCAGCACTTCCGCTAGCCGGCTGTTCTGGGTGTCAGCAGGCAGGCAAAGTGCGCCGCAGCCTCATGTGAAGAGTCCTACTGAGAGGAGCTGGAGCACTCAGCACATGGGCTTCTTTTTGGTTCAAAAAGGAACCAGCACTTTGACTCCCATGACCTGTCCCTACTCATCAGCACTTCCTAAGTAGCAGTATGATTGTCTCCAACCTAAAGGGAGTGGAAGGGAAGAGGGGATGGGAGGGAATATTTTTAGAAATGTCTTTGTCCATCAACATGAGAGGTGGGTCCGAAATGAAACACTGGATCCTAACTCCCTTGAGCTCTGGCAATGTTCCCTTCCGGATCCAGACTTAGTGGCTGGCCTTGCTCTTTAGAATGAGAACACACACTCTGGATTCATAACAGCCCCAACTATGAGGACTGTTGGTTCCAGATCTGAACTTTGTGGCTCAGGCCCATCTCTATCCAAACAAAATGAGCTGCTGGGGCCCAATTCCCCTACTGTTTTCCCCCCCCATCCGCCCCATTTTTTGGTTTTGTTTTGTTGTTTCCATTCGCTTGTTTTATTTACCACGTACAGTAGCACCACAGATGTGCTGATAACTCTTTCAGGACAAGTGAATCCGTCTGAGACAGCGAGTGATTGTGCAATGCCTGTGTGTCCCGATTTGTTGCACAGCTGTGTTGAGCAGTCTCTCATATCTGCAGTATATGAATATTCTTCATTTATTTAAAGCACACTCAAATGCTGATTGTGAATATAAGTGGAAGCCAAATGATGTCTGGGTTTATATGTGCCTTCAAAAGACCAGCGGGTGCTCTGCAAAGCAGCTCTCATAAGACCCTGAGGTTATCTGGTTGCTTCATCAATGTACTGTAAACAGACTGCACGTATGTAAGCACCGGCTTACATATGTGCACAGATATGGCAAGAGAGGGAATGAAAACTGACCTCTTGTACTTTGATTCCTTGTCCCACAAATGTTCATTATAAACTTCCTGGTCACAATATATAGATTCCCCCAGCTCACAAAAAGAGCCTTAAGAAGAGCCCACTGCTGAATACAAAATGTGTAGGAATCACAGCACAACTTTGAAAAATGTATTAGCAAAACACAAAGGAAAAATTGCTTGATACAATTTCCAGTGCACCAGAAAAAGCCAGGAATCTAAGCGGACCATTGGCCCAAAGGGTTTTTAGTCATGTGTGATGCAGCTGATCGTATAGCTGCTGTTTCCCAGTACTTTTAGGGTCTGTCTCTCCACTGGCTTTCCCTTGGGTTGCGATGACCACCTGCGAAAGCGGGTGTAAAACACCACCATTCTCAGTGGGCAGCTTAACATGCATTTTGCACAGGCACAAGTGATGACACAAAGGGCAAGGCAAGTGAGAATCAGGCCCTAACACTGAATTCAATTTCAGCCTCTATTACTGGAATACAGAGGCACCATTTGCCAGGCTACTACAGAAAAGATGGAGTCAGGTGGTGTCTCCCTTACAAACTGAGGTCCTGATTCTGATCTCCTGCACAGCAGTGTAAATGGGGAGCAGCTCCAGGAATCAGTGGGAGTATACAGATGTGAAACTGGCTTGAGTTCAGAAGCAGCGTTTGTGCTTTTCAAATTTACTCTTCCGTTCACTCCAGGCTGACAATTCAGTGTACACTAATTCTGTTCGTACCAGTTTTACACCAGCATACCTCCAATGACTTCAGAAGTGTAGCTCCAGATTTACCCTGGTATGAAATCAAAGTCAAGGGCAAAGTATAAGCCAGGGGACAGGAAATTAGTTTGACCATGTGTTTACTACATCAATCACAGTTTGCGCATATGAACATAGATGAGGAAAGGCTGTGATGCTTCCATTGCCCCTGTTCTCATGTGTGTCGGTATTGTATTGTCTGAAATACAGAAGAAGAGCTACAGTACCTGCTCTGCCAGGATCTGCTGCTGCTGCTGCTGCCTTTGCTCCCTTAGAAACTGTTGCTTCTGTTGCTCCATCACATGGAGCTGAGCCCTTTGCTCTATCAGCATCTGCTTCATGATGGCTGCTTGTGGCTGATTTCCCAGGAAACTGGGACCTCCTGGGTTTGCACCTGTGACCACGTTGCTGGAGCCTGGTGGGACAGAAGGCTGCATAGGGCCTGTGGTCCGAGAAAGTCCCACCGAATGCTGTTCCTGTACAAAGAAACAGATACGGCTTTACTACTTGATGTACTCCACATACAAGGGGAAAGTATGGACCAGGAACAGTAAGTGGTGGACTCGCTTGTGAACCTAACACACCTCAGAAA
Organism: Natator depressus; assembly: GCF_965152275.1. Classification (NCBI taxonomy): domain Eukaryota; kingdom Metazoa; phylum Chordata; order Testudines; family Cheloniidae; genus Natator; species Natator depressus. Next base: position 51,289,594 of record NC_134237.1, read on the forward strand.
AGGCAAGAGATCCCTGAAAACCCCCCACACCCAACCAACCAATTTCATATAGCACATTCCAAATGGAACAGGTATTAGACTGAATTATACTTAGCACCCACATAAACTTATGTTGAAAGCACTGCACAGAAATTAATTATCAAGATCCTTACAGCTGCCTTGCTACAGAGGGGAGAATTTACTATTTCCATTTTACAGATGGGGAAAGTGAGGCAGAGAAGTGATTTGCCTATCACATGGTGAATCAACAGCAGTGCTGGGTTTAATAGGACTTCCAAAACTCCAGCTCTGAGCTCATCAGTATTGCCAACTGCAAGCATTCAAAATACATGAATTGGGACCCGAAAAATAATGAGATTTTCTTTAAAATCATGAGAACAATAACAGTTTGGTTCTTTTTATTTTCCGTAAGGTTTCTGGGCCTTTAGGAGTCATATTTTCAAACTTTTTCTCTGCAATCATGAGGATAAGAAACTGTTTTTAAAAAACAAACAAACAAACAACAACAAAAAGGAAACTGAGATCCTCACATCATCATTTGACTCCAGGAACTGGAGCTTTAAGAAAATCACTAACTACTGTGAGATGCATTAAATCTTGAGAATTGACAACACTGATTCCTGTAGACCACAGCAGGGTTCAGGATTTAGCCACAAAATAGAATCATTTAAGGTTCATACCTCAATCACATTGTGAGAGCTTGGGGCTGAGGAGGAGAGGAAGCAGGAAACCATTGTGACAGGGGTACTTCTGCCTCAGATGACCCCATAGCTCCCCTCTGTCTCCAATCCAATGTGTCGTACAGTTGTGTTGGGGTAGGGACTAAAACGGGAGAGGCAGGCTGGATTTCAAGGTCATTCTGGCACCTATTCACTCTTAACCCATCATCCTGTCCCCTGCCCTCATTTCCCATGGAACTGCACACAGTGTTCGCCAGAGCTGTGGTGGGGACTGGTAGGATCTTCCTTATCAGCTCTGTGAGCAGCATCTACCCCATTTTCCCAGGACAATCTTTTTGACTAGAAGATTTTGTTAGAGTGCCTTCCAGGAGGTCAGTGCCTAAGGGCTTGTCTACACTTACAGCGCTGCAGCGGCACAGCCGCATCGGTGGAGCTGCGTCGTTGTAGCCCTTAGTGAAGATGCTACCTACACTGACTGGAGAGCTTCTCCCATTGGGGTAGGTACTCCCCCTCCCTGAGAGGCAGTAGCTATGTCGATGGGAGAAGCCCTCCCGTCAACATAGCTCTGACTACACCAGGAGTTTGGTCAGTAGAACCATGTTGCTCAGGGGTCTGGATTTTCCACACCCCTGAGCGACGCAATTATACTGACACAAGTTGGCAATGTAGACCATAGCTACTGCCAAGAACCACACAAAGGGAGAGAGGCGTGTTTCACAAACACTGCGTCCCTCAAAACTGACATCTGTTTTATGAAATCTTTAGAGGCTGTACACGCCTCTAACAAGGTCCAGTGCACCGCCCAAACCCCCACTGAAACCATGAGTCAGGGGCTTAAGTGCCCCTCAGGACCCTCTCCAGGGGGGTACAATACAACCCTCTCCATGGGGCTACAATGCCCAATTTATTAATCTGTATGTGTCCTGTTACTACAGGCTAGGGTGACCAGATGTCCCAATTTTATATTGGGGCTTTTTCTTATATAGGCTCCTATTACCCCCCCACCCCGTCCCGATTTTTCACACTTGCTATTTGGTCAGCCTACTACAGGCGGACCCCATGGGATGGGAACGCCTGTTTCTGAAAATGGCCAGTGCTGCTGTTCTGTCTCTGCACCAGCAGATGGTGATATCCGCCTGATCCTCCACCATTCGGCCCAGCTTGGTGATTGCTGCCCTGTCTCCCCCCACCCCCACACTTGCAGATGGCTTAATCATGACTACTGTTCCTCCTCCTCCCCCCGCACACCCCCTCAGTACGTCTGGGATAATGCTGCTAACGTAGAGCTAGGCAGTCAAGTGTTACAGCGTAGGGCAGGTAGCCTGGCAACTGAGAGTATAATACTGAACAGATGGTGTTCGTACAGCATGATGGACATCACACACGACAGCCTGAGACAATCCAGGAATTCCCTGGTGATTTGAGGCCCTCTTTACACAAAATGAGCTCGCATCACTGTTGCCATGTATCTGTTGGGTTCCCCCCACCTCTCCCATTGACATCTAACCAGCAAACTGGCTCCCTATTATTCACTTTACCTACAGCCCAAAGGGCATGTTATTTGGTGATGGTGGAGGCAACATTCTGAGGTTTCAAATCAGGATGCCCTGAACTAGACACTGAGGCGTAGCTATTCGGAACAAGGAGGAGGAGGAGGGAGCTTTCCAAATCTTTGTTTCAAATCAGGGCCCTGGCTTTCCCCAATGAAAATAATTTGAGGTGGGGGGGAGGGGAAGGATGCATGACAGAGAGAGAGAGAGAGAGAGATACAGTCTTATGGCACACCAGGGTGTATACCTCTTAATGTAAAGATTTTAAAGTACAATGGGTCATTTGTGGGACATTGTGATTCATGCCTGAATTATCTGTCCCAATACCCCTGGGTGTTATTTAGCCCTCTCGATAGCATGGATGTTTAAAGGAGCCCTTAAAGAAGACAGTAATAGATGGGAAACCTTACACCCCAAATCCCTCGCCCCACCCTGCTTTCCCAAACAAAGAAACAAACAACTCTTCCCCCTGGTGAGAGCTGCAGGCAGAACTGCAGTGCACCGGCTCAGACTCCAAATTCAGTGCGATACTGAGGGGACTCCTGACACTTCTTTTACAGAGCATGCTGCTATTTACTAATGAGCTCAGGAAGTGGAGACATACCCAGGCTGTCAAATTTTCAAACACCAAACAACGCATAATGTATGTCTGTGGCTGTGGTTGGGAAGGAAGCAGGGGAAGAAGGAGCAAAACTCTAGAAGAATTTTCAGAGGGAGAAGAGAAAAACAAAAGACAATAGTCTTTCTGCTACAAAATGTACCGAGACATAACAATAGGTATATAAGAAAATCAAACAGTGCTCTCTCTCCCACCCCGCATCCACTCCAAGTGAGGGTGCTGCTGAGTTTTATTCAATGACTAATGGGTTTATTCCATCTTTTCATATCTGACAATTTCCCTTGACACTCCCTCACTACCAGTGTCCCCGGCTAGCAGTGATTTATAGGTGAGGAAATAGGATTTCTAGGGCTGAGGTCAGAAGGACATCTGGCCTACAGGCAATGCCAGCTCGCACTCACTGAGGGCTTGTCTACACTTACAGCTGCAGTGGCCCAGCTGTGCTGCTGCAGAACTTAGTGACAACACTATCTACTCCGACTGGAGAGCTTCTCCCATGGGTGGAGCTACTCACCATCCCCGAGAACTATGTCTACGGGCGAAAAGCTCTGGTTGACAGAGGACTGTCTACACCAGGAGTTCAGTCAGGTACAACAGCATTGCTGAGTAGTTCGTAATTTGGACTACGGCTGAGAAAGATCTGGGACAAGCATTCAAGACTCTTCTAGGGCTGGCCTGTGGCTCCCTGCACAATATGCATGCACCCTCCATCATGAAAACTACACCTACTTTAAGCCCTGCTTCGAGGGAGGGCATTGTCTACACGTGCCTAGAGCCAGCCCAGGCTCTCCAAATGGTGGCTGAATCCACACTGTCATGGGGATTTTTGTGCCTGTGAAAGCAGTGCCTAGAAGAAGCATGCCACAGTAGTATTGCACAGCATCCCTGATGGCTGTTATCATGTGCTGAATACTGACAGGATAGCCTGAGCTCTGCAGAACATAAAAGGAGTTTGGCTCCTGCCCTAAGGAATTTAAAATCTAAAAGCCAGGCAAAAGAGTCCCACTGGAAACGCCACACCAGCTCCCAAACCCTGTGGTGGTGGACATTACGAGCAGGAGTGAGAGAATCCACTTTGAAGGCTGTAGTTTGGGAATGATTAGCGATAGCAGCAGACCCAGGCCAAGGAATGACCACCTGGGAAAAGACCAAACAAAAAGCAGTTTGAAATAAATGGAATGCGAATATGCTACGTATCAAGAACAGCACTGAGATAATAAGGCAACAAGCACATTATAGACAGGGAGATGTGGAAACAGAACCACATGATGGATATTATACTATGGATGTGATAATACTTTGAAAGCAGTCAGACATAGGTGCTGGAACTAGAGGTGGGGGGGGTGCAGCACCCCCTGCGCTGAAGTGGTTTCCATTATATACATGAGTTACAGTTTGGTTCAATGGCTTTCAGCACCCCCACTATACAAATTGTTCCAGCACCCCTGCAGTCAGATACAATTGTCAGGAGCAGACTATAAATACCTAGGCAGATACAGCAGATATAGATGATAGATAGACAGATTAGAAAGAGAGTCTGAGTAGGTGAGGAATATTAAAGTAGAAAATACACCAAGGATCATGGTAAGTTCTGAAAAAAACACAAACCTTTCTTATAAGCCATTTGCCACCCTGAACAGGGAAGATCCCCATTATCAACTTTGGCATTTTTACAAAGGTCACAAAATGAGACCATATAATCACTAGAGAAAAAAATCCAATATCTCCCTTTGAAACCTGCTCAGCTATTAGGAACCGAGCTTCATCTCAGAAAAGACAGGTTTTTTTAAAAAAATTAATTTCTGCTTTTGGTTATAAAAGCTTCAGGATTCTCCCTCCTTCTCCTATGATCAAAAGAGATGGAGGATTTGCTGCTCACTTCCATCTATCTATTTATATGGCTCTCATCGTGTCAGTGTCTGAGCATCGCATAATCACTCAGACATTTTATCCTGGGAGATAGGAGAAGTATCGTTCTCATTTTCAGATGGGAAACTGAGACACACAGTAGCTGAAGTGATTTGACCAAGGTCATATAGCAAGTCTGTGACTGAGCTAGGAATTGAACTCAGGTCTCCCAAGTCCCAGTACCCTAGCCTGTAGTCTACACCATCCTTCCTACCTTTTCGCTAGATTCTAACTCTATGGGCCTTGCTGTAGTATCCAAGTCCTTTTCAACTCCACTACTGATCATTCTGCCATTTACTTCCCCATTCCTCAACACTTAATCTGTGACCAAGAAGGGATGTGTGTGTGTGTGTGTATAAATGTACAAAGGAATGAATTCAGAGGTGGAGGAGGGATGAACACAGTTGGGCTTGACTTGGCCTGGCTTCCCTTAAGATAAAAACTCTGCAATATGAGTCCTTGGCTTGTCTTTCTTCAGTGTTGGAAAGTGCCTGGAACATAATGGGAACGATTATAATTAAATAAGTAAAAACAAAACACTGTCAATCTTTACTGGGGCCTAAGCTTTAGACCTAATCCTTCAACCATGTGCTTAACAGGAATGGGTCCAATGTTCCCTCACTAGAACCTCTTTAATTGTTCCACACAGCAGCTAGGTCACTTGGTTACTCATTGGCATACACAATTTTTGGCTCCTCTGTGAAATACCTGAAGATAACCTTTAGATTCACTTACAAGATAAACACTTTGAGTTACATCAGGGTCCGTGTGACTGGAAAAAGAGAGTAAAATGAGAATATGACCCCATCACCTCCTCCCCCACAAAAGCCCAGTCTCTGACAGGGTTAAAATCGATGCTGGAGTGTAACATTTGTCCACATCTCTACTTTGCACAGATATTCCCTAAAGGGCTCTCTGCTGAAATGTAGCTCTTAGATATTTAGGTTGGGCTTTTTTTTTTCTTTTTAATTGTATGTCCTGGTTTAAAAGTTTCCTCCACCTGCACTTTCCCCCCATCCCTTTCTCATGCTGTGTTTTAGAACTGGTTGAAAACATTCAAACAGCAGTGTAACTGTCTGAGTTGTGTCACCTGCACAGTGGAGCAGAGCAGCTGCTACAGCTTCTGAGCAGCCTGTGTCACTAAAATACAGCACACTAATGATCTTTCAGTTGCTCTATGAATTGAGCCCTTTACCCACCCTATCTGCATGCTACCTCTTTCTTTCTTTGCTTGGGAAAAAAAATGTCAGCTGTCTCTAGCAAAGCTGATTGCAAAGGCTTTTTCCTACCCTCCTCCCCAACTCTCCCCCGCCCCCGCCCTCAGTTCTGATGAAGTCATCAAGCTAAAGATTTCATAACTGATGCACAGGACGATCTTGTGTTATACTGGGAGATGGGCCAAGTGCTTCCATTTATAGTCAAAAGCACCGCCATGCTGCCAAATGGAGCCCTTTGCTGCAGACATTACAAGGAAAAAGAAAGGGGGGGAAATCAGGAGCCAGAGGGCATGCTGTGAAGTGACATCACTAGGAGCTTCCTCCAACAATCCCCAGTGCACAGTTGCCTGCTGCGGCAGCAGCCTGAGACCAAACTAAACCTACTTCAAAAAGACAGTTACATAACTACTGTCCTAGCTCCCTTAAACACACACCACACATACTCCAGTAGGCCAAAATTAACTCTGGTGTACCTGCATGGACGTCACCCAATTCTGTAGCATAGAATCAAGGCGATTCCAGAATATTGTTCAAAAAAGGCAGAAAGGTTTAAAATAAGTCATGCCAATGGACATGTGTGACCGGGGTCCTAGTGGGGGCCAACTACGGTCACCCAATTAGGGTGAACTGCAAAGAATGGGGCAGACAATCCCCATCAAGCTGGTGTATATTTCCAATACTTAGCTTTACCAAGCCAGCATAAAACAGCTTCTTTACTACCTTACTGGTTACTCAGAAGTCCAAACAACACAATTCCCTTAAAGTGATCCATCCAAGTACGTAAGTCAAATATGATGATTTCTGAAAATCTTATTTCATCATATAAAAGAAAAAGTTCTACCAATCCCAAAGGATCGGACACATTACCTCCCAGGTTATCGAATATTCCACATTTTACCCAAATACATGCTACAGCCAATTCTTATTAACTAAACTAAAATTTATTAAAAAACAAAAGAGAGAGAGTATGGTTAAAAGATCAATATACATTCAGAGTAGCAGCCGTGTTAGTCTGTATCCGCAAAAAGAAAAGGAGTACTTGTGGCACCTTAGAGACTAACCAATTTATTTGAGCATAAGCTTTCGTGAGCTACAGCGTGGATGCATCCGATGAAGTGAGCTGTAGCTCACGAAAGCTTATGCTCAGATAAATTGGTTAGTCTCTAAGGTGCCACAAGTACTCCTTTTCTTTTTGCGAATATACAGTCAGACATGAGTTCAATTCATTACATGCACACCAGCTTTGTTTTAAGCACAAATCTGAAAAACTTCTAGTATAGTTTGTTTAATTATTTATAGGTTCAAGAATTTAGATTTAAACTGAAGCTTCCTGTTGTATTGATATTTATTTACCAAGCAAAACCCAAATTAAGGCCAAACACCCCAATACACCCCAAAGCTTCACTCCTGGAATATTTCATACTGCTTTCTCTTACAGCCAAAGGCCAAATTTTGTTCCCAAGATAATTACAAAGCACCCAGCGACTTCGGCAGGTACAGGATAGGGCTCCAGATCCGGAAAAAGGGAGCACAGGCCAGGTCAAAAGGCTTTGCACACAGGAAAATGGACTCCAGTGTCTGAGATGGGGAACCAAAACCTCAGCTACAACATTTTATTACCTGCCAGCCAGGTTGTCCACACCTCTACTGTTAGGTTCAGAGCAGAAGCAACAAGCCAGCTGCATGGTTCTTATAGCAACGTTGGGCTGTACAGATTTGTGCTGTGCACTCATCTCCCGGCTCAGCCCCAACACATGCACTTTCCTTCCTCCACAGTAAACTACCTAATCTGGATAGGAACACAGAGCCCCCATCCCCATTGCTGCTAGGAGCTGGAGATGAGCTAGGGTATGTCTGCCATGCAGCTGGAGCCAGGAAGACAGACTTGCACTAACTTAACATGCTAGTCCCAGACCCTGAACCTGTTCCTGCCCCTCCAGGGCACGCTGCTCAGGGCAGGTGGAGGGTCTGGGGCTCCCCATAGCAGCATGAGCTCCCTGATCAGCTCTTACTACTGCCTGGCTTTAGCGTCTGGCCTGGCCCACCACCACCACCTGGAAGAGGTTCAGTGCCACAGGGAATCCAGGATAAATGCTGTTCTGGAGTCATTCAGCCTGGAATCGGGACTTGAACTCTCCATTTTGAGACTGTCTCAACCGTTTGGATGGGTGGTCACCCTAGTTGGGGCAGTACCCAAAGCATCAGTGTTCCTTTTGGTTCCCAAGGGACAGGTATTTTTTTAGAAAAGCACAGCGACAGATTTTCAAGGCTCAGCATCCACAAGTGGAGCCAGATTCTCAAAAGAGCTCAGCTCCCACTGAGGTACCTAAATTAGGGCCAGATTTTCAAAAGTGATCTGTAACTTGCAGCTTCCACATGCTACATATAGCCACATTGTTACAAGAGCACAGCAGCCAATATGCAGAGCTCTGCTGAAAATCTAGTCACCTATTTTGGTGCCTAAGTGGGAGCTGAGCTCTACTGAAAATCTGGGCCTTAGCTAAGTCCGTAATAGGAGTTTACACTTGTTAAAAGTTAAGAACATTAAACATGGATGGCCTTACGAACAGGTTAAAGTAAAATGGAAAGATGCCTGTGTTTGTCTTAAGCTAGATCTCAAATCCTTTTTCTTTTCACTGTGTGATTTACATTATTCCTCCTACTGCATCATCAGTTTCTTCTGATCGGAACTAAAAGCAAGCCCAGGAAGAAAAGAACAAACACCTAATAACCCCACTGGGGCCTGGACTGAGGGTATCTATCAGAAGGTGTACAATGGGGATGACAACAGGTGCAACAAACCCTGCCCTGTGGATTCCTGTGCATGGACTAGATATTGATGTAAGCAGTGTCAGGATGAGCTCCACCCTGACATCTGGTGGTGAGGTGTGGCAAGTTGTGGAAAAAAAAAAAAACTTCAGGGGCTGATCTCATTTGCATAGGCACACCCACGCCGCCTAGACTGAGGCCATAGCTGCCCAAATGGTCACTTCGGCTGCTGTGGGATCCCCAGTGTCTCTGTTATTGGGGCAGGAAGAATAAATTGTTATTACCCTGATTATGGGAACTGTGCTTGGAACTGTACTTGGCCTTTTGCTATGATGGAGGGACTCACCATCAACTAAGTAGCACTCGCTAGGCAAGGGTCATGGGTTCCAAAACTGTGTGAATTGAGAGAGACTTGAGACAGGTATTAGTACCTGGTGGTGTGGGCCCCTTTGTGAGGGCCTGAAGCACCAATTGCACCTCTGTCTCTCTCCACTGTGGAATGTCAGAGCTAATTTTGGGTCTATTAAGAGTCTTGCTACAGGTACTATGCTGCATTCACTTTGGCCTTAAGGTGCACCAGCACTAAGGCCCCCACTACTATGAGCTGAAATCACTAAGAGCTGAAATCACTGAGCACTGTGTCAAGTAGTGGGGAGCCGGAAGATCTAGAGTGCAGCGGTGTGTTTGTGAGACGGCGAGCTGAGCAGAACTGTTCGTGAGACGGCGAGCTGTGCGGAGTGGAGCCGGTCGTGGTGGAGCGGAGCTGTCTGTGAGACAGTGGTGTGTTCGTAAGATGGCGAGCTGTGCAGAGCGGAGCCATTCATGAGACAGCCAGCTGAGCAGAGCTGTTCTTGAGACAGCGAGCGGTGCAGAGCAGAGCCGGTCGTGGTGGAGTGGAGCCGTTCGTGAGACAGCGGTGTGTTCGTGAGACGGCGAGCTGAGCAGAGCTGTTTGTGAGACGGCGAGCGGTGCAGAGCGGAGCCGGTCGTGGTGGAGCAGAGCCGTTCGTGAGACAGCGTAGCAGAGCAGAGCCCTGTGGGGCAGTCAGCTTCAGGACACGTAAGGTGCCCCTTGCCCCTTTTCCCCACACACAGGCACATTTTAGCCAGACTGGGGAGTAACACTATGCAGATGAACTTTTGAACTCTGGGGCTGGACTTTTTGGACTTTGGGTGATTTGTGGATTGCTGGACTCAAGAGACGTTTGGGTGCTGGGACTCAAGAACCCGAGGGAAAGGGGCATGCCCCAATTTGCTTGGGGTGGTTTTTTTGCTCATGGGTTGTGTTATGAATCCTGTTGGTGGTGTTTCCGCAACATAATGCCACATTGTTTCTCTCTGTTATTAAAAGGCTTTTTGCTACACTCAGACTATGTGCTTGCGAGAGGGGAAGTATTGCCTCTTGGAGGTGCCCAGCGGGGGTGGTATATATTTGTCCCAGGTCACTGGGTGGGGGCTCGAGCCGGTTTGCATTGTGTTATTGGAATGGATCCCCTAGATATTGAACCCGGCCCTTGTTGCTGCCAACTCTGATGGGCAGAAGGGTTACATTTTTGGGGGCTCGTCCGGGATGCCTGGGTCAGTACCCCTCGCAAGCACCTGTTGAGTGATCCACTACATTGGAAAACAATTTATATTTTTTTTGTTTGTGCTTATATTTTGAGGAAATTACTGTTGTATAATGGCTCATTTGTCAGGTTTGTTGGGCCCTGGCTCAGCAGCTTCTAGCTCAGAGGCTGCAGCCTTGGCTGATGATTGGACAAAAGCTCTGGGGCAAACATTGGAAAAGGTTGTGCTGTCCCATGCTGCGTCAAACTCTTGTCGTAAGTTAAGATTATTTGCTGGGGAGGAGGAGTTTGAACCCTGGTTAGAGCATACCACTGAAATGCTGCAAGAGTGGGCCGTACCAGATGCAGAAAAGCGAAGATGCCTCATAGAGAGCCTTGGCGGCCCAGCATTAGATGTGATTCGCACCCTGAAGCTCACTGACCCTGGGGTCAGTGTGAAGGACTGCCTAGAGGCCCTTGAACACAACTTTGGGAGCGTAGAGGACCCTGAAGACAGCTACTGTAAGTTCCTTAATTCCCGACAACAAAAGGGCGAGAAGGCTTCAGCCTACATACAGAGACTGGAGAGACTGCTTCAGAGAGCTGTCATGAGGGGAGCAGTGACTGCTGAGCAGATGGATCAGACCAGACTGGCTCAAATTGTAAGAGGAACTCAGTATCAGAACCTGATTCTACTTCATCTCCAGCTAAGAGAACGACGGGAACATCCCCCAAGTTACTCCCAGCTGATAAAAGAGGTCAGAGAGGAGGAAGAAAGGCAGGCTGCCAGTGAATTTTGGGAAGCCCAAACATCGGATCCAGCCAGCACAACACCACTGCAAGCGGCCAGTGTACTGATGGTGAGCACCAGAGAGGAACTTGCCCAACAAATGCAGGTCCTGACGGAACGGATAGCTGAGCTGCAAAGTAGCATTGACCAAGTTAAGACTTCCAGGAATAAGAAGCCTCAAACGGTGGCAATTGAGAAGCCCGCACTTAGAGCCACCATCCAACCCAGGCGAAGGGGGAAATGTCAATTCTTCTGCTACCAATGTGGTCAGGATGGACACAGTGCTGCCAAGTGCTGTAATGAAGAAAACCCCTCCTTAGTGTATGGAAAGCTGAGGATCAGTTGGGAGAGATCCGGTAGCTGCCAGAGGGTCTGGGGACGGGGACCCCCCAGGTCTGCAGGATTTGAAGATTCCCCCAGAAAAGACTGTCCAGCTGGGATCCCCGCAGGACTGATAGGGCCTCGAGCAGAGGTCACGGTGAGGATTGAAGGGGTGGAGTGTAAAGCAGTGCTTGACACTGGATCTCAAGTGACTATTATATTTCAGTCATTCTACCAGCAGATGCTTAGGCACCTGCCTATACAGCCACTGACTGGCCTTGGCCTGTGTGGCCTCAGCATGGATGAATACCCCTACCAAGGGTATGTCATAGTGCACCTGGAATTCCCAGAGGAGGTTGCTGGGGTAAGAGAAGAGGTAGACACAGCTGCCCTAATATGCCCTGACCCTAAAGGGACCTCTGATATGTCTGTGCTGATAGGGACCAACTCCAGTCTCTTCAAGGTACTCGCGGATTACTGCAGAAGGCGGGCTGGGGACCAGTACCTGAATACCCTGATGATCCATACGCTTTGTGCTGAAGCCTATAGGAAAATTGAGAGCGCTAAAAGGGAGACATCTGAGCTACCGCTTGGGGCATTGAAGTACGCGGGCATGACCCCCTTAGTAGTGCCTGCAAGGACGGAGCAAGAAGTGCTTGTCATGAGTACCTGTCTGAAAGGCAGTAAACGGACGTTAGCAATGATAGAGCAGCCAATGGGAGGAGAGCTCCCTGAAGGAGTGCTGGTCCCCAGTGGAGTCATAACTCTACCCGTTGAAGCCCAGGAAAGGGTGACTATACTGATTGCTAATGAAACGAGTCGTGATGTTGTTGTGAAGCAAGGACAAAAGATAGCAGACCTCTTTGAGCCTGAGTCGATTGTAAAACCCCAGTGTGAAACTCAAGTTCCCACAATAGACCCAGCAAAGTTTGACTTTGGAGATTCACCAGTGTCCGAGGACTGGAAAGATCGCCTGAGGAAGAAACTTTGTGAAAGATCCAAGGTGTTCTCACTGCATGAGTGGGATGTGGGATGTGCAAAAGGAGTAGAGCACAATATCAGACTCCATGACTCTCGACCTTTCAGGGAGAGATCTAGGAAGATTGCTCTCTCTGAGATGGAAGATGTGCGACATCATCTTCAGGAGCTGGCTGCGAATGGCATCATTACAGAGTCCCGCAGCCCATACGCCTCACCCATTGTGGTAGTCCGTAAAAAGAATGGGAAAATTCGGATGTGTATTGACTACCGCACCCTAAACAGCCGTACTGTGGTCGACCAGTACACTATGCCTCGAGTGCAAGATGCCTTAGACTGTTTGTTGGGAAGCCAGTGGTTCTCTGTGTTGGATCTTCGAAGTGGATACTACCAGATCCCTCTGGGAGAAGAAGATAAGGAGAAGACAGCCTTCATCTGCCCATTAGGGTTTTATCAGTTCGAACGCATGCCCCAAGGGATTTCTGGAGCACCTGCCACCTTTCAACGTCTCATGGAGAAAGTTGTGGGAGACATGAATTTACTGCAAGTGTTAGTTTATTTGGATGACCTGATTGTGTTTGGAAGAACCTTAGAGGAGCATGAAGAAAGACTTCTTAAAGTGCTTGATAGGTTGGAGGATTATGGTCTGAAGCTTTCAATTGACAAATGCCAGTTCTGCAGAACCTCAGTGAAGTATGTGGGTCACATCGTGTCCCAAGAGGGTGTGAGTACTGATCCTGATAAAATAGAAGCACTCACTACATGGCCACGTCCAAGTAACTACAGAGAACTCAAGACCTTTCTCGGATTTAGTGGCTACTACCGCAGATTTGTGAAAAACTATGCTACGATTGTAAAGCCTCTGAACGATCTCACCAGGGGACATCAGTCCAGCAAGAACAAATCTAAGTCCAAGAATAAGGGGAGGTCTCCAAAGCCCCCTGTGCAGAGACACTATGGCCCATTTGAACCATTTGGGCCACGGTGGGATGAGAGATGTGAAAGGGCTTTTCGAGAAATCATTACTTGCCTAACTCATGCTCCAGTCCTAGTTTTTGCTGACCCAAGCAAACCCTTTATCCTGCATACTGATGCCAGTTTGGAGGGTCTGGGAGCAGTCCTGTACCAGGAAGTGGAAGGCAAACGTAAACCTGTAGCCTTTGCCAGCCGAGGATTGTCTGATAGTGAAACTTGCTATCCCACCCACAAGCTGGAATTTTTGGCCCTGAAATGGGCCATCACTGAGAAATTTCGAGACTACTTGTATGGTGCTCAGTTCCAGGTGTGGACAGACAACAATCCACTGACTTATGTGTTAACAAGTGCTAAGCTGGATGCTACAGGGCAGAGATGGGTGGCCGCCTTGGCTAGCTATGAGTTCAGCATTCAGTACCGATCAGGGAGAAGCAATGTAGATGCAGATGCATTGTCCAGGCGTCCACAGGCTCCAGAAGTTGCTGTGATACCCACAGATGGAGTGAGAGCTATTTGCAGTGTGAGTCGCCGAGAGCCAGAGGCCCGTGAGAGCCTTCAGGTATGTGTTGCAGAAGCTTTGGGCCTGCCCCCTGAATGCATGCCTTCTGCTTCAGTGAACTATATTGCATTGGACCAGTCTCCTTTGCCCATGCTCAATGCAGCTGACTGGCAAGAAGCCCAGCGGCAAGATATTGACATTCGTGATACACTACTTGCCAAAAGGGAGGGGCGAAGCCCAGCTGCGGTTGTCCCACCTAACCCGGAGGGTAAACTACTATTGAGAGAATGGACCAAACTAAAACTGATTCAGGGAGTGCTACACCAAATGACCACTGACCCTTTACAAAAACAACGAGCACAACTAGTGCTGCCAAAAAAGTACAGAGCCCTGGCCATGAGGGCTCTGCATGATGACTTTGGGCATTTAGGGATGGAGAGGACCCTGGAACTTATTCGTAGTAGGTTCTATTGGCCCCGAATGGCTGAAGATGTTCGCAGGAAATGTGAGACTTGTGCTCGATGTGTTCAAAGGAAAACTCTGCCCACGAGGGCTGCATATCTCAAGAACATCACCAGCAACAAACCTTTGGAATTGGTATGCATTGATTTCTTGTCTGTAGAGGTAGACAAGAGGAAGGTTGGGAACATTCTAGTAGTGACTGACCATTTTACACGGTATGCACAGGCATATCCCACACGTGATCAGAGGGCCACCACCGTCGCTCGAGTATTGTGGGACAAATATTTCTCAGTCTATGGATTCCCGGCTCGGATACACTCTGATCAGGGGCGGGATTTTGAGAGTCACCTTCTGAAGGAGGTGCTGAAGATAGCAGGAATCAAAAAGTCTAGGACAACGCCTTATCACCCCCAAGGTGATCCTCAGCCAGAGAGGTTCAACCGAACCCTATTAGATATGTTGGGAACTTTGCGACCAGAGCAGAAGGCAACCTGGAGCCAGCATGTCGCATTTCTGGTGCATGCCTACAATGCCACCAAGAACGATGCTACGGGAGTCACCCCATATCTCTTGATGTTTGGGCGAGAACCAAGATTACCCATAGACTTGTGCTTTGGTGTATCAGAGGATGGAGATAGCTATGAAACTCACCAGCAATATGTATCCCGACTAAGGGAAAAGCTGCGGGATGCTTATCGCTTAGCTACCGCTGCGGCTCAGAAGAACGCAGACCGCAACAAACATCGATATGATGCTAGAGTGCGTTCGCAGGAGCTCCAGCCGGGGGACAGAGTCCTGCTGCGAAATTTGGGTATTGCTGGCAAACACAAGATAGCTGACAGATGGAAGGCAATACCTTACCTGGTGATGGAAAAGCTGGGAGATCTGCCGGTCTACAAGATCAAACCTGAAGACGGCCCAGGGCAAATAAAGACGGTGCATAGAAACCTTTTGCTCCCTGTGGGGGAATTGGTAAGCATCCCTTATGAGACGGGCCACAACAGGGCAGCCGGGCAGAACAGAGGTGCTAGACCAAAGCCGCCATCCAACACAGACAGCGGGCCCCCTGCAGCTAACTTACCCCTATTCTGCACATCTGAGAGTGAGTCTGAGGAGGAAGACACAACCCTGGTGTATCCTGGGATGGAGACAAGATTTCAGACTCGATCAGCTGAACTAAACGAGAGTTTTCCCTCTTCCGCCCTAAACCCCATGGCGGAATTATTTAGGCCCCTTTCTGACACCCCGGTGCCGCTGATGAGACCCCCCTGTGATGAGACACACAGGTTATTGGACAATGGAGACACACAGGTAGAGGATGCCCTGGGCACCTTGGACCCTCCAGCGTTAGAACTAGGAGTGCAGGGGCCTACGCCAGTAGCCGAGGGACCCTCCAGGGAAGCCTCTCCATCCGTCACTCAAGAGGATGTTCCCCCTACCTCAGCAACAGAGAGTCTCAATAGACGAGACAGGGTGATAAGACCAGTGAAACGGTTAACTTATGATGCACCTGGGGTGACTAGTGAGGAGCCAATACATTTAGCACACAGGCTTGTGGAAGCTAAAGTGGGCTTCCTGAGGCCCTTTGGAGGAAACCAATGAGTTGGTATAAAGGGCGTGTGATTTGTCGGGACGACAAATTCTCGGCTGGGGAGAGGATGTAAGCAGTGTCAGGATGAGCTCCACCCTGACATCTGGTGGTGAGGTGTGGCAAGTTGTGGAAAAAAAAAAAAACTTCAGGGGCTGATCTCATTTGCATAGGCACACCCACGCCGCCTAGACTGAGGCCATAGCTGCCCAAATGGTCACTTCGGCTGCTGTGGGATCCCCAGTGTCTCTGTTATTGGGGCAGGAAGAATAAATTGTTATTACCCTGATTATGGGAACTGTGCTTGGAACTGTACTTGGCCTTTTGCTATGATGGAGGGACTCACCATCAACTAAGTAGCACTCGCTAGGCAAGGGTCATGGGTTCCAAAACTGTGTGAATTGAGAGAGACTTGAGACAGGTATTAGTACCTGGTGGTGTGGGCCCCTTTGTGAGGGCCTGAAGCACCAATTGCACCTCTGTCTCTCTCCACTGTGGAATGTCAGAGCTAATTTTGGGTCTATTAAGAGTCTTGCTACAGGTACTATGCTGCATTCACTTTGGCCTTAAGGTGCACCAGCACTAAGGCCCCCACTACTATGAGCTGAAATCACTGAGAGCTGAAATCACTAAGAGCTGAAATCACTGAGCACTGTGTCAAGTAGTGGGGAGCCGGAAGATCTAGAGTGCAGCGGTGTGTTTGTGAGACGGCGAGCTGAGCAGAACTGTTCGTGAGACGGCGAGCTGTGCGGAGTGGAGCCGGTCGTGGTGGAGCGGAGCTGTCTGTGAGACAGTGGTGTGTTCGTAAGATGGCGAGCTGTGCAGAGCGGAGCCATTCATGAGACAGCCAGCTGAGCAGAGCTGTTCTTGAGACAGCGAGCGGTGCAGAGCAGAGCCGGTCGTGGTGGAGTGGAGCCGTTCGTGAGACAGCGGTGTGTTCGTGAGACGGCGAGCTGAGCAGAGCTGTTTGTGAGACGGCGAGCGGTGCAGAGCGGAGCCGGTCGTGGTGGAGCAGAGCCGTTCGTGAGACAGCGTAGCAGAGCAGAGCCCTGTGGGGCAGTCAGCTTCAGGACACGTAAGGTGCCCCTTGCCCCTTTTCCCCACACACAGGCACATTTTAGCCAGACTGGGGAGTAACACTATGCAGATGAACTTTTGAACTCTGGGGCTGGACTTTTTGGACTTTGGGTGATTTGTGGATTGCTGGACTCAAGAGACGTTTGGGTGCTGGGACTCAAGAACCCGAGGGAAAGGGGCATGCCCCAATTTGCTTGGGGTGGTTTTTTTGCTCATGGGTTGTGTTATGAATCCTGTTGGTGGTGTTTCCGCAACATAATGCCACATTGTTTCTCTCTGTTATTAAAAGGCTTTTTGCTACACTCAGACTATGTGCTTGCGAGAGGGGAAGTATTGCCTCTTGGAGGTGCCCAGCGGGGGTGGTATATATTTGTCCCAGGTCACTGGGTGGGGGCTCGAGCCGGTTTGCATTGTGTTATTGGAATGGATCCCCTAGATATTGAACCCGGTCCTTGTTGCTGCCAACTCTGATGGGCAGAAGGGTTACATTGAATATCCTGATTCTGTTGTACCAATAAATTAAAAACCAGCAGGATCTTATTAAAGGGAAAAAGGCAAAATACCACATTTATTGTGAATACAGAAAGAATCATAGTAAGCAGTTAGTTACAGCTGTAACATTCCATTCAATCTCATCTTTATTCACTCATTCATTCATACAAACACACACACACACACACACACACAGGTTCTGCAAGGTTGTTATCATAGTAAGCAGTTAGTTATAGCTATAACATTCCATTCAATCTCATATTTATTCACACATTCATTCATTCATACACACACACACACACACACAGGTTCTGCAAGGTTGTTATCATAGTTACCAGCCTTAGAGTTGCTCATGCCAAGCCACTGGCCAGGTGGCCTGGACATGAGGAGGGAGCAGGGCCTTGTCAGATGCTCATCTGATGCTCCTGGAAGTTGGTTTGCAGAATCAGACCCCAAAGTTCTCACTTTTTAGAGTCTCTTTTTATAGGAATTTCTTCCTAGGCCAGTCTGTGGGAATTGCTTCATCATGCTGTTACTGAATCAATCAGCAGATGGCACATTCCTGACGGCTCCAAGAAGTTATCTTGTTCTTTGGTTCTCCCATTCTTGAGGCTGTTGGGTGGATTCCAGTCTGCCCTCCGGGGGTCCTCTGGTTATTTCCACTTGACGCCTTCTTCAGCCGATGGACACTGGATTCTTAGGCTGGCACCTCCCTGATCATTCAGTTGTTATCCACACCAAGCATCCGTCCACATACATCCTCTATCTCTATTTTAATCACAATTGTTAATACAACAAGAGGGCGGGGAGTCTCTGGGTGCTGTTTCTGTTGTTAGAGTATTGCTTTGAGTCTCTGTGAATTGCTTTGAGAACAGATTCTGTCTTAGAATGTACTAACACAATTAGCAGCTTGCAAGTTTCACACATAGAGGGAGAGAAACAGTACCAAAACCCAAGAGACCTCTTAATTAGTAATACCCTGGAATTTAAACTATGGGGAATCAAACTCATTTGTGATTTTAATACAGAACTTCTTTAATATGATCCAACATAATCCCCCTTTTGACACTAAGATTTATAATCGTCAGTGTCACTTTCTATGTAGCCTATTCAAGAGAAGGTACTGTGAGGCAATTTGAGTTTGTGATTCCAATTCATGCCACATACACGATCCTAGTGATGTATCTTTACTACAAGGTTCTGGGGCAACAGGCAAGGTGAGGCACACCCACTTTTGAGGAGTCCATTCGATACAACCTCTAGTGTCCAATAGCTTCCCTCCCTCCCCAGCCCACTGGCTCGAGGTCCAGGGTAGCCAGAAGGATCCCATGTGTAATATGGGGAGTGGGCTAACCTTCAATACCTTTGCCTCCAGGGACTGTTGGTGTGCAATTTTGACAACAATTTCTCCCATTAACAAGCCTGGTTTTACAATACTGGAAACATACTGCATCCATTCATATTGATAAGTGTCAAACAATGATCTCTTTCTTTGTTTTAACAAATGCATCAAACCCTTAATATTTCCCAATATGACCCAGAACATTTTGTGTTCCAAAGTAGCTCGTGCAAGTATCTGCATTTCAGTGCATCCCAGAGCTATGGCTGTGTAGTTTCCTATTTCTAATTTTTTTTTTCTTATGCATAAGCCATGTGGTAGTATTAAGCCATTGCCAAAGATTCCATCGGGCTTTTAGGTTACCCAGACCAATTTGGACCAAGTCTACATTGGCATGTACTTGTTTTTGTGTCAGGCTGTCCTGTAGCTGGGACAGAGAGCTTAATTTATTTTTAATTACCTGCAGGTCTTTAGTTTTTTGTTTTTTTTTTTTTTTTTTTAAACACACAACGGTGCTAGCAACAAGACAAAACACAAGACAACACATAGAACACAAAACACAGTTTCTAGTAGATTCATAGTATTGGGTTGCTCTTCAGCTGGCATCAGCTTTTCCTGATTTTCTGAAAGACAAAAAGAACATGTTTCTACCCCTTTTGGGGTGGCAGATTATTGCTTAAAATATTTCTTTTACAAATACCCTTGCTGATTGCAGGCAAAACAGAGGAATTGCCCCCACATTTTCCTGTTTTTGTTCTATAGGCAGGCCAGGTTTCAATGGCTTTTATCTTTTAAGGGTTATGGGGAAATTATTCCACTATTTAGTCATTAAATCCCTGAGGTGGGGTACCTCAGTTTCCCTTCTTATACAGCAGACCAAGTTTATAATGTTTTTCCTGCTGTGTTAAGCTTTAAGTTTATTTACAGGTAATAGCTGAGAAGCATCATTACCATACAACCTTAAAGGGTTTTTCCAAAAATCATACAGACTATACATTGTTGCAGGGATACTTATTATCATTAAATTTATTAAAATTATCTTGTTATCCCATGCCTTTTATTTAGGCAATTTGTTTGCTGACCAGGTGTGTCCTTTATCTGCAGCTCCTTTGTGCTGCTAGTTCTTTCCTTCCTTTATCATTTAGGTAATTTGCATTTTCACAGAAGCTTCCTGCTTTTGGATTTAAAGCCATCAGCAGCTCAGAGACTCTATCTTAAAAGGGACACAATCAGCTTTCACCAGAGTTTTGATTACTTTTAACTTCTGCTTCCAAAACACACAGCAATCTGAAAAAGAAAACCCAACCTATTGTGGCTCCCTTTGGAGCCCTAATAGCATTTTAATTAAGTAGCATGGTATGTTTGCATTTCTTTTGCCCCTTCTACAATATACCCTGCACATGTTCTGGGGCAAATGCACATTCCTTCCATAGTTTAACTTCTATAACATTATCCAGATCCATTTTTACATAAGGTGTCACTATTCCTTTTTTTTGCTTGCAGAGGTTTCATGTACCTTTATCAAAGTGACAGTCTGATTACTCAGAGCCATTTCAAGACTCAGTGTTTCTCACATTGCTTCTTTTTGTTTTGTGCACCTCACCCCTGCTGTTGCTTCAGAGAGGCACTGTTTTTTTAATTTTTTTTTTCTACAACTCTCATCTGTTATTTTGTTACAAAAACAAACAAACAAACAAAAAGAATCGAGAAAAAATTTTTTTTATATTCTCCTGATTTTGACTGCCCAGCTGCAGCCACAACTTAAAAACATTTTAAATTTTGTAAAGCATTGAGTTACCTTTTAAGGGTTGAATGCCAAATCCCAAAGCCAAACAGCACTAATTACCTGTGTCTAGCAAAAAGGTCTGTCAGTTTTGCAACTTTGAATCAAAGAGTCAAATGGATTTTTAGTGGCATTATTTAAAACAAAAACAAAACCAACTGGTCCTTAGAACTTTACATATTTACACACACACAGATAGATACATACACATTTTCTTTTCTTTAACATCCCTTCCACGTTGCTCTGTTTTTTTACATCTTACATTCCCTTTATACATTTGAGGCAGTTAAGTTCCAATAGAACCCCCTTATGTTCTTTTAGCAAATTTGACTAAATTGTCCAGTCAAATGAATTTAATCAGTTTCTTTTGCCTGGCTAATTTACAGACATTCCTTTGGAAAAGGGCCCATTTTTCCCTCAGAATGGCTGCAAAGAAACCAAGAATGCTCTTTCTCTAACACTTTTTTTTTCCTTTTTAACATTTTCACAAAGTTTAGCTGCTTAATTCCCTCCAGCCTCTGCAGAGTTAACTTTTTTTTTTTTTTTTTAACTCTTTATCTTTGTAATTATGCCTGGGGGTGCCATACATAGGACCTTCTCCCCCTTTATCTGCCTCCCTCCAGCCTCTGCAGAGTTAACTTTTTTCACTCTTTTTGTATTCCTGGAGTGCCTCTTTCACTATTTTCAGCTGGCTTTGGGTATTTGTAGCCAGCACCTTCGAATTGTCTGCTCCCTTTTCCGTTTGTGCCTTTTCCTCTTTACGTGAAGACAAGCGGAGGGAACAATCCTTACATGCCTCACACAACAACCAAATTGCTGCTGCATCTCTTTTGGCAGCACTAGAAGGCTTGTATATGAGGATATACTGAGCCAATCTATCCTCCAGGTCCGAAATAGTGCAGACATCAGCTAGGGCTTGTTTAGTCCAAGGACTGTGCCCAAATTATTGAAGGTTTTGTTTAAAAGGTGTAATTTCTTTAACAAAAGGTGAGGTTGGAGTTCCTTCTGACTCCATTCCTCCCTCTGGTACTGGCTTACCCTGTTTTCTTTTAAACATCTTAACATGGATATATCAATCTCTTTGTCACTGCTGGTATTACTTAGCAAGTGACACAGCCTAGATTCTGAAATCATAGCTTAATCTATGCGTTTTTCCCCTGCTACCTTCCCGGAGGCCAGCAGGTCCCCTGCTACCTTCCCGGAGGCCAGCAGGTCTGGTTAACCTATTTCTCCCCGCTACCTTCTCGGAGGCCAGCAGGTCCGGTTAACCTGATCTTCCCTGCTACCTTTTCGGAGGCCAGCAGGTCCCCTGCTACCTTCTCGGAGGCCAGCAGGTCTGGTTTAATCTGTTTTCCCTGCTACCTTCTCGGAGGCCAGCAGGTCTAGTTTAATCTGTTCTTCCCTGCTACCTTCTCGGAGGCCAGCAGGTCCCCTGCTACCTTCTCGGAGGCCAGCAGGTCTGGTTTAATCTGTTTTTCCTGCTACCTTCTCGGAGGCCAGCAGGTCCCCTGCTACCTTCTCGGAGGCCAGCAGGTCTGGTTTAATCTGTTTTTCCTGCTACCTTCTCGGAGGCCAGCAGGTCCCCTGCTACCTTCTCGGAGGCCAGCAGGTCTGGTTAACCTAATAGAAATGCCTAGCTCACTAGAGCTGGCGGTGTGCACACCAATATTTACAATAACTGAGGTTTTTTACCAATATTCCCCCTTTCGCAATTCTCCACCAAAATGTTGTACCAATAAATTAAAAACCAGCAGGATCTTATTAAAGGGAAAAAGGCAAAATACCACATTTATTGTGAATACAGAAAGAATCATAGTAAGCAGTTAGTTACAGCTGTAACATTCCATTCAATCTCATCTTTATTCACTCATTCATTCATACAAACACACACACACACACACACACACAGGTTCTGCAAGGTTGTTATCATAGTAAGCAGTTAGTTATAGCTATAACATTCCATTCAATCTCATATTTATTCACACATTCATTCATTCATACACACACACACACACACACAGGTTCTGCAAGGTTGTTATCATAGTTACCAGCCTTAGAGTTGCTCATGCCAAGCCACTGGCCAGGTGGCCTGGACATGAGGAGGGAGCAGGGCCTTGTCAGATGCTCATCTGATGCTCCTGGAAGTTGGTTTGCAGAATCAGACCCCAAAGTTCTCACTTTTTAGAGTCTCTTTTTATAGGAATTTCTTCCTAGGCCAGTCTGTGGGAATTGCTTCATCATGCTGTTACTGAATCAATCAGCAGATGGCACATTCCTGACGGCTCCAAGAAGTTATCTTGTTCTTTGGTTCTCCCATTCTTGAGGCTGTTGGGTGGATTCCAGTCTGCCCTCCGGGGGTCCTCTGGTTATTTCCACTTGACGCCTTCTTCAGCCGATGGACACTGGATTCTTAGGCTGGCACCTCCCTGATCATTCAGTTGTTATCCACACCAAGCATCCGTCCACATACATCCTCTATCTCTATTTTAATCACAATTGTTAATACAACAAGAGGGCGGGGAGTCTCTGGGTGCTGTTTCTGTTGTTAGAGTATTGCTTTGAGTCTCTGTGAATTGCTTTGAGAACAGATTCTGTCTTAGAATGTACTAACACAATTAGCAGCTTGCAAGTTTCACACATAGAGGGAGAGAAACAGTACCAAAACCCAAGAGACCTCTTAATTAGTAATACCCTGGAATTTAAACTATGGGGAATCAAACTCATTTGTGATTTTAATACAGAACTTCTTTAATATGATCCAACAATTCTACCCCACTGAAGTTAATGGAAGCAGCATTGGCCTCCATGAGCAAAAGGACTGTTCAAAACGACCACCCCTAATGAGGACCGTTATGCCCATCTTGGTCCACTCCAGCTAATGGAGGTGGCAGGAACAGAGTATCTTGTACTGTTTCAAAAGGTACGCATTCAAAAAAAAGTGTTTTAATACAGCCACGTTTAAAATTATCCATCTAGGCACAAGGTACCCAGGCCATATCTACAGAATTGGGGACTGCATCCTGGAAAGCAGGGACCCTGAAACGGATATAGGGGTTATAGTGGACAAGCAACTGAACATGAGCTCCCATTGCGATGCTGTGGCAATAAAGGACTAATGCAATCCTTGGATGTATAAACAGGAGAGTAATGAGTAGAAATAAGGATGTGATTTTACCTCTGTATATGGTATTGGTGAGACCAATACTGGAATACTGTGTACAGTTCTGGTGTCAACATTTAAAAAGAATGTTGAAAACTTGGAGACGGTGCAGAAAAGTGGCCTTATAGTGTGAGACTCAGAGAGCTCAATCTGTTTAGTTTATCAAAAAGAGAAGTGAGAGGTGACTTGATTACAGTGTATAAGTACCTTCACAGGGGAAATATATTGGGTACTAAAGAGCTCTTTAATCCAGCAGAGAAAGGCATAACAAGAACCAATGGCTAGAAGCTAAAGCCAGAAAAATCTACTCTGAAATAAGGCACTTTAAAAAAAAAACAGTGAGGGTGGAACAAACTACCAAGGGAAGTGGTTGGTTCTCCATCTCTTGAGGTCTTCAAATTAAAACTGGCCCCTTCTGGCCTTAAACTCTATGAATCTATGGCCTGTCCTTCCCCAGCAGGCAATGGGCCTGCATCAGACATAATGCATCCTGGGACTCCCATTGGAGTAGTGAACTTCTGCAGCCCATGTACCATGGGCCTGTGACTTTATAGCCACTATCTCGTCTCTCATGAGTATAGAGTGACTGTTCATCTCTCATGATGCACTGAAGTGATACACTGAAGCTGTACCTATTTAGGGGGGAAAGTCTATATTTATTTTAAAGCAAAATATTAACATTTATACATTCTATCCCACTAAAAAGTCTATCCACTCCAATGTATTTCAATGCAGGCTGAAAGAATGTCCCTCTTTTCCCCTGAAAATAGCCCTATTAATTGCTTTGTAATGCTGGTGTCTATCATAGTGCAAGGACCTTAACCTACACCCCTTCTATAAATGGGGCAGCCCTAATAGGCAGGTCACTGTTAGTGGAGTGGTACTGTGTGAACAACTGGGGGAACTACAAATGCATTCATTTAAGACATTTTGTCTTTAATAAGTCAACATACGGCATGAACGGATATGCTGCTTTACAACACTGAAATCACCAACAGGCTCTGCAAAGTGGATTGCTTCACCTATTTGTTCTGTCATCTAATCTAAGGGAGGAGCTACAAATCTCTCCTCGTCTGTCTCTCTCTCTCTGGGCCCCTGGTTGCCATGGTCTTTCTTATAGTATCTGAGGGAACAAGATCCCTCTGACGTTTGACACTGGACCTCTGCATGCAGCCAATTTGTTTTCCTTTCACCTCCCTTCCCCTGCATCTCTCCCCTCCACGTCTTTAATACAGTTTATTCTTTCTGTAGAACAAATAGCATTTGTCAGACTATTATTTCTGTGTATTTATTTATTTATTGAAGAGACTAATTTCTTTATTTCCTTTGACAAAGTATGCAACAAGGGGTTCTAAACGAGCAAGTATTTTCCTATCATCTAAGAGCTAAAGAGTGTCAGAAGTTCATCGCAAGGAATGCAAGGCCAAATTGGTTCCTAATTTTACCCTGTGGCCTGAAGAGTCAGAAGCACTCTCTTTGAATGCTATTCTTGTATGTTAGTGTTATAGCACTGACTTCTGCATCAAGGCAGCCTTTGGAATCTACAGATCCTAAGCAGTTTGGAAATGCAATATTTTAAAGGAGCAGTACCCGGTTAAAAATCACATATTAAAATAGTTTCCTTGCGTATATTACTAGTATTATTTTTGATGATTAAAAGTAACAAAACAGTATCTTCATTAATGAAATTAGTCACTTTCACTTTTTTAGTTTCTGTCTCTAGTCAGTTTCACATTCTAGTTTTCAGGCACAAACAAAATGCTACCATGACTGGGTTGCATACACTGTAAAGGGGGTAGTTTAAAATTGCTGATTTGCATGGAATTAAAAAACTCTATTGGTCTTTTTTTTTTTTTAAATGAGCCAAATGTAATCTGTCTCTACAAATATGCCTTTTAAAAGTATGGAGAGGATTCCGAAAAGAAATGAGCAGTGAAACATTAAAATACACATTGATAATTTTTTGAGAGATGTGACTACTGGTTTGAGTACAACCCAGGTCAGTACTGACCTAAAGTGGTTACTACCTGGTATCTTGACAGGTTTCAGAGTAACAGCCGTGTTAGTCTGTATTCGTAAAAAGAAAAAAGAAAAGGAGTACTTGTGGCACCTTAGAGACTAACCAGTTTATTTGAGCATGAGCTATGCATCCGATGAAGTGAGCTGTAGCTCACGAAAGCTCATGCTCAGATAAACTGGTTAGTCTCTAAGGTGCCACAAGTACTCCTTTTCTTTTTTCTTTTTACCTGGTATCTGTTCCGTTGTCTTGGTGAACTAAGCATGATGGTGTCAGTGGAGACGCAGTGAACCGGTCCACACCATTAAAAACACCTGTTTGGCAACCTTGCTGGCATTCACACAGAAAGTCCAAGGACTGAATAGGCATGGACACTGAGCTACCTTCTCATCCATAGATGTAGTCCTTCCCTACCAGTATTGAAGAACGATTGTAGGTCATAAGGGGGAGCTTGTAATGCTTCTATCTGTGTGTCAGCTATTCTGTGAATCAGCCAAGTTCTTCTGTCTCCAGTGCTTTCAATCCCACAACTTGCACCAGCATTAGATTCATATGAACCATTGATTTTAAGCCAAAACAACGAGGAGTCCTTGTGGCACCTTAGAGACTAACAAATTTATTTGGGCATAAGCTTTCGTGGGCTAAAACCCACTTCATCAGATTATTTTAAATTAATTCAGTGGGGTTACACCAAAGTTTATCTGCTCCTCCCACATCTCCTGTCCTTGACCAGCACTTATTATCTATTACGGGAAGTGACTTTTAATCCTAGCCTGTGATACATAAGGGTTAAAGGAGTGATACTATTCTTGAGAAACAAATTCCAATTGCACAGCTTTTACACTTAGAACATACCGTGAATGCTCTAATTATTGCAACATGCAGCAATTATTGTAGGAAATGCCATCATGGTGTCACACAGTATGTCTTACCATCCAACAAAACAAAGTAACGATCTTCAAGGAGGAAAAAAAAAAAAAGTTGCAGTTCAAAACTGGCAAAGCTCAAGACTTTCTCCAAACACAGCGCCTCTGTTGGGATACTGTCTCTCAACGGTAGCTATGGACAAGGTCTTCAGATGGTGTAAGTCAGCGTAACTCCATTGACTTCAGTGGAACTACGCTTATTTACACCAGCTGAAGATTTGGCCGACCACTTCACATGTCCAAGACGTTAATAAGTAGGTCAGCACTCTGGAAGCAAGCTACAGAGCAAGTCAAACCCCCAGAGGAGTTAAGACGGGTGCCAGGCTGAGTTTCTGGTGTTGGAGTTTTAATGCCTGTCAATGTCACTTTCCAGGCTCAGGTACAACTGGCCCATCCTCAAACTAGAAAGAGGGAGGATTGCAAAGAGCAGGGATCACCAGATCAGAGAGCTGAGAGCAAGAAGCTGGAAAGGCGAAAATGGAAAATGAAAGCAGGTGGACGGTTTAGACAGACACACAGGGCCAATGAAAAGTGGGATGGACAGAGAATGACACAGCAAAAGAAAGTTCTATAAAGAAAAGAAAAGCTTACAGAGTATACAAGAAACAATGCACCGCCTAGAAGATGCACAGTGTAAGGAAGGGTTACAAAGCCCTACTGGAGCTTTGCAGCAGCAATGCTATAGCTATGACAGACACTGTCATAGTATAGGTCCAGCCCTACAAAGAACTTATCACCTTCCACTTCCACTGCGTTCCCTGAGTGTTGAGGGCACGAGGCACTTCATGGGATCAGGCTCTAGAGTTAGGCTGAAATCTCTCATGGATAGTTGTGGCCCTTTTTTGTATTGTGATAAGTGAAAACTTGGCACTAATGCTCAGTAAGGAGTGTGTAGTTTGCCAGGTCTGAAAGAATACTGGCTGAGAAATAAAAACATTGGCCCACAGGCTCCCTGTCCCGTGTGTGGAAGGCACTTACCCCAAATGTTTGCTAGAGGCTGCAATTGCAACACATTGTCCCTGTAGATGCAGAAGATCCACAGGAAATTTCCCAGGGCTAAGACTATGGATCTTCGGATAATCATAAGTAGAGGCTGCCTCATGCCTCCAAAGGCCCCTCTGGCAGCTTTGTTGTGTTGCCATTGGCCCACCTTGACTGCTGCCTGATGTGAACCCAGTAATGGGATCAGAGTGCAGATGCCAAGTTACTAATGCTCAGAGCAGAGATACATTGCCTTTGTCAGTATTTATGCAACTTTGTCAAAGGAACATGCCACATAGCACACTTGTTCCTTTGACTCCTCTCCCTCTCCCCACTTGCCATCGGACCATGCTCCTATGTGACACAGAGCACACACAAGCAACTGGTGGGAGTCACCCCCATCTCTCAGGATTTCTGTCTTTCTGTTCCACGATACGTTGCATAACAGAAAGAAGCACAACAGCCACTAAAAACAAACGAATATAGCGTCCCACATACTTGCAATATTTCACTTTCTTTACAGACATAAGCATATGCTAAGTGTGGCTGTTCGGTTAACACGCACGGAAATAAACACTTGTATTTACTACAAATGGTTACCCTTTCAAATTAAAACACAGATTTCCCCCACATGCTCCTTCCTCACCTGAAACCCTCATACAAAATCAGAATAATTGGTCTTCATGTGAGGAACGCCACTGGATGCCTCCTGCCAACCCATGGCCAAGTACTCTTACGCAGAGACTTTGGGCCACTGGACCCAGACAAGTGTGGATCTAGTAGCCCATCTCCTGGGCCATCCCCAAGGCCCCTTCCCAATGGTTTATTTGGGGCTCATGCACAGCACGCTTCTGTGGCGCACAGTAGGTGCTGAGGCCCTACTGGAGACACAATGGCTACCCTGTGTATGCCTCCCTTCTCCACAAAGATCTACTGAGGGGTTCACACGTTCAGGGTTTAAGCACTTGGAAGAATACCAGGCTGACTTCCTTCACTACAAATGCATTCACTCCTCCTCGGGTTCTACCATCTTTCTAGCTACACAACTCTACTTCTCCAACTTAATTGAATCCTATGTTCTCAATCCGAGGTGCCTTTTTCCCACCTTTGACTCACTCCTCAAAACCTCCCCTCCTCCCGTCTCCCACTTATCTCTTTGCACAAGAGCCTGCCAATTACTGCAACTTTTCTCTGGCTTTGACAAATGCAACCTTGCCCTGCTCTTGTCCATTCAGAATGCTGCTGCAAAGATCATTTTTCTAGCCCGTCACTTTGGCCACATCATCCCTCTCTTTGCATCCCTGTGTAACCCACACACCTCCTGGGTGTGGTGCTTTGTCCCACCTAGTGGCACCAAGACCATGTAGAGAGAGAGATTAATGAGGTTGCTCTACAGCCTTAGCTAAGGGCCATATGGCTTTTAGCTCATGCAGTAGAGGTTCACGTATTTAGCTCCGGAGGTCCCAGGGTCGATCCTGCCTGCCGACGACCGGGGTCTGTCGGTGTTACACCTGCACTGGCTCCTATCGCATTAAACATGAACTACTTGTCTTAACTTTCAAGGCTCTACATAGCTTATCCCTACCCTACCTATCGCCTCTCATTCACTTTGGAGATGTCGATTCCTACCTCCAGTTGGCCCATGATGCCAGCCTCCATTTCCCACTTGCTAAATTTTCGAACATACACCTTTGTGCTTTCTCCCAGGCTGCCGCTCATGCTTGGGAGGAGCTCTCCATAAACATCCACAGAACTACCACGTTATCCTCCTTAAAATTCTCCTTTCCCATGATATCTACAAAAAACTTGACAGTGGCCATTGTTATGCTGAGAAGACTACCTATCATGATGACCAGTATTGTCTCAATGTTTGCTTGTACTCTCCTGTCTGTTTCCTTCTGTTGTCTCTTGTCTCATGCAAAGACTGTAAGCCTTTTGGGCATGGATTCTTCTTTTTGTTCTGTGTTTGTACAGCATGTAGCGTAATGGGATCCTTGTCCACGACTGAGGTTCCAATGTGCGATGATAAATAAATAAATAAATAAATAAATGATGATGCATTTATATGTCAGACATCTGGGACCACTGAAATTTTAATGTGCAATGGCTTTTTAATTAAAGAATGTAATATTAGTAGTGGGATTTTACATATATAAAAACCAGGACATGCAAAGTTATGGTTCCCAATTGTAACAGACTCACATCTTAAGGCAGAAAGGTTATTACCATATACAATAATTGAGGATGCTGAACTCATCCAAAGGGACCGTGTAGCCATCATCACAGGAACCATAACCGTGAACTTCCTGACTTTTGTGCAGATAAAATCTCAACCATTCACAGAGCTTTCTGCGTTTAATTTTCAATATCAAAGTCAAATACCCTCCAAACAGAAATCAAAATTATGTTGTATAGCTAGTAACCAATCCTAGCAGTAACTCACAGCCCTCATCACAGAAACTGCTAATGGCAACAAGAAATATTTCCGTTCGTTTATGTGCTCTGGTAGCTGTCAAGTGAGGGGGGAATCTGCCGATCACAGAAATCTGGGAAGACATCAGTATGTCAGAACAAGTAAAAAGACTTGACATAGAGGGCACATTTTTGTTGAGCAATTTGCATTAGCACTTCTGGACAAATTCTACATTTCACATGCAATTCACAAACCAACAGCAGCAGTGCTAATTGGTGCGGTTGCCACTCAAATGTGGCACCTCCTTTGAGCTATCACCAACGTGACTGAAGAATACTGAGTTTTGGAAAATGCAGTAATTATTTTACAGGGTTTGGGTTGTATTTTTTCCTCCCACCCATACCATTTCATTAACTCCAAAACTCAAATACAATCTTCTGTAGAAAAAACGCACACCTTAGCAACTGCTGTTATGAAGAGAATAAATGATTGCAAAGAACGACGACCCTTTCGTTAATGTGAAGCAACTGCTGGTGCCACAATGACACTGAATTTGATTGTGCCCTAAAGTGTCAATAGGGTGCCAAATGGTACTCTGAAAAAAACAACAACAAATGGCAGAATGTTGGGTGATTCCTAACAATCCCAATCACCAATGTGATGTTGTTCTTTGCACATATCTAAAACATTGACAGAACTGACAGACACGCTCTGCCTCCTCTTATGTGGCATTAGAAGCCCTTTAACTTAACACAGGAAAGATTTCTCATCCATCATTCTTAATCCTTTATAAAAATCAAGTCCCCAGAGAAAACGAGAGATCTTCCATATTACTGCTTTCTATTATCACTACTTAAAATGCTCAGGCAGCGGCCGCTGCTGCTCCACTGGAGGCAAATTTGGCTGATCTGTAGGAAATGGCTATTATGTTCCCTTTGTATAGAAGTTGCATGGCTATTTTTAGGCAATCTTTCCTTTAGGCCTCTAAAGTATGGAATCCGGTTGAATATATTTGATAGGCAATTGTGTACATTATCTGTGACCTATGCAATCCCAGAATTCACCTTTCCCCGCCTATTGATTTAATGTGTATATTTCATAACTACAAAAAGAACGGGAACAACATACAATTAAAGATCCCCGTCTTAGCTAGCTCCTATATGCATTATAATTAAATGCCAGAAAAAGAGATTCAAAATGCAATAGTTAGAAATGGGACTAAACCAAAACCCCAGATCTGAATACCTCTGAACTGGGGAAAAGTTCAAACCCAGTTCTGAACTTAACATCTTGGGTGCATCTAAATAGATAAACATTGTATGTTCAAAATATGCACCTGTAATTTAGTCTTACTCTGGCCTTGATCTCTCCCCCAGCTTTGAGCGCCCATCAGTGACCTAAGGATCCCACACTCTGTCACTCCTTTCTCCCAACCTTCAAGGACTTTGCTTTAAGGACTCAATCTTGCTCCCATTGAAGTCAATGATAAACCCCCCATTTACTTCAATGTTACAGGATCCCTGCTCCGTTCTTTTGGATGAGGTGGGCTGGATCTAAGGAATTCACAACTATCTTGTTCCTGAATTAACCTGGGGGTTGCTGACAGACTGAGTACAGTGACTCCCAGTGCTCCCAGACTGGTACGAAATGGCTGAGTTTGAGTCTCAGACATGGACTGCACATAACTGTGCATTGTGCTATCACCAGACTGCTGGGCAAGCTCGTAATATATAGTTCTGAGGCAATTAATACATCTTGGATTTCCTTCCTCCATAACCCAGCTCAATGACTAAGACCTGATTTAGAGCCAATTATTTTGAGTGCCACTGTACAGTCTTCTTGAGGTGCTATTTGCATCCTCACTCCTCATGCTCCTGCAGTGATAGCTGATGAAGCAAGAATTAACTGGATGTTAACTCTTTGTACAGTGCCATATGTGCCCTGCCTGGCAAGAGTATTTTTGCTCATCTTTTCACACATTCCCAATTGTTTTCTTCATTAATCAGTCTAAAAAATTCCTTAAAGCCCATAAGATTTTCTCTTTCAAACTATATTCCACCTGTTTCGCAGCTTGTAAACTGAAGTTGTGGAAAACTGCAAGAGGCATCCAAAGATGGAAAATGAGTTTAGTATCACCATTATCTACACCTACTGATTTGCAGGAACAGAGATGTGTGGCTAGTGAACTCCTCTGGGGTATCAACTCCCTCTTTCTTCTCCATAGATACCTAAATAGTATTGGTTAGCTTGTCCAAACCTAAGTACATTCTCTCTCTCTCTCTCTCTCTCTCTCTCTCTCACACACACACACACACACACACACACACACAGAGGGAGGAAGGCATATTTGTGTGTGAGCAACACACCATGCTTCCTCCTCATTTTAAATCAGGGTACCAATCTATACAGCATGTAGGATGGTCATCACTTTTATTTCTCCTAAGTCTTCCCAGCAGATGTCATTGGGCTACCTCATACTGCCTTTTTATTAACATATTGAGTTTTGTTTTTTTAGGTGCAGCTTCTCACCTGCTTAAATATCATTCATTACAAAATATCTAGCTAATAAGTATGGCTCTTTGTAATCATCTTGTTATTACCTGCAGTGCTCATGTGATGCACACCTGTGGCATGTTGGCAATACACCTAGTTGAAGAGTGGGAGACTCCTAGGTTCAAAGCCGCCCTTGTATCTTTGCTTTCTATTGAATAGTTCTTTTGTTTAGTTTTTTTCTTCTTTATGTTGCTGCTGTAATTCTACCATTAACATCTTTAAAACCTTTTTCACACAAGTTACCCTTAGAACGAAGAAAGGTTGTGAGCATACCCGGAGGTATATAAATGGATAATGACCCTTGCTTAAGACAAGTTTAACAGGTCCTGATCTGTGTCTCAGCAGCATTGTTGGTTACATAGCAGGGCAGGTAATCAAACAGTCAGTCACCTGAGAATCAAATAGGTTAGTCCTTCTGTACAATATTCCAGCTGGCAAGATATGTTCGCAATATTTCCAGTAAAGAATGTATTAATTCTTAGTGAGATAATGATAAAGTGTTCAGTGATCCTCCATAAAATACTTCTGCACAGTAGGTGGGTACTACTGTTTGCATGCAGAGAGACACATTTGTGCATTCAAATCCGCCATTTATTACACAGTTACTTGCTTGCATACACAAATGCAGCTTTTTGTGTGAGCTGGATGCTCCTGCAACTTTTTCAGGTACATTTGTGGAAGCCCACTGAAAATGCAACTCTGTATCTTTTAAGAAGTAACTCTTTGTCCAGCATTTCCTAAACTCTGACCTAGTCAGCCAAAA
This sequence comes from Natator depressus, assembly GCF_965152275.1. Lineage (NCBI taxonomy): Eukaryota > Metazoa > Chordata > Testudines > Cheloniidae > Natator > Natator depressus. The sequence goes on from NC_134237.1 coordinate 51,323,000, forward strand.
TCTGCATTTCTAAATACAATCATACAAAAACATACATCTCATGCAATGCTGAGATTTCAACTGAACAAAATCAGGAGCCAAACTACACATTATATGATCCTTTACTAAGTATTTCTTTCACATCTCTCCCAACCACCTCCATATTATACATGTTTCACACCACCAATGGGCATCAAACTGCCTAGGGGTCCTGGGAAACTGGAGAGAGACACCAAGATCAAGAGTTAAAAAGCATCACAAGTAGCCTCAGTTGATTGACAGCTGTTCACCTTTAGCCATTCATTTATTTTTAAATGAAATTCAGTGGGTTTTTATCTTCAAGAAAAACAACCCTTAAAAGTAATGAGTGATGGTAAATTCAGTGGGCTGACTTGGCAAGTGCTCCTGTTCTTTGATTTCCAAAGTTATCAAACCTCTTCCTCAACATAGTTTAACAACTGTATGGGACAACAAACAAATAATAAGGGTTTCAGAGTAGCAGCCGTGTTAGTCTGTATTCGCAAAAAGAACAGGAGTACTTGTGGCACCTTAGAGACTAACAAATTTATTTGAGCATAAGCTTTCTAAGGTGCCACAAGTACTCCTTTTCTTTTTGCAAATAATAAGGGTGTAAGCCAAAGAGTTTTCTTAGTGAGGAGAACAGAGCCAAGGAAAAGAGAGGAATGTGGTGTAATTGTTATGTGTGTCAGTACTCCTGGGTTCAAGCCTTCTCTTTGTCCGGGACCCCTTAGGCAGCTTAACTTCTGGGGCAATGCTTCCCCATTCTGATATCTGCATAACACCAGGCTGTAGTGAGCCACAATTAATACCTGTAAAGAGCTTTGAGACCCTCAGATGACAGGTGCTATGTGGGCCCAGTTCTGTGAGGTGCTGAGCAACCTCAAATCCCACTGAAGTCACTGGTGCTCAGCATCTTACAGGAGGTGCTCAGCACCTGAGAGGATCAGGTCCCAAAAGCACCATATTATTAGCTAGTCCTCTTCAACCTATTATGATATTATTTTGATTTAATTGTGGCATGTTTTGAGCGCTAGTGACCAGCTCCTATCCAAAAGAGCCCGTTGCTCTGAACTGAGGTAAAATCTTTGCTCACCACTTCTGAGAAGACATTTGTAATTTTAAAAAAATCAACATGCCACCATTTAAAGAGTGATGTAACGACAATACACAAGAAAAAAACTGAACCATAAAGCAAACACTCGCCCCTCCCCAATGATTTTACAGTATGTAATTATACAGAAAATGAAGCCCCAAGATGAACAAAACTACATCACTTCAAGTAGTATGGCAAGCTATGGGACACAGCCAAAAAATAAGGCAAGTCAGAGTCTCTGCTCTTCACACAGGTTCAGACATACTGGGTTCTAGAAGGCTTCACAGAATGCTTCTTTGACTGGCCCTGCTCTCCTCCTGTTGCTGTTGTTCTTTCCCATAACAGAGCTGGAAACTCTGATGGCTATCAACACGGCTTGTAAGAACACAGTAATATCTGGTATGTTTACAGCTCACCTGACAGCAACCTCTCTTGTCCTGAAACCTAGCCACCACTAAGGAAACTCCATATGAATCAACCACAAAATGCAGCTGCAGAAGAGGAAGGCTCGCTGCATCTTCAGCAGACGCTATACACGCACATGTTGGCTTTCAAGAGGAAATGACTAAAGATTAAGATTTACAAAAGGAAGAGTGCTAAATATAGATAAAATACACAATTTAACTTTTTCCTTCCCCCAAAACTTTGTCGTCTTGTAACTACAAATACTACTTATGGAACAAGAAGATGAACCCAGAAACAGCTAATGGTATAACTAAAAGAATTAGAACAATGTTCAAAATCATATCCGAAAATGCAGAAAGCAAGGACATTAAAAATTGCAGGGAAAGAATTTATGAAACTCCTTATACTTGTACTGATTGTGAATATGAGATAGGAAGTGGAGTAATCCAATTATTTACACTATTCGTACTACATTTGTACTTCTTAACTGCTATTTCCCCGAGCTGATCTTTGCTTTCTCCAAAATGAAATTGCTTAAAAAATAAAAACAAAAAAATTTAAAAAGTCCTTCCATTTGCCACCCAAAAGGCTGTGGCTAGATTGACTGGCAACAGTGAAAAGCTGCTGCACTATTATGAAACGATGGAAGTGGTTTCAGTACAGTGTGAAGGCTGGATCCACAATGGGATTCAATTGTTTTGGTAGCTGATGTGAAGTGAATAAAACTATTAATGAACCCCAAAGTTGGGGTGTTCTGGTCTTTACTCAGAGAATACAATTAATATTAGGTGTAAAAGCTGAGAGGCAACCAGAGATTACTTTAGTTGCAAAATAAATTAAATTGCTTAATTAATCTAACTAACACGCCCCCCCCCCCCCCCAAACTGTTCAACACTGGAAAAAACTCATGTCGATGCTGCCCTTGTTTATTTGGCTGTGTGCTGGACTGAGGGTATATTTAGCTTCAGTGTGCTTTCAGGATTGCATCTTGAAGCTCAACAGGAAATCTCTGGAGTCAAAGCTAAAGATATCACTGCATGCTCGGAAATTTACGACCAGCTGTAAAAGTGGAGCTGTGGTGGTCAGAGTGCTGGAACAGTCTGCTTTTTAAATGAGAGAGAAGGCTGAATTAAACACTTCAAAGTACTGAGTTCATGGCAGGCAGGATGCACCCAACAAGCTAAAAATAGCAATAGTGGAGGCTCTTCTACTGCTAAAGTAATATTGAATTGATATATACACACACACACACCCCAACACCAGCCACGAACTCACATAGAGTGGGCGGATGGGGTAAGAATTCCAGGGATGGGGGAGGTGGAGAAGGTATGTGTGTGAAATGTTGCTGAAAGAGGACAGAGATTTCCTCCTTTTCCTCGGAAGCTTTAAGAAACCTAATAATCCTCAAAACCATTTCAATTGAGAGAAAATTAATCAATATTAATCTTTTAAATAATAAAATTATACACAAATTGCAGCACCAAAATCTGCGGCAAACTTCAATCCATGATCAGTCTTACAAATTTCTTTTTGTTCAGCCTTGCTCTGCCCTCTTCATTTTTGCCTGACACTTTTAAGGCTACTCGATGTTTGTTGCCAATACAACTTGTGCTGGGAAAGGCTATGTTGGAATGGGTGCAGGTTAACTTTGTGAGTAGCCCTCAGAGACAAAGGTTGTTATGGGGGGGGGATTAAATTAGCAGGATTTTTGTGCTAAATGTTTTTTAAACCATTACAAACTAATATGACTATGGAAACTTAAAAATGTAAACAGCAATGGCTGGATTCTGCTCTCAGATGAAGTCAATGGAGTTTTTTGGGAGGAGAGAAATGGGCGGTTTGCCTGGACTAGGGAAATTTGCACCACATTGATGCAGTTACACTAGTGCAAACCCTTAATCTAGACACCCTGCACTAGTGCAAAATGGGGCTTGTACCAGTGTGGTGTACAGTGGTAACGTAAAAGGATAAATTGTACTGGTGCAAGCCTACACTGGGGGTTTGCTGTGGCTCAGCTACACTAGAGAAACCCCCTCTCCTTCAAAACAAACAAACAAACAGACAAAAACAGAACAGATAGGGCCTAAAAGCATATGCTGGCCCTGAGTCTTTCATGGCTTAATCCTGCAAGGTCCTAAATGCTACTGAAGCCAATGGAGTTGAGGGTATTCAGTACATTACAGGATCAGGCCTTTATTTCTTAAGTGGAGTGAGATACAAACATTACCCAAGACTGTTTTCCATTGGGATCATAGGAAAATAGTGCGAACAGAACAGCTCGTTTTCTGTTAGTAGGTTCCAACCACTATCATCGTTTTCTATGTGTAAAGACCATCTGATTGAGTTTGCACCCCATCTTTGCTTTGTGCATCTTTCAGGGGCCCTGAGGGACACAGAATGCCCCTCTTTTTTGGTTAGTTATATGACAGGACTTGTGTTTGGGGAGGTTAGTAACAAGACAAACATTAAATCTGCCCTCTTTAAAGAGCTTTTCAGGGTGTTTGGTCAATAGCTGTTTAAATTGCCTGAGAGTCCTCCTACCTTTAAGCCTTGCACACCAATGATAACAAAGCAGCAACTTTGTTAACACAAATAAGACTAGCTGAAAATGCCTGGTGCCACCCTGCCTTGAAGAACCAGCTGAGTAGTCTCACAAATACAAACTAATTTCCTTGCCTGGAAACAGTTCATTAACTCAAGAAGAGGGAGTGAACGGATGATCCAAGCCTTGTAGTGTGTGCAGGTTTTTTATTAACCCTATATGGGAGGCAGTTTTTTTAAACGATTAATGCTGGAGATGGCAGTCAGGAGTCACGCTCCATTCCTCAGTGCTACAGAGTCACTGTCTGACCTTGGACAAATCACTTCACTGCTTTGTGCTTCAGTTTCCCCTTCTGTATAGTGAGGATAATGATACCTCCCTACTTCACCGAACTGTCATGAGGCTTAGTTAGTTATTAGTTGTAAAGTGTTTTGAGATCCTGACAGGTGTAACAGGAGTGCAAAGTATTATTGCATGGTTAAAGAGAATGTCCTTTTGAAAAGAATCTGAATTTTACTTTGCTCTTTGGCATGTAGCCATCCTCAAAGGAGCAGGGAGAAGTTTTACTCATAATGGATCATGTAATAAAGTGTATTTATTGGGGCTGCCCAGTACATCAAATTTCTAGGCTGCCAGTAGCATGCTAAGTGCACCGCAACTCAGTCGGTGCTTCAGCAGTTAGGCCTCATAGGCGCTAGTCCTTGTGGGCCCCTGCAACCACTCAGACACATGGCTAAAGGAAAACATATTTTATTAGGGCTGGCAGGAGGTACAGAAGATTGAACCGTCGGGTCAAGAGTTCAAAGTGAGCAACGGCGGCTCTTGTTTTGGGTTCTGGGCGCAGTCCAATTGAGAGTAAGGGCTCATCAGGCCTACTGTGTGAGGTACCCTCTCCAGTCCAGTCTCTACTCAAGCAAACCCAGGGCAGGCTCAGTTAGTGTTTCTCACTCTCTGCATGGGCTCTCTGCTGCTCCTCCATAAATTCCACACAGATCTGAGCCCAGCTGTAATGTCCAGCAGTCACAGCCTGTTCCACATGCTCCTCTGCATATGGTTCCTGGGGAGTCCACTCTGCATTCAGCTTCTCTCTAGCTTCCTGCTTGCTATGAGGCCAAAAATGGCCTGGTGACACTGCCGGGTTCAGGACCGTTCCCTTATCTGGCCTGGAGGAAGGGGATGTGCAGTGGGGAGGGGGCAGAGGGGAGCTGTAGTCCCCTGCTTAGCCGATCCATTGCTAAAGAAATTAGTCCCCCTCTTCCCTTGTTGTAATATTACTAGAAAATGCCTTCAAAAATGGCTAGGCAGAAGAGAACAGGGCTGTTTGGCTAGTGAGCAGGGACTGTCTCTGGTGGAGACAGCAACTAGTTTTGCTGAATTCTGACACAGCATTTGCTTACCTCTGGAGCTCAGTCAAAGAAAGTAAGCAGCAGAGGCTGGAGAATCTGTCACGGCTGTCGGGAGCTGACAGCTGTACATTCACTCTTCAACAATCTGTTTCCCCTTTGACAGGTGTAATTTGAGTGCTACACACCAACAGGCACATTCAGCCCCTTCATTACAGATGGCTTTGCAATGCCAGAGTGAGGTTCAGTCACCACCACAAGATTTAAGAAACTATCTCAAGAATGGGGCTGAGGACTCACAGAGATATTACAGTCCCCCAGCCAGCAGAGCAATGCTTCTGCAACAGGGGCAGTGTTTCACATGCAGCGCTGGCTTGTTACGCTATCAACATTAGTTTATTGCTGAACTCACTAAACAAATCAAAGTTTAGCAGTAACCAGAAGACTCCTTGCCAGTGACGGACTGCGAAGACCCTGGAGATTTCCCTGGAGTGGGATAACGGGAAGAGTGGGGAGTCCTTCTGCGTCAGGCAGTGTTCCAGAAGCATGACCTAGTACTAGGGTACAAGGCTGTTCAGGAACCCTCCCTCCTCAAGCACCTCTTCTGAGTGGTGACGGACCCCTTACAATAGTGCGTTACAATCCCCAATGCTCAGTGTGTCAAGTCATGACCTGACAGGCAGATGATGGGACTCAAACCATGCTCTCCCGAGTACATCAGATGCTTACAATGCAAAACAGCTGCTTTGGTTAAGTTTTTATGCTTTCTATTATGTGAGGTGCTCTAAGCTAAAAAGGCTCTCCTTGGATAATCCCAGCATTTTACAGTTTTACCACCTGGAGTGCTTTCTAAGGGCACTGTTTAGAGAGGTATAATGTACAGCAGAGAGTAAAGAAGACAGAATCACAGAAGTTACATATGGAGAAGATCAGCCAGTCCACCTCCCAGCCAACATCGGATTCTTCCCCATAGGACATTCTGTCCAATATACAAGAACTGCTGTAACAGAAAAACTCACAGCACCATCACCACTCTTTAACAAACAAATGAAAAGTCAGGAAAGGGCTAATCAAGAACTTTACATCAAATGCCCATTAGAAGACAGAGCCTTCTCAGCACAAACTGGAGTGTTCTTGTTAAAATCCCACTGGGCACATGCCTTTTTTTTTTTTTTTAAAAGAGATGTATGTTGCTTTTTACCAGCTTTGCCTGGCCCAGTTCAGACAATTACAGCTTAACTACTGGGAGTAATTTATTTACACTGTGTGTTAGAAAATGAGACATAAAGGGACATTCTGAACTATTTTAGGCCTTGAAATATCATGTGTTTAAAGGAAGGAAAAGCATTCTCTAAAGAGGCCCTTTTTGTCATTTGAAAAATCCCTCTAGTGTTTTTATTATTTTTTGAAAGAAAAAAAAAAAAGGTGTCTGTGAGCCCAGTGGCCTTCAGCAACACATCATGCTGTGGGCGTTGGTTTGCATGAAAGCCTTATGGGGTTCTCACCTTTAAGGTCTACGGGGGTGGGGGAGTGTGGTCTTAGTTTGGAACCTGGGTTAAAATAGCCACAAAGACAGAGCAACTCAGCTTTTAACAGCTTGAGTTCAACCCCAGGCTTCCCTAACCCTCTTGGTGCTAACCAAGGCTACAGCTGCTAGACTGGGAGTAGATGTGTCATTACACAAAGTAAAACTATTTCCCCTTATTTCCCCTCCTACTGTTCTTGTAAAGCGCTGGAATTGACCCACCTTGATTATCACTACAAAAGGTCCCCCCCCCCCGCCTCCGCTCTCCTGCTGGTAATAGCTCACCTTAAGTGATCACTCTGGTTACAGTGTGTATGGTAACACCCATTGTTTCATGTTCTCTGTGTATATAAATCTCCCCACTGTATTTTCCACTGTATGCATCCGATGAAGTGAGCTGTAGCTCAAGAAAGCTTATGCTCAAATAAATTTGTTAGTCTCTAAGATGCCACAAGCACTCCTTTTCTTTTTACGGATAACAGACTAACACGGCTGCTACTCTGAAACCTATTTTAACCCAAGTTATCTAGCGTGGGTGAGCTAATGTGAGTTAAGAACACACTTCCCTGCACCCCCCAGTGTCGACATACCCTATGACTTCCAGGGGTAAAATGGGTTTGCCCCTTATGAAGAGGAGTCCTACCAGTAGCTTCCCTTTAGAATGCCTGCTGATGCCTGGGGAGCTCTGTCAGAAGATTGACAAGGTGCAAGGCAGTTTCTCCTGGCAGCTAATGTGACCCCCGCAAAGATTCCTGCTGGCGTGGAGAAGACTCCGCCAGTCTCACACCCAAACCCAAAGACTCCCATGATTGCAGAAAATGAGACCGCCATAAAAATGACAGTGTGTGCAGTGGCACTGTTTTCCCAGCTTCCCCGAGAAAGTTCCCACTGGTGCATGGACAGCTCCACTGGTAACTCTATGCTTTGAAGATATGCAGTAGTGTGGCAGGAGCTCTCCTCCTCTAAGGATATATCTGCACTTGGAGCTGGGGGTGATTCCCAACTTAATCATAGAATCATAGAATCTCAGGGTTGGAAGGGACCTCAGGAGGTCATCTAGTCCAACCCCCTGCTCAAAGCAGGACCAATCCCCAATTAAATCATCCCAGCCAGGGCTTTGTCAAGCCTGACCTTAAAAACTTCTAAGGAAGGAGATTCTACCACCTCCCTAGGTAACGCATTCCAGTGTTTCACCACCCTCCTAGTGAAAAAGTTTTTCCTAATATCCAACCTAAACCTCCCCCACTGCAACTTGAGACCATTACTCCTTGTCCTGTCATCTTCTACCACTGAGAATAGTCTAGAACCATCCTCTTTGGAACCACCTCTCAGGTAGTTGAAAGCAGCTATCAAATCCCCCCTCATTCTTCTCTTCTGCAGACTAAACAATCCCAGTTCCCTCAGCCTCTCCTCATAAGTCATGTGTTCCAGACCCCTAATCATTTTTGTTGCCCTTCGCTGGACTCTCTCCAATTTATCCACATCCTTCTTGTAGTGTGGGGCCCAAAACTGGACACAGTACTCCAGATGTGGCCTCACCAATGTCGAATTGAGGGGAACGATCACGTCCCTCGATCTGCTCGCTATGCCCCTACTTATACATCCCAAAATGCCATTGGCCTTCTTGGCAACAAGGGCACACTGCTGACTCATATCCAGCTTCTCGTCCACTGTAACCCCTAGGTCCTTTTCCGCAGAACTGCTGCCTAGCCATTCGGTCCCTAGTCTGTAGCTGTGCATTGGGTTCTTCCGTCCTAAGTGCAGGACCCTGCACTTATCCTTATTGAACCTCATCAGGTTTCTTTTGGCCCAATCCTCCAATTTGTCTAGGTCCCTCTGTATCCTATCTCTGCCCTCCAACGTATCTACCACTCCTCCCAGTTTAGTATCATCCGCAAATTTGCTAAGAGTGCAATCCATACCATCCTCCAGATCATTTATGAAGATATTGAACAAAACCGGCCCCAGGACCGACCCCTGGGGCACTCCACTTGACACCGGCTGCCAACTAGACATGGAGCCATTGATCATTACCCGTTGAGCCCGACAATTAAGGAGACATACTCCTTCTATCTCTAGTTTTAATCACGCTAGTTCAATCAGAGTGTAACCACTGCGGTGCAAGTGGCAGGAGACCCTAACGGCCCCAAGTACATGCCTGGGCTCTCAGATGGGTATGCACTCAGGGTAGCTAACTTGTCCCACCACCTGTGCTGCCGAGGCTATGCTCTATTTCTAGCGTGCTAGCTTGAGTCTCCTCAAGCTGGGAACCACACCACCAGCTCCAACTGTAGACATACCCTAGCAAAAGGTTCCTGCTGGTGCTATGGGCATGGGGTGACTCTGTGCTCCTTTCAACTAGGAAATCCTGGCTAAGTTTGGGAAATGTGCTATCAGTGAAGATGGAAGGTTGGTAATGGTCGGGTTGCAGAAATTTGCAGGATCTGGCAGGGAGGCATCATTCTCAGACATTTGCAGGGGTTGGAGAAATATTTAGATTTGTAATATCCTTACTTTTGTAACCGAAATAACATTAAATAATAATAATGACACACAATGCACCACCAAAGACATAACCTCCACTAATGCTACTCCTCCAAGAACTTGAATGAAAGGGCTTCCGGAGTTCTGCAAAAACTTGATGCTGAGCAATTGCCAACCCCAAACATTCCAAAACTTATGAATCAGGCCCTACAAAATCATGAGACAGGTTTAAAAAGCAGGAGACTTTAAATACTGTAATAAATTTAGGGTTCTTTTTATTTACCTTTTGCTCTGAGTCTTTGGGGTTCACCTTTTAAGCTCTTCTTTGCGAACACAAGGGCTAGAAACTTACTTTTTTAAAAACCTGAAAGCTGAGATGAATCGTGTAATCAGTTGACTCCAGGAGTTGGAGCTCGAAGAAAAAACACCAAAGATCACAAGACCCATGATAAAATCATGCGAGTCAGCAACACTATCACACCACTTGTGTGCAAAACTCTGCTCTTGGATGCCCACATAGGTCATGCCAACAACAGGAGACGTGGATACTCTTCCAAGGCACACTGTGTTCTCAGGGAGGGGAATTTTTTTGTGTGTGTTCTTTCCAAGGAGTTATTAAGCTCCTCTCTATGAAACAACAAATAACGAACATTACCTCAGCCACATACACGCACACTGTGAAAATTCAGAGGATTCATTTTGGAGAAAAAGGAGGAATTGCACGATGTGCAGCAAAGAAGGATTTTGTTTGTTTGTCTGTTTCTAAACATTAAGTAATCGGCTTCTTCTCTGGCCTACTTCTTTAGCTTTCAATTAATTGCTTTTCAGATGAATCTCTGCTTGCGAGGTTCATTTGGCCATTTTAGTTTAATAAGCAGGTCGAAAAGGTTTCAGGCACATGTAGGCAACTATGGAATGCAGCACTAAGTAGTAAACATCCAATAAGAGCAGTGTTTGTATGGAATTTTACTGCTGTGTACACTTCCGATACCAAGAAGGGGAAGGGGTGGCAGAGGAGAACCAAGTCATGTGTTCTGGGGAAGGAAGCCACAGTAACCTTTCTGTTCAGATCCTCCACAAGGTGTCTCTTTATGCTGAGTATACCCATGCTCATTCAACAGTTCCCTTTTTCAACATATGCCCTATGTTTTCTCTCTCCTCCTTCTTGATATAAGGCTACAGTAATGGGGTAGGTATTCTAGGAGTGCTATTTACCCTGCTGTTTCCTTTTCCTTGTAAACCCTTGTTTGCAGGGGCTTACAGTAGGGCCACGTTGATTCTCTTCTCTTTCACAATGGTTTTATATTAGTGTATCTCCATGTTGCTCCTGATTTACACTGCTATAAGTAAGAGAAGAATTAGACCCACTGATTTTAGGCCCCCAAGAGACCTCAGGCAGAGTGAGATCTGGTTATATATGAAAAAACACTCTAACATTTGTCATGAAATATATGAAAAAAGACTCTTACTTTTATCATTTTAAAGGCATACCATAAAAAAAGCCAAGTAGGTTAACAGTATTTTTAAATCGCCCATACCAGTGATTTGCAAAAGGTTTGCTTTATAAAATGGAATTTTGCTAGCAGGGGCCATTGCAGTAGCTAGAAGATTTGGAGTGTCTGGAGAGAAGAGCTAATTTAAAATTATGTTTACAGAACTGGGAACATCTTTGACCTGCATGTTCTGAAATAAAAGTCCCACTCATTATTCATGTTTGTGTACATTCTTAATAATCGGTTTAGAGTTAAGGTCTTTAAATAAGTACACATGTCAGAAGGCAGACCTGTGTGGCAGCATGGTCAGACCAAGGTTCCTAAAGAGTTCAGCAGCTAAAATGACTATGAAAAATAAATGTCAGCATTTCTTTACAGACGCACATACACCCTGCTTTAATTTCATTTTTGTCTGCAGTGCAACCTTCCACCTATGTTTTATGAAATGGGGGACGTATTTATTTTGGGGAACATACTCCAAAATCATTTGTTGGGGAAGGTTATATTCCTGAGTTTCTTTCAACTACTGATCCACTTAAATGTGCTTAAGTAATAAATAGTAACAGAAAAAAATAAAATAAATAAATAAGTGCATGAACAACACTTAAATATAATCCATAGTGCAAAATTAAGCAACTCACTTCTATTTTTCTTTTCTCTTTCCATTTCTGTTTCTACCCTGGGTTTCTTTTTTCGTCTTCCTCCACTTTGGTCTGTTCTTGTTGCTCCCTCTGCTTCCTCCTATCAGGGGCATGATTGGAAGCTAGTGTACAGAGCATCATGGAGCCACTCCACTTAGGATGGACACCAGTTGTCAATAGGGTATATTTACATACTCTGCTGCCTACAGCTGGCTAAGTTGAAGGCGACTCTACCCACTCTGCTCTCACTCTCATGAAGTTTGTGCCTTTCAGATCCATAACACAGATGGAGGAATATGTAGAAATTCAGAAAGGAACATCCTCTGACTTCTATAGAGCTTACAACTATACTCCCCATCTGCCCTTACAGCAATTGGACTGAAAAGCAAATGTTACATGACATTATGTGATAGCTCCTCCTTTGAGCATTGGGTCTGTGCTCCAAAATATACAGCCTGCTGAGAAGTTACTTTTCCTTAGCTAGTCATATTGTAAACTGGAAAGTTTGCACTGTGATGTATTCTAGCCGACTCATCCCTTACAACATGATAAATAGAACATAATAGCTCCTGCCAAGCCAATAAAAAGGCCCTAAGTTTGTGCATACATGTTATAGCTCCAAAGGAGAATTACAGCCTGCAGAGAAAAGATGACACATCTCACAAGTCTAAAAAAGGAGGTGAGGTTTGCAAGAGTAAAGCACAAGGAGGATGCATCTGTGTGTGATCAGAAGTTGATCTGTTCATTGAAAAATCACCATCTGTCTATTCACCACCCCACTCCAATTTTGACTTAAAAAGTGAATGTAAAGCGGATGGTTCAGCAGGGGAGTTTAGAGACTGAAACAGTGAATTTAGTGTCCATACTACAAGATGCAGGAATAGGTCCTGTGTGCTGTAGAGATAATTGGGTTTGATTTCTGGTTCTTTTCCCCCTGAAACAGTCACAACGGGGAGCAATGCAAAGGTCACGTGCTCAGCCTTTAAAGGAAAAAAGGGTGCCTCACTCAGAGACCTCTTTGGTCAATAAAAGAACAGCACTGACAGGTTCTACACCCAGTCCGCCACAGCTGGAAGAATGGTGACCATGACACAATGCCTTGGACAGGAAGCAGTTCCTCAGGGCAGTTTCACAGCTATGGAGGACTTAAGCAGAGAAAAAAATGTGTGCTTAAAAACTGGGGCTGATCAAAAACTTTCCTTTGAAACTTTTTCAATGGAAAATTGGGATCTCAACTAAGTGAAAATTTTTCAGGAGTAGTTTCTGCCATCTGTGGAAAGTTTCAAATTACAGTAAAAAAACTGAAAAAAAAATGGAAAATTTTCAGATCAAGAAAAGTCAAAATTTTCCACAGAACAGATACCCATTCTCTGACCAGCTCTACTAAACATAAAACCGATGTCAATTTTTCTCCAGTCGCGTTACTCTAAATAGTCTTCTTTACTGAGCTCTGTACAAACGGATGGACTTTGTTGACTGCTGAGTTTCAGGCTGTAACTTGTTGAATCATCATATGCAAAAACTAGCAGAGTCCAAATTCAATCTGCTGATTGCTTTAGAGGATACAATTCAAAGCTTGTCTGTAAAAGTTAATGTGGTCTGTGACAGAAGTGCAGCTGGGCTGTAATAATTTATGAAAAGGGTATAATGATGCGGTTATTGGGATATTTACTGTAGGAATATATTGATTTAGTTTAATAGGAGGCTGTAAGGAAAAGCAAGCAGTAAGGAAACAAGGTCTCAAGATAAGCCACCCCTCAGTAAACCCTTTAATTTATTAAGAAACAATGCCCAAACTATTAGCTCCTGAAGATTCTACCTCTCGGCTCCAGCCAATTAAGAGAACTGATTTTGACAAGCAGGGCCCAATGGCGGATTAGCAAATGGGCCGATAAGGCCCATGTCCAGAGGCCTCAGCCAATTGGGGGGCCCCAGAAAAATGTGCACCACTGCACCCCGACCCTGGTTCCTGGCAGAAGCACTGGGCGGTGGGGGAAGCCCCAGTGCCCAGACCTGGCTGTGGCCTTGGGAGTGGAGGAGTTCTACCTCCCTGCCGTGGCCTCAGGGCTAGGGGAACTCTCACTCCCTGCTTTGGCCCCGGGGATGTGGCGGGGGACAGAGCTTCTCTAGTCTTGGGGCCACAGTGGGGGTGGAAGCAGAAAGGAGCAAACAGGTTGCAGGGCCGTGGTGGGGAGGGGCACAGAATGGGTCAGACCATGGGTGGAATGAGGCGGCGGGGGAAGGGGTGGGGATGGGCCCCCCACTTGCTCTGGCCCAGGGCTCCACAAAACCTTAATCTGCCTCTGGAAGGGCCAACACCCAGGAAAGAACATGAACAAAGGACTACAGCAGTTTAAAAAGGGACTTCCTCTCAAGCGGTGGGTAATGTTTCAGGAGTTGTTTAGGGAAAACAGGGATGATGGTAAGCCTATAAGTAAGATAGACTGTTTTAAAATCCTTTTTCTCCAAATGCTTTTTCCCTACTGTTAAAATAAAAAAACTACGGTTTAAGTGAAGGCGGCTGCCTGGTCACTATATTAACCACTGGCCACAGACTCCCAAAGGGAAGAACCGTAGATGTCCGAACCCAGTAAGAACTGCTGGGTAATTGTGAAACTCCACTCCAGGAGAGGTAAAGGCAGAAGGCCTGCCATGTGAGGGGCTGCACTGAAAGATACGAGGAAGGGGACAGAGGTGCAGCTAGCCTTGTAACTACGACATGGTCGTCCCAGGTACAGAGGTCTGGATCTCCTCAATGTCAAAATGCAGTCTCACCTCAATCTTTCCTTTGGTTTGATGGCAGAATTTTAGCAAAGGACTCATGGGAAGGGAGACCCCAGAAGCCCCCCTCCAACACATCACTCTATCCCAGCCTGGTCTAACTGCTGTACCTGTACTTTCTTTGCATGTATGGAGGAAAGCAGCATTTTTCCCTTTGCTGGATATAGAAAGTAATTATTTTCAGTCTGTTTTATACAATAACAGCACTTCTGAAACTTTAATGTATAGGTCAAGATATTTTCATGTGCCCTCGTCTGTCCTGACTTGCACAATTCAATAAAAACAGTTACAAAAATGTCCGTAATGACAGTTTTCATCATTTGCATTTTCAGAAGTCAGCTCATACACACAAGGAAACAGTCTGTCAATCCATGTACTTCCACTAGAAAATTAATACAATGTTCCCAAATCTATGTTTTGTAAACAGCAGGCTAGGAACTTGCCCAAGGACATCCCGAATTTCAAATGTGGATGTCTGACAAGAAAATATGGTTGGTACAATTTTTTGAGCCTGTAATGTCCCCTGTAGTACTGAGGATGGTAGGTGACAGACCCTGCAGTCACTGGCTGTCTAGTTCCCAGAATGACTAAAATAACTTGTGTTTCCAACAAAGGACCTCTTTACAGTCTTGGCCAGGACCAACCTAGCAGAAACCGTTCTGCTTCAGCCTGGGTGTCATGTCCCACGTGACTGGAAGTTCCTTAAGTCAAAGTACTGTACAGAGACCTGATACTTTATTCTAAACATCATGGAGCATGACTGCAGTAAATGGGCTTCGTGAGGACCCACACTGCACTGATGTAAACTGTCAAAGTCCTATTCCCTTGCAGCAAAGCACTGTATTTTTGGGTTTATAGACCAGAAAAGTTCTGCATGATGTGAGTCTGTGTGTGGGCTCTCTTTGCCTTCTTCATGACAGTAGCATAGGCTTATAGAAAGACTTTGGACCTAGTCTGTATCAGATTGAGTTTTCTGCCATCAAACACATACGTATTCCTCCTTCCTATCTTTCCATCACAGGCCATCCAAAAACCACAGCAATCCGGTGTGAGTGTTGTGGTAGGAGAGGGCTATCTGATGCTACAATGCCTACAGTAGTAGTCAGGGAGCGTTTGTAGGGATGATGATTTGCTGGTTCCAAATATGAATATCTTAAGGAGAACGTGGTTTCTTTGGGCCTTTGTCATTGTGTAGAGCTAAAGTGCAAGACAATGGAACTGGAAACACCCTGCCTGTTGACATGTAAATATTTCCTTGAGGATACAGTCTCCATCAGGCAAACAGCTAATTTCTTTACTCTAACTTCATTCTCCAGTACTCCAGTGTTAGTATGATGTCCTGCCCCTGAAGTCAAGCCTTAATTACTGTCAAATGTTCAGAAGCGAAAGTGATGTCTACATATCATTCGTTCAAGTGTTGTTACTGGGCTGTGAATTAAGCAGCGGCAGCAGCAACAGAAACCTCTTGTCAATTTACTCCCATGCAAGCTGTTTTGCTCAAACAGGGGCTCACATTTTAAAAGCATCAAGGTTCAGTTTCAGTAAAGATAGGACCACCAATAAAGGGAGGAATTCAGATATGTATCATTGAAGTACCCTTAGCTGGTCCAGCTGAACCAGGCTTGCAAGGGTACAGGGATTTCTCTTTCCCCAGTCATTCACAAATCTTCCCATTGAAGAAAAATGTGCATTTTCCTTTGTCCTTATCCAAGAGGCCATTCAGTATGAAATTGGCACTGAGCACAAAGACAGACACAGAGTTCCTCATCTGTCTTATTCATGGGTAAAACAGATTTTGGAGCTGGCTAACTTTTTGCCTTCTGGAAACCGTACTGCCACTGAACAGACAGGTAATACTAATGGCCAGACGGGTGACAGTCAGTTATTGGTCATCTGATTGGATGCACATTCATCTTCAAATTATGTTATGTGACAGCACAGGCTGCTGAACACCATTATAACATGCAGGATGACTCCTCAGGAGGCTCTTCATTATGCATTCAGCAGGCTATTTTCAGACTCAACGGCACGTCAGGAAGCCCACTGGCTGCGTTTATCCCTTTCCACCTGGGCAGAGGAAACAGTGCCGTGTCCCTCAAGGGAATAGATATATTTCAAAACCCACACGTCGACTCTCCTAACCAGACAGAAATGGCCAGACACATGATGTGTTTCCATCAGAAATTAAATCCCTAAATACGGTATCGCTAAGGAAAAAAAGTGTTCAAACAATGACCCTTCGACAAGAGGAGAGAAAATTCGATCCACCTACATGAAGCCTTTGCTCTTGCTGCCCCCACCCCCAGCCTGTTACACGTCCAATATCCTGCTTCTAAAACTGCCTCATAAAATATTTCACTTGTGTCTCCAGTAGCATTCCAAGCAGTCCTGGAGAGTCACAAGATGAACGGATTCAGAATGAGCATTGTGGCGCTTCAGACCTCTCTTACACTGTCCACAGCACAGCACAGTCGGCATTTGCAATGAGGCTCAGGGAAGCCTTCTCCCTCTCTCTCTCTGTGTCTCCTCTCCAGCGTGATTTACTTCCACTTGCTAAGAATACTTCATCTCCTGCCCTTTAATAAATTCCACCAGTGAGCCGTGCTGGTGACTTCCTGTGAATGGATTCATGCAAAGCAGTGACTGAATAGTGTAAACCTCCCCCCGATATTATTCCTCCTCTTGTTCTCTGCTTTACCTATTCACCATTGATGGGGAAAAAAACCCTGCCAGGAAGCTACTCTTACCAAGACTCAGATAATGCCTCTGAGTTTTACTGGAGCTAACAGGACCTCCAAATAGCAATTAACAAGTTATGGATATGCTTGTACTTTGATGAGTACTTCAGAGGGGCCTGAACTGGAGCACTGGATCCCAAGCATTGCCCGAACCCAGAATTTCGATAAATGTGAGATCCTAATTTATATAGTAAATTAATATTGCATTACACTGCAGAGGAAAAACTGAGAAGTTAAAAATCAAATGGTGGCAGGTGCATTTCATGTGATTACAGAATAAGCCTGGGAGCTGCATGGACAGCAGTTTCACTATGTATTTTAACTATGCAAAGTATGAAATCCTTTGAAATCAAGAGGACTTTAGTGGCAACTATCGACTTAAATGTTATTGAGGGATACTCCAGAACACTATCAGGAAGAATGATGTGTGTGGTATAAGCCAGGAAGAATAATATGGCTGCAGTACTATCTTACAAGAACTGAGCAGGGATCCATCTACAGAAATATCCCATACAGATTGTTCTGTACTATTGTTAAAAAAACATACCAAAGAAAATTAAAAGGAATATACTATATTCAAAATGCCATTGCAAGTCTGAACTTTCTGTTTTAGTACCTCTAAAGGCCTCAGAAGAGGGAACAGTAGTGCCAGTATACCATCCTGAACTAACCCAGTTGTGCTCAAAACTGTAGGTTTAAACCACCATCCATTAGAGGTGACTCTATACAGTGTATCACATGAACTACAGTAACAGTATTGAACCTTAGATTTATTTTAATTTTTTTTAAAAACAGACTATATACTGTAATTTTACCTTGTTTCATCAGTACAGTGCCTGCAAAAGTACATCCACTTTTCAGTCCCTGCTCATAATCCAGAACTGACAGCTTGAACCAAGGAGATGCTGTGAAGAACCCATATGACCCTTCAAATAAATCTTTGGATTCTTGTTGGAGCCAATCAATTCTGCTTTCCAAGTGTCAGCTGGTAACAGACATATCTGTCAATACCACAAGTGTTGCAGTCACCAGGCAGGTTGTATTCACAGTTGGAAACCTAGCTCAGCAATTGCTTACATTTAAGTAAAGGATAAACCTGGATTATGCATTTCACACACTTGAGGTTAAAACAGGGTTGGGGTTTGGGTTAATACCAGTGCAATGTTTCCATCTGACATTGAGAGCACATCATGTTGCCTTTAGTGATGTCTCTTCTCAGTGTCATTTCTAAACATGCCTCTCCCAAACGACCATGAAAAATAAGGGATGCCCCATGGATTAGACTTCAATTTACCTCCATTCCATATTGATCTGATATTAGCTCACTTTTATTATTGCAAATTATTCACACCAGAAATGCTAAATTGTGACAAAAATAGTTTAGAGAAATACATTTTGTTAATAAATAGGTACAGAGGCATTATTTTGCTGGATGAGACCACAGGTCCATTTAGTTTGATATCCTGCCTCAGACAGCGGGCAGTACCTAATACGTCGGAGGAAAGTGCACGCAAGTCATAGTACAACTAGCTAATTGTACAATGGGGGGAAGCGTGGGGTGGAATCCATTTCTATGCCCTATAGGAAACCAGTTTGCAGTCGCAAACATTAGGCTTGCTCACCTTCATATCATTACCTTAACTTGCATATGTACAAATGTTATTAATGCTCATAAAGTCCTTATTAAATTAATTTACAAATGGACCATTAGTCTGACCCCCGTATGGCTATTCTTATGTTCCATGTGAACCCCATCATAAACACACATATAGAGGGACTTGCAATAGCTGGTAATAAGATATGAGAAGCAGAGAACCCAGCTTGATTTTTAGATCCCAGGTACAGTAAGAAGGGCTGGAAGTTGAAAAAATTTTTTTAATTGTACTGAGTCTATCTGATATGCAGGTCAAAGAAACCTCATAAAGTCTTTTTTACAGACCTACTTTTCAGAGAAGAGTCGTATTTGAAAATATTATAAAGAAGGGCATTTCTATTATATACGCTTCCTGGAAGTTATTATTCCATGCTTCCAACTCCCAAATGAAACAAAAACAGAACAGAAATTATTTCTGGAACTTCAAATATGTTACTATCCATGCAAAACCATCCATTATAACTGGTGTGCACAGTATTACACTAACTCCTTCATTGCTGGTCCTCCACTACAACTCCCATGCTGCAGTCATCCATTGACATTCTACTGAAATCTATCTACATGTTTCTTACTCAACCCCTCACTGCAGAGTTTAAGAACTGAACAATACAGATGCAATGGCGTGTTAAATATATTCAGCAACACAGCGGGTACATTCTTTGTGAAGTTATCTAGAACATTCGACAAAAATCAAGCAACTAATGGACCTCAATAGTGCTTCCCTGTGAGTCAGAAATACATCCATAAGGTACAATTGAGAAATTATGGAGAAACCTCTACACACAATGGTAATCTGATACACAGTCCAGCTGAGGGTTAGCAACAATGCAAATCTTACATATGTTAGGTGATGTGCTAGAATTGCCTGGAAGGCACCAGATTTTTTCATTTCCCCCTCCTCTTCTCCCTGATCAGGAGGATTTCCCGGCTCTCTCACCCTGTCAGTCTTCTTCCTATTTAAAACAGAACAATTTTATTGCTGTCACTCCCAGCCTGCGAAGCATAGCCACTGCGGGATGCCAAGGACAAAAGCATGCAGTGACTCCCGTGTCTGACCTTCCCTGGGTTGACTCTGGTGCATACAGGTGAACATAGGGCATGCAACAGCGGACAGCCTTGATTCAGTGACTGTGAACAAGAACTGAGACAGCTCAACTTTCCATTTCTGCAGAACAGCTGCTTTCACCCGCTAAGTCCTCACGTTCAATAAGCCATTTGGCTGTAGAACAGCCGGGGACTGCACAGCTCAAGCCGATGATTCTGTCTGCAAAAGACAAGGGGCCTCACCACCTCTCCAGGCAAGCACTTTAGTGCAGGAAATGGCTCTTCCCCCACCTCCCCTCATTCCACAAGGGAACTGCAAACTTCTCCACCAAGTCAATTGCTTCCATGTAACTGGGGCTCTCCGTGAAGTAAGTGAGCAAGAAACAGATATTTTAATTCCATTTTATGATTTTTAACAACTTTGTCTCAAAAGCAAAGCTCCCTTCAGTTCTCTGGTTCATATTTAAAACAGTAGGAAATGCAGTTTAATATGTTTTTCACAAGTGGTAAAAACAGAAGGGAGAAAATAAAGGGAATAGGAGATAAATGAAACAGGAAACTGAATGTTATATTGCCAAAAAAAAAATTCAATTTTTAATACAAAACACAGTAACATGAACCACAGGCAGAGAGCAAACTATAGTTCACAGTGGGGAAGGCTGATTTTGGGGCTAAAAGGAAAGGTTTGAGACACCAGATCTTTGTTACATTCTCAGCTCTTCCCCTCACTTTGTGTGTGTGACCTCTGGCCAATCTCTTAATCCCGCTGTGCCTCAGTTTTCTCACTTGTAAAAAAGGGGATAGAAATCTTTATTTCCTTCACAGGGATAGATAATTCATTACTGGGCCAATTCCAGACACACTGGCACAGCTACCACTGACTTCAAGGAGAGTTTTGCGGCAGTAAGATCTCCAGGATTTGGTCCTACTCTTGAAGTATGTCTTCACTACCCGCCGGATTGGCGGGCGGCGATCGATCCAGCGGGGATCGATTTATCATGTCTAGACGCGATAAATCGACCCCTGAGCGCTTTCCCGTCGACTCCTGTACTCCACCACTGCGAGAGGCGCAAGCGGAGTTGACGGGGGAGCGGCAGCAGTTGACTCACCGCGGTGAAGACACCACGGTAAGTCGATCTAAATACGTCGACGTTAGCTATGTTATTCATGTAGCTGAAGTTGCGTAACTTAGATCGATCCCCCCCTCCAGTGTAGACCAGGGCCAGGCCGGCTCTAGGCACCAGCAAAACAAGCAGGTGCTTGGGGCGGCACATTTCTAGGGGCAGCATTCCGGTGCCAGCCATGCCGCCCCTAGAAATGTGCCCCTGCTGCCCCAGCTCCGCCTCCGCTTGCTCCCCTGAGCGCGCCGCTGCCGCTCCGCTTCTTCCCCCTCCCTCCCAAGCTTGCCATGCACAAAACAGCTGTTTCGCGCGGCAAGCCTGGGAGGGAGGGAGGGAGGAGAAGCCGAGCGGCGTGGTAGAGAGGAGGTGAGCTGGGGTGGGGGGCGGTTCCTCTACCCCCCCATTACTTCCTGCGCTCCCCCCCACCCTCACTCACCTCCGCTCCGCCTGCTCCCC
Source organism: Natator depressus (assembly GCF_965152275.1). Classification (NCBI taxonomy): domain Eukaryota; kingdom Metazoa; phylum Chordata; order Testudines; family Cheloniidae; genus Natator; species Natator depressus. The sequence continues at coordinate 51,344,320 of NC_134237.1, forward strand.
TGAACGCACGGCCTCTTCCTCGCCTGAGAAGGAGGGGAGAGAAGCGGAACGGCAGTGTGTTCAGGGGAGCAGGCGGAGCGGAGGTGAACTAGGGCGGAGGGTTGCGGGGGGGGGGGGGGAGCTGCAGGAAGCAATGCGGGCGGGGGGAGGGAATGCAGCACGCCCCAGGGGAGGAGGTGGGGACGGGGATTTGGGGAAGGGGTTGGGACGGGGAGGAGGATGGGGATTTGGGGAAGGGGTTGGGACGGGGAGGAGTTGGGGCGGAGCCGGGAGGCACAAAAAAAAAAGCAGGGGTGGCCAAAAATTTTTTTGCTTGGGGCGGCAAAAATCCTAGAGCCGGCCCTGACCAGGGCTTGGAAAAGCACGCTGAAACCCTTGGATAGCAGTGCAAGGCATTATCATCCAGTATTCTGCAAATTTGTCTTTTCTAGAGAGAAAAGAAAGAAGGAAGCTAGTACTGCTAATCTGATACTGTATGATGGACTATATTACTCATGATCTGTGCTAATCTGGAAGCAATTTCCAAGTACAGTTAAACCTATGGAGTATTACCAACTTTATGTTTTTGCATTTTGTTTAGATACATATTTTGGGATTTCAGGATGGAAGAAAGCCAAGATGTGTATCTGCTCCTATCCTCCTGTCTTGTGTTCACACCCTGTAATAAATGTTTCTCTCTCTCTCTCTCATCTAAGTGCTTGTTTGATTATCCTTTTAAAAGGGAGAGACAGATGCAGAGCCTATATGAAGTTCAACATCCATGTTACGGTAATATTAGGGATCCATGACAAATTGGAAGAATTAAACTCCCTGTGCCCAATCATCCTTTTTAGCACCAAAAAGCAAGGAGGAGAAAATTGCCCTGCAAGTGCATGATTCGTCTCCTCTGCTCTGCCCAGAGGGTACAAACAATTCCCACTGAAGTCAGGGAGAGTTACTTGTCTCCTGTGGGGGAGAATCCAGCCTCAGGAAAGTGTCACTAGCTGCACACTGTTGTTTCTCTGAATCATTGTCTTCAGGACATGTGTGGAGGCTGTCGTGAGTATGTTTAGTAGCAGGACTCCATGACCAGAAAGGAGTGAGGGAGGTGCCTGAAGTAAGTGCCATAAAGTCAGCTTTGCAGCAACTCCCTCGGCAAAGACGGAAAGAGGCGATGTCAACTTTGACGCTGCACGGAAGACGGAGATCTCCCAATGGAGGCCAGTAAGCTAATTGGTTGCCAGAGGAACAATCAGTTCAAGATGTATTTTAAAAATTGGAATAAATACTAAATAACCTTATCACAGATCCATGTCTGAGATGGAGGGTTCAGGGCTGTAAAGAGGTACAGCCAGTATGCAATAGGTGCAAAACGTAAGCCGAGGGCTAGTAATACCACAGAACGCGGCACGGCCAAATATGCTGCTGAGGCTCAGGGCATAGAACCGACACTGCCATACTGCTCCTCTGCAAAGCTGATGGGCTTTATACTCCTGCGGGTGCCAGTTTGGTGAAACTGGCACCCTTTATCGTTAGTATGCTGCACAGCCAAGAGAAGGGACCAGCAGCCACATCCTGTTCTACTTGAGCATTGGTGCATCTACTTAGGTACATTGTCCACTGCTGGCGACGACTCAGAGAGAATCATTTTAGGTGCAATGTGCAGGCACAACAGAACCAAACTATAAAATATCCTGGGTTTTGTGGATTTGAAATACAGATTAAAATATTATTTTACTATTGACAGGGTCCCTTTTAAATACATCTTTAGGCCTTTAAAACTGTGCAATGCCTAGAGATCTAAGACAGAGCTCAGACAGATTGTGTGCGTTTGAACGAGAGAGAGGAGTGGGGGACTTAGGGAGCTGGGGTTTGGAACGGGATTAGTAGATGGAGTGGAGATGAGATGGTTAAAGGTACAAATAAATGTAGTTTATCACATTGTTCCTGGGTTGATCGCAGGGTCTCCCTACCATAAGATATCAAAGTGGTAAGCATGGAATAAATTCCTAGATAGACAGACATACAGTACAAATAAATATATACCAGACTAACAAGCAATGCACAACCAAGTATGCTCTTATACCGGGTACAAGAGTGAATACACAGTGGCCAAGCTTTGAATCATGAGAAATATATCCTTACAGTATCGGACTCTACTGCTTTTATCACTTTTTAAAGGGTTACAGTACTTTATTAAATGACATGCCCTGTACCTGTAACCACTGGCTGATCCCATATGTCTGTTAAGTGAGAATCTTTTTTAGCCCTTCTGACTCCTCTTTTTATGACATCCGTCTTCATAACAATTATAAGAATAATCAACTAGTCAGGTGCAAAGTAGAGTCCACCATCTCCAGTTAGAAGTCAATGGAAGGAAGAGGCTATAGAACATCTTTCAGACTTGGGGTGATGAAGGTCAAACACCTGCATCTAAATTTAGGCACCTAAATAAAAGTAGCAAGATATAGATATCACCTTTCATCCCCAAAAGATCCCACAGAGACACTGAACACTCACAGCTCCCATTGATTTCAGCCCTTTTATGTAGGTATTCAACTTCGAACATCCAAGTTTGTAAAATCTGCCTAAGGGATTAAATACACTCATTTTACTTGGTCTTGTTAAACACAGCTTGGGTCACAAATGACGAGTCTTGTAGGCACAGTTTAGCATGATTGACAAGCTAGGCCTCATGACTGGGAGGATGGTGCTATGGGCTAGGACTGAGACAGGTGTGGGGAAACTTGACCCATGTGTATCTGCAACAGAACAGACCATAATCAGATCTCATTATAATCCGCACCAGAACATCACCAAAATTAAGGAAAAAACTGACTGATCAGAACCCTCACTGGTGCTAATCTGAGTTGGAGGGAGCAGGGGATCTCATGGGAAGAACTAAGGTCCTTGCATAATCAGGGCTCTTTCTGTATGTTTAATGAAAGCGGGTGTGTGAGATGTTACTGTTATTGTTTGACAGTAGCACCTATTATCCATTATTTTTATTACAGTAGTGCTGAGACGTCACAGTCAAGATTTAGGCCCCATTGTGTCAGGCACTGTACAAACGCACACATGACAATCCCTGCCCCAAAGAGCTACATTTGAATGGCAGAGATGGGAAACAGAGGCTCAAAGGCAGCAAAGTGACTTGCCGGCAGTCACACAGCAGGTGTGGCCAAGCTAGGAACAGAATACAGGTCTGCTGTCCAGGGCCCTACTCACTACGCCATGCTGTCTTCCTGCTATTCTGTGCCCCTTGTTGCTAATATTCCTATCCTTGTTTGTGTATATGGGTTTTCTTTAGTATTTAATTTATATATTTGTATGGGGTACTGGCTAATACCCCAAAACACTAGTGTATCATCAACGTTCAACACAGGTTCAGAAAGGGCCACTGAGATACCAGCAATTATAAATACATATAAAATCCCTCTGCTGCCACTCTGAAAAGAAAGGAGCAAATTAAGAACTGCCTCCTCACTAGTTTGTGGCTGGTGGCTGCTACTACAATGCTTCTTTGGAACCCAGTTATTTTATTATCACCATCTTTACGACTACCCAGGGAAAGAGCTATCTCAGCTTTGCGGCTTTCACAAGCAGCTGTCCTACTGCTCCACCGAAGCCAACAAGCTGACACCAGACCACAGCACTATCCTTTTTACGGCAATTCCACTTCTAACCTGAGAGATGAGGAGCATGCAGAGTCATGCAATGACCTAAGGAGATATTAGCTCATTGAAACCGTACCACCAGTGCACTAAAAGCTAGTCACTCAAATTGTCTCTCTTCGTTCCCCTGCCTTGTATGCCTCCCGTCTCTGTATTACCCTCTCCCTTGCCCCCACTCCCCAAGACCCTGGCTACCTTCTCATCCCTCCAGGGTGATTAAAGCAGAATCAACAACAAAGGGAAGGCTACATGGAAACCTGTTATTTATACTCGGTGCTATGCTCATTCGTTCAGTTCACAGAGTCCACCCCCGTGCAGGTATCCTGCTCCTCCCAGGAGCAGGGGGCTAATGACTTCCACCAGCTGGGCTACCTGAGGTGGTGCGCAGTCAGAAAGGTTTTTTCCTGTGCCGAAGAGGCACTCTTCTTTCTCAGAGCAATTACTAGGAATGATTTATGTGGCCAGTCAAGAGGGCCCTGCCAGGGTTCTTATTTCATCTATGAAAAAAGGAACTCTGCCGGAATTTTATCAGGGAGCTTGGATTAAATTGACAGCTGCCTTTTGTTTTGTTTCTAAAGACCTTCCCTTTGGAGCACTGCATTCTGTTTCGAAATGGGGAAAAAAAACAAGAAAAAAAAGCCAGAACAGAAAAATCCATTTTCTTCCTTTCTCTCCATATACATTTTAAATGGGGCCGTTTTTAAGAAGCTGACATCTGAGAATGATCCTGGCTCACAGTGACTCAAAACAGCATTTCATTTTACTCCCCTGAAGCCACCAAGGCAATAGCTTTTACTCCCTGGTACAAGTGTCTGTTAGGCTGATGGAGAAAAATGACGGCATCTCCATCTCAACAAGAGAACAACCCACAAATTCTGTTTAAAATGCTACCCTCCCCTACTGCACACAAAGACATACAGGTAGATAGACACACAGACATGCAGAGACAGACAAAGGCAGGAACACGCACAGTCACACGGAGACACAGAAAGACAGACAGATAGATACACACAGAGGGGCACCCAAATGTACTGACAGATTGCACACACAAACACGTCAACAGAGTCACAAACACACACACAAAGAGATAGACACACAGTGAAACAAAAGCTCTTCCAGACATGCACAGATGGACAGAGACACATGCAACACACGCACGAAGGGACATGCAGTTATAGACAAAAAACACAGGCACACAAGCACATTGACAAAGCCAAATGCAAACACCAGAAGACAGAGATGGACACACAGACAGGTGCATTAAAACCTCAGACTCACAGCAAGAAGTACAAAGAAGCATTTAACTGCCACCTAGCCCCTTATTTCTGTCAGTTTCTCACTGGGTGCTGCAACCTCCAAATATATGTGACAATCTTTTGTTTTTGATTAAATTATTTGGCTTTTATTTAGGAATCAGAGCCTAACACACATACATAAAATCATCAAAAACACAATTAGCTAAAGCATCAGTTCTAATGTGTTTAGAACTAGATTTATTACCATCAGAAACAATTCTATTTTTGATACACAGAACCATTCTTCTTTGGTGCCCTCATTTTTGGAAAGAAGGGTATTATAACTTTTGATCAAAACAGTTAAAGAGAGAGAGATGAAAGCCCAATAACTAGTGGTGTAGAAGGTATTTCACGCAAGGGATGGGTGTGTGTCATTTTTAAATCTTAAAGCTAGTCAGTTTCAGAACACGAGTTAAAAGTAGTTTCACTGAATACACCTGCCCATATACCTCCACTAACTTTTGTTATTTTATGATCAGATCCTCATATCCTAAAAATTATTCTCTCTCCACTGTTGCTGTGTGACAGACTAAAACAAGCAACTGCGGAAACTAACTGTCATAAATATAAAGGGAAGTGTAACCACCTTTCTGTATACAGTGCTATAAAATCCCTCCTGGCCAGAGGCAACATCCTGTTACCTGTAAAGGGTTAAGAAGCTCAGCTAACCTGACTGGCACCTGACCCAAAGGACCAATAAGGGGACAAGATACTTTCAAATCTTGTGGGGGGCGGAGGGGGGAGGCTTTTGTTTGTGCTATTTGTTTACGTGGTTGTTCTCTCTTGGGACTGAGAGAGGCCAGACAGAAATCCATCTTCTCCAACCCATCCTAATCCAAGTCTCCAATATTGCAACCAGTATAGGTAAGCCAGGCAAGGCGGATTAGTTTATCTTTTGTTTTATGTGAATTTTCCCTGTGTTAAGAGGGAGGTTTATTCCTGTTTTCTGTAACTTTAAGGTTTTTGCCCAAAGGGGGATCCTCTGTGTTTTGAATCTGAATACCCTGTAAAGTATTTTCCATCCTGATTTTACAGAGATGATTTTCACTTTTTTTTTTTATTATTTTTTTAAATATAAAACCCTTCTTTGAAGAACCTGACTAATTTTTCCATTGTTCCTAGATCCAGGGGTTTGGGTCTTTGATGATTTTGTAACAAATTGGTTAGGATATTATTCTCAAGCCTCCCCAGGAAAGAGGGTGTGTAGGGCTTGGGGGGATATTTTGGGGGAAAGACGTCTCCAAGTGGTCTCTTTCCCTGTTCTTTGTTTAAAACGCTTGGTGGTGGCAGCATACGGTTCAAGGACTAGGCAAAGTTTGTACCTTGGGGAAGTTTTAAACTTACGCTGGTAAGAATAAGCTTAGGGGGTCTTTCATGCGGGTCCCCACATCTGTACCCTAGAGTTCAGAGTGGGGAAGGAACCCTAACACTAACTATACAGGAGAAACACTGAACTGGTTATATACAATATGCTGTCAAATGTTGAACTGGAGAAATAGAAAAAAATGTCATCTTTAATCTCTGTCACCTCTAGTCACGTTAGATATTGCTATTAACAAAAGTCATTAAAATACAATTTTAGACAAATATTTTTAAGTTGATGGTCTCCCTTTAAGGTGCCAAAATCTTTTAAGATCCAGCTGCTTCTTACTATTCTGACCATTCCCACTGCTGTATGCCCTCCAGACCCAGGTGTTAGAAGCACTGTGCAGCTGATGGAGTCACATCAAGCACGCTGCTAATTCAAGTGCGCTGCTCTTCCAGGAGCATATCAAGTATGTTGCTCTTCTGGTTCCACCACATACCTTTACTAGTGGCTTCAGTGGCAATAAATGTGCCACAGAACAACCCCCACAACTGCCCCCAAAACAAAACCAACAAAACTAAAACACCTACCAAAACAAGCCACTGCTGGACACACACTTCTCCTGGAGAGAGGATGAGAGAACAAACAATACATGGCTGACATTAGTCTTGTTGCTTAATGAACTAGTGGAAGGAGCTCAGATACTTCAGTGATGAACACGGTATAATAGAATAGAAAGGAAAATGTTTTTAAGAGGTGCTACAACCATACACTTTACAGCAACCCTGTTGCCATTCTGTATCAATTTTACCTACTTTGGAGAGGCAATGTTGATGAGGGGAGGAAAGGAGTTGAAAAAACCCCCAACATGGCCTCTTTGTAAGGAATAAAGTACCAATACGCCAATGCTTTCCTGGATTCAGCATTATGAAACCCATGACTCATCCAGGATGGCTTTTATGGCTACCTGGTGGTGTGGTCAGCTAGTGGTGAAGTCCCCGCTACCTAACATTTTGGGTGGCTGTTATAGCCACTAGTGGATTCTTGGACCATAGAACTGGAAGCCAAAGAATGTCCCAATCAGCACAATCCTTTGGATTTGGGCAGAGAAGAAGATGACAGGATCAACTTTGGAGCCCGGGGGAAGATGACTGCTTTGGATCACCCAGGCACACTGCCAGTGAGACTGTTTGCTTTAAGTTCTTTTATTGGCTGTTCAGGGCACCCAGTCAATGCCCTCTGTTCAGTTGAAAGTAGCACATTTGGCAACCTAACAAATTCCAAAGCTACTTTTCAGATTTCGGTGTCTAAAATTCAGCATCTAAATAAAAATTACCTGCTTTTTCAAGGTGGTGAGCATCTGCAGCTCCCACTGATGCCTATGGCTGCTGTGGGCACTCAGTGCCTTGAAAAAGCACAAGATCAAATCCGCACAGACACACCCCTGGAGCCCCGACCTGGGATATTCTACCTACTACCCAAGATCCATAAACCTGGAAATCCTGGGCGCCCCATCATCTCAGGCATTGGCACCCTGACAGCAGGACTGTCTGGCTATGTAGACTCCCTCCTTAGGCCCTACGCTACCAGCACTCCCAGCTACCTTTGAGACACCACTGACTTCCTGAGGAAACTACAATCCATCGGTGATCTTCCTGATAACACCATCCTGGCCATTATGGATGTAGAAGCCCTCTACACCAACATTCCACACAAAGATGGACTACAAGCCGTCAAGAACACTATCCCCGATAATGTCACGGCTAACCTGGTGGCTGAACTTTGTGACTTTGTCCTTACCCATAATTATTTTACATTTGGGGACAATGTATACCTTCAAATCAGCAGCACTGCTATGGGTACCCGCATGGCCCCACAGTATGCCAACATTTTTATGGCTGACTTAGAACAACGCTTCCTCAGCTCTCGTCCCCTAACGCCCCTACTCTACTTGCGCTATATTGATGACATCTTCATCATCTGGACCCATGGAAAAGAAGCCCTTGAGGAATTCCACCATGATTTCAACAATTTCCATCCCACCATCAACCTCAGCCTGGTCCAGTCCACACAAGAGATCCACTTCCTGGATACTACAGTGCTAATAAACAATGGTCACATAAACACCACCCTATACCAGAAACCTACTGACCGCTATTCCTACCTACATGCCTCCAGCTTTCACCCTGACCACACCACACGATCCATCGTCTACAGCCAAGCTCTGCGATACAACCGCATTTGCTCCCACCCCTCAGACAGAGACAAACACCTACAAGATCTCTATCAAGCATTCTTACAACTACAATACCCACCTGCGGAAGTGAAGAAACAGATTGATAGAGCCAGAAGAGTTCCCAGAAGTCACCTACTACAGGACAGGCCTAACAAAGAAAATAACAGAATGCCACTAGCCGTCACCTTCAGCCCCCAACTAAAACCCCTCCAACGCATTATTAAGGATCTACAACCTATCCTGAAGGATGACCCAACACTCTCACAAATCTTGGGAGACAGGCCAGTCCTTGCCTACAGACAGCCCCCCAACCTGAAGCAAATACTCACCAGCAACCACATACCACACAACAGAACAATTGACCCAGGAACCTATCCTTGCAACAAAGCCCGTTGCCAACTGTGCCCACATATCTATTCAGGGGACACCATCACAGGGCCTAATAACATCAGCCACACTATCAGAGGCTCGTTCACCTGCACATCCACCAATGTGATATATGCCATCATGTGCCAGCAATGCCCCTTTGCCATGTACATTGGTCAAACTGGACAGTCTCTACGTAAAAGAATAAATGGAAACAAATCAGACGTCAAGAATTATAACATTCAAAAACCAGTCGGAGAACACTTCTATCTCTTTGATCACTTGATTACAGACCTAAAAGTGGCAATTCGTCAACAAAAAAAACTTCAAAAACAGACTCCAATGAGAGACTGCTGAATTGGAATTAGTTTGCAAACTGGATACAATTAACTTAGGCTTGAATAGAGACTGGGAGTGGCTAAGTCATTATGCAAGGTAACCTATTTCCCCTTGTTTTTTCCTACCCCCTCCCCCCCAGACGTTCTTGTTAAACCCTGGATTTGTGCTGGAAATGGCCCACCTTGATTATCATACACATTGTAAGGAGAGTGATCACTTTAGATAAGTTATTACCAGCAGGAGAGTGGGTTTGTGTGTGGGGGGGAGGGAGGGTAGGAAAAAACAAGGGGAAATAGGTTACCTTGCATAATGACTTAGCCATTCCATCTGCAGACAGATGCTCACTTTGCTGAGTCAGCTTCACCTATTCATGGTCAGTATAAGTTGGCCCTTCTTGCTTGTGGTTCTTCTTTGATAAGCTCTATATATACCTCCAGCTGTAAGTGCTGCCCATAGAGATCAGGGATCTCAAGAGAAAACCTGGATTTGTGCTGGAAATGGCCCAACTTGATTATCATACACATTGTAAGGAGAGTGATCACTTTAGATAAGCTATTACCAGCAGGAGAGTGGGGTGGGGGGAGAGAAAACCTTTTGTAGTGGTAAACACCCATTTTTTCATGCTTTGTGTGTATAAAAAGATCTTCTATACTTTCCACAGTATGCATCCGATGAAGTGAGCTGTAGCTCACGAAAGCTTATGCTCAAATAAATTGGTTAGTCTCTAAGGTGCCACAAGTACTCCTTTTTTTTTTTTTTTTTTTTTTTGAAAACCAAGCCACTTAGGCACTCAAGTTTGAAAATGTGAACATAGGCCTTGTACTGTATAAGAGAGAGAAGATGGGTGAGATAATATCTTTTATTGGACCAACTTCTGTTGGTGAGAGAGACAAGCTTTCGAGCTACACAGAGCTCTTCTTTGGGTAGCTCGAAAGCTTGTCTCTCTCACCAACAAAAGTTGGTTCAACAAAAGATATTATCTCACCCACATGGTCTCTCTAATATTCTGGGATTGACATGGCTACAACAACACTGCATTACATTGTATAATTAATTTGGCAAATACACATATAAATAAAAGGTGCTTTGTGTTTTTTTTCTTGGAGTTAATGGTTAAAAATTATTACTTTTAAAAGCTGATCTAGTATTTTCATCACTCTAGTGTCTAAAAGATTTTGTCAAGATCAGTCATTCCTTTTTGGCTCCGGTTAGGCTGCTTGGATCAAGATGGAGAACAGAATAAAGAGCGTGGCTGCAATCTGCTCCATATTATCCAAATTAAGGGTGTCTTTGGGACTATTGGTAAACTGCCATTTTGGTCCTCATTTGGGTAAAGTTTGGCTACCCCACTCTAATGCACAAGAAGCTCAATAACCAACCCAGGGCTTTCTTATTCCTCTAGCACTCAACTCAGACCTTGGGGGCAAACTAACAACAACAACAAATAAAAAATTAGGAATCCAGCCTCACTAAAAGAAAAAAATAACGCTGGAATCTTCGTTGTTTTGTTCCATTTGTGGTTCTATTTTCCACAGTCACAAGACTGCCAAGCTCTCAGACCCAGAAATAGTGAGTCAAGCAGTAGAAAAATCAAAGGGGAGGGGGAGACTCAGATAAAAATAGAGAGAAATCTTGATTGCATTGTTACTGCTTCAATTAAGCTCAGATGCACCAGCCTGATGAGTCAACAGCAATGACAAGAGGGCACTGAAAACAAGAGACTGCAATGCATAACCAGTTACCAGCACCATTAAGTGGACGGACCACTGAACTCCCAAGCCAATGACTTTTACAATCAAAGGAGAAACAGTCGTGTGACAGTCGTGATATCCCTTTGGTGTGAGAGTTTGAAAACAACAACAACAACAAAGGCAAAGTTAATAAGCTGTGAGAGTTAATGCTCTGTTAAAGAGCTGCCCTAAGTGTGCAGTGACAGGGCTGTAAAAATTAAAACCTCTCCAACGCAACATCAAGGATCTACAACCTATCCTGAAGGACGACCCATCACTCTCACAGATCTTGGGAGACAGGCCAGTCCTTGCTTACAGACAGCCCCAACCTGAAGCAAATGCTCACCAGCAACCACACACCACACAACAAAAACACTAACCCAGGAACCTATCCTTGCAACAAAGCCTTTGCCAACTGTGTCCACATACCTATTCAGGGGACACCATCATACGGCCTAATCACATCAGCCACACTATCAGAGGCTCGTTCACCTGCACATCTACCAATGTGATATATGCCATCATGTGCCAGCAGTGCCCCTCTGCCATGTACATTGGCCAAACTGGACAGTCTCTACGTCAAAGAATAAATGGACACAAATCAGACGTCAAGAATTATAACATTCAAAAATCAGTCGGAGAACACTTCAATCTCTTTGGTCACTCGATTACAGACCTAAAAGTGGCAATTCTTCAACAAAAAAACAGACTCCAACGAGAAACTGCTGAATTGGAATTAATTTGCAAACTAGATACAATTAATTTAGACTTGAATGGAGACTGGGAGTGGATGTGTCATTACACATTACACAAAGTAAAACTATTTCCCCTTGTTTTATTCCCCCCCCCACCCACTGTTCTTATCAACTGCTGGAAATAGCCCACCTTGATTATCACTACAAAAGGTCCTCCCTCCCCCCCGCTCTCCTGCTGGTAATAGCTCACCTTAAGTGATCACTCTGGTTACAGTGTGTATGGTAACACCCATTGCTTCATGTTCTCTGTGTATATAAAATCTCCCCACTATATTTTCCACTGTATTCAGCCGATGAAGTGAGCTTTAGCTCACGAAAGCTTATGCTCTAATAAATTTGTTAGTCTCTAAGGTGGCACAAGTCCTCCTTTTCTTTTTGCGGATAAAGACTAACACGGCTGCTACTCTGAAGCCCGCCATTAGAGACTGACTCAAATAGTTCAACTAAAGCTACAGTATTCTCCGGGGTTTAAAATAGGTTGCGATGCCTCAAGTGTCTCTGTGGTGGCTGAGGAGCAGGGGAAGAAAGAATTGGAGTATAATTACAGGATCCCAATGCATGGTCAATATATCTGAACTCTCCTCACCCTAAGGAGAGGAATGCTGTTTCTGAAAGAACTCTACAGACTTGTGCCCACCTGACAGCGTGATCCCATTCCCCCAGTCCTAACCCCATTGTGACCTCATGGTGTCCCTGGGTCCATACCACAGGACTGCTGTTGTTCTGCTTTTTTGTCCATCAAGTTACACAAACACACTGAGCAATGAGAGGGGGAGAGGAGCAGCAGCAGAGGGGTGACAGGATAGATCCAGTGACATCAGAGAGAGAGAGGCAACATATGGGACTTCATTAACAAGGCTAGTTTTGTGGCAAGGCAAGGATCACTTCCTAGATTGCTTTAGTGTTTCTCTGTTGCTGTAGTAATGTTACAGAGAAAGGGGTAGGATAGGGATGAGGCAGAAGAAGGAGATGACTGGGTGCAGTAAGTGAGCCAAAGGCTCTCAAATGACCTTTGGACTCAGAAATGATTATTGAGGCTCTGGGTGTCACCCATTAAATAAAGCCAGCTCAGAAAGAAAGGAAAAGAAACCAATCCAGGGGTGGCAGTTTTCTTCAACTTCATACAGTCTACACTTCTGCCCACACCACACCACGCCCTATAAAGTGCTCTCCTCCTGTCATGTTTTATGACGAAGAAGGAGAAGGAGAAAAAGAAGAGCTCTGTGTAGCTTGAAAACTTCTCTCTCTCACCGACAGAAGTTGATCCAATAAAAGGTATTACCTCACCCACCTTGTCTCTCTAAGATACAGTATCAGCATTTATTGCACTGTCTATTAGTGCTCTCCCTTGTACAGTGAAAACCAAGACAATCACTATCAAAAGGATGCTGAGGAAGTGGTGGATGTGACTTACCATCAGTGGCAGTTCCACGGAGCTGCATTCCATAACCTGTGCAGGCTCAGTTATCTCACCCAACAGGTGCTTACCCCACCCTTGCCCTATCCCTCCATTGAGTGGAGCTCAGGAGGAACCGCATATTTGGCCCTCTGTTGTTCAGAAGAAATGTACAGTTAATCTAATTAATCAACTGTGGTAACTGCTGCCTACTGAAAGTACTTGTTCCAGTGGTCCTGGGGCCGGTTCTGTTCAACATCTTTATCAATGATCTGGAGTGATGGGATGGATTGCACCCTCAGCAAGTTCGCAGGTGACACTAAGCTGTGGGGAGAGGTAGATAAGCTGGAGGGTAGGGACATGATCCAGAGTGACCTAGACAAATTGGAGGATTGGGCCAAAAGAAATCTGATAAGGTTCAACAAGGACAAGTGCGGAGTCCTGCATTCAGGAAAGAAGAATCCCATGCACCGCTACGGGCTGGGGACCAACTGGCTAAGCAGCAGTTCTGCAGAAAAGGACCTGGGGATTACAGTGGACAAGAAGCTGGATGAGAGTCAGCGGTGTGCCCTCATTGCCAAGAAGACCAACGGCATATTGGGCTGTATTCGTAGGAGCATTGCCAGCAGATCGAGGGAAGTGATTATGCCCCTCTATTCGGCACTGGTGAGGCCACACCTGGATTATTGCATCCAGTTTTGGTCCCCCCACTACAGAAGGGATGTGGACAAAGGAGAGAGTCCAGCAGAGGGCAACAAAAATTATTAGGGGGCTGGGGCATATAACTTATGAGGAGAGGCTGAGGGAACTGGAGTTATTTAGTCTGCAGAAGAGAAGAGTGGGGGGGGGGTCCAAAAAGGATGGAGCTAGGCTGTTGTTAGTGGTGGCCGATGACAGAACAAGAAGCAACGGTCTCAAGTTGCAGTGAAGGAGGTCTAGTTTGGATATTAGGAAACACTTTCACTAGGAGGGTGGTGAAGCACTGGAATGAGTTACCTAGGGAGGTGGTGGAATCGCCATCCTTAGAGGTTTTTAAGGCCGGGGTTGACAAAGCCCTGGCTGGGATGATTTAGTTGGTGTTGGTCCTGCTTTGAGCAGGGGATTGGACTAGATGACCTTCTGAGGTCCCTTCCAACCCTGATATTCTATGATTCTATGATACTTTTGCTGTTTCTACTGCATATTCTTTCCTGTATATTAAACGTTGCCGCACTTCAACCTTACAGGTGAAGTGATCTCTGTCTGTTTGTAAAGTGACTTGAGTTTCTTGGGATGAAAGGAGATACCTAATTTTAAGACAGCTTATGTTTACAATACTAAATTTTATTATCCTAAGTATGAATATTTTATTGTCCAAATGAAGGCTACAGCAAGGCTTATCTAAATTTCAGTGCAGGATGAAGGACATGCCAACAAATAACTTCCCTGGGCACTCCAAGAGTGTAACTGGGAATTACATATTACCTTTTTAATTGTGACACAGCCTGGGTTAAAAAGAAATACACGAGGGACACAGCCATTATAGCCTTGGGTGAAAACCTGCAAATCCTACTGAACCCTGGGGACAAAAGCAATTGGCTTCTAAGACATGAAACTGCTCAGAAAGGAAAAGAGTTGGCAAGGGATTAGAGTAAGTGAAGTTTGAAAGTCCTTAGATCCAGTGTTTGCACATGCATGGGTCTGTATCCAAGGTTCACAGTCTTTCTGGTAGCTATTCATCAAAACATTTGCATTGCCAATTTGGACTACTCTCATTAAATTTATGTTTCGTTTGTAAGTATCAGGCCAGACTGTTCAAATAAATGACCTAGCAAATTAATCTCCTTTCCTAATGGTATCTCCTGATATTTAGGATGACTTAATGCCAGATATTCTGCTAAAGAAAAAGAGTGATGTTTTGGTGGGGGGATGTGTTGAGGAGAGGAAACTTACTAATATTCATTCCATTTCACTCCCCTGTGAGCCCCTTTTCATGATACCACCAAGCATAACACAGTTCGTAAAAAGGACCCACATTTCCTCTAGGAGCCAGGGTCCCAAAAAGGTACATCTTCAACATCATTAGCAGTTCATCTTCTTAAACCTCCAGGCAGCCCCTAGGCAGATTCCCTCATGCAAAACCCCTCACCCTCCTCTTTTTAGTGTCTGCTTATCAAACTAATGAAGCACATCTAGACTGAAAGGTCTTGGGTGGAATATAGCAGCTTAACAGTGATTCAATACATGCCCCTTCCCCTCTTCCTCTTTATCATATAAAGCAAGCAGAATTTCCTACACTTAAATGGGAAGGGGGAGGGAAATGGGAGGGAGTCGTTTGTCTAGTAATTCACTGCAGAAGGAGATGTCTGTTTACTTTCTTTGACTGAGCATTTGCATATTAAAAAGGCTCAGCTCCTTTGCGGATGGGATTTATCAGTGCCACATTTTCTACTTGATAGGCCAGTGCACACAATATCTGTTCCAGGTAGAAGGAGGATAAAGCAACTTCCTATGACCTTCCTCCTGCCCTTTTATAACTCCTTCCCGTCCAGTGGCATGTGCTTGCCATCAAGAGCAGGCAGAGATTTTAGTGGTGTGTGTGAATGCAGTGATGTGTGCTGAAAGGAGTGAGTAGGGAGTAATGCCTCTTGCATTGTAGACCTAAAACAACACCACCACTACAAAAGGAATGAAAGCACAACAAGGCTCCATTAGGGTTTTTCCATTCAAAGATATTCGGAGAGGCAATTTCCAGCTTTAGGTTAAAAACACATAAACATCTCTCATCACGTCAGTGACCTAAATATAGACGATTACTTCAAGGCGGCGGGTGGGTGGGAGGGTAGGGGGTGGAATCATATTCTTATACCTTCCAATGCTGTGAAGGCCTTCAAGCAGACTGTAGTGAAGAGGAGCAATAGATAATCAGTCAGTTGTGAAGAGAGAGAGAGAGAGAGAGAAAGAGAAAGAGAGAGAGAAATGCATGTTCTAGAATGATTGCCTGATAGATGATTACATTTCTGAGCAGAGCACCCATCTTGTAATATGGGTCTCCCCAGTGAGGGGTTTGGAACCTTCCACTGCACAAAGCCGATTCTTGTAATGGGCCCAGAAGGCTTTAGTACAGGGCATCCTTATCCCCCATCAGCACTCATGCAGGACTTCAGTTTTACCAAAGAGCCTCCCCATTTCAAATTTACATTGACTACAGGCCCTATTATATCTGATTTGTAACTCTACCCTAAAGATAATGGGTAAATTTTTCAAAAAGGACCTAAGTGACTCAGGAGCCTACGTTCCATATCCAAAAGTGCCTAAGTCACTTAGGAGCACAAGTCCCATTGAAAGTCAGTATGATTTAGGTTCCTAAGTGACTTGGACACTTTTAAAATCTTACCCCCTCAGTCACTGTCTCACTATAACAAGATCACTTTCTCCAACCTAGGAAAAAGATAAAATGGATTTTGCTTGCAATACTTGGGCTGATACGCAGCAGTCTTCACTGACAGGGTAACAACCTAACAACCATAGGAATCACCAGTCAGAGCACTGCATATGGTAACTGGTAACCAGCAGCATGTGGGATTGTGACCCAAAATTGGGTCACCAGAATGTGTCAAAGAGTCTCAAGGCTGGCTGGGCTTGGGTCCTTGCTCCGGGCATTGCAACTTCGTGCACAGGGTCACAGCGCTGCTCGGGTTTGGCCCAGCCATCCCTCTCTCATGACAGCAGGAGGCTAGCCAGGACCAATTTGAGTAAGAACACTGTGACCCCATGTGCTAGGTCACAACGCCATTCACAAAAATTTGGCCCCGGCCAAACCTGAGTGGTGCTGCAACTCCAGAGCAGGGAGCTGAGCCATGCCAGCCCTGTTGGACCACAGCCAAGAGGGAAACTTTGGTGTCAAGCTGTCTTGTAAGTTCCAGACCCTCAATGTACTCCCACCCTACAGCTGGACAACACCTCATCTTCAATACCTCCTGTCCTGCCCCCGGGCCTGGGAAGGGAACTATACCCCCCTCTCCCATAGCTGGGCAACTCCCACTCTATCATACCATCCCATGCTGGCCCCCAGATATTCCCCCATTGCACCCCAAGTCCTTTCAGCCCCTATAGGCTTCCCCCAGCCCCCAGCACCCCCACCACTCTGTCCCCAATTCCTTCCCCAGCAGCCCCCAACTTCTTCCTCACTACACCCCAGGGCCCTCAATCTTCCCACTTCACCAAAAAGCAGGGGTGCTGGAACAATTTGTATAATTGGGGTGCTGAGAGCCATTGAACCACACTGTAAACCCTGTATATGATGGAAACTAACACCTATGCCAAAAGGCCCCAAGATCCCACATCCTTACCCTCTGCCTCCCATGGGCCATGTGGAGGGACTGTGTGTATTTTTGGGGTGTCTTGGCTCACCGCCTCTCCCCACAATTGCCAGTGGGGGGGATTCCATGTCTGGAATCTTAGCTCTGAGCTCCACTCCCAAAGGACTCCCATGGGGGGAAAGGAGGCTTGGATTGAGGGGCATCTCCAGTGGGTCTGTGGTTTGCAACAGGCCATCAAGGTTTACAATTAGGTCCTGAGCCCAAAAAGGATGAGACCCACAGATGTAGAATGTTCCCATATGCACACTTTTATTGTGAACTACACATTATGTGGTAAACCGGTAGTAGACGATAATGCAGGGGAGAAGTGTTATGTCTGCTCTTCAGGGAAGTGAATGTCGTATCAGACCTTAGCTGCCATGCATTTTCTCTGTACACGTGAATGTATATGGAGGCTGGTGTCTGACCTAAATGCTACACAAATCTTGTTGGTTTGACCAAACTTTGAGGCCAAGTGTACACTACAAACTTACATTGGTATAACTACTTCACTCAGGGGCATAAAAAATCCACACCCCTGAGCGACGCAGTTACTGACCTAACCCTGAGTATAGACAGCTCTGTCAATGGGAGAGCTTCTCCCGTGAACATAGCTACTGCCTCTCACTGAGGTGGATTAACTATGCTGATGGGAAAAGCTCTCCCATTGGTGTAGTAGCATCTTCACTAAAGCGCTATGGGGTGTACCTGCACTGTAGACCCACCTGCCCTCTTAACTCGGCTCAGGATTATGTCTTTAATTGCTCGGTGGCCCAGTTTACCTAGACGTGAAAGTGTATATTCTAATATATATGAACTGCTACATATAAAATGTATCTCACAGAGATGTTGTGAGGCTTAATTAATAATTGTTTGTAAAGAACTCCCAGATTCTTTGCTATAAAGTGCTATTCATTTTCATTGCAAAGCATTAGCAGTTCTCACTTTGTTTCTGCTCAATCCTGATTCCACTGAGTCAGTGGTAGTTTTGCCTGTGTAAAGACTAAGTAAAAACTGAGTGAGGACTGCAGGATTAGGACCATTATAATTATTATTGTTAGAGAGTTGAAACCGTGTCACAAACTGAATATATTCTGAAAAGTTTACTGAATACTCTTTTGTCATAAGTGCTGTCTGCTATATAGTCTCCCTGAGTGTCACATAATTACCTGCTGTTAAGGGACAGACAAGCCACTTTTAGTTTAAGATGCCTTTCTTTAGAATGAAATAGAAATTCCCTCATGCTCCCTAACACGAGCATTTGCTGTATTACTTTGTGTCTTCTGAGAAAAAGTAAAGGCAAAGCTCAGTTGATCTGCTTAGCTAGCACTTGTTTGGAAGCTCTAATTGTATTTCCTGGAATTAAGCAACTCCTGCCTCTTGAAGGGCAGGAACTAAACAATAAAACAGGACATATGGTAATAGACACTGAATTTATGGGTTACAACACTGAACAGAAAACAAGAAAGAAGGGGTGCATTTTTTAAAAAGTGTCAACAGATGGTTGCTAAGAACTAACAAACTCTGATATCAAACAGATGTAAAGTCACTCCACAGAAGTTGGCACCGGTGCTAAATGTAGTCCAAAGCTCTCAAAGGAAAAAAAGTTCTGGATAAACAGAATCTGGAAGATAAGATTAAGTCCTCACTGATTGAAACGAGGCTTGAGGTGAACCAACCCAGACACCAGCCGATGGAACTCTGCCCAGATGTCAATGCATCCACAGCTACAGTGACCCTCCCACACTAAATCCTGTTTCCAGACTGACTGGACAGCAAGAATGCAGAATTGGGCTCTGGTGTTATGTCACAAGGTTTTGCTTTCTATTTCTACACAGAAATAAGCAGTAACAAAAAATAACAACCAACCCCCACCCCACCCCCCCAAAAAAAGAAAAAAGTGGTGTAAGACAGCAAGGTTCTGTACCACTTTGGGAGAAATGCACAAGCCTTTCACTTCCGGAGACCAAAGTTCGAATCCTGTTAATTCCACAAGTGAAAATGAACCTGATGCTTTATTCTCGTCTCCCTTGGCCCCCATCACAAAAACCATTATGGACCTTGTCACAGCAATGATTGGCATTCTTTCTGAGAAATTTAGGCCTAGAACAGACAGAGGGTATGATGTTGCATTCTATATGCTTTATGAAAATATGCTTGGAATGTAACTGGAATATGCTTTGTGCAAAAGGTATCATTGTAAGGTATCATTACAAAGCTTATAATCTACGGAGTGTATTCATCCTATTTGTATGTACGTATCATTCTTGTATCTAAAATTAGAAATATGAAGTTAACTCTGAGGTCCTATTGTAATTATGCAAAGTGTGGGCCATTAACGGTGGTTTAGAATCTTGATGGCAGCCACAGACTAGAACAATTGGTTATAAATGGCTCTGTTTACTTGTAAGCCTTCCAGTGTTCCTGTAAGTCAGGCTGGAAAGAATGAAGGCTTGGGGTCTCACAGGACATGTGACCATGTCACCTGGTAGTGGAATCCATCTTAAACCTGGTGCTTTTCCATTTAGAAGGAGGGGTGGGGACCCAGAGAGACAAAAGATTCCAGGCTTGTGTCAAAGCCATAAAAGGGGGTGGAACAGAATAAAGGGGGCTGCCAGTCATGAGAAATCCCCTAGGTACCACCTGAGCTGAAACTAACAAGAACTGTACCAGGGGAAAGGATTGGGCCCAGACTAGGAAGGAGTTTAGTCTGTGAAAGAAGTTTATTGGAACATCTCTGAGGGTGAGATTTACCTGTATTCAGTTTCCTACTGTATTAGGCTTAGACTTGCACGTTTTGTTTTATTTTGCTTGGTATTTTACTTTGGTCTGTCTGTTATTTCTTGAAACCACTTAAATCCTACTTTTTATACTTAATAAAATCACTTTTGTTTATTAATTAACCCAGAGTAAGTGATTAATACCTGGGGGAGCAAACAGCTGTGCATATCTCTCAATCAGTGTTATAGAGGGAGGACAATTTATGAGTTTATCCTGTATAAGCTTTATACAGAGTAAAACAGATTTATTTGGGGTTTGGATCCCATTGGGAGCTGGGTGTCTGGGTGCTGGAGATAGGTGACTTGCTGAGCAATTTTTGGTTAAGTCCTCAGCTTTGGGGGCATGGCTCAGACTTGGGTCTGTGTTGCAGCAGACTAGTGTGTCTGGCTCAACAAGGCAAAGTTCTGGAGTCCCAAGCTGGAAGTGGAAAACAGGCTCAGAGCACATCTTCAGCACAACGGGTGACAGTCCCAAGGGGGTCTCTGTGACCAAACTCATCACAGAGGGTATCCTAAGTCAGGGACACAAGTCCATTGGGAAACCGGCATGGGAGAAGCTAGTGCAGCATCTGCCTGTGTTATGCCTGGCTTGAACCAGTACTATTAGGGGTAGATGACAACCTTTATGTGGTCTCCCCTGTTACGTGCAAAAGCACAATGAATGTCATCAAATTGGTGATCAAATGTCCTTAAAGGACCCCCTGGTCAGAAAAACAATGGCAATAAGGGCCCATGTCAGGGCCAAACCTTCCTTCAAATAGGCCCATCGCTGCAAATTATGCAGCTCAACATCGAGGGCCTATCCAAAGCAAACTGTGATTATATTGCAATGATCCTATGGACTGAAAACACCGATTCCTGGAGTTACAAGACACACACATAGAACGAAGGCCACCAATCAAAGATAAATGGGTCCTCATATCTGCAAGCCTCCACTCTAAATATGGACTTGTGATGTACATAAAACATGACCTTAAGGATTCTACCCAGGTCATGTCTATCACAAACCCCTACTCAATTGTCATCAAGATCAACGATCTGACAGTCATAAATATGTATAACCCACCGTCAATTAAATAGCCACACGCCAGTGTTACCAACATTAAGCCATCCCACCATCGAAGTCAGCAATTTCAATAGCCACCATAGCTTATGGGGCTATAACAAGAACAACTGTGGTGGAGAATAGCTGACATCCTTGGCTTTCAAGAAGACCAGCACCTCCTCTACAATGCCAAAGACCGCGGTATGTTCAAGTCAGCCCAGTGGAGAAAGTGCTACACTTCTGACCTTGTTCTGTGTTGTGTAACATCAGCAGCCAGTCAATACCTTCTGAAGACTCAGTTCTCAATAAGGAAAGGAGTACTTGTGGCACCTTAGAGACTAACAAATTTATTTGAGCATAAGCTTTCGTGAGTTACAGCTCACTTTATCGGATGCATTCAGTGGAAATTCAGTGATTTTTCCATTGAATGCATCTGATGAAGTGAGCTGTAGCTCACGAAAGCTTATGCTCAGATAAATTAGTTAGTCTCTAAGGTGCCACAAGTACTCCTTTTCTTTTTGCAAATACAGACTAACACGGCTGCTACTCAGAAACCTGTCAGTTTTCAATGTCTTTCCCAACAGCCAACACCACCCAGTCGTGATTTGCATAGGCCTACAAGTTCCACTCATTCAATCCCTCCTGAAACTGTGCTGGAATCTACAGTCTGCTGACTCACCTTGCTATGTGGTGATCATAGAGGGTTCAATAAAGCGGATTACACCATATCTGGCTCTTTACCACTGCTTTGTAGCCTGACTCATATTGGCCACCAAATTGAGCATACCTAGGGGCTTCAGAAAAGCATTTACTTTGTGCTGGAAAAAAGAGAGAGAGAGGCACTCTTCTGACAATTTCAAGCTGAAAAACTGCAAATGGTACTGCTTCAGTCTTTGAACTCAGCAAGAAAAAAAGATGGTGCAAAACCGTGATGGCACTTGACTTCACAATGGCAAGCCAGAAAGTCCGGAAGCTCCTTCGTTATTTAGGCAGTGTGGCTCCAGCAGCCTACAAACCATCTCAAGTAAGTGTAGATGCCATCTCCACAGTCTTAACTGCCAACTCCCATGTATCAATGGATAAATACATGAGACGGCAAGTCCACAAAGAACTTTACCACACACTAAACCAGCACCAGTTGTCTTCACCACTTTCTGTCCCCTACACAGTAGATGAAGTGGACAAGAGTCTCTTCAACACTAAGTCTGGGAAATTGGCAGGAATGGACAAAATGTATTCAGAATTCTTGAAGAACCTTGTCTGAAGGCAAGAAAGGGGCTGGCAGACTTCTTCAGCAACATCTACTCTTCTGGCATAATACCAAAAGAGTGGAAGGTAGTCAAGATCATAGCCATTTTGAAGCCCGGAAAAGAGACCACTGACCCAAAAAGTTACTGGCCCACACCCTTCCTTAGCAGATGCTATAAACTGTGGGAGCGGCTCCTAATTCAAAGGTTACAGACGATGCTGGAGAACTGATCCCCAAAGAGCAGACCAGAATTAGAATCAGTCGCAAGTGCTGTGACCAGGTGCTGGACTTAACCAGCTACACAGAATCTGGCTACCAGCAAAAATTAAAAACAGCGGCTGCATTCACTGACCTTTCTTCTGCATGGTGCAAAGGTCTCCTGCTGAGTCATCATTAGCTTTCCTATGCCAATCAATCATCAGACTCACCACGTGATGCTGAGTAACAGAAGAGTCACCATACACCTTGGTGAGTCTGCCAGCAAATTACGGAACTTGAACAATGGCCTCCCACAGCAATCTGTTTTAGCACCTGCACTCTTCAATCTCTATACTAGCAACATTCTGGTCACATCATCCCAGAAATTCATATATGCGGATGACGTGACACTAGCAACACAAGCATCCTTTCTGAAGGCCATAGAAAAGGTCATGAACAACGACCTGTGGACACCTGAGATGTATTTCAAAGCTTGGACACTGAAACCCAATACTTTGAAAATGCTCATCTCTGCCTTCCACTTGAATAATCACAAGGCTAAAGTGCCACTGAAAGTGGACTTTTGTGGTCTGCCTTTATTGCATGACTACAATCCACGATACCTTGGAGTTACCCTCAACCAGACACTGAGCTATCACCAACACCTTGATAACACCAAAAAGAACATAAGACAAAGATTAACATCACCCAGAAGCTTGCTAGCACATCCTAAGGGTGCGATGCATGCACACTTTTGAACGTCAGCACAAGTCCTGGTCTTGCCAACAGTGGAGTGTTGTGTGCCAGTCTGGGACACCACTCTTGTTGACAGTGAAATCAATGTCATGCTTAGGATTGTTAACGGCTCTCGCAAATCAACTCCAATACCATGGGTCCCAGTTTTGATGGGCATTGTGCTAACCTTGCCAACATGAGGCAAGATGCTGCTGTGGTCCGGGAGTACAACAAGATCCTGGCTGTTCCAGATCTGCCAATACACCAAGACAGCAATTCACGGCCATTTTCCCGACTCAAATCCAGGAAGCTTTTCTGGATCCATGTGTCAACTCTACAGGCCAACAGAAAGGACACCAGCACTTGCTGGATGAAATCCTGGGCCACTTATAATGGCCCAAAGAAAGATCTGATTGAAATTCCAATAAAAGAAGTCCTGGGATTCTGCCTTCCTCGTAGGCAGTGGACTGTACTTAACTGCATTCGGACAATGTGTGGAAGGTGGGGATATCTCCTGCACAAATGGAAAATCAAAGTGTCACCAAATTGCGACTATGGTGAGGTACAAACCATGTGACATATCAGAGACTATGCCCTATTCACGCTTGTAGTGGCACAAGGGGGATTCACCTAGCTATCCCAGAAACATTGGAACAGCTTTTGAATCTCAAGATTCAATTATAATCCCAGCCTGTTGCTTTTCAAATGCCCTACAAAAGAAGTAGTCTCTCACTTTCCTGAGCACTACATGCAAAGATGGAAAGATTTAAACAATTGTTACTACATGTAACTCTAAAATACACAGCAGTCTAAATGCCTGGAGATCACAATAAAGATAGTGGCAATAATGTGGAAGAATTGTTCCTTGCAGAGCATTCCTGTTTGTTATGCCATTTTCAATCCAGAACTGTAATTAATAGATTGCCAATGGGTGCTATAAACAGTGCCAGAGCCCAGTATTTCCTTCCTCACAAAATACCTCCACCAACCTAATCCCAGAGAGAACCCCGCCCTTCCATGACCAAAATTGTAGTAGATTTTTACAGAGACCCATGGATATTCTTGCACCTTACGTTCCTTTCAATTTTGGATAACGACATAGTCTTTGGTACACAAGTCTGTTCAGTATCCGGTTTGTAAGGGCATGTCTACACTTGCCATTTAAAGTGGAAAAAGTCCCTTTTTGCACAAAAAACATGGGAGTGTCTACACTTGCCAGTGACTTTAAGAAAACCACCTCCACGAGAGGCGTACAGGTCTTACCGGTGATGCTTTTGCAGTGATGTGCAAGTGAAGACACATACTTCCTGTTTACAGAGCTTTTAGCCTCTGCAGGATATCACACAGTGCCTAGGTGACGACTCTGGCCAGCAACTCTGCTTCTCTGATGCCAGGTAAACAGAGGTCCACCCCTCCCCCTCTAAAGCCCCGGGAACTTTGAAAGTCCCCCTCCTGTTTTCTTGGCAAGTGGTCACTTATCTTCTGGCCAGGTGACAATGCCTGCTCCACGGAGCAAACAATCCCCTGCTTGGAGCAGTGCTGAGGCCTTGGCTACACTTGCGAGTTACAGCGCAATAAAGCCGCCCAGAGCGCTGTACCTCACTCTCCGTCCACACTGGCAAGGCACGTACAGCGCTGGGTCTCTGCGGCTACAGCGCTGCTGGTCCTCCACCTCCCCCCGAGGAATAAACTTTGTGCGCTGCCGCTGGTGCGCTGCGGCAACAGTGGCTGCCCAATGTGCTCTGATTGGCCTCCAGAAGAATTCAGAAGTATCCCATAATGCCTGCTCTAGCCACTCTGGTCATCAGTTCAAACTCTACTGCCCTGGCCTCAGGTGACCAACCATCAGACCCGCCCTTTAAATTCTCTGGGAATTTTGAAAATCACCTTCCTGTTTGCTCAGCCAGGCGTGGAGTGCTCTCAGCGAATCTTTCCAGGTGACCATGCCTCCACGAGCCAGGCGAGCCCCAGTATGGAGCAATGGAGAATTGTTGGACCTCATCAGTGTTTGGAGGGGAGGAAGCTGTCCAGTCCCAGCTGCGCTCCAGCCATAGGAATTATGATACCTTCGGGCAGATATCAAGGGGCATGACCAGGACGCACTGCAGTGCAGAATTAAAGTGAAGGAGCTGTGGAATGCCTACCACAAAGCCCGCGAGGCAGACGGCCGCTCGGGTGCTCCCCCCGCGACCTGCCAATTCTACAAAGAGCTGGACGCAATACTTGGGGGCGACCCCACCTCCACTCCGAGCACCACGATGGACACTTCAGAGCGGTAGGAGGAGGAGGAGTAAAGCGGGAGTGAGGGTGCTGGGGTGGGCGGAGACACCCCAGAATCCCTGGAGGCATGCAGCCAGGAGCTCTTCTCGAGCCAGGAGGAAGGTAGCCAGTCGCAGCGGCCGGTACTTGGTGGAGGACAAACAGAAGAGCAGGTTCCCGGTAAGCAGCTTTTTTTTCGGGAAGGAATTTTTTCGGTGGGGGCTCTTTGGGCAAGGAGGGTTAGGGCTGCATGCATGCCTAGATGCGGAATAGTGCACTGATGTGGTCTATCACATCGCGGTAATCGGCCTCGGTAATCTCTTCGAAAGTCTCATCCAGAACATGGGCAATGCACTTGTGCAGGTTTATTGGGAGAGCAACTGTGGTCCTTGTCCCAGTTAGGCTAACCTGTCCACGCCACTGTCCCGTGAAGGGCAGGGGGACCATTGCTGCACACAGGCAAGCTGCATATGGGCCAGGGCGGAAGCCGCATTGCAGTAGAAGACCCTCCCTTGCTTCCCAGGTCACCCTCAGCCAAGAGATATCTTCCAGGACGGACTCCTGTGGAAAATGTTGGGACAGTATTCAGTGTAGGTGCCCCCTGCAGCTGTTGGCTCTCCCTAAGGCAAGAAACCCAGAGGACAGTACAGCCGTGAAACAATCAGTCTCCCTTGACCCTGTGCTTACTCACCATTTTGGGGCTCCCATGGGTTATGTGCTCTCTCTTTGGGATGGGAAAATTATGCTATTGTGTAGACTGTGTGTGCCCTCCTTAAGTTCAGGGGAATCATTGCTGTGTCTGGTATAAACAATTCTGCCTCTGTTAAGCGTTGCATTTTGCCTTTACAGATGCAACCTTGAGATCTCAGCAGTCCGTGTTATCACCGGCTGAGAGACTTCAGGAAGAGGCTACGAAAAAGCAAAGAAGACATGCTGCAAGAAGTGATGCAGCAATCTCTTAATGAGAATCAAAAAGCACAGGAGTGGAGGGAGAGCGAAGGCAGGATCCGCCAGGAAAACGCAGTGCACCGGCAGCAAAGCACTGAGCTCCGGCAGCAAAGCACGGATCGGCTGATAAGCATCATGGAGTGCCAAGCAGACTCTATCCAGGCGCTCGTAACCATGCAGGTGGAGCACTACCATGCCCGACCCCCCCGTCCCCCGCAGCCATTGTCCCAAAACTCTTTCCCTTGTGCCCCCATGTCACCTCCAACCCACTTTCCCCAACATCCGGGTTCTTATCGCCAGCAGCTGCCTCCAGCACCTGTAGCTTCACCACCCAGCCCTGAAAACTACGACCCTTACCCACTGCACTCAACTCCCATCCTGAATTATAACCATCCTGAAGTGCAGCACTCATTGCACAGCACTCCAGACAGGAAGGCTGAGTATGAGAACAGGACATATGCAAATCTATGATTGAACCGTTCCCCACCCCACCCCCTTGCCCTTTCTGTTTCCCAAGCAGTTGTGTTTCTTTTCAATAAATGAATTTTCTTTTCAATAAATGGAGTTTTTGGCTTTGAAAACATTCTTTATTATTGCATAAAGTAAAAGATACCTTAGCCCAGGAAAGAAACAGGCACTGCAAGTCAGCGTAGCAAACACAGATTCCTACTAACATTGGAACCATTGCACTTCACTCCCGTGCAGGGCACCAGACGTTACTGGTGGTTTTCAGCCTCAAATTGCTCCCTCAAGGCATCCCTAATCCTTGCAGCCCCGCGCTGGGCCCCTCTAATTGCCATGCTCTCTGGCTGTTCAAATTCAGCCTCCAGGTGTTGAACCTCAGAGGTCCATGCCTGAGTGAAGATTTCACCATTCCCTTCACAAATATTATGTAGGATATAGCACGCGGATATAACCGCAGGGATGCTGTGTTCGGCCAAGTCCAGCTTCCTATACAGAGATCGCCAGCGGCCCTTTGAATGGCCAAAAGCACACTCCACAGTCATTTGGCACTGGCTCAGCCTGTAGTTGAACCATTCCTTGCTGCTGTCAAGGCTCCCTGTGTAGGGTTTCATGAGCCACAGCATTAACGGGCAAGCGGGGTCTCCAAGGATCACAATGGGCATTTCAGCTTCCCCTACTGTGATCTTCCACTCTGGGAAAAAAGTCCCGGCCTGCAGCTTCCTGAACAGGGCAGTGTTGCGAAAGATGCGTGTGTCATGCACCTTTCCGGGCCAGCCTGCGTTAATGTCAATGAAACACCCATGGTGATCCACAAGCGCCTGGAGAACCATAGAGAAATACCCCTTCCGATTAACGTACTTGGAGGCTAGGTGGGCTGGTGCCAGAATAGGAATATGCGTCCCATTTATCGCCCCTCCACAGTTAGGGAAACCCCTTTGTGCAAAGCCATCCACAATGTCCTGCACGTTTCCCAGAGTCACGGTTCTTCTGAGCAGGATGCAATTAATGGCCCTGCAAACTTGGGTCCATCGGTCAACACGAGTCCATCGGTCAACTTTCCCACTCCAAACTGGTTCGCGACCGATCGGTAGCTGTCTGGAGTTGCCAGCTTCCAGACTGCAGTAGCCACCCGCTTCTCCATCATCAGGGCAACTCTCAATCTCATGTCCTTGCGCTGCAGGGTGGGGGCGAGCTCCTCACACAGTCCCATGGAAGTGGCTTTTCTCATCTGAAAGTTCTGCAGCCACTGCTCGTCATCCCAGCCTTGCATGATGATGTGATCCCACCACTCAGTGCTTGTTTCCCGAGCCCAGAAGTGGCGTTCCACGGTGCTGAGCATGTCCGTGAATGCCACAAACAATCTCGTGTTGTACGCATTACTCAACTCAATATCATCGTTGGACTCCTCACTGTCACTTTGGATCATAAGGAATAACTCGACTGCCAAACGTGACGCGCTGGCGAAACTTGTCAGCATACTCCTCAGCAGTTCGGGCTCCATTTACCGCAGACAGAAACGGAACACAGATCACGCTGCACAGAAACAGTTGAAAGGTGTTGCCAAATGTGGACAGAAACACAGGGATTGCTGGGATGCGAAGCGATGCATCACAGGGTGTTGGGATGGGACCCGGAATGCTCCGCACCCAACGCCCCCTTCCCACAACCCACGATGCCAGAATGGGAAGAGGTGCTCTGTGGGATACCTGCCCATAATGCATCACTCCCAATGCCGCTGCAAGTGCCGCAAATGTGGCCACAACAGTGCGCTGCCAGCTGTCAGTGTGGACAGACTGCAGCGCTTTCTCTACTCAGCTGTACGAAGGCGGGTTTAACTCACAGTGCTGTACATCTCAAGTGTAGCCAAGGCCTGAGCTACTGGAGCTGATCAGTGTTTGGGGAGAGGAGGCTGTGCAGGGACCCAGGATGCCCTGCGATCACACCCCTCCCTTCCCACAAGACCTATTGTCAAAGTGAAGAGAGCTGCACTGTGGGATAGCTTCCCTCTCAGTGCGCTGCTCTCATCAGCGATGGAAGTCCTGCAAATGTAAACACTCATTGATGCTTGTGGAAGTAAGTGAGTACACAAACCAGCGCTTTTCTTTCACCAGTTCACTATCACCGTTGAAACTGACAGTGCAAAAACTCTGCAAGTATAGACATAGGCCAAAACTTGCTGCCACCTTGAAACTCTTCACTGCTGTCAGAATTGGCTGAGTATTGAGAATTGTCTGAGTATTGTCTGAATTGCCTGAATTGTCTGAGTATTGAGAATGTATGCTTCTGTCCTAAATGCAAAGGCTGTTGAAGAGGTGAAATGCATTCTGGGGATGGAAGCATGTGGAAGCATGGGGTATCCATGCATGCCACCTGTCACGCCGTCTGGAGTGGTTCATGACTGTGAGCGCCAACCTCAGAGCAGACTGTCAAGGATGGGCAGAAATCCCACACTGGTTGTATGTTCTATAATTAGATTTTACCAGTAACAAATGTAGACTCCTGAAGCACTAGAACTGTCTCACCATCAAGTCACAGACAGTCTCCTGGGACATTCCAGTCTCTCTTGCCACCCAGGCAAGCTGGACTTAGGGATAGTTGATTGCGATACACCAAAGATCACAAAAGGTTTAGGTTGCTTCCAGTTCCAAGGCACCAGCACTGAACCAGGTCAATTTCTATCTCTGATCTCACACCACAGACAACACTTGTAGCCAATCATACAGTAAACTAACTAAGGATTTCTTAACTCGGAAAAAGAAATGAGAGAGTTATTTACAGGTTAAAGCAGGCAAACGTATACACAAATGAGCTACAGTCTATGCTTCCAAAAGGTGACAGGTTTTAGAAATCTGTTGGCACTGAATATCTTTTAGGGCTAACCCAAGATCCTGGGGATCCCTGCTTCTGTTTTGTAGCCTTGTGAGAGGCCAAACAGCAAAACAGATGAAAAATTTTCTTGTTCACTACCTTTATTTCCTTCTTCCAGAATTCAAGTTGATGGGACGAGCCCTTCTGCATGTACCCTGGGCAGGGGCAATTAGCAAGTCTTTGTATCATGATGTCCAACAATGACCCATTTAGTTCTGACAGTCCTTCCTGAGGAACTAGAGACGATCCCATCTGATGGGATGGCAGTTTTAGGGCAAACATTTTTTAACAATTATAAAACAAAAACTTAAATATTACCTTATAACGTGTGATAAAGAAATTATAAGTGAGATTAACGCATGCAGCAATTTACAAGCATTTTATAAAGTCTAACCACATTGCTATAAGCTCAATATCCATCTTAAACATGCTAACACACAGATGAAATAGACTGGTTTCCAGCAACTAATTTGTCAGTGCTTGGCTGAGGCCTAAAGCCTTGGCAAGAGCTGGCACCTGGTTTGCCAGCATCACACCAACATCCATGCAAGCATGGAGACTGCATGCAGCCCAGTGCAGGGAACGTACATGTGAGCACACCTTTGTGTATATGTGGTAGGGAAGAGAAATCAATTGTACGAGAGAGAGTCTCCCAAGGAGGACTACCATCTCTGGATTACCTGCTTTCGCTCATCTTTAATTATAGCCGCTGTATTCATGTAGTATATACGAAGCGCTAGAAAGGACACAAATATTTACACAGTCTAAAATACCGTATTAGTCACAGTGACTGGAAGAGAGAAGAAGGTAAGAGGCCGATGACCTCTGCAGACAGCTGGGCCCTAGTCTAGGTGTTCAGTGCTAGAGAGAATTCTCCCACAATACAATAAAATGTGATATTTTCTCCCACTCTATCTAGTTTAATCTCATCAGTATATTAATACTGCTCTCCCCACCATGGTATGTAACCCAACCTTGTAATTCCTGAAGCTCTCTTACCTGCCATTAGCCCCAGTATCGTTTCAGCTCTTGAAATAGCGACATGTACCTCCCCTTATAGGAACTCTGCTACTTAGTGTTATAATTGTATGAAGGCCATTGCTTCTAACTCTCAACAAGCCATGCACTATGGAGATAATCACTTTGGCCAAACCCTGGTCCCAGTCAGACCAATAGGAATTTTGCCATTGACTGCACTTGAGCCAAGATTTAGCCCTTTATAAAGTAAGTGTATGAAAAAGCTTAAATATGCACACACACTCACAGACAGCCCATACAAATAATTTGGCTGTGTGTGCCTTTGACACACAAAAATATCTGTAGAGTGAAAATAACGCTTAGGCTGTGTCTACAACAAATTTTTTTTCTTAATATTTTCCAGCATTACTACCTTGGCTGCCAGTCTACCAGTGGTAGCAATGGCAGAAGATCTAATGTATACAAGAAACCAACAACTAGCATTAGAATGACTGTTTCATCTAGATCTGCTCTGAGCAGCTCTAGATGGTAGGGTAGTTAAAATGCCAGCAGCCAGCCCAGCCTCTCACAGTTGCTACTAGCAGTGATGCTGCACTGGTGCTGGCACCAGCCACGGGAAACTTTAAGACGTGACTGCAGCGTAATTAGCGTGACACAGTCAATACATCTTAAGAGCCACCAAGGAAGAAGCTGTACAGAGCCCGGGAGCTGCAGAGACACAGAGTCACTGGAGAAGAAAATACGTGCAAATAACAGGGACTAAAAACGTGGCTCAATTTTTAAAAAAGTGAGAAAATGAACAAAGTCTATGTCACGTAACAGAGATGGGCCTGTGCAACACAATGAGGATTGGGGGCTCACGTCTGGATTTCAAGTGCTCCCCGAAGTTCGAGGGTGTTTGGATTTGGGCTTCTGGTTAAGCCAGGCACATATCTATCTGACACAGCCTGTTTTGTTGATCGCTTTTGTGTGTAATCACATTGTCATCAGTCCAGTGCCCCATCTCCTATTTAAATGTAAATACTAATTTGAGGGTTAAGGGAGAATATAGCTATTTTATTTTCAGTTAAAAAAAAAGTCCAGGCATCATAACAGCAATTTATGATTTTACTGGTGTATTCTCATTGGGTAATAAGTGCAACCCGAAACTGCCAATTATCTTATAAGAGGGGGTATCACCTTTTCTGTTTTGAATGACTATCGATAAACGCAGGTTCAGCTTGCTCTAACGTTGTGTCACGCAATCAGTGGCCTTACAGCAGGAGACAAGCGAGAGAAAGAGAGGAAAAACAAAATAGCAAACACAAACACTTCATGTTAGCTAAGCCCTTGGCTCAGAAACCGGGGGTTGGGGAGGAATAGCCTGCAGCAGTCAGCAGGTCACACACACAGAGTGTGCAACAGCAAACTCGGTTTACAAAGAGACATCTGTTCCATTACTTCGATGCATTGTGGCTAATTACATCCTGGCCCGTCTGTGAAATGACAGCCACTTATTCTCCAGTGAACCATAAAATCTGTACATGTTCGATTTGGGGAGTGGGGAGTACAAGGAGTGCAGGAAAGGAGGGGGGTGGGGGTGGGAAAAGGAGAATGGGAAGGAAAGGGAGAAGAGAAGCACCAAGAAAATGTGTGATGCTTCTCCTACCAATTCAGCACCAGAGAGTCAGTAACTGGCAAGAGAGAGAGAGCCACTGGCAGAAAGGCCCTAACAAAGCACTGCCATTATGAAATAGGGCTCAGGTGCCCGTTTTAACTTGAGAGTCTTCTTTCCCTTTCATTGCTTTCTGATTAGGCAATGAAGTGTTGCCAGCAGAAACTACACCAAACATGCATCAATATACTTTACTTTCAGATTCCCTCAGGGTTCCTGTTGATACTGATGTTTAAACATTTCTTTTCTGCTCCTTGCTGCTCTTATCCTCTATCCCATTTGCATTTTAAACTTAGCTGAATGAAAAACCAGGCCCTTCCCCTCCCCACATTTTTGGGAGTCTGAAGAAGGGAGTGGCAAGAAAATCAAACTTGTCTGAATGACTGTGTCTCTGAGCAACTGAGTGAGATGACACAATGTGTCTTAGTGATCCGTGTAGACCAGCCAGTGTAGACAAATGGCGTTTAACCACAATTAAATCCCAATCTTGGTAGGTTTGTCAAAAGAACACCAAATCTTTCAGCAAACCTGGGATGAAAATCAAGGAAGTCTGGGGCTATAATGATTGGAAAGCGATTATAATCATGGGAATTAAATGCTAGCAGCTTTGACTTCTGCCTGCACAGAACTGTCATGACAGCAGCAATGCAGCTGCTCGCAGAGCACTTCTGTCCCCACAGCCCACCACTTATCCTGCTATAAGAGCTTACTGGCCAAGGAGGCTTGCCAACAGACCACTGGAGCTGCTTAGGTTGTGGGGTCAAATCCTAAAGTTGGCAATTTTTTTTTTTTTAAAAAAAAGGTAACATCGGAGGTGGGCTAGTTCTCAGGAGGCAAAGGAATGGGGGGAGTCAGTGCTAGATGAGAGAAGATCAGCTCTGCTAGAAAGATGCAGCGCTGCTGTCACATTTGTTCCATGCTAAACGCACCAAGAAATGCTAGCAGAAGTCTCCCATTATTACAGTCACAGCTTGTGGTTTTGGGTGGAAACTAAGTGGAACTTCGTAGTTGTGACTGAGTTTTGCTGACCCAAACCACATTCAGTGGAGGAAAAAGATTTTTGTTAATCTTTACAGGTCAAAGCTGCTGAAATCTGGTGAAGTCTAACAGCAATAGCTATGCTCTGAAAATTTGTCACAACACTGAAATGCTTGGGGAAAGGGGGGAGAATTTTTCTTGTGTTTGGCTGCAGGTGTGGGGGATAAGAAGTGCATATTAATCCAGCTGAATCTCTGGCCACACCATAGCCTGCGGTGTTATGGCTATTCAAAATAGCCATGTATGGGGAAAGGAAAATACAATTAATCTATGTTCACTTATGGGATGCTGAGACAGCTGTAGAAAAGGGAAGTGCTGTAGGCAGCTGGTTATGTTTACTGCCTTAAAACAAAACCACCTAGGGCTGAAGCATCAGGAAGCTGGTATGTGCAGCCATGCTTTTGTTTCAGCATTCAAACTGCCTTCTGTAGACATCTTCCCAACAGCATGCTTATTCGGGGGATGGGATGGCTGAGAGGATTGGGATCTAGTGCCCGCTACAAATTGGCATCCAGGCCAGGCTGGCAGTAGAGTTGGTCTGGAGTTTTCGTGCAAATATTCATCACTTCTCCCCCATTTTTAATAAACACTTTGTGATTTTTTTAATTCCTCATTTTTACAGAATTTTCATTAGGGCTGTTGATTAATCACAGTTAACTCATGTGATTAACTCAACAAACTTAACTGCAATTAAAAAACTTAATAGCGATTAATCGTAGTTTTAATTGCACTGTTAAACAATAGAATACCAATTAAAATTCATTAAATATTTTGGATTTTTTTCTATGTTTTCATATATATTGTATTCTATGTTGTAACTGAAATCAAAGTGTATATTATTTTTTATTACAAATATTTGTACTGTAAAAGTGATAAACAAAAGAAATACTATTTTTCAATTCACCTCATACAAGTACTGTACTGCAATCTCTTTGTTGTGAAAGTGCAACTTACAAATGTAGATTTTTTTGTTACATAACTGCACTCAAATACAGAATAATGTAAAACTTCAGAGCCTGCAAGTCCACTCAGTCCTACTTCTTGTTCAGCCAATCGCTAAGAGAAACAAGTTTGTTTACATTTACTCAAGATAATGCTGGCCTCTTCTTATTTACAATGTCACCAGAAAGTGAGAACTGGCATTTGTATAGCACTTTTGTAGCCAGCATTGCAAGATATTTACGTGCCAGACATGCTAAACATTCATTTACCCCTTCATGTTTTGGCCACCATTCCGGAGAACATGCTTCCATGCTGATGACACTCATTAAAAAAATAATGCGTTAATTAAATTTGTGACTGAACTCCTTGGGGGGAGAATTGTATGTCCCCTGCTCTGTTTGACCCGCATTCTGCCATATATTTCATGGTATAGCAGTCTTGGATGATGACCCAGCACATGTTCATTTTAAGAACACTTTCACTGCAGATTTCACAAAACTCAGAAAAGATACCAATGTGAGATTTCTCAAGATGATACAGCACTCGACCCAAGGTTTAAGAATCTGAAGTGTCTTCCAAAATCTGAGAGGGACGAGGTGTGGAGCACGCTTTCAAAAGTCTTAAAAGAGCAACACTCTGACGTGGAAACTACAGAACCGAACCACCAAAAAAGAAAATCAGCCTTCTACTGGTGGTATCTGACTCAGATAATGAAAATGAACATGAGTTGGTTCACACTGCTTTGGACTGTTATTGAGCAGAAGCCATCATCAGCATGGACTCATGTCCCCTGGAATGGTGGTCGAAGCATAAAGGACATGTGACTCTTTAGCGTATCTGGCATGTAAATATCTTCCGATGCCGGCTACAAAAGTGCCATGAAAATGCCTGTTCTCACTTTCAGGTGACACTGTAAACAAGAAGCGGGCAGCATTATTTCCTGCAAATGTAAACAAACTAGTTTTTCTGAGCAATTGGCTGAACAAGAAGTAGAACTGTGGACTTGCAGACTCTAAAATTTTATATTATTTTATTTTTGAATGCAGGTGTTTTGTACATAATTCTACATTTGTAAATTCAACTTTCATGATAAAGAGATTGCACTACAGTACTTGTATTAGGTGAATTGAAAAATACTATTTCTTTTGTTTTTTTACAGTGCTAATACTTATAATAAAAATAAATAAAGTGAGCACTTTGTATTCTGTGTTGTAATTGAAATCAATATATTTTAAAATGTAGAAAACATCCAAAAGTATTTAAATAAATGGTATTCTATTATTGTTTAACAGTGCAATTAATTGCGTGATGAATCGCGATTTTCTTTTATCGCTTGACAGCCCGACTTTTCATAGATTTTAAGGTCAAAATGAACCATTATAATTATCTAGTCTGACCTCCTATACAACACAGGCCAAAAAATCAGGCCCATAACTTCTTGATGAGCTTGAGTATATCATTTAGAAAGACATCAGGAGTCTTGATCTAGAGACTTTGAGTGATGAAGACTCCACCACTTTCTACCAGCTCTTTGCTGGTGGTAACAATGTTATTACCCTGTGATGGCTATTGAAAGGCCTCTGGGAAATTAAATGGTCTCACACTAACTCACATTGGATGTATCCATATCACAAATCCCACTGCATTGACAGACAGTCCTGCTGGCAGTCCCAGCAAGAGAGGTTTTCTGTCTGGGCAGAAAGGAGGGGGGTCCCTGCAGGTCAGGGTTGGGATGCCCTTGTGAGGAAGCTGCTTAGGGCAGTTTGGAGGAAGTTTGCACTACTTCTGTCTATGCTGGCACCTAGTCTGTGGATAAACAGAGTACTTCATTTTCCAGGGGATCAGGACTCCTTTCACCAGCACTAGATTCACATGCACAGAAGAACAGATTAACAGAAAAAGGAGCTCAGACTATGTAATTCTCCAAAGATCTTATTGGAAGGATTTGTAACAAATTAATACTCAACAGCAGCCATACAACTGTTTCCAACCTTTCTGAGTAACTGTGATTTACTTGAGTAATACTTAGGTGTAACACCCAGCAATCTCAATTACCCCTTCCCCTTCTCCTTCTCCTGTGAACTTCCTCCTCCCTGCACCTTAATGGTGAACTCAGCCTGAGCCTAGTCTCTGACATAGGCATTGGGTCCATCCCTTCTGATCTCATAACACACCATACCTTGGCCTACTGTCCTCTGGTGCACAGTTTCAGGGTGGGTTACAGCATACACCACGGGTAGGTAATAGGTGGACCACAGGCTAAATCCAGACTGCCAGATGCTTTTGAACAGACCCCAAAATATTTTTATTATTGGTTTTTTTATTATTTTCTCTGGAGTCTGCACCTTGACTATACTTTGACCAAAAAATTTGGACCTCGACAAAAAATAATTTACTACCCCTGGCATACACAATATAATGGGAACTAGAAACAGCACATCAGACCCCAGCACAGAGGCTAGATCCTGAGTTCATCCTGATCTCAAAAAGTTAAAAATAAATTGTGCCCCTCCTCACCCCCTTTTTTTCTTCCTCACCTTGTATATTGAAGGCCTCAATGGATTTTTCCTGTCTAGCCTAGAATTCTGTGATGACTGGGGAAGTAGAAAAATGGTGATATCAAAAGACCCGAGAGTGGAAGTTGCAGAAATGAGAGGGGAAGGGATTTTTAGTCAGCCTGTTTAAAATGCCTGCTTTTTTCTTTTAATTTAAATTTCTTTTGTTAACACCTATTAAAATTCATTGATGCATGAGAATTTTGGAGAAAGGACATCTTAGTCACAGATGCAACACTCCCAACCCTTTAATTAAGGTGCAAGCACTCTCTGAGCCCACCACCAGACCCCCAGGAGCCACTGAGCCAAAGGCTTGGAGGACCAGATTTGACATTCCTGATATTTATAAGGTAAAAAACCCAAACAACCGCCTTTCCTCTTGTCAGTGTCTGCCCTCTCCCCTCACCGCCCCTTTGTGAAGGGAAAGGGGTACTTCTAAAGCTATCTTTCCAAATCATAAAGATGTAAAACAACCTGCAAAGGATTTTTTAAATTTGGGTCTGTGCCGTTGTTTCAGTGTAGAAGGGAGCACCAGCTGAATGAAGGACGAACACGTAAGCACCAGCAGCAAAAACTGTAAGGACTAGTATTAATAAAAGAATCAGAATACCGATCAGCAGCTGGGAAGTGGGAACCACTGACATACAGGTTGAGAATGGTCTCTTATGTGCAAGACAGATGCCCATAATCGCTAAGCTTCACATTTCTCTCTCCCATAGTACTCCTAAAATAACACTCATCCCCCATGTAACCCAGACTACATGTGTTAATTTACATCACAGTGGGAGGAGAGCAGAACAATTGTTGCTTGTTCATCCCTTATTACTTGGTAAACAAAAGGCCAGGTTAACCAGAGCAGCTTGAATGAAGGAGGGGAGTAATCATTTTACTTCTAAATAAAGAAGGATTTTTTTGTTTCTTTGTTTTTGGGCATCTGAAGGTACAAACAAACATTCAGGGCTGGTCAACACCTCAGTTATGGATTTATTGATTTCTAACCCAATATAGCTAAATCAGTACAAAACCCAGGTGTGGACCAGGCCTCAGACAGATGGGAGGGAGGGCGGAAGGTTCAAAAGAATCCATTTTAAAACCACATGAGGAATATGGAACATTCTTAGAAAAGGAGATATTTGCCCAATCTATTGTGTTAGAAGTCTTTGAAATAGACAAAGTAAGTGTGTGTGTGTCCAACTGTGTGCACTGGCGCAAATTAGGTAGTTAGATGGCTACCCAATCTCTACTGGGGCAACTAGTGCTTGCAAAACCTGATTTGCACCTGCAACCATGTGGTAAGAAGAGAGGCATATACTTACACTTATGCCCACAACTGGGTCATCTCTCCAGCTGGGCTGCTTTGCCGCTGTAGCAGTATTAGTATAGTACACTGGCAATGTGTTCCTAGCGTGGACACAGGTTTGCTGGCATAACCGCACTTACACTAGGGGATTTTGCCAGCATAGCTATGTCAGTCAGGGATCACATCTCTTCACACCCCTGACCGACCTAACTATGCTGGCAGAAATCTTTAGTGTTCACCTGCCCTGGCCTTGAATTGGGAGCACCAAATGCACCCACCACCATCATTACCCTTTTGGAAATATGGACAAGGTGTAAACCTTTCATTTGAGGCTCTCGAAGTGTTTAATGTTACTTAATGAAACCTCACATCCTTGGGGAGCTAGGAGTTAAGAATTATGATAATTTCTCTTTTACAGATGGGCAAGCAGAGGCACAGAGCAATCCCACAGTAAGTCTGTAGCAGTGATTGGAACAGAATTCAGGAGCCCGAACTCCCCCAACCACCTTGGCAATAGTGATCACTCAACTTGGTGTTTCAGGTACCCAAACCATGAGACCAGATCACTAAAGTGTTCCCTGGCAGTGCAAAAATTTAAGCCCCTGGGTGAGGCTGACATACAATAGTTTAAACTGCTACTTCCTGGAGGCCAAGTGAATATGCAGCTGGACTTTTAGTCTGCTGGCTCTGAGTCATTCAGTAAGTACCTTGGTCCCAATACACCAGCCCTTAGGACTGGTCACAATTAGCAATGCTTGCTTGGGAGAGACCCAACTCATTAGCTAGCATAGAAAGTTAATCACCTGTCCACCCTTACAAAAGTGACAGTCCCTTCAGGAGCCAGGGTCGGTATCTGAGATCACTCAAGGGACAATGTCTGTTCTCTAAATGGTGCCCTCTGAATAAATCAATCTCCAAATCCCAGGGCTTCTAAACCTTTATCATTATAAACACTCAGAGAGGATATACATTTAAAGAACCCTTTTTCCACTGAACCCCATGTTTCAAATGGGTTGTTCTCTCCCATCATTGCTGTTAACCCCTCCGCACTCAGGTAATCTTGTTCAGCTGCACAGAGTGCATTTTGTTGTTCCCACAGTAGGTTTGTTGAAATAAATATGGAAATAAGGCTGAGCAAGCCAGCCAAGCCAGCCAGACTGAAATAAATTCATCACTCACGGGCTCTCAAGGGAAGAAAACTGTGCATTTTTTCTAAATGATTATTTCTGAAGCACTGAAGGAATGGCTATATCACTAATGAGGCCAGTGCTCCATGACTGCTGATTATAAATGACCTAAAAAGAGACAAGGGGATGGCGCATGTGTGTATAGGGGGAGGGAGAAAGAGATGAATTGTTCTTTAGGATCTAGAATCATCTCCCTTGGCTCCTCAAAAGTACGAGAGCATTTGTAGTTCACCACAAACACAGAACCTGGCATATTTACAGAGCCACATGATGAAGTCTGAGCCAGGGGGCTGCACTATTCTAAATGTGTAAAAGCATCACCACCACATGCCCCCTCCTCTCCAGATCAGTCACTACATACAAGCTGCAACAAAAATTAAAAAGAAAAATTCACTATGTTTGCCTGTGGTAGGTCTGAATTACAGGCACTGAAGGTTGCACGTGATGCAGCTGGATTCCAGGATGAGGGTGGAGGCAACAGCCATGAATAAGACTCACTTGTGTCTTCTTTCACTCACTAATTCCCATGGAAACAGAAACTCACTGCAAATGACTAAAATCCACTTGCAAAGCCTTACTCACATGTTTTGCTCACTCCAGGTTGAGGCTGTGTTGATTACAGATCTATTATGCATGCAGCTCTCCTGCACACAACCAAGTTTTGAACAGAATGACCACGTGGAGAGGATTTGGGAACGGAAGCAAAAAGCGGCAACAAAAGGCAGCTTGAAGTTAAAAAGTAATAAAGTGACTCCGATCAAAAAGCTGCAGCTTTCAGATTCTTACTGAACCAGATTATTTAGATCACATGATATGTACACGTAACAGTGACAGGAAGAAAAGGCTTGGCAAAGGAGATACCTCTCAACACACAAAATGACCTGTTACTCAAATGTGAGGTCACCAAGAAGAGGGTTTTTTGTTTTTTTAAATGGGTTTATTATTTTATACCCCTGAATTACCCAGAATAGTCTTAAAGAACGGAGAGATCTGAAGGTGAGCTCCAGCAGAAGCTCAGACAAAGGAGCCTTGACAGATACGAGATGGATTATAGTGATGAACCAGTGCCAGAGGTTCTCTAACACATACTGAAGACCATCCCCTATCTCTGCCCTTTTGCAGTTAGCAATGTCCTCTCAAAACAACCTGATGGGGCCTGGGAGTTGCAGCTTCTGTCCTGTCAAAACAGTTCCACTTGCAAACTGATTTATTGTACAGAATAATACGTACTAATAGCCAAGGCTCATGCTAGGGCTCCTAATGCAACTTACACTCTCTGGTTCAGCTTATCAGATCAGCTGCTTGCATAAAGGTTATTATAATCTCAATGGTGGGTTCTGGAAGATTTTTATCCCCTTGATAGAGAGACCATTGCTTGGGAGCCTAGCACTCTTATCATTATTCCCCTTAACACAAAAGAAGGTTTAAGGCACAGTAGCATCAAAGGTTACACTTGAGATGGCTTATAGTAAGTGATGACCACAAAAGAAAAAAATAAAAAGAAAGTTTAGCTAGGTTTTTTTCCCTTTTCCAGTTCATGTCATAATCCCTTATAGAAAATTTGTATAGTTCAACAGAGAACAACAATATTTCTATGAAATTTATAAGCCATATGACAGAATTCTATAGCA
The DNA here is from genome assembly GCF_965152275.1 of Natator depressus. NCBI lineage: Eukaryota > Metazoa > Chordata > Testudines > Cheloniidae > Natator > Natator depressus. Next base: position 51,385,568 of record NC_134237.1, read on the forward strand.
AGGAAATAATTCTGTTAGTCTCTGTAGAGTGATTCAGAAATCCTACAGAAATGTATAGTTGTCTATTAAATTCCACAGGTTTCAAATGTATTGGTTTAACTCTTATTAAATTCTCTAGGACTAGATAATTGCAAGACATTAACCTATTCACTGCTGTCAGGTGCCTTGAGAGCTGTTTTCTCAGGACTATTCATAGCAGATAATGTCAGTCAGCTACATTCAACCAACACCATGGGCAAGAGTGGAAACTGTTTGGCCCCAAAAGGGTTAAGGTTCACTCACCTCCCATTACTCCCCCCCCGATTTTGGCTTACAGCAAAATATGTGCACAAATGAAGCATCTCACCCAAATGCCTTGATTCATCTCAAACAAAAATAAAACCTGGGGAGACACTGAAAATTGTGCCTTGAGCTATGTTAATTCCCTCCCCCTTCCTTAGAGCGAGGAGCAAAAGAAACCAGACCAGATGCTGTATCAGTATCGTCTCTGAAGTACTCTAATGAATCTGACCCCAGGCTGCAGCTCTAACAGAGTGTAGTGGTGTGTCAATGTAAACAGCTAAAACTAGTGTCATGTCAAGTGGTAACAAGGCCACTGCCGTTTTTACAAGCGCTGTGCACTTAGCAGATAAAAATGAGCACCCTATCGCTGCTCTCCACAAGTCGCAGTTATCAACAGCGGGAAGAAACAATGCCCCATATGATCAGTGTTACTTGGTGCCAGTGATAGGAAGTCAAATTTCTTACAAGCTGTCCATTACTATGATGAAGAGACGAATAACCACCACATATGGTTTTTTATCTTTTGTTGTTGCTGTTGTTCTTGGTCCACTGGCAACTGCTAATAGCTTTCCAGTATTCCTTTAAATAAAAGAACTAATTACTCTGCACAATATCACCCAGGCTAACACACAACTAATTATGTTGGGGAGGGGTTTCAACAAACATACTTATTTGCAGAACGCCACGTCCAGCACCAGACAAATCTATTTATGCCTTATATCAGCCTGGTATCAAAATACACACTGATCCAGATCACAAAACTTTAGTAGGCAGCACCACTGGCTAGGCTACCCGAGGCACCCAAACAGGGACACAACATGGAAGATGCATATTGTAGATAATGCATAGCAGTGTCATTGTTAGCCTCACACACATACAGTGCAATGCCATGATATAGGGCTGAAATACTTGTGTAAATAATGTTCCCAGTTCCCTGCTCTAATAACCCCTTTTAGCAGACAGGCGCAACAAACTGGGAAAAATTACGTTAGTACATTTTTGAGGGCAGAAATTCAGTTTGCCCGTTTTTAACAGACAAAAATCACAAAAAACAAATCACAAATTAGAAGTCAGGGTGATGAAATGCCTCTGAGCTGCTGCAAATCAAAAATGACTTTGTTCTTTAAAGGGAAATGTTGGATTAATATCCCTTGAGTACAACCAGCTCCACCCTAACTGCTATGGGCACCCGCATGCCCCCACAATATGCCAACATTTTTATGGTTGACCTGGAACAATGCTCGTCCACTCACGCCCTTTCTCTACCTACGCTACACTGATGACATCTTTATCATCTGGACCCATGGGAAGGAAACCCTGGAAGAATTCCACCATGATTTCAACAGCTTCCACTCCACCATCAACCTCAGCCTGGACCAATCTACACGGGAGGTCCACTTCCTAGAGACCACAGTGCAAATAAGTGACGGTCACATTAACACCACCCTATACCGAAAACCCACCGACAGCTGTGCCTACCTTCATGCCTCCAGCTTCCATCCTGGACACACCACACGATCCATTGTCTACAGCCAAGCGCTGAAGTACAACCGCATTTGCTCCAGCCCCTCAGACAGAGACCAACACCTATAAGATCTTCACCAAGCATTCTCAAAACTACGATACCCGCACGAGGAAATAAGGAAACAGATCAATAGAGCCAGATGTGTACCCAGAACCCTCCTGCTACGAGACAAGCCCAAGAAAGAAACCAACAGAACTCCACTGGCCATCACATACAGTCCTCAGCTAAAACCTCTCCAACGCATCATCAGTGATCTACAACCCATCCTGGACAACGATCCCTCACTTTCACAGGCCTTGGGAGGCAGGCCAGTCCTCGCCCACAGACAACCTGCCAACCTGAAGTATATTCTCACCAGCAACGACACACCACACCATAATAGCTCTAACTCAGGAACAATCCATGCAACAAACCTCAATGCCAACTCTGCCTACGTATCTACATCAGTGACACCATCACAGGACCTAACCAGATCAGCCACAGCATCACCGGTTCATTCACCTGCACGTCCACCAATGTCATATATGCCGTCATGTGCCAGCAATGCCCCTCTGCTATGTACATCGGCCAAACTAGACAGTCCCTATGTAAAAGGATAAATGGACACAAATCAGATATTAGGAATGGCAATATACAAAAACCTGTAGGAGAACACTTCAACCTCCCTGGACACAGGATAGCAGATTTAAGGGTAGCCATCCTGCAGCAAAAAAACTTCAGCACCAGACTTCAAAGAGAAACTGCTGAGCTTCAGTTCATTTGCAAATTGGGCACCATCAGCTCAGGATTAAACAAAGACTGTGAATGGCTCATCAGCTACAAAAGCAGTTTCTCCTCCCTTGGTGTTCACACCTCAACTGCTAGAAGAGGGCCTCATCCTCCCGGATTCAACTAACCTCGTTATCCCTAGCTATCCTCGTTATCCCTGATTCTTTCTTACATATTTATACCTGTCTCTGGAAATTTCCTCTACATGCATCTGACGATGTGGGTATTTACCCACAAAAGCTTATGCTCCAATATATCTGTTAGTCTGTAAGGTACCACAGGATTCTTTGCCTCTAAAACAAAAAATGTAACTTTCAAAAGTTTTAGAACTGCCACTCTGCATGAACAGTAACCTTCCAGCTCCTGGAAGGATGTATAGCATAGACACTCAGGGGGAGTTCACCTCTCCATATGCACACACAACTCCCATTAGCATTAATAAGTTACATGCATGCATAAAGAGCAGCATGTACCCCTTTAAGCATGTATGAGTGGCAGTTGCAATGATACAAGAGAACAGAATAGCTTCTCTGGAGCCATTAGTGGTCTGTCTGGTAAAAAAAAAAAAATCTGTATACAAAGGTGTGCCCAATTAGATACACAGTAGACCTCTAATCTCAAACCATAAGAGACACCAAGCACAGCTACACACAATAGACAAAGGAACTGCAGCGTCAATAGATTGCCTTTAAAGAAATCCCTAAGTCAATCGTTCTCAGATTTTTGTATTGGTGACCCCTTTCACACAGCAAGTGTCTGAGTGAGTCCCCCCTTATAAATTAAAAGAAACCATTATTTAACATTATTATAAATGCTGGAGGCAAAGTGGGGTTTGCGGGTGGAGGCTGACAGCTCATGACCCCCCACATAACAACCTTGCGACCCCCTGAGGGGTCACAAACCCCAGTCTGAGAACCCCTGCCCTAAGTATGATTTTCTATATACAGACTGCATTTGAAAAAAGTTTCTAAAGCCCTTTTATAAAGGCAAAAGCATATAAAATGGTAGTCTGCATCTGAAACCTAAGGTTGTCTTCACTGCAAAAGCAGTGTGTTTTGACACCAGGATAGCTAACTGGAGAGAGGTATCTTGCTGAAAAATCCTAGGGGAGACAAGGCACTGTCATTTTTACCTCAATGGTGGCTAGTCAAGATCTGACCCATTGAGGTACAAACTATCTATGCCCTGTCTCCATTAGGATTGTCATGTAAAAACACGCCTTTTTGCAATGAAGACAAAGCCTAAGAGTTTTTTCTTTTATAAAATGTGCCATTAAAAGAAGACAAGATGTGCACACAAAACTAAGCAATAGTGAAGTTGCAAAAGAAACCAACAACCGGCATGAAACCAAAAGAAACCGCTGACACGCCTTATCTCCCTTCCCTTGGCCTGCCCCGTATAAATAGTACCGCACAATACTATACCGGAATGGGACAGAACACAACAGCTCAAACAAGTGATGCTGCAATATTTAGAAGTATAACAGAGGAATATTGTAGGGTTTTGTATTTTTTAATTAGGGTGAGTGTGGCAAAACAAACCAGTTGAGAATTCTGTAATACCAGGCAGAAATGGGGTAAAGTAAGGACAGAATTAATAACCTTGACTTTGAACTTCCTGATTTTGGTCAGTGCCATGTGACAATGGTAAAGAATCACAGAGTTGCTTTCTTCTAACTCTGAATAAAGAACTTTTTCCCCTTATTCTAATACAACCCCCTAAAGCTGCTCTCTCTTTCATTACTGTAGAACTTCTGCCTAGAACTTTCCCTAGCCCCTTCCTGATATAGATTTAAAGAAACATTATATATATCTTCACAGTCAGCCTAATATAGAATCTGATCACTCATTCCCATAGGAAAAGCAATTGGTAGGAAGGATTTCTCCCTAAGGTTTCTGCAGTGTTTTCTCTTGACTTGCCCCCAAAATCATGAGATTTTTTGTTTTGTGCTTTATTTATGATACAATTCAGGGACTCTGTCTATATATAGCCTACGACTTCTGCTGTTTATGAAATTGCTCTATCATGGAATGCCTCAATGTGTAGTGAGTCAACTATCAATTGACAGGGCTGTGTCATGTATCTGCCAGACAAGGGACAAAGGTGGGTTGCTAAACCTTAATGGAAAAAGAAAAGGAGTACTTGTGGCACCTTAGAGACTAACAAATTTATTTGAGCATAAGCTTTCGTAAGCTACAGCTCACTTCATCGGATGCATTCAGTGATGAAGTGAGCTGTAGCTCACAAAAGCTTATGCTCAAATAAATATGTTAGTCTCTAAGGTGCCACAAGTACTCCTTTTCTTTTTGCAAATACAGACTAACATGGCTGCTACTCCTAAACCTTAATGGTCACCTATTCTCGTGGAAATCTCTTGGGACAATGGGTTGGCCGAAGGTCAGAGAACTAGTTCCTCCAACTTCTCTACAGGGAGTGGGGAAGTGGAGAAAGGAAAATTCCCAAACAGGACAAATGGATAGATGTGACAAAGCAGGGGCTTTAAAAAGTCTCACGGAGGGGAACAAAAGCTCAGGCTGTTGGAGGGAGGAGCAGGAGAGAGGGGGCAGCTTTCATAACAGAGGAGACCTTGTTTAACAGTGGGACCAGCTCAGGTCAAAAGAAGCTGACTTGGAGCTTAAAGAGAGAGAGAGTGTGTGTGTGTCCATGATAGGGAGGAGAAGCCATGAGCTTCAGGAGAAGGATCCTGGATACCCAGAGGACTCTGTCCTGAGCCCAGAGAATACTCCAGAGTGGTGAGGAAACTGAGGTGGGGAACTGTGTACAGGTAATTTTGTCTAAATCTGCATATCTTCTGTGCTAAATAAAGAATAATTTTGTTCAGAAACCCTTAAAAAGTCTGTGTCTGTTTACTTTACCTACCACATACCCAGGAAAAGATTAACATACATTTAGAGTTCCCACAAGACTGGAGCTCTGGGATGGGGTGTACTTAGCTTACTAAGGAGCTTGACTAGTCAGCACTGGTCCTAGGGGCAGCTGGGCTGTGTTGCCTCATTTCAGCGAAGGGGTAACAGACAGAGTGCCTGTGTCTAGGAAATGTGCCAGACAGGCTCAGGGAAGAAATAGTACTGGAGCCTAGAGAAACCCAGGGAAACTTAAGAACACATGGTCCTAGTATGGTGTGACACAGACAGCACCCAAGTGAATGCTGAGCAGAAAAAGCTCTATCAGGACTGGGTGTGACAATCTGCCTTCTTGTTTTGAACCTTTCAGTTTTGGGTTTTCAAGCTCTCCTCCACTACCATCAGGGCTAGAGACTCTTTTCAAATGAAAACTGAGATTCTCATATGACCACATGACTCCAGGAGCTAGGGCTTTACACAAGACCCCAACATCATGACATTCAGGATAAAATTGTGAGAGCTTATAACACTGGTTGTCTGCTGCCGCATAGACTGTGGGGCCCACCCAGTGCCCCTGCAGATCCTGAGATGCCCATTGATGTAGGGATATCAGCAGGAGGCCAGGGCTCAGGCCCCTTGCCTCCACGGTTCGGCTCTGTTTCCTTGGCAACACCTTCCCCTACAATGAAGTCATGCTGCCAGGGCTCCTGCAGCCAATGGCTCCTCCTGGAAAAAAGGAAGTAAATAGAGGGTAATATAGGCTGTATTACACCTCTGTCCTTAGCTGCGGTGGGCTGGTGGCAAGATGATGCACATCCCTTCCAGCCCTTCTCCTGGTCTAACCCACAGCCCATTCACTCCATGCTCTCTTCCTCCTTTGCAGAACCTGGCAGGCTCACGGGGACGATACCACACATAGGTGACTAAGCACTCCTTCCAGGCAGAAAAGAGGAGGTTGTGTGTGGAGGTGCCTCTCTGTGTGTATGGATCTAGGAACCATGCCAGGGCCCACCACTTTTTTTTAAGTGGCCTGTGAAACATCTTTCTGCAGTGATATATGCTGAATGTTCCCATTAATTAGGTTAGGAGCGCATTCAGTGGGCACACACAGATGGCTCTGAAATCACACCAATGCAGTGATTATTTACATAGTGATAGCACGCACAGCATGGTAGGTGCTTGGCCCCAGAATTCAGCATTGTGGGATGGCAGAGCTACCCAGGAAGACCCTGTAGTCTAGCATGGTGTTCTCCCATACATAGCACGTGAGAAGTGGTAGAGCGGGATTCGCTCAGGGGCCAAGAGGCCTAGTGGCCAGGTTGTGACCAAACTGTCTGTCTGAGTCTTGGGATGGCTCTTCCAGGCAACCCAGGGGGCCCAGCAGCCAAATCACAGTTTGTGTCCCACCTCCCCCTCCCACTGGAGCCCTCTGGGGTCTCTCTGGTGGCTCGGAAAGGAGGAAAGAAGAGAGGAACCGGGACCCTCCCTCTCCACCAAGTCCTGGTCCAGGGCCTAAGGGCAGAGAGCAAGGGGTAGCTCAGTTCCTTCTGGCTGCTACTCCAGACCAGCCTCCGCTGAGCTGCTTCCTACCTTCCCTGTTTTCCCTTTGGCTTGGGGCATGGACCCAGCCTTCTGCTTGCTTCAGAGTCCTGTTGCTCCCATGCTCAGGGAGAAGGAAGGAACAGGAGAGGGGGTCAGGCTCCCAGCCAAGCCTTACTGTCAGTCCCAGTCCTTCCCCTGTAGATCAGTGGTTCTCAAAGCCGGTCCGCTGCTTGTTCAGGGAAAGCCCCTGGCGGGCCGGACCGGTTTGTTTACCTGCTGCGTCCGCAGGTTCGGCTGATCGCAGCCCCCACTGGCTGCGGTTCGCCGCTCCAGGCCAATGGGGGCTGCGGGAAGGGCAGCCAGCACTTCCCTTGGCCCATACCGCTTCCCACAGCCCCCATTGGCCTGGAGCGGCGAACTGCAGCCAGTGGGAGCCGCGATCGGCCGAACCTGCAGACGCGGCAGGTAAACAAACCGGTCCGGCCTGCCAGGGGCCTTCCCTGAACAAGCAGCGGACCGGCTTTGAGAACCATTGCTGTAGATCACTCTGTCTCAGTGGCTACAGCCTATCTGCCTTCTTGGAGCCTCCTTCATTCCCCCCTGGGCTGGGCTGGGACACCCTTTTAAGCAAGGGGAGGTGCCTTCTTGGCCCAACACTGATCCACCACTCCTAAGTGTAGAAGTTTACACTCCATCAGACGTAGTTTAACTCTACATCGTGGAATCTTAAAGGATTTTAATTTAACCATAATTTTATATCCCAAATGGGTCCGGAAATGGGTATTACATTATCATATCAGCTAATTAAGAAATCAGTTGTCCTTCATGACTGCCTGCATTTATCTGAACCACAAGTTCAGATATCCTGAATGAGGCTATCCTGCATGAGGTTAGAGTAGACAATCAGTATATGCCATACTACATACTGCAACATGGGTAACTGATATAAAATGAGATTAGTGATGGCCTGAGACACAACAATTTAGAACAGGTTCCAGATTTTGAATACTGCAAAATTCAGGAGTATTTGGATCCAGGGCTTTGATTCTGTGCAATGTGGGGCTAGCAGACAGCTGTGGAATTTGGAAGGGGATTCTTGAAACGCCCCTTAGCTCCAGTACAAAGCTTCCGGGTGTTCAGATCAGGATTTTGGCAGTGTCCTATTTTTAATTCATGCAGGGGAAGACAGAGGTCAGAGGAAGAGTAAAGACACATAATCTAATTTTCATTTCATCCATTAACCATGCATGATTCCAAATAGCCATTTAAGAAGGTGGTATTCTAAAGAGATCTCTGCACAGACAGGGAAAAATTCTGTGTTGTTCTTTTGGTTTGAGTGCGTCTCCTAGTAGCCCCCTCCCCACATACACCACCTGCATACATGTGCCCTGGGAACAACTACATTCCATTGCTGCTTCCCCAAATCCTTTTGTTCAATCTGCAATGGTTGGGTGCACATCTAGTATCATCCCTCACAATTCAAGCAGAAAAGAGCAGCTCTGCAATTTTAATTCCACCTGATCATGAAGTTCTGAGTAAGGGCACAATTGCCAATATTACAGCTTCACAAATAGGGACACAGACCTTGGGCGAGAGAAATTCACTGTGTCTGGAGGAATACAATTAATTAAAGACACCCTTCTCCACACTTCCGCTGCAACCTGTCAGTCTCCCAGTGCCCTCCTCGGAAACCCCTCTCTTCGTGCTTAATGTGAAGAGACTTAAAATGAAAAATAGGAGCATCTGTCCCAGGGGTGCTGGGGCAAGAAGGCTTTTGACATCTGTGGGTAGGGGAAGGAAAGGTGCCCACTCACTCCCTCCCTCCTCCCTGGCCAGCGTTAACTAACACACTAGTAGCCACTGAAGCCTTGTCTACACTATGGCTCCTACTGGTGCTACTACCAGTGCAGCTGAACTGGTTGTAACACCCAGGGGAATTCTTTGTTAAAATGCCCTAGTGTAATCTCAGCCAAAAAGTCTCTCTGTAAGGGTTAAGAATGGTCTAAATGAGGTGGACTGAGGACCAGGGCAATGAGCAGCGCAAAGAAACTGGTCAGGGGCAATGAGTAGTGTGGAGTAAATATGTTGCCTCTTCATGTCTCACAGCTATTTAATGGGAGTAGATGTCACTTCCACTCCTACCAAGGACTGGTAAGTGATAAGTAAGGGCTTAAAGGAGCATCCTGAGGGGTGTAGGAGGAAATGCTCTGCAAATTTTTTTTCACCCTCTTTCATTCCTCCCCCAGGAACATCATCACAGACACTAAAGGCCACATTTTCAAAAGAGCTTTCTGATTTGGGTGCGTCAATTTTTGGTGCCACTTAAAGATACTTTTGTTTTGGGTAACAACCACTTTTCACAATTCTGGCTTAATTTCAGTCTGAAGAGAAAAGGTTAGGAGTTTCTGCACTGTCAGTGGTGCTCTGTCTATTGTTTAAAAGAGGCAGCAGCTGAGAAAGAAGATGAAACTCACCCTTCCCCCCCCGCCCCCAGAGCTAAGCAAAATGTCTCTGCAACATGTTAAGCGCCTGGAAGCCATACTGGTTCAAACTGGCTGCTGGGAGGCATGAAGGGAATCACCTTGTGCTGGAGTTGGACCAGGAGATGAATATATAGCAAAGTATTTACTGAGAATTGATTGCAGCTGTGCAGTAAAGGAGCAACCCCATCAATTTGTTCCCATAAGGCTGCTGGTAGTCACAGGACTGAGTTGTCACGGCCACAGATTGTGAAACCTTCTGCTAGTTATATCTGAGTAGATTTATTCAATTTAGTCACTGAATATAACATGTTCCCAAAGGGTTTAGAATCTGGATAAAGTTGTTCCTAGTTTAGATACTGAAATCTTCGTGTAGAACCTTTTCATATTAGTTAAATCTTTTTCATCTGTTTAGGACACTACAGAAGGCTGTATGATAGTTTTGCTGCTTCAGTCCAACATTCTGAGAGAAAGAGAAATTTTTAATTTCTAATTTTATAAGTGACCTAATTGAACACTGTGACTATGTGAGGTTTCATCTGTGCATATTACCATTCCACACCACTGCAGATCAAATGCTGTTGTAACAACTGTGTCACTGGGAACATGGGCTGGATTTGGTATATTGTCTCTCAGGATCAACCCCCTAAAATATTAAGAGAGACTAAAGCATAAGCGCAGTTCTCAGATACCTCCCCCCGCCCCGACTGAAAATGTTAAAATATTTGGTTGGTATAATAGGAAAATTATCACAGGGGAATATACTAGAGTAAATAATACAATATAACGTACAATGGTCACAGGCAAGTTATAGTATAGTATAGCTTACAATATTAGATTCTTCTAACATGGTTTATTCTGCTGCTTTTCCTGTCCATTTGAAGAACCTGGATACAGTTTTCAGCCTTATTTGCTCATTGCTGATTCAGTGTTATTTAACTGTGCCCCTTTGTTTTCTGTATAACCAATTGGATTAACGGTCTCCTGGCAAATGTCATTGTCTCTTATGAGTACCTATGGATGAGTGCATCTAGGATCACAGTAGTTAGACAGGGCTCAAAAAATCCACTTACCCCGGGCGAGTAGAAATCTTTTCTGGATCACTACAATCAACTTCTGCAGAATCTAAACTTCCTTTAAAATAAAAATAATAATGGGCCAGATTCAGTGGTGTAACACGCATTTACAACAGCTGAGAATCTGGTCCTAAGTCTCTAAAGGTATGTCTACACTGCAATAAAACCCCTGCGGCTGGCTTGGGTCAGCTGACTTGGGCTCATGGTCTTGCACTCTAGGGCTATAAAACTGCAGTACAGATGTTCGGGCTCGGGTGTCAGCTAACACTGGCCAGCCGTGGATGTTTTATTGCAATGTACACATGCCCAAACGCTCATGGCTGTGAAGAAAGCCTTCCAAAAATGAACCGAGTGTAAATTGATTATGTGATGTCATCCAAAGTCTTCACTGGAACTGCTTCAGCGTGCTGACTTTGTGGAGGGCCCACTTACCACCAGTGTTAGGTCTCTGGGGAGGAGGGGCTCCAGCTGCTGCTGTTAGGAGTAGGTTGCCCTGGGGGTGGCCATGTTGGATAAGGGGCTGCTCTGGAGTAAGGGCCATTAGGGGAAGTACCACCACACGGGGCCCAACTACTCCAGCAAAGCGCTCTCCCTGTGCGTATAGGGCCCTGGGCAACATGATACTGATGCTCCACTAGAAAGCTCTGTGTCCACCACAGAGTTCAGCCAGTGGTTTTCAGGACCAAGAGGTGGGAATATCTGACCAGTGGGAGATCAGTGGGTAGGAGGCAGTATGACTCAAGGCACTGGCATATTTCAGTCCGGTAAGTAGGGATAGTCCTTGCACTAGTAGGTGTTGGGCATATTTTTCAAGCTGTGGTGGCTACTAATGGAAATGACATTACATTTTTGAATTCACACTCTGGTAATCATGCCTATGTTGTCCTATAGATTAGATATTAAAGTGAAACCAAAGACCTAGAAGATCAATGTAATGGTACAGAAAACATTTGAAGCCACAAATGAAATCTCTGCTATACCTATGAGATAGCCCTGTGCATCTCTAGCAACATTTCCTATAACTAAAAGTCCCTGGAATACACCAACACCTTGCAACATGTGACACTGGTCAGTTTTAATCCCCTGATCCTGCAACAATTTATGCACATGCTTAACTCTGAGTAGTCCCATTAACTTCACAGGGACTCCTGGTGTGTAAAGTGAAGCACATGTGTAAGCCTTTGCAAGACTTAGTCCCTGGACAGCAGAACTGAAGTTGTGTGTTTTCTCCATTGGCTCCTGCAAGAAGGCAGTAAATATAGATTTTCTGTAGGAAACAAAGTTCTGTAAATGTGCACAAACTTTTGGTGGATTGGATACTATTATGACTAATGCGTGCACACAGCAGGGCAATGATGAGTACCCCGAAAGGCCAAATAATAAAGATGTAAGGGGAAATTTTCAAAGGCACAAATGGGAATTGGAGGCCCAAATCCCATTGACGTTCAGTGGGAGTGGGATGCCTCACTGCCCTTTCCACCTTTTAGAAATCTCCTCAAAAGCCATGAGAAGAAGACTGTGTGTTCTGACAGACTGTACCTGCAGTCAGGAGGACAGAGGAAGAGTGGAGCCACTTGGTCAATTTTAGCCTCTTTATTAAATACCTTAACTGCATCTTGAGCCAAAATACATACAGGGAAACCCTCTGATGCAAACCCTGATAAACTAATATACCTAAAAAAGAATGACCTTCCAATCTTACTGAAAGACAAGCAGCTTTTGATAAATGGTGTTTTAAATGAATACAATTGTGTGCCAAACCAAGATATAGTTCATAAAGAGCTGTTATGAGAGTCCAGTGGAAAGAATAGCATTCTGTTGTTGTTTTTGTTCACTTGCTTGATCTACAGGAAGCAGCAGACAGCTGAACTCTCAGCGGTTTGATCGGTTTTTCTTCTAAGTAAGAGTGCTTAGCAAACTACACATTGTAAGCAATGCCAGGGTGAACAATCCAAGCTCTGTTAATACACTTTTGGATTTTGACAGGGACCTCAACAACATGGAATAATCCTCCTCAATTTATTGAAGAAGCCCCCAATTTCGAAGTTTTTAAACTATTAGTGGCTGATCACTTGCAACAAATATGCTGCTGCTCCTCTGCTAATGATTGCATTTTTAAACATTCATGATAAATAGGGCCCTACCAAATTCATGGCCATGAAAAACACGTCACGAACTGTGAAATCTGGTCTCGCTCTATGAAATCTGGTCTTTTGTGTGCTTTTAGCCTGTACTATACAGATTTCACAAGGCTAGACCAGCGTTTCTGAAATTGGGGGTCCTTACCGAAAAGGGAGCCGCAGAGAAGTCGCAAGGTTATCTTAGGGGGGGTTGCGGTATTGCCACCCGTACTTCTGCGCTGAATTCAGAGCTGGGTGACCAGAGAGCAGCGGCTGTTGGCCATACCATGCTACCCTTACTTCTGCACTGCTGATTTCAGAGCTGGGTGGCTGGAGAGTGGCGGCTGCTGACTGAGGGTCCAGGTCTGCAGGCAGCAGCACTGAAGTAAGGGTGACAATACCATACCATGCCCTCCTTACTTCTGCGCAGCTGCTAGTGGTGGCTCTGCCTTCAGAGCTGGGCAGCTGGAGAGCAGCAGCGGCTGCTGGCCAGCTGCCCAGCTCTGAAGGCAGCGCCGTCAGCAGCAGCACAGAAGTAAAGGTAGCAGTACCGCAACCTCCCCTACAATAACCTTGTGACCCTCCTTCCCCCCTCAACTCCTTTTTGGGTCAGGACCACTACAATTACAACACCATGAAATTTCAGATTTAAATAGCTGAAATCATGACATTTATGATTTTTAAAATCCTATGACTGAAATTGACCAAAATGGACCGTGAATTTGGTAGGCCCTAATGATAGAGGCCATTCTGTGTGTGTAAAGAAGATGTCTACTGCTGCTTTTCTCAGGGACACCATTGAAAATGAGTGGGGTAGTTCCTGCTTAAGTATTTCAATCCAATTTTAATATTTCCTCCACACTGTATGAATCTAGAACAATAATACAGTCCTATTCGCAAAAAAGAAGCAAGTGATGGGTGGGAAAAGCGTACTGAACTTGCGCAGAAGGCAATGTTTTTAAAATTAACATAACCGCTATTTTAATTTAAAAATACAAAAAGAAAACCAACAAAAACAGTAAAAAAAAGACCAGCTCAGAAGAAGCCTCAACCTCTCTTCAGAACAACTTACAAGCCTCAGCTTCTCACAAACCCTTCTGTTAAACAAAGGCTCATACAGTGTTGTAGCTAGGTCAGTCCCAGGATAAAAGATACTACCTCACTCACCTTGTCTCTCTAAAGGCTGATAAATACATTTTAATATAAATAAAACAACTAAAGCAGCTAAACCTAACGGTTGCAAAGGTCCTTGAATCTCTCACAAGTCTTAATTTTGTATTTGACACTTAGATACTATGGTGATGAGCTCAACAGAAATATATAAAATAAGAAAGAAGAAATGACAGACTGAGCTTCACAGCTGACCAATGACCATCCAATTCTAAAATTCATAATCCTATTTTTTTACGGATGAAAAAAAAAAAGGAAACAAAATGTTGTTGGTCTTGGCCATCTGTAATGCCCAGAGGGGCCAAATGGATCTGACAAAGAATTTCAAAAATTTATTCTGCTCCCAGACTGAGACTTTGTGCTTAGCTCCTGTCACCCAAATCCAAGTGGTTTTATGCACACACTCAAAATATCTTGGTCCTGATTCTTCACTGCATTACACCAGTTTTACAGCAATGATTCCATTAAGAATCAGGCACTGCGTAAGAAACAATCCAGCCTCTAGCCTTGTTTTCCCCCCTTGAATAAAGCTGTTCTTCTTGGTTTTGGCTTGATTATTTTCTATTGTCACAATTAAAACCTATTCAATGTTAAGTGTTTTATTTATTTTAGTTGATTTAGTAATGGCAGGGAGAGATGTAGGCGTGTACACTGTTTGTCCAACTTTTTCATCCCTCAGACTAGTTTATAAGTGAAAAGCCCTGTCTCACAGATGCTGTTTGGGACCCCTCCAATGCCCCAGTGCTAGGGTCACAAAATATTTCATTCTACACACCACCAGAAAGGGCTTGGTGGATCACTGCTGATCCCTGGATCAGACCAGCAGACAGTAGTCTGGAGGTCGGAGCAGAGAACTGGGAATCTGGAATTCTTGAGTACCAACTCTGACACTGACTCTCTCTTTGGCTTTAGGCAAGTCACTAATGCCCATATTTTCAAATATGTCCAATGATTTTCATTGTTTGAATTTTTTGGTGCCCAGTTTGAGCAACTGAAGGCCAGATTTTGCTGACAGCAGTTAAAGTTGTGGGTGCTCAGCACTTCTGAAAATCAGGCTCAAGCTGGTATCCAAACACTAACACACCTGAAATCATTTTGGAAAATGGTAGCCTGAAACTAATTACCTCAGTTTCCGAAGTGCATAATGGCAATAGCACATATGGGGTTTGGGGAGGCTTAACCTTCTTCCCTTCAAGGTATATGTGCAAGCTGGAAAGATCAAATAGTCAAATGTCTTATAAAATCACAAAGAAAAAAGAAAAAGAAAATCTCAAGGTTTTGTTGCATGTGCTGCTGTAGACAAGCCTGAATGATTCCTTCCGTTCTACTGAGCTGTTTTCTTTAATGATCAACACATACAATGTGCTATCTACATAACACTTCTGCAACAACCACCTCCAATGGTTTACTGTTCCTGTTCTAGGCCACCCTCATTCCTTGACATCTTCACTCAGTTACACACAGCACTGTTTGGCAGCAGATGACCAAGAATTCACTGCTATAATAGGGATTCAGCCCCTTTAATCTACACTTACTAAATCTACACTCTACAATCTACAATCTACACTCTACAATCTACACTTACCAGCAGCATGCACTTACTCTATGCTCCATTAGGGCACTGGGACCTTACTGGAATTATTCTGTCCCAGAGTTAAACTATATGCAGTCTTATTTTCTTGCCTGGGATATCTTAAAGGCTAGGACTTTGCTGCTACAATGACGGTAATTACCCAATTCACTAGGACTAAGAACTGAACCACTCAGTTAAAGCAAGTTCCACAAACAAATTCTTTGCTATGCCAAGGCACAGGCTCTGATTTCCTAACCTCAGAATGTTATCTGGCTACAGTATAGGATTACCATTAGCTCCATACGTCTGTCCTTACAGCAAGGTCACTCTCATGCCATATGGTACCTGAATAACCTTCTTCCTTTCAACATTTTTTTTTAAACTCACACTGTTCATTTGGAGAAGCTTGGATTCCCTTGGCTTTCAAAATCTGCCGACAGCCTTGTGTATTAGCAATGCAAAGCAAAGAGGTAATGGCGGGGAGGGGGGTGTGTGCTGAAAACCAGTTGAGATATAGAATGTCTTCAGGGTACTCGGCTCTTAAATACTAACAAACATCATGGAGGGTTTATTTAATTTCCCTTTTCCAAACAGAGGCCCTGATTCTCCTCTTACACTGGTTTTACATCTATTTACTCCTGAGTTGTTACTCAGGTTGGTAAAAAGAAAAGGAGTACTTGTGGCACCTTAGAGACTAACCAATTTATTTGAGCATAAGCTTTCGTGAGCTACAGCTCACTTCATCGGATGCAGGTTGGTAGTTACTCCTGAGTTGGACCAGTGGAAGGAAGGCTAGAATCAGACCCAGAAAGTGCAGATTAGGCTCTGCAGGGGCAGGGGACTAGTGTAAAGAGTAATATTATTACTACACAGAAGGAGTCTGTACAGTTTGTTACAGCAGGGAGGGTCTTTTGTTAAACTCGCTTTCACAGAATTTCCTCCAGTGTGGGCCAGTGCAGACAGAAAATGGGGCTGTTGTCTCTAGCATTGTGTTAGGAAAAAGGGGTCGTCAATCGTGGAAGTGACTGTTTCTCCCTGAGTGGAACAACACACAAAACAGCAGAACAGCTAGAGGAGGAGTTTAAATGACTGGGCTGCTCTTAGAATGGTGGTTGGTCTTACAGTGTATTAGAAGTTATTTTCCTCCCAAAGGCGCTCCAAGCACCTTACAAATTGAAATATAAACCATGCACAAAGATCACTTCATCCATCGTAAGGCAGTCTCTTCTGGTGAGAAATATACCAGCTGTTTAACAGCACACAGCAACACCAGCCAGTGCCATCAGCGTGTAGAACTGTACAATACACAGAAGGGGATTTAGTTTCTGCCCTAGGGTTTTATAATCTGAGGGCCAGACTGTGTGAATTACAGAGTTGCACTGTCCCAGGAGGAGCTCAAGGAGAAATTGTTCCTCAGGAGAACAGGCAGGCATCTCTCAATCAGGGTGGCATGGAGAGATCTGTGTGCTTCCAGAGAGGCTGATATTGTTCTGGCCCTTAATTAGACACGCAAAACAGTATAAACAAACACTAGATGATTAGATGCAGTTAGGCTCACGATGAGCACAGCATCAGAACCTACGGGCTTGTACACATTACCACTTACGTCGGTATAACTTATGTCGCTCAGGAGTGTGAATAAGCCACCTCCCTGAGTGACATAAGTTACACCGACCTATGAGCCAGCGTGGGCAGCGCTTCTCCCACCGACACAGCTACTGCCTCTGACGGAGGTGGTTTTATTATGCCAATGGAGAGCTCTCTCCTGCTGGCATGGAGCGTCTTCACCAGGTGCGCTACAGCAGCACAGCTGTAGGCTTCTAGTGTAGACTAACGCTAAGCAGAACAGAACAGAATCCAAAATGTTCTTTAAATGTCATTTCCACCTCTTCCTTTGGGGAGTTAATGCTGAAAGCTTTAGTTTGCTTTAAGGAAGGGTCTGAATTAAGTCAAGGTGGTTGTTAGGCACACAAGAGGGAGTCTGTTTCAAGCACAAGGGGCTATAGGAAAGACAGTATGAAGGCAAGAGTGAGAAGAGGATACAAATAGGTGTTGGGGGGAGGCTTGTGTAGCAGGGAAGGACCAAGAAGAAATGACAACAGAAATGCAGATAAGACAAGAGTGAGGCCCAAATTTGATGGTGAGGATTCACGCTTGAACTAAATGCAGGACGCGAATGGAAACACTACACAGCCACCCAGGGGAATAAGTGAAGAAGACAGTAGCAAATTGAAACTATAAGGGAAATTTAGTGACTGTTCCCTTTCCAGCTGAAGATAATGAGAGATTTTCCATCAGGTTCAAAGGGAGTAGGATTGGCAGGCTTTTGGGTAAGAATATCTGACTTGGACTGAGGCCAGGACAGGAGGGCAAACATCAGTCCTTTATAAAAAGTACTATGGGCTCTATGATTCACTTTTAGATTTAATCCCCCCAAAATGACCATTTGAGCAGTACAATGCCCGCTAATGCCACGAGGGGTGGCGCTCTGGTTCAGTATAGACTCGGAGGAAAGGGGGACACCAGCTGAATCATCAACATGGCTTCCTGCAGCACACAGGTCTTCCTTAAGGCAAGTCCTACCACAGTGCCAGATGCTACTAGCCTTCCATAGCTTGTGCAACCTGAAAAGACTAGCACCAAGTGGTAAGGCTGCAGTAGAGATCTGCCACTCCACAAACCTGACAAACTCCAAAACAGCTTTGGAGAGCTCACATCCCTACAGTGTTTAATTGGTCACACAACTCCACTGAAGTCAAGGGAGATATGATAGTGAATACCTGTCCCCTGATGCAAACATACACAGCTTGACTTCCTGACTCTCCCATTTTTGATGCACAGTATTAAGCCTCCATCACCTTCATGATTTGCAGGCATATCAGTGGGATTGCCCACGATGAGGTGGTGGGGATAAGTGGTAAGTCAGGAAGATGCTGGCCCCACTACAAGATACCATGCATTCTGCATGATTAAAAGTTAACAAAATGCAATCACATTAAAAATGATCATGAAGTGCACCATGATTTACTGACCAAATAAATGAGAAATTTATCTGAATAAAATAGTCCTAGACTTACTGCAGTGGCAATACATGATGAATTCCTGATTCTGAGAGGACCATCTCTTGCTATTGGATGACATATATACATTGATTTTTATAACAACATCAATTAGCATAATGGTATCTCCACATATATTACATAAGGTTTTCCCTTTGCAAGAGAAAATTATTGCAAGCCTGCAGGTCCAAAGTTGCAAAGAGCAAGGAAGGAAAAAAAGGATTGCAAACAGAATCTTTGTCTTTGATTATGTATATCAAAAGTCCCACCCCCTGGATTTTATGTAATTTTGAAGGCACAGGAGCAAAGTTCAAGGAAGTGCAGGCATCGTGCAGTTAAGTGGCACTCATAGAGGTTTGGTTCTTACGTGGTTGCTGAGCTAATTTTGTGAGGAAGGAAAAAAATTACAAAGAGGACTCTAAGAACTCGAGAAAAATGTTTCTCCAGTTTCATTCACACACACACAGGGAGTTAGACTATGCAATCCTTAGTTGCACAAGTAGTCCCACTGATTTCACTGGGATTACTTCTGTGCATAAGTGCTTGCCAACATGAAAAAGGAATGCACAATCCAGCATAGGGACAGTAAAAGTCGTGGGGTAAATTGGGAAAATGAACAATTTAGGGGAAGAGAGAGGGAGATTTTCCAGTTACCTGGGAATCAATCAACTAAAATTATCTTTACTTAAATAAATCCCTGATAGGCGATAAAAACCACACAGAAAAGAAAATAGTACATCACTGTTCAGTACTCATGGAAGTGTTGGGAATTCAAGCCAATTACCTAATGACTTTCCAAATCTCCATATCCTTCCAGAGAAAGAAACTGCTATGAAAACCTGAGGATTTGCATGATAATTGTTGTTCATGGCTGAAGGCTTGTCTCCATTAAGGCTTTTTACAATGCAAACACCACGCTCCAGTCACCCTCCACACAGTGCCGATGTTCTCACCAGGATACACCACGGCTTGCACCAGTGCAGCTTATAGTGTTCTGAAAAACCCGTAATGTAGAGGAGCTCTAAGTCTACACTAGCCGACTTCATAGCCGTAATTCACTACTGGAGCCAATCCATGAATAATAGCAATAGTGCATGCTAGAGTGTAGACAGGGCACAGGTACTTCTGCCATGGTGTCATCTAAACTGCATAGTGGTAAAAACACACAAACCCTGTTTACACTAGAGCTTCCAGCAGTGCTGGCACTACTTGGAGATGCACAAGTAGTGAATTATAGCTAAGAAATTTGCTAGGGTAGATAAGGACTATTTGGCTCTATAAACCCAGACATAGGCTATTTATAGCCAAATAGTCCTTATCTACCCTAGCAAATTTCTTAGCTATAGTTCACTAATTGTGCATCTCCAACTAGCATCAGCAGTGCTGGAAGCTCTAGTGTAAACAGGGCTTGTGTGTTTTGTATATATATGAATGTGTATGTGCATTTGTACTGAAATGGACAGGATACAAATTATAATAAAAATAATTAAAAGTAATGTTTGTTGGCACAAAATCATGGATTCACTCACTAGACAGAACTCTTCTCTATAAGAAACGAAGCAATCAGTGGGTTTTCCACGAGGGCAGTGGTGCAAGGAAACCAAGGATAAGGCAGAGTGGGTGGGGGGAGGAACAGCCAGGATTAGTATTTCAAATAAGAAAAAATTACAAAAAAGAATCGGGTCTGAGACATGACAAATGATGTCAGAATCACTATCAAAACAAAGTGAGAGGGAATTAAAAAATACGCTCAGCTGTGAGACTATTAAACTACAGTCAGAGAAAAATGATAGATGTGAAAAGGCACAGAGAGAGAGAGAGAGAGAGAAAGATCAGGTGAAAGAGCCTCTTCACAAGAACACAAATAGTGGTGCATAAATCTTCTAATGTAAGACAACAAAAGAAGCCAAATCAAACAATTAACACAAACACCAGTGACAAAAAACACGGATAGGGAAAGGGAAGGTGGAGTAAAGATCTGCTCACAAATCTGTTCTAGTAGTGGCTGGTGTGGGTAGAGGTTTGAACAACACTCGAGTGAAATGTTTATGAATAATAAGAGGTCTGTGTTCAACTGGTCTTTATGTGACTGCACACACCCAGTGGGAAGTATTCTGGTTGAGTGACTATGCGTGTCTGTGCGTGCAAGCACACACACACAAAAAAGAAAGCGAGTGAGTGAGGAGTGGAACTTTTCTCTCCCAGGGAGTAGAGCTGTAAGGGCCTCTCCATTTTTCATGGGTCCCTTTCTCCTAGCGGCTGTGCTTTCTTTCTCCCTCCCCCCCGTCATTGCCATGGCTGCATTGTGACTGACCTTGAGCCTTTTCTGCTGCTTCATTAGCATCAAAATCGTACGCTCACAATGCATCTGCCACGTCTACCATTCGTAGCCAAAACAACCTCACTCAAGCTGTGACTGGGTCTGCAGGTGACACCTGTGCCCATTTCAAGGGTGCCCTTGGAAAACATCCTACCCTTTATGTAATCAGAGTCAATGATTTTTTTAGAGTAATAGAGTTAGTGCTTCTCTAAGCACTGGGCAGAACTGGAGATGTAATCCCATTGTTATCTGCAAAGCAGGTGCAGTAACTGAGCAAGGGAAATAGAAACTTTTGAATCACCACTGTCAATGTATCATGAATTTGGTCATAGAAAAGACTGCTCTGTGCCCAGACGATGGGAATAGCTTGTCTGTCTGCCTAGTGCTGGATCGACCGTTCTGGTGACTGAAATTTTCTGTTTATCCTTAAAACAGGTACAACATGTTCATATGACATGCAAGCCTTCTAAGACCACCCTCTGAGTGTGCCACGCCATACCATCCTGTATTTCCCGCAGCTCCCCTTGGCCGGGAACGGTGAACTCCGGCCACTTGGAGCTGCGGGCGGGCGTGCCTGGGGACGGTCAATGTAAATAAACTGTCTCACGGCCTGCCAGCGGATTACCCTGATGGGCTGTGTACAGCCATAGGTTGCCCACCACTGCTCTAAACAGCCTTTCTTTGGGCCCTTAGCACTTGTGGGGTTAATTTATGCAAAAACCTTCCCATGCCCATAACAAGTCCTAAAACCACAGTGCAGACAATACACCAGAATCTGCTCAGGTGCCCCTCATCCCCCACTATGCCCCTGCTCTCCAGCTTCAGCCTTCTCTGGCCCTCAGGCTTTGGGTCTCTGGCTCTGAGAGCCAGCAGGCATCTCTCTCTACTGCCCTCAGCCTTCAGCTCTCTCCAGCCTTCTCTGGCCATAGCTCTCTGGCTCAGAACAGGCAGCAGGCTAACCCTTCCACTGACTTCCTTGCCTTCAGCCCTGTTCAGCCTCTTAGCACTAGTTTTGGCTCAGGAAGGTCAGCAGGCTAACCCATGCATTGGCTTCCTGCTAATTCCTTCCTCTGTTTTCACAGGGAGGGGCCTGTAGAGAGCTTTCTGCTCTCAACATCTTTCCCCGAAGAACTTCTCCAGGCTCCTGACAGCACCAACTCACCAGGCTGGCTTGTCAGCCTGCAACGGGCAGCATGCTCACTTCCTCATTACATCTCTCTCCCTCTTAAACTGTCCCTGGACTCTTTTATTATCTCCCAGGTGCTGCCCCACCCTCTTAATTGATCAGACTGGGAACACCTAATCTGGCACAGGGGAGCTGGACCTGCTCCATTTCTAGGGACCAGCCACCTTGTGACAAGTCTTTAAGGGACTTGTGATTGTTAAAGGTTTCAAGGTTTCAGAGTAGCAGCCGTGTTAGTTTGTATCCGCAAAAAGAAAATGAGTACTTGTGGCACCTTAGAGACTAACAAATTTATTTGAGCATAAGCTTTCGTGAGCTACAGATGCAGCCGATGAAGTGAGCTGTAGCTCACAAAAGCTTATACTCAAATAAATTTGTTAGTCTCTAAGGTGCCACAAGTACTCCTTTTCTTTTTTAAAGGTTTTAAGGTATCTTACTGCCTTCTAGGGCTAGAAACAAAGCCCTATACTATGGGAAATGGGAGATTCCATACTATCTAATGTATAAAGCTCTTATTTCTAGCCTTGAGGGATCAGGATTCACTGGACCAAGAATGTTGGCAGTGTAGTTTTTAGTGAGAAAGAAACATTTCTCTCACAGTTTTTCCTCTGTCTCATGACTGGTCAAAGACAATGATGGGACAACAAATATTTAATTCTATTTCCACTGGGCATCACAGTGTCTTGCACCAACTCCTGCAAACTGTGACCAGCTTTATCAGCTGCCACGAAAACTACAGTGCTAAGGAACAGATCCCCACCAATAAACAAATAAGGCCACAAAGAGAAGGAGCTGGGGAGGGGAAAGTAGGATGAGGGGCTAGAGAGGTTAGAAGTGGGGGGATCAGAGGGAGGAAGAAAAATGGCAGGGGAATCAAGGAAAGACAGAAAAGGGATTACAGAAGCAGAGAAACAACAAGGAATACAAAAAAACAGATCTTGACTGACTGCAGACTGACTGGACTCTAAGAACTGTACCTTAGAAAAATATTTCCCTTGACTGTGCATGTTGCACTAATGGTGCAGGAACTATCTTGGGAACTATTTCTTTCCTCCAGGCAATATTGAATATAAATATTAATTTAGAATGTAGATTCCTTCAAGGATGTTCTGCCTCATGCCTGTAAGCAGTAGAATGTCACAGAAAAAGGATACATTTCTCCAGGGCAGACATAACCTGCTTTTCAGGCTGACCTTTCTAAAATCTTTTGGTTTCTTTTTCTTAAATAAATTATGTTCTCTTCACTCTCTCCAAAGGGGATAAAGAAAAAAAAACTTAGAAATACTTTTATTGCTTAAAGTAGAAGTAGAGCATTTACCTGTAGTGAGGAACTGGGATAACACCTGACAAAACAATATTTTAACAGCACTGTATTTTCTTGAGCAGACTCAAAGATGAGACTGAGCTCCTGTAATGAGCACTGAATGCATCCGGTGAAGTGAGCTGTAGCTCACGAAAGCTTATGCTCAAATAAATTTGTTAGTCTCTAAGGTGTCACAAGTCCTCCTTTTCTTTTTGTAATGAGGAACAAATTCCTTTCCTGGGTGAGTGTGAAATGTCACTGAGGAACAAAGGCAAAACCTTAAAACAAATGTTTGGTGTAGTAGGCCAAGGAAAAATGAAGTTACTTCCCCCTCTGTAACTTGAGGTTCTTTGAGATGTGTGGTCTCTATCTGTATTCCACTGTGAGTATGCATGTGCCCAATTCACCCAGAGCTGGAGAATTTTGAAAGCAGTGTGTGTTGGTATGTGCATGTACCCTTGCTCTCTTCGTACCTCCAACCAAGGAGATAAAGAGCGGGGTGGACCAACCTTCTTTCCAGTTCCTTCCCTACCATGAATCAAAGATGATCTGAAGCAAAGTGGAAGGAAGCCAGGTAGTGGAATACAGATAGGGACTACATATCTCAAAGAACCTCCAGTTATTAAAGTAAATAATTTCCTCTTCTTTGAGTGCTGGTCCTTATGTGTATTACACTCTGGGTGACTGAAAAGTAGTTCTCAAGTAGGAGGAGAGTGCAAGGATGGAGATTGCAGAGCTGAACCAAGGACTGCCATGTCATTCGAAAGGAAGCATTAGCGGAGGAGTCCTGCACCAAAGGAAAATGCCTTGCAAGTATGTGACTGGAACTCCACAGAGCTGCTTTGCAAATATACATCTTGAAGCAATGTCATAGACGTGCTTGTGCTCTCATGGAAGGAGCCATCACCTGATGAGTGTGATAGAGATTAGACAGCTGATAGCTGAGCAAAATACAGCCCCAGATCCATTTAGAGATTCTTTGCAAGTTCATAAATTCAGACTCATTCATAGACTTTAAGGCCAGAAGGGACCATCATCATCTAGTCTGATCTCCTGCACATTACAGGCCACAGAACCTCACCCACCCTCTCCTGCAATGGACCCCGAACTCTTTCTGCTATGGCAATAAACAGTCTAGCAGATTTTCTGATTGTTTTTGTTCTTTGTGAGTAAAAGGCTAACACCCATCATATATTGAGGGAATGGAGCCTCCTTTCTTCTGAGGATGTGTGTGGTTTTGGAAAGAACACAAGTAAGTGAATTGAGTGGTTCAGGTGAAACAAACTACTTTGGGGGTGAATTTAGGGTGCAGACACAATGAAACCTTGTCTCTCTGGAATATGGTGTAAGGATGATTTGCCTCCAGTGCTCCAAGCTCACCCACTCTCCTGGCCGAGCTGATGGCCACCAAGAATGCAACCTTCATGGATTTGAGAGATGCCTATGTGCTGGGGTGCAGTTCAGACCAGTGAGAGGTTGTGTCATGACTTGTACGATAACCCTGAGTGTCCCAAAATGTTTCTACTACTTGTGGCTCCTCGCCTGGGACATACACACAGCCAGTAGTCAGTCTGCACTTTGGGTTCTATATACTATACGGCTCTTATTCGAGCACTTTGAATCCAACAGCCTCCTAGCAGTTATCACAGATGCAGTCTTATCTTTATCACACTTGGTTAATGTTAGCAGGTGACCCCAGCACATCTCCAGTCATAAACTTCCCCAGACCTGTGTGTTCTGTTATGTCTAGTCCTCTCCTGCAACATTCAGAGGAATAAGAAGATCCATTTGCTCCTTTAAGGAGACAAAACCCACCAGTTTCTCACTCACAAGTCTTCCAGCAAAATGGTAGCTGACCTCCCTTCTCAGTCAGAATCTCTTCCAATGGCCCATAGATGCTAGTTCCTTTATCTTCTTGGGTGCAAGAGATAACTTGGTGGTTTCTCCCCTTTCTTTTCTAGTTCAGTGCACCTTAGAAATGGATTCTTCTGAAGCTTATCCCTCAAAGTAAAGTTTATTCAAGCTGTGAAGAAGGCAACATGAGTCTGATGGTAAAGAAAGCTCCATGCTTTTTTTTCCCTCCCACTCATGTTTGCTAAAATGCAAATTGTTTCGTTTCCTGCAATCCCCTCCCAATGCTGTCTTGATGGGTCTGTTTATTACTTATATGTAAACTGAGGTAAAAACAAATTTCTTTATTTAGGATAGGTCTGTTTAACAACTTTTGCCTAGGCAGGGCTATGTGGTTTTGAACAAGTAACATCATTCGGGGGGAATTCATAACTTTACATATAATGTTGCTACATACATTTCACTATGACATTATTGATCAGTGAGTTATTAGTTTTCAAGTGACACCTCACAAAGTTTATTTTGTACAAAAAATATTACAATAATGTATAGGGTGTGAATACCAGGTGCTTTGACTAACAAGAAACATAGAATATCTAGCTAATGGTTCGAAGTGGGGATTACTGAGCACAGAAAGAATAAGATTCAAGTCCCACTGAGGAGTGATCTTTTTTACTGGAGGAAAGGTTTTGATTAGGCCTTTCCAGAATCTGTTAGTCACTGGGTTAGCAAAGATCAAATAACCCTGTGAAGATGGATGGAACACACAGATTGCTGCCAAGTGGACCCATACATAAGTGATGGACAAACATGTTGTTTTTAGGGGGAAAATATAGTCCAAAATAAAAGGAATATCCCCAGAAGCTGTGGAGATAAGTCTTTGTCACGCCCAGACAGAGAAACATCTCCGCTTAGTTAACTAACATCTTCTAGTGGAACCCTTTCTACTGTTGGTAAGGATGCCTTGAACAGCTTCAGAACATGATCATTCTAAGGCCAATAACCATCCAAAAACTACACTCAGAGATGGAGTGGTTGGGATGTTTGATTTTGACCTTCCCCTGAGTCAGGAGATTGGAAAAGGGCTCAGTGATGAGTGGTGGTGAAGATGATGTCCATAGAAGGCTTGGGAACAAAAACTGTCTGGGCCAGTTGGGAGTGATGAGGATGACCCCTCTCTGTCCTGACGAATCTGCCGTAAGACCCGAGAAAGGACTGGTAATGGAGGGAAGGCATAGTTCAGATGATCTGATTGTGAAAGAAATAATAGAGCAGGAGTGGGCAAACTTTTGGACCCGAGGGCCACATCTGGGTGGAGAAATTGCATGCAGGGTGGGGCTGGGGGTTGGGGTGTGGGAGGGAACGTGGTGTGCAGGAAGGGGCTCAGGGCAAGGGGTTGGGGTAGAGGAGGGGTGCGGAGTGTATGAGGGGGCTCAGGGAAGGGGGTTAGGGTGCAGGAGGGGTGTGGAGTGCAGGAGTGGGCTCAGGGCAGGGGTGCAGGGAGGGGTGCAGAGGGGAGGGGGTTGGGGTGCAGGAGGGGTGCTAGGTGCAGCAGGTGGCTCAGAGCAGGGGGTTAGGGTGCAGGCAGGGTGTGGCAGGGGGCTCAGGGCAGGGGGTTGGGGTGCAGGAGGGGTGCGGCAGGGGGCTCAGGGCAGGGAAATGGGGTGCAGGGTGGGTTCAGGCTCCGGCCCGGTGTCGCTTACCTGGAGTGGCTCCAGGATGGCAGTGGCACGCACCTGGGCCAGGGCAGGCTCCCCCTGCCCTGGCCCCGTGACGCTCCCGGAAGCGGCAGGCACCACGTCCCTGTGGCCCCTGGGAGGTGGTGGGGATGGTCAGAGGGCTCTGTGTGCTGCCCTTGCTTATGGGTACCTCCCCCGAAGCTCCCATTGGCTGCGGTTCCCCGTTCCCGGCCAATAGAAATTGCGGGGGCAGTGCCTGGAGGCGGGGGCAGCGCACAGAGCTCTCTGCCCCTCTCTCCCAGGGGCCGCAGGGACGTGGTGCCGGCCGCTTCCAAGTGTGGCATGGGGCCTGCAGCACCACGGCGGTGGCAATCCCACGGGCCGGATCCAAAGCCCTGAGAGACCAGATCCGGCTCACGGGCCGTAGTTTGCCCACCCCTGTAATAGAGCGTCACCCTGAGAATGGCATCCTAGGACTCCTCTGGAGCAATATATGCTGCATTTTCTGTTTGTCTGCAAGGTGAACAGATCCCTGTAGGGGGTCTCCCATAGAGCAAAAATATTGTTCACTACAAAGTCATATAACTCCCACTTGTCGTCAATAGCAAAACGTCTGCTAAGGGAATCCGCTAGCACGTCCTGGTTCCCTGAAAGATAGACTAGCGACAGGGTGATCTGATTGCTGATGCACCAATTCCATAGACTGACAACTTTTGCACAGAGGGGGATGGGTCTTGCTCCTCTTTGTTTGTTGATATAAAAGACAATCATGATATTGTCTGACGTTATGAAGTGTGGTGACCTTGAGTGAATGGGAGAAAAGCCTTGCAAGCCTTTTGGACTTCCCGCAATTCCAAAATATTGATGTGCATCATGGACTCTTGAGATATCCAAGTGCCCGGAACTGTGAAGTTGCCTATATGAGCTCCCCAATCTAACAGGGAGGGCTCTGTAATGATCGTCCTGCCCAGCGAGGAGGAAAGGAAGGGAACACCCACGGGTACCTGGTGGGGATTCTTCCACCATAGCAGAGATGATGTTACTTTGGTGGGAACAGTTACTATGACATTCATGGACTGCTGATTTGGTGAGTACAGTTTCAAGACAGACTTGCAGGCAATGAAGATGGAGTCTGGCAAATGGTGTGCATGAAGCCATATGACCCAGTAGAGAAACACAGATTCTGCTGTGCCTGAGGGTTGCTTATGACTTGGTCCATGAGGAGGACATTCATCTCCTGGAACCTGTTCATCGGCAAATAAGCTCTTGTCATGATTGAGTTTAGGGATGCTCTAATTAAGTCTAAAGTCTGCTTTGGGGTTTATGCTGACCCCAAGGAAGACAGGAGCTGAAGCATTACCAAAGTTGACCTGTAGGCTTCTTGATGCATCTTGGCAACAAGAAGCCAGTCGTCAAGACAGGGGAAGATGGTGAAGTCATGATGCTTGATATGATTTACTATTACAGAGAATACCTTAGTAAAGACCCTGGGCGTGGTAGTAAGGCCGAACGGGAGCACTCTGTATTGAAAGTGGTCGGAGCCCATCATGATTCTGAGAAAATGTCTCTGAGTGGGGTGAATATTTATGTGAAAGTATGTGTCCGTGTTGAGACCTGCAAACCACATGTCTTTTTCTAGGGATGTGATTATACATGCAGGTGATACCAAGCAAAACTTGAGTTTGCAAATAAAACAGCTGAGATGGCAGAGATCGAGACTGGGTCTCCAGCTGGCCTTCTTCTTGGGTACTAGGAACTACGTTGAGTAAAAACCCTTCTCTTGGTTCTGAAGAGATACCTGCTTTACTGCACCTTGCTGTGAGAAGAATTCTACTTCTTGTTTGAGACTCTCCTTATGAGAATGGCCATTAAAAAGGGGTGGGATAAGGAGTTGTGGAGGGTACAGGGAAGTAAACTCAATTGCATAGCCAGAATGGATGATGTTAGCACTCACTTGTCTGTTACTGCATTCCAGATGTGGAAAAAAAGAGTGCTAGATGACCCTCAAAGCATATATAGGAATCAGCAGGTGGTGGTATTATTGGTTTACAGTTCTCATGCTCCCATCAAAAATGATGCTTAGTATGGGTCTGGGGCTAGGATGCTGCTGCTGCCACAGAAGATGCAGGGTAATGGGACTTCTTAATCCTTTGCATCTACCATAAAGTGGTAGAATTGTTGAGCCATCAGCCCAGGCTTGTATGATTGCCTATGGAATTTCCTCTTCGGGGCGGGTATATATATTCTCAGGGAACGGAGGGTGGTCCTGGAGTCCTTCAGGCTGTATAAAGACTCATCTGGCTTTTGGTTAAACAGATGAGTTTCATCAAAGGGCAGTCCTCCACAGTGTTTTGGACCTCCCTGGGAAACCTCAAAGTGTGAAGCCATGGTTCTGGATGCATTATACTGGAAAAAGTAAAGGAGTACTTGTGGCACCTTAGAGACTAACCAATTTATTTGAGCATAAGCTTTCGTGAGCTACCGCTCACTTCATCGGATGTGTACTGTAGCTCACGAAAGCTTATGCTCAAATAAATTGGTTAGTCTCTAAGGTGCCACAAGTACTCCTTTTCTTTTTGCGAATACAGACTAACACGGCTGTTACTCTGAAACCTGTCATTATATTGGAAGTAACCATTGCCCTCGAAGATGTGTCTACTGCTGACTGAAAAGCAGTCTTGGCAACCATCTTGTCCTCTTCTATGAGAGCCTGAAATTGAGTTCTATCCTGATGTGGAAGATTGTCAGTAAAGTCTGAAATTTTGAATAGTTCAGGAAATCATATTGAGCAATCAGTGCGTGGTAGTTGGCTATCCTGAATGGAAGAGAAGACCCTTCCTTCCCAGCAAGTCGAGATGTCTGCCTTCTTTGTCAGCTGGAGAAGTTCAAGGATGTTGCTGTCTAGAGCGCTGTGGCAACCTGATCGAATAGTTAGAGCAGAATGGGAAAAAAGAAATTCCACCCCTTTGGCTGGAACAAAATACTGTAATATTTTTCTGCCCTCTTATAGGTAGGGGCACAAGTAACTAGCATATGCCAGACTGCTCTAGCTGGCTCCAGCATGGCTTTGTTAATAGGAAACACTATTCAGCTGGAACCGAAGACTGAAGATGCCTGGGAGCTTATATTGAGGATCCTGAACTTCCTCAAGAGAAATCTGTAACTCCCCTGCAATTCTGTGCAACAGTTCCTGAAACTGCTTATGGTCATCGTGTCACTAAATCACAGCCTGGTACCAATGGAGCCCTAGATTTTTGGGCTTTGTTGTCATGCCCCTGAGACTTAGGACATTCTAAATTCTCTTGGGTGGAGCTGGAAGACACGCTCAATTTAGGCAGGGCTGTATCTGACTTCTAAGTGGATTTGGAGGAGGATTTACTTTCATGTTTATGAGAATGCTCCCTGATCTCCCAACAAGGGATCTGTGGGGGTAGACTCCCTCACTCCTGAGTTGGACCTCATGGCAAGTGGCAGTAGATGCCCTCTTTGCTGAGTCAGGCTGATGTACAAGGGGAGAGAGGGAGATCCCCTGACCTGGGTCCACCTGAGGTCTCAATGCCTTTTCCACTAGGTGCTTCTTAAGGCAAAGTTCCCACCCTTCCTGGGTACGACTGGGGAACAAGTGGCAGATAGTGCACCTTGCTGTGATGTGGGCTTCCCTGAGGCAGTATAGAGTATAGAATTGATGGTTGTCGCTGACCAAGAAGGAGCACGGATTTTGAAGCCCGGAGTCCTAGGCATTGTCCAGTACTCGTAATGAGGCTAGGGGGTGGGGGAAGGGGGAAGAAGCTCCCCAGGATAGGGAAGCTATCTAACTATAACCCAAGTAAAACTATCATAGAATTCAAACCCAAAAAATTTTAAAAACTATTTACAAATACGTATGTTTTACACATAAATGGGTAAAGACGTCAAAGCTCTGGCCACTGGAGGTTGAAAGCCTGGGCATGTGGTGCTAAAAAGGAACTGGAGAGTTGGTCGTTCTGCCCTGAACTTTATCTCAATTGGAGGCATGAGGAAAGCGAAGACACATGCATGGACCAACGGACACTGCTTTCAAAATTCTTTGGTTTCAGGGCCTGGAGTGCATTATACCCACAGATGAATACACACAGGGACCAGAACTTGAAGAACCACCATAGGTCTTGGGCTTTCAGACATATGGTGTACTTGATCTGCTCAAGAAGGCATACATCATAGTCAGAATAATACTGTAACTCTGCTAACAAACTTCCACCAGGTTGCCTAGTCTTATATATGATATGGTGACAGGACAATGCAAAGAATGTTATTCATGTCACCCAAAATGTCCCACAAATGTTGAAAAACAGACTAGATGAAGAGCTGCAGTATATGATAGCAGAATTCACAGAACTGAATAGTCAACAGACTGGGTGCACTCCTCAGTAACTGTGAAGAAAAGAGGTTGCTGACTCAGATGCTGCATTGATTCTACGGAGTTGAACACGAACATAAAAAGGCAACTTTTCCACTTGCCCATAAGAAATGAAATGTTTGCTGAGAGGGAAGAAGCCAAATTCTTCAGCAAATCAGATGCATCATCCAGATTTTGGCAGAATCTCCTGAACGTGGAAAGCGCCAAGATTTGCACTTTCAATACGGTATTTGGCAGATACTGCTTTTTATGTTCAGCACCGCAAGTATTTCACTGCACTGCCTCCCATACGCTAGAAGATCTTACAGGAATGAACATGCACATTCAATGACATAACAGACTGGGGCAGCACTGCTACTGAACGTCAGGAAGGATTGCAGACTGTACTTAAATAACCTTAAAATGAATAAAGGCAAATGCCACTTTAAAACAACTGGAATCAGCTACTTAGAGAAACTGACCACAAAAAAATATAATGCCTGCTGATTCCAAGATTCAAGTGCATCTGGCACAGAGATAGAAAAGAAATTCAGAAACTGCAAGACATGTTGCATTATTATGTCAGTATATTCATACCTAACTATTCAGCTTGGACAACTCACCCAAGAAAACTCCTTCACAAAGATACAGAATAGGCATGGATATCAGAGTGTGAAAGAGAGTTCAAGGATTTGAACACGTAGTAATATCAGCACCAGTGCAGCAATTCTTTGACCGCAGAGAGAGATCAAGTTCTTCATAGATGCTTCAAAAGAAGGGCAGTGAGCTGCACTGCTACA
Source organism: Natator depressus (assembly GCF_965152275.1). Taxonomy (NCBI): domain Eukaryota; kingdom Metazoa; phylum Chordata; order Testudines; family Cheloniidae; genus Natator; species Natator depressus. The sequence continues at coordinate 51,417,538 of NC_134237.1, forward strand.
AAGCCATGGGATTGAATGATTGTTTGTGACTTATGCCACAAGAGTTATGATAGCACCAAAGAGAACGTATACATACGTTGAAAAAAAGCTACTAGGACTTGCACATGGATATACAAAATTTAATGATTTTCTCTGGTCACAGTTTCAAAGCCGACGCAGACCATAACTCACCAATTGCTGTACACGCACAAAGACTGGAGAAGCACCATCAAGGATACAGCAATTGCTTCTGAAAGTATAAAAATATGACCCCATATTTCTAGCCAGGACATCACCTTGTAATTGCACATACACTGTTAAGAGAAAGATCTAAGTTATTTCATGCTCTTAGTTAAGTAAATTATTTAAAGCCTGTTTCAGTCAGCACTGAAATACTACAATGGAGAGAACATGGCAAAGTTTGTGAAGCAAAACTTCAGTAGGAGGCAACAGTGGATACCAAGAAGCAAGAGAATTGTCAGACAACTCCACCAAAGCAGATTATTATGTGAATTGTAATGGGGAGCTGGACTCAGCAGCTTCATAGAGATGGATAATAAGGGGTAAGTGTGATGCAGCATTTAAGATATCTGTGGCCACAGGAGTATGCTCAAAGTGATCAGTGCTACTGCCATATCATACATCCATATACACTCTGCCATATACAGGTAACCAGAAGCCAATGATAATAGGATCCTGTTTGGTGGATACTGGCTGTGGCCCTGTAGATCTTGGGCTTGTTGTGTCCACTGGTGTGATTTCTCCCCTGTGAAGTGTAAGTGTGCCTCTGGGCAGTTTTACTTTATGCTCATGTAGTGCCTTTTCAGGATGCTCAGTAGAGAGGGGAGCATAATATGGTGCTTTTCCTTCTGGGCATGCATTCATTTCCTTCGGCCACACCCACTTCCATCATGTTGAATAAGAGCTGAGCGCTGCTTGCATGTCATGCTACCCTCTCCTCACTGTGCGTGAGAGCAGCATAACTACTATCATGGTATTATCAGTCTCTCTTTTTCATCACCTTCTTCGTTCACTTGTGCAGCATGCAACAGAGGGGGAACCATTAAGCACCCAGTTTTAAACTGTTTTTGTCTTATAGCTTCTTCCAGCCCTGACTGAAACAGTTACCTATTTTCAGAAGGAGACCATCCCACCCAGCCCTTCCTACTCACCCATGTGGGTTCAGGGAGAGGCCATTTAAAATGTCTAAGAAAAATCCTCTAGGAAGGAAAGGCTCAGCAGCAATGTCTGCCAGCAGCATCACTGGGCACGGGGTAGCCATTACCCCTCACATCCTCATCATGAGAGGATTGAGGGCACATGGCCCCAGGGAAACTTCCCCTCCCCTGCAGCAACATCAGAGCAGGGTTATTGCACAGCCATTCCATCAGCAGCTTCAGACCCTATGAGCTGTGTGAGGTGGTTCGGTGGTGGGAGAGTTGGGGGAAACAAAGGTAAACAAGGACAGAGTTAGGAAATGGGCAGGCCCAATGGCAACTTCACAGCCCTGAACCAGTGGTGCTGGAACAATTTTTATAGTGGGGTGCTTAAGGTGGAAACCAAGTATTTGGGTTGTTATTACCACTTCAAGCCAAGGCGTGCAGAAACACCCCCAGTTCCAGCACCTATGCCCTGAACCTCAGCACATACCCTCCATAACTGATCAATAGACTTTCTTTCCTCTTGTACTCACCCCTGCCTCACTCAGAGTGGGTAGAGAGAAGCCTCAGGGTTCCACATGGGCAATCTGAGGCAAGAGGATTACAGAGGGTGGCCACTGGGAGTTGTGGGAATACTTTATATTTAAATGGAGAGTTTCACTTCTCCAAGCAGTGGGAGTAGAGAGGGGGCAAATGCCAACACAACACAGGGGTGCACAGTTTGATAAAGGATTTTAAAGGATTTTTTTTTAAATGTTTAACTTGCATGGAACCATCAAACTGTGCACATTGTTAGCCTCTGTAACTGCATAATCCCCTCAGCTGGCATTTCCTAACTTCTGAGTGCTTGACTTTGCAACCTCAATGTTCTTTTAATGTAGTTTTTTATATGCAATCTTTAATTAGCCTGCAAGCTCTTTCAGGCTGGTATTACATCTCCCTAGGTGTTTCTTCAGCTGAACAGCATAATGGGGCCTGATCCTGTCTTGGACCTTTGGGCGCTGCCATATAGAAAGAAAGAAGAATGATTTCCTTTCCTGGCAGCTGCTTCTTCATCAGCTTGACCAGGCTTTACAAGAAACTCTAGTGACTGCTTTCACAAGCAGCTAGAAAGGATCTCAGTCCCAACCCCTGCCTTCCTTCCCACTCACCAAAAAAGGAATTTCCTCATTACTTTAATATTCTACTGGTTTCCTCTTCTGCTGTCCCCATCAGGTTACCCCTGCTCTTTTCTTCCTGTGCTTCCTCTACATTCCAACACTGCCTATCAATGTTTACCAAAGTCCAGGCACTGAAATGTAGTAGCAGCCCTTCTATGGTCTTCCACAGCCAGAGCCTTCACCAATTAATATGTAAACAGGAAAGAGGAGCTCCTTGTGTGAGACAACAAAGAGGGATTCATAGAGCACCGGGTGCTGCAAACATTCCACCCACAGGAAAGCAGCAGGCAGGGAGGAATACAGGCCTACGGTGACATTCTATAATTTACCCCCATTTTGGAGTCCTTTTCTTCCTCAGTTTATCTGACAGTGTGCTTTGGGTAGGGGTTAGATGACCACCTACATTTCACAGAAATAAAGAACAACTGTGAAAAATATAGGTCAAAGCTTGTTTTTAAGGGACCCACAATGTTTAATCCATAGTACAAAGCCCGGCATTTTAATGAGAGGGTATGATCCTTTTAATGATTATTGCTTGAAAATAGTGCTTTTATTTCATCAACTGCTTGTCACTAGCTCCTGACTGCATATGAATCATAGAATGTCTGAGCACCAAAGAAAGGATGTTCCTTAACATGTAGGGTAATCAACCATCTAGAATGGGCTTGAGAGAAGAAGAGGTTGAGTGACAAGTCTGCCAGACAAGAGAGTAAAACAGCAGCTGTCCCAATGTGAGGCTGGTTGGTACTAGTGGTCTGAGCACAATTTTGGTCTTTTAACATGTAAAATTAACTTTTTCATCAGCTACTAATGAAAGAAACGATACAATGACTTGGGATGATAGCCCAGCTTGTATGGCCATCATTACATGGGGCAGCTTTCTGAGTCCAATTTTTGTCTTTCTTTAGAAAACACGTGGAGAGATATAGAAAACAAATGCTAACTGAAGAGTAAACTCTCTGCATGTTTGGAAAAGGGATTCTGACAAAAGAATTTACTGCTGTTTAGTTCCAAGCCAGGTGATATTGTCAAAGGAGCCCACATAAAACAAGAATGACTTATTTAAGTTTAACATCATCAACACAGACATATGAACTGACAGGCACAGTCCAGGACTGAAAGGCAGTCCAAGTATAATTATCTATGTTCAGCCTAACAAGCATTGAGGCTCCAGTTCTCTCAGAAATCTAAAGCCCCTTACTAATATCTAAAGTAGGATTAAAGCCTTATTTATTATTTTACAAATACATTAAAAAGTTGGGGGAAACCCAGTATAAGTGGGTCTTCCATCTCAAAACAGGAATTACTATTTCATTGTTAAAGAGCACAAACATAAAAAGTGTAGAAATCCTTCAAAGTAAATCCCTGCCCCTCCATATAATATAGACATTCATCCATGTTTGCTACTCCTTATTGGTTTATTTGAAGGTGATAACCTGGTGGGATCCACACATACCAGATATGGGTAGACAATTATAGAATGTTCCCTGCTCTTTCCATTGTAGTCCTTCACATACCAAAGTTGCTTTAATCATATGGGGCTCAATCCAACTTTTATTTGCTGCAGTGGGAAGCCCCCCGGTGATGAAAGGAAGAAGAGAATTCTGCAAAGGGGCGAGCTTCTTTAGATCTGCAACTTCATTGTTATATCCAATCAGAAAGTGGTGACCATTTTATTATTATTGCTAGCAGAAGTGTCTAGTTATTGCATAAAATGCTTTTCTCTTGTTGGCCAGATGAAGCAAATCAGATCCACCCTCTATCTGTCCATTTGCTGAGCGATTTCTTCATCCCTGTCCCTACTGAAGTCAGCAACTTGGAAACAATACAATTTATTTTTATATAGTATCCTTCATAAGTAGTAACACAAAACAGTTGAGAAAGAGATGGAGAAACACTTTCCAGAGACAGGATCAGACATGCGGACAGGAAAAAAGGGAACAAAAGATATGTGAAGATGGAATAGATTAGTCAAAATAAAAGAAAGAGAGAAAACTACAAATGACCTTACGGACTTGTGAAGTGAGAATGGAAGACACAGCAATTTGTGGAGTGAAAGGTTAGTATCAGTGCTGCCATCTCTTGAAGTTTTATCATAAGTCTTGCAATATTTGGACAAGAAAGAAAGAAAATGTTTCTGTCCCACGTAGTTGTGGAAAAAAGCTTGGAAACTTTAACCCTAAAGGCAGAGGCAAATAAAAAGAACGCCATAGTTATTATTTTAAAAAATTCTCATGATTTGAAGACAATCTCATGATTGCTGAACACTTAGGGTTGGCAATACAGTGTAGCACAGGTGAGCTAAATTTTAGATACATTCAGATTTGGATTTTTGATTCAGATAAGGCATTTGTGAATCTGAAAAAAATGGTAATCTAGTTTTGTGACTTGAATTAGTGTGTCCAATAATGATAAGCAGTATGGATAAATTCAAAACATGGAAATGCCCTGAAACTGGGCTAGGAAATTAGAATAAGGAAAACAAAAACAAAAAAACCAGGCAAAATGAAAAATTGTAAATGTTGTGAACTTTTTCTCCCAAACAAAATGCTAGTTAAAAAGGACTCTGACTCAAACTGTACATTCAGCTGAGTATGGAAGTCACGTTTAAAGAGAAAACAGAGTCAGGAGTCTGGAGAGTCAGGAAAAGAGGGAAGGGCCAAGAATGGAAATGAAGAGTGAATTGGTAAGAGGGGGAAACAGTAGGTGAGCTGCAATCTCACCTTGACACTAATGATCTGAACATAATTCTGATCACAGGAATGTATTTTATTAAGTTATATTAGCTTTTCCACAGACTTCCTGCATGGCTTTGGGCAGGTCATTTAACATCTCTTTGCCTTAAAAGATATTAATACTTTCCTATCAGACAGGGGTGCTTCTACGGTTTAATTAATCAATATTTGTAACGCAAATAAAGATCCTGACATGAAAGCTGCCACTGAAGTGCAAAATATTATATGCTGTTTTCCTGTGCTCCCCAATCCTTGAATACACAGTCAGAGAGGTAGAATGGAGCAAAGCCATGGAGAGTGTTAAAAAAACAGGAAGGCAGTTTTGAGTTAGAAACCATGATGGCCACTTGGAGGGGTAATATGGTCAGGCTTCCTAAAACACAAGTGAAGAGTGGTTACCACTTTTTGGATCCTCTGAAGTTTTCAGAGGAATTTGGAAGATGTTGTCTCTTTTGCTCTTTACACAACAGCAGCAATATGAAGAAACCGTGGGAACACTTCCATCCCCAAAAACAGTGTTTATGAAATATAAACAAGCATGCTATGTCCAGATACGTACATACTACTGATCTGAGGCAGCTTCTGCAACAGAGAACACAGCGAGCATGACTTGAGGACTCAGAAACTATTTTAAGGGATACTACCCTATCCCTATGCTCTTCCGTAGTAAATAAAAGAGGGAATTGCAACAATGGAGATGGAACACAATTGGAGAAAGAATACAGATTTCAGTAACATTAGGGTTAAGGATGATTTCCAGCAATGTTCTGGAGATACTGATAAGCCAATTTATAGACAAGGGAGATTTCGAAGGAAAATCCAAGTCTAGGATCAAGAACTCCTCCTAAATGTCTAGCCTGGAGTAAAAGTTAAGAATAGTGATAGAGTTCATGGCTTGAGACAAAGAGTATAAAATCTTTTTTTTACCAAGAACAACTTCAGATTTTGAAACACTGGCTAAAGTTGTGATTTAACTGGGAGCTGAGTCAGGCAGGATGACAGACAGCAGACACAGGGATCAGGTTATGTCAAGAGAGATACACAGGCAAGAGTTATGTAAAATCTTGAAGTCACCAATGAGACTTCTCAGAAGTACATACAGTAACTCTTCACTTAATGTTGTAGTTATGTTCCTGAAAAATGCAACTTTAAGTGAAACAATGTTAAACGAATCCCATTTTCCCATAAGATTTAATGTAAATGCGGGGGGTTAGGTTCCAAGGAAAGTTTGGGGGGGGCAGGCAAAAGGCATTATATACTGTACAGTACCGTACAGTACTGTGATGGGGAGGTGCCCCTGGCTTACCCCACACAGGCACAGCCTTCTGCAGGCGAGGAAGCACCTTGCAAGTAGAGGCAGCTTCCCCCCAGAAGAACAGGCGCAGACTTTGCCGGGGGATGCTCCAGGCTCGCCTCTTCCCGTCCCCGCTCCACTCTAGGCCCACCTCTTCCCACCCCCACTCCACCTCCTCTCCGGAGCACGCCGCGTCCCTGCTCCTCCTCCTCCTTCCCAGAAAGTCCTAAGCGCTGCCAAACAGCTTTGGCGGTGGGGGAAGCGCTGAGAGGGAGGAGGAGGAGGCGGAGAAGAGGAACTTGTGCAATGCTCCCTTGTAAAGTCGTTGCTCTTCCAGAGACTCCTACAAGCAGTGGACAGAGCAGGCAGCCAAACGACATTATAGGGGAGCACTGCACAACTTTAAACGAACATGTTCCCTAATGGAGCAGCGACGTAACTGCGAAACAACGTTAAGCAGGAGGACGTTAAGTGAGGAGTTACTGTATGTGGAGATGGTGGTTCATGTTGGATAAGAGGAGGAGAAACTGTGAAGCCTTCACTACAAATAAAATGGGAACATGTAGAATTCAAACCAGGAATTTAACCAGTCCATTCTTGAATATGAAGGTTCTCAAATGCTCCTTGCCTGCTCACTAAACACATGTAGATAGGTGATTTTATAATTACCCATATAGCTCTGCATCAATGAATTGTTTCCTCCCTGTCTGTGATTTCTGAAGAGTGAATTTTAGTTGAATTTTGGTGTTTGTAAAAGCGAGGCCCAATGAAGATAACAGGAGACTTTCTTGAAAGCTGTGGCTGGAGCCAAACATGAAGTCTCTACATTTCCTCAGGTTGTTTGGCAAGTGTTCCTCAAAATTCCAAACTGCCAAATTTTTGCTATTCCAATCCTATGCCTCCTTGGAGCAGAGTCTGCCTGTTGTCTATGCTATCCCTGGAAGCACCAAGAGCAAGTGTGGGGACCTTCTTCTATAATTTCAGATTTCATAGAAATTTGAATGACTGTTTTGGTCTAGGTATAAAAGGCATTGTATTCAAAACCAAGACAATCTTAAAAGAAAGCAAAGATCTCTTTCACAGTTCTATGGGGTTTTTTCAGTTAAAATAGTAGAGCTGGTTACATTTTAGAAATGATCTATGGATACAAAGGCCGTTTTCTCACTCACACACAAAAAGACTGATTGAATCAACTATACATTTTCAAAGTTAAAACAAAAAGATAAAAAAGCAAATCTCAAGGGATTCTTTCTATGTGGTGTTATTTCTTCCCTCCTCCCCCATATACTTCTAATTTCAAACAAGGTATCTGATAGAATAGCCACAGCATCCTCACAATCTCATCAGGGTGAAGAATCAGAAGTTTATAAATTTTTTGTACATCCACAGAGAATTCTCTTTTGCTTTGGCCTCCTTCCACCTTCTCATACTAACTTCTGACAGCTCTCTCAGTTCCAAATGTTTGATTTTGTACTAGTCATACAAGATCTATTCTGTTATGCTTATTTCCCCTATACAATTTACATTTATACTGAAGAGTTCAAAGCTTTTTTTTAAAAAAAATTTCCAAAGAAAAGGGAAATTTAATGATTCTGAAATACAGGCGTGATTGACAATCTTCCCTAGCTAAAACAGCTTTGGATACACAGGGTAAAATGATTCAGAGTACACACTGGTTTTGTTAAATCCCGATTTCAGGGTAATCTGGATTGTATGCCCAATCAAGATCATCACTGAAGTTACTTGACTAAAGCTACAATTCTGCAAACATGCACAGGTTTAACTGTGTTACCCTGAAATCAATGGGTCAGCTCTGCAAACCCGGATTACCCAGAAATGTAAACATCCTACTAAAGTGAATATGGTTTCCCCCATCTGTTCATGTTCTCTGTATATATATATCTTCTGACTGTATTTTCCACTCCATGCATCTGATGAAGTGTGTTTTAGCCCATGAAAGCTTATGCTCAAATAAATTTGTTAGTCTCTAAGGTACCACAAGTACTCCTCATTCTTTTTACTGTTACCATATTTCTCCTCTTTAGTCATCGCTACCCTGCACTTTGGCCCCAACTCAACAAGATAATTAAGCACATGCCTAAGCTGAAGCATGTGAGTTGTCCCATTGAAATCAGTGGAACTACACATGTTCTTAAAATTAGCCATGTGCTTAAGTAGCCACCTGAATTAGGGCCTAAGAAATTACTTTATCCTGAGAACCAGTGCAACTGCAGAGTTAGCATTTTCCTACTACTAAAATCTCCTTATATTAAAAGCAGGCTAGGGAGGTCAACTTTTTTTTGGAGGAGGATAGGGTATAAAATGGGAATAGGACTGCAGATAATCTTGAGGCTGTCAGGTGAAGAAAGTCTGACTTTATTAATTTGCAAAGTCTCATTGAACTCTACATGTTATAAAGGACTGAAGAGAAAGTTCAGTATTTCATTTTGCTCTTAATTTACACCAATTCCTGCATAAAAAGAGCATATCTCCACTGTCCTGGCTCAAAGTAAAAAGAAAATATATAGAATGAGCAAAGGGGTGGAGATCTTTTGATCTCTAGTTCCCTAGTTCATAATCCAGCCCAGGCTGGTACTGAGTCAAAAGTATTACCATTAAAGGGTTTCTGGTGGTTTACATGTAATAGGTGAGCAATCTCAATCTAATTCCCAGTAAACAAGCCTCCCTATAACCCATTATCATAACTGGCACTGATTGTCAATCTTGTTAGCAGTCACAGCAGAACCCAAGGAATTAAGTGGCATACAGGCTGAACTAACCTCTCACCCCTAAAGTAGGGCTTCACTTCAGAGTTTGCTCAGGTGATCGGCACCCAACTTAGCCGAGCCTGGGTGTCAGCAGTCACACTGAGTTACTCCTCAACAGAACTGAACTCCCTTGTGTGTGTTGCTCTGATTTCTGAGGCCATACCCCATGGTTCTTTCTGCTGCAGTAAACTGAGGCACGCTGTGAACCTTTCCCAAGAAACTGTGGGAGAACTTGTCAGCCCTTTGGGGTACTGCGGGGGAATTGTGGGAAGGGACTATCAGCGTGAGAGTGGTTTAGCCTCTGTCCTCACTCCAAAGTGGGTGGGTTACCAGCCTAAATGAAAGTGGTACCTGGGATTTAGCCTACAGCCCCAAGTGAGCCAGCTAGCCCCAGCTAAAAGCACTAAACTCAGGTGAGAGGATTTTGTGTATAGATGGGAGCGGAGTTAGGAGTAACACCCAAGTAAGAGCCCCAGTAACTATAGTGAAAATGTATCCTTAACAGGTGGTCCCTCCGGGTGAGGCAGTTTGGGGGGAAGGTAGCACTCTTGCTACCCAATACTAGTTAGCTTTAAGAAAAATACAAAGTGCCCATTATAACAGAACTAGGACTAGTATAAAACATAGGACTTGAAGTGCCAGAGTGTGTATGTTCCAAGGATTATGACTTTTTCAGCTTTGGTGGCAGTTTGTTCCAAACACTACTAGTGTCTGCTTCAGGCTTTTAACTGCACAGTGAATCATTACTAGTACACTTACCAGGAACAATATCCAATGGTGCTGTCACATACACAGCCCTGATAGAGCTCCCACTCTGGCAGGACACTCCCTAGGCTGTTGTGTTTGGAGCCCATCTCAGCAGCCTTATGTGCTCTTTAAGCCTCCTGAGTCTGAAGAGAGATCAGGAGCTGCCCCTGGCTGGGGTTTCTAGGCACATGCTTGGGGTGAAGAGCCTCTGTCTAGCACCACCTCCTCCTCACAGCTGAGAGCCCATGCTCCAAATGCCCACCTTCTGGGACCACTGATAACCTCTCAGATTTCCCCCTAGCTTAAACACACCCTCTCCCATAATACCAGACTTGTGGGCAATCTGGGTTCACAGTTTTACTCTTCAGGGGCACATGAGAATGAAACCAAATAGACAGACTTTGCACAAAATTCTAAAACACCTTTACTCTGTACTTGGTAGCCCAAGAAATACACAGATCTAGACAGAATAATAAACACACATATGCATTTTCCCTGCCCCATGTTTCTCATCACTCTGAAACATTCTCTAGGATTGGGCAGAGTCTTCTGGAGTATCCAGGATCCTTCCCCTGCAGCTCGTTGCTTTTCTTCAGGATCACTGAACCTCTCTAGGTCAGCTAGCTTTCTCTGACTTTGGCTCGCCCCATTGTTAAACACTGCTACAAAAGCATGCCCCACTCTCTTCTGCCCAAAGCTTCCTGTGTGGCTTTGTGAGATTCCCTTGAGTTAAATGTCCCCCTACCAACACCTGGGGTTTGTTGTTGTTCCACTGGTGATTTTCCACTGTCCATTTCATCAGCCCCCAGCAGAGAAACTTGGTCAAACTCTCTGTATTTGCTACAGCCCCTGTCAGCAAAGGTTGGATTCCACAACCACCTAGAGGCATTCCGTAGTACAATTTCATAACAAAAACAGCATTCGTAAGTTATACGGAGACAGATTCCCCAAATCATCACAGGTGGTAAATGCAGAAATGGAGGAGCGCATTAAGAGAAGTTCTACTATCTTTGTGCATGCAAGAATGTTTGTTATACGTAAGTTTCTCTCACTACCACCAATTTAACACTCTGCCAGTTGTCCAATTACTCACGTTCATGTTGAGCTAAATGGCTTCCTCTCTAGCTGCACACCTTTTTTTCTAAACATAATTAATAAGGCTCATCAAAGCCTAGAAGACAAGGCCAGAGCACCAGCCAGACTGACATGTTAATAGAAAGGTCAGATATGCTTGTGACCTCTCCACAGAATGCTTATATAGCCCCAACTTTGCTGATAAAATGGTGTACATGTAATGAACAGTGAATGATGCAAGTGGTGAATATGTGTAGATGTTCTATTTATTATAAACAGAATTACATAGATGCAGATGTGTATGGATTTAAGGTATACATATATAAGCCTATCTATATACTCTAATTTTATGCCAATACAGAAATAATACTCAAGATTTTTGTATGTACATAATCTGTTGAATAAACTTCTGTACCAGTCGTGCTTAATTTATAATGAAAGAGACGCTAGGGTTCCAGTCATTTTTTTTACTTTCATAACTGCCATGCCAAGACCAGAGGTGCCAGGGCTATGAACTGCCTAGCCTAGAGGTGCTGGGGCTCAGCCCTGGCAAACACTGTACCAGCCATGTAATATGAATATAAGCTCAGTGCTAACCATATGACCCAACTAGTATAGCAGTATCTCTTGTCCTTTGTTTTTAAATAATCCTGATACACACACTACAAAATGAAAAGGAGTACTTGTGGCACCTTAGAGACTAACCAATTTATTTGAGCATGAGCTTTCGTGAGCTACAGCTCACTTCATCGGATGCATACTGTGGAAACTGCAGAAGACATTATATACACAGAGACCATGAAACAATACCTCCTCCCACCCCACTCTCCTGCTGGTAATAGCTTATCTAAAGTGATCATCAAGTTGGGCCATTTCCAGCACAAATCCAGGTTTCCTCACCCTCCGCCCCCCCACAGACAAACTCACTCTCTTGCTGGTAATAGCCCATCCAAAGTGACCACTCTCTTCACAATGTGTATGATAATCAAGGTGGGCCATTTCCTGCACAAATCCAGGTTCTCTCACCCCCTCGCCCCCCTCCAAAAACCACACACACAAACTCACTGTCCTGCTGGTAATAGCCTATCCAAAGTGACCACTCTCCTTACAACCTGCATGAAAATCAAGGTGGGCCATTTCCAGCACAAATACAGGTTTTCTCACCCTCCCCCCCCACACACAAACTCACTCTCCTGCTGGCAATAGCTCATCCAAACTGACCACTCTCCCCACAATGTGCATGACAATCAAGGTGGGCCACTTCCAGCATAAATCCAAGTTTAACCAGAACGTCTGGGGGGGGGGGGTAGGAAAATACAAGGGGAAATAGGCTACCTTGCATAATGACTTAGCCACTCCCAGTCTCTATTTAAGCCTAAATTAATAGTATCCAATTTGCAAATGAATTCCAATTCAGCAGTTTCTCGCTGGACTCTGGATTTGAAGTTTTTTTGTTGTAAGATAGCGACCTTCATGTCTCTGATTGCGTGACCAGAGAGATTGAAGTGTTCTCCGACTGGTTTATGAATGTTATAATTCTTGACATCTGATTTGTGTCCATTTATTCTTTTACGTAGAGACTGTCCAGTTTGACCAATGTACATGGCAGAGGGGCATTGCTGGCACATGATGGCATATATCACATTGGTGGATGTGCAGGTGAACGAGCCTCTGATAGCGTGGCTGATGTTATTAGGCCCTGTGATGGTGTCCCCTGAATAGATATGTGGGCACAGTTGGCAACGGGCTTTGTTGCAACGATAGGTTCCTGGGTTAGTGGTTCTGTTGTGTGGTATGTGGTTGTTGGTGAGTATTCGCTTCAGGTTGGGGGGTTGTCTGTAGGCAAGGACTGGCCTGTCTCCCAAGATTTGTGAGAGTGTTGGGTCATCCTTCAGGATAGGTTGTAGATCCTTAATAATGCGTTGGAGGGGTTTTAGTTGGGGGCTGAAGGTGATGGCTAGGGGTGTTCTGTTATTTTCTTTGTTAGGCCTGTCCTGTAGTAGGTGACTTCCCAGTGTGTGTGGGGGGGGTGTAGGTGACTTCCCAGTGTGTGTGTGTGGGGGTGGTGGTGAGAAAACCTGGATTTGTGCTGGAAATGGCCCACCTTGATTATCATGCACATTGTAGGGAGAGTGGTCACTTTGGATGAGCTATTACCAGTAGGAGAGTGAGTTTGTGTGTATATGGGGGTGGGGGAGTGAGAAAACCTGTATTTGTGCTGGAAATGGCCCACCTTGATTTTCATGCACGTTGTAAGGAGAGTGGTCACTTTGGATAGGCTATTACCAGCAGGACAGTGAGTTTGTGTGTGTGGTTTTTGGAGGGGGGCGAGGGGGTGAGAGAACCTGGATTTCTGCAGGAAATGGCCCACCTTGATTATCATACACATTGTGAAGAGAGTGGTCACTTTGGATGGGCTATTACCAGCAAGAGAGTGAGTTTGTCTGTGGGGGGGCGGAGGGTGAGGAAACCTGGATTTGTGCTGGAAATGGCCCAACTTGATGATCACTTTAGATAAGCTATTACCAGCAGGAGAGTGGGGTGGGAGGAGGTATTGTTTCATGGTCTCTGTGTATATAATGTCTTCTGCAATTTCCACAGTATGCATCCGATGAAGTGAGCTGTAGCTCACGAAAGCTCATGCTCAAATAAATTGGTTAGTCTCTAAGGTGCCACAAATCCTCCTTTTCTTTTTGCGAGTAAAGACTAACATGGCTGTTACTCTGAAACACTACAAAATGTAGATCTATAAAACATATGAATACATGCCAGAGGTAAAAAAATTACAGTCCGAGAGTACCAATTATAAACTCACAGAAAGATACAGGCACACATTTATTTACATTTTGAAATTTGTTTCAAACAGCAACATAAGAGTTTTTCATTATGTTTACCTATAATCTGGGTCTGATCTGAGATTCTAGCACCTTTGTCTCTCTCTGTATCCTGGAGTCTGTAGCAGTAGCTCAACATCTATCTCTGGATTTGGCTCAATATTATCAACAGATCTTTTCCCATCATTGTGTGAAACAATCCACTCCTGAATGAGCAGACCTCAGAATAATAACAGCTTTCCAGTTTTCCATAGAAAAGTTATCTTCAGGGAAGCAGTAAGGAAAGGAGTAGGGAAATACCTTTCAGCTGAAAATCTATTATTTTACCTTCCCCACCTCTTTGAACCTTTTCTATACATGCACCTTAACTGGCCCATGGGACTGGAGGGACCTTTCAATATGGAAGCAATAGGTCTCTATTTTATAGGTCTCTATTTCTGGTCAGGTCATTTAAAGGTGAAACGCAAATGTTTTTTTAAAATGTTTTTGGTACCCCCCCAATGTTGCCTTCTTCTAAACTACAAAGATGCCTTCAGTGCTTTGTTTGTTAAAGAGGGTTCTCTGAATTTTTTAACCCATAATAACAACAGGAATATGAAAACTTGACTTCCCTGCTCTTGCTGGAGAACTGTAATGAGAGAGTGATATATTTGTAAAGGTAAAATCTGCACTACAGATTTCTCAGCCTTCAAGTGAAGGGATGTTAAATCTTTCACAGTGGCAGCTTTTCTCCTAACTGTTTGATAGGTGTTTAATTCAAACAGGTTTGAAAACAAACCAACAAAGAAAAGAAACCACAAAGTATTAGACAGTCTGGCTAAACATCCCTTTCCCTCTCAGTGAAAGGCTGGAAAAGCTGTAGCTCAGATTTCAGTCTGTTTTGATGTCATTATCCCACTATTTCTTTAGACAGGCCTTCACCAAAAACAGAGAAGTTGGACCTGTAATTTCTAATGCAAAAGACAAGCAGAACAACAAACCTTTTAACTATCATCATGAATCATGAACAACATGGAAGGCACTAGCACATTTCTCTTAGCTTTGCAGTTCACTTTAAAGAACATGTGAAGGGCTCTATGGTGGAAAAGATATGCTCCCCCTGTTGGTAGATTCCAGAACTCATCGGGTTAAGGAAATGTAAAACCCCACTATATTCACATGTGCATTAGCAATGTGAGTCACAATTAATTATCTCAAACTATGCTGAAAAGGAAGCACTTATTGTAGGTGGTTGTGGAAACAGCTAATTTAGTAAAAGCTGTTTGGACTAAAACTAACAATAGACAATTCTATTAGCATATCATTACATCACAATTCCTGACACTCTTTGGTGGCATACCTTCCATGAAATGTATCACATTAACTGTAGGCCTGGACTGGTTATAAAACAGTTGATTATTTTCTGTAGTTCTTTTTAAAATTAACAAAACAACACTCAAACATGAACAACACTCAAATAGTCACTCTGGTGAACACTTATGCACACCAGTAGTTTTACTGAAGTTTTCAGTGTGAATGAAGGGCTCTCAATCTGGCTGACCCATTATGTTACTTGGTCTTTCTATTGTTGGTATTTAACTCAATTATTTTAGATCCATCTGCTTGTGTATCCCCAAAACCTCAGAACACCAGCCCCACAGGGGTTTAAAGTGAGAAGGTAATGGAAACTCAGTCAAGCCAAGTAGGTAAAGCTTATCCCTAAGAGCTAAATCACTGGGCAAGCCACTGGAGAGGACTTTATGCATCTGGAAAACGAAAATACATTAAAAAGGGGTAATTGAGGATCACTTCAAAGTCACGCCATAAATAACCTCAGTTTGGGCATGATCCCATGAGGTGCTAAATACCTTCAGCTGCTATTTACTCCCTCAAGTAGGAGTTGAGGGCATTCAGCATCTTGAAGGCTCTTCCATTGCCAATTCATGCCACTTGGCCACATCCTTTCTAAATACTCCGCTTCAAGACGGCTTGAGCCTCCCTTCACTTGCCCACCATTGAGGGAAAAGTGACACTGCTAAACCTCCTCTTAAGATGTTAACATTCTAAAAATTAAACAATACAACGGTACCGGATGCAAAGGTACAAAGTGTCCCATTACACAGAGGGTGCGACAAGCTCTCAGAGGAGATGAGACTTTAAAACCAATCTTCTCCATACCCTCCCTGCCAAGCCCTCATCAGCGGATACACAGACAGAGTATGTCTGCTCACAATAAAAGCATTAATTTGATGTCACACTGAAAACAAGAAGCTGCTGCAAAGAAACCCCTCCATTTAAAGAAAGAGAACATAGACATATGAGGAGCTATGAACGCTGAAGCTTTGTGCTACTCTTTCCTTGCTTGTCTACAAAATGCTACACGTGCATTATTCAAAGTGTGTCCTGTATTCGTGCTTACCTGGCCAAGGGAAGGAAGTGTTGCATATGCAATTGGTTGATTCATCATTCCTTTCTGCTTCATAATAAGCATTCGTTTCTGTTCCTCACTCAGGTGTGTCATTTGAGCTTGCATCTGTGGCTGCTGGGACTGTTGCTGCTGTATGTATGGCATCATGGGGTTCTTGCTGGGATTGGCCATTGGTGGGGTCATTCTCTGACTCAATTCAGCATTAAAATGAGTCAGAGGTTTAGTGTTGCCATAAGTAAGCATATTGGGCTGCTTGCTTAAAGAGTTTGTACCCAAATTATTTGTCTGTTGATTGATCATATTCATGTGATTTTGAGGGAGGTAGTTATTCATTGTGGTCTTCTGTGGATTATTTGCCATAGGAGGCACTATAGGATTTTGGTTGTTAAAGGCTTGGGGATACATCATTGGACTATTTGGTTTGTCTGCACTGAAGGGTCCTCCATACGGACTAGATGGAGGTCCCACAGGTGACCAGCTTGATGCTTGATTTGGATGCTGCTGCTGCTGCTTCTGCTGCATGAGTTTAGCTCTTTGTTGCTGCTGTGCTGCCATTTGTTTGAGCTGTTCGGCTGGAGACAAGTCAGCACTGGGTATAGCCACAGGACCAGGCCCTGAACCCGCGACAGTCACTGCTGCTGGATTAATAAGATAACCATTTCCAGGTCGTGACTGAGTCTGACCTGGAGTATGGGCTTGGTTGGGAGTTTGGGGTGACTGAACAACACAATTTGCTGGTGAGCTGGCAGGGATTGGAGCTGGTGGAGCACTGGATACAGAAGTTATACTAGAAGCTGTGGAGACATTTGAAAATGGAGGGCCTGAAGAAGAAGGCCTCACCTGAGGAGACCCCATTGGTACGTGAGCAAATGGAGAATGAGATGGATCACTCTTAACGCTTGCACTTTCTTGAGTCTCAGCGGTAGGCCTTGGAAATTCTGGTTCCTTCTTCTCTTCAAAGTCTTCATTGAACAAATCTTGTATGTCATCTTCTGGTACAGTGTTGGCCAGCTCATCTATTAACTCCTGCCACTCTTGATCATTCAGATTAATGTCTGAGAAAAGCTTGTTTTGATTCGAAAGGGATGTTTCAGAAGTGTCTATGCAGGTGGGGTCATCCAAAGGTTCTTGTTTTAGTTCCTTGTTTTGCAGGATGTTAAAACTGTCCTCAAGCTCACTGCAACCATTAACTGGGAGCTTTATCTCTGGAAGTCCACCATTTTTACCCAAGTCTTCCAGACCACTAGCATGAGTTCCACTCTTCTGCAGGGGTAAGGAAGGCTTCATGTCAAGCTGGTGAAGAGGAGAAACAGAAGGCAAAGGCAAGTTATTGGGCAAGCTATTGATTGTATCGATTCCTGGTACATCCTTCCGTATCCGCTTGCTGGTTGGAGAGAAACTACCATCACAGACACCATTCTGCTGCTCTCCATTGAGGGGTGAACGCGCTCCTTCCAGTTTCCTCTTTACTGTCTCTTGTAGCTTGAAGGAAGAAAAGAAAGAAAAAAATAAAAACCAAATAAGCCACTTACACAAATTTATCTTTCATACAACCATGTTATGAACTTTGCAACAGTAGCTTTCCCCCTTGTATCCCACAGATTTTAGAAATTCTGAATTGGAAAAGTCCTTGGTTTTCGCCTTATGCCTCGGAGGTCAGACAAATTGGAGAAGAGGGTTTGAAACAAACAAAGAAACCTGATTCTGAATATGAGGTGCAGAATCCCACCTATTGGTGCACTGCTGTTTAGTTTACCGTTTGAGGGGTTTTACTATAAAGGTTAGGTTGCTATGTTAATCACTAAAAATAAAGAGACTGATCAACATTTTCAAATGTGACTAGGGATTTTGGGTGCTTCCATTTTTGGGTGCCCAAAGTAGCTGACACACCTTAAAGTAGCTCCATTTTCAAAAAGTGCTAAGCATTTGCCCTCTGAAAATCAGGCTCCTGTAAGCTAGCCTCAAGTTGGGCACCCAAAAACTGAGTCAAAAAAAAAATCACTAATCATTTCTGAAAATCTTTGTTTCTAGAAAATTATTTACAGTATAAATACTGCCATTCCAAACACATGAACTGTTTTCTTTGATGTTTTTAGACAAATGATTCATTTAAAAAGTTTTATCTAATCAGCACTTTGCTCTATTGTACTAGACAGAGATATATTGGAAGTTGGTCTTAAATATAGTAAAAAATATATGAACTTTAAAAAAAGAAAGATCGTTAGCACTTTATATGACATTGAACTGATTCAGATACTCAGAGATAAAAAAAATTATATAAAAAAAAGTTTGTACAGCACCGCTAGGTACTACCATAATATAAGTAATAAAGAACAAATAAAACCAATAAAATAGCAATATTCGCTTAACAAAATAAGTCCACAAAAGCAGCCAAATTAGCCTTTTACATAAAAAACTAACTCGTTAACAAGTATTTTAACTCAGACTGATACATTTATATTCCATCAATGCAACTAGCTACAATTCTACCCCATGCTACACCAAATGCTAAGTCTGTTGTTTAAGTGCCAGGCTAAAAAAGCAGCCCTCTTTGGCTAAAGCAAAAAGAACAGGGAGTGGACGAAGTGAAGAGGTCACAATTCCAGAGAACCTTGTTCAGGACACATTTGCATCCTTGATAGTAAAACAATGGAGAACAAAATACTGAAGATTTTATCAATTTTTAAGTATTTTACTTTTACTAAGATCATGGACATTCATCTCCCAGACCTTCCCCACACTAGAGGTTCTCAACTTTTTTCTTCCCACAATTCCAAATTCAGACAATTTTTTTCTCCAGTGACTTCCCATCCCAGAGTCCTCTGTTGGTAGTGCTTGAAGGAAAGTTTGGTCACCTCAGCATATCAAAGAATTCCAGGGGTGGGGAGAGGGGGGTTCGCCACACTCCCTCTTCCCTTGTCCTTCCTGCTGCTCAGAGGAGAAGTACTGCATTCATTTCTTCTCATATCCCTCTGGTTATCTGGAATGGGAAAGTGGGAGTTCCAATCTCCTTCCCTCCCCAAAAGTTCATCCTGGCTGTGGAAAAGTAAGTAATGCGCCACTGTCTCTTCTCCCTTTATAGAAAGATCCTGCTGACTCACTTTCCCTCTCCAGTCTGTGTACACTCTTCAGAACCATTTATTTACTGGGAGTAAAATTCTCAAGACAAGGCCTATGCATCACACAGTTCCAGTTAAAAGCTTCACATTGTGCGTAAATAGGACTTTAGCAGTGCCCAGACCTTGTGCTGGTCCTCTACACAGGAATAATGTCACCGTTATAATATGGAAAGGAAAGTCTATGAGTCCCCAAGCAAAACATCAGCTTCTTCTCCCCAGTCCCAGCTTCTGACTCCACGGAAATGTATTAGAGATTTTTAGAGGGACAGAGTGGGAAAGTGATTAATATGTTGCTAATTAACATAGAGGCTCTCTCTCCTAAGCAAGGGTCTGTTGGCATATAGACATGGGAGTTTTTTGCCTGTTACCCAAGAAGAAAGAACAGTGTATAAATACCATAGTCCATGTCCTATGACTTTTTACAACACATTTTACCAGAAAGGGTGGCATAATAAGGGAACATATAATGCAACAGGTAGATTACACAATCATCCACTGTAATCTGTCAGCAGTGCTAACATTTCTAACTGGCTAACCAGACAAACCTCTTTATAAATAAACAAGATAAAACATCAGCCAAAAGCCAACTCTAAGCTCATCGGGGCGAGTTCCACAGCATGGACTAAATTAGGGTCAATCACTCTGGTATTCTTCTTTTTGCACATATCTGGGTTACTTTTGGTGCAGCTACCCCCAGCAGGAAGAATGGTCTGGAGTGTGTTCTCAGGTTCCCTAACTCCTTAATTCTGAGGTCACCATTCCTATAGTTTGACTCCTCCCCAACAGTCTCACTGCAGCTCTCTGTGAGCAAGCACCCTCCTCCAAAACTAGTGCCAACAGAAAATCAGGTCCCATAAGGAGGCTTTATAACAGAATAACCTCTAAAGTTTAAAGCTAGATGATCACCACCATGTGACATCAGAGCTCCAGGCAAAGAGTGAGTCCCCAGGCTGTTCTTGAACCGATGTCACTAGCGTGTGGCAGTGTGTTACTGCCATTGAGCTTGTTTGACTGATCTTTATATATCCTTAGTTCAGACCGCACAAACCAACAAAGGATAATATGGACGTGGTAATACTACCTCTTCTCAAGTACAAAAACAGTCATTTCCAAGTTTACCTCCTTCAGAACTTGAAAAGAAAGGTCATAATCTCTTTTGGCTCCAAGAGTTGGTCTTCAATAAAACAGCTGATAGAGTAACTTAAAATAAATACTAGAAGCTGCGAGAGTATCTGATATTATCAGACCATTCACACATCATGCTCTGTACTCAGTTTCTACACATCTTCATTTCAGCTATTAAACATTCAGTTAACAAGTACCTCTCCGTCTCCCCTTTACCAGCCTCCCTCCCCTGCCAAAATCCCAACAAACAAGTGACCCTAACTTGCTGTGCCGATAAAAGAGAAATAGAGGACACTGGAGTAGTAAGCATTTCAAAGAGCTGGAAGTTGCTGTGCTCAAAGACCCACAAGAAAATTCTCCATGGGCCTTAGCACTGAGTGACTGCATGCTCAGTACTTGGGTCCATCTACAGTGTACGAACAACCTTGCTGGAAGACCTGCTTACTGTACTGATGGTCCTTGGAGAGAGTTTACTACATGGTTTGGTCCGGTAGAGTAGGCAGAACCCAGCTGTGTTTCAGCCATGTCCCTGCAGTATGCAACACCCTTAGGCAATGTGATTCAGGGGCAGGATTAAAACACAGTTGGGTCTGGTGTACATTTGCGAGATTGAAGTATGTTTTTAACAATGCAAAGGGACAACCCTGTTCTCACCAGGTTCCCCATCATCCTTATTTCTGTTGTAGAGCTGGGCCCTTTGTTCCCCGAGAATAATCTCATAACAAACACCTGCATTAAGAATAGGGCTATTATACTTAGGGTTTGGGTTCCCGCAGATTAACTTGTCAAGTAGTCACTCAAGGTACCAATAAATATGTGGCTTAATAGAGGTGGACATGTGGTGCTCAATTGTACTCAGTCCTTTTAGAAAGACTGAAAGTGGTCACTTAAAACATGAGTTTGCTAATAAGGCGATCTATTTGCAGGTTTCACTATATCATTAAATGATTTATACTGAACCCATCATGTATTATATGGACATGTTTATGAAAACTAACACAAATTAGTGCCAAACGACCAGCAACAAATCGAACCCATTCCTGCCAATACCAACTCTTAAAAGATTTCCTAATGTTCCTAAACTTGGCTGTCTGACTATACACAAACACTTACTGACTTCAGCAGGAGTAAGAGCAGGACCAGTATATGAATATTAATGACTACATTTATTTTTTATTGCAACAAAGAGCCACAAGGAAACCATTTTCCCCCACATGACTAATGTGCAGAAAGCATGTACTGTTGCACATGAAAACAAGTGGCCACTATTCTAAGTTTGCATCTAAAATTGTTTGATTTTCCTAATGCAATTGCAGGATTTTGGGATATACACAAATTGCACAATCAAAAGACAAAAAAATAAAGACTTGTGTGGTTTCCTTTGTTTGCACGTAGGGTGACCAAGATGTCCCATTTTATAGGGACAGTCCTGATTTTTGGGTCTTTTTCTTATATAGGCTCTTATTACCCCCCACCTCCTGTCCCGATTTTTCACATTTGCTGTCTGGTCACCCTACTTTGAAATCACCTTAACAACAGTTACATTAGACAGAAACTCCATATGAATGATGCACTCGAAGTGAATATGCTGGTCATAAACTTTGGAGAGGGTAAAAGAGAAAGCTGAGACTGCCTCAGCTGGGCTGGAGAGGAAATCTCTCTTCTTTTCTGGTATAAAACTAAAATATTCTTACAAGACCATTTTAGTGCAAAGGTTCGTTTTCATGTCCTGACTGAGGAATGGTGAATGGCTGAGAAGTCTTGCATTGGCCATAGACTGGCAAAAACACCCTGCTTTTGTATAAAATTGCAGTATGTCCCCTTCCCCCTCTGAAAACAAAGCCTGAATAAGATATTCTATTATAAAACGCCTTCCATCTCCCTCAAAGAAACAATATGTTGCTTGGACATGCAATCTGCAGTTTGCATAAAGCAGTTTTTTGCAGGAGCTTGGAGGTTTCTCTCTGAGACCAAAAAATTCTTGATGCATAAAATAAAAACCTCTTCGTGCTGGTAGGACATTATTCTTATTAACAATACCTCACTGATGGGATTCCATTTCACAGCAGGTTTCTACCACAAAGCAGAAAAGCAGAAGGCTTGGTGATGCAGGACTCAGAATTATTTATATGTCATTAGAGGAACTTTGTGGAACAGGAAAAGGTCAAACTTTAGAGGGTTGTTTTCTGATGCGACTCTAAAGGGTGTGAGTGTGTGCTCACAAACATGCACAAATGCATGCACACACTCTAACGGCCTAATCTAACCAGTCTTGAAATTTTCAACAGGGCTGCAGCAGGCACAGCACAATGTATCCAAAACACAAACAACAGGCCACTTGAGGCTGTCGGCAGAGCTTTCATCTGCTGGGAGAAGCTGCTCTGCTTCATCCCACCAGCAGCAATTCATTTTTCAAAAGAAATTAGACCAAGGTGCTGTTGTTATAGCAACAGTCAGAGCCACTTATACCGCCCCATCCCCCCAATCTCACTCTGACTTCAGTGGGCAGCTATTTCAATTATGTATGGGGAGTGACCAGGACGGCTGCTGTTTAGTCCTTTTATTGCTCTTCCAAAAAAAGCTCAGAGACTAAATTCTCTTTCTGTTTCCTATCTGGCTGTAAAAGTCAAACACACTTCAGAGTGTTTAACACAGTTCCCCTTATGCTTGATGGTCAGATGATCAGTGAGGCCATAGACAAGACGGCTCCAGTTGCTATTACAGATGTTTTCATCTACCAGCTACATAATGGTCATGTTGCCACTGACTTTTTCTGTTGTTAACCCAGCTCTGGCCATTTCAATCCCTATGTTACAAGGCATGAATGACAACTATGGCAACTACTGTGTGCATATCCAGAAGTTCTGCTAGATGCAGTAGGATGAGGCTCTGTTCTGTAGCTGTCCTTTGTTCTCAGAGGAAAAATAAACAAACACTCAAACCCCAAAGTAAAGCTTGCAGTTGGAAGAGGTGCATCTAAACAGAACACAGCTTAATATTCCCTTCAGAGCACTCTCATGACTCAAGCTTTTAAAAATATATATATATATATATATAAATTGATCTTTTCCATCCCCCCTTCCCATTTCAGATGAGCTGAGCTGTCATCCACCTGCCCTCAAGTCTGAAGCAATGACTAAATTCTGACCTTCCCTGCAAAGGGAGTCCTACTTCCCTTCTCATCTGTTTGGCTGTCCCACCATCTCTCTTTCCATGTTTTTCTGCGCTTGCCCCACCTTTCCTCTCTCACCATCTCTGCAGTTGCAGCATGCTGCCTCCCTAGCTGGCGAGGTGAACATGACTTTTCCGTGAGATCACCGGTAGCTACGCCCAAGCATGAGCCTGATTCAGTCACCTCCACTCTGTATCTCTGTCTCAAGAGTGAGAGTCCTGAGTCTATAACTTCCATTGCTGCACCCAGATGCTATGGATAGCTCATTAAAATATCACAGCTGGTAAAGGTCCCTTGCCCTGGAGTGACATTGAGTAATTTTATTTGATATGACTGACTCCCAGGCAAAGGTGTAATAGTCCTCGTTGTGTCCTTTGATGATCAAGATGGCATAAGCATTCTTCTCTTTTGTTTTATTTGACCATTTGTGTGTTATGAGTTCAGCTTTAGCTTGTGAATGGACTTCTCATTCCTTCCACATTCCCTCTACGACACATGCAGTGATAGCTATTGAAGAAAGTCAACAGTTACAACATGCTGGTGTTTCAGAAAGAGCAGTATTGCTCTGTGTGGAATACAGAATATGAAATAACTGCTGTATCTCAGATTCGGGATGTGTGTGTGTGAGTGTGAGTTTGCTTTTTACTAGCAATGGCTGCAGGTGCAATGGGGGGGGGGGGGGAAATGTGGAAGGAATGAGATAGCCTTCCACAGATTAAGGCTAAACTCTTAACAGAAAAATGGTTGAGCGAAGCAGAAGTGCATTACATAAGGCCACTTCTAACTAATTAAGATATTTATCACCTCCAACCCCTCCCCAAACTATTTATATTTTTCTTTCTCCAGCCTTTTGAAGGCGATGCCCCCAAGGCTGAGAGATCATCACTTGAATCCTGCTGTAGCCAAATGATTTTGGATTGCAATTGCACATAGAAAGCACGTCATGCTCTTCCATCTTGGGCCTTGTGAAAAGAAGAGAGATTTAAAAATCCACTTTGTGAAATCTGTTTTAAGTCAGTAACATCTCCAATGGTCCACCGAGACATACCCCATTGAGCTTTGTGGGTTCTTACAGAAACTTTGCTTCCAGTGACTAGACGTCACACCTGTGTGTTTGATCAATCCTGCTAAGTTGTGCAGCAGTGCAGGGCAGTAAAGACTCCGGCAGAAGTAAACCAGGCAAACAATGTGACAATCAGGGGACTCGGATGATAGCAAGGATTCTAGTCCGAGGTAAGGTGGCAAGGGCAAGGTGTCTTATTAGGAAGAAGGAAGAGCAGGAGAGAGGATAGAGACACGGTTTCTGTGGGTGTGGAAGAAGAAAAGGACAGAATACTGTAGATTAGTCTACTCATCCCTAGCCCCTGGCTCCACCAGTTCAGAGTTACGGTACATTGGAAGGGCAGCATAGAGAAGTTTGT
Source organism: Natator depressus (assembly GCF_965152275.1). Lineage (NCBI taxonomy): Eukaryota > Metazoa > Chordata > Testudines > Cheloniidae > Natator > Natator depressus. The sequence goes on from NC_134237.1 coordinate 51,442,533, forward strand.
TCTAGCACAGCCCATGCTGTGGATAATAAATAAAGGTCTTCAGCATCCAGGGCTTGCACTCCAACAACTTTTATGTAAATATTAATTTTATTACAATAAATGGACAAACATTCATTTTAAACAATATTCTTCATATTCTTTTTAACCACAGAATGTACCTGTCTTTTACATATCAACACAGTAAAGAGTGCACAGTTAGTGAGCTAGACAGACAGATAGGCAGGACTAAGTGCATTAAAAATACACCAAATATGATGCTCAAATTGTTTGTGTATATAACGTGCACACAAATTTCATGGCCAACACTGAATTACAGGTGCATACATCTTATCTAACAACCTTGATTTTTCCTGCAAACATTTTCATTACATGTTTCTATTTATCTCCCTCTTTATTTCACATGCAGATACAAAGCAAATGTGAATATAAATACACTAAAGGATACGTTTCTGAGGAGACTCAGAATGCAGTGTCCCTTGGGCATATGTTGAGCAAAAATGGGCAACAGAAGTGCAATCAATTTTCTTAGTCCTAAATTAGCCGCATGTCAAATTGGTCCTCATCATTTCATGGATGAAATTTTTTTTATAATTCTCACATAGCCTTCACCACTTTCTGACTGAGTCTACAGTGCTTCCTTTCTCTTTAAGTCCATTCAGTTTTATCCTTAGCCCAAATAGCTAAATACTGGTAAAGCAGAAACCTATCTACTGCTGCTGCGACTGTACATTTCAGATTGTGCAGAAGTCTTAACCAAGGTGCTGAGTGCATGAGGGTTAAACCATTTAGACAGCAGTGGCTATTCTTTTCACACAGAAAACAGCTGAGTTACACTCTTCCTACAACTGTCCTTAGAGACAACAGGAGTTACACTGTCAAAGCATGGAATGAGGATTTAGCCACGAAACCTCTATTGACTTGTATGGGAGTTGTGCAGCTAAACCTTTAGCCTTTGAAAAGGTACCCTAGTCTGTTTTGTATTTGAACAGCAAATAAACTAGAGATAAAAAGAAGTCATACAGGATTACTAAAGTTTATCTGCCGAAGAACCTCCTGTTAGCTGGAGCACAAATTCAACAAAGAGGTCCCCATTTACCTAAATGATTATTTCACCAATAAGAAAAGAGCTAATCAAAACAGTACTAGATATACTCAGAGGTTCTGATTTCTTTCCCATATTAGATTTACAGTAGGGAATTTCACGGTCTTCAGCAGAGTTACTCCTTCTGTGTATGAGAGATGAGAAACAGCGCAGTTGGTGTGACTTAGTCCTAACTTATTAGAGGATAAGCAAAAATCTAATAACCTAGTGAAGGGAGCAGGAGCCATCCTGATACTGTGGTGCAGGATGGCTCAGAGGGTGCTGGAGGGAAGGACCAGCATGTTCTCCCCATAGCAACTGCTTCCCAAAGCAGAATTTGCAGAAGGGGCGAGAGAGCTAACACTGCCCACCCCTTCTCAAACTGGCAACAGAACATGCTCCCTACCTACTGCTGTAGAGAGCAACAGGCTACAATCCTGCCTTACTGCTGCTGCATCAGTGTGTTGGGTGTGAGAAGAGGCTCCTTGTGCATCTGCATAAAACAAGGCAGGATTTCGGATTGTAGCTCCTTGGGGCAGACAGTTTATCTTCTTATGTGTATGTTAATTCCAACGCACATCTATGGTGCAATCTAAATGAATAATACAATCATTAATAACATACTCTGTTAAAATTCACTGATAAGAGAGAGAAGAGTGCAGCCAAAGCTGGATTGGCACAAGAGGCACCCCATGCCAGCACTTCTCTGGTCACTCCATCAGTTCCTGCAAACTATACAGTTTCATTTAAAAATAGTAAGTTTCCAGCCCATATGGTTTTGAAAAAAACCTTTCAAATGTGAACCAATTCAGCACTGTATGACAATCTTCAGACAACCAGAAAAAAATAGTTCTAAGAATGGTGTAAACTGCTCCCATTCAACAAGTGGGAGTGCTAACTCTGAAACCTAATGATGATCACTTAAATGGTTACTTATTTTTGTGGCTGCTAGTTTTAGTAGAACCAGCAGCTACTCTGGAATTCTATAGAGTGAGACACAACCATTCACACTGCCTCCCCCCCCACCCTACCCCACTCTGTAACAATTCAGCCCCTGGGATAAGTGCAAGATCATGCTCTTAAGAATCTGTTCAGCAAAATCAAAGAAAGGAGAAGTTGAAAAAAAAAGAAGTGTCAGACAATCAAAATCAAACACTAATGTAGGTTCAAGCCCATGTTTCATTGGTGGTATACAGTATGACATCAATGAGAAACCATCATTGGAGTCCAGAATAAGAAAGAAAAAAAATGTTTTCCTGATCTCTAATGGAGTACCAGCAGTTTTCAAAGCCCTGATTTTTATTATGGCACAAAGCAGTTTGTTTTAGGGGAAGAAAAGAAAGCACAAAGATCTGAACGGTCCATGTCATGGAATGCAGCTTAAACTACACGACAACTTGCATTTTAAAAACCCCCTCATCTTGAGAGGTCACTACTTTTAACAACAAAATTAATTATTAAAAAAATCAAACGTGAAATTCTAAAAAATGAAACAAGGTACTTGGAAATGTTCAGAATGCATCTAGATCTCTTTTTTCTTTCCTCCACACTCGTTCCTGGTCACGGCAGTCAGCCCAAAGGAGATTGACTGGATGGCTAGCAGGCTGGTGGTGTTAGAGAGCTGACCCCCAGTTAAGCATATACAAGCCTCCCTCTTGCTGCAAGTGCGGGAGGGAGGGTAACAAGTTGGCTCACAGTTCTGGGCACCCCAAGAACCCATACACCTTGGAAACAAAACACTCTCAAATAGAATAATTCAATCTAAAATGTCTCCTGTCCTTTGCCCTGTAAGTGCACGTCATGCTCAGACTAGTTTTTTAACATTTACCTGTTAGTGATGGAGAAACTCCTATGTATTTTTCACACATGCAAGCATGCATAGCTGCTGCCTGTTACAGTCACATGGGCTTTCATCTCAGAGATCCATGTGTACTAAGCATATGTTACTGGCTAATAGAAATTAAATTTAGCTTTCAAGTCCCATGCACCACTGAGAGCTTGTTGCCTTTTAACAATGTTGAATAAACACATGAAGAACAAAAGAGCATTTTCTATTGTTAGATGCTCTAGGTAAACAAGATCTAAGGCTGAGTCACTGAGAGCTCCACAGTTCTTTATTAAACCCCTTAAAGGCATGAAGCACAAGATACCAGTTTGCTTAAGACTCTGGAACTGCACAACAAACCAGCTGTGCATTCACAGAATGTCTTCCAATGATCTTATTTTCTTCCTTAAAACACAGTCATTCCCACCTTTTCCTCTTGCAGCAATACCAATGATCCAGCTAGCACTGACCTGCTTTTAATTTGTTAGTCTGTAAACAAAATGCTCCAGGGCTAGAACCAAAATTATTTGGGACTTGATCTTGGGGGAAAACAGGGTGTATGTGTGAGAGCAGGAGAACTGAAGTGCAGAGGAGTTAAGTGCCTTGCCCAAGGGCAAATATCAAATAAATGGCAGAGCCAAGATTAAAACCCTAGTCTCCCACTCCTGTCCCCAATCCATAGGAGCACAGTACCATATTTCTCTGCCCTCTCTGCTCCCATTAGGAAGAGAGAAATAATTTGTAAAAAAGACAAAGATCCCAGGAGCTCTTGAACGTGCCATGAGCCACCTAGTGGAGACAAAGAAAGATGGAGAAGAATGTAGAAGGGCGGAGCCTTTCATATCAGTCTCCCAGGGATTGACAACTCTAGCTGCCTTCCTTCATTGCTTTAGGGGCCAATCCATATGTTCAAGCAGAGGACATTTGTATTTAATAAGGGTTTCCTTCTTCACAGCATTGAAGTCGGTCAATCATGTGGGGGCCAAACTCTGCTGAGGATCTTCCCCACACTGCTTTTTCACTGACTTCGTCATTCGGAGTTTTGCCTCAATAAAGGCTGAGAAAAAAGTAAGCAAGGTCTTCATGGTTTAGCCTGCAATTATAACAACACACTCAGTTAGTTCCTCGGGAAATTATTCTTATTTTCCTGCAGGGCCAAACAACGGAAGACAGATTATGAGGTACCAAATCCTTGTTTAATTACCTAGATTGTAAACTCCTGTTGGATTATTTAGATGAGAAACACTTTGGGGCGGGGACTGCATGTCCTTTTTGTCTATAAAGTGCTTTGCATTCACTGGATGCTAGATAAATAATAATCAGCTTTGCTAATTAGCAAACATGGTTAGGTAAATGAGGGGAAATCATATGAAAAGCATCTGGTATTATGTATAAATCTGCTATGTGAAAAAGTTTCCTGCTATATGAAAGTTCCTCTGAAAAAGAAATTATATGGACGACATCAGGTTGGGATTTTTCCTCATGCTGTTTAGCAGATGTATTTTTCCTTCCTTTTTCTGGACCTTTTCAAACTGTCACATGAAAAAAAATGCTGATTATCGGGATACTTCAAAATAAAGTTAAAGGGCTGACATAGCAGTCCCAAAAGCCCAAGAGTTGCATTTTGCAATGCAAGGTGGAAGATGCAGGTTTGATTCACAGTCCTGCAGTTTCTTGGTCTCCAGTCTAGCAGGGATTAGGGATGCTGGGGAAGCCAGGTACTCAGCCGAGGGTGGGGAGGGGAAGAGTTCCTTGCTCTGCTGAGCAGCAAGTCCTTCCTGGATGATTAACCTGACAAATTTAGTTGGGGATTGGTCCTGCTTTGAGCAGGGGATTGGACTAGATGACCTCCTGAGGTCCCTTCCAACCCTGATATTCTATGAAATTCTAAATCCAGTTGCCTTCAGCCAAAAAGTCCATGGCCACAACATGGGGCCTTAAGGAAAGGGGTGCAAAGCAGAGGAAAAATAGAGGACTCCTTTGGGTGCCATTAATAAAGTCAGTCTTATTCTCCTCACCCTAATGAGAAGAACCCAGGACATTTTGAGTTAGAGCAGAAATTCTTTCCTTGAAGTGCTCCTTATGTGTCTGTATATTACAGTACCCACTGTTCTGAGATTTCCCCTGTAATACAGGGTTTGGAAATTTTACCAGACACCTACATACCAGAGGCCTAGGACGACTCACAAGAGGCTGGGAAGATAGCTGGGAGGGGACCTCACCAGTGAAGCTGAGGAGCAATGCCCTGGTGAAGCGTCCAGCAGAACACCTCAACCTGTTGGGATTCTCACTATCACGGGTGCTGACTGGAGCACTCACGGGGAAAAAATGGTGGGTGCGCAGCCTCCCATCAGCTGCCCCCATCCCTTCCCGCCCACCAGCGGGCCCTACCGAGCAGCACTTCCCCCTCCCTCCCAGTGCCTCTCGCTTGCCGTGATCAGCTGTTTTGCCGTGTGCAGGAGACTGGGGGGGGGGGAAGGGCAGCAGGGACGGGGCGTGCTCGGGGGGGGGGGTGGAGTAGGGCGGGAAGGAGGGGCCTTGGGGGAAGGGGTGGAGTGGGGGTGGGGCCTGGGGCAGAGCCGGGGGTCGAGCACCCCCCAGCACATTGGAAAATCGGCATCTGTGCCACCTATTTTTACATTTTCCAGTGAAAGCCAATGGGAGTTGATGCCTACCTCCTTTAGATGCTTTTGAAAACCCCACCATTAATTCTGCAGGAAATTGTGTCCTAGGTGCTCCCAAAGTTCCAAGTCGCCACTAGTGAGAGGATTTTGCATGATTTTCCCTTGTGCCTGGTACAAGCTAAGGACAGAATTTCCTGTAGGAACTCAACATTTCCTGACTTTACTTATTTTCATCCTCTCCCTCAACATTCTAATTTAAAAAAAAAATCTTACCAAAAATAATGAGCGAAAATGAAAAACTCCTCTCTGGATGCATAAGGGCTGGACATATACATATTGTCTTTCTGGAGCTTCTGTTGGCTGCTGTACACAGGGTCAGATTAATTAAAGAACCAACTGGGTTATGACCGGGAGCCCTAGAGCTGTAGGCCCTGCTGCCCTGGCCTTTCAGAACACCTTTATAAAAGTGCTCTAGTATTCTACAGGAAAGGTCCCAAGCATGCTGTGTCATGACTGGAAGATGCAGTGTTTGGGACCATTCCTGCAGGATTCTGCATAGCACGGGCTAAAATTATAAAATGGAAAAAAATACTGAAAAATGTCCCTTTTTGAAAACCACTTTTGCCAAAAATAATTTCAAAATTTTTTGTATTGTTCTGGTTTTTTTTTATTTAAAAATACCCCCCAATTAAAAGTGTTCTGGCTTTGATGATTTTAGTGTTTGGTTTTCCCCTTTCCTCCACCTTTCCCCCTATTTTTCAGTCAAAGGGGGGAAAAAGGAAAAAATGGGAGGAAGAAACCAAAAAAACTGAAAAGATGAAAATTTCCCAAACCAAAATTTTTTAAGAATAATTATCTCAAATGCATGAAAAACCATTTTTCGCTGGGTTTTTGTGTGTGTGGAAATTGTTAAACCATTTTTGATGTGATCTAATTCTGAAGTTTTTTTAAGCCAGGGTATAATTTAATGGAGTAGTAGTTTACTGGACACCAAATGCTTATTTTACATGTTGGACGTTGTGAATAAGACATCCTTTCTTTTTCTAGAGCAAAAGTTAAGAAAAGAATGGTAAAAATGAATCTTTTTAATGAGGGGAAATGAACAGAATGTTAATAAAAATACTACCTCAGCGGAATTTGAACTCCATCCCTTGGAAAGATTAGTTTGGCCACTGGAGGGCTCCAATATTGTTCCATGAAAGTAACAGACAGATACTGGGAAGATTGAAAACATTAAAAACTGGAATGTCTGACCTATAAAGTTCAAACAAAATGTTCAGTCTGAACGAAGATCTATGGGCACACAAATATCTAACCCAAATATTTAATGAAAATCAGAACTAATTTACCTGTTTGGTTCATATGGCACAAAAGAAGTTAAAGGAGAATACTTTTCTTACAGTTTGGCTATCAATGAAGCGTAACTATTAAAATGATGCTTGTATGTGGTATTAGAGTGATTAGGTCTGTGCAAAAAAGAATAAAATTTCATCATTGTAATTTCAGGGAAACAAGACCAGTAGGGTATATAGAATGTAGCACTTTTTCTAGCATTATTGTGGCTAAGTCTTCTCAGTAAAAGTTGGCACGTGCAAAAAACAAAAACTGTAATAACAGTGAGCACAGGGAGGAGACCTTGTTCTAGAAGTGCCCCAACATTTTTGTTAAACAGTCATTGTGAGCCATAGCTGTTTTCTAAAGGGCGTAACTTGGGCACATATAGTCACTTAAAGGGTAAAATCCTGGCCCCACCTGAGTTTTGTTATTGACCTAATTGGAGCCAGGATTTCACCCAAAGAATTCATTTGCTTATACAATCGTCAGTATAGGCCCTAATGTGTTATCAGTTAATGGACTACAAAAATTCCAGTTTAAAATGAAATGAAAGCATTTTCAAGTTACAAGAAAATTTAAGTCAAACCTCACTCACACCTATGGCTTCTTGTGTGCTCATGTAAGTTCAGAATTTCTCAGTCTATTTTTTCCCCATCAGGTTTTGTCGGGGGGGGGAGGGGGAGATTAAACCTGAGATCCTGAATGCTAAATTTCACAGAGCCAGATTTTTGCAGCTGAGTTAAGCACTCCTGAAAATAAAGAAAAGGAGGACTTGTGGCACCTTAGAGACAAACAAATTTATTTGAGCATAAGCTTCCGTGAGCTACAGCTCACTTCATCGGATCCATCATGAGCTGTAGCTCACGAAAGCTTACGCTCAAATAAATTTGTTAGTCTCTAGGGTACCACAAGTCCTCCTTTTCTTTTTGCGGATACAGACTAACACGGCTGCTACTCTGAAACCTGAAAATAAAGGAGGTTTATCAGAAATAGTGAAAGATGCTAGTGGGTATTGCTATGATAAACCCAATAGGTCACTGTTCTTGTTTGATGAAGTGTACTGTACTGTATTAGGCTGATATACCAAACATCATAGGGTTTTTTTGGCTTCTTGCCTGCACAAATGATTTCTTTTGGTGCTTAAAGCACCCCCCTGTCCCTTTCAATGCAAAGGGAGAAAGAAAAAAAGAGCTTGTGTTGCTTAAAACATGCCTGCTGCGTTTCTGTAGCCCTTCCTCTGGCACAGCACATGTTAATGCTGATCTGCTGGGAGATTGCAATTCTAACATAATGAGATATTAATGAGCTTTGCACATGTCCCTAGCCGCAACAGTTCCCCCCTCCACCTTCCACAAACCTAAGGAGAATCTCTGCTTGTTTTCCTGACGCTGCAATTGTGCCTCTCCCTCCCCCCAGCAAGCACTACTGCACCATTCACCTTAAGCTGCCAGCACTAAAGAGCACCAAATGGGCTGGCACAGTCTTGTTTCCTGGCCTAATGGATGCTTGTTTAAACACTGGAGCTGTTTGCATTGCTGTGGCTCACTGCATGTTAAACACAGTCCTCTGAAACCCTACGCCAATCCAATAAAGGTATCAGCAGTTCAGCGTGGGGAGGCAATTACTATAAGGTCCCAAGTGTGCCTTCTAAGCTCTAGGAAGGAAAATTTGATCGAACAACTAAAAGGAAAATCTGATTCGGCTCAGTATCACGTGGAGGACACAAGGCTTAACTACAGCCTGGCCTATGGAGGGCAGGAGGAAATCAATGGACGAGCTAGCAAGAGCAACTGCACATTGTTAAGAGGGCTTTAAGCTGCCCTGTTAACAATGCTGGCTGCTGCATTTACCAAGCATTATTTTAAGAGGTGCCTTAAAAAAAAAAAATTATCTACTGCCAATTTTTTTTCTTCATCAGTCCTTGAAACAATCCTCTTCTGGGAAGGGTCCCTTCCCTGTGCAGAATCATTGTCATATCAAAGGGGAAGAGAGAAACACAGAAGGGACAAAAATGACAGAGGGCTTGCAGAAACCAAAAAAAGGCCTGCCCTTCAGAGAGCATGAAAAGCTAAATCTCAGACTAATGATAGTCAATATTTCAGTGGATCAGCTCTCTATCTGGGCAAGGGCAGGAAATCAAGAGATGCAGAAACTGCATTTCACTTAATTTTATACACTGAAACAAAGGTTTTCTAAAATGTCCCACTTCCTCTGCTTTAAAGTGAGGGACAAAGGGGTAGTGGTGGTGATGGTGGGGTCTCCTTCATTATCTAACAGCTTTAAACTGGGCTTCACTCACAGGGCAGCATTGCAACTTATGTGGAAAGTTTTCTAAGCACTTGCTGTGGCCACATTCACTAACAAGAATCTAGGAATATAGGATTTGCCACACCAGATCAGACCAATGATCCATCAAGTCTGGCATCCTGCCTAGAGCAGAGGCCCACACCTGCCACTGTAGAGGAAGCTGATACTCCCCTCCAGCCCCCATATTGCAACTGACTGATCATACAGAGCTGCAAATTAGGGGAAATATCCCCTTTGGAAGCTGCAATGATCGGCTTATGCCTTGAACTTGCTGAACCCAGTCCATTTTAATGACTGACATGGCAGACAGGGGAAGAGAAAGAAACTGTCTGCATATGATGCTATCTGCCATCAACAGTGGCCGGTGGCAGTACTTGGCTAATGGGCTTAAGGATCAAGCTGTCCCTTAAAAGCATCTTTGGCAACGTTCTCCTGGGTCAGAAATCCAATGTGATTCTAAGAATTGCTGGCTGAAAGGTAGAGGATTCTGCCAGTTTACTGGAGGATAAATGTCTTGTTGAACTGCAGTCAGCCCCATCTAAAGACACTGCTGTCCTCAAAACAGAAGGGGGAAATGAGCATTTTATTGTTTAAAAACATGGGGTTTGTTTATTTGTTTTCAATGGGCTTGGGGGAGACTGGGAGGAAAAGACTGTTGGGAAATCTCAAAACTTCACCTTGGGGACCTGGAATTACCTTGTGACTCCATTTTCTCCTGGGATTCAGAATCCAGAGTAGGCGGGTGTGTGTGTGTGTGTTTGTGTGTGCAGTGGGGGCGGTCTCAGTACAGCGAGTTGAAATTTTTGTCAATAGATTTTTTTTTCCAAACAAACATTCCCGCCCCCCGCCAAAAATTTTTTTTTTTTTTTTTTTTTTTTTTTACAGGAAAACATCAATTTCTTGTTTCCAATTGAAAAAACGACAATGCAAAAGCCTCTCCTGTTTGATTTTTTGATAATCACTGAACCCCAATTTTAAACAAGCCAGCATTTTGATGAACAAGAAACTATTTTTGTTTTTGTTGAAATTTTCTGAAGGGGTGGGGGCGGGATTCCTTTCTTGATCACCTGTAGATATGAAGCTGTGATCTTGTAACTTCCAGTAGACTGAATTTCCCATTTAAAGCACCTCTCAACAGGGATTGTTACTGATAGGTCAGAGCAAGCCCCTATAAAAGAGCAGTGTCCTCCTCAGTCCTTCTGTTAGACCCATGCAACAACCAGATGAAAGAAACAGACTGCATTCACAGGACTGGAACCCACTCACTTCAATGAGGCTGTTGTGATATCAAGCACTCTCTGCATCTTGGAGCTAAGGATATCACTTCTATTAGGGCTTGAAAAACCCATTCATTTACCCAGCAATGGCACGTGGGGTGATTTCCTGGTAAGGCTGGGGAAAGAGGTGGCTGCTGAAATCATCGGCTTCTGGAGAATCTAACCTTAAAAAAAAGTTTCTAGCCCTGAGGATCGCACAGATAATCTTCCAAAGGTTACTCATGCCAGTACTGTCTCTGAGTCTGCAGACATGTCGCTCGTGTGGGCCCCAAGCAGCAACACAGTGAAATCAACAAGATTCAGTAATGATCATCGGATCCTTGTGGGCAGCAGCAAAACTGACAAGAATCATGCCAATTTTACATTTCTGCTGTTACTTGGGGAAGCGCCAACGAGCAGCAGAGGCAGATTTCCTATTTGCTCTCTTTCAGCAACAATAGGAAGTCAAAAGCTGATACAAAGGATGGAGCCCCTAAGAAGGGTCCAGACACAACATTCCTGTAAAAATCCATGCATTCATTCCCATCAATGTACTGGTCCATCTATGCAACCAATTAGGATTAGAACCTCTTTTTTTTTAATTAAAAATTGGATATTAGAGAAATTGATGATTTAGCTGTCCTCCTTCAAGCACTCCAAAGAAAATGTTCTCATTTTCTGTTCCACTGGCAGGCAGGCAAGCCAATGTTTTCAAGCCCAAATGGAAGTGATGTCCTCAATTCAGATAAGGAAGAGGAGCTATATGATGGTGGGGAACTAGATTTCTCACCAGTGCAGTGCCTTTGGACATCACTAGTGCACCTCTCCATTTCCATATTCCCTCACCCCGACTAATAGATATACTTGTATGATTAATATATATCTAGAAAATTTTCAAGCTCTCACTTCCCCACCAGTTGATTATCTGCTAAATAAAACCTCCTTCTTCATGAGAAAATCCATATGTTAATTGGCATAGTCCTAGTATCACAATACCTTATTTTACACAGTGCCATTAAAGCTGCAGGATCCTAAAGCCCCTCTACAAGCCATATATATCGAAATCACTTCATCTGCCACTAGAATGCAATCACTTCTGGTGGGGAACACTGCAGTTATTTAACAGCAATATCACATGACAGTTTAGGACAGGAAGTGAAGAATATCATATCCTATTGAAATCCGAGGAGAATTTAGGAAGTAGGGTATAATAATTCACTAAGTCTCAAAAACAGACATTTGAGAAAAAATTGCAAATTATTAAAAAAAAAAAACACCTAAGTATTTCACTATTTGATTTACAAATGCCATTTCTACCTCAGAGGAGCCTGGTGTTTCCCATCCTTGAGATCTGGCTGAAGGAGATAGGCAAAAAACACATTAAGATTTAAAGCAGCACAGCATATAGTTCCTCTTTCTTGTTGTCTCTGAGGCCTGGTCTACACCAGGAGCTGAGGTTGAATTTAGCAGCGTTAAATCGATTTAACCCTGCACCAGTCCACACGACAAAGCCCTTTTTTTCGACTTAAAGGGCTCTTAAAATCGATATCCTTACTCCACCCCCGACAAGGGGATTAGCGCTGAAATCAGCCTTGCTGGGTCAAATTTGGGGTAGTGTGAACACAATTCGGCGGTATTGGCCTCTGGGAACTATCCCAGAGTACTCCATTGTGACCGTTCTGGACAGCACTCTCAACTCAGATGCACTGGCCAGGTAGACAGGAAAAGGCCCGAGAACTTTTGAATTTCATTTCCTGTTTGGCCAGCGTGGCAAGCTGCAGGTGAGTGCTCATCAGCAGAGGTGACCATGATGGGGTCCCAGAATCGCAAAAGAGCTCCAGCATGGACCGAACGGGAGGTAAGGGATCTGATCGCTGTATGGGGAGAGGAATCCGTGCTATCAAAACTCCATTCCAGTTTTCGAAATGCAAAAACATTTGTAAAAATCTCCAAGGGCATGAAGGACAGAGGCCATAACAGGGACCTGAAGCAGTGCCGCGTGAAATTTAAGGAGCTGAGGCAAGCCTACCAGAAAACCAGAGAGGCAAACGGACTCTCCGGGTCAGAGCCCCAAACATGCCGCTTCTATGATGAGCTGCATGCCATTTTAGGGGGTTCACCCACCACTACCCCAACCCTGTGCTTTGACTCCGTCAATGGAGTGGGACGCAACATGGAAGCAGGTTTTGGGGACGAGGAACATGATGAGGAGGAGGTTGAAGATAGCTCACAGCAAGCAAGCAGAGGAACCGATTTTCCCAACAGCCAGGAACTGTTTCTCACCCTGGACCTGGAGCCAGTACCCCCCAAACCCACCCAAGGCTGCCTCCCGGACCCACCAGGTGGAGGAGGAACTTTTCTTTACTTTTTAAATAGTATACATGGTTTAAAAGCAGGCGTGTTTAATGATTAATTTGCCCTGGCATTCGCAGCCAGTACAGCTACTGGAAAAGTCTGTTAATGTGTCTGGGGATGGAGTGGAAATCCTCCAGGGACATCTCCATAAAGCTCTCCTGGATGTACTCTCAAAGCCTTTGTAAAAGGTTTCTGGGGAGGGCAGCCTTATTCCGTCCACCATGGTAGGACACTTTACCACGCCAGGCCAGTAGCACGTAGTCGGGAATCATTGCAGAACAAAGCATTGCAGTGTATGTTTGCTGGCATTCAAACAACATCCGTTCTTTATCTCTCTGTGTTATCCGCAGGAGAGTGATATCATTCATGGTCACCTGGTTGAAATAGGGTGCTTTTCTTAAGGGGACATTCAGAGGTGCCCATTCCTGCTGGGCTGTTTGCCTGTGGCTGAACAGATATGTTCCCCGCTGTTAGCCACGCGGTGGGGGGAGGCAAAATGTGACCTTGGAACGAAAGCACATGTGCTGTGTATGTAATGTTAACAGCAAGGTTTACCATGAAAGAGTGTACCCACTGTTCTATAAAATGTGTCTTTTTAAATACCACTGTCCCTTTTTTTCCCTCCACCAGCTGCATGTGTTTCCAGGATCACAATATCTTCTCCTTCCCAGAGGCTAGCGAAGATCAGAAGGCGAAAAAAATGCAGTTGCGATGAAATGTTCTCTGACCTCATGCTGTCCTCCCACACTGACAGAGCACAGACGAATGTGTGGAGGCAGACAATGTCAGAGTGCAGGAAAGCACAACATGAACGCAAGGAGAGGTGGCGGGCTGAAGAGAGTAAGTGGCAGGCTGAAGAGAGGGCTGAAGATGATAGGTGGCAGCAGCGTGATGAGAGGAGGCAGGATTCAATGCTGAGGCTGCTGGAGGATCAAACTAATATGCTCCAGTGTATGGTTGAGCTGCTGAAAGGCAGCTGGAGCACAGACCGCCGCTACAGCCCCTGTGTAACCAACCACCCTCCTCCCCAAGTTCCATAGCCTCCTCACCCAGATGCCAAGAACGCGGTTGGGGGGCCTCCGGCCACCCAGCCACTCCACCCCAGAGAATTGCCCAAGCAACAGAAGGCTGGCATTCAATAAGTTTTAAGTTATAAAGTGCAGTGTGGCCTTGTCCTTCCCTTCTCCCCCACCCCTCCCGGGCTACCTTGGCAGTTATCCCCCTATTTGTGTGATGAATTAATAAAGAATGCAACTTTATTGCCTCTGCAGGCGGTGATCAAAGGGGGGAGGGGAGGGTGGTTAGCTTACAGGGAAGTAGAGTGAACTGGGGGGCGGGGGTGGTTTCATCAAGGAGAAACAAACAGAACTGTCACACCATAGCCTGGCCAGTCATGAAACTGGTTTTCAAAGCTTCTCTGATACTCAGTGCGCCCTCTTGTGCTCTTCTAACCGCCCTGGTTCTGGCTGCACGTAACCAGAGGCCAGACAATTTGCCTCAACCTCTCACCCCGCCACAAACGTCCCCCCTTACTCTCACAGATATTGTGGAGTGCACAGCAAGCAGTAATAACAATGGGAATATTGGTTTCACTGAGGTCTAAGTGAGTCAGTAAATTGCGCCAGCGTGCTTTTAAACGCCTAAATGCACATTATACTAGCATTCTGCACTTGCTCAGCCTGTAGTTGAACAGCTCCTGACTACTGTCCAGGCTGCCTGTGTATGGCTTCATGAGCCATGGCATTAAGGGATAGGAGGGGTCCCCAAGGATAACTATAGGCATTTCAACATCCCCAACGTTTATTTTCTGGTCTGGGAAGAAAGTCCCTTCCTGCAGCTTTTGAAACAGACCAGAGTTCCTGAAGATGCAAGCGTCATGTACCTTTCCCGGCCATCCCACGTTGATGTTGGTGAAACGTCCCTTGTGATCCACCAGTGCTTGCTGCACTATTGAAAAGTACCCCTTGTGATTTATGTACTCGCTGGCTTGGTGCTCCGGTGCCAAGATAGGGATATGGGTTCCATCTATGGCCCCACCACAGTTAGGGAATCCCATTGCAGCAAAGCCATCCACTATGACCTGCACATTTCCCAGGGTCACTACCCTTGATATCAGCAGATCTTTGATTGCGTTGGCTACTTGCATCACAGCAGCCCACACAGTAGATTTGCCCACTCCAAATTGATTCCTGACTGACCGGTAGTTGTCTGGCGTTGCAAGCTCCACAGGGCTATAGCCACTCGCTTCTCAACTGTGAGGGCTGCTCTTGGTATTCTGGAGCTTCAGGGCAGGGGAAAGCAAGTCACAAACTTCCATGAAAGTGCCCTTACGCATGTGAAAGTTTCGCAGCCACTGGGAATTGTCCCAGACCCGCAACACCATGCAGTCCCACCAGTCTGTGTTTGTTTCCCAGGCCCAGAATCGGCGTTGCACCTCATGAACCTGCCCCACTAGCACCATGATGCCCACATTGCCAGGGCCCGTGCTTTGAGAGAAGTCTGTGTCCATGTCCTCATCACTCTCGTCACCGCGCTGACGTCGCCTACTTGCCCAGTTTTGCTTTGGAAGGTTCTGATGCTGCATATACTGTTGGTTAATGTGCGTGGTGTTTAATATGCTTAAAATTGCCAAAGTGATCTGAGCGGGCTCCATGCTTGCCATGGTGTGGCTTCTGCACAGGTAACCCTGGAAAAAAGGCACGAAACGATTGTCTGCCATTGCTTTCACGGAGGAACGGAGGGAGGGAGGACCTGATGACATGTACCCAGAATCACCCGCGACAATGTTTTTGCCCCTTTAGGCATTGGGATCTCAACCCAGAATTCCAATCGGCAGCGGAGACTGTGGGAACTGTGGGATAGCTACCCACAGTGCAACACTCCGGAAGTTGATGCTAGCCTCGGTACTGTGGAAGCACTCCACCGAGTTAATGCACTTAATGCACTTAGAGCATTTTGTGTGGGGACACACACAATCGACTATATAAAAACGATTTCTAAAAAAAGATGTCTATAAATTCGACCTAATTTCGTAGTGTAGACATACCCTGAGTAACATTTGCCATGTCATGGGTATGTTGCTGGAGTTTGGGTGATTCACTCCTGAGAATAAAGTGGCCTTTTCCAGCACCCAGGATGACACAATGGGGAACATTTTGCACATTAATCAATTTAGTTTGAGGGTAAAGAATTAAATTTACGTCTGTACAATCTGCTTAGATTTAAAATCCTGAACGTTCTTATGATTCACACTGTCAAGAGAGACAGAAGGATTGATAGACTCTACATTTGCTACGAGAAAAAGGAAGAAAAAAATCCCCCCAAGTGTTTCTCACAGCATAATGTCATCTCATCAAATGATGCACGGGGGTGATGCTGAGGTAAAGGAAATGCAGAAAATGCAATTTCCTGCATCATTTCCTCAAGAGAAAATTCAGAGAGAGATTTCATCAGATTAGATATCCAAACAACTATATGCAGATTAAATGTATGTTCCGCAGCTCCATGGCCCAAAGGGAAGTACCCTGGAGACAAGCAGGCAACAAGACAGCTCTGCCTCAGCTGAAGCAGTAGCAGGAGGAGGAGAAGCAGGGAAGAGGACAAAGAGTTGGGGGGAGAGAATAAAGTGGTGTCCATCACCCTCTTCCTTGGTTTCAAGCCCTCAGCCCCCACAGCTCAAGCAGATGCTTCTAGTTCCATTACAAAAGACCAATGTGTTTGAGCTGTTTGTATTTGGTGGCTATCTGAAAACACGCCCACTCCAATGGTAGTTGTCGAAACAGGATGCTAAAGATATAACCCTATATTTCTAAGTGAGTAATGATTTTGGTTGCTCAGCGTGCAGCATTTTAAAGGGACCTGATTTTCAGAAAGTGCTGAGTGCCGACCATCTGAAATCAGGCCCTTTAAAGATATCCCAGCATGGGCACTCAAAATCACTAATCACTTTTGAATTTCTCCTCCACTGAAGTCAATGACATTACACTGGTACAAAAAAAAAAGTGAATGAGAGGAGAATCAGTCCCATATATGTTGTTGTATAAAAATTGCATCATTATTATCAGCTGTATTTTATTTCAGTGAAACATTATCATATATACATACATTGACAAACTCCTGGCAGAAGCTGCTAACTACACCCATTTTCTGTTGGGTGCTTTAGAAAGCTTACAGAATAAAAATAAGGTTGATGCCATTCATGCTTAAGATAGCCAAGCAAAGCACCCTGGATTCTGGTGGTGAGGGGTAGAATTTTCAGAAGGGTTTAAGAGAATTAGGAGCCTGCGTCCCATTTCCAAGAGAAACTTCGGGCAAGTCTACACTACAAAATTAAGCCGACCTAAGTTACGTCGACATACAGCCACTGCAATAATTGAATTACTTTTACATGTCCACATTATGCTATTTGTGTTGGCGTCCTCACCAGGAGTGCTTGCACTCATTTAACTGCCAGTGTGGGGCACTGTGGGACAGTTTCTGAAAGGAAGCAACAGTCGATGTAAGCAACGCAGTGTCTACACTGACACAATGTCGACCTAACTACATCGACTTAAGCACTATGCCTCTGGCAGAAGTGGAGTTAAGTCAGTGTAATGGGTGAGTTACATCGGTAGGAGCTATATTTTAGTGTAGACCAGGGGTTTTCAAACTGGGGATTGTGACCCCCTCAGGGGATCACAAGGTTATTACATGGGGGGTCATGAGCTGTCAGCCTCCACTGCAAACATTGCTTCACCTCCAGCATTTATAATAGTGTTAAATATATTAAAAAAGTGTTTTTAATTTATAACGGGGGGGGGGTCACACTCAGAGGCTTACTGTGTGAAAGGGGTCACCAGTACAAAAGTTTGAGAACCACTGTTGTAGACGCTTACAGAATTAGGTTGACGGAAGCTGCCTGATGTCGACCTAACTCAGTAGTGTAGACCAGGCCTTGGACACTTTACACACTTTTGAAAGGGAGGCTCTGAAGTCACTAACATGCTTTTACTTACAGTGAATGTACAGAGAACCATCATGGGATCAGCAAGAATTCACATAGTCTTGGACATTAGAACTTGGCTTTACTGAAAGAGTTAATGCTGACCAGCGCTCAGCCTCACTTCAGGAAAAGGAAACTATCCTTCCACCGCCTCACCAACCACCTCACCATGTTTTGTTAAAGACCTATCAATCTCAATTTATACATCTACTGCATCCCAACAGTAGATTTCCATAGTATGTGTTTCATTTCCTTTCCTTTCTTACATGGTTAGACAGCAATGGTGACCAATACTGACATTAAAGTATCATAACTGACATGTGAGTTACCAGCCATTGAGGCAGTTCATACCTATTGTTTCAGGCTCTATGTGAGCTCAGGCAGACATTTCTGCATGTGTTACACTCGCTTCAGTCTTGAAGGTTTTTGTTAGCAATTGTAGCAACCAGATACTAATTTTTTTTTTAAATGAAAGCTGAGATTTTGATGAACAATTGTGACAGGTCTATGTTTTCCCAGATAGCATTTCAGCCCTCCACCGTGGTCACGGCCCAGCCTTTGGGAAACATTGCCTCAATCTCTCTTAAAAGTATTGGGAGCTCTTTCATTTCAAGAAGCACAAACAATTTGAAATTAATTTTGATGGGATTATTACATCACACCAGAAAGGCAGGGGAAGAAGGATGACATAAAAAAGGCACTTCCTTCCTGTGGAGTAGTATGACTGCTAAATGCCCCAGGTCTGTCAGATAGGAATCAGCTCGCTGGACTTTATCAGAGTGACACTTTTGCTTTGTCTTGTGGGATGCTTTGGAGTACAGAATTTCAAAGTTCAACCACAATATCTTTGTGAGCTACACTCAAACTCCAACCTAGAACACAGACTTCAGATTCTAAGTGCCTAGTAACTCACAGACAACTCATAATGCTGTTTGGAAGGGGCCATATTCTAGCTTTGGATACTGGCACACAACTACTATTGAAGTTAACAGAAACCCGTACATTTATCGTAAACCAGACTATAATCCAAAGTGTTCTACTTTATGTTTTCTTTAACCAGGAAGTCAGGACACTGTTTCCATAGACGAAATATAGTAAATTACCCTGTTGCCCTTGAGATGCTACCCTCTCTCTTTCTCTCTCTCTCTCTCTCTCTCTCTCAATCTGTCTCAGCGCATGGGAAAGGTCATGGATAGGTAAGAAAGTTCATTATATATTTCAGATCTTTGTTAGCTTTCCAATTTGCATTTGTTCAGTTGCCGGGTATTTTTGTCTCTGGTCTGCTCTCTGGTGCAAGAAGAGACAGTGTAGAAAACTTCAGGCAAAAGACAGGTGGATATGTTTCCCCTCTCTTGGCCCTTTCAAATTACCATGGTGGTTTATAGTTTGATTTATGCATGTCTGCTACTTGATAAGTTTCGCTTTGTTGTTAAGTTTTGTATATTTTGCTGTTCTCCTTAGAAAACATGCACACTGATTCCAGCAGCAGCAGCAGGTGGGATGTACAGATTATAAAGAAGGAGAAGAAGAGGAGGAGTATAAACACAGTCAAGGACATTCACTGACATTGGCTTTAAAATGGAACTTGAGAACATTTTTATTAGTGATGAGCCCAAACTGAACACCAGATCCAAACATATCCAGACTTGGAGAAATTTGGAATATGAACCTGAACTTCATAGCAATGCCCCATTTTTGTAATAGCTCCAAACAAAATCAGAGCCAACCTTAGGGGGTAGGTTCCATAGGTAGCCACCCAGGGCCGGCTCTAGGTTTTTTGACGCCCCAAGCAAAAAATTTGCTGCCCCAAGCGCCAAGAGCGCAACTGCCCAAGCAAAAAAAAAAAAGAAAAAAGAAAAAAAGGGTGGCCGGAAGAACGCCGCCCCTGGGATTGTGCCGCCCCAAGCACGTGCTTGCTTTGCTGGTGCCTAGAGCCGGTCCTGTAGCCACCTAATTTCTGTGGCAACTCCTGCCTACACATCTGCCACTGGTTAAGATGACCTCAGGAAGTCTGCTCCTTTAAGTGCAGACCCTGCATTGCTAGGAACAGCAGCAGTGGCCAGGGCCAGGAGCCACCAGAGATCTGTGGTCCAGAGCACCAAAGTGCCTTGTGCTAAGCCCTAACATGAGATCATCATGAAAACAGAAAGCACAAATCTGGATCCGCACTTTGTGGATAGGCCTCTCTCATTTAGATCATAAAGTCTTCAGGAGAGGGACTTTGTCTTCAGACCTGCTTATAAAGCGCCTACAGTAGCACCCTGTTGGTACTAGATAAACATTTACTAATCATCTTTTGTTTTTACTCAGGAAAAGCTTCTCAGGAGAATAATTGACATGAAGGCACAAAAGGCCCAATGGCACAAAAACATACAAAAGCTGGTGACTAGTTCTGCTGTTGTCTCTCTCACTAATTGTTCTTTCTGAAATGGCCTAAAGTTAATGGAAATATGATCGCACCTTAATGGTAAAATGAGAAAGAAGGGAGCCCCCAAAAATCTAGATTTTAAAACCAGCCTTCCCCCACTCTCTTCTGTAACTGGGACTCTGCCGAAGAGGCACTGGCCCTAGCTCACATAGTGAATGCCCTGTACTGTTGCTTGCATTTTCTGGGCCTTTTGTCAACTACTAGTGGTTGAGCCTGTTATATACTCTTTGATGTACAGAGTCAGGACAGCCCAGGCCTGCTAAATATTTACCTAATCCAATTTGGCCAACCAAACTTCAGGTCTGATAAATGTATTATAATAATAGACTGCTTTTGACCTTTGCGCCCTTTTGCTTCCTAAGGTCAACTTTGGGTTTTGTTTGAAAACAAGAACCTAGCAATCATTGTGTTGGGGCGGGGGGGGGGGGGGGGGCGGGAGAGAAAGACACAGAGACTCTCATCAGAGTGCTTTACAGTTCACACCCCTACTGGAAATACATTTACAAGGGAAAAAATTGCAAAAGGTTTCCAGCACTCCCTTTCATGATAGATAGAGGATCATTCCCTAGTGCTTTTCTCCCTT
The DNA here is from genome assembly GCF_965152275.1 of Natator depressus. Classification (NCBI taxonomy): domain Eukaryota; kingdom Metazoa; phylum Chordata; order Testudines; family Cheloniidae; genus Natator; species Natator depressus. The sequence goes on from NC_134237.1 coordinate 51,463,308, forward strand.
TACTGTCCACACATCCGTGCTTCCCTGGAGAAGTGAGGACAGCACTTTCTGAGGGCTTGTCTACACTGGCAAGTTTCTGTGCAGTAAAGCAGCTTTTTGTGCTCAAACTGCAGACAGGAACACACTGCCAAGACACTTTGTGCGCAGAAATGCCTAAGTTGCAGTGCTGCAAAAACCCCACGTCAATGAGAGTCGTAAGGCTATTCGCACAGAGGCTCCAGCGCTTTATTGCTAGTGTAGACACTTGATTGCTTTCTGTGCTGTAATTGGCCTCCAGAGCTGTCCCATAATATCTCAAGTGACTCAGCTGCCCTGGAGACATGCGCCCCTCCCTTTAAAAGCACCATTTCTGACAGCCATTGCGTGCTGTGCTGATCTGCTCCGTTGCTTCCTGACACTGAACGTACAAGACAGCATGCTGACACACTCTCTGTCCCCCAAAACACACAGTCTCTCTCCCCATCTCCATACACACCCACACACTCCCTGTCACACACTCTCCCCCCGCCCCCCACTTCAGATGAAAAGCAGCTGGCAATGTAGTAGGATGCCCATGGAACAATGGGATTGGGAAACCTGCATCATGTGACACTGTGCCTGCCCCATGAGGCATTGCAAACCCTTCCCAAATCTCCCTGCGGCCAGTTGCACAGTGGGATAGCTACCAGAATGCATTGCCGTCTTCGCTGTTGCAAGAACGGCTAATGTGGATGCGCTCCAGCATCACAAGGAGCATAGTTTGGACACGCAACGGCGGTTTAATTCCAGCGTTTTAATAAAAATGGTACAACTGGTGGTGCAGAAACTTGCCACTGTAGACATATCCTGAGATGTCCTATTCCCCATGCCCCACCACAATTCCTGGCAGGCAATGCTCTGATTAGCTTTGCAATGGAATAGGGATATATTGAAGAGACACTGAATAAAATTAAAATGCCCCTCCCTGAAATGGTAGATTGTTGTGGAACTTGAAAATAAGATATAAATTGCCTTCAAGGGAAAGGAATACAGATATCGGGTCTAATAACAGTTTTTTTACAAAAATATGCTGCAGAATTCTTTAGGCAGCAGAGAGGGGAACCAATGGTATGTAACAATTTTCTGCCTATCAATTCTTGTGCCCAGTTTGTCTCAATAAGCAAAACATTTTGCAGCATCAACCAGCCCAATTTATAGTGCAGGGACCTTCATGAAAGTGGAACAACGTTTAGCAACAGATTTCTCTGCTTAATGTCCCGGGCAAGGTATTAGTGCCAACATCTGTTTTATTAGGCTGTTTTATACCATCCATGTCACTGAAGTGCCCTCTCTTTAGCAAGCAATAGCCCTCCTTGGCCATAAGATTTCTGAAGAGCTGCTGTCATATGACCCACACAGACGAGATTCTTTTTTTGATCAAATATTAAAACCCTTACAAAATCATTAGTTCTGACTCTCAGTAATCCATCACCCATAATTCCAATAAGCAATGGATGCCTATAGGTTAATGCTTAAATCTCAGTGGTGGAATTTACTTATTTTTACAAATTAAATTATATTTTAAGAAATAGATAAATAACAGATAAAAGCTGATTTATGCAAAACGTTCATTATATTTTCCCAGATGATGCTCTTTTTATTGCCATGCCTCCCCTTTGAAAAACAAACACAAAATTATAAAGACCCAAATCCTGAGGTCTTGACTCTGTTTTTACTAAGGCTATGTCTACACTTGCAGAGTTTTTGCGCTGTCAGTTTCAACGGTGATAGTGAACCAGTGAAAGAAAAGCACTGGTTTGTGTACTCACTTACTTCCACAGGCGTCCGAGAGTGTTTACATTTGCAGCACTCCCCTCAGTGAAGCTCTCTCCATTTTGACGATGGGTCTTGTGGGGTGATCAGGGGGCATCCTGGATACCTGCACAGCATCCTCTCCCCAAACACTGATCAGCTCCAGTAGCTCAGCATTGCTCCAAGCAGGGGATTGTTTGCTCTGTGGAGCAGGCATTGTCACCTGACCAGATGATAAGTGACCACTTGCCAAGAAAACAGGAAGGGGAGTTTCAAAGTTCCCGGGGCTTTACAGGGGGAGGAGGTGGATGTCTGATGACCATGGTTTGCAGCTAGAACCTTATTCTGCAGGGACTTTGCAAATGCCACTTAGTGGCTCCTCTACCCATAAGGTGAGCTGCCTCAATAGTATCCCTGCACCATGCTAATCGGAGCAATTTTTCTACCCCATGGGATCAGTATAAATGGTTTACCTTCAGACATGTGAATTTATGTTGTTGTATTATAAAAGCTTTGCAGGGGGGGAATTTCCACTGGGTGTCACACTGCTGTACTGCATAATCTATCACTAAATCAGAAAACATCTGGCTTTGTAAAAAAAAACGGTTGGGGGGATAAAAATTTAAAATCCACACTGCTATTTGAAAATAAAAATGATGTTCCCTCTTGCTAGGTACATTGTATCTATTTTTAATGTATCATATTGAAAAATTAAATCCTGGGGAGAATTTTTTTTGCCCCCATCACTGAGCTGATTTGTCTATAAAAAATGGAGTACCAGAGGTATTGGTTACTTGAGCTAGATTGTTTCTTTAAGGCAGAGCCCATTGTAAGAGCCTGTATGGAGGTGCACTGCCTCAGAGGGCGCATCGGGAGGCAATCTGCCAGAGAGAGGCACAATGTTTCCTGGAACTCTCTGGCTTTGCTAGTACTGTGTGAGACCCATTTGAATGGCAAAGCACACCTGAGCCTAGGGAGCATGAGGGCAGACACAGAGAGAGTGATTTGCTCCCAGGCAAGGCAGCAGCTCAACAGTAGCTTCTATGCTCACACTGGGCCTAGTGGATAAAGCCTTGGACTAGATGTCAGGAGACTGGGGCTCTTTTCTCAGCTCGGCCATGGATCTGCTGCGTGACCTTGGTCAAGTCACTTCACCTCTCTGTTTCCCATCCCCTCCTTTGTTTAATTAGATGGCCAGTTCCTCAGGGCCAGAGCCATAGTCTTTTACTATGCGTTTGTACCATGTCTAGCACAATGGGGCCACGATCTTGGCTGGGGCCCTGAGGCACAGCTGTAATACAAGTAATCATCATAAACAGGGCGGCTGTTATGCCAGTTACACTGGGTTTTGGAGGACTTCTTAATCCCACCTTCCCAGCTGTATCTGGCTATAAAAGGGACAAATAAAATCTCATCAAAAATATTAATTAGCTGCAATTTTAAATTAATTTTCCTTTAAATCATTGTGACTATGCTAAAATAAATAAACAACATCCTTGTGACTACTTGTGGAAACTCCTGCTCAGAGTGATCTCGGGATTACTTCTGAACATGTCATCCTATCATATCAGCATGGGAAAATAATGCTATTTCATTCTTTAGCTTAAAGACAGGAAAAAAGGCTTCTCTGAAATCCAAATCACCACTCAGATCCAGTGTCACTTCCTCATTATCTCCTGATTTTCTTCTGCTTTGCTCTATCGTGATTTGCTCATGTGAGCAAGCCCTGAATTTGCGTGAAATGCTTTTACTAATTACAACTCCCTTTTCTGCAGTTCGGAGGACTTAGCAGCAAACTAACTACATAGACGTTCCAAGGGTTTAAGTGTTCAAAAGCCAGCTAGCTATGGAAGTCAAATGTGCCTGACTGATATGAGAGGCACAGTTTCTCTCTGGAGTGGAACCTGTTTACTATAGAGAAGTCATTTTTTCAGAGAACAACTTTACCATGAGCTCAGCCCTGCATTGCATTTTAGCACTTTCTGCAGGATGCTGAGTGCCCTTAACTCCTACTGACTGGACTCCAATGGGAATTGAAGATGGTTAACTACAGGGAACACTCAGAATCTATAGGAATGGGTCACCTAAGTAGAGAGGTTCACTATAAATGGAAATGCCTCTTCCACACAGTGAGATACAGAGTCAATTCAGGACATTCAGGTTACTCAAAAATAAATGGAACTTTTGACTATATCTGAGTTCATGCTGTGTGGGTTCCCGTGAATGTGTATCAAGTATAAGGAGACAGACAATCACTGCACTGAATGAGGTGAGGGTCTTGAGGAAAACAACATTATGTGATTAGTGTAATTGATTCCCAGGAGGGGAAAGATTAAGGAGTCACACAAAGACTACATTTGTCAGTGCCTAACTTCTCAGTGTTTTACTCTGGAACCTTAACATTCCTTGTTGTTTAAAGTGCAGCACTGTACAGATTACAAGCTTTCTGCCACTGTCCTTCAGCCCTACCCTGCAACAGTTTAGCTATTATCTGAAGCACAGTGTGCCAGTCTCTCCAAACCACAGAGTGGTTACATCTTGTATTGAGTATTGTAAAGAGCTATTAGTTATCTCTTTAAGGGAAAGATTCTGATCTGCATGTATTTTTTATTGTTCACTAATGCAAACTTCCCAATTTACCAGTCTTATTTTGCTACCATAATCCTCTAGCAGTTGCACAACCACCAACACAGCCGTGAAGGAGTCTCCCTATTAAAGGCTTAACAGCTAATTCTGGTACAATGCAAAGGTGAACAGTAAGTTACCAATAAATTAAATAAATAAATAGCACACAGCTATAGTAAGCAACATTCCCCCAAAAAGTACTTTCATTTCAGTTAGCAGAAAAGCTGAAAGTAGGGTCTATTGTAAACAGCATAGCTGCTATCTTTGGTTCTTGAAGGAATTCCTCTCAAGTTGCATTAAATTTACTTCAACTCCTGCTGTGGTTACAAAAGCAAAACAAAAATAGCAGCAAAACTCCTTTACCCGAAGTAAGCAAAGTTTGCAGCATGCTATAATTAAGCTCACATCCTGACAGCGGGAGCATGAAGTTTTATTCTAAATATAGCAGAAGTCTCCTCATTGTACAAAACCCAATTTTTTTTTTCAGTGAAATTTATAAAAAATTATGTCATCAGTGTCCTCCTTACAATGAACAACTGGCTTCTTTTAAAAAAATACAGGGTACTTCACAGCAGGGTTTTAATGTAAGCATTAATGTCAGGAAATTAAGAATTTTTTTGTTTACTTATTATCTACATACCACTTACAGTGTGGATGGGGCACTATACAGACAACCACGAAGATGTAGTCTCTAACCTAACCAGGAAGATGTAGTCTCTGCCTTGAGCAGACAGCCTATATAGCAGACAAAGGGTAGACAAATCCCTGAATTTTCCCCTAATATCAATCTCTTTCCCCAGCTACTAGCTGCTATTTCACATGGCACTTTACCTTTAGCTGGCAAGGCATTAAAGATTCCATCTGCATGGGGTTGGGAGCCATTTTTACTGAATAAATTAAAAGCACAGTTTTAAATCCATTCAGACTAACTCATTTTAAATGCAGTTTGGCTGGCTAATGTGAAAGAGAGTAGACCATGTTTACAAAGAGTTTGGAAATCATGTTTTCGTACAGATCCCTAAGTTATCCCAGGCTCAGATTCTGATCTCAGGTGTACCACTGTAAAGCTGGAGTAACTTCACTTCAACAGAGTAACACTGGTGTAAAACCAGAGTAACAAGATATAATCTGCTCTGTGTTCCAATTTGGGGGTTTTGGCTCAGATTCTGGACCTCAATCCAGACTTTATGCCACTCCTGCAGTGGGAAATTCCTATGGCTCTACACCACCTAGTTCTGAAGCCCCTGTTATAAGGTTGTGCCCCCGGGATGAGGTGACATGTAGTGGCAGAATGGGTGTGGCTGGAGCAGTCTGTGCTTCAATTATTTTGGTCCACAGGCAGCTGGGGGAAATTGATATAAAAGGTAAAGCAGGACCCCAGACAAATCCAGAATTCATGGCATAAAGCCACTTTTGCCCCATCCCGCAATCCTTCCGGGCTATGCCTCCTGTGAAGGGCAACAGAGATTTGGAGGCTTTGGACATTATTCTGATTTCATTTACCCTGATATTAATCATCAGTGACATTGGAGTTACTGCAGTGCAAGATAAGAATCAGGTTTTTAGGCTGGAAATGGTTTCCAAAGTCAACTTACACACAGCTTGGCCCTGTGCACACTGACTAACCAGACTGTGTTGAAACTCAGTTAGCCTGAGGCAGTTCAATGGTGTTTTAAAGCAAACACATTTCCTGGCTCAATGTAGGCAGAGGCCCTGTGGCACCCTGCTAGATAGATCTACATTGCAATACAAAGCCCAGACAACAATAAGCAATAAAGGCAATAGAGCTGTCTCTCATCCCTTCCCCATCTTGGTCCAGAGGCTGAACTCATCCATGGTACAAGCACTCTGCCATCTAGTCAATTTACAAAAAAAAACCAAACAGGTTTCAGAGTAACAGCCGTGTTAGTCTGTATTCGCAAAAAGAAAAGGAGTACTTGTGGCACCTTAGAGACTAACCAATTTATTTGAGCATAAGCTTTCGTGAGCTACAGCTCACTTCATCGGACGCATACTGTGGAAACTGCAGAAGATCTTTTTATATACACACAAAGCATGTGTGTATATAAAAAAAAAGCAGTTGTGAGGTCATCTCAATATGTATTTTTGCCCTACCTCAGAGCACTCAAAATTTGCCAAACTAAAAGCCCACAGTGACAAATTGCCAGGAGCTTGAAGACAGCCCCCAATTACCATAAAATGGAGTAAACAACAGACAGGCCCCAGCATGCAATTCTCCATATTGATTGGAGCACTCTGTAGTTCTGCAGGATTCATCTCCATATTAAAGATGAAGGCAGATATGGACCATGACGACAACATTTTGTGAGCTCTATTTTTGTCTTGGGGCCACTCTATGGCCTACCAGGGACAACCAAATACTATCACCTGAATAAAAGGAACTGGTACACACTGCTGCTTTAACAGTCCGTGTCAGCAGCTCAAATGGGATTTTTAATGCCTCTCCTATTTTGTACAACATCATACACAGTGCTCTGCTCTCCTACTGCACATATCATACCCACAAAGAAAAGCTATGTAGGTTGTGGGTCATATCCATTCCCATAAAAAACTATCCCAAGCCCTGCATTTTGCAAGAGCCTCCCTATTTTGCCTGGGAGCCGCGAACATGTCACAATGAGCAAATCCGCCATTTACTCAAAGCTGTTTTCCTTGTGGTTTCTTCAGTAGCATGCATGCATGCCTTCAATGTTTACTGTCAGCAATTTTCAACATGCTGACATGGCTGAAAGTGACCACAAAGCCAATGCAAGCAGGCAAGAAGGAGAGACAGAAGTGGAAATGCCAGAACTTTGTACTTCTGCAGCTACAACTAACCTGGTTCCCTGATTATCACGGAGAAAAGATTTGATTAGTGCAGCTTGGAACAGCATCACCTTTCTCCTCCTTTTTTATTAGCCAACAGAGCTTTGTTCCTGATGTTGCTATTTTTGTGGCTGACGCATGCAAAGTGGAGGAGGAGGGAGCCATTCCCTCTACAAACGTTACATTTCTCTCCCTGCTGTTGGCTCAGACGGGGCTGTGCTGCTTTTCCAGCAGCTTTGTGAACTTCTCCTCCCAAGTTTCGCTCCAGGAGGGGATATTTTTCTCAGTTTTTTAAAAACAGAAACTGAAAGCTACGTAAACAAAAACAGTGCCTGAACATAGTTAGGGACTAATTAGTGGGGACATGTACAAACAGAGTTGAAAGGACAATCATCAAAAAGTTTAGGTCCCAAATTTGACCCACTTTCAAGCCATTGTAATCTGTTGAGAACTGACATCCAGATTCTAAATAGCTATTGTTGATTTTTTTTAAAGTAAAATATCTATAATAAAATATTATTAATGTAAGGACTTGTAATGTTTTGTGCATAGCTAGCCGAGGAAGCAAAAATTAACAGGTCCTCCTTCCTTAATTTTGCTGGAATAGATGAAGCAAGCAAATGGAACTAAACCCTCTGGGCTGCTGTTTCCTACAAATCCCAGGAATAGAGAGAGTTAGTTTTACAAAACAGAAAAGGTCAAAACCCAAAGAGGATTTTCTCACCATTCCATTGGAAATGGCCCATTTGTATGACAAGGCTTCACTACAAGTAACCTATAACAGGACATCCAGAAAGCTGTCCATATACAGGAGTTTCTGCTTCTCCATGAGTTTTGTTATTTCTCCATGTTCCATTTCTGTTATGATGGATGTTAAATGCCACCTGTAGGTGAGCCTCCAAGAAACTGGCTCTATGGCATTAATGTTCACAGCCCATGGAATTTCTTGAAAGCCTAATGTATGGATTCCTTGGTTTTCCTATGCTTGTAATTTTTTCAGGGCCTGTGGGCATGGATATATGAAGAACAAAGTAGCCAAAAATGGTCAAAGCACTTATGGCATTCAAATAAGTGACAAGCAGCAGAAAAGCCTTGGCACCTGAATACACACTCACGGGGTTTCAGCCAATTATAGATTCAACCCATAAAGAAAGACAACAAATACTTAAGTGTCAGCATTTAAAAAAGTAAGATCCAGCATTCCACAGAGAAAAAGAGAAGAATGCAGAATGAGAGTGAAATTCATTCTTTATGAGTATGGCTGTATAGAGAATGCTTGATCCTTTCAGTGTTTACAGACTGGATTCTGCTCTTACAAAATTCCCCCATTATGTCTGTCTCCCTTTGTAGAGAACTGAATAGTACATCCCACGATGATGAAGCATTTGATGTCATGGGGCTATTAGGCTCCTAGGTTGTAATGGTCATAATTTGTATTAGCAAAGAAATAGCAAAGCAGTACAGATTAGACCAGTGGTGGGCAACCTGTGGGTCATATGCAGCCCACCACGGTAATCTGGTTGCGGGCTGTAAACTCCTCACAAATCCCTGTCTGAGCTTTGGTTTGGTGTTTTACAGAGTGCTGGTGTTGCCTGTGTACTGCCAAGTGAAAGACTTGAGGCCAACCATCACTAGGTAAACCAGGGTGGCAAGAGACCACCCTGGCTTGTCCAGGAGATCTTCAACAGTCCTACAAAAAGTGGAAACTAGGTCAAATTACAAAGGATGAATACAAACAAATAACACAAGTATGTAGGGACAAAATTAGTCCAAGGAACAAAATGAGATTAAACTAGCTAGAGACATACAGAGTAATAAGAAAACATTCTAAAAATACATTAGAAGCAAGAGGAAGACCAAGGACAAGGTAGGCCTGTTACTCAATGGGGATACAAAAACAATAGCAGAAAATGTGGAAGTGGCAGAAGTGCTAAATGTTTTTTGTTTTAGTTTTCACCAAAAAGTTTAGTAGTGATTGCATGTCTAACATAGTGAATGCCACTCAAAACGAGGTAAGATCAGAAGCTAAAATAGGGAAAGAACAAATTAAAAATTACTAGTTAGATGTCTTCAAGTTACCAGATCCTAGAATACTCAAAAAGCTGATTGAGGAGATATCTGACCCATTAGTGATTATCTTCGAAAAGTCGCAGAAGACAGGAGAGATTCTAGAGGACTGGAAAGGGGCAAATATAGTGCCTATCTATAAAAAGGGAAATAAGGACAACCTGGGGAATTACAGACCAGTCTGCTTAACTTCAGTATCCAGAAAGATAATGGAACAAATATCAATCAATTTGCAAACAGCTAGAAGATAATAGGGTAATAAGTAACAATCAGCATGGATTTGTCAAGAACAAATCATTCAAACCAACCTGATAGCTTTCTTTGACAGGGTAACAAGCCTGGTGGACAGGGGGAAGCAGTAGATGGGATATATTTTGACTTTAGTAAGGCTTTTGATATTGTCTCGCATGACCTTCTCATAAACAAATGAGGGAAATACAGCCTAGATGGAGCTACTATAAGGTGGGTGCATAACTGGTTGGAAAACTGTTCTCAGAGAAAAGAAAAGGAGTACTTGTGGCACCTTAGAGACTAACAAATTTATTTGAGCATATGCTTTCGTGAGCTACAGCTCAAATAAATTTGTTAGTCTCTAAGGTGCAACAAGTACTCCTTTTCTTTTTGCAGATACAGACTAACATGGCTGCTACTCTGAAACCGTTCTCAGAGAGTAGTTATCAGTGGTTTGTAGTCAAGCTGGAAGGACATATTGAATGGGATCCAGCAGGGATCAGTTCTGTGTCCGGTTCTGTTCAATATCTTCATCAATGATTTAGATAACAGCATACAGAATACACTTATAAAGGTTGCGGACGATACCAAACTGGGAGGGGTTGCAAGTGCTTTGGAGGACAGGATAATAATTCAAAATGATCTGGACAAACTGGAGAAATGGTCTGAAGTAAATAGGATGAAATTCAATATGGACAAATGCAAAGTACTCCATTTCAGAAAGAACAATCAGTTGCACACATACAAAATGTGAAATGACTACCTACGAAGGAGTACTGTAGAAAGGGATCTGTGGATCACAAGCTAAATATGAATGAACAGCATAACACTGTTGCAAAAAAAAACAAACATCATTCTGGGATGTATTAGCAGGAGTGTTGTAAGCAAGACATAAGAAGTAATTTTTCTGTTCTGCTCCACACTGATTAGGCCTCAACTGGCTTATCATGTCCAGTTCTGGGCACCACGTTTCAGGAAAGATGTGGACAAACTGGAAAAAGTCCAGAGAAGAGCAACAAAATGATTAAAGGTCTAGAAAACATGACCTATGATGGAAGATTGAAAAAAACTGGTTTCTTTAATCTGGAGAAGAGAAGACTGTGAGGGGACACGATAACAGTTTTCAAGTACATAAAAGGATAGGACAAGAAGCAATGGTCTTAAATTGCAGCAAAGGTGGCTTAGGCTGAACATTAGGAAAAACTTCCTGTCAGGGTGGTTAAGCACTGGAATAAATTGCCTGGGAAGGTTGTGGAATCTCCATGATTGGAGATTTTTAAGAGCAGGTTGGACAAACACCTGTCAGGGATGGACTAGATAATACTTAGTCCTGCGACGAGTGCAGGGGACTGGACTAGATGACCTCTCGAGGTCCCTTCCAGTCCTATGATTCAGGAGTCTGGAATCCTGCCTCCAGCTAGTAGAGCTTATAACTCTGCTCCTAGCACAGCTCTTAGTTCCTTGGAATAAAAAAAGGAGGAAAATCCTGGTCCAGAATGACAGGCTGTGAAAGAGTCCTTTATGCTCACCTAGAACCTGGAAAAAATGGCCGGAAAGGAAAGAATCCCACATTGTGTTCTAATATCTTCCTTCTGTCGAATGTATCTAAGCCACACTATCTCCATAGTGTGACTGTCCTATTCTTAGGACCTTCACACACCCAAAGGAAAAAATAGACAGGAAGAGTCTTATGGGAGGACAATGAATAATAACATCAATATAGTTTTTGATAAGTCAGAAGTAGACCTGAATTAGATAAATTCAGGAATTATTTTACTTGTGGCAGGTAATCACATAGAATGAGGAGGTTACTTACCCGCAACTGGAGGTTCTTTGAGACATGTGGTCCCTATTTGTATTCCAAACATGGGTGCACATTCATGCAATGCGCTGGAAGATTTCTGTACCAGTGTCCATTGACCCGCATATGTGCTGTACGTAGCCTCATGTTGCAGATGAGGTTATATGAGGTGTGCGGGACAGCACCCCCCAGTCTCCCTCGTACCGCTGAGCAGCGCGGACTGCAGCAGAGGGGATGGAGAGCAGGTACTGGAATACAACCAGGGACCACACATCTCGAACAACCTCCAGTTACAGGTAAGTAACCAGCTCTTGTTCTGAGAGTCATAGTCCCTATATGTATTCCAAACAAGAGTGAGTAGCAAGGAACGATCAGTGCAGAAGGGGGTGCGAGGATGCAACAGGTATTTTGGTATTGCGAATAGCAGAGAAGGAAGGTAGGGCAGGTCTAGGTGCACCACTGGAATGAGAAGTTCAACGTGTCCAGGAGTCTGCAGGGACATCTCTAGGACCACATCCGTGGTGTGGAGTGCAGAAACACTGGCGGTACTGGTGGCGAGATCCCCGAAGAGCAATCCCGTCAGGCACCCAGTGCATCCAGTGGTGGCGCTGCCACATCCTTATTCTTCTTAGCTTTATCCTCGGAATGGGGAAGCTTAGGTTGTGGTGTGGTAAGGTCCATAAGGTCCCTGGCTCGGGAAGGGAATGCTGCGCTTGGCGTCAGTTCGCAACGAGGACTTCTTGCAATGCCCATAGAGTGTTTGTGACTCTCATGCTTGGGCTTGTCCTGCACCAGCCCTCGATCTGCAATGTGGGATGGGATAGGCTAAGCGGGGCACTCACCACTAAGGGTAGTACATTGCTGAGTCCGATGGTCCCGGGTTGAACTGGGCGCGAAGCTGGAGAGCCTCCTTTAGGAGGAACTTATGGAGGTAGAGCAGACGAGCCTCGTGGGTCTGTGGTAGGAAGGATGTACATATCTCACAGTGAGTGGCAAGATGTACTGAGGCAGTAAAGACAACATTGGTGCTCATCGCTCACTGAGAACGAGTGAGGGTACAAAGCACAGTTCTTGAACTCCGGAATGCGGGGCATAGTCCCCCAGAGAAGTTGGGGGCGAGATGGGCCCCAAACAGGGTAATGGGAAACTAAGTACACTAACTAACTATATAAGAAAACAAGAACAATGATTATATACAACAGACTAGAATGCTCTCGCAGGTAAGCTATGAGCATGGAGGAACAAGGGTTCCAACTCCAACCACGCAGCCGTAAGAAGGAACTGAGGATGCATCATCCCGCACAGCATCATATAACCACTCCTGCCACATAAGACTACATATAGCGCACATGCGGGTAAACAGACACGGATAGAGAAATCTTCTGTCTCCAGCACGTGGTGCATGTGTGCACCTGTGTTTGAAAATCATATAGGAAACCATCACTAAAAGAAGAACTGCTGTTTTTACAGTGACTTTAGAGGACCCACACCGCCATTTTCATTCCAAGACACTAGTAGCACAGCACTTGATCTCCTTCGATTTACTATGCCCAAATCCCATTTAAAGAGTTGAAAATCTGACTCAATTTCAATTTAATGCTCCCAGCAATCCAAAATCAACATTTACAAATGACTGATCTCTATAGCTTTGGCTCCATAAATATTCACATAGAGATACTTACAAACAAAACGCAATGAGAAGTAGTGGGAGTATTTCAGTCCACTGCAGGATGAGCGGGGGGGAACGATAGCTCAGTGGTTTGAGCATTGGCCTGTTAAACCCAGGGTTGTGAGTTCAATCCTTGAGGGGGCCCTTTAGGGATCTGGGGCAAAAATTGGGGATTGGTCCTGCTTTGAGCAGCAGGTTGGACTAGATGACCTCCTGAGGTCCCTTTCAACCCTGAGATTCTATGAGTACATTTTTGTAGCAATGAAAGAGGAATGAGGAATTATGGCTTTTTATGTGCTCTGGGCCAAATGGACTTATGTCTAGATGGACAGCACTAGGGAATTAAAGCGGTGGAAAAGACCTGTGCTGGGCTGCTGCACGGGGATGAATTTCACCCCCCATGAGGATGATGAGCTACTAACGCTTTGGCAAGTCAGACAAGCTACCATTCAGACACGAGAGCTCCCTGGCGCTGTCAATCCAGGCCCACTGGACACATGTGAACATGCCAGACAACCTGGAACATGTGGTCACTTTAGTCTAGTCCATGGAAGTTGCCCCTGATTGAAGACTTGAAGACTTTTCACCACTTCCACCGAAGCTTTAGTGGAAGGAGGATATTTTGCTTTGTAATGTATCTTGTCTTTGTCAATGACATGCATATAAACAAACAGAACATACCAGACATATGATAGATTGATATTGCTAGAAAACATTAAGCTCTTTTTCTGCTGCCTCTCCAGTTTTGATTTAAAAACTACCATTATAATCACAACTTCACACATTTTAAAGGTATGAATAATTAAATAATTGTTGGTTGTTTTGCTGTTTGTTTTCTTTTACATCCTTTTCTAAGCCACAGTTAAAATGTTCCCCCAAATTTAAGCCAGAGAGGGGAATACAATTACGATAGAGCTGCAAAATATAATCATTTGCATATCCGTGACTGACACAGAAGATCATTAATTAGGCATTCTGAGTATAAGTATATATGTATAAATTAGCATCTATTCATCATTTAAACTGTAATAGATTTTTCATATCTGAATATTAACTATGTAGGAAAATTACTAAGTTTTCTAGGTAAGGGCATCAAACAAGAACTGTAGCAGCAAAAGTAAAATGCAAATTAAAAAAATCGAAATGTGAGAATAGATACTGAAGAATTTGACATCAATAGCTGCCAACACACCCCAGTTTAAAATTACTTGTTGCAGGCTTTTTGGTAAATATCTTTTCCTATCTCCTTCTACAGTACCTCTCAAAACACACACACACACACACACACACACACACAGAAATTTATTTAAAGCAAAAGCATTTCAGGATTACTATTTTACTTGTGTAAAAAAGGAATATTAAGAAATTCAGACTTCCACATAGTTAATTCATGGAATTTATGAAGCTACAAAATAAGGTAGCCCTAGAAAATATTTGCAGATACACCTCTGCTTACATGAGTTCCTGATGACACACTTCTCTGTCCCAGGAATACATTTACTGACAGTCCTAAAATCCAAACCACACCAGGCTTCTAAAAGATAGAACTGGCTATTGGATTTAAATATTGAAGATGATTTGTACCTAAAACAAGCTAAGAATAAATAGCTTAACCTGATTCACTCTGATACACAATGATTCTCTTGGTGCAGAAAAATAATTTTAAGCAAGTGAGAGATTTAAAATGAAGATAAACACAACTTACCCTCCTTCACAGATATTTTAAACATTGCACCTTGAGGGATTAAGGGAATCCTGTGATTGCTGGAGGTGCACAAGAAAAATCAGGAAACTACCACAGTTCATGTGTTTGGACATAAAGAACCATGAATTTTTGGAAGAAAGTGCTAGACAAGATAGGGTCAGTACTGAAGATGGAAATATTAATGATCGTATCAGCATCTTTGTTTGCAGATACAACAGGTTTAAAGGGAATACACATGTTCCTCCTACTCAGATAAAAATGTAGGGCCTGATCTTTAGCTGATGTTAACTGCTGCAGCTTCACTGACGTCAGTGGACCTCTGCTGCTTTACAGCATTTGAGCATCTAGCCCATAATTCTCAGAAATGGGAAGAATGCAGCAATGAGGTGCAACAACAGAAAGAGCATCCTCCAAAGTCTGATATTCAGGGTATATCTATGTTACAACCTACAAGTGCTACAGCAGCATAACACTGTGGCATAGATACTTGCTACAGCAACAGAAGGGGTTCTTCCCTCCCTGTAGTAAATTCCCCTCCTCAAGAGGTGGCAGCTAGGTGACCTACTGGTGTCTGCACTGGGGCTTAAGTTGGCTTAACTAGGTCTCTCAGGGGTCTGAATTTTTCACGCATAGGTTGCCCTATGAGCAACATAGGGCAACCTAAGTTTTAGGTGTAGAACAGGCCTTAGTGTGCAGGATAATATTTGATGGATTTCATACATATGAAAACCATTATAAGACCACAAAAATCTAACAGAATTAGTAGATAAGACATAGAAAATGTAGGTTTCAGAGTAACAGCCGTGTTAGTCTGTATTCGCAAAAAGAAAAGGAGTACTTGTGCCACCTTAGAGACTAACCAATTTATTTGAGCATGAGCTTTCGTGAGCTACAGCATCCGATGAAGTGAGCTGTAGCTCACGAAAGCTCATGCTCAAATAAATTGGTTCGTCTCTAAGGTGCCACAAGTACTCCTTTTCTTTTTATAGAAAAGCACACTAGTAAAGCACACTAGTAAAATAACTTTGTACAAAAACTCTCCAACTTTCCCGTTTCTACTTTCTCTTCCTTTCCTACCCACCTTTATTTTCCCTTTAGTTCTCTGTCAGGAAAACAGATAATGTTGGCTGTTTGTTACTATCAGAATGATGGCCTTTAAATGCAATGACTTGGCAGCTGCTGTTCCAGCATCTTCTGCATTGGTTGAGATGGAAAAACCTGTAACCCCTGCATGTAATATAGCCTTGTGTGATATAACTTTGAGTAATGCAACTGTGTAACTGATGTATAAGTCACTTCAGTTGTACAATAATATAATGTAGACGTAACGAAAAAAAAAGATGAGTATATTTTCCCCAATTTGAAAAAAACAAGCCCTTGAGATTAAAGTTTCCTGAATTCAGTACATTCAGATTCAGAGGTACAGAACATACACTACACTTCGACAAAACCAACTACAACCAATCCACATCCCACAGAACACCAACTCTGGGAGACATCATGGCACTAGTACCCACCACATGGACATTACATGACACCAGAACATCATCAATTGATCAAGATACCCCTAACTGGAGCTGAATTATCTGTAGCCTGTAAGGGATTCTGCCTTACCACAGAATCTGATACCATAGAAACATGTGGCGAACTAGAAGAATTCTTCCACTGACAACTCCTCAAAAATTCTCTCACAACGACGACATCACCTACAATTACCACGTCCCAACCAACAATAAGAAATGAGAATCATCTGACTGAACATCACAGAGTGGATGAAACCACACTCTTGATCATTATATTTATTGCTTCAGGAAAAAATTGACTGTGAAACTCTTTACAAACATCACATCCAGCACAATCTCTCCACCACTGAGAGGACAGCTATACGGCCCCTGAAATCTAACCACCAGACAGTGATCAAAACAACAGACAAAGGGGGCACCCTCGTAGTTGTCAACAATGATGACTATGTTAACACGGTCAACCAACAACTCTCCAACACTATTTATTATAAAGAACTCAAAGACGACCTCACACCACAATTTATCCAGGAATTTAAGGATATCTTCAAATCCTTCTCCAGACAACTCCAAGAGAAACTCTACAAACTCATCCCCCATGGACACACATCAGGTTCCTTTTACATGCTTCCCAAGATGAACAAACAAGGGAACCCAGGCAGATCCATCATATCTGGCCATAGCACTCTTACTGAAGGAATATTGGTAATCATAGAAATCATCCTCAAACCACTCACCACACAAAGGCCCAGCTTCCCCCATGACACAACCGACTTCCTCCACAAACTCCGCAACACTAACAACCTTCTACAGAACACCATCCTTACCGCTATGAATGTCACTTCCCTATACATCAACATCTCTCACTGTGACAGTATACCTTTTTGCCTCAAATATTTAAAGACCATGGACAACTCTCAGCTATCCACCCAAAACACATTGCTGAACTCATCCATTTCATCCTCATCCAAAACAATTTTACGTTCAACAACGAACACTTTGTCCAAACAATGGTAACAACACTGGCTACTAAGATGGCTCCCTAATATGCCAGCCTCTTCATGGGCTATCTTGAACATAAGAACAGCCAATGGTCAACAGCCAATTGGGTCAGACCAATAGTTCATCCAGCCCAGTATCCTTTCTTCCAACAGAGAAAGAATAATAATTTGTGGACAAATGCACCACAAAACCAATGATATACCTGAGATACATCAATGATATTTTCATCCTCTGGACAGACAACTTAAACTCCCTCAGATTTCCACCACAACTGCAATAACCACCACCCATCCATTAAAACTCTCTCTGGACACTCTCACATTAGCGTCAACTTCCTGGACACCACGATCAGCTTCAACAATGGAACTCTACAGACAACTATATACAAGAAACCCATGTATCACCACACCTACCTTCACAGATTGATGCAGCTGCACCGCTGCAGAGTGTCTGGTGAAGATGCTCTATGCCAATGGGAGAGCGCTCCCATGTCGGCATAATAAAACCACCTCCATGAGCGGCAAAAGCTCTGCTGGCAGGAGAGGCTCTCCTGCCGACATAGTGCTGTCCACACTGAAGCTTATGTTGATGCAACGTATGTCACTCAGGGGAGTGGTTTATTTATCCTCCTGAGCGACATAAGTTCTGCAACATAAGATGTAGCGTAGACACAGCCTACGCTACAGGAACTCAGATATCAAAGAATATGTTCTGAGGAGAAAGTCTGGGACATACATCTTAACACACTCAAACCTCCATTCACCAAACAAGAGCACTCCACCAGAGAAGTAGATCACATCATGGATTGGGCCACCCAAGTACCCCGTCAATATAGAAATAAAACGCCCTCCAACTGCACACCCCTGGTTGTCACCTACCATCCCACACTGAAACCCATACAGGGTATCATCAAACAACTATAACCCATACTCGATGAGGACCCCATACTGAAAGAAGTCTTTCCTGAACCTCCTCTTCTGGCCTTTAAACAACCCCCAATCTCTCCAAGCTCATCACCAGAAGCAAGCTGTCCACAGACCAGGATGCACCAACTCAAAGCAGCACCCTGCCAGAACAACAGATACAAAACCTGCAGACATATCTCCACTGCTACAATGATCAACATCCCCCACAACACACCTTTCAAGATCCATGGGTCCTATACATGCTTATCACAACATGTAATGGACCTTATCCAATGCACTAAATGCCTCTATAACAATTATACAGGTGAAACCAGACAATCACTACTCTCTCGAATGAGCTCACACAGGAAAATGAAAAAGACAAAAACACCATATCACCTGTGGGTTAACACCTTTCACAAAGTGATCACTCTATAGCTGACATATCAGTCCTTACCCCCCAAGAAAACCTGCACAACACTTTTGAAAGATGAGTCTGGGAGCTTAAATTCATAACGTTTCTAGACCCTAAAAATCATGGTCTTAAAGACACTGGATTTAGGGCTTATTAAAACAATCTGTAACCCACTAACTCCCCTTTTTATCCTAGGACTACAGGAGCATTAACAGGCCACTTCACCTTGAATGGTCCCTTAGAGTATGTGCTAACTACTTATGCTAAACCATCTGTTCAATCTTGTATTTAGCTGGGACACTCTGAGTACCTTTCCCAGACCCGAAGAAGAGCTCTATGTACGCTCAAAAGCTTGTCTCTTTCATCAACAGAAATTGGTCCAATGAAAGATATAACCTCACCCACCTGGGACCAAAACAGCTACAACAACACTGCATAAAACTCTGTCTTTCTTCCCAATCCTTCCCCACCCTCCAAGCCCCCAATGTATCCATGCACACTGATCGTGTTTGGCCTCTGCTTTAAATTATATTAAAAGGTTAGTTTACCCATTTCTTTAGATTATCAAAATAGAGAAAGTAACAGATCAAGTTTACTTTTAAAAAAAAGTTGGATGGAGACTGTGCTTCTCCTCTTTGGACAAAAGACATTGGCATGAGACAGGCCAGTCCTTGCTTACAGACAGCCCCCCAACCTGAAGCAAATACTCACCAGCAACCACACAACAAAAACACTAACCCAGGAACCTATTCTTGCAACAAAGCCCGTTGCCAACTGCGTCCACATACCTATTCAGGGGACACCATCATAGGGCCTAATCACATCAGCCACACCATCAGACGACACAAATCAGACATCAAGAGTTATAACATTCAAAAACCAGTCGGAGAACACTTCAATCTCTTTGGTCACTCAATTACAGACCTAAAAGTGGCAATTCTTCAACAAAAAAACTTCAAAAACAGACTCCAATGAGAGACTGCTGAATTGGAATTGATTTGCAAACTGGACACCATCAAATTAGGCTTGAATAGAGACTGGGAGTGGATGTGCCATTACACAAAGTAAAACTATTTCCCCATGTTTATACCCCCCTCTCCCCCCACTGTTCCTCAGACGTTCTTGTCAACTGCTGGAAATGGCCCACCTTGATTATCACTACAAAAGGTTTTTTTTCTCTCCTGCTGGTAATAGCTCACCTTACCCGATCACTCTCGTTACAGTGTGTATGGTAACACCCATTGTTTCATGTTCTCTGTGTATACAGAATCTTCCTACTGTATTTTGCACTGCCTGCATCCGATGAAGTGGGCTTTAGCCCACGAAAGCTTATGCTCTAATAAATTGGTTAGTCTCTAAGGTGCCACAAGTCCTCCTGTTCTTTTTGCGGGTACAGACTAACACGGCTGCTACTCTGAAACCTATCTTAACTACTGTATGTGCATTTCTGTAGATCCAAATCTAACTATCATCTACCGTCTCTGCATTCTGGGGTTGTTTTAGCTTGAGGCTTTAACTGACTCTTAGGGCACATCTTCACTAGCAACTAGTGGCTTGTGTAGTCATGGCATAGCGCTGGGAGAGAGCTCTCCCAGTGCTATAAAAAAAACCCACCTCCATGAGGGGAATAGCTACCAGCGCTGGTGCACTGTCTACACTGGCACTTTACAGTGTTGAAACTTGCAGCACTCAGGGGTGTGTTTTTTCACACCCCTGAGCGAGAAAGTTGCAGCGCTGTAAATTGCCAGTGTAGACAAGCCCTTACTCTGATCTTGAGAGCTGCTGAACACAGACAGCTCTCACTGAATTAAATGTAAGAGTAGGGTGACCATATTTTCCCAAAGGGACAATGGGTCACCCCATGGGCTGACCTGAGGCCCCCTCACCGCCCTTCCGCGTGCGGGGGACTGGCCTGACCCACTCTCCTGAGCCCTCCCTCCCGCATGGAGTTGGCATTGCTGCCTGCCCCATCCAGAAGTTCCTCCATGCCCTGCTAGGGGTTGCACTCCACTTTTTTGGCAAAACTGTGCCTTTGTCCAGTTTGCTCTTGCCCAGTTTTGCCAAAAAAGTCAAGACGGCTGGGACAGCGCTTAAAAAAGGGATTGTCCCGGCAAAAATGGGACATATGGTCACCTTGCATAAGAGTGAATTTGACTTTGCCAAAACTAAGCAGGATACTCATAGATCCTTCTGAAGCAATTCAGAATGAACACAAGGGATTTGGATTTTCTGTATTCCGGTTTTCTATATAGGCAGAATTTTATCTCTCATAGCACACAGAATATGTTCCAAAAGGGTATTTTTTCTTTTTGGGTTCAGAGCAAAGCTGTGTAAAACAGTATCCTGATGATGATAAAAGGGGATCATACTTTTGGAAGCAAAATAGGGCACAGGTACTGAACAACTTTGTTTATCCATGTATGTTTATCCATCAAGCCAAAGGTCACAATGGCCAATTCTCCCACCTTGAAGACAGGAATTATAGCCATTAATGCTGGGCTTACACCAGCCTTTTCCCCCTGTTTCCTGTAATTGCTACCTCTGTTGCAGTTGCACTCATGATAGCAAAGATGCTGCTGCTTACATAAAAGCATGCACTTACTCATACCACAGAAGTTTGGGAACTCCATCGGAACCAGTAGCAGAGCCACCAGCCACCCCCATTGGGGGAAGAAGGTATCCACAAAGGAATGGAATATCCTCATTAAATATGTGGGGCAGGACTTTGAAACTTGTTCCTTTGACTGAGAGAGAAAGAAAGAAAAAATATTCTGGTATCTTCATCAATGCAGGCCAGAGGACGACAGTGGAAAGTGAGGAAGAAAAGGCCACAAACATCAGAGTTTTCCCACTGATTGCATCAGAGAGGAACTTCCCTGTGGATTGTACTAGTGGCAATCCAGGGCTCAGAGACATATACTAAGACAATTCTGTGCTACCTGTAACCACTGAACTGTCTTGCCATTTTGAGGTCTGCGGGGGGACAGGTGCATTTTTTCCTTTTTAGCCTAAATCTTTGAGGGATCACTTCATGCCCACAGCTGAAGCAGGAATTTGTAAAAATGGAAACAAGGACCCAAAATATGAGAGAAACAAAAAAAAAGTTGGGATTTTCCATAGTGTGACGTGTTTGATGAGTTCAATTTAAAGGTAAGGTTATTGCCAGGAGTATCCATCCACCAATCTGGATTTACTATTGGGATGTAACAAGCAGTAGAGATGACAGGGGATAGAAAAAGGAATAACAGAGAAAGGCTTATCGGTTTCCATTTAACCTTTGTGACATGGTCTGGCCAGATGGTTACAGGAGAGTGATAGAAGGCAGATCTATTAGCCCCAGGTTAAGTAGGTCCCTTTTCCCTGGGTAAGGTAACAGGGAAGGTTCCAGAACAATCAGGAACTTTCTGGAAACAATTAAAGGCAGACAAGCTGATTAGAACATCTGCAGACAATCAAGAAGCTGCTAGAATCAATTAAGGCAGGCTAATTAGGGCACCTGAGTTTAAAAAGGAGCTCACTTCAGTTTGTGGTGCATGTGCAGGGAGCTGGGAGCAAGAGGCACAAGAAGCTGAGAGTGAGAAGGCGTACTACTGGAAGACTGAGAAGTACAAGCATTATCAGACATCAGGAGGAAGGTCCTGTGGTGAGAATAAAGAAGGTGTTGGGAAGGAATAAAGAAGGTGTTGGCAAGTAGCCTAGGGAGTTGTAGCTGTCACGCAGCTGTTACAGGAACCACTGTAGACAGCTGCAATCCACAGGGCCCTGGGCTGGAACCCGGAGTAGAGGGCGGGCCTGGGTTTCCCCCATCCCTCAAACTTCCTACTTGATACCGGAGGAGTTGAACTGGACTGTGGGTTCCACCTGAGGGGAAGGTCTCTGGCCTGTTCCCCAATCCACTAGGTGGATCAGCAGAGACTGCGGGGATTGTTCTTCTTCCTTTCCCCATGCTGGCCAGTGATGAGGCTGAGTGAACGGCAGATTTGAGCCACGAAAGTAGCCAAACTGAGGGCTGGCGTGAACCTCTGAAGTGAGAAAATCCGCCAATAAGCGCAGGACCCACCAAGATTTAGGAGGAACTTTGTCACACCTTCTACAACATTTAGCCTCCTACATTGTGTATTAACCCTAATTCTTAATAATCTGTCCCAACTTGTCTTTAGTTCAGACACTGATTTCATTCCCCAGACCTGAATAAGAACTTCATGCAGTTCAAAAGCTTGTGCTTTCCATGCACAGGAAGTTGGTCCAATAAAAGATATTACCTCACCTACCTCATCTTTCCATTTAACCTAACAGGTAAAGCTTTGTACCAAGTTCAGAAAGGGCGGATTTTTTAGTATGATTAAATAAGTATTGATAGGAAGGACAGTCTGTAGGATCCAGCAACCAAAAGAAGCATCAGAGGAACTACATACCTGGTTAGTGAAAGAGTGAAGGGAGGTCCAAGTCATGGCCTTGCAGATTTCTTCATGAGCACCTGTTCCTCTGTGCCTATGAAGCTGCTAATAAGCTGGTTGAATGGGCGTGAATCCTTCAAGGAAATGTGTTCAAAGATGGGATAAGATTCTTTGATTGAAACTTTGATCTTGATAAAGTGGCTTTAGACACGTTAGAACAAATTCTGCTCTCTGAGCTGCTGTGCAGAGCATAATTTGGTGCACCTCACCCCAAGTCCTTTTTTTGTAATACTGTGTGTATTGGCTTCGGAGATAGCAGCTGATTTCTTTGAAAGAGTGGTCTTGGTGGGATGGTTTAGTTCAGAAAAAAGGAAGAGATATCTCTTCATTGACATGGAAGGGGGAAGACCACCTTTAGTGTGAAATCCAGAGATGTTCTGAGCATGACTTTGTCCAGGATGAATTGCAGAAAGCGTTCCTTGCAGTAAAAAGGCCAGAGCACATGGATTCTGCTGGTGGTGGTGATCCTGATGAAGAAACCAACTTAATTGAAGAAAGGGAAAAAAAAAAGAAAAATAAAGCCTCCCACAGGGTTTAATGTGGGGAAGGGGAAGAGTGTTATTTAAAGCTTGAGGGTCCAGGTTCCATTACTGTCACTCCACAATGCCCTTTCATGAGTTTCAAAATGGACTTTGTCAGAACTGTTACAGCTCCAGCTAGAGCAAAACTACTTACACAACTTGATCTTAATTGAAATATTTGGTGCCTGCTGATATGTTCAAACAAATTCACCAGATCTTGATTATGCGCTGGCAATTAAAGCCATTAAGTCAGTAGACAGACAGCAGGTTATTTCACTGCTATTTGACAAAGCCAGTCTCTTTCTTTCCCTCTTCTATGTGACAGCACTGTAATTAGCAGTAATCAAATACTATTTGTGCTAGGTGCTGGGACTTTGCTTCCTTCGCCAGGAAGGTATCTCTGCCAGCCAACTGCAGAATGTGGAAATGTATCTCTGGTCAGAAGATACACACGATACCAAAGGGTGACGAAAACAGTGCAGTATTAGGAAGGACTTCTTGCTTACTCTAGCTTCTGCAGCTTGTGTTTGAGAGCCAGATTCAAAATTGAGAACAGGCTTAATTTCTGCAAGTTAGATTTAAAAAATAATAATGAAGTTAAATTACAAAAGGCTGATCAAGTAATATTGTGCAATATAATGTATAATTATAATTATACTTAGCATTTATATATTCTCTGCTTGAGAAATGCTTGTAACCACCATTAGCATTAATGGGAGTTCTGCTCATGCATCAAGCAGAGACTAAAGCCTAATAGTGCATTACATCTTCAAAGTGCTGTACAAACATTAACTAATTAATCTTCATAACCACCCTGTGTGGTAGGTGAGTAAATGGGATATGAAATATATATCTGAGCTAGCCCAACAGCAAGACAGCACCACGCTGTGCCCTTCGATAGAGACCAGATATTCATCATGTTTATACTCATACCAGCTGTATATTATAGACCTGAGAGGGGTGAACATGGTGAGCCAAGTTCACTAAAGCTGGCATAGGAAGGAACAAATTACATCTTTTTCTGCCAGGCTGACCCCTTGTGTTCCAGGGGGTGGTTCACACACAAGGAGGGTAGGTGGTATAGCTGCCACCTGCCCCATCTGGGTGGGAGGAAATGATCCTTTGGACCCTTGCCAGTGGAGGCTGCTGAAGGGATGCACTGATTTACAGCACCCTTTGGCCTCCCTTTCCACACTTCTTCTCAGTTGATGCCATCCATTATTTGGCCCCTACCCCCACTTTCTGCTGCTGCACAGCTGGGTCCATGTTCCTTCTGGCTGACTTTCGACCTCAGAGACCCTCTGACAGCTTGGTTAGCATTCCAAACTAGTGGACCAGGAATTTAATAATAAAGACACTGCAACTCTGATAGTGTAACTTTATTAACATGAAACTGTTTTCATACCAGACAATAAGGTCCAAGGAAGTATTAGTCTGTCATATTGGTTCAATAAGTAAACTATTCTATTTTTAAAAGAACTCAACTACAAAACATAGAAATTCAGCAGTCTTGAAAAAGAGGTTGAAATACTAAATGAGAAGGGCAAAACCAGAATTGCAGACCAGGTTCTTGATTAAAATATTACAGTATAGCACTTTTCATCTTCATTACACTTTACAATCTTTAACAAGACATTACTCATTATGCAACAACACTGTGAGGTAGGTAGATGCTGTGGGAAACTAGGCATTATGTAGCTTTCCCAAGGCCTCAGAGAGAATCAGTGTCAGAGCCAAGACTGAATTGAGATTCGTGGTTCTTTGACCTGTTCTCAGACCACACCAATCCCTTACAGACTTAATAATTAAAGGGGCCTCAACCCAGCCTCCATTTGTGACTGCACAACTTTGCTCTCTCCAAAACCCACCTGCATTTTTTAAGTACTTTGCCCAGCATCTATTGGTGACTGTAAGAGAATTCACAAGCAAAAAACTACACCTGTGTACACAGGTGTTTGGAAAGTGTGAGCATAGGAGTTTGCACAAGCAAAACTGTGCACACATAAGTGGACGCTGCTTCATAAAAATTAGTTTAATTATTTTCTGTTATATCAAACACCAGAATACCCCGACAAAATCAGAGAAACTCCTTTTGAATAACATATACAGCTTTCCTTTAAAAGTGGTCTACAACATGTGAATGCAATTCATATTCCCATACTCCTGTACATACGCTATTCAGAAGATTTTATTCCGACTACTTATCAAAGCAGAGGTCAGCTAGAATGTCAGCAGTAACTAACTGTACGTAGCAAAAAGAAAAGGAGGACTTGTGGCACCTTAGAGACTAACAAATTTATTTGAGCATAAGCTTTCGTGAGCTACAGCTCACTTCATCAGATGCATCCGATGAAGTGAGCTGTAGCTCACGAAAGCTTATGCTCAAATAAATTTGTTAGTCTCTAAGGTGCCACAAGTCCTCCTTTTCTTTTTGCGGATACAGACTAACACGGCTGCTACTCTGATAACTGTATGTAGGTTACTCAGCTGATAGGTTTGGTCTTCAGTGAAGGGGATTTATATGAAATATCATGGCTTTATTTTGCCATACTCTGCCCAGAATGTATAAAAAATTCTCCTAAACAAGTAGGTATTATTCTAAGCAATATTAATGAAATTTCAACCAAGCTAGGACTAATCTTCCTAGAAAATGAACTGTCTTATGCCTTGAATTTTCCTTGTTAATGTCTTAACAACATTTACTCTGGTAACAGTCAAGCAACATCATGGCAATAGAAAGGCTTCTGATAGTTTAGAATGCAAACAAAGATTTCTGAATTCAGGTCAGTAAATAAGAACATAAGAATGGCCATACTGGGTCAGACCAATCGGACATCTAGCGCAGTAACCTGCGACAGTGGCCAATGCCAGGTGCTTCAAAGGGAATGAACAGAACAGGCAATCATCAAGTGATCCATCCCCTGTAGTCCACTCCCACCTTCTGGCAATTAGAGGCTAGGGACACAGAGCATGGGTTTGCATCCCTGACCATATGGCTAATATGTCCATTAATGGACACATCCTCCATGAACTTATTTAAGTCTTTTTTAAACCGCATTATAGCTTTGGGCTTCATAACATCCCCTGGCAATGAATTCCACAGGTTGCCTGTGAGTTGTGTGAGAAGTACTTCTTTATGTTTTAAGCCTGCTGACAATTAATTTCATTGGGTAACCCCTGATTCTTGTGTTACATGAAGGAGTAAACAACACTTCCTTATTCAATTTCTCCACTTCATTCATGATTTTATAGACATCTATCATATTATAGTCAATATAATTAAGTGAATATGCCAGAGATCTGGGTTTGTGTTTTGGGGGAAAGGGGAGGGGTAGAAGTTCAAAATGGGTAAGGCTGAACTTTTGTAATCTAATGAGACAATATGTAGGAATGTGATCTTTTATTTCACAGGACAAGTTACAGTATAGAAACCCACACAACAGAGTACTTGAATCTAGACTGATGTATATTGGGTGGAGACCTGAATTTGGTCCAGATTTTCAAACATGAGTAGTGCTTTTGGGTGCCCAATTGGAGATACCTCTTTAAAGAGTTCTAATTTTCAGAGGGCACGTACTCTGAGCCTTCTGAAAATCAACCCCCTTTAAAGTGTCTCAAGTTGAGCATCCAAAAGCTGAGGCACCCAAAATCACTAGTCACTTTTGAAAATCTGGGCTCTTTAAATTTTTTCATTGTGTTTCTTTATAACTGGAGTTCTTCACAACATGGAAAGACCTCAGCTCATAGGGCCAAACTTGCTCTTGGTCACACTGAGATAAACACAGAGTAACTTGACTAATTTCAATGGAGTTACTCCAGATTTATACTAATATACCTGAGAGTTTAATATTAACTCACATTTTCTCCCCTCTTTATTGTTATTTAATATTTACATGATAGTAGCACTCTAAGCCTCTGATCAGGATCAGTGCCCATTGTACTAGGCACTGTATAGGCAGAGGCAGAAATGGTCTCTGACCCAAAATAATGCTTGTGTACCTTTCTCAGAAAGGTAACCATGTGTCTTTCTAGATTTAAGTTTAGGGGATATGTTACTTTTATCTGTTTTTCCTCCAAAAAAGATACGGTTTCCCCAAAAACCTTACAATGGCTATTCCTTTTAGCTGACAGAAGAAAGAAATCAATTCACGAAGAGCCTCAGAAACATCAGCAAATATTTTAATTCTGTATTTTAGGATGTCCGCAGAATTTCCTGCACACTGAAAAGGATGCTAATGAACTGACCACATAAGGGCCAAGCAACAATTAGCACAAACATATTCAGATGATTTCACTCCATCAGTGTTTCTAAATCCACCCCAGACTAGACACATTGTAACACAAGGTTGCTCTTACTTTGCCTGAACAAATGAAAGTTCTGAGACAGGCAAGGTTTAGGATTCCTCCCAGCCCTCCACCTGCCGTTCTGAACGGTCTTTCCAAAATAAAAGAAACCAAAGGAAACCTCTTTCATTCTTTCCCTAATCCTACTGCTTTACCTGAAGAAAAAACAAAACAAAACAGAATGGAGAAGTGGGACCTGGAATATGGAGGCTCATTTCAAACACAGCCTGCATAACGCTCCCTGTGTTTTAGTAAAGGTTCAGCCAATGGTGTAACCATTTGATATCCATCTTCTCTCTCTCCCTCAGCCAATGAATATCATTTCCAAGTATGCTGAGGAGATATTCCCTGGTCAGATGATATTTAGTGTAGACAAGTGCAAGGTAATGCACATAGAAAAGGAATAATTTACTCATACACATTGATAGATTCTAAATTAACTGTAGCCACTCAGGAAAATACTGAGGCATCAATGTAGACAGCTCAATGAAAACATCTGCTCAACAGGGAGTGGCAGCCAAAAACGCAAACAAGATGTTAGACTTTATTAAGAAAGGGAAAGAGAGCAAGAATTAAACTATTATAATGCTTTATATAAATCTAGGGTATACCCTCAACCTTGGATAATCACTATCTCAACTCAAAAAACATACAGCAAAATAAAAATTATTATAGCCATGGAAGAATTTTCATATGAGGAGAGATTTAAAAGATTATAGCTATTTGGTTTCGAGAGGAGTGAAACAAGCGATGACAAGATACAGGCACCTAAAATAATACATAGTTTAGAAGAGCTCCATCAAGTGCTCCTACTTACCTTATTTTTAATTGCATGAAATGGGGAGAGCCAGTTAATTAAAAGGCAACACATTTCAAACTTATTCATAATTAACCTGTGAATTTCACTGCCACAACATATTATTGAGGCAATGTTCCTAGAAAGATTATTTAAAAAAAAGACTGACATCTATGTTACAAATATCCGGTTTCACTACTTGTGTTATCCATTTACATGGGATCCCAACCCTCATGCTTCGGGACATATAAGACAGCCACTAACTGCCTGGGTAGGAAAAATCTTCCTCCACAGGCATCTCCTTGCATAATTTTTCATTATGTTTCATTAAACATTTTCCAAAGCATCTAGGGTCAGAATTTTAAAGATATTTAGAAGCCTACAATTAGAGATAAGTATGTAATGGGATTTCCAAAAGCATCTAAAAAAGTCAGCCATCTCACTCTCATTAAAATCAATGGGAATTAGGCACCTAACATGTTCAGGAGCTCTTGAAAATCCCAGTGGGCACCCATCTACAATTACAGACATACAGCAAAGCACCATAAAGTCACATCACAATGAACAGTAAACACAACACATGAGAGTCATTGGCCAGCAATCCTTCCCCACAGTCTTCACACAGCCTTGAGAAGTGCACCATACTGCATCTCATCCAGTCAGCCACATTGTCGAACCACATTCACCATGGGCTCTCCTTGCCCCTGGTACCTGTCCCTGCAATCTTCTCACTCATCCGAGTCACATGTCCCACAAACTCAAGTTATCTTTGATCATCCTGATGATGTCAGGTGTCACTCCAGTTATGCAGTAAATCTGGCTGATTTCCTCCTTGCTAACATGCAGCCATCACCTGTAGCATTTTAATTCAAAGGCGGAAAGACTCAACTTCCTGTTTCCTTAGTGTCCATGTCTCGCATACATATAGCAATATGCTGAA
Source organism: Natator depressus (assembly GCF_965152275.1). NCBI lineage: Eukaryota > Metazoa > Chordata > Testudines > Cheloniidae > Natator > Natator depressus. The sequence continues at coordinate 51,492,902 of NC_134237.1, forward strand.
GACAAGAGACTGCAGCAATTTCATTTTACACTTCATGGTAATACCTTCGCTTCCCCAAATGTTGCTGAGTGTCGCTAGAGCAGCAGTCCTGAGTACAATTCTAAGTCCAGATATCTAAGTGATGTTTAGTGTCCCTTGAAGTCACACTACCCAGGTATGTGAGGTACTCAATGTACTTCAATGCTGCTGCAGATTTGGATAGGGATATCTTTGCCTTTTCAACAGACTTAGATATCCCCATTGTCTTTTTGTATGCTGCAATGATAAGCTTCTAAATGCCTTTGTAAATCTGGCTCCTTGTTCTGGCCACCACCGAGGCAGAAGGACATGGACTTATATGGGGCACTGGTCTGGTCCAGCTAAGACAATTCCTGTGTTTATATCACACTGCTGATAAGCAAAGTGAAGAAACAGAGACATCAAAGTTTTGAAACTCAAACTACCTCACAGGTAAGAGGTATCCACTTCAAAGCCAAAAATTAGTTTTATCAAGGTTGGTTTTCATTTGATTTCCTAGACACTGGGCCAGATTCTCCTCTCACTTAGATCACTCCACTAATATCAATGGATCAACTCCAGATACCCACTAACGTAACTAAGACTATTGCCCAGAAATTGTACTAGACCTTGTCTGCGTTCTTTCTTTCATTCCATTAATGCCAGTCAGTTTCCTTAATTTTTGCAAGGAGGCCAAGGCAAACAAATGTTACTGATACAAATTATATTACAGAGGACACCATAATAAAGAGCGAAACAAGTAGCAGAATTTTAATATGGCAGTTTCAAGTTGTCTTGATTTTAAAGATCCTTCATATTGTTTGTTATAGAGGGAAAAAAATCAGGATTGCTTTCTCTTTCCAGAAAACTGAAAAGAAACCCCTGCTAGGGTTTGTTTTTTTGACAACCCCATAATCTATATAATTACAAGACCACATAAACTAAGCAATTTGGCCTAACAGGTTGAAAGGTCAGAATTTATTTCACATAATTCAGAGCACTTCAAAACATTGCTGTGCTTTCTTTTTACAGTACTGTTTACTTCCTATCCCAATCTATTTATTTCCTGTTGCTAATTATTCCTTACCAACCCTCCCCCACCCTGACTGCACTACAGAGACACTCGAATTTTTACCAGGTCTATAGCTTCCCAAGCTTATTATCATTACAATACTGCCTTAGGGCCTGATCCTGTAATGAGTTCTCCAGGGGTGGACCTTTGTCCCCACAAAGAGTTCCATTGGAGTCAATGGGGCTCCCCCCATGGACAGCTCATAGCAGGGTCAGGCCCTAGTCCCTGAGCTTGTATTTTAAGGTAAACAAAAAAACCCACCTGCTTAAAAAATAAAAATAATGAGCCTTACCCTCCCCTACCCAGAAACCCCACAAAGGGGGAAAACTATTGAATATCTTAGTGCACAGAAGCCAACTCATCCTCCCTGCAGGGGAGAGGAACTAGCAGCTTCAGAGAAGGGATAAAGGACTCAGGCTCTCAACTATTCACAGCAAGAGTATTAATGAAGCATGCTGGCCCCAAACCTGTGGCTCTCAAGTCACCAGCACATCAACTAATTCCTTTGTATGACATCAGCCACCCTTTCCTCAGGCAGCATGACTGGCCCTGCAAGCATGTACCCATTGGACTCCAGTCCATAATCACAGACCACTTCTGGAGTTATAGAAGCAGAGATCAGAAATTAATGTTGCAAGGAGTCGCATTACATTATGAGGGGAAACCCACAGGAAACTGAGCAGGTTTCCAAGGGGGGGCTGCTTACAGCAGCTGTCCTACTGAATTCCCTTTGAAACCCAAGAGCATCGGCATAGAGGGCTTCCGTCAACCCAGGAGCAGGGGGAGGCATGCAGTAGGGTCTGCTCCCCTTATCCTGCAATATTCTGCCCTATTTGACTGCAGTTACCACACTTTTCTACCCTCTGTGCCTTGTGGAGGGGACCATAATACCCACTGTTCTGGAGCAAAGGGGTTTAAGACTGAAAACATTCCACAAAGTCATGCTCTCACACACAGTGTTCTCTTTTTTCCTCTTTAAATTATGCAGGATAGTTCTATTAAGATTTATTAGCAGATCTTTATGAACAAGCACACCTGCTTACACACAAAAAGAAAAGGAGTACTTGTGGCATCTTAGAGACTAACCAATTTATTTGAGCATAAGCTTTCGTGAGCTACAGCTCACTTCATTGGATGCATACTGTGGAAAAAGTATAGAAGATCTTTTTATACACACAAAGCATGAAAAAATGGGTATTTACCACTACAAAAGGTTTTCTCTCCTCCCACCCCACTCTCCTGCTGGTAATAGCTTATCTAAAGTGATCACTCTCCTTACAATGTGTATGATAATCAAGCTGGGCCATTTTCAGCACAAATCCAGGTTTCCCCCACACACACACAAACCCACTCTCCTGTTGGTAAAAACCTGGATTTGTGCTGGAAATGGCCTAACTTGATTATCATACACATTGTAAGGAGAGCGATCACTTTAGATAAGCTATTACCAGCAGGAGAGTGGGGTGGTGGGAGAGAAAACCTTTTTAGTGGTAAACACCCATTTTTTCATGCTTTGTGTGTATAAAAAGATCTTCTATACTTTCCACAGTATGCATCCAATGAAGTGAGCTGTAGCTCACGAAAGCTTATGCTCAAATAAATTGGTTAGTCTCTAAGGTGCCACAAGTACTCCTTTTCTTTTTGCGAATACAGACGAACACGGCTGTTACTCTGAAACCTGCTTACACACAGTATACTACAGTATGACTCATAGCAAAAGAAGTTACAGTTCAAAGGGTGGGAAGTGAAGACACGTGTGAAAAATGTCTGGCAAAGTAATGCGATTAATGTGAGCGATAATGTTTAAAACATGATATTGCTGGTGTCTTTTTGCCACTACACAAGCTAAAAGCAATAAATCAAAAGCAAAAACAAGGCATCTCCCCCAGTACAAACAACATTAAAACACTAACTGACTAAGTCAGGCTGGGGGTTGAGTGGGGAATTAAATTAAGGTTAATACAGACTTGCAAAATTTTACTCACCCACTCAAAGTAAGTAATGTTTTTGATGGACAAGTAAACTATTATATATTTTTTCATATCATATTTTTCATATTTTTTCATATGAGGGCAACTGAGTTGTTTTGTTACTGGGCTAGTATATTTTTGTGCCTGGGCTCGTATAGTTTTGCTGCTTTAAAGGGAAGGTGTCACTAATATTCAGGTGTTGGGTTTTTTGTGCATTCATATTAATTTTTGTATTGTGACGTAACTCCAACTTGTGCTCTCATCTACACAGGTATAGGTCTAGAGTAACAGGTTTATCTGAGACTTTTACACTTAGGACATATGCTGCTTTAACACAGCAGAATTTGGCCCAGTAACATCCCATAGAGCACCCTCTATTCTTCGGAGGATTGTATGTGTTATAAAAAGGGGGAACCTGTGTTATTGAAGGTAAACAGAGGGAACACATTCCTGCCTCTGTCTTTTGTGGGATGCATTTAACTTCACTGGCATCGTCTCTTGTTCACAGGAATGTTAACAAGAGAAGCTCGCTATTTAGATGACTGAATTTGTCAGCTCCAGTACAGACTATCCTAATGATGGAATTTCTTCATCGGTCATGTGTAGAATAAAACTATTTCTGAAAGGTTCCTGAACTCTGTGTGTTTTCTCACTTCTACACAGTTAAAGTTCTTCCAGAACTGGATCATGGTACAGTAACTCCTCACTTAACATCGTCCCGGTTAATGTTGTTACGCTGCTGATCAATTAGGGAACATGCTCATTTAAAGTTGTGCAATGCTCCGTTATAAGGCTGTTTGGCAGCAGCCCGCTTTGTTCCCTGCTTGCAGGAAGAGCAGCCCGTTGGAGCTGGCTGGTGGGGGCTTGGGACCAGGGTGGACCGGCAGCCTCCCCATCAGCTCCCCTAAGTTTCCTGTGCGGCAGCTGCCCAGCAGGCTATCAGTTGCCAGCAGTTCAGCTGTCCCTCCCCCACTGCCATGTGTTGCTCCTGCCTTCTGCCTTGGAGCTGCTCCCGGAAGCCTCCTGCTTGCTGTGCAGGGGAGGGGGGAAGAAGGGTGCTACTGTCAGAGTCCCCCTCCTCCCCTTCCCCCTCTCCACTCCTTTACCCCATCTCCACGGGGGGCGGGGGAAGGGGACAAGACAGGGGACAGAGCTCAGGGCAGAGGGAGCTTGTTGGCAGCAGCTGCTGTCTCAACTTGCTGATCTACTTAAAAAGGCAGTGTACTTAGAGTGGGGTCAGAGTACTTAAAGGGGTAATGTGTGTGTGTGTGTGTCTCTCTCTCTCTCTCTCACCCGGTGTGTGTAGTAGCGAGGTAGCAAAGTTTGCAGATGATACTAAACTGCTCAAGATAGTTAAGACCACAGCAGACTGTGAAGAACTTCAAAAAGGTCTCACAAAACTAAGTGATTGGGCAACAAAATGGCAAATGAAATTTAATGTGGATAAATGTAAAGTAATACACACTGGAAAAAATAACCGCAACTATCCATACAATATGATGGGGGCTAAGTTAGCTACAACTAATCAGGAGAAAGATCTTGGAGTCATCGTGGATAGTTCTCTGAAGACGTCCACGCAGTGTGCAGTGGCAGTCAAAAAAAGCAAATGGGATGTTAGGATTAATTAAAAAAGGGATAGAGAATAAGATGGAGAATATCTTATTGCCCCTATATAAATCCATGGTATGCTCACATCTTGAATACTGCGTGCAGATGTGGTCCCCTCATCTCAGAAAAGATATACTGGCATTAGAAAAGGTTCAGAAAAGGGCAACTAAAATGATTAGGGATTTGAAACGGGTTCCATATGAGGAGAGATTAAAGAGGCTAGGACTTTTCAGCTTGGAAAAGAGGAGACTAAGGGGGGATATGATAGAGGTATATAAAATCTTGAGTGGTGTGGAGAAAGTGAATAAGAAAAAGTTATTTACTTGTTCCCATAATATAAGAACTAGGGGCCACCAAATGAAATTAATGGGTAGCAGGTTTAAAACAAATAAAAGGAAGTTCTTCACTCAGCGCACAGTCAACCTGTGGAACTCCTTGCCTGAGGAGGTTGTGAAGGCTAGGACTATAACAGGATTTAAAAGAGAACTGGATACATTAATGGAGGTTAAGTCCATTAATGGCTATTAGCCAGGATGGGTAAGGAATGGTGTCCCTAGCCTCTGTTTGTCAGAGGGTGGAGATGGATGGGTGGAGAGAGATCACTTGATCATTACCTGTTAGGTTCACTCCCTCTGGGACACCTGGCATTGGCCACTGTTGGTAGACAGGATACTGGGCTGGATGGACCTTTGGTCTGACCCAGTATGGACATTCTTATGTTCTCCCTCTCTCCCTTCTCCGCCCCCTCCCCCCCAACGCACAAGAGTGTGCCTCTGTCCCTCTCTGTCATGCTGTCTCCCCTCCCTCCATTCATGCTGCCTTGTAGAGTGTGAAGCTACATTAACAACATGTTAACCCTTGAGGGCTCAGCGGAGTGCTAGTTCATCATTTAGCAGTAAGTCATTTCCCTGGGAAATATCCCACCCACTTCCACCCTCTGACTCCACCACCGCAACCAAGCTTCACAATCATTGCTGTGTACAGTATTAAACTGTTTGTTTAAAATGTATAGCGTGTGTGTACATTATATTATATACAGTCTTTTCCCTGGAACCTAACCCCCCTCCCCCATTTACATTAATTCTTATGGGGAAATTGGATTAGCTTAACATCGTTTCACTTAAAGTAGCATTTTTTCAGGAACATAACTACAAAGTTAAGCGAGGAGTTACTGTAAATGACTGCATCAGAGACCCCCTGAATTCCCCCATTCATGCACAGTAATATCAACCAGAAGCCAGGTGTCACTGAATTCCAAAGGACTAAATGCATTTAGAATTTAAAATGCAATTTTTCATTAAAAAAAAAATCCATCTATCCATTTTAGGTAATTCCAAGGTACCCATCTCCTTGGCAACTATCCTGATACTTAAATGAAATTACATACAAAATAAAAATCTGCTTCTGTGGTTAATGGATGATCAAAATATTGTTTCATCCAGCCTCTTTAAAGAAGAATATAAAGTGGATGTAAACACAAAACAAGCTTAGTCTTTCAGTCCCTACTGGAAAGGAAAAAAAGCACAAGCAAAGAGTAAGAAAAGAGTCTAGCTACCACCTGAGTTTGCAAACTTTCTGTGGCCAGGTCTACCTGAGAAAGGGTTTCCTGGTATAGCTACCAGAGATGCAGCTTATACCAACAAAAGAGTTCTTAAGCTATACTGGCAAAAGGACTTTTTGCTGGTATAAAAGTGTTGTAAATAGTCTCACCCCAACTGATATTATTAGAGAAGCAAAATTTTTACAGTAGACCTGGCCTTGTGTTTGTCTGGATTTCCACCTTTATGTAGGTGCCAATGTCCAGTGGGGGCAGCCCTCACTTACCTCCTACCCCACTCTGAATTTTACACCAGCCTTGCAAAACTATCACAAACATGTACGAGCTTGGAGGGGTGAGGGCTGTAAACAGTGTGTGGTACTTGTATTGGCAAATGCCATGTTGGCAATGCTGCTTTAAATCACTCTGATTTCCAATCAATGAGAACATAAGAACAGCCATGCCGGGTCAGACCAAAGGTCTATCTAGCCTAGTATCCTGTCTTCCGACAGTGGCCAATGTCAGGTGCCCCAGAGAGAATCAACAGAACAGATAATTATCAAGTGATCCATCCCCTGTCGCCCATTCCCAGCTTCTGGCAAACAGAGACTAGGGACACCATCCGTATCCATCCTGGCTAACAGCCGCTGATGGACCTATCCTCCATGAACTTATCTAGTTCTTTTTTGAACCTTGTTATAGTCTTGGCCTTCACAACATCCTCTGGCAAAGAATTCCACAGGTTGACTATGCGTTGTGTGAAAAAAATACTTCCTTTTGTTTGTTTTAAATCTGCTACCTATTAATTTCATTTGGTGACCCCTACTTCTTGTGTTTTGAGAAGGAGTAAATAACACTTCCTTATTTACTTTCTCCACACCAGTCATGATTTTATAGACCTCTATCATACCCCCCCTTAGTCTTCTCTTTTCCAAGTTGAAAAGTCCCAGTCTTATTAATTAAATTAATGAGGGGGCAGAAACAACAGGGCATGGTGCTACCTCAATGGGGAGGCCCCAGGTATAGATGTAGGGCTTCACACCTTGTCTAGATTAGGGGAAAAGGTGTTCTTTTCCATAGAGCTAGCTTAACTCGATGGAAAACCCTGCTTAGCACCAGTGTAGACACAGTTTAATCCCTTCAACTCAATCACAGCGGGTCAAGTTAGCTAGATGGATTTAATAAAAACACCTTTTTCCTTGTCTAGACAAAGCCTCAAAGAGCAGGCAACTCCATTTTGTTATAAGCCCTGTGGCATGGAGCATGGTTTGCTGGAGGACAGAGTGGCTTTAATAGAAGCTGATGCTCAAGCACCTGTGAAAATCAGGTCACTTATTCAGGTGCCTAAATATGAGTTTAGGTGCCTAATTTCAGATATATAAGTTAGAAAATTTTCACCATAACTCTCTGCCCCAATTTCCATTGCTTTAAAATGGAGACAATATTTACCTTACCTCAAAGGTGATGTAAGTAGGAGAATAGCTACAAAGCATCTCTAAGACAAACAGCACTAAAATTCAGGCCTTTTAGCAAAGCACATGCAGCAAGCTGTAAAGCGATAGTTTTCAACATTCTTTCATTTGCGGACCCCTAAAAAAATTTCCAGTGGAGGTGCGGACCCCTCTGGAAATCTTAGACATAATCTGCAGACCCCCAGGGGTCCGGAGACCACAGGTTGAAGACCACTGTTGTAAAGAAACAACGTTGACAGTGTATAGTCATTTATCAGCTATTTGCTAGAGCCCTTTACTTTTAAAAATCATCGGCACAAAACCTTGCCTTGCTTTTATTTCCTATGGTTTACCTCAAAATGCTTTCAATACCCCCCATTTATATCTTCTCTGCTGCTTTGTCAGTAACTTCTTGGACAGACACCAAGTTTACATGGTGGAATCAGACCACTGGAGATAAACTACTAGTTACAAGTCTAAACCAAATGGACATTACATGTGGCAAGTAAAAAATAAACTTTCAAATTTCAGAAGGCTCCGTGACAGTATTTAAAAGGCTGCAGCATACACGCTGCCAAAAAGCCTATTTGGTGCAGCTAACGCAATGAATCCACAAACTGCACCGCACAATAGACAACACGAAGAGGAGACATAGGGGGATGGGGCAAGGAAAACCCAGAGAACTGCTGGAGAGGGCTGCAGACACAGGAGCTGAGTCAGCCACAGACAGCAGCTCTGAGCTCTTTAGCTGAGTAAATGAGAGGCTGCGGGAGAGTTCTCTGTGGGCCCTGCAGTGATTGATTCCACTAATGACAGGGCTTTGTGACTTTTCACTAGTCAGTAATAGCTGGCTGAATGGGCAGAGGAAGAAGCTTGCTGCGCGAATAAATGACTAATGATCTGCTAACCCACCTCCCCTCCCCGTTTCCCTGATCCAGGACAATGCTGGCTCCGGTCTCCCTCTTTTCAGCCTGTTTTACACATCCATGCCATCATGAGGAGTGAAAATGCTGCGTGTTTAAAGGCATTCTTCTCCCACCACCCAAACAAACCTGCTCCCTCTGATCTCTGTTCTCATGCAGAGCACAACTGAAAAATAAATTACACGATTTGTTTCACTGGCCCTTTCTGTGATCATCAATACACAGAATATCTGTCAGGAGAGGCAACAAATAAATTAAGGAAGCTGTTTAAAAAAGAAAAGAAAAATGCCTTCTGTTCTTGACAGTGCTGCAGGCGCGGCGAAGGAAGATCTGTTTAAGGCTCCCTTTGTCCTCTGCTCTCCCCATTTCTGTTTCTTTCTCTAAATGTCACAACATTTGATGCCTTCACTCTGAAAATGAAGACAGGTATATTTCCTTGTAACACAGCACTGTGCGAAGAATTCATAGGTTAATGACATTTCCCCAATATTGTTCCATAAGCAGGGATCCGAGTCTCACTAAAGACTTAGGCCCGGTCTACCGGAAGGAAATTTGCACCAGTGTAACTGTTGATGTAGCTAAACCATCGCAACCCCCTAAAGGAGATGGGCTGTGTCACCACAAACAAGGGGTTACCCGGGGTACCTTAATCCAGTCACATGGTGAAGTAAACTATATTGGCATAAATTCCACTTTGCACCAGTTAAGCATATCTACATTAGGGGTTTGCATTTATGCAACTACATGAATATAATTACACAATCTTAATACAGGTTGGCTGGGCCTTCCTACTAAGGCCTGGTATACACTTAAAACTGACATCGGCATAGCTCTGTTGGTCAGGGGTCAGAAAAAAGTCCACACCTTTGATTGACATAGCTATGATGACAAAGCCCCAAGTGTAGACGCAGTTTTGTCAACAGAAGAATGCGTCTGCCAGTACAGTTAACATTGTTTGGGGAGGTGGTGTCCCTACATTGGCAGGAAAACTCCTTCTATTGGCATACACTGAATCTACACTAGGGGGCTATGCTGGAATAGCTATGTTGGTATAGACTCTGTAGTATAGACATGGTCTACTCTTAACATTTAGGTTGACACAGATATGCCCCCAGGGTGTGAAAAATCCACCTCCCTGTCTGATGTAGTTATGCTGCCCTAAACCTAATACAGAAGCAGCTATATCGACAAAAGGTTGCATCTATACTACACGGTTATGCCACCATAACTACGGCAATATAGCTATGCCAGTACAGTCCCCATAAAGTGGACCTACCCTTCGTGTAGTGCTTGCTACCAAGAATATTTCCACTTACTTTAATATCCGCAAGAACAGACTCAAATTTCTGATTTGGGTTGTAAAATGTTAAAATGTAAACATATTAAAAGCTCTTTGACAACACAGCACTCAATAGTTGTGATGTAAATTTTAAAAATATACATTTCATTTTGCATTATCTTTTAATCTTTATTCCCACTTCTAACTAGGCCTGACCAGCAGCTCTTAAAGCATGTGTGACTTGAACAGCAGTCAAGGGGAATTTTGTGAGCATAAGTACAGCAGTATTAGCTTTGAAATTCTTCATCAGAATATTAAAATGTTTATCCTTTAATCAGTGCACACACTAAAATCCCATTAATGTTAAAAGGAGTTACAGAAAAAAACTTTATACATCAGTGGGAATACAGAACCCTTGACAGATAAATTAAGCTCTCCAATTCCTTTGGGATATTGGAGGGGCAATTCTGATCTGTTATACTTGTATAAATCCAGGGCAATTTCACTGAAGCCAATGAAGAAACTCTGAATTTATATGAATGTTATTCAGAGCAGAATCTGGTCCAGGGCCTACAACTAACAAAGTGGCACTTACAAGGCCCTAGAGATATATGCCATACTCCCTCATATTGCACAGAATTTAATGACCACCCATTACAATAACCTGACTTATACCTCTCACAAATGGACAATGGACAGATCAGAATAGATTTTTTTTGGTCTCGGTTATAAGAAAATAGTAATAGATTTACTGTTAATATTTACAAGGATATGTGGAACAGTGCTGACACTGGTTAAAGCAAGGGACTTCACAGTGAAGGGACTTCAAATCTTTTTCTTGTTCTTCTACTAAGTCAGTGTATGAACTTAGGTAAGTCACTTCACCTCTCTGTGTTTGTCTACCCATCTCTAAAATGGGGTTAGTCATATATATGTGTCAAAGGTCTGTAGTAAGATTTAGCTAAATTCATGTTTGTACAACTACTTTGAAATCCCCAAACAGCCCTTATGGAAAATATACAGAATTTAATAAATATGAACATAATAATGCTTTAGAGAAATTACTCTTAAGTGCTATTAAGTTCATAGAATAATATGCTTTCTATAGGCTTTGTGAACCATCCTACAAAATTCTATAGCAGAGATATTCATTGATACTTGGGAGGCACTCTCCTACTATGCTGATGGGGGTCAGTTAGGAACTTAGCAATAATTCTCTATTAAATTCTGGAGGATGATTAAAAACAATAGAAAACATCTTTCCATAAAGGAAAAGGTGCTTGATAAAAGCAAAATTGTTTCCCCCCGCCTCAGAATATTCTATATTTGTGTGGGTGGGAGATCTGCAAGGTGGAGCTGCTGAACATTTAGACTCTGTCAAAAACAAGAGTTTTCAGGTTCTGGGTTTGTAGGTAAAAGGTCAACATTTTCAATGGACAGCAGACACTTTTCATGAAAAATTTTGTTTAGTTGAAAACCAAATTTTGACAGAAAACTTTCGATCAGCCCTTCATATATTTTATATATATAAATTGACCTACCTCTTGGCGTTCTCTGTGCCCCTGCACTTGAGGCATTAAATACAATAAACTTCCCTCCGGAACTTTATTTAGAAACCACGTTGCTCACCGCTGAAAGAGGAACCTTATCATCATGCCGATATTGACCTATGTTCCATGCTATTATTTAAAAGACAAACCTTGCAACAGTTCTATGTCAAATGATAAAAATGGATTCCTGAAATCTTTCTGATAGGCTGCAAACTTCTGTGGAGCTTCCAAAAATGGGTTTATATAACATGGAAGAGACATGCAGATGAACTCCACCATAAAGGGCCTATTTCTGTTTGCGTCACTCCAATGAGTAGTCTGAACGGTTTCAATGGAACTAATTGTGCAAGTATGAAGAGCCCTGCACAGACACAAAATTTGTATCCGCATCCAATCTGTGACCCACAAACATGGTCTGTGGATATAAAGCGGATATCCACAGATTTGCAGGGCCCTACAAGTATGGAGAGCATGATTAGGACACAAACATAAACCTATAAGAAACGTAAAAACAACATGCAGTCTGAGGACTTGTCAGGAAAGTGCCACTTTCTTGAAAGAGGTTTGGGCATATAGGAGAAAGACAAACAGTGAAAGAGAAAAAAAGCTTGATTCTGATCTCACAAGAATTCTGTGGTAGGTCCCTAATTGGTTTCAGTGGGGTCATCATCTGATTTAGGTTCTGATTCATGAAACCATTTAAGCACATACTTAAAGTCTACCTTTGTTCAAGACAGCACTTTAGCACATGGTTAGTCTGTAGTCCCAGCGAAGAGGCAAAGGACTGAACAGACCCAGAAGGAGCACCACTGTACCTGTCACTTTTAGAAAAGGCCTTGCTCAGGTCAAGATTGGAAAACACTGGAGACACACTGTAGGGAAACGTGCACAGCTGCTGCCTCTGTTGTACAAGTTCTGTGGATAAAGGACATTAAGTCTTCACTGCCGTCAGGGTGGTACCTTTCATAAATATAAAATTCAGTTAAAAAAACTAAATAAAACCTGTGACGGGGTGTACCAGCCCAGCACTGGGCCGCCAGAGGTGGACCAATCATTGTGGGCCCAGGAGGCCACACCTCCTCTTCCCTGCTGCAAATGCTCCAAGTGGAGAACTCAGATAAAAGGAGGCAGCCCAGGCCGGGGGGCGGGGAGGAAAAGAAGGAGGAAGGAAGCACACTGCTGGCTCCTGCAGCAGTACCTGTAGCGCCCCAGATGGTAAAGCCTGCTTGCTGCTTCCCCCTGACCAGGGGGCTAATCCCACAGACTCTTTGATTGTTAGCTGCCCCAGCCAGGTGGCTACTGGGCTATAGACACTACTCGCTTACTTTGTCCCACCCAGGGGCTGCAGCCTGCTTGCTGCTTCCCCCTGACCAGGGAGCTAATCCCACAGACTCTTTGATTGTTTTGCAGCTCAGAATCCATGGACCACCCGTTTAAGTGACCCCGTCCAGGGGCCGGGCCACACTTGGCACAGATCACCCGCTTAACGGGGAAGCCCACGACTGAGCGGCGTAGTGGGCCAACCCCATGCTGGACTGACAGGGGTACCCCAGCTCAACCAGCAAGGACCTGCCCATCACAAAACCCATAATAAAAAGTCACAAGATTCCATGATGACTTGTGTGTCTCCAAACTATTCCAGCAATGAAAGACTGCCCTAAATGTAAAGGTCACCACTGGCAGCTGGTCACTTGTAATCAACCTTTAAGCACTGGTCCAGTAATATCTCTTTTCTGCCAAAATAAAGAGCCCCTTGTCAGTCAAATACTTGTTTTATTTGAGAGGCGGCATTGCTACAGTCCACTGAGATGCTGGATTAGCAGAGCCACAGGTTATTTTTTTTCCTTTCTGTTCATTACTATCAGTTTTTGAAACCTGATTAGCTGTGGTAGTTATTCATTAGTCACATCTCAAATATCTGAATTAGAAACACCTTTATGAAGTCTTATTCTAATCAACGTATCTCAAGTCTTGCAGTTAATACTAATACCACCAGAATATTAGAGCATCGTGTTATGTTTTAAAAAACCCAACTAAATCCATTTGAAAAAGAAGAGGAAAACAGAACCACAAATGGCCTAATGGAACACAAGGTTCTGTTTTCCCCCCATGCACACAGCAGACAGTTCATCTGTTTAAACACAGGAAATACAATGGGTACACTGTAACTGCACACATGAAGCAGCCATTAATGATATGCCTGGTGTGGCCAGATATTATGTGGCTGATAGACCTCAGGAGAACAAGAACATGCAGGCATGATGAATTAAGAGATTGCCATTGGCTTTGTGCTTGCCCTGAAAACTTTGCTATGGACAATAATCAATTACTGGGGACTGGTAACGATGCCGATCAAAAGTGCTTAGCACTTCTGCACTATCAACCTGGGGGCTGCAATCCTGTCAGTTTTAAAACACATGAGCACATATTCAAGATGAAATGTGATGTCTTCAAAAACTTCAAAACCTGAAAGGAACACTGGTTTTTCTTCCTCTTATTAATATAGGTTTGTTTAAAATTAAGCAAACTTTTTCCCATAGGATGACACAGTTTACATATGTTCTAGCATAAAGTGAAATGTCTGTGTCAGCCGTTTCACATGAGCAGATATTCACTGCTGGAGCAGTGAGTAGTTAGGAAGCAAAAAGCCCATTCCCGCCCTACATGTCTGCTTCCAGCAGTCCGTGTATTATACAGTCCGGTTCCTGCCTAGTCTGATGTCACTTCCCAAGCTTTTGATCTCTGACCAGTAACATTTTGCTTCATCATCATGATCATTATTATAGAATGTTGATTTTTTTCTTTCCAGTTTTTATGACGGAGGGAAATAAAATTTTGACACTGGCTTCAGTGAGAGCAGAATCAGGCCACAAGTTTCTGATTCTGTTCTAGGCATCCTGAGCTGCAAACTAACTCAGTCTCCCGTCACTGTAAGCTCCCTTTTTCCTAGGTACCTTTTCCCAATTAACGGCTTATCTATCTACACACAAAAGTTGTACCGCTTTAAATATACCAAAATAGCTATTCCCATATAGGAAGCAGAATAAGCTATAGAAGAATAAGCTGCCATAAGACAATTTCATACCAGTATAACTGTGTCCATATTGGGGGTTCATAGAATCATAGAATATCAGGGTTGGAAGGGACCTCAGAAGGGCATCTAGTCCAACCCCCTGCTCAAAGCAGGACCAATCTCCAACTAAATCATCCCAGCCAGGGCTTTGTCAAGCCTGACCTTAAAAACTTCAAAGGAAGGAGATTCCACCACCTCCCTAGGTAACGCATTCCAGTGCTTCATCACCCTCCTAGTGAAAAAGTTTTTCCTAATATCCAACCTAAACCTCTCCCACTGCAACTTGAGACCATTACTCCTTGTTCTGTCATCTGCTACCACTGAGAACAGTCTAGATCCATCCTCATTGGAACCCTCTTTCAGGTAGTTGAAAGCAGCTATCAAATCCCCACTCATTCTTCTCTTCTGCAGACTAAACAATCCCAGTTCCCTCAGCCTCTCCTCATAAGTCATGTGTTCCAGTCCCCTAATCATTTTTGTTGCCCTCCGCTGGACGCTTTCCAAATTTTCCACATCCTTCTTGTAGTGTGGGGCCCAAAACTGGACACAGTACTCCAGATGAGGCCTCACCAATGTCGAGTAGAGATCACGTCCCTCAATCTGCTGGCCATGCCCCTACTTATTCAGCCCAAAATTCCGTTAGCCTTCTTGGCAACAAGGGCACACTGTTGACTCATATCCAGCTTCTCGTCCACTGTAACCCCTAGAACTGCAGAACTGCTCCCTAGCCATTCGGTCCCTAGTCTGTAGCGGTGCATGGGATTCTTCCGTCCTAAGTGCAGGACTCAGCACTTGTCCTTGTTGAACCTCATCAGATTTCTTTTGGCCCAATCCTCTAATTTGTCTAGGTCCCCCTGTATCCTATCCCTACCCTCCAGCGTATCTACCTCTCCTCCCAGTTTAGTGTCATCTGCAAACTTGCTGAGGGTGCAGTCCATGACATCCTCCAGATCATTAATGAAGATATTGAACAAAACTGGCCCGAGGACCGACCCTTGCGGCACTCCACTTGACACCCGGTGCCAACTAGACATGGAGCCATTGATCACTACCCATTGAGCCCGACGATCTAGCCAGCTTTCTATCCACCTTATAGTCCATTCATCCAGCCCATACTTCTTTAACTCGCTGGCAAGAATACTGTGGGAGACCGTATCAAAAGGAATAACACGTCCACTGCTTTTCCCTCATCCACAGAGCCAGTTATCTCATCATAATGGGTTGTACTGGTATACCTATTTTGGCAGTAAAAGAAAATAAAAAATATCATACCCATAACAGACAGTGTTATGCCAGTACAATAACTGTGTAGACCAGCCCTAATTTCCTGATTGGTTGCTTTCTATCAATCAGCTGGGCTCCTGACTTCATATGATCTTATCCTCTCTTCATCCCCTTTGCCTCTCTACCTTCTGCCATATGGCAGACTGTCCCATAATAACACTCTGAGTGACCCCACAGGTTTGCCAACCACAGGGACCAGTCAGCAATCTGGAGCACAACTCAGAACCATTCTTACAATCACGTTGCATTTAGTCAACTTGACAAAAATAAACTTTCAAATTATTACAAACTGTAACTGTCCAGGAGGGAATCTGTAGCAATTATTTCTGCAGAAAAGCATATGTTCTATAGCAGTGCTTCCTTTGAACACAAGGTGTATGCTGAAAAACACATCTTATTTTTTTATAATAAAAAAAGAAGAAATAAGAAATTACATATCTATAGCAGCAAAAAGTGTTTTTACAAACTATATACAGGGATCACCTCATCCACTGCTAGTTTACACAGAATAACTCCTTACCAGCTTATAGTGATTCAGGACAGGAAGTAAAGAAAACTATTTTCAATGGAAACTGCAGAGGAATTTTAAATAGAATGCAATTACTCAATTTGCATTTTAGCCAAGATTTACCCATCTGTAAAATGAAGATAATGATGCTTCCCCAACTGCCTCACAGGTGAGGGAGGATTCATTAATTAGTTAAAAAGGAAACTTGGGTTGTTAACAATTCGGCTCTGTTACTAACTGTTTATTAAGCAGTAAGTGCTAAGTATGATGATAATGATGCCAGGTTAATTCCCATTCTTGAAAAATTGCCACAGTACCTTTCACAACAACAACAAGATTTTATAGCTTCAATTTCATATCTCACCTCCTCCCACCATGCTGGGTCACTAGTTCACACAGATTCCAAAAGAAGAGTGCCAACTACTGAGCTGCCACCAAACATCATAATCAGCAGAGGTTTGGTGATCCTTGGAAGTCTCCTATGCAAGTGCTGACCCAGCCTGGCCATGGATAGATAATTAGAAGAATTGGCAAAATCGCTGCACAAAGCTGTATGGCTTCAGGCAAATTAAATTTGGCCTTCGTGAAATGAACTGGTGTAGTGTCAGGTAGTTCCTAAGGTACAGGTGCACACTACACAGAAACTGCTACCCACAACTGATGTAAGTCTCAGCAGAGAGGCCCAAGTTTAAACAGCCATGGAGTCTGAATTACACTCTCACCTCTAGAGCTGGTCTCCAGCAGAGTTGAGGCACATTGGTGAGGCAGTATGGGGAAATTTGCACTACTATTGCCAATGTTCAGATGGTACACTCTTTGGAGCCGGGACTATCTTTTTGTTCTGTGTTTGCACAGTGCCTAGCACAATGGGGTCCTGGTTCATGACTGGGGTTTCTAGATACTAGGACAAACATACACAGAGAATTTCAGTCTCCAGGGCTGTTAGACTGACACCTTTCATCAGTACTGAATTAACTTCAAAATATAACTTAAATAAACCAGACAAACCCAAACAATAAATGCATTTAAAATGCATTAATAGACAGAATATGGAGCACAGAAGGCTTCCTTTTTTGGAAAGAAATATCAAACAAATGAGACGGTTTGCACAATACAAGATGCAATGACTTCTCAGCTAGTTCTTTAGCCAAGCACTTCTGAGAACAGGCTCTGGAGACTGCTGTTTTACTGTAATTTGCCAATGCTGTGTATAAAACTGATCTGTTCCTGCTCCATCTATGGGCTGTTCTGAGGCAACTACTGGCAACTTGTTATTCTACAGTATTCTATTTTATCATTTGGGTCTCGATAAAAAACCAAAACAAACTGATTTCTTCCTCCAACCCTCACAATCCACCCCTTGTCCCATTCACTCCACATGCCCAATCCAAAGATGCAAAGAGAGAACCATCACCACTTGTTCCATATCACTAGGAAACAGAAACCTTAACTGTGGAGGCAACTGCTTTGGTGGCCTTGGACAATTCATATTTTGAGTAAATTAAGCAATTATCAGGAATAAAAAATAAAAACTTCTCTCCCTCTACAATCCTTTCTAATCTTTCATTCACCATGGTGTGCATATTATTCCCCAACTGACTAGTTTAAGAATCCAACACAGCTTTCAGCAACCTACCTACTGTGGCCATACACCTCTTCCTGGTACTAGAATATATTACTAGTTTTGCATATTGAATAGTTATTTATTTACATGTCTGCTTCTGGATTCGTTTGAAAGCTCTCTCTCACTGATTAGGATAAATGTTCTTTCTAGAGGTGTTGCCAAGCTGCCCTGATTCTCAGACGTCAAAGGATGTGGTCTGCAGAATCTATCAGATGTAACTCATGGTCTAAGGGCTTTGAAAATTACAATTGATACAGTTACCGTACAGTGGCTTCAGTTAGGTATCACTCCCACCCAGCATCACCTAATCCCTTCTTGTCTTCTGAGATCTCCTGATAACCATGGGGAATTATCTATCTGAGAAGCAAATTAAGAGAGAGCATTGATACATCCTTTTCTTTTTGGAGGTCAGCGATCAAGGTCTTGCCTGTTTTACCGGGGAACCTCACAAGAATGTTTTTCACTTACAGATTCTGAAGAGACCAATGTGAAGATCCCTAGAATTTGTGTACACTAAGGCTAAAAGCAAACAAATAATAAGAATAAAAAAGCAGGTTTATTTTAGATTTAAAACAAAACCAAAAACGTAGTTTTCCCTGTTGCAGTAGTTCTGGACTTTAGCAGCGATTACTTTAGCTGGAGCCTCGCTCTGAATCTCAAAGTGGATATTCTTTTTTAAAAAGATAAAAATAGTACTTAGATGTTGAATGAGGTTACCACATCAGGCCTGATTCACCCTGCAAGTGCAACAAGGTGCAATTGGCATCCCCTTGTGGCTGTGGGGGCAGCTGCACCATCGGGCAAATTCACTCCCTTGTAGAGGGTAGCTCTCTTGAGGATGCACTAAATCAGAGCACCTCCGGTCTCACCGACCTGAGGGCTGAGCCAGCCAACACAAGAATCTTCCACTGCAGAGCAGGAATTGTAGGAAGCTTTCACTGCAGTAGCTCTGCTTCAGGCAGATTCGTCATCTCTGGGGATGCCAGTGAAACACATGAGGTTCTACTGAGTGAATTTCTTCCAGGCAAAAAACTCATGACATCATGCTTTAACTGCAAAACGTCTGTTAATGAGAAGGAATGGAGGGCTGTGTTTTTCATCATGTGCCACCATGCCGACTGAGAGCAGCAGGGATAACAGTCCTTAGATAAACATCTAGGGGCTGGCAGCAGGGTACTTTCAGTATGATTCTGAAAATCATTTTCTCCACTGATCCACCAGAGTTGTGTCCTGTCAGCCTCCATGGCCCAGCATCAGACTTTCATCTGTGAAGGGCAGCAAAAAGTTCAATGGTGGATGAGAGTCTACCCGTACTGATAATAATCAGCATACTATATTTGGTTAAATGTCCAGAGAACTAGACGGGCATTTTTATAAATAATAATAATAATAAGCAAATGATCAGCCCTATTTAAATATTTTGGACCCATAAAAAGGAAGTTGATGCTTCAGTCAGGGCAGGTCTATACTTAAAACACCACACTGGTGTCACTGTAGCACTTCAATGAAGATGCTATTACGCTTCTCCGGTCGGTGAAGTTAATCCATCTCTGCGAGAGGCAGTAGCTATGGCGACAGGAGAAACCCTCCCATTGACATTACCATGGTCTATACTGAGGGTTAGGTTTGTGTAACTGCATTGCTCAGGGGTGTGGATTTTTCACACCCCTGAGCGAGGTAGTTGTACCCATGTAAGTTCATAGTGTAGACCTAGCCTCAGAATTTTTTTAAACCAGCAAAGATTTGTGTAGTGTTTAGGTCAGAAACCAGACTCCATATACATTCACACATATAGAGAAAATGCATGGCAACTAAGAGTTGATATGACATTTTATCTTCACAAGTGAGAAGATCAAGTGGCAGTGGTACTTCAGAATTATCCAGTGTCTCCTTACAAGTGGCGATAAATATCGTGCTTATATCAAATCAGAGCCATTTGTGCATTGCATATTTTACAGTGACACTTTTGGTCTGCACATTTTTCCAGGATGCCCTCTCACCTATTTCCCCCCTCACGCCCCCCGTAATTAAACAAAATGGCTCAACAGGGTCTTTAGACATTTTTATTTTTTCAGTTTTCCCCCTTTAAGCAGCTACAGCAGGATCCTGTCACAGCAGGATCAACATTTCATCTTCTTGTTGTTGTTTCTTATTAGTGAGACTGAGTAAATGGACACTTGCAAGCTACTTGCTGCGATGTTTCTATGATAGGTATTAATGCCCTTGAATGGATGGATTTCAGAAGTGAATGTGGACACCTTTACCCACTTTAAATGAATGGCCACCACTGGCTGGAGCAACTAACTTTACCAGATGGAAGTCTTTTGATGATGATGTGCCCACAAATTAAATAAAACAATATAAACGAGAAATAAAGTCTGGTAGATGGTCCAGATGCAGAGGCTGAACTATCTTCTCTTTCCTAAAGGTTTTCATACCAGGTCATGACCAGGGAATTGTTAGTTTGCACCACTGCTCCCCACTCTGTTTCGTACAGAGCCAAATACTGGAAGAACAAGATAGCCGACGTACACTAGAACCATCCTGCCTGCCTGCAAAGGGACCGCAGCCGCAGCAGCAGGCAGGTAGGATGGTTCTAGTGCATGTCAGCTATCTTGTTCTTCCAGTATTTGGCTCTGTACGAAACAGCGTGGGGAGCAGTGGTGCAAACTAACAATTCCCTGGTCATGACCTGGTATGAAAACCTTTAGGAAAGAAGAAAAGGAGGACTTGTGGCACCTTAGAGACTAACCAACTTATTTGAGCATAAGCTTTCGTGAGCTACAGCTCACTTCATCGGATGAAGCTTATGCTCAAATAAATTGGTTAGTCTCTAAGGTGCCACAAGTACGCCTTTTCTTTTTGCAAATACAGACTAACACGGCTGTTACTCTGAAACCTGTCTTTAGGAAAGAGAAGACAGTTCAGCCTCTGCATCTGTAACTTTCACTCCATGCATCTGAAGAAGTGAGGTTTTTACCCACGAAAGCTTATGCTCAAATAAATCTGTCAGTCTTTAAGGTGCCACCGGACTCCTTTGTTGTTCTTGTGGATACAGACTAACATGGCTACCCCCTGATACTTGACACTAGTTACTAGTTACCCATGGCACCTGGGGCACAAATTTGGGCAGCCCTCAGTGCTACCCTAACTTGCACTGGGGGTTTAAATGGTGTCAAAAGTCCCAACAAAAGGAGTTCTATACTCCGCCCAGAGCTCTGTACAGACAGCAATGAAATGGGGCCATATCCACCTTAATGGCAGATTACTGAAATATATCCTAGACAGTCCAATGTTACAGAGAGTGAACCAAACTGCAGCCTCTCTCATCAGTGCAATCCTTCTGAGGCCAATGGAGTGGGTGTAACGAAAGGCAAAATTGGCCCAATAGATATTTAACAAATACCAGGCCAAACTGAGCCCAACTTCTTCGGGGTTGCAATGGTATAAATGAGATCATGAGAGCAAAGTCTGACTCCCTGCTAGCCGTTATTAGATATTGCTTTACAAGCAGGACCCTTCTGTGAAGTGATCCCACATAGCACTGTGAAAAGATCACTTACTCAAATAGTACATAAATACATTGTCTTCACAGCTATAAAACCCCACATGATTTGTTATCACTGCTAAGAATAGGATCAACCTGTGTCGTACCTGCAGTAGATTACCCTAATTTTCTCCACCAAAATATTCCCATAGCACAGCAGCCATCAATTCCTAACTGGTGAAAGCGCAAGTTTACAATGCTACTGTTCACATAACCTATATGCTCTCACCCATATGCCTTAGTCATAATTTTAACTGGCTATGTCATCTGCTGCACTGTAGTATGTCTGTAACAGTTTCTAAATAGGTGTTCCAAGGGTATCAATAATGTTCCTTAATATGTGGTATGGAAGGCTGGTGGGTACTACATATTAATTTTCTCATATTCCTTCCATTGAGTCAGACCATCTGAATATCCCATAGAGTTCTAGAGTACATGCTCAAAAGATGATGGGACACCTAGATATTACTGCAGTCCTTTGTTGTCAGCAGCAAACTGGAAAAAGAGGATACATTATAGTGTCCTGCTGTGTCTTTATTTACTTGAAAATCTGTTAAATATTATGCAAGACACGGTGCTTGTAAATTAACTACTATTTATTTCCAACAATATCTTGAGGAAAAGGCCTTTGGCTGCAGCAGGTTAGAAGACATGGTAGCAACTCAGCAGATATTTCTCAAGAGGCCATTTTGGGATTTCACCCAGGTCTTTCTGGGTATGTCTACACTGCAATTAAAAACCTGCAGCTGGCCCATGTTAGTTGACCCAGCCTAAGGGGCTATTTTTAATTGTGGGGTAGATGTTCAGACTCCGGCTGGAGCCTGGGTGCTAGGACCCTGTGAGGTGGGAGGGTCCAAGAGCTCAGGCTGCAGCCCAAGCCCAAATACCTATGCTGCATTTAAACAGCCTCTTAGCCGGAGCCCCTTGAACCAGCACATGCCAGTCGCAGGTGTCCTATTGCAGTGTAGACATACCCTGTGAGGTCCTGAAATTTCAATTATGAAATTAAAGACAGAATTTAGCACTTCTGGGACTGAATAAAACTAGGCACATGGCTCAGTAGTGCCAACTAATATCTTTTCTTTATAGCCTTTCTCAAACTGCAAAATAAACATCACAATTCCTCATGATCATGAATGCAAATAAGAAGGTAAACTTCTCTATCATACAGCAAGCGCAAATGCTAGGAGAATTAAAGGGACAAGGGCTAAAAAGGAAATGTTAGCTTTCTTAAAAAAAAAGCACTCAGAGAGCCACATTCATCTCTAGTGTCATGCCACTGACGTCATTGATTAATCTGGGCTGCTGTATTTAAAGCAAGAGAAAAGGAGAATGGATGTCTGTTAAATACAAGCAGAAGGAGGAAGTCATTTAAATCAGAGACAGAAAGAACATTTTGGTCTCAGATGGGGATGGACTCATTTCTAGAGGGTTTGGATACTGTCTACTGGAGAGTGAGATCTTCGAGGCACAAACTGTACCTAAATCCCATTAAAAATCAAAGCAAGTTAGTCTTTAGAAAATCTCCCCTGCAGCCATGTATTGATACAGAGACACACTTGACTCGTATTATGTGCAGAGACTGCATGTGCTCAAGTCAGGTATGAACACAACTGCACCTTTGAAAATATAGCTGTGGAAAACTAGTACCTCAGCAACCATATTAGTGGGTCAAAGGCAAAGTGTCTCGCCCTGTCTCAGATCTGCCATTAATACTAGTCTAAACACCAACAGACTTTACAGTTGGGCACAATTGCTGTTTAATCACAAATTACTGAGTAATATGAATTAAAACTTCCAATTTATAATCCCCTCTGCCCCCCCCAAATTAGGATCTACATCAAACCTGCAAAGACCCTTAGCCTTAGCGGCAATGGCAACTGCTGCCGTAAAACCACAAATTATGTTACTAATGTGATCCGGCACTTTTACTTGTGTCCCACAGCTGCAGCTTAATCGTATTTTTGACACAACTAAATTGTCAGTCAACATTGGGATCTGTATCTAATAATGTTGCTATAAAAATAAACAACTCCTGTTTTCTAAAGAGATTATGAAAGAGACAGATATATATTAAAGGGATGACATCATCTTAACCATCCTTCTCTCTGAAAGTTCATCTTCTATTGTCACAAATAACTGATTTGTTTATATTATTATAACTGAAATGGGTTAGACAAACTTTGTGTATAGTCAGCTTCACTGTTGCCCTGGTGCAGTCAGTTATATGTTACTCTTTCTGTTTTGTTTAATGCAGCAACAGGAGAGACGAAAAACACTTAAAAAACAGGAAAATGTGATTGTACAATCACAATTGGCAGTGGAGACTCAGGGCAGCTGTATTGAAACTGCTTTTAACTACTTTCCTAGATTTCAAGTTGACAGTGTCCCTGGAACTCTGCTCCAAAATGCTCCACCTCCAAATCTTAAAGTTATTGCATGTGTTCCATGCTAATCAAAGCATGGCCAGATTTAGAACGGTATAAGTAGGTGGCAGTTACACTGAATTCAGTAATACCGAACCTGCTTACACTGGGTCTAAATATGGTCCAATATTGTGATAGTATTTGTAAAATCTGGAGAGGTAATTCTGCCGTTGTGTGGATATGTATGTTTTGGAAGATAATATACTGGATAATTATGAGACAAGTCAAAATCTTTTATCTGACCTCCTTCCTCTATCTCTTATCAATCTGCCAAACTTTTGCAATTCAGATCCAAAGGAACTCAGATCTGAACTGAAAATATTGTGCAACAAAAAGTCAGCCTCTTCAGTCTATTTCACTAAAAAATCTAAAAGAAACAAACAAAAAAAGGCACACATCTAAGGGGAAAGACAAAGAGTGTTTTGTTTGATTGGTTTGGGGGAGGAGGGATTGTCTGTTTCAGTTTCGGATATTCACTAACATTTTTTTCTCTTTGAAAATTTTTACTGTACCATCAGTGACAGTAAAAATTTTTAAAAAGAAAAATGTTAGTGAATATCTGGAACAGACAATCCCTAATCTTTAAAGTGATTCACATGCATTAATAAAACCATGTCTGAGCTAAGCAAGCATTAATATACCCATTTTACAGGTGGGTATACTAAGATCTCAATAGTGCTAAATCAATTTCTTCAGTTTAAAAACAACAAGATTTTTTTCCAGCTACCAGCCATGAGGGTGAAATCCAGGCCCCATTAAAATCATTAGAAAAACTCCCATTGATTTCAATGGGGCAAGGATTTCACCCTGAATCAAACCAGGTTCTTTCCTCTTCATATCATCATCTAAAAATTTTGCAGGTCAAATTATGGCTTCAGTTACATTTGTTGTAAGGCCAATCCCCGTTGTCTTCAAATGATACTTGCATTTGCAGCTGTGCAATAAAAATACCATTTTATTATTAAAAAGAGCACATCTGATCCAAGGGGGCATAATAAACATAATAAATAATAATAAATAAGTATTATTAAATAATAATAATAATAATAAATCAAGGGGGCATAATAAACATAGAACCCCCACAATGCCATTTTTACAGTCACCGTTCAGAGTGGAATCACACTTCAAAGTGCACCAAAGAATTTATTTCAATAGATTGTAAAATACCAAGGTATTTCACAATGGATTTATCATCATATTCCTTCCTTTATTAACCATGGCACGTAAACCAAGAGCACAAAGGCAGCTCTCAGAGATAGATATCCCAGAATCCTTTGGGGGGGAAAAATCTAAACAGAACTATTCTGCTGTTCTCTGATATGTTACCAAGGCCCCCCCCATCCCTCACCCCCAGAAGTGTTCTTAATTAAATAAGAATCTATTAAAGAATACAGTGCCCCTCTGTGTAAACTCCCACCCCCATCCTTCTCTCTCAGTTCTAAAAGCCTGCTACCTTGCCTTCTAACTTCCTAGGAGCTCATTAGAAACAGCCCCTTCTGCACGTATACATCACCATAACACTCACAAATTCTGAGAGAGAGACAGAAATAAGAAGCTGAGTGAGAATACTGGGCCTGTGACACAAGCAAATGCAGACAAAGAACACCCTGATATTCACAAGGAACAATGAAGGCTCAGAGAAGTACACTGGGAACATGGGATTAAAATACAGGCTACTGCTCAGTTCTGCACCAGAATTACATTGGTCCTCTAACTAGGTTCAATTATCAACAATAACCATAGCAGACCAGACAGATAAATCACACCAATTTCTGTGGGTGGTAAAATGTTTCAATTAAATGATCCTTACACTTCACATGGCAGTTTTAAACATGGGCACGGTTCCGGTCACATGCACCACTCCAACTTGTTACATCTCCCTTCAGATATTAATTTTCCTCTTGTGGCTTTTGGCTGTTCATTATGTAACACTTATCAAAGCACCATTTTGTTTTCTGACACTTGCTTGAAAAAATAGCCCTTTCTTGTCTGAAACATATGAACTGTTCAAATCAAGAAAAAGAAAGAAAATAATGAAAAATGTGCATATGACGTCCCTCCCTGTCAGCCACATGGGTGATGAACACAGTAACACAAATGCTACTGACTCTTCCATCCCTTCTCAACAAGGGGCAAATTATTCTAGGAAGTAACCCCCGTCATCTCATATTAAAATAATTTTGGGCCATTTTGGCTTTCTCACACGCAGGCCATGTTCAGCCAGATGCCTTTGGAGCAGGGTGACATGTCAGGAGCTGGCAAGCCATCCCAAACTGGAAACACCGTAACAATCAATAATCTTAAGGCATGAGACAGCTTGAATGACAGAACACATAGCATATCCACAACCTCCTTGACACAGACAGGATCAACATGGGGGAGGGAGGATCACAAAGAGAGTCATGGGACAAATCCAAAATGCAGTAGATGAACAATCTGCCTGCCTTAAAGTTCAAAAGAAATTAAAGGTACAGTACATCCTTGTAAACGGCTCCTATTTAAAATGCATACAATAGTAAAACAGACACTCACTCTGGGCGCAGTTTGGAACAGGGCCTTCCACTCAGTCCGCCTTGAAGCACCTTCATAAAAGGTAGTTTAACCTCTAAATGATACCAGTTTCTCTTGCATAGGATTGTGCAATGATATGTGTCCAGAGAACTGCAAGTGCAAAACAGGAAGTTCTACACATCTAGAACAGTACAACCAGTACATCTAACATTACAAACACTACACCTACAGAGCACGGAGTTTAATACAAAGTATTTCAGCAAAGACTGCAAATGAAAATTGCAAGTCACCTTGTAATTTTCCTGGATGCACTACAAATGCTCCTATAATTGACCTCAGGAGTTTTTCTGAGGGCAGATCTATAGGCTGCTCAACCTGTACTCTCACAGCCTGTGACTTCTGTAAGATGCTTCAAATGAACTAGATCAGGGGTTCCTACACACAATTCATTGAATCCTGCAGCCATCTCATCTTTAATAAGAAAGTCCATTGGGACCATGAGGATCCATGGGATTGTATACCCCCACCTGTGATCTTACACCTTAATAGGCCACATTGCCTACTGGGACTTTTTAGTTTACCTGAGTCATACTTTGGTAACAAACACGAGAATGGTTTCAATCTGCTCCACTCTATGAGAATTATGGGGGCTCTTGGGCTCCCAGAATGTTGCACATTTGGCCTAAATGGGAAACGTTTGGAGACTATTAAAACAGAAAATCAGAAAAGAGATAACTGCAGAGAGAATACAGGATGTCTAATTCACTCCCGGGCTTCCAATGTCTTCCAGTGAATGAAGAGGAGCAATGCCCCCAAAGAGTGAATTAAGTCCAATCTATTTACTGCATTCATGCAAAAAGAAGATTTTTGACTGGATTTTTGGTAACCTTATACATTTTTTGTAACTCTCTTCAGGAATGTTGTGGTAGGACTGGACAGACCATTCCTCTCCCCACCCCCGAAAAACAGTGCCAAAAGAGTGGAGAGCGGGGAGGAGATACACATCAGGGACCATAATTGTAAGACAGATTACAGGGTTGTTTTATTTGGAATGTCACTGCAATGTTTTTCTCTTCCATATATTGTGGGCCTGCACTCTATTGAGGGCCTTGTATTCTTCTGATGAAATTATATCAAAATTCTAGAACATATTCTGGTAAAATTTGCAGCAGGCAGCCCCAGCTTCAAGACAGTGCTTTCAGAGAAAAGATTGCAGGGCTTTTCCAGGAACATTACTGGGAGATTCATTGTATCTGCAAGGAGAAACAAAACAATGCCACCATTAAAGCGTCCCACTGATCAGGAGAGAGGAAAGATTCAGTTAATCTCCTTCAAACACAAACGCAAAGACTAAATGTTCACACTGATCCTTGTTTCTAAAATTGCGTGATCATCCACTCATCTTAATCTCAAAATCTGCTTGGTGCCACCTGTACGTGAGGGGTCTTCTAGAGCAGAATTTCCCCTAAGATTTTTACAATCAGCTGCTGAAGCACATGTACATGCATGTGCATGTAAGAGGGAGAGAGCGCACACAATCCATACATCACAATGCAGTACTAACATTCAAATAGTAAGAAACTGAATAGCAAACTTGACTGGATCTTCATCATATTGTCAGTAGTAAGGCCTGTAAATTGAGGAGGAGAGTGATGGTAAGAGAAATCTTTAAGAAGTCAAGCAATTAGACATCAGGTGGCTATTTACCTTTTTAATAAATCCTTTCCCAGTCTGGGAGAAGGAGGGGAAACCCCTCCATGAGAAACACACTTTACAGATTGAAAAACATGGTACTACATACTCTATACAATTCATGCCAGTCCGGAGAAAAGAATAATAATAATAATTTTAAAAAGAGGTGCGGGGGGGAAGTGCTAGGGAGCGGTATGAAAAAGGTCTGGTGACTGCATCATGTTTGAGTACCTCCTACTGATCAGTTGACAGCAGTGTTAGTACAGTTTTGGTAGAAACCCTCCAAGGCAGGAGTGGCCAAACTGTGGCTCACAAGCCACATGCGGCTCTTTTACAGTTAAAAGCGTGGCTTGCAACGCTGCCCGCACCATTCTCCACTTGCGAGACTTGGGGTGGGAGGAGTTTGGGACCTCTGCCTTGCAGCAGGGTGGTAGGGTAGGGGCTTCTGCCCAGTGGGAAAGGAGGGTCATGCCTGCCAGGGCTTGGGGCTTCAGCAGCAGAAGGGCTGAAGCCCCAAGCCCCAGTAGGTGCCTCCTGCCAGCTGAAGCTCGGAGCTCCGGCTGGTGTACCCTGGCTCTCAAACTTCTAAAGGTGGTCATATGTGGCTCAGAAGGTCAGTAAGTTTGGCCACCCCTGCTCCAGGGTGTTAGTACACAATGAGAGAGCCATGAGGCTTCAGAAAACTAGTGTCTTTGGAGGAAGGGTGAAAAGTGATAGTTAAAATTCACACCACACTTATATTTCTTGAATTAATGCCTAGGTGCCAGGTGGAGTCCTTTCAGCATATTGTGGGCCAATTTTTGAAAGGCACCTCAACTCAGCCTCCATTTTTGCTGAGACCATCAGTTTGTTAGATGTCTTGATGCTAGCTACAGCTGATAACACCCAGAAAAATTGAGGCAGTTGTTTAAAAAATTAAAACTGTCCTGTGTGTTCTTAGTCCGGTGGTCCAACAGGGAACCAGATGAAAGGAAATCAACCCAGCCATTCAGAGATTCTAAACTTCAAATAAGTTAGTTTTAGATTTCCATTGCTTTCCTTTTGTACACAGAAACACACTATCATAATGATCCTAAACCCTGCACCTTACAAGGCTTTTAGTGCAGTATTTAGATTGAACCTTTGTTGTAGAATACCGTGGGGAGTTTTTTCTTTGTATTTTTTTAAATAAGGAACTTCAGCCTTCTCCCTCATTTGACCCCAATTCAGCAAAGTACTTAAGCACATGTTTACCTTGAAGTCAATGGGACTTAAGCATGTGCTTAAGTGCTTTGATGAACTGGGGCCTTAATAGGGAAGTACCAAAGACATTTACTATGACATCTAACCCATAGGCCCAGGTCACATTGTGAACAGGGCTGTCAAATGCAAACAGGGAGCAAAACTTCAGAGACTGAGCTTATCTAAAGGGGATCTATGTTCAACCTCCTCTGGATAGTTGTGCAATGATCTACCTCCCCAAAAAGAAATGAGGTTTCAGGGTGAGAAGCAGGGTCACTGATGTCATATATGTTTTCTCCTTTAACGGTGGTGAGGCTGAGAGAAAGGATACCATCTTTAGAGTCAGAACATGTGCTGCTTTTACTAATTTTCAACTGTTTTTAACATGTATCATCAGCTGAATGCCAAGTCACAAGGTAAAATACAGTCACATTTTTATTAAAATATATGCCTAAGACACACTGGGCCTTGATTCTGTTCCCATTGATGCCAATGGAGCAGAATCAGGCCTGCAATGGCAAATTTTGTCCTCTGATATATTATCAGCTCTTACTAAAATTAATGGGAGTTTAACATGAGCAAGGATTAAGTAAAACAAAATCTATAATAAACAGAAGAAAGGGGGAGTTGATAGTAATGAATATAAACAGAAGTTACAAATTGTAGAAAATCGATAAGGGAAGCAGAGGGACATAAGGCAAAATCAGTGGCCAGCAGAAGGCGTTTTTAAAATATATCAGGAACAAAAAGTTTCCTGACAATGGCACTAGTCAACTACTAGATGGTAAATGGCAGAATCATCAACAATAATTCAGAAAAGGTAGAAGTGTTCAATAAATATTTCTGTTCTGTATTTTGGAGGAAAAAACAGGTAATATAGTCTCATCATATTGTGATGATAATACTCTAACATCCTCCAGAGATAGTAGTGGAATGGAAAAACAGAAGCTACTAAAGTCAGACATTTCTATATCAGCTGGTCTAGATAACTGGCATCCAAGAGTTTCAAAAGATCAGGCTTACTGGAGCATTAATGTTGATTTTCAATAAGACTTGGAGCACTGGGGAAGTTCCAGAAGACTGGATGAAAACTAGTGTACCAATTTTTAAAATGGGTAAACAGTATGACCCGGGGTAATTATAAGCCTGTCAGCTTGGTATAGATCCTGGGCAAGACAGTGGAGTGGCTGATATGGGACTTGATTAATAAAGAATTAAAGGAGGGTAATGTAATTAATGCAGATCAACGTGGGTTTATGAAAAATAGATCCTGTCAAACTAACTAGATATTTTTGATGCGATTACAAGTTTGGTTGATAAAGGTAATAGTGTTGACTGCTTTAAGGAGTTGACTTGGTATCACACACCATTTTGATTAAAAAACAAGAATGATATAAAATTAACATGACACAAATTAAATGGATTAAAACCTGGCTAATTGATAGGTCTCAAAATGTAATTGTAAACAGGGAATCATCATTGAGTGTGTGTAGTTCCAGTGGGATCCAACAGGGATCAGTTCCTGGTCCTATGCTATTTAACATTTTTATCAGTGACCCGGAAGAAGACATAAAATCATCACTGATAAAGTTTGCAGATAACACACAAATTGGGAGAGTAGTAAACAATGAAGAGGACAGGCCACTGACTCAGAGTGATCTTAATGGCTTGGTAAACTGAGCACAAGCAAACAATATAGGTTTTAATACCACTAAATGTAAAGTATACCTCTAGAAACAAAGAATGTAGGCCATACTTACAGAATGAGGGACTTTATTCAGGGAAGCAGTGATTCTGAAAAAGGTTTGGGGGTTATGATGGATCATCAGATGAACATGAGCTCCCAGTGTGATGCTGTGGCCAAGAGAGCTAATGTGATCCTGGGATGCACAAAGAGGGGAATCTCAAATAGGAGTAGAGGTTATTTTACCTATTTGCAAAATCTATGAAAAAACAGAGTCATGACTTCAAGTCACATGAGTGTGTCTGTGTGCAGGATTTGGCCCATTCTGTATCTCATGCTGAAGTACAAACCTTACATTTTGTTTTGAGAAATTCAACAGCTTTTCAGCCATCTACCACATAATTATTATCCCAGGAAGTCTGCTTCTCTCTAGAAAACAAATCTCTGATATTTATGTGTACCCAGAAAGAAGGGCATAGAGCGTTGTATTCCCCAGTTACAGGACTATCCTGAATACTGCTTTTATCTCCTCTTCAGTTCAGTTTGTTAATGAATATAGGCAGTGACGTTCTCTCTAGCTGTCCAACAGGTTCTCTTGGTACATTCCCTGCGATAGTAATAAAAGGGAGATATCAACACAGCAGCGGCTACATTTGCCTAACCTAGCAGGCAAAGCAAGGAAAGAGATCCTAGATACAGTTTGTTTGTATGCATGCATATACAAGCACAAATCAGGTATTAATATGTATTGTAGCTATTGAGACTTTTGCTATTTAAAACGACTTGTTTCTATCTTATGGTGAAGGCCAATTGATATAACACATTACTAATCCTGGTACTCTTTATTTAGGTTGCATCAATAAATATGTATTAAGAAGCAGTACGGAGCACAGGTTCATCCTGCCAAATTGTATGCCATGTTAGCTTGTTATCTGCTTCTTCATTATGAGCTGCCATTTCCCTCTATTAAGTTCTCTTAGTCTTCCCAGTGAATGTTACCCTACACATCCTTTCCTTCCCTCCGTCTGAATTCTTGATGCTTATTTTAAAGAGGAAAAGTGTGAAAGGTACTTGCAGCCAGTGATAATATATCTGGTAAAATTTTCAAAAGCACTTAAGGAACTTAAGTGTCACTGAAAATCAAAAGATACTTAGGAACCTAAGTCCCAAAGTTGCTTTTGAAAATGGGATTTAGGCTCCTGTGTCACATAAGCACTTTGAAAATTTTACTCAGCATGGATAAGGGAAGTTCTGATACAGCTCCTTCCCTTTTTGACAATTTATTTTATTCAGATCCCTCAAGTGATTTAATTCCAAACAACAAAGTCTTGAAGCATGGTCGTATTTCAAAGCAGGTTAAAATAAATGTGGAACTATCTCTGTACTGGGCTAGATATTCCCAGAGTTCACCTTAATAACATTTCCCGTCAGTTCTTGTAGCTTTACCTTTATGAGGGGCTCTCCTCTTTTCCTCTCTGCTGAAAGGGAACTAACAAGTCACACTTGCTCTGGCTGCCTAGAGGACTCAGTACAGTAGTTCTGCATTTCCCATGTAGCATTGATGTTTCTTCTCTTTACAGAAAAAGGCACAAGATGTTCTTCAGAAGATCTTGTCATACTTGTATATGGGGTTAAATACACAAACCATAAAATGCTTTAAGAAAGGTCCTTTATTTCAATACATGATGATGTGGTGTCATCATATTATGCCTCTCTTGTCATCACACAATGACCAAGTGACACAACATAGCATAACATCATGTCTTTTTAATGTGTCACAGCAATTTAACAATATATCTAAAGCTTGGTTTTCACATATATTTACAGCCACACAAAAGGAAGATGGCCTTCCTTTTAGATGGTCTCTGTCTTATCCAAATAAACAAATACAATTGATGGGAGCTGTATGAGAGATACACATCTTTAACTTCAAGCAAAACGAAAAATGCAAGTCAAGCTCGTGCCCAACCAAGTCTGTCCCAGAAGGGGAAAGTGGAACTGCTGATAAATTGCACTTTTCCTGATGCACTGTTTAAGCCTCTAGATCCATGATTACTCAAGAGATCTTTTCTTTCAAAACCCTTCAGGGTATGTCTAGATTGCAGCTGCGAGTGTGCCTCCCAACCCACACAGACAAACTCACGCTACCTCCGCTCTAGCTACTGTACTAGAAAAGGTAGTGTGGACCTTACAGCATGAGCAGTGACATGGGCTGGCCACCTGAGTTTGGACCCAGGCGGTAGGACAGACTTGGATTCAGGAGGCTTGCCCAAATCTGTGCCACCATGTGGTTCAGAGGGTATTCTGTAGCTGCTTTTGTTCTCTCCCTCTTGCACACAGAAACACACAAAAAATAGATTGTCCAGCTAAATGCTAAACCTCAACATTCTGCACCGCATCTTCAAAATTTATCCAATAATTAAAACTTTCTAGAAGAAAAACTGCCATTTATTTAAATGTTTATAATCATTTCAACTATTTATAAAACTATTTATATGCCAGTATCTTATCCCAATATAGAGAATGTTAACTAAAAACTAGATAGATATCTTCCACATGTCTTACTTGTCTAGTTTGTGATAAAGAAATGTTATTCAAACATCTGAATACGAAACACTTAAGATTGCTGTTTTAGGGTAGGTTTTTATTTTTGAGTTGATTTTTTGTTAATTTAACTTCAGTGTGAACATTACTGATACAGCTTACACAGATCTTCTCCTACGGAATCAGAGAATGGACTTTCAAACACTGAAAACCTCCACCTTTTCTCATGTATCTGAATGCTGATTAGAACTTCTTTTAGCACAAACTACAAGCCGCGGTACTGAACAGCAGCAGAGCTGATTTTGGTTGTTTAGGATGATGTTGGAGATATGTGGGATGTGGAAAGGAGGCAGCTGAGGGTGAGAACGAGAACCGATGAGTGGAGCAGGGATGGGCTACTGAATGATTTATCTGAGAGATTAATTGCTTTTTATAGTTTTCATTAGTGGAATATGCAGTCTAATTCAAATTAACCTAGGTTTTTGTGCAGGAATATATAAACATATATACACAAACAAAGACATGCACACAGAGTTGTTTCTAAAGAGAATGGTTTCTGAAGTTGTCCATGAGACATGCCTGATCATGACATAAATGTACAGAATTGTACATGCGCTACTTTGGCACTGCATCTTAGGAAGAGCTAGAAACCTCAGCCTCCTGTATCCCTGCTTCAACATAATGTGACAGTGTAAATGCAACTCTTACCACTTCCAGACCTAGCACCTCAATCTTTCCCTCCCAAATTCTTTCTATGTCTTTAGACCATTTTAAGATGCTTACCTACTTCCCCCACACCCAAGACCTCGCCTTCAGCAAAGTAGTATGTGCATTAGCCTAGCAACCTGACATAAATATCCAACCAACCAGCAAATAAACACAGGCTCACTCCTAGTTACCATGTCCCCATGCATAGCCTTACTACAAACAAAACATGAAATACAGGATAAATTCATTATTTAATTCAATTCAGTTTATCATTTAAGGTTTGGGAAGGGGTAGGAGGGCATCTGCTTCCTTTTTGTTTTGCCAGAAGTATACTCTTTAAGTCTCATACTATTCACTGATTCCCTATTGTAAGAAAATACCAGGTACCATGTCTTTCTCTGCTGATTTGTAATTGACTAGCCAGATATCTTAGCCAGCATAAGAGGGGCAGGATGCTGTGTTTCAATCGAAAACATATACAAGCAAAAGGTAATATATTAGACAAATGTAGTTCACTCAGGGCCAGATCCTGTGGGTGCTCAGCAGCACCTCTCCGCTCCCAGTGAAGTCCCAGGGAACTCAGCTACCCCACTACAATGGACACAACATAAGGAACTAGATAGAGCTCTTGTTTGTAATTTCAGTAATAAGAGATCACAAATGTTGCGGGAGAGAGGGGAAGAGAGAAGAAAAGCCACACATAAAATCATATGAGATTTTCTTTTAAAAGTTCCAGCTAATCTTGGTCTTGGTGGAAACCACAGTGCCTTCTCACATTGTGACAAGACTATCTGTTCTGAGCAGTTCCTGATGTCTGAAATAGTGACTAATGGCCTTCTTCCAGCTCGCTTTCAGCAGATAAAAGGAAGCATGCCCAGTGCAGAGATCATGGCTGCACGCAAGAAGAATCAGGTTTGCCCATCAGTCCTCTCTGAATGTCTAGTATGTGATGAGTATTCAGAGGGCAATGTGGTCTCCAAACTCCACATAGGCAGAACTCTAATGCTGAATGTTCAACAAGAACTGCTCTTCCCATCTGCCCTCAGCTTATACTAACACTAACTATTTTATAAAACACAAGGCAATTTTATGTTTCCATCTACCATCCCTACATGAAAGGGGTGTGAACCAACTTTAGAGGGGATAAAAGTGGGCAATGTGTATATCCTGAATGCAATTAAATTATTAGCAGCCAAAAAAAGATTGCTCATGGTGGAATTACAATTTACAAAATTCAAGGAAAAAAAGAGGACAGTTTTCCACTCCAACCTTAACTATAGCCATTGTGACTGCATCAGCTAATGCAGAATCTGAGATCTATTGGTCAGTACACCAAAGTCCAAACTGGTGATTCTGGCCTTTAAATGTGACAAGGCCAAAGTGAGAGACTCCCCTGCAATAAAAAAAAAAAAAAAAGTGATATTTTGACATGTAATAAAAGTCGTCTTCACCCTCACTTTAAGGTAAAGCATTGTTAATGTCAATAATTTCCAGTAACAAACAAGGAGATAATACCCATACCAGGTTTGTGTGGGATGAAGGTAAATTTAAATGACATGCCTTGTAAAAGGAACAAATTGTGATTAGTACCCAACAGAATGTTCCACATGTACTGTACTGCAATAGCTAAGTACAATGGCAAGAGTTAAGGATGCAGTGGAAATCTTAACCCTTAAATTGCTGTAGTTTTCCAGCCACCAAGTGAATGCTTAAAAAAGTATATATAGACGGAGAGAGAGAGAGAGAGCACGTGAGCAACTTTAATATAGAGTTAAGATTGAGACCATCATAACACCTTCATATGATGTCCTTTAAAATAACACTAATGGTCAGGTCTTAAAAAAAAATCCCTAGACACTACAAACTTGGGAAATTCACAGTTAAAGTTTGAGATCATAACCTTAACCCTCCTTTGGATCTCCAGTCAGCTTCTGCCTACAGGATGGAGACTGTCCCCTCCCTCCATTAGCTACAACCCCACCCTTAAAACTGTCCTAAGTATATGAATTTCATCAGCATATGCTTTAGCCATGTCATGGTTTAGCACACACAAATCTTTCCAGCCCACAGATCTCTGCTACTTATTGGGATCATACTGAAGCAGGTATTTGTAAACTTAGGATTTACGTATGGAGTTGAAAAGGACCCCTCAAGACTGTAAGCTCGTGTTACATGTAGGATTGTTGATGTCTGTTTACCTGGTGCATATGCAATGTGCTGGACCCAGACTAAGTGGTCAGAGGAACAAGTGATTCAATGGGTTTTCCTTGAACCCATCAAGTTGCTTCATGTGACTTGCTGATTAAGTTGAGGAATGGCAGAGTAAAATTGGCCTGAGGTGTAAGAAGACCACCAAGCAGAACCTGCAAAGTTGGCTCATCTCCCATGTCCTCAGCGAGAGGGGCAGAAGTAACGTGAATGGCATCTCATCTTGGCATCCTAAGTGGGCAGATCTGGGTTTGTAAGTAGAGCTTAGTAGAGAATTACATTTTTCCCTCAGTTCAACTTCCAAAGCCTGGATACCTGGGTTCTCCTTGCTGTTTCTCTCTCTAACTTGCTGTAGGATGGTGAATAAATCATTTAACTTCTCTGAGCCTCAGCTATCCCCACCCCAAAAATTAGGGTAATCTAGTTTTCCTACCTCAGATATCTGGCTCCCACTGATGTTATTAGGTGGTTTTCCATTGGTGTGAGTGAGAGCAGAGTCAGGCCCTAGAAAACACGGTGAGGCCTAAACAAACAAAGTTAGTAGAAATAAGGGTAGCTTTTATATGTATAATTTCTATAGCTTTATGAGTGTAAACAGTGCATTATCAATAGAGTAAGTCCTGGTCTACACTACAACCTTATGTTGGTATAACGAAGTCACTCAGGGGTGTGGGAAATCCACACCTCTGAGCTATCAGTTATACTGACTGAATCCATACAGACAACGCTATGTCGACAGGAGGGCTTCTCCCAGCAACAGAGCTACGGCCTCTCGGGGAGGTGGAGTACTTGCGTCGATGGGAGGAGTTCTCCCGTCAGTGTAGGTAGCTTCTTCACTAAACTCTATGCAGCTGCGCTGCTGCAGCACTGTAAGTGTAGACCCGCCCTAGGACAACTTGCCTTGTCCTGAAGAGCCTCATTTTACACCCTACTGTATTTTATAAACCGTTATCTCTACAACTTGTGCAATAATATGCAACAATATTCAGCAAAACTAATTGGTGCAACAATCTACAACGGGCTTTTTAACTTCAGAACCAGAAAGACTACAAACTTTTTTTTTTTAAACAAAAGCTGAGATTCTGTGGGAGATCTCAAGACCCTCAGGAAATAAGTCTGCTGCTCACGCTTGGGTGAATGTTGAGGGATTTCTTTATTATTTTTAAAATAAAAATAATGAAAAGAAAAATATAGAAATGTCACATGTCAAAACACCCAAATTACACAGCATCTTCTGAAATCTGACACACAAACTAGTTCATCTGAACATACTCATGTTACAGTTTCATTGGATGACCTATGGAAATTAATAAAATGAGGGCTGCAAGCACTTACTCCATACTCTTAATTACCAAGACCTTCATAACTAAAACCACTCTGTGAAATCCGATAAAACAAAGACCCCATGTAAATGTTGAAGTCAGATGCACGTTTGCAGTTATATGGAGCAGTCACACATTGTTCCCAAGCCTGGGGTTTTGGTTTATAATCTGGCTCTCCTCTCAACTGAGCAGAATTTTTATTGTCCTGGGACTAGTCTCATAATAATGTAGGTGGCCTTCAGTTTGGAACTCATTACTTACTCCTCTTATTGGTCCATCCAAACTGGGCTAAATGTATTGACAGGTACTCTGCAAAACCTCTCTTTGTGGGGTGAGTTGACTGGTCAGATATTGGGGAGGGAGTGGCTCCGTTTAGTTTTGATTTTGAATGCATTTTATTGGATTCAAAGATTGGAATTTATTGGATTCCATAAGATTGGAATTCTAATTGAAGGCAATTTATTGGATTCCATAAGATTGGAATTCTAATTGAAGGCAAGGACATCTAGCACTAAGGACAAATATTTTTTTAATGTGCTGAATTGAAATAAGTTAATAAAATTCATGATACAAGGTGCTTCACTTCTGATGCTTTAAGTACCCATGGATGCTATAACTTGTTCTACCGTGTTCTCCTCCTAACACCAGTCACAAACTGCTTGTGTCTGACAACAAAGACCTCACAATCACGTAGGTGAGTGGGTATCAAAGTGCAGCAGCTTATCAAAGAAGTAACAAAACAACAAAAACATTTAAAGGAGGAGATTTATTGTGTTCCAGGAAAATAAAACCCAAAGAATCAATTCCATTAAAAAAAACCCAACAACAAAACTCTGGGTCAATTTGTATTTGTACATGGATAAAAAAAATATTTAAAAAAATATAGAAGTAGTTGCCAAGTTAATTTACAGGTTTCAGAGTAACAGCCGTGTTAGTCTGTATTCGCAAAAAGAAAAGGAGTACTTGTGGCACCTTAGAGACTAACCAATTTATTTGAGCGTGAGCTACAGCTCACTTCATCGGAAGTGAAGATGAAGATGAAGTGAGCTGTAGCTCACGCTCAAATAAACTGGTTAGTCTCTAAGGTGCCACAAGTACTCCTTTTCTTTTTGCAAGTTAATTTAGTAGATGAAAGCCTCAAAATAAAGCTCCCCATTATAAGATTACTTCATTGCAAGGTTCCTGCTGCTGCATCTTCGTTCCCAATTTATTTGCAAATCATTCATTACACAAAACTTTTTGTGGACAATACTTTATTTGGACAATGCCAATCTTCAAGGGTGCAGGGCCCTAGTATTTCCATGTCTTTTGTTTCAGGAGATTTCCACTTTGCAGACAGCAGAACTGTTTTTCACCTGACTTGTCAGCTAACATCACTGCACTGCACTTGGAGGTAAGTAATAACAATGGATATGACCTGCCTTATTTATTCAGTGTTAAGTATTAACAAGGCCTGTGCTATCTCATCCACTGCCATATTTCACTAGGCTAGAACTGCGTACATAAGTGGCCTTATACAAACAGTGGCCCAGCCTTCGGGAAGGATAAAGCATCCCTCAAATTGAAAAAGAACCTTTCCAACTTTTTGAAAAAACTCAACTGTAAAATAAAACTGTGCGCGTGTGTGTGAGAGAAACTCTGCTGTTCTGCGGTCAAATGATCCTTATTTCTACCTTTAAGAAATCAGAGGTGAAATCGACTATAAGATGGCTTCTGGGTTTCTCTCACAAATACCTCTCAATATGCAAAGAAACAGTGGTCCTCAGGATCTGTTCTGCAGGGATTCATCTTTTCAGTTTCTTCTGTACAGTGGAAATGTTGTGGAGAGGGAAAAGCCAATGAACGTTTATTAAAGCACATTCCCAGGATTTTAAACTTACTGGATCACATACACACTGTAATGACTTTTGTTTTAACTGCTTTTGGAGATTGCGTTAGTGCACACTGAAAGTGAATTGCCAGCTATACCCGTAGAATAAGAATGTTTAAAATGATACATAAAAAGATCTATGTCATTATGTTGTACAGAGGTTTATACGCATTTGACCAGAGGTAGGAACAGATAAATATTTTTGTTCTCAAGTTGTTGTTTTTAAATCATACTATAGTCATTTCGGTGTATCTATCTGCCCATGCACAGAAAAATGTACCATAGCTACAGATGCACTCCATACCCCCACCCTCCATCAACCTAAAACTGAGGGGAGCTGCTCATGGACAAATCTGTATAAAATATAGTTGTTATGAAGAGGTAGCAGCCTGCCCTCTCCATATTTAAGTTTGCAATGAGTTTCCATTTTAAAGCCCTGTTTTACCCTTATTTTGCCTTAAAAAACTAGTCATGAAAACTCACAGATTTACTCCGAAGGCAAAGGAGAAAATTCTCTACAGAGTTTGAAGAAAACTGGCCACACTGTTTTTGAGTTACAGGACACAATTACTTCAACTGAAATTTTGATGGTCAAACATTTATTTTTCTCACTCTAGTTCAAAAATGGCTTATTATTACTCCTTTAAATTTTTGAAACAATTAAATCTCCTTGCAAATGC
Organism: Natator depressus; assembly: GCF_965152275.1. Lineage (NCBI taxonomy): Eukaryota > Metazoa > Chordata > Testudines > Cheloniidae > Natator > Natator depressus. Next base: position 51,533,191 of record NC_134237.1, read on the forward strand.
ATGAGGTAGTTACATGTGAAGAAAATCAGCAATGACTTTTGTTACTTTGAACCCTATTTCCATAGGAATTATGGGCCCAATCCAACTTTCACAGATGCCAATGGGAGGTTTCTTTGCCAATGACTTCAGCGGAAGCAGTATCAGCCCACCATAGCTCCATTATGGGCTACACATGGACTTATTCAAGAACAGCTATTCCCGAATGACTGTCTGTGTGGACACTCTTATTGTGGAGGTGTTTTTTTCCTGTTTCTTAGTAAAGCTATGGTGGCCTGATACAGCTCCTATTGAAGTTACTCGCAATTAAATCTACCATTGACTATTAATAACCAAGCACACTATTCCAGAATAAGAGTATCCAAACATGGAGTTATTCAAGAATAACTGTTACTGAATAAATCCATGTGTGGACAAGCCCTAACTTCAATGGAGGTATGCTGATTTACACCAGCCAAGGATCTGATCCTAGGGACATTTGAGCATGCTGCACTCTGCTGACCGTTAGAAAGAACACAAGGGCCTCCTACCAAGAGGTAACAGAGATCTTCCTGTAGTCAAAGTAGTGGAGGCCTATGTTTTTGGAGTTATAGGACTAGGGTTCTGGCCCTGGCTCTGCAAGTATCTGTGGTTTATTTAGGGCAGATTTTGATCCCTCCTGTAGAACCTAAAAATTCAGTAAACAAAAAATACTTTTGATTTCAAAATTTCCTTGACAACTAGAATGTGTCCTGAACATCCAAATATATGAAGTAAATTTTCCAATGAAAAGACTTAAAAGTTTAAAACTTTTTACATTTTTGTGACTTTTCCTTTATCCTTCTAGAAATCCAAGGACATTCCATTACATCCAACAAGTCAGTTTTAAGACTGCCCCCAGACTGCCTCACAGTTGATGTCAATCCATATGCAGTACTCATGTACGGTATCACAATGATAAACATTTTATAAATGCATATATGCCAATAAATAGATAAGACAGACTTTGACACTGGCTTGTGCAATAGGTTGTTTTCAATGGCAAGAACACTAAAATGTCTAAAGCGTTGCCAATATTTGAAAACTAGTCATGATTCTCCATCAGTGAAACTGACAGAGAAAAGTAAGAGCCACGATAGCTGTTGTCTTTAATAAATTATTTCAACAATTAAACCAAAAATGTATGGCTGTGGTGATGCTAGTCCATAGTCATTGCTCTTCAAAAAGTGCCTTCCATAACCCTTACAAAAGTATTGGGGGTGCTGTATTGCGACAGACAATGCATTTTCCCCACACGGATTCTTTCAACAACTATTTCAAAGCTAATAGAGGAATAAGTCTGTTGGTTTCCAGCCATCAATAGCTTGGACAGCTCCATTTGCTCTTTTAGCTTAATAATATTTTGACTCTGCCTTCTCATTCATTTAATTTTTTTTTAAACCATACCTTTATTTACCTATACAAAAAAAAAATTAGTTGTAAGGAAAAAAACACTCTAGGAAATTCCAGAAACAAAAAATTTGTTTAAAAACAAATAAAGGCTACTAAACGACAACAACATACTCACCCATCACACTTACAAAACCCACACACTTAAAAGCAAGGAAATGAACAGTAAGGCTAGATGAGAAGTCTGTTGAAATTCTTCAAGCATATTTATAAAATGGCAAGATTACTACCTGGCAGAAATTACCAGTAACTAAGGGGTTAAAAACCAGGAACTTCCCTAGTCTGCTCTTAAGGCAAATTAAAGGGGCAGCAGCTGCTTTCCTAAACCTGCAACAAAATCCGTAACAAAATATTCAAACACTGTTGGCCCAAATGGGGCTTGAGGCAAAACTGATAATAGGTTCAAGTGTAGCCTACAAGGAACTCTTTCCAACAGCTGTAGTGAATATATACCACCCATGTCACTCTTTCTTCCTTCAGGCTGCCTCAATCGCTTCCATGCATGCACACACAAAATTAACACTCACATACACCCACACACTTTGTAAGTGCAAACACTTAACCACACACTAAAAATATTCTAACAGCTGGGGATACATAAGTGGTAGAATTTGCTCCTGGAAATTCATTTAGGATGAGTGTGTTTTGTTGGTGCAAGTTCTAACAACTGAATAATATTCCTCACACCTGCCCATGCAAAAGAGTGAACAATGTTTGCACTTGTGTGTGACACTTCTCATGCACAAGTGCAGGGGTGAAAATAAGGCTCTTCAAATCTGTAGTAAACTACAATTTCAAGTTCCCCGAACAGCTGGTTCTGCATTTTTTCATTCTCACTCTCCTTCTGTCCATCTAAATACAAAAGATGACACACTCCATGTTCTCATTTATTTTATCCTTCCACCATCCCTCTGAATTATCAAATTTCATCTTGCTAATTTTGTAAATACATTTGACTTTCTGTGACACCCCACCCCATGTCTTTCCTTTCTGTCTCCCCTCTACAGCTTGCACCCATCCATGTTGATATTTCAGTGGTGAGAATTCTCTCACCATGTTGCACTTACACCCATAAAAATCAAACTCTCCAGCATTTAGTATCACTCATGTATTTCCCATACTGCTTACAACCTGTTCCCTAATGCTCCTTTCTTATTGTTTTTGTTCATCTGCACTTATAGTACCTATATGGCCTATGACACCCACCAGTTACAGCAGCAAGGAATAGTGCTCCTGGGCACATACAGTAGCATGGTAACGCGTGCCATGTTAACGCATGCAGTTGGCAACAGGTTCTTACAAATCAGATATCTTAGAAACTAAAGTATTAGGAAATCGAACAACCAAAAACTGAAGAAAGAGTGAGAGAACTGCTCACTATTACATTATTAACCCTAATAAAATTTATAAACACTATATCTATCACTTCAATTGTACATTTCTAAACAAGACAAACAAGATACCCATAATTATACTGAAATGCAATTTTTCCGTTAGCCCAACAATTGTATGCGATTTTCCTCACAAAATGCAATAAGCCAACCATCAATTTATTATTTTCTGTAAATTACAGACGGATGAATCAATCTAAATACTTCTTTTGTCACAGATTTGATTTTTAACCCAGAATTCTGTTTTCTTCAGATAAAACAAAATGTAGCAGGTGTTCAGACTCATTTCTGCCTCCTCTATCATGTATCTCCCCCATACACCAAGTCTTTCAGGCTGGCAGGCTTAAACTAGTAGCTAAAAAGTAAAATTTAACCCATCTCATAACAGTGAGCAATTCATGTCTCTCTCCTCTTTTCTTCCATCTTCCCAGTTCTCTCTTCCCCTCTTGGAATCTGTGAAGCATTTCCCCAACAACCCTTTATTCCTACCAGTCCCCCCCTTTTCTTCCACATTTCTCTTCTCCCCCAACTCCCTTTGTTTTGTCTTCTCCCTTCTCCCCGTTTATGGGAGAGTGTTCTGACTTAGATACTCTCTCCTCCTTTTACCCTCCCACATCCTCAAAAGTGACCTGTAACAGTGACGTTCCCATTCACTGTCACTGAGGAGCAATGGACGTAGAGCCCATTGATGCTGCTCCTTTAGTTGGCCAGAAGTGATGGCGAGAGAGCAGTATGAAGCACCAAGACTGAGTTCCCAACATCTGCTGCACAGGATCATCCTCAGAGCTGATCTTGGATGTGATGCCATGAGACTGGCAGGCCAACGCACATTCAGTTCATGTGGTGCTCTGTGCTCTACATCCTCTGCTTGTTTCTTCCTCACTTGCTCCATTCCACCCCACCTCTCTTCCTCCAACCATTTCCCTTCAAAGCAGTGTTTCTCTCTCTTCCTTTCTCTCCCCTGCTGTTGATCTCCGCTCTCTCCCCTAGCCTCTTCCTTCACTGGGGGACTGTGCTGCTGCTAGCCATGTTGTGTGCTGCTGTACTCCCACCACCACCAGGTGGTCAAAGTGCATTACAAACAGTAAATTTAGCCTCCACAAATTACAGATGGGGAAACTGAGGAACAGAGAAGGGAAGTGACTTGCCCAAGGAAATATTTAACAGATGCGGGAAGAGAACCCCAGACTGTCCGACTCCCAAGACTGTTTTAGTTAGGAAAAGGAGAGTTTTGAGGAGGGATTTGAAGGAAGACAATGAGTTTTGTGGATGTGTATGGGAAGCTCCACCCAACCATGAGGAGCAGCATCAGGAGAAAGCACAAAGGTGCTTGTTAGAAAATTTAACTAGTGGGTGATGGAGGCTGGCACAATCGGAGGTGGGAGTTGACCTCTTGATACTGAATGAGAGATGATAGGTAGGGTGGGGGTAGACTGTCAAGGGCCTTGGATATGAAGACAAGTAGCTTGTTTGATGGGATATAGAAGACGGGGCCAGTGGAGAGATGCAAAGAGAGAGGGGACATGGTCAAAGTGATGGGCTAGGAAAATGCTCTTTTTTATATCATTCATTGGATTTCATCGACCTTTCCATTTTAACAGCCTTTGACCTTAAAATAATGATTTTAACATAAACAAAGGGCCAAATTAGTGTTGCGATTAAGATTACTGTGCATTTGACATGTATTTTTAAAAGTATGGGGGGAAATGATTTGATGGAGGGGAACATCTATATCACTTCTGCATAGAGCATTTCCCTAGCTACATTGGGATTAGGGGAGAAAGCATATTTGCTGTGATGCCTACAAAAAACTTAACAATAGTTAGGCTGCTGCTATGCTGACACCACTGCCAACCATGTTGACCAGTACTGTCTCACTGTTTCTTTGTACTCCCGCATCGGTCTGTCTGTATCCAGCTGTTATCTCTTGTCTTATACTTAGATTATAAGGCCTTTGGGGTAGGGACTGTCTTTTTGTTCTGTTTGTACAGCGCCTAGCACACTGGGGTCCTTATCTATGATTGGGGTTCCTAGCTACTATGGTAATATAAATAATAACCACCAATATACTGGAGACATAAACCAAACTGATCTTTCCTGTTACTCTTTACACAACTATCATGTACCTTTATATTTGACAGTGATTTCTTACTGAAAATATGGATTAATAATTTATTATAAATGTTGCCAAACAGAATATAATCAATCATAATAAAGACTGAAATCTGTATTTGAAATGGAACAGCAGCAGCCAGGGATGACTCTTGGCATTTTGCTCGCCAGGATGGAAAACGTTTTTAATCAGTGGAGCAAAAAACAACCCATGGCCAAACAGTACAGTGGATGGCCCTTGTATTTGGCACCCTGGACAACCACCCTGCTCACCTGCCCCTAGAGCCAGCCCTGATATTTAGCATGGTAATTTATCTGTAAACATATTTTAATGGATGCAACTGGCTTAAGTTACATTGGAGCTATTTAGCAATCCAGTAGGTAATTAACATGTTTGAGATTTGACAATACCACTGTAAGCCAGTGGGCAGGTACACCAACCAGAGAAGATAAAATAAAGCTCCAAACTGCAGTTCAGTCCAAGTCCCCTTCCTCAGGGCTGACTTTAATAACACTAAAAGTGTCAAAAAAAGACAATAGAAAAAAAAAAAAAGCAAGGAACTCAGCCTACTTGTAAGGGGACACGCCCTCTACCTTAGGTAGCCTCTCCTTGCAGCTGCTAAACCTGTGCTCCTCTAGCCCCATCCCAGATCACTCACCTAATAGGCAGGGAACCTGGGTTCTCCTTGTAATCACTTTTATGCTGAGGTTCAAGGAGCACCTTCAGGCCTTGTCTCAATTATCAGTTGACATTTTTATTTTGGATTTAGTAGAGTGAGCAAACAAATAGATAAGATATGTAGGGTCTTGCCCTATCAAGCCCTTTGCTTCCTTTATCCACTAACATCTCCACACAATTTTTCTTGGTGTCCATTGTGCCCGGAAAAGCCTCTGTGATCCAGTGTGCCTAACGACCTTGCTTGACTGAAATCCCTCTGTTCTACGGATTAGTCTTCCACTGCTAACCACCCTCTCCCTTTCTCTTGCCTACAATAATATAGATACTAGTATTTTACATTATTTAACATACAAATTAAAAAGAAACATCATGGAATTACTAAAAAAGAAACATCGTGGAATTACTACAAGCCAAGTGTTGTCCACGTATTTACATGACCTTTTATTACATCCAATCGCTCACACTTTTTGACCGATTACATAATTTAAACTGTAAGCTTTGCGGTCAGGAATCTTGTCTTCTTTTATTTGTTTTTAAAATACCATGCCACTGTAGGGCAGGTACTGTAACTAATGAAAATATTTTAAACTAGCGATCAAGGCCAGACTGATCTCAGTTTTAGCAGTATAAATATGGATTTACTCCTACCGCAGTCACTAGAGTTATTCCTAATCTGGACAGGTGTATGTGAGAGCAAAATTTGACAGCACCTTTGTGTATTGGGTTAATCCAAGGTTCTCAAACTTCATTTCACCGCGACCCCCTTCCGAGAACAAAAATTACTACATGACCCCAGGAGGGGGACCAAAGCCTGACCCCAACCAAGTCCCGCCGCCCTGGGTGGATTAGGCCAAAGCCCCACCACCCTGGGACAGGGAGCCAAAGCCCAAGGGCATCAGCCCCAGGAAGGGGGCCTGTAACCTGAGCCCTGCCACCCAGAGCTGAAGCCCTCTGCCCCAGATAGTGGGGCTCGGGCTTCGGCCCTGAACAGTGGGGCGCAGGCTTCGGCCCCGGGCCCCAACAAGTTTAACACCAGCCCTGGCAACCCCATTAAAACGGGGTCGCGACCCACTTGGGGGTCCTGACCCACAGTTTAAGAACCGCTGGGTTAACCTAATTCTTATAAAGACAGTTATTAAAATAGAGATCATTACTTTTAAATAACTTTTCGAGACAACATACTTTTTCTCTGTGCATGCCAACCTCTTCATTGTCCCTTTTCTTTCGATTTGAATAAATAATGGAGGACAATTAATATTTTTCACTCTTTTCTCAGGCTATGAAAGATGTAGGCTGTGGGTTGGAGGTGATGATACTCAAGGACAGGCTTTCTGTGTTATTTTGAGCCGTTATTTTGAAGTTTCAGAACTCATGTTACATCTGTATTGAGAAACCATCACAATTCTCTTAAAAAGAAAATTCCTGTCAATGGACTGATAAATATGCTAGAATTATGCTACTAGCAAAAGTGTCCTTGAAAATGGTTTTGGGCAAAGCTGGTGCTAGCACAGTTATAACTATAGTGAAGATAAATTTAGAGAGACAAATTGACTTAGAGAATTACAGTGAAAACAACTAGATTCAAATTAAAGATCTTTTTTATCTGTAATAATTAGAAGCTATGTTCCCACTACATAAAATACCACTTTATATGTACATGGCTCACATGTAATCTTGTTCTATTATTAATAGGTGAATGACACAACAAACAAACTTTGTTGGCTGAAATTTTAGTCTTGGACCAAAACTCCCCCTTCTCTTCACTCAAAACCATAACTACAGTATCCTGGGTAGCAACTTTTAATAAAATATAGCTTTTAAGAGCCAGACCATGTCTTTCCTGCAGGGAGTGCCTGGAAAGTCTTTTAATTAAAATGCTAATAGAACAATAAAGCTTAACACCAACTTTCACCATTGGAGGTTGAGAGTGAAAGCTTTGGTAGAATTCCTTTCCGAACAATGTCTACTTTTTCGTTCAAGTTTTATTCTTATTTATTATTGATGAGCCAATGAGGAGTATCATTACATTCAAGAATGAACTCAGATGAACTCAAACAAGAAACAAAGCCTGTCTATACAAGGGAATGAACAGCATAAGAAATTAAGGGAGGAGGCTTATTGCGTTTCTAAATGGTTTGTCACTATAATACGACAGTATTTTGTTGTTCTTGGTGATACTAACTGCACTCACCCCTCTGATCTGCTTTTATTTAGTGTACTCATTAGTGTACTCATTTAGTGTACTCATTAAATAATAAAGCATCAATGCTTAGAATATGCATTCATGATGTTTCTTAGACCATATGAAACAAATGGTTGTATGTCCTAACGTGAAAGGACACGTTTTGCAATATGAAAAAAAACAATCTCATGTTGTGTTACATTTTCTTTGGTTCTCAGAATGTGGGGCGTGAGGAGTAGAGACCTTGATGTCCAAAAAAGAGGGACAAGAACATTTAAAGCATCGAGTGTCCTTGTCAGACAGTGACATATGACAAGCATGAAAGAAACACAGTTTCAAACTTTCCCTTCTTAAAGTAACTGCAGAGCTGCAGTGCACAATGCCTCTTTTACTTTACTACCAAGATGGGCCCAAACCCACGTCTTGTGGGACAGACACATAGGAGCACGGGAGACTGATGAGACTTAAAGAAGAATTATCTGCTCTACACTCTTCCCCCTCCCTCCAGTCAAGCACCTTTAGTGCTCCCATTAAAAAATAAAAAAATTAAAAAGCAACCTGTTACAAGTTCTTAATAAAACTTAACAATGAGAACAAAACATTCCCTGGAGATGTATGTACAGTCACCTAAATAGTCATGTGATCTTCTCTTTGCAAAACTGTCTTTTCTTCCCTCCCATCCCCCCTTTTGTCTTTTTCTGTATTCACTTACTACATCTCTCTTCAGACTGTCAACTTTTTACAGCACAGCCCATGTCCTTTCTAACTTCTGGAAGCACCCAACACACTTTGGGCTGTCCATGAAAAAAAATAAAAACTAGGACTAAGAATGCATCAAGAAGCTACAGAAGAAGGAAAAAAGCATGTGCACTCTTTCCTTTGTTAGCCAAAAAGAAACCTACATTCTCCAGTGTCACCTGCCTTTATCTGAGAAATTTATTTTCTGCTGATTCTCATTATATTTTTAATGATTCAAGAAGAGCTTATTTAAAATCATTCCATTACAGATGAGATGCTTCCTTCCTTCCTTCTTTCTTACTTTTTAAAGTACTGCAGTACTGGAGGTGATCTTTATTGTCAGATGCATATTTTACAGAATACCACAGAGACCGCAACCCATCATTTTGATCTAATAACTAATACCAAATCTCTGGCCCCAGCCACTCCACAAGCATGGAAGAATCAGAATGAAGTGGACATGTTTTGTTTCTGTTTCACATAGCGGATAGGCCAGAGAGTCAATGAAGGAGGATTCTGCAATGCCCTGCACATCATAATGCAGAATTCCACAGCTGCTATGTTGGACCAAGAATGGGCTTGGCTGGTGGAGATTGTCTAAAACATGGAGCCTGCACTGAGGGCCTTGGCCACTCTTTCTGCCAATAGACTGCAGTAGCAGCCATGGCCAAGTTGCACTGGTATTCTCTGCGCCCTTCCTGCCAGTGAGGAGTGCGGATTCTGTCCCACGCCCCAGTGAAGTCCTTTATTCAGGCTTTACATCGGTGACCAGAGTTGAATATACAGCATTTACTCTTCTTTCTACATCCAGCATGCAGGACTGACTAAAACTTTTGCAATGAACTGATTTGTAACACACTGAGGTTGTGACAAGCACAAGATTCCTGGACAAGGATTTACATACTCTGGCCTTGCCTGGGAACACCTAGAGCGGGATAGGCAAACTTTTTGGCCTGAGGGCCACATCGGGGAATGGAAATTGTATGGTGGGCCATGAATGCTCACAAAATTGGGGTTGGGGTGCAGAAGCGGGTGGGCTCTGGTTGGGGGTGCGGGCTCTGGTGTGGGGCTGGGGATGAGGAGTTTGGGGTATAGGAGGATGCTGTGGGCTGGGACCAGGGGTTTGGAGGGCAGGAGGGGATCAGGGCTGGGGCAGGGGTGCGGGAAGGAGTGATGGTTCCAGCTGGGGGTGCAGGCTCTGGGGTGGGGTTGGGGATGAGGGGTTTGGGGTGCAGGAGAGTGCTCTGTGCTGAGATCGAGGGATTTGGAGAGCAGGAGGGGGATCAGGGCTGGGGCAGGGGTGCGGGAAGGAGTGAAGGTTCCAGCTGGGGGTGCAGGCTCTGGGGTGGGGTTGGGAATGAGAGGTTTGGGGTGCAGGAGAGTGCTCTGTGCTGAGATCAAGGGGTTTGGAGGGCAGGAGGGGGATCACGGCTGGGGCAGGGGGTTGGGGCTTAGGGAGAGGCTCAGTAGGCTAAGCGGCTTCCGGAAGCAGTGGCATGTCCCTTCTCCAGCTCCTAGGTGTGGAGTGGCCCCCGACCCTTGGAGGGGGGCCATGCAGCTGCTTCCGGGAGCCGCGTGGTATGGCCCCCGACCTGGCACCCCAGCTGGAGCCCTGGAGTGGGGCCGAGCCGCGTGGTGCGGCCCCTGTCCCGGCGCCCCGGCTGGAGCCCTGGAGCGGGGCCAACCCACGTGGTGTGGCCCCTGACCCGCACCTTGGCTGGAGCACTGGAGCTGGACAAGCCTCAGACCCTGCTCCCCAGCGGGAGCTTGCAGGCCGGCTTAAAACAGCCATAGTTTGCCCACCCCGACCTAGAGTGCACTAGTGCTAAGCTGGTTTGTACCACACATACTGTACTGCTGGTTCAGGGACTAAAAACAAGAGATTACTGAGGGGGAGTCACCAAGCAGGACTGGTTTCAGAAAAGGAGACTTTGGAGCCATGAAAAGGTATTCCAACACAAAAAGAAACCACTTCAACTCTTGGCCCTGGCTTTGGGAAAATAATTAATGTTCCCAAACTTTTTTGAAATGAGGTTTTTAAGAGAATTGTAACATGTTCTTTCCCCCTCAAAAATTGGCCTTTACATTTCAGACAAATACTTCTAAAAACTAATGCATTAACTACAAAAGAATAACTCTTCATTTAAATTACTGCACAAGCAGATGGCTCCTTAAAATGGCTAGAGCAACATGAAAGGAAAATAAACAGAAAAAGAATTTGAATAATGCCCTATGTCCAAGGCAGTGGTTCCCAAACTTGTCCCACTGCTTGTGCAGGGAAAGCCCCTGGCGGGCCAGGCCGGTTTGTTTACCTGCCGCGTCTGCAGGTTCGGCCAATTGCGGCTCCCAGTGGCTGCGGTTCGCTGCTCCAGGCCAATGGGAGCTGCGGGAAGCGGCGCAGGAACTGGCTGCCACTGCCAGCAGCTCCCATTGGCCTGGAGCAGCGAACCGTGGCTACTGGGAGCCGCGATCGGCTGAACCTGTGGACGCGGCAGGTAAACAAACCGGCCCGGCCCGCCAGGGGCTTTCCCTGCACAAGCAGTGGAACAAGTTTGGGAACCATTGGTCTAAGGGTTACTGTCTAAATAGTTCATGTCTCAACCGTGTTATGATCATTCAGGTATAAGCTTCCCCAAAATTATGACTATTTTTACAGAGGCCTCATCTACACCTACATCTTAGATCAAGGTAGCTGTGTCACTCAGGGGTGTGAAAAATTCATACCCTCAAGAGACATAGTTAAGCCAACCTAAATGCCTGTATAAACACTGCAAGGTTGATAGAAGAATTCTTCCACCAACCTGAGGGGACGGATTTACGACAATGACAGAAGCCCCCGCCCCTGTACACTACAATGCTACAGTGGAGTAGCCGTGCCTCTGTAGTGCCTGTAGTGTAGACATAGCCAGAGTGTCAGCTCCCCATCTGGCGGTGTCTCCATTTGTTTTTTCATAATCCATCATTAATGGTATAATACAAAACTAGCAACTTTAGGAGTTCCACAATGTAGAAAAACAGCAAGACAATCCAAACTGTGCTTTTAAAAGAAATCATTTAGTAGTTTCACAAAATCTCAGCTGGCACTGTGACTAGACATAATCTTATAACGGTCTTTTGTCTCTGCCTGCAATCTTCTGGTATTAGCACTCTTTGCTGTGATAATTGGTTTGGCTGTCCATTCCACCCATCAGGTGATAGAAAACTATCAATCAGGCTAAATGCAATGTGAGAGAAGTCTCTTTAGCCAATTAGTTGGTAATGAGAACATTAGCCACAGTATCTTCTGCAGAGGGCACCTTAGCAATTCTAGTGGAGCCCACAAAGATGACAGTTCTATCTATGTGATTAATAGAGATCATATGATACTACAGGAATTCTACACAGTTGTATAAAATCTGGGAGGAATTATCCACTTCACTTTGTTAAATATTTGAAAAGCCACAGATGATCTTATACTTCAGAAATAGTCTTATTTTTGTCTTGAAATTAACTCTCTTTGTACCAAGCATAGATTTGAACACATTTTGAAATCCTCTGCATGAGCAGAGCTGTATAAATTCAAGTCATTATTACTACTATTCACAGAATTATTTCATTGCCCTGAGACAACGCTGGTTGGAACTGTAGGAGAGTGCAACTAAGTAATCCGGATTCTTTACTAACTAGCAGTCATTTATACCTATACAAAATGGATGTAAAATGCTACATTCCTGATCTGGTAGCTTTTTACATTCTCTTTTCACCTACATAAATAAGTATGCAAGGTGTGAGGAAATGGAAAATCAGGCCAATGAATACACATACGCTTTTTGTTACGTCTCCTTAGAATGTAACATTTTTGGGACCGAGACCATATCTAGTGAATGTCTGTAAAATGCCTGGCAACTGAGTCCTGTGAGTGCTACTGTAACATAAATCAGAGGAATAAGATGCTAAAATGGCCTGGCAATGAGTATGGTATTAAAGTATAGATAGATTAGATTACCACAGCAGGAGTGGTATATACCACTATAGTTAGGCAAAGTGAAGAAAACGTAGAGTGTGTGTACAATCTAAACAGCAATTAAATTCCATTTTCATAAAAATCAAAAGCAAAAAAAATATTAATTAATTAACCCTCACAACACACCTCCTCAGCAGGCAAGTATTTTGCCAACTTTAAGGTGAACAGAGGTGGACAGAGGTTAAGGCAAAATTGTTTGAACACTGGTATCTAAAGCTTAAAAAAATATAGCCTAAATGACTTGATCACAGTCACCAAGTGAGACAGTTGGGAATAGAAACCAGAGAACTCCAGTGCCCTACTCTAGATTACAGTGCCTCCCACATGTACAAAACTATAAAGGGAATGCTGTACTTTCTCATAGCATGTGGAATTCACTGCCACAGGATGTCACAGATTTAAGGATAGATCCGTTTAACATAGATATGCTATGAGATAGTTTTAGAAGGTGGGATTTTCAAAAGAACTTGACTTCCAATGAAAGTTAGGTGAATAACTCCCTTAGGTGCTACTGAAAAGACCATCCATAACTAATAATGTGTCATACTATAAACTAAAATATAGGGACTCTGATACTATGCCTCAGGACAACACTGATCACTGCAGGAGTTAAGAATTCCTTGACTACCACCATGTACACGCTACCCAGAAGACCAGGTGCACTGCAGTAAGGATGTAAATATTGCTTAAAAAGTAACAGTTCAAACGATTAAAAATATTTCATTTAAATGGTTAACCGATTAAAGGACTGGCCAGCGCAGTTGGGTTTGATCCGGCTGGCTGGCGCGGCCGGGGCTGCTCTGGCTGGGGCCAGGACTACTGGGGCTGCTCTGGCCAGGGCCGGTATGGCTGGGATTGCTCCAGCCGGTGCAGGCGGGGCCGCTGGGGTCGGTGGGCCAGCTTGCGTGGGGCTGCTGGGCCAGCCAGCCCGGGGGTTAACGGTTAAGGCAAGTTAACATTTTACATCCCTACACTGCAGTACTTTTAGGTATCCTCTAAAACATGAGACATGGGTCACTGCCAGAAGTATGCTACCTAAATTGATTGACCAATGGTCTGATGCAGTATATTGCACTCTGTGCCTATACTGTTGAACTGCATGAAACCTTGCCTACATTAAGAAAATTTACACTAATATATATAAATTGATTTAATTACACTGGTGCAAACCTCTAGTATAGACACGCTGCAACAACACAGTCCAGTTTAGTTTAATTTGAATTACCAAATTAAGATAAAACCAGTTTAACCATTCTGCACCAGCATAGTGTCTATATTGGGGTTTGCAACAGCGTAGATACATGAATTTTGTTACAGCGGAGCAAATTTTCTTAATATAGACAAGGCCTGAGTAATCTGTGTTGGAGGCTGGAGTGAGGTAGAAGAGATTAGTGAACAGTATGATGATGGGAAGTGACAGGGCAATCAATAGGTCTAGGTTCAGAGGGTAAATTGAACTGACAAAAGTCATCCTTAATCTGCATATCAAAATTTCATTTGTATAAATTCTTCTTGGAAATAAGAGAATAGGAGAATGTAACATAACTGTTGGGATGATTTAAACCTATTTTTCTTCTCTAACTACCCTTTTACAATGTTATTTCTTCCTCGGCCCTTCCTCTCATTCAGGTCCTGTTAAATTTGAAACACATGGTGAATTTCAGATGGAATGTATTAAAAAGTGCTTAGATACCATAGTGATAGTCACATTAGAAATACCGCAGAACAGAGGAGATGAGACAGACAGACAGATTTAAAACACACAGTGAATTTCATATGAGAGGCATTAAAATAAATCTAATTTTTTTTTAAAAAAAAATCAAGTCTACTGGGGGATTTTTCTTGCACATAAAATAGTAAAACTTCAGGGCTGGATCCTGCAGGCACAACTTCCAATGACTTCTGTAGGAGTGAAGCAAGCACAAGTATCACAGGTCCAGGCCCTTGATGTGTAAAACAGTTTTCTGAGGGGAAAACCCCATTCTATGTTACACGGAGACTTTAATGAGCAGAACTCAAAATCCAAGGGAAATATTCTCCATTCACATCTGCATGGATCTTGCCCCCCTGCCCCCATCGATGTCAATGGGAGAGCAAGGCATACATGGCAAAATTAAGCTATTCACAAGGGTCAGTGGAGACCCCCAAGCAGAAGTGGATTAAGGTTTCTTGGGGCCCTGGGCCAGAGCAAGTGGGGGACCCCCCTCCCCACCCCTTCCACCTGCAGTCCTGCCCCTGTTCCACTCTTGGTCCGCCCCATTCTGACCCCACACTGTGGCCCCTCAACCTGTTTGCTACTTTCTGCCCCCTTCCTCTGTGGCCCCAAGACTGGAGAAGCTCTGTCCCGCCACCATGGCCCTGGAGCTGCAACAGGGAGTGAGAGCTCCTCCAGTCCCAGGGCCGCAGCAGGGATCCGGGTGCTGCTGCTTCCCCTGCTGCCCCGTGCTTCTGCAGGGGACCAGGGTCGGGGTGCTGGGCTTCTCCTGTGCTATGCACCCAGCACTTCTGCTGGTAACCGGGATCAGGGCATCGGTGCTTGCCCCACCCCACACTTCTGTCAGGGACCGGGGTTGGGATGTGGGGGCTTCCCCTGCCTTACCCGCCTGGTGCTTCTGCCAGGGCTCTGGGCTTCCGCTATCCTGTGGTGAATTTCTGCTGGGGCAAGATGCGAATTTTTCCGGGGCCCCCCAATTGGCCAGGGCCCCTGGGAATGGGCCCCGTCCGCCCATTGGATAATCCGCCACTGCCCCCTATGCAGTAGAACAAAGAGTTTCTGTGAGAAGGGGGCTGGGTGGCTGGAGTATGCCAAGAACCAGTGCCACAGAGCCCAACAGTGAAGAGGAGTTTGGGGACAGGAGAGAAGAGCATTGGGATGGGATATGACTCCATTAGCCACAGTCCCAGAAAAGGACTGCTTAGTGGTCAAACCCCAGTGTTAGTCCAGGTGCTGGAGGAACAGCCACACAAGCGCAGCAGAACTGCTCCGTGCACTAGCTGCAGCTTGGAGTGGATTCCCTCCTCCTCCACTTCCTGGACAGTTTACTTGGGCTTTATGCAGGGGCCTTATGGATAGCAGAATATCTGAGCAGAGATTTGCTATGTAGATCTGAGAGCAGAATTTTTCCCACACAGTTTTATTGAAGAGTTAGGGCTGAAATTATCAAAATGCACTTTTCTTTAGTTAATAAATATATGGGTGTGTGTGCATGCGCAAAGGATTTTCTATCTAAGGAGAGTTACTGTGAAAAGAATATTACAATGGAAGTTGTTCGAGCACTGGGAATTAAAACTGCTCTGTACTATTGTGGATTGACAATGTGTCATTTGTTAATTAAAGTAATTGACGGCTGTAGCATTAGATTCCATTGCACAGAGCAAGATTACTGAGTGTGGTAAGGTTTCCCTAATTTGTATGTACTTTACAACAGTCTGTGGAGTTAAAGAAGTAAACAGAATGCTAATTTTGCAGTGCATTAAACAAATTTGCCATCTATTTACTAACAGACGGTTTCTGTTGGCTTAAAAGGGCCAGTGTCATGTCCCTGCTTAGTGGCACAGCAGCAGCTGTGAAATGTCAAGGCAAAATGACATGAAGGATCCACATGGTGCCTGAACTGTCGACAGAATAAGCTTAGGTTTAAAGAAACATTTACTGAAGCCATACTGACCCTACATAAAGTCATCGCATCATGCTGACCCGCTATCCAAATTTCAATTTTTCATACTAAAGTCCAGCTCTCTTTTTATTTTATTTTTTGCACTAAGAAATCAGAACTGTTTGAATCTCTTACAGTCATGAAATACACAGCTGTGGCAACGTAAAGCTAGAGAGGAAACAACAGTTACTGTGCAGTACTGCACCTCCTGACTGACTGTTCCCTGTTCTTTGCATTCCTAGCTCCCATTAAAATTTCAGGCACAGGGAGCAGAAGAGGAAGCCCCTTTGGTGGGCTTTAAGGGAAAGTAAAACAAAATTAACTACTTCTCTTATGCTGTGGTTGTGCAGAAGCCGCAAAGTTTCCATTGGCAGAACTATTCCAAATGGTTAATAACATTGATTAATCCAGGTGATCTGCATCTGGTGACAGAGTGGAGTATTTTTCTGTTTGAGGAGATTTCAAATTATTTTGCAGATAAGATCACTCAGAGCAAGAACTCAGCATCTTTGGAAGCAAAATCAGTTTTTGGATGTACAAACACAGCCTCTTCTCTGTTCTGAGTTGTACTCTTCGATGCTTTGGAGGTCCTCCTAGTTGATGAAAGTCAGCAAGGTGGTATGGGGGCTATTGTTAGTGCTGACAGTCAGTGCCTCCCTGTGGCAGGGACCAGCTTCTCTTAGAGAGACCAGTGTAAGACCCTTGCTCAAGAAATCATATCTTGCACAGCAAGTCTCTCCAGCTATTGCCCCATATCCCATTTCTGGGGTAGACTATCAAGCAAAGCACCTCCAACAGGACCTGTACCCCTCAGGTGTCTGTGATCCCAGTCAACTTGGTTTTAAACCCTAGCATATATTAAGAGTTTACTGATGTTACTTCTGGTGATGGATGAAAAAGAGGTGTCCGTGCAGATTCTTTTAGATTTATTAGCTCTTTCCGACACCAGAGCAGAAGGTGTTATGAAATTGTCTCTGGACCATGATCAGAGGATCCTGTGGTGGCTCAAGTGACTCTGTTACCAAGAGTTCCTAGAGGGTGGTATAGAGCAATGGGTTCTCTGTCCAGTGTGCTCTTATGCTGGGCTCCATGGTGTTCTTAACAGCTCTCCTTCCTTTCAATATGTACATGAGGCAGTTTGAGGGGTTCGTTGTGCTCATGACATCCAGCTTTATGTTCCCAGTTCTTTGGACCCTAGTGATGCAGTGACTTATCCATTGTCTAACAGAGACAGGTGTAGATGAGAGCTCGCTGTCTGAGGCGACTCACACAACACTGAGGTAGCGCTCAAAGGATGGGAGAAACAAACAGCAGAATCGATACTAGTTTCTTTCAAGGCTTGCAGCTAGCGGATCTTGTTGGCTTCGGGATATCCACACAATAGTAGTGGCTGAGTGTGTCGTCTATCATTTGCACTCAACAAGAAGGTTATGCCCTTTTCTTCCAGATCCAGACCTCACTGCAGTTATCCGTGTCTCTATCGCTTCGAGGCTAGATCAGTTCAATGCACTCCACATGGAGCTACGCTTTAAAACCATTCAGAAAGTGCAGCGCGCAGAGGCCCACTTATTAAGCAATGTTTTACAGAGAAAATGCATTACACCTGTGCTCTGTCATCTGCACTGTTGATTTTGATGTGAAGGGTGAAGTGTTGCTTCTGTCCAAATAAGCCCTAAATGATTAGAGTCCTGTGTGATACCACAGCAGAAGCAACCCTCTGGCTGAACTAACCACCCCAAGGTTTAAACAGGAGAAGGCTGAAGGAAGGGCATTCTTGGAATCAATACGTACCACCTTGATCTGCCAAAGTCTGGATTCAGTTACCGTTATGACATACTGTACGAATGACCTGACAGGCTTTTTATCAGGGAGGAGAAGATTGATTGGGAAATGGGGTATGAGGGACGATGTTTGTTGCAGGATTGGGAAAGATTTTTTTCTTCAAAAGCCTTTTTTTTTTTTAAATTTCAAATGACTTTTTGTCTGGTGTATGCTTAAAGCGTGTCCTTGTTAATCTCTATACTCTGCCTAGAGAACTGTGATGGGGCAAGTGGAAACGAACACTTAAAATAGTGAGATATTCAAGACAGAATCAGAGTAACAGACAGAATCAGAGTAACAGACAGAGTAATGCAGGTGAACGAGCCTCTGTGCCAACTGTGCCCACATATCTATTCAGGGGACACCATCACAGGGCCTAATAACATCAGCCACACTATCAGAGGCTTGTTCACCTGCACATCCACCAATGTGATATATGCCATCATGTGCCAGCAATGCCCCTCTGCCATGTACATTGGTCAAACTGGACAGTCTCTACGTAAAAGAATAAATGGACACAAATCAGATGTCAAGAATTATAACATTCATAAACCAGTCGGAGAACACTTCAATCTCTCTGGTCACGCAATCACAGACATGAAGGTTGCTATCTTACAACAAAAAAACTTCAAATCCAGACTCCAGCAACAAACTGCTGAATTGGAATTCATTTGCAAATTGGATACTATTAATTTAGGCTTAAATAGAGACTGGGAGTGGCTAAGTCATTATGCAAGGTAGCCTATTTCCCCTTGTTTTTTCCCTACCCCCCCCCCCCAGACGTTCTGGTTAAACTTGGATTTATGCTGGAAATGGCCCACCTTGATTGTCATGCACATTGTGGGGAGAGTGGTCAGTTTGGATGAGCTATTGCCAGCAGGAGAGTGAATTTGTGGGGGGGGGGGGTGAGAAAACCTGGATTTGTGCTGGAAATGGCCCACCTTGATTATCATGCACATTGTAGGGAGAGTGGTCACTTTGGATAAGCTATTAACCAGCAGGAGAGTGAGTTTGTGTGTGTGTGTTTTTTGGGAAGGGGGGGGTGAGAAAACTTGTATTTGTACTGGAAATGGCCCACCTTGATTTTCATGCACGTTGTAAGGAGAGTGGTCACTTTGGATAGGCTATTACCAGCAGGAGAGTGAGTTTGTGTGTGTGGTTTTTGGAGGGGGGTGAGAGAACCTGGATTTGTGCAGGAAATGGCCCACCTTGATTATCATACACATTGTGAAGAGAGTGGTCACTTTGGATGGGCTATTACCAGCAGGAGAGTGAGTTGGGGGGGGGGGGGGCGGAGGGTGAGAAAACCTGGATTTGTGCTGGAAATGGTCCAACTTGATGATCACTTTAGATAAGCTATTACCAGCAGGAGAGTGGGGTGGGAGGAGGTATTGTTTCATGGTCTCTGTGTATATAATGTCTTCTGCAGTTTCCACAGTATGCATCCGATGAAGTGAGCTGTAGCTCACGAAAGCTCATGCTCAAATAAATTGGTTAGTCTCTAAGGTGCCACAAGTACTCCTTTTCTTTTTTCAAGACAGAATATAACTTACCCCCAGACTTAACAGTATGTTGAAGTCAGACATTAAGCCATCAGCAAATAAAAAATTTTATTTAAACATTTTATTCAGGAAGATCCGAAGATCCTAAGCTCTGTTTCTGGCTACGTCAGCCATAACCTATCTCACTCTATGGAATGTTACTATAAAATGCCTAATTCTTACACACACAATAACCAACATCTTGTGTGGTTGTTTTGAATTGACTCATTCCTCCACCCCCAAAAGCTAGATTTCAGCAAATACTGTATGTCTCACAAGTGTTTCATGTCTGTGCAGCACCGAGCCCCCCATTTGGCACACAATAAACAAGTAACTGAAAACAATAATTATGAGTTGATTTAAAATACGTCGTTGCTAGTTGGGGGGTGGGGAGGGTTCACGGATTCCACTACATGTCTTATGCCGGGTTCAGTCTCAAGACCTGTTTCATAACAGTAAAAATTGATAGCTACACAGTCCACAGCAAAGCAGCCACACAGTCTGAACACAATTCTTAATCACAGCTTGGAGTTTACAGCACAAGGGAAAACAATGCACTTCCTTGTCGCTTGTAAATACACGGGAGCAGCACGTTGTCTCTCCTTCACAAGGAAAAATGGCATTTATCTCCAGCACATCAGTGGCTATTAGGAGTTATCTCCCCCATTTTCTCTCTTTTCTCTCTCTCCCACCTCACCAGCCCCCTTCAGAAAAAAAAAATGAAGAAACTACAGCACATTAGAGTCTCTTTCTTCAGCTTTTACCAGCCTTTGGAGGTCAGGATGCTATTGGCTCAGCTGTGTGTGATATGGAGCTGCTCACTTAGCAACAGCAAGCAGAAGAGCCAGACAGCAACACTAGCTGGCTCAGCAAGTGTGAATGGTTTAAAAGCTCTGCTCTTGTATTGCACACAGAAGGTCCAATATTTAGAAGTGCTCTGAGCCTTGGACATCAGTGGGAGTTGTGAGTGCTCCACACATTTATAGGGTCCCATCCAGTGAAAGCAGCCTCAGGGACTTACTCAGAGTGTACCAAGAACAACAAAAACAGGAAGTCTTGGTAGAGCGTATATTTAATGTGAGTTGTAAAGTGTGTGTTCTCTGTGTCTGAAATAAAAAGGGATATAAACTGTGATGCACTAGAGGCAAAAGACAAGTGAGAGAAACCAGAGCTCAGATTTATACGAAACACTACAAATGACTTGTTTACTTTCACCTGCCTTTTTACCTACTATTTCTCAAGGCAAGAAAATGTAAAACTGAACAGACTTGAGTGAGCAACTGGCTATGATAATATTCAGCATACAAAAGGATTATCAATTACTGCAGCTACTTTCTAAAGCAATCAGTTCCTTACATGATAACGAAGAGAAAGAAAAGAGAAAGGCAATGGAGAGGGGGAACTTGTACTGAAGAGTTTTTGTTTTCTTTATGAAAGAGAGGAGAATGTAGGGAGATTATCTAGTGAAGAGGTTAACTGTCATGTTGCCACTCAGGTTGATATAGGGACATAGGAACTGCCATGCAGATCACACCCGTGTCTGGTGGCATCTAGTCCAGTATCCTGTCTCCAATAGTGGTCAATACCAAATGCCTCTGAGGAACGAGCAACAAAACCCTCTTTACTTCATGCCAGAGCCAATGGCATGAAATAAAGCCTCTAGAACATCCCTGGGGGGAAATCATCAGCTTTTACATAAAGTGCCACCCAAGAAGTTAATTCTGAAAGTTAAAATAAAAACTTTAACCTAATCCTTCACCCAAATTGCTAATGCATTTTTTAACCTGAATTCTAAAACTAAACTAAATTTGTCCCTGCCTGTAGTCTACCACTTTTAGACTATCCAAATTTGATCAGGGTCTAAAGTCTTAAATTGTCTTTAGTTACTGCCATTCACCACAGCAAAATGTAATGAGAAGGGCAGAGCTGAACAGTTTTTACTTTCCACGGTTCCCCTCAGTTAAGTTAAACAAAAAAATACTCCAGCCATTTAGAGCTTGGGGTTTAAATTCAACCAAGTATGTTGTTTTATTCCTTTCACCCCTCTGTGTGACTGATCTATGGGATTTTCCCTATATTCAAAAATACAACAGACACATAATGAAGGAGAAGAAATATGACTTTCTCAGATCTAAATTATTTTGGATAAAATGTGTGATTATTAAAGGAAAGTCTATTCTTTCCTAGAAACAGAACTACAGTGCTGGTTTCAGGCCTGATGTAATAGGAATTGACCTTCCCAACAACCCCCCTGACTTCTGGCTGTAAGGTTTGAATGCTAAGGCAGTTACCAAGAGCTGCAAGTTGGTACTAAGAGAAATTATCTGGGGTGCGGATAAGACAGTTTCATATATTTCAGGGTTTGTTATATGTTGACGGTTCATGAATGAATGAGAGTGGAATACAGCAACATAAGGAACACAAGACAGCAAAAGGTGTTGGAATCTATTACTTAGGAGCTACCTTTACCCAAAAGCATAGCTTCTCTCTCTCTTCAGCATTCAGTACAAAATAAATTAAATGAAGCATGTAAAGTAGCCTATTTTCAGGATCCTCCCTTGTAATCATCACAGCTAACAAACAGGAATAGGAATCCACAAGGTAGAGCCCCTTTAGGAAGGCCAGCAAGTCTACTTTATATACAGTGTGGGGACCTTCCAGTCACTTTTTGTTCTGTTACAGGCTAAGTTAAGAAACAAAGCTGTGTGGAGGAAGCTGCCTACCTCACTGTACAACTTCTTTCCTGTACAGTATCAGCCTCTGCAACCACACTGCACGGCTTCGCTTCCGAATGAGAGTTTTACAAAAATGTAAAATTAAATTCCTGATGGACAGAAAATAGAACTCTCCCAATTGTGGAAGGAGGTCCTTGGACATGCTCTCAAAAGGGTCACATTTACCTTCTTCTGCTCAGGGGATACATAAGAGCAGAGTTAAAATGGACCTGTTGGCTCATTTAATCTTTCACAAATGTCTATTTCGCATTTAACTATTTGTTTTTTTAATTTGATCTTTTAATCTCTCTCTACCTATTTTTTTCTAAATTTGCACTTATTATAATTTGCTTTTTCACTTCGTATTTGAGTTAGATGGGGTTTTATTTCTGTTTCACTCACTTGCTTTTTTCACTGAGTTTGGGGTTTCTCCTGATTAAGGCAAAATTCAGGACCTGAGCTAGTTTTTGTACCAATACCAATTTACTGTTCTGGATTATCATAGGTACAGTTCTGTATTTGTAATATATTCCTGAATATGTACATGTCAAAGGTCCTCTTGTTTTTCTTTTAATTTACTTATTCTTCCTAAAATTTTACATATTTTTTTACCTTTGACTATTTAATGTACAGTTCTTCAGTACAGAATGTATCCTAATAAAATTAAGCTACTGGCATCGTTACCTGTTTTAAGGCTCAGTCCAACTCTCATTGAACTCAGCAGGAATTTGGATTATATCTTTATAGTAAAATGGTTATTTATGTAGATTCTGTAATTTAAACACACACACACACACACACACACAAGAACCTCAGAGTTATGAGCATCTTGTAGGCTGTTCATAACTTTGAAATGTTTGTAAGTCTGAACAAACATTATGGTGGTTCTTTCAAAAGTTTACAATTGAACATTGACTTAATACAGTTTTGAAATTTACTATGCAGAAGAAAAATGTTGCTTTTCCTTTTTCTTAGTACTTTACGTTTAACACAGTTCTGTATTTGTTTGGGTTTTTTATTTGTTTATTTTTTGTCTCTGCTGCTGCCTGATTGCACACTTCTGATTCCAAATGAGGTGCGCAGTTGACTAGTCAGTTCGCATCTCTGATGCTCATAACGTTGAGGTTCTTCTGTATTAGTTTTGTTGGTTACTTACGTGAGATGAATAATGCAGAAGTAAATAGTAACCATGTTAATCCAATGGACAAAAAATACATCTATAACAAAAGGCATCACATAATTGTCGCGATAGCTTTATGTTAGACTAAAACCCTTCCATCTCTTTGGAAATCACATCTCCTTGGCCTGCCACAGCCTGAATTTAATGACTTCAGAGAACACTGCAAGACGTTCTCAGTCTCTCTCTGAAAGGCCTATTCTTTCTTACTTACTTGTAGGTAGTATCTTACTCCCCCCGCAGTCTCACTGACCTCAACAGGAGATGGACTGAGCCCTAATAGTGGTGATTGTGCCAGCAGTTCATTTGTATGGTCCTCATTGGGACTGTGCCTGGAGCACTTACCACTAAAGGTGGCAGAATTAGGCTGCAGAGGCAGGAAGTATGGATCAGGGGCATGGGAATGGGGTGGTCTCTCTTTTGGAGTTAGGTGGGTTGTTTAGAAGACTTGTCTTTTTGACTTTTTTTTGATCATTGTGAGTGTTTTAATTCACACTTTTCTATTTGTGCCTAGAGAACTGATAGGCACAACTGAAAAAACTGAAATAAATTAACAGATGAAAATGTGAGCTTTGGGGACTAGGCGAAGATCTACAATCCCACTCCTCCATATCTAGTCAATGTTGTCATCATCTGAGGGGTGTGAACTTAGCTGGTGGTACCAATCCAATTCATAGTGAAGTGTCCACATCACAATTATTGTTGTTATTATTTAAAATTGCATAGCATTTTACATAGAGAAAAAACAGCATGGGCAATCAAAACAGAGAAGTTAACAAGTCTAATCTACTATTTTACCACTAGAGTTGATCCTTCCAGGACAGAGCCTCATCTACACTGGCAGGAAAACGTGGAAGGGAAGGTTGGATGGCCACAACTCATGCTGTGAATAGAGGATTTTGACTTCTAAGGTACTTTATAGGAGCACTAAGACCCTCATCCTGCATGGCCACACAAGTCACTGGGGCTCCATGTGGATGCAAAGGTTGCACGTGTGCTACATTTTGTTTTTTTCCTAAATTTTTTTTAAAGTAAGCTTTTAAGTGCCAAACTCGGTATTCCCATGATCTGATGACGAGACTATTACTGCTCTAAGCTCACCTTTTAATTTTTATTTACTGTTACTCTAATAAATGGGGGTCCCTTGCCATTTAGTGATTTTTTTCTAACAAAATGATATCAAATATCCTGTACACTTGAACTATGAGAGTCTAGTCCATGCCCTTCTGTTTTGAGCTAAGGACTCTTGTTCTGTAAGGGAAAATGAAGGTTTTCATTCAGCTAAAACAAATATATATTTTTTAGAAAGAAAAAAATAATTAATTCCCTCCAGCATCCATTCTGCTGATATAAACAAAACTTACCAAAGAAAAGGTTTTTGCTTATAAACAAGACTAGATGCTTGCAGCTTCCAACTCAAACGAAGAAAAGCAGAAAGGTATCCTAAGAACTCAAGAGACAACCTAAAGGACAACAAATACATCTTGGAAACTGCCTCTATTTCTCTCCCATACTCCAACTATGTATCTTTATTTCTCCCGCACAGCAACTGAGAAACACTTCCAGCAACAGAATGCTACATTAAACGACCAACAAAAGCATGCTTCCTTTCTCCCTTTTTGGGTGATTCTTTTGAAAAGACAGCCCACTATGTGCCCATATAACGCTGGTAACATGAGACTTCCATACATGTTCTGAACAAGCTACCCTTTCCCTGGTCTCCAGCTTTTTGATGCCACCTAATTTCAACACAACTGTTTAGATACTCCTCTAAAGATTTTCAATGTAAGTAATCTCGGAGTTCCAGGCAGTCAAAGGAATTTTCACAGCTTCTAAGACTGGGGGTTATTTTTATTTTAAATGGAAATTTTAGCAACAGAGTCTGCCTGCCTTTAAAACATCGAGGCTGTTTCTGCTCTCAGAAATTTAATGTGACCATGGAGCAATCAAGTTCTGCTATTAGACACAGACAGGAAAGCAAAGCACTACAATATGACTTTATTAAGCTAACACATATTGTAAACAGTATCTCTGAGAGCTTCTTAAAATGAATACTACTACTTAGCACTTATACAATGCATTATGAGCCTAGTTCTCCACCCTGCTACTTCTCTTTTACATCAGGATATCTCCATTCACTTCAGTGAAATCACACCAATTTAAAACCCACACGAAGGAGTGGAGAATCAGGCTTATATGACCAAAGCACTTTACAGGCATTGACTAACTTTCACAACACACCCTTGTGCAGGAAATGCAAGTGGGTACTCCTTAATTTACAGATGGAGAAACTGAGGCAGAAAGCTTAAATAACTTGGCCAAGATCATGCAGCAAATCAACAGCAGAGCTAGGATTAGAACCCAGGCATGTTTGACTGACAGCCCTGCACTCATTCCTCTAATTGCTTCAAAAGAGCACCACCCAACCCACCCACCCCCAAATTACAATTACAATGTAATTACAAACAATTCTGAATCCTTTGGTAACACAGCTACTTCATGTGACATCAGTGGTAACAGAATACAAGCTGAGAAAGCCAAGCTGCTAATGTCAAGTGGTTAAACAAAAAACAAACAAACAAACAAAAAACAGACTTCAGTTTCCTTTTTTAAAAAGCCTCAATAGAATAAAGGCTCTTATCTCCCTAGAAAGAGAATTTTCCAAGGC
Source organism: Natator depressus (assembly GCF_965152275.1). Classification (NCBI taxonomy): domain Eukaryota; kingdom Metazoa; phylum Chordata; order Testudines; family Cheloniidae; genus Natator; species Natator depressus. The sequence continues at coordinate 51,559,298 of NC_134237.1, forward strand.
AGAAGAATAATGGCAAAATGTACTATGACTGGCAGAGTGAAATCTAGCCCTATAGTAAAGCAGCATCAGTAGGTGGTTATCAAATCAGATTCACCAGACAGTCCAAGGCCATGCAAAGCTTTATAAATCAGTACAAGGAGTTTACAACTGATACGCCATTGAATAAAGAACACGAAAGAGCCTTCACCAGTTCTGTAAGGCAGATTTTTGGCAACAGTCTAGCTGGATCTTTTTTAAATTGCTTCCAAGTATCCAAGAGCTGAAGCAGAGAAAATGAAGTAATCCTGTCTAGTAGTCAAAATAGCATGAATAAAAATCTGTGTCCATTGCTCAGAGAAATTGTCTAACACTGATAATACTCTTTAGATAAAAGGCTGTCTGAGAAAGAGACCAAGTATTGCATGAGAACAACAAATAATCAAGATCCTAAAATTTTGTGACATTCTTTACTACCTGGAAGTTGGTGTGGGCACCCCCATCAAGTCATATGTTATCACTATAAAGACACTACGTGACAGTGACTACATTCAGTAATACATAACCTTTCTTTTAGTTTCAAACTGAGCCAGCTATTTGGCCACCTAAGCCTGGATCTCAACCAGACATTGCCATTAATGAGAAATTGGACTGAGATCTGGTAATAGATATGTAGATCTGTGTATCACCTGCACAGCAATGGAATCCATTATTTTTAAACCCGATATAAACTTCCTTCAGTGGCAGCATAAAGCCATAGAGAATGTAAGTCACTGAAAAGAATGGAGACTGAAATGAATTTCAGATGGAGCACAGCAAAAACTGTCAATGGCGATTTATTGGCAAGACAAGTGAAATCTTATAAACAGACAAGTATGATCTATCCCTGCAAGCTCCAAATTCAATTCTAGGGACTCCAAAAAAGATTCAACAGTCCAATGTGTCCACAACTGCAAGATCAAAAAAGGCAAGAATTGACAAGGAACCTTAAGCCATGTTAGCAACTAGATATATTACCCAGCCCATATCTGAGCTCTACATTCATTGAAATTCAGACTGGAATTTCTGAAGTAAATTGTAGTGAGGTTTGCAAGCAGCAACCATCTTGTTTGACACTGCCCTAAAAAATTGAATAGAACAGCTTCAGTTTAAAAACAATCTTTACCTAGAGGAAGAGATTACTTAATTCAAGTAACCCAATGAACGTGGCTGTTTGATGCAGGACATATGTACTTTGTTATTCCATCATTTACAACTGAAGTGTGATAATACAGAGGCACACACAAAATGCTACATTGGCCAGGGTTGCAGGAGGAAAGGCAGGACTTCTTAGGCTCTCATCATTAGGAGATTAAACTGAGCAGGATGCACATCACAGAAGACAAATGTGGTTAATCAAATTCAGTTATTCAGGTGAGAACAGCCATTAAACAGTCCCAAAGAGAACTTCATAGAACATGCTTTGTTTCTAGGATTCAAAATATTTTCCTCAGCCTTGAACAGTGCACCAGTCTATTTACGCCCTGTGCAATTTGCCTAGAAAAATACAGAAATGCATTTTTCATATTAATAACCTGGCTCTTGGAAAAATGGACCCTCCAAACAAGACACTGAGCACCCAGACCAGACATTCTCCAAGGCCACACAAGTCTATGCCTAGTTCTTAATACTTCATTGAAAGCTGGGATAAAGCACCAAGTCTTGGCAAGGCATAGAGGGAATAAGATTGTAATGTGGTTGCTGTGTGTGACAGCTCAACAGCCTTGTATTGATCAAACCTGATTAGTTAGGAGAACCTAGTTAAATCAAGCAGTTGATGTGTTATAAAAGACAGTTTCGGAAGTAATCTGTGGGCAAACAAGTCTAAAAGAAGAAAAGAATGCAGTAATCAAGAAAAAAACACAAAACAGTGAAGTAAGAAGCATAGAGCTTGTAAATCACCTTTATAAAAAGTATGAAATTCCCCATCTGTAACAAATGTCTAGGACAGTGTGTAAGTGAATTATTAGTAATGGCCATCTCAATGTGCTAATCGCTTAAGGCCAAGAAACAAAGACAGCCCAATACCAAATCTTTTGATAAAAACGTGAGAAACCTGAAAGAAAATTTGAACCAGGACCAGGAGGGCGACAAATGACCAAAATTAAAAGAGGATTTATGATGTCACAAGAAACCGTAATGTGTTCAAGAGAAATTATTGTGAACTGAATGCCAAATGGATCCATTTAAGGAACAGAGAAGCAAAACTGAAGTGCTACCATTGCACCAGAAAGTAAAGATTTATGAGCGGCCTAGACATTAGGGAGAGCATGCTTTGGCTATTATAAATCACGCTTTCTTCTCCAGCAAAACAGTGTTCTGGATTTCACAGTGATCTGACGCACGTAGGGCCAAATGGAGCTACACCAATTTACACCAGCTGAGGATCTGGCTCAAGAAGTTAGATGGAGCTATGCTGATTTACATCCAGCCCTGACTGTGTTTGCAGTTTTGTTTCATACTTCCCACAGAATGTCGGGGAGGCTCAGAGCCTGACTAGCTGGGGAGAACATAAACTGTTCACAGCCTGGAGCAACAGGAGCGTCCTCTTTCACGCTAATACCAGTCCCCGTCCCCACCCATCCCTGGGGCCAAGTTCTGTCCACTGAAGGAAATGGGAGCATGAGCTTCCATGGGGTGAATCTGTTCCTACAATGCTAACACAAATGAATTTACTTAGAATATATGATACACATTAATAAATTAAGCAGTAACCCAAATGAAATGTGATCTTGCTAAGTGTCTAACCATCAGAACAGCCTAGAGACACTCCTGCACCCTTAAAGTAGTTCACCTTAATACATAATCTCCTCCAGAACTAACCAGTTCTCAATTACACAGACTTTAGTAACACATTGTTCCATGAACAATCCCATCAGATAAGTTTTACCAGAAACTGATCCTATTTTTACTAATACAGCTTTTGCTTTACAAAGCATCTCTCATTAAGTACTCAGATGAGGCTGATGGAGGGGTCATTTTTTAGAGGGGATTCCTCTAGCCATTAGAATTCTTTCATAGGTTCTCTAGTTTTTCACTAGAAGCTGGACTTTTAAGGCAAAGTTCCTGATCCTCCCAAAGAGACGCATTATGGGTTGAGGGAACAGTATTTTCCAGCTAAGGGACTGATTCAAAGCCCAGTGAAGTCAACAGAAGTCTATTGATTTCAATGGGCTTTAGTTTGGGCCTTCACTAATGTAGAGGGTAGGACCGGTTAAAATTTCAGTGACACAATCAAAATTTGTTCTATATAAAGAGCTTTGTTTCATAAACAAACTTTTTTATGTGGCCCCTTTCGGGAGCTGAAAGTCCTCTCTGATGCTGGTTCGCTAAAAAAAGCATCACCTGTAGGTTGCTGGTTCAAATCCAGATCAAGTCAATAGTAACTGACAGCAACGGGTCAGCATCCTCTATGGAAAGTGGCATAAGCCAGTTTTTACTAAACAGTTTGTCCACATAATAAAAGCCATCACAGTTGTCACTTATTTCTAGTCTGTTTACAGACTCAGCATAGAGTCTCAGCATCGAATGGTCCATGAACTAGGAGTCTCTCAGCCCTCAGGCTGCGGCAGTAGGAAAGGCTTAGTCTGTTGCAGCCTACACTGGACCTGTTCTGTGGTGAGTATCCTTCACGGCTGTCAATCCGGTTCCTCTAGAAACCTGTTTTTTTTTTTTTTTCCTATTTAAAGAAAAAGCCTCCTGGGAAATACACCACTGCCCCAATGCCCAGGGACCTAGAATTCTCTTCTCTGCTTCCCACGCCCCAAAACGAAGAATCATTGTTACAAAATGCGGCTCAGGCACCTTCTTCCTGGGAGAAGTTGTTAATGTAACAGACTCTTCTGGAGAGGGGTGCCGCACCTGGTGTAAGAGGCACTCACTATATGCAATTTCAGAGAAAATAAGAAGAAAAAAAAACTTCCCTGGGTTTAATGTGAGTTTCTGAGAAAACAGCTGTGTTCCTTGCAAATGGCTTAAGCACCTGTAAAATGCTTTTTCACTCACCCAAAGAATTACAGGTTTGATTAGCACAAGGACACCAACATACAGGCCAGATGCCAATGAAGTTACAAAATCAGTTATAACAGGAAGATACATCCGTTACAAAAGGCTGTAGCTCTCAGTGTCTGTAATTCAAATGCTGGAAATTGGCCCTATGTTCATAGGTAAGTGCATTCTCCATGTGAAAACTCCACATCAACAAACTAGAGAGTATTCAATGCACCCACAAGCAGCCATAGTAAGGGGAAATGCAACTAACAGCGTGACCTTCACTCCAACCAATAGAACTGTTCAAAATGGTTGACAGCTTAGTGAATCTAGTCTGCCTCTAAATGGAACTGGAGTTGGAATTCTTTTGCTGAGAGGAATTTTCCCAACTACTTTGCAAAGAGTGACTGGATTCTAACATCCGCAGTTGCAGATACATGTCTGAAGGGGCCAACGGAAACCTGTTCTGTGGAGTTTCAGCCTCTCTCACTCACCGAGTTTCTAGAAGCACTAAGGAAATTACAGACGGGCAACCTGCATGCTGTCCCTAGCTCTTTAGGATTAGTAAAATGAAGCAGAGATGGACTGGGTCTTCTGTGCATTTAAATTGTTAACCCTGCTCCATAATTAGCAAATTAGGTACTGCTCCTGGCAAGTTGCCAAGAAACCCTCAGATGAACAAAGGTAGGGCATCCTTGCTCTGATTTTTTTTGGCACCCAACATACAGTACATAAGCATTACCCAGTGAAATGAAACTACACCAATACTCTCACTCTCCTTCCATTTTGACTGTGGCAAAGACTAGTCACTTTTCCTGCTCTACATAAGCTTGATCAATCATCACATTACCAAAAATAGCATAACAGTTGTATACTATAATTAAAGTGGGGTTTTTAATTAATAAAAAAAGCACAGCTGTTTGTTACTACTGGAACAAAGTCAGTCATTTGAAGGACTGTAGTTTATTACTCACTGTAGTGGAACTAAATGCTTGATAACACATCATATGTTACTCTGCTCTACCAAAAGGTTATACACTTCCTTCCCCTGATACAGAGAGATCCCATTGTACAGTCGATATCAAGAGGATACTTCTTTTTGGAACATTCTGAGAGGTCTAAAGTTTCTGCACCTTCAGCTGACTCAAGACTGACCCAACCTTAAAAATAAAAGGGGGTGTGTGTGTGTGTCACGCACAGGTGTTATAAATACTGGCCCAGTATTTACATTTGAATGTACACACCCACACATTCATAGAGAGACTTATTTGTTTCAAGCCACAGCACCAAGGATGCAATCAGAGATAAGCGGAGAGACTTTGGGAAAATAGAAAGTTAACAGAACAAAAAGAAACTACTGTCTGAAACTCCACTAGCAACCATTGACTATGAAATCTGTGAATCTGAGCCCCACTCCCTGGCTGGTGGTTTCTTTTAACTGTCCAGCACAATCCTATCGCAGGGATCTCTCATCTACCCATCCTTGGCCTCAGTCACACTTCAAGAATTTAGCTGCATTCAGGCCCCTAGAAACTGGGAATGGAAAATCCAGGACTCCTTTGCCTTTGTTATGTGAAAAGAAGTGTTAAAATATAAAACACAAAATTGGGACAATGCGCAGCGTACAGGGCTTGAATACAAGTGCGCTCCAAAGTGACTCACTCAGAGAAAATGTTCCTATTCTGTACTATTGTGACACTGAGAGCTTGTCTCCAGAGTTAAGAATGCTTCGCAAAATACAACCCTGGCTCTTTAATACAATATCCTGGCCTCCATTGCTGTTTAATAACTCTCAGTGGCAGAACTTTGTTCTCATTGCATAGTTCAGACAAGGGAAAGAATTTATTACTGGAAAAGTCAGACACTTGAAGGATTGGTGACTCAAAGTTTATTAATTTCCACTAGCTGGTGGTCAATTGTAGGTTGTGGTATGACCTGTAAATCATGTGTCTGTTGTGATTATTTTGTATATCAAGTCATATTTCTCCAATGAATTGTCCAAACTGTTGCAGGGTGTCAGTGCTGAGGAGATTCAAGAAAAAACACACTGAGTTATTCTCAGCTCATAATAACTGCAAGAAAGTAAAGTTGCATCTGTTTCCTCAAAAACAAGGAAATGGGACACGGGAAACAATGAAAGATCTAGACCTGACTCTCAATTTGCTATATACATCATGGGAGAAATCATTATCCATGGTTGTCAATAGGAGCTTGGCCATCAACTTCAACAGGGCCAGAATTTCACCCTCCCATGCATGCACTAATGGCTGTAGTCTTATCCAGGGAATTAAACCATGTTAGGTTAGTGGAACTAGTTTTAAAGTAGCTTTAAAACAGTTCTGGCTAAAACTGTGTTTAAAACTATGTTAACAAGCAAGTCCATGGTGCATTTCAGTCCCTAGCATATGCAAGGCCTTTGCTAAGGCAACTTGTGCTCAGGGGGATTGTGAAAACAAAACAAACTACCTTCCTGCTAAGAAATTTTCCTGATCTCCTAGTTATGCTAACTGGTCAGCAAGTGACTGATTCGTAAAATCACAGCTGCTTTTGACACCTTCAGAGCATAATCAAATTATTAGGAAACGGCTCATCCAAATCAGCTAGGAATGAAAGATGTTTTTCAATGGCCAGAAAGATAGATAAAAATTTTCTTATAGAGATTCTGCCACCCACTCTCTTCCCAGGTTAGGTAAGAGTATGTTTTGTGTGTTTGTGCAGGTATTTGTAGAGTTGGGCAGAGGCTGTGTTGGGAGAATGTGGTTAAATGTGTTTCACCCTTTCCGTTCTCTCTCGTGACTTCCTTATCAACTTTTGCTCACTGGATTGGGTGACTGATTGGGTCTTACTGCCACCATTGCTAACTCACCATGGAATCAAACCCAAGCATAAGATTGTGATCTTGCAGGTCCTCCCATGTCCATAGGAAATGCAAAAAAACAAAAACAAAAATTAACCCCTTTCTTAGCTGACTGAGAAATGTGCACTGCATTATCAGAGGAATGCTACTAGATAAAAAGAAGCAGATAATTAACCAATTTGTGTTCCCACTTACATCTTTGCCAGCCCCACTGAATTGAGCTAAGGGAAGAATGTGGCTTCATGGTGTATGCACTCGATAATCTGTAACACTCATGTCAGATTTTTTATTATATCTGAGGGGCCCAAGAGGGAAAAATATTGGGCCAAATTCTGGGCACCATTAAACCCAGTCAGCCCCAGTGAAGTCAACAGAGTTGCAAGGTGGTAATTGAGATCAGAATTTTGCCCAGTATGTTTGAATTGGTTTTAAGCTTAGTTCCTGGTTCACTGTAGATCCCTGCAAAGGGGAGACATAAAAATAATGTTGGGCCTTAATATTCTAAAATACTCTATTAAAAATGTGGGTTTTTTTCCATCATAGTGTGGTTGCAATCAGAAGAGTGACTACATAGCACCCTCTTGTTCAACATATCTTCTCACTGGGCATCTGACAAATCAAATCTAATCATTTTCATGACAAAAATCAAGATTTTACTCCTGCTAGCACTGCCGAGCAACAGAGCAGCAAGCTGGATTTTCTTCTGCTTGATGCATTATCAACAAAATTGTTGATTAAATTCTGTTATTGCAAAGCATTTATTAGCAGGTGAGATGTAAGAGACAGTGAGAAGTCAGCCTTGTGTAATTCCTGCTCTGCTACTCACTTGCTGGGTTATCTGGGACAAATCACTTCAGTATCTTTGCTTTTTGCTTCTTCTCTCTCTCCTATTCCATTGCTTCTGTTAATTCATGCCTTCCTGTCTTCTTCTTCATCCTGACCTCATAACACATTTCAATAAAAATAATCAAAGCAAAATGGAAATAAGACATTTGCCAATCAACACGGAGCACTTTGCTTATATGTTTCTTTCACTTTGTCTGTCTTGTCTACTTAGGCCCCAGTTGAACAAAGCATCCCTATTCAGGTTAGCACTTAAGCACATACTTAAAATTAAGCATGTACTAAAATGCTGTCCTAAATAGAGAAGGCCTTAAGTACTTTACTGCATCCGGGTCTTTGATTATAAGCTCTACAAGGTAGAGACCATATTCCCATTTATGTTTATGCAGAGTTTAGCAAAATGGTCCCCAATTCTGACTTAAGGAGATAGTGAACGTCAAATTAGGCCTCTAGCAGCACCTGTGTGTCTGATTAAAACTTAGTAAACAATTCTGTAGATGACACACACAAAAAGAAGAGAAAGCAGCTGCCTCCCTCAGAGTTGGGTAACCTCTACCAGGCTAATATGGGTACTAAACAGTATAACCTTTGTTTGGTAACTAATCTCAGCAGACAGAACTCGGCGCACACCCAGGGAGCAGACCTGTTGAGTATGAAGATGCCATTTGTACAATCACTTTTTAGAGTAGAACTACACTTTAGTCTCTCTGTGTCAGAGTTTCCATCTATAAAATGGGGATAATATAACTTGCCTGACTCAGCTATTGTGAGGATTAATTGCTTGTAAAGTGCTTTAAGACAGGAAGCTCTCTATCTGCTAAGCATTTCAATTATCAGGTGTTATAGTAATACACATAATAAATAATACATAGACTCCTCCCAGACACACTGCAACTGTTTTGATGAAGAAGGCTCAATGCAGTTCCCACTGATGCCTATCAATGCCACTTCCGCATTAGCTAGAGGAGTCTCTGCAAAGCAACCAAGATAATCTCTTCCCCTCACAGGGCTATTCAGACTGTGGCCTCTGCAGCTCTCCTAGGCCTTGTTGGCCTAAACAAGAATGTGCTTGAGTCTGAATTTAATATATTTGAATTAGAAATTGCATTTTCACCCCCTTTCCTTTCAATCTTTTAATTAAATCTTTGGTAAAACAAAAAGTGTTTTTACAGAGAGTCTCAGTTTTCAGGGCAGAGAGTGCAGCACATTCTGATCAGCTCTCTTCCCTCATAACTGGAGTGAGTTTAAATTCATGAATGTTGCAAGGACACAAACAGTGTGTACATATTGTACAGTCCTAAGCACATGCAGGACTCTGATCACGGCTGCATATTGTGTCATTTTAATGATGCACAACTCTGGTAGCTTTTTTCAAAGCTTTATGTAGGAGGCATAATTATGTAATAAAATTCCTGTTTCTGCAGCATTCTCCCTACACCAAACAAGAAATGTGGGCTTTATTATGCTTCCTAGCTAGTAGGTACTGAATTACCAGCATATTAACGCACTTTGCACTAAACTCGCAGTTTGATTTCTGACTCCAGCAGCAGGAGAAACAAACACTGATCATTTCTTTTACTTGTGAGTTGATTCCTGGCCTTTGAGATCATCTTTATCAGCTCATAAACCACCTGCTTGTTAAGGATCTGATCTGCTTCCTGGGGAAACTCTTAGTCATCATGGTTGACTTGTTTCCAGGACTGGTATGCTACAGCCTCAGGACAGAACTGCTTGACCCTATTTTACTTCTTGATTGCACTGAGAAGGATGGCACACATCCTGTGAAAGGGCATAGGTACAGAGAGTACCACATTACGCTGCTCAATTATGCGTCCACCTTGGAGGCAAAGCCTTAGGTGTGATTGATAGTAAAGGGGTAACTTCCGCTGACACTTCATTTTCATTCTTTGAAAGGCAAGGATCAGAGGCTCACATCAAGCATCTCTTCTTGTTTTGATGGCCCTGATTGCTACATGTTCTTTGTTTCTAATACCCAGTCATTTTTTCCCCTCTAAAAGACCCAAATCCAGCTCCCATTATTCACATGAGTAATGGCTGCGGTAAAACTTGTCACATAAATTGAGAGGAGCAGAATTTGACCTACAAATTTCACTTAGAGAAATGTAGGCCAGTGACACAAAGCACCGTATGGTTCTTTTTAATTATAAGGGGCCAACACCTGGAATCAACACATGTAATGAGCACTGGACACAGACACGTAGCCAGAATATTAAACGCTTCCCTCATGGCTGGCTCCAGCAACATACCACCTGGTACCTTCACAGAGTTAGGAAAGTGTTCCTTTAGCTCAAGTGTTAACAGCCTGAGTTTTTTGCTGAAGGTCTCAAGTTCAGTTACCGCTGACTTTGTGTCTCTATGTACAAGCAGCCATAGTTCATTACAAAACAGTAGCTCATTTGGGACCTGAACTCCTGTGGCTCTCAGATGCTCTGGAATGGGGTTATGGAACAGGGGGAGTATATCTACTACATCAAATGGCCTAGTACATGTGATCATGTCTCCCTCTAGTGGCTGGCCCCTGTGACAAATTGTTAGTTTCTGATAGTTAAAGTTCTCCGTGTAGTTCAACTGGTGGGACTCTTCATAGGGAGTGTGGGGGTGGGGTGAGTCCTCTCCCTCAGACCACGAAGTGTCTGAACCAGTGAAGCAACACCACAGCTCTCTCAGGGTTGTATTAACCCCCTGCAGCCGTTCTCCTCCCATCTATGAAGATAAATGTCCAGTTGTAATCCACATAATCTCATGTCTACTGCCCCCAACATTCTCTGCATACTGAGGCACAGAGAAGACACAAATGACCAGAGGTGTCCCCAAATCCTATCCCTCTCCCTTCTTTACCATGCCGATTCTGGTGGGTCATAGCTTTCTGTGGTTGTGAGAAGGGGGAAGGATTTAGTTTAAAAAAAAATCTGTAAACTAGGGTAATTCTTACAAATAAAGAGGATCGGAGTATTTATTTTAAAAAAATTAAAAAGGGGCATGTTGGTATGGAAATATATATTTATATTCATCTTCCTAGGTTATGGGCACAACCCTACTTTGCGAGCCATATTAAAGTAACGTCATTTCTGATCTCCACTACACACTCCACATTTAGTGCCGACAGAAAACTTCCACTTGCCATCAGGAAGAACTCAGCACTGAGACCAAGAGCAGAACAGGCCCTAGAGAGTCACAGACCATAGAGCAGAACAGTTTGACTGTATACATACAATTTTAGGTGACTGGAATTCATAGGTTAAAGAGGATGGGATTGTCCTCACCTCTAGTGGCACTTGCATCTTCTTCTGATTGATCCTTATTTCACTGAATGAACCTTTCCTATTACCTCTCTGTGGTTGAGTTTGACAATTTAGAGTAGCCTCACTCAGCTACTGAGATGTATGCAGATATGCCCTTGGGGCCCTATTCACACCAAGCTGTCTTCCAATACAGCAACACATGTATGAAGTTTTCATCTATATTACAGGGTGAAGTGAGCAAGGCCTGCTGAGTTACTATATTAATTTATCCACAGATGCAAAAATTCAGTCAGAACAAGTGAGCAAGCACATACTTCAGGTATAACCATACCCACAAAGCATCCCCACTTCTTTTTCATCTTCATATTAATGCCAAAACAAAAAACAATGAGGAGCTTGGGTCAGAAAAAAAGCCACTAATTTCGTCAGCCTTTTTGTCTTCACCAGCCCTCTGCCATGGGGCTGATGAGGAAGAAGGTCGTGTGGGCTAGTGGTGTTCCACAGGCCAGCTATCCAGCTTAGCTCGTGGACTAGTCACCTGTCTACACTGTAAATACACAACAGCTCCCATCAGCAACTTCCTTGAGGTTCAGTGAACAAACTTCCACAAAGCATGAAGACTCAACAAAGTTCTGTTTATTTTGTTTTGCTGAATAATCTGGTCCATTTTAGTGCTGGAATTGTAGCACTCTTGAACCAAGTGATACAATCTACCTCCTCCTCTGTGCCCCCACTAGGGTGATCAGACAGCAAGTGTGAAAAATCGGGACAGGGGTTTGGGGTAATAGGAGCCTATATAAGAAAAAGACCCAAAAATCGGGACTGTCCCTATAAAATTGGGACATCTGGTCACCTTAGCCCCCCTGCCATTTGCTTTGCTCATCTAAAAGCTTTTAATTTGGAGGGAGGGTTGGGGTGAGGAGGAGGTAGAGTGTTGAAGTAAAAATCAGAGACACTAGTTCTGCTCTCTCCCATTTTTGGTTTCCCCCTGAAAATAAACTCAAGGTTCACACATTTAATAGAAGAGATTCCTTTTTCGAGAGGTGAGAGTGCAAAGGGAAATAGTGTGTGAGGGAGGGACGTACAGAATTAAGAAAAAAGAAAAGGAGGACTTGTGGCACCTTAGAGACTAACAAATTTATCTGAGCATAAGCTTTCATGAGCTACAGCTCACTTCATCGGATGCATTCAGAATTAAGAAAGATGATCTGACCTTTGTTCACTGATCGATGTAAAATTAAAAAGCTCAAGAAGGTTTTTCTCCTGTAAAGTTTCAGGCAGCCACAGGAATGTATCTCTAGGAAAAAGCTGGCTGAGTAAACTGGATAGAACAAGTTCAGGGCAGTGTTGCAGCATGCTCTGACGCCATTCATGGAGGGGGAGAGGGAGGGAGAACATTCAAATAGCAGCTGCGGGGCCACCACTTGCTTCTACACTGAACAGCAGCAAAGCACAGTGTGAATTTTAGAGGAGTGCATGGGAGAAGAAGGGGGGAGGGCCGGACAGGGACTAAGGATAGAAGAATTACAAACAAATGTTTTCTTTCCTCAGCAGATGTGTCTAGAGGTGTTGCATTCCTGATCCCAGGGAACAGTGTTTGTTGCTAAAAGTTTGGCAGTGGCCATAAAGAAGCTAAGGTAGTGCTGGGATCACACTAAAATACAAAGCTGTGCCTGTCACAATAAATGGGACTGGTGACGGGACAGCCATATTTCCACTTTCTAATGATGGTTTCATGAATTTAGTGTAACCAGAAGATCAGAGTGTGGGTGTGTTCATTAACCTTTTGTTGGAATTAAGTCAGTTTAATTATTTAAAGCAAACAGTTGCTTTTTTGTATGCTGCACTGTAAGGTAGCAGAAACCGCAGTTAGGCTCGGTTATTGAAGTAGGGGTGCTTTTCATCTTTTCAGTAGTAGAGAAAAAAGTGATTTTCTTTATTCAAATTCTCTCAGAGAAAAGATTTCAGAGTCCACTGACTCAAACAGAAGCGACACCTATTTAAACAAGGGCACAATTTGGCCCAGTCACTGCAAATCCACACACACAAAGAGGTCTTACTGTGTATACTGTCCTTGGTTATGAAATACTGTGGAACCTGCCTATGCTGACTTTTTATAGAGTGAAACTTTTTGTAAAGAAGTAGGATTAAAGTCCTGGATTGTTCGGGACAACTCCAGAGTACCAACTGCAATTCCAAGGATAGTGAGCCTCCTACTTATACTCACAATCCTGAAATGCTAATGCTAGCAAAAACCTAGGGCCTAATTCCCCATTGCCCTCCACATTCTGGTTTGATAGCATTTTAACCTCACTTTCTCTGGTGTAAGTGAGCAGGGCAACAACACACCAGGCCCCTACTGAGTACAGTAGGAAGTTTTCCTACTTGCAGACTCCAACAATGGGCCCACATCTAGTTGTACTGTGGAAATAATTTTCACTTTCAGAGGGTTCTGCTGTATATCTTTCCTAGCTAATTTTTTAATTATTATGGTGAAAAACTTCTCTGTTGATTTAAATACACTAAAGATTTCTGCAGGGGAGTTGCTACGTACATATAACTTATTTAACTAGGTAATAATATTGCCCCATCACTGTGGTAGCTGAACACTAATAAACAGTAGACCTCACGAACACTAATAAATAGAAGAGTCAGAAAAAATGACTGGGTTTTGCTTTTCTGACTCAGAGAAAAAGTCTCCGCAAGAAAAGTTGGCCTTAGAAGTTATTAACTAAATGGAGCAAGTTTCCGAAAGACAATGGGTTATATTCTGTAGATAGAAAAGGAGTACTTATGGCACCTTAGAGACTAAACAATTTATTTGAGCATAAGCTTTCATGAGCTACAGCTCACTTCATTGGATGCAACGAAAGCTTATGCTCAAATAAATTGGTTAGTCTCTAAGGTGCCACAAGTACTCCTTTTCTTTTTGCGAATACAGACTAACACGGCTGCTACTCTGAAACCTGTCATTCTGTAGATATTTATTATAGTATCAATTCTCAGCATTTCCATTAAATGAGAACATAATCCAAGTTTTTATTTTACAAATACATTTGTGTGCAAATACATTTCTCTAGCAATAGTTAATACATATGGAAGAATAAGCGAGCCCGTGTAATTAGCACAAATGTAATCAGCATAAAGGATGGGAAAGGAAGACCATGAGAGCGCATTGGAAAGGCTGTTAGCAAGGGCAAAGATTCCACCTTGCTTCCCTCCCTTCTTTTACTACCACACCTCTCTTTATGACACGAGTTTAGAAACCCTGGGCCAAATTAATCCATGATGTAATTCCACTGGGGCCAAAAAGATTATACCTCCTAGCAGGCCAAGTTCATTCTTCATTTACTTCATTGGTAAATCTGACTACGAGTGAAGAAACTGGAGAATAAGATACAGAATAGCTAAGAGTTCTGAAAACAATGGGACAAATCCTTCAGTTCTTAATTAGGCAAATGGGAGATGTGCCTAATTAAAGAGGCACAGTTTAAAAAATAATCACATTTCTGCCTATGAGTTTTTGTTTTCTGATTTTTTTAAAACTTTCAATCCTTATAATTAAAACCTAAGATCAGTATAATGGAAAGAGATTAGAGATAAAAATATTTCTCTTTAGTTTTTCAGTTTGCCCACTTGACAGCAATGTGTATATAGTCAGTTTCACGGTTGCACTATAGTCAATTTCCTCTGTTGTTACTGTTGTTACTGAAGGTCTTTCACAAAGCAACAGACAGAGAAAACATTTTTAGACATAGGAAAATGTGGTTGCAAAGCCACAAATTGGCTGGGGCGCTTGGGCAGGTGCAGGATCTGAAACTACTTGTAACTTTCTTTTTAGTTACAAGATTTCAAGTTGTCAGTATCCCTTTAAGGACTGCAGTTTTCAGCTGATTACTTGGTTGTTTGTCTCCCCCCTCCCCGTTTTGTTTACCTATTCCAGATGCTCCTGCCTGCATGCTCTCTGTAAAGGCCACTTACCTAGCAGTAGCTAGGGGATTCTTTATTGTAAGAACCACACAGAAGACAGACAGCATTAGAATTGTAAGAGTTTTTTCTCCACCTGTATGAACAGGTCCTACATAACCTGTGCTTTTAAAAAGTGTTCAGTAAGAAAACTTCTATGCATAGAAGTTTTTAAAAAAGCAAGTATTAAACCTCCAGGATACCAAAGTATCAATTGACAACTGAAAGTTCCCAGTGTTTAATTCTGGCTGATCTTTGACAGGCCTGATAATTGTGAATAGTTAAAACACTTTAAAAATATCTATTTCTTTGCTTAAAGTAGGTATACTAAAATCAAAGCATTTATTGGCTTTTCTAGAACATTTAAGTACCATTCAGCATACCTTTTCCTTCCACTAAGCATACATATGCACCCCAGCTTTTGAAAAGAATGAGTTTAGTTATAACCAAGGTGAAGACTCAGAAATTACAGCGGTGAAAACAGTAACACATCATATAACAAAATAAAGAAACACATACGGCTAGATATTGCCCTCTGATGTAATTCAAACAGGTAGCTCTCATTCAGAGGTCAGCATTTGGTCCTGAGGATTTAAGTGGATAGATCTACAATATAAGTAAGCTTTCGTGCTACTCCTCTACAGGCAGACACAATGGTAAGGAACCAGCTATATTTAAATGCACATTCTGAAGGATCAGAAAGCAGTGGGAGGAGAGAGAGCAAGAGGAGGGGGACTAAGTCAATAATTATTCTGTTTGAGAAACTGTAGAAGTAAACACCAAACTCTAGCTGATCTGTTTTCATCATGGTTTCAGTAAACAACAAAAACATGTTCAGTTTCATCTCATCAGAAGACTGAGGAACCAACCTTACCCATTCCAGGGTACCAGAGACATGAGTAATATGTGCCCTTCCGCACCTCAATAAACAGGGCATATCTTCCTCAAAGGCTTTTTCTGGAATGGGGTTGAAGTTGTTTAAACTATTACTCCTTCTATCAGATTTACATTTCCCACACTAAACCCAGCCAGCTTTATTGCCAACAGGGCTTCAACAAAATGGGACCTTCGGCTTTGAAGACCCACTTTAAGAAATCTAGAGGGGCAGTAAAGTTAAAGCAGAATCCATGGCAACAAAATGGGTTAAACTAAAGCTCTTGATCAGCTCCCATTAAAAAAAAAAAGGGCTCAAAGTAGCTGTCCAATAAGGTTTACTAAATGAATGTAAGTAATAAACTGGGAAGCTGCAGAATATAAAGAATTCCTGCTGTGCTTTCCCAATGCGTCTCCTTTATGTTCAAGAGTGTTCAGTAAAACAGGTTTTTAATACACTAGCTTTTCACATCTTGAGACATGGGTTCAAACTTGTGTTAGGTCGTACGTCTCCATTTCTTCCCCACTGGACAAAGCACACACATATGGATAAGTCGGTACCCAGGAGAAGCCCATGACAAAGGCCAGGGAAAACACATTCAACACAGATGGCATGGATATGGGATAGACCTATAGATTTCTGTCATTTTCCTATGTTTTCTGAAGAAAATCTCTCTCCTAGTTTTCAAGATAATCCTCTAAATTTGACATAATGTGGTGCTGTCTGAGTGGTACAGAGAGACAGTCCTGTCCTACACAACAGCTAAGAAAAGTATGGAGATGCCTGCCAATCATCCCAGCTGAGCATTACCTCTGAAAGCTAACAGCAACAATCAAATGTCTTGTCGAAAATGACACTTAGAAAATGACACTTTCTGCCAATATCTTCAATACAGCCAATCTTCATTTTTTTCCCCAGATAACCCATATCAGAGGGCAAGAACAGTTTTCAAACATTGCTTTTAGAAACTTATGCTCCATCCAAAAAGGCCAGTAAAACTGTGTTAGCCAAAATGGTGTTCAAAACATAAAAACAGTTTCAGAACTTGCTATTTTTTCAAGTGTGGACAGGGCTTAAATGTCCAGACTGTTAATTATTTTGCTTCTGAGCAAAGAATACACTTTTGTCCCAGTGCAGTTGAATTTTCATGAAACAGAATTCCACACGGATGTGGCAACAAGTTTTTAAGAGGCAAATAAGTGAATACCTATCAAATATATTGTGACATTACACTTCATATTCTTTATGGAAATATGCTTATGATATAGATATGACCTAACTAAGATATGTTTTATGCAAGATGGGTCATGTGAGATATCACTGAAAAGGTTATGATTTACTGAATGTGATTATCCAATCTGTATGCATGTATCACTTCTGTATCTAAAGTTAGGAATATGGACTATATAACAATTACAACTGGGTGTGTATTTAGAAGACACCGACCAGACAACAGGCCATCAGATTTGATGGGCCATTAGGAAGAAACAACAAGACTGTGATGATACTAATACTAATCTCCTTCCTGAGAGGGAACAGTGATGCTACTAGGTCAGGTGGTCTTGTCACCTGATACTAAACATTATCTTGGACTTCTTGTAACTTTCCAGTAAAAGGATAGGGGGGGTCAAGTTTGGAAAACAAAAGATTCCTGCCCTATGTAAATCTTATTTAATGGTGGGGAGGAAGGCAAACGGGACTCTCCTCCATTGCCTACCCGAGGAGGACTGCTGAAAGAACTTGAAGGGACAAAGGAAATAACCTGAAGGGAAAGGCAGGGCAGAGTCCAGACTAGGACAGGGGTCCAGTGTGTAAGAAGAAATAACTGGAACTCTGAACTACAGCAACTCTGCATCCTGCCTATTTCAACATTTAGGGTGAGAAATTACATTTTGTAGCCTGTTTCTTCAGTGAATCAAGCTTAGTTTGAGTGTTTTGCTTTATTTGCTTAGTAATCTGCTTTGTTCTGTTTCTCTCTTATAATCACTTAAAATCTACTCTTTCCAGTTAATAAACATTTTTTGTTTATTCTGAAACCCAGTTTGTGCAATTCATAATTGGAAGGGGGGATGGGGGAAAGAGGCTGTGCATACCTTCCTACACGTTGAGGGAGGGGGCGGATTTCACAATATACCTTTGTGTCTGCACTCCAAGGGAGGTGGGCACCTGACTGCTGGGGCAAGTCCCCTAAGCTGAGTCTTCCCAGAGCCAATCTCAGTGTCTGTGTCTTTCTGCAGCGGGGTGTAGCCCTGCCTGTGTGTGTGCTAAAGGAGGCTTAAAAGCCTGCCTCAACAAGACAGGGTAAAGGAGGCCCATGCTGGCAGAACAGACAGGCTCAGTGGTATCTCAGCACATCAAGGGGGCAAGCTGTCACATATATATTATACACACATCTCATGTGTGTTTTGGGGTATTAGCTGGACTCCACTGAACACACTTTCATGCTTAGCCTTAGTTAGTTTTTTGCTTGCGTATAAATAAGGTGCGGAAGGCTTCAACGTACGAGTCAGGAGAAGAAGGGAAGCAAGAACATCTCAATGGGAAGAGAGGTTCTGAGAGGATTGGGAGATCTTTTTCCCCTGGAATTTTCATGCAGAAAGATCCCAGAGAGGCCTCAGTAGCTTTAATTTTTTTAATCAAGAGTAGGTGAAATAAAAAAGAAAATTTTGTTTTAAAGTACTCAAAAACTCAGTGGTCAACAAGAAAGTCAACATTTGCCACATGCCTGTTATCAGACTCACCACGGTTATTTCCTCTTCTAAATATGGAAGGACTGTGGCATCTCAGATACCAATGCATACTAACGGACATCAGATGGTTACTTTTTAATGGTAACCACTATACTGGTGTTTTCATGTGTGTCTTGGAGTGTATTTACTTCAGGCAGTAGCACAAATTTTCCTGGAGTTTCAAAATATGTCTGCAGAGTCTGGGGAAAATTATAAAGAATTTGCAAGATTTCCTATAGATTTCTTGTGGCCTTCACCCAAAAATGGAATAGCAGAAGTGAAATAAAGGAATTGTCAGAATGGAACAAAACAATAAATCATGTTGTCTCATGACCAACAGGGCAGAGGAGTGAGTCTTCCACCCCCACCTCCATAGTGGATCTAATTGTGACCCCCTAGGTGGCGATTAAACTTATGCCCTGAAACACACACAGCCCGCATAACATCTTACCCTTATTCACATCAGGTGAGAGTCATTCCCTTACAAAGGACCAGCACAAAGAATATGCACAACTTAAGTCATCAAAAGAAGGGCTAAGGGGGTAAATGGTGTGTAGACTTTATGGACAGTTTTCACTGGGTCTAGCCCCTTATTATTAAATCTTACTAAGACATTTGCTTCAAAATATCCTGCAGCTGAGAGTTCCATGAGTTAATCATGCATGCAAAATAACAGATCTTTTTGTTTGTTTACATCTTTGGCCTTTTAAATCTGAGTGCCTTCTTGCTCTTGCATTAAGGGAAAGAGTTAATAAGGTGCACTCAACTGGCCCTCACCAGGGTAGTCATTTTTACTGACTCCACTCACATACTTAACTCTTCTTTCCAGAAGTATTGCATTTTTTCATCTCTCTTGTTATGGAAGCTCTCTATCGTCTCACCCGCCACTTTGTTGCCTCCAATTATTTTTGTTTCTCTGATTGAGACTTTTATTTCATTTTATTTTTTTTATTTCCAGTATGTCTTTTGCAAGACGAAGTGAACAAAATTCAATACAACATGGAAAGCAAACTGTGTAAAAGTAATTTACATTGCTCCCTCCAATGTACATTACACCTTGCACTCCTGTATGGCAAACTTTGTTTGCCATTGTGTTGCCTTTAGGTTTTATCATGCAAGTCCTCGAAGTTTAATCAGAATTTCTCACAAAGGGTTTGCAGGATCTGGCCCTTACTTAGCGCCTTCTGGAATTGTCTCATCTTTATTTTTTATGGTCCTAACCAGCTAAAAAATGACATCACATTCCCAGCAAATGTTGGGATTTACTTCCTTTACTTACTACTCTGCCCTTCTTCTAGGTCATTAATACAGTGAATGATAATAGACCTAGTACAACCTATAGGGTGCTCTTCTTTTAACCTTTTCCTCTGATGAAAACTTTCCCTGATGAGAATTTGCACTCTTTGCTTAACAGTTTTTAATTCATAGTAGGACTTTGCATCTCACCTACTCCTGGGGGAATTCTGTGCCAAAAAATAAAATACTGTATACAATATTTTAAAATTCTACAAAAATCTGAAAATTTTATTTGTCAAAATAGCAGTACATAATCATACCAGTTTCAATTATTTTGGTAATTTATTTCAAAATACCTTTCACCAAGTATGTCTGTAACAATACAGACACACACAAAAATTCTCCCAGGAGTAGAGAGTTAAAGAAACCCCTATGACAACCTAATTCCTGTTTCTCTGCCTCCTGTCCCCCAAAGATCAGCTGTTGCCTCCCCCGCAGCCAATACACCCAAACTCCCCACCCCCCTCCAGAGCCCAGGTGTGGGGCTCCCCCTTGCCGAGATACCCAACCCCTCCCTCCCAGAGCCCAGCCACAGGGCCCCTACCGCTGAGACACCTGCCCCCCACCCCCCAAGCCCAGACACCCATCCCCGCTCTCCCCGCAGAACCCAGGGCTCCAGAAGGAGAAACAGCCTGCTGCTCGGTCCCAGGCTTGTGTGGAGTTTCCTGCGCACTGCCAACTCCTTCCCTCAGGGGGTGCGGGGAAGCGCAGCCACTGGGAACTCTCTACTCTGTCCTCCCCATCCCCTGCAGTGTCTTCTATGTGCAAGCTGGGCTCTGCCAGGTCCAGTGGCCCCTAGTGGAGGCCAGCAGCACTGCAGCCCATTTTTGTGGGGGAAAGGTAATTCACTGCAAAAACATTCATTTCTGCAAAATTCTGCATTTTGCAGTGGCGCAGAATTCCGCCAGGAATAGTCTCACCCCATGATTACCAGGTTTTCTTAATAGCTTCTTGTGAGGGACTTTAATAAAAGCCCTTTAAGAATCTAAATAAATTATAGTATCTCTACCAATTCTCCATTTTCTGCTATTTTAACTTTTCGAAGAATTCTAATATATTAGAGAGAGAGAATTTACACTTACAGAAGCTATGTGGTTTGTGTCTATCATATAATATTCAGGTGCTTTATAATGACATCTTTAATGATTTTCTCAACCATTTTTCTCGTTACTTAAATAAGGGTCATCCGTCTATAATTCCTAGGATCATCCTTAGCACTTTTTTAAAAGTAAGAACACTGGCTAATCTCCAGTATTCCGATATAGTTGCTGTAATGATAAATCATTCCTTTTTTTGTTCATAGCTCAGTCTTTAGTTTATTCCAAACTCAGGAGGTAGGCACCCACTGTAGGAGAGACCAATGCAAAGAAATTATTTAGTGTCTCTGCAATTTTCTCATGTTCTTTGATTGCCTCCTGAGTATCTTTGTGGTCTAGTAGGCTTATTAGATCTTCAATATATTTCCTACTTCTCACATACTTCTGTAGAAGAAATCACTGTGTTTTTGTCTGTTTGTCCTTTTCATTTCCTCCCATCCCTCTAGGACTCCATCTTTCCTACCAAAGTTTATGTTCCATTCTACTAGCACTACTTGGGCTGAATTTCCTTTTATAAAGGCTACTTCTTTGGCTGGAATAATCATTTGCACCTTTTCATTTAACCACAGCGTTTCATTTTTCTCTATTTTTCTTCCTTTTCCCCTCTTGGGTATCAGACAAGCCTTATAATTTTGTGTAAGATGTTATCTTTATTCATAAAAATGTTTAATCCTTATTCAATTTTACTAAGCTGTTTGGTTGAATAATATTGTGCAGCTCTGAGTTCCACTGATTATTTTTTAACTTTCTAGGCCAGATCCTCACACAGTGTAAAAACAGTGTTGCTCCATCACAGCCAATGGAGCAATGCCACTTTCCCCCCGCTGAGGAGTAGTTCTTTCTATGCAGATTCTATAGATTATATTATTTCCTAACTTTTTGTTTCAGGCTCTTTCCAATTAGTTTCCTCGCTGCTCTATTCCAGTATGTTCGTTCATTCCTGTTCCCTAAAATCCCCCTTCTTGATTGTAGGCATCAAAGTAACATTAATAGCTTACATGTACATAGAACCTTTAATCTAGAAGCATCCCAAAGAGCTTTCTTTGATGTGAATCATCCATGAGGAGGAGGAGGAGTTACAGTAGCTGTTTACCAGCAAACAAAATGCTACACAATAGTTTATGAGAGGAAGTGAAAAAGAATACCTTCTCCAACCGAAACTGAAGGGAGACTTTAGGCAGGCAAAATATAATTATCCTTTCTGGAACTGGGACAGACATCACATGGTAAATGGCTGTTCTCATGAAAATAGTGACACAGGATAGTTACCATAACATTGGTCAAAATCTTGAGTATATATCTCACTCAAAATGCCACAGGTGAAATCCTCACTCCTGTCCCAACCCCTTTACACAAGGTAAAAGGGTTGGATTGGCATAAAGGGGCTCTAAAATCCATGGCTGAGGTTGGGTGAGGATGTCCCCTGTGCAGGAGACAGTTGTATGGCTGACCTCTGAGAACCCCCTGGCAGAGGCACAGCACAGAATCTCACCCAGCATCTTTACTAGCACAATTTGCATCCCTATGCTTAGGTATTGGCTCAATATCAATTTATCTTAGGCACCTGCACAGCACACTACAGCCTAGTATCTAAGTGCAATACTTATCAAGAGGGTACAGTGTCACCAACTCAACCACCAACAATACTTGCTGCAGCAACCTGTAGTCTTGGAAATCTCCCGCTCAAATACTGACCTGCCTCACCCTTAATTTCAAAATCTTGTGTTTTACTCAGGACCAAATCAAAAGTAGACTCTTCTCAGGAATGCTCCGAGAATAAACTGTTCCAAGAAGTAATTATTTATGGTATTGACATTTTTTTCCTGCAAACTATGTCCCAATATAATTTTCTATCTATTTATATTTGAATAGCTTATTATTATAGTTCTCGCAGATTCTGATCACTCCCTAACCTCTGCATTTGCTATCACTGCTCTGATCTAAAGACTGACAGCATCTCTCCTACTGCTGTAGCTTTATTCCTATGGCATAGGCTTTTTAATCCAGCCAGATTCGACTTTATAGTCAGGGCCCTACCAGATTCTACTTTATGGTCCTTCACACGGAGATACTCTTTCAAGAGGGTCTATGGAATTCCTTAAGCACAGCATTACTTCTCTACTTCTATAAACCAACCAGTGTTTCCTATAAAGTTTATTATATCCAGAAATTACAATATTGATCGCTCTCATCCCCCTATGTTTCAGAAAGGCCAATTCAGTCTACACTGGCTACAATGCCAGGTAGAGTGACCAGGCAGTATGTGCGAAAAATAGGGACGGGGTGGGGGAGAATAGGAGCCTATAAAAGAGAAAGCCTCCAATATCAGGACTGTCTCTATAAAATCGGGACATCTGGTCACCCGAATGACGTGTATTCCAGTTCATCTACTCTTCTGTGTCCAAGCTTTTCAATTTATGAAACTGGGATATTTCATTGTCCATCTAAACATGGCAGACCATTTTTATTTGTTAAAACTAAAAGTTAAGATGGTGCTTTGACAAAGCCATTAGGGAAACTAATCCAGTGCCTTTAGCACTATAACTAGTGCTATCTCCAATTCCCAAATTAAAAGATACATTATATATATTGCCAAAAAAAAAAAGCCTTATTTGGTAAAGTATACCTTTACATCTTCCACTCTTTTAATCTACTGCTGCCAGAGTTTCTCTTCAGATGAGACAGAAATATGGGATCCCAAAACTGACTAGTCTGACATGTTCATTTGTTATCTTTGAGAGAATTAAGCCCTACTGTTTAAGAGACCTGCTGAAACCTACTCAGCAACTTGCAGCTAACACAATATCTACACACTGAGAATTATTTTTAAACAGCTTTTAAGTTAAACAAAATGTCAGTCCTTGGGAAGGATGTGGTGAACAACAAACATTTCAATAAGATTTAACAATAAAAAACTGAACAAAGAAAGGCCCTCGCCCTCCCCCAGTCCCCCTGCGCCAAAGCAGAATCAGACAAGAAACTAAGTGAGACATGTTAACAGAGAAGCACTCCAATTAATGTGTTACAGCTCCTTTAAAACAGAGAACAAACGGCACGGCTGCTCATGATACTGGAGGATGCAGAGCAATAATTGTCACTTAGCCACTTAACTCCCTGCTGCATGGCTCACTCACTCATTGTGGTTTATCTCTCAGCCAATTACTGCTGTCATTTGCATTTCAATGTGTGCCATCAGGAACCAGTGCAGAGTCAATAGCGGAACAGGAAATAGAAGCAGAGTAACTTGAGGTTGTCTTAGACAACATTTTATAATTTGGGGGCAGGACTATTCTCTGTATGTAGGCCTCATGATGTTGGGCATATATTTTTCCTTAAGGCAAGTTCAGAAACCTGGCAGAAAGCCAGCTTTTGCCAGATGGGGTAATGCTGATGAAGATTCAAAAACAGGAAATAAAACCAATGGAAAGTAAGTTTAGACTGATAGCTGACAAGACACAGCAGAGGAATTTCTTAGGATGATTTTACAGCTAAGGAAATACATATTACGTAAATGCAGGAGTCCCACTTACGATGCAGCCACTATGATGTTCTTCTGGAATTTTTTACTCAAAGTTCACTTTTCTCAGTCACTTTAACTCTACAACACATGTAGAAAATGTGTACAGCTTGCAACTCTGTTTTCACAGTGCATGTGTCCCTTCTCTATTGTCTTCGCTCTAGAACAGGGGTAGGCAAACTTTTTGGCCCAGGGGCCACATCTGGGTATGGAAATTGTATGGTGGGCTATGAATGCTCACAAAATTGGGGGTTGGGGTGCAGGTGGGGGTGAGGGCTCCGGCTGGGGGTGTGAGCTCTGGGGTGGGGCTGGGGATGAGGGGTTGTGGGTGCAGGAGGGTGCTCCAGGCTGGGACCAAAGAATTTGGAGGGCGGGAGGGGGATCAGGGCTGGGGCAGGGGGTTGGGGCGCAGAAGGGGGGCAAGGGTGCAGGCTCCAGGTGGCGCTTACCTCAAGCAGCTTTGGGAAGCAGCAGCATGTCCCCACTCCGGCTCCTATGCAGAGGTACAGCCAGGCAGCTTTGTGCCCTGCCCTGTCTGCAGGCACTGCCCCTGCAGCTCCCATTGGCTGGGAATGGGGGGGAGGGGGCAGCGTGCGAAGCCCCTTGGCTGCCCCTACACGAGGGGGAACATGCCACTGCTTCTGGGAGCCACGTGGAGCGGGACAAGCCCTGGACCCCACTCCCCAGTGAGAGCTTGAGGGCCGGATGAAAACATCTGAAGAGCCAGATGCGGCCCCTGGGCCGTAGTTTGCCCACCCCTGCTCTAGAAGCACAGTGCAATCACTTGATTTTATATGTTAATACTCAGACATTTTTGCTGAAATTAATACTTGCTAACTGCAGAAATCATAGGCGCCGACGCTGTGGGTACTCCGGGGCTGGAGCACCCACGGGGAAAAATTAGCAGGTGCTTCGCACCCACAGGTAGCCAAGCTCCCCCCTCCTCACCTCCTTCTCCCTTCCCGCCCTGCGTCCCCGCTCCTCCCCCTCCCTCCCACAGCTTCTGCCCCTCCCCCCCCCCGCCTAACAGCTGTTCGGTAGCGCTTAGGACTTTCTGGGAGGGAGCAGGAGGAGCGGGAACTGTACACTCAGGGGAGGAGAAAGAAAAGAGGCAGGGCAGGGGAGGGGGACTTGGGGGAAGGGGCAGGGCTGGGGTGGGAAAAGGCAGGGTGGGGCAGGGACTTTGGGGAAGGAGCGGAATAGGGTTGGGGTGAGTGCAGTGCAAGAGGCGGGTCAAGCATGCACCGGGCAGAGGGGAAGTTGGCGCCTATGGTAGAAATGATTAATGGTTTGTATTGCAGTAGGTTTAAGTCTATGTATTCACAAGGTATCACTGCTGGTGTTTACTACCAAGGTTCAGCCACATTTTAAACAGCTTAGGTTTGTCACAATATTTGGTGTTCAGGGATCAGATTCTTAGTCCTAGCTGACAAGTAATGCTCAGCTTATCAGCATGCTCCCTATAACATTCCATCACCACATGTTGTATAGCAGCCACCCAAGGGGATAGGGAAGACCTGCTGTAGCTGGATCTAATTCAATGTGGTCTCTGAAACTGAAATAAGATTTCTGACTTCTTCAGCCAACAAGAACCAGATGATGTACAGAACAATCAATTTTATTTGCTGACAAGATACATTTCCATGGGTTTTTCCATGAGTGAGAGAAAAACATTTAGTGGGCAATTCAGACTATCCACCCACTATGCACACAGAGCGGGATACAAATAGCTGGCGAAGTGCAAAACAAATTTTACCCTCCTACTTGGGAGTATGTTAAGGAAAGCTGGTTTGTCATTGGCTAACTGCAATCTTCAGGCTATAAACTCCCCACATAATATTTGAAAAGGATTCTGTTCAATGTTTACCTACAAAACTCAGAAACAAAACAAACAAATTCATTGAGGCTTCTTTTTAACTAGTAGTCAGAAAAATGATAGGTGACTTAAATTCACCACGGCACCTAGCCCGTTGCTCCTAATTAAGAAAACCTTATACTTTGATATATATATACACACACACACACACAATCAATTTCAAAAAGCCCTCATAATCTGTCTCTCACAAAGACAGTGCTTAAATAAATGATCCAATGCAGCTCTTAAAAAGCAAGTAGCCAGAGTGCGAACCTCGGTTAATTAAAGGCCAACACAAAAGTAACTTACCCTTCCTTTTGTCTCTTTTTAAGTGTTTTTAAATGCTTTTTTTGGCTGACCAAATTACTTGAAACTCTCTATATTAATAAGCTGATCAGTTACTGGCTCCCTGTCTGTTAAACTGAGCCAACAAACTGCTCTTTTTCTTTTGTCTCCAAGCCAAAGGAAACTTTATGCAGAATGAAATCTCTCCCTCCCCCTACAGTGAATCACAACACAATGGTGATTTGGAATCCTGCCATGTATCACTAGGAACAAAAAAATGCTAAGCCAAACAACAAGTCAGGATTTGAAGCAAGGACTCTGAAACAAGAAACTCCCTTCATCACAGTCTATAGATCTACTGACTAGGGCCTTTACCCTAAACACCACCACTGTGCAAGGTACTGCTACTCTTCTGTATACCAGCTAAAGTTGCGCTTCGCTGGGTTCATGTGCTTTCACAATTATATATTACAGTTCACTATGCTACAAAATGGAACAAAATCTTTTGTTCTTTGATTTACCAGTCCACATCTGCCAAACTTATATACAGTACTCCTGGGGAAATTCTGTGCCACTGCACGTGCGCAGAATTCATGTCCCCCACAGATGTCTTTGCTTCCCTGCAGAAAAATGACTTTCTGACAGCGAAGCAAAGGGAAGCTGCAAGAGTGGCCATGCACCCTTCTCTAGCAGGGCAAGTACATCGTTTTGGGCACCCGGAGGAGAGGTAAATCACCACAGGGCTGGTGGCTCCTACCCTGTGCTGGGATCAGCTGCTAATCCTTGCTGGGCTGGAGGCGGGGGTGGATGGGACTTCCTCTTCCCCTGCAAGGAGTAGATGGGGCTGGGTCAGACCCATCCCCAGAAACTTCCCTCATCTGCAGGAAGCTCAGCATCCTCCCCAGCTTCTGTCCCCATTGCTCCTCAGCCAAAGGGGGAGGGGTCACTGTACAGAAAGATGCTCCTCCATCTGCGCAACCCCCATGCATTTGGACCCCCCGATACCCAGACCCGCACACCATGCCTCACCCTGTACACCCAGAACTCCTCCCAGCCCTCCATATCCAAACCTCACCCTGCTGAACCTCAACCCCTGCCTCTGGACCCCCACTCCTGCACCCAGACCACTCCCCACTGAGCCCCCTGCACTCAAACCTCCACCCCAACAAGCCCCCCCACCCAGACCTCCACCCCCCACTGAACCCCAACTAGCTGCACCCAAACCCCCACCCCACCAAGCTCCACTCCCCCAGCACCCAGACCCCCTCGCTGAGCCCCCCACACCCAGACCCCCTGCTGAGCCCCAACCTCCTTCACCAGGAACCCCCTGCACAGTCCCATTGCCCCTGTACCAGGAACTCCCCCCAATGAGCCTCTGTGCATCCAGATCCCCCCCACACCTGGATCCCCCCACACTGAACCCCTCCAAACTTGGATCCTGCCTGGTTGAGCCAGTCTGCCCCACACCTGGCACACCGGGGTGGAGGGGTAGGACCCAAGGTGTTTCTGGGGCAGGCCCAGCCCTTACGCTGTGTCAGGGTTGGGTGCAGCCTCACTGCCGAGTCCATGTCCCAGAGGGGGCAGGGCTGCAGGGTGATCTTCCACCTCTGTGTAGCTAGTGGCCTGTGCGCCACACAGTCATCCTGAAGCCTCCACATTTATTTATTGAAAAATAAAACTTGCAGATTTTTAAAATGTCGTGTGCAGAATTTTTAGTTTTTTGGCGCAGAATTCCCTCAGGAGTAATATAGACAGAAATCAAGTCAACTGTGTGCAGTGGAAGTTCTGCAAAAGGAAAGGCAGGTTGAATGACGGCCTGTACAAAAAAGTCCATAGGAATCATCTGGGGTGAATTTGCTGACATTCAGTGCTTATGAAAGTGACAAAGTGATATAACGTGGACTGTAGCCAAGAACTACGCTAGTAGGCTTAAGAATGCTCTGCACACACAGCTCTGCCTATACACCTCAATCCAGACCAGTAATACCCTGTCATTCTTATCCAGAGCAGAGAGCAAGTAGCTTTGTGGTTTTGGGAAGTGCACAACATGATCAGTTGAAACCACATGCATTTCACTTGCAATAATCAAAATTTGAAATCAGTTCACCAGAAATGAAAGTTTAATGCATTAATCCACTACACTCTGCTTCCCAACCCTCTAGATTTTGGAATGTTTCCTACCCCCAGGGGAAGGGGGTAGTGTGACAGTTCAGAGCACCTGGACTCTGTTTGCCAGGCACTTGCAGCCAGCCTTTGCAACCTGGTCCAAAAAGGGGGAGCAGGCTGGAGGTGGATGGGACATGACCAGGGTAGCTAAAGCAGTGCACACCTGAGGCAGTCTATGCCAGATCTGTGGAATCCCAACCACAACTTAAAACTGCCCTTCCCTTGATGAAAGAAAAGGAGTACTTGTGGCACCTTAGAGACTAACAAATTTATTTGAGCATAAGCTTTCGTGAGCTACAACTCACTTCATTGGATGCATTCAGTGGAAAATACAGTGGGGATATTTATATACATAGAGAACATGAAACAATGGGTGTTATCATACACACTGTAAGGAGAGTGATCACTTAAGGTAAGCTATTACCAGCAGGAGAGTGGGGGTGGGGTGGGGGGGGACAACACGGACGGGGACCTTTTGTAGTGATAATCAAGGTGGGCCATTTCCAGCAGTTGACAAGAACGTCTGAGGAACAGTGGGGGGTGGGGGTGGGGGGGAATAAACATGGGGAAATAGTTTTACTTTGTGTAATGACCCATCCACTCCCAGTCTCTATTCAAGCCTAAGTTAATTGTATCCAGTTTGCAAATTAATTCCAATTCAGCAGTCTCTCATTGGAGTCTGTTTTTGAAGTTTTTTTGTTGACGTATTGCCACTTTAGGTCTGTAATCGAGTGACCAGAGAGATTGAAGTGTTCTCCAACTGGTTTTTGAATGTTATAATTCTTGACGTCTGATTTGTGTCCATTTATTCTTTTACGTAGAGACTGTCCAGTTTGACCAATGTACATGGCAGAGGGGCATTGCTGGCACATGATGGCATATATCACATTGGTAGATGTGCAGGTGAACGAGCCTCTGATATTGTGGCTGATGTGATTAGGCCCTATGATGGAATCCCCAAAGCAAAACACCATCTACCCTCCGCAGTACATGACCTTTCTACCAGGGCACAATACCTACCTTCATCCACCAGCATAGGTGAATCACATCTTATATGTAGCTTCCAGTAGGATTTCTCATTAAGTCAGTCTAATTTACTGCCTAGGGTAGCTTGCTAACCTTCACCACCATCTTCACACACTCAGCTACACAATCCACCTTTTATGCAAAGTCTCATAGACTCAGACTATCAGGACACCATGTAGCAGGTGCTATATCTAAACATTGGCTAATCTTGTGGGGGCTAACAGAGACAAAACCTTTGCTGATTAGCACTGATTACTTGCAGCTGAAAGGTGAAATAAAAGCTAGACCTAAATGACGTTGAAACACTGGGCCACTTTGAAGGAGGATACTTGGTACAACTAGTTTCTTTTCTGCCTCTCAAAAGAAGAAAGACAAAGTGCCAAATAGACAAGAAAGACAAAGTGCCAGCTCCCAATTTTCAGATGTATTTATTACATGTAGAATTCCTCTTAGATCTTATGTCCAGCATTAGAATAAGACTGGCAGAATTACAACAAAACACTGTATTCGGGACCAAATACTGTTCTTATAGGGCTTTGATTTCATTTTTGCTTATGAGGGAGCTCTCTCAACACACACAAATGGTGGAGATTGCAAACGTTTCAGGTTGGAGGTTGTATTTCTGCATTTCTTTGGTTACCAATCTAATTAACTCTGACCACTAATTGGATAAACAGCCAAGAGAAACTTGAATATAATTCCCATCCTAAAATTAAGCAATCAGCCAGATTTCTAGAGGTAGCAAGCACTCACAGATCCCATTTACAGTAGAACCTCAGAGTTACGAACTGACCAATAAGCCACACACCTCATTTGGAACCAGAAGTACGCAATCAGGCAGCAGCAGAGACAAAAAAAAGGGGGGGGGGGGCAAATAGTACAGTACAGTACTGTGATAAACAAACTACTAAAAAAAAGGGAAAGCAGCATTTTTCTTCTGCATGGTAAAGTTTCAAAGCTGTATTAAGTCAATGTTCAGTTGTAAACTTTTGAAAGAACAACCATATGTTTTTTCAGTTACTAACAACCTCCATTCCCGAGGTGTTCAAAACTCTGAGGTTCTACCGTACCTAAATGGCAGTTTTGGGTGCTCAGGCCCCCTTAAAAATCAGGCCCTTTGCCTCTGTTTTTGTTTCTCTCCTGGTGTCTCTCCTCTATCTGGGGAATTATTCTGGTCTCCTCCCACATCTTAGAATATTATTGTTGGTTTCCTCCCATTTCATGGTTCACCTACTTCCTCTTCTGCCTGAGGTTCCCACTTTATTTATGTCTTCTGTTCCCTGCTCTGAGTGCCTACTACTGCTCCTTCTCTCACTCCCTTATTGTTCCCCTTCTTCCTACTACCCTCTCTCTATTTACAGTGGAAATGTAACTGCAGCTTTGCAGCTAAACTGGGTCCAGATGGAGGATCTCACAAGGCACCATGACCATACACAACCATCTTCTGGCTATGTGGAGCAGAGCAAAAGGCTGGACTCCTCCATCTATCTGGCAGGAGAAGCAGTTACTGAAACTATTACCCCAGTCCTAGACCCGTAAGGTATGTCTACTCTGAAGTTAAACACCCACGGCTGGCCCATGTCAGCTGACTTGGCCTCATGGGACTCAGGCTAAGGGGCTGTTTAATTGCAGTGTAGACGTTCAGACTGGACCCCCTTGTGAATCCCAGAACCCAGACTCCAGCCCAAGCATCTACACCAGCGGAGGGCAACCTGTGGCCCATGGGCCACATGAGGTTCATCAGGGTAATCGGATTGCAGGTCGCAAGACATTTTGCTGACGTTGACTGTCTGCAGGCACGGCCCCCCACAGCTCCCAGTGGCCGCGGTTTGCCCTTCCCGGCCACTGGGAGCTGCGGGAGGCCGTGCCTGCAGACGGTCAACGTCAGCAAAATGTCTCGCGGCCTGCAATCCGATTACCCCGTGGGCCACAGGTTGCCCATCAATGGTCTACTCCATCATTAAACAGCCCCTGAGCCCAAGCCCTGAAAGACCAAATCAGCTGACACGGGCCAGCTGTGGGTGCTTAATTGCAATGTACACAAACCAATAGAGAGTAAGATGATTGCGGTGGAGCGGAGGTCCCTGGTCAGCAGTGCAATTCCTCCCTTTATAGAGCAGTTCAGATCCTCATCTGCCCAGTTGATTATCCAAAGCACTGAGTGAGGCACTGATTCTGGTTGAAGGGTAGGATTCTCCCTTGTTAGGAGAAGTAGAATTGTGAAGCATACTTTGAAGCTATCTGTGTAACTTTATGACCAAGTTGATAGAAAATTAATGCTCAGAGTCAAACTCACAAGAGTTAAGAAATGCAAAGAAAAGATTTCCTCATTTTCATTTCTGCTTGTTCTTTCTCCTCTTCCCCTTTCAGTGTGCATGTACCTCCTTCCTCCTCCATTTCCACAACATCTATATCTCTGACCCCTTTGCATTTATAGGCATTATGATAAGCATTAGGTGAACCTGAGAAAGTTCAGTTAACCTAATCTGGACATTTCAATCCGCAAAACTTGAATTAAAACCTCAGGAGAACAGCGTCTCTTACAGATATCAGTGATCTATCACAAAAGGAGTTCAGCTGAATAACAGAGAAAGTTTCAGGTCACTTCTTATTTTATCAGGATTAGCTCAGCCATTCCCAATGATCATAGGGCAATTTAACAAATAACTTTACTATAACTAGTATATTAAATATATCTGTAAGTTCAACCCAGTTACCCCATTCTTCTTTTCCCCCTCTCCAGATAATTGCCCTTTTTTAACTCTCTTTTTTGTACAGAGAGAAGAATGATGAGGGCTTAAACCAAGAAGAAAAACAAGCCTGGATGTCTCTACATTTCCACACACACTCCCCAAGTTTTTGGTGTTCAGCCACTGGCCACACTTTTCTTCCTCCTGTTTGTGCTTTGTGGGTGGACCCGCAGAACACAGACCAGCTGCTTCATGGCAATGCACTGACATTATCAAGGCTCGACATATTTCTTGGCCCATTTGTGGAGTACATTGGCCACCGCTTCAATGAAATAGCAATTGCTATGAGTACACATTGTAAAAGTTTCTTATTTTTTATTGTTCCAAAATGCCTAATTAAGCAGAGATAACGCTCCTGTGTTTCCTCAGCTTCTCCCCCACCGGCACTAAGGAAATGAGCTTTTTCCAGCAAATAGAACTTTTTTAGCTTTTAAAAAACAGCCATATATAGTGGACTCACTTGCAGCTGTCACTTGAAATGTAACATGTGAGTATCTTTCATGACAATCTGAGCCTTCCATTAAATACTATATATATGTATGCTGAAATGCATTTCAAAATAATTGCAGCTTTATGATTCTATTTTGAAATACTTTGGTCAAAATATTCAAATATGGGTACCTAAAGTTAGGCCTCTAATCCATATTAGGCACCTAAATGAAAGTCTTTGTTGAGAGAAACACTGAGCTACACGTTGAGTGAGGGGAGAGACAATGGACTGAAAAAGGGTAGCTTGAGGCGCCACAAAATTCATCGTAATCACTACAGCTCAGGCCTTTTCTTCCCTTCTGATATTGCAGCCACAGGAGGTGAATACTCTCTGCTACCAGACTCCCTCCTCATGCACAGCTCCGAGAGCAGAATGATTAATTATCACGGTTATTTATTCATTATTCTCAGTACCACGTGTAAAGAGTCAGGGCAATTCCAAACAGAAAAGAACAAACCGTTCTCTGCCCCAAACAGCACACAATCTGAAGACAGACAGAGGGGAAGGGGAACAACATAAAATTAGAGAGATCCAAAAGGCAATTGGCCCTGTCTCGGTCATACAATATGTTACCACAATGTAGCAGAATATACACTTTACACTTGCTATTATCTGTCAGTTAGTTTGCCACAAGCATCACAGCAGGGGATGCAAAACGAGACAAAGACTGCTAAGTTAGGAGGGGAACAGTTTTACTAGACTTTGGAGGGAGTGGCAAAGGTAAAACTTGATGTAGGGGGCGGGACCTTAACTTGAATTGGAGGGGGATTCCGCGGTAGTTGCTGCCTTTCTGGAACCAGGAAATTCAGGGCCCCACATTCAAAAGCCCAGCCTGCTTTATCATTCTGTATATAACACCACAGGCTTGGTCATTGAAGACTGATCCAGCAACACATTTGCTATGTCAGTACAACCTTATAAGTGTATGTACTGGCTTATCTCTTTGTAAACAAACTAAACTATACTGCGCTAAGTGTGCAGGAAAGTACACTAATCATGAGTGGATGTAAGTTTTTTGGCACTAGAAGCAGCCACTTGGTTTAAGTGGCACATGTCTTAGTATTAAGACTCATACTGAGCAGTTCAAAATGTGACAGGCGAATGACACACACAACTGTCTATATTCACCAGTTTGTACATTGTGATGCAATGTACACAGCTGATTCCAATGTACACAGCTGATTCCAGAGAGTGAAGGAGATGTATTCAGGAGGGAGATCTCAATTTTTTCCCCCTAAAACTGTCTCTGGATACACCCATTTCCAAATGTGTGCTGACCTGCTCTTATGAATGCATAGTCTCTGTAACAGCTAAACCAAAACCCATTCTATCCACCCAAATCAATTAGTCGAATATTGTATTTTAGTGCAGCAAGAGCCAGCCTCAGCTGTATGGAAATCGTGTACGTAAGTACAGCGACTTAGGCAAATATGTCATTGCTCTTAGACATAAGATTTCATTACATAAAGCCAGCCCATTGAAAGTAAATGTTAGAGAGGAGAGGGGAAGGGAGACTTTCAGTAGAGAAAAAAGCCTGTGAGATCCACAATAATTGATTCTTCATTCACAGTGAGCCAGGAAATACAGCTCACACCCAAACACAGACACTCCTTCATGGCAGACAAGCATCCTGATGGTTGCTGGCTTTGTTGTAACAACAGGAAACCTCCCCCTCCCCACTAGGCACTACTGGATTGTCTGAGGCAGTCACTAACTGAGGCTTTTGCTCTCCTGTCCGAGCCCCTGACTACCAGTTACGGGACTAAGAAACAACTCAGAAATGCATCATCTATCAACCACAACACAAATATCTTTTTGATTCAGAAGGACTGAAAGGGATCAAGACATTTTTTAAAAAGCGTGTTTTTAACCTAACACATAGTATAATGCAAAAGCAGTTAACATGGCTTTCTTCTTTACAGTAATACACATTCATGTACAGTATTAGCAACTGCAATAACCATGTCACTGTTGTAGCCTGTTTGTACAAGGATTAATGTTAAACTGGATGCTCATTAATTATTGAGGTCCAGTAACAAGTATTATATTTGAAAACCTGAGAGTAGAGTAAGTGCAGCTTTATTTTTTTATTTTTGTTCTGTTCATGACTAAACAGCTTTTGAGAATCAGGGGACCTTAAATTTTCCAGGCAACTTAAGATGTGGAAAAACATTGCTAATCTTTAAAAGCAATTTAAAGCAATACACGAGCAAGCTAATAAAAGACTACAGCACAAAATTTGAGAGGGACATTTTTATACAGAGCATTAGCACGGGTCAGTATTGTGAGCAGACCCTTTTAAACAAGAATATACAAAACCAGGGAGGTCTGTGATTCTGCAGTGAACTGCTAACTCAGTCAGGATCCATATCGCTTAGAAAGATGTAATCTGTATTGTCCATTTCCCTCCTCCTCCTCTCTGCATGAGTACAGATGTTCAAATCTTACAGCTAACCCTCAGCAATGGATAATGAGGTAATAACTCTGCTCAGACTAAAGGCTCTGTGCTTACCTTCACATTAACTTCCAAACTACATTATCAGATTCACCATACCAGAAACAAAATTTGAGTTCACCAGCCAGACCATCCTGTTGGTCAGGAAATGGTTCTAACAGCTACATTTCTGCATAGTTTTTTACCCTTCGAAGTTGCGTACAGTTACTGTAAACTTATGCATCAAACCACCTCCACATTCTAGCTTTGAATAAAAAACACACACACCATAGACTATTCCTGAATACTAATGCCGAAACTACTACAAATGCTAATTTGGCACCAACAGCCTATGATTAAAAAAACAATAAAGGACCTGAAGTACAAGAATTAAGGCATCATTGTAAAACACCCTCTCTTTTTCTTACCCAAAAGGACACTTACATTTATTTTTTGCTTTTGAAGATTTTAGAGTTGCAGTGCCTTACATGAGATGTTAATCCAACACCCTTTTTGTTTTTTCCTGGTCTCTCTCTGAAGGGACATTAAGGATCCCTAGCACTCTGGAAAAGAGCAGGGGGTCAGCCTGGTGTCTCAGTTAAAACTCCCCATTACAATAAACGGATTTTAATGTCCTAGGCAGTAGCTGAGACCTAATAGTTTCTTGGTGTCCCTGTTCAGTTACTGAATTATTGGAACTTAAAATTCAGCATTCTGTAAAGAACTTTAGGATACTCTGAATGCCTATGATAATTCAATAAATAATACATGTGCCCTTTTATAACACTGCCCAGTCAAGGTTTTGAGATCTCAAAACATTTTATAAACATCAATGAATTAATCTTCACAGTGCTTGTTTTAATCACAATTTCACAGACTGGGAAACTCAGGCACAGCGTGGTTAAGTAACTTCCTGAAGGTCAGACACCAACTCAGTGACAAAGCTGGAAATAGAATCCTTACTGCTCAATTCCCTTCCATGTGCTCTCAAAACCAGACAATATTCCCTCACAATACTATATAAAACCACATTCTATTCTAATCTCCCATTTCTGCACGATGTCTAGCCCACACAATATATTTCATCAAAAGAGTGAAAAGGCAGATAAAAAATAACCTTGGAGAACATACTAGCCAAGATTAAAAGAAAGAAAAGATAAAATAGGTATCTCCCATGTAGGGTCTGGAGGAGTTTTGCACATCAACCAGCCATATGCTAAACTAACTTAATAAAGGACCCACCTCTCCCTCCTCCACCCCCCCTCACACACAACGTTCGCTCCTCCAAAACACTAGGAACTTTAGGATAAGGACTAAAATAAATATGCTTGTTCAAGGAATTTCTCTGCAACCCAACAGTGGTTTCTGTGGGTAACAATCAGACACCAGAAATACTAAGGATCTAGTAGGTCATAGTGTCCATTCTTCTACCAGTGCAGGGTTGTTCCTGCTAGATCTTTTTATTTTTCTGCTTGCAAAGTCAAGTATTTATGATGTACCGTAAATATCTGTCTGCATTAATAGTTTAATGGGCAGATTTATATGTGAACACCTGGCTAGTGGAAAGATGCTTATGGGGAACAGAGTGAAAAACAAAAGTTCTTCCTGTTGTCAGTCAAAAGAGTTGTAAGAGATGTGCAATGTAAAATCCCAATGATGCATCAATAGAGGCATCTAAAACTGGGTTTGGGAGTCCTGAGAAACAGAACTCTAGATTAGAAAGCACCTAGCCATGCAATTCAGAATCAGTTTCTATCATTTGACAATTATTCGCCCATCAGATTAGTCATAGTTTTCAAATGATAAAAATGGATACTTAATTGCTTGGCTGGGTGTTTTGTAATCCACAGTTCAATGCCTCAAGACTCCTGAACCCAGTTTTAGATCCTTGATTGATGTACCACTGGGTTTATATTGGGATGTTGCAAAAGAAGATATAATTAGCTGATAACACAAATGTGACCCTTATTCAAGTACAAACTGAAGACCACTCTTTAAAAAGCTGCCTTTATTCAAGCCTATATTTTCTAGCAGTTTTAGCATCTAATACTTGCTGAGGAAGAGAGTTCTGATTGCTTTCTTTTCACTAATATTTTCCATGCTTTCCTATACTGTATATGGCGAGACTTGCCCTGTTTCCACGCAGGAAGGACTAGATGACAGTTAGTCCTGCTATGAGTCGTTATGTCTCTTGTGCTACTACCTCTGAGGCCTGGTCTACACTACGAGTTTATGTCGGATTTAGCAGCGTTAAATCGAATTAACCCTGCAACCGTCCACACAACGAAGCCATTTTTTCTGACATAAAGGGCTCTTAAAACCGATTTCTGTACTCCTCCCCAACGAGGGGATTAGCGCTGAAATCGACATCATCATTTTGAATTAGGGTTACTGTGGATGCAAAATTCGAAGGTATTGGCCTCCAGAAGCTATCCCACAGTGCACCATTGTGACCGCTCTGGACAGCACTCTGAACTCGGGTGTACTGGCCAGGTGTACAGGAAAAGCCCCGGGAACTTTTGATTCTCATTTCCTGTTTGGCCAGGCGAGCTCATCAGCACAGGTGACCATGCAGTTCCAGAATCGAAAAAGAGCTCCAGCATGGACCAAACGGGAGGTACTGGATCTGATCGCTGTATGGGGAGAGGAATCCGTGCTATCAGAACTACGTTCCAAAAGACGAAATGCCAAAACATTTCAAAAATCTCTGAGGCCATGAGGGACAGAGGCTACAGCAGGAACGCAGCACAGTGCCGCGTGAAACTTAAGGAGCTCAGACAAGTGTACCAGAAAACCAAAGAATCAGACATGCCGCTTCTACACTGAGCTGCATGCAATTCCAGGGCGGGCCGCCACCACTACCCCACTCCTGTCCGTGGACTCCGATGATGGGATACTCTCCGCCATGGCTGAGGATTTTGCGGACGGGCAAGAGGAGGAGGAGGAGGAGGAACTTGAGGAGAGCACACAGCACACCATTCTCCCCCACAGCCAGGATCTTTTTATTACCCTGACTGAAATACCCTCCCAACCCAACGAAGCCGGATAAGGGACTTCTGGTGAGTGTACCTTTTTAAATATAATACATGTTATAAAAGCAAGTGTTTTTTAATGATTAAGTAGCCCTGAGGACTTGGGATGCATTCATGGCCAGTACAGCTACTGGAAAAGTCTGTTAACGTGTCTGGGGATGGAGCAGAAATCCTCCAGGGACATCTCCATGAAGCTCTCCTGGAGGTACTCTAAAAGCTTTTGTAGAAGGTTTCTGAGGAGAGCAGCCTTATTCCATCCTCCATGGTAGGACACTTTACCACGCCATGCTAGTAGCAAGTAATCTGGTATCATTGCATAACAAAGCCTGACAGAGTATGGTCTTGGTGTTTGCTGACATTCAAGCAACATCCGTTCTTTATCTCTCTGTGTTATCCTCAGGAGAGTGATATTGTTCATGGTAACCTGGTTGAAATAGGGGAATTTAATTAAAGGGGACATTCAGAGGTGGCTGTTCCTACTGAGCTGTTTGCCTGTGGCTGAAAAGAAATGCTCCCTGCAGTTAGCCTCGCAGTGGGGGTGGGGGGGCCATTGGCGCTGAGTTGTTCGCATTTGGCTAGCAGGGATCTTCCCTGATACCAGCCAGGCAGTGGGGTGAGGGATAAAGCAATCATCCCAGACAATTGGAGGGGAGGGGGGTTAGTTTGGTTTCTGCTGCTGCACGTTAACAGGAAAACCGCAGCACTAAATGGCCAACTCAATGTGCTTTGTTTGGTATGGGAGTGGAGGGTGCTGCTGTTATGAAGGTTGCAGAAGCCAAAAGACTATGGCTTACCAGGCCGCCTGCAGACCGAATTCTGTTGCCCAGCACTGTGTGTGTGATCTCTAACACCAAAGCCGCAGGCACTCAATATAAGATGCAAAATGCGACCTTGTACCAAAATCACATGTGCTATGTAATGTGAATAGTGTTGTTCACCGTGAAAGAGTATAGCCATGTTCTGTAAAATGTATCTTTTTAAATACTTCACTCCCTTTTTTCTCTCCAGCAGCTGCAAATGTTTCAAGCCTCCCTCCTCCATCCCAAAGGCTATCTCAGATAAGGCAGCGAAAAAAAACGCACTCACGATGAAATGTTCTCTGAGCTCATGCAGTCGTCCGGCACTGACAGAGCTCAGCAGAATGTGTGGAGGGACACAATAGCAGAGTACAGGACGGTGGCTGATGAAAGTGAGGAGAGGTGGCAGCAGGAAGATCAGAGGAGGCAGGATGCAACGCTGGGGCTACTGCAGGATCAAACGGACACGCTCTGGTGTCGGGTGGAGGTTCATGAACGGCAGCTGGATCACAGACTGCCGCTGCAGCTCCTGTTTAACTGCCCTCCTTCCTCCCCAAGTTCCATAGCCTCCTCACCCAGACGCCCAAGAATGCGGGGTGAGGAGAGGCTCCAGGCACCCAACCACTACCCCCCAGTGGACAGCCCAAGCAACAGAAGGCTGTCACTCAAGAAGTTTTAAAGTGGCCTTTTCCTTCGCTCCTACCCTCCTCCCAGACCCCACCTGGGCTACCTTGTGAGTTATCTCCCTATTTTTATAATCAATTAATAAAGAATACATGTTTTTTAAACGATAGTGACTTTATTTCCTTTGCAAGCAAGCTGTGATCGAAGAGGGGAGGGCGGGTGGCATACAGGGAATTTAGAGGCAATCAAGGGGGTGTGTTTTCATCAAGGACAAACAAACAGAAGTGTCACACAGTACCATGGCCAGTCATGAAACTGGTTTTCAAAACTTCTCTGATGCGCAGCACTTCCTGCTGTGCTCTTCTAACCGCCCTGGTGTCTGGCTGCATGTATTCAGCGGCCAGGCGATTTGCCTTAACTTCCCACCCCATCATAAACATCTCCCCCTTACTCTCACAGAGATTGTGGAGCACACAACAAGCAGCAAAAATATGGGAATATTGGTTTCGCTGAGGTCTGAGTGAGTCAGTAAACTGCGCCAGCGACCCTTTAAACATCCAAATGCACACTCTACCACCATTCTGCACTTGCTCTGCCTATAGTTGTACAGCTCCTGACTACTCTCCAGGGTGCCTGTGTACGGCTTCATGAGCCAGGACATTAAGGGGTAGACTGGGTCTCCAAGGATAACTATAGGCATTTCAACATCCCCAACAGTTATTTTCTGGTCTGGGAAGTAAATCCCTTCCTGCAGCAGTTTAAACAGACCAGAGTTCCTGAAGATGCAAGCTTCATGAACATTTACTGGCCATCCCACGTTGATGTTGGTGAAACGTCCCTTGTGATCCACCAGTGCTTGCAGCACCATTGAAAAGTACCCCTTGCGGTTTATGTACTGGTTGCCCTGGTGGTCCAGTCCCAAGATAGGGATATGCGTTTGTCTATTGCCCCACCACAGTTAGGGATTCCCATTGCAGCAAAGCCATCCACTATGACCTGCACATTTCCCAGAGTCACTGATGACTGCGTTGGCTACTTGCATCACAGCAACCCCCACAGTAGATTTGCCCACTCCTATTTCCGACCGACCAGTAGCTGTCTGGTGTTGCAAGCTTCCACAGGGCTATCGCCACTCGCCTCTCAGCTGTGAGGGCTGCTCTCATCTTGGTATTCTTGCACTTCAGGGCAGGGGAAAGCAAGTCACAATGAAAGTGCCCTTATGCATGCGAAAGTTTCGCAGCTACTGGGAATCATCCCAGACCTGCAACACTATGTGGTCCCACCAGTCTGTGCTTGTTTCTCGGGCCCAGAATTGGCATTCCACGGCATAAGCTTGCCCCAGTAACACCATAATCTCCAAATTGCTGGGGACCGCGGTTTTAGAGAAATCTGTGTTCATGTTCTCATCACCGCGCTGCAGTCGCCTCCTCCCCTGGCTTTTCAGGTGCTGTTTCTGCATAAACTGCACAATAATGCACGAGGTGTTTACAATGGTCGTAACTGCTGTGGTGAGCTGAACAGGCTCCATGCTTCCCATGCTATGGTGTCTGCTCGGGCAATCCAGGGAAAAGGGCACGGAATGATTGTCTGCTGTTGCTTTCACGGAGGGAGGGAGGGTTGACTGACAACATTTACCCATAACCACCCGCAACAAATTTTTGGCCCCATCAGGCATGGGAGCTCAGCCCAGAATTCCAGTGGGCAGCGGGGACTGCGGGATAGCTACCCACAGTGCACCGCTCAGAATGTTGACGCTTGCCACGGTACTGTGGACACACACCACCGAATTAATGTGCTTAGTGTGGACGCATGCACTCTACTTTATACAATCTGTTCCCAAAAATCGACTTCTGTAAAATCGGAGTACTTTCGTAGCGTAGACATGGCCTCAGAGACTAAACCTCTTTCCCCCTCATCTTGTTTCTAGCAGTCGATTTCACCATCTGCTGTCTAGTAGAGCAGCTGAAATGTATGATATATCTCTGGAGAGTAAGTCACTCTGTACACTCTTTAAAGCAGTGTTGATTTTTCTACCTACGTATTTGCATAAAGATATATTCTTAGTGGATCACAACATCGAAGTTGTGGACACGGTCCCAAAAGCATACTCCGAGGTAATATATACCATATTACTTCAAAATATGAGAAAGAACCCATGTATGCATCTCAGAACATGAAAAACTACTGAGACCAAAACCGTCAGATTAATTTAATGGAACCCACAACAAAATTCTTGCAAAGACTAATGTATTGTGCCAGGAAATGACATCAAACCTGAATACAGTAAAGTTTAACTTTTCTACCATCATTATTATTCTCGTTATTATTATAACCACTTGTGAAGAGTGTCTCTCTCATCAGAGCACAAAGGCAGGTCACTACCTAGTGTAAGGAAGCAGTACTTAGCAAAATTACAGAGATTTAGCTCTGACATTAAATTAGTTCATCTAAATTCCAGAAGCTGGAAAGGTATGGAGGGGGTGATGAAAAATAATTTATTTTTGATCATCATGCAAGAGACTAGAAAACCTATTAAATATGCAACTGCTCCGAATAAGAGACAAAGTTATAGCAGTTCTGACAGGCATTTGCTTTAAGACATTGTGACTTTAAAAACAGGCTGCTTTACAACATAAGTTTTGGTCTCCTATGTACTCCTTCAACATTTCCACATTAGGTCAACTTTCTCTGGGTGATTATAGTACTGTACATCAGTACTATGTAAAGGTAAGAGACCCATCTTTTCTCACAGCAGCAGTGTGTTCTGATGTTGTATGGTCTGATCCAGCTGTCAGCTTGAAGGTATTTTGTCCTTCTTTACATTTCAGCATGATACTATTATGTTCTCTCAGCCATTTTCCCAAAGTTGAAATAATTATAAAAACAGACAATGAATTTATTTGGCAGTTTCTTTCTTTCAAAATATATTTTTCCCTTACAAAAAAGGAAAAATTCTAACGAACAATTTCTAAGCTACCAAATGCTTCTACAAAAAACTGGCTAGCTCTCCTCCACCTGATCCTATAAACACTGCTGGCATTTTTTTCCTCCCAGTGCCTCTAACATATTTTCACTTAGCACCAGTTTGATGTATAAGATCTGACAGCTAGGCAGTTATAGGCCACCTGCATCACTGTCGCCATGACAACAATGAA
The DNA here is from genome assembly GCF_965152275.1 of Natator depressus. NCBI lineage: Eukaryota > Metazoa > Chordata > Testudines > Cheloniidae > Natator > Natator depressus. The sequence continues at coordinate 51,602,359 of NC_134237.1, forward strand.
AGACAATCCATGATCCCATGCCCTGGTCACACGTTTCAATACAGCTTATCTGTCCAAAGCCACAGAGTCTAATGGAAGAGAGTAATTACAATCTTCCATTCATTATCAAAATTCTCACCATATAATGCTCTTCAAAATTATTTTATTCCTCTCACATGGCTGCTTTGCAAAAAAAAAAAAAAAAAAGAAGAAGAAGAAACCTTAAGAAAGTGTGGGGAGGGGGGAAGAGGAGAGAAAAGGGAGACTGTGACTGGTATAAAAATGTAGCAGAATGTGAGCGAACTGTCCCCTTGCAGTGTTAAAGGACTAATCAGAAGCAGAGGAATGTACCAACCACTAAGAGGGATAAATTAAATTCTCTCTCTTATTCATAGATCATCACTCATGATTCTTTTGGGTTTGGCTGCCAGGGAGAAGAGAGAATATCAGCTGCCTCTTCTTTCTCCTCCCCTTCCTGGGTAACGCCTCCCTATGAAAACTGAACAATCACAGTACTGTACAGTGCAGCAGCAGCCCTCCACTGAGCAGCCTGGCTGTTCAAACAAACTATATTGTCACTATGAACAGAATCCTGAAAATCTGTACCAAGAGATGGCTAGGTGGCAAAATCCCCAAAAGGCCCTGGCTATCCTCTCATTCTTAATACCTTGGCCTTTTAAATGAGGATACATACTCCTATGTGTATCCTTCCTGACCACCCTTGGGACATCATGCCCCACAGACTTCACAGCATGCATGTGCCACAGGGAAACATTACAAGACACTACTCCTTTGTCCATAGATCCACACACAGTTCTGGGAGGTCCAGAAAGAAAGCTCTGCCCCAGTGAAGGCTTTAACGGAATATTGGTCTCAGTTCCTCATCTGGAAAAGGGGAGATAATAATGCTTCTCTACCTCACAGGTGTGAGAGGGTAAATACATTAAAGATGTATATTCTTATATTTAGAGGAGGCTGATAAATAATAAAATTAAGAACTGAAAACTGAATGAATAAAAGCAAAATTAAGCTGATAAAGTTGCTCTTTAGAATCAAAATAACTGAAAAGAAGAATATTGTGTGAATAAAACCCTGATCCTGCAGCAAGCTCCACATGGGTGCAAGCACTCTCTTGCATGGACCACACTGCAACATAAGGGGCATAAGCAGAAGGGAAGAATGAATTTCCCTGTTGCTGTTACTATCCATTACCCACTCCTCCTACATAAAGCAGCACATTACCATCTACCAGTCAAAATTCCAAAGCCCTCTATTCCACAGTCAGACATATCACTTCGATCAGTGAAACGTCTCCTTTCCAATAATAAGCTAACGGATAAACAAGAACACTTTATTAGCCTCTTTCATCCAAGGGTACCAAAGCACTTCACACTCATTAGTTAATTAAAACTTGAGACACCCCAATGCGGTCAGTGTCATTAATATTACAACTGTGCCCATTTTACAGATAGCTTTTAGCCACCAGTTTAGGATCACATTGTCAGCTAGTGACAGAGCTGGGAACAGAGTCCAGGAGTCCTAACACCCAGCTCCAGAGCAGCAAGTTAAAACATAAAATTCAAGGAGTTACAATACCTGCATATCTTATATAAAACCACAACATTTAAGGGACTCTGAAGCAGTTGAACAGGATCTTTCACCTGAAAGGGGGAGATTTTCCCCACCATTCATGACAGGATTACCTCAAACATAAGTGAAGTTATATTTGTGCTTTAGCAGGTCTCTTCTCACGTGAACTAAATAAAATATAACAACAACAACAACAACAATAACTTAAATAGCATCTTTATATTTATAAAGTGTCTTTTATCCCAAAGCCCTTTACAAACTTTACATGTGTAAGGGTCATACTACCCACCATTGAAGTACAGCGACCTCAAGAGTTGTTCCACACCATAAAACTACACAGCAGTTCAGGGCCAACAGTGAAGAACACCATATCCAACTGAAAATGTAGGGGGACTTTTAGGTAAACAAAATATAGTGACAAAAATTGGATTTGAGCCAAGACATCAGGACTCTCGAGAAACATGTCATGGGATCTTTGATCTTTAATGACAAGTGGTCAAAAACTTGGTTTCATGTCTCATTCAAAAGACCGGACCAGACTGTCAACTGGTATAAATCAGCATTGCTCCACTGACTTCAAAAGATCTAGGCTGATTTACACCAGCTGAGAATCTGGCCTGTAGCAGCATAGTGCCCCCTACCATTCAACTCTGGCATTGGTTCAGTATTATCTCAAAGGGAAGAGTGCCACCTACAGCACTGCCAACAACACTTCCTGTAGCACCATGGGTTTCCCCTGGTGGTCTCCCACTGAAGAACTAACCAGGTCCAGCTACTTAAAATGAGAGGTTGTCAATTCTTACAAGTTAAGGTGGTATGATCGCAGACTATGCCCTTAATCCATTTGTCACTTTAAATATACAGAAGTACAGTCTCTCAGAAAGAATAGATTTTGTGCTATTAATTCCTATAAACTTTCCAGCCTGTGTTATTCTTCCCTAGTAATGAACTTGAATATTAGAGTACAATTGATACGAAGAAAATTCCATTTGTTAAGAGAACAAAATACCTGTTATCTTTCTATTCTGTTCAGGAAAACAGTGTCAAACCTGTCAAAATTTTTGCACTAGAGATCAGTCCCTACTCCAAAATTTCTCCACCTCCTGCCCTAATTTTTGCCCCTTGTGTACATCCAAAATATCTATTCACTAGTTATGCAAAGACAGTTATTTTCACTGTCGTGAAATTGCGGCTTGTACTTGTTTTGGAGTTCCTGTACATTTAATAGTCTGACCTCCAAAAATGTATTAGAAGTGGAGTACAACTTCCTGTTTTTAATCCTTTTAAACCACTAATAATTCATACACTAGACACATAGCCAGTATCTCTCTCTCTCTCAAAGTATTCTAACTGGATCCGTCTATGATAATCTAAGGAATTCAAGGCAAAAGCCTCTTGTGGAATGCAAAGAATAGACACAGAAAAATCCTAAAGGAAGAGAAGGAAGCTGGGCTGAATCTGACAGGACAGCCACCATTCTTCATGCTATGACATATAAATGAAAAGCTAATTTACAACCATACATACTGCAGAAATTAAAAGTAGATTTCAGAACAGCACACATGTTTCTTTAAAGTAAGAAGTAAGTTTCTTCAACAGTTTCTTCAAAGTAAGGCTAAATTCTTCTCTCCTACCCATACTGCAAATGAATTCTCCATAGAATTTTGCCCCCATTTTCCCAGGTATTTTTTAAAAATTATTATTAAAAAGACAAACATATGATTGCAAATTGTGCTCCATGTTGAGGACAACAAAGAAGTAAAGATTAGAGCTAGGTTTGATCAAAAATTCTCTAACACGAATTTCACAAGGTATACACTGGCTATATCCCCAGCACCTACAATCAGAAAAGAGTGAAATCAGAATTAATTTCTCATAGCTTTAAAAGAAAGAATCTCTCATTCATATTAAGTCACAGTATTCCTTGCAATGGGGTCACTTTTGCCTGGTGCGGACCCCTCTGGCCCTGATCCAGCAGAGCATTTAAGCAATCTCACTTAAGTCTCATATGTAAGCAGAGAACGGGTATACAGGGAAACACAAAGCCACACCTATTAAGGGACTGCACTTGGAAGCCTGCTGGGGGAGTACCTATGCAGGAATATCTGCACCGCCCAATTTTGCATCACAGACAGGATCTGTGCATGAGTCCTGCATAGTCAAGAACGAAAGGTCACACTGAAAGCAGGCCAAGGAATGGTCACAGATCCATCTTTACAGAAATCCAGCCATCCCAGTACACTGTACATCTGGAATAGTGGCCACAGGGGGCTCTGCACCCACCATGAATCTTGAACCTAAGTCAGGAGAGAGGATTTCACCTCCTCAGTGTTTCCACATTCTATGTGCATAGAATCTAAATATTCAGCTTTGTGTACATGAAGCCGATTTCACTCTAAATCCTTTACTTAGCCACTACAACTACATCTTAAATTGTTAGCTAGCATTTAGTTCTTTACCCAACTGTTATAGCAGAGGGGAAAAAAAATGGACAGCAACTAGGATGTTTTTGTTTGCGTCTGTTGCATAGCCAGGACTGCTCAAGATTTTACACTACAGCTCAGTGGCAAGGAGCCAACTGGAAAGGAGCCGATGGAGAAGGAAGTCTGGGGGCCTGACAGCAGAAACACAACACAGAAAGATGTTAAAGCATAAAAACTAACTTCTGACATCAGAACTTGGGCCTGGTCTACACTTAAAAGTGAGGTCGACACAGTTACAGCGCTCAGCTTTACACAACCCTCACCACTGTAGCTATGCCATCCTAACCCTTGGTGAAGGTACAGCTAGGTCAAGGGAAGAATCCTTTCGTCGACCTAGCTATCACTACTGGAGAAAGTGGAGTTCCTACGGTGATGGGGAAAAAAATTCTGTTGCAGTAGGAAGCATTTACAGCACAGTGCTACAGGCTACAGTGACACAGCTACGATGCTGTAGTCCCGCTCATGCGGGGCACTGGACTAGATGATCTCTCAAGGTCCCTTCCAGTCCTATGATTCTATGCAGACATGACCTTAGTTATGCCACATATCCTGCCCTCAATATGTTTGCATGTCTACCTCAGGAGCTAGGATGTCATCAAGGATATTAAGCATAAGTGGAAGCCACTCCAATCCAATGAACCTTTAAGCCCCGTTCACACTCTAAGGGCCAACATTTGCCATCAGAAAAACCACGCAGAGCAGAAAGTGTAGTGAGGAAGGTTGAAAAGGGCTGAAACTCCCCTGTGTGCAGTGACGTTAACTTCGCAAGATAATCCAGTGAAGCCAGAAGTGATTTGTTTGTGCTGAGCAACAGTTAAGTGGTTTTCAGCTAGGCAAAGGAAAAATCAAAAACAAAAAAACAGGCCACGGTCTGGGGCAGAGTTCAGGAGTAAGGAGAGACTGTTGGAGAAACACTGAAAGCAGTAAGAAAAGCATCCAAAAAGGCATTCAAAACCCCTGAAACTAAGGGCATGTCTCCACTACAAACTTTTCTTCTCCCTCCTCCCTGTAACAACCTTTTATGTACTTGAAAACTGTTATGTCCCCTCTCAGTCTTCTCTTTTTCAGACTAAACAAACCCAATATTTTCAATCTTCCCTCATAGGTCATGTTTTCTGGACCTTTCATCATTTTTGTTCCTCTTCTCTGGACTTTCTCCAATCTGTCCACATCTTTCCTGAAATGTGGTGCCCAGAACTGGACACACTACTCCAGTTGAGGCCTAATTAGCATGGAGTAGCGCGGAAGAATTACTTCTCGTGTCTTGCTTACAACACTCCTGCTAATACATCCCAGAATGACGTTCACTTTTTTTTTGCAACAGTGTTACGCTGTTGACTCATATTTAGCTTGTGATCCACTATGACCCCCAGATCCCTTTCCGCAGTACTCCTTCCTAAGCAGTCATTTCCAGGAGTGGCAGCTTTGTATAATTTTTGGTGGTGTCCAGAACAGGTCCAACTCCCGCTCCCTCACACCTACCTTATAAACCTATATATATATTTAAAAATAATATAAAAATGCGAGGGCTCTGGGGTAGGGCTGGTGATGAGGGGTTTGGGGTGTGGGAGGGGCTCAGGCAGAGTGTTGGGGTGCAGGGGAGAGGGCTGTGGGATGGGGCCAGGGATGAGAGGTTCACAGTGCAGGAGAGGGCTCAGGGCTGCAACAGAGGGTTAGGGTGCAGGGAGATAAGGGCTCTGGCTAGGATGAGGGGTTTGGGGTGTGGGAGGGGGCTCACGGCTAGGGAAGAGGGCTGGGGTGCAGGGGTGAGGGGTTCATGGTGCAGGAGGGGATTAAGGGCTAGGGCAGAAGGTTGTGGTGCAGGGGGGTGAGGGCTCTGGCTGGGGGTGCGGGCTCTGGGTTGGGCGGGGCCGGGGATGAGGAGCTTGGGGTGCAGACAGGCTGCCCCGGAGCTGCAACCAGAGAGGAGAACTCCCCCCAGCCCTCTCTCTGCTGGCAGAAGTGAGCTCCGAGGAAGGGACCCCCTTTTTCCTCTCCGGCAGCACACTCACCTCACACCATTGTCCCCGCATGTACTCCTAGGGCCCCTCTCAGGTCCAGGAAGCCCCCTCGCTTCCCCTGTGATGGGTGCCAGGGGGGCCTGCGACTGCCATCAGATGTGCGCCTCCCTCCCCAGCTGCTGCCCCTCACTGTAGCCTCACTAGGGGTGGGGCTGCCCCTTCCCCAGCATGGGGCAGGAGCGGTGACTGCGGGCAGGGGGGCCCCTGTGCTGGTGGAGGGTCCTGCCGGAAAAAGGAAGGATCTGAGGCAGAAGGGCAGGGGCAGGAGCAGCCTGCCCTGGCACTAGTGGATGTGGGGCGCTAGGACCCTGCGGCGGCAGTTGATGACCGAAGCCAGCAGAGCGGAGCGCAGCCTGGAGCTGCAGGAGGCAGCTGCCGGCTTGAGGCAGGGACACTCTGGGGCCCAGGGGAGGTGCGTCGGGACAGCAAGTGGGGGCCAGGGGACACTCAGGGGAGGCGCATGGAGGCAGCAGGCGGGGCCAGGGGAGAGACCCGGCCCCAAACATTGGTGGACCCGGGCCCTGAATATTGCTGGAGCCCAGGCATATAACTCGCCGCCCCTGGTCATTTCCCATTTTGTATGTGTGCAACTAATTGTTTCTTCCAGTTTGTCCAGATCATTTTGAATTTTAATCCTATCCTCCAAAGCACTAGCAACCTCTCCCAACTTGGTATCATCCGCAAAATTTATAAGTGTAATCTGTATGCCATTATCTAAATTATTGATGAAGATATTAAATAGAACTGGACCAACAACTGATCCCTGTGGGACCCCACTTGTTATGCCCTTCCAGCATGACAGTGAACCAGTGATAACTACTCTCTGGGAAAAACAACAAGGAGTCTTTGTGGCACCTTCGAGACTAACAAATGTATTTGGGCATAAGCTTTCGTGGGCTAAAACCCACTTCATCAGATGCATGGAGTGGAAAATATAGTAGGTAGGTATAAATACACAGCACATGAAAAGATGGGAGTTGCCTAACCAAGTGGGGGTCAGTGCTAACAAGACAATTCAATTAAGGTGGAAGTGGGCTATTCTCAACAGTTGACAAGAAAGGGTGAATACCAAGGGAGGAAAAATCACTTTTGTAGTGCTAATGAGGTCATTTCAAACAGTTGACAAGAAGGTGTGAGTATCAGCAGGGGGAAATTAGTTTTTGTAGCAACCCATGCACTCCCAGTCTTTATTCAGGCCTAATTTGTTAGTCTCTAAGGTGTCACAAGGACTCCTCATTGCTTTTGCTGACACAGACTAACATGACTATCACTCTGAAACCTACTCTCTGGGAGCGGTTTTCCAACCAGTTTTGCATCCACCTTATAGTAATTTCATCTAGGTTGCATTTCCCTAGTTTGTTTATGAGAAGGTCATGTGAGACCGTATCAAAAGCTTTACTAAAGTCATATATACCATGTCTACCACTTCTTCAATATCACAAAGATTGTTATCCTGTCAAAGAAAGCTATCAGGTTGGTTTGACACGATTTGCTCTTGACGAAAAGTTAAGGTGACTGGTCTGTCATTTCCTGGGTTGTCCTTATTTCCCTTTTTATAGATTGGCACTAAATTTGCACTTTTCCAGTCTTCTGGAATCTCTCTCGTCTTCCATGACTTTTCTAAGATAATTGCTAATGGCTCAGATATCTCCTCAGTCAGCTCCTTGAGTATTCTAGGATGCATTTCATCAGGCCCTGGTGATTTGAAGATATCTAATTTGTCTAAGTAATTTTTAACTTGTTCCATATCTATTTTAGTCTCTGATCCTACCTCATTTTCACTGGCATTCACTACCAACCTTCTTGGTGAAAACAGAAACATAATGAATGGATTTTTAGCACTGGGGTTCCTGAATTGCAGTGAAGTGACAGACTGCACATATATCCCTATTTTGGCACCAGATCACCTTGCAACAGTGTACATCAATAAAAAGGGCTGTTTTTCTATGGTTATGCAAATGCTGGTGGATCACTGGGGATACTTCAGCGACATCAATGGGGCTGGTCAAGGAAGGTGCATGATGCTCACATCTTTAAGAACACAGGACTGTTCTTTCCTGACCAGCAGATTACCATTGGTGATGCTGAAAAGCCAATAGCGATCCTAGGGCCCCGCCTACCACTTGCTCATGAAGCTGTACACCCAGGGGTGAAAGTAACTTAAAGGACTTACCGGTACACCAGAGTCCTGAGTGGGGGCGTGGCCTCAACCGGAAGAGGCAATTTAAAGGCCCCGGGGCTCTGGCTGGGAGCCCTGGGGCCTTTAAATCACCCCGCTGCCAAGGTGGCTGGGAGCCCCGGGGTTCAGGGGTGAATTAAAAGGCCCGGGGCTCCAGCCGCAGAGCTCCAGGCATTTTAAATCCCTGCTGGAGCCTAGCTACCAGAGCACTGGGGCTCCGGCAGCCGGGCTCAGTCGGGGATTTAAAGGGCCCGGTGCTCCGGCCACGGCAGGGAGCCCCCGCCCGAGCCCCGCTGCCAGAGCTCTGGCGGCACTTTAAAGGGCCCGGGGCTCCCCGCAGTGGCAGGAGCACCGGGCCTTTAAATCCCTGCCTGAGCCTGGACCGGACCGGCTTACTTTCACCTCTGTGTACACCAGTCACCTCGACTTCACCAAGGAAAATTTAGCTACCAGCTCAGCAGGTACCAAATGACAGCTGAATGTGCTTTTGGTAGAATGAAAGGAGCTGGTGGTGTTTATCCACAAGATTGGATCTCAGCAAGAAAAATATCCCAATGGTTACAGCTGCCTGCTGTGTCCTGTGTAATATCTGTGAAGTAAAGGGGGGAAAGCTGGCACCAGGGCAGAGGTTGAGCAGTTATCTGCTGAGTTTGGACGGCCAGATACAAGGGCTACAAGAAAAGCTCAGTGCGGAACTATACGGCACAGGGAGGCTTTGAAAGAGCACTTTAACAGTGAGCCACAGAAATGGATTGTGGGGTAGTGTGCTCTACCTGGCCCTGCAGTTTGGGGTCCTGTTAAAAAATTATGTCATGTGATGAAACCTCCAGAAATACGCCCAACCAAAATTGGTGACCCTACTCCACAGCGGTGTGCAGGGCGGTGAGGGGATCTATGGCAGGCAGCTCTTTGCAAAAGTGGCAGGTCTGTGGCTCTGCACCAGATAGACTGTTGGCCCCTCTGGCCTTCTGGTATGCCTGCCACAGTCCCTATGCTTTCACACGGCACTGCTACTGGTCCCTGTTATACCCCTTGTCGTGCATCCCCCATGCAATCTGTTCATAAATGTCCATGTGTCTATGGCTGATCTGTAGCTGTACCAGCACTGCCTCTTCTTCCCACGGGGCCAGGAGATATCCAATATCTCCTGTCTTATCTGAGCTGGCGAGAGTAGCCTGCATGGTCAGCTGGGCATTTTCACACAATAGTGCAGAGCTGCTAGGTGTGCTTGCCAAGATGGACGATCAGGAAAAGGCACTTCAAAAAATATGGGTTTTAAAGAGGAGGGCGGGATTCCAATTTCCCTGACCCTTGGACAGTGAAGTTCACAACTGTGACCAGAGCGGTCACTGTCAGGCATTTTGGGATAGCTGCTAGAGGATTGTTAGGGTTGACATACATAACACAGTGTCTACATCTGTGCTGCACTGACCTCAGTACATTGACCAGGACTTATCACCACTCGGAGAGGTGGCATTATTTTGTTGGCATTATGGGGAGTCCACATTAGTGCGGGACAAATTTAAGTGTAGACACATGCACAACTAGTTTGGATGCAAGGCGGCTTACATCAACCTAACTTCATCGAGTAGACCAGGATATTTTACCATTAACATAGGCCAAAATATTCTCACACTCGTAGATCTGGTAAAGAGTGTAGCATTGCGGTGTATGGATGCATACATACATATACTACAGAAAACATGAAAAGATATTTTTCAACATGTGCACAAGGGTATGGTCAATCTCATAAAACCATCACCTTTCAAAGTATGATGAAAATGAGAAGTACACTGAATATAAAAATAACATTTTACCAATTTCATAAATATATTAATTACGTATTGTGAACCCAATATAATTAACCTCAGATCTATAGATTTTCCATTACTTGATTTGGTGAAAAGCTAACACATAAGTCATAAGCTCCACAGGGTTTACATACTTACCGTGTGTATTCAGGCACATCTTGCACCCCCTCTTCCACAAGTGTAAGGATCCCCGTGAAGAGTTCCATTGCACCTGGGGCTGAAGGACAATGGAGAAGGGGGGCTCAAGGTATGCAAGGATTCTGGCTGTGCCCTGAAAGGGAGACTCTGAGACTTGAAGCCTGCAATTAAGTTGTCAGAGTGTGTATGTATTTGCACACTTAATGGGACCATACCTGCACAAACTAGCCAGTAACTGGGCTCACAAATAGCTAGTTACACATTCAGCTGGATATTTGTCCATAAAAATATCCAGTTTTGCAGTTCTGGCATGCATTAACTAAGCATGCAATTGCAAGTGCATTTTTCTTCATGTAATTATTTATTCACTATTACCTGCACATGCCAAATGTAGAAAATAAGACTCGTAAGAACTATTTCAGAGTATATGTACATTGCCAGACCCTGTATTCATACTGGCACTGTCTGCCGGGCTCTTCTGCAGATTCCATTCCGCCTCCTCCTGCCACTCTGTTTCTCTACAGTTAGCCACTTTTATTGGCAAGTCCCCTCGTGACTCAGGCATGTTTGATTGTGCCCTGAAGTTGCTCCTATCCATTTTTAGTGCACTAGAAGGATTGGGCCCTCAAAATATTCATATGAATGGAAGATTTTTTTTAAAAAGGCTTTATTTAACACAAGTTAAACATACTTTGCCTGCTGGCCAACGTGGAGCAGGTAAAAATGTATTAAAATTATTTAAGAAAACACATTCTGGAAAAAGAAAAGGAGTGCTTGTGGCACCTTAGAGACTAACAAATTTATTTGAGCATAAGCTTTCGTGAGCTACAGCTCACTTCATTGGATGCAGGCAGCAGAAAATACAGTGGGGAGATTTTATATACACAGAGAACATGAAACAATGGGTGTTACCATACACACTGTAACGATCACTTGAGGTGAGCTATTACTAGCGGAGGGGAGAGGGGGGACCTTTTGTAGTGATAATCAAGGTGGGCCATTTCCAGCAGTTGACAAGAACATATGAGGAACAGTAAGGGGGGAAAACAAACATGGGGAAATAGTTTTACTTTGTGTAATGACACATCCACTCCCAGTCTTTATTCAAGCCTAAGTTAATTGTATCCAGTTTGCAAACTAATTCCAATTCAGCAGTCTCTCGTTGGAGTCTGTTTTTGAAGGTTTTTTTGTTAAAGAATTGCCACTTTTAGGTCTGTAATCGAGTGACCAGAGAGACTGAAGAGTTCTCCGACTGGTTTTTGAATGTTATAATTCTTGACGTCTGATTTGTGTCCATTTATTCTTTGACGTAGAGACTGTCCGGTTTGGCCAATGTACATGGCAGAGGGGCATTGCTGGCACATGATGGCTATATCACATTGGTAGATGTGCAGGTGAACGAGCCTCTGATAGTGTGGCTGATGTGATTAGGCCCTATGATGGTGTCCCCTGAATAAATATGTGGACACAGCTGGCAACGGGCTTTGTTGCAAGGATAGGTTCCTGGGTTAGTGGTTCTGTTGTGTGGTTGCTGGTGAGTATTTGCTTCAGGTTGGGGGGCTGTCTGTAGGCAAGGACTGGCCTGTCTCCCAAGATCTGTGAGAGTGATGGGTCATCCTTCAGGATAGGTTGTAGATCCTTGATGATGCGCTGGAGAGGTTTTAGTTGGGGGCTAAAGGTGATGGCTAGTGGCTTTCTGTTATTTTCTTTGTTGGGCCTGTCCTGTAGTAGGTGACTTCTGGCTCTGTCAATCTGTTTCTTCCCTTCAGCAGGTGGGTATTATAGTTGTAAGAACACTTGATAGAGCTCTTGTAGGTGTTTTTCTCTGTCTGAGGGGTTGGAGCAAATGCGGTTGTATCGTAGAGCTTGGCTGTAGACAATGGATCATGTGGTGTGGTCTGGATGAAAGCTGGAGGCATGTAGGTAGGAATAGCGGTCAGTAGGTTTCCGGTATAGGGTGGTGTTTATGTGACCATCGCTTATTAGCACTGTAGTGTCCAGGAAGCGGATTTCTTGGGTGGACTGGACCAAGCTGAGGTTGATGGTGGGATGGAAATTGTTGAAATCATGGTGGAATTCCTCAAGGGCTTCTTTTCCATGCGTCCAGATGATGAAGATGTCATCAATATAGCGCAAGTAGAGTAGGGGCGTTAGGGGACGAGAGCTGAGGAAGCGTTGTTCTAAGTCAGCCATAAAAATGTTGGCATCCTGTGGGGCCAAGTGGGTACCTATAGCAGTGCCGCTGATTTGAAGGTATACTTTGTCCCCAAATGTGACGTAGTTATGGGTGAGGACAAAGTCACAAAGTTCAGCCACCAGGTTTGCTGTGACATTATCGGGGATACTGTTCCTAACGGCTTGTAGTCCATCTTTGTGTGGAATGTTGGTGTAGAGGGCTTCTACACACATAGTGGCTAGGATGGTGTTTTCAGGAAGATCACCAGTGGATTGTAGTTTCCTCAGGAAGTCAATGGTGTCTCGAAGATAGCTGGGAGTGCTGGTAGCGTAGGGCCTGAGGAGGGAGCCTACATAGCCAGACAATCCTGCTGTCAGGGTGCCAATGCCTGAGATGATGGGGTGTCCAGGATTCCCAGGTTTACGGATCTTGGGTAGCAGATAGAATACCTCTGCTCGGAGTTCTAGGGGTGTGTCTGTGTGGATTTGTTCTTGTGCTTTTTCAGGGAGTTTCTTGAGCAGATGGTGTAGTTTCTTTTGGTAACCCTCAGTGGGATCAGAGGGTAATGGCGTGTAGAATGTGGTGCTGGAGAGCTGCCTAGCAGCCTCTTGTTAAATGAAAGCCTCTGAAACCTGACATTTTGGAAAGGATCCCAAAATACTGAACCTAGCTAAGTTAGAAGACATAGGCTTGGCATGCTTTGCCTAGTCCACACTGAACTTGGAGACATGTATAACTTCGGCTATCTATCACTGTTTGGGGGGTTTTGTTTTGTTTTTTAAGTTCTCATTCAACACAGGTAATTTCTTAGGTCCCCAACCTGTGGATGTCTGTGTCTACACAAAGGCCGACTTGAAGTCATTTGGGCTGCTCACATGGTTCAGCTTGCAGAACTGGGGCCTTGGTGTGGGTGGGGACATATTCATTATAATTTTCTCCCCATTTGTTTCACCCATGATGGGCACAGTATCCCTGGCTACGCTGATCTTCTCGTGTAGCTGAGAAATGCGATTGTTTTAATGAAGGCCATTGTAAAGTGTGTTGTTTTAAAAAGAGCAACAGCTAAGGTTTTACAGGAGGCCTTTTGTCCGAGATGCCCTTATGGTAGCATTTTAGCAGTTCTTGTTTCTTCCTTCTCACATGTATAAGGAACAGCTCTTGCTAATAGCAATGACCATTTCTTTACCATCAACTAAAACTATCATTAGCTGGTTTAGCGAAGCAAATTAATAATTATTACTTGGAAAAAAGAGCCACAAATCATAATCAAATATGTCTCCTGAAGTTAAAAGCTAACTAAAGTGAAATGCCTACAATGTGGAGCTGGGTGTCTTTGCCAATGGGTAATGAACAATATTAAATTACAGGCGGCCACAGATACCTCATATGAAAAAAGACCCACTTCCAAGCAAGGTGAAGTCTTGTACAAGGAACTACTACTACCAACAACACCTTTTCTATTAACTGATATTACTCCACCCCACCCCACCCCACGATCTACTATGTATCTGTTTCTGTCAGTTATTGCAAACTATGGGCCAGATTCTGTAAAACCATAACCCTAAATTTCTATAAATGTCTTTTTTTTGCCCCTCCCTCCCCGTTTCATGGAAGTCATATGCTACTAACAGACTCCCTCTCGTTTAATAACAGTGTTATACAGTCATTCTAATGCATTCTCACATTTCCTGTTAGTGCTACTGTATTAGAACCCAATCCTGCAAATATTTAAGTATGCGAATAACTTTGCATACGTGAGAAGACCCACAGAATCTCAGGTACATTTGGAATGCACAGAGTTGGGCTCCTATAACCTACATCAGGCTGCTCCTGAACCAATGGGATTTACTCACAATACACAAAATTACATAAATCTGTGCAAGAGAAGGGCCTTAAATCAGATTACCTGGGAGTTAATGTGCATATCAGAATCAAGGGATGGTTTTCTTTTTAACTAAAGTCTCAAAATTGTAGAAAAAGCCTTTCCAACAAATTCTGCAATAGTTTCTGACAACTAACTTATCACTGCAATTTTTTTTGTAGGAGAGGAAGGGCAATTTTTTTCTTAGTTACACCACAGTTAATCTAGAATTACTCCACTAAAGTTAATGGAGTTACTCTGGTTGGATTTATAACAGTGAAACTCTCAGCAGAATTTGCCCAAAGGTTCTGGATAGGTGCATAGACTTTCAGTGACTCATGAATGGAAGTCTGATTTGGGTCTTACGCCGCCTGCATTCCAGATGCAGCTAAATACATCCTGCAGATGTTTCTTACAAGCCATGATGCACTGCTGTCTATTCCCACTGTATGCTCCTCCATTAGATATTTTATTTCATTTCCTATTAAAGAACTAATAAGGGCTAATTTTTTTAGGCTTCAACTCATATACAAGACTTGTGCCAAGTCAGGCTATTGTAAAGAAAGAGTCTAGATGCATCTGTCTGTGTTCTGATATGAAATTAACAGAGAAAAGGAGACCTAGCCACATAAATGCTGCTACACTAATCTGTTGCATTTCATCACTTTCCCATCTTTTTCCCACAGTCCAATTTTAGAAGAAGTATTTTTAGTCCACTCGTATTTGATCTTTTTCCATGTTCAGAAACGAAAGGTTGGTCACAGCCCAGATTTGCTAATTTATTCCCAATTTTGATGTGCAAAGAGAAAAGTAAACGTAGGGTGTTTTTTTTAATAAATTGTTCGACACCAAATTTCTATCTTTATATATGAAAGTCTGAGAGAAATTCTCTCTTATCTATGTCTGATAATCAACGGTCATCGTGTTCTAATTAACAGCTTCCAGCCAAGCACTCTCCAGTATGGTCAGAATATTCTTTTTCTTAAAAAAGGTATTACCGTTTATAACCTGTCCTAAAATTATTCCTGGGACGCACTTAAATGGGAGAAGTCTGCTCCTGATTCAATGTAAACCTTTTTTCTACAAAAAGAAATAGGTGTTGACTATATTTGTTAGTAGATCTCTGTGGACTATTGAGCTGTCAGCACCACAGACTTTATTTTCATACATGTAATGTAGACCTACCTAGTACTTTTGCTAATAATGCTATCTGGTGCTTTACATTGCACAACCTCAGAACACAGCATTATTTTCAGTCAGTCACCTCGACCCTGATGAACACAACTTCAATTTCTAGGTTTCTTGCCTTTGTTTCTGTGGGCTCTACATCAGTGAAAGAGTGTTGCTGTTATTATTCATTCAGATCAAGGTAGCACCCACAATGTGCCAGTCACTTTCCAAACATAGCAAAAGACACACACCCTGCACCAAAAATAGTCAGAAAAGGTTTAAAACCTGAACAATACTTTCCTTTGCTTTCCAGTTGAGCAGAAATTGGATAGTCACAGAAGTAAAACAAAATAATCTGCCAAGCACCCTCCCTCTCATCTTTCAAATCCTTTCACAAATCCACTTCCTCATGCAGTCCTTCTGACATTTTTATCATCAACAATTCTCACACCTCCCCTACTCCTGCTGAATCCAGTGGAGAGCAGCTTGAGACCCCTGAGCTATAGCACAAAGCTTTGCCTTTGTCACATTTTAAAGAGTGTAAACTTGTTGCTGGACACCAGTTTTGATCTATACTTGTAAATTTACTAGGCTGACTGACATACTACTAAAATAGTAATAATCTTACATTACAGGGACGCTAAAGTCCCATCCCAATAAAGTATGCTAACAAAAACCGGAAAGCAGATATAATTTTGGGGTTTGAATTCATCTCTCTGGAGGTCTTTTGATATCTTCCAATTAATTACTCTCCATTAAGACAATTAAATTTAGTAATCTCGTAGTGTAGACACCAAAATTAAGATTCTGGAAAGATCACTGTCATCATAAGGTTCTTAAATCCATAGTCCCATTGCCTTTAAATTACATGCTTTGGAAAGAAATTTGGGACATTATTCCTGTACAAAAACACAAACTATTCTTTCACTTACAATGCCTGCAGCTTTGCTACTCAGCTGAAAAAGCAAGAGCTTTTCTGAGACTCTTCTATGGAATCATCTTTGTGTTCGTAACATCAGAACGAAATAATGGACCAATGGTTCACAATGGATGTTAAAAGTCCCATCAGCGGAGCTGCCTGGCTAAGATAGGCTAGTCCCTACCTGTTCTGACACTGCACTGCGCCCCAGAAATGGCCGCAGCAGGCCTGGCTTCTAGGTGGGGGGGCCATGGGGCTCTGCGCACTGCCCCCACCCCAAGCACTGGCTCTGCATGCCCATTGGCTGGTTCCCAGCCAATGGGAGCTGGGGGGGTTGTGCCTGCGGGCAAGAGCTGCGCGGAGCTGCTTGTGCGCCTCTGCCTAGGAGCTGGACCTGCAGTTAGCCGCTTCCAGGGAGCAGCATGCTCCGCGGTGCCAGGACAGGCAGGAAGCCTGCCTTAGCACCCCCGCTGCACCGCTGACCGAGAGCTGCCCAAGGTAAGCCTGTGCCCCAATCCCCTGCCCCAGCCCTGAGCCCCCCCAACCCGAAGCCCCTTCCTGCCCTTAAACTCCTCACCCTGGCCCCACCCCTGAGCCTGCACCCCCAGCCCAGAGCTCTGACCCCCTCCCACACCCAACCTCCTGCCCCAGCCCTGAGCCCCTCCCACACCCCAAGCCCCTCATCCCCAGCTCCATTGGGTCCCAGGCATCAACACTGAATCACAAGGACATGCTAGGGAGAGCATTAGGCAGCACAGGAGGCACACGCGTGTTATACATTTTCTTACTGTTTGCTCAGCAGGAGCAAAGCAGCTCAATGAACAGCTGGACTTCAGCCCAAGGAAAAAAATGCAGGTATCTGGGCCATATTTTTATTCTGCAAGTTACATTTTAATTGTTTGAAAAATAAAACAGACAAAAGTTTCCAAAGTTATTTCCAAATCATTTAAAATGTATGCCTCAAAAACGATCTGAAAATAATATTTAGAGATGTTGTACAACACCCCAAAGCAAAGTCACCCAGATGAAAGTTATCAAATTCCTAATATAAAGATAAAACAGGATGCCATCTTCGGCCTCAATCCTGCATGTCACATACAGGGCTATTCAATGCACAGCCTTTGTAGCTGCCGGCTTGCACTCTACTGCCAGTGGACAAGGAGGTCGTGTGATATGGAAATGGCTACTACACATGCTGCACTGTGTGGCACAGGGGCTGCTTATCCCCAGTGCCGGCTATTGCACGAGCAACAGTGAACTAGGCATAAAGGAGGAGAGTCCACAGCAAAGAGGAACTGATCTGCATGTCGGATTTCAAAATTGGCTGTTACATAACTTCACATTTTGCCAATAGCTTCACTGGGGTTCTACAGGTTGGCAGGACAGCAGAATGTACCGCCTTCAGTTAAATGATGGTTTACTTTTTAGAGGGATTTGTATTTGTTCTCTTTACATTTGTCAGACTGTACTTCTAGCACGGCTAAAGATTAACTAAATGTAAAAGCCAAAAACAACAAACACAACCTAGCAAAAAGTCCTCTGCATAAACTCAGCCCCAGTTCATGAGCTGGCTATTGGCATGACAAGCAATGCACGTTAGGAGAGTGTCCATCACCTCCTGCCTACTGGGCCTTCTCACAGCCCCGACATCTGGCTATTTTTATGTCCAGGATGGTGTGTGAGCTCAGAGCTTAGTACCAGGTTTTCTCTGCACACAGTAGTAATCCCACAGATTTTCTGAAGTGCAGGAATGGGACCCAACAATGCTATCCATGTCGTACCTAGGAACTGAGGTTTAATTCCAGATTGAAATATTTTGATTTTTCTCTGGGTTTATATCACAACCATAATATTCTCAGAATACACTTTAATAACTCATTTTGAATTGCTTGGGGGTAATTTCTGAAAGCTCTTATGTTGCTCTACTTGTCTATGTGACTTCACCTGAACTGTCTGTGCCTTGGTAAAAACAGGAGAAGCTGCTGCATTACAGCTCACGCCTTTGAGTGATTTAATACTCTTATCTGTCCTTTGAAAGAAAAAAAAACCTTGAAATTATACAACTGAACAGTACCTGACCACTTCACCCCAGGACACAGTAAAGCTGATTGTCTGGTTTCCTTGTTACTGACTGGGGTCTGACTCCATGTGCCAGCTTTCTTTAAAGTTAATTTTAGTGCTCATCAGAGGTGCTGGTTTGACAGTCCTGGCGAATGAGTATCACCTTTAGCCACGAATGGTACAAAACAGCAAGCAATGACAGGGCAAGCTGCTCCAGATCATTCCAAGTCTAGAGTGAGGGGGCAATTCAGTCTCTATTCTCCGTCAGCATTTGGCCTCTCCGATGAGACTGTCACACAGGGCTGCTGCTGCTGCTTAACTACTGTGATGCTGGGATCTTTTTATAATATAGAAACAGGGCCGGTGCAACCACTAGGTGAACTAGGCGGTCGCCTAGGGCGCCAAGTGGTTGGGGGCGGTGGTGGAGCGGAGGTGAGCTGGGGCAAGGGGGGCATGGGGAGGGCCGCCTGCAGCAAGTAACGGGGGGGAAGGGTGGCACACAGGGGAATCGCTCCCCGCCCCAGCTCACCTCTGCTCCGCCTCCTCCCCTGAGCACCGCCCCGCTCTGCTTCTCTCCCTCCCAGGCTTGCGTGCCAAACAGCTGATTGGTGCCGCAAGTCTGGGAGGCGGGAGAAGCGGCGGCGTGCTCGGGGAGGAGGCGGAGCAGAGGTGAGCTGGGGCGGGGAGCTGCTGCACGCGGCTCCCCGGGCCGAGGGGAGAGGGCGGTGCAAGGTGGAAGTTTCGCCTAGGGCGTGAAACCTCCTTGCACCGGCCCTGTATAGAAACCTATCTACTAGGAACTGGACTGAGACTACTGAATCATTAACATGCAATAAAAACAACGAGGAGTCCTTGTGGCACCTTAGGGACTAAAGGCTACTATACACAGTCATTACATGCGCCAGATTTGACCCAGAGGTGGAAGGCTCCTATTCCATTACCAATCACCTGCCCTTTCAGCCCCAACTACAGAAAGGCTTTCTCAGGGTCTTATGTAAGTAATGTATACAGACACACAGAACGGTAGTAACTTCATTCTCCTATTTTGCTCTGGCTCCTAAACTGATATGCGAGAGTTTACTGCTTTAGTTCTAAATTAACTTAAACCAAATTGTAAGTTCAGAAACATATATAGTGATCAACACACATCCTCCCTAGAGGTGAAGGGTAATTTCCTAAGTGATAATTTGGTTTCTCAGAGTCCTCCTATATTAGCCAAGTGGGTGGGCCTACCTATCTCCTTTTACCAGCAGGCAGAGATTGGACCAAAAAATACAAATAAAAATTAAAAAAAAGGTTTGATAATATCAATCCATTACACAGGGGCTTGTTGACTACATCAGTTCAGTTGAACACTTCCTATCAAGTGTTCCATCCAGACTTGTTGCTTCATATCCAAGAAGTGCTGGACTGTGTGCTGATGGAAACCCTCTGGAAATCATACTAAAGTTAGCCAGGAGAGGATCCCCTTCTGTGTTCTGGCTCAGGTTTCTCATCTTTTAAATAAAGGTTAAAATCACCTTTTAGAAGGGAGTCTTATGTCTTCTATTAATTAGTCAGGCCTTAGTTCCTCTTCAGACTGGATCTCTCTTCCTTGGGGATAGGGGAGAAAAGACCCACTTCCATGGGGAAAAGGGCTTGGGCAGAAGAAGCCTGCTAGAGTGAGGGCTTGTCTATACTGGCACATTAAAGCACTGCCGAACGTGGCTGTGTAGTCACGGCAGAGCGCTGAGAGAGCTGTCCCAGCGCTCTAAAAAACCCACCCCCACAAGGGGCGTAGCTCCCAGCAATGGTGCACTGTCTACACTGGCGCTTTACAGCGCTGAAACTTGCTGCGCTCAGAGGGGTGTTTTTTCACACCCCTGAGTGATACAGTTGCAGCACAATAAAGTGCCAGTGTAGACAAGCCCTCAGTGTCTTCATATGATGGGCTGCACTCCAACCAGACTTCCACAGTCCTGGGCTTTTCTGACATTTCAAGGGCTGTGCAGCATAACAACAAAATAAAATGGCTGCCACAGAAAAAGCTTAGGGCTATCACTACTTGGTGGGTCCAAATATTTTTCCCCCCTACCATGGAACCAATTTCTTTAGGCTACCACTAGGATCCCCAGAGATGCAGGAGCACCTTCTGATAGGGTTGCCAATTTTGGTTGGATATATTCCTGGAGGTTTCATCACATGACAATCTTTAATTAAAGATTAATTTTTAATTTCTGGAGACTCCAAGGCAATCCTGGAGGGCTGGCAACCCTACCTTCTAATCTCTGTTGCGTGGAACTGGTACTCAACACTGCACCTACCTACAGAAAAACAGCTTCATCTTACAGCTTACTATCATGGGAAAGAGATCAAACTCCCCCTTCCTCAGCACACCCATAGCACTGTTTCTGCTCAAGAAAACTGCAATACAGGATTCACAGGAAGGTCACTATATCTCCCAACCACTGCAGAATCAGGAAGGAGAAACCACTAAAGCCAAAATGAAGACAATACAAAGATAAACTTAAATTAATTTTAAAATGTAGCCTAATTCTCTGAGTCTTAACCTATAACAGCTGCTCAAAGCAGCAGCCAGCAGAGAGGTCTATCCATATCATCAGAGCAGGGAACAGTTAGTTGAGCAGAAGGAGCCAGTAAGACCCTGTTCTAGGGGGAAGAGAGCTTTCCCCACTCCCACTGCCCCCCCCCCTTCTTTTTGTTGTTGCTGCTGCTATTTCCACCTGGAGGAATTCTTGTGCCATCATGACAGGCCTTTGGAGAAAAATGATTTTGGAGGAAATAAAGACTATTTTTCCAAGCACATAATTTTTTTGAAGCGTCAAACCTCCACTTCCTCAAATTTCCATTTTACAAATGGAAATTAAAACATGGCCCCAGTTGTCAAAACATGCATTTACCATAAAAAGACCGGTTAGTAGCTGCAAGGTTCTCTCTATATGAATTATATTGCCTTATGAGCAATTTGGATATCAGGCTAAAGAACTGTAAAGTGTAGCTGAATATCTCCTGACATATGAAATCTGAATGAAGTAAGTACCTTCTAATTCAATGAATGACAACTTGGAGCAAAGTGATATGCTTATTATAACGCACCTATGATGCTATCTTTCTCTTAATAAAAATAAACCACCACAAGCTAATTTCTACCCTGAATGAAATCTTATGTCTATTGGTAGCACATGAATTCACCGACAATTCTGAAAGTATGGACAACTGGACTTTGAAGAGTTAGAGATAATGAATCTATGTGCTGCCTAGGTCGGACATAATGTCTAGTCCAGTGGTTCCCAAACTTATTCCGTCGCTTGTGCAGGGAAAGCCCCTGGCGGGCCGGGCCGGTTTGTTTACCTGCCGCGTCCGCACGTTCGGCCGATTGCAGCTCCCAGTGGCCACGGTTTGCTGCTCCAGGCCAATGGGAGCTGCGGGAAGCGGCGCGGGGATTGGCTGCCACTTCCAACAGCTCCCATTGGCCTGGAGCGGAGAACCGCGGCCACTGGGAGCTGCGATCGGCCGAACCTGCGGACGTGGCAAGTAAACAAACCGGCCCGGCCCGCCAGGCGCTGTCCCTGCACAAGCGACGGAATAAGTTTGGGAACCACTGGTCTAGATAAATCTCACACACACATGCAGAGAAGAGATACAACGTTCTTCCTTCAGCTCCAGAAACACAGGCCTCTGCCACCTGAGCTAGAGGAGATCTCCCTCTAGCTAGCAATAGTAAATGCTTCATCCTCTTCCATTGGGCCCAGCACTAGATGGTGACACGATCTCAAACACACATAACAAAGCAGTACATTGCAATAGTCACTCAAAAATCTAATTTTCCCTAGATTTGCCATAATGTCTTGGATTTGACTTATGGCTTTTAGACTGAAAGCTCTCTAGCACATGGACGGTGTCTCCCCTACATTCTGTACAGACCCAGACACAGAGTTTACACTCAACAATAAATAAGTAAGTAAGTAAGTAAGTAGGCATGGGTTAATAATAATCTCCATAGAATATATCTGAAATCTAAGCAATGAACCCACATTTTTGTAGATTTGCTATGAGGATTCTCACCAGTTGTTTCTACAAGTGCTGGATTCTGCCCAGAACAAGTGGCTTTCAGAGAATTTCCTTATTAATTTGTTTTAAATGCTGCCACAAACACTCACTTTTGTTGTCTCCTTAGGGCAGAATTTCACTCCCTGATTCCCTCCAGTTCTTTTTTTCTTTCAAGTAACATTTCCCAAAGATGAACCAGATTAGGCTAAATGACCTCTTTTTTATAAAAACAACATATTCATCGGATAACAAAAATACGTGATTGATTTATGTTGGTATTTACAAAGCAACAACAAACAGAACAAAAATAATACCCGTAACAAACAGCAATCAACAGCGAAGAAACAAAATAAACAAACTGCACCTTAACAGCATCACAACACACATGGTCCTCAATTACCCACCATTTACAAAAAGGAAAAGGTGTCTTTTGTGACACAGAATATCCAAGCAGTCCTCAGACCTTAAACTTTCCTGTAAGGTGCTTTTGAAACACTGGAGATTACAGGAATTATGGGAAACAAAAACGTTTCATTCTCCTTTAGAGCTCACGCCATGAGTTGAAGGCCAAACCCAAACTTCTCTGACTGAAGTCAACCATCAACTGAAGTCTGTCCCAGTCACCACCGTCCCCATTCTAGAACTCTCCTAACTCAAGAGGATAGGGCTTGGGACAAGAGTGGTAATGTATATGATTTAAATTCACTCAAACTGAATACAACTATTCCTTGGACAGGTAGCTCAACATACTTAAAATAAGCACATAACCATTTCTTTCCTCCTGCCACCACTTCCATTCAGACTAAATAGTACTGACCATTGTTATATGTCACGTTACCCAAGGTATCCTTTATTGGAATTACAGTAATAGGCATGTTCAGCTAATCAAGTATTACTAGCCCAGTATCCCTTAGTGTATAGTATATCATTACATGATCCCCAGAAAATACTTATAACTGAAATACAGAACATACTGTGAATGGCCAGGAAAGTAGAGGGGAACAGTTTCTTTGCAGGTGTTAATAGGACACCCTTTAAATCGGTTCTGAGTACCCCCTGGAAATCATACAATTGTATTAGAAAACAGTTTGAGAAATGCATATGTAAAGCTAGGGGTTTTCCAAGAATATTAAAAACATATAGTTTAAACATCATACAATTGTTTAACTTCATTGTCTGAAATACAGTAACTTACGTATAAAAAGTCCAACAAGCTTCAATATGGCACTCTTGCAAAAATTGTCAAGCTTGGGTGCATAACAGTACGCAATCTAAATCCAGGGCCTGATTTTCTGAAGTGCTGAGCACCCACAACATCCATTAAAGTATAAAGCTTATTCTGCTGATGGCAAGGTATGATTGTTACTATCACTTATTGCCTTATGAAATCTGTAACAAACCTCTTGGACATCTTGGCTTTTGAGCAGTTTACAGCAACAGCAAAGATAAAACTCAGCTCCTCATCCCCTAAAAATAAGAGATATTACTGCCTGAGTTAAAAGGAACAATCTCTTTTAGCTTTTTAAGCAGTATAGTGCTGAAGGTGCACAGGTGGGCCATTCTCAATCAATCCATTAAGAGAGCAATGATACACACAGGCAGTAGACAGTACAATTACAAGCTACTTCAAACGTGGTTCACCTGCTGAATATCATTAATGGGTTTGGCAAAAACAGAATACCCATCATCAATTTCTCTCTTCCACCTCCAGCTGGAAATCCAAACCTTGTGTAGATTGTATGTATCAGCTCTGGTTGTACAGACAAAGAGAAGAAAGTAGTGGAATGTTTGTTCTAATAATGATAATGGGTAACGCATCAAAGGGGAGGGAACCCCATAATTTAAGAAATTTTAGAAATGTGTAAGTGGGTTTTGGCATAAAGCACTTGAAAAATACATACATGTATTTGTTATAATATATCAGAGGTGATGTAAAGATTTAATCTACTGCTATCAAACAGATAAGTGCATAAAAGCAGCACTTGCAACATACTGTAAATCCAGTGGTGGATTTAGAGTCAGTGGGGCCCCGTGCGCAGCTTCATGTTCGGGGGTCCTCCCTGGGGACCCAACCAAGAAAAAGAACATTCTCTCTTATCTCCCTCCTGTTTTTCACTTTTTTTCTTCATCCGCCTCCTATAGTCTAAGTAATAGGAAGCAAACGAAAATAAAGTGAGGTACCTTGATTCGGAGAGGGCTTTGGGAGGAGTTGGGGTGGAGCAGGGGGTTGAGGTGTGGGAGAGGTGCGGGCTCTGGGTTGGGGTGTGGAAAAGGCTGAGGGCTCTGGGAGGAAGTTTGGGTGCAGGGTGTGGGCTCTGGGCTGGGGCAGGGGGTTGGTGTGCGGGAGGAGTCAGGGGGTGGCGCTTACCATGGGCAGCGCAGCTCCCAAAGCGACCGGCATACCCCTCTGGCAGCGGCTCTGGGTGGGGGGCAGGGTGTGTCTGTGCACCGCCGCCCACAGGTGTCGCCCCCACAGCTCCCATTGGCCACATGCCTGGCCAATGGGAGCTGCGGAGCTGGCACTCAGGACAGCGGCACCGCGCAGAGACACAAGACACCCTCCCCCCTCCCCCCCCCCGGGGCCGCAGGGACATGCTGGCCGCTTCCGGGAGTGGCACGGTATGGAGGGAAAGAGGGAGGGAGGCAGCGCAGGCAGAGAGCTGCCTTAGCCCTACTACTGGCACATCTCTGTGTGCCCCTTAGGGGGAGGGAGGCAACGGGTCTCCGTGCACTGCCTGGGGTGGGGGCAGCGCATGAAGCCGCCTCCCCCCCCACCAGGGGCACGCAGAGATGTGCCAGTAGCCAGCCACTTCCGGGAGCAGTGTGGAGCCACCAGCCACAAAATGCAGGCAGCCTGCCTGCCTGAGCCCTGCTGTGCCACCGGCCACGACTCGGGGGCAGGCTGTCACAGGAGATTTGTCCTGTATTTTGGGGGCTCCCTGTGACTGGGGGCTGCGGGCCACTGCACTGTTTGTTTCATGATAAATCCGCCTCTGCTGAAATCTACATCATGCAAACTCATGCTCTTAACTGTTACCATAAATATGTGAACGTATACTATATACAGACATGGCAAAGTTTTTTCTATATGGGGGAAAATACAAAGTTGTAGTGCAGTGTGGGGGAGTGTGGTGTGTATTGTTCACGTTTGTATGCTGAAAATTCAAGGGAGTTTGTTGCAGAGGTAAGGCACCTGTGAGTGAATTTGGTAGTGTAACATTTCTGTGCTAAGGCATGAAAATTAAGTTTGCCTTAAATGGTGATTTCCTTAATTTTTAGTGATTATGTTAGTGAGCCTTGCACTCAAGCTACCTTGATTCTGAAGTTTTATTTGGTGGAGGAGAAGGATATATGTGTATGTATAAAATTACATTCATAAAACAATCTTAGAAGGATGTTGAGGTTGCAAAGTCAAGCAATCAAAAGTTAGGAAAAACCAGCATTAAGGTTACCCGTGCAACCTTAATTCATCCCCCCTGTGTATATGCACCATTATACAGTCTTTCATTACTTCATCACATACAATTCCAGGCTCTGCAGGGGAGTACATTCTAGTAGTTATGGACTGTTCTACCTCTGTGCCCCCTACCTGTCTCTATCCCCCTCTGCTCCTAACTCCCAGACTCAGTCCTGTTCCCCTCTGCTCCTAGTATTCACCCCAAACCTGGCTCCTGTCCACCCTCACTCTGCTCCTATCCATCACCTCCAATCCAACTCCTGTCACCTCTCCCCCACCTTCCATCTCCCTCTGCTTCCTGCCAGCTCCTGTCCCACCTTTTCTCTCTGCTCCTATCCACTCTCCAGCTCCTGCTACTCATCTCCTCATCCACCAATTCCTCACCTGTCTTCAAGCCAGCATGGCTGCTTCCTCAGTCTCCTTCACACTGCCTGGCACCAGCAGGGAGACAAATGAGAGTACAGGCGAGACATTCCCCCGCTCTTAGTTCTGGTGCCCAGAGCCACTGCAGCCTCTGGGAGCTGTGAGGAGCAAGTGCAGGGAAAGTCCTGCTCAGGCTCTGCACCCCAGGCCTGAAGCAAGCTCATTCACTCTGTGGGAATAGTGCATGTGCAGTTCAATCAGCACTTAGCAGCTGAGAGGGGATGGAGCATGCTCAGTGCAGAGAGACTCCTTAGAGTAGCTGCCAAACTCTAACAAGTCACTACTGAGCATGTGCAAACTGAAATTTTTCAAAAGCTCATAACGTGGCCAAATTTTGATGAATGTTCAGAGGGATGACAAAAGGAATACCCCACCCCACATGCCACCTTTCAAGCCCTTGCTCCAAAGTATGGTTATGCCAGAGCTTCTCATTGACATGGCTGTAAGAATTTTTTACCATGGGCAAAAACATATATTTTCCCCTGATTTCATTCTCAGAAAACAGCTGAATCATGTTATTTGAAAGTTTCCCAAAAGATTCAGCCTGAGGCAGCCAGCAGGCATGGAAAAACTCAGCCCAAACCATTAAAATTTGGTAAAGTGATAAGCAACTGAAAACAGGATCTTAACAAGCATGAAGCAACCTCAACTACAAACAGTGCTACCAGCTCCATCTATAACAGGGGTGGCCAACCTGTGGCTCCGGAGCCACATGCAGCTCTTCAGAAGTTAAAATGCGGCTCCTTGTATAGGAACCAACTCCAGGGCTGGAGCTACAGGTGCCAACTTTCCAGTGTGCTGGGGGGTGCTCACTGCTCAACCCCTGGCTCTGCCCCACTCCACCCCCTCCTGCCCTTGCTCCTGAGCCTGCTATGCCCTCGCTTCTCCCCCTCCGAGCCTCCTGCACGCCATGAAACAGCTGATCAGGAGGCGCTGGGAGGGATGGGGAGGTGCTGATCGGCGGGGCTGCCGGTGGGCGGGAGGCACTGGGAGCGGGGTAGGGGGAAGCTAATGGGGGGCTGCTGACATATTACTGGGGCTCTTTGGCAATGTGCACGGTAAATTCTGTCTCCTTATCAGGCTCAGGTTTGCCACCCCGATCTATAATTACACACATACATACATACATATATATATATACACACACACACACTACTTATAGTGATGGTATCCAGATGATAAATTACAGAATCTTGTGATAAACGACACTGACCGTCTCACCTGCACTTGGCCCACTAATCCATTTCCACTGGGACTACTATTCACTCTATACCTTTAAGCACCTTCTTGCAGTCCCTCCTTTTAAAAAATAAATCAACAAAACACCAGCAATAAAAGTGTTTTCTGCTTTCCCACCAAACGTGGAATTTCTCCAAAAACTCTCTACTGGTCTGAGGTGTAAGATGAATAATATTCAGACCTTGTCCAGTAATAGATTTAAGATCTGAGATCTTGCTATCCATCACTATGAGAAATGGGAGTTTTGTACAACTAGACTAGTGAGAATATGCAACATGATTGTGTATAGAAAAGATGTTTTAGATAATTTTAGAGGTTTCTAAAGTGTATTAGTTATCATTTTTCTCCCTCAGAGCCCTGTATAGTTCAACTCATAACTAAGATAGCCTGACTTTACAGTTAGAGGGCATATGAAAAACAGTCCCAATTTAAAAAAATATATTAAAAACACCCTTAAAAGATTTAATATAAAAAACAATGTGGAATATACATAAGGCATTATGATGGGCTACGGTACATATGTTTTACTGGCACTTATACGACATGGTTGGCATAACTCATTCATGGTAATGTGGCCAGCCCAAATTCATAATGATAAAACCTATATGCCACACCATCCCACCATATGTCCCTCGTTCATATCAGATATTTCATGGATTTTAATAGTAGATAAATCTGACACTAAAACAATGCCCCTTCAAGTAAACTAGGGTGATTTGATGTGTCAGAAACAATGGTATTGCTAATACTAGAGTTTCTTTGCTGAGCTTGTAAGTGATTCTAAAAATCAGAGAGTGTAACATAATCCTCCGACCCTGACAAACACTAACTTGTTTGGTTTAACTAATGCCAAGTATTATTGATCATCATTCAAATGACCATTTTGCATGAAATCCATTGAGGAAATCATAATTTACTTCTTCAGTATCAGCGGTCCCATGAGGAAACAAAGTTAACACAAGATGTCCTCTAAGAATACTTTTAAATAATTCTTATGCTGGCTGTCCAGAACACGTCTCGCACATAAAACTGGACTGGGCTGTTCTTCAACAGTATTCAAATTACACCAGAGACAGGGAGCTACTGAAGGAGCAGCTCCAGCAGTTTAACTGATGGGAGATAAGGCAAAATGAAAAGGCCCAAACCCAACTCTAGAAGCTGAATTCAACACTGTCCTCTGGTCTATTCAACAACTCCAAGGCACTGCATCCAAGGGATGGTGACAGAAAGCCTTTTCTTAATTATTGTAGCTGTTTTGAATTCCATGTAAAATAATGCATCAGTATGACTGCATTTGGGTAGCTGAGAGAATACTTTTGAACCCATTTAGTGACAAAAAGCTGTCATTTTTCTTTTCTCTCTCTCTCTTTTTTAAACATCACAGAGTACTGCATACTGAGTTTATCAGATTCACAGAAAGACAGACAGAGAACAGAAAAATATGAATGCAACTTATTTTTTCACAGGAGGAGCAGGGTTGGCCAACATGACAATGATCTACACTCTGACCAATGTGTTGTTCTCCCCAGCCATCCTCACATCTCAGATCATTATTCGGGTCCCTCCTCCCTCTCACAGATACCTACATCAGTACCCCCAGGAGGTCCGACTGCTGAGACTGACAGTGACAAAATCTACCTCATTCTGCCCAGTTGTCTACATAAAACTGTCTAAATATTTAACTGTCAAGTTAAATTCCCCCAGATAGGTCCATCTCACCTAACCACCGAAGGAGGTCCCCAAAGACTTATCTTTATTTCCAGGTTTTTGCTAGGGTTGGTAATAGGGCGGCTGAAAAGCAGGGTGACAGAGATGCTCAGATGGATAGCATGTTAGGGGGTTGGAAAGAAGTTGTCTTATTGAGCTATTCCGATGGAGTATTGTTTTGGTGCCTATATGTTAGATTTCAGAGTAGCAGCCGTGTTAGTCTGTATTCGCAAAAAGAAAAGGAGTACTTGTGGCACCTTAGAGACTAACAAATTTTGAAGTTGATAGATTTCCACTCCATTTGTTAGTCTCTAAGGTGCCACAAGTACTCCTGTTCTTTATATGTTAGAATACTGTTGTTATCTATTCTGTAATATGTCTAGATGCACAGATATTACAGCCAAATAAGATTGGTAAGCAAATATGCTTACATCAATAAATTGAAATGACATGAACTTTATGGTAAAAAGGAGGGAAAAACAAGCTAACCACAACTGGGGGAACAGTTCATTCCCAGTTCAAACTGTGTAGTATTTTGACTAACAACAGGACAGAATATTCCTCATACTCAAAGGCCCAAGGCAACTTAAAAAGCAGCATACACTCCACATTCCACCTTTGGCTGTAGCTAGAGAATCACATGGATTTTTAACACAATAATGGCTGAGGCTGGGGAAACCTTTTAATGCCGCTAGTCAAATCTATTTTGTTTTTGCTGCTCTGCTTTCACAAGCACTCCCATTATCCATTATCACTCCCCACTGCAGGCATTTCCCACAACAGAAATATTATTAAGGGGGGAAAAAAGAACACCAAAGATCAGATAATGAAGAAAACATCTCAGGGACAGCAGGACACAGATCCTCTTGTACCTATGGCCTGCTACACACAATGAATTCGTGCATCCTAGCATTTGTTAAGAATTAGTCAGATTATGATTTGCTCAGTATTTGTGCTGTAATCCTTTCCACAGACAATGCACTTACCCTCTTGCCCCTGGTACTTCTTGTTCCCCCTTTTCTCACACCACTTTTCTTTCCTGAAACAGCCCCAAACATGATCACCTCTCCCTCCCAATTCACCGCACAGATATACTGGAAAAAGTTGGGAACAAATCAAATGGGAGAGAGAAGCATAATAACTATTTCAAAGAATCCCCCTCACCACTTCTCTTTTCAAAACGGTGTGAAAACTGCATAAGGAAAAAGTGAGCATTACACCAAAGTCAATACCTTTGTTCCTCAAATACAGCACTCTAGTTAAGCAAACTTGAACTTTTAGTAAGAGGTACCAACTAACTCCCCCAAGGTGATGACTGGTGAAACACTGTAAATTGAATCCTCTCAGATGGGTTTGTGAAGCTGCGACAATCTGAATGATAAATGAATATTCAGCCTACCAAACCGGTAACACAATGATTCCTGCCATCAAAGAAGGAATGAACATCACATACTAACAGCAGCATGCCTATCCACACACCTGGTGGAACCAAATCAAACATATTTCCCAATGCACAGACTCCAAGCTGAGCCAACCAATTTACCTTAATAGAAGGAGCTAGGGATTATTTTGAACCATTACTTCAAATCCAATCACGGATTACACGCCAGAAATGCTTCAGCCAATTTGGAGCTCAAACAATGTGCTGTCACTCAGTTACAGAAGTCTGCACTTCAAAGTTACCATTACGTGAGTCAATGCAAATTAAAAATATATGTTATGGCTACAGATGCAAATTGCCAAAACAAACTTTTCAAATGGGATTATTTAAATTTGTGACAGTTTCCCCAACAGCCTCAATCATGTATTTGGATCGGAACACAGTGAAATCAGAACCCAGAATCACAGCCACCCACTTCACTGATAAATATAAACTACTTTGGAAATTCACTGTTAAAATTTAAATTTTGTTTTCTGCTGTTCAGCCACAATTATTCCTAGCTCAGTTACTTTTTAAAAGGTCATTGTCTTAAACAAACACTAGAGAATAGTGAGGACAACACTGCATGAAAAGAAGTAGTATAGAAATGTTACAATTCCTCTCCTGAGTTAGGTGCTGATTTGCACACAAAGATGTAAGGAAATACGTTAAGTGATTAAAGACACACACCTGCAATGCCTTTTCTAGCCAGTCATCTGCCATAAGCACCTCCCTTTTTCCTGTAGATTACACATTGGAAGAAAGAGCTAAAATACCACAATGGATTAGAAATGTGAACCAAAGGAAAAGAGAAAAGAAGTTAGGGGAGCACAAAATGGACCTATATATGTTAGCTCTTTGGTGTTAAATGATAAATCCCAGGGTTCATATAATGTAAGGGCCCAATCTAGTAGTTCTTACTCAAAGAAAATTCTGAAATCAGTTGCTTAATGGACGTATGATCAGGCACTAAATATTCCCAAGCTATGAAAAAAAAAGAACATAAAGATGACAAGCTACAGAATCTTAATTGTAGGGTTTAAGGGACTGATTTGTTTGTTTGTTTTAATCTAAAGCCTGGAGGAAAATGAAGCTATGATCATTTTATAAACCCTGAAATATTCCAGCCTGGCAGCTGCTTGGAACACCAGAAGAGGAGCCTGAAGTCTGGAAGTAGGAGGAGTGAGTCTCCCGTACCCCAACAGCAACTCCTTCAGCCAATTTTAGAGCAACACTGACAGACTCTGACAGTAATTTAGTTCAGTCCTCCACTGCCAAAAAGATGGAGGCTGTGATACAGGGCAATTAAAGCAGATGGGGTGTGATCCACAAAGATATGCAGGTTTAGGCCTACGTCCTGTTTTTAGGCGCCGCTGTGATCCATAGAACGGCTGGCCAGCTGCCACCTAAATTCACTCAGCACCTAAGTTTTTGTCTCTGGGCATATGCTCAGCAGCCTCATGCTATGCATCTGGGCGCCTATCTCCCGTCTCAGCATGTGCACTGCTACCTCACAATAGGCATCCGGAGGCCTATTTCTCACCTAAACCCCAAACTGGGGAAGACAGGCATTCAGCCACCTACGCTGCTAGTCGCATGAGGGAGCCTGATCCAGTAGGTGTGCTCAGAAGCGATCTACTAGATGGGACCCCTCAGACAAGTTCAGGGGACAAGGACGTGCTCCTTTATAACCTTTAGCCTCGTGGACAGGGTACTTACCCAGGATGTGGGAGATTTAGGCTATTCTGACTGAAGCTATTCCGGGAGATTTTCCCCCCCAACATGATGTAATGTTGTTTTCTTAAAATATCCTACAAAATCTCCCAGAGTTCTTTCAATTGTCACCAGGAGATCAGTGCCAATTCCGGGAGACTCCAAGCCAATCCTAGAGGGTTGGCAACCCTAGGGAGATTCCCAGTTCAAGCCCCCCTTTTCCTTAGGGGGTAAAGGGATTTGAACAGGCATCAGCCACCTCCCAGATGAATGCCCTAACTACTAAAATATGGAATATGCTGATGTGAATCTCCCTCAATCTCTCCTATTAGTTGTTTCACTTTAATTGAATAATGAAATATTAATTGGGATAATGAACAAGTTAGAATGACTCTCTAGCCTAGTGGTTCGGGCACTCGCCTCAGAGGGGAAAAATCCTCTCTCTCCCTCTGGATCAGGGGGCTTGAACCAGGGGGTCTCCCACATCCTGAGTGAGTACCCTATCCACTAGGCTACAGATTATAAGGGAGGTCCCCTGGCCACCCCCCCATTTCGTTTCAGACTATATACGCAACTTAGGCAGCTGAGAGCCGATCTTCCCCCAGTTCATGGATCACTAGCACAGATAGGCACCTCCCCGCAGCCCAAACTTAGGTGCCTATCTCCATGGGAGGGCAAGGCTTAGCATCTCCCATTGGCTAGTTTAGGCAGCTTCCCGCCTGCTTTGCTGGGTTTGTGAATCCCATTCCTAGGCACCCATCCTCTCCATCGGTTGTACAGAAGTCTAGGCACCTAACTCAGTCTCTGTGGACTACAGAGTTGTTCCTGTGATAAGTTAGGTACCGCAATGCTGAGCATTGCAACACAGGGATGGGGAATACCCTCCTACCCTTGAGGAAAACAGTCTTGAAAAATTACATTTTACAGGAAAAGTAGGACATATTCTGCACATTCCATATGTTAAAAAAAACCAAGTTCCGTTATTTTTAAAGTCATATGCTAAAACTTCCCTTTTACTCTGTGTGTTCTGGGGTTGTATGGAAAATACTAAAGGCAGACAGCAAAGGCCAGGTCTGCTATCACAAGTTTAGCAGCATCAGTGTAAATGCTCAGGGGGACCAAATTGTAAACAGAAGGTTCTCATAGTTGGACCCATTTTTATCACCATGTCAATTAAACCTGCTGAGACACTCCTATACCCATGTCAATCTACATTTTATGTGATGCAGTAAAGTGAATATAAAAGGGGGCAATCTTAAAGGGAAACTATATCTTGTTTGTTCAGCCCAAGAGTTTAAAACTTCAGAAGGTAAAAAATGTATGATATTTTTAAGCTTTCAATTACATTTGGCAGTTCTGAGGCTATTGATGTTGGTGGCTGATGTGATGTCATCTCTGACATGAGCAGTGTAAGGACCCTGAGGGAGCCACTTCCTAAAATAGACCACTTCCTAAAATAGTTTAACATTAGCAAAATAGAATGAAAAACTGGTATACCTAATATTAAAATATTAAACATTTTGTGTTATTTGTTCTTAGATTGTTAAGCAGTTATTAAAACAGGTGGGACTCTACAGTCTCTTGCTAGTCCAACAAATAGCATCCAGCAAGAAGTATGCAACCAACACCGAGTTTAGAAATACATGTATTCATGGTGAAAAATAATTAGTATCTTACAGACTTTTATGTCACCTTCAAAAGAAAATGAGAGCCACAGTAAGTGTTCAATGATACATTTTTAGTTATTTAGATGCTCATATCTGAATGTCTCTGAGTGCTTTAACTAAAAAGAATATTCAAATGGAAACATACCCCAAGGCTGAAACAACACAAGTGCCATCATCAACATATTTAAAGGACTGTACATACACAGACACAACCAAACAGAAAAGGAAATGAAAATAATCATTAATCCTTAACCAAAATAATCGCACAGGGAGCCTCACTATTCACCAGCGTGTATGTGACTGGCCCAACGTCACACAGAGAGTTTAGTGGCAGAGCCACAAGGATCCATTTTTCCTTTCAGGACCTATGTTTAGAGAAGTGTACTGGCCCTGACAGTATTTGTGGTGGTTCACCAAAAATGGGTCCAGATCATAAAATATCAGACACCAAGATAATTTGATACAGTATCATCTTGTGTGTCTCCCACCATGTCAGTTAGCACAAGATTTCAGCAGCTGATATCTTATGAACTGTCAAAGAATTAAACACAGATGATTTAGCTTAGCCCATTTAAAAACTGGGTTTCAACCTTGCAGAAGGTAAACAACTACAGCACTGGTTTCTAGCTCTAGTGATCTTTGGGATATAGAAGCAACTGCTAAAATAATTTTGGAACTGAAGTGAGTGTTATGGAAGCAGGAGAGTAATCACAATGATATGATGTTATGATTCACTATCTAAACAAACAAGGGCTAGAAACAAATACCTGTATAGCACTGAAGAGCTGAAATTCTCAAATTCCCATTGAGTATATGGCATGCTTCTCATCTTGATGGTTTGCTAAATCTTAGACTTGAAATCTGTTACTGGTCAGTCAGTGCTTTTTGGCTGTGGCCCAGGACTGGATATATCAAGTCTCACACCTCAAAGCAGTACAATTTATTAATCCTGCTCTGTAGGAATGAAAGTCAGGAGCTCCTGGCTCTCGGACCTGTGCTTGAACCACTAGACCAATCTCTCTCATATAAATCACACCTAGTAAAGCATAGATAACAAAATGTTATACTACATATGCTCAAATCTTAGGGTGTTGGCCACACTGCAAAAGAAAGGAGTGACTGTAGGATGGATAGGCATACCCATGCTAGCTTTGATCTAGTTTTGATCTAGCTAGCACAGGTAACAATAGCAGCATAGATGTCTACACTACACACATGTAGAGTACGTGTAGCTACATGCCACAGTGCAAAGCAGGTGTGTTTCCTCACTGAGCTGTGTAGCTGTACGTGTCAGTGAAAGGTTCTAGCAGAGGGGAGGCAGCAGGGAAAGGCTTCAGCAGCTCCCAGAGCCTTTTCCCACTGCCATCTCCCCATTGCCAGTCTTTCCCCTCTGAGGGAGTCTTTTCTGGAGAAAGATTCCAGCAGTAGGATGCTACAAAGAAGAGCCATGTAAGATGGAAGGCATGGCTTAGGGAAGTAGAGAGCTGTGTACAGTATGAACTCGGGTACATACACACCACCCTTCAGGCATGTCTTTTCTCACCTAAGCCATGCCTCACGGTCTATGTTGCTATCTAGACCCGGGCTGGGGGGCTATGCATGTATGTACCCTGCACACCGCCAAAAGAAGTGTTCAGCTTAGATGTACCCTTAGTGTCTTGTTTTGTTTAAGTGAAATTTAACTCTGACATCTTCAATGACTTTTAAAGACCCGCCGAAAATCCCAGTGTCTATGTGAAAGAGGGGAAAGGCATGTGCACACTCTGAAAACTGAAACATAGTAAAATGTAGGGTTTTACTTGACTAGGACAAAAGGTGTGTTGTCAGCTAGCACGTTGTAACTAATGTGTTCTGGGGCCTTGTCTTTACTAAGGTAAAGGTTAAATTTAGATCAGGCTTAGCATAACACAAGGTAGCTAAGTGAAACCTAAATTTGACCAGTTTTCCAAACACATATAAACGGTAAGACCTTTAGCTCAATTTTAGTATGTTTAATTGTGGCCTCAGCACGAGCTCAGCCACTCTTTTTAGTCTAGACAAAGCCTAAAACTCTCTTGCATACAATACTTTTAACATGCGCTATCTAATCAAGTTGAAGCCTAGGGTTCACCATGACCAGCTAACACAGGGGTGGCTAACCTGTGCCTGCAAAGGAGCCAGAATTTGCCAATGTACATTGCCAAAGAGCTACAGTATTATGTCAGCAGCCCCCTTCAGCTCCCCCGCCCCGCCTGCCAGCCGCCCCACCAATCAGCGCCTCCCCTTCCTCCCTGTGCCTCACACAGGATACAGGAGGTTCTGGAGGCTGAGGAGAAGAGCGAGGGGGCGGCAGGCTCGGGGAAGGGGGTGGGAAGGGCCTTGGAGGAAGGGGTGAAGTGGGGGAAGGGCCTGTGGCAGAGGCAGGGGTTGAACAGTGAGCACTGGAAAGTTGGCACCTGTAGCTCCATCCCCGGAGTTGGTGCCTGTGCAAGGAGCTGCATATTAACTTCTGAAGAGCCACATGCAGCTCCGGCGCCACAGGTTGGCAACCCCTGAGCTAACACAGTAAAATACAGCTTGCCTTGTCTACACTAGGATTTATAAACATGTGAGTTAAAACACGTTTGCTAATATATTTTAAAAATACCTTTTCTATCATAGTGTGGACAAGGCCACAAGTGGCTAGAAGACTTGAGGCACTGCCCAGCATCACTCCAAACAGCCATCCTGTCCAGCTGTTACGCAAAAGCCTATTGTGCCAACTAGCTTCAACAGGAGATCCTGTCCACTCCTCCTGCCCCAACAGGTGATGATCACACAGGGGCATCAAGTGTAAGGAGGTACGAGATGGAGAAGAAAAACTGGGAGAGGGTGGGATAACTCTGGGTCTGACACAGGAGCCGCTAGAGAAAGAAATTAAAATCCACCCTTTGAGAAACATCAAAATGAGTTCTACTTCAATAGTACAATCACTCTTTCCCTGTTGCAAATTAAATGAAGGAGCACTGCTGACCGTGAGCCTGATTCTGGTCTCACACCAGTTTTACCAGTGTAATTTCGCTGACTTCGGTAGAGTTAGGGCTTGTATACACTTGAAACACTACAGTGGCACAGCTGCCGCTGCACCACTATAGTGCTTCAGTGTAGACACTACTATGCCAATGGGAGGGGTTCTCCTATTACTGTAGTTAATCCATCTCCCCAAGAGGCAGTGGCTAGGTTGATGGAAGAATTCTACAATTGACCGAGCACTTGTCTGCACTGGAGGTTAGGTTGGCTTAACTATGTCGCTCTAAAGTGTGGATTTTGCACTACCCTGATTGACATATCTGGGTTGACCTGACTTTTTAGTGTAGACCAGACCTTACTTCTGAATTACCCCAGCAAAAGTGAAAGCGAATATGGCTCATTATGTCTAGCATTGACTTAATCTTGAAGTTCCTACTTAGTCATCACTGAGTAAAGACTGAGAAAAGACTGCAGCATTTGATCTTCTGTGGAAAATGTGCTCTTCATTTTCATCTGTGTGAGGTTGAGAAATGTACAATTCCTGTAGTGTAAATTGCATATAGCTAGTACCCTGAAGCAAGTTGAATAAATTATATTACAACATGAGGGGAAAAAAAATCAAGAGTCAAAGAGGAGGTGTGTGTGTACATGCCCACACACAAATGTTTAATGTAACAGATATATGTTTAAAAAACAAATTTGCCTACAAGTATTGAAAGCAATCGTTTGCAGTCTTTAACAGTTATCCGCTCTACTAACACTGATATCTACAGAAACATCACAAAGATAAACAAGGAAGTCCTGATTTTCAAATTCCAATTCAACAAGAGGAAAAGTCCTCTTGGAAAAATTCTCCTCTTTAGTGATGGAATACTTCCAAAATAGGCAGAGAGCCCCTTCAACAACTAACCTGATCCTTATGTTTTTGTGCCTACCATTTTGCTCCTATGCTATGTCAGCTGAAACAGTGAGCCTGCTCATCTCCTGTACCCCAGGTGGAAGAGAGACAAGATTTTTAACTTCTGTTAGCAATGCACTGTCCAAGGGAGTGTGAAAAACAGTACTGGAAGATGTTGTATTTATAAGTCATGTTTACACTAGCTCTAAACTAACCCTGAACTGGCATAGTCTGTCTTGGCAGGGAAATAAAAAAGATGATCTAAAGGGTCATTTGACTTCTGTCACGAATTTCTATGATCTGAATAACATTTTGCGTTATGATGTTTAATTCTAGTGCCGCGTCTTCTTTGATTCTTAGATGTCAGTCTTTGGAATAGGAACTTGTCAATATGATAATAATGAATCAATAATGTTAGATATATACAGCTTATTTTAATAAAAAAGGTCTTCAAGGACTTTAAAACTAGGACAAAGTAAACCTCAACACACTTAAGCCCCAGTGTAAAGTTAAGATTCTAATAAATGAGTATAAGAAAGTCAACGTGATAGTTATGGGAGCGGCATTTCAATGGACAACAAATTATAAACCCATCGTCCAAGAACAGCAGTACAATGGGATCAGATATAGAGGTGGTTTAACTTGGTAGAGATTTCAAGATGGTTTGTAACACTGAACAAAGGTCACTAAATAACAATGAAGAGCCAGAAGAATCTTGCAGCTAATGCAGTGGGAAATGGGCAGGCAGATTAGCTCACAAAGAACCAAAGAACTGGAATAATGTGTTGATGTTTCCTGGAACCAGTCTGAAGATGAGCAGCAGAGTTTTGGATGGGTTGCAATTTTCCCCAGTACGTTCTTTGAAAAGCTAACTAGTACAGCATTCAAATAATCCAGCTCAGAGGCACAGAAAACAACTTTGGCCTTAAGCCAGGTTGAATTGGGAAAAAGAAAAAGTACTTTCATCCATTTACAAATAATTTAACATTTTGTGGGAGTCCAGATTTTTCATTATCTATTTAATGCCTACATATGGTGTCTGAATTTCACATCTATATACTGTTCTATCCAAATTAAGTACATTTAAAAAACAAAGTTGTAAATAAGACTTAAGAGACTTTGTAGCCCAAATTAATCCAGTGAAAACTGTGTACCTCTGCTCCCTCCCAGTTACCATAACTATTTTCTACTTCTCATGTTTCAGGGCATAAGATAACTTCTAGCTACAGTATTTGGGGTTAAGAGATTTGCCCTGGAACAGGTTTATTCCAGACCCCTTTTGTACACCTCCTCAGAAGCATCAAGGACTGGCCCCTATTGCTGACAGGATACTAATCTAGGTAGACCACAGATCTAATCCAGTATGGTCACTTCTATACTCCTCTGTTCCTTGTTACTATTTTAAAATAGCCATTCAGTGATAGCTGCTCTTCAGTGGACACAAAATCTCTGAACATTGGAAATTGCATAATTCCTCCCTTGAGTTTAGGAATAGGGTGTTTTGGTGTAAATTGTGGGGGTGGGGACGAGAAGCATCTTAAATGTTCAAGGATTCTTATTCCCTTCAAAAGAATAAAATCAGGATGCATGTCTTTAAATGGCAACACTCCTTTTAAAACCTTGACGTTTGCTGCCCAGCTTGCTGAAGGGCAGATCAGCGTATGTGTCAGCACCACCTAGTGGGAGGGTTTGATGGGTCCCAGGCTACCTCCTAACAGCCTTAAACCAACACAGTCTCTCTTTCTCCCTTCCCCCAATGTCTGTGAACTTGCAAAGAAAGAAGGGGAGAGAAACACACTGAAAATTACTAGTTCTCCTTGGACTGTCTCCCTCACTTGATAAGAGAGAGAGATTTTTTTAAGTGACCAGCAGAACAAAAAAACAGTAATAGCAACAAAACAGAAATAATGTTCCCTCTTGCATTTGTTTATTACTTGATCCTAGTTGTTCATTTCTCTAGTGACTGCATCACATTCAAAATCTGCAGCCTAATCTAAGGGCTGAACTGAATAATGGCTCTGTGTAAAGACAGTGCTACACTGTAAAATATTAGGTGAGATGCGAGATTATGTCAGTGTTTTTGCTGTAAACTCCTATTTTTAAAAGATTTAAAACTTAAATTCCAAATGAGAGTAAGGGAGTAACACATTTCAAGAAAAAAAAATCAGTTTACCTATTTTCACATGCCAACAACAAAAATCAAACCCTAAACAACTTTGTGTAGTTTTTGTAACTAAAAATATGACACACATATGAAACATGAACTTGGCAAGTGATTTGATAGTATTAACTATTTTCTGCACAACTGAAACACACACACACATCTCTAAACAAAGATTTTAAAGTTTGAAAAGTAGCTTTGAAAGGATCAATTTATCAGATAGAAAATCTAACTCTTTAATGTGCATATTACACATACTACAGACCACAGCGTATTTTCAGTCTTTGGGCAAAACTCACCAGCAATAATATTCTGTGAGTGAAACAAAGCAGAATTTGTCCCTACTCTTTGCCATAACAATTCTTTACAAATGTTTAACTTGACAAGAACATTTTAGCAAATATGTTCAAATTTATCTTTTTAAAATATTGCACACAAAAACATTTAAATTATATGATTTAACAGAAAAACACAGCTTTATCTTAACAATGGATTTAATGGCTAACTCCATCACTACATTAAGCCACTATTTCTTTTTAAGTTTTTCATCATGAAACAAGTTGTTATGAATGTGAGCTGTAACGGAGTTTCTTGGCTTTTGCTGTGTGTCACGACTTTCACAATTATCAAAACACCCTTTTTTATTTCTGTCCTATATATTCCATGCAAAACCAAATTAGCATAAATGAAAACCCAAGGGTTTGGTGCTTTCGTGTACCTTTGGGAAGGGAGTCGCTACAACCTAGGTGCCTAAGAACCCAGTCAAGAGAAGTCAGACACTAATTTTGATCACAACGTTTGCACAACCAACCTCCTACATCATAGTTTTCTGGAGTCAGGAACCCCCACAAAAGACTCCTACCCTCTGAGGTTAAAACCCCTTCCACAGCCTCTGGACCAGCAAAATGGAGAGTGTGTTTTGCGAAAGACAAACCAAACCCTAGGGTCTAGAAAGACTCTTTTACAAGAAACAACATAAACTCCACAGCTGAGCAGAGGGGGAATCGAATTAACCGAGTATTTAAGAGCCCGAAGCCTGTGGCAAGGAGGAGACCCGGAGGAAGGGGAGGAGGGTTTACAGAGACATGGTTGTGTATTTCTGGTGGTATCAGGAAAGCTACACTGGGTCCGTGAGGCTTTTCAGCTTCCTGTTTGCAAAGCAAGAGCCTCTCCCTGTGTGTCTCTCTGGATCTTCCCGGCTGTCCCCTGTACGTGCTCCCCCAGGTGGGGGGGGGGGGACACGGGACTGACTGACGCTGTCCTGGGACGCTCTGGGCCGTGGGGAGACAGCGGGTGCGTGTCTGTCTCCCAGGCGCACCCCCGCCCCCGAGCCGGGCCCGCCGGGCTGCCTGGGGAGCGCTTCCCTCGGACACACGGCGGCGGGGGCGGCCGCTGTTGGGTCATGCCGGGCGGGGGGAGGGTTAATTCCTCCACCTCCTCGTTTTCCGGCTGCTTATCCAGCGGGCCGTGGGGCGGACAAAGCGTCTCGGTCGCTGGGAGGGAGGCGGCCGGCGGGCTGGGCAGCGGGGGCGGGAAGGGGCTGCCCGCGGGCTGGCACGGGCTCGGGGACCGGGGGGGAGGGAAGGGGAGCGCAGGGCGGGCTTGGTACAGCCCAAGATAAACAAATGGTCCCTCTTCACGTGTGGGGCGCCGGGGAGCGCGGCGGCCCCGCCCTGCCCCCGCTTTGTCACTGCCACCGCCGGAGCCTCCCAGGGCAGGGGCGGGCCGTGAGCGGCTTGTAAACCGCACGGCGTGATCGCGGCTCCCTCCGCCGCGCTCCCGAGAGCCGGCCAGCGCCATGCGAGGAGCAGCCGCCCGCTGCCGAACGGCTAAGGCGGGCGCGTCTCCCCGCGCGGCTGCGCCCGGCAGAGCAGATTCACGCTCAGGCGCTCATTAAAAGTGCGGACTGTCACCGGGCACACGGGGGGGCTCGTAGCAAACCCCTGCTCTCACTCAGCCCGAGAGCAGGTCCCGGGCTCCCCAGCACCCCTGTTATTACTCCTCACCCGGGCAGGCTGGGAGTGGGAAACTCCACTTCCTGCTTGTAGTTACACTCCTGGCAGCTCAGCGCCCGCCCCCTTCGCTGTGCGCTAAGCCTCTTAAACACAAGGAAACTTTAGCACGATATTCAGCTGAGTGGCTGCTGCTGCTGAAGGGACTTGGGCTCCTGCACCCTGTCTGGCAGCGGAGGCGAGAAACCTGCCAACTTTTCTGCCTGTTGTCTCCAGCCTGGGAAAGCCATCTCTTACGTTCCCCTTCTGCTGGGTTTAAACAAGCAGCCAGCATCTACGCACGCACACATACACACACACACTTACTTTTTCGCTCCCATTTCAAAGCTGATTCACAAAACTCTTAAGACTTTGTAAAACCCCAGGGGCTGGTCCATTACATGCTCCATACTCTTCCCCTTCTCTTCTTCTGGGCTAATTCTTCCTGCAGGGAAGAGCTATGTCAATTTCCCCTTCCCGTAGTGGATCTAATAACCTGGGTGGGTTTTGGAGGGTGGAGCAGTGTTATTTTAGAAATATTTTTCATCTGAAAGCGAATCATGGTCTCAGCTATCATGGGAAAGTTTCCCCTCCCCACTTATTTTT
Source organism: Natator depressus (assembly GCF_965152275.1). Classification (NCBI taxonomy): domain Eukaryota; kingdom Metazoa; phylum Chordata; order Testudines; family Cheloniidae; genus Natator; species Natator depressus. Next base: position 51,645,067 of record NC_134237.1, read on the forward strand.
ACAGTCTTAAGAGTCTCAGCCAGCTCTTACCAGCCCCTACATTTCTCCGACTTGCACTGTGCGAAGAACGCTTGGGTCCTGTGTCTCACTGCATAGGAGTAAAGTTTACTCTCTTCTCTTTGCTTTAGCCAAGCCCCTCTCCATCCCCCCCCCCCCCCCCCCCCAGTCATAGCTCCTGTTCAGCCCAGTCAGTAACTCCGAGCGGACAGCGACAGCCCCATCCCCGTCCCTTACCATGATCAGAGTGTGGTTCCTCTGCTCGGCCGTGGCAGACTCAGCATCTTGCTGCTGTTTGCTCTGATGCTGCTGTTTGCTACTCCCGCCGCCGCCGGTGCCCGATTTCTTGGCCCTTTGCTCCAGGGTCCTCTGGTAGAGGCTCACCGTGTCTCTGCGTTCCAGCTCCAGCTGCTCCGCCTGGGCTTGCTGGTACCTGCTCTCGCAGTTGATATGGTGCCTCCTGCAGCCCTCGATGCGCTGCCTTAGCCTCTCCACCACGGTGCTGTGCTTGGGAATGCCGCCGCCGCCGCTATTAGTATTGTTACTGGGAGCAGCAGCAGGAGGACCGTGGGGAGTGTTATTAACCCCGATACCGGCACCACCAGCCCCGCTGAGGCCGCTGTTCAGGTTATTGTTGATGCAAATACTGCTGCCGTTCGCGGCGGCAGCGGGGGCTGCAAAATCCCCCATCCTCTTCCCCGGGCACACTATTTTGGAAGAACTTTTTATCCTCCCTTTCACACACACACACACACACACACGCACGCACGCAGCCTCCTCTGGGGTCCTGAGGTGATACTTTTTAGTGAACCATGGGGGGAAACACCAACAAGTAGAAGGGAAAGAGCGATCCCAGGTGAATGTTTTTCTCTTCCCCCAGCCGATCCTCTACGAAAATCTCCAGTATTTATATAAAAGAGCAAAAGAAAAAAGTGCTAAAAGGTTATCATCACCACATACACAACCGTAAAAAGAATCACAACAAAGTGAGCAGCAGCAATTCGGGTTGCAAACTCCAAGAGAGCTCAGATCAGTTCCTGCCCTCCCTTTTCTTTTTTATAATCCATTATTTCAAAATAAATTCCAGGAGTTTTCCGGAGATTTTGCCAAAGACTTCTCTCCCCATGTATAAATATAGAGAGAAACACACGCACCCTTCCACATGCATGCACACACAAACACACACACACATCCAGCAAAGGCATACGCTGGTCACACACAACACACGCACTCACACTCCACAGCATCAAAAGACAGGCAAAGCTGCTTTCTTATTGTATTTTCCTTCCAGAAAAAAGTTTTGGTGTTTATGCCGCACCGTGTTCTCAGAGTACTTTGGCTGCTCAGTTGCATTTCAACAGGAACCTAAATAGCAAATCCTCAGGGTGGGGGAAGTAAACACATGAACAATCCGGGCGATCTGAAAAAGTGGATCGCAAAAGTCTTTGCAAATCGCCGAGCTGATACAGCCTAATGCTTTGCTTTGCTTTGCTTGCTGCTGCTCCTGCTGCCACCATCACAATGATCAAGTGCTCTCCTCCTCCACCTCCTCCTCCTCCATGCCAGCGGAGTGATATCAGGACAAGAGCTCTCAGTAAACACAGCAGCAGCTCCTCCAGGCCGTGAGGCAGACCCGGGGACAAGGTGCAAAACCCGGTGCGGACTCCGACCCAGCAGGAACGGACATGGCAATCCCCCATCTAATTCCCCCCACGTTTAGTACTTATTACCTTGCACTAGACGAGAAACCAGGGCTGCCAGAAACAAGAAAGATATGGGAGGGGAGGGGGATTGCACGGCCCTCAATCAACTTCTGACCTCTGTGTGAGAATGTGCCTTTGTGCTTGATTCCCTTATGCAGTGCGACCTACTGTCTCAAGCAAGCCCAAGTTGTTATACATTTATGCATTATATTGCAGAACTTGTGCATGACCACGCAGAAACACTGGACCTTCGCAGCCGTTGTCTATCGTCCCCATCCATGTGGAAAGGAAAAGGTAAATAAGCGAATGTTTTTAAAACGATCCAAGCAACAAAGTCGTCTCTCCACACACACCCCCATCCACTTCCCCTCCTTTAAAAAAACAGTCAGGAGGAATAGACACTTAATGAAACTCTGTCCCCTCCTAGGAAGATATAGGAGATAACCTGCACTGAGCTAATGGGGGATACAAATGAGAGCAACTAGAAGAAAATTATTTATTCTTAAAGCCCAGATATATTTGCCCCAGAAATATTCAAGATTAAATACACAGGCTATTAGGTTAGAATGATAACAGATGTTAATAAAATGTTGTGGACCTTAAAGGCGATTGACAGCAGAAGTAATTAACAGCAAATAACTCAAGCAGAAAGATTGCAGATTTCATGGACTAGAACTGGAGGAAATACACAACTCTGCACAATCTGTAGTGGACAAACACAATACAAAACAAGTAGTAAACAATTCAAAAATTGTTTGTGATTTATGTCCCTCGTATGTTCAAATTGCTGAACAATGAATGCAATTAAAACAAGGAATGCTGACCCTCCAATAAAGACATCTGAACTTTCTATTTTAAAACAAGGAAAGAAACATGACACCTTGAGCAGAAACATTTTTCCAAGCGAACAGTGGATGCCTCCATATTCAGCACTGATGATTAACGGATCAAAAATAACATCCCAGGAACCTGGTTTTAAACCATTTCACAGACACAATAGTATTCAATGAAATATTTTAGCTAAATATCCTATTTTATTATTAGCTAGCAGCACAAGCCATGCTTTAATTGGAACCAGAACACTAATGTCCTTCTGATTCCATATTTTTCAAAAACAATACAGAATAATTTATTTAAGGTAAAAAAACAACAACTCAAGTTCTAAAATGTAGCTGGAATTAAAGAAAGTTTGGATTTCATGTATTAGGCATGAGATCTGATTTAAACCATCTTCATTTCTGGCCTTTCTGCAGATTAGCATAGGATACTATTTCTAACCCAGTATCAGAAGGAGTTTTCTTTCTTTCTTCATTAAGCACTTCTGCAATATAAAATTTGCCTTTTGAATACTTACTGTTCTCTGTAATTGCAACATATTATTAAGATGGTATAAGAGTATTTCATGATGGACAAATAAAATACAAAATTACTGCAGTAATTATTCCCTTCTTGCAGAATATATAGGGCTATGGGGTAAATGAGCGTAGTTTTTTCTCCATATTAAAACTTCAGCTCCAGAAATAACTTGAGAATCAGGCTGAAACTATTTACTACTCTCCATGATCAGTAGTTACATGCTCTAGAGCATGTAATCAGTTGTATCTCTTTGCTCTGAAGAGACCAAGGAGTCAGGTGAGAAGTTGAATTCCCTTCCCATTTACAAATAGCACTTCCTCTATCCATTTGGAAACACTGTATAACAGTAGACAGGAAACTCTGTTATGGAGGTCTTTATTAGTATTTCTCTGCCATTAGCCTCACAGGAACACAATATACTTGCAAGCATATGCCATAGGTGTGGATTGTGTCTTACAACAATATGAAAAGATAGAAAAGAACTAAAGAAAAGTGTCTGAAAAATACATTTGTGAAAAAGTTAAGAAGTTTTGTAGTAAAATGGCAGCCTAGCAGGCCAAGGACCAGGAAGGGAGAGGGCCCTGCTTAGCTTCTGAACAGTCCTTCAGGCACTTCTCTGCAGCATCCCCTACAGCTCACAGACCTGCTTATTGAAAGATCTACTGAAAAGGGGCCTGATCCAAAGGCCATTGAAGTCAATTAAAAGACTACCCCCATTTACTTCAGTGGGCTTTAGATCAGGCCAAGAAGAATGCTGGTAGCACACTGACTACCACAAAGCTACACTGTTTGCTGGCCTAAATTGCTTCTGTTTACTTCCAAAGGGTAAATAGCTCATTCAAAAAAATAGAGTGAGAGAGAGAGAGAGAGAGAGATGAATGGAAACTGGAAGGGAGGGTGGGGAATTATCAATGTTATACACATTTAAAATAATAAAAAACAGAAAAGAAAAATGTATATATTGCTTTGCCTTTGATGAAGCAGGCCAAATTCAGAACTATTCTAAGCAACTGCAACTTCAGTGACTTGAATGGGTCCAGACTGGATGTGGCCCATTATGTACAGTGTGTAACACACCTTCTTAATAATACAGTAGTTCTCCATCTTTAAGTAATTTAAAGACGGAGAGATTTTATTTAGACTTGGTGAATTATTGTTTTATTTAATTTCAGTGCTTATGTACCATGGTACTAGGTGCTATATAAAACCTGAGACAGATACATTAATGAAAAAAGAAAAACAATGTGCTTGTTTTTTATTTAGTAATTTAGATCCTGATCTTATAATAAGCTCCACAAAGTCAGATCCCTGCACCTAGGCAGAGCTCCAAATTCAGTCACTGAGGACCCATGTAGCCAGCACTCATTGCTGGAGTGGGGCCTAAGGTGAGAGTTTCTTACAGATCACCTTTTTTTGGTGTACTTTATAGAGGATTTCTTCTCTCTTTTTTAAATAGCCACTTTAAAACTATGCAGAACATTAATATATTTCATCTTTTAATATACATCTTTTGGTAGTGAACACATTCTTTTTAAAGTCTATGTTGAACTGTTGTAGAATTAGACTAGCATATTTGCTGTTAGGAAGTTTTTTAATTTTTCAGCTATTATATCTTGGTCCTGATAGGCTGCATAGCCTGAAGGCTGATAAGTTGAGTAGCATCATTTGGGATCTAGTTTATGCTAACTGGCTTTCAGTGTTAAAAGTTTTGCAAGTATATCAATCATTAGTTTAGTGCAAAACATCTGAAAAGAATCAAAATAGTGGATGCTGCTCTCAAGAGATTTTTTTTTATTTGGGAGAGGTTTAACTGGAGCTGAGTAAATGTATATCACTATATTTCCTCACCCATTTCAGCACCAACAGTTGATGTGTTTATATTTTTCTCCATTATACCTATAAGAAAATACAGCATGATCTTCATATTTTAATATGGTCAGTTGAATCTAAGTTCCATCAGAAAATAATTGAAAACTGCTACCTAAATACTGTCCTATTTTACACTTGTGGTAATTCAGTGACCAGATTTCAAAAACAAACTATTTTCAGCTGGTGTTTTTGTTAGGGATTAGATTTCTGTATTTATTTTGTGTGTAATTTTTAATCAAAGGATATTTATAAAGAGGAGTACTAACTTCTATAAACACTCAGGGCAAAGTCCTGAAGTTTTTAAACTTAATTTTTACTCAAGGCAAAACTGCTGGTAAGCTAATGCCTATGAGTGAATAAAAACTGAAAAAGAACTTTAGGATTTGGCCCTGATAGCACAAAACCTGAGAGGTCTCAGAGTGCTGCTCTAGTACTAACTGCTGTCATTAAAACAGATGTTCTCCATAACCTTGACCAAACAACTCCATTCTCTAATCAGAAAGGAGCACAGACTTGTTTATGGATTTATGATAGATGTGTGTGCCAGAACTAAGTCTATGACTGTGGACTTACTTTGTATGTAGTAATTTAGCTTGTGTGATTTTAAAATCTGCTTTATACACTTTCATGCAAATGTTATCATCTTTAGAAAGCCTTCTTAATAACTGGATAGTTCAAAGAAATATATATCACAATTATAAGTGATATGATGAATTTGCTGATGTCAGCAGTTGAACACGAATGCCTACTGATAGCAACTGACAGGACACTAATTACTAGTTATAGGAGACAATTGCCAGTTAAAGGAGCTATTCAGTGAGTTACAATTTTGAAAAATTATAAAGTACACGCCTGATTTGCAAAAAGATAAATGATATGAAAATACCACGCAAGTTCTCAAGATGATTATCATGACAGAGATTTGTCTAATTAGGAAGAATCTATTTTAATGCTGAAATATGAAAGAACCCAGCTGGGAGAGGAATTTAGGGGAAGACACAAAAACAACACTGCTCGGCTGACAGCAAGTACAGCCTAAGCTTGTTCCAGTGGCAGTTTCTGAAAAAATAACTCATCTCAGCATTTAATCAATAATGGCTTTAGAACAATTACATCCTTACAGATAATCTATCTAGTCATATTAGTAGGAGGAGCTTCATAAATAACATGAAAAATGTGTTGTGTAAACACATTGAAACAACTCTTTTGCCTGCTGAGCTGTCTGCCCAGTAGTTGGACAACATTAAACATACCATAATGCAGTGAACACATGCATCACCCCATACTCAAGAGACTACAGTTTAGTGCCCAGTGCTCCCAATCGGGTTGGGACCTGCAATTGTTATGGCTGCAAGTTTCAACCCAGAGCAGGCTGCCGATTAACCTTCAGTATGGTTGCTTGGATAGAAACCTTTCTGAAGGATTCTGCAGTAATTAAATGGCTTATGTCTAAATCGATGGATGACATAGTAAGGGCTCCTCTGCTGGAAGGCTAAAGTGGTATCAACAACTCAATGCAATCACTGAATATAACTCCAAAAACCTGTTAACAAAGACATTTGGGAAATGTGAAAAAAAGCTTTACTACACACAGAGAAATGTTCTGTAAAGATTCCTCCAGAAACATCATTTGGCTTCTGCTCTGTTAACTGAACAGATCTGAGTTATCTCAGTTATTGCAGAAAACTATTTTACTGTGTGTTCCTTAAATACAGCTCTAGCGAAAAGAAACAATAATATCCACTGGAGAGCAGGGGAAATGCCACCATAAAGCTGGGGATGGATTAAAAAAATACTTCAGAAAAGTATCTGTGAAACACAACTACAGTTTAGCAACATGGCTGAAACTCACAAGACAGCTGGGCTAGAAATGAGTTCTGGCTTCCAGAACATCAAAAGCTGTAGGAGTTCTGGAAGTGATGAACTAAGTATGGTGCAAAAGAAATTAAAGTGTTTAGGGGAAAAGGCTGAAGTAGCTGCAAAGGAGGAGAACAAGAAAGTGAAAAAACAGGCAACAGAGAAACCAGAGGTAGTTAGATTAACCATCATAAAAATAAAACCTTTAGCATGATAATCTAGAATCTAGCAATTCTTATAATTTGATGTAAATAGTAGTGCTTTTAGGCGATTATTGGCATGTCTGTCTACCCATTAAGACATCATACTAGAGCAGTCAAAGCAATGCCAGGTCTTGAAGGCCCATATTGTCTCTACTCTACAAAACTGAGACCTTGATCTGGTTTATCCCTGCACCTTCAGAGAACCCAAGAACCCCACTGACTGACGTCTGTAGGGCTTGGTATAGGCACATGGTCTGCCTGCATGCATCTCTTTGCAGAACTGGCACCTAAGAGTTTTCTGAGTTTTTCCATTTGTTTAGCTCAACATTACTACCTAAGGTCCCAATTCAAAAAAGGTTCTGCAATGGGACAACTCACATGCTTCAAGTTAGGCATGTACTTAAGTACTTCGCTGAACTGAGGCCTAGAGGAATAAGGGGAAGGAATACAAAATAGAATAGAGCTAGTGGCTCTATTCTGACTAGAGAGAGGCCACAACTGGAACTTCAAATCCAATCTCTAAATATTTTTTGTGGGGGTCTCAGATTTAAATCCATCCCTATGTTGTTTGCTTCAAGGAAAGGCCCAAAACGAAAGGGAGTCTATTATCTAGATTTTGTTCCTATATGGTCCAAGGCAGAAGTCTCATAAGAACATCAGATCTCATGAGATATTCAACTCAAGAAAGGAGACATTCAGCAAGATCAGCTGCTCTTACAAGGTTTCCACCACCTGGCTCTCCATGTCTTCAGATGTGTTTGTACAGTGCCTAGCACCTCAGGACCCTAATCTTGGGTGGGACCTCTGAAAACTAATATAAATATTACATAGTCATAAATGAGTAGGTGAAATCTGGCAAGACTATTTGTGTTGTGGCTCCTTACATTTGGTCAACAAAATTAAAAGATTGTTCAGATTTATTACTGTACTCAAGGCAAAAATCCACGAGAATAACTCAGACTGGTTAGAAAAAGCCAAAATAAAACAGACATTTTAAAGGGTGAGTTTTTATTTGCAATAGTAAGAGACCTGATAGTATAGGGAAAAACAGCTATTTAAACACTGTTGATGTGAAGATTTAGAGAAGACTATTTTTCATTTTCTTCTCTTTTGGGGGATTGGAGCTAGATCTGAAAATCCCAACTATTTATTTCTTTGTCACTTACTTATTTCATGTAGCAATCAAAGAGAAAACTATCTAAAGCCAGCAGTGAGGAGAGCAATGAGCAAAAAGGATTTAAAAACAAAACTAAAAAAATGACTGTTTTTATTCTTTACTGCATGAGACACTGTTTCAGGCAGATTGGATAGATTTAAAAAAATATTTATTTATTTATACAGAAAGTTTAATAGGTTTACAAATCCTTGCCAGGTTAATATCAGAAACAAAAACCAACAATTATTACAACTATGAGCTTTTGTTTAAAGAGACATTATGCAGAAATAGAGATATCATTACAACACCCATGACATGTCATTTTTAGCGATTTTATTAAACTGAGTGAAATCTCTGATCACGCATATTTAATAGATGAGACATGTCTATCAGAGGTGTTAATATTCAAAAAATTGGACACATGCTGGAGGTTTTGTTTTTCTTTTTTTACAGGTGAATGTACTTCGTCCGAGTACTGACTAAACTGTAATCACATATCTAAGTATCCATTTGTCCTCTGTCTATTTTGCTGGGTATGTAATTGGTGCACTAATTTTTCCATAACAATCTACCATATTATTTGAGCCGTTCCTCTACAGTTGGGACTATTTTTCTTTTTCCAACGAGAGGCTAGCAGTAGCCTACCACATATTTGCAGATGAGAGATTAATTCTTAATTTCCTTTTGTGTGGCTATTTTTAAATCCAGATTTTACTGAACCAAGAGTAGCAGCCACAAGACATCACATGACATTTCAGATAGTACTACATCACACATGATAGTTCTTCTAACCAGAACAAACAAAAAAATAATTAGAGCTATTATAGCAAGACTTTTCATGTGCTGTTGGAGTGGGAATTTCTGAATGAGCTTCAGAAAACAGTTCAGGTTGTCAGGTGACCATTAATAGTAACCACCAGTCCTGAAAAGGTATAGCAAGTGACCAACTTCTCCTCACCTACAAAGCATCACTAGTGCAGCACCAGAGGCCCAGGCCCAAACCCTTATGGGAAAATGTATCAAGTTGCAATTTTGCTTTCTATCACAATAGCCCAAATTCAAAAGCTACCTCTAACTCTAGACCTAGCATAATATTAACACAAGGTCCCATAAATTATATAAACTGTAGGACTGCACAGGACATGGAGACAAGTACCATGGAGACATAGAGGACAAAAACACAGTGGATTCCTGCTGGGGCCCAGGAAGGTGAACAGTACCATTCTGTGGTGCTCTGACCCCTTTACCCAAGCTGCACGGAAGAATCATAGAATCATAGAATCATAGAATATCAGGGTTGGAAGGGACCCCAGAAGGTCATCTAGTCCAACCCCCTGCTCGAAGCAGGACCAATTCCCAGTTAAATCATCCCAGCCAGGGCTTTGTCAAGCCTGACCTTAAAAACCTCTAAGGAAGGAGATTCTACCACCTCCCTAGGTAACGCATTCCAGTGTTTCACCACCCTCTTAGTGAAAAAGTTTTTCCTAATATCCAATCTAAACCTCCCCCATTGCAACTTGAGACCATTACTCCTCGTTCTGTCATCTGCTACCATTGAGAACAGTCTAGAGCCATCCTCTTTGGAACCCCCTTTCAGGTAGTTGAAAGCAGCTATCAAATCCCCCCTCATTCTTCTCTTCCGCAGACTAAACAATCCCAGCTCCCTCAGCCTCTCTTCATAAGTCATGTGCTCTAGACCCCTAATCATTTTTGTTGCCCTTCGCTGGACTCTCTCCAATTTATCCACATCCTTCTTGTAGTGTGGGGCCCAAAACTGGACACAGTACTCCAGATGAGGCCTCACCAGTGTCGAATAGAGGGGAACGATCACATCCCTCGATCTGCTCGCTATGCCCCTACTTACACATCCCAAAATGCCATTGGCCTTCTTGGCAACAAGGGCACACTGTTGACTCATATCCAGCTTCTCGTCCACCGTCACCCCTAGGTCCTTTTCCGCAGAACTGCTGCCTAGCCATTCGGTCCCTAGTCTGTAGCGGTGCATTGGATTCTTCCATCCTAAGTGCAGGACCCTGCACTTATCCTTATTGAACCTCATCAGATTTCTTTTGGCCCAATCCTCCAATTTGTCTAGGTCCTTCTGTATCCTATCCCTCCCCTCCAGCGTATCTACCACTCCTCCCAGTTTAGTATCATCTGCAAATTTGCTGAGAGTGCAATCCACACCATCCTCCAGATCATTTATGAAGATATTGAACAAAACCGGCCCCAGGACCGACCCCTGGGGCACTCCACTTGACACCGGCTGCCAACTAGACATGGAGCCATTGATCACTACCCGTTGAGCCCGACAATCTAGCCAGCTTTCTACCCACCTTATAGTGCATTCATCTAGCCCATACTTCCTTAACTTGCTGACAAGAATACTGTGGGAGACCGTGTCAAAAGCTTTGCTAAAGTCAAGAAACAATACATCCACTGCTTTCCCTTCATCCACAGAACCAGTAATCTCATCATAAAAGGCGATTAGATTAGTCAGGCATGACCTTCCCTTGGTGAATCCATGCTGACTGTTCCTGATCACTTTCCTCTCATGTAAGTGCTTCAGGATTGATTCTTTGAGGACCTGCTCCATGATTTTTCCAGGGACTGAGGTGAGGCTGACTGGCCTGTAGTTCCCAGGATCCTCCTTCTTCCCTTTTTTAAAGATTGGCACTACATTAGCCTTTTTCCAGTCATCCGGGACTTCCCCCGTTCGCCACGAGTTTTCAAAGATAATGGCCAAGGGCTCTGCAATCACAGCCGCCAATTCCTTCAGCACTCTCGGATGTAACTCGTCCGGCCCCATGGACTTGTGCACATCCAGCTTTTCTAAATAGTCCCTAACCACCTCTATCTCCACAGAGGGCTGGCCATCTTTTCCCCATTCTGTGATGCCCAGCGCAGCAGTCTGGGAGCTGACCTTGTTAGTGAAAACAGAGGCAAAAAAAGCATTGAGTACATTAGCTTTTTCCACATCCTCTGTCACTAGGTTGCCTCCCTCATTCAGTAAGGGGCCCACACTTTCCTTGGCTTTCTTCTTGTTGCCAACATACCTGAAGAAACCCTTCTTGTTACTCTTGACATCTCTTGCTAGCTGCAGCTCCAGGTGCGATTTGGCCCTCCTGATATCTTTCCTACATGCCCGAGCAATATTTTTATACTCTTCCCTGGTCATATGTCCAACCTTCCACTTCTTGTAAGCTTCTTTTTTATGTTTAAGATCCACTAGGATTTCACCATTAAGCCAAGCTGGTCGCTTGCCATGTTTACTATTCTTTCGACTCATCGGGATGGTTTGTCCCTGTAACCTCAACAGGGATTCCTTGAAATACAGCCAGCTCTCCTGGACTCCCTTCCCCTTCATGTTAGTCCCCCAGGGGATCCTGGCCATCTGTTCCCTGAGGGAGTCGAAGTCTGCTTTCCTGAAGTCCAGGGTCCGTAGGAAGCCCCTAGACAGTATCTCTACAGAGATGTGGAGCAGTGAGATAAGGTGGAAGTGGACCCAGACTGGGCATTTTCATCCCATTATCCCATCAAAGTTAAACAGTGTTAATGCACTGCTTCCCTACAACTCTGCTCTGAAACCCATCCTTCTGGTGAGATTCTGGCTCTGAGGCCACCAGCTGGGGCAGATGTCCCTGAAAAGGGCTAACAGAAAGCCAGGAGAGAAGAAAAAACAGTCACAGGCATCCATGTGGCCCAAGCCCCTGTCAAGATGCACTCTGAGCTCAGGGGATCTTCTGGTTTTGGGGGGGCTCAACATTATGCTTGGAAAGAACAATGCTAGGGACACCCTACAAGGGACACTTCATAGGGTTTCCAGTATCTTACAGTAGATATTCCCACACAAGAGCAGATCTGGCCTTCAGTTTGGAGGCCCTAGTTGTCCTCAATACATCCTCCTTATATTTTAGCCCATTGCTCCTCAGGTCTCCTGGATAAAACCTTCTGCCCATTTCAGTTTAGTTAGACTCTTGTTTAAACAACAAGAGACTTTAAACAATTCCAGCCTGTCTAGTGAATAAAAAAGCCAGGAGGGAAGATTAACTTCATTTCCCTTTATGGCAATTGATGCTAAAGGTCAGCCATTTACAATAGTTTTAGAGTGAGAATGTGACCATTTTGAAATTTCCAAGCCAGAATATTGACAACCTATTCAAAGCTACTTTCCATCCTTCATATAAAGGACTGGTAATTGTGCTGTGACTCTTGGCATAGGCAATCAAATTTAATTTTGAAACAGGACTTTTTTTTATTTTTAAATTATATGGAACTGGAAGTAAAGACCATTTTCCACAGTGGCAATTCTTTGGAAGATATATATGCTCATTCTTATGGAAAGGTAAGTGGTATATTTCCCTTATCCAGCCAATGTGCTGACTGAGAATATCACTGTTTTGTTGAAACGGTTATAGATAAAAATCAATAAATAGAGATATATATTACACACAAAAAAGCTACATTAAAAGAACTTTATGAAGGTTGCAAAGTCAGGTACTCAAGAGTTAAGAAATGCCAGAATTAAGCTTGTCTGCACAACCTTAATTTGGCCTCCTTGTGCATATGCATTATAATTAGAGCTGATTTTTCAAGTTGCTGGCAGTTCTGAAATATCAGAAAAAAAATCTGTTTGTGTCAAACTAAATCAGAAAATTCAGAAAGATTTCAGCAAATCAGAAAATGTCTGTTTCAAGTCAAACAAAATCTTTCATTCAACCCGAAGCATTTTGTTTCTGGGGATTTTTAAAGGGCTAAATTCAGAGGAGAAAGAGGTGGTGCCCCCCCTTATAACTTTTAACCCTCTGGTTAGGGCACTCAGTCAAGATGTGAGACACCCAGGTTCAATTCCCCTCTGTAACTGACGTAGATGAGGATTTCAATTTGGGCTCCCCTCAGCTCAGGGGCCAAACCACCAGGCTATTGGCTATTCTTTGGGAGTGGGGGCGGTTCTCTCAATCTCTCCTGTTGAAGCTGTTCCACTCTATATAAACAATTAAATATTCACTGGAGCAGAGACTTGCACATGGGTCTCTCCCCTCCAAGGTGATTGCCCTAGCCACTGGATTATGGAATCAGTCTCTCTCTTGCTCCGGCCCAATGACTATTCCATTTTGTATAAAATACTTGATTAGTTTAACAAGAGAGACGGAGAGAGAGAGCCTAGAATAATCCATAGCTCAGTGGCTAGGGCACTCACCTGGGGAGGAGGGAGACCCGAGTTCAAAATCCTTCTCCATATCACATAGCAGGGGGAACTCAACTTGGGTCTCCCACATCCACTGGCCTAAAATTTATAGGGAGGGCAACCACCACCACCTTTACCTCTCTTGCTAATCGAGCCTGATTTTGTTATTGTTGTCTGTAACTATTCAGCAAATTTGTGTCACATTTGCTAACAGTTTCAGGTCAACTGAAATGGCATTTTTTTCAGAGAATAAACTATTTGTCTGAAAAATTTTGCCCAGGTCTAATTATGATACATTTTCTAATTACATCATAACATACTGGTTTTTCCACAGGACCCCTGTCTTGTTCAGTTCACAGAATGGACAGTGCTTACTTAATGAGCAGCTATTTGATATTTTGTTTTCTCCTTGTCATTCAATGTGTGCTCTCATGCTGCGCACTATTTAAACCCTGCTCTGAGTGCCAAATTTTTTTTTTCATGGGCTTTTCTGTGGCAGCCATCACTACTGTATTTGAGCACTTCTCAAACATTAATTATTTTAGTTTCACAGCATCACTGTGAGGTGAGGAATATTATTAACCCCATTTTACAGATGGGGGAATTGAAGCAGAGAGAGAATAAGGTAAAAAGTTTCCACTATGAGACATCTAGGACCTGATTTTTTGAGAATACTTAGCATTAAATAGCACTTTTGTGAAATGGACAGTTTCAAACTGTGTTCAAAGAACAGCTTCCACTGACTTCAGCTGCAGTTGTGAATGGTCAGCACTTTTGCAAATCAGACCCCAGGGTCTCTAGTCAGGAACCCAGAAAATAAAGGAATACATAATAAGTGACCACCCATGAAAAGTTCTGTTTAAATGACTTGACTAGATAGGTACTCCATGGCAGAGGTAGGGATAGAATCCAATTCTCCAAGGCAGCATTCAACTACCTAAACCATGAGACTATCCTTTCTCTTCCTGCAGTCACCTGCCCCAGTCACTACACACCTTCCAGCTTCTGCAACATATAAAGCAGGGATCCTACAGACAACAGCCTCCTTCATGACACAGCCCTGATTCATCCCCAGAGCAGGGCCATTTTGTGCAGTGAATGAAGCAGGGGTCCTGTGGAGAAAATAGCATTTGGTCATGAAATTAAAGACAGTATCATCACGTATATGCACAAGGGGGACAAATTAATGTTGCACAGGTAATTTTAATTAAGCATTTCCTAACTGTTGAATGCCTGCATTTACAACTTTTATGTTCTTTGAATGTATTTTGTGTGGGTGTGTAGTTTTGTAGATTATTTTTAATAAAGCAAAGAGCAAAAACAGAAATTCCATCTTGCGGTATCATATTGACATCCATATGGGTCATCAGCAGGGCTGGAACCATTAGTTGCACCACACAGGCCTCTGCCACTTGGGCTAACCATGTAAATGAGAGCAATAGCAGACATCCCGAGCCTCCCTCGCCCCCCCAATCTTCTTGTCCCAGTCTCCTTGCCAAGCCATCCCAGTTCTCCCATCCTGGCTTCTCATCCAATCTGTCTCCTCTAATAGCCTCCAGTTGCCCCCAGGCTCACGTTCCTCCTCCTCTATGGCTCCCAGTTCCAGTCTCCCTCAATCTCAGTGTTTCCTCCCTACCCACTTCCTTGTCTCAATCTCTTTGCCCAGACAGTCCCATTTCTTCCCCCACATTCTAGCTCCTCTGCATATGTGTCTTCTGTCCCCTCATTTCATTCCACCCATGCCACTTGTTCCCAGTCTCCTCATCAGCACTTCATCTGATCTCGGTCTCCCATCAGCTTCCATTCAAAGAAAGGTCTTAATGTGGGCAAAATAATGTCTTATTCCTAGCTTCATTCTCAGAAACTATTAAACTATTTTAGCTGAAATTTTTCACAAACATTCAGCCTCAAATAGACACCCAGCATGGAAAATTTCAGCTCTAAGAGTTAAAGTTTGGCAACATTATAAGCAACTGGAACAAGGTCTTATTATGAGAAGTACTGGACAACCATAATAATATACTGTGCTTCCAGCCCCACCTATAAGATATTTAAAGAGAGGTATTAAGTCCCGTTTTGCATTAATCTCTCTCTCTCTCTCTTTTTTTTTTTAAATTTAAAGGACCCACCTTTGATAGGCATACCTTTCAGATAGCTTTCACTGCAGTGTGTCGAAGCATTGCTGTGTTTGGAAAGTGCTACTCAGGGAAAGCTTCCCTGCAGATAGAAAAAAAACACATGAGAAAGACATCAGAATAAGATGGGGGAAATCACTGAAAGGACAGAGATGATCATTTTCCAATGCTGGGTCAGATTAACCAAAATGTGATAAACTAATTAACCACATACAAACCAGAGCCTGCTCTCATACTCCTTCCTCAGCTACTGCTGCTACCTCAGGACATTCAGCAGACATACAGGACTCCTACCATCTTACCTCAATTTTGCAGTACTTAATGCTTTAAAACAATAGCTTATTATTTAGGGGTTTTGAAAACTATAATACATTGTCCATTTTTTTCCTGTTTGAAACCAAACCACACCTGGCCTGATTCTGATCTCACTAGTGCAACTTCATTTACCTTACTCCTGACTTGCTCTGGTGTACGTCCATGAGATCAGAATCAGGCCCAACTGTTTTATAACAATAGTATTTAGCATGTATGTATAGATCTCAAAGCCCTTTACAAACGTAAACAAACAGTATCATCCCTCTTTACAGGGGAAACTGAACCACAGAACAGCTAAGTGAGAGCAAGTTAATGGCAAAGCCGATATCAGAACCCAGTCTGGTACACACATTGGCACCTCTTTTATTCACAGTCACATGTTTTGGTGTTATTTTCAGTCCAATAATTATTACTTTTAATCAAATAAATGTTGATGAGTGAAGTAAATAGATCGTTATTTTCCACCTGCCTCTTTCATATATGTATAACTAATATTTATGTTGTGCTGGGGGAGGGTTCTTATGTGTCGTAACAGTGTAACATAGCATGTTTTTATGGGACTAGATATTTTCAGCTAATTTGTTTAGTTTCTACAGCTTGGTTTTGTATTTCATAGCTCAGTAGGGCACCCTAATTGAATAATGCAATACAAACATGAGGCCATATGTTCCCATGGTTTGCATGGTACATATCCTGGAGAAATGTAGCAGTATAGACTGAAAAATACCAGCAGCACCATCATTGCTTAAATATGCGACTTATCAATAGTAACAATAATTCTCCATAACATGGAAAACAAGATAGCTAAATATCTTCAACTTTTCTGTAGTATCTTTACATGGGTGTGTGTTTAGTTTTTTCAAAAGCAGGTATCTTATTTCAGCTTTTTCATTGTATTTGATGCACAGTCATTCCTCTCTCATTTTCTCTATGCGTTCTGTCTCCTCTTTTCCACCTCTGCATTATGCCATTTGTTCTGTATTTAGTGACACTCTGCCTTACTTTTGCACATTTCATTTTGGTGAATCGCTCTGCTAGTATGATACGTCTGCGTGTGGAGATACAGAAATCTAATTATTTGTCTTTTTTTCCCTACAGCGGCTTGCATATGCATATTTGCATTTTAGAAACTAGCTTGTTTCTCAAGCATGGTTTGGTTTGGGGTGGGGTTATCTGCGTCACTAGTCAAATTAATGCTGTTGTGATCTATGAGCGATGTGGAGTGCACTATGTTTTCATTTGGGTTTGGTATTTTATCCTCGAGCACTTTGTTCTTTTGGTTGAAATGGCACCAAAAGTTGGATGTTCTTGTCTTTAAATTGGCTGAGCGGGTGGCATTATCATAGTTCTGCTCTGTAGCCATTGATGCCGAACCCAGATTTTGTTTGCAAGTCTGTAGTTATAGAGTTTCCTTTAACTAGGTTTATGTCCCAATTGACATAATTATCTGTTAAACTTGGGCTCCAAACTTCACTCTCATAGAGAAGAATGCACTGAAATTTTTCTGCTGAATCGTTTAAGCTGTGGTGTTAGCAGTGAGTTGCACTTATTCGTGCTTTCAGTATTATGGTATAGTAGACAGACATAACTTTTTCTAGTAATGCTTGTGTACTTAGTCTGAAACTCCCTGATGTATTTCTTAGGGAGCCTGGATATCTATAAATTAGTGTGTGTTCACCTTGGTCCAAGTTATGTTGCTCCTTTAGCCATACCACTGCCAGATGCAACCAAAATTTCCCTCTGTATACGAAGGCATGCGAGGCCTTAACTCCTGCACTAAGTGTTTGTCACAACTTTCAGCTGATACTGGGGCTTAAGTATCTTTTAGCATAGAAGGGCATCATGTGATCCATGAAAAGGTATTAGTCTATCACTAGTTAGCACAGGTATATAAAGGCATCTAATGCTGTGCATATATGGGAAAGACAAGGAGAGACCTGAGAAGGATAGAGAGTATTATTCCCAAATGAAAAACATTTAACTGTCAGACAGTTATTTCTCTGGAATCTGTACACAGTTCTGCTACTAAATGAACAGACCATTAGAATGTGTATTAGTTGTAGAGATTTGTTTACACATCCCTTGGTTATCACTTTGTAGCAGTAGCACTGAGAAGCCAAAATCTGGGTGCACAGACTCCCCATTTCTGGTTTTATGAGCCAGAAAGAAAACTGCCATCTGTACTGAACTACCTGGTTGAGTAACATAATGGAATTTCATCTCCATGTATTTAGTAACAACACAAGTTTGGTACTGTACCAATAGTTAAAATTCTCTTACAGTCATTGCTAATTTACTGATTCTTAGTGCTGCTGAATCAGCATAACTGAAAGCAATGTCTCCTCTTAATCAGTGACAGAAAGCACTGCCTCTGCAAGGCACATTCAACAAAGAACAGGATGAGGATAGTCTGAGAGCAACTGTGTCCCCCCTTCTATTGGGGGGAGGGAAAGCTCAGTGGTTTGAGCATTGGCCTGCTAAACCCAGGTTGTGAGTTCAATCCTTGAGGGGGCCATTTAGGGATCTGGGGCAAAAATTGGGGCTTGGCCCTGCTTTGAGCAGGGGGTTGAACTAGATGACCTCCTGAGATCCCTTCCAACCCTGATATTCTATGATTCTATGCAATCATTTTTAAATGATCTAAAAATCACTAACCTTTAACTTCTGGAGGACTGGGTTCAAATCCTGCGTCAGGCCATGAGTGAAAATGTGTTCAATGGTCTTATTTTGGTCTCCACAAAACCATCTCATAATTTGTCATGACTGGCAAATTCTGCTAAGAAGAAGGGAAGAATATGAATTAGGAAATAAAGTAGAGTTTTAGTCAGGTAGAAAAATGATCATCAATAAACCTGAATGTCAGGATCACAAATACAAATTCAGACTTGAATGTCAGAACCTTTGCACATCCCTAATATAACGAGAGCCAACTCTTAGAATACATGGGAGGATCCACCTTAGACTGAGGGTTTGTCTTCACTACCATGCAACATAATGTAGTGCATCAGGTGAAGACACACTATGTCAACAGGAGAACCCCTCAACGAGAGGCAGAAGCTATGTTGGCAGGAAAGCATCTAGCGCAGTGTAAACACTGCTTTAAGTTGCTGTAACTTACATTGCTCAGGGGTCTGGCTTTTTCACACCCCTGAGCGACGTAAGTTACATCGACTTAAGCAGTAGTGTAGACAAGCCCCCAGTAAGTGGGCATCATACCAAAGGAACCTCACTGAAACAGCAATGAAACTACCAGGATCTGTTCTGAACCCTCCTCCTCCATCTGTAGAGCGTATGCCATTCCCACAAGATGTGTCCCTATTACTGCTCAATCAGGTGTAGCAGGCAGCTTTGAGTCTCAAACATGCCCTAGAACTTTCTGATGCCAGCAGCATTTTTTAAAAGCACTGCTTCAACTGGTGCAATGAATTTGGAGGTGCAGCTGAGATCCAAGGGTTATCTGTCCTTTACTGAGCAGTAACGGGGGCTCCCTTTTGTGTGGGGAAGCTACACAGCAGTTCCTGCCAACAGAATACCTGGTTCATGTCGGCTATCAGTCCCCCTCCTTCACGAACATGAAATTCACAGTAAAAAGCATAATTTTAAAAATCCTATATAATGGAAGATTGGGAACAGATGGGAAAACTAAAAGTCAGAAGAAACGGATAAGAAATGAGAGTGAGACAGAAAGTGAAGAAAGGCATCCCCGTTTGTCATTTATCTCTTCTCACTTGCTTTTGGTGACCACCTTTAGGTCCTGACCCTGCAACCTTTATGTGAATAGTCTCACTGAAGTTCACTGGGCTACTTTTGTCAGGGTTGCAGAATCAGTCTCTTAGCTCTTACTGTACACTTATCTGCTGTGTGGATACATTATATCATTTCCATTGCTATTTTCTTTTTGTCTAATTCCAAACTTGGTGACAGTTTAGGAATTCTTTAAGCCACTTCTTACATGAGAGTACCTGCACAACAATGCACTGTCATTTCAAAATGAGGAGAAGAGAACTGAAAGAAGATGCACCCTTTTAACATCCTAAGGTCCAAATGAAGACTCTACTTGTATTGTACACAGTTTAAAGCAGGAACCATGTTTTTGTGTATGTTTGTACAGCACCTAGCACAAACAGGTCTCAATCCTGACTGGAGCCTCTGGACATTATTGTGTTATATGAATATTAAAAAGCTTAATTATAGCTGTCACTGCCAGTTTGGCCTACAATAACAACAACGACCCAAAAAAGAGGAAGATTTCAAGGAGGTGGGATTAAGCGTTTTAACATAAATAATAAATGCAGCATCAGCTGTAGGATACAGATTTTTCAGATGTAAATAGTTTACTGTAAGAAAAGTGAGAAAAGCAAGTTTGTGAACGACAGGATTGTACTGAGCACTCCCCAGCCATCTGGGAACATGGGGGCCTAAACAAATAAAACTATTGTAAAGTCACACAGGTGGGTGAGGTAATACCTTTTATTGGACCAATTTCTGGTGAAAGAGACAAGCTTCCGAGCTACCCAGAACTCTTCTTCATAACTACACACAGAGCTGGCTCCTGCTCCCACGGAAGTCAATGGCAAAGCATATTAAATCCAGTCAGCCCCATAGCACAGATCAAATACACACAGTAAGCTTTGTGTACAACAGCTTTATAACCTAAATAAGTGTATTTTGTGTTTAAATCTGTAATAATGACATTCTGAACCTATGTATGTGTTAAATTGTGTAACTGTTTTAATTATACTTCTCCGTTTTTGTCTTTGTAAAAGTTTGCCTTGTTTTGTGTCTAGTGATACGTATTCAGGCCAGGCGGTTTAATCCATAGGATGGATAGGTAGCTATTGTACATAAGATGCTACATGTCAAGGGGGAACCATGTCTCTAGGAGAAATATCGCTGCCGAAGAAGCTGTTCAGTTGAAAAGCATTGCAGTCAAACACCCATCCCCAGAGTGGGAGCTGCAG
The DNA here is from genome assembly GCF_965152275.1 of Natator depressus. Classification (NCBI taxonomy): domain Eukaryota; kingdom Metazoa; phylum Chordata; order Testudines; family Cheloniidae; genus Natator; species Natator depressus. Next base: position 51,665,807 of record NC_134237.1, read on the forward strand.
AAAAAGATCATTTACTCAGAAGATTCTGTACCCCCGGATCATATTCCCCAGATTTGGGGTTGAGGAAGGAAACTGATCTGTCAGAAGATGAGTTCTCCACTTTCGCAAGGGGAAAGAGAAGAGAAGCAGAGAAGTTGGGGAGAAGAAGAGTGATAAGCGATGAGAGCTTAGCCCTAGGAACAGAATAAAAAGAGATGAAGGACTTGCTGATTTGAAAGTTAGGGCACCATAAAAACTCTGCCTAGAGCACCAGTACAGCTAGGGTCAGATAGTATATGGCTGGCCTTGGCTGTATTAATCATTGTAACATTTCTAGAAGGGGCTGTCATTTAAAATGCTTCCCTTATCAACTGGAATACACACTTCCACACCCTTAGCCCCCGACCCCCATTTTTCCAGGGGTTCCAGTCCCTGGCTCCTCAGTTAATGCATTTTGCTTTTGGGGAAAGATTGGAAATGCCTCTGCTGCTTGCTGTGAATTCACTAGTGACAACCCTGCTTAGTTTAGAAAAGAGGCACCTTTTGGCATACATTTCAAATTTTTCCAGTTCTACTTCTGGAACTCAACTCTCATGGTCAACAAAGCAAAGGGTTGATAGAGAAGTCTAATTTTACTGTCCATTTGCCAATCTAAAGACATATTAGAAATTAATTCACTGTAGTCTATATGAAAGAATTGCTTTAAAAATGGATACGTGAAAGATGCTCTATGATTTGTAAAAATAAAGAGCAGATTCTCTCAGAAATGAATGCCAAATAATTCATTACCTGAGTTATCACTTTTCAGTCAAAAAGTATATGAAGAAACTATATAACTCATTTAGACAGCAATCACCATGGAGTTATGCTGGCCTTTCATGCAGGTGATGAAACAGCCACATTCCCTGACAGTGGTGAGTTATTCCTTTTATCACTGGCAGTGCTGCCAAAAAAATCATCAAGGCCACAGGCATGGAAAACATGAGGCCTCTTCAAATTCAAGTGATAAAAAGACATGTTTTATGTTTGTTTTAATCTCTATCATTTAAGTTTTAAAATTAAATTACAGTGATGTTAAACATAGCCAGGGACCAACATGATTAATTTAAATTCAGTATTTAATTTCTATAAGTACGCTTTCTTTCAGGACTGGGCCTTTGGACTTCGGTCTCCAACTCCCTCTGCCCTAGTCCCTCTTGTAACTAAAACATGTGTCTTTCAAACCTGACAACGTATGTATAAAATATTGGGTGTTTTATTACAATTTATAATTCAATCATTTTGGAGGTGGATTTTCTCTGTCTCTCTCCATAGTTACAGTAATGATCTGGTATAGTAAATCAATGATTTTTTTGTTGCAGCTTTATATTGCTAGAGAGGTCATATCTTACAAGTCAGAATATAGGTGATTAGAAATTTCTCTGCACAGCCTGGTGAATTTTGAAAATCCTCATGAATGTAAAATTATACTTAATTCTTTTGTCCAGTTAAAAGTTTTTATTGTAAAAACCTAACATACTGAGGATCAGTCAAGGCAGTAGGCCTGATTTCAATTTGAGCAGAATTCCAGTTAATAATGTCGTACACATAAACCCTCTCTTAACAGTTCATAATGTTAAACTGAAGACAGGATTGCTAAAGAACTGTTATTTTTTCTCCCTATTAAATCAGCATTACAGACTTTCAACAGATGTCTTTAATAGACATTGTTATTAAAAAGAATATTACATAAAATAGATTTAGACCATTTCTCCACCATTATCACTCCTACCACCAAAAGGAAAGTTTTTCCTTGTATCTTCAAATTATTAAATTTATGTCTAATGAGAAAAAATAACTCTGGATATTATCAACCTATAGCAACATCCATACCATTGCTATAGTTAAGGCTTTGTCAGTGCTTCCATTATACTGTAAACCCTGTACTTTGAGGACTTTAGAGGTTGGCTGTAAAAACATGCTCTAGTTAAAAGGTTTCAGCCTAGGAGCAAATTCTTTGTAAAATGGGGGGGGGGGGGGAATCCAGCTGTTTAAGTTCTAAGAGTGCCAACAAATAAATTGTCTGGTTTCAGGTTCTTTTTTGAACTCTCATAACTCAAAAATGTTATGTTTTAAGGCAAGGTTTTACAGGCTATTAGTCAATAACATGGATTTGTGCCTCTTGGATTCTTTGGAAAAATGCTAATAAAAACAACAATTATGTGGTTGGAAAACTGCCAAATTTGTCAATATTGACTAAAATTAGGCACCTAAATTAATATTTAGATATAATATTGTAAATAAGTCACCAGACTTTCAAAGGTGCTCAAGTACCCACAGTTCTATTGACTTCAGTGGAATATCATAGAACCATTGAATATCAGGGTTGGAAGGGACCTCAGGAGGTCATCTAGTCCAACCCCCTGCTCAAAGCAGGACCAATCCCCAATCAAATCATCCCAGCCAGGGCTTTGTCAAGCCTGACCTTAAAAACTTCAAAGGAAGGAGATTCCACCACCTCCCTAGGTAATGCATTCCAGTGGTTCACTACCCTCCTAGTGAAAAAGTTTTTCCTAATATCCAACCTAAACCTCCCCGAATGCAACTTGAGACCAATACTCCTCGTTCTGTAATCTGCTACCACTGAGAACAGTCTAGATCCATCCTCTTTGGAACCCCCTTTCAGATAGTTGAAAGCAGCTATCAAATCCCCCCTCATTCTTCTCATCTGCAGACTAAACAATCCCAGTTTCCTCAGCCTCTCCTCATAAGTCATGTGTTCCAGTCCCCTAATCATTTTTGTTGCCCTCCGCTAGACGCTTTCCAAATTTTCCACATCCTTCTTGTAGTGTGGGGCCCAAAACTGGACACAGTACTCCAGCTGAGGCCTCACCAATGTCGAATAGAGGGGAATGATCATGTCCCTCGATCTGCTGGCAGTGCCCTTACTTACACAGCCCAAAATTCCGTTAGCCTTCTTGGCAACAAGGGCACACTGTTGACTTATATCCAGCTTCTCGTCCACTGTAACCTCTGGGTCCTTTTCTGCAGAACTGCTGCCTAGCTATTCGATCTCTAGTCTGTAGCAGTGCATGGGATTCTTCCGTCCTAAGTGCAGGACTCTGCACTTGTCCTTGTTGAACCTCATCAGATTTCTTTTGGCCCAATCCTCCAATTTGTCTAGGTCCCTCTATATCCTATCCCTACCCTCCAGCATAGCTACCTCTCCTCCCAGTTTAGTGTCATCTGCAAACTTGCTGAGGGTGCAATCCACGCCATCCTCCAGATCATTAATGAAGATATTGAACAAAACCGGCCCCAGAATCGACCCTTGGGGCACTCCACTTGATACCGGGTGCCAACTAGACATGGAGCCATTGATCACTACCCGTTGAGCCCGACGATCTAGCCAGCTTTCTATCCACCTTGTAGTCCATTCATCCAGCCCATACTTCTTTAACTTGCTGGCAAGAATACTGTGGGAGACCATGTCAAAAGCTTTGCTGAAGTCAAGGAATAACACGTCTACTGCTTTCCCCTCATCCACAGAGCCAGTTATCTCGTCATAGAAGGCAATTAGATTAGTCAGGCATAACTTGCCCATGGTGAATCCATGCTGACTGTTCCTGATCACTTTCCTCTCCTCTCAGTGCTTCAGAATTGATTCCTTGAGGACCTGCTCCATGATTTTTCCAGGGACTGGGGTGAGGCTGACTGGCCTGTAGTTCCCCGGATCCTCCTCCTTCCTTTTTTTAAAGATGGGCACTACATTAGCCTTTTTCCAGTCATCCGGGACCTCCCCCAATCACCATGCGTTTTCTAAGATAATGGCCAATGGCTCTGCAATCACATCCGCCAACTCCTTTAGCACGCTCGGATGCAGCGCATCCGGCCCCATGGACTTGTGCTCGTCCAGCTTTTCTAAATAGTCCCGAACCACTTCTTTCTCCACAGAGGGCTGGTCACCTCCTCCCCATGCTGTGCTGCCCAGTGCAGTAGTCTGGGAGCTGACCTTGTTCATGAAGACAGAGGCAAAAAAAGCACTGAGTACATTAGCTTTTTCCACATCCTCTGTCACTAAGTTGCCTCCCTCATTCATTAAGGGGCCCACACTTTCCTTGACTTTCTTCTTGTTGCTAACATACCTGGGGGAGAGGGATAGCTCAGTGGTTTGAGTATTGGCCTGCTAAACCCAGGGTTGTGAGCTCAATCCTTGAGGGGGCCATTTAGGGATCTGGGGCAAAAATTGGGGATTGGTCCTGCTTTGAGCCAAGGGGTTGGACTAGATGACCTCCTGAGGTCCCTTCCAACGCTGATATTCTATGATATGCAGTTGTTCACCATGTCTCCAAACAGGGCCTTTAATTAGGCAAATTTAGGTGCCATGGGTCTCTACCAAGTTCTCTGTACCTCACTTCCCCAACTGTATAATGGGAACAATAGCACTTCTCTACCTCACAGAGGTTTTGTGAGGATAAAGTACATTAAAGATCATAGTGCTCTCACATACAATAGTGATGGGGGCCATAAGTAACACAGAGAGATGTATTTGTTTGTTTGAATTTTTTTACTCCCTGGCAGCACTATAAGAAAAGAGGCCCTGAACAGTTGCTTATAGCTTGGTAGCTGTTTTAATCTTTGCCTTGAAGATTTGAAGATGTTTCCAGCTGCTCCAAAGTGCATCATGGCTCCAAGTACCTCAACCCAACTTCGGAGCACCACTACATAAATTGTTGGTGCACTATATGAGCTATAAAAGGACTGTTCCTATCTGTGTATTGTGAAAATCTTTACGGAGATGCTCACAGTACCTTTATTGACACAAATATGTATTCCAGCTGTAGGCCCTTAAGAGGCACTGAAACGAACTGCCTTCAAAGGGCACTGCTAAGGGTGGTAGGACAAAATTTAGACTGGTCTTGTTTTGTTTTGTGGACACACGTACTTGCAATCAAACAGCACCTGAGGCTTGTGGTTGGTGGGTCACCCAGCTGAGATTGTAGCTATGCTATAGTCCTTGTTTTTAGATAAGATAATGGAACTTCAGACTGAGGATGACTTTTTTTAAAGTAATTGTTATTAAGGTTACATTTTTGAGTTGATGACAGTGTCTCTTTAAAAACTGGCAAACTATCGTTAAGTACTCACCAGCTACTTTCCTTTATAACTGGCCATGGCCTGTGGATTTAAAAAAAACCTGACTGCATGGGCATGCTCTGATTATTACTCTCATTAACTACTATGCTATTTATCAATGAAGATAGACTTCTAGATGGAAGAAGACATCTTTGAAAAGGAGCAGGAAATAAAGGAAAGGATGGAGCTTGCCCAAAAGACCTCATGTGAAGAGACAACAAGCTGAAGTAGGGACAAAAGAGGCAATTACATTAAAGCTATTCCTCAGCAACTATAAATTCCACACAGACACTGGGGCCCATTCAGACATCCCCATTGCATGTCTCAACTGTGAGACTACGGATAGGCACAGTGAGGTGATCTTGGTAATCATAAATATAAGGACATAATTTATTTTCATAAATCATTAAGATACATTATCCATATGCTAATATTACACAGTATGTGTTTTATGTTTCAGCATTTATGTTAAACATAGTCAATCACTAAAAGTTATGTTACCCTATACAAAGCAACGAAAAGAAAGAATGAAATTGCCTCCCTATCTAGTCTCAAGCCAGTTACGTGTCTGTGACCAACCGTGTCCAGCTGCCTAACACTGTACCTGCTGTAGAAACAGTCATGATTCTGATCATTTGTGTTCTACATGTAAGCCTCAAACTATTTCTCTCTACAGAGCTACGCTGTATGAAAGTGCCTCTCTCTGTTTGCATGGAAATAATAAAGTACCACTAAAGACAGTGCTTAGAGTGGGGTGTGCAAACTAAGGCCCGCAGGCCGGATCCGGCCCACAGGATTGCCACCCCCATGGTGCCAAGGGCCCCGCGCTGTTCCCAGAAGTGTCCGGCACCATGTCCCTGCGGCCCCTGGGGGGACAAATGGCTCCGCACACTGCCCTCACCTGCAGGCACCGCCCCCTGCAGCTCCCATTGGCCAGGAACGGGGAACCGCAGCCAATGGGAGCTTCAGGGGAAGTACCTGCAGGCGAGGGCAGCACGCAGAGCCACCAGCCCCCCTCCAGGGGCCACAGGGACATGGTGCTGGCTGCTTCCCAATGCAGCATGGTGTGGGGCCAGAGCAGGCAGGGAGCCTGCCTTAGCCCTGCTGCGTGCTGCTGCCACCCTGGAGCCACTCAAGGTAAGCAGGGCTGGGCCGGAGCCCGCATCCTGAACCCCTCCTGCACCCCACACCCCAACCCCCTGCCCTGTTCCTCCGACGCACCCCTCCTGCACCCCAACCCCCTGTCCTGAGCCCCTGCCACATCCCACACCCCAACATCCTGCCCTGAGCCCCATCCCGCACCCCTCCCTGCACCCCTGCCCTGAGCCCTCTCATACACCCTGCACCCCAACCCCTTGCCCTGAGCCCCTTCCTGCAGACCGCACCCCCTCCCACATCCTGCACTCCCTCCTGCAACCCAACCCCCTGCCCCAGCCCTACACTCATGGCCCTGCATGCAATTTCCCCACCCAGATGTGGCCCTTGGGCCAGAAAGTTTACCCACCCCTGGCTTAGAGTCATTGGGGCAAGTTCTTTGCTGTGTACAGATTTTGCTCAGAGCAAAAGTATGGGGGAGTTGGTTAAGGCTCCAGATTATCTGTCTCAGGCAGTCATTGCAATGCATAAGCTAAGGCATCATGAAGGCTGCTTCAATTAGCACTAGTTGGGTATGGTCCCCTAGGAACAGCTGGGGATTACTGTAGTACACTGCATGCTGACCACTTACCCATCTTTCTTCCATTATGCTCCCTGCTCTGAGTGTTACTGGGAGGAAGGTGAGTGAGCTGCCTCTCTGGGCTTATGGCTGCCGAGGACTCCCCTGTGTCAGGGTTATCTTCCACAGAGATTTAGCAGAGGTTTCTGCTCTCTTTGCACCATGTGAGTAGCACAAAGGGAGCAAATTGGGGACTCTGTCCCATTAGCTCTCCAAAGAAATAGCTAATGGAGATCCGTGCAAGACTTGGGTAAATTAGTATTTCCAGATATCATCTGCTCAGATGGTCATACATATGGACACAGCCCTGCTTTGTGATGTGACCCACAAACTGAACCACCTACTTGACACCTTGTCCTCAACCCCAGGAAAGTAATTTTGACACGTCCAGCTGACAATATAATTCAGTCACTCCATCAGGACACAGATGAAATCTGTGAGGTTCACAGGGAAAGTCCATCTAAACTATCCATACAGAACAGCACAAACTCACAACAGCTAAAATAGCTACTGATATAGTGAAGCAGTCTGGATTAATCAGACTGGTTACAACCCAAGAGAGTTCAGTTGGATGATTCTTTGAAGTGCTGTCGCTGAGAAGTAACATTTATTGACCTTAGTCAGAGCTCTGAGGTACATTTACCTCAGAAGATAACCAGGCTTCTCTTGTCCACACAGATATCTTGATTCCAACATGAACCCCAGCTGCTTCAAGTGTTCAAGATCACTGTTGGCTCATGGTTGCCTCTGGAGGCCAAAATCTGCAAGGTTGCAGCCAGAGGCCAGGGAGTTGATGATTGCCTCTAACAACTGAAAATAGCCATGGATAAGATGTTTCTTCTCTATCAAGAGCAAGTTGGTGGCTCTCACCCTTTCCAGACTACTGTACCCCTTTCAGGAATCTGATCTGTCTTGCATACCACCCCCAAGCTTCACTTCACTTAGAAACTACTTGCTTACAAAATCAGACATAAAAGTACAAAAATGTCATAGCATGCTATTACTGAAAAATTCCTTACTTTCTCATTTTTACTGTATAATTATAAAATTAATGGGATGTATGGGGGACTAGGGGAGGGGTAGTACCTCTACTGGAGGAGCATGTCATGCTCCTTTGGGAGTAGTTCATCCGCTTTGGTCCACACCTACACCCAGCTCTCACCTGTGGCTCCAAGTAGCTGTTTGCATGCAACAGCGGCCACACCCCAGGAAACCGCTTTGGCGAGTGGGCCAAACCAGGTGAGGGTAGCCAATGGGTCTTTTGCCCTTGGTGAGATAGGGAAACTGCCTCTCTCTAGTATGCAAAGACTGTTTCTGTGGACTGAGCGGAGAAAATCAATTTGTGATTCAGCGGCCATGAAAGTGGTTCAGCAACGTGCTGTGGGGCACGGAGAGCATGACAAGGCTCTGAAGCTGTCCTGGTCACCCACTGCAGCTAAGGAGGTCCCCAGCCATAACGATTTTTTGTGCCACTGGAATCTGGCTTCCACAGCTGACAGAGTGGGACTGCCCCTGTGCAACAGCTTTCTCACTTAAAAATTTCCCACATAGGTTTTATTATTTATTATTATTATTGTCATAATCATCAGTGATGGACTACCAATAATAATATAATCTAAAGTTAATCAACTGGAATATAAATATTGTACTTACATTTCAGTGTACAGTATATAAAGCAGTATAAACAAGTCATTGTATGAAATTTTAGTTTGTACTGACTTTGCTAGTGCTTATGGGCCCTGTTGTAAAACTAGGCAAATACCTAGATGAGTTGAATACCCACCCTGAAAGACCTCTGTGTACCCCCAGGCGCACGTGTACTCCTGGTTGAGAACCACTGATCTAGATCAGTTGCTCCAGATGTACAGATTTGATAGCAACACTTTGTTGCTGCTATGCTCTCTACTTAAGATGTATTGGTCACTTTAATTTTAAATGCTATTTTCCTGAAGTTTATAACCAGAGCTTGTGTTACAAAGTCCACAGCCAGACAAAAACTTGCCTTATTTTTGTTTTCATTACAAAACCAAGACTTTGTCCAGATTCACCAAAGGGACTGTATATTACAGGTGAATCTAGGCCAATTCTAGATGATCCTAGAGCAGTGGCTCTCAACCTTTCCAGACTACTGTGCTCCTGTCAGTAGTCTGATTTGTCTTGCGTATCCCCAAGTTTTACCTCACTTAAAAACTACTTGCTTGCAAACTCAGACATAAAGATACAAAAGTGTCACAGCACACTATTACTGAAAAATTGCTTACTTTCTCCTTTTTACCATATAATTATAAAATAAATCAATTGGAATATAATACTATACTTACATTTCAGTGTATAGTATATAGAGCAGTATAAACAAGTCATTGTGGGTATGAAATTTTAGTTTGTACTGACTTTGCTAATGCTTTTTATGTGTCCTGTTGTAAAACTAGACAAATATGTAGACGAGTTGATGTACCCCCGGTAGTTCTCTGTGTACCCCCAGGGGTACGTTGAGAACCACTGTCCTAGAACAATAAATGGGTCGGAATCTTGCAAAACTCTGATTCTGGCTGAATTATTCTTTCAGTTTTTGGGTTCTTTTGCATTCAAAGCAAAATCTGGGATGAGGTAGAGGGGTGATGAGAACCCAGGTGGACTGAAACAAACAAACAAACAAAACCCTTGTTTGCATGAACCCATGTGAAAAATCAAAATAGCTGCATTTTGCACAGCTCTATTTATAACTCTGCAATTTTTAATGGTAAGGCCAAAAATAGTCATTACAATATGTCAGCCTGATGCAGTTTTTTCTTTCCAAAAGGCTTAACATCAGTATAAACTTTTTTTGATGCAGAGTAGTAGGAAAAAACAAAAAAGAATAGTTTTTTGGGTGGATTCAGATGCTTGTTTTTTAGTTTTAATCCTTAGTGGCAGGAGTTCTTGGCATTTGAATGTGACTTTGCCTCATCTGACTTCATTTGGGGTATACATATGTTATGTCAAGGGACTTTCACAAACATGTAATGACTCAACAAGGGAGCCAGTTCAAGTGGGGGATAATTAGGTTTCCACCCTCCCCTTCATTCTGTGCCACTGTTTTTACTCTGTACATCTCCATTGTACCCTTAAGAACAGCAGATCTGCAGCCAAGCACTGCACACTCCCCACAGCCAGCAACTTCCTCTGAAGCTGCAATACATAATTACAACCAGCTGCTAAGTGTTGCTTGAGAGCAGTACAAACAGCATCCTCATACCCAGAGATTGAGAGTCAACTCCCAGGATTTGCTGCAGTGGATAAGCCGAAGGAAGCTCCCGCACCCTTGCAGTAAAAGAGAGCAACAATTCCTTCTATTTCCTGTAGCAACAGAGGTGTTAAGAGGACAGGGCATTTCTGACCCCTCTCTCTTCCCTGCCTTCCCCTTTGCCCATTTGTTTAAATGAAAGAAAGCCTCCTTCCATGGCCCCTGCTGCTCATCTGGCTGACCCACTACTGTGTTGCTCTGAGTCTGCTCTAACACACACAGCGCTCCTTCTTAATGACTGACAGGAGGCACTGCCTATGCTGGAGTTGACTCGGTCATGCAGCTGGATAAGTGATAGTGACAGCAGTAGGAGATTACCTCTTTTTAAATCAGGTTCATTGGCTCCTGTGAGTCTTATCTTCAGTGTAGGATTTTAACTTTTAAAGTTCAGGGCCCTTGTTGCCAGTCTTGAAAGTTCCCTCCAAAGCCAAGTCCTCTGAGCCCCTTGAGCTCTAACACACACACACACAGTTTTCAACTATTTAATTTTTTGCAATACTAGACTCTTATTTTTTTGCACTATTTGAAACAAAAAGGTTGTATAGCTGTGAGAAACCATACAAATAATTAAATGTGATTTACCCACGGATACTGAGTTATCGGACTCTCCCCAAGCGAGCGAGAGAAGACCACAGCTTTAGAGTGGGAATAGTTCAGGGTGAGATTTTCAAAGGCACCCAAGGGAGCTGAGAGGCCAACTCCCTGTGACACAGGCAGCACCAGTGGCCGACCTTAATAACATTTTGCACTTACAGAGGACCAAAATCTCACAGCACTTCACAAACGTTAATGAATTCAGTCTCCTAAGCATGAGGCAAGGATCCCACTTTAAAAGTTGGGGAAAGAGAGGCAGAGAAACAAACTGATTTTCCCAAAATCATAGCAGAAATCAGTGACAGAGCTGTGAAAAGAACCCAAATCTTGTACCTTCACTGTGAGACCATCCTTCTTCCTGTGCAGCCACTTTTTTTTTTTTTTTCCTTTTTACCTCTACATACTGACCTTACAGTTAATCTAGCAGGGGGAAGCAGCAGGAGAGTAAGCTAGACTGTTTAACAGTGTGGCTGGTTTTTTCAGGTAGTCTCTATTTATTAAAACTGTACTTAATATGGAATTGTAGGGCATATCTGGATAGATTTTTGGATATGGCTTGTTTAAGAACCAGAATACAAAAATGAAGTCATATTGCACTGCTATTTCACAGAACAACTCCCTGGTGGCTTCAGCATAGCAACGACGGGGAGGTATCAGCAGTGTCATGCCTCCTTAATTAACCTTTGGCTAATGCTCCAGAACCAGCAAAACCAGGAGTACAAAGGGTCATATTCACACTTGGCTGATATAATAAAACCACAAATGTTGTTGTAAGTGTCTATTGCATTTGTGTCAAATTGTTAAAAATATTGTGTAAAAGTCTCCAAAAATGCCTAAGGGTTTGGCTACATTGCAATAAAAAACCTGCAGCACCGAGTCTCAGAGCCTTGGTCAATTGACTAGGGCTCGTGGGGTGTGGACTGTGGGGCTAAAAATTGCAGTGTGGTACTCGGGCTCTGAGGCCCTCCCACTTGTGGTCTCAGAGCCCAGGTTACGGTTAAGCCCAAACATCTACACTGAAATTTTTAGCCCTGCAGCTCAATCCCCGCAAACCCAAGTCAGCTGACAGAGGCCAGCTGTGCCCCATGTCTTTCACTGCAGTGTAGATGTACCCTAAATGACTTAGAAGCCTATGCCCAGTTTTGCGAAGCCACTTGGGGATTTAGAGGAGAGACTTGACTTAGATATATTTTAAAAAATGTGAAAAATCATCACCACAAGGTTGTGTTAGTTACCTGTGACAGTGTGGGAAAGTTCCTTGCTTAACTCTATGGGCCTGATTTCCCATTGGGCTGCACTTTGTGTTGTCACTCACAGCAGACCAAAGTGGGTATAAAATGCTACCATTTTGATCTGGGAGCATTTTAAGCTCACTTGGGACTGGTATAAATAACAGAGGAGAGGGTGAATTGGACCGTATAGGTGTAAATGACAGTGAGCTACAGTGTGTCCATTTCCTTCCCCTGCTTTTTTTGTTCAGATATTTATTTCCTTAACAGTGTTCTTTTGGTGATCAGTTCACATTTCCATTTCTTTGGCCATCAAGGTTGGATTCATGCACCCTAATAAACAAATCAAACATTTGTAACAGGATCCCAGTGCAGTATTTTCAGTCGGAATGTTACTTGTTGGTTTTAGCAGCTCACCCAACTCTCCAATTTAGAGCAGTTTGCATTTCCCAGTGACGTTAGTTATATAATTTTCAGCTGACTTTTTGTAGGGTTCTAATAATGAACAAGCTTACCATGCAACATAAAAGTACTTTAGGGTCTCCATACTGTCACATATCTAACTTCGTAAAATATCGAGTGTGCGAGCTTGAAGGATCTCATCACCTAGAATCCCAGTCTATAGGCAGCAGATTACTACTGATCTATCTTTTATCTTTTCTGAATTATATATATAGAGAGAGGGAAATAATAATATAGGAAAATATAAAGGAATACAAGAATCTGCAAAACAGTTCTATATCAGCCTTAGAAGATGGCAGGTTAATATTTTTCTGTTCATGTTCATTTTAGTCAAGGTCCTGTTTATCTGTTTTTCTGTTACACTGTATATGTTTCTCTACCTGAGTAGTAACCTTGCAGGGGTTCTTATGGTAATCTAACAGACGTTAACTATTTTCCAGCTACATGTATGCAGGCTGAGTTCCATTTAATCCTTTCTTTTGACACTGCTTCACCCATATTATTTCAATGTGGAACAAAGTGACCAATCATCTTTCCAATTAAATCATCAGCAATACACCCAGGACTGGACCTCCAACCAGCAAATATCTTCCTTTTGGACTCCTGGTATGGTAAAAACAAATTCCCTTAACCTTACCTTCTAAAGAAAGCATGATGTAGGCTTCAGGGCTTCAGATTTTAAGAAGAAGATAGTAAGTTCTGTCAAGATTTGCATATGTAGCAGCAAGTCTCTCCAGAGAGTCTGAAGTAAAAATTGATGGAAAAGTTTTAAGAGGCACCTAGAAAAAGGTATCTTATTTCAACAAACATTGTTTGATCACAAAATCCAGTCTTCATACATTTTGTATCACTATCCAAGGGAAAGAAAAATACAATCATGATTTTTTGGAGGCCCAGCAGTTAAGAACTTTTTTAAGCTGATGGAGTTTTAAAAAAGCCAGAAATCTTCCAAAACCTTTGGAATACTTTTTTCATCACCATAGTGTTCACTGGAGAAAGTGTCCACAAGGTGAACATTAAAAAGGAGTTCCATTTGGAAACATGGCCATGTAAGTAAGATAGGTTAGCTACCCACACAAAACTGCTCTCATCCCCACATGCACTCATTGACATTTTTGCTTTACTTCACTGAGCAAAATAAGCTTTTACTACTTTTTAGTAGAATAGCCAACACAACTATGGTATGAGAGAGTGAGCCGGATTCTTTTACTTCTTTTGCATGATGAACAGAACATGATTCTAAGTTCCGATTCCAGAATTATTATTCGTGTAATATATGAGCCAGAAAGAACTCAAGTTGACTGTCTGATTCCAGACTGAGTTTGCAGGGCTGTCAATTAGAGAAAACAATCTTTCACTTGTAAACTGACCAGATTTGACTTAGAGCAGGGGTGGGCAAACTTTTTGTCCTGAGGGCCATGAATGGGTATGGAAATTGTATGGTGGGCCATGAATGCTCATGAAATAGGGGTTGGGGTGCGGGAGGGGGTGAGGGCTCCGGCTGGGGGGTGCAGGCTCTGGGGTGGGGCTGGAGATGAGAGGTTTGGGGTGCAGGAGGGTGCTCTGGGCTGGGACTGAGGGGTTCAGAGGGTGGGAGGGGGATCAGGGCTGGGAATAAGGAGTTGGGGCATGGGAGGAGGTCAGGGGTGCAGGCTCCGGGCGGCGCTTACCTCAAACAGCTCCCGGAAGCAGCAGCATATCCCCCCTCCGGCTCCTACGCAGAGGTGCAGACAGGCACCGCCCCTCCAGCTCCCATTGGCTGCAGTTCCTGGCCAATGGGAGCTGTGAGGGCGGCACTTGCAGTGGGAGCAGCGTGTGGAGCCCCCTGGCTGCCCCTATGCGTAAGAGCCGGAGGAGAGACATGCAGCTGCTTCCGGGAGCTGTGCGGAGCCACGGCACATGCGGAGCGGGGCAAGCTCCGGACCCCGCTCCCCCGCTGGAGCAGGGCAAGCCCCAGACCCCGCTCCCCAGCAGGAACTCGAAGGCTGGATTAAAATGTCTGATGGGCCAAATGTGGCCCGCGGGCCATAGTTTGCCCACCCCTGACTTAGAGAGACAAGGTGGGTGAGGTGTAATATCTTTTATTGGACCAACTTCTTTTGGTGAGAGACATAAGCTTTCGTGCTTACAGAGAGCTCTTCTTCTCTGTGTAAGCTCAAAAGCTTATGTCTCTCACCAACAGAAGTTGGTCCCATAAAAGATATTACACCTCACCCACCTTGTCTCTCTAATATCCTGGGACCAACATGGCTACACCACCACTTCACAAAGATTTGACTTGTAAGTCATGAGAAACAACAAACATGGAGCCCTATGATGCCACTCTCCTTTTTCAGGGCAGAACTGCAGTTTAATGGGGACAAACTTTACAAAAATCACTTCCAACATGGAAGTTCAAAGAAGAATGGGAAAAATGGTTAGAGGCCTGGAGGGACAGAATAGCGAGGAAAGAATAAAAGACCTAAACATCTATAGCTGTACTGACAAAGGAATAAGGTGTGGAGAAAAGAACACAGCCTGTTTGAGGGGGTCAATATTAAGAAATGACCAGAATTATTTAGAATGGTACGAGGTGATAAATCTAGGGGAAACTGAATGTATTTAAGAAAAGAGAAATTTAGGTTAAACATCAGGAAGAGAGTTCTAATAGTACGATGTGTAGGCTGTGGAATATTTGCCTATGGGATGAGACAGAAGCCCCATCCCTGAAGACATTTAAAACTGCACTGGACAAAAGCACTACAATATCTGGTAAGGAATAGTCCTATACTAGCAGGGAGATGAACTAGATGATCTAATTGAGCTTTTCCAGTTCTATTTTACATGATTCAATTATAATTCTACAGTACTAGACAATTCTGATTTCAAATACAGAAGTCCAGCATCAAGGGAAACATGCTCAACCCAGTTCAGAAATAAAAGTTTCCCTATTTTGAATGGAAATTCTGCAGATACTAAATGAGGATAACCATACTACATAGCATGATCAGCTGTCAAGAGGTAAGCTAATAAAATCTTCACTTCAACCTTCCCCTCCCCCCCCCCCGAAACAAAGACACCAGATGAAAGTACATACAAAACAATTAACATTTTGAAGATGTTTTACATGGAGCCCCTAGAAAATGCTGCCATTTCCACCTGAGATAGACTGTGCCTGGATTTGATCCCCGGATTGGATAGAAAGTAGCAACTAACTAACTCTATGAGAATTCACAACAGGGGCCGATCTCCTTTTAAGGTCCCTATTCTTCAACTCTTGGTAATACTGAGTAGCACTTGTGCCAATAATTCCTCTAACTACGTGGGAATGAGGACTTGTCTACGCGCTATTCAGAGTGAGTGAGGCTTGAAGGATCAGGCTGGAGAAGTGCTGCACTAGAAAAACAGTAGTCGTCTTGTAAATAGAAGACTCCCATGAAATACTGATAGGTTAGCTAGTATGATTGTTAGCCTGGGAGTTCATGTAGTGGCCTATGTCTAGACCAGAGATTCAGTAGAGTTCAGCTCTTCTCCACCTTCTGCTCTATTTGGAGCGCACCTGCTAGCTGTATAAAGTGAGCAAGTGTTACTTCAGAGAATTCCAATTTGTAAATGCTTTATTTCTTAAAGAATGGATCAGCATTTCAATTAACCCAGGTCATGATCCTGTTGGATGGATTTCCATCTAGCATATCACTGCTGAATCTGGGGTGATAAACTTAGCTACAGAAAAAGGGATGCAGAGACTTTTCCCCCGCACCCTCCCCAGTCACCAGCAGACAAGAACTGGGCAAATACTGCAAAAAAGTCCTCATAAACGTTAACTCAATACAACTTCAAATTCATTTCAATGGTATGTGCCCCACTTTTATGTCAGTGAACTCTGTACTATTCAGTGAATGTTCCAAACATATGTGTGAACTTGTATTTGCATGAGTATTTACACTTGAAGCGTTCGCCTGGCCATCTTGAAAGCTCTTTGTGGTTTGGGAAGCATCTAATCGGGAACAAAAACAATACCCCATGTGACTTAAATGACCAGTTATACAGCATAAGTAGTAAATAAACAAATAATTTACAAACAGCAAACATTTGAATAAATTGTTCACTGTGAATAGCTCACCAGGTTCTAATGGAGGGAGAGGAGAAACTTTATTAACTTGGAGTTAAGGTGGAAGACTCTCTTTCTTACTTAAGCTAAAATCTTAAATAAATTATTGGAATTTTCTTACAAGATTCAGACATTACAAAGCTTAGAAATTGTAAGTATTCAAACTAAATGTAAAGTGGAACTAACTTCACTCTGCTCCCTTTGCAGTGAATGCAATGCCACAACAATTTGCACAACACTGTTCCCCACAATACAAGTGTAATTCAAGTATATAAAATGTAATTTTATATCGATATAATTCACTAAATACTTTTAAATCTAAAAATAAAAGCAGAAATAAAACTTTTTAAAAAAACAAATGCTAAGAATCATATCTAAACTGAGAACTGGATTTCAAAGGATCTGGATTCTTTTCATGTAGTAGTGTTTTCTGCCTTTCAGCAGAACTGAGAACTCTGTCTAGATTAATTCGTTTTCCATAGGCACGGAGATAAAGCTGTTTTATTGTTAAATCTACCAATCAAATGCTACCAATTTACAGCTATAGTGAATCCTAAGAGGGTTGTGCCTTTACAGATGTGCACATTTCATACTGGTTTTGAAAACTTATGAGAAATTTATGTGTAAGAAATGAGCTATACTGAATCCACAAGAGACGGTTCCCTGCTTCTGCAACCAGTGGGCTAGGGCTGTCAGCTACCCACTACTCAAGTCAGGGTGGGATCTTTGTGGCACAAGCAGTGTCTCCTGTTCAAGGCTCGCTCCTCAAACCAAACTCTCAGGAGCAGTAACCCCCCCAAAAAGATCGTATCACTTCAACATTCGTTGGAACACAGATCATTTGTCAAGATCAGCACCCAGATATGGGGCCACAATAGCACCCAAGCAGCAGAAAAACTTTTCCCTTCCCACCAATAGCAAGAATTCTGTTCCCACTTGCAGCAACTGGAGGTCAGCCCAGTAGCTAAAGGTCTGCCCCCACCAGCCTCCTTTCAGCAACTGCTCTTCCCCTGCCAGCCACTCCAGAACTTGAGCAAGAGCTCAGTCCCCTCCCCGCAGCACCAGGGGCCTTGTCCCGCAGCACTGCTGCTCTACAGGCTCTTGTCGTCCCCTCCCCGTCCCCCCCAAGAGTTCCCCTCCTAACACCAACACCACCCACGCACCAAACCTGTTTCTAACAAGAACGTTGTAGCCTTGCAGCTTGGGAACTAAAGTAAAGTCTGGGTGTGGGCATGCAGAAGCCAGCCTCTGTGTGGCAACAGCAGCAGCGTGAGGCCTGTCTGCTGCTGCTTTATTTGTTGATTGTCCCCAGTTGTCTGTGAGGCAGGAGGCAGCCATTCTGAGATTTCCACCTCTCCTTGGGTCCTACATCCATTTACACAGGGAAAAAACAAACCACCAGCAAACAGCTAAAGCCCCTCTGGCTGCTGTAGGCTTTGGGATGAGGTAGCTATACTCTGCAAGGGGGATAGGACCTCCCCTGACTACTTCCTTCTCCTCAATGGCTCCCTCTCTCCGACTGGAGCGGTCACCAGCAGGACCTACACTCTGTACTGGGAAAAGCCTGAGCCTGCCGCTGGGGGCTTTGTGTTGAAGGCTGGCTCAGTGCCATTCCTCCTCCTCTTTCCCATGTTGCTCTTTTCCCCCGTCCCTGTCAGGCGCCCAGCTGCTGACAAGCAAGGGGGGAGTCACGGCTGCGAGGTGTCTCTGCGGTCTTCATCCCTTGCCTGGCCCGCATAGACTTACTGCTGCCTGCTGCAGGTACGCCATCTACTGGCCAGTCACTATTACTGCATGGCTACAAGAACTACTCAGCCAGGTGTAAATGTCAATTTTAAGTGGATCGTGATCTCCAGTGGACAGTAGAGTTTCCTAAGTGATTCTTAGGGGGTGGCAGCATGTGTGTCATCAGTGTGAAATCTATTTTAACATCTTTTCATATTCATTATATAAAGAACAAGAGAATCAGATTCTGAGACTACCAAAGAAATCTTTTCAATGTCCATTAATGACTAACATTTAACTGTTGGAAGAGCAGGCACATTGTAATAATAAGAGACTGAAGAGGCGGAGGTGTACAATCTATATCTGTACATCAGAGGAAGCATAAGATAGTGGTTAAAGCACACAATTAGGAGTCAGGAGAGCTGGATACTATTCCTGGGTCTGCTACTGACTTGCTGCGTGACCACACCGAGCCCACAAATATTTCTGTCTCATTTCCCTATTGACATAATGCAAGTTGGGATCCCTACCTTACAAGGATATTGTAAGGATTCATTTGTTAATGTAACCTTATAGATCTTCAGGTAGAATGTACTATAGAAGTGCAAAATATCTCCCAACCCTCCCAGTTTAATTTTCAGATTTGTGCTGCTCTAAATATTTTCCTTCCTTCCTTGCTTTACAGACTACATACATTAGAATCTTTCACTGATAGCTGAAATGCAGATTTTCATGCAGTGGTACGTAACAGCAGTTTAACAGCACAACTCTGCACCAAATTGTGAGCTTCTTACCCGTAAAAATCCAACCACCTCCATTCATTCCATTGGACATTTTATTACATTAAGATGGTTGTGTTTTGTGTTTTGTTTTTAAACAAGAACAGAGTTGTACCTCAGGAATACTGGTCCTTCCTCCTGGCGCACGCATATTCTATGGTCTGCCTGGAAAAACTTAATCACCAACATGCTACAAAACAGTCAATGTGTAGTAAATATTAATGGGAACTACACCAATAAGACAGTGCTGATGCCCCTTATCCTCACTCCACTTCCAAAATGGTACTATGTATCCCATTCTCTAGGACTGAAAAATATTCCTTGAAGTTATGAAGTATGGTACTACCATAGAACGCACCCTTGCAAGTCTTTTTGCAGACCTCAAAGAAAGTCTGGTCTTCCAGGTTAATATTTAAAAAGTAAAGGTAAACAGAGCAAAATCACAAAACCAGAGGCAGACTAAAGCTCAGATCCACCAAAATGTTGGCTCCATCAACAAACTTACAAGGATCCATTCAAACACTTCCTGTCATCTCATGACAGGAACAAATTATCCCTTCTTTCTTCCATCCCAGCCCAGAAAGAGTCCTTGCTTTTCCTCCCGTCAAGGCTACCAAGTCATGCTATGACACATGGCAGTCCATCACTGCATTTAGCATGCTGAGTGTGTGAGAGAAAGACTCTCATACCACACACATGCAAGCATGCATGCATGCATGCATGCACGCACACACACACACAGTCCAGATTTCACAGTCTGTCCTCTTCCTTCCCCTCTCTCACTCTGGTCACTCATAAGTCAAAACAAGACAATGTGCTATAGCTACTTTTCCTTTGCCCAAGCTCCTCCTCCTAACTTTTCTACCATTGTAGGCAGCTGGCTGGAAACAGGCAACTGATGTACTCTGACTCCTCCTTCCTCTTGTCCATCTTTCCCTTGGTGCATAATATAACTTGAAATGAGAAGTCAAGATTGCAAGATAGAAATGCATTTCCTCTTCTCTTCTGCTGGAACTTATCCTGATAGAACCATCCTACATCACTTAATGGTAATGAAATCAATAGGGTTCTACAGATATGTAAAAGGCTTCTGTACAAATGACTAAAAACCTATAACATTTAACAGAGAATGATATACCTTCTATATTATATCTAAACCATCCCATAGAACTCTATAGCAGGAACATGATTTTCTGTCTAATTCTGGCCTTCTACAAAATGGGATACTGAACCAAGACTGTGCTGGGTGCGTTGGTCCTCCTCAGAATGGTTGAGATTAGATCTTCATGGTGATATTATCAAACTATCAGCTTCCTTCAAGTTGATTGAGTGTGTATGTCTAGTCCCCCTATTATTAAGATTACCTGACAATTTCCATTATAAAACACTGTATCCAATTGCTTACAACTTTGCCAAACTTTAACAGTTTGAGCTGAAGTTTTCCATACCAGGTGTCTACTTCAGGATGAATATTTTTGGGGAAATTTAATTCATAATGGTTAAATTATTTCACAGAATGATGCTATGGAAAAGTGTTGTTTTGACCATGTTAAAAAAAAAAAATCAGGTGACCTTTATTTTTGTATGCTCTAGCACCCTGATGCTTTGGAACAGTGACTTGAAATTTGGCAATGGGGGACTTTGTGTCAAGATGTGCTTTTTGCCACCCCCATGAAAATATGGACAAATTTGGCCAAGTTATAGGCCTTTGAAAAAAAAAATATCAGTTTGCATGTGCTCAGTAGACTTGCTAGAGCTGTGCAGCTCAACTCCCAGAAGAATCCATCCACGCCAGGCATTTCCCAGCCAAGGGCTGAGCAGCACTATCCTAGCAACTGCAGCTCTGGGCTGCTGCAGCATGAGCCAGGGCCAGACTCTGGAAATGACAGCAGGGAACCTCTCTATTCTGTGCTCTCAATTACATGCCTCCTGCTAGGCTAGAGCGAAGAGTAGGAGAAAGTTGCCCGATTCGAATGATGGACGGAACAAGAACTGGACCTGATTCGAATGATGGAGGGAACAAGAACAAGTCTCGATGGAAGGAGCCTGGGCCTGAAAGCTGGCATGAGAGAGAAGAGGAAAACTGGAAGATGGAGAGGAGACTGGGACTGGCTAAACAAGGAGAAAGGGACCAGGAGCTGGGGACAAGGGGAAGAATGGAAGTGGCTGCCAAGGAGACTAGGACTGGGAGACAAGGAGGGAAAGTGGAGGTAAGGGAGAGACTGGGAGCCAGTGGGTTGTGGAAGACTGAGGTTGGATGAGGAGCTGGGGGAGAGACTGGGACTTGGACTAGGAACCAGTAGGCAGAGGGAAGGAAATGAAGGGTGAAGAAAGGCAGCTCTGATGAGAAGTCAGAGAGCAAGTGGAGAACTGGAACTGGCTGGTGAAAAAAGGCCGGAACAAGGCGTTTGGGGGTGGCAGGCACTGAGATTTGAAAAAAAAAGAGCCCAGGGTGGAAAGAGACTGGGACTGGGAGCCAGTGGGGACAGGAAACATAGGCAAGAGAGTGCAACTGGATGCCAGTGACGAGGTGAGAGAGAGATTGAATGAGGAGCCAGAAGGATGGGACCTGGGATTGGCTGGGCAAGGAACCTGAAATTAGCATGAGAAGCCTGAGGGGAGGCGTCTGGGACTGGCTAGGTGAAGAGAACTGGCTAGGTGAAGAGACTGGGACAAGCAGCTGAGTGGGAAAGAGACAGGAGTGGAATATGGGCATGCTTCAGAGGCTGGGACAAAAGGAGTCAAACTTTGGGGAAGGGGGGGAGAGCAGAAGAGTTGATGCTTGCTAAAGCACACTTTCCTCCAGGGCCTGGAATAGAACCCAAGATTCTTGAGTCTCAACTTTCCTCTGGTGTCAGCAAACATCCTGTGAAAGCCACTGACGAAGTGTCCCATCCCCCTGTAGTGCTCATCCATATAGGGGATGACAACCTATTAGTTACATCAATAGCTCAAGTGATATAGATCTGTGTAGTGGATATGAAGGTTCTAGTCGTGCTGATGACCCATGTGGGCGTCAGTGATAACTCATGATGAAATCTGTGGGTTTTTTAGTTTTTTTTTTTTAAACCTAGAAAATTGCACACAAAAAACAACATTAAAAGAACATTAATAATGTCGCAAAGTCAAGCACTCAACAGCTAGGAAATGCCAACATTAAAGGTGCCTATGTGCTCCTCATTTTTTTGGGTGCCCAACTCGAGACCCTGAGCTTCCTAAGTGCTAGCACTCACAGCTGCAACTGAATGTGAGGTGTTCTTTGAACATATAAAGTGCTATATATAATGCTAAGTATTCTGAAAATTCAGGTCCTAGATATCTCAAATTGGGCACCCAAAATTTTACTTTTTTACTTTCATCTCTCCACCTCAGTTCTCCATCTATAAAAGGAATATCTCATCTCACAGGGGTTTTGTGAAAATAAAATGTGTTAATATTTGTGAAATGGTCAGATACCATAGTGATGAGTGCTACAGAAAAGCTCA
This sequence comes from Natator depressus, assembly GCF_965152275.1. Taxonomy (NCBI): domain Eukaryota; kingdom Metazoa; phylum Chordata; order Testudines; family Cheloniidae; genus Natator; species Natator depressus. The sequence continues at coordinate 51,688,262 of NC_134237.1, forward strand.
CAAGGAAATTAATAATTCTGTCTTCAGAGCAGGGTTTGAATAATGTGCAGTAAATAAGGCATAGGGCCACACATTGAACAAGGAGAAAACAAAATATTGAATAGCTTAGCTGCTACGTGAGCACCATCCACTCTATGCACAGAACGAGGCACATGGAAAAAATAATATGTGATGATGTGATTAAAAATGGCATCATAATGCATACACACAAGGGGCCAAATGAAGGTTGCACAGACAACCTTAATTCTGGCATTTCCTAATGTTTGAGTGCTTGACAGTGCAACCTTAATAATATTCTTCTGACAAAGTTTTTTGTGTATAACACACACACACACACACACACACACACACACACACACACGAGTTTTTCTTATACCCAGGTAGTGTCAACTATTCCCATAATGTGCTCAACCTAGCCATCATTAGCATTATCTTGAAATAATGCAAAAAAATTGTGAAGCAAATAATTATTAATTTCTTGCATTACACGTTCACATGGCGTTATGCTCATTTCTGTCCCCATTTTCATTAACTGGAATTTGCAATTTCAACATTTACTGAGTATTCATCATTCTGTTAGCTGAAAATGGGTTCACAGATAAAACTGAATGTCTTCTTTGTCAGATACATAATTTATGGCGAGAATCTCCTTCAAACGGATTCTTAATTCTTAGTTAATAACCTGCCGAAGAACAGTCAGTAAGCACCATTCAGGAGACTGGGAAATGCCTTTAGGGAAGGGTTAAGATTAGGCTACTGGTAATAGGAAATTACCAGTATGGGCTCAAAATCAGCTTGCTCAGGTTTGGTCACTGGTTAAGAACTTCTGTCCAACCAGTCAAAGATGACGACTTCTGAAGCACTGCAATGCGATGGTGCAGGTACACTTAAAATGAACACACATTGAAGAAGAGAGGAGATGGTGGGATGTAAACTTCCAAGATGCATGTGTACTGATGTTGACTTGCCTTCTGAATTCCTGTTTATGGGCACTATGTTTGAGTCTGCGAGGTCCTGGGAATATTCTTATAAGGTAATGAGCACCCTCAACTAAAATCAAAATGAATTTAGGGCACTCAGCACCTCTTGAGGTCTTTGCAAGATTGTGTCTTTTGTTTCAGTAGTTCAAGGCAACATCCTTTGGGGTGGAATTGAGATTAGACTATTAATTACTTGTTATAATTTACATAGCACTAGCAATGTACCATTGTACTATTTATATAAAACTATGAATAGTTTGGTCTCAAACTTGGAGTAGAGTTACCTGGGAGTTATATGAAACAACAACCTTGCTTTCACAAGTTCTGAAGTATATGGTAGAATAATTCACAATAAATTAGACACAAACCCATGTCAATTTTAAGGATTAGCTATGCTGTAGAGTTGGTGGGCTTTCAGAGAGGCACCAACTAAGCACCTTAATTAAGTGAACTGAGATTTCTTAATAAAAAGCTGCTAGGATTGTTTAGAAATGAGTGGAGAATGTCTTAGTAGAAAAGAAAAAAGAAAAGGAGTACCTGTGGCACCTTAGAGACTAACCAGTTTATTTGAGCATGAGCTTTCGTGAGCTACAGCTCACTTCATCGGATGCATAGCATATCGTGGAAACTACAGAAGACATTATATACACACAGAGACCATGAAACAAAACTTCCTCCCACCCCACTGTCCTGCTGCTAACAGCTTATCTAAAGTGATCATCAAGTGATCATCAAGGAAGGCCATTTCCAGCACAAATCAAGGTTTTCTCACTCTTCCCCCCCCTCCCCCCCACACACACACAGACACACCTACAAACTCACTCTCCTGCTGGTAATAGCCCATCCCTCTTTGAAACCTCTCTTTATAATGCGCATGATAATCAAGGTGGGTCATTTCCAGCACTAATCCAGGTTCTCTCACCACCCCCCCACACACACACACACCCTCCAAAAACCACACACACAAACTCACTCTCCTGCTGGCAATAGCTCATCTTACAATGTGCACAGCAATAATCCAAGTTTAACCAGAACGTCTTGGGGGGGGGGGGGGTTTGTAGGAAAAAAACAAGGGGAGATAGCCACTCCCAGTCTCTATTCAAGCCCAAATTAATAGTATCCAATTTGCAAATGAATTCCAATTCAGCAGTTTCTCGCTGGAGTCTGGATTTGAAGTTTTTTTGCTTTAAGATAGCGACCCTCATGTCTGTGATTGCGTGACCAGAGAGATTGAAGTGTTCTCCGACTGGTTTATGAATGTTATAATTCTTAACATCTGATTTGTGTCCATTTATTCTTTTATGTAGAGACTGTCCAGTTTGACCAATGTACATGGCAGAGGGGCATTGCTGGCACATGATGGCATATATCACATTGGTGGATGTGCAGGTGAACGAGCCTCTGATAGCGTGGCTGATGTTGTTAGGCCCTGTGATGGTGTTCCCTGAATAGATATGTGGGCACAGTTGGCAACGGGCTTTGTTGCAAGGATAGGTTCCTGGGTTAGTGGTTCTGTTGTGTGGTATGTGGTTGTTGGTGAGTATTCGCTTCAGGTTGGGGGGCTGTCTGTAGGCAAGGACTGGCCTTTCTCCCAAGATTTGAGAGAGTGTTGGGTCATCCTTCAGGATAGGTTGTAGATCCTTAATAATGCGTTGGAGGGGTTTTAGTTGGGGGCTGAAGGTGACGGCTAGTGGCGTTCTGTTATTTTCTTTGTTAGGCCTGTCCTGTAGTAGGTGACTTCTGGGAACTCTTCTGGCTCTATCAATCTGTTTCTTCACTTCCGCAGGTGGGTATTGTAGTTGTAAGAATGCTTGATAGAGATCTTGTAGGTGTTTGTCTCTGTCTGAGGGGTTGGAGCAAATGCGGTTGTATCGCAGAGCTTGGCTGTAGACGATGGATCGTGTGGTGTGGTCAGGGTGAAAGCTGGAGGCATGTAGGTAGGAATAGCGGTCAGTAGGTTTCCGGTATAGGGTGGTGTTGATGTGACCATCGTTTATTAGCACTGTAGTGTCCAGGAAGTGGATCTCTTGTGTGGACTGGACCAGGCTGAGGTTGATGGTGGGATGGAAATTGTTGAAATCATGGTGGAATTCCTCAAGGGCTTCTTTTCCATGGGTCCAGATGATGAAGATGTCATCAATATAGCGCAAGTAAAGTAGGGGCGTTAGGGGACGAGAGCTGAGGAAGCGTTCTTCTAAATCAGCCATAAAAATGTTGGCATACTGTGGGGCCATGCGGGTACCCATAGCAGTGCCGCTGATCTGAAAGTATACATTGTCCCCAAATGTAAAATAGTTATGGGTAAGGACAAAGTCACAAAGTTCAGCCACCAGGTTAGCCGTGACATTATCGGGGATAGTGTTCTTGATGGCTTGTAGTCCATCTTTGTGTGGAATGTTGGTGTAGAGGGCTTCTACATCCATAGTGGCCAGGATGGTGTTATCAGGAAGATCACCAATGGATTGTAGTTTCCTCAGGAAGTCAGTGGTGTCTCGAAGGTAGCTGGGAGTGCTGGTAGCGTAGGGCCTGAGGAGTGAGTCTACATAGCCGGACAATCCTGCTGTCAGGGTGCCAATGCCTGAGATGATGGGGCGTCCAGGATTTCCAGGTTTATGGATCTTGGGTAGTAGATAGAATATCCCAGGTCGGGGTTCCAGGGGTGTGTCTGTGCGGATTTGATCTTGCGCTTTTTCAGGAAGTTTCTTGAGCAAATGCTGTAGATGCTTTTGGTAACTCTCAGTGGGATCAGAGGCCTGCCTACCAACATTACAAAAAGAAGGATTCTAGGTGGACTCCTCCTGAAGGTCGAAACAGCAGACTGGACTTCTACATAGAGTGCTTCCGCCGACGTGCACGGGCTGAAATTGTGGAAAAGCACCATCACTTGCCCCATAACCTCAGCCGTGCAGAACACAATGCCATCCACAGCCTCAGAAACAACTCTGACATCATAATCAAAAAGGCTGACAAAGGAGGTGCTGTTGTCATCATGAATAGGTCGGAATATGAACAAGAGGCTGCTCGGCAGCTCTCCAACACCACTTTCTACAAGCCATTACCCTCTGATCCCACTGAGAGTTACCAAAAGCATCTACAGCATTTGCTCAAGAAACTTCCTGAAAAAGCACAAGATCAAATCCGCACAGACACACCCCTGGAACCCCGACCTGGGATATTCTATCTACTACCCAAGATCCATAAACCTGGAAATCCTGGGCACCCCATCATCTCAGGCATTGGCACCCTGACAGCAGGATTGTCTGGCTATGTAGACTCCCTCCTCAGGCCCTACGCTACCAGCACTCCCAGCTACCTTCGAGACACCACTGACTTCCTGAGGAAACTACAATCCATTGGTGATCTTCCTGATAACACCATCCTGGCCACTATGGATGTAGAAGCCCTCTACACCAACATTCCACACAAAGATGGACTACAAGCCATCAAGAACACTATCCCCGATAATGTCACGGCTAACCTGGTGGCTGAACTTTGTGACTTTGTCCTTACCCATAACTATTTTACATTTGGGGACAATGTATACCTTCAGATCAGCGGCACTGCTATGGGTACCCGCATGGCCCCACAGTATGCCAACATTTTTATGGCTGATTTAGAACAACGCTTCCTCAGCTCTCGTCCCCTAACGCCCCTACTTTACTTGCGCTATATTGATGACATCTTCATCATCTGGACCCATGGAAAAGAAGCCCTTGAGGAATTCCACCATGATTTCAACAATTTCCATCCCACCATCAACCTCAGCCTGGTCCAGTCCACACATGAGATCCACTTCCTGTACACTACAGTGCTAATAAACGATGGTCACATCAACACCACCCTATACCGGAAACCTACTGACCGCTATTCCTACCTACATGCCTCCAGCTTTCACCCTGACCACACCACACGATCCATCGTCTACAGCCAAGCTCTGCGATACAACCGCATTTGCTCCAACCCCTCAGACAGAGACAAACACCTACAAGATCTCTATCAAGCATTCTTACAACTACAATACCCACCTGCAGAAGTGAAGAAACAGATTGATAGAGCCAGAAGAGTTCCCAGAAGTCACCTACTACAGGACAGGCCTAACAAAGAAAATAACAGAACGCCACTAGCCGTCACCTTCAGCCCCCAACTAAAACCCCTCCAACGCATTATTAAGGATCTACAACCTATCCTGAAGGATGACCCAACACTCTCTCAAATCTTGGGAGAAAGGCCAGTCCTTGCCTACAGACAGCCCCCCAACCTGAAGCGAATACTCACCAACAACCACATACCACACAACAGAACCACTAACCCAGGAACCTATCCTTGCAACAAAGCCCGTTGCCAACTGTGCCCACATATCTATTCAGGGAACACCATCACAGGGCCTAACAACATCAGCCACGCTATCAGAGGCTCGTTCACCTGCACATCCACCAATGTGATATATGCCATCATGTGCCAGCAATGCCCCTCTGCCATGTACATTGGTCAAACTGGACAGTCTCTACGTAAAAGAATAAATGGACACAAATCAGATGTTAAGAATTAACACATTCATAAACCAGTCGGAGAACACTTCAATCTCTCTGGTCACGCAATCACAGACATGAGGGTCGCTATCTTAAAGCAAAAAAACTTCAAATCCAGACTCCAGCGAGAAACTGCTGAATTGGAATTCATTTGCAAATTGGATACTATTAATTTGGGCTTGAATAGAGACTGGGAGTGGCTAAGTCATTATGCAAGGTAGCCTATCTCCCCTTGTTTTTTTCCTACAACCCCCCCCCCCCCCCAAGACGTTCTGGTTAAACTTGGATTATTGCTGTGCACATTGTAAGATGAGTTATTGCCAGCAGGAGAGTGAGTTTGTGTGTGTGGTTTTTGGAGGGGGTGTGTGTGTGGGGGGGGGTGGTGAGAGAACCTGGATTAGTGCTGGAAATGACCCACCTTGATTATCATGTGCATTATAAAGAGAGGTTTCAAAGAGGGATGGGCTATTACCAGCAGGAGAGTGAGTTTGTAGGTGTGTCTGTGTGTGTGGGGGAGGGGGGAAAGAGTGAGAAAACCTTGATTTGTGCTGGAAATGGCCTTCCTTGATGATCACTTGATGATCACTTTAGATAAGCTGTTAGCAGCAGGACAGTGGGGTGGGAGGAAGTTTTGTTTCATGGTCTCTGTGTGTATATAATGTCTTCTGTAGTTTCCACGATATGCTATGCATCCGATGAAGTGAGCTGTAGCTCACGAAAGCTCATGCTCAAATAAACTGGTTAGTCTCTAAGGTGCCACTAGTACTCCTTTTCTTTTTTCTTTTTACGAATACAGACTAACATGGCTGTTACTCTGAAACCTGTTAGTAGAAAAGGTAGATGATACTAGAATCAGAAGCAGGATATTAGCATGTATCTGTGAACAAACTGTTAAATATGGCATTTTAAGATAAGTAAAGATGAAGAAAGGATTGCAGAGCCTCATGACAATGGAGAAATCCGTGTGAAAGTAGAAAGTTATGACTTGTTTTCTAGTTCAGTTATAGCATCACAGGCATGGATGAAAAGGTCAGCAACCTAGGATAAAGAGTAGGAGTAAGACAGGCTGAAGAGGCAGAAAGATCATAGCCTCAGGCTTGGTCTACGTCTAAAATTTACGTTGATTCAGGGGCATGCACGGTGGGGGAAAGAGGGGCGCCAAGCAGGGGCACCCCCTCCTCCGCCCCCAATAATTGTCAGGGGCACAGAACTCCTCCAGCCCCAGGCCACGGTGGCAGGGAGAGTGAGCTCCTCCTGGCTCCCGGGCTGTGGGAAGGAGAGCAAGCTCTGGCCGGAGTAGGGAGGAGAAGGGAGGGAAGAGCGAGCTCCTGCCCAAGATATATCACTGAAGACTGTGAAAATTTTCATGTGCTGTGCGATACAGTTAGTTGCATCCAACCCTCACTGTAGGTGCACCTAACTTCTGGTTTTGAGGGGGTGGATTTACTACAGTGAAAGAAAAACACTTCTGTCATTATAGTAAATGTCTGCGCAACTGCGACATAGCTGCAGCACTGCATCTGTGTTGCTTTAGCACTCGTAGTGTAGATATGATGAAGCGAAAAAGTCCAACCGAAATACTACTACTAAAATTTTGTCCATATAAGGAGAGAAAGTTAACCAGGTCTAGAAAAATGTAGAGGCCATTGGCATTCTTGGGAGTGTTAGTGCATAACCAGAAGCCTAGTATTTAAAAAAAAAAAAAAAAAAAAAAGTTAATTTAAGATGTTAGAGGGGAAAAGTGAGAGAGGAGTGGAACAGATACTCTTTAGTGGGAGAAGTTTGTCTGAAAATTAAAATAAGGACATGTCTACGTTACCCCACAGTTTGGACTACAATTGCAGTGTGCACCAGTGCAACACTGTAACTCCCCTGTGTAGATGCTGCGGGCGCTAACTTAAAGGTCCCCAGTTCACACTAATGTAATCCTCTTCAAACAGGACTACATTAGTGTGAACTAGAGGCCTTTAAGTTAGTGTCCACAAAAGGAGTTATAGTGCAGAACTTTGGGGCACAATACTATTCACAGCCCATTAATCTGAACTACGGGCAGTGTAGACATGCCCTAAGTGATGTGGAACAGACTGATACAAAAGAAGAAATGTGAGGAACAGTTTCTAGAAGAACAACAATTTAAACTTAAATCAGATAGTTAACAAGTGGAAATACTTTCAAAAGAAAAATTATATATTTATTATGGAATTTTAAAAAGAAAACAAGAATTCCAGATTTCAGAGTAGCAGCCGTGTTAGTCTGTATGTTGTACCAATAAATTAAAAACCAGCAGGATCTTATTAAAGGGAAAAAGGCAAAATACCACATTTATTGTGAATACAGAAAGAATCATAGTAAGCAGTTAGTTACAGCTGTAACATTCCATTCAATCTCATCTTTATTCACTCATTCATTCATACAAACACACACACACACACGCACAGGTTCTGCAAGGTTATCATAGTAAGCAGTTAGTTATAGCTATAACATTCCATTCAATCTCATATTTATTCACACATTCACACACACACACACACACACACACAGGTTCTGCAAGGTTGTCATCATAGTTACCAGCCTTAGAGTTGCTCATGCCAAGCCACTGGCCAGGTGGCCTGGACATGAGGAGGGAGCAGGGCCTTGTCAGATGCTCATCTGATGCTCCTGGAAGTTGGTTTGCAGAATCAGACCCCAAAGTTCTCACTTTTTAAGAGTCTATTTTTATAGGAATTTCTTCCTATGCCAGTCTATGGGAATTGCTTCATCATGCTGTTGCTGAATCAATCAGCAGATAGCACATTCCTGACGGCTCCAAGAAGTTATCTTGTTCTTTGGTTCTCCCATTCTTGAGGCTGTTGGGTGGATTCCAGTCTGCCCTCCGGGGGTCCTCTGGTTATTTCCACTTGACGCCTTCTTCAGCCGATGGACACTGGATTCTTAGGCTGGCACCTCCCTGATCATTCAGTTGTTATCCACACCAAGCATCCGTCCACATACATCCTCTATCTCTATTTTAATCACAATTGTTAATACAACAAAAGGGCGGGGAGTCTCTGGGTGCTGTTTCTGTTGTTAGAGTATTGCTTTGAGTCTCTGTGAATTGCTTTGAGAACAGATTCTGTCTTAGAATGTACTAACACAATTAGCAGCTTGCAAGTTTCACACATAGAGGGAGAGAAACAGTACCAAAACCCAAGAGACCTCTTAATTAGTAATACCCTGGAATTTAAACTATGGGGAATCAAACTCATTTGTGATTTTAATACAGAACTTCTTTAATATGATCCAACATGTATTCGCAAAAAGAAAAGGAGTACTTGTGGCACCTTAGAGACTAACCAATTTATTTGAGCATAAGCTTTTGTGAGCTACAGCTCACTTCATCGGATGCATTCAGTGGAAAATACAGTGAGGAGGTTTTCCACTGAATGCATCCGATGAAGTGAGCTGTAGCTCACGAAAGCTTATGCTCAAATAAATTGGTTAGTCTCTAAGGTGCCACAAGTACTCCTTTTCTTTTTAAGAATTCCAGAGTAACTTTATTACTCCTCATTCTCTGCTAAAGCCAGGAAGCAATACCAAGGAAAAGCACACACCAGGAAAGAAGAGAAGCCAAGGATGCTAGTAGAGGTTGTCATAGATCCTAGTGAGCACCCCCTCTTGGTCACCCACTAGGACTGCCGTGAAGGGAATCCAAGCCTGTGCTCTAGATTCCCAGTTGTTTCCAAGCTTCTCTGGGTCTTGGCAGGCTGCAGCACTGGTTTCTCCCTTGGCCCTTCTGGCACATCTTCTGGACACTGACTCTCAGTCTGCCACCCCTTCTTGGAAATGGAGCTCCTTGGCCCACCTGCTCTAGGCCCCCAGGACCAATGCCGACCACCCCACAGTACCCCAGTTACTTAAACACACCATCTCCCAAAATTCCACCCAAACAGTGTGAAACTTCTGGTTACAGTTTAACTCTTGTCAGTTTTGAAGAAGTTACACACACACTTTGCACAGCCCCTAACTCCTTTATGCTCTTTTACTTAATCATACAAAGCATAGGAGAGTCCAGATCATCCAAAATAATACACACCTGACATCACAATGTCCCTCTCACTAACTTACCCGTCCCTTGTGAGTCCTTGGGGACCGTCTGGGTCCAGTAAGGCTGGCAGGGTGACCGCTCCTCATGCAGGCTACTGCACACTGGCAGGTCTTTCTCCTTCACAGAACACCTTCCCAGCTTCTCTTACCTTCTCCTTTCCTGCCCCACATTTCCTCTTCTTTTCTTACTACCCCATTGCTGTGTGGCTCGCTATTTTAAACCCACTCTGACTTTCTTTGTTCTGTTTTTTGGGTAGCTTTCCAATGCTTCTCCTTCCTTATCCCCTCCCTTTAGAGGAGTCAGCTAAATGGTTTTCTAAGAATGCAGCTCACCCATTGTCCCAAGTGTTTACACCTGAATAGGGTCATTGAGGTCTAACCACTCCCATGGTAACTGTCTGGTTTATTCCTGCTACAGTCCCTGTCAGCAATAGTGGATCCACAAAGTAAAACTATTTCCCCATGTTTATTTCCCCCCACCCAACTGTTCCTCACACGTTCTTGTCAACTGCTGGAAATGGCCCACCTTGATTATCACTACAAAAGGTCCCCCCCCACCCTGGCTCTCCTGCTGGTAATAGTTCACCTTACCTGATCACTCTTGTTACAGTGTGTATGGTAACACCCATTGTTTCATGTTCTCTGTGTATATAAATCTCCCCACTGTATTTTCCACTGCATGCATCCGATGAAGTGAGCTGTAGCTCAAGAAAGCTTATGTTCAAATAAATTTGTTAGTCTCTAAGGTGCCACAAGAACTCCTTTTCTTTTTGCGGATACAGACTAACACAGTTGCTACTCTGAAACCACATACATATAGGCACTCATGATATAGTGGTCACTCGATTACAGACCTAAAAGTTGCAATACTACAACAAAAAAACTTCAGAAACAGACTCCAGTGAGAAACTGCTGAATTGGAATTAATTTGCAAACTGGACACTATTAAATTAGGCTTGAATAAAGATTGGGAGTGGATGGATCATTACACAAAAAAACTATTTCACCATGCTTATTTTTTCCCCCCAACTCCTACTCACACCTTCTTGTCAACTGTTGGAAATGGGCCATCCTGATTATCACTACAAAAGTTTTTTTTTCTCCTGCTGATAATAGCTCACCTTAACTGATCACTCTCGTTATAGTTATAGTGGGTATGGCAACACCCATTTTTTCATGTTCTCTCTGTGTGTATATATATCTATCTTCCTACTGTATTTTCCACTGCATGCATCCGATGAAGTGGGTTTTACCCCACGAAAGCTTATGCTCAAATACATTTGTTAGTCTCTAAGGTGCCACAAGTACTCCTCGTTCTTTTTGATGATATAGCAGTTTTTCATAATAAAACTTCATATATCAGAATTGATAATTTGGAGAATGGACAATGTAGAGAGGTTTAAGACCTGCCTGCAGCATAATACATTCAGAACAGGAATCACTTTTAATTATAATGCTGACTCTTGGTAGATTATCTACATTTACTTTCTTTACAAGGCCAGAAAGACTTCCTGTCCAAAGAAGGAAACGTGTGACCATGGGGTAAATTTTGAGTAAAAAGGCACAATGAAGTGGATAGAAGTAGTGGAACCTTTTGTAAGAGGTAGAACTATTGTTTGTGAGGGAATCTTCAGTAAACAGCTATAAACCATCACTCAAGATAATGAAATCAAAGGAAAGGAAGGTGGCAATGCCTTCTAAAAGATGAAGCTCTGCTCAGAAGAATGAATTTATGGGTACACAACGGTGCACCACAATGACAGAAGACACAAGCTGAAGTCAGTTATCAAGCTGAGTCCTTGGGAAGGATTTTTGTGATATAATTAAGGTGACCTAAGAGAGAAAACAATTACATATGGAGTAGATTTAGAGCACCTAAAAGCTACCTAGGAGCAGGTAATATAATTGAGTTGCCTAGAAAGGAAGAGGCTTTAGAATGAAAGTTAAGAAATGACAAGAAAACAAATAAATTTCAGTCAATCACAACCCAACTTTTTTTTCTTATTTTGAATGTACAAAGTCTTGCAAGGAATGTGGAAAGGCTTTGAACAAGACAAAAAAGTGAGATTAAATATTAATTATTAGAAATTTGTCTTGATATATAAAGCCAACAATTGTTGTTGGAGCTGCTTTAATAGCTGAAGGTTAATCATACTATAAAATAGAATTTATTAGGCCAACAAACTTTGAGATGCTGTGAGGGAAAGGATTTATGGATATGCTTTTGAAAGGTAGTTCTATCTGTTTTTGACCTACCATCTTGAGAAAAGAGTTGTTGTGGTTAGCTGATGGGTACTGGTCAGAAAACTCTTCACTATATACTAAATTGTTAATGGTAGGTATTAGTTGTCAAGGGTGAAGAGATTAGGGAGCCATCACTTTTATCCAGAGCCTTACAGGTGGTTCCCTTAAGTGAACTGACATATGGGTGAATGTCTTTGCAATCTACAGCACTTTTCATATGAGGATCTCAAAGCACTTTGCAAATATTAAACAAGGGGAACTTGCAGCTCCCATTGAATACAACTGGAGTTATGAAAAGTTTCTAAGTGTATAGAGGTAGGCACCCAAAATTAGTGTACATTTTTGAATACTTTGGCTTAAGTGACTTGCCCAAGATCACAAAGTGAATCATTTGCAGAGTAGATAATAAAACCACCTCATGCTGTATGTGGAGAAAAATTAAAGCAACTCAACAAACCCCAAGGATGAAACTGCAGAAAATCTGGAACTCATCACATAAGGGGTAAGGAAAACTTTGAATGTCTAAGAATTTAAGTGATCATATTATATACACATTCAATTCATGCTGAGAAATAGGTGCGTAATATGGGGGTAGGAGCAGCAATAGCAAAATGGAGATACATCCAGGGCTCAGAATGAGATACCCAGAAAGGCAGTTCCCATTAAAAAAAAAAAAATAGTAAGAATGAATATCCCTAGAGAGAGAGACAGAAAATGAAAGATTAGGCATCATACTTGTTAAACTTATTACTGCAGCCCAGGGTATATAAAGAAAATAGGTCTTAATGGACCAAAGAGCCACAAAGCAGTACGTATGGAAATGAGTGGTCCTTCTGTTGCAGACATCCATCTTCTAGAGACTGGACTGAGATCACCATCTCAAAATCAAGCACTATGACCCCATTCTACCTTTGGCGAGTGTGTGTAATTCCCAATGATACCAGTGAAAGGCAGGGCTGGCCTTACCATGAGGCAAACTGAGGCGGCCGCCTCAAGTGCCAGACTGGGGGAGGGGGAGGGCGCCACTAGGACCCAGAGTTTCAAAGTTTTGGCCCAAGCGAGGGGGCGTCATTTGAGCTCCCTGCCTCAGGTGCCAAAATATTGTGGGCTGGCCCTGCTGGAAGGGAGAGTTCCATGAATGGACTGAAAGAGGTATATGGTTCTCGAACCTGATCCTGTGAGGTGTGGAGCAGAACCTCTCTCTGGATGCTAAGAGCCCTCTTATAGGAGATTCTCAGTGTTTTGCTGAATTAATCCCTAAGGCAGTAAAACATCTCTAAATTTATTTTCACATGAATGTACGTGCACTTCCTCTTGCTCCTGGAAGCCTCATTTTTGAGATCTCTCTGATTTAGATTCTTAGCTCTAATTTTCTTAAATACCATTTCCTCTAATTTCACTGTCAAGATTTTAAGAAGCCTTCTTATGGTTTCAAAGAGACTATTGCATAATCTGTTCATGTTTAAAGAAAGAATTACATTGTTAAATAAATTTGGCTCTCCATATTCCAAAATAAAAAAAACAAGTGAAGTTACATCATTTGAATTATGAAGTGATAATGTCTTCAGTTCTGCCCCAATCAGAAGTGTAACAGTTTAAGGCTTATAATAATCATGTTCAAACATATTCAGATTATAATTACTTTTCTTCTGATAATGATAGCCCGTCTGATTGGATGATTACCTATTTGACTTTGATAAGTCTCAGAGGTCAAAGAAGAGATAATTACAGACATCTGTTTTCTATGAAAATAAAATCTTGGAAAATAGTATTTAAAGTGACATCTGCAAATATGTGTTTTACAAAGATGCATGTTGCACATGTGAAAATCAAGGCAAAGAAAAAAGCAGCAGCAATTTTTAGGACTGCTGAGTTATTACATCTTCTTTGTAAATAGTGCACAAGTTTAACTTACTGTTATTCATGTATGATAATTAATCTCAACCAGACAGGAATATATTCTGAGTAGGTGCCATTAGGAATCAAAATAAATTATCCCCTCAAAAATAAAAATAATCTGTGTTCTAGAAATCTTTACACCACACATACAGGTAGGTCTGTTTATTATAGTACAAATTCTAGTAAGCATAATTTGTTAGAAAGAGAACTTTTTTTTTTTTTAAAATGAGGCAGGGCAAGCAGACCATGCATTCTGCCATGCTTTTTCTTCCAACAAAGGAAGCAAGCTAAGGCATTTTCAATTCCCTAAACCATAGACCAATCAGAATAGATACCCCCACTTTGATTCATACTGTCACTATGCCCTCCATTGGCCATAGGTTCATTGCCCAATAAATTACCACCCAGGGGACAATCTACTCCCAGACTGTCACAGAGTTATTAACCACTAAGGGGTGTTCTAATATCACCCTCTTTGGCTGAATATGTGCTCTCTCTCCTATCTTCTTGAGACTGAGCCCAAACCCTTGATCTGAGCCTTCCAGCCCCTAATAGCTCCTAAGTCACTAGAAGGTTAAGGTTCTACAGTCAGATAGTCTGATTTACAGCGTTATGGGGTGGTTCTGGGAGTTATACAGTGGTTCCCAATCAGCCCAGAGAGGTGGCCCATGTGACATCCTCAGGGCCATAGAGATAGTATTGTATACGGCCCACATAACACATTGTGGGCCACATATGTGGCCCACAGTGGTAAATAGGTTGAGAACCATAGGCGCCAACTCCGTGGGTGCTCCGGGGCTGGAGCACCCACGGGGAAAAATTAGTGGGTGCTCTGCACCCACCAGCAGCCAAGCTCCCTGCCCTGCCCCGCCCCATCTCACCTCCTCCTCCTCCCCTGAGCATGCCACAGTCCCCATTCCTCTGCCTATCTCCCAGTGCTTGCTGCTGCCAAACAACAGTAGCAAGCTCCAGGAGGGTGGGGGCAGAAGCAGGAACGTGGCACGCTCAGGGGTGGAGACGGGAAAGAGGCCGGGGCTGAGGCGGGGATTTGGGGGAGGAGTAGGAATAGGGGCGGGGGGGAGTTGGGGCAGGGACTTTGGGGAAGGGGCGTATGTTGAGAACCACTGTACTAGACACTAGACACTTACTTGTTTAGAAACAAGACATATTTCCACTGGCAAAGAAATGAGAACTTTCATTCCAAGAAATGCTGAGGAAAATACACTAAGGAGTTTTATGCGAACACCTGATGTTCATACCTACACAATGAAATTTGGAAGAACAGTAACAAATGCCAGTTAGTATTCTTATCGATATTGGAATAGGAAAAGTAACCAAAATTAAACCTAAAACAATCCATGACAAATGGTTGTGTTATAGGAATAGTTATTACTATTTGTATTACAATAGCACCTAATAGCTCTAACTGATATTGTGAGTCCCTGTCCAAAAGAGCTTACAGTCTAAATCAGTGATACTCAGACCTCAGTGGTTCAGGAGCCAAATTAGCAATCAACATTACCCAAAAGAGCCACAGTAGTGTGAATTCATTGTTTCATTTACTCTCTCTCTCTCTCCATATGTGTAATCCTTCTGCCCATCAGAGTTGGCAGCAACAAGGGCCGGGTTCAGTACCTAGGGGTTCCGTTCCAATAACACAATGCAAAACCGGCTTGAGCCCCCACCCAGTGACCTGGGACAAATATATACCCCACCCTGGTCGCCTCTAAGAGGCAATGCTTCCCCTGTCGCAAGCACAGAGTCTGAGTGTAGCAAAAGCCTTTTAATAACAGAGAGAAACAATGTGGCATTATGTCGGAGAAACACCACCAACAGGATTCATAACACAAATCATGAGCAAAAACCCACCCCAAGCAAATTGGGCCATGTCCTTTCCCTTAGTTTCTTGAGTCCAGCAAACCCAAAAGTCACCCAAAGTCCCAGAAGTCCAACAACCCCGAAGTCCAGCAACCCAAAAGTCTCTGTCTCTGGTCAGTGCAGCCTCAGAGTTCAAAAGTTTACCTGCAGAGTCTTACCTACCAGCCTGGGTGAAAATGGGGGTGTTAAGGGGCCCCTTACATGGTCCGAGGCCGACTGCCCCACCTCTCCGTGGAGTTCTGCTGTAGTCTTCACCACGAGCCGCTCCGCTCCAGCCGCCCGCAAACTGCTCCGCTCCGCCAGCCGCTCTGCTCTGCCAACCATCCCGTGAGCCGCTCCAGCCATCCCGCAAATTGCTCTGCTAGCTGCTCTGCTCTGCCAGCCATCCTGTGAGCTGCTCCAGCTGTCCCGCAAACTGCTCCACTAATGACTCAGCAATATATCTTCAGGCCCCCCACTACTTAACACAGCACTCAGTGATTTCAGCTCTTAGTAACTTTAGCTCTTTAGTGATTTCACCTTGTAGTAGGGGAGACTCAGTGCTAGTACACCATTGGCCCAAAGTGAATTCAGCTCAGTAGTCTGTAACTAAACTCCTAATAGAATCAAAATTAGCTCTGATGTTCTACCATGAAGAGAGGAGGAGGTAAAGTTGAGACCCATACCACAAGGTACAAATGTCTGTCCCCAGCTTCTCTCCATTCACTGGGTTTTGGAACCCATGTCCCTTGTCTAGCAAGTGCTACTTAGTTGATGGCGAGTCCCTCTGTCATAAAACAGTTCCACTGTCCTTGATCCACATAATCAGGGTAACACCACTTTATTCTTCCTGCCCCAGTAACAGAGAACTGGGGATCCCGCAGCAGCCAAAGTGACCATTTGGGCTGCTGTGGGCTCATGCTAGGCGGGGTGGGTGTGCCTATGCAAACAAGATCAGCCCCTGAAGTTCTTTTCCACAACTCACCACAATTCACCACCAGATGTCAGGATAGAGCTCATCCTGACTCTGCTTACACACACACACACACACACAAAATTTTCACAGCACAACTGACCAACTATTTTTTTTATCAGCTACAATTGGTTGATAACATAGTAAAAGCATCCTGAAAAGAAAAAGGATAGGAGAAAGGAGATATTATCCCCATTTTATGTAGGAGCAACTGGGGCACACAGAGAGTAAGTGACCTGCCCAAGGTCACACATGAAGTCTGTAGCAGAGCCAGAATTGGAATCCAGATCTGCTGAGTGCCAGTCTTGTGCCTAAATCATTCAGAACCATCTGTGTCCTCAACATCCAGTATAGCATAGATAGAAAGCTGAAAAAACAGGTACAAAATGTCCCAGTGTAGAGAAACACTTCTTAACCAGAGGGACATGTCTGAGGCACCTGCTGGATTGCACCCCATTGAGGGGGAAAATCTGAAGTATTCTGCAGTTGCTCGGACCCAGGACAGCAGAAGGAAGAAACAATTGCATCATTGCAATCCCAATCGCACTCTTCCCACTCCCCCATGGCACTCAGTTAGAAAGCAGAGGAAGTGATACTTCTAGAAAAGCAGTGCTGGCCAGAGCTGGGTGAGTGAGAAGGAGCTAAGAGAGACGATAAACACCTCCAAGTACCCACCTCCCCAATAGCCTTCAAACCCAGAACACACCATCCTCCAAGTAGCATCCTCACCAACTCCAAACCCAGCAGCATCCCCCACCTACCAGCTTTGCAGCCAGCCCTCAGCATCATCCCTAACCTCCTAGTACCCAAAACCTTCCTGTAACCCAACACCCACTGTCCCCATATACTAAGTCATGGGGCAATTTTGGTGTCACTTTTCTTGGATTGCTGCCCCAAAAATATACGAGCCCCACAGAGGGCATAGATGCTACCTCAAGGTAGTCAGCAGACTGAGCCTACACTCAAACCAAATCACTTAAGGCAAGGGTCATAGAGCCTTCCCAAAAGTGGGGGGCTAGGGGCCCTCACTCTCGAAGCCCTGCCCATTCTCCTCCTCTTCCTCCCAAGGCCCCACCCCTGCCCTTCCTCTTCTCCCGGAGGCCCTCCCCCAGCCAAGCTGGAGCAGGATCAGGAAGCCCGGCCCCCCTATCCGGTGGGGCAAAAAAACATCCCCTTCCTGTGTCACTGGCCCCCTGCCCAGAGCAGGTGGAGGGACCCAGGCTCCCCACAGCTGCCCACGCAGGTTTTACTATGGCCAGGCTGAAGCTCCAGGACCTCACCCCTCAGCTGGAGTCAGCTCGGGATAAGAGCCACGCAGGCAGCTGTGGGGAGCCAGGGCGGACCCTCCACCTCCATGGACTGGGAGCCCGGGGGATGGAGACATGAGGGAAGAGGAGAGGAAGGGTCCACTATAGCAAAAAGTGGACAGGACAGGCCCATCCACTTTCAAAAAGTGGGAGGGCCATGGACCCCACATTCCAGAACCACTGATTTAGGGATAGACAATACAAGAACTTAGGAGAAAGGGGACCTGAAACAACCTGCCCGTGCCGCAAAAGGAAAAACTAGCACATTAGAGCTAGTACTACTGTCTCTTCAAATGCAGGATCAAGTTCTTTTTCTTAAGTACTTACGCTCACTTTTTCCTCCCCCCTGCTCTCGGTGGCCTGGTTTGCAGGCTCCTTGCTTCTGGAGGAACTAAACTATGGAGAGCAGAGAGTAGAGGAACAAGTCCAGAAGAACTTAGAAGAAAAAGGGACCTGCACCCCCTAAGTAAAACAGAACTATATTTAACAATACTGTACTGCTTTCTCTGGGAGAAGAGGAAGGGCCCCTTCGAGCTTAAGTGTGTCTGGGTTTTTCCCTTCTGTGTCAGTAGAAACAGGAAGGCTCTGCCTAGCTAGCCCCCTTTGATCTTAATGGAATTAGTAAAACGCTGAAAGATTACCTTGGGGTATGCTGAAAATGAACAGACGTTGAGACAAAGTTAAGATTCCACCCCCCACCAAAGTGGCAGACCCATAATGCAAATCACAATTTATAATTCCATTAACCTTATTACCATTATGCCAAACAATTTTGTTTAAGACAAAAATAAAATTAATTACTTCTGAGTGACCCAAAGTACACACATTCATAGAATGAGATTCAATGTGGCAACTTTCCCTAGCCGACAAGATGCATTTAAAAGACTTAAAAAGAAACAAACAAGGCATATCAATTTTGTCTTAATATTGTGATAGACCCAGGCCAGTTGGGTACAGCAGAGGAGCCTTATTGGGATCCAGGAAGTGGGCGGGCTGCTAAAGGATCCCCCCCCAGCCCAAAGGGGGGTCCACAGGACCTGGAAAACCAAGTAATTACGGGGGACAACTAATGAACAACAGGGACAGGAGTGTGGTCAAAGGGTCAGACAAAGGGAACCGGACGGGGACACCGAGCAGAGGACCCCCGACAGCGCCCACTGCTCCTCAAAGGCGTCAAGGGAGTCAGTGGACGCCGCCCAGAGGAACTCTGCCCGGAGGCGTGAACGGATAGAGGACCGGAAATAGGCCCCACAGTCGCAGGAGACTCCATCAGCCACCCTCCTCACCCTGGTTTTATAGATGGCCACTTAAGCCAGGGCCAGAAGGAGGTTGACCAGGAGGTCCTGCGACTTAGCGGGGCCACGGACAGGGAGTGCATAGATAAGGAGGTGAGGGGAAAAGTGCAACCAAAATCATAACAAAATATTTGTGAGGAGCCGGAATAGGGGCTGCAGCCTGGCGCACTCCAGGTAGATGTGCGCCAGGGTTTCCCTCACGCCGCAAAAGGGGCAAGTGTCCGGGACTGGGGTGAACCGTGCCAAGTACACGCTTGTGCTCACGGCCCCGTGAAGGAGCCGCCAACTGATATCCCCAGTGGGCCTCGGGACTAAGGTGGAATAGAGGCTGGCCCACCGGGGCTCCTCACCCTCTAGAGGTGGCAGGAGGTCCCGCCACTTTGTGTCAGGGTGGGACACGAGGGTGAGGATGTGAAGGATGTGGAGCACGAGCGTGTAGAGATGTTTCCTTGGCGCGGTCTGGAACTGGACCGGCTGCAGCTCGCGTAGCCGGCTCACGGTGAAGGGGCGGAGGGGTCGGTTGGATACACGGGGCAGGGGCCCGATGAAAAGGTCTGGAGGGCCTGGGGTGGAGGGTGGGCGCGGCACACCCTCTCGTAGGACCCGGTCGAGGTAAACCCGAGTAGCGGGCGGCAAAGCGGCCCTCACCTCCTGAAGAATGCGCAGGGGAGTACGAGGTCTGGAGAGCCCCATGAGCTGACCGAGCGTCAGGGATCCAGCCAGTCTCCCCGGTCGTAGTCCAGGAGGTCTCCGACTCTGGTAACTTCTGCCAGGACCAACCTCTGGCGCACCGAGGGGGACTCCACCACCTGCACACGGAGCTGGGGGTTGTGTAGCAGGGGCTCCGCGAGGAGGTCTTCCCCCACGGAGGCCGCCACGGACCTGGTCACTGTGAACAGTTTCCAGGTCCAGAGGGGGTCCTGGTAGAAGATCGGCAGCCCGGAGAGGTCTCGCGGAAGACCCCTCGGATGGAGATAAAGGAGCTGCCGGTCATATCGGAGCCCTCGGAAGCGGCGCAGGAAGGCATGCGCCAGTACGCTCCACGCCGGACTACCTGCACCATAAAGGAGCCTCTGCAGGGCCTGGAGGCAGAAGACATGGACCTGAGTGCGGAGACACTTCAGGCCCTGCCCTCCCTCCTCCAAGGGTAGATGGAGAACCCCTGCAGAGACCCAGTGCAGTCCTGACCAGAAGAACTCCAGAATCAACGTCCGGAGGTTGGCCAGGAAATCCGGGGCCGGGACCAGGGTGTTGAGCCGGTACCAGAGCATGGACAGGACTAGCTGATTGAGCACCAGTGCCCGCCCTCGAAGGGACAGACACTGGAGCAGTCCTGTCCATCTCCGGAGCCGCTCTACCACCCTGCCCTCTAAACCCTGCCAGTTCTCCGGCGGAGACGGATGCGTGGCAGAAAGGTAAACGCCGAGATAGAGCAACGGACCCGCGCTCCACCAGATGGCCTGAAGCACGGGTGGGAGGGAGCTCACCTGCCGCCAGTCCCCTACCACCAAGCCAGAGCTCTTGACCCAGTTGACCCAGGCGGAGCAGGCTGCAGAGTAGATGGCCTGGTAGCCTCCACCCGCGCCAAGTCGCCCGGGTCCTGGACCACGAGGAGCACATCGTCGGCGTATGCCGACAGGACCAGCCGCAGCTCCGGCTCCCGTAGCGCCAACCCCGTCAACCTCCTGCGGAGGAGACAGAGGAAGGGCTCGATCGCCAGAGTGTACAGCTGGCCCGAGAGGGGGCACCCCTGCCGTACTCCTCGCCCAAAGCTGACTGGTTTGGTCAGGGTCCAGTTGAGCTTGACCAGACACTCTGCGGAGGCGTACAGCACCTGGAGAAAACCCACAAACTGGGGTCCGAAGCCAAAACGCCTGCAGAGTGCTCAGGAGATACCCGTGACCCACCCTGTCGAAAGCCTTCTCCTGATCCAGGGATAGGAGGGCGAACGACAGACCGTCCCTACACCTGAGTTCCAAGAGGTCCCGGACCAGATACAGGTTGTCGAAGATACTGCGGTCCAGGACGGTGTAGGTCTGGTCTGGGTGGATCACATCCACCAGCACGGACCCTAGCCGCAGCGAGATTGCTTTCACTACGACCTTGTAGTCCGTGCTGAGGAGCGAGATGGGACGCCAATTTCGTAAATCGCGGAGGTCCCCCTTCTTTGGCAATAAGGCGAGCACGGCTCGCCTGCACGAGAGAGGGAGGACCCCGCTCTGCAAAGACTCGGCCCAGACGGTGACTAGGTCTGGGCCGAGGACATCCCAGAACACGCAGTAGAACTCTACGGTCAGCCCGTCCATGCCCGGAGATTTATTAGTGGGCATGCAGCGGAGGGCTTCCGAGAACTCGGCCAGAGTGAGAGGCAACTCTAGCCGGTCTCGGTCACCCGCGCTGACCATCGGGAGTTCATCCCAGAGCACTCTGCAAGCGTTAGGATCGGTCGGATCCGGGAAGAAAAGGCCTGCGTAGAAGGCCCTGGCCCTCCCGCACATCTCCGCCGGATCCGTGAGGGGGGTGCCATCCTCTGCGAGGAGGCAGGTGACGTGCTTCTTGGCCCCCCTCTTTTTCTCCAGGGCGTAGAAGAAGCGGGAGCCGCGATCCATCTCCCGAAGGAGGCGGATGCGGGATCGAACAAAAGCACCCCGGGCCCGATGGTCCTCGAGGGTCCGGAGCTCCTCCCGCTTCTCCCGGCACGCCCCACAGAGGGATGGATTCTTGGGGCTGGTGGCCAGATGCCTCTCCAGCTCTAAGACCACCCGTTCCATCTGCTCTATTGCCGCATCCCTCCGTCGGCTGGCGCCCCGGGTGTAGTCACGGCAGAAGAGCCGGGCATGCACCTTCCCTAGGTCCCACCGCCGCGCCGAGGGAAAGGCACACCGCTGCCCTCGTCAGGCCAGCCAGAACTCCCGGAAGGACGCCACGAAGCCCACATCCTCCAACAAGCTGTTATTAAAATGCCAATAGGCCGGCCCCGGCCTCTCTGCGCAGAGAGAGACCGTCATGGTGGCCAAGTGATGATCGGAGAATGGGGCCAGCCGGATGCTGGAGGAGTGGGCCTGTGAAAGGTGGAAACGTGATAAATAGATGCGGTCCAACCAGGAGTGGTGCGACCGATGGGCCTCCACCCGGAGAAAAGTGAACCGCAAGATGTCGTCCGGGTGGTGGTTGCGCCAGACATCCACCAGGGAGTGATGGTCGACTATCTCCCAGAGGACGTCCGCAGCAGCCGGGCACTGCTCAATCCCAGAGCAGTCCCGCTCCTCAAGGGTCGTATTAAAGTCCGTGCCCAGGACCAGGCACTCGTGAGCATCCAAAGTGCCGAGGAAGGCGGACGCCTGCTGAAAGAAACGCAGCCGCTCCGGGCCCGAGGTCGGGGCATAGACGTTGACAAGATTGACCACAAGCCCCTCCAAACAGACCTGGAGGTGCAGCAGGCAGCCCGGCACAGCCTCGGCGACCCCCAGCACCTCGGGCCATAGGTCAGGGGAGAACAGGGTCGCCACTCCAGCCGTACGAACTGTGAGATGGCTAAAGTAGACCCTGTCCCCCCATTCCAGCCACCAGCTAGCTTCGGCGGCCAGATCCGTATGGGTCTCCTGCAGGAAAATCACAGAGTACCCCACTTCCTGAAGGAAGGAGAGCACCTGGCACCTGCGGAGACCCATCCTACAGCCCCGGGTGTTTAACATGGTGATGGTGAGAGGTGCCATGAGGAGGGCTGTGGGGGGATCCTCGCCGGCAGGGACGCTCGCGGTTCCCAACGGGCCGCGCAACAATCCGTGACCTACCCCGTAGGTAATTAGGGAGTCCCAGAAGAGGCGGACCCGCTGGTAAGTCGTGGCGGCCTGCTTCCCGGTCCTTTTACCCTCCTCCATAAGGGCCCTCGCGGCCCGGAGGATGAGATGGAAATCCCCCCATCACTGCAGGGCGAGCTGCACCTTATTACGGGAGCCCCAGACGTCCTCAAGGAACTCCCGCAGCTCCTCCCGCAGCGTATGGGGGGCCAGGGTCACTAGCCCCCAGCTGTCCTCCAGAGGGACTACTGACACAGCCCCGTGGCCCACTGAAACGGGCAGGCAAGGGGCAGACCCCCGACGTGGTGTCCAATGGGCTGGCGCCACGCAGCCCCCCTCAAACCCTGGCTCGATTGGGAGCGGCGGAGGGAAGGTAGCAGCCCCTAGTGAGTCGGGACTGGGGAGTACAGAAGCCGCTCCCTTGGGGCTGTCCTCTAGGAGCAAGGAGATGACGGCCCCAGGGGCGGCAATGACAGCACAGGAGGTGGGAGGGACAGGGGCGGGGTTGACATCAGGGGCAGAGCAGGGATCCAGAGTAAGGGCAAGGCAAGGGTTGGGTGCAGAGCCAGGGAGAGGGGCAAAGGCAGGATCCTGGGCCCCAGGAGCCAAGCCGTTGGAAAATGGCCCCTCTCGATCAGGCTCTGGGAGGTGGGGGTGGGGCAGGGGGCCGTCCATGATGCTGGGCTCTGGCACCACGGCCGGCATAGTAGTCACAGCACCGTCGGTGGGGTCCCTGCCTGGGAAGGAGGTCAGTTGCCCCACGCCCTCGAGGGGCAACCTGTGGGGCTCGGGTCCCAGTCGCAGCACACCAGCGGTCGCCTCGGTGGACTCGGCGTCTAACAGCAGGGTGCCACCCACGGTTGGGCAGATGGAGGAGCCCTGGGAACCCTCGGAGGTGGGAGCAAAGATAGCGGTTAGGGGAAGGGGACATGGGACAGGCGGGGCCGGGGACATGGGACAGGCGGGGCCGGGATGAGGTCGCTCAGATCGAGGCCCACTAGCAGAGGGTCATCCTCCCCCTGGGTAACTGGGGTCAGACCCAGGGCCTCGATCTCCTCCTAAATGGAGGGGAGCTCTCCTTCCGCCACCCCGGAGGTCTCCCCGCTAGTGCCCGAAGCGACACTCGCCCCGAGGCTCACGGGGGCTCCGGATGGTAACGGGGCAGGTGGGGCTACATCGGGGTCCTTGGAGGGAAAGGACTCCAAGGGAGGGACGGTACTGCCCTCCCATGCTGCCACGTTTTCCCCAGCTGGCACCAGGGGATGGTATGCGCCCGCGGGCAAGGCAGAGGGCTCGGCATCGGCGCCCCCCTTCTGGTCTTCCGGGGGGCTTCCGCATCGGTGGAAAGGAGTGGAGCTCAAGCCTTCCGCTTGCCCCGCTTCCCCTGGACTAGGGCCCAGCTCTCCATGGCATCATCGGGTGGCCGGCTAACAGGGGTCAGGTCAGGGGGCAAGATCGATGGCTCAGGGACCGCGGGAGGCAGCAGTGGGGCGGAATAAGGGAGGGAAGAGTCCCCCTGGGGCAGGCCCTCTCCCACACTTGGCGGTATCCCTGCCGCACCCTCCTCTAGGCGCCTCGCCGAATTGTAGGCAGCAGAGGCGGGGCTCTCCCGCTCGTCTGGGCGTGCTGGGGGGGGGCGCCCCTTGGGCCTGAGCGGGAGCAGTGACGGACTGAGTGGGAGGAGGGGCAGCTTCGGGCGCCAGGCAGCCAGGGGCGCCGGCCATGGCGGGGCCAGTGCCCTGCCGGGGCTCGGGGGTCCCGGATGCCTCTCCTTGCCGGGCCAAGGGGCAGTCCCTCTGGACATGCCCCATCGCCCGGCAGAGGTAGCACCGGGCCTCCCCCGTGGAATAATGCACCCAGTAGTGGGCCCCCTGGTAGGGGATCAAAAAGGACCCCTCAAGCACCTCTCCGTCACGCACCGCCGGCGGCAGTTGCAGCTGCACTTGCCGGAGGAACGAGAGAACATGACGGAGGGCGGGGTCCTTGCAGCCCAAGGAGAGAGGGCTCAAAACAGAGATGGGCTTCCCCAGGGTAGAGAGGGCAGGTAACAGGGCGGCATTGGGAAGGAAGGGAGGGATGGAAGTCAGGACCAGGTGGATGCCCAGGTCGTCCAGCGGCTCGAGGGGGACGAACACGCCCCCCACCACCAGGCCCCTCTCCACCGCCTCCTGGGCGGCGGCCTCCGATGCCAGGAAGAAGACCACCTTCCTGTACATTTTGGAGGCTGCCACAATGGCCGTGGGCCCCACCGCCCTCGCCAATGCCCACACGTAGGTCTCCACGTGGGGCGAGGCGGGCACCAGGAGGCAACGGACGCCGTGCTTCCTGGTCATGGTGGGAAAGTGGCCCCGGCTGCTATAGCTGGTAGTGGAGACGGCGGGCGGGAGAGATGACGTAACGGTAGGCGGGGGGGCTGCCGCCACCTGGGCGTACGCCCTGGGGGCCGGGGGACGGACACCCGCAGAGCTGGTGGAAGGAGCAGCGGAGTGGGAGGCCGCAGCTGGTGGCGGGGCCGCAGCAGTGAGGGCAGTCCCTGCCATGGAGGGCCTGGACTTTTTAGCAGGGCCCTTCCCCTTCTTCCTACCCCGGCCCTTCCCACCGGCTGGGGGGGCTCCCCCAGAATCTAAGGGGGGGAGGGACGTGGCAGCAACGGAGGTCACCCCAGTGCCCGCCGCTGCTGGCGCCCCGGCGGGGGCGGTGACAGGTGGTTTGGCAGCGGCGGCTGAGGTAGAGGCTTGGGGGGGTGACGGAGGGGCAGGGGTATCTAGGGCAGCTGGAGGGGCCCCACCCATCGTATCCCCCGCCATAATAAGTAGGGAGGGAGGGAGGACACCAGGAAGAGGAGGGGAAAGGGGAGGCAGGTCAACCACTCCTCCCCGCTAGGCTGCAGGCAGGGGAGGAGGGCGCCAAAGGGGATGGGCTGGACGGGGGGCTTTTGAGGGCTTGTGGGGGACAGTCACCGACTCAGAGTAGAAAACCGGCTCCTCTAGCTGCACTAGGGGAGGGGGGTCATAACAACATTCGGGGAGTGCAGTGACATTGGGGCAAACTCAAACAGGGGAAGGGCACAAGCGCATGAGAGGGGGCATGGGCACACTGAATAAGGGGCCAATCAGGGCAGGGGTATCACATGGGGAGGGGGGAGAACCAGGCTGGAGGCAGGACAGGGAACCTAGGGGCTGACTTCAGAGGCAAGGGCGGGGCAAAAAAGCAAAGGCTGCAGAGGAAGAAGGGCGGGGCAGGCAAACAAACTGAAGCCAGCGAGGTGCTGGGGTAAAGGGGAGGGCAAAAGGGCTGCAAGGGGAAAAATGGGGCAGGGAACCAGGGACAAAGCTGGGGGGTGCTGAAGGGGGTCTGTCCAGGATGGGGCAGGGGACACGTGCGCCCACGTGCGCTTGCAGAAGAGTCAGTGCGGGCTGGCTGCTGCTGCAGGCCCAAAAGGTGGTGAAAGGGGGCAGCAGGCCAAGCAAGCGGCGGAGTCCCAGAAGCAGGAGCTTGAGACAGATGGTAAGTGTCCACTGGGGGTGGTGGAGGGGACACCGCCAACGGTGGTGGTGGTGGTGGGGGTTGGGGGGGGACACATTGCTGGACCAGGGGGCAGGCTCCACGCCACATCCCCTGGGTCCCCACAAACACAGTCAGGACCCCCACCACAAGAGCACAGTCCAAAAGTTACTCAACTTTCAAGCCCCCTCCACAGTGGTCTACAGAGTCCTTGTGCGCTCCCCCAGCAGCACATGGCCTCGTCCCCTCCTCCTTTGGGGTCCCGCAGCTCCCAGGTAGCAGCAGCAGCCCGGTGGCCAGGCAGGCAGAGAGGACCCCTCACATGTAGTGTTGATGGTGGTGGTGGTGTCCACAGCAGCAGTAGCAGCAACGGCTGGGGTAGGGGTCCCTCACTCCCTCCCTCTGGGGAGCGGGCCAGCAGCCCCCCCCACCAAGGGGCTGCAGTTGGAACAGTAGCAGCAGCACCCAAAGGTGGGTGGGTGGGGGAGTCCAGCAGCTAGCCAGCAACCAGGTAGCGGAGAAGGGGGGTGGGTGGATGGCGTCCGGCCCGGCCAGGGGAGCAGCTGGAGCAGTGGCAGCAGCAGCAAAGGCCCACGGTCCAGCAACAGGAGTAGCAGTCTCCCTCCAGGCCAGTCGGGTTCAGCAGAGGAGCCGAAGACGGGTCTACTGGCCACTGGATGAACAGGGTTCTGTTCCCTGACTGACCAGAGCAGGGGCTGCTCCAGGCTAATGAGAACACTTGACTCCGATTAACCTGCAAACAGTCAGGTGAGGCCATTAAGCTAATGTGACTACCTGACTCTAATTAAGGCCCCTCTGATAATATAAAAGGGCCGGAGGAGAGGAAATGTGGCTGAAGGGCTGGTTAATGAAGACACTCTCAAGACATTGGTAAGGGAGCCCTAAGATAAGGGTGAAGAAGGGAGAAGCAGGAGAGCTGTGGGGAAGTGGCCCAGGGAAATGTAGCAACTCTAGCAGTAAAAGCTTGGCTGCCAACAGCTGCTACCATTAGGGTCCCTGGGCCGGAACCTGGAGTAGAGGGCGGGCCTGGGTTCCCCCCAACCCACCACTACAGAAACACCTCCTGGGAGGGGAAAACAGGCCCTTGTCAGGACAGGAGGCTAAACTGTTTTGGCATGAGGCCATAGGAGCAACAGAGACTGTGGGAATTCTCTCACCAACCTCTATTGCTGGCTTATGATGAAAAGGGCTCAGTAGCCTGTATCCCTGGCCCTAGAGAGAGAAGGGCTACGTGGAGGGTTGCAGTGAGCCTCTGAAGCTAGCATAAACTGTCTGGAAGCATGGGGACCTCATCCCAGCCAGTCAGAAACCAACTTATCTTAATGAACACATGAAAAATACACTTTCATTACTGAAGAGCTGCATTTGCAAATGGCATTAGCTGCTGGCCTGATTACTGCTGAAAAAGGAGGAGAGTGAGGGTTGATCACCTTTCATAATTTATTATCTTTTAAACAATGATTTTAACATCACATGTGTGTTTCTGCCACAAGAAGACATTTCAGGATGGGTTTGGTCTTGTTAAAATTCATTCAATGGGGGATGCCCATGTACCTGTGAAAACAGAATTTGACCCAGTTTTTCATCTACCGGGAAAGCAGAGGATTGTTTTGCAGTAAAACTGTCATCAGAGACTTCAGGAGCAGACAATGTGTGATGCCAATTAATATCCAGCATAATGAACCCTTTGCAGTTGGTCCACTATTTTGAAGCTAGGATCACATCTACTCATTGGTGAAAGGGTTATGGGGGCCTGGGAGCAGTGACTTCAGACCATCTGAAGGAGGATGGAAACCTTTTTTATTTGTTGTGAGATTCCCCTGTAGAAGCACCCTTTCTCTCCTAAAGATTTCTGATTCCCCCCCTTCCCCCCCCACTCCCTCTGCAACAGCACACAGCAGAAACACGGAGGCTCTGCCAACCCTGGCTAGCTAACTACCTCTGCTATTAATGGTGTGGCAGCCCAACTGGAAAAATGTTTCAACTGCTATAGACAAGAGAGAGGGGATTGCTTTGTGCTCCATGAGGCATGTGTTTAATGCGGCAAGTCCACTGTCCTTCAGGTATGGCCGGCACTATGTACAGTCTTATCAAAACATGTGACTCAAGTGGAAAATGTCCATAAGCTAACTGAAGGGTTTGAATGCTTGTGAAATTTCCCAAACTGTAATGGAGCTACAGATGAAGAAGAAAACTATTAGAGCCTCCCCTGGGATAGTGCTTGGGGTGTGCTATAGACCTCCAGGATCTAATTTGGATATGGATAGAGCCCTTTTTAATAAAGTAAATACTAATGGAAACTGCGTGATCATGAGAGACTTTAACCTCCCAGATATAGACTGGAGGACGAGTGCTAGTAATCGGGCTCAGATTTTCCGAGATGCAATAGCTGATGGATTCCTTCATCAAGTAGTTGCTGAACCGACTAGAGGGGATGCCATTTTAGATTTGGTTTTGGTGAGTAGTGAGGACCTCATAGAAGAAATGGTTGTAGGGGATAATCTTGGTTCAAGTGATCATGAGCTAATTCAGTTCAAACTGAATGGAAGGATTAACAAATAAATCTGCAACTAGGGTTTTTGATTTCAAAAGGGCTGACTTTCAAAAATTAAGGAAACTAGTTAGGGAAGTGGATTGGACTGAAGAACTTATGGATCTAAAGGTAGAGGAGGCCTGGGATTACTTTAAATCAAAGCTACAGAAGCTATTGGAAGCCTGCATCCCAAGAAAGGGGGAAAAATTCATAGGCAGGAGTTGTAGACCAAGCTGGATGAGCAAGCATCTGAGAGGTGATTAAGAAAAAGCAGAAAGCATACAGGGAGTGGAAGATGGGAGGGATCACCAAGGAAAGCTACCTTATTGAGGTCAGAACATGTAGGGATAAAGTGAGACAGGCTAAAAGTCAAGTAGAGTTGGACCTTGCAAAGGGAATTAAAACCAATAGTAAAAGGTTCTATAGCCATATAAATAAGAAGAAAACAAAGAAAGAAGAAGTGGGACCGCTAAACAGTGAGGATGGAGTGGAGGTTAAGGATAATCTAGGCATGGCCCAATATCTAAACAAATACATTGCCTCAGTCTTTAATAAGGCTAAAGAGGATCTTAGGGATAATGGTAGCATGACAAATGGGAATGAGGATATGGAGGTAGATATTACTATATCTGAGGTAGAAGCGAAACTCAAACAGCTTAATGGGACTAAATTGGGGGGCCCAGATAATCTTCATCCAAGAATATTAAAGGAATTGGCACCTCAAATTGCAAGCCCATTAGCAAGAATTTTTAATGAATCTGTAAACTCAGGAGTTGTACCATATGATTGGAGAATTGCTAACATAGTTCCTATTTTTAAGAAAGGGAAAAAAAGTGATCCGGGTAACTACAGGCCTGTTAGTTTGACATCTGTAGTACGCAAGGTCTTGGAAAAAATTTTGAAGGAGAAAGTAGTTAAGGACATTGAAGTCAATGGTAAATGGGACAAAATATAACATGGTTTTACAAAAGGTAGATCGTGCCAAACCAACCTAATCTCCTTCTTTGAGAAAGTAACAGATTTTTTTAGACAAAGGAAATGCAGTGGATCTAATTTACCTAAATTTCAGCGAGGCGTTTGATACTGTGCCACGTGAGGAATTATTAGTTAAATTGGAAAAGATGGGGATCTATATGAACATTGAAAGGTGGATAAGGAATTGGTTAACAGGGAGACTACATCGGGTCCTACTGAAAGGTGAACTGTCAGGCTGGAGGGAGGTTACCAGTGGAGTTCCTCAAGGATCGGTTTTGGGACCAATCTTATTTAATCTTTTTATTACTGACCTTGGCACAAAAAGTGGGAGTGTGCTAATAAAGTTTGCAGATGATACAAAGCTGGGAGGTATTGCCAATTTAGAGAAGGACAGGGATATCCTACAGGAGGATCTGGATGACCTTGTAAACTGGAGTAACAGTAATAGGATGAAATTTAATAGTGAGAAGTGTAAGGTTATGCATTTAGGGATTAAAAACAAGAATTTTAGTTAGACGCTGGGGACGCATCAATTAGAAGTAATGGAGGAGGAGAAGGACCTTGGAGTATTGGTTGATCATAGGATGACTATGAGACGCCAATGTGATATGGCTGTGAAAAAAGCTAATGCGGTCTTGGGATGCATCAGGAGAGGTATTTCCAGTAGGGATAAGGAGGTTTTAGTACCGTTATACAAGGCACTCGTAAGACCTCACCTGGAATACTGTGTGCAGTTCTGGTCTCCCATGTTTAAGAAGGATGAATTCAAACTGGAACAGGTAGAGAGAAGGGTTACTATGATGATCCGAAGAATGGAAAACTTGTCTTATGAAAGGAGACTCAAGGAGCTTGGCATGTTTAGTTTAACCAAAAGAAGGTTGAGGGGAGATATGATTGCTCTCTATAAATATATCAGAGGGATAAATACCGGAGAGGGAGAGGAATTATTTAAGCTCAGTAACAATGTGGACACAAGAACAAATGGCTATAAACTGGCCACCAGGAAGTTTAGACTTGAAATTAGATGAAGGTTTCTAACCATCGGAGGAGTGAAGTTTTGGAATAGCCTTCTAAGGGAAGCAGTGGGGGCAAAAGATCTATCTGGCTTTAAGATTAAACTCGATAAGTTTATGGAGGAGATGGTATGATGGGATAACATGATTTTGGTAACTGATCTTTAAATATTCATGGTAAATAGGTCTAATGGCCTGTGATGGGATGTTAGATGGGGTGGGATCTGGGTTACCCAGGAAAGAATTTTCCGTAGTATCTGGCTCGTGAATCTTGCCCATATGCTCAGGGTTTAGCTGATCGCCATATTTGGGGTTGGGAAGGAATTTTCCTCCAGGGCAGACTGGAAGAGGCTCTGGAGGTTTTTCGCCTTCCTCTGTAGCATGGGGCACGGGTCACTTGCTGGAGGATTCTCTGCTCCTAGAAGTCTTTAAACCACGATTTGAGGACTTCAATAGCTCAGACATAGGTGAGAGGTTTTTCGCAGGAGTGGGTGGGTGAGATTCTGTGGCCTGCGTTGTGCAGGAGGTCAGACTAGATGATCATAATGGTCCCTTCTGACCTTAGTATCTGTGAATCTATAAAGCACCATTCTGTGCCCACTCTAGGAAACAATGGACTATATTAACTGAAAACTACTCCATTGTGATACAAGTTGCAGTGGATGCTTACATAGGCTGGCCAGGAAACATGTAAGATACATATATTTTTTCAAGAATTTGGAGCTCTTGGAGAGAGCACACAATGATGCAGTCATCTCATTCCACATCACAAACATAACCCTACAATGATCCTTGGAAACCTGCTTACCTGCCACTCCTCTGGCTTCTGAAATCTTTTTCAGATTACACCAACAAGGAGAGGTGTCACATCAACTGCTGCCTCAGTAGGAGCAGGGTAGTGGCTGGATGTGTCTTTGGCAGTCTCAAAGCAAAATGGGAATACCCCTTGAAGCAGAATGACCCTTTCTGTTCTAGCATGCTAGATTTTTGAAAGTCAAGGAGAAGTGTTCCACAGGCAGTGGGCTGAGCAGGCACTACAAGGCACAGGATTTCACCAGCCAAAACTGTGTGGGACCTGGGAGTCCATCAGTGCTACCAATAGTAGGAGAATTAATATGGTTTGGGATGCCCTCTGTCAGTACTTTGCCACTGCTGCTGTTGAGAATGACACTGAGAACTGATTCCATTATTTGACTTTGCCTGAATGGTGACAAGGCCTGTAATGACAAAGGTGCTCCCATCTATCTTTCATGTATAATAATCAATCTACATTTGAGGAGGGGGAACTTCCTTGTTAAGTTCTTCACTGGTACAGCAATAAAGAAATGTCTTTTCTCTAGAGATTTTAAGATTTCAGGGACACTCAATAAAAAGGCTTTCAAGGAAATCTGTGTTCCATGGTCACGCAAGCCAAATAGCACTATATCATTTATAGCATCCATTCTATAAGGAATAATAAACAAAATACACCTGGATTGGGTGGGGGAAAATAACCCAGAAAAGTATGGGATGTGGAACTGATGGCTGTGCTGGAAGTTTAAATTGTCTGACCGTCCTGGTGGAAAGACGGTGTTGATGTCCAAGGTGATGGGGCAGGCTGGTGGGAATATCACAAGAGTGAATATTTTTCAAGTGTGGCTGGTGGGATGTGAAGCCAAGATGCAGTGGCTGATTATGCCCTTGGAAGGCAAAACACAGGGCAGCCCAAAAGTCTCATATTATCTATTATTTTGTATTACCACAGCGCTTAGAAGACCCAGTAATGGACCAAGACCCCTCTGTAGTAGGCACTGTACAAACACAGAACAAAAAGGCAGTCCCTACTCTAGAGTACTTATAATCATCCAGTAGACAATGTCCTATTTTCTGTCTCTGACCTCCTCAGTCTCTCCGATGTTATATGGACTCCATCATTCTCCATTCCTCTTTCTCATTCCATAGTCTAGTGCTCTCTAATCATAGGACTGGAAGGGACCTCGAGCGCTCCTCTGCACTCATGGAAGCACTAAGTATTATCTAGACCATTCCTGACAGATGTTTGTCTAACCTGCTCTTAAAAATCTCCAATTATGGAGATTCCACAACCTCTGTAGGCAATTTATTCCAGTGCTTATCCACCCTGACAGTTAGGAAGTTTCTCCTAATGTCCAACCTAAACCTCCCTTGCTGCACTTTTTGCCCATTGCTTCTTATCCTATCCTCAGAGGTTAAGAAAAACATTTTTTTCTCCCTCTTCCTTGTAACAACCTTTTACATACTTGAAAACTGTTATCATGTCCCCTCCCAGTCTTCTCTTTTCCAGAATAAACAAACCCATTTTTTCAACCGTCCCTCATAGGTCATGTTTTCTAGATCTTTAATAATTTTTGTTGCTCTTCTCTGGACTCTCTCCAATTTGTCCACATCCTTCCTGAAATGTGGCACCCAGAACTGGACACAATACTCCGTTGAGGCCTAATCAGCGCAGAGTAGAGAGGAAGAATTACTTCTCATGTCTTGCTTACAACATTCCTGCTAATACATCCCAGAATGATGTTTGCTTTTTTTTTTTTTTTTTGCAACAGCGTTATACTGTTGACTCATATTTAGCTTGTGGGCCACTATGACCCCCAGATCCCTTCCCAGAGTACTCCTTCTTAGGCAGCCATTTCCAATTTTGCATGTGTACAACTGACCCTTCCTAAATGGAGTAATTTGCATTTGTCTTTATTGAATTTCATCCTATTTACTTCAGACCATTTTTCCAGTTTGTCCAGATCATATTGAATTTTAATCCTATACTCCAAAGCACTTGCAACCCCTCCCAGCTTGGTACTGTCCACAAACTTTATAAGTGTACTCTCTCTGTCATTATCTAAATCATTGATGAAGATATTGAACAGAACCAGACCCAGAACTGATCCCTGCGGGACCCCACTTGTTACGCCCTTCCAGCATGACTGAACCACTGATAACTACTCTCTGGAAACGGTTTTCCAACCAGTTTTGCACCGACCTTATAGTAGCTCCATCTAGGTTGCATTTCCCTAGTTTGTTTATGAGAAGGTCATTCAAAACAGTATCAAAAGCTTTATTAAAGTCAAGATATAACACATCTACCACCTGCTCCCTATCCACAAGGCTTGTTACCCTGTCAATGAAAGCTATCAGATTCGTTTGACGTGATTTGTTCTTGACAAATCCATGTTGACTGTTACTTATCACCTTATTATCTTCTACATGTTTGCAAACTGATTGCTTAATTATTTGCTCCATTATCTTTCCGGGTACAGAAGTTAAGCTGACTGGTCTGTAATTCCCTAAGTTATCCTTATTTCCCTTTTTATAGATTGGCACTATATTTGCCCTTTTCCAGTCTTCTGGAATCTCTCCCATCTTCCATGACTTTTCAACGATAATCACTAATGGCTCAGATATCTCCTCAGTCAGCTCCTTGAGTATTCTAGGATGCATTTCATCAGGTCCTTGTGACTTGAAGACATCTAATTTGTCTAAGTAATTTTTAACTTGTTCTTTCCCTATTTTAGCCTCTTCTGATCCTACTTCATTTTCACTGGCATTCACTATGTTAGACGTCCAATCACCACTAGCCTTCTTGGTGAAAACGGAAACAAAGAAGTCATTAAGCACCTCTGACATTTCCACATTTTCTGTTACTATTTCCTCCCCCCACCCCCGCCATTGAGTTACGGGCCTACCCTGTCCTTGTCTTCCTCTTGCTTCTAATGTATTTGTAGAATCTTTTCTTGTTACCCTTTATGTCTCTAGCTAGTTTGATCTCATTTTGTGCCTTGGACTTTTTAATTTTGTCCCTACATACTTGTGGTGTTTGTTTGTTTTCATCCTTTGTAATTTGACCTACTTGCCACTTTTTGTAGGACTCTTTTTTTTTTTTTTATTTTTAGATCATTGAAGATCTCCTGGTTAAGCCAGGGTGGTCTCTTGCCATACTTCCTATCTTTCCTGTGCAGTGGGATAGTTTGCTCTTGTGCCCTTAATAATAGCTCTTTGCAAAAATGGCTCTTTGTCAACTGTCTTCAATTGTTTTTCCCCTTAGACTTGTTTCCCATGGGATCTTACCTACCAACTACCTGAGTTTGCTAAATTCTGCCTTCTTGAAATCCATTGTCTTTATTTTGCTGTTCTCACTCCTACCATTCCTTAGAATCATGAACTCATCATTTCATGATTACTTTCACCCAAGCTGCCTTCCACTTTTGAATTCTCAACCAGTTCCTCCCTATTTGTCAAAATCAAATCTAGAACAGCCTCTCCCCTAGTAACTTTCTCCATCTTCTGAAATAAATTCTCCAATACATTCCAATAACTTATTGGATAATCTGTGCTTTGGTGTGGTGTGTGTTTTCCCAACAGATGTCTGAGTAGTTGAAGTCCCCCATCATCACCAAGTCCTGTGTTTTGGATGATTTTGATAGTTTTTTAAAAAAAGCCTCATCCACCTCTTCTTCCTGGTTAGCTGGTCTGTAGTAGACTGTACCATGACATCACCCTTGTTTTTTACCACTTTTATCATTACCCAGAGACTTTGAACAAGTCTGTCTCCTATTTCCATCTCAACTTCAGTCCAAGTGTATACATTTTTAATATATAAGGCAACACATCCTCCCTTTTTTTCCCAGCCTGTCCTTCCTGAGCAAACTGTACCCTTCTATACCAATCTTCCAGTCATGCGTATTATCCCACCAGGTCTCTGTGATGCCATCTATGTCATAGTTGTGTTTATTTACTTGCATTTCGAGTTCTTCCTGCTTATTCCCCATACTTCTCGCATTAGCATACAGACATCTAAGATACTAATTTGATTTCTTCCCCCAGTTCTGTCTTATCTCTCCTTAATCCCTGCTAAAACAGTCCATGCTCCCCCAAATTCCAAACCTTCTCCCAGGTCTCCATGTTCTTGACTTACCTGCAGTTTTTGGTCACCTGCCCCCTTCAAACCTAGTTTAAAGCCCTCCTCACTACATTAGCCAGTCTGTATCCAAATAGGCCCTTCCCCTTCCTTGATAGATGGATCCCATCTATCCTTAGCAGTCCTTCTTCCTAGAACAGCAGCCTGCGGTCAAGGAAGCTGAAGCCCTTCTGGCGACACCATCTTCACATCCAGGAGGCTTCTGTCTCTGGCTGGGCCCCTACCCTTGACCAGAAGGATTGAAGAGACCACTACCTGTGTTCCCAACTCCTTCACCCTTACTCCCAGAGCCCTGTAGTCACTTCTAATTGGCTGAGGGTCCTACCTCACAGTATCATTAGTGCCCACATGGATGAGTAGCATGCGGTAGTTGTTAGAGAGCCAGATGACCCTCGACAATCCCTCTTTAACATCTCAGATGCAGGCCCCTGGCAGGCAGCATACCTCCCGGGATGCCACGTCAGAGTGACAGATGGGTGCCTCTGTCCCCCTCAGAAGAGTCACCAACCACCACTACCCTACATTTCCTCCTGGGAGTGGTGACTGTTATCCTCCCAGCCTTGGGGGTACATGGCTTCTCCTCCACCACCTTTTGGGGGTGATTCCTCATCACTTGTTGCTAGGGCAGCATATCAGTTTTCCATCACCATGGTGGGTGGGCTGGGAGTAGAGGTGGAGCACTGCCTGCTGCCAGAAGTAACCAGCTGCCAGTATCCTTCCTGTGACAGAGCCATATCCTCCCCCCCCCCCCCCAGTGGTGTGACAGCAATCCTCTGTAGCTGGATAGCTTCCTCAGCCTTGGATGTCTCCATATGAATACTCTCAAGGAATTCCTCATGGACATGGATGCTCCTCAACCTAGCCACCTCCTCCTGTTCTCTCCCACCTGCTTCCTGAGAGATTCCACTAGCAGGCACCTTTCACACTGGATGGTCCCCCCAGCCTGGCTTTCTGAGAGTGGGAAATGCAGTCAAGAGTCTCTGAAAGTCCACACCAGGATCTGGGTAGAGGCCACAGCATGAACCTCACAGACCTCATCCGGCAGCATCACTTTCACCTCCATGTGCTCCAACGCCATCATCACCACTCTGCAACGTGAGGATGCTGTCTCAATACATTTTTTTTTTTTTTTAGGTTGTTGAGTTGCTCTGGATGCCACCTCTTTCAACACAGCTGAGAAGTTCACACGTCTCTCAGCATTGTCCCCTCGTGGTTCCAGAGGCTCTATCTGTGTGACTTCAGATCTTGCAGGCAAACAACTGGTAGTCAGCACCAAATACAGAAGTGCGCTGGCCAGTTGTTGAAAATAGCTTGGCCCTACCAGTACTCATGTCTGAAACATTTTCATCTCTTTTTTGGGTTCATAACTAGAGTTGATCATGGTTAATTTCCCTGAGTCTTGGGTGTGTTTGGGGAGGCATTCTGAACAGAACTTACTATAAGCTGGCCTTGACCTGGGCAAGAACTGACTGAGACATATTTGTTCTGGGAACACATGGGAAAGAGATTCCATGGTGTTAAAGCATGGTAATACCTATATAAACACACAGAATCTTGGTTTTAATTCCAAGTACGATATAAGACTCATAACTGTATCTTAAATTAGTTTTCATAGCCAAAGTAACAGCTTATTTCCAAGGACTGTATAAGCATAAAGAAAAGCAAAGTAGGACTGACTATTAATCCTGGAACTGCTGTCCAGGCATTCTCTCCCCTAAAGGAACTAAACAAATTCTGTGGTCACTTACATACGGAATATGCAGCTCCCTAGTCATAGCCCTAAATCTACAGAATGATACAAACTGTTTTATTTATACTGCAGTGAGTGAAAATAACTCTTAGTGGTAAGTAATTAAAGCCACTCATAACTTCTTAACAAGCAAATATACAGTATCAAGTCTAACCCTAATGGTAGCTAAATGGTTAGTCCATTGCCATCAGTGCCACTGGGGGTTGGTGAAAATGTGTAACTAGTCAACTGGCTTTGCTTAATAATTTAAGTCCCGTGAGCTGCTATTTGACACAGTGATTGATTCATGGAGGCCTGGAGCCTTCAGTGTATCTTATGTTTTGGTTTAGAATTTAGATTATCATGAGAATCCTCTCCTGTAGTGCTGAACACAGAGCACTGATGCAAGACTGCAGTCTCAAGATTGGGTCTTGTGATGGGGTATGCCAACATCACACTGAGCCAGCAAGGATTAACAGGTGGGCTCACTCAGCCCTGCCATTATACCTGCACTCACTGTCAGATAATGAAGGGGCAGTTAATAAGGGAAGAAGACATCTCAGTAGTGGGGGAGCTGATCTACGATTCTTTGCTCTCTGAGGAAAGGCTCAGGCCAGCACTTCTGCAGAGACTGTTGAATACTAGAGCCTTTGGGAAAGAGGCAGACGTGACAAAGTCAAAAAACCAAACTCAGTCGTTGTATTTCTTTGCTTTATTAAAAAAAACCACACATTACTGGGCTGTCTTTGCTGCCTGGGACAGGCCTGTGGGGCCTGTCATAAATATAAAGGGAAGGGTAAACCCCTTTAAAATCCCTCCTGGCCAGAGGAAAAATCCTCTCACCTGTAAAGGGTTAAGAAGCTAAAGGTAACCTCGCTGCCACCTGACCAAAATGACCAATGAGGAGACGAGATACTTTCAAAAGCTGGGAGGAGGGAGAGAAACAAAGGGTCTGTGTCTGTCCGTATGCTGCTTTTGCCGGGGACAGAACAGGAATGGAGTCTTAGAACTTTAAGTAAGTAATCTAGCTAGGTATGTGTTAGATTATGATTTCTTTAAATGGCTGAGAAAGGAACTGTGCTGAATAGAATGACTATTTCTGTCTGTGTGTCTTTTTTGTAACTTAAGGTTTTGCCTAGAGGGATTCTCTATGTTTTGAATCTAATTACCCTGTAAGGTATCTACCATCCTGATTTTACCTCTATTTACTTCTATTTCTATTAAAAGTCTTCTTGTAAGAAAACTGAATGCTTTTTCATTGTTCTCAGATCCAAGGGTTTGGGTCTGTGGTCACCCATGCAAATTGGTGAGGATTTTTACCAAACCTTTCCCAGGAAGTGGGGTGCAAGGGTTGGGAGGATTTTGGGGGGAAAGACGTGTCCAAACTACGTTTCCCAGTAAACCCAGTTAGAGTTTGGTGGTAGCAGTGGATATTCCAAGGACAAAGGGTAAAATTAATTTGTACCTTGGGGAAGTTTTAACCTAAGCTGGTAAAAGTAAGCTTAGGAGGTTTTCATGCAGGTCCCCACATCTGTACCCTTGAGTTCAGAGTGGGGGAGGAACCTTGACAGGGCCTAATGAGACTGTTGCAAGGAACCTCTGCCCAGGGGTATGTGTGGGGAACTGCCTCAAACTGTGTGAACTTTTGCATCCTACTTGAGTCTACCCTGTAGTTTCTCTTGGACCCTGGAGAACAAAATCATTGGTATATATTGAAAAGCTGAAAATTTGGAGTGGAGAAAGTGAAGGAAAAGACTTTGGTTCTGATGCTACAATCAGATTTATGCAGGCAGATCCTGACAGCTGCATGGTGCCTTCTTGAAGTCTACCTGCACAGATTTAATTGAAGAATAATGTGCTGATTATACTACTGATGTTTGTTAAAATTTACTGCTTCTCAGTCTACCTTTCATCTCTTTTTTTCCATTTCAAACTGAAGATCAGTCCAGAAATAGATGGTACAGGCCCAGTCCAACTCTGGACTGGGCCCTTTGTGAGGCAGATGAACAACAAACATATCGGAATTATAGATCCTAGCATCTAGGCTGTGTCAATCTTGCCAATTCCTTCTGCACAACATCTCTAATATATAGCCTCTCCTATCCATCCACACTACTAAAACTCTCATCACCTTGTGTCTCAATTACTGCAACATCCTTTTCTCTAGCCTTGACAAATGTAATCTTGCCCTGCTCACATCCATTCAGAATGTTTCTGCAAAGATCATTTTAGTTTCCTAGCCTGTCCCTTTGACCATGTCACCCATCTCTTTGCTTCCCTCTACTAGCTTCTTCTTTTCTATCACATCTTCACTTTCAAGGTTTTTCATGACCTATCCCTTCCTTACCAATCATCTCCCATTTGCTATCAAGATGTCAACTCCATCCAATAGGTCAATGACATTAGCCTTCATCCCCCACTAGTTAAATTTTCAAGCAAGCACCCTCATGCCTGGGAAAAGCTCTCCATATACATTCACAAAACTAACATCTTTCCTTCAAATTCCCCCTCAAAACTAGCTGCTGGTGTGCCGAGACCACTGCTGATCACATTGACCAATACTGTCTCACTGTTTCCTTGTACTCCCGTTTGTCTGTGTACCCATCTGTTGTCTGTCTTACACTTAGAGCTTGTCTACATATCGAGTTAGTGTGTGTCAAACCAGGGTGTGACACTTCAGCACAGCAACGGCTTTGTGGTCGGTTCTACAACACAGTGAAAGACCTGGAGTGTGGCTTAGATTACTACTGATGTGCAGTATGCTAAATCGTACTCCAGGACTTTCATTGAGCTGTAGCAGTGACCATATGCAGTGTTACAGCGTAGAAAGCTAATATACTGTAGAATCACAGCTTGGCTTGCTCCACATTAACTCACTTGTAGACAAGCCCTTAGATTGTAAAATCTTTGGGGGAGTATCTTTTCATTCTGTGTTTTGTACAGCATCTAATACAAGGGGTCCTGGTCCATGACTAGAGCTCCTATATACTACAGTAACATAAATAATTACAAATAAAGGTATACAGAATCACAATTTCTTTGAAAAAATACTGCAGAACGAGAGCCATAATTCTTGCCAAAAACTTTAGGTTATACTAATAAGAAAGGGAGGGACATACTTAAGTATCTTTCCCTGGATTGAAGATATGCTGTTTTTAAAGGACATAATTAAATCTTCAGGTGGTTTTTCTAGCAAATAAATATTATTTTTGACAAAATTTAATTTTAAATTATGCAGCATTTTCAGAGCTATGGGATTAGGAAAAAGCATCCCAGAATAGATATGCTTGGGTTAGTTTGTTTTTCATTTTTGAAAACTTGCAAAGAAAAACCACTCCCTAGCTTAGATCTTACAAAGGAAAATTTCACTGCAAAAGTAATTATAATAGGTGGAAACCCAAGAAAATAATGTTTTTAACGGAATTGCTCTCAGACCCTCAAGTGTTGCAGTTAATGGCCTCTCCTTCCTGTCCACAGGACTTTTCATTAATCTTTGTGCCACATGAACGAATTTAATAGAATCATAAAAGTTAGAGATGGAAAAGACCAATTGATTCAGCTAGTCCATCTCCTCCCAAATAAAATATCCTTCTATACAGAGCATTTCCTAGCATTTTGCTTAGCCTGGTTTTCAAAGTCCCAAATTATGGGGTTTTCACTACATTCCTTTGGATACTTTTCCACAGTCTAATACATATCATATCTGGAAGTTTTGCCTTTCTAAATTTCATCCCATTATTGCTAGTATGCCATTCTGAATAATTCCTCTGCATCCTTGCTATTTATACTCTCCAAATATTTGGAGTCATATCCCTTTCTAGTTGTTGCTTAGTCAAACTCTACATATTCAGTTCTTCTAATCATCCCTCATAAATCATTCCCTTTGGTCTACAAGAACTTTTGTTGCTAGCCTTTTAACTCTCTTGTCTGTCAATTTTTTTTTTTTTGGTAATGTGACCAAAAATAAAAGCCCTATTCCAGGAGACATTGACTAGAAAGGGTCTACTATCCCTCTGTACATACGCAGTGCCAAATTATTTTAGCCTTTTCCAAAAAATTTCTAATTTGCTGTCCATTATTATTTATATTATGCTGGTATCCAAAAATCCTGTGCTAGGCACTGTACAAACACAGAGTTAAAGTGGGCTCTGCATAAAACATAATTATTTTGGCTTCCCAGATAATGTTAATTTTCATTTTTCTAAACTGAATCTGATTTTATTATCTTCTCCTGAGTCCCTTGTAGCATTTCTCAAATGTGACTGTTATTTGCAATTCTTCCCAATGTAGTATCACCTGTGAATTTCATTAAAATTCTGTTTACTTTCTCCTCTAGATCATTATATAAGGTTTTAAGGACAATGTGATTTAACTCAGATACACTGCAGCACTCTACTTTATACCTTCACTTCTTCAGCTAGTTTTCAATTTAGAATCATAGAATACCAGGGTTGGAAGGGACCTCAGGAGGTTGACCTCCTGAGGTCCCTTCCAACCCTGGTATTCTATGATTCTAAATTGAAAACTAGCTGAAGAAGTGAAGGTATAAAGTAGAGTGCTGCAGTGTATCTGAGTTAAATCACATTGTCCTTAAAATCTTATTTAATGATCTAGAGGAGAAAGTAAACAGAATTTTGCATGACTGTTCACATGGAAGCTGATTTGAATTACTTTTATGCATAAAATTTCAAGAGGCACTGAGACAGATTTGCTGAGCAGAGATATAGAGTGAAAAAGGCCACACACTCCCAACAGGCTATTCCCCTGCCTTAGGGGAGCCCCAAAAGGCATAGAGCTGGTGTAGCTGTCTCCTATGCCCCTTTCCCCTGTATTCCCAGCATAGGGATGGGTAGGCTGATGTCGGATGGATAGTTGTATGCTCTAATTGAGGCCTTTAATTTTTGCCCACTATGTAATTTAAGAAACTCTGATATTTCATAGTCAACTGCATTTCTTACTCCACAGATAGTTGGGACAGGTAAAACCCCAAAACACTCATATATTGTGGGTTTTAACAACCAGAGATATAGTCCAAGAACTCTCTGTTCTCAATCTACTCCATTAGTTTCTCCTTCATTTTTCTTTTTATTGTAACCCCCACCCCACAAAACCCATCACCACTATACTCTTTATTGCAGCATCAGATGTACTTCTGGCATATACCATTACCTCTTTGTATTTCTCATATACAAATTGTACCAATCTACATTGCAGTTATGATAACCCTCATACCGGGTTACATTTATGACCAAAAGAAAATAATCACTATCACTTAATGGCTTCTAGTCCTTCTTGCTTGTTTCCTATGCTCCTTGAATTTGTATACAGATGTCTTAGTACTTCAACACTCTCCTTGTTCATTCTTTTGTTTAGGAACAGCTCGATCTTCTGCTATACTCTGCTGGAAATCCCTACGAGATTTTGAGTTAAGAAAACCTTCCCCCGTCTTGCTTAGTTTAAATCATGCCTAGTAAGCCCTCTTATTTCATGGTTTGACCTAATGTCAACTGAAGTCAATGGGATCATTTCTATTCACTTCAATGGGTTTTTGGATCCCATTCTGACACTCCAAAACCTACATCTCTAAATCACTGGTTTGACTTCTGAGTCCATCTTGTTCTTTCTTTTCCGATACTAAATAATGAGAGGATCACCTCTATCACTCCCTTACCCCTCAGCTGTCTTTCTAGGCTCCTTCCCTGCTGGTGTTTGTTCTCAGGTGAAGTACAGTTACTGGGAATATCCAGCATTACTGAGAATATCCTTCTCGGATACTGGGCTGAATCGGAAAGTATAGCTATGTATTAACTAGAGAGCATGGTCAACCATGACAAGATGAGATTAAGTTTACTTCTTTACGCCATCCCACTAAATCTATATACATGAGATCTGCAGAGATATGAGAGGAGAAGCCTCCTGTCATACCACGGTGGGCTACATAAAAACAGTGTAAAAACAATGGTGCCCAGGAATTTTGTACATTATTTATTCCTGCATTTAATGAATGGCCATGTGCCTGAGCTCCAAGAAAATAACTGTGGGGATTGCCGCAAGCCTGCATTGCACTCAAAAAGACCTGTACTCAATATACTGATACTACTGATCAAGTGACCTATTTCTACATCTTATATAATTATGATGAATTTGGATACATGGATGATGAGTTGCTGAAAGTGACTGTTTTGTCTCAGTGCCTATGGAATCTCTGAGGCCATCACACTACCTCTATTGAATAATCCATGTTGCAGATGTTAAAGCTAGCATACCATTTGCACATTTCAAGGAAGGCTACTAAATTGCATGGGTGCACAACAGAACACAATACTTAATTATTTTTCTACACAAGGCTTCAGCCCTCTTCTTCTGTCTACTTCATAGTATTTTACACTGACACTGACTATTCTATGGTGGTCATACTTGTTGCTTAGCTTTTTGAAGGTCTTAGCTCCTGTTATTTATCCATTACTCCTAAGGCATAACTTTTCAAATTGATGTGTACAGCTGACAAATGTGCTTCATACTAAGTTGAGCCACATCACACAAAGGACTAATTTAAGTTAGGGATATGAGCATGTTTTAGAACCCACTCAAATAGTGGGCTCTAACTTTACAATAGAAAAGCGCTTCAATGAAACAGAGGTAAGCATCACAGAAATAAAACAGAACTAGAAACTTTGATGTCTGACTTCTTTGGCTCTGGCTAAGTGTGAATTCACTGCTGCACTTTTTTACCTTGACAATGCTAGAAACAAGGCAAAAATTATTTTCAAAACCAGAGTATTTATTGGTGTTCATAGCAATATGAAATAGAATTTTTTTTCTGGAAATTTAAATTTTCTTTGAGTAGCATGGGTTTTAAATGAGGAATTTTTTAAATGATATTCAAAATTTTGCAAAACCTTAACTTAAAATAAATGAAATTTTCCTAAACATCATCTCATCCCTAATTTAAATCAATGCCATTATGTCAGAATGATTATTTTGTTAAATATTTTTCTATTTGTTGCTGGATATATTTGTGTAACACATTCATCTAGCACCTTTCATACCAGAAGACCTTGCAAACTATGGGACAAATTTTGCTCTAAAATATCAGGACAATCCCACTGAAGTTCACTGGAATACAACCAAAGGTGATTTTTTTCCTCCAAGGGACTGCGGGTGAGAAGAGGAATACTGAATTAAAATTTCTCACATACACACACACACACACACACCCCACTCCTCGTACATCCACACAGCTGCAGCC
Organism: Natator depressus; assembly: GCF_965152275.1. Taxonomy (NCBI): domain Eukaryota; kingdom Metazoa; phylum Chordata; order Testudines; family Cheloniidae; genus Natator; species Natator depressus. Next base: position 51,733,183 of record NC_134237.1, read on the forward strand.
ACTTCTGGAGTGAAATATTACAACTTTTTTAACACAATAAGCCTGATTCTCTACAAAGTACAAGTTTTACATCCACTCTACCAGGTGTAAATCACTACCCAACATGCAAGGCAGTGGAGAATTAGGTCCACTTGAAATTTCAGAGAGAAGTTAGAGGCAAATTAATCAAACTGGAATTTGTCCAAAACAGAATTGATCTAAACTTTGGTTTTAAGTCTCAACAAAAAGATAGCATCAGCACAACATCCCATATGCTACAGCCTTGGTTCAGCACTGACTTAGAAATGGGAGATATTCATTATAATGAATCACCTCCACCTCTTTCTGCAGCAGTGTCCAGGACCAGACCTGGTTAGTTTATAAGGTATGACAAGGTTACAGCTCTTAGCTGTATGACTATGGAAAATTATTAAAGATATATTTAAAAATCTCTAGGATCTGCCTTCACTTTTTTAGGTGGAGAAGAGCATTGTAATTTGTGTGCAAAAAAGAAATGGAATAAAAATGTGTAGGTTGTGGTTTCTGCAAGTTTAACAAAATAGCTGTTGAGATCTAGTTTCCCTATGCATGCAAAGCATACAGTACACAGAGCATGAATAATTAGCATTAATGAATTTCAAGCTCATCAGTGAACACTGATTGTTGATTTAGAACACTGCTGGCGTGTGAGAGTACTGCTCTACTGGGAACTAATACAAGGAAAGGACTAAAGTCTATTCGAAAAGTCAATAAAGACTAAGCCCTAGTCTATACTAGGAGTTGAGGTTGAATTTAGCAGCGTTAAATCAATTTAACCCTGCACCCGTCCACACGACGAAGCCCCCCCCCCCCTTTTTTTTTTTGACTTAAAGGGCTCTTAAAATCAATTTCCTTACTCCACCCCCGACAAGGGGACTAACGCTGAAATCAGCCTTGCCGGGTCGAATTTGGGGGATGCAATTAGATGGTATTTACCTCCAGGAGCTATCCCAGAGTGCTCCATTGTGACCGCTCTGGATAGCACTCTCAACTCGGATGCACTGGCCAGGTAGACAGGAAAAGGCCCGCGAACTTTTGAATTTCATTTCCTGTTTGGCCAGCGTGGCAAGCTGTAAGTGAGTGCAGATCTCATCAGCAGAGGTGACCATGGAGGAGTCCCAGAATCGTAAAAGAGCTCTAGCATGGACCGAACGGGAGGTACATGATCTAATCGCTGTATGGGGAGAGGAATCCGTGCTATCAGAACTCCGCTCAAGTTTTCGAAATGCCAAAACCTTTGTCAAAATCTCCCAGGGCATGAAGGACAGAGGCCATAACAGGGACCTGAAGCAGTGTCGCGTGAAACTTAAGGAACTGAGGCAAGCCTACCAGAAAACCAGAGAGGCAAACGGCCACTCCAGGTCAGAGCCCAAAACATGCTGCTTCTATGATGAGCTGCATGCCAATGAATTCAAACTGGAACAGGTACAGAGAAGGGCTACTAGGATGATCCGAAGAATGGAAAACTTGTCTTATGAAAGGAGACTCAAGGAGCTTGGCTTGTTTAGTTTAACCAAAAGAAGGTTGAGGGGAGATATGATTGCTCTCTATAAATATATCAGGGGATAAATACCGGAGAGGGAGAGGAATTATTTAAGCTCAGTAACAATGTGGACACAAGAACAAATGGCTATAAACTGGCCACCAGGAAGTTTAGACTTGAAATTAAACGAAGGTTTCTTACCATCAGAGGAGTGAAGTTTTGGAATAACCTTCCAAGGGAAGCAGTGGGGGTAAAAGATCTATCTGGCTTTAAGATTAAACTTGATAAGTTTATGGAGGAGATGGTATGATGGGATAACATGGTTTTGGTAATTAAATATTCATGGTAAATAGGTCTAATGGCCTGTGATGGGATGTTAGATGGGGTGGGATCTGAGTTACCCAGGAAAGAATTTTCCGTAGTATCTGGCTCGTGAATCTTGCCCATATGCTCAGGGTTTAGCTGATCGCCATATTTGGGGTCGGGAAGGAATTTTCCTCCAGGGCAGATTGGAAGAGGCCCTGGAGGTTTTTTGCCTTCCTTTGTAGCATGGGGCATGGGTCACTTGCTGGAGGATTCTCTGCTCCTAGAAGTCTTTAAACCACGATTTGAGGACTTCAATAGCTCAGACATAGGTGAGAGGTCTTTCGCAGGAGTGTTGGGTGAAACTCTGTGGCCTGCGTTGTGCAGGAGGTCAGACTAGATGATCATAATGGTCCCTTCTGACCTAAATATCTATGAATCTATGAATCACTCTCGTCACCGTGCTGACATCGCCTACTTGCCCGGTTTTGCTGTGGTAGGTTCTGGTGCTGCATATACTGCTGGATAATGCATGTAGTGTTTAATATGCTCCTAATTGCCAAAGTGATCTGAGCGGGCTCCATGCTTGCCATGGTATGGTGTCTGCACAGAAAAAAGGCGCAGAATGATTGTCTGCCATTGCTCTGACGGAGGGAGCGGTGACTGACGACATGGCTTACAGGGAATTAAAATCAACAAAGGAGGTGGCTTTACATCAAGGAGAAACAAAAACAACTGTCACACAGAATGGCCACCTCAAGGACTGAACTCAAAACCCTGGGTTTAGCAGGCCAATGCTCAACCCAATGCTCAACCCACTGAGCTATCCCTCCCCCCGGTGTTTCAGGCGGCACTGAATCTCCATTAAACTTTTTAAGGTGCCCCTGACAGACCTCACCGAAACAATTGTCGGCCGTTGATTTCACGGAGGGAGGGAGGGGGGAGCAAATGAATACAAAACAAATCTTGTGTATTTCTTGTTTTGATCCACTCCATCTATCTTTTACATCTTTTGCTGGCAGCAGACGGTGCAATAGGACTGCTAGCCATCCTCATCTCCTGCCTGCTCGGCAGAAGATGGTGCAATAGGACTACTAGACATCCTCATCTCCAGCCTGCTCACCATAAGACGGTACAATAGGACTGCCAGCAGGACTAAAGAGAATGACCTGGTCGAGTCACTCCTATTTTAGTCCCTGCACCCACGTCTGCCCAGGCACTCCTGACCGACCTTACCAAGGCGGCCAGGAGCACCTCGGACATGACGACGATGGTTATCAGGCCTATTGCACCATCTGCTGCCACAAGGCAATGGGTTGCTGCTGTGTAGCAATGCAGTACCGTGTCTGCCAGCACCCAGGAGATGTACGGTGACAGTGAGCTGAGCGGGCTCCATGCTTGCCGTGGTATGGCGTCTGTACCGGTAACTCAGGAAAAAAGGCACGAAACGATTGTCTGCCATTGCTTTCACGGAGGAACGGAGGGAGGGCCTGACGACATGTACCCAGAACCACCCGCGACAATGTTTTTGCCCCATTAGGCATTGGGATCTCAACCCAGAATTCCAATGGGCGGCGGAGACTGCGGGAACTGTGGGATAGCTACCCACAGTGCAATGCTCCGGAAGTCGACGCTAGCCTCGGTACTGTGGAAGTACTCTGCTGAGTTACTGCACTTAATGCACTTAGAGCATTTTGTGTGGGGACACACACAATCGACTATATAAAAACGATTTCTAAAAAAATGACTTCTATAAATTCGACCTAATTTCGTAGTGTAGACATACCCTAAGATGACTTTCTGTGAAAAGAGTACTAGACATAAACATGTTTTTCTCCCTTTTAAAATGCAATTTACTCTTTAATTGTGTACTCTGATCTGGTGAATTCTTGTGGATTGAGAGGGAACTGCTCTTTGGGCAAATTCTGACACGTTTTACTCAGTTTTAACTCAGGCAAAGAGTTTGCCAGTGTAAGAACTGAGTAAGCATCACAGGATCTGGCTCTTACTACACAGGATGCAAAGAACTCTAAGAATAGTACTTCTGTTGCATAAAGTTCTGAGCATTTAAGAAAGCGATTTGTTCATTAATTTGTGTATACATAGTCTCAGCTGGATACAGTATTCTTCACTTCCTTTCCTAGAATGTTGAACAGAGTTGTTCAGAAGCTGCTACCTGCCACTTCTAAAGTTACTGTATTTCTGCTCCAGGAGCTGAGGCTTTAAGAAAACATCAAATATTGTGAGACTCTTGATAAAATTCTGTGAGTTGGCAACACTGTTTAGGGTAAATGGGCACAATTCGTTGGAGTTGTTCCCACTTACACTGGGACTGAATGAGAACAAAGATTTTCCCCTGCTACCAAAAACAACCAAACAAAAACGGTTACCTACCATTCTATAACTTGTGTTTTTTGAGCTGTGTTGCACATATCCATTCCACTGTAGGTGTGGGCGCACCTCGTGCACAATTGTCGGAGAACTTTACTCTGCTAGGCTTCGGCACTGCTGCCCGAGCAAGGTACGGAGCCTCAGGAGGCTCTAAGCCTTTTCTTTGATACTGGGAAATGGGACCGAGGCGCTCCAGACATCTCTGGTGTTGTTCCGTACTGATGTTAATGTACTACTTCGGGGACAAGTAAGAAAAGTCCGGGGGGGGAGGGGGCAAATTGTTGCCTTCATGAGTAGACATTTGAGCTTCACCGCTTTCTCTGAGCTGGGCTTAAATAAATGTGACATTTATTACTTATGTGGTATTCTCCCAAACATTTCAAACAGGCCAAATGTGGGTCACTGACCAAGATAGGTTTAGGGCAAGTGTGACATGACTTAAACCCTGGTGAGCACGGCATCGTTCCAGTACTGATCCCAGTAACAGAAGATGAAAACTAGTCCAGAAAGTCCCAAGACTAAAATCTATCACTAAAACTAACATAAACTTAGTTACATAACTACCTCCTAACAATAACAGGGTATATATATACACAAAGGAGTGAGAAAAGCTTATGACAACAAGTCTGAGATTGCTCCGACAACTGTCACTGGCGGTAAGAAGGAACTGAGAGGGAACTGCGGGGTGGCTCTGCCCTCTTATACCAGCACGCAGTGGCGTGTGGCAACAGAGGGCGCTCAAGCCATCCCAACAGGTAACGCTGAGGGAAAAAGTTCTCCAGCAACTGTGCACAAGGTGCGCACACACACCTGTGTTTTCATTTAGATGGTATCATCTTCTCTAAATAATGCCCATATTCTATCCCATCTGTGATTTGTCCACTATTGTATTATTATTAGCATTACTGATTAGTCTATTAAAAGCATTAGTCATCTTATCAAATTCTTCTCCCCAGGAATGAGCTAGCCTCAGTCACAGACGCCATCAGCAAAAATCTTTCAGGAGGCTTGTACAGTAGAATCTCAGAGTTATGAACATCAGAGTTACGAACTGACCAGTCAACCACACACCTCATTTGGAACTGGAAGTACACAATCAGGCAGCAGCAGCAGAGGGGAAAAAAACCCAGTACAGTACTGTGTTAAACATAAACTACTAAAAAAATAAAGGGAAAGCAGCATTTTTCTTCTGCACAGTAAAGTTTCAAAGCTGTATTAAGTCAATGTTCAGTTGTAAACTACTGAAAAAACAACCATAATGTTTTGTTCAAAGCTATGAACACTTCAGCATTACAAACAACCTCCATTCCCAAGGTGTTCGTAACTCTGAGATTCTACGGTACTGGGAAAAACTGCTGAAGCTTACATACACAGGGCCCAAGAATAAGACAAAAATGGCTGAGCAAACACCATGTCACATGGCTGCATTCCACCAGGGATTTCTATGAAGAGAGAATAATAAACTTGGCATTTAAAGCAGGCAACACAGCAGAAGGAAACAGGAAATGATGTACAGAGCTATAAAGGAGCCACAACAGCCTGTGAGAAAATTCCCCCAGAGCAGAAACTGCACAGGGCTAGCATACACAGTCTTATACTACTCTTCCTCACAGCCCCTAGCGTAGCAAGCATGCTGGAATCAAGGTGGCTATCATAAATTAGAACAACCCCAGGGCAGACAGAATCCAGGTGACACAAAGGTACACTTATTGAAAAATTAAAATACTCATATTTATTCAGCCAGCTATAACTTTAAAAACTTTAAACTGTTTTAAAATCTGCATTTACATATTTTTCTCTATAAATGCTAAAATTCAGACTTGCAAATTTTTATAATTCCTGTGCAGAGTAAAAACTATAAGAATTTTGGTTTTGAAACAATCTATCAAAATCATTCATACTGGACTAGATCTCTACCAGCCATTGAATGATTAAAGTTTTAATTACTAAGCAATTAGCAGTCGGAGCCTGAAGTGCTAAGCATTTAACTATATTCTGGAACTGCCCGGAGTGCGGTAGACAAAGCTTTGTTGGTAATAGGGAATCCTGGGGGACCTTGGATGGGGCCGGGAAAATGGGGAGACTTTCTGATGTATTAATTCAACGAGACTTTATTGTCATGACAAGCTAGACAAGTGTTCCCAAAAAATATAAGAAAAAGACAGACCTATCCAGGATAGGGTTACACACACTGTTTGATCCTCTGTACTCATTTCTCATATTCTGTCCAATCCACCTTCACTTATATTCTATATATGAGGGAGGGAAAACCAAATAAACACCTAGGTAATCTGGCTATGTACACTCATCAAAAAAGGATGCATGCATTGTCAGTATATAAGTTTCAGAGTAGCAACCGTGTTAGTCTGTATTCGCAAAAAGAAAAGGAGTACTTGTGGCACCTTAAAGACTAACAAATTTATTTGAGCATAAAAGCTTTCGTGAGCTACAGCTCACTTCATCGGATGCATTCAGTGGAAAATACAGTGGGGAGATTTATATACATAGAAAACATGAAACAATGGGTGTTACCATACACACTGTAACCAGAGTGATCACTTAAGGTGAGCTATTACCAGCAGGAGAGCAGGGGGAGGGGGAAAACCTTTTGTAGTGATAATCAAGGTGGGCCATTTCCAGCAGTTGACAAGAACATCTGAGGAACAGTGGGGGGAGAGGGGGGTATAAACATGGGGAAATAGTTTTACTTTGTGTAATGACCCATCCACTCCCAGTCTCTATTCAAGCCTAAGTTAATTGTATCCAGTTTGCAAATTAATTCCAATTCAGCAGTCTCTCGTTGGAGTCTGTTTTTGAAGTTTTTTTGTTGAAGTATTGCCACTTTTAGGTCTGTAATCGAGTGACCAGAGAGACTGAAGTGTTCTCCAACTGGTTTTTGAATGTTCTAATTCTTGACGTCTGATTTGTGTCCATTTATTCTTTTAAGTAGAGACTATCCAGTTTGACCAATGTACATGGCAGAGGGGCATTGTTGGCACATGATGGCATATATCACACTGGAAGATGTGCAGGTGAACGAGCCTCTGATGGTGTGGCTGACGTTATTAGGCCTTATGATGGTGTCCCCTGAATAGATATGTGGACACAGTTGCCAACGGGCTTTGTTGCAAGGATAGGTTCCTGGGTTAGTGGTTCCGTTGTGTGGTGTGTGGTTGCTGGTAAGTATTTGCTTCAGGTTGGGGGGCTGTCTGTAAGCAAGGACTGGCCTGTCTCCCAAGATCTGTGAGAGTGATGGGTCGTCCTTCAGGATAGGTTGTAGATCCTTGATGATGCATTGGAGAGGTTTTAGTTGGGGGCTGAAGGTGATGGCTAGTGGCGTTCTGTTATTTTCTTTGTTGGGCCTGTCCTGTAGTAGGTGACTTCGGGGTACTCTTCTGGCTCTGTCAATTTGTTTCTTCACTTCAGCAGGTGGGTATTGTAGTTGTAAGAATGTTTGATAGAGATCTTGTAGGTGTTTGTCTCTGTCTGAGGGGTTGGAGCAAATGTGACCATCGCTAAACACCACCCTGTACCGGAAACCTACTGAGCGCTATTCCTACCTACATGCCTCCAGCTTTCATCCAGACCACACCACACGATCCATTGTCTACAGCCAAGCTCTACGATACAACCCCTTTTTCTCCTTTAATAAAAATCCATTTGCTCCACCCCTTTGTCACATAATTTCATAAAAAGCTGGGCGGGATTCAACGAGAAAGAGTAGGCTAACAGGATTATTATTTATTGTAGCACAGTAGCACCTAGAAGCCCTAATTAAGGATGAGGAACCTAATGTGCTCACAGTTTAGAATTATGAGAGGATTCAGTAAGCGGAAGAAACAAAGCAATGGGATTGGAAAGTAGGAGAATCAGGTAACAATAAAATGAACATACAGATCAAGCATCAGTCTCAGCTCACCACAACCCCCATCATAGTCAGATTGCAATGTCTTGTAAGCCGCCCAGCAGAGGTGACTTTTAAGGGGGATTTGAAGGTGATATGGGGGTGAGGTTTTGGATTTTGGGGTAGGAGGCAGGATGAGAGACGCTAAAAGGTGTCTGAGGGAAGAATGAACAAGCAGGAGGTAAAGGCTGGCATCAATGAACTGGAGCTAAAGCAGGGGTGAAAGTTGGGGCTGGGACTGTCTTTTTGTTCTGTATTTGTACCTAGCAGAACGGGGTCCAGGACCATGACTGGGGATCCTAGGTACTACAATAATACAAATAAAAATAATAATCATTTTAAGCAACGTTGCAATACTAGATCTGATTGGTAGGGCAGAGTTAAATAGTGAAGAGACCTAAAGGTAGAAATGAGAAACTTGTGTTGACAAAAGGACATCCACAAAGAGATGTCAGAAAGATGGGCTGAGATGCTAGATTGGATAGAGGGAGACAGCTCATTAGCTAGAGAAGCTAATTTGTGAATCATTGGCATTAATAGGTAATCAAAACCAAGCAGATAACAGCACCCAGAAATATGGCATAGTGGGAGAAGGGGAATAGGCCAAGGATAGAGTCTTGGGGGGAAGCCCATTAAAAAGGGGAGAGGGGATAAAAGAGGAGAACCTTAAATTTATGGTGAAAAAAGGTTACATGGTTTCAGGCCTCCTACCAGAGACACTCAGCTGCATGCGGGCAGCATGGGAAATAGAAATTGAAGGTAAACCAGGACTAGGAGTTGACTGGGCAGGAGTTCTTTTGGGAGGGGGTAAAAGAGTTGAGGGTGGAGGACAGAATGGAATTTTCCATTGCTGTATGGAATGTTGTAACCATGTCGGTCCCAGAATATTAAAGAGACAAGACGGGTAAGGTAATGTCTTTTACTGTGCCAACTTCTGTTGGTGAGAGAGACAAGCTTTTGAGCCAAACAGACTGGAAGAAGAGTTGTGTGTGGCTTAAAAGCTTGTCTCTCTCACCAACAGAAGTTGGTCCAATAAAAGATATAACTTCATCTACCTTGTCTCTCTAGCATGGAGTTTGTCATTATTTAACATTTATATTGTTGCAGCGCTTAAAGGTCACAAGTAGGGTATGGCTTCATTGAGCTAGGTGCTGTAAAAACGTGTAACAAAAGGGAGTACCTGCCCCAAATAGCTTGTAATGGAGAAAAGAAACAACTGAAGAGAAAGTAGAGAAAAGAGGACTGAGAGCTGAAAAGGAGTAATTGTTGATGGTCGGACGGCTCAGGTAAGGAGGCAGTTGTTGTTAGGCAAAGATGAAAGAAAGACAATATCTGGTGAAGACCAGATCAAGTATGCAGCTCTTTTGAGTGGGAAAGCTGATTCAGATCAAATGAGATCAGAGCAAGGGAGTGAGTGACTTGAGAAATCAGACAGCATGATGAAATGGAACCTGAATTTGCTAAGGATGAGGATAGAGGGTTGCTATATTGCTATATGAAGAGAAAAATAGGGTTCAAAGGAGGGAAGGAATTGGCAACAGCAGGAGAAGGAGAGGAATATGCAGAAGAACCATGCAGAAAGCTGCACATCAAAAGTTCTGGTATAACACTAACATTTTTTTTAAAAATTGGCCCTATTTTAAGAAGAGGCAAATATCCATCTGGACTTTAAGAGCCAAATGTTCAGAAGGCACATGTCCAGATGTGCATAAAAATAATCTGATCATGCAAAAAGTGTGCATGCATTTACCAAAATTACATGTCCAAATGGGATTATTGTGAATTCAGATAGCTAGTTAGGTGCCCAATCAATCATTTGGGCATGCAGTTGTGGTAACAGCATGTACAAATTTTTAGATACTTTTGCACACATCCTTCAGTTTTAAAAAATCTGTCCCTGAGTGCACATAGGAACCATCTGAACCGCAGCACAGTGTGCAAGTGTCTCAAATGGGTAAGCAGCGAGGAGAGGGAAAGTATGCCTAGCAGAGTGACTGACAAGCATTAACATACTTCAGTTCAGTGGTTAAGACTATGAATGACACTTCTAATGCAGTTCTGTCACCACCTTAGTAAGCTGTTGTTCTGCAAGTAGGTTATTGTCAGACAGACTAGCTTTGAACATGCCATGAATTTACTAGCAATATCACTACTTTATTAGCATGCACTAAACACATGAGCCACAGCTTATTTCCATCAGAGTTCATTATAACAGAAATGCGCTGGCAGCTGTCATGTTCTAACAAGACACATGATTTAAAAATACAGTATTTTACATACTATGTATGATTGATAAATTGGAGAAGTCTTACCAAACGTTGTAAAAAAAATAAAAATTAAAAATATTCTCATTTTGAACTGGAGAAAAGCTGACCAACTCAAATAAGCAAACGTAATTATACAATCATGTTTGGGGCCTAATTCTGCAATACTTTACCTACAGAAGTACCCCACTGCCTTTGCTGAAAACAAAGTTAAAACAAAATGATGATCTTTTAAAATTTACTTATCCACTGTGAACGTGTAACCACAAATAGGAAAATTTCCTTAATATATACCCCAAGTTATGCCCACCATACAGAAAAATCAAACTACAATTAAATGCCCCAGTTGCACTTCTTTTAATTTTTAATACTAAAAATATAAAAATTGCAATTCATCACTTTACAATTAAATGGATTTTCCAATAATTACATAGTAAAGGTAGCATAACGCATTTACAACGTAATTGGAAGAAACATGTCATGAGTCAAACATTCTTCTATATACAAACCACGTCTTTCTCTCACTTCAAAATCTTTAAATGGTATACTTAATGCTATGGTGCTTAGATTACTTACCTCTATATTTGTAATAAATGCCTCAAAGTTAGAGAGTCATTGCTAGTTCACAATATAACAATAGAAATGGAGAACTCAATAAAAGCATCAGCCAGATTTGAAGCAATGTAACCCAATAGGAATATTCAAATGTTACTTCCTGATAGTTACAATGACCTAATACAATGTGTATCACATGCATCTGGAGCCTGAACCAGCATCCATTTAAGTCAATGGGAATCTTTTCACTTACTTTAGTGGCTTTGGATCAGGCTCTTTTCTTTTTTTAAAGGTGTTTGTGCTGCTTTAATGGCTTAGTGTCCTAATCTACAAACAGGAACATAAACATTAATCACATGAGTAGACCCCATGAGTTTTGTGACATTACCTGTGTGAGTAAAGTTATGTGTGTGTGTATGTTTGTAGGATCAGACCTAAAATGCTTACTAAAGAATTATTATTTATATTACTGTAGTGTGTAGGAGCCTCGGTTATGGACCATGACCCCATTATGCTAAACATTGTACAAACACAAAACAAAGACTACTAGCCTCATTGCCTTCAACAATAATGAATACGATACCTAGTAGTAAGTGTTCGGAGGAACAGGTCCTAAGCCCATACTGTGCCTTTGTAAAATGATTTTGGGATGACTAAGGAAATATTATAATTATCTGAAATTTTAGTGGAAATATCTCAAGGCAAAATAAAAATATCCCTTCCTAACCTAAAATATTTGAAATTAAGGCAGAGTAAAATTTTCTAAAGCAGTGGTTTTCAAACTTTTTGTATTGGTGACCACTTTCACACAGCAAGCCTCTGTGTGTGACCCCCTCCTTATAAATTAAAAATGGGAGGGGGGACTTAAAGGGGTGTGGGGCTCTCGGCCCCACGCAACCCCTGTGTAACCACCTTGTTGACCCCCTCAGGGGTCATGACCCCCAGTTTGAGAACCCCTGTTCCAAAGCACCTAAGGCAGGGGTGGGCAAACTTTTTGTCTTGAGGGCCACATCCAGGTATAGAAATTGTATGGCGGGCCATGAATACTCATGAAATTGGGGCTGGGGTGCGAGAGGGGGTGAGGCTCCGGCTGGGGGTGCGGGCTCTGGGGTGGGGCTGGGGGGTTTGGGGTGCAGGAGTGTGCTCCAGGCTGGGACCAAGGGGTTTGGAGGGTGGAAGGGGGATCAGGGCTGGGGCAGGGGATTAGAGCACAGGAGAAGGTCAGGGGTGCAGGCTCCGGGCGGCGCTTACCTCAAGCAGCTCCCAGAAGCAGCGGCATGTCCCTCCTCCGGCTCCTATGCAGAAGCGCAGCCAGGCAGCTCTCTGCACTGCCCATCTACAGGCGCTGCTCCCACAGCTCCCATTGGCTGCAGTTCTTGGCCAATGGGAGCTTGGGGTGGGGGCAGCGTGCAGAGCCCCCTGGCTGCCCTTACGTGTCAGAGCCAGAGGGGGATCATGCCGCTGCTTCCGGGAGCCATGCAGAGCCATGGCATGTGCGGAGCAGGACCCCGACCCTGCTCCCGCACTGGAGTGCCGGAGCGGGGCAAGCCCCAGATCCTGCTCCCCAGCGGGAGCTTGAGGGCTGGATTAAAACGTCTGATGGGCCGGATGTGGCCCATGCGCCGTCATTTGCCCATCCCTGACCTAAGGGCTAGCTTTTTAAAAGTATTTAGTCATCTGAGATAGCTTTACAAATCTAGTCCTAAATGTCATAGGAACCTAAGTCCTATTTTCAAAAGTTGCTTAGGCACTTAAGTCTTCTGAAAGTCAATTTGATTTCTTAATGTTTTGTTGTTGCTTTAATTAAAAAAAAAAAAAAAGAGAAAAAATAAAGAAAAAATACCCAGAGCTATTTGGCTTATGAAGTATATAGATTCCTTGAACCAACCAGCTGAATGTAAAATCTTAAACCAATCACCAGGCACTTACACAGATCTATAAGCATGAGCAGTATATATATTTTTGAGGTATATCTGGAAATCTTTCTACCAATTTTTATTATTTTTATAAAGTTGATTAGTCAAGGAAAAATTAGTTAAGTTTGGGCCTGCAGATCTACTTCTTTATGGTGTATGAAGAAACCCTGAGAATTTTTAAAAAATTAAGCAGGGGTTCTGATTGTCCTTTTACATCAGAAATTCAAGTGTCATCTATCCCAGATTTCCGTGAAGACCGTATGGATGTCTGGTTATTTGTTTTTAAACATCTATTTAACTCAAATTCCAAACTGTTGGAAAAAACATTTTTTTTAAAAAAGATTTGACACCTCACCCCTACAGTTAGTTGAGAGAGTTCCCAATCCATATCTGTATCTTCCATCGGAAACCTCCAGCAAAACAAGGAAAATGAGACCTGATGTATTTAATATTTCTAAGGTGAAAACAAGCAGAATTGTGTGTGTATAGATATAGAAACCTTCCAAGTCTTTATTATACATCATAAAAAAGGCACAAACCCATATATGACAGATATAGCAATTTCCTGCAATATCTTTGGGAGATCTTACTGTATTAAGTTTATGTACCATTGTGGACAAGAGACTGTATGTAACTCCATGGGGGAGGGTGACCACAGGTCCTCCAGGAACTAAGAAGAGTGGAGGGTGATCAGGCAAATTCACTCCTGTTGTAACATCTCTAGAGAGGTACCACCACCTGGGGAGAGGCTCACATGTATTGATTCAAACGGGATTCTCCAGGGACCAATAGACAAATACAGGACTCTTGGATAAGCCTGAGTTTAAACTGACTCAGGCCCTTCTTTCTGATCCAGGAAAAGGACAGGACCTTCTATCCAAGAGGGCCCCCGTCCTGTTGGGAGGATTTTGAAGGACTTTGGCCTTTTGAGGCCCCATAAGACAATAAGTTACCACTGTTGTTGTTTTTAATACGTCTTCTCTGTAATGCTTTCACTTTAAGAATAAATGGGCTTGCTTAGAAAGAGCTGTGTGGCAAGTCACAACTGGTGGCAATTATGTTGTTCATAGATTTTGAAGAGTAACCAAATGCAGACACTCGCCTAGCTAGGAAGTCTAGCTTGCTAAGGATATCACAGTGTAGGCAAGGAACTGTGCAGCCTGGAAAAACTCCAGTCCAGAGAAAGTGAGAAGCAGGTCTCTGCCCTGGAAAGGTGATAGCTGGGAGCTGGAAGCATAAAAGTGGGTGCCCTTTGCTGGACCACAGAGAGGAATACAGGTGCAGTTGCCCTCAATTGTGACACCACATATCTCCCTTTCTTATAGTTATGTTCCAGGCACTGAAATGAGTGTCCAGGGAAGGGGAAAAAGAGACCGCAACCACCAAAAAATGGAAGATGGAAGGAGGGAGCACAGCCTTTGGGGTATGAGTAGAGGTTCCTTTCTCCACTAGAGGATTTTTCCCCCCATTCCAGTACTGAAGGTTACATCATTTACCAAAACCTGTTTCTCTAATTTACACTTAAGGCTACATATTTGGCACACAAATCATGATGTTCAGGGTAATAGTGAATTTGAATAAAGTTTGTGACCGCCACAACAGTTCCTTTCCCCTCCAGGTGTTGCAACCTGGCCCATGTGGTCACTCAGGTTTGAAACATCCAAGCTTTGCGACCCTGTGTGCTAAGTTGCAACACCAATGATATTTGGCCCTCTACCTCTCTGTCTCCAACTACAGAGGGACAGACGTGCCAAACCTAAGTGGCATTGCGACCATGTGGGCCAGGTTACAACACTCAGAGCAGGTAGCCAGGCCCAGCACCCCAGGACAGGAGCTGCCACTGCAAGGTGAGCTCATTGTCCAACTTACACCCCCACTCCCTTTACACGACACATCCTTGTTTTCCCTACCTCTATTTGGAATTATTAATAAAATTTGAAATTATTAACATGGGAAACCAGACACTAATTCAACCATAAATTCCTTTGTTAAGTCCAAGGCCAAATGCTTTTTATACAAATTACTTTATATATGCCTAACAGCCTAAAAATAAGCAATCACTTCGCCCAATACAGTAATAAGGTATTTGTAAGCATGTGATCAGTATACTTACATATAGGCCAGACCTAGGGAAAACTATATCATCCTGGCAAGCTCCAGCATGAGCAGGTAGGGTCTGACAAAGAACCTTCAAATTCATGGCTCTCTTTATATACTTCAGCTAACTGGCTAGTTTTAGCAAAAACCCAGTTTGAAGCAGTTTAGCCTTGCTACTTTCCTTCCTCCAAGACCTTGCTTTCTTATCTCCTCCCACCTCCTTGCTTGCCAGCAGAACAGTGAGAAGGGTTGTGCTTGTTTCTTTTAAGACAGTTTTCCTTTGTCTTGTTACTGCAGCTTTTCACTTTATCGGTTACTCTTTAAACTATACATCTTTCCTACACTACAAGTAATATTACTTATTATTCTCATGGCCTTCTTTTACTTGCTGATTGGGACTTCTTCCTTTCTAGCCATAAACCGCAAAGATATTATTTTCTTAACCAAACTTAAGCTAATTTTAATTATTTTAATTTCATAAATATCTCTACACCTCTACTGTGAAATTTATTAACATTTTCCATGAAACTCTCACAGCCTTACACATACTTCATCCCTGTCCTCAACTAGTGCCATAAGTTATTCACCATCACTTGAACGGCTGGTCTACATCGGGAATTTATATCAGCATAGCCACATCTCCGAGGGGTATGAAAAACTGATACCCCTCAAACTCACATTACAAGCTTGATACAGGGATTACTGAATGGAGGCTCGTTGGCCCATGTTACGCAGGAGGCCAGAAGCCGATGGGAATTTTTTGACTGAACATTTTTCCATTAGAAAATGCCAATTTGTCAAAAGAGAAATGTTCAGTGGAAACATATCATTGTCAATAAAATTTCATTTTGGGGGAAAATGAAGTGTTTAATGCAGTACAAATAATCCATTCTGACATATCTGGAACAGAATTTTTGATTTTTTGTTTGAAAGTGACTTTTCAATTTGAAATTTATTTTCTTTTATATTATACAAAATAATTGAAAAATTTTAAAAAGTTAAAATCAATATGAAATGTTTTGATTGATGCAACACTTTTTTTTAATTTAATTCATGAGAAATTTCATTTTTTGTTTTTGTTTCTGTTTCATTTCAGAAAAGAAAAATAAATTTTAAATCACAGAATTTCCCATGAAATGGAAAATCCAGTTCCCACTCAGTCATAATAATAATGGTCCCTTCTGCCCTTAACATCTATGAATCCTATTTAAGTACTTAGTTCCAACGTTGCATTCAATGTCATCACAGTCTTCTGATCAAATTAATGACTTGCAATCCAATTCACTAGTGATAAGTCTGGACACATTACCAGGCAAATCTTGGTAGCTGACAGACAAGATGATCAGGATTATTTATTAATATAGGGCCATATCCTGGCCTTACATTTCATGATAGTATGGAACTCCACAGCATAATTTAGTAACATAGCTCAGTCCCATTTATACAGGTAATGCTGAGCCCTGCTTAAAACTATATCAGAGCACTGCTGTACTGCAACTGGGTCCAGAAGCACTGTAGTTTTGTTAGTACAAATGGCACGTCCAACACACACCCTGGTTAACTAGGACATTCCACACTTATCTGTATTTAACTCAATTCTGACTTTCTTTGCAAATCACTATTTTTTTTAAAATAATTTTATTTAGGAAAAGGTTACATATTACTTGCAGTAGTAAAAACACGAACAAAATACTACCAAGAGGGTACATTAGATTTTAATTTAACAAAGCAGAGTTAAACTACAGTAGCTAAAGCTAGCACCCCCAGCTTTCCTCTCATAGTGCAGCGTACAATGTAAACACACTCCCTACTGGCAACAACACCTTAGTCCTGGAATGTCCTGTTTCTGCAAGGACACTCTGTCTGATAACATTCACAGGCTTTTAGCTGTTCCTTTTTATGATTGTTATATCCAGCCATGGCTGTACTAATGTGCTAGTTACAGGCACTTCTCACAAGTGACCCAGCACTTGGTGGTAACACCACCTCCTACCATTGTTCCAATGTAGGCACAAAAGGCTTTAGACGAAAATGGACCTCCTTGCTGACCTGCTGAGACAGCCTCTTTGGGGTGCAGCCACTCCTCTCCCACTTCCTCAGAAAGCTTATGCCGTGGGATGTAAGATTGTCCAACTAGCTGCCCTACACTCCACTACTTCTGATCAACAAAATAATAAAAATCTCAACAAGATGAACAAACATTTTATAACCAAGTTAC
The DNA here is from genome assembly GCF_965152275.1 of Natator depressus. Taxonomy (NCBI): domain Eukaryota; kingdom Metazoa; phylum Chordata; order Testudines; family Cheloniidae; genus Natator; species Natator depressus. Next base: position 51,750,332 of record NC_134237.1, read on the forward strand.
GTTTTACTTTACATTAATGGCTATTACCCAAGTGAAAATAATGCACATGTTGAAACTACAACATTAATTTGCTCAGGTACGATTTGATTGTGCAGGTATTTCCTTTCAGCCTAACTGTTCTGTTTAGCATTCCTCTTCCAACTGTAGCTGCTCCTTTCAGCTCTTCTTCAGAAAACAAAAATAAATAATTCACAATAAGAAAATAATAATACTTCTAATTTGCATTTACATAGCACCTTCTATTCAAAGTTCTCAAAGCACTTCTAAAACATTGGGCATCGACTGAGAGTCTGCTACTTTCACAGAGTTCATGAGACAAGCAAGCTATAGATCCAGTTCTCTGGTGCCTTTAATGCTACAAAACACATGTCCAGGTTTCAGATCTAACTCTCTAGTACTCCCAGAGGGAAGACAACAAGTAGTTTCATATAATTAAAAACTACACATAGACCATGAACCTCTGGAATGACCCTTAACTGCACCCTGGCAATCTATTCATCCCACTCCTCCTTTTAATGAAAGCATTAGAGGTCTAGGGCCTTTCGCCAGTCCCTACCACCATAAATTGTGTGCACCTTGTTAACACCATATTACCTCCATGAAGCTTTGCAGTTCTAGGGGGTCTCTCTATACTTTCTATAGGCTTATAGCATAACCATCAAGTGACATTTTCAGGCTGAGGCTCCTGCTTCTCACAGAGAATCTCTGGTCTGGCCACTGACATAACACATTTTCATTAGGGATCCCAGTGTAAGCAGCCATTCTAAAGGTGCTTTTTCAAGTTTGTGATGACCTCACTACAATTCCTTCATCGGATACAATCCTATAAAGTACCAGGCCTATTATTCACTCTTCCCTACAAGAAAAAGCATTTTAGAGCACAGAGGCAGGTATTTAATATGTGAGGCAGAGCGAACCCTGTGACATTACACCCCATATTTTTCATAGAAATACTGTTATGATACGAATAAGGCACAACTAAGATATGTTTTATGCAAGATGGGTCAGGAGAGGTATCATTGAAAAGGTGCTTATCCAATTTGTATGCATGTATCATTTCTGTATCTGAAGTTAGGAATATTGACAATTACAATTACAAACCAATTACAGCTATGTGTGTACTTGGGGGAACACCCACCAGACAGTAGGCAATCAGCCTGAATGAGCCATTTAAGAAGGACAATAGAACTTTGAAGATACTAATCTCCCACCTTCCTGAGGAGCTTCCTGGGATGTTGCTTTGACACTGCAGGGTCATCTGATTATGTCACCTGATATGGAGTACCACCTTGGACACTGCTGGTATTTTTCCACTGGAAACAAAGGATTCCCACCTTATGTAAATTCTACTTAAGGCTGGGAAGTAAGTCAATCAGGGCTCTTTTACATTGCCTCCCTGCCCAAGAAGAAAGACTGCTGAAAGCACCTGAAGAGACAAAGGAACTAAGCTGGGGAAAGGCCAGGGCTTAGTCCAGGCTGAGACAGGGGTCTAGTCTGTAAAGAAAAGTAACTGGAACTCTAAGCTGCAGAAACTCTGCAACCTGCCTAACACAATATGCTCAAATAAATTTGTTAGTCTCTAAGGTGTCACAAGTACTCCTTTTCTTTTTACAATATTTAGGGTGAGAAATTACATTTTGTAACCTGTTTCTTTAGTGAATTAGGTTTAGGTTGCGTGTTTTATTTGCTCAATAATCTGCTTTGTTCTGTTTGTTATTCCTTATAATCACTTAAAATTTACCTTTTGTAGTTAATAAACTTATTTCTTGTTTATTCCAAAACCCAGTTTGTACAATTAATATCGGGAGAGGGGCGGGGGGAGGGGAAGTGGAGCTGTACATATCTCCCTACACCTTGAGGGAGGGGGAGATTTTTATAAGCTTGCATTGTACCGGTCTATCTATACAGCGCAAGACAATATTATTCTGGGATTTACACTCCAGATAGTGTGTGCACCAGAGTGCTGGCCATTCCCCTAGCTGAATCCTCCTACACAGAGCTGACTTCAGTCTGTGTCTTCAGGTAGGTGTGGCCTAGCCTGGGTGTGTGCTGGAGAGGGGCTTGAGAGCCTGGCACACCAACCCAGTGCAAGGGAAACGCAGGCTGGTAGAACTGGTGGACTCAGTGGGACCCCAGCACAACTGGTGGCACCCCGATAAGGGGGGTCCAACCCATCACAAACCCACCTGAGCATTATAATCTCACCTGTTTTACTGGGCTCAGCTCCACTGCTTCATTAACAGTGACTCTCAAAATCACAAAAGCACCCATCTATAGTTTCCAAACAAGGGCCAGTTCATCCACTGCATCTGAAGCAGTTGGCCCTGGCCAGTGTCACAAACAGGATGCTGGTCTCATCCAGCATAACAATTCCCATGTCCTATGTCCCCTTTCACAGCTAAACCCACTGGAGGGAGGGAGTGAAGGGAGATAATCTTCATGAGGTTCATTTTGTTAAATTCCTTCCACATTATTCTGCTGAGGAGCAAAGAACCCAGCTCTTATAGAGCAGGTTGTCAGGGTCCCCACAAACAAAACAGATCTCAGATGCCTGTGAAAGACAAAGGCATGCCCCCCACATATATACTGTCATAATATAAAGGGAAGGGTAAACACCTTTAAAATCCCTCCTGGCCAGAGGAAAAACCCTTTCACCTCTAAAGGGTTAAGAAGCTAGGATAACCTCGCTGGCACCTGACCAAAATGACCCATGAGGAGACAAGATACTTTGAAAGCTTGGGGGGGGGGGGGGAGAAACAAAGGTTCTCTCTGTCTGTGTGATGCTTTTGCCGGGAACAGAACAGGAATGGAGTCTTAGAACTTAGTAAGTAATCTAGCTAGATATGTGTTAGATTCTGTTTTGTTTAAATGGCTGATAAAATAGCTGTGCTGAATGGAATGGATACTCCTGTTTGTGTGTCTTTTTGTAACTTAAGGTTTTGTCTACAGGGATCCTCTATGTTTTGAATCCGATTACCCTGTAAGGTATTTACCATCCTGATTTTACAGAGGTGATTCTTTTACTTTTTCTTCTATTAAAATTCTTCTTTTAAGAACCTGATTGCTTTTTCATTGTTCTTAAGATCCAAGGGTTTGGATCTGTGTTCACCTATGCAAATTGGTGAGGATTTTTATCAAGCCTTCCCCAGGAAAGGGGGTGTAGGGTTTGGGGAGGATTTTGCGGGGAAAGACGTTTCCAAGCAGGCTCTTTCCCGGTTATATATCTGTTAGACGCTTGGTGGTGGCAGCAAGAAAGTCCAAGGGAAAAAGGAAAATAGTTTGTATCTTGGGGAAGTTTTAACCTAAGCTGGTAAAAATAAGCTTAGGGGGTTTTCTTGAAGGTCCCCACATCTGTACCCTAGAGTTCAGAGTGGGGAAGGAACCTTGACATATACACAGTCTCTAGCAATATGACTGCTAAAGGGAGATCCCCACCATGGAGGGATTACTACCTTTTCCAAATAATCTCTCCAGGGCCAGTGGGGGAACAATAGCCTCAACCATGCATTGAACTGGGGAGTGGGGAGCACAAATTAGTCCAAGGCATGTTAAGTAGGTCTTTAGTCAGTTTTAAAAACACACAGCTCACAGAACAGTTCTTTTCCTCAGCCTCACTCATAAACCTATAATGGCTTCTGTAAACCAACAAGAGTCATTCCCTCAAAGCCCCCCTCCGCCTCCCCAGTCCCATTTTGTTGTGCCTGTAAAATACAGAGTCCAAGTGGCATGGAAACAGGGACCTGATCCTCCAAGGTGCTGAGACTCACTGGACCAAATTCTCTTTCACAGGAAAGAAGTCTCTCTTAGAGTCTAATAAAATATATCTCTCCTAGTGTCCCAGTGCTAGCAGGGAAGAAAGAAGACATCACACAGCAACCGTATTCAGTAAACTACAGTGAGTCTTTGTTTAATATCAGCCCATAATTTTCATGTAAATTATCTACCAGAGAGAGACCATAGGGCCAATATAATAGAAACATATTGACATTGGCAGGAAATGCTAATTAAAGATTTTAGATAAGGGCTACAGAGTTCAAACAACACACATCCCTTAGTTACACAGACATATGATTTCACAAAAATTAGATGTAACGTTCCTCACTACTTCTACATATTTGGACTTGTGACACAGAGGCCCAGTGGTGGTTCACTACTCTGTGTCAGCAACTCTTGTCAGTGATACATACATGTGGTGCTTTAAAAAGGCAAGTTTCACAAAGCTGAAAAGAAATATGAGCCAAACCAGCTGGGAATAAGAATATAACCAGAAAAATGAGAGTTATAATTGGGAATTGTTTAAGAACATTTCATTAAATGCCCAAAAGCCAGAATCCCACAGTTGAGGAAAAAGGCTATATCCGTTTAAAAATGGCCTGGTTTATCAGGAAGGTAAAAGTAGTTATAAAAAATAATAAAAGTATATATAACAAATGGAGGAAATGAATAGGAATTAATATAAATCAGAAGCTAGGAAATGTAGAAAATTGATAAGGGAAGCAAAGGGACACAAGGAAAAAATCTATGGTTAGTAGAGTTAAAGACAATAAGAAGGAGTTTTTAAAGTTTCCTAGGAATACAAAAAATCCTAACAATGGTATTGGTCCATTACTAGATGAAAATGATACTATTATCAATAATAGTGCAGAAAAAACAGAAGCATTCAACAAATATTTCTAGTCTATATTTGGAGAAAAACAGATGATGTAATTATCTCATATGATAACACTCTTTCCATTCCACTAGTATCTCAGGAGGATGTTAAACAGCAGCTACTATAGTTAGACGTTTTTTAAATCAGCAGGTCAAGATAACTTACATCCAGGAGGAGCTTGCTAACGAGCTCCCTAGACTCTAAATGATTTTAGGGCTCTCGATTAATTGCAATTAACTCACGTGATTAACTAAAAAAAAAAAGAATCATGATTAAAAAAATTAATTGTGATTAATTGCAGGTTTAATCACACTGTTTCTAACAATAGAACAATTCTAAACAATAGAATGCCAATTAAAATTTTTAAATATTTTTCTACATTTCCAAGTATGTTGATTTCAATTACAACACAGAATACAAAGTGTACAGTGCTCACTATATATTATTATTTTGTATTACAAATATTTGCACTGTAAAAATGAAGAAACAGTATTTTTCAATTCACCTCATACAAGTACTGTAGTGCAATCTCTTCATCATGAAAGTGCAACTTACAAATGTAGAGGGTTTTTTTGGTTACATAAGTGCACTCAAAACCAAAACAATGTTAAACTTTAGAGCCTACAAGTCCACTCAGTCCTACTTCTTGTTCAGCCAATCGTTAAGACGAAAAAGTTTGTTTACATTTATGGAGATAATGCTGCCTGCTTCTTATTTAAAAAGTCACCTTAAAGCGAGAACAGGCGTTCACACAACACTTTTGTAGCCGGCATTGCAAGGTATTTACATGCCAGATATGCTAAACATTAGTATGCCCCTTTATGCTTCGGCCACCATTCCAGACGACATGCTGCCATGCTGATAATGCTCGTTAAAAAAATAACGTGTTAACCAAATTTGTGACTCAACTCCTTGGGGGAGAATTGTATGTCTTCTGCTGTTTTACCCGCATTCTGCCATATATTTCATGTTATAGCAGTCTCGGACGATGACCCAGCATATGTTGTTCGTTTTAAGAATACTTTCACTGCAGATTTGACAAAATGCAAAGGAGGTACCAATGTGAGATTTCTAAAGATAGCTATAGCACTCGACCTAAGATTTAAGAATCTGAAGTGCCTTCCAGAATCTGAGAGAGACGAGGTGTAGAGCATGCTTTCAGAAGTCTTAAAAGAGCAACACTCTGATGCAGAAACTACAGAACCCAAACCACCAAAAAAGAAAATTAATCTTCTGCTGATGGCATCTGACTCAGATGATGAAAATGAACACATTGCTTTGAATCGTTATCGAGCAGAACCCATAATCAGCATGGATGCACATCCTCTGGAACGGCGGTCGAAGCATAAAGGAACATATGAATCTTTAGGGCATCTAACATGTAAATATCTTGCAACGCTGTCTACAACAGTGCCATGTGAATGAACGCCTGTTCTTACTTTCAGGTGACATTGTAAAAAAGAAGCAGACAGCATTATCTCCTGAAAATGTAAATAAAGTTGTTTGTCTGAGTGACTGACTGAACAAGAAGTATGACTGAGTGGACAAGTAGGCTCTAAAGTTTAATACTGTTCTGGTTTTGAGTGCAGAAATTTTTTGTACATAATTCTACATCTGTAAGTTCAACTTTCATAATAAAGAGATTGCGCTACAGTACTTGTATTAGATTAATTGAAAAATTCTATTTCTTTTGTTTCTTTTTTACAGTGCAAATATTTATAATCAAAATAAATATAAAGTGAGCACTGTACACTTGGTATTCTGTGTTGTAATTGAAATCAATATATTTGAAAATGTAGAAAACATCCAAAAATATTCAAATAAATGGCATTCTATTATTAACAGCACTATTAATGGCAATTAATTTTTTTAATCGCTTGACAGTCCTAATGATTTTCAATAAGTTTTGGAACACCAGGGAAGTTCTGGAAGACTGGAAGAAAGCTGATGTGACAATATTTAAAAAGGGTAAATAGGATGACCTGGGTAATTGTAGTCTGATAGATCCTGGGCAAGATAATGGAATGGATAATACAGGACTTGATTAATAAAGAATTAAAGGAGGGTAATATAATTAATATCAATCAACGTGGGTTTATGGAAAACAAATCCTGTCACATTAACTAGATTTTTTTAATGAGATTACAAGTTTGGTTGATACAGTTGTTGATTTAATATACTAAGACTTCTGTAAGGCATTTCACTTGATACCACATGACATTTTGATTAAAAAAAGAGAATTATATTCAATTAACATGGCACACATTAAATGGATTAAAAATTGGCTAACTGATAGGTCTCAAAATATAACTATAAATGGGGAATTTTCATCAAGTGGATGTTTTTCCAGTGTGGTTCACAGGGATTGGTTCTTGGCCTGACACTATTTAACATTTTTATCAATGACCTGGAAGAAAACATAAAATCATAACCGATAAAAGTTTGCAGATGACGTAAGAACTGGGAAAGAGGTAAACGATGAAGAGGACAGGTCACTGATTCAGAGTGATCTGGATTATTTGGTCAACTGGGTGCAAGCAAACAATGTGTGTTTTAATACAGCTAAATGTAAATGTATACATCTAGGAACAAAGAACATATGCCATACTTACAGAATGGGGGACTCTACCCTGGGAAGCAGTGATTCTGAAAAACATTTGGAGTTGTGCTGGATAATCAGGTGAACATGAGCTCGCAGTATGATGTTATGGCCAAAAGAGCTAATGGGATCCTGGGATGAATAAAGAGGGGTATCTTGAGTAGGAGTAGAGAGGTTATTTTACCTCTCCCTTTGGTACTGGTGTGATCACTGCTGCAATACAGTATCCAGTTCCAGCATCCACAATGCAAGAAGGATATTGATAAACCGGAGAGGGTTCAGAGAAGAGCCATGAGAATGATTAAAGGATTAGAAAACATGCCTTACAGTGATAGATTCAAAGAGCTCAATCTATTTAGCTTAACAAAGAGAAGGTTAAGGGGTGACTCAATTACATTCTGTAAGTGTCTATATGGGAAGCAAATATTTAAAAATGGGCTCTTCAATCTATCAGAGAAAGGTCTAACATGACCCAATGGCTGGAAGGTGAAGCAAGCCATCTTCAGACTGGAAATAAGGCATAAATTTTTGACAGTGACATTTTAGCCAGTGGAACAATTTACCAGTGGTCACGGTGGATTCTCCATCACTCGTAATTTTTAAATCAAGGGCCACATCGGGGTTGCGAAACTGTATGGAGGGCCGGGTAGGGAAGGCTGTCCCTCCCCAAACAGCCTGGCCCCCACCCCCTATCTGCCCCCTCCCACTTCCCGCCCCCTGACTGCCCCCCTCAGAACCCCTGACCCATCCACCCCCCCGTTCCCTGTCCCCTGACCACCCCCTCCCAGGACCTCACATCCCTAACCGCCCCCCCAGGACATCACCCCCTATCCAACCCCCCCTGCTCCTTGTCCCCTGACCACTCCCTCCCAGGACTTCCCGCCCTTAATGCCCCCCGGGGACCCTACCTCCTATCCAACCACCCCTTCTTCCTGACCACCCTATCCCCCGAACCTCTGCCCCATCCAACCGCCCCCTGCTCCCTGTCCCCTGACTGCCCCCCCAGGATCCCCTGCCCCTTATCCAACCCCCCCACTCCACACCCCCTACCATGCCACTCAGAGCAGCAGGACTGGAAGCCCTGCCGCCCAGCCAGAGCCAGCCACGTTGCCCGCGCAGCGTCATAACTACAGGAGAGGGGGGACAGCAGGGTAGGGTCCGGGGGCTAGCCTCCCCGGCTGGGAGCTCAAGGGCCAGGTAGGACGGTCCTGTGGGCCGGATGTGGCCCACAGGGCATAGTTTGCACACCTCTGTTCTAAAAGATACGCTCTAAGAATAATTTTGGGGAAGTTCTGTGGCCTGTGTTATACAGGAGGTCAGACTACATGATCACTATGATCCCTTCTGGCCTTGGAATTTACCAACTACTATACGCAGAGCACTGAAAAGCAATCAGATAATCATTTTTAGTCATTATTGATTTGAACCAAATTCAAATGAATGACTTATCCCCCAATCCTGAGAACTATGTGCTTCACTTAAACGAACTACTCCATTCACATCAGTGGTACCATGTATGTAAGTAAAATTAAGCACATGCATAAATATTTGCAGATAAAGTTGAAAATCTCCATATTAACTAGCATGTTTGCCATCTATTACTCTGTAAATTGCATCCTTCCCCACCCTTTGTGTCTCGTCTCTTTAGGCCCTGGTCCTGAAAACACTTATGCACATGCTCAATTTTATGAATAAGAACAGTTCCAGGTATGCAAATCTAAATACTGGTGTAAAACCACTCACAAAAGTGAACTCACAACACGCTAAACATGAAGTAGACACAATCCAGTATACTATCTTTGACCAGAGCTATGGACTTAATAAAAATCTTTCAAGGACTTGTCTAGATGGCATGGAAATGTGTGCTTCAGAGGTGTGATTTCTAAAGCACACTAATATATTGCATTCATTGGTTCACGTAGATCCTGCTGGTCCTTTAGGAACCTTTACGGTACACCAGCCGGGTCATCACAGACCAATTGATGCACAACATGTTATTGTGCTTTAGAAATCATACCACTATAGTATCCATTACCCCACTATGTAGGCAAGCCCTAAAACAGATGCTAGAAAGCAGCCACTTAGTTCCATGAATGCAACAAAAGTATGTTTCTGAGGGGTACACAGTTCAAGGTGCATTTCCTAGTTTGTAATATCAAATTTGACACATATACAGAATTTCATAAAAAACAGACTTAATTTAAAAATGCAACCTAAAAGAATAAAGAAGGATTTGTCTATATTGTGACAACTTCTCCATTTTCCTCCTATCTACAGCACAGCACATAAGGTCCTATCCTTAGATTTGCAAGTAACTTTGCTCATGCAACTAGTCTTATTAGCTTTGATGGGACTGCTCATGTAAGTAAAATCACTCCTGTGTCTAAATATTTGAAGGACTAGGCTTTTAATCTGCAGCTCCCAAACCTGATCATTGCTTTTGCTTGAGCTACAGGTAAAATTATCTGTTTGAGCTCTTAAAGTTGGGTTTTCTCCCCTACCTCTTCCTGTCTTGAAAGGAAAAGATAAAAGAAAAGAAACCTCATTATGCAGAAAGTACAGTACTTGTCACACAGCCAGTCTGAAACAATAGTGTTTGCTCTGCATGTATCTGATCAAGCTGTTATAACTCTTTAACTTTGTAGTTTAACAATTTCCGGGAAGGAGCTCAGGGTTCAGTCAAGAGATCACACTGAAAGAAAGACGTGTATAGTTACTGGAAGGATCAGGTAGCACCAGTTTGGTGGATGGAATCATTAAAGATTTAACAAGAGATGTCATATGCAAGCTGAAATATGGGTGACAAATGCCACTGTTTGATGCATTTGTGAAACAAATTTGTTTGAAAAGCTGAAACAAAATGGAGGAGCCTCTGGAAGAGAAAGACAGCACTTTCACCAACATTTCCTTGGCAGATGATTCAGGTAAGAAGCCAGTCATTTGATTATAGAACACAACAAATTTTAACGCTAAACAATAATATTAGGTAATACAAGTAGTCTGTGTGTGCGCATGCAGATCTCTCATTATTCATTATCTGCTAGAATGTTATTTTTAGAAAATGCCCTTGAGTAAACTTTTCTAGTTGTTTAATTGAATAAGCCTTGTGATTTTAACAAAAATTGATATTTTTCTGGGGAGTTGTGGAAGAAGTCTAAATCGTGTACGGTGACACATATTTCCAGCTGGAAATTGTGTAGCCTTCCACTATCTTAGTAGGAAAAAACAGTATGTTTGTTAGCTCAGTAGCTGTTACCGTTAAAAAAAAAATACCCATTGAATACAGATTAGCACCATAATCAATATACAGCAGATAAAGGTCACAAGAAGTGTCACAAATTAATTAGTAACTGGAATGACATAATCTATTCAAATCCCAACTGTTATGCATTTAATTGTTTTTAAAGAAACTGTAAGGGCACCTGCTTGTGGACCAAAAAATTATTTGGAAGGAGGAATAGGATATTTCTATTATGGGAAAAATTGAATGTGTTATACCATGCCTATGTAATAAAATTATTAAAGAGGACAAGCCAGATTCTCAGATGGCATAAATCAGCATGACCTCAGTGGAACAATGCTGATTTACATAGGCCAGAAATGTGGCTCATTGATTACTGTGAGCATGGCCCATTTCTTCCCATTCTATCATATGACTCTTTACTATAACATTTTATTTTGTGTAGTGTCTTTTGTTCATACTGTCTCCCATAATTCAGACTTTTAAAATCTGATTCTCTACCAGCATCATATAAGTGTGATGGAGCAGAGAATCAGACCCTTAAGTATCATTTTATTGCTTTAGAAAGCACGTATCACTATATAGCTAGGAGTTTATATGCAAAATTAAAACTATAATTTACATAAACTCATGGGTGGCGTGTATCAGAGGCTTGGAGAAGCTAAGTCTCCCCAAAATAAAACAGGCTGGCCTTGCAGGGGACAAATGCTGTACACGACACAGGTCACCTCCCTTTAGAAGTGTGCCAGTCTGCTGCCTTTGTGCCCTGTGCAGTAGCACCAGAAGCTCCCTAGAAGTGTGGGGGGGGCACTGGTGCCCAGGCTGTGGCCCCACACGTACTCCGCCCTGTCCCGCCTCTTCCTCCCAAGGCCCACGCTTACTCTGCTTCTTCCCACCCCTACTCCACTTCTTCCCAAGGTCCGTGTTTGGGTGGGCTACACAGAACGGAGGGGTTGGGGGGGGGCGTATTTGGGATTCATTGGCCACAATCCCCATGCAGTGCAAGCCCAACAAGCCAGTGGATTGTTTCCCCTGCTACAGCACTCGGGGGTGCTGGTGAGGGGAGGCAGGTTGCCCAGGAAAGGGGCAGGGAGAATGGCAGCCTTTGTTCTGTGCCCCAGGGCAGCACCCATTCAGCCCAGCACAGCTCTTAGATGGCTGGGATGGAGGGGCTGAATTCCTGGTCAGCTGGGGACCAGGTTGCTCTTCCCCAGGCCAGACTCTGCAGGGAAGTAAAGAGGGGTGGGCAGAAGGGGGATTCACAGAGTATCGGTTAAGTGGTTGTCTAGCATTCCCCAACTGCCCTACCCTTCCCCCCACACTATACCCCCTGCACAACTCACCTACACAATACCTGCCTACACAACCCACCTACACACACTATACCCTCCCACCTTTTTCCTGCCTTAAGGACAAATGACTGTGGGGCTGGAGGGGGGGAAGGAGCGGGCAGAGAGGAGTGAGCTACAACTGCACACTAAGCCCTAATTTGTGGGACCCAGGCTTTGGATTCAGTGTATCCAAGCCCGTGCTTGAGCATCCACACTGCACTATAAATCCAGGTTTACAACTCTTGGACCCAGGTCTCATCGCTGTGCTAATGTGTCCATACTGCACTACATAGACCTTCTGACTCGGCTCTGTGGCTTGAGCTGTATCCATACTGCAAAATGACAGGGCTTGGACTTGAGTTATAGTGGGACTTGGGCTCTGACTCACCCCCCTAACAGCGGTCTGGGACCCAGGTCCTGACTGCCTTCTGACCCTAGTCAGACTGATTTATGTGGGGGCAGAAGAGGGGCTCTGAGTCAGAGCCCCGGCTTAGTGTGCAGTGCAGGCATACCCACAGTGGGTCCATGATTTAGGGTAATCTGCATCTGCCCAACACCCACCTTCTCAGACTGGACTAGTATGTGGATTCTGGCCTTCCAAAGGAGGATCTCAAAATGCTTTAGAAATATTAATGAATTAAGCCTCACAACACATTTGTCAGCAAGGAAAATATTATCCCCACTTTACAGATGAGGAAAGGGAGTTCAGGCCTACTTTTTTTAAAGTGTCCACTGACATTGGGTGTCTGTGTCATTTTTCAGGTGCCCAACTTAAGACCCTCTTGGCCTCATTTTCAGAGAGGCAAAGCACATACATTTAGTTGAAGTCCATTGGTGCTACAGCACCCGGGATCTGATTTTCAGAGGTGCTGAGCTCTGACAGCTCATTAATCTGAACTAGATGTAGTTGCTCAGTACCTCTTCAAATCACATCCTAAGCATCTCGAAAGTTATGCACTAGATACTTGACCTATGTGACTTGTCCAAAATCACACAGGAAGTCTGTGGTCACATCAAGAACAGAGGCCAGTCCTGTTCTTCAATACCAAGACCACCAAGTCCCCTGAGTGGGTAACACAAACAAAGCTGCTGCCACCATCTATAATATTGATAACTAACATGTCATTTGTCAGTAATTAAAAAACCGTCAAATATAAACACCCAAACCCGGAATTAAACATGCTAAACTAAATAAGTATGCTTTGCCTTGAAAGCTGAAGTGCGCTACATTGGGGTTCTGGTGGCCCATGGAGAGGTGTGAATTCCAGAGTTGGGGTCCCTTAATGTGACAGGTCTGCCATTGACCCCAGAAATTTTGGTTCCAGCAGGAGTCAACAGCAAGAGCAATAATTAATAATAGCACAGGAGAGAGAAATTAAGAGGTACTGAATAGGCAAGACAGAAAAGTGATGTTTTCAGATAAGATTTGAAATCACAGGGGAACAGGGACACAGGCATGCTGTTCTAGAAACAGTCATATGATTCAGACCAGTGATCCATCTAGTCCAGTGTTCTGTCTCTGCCAGTGGCCAGAACCAAATGCTTGAGAACAAGATGCAAGAAACCACCTAACCCCTAGTAGTTAGATACTGGTTTAAACCCTGAAGCATAAAGTTTAATATCACTTCCAAAATGTATGTTAGCATTAACTATTATAACTCTGGACGGCAGGAACTGAGGAAGAGAAGGCTTTTGTGGCTATAGTGGTAAGACTGGTGAGAAACAGAGATGAGGCCAATTACAGATGAATGGGGAAAGAAGGAAGGGAATAAGAGTGAGACAGCAAAAGTTCCAAGAAATGAATTACAGCCAGTGCAAGGAAGGAGCAAAACCAAAGTGCAATTTGAAACCGGACCCTGAAATGAATGATAAGCAAGTGGACTTTGCTTGAGCATAAGCTGATGTGATTGCAGAAGCAAACGCTCCAGTTATTAAGTTTAAAGTCTGATCACAGAAAGACACTCATCTTAATGAACTGTAGCAAATATTTTTGCACAATCCTATCAGAAATAGACAAAAATAAAGAACTTTAATACTGAAGAAGACAAATATAGCCTACAAGAGAAATATTGTGCTAAATGTGTGTGCTACCTCATAACATATCAGACCAATAAACATATAAACTGCAAAAACAACGAGCAGTCCATGGGTTTTTTACCCACGAAAGCTTATGCCCAAATAAATCCGTTAGTCTTTAAGGTGCCACCGGACTCCTTGTTGTTTTTGTGGATGCAGACTAACACGGCTACCCCTCTGACACTTCTAAAAACTGCAAGTTTACATGTCAAAGTTTCTTTAGTATAAACATAGCAAAAAGTCAGGGAAAATTGTGGCTAAGCAACAGGGTTACTGATTCTGATTGACTGAAAGCCATGAATATTTAATTGCTATTTCATAACAGCAGCATTTCTCCATTTTGGTGTTAAAACCCAGATTTTTTTAATCTCATTTTTAATTTGAATCAGACAACCAACACAAAATGGTAGCAAAAAGATAAGCTTCAGGGGCAGTATAGTAGCAGCACAGACATCTAGGTGTGTTCAGAAGCAATAATTAATATTTATGAAGCGGTAAAAGTACTTCCACCTTTGGGTAAAGAAGTAAAGGGATACCTTTTCTTTTACATACTAACAACACTTTACAAATTTCTCAAAGATGTTTACAGACCCAACTGATTGTGTAAAGTAAATAAAGACAAAATTTCAACTAAATGGTGAGACCAGCACTTATTGTTAATTGTAGAAGCTAGCATACTGCCATTCTGTACACTGTGTTAAAGGCAACATGAGCTGGAACAAACATTGGATTTGTGCTTGTTTACTTCTTTAAAATGTATAAAGAAGGCCCAAAGTTTTTTCTGCTTTGTGGGTTGGTGTTTTATATACACACGTACATACAAGAAAAACAGGGTAAACAAGAGCTGAATTTCTAATGGAAAAAAAATTGGACATGAAAAGCAAAACCCTTCTCCATAGACCTTTCAGGCCTTCGTTATGCTGTACTTCACAAAGAAGCAAAAAGCATAAACCTACTTCCCCCTTACTGTAAGGTCACCATTAAAGCTTTGGTGAGCTATGACTCATTGAAAGGTGTTCTCACAAAACATAGCAGCACAAGGGCTACATTAGCAAAATGCCAAGACCATGCCATGTACTTTATGTTTGTCATCCATAGCCTGAAGCTTGGGGGAGAATCAGTAGGACAAAATTTTTAAAAACTGGATGTCAATTTGTGCATTGGGAAAAATGCACGTGCAACTCTTCTGGGTGAACAAAATGGATTATTCTGTATACAAATAGGTTCTTGGCAAACAGTTTGAACATGCAATTGCCATATCGGTGTATACAAATGAGGGTGCATGCATGCACACATTTTCTCACATGCAGGTGGAACTCCCATTTTTTGAAAAAAATCTTATTTAAATGGTTTCTTCATCATCGTCATCATGTTCCTATTACACCTCTGGCGTTTAGGGCAGTGACAAAGCTCCCCTACTCCTGTCTGTTTCTGGCAAGTCTTTCAATGGTTCCGCAGCTGTGCCCCAGGTTTTTCAGCTCGGCTTCCACAGCTCTTCGCTCTTTTGGTTGGCCTCATTTTCGCTTGCCTTCAGGTGTCCATCTTATTGCTACTCTGGTGATGGAATCAGTTTCCATCCAAAGCACATGACCGATCCATCTCTAACGCCTCCTAGATTGCAATGATGGTGCTCAGATCCTCTTGGCTGCACTGTGCCAATAGATCTTGGTTTGAGATTGTTCTGGGCCAAAAGATACGAAGGATTTTTCTGAGGCCGGTTGTATGGAATGAAGACAGTTTGGACATGTCATACTTTCTCATTCCCCAGCATTCTGCACTATAAAGTAGTGTTGAAAGTACGCAGCTCTGCTAAATCTTGAGTTTGGTTTTGGTGTTGTATTTTGAGGATTTCCAGACTGCATTTAGGCTGCTGAAGGTGTTCCTGGCTTTACTGATTTTGTTCTGGATGCCCTGGCTTGTTCCTCCATCCTGGCTGATGGTGCTGCCCAAGTATGTGAAGGTTTCTACATTGGTGAAACATTTCATACATTTCAACATAATTTTCTATCCGTACTTGCGATGGTGAGGCAATATTAAAGGTCATGATATCTGTCTTATTGCGGTTGATTTTCAGTCCAATTTGCTGGCTGAATACGTTGAGTCGAGTTGTTTTTTCTTGTATATGGTGTTGGGTATGTGATAGAAGAGCAACATCATCTGTGAAGTCCAGGTCTTCAAGGGATGAGAAGAATGTCCATTTAATGCTTAAATTAAATGGTTTACTTAGTGTTAAAGAGAGGAAATATAAGCAGACTATAAGCTCATTGGGTCAGGAACTGTTTCCTATTCTGTGTTTCTACAATGCCACCCACAATGGGGCCCTGATTTCAATTTGGGCCTATAGGTGCTACCGGCATACAAAGAATATAGAATAATATGAGACAGTTCATTACAATAACCTGAGACACAGAACTCATTCATTCAAACAATAGCTTGATTTTGTTTGGCAAATAAAACTGCCATTATGAAACTATTATGGATAATATTAATCAACACTCTTTCTGTTTTTGGTATAGGTCTATTTTCTTTAGCTAAGACTGTCAAGTTGTATGAAGGTGCCATGTGTTACTTACAGCATTCCTTACAGCTAGTGGCAAAATGAAATAATAATTGTATCGCATTCTGGCAAAAGCAGCATTACTTGAAAATCTTCTCAAAGGCCATCTGTCATCTCTGCAGATAAAGAAAAGACTTGACATTATAGACCTGTAGTACTTAGCACTGCTAGTAAAAAGTATCAAGCAGTTTGTATTCCTTTTCATTTTCCCACCCGTAACAATATTGGTTAAACAAGGAAAAACTGAAGTCTAAAAAGTGATGTGCCATACTCATTTTAGAAAATGTACAACAGATCCTATTGTCGATGAAAAGGGAGCATACATTTCTGTTCTAATGGGGAACAGTGAAGCCTGTGTTGTCAGTCAGTGGAAGCAGACTCCTCCTGTACCTGTAACATTGTCAAGAGAAGTGAATGGTCTATTGGTGTATCCTATGCATCACAGAAAAAACCATGATGCAGACACAAGTTTTAGAAATAAAACACCCGAAAGTGTTCACCACCAGTAGGAAGTGACAAGCTATATTACTGTTTGTCTGTTGTGTCAGGAGCCAAAACATGCTGAGATTCTGTCTCTCTTTGTAGTCATAATATAATTGTACATATTTATGCACTCAAATAATCTTGACTATTAATGATGCCTTATATACTGAAAGATCATTGCTATTATATGGAAAATACTCTTTTCAGTGAAGCTGAATAAATTAATTCCTTTTGCAAGCAATGTCAGCTAGTTTTAGGAAATCTTAATTGGAACTTGGGATACATGTAAGTATAGATAATTACTTTTGTACAGTGAAACTTGCTGTTCCTGTAGTTGAAGATAATATGGGCTACAGTACCATGAATACCTCTCCTGGTCTGGCAAAATGCCTTAGATAATATTATAAAGAAAATTAATAAGAAATGGATTAGTGATGGTTCTTAGTTACATGTAAATCAGTTGTGACTTCAGGGTCACTGATGTCTTGCTAAAAATTATACGGTCTCTCTCTCTCGCTCTCTGTGTAAATCTTCAGTCAGAAAATCCAGTTAGCTGAAGTAAATGATCTAGTGTGCAATGTAAAAACAGCTTTAATAAACAAAGACGCTGAATAGTGGAACATTACTTAGGGCAGTGTTTAAGTATTTCCAGTAATAAAAAGAATCCTCTTATTTCTTCTTTAAACAGCGCTGAATAGATATTAGTATCTTGGTGTGCTGCTTTAAAAGACAGAACAATCAATTTTCAGCATATGTGATTAGTAATAAAATGTTTTCTTCAAGACAAAGGGCACTGAATTTCAGAAACAAAAATAAACTAGCAAAATTCTATGAACATAGTTTATGCCTAATCTCTCAACCTTCTAGTGAATGTTTCAGACAGTCTCTACTACTCAAAAACAAATAACCAAAATCAAGGATGACTAATTTGCACTTACTCATATGCAAATAAATATCTGCCCTTTTGATTTTGTTCTTCTCAGTGAGAGAGGAGCCAGGTGGCAGCTAGGGTGACCAGATGTCCCTATTTTATAGGGAAAATCCCGATATTTGGGGCTTTGTCTTATATAGGTGCTTATTACCCCACACCCCCTGTCCCAATTTTTCACCCTTGCTATCTGGTCACCCTAGTGGCAGCAGATCTGCTTCTAGGTTCTCATCAAAGGGTAGTTAATCTTCAGAAAGGCAAATCTGATTGGATGTAGAGATGGGTATTTGACATCATACATGTTACTCCTGGGGGAATTCTGCACCACTATACACAGGCAAAATTCATGTCCCTCACAGAATATTTTTTTCTCCGCAGAAAATACATTCTGCCGGAGAGACACTGCAGTTACACCTTTTACCCACGAGGGGCTGCAGTGGTGCCAGAACAGAAGTAGCTGCTTCCGCTCAGGAGCAGCCAGCTGCAGAGAGGGGAGAAGGAGGAGGAGAAGCTGTGTTACTCATAGTGCCCTGCCTGTGGGGCCAGGTGAGGAGGCATGGGATATAGGGGGGATGGACAGCATGGGACACATGGCGCTTCTGGGGGTGTGTTTCACAGACTGGGGTTCAGAAGGGCTAGCAGGGAACAGACTGAGATGGGGGCTGAATGAAAGTGGGGGTGCATGGACACATGGGAACCGGGGGGTGGATGAGTGAGGGTGCAAGGACACATGGGGATGGAGGACTGGGTCCATGAGTGGGGGTGAAGGGACACATGGGGATTGGAGGGGTGCAGGGTCATATGGGGACAGGCGCAGATGTTCCTGATGGAATGAGAGAGGCTAGGGGTCAGCCAGGGTCTGCATGGGGGAGGCTCACCAACTCCCTAACAATCCCCCACCCCCCCCCAAAAAACTGTTCCATACTTCTCTCACCCACACCCGACAACCCTCCAGGTTCACTCCCAGGCTTCTTCCAGCAATCACTTCCCTCTCCCTCAGCTCGTCTGCTACCCCTGACTCCCCCAAGCCTTTGCACTGCGTCTGAGGGGTGTGGGAAATAAGTTTCTGTGTTGTAGTTTAAATCAATTATTACTCAAAGTTCTGTATGAATATGCCTCGTAAGGAATCTATTTGTCAAAAAACATTTCTTGAATCTTTTTTGTCGTCTGTATTGTTACAGACATACTTGCTGACAGGTATTTTAAAATAAATTACCTAAATAATTGAAACTGTCATGATTATATTGTGTTATTTTGACAATTAAAATATGCAGAATTTTGGAGAATTTTAAAATATTGTGCACAGAATTTTTAATTTTTTTGGCACAGAATTCCCGCAGGAGTAACATGCATGTGATATCAGACTCCCTTTACCCATCAGAATCAGTGCAACTAATCATGAGAAAAAATAACAACCAGACTATTTTGTCTGATATTCTCCAAAGGGAACACTTATGTACTGATTATGACGGTATTTCTTTTATAAAGGGATCAGCACTGTTGCTTTTTCTGGCAAATTTATCAACGTAGGTGATCACTATCACCTTCAGTGTACTCCTAGAAAGTATCCAGACAAGATCTTTGTGCTAACACTTTTGAAAAGTAAGAAGTGACAAATTTTATGTAAAGAGGTTAGCAAAACACTGTGAAGTCAGGAGAGTTACACAACGGATATATTTGGTCTACTTCAGTCAAAAGGGACACAGTCAGTTAAGATTCCAAAAAGCAAGCAAAATGTACCTTCCCCTAAAAAGCATTAAGCAAGGTAAACGATTGTTATTTAGTAAAATATAGCACCATATGCATGCTAGGTACTCTACAGACAAAGTCCCTGCCCCAGAGAGCTTCCAACCCAAGGAGCCCCACTGACTTCACTTTGATTCTGCCTGCACAGTTCGCAATGCATTACTGGGGTCTAAGTGGACACAACCTATAAATGAGATCTGGGGGAAGGATGTAAAGAAAAGAAAAAAAAAACAAGTGACAGAGCAGCTGTGTCTAGCAGATATGTTGGTTTCACTTTTTTTAAAATGTACTTTTTCAATTTATCATCTATTTATGTAACACTTTGCTGAGGAGTAGGATTTGCAGGCATCCAAACAAACTGTATCCCTTTAAAATCCTCAAGATTTTTTTTTTAATTTCTGAACTTGTCATAGACTATGAAAATTTAAAAAGAAAACAAACTTACCTCAGTCTTTGTTGTGCTGAAAGTGTTGAAAACATAGTCCATCTTCCAGTTCAGCTTCCTCCAACATAGCTAGCTCACTGCCATTTCACTTTCTTGAAAATATCTTTCATAGTGTTGCTATAGCTGTCTTGGTCCCAGGATACGAGAGAGACAATTTGGGTGGGGTAATATCTTTTACTTGACCAAATGCTGTTGGTGGAAAGGACAAGCTTGCATGCGGTACAGAGCTCTTCCTCAAGTCATTCCCTTGTCAGCCTTTGGGGGACCATCAGTATTCAGGATGGCAGGCAGACACAGATGATCCCCCAAGGTCTCACAAGGCAAGGACTGTGCCACTTACATGCTTGTCCTTTCCACCAATAGCAGTTAGTGCAATAAAATATTACCTCACCCACCTGGTCTCTCTAATATCTTTTACAGTACCTTCACTTTCCAGATCTTCACTCTGATGCATACAGTTGGTATTTGTTTAACAGCTTGCCCCTTATTGGTTACATAGTTACACATATGTTCTTGGTTCAGGTCCCAAGCTCCTCCACTCTACCCTAGCATTTAAAGAACATCATCATAACTATTCTCTCTATGTATTCACCAAGGAAATATTTCTCTCCTCCATCCCACACATATCTCAAACAGATTACTTAAGTACAGAAGAGTCAACCATCCACCCTCTACTCTCCTGTCATGCTAACTTTGAAAACACTGAACAGAATCAGGAGCCTTTTGATGGGAAAAGTTGCCGAGTACTTAAGGGACTAGTCTAGGACTTCCCTGCTCTATTACAAACTTTCTATGTGATCCTGGGCAAGTCACTTAGTTTCTCTGTGCCTCAGTCCCCCATCTGTAAAAGTGGGATTGTAGAGGTGTTGTGAAGACAAAGACATTAAAGATAGTGATGCACTCAGATACTATAGTCATAGGGACCATATAAGTACCTACAAAACAAATGTGGTAGTATATGATTCAGACTACCAAGAGCTAATCTAGCTGATTGTGCTACAATAACACATGCAAGGAAACATTTGCCCAATTCCCTGTGCATCTTTAAATAACTTAATAACCTAAGAATGAATTCTCCATCATCTCATTTTCTGCATCAGCTGAGACCTAAAACTATACGATTTTATAAACAGAGAAATGTAAACCTCAGATAAGATAAAACAACACAAAGCACATTTGCCCTCCCAAATGATCAGAGTTATGTATCAAAAATAGACATTATGATAGGATCCTACCCCAAACTGAGCAAAGTAAAACAACCCCTGACAGCACCCCACACGACAAAATGGAAAACAAACGCAAGGCAGAATTTCCAGTGTTTTATCCAACATGATTTTATAATTCAGACAACTGACTGGTCCACAAAAGAACAAGCTAGAATAATGGTCTGAGGACATCTATTATTACAAGCAGTTACACTCAGTCATAGAAAGAGTCATAAACTAAGCAAGGACTCCATTGCAAGCCCACTCCACCTTAAAAAAAAACAACAAAAAACAAAAAAATCTCTAGGATTAATTTATGAACATTTTTACAAAATAATAACAGCATCTACATAGGCATTTTGGAGTCTTTCCCATTGTTCTCCTCCTCCTTGCATTTTTATAAATGTTATTAATGGTTATTAAACCACTAATTTACTTGGAATTTACTTGAGACTAGTTTGGAAACCTAGCAATTATACCACACCAGTGAACACTGTAATTTGTGCAAGCACCAGGTCTTTTGCACTTTAGAGGCCTGTGAAGTGCTGAATACCTTATCTTATACCTTCAGCTCCCATTCATTTAAGTAGGAACTGAGGGTGTTCAGCATGTTGCCCTGCTGAAATAGCATACTCAGGCCCAGGAGCAGAAGGGGGCAGTGTTTTAGTTAAATGAAACCCCATGACTGATAAAGGAGTGGCACTGCTAGGATCCAAAGCTCCCTGTCTTAAAATAGGGAATAATGGGAGGGAGAAACTACTACAGCTTTGAAGAGAAGTCTCCTCAGGTAAAAAACACCTGTAACAATTTTTTTGTTTGTGGACAAAAACGGAGTGGTTTTTGCCTGGTAAACAAACTCCACATATGCACACATACATATGCAAAAGCCATCCATGCTCTTGAGTTTAGAAGGAATTTAATTAAAAACAGGAGAAATGGATTGTGCTGGTAGTTTTGTTGTAGCAGTACTACACTCGGTCTATGCCAGAGATCTAAGATGACTCTTGGTTGCCAGGCTGGCAGCATAACAAGGGCAGCATGCAAGATCATAGGGAGAGAGCTAGCTTCTGTCATTCTACTAGTTGCACTCGCTGGCCAATCAAGGAGTGCCACTGACAAGCTCCGAAGTCATAGCTACAGTACTGGGGGCTTGTTTGCAGGGATTAGCGAGGATTAGAGAGGTTTAAAAAAACCAAAAACCTTTTCTAAAAGCAAACAGCTTGCAGCAGCTCTAATTACAAAGGCATGACAGAGAGGGTGAGGATCAGCCATAAATCCTTTCATATCCTGAGAAACTTGTTCATTTTTATATAAACTGTTGCTTGTTAGGTAAAAAGAAGAGTGGTTTTTGTTTGTTTTTAAAATTAGCACAGTATTTAGGAGGCATCCATCAACATGGTACAGTACCATGGAATACTTTCCAAGGTGTAAATACAGCAGAAAACACACTTCCCCTGAAAAGGAGTGTATAGTCCAAGACATTCACCTACATTCCCATGTGGCACAAGTTATCTATCTACAACCAGGTACTTATGTGCTGTCCCATCCCCCTTGAAAAAAACATTCTGGTACATGAGATGGCTAAACTTGAGGTGTCAACAGATTATAAAACAGGAGAGTTCACTTAGTTGTATCCGACATCTGATTTTCTACACTGCATTTTCAGGATGAGACTTGAAAGTAGAAGCAAAACCAAACCAAACCAAACACCCTCCAAAACACGCCAGTGGCTTCTTTAGGTCCAAAATGATCTTAGTGGGAGCCGTGTATGTGCATTCAAGGACAGATTTTGGCTGAAACACGCTAAAAGCTATCAAAAGATTTCCAATCTAAAAATTCTAAATTGCTCAGGCACTTATACAGAATATCTTGCAGACCATACCACTGACATTAATGTCCACTCTTTGTGGCAGGGGCCATCTTTTTGTTCTGTGTTAGTACAGTGCTAGCATAACACGGTCCTGGTCCATGATTAGGGCTCCTAGCTACTACACTACTAAATGTAACAATAATAATATTGGACAAGTGTTTTTACATGGAAATCTGTAAGAAGTCTAGATGACAAAAGACATAATCACAAATTTGTGCCTCTGCAACATGTAGTATTTGTATTTTCCCTATTATATGGTTATGATACATTCTAGCAATATTTTTGTGGTCTCAGAATACTACATTATCAGGTTGTATTAATTTGAAATTATTAATAGAGAGAATATTGATAATTAATGGTTACATGCATTCAGCTACACTCTATTAACCTAACTTTAATAAAATGGCATTTCTGTACCATTAACACAACAAGTGATTGTGCAATCTACAGTCTAATCAGAAAAAAATATCTAAATGCAAATAAGAAGAACTTTCCTGAATTTATTTAAAAGAAAAGAGATTTGTGCCTAGCCTAACTAGACACTAGAGGTCTCTCTTACGCCATCATTGGTTCTCATTTCATTGGTAGAACTGAGAGGTGAACCTGATTTTGGGTGAAGGCTCAGACTGAAACATCACAATGCAGCATCACCATGTCACCATATACAATAATTACATAGGCTTTATAGAGCACTGTATACCATTGAAGCATTGTACAAACATTAACAAAAATAGTAATATCATTTGAGCTTCATAGCAGTCTCCCAATCAGTGCACTCTAACAAAATGCCCTCATCTCAGATCATATTGTACAGTGTAAGAGAAGGTGCACTCACCCAATTTTGGGTTGGTCCACTAACTGAACCAGTTCCCAACATAAATTAAAGAAGCATGATGGTTGATCTAATTTATGCTGACTACAGTTTTGAATGACTATTCTGGCAGCTGGGTCATAAGAGATCCCTAACCATGCCCCCTTGCCAATCCCTGTGTGGGAAGCTGGGAGAGCTGCAAGGTGATACAGTCTCTAGGTCACAGCAGTTCTCAACCAGGGGGCTGGAAACAGGATTCAGGAGGGCTGTCAAGCAGGACCAGCCTTGGACTTCCTGGGGCCCAAGGCTAAAGCTCTGGAGCCCCATGGGGGCTGACGCCCCAGAGCCCCACTGCCTGGGCTGAAGCCGAAGCTTGAGCAACTGAACTTTGCAGGGCCCTGGACAATTGCCCTGCTTGCTACCCCATAACACTGGCCCTGGCTATTATATGCATAAAAACAGTTGTTGTGACACAGATGGGCCATGGAGTTTTTATAGCATGTTGCGTGGGGGGGAGGGGAGGGAAGGGGGCTTGGAAAGAAAAAGGTTGAGAATCCCTGTGCTCTAGGTCACCTGAGGATTCCTATCTACCTGGAGGAATCCTTCAGTATTGTCTAAGCCAGCCTTAGGACAGTTTTCAGTCCAAAGGTGCCCTATCCAGATCAGAATCTGGAGCCTTGATTGGAACTCTCAGAGTAGCTGGCTTCTCATTTGCCTGATAAACACAGGTTATGAGTCTCATCTTGTGAACATTTACTCCTGGGTAGAGGACCCACTACGATGAATAGTCCCATTAAAGTAAATGAGACTACTCACAATATACTACTTCTGCACTTACAGAAACATAAAGATGTTAATAAAATCCAACAGATGTGCATAAAAAGCAATAGGAGAAGTTCAAATGGTTTGGGAATTAGTGACTGAGTCTGATAAGTATCCATATTTAGCCAGAGATGAAATCCCATAGATGCTGCACAAGTGTCCCTCAGTACCTGATGCAAAGGACTGTTGCACCTTGGAGATACACCTTGTGATTACTGGCACATATCAGAAACACTTCTAGAGGGTGGAGTGTTACTTAGCCTTTATCCCCATTCAGAGCTAATTTGCATGTGCCTTTTACCAAGGCAGCCAGGGGAACATTTTGCATATGTAGTACTGCCAACTTCAAGAGATCAAAAATAATGGGTTGACCCCCACCACACCCCCAATAATGAAATTGGCCCATAAAATCATGATTTTTAAAAAAAATTCCAAGTAATATTTTTAGCATTTTTACTTTGTAACCTCTCTATTCCTCCACCAATATGTGTGTGTGATAATTTCAGACTGAAAAGTCAATCTTTAATGAACTAAAAAAAACACACAGCTGTCCCTGCCTGCTCAGATGAAGACTCTAGTACTTACCCTCTCCTTGCCCCTAAGATAGGGGAACTGCCATCCATTTCCTATTGGTCTTGACCCAGCAGCAACATTTTGGTCACAACCAATTTCCAAGAGTTGGCACCACCACCTTCCCCCTGATGCTCAGAGGGCACTCCCCTTCCCCACCCCCAGGCTGGGGAAGCTGCCAGCTGATCCCCTCCATGTCCTACCCCACTCACTATCCTCTACACCTCCTCAGCTCCCTACTGCATCCCCCCCTCAAACCACTAAATCTGCCTTCCTGTCCCTGCTCCTCCCCACAGTCCGTGTGTCTGTGCAGCCCCTGAACTACACTGGCAGCCGTTTTGCCTGTGGGCTGGCTTCAGCCCCTTGACACCCGTGGGCGATGATAACGACTTCAGCAAGGGCCGCTGGCTGCCCCACGCGGATGGGCTGCCGGGACAGGGCAGCCCCCGTGCTGGTTCCAGCCCCGGGGACAGTCACAGGAGACAAGGGGAAAATTCATGACTTGGCGCCTTTCCTCCTATTTTCAGGAGACAGGTTAAAAAACACCCCAAGCGGGCAGCGTTGGGACACGGCTCAGGCCTGCTGTGCGGCTGCCAGGGCAACGCCACCCCCCGCGAGCACAACTGCTGCAGGAACAGCCCCGCCCAAGGCCGCAGCGAGTCTCTGAGCTAGGACTCGCGTCTACCCCGCCCTCTTTCCCAAGCCTCCTTTTGGTCTCGCAGGCTCCTCCCCCGATGGGACAGCTTATCCAATCAAGCAAAGCGCCAGAGTGACGTTAGGACAGATGTTAGCTCCCTTTGCTTATTTGCTGTCCCTGTGGAACGCCCCGCCCTCTGGAGCGGTCTGATCTCTCCCGCCCCGCCTCCTCGAGGGTCTCTGTTCCGTTTGTTGGGTGAGCGAGGCGCGGTGCGTGCGCACCGGCCCTGGGCAAGACGGCTGCGCAGGCGCGCTGGGGAGAGGAGGCGGAGCGGCGGTGAGTTGGTTCTGGGCGCCGGGGACCGCAGCCTGTCTAGCAGCGGCGCGACTCCGGGGTGAGTGGGGCGGGGTCGCCCCGCTTCGGGGCTCCTAGCTGAGCGCACCGGGCCAGCGCCGCCTAAGCGAGATTCGGCTCGGCTGAGCCCGGCCGGCGGCGGGGGCAGCGGCGTTGGTCGCTGCGGCGGGGCGGGGCCGAGGCTACGGTAGGCCGGGCCGGCGGAGCTGTTCCGCTCGGTGCCCGGCCGCTGCTCCGCCCGTCCCGCCGGCTGCGCTGGGGGAGAGAGCCTTTCCTGGCGCTCCGCCCTGTGCAGCGCGGGCTGTCCGCATAGCGAACCCGTCTGGAAGAGCCCATGCCCTGGCTGAAGGCAGGACACAGCAGCCCCCAGTACAGCACTGAGCCGGTCCGTACAGGGGAGAGGCGCCCAGTGCCTGTCCTGTGAACTGACCCAGGCCTGGATGACTGCAGCTGTAGTGCTAGTCACTTACTCCCTGTGTGCCCTGACAGACTAATTACCTGGAGTGCAGACTGGGGGCAGGGCTACACTTGCAGATGTAGAGCACTTTGAGTTAAACCCGCCTTGGTAGAGCGCAGTAGGGAAAGCGCTGCAGTCTGTCCACACTGACAGATACAAGCGCATTGGCGTGGCCATGTCAGAAGCTCTTGCGTTGGCCACAGAGAGCAGTGCATTGTGGTAGCTATCCTAGCATTCAAGTGGCTGCAGCGTGCTTTTCAAATGGGGGAAGTGGAGTGTGACAGAGTGTTGTGCGTATGTGGGGGAGAGAGCATGTCAGCATGCTGTCTTGTAAGTTCAGACAGCAGCAGACCCTCTTCCTCCACCTCTCTCTTTCACACACATTCCACACTAATGGTTGCTTTGTCTCAGAGCAGATAAGCATGCTGCCTGTCAGAAATGGAGCTTTCAAAGGGCATATCCACATTCCTACAGTGAGTTCAAAACAATGACAAGAGGGGCCACTTGACTTGGGATTATGGGATGTTTCTGGAGCTTGATCAGAATGCCGTAATGCAACACCTCGTTCACACTGACGCCCAGGCATTTCAGCCAAGGTGCAACAAGTGTTAATCTTCTTGCCAAGGTGGAGTACCAGGAGCGCTCTAACCATGGAGTCAGAGCGCACTATGTGCCTTCCAGTGTGGATGGGTAGTGAGCTAGGGCGTCCGGGGCTGCTTTAATGTGCTCTAACTTGCAAGTGTAGCCAAGCCCTAGGACTGGGACTAGGAATCGGTTTGAAAGCCTCTCGCTGTTCTGTTTGGTCTGTGTGTGAATGGGGGTTGAGCAATACTTGACTCACCACCATAGCCCCTGTAAAATTCACCTCTAAAGATTATTACTGCTACGTTATAGCAGCGGCTGGTTCTTCTTTTGACGTTATTTTTTTTCTCTTTAAGCAGAACTCCTCCCAGAAGACCTGAATCCAGGAGTGGAAAGTTCCCCTTCCACAATGATGAATGCTGACATGGATGGTAGAAGGCCTTTATTCTTCTTAACTAATATTCTTTAGTGTAATAGCAAATTCTGCCACAAAGACTGCACTAAAGTTTATGTGGTTTATTGCAGCTGTTGAGGCTGAAAATCAGGTGGAACTGGAAGAAAAGACACGGCTTATTAATCAAGTTTTGGAACTGCAGCACACGCTCGAAGGTTAGCAGTTTGCCATCCTAGAATGTTGCAAATGTTGAGCAGCATGCACGTATTTGTAGGGAGACTCCCTGTA
The DNA here is from genome assembly GCF_965152275.1 of Natator depressus. NCBI lineage: Eukaryota > Metazoa > Chordata > Testudines > Cheloniidae > Natator > Natator depressus. The sequence continues at coordinate 51,778,379 of NC_134237.1, forward strand.
TTCTATGTTAACACTTAATCCACTGATCAAAAGGGCAATCTAAAGTACTGCTATCCATGGCCTTTATCCAAGGGAATGTTTACCGCAAAATGCAGAGTAAGATACATAAATGTGATGGACAACTACTTCATTGACACCAAACAACATATTTTTCTATGATGTAGTGTCCAGGGCCTTTGATATGCTCCCAAATCACTCAAAAGTCAAAATGGACCTGCTTCAGTAACTTTTCTTTTCGTCATAGAGTAAGTATGGTTGTGGATGAGCTTATTAATGCTTGAAGTTCTGCAAATTTCTATGGCTGCTTAGTCAACAGTAGATAAGCATGTTAGCACCTGAAAAATTAGGTGAATCACACAAAATAAATCTACAATTGAAATCTTAAACAGTCTAGAAACAGAAAAGTGAAGGATAATTAACAGAATGAGATGGTTGGGTAACAAGTTTGCCATATGATAAGACTGTCATGTTGCAAATAACTTCATTTAGAAAAAGACTGTTGGATGACTCTTATGCTACTGTGGTGTTTCATACCGCATTGTCTTGCAGTTTTACCCTATGTAAAAACTTGATTTGGGGTGTATCACATGGCTTAAGTGTGTTTAAAGACAATTTTTTTTTTAATAGATCTGTCAGCACGAGTAGATGCTGTTAAGGAAGAAAACCTGAAACTCAAATCAGAGAATCAAGTTCTTGGACAATATATAGAAAATCTCATGTCTGCATCTAGTGTTTTTCAGACAACTGACACAAAAAGCAAACGAAAGTAAGGGGTTGATTTCCAGATTACATCATTGTATTGCTGCTGCTTTTTCTGTTTTCATTGGCATAGGCTAAATGAGTTAAAATACCGTAGTTTTTGGCTTCTCTGGCTATTTGAAGATTAATGAAAATTATGGATAGTTAACTTTATCATAAACAACTGGAGCCATGAGTTTGTGTATTGTTAGCCTTTGAGCAATGTGCAAATGTAATGTAGAGACTTTATAACTAGACTTGTATATTTGTTTCAAAGATCAATAACGGCATGTCTTGTCAAAACTGGATTCAGTTTGTCAGGTTAAGCAAACATTGGACTGTCAACTACTTTGAAGATTTTAGGATAGTGTCTTGTAGCAGAATAGTACGATGTGTAAAATGGTGTTAATCTTATTTTAAATGAACACTTACTTACTTTGCACCACCTTTTCTTCAGCTCAAAAAATAATTCTCGGTATCTGTCTAGAACACCGTCATTACCCCTTCACAGATGAAAAACACATTTTAAAAAATAAATATTTTGAACAGGTTATGGATTTTCATGAACTAGCGGGGATGTGACTGTTCTCTGTAGGGTTTGAATGGCTTGCTTGTTCTTGACAAACTGAAGATAAACCCAGTTTGTAAAAGATCTTGTGGGGACTACTGAATTACGGGGATGTTAAACTATTTACAAGGTGTATGATATCTTTCACACTTCAAACCAGTTTCTTTTCCCTAATTGCCAGCAGTTTTTCTGTTCGCTAATGTCATTCAGGGAGGTGGTGTTATGCTGTCTCAAGAACTACTCAGCTTAGCATATCTGCTTTTGTAGTGGGGGCTTTGCCAGCATAGCTATATTGTTTTTTCACACCCCAATGGACATGTCTATATTGACAAATCTTTGTAGTGTAGACTTGGCCCTAGCCTCTATGTGCTACTGGAGCAGTGTGCAGGTGCCGGAAGCTAGCCTACTGTTTCAAACATCATTTGGTGCCTGATCAGTCTCCTTGTACTGATTTCTATTGCCATAGGTGGTAACTTCCAGTTCTTGCACTAATACACTTCTGTGCTATCAGGAAGGGGCAGAAATGGGTAGTGCTGGGATGGGATATTCTGGCTACATTAGTAGTTGAAATGCTGTTTCAGCACAGGTTCAAGGGGACTGATTTATGTGACCCTCAGCAACAGTTCAGTTTCCTAGTGTAGATGTGTTAAATGGTCTGCTGTTACTGGGGTTGGGCTGTAGTAAAGGTCAGCAAAGTCTTTACAAATATTTCTAGTGTACTTCAGTATTAATAGTGAAAAAGCAAAAGGTATCAGTATTGAAACTTACAGATATCTCCCAAATGTCTTTATCAAGCTAGTTGATTTGCTGTGGTTTTATGAATGTTAATGGAATTGCTTTTCAATAATGGAAATCACTTTTCCCATGTTTAAGAGGTAAAGTAAAATGTGTTATTGTCAAGGCTGCATTTCATCACTACTGTGATGGATTCTGTAAAATAAAAACAAACATGAAAATTATGTTTGGGTGAGTGGATGTAACTGTAAAGAGTTAAACCAATGTCAGACTAAGCTTCCTTGGCAGCTAAAAGAGCTAGAGTTCAGCAACACCAGAGTGGTGAGACACAAGACCACATCCATGAAAGATTGAGACTGTTCAGGCAATGGGGCCTTGGTCCCTCCCCCAACTGTTTAAAAAAAAATTACACCTGCACAGTTGTAGATGGCTGCAGGTGGGATGCCCCAAGTGAAGCTTCTAAGTCCAATATTGAGTCAGGGCCCTGTTTGTAACAAGGTTAAATTTGTAGAGTGAATGGGACCTAACCTGGCTAGGGCTTTAACCCAACTGCCTGGCCAACATAGTGGCTAGGTCTTATAAACCCCTGACAGTAATTTTAAACTCCCTTGGGGTTTATCTGTCCCCTTCATGCTTACTAAACACCCTGTGTGTACTCAAGTACTGGTAGCAAATAGGATTAATCTTTTGGCTAATTACTTAGGCAAGTGGGTGTTTGGGTATAAAACAGTGCCCATGACGCTTGTCTTTGAAAAATATATACCTTTGCTCCTTTCTCCATAACTGTCCTATGACTTAAGGGATAGCACTACACCCCCTTTACATAATAGGAAAGATCTACCATTGTCACCTGGTGCACTAGTTAGAGTTGAGCCACTTTCCTAAAATCAAGGAGTAATCTTAATCATGTTTTGTATTAATGTAAGATTGGATAGTGGTATTTTAGCCATATGTACATAGAGTAGTCATTTCAACTGTAAACATTTTGCTTCCCACTGTTGTGGCCTTTTAACTTATGAACATTTTAAAATTGTGTTGTATTTCTGATTTTACATTTAATAAAAGCTTTTGACTTGTCTCAGTTGGTTTGTCTTAGAATGGACAGTATATAGGGTTGGAATGTTTTACAGATCTAAATGTGGGAGTTAAGGCTGTTCTAAACTAATGTGAAAAAGTTCTACATAGAAATATTACTTAAACAGTAGGCATTATTAGCATTTGCTAACCACACTGAGTATATAGTATTTTTCAGTAAGTTATCACCATATAGGGCCCTGACATTGGTTGTCTCTGGGTACTAAAATTAAATTTATGGATAGCTATCCAGTGAAACTAGTCAGAAATAGAAAATTCATATTCACTACTTTCCCTCAACTTTGTTTCTCAAAGTAATTAACCTGAATAAGCTGCAAGTGCACCAGAAGAAACCTTTCTCCTGTAAATACTTTACATGGCTGTATGATGTACACAAATTATTTTGTATTCTAAACACGACATAGTGGGTACAAAAAAGGCCCAGTCTATTCCATTAACTGCAGTGGGATCAGACCCAAAACATGTCAGATTGGTGTTTAACCATAAGTTATCATGGGCCCAATGATTTGGGCATCTAAAAACCACACTAATAGAGAACCTAATCAAAACTGAAGAGTGGACACCAAGAAAGCCCTTAAAAAATCCCTTAATAATTCAGAAACATTACACTTTTAAATAAAGTATATTTTTGGATGTTTGTGCACCCTGTCTAGATTCTTAAGCTACAGACTTGAACACTACATAAGTCAACTCAGGGCTAGCGTACACTAGAAGCGCTACAATGAGGCAGCTGTGCCACTGTAGTGCGTCTGGTGAAGACGCTCTGTGCCAACAGGAGAGCACTTTCTCGTCTAAGCAGTAGCTATGCTGCACTATCCACACCAGTGTTTAGGTTCCTGTAACTTATGTTGCTCAGGGGAGTGGCTTTTCCAGAGAAGCCTAACCCTGCTTTTACAACTTTGAAACAGCTACATCTCTCTCTTCCACATGGTTAATCTCTAGATCAGGCCTTGGAACACTGGTTACCTCAACAGGAATAAAAATTGAGGTAAGGGGGGTCTGAAGTCTCTGCACTGGAGGGGGGACCTTTTCCCTCCTCTCTGTAGCCTCCCTGTTGCCACGGAAAACCTGGCCTTCCCCAGTGATTCTGTCCTTGGACAGATATGGAAGCTGTGGGAATGGGGATCCCATGCTCAGGAAGAGGCTATTAAGACTTATCACCTCTTCTCTGGCTCCCAGTCTTAGTGAGGTAGGCTTACTTTCTCTCTGCTCAACCAGCTCAGCATGGATGAGACTTTCCCCTGTTGAGCCAGTTCAATATGGATCTTGGCTGCCCACAAGCTAGAAACTTCACCCCTACCTCAGACAAATGCCTCATGGACAAGGTGGTCAAGCAATGGGGATAGTTACTGTCCTCCTACTTCCCCTTGCTGTTTTCCATTTCTGTGGGTGGGGGATAATGGGAGAAAGAAGGTCAGGGAAGGAAGAGAAAAAGATGCTGCTCCATAAAACCTCAGAAATCCACAATAATGTTTTGAAGGAAGTAGTGTTTTAGAGGATGTGGTGGGGCGGTCACCCTGCCATGCCTCGAAGGGCTTAAAACAGTTTAAGAGAGGGCTGTAGCCAGAGGAAAGCTAGGCTGATTAGGGGGAAGTAGCCACAAGTGGCCCTATAAGAGGGCTGTTAGCCAGGACAGTGGCTAACAGACAGACTCTCTCTAGCTACATAAAGAGAGGAGGACCTGGTTGCCTGGGAAGCTGAGGAGGGTACCTAGAGCAGAGCAGTTCTGGGGAAGGGCAGAGGGAGCTGGGGAGCTTCAGCCTAGCAGAGCCCCAGACTGCAGGCTAAGGTAAAGGCCCATGAAAGGGTACTAAGGCTGCAGAGGAGCAGCCCAGACCTAGACAGAGGCAGCTGGTCTGACCCCCATTGCCGATGATGGGTGGTACAGACTGCAGTCTGCCCCAGGAAGCAGGGGCTAGATGATGACTGACAGTAGCCACTGAGGCAAGGGAGGGATAGGGGGTTGTGGGTTCCCCTGAGAAGGGAGACCCAGACTGAAGGGGTACTGCCCAAGGGCAGAACCCTAATCTAGAAGGGCACCAAGGTCCGGGAGGAGCACAGGGCCAGCGGCAGGCAAGACTCCGACCAGCACAGGGCGCTCCTGGCTGAAAAGAGCTAATTCCCTGGACAACCTGCAGGACGTGCCACAACAGCAAGTTGTCGCCCCATTACAGAGGAATAAACAACACAAAGAAAATGAGAAACTTAGTTTAAAATCTTAAATCCTGTGAACGGCTTTGCTATAAAAAAAGAGCTAGAATCTGATATCCATTCAGGTTTGGAAGCAAAGTGAGTAGATTTTTTTTTTAACAGCAAAGATGAACTGCTGGAATAGTGAAGGGGGTGGTAGTGTAAGACAGAGTGCCTGCCTCATTGCTTTATGGTCAAAAATTCTAGAAGGAGTTCTGCCAAACTCAGTCTAGAAAGCCAAGATCCCACAACTGAGAATTCTGGCATAAATTCTCTTTGGCAAAAGACAAAGTTCAGTAATTTAAATAATTTCAGAAAACCTGCTTTTAAAGACCTTTGTGGTATCTCCAATGATTACAACTACATTTTGATTGATTTTTTAAGTATAAGATAGAAGCAAACAAGTTTCTCTTGCAGTATGTTGTTTATTTAGATCCTAGTGTAATTAAAAGTGTCCTGCTACTTAATGACTATAATAAAAACTCAACCCTTAAATTCTTATCTGTAAGACTAGTAAATTTCATGTTAAACATAAGAGATTATATTAAATATTTTATTTTCAAGGGGCAATGTACACTTAGCAAATATTTTGTCAACCAGCATTAGGCCATTGTGGCTTGAAACATGAGAACTATAAAAGTTTGAAAAAGTCACCTGTACACAATTTTACTTCAAGTAGATGTGAAGTCTCTGCATTCAAATGTAAAACATGCTATACTATCTATTAACCAGTGTTTCTATGAATGATACATTGTCAAATAAATTACTGTAACAAATGCCTAAAGTGAACATGTGACCACAAACATAACATTATAAAGGTAGATCATTTACAATAAAATGTGTTGCTAGCACTGAATATTTATCATACAAAAACAACTATTATATTTAGCTCTGCACAGAAAAAAAAATGACTGGCCATTTCTTTAGGACTGTGAACTGCTAGAGATGCTATATTCCACTTCAGGTGAAGTGGAAGCAGCTGATTTGTGCTAGAGCTGCAAAAATACTATCATTGCATTTACTATTCATGTTTTAAAAAATGTTTAGAGCCAAAATGACGGTCAACCAATATTAACTAATTTCTAAGAATATTAATCTTTTAAATCAGATAATCAAATTGCCATTTTACTTTTATTCTAAATTCAAAACACCATCTAACTCTTCACAGATTTTTTTTTTTTTTTTTTTTTTTTTTTTGAGGAAATTGCTAAGTTTGGGAATATCAAAGAGGCTGGACATGGAAGCAGGAGGCTATGTAGTGATAAGTCCAGTCTTTTTTTTTTTTTTTTTTTTTAAAGTCTCAGTAACTTGCATGCTGTCAGGCACACCAAAATAGCACGCCAAGTTTCTATAATCAGGAACTAAAAATACTAGTTGGAAATAACTCAGTCCTTTCGTACTCTTCTTTTGCGTACTGATTTCATTGGACCATCTCCAGACCCTGTGCTTTCATCAGCTTCTTTCATCTGGAATAGAAGATTTTGGTTTAACTTCATCAAATCGGCAATTTAAATTTAATTATGGCAATAATGAGAGGTATTTTCCTTATCCCAATCATATTGACTATGGATAAAATACTTCAACACTTGGCAAGTGTTACAAAATGCACAATGGTAAAGTCCCTTTCCTCAGCCTTAAATAATCTTTATTTCCTGTCCTACAAACAGAATATAAAAGATGAGTATAAACTGAAATTTTATCCTCAAAAGCTCTCTTACTTTTCTTGCCTAATTTACTCAGTAGTATGCAAAGAAACAACTTAATTTGCAGGGTCATGAATGCAGTGACTTCCCCTCCACCACCCGGCTTAAAGTACAGTCTCCACTCATTCTACCCACCATTTCTTACTTTGGAGATTTTAGGTACTCCACAGCTGCATTACTCAGGGAGACAAAGTAAGCTGCATGAGACTGGCCAAAACAGATGTCTGACTTAGTGTTTCCTAATTTGAAAACAGGTAATTACCGTATCAGAAGTCCTCCCAGGAGGAAACTCCTGTATGGGCCAATGTATTGCAACCCTACTTCCCTGTTACACCCAATTGCAGGCCTGTCATTTTAATTTAAAGTTCCTGAGCGATAGCACTGTCTTGGCAATGACAATCAAAAAGAAAAGGAGTACTTGTGGCACCTTAGAGACTAACCAATTTATTTGAGCATAAGCTTTCGTGAGCTACAGCTCACTTCATCGGATGCATACTGTGGAAAGTATAGAAGATCTTTTTATACACACAAAGCATGAAAAAATGGGTGTTTACCACTACAAAAGGTTTTCTCTCCCCCCACCCCACTCTCCTGCTGGTTATAGCTTATTTAAAGTGATCACTCTCCTTACAATGTGTATGATAATCAAGGTGGGCCATTTCCAGCACAAATCCAGGGTTTAACAAGAACGTCTGGGGGAGGGAGGTAGGAAAAAACAAGGGGAAATAGGTTACCTTGCATAATGACTTAGCCACTCCCAGTCTCTATTCAAGCCTAAGTTAATTGTATCCAATTTGCAAATGAATTCCAATTCAACAGTCTCTCGCTGGAGTCTGGTTTTGAAGTTTTTTGGTTGTAATATCGCAACTTTCATGTCTGTAATCGCGTGACCAGAGAGATTGAAGCGTTCTCCGACTGGTTTATGAATGTTATAATTCTTGACATCTGATTTGTGTCCATTTATTCTTTTACGTAGAGACTGTCCAGTTTGACCAATGTACATGGCAGAGGGGCATTGCTGGCACAGAGGGGCATTGCTGGCACATTGCTGGCCAATGCCCCTCTGCCATGTACATTGGTCAAACTGGACAGTCTCTACGTAAAAGAATAAATGGACACAAATCAGATGTCAAGAATTATAACATTCATAAACCAGTCGGAGAACGCTTCAATCTCTCTGGTCACGCGATTACAGACATGAAAGTTGCGATATTACAACCAAAACACTTCAAAACCAGACTCCAGCGAGAGACTGTTGAATTGGAATTCATTTGCAAATTGGATACAATTAACTTAGGCTTGAATAGAGACTGGGAGTGGCTAAGTCATTATGCAAGGTAACCTATTTCCCCTTGTTTTTTCCTACCCCCTCCCCCAGACGTTCTTGTTAAACCCTGGATTTGTGCTGGAAATGGCCCAACTTGATTATCATACACATTGTAAGGAGAGCGATCACTTTAGATAAGCTATTACCAGCAGGAGAGTGGGGTGGGGGGAGAGAAAACCTTTTGTAGTGGTAGACACCCATTTTTTCATGTTTTGTGTGTATAAAAAGATCTTTTCTACTTTCCATAGTATGCATCCGATGAAGTGAGCTGTAGCTCACGAAAGCTTATGCTCAAATAAATTGGTTACTCCTTTTCTTTTTGCGAATACAGACTAACACGGCTGTTACTCTGAAAAATGACAATCAACTGTGTGAGAAATCTGTGAATTCGATATTAACAGCTAGTCATAATTATAAAAATGCTTGCATATTCTGGTAATAACTAGATAAGATATGCAGAAAAATAAGAAAGTCAAATATTTTTTAAAGTCTTCCAAAATGAGGCATTAAGAGATTTGCTGCCTGCCAAAGCATCCAACACTTTTTCAAAACTGCTAGAAGAGTGGTTAGCTATACAAAACTTTTTGTTCTTCTTCTTTCAGTCTCCCTGGCACAAACCCTGTCAACACCACCAAGTTCTACAGAAAGTTAGAAGTTTTAAAAATAATATCACATTAGCCAAACTCAACGGAGGAAAGAGTTCCTTTTCCAAAACACAGCAGGCTGCTTCCGAACACATCATTTACAAAGCTGCTGGATGTAGCAGGGGAAGCTGTAACCACAGATTTTACAAGCCTATACAATTCTTATGCCTGAAATAATAAAATACATTATTAAACTAAATATAAATAGAGAAAACATCCAAATTAGTACATGGGTGGGGGTCTGGTTTTTACATAAGAATGGCCATACTGGGTCAGATCAAAGGTCCATCCAGCCCAGTAACCCGTCTACCGACAGTGGCCAATGCCAGGTGCCCCAGAGGGAGTGAACCTAACAGGTAATGATCAGGTGATCTCTCTCCTGCCATCCATCTCCACCCTCTGACAAACAGAGGCTAGGGACACCATTCCTTACCCATCCTGGCTAATAGCCATTAATGGACTTAGCCCCCATGAATTTATCCATTTCTCTTTTATGGATAAATTGGAGGGGGAGAGAAGAATGTGGTCACTATATTCCCTGTAAAACATATTTCTGTGAAACAATCAATCAAATTCCTGCTTTTTCCCACTGTGCTTATTTCCAAATCTTATTTGCAGTTCTAGAGTACCTTACCTCATCCTCAGAACCACATTTATTTGATTTGTCGCCTTCTTCTTCCTGACTTCCTTCTGCAGCTTCATTCTCCTCTTCATCATTTTTATCTTCACCTTCACCCTCACCTTCACCTTCTAGAGCAGAGATTAACACAATGACTCAGTAGATGGACTATTTTATGCAAAGATAAGTGAGAAAACCAAAGACACTGCTAAAGCAAAATATAAACAAAATAGACAATTTCAAATTTTAACACGGACCATTTTATATGCAACTGTTCAAACTAACATAAACCCCTGATACCAGGGGTAGAGATTTCTTAACATCAACTAGAGTAAGATCCATTGTCAAATTTTAGTACTCAATTTTGACAATTTCAACCTAGCCTCTTTTTATGCCAGCAATTCATGTATTTAGACATTCAAGCAACATTTACTGCAACTGCAAACAACTGTTGACACAAAAAGGAGGAATCTACTCCTTACTCTCTAACTATTTTAGCAAATGGAATTTTAGTCCAAAACAGAGATTCGATGGTTCATGAGACAGACAATGGAATTATGGGCTATTATACACAGTATCATTAAACAGTTACCACCCATACTTGATGGGTTTCCCAAACCCTCTATTCTGGCCTTCAAATAACCTCAACCTCATAATCAGAAGCAAGCTTCCACCAGACCAGGGCACACCAACACAAAGCAGCAGCAGACCTTGTCGTAACAGATGCAAAACCTGCAGACATACCTCCACTGCAACGATGATCGATGCCCCCCACAACACACCTTTCAAGATCGATAGGGCCTACTCATTCTTATCACATATGGTGTACATCCAGTGCACAAATGCTCCAACTACAGTTATGTGGGTGAAAAAGACAGTTATCTTTTCCATAACTGGTGTTCGAGATGTGTTGCTCATGTCTATTCCACAATAGGTGTGCGTGCACACCACGTGCACCGGTGCTAGAAGTTTTTCCCCTAGCAGTACCCATAGGGGGGAGCGCCCTCCGCGATCCCTGGAGTGACATCTGCCTGGCACGGTATAAGGGGAGCTGCGCACTCCCCCGACCCTCGGTTCCTTCTTGCCAGACAACTCCGACAGAGTTCGCAGGGCCAAAGTGATTGCAACCAGGAAGGCCACCTTCCACGAGAGGTGAGACCAGGAGCACATGGCCAGTGGTTCAAACGGGGGCCCCGTGAGATAAGCCAACACCAGGTTTAGGTCCCACTGCGGGACCGGGGGTCTAGAATACGGAAAAAGACAGTCCAAACCCTTAAGGAACCGGCCAGTCATAGCATGGGAAAATACCGTGTGCCCTTGCACCGGTGGATGGAAGACCGATATGGCTGCCAGGTGCACCTTGACTGATGAGGGTACCAGGCCCTGGGCCCTCAGGTGGAGGAGGTAATCAAGGATAAGCTGGATCAGGGCGGTCACCAGGGAGACACCCTGGTCTGCCACCCACCTAGAAAACCGGAACCACTTCGCCAAATAAGCATGGCGAGTAGAGGGCAGTCTACTTTTGAGGAGGATGCGCTGAACCTGCTCTGAGCACGTCCTTTCCTCTCCACCTAACCACTGAGCGGCCATGCCGCGAGGTGAAGAGCTGCCAGGTTGGGGTGGAGGAGGCGGCCCTTGTCCTGAGAGAGCAGGTCCGGGCGGAGCGGCAACAGCTACGGCGGATCTACCGCCAGACCTGTGAGGGTCCTGTACCAATGCTGCCTGGGCCACGCCGGGGTAATCAGGAGGACCCGGGCCTTGTCCATCTCTATCTTCTCCAGGACCCTGCTGATTAGAGAGAGAATGGGGGGAAAGGCGTAGCGAAGCCAGCCTGACCAGGACAGGAGAAAGGCATTGGAGATAGCACCCCTCCCCAGGCCTCTCCAGAGCAGACCCAGGCACGTCGCCGGTTCTGCCAAGTCGCGAACAGGTCCACCTGAGGCGTTTCCCACCTTTGGAAGAGCTGGTGGGCCACTTCCGGGTGGAGGAACCGCTCGTGGTGCAAGGAAAAGTCCCTGCTCAAGCAATCCGCCCTCTTGTTCTGGGGGCCCAGTAGGTGGAAGGCCTTCAGGTAGATGTTGTGGGCTATACAGAAGTCCCACAGCCTAAGGGCTTCGCGGCAGAGGGCAGAGGATTGGGCCCCACCTTGCCCGTTGACATAGAACATTGAGGCCATGTTGTCCATGAGGACCCTGACTACCTTGCCCTCCAGGTGCGAGCTGAAGGCCATACCTGCCAGCCGCACCGCCCTGAGCTCCTTGATGTTTATCTGCAAGGTCAGATCTCGAGTCAGACCCAAGGCTTTTCGTTGGAAGTTCCCCACATGGGCCCCCCAACCCAGGTCTGACACCAGCTCCAACAACGGGGCCCTGTCCCTGATCGGGACCCCTTGGAGCATGTTGTTTGGGGTGGACCACTACCATAGGGAGGTGATCAGAGTCTGGCAGGGTGAGGACCTTGTCCATACTGTCCGTAGCCTGGGAGAACTTCAAGGCCAACCAGAGCAGGACGAGCCTCATCCTGAGTCTGGCATAACGGACCACATACGTGCACACCGACATGTGACCCAAGAGTTGTAGGCAAACCCTGGCTGTTGTCACCGGGAACCTTGTGACCGAGTCGATGAGACCTTTCAGGGTCTCGAATCTGTCTGGCGGGAGAGATGCCCTGGCCGACACTGCGTCCAGGAGTGCCCCAATAAACTCTATGCATTGGACCGGGACTAATGTGGACTTGGTGTTGTTTACCAACAGGCCCAAGGTGGTGCATGTGGACAGGAGGAGCGCCATGTGATCCCTCACCTGCAATCGAGAGGTGCCCTTGACAAGCCAATCATCCAGATAGGGAAATATCTGGACCCCCCGCCATCTGAGGTAGGCCGCTACCATTGACATGCATTTTGTAAACACCTTGGGGGCAGTGGACAGACCAAACAGGAGGACCGTGAATTGGTAAGGATTCTGTCCCACCTGAAACAGAGGAAGGGCCTGTGCCACTCGAATATGTGGATGTGGAAGTACACATCCTGTAGATTGAGGGCAGCATACCAGTTCTCAGGATCCAGGGAGGGGATGATGGAGGCCAGGGATACCATGTGGAACTTGAGCTTCACCATGTACCGGTTCAGATCTCAGAGGTCCAGGATGGGCCTGAGCTCCCCTTTGGTCTTCAGGATAAGGAAATAACGGGAGTAATACCCCTTGCCCATGAACTCCTCAGGCACTGCCTCTATTGCTCCTAGACCTAGGAGCCACCCCACCTCTTGCTCGAGCAGAGCTTCGTGTGAGGGGTCCCCCAAGGGAGATGGGGGGAAGGACATAAACTGGAGGGCATAATCCCAGGAGATGGTGTTGAGGACCCATTGGTCCGAGGTTAGCCGCAACCATTCTGGGAGGAAAGCACACAACCGGTTGGAGAAGGGAAGCTTTACTGGGGGCGGATCCCGGATGAGGACTGGTGGGGTGCCCCTGAGCGTCCCATCAAAAACACCTTTTTCCCACCTGCTTGCCCTTGGAGGACTCAGGCTGGGGGGCAGGCCAAAACTGCCTCGGAGGGCGTCTCTTATAGTCCCACTGCTTCTTATGGGCGGCCTCATACTTCGGGAGGGCGGCTGGGCAGGAGTCTGCCGCGGCTTGAACTTTGGGCCTCTATGTCCCGGCTCCGGCAAAACCTGAGTCTGGAGGGTCGTGCGGAAGTCTTTCATGCCATGAAGCCTTGTATCTGTTTCCTCCACAAACAGAGCTTTCTCATCAAACGGGAAATCCTGCATGGAAGACTGCGCCTCACTGGACAGCCCAGAGAGCAGGAGCTATGACGGCTGTGTCTGCAGCATCCGAGGCTGCCTGCAGTGATGCCCTAGCGGTCGTTACCCCTTCCTCCGCTAGCACCTTGAACTCCTTCCTATTGCGCTCCTGGAGGGAGTCCTCAAACTTGGGCAGGGAGCCCCACGGATTGAATTTGTACCGGCCCAGGAGAGCCTGATGGTTTGCCACTCGTAACTGGAAGCTCAAAGATGAATAAATTTTCCTTCCAAAAGGGTCCAGTCTCTGAGAGTCTTTGTTCTTTGGGTCAGGGCTGGCTGACCCTGCCTTTCCCTGTGGTTGACCGACTTGATCACCAGGGAGTTGGGCACCAGGTGGGTATACATGCCCCTTAGCGGGTACAAAGTACTTGCATTCTGCCTTTTTCTTGAGGACAAGCGGTGCCGCGAGTCCCAGCTGGACGGAATCCAGCCAGACAGTCTGGTCGGCATTGAGGGCGATTCACCTACACTCTGCTCTGAGCGATTGCTGGGTGGTGATCAGCGTCGGGAACATTCCCTCAACCGAGACTGGTACCAGGCTGGAGGCGACTGCAGAGATCTCAGTGGCGGCTTGCCTCTGGAGCACAGGGCTGACATTGGTGGACATAATGTCCCGGATGGGACTGGGCTTGGAGGGCTTCAGGCATGGATGGCATCTGGAGAGCCCTGTTCCGAAGGGGCTGGGCTACTCCACTCAATGTGAGTCAGAGGCCTGGAGCCCGGTGGGGATCAAGGACTGCCTGACATGGGCCTAACCTCTGTCCCAGACTTCCCTCCACGCTGCTGCAAAAAGGGAGTCTTTCTGGCCCTCTTGGCGTGCCCCGTGGATGGGAAGCAGTGCCGACTGGTCAATGGCACCGGAGGGTCGCCACGTATCGACGCTGCGGTGCCGCATACCAGTTTGAAGCGGCATGCCAGGGTCAGGGTCAGTGCTGACTCCATCAAGATGGCCTGGAGCCCAATGTCCCTTTCTCTTTTGGTCCGAGGCTTAAACGACTTGCAAATCTTGCACCTTTCACTGATATGGGTTTCTCCCATGCAGCGCAAACAGTCTGCGTGCAGGTCACTTCTTGGCATAAAACGAGTACAAGAGCCGCACAACTTAAACCCTGGAGCACGGGGCATGCCCCGGTCCAGGCTCACTGACGAACTAAACTAACTACAGGTACTAACGCTGAATGAACAAGCAGTTCTGGGGATGAGCTACAGCTGGAGCAGAGCAGTTCCGACGCACCTTCACTGGCAGCAAGAAGGAACTGAGGGTGGGGGGAGCACGCAGCTTCCCATATACCGTGCCAGGCAGGCGCCACTCCAGGGGTCGCGGGTGACGCTCCCCCCTACGGGTACTGCTAGAGGAAAAACTTCTGTCACCGGTGCACATGGCAAGCATGCACACCTATTGTGGAATACACATGAGCAATCACTCGAAGAAGAATAAGATGATTACTACACTATCAAATTAACTCACACAGAAAAATGATAAAAAAAAGTAACTACCATCACCCTTGAGCAAACACACTTCACAAAATTATCACTCTGTATCTGACCTCTCAGTCCTCATTCTCAAAGGAAACCTGCAGAACACCTCCAAAAGATGGGCCTGGGAAATAAAATTGGTACCTCTTCTAGATATAGACTATAATGTGGATAGAATGCTGGCTAGATCATCGGGCTCAAAGGTTAGTGATCAATGGCTCCATGTCTAGTTGGCAGCCGGTATCAAGCGGAGGGCCCCAAGGGTCGGTCCTGGGACCGGTTTTGTTCAATATCTTCATTAATGATCTGGAGGATGGCATGGGCTGCACCCTCAGTAAGTTTGCAGATGACACTAAACTGGGACGAGTGGTAGATACGCTGGAGGGTAAGGATAGGATACAGAGGGACCTAGACAAATTAGAGGATTGGGCCAAAAGAAATCTGATGAGTTTCAACATGGACAAGTGCAGAGTCCTGCACTTCGGACGGAAGAATCCCATGCACCGCTACAGACTATGGTCCGAATGGCTAGGCAGTTCTGCAGAAAAGGACCTAGGGGTTACAGTGGACGAGAAGCTGGATATGAGTCGACAGTATGCCCTTGTTGCCAAGAAGGCTAACGGAATTTTGGGGTGTATAAGTAGGAGCATTGCCAGCAGATCGAGGGACGTGATCGTTCCCCTCTATTCGACATTGGTGAGACCTTATCTGGAGTACTGTGTCCAGTTTTGGGCCCCACACTGCAAGAAGGATGTGGAAAATTTGGAAAGCGTCCAGCGGAGGGCAACAAAAATGATTAGGGGACTGGAACACATGATTTATGAGGAGAAACTGAGGGAACTGGGATTGTTTAGTCTGCAGAAGAGAAGAATGAGTGGGGATTTGATAGCTACTTTCAACTACCTGAAAGGGGGTTCCAAAGAGGATGGATCTTGACTGTTCTCAGTGTTAGCAGATGACAGAACAAGGAGTAATAGACTCAAGTTGCAGTTGGGGAGGTGTTGGTTGGATATTAGGAAAAACTTTTTCACTAGGAGGGTGGTGAAGCACTGGAGTGCGTTACCTAAGGAGGTGGTGGAATCTCCTTCCTTTGAGGTTTTTAAGGTCAGGCTTGACAGTTAGTTTAGTTTAGTTCCCTTCCAACCCTGATATTCTATGATTCTATGATATCAAAAATCATGGACTCAGACACTGGATTTATGGCTCATTACAACAATCTGTAACCCACTAGCCTTCTTTTGTCCTATGAGTGCAGAGGATTAATTGCCCACTTCACCTGGAATGGTCTCTTGACATACACATTAACTCCTTATGCTTAACAATCTGCTGTTCTACCTTGTATTTAGCAGTGACACTCTGAATACCTCTACCAGCTCTATGTAAACTCAAAAGCTTGTCTCTCTGACCAACAGAAATCAGTCCAATAGAAGACCTCACCCATTTTGTATCTCTAATATCCTGGGACCAACACAGCTACAACATTGCAATCAACATTAGTAATCAAAATATAGTTCTTAGTGACAGACATTCAGGTCAGAAAAAATATTAACTGACACTTGCTGGTAGTCTCAACAGAGGTGCCATGAACTGAATGGGCACGGACAATTAAAATCATCTTATTCTCTCTGGACTGATCTACAGTAGGAAATTTGGACACATAATTCGCTACCAGTTCAACTCCAGTGGTGGAAATAGTAATGTTAACAGGTACTAAGTGTTTTTATTCAGAGCAAGGAAAGATGACATGGTGGTAGAAACACCCGATCCATCTGCACCATAATCTCTACCAGTGCTACCAACAGTAGAGACAATACCAATAGAAAACAACATTTCCTAGTTTTCCTGGTATAGATGCAGACGTAGAGATGTTTACTTAAAAAAATAGCTATATAACGGTCAGGATAGCATGGCAAAACACCACTGTTCACATTCTGTCAAAAATACTTCAGTT
This sequence comes from Natator depressus, assembly GCF_965152275.1. Taxonomy (NCBI): domain Eukaryota; kingdom Metazoa; phylum Chordata; order Testudines; family Cheloniidae; genus Natator; species Natator depressus. The sequence continues at coordinate 51,795,227 of NC_134237.1, forward strand.
TTTAGTGCTGTCAATCCAGCACTCTGCAGAAGCACTAGCATCATTTAAAAATAATAGAAAAAAACCAAAAGTAGCAACTGCCAGAAACTGACTAAACAGGACAATGTACTATTTGTTACTGATTACCTAATAAATAAGGATCTAATTGTCCCCTAAAAGCTGCACATGCACCTTATCCTCCATGGCAGAGTTGCCTCCTTTCCCTGGATACCTCTTTAGGAGTCAGGAGCTCCATGCAGAGAAATGAGGGCAAACCAGGGGATGTGTGGCCAAAACAAGTTATCACCACCCACTGGCCCCACAGAAACGTCTCATTAAAATAACAAAAGAGCAAATCACAAAGCTGAGGAGCCCCTTTAGAGATAACGTCCTGCCAGCAGCCACACACACCCTTAAACTAAGGAGGTCTACTTCAAACGCTTCTGCTGTTCGCAATTGTGTTGTCTTGCATGGAGGGGCAGGAAATTTCTCCCATAGGCAGATCCCAGGAGATTTAGGACTTCATAGGTCAAATCAACACCATACTCTCTACCCAGCAACAGAGAGGCAGATATTGACTCTGCAGATGTGACAGCTGTGGTCAAGATCAGAAGTAAAAAACTAGTAGTAAATTATATTATGGTTGCAGATTCCATATGAAGTAGTCTGGTAGAAAACTTTTTACATCTCTGCACGGGAGTTGCTGCCCATCAGCATGAAGTATTAACATCAGCAAGAAGGTGTAGGAAGAGAAGGAAGGAGTCGAGGCCATTTCCAAGCCCTGACCCAGGTTATTTCCCTTTCTCAGTACCTGAGGGAGGATCCTTCCTTCCTTTCTTCTTTTTCTCCTTTATCATCTCTTTTTCCTTCTCCTCAATTTGTCTTCTTTCTGTAGGAAAGACAGAATCAGGGAAAAGCAGAAGCCACGTGCTCCACGCTTTCAGGCATGAAGAGGCAAAAGAATGATGTAAAGGGAACAAAACCTTCTCTTAGGTATGAAAGCTTGATTAATAGGTTTTTTGCTTGCTTCTTCCTGGTAAGTGGAATCATAAGTTTCATGTAAAGAATAGGGAAAAGGAGAGATGTATGACAAAGCATTTATTTTTTCCTGTCAGAAAGCACAGAAGTTGTCTAAAGACCTTTGAATAGACTGCATGTCTAGAAATTAAAGACTTTTCTTTAGTATGTGTTTAGTTACTACTGGGATTTTAGGCTTTAACAGTGGATCCAATGAGTCTCCTTGGTGTAACAGTACTGACCGTAAACAGCCATTCCAAAGACAAAATTCTTAAACAAGTTAATCAAAGAAGTTTTGTGATTCAAGTTAGTTTTTCTTTGCAGTTGGTGCCACATGTATTACACTTTCAGTCCAAAATCTACTTTGATAATGCCAGTCATCTATCAGAAAAAGATCCATCTTTTAATAATGTTTCAGTAATATTTTGAACCTCCTCAGAATAAAACCAGAAAAAAATCTTGAATGGCATTCTGAGTATCTGAATTGTACAGCTTGATTCAGTGCATAAGGATTAATGCAGATTTAAGAATTAAGACTGTTTACCACTAAACTAATCTCCTTTCTGCTAAAGGGAAACATCACACTACAACGCGAGGAAAATCCTGGAAGTTTAATAGATTGAGATTATTTTTACAGTATGAAATCTGTAGTCTAAGAAATATGATTATTTTACTTGTATCTTTAAATTAAGTTTCATCATCATGATATTATGTATGAAGTCACATCTCATGAGTTTAACTATGTAGGACAGGCCTGAACTGGGCTGCTGTGAATGTACTTAGGAAGGGAGTCATTTCTATGGACTTGCAGGGCAGTTGGCCATTCCCATAGGATTACTAGTAGAGATCACATGATGGAGCGGGGGTGATCAGTGTTCAGCTCACTCTTCCTGCTCTAGTCTTAGAAAAGGCAATGTGGGAGGAGTATGATTAGTAAACTCTGTTCTGCTTAAATCCCTGATATGCAGTGTAGTTGTAGCCATGTCGGTCTCCGGATATTAGAGAGACTAGGTGGATGAGGTTATATCTTTTATTGGACCAATTTCTATTGGTGAGAGAGAGATGCTTTCGAGCTCTGTCTCTCTCGCTCACCAACAGCAGTTGGTTCAATAAAATATTACCTCACCCACCTTGTTTCTCTAAATTCCTGGTGGCATTTTGAGATGCTGGCAGGCTGAACTATCTCCTCTAGGACAGGAATAGACAGGGGAAAAAAAAGAATGAGATGAAGGAAGGAGATGATCAGTGGAAGTGTGAAAAGAACAAAGTAGGGAAGTGAACATTGCAGTGAAAAACGTACAAATTTAAAAAATCAGACTGAAGGAAACAGATATGGAAAGAGATAAAGGAAAAGGGAAGAAGAAAAAAGAAGCAAGAGATGCAGTAAAATGTATTTAATAAAACCAATGCAAAATGCCCAGTAGGCCCAAAGTGCCGGTGGTTCATAGGAAAAAGGTGGATCCCCAGAGAAACTCTTACTAAGAGAGCCCACACACAAATGCAGCATCACCTGAACTGGATGGAAAGAACCTGTAACTCAGGAATCCTAAATTGCTATGCTGATAGCAGTTAAGTAGGCTCCAGTAGCCCCTGGTTTCCAAGATGAACTCCATTAGGATACAGTAAAGTGAAGCACGCAACGGAGAAGCAAGGGAGGCTTCTTTATTCAAGGGCAAGGAATATGACAGTGAATGGGCCAAAATAAGAGGAAGAATAGAAAGACAATGCCAGAGGGTCTGGACTGGAGATCAATGCTTATGACAACAGTACAGGTGGCATGGAGATAGTTAATGCCTCTGATGCTGAGGTATAGCCACAGACTGTACCGAATCACTAACACAACCAAAAGCTATCAATATTGAAGCATCCACCTTATGCAGGGGTGGCCAATGGTAAGGCATTTGACACTGAGGTCAATCACTAATACCAGAAAACACTGGCATCCAGAGGATACAAACACTACTGTAGACACAATCTGACAATCACTTGCCTCTTGACTGTTACTTCCTTAGTAAGGAGAGAAAAGAGTAATATTGAGAGAACGTCTTTGGAAGGCTTAGTCTTCCGAACGAACTTGACGGACGTCAAGACCGTGTTCAAGGAAGGAGCTGACCCCTCTTCTTATATACAACTTTGGGTGAGAGGAATGGTACCGTGAAGTGAAAAGGTATCAGAATGGTTTGCTAACACTCTCCCTATTGAATCCAGTGGCATGGGATGTTTTAGCTAAGTCCAAGTGCCAAAGCGTTTCAAGGCCTGATGATCTACTGGTTTCTGACTTGGCAGAATGAGACTGAGATCTGTGCAGGCTTCCAAGGCAGTTCAGTGCCAGCAGATGACACCCTCATAAAAAGTGAAGTTTAAGGCAGCTCTCCAGGATTGTGTGTGTGTGTGAGAACAATTTGCACATAGAATAGTTAGGAAAAAGCTTTTCCCCAACGGAGCAGAAACACCACATTCATTTAGTGATGATGGACGAAGCATCATAGGAGAAGCATAGCTTAAAGCATAGCTTAAAGGTGGCCAGCCCTCTGTGAAGGAAGAAGTGGTTCGGGACTATTTAGAAAAACTGGACGTGCACAAGTCCATGGGGCTGGATGCGTTGCATCCAAGAGTGCTAAAGGAGTTGGCGGATGTGATTGCAGAGCCATTGGCCATTATCTTTGAAAACTCATGGCGATCGGGGGAAGTCCCGGAAGATTGGAAAAAGGCTAATGTAGTGCCCATCTTTAAAAAAGGGAAGAAGGATGATCCTGGGAACTACAGGCCGGTCAGCCTCACCTCAGTCCCCAGAAAAATCATGGAGCATGTCCTCAAGGAATCATTCTGAAGCACTTAGACGAGAGGAAAGTGATCAGGAACAGTCAGCATGGATTCACCAAGGGAAAGTCATGCCTGACTAATCTAATTGCCTTCTATGACGAGATAACTGGTTCTGTGGATGAAGGGAAAGCAGTGGACATGTTATTCTTCGACTTTAGCAAAGCTTTTGACACGGGCTCCCACAGTATTCTTGTCAGCAAGTTAAAGAAGTATGGGCTGGATGGATGCACTACAAGGTGGGTAGAAAGTTGGCTAGATTGTCGGGCTCAACGGGTAGTGATCAATGGCTCCATGTCTAGTTGGCAGCTGGTATCTCGCGGAGTGCCCCAGGGGTCGGTCCTGGGGCCGGTTTTGTTCAATATCTTCATTAATGATCTGGAGGATGGTGTGGATTGCACCCTCAGCAAGTTTGCGGATGACACTAAACTGGGAGGAGTGGTAGACACACTGGAGGGTAGGGATAGGATACAGAGGGACCTAGACAAATTAGAGGATTGGGCCAAAAGAAATCTGATGAGGTTCAACAAGGACAAGTGCAGAGTCCTGCACTTAGGACGAAAGAATCCAATGCACCGCTACAGACTAGGGACCGAATGGCTAGGCAGCAGTTCTGCAGAGAAGGACCTAGGGGTGACAGTGGACGAGAAGCTGGATATAAGTCAACAGTGTGCCCTTGTTGCCAAGAAGGGCAATGGCATTTGGGGTGTATAAGTAGGGGCATTGCCAGCAGATCGAGGGACGTGATCGTTCCCCTCTATTCGACATTGGTGAGGCCTCATCTGGAGTACTGTGTCCAGTTTTGGGCCCCACACTACAAGAAGGATGTGGATAAATTGGAGAGAGTCCAGCGAAGGGGAACAAAAATGATTAGGGGACTGGAACACATGATTTATGAGGAGAGGCTGAGGGAACTGGGATTGTTTAGTCTACGGAAGAGAAGAATGAGGGGGGGATTTGATAGCTGCTTTTAACTACCTGAAAGGTAGATCCAAAGAGGATGGATCTAGACTATTCTCAGTGATAGCAGATGACAGGACAAGGAGTAATGGTCTCAAGTTGCAGTGGGGGAGGTTTAGGTTGGATATTAGGAAAAACTTTTTCACTAGGAGGGTGATGACACACTGGAATGCGTTACCTAGGGAGGTGGTGGAATCCCCTTCCCTAGAAGTTTTTAAGGTCAGGCTTGACAAAGCCCTGGCTGGGATGATTTAGTTGGGATTGCTCCTGCTCTGGGCAGGGGGTTGGACTAGATGGCCTCCAGAGGTCCCTTCCAACTCTGTTATTCTATGAAAGCCACAGATTTGGCTATGGTCATCTTAGATCTGAAATGGTGTGGGAACATCTCAATAGCATCTGAAGAGACCAAATATCCGGAAGAGGTATAAAGCCTAACATTATACACAACTAACTAAATTTAAATATTAGAAGCATTAAAAACTCTCTTGTAAAGAAAGAAGTTGATACACTGTAGCATTCCTGCTTTTTGCCTTGGTTGATCAGAAGGAACCACAGGGCAGTTGGGACTGTGCACTCTGCTCAAGGGTGGAGAAAAGAACGGCATAAGGGCAGAGGCAAGGTGTGCATACAGCCCCAGCAGACACAGCTATTCAAAAAGGTCAAAGAAGATACACAGAGTAGACTCCAGGCATGCAATGTTCAAAGAATTACTTATACTAATGGAACACTGGTTTTTCTCCAGCCCTATTACTCTCCAGTAGCTGGTTTTAACAGCTGGCATTAATCTGCCTGGAAAAACAGTCTATAGCTATTTGAATTTTGACATGTCTACAACCACAATTTGTTTGCTCAGCTTACCCTCTTCAGCAATATCTTCATTTTCTTTTTCTTCTTCCAATTCTGCTTCATCATCTATCTCCCCTCTCTCTTGTTCTAGTTCTCCCTTTGTAACTGGCTTACAGACATCATTTTTTTTGTAGTCAATGTCTTCTTCTATTTTCTATAACAAATTAATCATTTACATTTTTAAACAGATATCTAACATTTATTTTCTAATTTGGGGGGATTTTGTAAAGGCATATTATTAAAACTGTAAGATTTAAGATAAAAACCCAACTGATTTTATTTGTAAGTGATTTTTCAATTACATAAATTTATTGCTGCTAGAGGGCATTAAGGTCAAACAAATTACTATCACAAAAAAGGTGAAAATAAAATCAATTTTTCTTTTACCTTGGCGGGCCAGCAGAATAGTACACCCAACCCTACTGGCAGTGCTAAAGTCAAGATGTAAAGAACCCAAAGCCATGGATGGTCTTCTGCAGCAGTCACCAACTGACTAAACATACCAGGCTGCAAAAAGAAACAAAAAACGAATCACTATAATGAATAAAGTGATGTAGCACTTATATAGCTCATTGCATTTTTCAAAGTACTGTAAAGACATTTGGTAATCTTTAACATCCTGCAAAAGGCTTCTCTTTTGGGAATTTAGGGTTTTTTTTCCATTTTCTTTACCAGCTATAATGTTGCACGCACACACGCACTCTCTCTCTAAAGGGCAAGAATATTGTTTATTAAATATTAAGCGACAAAATTTTGTAAACTTGCACCATTAGAGATCTGCAGGTATAAAAAAACAGCAGCCACACACAGACAGAATACATAGTCATGAGTGGGATGGGCCTGGGAGCCCAAGCACTGAGAGCACAGGCCAGGAATCTACCATTTGAGCTATAGGAGAACTCTTAGGGCTCATCTACACTGCAGGGTAATGTGCTCTATGGAGGCTGGGTTTTGTGAATAAATTGGTCTGTGTAGACCCTACTGGTACAAGCTAAACGTTCCCTAGTGCCCTTAACATAGTACTCTTTCAAAACAGCATTACGTTAAAGCACACCAGCAGGGTATATGAGGACCAATTAATGGAAAACATGTTAGTGCGCTTTAGAAATCATACCTTTGTAGAATGCATTACCCCACCATGTAGACAAGCTCTTAGCAATAAGAGGCTTTGCAGTTGCTGGGCACAGCCATTAGAGAGAGTTATGATCACATACAATAGGCCAGAGTAGCATGTGCACATCTTGTGACATAAGCCGGAGCTGTGCGCACACAGGATTTCACAGGTGCTGGCTGTCTCCAGGCAGTGCACATAAAGATGGATATGCACATGAGGACAGGGTAGGGGACATGGATTTGATAACTGATGCACACTGTATTTTCAGAGTTGTATAGTGTGTACTCGGAGTGACTTAAGGGCCTTAAATTTGCTTGACAGTAGATTTGCTACATGTCCAGTATCCTTAGTCATTGATCCATTCCTAGAGAGATTACGTATTTAGAGTGAGTATACTATCAAGGCTTTGAGCCTAAAGATCCTACTCTTACTTACCAAGGAGTATTGAAATCTAGGGGTGAAATCTGGCACCACTTGAGTAAATAAGAGGTTTGCCATTGACTTCAGAGAGATCAGGATTTCACGCATATGTAAGCTAAGTGCTTCAAAGGCTTACATTTGAGAAGAGCATAGATTTGGAAAAAGCTAAGCAGTCAAACTAGAAAGATTTAGCACATTTCTCAGAACTGTTATCCACTTTGAATAAAAAGTAATCAAATCAATATACTATCTACATTAACAGTAAAATTTTCTAACAGCATATTTCCCCACTTATTTTGGCTACTATAGTTATGGTAAATACTATACCTCATTAGCACTAGCTACCAATTTCTTCAAGCCCCAGCCATCTGCAGCCCATTGATCTGCCACTTCCTTTTCTGAACAGATGATAAAATTATCAAAGAAGATATCAGGGGTCATAGACCACAGCTCTAAACCAACAGCACTGACAGCAGTCATTTCAAATGGGTGAAGATCCTCAAAATAATCTGGGTTAGGGATTTTTTGAGGACTCCAGATACCCTGTAAAAAGAAAAAAGTCGTTAGAGAGATGCTACTAAAAACATAAGCAGTGAAGCACTTAAAAAAAAAGCCAAACATATGCCAGTTAGAAAGGAAGGGGAAGTTACTTACCCTTCAGAGAAGCAAAATTAAAATGTATCTTGCCATAGTCTCACTCTTGCATGTCACTTCCCTAGAACATGATAGACTGACCACCTCTAAGTCTTTAAAATTTTTGCTCCCTAAGGGTTGTGCTAGTGGTTGGTAGCGCAAGGCACCTACATCCCTCATGCTACTTGTGGGCTCATCAGCGATTTGAGGCCACTGCCCTTGGAATCCTTCAGTCAACTGTTCATGGCCAATTACAAAAATTAAAATTTGATTATAAAAACTGGAGATAAACAGCAAGACCAATAGGCTTTACATCTTAAATCCTAAAGTAATCAGCACCTCAAACAGTTATCTCAGGAGAAGTGAACACACAAATCCTCAAAAATGAGGTCTTCAGAGAAGCAGGATTACAAGTTAAGAAAAAAACAAGTACCCTCCTTCTCCTAACCCTTGTTCTTAAAGATGCATTGCATATGTTCATTACACTGTGTGTGCATCTTGTGTACCACTGAGTTTTCCCAATTGGTGACCACCAGATTTGTTCCCAAACCGAGAATATAAAGGGCGAGCTGCTCAGTCCATCCTTCATTTCCTTTGCATGATGATCCTGATAACAGACTTTAATGTATTGGGGAAAGATGGTGGGTCGCGTAATGGAAACATGCAACATATCTTGAAGAACCTTTAGTTATAAGAAAGCGAGTAACTTTCTTTTTCGAGTGCTTACATAACTCCATGACATTGTAGGCGACTTCCAAGTCACTACCAATGGAGGTGGGGCCAGGAGTCCCATCAAAAGGGCTGCAGGACTACTTTTCTCCATTTGCATCTTCCCTCGATGCAGCTGTAACTGCAAGGTGTCTAGCAAAAGTGTGGACCAAGGACCACATTGCTCATTTGAAGATGTCCACAATAGGGACAATTCCCACAAATGCTGTGGAGGCAATATCCACTCTGGTTGGATGCACTGACAAATTCTCAGGAGGTGTGATACCTTTGGCAGCACAGCACATGATAATGCGGCTGGTAATCCGTTTAGAGAGTCATCATGGTCTAACAGAGTGACCCCACCTTTATGCTGCATAGGTTATGAAAAGCTGGGAAGAAACCCAAAAGGGATTTGTTTTGTCTAGGTTAGGACAAGGCAACGACTCAGCACACATCTGAAGTGTGCAGCTATTGTTCATCCTTGTGAACATGTGGCTTTGCAAACAAGACTGGAAAGTGCATAGACTGATGTAAGTGAAATCAGATACCACCTTGGAAAGAAACTTGGTGTGTAGCCTAAGATGCACCTTGTCCTTGTAGGATACAGTGTATGGGGAATACATTACCAGGGTGTGATGTTCCCATCTGGTGCTATCTGGACCGGTGATCTGCTAGGTCACTCCAATCCTTGACTCTGGGAGCCAGCCTTACCCTGCTCTGCTGTGAGAACCCCCACTCGTGGGATGTTCATGCACAGCCTCTAGCATGTACGCTGCTCCTTGGATTGCGCAACCGAATGACACTAGCCAATATCTCCGCTCCCAGACGCAACTCTAGGAACCTCTGTCTTGCAGTGTCCAGTTATGCCCGCTGGATGCTGCAAGCTTATACGAGTTTGTCAATTTAACAAAGAAATTGATATGCATCAGGCTTGTTATCCCAAGGGGAGTCTCTGACTCGCTTTAAACCAAATTTACTGCTTCAGGTAGAACAAACAAACAGATTTATTAACTACAAAGACAGATTTTAAGTGATTATAAGTCAGAGCATAAGAAGTCAGATTTGGTCAAATGAAATAAAAGCAAAACACATTCTAAGCTGACCTTAACACTTCAATGCCCTTACAAACTTAGATGCTTCTCACCACACACTGGCTGGTTGCTCTTCAGCCAGGCTCTCCCCTTTGATCAGTGCTTCAGTCGCTTGGTGTGGTGTCTGTAGATGTAGGTGGAAGAGAGAGAGGAAAGAGCATGACAAACGTCTCTCCCTTTTATCATGTCCTTTCTTCCCTCTTGGCTTTGCCCCCCCCCTTTCAGAGTCAGGTGAGCATTACCTCATCACAGTCCCAAACTGACCAAAGGAAGGGGGGTGAATCCCTCGAGAGTCCAGCAGATCCTTTGTTGTTGCTTGGGCCAGTGTCCTTTGTTCCTGTGAGGCTGGGCTGGGTTTGTCCCATATATGCCCTGATGATGTGTGAGCTGCCCCTCTGCTTCTGGAGAGTTTTTGCCTGGGCTTGCTTTAAGCCATGAGGAAACATTTTCAGCCTCATAACTATATACATGAAATTACAACCTATAATATTACTAAAAACAGCAATTACTATACCATTATTATAACAACAATGCTCAGTATGTCATGAGCCTTTCAAAGACACCCGACATGACAAACTTTGCATTAGATACCACACAATCATTTTATAAGGATGAACATGGGGGTATAGGGTGTTCCCATGAGGTACAGAACATCACATAGGGAATGCAGTTACTCAACCGTTCTAGCAGTAGTGATGGTCACGAAGAATGGCACTTTTGCTGAGAGATGTAATAATCAGGAGGTTAAGGGCTCAAATAGAAGACCCTTAAGAGCTGACTGCACTAAATTCAAGTCCCAAGGAGGAGGTAGTTTTCTGATAGGAACAGATAGGCTCTTTCCATCTTTTAGGAATCTGGTTGTCAGAAGACTAGTGAACACACTCCTACGTTGTATACAAAAGGTGAAAAGCTGAAATTGCAGCCCGGTGCACCTTAATGGAATTGAAAGCTAGACCCAACTTTGAGATGTAGAAGATAGTCCAAAATATTTTGAATTGTGTAGGAGACTCACTGTGACTAGCTGCCCAAATGGAGAAACACTTCCATTTATTAAGGTAAGTAACTCTCATGGAATGTTGCCTGCCCTGCTATTAAGCAGGATGTTCTTAACTGCCACTTAATAACGTGCCTCCTCTGTATTTAACCACTGATGAACTATGCTGTGAAATGTAGCACCCAAGGATTTGGGTGCAATACTCGCCTGTGATCTGGGGATGTCAACTCTGATTTGTGGAAGAAGTAAGGGTTCTGCACAGGTCCAATACTATAGTTGTCTCAGCCAGTATGGAGCTAAGAGGATCATTCTACTTTGTTCTTGCTTCAGCTTGATAATAACTCTAGGAATGAGTGGCACTGGTTGTACACATACAAGCAGGCCCTTGCCCTACAGGAAAAAGAAAGTGTCTGAGATGGACCTGGGACTGTGACCCATTCTTCAACAAAGCTAGGCACATTTCCTGTTCTGCCAAGTTGCAAACAAATCCGCTGCTGGAAATCCTCCTATTCAAAACACTGATCCTTGAATGCCTTTGTTGAGAGGCTATTCATGATCCAGGCTGAAGGATCTGCCAGACCATTCTGAACTCCTGGCAGGGTAAGATGCCTTAAGAGTTATCAAGTTCCATATGCAGAAATGCCACAGCCTGACTGCCTCCTGACACAGACTGACACCCAGCACCCCCTTGTTTCTTTCCATAAAATACTGCGCTGATGTTGTCAGGGAGCACCTATATGGTCCTGCCCTGAATGCATGGCAGGATCTGTTGATGTGCTCGGAATATTGCACATGGCTCAAGAACATTTACATGTAACCTAGCCTTGTGAATGGCGCACAAGCTCTGAGCCTGATGATCATCCAAATGACCTCCTTACCTTGTGACTGAAGCGTCCATTACCAAAGTCTGATGGGAGAGATGGGCACAAAGGAAATTCCCTGTATACATTGCCCTGACTCATCCACCAATTTAGAGACAACAGACCCTGACTGAGATGCATACTAGTTTGTCCACAACATGAACCTGGGGGTGGTAGACTCACTTGAGCCATGCCTGCATTTCCTGGAGGTGCAGCCTGGCGTGAGGGGTTGCATATGTACAAACAACCATCTAACTTAGGATCCTGATGCAATTCCTCACTGTGGTTCATGGCTGATCCTTGAACCATGCACAGAGGTTATGTTTTGTCTTGGCAGTGGCTGAGTCTAGGACTACCCCAATGAACTCTATTTTTGGAAAAGTGACATGATTTGACTTCTCTGTTTATTTTCACATCCAAGCTACTGAACAAATGGAGAGTCCGACAAATACTGGTCTCTACGCGATGACTGGAGTGACCCTGTGCCAGTTAATTGTCCAGGTAGGGATACATGTGGACATCCTCATCGTGGAGATAAGTGCCTGGCAGTGGTGACAATCTGATAAAAGCCTTGGTGCTGATGATAGTCTGAAAGGTAGAACAGTGAACTGGTAATGATCTCCTACTACCATGAACCTCAGGAACCTGCTAGGATGGATTGCCACATGGAAGTAGGCATCCTGTAAGCCAAAGGCAGCATCTTAGTCTCCCAGATCTAAAGAAGGGATAACAGAAGCTAGGAAAACTATATGGAACAACTTTAAACTTTTTGATATATCTGTTTCGGTTCTGAAGTTCTGGAATGGGTCCAAGAACCCCTCTGGCTTTGGGTATTAGGAAATATTGTGAGTAAAAACATCAACCCAATGTGGAAGAGGCACTTCCTCTATGGCTCCCAAAGAATGCAGAATCAGCACTTTTATCTTAGCACAGACTCATGAGATGGGTCCCTGAAAAAGGAAGTGGAAAGGGGGAATGGAAAGAAACTATAGGGTACATCCTGATGCCATTCTGCTTAGCACCCACTTGTCTGCGGAGATGCTCTGCCATGCATTTAGGAAATGGGATAACCTATTCCCAAAGGAAGAGAAAAAAGCCAGAGCGCGCCAAGCAGGTAAGCATGCTGTGTTTGACAAAAACGTCAAACAGGCTGCTTTGAGGCTTGTGGTTGCCTGAATGAAGTGACCAAGGAGGTAGAAGGCAGAGGCCACCTCCTTTTCTTTTTGTCCAAATGGTCGGACAGCCTGTAGGGGTAGAATTGCTGTCTTGGCTGGAATTGAGGATGATATTTTGTCCTCTTTGTAGCCAGCATGTAACAGACCTAGGAACTTCAAAACTGCTCCAGTCTTATAAGTGAAAACCAGCACAGCCCTCAAGAGGAAAGTCTTCAATAACCTGTTGTACTTCAGCAGGAATCCTAGACACCTGCAAACATGAGGATCAGTGCAAAATTACTGCTGTTACCATAACTCTTGCCACAGAATCTGGTGCATCCAAGGAAGCTTGCAGAGCTGATCAAGAAACCAGACAGCCTTCCACCAAGGAGGTCTGGAACTATTCCCTAGAGCTTTCAGGCAATTTATTTACAAAAATGAGATAGACTCCCAATTTCAATAGTCATTCCAAGTCAAAAGGACCTTGTGATTGGCAGTGCACAGCTATAATCCCACAATTCAATAAATCTCTCTCCCAGAAACGTCTAGCTTTTCTGCATCCTTTTCTTTGGGGGTAACCTTAACTTGATCTTGAGGGTGCCTTTCATTCACAGGGGCCTATACCAATGAAGGGAGCAGGGTGTGAACACAATTGCTTGAACCTTTAGATGGAATCTGGTATTTGCACTCCATGCACTTAGCCACTGGTGGAGGAGATATGGGGATCTGCCACAGTGACTCGATCGGCTGCACTATTGCCTAATTTATAAGAAGTTCTACCTTCTCTGCAGTTGTTCGGTGCTAAAAGTCTATAAACATGTGAAGATTCTTCTCCACCAGAATACTAAGAAATATAACCATCTTTTCCAGCAGCTCTTAGTAGAATTTATAGTCATCCAGTACATGGGAGGAAGCTTCCGGTATGACAGCTTCATCTGGTGATGATGAATTCAGAGGAGACAAGGCAGAACCTTCTTGAGGTTGATCTTGCACTGCTGGGGCAGACTGCTGTTCCAAGGCAGGTTGGGGAAGGTCCATCAACTCTGTGTCCAGAGGTTATTTGGTAGTGACTATTCGTAGCCTCTCAGTACTGGACAGGGAAGCCTCTGTCCTGGGCAATCTGCTTCCATGAAGAAACAAATGTTGGTCTGGATGATGGAAGCATCCTTCAAGACATCCAAAATGGCCAGTGAGAGGGCTGTTACGGTACCAGAAGCCAGTTGTACATAGACCAAGCTTCTCAATTGCTGGAGCGCCTCGAGGCAGAGCATATTCTGTGAAAGCAGGAACAGGTTCCAGAAGAGGCCCTGGACTCTCTAAAATGAGAGACTTGGGAACCCACTTCCAACTCTGATGAGGAGTAATAGTACTCTGATGGCAAAGGCAGAGCATTACCAGGAGGAGTCCTCAGAGACCAAGACAGGGATCTGTGTTGAGACGGAGGTCACCGGAAGCAGCAGCAAAAGCTTCCTGACTATCGGTACTGTGTGATGAGATGGAGTCAGTACAAGGGGTCTAGACATAGTTTCTGAGGAGGCTGATAAACGTGATACCAGATAGGTCCATAACAGACCCTATTATCAGTGCTGATAAGCATGGCACATGCCACAGTGCTGGTACACAATCTTCATCCTGAATCAGTGGTGAATGACAGTAACAAAAGGGCACAATAGGTTCCTTACAGCTGCAAAGGCCTCTGGCATTTTCAGCACGGAAAATGATGGTTGCCCTGCTGTAATCTGCAATGGCAGATCTACCGCCGTCACTGATGAACTAGTGGCCTTGATGGTCCCAGGGTGGATATCAGAGTCAATGGCTCATCTCTGTGTCACTGTGAGACAGTGCCGGGGAGCAGCAAGCTGAAAGGCATACTTTATCTTCAGTATGAGTAGGCTTCTTTTGCAGAGGAGGACTTTGAAGAAATCAATGCCATCTTCTTATGCTTCAGAGGCTGGGAGGGGTCCAACCTCTTATATCCCAAAGAGGACGGCCCCAGGGATGGGGATCTCCTATTGCCTCTGTCCGTTGGCAAGACCGGGGGAGAACTCGCAGAAGGAGAGGTCAATGAGCTCCCTCGTGCCAACTGAGGGGGTTCCAAATGCAGATAATGAACAGCCTCCATGAGAATACATTTAAGGTGCTCTTCTCCCTACTTCTTTGTTTCTGCATTTGAAGCCATGGCAGATAGGACACCCGTCTCTAACATGACCCTCACCCAAGCACTTTAAACAGCAATTTGCAGGTCATTATCAAGCATTGTCTTCCAACAGCCAGAGCAGGGCTTAAAACCATAGGACCTTGGCAAAGGCTCCCCCGGTATCAGGCGAAGCCTGGAGGCCTGCTGGATCAAAGTAATAACAAATGAAAACAAAAAGAAAAGCTGAAGAAAGGTGTCCAAATGACGAAGCAACAAGTACCGCTAGATAAAATGAGCTAACTACAACTATAAGGAACTTTGTTCATAGAGGAATGAAGATGTAAAGCATAGAAACACTCCACCTAATAACCACACACAGTAAGAAGCAACTGAAGGATGGACATGGCAGCTCCATCTTTTATACCCTCAGTTCGGAGCACAACGTGGCCAGGTTGCATCCAGAGCTGCCCCCATGAGTACAGCTAGGGAAAACTCTCCAGCATCTGTGTACGAGATGCAGACACAAACCTACAACATAACAGACATATGCAAGCACTCAAAGAAGAATTTCCTATCCATTTAAAGATACTACCTTTTCAGGATTCTTACTCCTGGAGAGTAAGTAGCTCTAGGAATCGCCAAAAAGAAAAAAATGTAACATACTCAGCAACAATACAGCATAGAACAAGACTGGCAACAACAAGAAATAAGAAAGCTTGTTTAAAAGAAGTACTCTATATTTGCACATAATTATTTTATATACACACCACTTGGGAGAAGCACGATCTCTCTCATAACATCAGATTTACAATTCAATAGCCTCTAGCATATGTCAAAAAAAACAAAACAAAACAAAAAACAAAACAAATAAACAAAAAAAACCTTCCAAAATATAGCATAACATGTATGTTTCTTCCCAGATTTCCCTATTAGCAGACAGCAACTGACCAATCAGGAGCTTGAACCTCAGAAGCTCCTCTACCTCCAAAAACTCATGTGTGCAGTCTCACTGGTTCATTCTTCACTTCCAGGAGATTGTATTCCATTCTATCAGACTATGACTTTCCCACAGTTATCCACACATTCATATGGCTTGAATGTGGCAATGTCAAACCTTGGAAAGAAAAATCTGACTCTGAAAAAAACTTCAGCTGGTTCAAAATGCTATAGCCCACCTTTGTAGCAACACAGATCTCCAAGTACTGTACGGTATATGCCACCTTGATGCTCTGTTCACTATGAGTCAAATTCAAAGCCTGAATCCTAATCTTCAGAAGATTTCTAAGGAACTGGCACAAGCCATTTAACAGACTGCCTTTATCTTTAGAATCATGACTTCCCACATAAACTACATTCTTCAATAATGACAGCATTATCAGCCATATAAGTAAAACTCCTGAGCTCAGTAGAGACATCTTTTCAGCAGCTGGACCACGAATATGAAATCTGCTCTCAAGTGCTCAGAATGACAGGACAAAACGTAACACAAACTATTTGACTTAAGTTTTCCAAATATCAATACAAAATAAAAAGTGAACCCCTTCTGGTTCAAAAGGCACAAAAGATAGGAACCAAAGTCTATAGCCTTTTTGCATTTGATTCGTGACTCAAATACCACAGTCTCGTGTATAATACATTCTAAATGTTTGGGTAAATAGAACAGATTCATAACACAGCAGAATGAACATGAACAGAGTATTCACAAGAAATATCAGTGAACTGGGTACAAGAGGTTGACTACCTTCAGACCATTTGTCTATCCTTTCTGTTCCGTTAGTCTGTAGGTAAGTTAGTTGTACGATGGACTAGCTGGTAGCAACCCGCATATTTATATTGCCTAATGGTTTCTGTTATAACACATTTCTGACCTTGGAGAAATAATATCCTCCATTGTTTGCAGCAGGTGTTTGAAATTTGTAGAGACAATGCGCTAAGGCTAGTGAGACACACCTTTCACTTGTCCCATGAAAATTCTGCTAGGTTTGCCTGAATCATAAACCATTAAACCTGCCATTTCCCTTCCCTCACTTGCACGCTGTAAACATTTAACTGAACGAACATTATAAAGAGCTAGGCCCATTCTGCCACAAAAGCAGCAATAGTACACAGAGAGCTGGGAATGACCAGAAGCCATCACAGGAACCGTTGCACTTTGGAGAGTGCATGGGTTCCCCCTCCCAGGACCACTTTTGATCCAGCACATCCTTACCCTTTGGGGGCACCACAGTGGGCAGGAGCTCTCCCAACTCTCAGCTGGGAAGAGAGGGAGCTGGGCTGAGCATTCCATAACCACACCTCTGGACCCAGCATATTGCACCAGAAACCCATCCCTCCCTCTGGAATAACAGCCTTCTCCTGCTGCCAGCTAACGTAGTAAGTCCTGTAGTTCACATAGTGTAAATCTGTGCTGCTCTACTGAAGGTCTGCAATTTAAACTCTGCTGGTGATGCATGATGGGGAATTAACACCACAAAAGAGGTTGTTTTTACCCTTTATTAAAACTCTAGGAAATTACATACAAAAAAGCTATGTTAAAGAGAATATTTAGGTCACAAAGCCAAACACTCGAAAGTCAGATTTACAGTTACCTACTGAATCTTAATTCTACCCCATTGTGCATATGTGTTCTGATAGTCTTATTACATGATCATTTACTATATTTATTTCAGAACCCTGCATTTATTGCACAGGTTGGAGGAACAAAGGAGCAGAAGTCAGGTTGCACAAGTAACTGTAATCTAGTATTTCTTCAATTTTCAAGTGCTTGAATTTGCATTGTAAGAGAAGGTTACTCACCTTGTGCAGTAACTGATGTTCTTCGAGATGTGTGTCCCTGTGGGTGCTCCTCTTCAGGTGTTGGTGCATCCTGGCGCTGTCAATCAGAGATTTTCGGTCGCAGTGTCTGGTGGGGGTGCACATGCACAGTAGCAGTCTCGCAGCACCGCTGGTGCCTCATCTAGCCCGCACACGGCCCGACCCCTTCAGTTCCTTCTCTACCATGGAGAGTTTAACTCTGACTCCGAAGCAGAGGGGAGAGGGGTGGGTAGTGTAGCACCTACAGGGACACATCTCGAAGAACCTCAGTTCCTGCACAAGATGAGTAACCTTCTCTTCTTCCTTCAAGTGCTGTCCCTGTGGGTGCTCCACTTCAGGTAAATGTAGAGCAGTGCCCTCATGAAGACTGAAGGAGCTTCAGAGTTGAGTTCATTGCTGAGGCTAGCACACTGAGGCCTAGTCTTGTGTCTGAGCTTGAATCAAGAGTAATTGCTTAATGGTTCGTGAATGTGTGTTCAGAGGCCTAGCTGGCTGCCCTGCAGATGTCTAGAATGAGCACATTGTGTAGGAATGCTATGGAGATAGATGAAGCTTTTGTCGAGTGGGTTCTGATCCTTGGAGGGCTTCAGTGTTGTGTAGTGAATAGCACATATGCATACAGCTGGTTATCCATTAAGATAATCTTTGCATAGATATGGCAGAGCCCTTTGATCATTCTGTTGTTGACACAAAAAGTCCAGGTGATATTCGGTAGGGCTTCATTCTGTCCAGATAAAAGGTTAAGGCACGGTGAACATCTAGTGTGTGTAGGTCTGCCTCTTGAGCGTTAGTGTGTGGTTTTGAATGAAATGTAGATAAGTGAATCGGTTGGTTGAGGTAGAACGAAGATGATATTTTGGGCATAAACTTAGGATGTGTTCGAAGTGTCACTTTATCCTTGAAGAAAATTGTGAATGGGGGGGAGGGGTGAACCATGAGAACCCCTATCTCACTGACTCTGCACATGGATTTAATGACCACCAGGAATGCCACTTTCATAGATAAGTGAAGTAATAAGTATGTGGCAATGGGTTCAAATGTGGCTCTGGTTAGACTTCTGAACACCAGATTTAACTCCCATGCTGGTGTGGGTTCTCAGATGTCCGGGTACATGTTCTGTATTCCTGTGAGAAATCACTAAGTCCCATCTACCTGTTGATGGAAGACTGTGATGGCAGCAAAGTGAACTAAGCAAGCTCGTAGCAAGCCATGAGGTCTTTAGGGATAAGAAGTATTCCAGAATTAGTGGTAGCACTGCCTGGCTTGCAGATGTTTGTCCTGGCACCACAGGAAGAATCTTTTTCATTTTTGGAGGCAAGTAGTACACGTGTTGGGTTTCCTGCTGTTTATTAACAACACCTGTTTTATTTTTTCTGAGCAGGTTAGTTCGTTGTGGTGGATGGCTATCTAACTAGATTTAACAAATGCTAACTATATTAAGGCCTGGTCTACACAGTGGGGGGGATCGATCTAAGTTATGTAACTTCAGCTATGTGAATAATTTAGCTGAAGTTGACGTACTTAGATCTACTCACTGCGGTGTCTTCACTGTGGTGAGTCAACTGTTGACCCTCCCCCATCGACTCTGCCTACGCCTCTCGCTCTGGTGGAGTCCAGAAGTCGACGGGAAAGAGCTCCGAGGTTGATTTATCACATCTAGACTAGACGTGATAAATCAACCCCCATTGGATCGATCGCTGCCCGCCAATCCGGCGGGTAGTATAGACATACAGTAAGTTAAGTAACAAACTGTTCATAAACAAGGGTAAAAACTAAGCTATCTTATTTTAAGGTTTTCAGCGACACCTCTAACGGACTCCATCTCAAGCCGAGGACAGTTGAAAAGGAACTGAAGGGGTCAGGCCATGCATGTACTAGATGAGGCACCAACCACGCCATGAGACTGCTATTGTGCACGTTCACCCCGACCAGACACTGCTACTGATAATCTCCAAACAGTGGTGCTGGGATGCACCAACACCTGAAGTGGAGCACCCACAGGTACAGCACTCGAAGAAGAACTTTAATATTGCTTTTTTGTATGTAATTTTCTAAAGGAAAAAGTAGTTTTGTAGTAGTTAGTATCTGTAGGATAGTTGAGAAAACCACACTAGAATAATTGGGTTTCTGCAGAAGCAGTTCTTAATGGAGAAAAAGGCTTTATACAGGAATGCATCAATATTTTCAAGCATACTTAAAATAAAGTAATTAAGAAGCAAGCTACTTACAGTAAAAAACCTGAAGTCAAATGTGATCAGAGCCATGTATTCATGATTCAGATACATAGTAATAAATATGGTATAAAAGCCTAGACAGATTGTTCTATGGATCTCTGAACCTTTAAATGAAGAATACAATATTTTGTTATTATATTTCATTACTACCTGATAGTTAGGATTATCTATCATTGGTGGTTTCCATTTTCCTTTATAGTTTGGATTGGTCATCATGGGACGCACCCACTCTCCACAGCCAGGTGCAGTCTCACATTTTGGATTAGGGATCTGTGGGGCTTCCCATTCACCATCCATTTCTTCATCCCTGTGGAAGGGATTACAAACAATTGAGTGTTTTAAAATGAAAATATGAATGGAATTTATCTCCCATATCTAATCTACACTCAGGGCCTGTATATGGTTCTGCAATTCTGCAGCCTCAGAATTTTGCCCACCCCTTGCCCACAGAACTGTATTCCACAATGTAAGATCTTTAAAAACATTTTTTCCTAGCCCTCATGGTTGTGCAGATAGTCTTGAAAACATGAAATATGAAAAACATCAACAGAGTTGTATTCCTGTCTCTGCAGACAGCCTGAAACATGCTTTAAGAGGTGTGGACTGCCCCCTCAACATAATGCATCCAGCTAAAGATGACAATGTAAAATGTCAGCACTGTTAAGTATTTCAATGCTTATTTTAACATCCACCCCAACTATATGTGCTTATTTTACAATCCTGAACTGTTTCCCTGGTACCAAAAGCCCCAGATGTCTCTTGCTACACCTAGCAACCAAAAGCTATAGCTTCCCCGGTGAAAACTTTTACAATGCAGTTGTGCATTGTTAATACAAAATTCTTCAGAACAATGAAAAACTAACGCTGAGGACACCATAAAATAAACTTAATACCCACAATTGACAATGAAGGGTCTACTGTGCAGATTACATTGTCCATTTTCATATTTTATTCCAAAATTAAAATATAAAAATGTATCTGAAGATGCCTCAGAATTTCCAGTCTGCTGCATCAAAGCACAACAAACTCTAGTGACCAAAGAGCAGAATTTTAGTCCAATTTACCACAGAGTAAACAAGGCCTTGTCTACAATACCTCTGCAAAAAGATCTGCTCTTAATGAGTACAAGTTCTTACCAATCCTCTGGTTTTTCTGCACTGGGATCTGCGATGTATTGTAATTCATCATCAAGCCAGCCCTCAGGCTTGACAGCATCAGGATCTTCTATTTTGGAAGGCTCACCTTCATCCCTTTAATTACAAACTGATATTACCAGAAAAAAATATAGCAGTCTGGTTCAAAATGGCAAAGTTCTAGTCAAAGAAACATAACTGACACAAAAGAAATGATTTTCAAAGGCACAAAAAAGGGTGTTAGGCACCCAGCTCATGAGAGCGGGGCACCCAGCTCCCCTTTGTGCCTTTGAAAATCTGCAAAACCAAGTTAAGTAGTTTCAGGTAATATATCTGCTCCCAAATTACCACTGCCAACTTGTGGTTTACAGTGACACATACCTATTTTAAAAATGGTTTTCTTTTCCTTGTTGCTATGTGAAAGCGCCAGTCATGGAAAAAACTAACTATACAGCAGAAAGAGGGAAATGGACTACACAAAAGTGCTGTCAGATGCATAAAGTAAAAGCGAAAAAAAATGTTCCTCCTAATATTTCATTTATTGTACCTATAGGTGTTACCTGCAACAACAGTGGGTACAATCTATTCAGAGACAAATGTGATTTTTTAAGTTACCAGTATCCCTTTAATTGATGCACATATGGACTCAAATACTACTCCAATTTCCAGCAGAAGAGTATAGACTAAGTGTCAACACCATAAAATTAGAAGTTAAACCACCAAAAATGAATAGCTTTCATACTATATAGTCTGTATAAATAAAATATATTTTCTCACCAATCATCTGGTTTGACAGCATTAGGGTCAGGGATCTTTGCTCTCTCATCCCAGTCATCTGGCTTCTTATCATTGGGATCTTCTATTTCTTTCGGAGGGTTCACAGGAGGAACCATATCTTCCAGAAGATTTCCTTTGCTGACAACTGATTGGTCAATTAACATTTCAAATGTGTCATCTGGTTTCAGCACTAAATTGCAAGAAAATAAATGTATTTTTAAAATTGTGTATGTGCATGCAGACACACAGATTCATATGTAATAAACAAATATGCAAGGTTAAATCTGCTTTCCTGAAAGACTTTGGAAAAAATTTAAATGTGTGTGTGTCATTAAGAAACATATTTTTTGCCACTTATGCATAATAACCCCACCAGTTTCCCGCTCAGCAGCCATCTTAGGGTTTCCATTTCTTTGTTTTACAAACCAGGCATCTTATATTCAATCTGTACTATGGAATTAAGTCAAAATACTGCATTAGTGAAGTGCTAGGTAGACAAAGCAGTGTATCGGTTCTGGCCTTTTACCAAAAGCATACCGCTTTTCTGTTATGCACAATTTATATTATAATTGCATGCAAAAAAAATGTTAAAAGAACATTAAAGGTTGCAAAGTCAAGCACTCAAAAATTAGGAAATGCCAGAATGAAGACGGTCTGTGCAACCTTAATTTGGTCCTATTTTGTGTATGAATTATGAAACTGTCTTTAATAACACAATCATGTACTATTTTTTCCCACAGGTCCTATCTCATTCAGTGCACAGAATGAATGGTGCTCACGTGATGAGAAGCTATTCAATATTTTGTTTTCTCTTCATTGTTCAATGTGTGGCCCCATGCCTTATTTACTGCATACTGTTCAAACCTCCGAATAAAATATTATTAATTTAGTCACGGGCTTTTCTTTGCACTCATCACAATTTTACCTGAGTACTTCACAGACATTAGTACATTTATTTTCACCACACCTCTATGAGATGAGGGGCATTATTATCCCCATTTTACAGTTGGGAAACGGACGCAGCAATTAGGATAAAAAGTATTCTTGATTTTTCAGGGTACTTCGCATTATATAGCACTCTGTACATTGAAAGACTGGTTCCACTGACTTCGTTGCAGAAGTGAATGCTCAGCGCTTCTGCAAATCAGGTCTCAGGATCTCAAGTCAGGCACTCAGAAATTGAAAACACCACAATTACTGCCCACTTGTGGAAAATTTAAGTGACTTGACCTAGCATCACACAGGAACTCTATGGCAGAGGCAGCAGGAGAATTCAGTTCTCTAGGGCAGCATTCAACTTTCTTAGCCATGAGGTTGTCCTTTCCCTTCCTGCAATTACCTGCCTCATTCACTAAACACCTTCCAACTTCAGCAACAAATGAAGCCATAGTCCGATACACAACGGCTTCTATTTACTACACATCTCTGATTCATCCTCAGAGCAGGTTCATCCTGTGCACTGAGTGAAGTAGGGGTCCTCTGGAAAAAACAGTGTGTGTTCATGAATGAAAGATTGCTTCATCATGCATAAGCACAAAGAGGGCAAATTAATGTCGCACAGGAAGCCTTAATTCTGGCATTTCCTAATGAGAGTGCTTGAATTTGCAACCTTAATGATGTTCCTTTAACATAGGTGTGTGTGATTTCATACGTTTTAAAGACAGTAAACTGGAAAAACAAATTCCATCACGCAGCAGAAATTCCATCATGCATCATCATTCTGACACCATCAGCAGGATTGGAACCTTTAGATCCATCACAAAGACTTTTGCCACTTGAGCTAATGGAATAAGTGATAGCAACAGCAGTTTGTCATTCTCTGCATAGACCAGCACTAGAGGGGGATAGGATACTTTGCTAGCCGGGTGCACAGGTATCTCTGGACAGCAGAAGAATGACAAGAACAAGAGTCAGGAATTTGTGTTTCCAAATTATGGAGAGAAGGGTTCTCTAGCAGCCACAGACTCTGACCATTCCCCCCAAAGCTTGACTCCTGTTGCCCCCTTCTTTCCAACTTGTCTGAGATACATTTTTCCAGCATCTAGCAGTATCACTTCCAATATTTTCCCATTTATCAAAGGATCATAGAATTGGAGGTAGATGGGACATATTAGGTAATAAAGGGAATCTCATGTTACACACAGTAACCCAAAATTAGTGTCCGATTTAGGAGTGATTATGTTAATTTAAAACATTCAATTGTTACAGACTTATCAGAAATACTTGATTTTTTTTTAAAGTAGTAGTTTTTAGGTACACCAAGCAGCTATTAACTATTGCAAGGATTCAATCTCCATAATCAGAAAGATGTTTCAAATCTCATCTTTTGGAACACTGGGGGAAAGACAAAATAAGCCCTTGTTGCTGCCACCTCTAATCTAGTTCTCTAAATTAATCTATGGCCCCAAAGACTGGACTATTGCAATGTGCTCGGCACGGTGCTTCCCTTTTGATCAGTCTGGAAAGAAACCAGTGCAGAATGCAGCAGCCTGCCTATGTAGCGGTGCTTCTTGGTGGCAGTACGTACCTCTGGTGCCCCATGATCTGTACAGCTTACTGAATTTAAAATTATGGTTTTCATCTGTAAAGCCCAAATGGGTTGAGATCTTGCTATTGGAGAAACTACCATTCTCTATGCCACACTGCTGCAGTTGTGATCAGCAGAGATACTAGAGCTGGCTCCTTCTTTTAAAAGAAATGACTGGGAATAGAATGTTCTTCAGTTGTGGAACAGGCTTCCTTATTTTTGTCTGAAATAGCCCCAATCTATTTGCTTTCAGGGAGTGCTGCAAGTCATTGATTTATGCACACTTATGGAGAGGTGGACTTTTGAGAGAAATCAGTTTTGTGGATGAGAGGGATATTTAGTGTTCTGCAGGTGATCTAATTTTGTTTTCGTAATTTATGACAGGGCACCTGGAGCGGAGGCCTCTATTTTTCCTACAAATCTAACAACGACAACAGATTATTTACACTAGTTGCTGTAGTCAATGATGTAGTATTGATAGCGTACTACATCACTGCTTACTGCAAGTGTAAATAATAGTGTACTTTAATGTTAATGGTTGGATATGGCCAATTTTTAATTTTTTCCCCCTCAAGTGAATCTTAAGCAACACAATTTCAAAGCCATTTATTTAAGATACACACAATACACAAATATCCATAGCAATGAACAAAACTACTGTATATAGACAGAAAACAGGCTCATTTGTAAGTCTTCAGTGCAGGGGGACCCTGTTTTCTAACGTTTCCTTTTTAAGTGCAACATTAAGAATTAAATTAAAGGATACCCAGAGTATACAGATGTGTCCTCTTGTCCGAATAAAATTTTTTTAGGTCTACATCAGGACGCTTAGCATGTTTTTCCTCATAATCTCCAGTTTTAGGATTCTTATGTCTGAAGATAAAATGCAGTTTGTAATCTTCTCCACATTTATCTGGTCCAAACATAATTGTGTAAGGTGTTTTGTCAAAAAAGTATTCCTGTAGAAGCAAGAGTGTTTAGTATTGGTTATGCAGTACAGTTAATTAAATAACTTGTGTACCTCTACTCCTTGATGCTGGAGGTCTTTAGCCTGCTAATAATCCTATTGTGATATATTTCACGCAACGAAATGTCAGTTCCAGCACCCAACTGTTATAGGTTCAGTCCTGTAAGATGTTTTGCACTTCTTGAGAGATGCTGAGTGCTCTGTTTCCACCCAAATGACCATGCATAAAGGATTCTCAGCACCTCACAAGGAGTCATTCAGCAACTCACAGGATCATGCCCTAAAGGTGGAAGAGCAACTTCCGTGGACACTATATTACAATGAAAATGCTCACCATAAAAATAAAACAGCAGCTGTACTTATTTCTACAAGTATTGTGCCCTGTAAAAAAAACTGAAGGCAAATAGTTGATGTGCAATTTAAATGTTAATATGGTAAAAAAACAAACAAACAAACAAACAAACAAAAAAAAACCAGACAGTATGTCACCTTCTACTATTTTTCTTTATCACTGTCCTGCTGCTCTACATTTCTGAGTAGTTGATACTAAATACCAAAACAAAACAAAAAAAAGATTTATTTTCCTCACAGGGGCACCTCCATACTACCTTACATTGTCAAGATCTTTCGCTATTTTAATTGTTTATGGGAATTTTTATATTTGGAAAACATAGCGATAGTTAAGGTTTTTAAGCTCCTTTTTCAGCCACTTATAATTTCTAGAAAATTTATTTCTGAAAGATAAATTTGATAGTCTGGTCTCTGTCAGGAGGTGACTTTCTGTAAGTGAACAAACATACGCAGCAGTTTTTGAGGGCGAAATGAAAAATCCACAATTTAGATTTGCCGAAGTTATAAGAGTTTAAAAATCATACTTTGTGAACATGATGCCATTTTCCAGTATTGATGGGGAGAGCAAATTATTTCCTGACTGTTCTAACAACAACAGGCGTGCATGTATAATACAGCTATGTGAAACCATGCTAAAAAATTTGGGAGACCCTTTGTCTTTCAAGAGTTCACTGAATGTGACAGGGCTCCAAAGGAGCCATTGCCCAGTGCATTAAAAATGCTGCTGCCAAAATAACCTTCCCAGTATACCACTTCAATCATGTCACAATTCTCACACACTGAGTCCCTCCATTGTATCAAACACAAACTTCTGGTTCTTACTTTCAAGGACCTTCATAATTTAGCTCCTCCCTACTTGGTCAATCTCTTATCTAACTACTTTGTGATCTTCCCACTCCCTTTGTTCCACCAATAATGGCAGCCTCTATCACTTGCTTATGTACTTCTTCCACAGCACCTTTGCATCTTCTAGGATACTGCTTATGTGTGGGACGTATCCCCAGATCCATTCATATAGCTACCACCTTGTCCTCCCTCAAATCCTGTAAAATTTATTTCTACACTGACTTCAAGGGGAAAACTGTCTAACAACTGATTCGTTAATCTCTTATTCAATTCTCTTGTTTAAAAGAAACAACTATAATGGTGCTTACGAGCTCTTCTCTTCCCATACCACCCCTGCACTGTGTTTACACCTGCTTGTCACATCACATCACTCTTCATACTAATCTCTTTGGGGGAGGCAGGGACTTCCTTAGTTCATGTTTCTCCAGCACCTAGCACTTCTATAGGACCCCAAACCTGACTGAAGACTCTGGGTGTTACTGCAATGTAAAGTAACAACTAGCAGCACCTGCCAAAATGCAGCAAAGGGATTCCATCTTGAACCTCTGACATTTCACAACTGGTTCAACACACTTCACACCCAGTAATTTCTTCAGGCTTCCAGATCTCTTATAGACTGTAAAGCACCTTGAACAACACCCCTGCCCAATTTGCACTGGAGAGACTGGGGCAATGGCCTAATATTTAGCAGAGAAGAGTTACAGCTAATTGTCCATCCTCTGTTTTGGTGAATTTGAGCAGGGGAAAAGGGGAGGGAGGGAAGAAAGAAAAAGGAATTTGAAGTGGGCATTTTGATCTACAGGGATCCAGGACTCAGATGCAGCCCAGTCCTGAAGGGAGAAGATGAGTTGCCAGGGGTAACCCAGACTGATCTTTGGGTTGGATCTCCATATAGTTTCTTGTAATTTTATAGAACTCGATGGGATTGAGACTGGGAAAACACCATAAAGGATCAACCACAGACTCGAGGCCAAATGTCTTCGGGGGCATACAACATCACTAAACCAAAGACAGTGTGTGAGATTGACAGCTACAGTAACTGTACAGATTTTTTTTTTCATCTTTCTTATTTAAAGTTGTGTATGTGCTCAGTAATGTGGATGCTGAAACAACTGATTGTATAGTACAATTAAATGTTTTATTTGTCTATATAATACCCACTAAAGGGATTGGGTAAAGCCTACGTGAAAGTAGAAGATCTCCGATTGTCAGAAGTCCCAATCCCTGTATTTATTTCATAAGGTATTTTATATCTATATCTATCTACATTTTTGAGGTGGAGAGGAAGACCTGGGTTATACTCTTCATTTTAAAGGAAAAAATAAAAAAATCTCTAGTTAGTGATGTTAGTCTAGCTAGAGTTCATTCAAACTGCTGTGCTGTAATGGTTTATCTTTGGAGTGTTATTCATAAAAAGGAATTTGAAATTCTCAATTGTGTGTGCGTGTAACTGTCTTATGGTAAAGACTGGTACTGGATTCCTAAGAAGGGAAAAAGTGAATCCTATTATAATTTCCACTTTTAGTACTTGAAAAAGTTCATATAGAAAAATTCAGCTGTAGTCTCTGGAAAGGATAGACATTCATGTATGTGTGTTCACTTAAAATTGCCTGCTTCTATGGGAGGAAAACAAAATGGTAGAGGACCAGATGGAAAGGGAGATCTATTTCTGAGACTTTGGTATTGTCCTCAGTTCCACAATCAAACAATTTGGGGCCTCTGAAAGTCTACCAAAAGTTTAAATTTTGGGACATAAACATGTCTTCTAAACTAATTTAGTGTCCTTTTTTGATGGTTTAAAAGATCTCAGAATAATCTTTCTTTGTACCCTTAACTTGAGTAATAACTCTCATAGATCCAAACTACATGGATATCAATCTTATTAAGAGCTACAAGAATGATCTGAGGTCTGAAAACTATCCCTTACAGTGAGAGACTTAAGAAGCTCAATCTATTTATCAAAGAGAAGGTTAAGAAGTGACTTGTTCACAGTTTACAAGTATCTACAAAAGGAAGAGATTTCCAATAGTGGATAGTCCTTTAAGATAGCAGGGGAAAAAAGGCATAATGACATCCATTGGCTGGAAGCTGGAATCTAGACAAATTTACACTATAAATAGGTTATAAATTATTGTTAAAAATTTGTGTGAATTAACAATTGGAACTTACCTAATGACATGGTGGATTCTCTATCGCTTGAAGTCTCTAGATCAAGACTGAATATCTTTTTAAATGGTATGCTATAGCTCAAACAGAAGTTATGGCTTGATGCAGGAATTACTGGTTGAGGTTCTATGTCCTGTATTATTGAATTAGATCTGACTGGCTGATCAGAACGGTCCCCTCTACCCTTAACATATATGAATTGTCATTTTATTTAGATTTTAAGAAAGAACAGTTGACATCACTTGAGTTCTGCACGTTGACTATTGGTAGTATACGGCCTACATTATATAACCATCATGCCCTTGATCCTAGATATTCGCAATTCCAATGAAAATGTAACAAATCAGAGTGAATGAATTATGTGTTCTTTAGTGATTCAGACCTTTATAGGTTTTTTTTTTTAAACCACTTTTTTTTTATAGTAGGCTAAAATTTTTGCTTTAAAAATAATGGAAATTAATTATTGCTAAGATATTTCTTGTATTCAACATATAACAGATGCTAGTAAGCAGAGGCTAACAAACTCTGAAGGCTTTATGTATATATAAGATTTTATACAAACTATATTCAGATTAGAAAAAATACAAATTTCTATTTCAGACTTTTCATCCATCTAAGTAAACTTTGGGCCTGATTCCCGCATTTGCTGAGCATTTTGGATATTCACGAATGAATAATCATGCCCTTAGTCACATTCCATAAGCCTACGATCACATTCCCCTAAACAGAAGAATAATTATCAAATGTTACATAAAGGACATACCAAATCCAAATCACTGGAACTGGACAGAAGTTTAACATATGCACCGCCACAATCAATTCCATCTTGAAAATTCACTTCATACCTGTATAAAAGGGAATCAAAGAGCATATTGCTGATACCCTGGAGTAATTAAAGATCACTTTGACCTACAGTTTAACTTTGAATCCATGTCCAAGATTGTGTATAAGCATTTGTATTTTAATATTAATCACTACTCCCAAAACATTTTTACAAAACTGCCTGGAATATTTTATTGCTATTGCAAAGTAAGGCAACAGTTATGCAAAATGTAACAGTGTCAATCTAAAAAAAAAAAAAAATGTTACAGTTCAACACAGTAGCAATCTCCACAAAGAAAAGTTTCTGGGCAGCATTTGCAGAGATACAGAGGCCACTCACTACTTCACTTTGACCGAGTTGCATGGCGAAGTTTTGTACTATGTTTGTGCCTACCTACATCATAGTCTAGATTTACCGAGAGCAGCCATCTCAGAGTTTCTTCTGAATTACCTGTAAGTCAATTTCCACTGACTTACAAATTTCAAAAATGTATTTAAACATCATTATATTCATAGCCACCTGAAATTCTCTCACATTCCATGTAATTTGGAAGCTCAGTTGCAAAGACACTGACATTTAAATGGCAGTCTTTTATATCCATTTTATGAGATCTTGAATTCCTGACTAAGTATTCAGACGAAAGGTTTAAAACATCATTTCACCTATTTTTAACATAAAATATTAAAGAACTAAAATATAACTTTAGTTTGGGTTTGAAAACCTTAAAAGATAAAACATTACATTTATAATAATTTATTTTTATATTAACGCCTTCATATTTGTGGTTTTGGTAAATTTGTGCAAGGCAACTGATGTTGGAATGGAAATCAGAATAATACAAAACATATTACTTTTTCATGATATTTCAAAGTTAGAAGAGTAAATACAAATCTGAAGAGCAACTTACTGAACAATCAAAGGCTTAGTATCAAAAATAAATGGCTTTGTTAACATAGCTGATATTGCATGATGCCTTGCTATTGACTTTAAAACTAATCCTCTGTCTCCAGGCACTGTGTTTTCTTTAAGCTCTTCTACTTCCCATCTTCCTAAAACAAAAAACACAAGTTTGAAAAACAGCAAGATAAAGGCAAGAAATTACTGCTATTTTGAAAAGAAATTAAGAGAGAGCTGCTAGGAGCTAGCAGACAGATTACCTTCGCTGTGTTATTATTTACAATGTGGTTTAAAAAAAAAAAAACCACACAGAGAAAGTAACTTGTGGCTGCATTTGAGATTTCCTGATACCAACTGCTATTGCAGATACTCAGTGTTACTGCACAAGCAATTACTAGGAGCAAATCCTGACACTCAATGCCGAAGTTAGAAGTTAGATAACTATAGAGTAAAACAAACATCCAGTTTATTACTAATGATACAACTCTGAATATTCTTTTTTTAAGCAGCAGTATAAACCTGGAATAATTTCCCCCCAAATTTGACTGCTCCAGATCACAGCTGACACAAGATAAATGATCATGTTACACATGCACGGTTCACATTTTTCTAACAGCTCACTGAAAAATTAAGGTATATTTTTTCAGGAAATAGAGCCCATTGGAAAACTACTTCAAGTCAGTAGTACAGAGCAATACCAGAACAGCTTTTCTTTTCTTTCTTTTTTAAAGTATACATTTTAAAAATTGCTGTCAAAAACAGTTCCATAACTACAGAAAAGGATATAAATAAAATAGCGACAACTTAGTTTACCTATAAAACAATTTCCTGATGAAAAACCACTAAGGGAAACCAAAGCAGGAGAAAAATAACATTCTCAAAAAAATCCACTCGCAAAAGAGGATACTGAACAAGAAACCATACATATTTTTAACATACAATTATTCTCTTCAGTCAACTAAATCAATAAGGATGTAAACCCACAAATCTGAAGCATTGTTTTGCACAAACGTGCATACTCATCAACTTCCGATTAATTGCAATATTACACAAATGCAAGACAAGATTACAATTCTGACCTCTGTCACATTATTCAAGTTTCTATTAATGCTGTTGTCTTGAATACTTAAATACAGTGTTCAAATTACTATTCACATTTTTCAGAACTCTGCTACAAAATCTATTTCAGCCTTACAAGCAGTAGATGAAGATTCAAGAGATGCATTCATAAATTCTTGCTTAAACAACAATGTTTTGGGCCAATGTAGATCTACAAACACCAATAAAAAATGACCTTCACAAGTTGTTGTTTTTTTAAACTAGGTCAGCACCCTTTCTTGCTGTTTTATGATTTATAAAATCCTAAAATTAAAAGTTCTTTAACCTTATTTTTCTTCTTCTAATCTCACAGGATCCTAATCTTCTTAGTGCGAGATTGAAAGCATTCTTTCACTCTCATATTTAAGGCTATTTTGTTGTCCTACCCTTAAGGGCAACAGTAGCAAGATAGAATGCAAACCAGCTCTCCTATTAGTCACTGAATGACAGTTCTTGAGTTTAAATTTTGCTCTCCTAATCTTCCAATCAGTTCCAACTGCACAGGAGGCAGAAAGAGAAGCCTATCCAAATATGATCACATCTAATCTGAAAACATGGCTCTAAAAAAAGTGCTAAGCAAAAACAACTTCTCAAAATTGTGCAGCTGAGTATCCTGCTAGACAGATGATGTCATCAGACAAGGAGAAAGACAAAGGTCTGCTCTACTATACAACTGTACCATTAAAACTTCCCTTAGTTGGCACATTTGTGTGTGCATCCACACACAATTTGGAGTCCTGTTGGTAAAACCCTGAGTTTACAGTGGTCAAGCTAAACCAACTCCCTGAATGACATAAGTCCTGTACCAGCACTGTTCCGCTGGTAGGATGCCTATGTAGACAATTCATAATACTCAACCAACAATCCCAGAATGCCCTGTCCCCATGACAGCGCCCACTCTGGTCCCAGTTTTGAACACTACTGCCCAGGGTCACAGTGACCACAAGCCCATCCCCCTCTTCCCCCACCTTCAAAATCCCCAGCATGTTAAAGTGCAGCTAAGAGAAGTTCAGGCAAGCCTTGTCCTACAGCCTGATCTAGGAAAGAATTCCTGGACTTTCTCAGCTTGCGCAGAGAAGGGACACTGCAAGCACAACTTCAGAATTGCCATAGGAATAAAGATGCTTATTTGGATGTTGCAAAGACATGCAAAAGCTGGGATATAAAAGGGATGAGCAACAATGCTGGGCTAAGGGGAAAGAAAAGTGGCAATCCTACCTAAACGCAAAGGCTACCAGAAAATCTGGATCTGGCCCCTCATGCCTGCCTGGATTTCAGCTACTATTTGGAGGTGGATGCCATACTGAGTAGGGACCCCACCACCAACTCATGAGTGATGGTGGACTCCCCTTGAACCCTGGAGGAAAGCAACCCAACAATGAATGGCTCATTAAGGGGATTCAGACCCTCAGAGAGAGTCAGCCAAATCCAACCCAAGCTAGTCAAGAGTCAGAACCCACTTGGGAAGGGAGATCAGGTAGGAATATTAATGCACCCCTTTTAAAAACACTTCGTTTATGAACCCTGAAACTCCACCTCAAAATGGCAGCCAAATGGATGTGGACAGGGAACAAAAGAATTACCCAAACATGGCGATCAATTACACCCTGAGCATATGGGCAAGACCCACCAGCCAGACACCTGGGAAAGAATTCTCTGTAGTAACTTAGAGCCCTCCGCATCTAGTGTCCTATTACTGGACGTTGGAGATATTTGCTGCTAGCAGTCACAGACTGACTATATGCCATTGTAGGCAATCTCATCATAGCATCCCCTCCATAAACTTATCAAGCTCAGTCTTGAAGCCAGTTACGTTTTTTGCCCCCACTGCTCCCCTTGGAAGGCTGTTCCAGAACTTCATTTCTTTGATGGTTAGAAACCAAATTTCAAGCCTAAACTTGTTGGTGGCCAGTTTTTATCCATTTGTTCATGTGTCCACACTGGCCCTTAACTTAAATAACTCCTCTGACTCCCTGTTATTTATCCTTCGGATGTATTTATAGAAAAGCAATCATATCTCGCCTGAGCCTTTTTTGGTTAGGCTAAACAAACCAAGATCATGGAGTCTCCTCTCATAAGGTAGGTTTTCCATTCCTCTGATCATCCTACTAGCCCTTCTCTGCATCTGTTCCAGTTTGAATCCATCTTTCTTAAACATGGGAGACCAGAACTGCACACAGCATTCCAAATGAAGTCCCATGCTAATGCCTTGTATAATGGTATTAACACTTCCCTATTTCTCCTGGAAATATCTTGCCTGATGCATCTTAGGACTGCATTAGCCTTTTTCATGGCTCCATCACCTTGGCACTCAGTCATCCAGTGATCAACCAATACATCCAGCTCTTTCTCCTCCCCTGTCTCTATCAACTGATACATTCCCAGCTTATAGTAAAAATTCTTGTTGTGAACCCCAAAGTGCATGATCTGGCACTTAGCGCTATTAAATTTCATCCCATTTCTATTACACCAATTTACAAGATTGTCCAGATCTTCTTGTATGATATTCTGGTCCTCCCTATTGGCAATACCTTCAAACTTTGTGTCATCTGCAGATTTTATTAGCATGTTCCCACTTTTTGTGCCAAGGTCCTGAATAAAAGTGTTAAATAAGATTGGTCTCAAGACTGACCCCTGAGGAACTCTATTAGTAACCTCCCTCCAGCCTTACAGTTCACCTTTCAGTATGACCCACTGTACTCTCCTCTTAAACCAGTTCCTTATCCACCTTTCAATTCTCATATTAATCACCATCTTCTCCAATTTAACTAAATTTCCCATGTGGAACGGTATCAAACCCCTTCCTGAAATCCAGGTAGATTAGATTTACTGCATTTCCTTTGTATAAAAAAATATCAGTTATCTTCTCAAAGAAGGAGATCAGGTTGGTCTGGCATGATCTACCTTTTGTAAAACCATGTTGTATTTTATCCCAATTATCATTTACCTCTATGTCCTTAATTACTTTCTCTTTCAAAATTTGTTCCAAGACCTTGCATACAATAGAGGTTCTAAGAACAGTTTTATAATTTCCTGGATTACTTCCCTGTCCCTCCCCCCCGTTTCTTAAAAATAGGAACTATATTACCAATTCTCCAGTCACAGGGTATGACCTCCGAGTTCACAGATGCATTACATACACATCCTTGTATTGGGCTTGCAGTTTCATGTGCCAGTTCTTTTAATATTCTTGGGTGGAGATTATCTGGGGTCCTCAATTTACTCCCCTTAAACTGTTTGAGTTTGGCTTCCACCTCGAATGCAGTAATTTCTACTTCCATATCATTGTTTCCATTAGCCACCCTGCCATTACCCCTAAGCTCTTCATTAGCCTTATTAAAAGGTGAGGCAAAGTATTTGTTAGGTGTTGGGCCATGCCTGGATTGATTATCTTTAAGCTCCACCCCATCCTCAGTGCTTAGAGGTCCCCATTTCTTTCCTTGTTTTCTTTTTGTTCATATGGCTATAAAACCTTTTGCTATTGGTTCTAATTTCCTTTGCAATGTCCACCTCTGCTTGGTTTTTGGCAGTTCTCACTTCATCCCTACACTTTCTGACCTCCAAGAGGTAGCTTTCCTTGCTGATTCATCCCATCTTCCATTCCTTGTAGGCTTTCTGCTTTCTCTTAATCACTTGTTTGAGATGCACTCTCATCCAGCTTGGTCTGAAACCTTCCCTACGAATTTGTTCAGTGTGATCTTGAACTTGACCTTTTGTCTCGCTGTTGAAAATCAGCAGGCGGTCTTTCCACTTCCCTCCTCCATCCTTCTGGTAACGTTTCTCCTTTTGCTATGCAAATATTATGTAAAACACAAGATGCTGCAACAATGGGAATATATGGCTCACTGAGCTCCTGCTTAGTCATGAAGCAACATTCAATCTACCACATAAACATTCAGCATTCATTCTGTACCTGCTCAAACAACAGTTAAATCTTTTCTTGCTGCTGCCCAGGTGCCTGGTGTATAGCTTAATGAGCCAGGGAAGCAGAGGGTAGGCTGGGTCCTGGAAAAATCACAATGAGCATAGCAACCCACCCTTCAATGTGAATGTGCTTGTCTGGGAAAAAATCTCCCTGCTTTTCAGCTTTTCAAGGAGTGCTGTATTCCTAAAGAAGCAAGCTTTGTGCATCTTCCCTGACCACCCTCTGTTAGTGTCAGTGAATCATCATTAGCGATCTACCAACACTTATATAACCATATAAGTGTACCTCTCTGTTCAGAAGCAAAAGAAGGTAAGAGGATAGATTCAGGATATACATCCTGTCTATTGCACCACCATACTTCGGGAAGCCCAGTGCATGAAATCCTTCTATTATTTCCTGCATATTGCCCAGAGTCACAAACCTGTGCAGCAAGACATGCTTAAGGGCTCTGCACATCTGGATGGCGACCAGCAACACTGTAGTCAAGCAGGAAGACTATTATTGCTGCTTATTGCATCTTTGATCTAAAACCAGTGTCAATGCATTTCTGCTCATTTATATTCAACATGGTAGCTTAACTGTCCATTTGAATTAGGACTACTTTTTGGGACACCAAGACAACAAAGCTTTAGGATTATACATTTCCAGCATATTTGTACAGAGTTGCCATTCTGAAAGAGTAAATTCTCTGGGTGCAGAATCCCTCTGTGTGGGCTTCCCATCTGAGGCTGGGCACACTCTTGTGACCACCAAATTTCTATTTTTTTTTTAAAGGCAGAAAAACCTATTTGACAAAAACCTTTCAGACTTCCTTTATACATCATAAAGGAACAAAAAGGATAAGCCTAGTCTTTTTCTTTTGAGAGTTAGATTTAAGGACCAAATCTCACATCATAAGAGAACCAAAGAATATGAACAGTGACCCCTAAAGACTCAGAGGCCACAGACACTTCACACAGATGCAGAGCTCTACAGACCCTTTGGATGCAGCAACCCCCTACAATCCATAAAGCTCACACTTTGATTTGGCAAAAATAAGCTTTCAAAGTTGGAAATTACCAAATCATTCTAGCTCATACAGATATGTCAGTGTAACCCCACCAGTTCTCACCAGGGATGGGACCTGATTCTGTGCCCTGTAATCACTTTGAACTGCATTTGACCTCACTAGCTAAGTAAGAAACTGAATGTAAGGGGGCATCCCTGCAAAATTAAGCCCTTAGGAAACCGTAGCATTTTCACGTATTTTAGAAAATATGAGGTTTTGGTTTTTCCTCCTGGATGCTATACCATCTCATCTCAATAACTGCACCTCTATTTATCTCTGCGGCTTCCAAAAAGTCTTACCAAATCCTTCTATAGCTCTCTCAAAAATCCATTCTGTCCTATTTTGTCAAAAAGAAAATCTGCAAATTATCTTCCATGTCTTTTGTATGCATTTCTTTCATTCCTTTACTCATTAGATAAAAGAGCTATCAAATCCTCTTCTCTTTTCTTTGCAGCAGGATCTCCATTTGGTCTCCCTACCTCCTGATGAATGGAGGGTACAGTGTCTCTCTAAAGTTACTACTATTGATGACATCTCTGTCAATCACAATAAGA
Source organism: Natator depressus (assembly GCF_965152275.1). Lineage (NCBI taxonomy): Eukaryota > Metazoa > Chordata > Testudines > Cheloniidae > Natator > Natator depressus. The sequence continues at coordinate 51,832,120 of NC_134237.1, forward strand.
ACACAAAATCATATTCAGGTTGACAGTTCTAAGTTAAGAATTCATCAGGCCAACTGCGGCACCCAAAGGGAAAAATCCAGAGCAATGCTCCCATCAGTACTCCCCTTCCCCCACCCCTCTACTGCAAAATCTTAAGTGAAAAAATCCTGTACAGAAGGAGCCGTGTGAAAACCCTACACTCAGACAGTTAAACAAATGGCTCGTAATTTGAACAAAGTATCCCATCTTTGCTGAATGGTTAAAAAAACTGCCTGTTCAGCGCCACAATTTTGTTTCATCCATTAAATTTTCTTGAGGCTATCCACTGATGAGTTAGGAGCAGATATTTGGCAATGTGAATAATGTTGCTTAAGGCATGTATCTTTGCCCTGGTCTACACTGGTGGTGGTGGTGGGGGGGGGTCGATCTAAATTACTCAATTTCAGCTATGTGAATAATGTAGCTGAAGTCGACATACTTAGACCTACTCACCGCGGTGTCTTCACTACGGTGAGTCAACCGCTGCTGCTCCCCCGTCGACTCTGCCTGCGCCTCTCGCGGCGGTGGAGTACAGGAGTCGACTGGAGAGCGCTTGGGGGTCGATTTATCACATCTAGACTAGACGCGATAAATCGACCCCCGCTGGATTGATCACTGCCTGCCAATCCAGCAGGTAGTGTAGACATACCCTTAGATAGTTAAGAAATTCTACTGTATCATGTCAGTTTTAAATAGAATAATCTTTTAAATATAACATTGTACTTAAGAAATTTTACAGCTCTATTAAAATTTTAATTAGAGAAGAGGAAGACTGTTCTCAAAAAGCATCATTCACATCATTATACAGCTGCCACTGGCTACTCATATCAGCAGACGTTCTAGCACTGTTATCTCTCGAGTTACCACTGCAGATTGTTTCTAATGAACTTTTTTTCCCCTAATATCACTTGCTAACCTCCCCCACTGTGAACAGCAGGAAATATTTTATATTTCTGTATCAGTATAACTTTGTGCATTCTACACATTAAGACTTTTTGATCAATGTCAAATTTATGGAGAGAAAAACATACTAAATTATAACTGAAGTTTGCTTTTTGAGAAAAAAGCTACACCACACTGAAGAGAAGGAAGGGAAGTTTACCATCATATTTAGCAATGTTTTCATCTGTGTCTTCTTTCTTGGTTTTAGATAACATCCACCTGTGAAAGAAAAACAATTGTTTTGTTTAAATTGTGTAATCAGGACAAGAAAAATAATAAATAAAACTGGATTATTTAACAAAGGAAGTAGGAATTACTTTCTTTTTAGATAGTTAAGCAGTAAATGCACAATAAGGATATTTTGACATAATAAGTCACTCCATTCATCATTTAGAATTTAAAGAACATGAACAAATAATATTTAGGAAAAATTAAAACAGGCTGGGGCTAATCTGCAGGAACGCTTAATATTGACTTTAAAGTCCTAGTAAGAATTTGAAATGAAAATAAAACTAATATGACCCAAAGCTCTCAGCTTCCAGATAAAAACCTGTGTTACATGAGGTAAGGTTGAGATTACATTTCAGTCATTTAAGGGTGATAACATTACAGATGTGTTGTAACTATCTCAAAAATAAGCATTATAAACCTAGGAAATTGAGATTTAAGGTTAAATTAAAGAATTCCAAACATGTCAAGGTAATTAAATGCATAGTTAAGGCACCCAAACCTTAACGCTATCCTGTAGGGACACCATTGGGGGGGGGGGGGAGAAGGGGGAAGGAGAGGGAGGAGAATGGAAACAGACAAAAAACCCAATGTATCTTTAAAAATCAGATAATCCAGATGTGACACTCTATTCATAATTGTACGCTTACTGTACATATACTTTAAGGGATTCACAGGCCTTCAGTGATAGGTGCTGAGAAATTAAAACTATAATTATACCTTTTCAGGGACAAAGTATCTGAAATTATTTTAGTCTCCACTTTACCTAAGTTTTGTGTACTAATACATGATTCCCCCCCCACTTACCTTGCAAAATAAGCTAACACCACCACAGCCCATAGCACTCCTTTCATTCTTGCCTCCTAGTATTACTTCAGTGGGAAACACTAAATATTCTTTCCCTAAGGAAATCACCATTTTCTGCATCTGGCTATAATTCCAACAGCACAGGGAATAAATAAAAGCAACCTGTTAAAACCTGTCGTGCCATAACTGAAACTCTGAATCTGAACTTGACAGCTGAGTAACACTGTGATCAGGAACAGAGAAAAATCTGGCTTTTGCTTTCCAGTGCTTCAATATGAATGTTTTCTCAGCAGAAGTGATTTAAAATTACACTGGTATAAGGTCAGGGATTATATTCATATCTGGACCGGTGGCAATATATTTACACACACTCTATAATCCACACCTACTAGTTCAAAGCTTAAACCTACTAGCTAGGCTGAAAGATACTTACACCTCTACACTAAAGCAGCTATAATGTGCTTATGCTTAAGAAAATCAACTCCTGATGCTGATAATCTGGCTAACCATTGATTAGTGTCCCCATATCCTATTTTTAGGAAAGATCAACTGAGAAGGCTGTGGCACTAGCTGGCAGTTGCTACAGCCCTGTGTACTAGGTAGACTGCACTGTATGCATTATGTGATGCTGTTAGCAATGGATGAAGATAAAGCATCCATGCTGCTGCTTTGACATTGTCAGTAGCCTTTAATGTGTTTCAGCACAAGATTTTGTTGCCTTGTTTGTGGACACTAGCAGCAGTAAAGTGAGTGCCAGTCAGTAGCTTTGCTCTTATCTTTCTGAGTAACACAAGGAATAATTGTGGACAACTTTTCCTCTACCCCCAGGGATGTTCTTTTCTTGCAGGGTGCCACAGGAATTGACTGTCATGTCTCTTGTTCAAAGCATATATAAGGTCGTTGAGCAGGTCAGCGGAAAGACCCTGGCAGGCTGCAGTGCATTCAGGATGCAGCTGACACTATGCTGGAGAAATGGAATGAACTGTCCCATGTCTACATGATGACAACGAGCTAGCTGTGATTTCATGGGGTCTGAGGGAAGCAACTGGAAGAGCTGACAATTTATTTTGCTGTCCATCAGGAAAAGCATGACCACCATTTGTAAAACAGATGTATAATTTGGGGTATTAGATCCTGGGCTACTCCTGGAGGCAACCTTGTCTCCAATTATACTTTAACACAACTATCCATATCTTTGTCATTTTAAGATTAGATTGTTGTTAATGTGCTCTACACAGAGCCATACTTTGGAACCATTTGGTGCACACCAATTAAGTGGAGTTGCATGCTGTTGGCATGTTAGGCAGTGCTCCATGGTCTGCACTGGCTTCTAATCAGCTTGCATGTGGAAATCAAGGTGTTTCGTTTTAACCTATGTAGCCCAAGTGATTTGGGGGTCTCATTACCTGAGAAACTCTCTCTCTCCCCATGATATAGTACCACAGTGAATTGAGCAGAGCACTGAAGTTGGCATTCCCTCAATATAAGCCAGAAGGAATTGCTGGCAGGCCATTTCTGAGGGATCCTCGATTTTGAAATGCCTCCTCCCACCCCTTGTCTTACAGAAACAAGATTTGTGCATGTAAAACCCCATCACCTCTCATTTAAAAAAAAAAAAGTATTTTTAAGGCTGTTGAGGAGTATAGGGGATAAGATGCATATATTTACAGGCAGACTTGCGTCTATGAAAAATCACTCACCAAGCATCTCAGTTAGATCAGAAAAAGCAGCAGAAAGTATACCATCAGTACATGCTTCGGACTAGTAATGAGATTACTAGTTAAAGGAATTAATGCTGCAAGGCTTAGATCCCCTCCCCAACTTTGAGTAACAAGCTATATGAACTTCCTAGAAATACTGTATCATGTGGATCGCTATTTTTTGGGTCAGGTCCATGATCTAACTGGTGGGACAGTTGTTAGACCCCTGAAATGAGCAGCAGTATGTGCAGCTCTTCCAAGAGAGGAAGAGGACTTTTCTGGTTGGGATGAATGATGTAGAAGCATGAAAGATTTGGATATTTTCATTTGCTATGAAATACTGCTTCTTTAGCTAATGGTAGGTTTTACCTTTTTATAATTTCTTTATCATGGGTATTGCTTTTCTCTTCATCATTTACTCAGACTCATAACTGTAAAAAGAGTAGAGAGGCTATTCTGAAGGTAAGTGATGTATTAACAGTTAAAGATTGAGTCACAGACAAATGTTGCAATTTGCAAATCAGCTTTATTACACATATAAATTAGTAGGACAAATGCAATAGGCATCTAGTGGAAAGTAAGAAAAAACTAAGGATAAAACACGGTTTATGGGACATGAAATGCATGTCCAAGGGATTTAAGTTCTTTTTCTCCTGTTCTCTAGCAAGGATGAAGTGTTGTGGAAATGTACATGAGAGAAGAGTATAGGGCAATTCAATAAGAGATGCTACTGTCTTGTATCATGCAGTTTTGCTTAGACAGCAACACCACACACACACACACACACACACGACAGATGCAGGGCCTGTTGCTGAGATAACACTAATTTCTATGCCCTTGAAAATTCTCACTCAAGTACCCTATGGAAATCTTGTTCAGGCAGCTTCAATTTTTCTATCACAATGGATGTGTACCATTGTCTCTTCTTTTGCCTTATCTTGAAGCAGAGAGCTGTTTTTTTCCTCCTCTCACTTAAGTAGTTTATCAAAGTCCCTTTTCATGCTCCTCTGCAAATCAAGAAGTCATGCTTCTCATTTTCATCTTTCTTCTCCCCAGATTGGTCAAGTGCTCTGGACTTTAAGTGTCAGATGTATAGTCCTCTCTTGCACTTTCATGGCCTTGTCATGATCAACACTGAAATGAAAAATATGAAGAGGTACTTAGTAATGGCACAAGCCAATCTTTAAAATTCAAAGGAATTTAATAAAAATCTACCAATTTGTTTAGTTTATAATTCCAAAGCATTCTTTCTAGGTATTCTATTCGCAGGGTTCAAACTGGTGAGAAACCAAGACTCACTCTCTAACTTAAAATAAACTTTAGGAAAGGGACTAATGAAACTTAGTCACTGCAGGCTTAACCGGTACCTGAACAGAATCTCTGTACTGTGAGTTTTAGCAAGGGTGAAGGAAGGCCATATTTAGATGACTGGTAAGGCTGATCATTGAAAGAATATTTAGAGTGGAAACTTGATAACAGAGAACAGGCTGTAGGACTGGTATAATGAGCTTCTGTGTGGCTATGGAGAAATTAGCATTGGCCCTAACCTAACTTCTACAACAGAGTACTGGCCTTACCAAAGATTTGCAGAAGACTGGGAAAAACTATGTTTAAAATAAAATTTTCCATTAGATTGCTGCCCTGAATTTGCTGGCTGGGCAGGGGATGTTTACAGCATCATTATCCTACTTTCCACAGACTTGATTTAGATATGGAGTAGTTTGTTATTCAATGGCATTTATTCCTGCATTTCAGCATTAACTAAAGAAGCAGAATGAAATGTGATTGCAGCTAGAACAAACAAACTAACTAGCACCCTGAGCCTGCAGTCAGATCCATGCAGGTGAACCCTCACATGCAGTGGTCATTGAGGTCAAAGGACTCTTTGCAGCCCATGCAGATTCAATTACAGGGCTGAGGACTAACCAACCTAAATGTCCTAGTCCAGCAAGCAAACCATGTACATGTTGAGGCTGTGTACCAAATATGTTGACTGCCACAATAAAATTTGCTTGTTTCAACATTTTTTTATATATCGATGGATTGACTTCATTTTCCACCCTCTTCGGCTACAATTTTGAGGTGGGAGAGGGCATGGCACCTTACTGTGACATGCTCTAGGCCTGGACACTTTCGCCTTTACAAGAGTTATTGCCCTAAGTAATCAAATATGGAAGAGGTGAAAGAGGACTGTCGAACCTGGTGAATCTGGTAGAACTGAACAGGCAGGGGGAAGTAAGGGGAAAGAGAAGGAAATTCAGGAAGGACTAGCCACTTGTACTACAGCAATTAAGCCAGAGGCTGGCAGCAATTAGTTTTATAACCACACTGTACGAAAAACCATTCCGCCAAAACCCTAGAGCATGCAAAGCCAGCCATTATCAGTTGAAACAATAGACAAAAAGTATACCTTGTGGAGAGGGGCTCCTCATCTCCCAAGCAGTCATCCTCCTGAATCTTCTTAGCTTGAGATTCTCTGAAGACATTTGGGATTCTGCTATAGTCTCTTGCATCTAGTGACCCTGCCCCATATATTTTGGCTTAGCAGTCTCCTCCCTCTTCTCCCCGTCCCTCAGTCTGGTTCTTGGTTCTGTTCAACACTATCTCTAATTCCGTAAGAGGAAGAGTGCACCAAGAATATAGTTGGTTCATCATAAAGGCACAGGTTTTCTTCGAAAACTTCACAGCATTGTTCACATCACAGAGACTATGTTACACTGAACCTTCAGCCTGTTTCTTTTCCCTGGCACAGTTTACTACATCTAGGCAATACTCAGCTCTAGCAGATGTTCAAATATCTGCCCATGCATCAAAATGCTTTTGCTAAATTATAGATTGTCACTGGAACCCACATCTTCTGCTTGCCCCAGGCATACACGGATGTCCAGCTTGAGCCTACTAGAAACAAGCTGGTATAATAATTTCAAGACATGCTCCAGAACTGGCTTGCTAAACAATACAAATTGATCACATCAAAGTGGACAATGACAAAAAAGGTACTCACTCAACAAGATTTATGATGTATGCAGCACTATTTGTAAGTTAAGGCGCTTCCAAAACACTTTGCTTTTGGGCCAGTAAGAAAAAACAAAAACAAAAACAAAAACAAAAAACAAAACAGGAATTTAATCAAAATTGCCACCTAAGCAGTGATCAGTGTATTCTGGAAGGATGGGGAAGGGGACTGTTTTCACAGCTGAGATTATTATGTGAGCACTTGTCATACACTGGCACTGCACTGGTGGAGACAGATATTGAGATGCAAAAAAATAAAAAAATCAATAGTATTTAGCCTTCCATAAAGGAAGTATAAATCCAGCAGTAGTGATAACACCTTTGAACTGTTGGGAGCAGTTGTAAGCATAGGTGAATTGTGCATTACAGACATGAAAGGGATCCTAAAAAAGTTATTAGCATGTCAGATTTGGTCAATGCCATAATAGCTATCTTATACCTTTAAGTTACCTATGTAAGATATTAATACTATCCAGTGTAGCTGTGGATGTTCTCATTATCTACGTATATGTCTAATCTTTTTGAACAGCATAAAGTAATATGTGGCAAATAATGTGATAAATGAATGAGAAATCATCACTGAATATAAAAGAAAGTTTTTCGAATAGACATTCTACAACCCCGGACATCTCAAAAAGGTAGTGACTGGGAGACTTCAAAGTGGACAAGACACTGCAGTGGGGGTGAGAGGAAAAGAGTACAGTAAGAAACAGTTTTGCTCAAAATGGAGAACTCACTGACTACCTAATAGATTTTTCCCATTTCAAACATCTTGTAAATATCTTTAGAAAATACATTATTAAATTAGAGAACAAACAAGTTGTGATCAGTGAACCATGAGCAGTTCTGGCCAGACTACTGGCTCTAGAGGTTATCAGCTATTCAAACTGCTGAAATTCAAGCTTTACAATGCCATCTTTTATGAACACTTACCCAGTCAATACTCCATCATCAAAGGTTTCTGTAAAATACTCTTCCCCAGTAGGCTTTGGAGTCTTGTACATAACCTAAAGACATTTACACAAATATATCCAACGCATGAATTACTTTTTGCTGAAATACATCATAGCTAATATGTACATTTATACGGTGTATTATACCTGATGCAAGGAATACAATCAATTGTAATTCTCTGAGAAGTGGTCAGCCCCAACTACTTGAACATATATGGTATTTTCTAGGTAGTATCTTGACTAGCTTGGGCTTATTACATTTTCTATATTATACTGTTTAAGTTTTAAAAAGTTCATGGTAAACCGATTATTTTGCCCCACACAAAATGATAGTTTCCATTAGCCCTGCAGGTGGCTAATGAATTCCATTAAACAGACTGAACTATATGGAAGTTGAATATATTCCTAAGTATTAAAAAGATGTGCGTGTTCTGTGCCTACAGATATAGAAAAGTTAAGCACCTATGGGTACCTATGCACTACTATTTTCAGTGTGTGATGCTTAGCAGCACAAGCTATTGCATATCTAAAAGCATAAATGGAAGATCAAAGGGCATAATCATTATGGCAAAAAATGTGTGAGATATCATCAATAATGGAAAACTTAGGGAGAAGTCAGCAAGCTTGCCCTGATCCTCTTCTTCCTACCTATTTCTTTCCTCCACTCACTTTTTCCATTCTGTGTTGTTTTCTTCCCTATGTGGTTAAGTGGTATAATAGATTTTCATTTTACTATTTGAAAAAGAAACCTCTTGTTGTATTTTGTAAGCATATCCCCTCTGCCCAAAGTATAATGTAATTTACAGCAACAACATTTTAAATATATTATCTACAAGAAACTGGCAGAGAGGGAGGGATAAACAGAAGCCACTGAGACTAAAATGGTGACCAAAACTGAAACAAGGATATACCCGAGCAACATTTTCTGCTTTAACTTCCAGAAATACAAGTGAGATTGCAGGATATAGCGCTATTAGGTACTATGAGAGAAGGAGCTAGGTCCTGCCTTAAGGATAAGTGTCAAAGCCTTGGTCAAGCTCCCCCCCACGCTGGACACTGACCAGGCTGTTTGGATCCACATACTAGGCCCTTGGTCACTGAGTGGCTCCAGCCATGTCTGGGGCCAAGCTCTCTGGCACACTTCTTGGGGCCCCCAAGACTGAGCCCCTTAAGAGTCCTCAGTAGCTTAAGTACACCCTTTTGAGAGAGCACCACCCTGGAGGGAGTTCTGGTTTACAGTTAACCCTTTCAAAGGTATGCGATTGTTGAATCAAACAGACATGGACTTTGCCTAAGATTTCTAAAAACAATCATTTTACTTTAGACATCAACAGATATAAAGCCATACAAAATAATACCTGTACCATTCCCTGTCTAAGTCTCTTAACCACTTTTGAGCATTCTTTGGGATTTGGTTAGAGTCTAAGGAGTCCAGGGTCTCCCCCTTCCCCTACACATGGCTTCTCCTGAAGATCGTGTAGTCTCCTTTCTAACCCCTCTAGCCAGACACCTTCAACTTGGCTTGTCTGGCAGTCAAAAATAGTTTCCCTCTTTCAGGAAGCATGCCTCCTTGTTCTTCTCAGCCAAATTTCTCAGCCTCTTGTTTTATAGGGCTGTATCAACACCTAACCCACTGGAAAGAACTTAATTCCTTAAGACCAAGTAGGTAGCAATATAACAATGAACAGGTAAACCAAGTCACATCATTCTCACAAAGATATAGAAGTTTCCCACATTCTTCACAATAAGCAAAGTAATCTGCCAGATGTGGCAAACCCATTGTAAGCTCTGCAATTCATTCAGCCATATTCTAATCACTGAGCACCCCTGACAATGGAAGGCCTGGGTTTCTACTCTGGTAGTTTGGGTTCACACGTAAGGTTTGCCATCACAATGCCACACAGCAATTAAAGAAAAACAACAGAGTGGCTACATATGACTTGCCAACTACATATATACACTGTCAAATCTCTGTATTTCTTATAATTACCCATTTTGTAAAACTTAAGTTTTGGCCAATGTCAACAATAACCTTACCTCTAGAGAAGAGCTGCCTTTGTCAATATCAGTTTCTTGCAAGTTCTTGTCAAAATCCTCCACCTCAACATCTGCATCCTGGATTTCTTCATCATGAATTTCTGCAGTTACTGAGCTGATTAACAAGACACCCAACAACAGCCAATCCCACTGGACTTCCATACTGATTATCTGCAGAATTAATAAGTACATTGTCACTGCAAAACTATATAGTTTACCTCATTAACAGTTCATTTGCAAGAAGGGCTACAGGAGAAATACATTTAAAGATAATATGGGACAGAGACTGAACATTCATTTTGTTATTTGCATTTTTTCAAAAGCTCAACAGCTTTGATAACCCTCATGAAAGCATTCTGAACAAAATATTTAAATATGACAACGAAGTTAAAAAGGTAGCAACTGTAAGACAGTGGAACATGTTTTCTCGTCCTGTTCCATCCAAGGAAAGTCAGATATAACTGGTGCAGCCAAGATATACTTATCTCCGTTATTGGTGGTTTTTAAGAACAGATTAGACAAACATCTGCCAGGAATGTTCTAGGTATACACAATCCTGCCTCAGCACAAGGAAAATGGACAAGATGACATCTTGAAGTCCCTTCCGGTCCCACATATCTATGATTACTTTATCGATACCACTCAGATGGAGACCATCTTGGCTGGCGTTAGGCAGCTTTTCTATTGCACAGTCAACCGCAGAGTTTCACTCTAGTGTACTGGTGTTTGAGAACATCCATGGACTGCCTCAGCAAGATTTAAAAACCTGTTTCAACACTTGCTAAAGCTAGTTTTGGGGTACCATCTTCACTGCACATGTCCACAAGGCCCATGTCCAGCCACTTTCCAACAAGATGCCACACCATAGCTACCCTTAACTCCTTCTGGGCTACTCACAAAAGAATGTGTTAGCTTTCTCCTTCTATTCCTAACACAAATCACATACAAAAGCCCCTCCTTTGACCTGCCATATCAGAAAACTGACCATAAAAAAAACAAAAAACAAGAAAAGCCACAAACCACCCACCCGCCACCTTGGGAATCTTCAGCTATCACTGAAAGGATACTGTCTGTCTATGCGCCGAAGAGTCCTGTGACACCTTACAGACTAACAGACGGATTGGAGCATAAGCTTTTGTGGGTGAATACCCACTTCATTGGATGCATGCAGTGGAAAATTTCCAGTGGCAGGTATAAATATGCAAGCAAGAATCAGGCTAGGGATAACGAGGTTAGTTCAATCAGGGAGGATGAGGCCCTCTTCTAGCAGTTAATGTGTGAACACCAAGGGAGGAGAAACTGCTTTTGTAGTTGGCTAGCCATTCACAGTCTTTGTTTAATCCTGAGCTGATGGTGTCAAATTTGAAAATGAACTGAAGCTCAGCAGTTTCTCTTTGAAGTCTGGTCCTGAAGTTTTTTTGCTGCAGGATGGCTACCTTTAAATCTGCTATCGTGTGTCCAGGGAGGTTGAAGCATTCTCCTACAGGTTTTTGTATATTGCCATTCCTAATATCTGATTTGTGTCCACTTATCCTTTTACGTAGGGACTGTCCAGTTTGGCCGATGTACATAGCAGAGGGGCACTGCTGGCACATGATGGTGTAGATTACATTGGTGGACGTGCATATGAATGAACCGGTGATGATGTGGCTGATCTGGTTAGGTCCTGTGATGGTGTCGCTGGCGTAGATACATGGGCAGAGTTGGCATCAAGATTTATTGTATGGATTGGTTCCTGAGTCAGAGTTACTATGGTGCGGTGTGTAGTTGCTGGTGTGAATATGCTTCAGGTTGGTGGGTTGTCTGTGGGCAAGGACAGGCCTGCCTCCCAAGGCCTGTTTGTGCGTCTTCTCCTATGGTGTTCTCTAATCTTTCATTAGAATGATAGTTTGGATGAAGAAAAAAAAATGTTTACATCTCCATTAACAAGATGATCATCTTCTGAAAATGGACTTAAAGTAACCATTTTTTCCCCTCACAGTTCAGTAGCTGGGTCAGTGATTCATAATCAAACATACAAAAAACCTCCTCAGCATTATCTCCAATTCTTATCCATCTTGTACCTCATTTTTAAAAGCCTTTCCACTGGCAATTGCTCCAAATTCTAAAAATCCACTTGTTAATCCTTCTCTTCCAGCACTCATTAGCCCAAGGACTAAGTCTACTCACCAGATCAAAATGTGTTAGTGCTTCAAGCCACAACTGCTCCTGGTCCATCTCCAGCTAGTCAGGTATCTTCAGCTTGGACCCACAGATACCACTCTTCACTCCAATATTAATGCCCCCCACCCATACTCCAAATCAATTGAAGTTGAGCAGTCCCCCAGACAGTGAATCAGTTTATACCATTAACCCCCCCACACCTCAACAGAATCCTCTGCTGAGATAGCAGATGGCCACCCTACCTTCTCAGCAAACATGCATAGAGGCCTCTTCTGGAGTGGAGTGTGTGTACTCACATCCATGGAGCCCTCTGCTAGGGTGGCTGGACTCCCCAAAGAGCTTCCTGCTTCAGGGTTTGGGAGTGAAAGTCTCCCCCCTCCCTCTCACACCCTTCCCTTAACAGCTAACACACACCACCAGTGGTCTGTGCAGATTCAGAAAGACATTACTGCATTAAATGTATACTGTTCACATTAAGCAGGCTCTCTTCATAACCATAAGGCTACAAAATGTCTTTTTTCAATTTTTAAATGAAATCTTAGATCCCATGGGTATCAATGGCACTTTCCTAGAGATTTCTGAAGCCTTATGTTCCCATATTTTGCCATCATAATTTTTCAAAACCACAATTTCTACTCTTGTTGGTGTTCATAGATTCCTAAGTTAAGGCTAGAAAGGTCTGTTACAATAACCTAAACACCTGCATAACAAAAGCCACAGTAATTCCTGCATTAACCCCTGAAGGTCTGTTTGAGGATATCTTTTTGATAGTCATCCAATCTTGGTTTTAAGGACTTTATGCAATTGAGAATCCACCATCTCCTCAGGTAAATTCCAGTGGTTAGTCACCCTATTAAAAACATGTAAAATATTTCTAGTTTGAATTTGCCTAGCCTCATCTTCCAGCCACTTCTGCTACATTAAAGAGCATCTCCTGTTAGAAATCTTTCCCACATAGACCTGTCTCCTGTTGGCCATAATCAAGTCACCTCTTAACCTTCTCTCTAGATATAAAGTATGGTTTGTCATGCCTTAGATCATTTTTGTAGCTCTTTTCTGAACCCTTTCCAAATGTTTCAACATTCTTTTTTTAAACAAGAACAGCAGAACTGGACATGGTATTTGAGTAATGGTCTCACTAATGCCATATACAGAAGCAGTATCATCTCTCTACTCCTACTTGATATTCCCTTATGTTTTCAAGGATTACATGCATCTTCTTAGATATGCCACCTATTATAACCTTGAGTCCTTTTCCATAATACTGTCTCCTTGTATCAACATTCTTTGTTCCTAAAAATAGGACCTTGCATTTGGCTCTATTAAAAAAACCAAAAAAACAGAGGTTGTTAAAATGAGCCCACCTTGCTTAAGCCATCCAATTTGACCTATTCTCCATCATTATTTACCATCCCAACAATCTGTATTATCGGCAAGTTTTGCCAGCAATTATTTTACATTAAGACTGCCAACACTTCTCATTTTAAGAGCCCGTTTTCAGTTGCTTATAACTTTGCCAAACTTTTTGGGCTGAAGTTCTCCTGTTCATTTGTAAGATTTCAGCCAAAATGATTCAGTCATCTGCAAGAAAGGCTGGGCAAAACAATATTTTCCTCTATGTTCAAAAATTCTGGCAGCCTTCTCTCTGAAATGCTCTAAGGCTCTCCTGATTTGGCAGGGGGTGGCCTTTGTATCAGGGATATGTCTTATGAAATCCCTGTGAAAATTCACCCAAATTGGGCCAAGTTATAAGCCCCTAAAACTGTAGAGCTAACTGAAAGTTGCTACTGGGCACAAACAGCTAAAATCTCCAAAGTCCTTGTCCTCACTAAGCATACTCAAGCCTCACAGCTCTCAGTGCTGGCCAGATAGAGCATCCACCACCCCCTCTCAGCTTCTACATGCGACTAGACTGCAGAATGCTCCAGGCCCAGCCCACGGCTATGGGGTGAAGTTGAACTTTCCCTGAAATAGCTGTTCTGGGACAAGGTGGGGTGGGGCCAGGTACTGGACTTGAGAACCTCTCTCTCCTGTGCTCTCAATGAGCAAGGGAGGCAATGCCCAGTTAATGCCCAGGCATTGTGAGGAAGGGAAAGGAAGAGTTTGTGGGAAACACTTTGGATGAGGACCCCAGGGAGGTAGAGGTATACTGAAAAAAGGAGCTGGGGACTGGGACTCACAGGGAAAGCAAACTGACTTAGTGAGCCCAGAGGAAGAGACTAGAACTGAGATGAGAAACCCAAGGAGTGGGGACTGGGTAGGCAAAAAGAATGTGAGTGGGACAAGAAGCCAGGAGTGGAGAAAAGACAGGACAGACAGAGTTTGGAAGCAACAGGGAAGAAGGCATCAAGCTGGGAGAGCGGGGGGGGGGGGGGGGGAGAAGAAAACAAGCGTCTGTGCCCACTGGTGAACACTCCCCCCCAGAGCTTGGAATGAAACCTTAAAATTCTTGAGTCTCACTATTTCTCAGCTGTCAGCAAATATTTATGAAGCCAACTGGCAAAATCTGTCTCATATCCCCCTCAAATACTGGTCCCCATATAGTATGACCACATATTACTGCTATCAGTTACTCAACTAGCTCAAGTAGCAGAGAGGTCTTAGGTGGATCTAATTGCAACCCTGATGATTACCCATGTCAGTGTCAATACAATAGACTTTTCTCCAGCTTGCTTTTTTCCCTCCTCAGAGATTACATAAAACCTATGTTAAAAGAACATTAAGAATGAAAAGTCAAAATAACATGTTAAGCATAGGTAGTCTTAATTCTGGCACTTTCTAATTGTCTCCCTTCCTCATTCATCTCCATTAGGATATATTCTAATTACATGAACACATACTATTTTTTTTGCACAGGACCCTTGCCTCATTCAGTGCATAGGATGGACATGTTCTGTGGATAAATCAAGGATGCGTAGTGAAGGCGGCTGTTGTCTGTAGGACCCCTCCCTCTTTTGCTGAGGAAGTTGAAAGGTGTGTAGTTACTAAGGCAGGGGACTGCAGGAAAAGAAGAAGAGGGATTGGAGGGGCCTCATGGCTGAGACAGCTGAAAACTGCCCTGGAAACCTGGATTCTATCCCTGCCTCTGCCAGAGTTCCTATGTAATTCTAAGCAAATCACTTAAACTAAACATTTCAGATATGGTCAATAATTGTGTGTTCATTATTTTCTGGATGCCCAACTTGAAACTTAAGAGTCTGAGTTGCAGAAGCGCTGTGTACTCAGCTGAGACTGTAGTAAATGAGAGCTGTGCTTGAATATGCATTGCACAATCATGTTAAGTACTCTGAAAAAAAAAAAAAAATCAGGTCCTGGGCAGCTCCCATAGTCTGTGGATACTTCTGGCTTTAATCTGCGTGCCTCAAATCCCCATCTACAAAACCAGGGATAATGGCATGTCTCACCTCACGTACGTTTTGAGAAGATTAATTAATGTTTGAGGAACTATATTGATAAGTGCAATAGGAAAACCCATAAGCAAATTAATACATTTCTCTTCATAGCAGGGTTTGAATAGTGAGCAGTAAATATGGTCTAGGGACATTACTGACACCAACCGGTTCAGTTTCTATTAAAATCTCTGAAACCGTCTATAACCAGACCACAGATAAGGATTTGGGAAAGTTCAAGTTGGAAGACAACCTGGGTGAAAGTGATCATGAAATTAAAAAAAAAAAAAAAAGGAAGTAGTGAGAGCAGCAGAAGGTCAGACTTCAAAAAAAAAGGAGACTAACAAATTCAGAGAGAACTGGTAGGTAAGAACCCATATGAAGAACATTTAAGGGGAAAAGGAATTCAGGAGGGCTTGCAGTTTCTCAGCAAGATAGTATTGAAAAGGCACAAACAGAAGCAAGCTATCCCAGTGCAAAAGGTAAGATAGAAAGAAAGAATAGAGAGGTCAATATGGGTGCATTGGGATGGGGGGTTTGTTTTGTTTTGTTTTTTTTAACTGACTGGAAAAATCTTATGAAAAAAGTGGAAACAGGGACAAATTGCTAACAATGAGTACAAAAGAACAGCACAATCATGTAGGGACAAAATCAGAAACTGTAAGTCACAAAATGAGCTACATCTAGTAAGAGAAAAAAGGCAATAAAAAGATTCTAATACATTTGGAGTAAGAAAGACAAAGGAGAGGGTAGGTCCATTATTAGCGGGGAAGAAGGGCTAATGGATGACACCAAAGAGGCTGAGGTGTTTTAATTACTGTTTTGCTTTACTCTTCACTAAAAAGGTTAATTGTGATCAGATGCTTAACAATTATGAAGAGTAACAACGGTGAAGGAACACAAGCCAGAATAGGGGAAGAACAGGTTAAAGACTATTTCAGCCCTGGTCTACACTAGGACTTTAGGTCGAATTTAGCAGCGTTAAATCGATGTAAACCTGCACCCATCCACACGATGAAGCCCTTTATTTTGACTTCCGTACTCCACCCCTGACAAGTGGATTAGCGCTTAAATCGGCCTTGCCGGGTCGAATTTGGGGTACTGTGGACACAATTCGACGGTATTGGCCTCCGGGAGCTATCCCAGAGTGCTCCATTGTGACCGCTCTGGACAGCACTCTCAACTCAGATGCACTGGCCAGGTAGACAGGAAAAGAACTGCAAACTTTTGAATCTCATTTCCTGTTTGGCCAGCGTGGCAAGCTGCAGGTGACCATGCAGAGCTCATCAGCAGAGGTGACCATGATGGAGTCCCAGAATTGCAAAAGAGCTCCAGCATGGACTGAACGGGAGGTACGGGCTCTGATCACTGTATGGGGAGAGGAATCCGTGCTATCAGAACTCCGTTCCAGTTTTCGAAATGCCAAAACCTTTGTCAAAATCTCCCAGGGCATGAAGGACAGAGGCCATAACAGGGACCCGAAGCAGTGCCGCGTGAAACTGAAGGAGCTGAGGCAAGCCTATCAGAAACCAGACGGGCGAACGGCTGCTCCGGGTCAGAGCCCCAAACATGCTGCTTCTATGATGAGCTGCATGCCATTTTAGGGGGTTCAGCCACCACTACCCCAGCCATGTTGTTTGACTCCTTCAATGGAGATGGAGGCAACATGGAAGCAGGTTTTGGGGACGAAGAAGAAGATGATGAGGTTGTAGATAGCTCACAGCAAGCAAGCGGAGAAACCGGTTTTCCCGACAGCCAGGAACTGTTTCTCACCCTGGACCTGGAGCCAGTACCCCCGAACCCACCCAAGGCTGCCTCCTGGACCCGGCAGGTGGAGAAGGGACCTCTGGTGAGTGTACCTTTTAAAATACTATACATGGTTTAAAAGCAAGCATGTGAAAGGATTAATTTGCCCTGGCATTCGCGGCTCTCCTGGATGTACTCCCAAAGCCTTTGCAAAAGGTTTCTGGGGAGGGCAGCCTTATTGCTTCCTTCATGGTAGGACACTTTACCACTCCAGGCCAGTAACACGTACTCGGGAATCACTGTACAACAAAGCATTGCAGTGTATGTTTGCTGGCGTTCAAACAACATCCGTTCTTTATCTCTCTGTGTTATCCTCAGGAGAGTGAGATATCATTCATGGTCACCTGGTTGAAATAGGGTGCTTTTCTTCAGGGGACACTCAGAGGAGCCCATTCCTGCTGGGCTGTTTGCCTGTGGCTGAACAGAAACGTTCCCCGCTGTTAGCCACAGGGAGGGGGGAGGTTTGAGGGGGTAGCCACGCGGTGGGGGGAGGCAAAATGCGACCTTGTAACGAAAGCACATGTGCTATGTATGTAATGTTAACAGCAAGGTTTACCCTGAAAGACTGTAGCCACTGTTTTATAAATGTGTCTTTTTAAATACCGCTGTCCCTTTTTTTTCGCTCCACCAGCTGCATGTGTTTCAATGATCAGAGGATCTTCTCCTTCCCAGAGGCTAGTGAAGATTAGAAAGAAAAAAAAAAAAAAAAAAACGCACTCGTGATGAAATGTTCTCTGAGCTCATGCTGACACTGACAGAGCACAGACGAATGCATGGAGGCAAATAACGTCAGAGTGCAGGAAAGCACAAAATGACCAGGAGGGGAGGTGGTGGGCTGAAGAGAGTAAGTGGCGGGCTGAAGAGAGGGCTGAAGCTCAAATGTAGCGGCAGCGTGATGAGAGGAGGCAGGATTCAATGCTGAGGCTGCTGGAGGATCAAACCAGTATGCTCCAGTGTATGGTTGAGCTGCAGCAAAAGGCAGCTGGAGCACAGACTGCCACTACAGCCCCTGTGTAACCTACCGCCCTCCTCCCCAAGTTCCATAGCCTCCACACCCAGACGCCCAAGAACGCGGTGGGGGGGCCAACGGCCAACCAGCCACTCCACCACAGAGGACTGCCCAAAAAACAGAAGGCTGGCATTCAATAAATTTTAAAGTTGTAAACTTTTAAAGTGCTGTGTGGCATTTTCCTTCCCTCCTCCACCACCCCTCCTGGGCTACCTTGGTAGTCGTCCCCCTGTTTGTGTGATGAATGCATGAATGTGAAGCAACAATGACTTTATTGCCTCTGCAAGGGGTGATCGAAGGGAGGAGGGGAGGGTGGTAAGCTTACAGGGAAGTACAGTGAAACAAGGGGCGGGGGGTTTCATCAAGGAGAAACAAACAGAACTTTCACACCGTAGCCTGGCCAGTCATGAAACTGGTTTTCAAAGCTTCTCTGATGCGTACCACGCCCTCCTGTGCTCTTCTAACCGCCCTGGTGTCTGGCTGCGCGTAACCAGCAGCCAGGCGATTTGCCTCAACCTCCCACCCCGCCATAAACGTCTCCCCCTTACTCTCACAGATATTGTGGAGCACACAGCAAGCAGTAATAACAGTGGGAATATTGGTTTCGCTGAAGTCTAAGTGAGTCAGTATACTGCGCCAGCGCGCCTTTAAACGTCCAAATGCACTTTCTACCACCATTCTGCACTTGCTCAGCCTGTAGTTGAACAGCTCCTGACTACTGTCCAGGCTGCCTGCGTACGGCTTCATGAGCCATGGCATTAAGGGGTAGGCTGGGTCCCCAAGGATAAACTATAGGCATTTCAACATCCTCAACAGTTATTTTCTGGTCTGGGAATACCCCTTGCAGTTTATGTACTTGCCGGCTTGGTGCTCCGGTGCCAAGATAGGGATATGGGTTCCGTCTATGGCCCCACCACAGTTAGGGAATCCCATTGCAGCAAAGCCATCCACTATGACCTGCACATTTCCCAGGGGTCACTACCCTTGATATCAGCAGATCTTTGATTGCGTGGGCTACGCAAAGTTTCGCAGCCCACGCAACGTGCGAAACGCAAAGTTTCACAGCCACTGGGAATCGTCCCAGACCTGCAACACTATGCGGTCCCACCAGTCTGTGCTTGTTTCCCGAGCCCAGAATCGGCGTTCCACAGCATGAACCTGCCCCATTAGCACCATGATGCATGCATTGGCAGGGCCAATGCTTTCAGAGAAATCTGTGTCCATGTCCTGATCACTCACGTGACCGCGCTGATGTCGCCTACTCGCCTGGTATCGCTCTGCCAGGTTCTGGTGCTGCATATACTGCTGGATAATGCGTGTGGTGTTTAATGTGCTCCTAATTGCCAAAGTGAGCTGAGCGGCCTCCATGCTTGCCTTGGTATGGTGTCTGCTCAGAAAAAAGGTGCGGAATGATTGTCTGCCGTTGCTCTGACGGAGGGAGGGGCGACTGACGACATGGCTTACAGGGTTGGCTTCAGGGAGCTAAAAATCAACAAAGGGAGTGGCTTTACATCAAGGAGTATTTCAGGCAGGATTTCACGGAGGGTTCCAATAAGAAATGGTGCACCTAAGTAATTGTTCTTATTGGAACAAGGAGGTTGGTCTGGCCTCCGATTGATACATGGCTAGATTTACCTCACTGCACCTTCCCTGTGAGTGACTTCAGTGTGACCTAGAGGAATGAGTCCCCTAGACGGGGGAGGGGAGGAAGCAAATGAGTACAAAACACATCTGGTCTATTTCTTGTTTTGATACACTCCATCTATCTTTTACATCTTTGGCTGGCAGCAGACGGTGCAGAGGGACTGCTAGCCATCCTCATCTCATGGCTGCTCGGCAGAAGATGGTACAACACGACTGCTAGCAATCCATATCGCCTGCCTGCTCACCATAAGATGGTTCAACAGGACTGACTGCAGGACTAAAGAGAATGACTTGATCAAGTCACTCCAAATTTAGTCCCTGCGCCCATGTCTGTCCAGGCGCTCCCGGCTGACGCGGCCAGGAGCACCTCGGACATGACGATGATGGCTACCAGTCCTATTGCACCATCTGCTGCCACAAGGCAATGGGTTGCTGCTACTGTGTAGCAATGCAGTACCGCGTCTGCCAGCACCCAGGAGACATACGGTGACGGTTACCTGAGCGGGCTCCATGCTTGTCGTGGTATGGCGTCTGCACAGGTAACTCAGGAAAAAAGGCGCAAAACGATTGTCTGCCCTTGCTTTCACGGAGGGGGGAGGGAATGGGGGCCTGACGATATGTACCCAGAACCACCCGCGGCAATGTTTTAGCCCCATCAGGCATTGGGATCTCAACCCAGAATTCCAATGGGCAGCGGAGACTGCGGGAACTGTGGGATAGCTACCCACAGTGCAACACTCCTGAAGTCTACTCTAGCCTCGGTACTGTGGAAGCGCTCCGCCGAGTTAATTCACTTACTGCACTTAGAGCATTTTCTGTGGGGACACACACACTCGAATATATAAAACGGATTTCTAAAAAAACGACTTCTATAAATTCGACCTAACTTCGTAGTGTAGACATACCCTAAGACAAGTTAGACGCACTCAAGTCAGCAGGGCCTGATGAAATTCACCCTAGGGTACTTAAGGAACTAGCTGAAGCAATCACTGAACCATTAGCAGTTATCTTTGAGAACTCTTGGAGGACAGGTAAAGTCCCAGAGGACTGGAAAAGGGCAAACATAGAATCTATCTTTAAAAAGAGGAACAGAGCACCTGGGGAATTACAGCCCTGTCTGCTTAACTTTGATGCCTAGGAACATACTGGAACAAATTAAACAATTTGTAAGCACCTAAAGGTCAAGAACAAATCATGCCAAATCAACCTAATTTCCTTCTTTAACGGTGTTACTTCCCTACTGGATAGGGGGAAAGTAACAGCAGACGCAATACATCTTGACAGTCCCTCATGACAGCCTCATAACCAAACCAGGAAAACTTGCTGTAAACAAAATTACTATAAAGTGGGTGCAAAAAGGGACGTATTCCAGGCTGTATTAACAGGAATGTCACCTGTAAGACAAAGGAGGTAACTGTTCCCCTCTACTTAGCACTGATGAGGCTTCAGCTGGAGCAGTATGTCCAGTTTTGGGCATCACACTTTGAGAAAGATGTGGACAAACTGGAGGGACGGAGAGAGAGAGACAGACAGACACCTCCGCACCCCTAGAAAAGCATTGAAAAAAGAAAATATGTCGAAACATGACCTATGAAGGAAGGTTTTTAAAAAATGGGTATATTTAGTCTTAAGTAAAGTAGACTGAGCAGGGACCAGATAGCAATCCTCAAATGTGTTAAAAGGCTATTGCGAAGAGGATGCTGATCAATTGTTCTCCATGTCCATGGAGGGCGAGATAAGCGGATTCCTTCCTGATCTGAGGCAAAGGAGATTTTAGTTAAATAGTAGGAAAATTTTCTAACTATAATGCTAGTTAACTTGTTCTAGTGCCTATCTAAGGAGGCTGTGGAATCCCTATTATTAAAGGTTTTTGTTCCCCATTATGATGCTTCCCGTGGGTACCCAAGATTGCAAGGCACTTTGCTACCACCTGCCCTTAGCATGAAGAAGCCTAGCCTGTGCTTGCTGAGGGCCAGCACCCCAAACCTATCAGCCACAGGCAATACAAGAACTCCCCTCCAGAGCTACACAAGCCCCACTTGCTCTCTTCAGGTTAGTGATAGGCACAGTCCAACCTCCAAGCATCCACCCCCGGGCCACTGCTTCCATAGTAGCAGCTTACCAGTTTCCCTTCAGACGACCACTCTGTTATGTGTATAGGGAAAACAAGTTAAACTAAGTAGAGATTTCAGACAGCGAGCAGAAATACTGGAAACAAAATAAAATCATAACATACATTCTAGAACCTAGATTTAACTAGTTATTGTTTCACAGTATTGCTCAATGTTTTTAAGCCAGGTACGCTGTGATCCTTTTTTTCATGAAATACATACATACACACAGCTCGTCTCTTCCCTTTGCACCACAATTTACACCCCAAAACCCATTGTCTTTACTTGTAGACTGGATGCCCACTGCTGTATTATCTCCCCGCAGATCTCCTCTTATGTGAATTCACAATTCTTTCCATTAGCACTAGGCTCTGTAAGACAGATGTATAGTGTCTCAACATAAAATGACCAGCCAGAGAGTTTACAGCCCCTTGCCTGCCTCCTGATGACCTGTTTTAAATTACACACCTTATGGACACAGTTTTAATTATAGATAAATTACTCCTTAAATATTATCCAAACAGATAAGCTATTACCAACAGGAGAGTGGGTGTGTGTGTGTGGGGGGGGGGGGGGGGGACGACCTGGATTTGTGCTGGAAATGGCCCACCTTGATTATCATACGCATTGTAAGGAGAGTGATCACTTTAGATAAGATATTACCAGCAGGAGAGTGGGTTTGTTTGGGGGGTGGGGGGAGAAAGCCTTTTGTAGTGATAAACACCCATTTTTTCCCATGATTTGTGTGTATAAAAACAAACATCTTCTGTATTTTCCACAGTATGCGTTCGATGAAGTGAGCTGTAGCTCACGAAAGCTTATGCTCAAATAAATTGGTTAGTCTCTAAGGTGCCACAAGTACTCCTTTTCTTTTAGCTCTTGTTAGAGACCTTGCTTATCAAAACTATTATATACATCTCTGTAAACCCTTATGTATCCCTTATACCACTGCCAGGTGGCGTCAAGGGGGTCCCTTGATCACACCGACGTAGGCACTTATAGACTATGATCAAGTCATCTTTTATCCTCCTCTTTCTCACACTACATAGACTGAGCTCCTTGAGTCTATCACAAAGACATTTTCAAATCCTTTAATCATTCTCCTTCATCTTCTCTGAACTCCTTCCAATTTATCAACATCCTTCTTGAGTTGCAGACACCAGAACTGGACACAGTATTGTAGCAGCAGTCACACCAGTGTCAAATATTCTACCCCTACTCGATGCTCTCATTTAGGCATCTAAAAATCACAATACTCTCTTCACCACAGCACTGCACACAAGTTCAGCTGATAGTCCACTATTCAAAAGTCCTTTTCAAACTCACTGCTTCCCATAATAGAAGACCCTGTCTCATCCTACAAGTATGGCCTATATTCTTTGTTCCTTGAGAAAAGACTAATATCTGGCCATATTAAAATGCACATTGTTAGCTTGTGCCCAGCTTACGAAATGATCCAGATCACTGTAACAGTAGCTGTCCTCTTTGCTATTTACCATTGCTCAAGCCTTAGGTCATCTCCAAACCTTATCAGTGATTTTATATTCTCATTGACAAAAGTGTTAAATAGCATAGGGCCAAGAACCAGTCCTTGTGGGACCCCACTAGAAACACCTTCTTCAATGACACCTCCCCATTTACAACTACCTATTGAGACCTATCTCATGGGTGACCGCTGTAACTTTAAACTTCAGTCACCTAAAGGATCAGTCCTCTGTTTCTTTATAGCTATTGAACAGGAGTAGGGCAGCACGACTGTTTTCTGCACAACCTCATAACACCACCTTTTTAGTTTTCCAGTGGAGGTCTCACCACATTTGTCTTCCTCACAGTAATTTATTCTACCAGTTGAAGTACATTAGTTCTGGAGTTAACAGAGCTTCCATCTTCGATTCTTCTTTGAAAAGGTAGTATTTAGCCCAGGTCCTTACTTTCTCCACAGCCAAGAAACCACTTATACAAGTCTATTTCTCTCCCTTATTTTTGCCTTAAATCTAGACATTTTTAAGAACACAGTTTAATGCTTTGGTCCAGTGATATTACACTTTAATGACACCTGAAGATTGGAGAAAGTCAGTTCTTATTTTCTTCATGGGAATCTTTTTAAAACAAGCATTTTTTTTTAAAAAAAAAAGTCTCAGTAGATCGAACCAAATATGCCAAGTAAGCAAAACTCCCAATAAAATCCTCAAAGCCTTAGGTTGCATACCATACAGCTTTGTTCAATTATATTTGCAATTACTTCAAACGCTACAAGACTGACATTCCTTCCTCAGCTGAGAAGTCTTTGGGTCTTTCCGTTTCATTTGATATAAACTAAGCAAGCAAATAAAATTAAGGTTATAAAAATAAAGTTCTCAGTTTTCTAAAACTTGTATTTGATATTTCTTCCCTTCCTAGGAATGTATTTTTCTTGCTAATTCCAATAAGTAGAATCCAGATCAGCACATGCCCATGTCTGAGAAACAGAAGATTTCTTACTTGTAATTTCTATTTCTCACAATGGAGGATATCCACTGGTCTGCACAGACTCTCCACACATATAATATATAATATAGAATTAACACTTCCATAAATCTACAAAGGTATTATGTTTTGTGCAGTTTCAGTTTTGGAAGTCATCTCCTGTGAAGAGACTGTAGTACTACAGGAGAGAGGAAAAATTCTACAGCCTAAACTGCCTCCACTAAGGTGGCCTGAGCAGGAATAAACCGTGAGTATCATCCAGACCCTCTTTATTACAAGAAATAAAAGTTACAGGTAAGGAAATTAATTTTTCTCCTCTTTTAAAAAACCCTACTCTTTAAATTGTCTTGAGAGATTGTTGTGAGGCACCTCCTCAGACTATTCCAGTCCAGATCCACAAAGATCCCCTTTTTCTGTCGAAGGTAAAGAGACCATGAGAAAAAAGTGATGTTATTTTTCCAACTCTTCTTGGATCTTCTGCCCACTCTTCTCCCATCTCCTAAATCTCCACTCCCAGAAAGAGAAGAAAAAGTGCGAGGAATTTCAAAAACATCTTCATAACTCTACTTAAGATAGAGACTGCTCTGTGTGGTAATCGCTCCTGTCATCATATAATCATTGGATGACCCAACCAATAAGTAAGAGTACTAAAATAAGAAAGAGGTCTCCAATAGTATCCAGGGATTATGATACCCAAATCAGACCAGTTTCTTTGCCTTTATAATATAAACTCGTTTAACCACTTTACAAAGTTTGTTCTGTAAAGCCTCCAAGACATTACAGCGCTTGCCTTTTGCATTCCCAGTATCACCAACCCCTGTATGCTAGTCATTAACAGGGATTCTGCTGAGAAGAGATTAATAGTAATCTCCTAAATCCACCTTTTACCTCAAGTCCCCAACTGTCATCTGTGGGAGGTATGGTGGGAAGAAGAGTTCCATTCATGGCTTCTCATAATTGTTTGAGATGTGACTGTTCTTTTTTAAGATGTCTTTTGGAGTTTTGGGGGAGGGGTTTCTGAAGCTGTATACGATATATTTAGATTGCAGTAGCACGCACAAGATGTATTAAACCGAAACACTGAGGAAAACAGTTTCTGTACCACAAAGAACATACATTTATAAATCTGTGGAGCAGTCTCGGATTTTCTAGATTTAACCTGCATTTCTATATTCCTGTCAACCACAGTGCAGTGACAAGTCTGATGTTAGAAGAACTTGAAATTATGATTTTCTTTGTAATTTCTATAGCTAAGTGCTATCCATCTGCCCTAAAGATTAAATCTTGTAGAGAAAAGCGATACAGGCAAGGCCTAAAAGGGCCAGAAGACCAGGGGGAAAGCTTCTAAGAGAGCAGTGGCAGAACTTTCATTCAAGACAATGTTTTGGTTGACAGTTCTGTTCCAGCTGACTCCAGAGTGGGAATGACACAATCCTATCACTGAGAATGGTGGGAAATACTTTAGCCTTATACAGTGTTCCAGTATGCTTTAAAAGAATTAGTTGTCACTGTAAACATAAAAAGATTTCCTCTAAACAAATGAAAGGAGATATCCCCAATGCTAATCATACAGAAGACTCTCCTTTCCACATGCAAGCAGCTTAATGAATTGTTGCACATGCTACCTCTCTCTCCTGCAATTTGTTACTACACTTATAGTCTCTTCTCCTAAGGTTATTATGCAGAAAGCAATACAATGTTTGGCACCTCACAGAAGAAGAAATGTAATATCTACTGCAAAGAGTTTACAAGCTAGTGTCTGACATTAGCCAAAGAGAAAACCAAGACAGCCAGGGAGAAGCATAGGGAAAAGAGGAAAAACAGAGGCATCATCCATATGATTATGCAATTATTCAGCAAGACTAGTGCAGAACACAAGGAAGATAAACCACTCAGACAAATACAAAAATATGTGACTTATTTAGCTAGTCTCTTGCAGGCATTGCAGAAGAACTGGATCCAGCTCAAGAAGAGCATTCCAGATCTAAGGGAGAGACGTAGAAGCAACTGAAGGCATGCCTACATTACGAAATTAGGTCGATTTTATAGAAGTCAATCTTTAGTAAGCGATTTTATACAGTCGATCGTGCGTATCCCCACTAAGCACATTAGGTCGGTGGAGTGTGTCCTCAATACCGTGGCTAGCATAGACTCATGGAATGGTGCACTGTGGGTAGCTATCCCACAGTTCCCACTACTCACTGGAATTCTGGGTTAAGATCCCAATGCCTGATGGGGCAAAAACATTGTCACGGGTGGTTTGGGGTACGTCATCAGTCTCCCCTCCCTCCATAAAAGCAACAGCAAACAATCATTTCACGTCTTTTTTCCTGGGTTTTCTGTGCAGATGCCATAGCATGGAGCTCACTCAGCTGTGCACTGATTTTGTGAGCATTGTAAACACCTCTTACATTATTCTGCAGTATGTGCAGAGCCTGGCTAGGAGTTGCCAGCACAAGGAAGATTGTGAGGAAATAGATACAGATGTTCCTGAAAGCATGGGATGTGGCAATTGGGATATCATGGTGGCATTAGAGCATGTTGATACCATGGAACGCTGATTCTGGGCCCGACAAACAAGCACAGACTGGTGGGACCCACATAGTGTTGCGGGTTTAGAGTGATTCCCAGTGGCTGTGAAACTTTTGCATGCGTAAGGCCACTTTCATGGAACTTTGTGAGTTGCCTTCCCCCACCCCGAAGTGCAGGAATACCAAGATGAGAGCTGCCCTGACAGCTGAGAAGCAAGTGGCGATAGCCCTGTGGAAGCTTGCAATGCATGACTGCTACCGGTCAGCTGGGAATCAATTCGGAGTGGGCAAAGCTACCTTGGGGGCTGCTGCAATCCAAGTAGCCAGGGCAATCAATATCCTTCTGCTAAGAAGGTAGTGACTCTGGGAAATGTGCAAGTCATAGTGGATGGCTTTGCTGCAATGCGGTTCCTAACTGTGGTGGGGCAATAGAACATATATCCCTATCTTGGCCCTAGAGCATCTTGTCAACCAGTACACAAACCAGAACGGGTACTTCTCAAGGGTGCTGCAAGCACTGGTGGATCACAAGGTTCCGTTTCACAGACATAATGTTGGATGGTTGGGAAAGGTGCATGATGCTCTCATCTTTCGGAGCTCCAGGCTGTTCTGAAAGCAGCAAGGGACTTTCTTCCCAGACCAGAAAATTACTGTTCGGGAAGGTGAAATGCCAATAGTTATCCTTAGGGACCCAGCCTATCCCTTGCTCCCACAGCTCATGAAGCCATACATAGGCAGCCTGGACAGCAATAAGAAGAAGTTCAACTATAGGCTGAGCAAGTGCAGAATGGTGATAGAATGTGCCTTGGGAATGTTTATGGGGCGCCGGCGCCCCCTGCGGAGGTTAGACCTCAGCAAATGCAATATTTGCATTGTTATTGCTATTTGCTCCATAATATCCATGAGAGTAAGGGGGAAGATGTTGGGGGGGGGGGGGGAGGTTGAGGCAAATCGGCTAGTGGCCAATTTTGAACAGCCAGGGCAGGGCAATTAGAAGAGTACACCGAGGCGTGCTGTGCATCAGAGAGGCTTTGAAAAACAGTTTCATGACTGACTAGGTTATGGTGCGGCAGTTGTGTGTTTGTCCTTAATGTAAAACCACCCCGTTCGGTGAATGTGCTTTGCTGTAATCCAATCCCCCTCCCTTTGCCCACAGCTGGCACAGGAAATAAAGTCCCTATTGTTCTGAATCCATCCATTCTTTATTAAAACAAACTTTGGAATCACTGACAAAACTGAGTAGTAAAAAGGTAGCCTGGATGTACAAAGGGTTTGATAATGGGATGGGGGAGGAGGGAAGGACAAGGCCACATTGTAGCCACACTACAAATCAAAGCTATTTGAATGACGGCCTTCTGTTGCTTGGGCCATCCCCTGGAGTTGAGTGGCAGGGTTCCCGGAGACTTCCCCCCGCCCCACGTTCTTAGGCGTCCGGCTGAGGAGGATATGGAACTTGGTGAGGAGGGCAGGCGGTTACACACTGGATGCAGCAGGGGTCTGCACTCTAGTTGCCTTTCCTACAGATCCACCAGACGCCTCATCATGTCCATGTGCTCCCCCATTAGCCTCAGCATCTCCTCCCACATGTTCCAATCATACTCACTGAATGCCTTCCTGGCCTCTGCCACCGAATGCCTCCAGCATTCAGCTGTGCCCTATCAGCGTGGGAGGACTGCATGAGCTCAGAAAACATGTCATTGCGAGTGCGTTTTTTTCACCTTCTAATCTGCGATAAACTCAGGGATGGAGTTGATGCAGGGAGCATAGAAACAGTTGCAGCTGCGGGGGGGGGGAGGGGAGAAACGGAGAGTAGATTTTAAGATACATGTATGAGAACAAAAGGGAAATTCTTTCACAGTGAATCAAGCAATTCACAGTAGACAGCACATGTGTTTTTATGTACAAGGTTGCATTTTGCCTTTTATATTGAGCGCCTGCTGGTATGGTGACACATCACACATGGCTGGGCAACAGAATTCGGTTTCCAGGCAGCCAGGGTAAGCCAAAGGGTACGTGGGGTCAGCTTCTTCCGCGTTCATAACATGTGGGAATGGTTTCAAACTGCAGCACCTTCCTTTCCCATAGCAACCAATGCTGGTTGGATTTGCTGTTTAAAAGGAGGGGCTGCAATTTTGGGGTGGATGTGCAACACACACACACTTCTCCAGGAAAATCCCTTTTAGCCAAGCACAAACAGCCCAGCATGAACAGGGATGAGTCTAATGTGTCAGGGGAATTTTTGTAAGGGACCAGTAATCCCCTCTGTTTGGTGATCCCTATTTCAACCAGGTGACCATGAATGATATCACTCTCCTGAGGCTGACACAGAAAGATAAAGACCAAATGTTGCATGAATGTGACCAAAACCCAGGACCATTTGCTGCCATGCTTTGTGCTGCAATGATTCCAGACCATCTGCTACTAGCTTGGCGTAGTAAAGTGTCCTACTGTGGAGGACGAAATAAGGCAGCCTTCCCCAGAAACCTTCTGCAAAGACTTTCAGAGTACCTCCAGGAGAGCTTCATGGAGATGTCCCTGGAGGATTCCTGCTCCATCCCCAGATACGTTAACAAATTTTTCTTGTAGCTGTACTGGCCGTGAATACCTCCCAGTTGTTCAGGTCAAATAAAACAAAAAACAATTTAACCCCTGTAGCGTCATTACAAAATGTGCACTTACCAGAGGTGCCTCCTCTGCCTTCAGGGTCCAGGAACAATATGCCCTGGGAGGGTATTGGCTCCAGGGTGAGGAAAAAGTCCTGGCTGCTGGAGAGAACGGATTCTCCTCTTCCACAAAATCCTCACCCGTGTTGCATGAGGCTGCCGCCTTACAGGTGTCCATGGAGAGTGGTGGGGTACTGGTAGGTTCCCCGCTAGAATGGCATGCAGCTGATCACAGAAGCAGCACGTATGGATTCTGACCCGGAGTGACAGTTTACCTCCTTTGTCTTTTGGTAGGCTTCCCTGAGCCCCTTAATTTTCATGCGGCACTGCTGCGTGTCCCTGGTGTATTCTTTGTCCACCAGGCCCTGTGTGATTTTGGCATATATCAGCATTTCTTCTGCTGAATCAGAGTTCTGCCTGCACAGATTCTTCTCCCCATACAGCAATCAGATCCAGTGTCTCCTGTTCGCTCCATGCTGGAGCTCGTTTGCAATTCTGGGACTGCACTCACCCCTGCTCTGCTGAGCTCACCATGCTGACCAAACAGGAAATGAAATTCAAAAGTTCCCAGTGCTTTTCCTATGTACCTGGCTAGTGCATCGGAGTCAAAAGTGCTGTCCAGAGCGGTCACATTGGAGCACTCTGGGATAGCTCCTGGAGGCCAATACCATTGAATTGCATCTGCACTACCCCAAATTCGACTCATGAAGGTCAATTTTAGCACTACTCCCCTTGTCGGGGAGGAGTAGAGCAGTCGATTTTAAGAGCCCTTTAGGTTGGTTGTGTGGATGCATTCATTATTAAAAAAAAAAAAAAAAAAAAAACCAACAACCTAACACGGCTAAATTCGACCTAATCTCATAGTGTAGACCAGGCCTGAGTGGTGACACAGTGGTGGAATATAAAGAAACATGGCAACAGAGTTAGTATCTTTGATGGAATGAAGTGAATAGGGGTGATGTAATAAGAAAGAGGCAAAGTTATGCAGGGCCTTGAAGATTAGTGCAAGTAGTTCAAACTTACTGTGAGGGATAAGGAAAGACAGTGGAGAGATTCAGAAAAGGGATATTCATTGAATAAAAGTTTGAGGGGAAAATATACTTTATGTTTCCTATAACAAGCAAGCTCCAATTCTGGACTTCCTAATGATATCAAGCTGAAAATACAGTTGCAAAGACAGACATTAAAATAAAACTAAAATAGTTTTGGCTATCAGGTCACCCCAAATTACTGATGTTCATTAGATACACGTAAAAGAATGTTATACTGCTTGCCAGTTGCCAAGAAAACACTTGAAGTTCTTTTGAGGGGAAAAAGAAAGTTGGTACAGGTGGCAGCTTTGCTTGCAAAGGAAAAAATGATAGGTTCCTTCAAGTAAACACCAAGAAAGAGAGAGGTTAGCTTTAAGGCTTAGTTGTCCCTCTCAAAGGCTAAGCAGATCATGCTGTGGATTTGACCAAAAAGAAGCTACCTGGGGTGAAATCCTGGTCCCATCAACTTAAACTTTAAGGATGAAATCCTGGCCTCATTGATTA
Organism: Natator depressus; assembly: GCF_965152275.1. Taxonomy (NCBI): domain Eukaryota; kingdom Metazoa; phylum Chordata; order Testudines; family Cheloniidae; genus Natator; species Natator depressus. The sequence goes on from NC_134237.1 coordinate 51,863,137, forward strand.
CTTTGATACTGACCTGCTGTGTGGCATTGGGCAAGTCACTTTACCTTTCCATGCCCAGTTCCCCTCTCATCTGCTCTGTCTTGTCTATGTAAAGAATAAGCAGTTTGCAGCAAAGACTGTATCTTACTGTGTAATTTGTACTGTGCCAAGTGCCCTCTGGCTCCAGTCTTGGTTGGGGCCTCTAGGCACTACTGGAATACAAATTACACAAGACAGATCAGGAAGGTTTTGGAGCAGATTTAAGACAAAAACCCAAGTTAGTTATTTATTCAGGAACACCAATACAACATTGTGTTGAACATGCCAGTATATTACAAGTTATTACAGCAGCATCAGAAGCCCCAGTCAGAATCCAGGTCCCCTTCTGCTAAGCACTGTACAGACACATACAAAGATGATCCGTGCCCCATAAAGATTTTTAATCTACATTGTAGCAATTTCCACTATCATTTCAACCCTGGGACAATTATCGCTTTCTATATTTCTTAACTCTACTAGCAGATTAGATTTCTTTGGGGATCTATTTTCCCCTACCTAGTGGGGACCACTTTAAAAAACAGACTAGCAATATACAAAAGAATGTACATAGTACCTATTTCTTTCTGATCACCTTTAAAGCCTGCTACTCAATGCAAGAGAAAATCAGAAAGAGGACTCTTTGTCCTGAATACATTTAGATGTACAGGGGTAACAACAAAAAAATGCAGTTTAAACCCTCTGTTGAAAGATCCAATTAACTGAAATGTAGGGCCAGTCAGGGATTAGAGACCCAACACATTTGTAATTGTTAACATTTGTGATGAAGCATTAAGAGTGGGTTTACCCATAGTTAACTTTAGACAGGACAAAATGCATGAGGTGGTCTTTTTCCAAACATTCAAACAAAGCAGAGAACACAGTAAAGAGATGGTTATTTGGAAAGTTCCAAAATCATGGTCAGTGAATTTATTGCACATTAAAGGAACCTGAGTAGGCTGAAGTCTTGTTTAAGCCACAGCACAGGGAGCAGACGTTTCCCCATACTATCTAACCTGCACAATTGAAACCTGACCCGAGAAGCTTACTTCTAAGGTTAAGAGTATTTTGTTCTCCATGTCTATTCAGTCCTTGGCCTCTGATTGAGGATGCCAATGTTCTTGTGGTTAGGTAACATGACCAAGGACCATCACCTTATTTCTCCCAACAGCTATCAAATGCCCTCTTTTTCCCCGATCTCTGAGCAACCTTAATCCATCCCCTTTGTGCACATGCATTATGATACAGTTTTTATTTACACAATCACATTCTAGTTTTTCCACAGAACCCCTGCCTCATTCAGTACACAGGGAACGATTCAGGATTACACAGTGAGTGAGGCTGCTGTCAGTAAACCTCCCCCTTCCTCACCCAATCCACCCACCTCATCTGTTGAGGAAGTTGGAAGGTTTGTAGCAAGTGAGGTAGGGGACCGCATGAAGAGAAAGTATGATCTCATGACTGAAGCAGTTGAATACCATCACTGAGAAGTGAATTCTATCCCTGCCTCTACCAAAGAGCTGTTATATGATGAAGGGCAAGTTATTTAAACTTGTCACACAATTAGGAGAGGGAAGCAGAGAGGCAGCAGCATTAAGCAGCACACTTGTGGGCCCTGGAAGCTGAGAGGCAGAAAGAGAAGAAGAAAGCAGCTGCACACCAATGAGTCATTCAGCTGGAAGAGAAGAAAACCCTAGAGAGAGGCTATAACACCTAACCACCATGGAGAAACATGGACAGATCCCACAGCTCGCATTACTTTCTCATTAAGATACACTCAGCTGAGATAAGCGGTGTTCTGCATACAAAAAGATTGCAATGAAGAATACTTTGCCATTTTTGAAAGATTCTGTGGGGTGCATAACAGCAGCCATATTGGGCCAGACTAATGGTCCATCTAGCTCAATATCTTGTCTTCCAGTGCTAAATGCTTCAGAGGGAATGAACCAAAAAGGGCAATTAAGTGATCCATCCTCTGTTGTCCAGTCCCAGCTTTTGGCTGTCAGAACTTTAGGGATAGCCAGAGCATGAGGCTGCATCCCTGTCCATCTTTGCTAATAGCCATTGATGGACCTATACATCCATAAAGTTCCAGAGAACAAGAGACCCATTTTTGATTCTCGGGGAAAGCTTTAAAATGTATTTAACGAAACAAACTGAACAAGCATTGAAATATGGTGAATTTAAAAAGGTTGTATTGCAAAGGTTACAGATTACTCCTGAGGTGCACAGAACAAGATTTAGAAGACTTAAAATGAATGAAAAAAAAAGTCAGAATATTATATATAAACTGTGTGATTTGATGAAAACTGGGTCAAAGGGGGGGGGGCAGGCGTGGGTGGCATTTTGTTCCTGGGAAGAGAAAGGATCGTTGGGAGCCCTGGCAGTCTCCTCCCCAGACTATATCCTCCCTTGGGAATCTCACTGGCAGACCCCATGTACCGAACAGGTCAAGAAGGTGTTTCACATGTGATTTGACTGAACGCCCAGGAAATAATTGCCCTAAACTGAAATAAGATAAGTCCACACCCCATCCAGCCTAACTTAATGCACCTGTCCTTAAAACAGGATCCGAAGAGGTAACTGCAGGTCCTCTGATTAGTTTTGTGAGGTCCGACACATTGAAGGTTAACATGGTTACTTTGGCAACTTTAACAAAGAAAGCATTTGGTAGAGACACTGGTGCACAGATTTCTCTGGTCAGGGAAAGCACGGTTAAATAGACAGACATGCTCTCTGGGGAGAATGCATAAGTCCTAGCACTGGGGTGATAAAAACTCCCTTTATCTTTAGCAAAAATACAAGCAGAGAGAGATGATCCAGAGGGAACTCAGAAAATTGGCATGCTGGGTAGTATTCCAACAGCAATTCTTGTGGGACATTATATTTTGTCTACATCTAAAGTGGTTAATATAGTAACTCACAGCAAGAAGTAATATTGTTCTGTGATCTTAGGAGATAATTGTGCAGACAAAGCAGCAGCAAAGGGTGGAGGAGATGGCCCCAGCTCAGCAGGAGAAAGCAATGTGCTTTCAGGTGTGGTAGGGGCGGAAGCCAGCTCCAGTATAGCAGAGGAGAGCAACACACCTACAGAGTTAGAGGATGAGGAAGAGGTAACCCCTATAACTGAAGAAGCTCTGCCAGCTGTCAGCTGCTAGGGTTTTGCAGATCAATAGACCCCACACTAAAAAGCATCCATGGGTACATCCTTAAGGGGCAGGGAGGGAAAACAGGGAAAGGTGTTTTTTTTTTGGCGTGTGTAAGAGAAAGGGTGATTATACAGGGAAGTTCCCACAAGCAAAGGTAAAAGCCATGGGAAACCTTACAAGCAATTGATTGTGCTAACACAATTGTCCTTTTGCCAGTCACTTGGGGGCACAGGATAAAAATTTTTACCAGCCAGGGATACAGAATTAGAAATATTGCAGATTTAGTGACTTATGTCAGATGAGAAAGAGACCTGCAGGACCCCCAGAAGTTCCTGTACGTCCCTTGCCTGTGATACAAGAGGCATTTTTAGGGTAGCAATGGACATTTGGGGCCCTATGCCACATCCTACATTTGAGGAAACAAAGGAACCAAACACTTCATGCTCCGTGCATAGGGTCCTGGTCAAAGGGTCTGGGTCAGCCATACTGGAGAAAGAACAATTGGTGAGAAAGCTACTTTGAGCTAAGTCTGTAGCTTGTTTAGTTAGGTCTTGGGCATCAAAAAGCATATCTGTTTGTAACCCATTCTATCTTCAATCTGTTTTACTTAGTATCACTTAACCTTTGTTTTAATTTTTACTATAATACAACTCTGTGCTGTGTTTGAATTGAAGTGATTGTTAGCTCCAGTTAAAGTGATAACCTGTGCTTGTGTCTTTTACAGGAGCAATGGACCTTAGTTCCCTGAGCATTCCAGGAGATGGCTGGACTCTTCATGGCAGACAGTTTTGAGGAAATTCAGGAGTTGGGTTATCCTCCAAGTAGTAACTACGGCTGGTGGAGGCCAGGGTGGGGCTGATGTGTTGTAGGCAGGCTGCTGGGGTCAGAGCACTGGATCAGGGCTCCACAGCATACAGACATTCAGGGAACCACATGCTTGTCTGTGAGCTGGTGGCACCTGAGCTCTGAGCCACAAGCAGCAGAGTATTTAAGACACCCAGGATTACAGGACAGGCAGCGACAACCCCTTACTAGGCTGGGTTGAACCCCAAAAATATTACAGTTACACCAAGGAAGCCCTCCTGTAATAAGAACAGATTTAGTGCAGCTAACATGTAAGATTTTAACAATATATTCAAGATGGATACCCATGTTTAAAGCTACCCACAAATGAAGATAAGCATATGTTCAGAATCAAGAAGCTATATCCAGCCCAGGTAACAAACCCCACAAATCCAGGGCCTACATTTTGACAAAGACCCATCACATGGTCCTTAAGGAGGGTGCATTCCAGGGCAGTGCAACCCTCCTCCTCAGCCCCCTCCTGGCCCCAGGGATCTGACTGCAGCACAACTTGGCAGCACATACACAAGAGCACCTAAAACCAGAGTCCCAGAGTTTGACTGAGCCTAACCAACAGAAACCAGCCAATTAGGTGCAATTAGCCACAACTTCCCCAGTCAGGCAGATAAATAGGGGACCTGCTTATTTTTATACTCGCCCTAGCTATACAACTCCTGCTGTCCGTCCCCCGCCCCCATACGGAGCTAATTGCTGTTGTTCTCTCTGGCTGGTCCCACTAGGTCCCAGAGCAGCTCTAGGGAGAGGCGGGCAGGTGCTGCCGGGAAGGGCAGGGAGCTCTCTGCCCCATCCTTGGGGGGGGGAGGGGGAGTCAGTTTGAACGAAGTCAGATGTCAGCTTGGACACTGGAGCCACTACACTGAAGGGAGGGGGCACAAGACTGAACGCGCTCCCGGGGAACCCCGTCAAGCGCGCGTCCAGCAGGGAACGCGCAGCGCCTACAGCTGGCGCTTGGAATCCTCATGCCACTGACATTCTAACGGTAAAATAACGGCCTCACCCGCATGCCGAGGGGTCACGGGCGGGGTGGGGGGGAGGATCGGCACGGCAGGAGAACGGCCTCCACTCCCGACTTCCTCCGCGCAGCCCCTGCCTGAGGGCCGCCGCGTTCCTGAGCGCCTGCGGAGCCCGGGCCTCCCACTAACGGTTGATCAAGGGAGCAGCTGCCCCAGCGCCGTCACTCGCCTGCGGAGCGCGAAGCGAGACCCGAGCAGAGCTCCACTCCGGTCCCGCGCGGTGAAGCTCATAACCCCAAGCCACTACACAGCGAGCGGGACCGGAGGTAGCCCGCCCAGCGTGGCTCAGAGACGTTTAGCCGCCCCCGGGAAGACAGTTACCGGCAAGATAGAAGGTCCCGTCCGCCTCGCTCTCTGGTAAAGCCGGGCAGCGTTTCCCAGCGCATCACGTATATTGAACTGCGCATGCGCTTTTGCACTCTCGGGGATGCTGGCGCCGAAGAGCAGGTGCTGCCGGGCAGCCCGAGCCAATCCGCGCACGCTCTGAACAGATCAAGCGAATCACAACTCGGAACCATCCCGGCGCAACTCACTGGCAGCGGACTCCCCGCCCGAACCAATCACGGCTCAGTCCGCGGCGGTCAGAGCCCAGCACGTGCCGGCTAAGCCAATCACAATCAGCCCCCACGGGACTGCTCGCGGCGCTGCGCATCAGTCACTGCTCAGCCTACGCCGCCAGATTCGGTGGCCAGTCGCTGCTTGGGAGCTGGGAAACAGTTACCAGTTTGCTGCCGCCCCGCTTCCTGGCCAGGGCAAGGAACTGGGTCTGCGAGCTCAGTCCCCGGGCTTGGCGCGCTTCACCCAGCACAAAGCGTCAGCACCTGCCATGGCTGCCGCGTTAAGGCTGTTCCAATAGCAGGGATTCAACCTCCTGTGCATGGAAAGTACAGCCTGTCCTCCCGCCACTTACAGCGCGTGCACTGGAGAGTGGATTTCTGAAAGGGGACTAGAAAACCCATTCGCCTCTGAGCTACAAAAGAATTACAGGCTGCTGGTTCTTTGAGATCTTTAGCATCTGGCAGTCTTTACAGTCTTACCTTTGGAAGATCAATCCGAACAAACACAGACTCGTCTAACTTTCCACAGGGTTAAAATCAACAGAAATCTTACGGGCAATATTTGAAAGAAGAGGTTGTAATTAAACTAATATTAATGATTGTTGTATCTGATTGATATGATTAGATTACAAATAGGCTAAGGCAGTTTAGTGGGGACATTATGACATCAGAAATAAAGCAACCACCACCATTCTCTACAGCTAATTTTTGTGCAACAACTTTATTGGCTTTAGGGAGATAAGATCGGTGACATATCTTTTCCTGGACCATATCTCGGTGAAAAAGACAAACTTTTGAGTTAAACAGAGCTCTTCTGGTCTGGGAAAGGTATTCAGTGTCAAAGCTAAATACAAAGTGGAACAGGTAAGGAATGAACATATGTTGCCCAAAATCATTCCAAGGGAAATGGGCATTAACACATGACAAAGGAGGATGAGTGGATTACAGATTGTGGTAATGAGCCGTAAATCCAGCATCTTTATTAAATCCATGATTTTTGGTGTCTAGTAGAGTTCTGAATTTAAGTTCCCAAGCTTGTCTTTTGACGGTGTTATGCATGTTTCCCTTAAGAGCGAAGACTGAGGGGTCAGATATGGAGCAATGGTTTTGTGAAGTGTGTTCGCTCATAGGTGATATTTTGTTTTTGTCTTACCGTTTTTCTGTGTGAGTTCATGAGAGAGCAGAGCAATTGTCTTATTTCATCTACATAGTTGTTATTGGGGCATTTAACACACTGGATGACATACAGTATACCAGATGTGCTTATAGGCCAGGATTTTGAAAGCCATGTTGTCAGGGGTTATTGATTGTTGTAGCAGTGAAGCAATGTCTGCAGGTTTGCATCAGTTGTTCTGGCTGGGTCTGGTGCTGCTTTGAGTTGGTGTGTGGGGAGGTTCTGATGATGAGGTTGGGGAGCTGTTTGAAGACCAGAAGAGGGGGGTTCAGGAGAAATTCCTTTCAGAATGTGGTTTCCGTCGGCTGTACGTGTTTAATGATTCCTCATAGAGGATCAAGGAGGGGTGTATAGTCAGAGGGTTCTTTTCCCCTTGTATTGAAGCAGGTTCTCCTAGGGTATTTAGGTGGATGCAATCTACTTTCTGGTGGAGTGTCCTTGTTTGGTAAAGGTGGGTTTTAAGTGTGTTAAGGTGTGTATTCCTGACTTTCTCCTTGGAGTTTATTCTGTGGTATCTGAGGGCCTGGTACTTGCAGATAACTGATTTCTTGGTGCGTTTGGGGTGGTTACTGCACCTGTGATGGTAACTGTGATAATCTGTGAGTTTCTTGTATATAGATGTCATTTCTGAAGCTGATTATGGTGTTCAGGAAGTTGATGCTGGTGAGGGAGTGTTGCAGTGACTCATCTGTATGAGAGACACTGGACATGTTTTCCAGAGTTCTCACTGGTAGGTTACTTGACCCGCTGTCACTGCTCTTTGAAGATTTCATAGCTATATTCCATCTTGGGCATGTTTATCTATAAAACTTCTAATAAATGTTAAACTAAAGACATTTCCGGACCACGAAGAAAATTAAAATGGAGTTATGGTTGAGAGTATGTTTCAGTAACTTATGGATAAAAATCACTGTAGAAGTGTTGAAATTGTAGCAGTCTTCAGAGAACTTGGAGGGAGAAGCAGTTTTCAGGAGGGAAGCTTCAGGCTGTGTGCATATGGTTTGAGTGATAGCTGCAGTTGTAGCAACTCTGTAACAGTTCTTTTAATAAAGAGAGAGTTTAATTTTAGAAACATATTTTTATCCAGCATGCGGTACTTAAAACAGTAATTAACACAAAACCAAGCATTATAAACCTGGGAAAATTCAGAGTTAAGATTACACTTAAAAGACATTCCAAAATGTTAAGGTAAGAATCCACAATTATGGAATACAAACAACCTTAATGTTGCCCAGTGGTGATGCCACAAAGGAAGAAAATAGGACAGTGTCTTTAATTTTTTTTTAAACTAATCTGGGTTCACAAATACTAAAATGCCTTAAATACTGTAGGCTATTGTAGAGTGTCACTGTATGGCATAGTTAAGATTGTTTGGGTGCCTTGGTATATAGAACTATGAGCTAGTAGTTAAGGGGATGCTCTTGGGGAAGGAGGCAGGTTTATGAAGCAGCTCTAGAAATTCACATAGGTTATTAAGTCCCATTGTATTGAGACATACTTGAGCTGGATGGAAAACAGAAATCCCTTCCTGCAAAAAAATTTACATTTTTGAAAAAAAAAATTGTCCTGAAATTTTTCCCACAAGGGGATTTCCAGAAAAATTCCACGTCAGGAGAATGGAAGCTGAATGTTTTAGCTTCATAGCTGCGTGCTGTGATGATTTGGGGAATCTATCTGTACAATTTGTGAATTTTGTGTAGATCAGGAACTCTATGTATTTTATCAGGCTGCAAACTCCATTTTGAATGTGCAGCTTGTTTGTCTTCTCTGTGGTCTCTTTACTGCCACGTGGTCTGAAATTCCTGCATGGGTAGTGGGAAAGGCCTAACGATAGAACATCATTACACTTTGACAAGCAGCCATCATTAAGAGAGGTCTTCTCCCCACTGCAAACCACTTTTTCAAGTCTAAACTCACCTGACATAGGGGGCTGAAAGTTATTAAAGGGCAGGAGCTGCTTTACTCGGGGGATCACTTTTCTCCAGCTCAAGATGAGAGAAGTAACCCAGCATGTAGGAACCTGATGAGGCAGTGGACCTGCCTGCCTCGTTACTAAACAGAGATGGGTCTCCCAAGGAAAGGGTGAACTAGTAAGGGCCATATTGTGGTTAGGATGGTGGTAGTTTTCTAAGCGTATGTCTCTACTTGGAGCTAGGGGTGTAATTACCAACTGGCATAGACATACTGGTGCTAGCTCTCACTGAAGTAGCGAGCTAAAAATAGTAGTGTAACCAGGTTAACACAGGTGGCAGCAAGCAGTGGCACTGGCTAGCTATGCTGAGAATGTATGCTAGGGGTTCAGGCAGCTTTGTGTTTGGCACAGCTAGCCCATGCCACTGCTTGCTGCTGCCCAGGCTATCCTGGCTACACTAGTATTTTTAGTGCACTAGCTCCATTAGAGCTAGCATAAGTGTGTCCACACAAGCAGGGAATCACACTCAGAGCTATAAGTGGGGCTCTCTTGTGCTTTATTTGTTAAATAAGAGTTAGAACCCTGTGCAAAGTGTCTGTGCGTGTTATATGCTACACTTACACTGTGCCTCGAGAGAGTTAAAGTGTAACCCCAAATGCTCAGATCTTTGGTGAGATTCTGGGAGAGGGTGTGTTTAAGCTACAGGGGAATCTAAGAAGTCAGCACTGGTTCTGGGGTCTGGGCAGAGGACCACAAGGTCACGGCTCTCAGAAAGGAGGGTGCAGAGCCTCTGTCTAATACTGACAGTGTGCCTGTGGACCCCCAGGCTGCAACAGTGCTAGGCTCTGTTCAGACTCTGGAGGCTTAAAACACCTAGGTCCCTTCACAGCAGTCCAGCGAGTGCGCATGAAGGGTCACTCAACCAAATTTGTGACACTCAAATGGAAGATTTTTGTCCCTTTTCCCAGGGAGAAAGTGATATTGACAAGAGCCTCCATGTGGGCATCTGTGGAGCCATCATTTGGATTTTCCTGATGGATTTTTTTTTTGTGGGGTGGGGGTTAAATTTGAAAAAAATCACTTTTGCAAAAAGGGCATTTCTCATCAGAAAAATCATTCTCCTGGAAAATTCCCAACTAGCTCTAATACATACTTACTGAGACTCTCACTTGGCTGGGGTAGGAAAGTCTTTCTTGCAGTCACTAGTTGAGGCAATTTGGCCCAAACCAAAGAAGAAAAGTCTCCCACTACAACTGGGACGTCTATCTCACATTCCTATCATACATTTAAGGAACAACGGAATGAGGGAATCAATTTCAGCTATTCCAGACTGACTACTGGGCCCAGATCCATAAAAAGAGTGCCATTTACATGCATGTAATCCAAAGCAGGCAAGCTAATAAAAATACATCTGGAGAAAAAATTATTTATTGCAATAAATAAGACATGTACAGATGTTTACAAAACATAGAAATACCCTGACAAGACAAACAGTTTATGCAACATAAAAAATAGAGTTAAACATCTACAAAGATTGTGATTTATAAGTAATGGAGAAAGAGGAAGAGTGGATGTGGAAGGTGGAACTCCCATGTGTGGTCTGTACATTAATTCAGATATTTTTAAAGATCTATTTGAATCTAAATAATTACAAGACTGTATTACTTTGTTTGGCCTACATATCTCAATTATATCTGAAGGATTACTCTTGTCTCAGGGGGATCTATTCTCTTCTCAGGGTGCATGCCTATTAGTATTAACAGTAGTTATGCACAGGTATCAAGACCACATGGAGCTTCCCTTACTTATGCAACTGGTCACATAATGAAGGACGGTAGAATTTTTCCTGCAGAGCATAGAACCTTAAGATATCAATAAATAATTCAACAAAGAAATTAATAAAACCAGATGGATAATTCCTTTTAGACCTAACCAGATTTTAGGATTTTCCCTTAAAAGTCCATGGGGAAAATAAAAAAAATCTAAAACCAGACTGCTAAAACATAGGCACTAGAGGTCAGTCACTTTCTCATTGCACTTAAATAAAATCAAATAGGTTGAACAAGCATCATTAGTATGTAAGTATTTGAAGTTTTTTCCATATCTTTTAAACTAATTATTAATGTGTGTAATGAGTCTGAGGTAGCCTGTGTTTTGGAGAATTTTTTTTTTAAACCCCATTAAGGCAATATAGTTCTTGTACTAAAATAGTATTTCTTACTGAAAGAGCTCAGTGCCCTGCTTTGGAATCTGACATTTTGCCGTTTTATGTTTTATTTTTGTAACTGGCATTTACAATCTTTCCTTCATGCTTTGTGTTTACAATATTTGTTTGTATAATACACATGTATAATACAAAGAATACTTTTTTTCTCTATGAGGTCTCATGTGATCTAATGTTCCTTATCCTCTTTTTCCACTTCTTTCAAGTATCAGCCAGCTCTGTTGCAATTCCCTGGCACTTGCTGACAAATGTGTAGGTGGGACCATTGCCAGTTCTTTATGAGCCCACCAGGGGATTCTACAACAGCCATGTCACTGTCCCCAGACATTTCTTATGTAAGTTCTCTTGGTTCAGTGCTCTGGTTTGCAGTGCAACTCTCAGGTTTGAGTCACAGTTTGAAGGGTCAGCATGAATGTACTGCCTGCTCAATAGCCTCTTCTTTTGAGCTAAACTCGTATATGGAGGGGCAAAACTATGGAGTTAATTCCCCGGAGTTGCAGGTTTGTAGCTTCCACTGTTAGCTTTAATGTAAAATACATAATGTGAAGCTACAGTAGGAAATTTTGATTACTGAGCCAGATTTCTGTTCTCATTTACACTGGTTTAAATCCAGAGTTGCTGTTTATTTCAGTGACGTTACCCTGGACTTACGCCACTGTAATGAAGAGCAGAATCAGGCCTGCTGACACCAAACTTTAACACTAACCTGCTAGAATTCTGTGATTTGTATCTCCTGCAGCTCACAACACAGCCTCAAGTTTACTGTTACTGTGACAACAATCTTTTAGGTATCAGAAAATTTAGAGTATGAAACTCAGTTCTCAGTTAACCCTTAATGAAAATCCAGAGTAACTCCAATGATCCAGTTAGTTTGGCTTTACACCAGGGTGATTAGGGCTCTGATTCTGCAATAAGTTTTGTACAGACAGACCTCTCTGGCCACACACAGCTCACTGCGGGAAGGGTTTGAAACAAAGTTTGGCCCACAATAGTCACTATTTATAAGCAATACTTACACTAATTTAATATTTATAATGTGCCTATACTTCCTCAAAGTGAATGGTTAAGGCTCCCAGATATCACAATGATGGGGAACATATAAGAACATAAGTAGGCAGATTAGACTAGATAGAAGGTTGACTGCATGGAAGGAAAAATTTCTACAGCAGTGCAGCTAGTTACCCCTGAAGAATTCAGGTTGATCAAAGCATTGTGAACTTTCTGACATTTTACTTCAAAGTTTAAGGGCAGTTTATTTGAAGGGAAAAAAAAAGAGGGTTCTTTTAAGTAGCAAAAGAGTTATACTAGCTTAAACTACAAGGCACTATCATTCTAGGTCTATTTTCAGTGGTTTACAGCTTACCTAAATATTTTCCTAGACCGTGCCACTCCCCGCACCAAGTTCAGGGGGGCATTTAACGTGGCAACAGAGTGTTTAGCCCCTTGCAGGAGGCACTCAGCACCTTGTTGGATCAGGCACTTAATTGACAAAAGGTTCTGGGAGGCCATGCTTCTCCCACTTTATCAGTTCTTCCCTTTATTTCAATGGGAGGAGGAGCAGACCGCAATATAACAATGTGATTCACACTATAGAAACTGCAGTCAATTAAAAACTCAGGTTTAGCATTGCAGGATTGTGACAGAAAACCTGAAGATGTACATAACGATCCTGGGACCCAGTGTCATTTTAACAGAGAATACTGTCCCAAAAACTGCAGTGCACTTTAGAACTAAACACCCGTTTTTTCATGGTCTGTTAGTATAAACACATCCTCACTGCATTTTCCACTTTAATTATGCATCCGATGAAGTGAGCTGTAGCTCACGAAAGCTCATGCTCAAATAAATTGGTTAGTCTCTAAGGTGCCACAAGTCCTCCCTTTTTTTTTTGCGAATACAGACTAACACGGCTGCTACTCTGAAACCTGTCAGAAAATAAGCTTGGTTTAAACATTTTCACATTGACTGGGGTTTCTAAAGGTCAGTGAACAGAAAAATGAAAAGTTTGGGCCTCAGTCACATGCTTGTGTCTTTCTGGAATGCAGGTACCCTGTGGAAGTGTGTGTTTTCCTTGGAGATGCTACAGTGTTTCAGGTGAAGAAGGGTGTGAATTCTGTGCAGCTTCAACTTCTGTAACACTGAGTGAACTAACCTAGTTCCATTACCTTCGAGGCCTTCTGAAGGCTGCAACATTTGGCTCATTAAATGTTTTTAATGAGAATGGTAGTATGCTGTACCATACTGTATATTGTACAGTATATACCTACATCTTCATTGCCTAAACAGAAGATTTTTTTAACCTATATTAATCTCACTTCTTTTAATCATACTTCACTTATTAGACACAGATGAGGGTAAGTTCCCCTCCCAGTTTCCTCTGCATCTTCCCACTAAGCAGAGTGGTTTGTTGCACCATAGAATGGGGAGCAGGTGTGGTCTGCAGACTCTGCAGATCACAAGGCTCCACAGTGAGGGCCCAGTCTTGCAAACATGCATGTAAATCCCTGATTATATATGCAACTAAAATTTCTCATGTGTGTCCATATTTGCAAGATTGGAACCTCACTGAAAATTGCCTAAAAAGGGATGAGGAAGAGGCAGACGTATGGACCCACCCCATCTTATATTACTGCCTGGGTGCGCCAGGTGATCAAGCTGCAGTGTCCTAAGGAATAGCATAGCAAGAGCACATACTCCTTGCAAGCTGGGAACAATCCTTCCCCCTTAGGTATACAGTTCTGTACTGCTCCCTGCTTAGGGTTAAATGACACAAATGTAAATCTCAGAATGTTATTTACTTAATAGCATACATTATCAACAATACTCTACTATTAAAACAAGATTTTTTTTAAAAAGACCATGAACTGCTGATCTGTTTCAAACAATGTAAAGAAAGTGGATTTTAAATGAAATTATCTTGCTCTAAATTTATTATTATTTTGTTTAGAAACATGTGGGCCCGCAGTGACGTCAGTGGACTTACACTGCTGCAAAACTGGTGTAAAGTAGTTATTTTTTGGTAGTACGTGCAATGACTCTGTGTGAGAGACACACAGTATGCACACTTCGTGCTAAAGAGGTATGTGTATGAAGTCTGACACTAACACCAGACCTGACTGTGTATTATGGATTCCTTATTATATTCATTTTAAATGGAGCTTCTCCTGTTTATATTTTTAATTTAAAATTTATACTAAGTTGTGCCTCTTTGTGACTAGGATTTAAGTACCAGCACATACAATTCAGGAAATAATTTATTATTTACAATTAATTCAGTGTACAATTTTACAGTGTAGTGTATATTTCACTGAAGAAAAACTGTTTAAGATTAATATTATTTAAATGATAACTTAAAGGGGCTTTCTATTTAATAGGTACTAAACATACCCCATCCTAAATGGGCTTCAAGGCTGAAATATTAGTTAACAGAAAGCACCCTCATATCATCATAAAACTTCAGTGTGCTCTCCATATTGATAAACTGTCCCTAGTTAGGATGGATTGTCCTATATTATATTGTATTATAGCAAAATATTGATTGTTTTCCCATTCTGTTCCACTTCTCCTCCAAAATGCTCTGTCAATATATTTCAAAGGAATTTAAAAAGTGTTGGTTTTTTTCTCCCGAATGTCCCTATTTCTGGTGGGACTGAATTTGGAATAAGGACTTTAATGTTATGTTCCCTGTGGGAGGTCTTATAACATCTTGTCTTTGACAATGACTATTTTGTTTTAATTTTACAGTAGTGTAGTGCTCACTCCCTGTGATATGTCTATGTATTCAAATTAATAAAGCATTTATGTTTCTAAAAGGTCTACCAGGAACACTTTATAGATTTGTTTTTTAAATATTCAAGCCCTTCAAAGAAAATTTTAGGTCCCTCCCTCCCCCCCACTTTTTAATACACAGTATTTAGTAGTAGTAGTAATAGTACACAAGGGTTTATTTTTTTTCCCAGCAGACCATTTGTTGCTACCACTAGGTGGCCTGGTTTTCAAAGCAATCCTTAAGAAAAGACACATCAAAAATGTGATTTTCTGCAGTTTTGTATGTTCAAGAAGTCTTGATCAATATCTGGAAAAAAAAAAAGGAGGAGGAGGGAATAAAATATATAATAAATTTACAAAAATCATATCAAATGTTAGAATAAAATTTATTTATTTTCCACTTTCGGATACAGTGATGGATTTTCTCCAAATTTTTTCAGTGAAATCCTTTGAGATTTCCGCCCCCCACCCAATGAGATGTGGCTATTGAGTCTATAAATAGTCAACAGACACAAGCAGTTTTAAAATTACACTATTGTCTGAAGATGTTTGCCTACTCTTGCTACAAATAACACCTGAGATTGCTACTACTGAAAGAGAAGATAGAAAAGAATAAAAGTAAACAAACAAACTAGTCATGGAGAAAATTGTGTCCATCATGGTTCAAATGTTACTAGCCTTACTTATTCCAAGTAGTATTTACTGATAGGCTTCTTCTCATTGAAGTAAAGATGATTACTTGGGTAAGTGATACTCAACATAGGCAAGGTTGGAGAATCGGTCCCTTTGTCCATTTCAGTACTTCTTGTGCAGTTTCATTTTTTCCCTGTATTGTTATTTTCCCCTGTCTGCATGGGGCTTTCACAATTTTTTTTTCAAAAATTAGGAAAAGGGGATTGTAAAGCCATAAATATTGGCAGGTGGACTCAGGGGCAGGAACGGGAGCTGAAACTGCTTTTAACAATAGACCTATTAATATGCTTCCCAAATGCTTACCTCACTCAGTAATGCCCACACAGGAGAATCAGAATGGATAGATAAACGAATAGCCTGTATTTTTCCTACTGATGGACTGATGATGCCTTCTGCTATTCCATTATCAAATGTACCTATGTATAAACAAAACCAATCAGCACTAATATGAGCTATAATGAAATGCATTTTTCTAGTGGACTTAGCGCAGACAGTTTTAATGTCAATAATAAATGTTACCTAAGGCCCAGATTCACAAAAGTTAGGCACCTAAGCCTGAGATTTAGACGCCAAGTCCCATTTTTAGGGGCCACTGTTATCCTCAAAACCCACACTTAGCTTCTGCCTAATCCTGTAGGTGCCTAAACTCACCCTGAACCTAAATTTTTGCAGTAATTGTTCCCTAGGTGACTATGTTTCTGCCTCTGGGCATGAGCACTGTTGCCTCTAAGTGCCTGCACACCAATCTCCTGCTAAGCCCCAGAGAGATCCTCAGACCAGGGGAAGGTAGATGGGTGGACACCTATCTTGCCTGCAGGGCCCAATCCATGTGTGTGCTCAAAGCCCACTTAATTCCACACACAGAGTCCAGAGGAGGAAGACCTCCCTTCTCATTTTTAGCCCGGTGGTTAGGGTACTCACCTGGGAGGTGGCAGATCCCTGTTCACATCCTTTCTTCTCATCAGGCTGAGGAGGGACTTGAATCAGGGGATCTCACACATCCCAGTACCCTAACCATTGGGATAAAGATTACAAGGGTCATCCTCCCTCTCATGGCTCTTTTGTGTGAAGTTAGGCAGCCTCTGAACATTATTGAAATCATTCTTTTGGTGTTCTATGAGTTTGTGATGTTGACAGTACATCAGCATATTACTAATAGAAAATACCGTTTAATAGATTTGTATCATGTTAAGATGTAGAAGAACTCTTTAAAAATAGCATATTCTGATGAAACATTCACCTTTGTTGCTGGCTGAACCACCAGTTAATGATGTCAAAATCAATTAGCTCAAGCTGCAAAACTCAAGTCACAGTCAGTTATCCTACTGAAGAGCTTGAAATGATTGGGCTTTTTCTTTAATTTAAAACCTTCACTATCCCCTTTACTAAAGTCTGTTTTCATTACTCTGCCATATTGAATTCTAAGTAACCAAACCACATACTGCAACCTGCAGAAGTTCAAAATGTATTCTTTGATTACTTTGAGATACTGAGTTTCTTATAGAACTAAAGGAGCTTTCAAGTGTATAGTTTTTTTTTAATAGTATGTATACACAAGCAAATTGTTTTAGTCTTTGAAATGATAGTAAGTAGTTTACCTATCTTTAAATATCCATCTTTGGTTGTTTGGTCGTTAACTTTGCCTCCATTGCCTACTGCATCTTTTAATAATTCTCTTTCCTGTAACAAAACAAAAGAGTAAAAGTCCCAACCAGGTTTTATAAAATATATTTTTTCCACACTTCATTCATAAAATGAGTAGTATTGTGTATTGCATTGGGAAATGAGACACTTACAGCAGCAGGCCAAACTTCTACAGTAGTGTTAAACAGTTTATCACCAGGGTGTTCCATGTTTCCACTTCTAAAGAGGTACCTGCCAATGAGAACTATATGATTTCTGTATATTTTTGTATTGTAG
Source organism: Natator depressus (assembly GCF_965152275.1). Lineage (NCBI taxonomy): Eukaryota > Metazoa > Chordata > Testudines > Cheloniidae > Natator > Natator depressus. The sequence goes on from NC_134237.1 coordinate 51,880,426, forward strand.
AAAATTCTAGATGAATAGTTCTCAAGAATCATTTCTGAAGTAAAACTTTAAATACACGTTCTCTATTGCAAATAGCACGTCAGTGAAGCCAGAGACAGATGTTAGCATTTGCAGCCAGTTGGCCAAACTGTACTAAAACCTTTACATTTCAAACAATATCTCCCCAAAAGACAACCTGTTCTGGAAACAGTGACAGGGGAAAGCAACAACCATGCCGAATTGTCACTAACCTTTCTCCCTTTCAGTGCTCAAATCCCCATCAACCTAACCCATTCCAAGCTTCACCAGCCCTTACACACAGACCCCAGTGATCCTATATCATTCCAAAGCCTAGCTGAGGCCTGCAGCACCCATGCAGGCAGCTGCATAAGGATCATACCCAAGTCTTGCTACAAGAGTGTGGACCTCCTTGTGAATCCAGCATTCTTAGGTACAGAAAGTGGGCTGTCTCCTAATTCTTATGAAACTTTCTTGATGACAGGGTGTCCAACTAGCACCTCTTATTGTGGGACCTATGTGCCAATGGCAGCCCTCAATTATTCATGGAGGTCTACTGATCAATTCAAGTGTTTCTAAGAAGCTCCAATATTGGCCAATGAGTGACAGTATTGCCAACTTCAAGCATTCAAAAATCATGAGTTAGGCCCCAAAAAAAACTCATGAGATGTTAAAAAATATTTTTTGGATTCTTTTCATTTGCCTTCAGGCCTTGGAGCCTCTTTAGATTTCATGCTTATAATCCTTTCTTTGCAACCATTCAGGCTCATATACGTTTTTTTTTTTAAATGAAACCTGAGATGCTCACTTTCACATGAATCCAGGAGCTGAGGCATGAAGAAAAACTCCAAATATAAGGTTCACAATAAAAATCTCAACATTTAGCAGCACTAGAGTAGTGGGGCATCAGCTAGAAAAGGCAATGTTGTGTAGAAGCCACCTTCTTCCTTTTTAGACCCCACATTGGGAAAATGGAAGATATGGACTATTTAAGTTTATTAACATGTAAGCTATTGAATTATGAACATTGTGAGTCACAGCAGTTTCTATTTATGCTGCAATATTTGTTATAATATTGTTATGATGGGGTCACCTGATGGGGATATTACACATGATCTTGTAAATTCTTTTTCTGAGTGTGTAAGCAGTGTAAAATCTTTGAATAAATGTTTGGATTGTTGTAGTGTTTTGTGATGCTGCAAAGCAGTTTCCTCCCTGCCATATTCTCTCTAACCTATTCTTGAGGCAGAGGTACTCCCTAGGAGTCGGGCATTGGTGTTTTGGTGAAGATCCCTGAAAGATGAGATGGGCAAACAATATTCAGGCTGCCTTCAAGTATGGTATATATAGTGCAAAATACCAAAGCTGCACTAAGAAAATATCCAGATCTGTCACCCATGTTACCGATTTCTCATCCAGTAAGGAACTGACCCACAAGACACCAAAGGGGCAACAGTATTTTTTCATTACATTAATGTGTTGTAAAATACATTTTACAAATCTAGTGGTATAAATGATTTCATGTACATTATTTGTGATGGAGAATGCATTTCACAATGTATTTCTGCAGACTGTGTCTTTCTGGGAAGCCAAGAGAGAAAACATTATTTGTCAAAGACGACAGGATGGACATATGCAAAATAATTAATAATATAGAGAACGAAAATTAGGAACTTCCATTTACCCCTTCTGATAATACACGAACAAGAGAATATTTAAATATGTTGTCTTTCAATTTAGTTAAGCATGATAGAATAATTTTTCACGTAACACATAGTCAACCAATGGAGCTCACTGTCAAAAGATATCAAGACCAAGAACTTACTAGGATTAGAAAAATTTAACATGTATATGGATAATGAGAACATCCACAATTACATTAGACAAATTAAAAAGTTTAGGTGTATAAATCCTCTTGTTTTAGGACATAAGCCAACTACTAATTTAAGGGGCTAGGAAGAATCTCTCTCTGTAAATAGGTTATTCCATAGTTGTTTGCTATGGGCTTTCTTGCACTTTCCGCTAAAGATGTATCTGGAAGTGGCCACACTCAGGAACAGCATATTGGATTAGAGGGACTGCTGGTCTGATCTGCTATGACAATTCCTGTTTCACCATTGAAAGGGCAGGACTGCAGCTCTGCTAATTAAGCATTTCAACAAGGATCTAATTTAAGTGGGGACCCACTCTTAGGGCATGTCTCTAGGATCTCCTGAATCTTTGGAAGTTCATTTCCTAATAACTGCAGAGGAAGAACTTCCCACCTGCACATGGGAGACACGCAGAACAGGAGCACCTGTCCTGGCCCTACTGCAGAGTTTGAAAAATCCCTTGCCCACTGCTCTGTTCTCCAACCAACAACACCCCAGACCAATTAAAAAATGGTGCAAGCTGCCAAAGGTGACTAGTAGGATGGTATAAGTTAAAGAAGTCCTTGTCCAATTTTAGTTTATATTCACACCACTGCAAGCATTCCTAACATGGCAACACAGGAAAGCCCCGCCAATGCACCCCAGTGTTGGGAGAAACTATGCTCTTAGACCAAACTGCATTGCACCACTAAAACTCTGTTTTAAAAGTTATAAAATTTGTATTTTAAGAAATTTAAATATGTGGTATATATTGGAAATTCATAACCATATATTATTTTAAAATAGGAGTATATAGCATAAAATATATTAGAAATGTTTACAAGCCAGACAAAATACAAGAAGCTTGATTCTGATCTCACAATAATGTTATGTTGTTGCAGCTACATTTAATTCAGTGATTTACACCACTGTAAATTCAGAGGCAGACACAAGGTCCTTGCCCAGGCTCTCACCTCCCTCCTCTAAGTCCTTCCCTAAAACATTTCTTCCTTAAGGCATATGAACTCTAGCCTTCCTCACAAAGAAGTATAAACTAAATCATAGAAGGAAAGCGACAAAGCAACAAAAATTAACACAAAAACTTTAGAACTGCCAAAATGTGTTGTAGTAGTAGGATTTTATATTTGTATTTTGTATAATTTAGAATAAAAGATAAAGAATAATCATGTAGCATGCATTAAATGTATTGATGTATGATTTGACCATATCCTGCCAGCCGCCCTTTCTGAAAGCAGAAAGGAATGGCCTAATGGGCCATTGGTAAAGATGCATCAGCAAGAATCTTGTGGCTGAAGCTGATTTCAAGGCAGTAACAGACCTTTAGGGTCACCACTTTGTTGTAGGTTTAGCATTTTGAAATAAGTAAAAGAATGCAATGATTGTTTTCTCCTGCATTGCAGTTTGATGTTCCTGTTCAAATTCTTTGTGTAAATCAATTCTGTTTTGTGTGTGAATGAGGAATGTGTGTGTTAAAAGAGAAGTGTGAAGGCCATCACTGGACCAGATGTTCTAGGGAGGAATCGAGGACGGATATAAAGGCACCAGGAGGTTGCAACATGCCCCTATTGAGATGTCAGAGGAGGGCAAATTGACGACTCTAAAAGATGTGGCAGGCACCCATCAATGGGGACAAAAGAACTGATCAAAACCAGCATGGGGTAACTCCCTAAAAGGCTAATAAAAAATAAGAACAATCTAAAAAAACAAGCATTCATCAAACGGCAATTGATTACAGCATGACAGTGCAAAACTCATTGGTCCCAATGAAGGAAGATCACTATGTAAACAGGGTTCTTTGCCATGAAACTTTGGATTCGTCCTGACAAGACTTCCCCGGAGCATCGTGTCGTGACCGACAGAACCCAGCTCCTCTCTACCTGACATCAACCTAGCTGGCCAATGGATTGATCCGGACTCTGGACTGGTAACTATAACATCGACTGGCAGGTGTGTGTGTGTGTGTGATTAAATGAATATGCTAATTGTTGTATCGCCAATAAACACGGCGTATTGCCTTTTCCCCTGAAAAAAATCCCATGTGCTTCTTATAAGCATAATAGTGTCACCACTCAATCAGTTGTTTTTCACTGTTTTCACTATAGGGTTTACACTTATTTTTGTTTCTTTGTTAACTATTTAATTTTCATTCCTGTGAGAAGTCTAGAATTCATAAGCTTTTAAGGAAGAAGTGTATTTCAGGGAAAGCGTTAAAAAAGAGGAAAGGGGCATAGCAGACTTATTTAAGTTGGCAGTTTGTGAATACTCGAGCAATAGAGAATTGGTAATCTTGACAGGATTCAAAACTGGGTATAAAAGTATCCTACCATATCATTTAGTACTTACCCTTCTGCTTTCAATGGCTGTAAAAAAGTGAATAAGATATAATCTCCAGCCACTGGAGAAAAAGCCCAAAAACAGTCCATTCCTTCATAAGCCTTTTCCAAAGTATAATGCTGGAATATTCTTAGGCTGGTAGTCACTTTTGCAGGGGGGTTAACATGTGCTTTATGTAGCATGTTTTTGCCAAAATCTTTATCCTGGTAGACACAAAGAGAAACAATATCACATATAAAGACTCATAATTCAGTGTTCAAATATCTTGGATCACAGAGGGCTGTTATAGAAAATGAAGAGTTATTATCTGAACTATTTTCATATAAAATGATACATTTAGGTTTTAAATATTGCATCCCATATTTATGGGAGCTCCTTCAGTGAAACCACTAAAACTCAACAATATGTTGTGTAACTATAAACTTTATCAATCATTTCCTAAATGATGTAGAAGCTTTTCCAATGGGCAGGCTGTTCCATAATTTCCCATTATACCTTCTTCTGTAACATCTGGTATAGGCCACGGTCAGAGACAAGTGGACTACACAAACCATTGGTCTGATCCAATATGGTGATTTTTATGTAATCATACAGCACTGACTGAAGTCTTGAAGTCTTGTACTTAAGTGCTCTTATATGGTGAGAACAACTGCTTTATTGGAGGAGGTATGCCACAGGCAATACAGACCTGTGGTGCATTACTAATGGGGGGAGCGTATAAGGAAAGGCCAGTATCTAAGGAGGAAAGGCTACCAGAAGGAATCTCTCCATTTCCTCAGGAACCTCAGGAGAATCTTTGTGGGTAGACATCCGATGAAGTGAGCTGTAGTTCACGAAAGCTCATGCTCAAATAAATTGGTTAGTCTCTAAGGTACCACAAGTACTCCTTTTCTTTTTGTGGGTAGACTAGAAATCAAGCTCTATGCTAGTTTGTATTATTTACATTGTTTATGTAGCCATTCCAGAGTCTCTTGAGACGGTATTTGCATATGACTACTGTGGATTTGAGATGATCTAGACGTAATAAAGGAGGCCTCCTTGAGAAGGTGTTTTTCCCCCAGTTTAAGTAGAAGAGCCTCTGATTGTTTGTAGTAGGACACTGTAATTGAAAAACCCACTCTTGACCTCATGTGCCTCTCTAAATACCATCTCATCTCCCTTTCATCTCTAAGCTCATTAAATGCATTGTATACAATTGCTGTCAGGAGTTCCTCTTCCCAAATTCCACCCTAGACCCTCTCCATTTCAGCTTCCACCCCTTGCACTCCTCTGAAACAGGTCTCACTAAAGTCTCTTATGACCTCTTCCTAGCCAAAGCTCAGGACCAGTACTCCATCCTCACTCTCCTTGACCTTTCAGCTGCCTTCAACACAACTGACCATGCTCCTCTTGAAATATTGTCTTCCCTTGGCTTTTGTGACTCTGTCCTCTCCTTCTTCTCCTACCTCTCTAATCACTCCTTGTGTCCTTCGGAAGACCTGCTTTGTCCCCCCCTCCAACTTTCTGTGGGGGCTCCAGACGGGGTCCTTGGTACCCTTCTCTTCTCCCTTTACACCTTATCGCTACGTAATCTCATCTGCGAACGCAAATTCAACTGACATCTCTACGCTGACGACTCTCAGATCTACCTCTCTACTCCAGACCCATCTCCTCCTGTCCAAACTAAAATCTCAGCTTGTCTCACTGACATCTCCTCATGGACGTCTAGACATCAGCTCAAGTTCAACATGGCTAAAACAGAAACTCTTTTCTCTCCCCTCCCCATCTCCTGCCAAGCCGACCACTCTACCTCCTTTCTCAATCATTGTGGACAACACCACCAGTCCGCCACCCAGTCCGGTAAGCTGGGAGTTATCTTTGACTTGGACTTCTCTCTAGGTCATCACATCCAGGCTACGTCTAAATCTTGCAGATTCTTTCAGTATAAGATCTTTAAGATACTTTTTTTCTTATCCATCCACAGAGTGAAAATTGTCACTAGGCTCTCATCTCACATCTTGATTACTGTAACATTCTTCCCTTGGCAGATGCCCCACTCATATCCATTCAAAATGCTACTGTAATGATCATTTTCCTAGCCTGCCACGTTGACCACATCACCCTTATCTTTGAATCCCTCCACTATATTTTACGTGATAAAAGGGGAGACAAACTACATTGGTGGGGTATGTAAGGGTTAAGTAAAGACCTGGGTAACTGCTAGCATGGTAATAGGGAGTAGGCGCGGGCACACACTGTCTCTTCGCTTGATAAAGTTGCTACCCTTTTCCCTTCCCTTCTGCTTGTTAAGGATTGATAAGCATTGCAGCTGCATAAGGAATGTGGGGATCTAAAGGATACTTTTTGTGTAAAGCAGTGTTATCTCCCCTTCCCTTCAAGCTTGGGGTCATGGCCCCTTCCGCCCTTCCCTGAAAACTGCTGATTAAGGGAATTTGTGGCTGCATTTATTGCAAAGAAAGGTATCTTCAAAGTAAAAATGTCAGTAGAATATGCTTAATGCTGTAAACAGTAAACAGGGGCGGGGAAATTATATTCAGTATATAGCTATTAATATTCATTGTGTAGGCATACATATTACTCTATAAGGGTTTTGGGGGTGTTGTAGTAAATGCAGGTATTTACATACTAACTTAGATAAAAAGAGTGTGCTGTAATTAATTCAGTGTTTACTTGACAATTGGGTCGAGGGGAACAAGTACAGCAATAAAGAAGCCCGTCTATTCAATCTGCCTCTGGGTCCTCCTGCTCTATCTCTAACACATATGTCTTCACTTTCAATGCCTTTCATGGTCAGTCCCTACCTATCATCTTCCATTAACTATTGAGACGTTGACTCCAGCCTCTGCTCAGCTCCTGAGGCCAATCTCCATTGCCTACTTGTTAAAGTTTCAAACAAAGACTTTTGTGCTTTCTACCATGCCACCCCTCACAGTTAGGAGGTGGGCCTCAAACATCTGCAAAGCTACCTCATTATCCTCCTTCACATCCCTCCTCAAAACTTTCCTTTGCCATGATGCCTACAAAAAAATTGACAACAGTTAGCATGCTGGTGTCCTCAGACCACGGCTTATCCTGCTGACCAATATTGTCTCATTGTTTCCTTATGCTTCCCCATTTGTCTGTATCCTTCTGTTGTCTCTTGTTTTATATTTAGATTGTGAGCACTTTGGGGCAGGAACTGTCTTTTTGGTGTGTCTGTACATTGCCTAGTACAATGGGCCCTGATCCATCCAGAGGGATCCTGGGCACTATGATGGTACTACTACTAATTAATTGAAGGCCCAGACTCAGGGAAGATATCCTAATATGTCCTGTGAGTGTATTTCCCCCACTCAGTTCAGATTACAAATTAATATGGTCCTCTCATCTCTCTCCTCCATTAATCTGACTTCTGGTACATGAAATTTATCACCAAATACACAATGTTTTTCGGTTCAAAAAGCAAACAAGTCAGAATTCACACAAATAATTTAGAAATATAGTGGAAAATTTTTTAAGAGTCTTACTTTTAAATTCTGTATTTTTCCAACCAAAGATGAATGAATTCCCACGTGCTGAAAAAGAGATGGCTTAGAACGGATACGTAAATAAGCCTTTTGCTGTTCACAATGTTTCTGGAAAGGAAATAAAAAGGGTCATGTGTATGAATTTTTTCCCCCTCAACAACAAAGAGATCCGTCCTACCATCAGTAATTCAATTTCATTACATAGCTATAGCTACAGGCTTTGTCCTGCAATCCATATTCACAAAAGTAATCCTTTGGTGAGTATCCCAATGACTTCAGTGAGACTCCTTAAGAACCATTCACATAAGGCAGAATTGGAACTCTTCACTTAAGCCTCTATTCTCTCTGAACGTTTGAATGTTATTAGGTTTTGTTTGGGGTTTTTTTGGTCAAAGAAATAACAATAGGAGAAATCAACTAAAGACCACTTTCCTATCTATATTTCTGTCTAAAGTGTGGAGGAATGTAATCCTAGCACAAGTTTAGTTGTATTTTATTGCAGGTTCTGTCTGAAAAAATTCAGTTTGCTTTTTGAGCTCATCATATCACTTTTACCAAACAGCTCTGACCATAATCTGCATTGACCATCTTGTTGTAGATCCTGGTCACTTTTCCACTCCTGGCTCTTTCTGTTGTGTTTGATACAGGCAATTGTTACAACATTATGCTGGATCATCCTGAAAATGACGTGGAGCTCTCAAGCACTGGGTTTAAATCTTAGTGTTCTAATTTAGGTATAACTTCGGACAATTAAGTGACAAACTGGGAAATGCAAGTAACTGCCGTTCAGTAAGAATTTCTGCAATGTCTTGTTCCATCCGTGTGTTTTCTCAGATATGAGAATATTCCCCTAAAACTGATTTGTGCTCTGGATGTAAACAGCAGTGCAGTTTGATACACTAAATATAGTAGGCCATAATGATAAATATAAGGAAGCCTCATGACTTAAATAGAATAAAGCACAAGACTACAGGCAGAAGCTGGGTTCTACTCTCAGCTCATCACTGAATCACTGTGCAACCCTGGTAAGTCACTTAACCTCCCTGTACCCCAGCTTCCACATCTTTAAAATGGGCATGATAATATTTAACCAACCTTGTAAAGTGTTTTGAGCGCTATAGATTAAAGGTGTTATGTAAATTCTATCAGTACTAGGTAAAGTGAAAAGGGATGGAAAAGCTGCATCTAACTAGCTCAAATGCAAAATCTCAGATGGGATTTATGGCTCTTATCGAAGTACTAATTAGATACACAAAGATAGCTGAGAGCATATAAATAGAAAAAAGTGTTTTTATATTTGTGGCTAAAGCAGATGTTCAGTAAAACAATGCTAGAAAAGGGGAGTGAATGCAAATCAGTGCACTGGCAGCTGTTTCTTTAGAAAAGGGTGCTACACTTTTGAAACAAAAAGATACAATTTGACACGTTATTGTCCCTGCTGGTGGAATCAATGTGTAGCTATACCATATTTTACCATAATCACAGTGACTACAAAATACTACACCAGAACCTTGGTCCCCAATAAGTCCCTTTTTGTGCCACTGCAGCAATGCAAAAGGGACTTAACCACCTTAAAGCAACTTAGGAGGATATTGCAATCATAGAGGAATCCTCAGTAGGCCTAGGGTCCCAGCCTAGGGTGTGTTGTGTGCAAAGGTAGAGCATGATACACTATAGCAGGGGTTCTCAACCTCTTTCTTTCAGACCCCTCCTCCCGCCCCACAACATGCTATTAAAATCCAGGGCCAGAGTGTGGGGGTGGGGGGGGGGAGAGGACTTGGGGCTCTGACCACCAGGTGGGGTGGGGCCTTTGGGCACAGGCATAATTTGACTTCTATTTGGGGCAGGGGACAGGGCCTGGCAGGACTCAGGCCAGCTCCACATGCTAGAGCCCAGGGAGGGAATGCCACCTCCACCACGGGCCACACCTCAGCAGGCCACCCAGCCTGTCTGGGTTGTAGGGACAGGGGTGCAACCAAAAATTATAACTCAAAAAGGAGGGCTCATCTTAAAAAGTTTGAGAACCACTCAGAATGCAGGCAGGGGATAGCTAGGAGCTATATGCAAGCAGAGGGTAGTTCAGGATGGAGGCAGGGAGGTAGCTAGAAGCTGTGTGTTTTAGCCCTATGGGGGACACCGGGGCTCCAGGCTTCAGCTCATGACATCAGCCCCGCGGGGGGCACCGGGGCTTGAGGCTTCAGCCATGGGGGCTTGCACCCCCGGCCCCAAATGGCTCACAGACCTCCAGGGGGCGACAGACTCCCGGTTGAGAACCACTGCATTATAGGAATGGTGAGTCTACTCTAACTTGTACTGAAGTTCAATTAAGATCCTTGCAATCCTCAGGATCCAGGGGAGAAAATGGGAGACAACCAACAGATTTGTTCCAATCACACTGTGAATGTAACCTTAATTTATATATGCCTCAGTGACTTTTAAATATCAATTTGATTAGATAACCAATTTACCTGATAGGTTTCAGAGTAACAGCCATGTTAGTCTGTATTCGCAAAAAGAAAAGGAGTACTTGTGGCACCTTAGAGACTAACCAATTTATTTGAGCATAAGCTTTTGTGAGCTACAGCTCACTTCATCGGATGCATACTGTGGAAAGTGTAGATCTTTTTATACACACAAAACATGAAAAAATACCTCCCCTCCGCCCCACTCTCCTGCTGGTAATAGCTTATCTAAAGTGACCACTCTCCTTACAATGTGTATGATAATCAAGGTGGGCCATTTCCAGCACAAATCCAGGTTTTCTCACCCCCCCACCCCCATACACACACAAACTCACTCTCCTGCTGGTAATAGCTTATCCAAAGTGACCACTCTCCTTACAATGTGTATGATAATCAAGGTGGGCCATTTCCAGCACAAATCCAGGTTTTCTCACCCCCCCACCCCCATACACACACAAACTCACTCTCCTGATGGTAATAGCTCATCCAAAGTGACCACTCTCCCTACAATGTGCATGATAATCAAGGTGGGCCATTTCCAGCACAAATCCAGGTTTTCTCACCCCCCCCCAAACTCACTCTCCTGCTGGCAATAGCTCATCCAAACTGACCACTCTCCCCACAAGAGTGGTCAGTTTGGATGAGCTATTGCCAGCAGGAGAGTGAGTTTGTGGGGGGGGGGGGGTGAGAAAACCTGGATTTGTGCTGGAAATGGCCCACCTTGATTATCATGCACATTGTAGGGAGAGTGGTCACTTTGGATGAGCTATTACCAGCAGGAGAGTGAGTTTGTGTGTGTATGGGGGTGGGGGGGGGGTGAGAAAACCTGGATTTGTGCTGGAAATGGCCCACCTTGATTATCATGCACATTGTAGGGAGAGTGGTCACTTTGGATAAGCTATTACCAGCAGGAGAGTGAGTTTGTGTGTGTGTGTGTGTGTGTTTTTGGGAAAAGGGGGGGGGGGTGAGAAAACCTGGATTTGTGCTGGAAATGGCCCACCTTGATTATCATACACATTGTGAAGAGAGTGGTCACTTTGGATGGGCTATTACCAGCAGGAGAGTGAGTTTGTGGGGGGGGGGGGGGCGGAGGGTGAGAAAACCTGGATTTGTGCTGGAAATGGCCCAACTTGATGATCACTTTAAATAAGCTATTACCAGCAGGAGAGTGGGGTGGGAGGAGGTATTGTTTCATGGTCTCTGTGTATATAATGTCTTCTGCAGTGTCCACGGTATGCATCCGATGAAGTGAGCTGTAGCTCACGAAAGCTCATGCTCAAATAAATTGGTTAGTCTCTAAGGTGCCACAAGTACTCCTTTTCTTTTTGCGAATACAGACTAACACGGCTGTTACTCTGAAACCTGTCACTAGAAACTTGTCGTCATCACTCTACTTTTGCCAACTTGAAGCAAACACAGAAGCAGAGACACATGCTATTTTATCTTCCTGGTTTATGTATGATTCACAAACTTATGGGCTACCAACTTTTTTTTTTTTAAATGAAAACTAAGGGCTCAGTCCTTAGGAGCTGAGCTCAGCACATCTGAGGAATACGGAGGGGGAAGAGGTGACATTATAACATCTTTCCATCACTCCTTGTTGGTGCATCAGACGCATATTGGGGCCACTTCAGGCCCTGGATAAATTAGAGCTCCAGGGTTGCCAGCCCAGGATGACTGGAGTAAAATCCTGGTTCCTCCTATGCTTAAGTGGGGAGTGTGAAACGCCATGCTGGGGGAATCCTCAGCTGCCTCCTTAAGGCAGTTTTAAGTCCTCTTTATACTGGTGGAGCTTAAAACAAGCCACCTTCTGCCATCCCCAAAGCTCATCTTCCCTACAGCGTGTCATCATAATGAGTCTTTTTAAGCCCACTTGCTCAACTCTCTTCACTCACCCATTTACACATCCCATATCTTTCTCACGTGGAGTCATTTTCCACCCATACCAACAAAAAATAATACACATGCAAAACACTTAAAAAAACCACAAAGAGTGAGAACTGTCATTATCCTATTCTCAAGTAAAACCATCTGCGCTCTAAAAACTAGGGTGGAGGGAAACCTCTTGTTGCCCCCCTGTAGTGTAGTCAGCAGTCCTCTTCAGGAGAGCTTAACCTAGCCCAGGATCTAAGAAGGCCATGACTGGTGACAAAAGGCACCACAGGCTGTCTAAGTGTGGGAGTTAGAGAACACTCAAGTACCATCTAAACAAGTGAAAAGGAGTGTAAAAATAGAACTATTTTAAAGAATCACACAGTTAAAATGCTATTGGAAACATTTGGAACTCTAGAAATGGCACCTTCTCCAATATTACCTGGAACTGTTTATTTCAGTTTCAGTTAAAACAAGTACATTAGGTTGGTTTTGCTCCAAACACTTTCCTGCATTATTTGCAAACAAATACTACAGCCTTTTCCTAACTCATGAAACCAGACAGTGAAACAGACTAGAAACAAACCAGTCTTCCACTTCTAAACAGAGGGAAATATAAAAGGTAAATAGCATGAACAGTTTCAAACAAATTAGATTTTAAAACTGGTGGTTTTAATAAACTAAGGTGTTGATTAGTAATGCATAAATTTTATCTTAAGTATCCTAGCAGTCTGAAAATACTATGAAATCAAATGCTAAGTCTCAATACAATATGCTACATAAGGCTCTAATTCTGCAATTGACTACACAGGCAAACTCCTGAACCCATAAGAAGCCCCATTAAAATCAGTGGAGCTTCATGTAAATGCAAAGTCTGCCCACACAAGCCATCTATAGTACTAGAACCTAAATTCTTATTTTTCCTCATTAGGTTTCTTAGAAGGAACATTTTAATAGTTTGATGTTTACTTTTAATCTTTGTTCTTGCCATTTTAATTCCCATGTTGCCATAGCATATATTAAGTAGCAAGCATTGCTTTTACTGGTTAATAATATAGTTGTGTATGCTTACTTCATTCCGGAATGAAATCAAACAAACTATTAACACAAGATGTCCAAGCTAGTAGTTCAGTTAAATTATACTTTGAATCACATTACAGTACAATCCCCAACAACTGTTTACAAATTCCAGACTGCATAAATGTGTTTTAGGGATTTTTACTTTTCTGTTTTTGAAACTGAATCATGTATTAACTGTGATTTATAATATAATTTATTTTGTAGTCATAAAATATGGAAATACTTACTGGATCCTTTTCTGGATTGCATACTTTAACCCAGAGAAAGTGGTCTAGAAGCCAGTCTATGGGCTTATCTTTGTAGAACATTAAAAAGAATTCTACTATGAGTGGTAAATCTTTAGTCCTAAACAACTTTCCTGAAAACAAAATAAAAGAAATCACACATTTCAGTCATATTTAGTCCTGTTGCATATCACTACAGCCCATGTTTTCTTCCTGCACCCAAACACATAGGGTAGAACCCAGACCTTACTGAACTTAACAGAAGTTTTACCATTAGAATCACAGAACCATAGGACCACAAGGGTCATGTAGTTTAAACCCCCTGCCAAAATGCAGAATTTGTTGTGATTAAACCATCCAAGACAGATGGCTATCCAGCCTCCTTTTGAAGCCTATCCAGCCTCCAGTGAAGGAGCTTCCACGATTTTCCTCAATATGTTTGTTGGAACCTCCCATGGTGGGGGAACCTCCCATCAGTGGGGTCAGGCTTTCACCCATAAATTGTGTCTAAACAAGGAAAGAGCATGATTTAAACAAAAAAAACACAAAACAAAACAATTCATCTCCTGTTTACTAATCCCATATGAAACACCTGTTAGCACGTACTGTAGATGCAGTTAAACACCTTTAAAATTGTGTTAAGTGTTGGAGTCGATGCTAGATGGGAATACAGCACTTGCAGGATTAGGCCTGGTCTACATGTTCCAGCCTTATCTTTGCTGGCAGTGTTGGATCATATTAAAGAAGTTCTATATTAAAATCACAAATGAGTTTGATTCCCCATAGTTCAAATTCCAGGGTATTACTAATTAAGAGGTCTCTTGGTTTTTGGTATTGTTTCTCTCCCTCTATGTGTGAAACTTGCAAGCTGCTAATTGCGTTAGTACATTCTAAGACAGAGTCTGTTCTCAAAGCAATTCACACAGAGAGAGAGACTCAAAGCAATACTCTGTAACAACAGAAACAGCACCCAGAGACTCCCCGCCCTTTTGTTGTATTAACAATTGTGATTAAAATAGAGATAGAGGATGTATGTGGATGGATGCTTGGTGTGGGTAATAACTGAATGATCAGGGAGGTGCCAGCCTAAGAATCCAGTGTCCATCGGCTGAAGAAGGCGTCAAGTGGAAATAACTAGAGGACCTCCGGAGGGCAGACTGGAATCTACCCAACAGCCTCAAGAATGGGAGAACCAAAGAACAAGATAACATCTAGCAGCACGGAGCAGTCAGGAATGTGCCATCTGCTGATTGATTCAGCAACAGCATGATGAAGCAATTGCCATAGACTGGCATAGGAAGAAATTCCTATAAAAATGGACTCTAGAAAGTGAGAACTTTGGGGTCTGATTCTGCAAACCAACTTCCAGGAGCATCAGATGAGCATCTGACAAGGCCCTGCTCCCTCCTCATGTCCAGGCCACCTGGCCAGTGGCTTGGCATGAGCAACTCTAAGGCTGGTAACTATGATAACAACCTTGCAGAACCTGTGTGTGCGCGTGTGTGTTTGTATGAATGAATGTGTGAATAAATATGAGATTGAATGGAATGTTATAACTATAACTAACTGCTTACTATGATTCTTTCTGTATTCACAATAAATGTGGTATTTTGCTTTTTTCCTTTTAATAAGATCCTGCTGGTTTTTAATTTATTGGTATAACATTTTGGTGGAGAATTGCGAAAGGGGGAATACTGGTAAAAAACCTCAGTTATTGTAAATATTGGTGTGCACACCGCCAGCTCTATTGAGCTAGGCATTTCTATTAGGTTAACCAGACCCGCTGGCCTCCGAGAAGGTAGCAGGGGACCCGCTGGCCTCCGAGAAGGTAGCAGGGAAAACAGATTAAACTAGACCTGCTGGCCTCCGGGAAGGTAGCAGGGGACCTGCTGGCCTCTGGGAAGGTAGCAGGGAAAACAGATTAAACTAGACCTGCTGGCCTCCGGGAAGGTAGCAGGGGACCTGCTGGCCTCTGAGAAGGTAGCAGGGAAGAACAGGTTAACCAGACCTGCTGGCCTCCGGGGAGGTAGCAGGGGACCTGCTGGCCTCCGGGAAGGTAGCAGTGGAAAAACGCATAGATTAAGCTATGATTTCAGAATCTAGGCTGTGTCACTTGCTAAGTAATACCAGGAGTGACAAAGAGATTGAAATATCCATGTTAAGATGTTTAAAAGAAAACAGGGTAAGCCAGTACCAGAGGGAGGAATGGAGTCAGAAGGAACTCCAACCTCACCTTTTGTTAAAGAAATTACACCTTTTAAACAAATCCTTCAAAAATTTGGGCACAGTCCTTGGACTAAACAAGCCCTAGCTGATGTCTGCACTATTTCGGACCTGGAGGATAGATTGGCTCAGTATATCCTCATATACAAACCTTCTAGTGCTGCCAAAAGAGATGCAGCAGCAATTTGGTTGTTGTGGGAGGCATGTAAGGATTCTTCCCTCTGCTTGTCTTCATGTAAAGAGGAAAAGGCACAAATGGAAAAGGGAGCAGACAATTGGAAGGCGCTGGCTACAAATACCCAAAGCCAGCTGAAAATAGTGAAAGAATACAAAAAGAGTGAAAAAGTTAACTCTGCAGAGGCTGGAGGGACGCAGGTAAAGGGGGAGAAGGTCCTATGTACGGCACCCCCAGGCATAATTACAAAGAGAAAAGAGTAAAAAAGTTAACTCTGCAGAGGCTGGAGGGAATTAAGCAACTAAACTTTGTGAAAATGTTAAAAAGGAAAAGTGTTAGAGAAAGAGCATTCTTGGTTTCTTTGCAGCCATTCTGAAGGAAAAATGGTCCCTTTTCCAAAGGAATGTCTGTAAATTAGCCAGGCAAAAATAAACTACCTGATTAAAATCATTTGACTGGACAATTTAGTCAAATTTGCTAAAAGAACATAAGGGGGTTCTATTGGAACTTAACTGCCTCAAATGTATAAAGGGAATATAAGATGTAAAAAACAGAGCAGTGTGGGATGTTAAGGAAAAGAAAATGTGTATGTATCTATCTGTGTGTGTGTGTAAATATGTAAAGTTCTAAGGACCAATTGGTTTTGTTTTTGTTTTAAATAATGCCACTAAAAATTCATTTGACTTTTTAATTCAAAGTTGCAAAACTGACAGACCTTTTTGCTAGACACAGGTAATTAGTGTTGTTTGGCTTTGGGATTTGGCATTTAACCCTTAAAAGGTAACTCAATGCTTTACAAAATTTAAAATGTTTTTAAGTTGTGGCTGCAGCAGGGCAGTCAAAATCAGGAGAAAAAAAAATTCTGGATTCTTTTTGTTTGTTTGGTTGGTTTTCGTTTGGTTTTGTAACAAAATAGCAGATGAGAGCTGTAGAAAAAAAAATAAGAAATTAAAAAAGACAGTGCCCCTCTGAAGCAACAGCAGGGATGAGGTGCACAAAACAAAAAGAAGCAATGTTAGAAACACTGAGTCTTAAAATGGCTCTGAGTAATCAGACTGTCACTTGGATAAAGGTACATGAAAACTTTCTGTAAGCAAAAAAAAAAAAATAAATAAAATAATGACACCTTATGATCTGGATAATGTTATAGAAGTTAAACTATGGAAGGAATGTGCATTTGCCCCAGAACATGTGCAGGGTATATTGTAGAAGGGGCAAAAGAAATGCAAACATACCATGCTACTTAATTAAAATGCTATTAGGGCTCCAAAGGGAGCCACAATAGGTTGGGATTTCTTTTTCAGATTGCTGTGTGTTTTGGAAACAGAAGTTAAAAGTAATCAAAACTCTGGTGAAAGTTGTTTGTGTCCCTTTTAAGATAGAGTCTCTGAGCTGCTGATGGCTTTAAATCCAAAAGCAGGAAGCGTCTGTTAAAATGCAAATTACCTAAATGATAAAGGAAGGAAAGAACTAGCAGCACAAAGGAGCTGCAGATAAAGGACACACCTGGTCAGCAAACAAATTGTCTAAATAAAAGGCATGGGATAACAAGATAATTTTAATAAATGTAATGATAAGTACCCCGTAACAATGTAGAGTGTGTATGATTTTTGGAAAAATCCTTTAAGGTCATATGGTAATGATGCTTCTCAGCTATTACCTGTAAATAAACTTAAAGCTTAACACAGCAGGAAAAACATTATAAACTTGGTCTGCTGTATAAGAAGGGAAACTGAGGTACCCCACCTCAGGGATTTAACGACTAAACAGTGGGATAATTTCCCCATAACCCTTAAAAGATAGAAGCCATTGAAACCTGGCCTGCCTATAGAACAAAAACAGGAAAATGTGGGGGCAATTCCTCCGTTTTGCCTACAATCAGCAAGGGTATTTGTAAAAAAAATATTTTAAGCAATAATCTGGCACCCCAAAAGGGGTAGAAACATGTTCTTTTTGTCTTTCAGAAAATCAGGAAAAGCTGATGCCAGCTGAAAAGCAACCCAATACCATGAATCTACTGTCACAATAGAAATTGTGTTTTGTATTCTATGTTTTGTCTTGTTGCTAGCACTGTTGTGTGTTTAAAAAAAAATACTAAAGACCTGCAGGTAATTAAAAATAAATTAAGCTCTCTGTCCCAACTACAGGACAGCCTGATACAAAAACAAGTACATGCCAATGTAGACTTGGTCCAAATTGGTCTGGGTAATCTAAAAGCCCGATGGAATCTTTGGCAATGGCTTAATACTACCACATGGCTTATGCATAAGAAAAAAAAAATTTAGAAGTAGGAAACTACACAGCCATAGCTATGGGATGCACTGAAATGCAGATACTTGCACTAGCTACTTTGGAACACGAAATGTTCTGGGTCATATTGGGAAATATTAAGGGTTTGATGCATTTGTTAAACAAAGAAAGAGATCACTGTTTGACACTTATCAATATGAATGGATGCAATATGTTTCCAGTATTGTAAAACCAGACTTGTTAATGGGAGAAATTGTTGTCAAAATTGCACACCAACAGTCCCTGGAGGCAAAGGTATTGAAGGTTAACCCACTCCCCATATTACACATGGGATCCTTCTGGCTACCCTGGACCTCAAGCCATTGGGTTGGGGAGGGAGGGAAGCTATTGGACACTAGAGGTTGTACCGAATGGACTCCTCAAAAGTGGGTGTGCCTCACCTTGCCTGTTGCCCCAGAACCTTGTAGTAAAGATACATCACTAGGATCATGTATGTGGGATGAATTGGAATCACAAACTCAAATTGCCTCACAGTACCTTCTTTTGAATAGGCTACATAGAAAGTGACACTGACGATTATAAATCTTAGTGTCAAAAGGGGGATTATGTTGGATCATATTAAAGAAGTTCTGTATTAAAATCACAAATGAGTTTGATTCCCCATAGTTTAAATTCCAGGGTATTTCTAACTAAGAGGTCTCTTGGTTTTTGGTACTGGTTCTCTCCTTCTATGTGTGAAACTTGCAAGCTGCTAATTGCGTTAGTACATTCTAAGACAGAGTCTGTTCTCAAAGCAATTCACACAGAGAGAGAGACTCAAAGCAATACTCTGTAACAACAGAAACAGCACCCAGAGACTCCCCGCCCTTTTGTTGTATTAACAATTGTGATTAAAATAGAGATAGAGGATGTATGTGGATGGATGCTTGGTGTGGGTAATAACTGAATGATCAGGGAGGTGCCAGCCTAAGAATCCAGTGTCCATCGGCTGAAGAAGGCGTCAAGTGGAAATAACTAGAGGACCTCCGGAGGGCAGACTGGAATCCACCCAACAGCCTCAAGAATGGGAGAACCAAAGAACAAGATAACATCTAGCAGCACGGAGCAGTCAGGAATGTGCCATCTGCTGATTGATTCAGCAACAGCATGATGAAGCAATTGCCATAGACTGGCATAGGAAGAAATTCCTATAAAAATGGACTCTAGAAAGTGAGAACTTTGGGGTCTGATTCTGCAAACCAACTTCCAGGAGCATCAGATGAGCATCTGACAAGGCCCTGCTCCCTCCTCATGTCCAGGCCACCTGGCCAGTGGCTTGGCATGAGCAACTCTAAGGCTGGTAACTATGATAACAACCTTGCAGAACCTCTGTGTGTGTGTGTGTGTATGAATGAATGTGTGAATAAATATGAGATTGAATGGAATGTTATAACTATAACTAACTGCTTACTATGATTCTTTCTGTATTCACAATAAATGTGGTATTTTGCCTTTTTCCTTTTAATAAGATCCTGCTGGTTTTTAATTTATTGGTATAACAGCAGCGGCATGTGGTGTATGTGTAGCTACAATCCACAGGGAAAAGCAGGCTGTGTGTGTAGCTGCATGCCACAGTAAAAGGCTCTGGGGCAGCAGGGAAAGACTCCAGCAGCTCCCCAATGCTGGAACCATTACCTACTGCAGGTTGCTGCTGGAGCCTCTCCTGGTCAGGGAAAGGCTCTGGCAATGAAAGGAACCTGCTTGGGAGTGTATTGAACAGTGTAGAGTACATACCCTGAGGTTCAGGCATGTCTTAACTCTCTTCACCTAAGCAGTGCCTCACCATCTATGCTGCTATCTATATCCATGCTAGGGGAGTGTACAGTGTATGTTGCTATAAGATCGTCATAGCCAAAGTTGAACCAGTTTAGCTAAAGGTGTAATCTTAAATGGATTTAGTTAAACTGGTGCAACTGTGTGTGTGGAGACTCATCTCAGTTTAACCCACACCACCTTCACTCCCAGCCCCAGCCAATGTCTCATTTCCCTGCTTTGCAGGATAGCTGAAGGCTGCTAAATGGAACAGGGAAGCATCCTGCATAGACATTTCCCTCCTATATGACCCAACCATAGATTTGTCTACAAGTTTGCTTCCTCTACATAACATTCAGGAGCAGGATGCAGTTCAATATGTTTGTTGAAACAAAATCAGTTTTGAATTACCCATTGTTCGTATTTCTAGACTGTTAAACTTGAGAATGTTGTTTGCTCATAATATGTATATTTTGTGATTACTTACCATGTTGTCAGATAGTTCAGTTATACTAACAGTTATTAAAGCAAAACAAACAACTCCTAATTTATGATGACTTAGCTGATTTAATGCACAAACTCAAGGGGCACTAACAACCAATGGGCCAAGTTTTACCTTTGGATGAGAATGCATAGCTCCCACTGACAATGAGTCAAAGTCCACTGACTTGAAATCAATTGGAGCGAAAGGCAGAATACGGCCCATTGACATTTTGGCAATCTAACCCACTTAAAATTACTCCTAGAGCATCATTCTGGTTGTGCCATAACAAGGATACACAGCTTCTAAAAATTTTATGAAAAATTTAAAATAGATTTGCAAAGGGGCTGCATTTTATTTTTAATCTTGAATTTTTAGGAATTGCTATGTGATCATCAACAGACATATAGAAACCTTTGCATGTTGAAGTATACATGTGTAAAAGGGGAACACTCACCACCAGTGCTGCAAAGGGGTCAGGCAGGGGTGCAGCAGGTGGTCACATCTTTTCATTATAGTTATGTCCTTCAGCTTCCCCAAAGGCTTTTGCCTTAATGTGGGGACTTTGGGGATTTGGGCCCTTGAACAGTCAGGGTCTTCCCCAGATGGACTCTCTGTCAAGATAAAGCCTTCTGTTGATCTCCTGGTTTTTGGGAATGGGTTAGGTATCTAGGCCCACCCTCTCCACCAAGCTCTGATCCAGGGCTCGATGATGGGCAGCTATGTTCTGCACCTTGGGGTGCTATGCAGCTGCACCCCCACCACCCCTGGGACCACTTCCTACCCACGTTTCCCATCTCTCAACAGAATAAGTTACACAATTGCAAATAAAGGCTCTATCCATCCCAATAAGCATCTTTGGAAGCCTGCCACACCTACAATTATTGTGCAAATTGTCAGTCTTGGAGGGAGGGGCTGACTCCTGGGTCCAGTTAAGTGTGTAGACAGTTAAAAAGGAGCTGGGAACATGGCAGGACCTCTTTTTCCTGTGGGAATGAATACAATGTGACTAGATCTTGGGTTAATAGGATCCTGCACTATAAGGATAATGCCTACAGGCTCAGTGCCATACAGCATGGACAGTGAGAGACTATGAACATAGACTGGGAGTCTTACATGGTTGTAGCATTTCCTAGAGAATCAGGGTTGTTTTGGGATTAGCCCTTCCAGGGGTTGAAACACAATTCCATGTAAAATTTACATTAGTAGTGCACCTCTGAGTTTGAGCTGTATGCTAATGATCCTGCAGAAGCTGCAACACTTACCAATAAATCCAAGCTGAGAGAATTCAAGAATCATCCACTCATCCGATGGCTGTTTAAGAGCAAAGTTTTTTATTTTCTGAATGTACTGAGGTTTTGCTACAATATCATCTTCTAGCTGAAAAAAAGAACAGTGAAACTGATGTTTTCCTTGCTTACAGAGAGGAGGTTATCTTAATACGTATACATTATATATTTTGTTTTATTGCTGTCAAGTATGTGACTGGAATGTGCCAGACTCTAGCACATGACAGTGATTTCTCTAGTCCTCTCAAAAGAGCCCCATCTCAGAATCACACAAATACTTGTTTTACAGTAGTACCCATAACATGCTAAGCACTTTCCAGATATTCAAGAAAGCATGAGTCCCTGTCTTAAGAGCTCTAAGGGAAAATCTAAGGATAAATAGACAAACAGACGGAGGTTAAGGTAAGGGAAACAATAACATTTTACATAAAAATAATCTCCATTCATTGTAAGAAGCATGGTAGAAGTGACTCTTTAAGAGAGACTTCTAATGTGAATGGTGTAGAGCTTTGCAGATGAGCTTGCAGGGAGGTTGTACCATGTATGGGGCTGCATGGGAGAGGACATGGAGGCAATTGTGTGATAAGCTAACAAACAGCTGGACATGGCAGGGGAATACTAGTGGAGCAAGAAGAGAGGTGTTGCAAAGCTCAATAAGGGGCAGAATCAGAGCTTTAAAATTGGTGCAAAGAAGCTTAAATTAGATGCAAGGGTGGATGGGTAGCCTCTTTACAGAAGAGAGTGGCATGATCAACTTGACGGCAAGGAAAAGGACTTTAGCAGCTGCAATTTGTATGGTTTGATGGGGACAAAGTGTGCATTTGGGAGGCCAGAGAGAGGCTATTGCAGTTGTTGAGGCAGAATATAATGAATACCAAAATGAGAGATTTGGCTGTAGTGATGCAAATAAAATGATGGAACTTTGAATTGTTGGGGAGGAAGAATTAGCAGGACTTGTATAGAGACTGGATTTGTGGGACAAGGAAAATAACCCTGAGATGACAGAAATTATGGTGTGTCAAGAGTGAAAGAAGGTTGGTGGTTGGGAATGGAAGATTAGGAGTCTCCTTTGACCACGTCATCAGTTTAAACTGATTATAAGACATCAAAGAGGAGATGCCAGAGATAAAATGAGATGCAGGAGTCAATGTAAGGAGCAGTTATTCAGTGGAGAAACAGATTTTTCAGAGATCACACCTGAAAACATATGAGCTGGTGAGATTATCTAGAGGCAGGGCATTAAGTGAGAATGGCTAGGAGACAAGGACAGAGCATTGGGGAAACCTCCAGAGAGAGGAGAAGAGGAGAACCCACCAAGAGAGATATGGACAGAACTATCAAAGGTGGGAAGAAGAGCAAGGGAGGACATTATCTCAAAAACCCAATCAGCATCAGATGTCAAGAAGAAGAAGAAGAAGAAGAAGAAAGCTGACAACATCAAAAATCAGCAGAGAAGATGAAGATAAGTAGAGGTCCTGAAATATGGTCACGAAGAGATCATTAAAGACTTCAATGAGAGCAATTAAAGTAGCAGAGAAAGCAGAAGTCAGTTTGGAACGGATCTAAGATGAAGTTTCATAGAGTCTAAAGCCTGATAGGACCATTGGTTCAGCTAGTCTGACCTCCTGTATATTCACAGGCAATTAAATTTCACCCATTTACCCTTGTATTGAGACTTTAACTTGTATTTGGCTAAAACATAACTTCCAGACAGGCATCCAGTCTTGATCTGAAGATGTCGAGAGATGGAGAATCTACCACTTTCCTTGGTAGTTTGTTCCAGGGGGTTAATCACCCTCACTGTTAAAAATGTGTCTAACTTCTACCTTGAATGTGTCAGTTTCCAGCCACTGGTTCTTGTTATGCCTTTGTTATGATGTTGAAGGAAAGAAAGTCAATGCAATGGTTGTGCAGTGCTTGATCAGGAAGTTTAGCGATGAATGGGAGGCGTGTGTGGAATTGTATAATCTAGTTGTCAGGACTGACACCTGAGAGCCTAGCAGAACACAAGACTACAGGCGTATCTTCCTTTGTTCATCAGTACTTCATAGATTAAAAGAGGCACTTTCATATGAGTGAGGTTGTTATTAAAATTTGGTTTTCAGCTAAGGAAACCAGAAAATGAGAAAATAAAAAAAGCAGCAAAATAAAATGGAAAATGGCAGTTGTTCAGATTTCAAACATTTCAGTAAAGCATTATTTCACTTTTTCAGACTATTTAAAATATTTATTTGCATTTGTGACACATGGCCAGAAAGGGTTAAGCTGCTTGCAGGCTAATAGACCCCCAATTCAACCTTTAGGGAGATATTGGTAGATAATGTCTCTGTTTCTGTGTGTTTACATATATATTGTTAGCGGTTAACAATGTAATCGAGCAGTCCCTGTCTATGCTGTATTCTATTAATTCAGAGATCAAAAGAAAACATTAACATTTAAATGAACTGTAAACACAGTGATATCACTATATTCATCTCTCTTTGAAATGTATAGCAAATCACCTGCGAATGGTGGAAGACAGGCAATTGCCTTATGTTAATCCCTGTAGCTAATTACCGATGATGCTTAGGAAATAGGTCTACTTCAAAGTCTCCATGATTGCCTATTGTTCGCATAAGGACTCCAAGCTGTCAAAAGAAGGCCTGGAACTCTATAAAGATGTCTTGGGTCCTGATCCTTTTTATCTCCGATCAGCTTGATGCTTCATGCAGAGGAAGCTTGGGTTGTAAGACAGATATCCAGTCCCATCTGGATCACCCTGAATATGAACACTGGACGATAACCTATGGACTAATTCTGAAAGAACTCTTTGCAACTACAAAGCTCACCATCTCTACTATGAATCTGATCTAAGAATTGTACTCATGTCTGTATGTATACTGATCTTTTAACCAATACACTCTCTCTCTCTTCTTTTTAAATAAATTTTAGTTTAGTTAATAAGGATTGGCTCTAAGCGTGTATTTGGGTAAGATCTGGAATACTGATTAACCTGGCAAGTAATGTGTCCAATCCTTTGGGATTGGTAGAACTTTCTTATATGATGAATAAGATTTTCAGTAATCCTCATCATATTTGACTTGGGTGTCTGGGTGGAGGCCTAAGGCTGGGTTGCTTTAAGGGAACTGTGTTGTTGGCTTCTGGGTAACCAGTGACGTATTACAGAAGCTGTTTTGTGCTGGTTTGGTAAATCTAAGTATTGGAATATCCACCAGCTTTGGGGATTGTCTGCCCCATTCTTTGCAGTTCACCCTAACTGAGTAACTCCAGTGTGGCTCCCTGGGGCCCTGATCACAGCATTTTAAACCACTATTCAGCAAATATGCAAACACCGTTTACTTGAAACATCTTGTTCTAGCACGCCCCAATGTGATCAGAACATTCAGTTATCTCATTCAAGTAAGAGACCCCCTCCTTTTTTGAAAAAAAAAAAAAAAACAAACAACAAGGAAAGCTGCAGGTTTAAAAAACACTTAAAGATGACACCATTTAGGAGATCTTCCAAACAGAGGGGTTGATCCAAAGCCCACTGAAGTAAATGAAGAGAGTCTTATTGACTTCAAAGATCTTTAGGTCAGGACTCAAACAGCATTAAAAAAGCAAATTTAAAATCCCAGTCCACTCAAGTGCTTACTGACAATGTAGTGAAAAATGTAACTATTAAAATAATACAGGAAATACATTTTTTCCCTTAAGACCTGATCACAGATGATTTTTGATACGTTTTTCTTGCTGTTTTCACTGAACTGCCTTATTGTACACTTTTCTCCCAATTTATCTTAGTTTTATTATCTTTTGTAATTTGTCTACCCAAGATCTCTTTCAATTAATTGGGCTGAGATTAAGATCATCCCTACTGATTTCCACTAATATTAAGTCAAAATGGCACTATATGTGAAAGAAAGCATATAGCATCAAATACAGTAAAAAATCTTAAATTCATCAAAACGGTACCATAGAATCTCTATGGATAGAAATTCCATGCTCGAATAATAGGAGTACAGCTGTAGGAATATACTACCAATCACCTAACCAGGATGGTGATGGTGATTGTGAAATGCACAAAGAGATTAGAGAGGTTACAAAAACAGAAAGCCCACTAACAAGGGAGGATTTATCACCTCGGAACATGTCACCTCAGGAAAGGATGCACAGATAAAACTTCTGGACATCATTAATGACTGCTTCTTGTAGCGGCTAGTCCTGGAACCCACCAGGGCAAAGGCAATTCTTGATTTAGTTCTAAGTAGTGTACAGGATCTGGTCCAAGAGTTGAACTGCTTGGTAATAGTAACCATAAAGTAATTAAATTTGACATGCAGTAGAAGGAAAATGTCAAATAAACCCACCCCAGTATCATTTAATTTCAAAAAGGCAAGTTAAGTTAAAGAGAAATTAGAAGTAACAGTCAAAAGTGTGGAATGGATGCAAGCTGCATGGCAACTTTTTAAAAACACCAAAATAGGGGCTCAAACTAAATGCATACCTCAAATTATTAAAAAAACAAAACAGTAAGACCACCAAGAAAATGCCACCATGGCTTAACAACAGAGTAAAAGAGGTGGTTAGAGGCAAAAAGACGACATTTAAAAATTGGAAGCCAAATCCTACTGAGGAAAATAGAAAAGAGCATAAACTCTGGCAAGTCAAGTGTAAAAGTATAATTAGGGAGGCCAAAAAAGAATTTGTAGAGCAGCTAGTAAAAGACACAAAAATTAAAGGCAATTTTTAAAAAAAGTAAATCAGAAGCACAAAGGCTGCCAAACAATCATTCGGGCCACTGAACAATCAAGGTGCTAAAGTAGCACTCAAGAATGTTGCGGAGAAGCTAAATTAATTCTTTGCATTGATCTTCACTGAAAAGGATCTGAGTTAGAATACCACACCTGAGCCATTCTTTTTAGGTGACAGATGTGAGGAACTGTCCCAGATTGAGGTGTCAATAGAGGAGGTTTTGGAACAAACTGATAAACAGTAATATGTCACCAGGACCAGGTCGTATTCACCCAAGAGTTTTGAAGGAACTCAAATATGAAATAACATATCACAGTTGGTAGTTCTGCAACCTATCACTTAAATCAGTCTTTGTATCAGATTACTGGAGAATAGTTTATGTAACATCAATTTTTTTAAAAGCCTCCAGCAGCAATCCTGGTAATTACACGCCAGTAGGCCTAACTTCAGCATCAGGCAAATTGTTTGAAATGATAGTAAAGAACAGAATTATCAGACACATAGATGAGCACTACATGTAAGGGAAGAGTCAACGCAGCTTTTGTAAACAGAAATCTTGCCTCACCAATCTATTAGAATCCCTTGAGGGTAACAACAAACACACGGACAAGGGTGATCCAGTGGATATAATGTATTTGGACTTTCAGAAAGCCTTTGACAAGATCCCTCACCAAAGTCTCTTAAGCAAAGTAAACAGTCATGGGATAAAAGGGAAGGTTCTCTCATGGATTTCACAAAACTGGGTGACTGGGCAACAAAACAGCAGATGAAATTCTGTGTTGATAAATACAAAGTAATGCACATTGGAAAACATAATCCCAAATATACATACAAAATGATGGGTTCTAACTTAGCTGTTAACACTCAAGAAAGATCTTGGAGTCATTGAGTAGATATTTTAGGAGAACTATCCACAAAGTGCAGCGGCTGTCAAAAAGCTAACAATGTTAGGAACCATTAGGAAAGGGATACATAATAAAACACCTTGAATACTGTGTGCAGTTCTGGTTGCCCCATCTCAAAAAGGATATATTAGAATTGGAAAAGGTACAGAGAAGGGCAACAAATACGATTAGGGGTATGGAACAGCTTCCACAGGAGGAGAGATTAAAAAATCTGAGACTGTTCAGTTTAGAAAACAGAGGACGAAGGGGGGATATAATAGAGGTCGATAAAGTCATGAATGGTGTAGAGACAGTAATAAGGAAGTGTTATTTACCCTTTTATGTAACACAAGAACCAGGGTTCACCCAATGAAATCAATAGGCAGCAGGTTTACAACAAACACAGGGAAATACTTCTTCACACAACACACAGTCAACCTGGTAACTCGTTGCCAGAAGATTTTATGAAGGCCAAAAATATAACTGGATTCATAAAAGAATTATACAAGTTCACAGAGGATAGAGCCCTCAATGACAATTAGGCAAGATGGTCAGGAACACAACCTCATGCTCTGGGTGTCTCTAAGCCTCCAACTGCCAGAAGCTGGGAATAGACGACAGGGTATGGACCACTCAATAAAATTGCCCTGTTATGTTCATTCCCTCTGAACCATCTGGCACTGGCCACTGTCAGAAGAGAGGATACTGGGTTAGATGGAGCATTAGTCTGACCCAGTATGGCCATTCTTATGTTCTTATTAAGTCAATGGCAGTCAATAAGAAAAAATTGTGAGATGGCAGGTTTGCTACAGATACTAGAGTGGAAAAACACCTCAAAAAAGTAAGGCTGAGTATATAACAAATTCTGAATGAAGATGGTGAAAGCTGCTGTCACATTTAATGTTTTCGTTTAAGTTCCCATGAGGATTGATAGAAAACACTTTCCAACAACTGTAGTAATTGAACTACTCAAAGATGCTTTCAGCTTTGGAAACACATAATTACCTAAGTATAAAAACTCTAAATTGACATGAGAAAAAAAACTACATCTCCTCCTAGGTATGGAGAAATTTGATAGCCTGCTTTTATGGATGACTTACAATCCTATTATCCTGACTCTGGCATTAATACAAGTGTCT
The DNA here is from genome assembly GCF_965152275.1 of Natator depressus. Classification (NCBI taxonomy): domain Eukaryota; kingdom Metazoa; phylum Chordata; order Testudines; family Cheloniidae; genus Natator; species Natator depressus. The sequence continues at coordinate 51,908,738 of NC_134237.1, forward strand.
CAAGAGGCTCTAGTGTACTGCAAAAAAGTTGAGCAGTTACAGTGAAAATGACAATTGTTTCTAAACATCTCTCAATCTTTTACTGATTAACAAAGACATTACCAAGTATAAAGAGAGCAGAGCTGAAGATACAGTAGCTTATCACATACAAAAACTTAAAGTAGAAGAGATGACTGAATAAATGTTAGGACTCGTTATCTTTTTCCAAATATTTATTTGTGATAAGTGCACTTCACAAAGCAGCTCACTTAGACCCCAATTCAGCAAAGACCTTATATTTAAATGCTTTGCTGAACTGGGGCTTTAGCTGGCATGTGATAGTAAGTGAATTGTAGATACACAATTACATAACTTTATTGTCTTTTCAACTTTAGAAGTTCATATAAGTTATTTACCAAAATGATACTATTTCTGAGAAAACAGTAAAATAAACTCTCAGTTTTAAGATTGCCCTAAAATACTAAACATACCCAACAAGTAAAACAAAAGCATCTGAAAAAATGTCACCAAACCTCAATTTTAATCTAAAATGTTTATGTTACAGTATGGTAAGTAATGGGCTCAGGAAAAGAATTTTTAAGCTTTTTCTTCATGTTGTTATGGAGCTTCCAAATAGTGGCCTAGAGTATTCCCATTAGATCCATGCGTGCAGAGGGTCCTCAGCTGCCACTGTAGCACCCATTTCATCCCCCTTGTCTGAAGCCTCTCTGTACAAGTCAGGGTGTGTGCTGGGGAAAGATCCAGAGACTGGACAGACCAAGGGAAGGAGTGTCAGGCTGGGAAAGGGCCAAGAGGAAGGGCATCATTTCCCTTCTAGTCCTCCAGAAAAGTGCTATAGGCACCACCACAACCTAGGTTCTGGGTATATGCCACGAGGCAGCCCTTAAGATGTCTCAGATAAGGTAAACAACATTTAATTATTCTTAAAGGAAACTGGAAATTCATAATAACCATCCCTATGCAAGCACCAATATTTCTGGTATTGTTACAATCTTCCCCAATCACACCAACACAAATCATAGAATTATAGAAGATTAGGGTTGGAAGAGACCTCAGGAGGTCATCTAGTCCAACCCCCTGCTCAATGGAGGACCAACCCCAACTAAATCATCCCAGCCAGGGCTTTGTCAAGATGGGCCTTAAAAACCTCTAAGGATGGAGATTCCACCACCTCCCTAAGTAACTCATTCCAGTGCTTCACCACCCTCCTAGTGAAATAGTTTTTCCTAATATGCAACCTAGACCTCCCCCACTGCAACTTGAGACTATTGCTCCTTGTTCTGTCATCTGCCACCACTGAGAACAGCCTAGATCCATCCTCTTTGGAAGCCCCCTTCAGGTAGTTGAAGGCTGCTAGCAAATCCCCCCTCACTCTTCTCTTCTGCAGACTAAATAAGACCAGTTCCCTCAGCCTCTCCTCGTAAGTCATGTGTTCCAGTCCCCTAATCATTTTTGTTGCCCTCCACTGGACTCTCTCCAATTCGTCCACATCTTTTCTGTAGTGGGGGGCCCAAAACTGGACGCAATACTCCAGATGTGGCCCCATCAGTGCCGAATAGAGGGGAATAATCACTTCCTTCAATCTGCTGGCAATGCTCCTACTAATGCAGCCCAATGTACCATTAGCCTTCTTGGCAACAAGGGCACACTGTTGACTCATATCCAGCTTCTCATCCACTGTAATCCCCAGGTCCTTTTCTGCAGAACTGCTTCTTAGCCAGTCAGTCCCCAGCCTGTAGCGGTGCATGGGATTCTTCCATCCTAAGTGCAGGACTCTGCACTTGTCCTTGTTGAGCCTTATCAGATTTCTTTTGGCCCAATCCTCCAATTTGTCTAGGTCACTCTGGACCCTGTCCCTACCCTCCAGCGTATCTACCTCTCCCCACAGCTTAGTGTCATCTGCTAAAAGTACAGAGCACTTTGTTTGGAGACATTGTTAACTTCTGGACAGCCATCCTCTCCCTGGCTGTGTCTAAGGTGCATTAGAGACTTGGGTAACATTTTCAGGAGTGTGCAAGTGACATAGGCAGCTCAATCCCATTTTCAAACATGACTTAGGCGGTTAGGAGTCTATGTCTCATTAACTTGCACTGATACTTTAGCTCCTAAGCACATAGGTGCTGGAACTAGGGGTGGGGGGGGGGGTGCTGTAGCACCCCTTGGCTTGAAGTGGTTTCCACCATATACAGGGTTTACAGTTTGGTTCAATGGCTCTCAGCACCCCCACTATATGAATGGTTCCAGCACCCCTGCCTAAGCAGGTCAATCATGTTTGAAGATTGGGCTTAGGCTCTTAAGTAGAACGGGTCAAAAATTTTCGGATGGAACATTTTTCCACCAGAAAATGCTGCTTTATCAAAAATCAACATATTCTCCAGGAATGAGTCTTTTTTGACAAAATTCTGATGGAAACCTGCCTGCCAAGGATTACCAAAACATGCCTGGTTTCCTGACAGCTCCCCTGTCTGGCTCCTCAGGAGCCCATCTGGTGTGCTAACATGGAACCAGAAGCCTGGAAGCTCTGGAGGCTCCCAACTCCGTAGCAGCCTGGGCTTCCTCACTCCAGGGCAGCCTGCAAAGTGGGCTGCTGAAGATTCAGGGATTCCAGGGTCCCAAAGCTCCTCTTTAGCCTGGGAACTCTGGCTCCCAGGATCCCCAAGTTGTGCAGTTCCTCACCTGGCAGGTTGTTGGGGTTCTGGGCAGCCTTGGAAACATTTCTAAAAACATTGAAATGAAATGGCCAAGTAAAAATTCCCATTCTGTGGGTAATGTCTACATCTCATTTTTCATTCTGTTTCAAAACAATTTTTTTTGAAGTTTCAGTATTTCCCGCAGAACAGGATTTTCCATCTTTGGACAGTTCTACTCCTAAATCACTTTGAAAGTTTTTACCTTTAACCAGTAGCAGTTCCAGAAAAGAGGAGAAGCAGCCCTTCTATGTGCCCCATCCTGCTGCTGACCACCTGGAAGAACCCTTCCATGCAGAACCCTAGGATCCATCATGGGATTGGGAAAGCCTCACTCCCATTCCAGTTCTCTTCCCACCTGAATGGAATTTCTGGATGCTCTCCTCTCCAGTGAAACCCATTGTAAACATTAAATGAGGTAAAGATGCTTTCTACCTGGTATTCTTTCCTGGTTTCATATCTCTTCCCCCACACATCACCACCATTATTTTTAGCTAGTTTATTGTTTCTCTCAGACAGCTGTTGTGAAATTTTCTAGATGGTTACAGTGGAGTGCATTCTTTTCATTGTAGACTGCTAATCAGCCATATGTCTTGACTTGTTCTGAAGTTAAGCCCAGATTTATGTAGATCCAACCGCCCACACGTTCTGGGGAAGTTGTGGGTCTGAATTTTGCAGTTCAGCATACACACATCCCAGTTTGTTTTAATGAAATGAACTAGTTCATATTTTTCCCATTTTGGAAAAATCCTTTGAGAGATTTTGGCCAGCTATGACCTGGGCTGTCACCTGGATCTGTAACCACACTGTCTGTTTATACTACAAGCAAAAACTCATTAAAAACAGATTCCCCTAACCTGGCCAGAAAGTTGTTTGATGGTTCAATTAGTTTGCAAGTCTGTCATTCAGCCCTGCGAATATCAGAAAGGTACAAATGAAACTACCATTTTAGATCAAATAATACATAGTTGTAAGATGAATACCTATGAAAATATGGAGACTCATGCTTACAAATGATGTGAGCAAATATACTGAAAAACACAGGAGACTTACCTTCATGGTGTAGTTCAACAGTAATAAACTGCCAATACTAAAAATCAGCACATTTTATTTATTGATTTACAGTTGGTTATTGATAATGTGAACATACCTGTAAATAAAATGTTCCCTTAGGTTGTGCATACAGCATTAAAAAGCTATAATCCAAATTCTGTTTAGTTCTCCACCTAAACATAAACAACACATTCTGTTAAATTTTCTCTGGATTTCTCAATGGAGTCATCAGCATAATGCTGGCATTAGAACACTGTAGTTACGAAGTCTATACTAGCAACTACTCCCACTCACTATTAAATGGATCAGAGGAAAAGCTAGTAAAAAAAAGTGTCTGATTCAAAATAAACTCAGTTTTAGAATTTCCTCTATGCACTGCACATAAACCAATTTACACATTTCAGGTGAACTAAACCACTCTTCTTGTTTTGTTATAAATAGCACTAGTCAACATACAGTTATAATTTATTGAGATTTCACCATGCAGTAAAATAGAGTGCTTTTATGAGTCAACACAGAAGCAGGTCAACAAACTTAATTGTTATATTTAATAGTAAAATGTAAATTTTGCTCTACAAAGCAAACCATCTCATTTTACTATCAATAAAGTTGATATTTGTTAATCTGCAACAAGACTTTAAAGAAGCAGATTTATAAAAAGTGATAAGCAAAAAGATTTCCAGAAATTAATTACTGTAGTACATCTGATAGGCTCATGACTTTAATTATCAAATTCCATGTACCTGATACATTCCTGAACTAGGAATATTTTTACCTTTATTATCTTAGAGTATATATATACAATTTTCAGTACCTCATAATTTTGTTCAGCAGTAGAGATCAAAGAGGTGATCATTTCATACTTGTCACTAAATCTTTTTCAGGCAGTCTTTCCCATATAGTTTCAGTGGGGGCAATAATGCTTGTGTGAATAAGGAGAGTACGATTTTGCCATTCATTTAGTACTTAAGACCCTTTAATTAATCTGTTTCTCATTCTAAACATTTTCTAAAAACATTCCTTCTGAGAAGTGAGAGTCCCTTAAAATCTATCATGCTTACCAGAAGATAGTTAATTTACAAATGATCACCTGGGGCCAAAAGTTAAAAGGCGCTCAAGGCCAAATTAGAAAGTGCTCAAGCACCCAACGTGGGAAATTCCAATATTACAAAGTTTGTTTTCATCCCAAATTGGGACAAAAGTGAAAATATCAAAATCTGAGTGAAACACAATTCCTCAAAAGTGATTTAGAATGATCAAAAATGGGACTATTCAGACATTCCTGAATTGAAACATTTCAATTTGGTTTGTGAAACTGATTGCAATGTTTCATTTTGCATCAATTCGACACTGAAAAGTGTCGACCTGAGCTACCGTGGTGCCTCATGGGAGTTGTAGTTTGAGCACACCACGCCATCAGTCTCCTTTCTAGGCCTTGTCCCCCAGTTGAACTGTATCTCCCAAGACTCATCACCACGATTCAACCAGAGAAGAGACTAACGTGGTTCATGGGAGATGCATCCAGCCAGAGAGCTCAGCCAGAGAGGAGAACAGGAGCATGAGGCACCATGGCAACTCAGGCAGACACAGATCTGAACTGAAATTAAACATTCTGATTTGGTTTGACAAACCAAGGTATTTCGATTTGGGTCAATCCAACTTGAAATGAAATACTTAATTTCATTGTTACTGAGTAAAAATGGAAAATTTCCCATGAAAATTTCCCATGAAAAATGTCAAATCTGTGGAAATTGCATTTTGATGAAAATTCCTAATCAGATCTATTGATATTAAATATTGTTTTTGCTTATTATTTTTGAAATTCCACAAAGCTTATTTATAAAAAAGAGTTCTTCCTTCACCTTATCTATAAAGGTTTGAGGATGACTACAAAATCCAAATTATAGCTGTGCAATTCTAAGAATTTGGGCCTTGATGGGAGCAACTAGGAATATTCTACCCATGTGTACCAAATATATTTGCTCCCTAGAAAGAATGGGATTTAATTTAAAAAAAAGCAACCTGATTTCATTCATGTATGCAACATGCACTACTGTTCTCTTGCTATCATCTGTGTTGCTTCAAACTGGCAGCTCATTGCTCTTGAGCATATGAATGTGGAGCCACGAAAGTTGTTGGTGACAATCTAAACTTATTTTTGGTCTACGAAAAACTGATTGGCTTCTGTAAATCAACCAGTTTCAGGTTATAGTTTCCTGCTAATGAATTTGAAGCAAGTGGGCCAGTGATACCACCAAGAGTTAGTAAAGATGATTCATTATATTATATAGCAGTAACAACAAAAGTGAGGCCATCTATCAACATACTATTCTAATCTATATAAATCATCATCTGGCACTATATACTCAGTTTTAAACCTGTTGGATTTTTAGAAGCAGGAGAGAATGTTTTGCTCTCACTCTGAAGTTGATGGACACCGACAACAGCATTGGTTTCCACCATACTTATACTTGTATTAAATAAATTTTCCATGACCTTCTGCTTAAACTTACAGTGCTTTATCAATTTAAATACAGTGGACTAATTAAAGGAGTTACTGCTGGAACAAAATTCTTGGAAAGTTTTTACATAGCCTATCTTACCTTACTCTTTCCTTTGAGTCTCCAAATGTTTCCTTGAGATTGGAGAAGTCTGGGTAATAGGAAGCAAGAGGGGAAATAACCTCAAGAACGCCCGATTGCACTTCGTTAGGGAAGCTGTAAAGAAAAGATTAATAACTATGGGCTAAATCAACAAAAGGACTTAGACATTGCAACTGCCAGCATTGCAATGCCTAACATTTAGGCACCCTGATGCTCAGTGGAATCTTGAGCACCAAGTTATACAATGCATGGGGAAAGTTAGGCACCTAAGAATGGGATTCTTAGAAGCCAGGAAGCTGATCAGGACCTAAGCTAGCCAGTAGGAAATGCTGGGGAGAGGAGCAGGGACTAGGCCCCATGCTTCAAATGTAGTTAGGTGCCTAAGTGTGGGTCACAGGGAGGTGCCTATCTCCACTTGGAATTCACAGCCATGAACCCTTTCCTGGAGTTAGGTGCCTAGTTCAGGTCAGCCCTTTCTCACAAAAATGACCGAGAGAGAAAGACCACTCCACCACAGCCAATAGCCCAGAGGTTACAGCACTCACCTATGATATGGGAAACCTGTTTTTCAAATACCTACTCAGCCCAGTTTTGAGCAGGGATTTGAACTTGGATCTCCCATGTCAGTTCCCGAGTCACTGGGCTGTTGGGTATTCTGGGATGGGTATACAGACACACACACTCTCTCTCACTTGTTTCTTGATCTGCTTCCCCCCGACTGTCTGACATGGTCTGCGAATCCCTACCAGATCAGGCCCCACAGGTGAGACAGGCAGGGGAACAACTAGTTTGAGAATCCTGCTAGGGTGCCGAGCACTCAGTGGAATCAGGATTCAGGTGGTTTTGTGCATGCCCACTGGCAAAAACTTAGATGCCTAAGGAATTTAAGTACCTACAGGTTTAGGCGGTAACTGACTGGACATTTTTAAGATCATAGTGGTGCCTAAAGGGGCAGTTAGGTATTTAAGAGCTTTTCTACACAATGGGATAATGCACTCAAAGGGGATGTGATTTCAAAAGCACATTAATTGGTCTATGTAGACTCTGCTGGTATGCGCTAAATGTTCCCTTGTCTGCTTTGATATAGTGCTGTTTGAAACAGTACTATGTTAAAGCACACTGGGGAACCCTTAGACCTGCTAGTGCACACTACACGAGCCAATTAATACATGTATTTTAGAAATCACCCTCCCATACAGCTCATTACTCACCATGTAGACAAGCCCTAAAATTCCTTGTGGATCTAACTAGCCCTCAGGTGTTAATCCTGGCATAGGGATCTGTACAGGCAGTTCCTAACCCCACGTTCAATCCCAGACCATGTCTACATGAGCAAAAAGATGTGTTTTTAAAAATCAAGCTAACTGATATAAACTTAACTCAACTGAAAAGTATACTGAGGCTTGTTCTACACTTGAAAGTTTTACAGGAATAACCATTTTGGTTCAGACATTTTAGTAAAATAGTTAAACTGGTAATAGCCCTAATGTGGATGTAACTATACTGGTATAAAAGTGACCTATACTGGTATAGCTTTTCCCATATGGGATGGGGAATAACTATGTGCTAGAGAGTAGAGATGTCACACTTCATGTACACTCTTCATGAAGTCTTTGGCTTTCCTATGACACACTTTCTGCTGTGGAGCGGAAACAAAGGAATCTAGAACAGGACAGTAGCATGCTACAGGCAGACAGTTGCAGGAAGTTTTACCACCTTATTTCTGTGCATAGTTTCCATTCTTAATAAAGGGTTATCTTCAAACTGGTCTGTTTGTTGGTAAAAAATGGTTACCTTCCTTTCTATAGCTGTTCTTTGAGATGTGTTTTACATGTTCAGTTCCACTGTAGGTGACTCAGAAGCAAACACACACAGAGGTGGGTTTGGAATCTACCTGAACAGAGACTGTAAAACAACCCGCCCAAAACGGGTATCATCTCTGGACTGACTGGCAATGGCATAATGAGAAGCAAAACTGTGGACTAATGACCAAGTGGCTGCTTTAAAAATATCTACAATTGGCACTGGACCCAAGAAAGCTGCAGAAGCTGCTTGTCTGGTGAGAGAATGCACCAACACTCTAGTTGGCAGAATAGTATTAGCTAGTGGGTAGCACAAACACACATGAAGTGGGACCTAGGATGAGATTTTCTGAGTGGAAACTGGTTGGCCTTTAGCTCTGTCTGCAACACTACAAACAACTGCGTAGAGGATCTAAAAGATTTACTCCAGTCCATGTAGAAAGCTAAAACCCTTCTCACATCCAATGAGTAAAGCTGTTCTTCATCCCTGTGTGCATGAGGTTTCGGAAAGAACAATGGCAAAGAGATTGCTTGGTTAACATGAAAATCAGAGGCTACTTTCGTGAGAAATTTTGGGTGAGGACAGAGATAAACTTTATCCTTATGGAAAACTATGTAGGGGGATTCTGACAACTCGCCCACCCTTCTGGCTGAGGGTGCCATCAGAAATGATACCTTCATGGAAAGGTGAAGAAGAGAGCAAGTTGCCAGGAGCAAAAAGGGAGGTCCCATAATTTTTGCTAGAACTAAGTTCAGGTCCCCAGGAGAGATGGGGTCTCATACATATGGGCATAATCTGACCAAGCCCTTTAGGAAGTGGGTAATAATGGGGTTTGAAAAAAGATCTATCATCCACCAAGAAGTGGAAGGCCAGAATGGCTGTCAGATGCACCCTTACAGAGCTAATAGTCAAACTCTGTTTTAGATCTAGTAGATAGTCCAGCATGAGGTCCGGGGTGCCTGCTCTGGAGATGCACCTTTCGCATGACACCAGATGGAGAAATGCTTCTGTTTAGCCATGTAAGTGCTTCTAGTTGAGAGTTTTCTGCTATTCAGAAGCACTTCTTGAATGTCCTTCAAGCAGGACTTTCCAAAGGATATCAGCCATGAAGCATCCACACTGTCGGATGAAGAGCTTGGAGATTGGAATGGAGTCCCAGAAAATTACATCTAAATCCAATGGGAGAGACAGGGGAGGCTTGACTGACAAGGATATCAGGATCAAGTACCAGTGTCGATCACGCAATGCCGGTGCTACAAGGATGAGGTGAACACGGTCTTATTTCACTTTGAAAACAACCAGGGGAATCAGGGGAAAAGCATATAAGAGAAATTTCTTCCAGGATAGAGAAAAGCATCTGTCAACAAGCCTGGACCAAGCCCGCCTTGGAAACAGAACTGATGTCATTTTCTATTGGTTCTTGTTGCAAACAGGTCCACTTGAGGAGTTCCCTGGAGCTGGAAGATGGACCTGGCCACATTTGAACGTCGTGAGCACTCATGGTGATCGGAGAAGGATTTGCTCAGCTTAACCACTAAAATGTTCTGTTTTTCAGGATGATAAGCAGCTCTGAGATGAACTGGGTTGGCTAAAAAGAAGTTCTAGAGGCACGCTGCCTCCTGGCACAGTTAGTTCAACTGTGCTTCTGCTTGTTTGTTTATGTAAAATATGGTCACCGAATTGTCTGTCAGAATTAACAATTTTTTCCCCCACTACATGGGGGAGGAAGACCAAGCAGGCTAGACATACCTCTCTTAACTCCCTGACATTTATGAGTCTTTTGAGGCTACCGAAGACCTTGAGTCTGCAGGGACCCCATATAAGTCCCCCAGCCCAGAAAAGACACATTAGTAGCAGGGGGAGAAAGGGAACCCCCATGCAAACTTTCAGAAGGTTCATCTACCAGTCTAGAAATGACAAAATTAACATTGGCACTCCAACCACTTTAGCCAAATGGTGATGACTCATGGCACACATTAATACTAGCCATGCCTGCAGCTTTCTGAGGTGTGATCTGGTGTGCTGAACTACATAGGTACATGCTGCCATGTGACCGAGAAGACTGAGGCAGCTGCATATTGTTGTGCGGCAGCATGCTCTCAGTTGCAGCACTAAATCCTGTAAAGTTTCTAACCTGGCTTGTGGTAGCAAGGCCATAACCTTTGTGGAGTCTAAGACTGCCCTGATTAATTCTTTTGTCTGTACCAGTTTCAGGATTGATTTGTCTCGATTTACTAGGAGCCCCAGCGCATCACATGTGGACAGGACAGTTGATACACTGGATAGGTCTTGAGCCTTAGACCAACCTCTGATCAACCAGTCGTCCAGGTATAGGAATATATGAACACCTAATTTTCGTAGGTGAGTTGCTACGACTGCCATGGATTTTGTGAACACTCGGGGAGCAGCTGACAGACCAAACACAAGCACTGTGAACTGATAATGGCACCCATTCACCACAAATCTGAGACACTTCCAATGATCGTGATGTATTGCAACATGGAACTAAGCATCCTTTAAGTTGAGGGCAGCATACGAGTCCCCCTGCTCCAGGAAAGGAATAGTTGAAGCTAGGGTAACCATGTGGAATTTTATTTTCTTCAGGAATTTGTTCAACTGTCTTAGATCTAAAATAAGCCTGAGACCCCCATTTGTCTTGGGGATCAGGAAGTAGTGGGAATAGAAGCCCTTCCCCTGAGGTACAAGGGGACTTCCTCTATGGCCCCTGCCAGAAGAAGAGATTGGACCTCCTGTTGAAGGGAAATCTTGTGAGAGTGGTCCCTGGAGAGGATTGGGGAAGGGGGTTGAGGGGTAGAAATTAACTGGTTGGCATACCCAGTTCCACTGTGCTTAAGACCCACTGGTCTGAAGTTATGTGGACCCAAGCATTTAGAAAGTGGGATAAGCAACTGGTAAACAAATGATGGCGAACAGAGGGAGTTATGGTGACTGGTACACTGTCCTTGACAAACCCATCAACATGCCTCTTTGAATGAGGCAGTTGGACAGGGTGAGCCCATTGATGCTTAGGAGGAGGGCAGTGGAGGGCATCTCCTATAACCTTTGCCCTTTTTCCTTGGCAGATCTTGAGATTGGGAAGCAAACCCTGGTGTTTCTATGGCTGCTGCAGATGAAACTGCTTTCTTTTTGCTGCTGGGATATAGATCACAAGGAATTTGAGTGTTGCCCTAGAATCCTTAAGGTTATGAAGCCTGCCATTTGTTTTCTCTGAAAAGAGGGAGGGATCTTTGAAATGTATGTCCTGGATAGTCTGTTGGACTTCTAGAGATAGACCACAAGACTGCAACCACGTACATCTTCTCATAACAACACCTGATGCCATGGTTCAAGCAGCCAAGTCTGCACTATCCAAACTGTCCAGGACTGGAGGGCAGTCCTGCCGACCAGCTTACCCTCTTCAGCCATTACTGCAAATTCTTTTCTATAGTCCTCTGGTGGCTTATCTTGAAATTTCATGATGTTCTCCCGGAGGGTGAAGTCATATAGACTCAGGAGAGCCTGTTGGTTTGCAATCCTTAGTTGTAGTCTTCCTGAAGAATAAAGCTTGCAACCAAACAGATCCAGCCTCTTTGAGTCTTTGCATTTTGGCATTGAAGCTTATTGTTCTTGTCTTTCCCACTCATTTGCAGCTCCCACCACAAGAGAACCCGGAGGAGATGAGAAAAAAAAATGTTCATATCCCGTTATAGGGGACAAAGTACCTCCTCTCAACTTGTTTTACTGTCTGGGGCAAGGAGGAGGGTGCCTGCCAAAGGGCCTTGACTGGCTCCAAGAGGCTTCATTAATTGGTAGCACCACCCTGACTGGGGTCGCCGATACTAGGATGTCCACCAACATATGAAAGCTTTCATGAACCTTTTCTGCCTGAATGTCAAGTACAGAGGCCACTCTTTCTAAACTATCTTGATAAGCTCTGTGGTCCTTTGGCAGCTGTGAATCACTTGACAGCTCCACAGCCTCATCTGGTGATGAGGATGAAGATGCAACAAACATCTGAGGTGGTGGTTGGTCTGTGGCTTGTAGCAGGGAGGGTGCCTGAGTGGCTTTTGGTCAGGGAATGATGCTCTCAGTACCAGTGCCTCCAGTGCACTCTCCATGACAGCAAGCAAGATGGTTGAGGGGAGGTCCTAGCCCAGCTGGGGGATGGGGGCAAGACCACACAGTGCCCATAATGGCCACTTATGTAGGCCCAGGACCTATCCTTGCCCAGGCCATTGACCCTTAGGAGGACACCAATGCTGGGGCTGCTGCATGGCGCAGGGTCCCAATGACTCTGATGGAGGGCATGTTCTCCATCCTGGGTGGGAAATAGAGGACCTCACCTCTGAGTTGGGGAAGAAGAGTCAGATGCTTCTGACGGTGAAGATGCAAATCCAGATGGGACTGGTGAGAAATAGCCTCATCCCAGGGATGGTGGTACCGGGGAAATCATGGGAGGTGACTACACAGGCTTTTGTGGAGGTTTGGGTAGTGGCACCATAGGATCTTGATCTGGACAGGCATGAACCATGGGCATCCATATTGGCTGTGGACCTTCCCCTTCCAGTGATACAAGTACTGAGAAGCTAAACAAGTCTCTTGTGGCTGCATACTCTGGTAACCTCTTCAGGGTTGTTGGGATCAGCGCTGTCTTTTGGCTCCACAAATGTCTTTTGGCTCCACTAATGTCTTTCAGGAGATGGCCTTGACAGACCTAGCACAAACTCCAGAGGTGGCAATCCCCTCTTGGGAGGAGAGGAGTGTCTCTTCTGAATGTTTTTTCAGGTTTCTACCTCTAACTGATGCAACCAAGCAAGGAACCACACCTGAGGAAGGCCTAAGCCTTTTCTTCACACCTGGAGAACAGTCCTGAGGAGCCGCAGACATCTCCAGTGGAATGCTCCATACCATAATTGATGAACTTGGGTGCTCGCCATGTGTGAAGACTCTGATGGGGGTCAAAGTGCTGCCTCCATAAGCGAGCACTTAGCCTCACTGCCTTATCTTTTTTTGAACAGCATTTGAATCCTTTGCAAATATGACATTTGTCACTAGCATGGGATTTCCCCAATCATTTCAAGCAGGCCGGGTGTGGGTCACTGACTGGCATGGGTTTTGCAAGGCCCGGCAGGACTTAAACCCTGGCAAACACAGCATCATTCCAGTACTGTTCCCAGTATTGAAAGATAAAAAGCGATCAAATGAGACCAAAAATGGGAACCTAAGTACAGTAAAAGCTGTGTTATCCAGCACTTTATCAACCAGAAAGCTCTATAAACCAGTATTATTGATATTCAATGGGGTTGCTAGGTGTCTGGTTTTCGACCAGAATGCCCGGTCGAAAAGGGACCCTGCCAGCTCTGGACAGCACCGCACACTGGGCCATTAAAAGTCCGGTTAGCACAGGGCCAGCAGACTCCCTACCTGCCTCCGTGTGGCTCCCTGGAAGCAGCGACATGTCCCTGCTGCTCCTAAGTGGAGGAATGGCCACGGGGGCTCAGTGATCTGCCCCCAACCCAAGTGCTGGCTCCGCAGCCCCCACTGCTGGGAACCGCAGCCAAAGGGAGCTGCAGGGGCAGCGCCTGTGGGCGGAGGCAGCGTGCAAAGCCGCCTGGCTGTGCCGCCATCTAGGAGCAGCAGGGACATGTTGCTGCTTCCGGGGAGCTGCCCAAGGTGGGCGCCACCTGAATCCGGCATCCTGAAACCCCTCCCACCCCCCAACCCCTGCTACTGAAACTCTGCAACTTACCTAAAATAACATTGAGGGTGAGAAATCGCTTCTTGAAACCAGTCTCTTTAAGATCTTAAGCTTAGTATGTGTGTTTTGTTTTATTTGCTCAGTAATCCGCTTTGTTCTGTTTGCTATCCCTTATAATCACTGAAAATCTGCCTTTTATAGTTAATAAATTTGTTTTGCTTATTATTAAATCCAGTTTGTGCAATTTCTAATGGGGCCAGAGGGAAAGAAGTAGTGCATATCTCTCGTCACATTGAGGGAGAGGGTGAATTTTTATGAGCTTGCGCTGTGCAGATCTTCCTATACAGCACAAGTCAATATACCTTTGGGTCTGCACTCCAAGGGAAGAGAGCACCTGAGTGCTGGGGCAAGTCCCTTAAACTGAGTCTTCCCAGAGCTGATCTCAGTGTCTGTGTCTTTCTGCAGCTGGGTATGGCCCTGTCTGTGTGTGTTCTAGAGCAGGCTTAAGAGCCTGCCTCAGCAAGACAGAGTAAAGGGGGCCCATGCTGGTGGAACAGGCGGGCTCAGTGGTATCCCAGTACATCAGGTGGCACCTTAAAGTGGGGCAATGCATTACAGATCCATCCGGTCATTCAGTTCCAGTTTCCGGATGTAGTTATTATCGATTATATTCTTTGTCATTCAACTGCCTTTCCACTCTGTATCCTCCTTGCATTTAATTGTTCTTCTTTAGTGAGTAAAGGTTGATACTTAAAAACACAGCATCAACAATGCAATGTTTTTCACAATCAGCTAACGTAGCTGCAGTCAATATTCCATTTAAATGGGCAATTCAAGCACTTGTCCCTTTCAAGCAAAGACTTTCAGTTTTTCAAGTGTTACTGAACATTTACCAGAGAGTAGGATAAGAGCAAGCAAAATTACAGTGAAATCTCAGCCTCAGCTTATTTCTTCACAACAGTCACACTTGAATTCAGTCTTTCAAAGTCTTTTCAAAATTACTTCATACTGAATCGCAATATAGATAACTGAATTAGTGCATTTCATTGAAGCAGATTGCTATCCAAAATCTGTGGCCCTTAAAAAAAGAAGAACTGCTACCCAAACTATCAAACAAAGACATCTAGAAAATGTCACAGATCTCAGCACAGATAGCTATAGATTTTAGGGGACTGAGGTCAATGGGGACAGTGTATGAATACAAAGGTGCTTTGGATTGCACTATTAATTCCTTGGAAAGCAGGCTCACATTGAAGAAAATTAACGTATGTTTCAAAGGTTAGAATGCAACCTAAAAGCATTGAATTATGAAATGTGAGTAATGGCACCATTTCAGCAAGTTTTAATTTTGTAGTTCATTGTTGAAACGCTGCAACTTTTCATGTAAAACTGATTAGCCATTAGCCATACAATAGGTCCTGAGGGAGGACTTACCTGGTTCTAACACTTTCTGCAATACTGTTAACATACTCTGCATTCACCTAGAGAAGTAAAGAACAAAAAAGTATCTAACACACTCCTTCTTTTTACCCAATTTAATATTTTCATTAACTTCCAGTCTAACTGATATAAGTATACATAGAAAACACTTCACTGCCTAATTTTTTAATTCTAGGCAAGAGTAATTATATCAGTGTTCCTACAACTAAATATTATTGTGTCACCCAGGCATCTGAATTTATATTATAAATCATAGATGCTTCATTTGTGTGTAAATTATTTGTGTGTGGACTATATACAGGTTCTCATCACTTTAGTAAGAGAGAGATCACAGATTTGTGGCAATCTGTCTACAGCCTCTAGTTGTGAGGACTAAATTTAGTATGCCCCTCTGATCCTGTTCTCAGTAAAGAGGTCATTTGGATTAATCATCAAAATAATCACTAACTTTTATTAACCTGATCCCGCTGCTGGTGAGAAAACTCACCTGTGCAAACTTTCCTTGCCTAGGGCTATCCATATCCAAAGTTTTAAACAGGAGTTTGCTCCTCATTTAACTAACTGGTGGCATTTAGCCTGGAAATTAGAACGTCAGTTTTTGCTCATTATTGCTGCCCCATACAACTAGCAGTTTTATTATGGAAAATTCAGGCTTTAACTAAATGAAAATCTAACACTGCTTAAAGGTGTTGTCCCTTTGGAGATGTAGGGATCATTCTGTCAGTTTAGGATTGGTTATTTAAAAAAGTTATAGCCAAGCTTCATCACAAGATATACATTAAAACAGCAATAAGTCAAGAATACATAGCTGTTGAGGGTTGACAAGAGAAAGCTACTTCAACAACTGTGTTACCCACTTACAGACATGATACTACTTAGAGTTACCCATGAATCAATCATTTGTGAACCTGATCCCCAGAAGCTTCACGGGCTAATAAAGCTACTGTGCCCAAAGCCACTTCACTCCGTTTAAATTGGGAAATTACACCAAATTAGAAAGTGACCCTGAGGATTCCTGGGGAGAGATTCCACCCTTCCTACCCTACACTACTCTGGCCTGGCCCTTTTACACTGCTACAGCTGCATAAAGAGACAAGAAAAAATCTTTAGCTGGCTGGTGGGCAATTCCTTTGCTGCAGGCACTATGCAAAGCTGCTGTAACAGCCTTACATAGGACCCCTCTCAAGCTCCTTCACTGGAAGCGTACGGGGGGAGGGGCAGAGCTTAAAGCAATCTTAGCCCTGGTCTAAACTAGGACTTTAGGTCGAATTTAGCAGCGTTAAATCGATGTAAACCTGCACCCGTCCACACGATGAAGCCCTTTATTTCGACTTAAAGGGCTCTTAAAATCGATTTCCTTACTCCACCCCTGACAAGTGGATTAGTGCTTAAATCGGCCTTGCCAGGTCGAATTTGGGGTACTGTGGACAAAATTCGACGGTATTGGCCTCCGGGAGCTATCCCAGAGTGCTCCATTGTGACCGCTCTGGACAGCACTCTCAACTCAGATGCACTGGCCAGGTAGACAGGAAAAGAACTGCGAACTTTTGAATCTCATTTCCTGTTTGGCCAGCGTGGCAAGCTGCAGGTGACCATGATGGAGTCCCAGAATTGCAAAAGAGCTCCAGCATGGACTGAACGGGAGGTACAGGATCTGATCGCTGTATGGGGAGAGGAATCCGTGCTATCAGAACTCCATTCCAGTTTTCGAAATGCCAAAACCTTTGTCAAAATCTCCCAGGGCATGAAGGACAGAGGCCATAACAGGGACCCGAAGCAGTGCCGCGTGAAACTGAAGGAGCTGAGGCAAGCCTACCAGAAAACCAGAGAGGCGAACGGCCGCTCCGGGTCAGAGCCCCAAACATGCCGCTTCTATGATGAGCTGCATGCCATTTTATGGGGTTCAGCCACCACTACCCCAGCTGTGTTGTTTGACTCCTTCAATGGAGATGGAGGCAATACGGAAGCAGGTTTTGGGGACGAAGAAGATGATGATGAGGTTGCAGATAGCTCACAGCAAGCAAGCGGAGAAACTGGTTTTCCCGACAGCCAGGAACTGTTTCTCACCCTGGACCTGGAGCCAGTACCCCCCGAACCCACCCAAGGCTGCCTCCTGGACCCGGCAGGAGGAGAAGGGACCTCCGCTGAGTGTACCTTTTAAAATACTATACATGGTTTAAAAGCAAGCATGTGAAAGGATTAATTTGCCCTGGCATTCGCGGCTCTCCTGGATGTACTCCCAAAGCCTTTGCAAAAGGTTTCTGGGGAGGGCAGCCTTATTGCGTCCTCCATGGTAGGACGCTTTACCACTCCAGGCCAGTAACACGTACTCGGGAATCATTGTACAACAAAAGCATTGCAGTGTATGTTTGCTGGCGTTCAAACAACATCCGTTCTTTATCTCTCTGTGTTATCTTCAGGAGAGTGAGATATCATTCATGGTCACCTGGTTGAAATAGGGTGCTTTTCTTCAGGGGACACTCAGAGGAGCCCGTTCCTGCTGGGCTGTTTGCCTGCGGCTGAACAGAAATGTTCCCCGCTGTTAGCCACAGGAAGGGGGGAGGGTTGAGGGGGTAGCCACTCGGTGGGGGGAGGCAAAATGCGACCTTGTAACGAAAGCACATGTGCTATGTATGTAATGTTAACAGCAAGGTTTACCCTGAAAGACTGTAGCCACTGTTTTATAAAATGTGTCTTTTTAAATACCGCTGTCCCTTTTTTTTCCCTCCACCAGCTGCATGTGTTTCAATGATCACAAGATCTTCTCCTTCCCAGAGGCTAGTGAAGATTAGAAAGAAAAAAAAACGCACTCATGATGAAATGTTCTCTGAGCTCATGCTGTCCTCCCACACTGACAGAGCACAGACGAATGCGTGGAGGCAAATAATGTCAGAGTGCAGGAAAGCACAAAATGACCGGGAGGAGAGGTGGCAGGCTGAAGAGAGTAAGTGGCGGGCTAAAGAGAGAGCTGAAGCTCAAATGTGGCAGCAGCGTGATGAGAGGAGGCAGGATTCAATGCTGAGGCTGCTGGAGGATCAAACCAGTATGCTCCAGTGTATGGTTGAGCTGCAGCAAAGGCAGCTGGAGCACAGACTGCCACTACAGCCCCTGTGTAACCAACCACCATCCTCCCCAAGTTCCATAGCCTCCACACCCAGACGCCCAAGAACGCTGCGGGGGGGCCTCCGGCCAACCAGCCACTCCACCACAGAGGATTGCCCAAAAAACAGAAGGCTGGCATTCAATAAATTTTAAAGTTGTAAACTTTTAAAGTGCTGTGTGGCATTTTCCTTTCTTCCTCCACCACCCCTCCTGGGCTACCTTGGTAGTCATCCCCCTCTTTGTGTGATGAATGAATAAAGAATGCATGAATGTGAAGCAACAATGACTTTATTGCCTCTGCAAGCGGTGATCGAAGGGAGGAGGGGAGGGTGGTTAGCTTACAGGGAAGTAGAGTGAACCAAGGGGCGGGGGGTTTCATCAAGGAGAAACAAACAGAACTTTCACACCGTAGCCTGGCCAGTCATGAAACTGGTTTTCAAAGCTTCTCTGATGCATACCGCGCCCTCCTGTGCTCTTCTAACCGCCCTGGTGTCTGGCTGCGTGTAACCAGCAGCCAGGCGATTTGCCTCAACCTCCCACCCCGCCATAAACGTCTCCCCCTTACTCTCACAGATATTGTGGAGAACACAGCAAGCAGTAATAACAGTGGGAATATTGGTTTCGCTAAGGTCTAAGCGAGTCAGTAAACTGAGCCAGCGCACCTTTAAACATCCAAATGCACATTCTACCACCATTCTGCACTTGCTCAGCCTGTAGTTGAACAGCTCCTGACTACTGTCCAGGCTGCCTGTGTACGGCTTCATGAACCGTGGCATTAAGGGGTAGGCTGGGTCCCCAAGGATAACTATAGGCATTTCAACATCCCCAACAGTTATTTTCTGGTCTGGGAATAAAGTCCCTTCCTGCAGCTTTTGAAACAGACCAGAGTTCCTGAAGATGCGAGCGTCATGTACCTTTCCCGGCCATTGCACGTTGATGGTGAAACGTCCCTTGTGATCCACCAGAGCTTGCAGCACTATTGAAAAGTACCCCTTGCGGTTTATGTACTCGGCGGCTTGGTGCTCCGGTGCCAAGATAGGGATATGGGTTCCGTCTATGGCCCCACCACAGTTAGGGAATCCCATTGCAGCAAAGCCATCCACTATGACCTGCACATTTCCCAGGGTCACTACCCTTGATATCAGCAGATCTTTGATTGCGTGGGCTACTTGCATCACAGCAGCCCCCACAGTAGATTTGCCCACTCCAAATTGATTCCCAACTGACCGGTAGCTGTCTGGCGTTGCAACCTTCCACAGGGCTATCGCCACTCGCTTCTCAACTGTGAGGGCTGCTCTCATCTTGGTATTCATGCGCTTCAGGGCAGGGGAAAGCAAGTCACAAAGTTCCATGAAAGTGCCCTTACGCATGCGAAAGTTTCGCAGCCACTGGGAATCGTCCCAGACCTGCAACACTATGCAGTCCCACCAGTCTGTGCTTGTTTCCCGAGCCCAGAATTGGTGTTCCACAGCATGAACCTGCCCCATTAGCACCATGATGCATGCATTGGCAGGGCCCATGCTTTCAGAGAAATCTGTGTCCATGTCCTGATCACTCACGTGACTGCGCTGACGTCGCCTCCTCGTCCGGTATCGCTCTGCCAGGTTCTGGTGCTGCATATACTGCTGGATAATGTGTGTGGTGTTTAATGTGCTCCTAATTGCCAAAGTGAGCTGAGCGGCTTCCATGCTTGCCTTGGTGTGGCATCCGCACAGAAAAAAGGCGTGGAAGGATTGTCTGCCGTTGCTCTGACGGAGGGAGGGGCGACTGACGACATGGCTTACAGGGTTGGCTTACAGGGAATTAAAATCAACAAAGGGGGTGGCTTTACATCAAGGAGTATTTCAGGCAGGACTTCACGAAGGGTTTCAATAAGAAATGGTGCACCTAAGTAATTGTTCTTATTGGAACAAGCAGGTTGGTCTGGCCTCTGATTGATACATGGCTAGATTTACCTTGCTGCACCTTCTCTGGGAGTGACTGCAGTGTGACCTAGAGGAATGAGTCCCCTAGACGGGGAAGGGGGGGAAGCAAATGAGTACAAAACAAATCTGGTCTATTTCTTGTTTTGATCCACTCCATCTATCTTTTACATCTTTGGCTGGCAGCAGACAGTGCAGAAGGATTGCAAGCCATCCACATCTCATGGCTGCTCGGCAGAAGACGGTGCAGTAGGACTGCTAGCCATCCTCATCTCTTGCCTGCCTGGCAGAAGATGGTCCAGTAGGACTGCTAGCAATCCGTATCGCCTGCCTGCTCACCATAAGATGGTTCAATAGGACTGACTGCAGGACTAAAGAGAATGACCTGGTCAAGTCACTCCAAATTTAGTCCCTGCACACGTTTGCCCAGGCGCTCCTGACCGACGTGGCCAGGAGCACCTCGGACATGACGATGACGGCTACCAGTCCTACTGTACCGTCTGCTGCCACAAGGCAATGGGTTGCTGCTGCTGTGTAGCGATGCAGTACCACGTCTGCCAGCACCCAGGAGACATACGGTGACGGTTACCTGAGCAGGCTCCATGCTTGCGGTGGTATGGCATCCGCACAGGTAACTCAGGAAAAAAGGCACGAAACGATTGTCTGCTCTTGCTTTCACGGAGGGAGGGAGGGAAGGGGGGACTGACGATATGTACTCAGAACCACCCGTGACAATGTTTTAGCCCCATCAGGCATTGGGATCTCAACCCAGAATTCCAATGGGCAGCGGAGACTGCGGGAACTGTGGGATAGCTACCCACAGTGCAACACTCCGGAAGTCGATGCTTGCCTCGGTACTGTGGAAGCACTCCGCTGAGTTAATGCACTTAATGCACTTAGAGCATTTTGTGGGGGGGGGACACACACACTCGAATATATAAAACCGATTTCTAAAAAATCAACTTCTATAAATTCAACCTAATTTCGTAGTGTAGACATACCCTTAGCCTCCCACCCTCTGGGCTGTATCTGTGTTTGCTGCCCTCTTGGAGGTGCAGCACATAATTGCACACTTCTTAAATAACATGGTGTTAAATGTAATTTATCACTCAGTGTAGGGAGGGATTGTCTTAATTAATACTGTGTCAGTTGGTCAAGGCTAACTCTAGTGTGAACCTA
Source organism: Natator depressus (assembly GCF_965152275.1). Classification (NCBI taxonomy): domain Eukaryota; kingdom Metazoa; phylum Chordata; order Testudines; family Cheloniidae; genus Natator; species Natator depressus. Next base: position 51,930,225 of record NC_134237.1, read on the forward strand.
GTATTTCTACTTCTGCCCTCCACTGGGGTCCACCAAAGAGGCAACTTTAATTCCCACTGAAGAGCCATAGGAGCTCCACCAGCAGGAGTCACAATGGAGTAACTGAATTGGTATATTCCCCAGTTGTCCTCGCCTCCTCTCCTTTACAGCAAGTATTACTCACTTTTACCTCAGGGGTGGCATATTATTGCCTACCCCTCATAAGTAGCTTCTTTATGCCACTGTAACCTAGACCCCTTGCAGGGCAAGGCCCTCTACCAGGACTTATCCCACTGTAAAACAGTCTAAATTTACTGGCTTATTTTCTAGTCTAGCTAAATTTACAATTTAATTTTAAAAATTAAACTATCATAGTGTTCTGGACCAGAAAGAGACATCAGGATCCTATTTAAGCTGATAAGGTGAAGTGCGATCTAGGTATTATTTATAGTTTGAACAGTTATAAATGTGGTTAACTAAATTAGTACACTTTATTTTACATTTAATAAATAAGTGGAAACTAGCCGTTAAAGAATGCATAAAGAGAGCTAGATTGTGAGAGCGGATGTGGGTCCCCAACCACCACCATCTGTCTGCAAAGAGTTGCTAAATAATGCACTTTTATTAGGTGTATTTCATAGCTATAGTTCTTTCACCATAAGAACAAGAGATTCAGGGAGAGGAAAATTCCCAGTTACCTGAAACAACCTAATTTATGCACATCATTTTCAAACAAGAGCTATTATGTTTTGTAGATTTTATAACCACATTATTTACTTTCCTCTGAAAAACTGTCACTTCACATGCAATCTGCTAGAGCGTCAGAGCATCTTGTAAAATACTCATAATCCTAAATAGCTGACAAATACCGCTATTTCTTTCAAATTAAGGTAACAAGCTCATCTTTTGTCAGGTTCTATGGACTTTTGTGGATGACAGTTTTCAACTCCTTTCATTCTGAAAATAGAATACTTTGTGTTAAGAGACAAAAATGAATCCACATGATTCTATTTGAAGGAGATGTGACTGCAAGCAGAGCAAGAGTGCCTGTGAATATAATGTGACAGTTGTTACCTGTATCATCTTTTTTTCACAGTTCTTTTCCAGACAAGACCAAGGCACTGACCACTACACAAGTCCTAATAGGCACAAAGTTTGGGAATTTTATGACTGCCAACATCATTACAAAGGAATACAGTATGTCAGCTTCTAGCATTTAGTTAAATAGGATTCCATGCAAATTCTTGACCATGTTATTGGTCCTTTATTGAAAAGTAGGGATATTTTCCCATATTTCAACTGCATGGAGAAATCCTTCCAAAAGCAATGATGATCAGTAAATGGAAGTGCTTCATACACTACTGTACTCACACATAGATTCCTATATTGTCTCTTTATTAACATAAATACACCTGTTCATACTAACTTACCTCTGCTACAAAGATAACCACTACACAATCATTCTTCTGCTCTGCAGACATCTCATAGAAGAGAGAGTTCAACGTGCCCAGCAGATAACTTTGTTTTCCCCTTTTCACAGTAGGAATACCCATCACCAGGGAGACTGCAAACAGAAATTAAAATAATTTAATCTCAAGTCAAATAGAGGCTATTTAGTGAGTTTTTGCAATTTTATATGATGAAAATAACACACAGAAAAGGGACCATCATAAATAGGAACTTCAATAGACTGATCAACAAGTTAATGTTTCTGCAGAGTTTTGACAGGGTATGAACTGCCATATGGCATGGGATACACTGTGTGTCATGACCATAAATTAGGTTGGAGACATTTTCATTTGTACGCTATAGGCACTGGCTCTACATTACATAGCTGTTAAGCAGTTTTGAGGACTCTGACCATGTTTACACGGGGATCTTACATTGATCTACTTTGTGCACTCTGAGTGCAACAATTAAATATATCCAACCAAAGTGTGTATACACCATTTTGTTTTGTTGGCTTAAGGTACTTTCCTTTATAATCATTGCATCCACACAGCTCCAAGTTTGTTTGAATGAATTGCTCAGCACTCTGATCTGTGATTTTTCTTTTGGTGCATTCTGGGATGACTACGAGAAAGTACAGAAATTTCTGTAATTGGGGGGCTCAAACTAACAAATCCCCAGGATTCCTCTCCTGACACCCTTTAAATTTGACAGAGCCATTTTAGAACTGCTGTCAAACAGAACGGAAGACAAACTGCTGAACACTGCAATCATAAGTCATTACAACAGAGGTGTGCAAACTACGGTCTGCGGGACCGTTCTGCCCAGCCCCTGAGCTCCTGGCCCTGGAGGCTCGCCCCGGCCTCTCCCTTGCTGTCCCCCCTCCCTCACAGTCTCAGCTCACTGCAGCTGCAGAGCCTGGCCTGACCCGGTGCTCTGAGCTGCGTGGCTGGCTCCAGCTGGGCGGCGCGGCTGCCTGTCCTGCCAACTACCGATGCTCCAGGCAGCGTGGTAAGGGGGCAGGGAGCGGGGTTGGATAGAGGGCAGTGGAGTCTGGGGGGTGGTCAGGGACTGGGGGGATGGATAAGGGTTGGGGCGGTCAGAGGGTGGGAAACAGGGGGGTTGAATGAGGGAGAGGTGCAGGGGGCGGTCAGGAAGGAGAGGGGGGGTTGGATGTGGTGGCGGGGGGCGTCAGGGGTGGGGGTTCCGGGGCAGTCAGGGGACAGGGAGAACGGGTGGTTGGATGGGACAGGAGTCCCGGGGGGGGGCAATCAGGAAGAAGAGGGTGGGTTGGATGGGGGCGGTAGGGGCCAGTTAGAGGCGGTCAGGGGACAGAGAGCAGGGAGGGTGGATGGGGCAGGAGTCCTGGGGGGATCGTCCGGGAATAGCGGGGGTTGGATGGGGCAGGAGTCCTGGGGCGGGGGGTGTCAGGGGGCAAGAAGCAGGGGGGTCAGATAGGGGGTGGGGGCCGGGCCACTCCTGGCTGTTTGGGGAGGCACAGCCTCCCATAACCGCCCTCCATACAATTTCTGAAACCCGATGCAGCCCTCAGGCCAAAAACTTTGCCTGTCCCTGCATTACAACAATGTAACAAACAGGATCAGGCACATGCATTTGGAGTCAGGGGGGTGGATGCATTTGGCTCTGCAGTTTCATAGGGCTGTTGATGCTTGTGACAGCGTTCCAGGGGTGCAGGTTGGACTGTGGAACTACTGAGCACTCTGTTCCACCAACCTGGGCTCCCTCTCACACTGTGATGCTGTTGGCAAGCTACAAACCTCTGGCAGGTACTGCACATACACAGACATCCATAGGCAGGGACACACCCAACTGCGTTACATGAATGCGTCTCCCAGCCACTCATGAACCAAGAAGAGAGAGGCTTCAGCCAATTCCCCCCAGCTCCCCAGCCTTGCACCCCAGAACTGTATGGTCTTGCCCTGTTAGAAGCCTGACCAGTGTAAGTTCATTACCCAGTCCACCCCTCCCTCAGTGTGGAGAGGACACACACTAGCCTTTGTAAACTGAGCTGAGATTTCCCAAGCACTTCAACCAAAACACACTGTTTTAGGTAAAACATAAAGCAGATTTATTAACTACAGAAAGATCGATTTTAAGTGATTAAGAGCTTGTCTACACTACCGCTTAAATCAGGAGTGGCCAACCTGAGCCGGAGAAGGAGCCAGAATTCACCAACGTACATTGCCAAAGAGCCACAGTAATACTTCAGCATATGAGTGACAGTCAACCATGAGGGAGGTGTGAGGATGCAGTTGGTATAGCAGTCTGTAATACTGCTGTCCCCACAACTGCTTGTGCAAGAAGAGGCCTGGACTAATGTGTAATGTTTCATGAAACTATGGCTAGAGCTGCAGATAGCCACCCTACAGATGTCCAGTATAGGTATCTCTCAAAGAGATGCTGTAGAAGTTGCTTGTGCTTTAGCGGAATGGGTTCTCCCCTCATCCACAGGAGAAATATGCACCAGTTGATAAAGAATGATGCAGACAGAGGTCCACTTAGAGTGTTTCTGAGCAGATAATGCTTGTCCTTTAGATCACTCTACTAAAGCAACAAATAATCTAGGCATTTTCCTGATTGGTTTTGTCGTCTGCAGAAAGAATGCCAAAGACCCTCAGATGTAAAGAGAGAAGTCTTTTCTCCTCATTGGAAGCATGAGGTTTTGGAAAGAATACTGGTAAGTGAATAGATTGATTCATAAGAAACTCAGGAATTAATTTAGGGATGAATTTTGGATGGAGGCAAAGGGAAACCTTCTCCTTATGAAATGTGGTATGTGGCAGATCTGCCATAAGCACTCCCAGTTCACTCATTCTTCTGGCTGATGTGATGGCAATTAAGAAAGTGACTTTTCATGGAGGCGTAGGACATGGAGCAAGTGGCTAGTGGTTCAAAGGGAGGTCTGGTAAGTATTGAAAGAACAAGATTAAGTTCCCATTGTGGTGTTGGTTTCACCATCAAATGGAAAGTTCTAATGAGGCCCTTCAGGAATCTGGTTGTTGTTGGATGAGTAAAAACAGCATAGTCCTCAACTGAAGAATGGAAGTTGCTGACTGCTGCAAGGTGGACCCACAGTGAGCTAATGGAAAGACCCAACATCTTGACAGTGAGTAGGTAATCTAAAATAATAAGAGTTCCCACAGATTGTGGGGATAATTGGTTCTGTTGTGACCTTGTGGAGAAATGTCTCCATTTTGCCAGAAAGCATTTTCTGGTGGAAGCCCTTCTGATTTGATTGAGAACTGACTGATGTTCAGGCCTTTAAAAATGAATGCTCTAAATCTGATGCCATTTTAGATTTGGTTTTGGTGAGTAGTGAGGACCTCATAGAAGAAATGGTTGTAGGGGACAACCTTGGTTCAAGCGATCATGAGCTAATTCAGTTCAAACTAAATGGAAGGATAAACAAAAATAGATCTGTGACTAGGGTTTTTGATTTCAAAAGAGCTAACTTTAAAAAATTAAGGAAATTAGTTAGGGAACTGGATTGGACTGAAGAATGTATGGATTTAAAGGTGGAGGAAGCCTGGAATTACTTCAAGTCAAAGTTGCAGAAACTATCAGAAGCCTGCATCCCAAGAAAGGGGAAAAATTCATAGGCAGGAGTTGTAGACCAAGCTGGATGAACAAGCATCTCAGAGAGGTGATTAAGAAAAAGGAGAGTGGAAGATGGGAGGGATTAGCAAGGAAAGCTATCTGAGATAAAGTGAGAAAGGCCAAAAGCCATGTAGAGTTGGACCTTGCAAAGGGAATTAAAACCAATAGTAAAAGGTTCTATAGCCATATACATAAGAAGAAAACAAAGAAAGAAGAAATGGGACCGCTAAACACTGAAGATGGAGTGGAGGTTAAGGATAATCTAAGCATGGCCCCAATATCTAAACAAATACTTTGCCTCAGTCTTTAATGAGGCTAATGAGGGGCTTAGGGATAATGGTAGGACGACAAATGGGAATGAGGATATGGAGGTAGATATTACCACATCTGAGGTAGAAGCCAAAAACTTGAACAGCTTAATGGGACTAAATCGGGGGGCCCAGATAATCTTCATCCAAGAATATTCAAGGAACTGGCACATGAAATTGCAAGCCCATTAGCAAAAATTTTTAATGAATCTGTAAACTCAGGGGTTGTACCGTATGACTGGAGAATTGCTAACATAGTTCCTATTTTTAAGAAAGGAAAAAAATGTGATCCGGGTAACTACAGGCCTGTTAGTTTGACATCTGTAGTATGCAAGGTCTTGGAAAAAATTTTGAAGGAGAAAGTAGTTAAGGACATTGAAGTCAATGGTAATTGGGACAAAATACAACATAGTTTTACAAAAGGTAGATCGTGTCAAACCAACCTGATCTCCTTCTTTGAGAAGGTAACAGATTTTTTAGACAAAGGAAATGCAGTGGATCTAATTTACCTCAATTTCATTAAGGAATTTGATACAGGTCCACCTGGGGAATTATTAGCTAAATTGGAAAAGATGGGGATCAGTATGAAAATTGAAAGGTGGATAAGGAACTGGTTAAAGGGGAGACTGCAACAGGTCACACTGAAAGGTGAACTGTCAGGCTGAAAGGCGGTAACTAGTGGAGTTCCTCAGGGATTGGTTTTGGTACCAATCTTATTTAATCTTTTTATTACTGACCTGGGCACAAAAAGCGGGAATGTGCTAATAAAGTTTGTGGCTGACACAAAGCTGGGAGGTATTGCCAATACAGAGAAGGACTGGGATATCATACAGGAAGATCTGGATGACCTTGTAAACTGGAGTAATAGTAATAGGATGAAATTTAATAGTGAAAAGTGCAAGGTCATGCATTTAGGGATTAATAACAAGAATTTTTGTTATAAACTGGGGACGCATCACTTGGAAGTAACAGAGGAGGAGGAGGACCTCGGAGTATTGGTTGATCACAGGATGACTATTTGCTGCCAATGTGATATGACCATGAAAAAAGCTAATGCGGTCTTGGGATGCATTAGGCGAGGTATTGCCAGTAGAGATAAGGAGATGTTAGTACCATTATACAAGGTCCTGGTGAGACTTCATCTGGACTATTGTGTGGTTCTGGTCTCCCATGTTTAAGAAAGATGAATTCAAACTGGAACAGGTACAGAGAAGGGCTACTAGGATGATCCGAGGAATGGAAAACCTGTCTTATGAAAGGAGACTCAAAGAGCTTGGCTTGTTTAGCCTAACAAAAGAAGGCTGAGAGGAGATACGATTGCTCTCTATAAATATATCAGAGGGATAAATACCATAGAGGGAGAAGAATTATTTAAGCTCAGTACCAGTGTGGACACAAGAACAAATGGATATAAACTGGCCATCAGGAATTAGATGAAGGTTTCTAACCATCAGAGGAGTGAAGTTGTGGAACAGCCTTCCAAGGGAAGCAGTGGGGGCAAAAGACATATCTGGCTTCAAGACTAAGCTTGATAAATTTATGGAAGGGATGATATGATGGGATAGCCTAATTTTGGCAATTAATTGATCTTCAACTATTAGAGGTAGATATGCCCAATGGCCTGTGATGGGATGTTAGATGGGGTGGGATCTGAGTTACTCCAGAGAATTCTTTCCTGGGTGTCTTGCCCACATGCTCAGGGTTTAGCTGATCGCCATATTTCGGGTCGGGAAGGAATTTTCCTCCAGGGCAGATTGGCAGAGGTGGGTTGAGATCTCCTGAAGGTCTGAAAACCAAAAGTGTCTGGACCAGTTCTGCACAATAAGAGTGACCCAAGCTTTGTCATGGCAAATCTTTCTTAGAACTTCTGGTATCAGTGGGATGGGAGGAAAGGCATACCTGAGGTGGTCTGTCCAAGGTAGCAGAAGGACCTCACCCTTGGAGTCCTGGCCCAGAGCTGGTGTGGATCTGACTTTTTTCTCCGTTTTAAATAGATCCTGTGTTTGTTTGAATTAAACCATTTGCATAATAGATTGTAAAGAGGTAAGATCACTGAGGTACATCTGGAAGGGAAGACAACCTCCTGACATCTGGTGAAGGAGAAAATAGTACTATTCCTAGACCACTCAGCCAAGGCAACCTCCTGTGTGTGCCACCCAGATACCACAGTCAGGAGGGATATGGGAAAAGTTGATGGAGGAGTGGCAGGAAATGGGAAGCAAAAGTTACACTTTTAGTTCAAAGTTTTAAGAAAAGCAAGCTGTTGTCCTGCTTCCTCTAAGAAGGGTACTACAGAATAATGAGTCCCATAGGATTTTTATTGTATAAGCATTAATATTCTAGGAAAATAACCTTCCTAGCCTAGTAATAAAAATGTATGTTTGTTCTTCTCACAAAAAATTTTCAATTTAAAAGTTTGTATAGTTACTGATGTAAATTAAGCCTTCATTACTTTTATCACCATACCCACTCTGGACAATGTGATCATGCAGCTTCAAATAATACATAACTAAAAACAATCTCTGCTGCCAAATTGTAGATGTCAGGTATGAACTAAAATTACTGAAATTCCCTAAGAAAAGATAATGAACTATTTTCTTCGTGTTTCGTTTTATGGGTTTTTTTGCAGGGGGAGACATGGGGGGGGGGCAATGACTGTACGGTTAGTTGCTAGGCTGTTAGAATTTGTTTTCAGAAAAAAACATGTACTGAACTACTGTAAAGAATTAAGTGGTATTTTCAAACAGGTATAATAAAGATAAAAATTTATATATTAACCGGCCAAATTTTGAAACTACAAACCTTGTACGTCTCTTCAAGGGAAAATAAAAATGCCACCAAATATTAAACTTTAGCTCTTACCTCCAGTTCTCCCTTGTCCAATGACAACATTTGGATAAAGGCTGTTTTTATGCTCCCGGAGGTGAGGTAGGTAGTAGTGTATGTTTGTAAGACGCAAAGGGAGTTTGCTGGTGAGATTTAACACTTTCCATTTCATGGCATCTTAAAACACAAAAACAGAAGAGGATTGAGCTCATTACTCTGACAAATATTTTCCCTCAAATAAAAGTTTAGCATATTACAAATACAAACTTATTAAATCAGAGCCATTTTATCAGAGATTACTGTAGGTCAAATCAATTCTTTTTCATGGTGGTGAATGATTAGCTTTCTTGTTGATTGCAGAAGTTAAATAGCAGATCCTTCAATCAAAAACAATTTTCCCAAAGTCTCTGATGGACTGCAGGAACAGGCCCCAAATGAGTTTATTATTGTGAAGTGTTTGTGTCAAGGTTCCTTCCCCACTCTGAACTCTAGGGTATAGATGTGGGGAACTGCATGAAAGACCCCCTAAGCTTATTCTTACCAGCTAAGGTAAACGCTGCCACCACCAAAGTGTTACACAAAGAACAGGGGAAATGCCCACTTGGAAATGTCTCCCCACCAAAATATCCCCCCAAGCACTACACCCCCTTTCCTGGGGAAGGCTTGATAAAAATCCTCACCAACTGATACAGGTGAACCCAGACCCAAACCCTTGGATCTTAAGAACAATGGAAAAAAAATCAGGTTCTTAAAAGAGAATTTTAATTAAAGTAAAAGAATCACCTCTGTAAAATCAGGATGGTAAATACCTTACAGGGTAGTCAGATTCAAAACATAGAGAATCCCTCTAGGCAAAACCTTAAGTTACAAAAAGACACAAAAACAGGAATATACATCCCATTCAGCACAACTTATTTTATCAGCCATTTAAACAAAACAGAATCTAACGCATATCTAACTAGATTGCTTATTAACCCTTTAAAGGAGTTCTGACTTGCATTCCTGCTCTGGTCCCAGCAAAAGCAACACACAGACAGACAGAGAGAACCCTTTGTCCCCCATCCTCCCCCAGCTTTGAAAGTATCTTGTCTCCCCATTGGTCATTTTGATCAAGTGCCAGCGAGGTTATCTTAGCTTCTTAACCCTTTACAGGTGAAAGGGTTTTTCCTCTGGCCAGGAGGGATTTAAAGGTGTTTACCCTTCCCTTTATAATTTATGACAGTTTGTATTACAGTTGGTCAGAAACATTTCCTCAGAACAGTTTGCTGTCAGAAAATGCCATTTAAACAAAACCAAAATTTTTCATAAAATTATACTGATTTTGAAAAAAAAATTGGAAAAAATTGCAAGAATTGTTTTGAAATTGTCAAAGTGTCCTGGTTTATATTTTTGGAACAAAAAGTTTTGATTTCTCGTTTTGAAATTTAATTTTATATAAAAAATTAGGTGTCAAAATTGAAACTCTTCATGTATATCAAAATGTTTTGTTTCAGCTGACTCAAAACATATTTTTAAATCTTTTCTTTTTTGTAGGATCGAAAATTAATTTTCTGACCAGCTCTAATTTGTATTACAGTAGCACCCAGAAGTCCCAATCAGATTGGGACCCTATTGTATTAGGATTCCTACAAAAAACATAGTAAGAGAGAGTCCCTGACCCAGAGATTTTACTATTAAATGCCCCAGTCCTGCAACTGCTTGCACATAGGCAGACTCCTGCATCCATACACAGGTCCACTGATTTCAGTGGGGCTCTGTAGGTGCTCTGCTTATGCACAAGCAGTTGCAGGATTAAGCCTCATTTGAGAGAAGAGCCAACAAGTCGGTGTAACAAACAATTAGAGAGGATAATTTTTGTCAGTTGTAAATAAACAAGAAATATCATTAATATCAGTAAGTCCTAAGCCTTAACTTCCAGTGTTTCCCAGCAGGCAAATGGTGAACATTCTCTCTTAGAATGCAATACATGGAGTTTTTAACTGAGCACATGAAGGGCCTGAATCAGATGTCCTTATACAGTTAGAACTCCCATTATTTACAAGGACAATGGGACCATGACCTTTAAACAGATATTGAGCAAACAAAAGCTGCAGTAGCAAAGAGTAATATGTAGCACTTTATTCTTGAGTCTTCAGAATTTTAAAAGGGAGGTGACATTTAATTAAAATACATACCAATGTTGAAATAATCCAAATGTGAATTTATAAAAATAATCCAAATTTAACAAATACAATCAATTAAAGTTGAAAATTGTCACTTGCTAACTTTAGCTGTCTAGGTATAAATATATTACATTTCTATGGGCTCCAGTTTTGTGCATCATAGGATATCATGGTTGGAAGGGACCTCAGGAGGTCATCTAGTCCAACCCTGTCATAAAAATAAAGGGAAGGGTAAACCCCTTTAAAATCCCTCCTGGCCAGAGGAAAAATCCTCTCACCTGTAAAGGGTTAAGAAGCTAAAGGTAACCTCGCTGGCACCTGACCAAAATGACCAATGAGGAGACAAGATACTTTCAAAAGCTGGGAGGAGGGAGAAAAACAAAGGGTCTGTGTCTGTCTGTATGCTGCTTTTGCCGGGGACAGAACAGGAATGGAGTCTTAGAACTTTTAGTAAGTAATCTAGCGAGGTATGTGTTAGATTATGATTTCTTTAAATGGCTGAGAAAAGAACTGTGCTGAATAGAATGACTATTCCTGTCTGTGTGTCTTTTTTGTAACTTAAGGTTTTGCCTAGAGGGATTCTCTATGTTTTGAATCTAATTACCCTGTAAGGTATCTACCATCCTGATTTTACAGAGGTGATTCCTTTACTTCTATTAAAAGTCTTCTTGTAAGAAAACTGAATGCTTTTTCATTGTTCTAAGATCCAAGGGTTTGGGTCTGTGGTCACCTATGCAATTTGGTGAGGATTTTTACCAAACCTTCCCCAGGAAGTGGGGTGTAAGGGTTGGGAGGATTTTGGGGGGAAAGATGTGTCCAAACTACGTTTCCCAGTAAACCCAGATAAAGTTTGGTGGTGGCAGTGGAAATCCAAGGGCAAAGGGTAAAATTAATTTGTACCTTGGGGAAGTTTTAACCTAAGCTGGTAAAAGTAAGCTTAGGAGGTTTTCATGCAGGTCCCCACATCTGTACCCTAGAGTTCAGAGTGGGGAAGGAACCTTGACAAACCCCCCTGCTCAAAGCAGGACCAATCTCCAACTAAATCATCCCAGCCAGGGCTTTGTCAAGCCTGACCTTAAAAATATCTAAGGAAGGAGATTCCACCACCTCCCTAGGTAACGCATTCCAGTGTTTCACCACCCTCCTAATGAAAAAGTTTTTCCTAATATCCAACCTAAACCTCCCCCACTGCAACTTGAGACCATTACTCCTTGTTCTGTCAGCAGCTACCACTGAGAACAGTCTAGATCCATCCTCTTTGAAACATTACTCAGAATAAATGCTAGGAAATTGCTAAAATATAGGATTAGAAAAGCTACTAAAAACCTATATAGCCTGTTCCTAAAATCATTCAGAAGTCAATTAAAAGCTGGTGAAACAAAAATATTTTCCACTTAATTAATACAAAGCACCCAAAATGTGCAAAGATGATGGGTACCATTAGGTAAACTAATAAATATTTGAAAGGACTAAATGAAAGACCTTACTCTTTATTTTTGTTTTAAGAAAGGAACCTGAGCAGCAAAAGATCTTTTTCACTCAGATGTGTACCTGCTAAGCAGCTAGCAAGAAATCATTTCAAAACTTAACTTTACCAGTTGCCTTAGGGCTTATTTCTGCTGTCCTGACACAGGTGGGACTCCTATGTACATCATATGAGAACTCTGTGTCATTCCCTCCCTGTCCCTGGGACTACCCATGCTCATGTCGGTTGTCAAGGTTCCTCCCCCACTCTGAACTCTAGGGTACAGATGTGGGGACCTGCATGAAAACCTCCTAAGCTTACTTTCACCAGCTTGGATCTGAGAACAATGAAAAAGCATTAAGTTTTCTTACAAGAAGACTTTTAATAGAAGTAAAGGAATCACTTCTGTAAAATCAGGATGGTAGATACCTTACAGGGTAATTAGATTCAAAACACAGAGAATCCCTCTAGGCAAAATCTTAAGTTACAAAAAAGACACACAGACAGGAATAGTCATTCTATTCAGCACAGTTCTTTTCTCAGCCATTTAAAGAAATCATAATCTAACACGTACCTAGCTAGATTACTTACTAAAAGTTCTAAGACTCCATTCCTGTTCTGTCCCTGGCAAAAGCAGCCTACAGACAGACCGAGACCCTTTGTTTCTCTCCCTCCTCCCAGCTTTTGAAAGTATCTTGTCTCCTCATTGGTCATTTTGGTCAGGTGCCAGCGAGGTTACCTTTAGCTTCTTAACCCTTTACAGCTGAGAGGATTTTTCCTCTGGCCAGGAGGGATTTTAAAGGGGTTTACCCTTCCATTTATATTTATGACATAGGTATATATGAGAACAAGCACATATATAGGCACATATATAGGCCTGAAAACTCCTCTGATTTGCCTGAGAAAAGACTGAGTATGCTTCAGGGGTCATATCCTCAGCTCTGCTTCTAGAGGTTTTGTACTTTTCAGTCTGTGCAAACCACCCAGAAAACTGGAATTCTGCTGGTACTGAGTTATCTCTAAGTTGCACAAAGCAATCAGTGACTACACACCCTCTCTGCATGCCCTCAAATGGTGTGGTGTAGTGCAGCAGTGGCTCTGCCTGTTTCCATCCTGGCCTCGAGCAGAACAGCCCAGCTGCCAACAGCTTTCATGTTAAGGTGACCTAGCCCTCCAGCTAGGTCAGATAAAAGTACCATCCCTTCCAGAGTCCAAAATAAACACAACTCTTCCAAACCCTAAGGTGGGGGGTGGGTGGGGGAGGGAGAGCTCTAATAGGTAACCATTCCTGAGTTCCTGGCCCCAGCCAGCCTTCCCACCCACACAGAGCCAAACGTCTGCTCTCCCTCCCATCCAGCCAGCAACTTTTTTAGCTCGTCTTTCAAAGTCCAACACCTGTTTCAGGTATCACAGTGCTGAGCTGACTGAGCCCCAGGCAGTCCTTTAATCCTTTTCTGACTTTTGCAGCGTTTACACACCCCATCACACCATCATAAAGCCAGAATAGCCATGTATATGCCATATTGGAGAAGTGATAGATGGGGCTAGAGTTTATTGTGCTTGGCAAATCCTTGCTGGTTTGTCATAAATTAGTCACCTCTCTCTCCCCTACCTCCTGGAGCTCCACAAAGTATGAGCTTGATGGACTGAGTAAGCCCCAAGCCTTGGTCCAAGATTCTTTAGGTTTTTTTGACAGGAGCATAATGTTCCAAAACTTGTATTCTGATTTTTGAATATACCCTCCCTCTTGAAAGGTCTGGGTATTAACTTTTAACCCATTTAAAATTTTCCTCTAAAAAACCCAAACAAATTCATCACTTGTTTTAATAATCAAAGGGTTTCTGAGAAGGACATCTCCCTGCTACGAAGAAGCAGATTCAAAGTCAAACACATCAACAATGTGGCTTGATTAATCTTCAGAGGTTGTTTTACCTTTCTCTCTAGTGTTGACTTTCTAGGTAATTTAAGAAGAAATAATAATAAATAATAATAATAATAATAATAAAGAAAGGTAAGCTGTTAGAATGGGAAGGAAAGAATGGCACAGAGTCAAAAGGGAAGCAAAACTATGTGCCAGAAATAAAAATAGAAATGAGCAGACTCATGCCTAACTCCTCCTGTCATAATGCAATCATATAAGCACTTGATGCTTGTAGTTCTTGAAAAGCAGTTATTACATGGTATGAATCCCATTGCACTTCACAATGAGTTCCTTTCATTGGAGAATTTCATAAAATGGATACCTGAAACAAAAAATAATTGCTATATACTTGTGAAAGCACATTGGCCATATTAAGATATTATAGTGGCTTACATTTATGCATCACTTTTCATTCAAAAGGATTTCAAAATGCTTTTCAGCAATAGGTACACACAAATTCATACCCATAATTATCATGACGGATGTGCAAGTAAAATGTGCACTGGCCATTTGCCTCTGCAGTTAACTAGTGTTCACTCACAGTAATTACTACCATTGTGGGTATGTCTACACTACAAACTTAAGTCAACCTATATTAGGTCGACTTACAGCCACAGCAGTAATTACTGCGGTGGTGCATGTCCACTCTACCCTCCTTGGATTGACAGAGCGTGTCCTCACCAGAATCGCTTCCACCGACCTAAGAGGGTCAGCATAGGGAGCTGAGAGCTGGCAGCTCTCTGACGGGAGCCTGGCTGCTCCACTGGCTCCTGTCAGCTGCCCCCCCCCACCCCCTTCCCCTCCCCCCGGCTTTCTATTCCCTGCCAGGAGCCAGGGGACATCACCCACAGCTTCTCCCCTATCCGTTCCTTGCCAGGAGCTGGGGGAAGCCGCCTGGGGCTTCTCACCACCGGAGAGCAGGGCCAGCTGCCCCCTGCTTCTCGGCTCCCTCTGCCTGCTCGTTCCCTGCTGGGAGCCAGGCAGTCTTGTCAATTACATGGCTCATCTGGCAGGGAGTGGGTGGGGGCCACTCAGGCTTCTCACCCCAGCTCCCAGTCCAGAGCAGGATCCAGCCACCCAGCTCTCCAGAGGAGCAGGGGCTTTCTTGTCAATTTCACAGCTCCTGCTGTGAAATTGACAAGACAGCTGATGTACCAGATGCAGTGTCTACAGAGACAGTGCATCACACTAACTACACCAACATAAGCCTTACGCCTCTTGTGGAGGTGGGAGTTATTATGTCAGTGTAATAGGGAACTTGCATTGGTGGGAGGAAGATTGTAGTGTAGACACTGACATAATTAGGTTGACATAAGCTGCTTTATGTCGACCTAACTGTGTAGTGTAGACCAGCCCTGAAATGCAGTTCCCACGGAGGTGGGGAAGACAGAAGGCATTCTATGCCAGAGTTATACAGCAGTGAGTTCTATCCAACACAAACAATAATAGCCTTCCAAGCTGCATGAACCTTAAAAAGCCACATCTCCACAGCTGTTAGCTCCATAACAGACTGATTGATTGATTGCTGTCCAACATCAGAAGGCAACCATCCTAAAACAAAGAAAAATTATTACTAACCTTTCGTAACAGTTGTTCTTTGAGTCGTGTTGCACATGTCCATTCCACTCCAGGTGTGTGCGCGCCCCAAGCACAGTTGCTGGAATTTTTTCCCTCAGTGGTACCTGTCGGGGCAGCCCGAGCACTCTCTAGTGCTGTGTGCTCATAGTGCTGGTATAAAGTGCCCAGCCGACCCCATGCTTGCTCAGTTCCTTCTTTCCAGAAGACTCCTATGGAGAGGGGTAAGAGGGCGGGTCGTGGAATGGACATGTCAAAGGACAACAGTTTCAGAAAGTTAGTAACTGTTTTTTCTTCTTCTTCAAGTGATTGCATATGTGCATTCCACTCCAGGCGACTCCCTAGCAGTTGAATAGGTGGAGGGATTGGAGTTCATGGAAACAAGACTGCAGGACAGCTCGATCAAATTTGGTATCATCTCTGGACTGCTGTGTGATGGTGTAATGGGAGGAGAGCGTATGCACAATGACCAAGTCACTGCTTTGCAAACGTCCTGGACAGAGATCTGCTCTCCGAATGCTGCTGACCGTGCTTGTGACCTTGTGGAACGAGCCATGGGATAGTTGGAAGGCGGTACCCCCGCTTGATTGTAACTAGCATGAGTGCAAGACTTAATCCAGGAAGAGACGAGATCAGGAGACCCTTCATCTTGTTTGCTACAAACAGCTGAGTGGACTTTCTGAATGGTTTACTCCATTCTATGTAGAAAGCTTGGACGTTAGGCGAGCCCTATAAGTGAAGGTGCTACTCCTCTCTATTTGCATGCGGCTTAGGGTAAAAGACCGGAAGGTAGATTGCCCAATTGTTATAAAATTGTGATACTACCTTTGGTAGGAAACTGGGGTGAGGTAAGGAAACGGTGGGTAACTGAACTTTGTCTTTAAAGAAGACTGTGTCTAGAGGCTCTGATGTGAGGGCCCTGAACTCCAAGGCCGAAGTGATGGCCACCAAGAAAACCACTTTCCAGGAGCGGTACAATAAGGAGCACGTTGCCAGTGGTTCAAATGGATATTCCATGAGCTTTAATAAGACCAAGTTCAGGTCCCAGGGAGGAACTGGCTCTCTTATTTGAGGATATAATATCTCTAGTCGCTTCAGAAATCAGATGGACATGTGATGTGAAAACATGGACTGGTTATCTACCCAGGGGTGGAAAGCCACTATTGCTGCAAGGTGAACGTTGATATAGGAGATAGCTAAATCATGCTGCTTCAGGTGTAATAGATACTCAAGTCTTTCTTGTAAGGATGACTACATGGGCAAGATCCCACTTTGGAACATGCAGACCGAAAACTGCTTCCACTTGTAAAGGTAAGTAGCCCTGGTTGAGGGCTTCCTACTCCCAAGTAGAACCTGATGAACTTCCGCTGAGCAAGTCTGCTCTTTGAGGTTTAACCATGGAGCTTCCAGGCCATTAGGTGAAGGGAGCTTGGGTTCAGATGGAGCAGTCGACCATGGTCCTGAGAGATCAGGTCGAGGCGTAATGGAAGTGGGATTGGAGTCACCACTGAGAGGCCTAGCAAAGTGGCAGAACCAGTGTTGGCAGGGCCATGCTGGGGCTATCAAAATGATCTGGTTCCGGTCCCACTTGATCTTTAGAAGTGCTCTGTGTACAAGCGGGACGGGGGGAAAAGTGTAGTAAAGGTGTTCCATCAGAAAGGCATGTGTGATAGACCCTGGACTGTGGCCACACAGGGAGCAGAATTGGTGATGCTTTGTTGTACTGGGTTGCAAATAGGTTTATCTCGGCAGTCCCCCACTGCTGGAAAACATCCCGCGCCACATCTGGGCGAAGGGACCATTCATGGTGACTGGAGAAAGTCCTGCTTAGGCGATCTGCCAGCTCGTTTTGGGCTCCTGGAAGGTAAGAGGCCTCTAGGTTGACTGAGTGGGCGATACAGAATTCCCATAGTTAAATCACTTCCCGACGTAGGCTGGAAGAGCCAGCTCCTCTTTGCCTGTTGAGATGGAACATGGCAGCAATGTTGTCCATAAGAACAAACAAATCTCTGCCTGTAATACGTGGCAGGAAAGCCTAGCAGGCCAGGTGAATTGCTCTGAGTTCTTGGACACTGATGTGGAGAGAAAGCTCTTCTGGAGACCAAAGACCTTGAGTTCTGAGGGACCCCAGGTGAGCTCTCCACCCTAGTGCTGATACATCTGAGATCAGGGTCACTGACGGTTGGGGCCATATAAAGGGAACCCCTGCACAAACATTGAGGAGGTCGATCCACCAATTGAGGGAGACAAGAACATGAGGGTACAAAATCCAGATGGTAGCAGTTTGGTGAGTACACGGAGGCCAGCAACGTGTGGAGGGGCTTGAGGCGCAGCCTTGAATGCTGCACCACATATGTGCATGAAGCCATGTGGCCTAAAAGCCTCAGACAAGTTCTGGACGTTGCGATGGGATGTCCTTTGAAGTGTGCTATTAGGGACGTAGTTGTCTTAAAATAACTCTCTGGAAAGTAGGCTCTGGCTTGAGAGGAGTTGAACACCGCTCCGATAAACACTGTCCTCTGTACTGGAGTGAGGGTAGATTTCTACACATTTATCAGGAGGCCTAGGGCCTTGAAAATCAACTAGATGAGCCCAAAGCTGGATACTACATGAGCCCTAGACCATCCCTTGATTAGCCAGTCATCCAGATAAGGGTAGACCTGCTCTCTTTATATATCAATATATGAAAATAGGAGTCTCTTAAATCGAGGGCAGCGTACCAGTCCCAGGGATCCAGGGAGGGGATAATGGATGCCAAGGTGATCATGTGGAACTTTAATTTCTTGAGGTAGCTGTTGGGGTGGCGCCGGCCTAAAATGAGTCTGAGACCTCCCTTGGCTTTTGGGATTAGGAAATAATGGGAATAGAACACTTTCCCTCTTAAATTCTGCAGAATTTCTTTCACGGCTCCCATCCAAAGGAGGGATTGAACCTCCTGAGCCAGAAGATCTTCATGAGAGAGGTCCCTGATGTGAGATGGGAGGAAGGATGGGACGAAGGTTTGGAAGTAAACTTGAGGGTGTATCTCACTTACACCATTTTCAACACAGAATGGTCCATGGTGATACGGGACTACACATTGAGAAAATGGGAGAGGAGGTTGGTAAACAAAGGAGAAACAGGGTCTGGCATCATGGGAACTGGTATGGCATCGTTGAGTATCTTGTCAAAAGGCCTGCTTAGAGCCCCCTTAATGTTTAAGTGGGCAAGCATGGACATTGAGATAGCAAGGGGTGATGGCCTACGCCTAAAATGTTTGCTTCTTTTTCTCTGCAGTTCCTGACAGATAGGCAGAGCAGGGTACAAAACGGGCTGTTGGGACTTGCAGTGCTTCCTTGAAGTCATTGGTGTATACAAACCAAGGGACTTAAGGCTTGCCCTAGAGTCCTTTAACCCATGAAGCTTCACATCAGTCTGTTCTGAAAAGATCGAAGCTCCTTCGAGGGTAGATCCTGAAGGGTTTGCTCGACCTCCTGCAGGAGACACAAAGATTGTAGCCATGAACTCCTATGCATGGCTACTGCTGAAGCCATGAACCTGGCCGCCAAATCAGCTGCATCCAAAGCAGCTTGCAATGAGGCCCTTACTACTGATTTTTCCTTGTCCACCAACAAGTAGAACTCTTGCCTGGAGTCCTGAGGGAGCAAGTCCTTGACTTCTGCATGAATCCCACATGTTGAAATCATATCTGCTTAGCAGCACCTGCTGGTTTGCAATCCTGAAGAATAAAATATTCTACCGAATAAATCCAGTTTCTTGGATTCTTTGCTTTTGGGTCTTCACTAAAAACCGACTAAACTATTTACAACTACGTACAGATATGCAAAAAGGAAAAACCACATAGAGCTTGCCAAAGCAAGGATAGCAATTCCAGTGACCATCATGGGCAGTAAGAAGGAACTGAGGGATCACGGGGTCAGCTGGGTACTTTATACTGGTGCTATGAGTCCACAGCACCTGAGGGCGCTCGAGCCGCCCTCATGGGTACCACTGAGGGAAAAATTTCTGGTGACTGTGCTTGGGGCCCACATGCACGTGGAGTGGAATGCACATGTGCAATCACTCAAAAAAGAAACCCACAAAACCTACTCACTAGGTGCAAGTTAGCAGAAACAGGACTCTGATTTCCTGTTCTCCACAACTCCCTGTTACCTGCCTTTTCCATTCCTTACCTATGACAGCAAGGACAGTGGAATTTATGACATGGACAGCAGAGTTGGTCAAAATTTTTCAGCTAGAAAATATTCCTGCTAAAAATAGGATTTATAGGAAAAATGTGACTGACAAAAAAAAATAGTACAAGAAATTTTGAAGGGAAAATTTTCATTTTGTTGTGAATTGAACCCCCCATTTTAAATGTTTTTTTCTCTTTTTTTGCCACTGAATACAAAAGAATGAATAATGTCTACAGCTTTTTCTCCACATTCCCTTCTACTCCTTTTTCCATTCTGTAACTTTTCAAAACTCCCTCAACTAGGGAAAAATAGAGAAAAGAGAGAAAAAAAGGAAGAAGTGAAAAAAATTGTGGATATTGTTAATTTTATTTCACTCAGTGACACAAAAGAGAAGAGGGGCAGAAAACGGAAAAATGAAAGTTCATTTTTTTCAAAAAAATATGTAACAAAAAGGTTTTTTTAATGTTTGGTTTGAGCCCTGTGAATGGAAACTTCAAATTTTGTCATAAAATTGTTTTTCAACCAGCTTTAATGGGCAGAATGCTATGGACACTCTGAACTATTGTGTTGTTTAGGTGGAAATTCTCCACTCAGTCATCACTGTATTGAGGGGTGAAAAGCTGCTTCTTCAAAGATTGCCTTTCACCACACACAAATTCAGGTTCTGATTCGACATTGGTGAGGCCTCATCTGGAGTAGTGTGTCCAGTTTTGGGCCCACACTACAAGAAGGATGTGGAAAAATTGGACAGAGTCTAGCGGAGGGCAACAAAAATGATTAGGGGACTGGAACACATGACTTATGAGGAGAGGCTGAGGGAACTGGGATTGTTTAGTCTGCAGAAGAGAAGAATGAGGGGGGGATTTGATAGCTGTTTTCAACTACCTGAAAGGGGGTTCCAAAGAGGATGGATCTAGACTGTTCTCAGTGGTAGCTGATGACAGAACAAGGAGTAATGGTCTCAAGTTGCAGTGGGGGAGGTTTAGGTTGGATATTAGGAAAAACTTTTTCACTAGGAGGGTGGTGAAACACTGGAATGCGTTACTTAGGGAGGTGGTGGAATCTCCTTCCTTAGATATTTTTAAGGTCAGGCTTGACAAAGCCCTGGCTGGGATGATTTAGTTGGGGATGGGTCCTGCTTTGAGCAGGGGGTTGGACTAGATGACCTCCTGAGGTCCCTTCCAACCCTGATATTCTATGATTCTATGATCCTGCCTCGGTGGCTAAAAATGTTGTGTATAAAGTGTGTTTTTGTTTTGTACGGATAGAAAAAGTTGTTACTTACTGCATATCTCCTTCTCTCCTCTCCCTACCTGGCTTCCTATGTGGTACCACCAACCTGGTAGAGTTGCCTAAATTCTTCCCCAGCTGACCTTGATTTCTAAATATGGAAAGAGGACTGCTCCAAATTATTACGTAGATCTCAGTCAGAATCAGGCCCTCACTGAGGTAGCCATGGGGCAAAAATCCTACAACATGGACTCTACTCCAGTGTTTATAATCCAAAGCCAGATCCTGCAAACACCTAAGCATTTGCTTAATTTTAAGCACATGAATTGAGTCAATGCTGGACTGGGAACTAAAAAACAAAAAAAACAAAGTGAGGAAACAGGATAGCACATACAGGCAAAGTGGTCAGAAGGACAATGATGCACATCTTAATTCCTCCTCCCTTTCAATTTTTAATACAATATTTTAATGATAAAAACCCAAAGCTTTTTTCTATGTAGATTTAACTCCATGTATTCTGTCAGAAATAATTCTTAAATATTCTGTGTTGAGACCACAATGTCCCACATTTCAACTACAACATAACATTCCTAATCTATCTCCCCACAAGAAGGCAGCCCCTCTCATTCTCTCCACTCCCTCTTGATAATGGGGTTAGCAGCAATGAGAACAGCTTTTGGAGAAAACTGTGCCTATATCACCAGGGATGTGAAAGGGCCAGCTCCTGCTCTGCCTTACTCCTCCTCCAGGGGACAGGGCTATCTGCCTAATCCATCATACTGCAACCACTAGAGTGGAGGTAGATCGTCCTCAGTATGTGCAGTAGCTGCTGAAGCAGTAGGGCCTAATGTGTTTTTAAAAGGAGAAGTGAATAAAAGCTCTAATTAAACTAGAGCGGAAAGTCAGATCAACAGAATATGATTAACTGAATTGGAATTACTTCTAGTATTTGTTGTCCAACTTTAAAAATGTACCGAAGGTGCATGAGAGTGCGAAGATGCAAGAGAAAGAGAGACTTTCAGTAATAAATGTGTTTTAGTCTGCTTCTCATAAGCAAAGCAGGATGAGAAAGGGGTAAACATTTCATAGATATTTTTAAATGTCCCCTCTTTTGAAATTTGGGGTGAAAAGGAAATAAGGACTCTTCACAAGACAAATAAAAGGAGAAAAGAATGATAGAAAAATGTTCTTAGAGTTCTCTCAGGTTCCAAGCAACCAATCCTATAAATTGTCATGCATTAGGTAAGTATTATTAGGACCTAATTAAAGAACGGTAAAAGTCTTCTCTCACCCTCTTTTTAAACATATAAGGGCCTGATGCTGCCATCATCAAAGTCAATAGATTTGTTCCCATTAACATTAGTGGAAGCAGAATTGGGCCCAGAGTATATAATAATTTAATCTCTTTAGGAAGAAAAATTTTTATGAGCACAAACCTGTATGATTTGCTGTAGAGTTCAGTCTCTCCGCAACTACCCGTTTAACTGCATCCAGGAGAATGCTCAACTCACGGGATCTTTTTTTATTTTCTTTTTCGGCATATAACAATCTTTGATGAAGTTCCAAAAACTGGGTTTGGTACATGTCTAAGCCACTTCCTGCAATGAAAATGTAAATGGTTTCTTCAGGGAGGGATTAACCATATACTAGAATAAGGAGGGAGTTCAGGAATAGGGGACAGCATGGAAAGAGAATGAAAAGAGAGTGAAAACAGAAAATAAAAGAGCTGATTCAAGGTTTATTGGTGGAGTGAAAAAGGGGACAGAATGCTAAGAAATAAAGACAGGATTTAGGAGAGCACAGTTATACAAAACCTTGAAAGTGAGGACAAGAAGTCTGAACACAATACTGAGGATGACGAAGGCCGTAGAAGAAATTGAAGTGGGGGATGGCATAGTCCCAGTGACAGGCAAGAAGGATGATTTCTGGACAGATTAGAGGAGCATGAGATGACTGAGTGAGAGAACTGGATGATA
Source organism: Natator depressus (assembly GCF_965152275.1). NCBI lineage: Eukaryota > Metazoa > Chordata > Testudines > Cheloniidae > Natator > Natator depressus. Next base: position 51,952,909 of record NC_134237.1, read on the forward strand.
GCTAAAGTAGGAGATAAGGGTAAGGACATACACATTAGCAATAGGGATAGAAAGTCACTTGGGTGAGAGTGTAGGTTTGATAGCTGCAAGCGAGGACAAGCATAACAGATCTACAATAGACTAATGCATGCTCTTCCTCCAGAAGTGAATTATAATGAAGAACTTCGTAGTAATTGGATTCATTTTTTTTCATGAAATCCTTCCTTCCTGATTCTTAAAATATATTATATACCCTCCATTGACCACAATCTATAAGAGGAGTCCCTTCACTAACACCCCACCTCCCCTCCCCACAATCCCCTCCACACACTGTTTTTCACTTGTGGTGTACCCCTGCACTTCCTGGTTTAATCCGAGGCCAGAAGTAAAAGTCCTGGAAGTGGAACTGAAAATCTTCCAAGAGAACTTGTTCCCATGAGATTCACAGCTTAGTTTTACAAATCCAAGAAGTCTGAAAAAGCATCCCTATTTTTGGGTGCTTATCTAAACTGGACCAAAAATCCTCCAAGTTTTCAAAGGTTCATCTATCATCAATAATCATCCAAATACAGAATTTCTTTGAGGTTATCCTATGCTAATGGGTCAGATTTATGAAATAATTCAGGAGTGGGTAAGAATGCTTTGACTTCAGCTCCTGAACGTGGACCTCTTGAAGCAATATATTCATGCATATCACACTCTCTAAACTAAACTGACCAATCACCAAACAAAAAAGGGAGCACTTATATTAACTTCTTAGAGATGCCTTACAAGTGCATTTCCGGCAGAGTACTAAGCCACTTATTGCTTTCAATCCGCAGTGAGTGATGATCATTTAAAACAACTTAAAAACTGTCCATTTAAATTAAAAATAGGAACCATGAAAGAGAAACAAAGCTATACAGACAATAAAGTACAGTGTAAGCAAATAAATCCTTAAGTGGCTCCTCCAAACAAACAAAAAACCTTTAGAACTTTTTGTAACTAAAAAGCTAACCTTTAAAAGGAGCTAACAGTCTATAAGGTACAATGATAGACACTGCCCTCATTAAAAACAAAACAAAACGCTCTCAGTGATGTTCATGTTCCACAAAGCAGTCCAGCTATGAAGATTATACTCCTCACTCCCACTTGCATTTGCTCAATTTTTGATTGTTCTGCAATGTCTAATAAGCTTTTCTATACTACCAAAATTGAACTCTTCCTAATTAAACCATTGGTATTGAACTGGATTAAGCACAAATGATACAACCACAATAGCCATGTTGATTTGTGCTTGGAACTGTCGTAGTAGCTTTGCATGTCCGATACTAGTGCTGTTCAATGCCCTCTGAATACTGGTCCCATAGCTCCTGGCACAGCTGCCAGAAGCAGTGGGTTCTAGGAGGCTTTGAAAAGACACCAGAGCACTATGGGACAGTAATTAAATTAGTGCAGTCCAAAATGGCACTAGCATAGAGTGGGCTGATATGGTTAATACTAAACCACTATTTAATTCTACTGAAACAAATCTAAGCCAGATACACGTAAACCATCTGAAGCATTTCATGTTGGCAATTCATGACAGCAGAAATGGGGGGGGGGGCACACTTCTCCTAGCATAGACCTTGAACCAGTAAAGCATTTCAATACATGCATAATAGTCTCTAATTACTCACATGTTTAAAATTACACACAAAAACGAGCTCTTTATTGGATCAAGCTCATGTGTAGATGAGAGAAATTTACCGAGGCTTAATAGACTTTAGACTGAAAACCTTTTTGAAAGAGGATCTCAGGTAAATTTGTGTCACTCGGTATGCATTTATGGTTAGCGTAAGTAAAACAGGAACACAACAATAGTGCTTTTCACCTTCTAAGTACAATCATAGTTAATCCAGATTTTATCATTTGCTTTCCCAACAGGAAAAAAAACATGATGCAATACTGACCACGTGGTCACATGGTGAGAGAAAAAACTGATGATTGATGGCATTGGCATCCATTATGTTTCTCTAAGGCACATGATTATTGTCTTATGGAGAGCCAGTTAAACACTAAGCTTTTCAAGTGCAGCAAAGCATACCTAACCATTGTAGGCATGAATCTTGAGACCCAAGAATAGGAATCCACCTTGAAAGACTTGTCTTTGATTGGGGTAGAGGGTGGAATGTCATTATTTAACAAGCTTAGAAGGGTTCCAAGTTTGGGTATTTAATGTCTGACAGAACGCCGTGTGCCTGAGCAGCATGCCAGGTTTCTGATGGGACTACCTCCCAGACGTCAGCGCAGCTATTTGGCATTTATACCAATATAACAGAGCTGAATCTGGCCCAGTGATACTACATAAAATGTTCTGAGCCAGATTTTCAGTGGGGCCAAGGAAGAGCTGGGACAGCATGGGGAGTGCGTGCAAAAGAGCCTTTTGCATCTCCTATGTTGGTTCTGTGACAGCCTGGCCTTCCAGCATAGATTAGAACAGCTTCAGACCTGTTCTACCAGCTGCCAAAAGCCCTCAGGTGCTCTTAAGGGAACAGAGGATTGTCAATGCATACCTATCTATTGGGCCCTACCAAATTCACAGTCCATTTTGGTCAAATTCACGGTCATAGGATTTTTTTTAAATTGTAAATTTTATGATTTCAGCTATTTAAATCTGAAATTTCACAGTGTTGTAGTTATAGGGATCCTGACCCAACAAGGAGTTGTCAGGTGGTCATAGGCAGCGAGTTATATGGGCCTGTGGTGCCCGTGCTTCACCAATATTCAGGAACATGGGTCCACAATTGTCCACTGAGCATCAATTTGAAGGGCACTCTTAAGAACATAACAGCAGCCATATTGGGTCAGACCAAAGGTCCATCAAGCCCAGTATCCTGTCCTCTGAATGAATGAATGAACAGACAGGTTATCATCAGGTGATGCATACCCTGTCACCCAATCCCAGCTTCTGGCAAACAGAGGCTAGGGAACCCATTGCTGCCCATCCTGGCTAATAGCCATTGATGGACCTATCTTCCATGAATCTATCTAGCTCCCTTTTGAACCCCGTTATAGTATTGGCCTTCACAACACCCTCTGGCAAGGAGTTCCAGACGTTGACAGTGCATTGCATGAAAAAATACTTTCTTGTGTTTGTTTTAAACCTGCTACCTATTAATTTAATTTGGTGGCCCCTTGTTCTTATATTATGAGAAGGAATAAATAACACTTCCTTATTTTCATAGGGCAGGAACTAGGGGTGCGGGGGGTGCTGCAGCACCCTCACATTTTACGCGGGGTCCCATCCCTGCACCCAGGGTCCCGGCTGCTGCCCAGGGCTCCATTTCCGGCACCACATCTGGAGTCCCGACTGCTGCCCAAGCCCCTGTGCCCACCCCCAGCTGTGGCCCCAGCCTCGGTCCCCTTACCCCTGTCCAGGTCCCCCCTCCTGGAGACATGGCCCTGCTCCTGGCCCCAGCTGAGGGGGTGGGAGGGACAGGGGTAAGGATATATATTGGCTTACAAGGCAGTGTGGGGGGCAGAACTTGGACCCTTTCTGGGAACCACCAAAAATTATACAAACCTGGTTCCCACAAGGGTGGTCACAAGGTTATTGGGGGGGGGGCAGAGGGGGATTGCGGTACTGCTACCCTTACTTCTGTGCTGCTGGCAGCAGCCCTGCCTTCAGACCCGGGCAGGTGGAGAGCGGTGGCTGCTAGCCCAGCTCTGAAGGCAGAGCCTCTGCCAGCAGCAGTGCAGAAGTAAGGATGGCATGGTGTGGTATTGCCACACTTACTTCTGTGCTGCTGCTGACGGGGCACTGCCTTCAGGGCTGGGCACCTGGCTAACAGCCGCCACTCTTTGGCCATCCAGCTCTGCAGGCAGCAGCACAGAAGTAAGGGTGGCAATACCATGACCCTCCTAAAATAACCTTGCGACCCCCCTGCAACTCCCTTTTGGGTCAGGACCCGCAATTTGAGAAACACTGGTTTCTCCCAGGAAATCTGTATAGTATAGGGTAAAAACACACAAAAGACCAGATTTCACAGTCCACGACACGTTTTTCATGGCTGTGAATTGATAGGGACCTACTTATCTATAGTCTTCTTTCCCCTAAACACTGTCCTTATGCTAGGAGGATGGAGACACTGGAGGATTCCTTTACATGGGACAATTCTTCATCTGCAGGCTTAAAGGTCAGTTTTGAATTAGGCGACCATTGCAAAACTGCCCTAACTGACTGAGAATCAGCCCATGTGTATCCTCAGTACTTGAGAGTCTACTTTTTGTCTAATGTTCTCAGAAAAGTAGTTAAACTGCTGGTTTTGAATATGGCACAGGGCTAACAAAAACAAATACAAGACTCGTGCTTTGAAAAGTCAATAATAATACATATTATTCTTAAGAAAAAAATAGAAGAGAGTGATTAAGATTGACATGATTTCTTTGGGAGTACTTGAGGCTGTGTTTTAAACGTCCTCAGTTGGGGATAAAACTAATCTTGTCATCTCCTACAATTGCCTATACATTTCCACTAATAGTAAAGCATATCCCTCAAAGATTAAATCTGAAGTAAACCAAAATATGAAAAGTTCCACTGTGCCATTCTGGGAACAAAAGATTTAAATTGAAATTTATTTCAGTCCAAATTCTAAATGAAAATTCCATGATTACATTTCCATTACATGTCAATCAATATTGCTCTTTAGTTAGCACTTTTCTATTCTTTTCTCCTAATTTCTCTCCCCTTTATATTTTTTATTAAAAAAATTAAATTTCAAAAATATTTGTAAAGTAGTAGACCCTGTTACAGGGCCAAATCCTGCTCACCTCATTCATTAGAACTACTCATTCAATACACTATGATTTAGCACAAAATGCCAAATCCCAAAAACACATTCTTCACTTTACCTACCTGAGTAGTCCCATTGACTTCAGTGAAATTATTCACAAAAGAAAAAAGGTGTGATTTTTTTTTATTAAACAATTAATGCTAAAATAATTTAAGGCACACTCCTGTACACCTTTTCATATCCACCATGAATGTTTTGCACGTGCTAGGAGTAAAGGAACAGGCCCAAAGCTATGGGAAATTTGGGTGCAGAAAGCACTACAGACTGAGCCTCTATGCAACAACATTATTAACTACTGTTGTTGCAGCTCTGGGAATAGTGTTTGTTACTTAAATTGCTGTGGCAGAGTCATTAAGAAAAAGAAAAAAAAAACCTTGCAATTTCTATGCTCTATAAAACAAAAAGATATTGTTTAAAAATAATTCACTGTGAAAGGAGTGCTACTTTTAAAGAAAAGAAAACCAGCTATATTTCAAATCCTGAATTCTTTCCCAACCAGATGACAACCTTTTAGCAAGAAATATAATAAATTTAATATAGCTAATTAAACAACCAAAATTGACATTAATATCCAGTACCAGATGGACTGAGGCATAACAATACACTCAGCTAATCATTGTATCAGGTGCAGTTTAACACTGTTAGTTTTTATAGTATATCAAGTAATATGGATTCACATCATATTCAGTAGCAATTCCGAAATACGTACTGGAGAGTTGAGTACGAAAAGTCCTCTATGGAGCTAGAAGCAGAAAATTAAGTTGTTGATTACTGTAGAATGATGGTATGAGGAGGATTTATAAGTTGATTTGATTTCAGATTGCAAGTGGATCATAATCAGAATCATAACCAGAAACCAGAATACAATCCACTGCCCATAAAATTTGGTTGTTTGCTTCCTTAATATATGTCAGGTTTAGAAGCATAAGGCAGTTTACCAGTAATTTTTTCAGGTTTCAGAGAATGTGCAATAGAGATTCAAAGGCTAAGTATAAGCTTTTTAGAAATCAAGGAAACAGTGTTGACTACCCATATACTTTATGTATAGAGTGTCAGCATTACCAAAATAAATAATAGGCGAAATGATGGTGTAACTTGCTGCTGAGTTCCCATCATTATATAAGAGACTTATCTTTGAAATCAGAAATTATTAGTAACTGGGCAGGCAAGACAAAATATAGGTTTTAGGAAAGCATTTTGGACTGAGGCTATTATGGTCAGATTGTGTTAGTTATAATAGGTGACAGCAAATGGCATAGTGAATACAAAGTGTAGTATTGCATATTTACATAGTGTACTTGTTACAAATTGAAACTGTACATTCCAAAGAATGTAGTTCCAGATCAGTCCTTAAACCTTTGTTCCAGGACACTGTGGTAGTGCCACACGTTTCATCACTGTACATCAGGGAATCAAATAGAATTTGGAGATGAATTGTTTTGTATTGTTGGCAAGTCTTAAATTTTGCTCTAAGACCTCTTGTTTCAGAGGACAGGATGGAACTGGAAATAACACTGAAAGAAAATCCTTGAGTTGGTGATAGACAAGGACAGTAAAATGTATGTTTCAACTAATAAGATAAGAGGAATATGTACCTTGAAACCAATATGAGATATTTAGGAGACCTTTGGATTTACAGTCACTGTAATGTATCTAGTCTCAACAGTGGATAGAATTTATTAACCCAGAAATATTATGAACTTTTCCCATACATTTTTAAATTAGGTTTATGTCAGTGGTTAATTAATGGCTGGGTTTGATCTAGCAATGTGAGGCTGTGGGCAGAAAGGGAATAGTTCTGATGTTTAGCATTTAGGTAGCATGTGTAACTTGTCAAGATAAAATCTGTATTGTTCATTGTTCTGTCAGTAGGTCCTGGATAAAATTGTAGTAGTGCTACCATTCTACTATTGTTTGATGTGAGGTTGCATAAGTGCATAATTTCCAATTTGGAAAGGCTTAGAAATTAAAGTATCAAAGGAAAAAGTCTAAGAGACTTATTATTTTATATCGTGGTTGAATGTAAAGGTCCTGTACAAATATATCACAATAACACAGTTCCGTTCCCAAAGCTTATAGTCAGTCAAAGTAGAATCTAGGTTTTTCATTCTTCCACAGAAAATGTTTTAAGGTTCTATATAAGCGATTCCACCTGGCAAAGTTTAGTTGTACTTTTTGCAGTAAAGGTAAGAGGCTTCTGAAGTATAACATTGATGGACTAGTAGTAATCTCCATATCTACATATACAAATCCATACAATGACCATTTTAAATGAAAGTCTTTTGGTAGAACATTTTTTGAAATTTGGCCCAGAAAGGTTGCTTCTGATTTCAATATATATGAGTCCAGATAGATCACCCTACTGTTTGAGCAGACAATGAATTTGTAGAGAGAGGTTTAGGTGATTTTATATATATTAATAAGCCATTGGAAAATGTGTTATGTTCATGAGAACTAGGTTTAATTCCTGAAATATTAGGGTCTGTGCATATTGCTATTGCCAAAGACACAGTGGCCATTGCACACACAACAGGGGAAACCAAGCATACCTATTTAAATCTTTTCTAGAGATTACACAGTGCTGACTGTATATTATTGGCAGAAACACAGACAGAATAGCTGAATTCAGAAAATAAGTTGTGGACCAAACTGTAGAGCATTTAATATATAAAAAAAGCATCAAGGGGGCTTGTCAAATGTTCTCTCTCCGTTTAAACTGAGGATTAGTAGGCTCTCTTAAATTATAACTTTCAGGTAGGTCAAAGCATGGGCCTGAAACTGTTAATTTAATAAGCCTCTTAACAAGAGAAGACCAAAAAATACTTATAGGCCACTAAGTTGAAGTACTATGGCAGAATAAATGTTGATTCTTGGTAGATCATTACCAGGCTAATTCATAACCATACTCAAAATGAAATTGCTCTGTGATTGCTTCAGCGCTGTGGTACTCATTACTGTGGCTTTTCCAAGAACTGTATTCTCATATGTGACTCACTAGAGAATACAAATGCACATCAATAAAAGCAGCAACTGTTATTATCTCTTGCTTTTTACTGAGCGCAAACCTTTATAACACCTATGTATAACATTGAAATGCAAAGATCTAAAACTCATCAAGTACTTGTAGGACTCAAAAAACTGGTGTTTGACCAGTTAGAATAGATTATACTGTTAAACATGTTAAGATGTTTTAAGATATTAATTATTATAGTAGGTGCTGCTAGTGCCCACTCCAATTTAATTTAATTTGATGTATTTATTTTAATTCTTAGACTATAGCTATTACATTCTCCTGGTTCTCTAATATGATGTAAACTCCCTACAAAAAGTTTCAAATTTAACTCCTATACAAGATATTCTTCGCAATTTACCCATCCCACCAAGGGAAAAAGAATCTTCCCTTTCAACCCACTCACACACATCTTAACTACTCCTCCACAAAAGCCTGGGAAAGTCGATACATTTGTTCATTTTCAGGACATACTGCAAACCTTGGGATCAGTCAGAAAAATAAGGGGAGTTCCAGTAACTTCCTGGAGAACACCATGTCCGTTAAAGCTTTGTCTAAACAACAAAATGGTACATCAGGTATAACAAGAGTGTAAGCACTAATGTAGGGGGCTCAGGGCAGGTTTTATTGACATGGAGCTAAAAACATATGAACCCTGTCTATACACGTGCTCACATTATTACTGGAGAGCAGCTACAAATTTTGAAGTGTTGATGTAGACTTTAGTTAAAATCGCAACACAATTTCCATTGTACCCCCATTCTCCAGTGTTCATAATTATCTTTAACATTTGCTTTTGGGCCTATCACCATCTCTTTTCTATGTTTGTTTTCTGCCAGAATTTACCTCATCAACAATTTTTGAGTATTAAAAATATGAAGGGGAAAAATCTATTACAGAATTCTTATGTTGACCTAATAATGTATGTGTCTACACTACCAGGTCCCTTCCTCCGACCTAACTCACCTGTAATGTTAACTTAATTAATCCACCTTGGCTAGAGGCATAGCGCTTAACTCAATGTTGATGAGTCGACAGAGGCAGTGTAGATGCAGTGTTGTCTAAGATGACTGAATTGGCCTCCAGGAGGTGTTCCACAATGTTCTGCTGTGACTGCTCTGGAGATCATTTTCAACTCCGCTGTACAGCAGCCAGGTATACAGGAAACAGCCCCTCCCCTGTTAAAGCCCCAGGAACTTTTGACTTCCCATTTCTTGTTTGGTCAGCATGGAGAGCTCTCCAGCACAGCTGATCTTGGTGACTCAATGTCCCAAATGTGCTCCAGCCTGGAGTACACAGGAGGTGGTGAATCTTATTGGTCTGTGGGGAGAAGAGTCCATACAGGCACAGCTGCAATCCAGCTGTAGAAATTTAGACATCTATGAAAAGATCATGTAGGATGTGGGGGAGAAGGGTTACACCAGGGACACGAAGCAGTGCCCGGTGAAAATCAAAGAACTGCAGCAGGCATACCAGAAGACAAAGGCTCTGCACCACAGACATGCTGCTTTTACAATGAGCTACATGCGATTCTCGGCAGCAACCCCCTGCTACCCCAAAACACAGCATGCGCACCTCTCAGGAGTCTGAGTCCTAGGCCAGCTCAGGCAACAACGAGGAGGACATTCTGGAGGAGGAGGAGAACGGGAGACAGGCGAGCAGAGGATCCATTCTCCCTAAGAGTCAGGAGCTGTTTTTAACCCCAGAGCCCAGCCGGTTGCAGGACAGCATAGTGGCCTAGTAAGATGCTGGGCAAGGCACCTCTGGTGAGTACCCAATTCCAATAAAATTGTAAGGGTTACATGCTCTTATATTTTATGTTTAATCTTAATAAAAAGAGAAGTGCCTTGGTTATCTATATCCAAGTGGCCACTCCAGCTACACAGAGGGTTCTCTCTGGAAAAGACTCTTTAGGTGCACAAGAATGGCCAGGGAATCTTCCATGGAGATCTCTAGGAAACGTTCATGGAGGTACTCTGCAATCATTTGCAGAAGGTTTTTGGGGGCTGTCTTATTTCTTCCGCTATGGTAGGGCCAGTGGTGAGCTGGAGCCGGTTTGCACAAACTGGTTGTTAAATTTTGAAGCAGTTTTAGAACGGGTTGTTAACCTGCTTCCCTGCAGGGGGCACTGAGGCTTTGATGGGCTCCTGCTGGAAAGTGATGTAATTCCTCCTCCAGTCGCTGGGGGCGCTGTGCTGCGGGAGCCATGTGGGCTGCCGCCTGGCCCTGGGCACGAGCCCTGTTGCTGCTGCTGCTCCCCCGATCCCTGGTCCTGGGGCTCCCGCTGCTGCCTGGTGGGTCCCCAGCTGCTCTGCTGGGCCTGAGCTGTGTCCTGCTGCTCGGGCTGCTCCGAGCCACTCTCCCCGTGAGTACCCACAACCCTGCCCGCAGCTAGCCCCTGTCTCCAGCCATCCCGGCACCCCCTGCCCGCACCAGCCCCTGCCGCACCCCCTGCCCTGCCTGCAGCCAGCCCCTGCCGCACGCACCCCCTGCCCTGCCTGCAGCCAGCCCCTGCCGCACGCACCCCCTGCCCTGCCTGCAGCCAGCCCCTGCCGCACGCACCCCCTGCCCTGCCTGCAGCCAGCCCCTGCCGCACCCCCTGCCCTGTCTCCAGCCAACCCCTGCCGCACCCCCTGCCCTGTCTCCAGCCAACCCCTGCTGCACCCCCCTGCAGCCATGCCCGAAGGCAGCCAGCTCCACACCCCCTGTCTCCAGCCAGCCCCGCACCCCCCTGCCCTGCCTGCAGCCAGCCCCTACCTCCAGTCAGCCCCTGCCCTGCCTCCAGCCAGCCCCACACCCCCTTGCCTCCAGCCAACCCCGCATCCTCCTGCCTCCAGCCAGCTCCGCACCCCCTGCCCCGCCTGCAGCCAGCCCTGCACCCCCTGCCTCCAGCTAGCCCTGCCCCACGCCCCTGTCTGCAGCTGGCTCCACGTCCACTGGTGCCCTGCAGTTCCCAGGGCAGTAAGCCTGCACACCTTCTTCAATGAGGGGGGCAGGGAGCAGCTGGGACCCACACATATGCACACCCTAGGGTGACCAGACAGCAAGTGTGAAAAATCAGGATGGGGGTGGGCGTAATAGGAGCCTATATAAGAAAAAGACCCCAAAATCGGGACATCTGGTCACCCTAGCACACCCCCAGGGAGCGGCGGGGACCCACACATGTGAAACAGAACTCATTTCTAGTTCAGGCCCATCTTTTTAAAAAAGAACTTTAGGTAGGGTTAACATACATCCATGTTTTCCTGGACATGTCATGCTTTTTGGTACAAAAAAATACATACTGTGGCACATCCCTTAAATCAGAACTTTTTATAGGAAACCGGTTGTTAAGATTTTGGCAGCTCATCACTGGGTAAGACACTTTCCCATGCCACTCCAGTATTAACTCTTCTGCCATCATTGCAGTGCACAGCATAGCAGCATAAAGGACCAGGTCTGTACCCAAATGCTTGCAGCATCTGCTCCCTTGCCACCTGTTACCCTCAGGAAACTGATATTACATAGGGTCACCTAGGGGAAAAACAGGGGAAGTTTTCATTACAAGTGCTAGGACTGCAAACAATGGCACATGTGATCCATCACCCATGGTGACTTCAGGGTCCCTCAACTGTGCTTTCCCTTACATGCCAGTGATTTGGTTGGCAGGGATCTGTGTTGACCTCTGTCATAAATATAAAGGGAAGGGTAATCACCTTTAAAATCCCTCCTGGCCAGAGGAAAAATCCTTTCACCTGTAAAGGGTTAAGAAGCTAAAGATAACCTCGCTGGCACCTGACCAAAATGACCAATGAGGAGACAAGATACTTTCAAAAGCTGGGAGGAGGGAGAAAAACAAAGGGTCTGTGTCTGTCTGTGTGATGCTTTTGCCGGGGACAGAACAGGAATGGAGTCTTAGAACTTAGTAAGTAATCTAGCTAGGTATGCATTAGATTATGATTTCTTTAAATGGCTGAGAAAATAGCTGTGCTGAATAGAATGAATATTCCTGTCTGTGTGTCTTTTTTGTAACTTAAGGTTTTGCCTAGAGGGATTCTCTATGTTTTGAATCTAATTACCCTGTAAGGTATTTACCATCCTGATTTTACAGAGGTGATTCTTTTTTACTTCTATTAAAAAAGTCGTCTTGTAAGAAAACTGAATGCTTTTTCATTGTTCTAAGATCCAAGGGTTTGGGTCTTCGGTCACCTATGCAAATTGGTGAGGATTTTTACCAAACCTTCCCCAGGAAGTGGGGTGCAAGGGTTGGGAGGATTTTGGGGGGAAAGACGTTTCCAAACAACGTTTTCTCAGGAACCCAGATAAAGTTTGGTGGTGGCAGTGGAAGTCCCAGGGCAAAGGGTAAAATAGTTTGTACCTTGGGGAAGTTTTAACCTAAGCTGGTAAAAGTAAGCTTAGGAGGTTTTCATGCAGGTCCCCATATCTGTACCCTAGAGTTCAGAGTGAGAAGGAACCTTGACAACCTCAGATTCTGCAAGTCAAGGGCGACTACTACCAGCAGCATTAAGGGAATGGGGCAGAGAGAGCTTCCTGTCTTCTCTTGTTGCTGCAAACCCCCCACCCCTGAAACCGCCACTAAGACATCAATTTGGGAGGTTTAACGCAGGTCCCTGGTCTCAAAACAATGTCCATGTTTCTAGGGGGAGGGGGCATTGTCCACCTGCCCACCTGTGCTCCTGACAAAGGTTTGCCACAAGTTGCAGGACAAGGCCTGTCTCTCATGCCATGGGGCCATACTCACCATGGCTGGAACAGTAAATTGGTTTATTGAATAGCTAGGGATTCTGATTATGTTCTGGCTTGCACTTGGGTGTAATAAGGGGAATGTTATTGAAATAGCAACCTTGCACTAGACCCAGGGTATGCACTAACAATGGTTGCCTTCTGCTTTGCATGCCTTACAGTGGAAAGCTTGGCCTTCAGTGGCGAAGAGGCTTTCGCAGATTAGAAGGCAGAAAAATAGGACACGTGATGACATGTTCAGGGAGATAACGATCGCCTCCAGGACAGCTGGTATGGGCAGGCACAACACAGATAAACAGCACATACTACTGTGGCTCATTACTGAAACTGGTTTTCAGAGCCTCCCGGAGACAGAGATCTCCTCACTCAGCTATTCTTATTGTCCTGGTATTTGGCTGCTCAAAATTAGCTGCCAGCCTATCTGCCTCCAAGTCCCCCCAGCGGAAACTTTTCCCCTTTTGCCTCACAGATATTATGGAACACACAGCATGCAGCAATAACAATGGGTGTATTGCTTTCATTGAGGTCTAACCTTGTAAACAAACTGCACCAGTTACCCTTTAAAAGCCAAAGACATTCCACCACCATTCTGCACTTGCTCAGCCTAATGTCAAACCATTCCTTACTGCTATCCAGGTGGCCGGTGTACAGCTTCATGAGCCATGGCAGCAAGCGGTAGGCTGGGTTTTCCTGGATCACTATTGGCATTTCAGCATCATCAATGGTTATTTTATCATCTGTAAAGAAAGTCCCTGATTGCAGCTTTCTGAACAGACCTGTGTTCCTAAAGATGTGTTCATCATGCACCTTTCCTGACAATCCCATGTTGATGTTGGTGTAGAGTGACCTTATTTCCGAGGCTGTCGCTGGTTGCTTGAACCCTGCCGGTCCCCGTGCACTGGAACCCTGCCTCCCTCCCCCAGCCCTACCTCCCCCTCTGCGTGGGGCTGGCCTCTCCGCTCTCCCCCTGCATACCCTGCACGTTCCTCGGATGTTACCGCACCCCACTTTTTTGGCAAAAATAGGCATGTGTCCCACTTCTCTTGCCAACTGATCAAGTTGGCAAGAGCAAATGGGACAATGCCTACTTTTGCCAAAAAAGTCAGGGCAGCTGGGACAGGGCTTAAAAAAGGGACTGTCCCAGCCAAAAGCAGACACATGGTCACTTTATGCCCCCTGGGATCCACCAGCACTTGCAACACCATTGCAAAGTATCCCTTGGTTTATGTACTCTTTGGCATGGTGGTCTGGTGCCAAGATAGGGATGTGCATGCCATCTATTGCCCCACTGCCGTTAGGGATCCCCATGGCAGCAAAACCATCCACTATGTCCTGCACGTTTCCCAGAGTAACTACCCTTCTTAGCAGAAGTCAATTAATGGCCCTGCACACTTGGAGCACAATAGCTCCCACAGTGGATTTTCCAATTCCGAATTGATTCCCCACTAATCAGTAGCAGTCTGGCATTGCAAGTTTCAACAGAGCAATTGTCACTCACTTCTCCACTGTCAGAGCAGGTCTTGTTTTAGTGTTGCTGTGCTTCAGGGCTGAGGAAAAGCTCTGCACAAAGTTCCTGGGAAGTGGCCTTCTGCATTCAAAAGTTCTGCAGCTACTGCTCATCATCCCATAGCTGCATAACGATGCGATCCCACCAGTCAGTGCCTGTTTCCAGGGACCAGAAACTGTGCTTCACCACTGTCAGCAGCAACTGGAAATTGTTTTGTTCTATGGCTTGCAGCAGGACTGCTTGCATGACATCACAATGTTCCACGTGGCGGCTCCTGTCTCGGCTCTGGAAATACTGCAGGATAAGGCACAAGGCGTTTGTAATGCTCACAAGAGTGCACAGCTGAGCAGGTTCCATGCTTCTCGGGCTATGGCATATGCATGGCTAAGCCAGGCTTTAAAAAAAAGGTGCGAGAAAGTATAGGTTGTTTGCCATTGATATCAGGGGAGGGAGGCAGGGAGGAAACTGCATCATGGGAGGCCGAAGCCATGTTCCCATTCCCCCCTGCAACAATGTTTTGGTCCCATGAGGCATTGCAAGCCCTTCCCAAAACCTCCTGCAGCTAGTTTCACTGTGGGAATAGCTACCCATGGTGCACTGCTCTGTGCACTGATGCAAGCGCTGCTACTGAGGATGCACTCCACCGACAAAATGAGCATGGTGTGGACACGCATGACCAACTTAATTACTTCGGCAGCTGGATGTGCAACTTACATTAAGTCAACTTAACTTTGTAGTGTAGACAAGCAAAGATTAAAATAGTCAGTTAATGAGTAGGGAAGAAAGTGTGTATGTGTATATATTAGGACTTGGTGAACCACTCTGAAGATCAAAAAAATAATTTTGGGTCAGTTCTTATTCCAAAGAACAATATTTTACACTGATAGCATCTTTCATTTTGAAGGATCCCCAAGTACTTCACTAATGAATACATATTACAACACTGAAATGCAGCCATTCCTGTGGTGGAAAACAGCAACAAGCACACTGCATGCTACTTACCAGAGGAGGAAAGGAAAGTTTTAGCCAGGGACACTGGTGAAAAAGCCCTCTGCTTATGAAAACTACCATAGGATCTAATGTCAATGCAAAGCAGACAAACAGTCTTCAGTCCATACATAAAGTGATAAAAAATGCAGTACAATTTTCTCATCCCACATACGAATGATTTTACAGCTGAGGCTCTGGATCTGGACTCAGGGGATCTGGATTCTTGTCCAAATCACAGTGTTATCTGTAAGATGGGGATCATCTCCCTGCCTCACAGAGATGTTATGAGGATAGAACCAATGTTTGAGACATTCAATAGATTCATTTAAAGCTAGAAGGGACCATTAGGTCATCTAGTCTGACCTCCTATATAACACAGGTCATAGAATTTCACCCAGTTACCCCTGCATTGCACCCAATGACTTGTCCAACACTGTAGCAATGTATGCCAAAGAAAAACCTATAAACAAGAAAAAATAATTTCTTCAGATAAAAACACAGCTTAGAATAATAATTTGTTACTCTGTAAAGTCTGAATGGGACTACTCATGTGTCCATTTGCAGGACTAGGGACCAAATTAGCCACCTGGGAAATGTGCAAGGGTTTATTTTTCAGGAATTACATTATATTGGTCAGATCCCCATTAAAATCAATGCTGCTAAAGTAATTTACACTAACTCGGGATCTGGCCCTTTGTATCTGAAATATAGTGTGGCCTTTTCTCTTTTGAACAAACAGTTACTGAGATTAAGAAACAATAGTATTTATTAATAAGGCTGCAATTTAGTCACAGAGGTCATGTAAGTCACAGAATCTGTGACTTCCAAAGACCTCTGTGACTTCAGCCAGTGCCAGCTGAGCGCTGCAGAGTCCCCTGCCACCTGCAGAGACAGGGAGCTGTGGGGTACCCCCGCTGCCTGCCCCTTGCAGCTCCTGGCCACCAAAGGGGACTCCCAGAGCTCCTGGCCACCCCAGGCAGCAGGGGGGACCCTTGCGGCTTGGAGCTGCCAGTGGAGGGAGCCCTTGGAGCTCCCCGCCTACCCACAGGTGCCTAGACTCCCCATTTTGTCATGCATATTTTAGAAAAAGTCAGGGACAGGCTTCTGTGAATTTTTCATTATTGCCCGTGACCTGTCCATGACTTTTGCTAAAAATATCCATGACAAAATCTTTGCCTTATTTATTAAATTATGCAGCTCTCATCTATACTTGGATATTAGCTCAAAAAAAAAAAAAAAGTACATGGAAGTTCATGGAAATCTTTTAAAAAGTTAACAGATGTTAAATTTAGATTGTAATTTAAGATTTAAACTCAATGTATTTAATCCTCTCAATAGCAATCGGATTTATGCTCTGTCTTGGAATTTTTTTTTTTTTATTAAATATGCTTATAATCTGGCTTTGGTTACAGGATATCACCCTGGCTAATGGTTCCTGAACGTCTGACTTCTGTTTTACTCACCAATCACCTTTACCAGTTTCACATAATTTCTCACATAACATTAGTTCAAGATTATATTTGCAGCAGATCTATCTTCATAAGAAGCAAAGAAATAATAAAACAAGTATTGTATTTTGTTAATGTCCCATATATAGAACTTCTCAGTTATCACAAATTATTTGTGAGACTCATGGATTTGTCAGTTCTTTCACCGGCTCATTGCCAATCAGACAGGGATCACTAAACTTCTTGCTGAAAGTGATATCAGCACTTTCCTTCTGCCACTCATGTTTGCAGTAAGAAGACAGGAGGGGAGAGAATGAGAGTGTGTGGGGGATGTTGGGCACCCTAAAGTTTTTGAAGAGGAAGTGGGGAATTATTGGTTTTGGATAAAGGAGATTAGAAGAAAATGTATATTACTGAACCACAAAGTCTGCTGCAGGAAGTGCTAGACAGGGAGGACCAAATCTTCACCTGTTGTATACTACCGCAGCTCCACTGAAGTCAATATAGCTATGCCAATTTACACTGCTGAGGATCTGACCAGGAAACTGGAGACAGAGCAGAATGAGAAAAGAAGAGTTTAAGAAACCAGGAGGAAAGTCAGGATCAAGAAAATAAAGAATACAAATCAAAAACGTCACCAGGGAATCAGAATGCAGAGTAATTAGCAGCAAGTCACTCTACTCCATATTTTACAATGTGACTGAGATGTCTACTGAAAAAATATGCAATTTCATAGGAAAAGATTATTACTCATTCTCATAAACCTCCTTCCCATCTTAAACACTTCTTAAATTCTATTTCCTACTGGTATCCATTTGAAAAACTGTTGATATAAAAGTGGTGGTTGAAAGTTGTCTATGAAAACTATTTTTCAATGGAAAGCTAGGGTTCTGATTAACTGAAATTTTCTGCTTTCCATGGGAAATTGACTGTCAAAGAAATGAGGACTGAAAACCAAAACATTTCAGTTCTGAAATGCCACCGTGGTAACCTCATGTAATTGTAGTTCAGGTGCCTCTTGTTCCTATTCTCTTCTATGGGCCAAACTCCCCAGCTGGAGTTCATCTCCCATGATGCACCACAGGCACATGGAAGCCATAGCGCACTGCCTCCACGCAGCAAAAAGGGAGACCGTGGTGTCTCATGAAATGTGTAGTCTGACCAGGGAGCCTGGCCTATAGAGGAGAAGTGGAGTGCAATGCACCTGAGCGACAACTCCCATGAGGCCCTGCAGCAACATTTCAGAGTCAACATATTTCAGTTTTTGTCCAAAAACTGGATTTTCCATGGAAACTACCCCATCTCTCAATTTATGACCAGCTATACTTTCATTCTAATTCAGTACAGGTTAGTCTGTGGCACTTGGGATCACCACCTGTATGAGTGACTACTCCACGAAGGCAATTTCATATGACAGATGCTTAAATGTGAGGTGTGCAGCAGAAGCCTTGAGAGAAAGGATGAAAGCCCTAGATGGCACAACACCCCCAGAAGTACATGCAGTGAGACAATTGAAGAGCAGGTGGCCAGGATTCCATACACAGAATGAAATACATTTACTGTGGGAGACAGCATGACCAGTTAAAGAAGTGCCCTATACATGGACAGCATTGCAAGGATTGTGGCAAGTTGAATCATTTTAGCAGTGTGCGCAAGAGCAGAAGCAGCTCTCAGAAAGATTCAGTACAAGAGATGGATGGCTCATCAGATAGCGATGATAACATTTGAGTCCAAGAGCCAATAAGGTTCAGGCTGTTGGGACAGGAAAGCAACAAGGGATAATACCAAACGCTATGCATTCCACAATGGTAACAGGGAAATGCCATGTGCAATTTCAGCTGATAGTGTAGCCTCCTATGGAGTGATTCCTCACTGTGAATTGTACTCAAACGCATCCATTACAAAGAGCAATCCCAATTGGATAATATACAATGAGAGCATAATGGAGTCTATAGGAAAATGTAACTTCAGAGTAACTAACCTGAAAAATAACAGATGTTTGTGGCGGTGGATGGTAAGTACCACAGACCCCTTTGGGGAATACGGCCATACAAGCTGTGGATCTGATCAGGGTGCAGCATCAGAATTTTATAATTGCAGTGTAAGAATCAAAAGGAGGCCCACCAATAATGGAGAAAATTTTAAAAGCATAGGGGATGTTTCCAAAGGCGATGGGTGCCTTGAAGGAAAGCTACAACTGGAAGTGGACCCCACAGTGGAGTTTGTGTGCTTACCATGAAGGAAAATTCCAGTGCAACTGTGTAATCCAGTATGCAAGGAGCTCTAAAGTTTGCAGAGGAAAGGTATCATAGCACCCTGTAGAAGCCAGTACAGGAGGAAGGAGCTTGTGGGTGGTAAAGAAGCCGTCTGGCAACCTGTCTAGTATGCTGACAACCCTTGCATTTGGTCACTACAGAGGGCTGTGCATGTCAATGGCCATAAGTTCAACACCTGGATGTCCCAGAGAAGAATCACCCAAGCACTGGAAGGACTGCCTATGGTTGAAATAATTGCAGGATGATATCCTCACTGTAGGTGAAGGGAGTAATGATATAGAAGCTGAACAAGACCACGGCAGGAAATGACAAGCTTTTTTCCAGCAACACAAGGACAAGAACATAACACTCATTCCAGAAAAAGGTGACTCAAACAGTGTGAGGTGACATATGTCAAACATTTGCTCACAGCGGAGGGAGTGAAAGCAGATTCCAACAAGATCAAGGCAGTCAAGAGACAGGCCAGTTCCAGTGGGTGTGAAAGGGATACAGCGGTTCATAGGAACCAGAAATTTGCTGCCTCAGTTCTGTCCACACCTGGCTGCAGTAGTGGAACCCATACAACAGCTCACAAGGCAGGATGTTGAATGGGACTGGGCAAGTTCCCAACATCAAGCATGACATGCTGATCAATAATATAAGATGCCTCTGTCCTGAAGTACTACCAGCCAGGAGAGTCACTGACACTCCAGCGTGATGCATTGGAGAAAGGATTGGGTGTAACTCGTCTGCAGGAGAGCCGATAGCTTGTGCCAGCAAAGCCCTGTCAGATACTGAACAGAGGTAACACCTAGATAGAAAAAGAGCTTCTGGCTGTTGTATTTGAAGTGGAGCAATGTCATCAGTTTACCAGTGGCCAACCAGTAATCATGCAATCAGACCACAAACCTGGAAAAACTATCATGGCAAAGCCCCTTCTTAGTGTTACAAAGAGATTGCCATATATATTGATGCACCTCCACCTGTAACAGGTAGAGATCAGATATTGTCCAGGACTACTAGTATTAGCGGAGACCCTGAGCATGGCATATATATCCAGCATCAGCAAGTTGGGGGAAGGGGATCAGGATACTGAATTCATTAACATGCTGCACTATGTCCCACTTTCAACAGGAAAGCTGATGGAAATCACAGGCTACAGAAAAGGACATCCAACTCCAGGCAGTCAAGAGAACAAGAACCTAGAAAATAAAATCCAAGTGCCAGTAAAAGCCAAACTATATTTTCAAATTAAAGATGAGCTGAGCATGAAAGATGGAATCATATTTCAAGGACAGAGCTGTTGTCCCTGCATCATTATGTAAGAATGTCATGCAAAAAATACATGCCTCACACATTGGCACCAATAGCTGTCTTAGACAAACTCAAGAGTGTGTTTACTGGCCAGGAATAAGTACACACCTTCACTCTGTGACTGAAGGGTATGACACCTTCTGGTTGTGTAATAACAGTCTTCCGAAAGAGACTGTCACCACGTGATCTGCCCACCTGACCAAGGGAAAAGCTAGGGCTTATTTACCTTTAATTTAAAGCAGTACTTCATTACAGTAGATTACTATCCAAATTTTTGGGAGGCCAAGTCCCTGCCAGATACAAGAAGAAAGTCTGTGATTGGTGAACTGAAGGCCCATTTTGTGAGATATGGTGTTCTGGACACTGAATTCATCCACAACATACCCCAATTTACCTCAGAAAAATTCAAGGAATTTGCTTGCAAACGGAAATTTGACCACCACAACTCCTCCTCAGCATACCTACAGAGTAATGGTAAGATGAAATCATCTGTGCAAACAGCAAAGAGACTGTTACACAAGGCTGTTTCTTATGGTTCAGACCCCTTCTTAGCATTTTTGGCACACAGGAATACTCCATCACAAGGGTGCCAAAACAGTCCAGTGCAGACACTGAAGAGGCAAAGGACCAAAATCCCGCTCTCAACAGGAGGAGATCTGTTGCAGCCAGAAGGACGGAGACACCACTGAGAGGAGATAGTCAACAATAATAGGAAACAGGTACTAGGGTTCAACCAGTCAGTCAAGGACCTACTGGCCCTGGAGGCAGGCACTCTTGTGAGGATCCAGCCATTAGAAACATACCAGAATGCATGGACTAAAGGAGTCATGAGGTGCAATCACACCCAGGTCAAAGGAGGTGACTACACATGAGGGACAAGTGATTTAGAGGAACAGGAGACACTTATGAGCCTGCAGACACAAGACGCTGAGAGAGCCTACAGAGATCATTGCATAATGGTGAGACAGAGAACCATCCAGAGGCCAACCCCACAGGCTGGGAGGGGACTTCACAGAGAGATAGTTTGCTAGACTCAGACAGGTGACCAGGAGTCAGAGATAGGTCACTCCTGATGTAGTTGTCTGTTGAGGAGACTAAACTATCTCAAAGACCATGGAATCAACTGAGTTTCTGGTAAAGATAAAACTCCAATTTGGCTATGTTTTAGCAACTTCTCGCTGAAGGGATGGGGGTCGGACTCTGGGCATCAGTTATGGACGGAGCAGTACACAAAGTTTAATAAAGTAACACTTGTTTAAGTTAACCTGCATTCAGCTTCCTTCTTTGCTAATGAAACAGAGGGTAGGAGAAAACAGCCAACCAATCAGCACAATACAGAGAAAGTCCAGTCAAAACTCTATAAGGTTCTCTGAATATCCAGAGATCCCTGCTTTGACTGCTTCTACTTTTACCTGCTGGGATCTTTGGAAGGTTTCTCTGCAGTTTTCCCTCAAGGCCACATAGCAGGGGGAGGGGAGGCACCACCAGGGTCCTAATGACCCCAGATTTTGGGAGGTTTCCCATGCACAGTTTTGGGTCCTGAGGGGTGCTGGGACAGGGGATGGATGATCCTGGTTGGGCCCATATTTCCCCTCCCAGTGCAGCAGTCCCTGCTTTGGCTACTTCTGCTCCAATCATCTTGTAATGAAGAGGTTTTTTTCCTAATTATATGTTTTGCAATGTGTTTCTGGATACTGCTATTTAACTTCTATTTTCCATGCTCTTATCACCAAACAAGATTTTTCTAAATTTAATTCAAGTTTCCATTGTAAGATTGTATTTGATCATGGCCAGTGCATCAGGACTACATTAAAAAGCTGGTAAGGCAAAAGGAATCAGTTATGAAATTGAAGGGAGGGGAACAGAAGACAAACAAAAGAACACATGGTCTCTGTCTCTTGCTCTCTCTCACTCACTGTCTCCCTCCTTACACTTCTTTGAATGCTCCAGTGTCAGCTTAACCCAGAATGTCAACCCTGAACTGGCATTTTGGCAATTACATCAGAGTAAAGTAATTGTACATTTTATTTATTTGTTCTTTAAACTTAGAAAATAACACGAGGCGCCTGTCTGAACACCCTAGGGGCCTCTGACAAACACTTAAAAATACAATCAATCATAGAAAAACAACAACCCTATAACACACTACTAAGTAACAAGGCAGCACAAAAATAAAAATAATACCCCCTTTTTCCTCTAATCACCCCACACATATCTACTTTTTCAACAGCCCCCTAAGACTATATGACTTGCAGTGCACCATGAAAGTCAGCTGACAAACTATTTCAAACTTAGGTGGAAATGCATTCTAAAGGAAAGGCAATCTCACAGAACACCCTGCCAGAAGTCCCCTCTCTTTTATACCAAGGAGAGCCATTTCAAGAGCCTCTGCTAAGTTCCAATATGGAAGTAAGTCACAAGAAGAAGGAAGCCACTTAGGATCTTCTCTCTCAGATATTTATAGCTTTATAAGTCAATACCAACATCCTAAAAATCAACCTAGAAACCTACAGGCAGACATTGCAGGTCATGCTCACAGTCAGACACTCCACTAATCAAGCTGGGTGCTGTATTCTGCACTACTCTTAATTTCCCAATGGGTTTTAAGGTGCAGCACCCAGTAGAGCACATTACAGAGCTCTAGCCTTGAGGCACAAAAGGCATGAATTAGGGCTTGTCTGCACATACTTTGTGTATGGATTTTAACTATATTGGTTTAGAATCCAATACAGTTAGATAAGTGCAATCTCTACTGTGGACTCAGTTATACCAGTACATTTTTATTTACATAATGGTGTTTATATTGGTGTAACTGTTCACAGAAGAGGTTGCACTGATCTAACTATATCAATTTCTAAATCATTATAGATGAAGTGGTGTGAAAACTGTGTGTAAACTAGACCTTAGAGTAATGAAGTTTATGTTGAAAAGATCATAACCTCCTAACCAGAGACAAATGATAAAAAGCAACTTTGGCTTCTGCTGAAGATGATCATCCAGTGACAACTGGGAATCCAACCAAACTCCCAGGCTGCAAACAAGAGAAAGTCATTTGTAGACACACCTTCAGTGTGTGATAGCTAATTTTGGCCATATCTTATGGCTGCTTTCCCAGACCAATCAACTCTGTCTCATCTGGACTGGGCTTCAGTTAACCAATTATCTTGCATGCCCCAGTCTCCACAAGACAGTGTAAAAGGCATTCATTCGCTTGGTCTGAGTCAGAAGAGACAGAAATATAGAAGTCAGAAGACACAAAAATGGGTGTCATGAGCACATTGAAGACACCCACAACCAATGCTTCTACATTAATTCTCTTAATGACCTCATATGCACATTGAGCAGGAGGACAAGATGAAACCAATCCTGCAGAACTCTCCATAAGAGACCCTTCAGGGCAGAAGAGTAATCGTCCAAGACCACCATCTAGGATCTCCTTAAGAAGTAAGAATGGAGCCACTCAAGAGCAAGATTACCAGCTCCTGCTGAGGTCCCAAATCAGTGAACACCGCCTATAGAAGGCAACTGATAAATCTAATACTATCAGCCTAGATACTTGATTTTCATCCCTCACTAGGAAGGGAGCATCCACCAATACTGCAAGAGCAGTTTCTGTTCCATACATATTTTGGTTCTCAGATTAACAATGGTAAAGGAAATCTTGCTACTGTGAGAGTTAGCTCATCACAACCTTCTGAATAATCTTTACTACAGGAATATAACAGACCAGATTGTCAGTATGAAGCAATTTATTGATCCTGGGATGCACCAGTGCCTTGAGCAAGTTCTTAAAGGAGATGTTGACAATCTCCACCACTGGCCTTTCCTAGCCAAGATAGACATGGATCAAGAACATAGTGAATAAAGTTAGGAATAAGCAATGTTAAAAAAGGCTTTAAACTTATTAACATAGGGGCTTCAAAAAAGAAAAAAGGATGGCTTGTGGGTAAGGCACCAGAATAGGACTAAGGAAATCTGGATTCAATTTCCAGCTCTGCCCCAGATTTCCTGTGTGACGGTGAGCAAGTCCCTCTATCTGTAGAACTGGGAAAATAATACTTCCCCACTTCACAGGATGGGGAGATAAAGTAATTAATGTTTCTAAGGTATACAGCAGTTTGAAACTAAAGAAGAAAAAGGGTGCGCTGCTATTGCAAATAGATCATGTATAAATGAGTAGGTCTAACTATTAATAAGTATTTGCTTTTTTTTAAGGCTCTACTTAGAATTACACTAGTTGTTTCCAAATGTTAACAGAATTTCTTGGAAAGAGCAGTGAGAGAGTCTTCTGTGCTCACAACTCAATCTGTTCATGCAGGGGCTGTGACCATGCCTTGCACAGGAAGAACAAGGGGATGGGAAGCTCTTCATACATTCTTCCTCCCATGAATCACTACAAAAGCCAGCTTCAATCTGGCCCTGCATATTTAGGGCACAATCCTGCTCCTGCTGAAGGCAAGAGCAAAAACTTCACACTGGAATCAGGCCTTACGCACAGCACAGTAAATCACATATTCACAAGACTGCACAACTACAGAATTTCTGCAGCCTTGGGTGCAAACTTTGGCATTTAATTTTTGATTTTGAGTACCATCTCCACTTTGGAGTCCTCAAAACCCTGTGGGTCAGTTCAGGTGACTAAATGTGTAATAGTGCCCCTATTTAGGGCTCAGTCCTGCATGTGCCAAAAGCCTCCCATGCTGACTGCTCTCAGTTTCCACTGAAGCCTATTTGGAGAGTATTCAACACTCTGTAGGAGTGGCCTTTTAGAGGCCTAGATATGAATACTGGGCTTCACTTCACATAAATCAGAATTAATGCCTATTTATCAAAATGAGAATGAGAAGATGCAAGACACACTGAAAGCCTGACAATTAATTTTGCCACTGTTTTAATTGAAACTTTGGGCCAGATATTGCAACTTCATCTGCAGAGATGTCTACACTCATACAGAGCTCCATGAAAATGGGCGGAAATTCAGTGGGGTTCTGCATGGGTGCAATTGCAGGATCAAGGCTTCGTCTGCTAAAATAATATACAAGAGAGCTCATGTAAGTTTCTAGACTTTCTCGGTAAACAGCTGTTTGTGTTACTATGTACACCACATTATTTCAATTGTAAGCATCAAGAATTCATCAAAAATCAGATTTTCTTATTTCAGCAAGATATTTAAAGCCTGAAAACCAGAGAAGTCCCTTTTCTGATGATAAATCTTGTGAAATTGTGAGACTGTTACATGCTTGGCTCATAAAAGATTAATATTTACTAACATGACATTAAGCATTTTTTAAAATTATCTACTAACTTATGAGTTACTTCTGTGAATTTGGATTTATATTTATGGTTCCTGAAAAGTCTCAATTTTTTTTTCCAGATTATCTTTTTTAATATCTGTATATTACTGTTTTTAAGGCCAAATATACATATTTATTCTCATGTTTATATTCTTGTGACTTCACATTTTAGCTTATTTTTTCCCTAGTTTCCTATCAATGTTTATTAGTACTTCACCCGGACACAATTTTCTGAAAATGTAGGTTAACAGGGCAGTAGCACATATGTAAATCAACATGGACAAGTCTAATCCTGCAACCTTTATGAACTACTGAATGGAACTAGGACTACTCATGTGAGGTGAAAGCCTGCTTATCATTATCATGGAAAAGGCTAGAAACTTTAGGACAAATTTTGCTGTTACACCCATATAATCCATTGAACCCATTGTGATTCCCTCTGATAACTGATTATAGTAAAAAATGGCACCACCTCATTCAAAAGATATGCTCCCTGATTGTAATTAAAGCTATGTCTGCTTACTTTAATAAAAATCTTATTTCTGTTCCTATCTTTTACTGTTGTAAGCATTGCAGAGATAATGCAACTATGAAGGAAAGAGTTGAATTCTATGCCTTCTCACACATCAATAATAGAGCTGGTCAGAGAAACTCTGACAAAAAACCATATTCCATCAGAATATGTGGTTCCATCTAAATCTAAACACTTTGTGAAATCAAGTGATTTCACAGGAATTTTGTTTTGAAAGAAAGTCAGAAAAAAATTCTGACAACATCAAACATCAGGGTTTTGACATTTTTGGAACCAAGTATTTTTAAAACATCAAAATGAAACACAAAACAAAAAAGTTCTGAATTTTCCTTGTGGAGAATTTCTAAAATTTACTATTTTCATTCCAGTTCAGAATGAAGACAAATTTCAAAACCTTTGCGAAACAGAATGTCTGTCCTACACATAGCAGTAATCGGCAATTGGTTATTAAATCAGTCACGTCTATGTAAACCCACTTAAGATAACTGGGATGCACAGGTGTCATGGGGGCATAATCAGAAGAGAGCAGGATGTAACAGAGAGCAGATTTTATCCTGTGGGATGTTTAGCAGTGGTTTTATGCAAAAAGGAAAGAATTCAGGTTTGTTTTTAGAATCGCAGGTAGCGTATATATAGTTTCAGCTTTTGACGTCATCCTGAGGTCAAAGCATGGTGCTGTAACACGAGGAGTCTGAACTTAAAGGAGGAAAGAAAACAAAATATGGAAAGCCTAAGGTTCTCATCCTGCCATTACCTCCACATGGGCAGACTCCCACTGACATGCAAGGCTCATGCAGGCTCAGGAGTCTGCTTACACGGACACTAATCCACCTCCACTGTGGTAGCATGAACAGGTCTAATCAATCAATCGTGTCCAGGCCCTCCATGATGAGAAATAAGAGTTATAGCTAAGGAAACTAATTTTCTCTTTAACCAGTCTTCCGTGGTTTACTGTTTATCATCTCCCACCTGAATATGCAATTCCAAACACAGATTTTCAAAAATTCCTGGGAAATATATTGTAAGCAGGGTCTGATTGAGTTCTCCCCTGACATTAAGTGATGAACTGAGGGAAGAGACTTTAGGAGCACACTATTTGCATGGACACACCTACTCTGCTGAGACGTTCAGCAGACAGAGCTGCATTGCCAAAGTGATCAATTTTGGCTGGTTTTGGGTTACAATTTATTTTAGTAACTCTTTCCTTAACCTGTGTATTAGATCATTTTAACAATAGCTTTAATAAAAATGCTTGAAATTGAATGCATGGACAATGAAATTTGTTATCCCTATTGTAGGAGTAAAGGGCAGCAGAACTGAAGCCCTCATTGAGGGGGTCACCCTAAAGTGAACCACATTCGCTAAGCCGGGGGTAGAAATGCCAAATCCAGTGAAGATGAGAGCAGGTAGGGACAGGTGTTTGTACCTGATAGTGTGATTCTGCCTAACAAGACCTAGATACCATTTGACTTTCCTGTATCCCATGTTTAAAGACAAAGCTGACTGAACTCATTTGAGAGTCCTTGTTTCTGTTCAGTGATTATCAGAGCTGAAACTGTTGATAAGCAGATCTAGGGGCTAAGACTTAGACCTACCATGGGGACAGTGTAGCATTGCAGTGAAAGACAATGAAGAGACAAAAAGAAAAGGAGTACTTGTGGCACCTTAGAGACTAACAGATTTATCTGAGCATAAGCTTTCGTGAGCTACAGCTCACTTCATCCTTACCTGATCGCTCTCTTTACAGTGTGTATGGTAACACCCATTGTTTCATGTCCTCTGTGTATATAAATCTCCCCACTGTATTTTCCACTGAATGCATCTGATGAAGTGAGCTGTAGCTCACGAAAGCTTATGCTCAAATAAATTTGTTAGTCTCTAAGGTGCCACAAATACACCTTTTCTTTTTGCGGATACAGACTAACACGGCTGCTACTCTGAAATGAAGAGACAGTTTTTCTGCTACCCAGAGATATCACTAAGAGCTGGGTTAACTGGTGCAACCTCAGAAGTGGCATCACAGAAGTGCAGTGAGAAAAGCAGCAACAGCTGAGATAACAGCACTAGCGAGCATCCTGTGGTGGAATCAGTGTTGAGTGGCGACAGAGATAAGAGCTGCAATGAGCTACTTGCAGAGACAATGGCAGTAAAGGTGGCATAGCTTGACCCCGCCTGGGTTCATCTACTACCTCAGAGAACCCACCTCTGAACTCTGGGTCTTTGCTGACCGGGGGGACAACCACTGTGAGTGGGGTGCGCAGAGGGGACAGGGAGTGGTACATTAAAGGAACATTCATCAGATTTTCACACTGCAAGGTCAGAAAGTGAGGCAAAGGACATTGCCAAACGTATTGTGGGGTGGGTGTTTGCTTATGGTTACATGCTTCTGTACTGTGGTTATAGTGTTTTCCCAATTAATGCTTGGTTCCCTTTCAGTAATCAGTGCTTGTGAGTGGGGAAATATTGCCTCTTAGAGGTGGACAGGGGTGGTGTATAGTTTTCCCAGATCACTGGGTGGGGGCTTGAGCTGTTTTGCATTGTTAAGAGGAACCCCTAGATATTGAACCTGGCCCTTGCTGCTGCTGATTCCACCTGGCAGGAAGGTTATATATATTAAAAAAACTTCCGAGGACCCTAATCATAGGGCTCTACGGCAAAGTAATCCAGAGATGATTTAGGACCAGACTGAGCTCTAGCCCTACATGAAGCCTCTCTCCCTTGTGTCATTGCACAGGAGCAGAGGTGGATTTACAGTGAAACAGAGGGTGCCCTGGCATGGGGCCCCCCAATGACAGGGGCCCCTGGGCCAGGCAGCTGCGGGGGCAGAAGCTTGGTCCTGCCAGCTCCTGGGGCTCCTGCTGCAGGCTCCGCCCCCACCAGCAGCCAACCTCTCCCCTCCCCCGCCTCTTCTCCACCTCCTCCCCCGAGCGTGCCGCATTCCCACCCCTTCCCCTTCCCTCCAGTGCTTCCCCCACTGCCGAACAGCTGTTTGCCAGTGCTCAGGTTGCTCTGGGAGGGAAAGGCGGAGCCGCAGGGCGCTCAGGGGAGGAGGCAGAGAAGAGGCGGGGGCGGGGCCTTGGGGAAGGAGGTGGAATCGGGGCAGGGCGGAGCAGAGGTGGGACCCCAGACTCTCCCTGCACATACCTCCCCCCCAGCCCCCTGCCATGAGCCGCTCAAGGCAGGAGACTGGGAGCACCCCAGGACCCCAGCCCACACCTCCAGTCCCCTGTCCTGACTCCTGCACACCCCTGCCCTCCCTGACTCCTGCACCCCCACCCTGAGCACCAAACGGGAGCTCCTGCACCCCCCACATTCCCACCTACACCCCACGCACCAAATGGGAGCTGCCCCAGGTAAGCGTTCCACACCCCAACCTCCTGGCCCAACCCTGAGCCCCCTCCCTCATTCTAGCTCCTGGCCAGGCCCTACATGCCAACCCCCAGCTCACTCCTGCACCCTAACTCTCTCCCAGACCTTGCACCCTCAGCCCTGAGTCCTGCACCCCCCTCACACCCACCCAGCCCCCTGACCCCTGCACCCCCTCATACATCCCCAGCCTTGACTCCTGCATCCCCTCAAACATCCCCAGCCACCTGCCCTTCCTGAGTCCTGCACCCCCCACATCCCCAGCCCCCTGCCCACCCTACGCGCGCACACACACACACACATCCCCATCTTCATCCCTCACACCAAACGGGAGCTGCCCCAGGTAAGCACTCCACACCCCAACCTCCTGTCCCAGCCCTGAGCCCCCTCCTGCACCATAAGTCCTAGCCAGACCCTGCACCCCAATGCTTTTTTACATTTTTTTTTAATAAAGCACTCTTATCCAAAGCGCTTTACAATCGTTAGCTAATGGTACAAACAATATTTGGAAAGACCATTACGTGGTCCGCCGAGACCCTCAGCAATTTTCAAGTGGTCTGTGGAAAAATAAGTTAGACTACAAAAACAATCAGGGTACCTCACTTTATTTTCATTTACTTCCTATTACTTATAGGAGGAGGATGAAGAAAAAAAGAATGAAAAACAGGGGGAAGGGGAGGAAATAAGAGAGAATGTTCTTTTTCTTGGCTGAGTCCCAAGGAGGGACCCCAAAAATGAAGCTGAGCACAGGGCCCCAGGAACTCTCTGCCACTGTACAGGAGCTGGGCCCAACAAGAGTCCAGGATAGCATCTCCAGTTACTATAATCATGATTTGAGTTATGTAAACATAATTATCAGGTTACACACCCAGTTGTATCAATTAGCTAATAAGTTAATATTAATGAAAACTCCATACAAATACATACACATATAGCTCAGGGATGGGAGGGATGTTGCCATTTCCCTGCCTCTGATAGGGTTCATCCACTCTCAACATTGTTAAACAATACCTACCAGAGGAATCTCATCTCTGGAATGCTCTAAAATGACACCTGAAGAGTAATTTTTTGACTTTGCAATCCAGATTGCAGCAGGAGTCAGGTATTTTAAAAAAATACCTAGGAGAAGATACTTTCCTTACAAGCTCTTTATCCCTTTCATCATCCTTTTCAAATTACACCCACTGAACACTTTGCTGTACTATCAACATATTAAGTATATTTTTCAGGAACAAAATATAAATCTTTCCAGTGAAGTAAACATAATATAAACTCATTTGCCAAGTGCTTTTGTCTCCTCCCTGACTTATGATTGAGCTTTTTTTTAAATGAAAAAAATAAATGAGATTTTCTATTTCCTCACCCTCCTCTCTCAAGCCCATGTACCTGTGTGATTTATCATGGACTGAGAGGCAACACTGAAGACAAAGACTAAATCAGACTCCATACCTAACTGTGAAAGAACCTTGTTGAAATATGAGGAGCTGATCTCTATATAAATATTAGTTATTACATTGTTTTCCCAATTTTGAACCCATATCAGATGTAATTACATAGGGCAGTTATTTTATCTGGGAGTGGAGTTACACAATCAGGTTGGACTATGTTACAATGAATCACCTCCATTTTGGCCCTAACACACTTTTCTACCCTTAACATGCACACATACCTGCTTCAGAGACACATCATGCCTTAGGTTGGATAGGAACCAAAAAGGCTCAGAGCAAAAAGAGTCCAGCATGTGGAACAGGCACTGCTACACAGTGAAACCTGCTTACTCATTGATAGCAGCCTGTGTGTACAGTGCTCTAGGCTAGGGGATACTTAAAGAGTAGTCATGTCACCAAACAGGATTGAGCCCATAATGTCTGATTCACTGGAGACAGGGAGATTACTTACTCCATAAGTAAATACTTCCAAGCTTCCTTGGCACAATGAACTGAGTGTACAAAAGTCATCACTTTTGCTTACAGAAGTTATTTATAAAAGCAGGTGAAAAACTTTATCTGGCTTTGTAATGAAATTATCCCATTAAACCACAGACACTATAGGCCTGTGCCTAGGGGCCCAGCTCCTGGTGACTACATCACAGAGAGTCTTCATTATTGAAAAAGTAAGTTTCTAACTTCATGATTGTAAAGCAAAGTATGTAAAGAAGACATGAACTGGGCATAAGTGATGTAGTGACACCTGCCTGAGGACTTGTCTTCACTGCACTGTGATCCACATTTGGGTTAACTTCTCTCAAATTAGCCTAGCTTAAAGAAGAGCAGTCACACTGCAATACAAGACTCAAGCTGCACAGAGTGACTGTATTAACAGCACAGAGTAGTTGAGTCCCCCCATATTACTAGCTCAAACAGCAGCAGCACTTAGGCATCACTTTACTCCATACTCTCTGATGGGCCACAGCGAGCTCAAAGCACTTCTGAGCTAGAGATTTTGTGTGTGCGCATAGGAGTCAGGTTAGGTACAACACAAATACTAACACTGCAGACCACCAGTGGAACAATTGCTCTGAGGGATGTACAGTACACTCAGTATCTGTATGGGGAAATAATTGCAAGACCATGGGTATGTCCGTGTGATGTTTTTGCCAGGGACAGAACAGGAATGGAGTCTTAGAACTTAGTACGTAATCTAGCTAGATATGTGTTAGATTCTGTTTGTTTAAATGGCTGAGAAAATAAGCTGTGCTGAATGGAATGGATATTCCTGTTTTTGTGTCCTTCTGTAACTTAAGGTTTTGCTTAGAGGGATTCTCTATGTTTTGAATCTAATTACCCTGTAAGGTATTTACCATCCTGATTTTACAGAGGTGATTCTTTTTTACTTTTTCTTCTATTAAAATTCTTCTTTTAAGAAACTGAATGCTTTTTTCATTGTTCTTAAGATTCAAGGGTTTGGGTCTGTGGTCACCTATGCAAATTGGTGACGATTTTTATCAAACCTTCCCCAGAAAAAAGGGGGTAAGATTTGGGAGGATTTTGGGGGGAAAGATGTTTCGAAACGAACTCTTTCCTAATAATAATAATAATACCAGTGTTAGACAGCGAAAGTCCAAGGGCAAAGGGTAAAATAGTTTGTACCTTGGGGAAGTTTTAACCTAAGCTGGTAAAAGTAAGCTTAGGAGGTTTTCATGCAGGTCCCCACATCTGTACCCTAGCGTTCAGAGTGGGGAAGGAACCTTGACAACAGTGTTAGACACTAACACAAGATCCTGCTGCCCAAGAATCAGCAAGTAAAACAGACTAGATCAGTTTCAGTGTCCCAGATGAATAAAATATAAAGATCAATTTTTAAAAATCATCATAATAGATATGTAAAAGTCTTACCATATCACCAACTCCATTCCTGTTCTTTCCATTTTAATATCAGGGTGTTGTTAATTATATTGACAAGAATTTTCTTAAATATAATTTTCACCTGAAAGTATGATCCAGGACCCTAACCTGCAAAACACTTATGTAGACGTTTAACTTTACTCACTTGGGTCCTGATCCTGCAAAGAGTTACAATCATGCTTAAACTTTATGTACTGTAGTGCCACTGACTTCAATTTTGTGTTTTAATTGAAACATTCTCTTGCTGTGTTTATTTCAATGGACTGCACACGGTGCACAAATTTAAGCACGTTTTAGTCTTCACAGAATTAGGATCTTGAGTAGTCCCATCTATAAAACTGGTCATGTGAGTAAATTTGCATACCTGCATAAGTATTTGCAAGATAAGGTTCTAAAACACAGAAGGCTGGATCCTGAAGCATTGAAGTCAACAGAAGTTTTGCAATAGATTAGTGGGAGCAGGACTGGGCTATGACCCCACTATAAAACGTGGGATCTCTCTACTGACTTCCATTTATACTAGTTTAAGTGAGGATAAACAGTTCCAGATAATTCAATGCAGACTGTGCAATACAAACATTTCCTAAACAGCTACTGGTTAGGAGCTACCTTCCTGTGTGGTCTCTTAAAAAGTTTTTTTTCTTGCCTTAATTTGAGGACAATAATTAACCAGTATACATGCTCTTATTCTGGGAAATGTGAATATTTCTCGACAGGGTGAGATTATTATAAATTGTAACACCTCAGAAATCCTGTGTGTAACCCTTACCATCCCAAGTATGTAGGGATGTGATAATTATAAAGGTGGAAGGTAGTAAGACATAAAGGCTTGATTTTTCAGAAGTGCTGAACCCCCCATGAAGTCAATGGGAACTGAAGGTGCTCAGCACCTCTGAATACCAGGCCGGAGGTAGCTCCTGCCCCGGACAGGAGCAGATCACAGCCAATGGATTAAAACAGCATTTTAATCTGAAATGCTACTTCGTGCCCCAAGATATTTTTGAAGCATCAGCTGCCTGCTACCGAAGGTTTCCCCGTGGGTGGCCGGAGTAGCCCCAGGACCGCTACTGTTCACCCAGCTCCCGGCCCGGGGCCATGTCAGCAGCCCGGGGAGGACAGAGCGACACCTGCGGCTCCCTCCTGCCCCAGTGCAGCGAGGGGCCGGGCTGGGGGCCCGGGGTTGTGGCCGACAGCGCCCAGCGGGGAGGGGAGCTGGGCAGGTGCAGAAGGCGGCGGCCGTTGGGAGGTGACTCCCCCGGCACCTGAGGGGGACCCCGGCGCGAGGGCGGCGGTTGGCAGCCCCGAGGGCTCGCGCCCCGGCGGCTCTCACCTCCGCTCCTGCTCCAGGCGGTGAAGCAGACAAAGGAGAAGGCGGCGCTGAGGCACAGAAATGTCACGATGCTGCCGGGCTTGAGCCTCATCTCCCCGCATGCCCCAGCAGCAGCAGCAGCCGCCTCTCCTCCAGCGACCCTGCGCCCGCGCTGGCCCCACGGCTCCCAGCGCTCCCCCGACCGCCCGCGGAGGCTCGGCCGCCCGCGGCCACGCCCGCCCCGGCAAGTCCGCCCTCCTTGAACTCGCCCCGTCGGCGGCGCCCACCTGGCAGGGCACGGCCGCCCCCGCCCTCTAGCGCGCTCCCCCTGGCGGCGCTGCTGCGGCAGCCGCTCCGCTCCACGCTTCCTCCAGCCCCTCGCCTCTCCCGGGAGCCCCCAGCCGCGCCCTGTTCTGCTCCGAGGGGCTCGGGGGCCGGCGTGGGACAGCGCTCCTCCCCTCCCCGCCCCCCTGCAGCTAGCAAGGCTGCAATTCCACCTCCCGCCCTGCCCCATGGCCAGGCACACACTAGCGGCCCTGGCTTCCCAGTGCTATGCCGGGTCACCAGACGTGCTGCCGCCTCCCCGGCTGCGCTTCTCCAACTCGGGAGCGCAAGAGGCCGCGGAGCCGGTCAGCGCTGTCCTGGAGGAGGAAGCGTACAGTCAGCCCGCGAGATCAGCGTGGGCTCCCCCGCGCCTGGTCCCTATTTACTGCATCGGAGAGCTGTATTCTTCCGTGCGAACCAGGATCTCCCTCACACCACAAAAGGGACAGGTGTCAGGGATAGGAATGAACCACGCCACGTACACAACCATGCTCACGGCTCCCAAAGGAGACAAAATAATATCTTTTATTGGCCCAACTGCTGTTGGTGAGAGAGACAAGCTTTCCAGCTACACACAGCTCTTCTTCAAGTAGCTGGAAAGCTTGTCTCTCTCACCAATAGAAGTTGGGCCAATAAAAGATACCTTGTCTCTCTAATATCTCTCTAATATCTAACCCTGGAGTTGACAGGGCTATAACACCACTGCATATAAACTCCCAAAGAGGCAAATATTGGACAAGTACTAACCTGACTATTCACTCAACTGCAGAAACCCTGTAATCTTCCCCAAGCTCTGCTGACAAATTCCTGGGACTTGAACCCCATCCTAGCTGCAGAAACTCTCTCCACAATCTCCCACTGACACAAGTGCCTGGTCCAAATCTCTTCCCCACTACAGAAACCTTCATGACTTGAAGGAGTACTTTTGGCACCTTAGAGACTAACCAATTTATTTGAGCATAATCATGAAAGCTTATGCTCAAATAAATTGGTTAGTCTCTAAGGTGCCACAAGTACTCCTTTTCTTTTTGCGAATACAGACTAACAAGGCTGCTACTCTGAAACCTTCATGACCTGGTACATTTATTTAAATGTGTGCTGTTTGCCACACAAGTCAAAATACCATAATTGTGTATCCAGCCCTCTACAAACACATAGAAAATATCAATACCGCTATTGTATTTGGATTTGAATGAACAATCCTTATTTCATGTTAAAAATATGCTTACCACTGTTCCATAAGTGCACCAGAACTCTAACGTTCTCTCTTTTTTTTTTTTAAAAAAAAAGGAAAATTAGGTACACAAAACTGGGTTAATGTAATTAGAATTTAAAGGTCTAGACACATCAGTGACATTTCTCCCCATCTAACTCAGTTCTCTTATAACATATGCATAAATATTAAGATATACGTTTACCTCTATCCATATGCGCAAACCCTTCTGTCATTGTACAGTACCTAGCACACAAACACATAAGAGAACTGCCCAAAATCTTTATCTATATGTACTTATAATACGGCCAAGTTACAGTGGCAATGGGAACCTTAAATTTGGAGCTTCGCAGTTTTCACTGAGACCTTAAATTTTAATTGAACCATATTAGTTTAAGTCTAATTTATATAGTGAGAAAGGCCCCTCCTAATCTTCCTTTACACCTTAACAATGGGTGATCTTACCCCTCACATGGCTTTGACAACTCTATTTTCACCAGTTACTCACAAATCTCTCTCTCCACTCTGGATCAGTCTTCCGCAGTCCAATCCCAGATCTTTGCCTGTCTTTCTTACCAGAGGTGGATTTACAATGAAACACACAGTGCCCTGGCACGGGGCCCCCCAACTACAGGGGGCCCAAGGGCTAGGGAGCCCAGCACCATCCAGCACCCACTGCGGGGGGACCATGATGGGGCAGAAGCTTTGGGGGAGAGCAGGGAGGGAGCCGTTTAAGAGCTGTGCTGGAGGCACAGTGTGCGGTGCATTCTCCCAGCTGGTGAGCTGGGCTCCTGCTGCCTCCCAGGGCTTCTGCTGCTGGCTCGTGCTGGCGGCCAGGTGAGGCAGACAGGTGAGGGGCCAGCTGGGGGCATGCTGTAGGGGAAGCGGGTGCACTCCCCTGGTGGGGCGTCCGTCTGCACCTGTCCTGCTGCCCTGCTCCTCTGGACGCCAGGCAGTGCAGGTGCAGTCCCTGGCATGCACTGCTGCTGGCAGCTTCTGGAAAAAGGCCAGGGGAAGGGAGCGTGTCTCAGCTCTCACATGCTGCTGCCACCACAGCTCCCTTTGGCAGCGAACAGGAGCAGCAGTGGGGCAGGGACAGGTCCACCAGCCAGCCAGGTAAGGTAACCCAGCGGCCACGACTGGGACTGCCCCAGCATTGAGCCCTTCCGCCCTGTGCACTTCCCCCTACACACACACACATACCCCCCAGCCACCTGCCCTTACTCCTGCACCCCACACACCCAGCCTCACCCACATCCCCTACCCTGACTCCTGCAGCCCCTCATTCCCACCCCCACCCTGAGCATCAAGCAGGAGCTTCTGCATGCCCCCCATCCCCACCTGCACCCCTAGCACCAAACAGAAGCTGCCCCAGGTAAGTGCCCCACACCCCAACCCTCTGCCCCAGCCCTGAGCCCCCTTCCACACCCTAACTCCTGGCCAGACCCTGCACCCCAACCTGCTCCTGCACCCTAACTCTCTCCCAGGCCCCACACCCCAACCCTGAGCCCTCTTCCACATTTTAACTCCTGGCCAGACCCTGCACCCTAACTCCAACCCCACTCCTGCACCCTAACTCCCTCCCAGACCCCACATCCCAACACTGAGCCTCCTCCCACATTCTAACTCCTGGCCAGACCCCGCACCCAATGTTTTTTTATGTTTTGTTTTGTTTGTTTTTTTATAAAGTGCGCTTATCCAAAGCACTTTACAATAGTTAGCTAACAGTACAAACAATATTTGGAAAGATCATTAAGTGGTCCACTGAGACCCTTAGAAATTTTCAAGTGGTCTGTGGAAAAATAAGTTAGACTACAAAAACAATCAAGGTACCTCACTTTATTTTCATTTACTTTCTATTACTTATAATAGGAGGAAGATGAAGAAAAAAAGAATGAAAAACAGAGATGGGGGAGATAAGAGAGAATGTTCTTTTTCTTGGCTGCAGGGTGGGGTAGCAAAAATGAAGCTGAGCACAGGGCCCCACTCACTCTAAATCCGCCACTGTTTCTTACATTTCTATTTGAATGACAGGCAACAAACTCAGTATAGCAAAAAGTGAGCTCCTGATTATCTGTCCCCTGCCAAGGTATCCCCTTTCACTCTTTTACTTTGTCATTGTGGGCCACACGAACATCCCCCTAGTTAATCAGGCCTATAACCTGTGTCTTATTGACTCTGCCCTCTCATTAGATCAACATCCCAGGCTGTGTCTATATCTTCCTGCTTCTTCCTACACAAGATTTCAATGAAGCCTTTTGCCTCTAATTGCAACACCAAAACTTTCCTCCAGGCCATTTCACACTGTGACTACTAGTACAATCTTGTCCTGTTCAGGTCTATTTGGTTGGTAAGATAATTTATGTGTCCTGTTCTTACAACATCCTCCTCCTCAACAACCCTGCTTTGAGTCCTTCCCCTCTTATTTCACCATATCAAATACAAACTTCTCAAGTGCGAGCCACAAAGGTACTACTGCAATCCACAAAACTCCCACTTGGCTGCCACCTAACCCTGTAGGAACCTAAATTCACTCGGTGCCTACATTTCTGCAGTAAAAGTTCCCTAGGTACCTATGTTTCGGCCTCTGACCATGTGCACTGCTGCTTCCCTCTAGGCACCTAGACACTTATCTCCCACCCCAAGCCCCAAAGCAATTTACAAACTAGGGAAGACAGGCATTTGGCTGCTTAACTCACCTGCAAGGGACTGATCCAGTAGGTGTGCTCAGAGGCCAGGTCAGGCCCCTGAAGCAAGCTTACACAAACCAGCTGGGGAAGGGTGGAAGAAGGATCAGGTCCTCCCTTATAAAACTAGCCTAGGAGCTAGGGTACTTCACTTAGGATGTGGTAGACATCCCCCACCCCGATTCAAGGCCCTCCTCCTGAGGGAGAGAAGGGATTTGTACAGGGATTGGCCACCTCTCGGGCAATTGCTCTACCCATTAGGCTACAGAGTGATTCTAACACTTTCAGTTGCCCAACTAATATTTATTAGATAATTTAATTAAAGTGGAACAATTTCAATATGACAGACTAAGGGAGACCCACATCAGAATATTCCATAGCCTAGTGGTTACAGCACCTACCTGAGAAGTGGCTGATCTCTGTTCCTATCTGTTCTTCCCCTCAGTTGGAGGGATGACTTGAACTGGGGGTCTCCTACATCCTGGCTGAGTACCCTAGCCACTTGGCCAAAGATTATAAGGGAGGGCTGCCGCTTCCTATCAGCCTCTTTTGATTTTGGCCCCACAGACCATGTAGGCAACCAAATGCCTATCTTCGTCTCGTTTACAGATCACAAACCGAATTATGTGCTCCCCGCAACTTGGATTTAGGTGCCTATTTCTGAGATGGGCAAGGCTTAGCACACACCCCCTTCCTCAGCATGTCCCATTGGATAGCTTAGATCAGTGGTTCTCAAAGCTGGTCCGCCGCTTGTTCAGGGAAAGCCCCTGGTGCGCCGGACCAGTTTGTTTACCTGCCGCATCTGCAGGTTCAGCCGATCGCGGCTCTCACTGGCCACGGTTTGCCGCTCCAGGCCAATGGGGGCTGCGGGAAGGGCGGCCAGCACGTCCCTTGGCCCGCGCCGCTTCCCACAGCCCCCATTGTCCTGAAGCAGTGAACCGCAGCCAGTGGGAGCCGTGAACGGCGGAACCTGAGGACATGGCAGGTAAACAAACCAGTCCAGCCCGCCAGGGGCTTTCCCTGAACAAGCAGCAGACCGGCTTTGAGAACCGCTGGCTTAGACAGCTTCCCACCTAGCATGCTAGCTTTGTGGATCACAATCTCAGGCTCCTATCTCTCCCCATTCATTGTATAGGAGCCTTGGCACCTAACTCAGGCTTTGAAGATCACAATGGTGTTCCTGCGATTTTCTAGGCACTGAAAAGTTAGGTATTGTGATGCTTGGCATTGCAATGCTGAGGTCCCGGTCCCTTTGTGGATCCCAGTCCTAGTCCTCACCTTTAAGGCTTTCACAGTTTACTTCCTACTCTATCTGCTCCACAATCTTATTTTGTCAATTCTCTCTTTGCACCCAGGGCCGGCTCCAGCTCTTTTGCTGCCCCAAGCGGCAAAGAAAAAAAAAAAAAACAAGCCTGGTTGAGCTGCCACCGAAGTGCTGCTAAAGAGGATGAGAGGGACTGCAGGGCTCACCGCCGAATTGCCATGGAAGACCTGGATGTTATTGGCTGCCCCAGGCACCTCCTTTCTTCGCTGGTGCCTGGAGCCGGCCCTGTTTGCACCACCAACAAAGCAAGCATCCATGACCTATTTGTCAGCTTTCCCTCGAGCATCTTCTTGCTCTCTCCCATGTTCCTCAGGTGTAGGATGCTACCCTAAAAAAATAAAAAGTGATAAAATCCATAAAGCTATTTCAACCATGATACTTATGGAACACTACTAGCTGATAATGGCTAGGAAAGCATTAAGCCAATCTCCTTATTTATCTCAGTTAAGCAAACAACATAACCCTCTATAGCTATAAATAGAGCATACAGCTAATTTATGCAAAACATACTTGTATCACTATTACCCCATATTTCCCTTATCTCCTCCATTTGGTTGGTTATCCACTGATTCCATTTCATATTAAATTAAGATTAGATTCCCTTGGGGACAGGAATTCTGTTTTAGTATATGTCTGTACAGAACGTGGCATACTGCGGCCCTGATTTGGTTGAAGCCTCTGTGAGCTGCTGCTACTACTCATACTAATAAAATGTTATGACTTCTAAAAATAAGCTAGTTTATCTGAGGCACTCACAAGTTATATGCTGCTTCTCATCTTCTATTGGTGCAACCTTCCTTTGAGCTTTTAGAAGTGTAATAATAAAATGATTATTAAGAGAAGTAAATTATATATGTTGATTATTATTCATTAATACCCATGGGTGTGATAAACATCTTACAGCAACATATGTATGCAGCCTCTTTGATGCAGAGTTTGTACCCTAGTTTCCAACATGAACTATTATAGGAGGACAAATGAAGCTAAGGAAATAGGAGAAATACCCAGTTACAGTGACAATATTACATGAGGACTTGGAATTGAAATGTACACATCACAAAGTTTAGTTACTCCCATTTAATTTAACATTTAAATAGCATTTTTCATATTCCATGCCTTGAGCAGACACCTTTCTTAGCTTGCTCTCAAACAGTCCACATACAACACAGAATCCCCAGAACCCTATTCCTGGGATCTGTTTTTTATTAATAGTAAAATAATATAAAGTTTAGTTCAAAACTTCACCCTAAGATTATCTATTCCTGAATTACTCCTACCTGACTGCTCAGTTCAAACCAGGGCTTAAATTCTCATAGCATATTTCCTGAAGTTCCCCACACCCTTAGGGTGACCAGATGTCCCAATTTTATATAGTCCCAATATTTGGGGCTTTTTAAAATATGGTTACCCCTCACCCCCCCATCCCGATTTTTCACACTTGCTATCTGGTCACCCTCCACACCCTCTCCATTCAAGGCTCCGGGCTTCAGGTGCAAGGCAGGGTTCTTGGGGCTCCAGCCCTGCAAGGTAGGGGTAGGGGTGGGTGTGTGTGTGTGTGTGTGTCCACCAATGCACTAGGGCTCAAGCCCAATGGGATGCGCCAGGGATAACTGTGGACCCCCTGAAATTGGCTCTCTGAACCCCTATTCCTGGGATCTGGTTTTTATTAATAGTAAAATAATATAAAGTTTAGTTCAAACTTCTCCTTAAGATTATCTATTTCTGAATCACTCCTACCTGACTGCTCAGTGATTAGAGCACACTCTTGAGAGATGCGGAAGACTTCTGCAAACAAAGGGGAGAATTGAACCTGGGTCACCAAGTATGTGTTCTAACAAAAGCACTAGATTAGAAGTTATAAGGTGAGCACTCCTGGATTTTGAATGGGGTTTGATCCAGTGAATGGGCTCTGAGCACACCTACAGGCTCAAGCCTCACAGGCAAGATAGGCACTCCTCAACCTATCTTTTCCTGGTTTGGGAATCATGCTGGGGGTTAGGCAAGAGATAGGCATCCAGTGCATGCATATGCCCACAGGCAGAAATTTAGGGCTTTTCTACATGGCGTCAGGAAAGTGCTCCTGCCGCCTGCAAACTATATTTTAGAATGTGCCAGCAGCGCAGTTAGAGCATTCTACAAATCACACCCCTCCAGAGCCCTTTGCTGGCATCATGTAGACAAGACCTTAGACACCTACAGAACTATTACCTGAAAATGTAGGTGCCAAGTGAATTTAGGCACCTACAGCAATTGACAGCAACCAAGCAGGGGTTTTGTGGATCACAGTGGAGCCTAAAACTGGGATTTAGGTACCTAAATGTGGGGTTTGATGCCTAATTACCTTTATGGATCTGGGCCTACTTTCCCAGGACTAAGCAAAGCAGAGTGCTTCAGTTCTGTTTATTGCTTTAAAATGCCGGTGTGGCCTTTGGCAGTCATTTCTTCAACCTGCTTGCCTTTTCAATATACTCAGAGCAATACAATATATTACTTGTGATCAGGGTAGTTGTATTAACAAATACCGAGTACATAAACTTCTTCTGGGCATTTGAGGTAATAGTTGTTTTGAATGGCAGTCAAATCGCCCACGGAAAGGTTGGGAAAACGCCATCAAATAGCTAAAGGAAGCAGCTGGCTAACCAAATTAAAAACAACCATCTGACATTAGTAAAACACCACAATTTATTTTCCAAGTCCATGAAGGTGTTCAGCACCAGGAACATATAAAGAAGCCCAAAGCAACACCAGCCTCTGACACTTCATGCCACACTCCCAGTGGGCATGATACATTACTTTTCAGAGAGATGTCACAAATATAACATGCACTATTGGAATAAATAGTCAGAATAGCAGGATTGGTTTGTATTAATTGCAGATTACATTATTCTTTATTCTCAGGTATCCTTGGTTACTTAATTTGAAATGATCAAAGGCACCTAAGGGAGTTAGGCAGCTAACTTCCACTGAACATCAATGGAAGTTTGATTATCCCAACCTTCCTTTTCCATGCTGTCAGTATACTGACAATTAGTCTCTATATTAGAAAATGACGAATGGATATGGTTTGCCAATTTATCACCACCCATCCTGATAATCACAT
The DNA here is from genome assembly GCF_965152275.1 of Natator depressus. Classification (NCBI taxonomy): domain Eukaryota; kingdom Metazoa; phylum Chordata; order Testudines; family Cheloniidae; genus Natator; species Natator depressus. The sequence continues at coordinate 51,995,462 of NC_134237.1, forward strand.
CAGGTCTGCTTTTAATCACATGTCCACTCCTGATAAAAACAAATGCTTTACACAAGTCACATGATCTTGTGTAGTCTAGTTATAGTTTAGAAGTTCGGAAATTAATATGGCCTAGGGAGCCACTAGAAAGGCTGGGATTAGAACTCAGCTATTCCTGCCTCCTAACCTATTCTCAGGGCATGGCGACACTTGCAGATGTAGAGTGCTGTGAGTTAAACCCGCCTTCGTAGAGCACAGTAGGGAAAGCGCTGCAGTCTGTCCACACTGACAGCTGACAGTGCACTGGCATGGCCACATTTGCAGCACTTGCAGCAGCATTGGGAGCAGTGCACTATGGGCAGCTATCCCAGCATGCAAGTGACTGCAACGTGCTTTTCAAATGGGGGGTGGGGTGCCAGTGTGGACAGGGAGTGAGCTAGGACGCCCGGGGCTGCTTTACTGCGCTGTAACTCGCAAGTATAGCCAAGCCCTCAGTCACTAAACTAAGCTGCTGGTTGCTGGGTTTGTTTTGCTTTTAGCAATAAAAATACCAGTCTTCTTTAATCAGTATTACAAGCATTTTACATTATTAATCAATTTGCTTGTCTCTGTTATGAAGCCATAAAAGCGAACATATCTAGGATGTGGTTGGGCAGATTAAGCTGAACACATTGAAGTGGACGATGTTATAATTTAAAACACATTAAATTTTAGTTTATTTTCAGAGCCAGCTAGTAAAATTTATTATCATTTGTCCCCAGAAACTAATAAAATACCGAGACAACATACAGGGGAAAGTCTGGTGTAGGCTGTCAAAAATGCATTAGAAGGTTAGTTATTAAGGTTTACTCTGAAGCAAATAGTTACTCAGAGCATGTTGAATTATGATGATCACTTACTTAATAATAATGCAGGGAGTGGAGAAATGTGTTAAACTGTGGAAAATTAGAGTGTGGCGTTTGGCGACTGGGCACATTTCAACTCCATTGCATCAATTGTTCCTCAAAATGTAAATATACCAATAGTAGCTAAGGTTTCACTGCCTGGCATAAAGTCAGAATTTACTGGCAAACATGCCCTCTTTATTTGCTCCATTCCTTTCAAGTCTCTCTCCTTACCTTTCTGCCAACGGTGCCTTTAAATTTACTTCCTTTTGTCTATGTGAGAAAGTTGCACTGGTTTAACTTGATTTAGCTTTTTAATTGACATAGTTAAGCTAGAACAAAACTTGTGTGGACTCATTTTAATACGCGTGGCTTATTTTTCTTTAATTAAACTTCCTCTTGATCAGTTTAAGCTAAACCAGAATAAACCACTCATACCAAAATAAGAGTATGTATACTGTCTTTTGCACAGATTTAACTATATCAGTTTAAATTCACACCTTAAGTTTTATTGGTGCAACTTTCTCATGCACACAAGCCCTCAGAACCATCTCCCTCTTCTGTGCATTATTAATTTGTCATTTTTCTTCAAATCCATTCTTTAAAAGCACATTTATGCTATAAGACATTTAAACAAGAGTGAAACACTCCCTGAGTTTATATTGTCACCCAAGGTACTATATTTGTCAGAACTGTTTTGTCTGCCTGCAGTATGCTGAATGCTCCTTGCGGCTATGCAAAGCACGCTATCAGAGTTCAATAAATAATAAATATTAATAATGTATCTAGTCATGTGGATTCCAATTCCTCATGTTTCCAATCATTATTAACCTATTACTGATGCAGCAGACAACAGGACCATGTTTCCAGTGGCACTTCAAATACATGGACAAAATCTTGACCTGATTTGTAGCGGCTTATTAGCTAATTTCAAAATTAGATATGGGACCATAAAGTAGAGTTACTTCTAACACACAGACCCATATAACCAAAAAGTCCAGTGATGGAATTATTTAAGGAAGGGAAGAGAAAGGATTTGTGAAGAGGGGATTCTTATATTTGAAATCGCTCAAAATTCATTTTTATACAGAAAAATATACCACATTTCCTGAAATCTCTCTGGGAAGGAACATGTCAGGACAATTATTTTTCAAGTAGCAGTCAGGAAGTCTAAGATACTTCTATTTACAAAAATATTAATAAACAATAAATATTTTCAAAATAATAAAGTATTTATAGCCTTTTCCCTGTTATTTTATCTTACCCATCTACTTTTCATAGTGTAAGGGTATGTTGCACCATTACCAGCCTCAGACATTTTTTAAAATGTAATTTAAAGTGAATTATCAAAACTCTAAAAGCCATCAGCCATGTCACGGCTGCATTGGTGAACTTCTTGGGTGACTGAAGGCATTCAAGCATATCTGGGGCATGAACTACTAGCCTACTGATTCACACCGTTTGTGTTTTATTATTACATTGGGTACTTCGATGATTAAGAACAAATCAAAAGTGTGTCTCTAGATTTTAAATTTGGGGGAGAGTGCTTATTAGTTATGATTTTAATACCCAATTCCCATTCATATATATTGGATTGACAGATGTTTTGGGAAAGCCAGCCCACCATAATTTCTTTATTTTGATTTTGATCTAAGAAATCCAAAATGCTGGACGCTCTTAACATACATTTATACTTTACAAAACAAATCATCCAAAGCCTCATCACTTCTCCTTCCTGCACCCTATCACATCTTATACGAATAACCATGCAGCAGACCAATAAAATTTAAAATCACCAGACAACAATCCCATCATAAACTGCTTCAGCCCTCCACAATGCCTCCTTAAACAAGTAAGCTTGGGAGCATGCCTGAAGCTCTATAGACTCAGGCCATTTTGGAATAGGGGGAGGGGAGGAATTCAGAGCACTCCAAAGGAAAAGATCCCTCCCAATCCCAGAAAAATGCTCTGCTAGCAGCCATCTCCTCTATACCAAAGGGGGATCCAACTTAGGAAACTCTGAAGATTTCAGTGGTGAAAGTGGAGAAACTTCAGTATGTCACTTTGTAATGTATGAAATTTTACTAGCAGCAGCAAAACTTAGAAAAGACAATAAATGTGAGGAAGACGCTTCCATCTTAACAATATTTAATCTTGGAGAAACATTATAAACTAGGGCTAGATACTGCAAACTCTTATTCACGTGAATAGTCCTTACTCACTGAAGTAGTCCTATTGGCTGTTTCCTGGGATAAGGAATACTAGTGAGTTGGATTTGTAGGATCTAGCCCTTATATTATCTGAATATATTTTTTCTCATGAGTAACTGAAGTGGTTGTCCCACATTTTCAATGGCAGTTTCACACATTTAGGTGTAAGCAATTTTACAGATAAGAAAGGTCAAGATGAATATTTGCCAAAATTTAGGATAATCAGAATGAATAAGATTATTCTCTGTGTGTTGCAGGTGTCTTTCAGATTCCCTTACTCTGAATGACTGCCACTAACACTAGTTCTTTTCACTGGGCAACAGCCACTGGAAGGGAAAAAAATCTGATTTACTACAGATTAGATTCATGTTGGGGGTTATAGGCTTTTTTTCCCTGAAGGTGAAGGAACTTCTTAGTGTGCATTAGTTGCAAAGGGCCATAAGTGGTCATGAAGGAGGGTATCATTTCTCTTTGCATTGAAATTATGGTAAGAGGTCAGGTTGGAAAATTGATCAGTGTAAATTAAGAAAGGAAGCTAAAATTTTCAGAGAGCTGAGACTGACACCACAGTATTGATTCCATTTGAGTAATTAGTAGTTTATAGAAATAGCATCCCCGTGAAAGTAAGTAATCAATCACCTTACTGGACTACACATTTGTTGCATTTCTGTAATGGATACAATAAAACTCCAACAAAAGGAAGTTTCATAATGAATGTTGTATTACATTAACTGTAAACCTCTTACTGAAATCATCAACACTGAGAAATTACATAGACGTATAGATTACAGAGACAGAAGAGATTGTGATCATCTAGTCTAACCTCCTGTCTAACGTAGGACTTCCCTGATTTAATTATTGTTTGAACTAGTGCGTATCTTTTAGGAAAAGCATCCAATCTTTATTTAAAAATTGCCAGCGATAAAAATCCACCACAATCATTGGTAAATTTTTCTAATAGTTAATTATTCTCACTTAAAAATGTGGACCTTATCTCCAAATTTGTCTCACTTCAGCTTGTTCTATCTTTGTCTGCTACAATGAAGATGCTATTATAAATTTTATATCATCTATGTAGCTACTTATAAACTGAGATAAATCACAACTTAACCTTCTCTTTGTTAAACTAAATAGATTTAACTTCTGGAGTCTATCACTATAAAATGTGTTTTGCTTTAATCATTCATATGCCTCTTCTCTGAGCCCTCTCCATATTATACATTCCAGCACAGATCTCCAAAGGTATTTAGGTGTCATGACACTGAGCATCATGGTGCTGAGAAATTCACAGGAACAACACTGCAATTCACAAAGCCCAACTTAGGTGCCTAAGCTCCCATTCAATGAATAGGGATGGATAAGCACCTTAGACGTTGATCCACAAAGCCAGCATGGTAGGTGGTTAGCTGTCTAAGCCAGCCAGCCAGCCAATGGGAGTGACTGACAAGAGGTGTGTGTGTGGTAAACTCCACCCCATCTCACAGACAGAAGCCTAAATTCAAGCAGCAGGGAAGCACCTATCTCTATTTACAATCCACAAACCATGGGATAGGTAATTGGCTGGCCAAGTTGTGTGCAGGATCCAAAACGGTAGGGAAAGATGAAGGTGGCACTCCTTTGTAATCTTTAGCCTAGTGGTTAGGATACTTGCCTGGGATGTGGAAGGCCCCTCATTCAAGTCCCGCCTCCTACTGAGTGGGAGAAAGAATTTGAACAGGGATCAGCCACCTCTTTGGTGAGTGCCCTAACCACTAGCTACAGAGCCATTTTAACTCTTTCATTGGCCCAATTAATAATTATTTAAGTAAAGTGGAACGTAAGAACGGCCACACTGGATCAGACCAAAGGTCCATCTAGCCAAGCATCCTGTCTTCCAACAGTGGCCAATGCCAGGTGCCCCAGAGGGAATGAACAGAACAGGTAATCATCAAGTGATCCGTCCCGTCAACCCATGCCTAGCTTCCGGCAAACAGAGGCTAGAGACACTATCCTTCATGAATTTATCTAGTTCTTTTTTGAACCCTGTTATAGTCTTGGCCTTCACAACATCCACTGGCAATGAGTTCCACAGGTTGACTGTGCATTGTGAGAAGAAATACTTCCTTTTGTTTGTTTTAAGAACTGCATTAATTGAGATTGAGGGAGACCCACGTCAGACTATTCCATAGCCTAGTGGTTAGGGCACTCACATGACAGGTGGCCAATCCCTGTTCATAACTTCCCGTTCCCCCACCCCCAGAGGAATGAGCACTGTAATTAGCCTACAGGAGTACCCTGTCCACTAGGCTAAATGATATAAGGGAGGTCCTCCTCACCCCACCTACAACTGTTTGGTGTGAATTTACCTGAGACATCCAATCTAGTAGGCAGCCTCTGAAAATGCCTACTGGATTAGGTCCCCAGCTGTGCCTTCTGCAGCCAAACACCTATCTTTCCCTGTTGGCAAATCAGTCTGGGGCTTATATGGGAGGTCAGAGTCTGGATGCCTACCATGAGGCTGCAATGCACATGCCCAGCAGCAAAAATTTAAGCGCTGAGTGAGTTTAGGCACCTAGAGGGTTAGGCGGCAACCAGGTAGGAGTTTTGTGGATTGCAGTAGTGGGTGAAAATGGGACTTAGTTGTCAGAATACCTTTGTGGATCACACCCATCCTTCTTGAATAGTGGACACCAGACTTAGACACAGACGTATTCCAGTACCAGTCACACCACTGCCAAATACAGAGGAAATGTAACCTTCCTACCTGATATTACCATTTATACATCCAACAACTGCACAAAAATTAATGCCCATGTAATGGTGTGGCACCCACTTCTCACAAGCACCCCCTTTTAATCAGATGTGTCTGTAGTTTTTCAGTTTATGATGACCCCTGTCAGTGGTTTCTCAGGTGGTTTTACAGGGACTCAGCCCTTTGGCCAAGTCACATACAGTGTATGTGAAACAGAACAAACCCCTTCCAGGGAATACCGTCTTTAACTTGTCCCAGCCCTAGTATAGGGCCATATCCCCAGGGCTTTCTCTCTGGAGACAGTATCTTCCTGTGGCCTTCCCTGGGCTCATTCCTTACTCAGTCCCAGTAGTCAGCCAAAAGCTCCTTCTTTCCTCCCCTGCTCCCTACCCACACTGAGATGTCCATGGTCCTGCTGCTTTTTCAGTCAGCCAGAATACAGACCTCTCTCCTCCAGTTCCAAGCAGCAGCTGACTGACTCCGGCCCTACAACTCCTTTAATGTAAGTCTGCTGGCCCTGATTGGCTGCTTCCTGCAACCACTCTAGGCCACTTGGAGGACTTCTCTTCTGATCATCTCTGGGACAGGATGTGGTAGGACCCTGAGGCCTCTAGGCCTAGTCCACCGCATCACACCCTGAATTACAGTAATTCAAGCATGAAGGATGAATGAGGGCGCAAAAGACATTGATTACATTGCAGAATAATGTGCATATATCATATTGATTGAAGGGAACTAGGAAAGACCCACTGCCTTATGATTAGAGATAGTCAAAAATGTTTGACTGAAAAAAATTTATATTAAAAAAGAAAAAACAGCCTCTCACAAATGAATTTTCCATGAAAAATTCAGAAGTAAAAATTATCACTTTTTGCAAAAAATTGTGTGTCTAACAAGTTTTCAATTTTTTATGGAATGCTATCAAAATATTACAGAGGTGGTTACACAGGTTTTTCATTTATTGAACACCAGTTTTTCAAATTTGCAAAAAGCATTCAGAAAAAATAGGATCCATTTAGAACAGTTCAGAACAAAAAACATTTCAAAATTTTGCAGTTTGTCATGCAAATACTTTTTTATTTTTCATCCATCTCCTATTGTAACATAGCCATACATTTTCCAAATTTGCAAAAAGCATTCAGAAAAAATAGGATCCATTTAGAACAGTTCAGAACAAAAAACATTTCAAAATTTTGCAGTTTGTCATCCAAATACTTTTTTATTTTTCATCCATCTCCTATTGTAACATAGCCATACATTTTCCAAAGTTGTTGTTATCAACACCTTTATGTCCAGTAGCTTGGAGCCTTGGAAATCGCAACAGCAACCCTGGAGATAGAGGTGAGTATTAAGAAATTAGAAACTAACAAAGAATGACACGAACACTGAGGATTTTGTATATTTTTATTGTGAAAATAATTTTAAAATCCACAGCAAAGCCCACAAGGAAAGGGAGCATATCTAAAATCTATACCACAGGAAGACAGCTTAGATACCTCAACAAGCCCGGCTGAACTGAATTTCCCCAGCCAAGCACGCGTATTTTAGAAGACAAAATTACATCTTTAATAAGTAGGAAATGTCATACTTTAAAAAAAACCTAATAGAATAAAAAAAGAAGCTCTGAACTATAAAACAGTGCATTAAAATAACCCATGTTATTCACACATTACGAAACTGTTGGGAGATGATTTTATTTTTGCACAGATCTAGAAGGCTCTGATGAAAGAGGGTTTTCCTTTAAGGGTTGTCTGTTGTCACACTTTGGGTGCAATTCAGATCAGTGAGAGGTTTTGTCATCGCTATATTGTGGACACAGGCCCTTGCGAAGTCCTGTAATCCATTTAAAACTCATACAGTCCCACATCACTAATAAAAGAAGATTTTTTTCTGAGCATTATCTGAAGAATTTTCCAGTATCCTTTAAATAAAAAAAACTGATATAGTTAGCTTTTCTTAAGATATCCAGCATATCATCAATTCTAGGCATAGAATAAGCATCTGGCACCATGACAGCACTGAGTTTCCTATACTCAACCCAAAACCTTACAGTGTTGTCTGTCTTAGTAACAAAGACCACAGGTGATGCCCAAAAGCAGTCAGACACTGTAATCACTCCCAGGTCCAGCATGCTCTGCATCTCTGTGCAAGTTTGCTCTTGTACCTTGCCAGTGGTACAGTAGGCCCTGCTGGGAAGTGGCTGTGATCCTACAGTAACGATCTTATGAGTCAGCAAGTGAGTCTTCCCTGGCTTGTTAGAAAACACTTGTCTGTGTGCTTGAAGTACAGATAACACCTCTGCCTTCTCAACTTATAGTAACTCACTGTAGTTATTGAGGCTTTCCAGAGATAAGCCAGTTTGGCATTCAGCCATCAAATCAATGAGGTTTCCTCAGTTTCCCCCTCTAAACAACAGATTATGTTTACCATGGCTTCTCTCTTGTGATCAACTTTAAATCTGTTTACATGCACCAGTTGTGTGGCAGCATTACTGTGAGGTCTTTTCCACGTATGTACATTCAGTTACCTCTTCTATCATTTCAAAAGGTCCCTTCCACAAGTTTTGCATTTTTTTCCACAGGGATAAGTAGCAACACTCAGTCTCCTACTTCAAAGAGCATTTACAAATATATTGGTCATGCCATACCACAGGGACAGTCAGGCCAAACAAAAGGTGACTCTGAACCACTTCCAGCATGTCCTTTAACTCTTGCTTGAACCTTTGTACATATTCAGTTATAGGTTACCTTTCTGTCTCAGTATCTCCTTCCCAGCAGTCTCTGGTAAGAGCTAGGAGTCCCCTCACTTTCCCTCCGTACAGAAGATCAAATGGGCCAAACTGTAGATTCTTGTGGCACTTCTTTATTAACAACAAATAGTGTAACATTTCGTCCTAATCTTAGTCCCACCTGCGGGCATGCATCCTCAGAATTGATTTCAGTGTCACACTGAACCTCTCCACCACACCATTTGTCTCTAGTTGATATGGGGCAGCTTTTAGTTGTTTTATCCCACACACAACTTCCATAAGTCACTGAATAGCTGAGACATGAAATCTGACTAATGATCTGATAAAATATTTTTAAGAAAACTCACTCTGCTAAAAATAATGAAAAGGGCTTTTTGCCACAGAAACAGACTTTATGTCAATAGAGCAACTGCTTTGGGATATCGATGGCAAAATCCACTACCACTAGGATATATTTCTTCCCCCTTTGGGTGGGGTGTAGCATAGGACCCACAGCGCCCATTGCTACCCTATAAAACGCCTCTTGTATTACAGGCAAAGGGCAAAGAGGAACTTTCTGCAGTCCTGCAGGTCTTTTTTGACATAATTCACAAGACCTGCAATAATCTCTCCCCTCATTTTGTACCCTGGCCAGTAAATTTTTTTTTTAAAACGGCTCATAGATTTTCGTGGCTCTAAGTGACCAGTAAAAGGAAAAATCATGTGTTAGCAAGATTAATTCCCCACAGTGCTGGGCAGGCACAATCAGCCACTTGTAAGGTTTCCCAGGGATTTTACTTTTCCCCATGAGCTTACTTGTACTTTCTCCATTTCTCCTCACTGGGGTTCCCTTCAGCACATATCCCCATATGCACTCTAGAGTGCAGGCTACCCTTGGTTCATCTGCAAAATGCTAGCAGCTGACAGCTGGGACAGATTCTTCAGTAGCAGGGTTTAATTCCCCCTCCCCCAGTCTCAGAGGATTCTACTTTCCTTTGCTATGCAGGAGCTGGCTTCAATCCCTCCCACATCTGAAAGCACTTTGCTTCCTCTTGCTCAGTTGGGGCTGTCCCCTTCTCCCACAGCTGCTCTTTTGTCCGCACAATTCTCTTCTATGGGTTACAATATTAACAGCTGTGAACATACTAAAAATATAATTTCCCACCAGCATTGCTGTGGAAGTGCTGTTTAATATCGCAACTTTCAAGGTATCTTTCAAGCCTCCTAATTGGAAATTCACCTTAGCCAGAGGTACAGCTATTTAATATTTCTCTAATGCCAGGAGCTCTACCTCCTGGTCAGGTAACTTGCCAGTTTTTCTGAATACGCTTTCCTTGACCTGAGAAATTTGTACTCCAATGTCCCTTGAGGCTACCCATTCCTTGCAGTATATATTGGCAACCTTGATAAACTCCAGGTCCACTTCCTTAGGCTCAGGCCTCACAAAATTAATCAGTGGCCCCACATGTTCCTCTATGTTAATGAAAGTTGCATTAACTTGCGTTGGATGGGGTGTGAGCTTAGTTTATTTTAGGGCACTTATTTCTCATGTGCTCAGTGGAGTTACATTGGTGGTACCTCCTTGGACCATTCTCCTGTACAGGTTGTGTATGATGGGGATTTCCAGCAGAGAAATGATTCTGGGGAGGTGAGCACCTGGGCTCCCAACCACTCTCTTTCTTCCCAGTGGTAAAACATGGTCCTCCCCTTTACACCAGGCTTCTGCCCCTCCTTCGGTGTCTTGTGCTCATTAGACATTTGGGCTTGTACAATGGAATCAGGAGGCAGGATGGCAACTTCCTGTAGAGAACTTAAAGATTTATTCTATATTACATCTCGGAACACATACTTAGAAAATGCTCTTGAGCAAAGAGATCAAACAATTGGTCATAGTTGTCAGCCACTTTTTCCTTTTTCTTGTTGGGTCACACATTTTCTAGACATATTGACTTATGCCAGCACTTTTCCTGAGATTTGTGAATTTCAGCCTGTACAGATCAGGGTTAATTTGAAAGCTTTGCAAGACAGATTTTTAAAATTCAGAATATTTCAAATTTTTTTAAACTAGCATTTCATTAAATATGTTTTATGCTTTACCACACAACTTTGCAATCAGGGGACTCTTATCTTCTGGAACTTTATGAACCTCACATAACCTTTCAAAAGTGAAAAAATATTCTTCCATATAATCTGCTTCTTTTTTGTATGCAGGGCACAACCTGTCCCTCCTGGGTGATCCTTGGATGGAGGGAGTTCCTGGGGACAGTGGGATCTGCCCGTTTGCCCATTTTGCTTTGGGCACCTCTGCCTTTGTGCCTCCCATTCCTTGGCTCTCATGTTTGTTTCCCACTTTTGGTGTCCATGTACTTTGTCTTTCTACCCAGACAACCATTTTTATGGTTCACGCTCATCTCTTAATTTGTCATTCCCCAACCTGGCCAGCAATAACTTTATAGTTGCTTCACTGATGCTCATGTTTATGCTTTACTTTTGTTCTATTTCCCTTATCTGAAATAAACAAACTGAAAATAATAAAATGGTAACCTTTCTTTTGACTGTTCCTAGTCTTCACAATTGAGAATCACTTAAACTGTTACACGAGTGCTTAAAGTGTAAATCTCAGTTAAAATAGCAAGATGTTTAAATCCTGCATAATTATGCCACTGTCACATTTAGGGGTGCAATTCAGACCAGGGAGATGTTGTGTCACCACCTGTATTAAAATGCTTCTGCTATTGGTGGCTTCCAGCCTTCATGCACTCCATGTTCTGTAAATTGTACTACTCCGATTCAACCACTTTGAATCCAACAGCCTGCCAGAAGTTATCCCAGACACACTCTTGTCTTTATCAGACTTCGTGAATGTTAGCAGGTGACCCCAACTCACCCCCAGTCCTGAGCTTTCTCGAACTCATGTGCTCTGAAATGTCCATCCCTCTCCTGCAACATTCAGAGGCATAAAAGGTCCATTTGATCCTTTAAAGAGACAAAACCCAACAACTTGCCACATTAACTGGAGTTAACATACACTTTAAAGCAAACACAGAACTTGGTTGGGTTAGATCAGGGATCTCAAACTCAAATCACCATGAGGGCCACATGAGGACTAGTGGACCCCTTTACACAGATCTGCAAATGTACTTTGAAATTTCAGTCAGGCAGTGTTCTTTCTCACTTATGCTTCTTTACCAGCACTATATTCTGCAACTGGAAGGTAGAGTCTTGTCTAACTCCCATTGAAATCAATGGAAAGAATGTCATTGATTTCAATGGGAGTTGGATAAGACTCATAATCAAAAGTTCTGTTGATGATGCATAAACCAGAATAGCATACAGCTCATGCTCCCCCTCCCTGCTCCTATTCCAACCCCTTCCCCAAAACCCATCCCTGCCTCTTCTCTGCCTCCTCCCCTGAGTGTGCCGTGTCCCTGCTCCTCCCCCCTCCCTCCTGTAAAATCCTAAGTGCTGCCAAACTGCTGTTCGGGGGTGGGAAGTGCTGGGAGGTAGGTGGAGGAGCGGGGACACGGCACACGTGGGGGGGGGGGGGAGCTCCGCAGGCCTGCTGCGTGTTTGAGATCCCTGGGTTAGATTAAAAGTAAAACTAGTTTACTAACAAAAGAAGACAGGATTTTAAGTGAGTTCAAGTATAAGAGATAAAGTTAGAAATGGTTACAAGCAAATAAAGGTGAACACACACATGTAAAAGTCTAAAACTTAATCTAGCAAGGTACAGGCTTTGTTCAAGATGGCTTTCCCAATTAAGTCTTCTGGCAAAATGGTGTCTGACTCCTTCTCTCCCCTCAGGATCTCCTCCAGCAGCCCAAAATGCAGGTTCCTTTGTTTTCTTAGATGAAAGACATACCTTGGGGTATTCTGCCCTTTCCTTTCTAGAACAGTATGGATTCTTCTGGTTACCCCTCAAAGTAAAGTTTATTGAAGCAACGTGGAAGATGACATGGACTCTGGTGGTGAAGGAAGCTCCATGTTCTTTCTTCCTGCACTAGTGTTTGCTAAAATGTAAATTGTTTTGTTTCTTGCCATCTCCACTCTTCCATCCCCATTAGTTAGATTGCTCTGGTTTAGTGTTTATGTGTAAACTGAGGTAAACCCACACTCCTTTGTTTAGGATAGAGCTGTTTAACACTTTTACCTGTCTGGTTTTGAACAAGTGCTAGTAACATCATTCCAGGTAATTCATAATTTTACATATACTGTTGATATTGTCAGCCATGATATTATTAACCAGTAAGTTATTAGTTTTCAAATGATACCTCACAAGGCATATTTTGTGCAAAGATTATTACAATAGTGTGTAAGGCAGGGGTGGACAAACTTTTTGGCCCTAGTGCCACATCGGAGTTGCGAAACTGTATGGAGGGCCGGTAGGAAAGGCTGTCCCTCCCCAAACAGCCTGGCCCCCACCACCTATCGGCCCCTTCACTGCCCCCCCTCAGAACCTCTGACCTATCTAACCCCCACTGCTCCTTGTCCCCTGACCACTCCCTCATGGGACCCTCCGCCCTAACCCCCCCCCCGGACCCCACCCCCTATCCAACTCCCCTTGCTCCCTGTCCCCAGACTGCCCTGACCCCTATCCACACCCCCGCCCCCCTGACAGGCCCCCCGAGACTCCCACGCCTATCCAACCTCCCTGTTCCCCATCCCTTGACTGCCCTCCCGAACCTCCACCCCATCCAACCACCCTCTGCCCCCCATCCCCTGACCGCCCCCCGCCCCGAACCTCCGCCCCATCCAACTGCTCCCTGTCCCCTGATTGCCCCCCGGAACCTCCTGCCCCTTATCCAACCTCCCCAGCCCCTTACCATGCAGCTCAAAACAGCCGGACTTGCTCATTGGAAAGCCTGGGAGGTGGGCAGGCACAAGCCGTGCTACCCGTGTGGCAGCATGGCTGAGGGGGAGGGGCCGGCGGCTAGCCTCCCCGGCCAGGAGCTCAAGGGCCAGGCAGGATGGTACTGCAGGCCGGATGTGGCCCACAGGCCGTAGTTTGCCCACCCCTGGTGTAAGGTGTGAATACAGGGGTGCATATGGTTAGAGTCCCACACTCTTGGAACACTCCTGCTGCAACCTTCGAGAAAGCTCCAGTCAGAAACAGGGGTGCTTGGGTTACAAATATGTTGTCTCGCAGAAATCTGTGCTTGGGCTTGAGAACATAAGGAGCCAGAGACCCAACCCACTTCTTAATTCCTTCCAAGCACTTGTGCATCTTGTCTGAACCTCCTCTCCCCACGCTTCCGAAAATTAAAATACAAAGGGTGAAATTTTGGCCCTACTGAAGTCAAGGGCAAAAATCCCACTAATTTCACCCCATGTACGAGTCTGGTATTTCAGTTCAAACACAATTAAAAAAAAATATCTATTTTACAAGTGGGCACCAACTAAGAACTCTTCTATTTAATTATCTGTGACAGCGCTATCATGCCATAACACAACTAGGCAAGCAAACATCCTGAACAGCAGACAGCATCGTGGGAAATACAAGCCCCAGAACACTCTCTGATCTACTTTCATGCTGTAGCACTTCCAAGTAACAAGGGACATTGTGAAAGAGAGTAAATTCATTTAAGAGGTTACACTGTAAAACAGGTTAAAAGGGTCTAGCATAAAACCCAGCTGCTACCTCTTAACATGGCCCTCTTATCCATTAACTTTCACCCCACCTTTTTAATATTTTTTTCAATGCATGATCATTTGACTGCACATTCAACTCAAACATCACATTCTTTTGGAGTGCATTGTGCGTTTAAGAAAATATGAAACTTTAATTAGAGAGAATGCCAAACTTGCTGCGTCACCTCTGATATGATCTGGAAAAGAGGAACCAGCAGTCCTGCTTGGCAACCTTTGATATTATACGAAAGGTATAGGAACAAATTCTTTTTCCTGCATTTCAAGAGATATTAGAACATGGCCAAGCAAGTCAGTTTGCCCTCTTATAATTCAACTTTTGTGTCCAATTCAAAGCAAGACAAATTCCCTTTACTTTCCTCACAGGAGCAATACAACCTACGAAAGTGTGCATTTCTACTATGGTTTCCATTAGAAAGTGTGCAATACTCAGGCTGAGCCCTATCTCAGGTGGTAGCAGGTTCCTATAGCTAGTCCAAGTGAGTTTAGACCTCTTTTCTGTCAATTACAGCTGTTACGATGCAAATATATTGACAGGTGGTTCTTCAGGTATGTAGCCTGAAACTATTTTTAGATATTTAAAAATAAGTACCATGATCTTGAAATGGATCTGGTAATAGCAGTGTAGTAACAAACGTAACAGTACTGGAGCCCTGCAGAAATGCACCCACTGCACATGTACTCTTTCTCCCTCTCCATTTTCTTCACCTACACTTATTGTACATGTATCCTGTAGGGCACGATGCATCACAATGCTCTGTCCTGTGAAAGTAGAATGAATTATATTGAAATTATAATTCATTAAAGAAATGCTACTTGAAGGGTTTGTTGAAATATAGTTGTCAGGAAGAGAAACATTAAGGAGTGTGAGACAATGGGTCTTCAAACTAATTAACTTAGAGCTCCTACTGAGCTAGGAGATTGGTAAACGTTAGTATGCAAATAAGATATGTATGTATATTTGTCAGTTTCTGCTTTCTTTTGTCTCTTATGTTAAATTGGCTTTGGCTTAGCTGTATAAATAAGTTATCTTGAGCCTCAGAGGGGGGCTCACATCTGGGTGCATTAGCAAAGCGCTTTGCTAATAAACAGAATGGTCTGACAAATTATGTGAGTCCTGAATCTGACTTTGACAGTCCTTACAATTGGTAGCACCACTCCAAGGAAGGGGGTAGGACCAGGCTGCCATACTGTTGTTACTGGACATAGCTATTGCAAATTCCTTCTTGAGCTGTGGGGAACGGCGTGGCTTTCCCATCACCTCTGGATTCTAGAGCCTGGCCAGTCCCAGTTCCTCAACTAACCCTGACTCCACTACACTGCTGGTCTGGTGCTGCGCCTCAGCAGGGCCCAGAGCTATCATGCAGAGATGGGAGTGTGGTCTGTGGCTTTTTGCAGTAAGGAGCAGCAGCTGCCCTTAGCTAAAAGTGCAGAGTCATGTCCCATCTAAACTGTACAATAGAATATTTGGTTGTTAAGGAAGAATAACAGATCTACAGACAAACATTAAGATGTTTAAAGAAAATCTTTGCAAGATAACACTCTGTTTGGCAGAAATGCTTATCAACAGTTTCAATTGGGAAAAAAAAAATCTATAAATGCCCCTTTTTAAACCTCCAGTTGTTTCTGTCTGTTGCGTAACTAGTTTCACAACATTTGAATGGATTCTTGTGTGTAGGAAGTAACGTGCAAGGATTGGTTAAAGAATTGTTTCGCAATATTTAGTAAAAATAATTGGTTACGGTACAGATAAGCAGGACCTAAGTTTAACTATATAAACTGGGTCCCAAAAAGAAGTTATTTGAAACCTAACTCCAGGACACAGCCCAAGATCAAAGCTGCCAGAACCCTCAAATCCTGCCAACTATACTGGACATAGCCCCACATGACCCAATCCTGACTGGGCACCAGAAAAGTTCATCTGCCATATGGGAGTGGTGAGCACTGTATGTTTAGCATGTGTATTCTGCTGATCAATTGCTAATAAATACAAGTTAAGGATATTACTGTGTAAAGACTCTTTCACTGGGAAAAGGTCCTGCCAACTCATAGAGGGATTGCTCTTGGTTGGGGGGGGCACTGAGGGCACTGCTGCTGCTTGGGCATTCCACGTGGCCAGCAGCACCAGCCGTTGCCCAGGTGGTCCCCATGGCCAGCTGCCAGGGCCACCAAGCAGCGGCTGCTTTGGCCGCCCCCAGGACCACTGACTGGCTGTTGCGCTGGCTGCCTGGGTCTGCCTGAGCAGTAGCTGGTGTGGCTAGCCTTTGGGCCACTCCAGCAGTGGCCAGTGTGGCTGACTGCAGGGCTACCTGATCAGCTGTCTATAGGGCCGCTCCAGCAGTGGCCGCTGTGGCTATCCCTGGGGCTGCCTGAGCTGCAGGCCCCAGAGCCAGCTGCTTGGGCAGCCCTGAGGTCAGCCACATGGGCTGCTGCAGAAGTAATGGAAAAGTCATGGAATCCATGACTTCCACGACAGACATGCAGCCTTACCTATCACCACTGAATTTCATCTGTCATTTTGTCACTGTGTTGTGAGATCCCTTTGTAACTCTTCACACAAAACTTTGGACTTACAATATTGAGTAATTTTATATTGTCTGCAAATTTTACCCTCACTCTTCACCTTCTTCTCCACATCATTTACGAATATGCTGAACAGCACAGGTCCCAGTATCGATCCTCGGAGGACCCGGATATTTACCTCTCTTCATTGTGAAAATGACCATTTAATCCTTCCCTTTGTTTCCTATCTTTTAACCAATTACTGATCCATGAGAGGACCATCCCTTTTATCTCATGGGAAGTGTGACATATTGAGGGTGGGGTTGATGGAGCATGGTTCAGGGGAGGGGGAAGAGCAGAGAATCTGAGGGGGCTAATGGTCATAGAGGGGACAGTGCAGCATTATTATCATCATAGGCATACCCTGAGGTTCAGAAAATGACAAGGCCAAGCTGCCCGAGCATAGTTTTTCAAGGTGCCAGAGGGTAACGTCATCCCAGATTTCACATGCCTGAGTGCTCTGGCAGCACTACAGACCTGGGTAACAGATAAACAACCAATGAGGGACGCCAAGTCTTGGGATAATGCATTTACAGCAATTTGCCCTACCTACTAGGCAGCTGCTTTTCGATAGATCAGTTGCTGTATTTACTGGGTAGTCTTCAGGCTCAACCCTGCATATAGCATACTTCTAGCTTTCATGTGGCCAAGCACAGGTCACTATAAGTGTGTGCGTCCTACAGTGAGAGATGTAAACCACAGGATAGCACATCTTATATATCTGCCTCTGTGCCTGACCTAAAGGATGCAAATTTATTACAGTCCCCACCCATGCACATAACACATACAGATCAGCAAGTTACAGGGACACAATCTTCAAGTCAGCCTAAGCTGAAAAAAATAATTTCTGGTTAGTCTTGCTACCTTGGCTTCTCTCTATTTTAAATTAATCAAATGCACCTGAGCTCTTTATATACACTTTCTTTTAGTGCTACTGTTTAAAAAAAAAAAAAAAAAAGACAAACCTTTTCCCCCTCTGCCTACCAACATCTGGTCTACATTGAAGAGTTCAAACAGCTTGATATAGAAAAAAAACCCCACACCCTTGGCTGACACACCTATGCTGACAACTCCCCTGTACAGACACAGATGGAAGAGCACTTAGGGAGACTGTGTTTCTACACCCTTCTGCCCGTGCACGCTGTGCCTACAGACCAGGGCTTTGTTGAGATGCCTGTCAGCTATTCTGCTTTTCTCACACATATTCTTCATTTTTTCAGACCTAGGACAGAAGGGAGACCCTTACAGTAAATCTCAATCAAACACAGCAGAACCAGCCTGACCCTAGGAACAGCAACGATGGTGGCAGAGAGAGAGAAGAGGTTTCTGGTCCTTTTGGACGGTCTGCTGCTTATTACTTGGCCAGCTAGACACGGTCACGTGCTTGTTAACGTCATGCCGCCTGGCTCTGCCCATCTCCAGGTGTGTTACACGCACGCCCAGGCGACGGCACACGGGCCTCTCGCTAGGACACACCAGGCGGAGTCTGCCGGGGGAGCAGGAACAGGTGCCCATCGCACTCCGCTATTACCTACCCCACCTCACAATGAGCCAGGGCTGAGCGGCCCGGCGACTGCAGCGCTGAGGAGGCGCGTTCCGCAGGCACAGAAGGAGGCAGCGCCCAGCGCCCGCCGGGCACGAGTCCCCCCTTCACGCCTCAGGAACCCGACAACTAACCGCTGCCCGACACCACCTGGGGCTGCGGAACCGGGGCCCGGGCGGAACTAGCGCAGGTGGGGGTGGGGGGAGGAGCGGGCTACGCGCACCTCGTCGCTGAATGGCTCGTGCCGGCCGGGGCTTGGCGGGTCTGGAGGCTGCGGCGGGCGCCCAGGCACCGCTGCTCTACCTGGGCGGCGTGGAGCGAGGAATCCGCGTCCCGGCCCGCCTCGCTGAGGTCGCCCCCCCGCTTACGCACGCGACACGCTAGCCAAGGGGCGGGGCACTTCAGCGACTAACCCCAGACTGGCGGTTTGACTGGCCCTTCACCCACCCCCTTCAATCACTTCCGGGTCAGCAGGGGGCCGGTTTCCTCCCGGGGGTCGCAAGAGTCAGGGGGCGAGGCCGGAGCCAGCCCCGCTCACTGGTTGGGACGATGTGAGCAGGGCCTGGCTGCTGGCGGTACCCGGGCGCGGGACGCGCCCTCGTGGCAGGACGCGCGGGCAGAGCTGCTGCCCCGCCCGGGAGGGGGTAGGCGGCTAGTCCAGCGGGGCGTCCTGTGCGAGGACCCGTCATCCACCTGCTCCCCGCTGACCGGCTGGGGGCAGCGGCTGGCCCTGGGCCAACCCCCTCCCCTCCTTTCAGCGGACATCGGGCGTTGTGCGCCCCCCGCGACAGCTGTCCGGATGAGCGACATGGCAACAGCCTCGCTTTCGATGGGCCTCTCTGCCCCTCCCCCAGCCCCTGCGCATCTTCCTCGGTGGGCATGGCCGCCCCACCACCACCACCACCACCACCCCGGGCTGCAGGAAGGTGTTTGGGCAGAGCTGGAAGAGGAAGCTGAGGCAGTACCTGGCAGCCTGTGTCCTGCTCTGGCAGTGCTTCCAGCCCCCTCTCCCCCCCATAAGCCTTGGCATTGACCCTCCCCAGCTGCCTGCTCTTCCCCGTCCACCTCTGGTACAAAGCATCTCTCCTTCTTTACCCTTTGCAGCTAAGGGAGGACGCAGCCTTTCATTTCTGACAGACGAAGCCACGTGAGAGGGAGCAGATATTACCATCGTTAGCAGGAGCTAGCAGCCCAGATAGATTGTACAATTTTTTCTGTAGTGTCAGGCAATGAATGTCCTGTGATCAGTTGTCACTCTCTTTGTACAGAAAATGTTTGTGTACTTATGGGGATACCTGTATAGTAACTTCTTCCGGTTTTGGCTGAAATGGATCTTGAGGCAGCTCACTGGAAAATGTGAATTACAGCGTATCTGTGGTGGCTCAAAGGAAGGTTCACAACGGACGCTAAAGATAGGTAATAAAGAATGTAATCTTTTTAAAAGTACATTAGAGCTTGCAACTGGTCAGCCAGTTCCTCTTGCAATTAGGTTTGGTAACAGTTAATCTGTGTCCAGCAGTTTGAAGGCATACCTAAAGCATTGTTGGTTTCACATCAGGTCCAACTGGGGAAAAGAGGTCTAAATCATCGATACTGTACTCCTATTGGCAGACTCAAGGGTTACATGGGCCCTAGATTCCTCTACTATGTTCATTGCTGGAATTGGCAACTATAGGTCTTCTAGAAGCATTTTGGCAAAGCATTGTGAGAAAGCTGACATCCTTCTTGTGTTGTACCTGTTTTGTAACTTGTTTCCTGTATTGCCTGCTAGGCCAATGCCTTTCTCGGGGACTCTAAATTTACTTTAAAAGCAAAGCGCTTCATATTGTATATAAACTATAAATGCTTCTACTGAAGCTTTAATTATAAAAAAAAATAAAGGTCTAAAAGATATACTTTCCTTTCCCTGCTAACCAAGGGAAATATAGTCCACTTGGAAAAACGAGCTAAATGAGTCTCTGGCCAATTTTTTTCTTTTTACCATCACAATTTCCTATTTAAAACAAAAAAAAAAATCTGTTTTCTTTGAAAGACCCACACAAACATGGAAATCAATTATAAAGGGGAAATACTGAAAATGACAACACACAAAGTGATGTCAAATGCAATATATAAATCTAAAATAAGTATTTTTCTCTTACTGGTAAGTCAATCTTGGTTGCCGTTGTAACAATAGTAGGAAAATGTACGAAGTATGATGATCTTTTGAAATTTTATTGTTCCTTTAAACTCCTGTTAGTATAAATGACTGTTTTTAATGTGCCTGGAAAGATATTCCTAAATACACAACAGCTATATTTTCACCAAGAACCCTTTTCTCTTTCAAACTGGCACCTCATCTTTCCAGGCTGTTAAACTGAGGTTGTAATAGAGTAAATTTAAAAACCACAAGACTATTCAGATTGCTATATTCATAAAGATGGTGAGATTTACATCAGGCAAAAGGTTTTCAATTCAGTATTGTCCATTACCTGTTAATTTAAAATTATCCTTGACTAATTGCTGATGCAACCCTAATAAAACATTGTTTAGATGTACTATTTACAAATGTGTTGTCAATGATGTAACTCGTCAAAAGTTTGAATTCAATATATAAAACAGTTGTAGTGATATAATTATTTGTCTTGTATTACAGAGTACTCATTGGGATTATCAAAGAGTAAGGTAGGATTTGATGGAGATAACACATTATAACCAGAAAACCAATTTTTAGAGGCAAATATGCCCTTAAAGGAATACTTACTTTCAGAATTTGATAGCTTTCAGAGTCTTTTGGTGTGTATTCATAACAGAATATGTGCTGGAGTAAAATTCTCTCTCACTGTTTTTCTGTTAAAGTTTTATACAGAATAATGCTCAATATGCTCAGTGTTATCCATATTTCCACTCTCATTCAGAAATATATGTAAAATTGAATAGATTTGAATAGGACAAAATTAGTCTAATTCCTAATGTAATTTTTGTCATGGTATCAAAGCCTCGGTGATCTGCACAGCAAAAATGAAGCTATTAGGTAGGACAGGATAAATGCGATTTGCAGACTAAAAATCTTTTGTAGAAAATGGAAATGTGATATGTAATCCTTTCAGTGCTAGATGTATACCATTATGCTATGCTGTCATGTGGTCGTGCTGTATAATTGAGGCAAATGGAATATGAATACATACTTGGCTGTTCAGCAGTATGTCACAAGTTCATTTTACTTTTGATATGTTCAGCATCAGTTAAAGGGATACTGTTAAAGTTTTAGACCATCAGATTTGCTTATCTTAAACTAAATTTTTTTCTTTGTAGATATGAAGATGAGTGACTGTTCTTTTCTGTCTAATCACTGCCAAGTGGTACTGAAAGAGAATTTTTGTGACTGCCACATAAACAAATTGTTGTTGTTATGATAGAGCACGTTGAGTGGGTTCTACCAGATGTCTTGATTATGATTTTAAGATCTTAAATTTATAGAGTATCTTACCCCAAAATGACAGGTTTCAGAGTAGCAGCCGTGTTAGTCTGTATTCGAAAAAGGTGCATCCGATGAAGTGAGCTGTAGCTCATGAAAGCTTATGCTCAAATAAATTTGTTAGTCTCTAAGGTGCCACAAGTACTCCTTTTCTTTTTACCCCAAAATGGTTTCCCTGTATGTGTGTGTGTGTATTACACACACACACACACACACACACGAATCCCATCTCACATTATTGAAATGTAGCTGTTCAGGAATGGAATGAAAACTATTTTATGACTGCATAGTGCCACTAAGAGATTGGTATAGTATAGCTGTCTGTAATATCCAACAATGACATTGTAGCATCTTGTGTTTTCTGTTGTGGCTGTATACGCCAATCTGTGAGGCACAAGGTTGCGAACAGATGTCACATAGGGATGTGTAGGCTCCCTCTGAAAACTTGGCATGATGCATGATCCTTTTTTCCCCCAATCATAGAATCGTAGGACTGGAGGGGACCTCAAGGGGTTCTCTAGTCCAGTCCCCTGCACTCATGGCAGGGTTAAGTACTATCTAGACCATCCCTGACAGGTGTTTGTCTAACCTGCTCTTAAACATCTCCTATGATGGAGATTCCACAACCCCCCTTAGCAATTTATTCCAGTGCTTAACCACCCTGACAAGTTTTTCCTGATGTTCAACCTAAACCACCCTTGCCGCAATTTAAGCCCATTACTTTTTGTCCTATCCTTAGAGGTTAAGGAGAACAGTTTTTCTCCCTCCTCCTTGAAACAACCTTTTATGTACTTAAACTGTTATGCCCCCCTCAGTCATCTCTTGTCCAGACTAAACAAACCCAATTTTTTCAATCTTCCCTGATAAGTCATATTTTCTAGAGTTTTAATCATTTTTGTTGCTCTTCTCTGGACTCTCTCCAATTTGTCCACATCTTTCCTGAAATGTGGCGCCCAGAACTGGACACAATAGTCCAGTTGAGGCCTAGTCAGTGCGGAGTAAAGCGGAAGAATGACTTCTTATGTTTTGCTTACAACACTCCTGCTAATACATCCCAGTATGATGTTCACTTTTTTTGCAACAGTGTTACATTGTTGATTCATATTTAGCTTGTGATCCACGATGACCGCCAGATCCTTTTCTGCAGACTCCTTCCTAGGCAGTCATTTCCTGTTTTGTATATGTGCAACTGATTGTTCCTTCCTAAGGGGAGTACTTTGCATTTGTCCCTATTGAATTTCATCCTATTTACTTCAGGCCATTTTTCCAGTTTGTCCAGATCATTTTGAATTTTAATCCTATCCTCCAAAGCACTTGCAACCCCTCCCAGCTTGGTATTGTCCGCAAACTTTATAAGTGTACTCTCTATGCCATTATCTAAATCATTGATGAAGATATTGAACAGAACCGGACCCAGCACTGATTCCTGCGGGTCCCCACTCGATATGCCCTTCCAGTTTGACTGTGAACCACTGATAACTACTGTCTGGGAACAGTTTTCCAACAAGTTATGCAACCACCTTACAGTAGGTCCAGGTAGGTAGTATTTCGCTAGTTTGTTTATGAGAAGGTAATGCAAGACCATATCAAAAGCCTTACTAAAGTCAAGATATACCACATCTACTGCTTCCCCACCATCCACAAGGCTTGTTAGCCTGTCAAAGAAAGATATTAGGTTGATTTGACATGATTTGTTCTTGACAAATCTAGGCTGACAGTTACTTATCACCTTATTGTCTTCCAGATGTTTGCAAATTGATTGCTTAATTATTTGCTCCATTATCTTTCCAGGTACTGAAGTTAAGCAGACTGGGTCTGTAATTCCCCAGGTTGTTCTTATTTCCCTTTTTATAGATGGGCGCTATATTTGACCTTTTCCCGCTCTGCAATCTCTCCTGTCTTACATGACTTTTCAAATATAATCACTAATGGCTCAGATACCTCCTCAGTCAGCTCATTGAGTATTCTAGGATGTATTTCATCAGGCCTTACTGACTTGAAGACACCTAACTTGTCTAAGTAATTTTTAACTTTTTCTTTCCCTATTTTTGCCTCTGATCCTATCTCATTTTCACTAGCATTCACTATGTTAGATGTCCAGTTACTACTAACCTTGTGTGTCTTTCTCAAAGTGATTAATAGATTCAAAAGCCAGAAGGGACTATTGTGATCAGCTAGACTGACCTCTTGTATAATAGACCATAGAACTTCCCCAAAATAATTCCTAGAGTATATTTTTTAGAAAAACATCTAACTTGATTTGAAAATTGCCAGTGTTGGAGAATCCACTATGATCTTGGGTAAATTGTTCCAAGGTTAATACCGTCATTGTTAAAAATTTACACCTTATTTTCAATCTGAATTTGTCTAGCTTCAATTTCTAGTCATTGGATTTCTCTGCTAGATTGAAGAGACCATTATTAAATACTTGTTCCCCGTGTAGGTACTTAGACTGTAATCAAGTCACTCTCCCAACCTTCTTTTTGTTAAGCTATAGAGAGCTCTTTGTCTGTTGCTGTGAGGCATGCTTTCTAATCTTTTAATCATTCTTGTGGCTCTTCTCCAAACCCTTTCCAGTTTATCAAGGACTAATGCATCCAAAGCCCTCTTTGCCACAGCATTTCACTGGGAGCTCATGTTCAGCTGATTATCCACTGCAACCCCCAAATCTTTTTCAGAGTCGCTGCTTCTTAGGATAGAGTTCCCCCATCCTGTAAGTGTGACCTTTAGGTATTTACAGCGTTTATTGATATGTGATGTCTATTCATGTCGGTCTTTGGCTGTGTCTTTGAAGTTATCAACATTTATGCCGCATAAGTTAATATTCTGCTTATAGGTAACTTTAAAGTATTTACATTCACCGTCCTTCCTGTACTTTCCAAGTTTCAGGTAACCATAAGTGACTTCTTTGGAGACTATCATCCTCCTTTCTGATAACATGATCTGTCCATCTGAGTTGAGCTTTGATAACTATTGTCTTGAAGCAGGTTGTTTTTGCTCTTTCAAGGATGTTAATGTGTATGTTAAGGCCTCTGTCTCAACCTATTTGTTGTTACTAGCAGCAAATGTCCACACTTTTCCAGAATGAAGATATTAATCTAGGTCCTGGAATTCATCTGGGACTTTGGTTAATATCTTCACTCCGGAAAAGTATGGCATGCTGTTAGTAACAACATAGTCAAGGCCTCTGTCTCATCCTAACATTGGCATCTCACTTCCAATAGTACACTTGCTCCTTATGATGATGTATTAGTTCCTTATTGAATTGGAGGAAGAATGTCACTGAGAATTAGCTTGCTCCTCAATAATCCCATTGACTTCAGTAGGACTATAAGTGGAGTAAGGTACTATTTAGCATGTTGAAGGGTATCAGAATCTAGGTTATAGTGAATTTCCAATACAACTTCTCTCCGGATCTAAGTTTGCCTTTGAGGATTCTTCTTCAAAAATTATCAGGCCTGACACTAGTTATCTTGAGATCACAGTCCAGGATGCATGTTTTTTAATTACTGTATTTTACCAGCTGACTGAAAAAGAGACAATGAAACCATCCTCATTCTTTCACAGGCAAAGCAAGCACACTTAAGGACTTATCACAAAATGTATTTACCTTGACAACTGTCCCATATTTTTTCATTTTTAAAAGATGCAGATGCAATGGGCATAAACAGACTAATAAATAATAGGAACAAAATAGATGTTACGTTTTGTATTCATTGTTTGACTTACGTTCACTTCTTAGGTATTAAGACATGCTATACATGTTGGTGAAGCTGAAGTGGAAAAATGTGTCATAGGTATAATGAAAGAAAAGAAGATTAATATACAGAAGGATACAGGGTATGTTGTTTGCTACTGTTACACAGGTACCTCTAACTGGACCACATCATTTTGCCTTTTATAACATTGTATATGACGAGAGATTATTATTATAGGAATCACCTAATCTGATCCTGTTATTTGGGGAATACAGTATGTACATCATACTTTGCAATTCACTTTTAAGGATTTAAGATGTATATATGAGGAGAGTGCATATGATGTGGTGTGGTAAAAAGGTTTTATCAGCATGAGTTTGGGATAACTGCATTACTCACAGTTGGCCAACCCCAATTAAATTGTACTGGTCATCTCAATCAAATCTTTACCATATCACCACATATCCTGTATGACCTATATTACATATTGTTGTTTTAGAGTTCATTTTAAAAAAAAAAGCTTGTTAGATCAGTTTCTTTTGTGTCTCTCCACCTGTAACTGTATAGGCCTTGAAGAGGGAAAAGTATAACTAATTTAAAACAATTCTAAAAATGATCTTTCTCTCTACATAAAAGCCATCCACAATTTCAAAGTTTGGGATATCTTCTGACCTTTGAAATCTAGAAGCAAGTGTGACATTTAATGTTGGAAAGCTGCGGTTTTCCCCTTTTCCAGAGATGCAATGTTCCCATCTCCAGCTGTGCAGCAATGCCCTTAGACTTGTCACTGGAGCTGGATGAAATATTACCCATTCTGGAGTTTAGACTAGTGTAACATTCTGAGGTGAGGACAGTAATACATTTCTCTCTCCTTAAGAAAGTTGTTGTGTGCTTTTGTTTTTTTTCCTCAGTTGGGCAAAGCTTGCAGGAGTTTGGTGTGTCACATTAAATCCTGCAGGACCGGTACTCTCTTTTTTGTATGATCTAAGCAATGATGACTCTATGGCCATCCCATCATGTATCCCCTTAAGATCCTGTGGGCTTTTTTGTTTTTCAGTTTTAAGACAAGCCTGCAGGTATGTTTGCTGCAGATATCTGGTTATAAGAAACTTTATTTGGAGGTGGAAAATCTGAGGAAAGTTCCATATGATTCAGATAATGAAGAACATGAAAAGCAACTAATCCAGGTGAAGGAGTCTTGGAATTCTGAGTCCTAAACTATTACTAGAATAATTGAATGCTAATAAATTAGCCGTAGAAGTTTAGCTTTCTTTAAATTTCTAACTATCAGGCTGTTTGATCTTTATAAACTAGAAGAGCAAAATTGATTTTAAAAATTGGAATAAACCAGCTGACAGGTGCCCTTTCAATAAGTCTCTGACAAATGCCCTTTACTGTATCCAACAGTATATGAGAGCTTAATTTATCCTCTTATTGCTAATTATTTTAATAGCACCGTGGCATTTTAAAAGTATTTACTATTTTCAAGTTGTAGAACTGACTCACTGAAGTTAAACAGTACCCTAAAGCAAATCTCAGACTAATAGCTCTGTTTCCCAAGGGTTTCTTACAGTAAGTTTATTCCATTTGAAATCGCAAAAATAGTAGCACACATTTTAAAAAAAACAAAACAAAACTCTGCATACCAAAAATACTTGATCATTTATGGTGCCTTCCACTCGTGAAATTTGTTTTACAAATACTAGTGAATTTAACATTCCAATATCCCTGTATATAGATATTTATCCTCACTGTGGCTTTGATCCTTCAAAGATTTATGCACGTGTTCCAATTGAAGTACATGGGTAATCTCATTGAACTCAGTGATCGTATTTGTGCCTAAAATTAAGCATTTGCACAAGTGTTTGCAGAATTGGGGTTTACGTGTATGAGGAGACTGACAACCAGAAAAATGAAGGGCATGATGCTCTTTTACATCCACTTAGAGCCCTTTTGCACTGCCAGATAAAAGGGGCCTTAGTGTAAATGAGTATCAGGCTCTAAGGGAGTTAATTGTCCCTGACTTGGTTGTAATTTTAGTGTGTGTATATATAGGGCTTAAGTGAGTTACCCAAGAGGAAAAAAAAGGAAGTATGACAAAGCATAGAGAATCCATGTCTCCCAATTTTTAGTCTTGTCTTAAATGCAAGATTTTGTTATCTGACATGCATCAATAAGTGTTCTGAATAACATGACTAGGAAGAACATTGGCAGTTCTGTTATTTGTAACATGGAAGTATATTTATGTAGCTTTGGAATTTGCTGATACCTCATGAAAATCTGAAGGCTAGAATCACCAAGCAGTGGTGTGACATTGGTTTCCAAGGTGATGATCCCAAAACAGACTTCAGAGGAATGGGCATGCTGGGATTAGTCAATCTGGTGTAAGTGAAAATAAATACTTTTCTTCTCTCAGACTTACGTTTTTTCTATGTCTATGAATTCTTATTTAGTATTATTCCTAAATCCCTCTGCAATGACTACCTGAGTAGAAGAAAACAAATATTGACTACTGTAATACATTACTGAATAATGGAAAAGGAGCCCCTTTCTAAATGAGTAAACAGTTCAACAGTGAGCTGCATTGTTAATAACTAGTTGGATAGATGGTAGTTTTAGTTACAAATTGTAACAGAGTTGAAAAGAAAAGCAGAAAGGAGTTTAAGAATAAAGAATTATACACATGTATGATAGGCCTGCTATGCTATAGCTGGGAAAGTAACTGATCAAAACTCTTCAAAATATAGTTATTACTAAGTTAAAAGTACTAATGATGTAGAATAGAAGATATGAAAATTCATGAATACAACTTACTTGAATGGGGGAATCCTGAGTTCCCTGGAAGGTTCCTATCCTACTGTTCTCCTTTATCATGTCATTCCTTGTTACAGATCGCTTTCTCCATTTACTTTTATCTTATTGGTTTTCATTCTGTACTCTTTCTCCAATACACATTTGTCTATAACTCCATTTTTCTGTTGTTGAAAAAGTTTATTAATTAAATCTAACTACCTATGTAGTAATCCTTAGATTGAGTTTTTGTTTTCTCCTTTTCAGGTATTTTAGTAAACATTACACCAGTGAAGCTCGCCAGATCCTCTCTCGTTCAAATCATCCAAAATTGGGGTAAGCCATTTGTACGGGCCGAAGATCTAACAAAGATCTTAGACTGTAGAGTGCCAAGTCTATATGGGAGGATCTTCTGAATTTTTTAAGAGGAAAACACTTGACACTTCCTACAGGAATTGACAAATGGAATTAATTTGTAATTTTGGAGATGTGGTCACAGCATCTGAGTTGAAAACTGTGTGTATAGCTATGTATTTGTTCCAAACAGTCTATTTAGTGCCCTTAGTAATCTGTAGTCTTCAGTTAGTTTCATTGTAGCAAAACACTCCAATCCCTTATCCCCCAAAAATAGTATGGCTAACAGATTTGGATTAAACTTGGAAGGGAATAGTAATTATCCTTTATTCTATTTAACAACACAAACTTACTCAAGATGTATGTATTCATGCACACTGTGCAAAGTGCAGTACATACACTTTCATAGATTAAGTGCCCATCCAGTGGCCTGGACTGTACAAATATTTAAAACACATCAAAGATTATAAACAGGCTCTCTCACCCTTTACAAGACACTACTCCTCTTTCATCCACCCAATCCACAGTTAACTCTGGTTTATCTCAATAATTAATACAGTAAGCATGCTAAGGCTTCATCTTGTGCCTTGTCATTAATGTTGCCCTATCTATTTAAGTTGTGAGCAGTCATCCTACAAAATTAATGAAGACTTCTGCAATGAAAACATATACATGTATCCTTTAACATACTTGTTTTTCAAAATGATACACTTTTTGTGACTCCTGAACTTATTCTAATTTTTCATCATTAGGCTTTTTAAGCCAAAAGAGTCCCATACATAACAGGAGCAGACCTAGAGTTGTCATTCAGGTGTATTTTCTGTATTCGGAATTCCACCTCCCGGTGGAAACAGGATATCCTGTACAAAGCCCCAAAATGCACTTTACTCAATGACTCAAATTGTGTGTGCAACTGTACCTGATTTAACACATTGTACTCTATAGCAAGCTTTGAAAATTGTATCACATATGAAAATACACAAGATCTACGTGAGCTTCTGCTGGCCAGCTCTCTTGCTATAGCTGTGTTTTTGGTAGCAGTGATGTTAATGTTACAGTAGATTTGGAGAGAGGGCAGTAGACCAGATTTAGAAATTTTTTTTAAAGCTTTTACTTTTCTATATGCTTATCGAGGGCTGGTACACCCTTGGGGGGTGGGGGACATTATAACACCATGGCTGAGTCTGGATGACTGCCCTTGGCTTCTGGGCAGTAAGGTCTAATGGTCGGGATCAATAGGCCACCCTCCCTCACAGGGCCGTGTGAGCTCATGGCCAGAGTCAATATGGCCACCCTCCCTTGCAGTGCCATGTGGGCTCGTGGCCAGAGCGGCTGGAGAGGTGGGCTGCCACTTCAGGACAGGCAGCAGCCAGGGTAGGGGGACCCAGACCCTCCCTACTCCACTGGGTCCCAACCCAAGGCCCTGATGGTGGCGGGGTTGCCCACCTCCTGCTCAGCAGGGATCCTGCCAAAACATGCTGAGCCAAGCCCCAGTTCTATGACCGGTTTCCTGTTAAGTTCCCCTGGATTACTTCCTACCCGTTCCTCCACAGCTAGTCATCTTGGGAGTCCCATGGCCTCTCTTCCCTCTCTGGAGTTGAGTGCCTGCGAGTCATTGGTCAACTCAGTCTGTCTGGCCTCTGCAGGAACCTGCAACAGACCTCTGTTCCTTTTGGTAGTCAGCCCTGACTGAGCTGAGTTGCTCCCTTTTATAGCCAGAGCACGCCCAGCGGAGGCCAGGGGTGTGGCCTCCTCAGCCCACAGAATGTGATTAACCCCTGCTGAACCAGTGCGGGGCTGGTACACCCCATCACAATGCTGATTAAACTTCCTATCCTGTTGCCTCTGTTTGGTTAATGGGGACATTCACCACATTGCTGTTGATGAAATTTTAGATTTCCTACACAGTCCATCTTTTAACTTCACCATAGTCTTAGATGTACAAGGCACTTCAAACAAAAATGCTCCATACACTTGAGACAGACCTTGCTTGATTCCTAGAATGACCCAAAATGTAGAATAGTAATAATTTGGCAGATAATAATTTGTCTCTATACAAATTAGTCCCAGAAAATGGAATAAATTGTAAACATCAACAGGAGAATGAATTTCATTAGTATCTAATAGGAAATGTTTTTGGTTTTTCAGATATTCCTATGCAATAGTTGGGATCAATTTGACAGAAATGGCTTATAGTTTACTAAAGAGTGGTGCTTTAAAGTCTCACCTCTACAACTTAGTCCCTGGATTGCCACAGATGGAACACTTTCATCAGTTTTATTGTGAGTATCTGTAACTCTTATAAATTATCAGGGGCAGGACTACCTTCATTACCAAAAGTCCAGGCCTCAACCACTGAGATAAATGAGTAACTCCTTTAGTTGTTAGCAGTAATATGCGATTATCCCTGAACCAGCTATTAGGACATCTAATACTCAGCCAGTTTGTTACATATTAAAAATATTTTAGTGCTCTGATGCTTCTAACATGCTTATGGATTTATTTTCAAGCATAGTTTAAAGGAAAAACAAACATTTACCTCCATTACTCCTCCAAAGCAAGAATTATAACTTGGATGTCTGACTGACTATTTCTTCATTGGATAAATTTGGGTGGATGGATACAGCAGGCATCAATTTAATAAATATCTAATATTTTCTAAGGCATGCATTCTTGCTAGTTACTTCTACACTAGCGAGAAGAATTGCTATTGATTAAAATGAGGCACTGCCTTCTTTCTCTAGGCTGAGTGGCTCTGATGGATCCTCCCAGCCTAAAGTTGAAAAGAATGGATCACAGGTCCTGTAGAACTTTATTTTGTTTTCTTTACAGGTTATCTGGTTTATGAGTTTGACAAATTTTGGTTTGAAGAAGAACCAGAAAGTATTATGCACTTCAACCACTATAGAGAGAAATTTCATGAAAAAGTTAAAGGACTTCTTCTGGACTATAACCAAGTACTAACCTTAGAGAATATAAAGAAACCATAGCCTCATCTGCTGTCTACCCAATTCTGCTCATAAAATAGAATTATGCATTCTCATGGAATTCTCACACTTACTTTACCAAAAATATTTGTTTAATGATGGAACTTTTTATACATATATTTTTGAAAAAACTCAAATTCAGTTATGAAAGCTTGGACAATCAGCCTCTGTTTACAGGTCTTATATGCTATTCTCCAAAGGAAAGCTTTTTTAAAAAAAATCCTGTATTGAATCTTTTGCCCTCCCAACTTTCATACACCTCTTGGTGCAGGAACATGAAGTAGGTATTTATGCTGCATTATGTTATCTTCATTATGTAACCTATTACTAGGTTCCTTTTCTACCATTAACAGTTGATTAGTTGTCTTTAAGAGGGGAAGTTGCTTTGGTTTTAGAGTTGTTTCTCAAGTTCTGTCCCCTTGTTTATCTGCACATAGCTTGTGGTCTATAAAAATGTTAAATTTCTGTGTAAAGCGGTCCATGAAGATGATGTATCAATTATTTGTGACTTGGAAGAAGAGATTTCATTTTTTCATATTTACACACAAGAACAAACATGGTTCTGGTTGAAATGATCCTCCCTCCAGGAAATAAGTACCCACAACCCTGTGCCTGGAAGGAACTTCCCTCAAAAATACCAACAACAAAATAGTGTAAGGCCAGAGTCCATCAGTAAAGAAGTTAACAAGGAGATCTTTCATGTCACATGGTGCCATAGATATTTCCAGCTCTCAATCCCTCTCTTTCAGTTTGGGCTACAGTTTTTCAGGCTCTCCTACTTGATTTTGTATTTTTTGTTGGCCCATTCTTTTTCCTCTATCAGCCAACAGAATGACTTTTGAATGGGGAGTGATATCTAGGAGAATTACTTAACGAACAAACTACAAAAAGAGGTTATTTCCCACAAAACTTTGTTGCAGCTGAAATCCATGATTTGTGAAGGTAATTGGAACTCTTCACTTCATCCATGCTTCCAAGGAAGTAGTGGTACAACTTTAATAGGATAAAAGTATGTTTCCAGATTTGGGCATTCTAGGCAATCCAGGCAGGAGGAGTTGGTATCTACATCAGTTTGTGATTATTAAGCATTGTTTAAAATGTTAAACAGGCTTGGCATGAACTTATATTTTTTAAAGCCTACTATTTAAATAAAGTGCTTTCTGCTTAATTCAGTCAGTGTTTAATTTGACCCTCCATTTAACTTGAGCAGAGCTTCAGAAACCTCAGTTCTTTGGGGGCAGAGACGATCTCTCATATGCTTGAATATCACATAGTGGGTGCTATCATGATACAAATACAAAAAAAAAAATTAAACACAATGCTTTATTTTATCTCTGGTAGGCTTCATTAGTTATGAAAAAAGGCCAACTTTCTGAATGGGAGAAGGAAGAGAACAAAGGAAGATCCTTGTGATTTAACAAAAAGATAACTGGAAGATATTCAGACCCTACAATATAAGTATTATTGTGTAGGCTGTGATTTCTACCACTCCATCCCCTAATTCCTCTTGATCTACATGAACAACGTGATCAGCTGCTTATTGCAGTCAAAATGATAGTGGAGAGCAGTTATATATACAAAGTTTTATTGTTTTGTTCTAAAATGTGTTACAAATAGGTGAGGTTTTAAACATTGTTTGAGCTCCATCTGCCAGAAGGTGGAGGGATGTAAAGATTTATCTTCATATTTACATTTGCCCATTACCTTTATACTTGAAATGGTGCAGTTAGGGGAAGAAATTTGGTTGAAAAGGAACTGATGCAATACGCACAACACATTCTTTCTGTGCACACACTACAGTAACTCTTAGTTTGGCAAAATTTGTTTTTAAACGTGGTACATTTTTGTTCTGCTACACTGTGCGCACACTTTTCTGGAGGCACGCTGGTACTATGGTGATGACTTTATAGGTACCTAAATAGCAGAATTAAATGTTTCTTCATTGGATTTCTGCAAATAAGTTTTGCTGGTTTCAAATGTACTTTATAATGAAAATATATATCTGCTAGTGATAAAACAATATAGAAATAGAGCCTTAACAAATGTAGAATAAAGTATGATTTCATTCATGAAAGACTTACTCCATGTTTCTCACCACAAAATAAATACAGGAGGAAAAATATGAAGCACTTCCAACTGGATGATTAGAAACTCCAGACCAGTTTAATTCCTTGATTTTGATAACCTGCCTCATCACCAAATAAACGGTACATTTGAGGCGGTGTAAGGTTTCTCCCAAAAGCATCCTTACCGTATTTTCACAAGACTGATTGTAATTGCTCTTGTAGCAACTGTTTAAGACATGGTAACACTGTATCCCAGTTCTTGAAAATTTACCAGACACCCATTAGGTGGTCATCTAAATTTACTACAAAAGATAAATACAAAATATCATAGGCAGGGGAACACCACCAGCAAGCAGCCTACTTATTCTGCCACCCCCAGCTGCTGGGCATTTCATAATGGTGACCGTTAAAATGGGAGCTGAGCACATATACTCCAAGTCCCAGGATTCCTGTCCTAGTTTGGGGCACCATCTTTTGTGTTACTCTGTGGCTATTAAGTGTCTTTTGTAAGTTTAGAAATTCACATAAAGAATGTTTAGGTGGAGGGGCAGATCTCTAGGGTTCTGCCTCCCCACCCCCCACCTCCTGGCTGCTCTCCACCATTCTACCTGCTACCATATAGTTTCTCCACCCTAAGTAACTCTGTTGCTTAACTTGTTGCTGCTGCATAGCTTTCCTGAGGAATAGCAGCATGAAATTGATCTGATGTTTGAATTTCACTGAGGACAACATGCTGAACAGAATTAGTGAAACCAGCCATACTATTGTTAATTTTACCATGCTACTGTTTGGCAAGTTACAAGCAGCAACAATAACAGAGGAGCTGGAACCAATTGGCCACAGAGCCTAGCCAGTTTTGTCATCCTTACATTTGGAAGATTATTTTTGCAACTGTAAAGGCTAGAAATGTAATTAGAAAAAAAGACGAAACCTATAATTCCACAGAAATTGGTATGTTAAGCTCCTTTACTCCCAGGAAGAACTTCCTGCTTGCCATTGGCAAAAGGATTTTTCAAACCCTGTCCTATACAATTTCAGATTTCATATAGCACAAAAGAAATCTTAACTAAGGCATCTTGGGATAGAGTCTAGACCAGGGATTTTCAAACTTCATTGCAGCGCGACCCCCTTCTTACAACAAAAATTACTACACGACCCCAGGAAGGGGGACTGCAGTCTGAGCCAGCCAGAGCCCTGCCGCCCTGGGCAGGAGGGGGAGAGGAGCGGGCAAAGTCCAAGCCCCACCGTCCCAGGTAGGGGGCCTGTAACCTGAGCCCCGCTGCCCAGAGCTGAAGCTGAAGCCTGAACCCCACTCCCCAGGCCTGATGCCTTTGGGCTTCAGCCTTTGGGGGTGTGGCTTTGGCTTTGGCCCCAGGCCCCAGCAAGTCTAAACACCAGCCCTGGCAACCCCATTAAAATGGAGGTCGCGACCCACAGTTTGAAAACCGCTGGTCTAGACTGAGTTCAGTCAAAGGTTTGTCATCACTTTTTATAATCAAAACCATGAGCTGACAATCATGAAAATACACAAATTAAGAATAAAGTAACCATCATTAAACATGGAAAAGCTATGTAGTCAAATGTATGGATGTGTTAGGTCACATGTAATAATTGTTTAAAATGAGTGTATTTTTCTAGTTCCCAGTATATTGTTTCCTGAACAGTTTAAAAACAAGAATTTCTATGTAGTTTTGTACTATTAAGTACATATTTTGCATGTAGCAGGTTAATTGTATGTATTGGTAACTAGTTAGAATACAGTGTAAAAACACAGGGCAAAAACTGTGTCGGGGTGGGAACTTGCTGGAGGCAAAATTGTCTTGCAAAGTCTAGTTAACAAGATTTTATATTAACTATTGCATTCATACTATGAAATGACAATCGTAATTTAACAGACGATATAGACTGGAAGTGTGCAATGACCTGTTTAACTGGATATAGTCAGTTTGCATAGCATTGAAACTAATTGTGAATACTTGGTTACAAAGCATCCCTAAAATTAAAGTCTTGGTTAAAGTCCCTGTTGCTTTATAATACTGTTTATTAGATACACCTCAAGTTTTAAAATATGTACTTGACAATTCTTGGAAGTATAACAAAATAATTTTAAGGTTGACATTCTTCCTTTTAAGTGGAATAAGCAATGTTGAAAGATGGGTTCAGTTGCAGAACATTTGTGCAGACACCATTTTAAACTGGAATTGTCAGTAGCAAAATGAAGACATATCTTAATGAAAAAAGTTCCTATGCTACTGCTGTTTCTGATAAACCAATATGGAGGATCACTGGGATGTACACTGCTCAAGCACTCTAGAGGAAGAAGCTAATCTAACATTTCCATGCACTGGCAAGCTTGGTTTTCAGACTCTGAACAAATGAGCAGTTCTCAATTCTTTGTATTACTTCAGCTCTTGCCTAATTGAATAAGTCTGTTTTCAATAAATGTTCTATAAAACATCAGTATAAACTTTTTTTTTAATATGTATTGTGATGTGAGAAAGTTTTCTGTTTTAGTCGGAGGAGGTTTGCACCCTGTTCCACTGAAAATATTGTTAATGTGTGGTAAAAATGTAGTTCTTTTTTCACATCATAGTCACATTCTTATGGTGCTATAATATAGCCTGAAATGGCATTTCATGTCCTGCCAATTTATGGCACTGTCTGTTCCTGGAAGCAGTAGCCAGTAGGAAAGTCGGGCAGTAATTTGTCACTACTGTGCAATGAGATAACTGTACACTAATAGAAATGTCAACATTTGCCCCAGTATAAAGCAATAATGTAAACTGTGATGTCAATATGTTGGCCACAAGTGTTAGAATAATAATAAATAAAGAACAAAACATCCAGACATTCGCAGTGGCAAGATATCCATATTACTTTGTAAGAGCTTTCTTTCCAGTTGGCCTTGTTTTCTCCTCACAGTTAGCTGGCAGTCAGTTCAAAACAAAGCAGTATAGTTGGTTGTCTTTTCCCTAATGTTTTATTTTGGTTACCTCTACCAGTGAGACCTAGTCTTAGCATTCCCTTAAGGCCATTCATACCAGTATTCCTTCAGTCATGGGACTTGATTTACATTTGTTTCTTTACCACACCTCTGTGCCAGGCAATTGATAATTTGCTGCTGTTTTCAACAATGTAGCTCCTTGGACTTAAGATGAAAAGTTAAATATGAAAACTAAAATGGGAAACAGGACAAATGTGTCCATATCACAAATACCAGACAATTGGCTCTAACTGGTGCCTGTGCTGGCAGTCTCAGCAGAGAGACCAAGAAACAATAAGCATTCAAACTAAAATACTCTCACACCAAAGTAATTCCCCTCCTTCCCCCCGCCCCCCCCAAAAAAGAGAGAGAAAAGCTACAAACAAAACATCAGTATATAGACATTGCATCAGAGTTTGTTTTTAAACAGGCTCACTTTCTAATCCTCAAAGTAATTACTGAAAAGAATACAAACCAAGTCCTTATCTTAAATCAACTACTTAACTGCAGCATATGAGATTAGAATCTGGGCATGTACTTCTATACAACAGAAAATATTTAATTTGCAAAACACACATAGTTTGCGTGAGGTAGCAAATAATTCAGGAGAGGAGGTTACTCTGTGCATAAAATCTGACTTCTACAGTAGCTGTAGGCTGTGCAACCACCATTAGTGCTGTGCTTCCCATTGTAGAGCCTATCAGTATTTGTTCCCCAGACAGGTATCTGACTTGTAATTCATGCATAGTGTGACGAGTTTTCTTCAAACTATACAGAAATTATTCTCTTTTGCCTTCAGAATAAGCCTCAGTAGGCCCCTTTTCCCTTGAAATAAGTTGTAGATTGATTTTTTTTTTTAAAGATGGTAATTGAAATATCAGGATTTTCCTCATGATGATAGCAATTTTCATGGAGGTTAAGGTTTGGATTGTCTTTGAGTGTCTGTCCATGTGGATTCCACCCTTCATGTGCCCCACGGGCAGGAGACTGGAATCTTTTAACCAGCAGTGTCCATTAGGGCCATGTGTGTGCCCTGCTCAAGGGCTCATAGTAACCTAATCCACCATTCAGGTCCTTTTTACTGCTTGTGGTAGTGAGATGAATCAACCTCAGTGTCCTTTGAGCTCTGTAGAAGTTCTTGTTACATCGTGTGATAATGTAGGTAGTTTTCTTTTGATACCTTTAGCCCTCTGGGGGGAAAAATGAGTAAGTGCCATAGTACCAGGGCTACCATCCCTTTGGCTGAATCTACAAATCACCACATTTCAAAACCTGCCCATCCTGGAATGCAGCTATATCTTTGAATGACTGACATGCCAAGTGGGCAGGCCATGTCCCTGAAAATTGTGCAGTTCATAAATCATTCTCAAAATTTACCCAAAAACCTATGAGTCATGCTTACAATTAATTTTGATCGAGAAGTAGATAAAGGCATTTGACTGAGTTCTTTCAAGGAAAGAATCTCCTGTTTCCTCCTCAAGACCACAGTTCACTAGTGCTTTGTCCTCTCAGGAGGTTACTCCAGGCTTCTGAGGGACAAAGACCTCATGCAGCTTCTAAAGTCCCTAAGCATAGTTGCTGTACCCTTGGAGCAGTCAATTGCCCTTGCTGTAGGAGGAAGAAAATAGCACTGCTCAAAGTGCACTTGGCACCAATCCCTGTGTCTGATACATTCTAAAAAGAAGTCTGACTCATCATTCTCTGAACAGTAGAAGTATTAGCTGAGTCAAGTGGCACCATGTGCTGCTTCTGCTCTGGCTCCACGCTGATTAAAATTGGTCACTGATCTTCTACATCATCTGATACTATCTACATCATCAACTTTGTGGTAGAGACTGGGGAGAAGAGATCATCTGCGTCAGAATCACTTCATTTGGTGCAAATACCTTCTACTGTGACTACTTTTACAACTTACAGGGAATTGAGAATCACTCCAGAGGTTGAATCATCAATCCTAGATGTGTCTCCATTGTCAGTGGCCTCAAAGTCTGATTTGGTAACCAAACCAGATATTTTGAAAACGGGGAGTTCCCTGGTAGATCTGTTAGCAACCAACAAGAACACGAAATGTCTCAAGTTTTGCTCTCAAATTTTGAATTAGGACCCCATATCAGTTGCCTTTCTGATTACATGGAGCAATCACCTGATGTATGCTTTTCTACCTTTTCCCTTAATTCCTGGCATCTTTCAGAAGACAAGTCAAAACAATGCACAACTACTTCTCATAGTTTTAACTTGGCCACTTCAGTTCTGGTTCTTAGATCTGCTGCATCAGTTGAGTCAACCATTCATCAAACTTTCAGGACAGAATTTCACAGAACCACTGTCTAGTTATTAATCCAGACCTTTCCTCTCTACATCTGACAGCTTGGATGCTGGCTGGCTGACTGCTGTGGATAGAAATTCTGCAGAGGTTCAGGATATTATTATTCAGAATAATAATCCCTCCACCAGACTGATATAATAGTGGAAGCGTTTCTCCCTTTGGGTTACTCAGTGTCACCTTTAGCTGGAGGAGACTTCCATTCTTGATATTTTGAACTATTTATTGTCTTCTAAGCCCTCTCGTCTGTCATTTAGTTCAGTGAGAGTTTACTTGGCAGTCCGGTCTGGCTATCACACCTACTGCATACACCCTAGAAGTGTTATCACTAAAGCTAAGATTTTGTCCTGGATATTTTTAGTAAAAGTTAAGGGCAGGATGCAGGCAATAAACAATAAATCATGGGAGTCCCGCTGTCCAGGGCTGGGGCTGACGGCCCGAGCTTCACCACTACTATAGTTAAGGCAATATTGCTCAGTGTTGCCGTAACAACACATGTTGCAAGACCTCTTACTGTAAATTATGGTTCTCTGATCTTAACATGAAGTAAACTCAAATGCATCTCACCACTTACAAAAAATAACACTCGTATTTTCAATCAGAGGTAGTAGATACTTGAATCTGAATTACCCAGAATCACAGGAGTAGCTTATGATTATGACACTAGACTGGGACACAAGAGATTCGGATCATTGACTCCAACAGGATTAGTCACATGAATAATGCTAAGCATGTGCATAAGTGTTTGCAGGATTAGGGAACTCCAGTTCCCTATATGTAAAATGAAGATAACACTTTCTTTCTCCCACCCTTTGTATGTCTTGCCTACTTAGGCTTAGACAGCATCATGACAGAATTTCTGAAAAACCTTGGTCAACATGGCTGCAATTGGCTGACATCCTTCCTTACCAAGTGCATGCCCTTGGCCAAGCGCCCAAGGTATGGCAATAGACAAAGGCCATTGCCATCCTGAAACCAGGGAAAGCAGCTGACAATCTGAAAAACTACTGGTGGATATCAATACTATGCATAACTTACAAGGTCTTGGAAGGGATGCTACGCCAAAGATTTACACCTATCTTTGAGGACTACATCCCCAAATTGAAATCCAGGTTTAGGCTGGAACAAAGCACCTGCAACCAGGTAATCACACTGACTACCTACATCAAAGCTAACTGTCAACACTGGCTCAAAACAGCAGTGACCTTTGTGGACCTGTCCTTGGCATATGACATGGTTTGGCTGGACGACCTGCTTCTAAAAGTGTTGAAAATAGCACGTTGTGGAAGAACACAGCACCTACTCACAGTTATGCTCACCAATTGCAAAGTTCATGTAGCTCCAACAGACCTAGCCTATTGAACAACGGGCTCCCAAAGGGATCCATCTTGTCACCATCATTCTTTAATATTTATATCAGTGACATGCCATCAACTCAGTCATGGAAATTTGGATATTCAGATGATCTCATGCTCGCCATTCAAGCGAGCACTTTCACCCAAGTGGAATGAACCCTCACAGAAAAGCTGAAAAAACTGGAGGAGTACTACTGGTTATGGCAACTCCAACTGAATCCTCAAAAAACAGCTGCCTCTGCATTCCACCTGAGGAACTTCCTCAGAAGAGCTTGAATGTCACCTTCTTTGAAACCAATATTAGGCGTGAGGATTTCCTGAAATATATTGGAGTGAGGTTCTGGATTGTAGCCTCAAGTTCTGCCAACATCTGATGAAGACCACTGCCAAGATAACAACTAGGAACAACATAATCCACAAACTAGCCGGGTCTGGTTGAATAGCAGATGCTTATGCCCTGTGGACAACTACCTCATCCCTCATCTTCTCCGCAGCTGAATATTGCATGCTCGTATCTGCAGGTAGTGTACATACAAAACTTCTTGTTGTGCAATTGAACACTGCTATGAGAATAGTCACACAAGTGCTGAAGTCAACACTGACAGCCTGGCTTCCTGTCCTCAAGGGAGAGGCACATGTATATCCTGGAACATTTTAAATAATTTCAATATGAATCTCTCAATTAGCCAAGGCCTCAAAAAGCCGGGCACAGCTAACCCTCTAGAAACCATATAGGACCCATTTCCCCAGACAACCTCCTTCCCTTTCCCCCTTGCTAAGTGACTTGCTATTCTCCCCCATTTTCAGGGAACAGCAGCAGACCCACCCAGTCTCCTCTCTGGCATCTCCAAAGGAGATTCTGCTGTTATCTGCTTCTCCAGGCTCCAAGTAATTATTTTTTTCCAAGTGTCTGATAGCTGATGAAAACAGTGGCATAGATTCAGTCTTTGGTCTGAGGACCCTCCTGCCAGATGCCTTCTGTGTTTTCCCTTTGTCATAAATATAAAGGGAAGGGTAAACCCCTTTAAAATCCCTCCTGGCCAGAGGAAATCTCCTCTCACCTGTAAAGGGTTAAGAAGCTAAAGGTAACCTCGCTGGCACCTGACCAAAATGACCAATGAGGAGACAAGATACTTTCAAAAGCTGGGAGGAGGGAGAGAAACAAAGGGTATATGTGGTCTGTCTATATTTTGTCTTTGCCGGGGATAGACCAGGAATGAAGCCTTAGAACTTTTAGTAAGTAATCTAGCTAGGTACGTGTTAGATTATGATTTCTTTAAATGGCTGAGAAAAGAATTGTGCTGAATAGAATAACTATTTCTGTCTGTGTATCTTTTTTGTAACTTAAGGTTTTTGCCTAGAGGGGTTCTCTGTGTTTTGAATCTAATTACCCTGTAAGGTATCTACCATCCTGATTTTACAGGGGGGATTTATTTTTATTTCTATTTACTTCTATTTCTATTAAAAGTCTTCTTGTAAGAAAACTGAATGCTTTTTCATTGTTCTCAGATCCAAGGGTTTGGGTCTGTGGTCACCTATGCAAATTGGTGAGGCTTTTTATCCAACATTTCCCTGGAAAGGGGGGGTGCAAGTGTTGGGAGGATTGTTCATTGTTCTTAAGATCCAGGGGTCTGGGTCTGTAGTCACCTAGGCAAATTGGTGAGGCTTTTTACCAAACCTTGTCCAGGAAGTGGGGTGCAAGGTTTTGGGAAGTATTTTGGGGGGAAAGACGTGTCCAAACAGCTCTTCCCCAGTAACCAGTATTTGTTTGGTGATGGTAGCGGCCAATCCAAGGACAAAAGGGTGGAATATTTTGTACCTTGGGGAAGTTTTGACCTAAGCTGGTAAAGATAAGCTTAGGAGGTTTTGCATGCAGGTCCCCACATCTGTACCCTAGAGTTCAGAGTGGGGGAGGAACCTTGACACCCTTGTGTTCAGCTTTCCAGCTGTCCACAGCCCTCCATCTAAGTAGAAAGGCTCAGTGCACCTGAGTTGCCTCTATCTCAGAATGCTCTCTCCTGAGTGGAGGGGCTGCGACTCTCCTCTCAAGTGGCCCCACCTCCTTCTCAAGACCAGAATATGGAGGGGAAAGAAGAATGTTTGTGTCATTCCCCTTCCTGCTTCTTCACTGCTGTCCAGAATGCTAATGGCTGCTGCTGACAGACCACTAACCTAGTTCTCATACTCAGTCTTTTAACTGCCTGTTTCTCTCTCATATGTCCTAAGACTGTTGACAACTATGCACCATGGCAGTGCACAATGTAGTTTCCAGGTAGGTCAAATCCTACATCTCTTAAAAGCTCCAGAGCATTGTATGAGTATTTTGCAAAATACAAATTTATGTCAGGAGTATGATACTAATGGTGTTAGTGTTGATATGCAATGGCCTGTGATTCTGTTTTTTTTTTTTAATAAAAATTTACAAAGAAAGTGCCCTTGCAGAAGTCCAATTGCGGATCAGTAATTATTAAAGGATATCAAAGGGCAAGTGAAGAAAATGCTCTATTTCTCAGTAGTTGGTTACGGAGTAACTGCAATCTCAGAAGAACTGCCTGTTGTCATAGCTACAACAGTAAAAGGACAGTGGTAGAAACAACAAAGTGTGTGCTAGGATATCACAGGACATGGGGAGGCAGTTCTTAAATGTAACCTGAAAAGGAAAAAACAATAATCAGGTTTGTGCCCTTTTTTGCTCCTTTATGATGTATCATTTACAAAACATAAAATAAAGGCAGTTCGATTGCTGTTGCACAGCAGTACCTTCAGCTTTCCATACTGTTCTGAATGTGAGATTTCAACAACCTTATACTTTAGCTAAGCATTTCCTGGCTTTCTAGTGTTGAGGACAAGGTCTCCCTTCTCTCCAACATCACTTAATAAAAACAAATCTTGTCACCATCATGTCCAGGACACCTTCTGGCCAACAGTCACCAACAGCCGCCTCAGACATGGGATCCTCCTCAAAAATGGCTACTAAGGAATCTCTTCCTAAAAAAGCCACAAAAAGCGGTCTCACTCTTAACCGCAGCGAGATTCGCCTTAAAAAAAAAATGGCGATCTTTGACTGCAAAGTCTACCCTGGCACCAAGAGCGCCAGACTGCAAGGCACCGAGGACGTCCAGTACAGAAACGTCCTGAGGAGCTAAAGACCCGGTGCGGTCTAGCTCTCAGGGAGGTACCAAAGCCAAGCCTCCTAGCTCAGCATCGGTGGAGCCTAAGAAAACCCAGGCACCAAGCAGCGCCATGGCGCCACCTGCTGCACTGATGCAATGCAGCAAGTCTGCAGCACCAGCAGCCCTCACTCTGATTCCCAGAGGTGGACCTCCTGATTACTTCAACTCCAAGGACTCTGCTTTTCAGCACTGACGGCACCCCAGTCAGACTGGGACCAAGCCTGGCTACTACTTCCATTGGCTCAGCCCCTCCTCTTTCCAGCAATGAGGAGGATGTACACCCCTCTCCAGTCCTCACCCAGACCTGGACCCTTGCAGCACCAACATCTCTGGATGGAAGAGGCTGGCAGGCTCCACAATAAGTGCCACCTCCCATGGCCCTCCCACGGGCATTATACAAGACCCAGAACATCAGCCCCCCCCAACCCACCCAGGTCCAGAACAACACAATCACCTTCACCACCTGCCCCAGCCTCCCCAGGAGGAGGAAGAAGAACCTGAGTATGCACCTGAGGGCAATACCCTCCCACCTACCCACATTTCCTCTTCGTCACCAGAGGAATAAACAATAATGTTGCCACCCCCCACATCTGGAGATGACTTTTAAATCCTTTCAGAATCTGTTTAAATGGGTAGCTAATTCCCTTCACATATCACTGGCAGAGCTACCAGAGACACAGCATAAACTAACAGATATACTCCAAGCTTCTCCATCAGATAAGGTTGCACTACCCATTAATGTAGCCATTATGGAATCTGCAAAAATTGTCTGGCAGACACCAGCCACAGCTCCACCTTCTTGTAAAAGATACGACAAGAAGTACTATGTACCAGCTAAGGGGGCTGAGTTTTTGTTCATCCACCCTACCCCAAACTCAAAGGGGGAAGCAACATCAGTCAAGAACCACCCCTTACAATAAAGACTGGAAAAGGCTAGACCTTTTCGGAAGGAAAGCCTACTCATCGGCTACCCTTCAATTCTGTATAGCCAACTACTTGGCCTTACTAGCCAAATACACGCACATGTTTTTTCAGATGTCAACGTTTATT
Organism: Natator depressus; assembly: GCF_965152275.1. Taxonomy (NCBI): domain Eukaryota; kingdom Metazoa; phylum Chordata; order Testudines; family Cheloniidae; genus Natator; species Natator depressus. The sequence continues at coordinate 52,039,981 of NC_134237.1, forward strand.
GAACATCTTCCAGAAGACAAAAAAGAGCACTACAAGGCCAACATTGCAGAAGGTTCCCTCATTGCCAGAACAGCCCTGTAGGCTTCTCTCAATTCTGCTGACACGGTGACATGATCCATCGCTAGTTCCATAGTCGTGTGTAGGGCTTCCTGGCTCCCTCTTTCTGGGTTTCCCAGGGAAGTTCAAGCAATCGTAGAGGACCTACCTTTTGAAGGCCAAAAATTGTTTTCAGAGAGCGCGGACGTGTCCTTGCACACCCTGAAGGACTCCCGGGCGACATTAAAGACACTGCAAACAAAAAGAAACAGGGCAGATTCTATAATCAACAGTTTCAGACTTCTCCATACACCCAGCCTCAAAGACACTACGACCAATGCCGGAAACAGAGGCAGACAAGATGCTGACAAACACAAGATCAGTCATCTATGTCTCAACCATCCACTTTGAGGCAAATGTTTTGAAGTGTTGGTCAAAGACACGAGAACCCCATATTCTCCAATCCCAGAGTTGCATCCAATCTCCAGCCCATTTGGAGACCACCTGTCACCATTCTACCCAGTCTGGAAAACCATCACACAGACAAATGGGTTCTGGAAATTATCCTGAAGCACTACGCCATCCCCTTTGTCTCTGTTCCACCTACCCACCCCCCTTCCCCATCCCTTCTTCAGGGAACCCTCTCACGTCCATCTGCCAGAGCAGGAAATGTACGCTGTCCTACAATTAGGTGCTGTGAAACCTGTACCAGCTCAACACAGGGGAAGACTGTTTTATTCACATTATTTTCTCACTCAGAAGAAAATGGGCAGATGGAGACCCATTCTCGACTTGCAAAAGCTAAACAAGTTTGTGAGAACACAGCGTTTCAAGATGGTGACTCTAACAACCATAATTACAGCATTGGAGATTGGCTCTCGGCCGTCAACCTACAGGACCCTTACTTTCATGTTACCATTCACCTAGCACACAGGCGAATCCTGTGATTCACTCTAGGGAACCTGCATTATCAGTACAGAGTGCTTCCCTTCGGCCTGTCCACTGCCCAAGGGTGTTTTCCAAAGTTCTCGCCGTTGCAGCAGCACACCTTCGCAGACAGGGTGTGATCATCTTTTCCTACTTAGACGACTGCCTTCTAAAAGCACCAAGATACCAGGCAGCAATCGATGCCACTCATACCACCATAACCCTGTTTATGGACTTACGGTTACAGATCAACATTCAGAAATCCACTCTGACACCCACCCAACAGTTGAACTTTATAGGGGCACACCTTGACTGTATCGCAGCAACAGCACGACTACCCCAACAATGCTTTCTTACCTTAACAAATCTAATTGCAACAGTAAAAGACAGCCCACAAACTTCCGCCAGAACATGCCTACAACTCCTGGGGCACATGGTGGCTACAACGTTTGTCATGAAATATGCCAGACTCCACATGAGATGCCTTCAGGCCTGGCTCCTCACTGTCTATATTCCACAGAGGCACTCGCTCAACAGATGTCTTACAATGTCCAGCAGGGTAAAAGACTCGTTCACATGGTGGGCAGAACATACGAATGTTTGCTGAGGTGTCCGCTTCCAACAAAAACCTCCAACTGTAACTATCACCATGGACGCCTCTTTGGTGGGATGAGGGGCATGCTTCTGTGACAATACCATCCAAGGTTGCTGGTCCCCAGCAGAGTCCAATCTCCATATAAATCTGCTGGAGCTATGGACAGTACAAAATGCCTGCCATGACTTTCTCCCTCTAATATGCAACAGGACTGTCCAGATTCTCATGGACAACTTGGCGACTGTTTTATATAAATCGCCAAGGAGGCGTCCGACCTTATCTGCTCTGTGCGGAAGCAGTCCACCTTTGGCAGTGGTGCATCTCCAACAACATGGACATCATGACAACCTACCTGCCCAGACACCAGAATGCCACAGCAGACCAACTAAGCAGGAACTTTTCACAAACCCACAAGTGGGAGATGGATCGCAGAATACTAAAAACTATATTCAAACAATGGGGATTCCCCTCAATAGATATCTTTGCAATGGCCCACAGTGCCAAATACCCTCAATACTGCTTCTGGGCCAGACTGGGGCACAACTCTCTGGGAGATGCCTTCCTTGTGAAATGGGAGGCCTCACTGCTGTATGCCTTCCCCCTCTACTGAGCTGTGTCCTTCACAAGTACAAGCAAGACAAATCCAGGGTCATCCTCGTTGCACCAACGTGGCCCAGACAAACATGGTTTCCATACCTGAAACAGATGGCTGTTCGACCACCACAAACCCTTCCTCTTGTGCCTATCTGCTGACACAGGATGCCTCTGTCACCCCAACATTACAATACTCCATCTCAAGGCTTGACTAATCCATGGATGATAGGACTCAAGACAGACTGTTCCAAGGAAGTACAAGACATACTACTGAACACAAAAGACATACATGCACAAGTGAAAACAATTCTGTACCTGGTGCAGGGACTAGCAGATTATTCCACAATCGTCCCCACTACCATAATCCTTGATTACATATGGACACTCAAAAAATTGTGCCTAGCTACTAGCTCACTCAGAGTGCACCTAGCAGCCATTACCTCCTTCCATTCTAAGGTGGATGGACTCACCATCTTCACTCACCCGCTCACTAAACACTTCCTCAAGGGCACAGAGAACACTTATCCCACACTACGGGATCCAACCCCCTTATGACATCTCAATTTCATTTTCCGTACTCTCATGGGCAAATCCTTTGAAACACTAGTGACCTGCTTGTTGTTGCACATATGTTGCCTTCCTTGTAGCTATCACGTCAGCAAGAAGGGTGGGAGAGCTGGGTGCCCTAATGGCACATCCACCAGTGTTCCCTCTAATTTTTTTTATGTGCGCCAATACAGAGGTGATGTGTGACACATCACCTCTATACTGGTGCACATAAAAAAATTCACGTGGTGGGGCCGGGGATGAGGGGTTTGGAGTGCAGGCTGCCTGGGGAATACGGCACCTCTCTCCTGGCCGCAGCAGGTCCATGCCGGGGCTGGGTTCAGTCTAGGGGAGGGGCACCTGCTCCCGCCATGGCAGGTCCGTGCTGGGACCGATGGGGAGGGGTGCCTGTCCCCACTGTGGCAGGTCTGTGTTGGGGGAGGGGTGCCTCTCCCCGCCACAGCCCTGAGCCCCTGCACAGGGCTTAATAGGGGACCACACAGCTTAGAGGGAATTTAGACACCCACCTTATACCACATTCTCAAAAACAAAGTAATCCTACCACCACATCCTAAGTTCAGACCCAAGGTTGCCCCCGCTTCCATCTCAACAAGCCCATTTACTTATCTGTATTGTTCCCCAAACTGCATGCTGACGAGAGGGAGGCCTCCCTTCACACACTGGACATCTGCAGAGCGCTAGTGTTCTATATAGAAAGAACAAAAACATTTAGAAAATCTAAATGGATATCTACATGTATCCAATTATGTTACACAAACTATACTCTGCAAGCTCCCTCTGGACTTTGCACACACTCCACTAGAGCGCTATCCATATCTGTAGCCTCTCTCAATAACGTACCCATCATGGACATCTGTAAAGCAGCTACTTGGGCATCAGCCCATACCTTTACCAAAGACTATGCATTAGAACAACAATCAGCTGCAGATGCTCAGTTTGGACTCTCAGTGCTCTCCACCATACATAAATCAACTCTGATGCCCCTCCTTTCCATTGAGGGGAACTGCTCTACAGTCACCTAAAGTGGAGCATCCACAGGGACAGTCCTTGAAGAAGAAGAAAAGGTTACTCACCTTATGCAGTAACTGAGGTTCTTCGAGATGGTTGTCCCTGTGGCTGCTCCACTATTCCCCCCCACCCCACCCCGTCCCCACTTTGGAGTTTCACATCGATCCTCTGGGGTAGAGAAGGAACTGGGGGATGGTTGGCTGTACATGCTGGGTAACCGCTCGGAGCAGCATGGCCAACCGGTGCACCACTACTACAAATCTCTGATTAGAAGCGGAGGGCGCCAAGACACCTAAAGTGGAGTACCCACAGGGACAATCATCTCTAAGAACCTGAGTTACTGCACAAGGTGAGTAACCTTCTCTTCCCACATAATTCATCACACAATTAACTCCCTCACCCCCTTTGGGGTACCAGAGTAGGAAGACTAAGTATTCTGCAGGTAATGATATTGGAGATCTGTGTGTCACTTTGCTGGTGGAAGAAGTTGTGCCCCCCTGGACTCGGAAGGAGGTCTAGTCCAAACCCTGAAAACTAGATTAAAGTCCCAGGCTGGAGCGGGTGGTGTCACATGGGGGAAGAGAGTCCCAATGCCCTTAAAGAGTCTACGCATTAGTGGTTGAGCAAACTCCAAGTGGTAAGCCATTTTCGCCAAGAGATGTACCTTAAGGGAGCTGAGTGAGAGTTTAAAATGTAGTGCAAAATCAGAGGGAGGAAAGATGAGGTTGGGTCTGTCTGTTTGGAATGGTACAAACTTGGAGTCATTTCCATTGTGTAGACAGGTATATGGAGTGGTCAGCTTGTGGTTGTGTTGCAACATGTGTTTCAGCTTGTCAGAGCATTCTGCTTCTAAGCCTTGGAACAAAGAAAGATCCAAACCCGGAGGCAGAGGACTCATGGGTTGGGGTGCAGGGTCAGCCCATTGTTTTGAGAGAGCAGGTGAGGAATGGGCTGATATCAGAGAAACAGGAGGGCATATTGCCATCTGCATCAGGTAAGGGAGCCAGACTTGTCATAGTCAAGAGGGGTAATCACAATAACTCTCACTTTATTTAGTTGAATTTTCAACAGAATCTTGGATAGGGTAGGGAACTGGGAAAAGACATACAAGTGGGCCCTGTCCACTGGGAAGATGAGGGCAACTGACAGTGAATGTTTCCCCAAAGGGTGGCTATATCTTGAAGCACCTGTGAATTCAGTATACACTCGTTGTCGTGAGAAAATTCCAACTGAGACTGTTGGTTATCCCGTTCTGTATCCCTTGTAGACAGACAGCTGAGATGAGCACATTGTGATGGGTGCATCAATTCCAAAGTTTGAATGCTGTCTTGCATAGGGAGGGAGATCTGGCAGCTCCTTGGCAGTTTATAAAAAACATACAGGTCACATTAAGTCCATCATAACCTTTGTGTGTTGTTTTTGATGAAAGGCAGAGTTTGTGCACAGGCACTCCTGACAGCCTCTAACCCCAAAACAGTGATATGGAAGGTCATTTCTGTGGAAGGCCATTTGTCCTGAACCTTGTTGTTGTGTAGGTGAGCTCCCCAGCACATTAGGGAGACGTGTCCCAGGGTGGTGAATGTGGGTAGTGAGAGGAGCGCTCTCGCTTGTACTGCATCAGGTTGGTGCTGATAAAGTCCAGTCACTGTACTGGGGCTAGCATGCCACTACAATGAAGTGAACCTTGGAGACTACCCTGCGTGGAGCAGTCTGTACCTATAATGATCCTGCCCCAAAGGTAAGCAGTAGGAAATCTCCTGTACGATGGCTGTATTGAGATATGGAAGTAGGCACCCTGTAAGTTCAGGGTTAGAAATCAATCTCTTTGCTCTAGAGCTGGTCCTAACTACTGTGAAGTAAGGTAAGGTGACTTCTGAGAGGCGTGACAGGTGTATAGATGGCAGCTGATGCTGTAAGGTATCATTGTTCAGGCCCCCGACCAGCTCATCAAAGTGCTTATAAGAGGCAGTTTGAGAGGTCATGGACTGGGGTGCAAATTGTTCTCACTTTTGAGCCCTGGGCCTCTTCCACTGTGGCTCATAACAGCACAGAGACGGTGAGTATTGAGAAGATTGCAATCTGTGGTGTGGCTGAGAGGTAGATCTTCTCTTCTGTTCCACAGTGTAGATTCCTAAGGAGTATAGTGTGGTCCGAGAATCCTTCAGGATGTGGAGAGAAAATCGGTCTTCTCCACAAAGAGTTTGGCCCTTCAAATTGGAAGTCTGTAGCTATTTGGGCAATCTAGAGAGGTGTAGCTAACAAAACAAAAAAAAAAAAAAAAAAGCAACCACCCACCTCAGTACCACTGTCATGGAGACTGGGCGGGCAGCTGTAACAGCTACATCCAGTGGTGTCTCTAGGACCGGTCTGGCTATTAACTGACCTTCTCTAAGAATGGTCTGAATCTGTTCTTTTTGTGTTTCAAAAACATCCTGGGTTTCCCAAGATTAACAAAATTGTTTTGGCCATGACAGTTTGGTAATTTATGACTCTAAACAGTAATGTTGTTGATGAATACGCCATCTTGCGAAGCCTGATCACATGGAATTGACTTGGCATTATGTTGCTTGCTTCATGTATTAACCCCATCCACTATGATGGAGTTGGGTTGCGGATGTTGAAAACAAGGTCTGCCTCTTTGGGTAGAGATGTAGGGTTGTTTTTGTTTACACTCTGTTGCTGGTTGGTGCGATGGAGGCTGGCTCTGCCAGATGATTTTGGTAGGATCTAGAACCGGCTCATTAATTGGGAGGACAGTTCTACATGAGAAGGTAGTGTGCAGAATTTCCACCAACTTGCAATGTGTATCTGCCACCTCCTGTAAGGGAATCTGCAGCTCGTCTGCCACCCTCTTGGTAAGATCCAGAAAGTTCTTAAATCTTCACCTCGTGATGCGGGGTGGGCAGCACAGTCTCAGCTGGGAGAGATGAGGAGAAGTGTGCTGAAGAGGTAGCTTCCTCTTCAGATGTGGATTTTTTTTTTCCCCTTCCCCCTTCTTTCCTGTTCTGAAAAAGCTTTCTCCTGTACTGGCTCAGGTGCTCTCCTGCCCTGGCTCAGGTGCCAGGCTGTAGCAAACCATCTGGTGGACTCCCTAAGAGACACCAGAGACGGTCGCGCCACGTGTGTGTCTATACCTGAAGAGTTACAATATGGCCTTGGGAGAGAGAGGCAGAAAGGCAGGCACGGGCGGTTGGCGTGATGGAATTGGGGGTGACCCTTGTAGTGTGGTGGTGGGCCACCTTGAGGGGCCAGGGAATGATCTTCTCCTGGCCAGTGTCAGATTCATCAGTGGGTAAGGGTGCCGCTGACTGGGGTATTGGCAGTATACAGCCCAGTGCTAAGAGCGATTCTGGGTGCCAGAACGTGCTTGATACCAGGATCCTGGTACCAAGTAATGGGGGTTGTGGTTCTTCCCCAATCATCGGGTCTCCAGGGTACCAGAGCTCATGCAGTACCATGGGTTCATTTGGTACCACAGAGGAGGGTCTGTGTTACATTGTCAGTACTGATAGTTGGGCAGAGTACTCCCTAAATGAGAGTTTTGCCCAGTACAAAAAGTTTGTTGGTGCCACATTTTTAGAGACGGTATGGTAATTGTCTCTCCCTGGGTACTGAGGCCACTGGTCTCCAGAGTATCAGAGTACCTGTGTTACCATGGGCTCATCCGGAACCCCAGAGGAGTGTCTGTAGTCGGTATCAATGGTTGGGAAGGTGCAGAACACTTCCTAGATGGGAGTTTCGTTGCATCTGGTACCAAAGGGTTTCTCTATGCCGCTCTTTTAGAGAGGTAACTGTCCCCTCTCCTTAGGGGACAGTAGAAGCCTCTGGTGTCTGGGTGCGGAAGCAGAGTTGACAGCAGGGCTTCTCTGTGTTGCTCTTTTAGCGATGGTACGGTCTCCGTGCAGTAGTTGCCCAGAGTAGAACTCAGTGCAGCACAGAGCTTACAGAAGCCCCTTGTTGGTGCAGAGCTCAGAGCAGGGCAGAGCTCACAGCAGGAAACCCCTTCTCAGGTTTCAGCTTCCAGAGCTTCGGTGCCCAACCGTGCAGCAGCTGAGCTCGCAGCAGGAGGTTAGAATCATAGAATATCAGGGTTAGAAGGGACCTCAGGAGATCATCTAGTCCAACCCGCTGCTCAAAGCAGGACCAATCCCCAATTTTTGCCCCAATCCTTAAATGGCCCCCTCAAGGATAGAACTCACAACCTTGGTTTTAGCAGGCCAATGCTCAAACCACTGAGCTATGCCTCCCCCAAAGGTTCCTCTGCTGGTATTGTCCTACTGAGATGGCCGCGCTGGGGAACACCCCTCTGGCTGGCCAGCTGCTCGGAGGAGCCTTTCCAGGGGGAGTCTGCTGGTGCCTTCTTTCTCTCTCTTCTCCTCTTCATCACTCGACCCCTTTTGAAGTGAAGGGCTCTGGGGATGATCTGGGGTCAGCACCCACCGGAGTCCCCTGCAGACTGAACTGTTTTCTCAAGAGGGAGGAATTTTTACTTGTGCTCCCAGCTCCTGTGAGGCTGCCATTTTAGGTGTGGCAGCTAACGCACTTCTGTGAGGGTCTCCCAGGCACAGTGAGCGTCTGGCCATGACAGGAACTGACTCCTGGCAGGAGAGGCACCGCTTGGAGCAGAGAAAGCCAGGCAAGCCCCTGGGCAGGGGCGGGGGTCATCCTCTAGCAGGGAGGAATATGCGTAAGAACATCCTCTTTACTTTTTTTTTTTTAACTGAAAAATAAATAATTATGAGTCTACTAGATACCTGGGGCGAGGGGGGGGGGCGGGGAAATGCCTCCAGATAGGGAAGGAAAGTGAAGTTCTTTTCCTTTTTCTCTTTTCTTTTTAAACCAAAGGAATAAAATAAAATGAAACAAAACACTAGTCTGAGTACTTTTAGGGAGAACAAAGATAACAAAACAAACACTACTTATGCTAATGACACAGATAGGGGCAACTGCTCCTTCAGTCAGAGGCCAAAGGCGGTAGAGAAGGAAGTGAGGGGGGTTCCCCGTGCAGTGCTAAATAGCCTGGAGGCAGACCATGAGGGAGGGAGAGTACATGCGCGGGCTCAACAGACACTGCTACCAGAAAGAAAAGGAGTACTTGTGGCACCTTAGAGACCAACCAATTTATTTGAGCATAAGCTTTCGTGAGCTACAGCTTGCTCACGAAAGCTTATGCTCAAATAAATTGGTTCATCTCTAAGGTGCCCCAAGTACTCCTTTTCTTTTTGCGAATACAGACTAACAGGCTGCTACTCTGAAAACTGCTACCAGAAGTCTCCGATTAGAGGTGCAGGGGCCCACAGACACCTAAAGTGGAGCACCCATAGGGACACTACTCGGAGAAGGAAAGGCTCATCCTCATTTTTCACATATTGGAACAACTTACCACAGGTTGTGGTGGATTCTCCATCACTGACAATTTTAAACTCACAATTGGATGTTTTCCTAAAAGCTCTGCTCTAGGAATTATTTTGGGGAAGTTCTAGGGCCTATGTTATACAGGTCAGACTAGATGATCACAATGGTAACTTGTGGCCTTAGAATCTATGAATCTGTACTCAGCACAGGATTGAAATACAAAGATGAGCGACAATTAAAATGATTACTAATGTGAGCCAGTGGATTTTGACCAGTCCCAGTTCGGCAGATGATTACTAATGTGACTTGACCCTCCAGCTAAGCCACAGATCCCACAGCTCCAAATGTCACCATTGCCTGGTGGATCAGGATGACCACCACAGAAAGGGTGACGGGTAGAAAGGGCACCAGAGAAAATGCAGGAGAACCAGAAAAAAAAAAAAAGAAAAGAAAGGGGTTGTATCTAGGGCTGTCAAGCGATTAATCGCGCGGTTAAACAATAATAGAATATCATTTATTTAAATATTTTTGGATGTTTTCTACATTTTCAAATATATTGATTTCAATTACAACACAGAATACAAAAGGTACAGTGCTCACTTTATATTTATTTTGGATTACAAATATTTGCACTGTAAAAAACAAAATAAATAGTATTTTTCAATTCACCTAATAAAGAGATTGCAGTACAGTACTTGTATCATGAAAATTAAACTTACAAATGTAGGATTATGTAAAAAACCAAACAAACCCTGCATTCAAAAACAAAACATTGTAAAACTTTAGAGCTTACAAATCCTCTCAGCCCTACTTCTTATTCAGCCAATCACTCAAACAAGTTTGTTTACATTTGCAGGAGATAATGCTGCCCACTTCTTCTTATTTGCAATGTCACCTGAAAAGTGAGAACTGGTGTTCTCATGGCACTGTTGTAGCTGGCATCACAAGATATTTATGTGCCAGATGTGCTAAAGATTCATATGTACCTTCATGCTTCAACCACCATTCCAGAGGACATGCATCTATGCTGACGACCGGTTCTGCTTGATAACGATCCAAAGCAGTTCAGACGGTCACATGTTCTGACTCAGATGATGAAAATGATGCCACCAGCAGAAGGCTGATTTTCTTTTTTGGTGGTTCGGGTGCTGTAGTTTCCGCTTCAGAATGTTGCTCTTTTAAGACTTTCAAAAGCATGCTCCACACCTCATCCCTCTCAGATTTTGGGAGGCATTTTAGATTTTTAAACCTTGGTTCGAGTGCTGTAGCAATCTTTAGAAATATCACATTGATATCTTCTTTGCATCTTTGCATTTTGTCAAATCTGCAGTGAAAGTGTTCTTAAAACGAACATGTGCTGGTTCATCATCCAAGACTGCTATAACATGAAATGTGGCAGAATGCAGGTAAAACAGAGTAGGGGACATACAATTCTCCCTCAAGGAGTTCAGTCATTAAGTAATTAACACATTTTTTTTAATGAGCATCATCAGCATGGAAGCATGTCCTCTGGAATAATGGCCAGAGCATGAAACAGCATACAAATGTTAGCATATCTGGCACGTAAATACCTTGCAATGCTGACTACAAAAGTGCCATCTGAACATCTCTGCTCACTTTCAGGTGACATTGTAAATAAGCAGTGGGGAACATTATCTCCTGTAAATGTAAACAAACTTGTTTCTCATAGCGATTGGCTGAACAAGAAATACGACTGAGTGGACCTGTAGGTTCTGAAGTTTTACATTATTTTGTTTTTTGAGTTCAGTTATGTAACGAAAAAAATCTATATTTTTAAGTTTCACTTTCACGATAAAGAGATTGCAGTACAGCACCTGTCTGAGGTGAATTGAAAAATGCTATTTCTTCTGTTTCACTTTTACAGTGCAAATATTTGTAATAAAAATAATATAAAGTGAGCACTGTACACTTTGTATTCTGTGTTGTAATTGAAATCAATATATTTAAAAATGTAGAAAAACATCCAAAAATATTTAATAAATGTCAATTGTTTAACAGGGCGATTAAAACTGCAATTAATCACAATTAATTTTTTAATCACAATTAATTTTTTTGAGTTAATCATGTGAGTTAACTGCGATTAACCGACAGCCCTAGTTATATCAGTATTCAGTTTATCATCATCTACAACCAAAAGTCTTTAGTCCAGTTTCCCTATAAGATCTCTTACCTCTCAGGCAAGGCACAGCTCATAGAATAATAAAAAATGTAGGGCCAGAAGGGTCCTTAAGAAGACATCAGCCCAGTCCCCTGCACTGACACAGAACTAAGTAAACCTAACCTGTTCCTAAATACCTCCAGTGATGGGGATTCCACAATCTCCATTGGAACCTGTTCTAGAGCTTAACTACCCTTAGCCCTGGTCTACACTAGGACTTTAGGTTGAATTTAGCAGCGTTAAATCAATGTAAACCTGCACCCGTCCACACGATGAAGCCCTTTTTTCGACTTAAAGGGCTCTTAAAATCGATTTCCTTACTCCACCCCTGACAAGTGGATTAGCGCTTAAATCGGCCTTGCCGGGTCGAATTTGGGGTACTGTGGACACAATTCGACGGTATTGGCCTCCGGGAGCTATCCCAGAGTGCTCTATTGTGACCGCTCTGGACAGCGCTCTCAACTCAGATGCTCTGGCCAGGTAGACAGGAAAAGAACCGCGAACTTTTGAATCTCATTTCCTGTTTGGCCAGCGTGGCAAGCTGCAGGTGACCATGCAGAGCTCATCAGCAGAGGTGACCATGATGGAGTCCCAGAATCGCAAAAGAGCTCCAGCATGGACTGAACGGGAGGTATGGGATCTGATTGCTGTACGGGGAGAGGAATCCGTGCTATCAGAACTCCGTTCCAGTTTTCGAAAAGCCAAAACCTTTGTCAAAATCTCCCAGGGCATGAAGGACAGAGGCCATAACAGGGACCCGAAGCAGTGCCGCGTGAAACTTAAGGAGCTGAGGCAAGCCTACCAGAAAACCAGAGAGGCGAACGGACTCTCCGGGTCAGAGCCCCAAACATGCCGCTTCTATGATGAGCTGCATGCCATTTTATGGGGTTCAGCCACCACTACCCCAGCTGTGTTGTTTGACTCCTTCAATGGAGATGGAGGCAACACGGAAGCAGGTTTTGGGGATGAAGAAGAAAGAAGAAGATGAGGAGGCGGAGGAGGTTGTAGATAGCTCACAGCAAGCAAGCGGAGAAACCGGTTTTCCCGACAACCAGGAACTGTTTCTCACCCTGGACCTGGACCTGGTACCCCCCGAACCCACCCAAGGCTTCCTCCTGGACCCGGAGAAGGGACCTCGGGTGAGTGTACCTTTTAAAACACTATACTTGGTTTAAAAGCAAGCATGTGAAAGGATTAATTTGCCCTGGCATTTGTGGCTCTCCTAGATGTACTCCCGAAGTCTTTGCAAAAGGTTTCTGGGGAGGGCAGCCTTATTGCGTCCTCCATGGTAGGACGCTTTACCACTCCAGGCCAGTAACACGTACTCGGGAATCATTGTACAACAAAGCATTGCAGTGTATGTTTGCTGGTATTCAGACAACATCCGTTCTTTATCTCTCTCTGTGTTATTCTCAGGAGAGTGAGATATCATTCATGGTCACCTGGTTGAAATAGGGTGCTTTTCTTCAGGGGACACTCAGAGATGCCTGTTCCTGCTGGGCTGTTTGCCTGTGGCTGAACAGAAATGTTCCCCGCTGTTAGCCACGGGGATGGGGGAGGGTTGAGGGGGTAGCCACTCGGTGGGGGGAGGCAAAATGCGACCTTGTAACGAAAGCACATGTGCTATGTATGTAATGTTAACAGCAAGGTTTACCCTGAAAGACTGTAGCCACTGTTTTATAAAATGTGTCTTTTTAAATACCGCTGTCCCTTTTTTTTCCCTCCACCAGCTGCATGTGTTTCAAGGATCACAGGATCTTCTCCTTCCCAGAGGCTAGTGAAGATTAGAAAGAAAAAAAAACCGCACTTGTGATGAAATGTTCTCGAAGCTCATGCTGTCCTCCCACACTGACAGAGCACAGACGAATGCGTGGAGGCAAATAATGTCAGAGTGCAGGAAAGCACAAAATGACCGGGAGGAGAGGTGGCAGGCTGAAGAGAGTAAGTGGCGGGCTGAAGCTCAAATGCAGCCGCAGCGTGATGAGAGGAGGCAGAATTCAATGCTGAGGCTGCTGGAGGATCAAACCAATATGCTCCAGTGTATGATGGAGCTGCAGCAAAGGCAGCTGGAGCACAGACTGCCACTACAGCCCCTGTGTAACCAACCACCCTCCTCCCCAAGTTCCATAGCCTCCTCACCCAGACGCCCAAGAACGCGGCGGGGGGGCCTCTGGCCAACCAGCCACTCCACCACAGAGGATTGCCCAAAAAACAGAAGGCTGGCATTCAATAAATTTTAAAGTTGTAAACTTTTAAAGTGCTGTGTGGCATTTTCCTTCCCTCCTCCACCACCCCTCCTGGGCTACCTTGGTAGTCATCCCCCTCTTTGTGTGATGAATGAATAAAGAATGCATGAATGCGAAGCAACAATGACTTTATTGACTCTGCAAGTGGTGATCGAAGGGAGGAGGGGAGGGTGGTTAGCTTACAGGGAAGTAGAGTGAACCAAGGGGTGGGGGGTTTCATCAAGGAGAAACAAACAGAACTTTCACACCGTAGCCTGGCCAGTCATGAAACTGGTTTTCAAAGCTTCTCTGATGCGCACCACGCCCTCCTGTGCTCTTCTAACTGCCCTGGTGTCTGGCTGCGTGTAACCAGCAGCCAGACGATGTGCCTCAACCTCCCACCCCACCATAAACGTCTCCCCCTTACTCTCACAGATATTGTGGAGCGCACAGCAAGCAGTAATAACAGTGGGAATATTGGTTTCGCTGAGGTCTAAGCGAGTCAGTAAACTGCGCCAGCGCGCCTTTAAACGTCCAAATGCACATTCTACCACCATTCTGCACTTGCTCAGCCTGTAGTTGAACAGCTCCTGACTACTGTCCAGGCTGCCTGTGTATGGCTTCATGAGCCATGGCATTAAGGGGTAGGCTGGGTACCCAAGGATAACTATAGGCATTTCAACATCCCCAACAGTTATTTTCTGGTCTGGGAATAAAGTCCCTTCCTGCAGCTTTTGAAACAGACCAGAGTTCCTGAAGATACGAGCGTCATGTACCTTTCCCGGCCATCCCACGTTGATGTTGGTGAAACGTCCCTTGTGATCCACCAGAGCTTGCAGCACTATTGCGGTTTATGTACTCGCCGGCTTGGTGCTCCGGTGCCAAGATAGGGATATGGGTTCCATCTATGGCCCCACCACAGTTAGGGAATCCCATTGCAGCAAAGCTATCCACTATGACCTGCACATTTCCCAGGGTCACTACCCTTGATATCAGCAGATCTTTGATTGCGTGGGCTACTTGCATCACAGCAGCCCCCACAGTAGATTTGCCCACTCCAAATTGATTCCCAACTGACCGGTAGCTGTCTGGCGTTGCAAGCTTCCACAGGGCTATCGCTACTCGCTTCTCAACTGTGAGGGCTGCTCTCATCTTGGTATTCATGCGCTTCAGGGCAGAGGAAAGCAAGTCACAAAGTTCCATGAAAGTGCCCTTATGCATGTGAAAGTTTCGCAGCCACTGGGAATTGTCCCAGACCTGCAACACTATGCGGTCCCAGCAGTCTGTGCTTGTTTCCCGAGCCCAGAATCGGCGTTCCACAGCATGAACCTGCCCCATTAGTACCATGATGCATGCATTGGCAGGGCCCATGCTTTCAGAGAAGTCTGTGTCCATGTCCTGATCACTCACGTGACCGCGCTGACGTCGCCTCCTCGCCCGGTATCGCTCTGCCAGGTTCTGGTGCTGCATATACTGCTGGGTAATGCGTGTGGTGTTTTATGTGCTCCTAATTGCCAAAGTGAGCTGAGTGGTCTCCATGCTTGCCTTGGTATGGCATCCACACAGAAAAAAGGCGTATAACGATTGTCTGCCATTGCTCTGACAGAGGGAGGGGCGACTGACGACATGTCTTACAGGGAATTAAAATCAACAAAGGGGGTGGCTTTACATCAAGGAGTATTTTAGGCAGGACTTCACGGAGGGTTCCAATAAGAAATGGTGCACCTAAGTAATTGTTCTTATTGGAACAAGGAGGTTAGCCTGGCCTCTGATTGATACATGGCTAGATTTACCTCGCTGCACCTTCTCTGTGAGTGACTGCAGTGTGACCTAGAGGAATGAGTCCCCTAGACGGGGGGGGGGGGGAGGAGAAAATGAGTACAAAACAAATCTGGTCTATTTCTTGTTTTGAGCCACTCCATCTATCTTTTACATCTTTGGCTGGCAGCAGACAGTGCAGAAGGACTACATGCCATCCACATCTCATGGCTGCTCGGCAGAAGATGGTACAATAGGACTGCTAGCCATCCTCATCTCTTGCCTGCCCGGCAGAAGATGGTACAATAGGACTGCTAGCAATCCGTATCGCCTGCCTGCTCACCATAAGATGGTTCAATAGGACTGACTGCAGGACTAAAGAGAATGACCTGGTCAAGTCACTTCTAATGTAGTTCCTGCACCCATGTCTGCCCAGGCGCTCCTGGCCGACGTGGCCAGGAGCACCTCGGAGACGACAATGACGGCTACCAGTCCTACTGCACCGTCTGCTGCCACAAGACAAGGGGTTGCTGCTGCTGTGTAGCGATGCAGTACCATGTCTGCCAGCACCCAGGAGACATACGGTGACTGTTACCTGAGTGGGCTCCATGCTTGCCGTGGTATGGCGTCTGCACAAGTAACTCAAGAAAAAAGGCGCGAAACGATTGTCTGCTGCTGCTTTCACGGAGGGAGGGAGGGAACGGGGGCCTGACGATATGTACCCAGAACCACCCGCGACAATGTTTTAGCCTCATCAGGCATTGGGATCTCAACCCAGAATTCCAATGGGCAGCGGAGACTGCGGGAACTGTGGGATAGCTACCCACAGTGCAACACTCCAGAAGTCGACGCTTGCCTCAGTACTGTGGAAGTACTCCACCGAGTTAATGCACTTAGAGCATTTTCTGTGGGGACACACACACTCGAATATATAAAAACGATTTCTAAAAAACTGACTTCTATAAATTCGACCTAATTTCGTAGTGTAGACATACCCTTATAGAGATTGAAGCGTTCGCCACTGAATGCATCCGAAGAAGTGGGCTGTAGCTCACGAAAGCTTATGCTCAAATAAATGTGTTGGTCTCTAAGGTGCCACAAGTCTTCCCTTTCTTTTTGCGGATACAGACTAACACGGTTGCTACTCTGAAACCTTATAGTTAGTTTTTCCTAATATCTAACCTAAATCTCCCTTGCTGCAGATTAATCCCATTGCTTCTTGTCCTATCTTCAGTAGACATGGAGACCAATTTAATTGGTCCTCTTTATAACAGCCCTCAGCATATTTGAAGACTTATGAGGTCCTCCCTCAGTCTTCTTTTCTCAAGACTAAAACATGCAAAGTTTTTTAAACCTTTCCTTTTAGGTCAGGTTTTTCTAAATATTTTATCATTTTTGTTACTCTCCAATTTGTCCACTTCTTTCCTAGAGTGTGGCACCTCAAATTGGACACAGTACTCCAGCTAAGGCTTCACCAATAGCAAGTAGAGTGGGACAGTTACCTTTCATGCCCTACATATGACACTCCTATTAATAATATTAATATTAGCCTTTTTTGCAACTGCATCCATTGTTGACTGGCCATATTCAATTTGGGATCCACTATAACCCTCAGATCTTTTTCAGCACTACCACCACCAAGCCAGTTATTCCCCATTTTGTATTTGTGCATTTGATTTTTCCTTTCTAAGTGAAGTACTTTGCACTTATCTTTATTGAATTTCATGTTGTCGATTTTAGACAAATTCTCTAATTTGTCAAGGTCGTTTTGAGATCTACTCTGACCTGCAGAGTGCTTGCAATCCCTTCCAGCTTATCATATGCAAATTTTATAAGCATGCTCTTTACTCCATTTTCCAAGTCATTAATGAAAATATTGACTAGGACCAGACCCAGGACTGACCACAGTGGGATCGCACTAGGTACACCATCCCAGTTTGACAGTGAACTATTAATAACTATTCTTGGAATATAGTCGTTCAATCAGTTGTGCACCCAATTTATAGTAATTTCATCTAGACTACATTTCCCTGGTTTGTTATGAGAATATCATGTAGGATTGTATCAAAAGCCTTACTAAAAAGCAAGATCTATCACCTCTACTGCTTCCCCTTTATCTACTAGGTCAGTAACCCTGTCAGAGAAGGAAATTAGGTTTGTTTGCCATAATTTGTTCTTGACAAATTAATGCTGCCTATTCCTTATTACTTTATTCTCTTTCAAGTGCTTAAAATTGATTAATTCATTCCAGTATAATTCCAGGTATTGAAGTTAGGGTGACTGAGCTATACTTCCCCGATCCTCTGTTCCCCTTTTTGAAGAAAGAGGATGGCTGAGGTCCCAGAAAACTTGAGAAGGGCAAACGTAAAATCTAAGAGTTGTCCAAAATAATTGCTAATGGTTCCAAGATTGCTTCAGCTAGTTCTTTAAGTACCTTAGGATGAATTTCATGATGCCTTGCTACCCTGAATATATCTGACTTATCTAATGTTCCTTAACCTGGTCTTTCCCTAGTTTGGCTTGCATCCTTTCTCCCTTGCTGTTAATATTAATTGTGTTGAGTATCTAGTCACACCTAATCTTTTTAGTGAAGAATGAAGCAAAATAGAATCATAGGACTGGAAGGGACCTCAAGAGGTCATGTAGGTCAGTCCCCTGTATTCATGGTAGGACTAAGCATTATCTAGACCCTCTCTGACAGGTGTTTGTCTAACCTGCTCTTAAAAATCTCCCATGATGGAGATGATATAACCTCCCTAGGCAATTTATTCCAGTGCTTAACTACCCTGACAGTTAGGAAGTTTTTCCCTCATGTCCAACCTAAACCACTGTTGTTGTAATTTAAGACCATTGCTTCTTGTCTTATTCTCAGAGGTTAAGAAGAACAATTTTTCTCCCTCCTCCTTGTAACAACCTTTAATGTACTTGAAAACTGTTATATCCCCTCTGAGTCTTCTCTACTCCAGACTAAACAAACCCATTTTTTTCAAATCTTCCCTCATGTTTTCTAGAGCTTTAATCATTTTTGTTGCTCTTCTCTTGACTTTCTCCAGTTTTTCCACATTTTTCCTGAAATGTGGTGCCCAGAACTGGACACAGTGCTCTAGTTGAGGCCTAATCAGTGCAGAGTAGAGCAGAAGAATTATCAAAAGCCTTACTACAGTGTAGATATACCATATCTACCACTTCCCACCTATCCACAAGGCTTGCTACCCTGTCAAACAAAGGTATTAGGTTGGTTTGATATGATTTGTTCTTGTCAATTCCACGATGACTGTGGGTCATCACTTGATTATCTTCTAGGTGTTTGCAAATTGATTACTTATTTACTCCATTATCTTTTCGGGTACTGAAGTTAAGCTGCCTGGTTTGTAGTTCTCCAGGTTGTCCTTATTTTCCTTTTTATAGATAAGCAAATATAGTGCCATTTTCTAGTCCTCTAGCATCTTTCCTGTCTTCCATAACTTTTCAGATAATCCTAATGGCTCAGATACCTTCTCAGTCTTTTTGATGTCATCACTTATTAGCTCTCTTTTCCTGCTAAGTAGATGACCTAACTTTCCATAGTCTCTCTCTTGGTCCTAATGTATTTAAAGAAACTCTACTTATTGCCTTTTATGTCCATTGTGAGGTGTAACTCATTTTGTGGCTTAACCTTTCGGATTACATGCTTGTGTTATTCTTTTGTACTTCTCAGCAGTCAGTCCTTATTTCCACTTTTCAAAGGATTCCTTTTTGATTTTCAGGTTATTAAAGAGCTCCTGATGGAGCCATATTGGCCTCTTACTATTCTTCCTATCTTTCCTTCACCCTGGGATAGTTTGCAGTCGTATCTTTAATACTGTCTCCTTGAGAGACTGCCAGTTCTTCTGAACTCCCTTTTCCTCCCCTTAGATTTGCTTTCCATGGGACCTTATCTACAAGTTCTCTTCATTTGCTAAAGTTTGCTTTTTGAATTCCACGGTGCATATTCAGCTGCTTTCTCCTTTGAATAATGAAGCCATCATTTCATGATCACTTTTACCCAAATTGCCTTCCACCTTCAGATTCGCTACCCATTCTTCCCTGTTGGTCAAAAGCAAATCTAAAAAAATGGCTGTCACCCTAGTTACTTCTTCCACTTTCTGAAACAAAAAAATGTCCCCAATACTTTCCAAGAAGTTATTGGAAATTGTGTATTTTGGTGTATTCCTTTTCCAGCAGTTATGTGGGTAAGGCCCCTCATTAATACAAGATCTTCTGTGTTGGATATTTCTGTTACTTGTTCTAGAAAGCCTCATGCACCTACTCTTCCTGATTTGGTAGTTTATAGTAGACCCCTACCATGTTGTCATCCACCATAATCTTTGCCCAGAGACTTTTCACTTGTCTGCCTCTCACCTCCTTCTGGAGCATAGCAAAAGTGTATATATATTCATGTATAATGAAGCACTTCCTTCCTTCTTATACTGCTGGTCCTTGAACTAGAATGCTCTTCACCAATATTGCAGTCACAAGACTTAACCCACCAAGTCTCTGTGATGCCAATTAAGTCATAATTTAGTTTATGTACTAATCCTTTCAGTTCCTCTTGATCTGCATTGCATTTGTATATAACCATCCAAGATGCTGGGCAGATTCCACCATCAATTTCCTTCTTGGTCCTATGTCACTACTGTAATTTTCCATAGTCCCCCTCCCCGCTGCAACATCTAGCTCTCTGTAAGGTTGTCTTTTTTGGGGAAGGGGGGCTTACCTGAAGGCATTTGTCACCTGCCCCCTTTGAACCTAGTTTAAAAGTCTCCTCACAAGGTTCACAAGTCAGTGTGTGACTCCCTTTCTTGGTCAGGTGGACCCCATCTCTTTCCAGCAGACCTTCTTCCCAGAGCAGCATCCCATGTCAAGGAAGTCAAAGCCATCCCATTGACACCATTTGCACAGCCATGCATGCATCTCCAGGATGCACGTGTCCCTGGCTGGGCCCTTACTGGGAGGATGGACAAGAACAACCTGCACCCCAGTTCCTTCCCTCTCACTCCTCGAGCTCTGTAGTAACTCTTAATGAGCTCAGTGTCATACCTGCCCATGTAGATCATCCATGCCCATATGGATGAACGGCATGGGGTAGTGGTCAGAGGGATGAATGATCCTCAGCTTCTTTCTGTAACATCCTGAACACAGGCTCTAGGCAGGCAGCACACCTCTTGAGAGATCATGTCAGGTTGGCACATGGATGTTGCTGTCCCCGAGAAGGGAGTCCCCAACCAGCAGCACCCTATGCCTCCTCTTCTTGGGTGCAGTGGCCATGAGCTTCTGAGCTTTGGAGACAGGTGGCGCCTCCTCAGTTATTGAGATCTGTTCCTCACGTCCTGTTGCCAATACAACATACTGGTTCTTCAGCTTGACAAACGGGAACTGGGTAGGGTGTGGGGCATTGTCTACTTTTCGAGGTGGCCAGCAACCTGACTCCCCCCCTACCCCCATAGAGCCACTGGTTTGCCTTCCTCCTCCTGAGCTGCTGTAATCATCTGTGGTCAGCAAGCATCCTCCATCCCAGATGTTTCCAGGTGCATCCTGTCAATGAAGTCCTTGCACTCCCAGATGCTATGCAAATGAACCACCTCTGCCTGCAGCTCTCTTACCTGCTTACTGAGGGACTTCACCAACAGAAACTTCACACCAGGTGGCTTCCAAGGAAGGCAAACCCAGTCCATGCCCAGCTCTCCCCAAACTCAGTGCCTTTTTCCATGAAGTGATTGCATCCACTCATGCCCCTTTCTGGAGCTATTTTTATCTCCTTAGCACTCCTGCAACATCTGTCTTCTTAGGTGTTGCCTGTCCACTCTCTGGAATGAAATCTGGGGTTTACATAAGCCCAGACCAACATTTCTCTCACTTCCAGCAGCCTCTGGGAGGAGTGGTTAACTGGACTTAGGGTGACCAGATGTCCCAATAAAATTGGGACTGTCCCGATTTTTAGTTCCTTGTCCCATGTCCCAACCGATGCACGGTTGGGGAAGCCATTTGTCCCGATATTGTGGGGTTTTTTTTTTGTGCTTCGGCAACTCCGCTCCAGCCGCTTTTGGTTTTTTTGTTTTGCTTCCCCCATGTGACCCAATATTTTGTCCGTTTCATCTGGCCACCCGAACTGGAGTCAGCTACATCTTCTTATGCCAACTACCAATTACCAGCCAACCTTTCTAACCCACTCTTGGCCCAATTACACAGGAAACCAAGGCCCCCCTCCCCAAACAAAAATAAACACAAAATTTCCTCTTACAGGGAAAAACAGCTCATTAGGTAGGAGAAG
Organism: Natator depressus; assembly: GCF_965152275.1. Lineage (NCBI taxonomy): Eukaryota > Metazoa > Chordata > Testudines > Cheloniidae > Natator > Natator depressus. The sequence goes on from NC_134237.1 coordinate 52,061,514, forward strand.
CCTTTCCCCCTGCTCACTGCATACAACCTTTCTGCAGCTTGCTTCTCTGCTCTCTTCTCTTTTCTCTCCCATTGGAAAAGGTTTCTAAAGGTCACAGGCTGCCCTTAATTAGACTCAGGTGTCCATAATTAACCTGAGATAACCTCTTTCAGGTCACAGGAAAAAGGGCTTTAACCATCTAAGACTGATACACCTGCCTTCAACCACCCTTCCAGGGCTCCTTCACAGAGCCATAAGCATGGGCATGTACCTGGTGCAGGTTATCCCGTTCCTGATGTGGTGTGCGGGAGACCCTGACGCATGTCTGTCTATAGTGTGCCAGGTTGCAGCCCCTATTCTGGCTCCTCCAGAACCTCATTAAGGTTTTGGCTTCACTTTTCTATATATGCACACCCAATCTGTGGCCCCACAAAGTCATGGGACCACCTCATCAACCTCCTGCTAGCCATGGCCCAAGTGGCCATTAATAACACTAGGGAGAGGTTGGCTGAGGTGGGGGGACCCGCGACTGTGGGACCCGTTTTCATTCTTTCATCTGTTCACTCATCCGGGCACAGGTCCTCTGGGCGGTGTCCGCTGGCTCCTTGGATGCTTTTGAGGAGCAGTGGGCACTGTCTGGGGTTCTCTGCTCAGTGTCCCCTTCTGGTTCCCTAGTTTTGGCCCCTTGACCTCCCACACCTGCTCCTTTCCCCCACCCTTCATTGTCCCCTGACTTTAGTTGAGTTCTGGGCTCAGTAGCTCCTCCCCAGGCTGTGAGTGGGCTTATGCCTGCCCATTTCCCAGCACCCAGTAGAAACACCCTTCCAGGGCTCCTCCATGGAGCCATGAGTACGGGTATATATCTGGTGCAGCTTATCCTGTTCTCTATGCCTGTCTCTTTTGTGTCATGAGGGAGACCCTGGCACACGCCTACCTTGGGTGCGTCAGGTTGCAGACCCTATGCTGGCTCCTCCCGGACCTCCTTTTGTGTGTTTTCGGCTGCACTCCTCCCCCTACATTATACATGGACACCCCATCCGTAGCCCCACAAAGTCACAGGACCTCCTCTTCAATTTCCTCTTAGCGATGGCCAAAGTGGCCATTTCTAACACCAGGGAGAGGATGTTGGCTGTGGGGGTCCTCTGCGACTGTGGGGCCTATTTCCATTCCACTCTCCGCTCACTTATCTGGGCAGAGTTCCTCTGTGCAGTGTCCGCTGGCTCCCTTGATACCTTCGAGGAGCAGTGGGCGCTGTCTGGGGTTCTCTGCTCAGTGTCCCTTTCAGGTTCCTTATTTTTGACCCTCACATCTGTCCTTGTCGTTTTGTCTATTGTCTGCCATATTTGTGTCCTGGGCTCAGTGGATCCTCTCCATAGGCTGTGGGGAGAGTCGTTCAGCTGTGGGTGGGCTTGCGCACACTTCCCGGAACCCAACAGGACCACCCTTCCAGAACTGTCAGGGCTGCCTATTTCACAATGCATATGCATACCTGCTCTACTAACAGTCTGACTTTGTAGACAGGCACCTCAGTTTAGCTGTACCTTTTTAAAAAAACAAACAAACTTCATTTTTGTAATTTAAATAGAAGAAGAGTACATATCAACTTGTGCCTTAGAAATATACAGCAAAAAAATCACGTCTGTAAAATCAATCAGGTTTTTTAAAAAGACACAATAATTCTAGCTTTCTAAATTTAAACACAACAGGGAAAATGTTTAATGAAATTCTGCAATGTGAGAAACTTCCGCTGAAAGATTGTTACATCTGAGCATATTCCTGTTACAAACACACAAATATTGAAAAAAAATGAAGTCCTGAAACAATTGACATTTTGTGTTCTGAAATCAATAGTTGGAGATCCCAAGTCATTTGCTCCACAGAATTTCCACTGCAGAACTGTGTATTAAAATACAATCACCTAATTTCCCATTTAGCATGGGTTTAATAGTTTAAAAAGGAACGAAACTCTTTGTTGAGTGTATTTAATTTGTTCACATATATCCTATCTGTGGTTAAAGATCACATCTGACAGTTTTTAAATGATTCTTTTAAAACAAACAAAAAAAAATTAAACAGCAGCTTTGACTAACAAAATATGGAACAGTTACATGGACATAACGTACAGTGGTATAAAAGAAACCCAACAGTTTTCTGGTGAAAATCTTCTGAAGACGGCAAATAAAACATAGGCCTGTAGGAATGATCCTGAACTAAATAACTGCGAATTAGAAAACATCGAACAACATAAAAAAAAAATCTTGAATATTTGTATAAAAGAAGCAAGGATTCAAAGTGCAGGTGCTCCAGCTTTCATTTTAACATAGTCAGTAAATTGATACAGGATTATATATTATATAGAGTGACAGTGTTCTCAGTAAGACTTTAAAACATTCAGTTACATTATTTTGCAGATTTTTTTCAGTTTACATCATCTCTACTTTCCAGTGCTGTAAATGAAGACATAGGCAATACAGGTTTTTCATTTCTTACACTACTGAAGATATATGATTAGGTTGGTGGTAAAGGTTAGTTTTGCGAGCTGAATAATATTAGCTACGCTGCAGATCCAGCTATAGAAGTACTTTTATACTTAATGTTTAAAAACATCTTTTCCACTTTAAAAAAGGGATACTCCCAATCTGTTGAGAAACCTGTCTGTAACTTCCTTAAGCAAAGAAAGGCAGGTCCCAGGAAATCTCTCTGGAGGATGTCTTTTATATATTTAAAACCACAAAATCAAAGCACTCATTAAAACCATTAGCCTCTTAAAAGAAAAAAAGACAGACATCCCCCAGGGATGCTGCATGGCATTTACTTTTCTTTCAGGTCCTATACAGATTGAGTGTCCCCTTTACATTTTAGAGAGCTCTCGTTTCTTGTCAAGAATCAGGCCTTTTTGATAGGTCTGTTTTAGAAACGTACACAAATATCTGTCATTCCATTTAGGAGTTACAAATTGAGAACTAATCTTTACCATTTTTACACTGACAGCAGGGTTAATAATTCACACATTTCACTGACAACTGTATTTTTTCTGTATGTTGAATAAAAGGTGCATTCCTGTAACATTTCTCACAAAAAGTGATTACAATTCAGGGGAGTTACATCTGCACCCCACCATTTTCACTTTAGTGAAAACTATCATGTTTTAAAATACCAGGACCTGTGTCAGGTACTAATAAATATGTAAAAAAAAATTTAAAACAAGAGACCCCCGACTGCCCTTTCATCCCGACATAGTAGAGATCTCATAGTCACTTGTGGAAGTTATTGGCTTGCCCATCATCCGTATGTTCTTTGCATTAGTAATTCTAGCCATCATGGATGCAGGCTTGTCAAAGTACCTCACCAGCGCTGGTTCAGTCAAGAGGGAGGCTAAAAATTGCTCAAAGGTGATGGCCCAATCTCTGTCAATGCTAGTGCTTCTACGCAGAGAAGTGTTGTGGCTGCTTTGCACCAAAACCGTATCTTCACCGATGTCCTCACAGTGAAGCTTTTCCTCCTCATGCGAGCCTGCACTCAGTACTGAATAGGAGGACATGGAGCTGTCATCTTTAGTATCATCATCAGAAATAAGCATGGAAGAACAAGCTCCATTGTCCCTGGGAGAAGAGTCTTCAAGCTTAATGTCTTCCATCTGTGCACTCAACGCGTTATCAGTGCAAACTGTCTCCTCCTCATTAGCAAAGGATTCATGCTGGTCAAAATCATACTGCTGGCTCCCCTCCTTCTGAAACAACATGCTCTGAATAGCTTTGCTGCAGTTGTCACTGCTACTGTCTGTATTTTTTGTGGGCTGAACAGTGAAGAGCTTACCAACTTCACCAATCTCCAAAAGCAAACTTGTCACAGCAGCAGTGGCATGGTATAGATCTTGTTCATTGGGATCTTCACTGAACATGTTGTACATGGTCTTGCACAGTTCAATAAATTGCCCCTAAGTATAGAGGATAAAATTAATTTTAATTAAAGGAATGGCAGCACATATAGTCTTTGAGATTTGGGTATAAATCAGTTTAAAGAAATGTATGTGACACACTGGAGATCAAGTAATTCATATGATGAAGTAAAAGTTAGAAGTAGTCTAGGTATTTTAGAATATTTTCTAGTATTCAAGAAAATTATGTATTTCTCCAAGACATTTCCATCAAATTGCTGGATTGAATTATTCTCCACCTCCCAAGCTAGTACAGTTTCCCCTGCCTTAGCCTCAGGCAACAGTGGAGGAGAGTCAGTGCTTCTGGTTGCTCATTCAGCATTACCCTTCTGACCAGAAGAATAGTGGCACCAATCTTAGTTCTCACCAAGCCATAAAGGAGAGAATTAAAAATGGAGCATTTGTCCTACAGGACTCCCAACAACATGGAGGTGTAGAGGACCACCAGGCACCATTGAGTGTCAGGGTAGCTAAAAATCAATAATTATAAATATTAATTTAAAAAAATCTGATTTTTTAAATTTAAATTAAATAAATCTTTTTTTTTAAAAATAGTCAAACCACTGAGCTGGTGGAAGTCCTTGACTAACCACCCGGAACTAGAATTTGCTGAAGTGCTAAACCAGTTTTGACTGCAGTAGCCTTTTCTGCAGATGCAGAGAGAGTATTTTCTTCATTTTAATTTATTCAAGTAGTTCAATTCAATGTCTAGTCCACTGGAAGTTCAGAAATTGATTCTGAGTTGGTAAGGCAGGATTATTTTCCCTTTACCAATCTATAAATAAAAACAAGGTGTGAGAGGACGACATCTACTAGTTCTAAAAATCTTAAAGGACACTGACCAGAAACTTCAGTTCAATCACTAACTAGAGATAAAACTTTGTTTTCATTAATTAATTAAAACTATCTTAATATAGTGGATACATAAGGATAGAAAAGTAAGTTTATCAAAACATGCTTTTGCATTTAAAACTAACTGGTTTATTAAACAATTTTAAAATGCTGTTTTAGGGCATTTTTAATTCAATTCCAATTTCCATCCAAATGCAGCTTGACATAACTCATGAGTAAAAAATTAACCATCTAGTAAATAAGAAAAGCATCATTCACCATTTTGTAACATAAAAAAAGTAAAAATTAAGAATCTGATTTAAATGTGTTTCCAGGGTTTTCAGAACCCACAGCAGGGGTAACTTAACTGTTTCACTCCATGTGGTGTCAGGAATAAATCAAGGGGAACACAGCAATTCTGTCTGATAAATGATTAATGCAAGTAAGCGTGCTTTATCTAAAACTGCAGTTTGAGATTTAAGCACACACAAACATAAGCAATAGGTTTAGAACATCCCAGATATTTACCTAAAATCTGGAACAGTATTGAGTAATCAACAATAGGTATGCAGTGGCCAGTTGCTCACCCGCTGGGGAGGAAAGGTGTTACGAAAAATGTCTCTCAAGATGACTTCAGAGGACCGTTCCAAAATACACCATATTAGCTAGTCTTTTATAACTTCTACAAAACACATGGGTCATTATGACCCCTACTAAATCATCACTTTTCCTAACTTTTAATAAACTTCTATATCAAAGGCGCTCTGACTCAAGGTCTTCCATCCACCAAGGTTTTCAGTCTCACTTGTTGACTTGATTTTCCCCTCCTCCCATTTTGATTAGCAGAAATTGCAAGCTAGTTTTGACCTTGCCTCTAAAAGCCTGCTTTCCAATTAAACCTTAACTATGTGGTGTTCTATTTTATTAATTCATGGTGGCTGAATGCACATAATATGGTTGCAGTTGGCTTGATCACATTCTGGGGTGTACACACCCCTCAAATCCAGGGTAACAGTGTGTTAGGCCACATAAGAGCTTAAATAAATGAGTATGGATATAGAATATTCTTCTGGTTAGCAAAAGGAATCACCAAATTTAGTGTAAAGACCATATTTAATTGCAAATCAACATATTTTAATAGTTACCAACCAATGAGAATCATCTTTTCTTTAGGAAAATAACTAAAAAAAAATATCAGGTTTCCTGCTTGCTGGTTTAAATCATGATTTAAATTGGTGATTTTAATCACTTTGATTTGAAATTTAAATCAATCTTCCCTATTGATTGAAAATGGTAATCCAGATAAACAGTGGCGTTTCAGTCTTTAAAACAAAGTAATCAGATATGGAGGAAATATATTGCATAAGTCCGAAGAGGGAATAATTAGAATTAATGGGATGAAAAGAATTGTTTAGGCTCTATGAGTGTGTGTACCCTGCAGCTGGGAGCATGCTTCCCACTGTGGGTCGACAGACATGCGCTAGCTCTGCTTGAGCTAGTCTGCTAGCAGCAGCAAAGCAGGTAATGCAGTCGCCCAGGTGGTGGCTCGGTGAATCCGTACCCAAGGCATTGGGCAGGCTTGTACTTGGGTAGCTAGCCCAAGTCGCTGCCCGTGCTGCTGAGGCCACACTAGCTCAATCAGAGCTAGCGCGTGTCTGTCTGTCCGCACGGGGGAGCGCGCCCCTCCAGGTGCACTGTAGACATACCTTTAGACTGTGGAATCCTCTCCCAATGGAAATGGCAGAAGTCTCATCTCTTCAAAAAATTAAACATGGATTGGACAAACTACAGGACAATTTACTGTAGGGAATAATCCTTCACTTCCCCCTAGTGAAAGGAATAGCTGCCCAACAAGGTTATGTCTCTACATGTAAAACACTACAGCGGCACAGCTGTGCCCTGTAGCGCTTCAGTGTGGACACTACCTGCAGCGATGGGAGGGCTTCACCCATTGGTGTAGGTAATCCACCTCTTTCGTAGACCTACTGCTGTGTACACTGTGGATTAGGTCACCTTAACTGCACCACTCAGGGTGGGGATTTTTCATACACCTGAGCGACACAGATAACTTAATTTTCTAGTGCAGACCAGGCCATAGTCTTTACAATCTCAAACTTTAGTGGGTCTAAGGAATGAAACAGTCAATCAGTTTTTCCCCTCACAAGAATTTGTCAATAGAACACAGGGGATCATTATTTTTGAATTTCTGGGATTGGTACTCTCCTTCCAAAGCATCTTTTTTTAAAAATTCCACAGACATACATGAATGATATACCATTTATTTTTATCTTGTAACAGAAGTTTGGATGGCCTGATATTGAATATTACCAATCTGCACCCTTTGTTCCCACCATTCCTCACCCCCAAATAGCCATTCTAATATTTGCAATATTTTTAAATCAAGTTGTCATATGAACCTGCAATTTGAATACTAACATTTGCTCAATCTACTATATATTCATTTTGGCATGTGACCAAACTTCTAGTGTTTATGAAAAATAACTAAATGTCGACAGAATTTACCTGATTCAGTTTGGGTAAATCCTTTGCATTCTTTGCTTTGGATTTATTCTCTTGACTCCATATTCTCAGGTAGTTTCGATTTTCTTGTGAGTTTTTCTTACCTAATGTCAGTGAAATTGGCCAGAAAAGAGGAAGACAAAGTCCATCATGAGGTCCTGCATTAGCATTTTTTCTTTCTTCAAAAGAATTAATCTTTCAAGCAGTAAAATATACAGAGAAAATATGTACCTTTGTCTGGTTTCAGGCTCACTGTAACAAACCCATCGTCTGCCCCTTGTTTGTTCCTGCTGTCAAGGCCAACAACTATTGGAAAATATTTACAAAACGAGAGATTTATTGTAGATTCAAATACGCATGTGAACTGTATTCATGTTTACAGAGCAAAACAAAGTAGAATAAGCAAAGTTTTACATTTGAAAGGACACAGTCAAGAACGATAGGACTAAACCATGACCATTTTTGCTTATTTTTACATCCACTTACAACTTCCATGTAATTAATAAAATAAAGACATGTACAAGGACCATCTTTGTGTACAATACAATGCCCAGGGCCATGATTAAAGATTCCACCAAATAAATATCACCACCATCTGCTTACAGTGATAGCCATATGATAACTTGAATTTATAATGTACATCTAATTGCTTCTCATACACTCTGTCCACTAAGCGATCTCCCAGGAGACCACTTCTAATATTCCAGTCAATCATCAGCTATAGTTTCAAACAACCTTCAGAAAAAAATGTTTTCTTCTTTTCCCAAAAATTAGAGAGGCCCAATGTGCATGAGGGGCAATATTCAATCCTCAGACAGTGACAGGCACTTCAGGGTTGGAACCAGGAGCTTTAAACCACTGGAAAGGAGAGATTTCCCCGCTTCCTAATGGGGGACACAGCAAGTTTCAGACTTCAGAAGTTGTTGTATTATAATGTATTAAAAATATATTTTAAGTAGAGTTAAGAGGTTTCTTATTATAGCTTCTCTCTTCATCCAAGCTCTGTACAGGGATACACATGATATTTCCTAGATTCCAAGGCCAAAAGGGACCATTGTGATCACCGAATCTGACCTCTTGTGTAACACAAGACAGAGGACTTCCCCAAAATAAATTCCTAGAGCACATCTGTTAGAAACAAACATCCAATCTTGATTTAAAAATGGTCAGTGATCTAGAATCCACCACAACCCTTGGTGAATTATTCCTGTGGTTAATTGCTCTCATTGATAAAAATGTACGCCTTATTTCTGGTCTGAAATGGTCTAGCTTCGACTTCCAGCCATTTTATAAGCTGGTTTTTTAGGCAGAAGGATCTAAAATTTAATAGCAACAAAGGATGAACTTTTAAAGGGTCTCAGCATTGGCCTAAGTCAGCTCCTATTGACTTCACTGAAATGTCCACTCAAAGCATCTAAAGACCCATTAAAACACTGCCAAAATGGTTTATCTTTAAAATATGACACACATGCAGATTAAAGAATGCATTCTATGTTATGAAATTTCAGAGACCCTAATTTCTGCAGCTGCTGTTCCATCTTCAGCCCCACTCTTCCAATAGCATTGGATGCTGAAGCCACTGGAACCAAGTAAATAAGATCTGCAGGCTGGCAGTGAAACCTCTTCCGCAGCACACAGGGGATGCACAGGCACTATGCTCATGTCTATCCCCAGTCAGCCCCTGTGAAGGTTCTGCACACCATGGAGAGATTATACCTTATAGCCAGATACAGCCTCTCACTCTCTCAGGGTACTGTCCACATGCATCAACACATTTAAACAAGATTCTACTCCCTTCACAGCCTAACGTACTAATTTTGATCCTTCACAAAGTCAGACATGCTGAACCTGTGACTACCACCACCACCACTGATGGCATTATCCTCAAGAGTAATTCTTCATTACAGCCTTGAAGGGATGCCTTATTGAAAACACAGACATCTTCAGATATCACAGAGAACAAACACTAGTCATATACATTTCTTTTTGCATAGAATATTTTATTTCTTCATTTTAATCCAATGAGAAAGTAGCCATTTAAAAGTAAGGTTATTAGTTAACAAGTATTTAGGGTCTTGAACACTGAAAAGACAAGATAATGCTCTTGCAGAGAAAAGTCACCTACCATGTGTATACTCTGGTGTGATGTCTTCAAAAAAGTACTGAGTTGCTTCAAAAGCAGAGTCTGGCTCTTCTTGCTCAGGAGATGGATCTGTGTGATGAGAGAGAGAGAGAGAGAGAGAGAGAAATTACTGCACTGTTTAATTAGAAAAACAAAGTAGATTTGTGTCAGTGTAGAGTTTCACATTTTAGAAGCATAGTACCACATAATGAGGCTAACCCCACTTAGATAGGATAGTAAAAAAGGCAAATAACCCCTCATGTTTCAGAGAGAAGCCAACCACTACCTGATGTAGTTAGGAAGAAGCTACTTCTGTGGGCAGATTATTTCATAATTGTCCACTAAATGGATTTCTTGTACCTTCTTCTGAAGATTCTGGTACTGGTCACTCACTGGGAGAGACATGCACTAAATGCATCATTGGCCTGAGTCACTAGGACATTTCCGACCTATGTACCCTCAAAGTCAAAGCACTGGTCTGCTGTGCAAAGTGCAAGTAAATGGGTCTTACACAGGAGATCCCTGTGGTCTTAGGGAAAGGAATTGTCTGCTTCTTTAGGGTGCAAAGCAGTTTCTCTGAGCAGGTACTTCAGCCCATAGGTGCTATGAGTGGCTGCTGTGGCTCCCTGCCCCCTATGGGGGAATTGGCCCATTGATCCAGAGTATTGGGTCTTTGCCCCTCCCCTTCCTGCACTACATAGCTGTCATGAGAGAGCTATTCCAAAACACTACTCTGTGACTCTCAAATGGTATGGATTCCTTGCACCCAACCCCACCTCCCCACCGCAGAATAGAACTGTGGCAGTTCTGTTGTGTTTAAGGGATTCCATCTTTCGTTCTAATAAGTTCTTCCTGGGAGAAAAACTGAATGCTTTGCTCATTAATAGAGAGGCACTGAATATCCTAACTTGTGTTGTGCACCTGAAACTATTTCTGCATCAAAGGTTTGGCTTGTGTGCCTGTGTAATTGAGCTTCTCAACTCTAGAGCAGTTGGGATATGAGCTAGGTACCTTAATGAGGGATAAGACACCTATCAGTTCATCACTTGGATAGAGGGCAGTTCCCTCTCTTCAGTGGATACATGTTACTCGCACCGAGCCAGACTGCCTGCCCTTAGTTTGGGCCTGGCATGTGTATTAGGAAAATTGAGAGATATGTAAGTTTGACTCCCACACCCACAAACTCTTTTAGACTTACACTCACACTACTGATGCATCTAAACTGGTGTCGCTTACAACTCCAAGAGATGGCTCAATTGGGTATAGTGCTCTATCTTCTTAAAGGACTCACCTCTACTCCCACCCCTCCTGACCAGACATGCCAAACCCGCAAAACAAAAAAAAAACCCACAGAAATTGGGCTTGTTTTTGGCTTAATTGGCTTGTGAGTTGCTTGTTGGCTAGTTTTTGGCTTCTTTTTTTTGATCTGCTCCCAGCAAGCAGGGGTAAAGGGGGGGCAAGCAAGCAGGGGCAAGGAGGGGGGAAGAGAGTCAGGGGTGCACAGCGGGCCCACCACAGTCCCAGACTGCAAGCCAGGGGGGGATCTAGTCACAGAGTGTTGGGGTTCTTAGGGATTGGCTTGTTTTGGCCTTGTTTTGAAATGGGATTAGCTTGATTTTTGGCTTATTGTGAACGTCGGGGTGCTTATTTACCCCATGAAAGTTGGCAACTGTGCTCCTGACTAGTAAACAGCTGTTTATTTAGACTTTCCTGTATTCTCTTAGAGCCTTACTTGGCCTTTCATCCCTAAACTTTTCTTACTCTATTCATAGAATCAGAACTGGAAGGAACCTTGAGAGGTCATCTAGTCCAGTCTCCTGCACTCTGTGGCAGGACTAAGTATTATCTAGTCCATTCCAGGTGTTTGTCTAACCTGCTCTTAATCTCCGATGGTGGAGATTCCACAACCTCCCTAGGCAATTTATTCCAGTGCTTAACCACCCTGACAGTTAGGAATTTTTTCCTAATGTCCAACCTAAATCTCCCTTGCTGCAATTTAAGCCCATTGCTTCTTGTCCTATCCTCAGAACTTAAGAAAAACAATTTTTCTTCCTCCTTCTTGTACAACCTTTTACATACTTGAAAACAGTTATCATGTCGCCTCTCAGTCTTCTCTTTTACAGACTAAACAAACCCAATTTTTTCAATCTTCCCTCATAGATCATGTCTTCTAGACCTTTAATCATTTTTGTCCCTCTTCTCTGGGCTATCTCCAATTTCTTCACATCCTTCCTGAAATGTGGCCCCCAGAACTGGATACAATACTCCAGTTGAGGCCTAATCAGCGTGGAGTAGAGTGGAAGAATTACTTTTTGTGTCTTGCTTACAACACTCCTGCTAATACATCCCAGAAGGATGTTTGCTTTTTTTGAACAACGTTACACTGTTGACTCAGATTCTGTACATCTGTGTGAATTCTAAACAAAGAGTTTACTCCTTGCTTGCTGGAAACAAAGTAGGCCCTCCATAGCCTATCACAGGCTGGAAGGGCAAACCAAGTGCTCTCATTTTCACAGCTACCAGGACTTTCAGCTCTGTGGTTAGTTTTATTTGACTTGTTTATTTTGACTTGACTATTCAATAAAATTGTGTCCTAAATAATTTGAGCAACTAATGGAGTATCTTCATTCAAGCTTGCCCCAGAGGCAGTACATATTAGAGACGAGGGGCTCCTTACGTATCTTCCAGCACTCAGGCATCTTCAGCAAGGTACTTAAGCAGGTGTGTAACTTTAACCACATGCAGCCAGTGGGACTACGCACATGCTTAAACTTATGCACAGGCTTAGGTACCTTGCTGACCTGGCTTCAGACAGGACTAGTTTCTTCGATGTGATACCCACAGTGAGTCAGTGGAATTATACTACCCAATTTGATGGGCACAACAGCAGCTACTAACACCCAGGAAAACAAGCAAATGTCTATAAAAATGGCCCATTTATGATGAGCAGAGCAGAAGACTGAAGTATGCATGAAGATCCCCTGGACTCATGGTGAGGTGAGGACAGAAGCTCTTCTGTTTGACTGCTTCATGAACTTACTATCGAAAGGAAATTTCACTCTCCCATTTTTTAGCTGGGAAACTAGGGTTTTTTAATTAGGAAAAGAGAGATTAAGGAACTATATTCCAATTTTCTATTTTGACTGAGAAATCAGCTATTTTAAATGTCTTTTACTCACCAGGCAATACATGCATTTTATAGAGCAGCTTCAGTTTCTCTGTAAGATCTCCATGACATGCTGTACCTAAACAATATCCCATTGAACATATTAGTGTTATTAGCAGCTTCTATCAGAAGAGTTCTTAGAGATTTACAAACATTTATGAATTAATCCTCAATTATCCTGTGAGGTAGGAAAGTATCTCCATTTTACACAGGAAAGCTGAAACAGAGAAGTTAAGTGACTTGCTTAAGATCACACAGTAAATCTAGTCTGTGGTAGAACTAGGAATAGAACACAGACCACCTGACTCTGAGTTTTGTGGTTTAAACACTAACTCACTTCTTTACTAGAAGAGTGTTTACATTTGCAGCTCTCAAAAATAGTCATCATCACATTACTACATTGATGGCCATAGGGTTTTCGGTTTAAGAACAACTTTTTTGTGTGAGCCCCAACTGCACCCACCCACAGTGACCAAACAAGGGCATCCTAGGACTTGGCTCAATTAGATGTTTGCTAGAAAAGACCCAGGAAAACAAGACTGTGATCAAAGAGTAACCAAGGGATAAACTATTCTCTGCTATTATGTTAGCCTCAATCGAAATGTTATTTGGCTTGTGGAAAAATGAGTAAAATGAAATTCAAGTACTTTACGGCAATTCACTAGATGTTGGAATTATTTTATTAGAAAAATATTTAGATATTCAATATTATGTATTTCTAGAAAATTAGATAATTTCAGTTAGGTGGAGATTTATTTTACATTACAGTTGACTATGAAAACCTAATGCCATTAAGTAGAATTAAAACAGCAAATATTTCTTGGGAAATATCAACGAGTGCAATCTACTGGAAGCATAAAACCAAAAATGCAGAAAGATTTTAGGCCAGAATACCAAGCCAGCCTTAACCTTTTCCTCTTTGGAAACCAATGTTAGTGACATCATAATGTTATTATAACTATAATTTTAATGTTTGTAACTCTAAATTCCGTCTGTTTATATTAAACTAGTGCCAGTCACAGTCAGAATAATATCAGGGTTTCTGACAGACTGGTTCACCCTGAGTAATGGACTGTACTGCTCAGGTTAATTCACTACTATTGTATAAATTCTCCTTACTTAGCCCAGAGACAAATTCACGGAAGTTGATTAGAGAATCTCCATTGTCATCCAGCAGTCTGAATAAGCGTGCAGCTAGCACATCGGAGTGAGTCCCACATGCCCAAGGAAAGAGGAGAGCAAACATCCCCTTGAACTGCTCAAAATCAATACGGTACTGTTCCAGATATGGCAGGCTGGGGTCATGACGGTCAAAAGCATTGCTGTTCCCTCCCCAGTAGCAGCTAGTCAGATGTTCTGCCTGAACAGAAGGCAAATGCTGTAAGATTACCATTGTTTCTGTAAACAGCTCAACAATATCACCAACACTAAAAATAAATACATTTAAAATAACATTAGCATTTGAGTTTAGCAGATTCATTTCTGACCAGCATTGACATTTCTTAAAAAAAAAAAAGAAAAAAGAAAAAAAGAAAAAAAGAAAAAAAAAAGACTTCCCCTTACACAGTGCAATGTCAAATTCCTTTATGAAGCAGAAAAGAATCCAGCTCTGCTCCCCAGAAAAACATAGTAGTAAAGATTTTTTGGTCAAAGAAGCGAGATGTGACTATATATATACACACACACACACACACACACACACACACACAGAGATGTGATACGCTCAATCTTGTTTTTTCACAGCTACATATTGTTTCAAGTTAGGAAAGTAGCTGATTACAAGATACTTGTAAAACAGAATTTTGCTGTCTTTAGTTTAAAGATTTCCTTGGCATTTGCAGAAATACTTGCTTTGTCTTAGCGCCTAATCCTGCTCCTATTGTAGTCAATAAGGGCTTTAAAATTGATTTCAATGGAGGCAGAAGCAGGGAAATAGGCCCTGATCATGCAGTGTGATCCTGGATTCCTTCACTCTTTCACACAGTCTCACCAATTTCACAGTCCTGAGTATACTTGGGTGCAGGGATCCAGTCTAGAGACTCATATTGCAGGACCGGGACTGTAGTAAGTATGGAGACTAGTTATAGGAGATTCACGAGAAAATATGTTCTCTTTACCAGAATATTCAAGAAACTCAATCTTGACCAACCTACTGCAGTGTGTGTCACCCACGGACTGAGCAAGGGTAAGGATTAACTGTGAGGATAATTAACAATTGAAACATACATCGAGATATGGAGGATTCCCTTGAAGTCTGTAGATCAAGACTGAATGTCTTTCTAAAGGATATACTCTAATTTAACCAAACTTTATGGACTTGAGGCAGGAATTACTGGGTGAAATTCTATGGCCTGTGGTATGCAGGAGATCAGATTAGATGATCATAATGGTCCCTTCTGGCTTTGAAATCTATGACTATTTTTACTCCTCCCCAGCTTTTACTTACTATTAGAACACTACTTCAAGAGAGCCTCTGGACAGGAAATTAAACTGCAGAAGGTTCAGTATCAATTAAAACTATCAATTGTAGCATGTAGCAAGTACCATGCAACGTAAAGTTACAGGCTGTCCAATTTAGCTTAAAGAAGATATTTTGGGGTCAGATTTTCAGAACTATGCCCACAAATCAGGTAGACAGACAAAGAAGTTTTTGGAGGCTGGCTGAAACCATGACCCAGGATGTCGGTCTTTCCCTTACTTTTCTACTAACTGATGTCCTCAGGATAATACATTTTTCTAATCAAATTAGTTTGAAAAATAATTATTTCTTTCGTTTTAAAAAATGGCTCTTTTGTATTTCAATTATATCTAGTTGCAAATTCCAGTTTGTGTCTGGGCACACGACAACACCGAATAACTCACAAATTTAGATCAATTCATTAGCAGACAGAGTTTTCATGTCAAATCTAAATGTTTATTTTTCCTGTATGCACGTGATCTTATCTTGACTACAGCTTTACCTTGAAAAGAGCATAGAGTTCCTCCAGTTCATCAATAGTAAAAGAAGTCTCAGTCACAATGGTTCGCACCTTTGGAAATGTAACATTAACAATTAAAAGCTTCCTATATATGTGCCATTTGAAAGATATTTTTATTTCAGAAATCAATTGACCTTAATCTTAGCAAGAATGTTTTTCCAAGGACCTACCACATTGCGCTTAGTGGTGTCTTCAAGAGTCTGGATCACCTTCAGTCTTTGTTTAAATCTCATCTGTTCAATGAGATCTGCTCGTATACTTCCAAATTTCTAAAAAGGAAGACAAAATGGATCCTTTCAATTGTGTGCTAGTACCTGGAATACTTTGATTTCCTTTTATGCATAAAAAAATAAAAAACCAAACAATTCATTCTGTAAGCGTTCAGAAATTATGTAAGATGAATATCTCGGACAAACATTGTGTGACATTAAAGACATTTTTCTAAACATACAACTTATAAACAACTGAGTTTTCAGGAATTTGTCATTAGATTTTCTTTTCCTCCACCATTTCATTTCCATTTGCCTCCCAAGCATTTCAGAAGGGATATAAACCCTCATGTTTTAGGGCATAATGCTCATCAGTTAGAAGTTCGCTTAGGAAGAAACTTCCCCTATAGGCAAGTTACTCCAGAGCTATTAATGCAGAATTACTTTCAATTTCCTCTAAAATATTTCTTATTTGCCACTGTTGGAGACAGGATATAGGGCTACATGGATCATTGGGTTGATCTGATATAGCAGTTCCTATATTACCAAACAACTGTCCAAATCCAAATATGAGGAATGAAATTCAAATTATGGGTAAAAATTTCAAGAGTGCTTAAATGACTTAAAAGCTTAAGTGTCATTTTCAAAAGTTACCTACTTACCTTTTTTATAGGACTTTTCATCTGAAGAGATCAACGTGCTCCAGAAAGGAGGTCAGTTTCATTATATTCCCGTTTGACAGGTAGGGAAACTGAGGCACAGACCGGTGAAGTGACTTGCCCAAGGTCACTCAGCTGGTCAGTGGCAGAGAAAGGATAGAACCAAGGTCTCCTAGTCCAGGGCTCTATCCACTAGACCAAAGTTCTCTCCTCAATGTATGCACAACTTCCAAAGAACATTAATATGCTACACCTGCATGCCAGGTGAAAGAGAGTGAGGGCAAAAATATAATACTGAGAACAGTACTCATCACTCAATGGACCTACAGCACTGGCTCATGCTCTCACATCCATGAAACTCTGTCCCATAGATTTGTTTCTATGCACTATCAATAGAGATTTCCCCCAACACGAACATCTCTGTAATATGGCCTTTGAAGAAACCCAGGGACAGCTTTTAGCACAAGAAATAACACCAGCCACCTAGGGTGCCACATATAAAAGTCATGGAGAAGCCTGCTGCTGCTAGTGCATCAGATTGTGATATGCATTCCAGAGTGAGGAATTGGGGGGTATCATCTTAAGTACATCAGGATCGGTTAATATATTCTTAGGCAATCAAATAATGTTCAAGCTGTGACGTTCCTATATCATCTGTACGTCTACAAATCACATGAGAAGTAGCAGGATGTTTTCCCTGCTTTATTTGTTAATTTTCCAATTAAAATTGGAAAGCTTTTGAAAGACAGACAGTTAAGGAGCCCGGTTAAATAGTTACACGTATTTTTAAACACAAAAGTGCAGGCGAAAGTATGGAAAATCTTTTAAAAAAAAAAGTCAAGAGTGAAATTTTCAAAAGCAACCAATGACTTTGGAGCCTAGGTCCCATTTTAAAAAATGACAGGCACTTAGGAGATAAAGTCCCAGTTTAAGTTAATGAGTCCTAGAAAATGGGACTTTAAGCGATTTTGGAAATGTTACCCCAGCTCTTTAATTGTGCAACAAGTTTGCAGGATTGCAATTACTTTTATAGTAATACAGAGTAATACCAATCACTGTGGATTGTGACTTTATTACAGGATCAGATAAAACGAGATGTTTTGCATTTTAATAAATCCAGCATCTTCGATAATAGCAAAGAAAGTCATTAGCAAAACAAATGCATTTGTTGATATGTTAAGTGGAAAGTCCCTCTTCCTCTGTAAAAAAAAATTCAACCCCTCCTCCCAGACCTACAGCTACAATGTTCTATTCCTGCCTCATACACCATGCTAGGGCATTGGTTCAATACTGACTCTGAGAAGGAGTTCTACCCACTGAATTGCCAGCACTATTTTCTGAAGCACCTGAGTTTTCAGTAGAGGTTTCTCATCCAAGTGTCCAACCCTCCTTAGCTTATGAGATTGGACAGGATCACAGCAGTGTGGTAAATGGCTAAATATTATGCTTCAGTTAATAGCACTCCCTCACTGAGTTCTCAGATTCATCGTTTCCCTCCTCCCTTCCCCCAAGGCAAGTGTCATGGGATAGTTGGTCAGATAGAGTCTGCCTTCCTTCTGGAACAAAAAGCATATTATATCCCTTACTCCAAAGGAAAAACAGTCACCTTTCACTGTACATCTTGCTATTTTTATACAGCTTTTAATAAAAGGGCAAGTGACAAGGGTTACATTGTTATCCATGTGCCTCTGACAAGCTAAAATACTAAAAATACAATAAATAAATGTTAGCTCAATGGCAGCTGGAGATTTCCTGATATTTACAACACATTTGTCTCTCTTGTATGTTTATACCAAGCCCAACACAATGGGTCCCCAATCCCAATTGGGTACAACAAACTAAAGGCCAGGTACGTAAGGGTCACTGAACAACAGAGGGCCTTCATTGTCTCTTGAAAATTTTGGCCATTTAATACCAGGAAACACCACCACCAATACATATATACTGCAAGCTGATTTAACAGCCTACATTCAAATAGAGTACAAGTAAAAAGATATAATTCCATTGACTTCAGTGCCATTACACTAGGGATACATTTGGCCTTTTTTCTGTAAGTTTCTATTCAACTAGAAAGAGCTATGAACTTTTGTACTACATATGTCCACAAAAGACAGATTGTGGCTCTGCATGAGGCCAGTTTATTCATCTAAATATAGTCAAGGCCACAGAAGCTCTCTTAAATGGTGTGGGATTCAAAACAAGGCAAAATGGGATGGCAGCTTTATATAAATGTCTGCCCCTCCACTGCCAGTTTGTATTCTTACATCACTAGAGAGGGGGGAAATCCTCACACCCTCAGATTTAATTCACCCTCAATGTGGAATTCACTATTGCTAAAGCCTGCAGCAGATTACTGGTGCCTTTTACACAGCTCAAAAATAATTCTTTTTTCTGAGACGTGGAGGACATAGGGAAGGTATCTGAAATACCTGTCAGGGTTTTAGATGGCTAGGATCATTCTACATTTTGATTTAAAATATTCATTAGTTCTACATGGCACAGGAAAGAAAAGAACCAATGAATTTCCCATAAAGGAGAATTTGCGCTCCTGTTGTTGGTCCTGAGTTAGAAATCAGCATTTAAAAATTAAGTGTCAGCGATATTTTCTGAAAGTTTTATTGTGTAAAAAATTTAATTTAAAGATTAGACAAAAATCCTTACTCTTTTGATGTTCAAAGTTTTAGTCCATTTTTCCTTGGACTTTACTATGCACTTTATGAACATTAACTAGTTATTCTGGTATTGGGGCTTTTGCCAGGAGTTTTCCAACTCTGAGTTATTTCTGCCTTTGTCAAAATTAGAACTGGTTGGAAAAACTGACAGAACCATTTTCTGTTGGAAAATTCTGTTTCAACATTTTGGGAACATAAACATTGATTATTTGTTCTGAAGCAATTTTGTATTATATTACATGCTATAATATAATATAATGTAATATAAAATAAGTCTACATCAAAATGAAACATTTTGATTGATCCAAAACAATAGTGTTCAGAATACTCCTTTGGAGAACTTTGAAATGTTCAGGTTTTGCTCTCATTCAAAATAAAACCAAAATTTCAATATCTCAAAATCCTTCATGAAACTGAATTGTTGTCCTCAAGCCAGTTCTAGTCAAAATCCTAAATTACCTCATAGGAAGTTCTGATGAGTCTGAAGATATCCACCTCAGGATAAGGCTCTACATCATCGCTGAGGAGTGAGTGAAGGTGAGGGATTGGTGGCAAAGTACTGTCCTTATTAGTCACACTGTCCAAATACCTGATTGGGAGAGAAGAAAAAAACCTAACTGAGAAAACTTGGGACACATTTTTCCTGAGGATCAATAGCATCAGGATTACATATAGACTGACTTTACATAAGTACGATCAAACCACTCAATTATTCTGTGATTTGGACAAAGATACCTATTTTGCCAACTCGTAACACTCCATTTCTCCCCAGACCTGCATTAGTTGTTTACCTAAACCACATTTACCAAGAAATATATAAAATCCATCTGATCACAATAAGATGTCCACAATCTGCCAGTGATTCCCTCAATAGAATTTTGAAATATTTTTGTTTGAGTGGTCTTACACAAATAAAGATGTGTGGGGCACTATCCACCTCATTCCTGTTGGAACAGGGGATGGTGTACTTGATTCTCAGTACCCCCTGCCTCTCTCATCCCCTAAAACCTAGCTGTAAAGAGTATCTTCTTGCCAGTGTAGCTTACAGCTACAAAAAACTTCCTTTCATAACTTCTCAGCAACGGTTGGGGCTTAGTTCTGAGAGGAGAGATGAGATGACCAGGGCTTTTTTTTTTTTTTTAAATAATACTAAGTAAATTATAAAAAACCAACACACATCACATCAGCACTTATGCTTGCCTATAAATTACCCTGAGCCTCACTTTAAAAAAATTAAAGAACCTGATTCAGCAGCACCTTGAAATCTAAACATTGACACAAAATGTCAGGAAATCAAATGTGTCATTCAAGGTTACATAAAGTGGTCTTAGTTCAGAATGAATGACTCATCCAGGTTTACTAACCTGCCTCACGTTTTTATCCCTTCATGAGCCTTTCTAGATCTATTGCATTCTCTGGAAAGTTTATTTCCAACAATAGTTACCCCTGAATTCAGGTATTTTTCCTACTTGCACTTAAAAGTTAACAGTCAGAAGGATGAAGTAACAGATTCCAGATATCTAACCAAGACCTGCTGAAGATCCCTACAAGACAGGTTCAGAAGAATATTCTAGAAACTACAAAGGAAAAAAAATGGTTTTGTTGAGCCCGGCTAATAGGAGCAGTTGTGCATAATTCCTTTGTAGGCTTTTAAGGTGGCTGTAATTTTCTGAAACTTTGTCCCCCTAGCGCGGTGGTTCCCAAACGTTAACCACCTGCGAACCCCTTTCACGAAAATATTTAATCTTGCAAACCCCCTCCTAAAAATTAATATTTCTAGGGATTTTCTCCTTAACCTGAGCATAAATGATAGAAGCAGTGATCTTGAAAATAATTTGGTTTTTTTATGACATGTTTATTACACATTATTTATTATTACATTATCATCTATCATTATATTAGTAATTTTATTGCATTATGAAAACAGCAACACTCTTCCAAGATTTCACTTTTGTACCTCGTATCACTTCGATTAAGCCTCCTACATGTTTCATCAAGGAGTACCAGACATGAAACAGCATGGAAGTATTTAAGATGACAACTCAATTAAAGAGTTCCTCCCACAAGCATTCGGGTCTTGAGCAGTCCAGACAAACAACGCAAGACTACAACGAAGCTTAAACTTGTTCTGCCAGGAAGTCATGGTCACGGGGCTCGGGCTGCCGGCTCCCAAGCCTGGGTGCCTAGGGACAGCTCTGTCCACCATTAGAGAATTTTTTCCGAGAACCCCCTGATACATATCACAAACCCCCAAGGGTTCATGAACCCCAGTTTGGGAACCACTGCCCTAGGGGTTTGTCTACACTACAGCGGCACAGGTACAATGCTGCAGCTGCATCTGTAGTGTCATCATATAGATGCTTCCTACATCAATGGAAGGGGTTTTTCCATCAATGTAGTTAATCCACATCTCGATGAGGTGGTAGAGCTTCCATTGATCTAGCCGAGTCTACAGTGGGGAATTAGGTCAACCTAAATACATCACACAAGGCGCAAAATTTTTCATAGCCCTGAGTGATGTAGCTAGGTTGATCTACTTCTTAGGTGAATACCAGGCCTAGATAAGGAGATATGGTCACTCAGAAATATATGAAAAGTCTTTTTTGACAAAGGAACACATAGCTCCTATTACAGACAAAAAAGGATTTCAAGCATCTAAAAGACATCATCAGCTTCTTGGTAAATAAGTTACATGCACCAAAACCGGAAGCAGAGCTTTGGTTTTGTTCAATAAATACCTTCCCAGGACTGTCATTGCTTCTCCATCATCTTTACAGTTCAGCAGCTTGTCCACATTAGCATCCAGCACAGCAAGAGCTAACTGGAATATCACCTTTATTCCTTCATAGAAGAAACAATCCACAACCACCACAGCACTTTCAAATGGCATTACACTGAGGAAAAGCGTGAGGAACCAGGACAGTGAAATTGTGGAGATAACACCCAAGTCCTGCATGCAGTCATAAAGCTGTGGAACACAGTCCCGGGCCAGCTCTTCAAAAACACCTTGATCCACCAGAGCTCCTGTTGGAAATAAGTAACATTGGGCACGCACGAATTTAGGATCAAATGAATGCACATTTATACCCATCCGGGAAAAATATTAGAAGAACATTCTCCAAGATGCTTATATACATTTCCTTACCACCAGAGAAAGGATAGATCCTTCTCTGTTATTAAATTGTGATACTCACCAAAAAAAACCAAAAAACACTATTATACAGAAAACAAATGTAATAAACACAGAGCCTAGAAAAAGGAAACAGGGTTTTTTCTTGTTCCGAAACCCGTTCTTTGGCACCTGTAGATAAGGCACCCACCATTAATGGATGAATTCTACTTCTCAGCATCGCAGGAGTGGTGGTGGGAGAGGCAAGATAGGGGGAGGAAGGAGAAGAGTTTGTTAGTTTTTTTCATTTTTAAGGAAAATGTAGTGGTTGTAAAAAGTTCCCTGTGGTGGCACAAAGCTGAAGAGCTTCTACAGAACATGCACACCACACAGGCAACAGCAAACACAAGTATCTCCACACCACTACCTCTGGGATTGAGTGGGTAAGCTCAGTCATTGGTGCCTTTGCTAGGTAAGTAACAATGATTTTTGTGATGGAAGTGGATTGAAAGCATCAACTCATTTCATGCAAGCCAAAAGCCAGTCATATGACAGTAAAGGCTTTCAGTTATTAATGTCCTTTCAAACCAACAACCTAGAGGTGAGTGGTAATACAACCTTCTCCTGTAAACTACCCAACCCTGCCCCTCACCAACATTCATTTGGTAATTATATCATATCCTCTGTTCTCTACACTTAAAATTCTAGCCTCCAACCTCCTTCTGATCTCTTTAACCTAAATCAAGTCAAGTCGAGTCCATTGTAGAATTCTGTTTTACCTCAAGCAGGTGAAGAACTAACACAAGCAGAATATCTACTTAGGTAGCTGCTTCCAAACTTCTGAACTAGCTATTTCATTCTCTCATCTGTTTGCAACAGTTCATATATCATCAGTGCTGACCATCCGATTATTTCAAAATAAAAAAAATTAACAGAACAGGCTTCTGGATATTTAAGGACTTTTTGGAAAAAAACAATCCCCTTAACATACCAACAACTCTTGTATTGTAGTAGTCTGGCAGCATGCGTTCACACAAAGCCACAAGCAGCCAGAAAGCTTCCTCCTCTTTTGCATACAAAAGAAGTACTGAAGTGACAATATTCATGGCCTACAAGAATGAAAAAATAAATCACTAGATGTAATTTCTAAATTCTCTTGCCATATCTAGTGCTACAAAGTCTGAACAGATAAGAATTTATGCAAGGTCAGAAATTAGCCATGGATCTACTCTGAAGAAATTTCACTTAAAAATTACTATATATTCTGCTATATTCAGCAGTCCAAATTCTTTTGGAAGTACAGCACTAGGTCTGTGAAAGAATAAAACGAATAAAATCCATGACCCAGGATTACTAATAATTTCACTCCTGACTGTGAGGGCCAGGGTTACAAGTGTGCTCCTGTTGCTACTATTCCGGTGTTCATTGTCCTACCATTCCCTTTTTTTTTATTATTATTATTATTATTATTAACAAAAGATACTTCAAGTAATGTTGAGTGATTTATTCTTTATGAATTAATGATGATGATGGTTAGAATACTTTGCATCTCCCTCTGTATTTTTCATTCAGGGATACTGAAGTGCTTTACAGTTAGTGATTAAATTAGGCCTCACAACACTCTTAAAAAATCAACAAGTATTATTCCCATTTTGCAATCAGGGAAGCTAAGGCACAGAGATATACAAAAGGAGACTACAGTCTTGTACGCTCACAGTTGTGACCAGATGATGCTTCCAGACTTTGAAGAGAAACTGCTGCTCAATCTTAGCTACAGCAGAGCTGGCACTCTGCTATAATAGCTTATGTGATACCTTGTTGTTTTCCCTTAACACTGCTTGCAACTATGGCAAAAAGAAAGTTTTGGAAGGTTTTGAAGCAACTAAGATATGAAGGAACATTTGAAATACAAGGAGCTTTTTCTTGAAATGGAACGCAAAGTTTCTTACCTGATCATTTTCTGTTAGCAGCTTCTCTCTGAATTCATTACTCATGGGCCAATGCCCCCTAAATGTGGCATTTGGAGGCAGTCCAATGTTGTGCTGGAGGCTCCAAGACTAAGCTCTGCCCTTCTGCTCAAGCTACCAAAAGAGCTCCTCCACAGCTGCAGATAACACTAACAATTGGTTGCTGGAATGTAAGATAACTTGATACACTATATTAATTTAACCTTAAGACAATATATGTATGAATCTCCCTTTGGAGAAAATGTTCAGTTTATATTTTTATTTACAAGACCACCAGGGTGGGTTGAATTCAGGGAGAAGCTGCTAACAAGGAAAATTATAATGTAAAAATTTTTTCATTTTGTTGCACACGCAGCTTCTCTCCTCATTCATTACCCATAGGAAGTAGTGAACAGTGAATCCCAGAAATAGGGACAGAGTTTAATTATTATAGTAGCATAATAGCCAGGAATTGCAGTACCCCGCCCACAAAAAGCAAGAGTTAAACTAAGAAGTTATGTGGAAACCAACCCAGTAGCACCTTTGCAAATCTTCCCCAGGCTCATACACTTCCCCCCCGAGGGCCTCTAGGAATTTCTGTTAATAGTTTCCTAGATGCGTAGCACACTAACGGATGCAGAATTTTTACATCTTGGCTGCAGCAACCTGAGTCCCTAAGGCCTTGGCATTTTGGACAGAGTAAGATGAACAGGGTACAACTGGCATATGTAATCTATACACCAGAGATGAATCTTCAGAGCTCTAGGAACGCCCATTTATGTCACAATCTTCCGAAGGGTAGAACCAAATGACGGGAGACCTATTTCTCAGGAATTGTGGAAAGAGGAGTTCACCTTGAGCAGAAAGGTTTCTGGAGCTGTAAGAATATTTTTTTCCTTATGACAAAGGCATATCTTGTATGGATGTGGGAATTAATTCCAGAACTTGCCTTTTTCAGGTAATGGTGACTAGAAAGGCCAGCCACAGGCTTGTCTAAACTGGTCAGTGTAATTAAACTTGGCAACTGATATTCAAATGGAGGATCCAATGTGGTTGGCTACAAGGCTGGTATCCACATCTCTATGGTGTTTGGTTGCAGGACTCCAAACAAATCTCCTGGAAAAACTCTAGTGTAGCTGAGATCACCAGACCTTTGGGATTATGATCATATTGGTATTACAGAAGCCTCTAGAGGTCAGGGTCTATTGTGCTGGGCAGTAGAGGTACAAAGAGGCAGTCCCTGCCCCAAAGAGCTTCCTGTTTCCCCTCACACCTGAAATGTAAATTTGACCAGATCAATGAATGAAATATCCTGGTTGAGTTCTCTGAATACCAAACTGTATCAGAGGTCAAAGGAGAATCCATGCTGAACTACACTTCTCTTCTGATGCTCAGGCTATTAGCTGTAGATGTTCCCAGTCTGAATGAAGGAGTCCCAGCTTCACGAGGTCTGGTGTTTTCTATAGGTACAATGTGGGGGTCTTGGCTATCTGGCAAGTCCAAAGTGCCTTCTTATGAGGAGGACTTAAACTCTCCCTTTTCCTCTTTTCTGTATGTGTTATGTACGTGGTGTGGAAAGGCAGCAGATTCTTCTCTTCCCAGGCCTTTATTTCCATTGCCAAGGAGCAGCTTTGTTCCGTGGTTTCAGAAAGGATATAAACACTTATGACTCAATTCCAAGCCAACCCCTGATGGGAAGTAAGAGGAGACTTTCTCTGTGAATACTATAATTGCCTGCTATGTGGTTTCTTGCACCTTACTGGTCACTGTCACAGACAGGATACTGGACTTGATGGATTACTGGTCTGACCCCATATGTCCACATGGCCATGTTTGTGGGTTTTGCCTTGTCTTTTTAATTTAAAAAGACACACCCTGATAGAGATGTCAAAATGAACTGAAAGGATACATCTGATAAGATTTTGGAAATCTGTCTTCCAAGTATGCTTGCTTCCATATGAGTACACAAGGGTCTAGAGTTGGGTTGGCTTTCAGCACGTTGTTTGAAATTACCTGCCCACAAAGAGGCACTGGATGTTATCTGAGAATGACAGAACCATGCACTTGAGGCAATGCGAAGTTAAGTAAGTCCTCAGAAGGAATTTAACTAGGTGCATTTTGAGAAATCCTGCTCAGGGGATGAAGCTGATGCATAGCACCCTAACATTTGGAAACAATTGGCTACTGATGACCCCTCAGGAAATGATGGATGCAATGAAGTTTTGGATCTTTGCAAATCTTTACCATTATGATAAAATTACAACCAGGACCAGGACCTCTTGGAGAGCAGTTCTCTGCATTGGGATCAAAAGTTCCTCTGGATTTTCAAGAGCTAATGGCAGTTCTTCCTTTAGGAACAGGTCTGTTTCTCTGGATGTGATACTGATTGGTATGCTGCCTATGCCTGGGTATAGATGCATTACATACAACCTGTGCCTACCACCAGCCACTTATGATTCTGGGTGCAGAAGGTGGATCAGAAGGAAGAGTCCTCCACAGGAATTCTGAACTCTCGCACACAAATGCTCTGTGTCATACTGAAGGAAAATTGATCTAGGTTTCTTTGAAAGCATCTTCTCCAGATTCTTCCCTCTCCCAGGGTAACAATCCTTTCTTGGATACCCTTGGTGTTAGAAGCAACCAATAGCTGCTAATGCTGCTTTCAACAGTGTGGGCTGAGGCCCGTCCGCAATCTCAGACAGAAATTTCTCTACCGTTTCCCCCAATAGCTCCTCTGCACAACATATCCATTTAGGACAAGCAACGGCAATCCAAGGATGTAACAAGGCTTTCTTGTAGCCACCAAGTGAAAATCCACTGCTTGGCACAAATCACAGGACAGAACCTGAGACGTCTTACTCCAAGAAAGGCTCATACCTCTAGACATTTAGCCTCCTGTTTTCCACAAAGTAGGCATTCTTTATTAAACATATGAAAAATCTGTGTTCTGAAAGACTACAGCTGAGGCTTTGAAACTGCTGTGCAATGTATCATCAGTACTATGGTCCATGGAGTCTTTCGGAAGGAAGTCCCCTTATGCAAGTGTGACTATGTCTTTGACTGGTGGACCTACTGCTGCAACAACCTTAGACTCCCCAAATTTATATAAAACAAAGAAATTTCATAAAACATTTTAGTTTAATCAGATATCCTCATTTCAATCTTATCAACAGGAAATGTGTCTAATAATGCTTGAAGAGGAAGATATTTTAATAACATTAATGAGTTCCTTGCAAGCTACTGCCAGACATCCTTGTAGGTTTTTGTGTTTTGTTTTGGTTGGGTTTTTGTGTGTCCAATACATGTGGTACTTCTTCCTTGGCTGTTTATAGGGAGGAGGTAGTACACTATTTATCCTGGCACGGTGACCACACAATAGAGCAGGGGTGGGCAAACTTTTTGGCCCGAGGGCCACATTGAGGTGCAAAACTGTATGGAGGGCCAGGTAGGGAAGGCTGTGCCCCCCAAACAGCCTGGTCCCTGCCCCCTATTTGCCCCTCCCACTTCCCGCCCCCCTCAGAACCCCCGACTCATCCAACCCCCCCCTTGTCACTTGACTGCTCCCTCCTGAGAACCCCCCACCCCAAACCGCCCCCTGGGGCCCCACCCCCTATCTAACCCCCCTGCTCCCGGTCCCCTGACCTATCCACACCCCCACCCCCTGACAGCCCCCCAACCCAGGATTCCCACGCCTATCCAACACCCCCTGTTCCCCGTTCCCTGACTGCCCCCCACAGAACCTCCGCCCCATCCAACCACCCACTGCTCCCTGTCCCCTGACTGCCCCCCGGGACCCCTTACCCAACCCCCCCACCACTGCGCATGCCACCGCCACCCCCTTACCATGCCCCTCAGAGTGGCAGGAGCTCGCAGCCCCGCTGCCCGCGCGGTGACATATCCACATGGCAGGGGGAACAGCGGGGGAGGGGCCGGCAGTGAGCCTCCCGGGCCAGGAGCTCAGGGGCCGGGCAGCAGCGTCCCGCCGGCCAGATGTGGCCCGCGGGCCGTAGTTTGCCCACCTCTGCAATAGAGGAAGGGATACTGTTGATACCGATACCTCAATTGTGGAGGTAGCTTGCTAGACGTCTCCAGGGAACATGAAAGGCTGCCTTGCCTGCTCCCCCAGGCTGCAAAACGTCCAAGTAAGTGCAGTAGGTGCAACTTAGTACAAACTCAGGACTTTACACAGGAAAACAGACTCCCTTTGAACATGGGAAGGGATTTCTCACTTACCCCTCTGTAATCCCCTTGTGGTGCAAGAGGGATGTGGAATCCTCATGTGCCTCTGTTCTGGTCACAGACTGAGTGACCTCCTAAGGCTTTAATGTGGAGCCAGCTCGGGGAGCAGGGGAGAGAGAGAGACAGAGACACACACACCCCTTTCCCTGGCAGAGCAAGGAGTTATTGCTGATGATCAGAAGGCACAACTCCCATTCTGCTGCTGTCTGAAATCTGAGCTCATCCCCTGGCACAGTGCGGGTTCTTGGGCTGAAAGTCAGAAAGCCCCAGGCACACTTTCCATTCGTCTGCAGCTGGAGGCAGAGCTGCACAGGAGGAACAGGCTCCTCTGCAAGCCTCGACATGCTGAAGCGTGTGGGAGAGGCAATGGGAATGATACAGAGCACTATGATCCTAGAAAACAAGCCCTAGCAAACACTCCCTTGGGGACAAGGCCAAGGAGGAGGTGTCTTACCCCTGATTTTCACCTCATTTGTTCATTAACAGTACTTGCAAAGACACACTTGCTTTTGCTTCTTGGAAGTTTCTGGTGTTTGCAAGACTTACCCCAGAGTTAATCCCAATTCACAGTGGGAGGAAGAGCCTCTGCTTCTTTCCCCAGGGAGCTGCAGGGGTGCGGGAAACTCTGGATCCTTTCAGGGTTTTTACCCCTTCCAGCGCAGATCTGTTCTGCGACCAACCCCCTGAGCTGGCCAGATAGCTTCCTCCTTGTCCTCAGATGCTCTCCCCGAAAATTCAGAAGCAAATGATTGGTCTTTTCTGCACTGGAGTCATGGCTTCTCAGGACAAGGTGGGAACCTGACATGCCAGTCTGATTCTGAGCCCCATGCCCTAGCAGTGCAAAGGTAGGCTGGCTGGTCACAGGCAGGGCATCATTCACCCTCTGTAGAACCTGTAAGTGCTGCCTCACAAAGGGAACACGGATTAGATTTAAGGCAGGTGTTTGCAAGACAGCTTTGCCATGCTTGAGTGGGGGCAGAGGAGTCCAGCAGGGAGGTGCTGCAATGGCAGATCCAGGTGGTAGGAACCACCATGCTGCTATTTATCTAATCTGGGGGAAGAGGAGGAGGAAGGTTATAAATCACAACTGCCTGAAAACAAAATAAAGGAAAGGTTTTAAAACGAAATGGTCTGGAGAAACTGAACCACCAATTTGTTCCACTTTTGAAAGGAGAAAATCGGTTGCTTGTCCTGAGCTGAAGGGCAGAGTTTAATCCTGGAGCCTCCAGCAACAACACTGGGCTGCCACTGAATTCCACAGGTGGGAGCAATAGCCCATGAGTAATGAACGAGGAGAGAAGCTGTGCAACAGGCAAAAATGTTACTAAAAGGACTTTCAGGGTCATTCACAGAACATCCCTTATTAAGAGTTCATTCTGACACTTTTTGATTATTATTTTAATTAGATGCACTTGGGGACAGATCCTTAGTCATCCTTACACTGGCCACTATATTTATGGGCACACAAATCTGCATATACAAACCAGTATGCACAACCAGTTAGTGCCTCTGGAACCTG
The DNA here is from genome assembly GCF_965152275.1 of Natator depressus. Classification (NCBI taxonomy): domain Eukaryota; kingdom Metazoa; phylum Chordata; order Testudines; family Cheloniidae; genus Natator; species Natator depressus. The sequence goes on from NC_134237.1 coordinate 52,091,400, forward strand.
AGCTTGCAAACAGTTATGCTAGCATAGACTCCTGTGCAGAGTCCAACTGAAGCGAAGAGGACTCTGTGTAGATCCAGGGTTCTCAAACTGGGGGTCCTGACCCCTCAGGGGGTCGCAAGGTTATTATATGGGGGAGTCACAACCTGTCAGCCTCCACTCCTAAACCCTGCTTCTCCTCCAGCATTTATAATAGAGTTAAATATAAAAATGTGTTTTAATTTATAAGCGGGGGGGTCACACTCAGATACTTGCTGTGTGAAAGGGGTCACCAGTGCAAAAGTTTGGGAACTTATAGATGTTTGGATATAGTTTGCATTTATAGATGCAGGAGTCTGTACTAATGCAACTCTTTGCAGGATCAGGGCTTTGTGCAAACAAATCGGGAACCTAAATGTTCATGTGCATGATCAAATATATCAACTGTGTACATTAGCATGCAGCCACTGATTGAAAAACCAACAAAATAAATAGACAGGAATGGGAATTCTAGATCTTGAAAAGATGGCAAGACATTTCAATTACCTGACAATATCCTATGTTTGGATTTCTGAAAGCATAAGCTGTTAATACTCTCCTCAGGGCAGCAATACCCATCTCATTCTGGAATGCAGGGTGCTCTGGGAGAGAGCGGTGCAAATCTCTCTCAATCTCTTCTGTGGCAAGGTTATACTTCCCCATAGATTTCTCCACGAGGTCCTCATAATAGCCAGGGTGGGTGGCCATCTCATTAATGGCTCCTAGGAGCAGGAGAGAGCAACAACAATGAAGTAGGATAATTAAGTAAGGGCTAACAGACATAGTATAGTCACATCATTTTCTTTTGTTCCCTTAGTTCAGACATCTTGAATGGAAATTTTAAAATAGAAACAAAGTTTGAAAATACATTTAAAATGTTATAATTTTAAAGAGGATAAATTTGGCCTGGCACTCATAAAAACACCAGCTGGTTGCCTTTTCCTTTGGGTACATTTTAAAAAGCAGTTTCACATAATGATAAAAGACAGAAATAAACCCTTTCCTTCTGCAGGGCAGAAACGCTGAGCATGCTGAACATCAGTGGAGCTTTAACAGCTGCCACCACCACAGTGTCCTTCCCCAGACTGGAACGATCTGTATACTACTGGTAGCACTCCTAGCCTATTGGCTGGCACCCTGTTCACATGCAGACTACCACGAGACCACCACCCACATCTATCTCTAAGTCATTTACAAAATAGCTGCTGGTTCTATAGAGCTTTTCATCTTCAGAGCAATTTTTAAAACATCGTTCAGTCAATTCTCACAGCATCCCTGTGAGCACATAGTATTATCCTTATTTTGAAGAGAAAAAAAGAAGCAGGGAAGTTAACTGACTTTCCCACAGCTACAGAAAGAGTCAGTGCTGGAGCCAGGATTAGAACTCCGGAGATCCAGATTTGCAGCCCTGTGTTCAAACCATTAGACCACACCTTCCTCAACCAAAAAGTCTCTATTTAAAATAACACCAACCTTTTTTCTGTCCAGTATACCTGCTCCCTATCCATGACAAATATCTCCACCTATAGGTCAGTTTTAATTTAGTTATGAAACATGGTTAAGGTTTGACTTACTTCAAAAACTAGAACCATATCTGAAATGAGTTTAGAGGACAACTGTGTTGGTACCAGGAGACCAGGTATAGATGTATTATATTGCACTCTCAGCAAATTTGCAGATGATACTAAACTGGGAGGAGTGGTAGATACGCTGGAGGGGAGGGATAGGATACAGAAGGACCTAGACAAATTGGAGGATTGGGCCAAAAGAAATCTGATGAGGTTCAATAAGGATAAGTGCAGGGTCCTGCACTTAGGATGGAAGAATCCAATGCACCGCTACAGACTAGGGACCGAATGGCTAGGCAGCAGTTCTGCGGAAAAGGACCTAGGGGTGACAGTGGACGAGAAGCTGGATATGAGTCAACAGTGTGCCCTTGTTGCCAAGAAGGCCAATGGCATTTTGGGATGTATAAGTAGGGGCATAGCGAGCAGATCGAGGGATGTGATCGTTCCCCTCTATTCGACACTGGTGAGGCCTCATCTGGAGTACTGTGTCCAGTTTTGGGCCCCACACTACAAGAAGGATGTGGATAAATTGGAGAGAGTCCAGCGAAGGGCAACAAAAATGATTAGGGGTCTAGAGCACATGACTTATGAAGAGAGGCTGAGGGAGCTGGGATTGTTTAGTCTGCAGAAGAGAAGAATGAGGGGGGATTTGATAGCTGCTTTCAACTACCTGAAAGGGGGTTCCAAAGAGGATGGCTCTAGACTGTTCTCAATGGTAGCAGATGACAGAACGAGGAGTAATGGTCTCAAGTTGCAATGGGGGAGGTTTAGATTGGATATTAGGAAAAACTTTTTCACTAAGAGGGTGGTGAAACACTGGAATGCGTTACCTAGGGAGGTGGTAGAATCTCCTTCCTTAGAGGTTTTTAAGGTCAGGCTTGACAAAGCCCTGGCTGGGATGATTTAACTGGGAATTGGTCCTGCTTCGAGCAGGGGGTTGGACTAGATGACCTTCTGGGGTCCCTTCCAACCCTGATATTCTATGATTCTATGTATCTGTAGCATATACAGGGACTTATTGTCCAGAGTTTTTCCCTTAATGTGAATTATTTCCCCTTTTCATTTTAACCCATTTAAACTGTTTTAACTCTGGTAACTAGTGCATGTTAGGCTAACTATCTTCCTCCAGTTGATTTGTTCCCCAGACACTAATGGACATCTTTGCTCATCCACGGGCTATGCTGTCAATCCGTCAAGACACAGAGGGATGCATCACATTTATATAAAATTGAGCAAATTGTAGCTATCCTATCTACAGAGGTCAAATCTGTACAGACTGTATCAACCAGCTCTTTCTGACCTCACTTTAGTTATGATGCAAATGATCATCCCCTCTTACACTGTAATAGCTGTTTAATATATGTTTGAGGGGGTTCTATATTTTAAACCATTAATTCATTTTACACAAGCAAAGTATAAACTTGAATAACTGACAGATAACAAGCAATTACCAAAGGATAAAAGGTCAAGTGGCTGACTGATGTTCAAACTACATGTCGAAGTCTGAATAGGGAAGTCTGCTTTAACTGTCTATGCAAATTGGAACAGCCATCTAGAAGCCAAGATAGCTGAACATAAGAACAGCCATATTGGGTCAGACCAAAGGTCCAGCGAGCCCAAAATCCTGTCTTCCGACAGTGGCTAATGCCAGGTATTCCAGAGGGAATGAACAGAACAGGTAATCATCAAGTGATCCGTAGACTAGGGACACCATCCCTGCCCATCTTGGGCTGAGAGCCATTGAACCAAACTGCAAACCCTGTATATAATGGAAACCACTTCAAGCCAAGGGTGCGACAGCAGCACCAATGGCTCTGCTACGTTTGATCCTCCACCTGCAGGAGTAAGGTTCCTTCTGAGGGACCTTATGTTAGTGGTGTAAGTCAGAGATGCCCCTGTGCAGCCCTAGCTTCACTTGACCATACAGCCCTGAGTTAAGGAGCTGCAACTGGCTCACTGCAGCACTCTCTCCCATCCCTTCCATCTAACTGCAGCTCAGACAGAATGGAGAATCAAGCCATTGACATAGAGTGGTTTAATAATTTAAAGGATCATCCATTTTCTAAGTGCATAAAGATAGTCTGGCTTACAAGACAGAACAAAGGGCCTGGAGCTTGGAATTCCTGAGTTCCAATCTTTGCTCTGCCAACGACTCATTGAGAGACCTTGAGCAAATTATTTAACCTCTTCATATTGGTTTCCCTATCTGTAAAGTGGGAACAATACTTGCCAGCCACACAAAGGTGCTAAGGAACAGAGTTATTATATAGCATGTTCCAGCTGCAAAGCACAAAATATTACTACTCATTATTAAGGAGAAACTTTTGTCACGGAGATCACAGAAGTCATGGATTCCATGACTTTCAGAGACCTCTGAGACATTTTTTGCCTCAGCCCCAGGCCCTGGGGCAGTGAAGCTGAAGCTGTTAGCTGCTGTGAGCCCGGGACCTCTGAACTGTCCTAGGTGACAGGGGCCCTGGAGTTTGAGCTGCTGTGGGTAGTGGAGGTCTTGCAGCTCTCAGCCACCACAGCCAGTGGGAGCCCTGGAGCTCCAAGCTACCTGCCCTGGAGTTATCAGCTGCTGGGTGCGATGGGGCTGCAGAACTGTCAGCTGCCACCACGGGTGGCGGGGGCTGGAGCTTTTAGTCTCTCCCTCCCCCCACCTATTTTTAGTAAAAGTCACAGACAGGTCACAGGCTTCTGTGAATTTTTGTTTATTGCCTGCAACCTGTCCATTACTTTTATCAAAAATAACCATGACAAAATCTTAACCACACTCATTATATATGAGTGACAGAATCAAGACACCCTCACAAGTTAACCTGGTCAAAACGTACAAACAACTTGGCAGTTTCAGTGGGTCCAGACTCAGTGAATACCTTGTTTATAACATTGCTCTGAAGAGACCTGTAACTTCATTGTTTTGACCTGCTCCTCTACTTGCCGAGGGATTTTTAGTTTTCACTTCTGAGGCCTCAAACCACTGTAAATTCTGCTAGGCATGGACTGGTATCATTTTGTGTAGCACTGGGTACACTGGGCCAGATTTTCAAAGGTATTTAGGTGCCTATAGATGCAGGTAGGCACCTCTGGGATTTTCAAAAGCACCTAAATCAGATTAGGAACGTAACTCCCACTGACTTCAATGAGAGTTAGCCACCTAACCTGCTTTAGGTGGTTTTGAAAATCCTACTAGGTGCCTCCCTGCACCTTTCGGAGCCTAAATACATTTGAAAATTCAGCCCAGTGCCATCTCTCATACTATAGCTCATGACCTATGACAAGGTTCTAAACTGGAACCTACCTGAAAGCAGCAGCCAAAGTTCCCCTCTCATGATTTCTGGAATGCCTTTCAGCACAAGGTCTCTTGTTTTCTCTGTCCGATACATGCAGAGACCCTGACCATACTCAGCAAAGTGAATCTTCCAGGCTTGTTCTTTCAAAAACTCTTTTGCCTAAAAATAAATAAGTTCTGAGAAGGTGTAGTAGCATTTTGGATGCATTAACTGTTAGAAGATAAAAGAAAAGTGCCCAAGCCCCATAACTAGCTTTAATTATTAGGGATAGGAGGGAGGAAGTAGTCTAGCTATAACCTGATTCTCTAATTTCATGTTGCTCTCTCCCATTTCTTATTTCTTCCCAGCACATCTTGCTATAATGAATCTTGAAAATAGGTACGAAAGACATAGGAAAAATACTGTATAACAAACTACACAACATACTATTAGTTCTTTAACAGTTACGGAAAGGATGCCCTGAAGTTGTCCCCAAATCTTAACTACATTATCATGTTGCACGAAATGCTTTTGAGTTTTGGCATGCAATATGGGGAAATTCTGCTACTAAAGTACTAGGAGTTTATTTTCTGAAAGATACCATCTCTGCAGGTGGTTAGCAGTGCAAACTCTTTTTGGCCAGCAACAGGGAAAAGTTAAACAACTCATTCTGGAATGTTAACTTTTAAAAAACTTCATTTAAAAACCAAAACACTTTTCTAATCTGGCACAGTTTACAAAAACAGCAGCGAGATCTACCAATTTTGGGTTGAACTCCTCAGGCGACTTCCGTCGATACATCGTCATTAAGGCCTGCGTTGCTGTTGGAATACTGTTACCATTGAGATTGAACTGTCGCTCTCCATCTGCTTCAGAGCTGAGACTTCTTTGAGGGCTGGAGGAAACTATACTACTTGGTCTCGAATACACCTGTAAAAACCAACAGCCACAAGCTGTTCATGGATGAGAGATTGAGAATTTTGCTTATACTGCACCGAAATTATGGAATCCTAAGAGCCAACTCAGTTTGAGCAAATCAAACCTCCAAGGTGCAGCTAAGGGGTAAGCATCTGGCAGCAGCAATTAAACTAATTTCAAACAATGAAATGAATTTTTAGTTTTCCAATCAAATCAGTTCTAAGCATTTACTTCACCACACCAAAAATCTAACCATACTCTTGAGCTGGTTTTAATTTTTCAGTGACTAAGATTATATATTTGAAGTTGCAGAGGCAAGGTTGTTAAAAATTATGCACCCAAAAGACATTCTACGTTAATTTCTACAGACAATAAAATGACTCATCTAACAGGATGTTTTGCACCACTGTATAGAAATACCAAATTACAACAGAATTTTTTTCTCTCTTTCTCTCTCTTTTTCTTCCTTGTTTTTATTAAAAAAGCAGAGGAATTTCACAATGGCCAAGATTTTGAAATGTTATTAGTAACTTTGAATGACCAACCTGAGGCACCTTAAAAAGGAAGTTTTCCAACACAAAATGGTAATTTGACAGAATAAAGATGTTTGGCGGTTTCCTGCCAGCCCACTAGTGGGCATGCAGCTTGACTTCCCAGATGGCCATCTCCCTGCCCAGAATTTTTCAAAAAATTCTGTTTCAGTTCTCTCAAAATAGAATTTTTCAATATTCCATTCCATGGAAAATTTTGCATTTCCAACTCTTTGATCTGATCTGGAATGAAAATTTTTTTTAAATGAAAAATTTCTGCAGAATATAAATTCCAGTTCTGGCACAGCTCTACTGAAAACCTTTACTCTTAAAATCAGCCCCCTTTAAGGGGCCTCATGTTGAACACCTCAAAACGGAGGTATCCATGATCACTAGTCACCTTTTAAAATCTTGGCTAATAACAATGGTATCTTTTCCACAGTATTTGACTCAATGAAAATGTTTACAGAAAACAAGTGTGGTTTAGAATGAATTCCTGCAATCATGCCATTGAAATTCTCAATCATTTAATTAAATCTTAGAAGGTAATTTGATAAAAATATGAAAAATTTGAAATGCTCATAATACACATAGTACTTATCTAGCTTTTACACTGAAAGAGTTTAATATTAAACTCAAAAGCCAACAAAAAACATACAAAGACCTTAAAATTATTATTATTTATATTACAGTGGCCCTTGCATGCCCCAGCCAGGATTGGCATCCCACTATGCAAGGTGCACAAATAGGTTCCAATTAATGTTTTGGTTAGAATAAGTGGAATCATTTGTGATGAAAGGGACTCCATAACTGTCAGCATTCTACAAACTTTACAAAGCTGATTTCATATATACATATACACTAATATATACACACACATATACACTTACACACACTAATATATATATATATACACACACAAAATATATTTATAGGTGTATTACAATTACATATGCACTTAAATTACTTTATATCGATTACTATATATTACTGAAAAGCAGTCTTTAATCAACCAAATATTTTATACAACAGCAAAAAACAAAAAATATATTGGTCAATTGATACTACCTGTGCAGGAGAAATTTTAGATAGAAAGTAATTATCCAGTGGGGACTTGGCCAGGACACTAAAGTTAACAAATCTCCTCTTACCAAAAAAAAAAAAGTTAAATGGGATTTTTAACAAATGACTTTGGTTTTAAGACCTAGACAATAAGCAGCACAGAGCCACTCAGCATCATGTTGTGCCAAGGGTTTAGTATGGATTCAGAGCAAGAGCTCTACATAATTACCAATATCACTTCCTGCAAAGCCCTGTTTTTGTTTCGGAACATTGTGATCTCATCAGATCTGTCAAACCAATCAATCCGAGGCAGTATGGCAGACTCATTTCACATGACGCTAATACTCTGGGTGCTTAGTTTCTGCCTCATTTCACCTTTGATAAAAACTAAAATCTGTATGCTTAAAGTGGCTTACATATCTTTTTAATAAACAATGACTACCTTTACACCAGTAAAAAAGGGAGACAGTTCATAATTGGACCATATGATTTTAGAGCGTTATTTTCTGTTAAAATGTTTAAAAAAGTCTAGTGGCAATGGAGCAGCAATTTAAGATTGCTCAGGTTAAAAATCCTTATTTTCAGAATTAAAATTTAATCTTGGGCAAGTGAGGAGTTATACAGAAGGTGACAGTTTTAGGCAACACCTGTTTATTTCTTCCAGGTGCTACAACAGTTAGAATTCATTTGGAACTCACATAAGTTGACAGTTGTCGTATTTTTACTGAATGTTCCACCACAGTAATTTTAAAACATGGAAGGAGGAATTTGAGCTGCTCTTCTGTACAGATGATGGTAGATACTCAGTGGCCAGTTAAAGGTCTTATTTACAAACTGTATTCAGTATAGTTATAGCTGTGTCGGTCCCAGGATATTAGAGAGACAAGGCGGGTGAGGAAATATCTTCTATGGGACCAACCTCTGTTGGAGGGAGGGAGGGAGGGAGGGAGAGAGAGAAAAAAAAAAAAAAAAAGCCTTCAAGCCACACACTTACTGGACTGGAAAAGAGCTCTCTGTGGCTTGAAGGCTTGTCTCTCTTACTAACAGAAGTTGATCCAGTAAAAGATATTACTTCATCCACCTTGTCTCTCTTATTTACAAGCTTGCAAAACACCCAGCACTAAAAATTGGAGCCTCTAATCATAGAATATCAGGGTTAGAAGGGACCTCAGGAGATCATCTAGTCCAACCCCCTGCTCAAAGCAGGACCAATCCCCAATTTTTGCCCCAGATCCCTAAATGGCCCCCTCAAGGATTGAACTCACAACCCTGGGTTTAGCAGGCCAATGCTCAAACCACTGAACTATCCCTCCCCCACCACACAGCAGCTAACGCCATTGTCAAGGAGAGTTGGCAAGTTGGGAATTTTTTTTCCAGGTTTAACCCTAAAAATAGATTCCAGAGTCATAATATTTCAATCTGTAAGATGAAGATATGAGGGTCTTAGCAGAAATGACTTAAGTTTTTATAAGCGTTAGTCTTTACACAGAAATCTCAAGAAAATGTCTCACACATGGACAAAGAAACTACAGTTAAATTCTCTTCTGTCAGTGAAATGAATTACATTTTTTCCACACACCTCATCATCCGAACTGTTGTAACTTCCAGCAATCTCTTTTTCAGAATATGTTTTTGGAGTAGTTTGTAGAAGGAAGTCAGAGATCCTTTGCACAAGAAAGTCTCTATCCTTCAAGTTGGCAAAGAGAAATGTCATTTTGTTTTTAGTGCTGATGGATAATGGGCTGGGCAACACACTAGAGCTGTCTGCCTTTTCCACTACTGACACCTAGGGAGAAACAATAACCACTGGTCATGGCTTTTCAACAGTTACCTTGATAAGCACCATTTTCAAAGTTGAATCTTATAGATCATCTTTGCAACCAATGCAGCAGTTTCTAGTACACTTTTCTTTCTTTCTTTTCTTTTTTTTGCATTTTTTATAGACAAAATTGGCATCATCATGCATCACTACTCCTACTGGAAAAAACAGCATCTGTAGTGAAACAAAGATCTCTGCACTGAAAACAGAAATTGATGAGAAGCCCTGGTGTAGGTGAACAGTCTTTTCCAACACAAGCCCCTTGCTTTCATGAAACAACTTTGTGGGCTCTAGATCGTCACACATTACTTAGTTTGTTATATATACTTTATCTTTAATAGGTTTTCAGTACAACCGCCACATTTCCACAGTATGTGTCCTATGAGCTCGCTAGAGGCCACACAGTGCTCTCCTACTCAGAGTTACAAAGTGAAGTACAGAATGTGCCCCTCAAGTGCTATTTTTTCCTTACTACTAGACTCAGCAAGATTTCAGAGGATCACAGCCTCATAAGGTAAGCTGTACCTTTGATATTTCAGCCAGGGCCTCAGCTGATGCTGCTTTATTATGCTAGCTCTGTGCAGAAGTGCATTTGGTGGATTTTGTTATATTAAACTAAAAAATGGAAACTTGTTTTGGCTTTAATGGTGAATAAACATGTCTTAGAATCGACCTCTAATTTACTGCTGACAATAAATGCAAAGAACTATTTACAATTTTTAAACACTAAATCACTGGACCAGATACTCCAACCCACTATGAATACAGACATCTATTCCAAGGACTTCTTTCCACAAGATCAAGGAACCTGCATTAAGTAGGGAACTTTCCCCATCTCGTCCTCTCCCCCCAGGAATCTCTTCAAAATCTGGAGAAGGGCAAGATCCTTTTTCTTGTAAGGATTTTGTCTGGCTTTCTGTTGTTAATTATATATTCACTAATCAAACTCCACCCTGTATGCAGTATTCAGAGCAAAACCTACAAAGCGCAGCTCAATATTTCCATCAAGCTTCCGGAAAGGTAAATCGCAACATAGAACTCCCACTGATCAATTATACACAAACTATAAATGTGTGATGTATGTTCTATGCTCGACTGATTATGCAGTTAAAAAAACAAAATCAATCAAGTTCACAGAAAGACCGCTTCTCCAGAGCATACAGCACAGCTGCAAGTGCTTTTAACCATCACTTTTATACATGGATCAGAATCTTCTAGGTAATAAAAACTGCATTAGGCATTTCAAGATAAGAGAGAGCACATTTTGGTTTACCAAGCTTTTTTTTTTAAGTAGCAATCCATGATCAGACATTAGCATAATACCTTAATGTTTCATTAGTTAAAAGGACTAGATAATTTTTTTTCATTTAACATCTCTTCTGAAGTTGTATTCAAAGACTGCAATACATAGCTCAGTCTCAAAATATTTCCCATTCTCCTCCCCAACCAACTTCCTTCTCTTTTTCAATGAGCTATAAATCAGCTCTTTATTAATGCAAAAGAGCCTCATTAACAATATATTTAAGTTAACTAAAGAGAAATATTCCTATATTAGGTTTCAGAGTAGCAGCCGTGTTAGTCTGTATCCGCAAAAAGAACAGGAGTAATTGTGGCAGCTTAGAGACTAACAAATTTATTAGAGCATAAGCTTTCGTGGGCTATAGCCCACTTCATCAGATGCATAGAATGGAACATATAGTAAGATTATATATATATATATATATATATATATATATATATAAAACACACACATACAGATAAGTTGGAAGTTACCACACAATACTGTGATTATCACTACAAAAGTTTTTTTCTCCTGCTGATAATAGCTCATCTTAACTAATTAGCCTCTCACAGTTTTGTATGGTAACTTCCAAATTATCTGTATGTGTGCATATCTTACTATATGTTTCATCCTATGCATCCGATGAAGTGGGCTGTAGCCCACGAAAGCTTATGCTCTAATAAATTTGTTAGTCTCTAAGCTGCCACAAGTATTACTATATTACTTTTCCGTTCCACTTAAAGAGCTGTCTGAGGGCATTCAACACAGCGCCAGACTGGATGGGTTATAGCCAGGATGCTGTAGCATCAGCAGAAGCCACAGCAGACAATCACCTACTCTCCTCTCCAAGTGCAGACACATGCCCACCTAAAGCATTGGTCCTTGAGGCTGTAGCTGCTGACGGGAGTGAGTGGTGCACTCAGAAAATGAAAATTTACTTTCTGACCACTGCTACAGGACAGGTGCTTCTAAAGGTTATTGGGCCTGAATGCCTTTGTGCCTATCTGCAAAGGTGTTTCTTTGCTCTAGTAAGTCACAAAAGGCTGGAACTTAGGGCCTGATCCAAAGCCACATGAAGTCAATATAAAGCCTCCCACTAACATCAAAGGGCTTTAGATCAGGCTCTTACAGTGCTGGAAACACCAAGTTTATCATCGTTTTCAATGTCATAATTACTGAACAATAAACCTCAACAGTTTACACAAAACTTTAAATAGTTAATATGTATTTCCTCTGAGAGGCCATCTGAATCCAATGCTGATAGCTATAGCTGCTGCTATCAGAAACAGCTGCCAGTTCCACATCCAAAAGAAACTACAGTGCTTCACAAAGGCATGTGGATTTTATGCCCACACCCCAAGATATTTTCTCCACTAAACTTCATTGGCACAGTTCATTGCTCCTCTTGAATTCTCTGTAAACAGAGCACTGTGAATTTAAGGTCTGATTGTGAACCACCAGGATTTAAAAACACTGATACATACCACTGAGAAGCTGGATTTTGAAGTTTCCAGTGGAATGGCATTTGATTTTTTCTTAGTGATTTGTGAAAAAATAGTACCTCAAAATAATCAGTAGTTTTTCAGATTAGGCAAAAATATAGGCCATTTCTCATATGGGCTGGGATGCGTTTAGCATTCCAAGCATCCTGGGCCAGCCTGCCCTGGCTATACAGCAAGTTACACTCTTACTTCCCAGTTAAGTCACCATTTTAAACAAACTTCCACATCCCAAAAGGCATGCAAGCCATACAATTTTCTCCCCATCACAACACAATTACACAGAATTTTTAATTACAATATGCTTAAATTACTTTTATTAGGATAATTTTAAGTTCATATTAAAATACAAAGTTTGCGTCTATCAGTCAGGAGTATTCTGTAGCAGTTTATTTTAAACACAAATGCTTCAATGTAGATTTTAAATTGCAGGCAACCATATTTAAAAGTAAAAGACCACTGTGCAAATATGCAAATAGGAAACTAACAAAAAATTGACTAATGTCGCCTACATGAAAACTCTTCCCCACCCCTAAAATACCAACCGAAGCCATTCTTCATAAGAAGCAATTCACTGTGTTACCATTTCTTTAAAACTGGCCAGGCTGGCCCAGGATGCTATTAAGCATTTCTGTTTAAAACGGACATTCAAATCTTACCATTTGACAGTATTTTTATTGAAATATGTGCTGTTGGTCACCTCTAAAGAAGTTTAATGCCCCACTTGGCTGGAAGGACAAAATCCATGCTGTTGCCCTTAAGTATAAAGAATATAAACCAGGGAAGATAGAGGAATCCTGAGGGCTGGAAGGAGGAATAGGAAAGAGTCCCTGTGAATCATAGTAGTGTGAGCATAAAACTAAAGTTGCTACTAAATTGGTGCTACTTTGTTTACCACACTACCATGATGTGACAACAGGACAAAGGGATTAAACAGCTTCCCAGCATAATGAAAATGAATGCTCAGATCCATCTTAAAAGTAGACAAGTAAAACAATTTACTGTAGATATTCAGAATTGACACTCACCTCTCGAAGGGGGATAATGAGGCTACATAAGTTCTCCTCCTTACTCGTAAAGCAGATGTAATTTGTAGAAACAAACATCTGACCCAAAATGTGCATTTTATTAAATGGAGTCCACAAGGTGCAATCTGTGTGTCCATCTAATTTCTCATCTTTGGGAAGTCGGAATAGTGCACGGTATCTCTCACTCTTTGCTCTAGCATCAAGATCCCTAAAGACAGTGTTTTAAGATATACAATATTTACATAAAAATACATTTCAGACATGTCTTTGCAGGTCACATAGTAAATATATACTTGGAACCCATTTATTTATGTAGCTGTACACAAATGTGAAAAAAATCATTAGGAAAGTTATTTCTATGAGACAGCTTTATTAATATCTTGGTGCAGGTACAGCGTTGGAATTTCTTAATCGTCTATAGATCCATTGTAGGTCTTTCTAATGTGCTACATATATTCTACCACTGTTTAACACGACGGAGTAGTGTTAAAAAAAAATTAGAGTGAGACAATGCACCTCAATTGTCACTATGTAACAAAAGAAATGCAACTAAAATATAAGCTAGACTACAATACGTTTCATTAATATATTTAAAATGTAAAAATAATTAACAAGGAGCAATTCAGCTACACTGTAATAATACCATGAGAGAGAGAGAGAGAGAGAGAGAGAGAGAGAAAAAAATAGAAATACTTTCTGTATTGTATTTGGCACTTTTGACTTTTCTTTTTGGCTCTGTTTTACTGTCAGATGTAAGAGTTACAAGCAATAAGTTCTGGACAGAACAAACTAACTATACCCACATCTGTTTGCCAGTTATAGGACTAAATACGCACAAATGGGCTTGATTCTCATTTATGTTAAGACCCCTTTACATGGCTCTGGCAGGGTAAAAGGGCCTTAAAGTGGGTATGCGTATCCATTGTAAGGCCCCTTTAAAATGGTCATAGCCTTTTAAATGTTACTCAGTGTATATGAGAATCTGGCTCAAATGTTCTATTCTTATTTTGGTAACATGCCTATAAGGCCTAGGCAGATTTTTCAATACCCACCTTCGATGGCAGACCAAACAATGGTGTTTAAGTTACTCTCCATCTCTCACTACCACTACAAAACAATAATGCATCTTGAATTAAAAACTACTAGACAAAATTTGGAAGTAAAAGGGTATATGAGGGCCTAATGATTAGAAGTCAGTGTTACCAACCGTTTCAGTGCAGATACTTTTTTGGGAGATTTCTTTTTCAGTTTTGGTAATGACTTGTCTTGTTCAAATCCTTCATTATCCAAGAGCTGTCTCATAGCTATGTTGGCAAGCTGTTCCATTAATTTGAATGTCTCACTGATATTGAGGAATACCGAGAAGTAGTGTTCACTTGACCTTGTGCTCACTTTGATCATGTCAGGAAAAAGCAGCGTAGCATTCTTCTCAAGCTGAGTGATATCAACCCAGCGGATCACTAACTTTGCTGAACAAAAAAGACCAGAAAAGATTCAGCACAAGAATGAATCATGAAAAAAGATTGGCACCCCAAAGCATTTTTCCTCTTCCGTGTGAGAGGGAGGGCATTAGTTCACCAATTTGATATTGTGTGTGTCACAGAATGAATTCAGATTGGATTTTCTTCTATCTTGGCAAGGTGGAAGAACAGCAGAAGCAGAGCAGCCAACTTGGCAAAGCAAAAAAGATAAAATTTGGCCTCCTTGTTACCTAATGTTTCAGTGTGATTTATTTATATATGAAATATTACACACAGACACGTGCACCATCATAGTGAGGGATCACGAAGGCCATATTTACCTCTTTTCTTTGCCAAGATGTCTGCCCAGACTCTGATCTCCCTCTGCCCCACTATGAGGTCAGCAAATGCCATCTGGGCACACCAAATCGGCTGCTTACTACACTGCCTCTAACGTGCATAGAGGTCAACTAATAGAATCATGTTTTTCAAAAAGTTTGTGAAAGGCCTTACTTTAACAATGATTCAGTGTACCAACAGCTGTGACAAAAATAAACTGAACTTATAAAAAGACTGTAGGGATATTCATATAAATCTGTATGTAGACAGCATCTCTTGCCATGGAAGCAATTGTTTGTCAATCATTCAATTTCAATTGTCAGACTGCTTTATTTTAGGATTACATATGAGGCAAAATGACATTAATTGTAATAAGTTATTCTGCGCTTTATTATAACTTTAAATGGTATCTTCACTGTGCTTCGGTCAATAGCATCGGGTATCATTCAATTTGTCAGAGAGAACCATTAAGTTTTGCTTTATAGTAAGACACATATATGGTACTCTGTATTGTCCACAGGATATTTGAATCTGCTCAGAGGTCTGGAGTATTAGTAGTCATCCTGATGGAGATGTATTTGGGGGCTGAGCGACAGCGAAGCAGTCAAAGGCGCAGGGTACATGCAATTTATCATGAGGCTCTTCAACGGATTCCACAGATTCTACCATGTATATGATTTTTATATTTATATATTCATAGAAGTATCAAAACAATGTTGAATTCTCTGTGTACCTGAACTACACGATTGGTGTGGTTCAGAAAGTTAGCTCCCTGGGGTAGGGATTACGTTTATTTAAATTTTTGCACAGGACCAAGCACTCTGTCAGCATCCAATAAACTAAAAATAATAAACTGCAGCAGATTTCCTATCCATCCTCAGATGGCCAGACTGACCTGCCATTATTAAAAACATACCTTCTCTTCCCATGAGAAAGGAATAAAAGCAAAGGTGGTTAATGCTGAGGTGCATCCAGCCCTGACGGGGGACCTTCCCCTTCCAATAACTACAGGAGTAGTAGTTCACCAGTTTCTCTTCCTCTGGCATCCCAAACAGCTTGTGGAACTTCACTATGGCTTCTTTAAACTTCTCTGTGTCATCATCCTCTTTGATACCATTGATTTTGTTGTACTCTGCGATGATGCCCTGAAGAGGAAGAAAACATGAAGGATGTTCGCCACCAAAAGATATTTGACATCTTTATCAGACATTAAACTTTGAGTTTAAATGCCATGACCCTTACTCTGTTGTCAGAGAAGTCAGTTTCCCTCACCCTTACCTTTTCAGAATGTACTACCCACCTTCTGTTCATCAGTTATCTTCCATCCTACAAGCCAGACTTTCTGATGTCTCGACCTCTTACCTTGCTTATGTCCCAGATAACTAATCAATCACACTCCTGCATATCTCAGTAGCACTACCCCGACTATTACACTAGTAAAGAGGTTAGGAGGAGTCACTGCAACTTGTCAAAAAAAGTTCACAAATATTGCATCTTCATTTTTTCCATCACATTTTGGTGAAAAATTGTAGAAAAACTGAATTTTGGAAAAATGTCAACCAATCCTGGTGAGTGCAGAGAGACTAGGTAAAAGAGACAAATGTGACTTTGATTGTAAGCTCTTTGGGGCAGGGATTGTCTTTCTGTTCTTGTTTGTACAGCACCTAGTACAATGAGGCTCATGTCCATGACTAGGGCTCCTAGATGCTACAGTAATACAAACAGAACACTATAGGAAAACAAAATGTTGTTACTTTCAGAACAAGGAGCAAGGAGAGAGGTATGGTTATCTCCAAGAAAGCACCTGGTCTTCTTTTGATTATCCCAACAGAATATGGGAAACACCACATGCTATTTCATTCACGGTGTGGTGAGGGGATCAAAAACACAATGAAGAGCACAATTCAGATGCTGGTAGAGCTGTCCACTGGTTGAGAACAGGCTAATGGCAGCCCTGAAAGTGCTTTCCAATTGTCCTGTTTTAAGCCACTGAATCTACCTCAAATACCCCCAACTTGATAGGGCACCCATGTCCTCTTCCCCATCCCATCCCAGGCACAAATATTGTTTGAGTAAATAGGAACGGACTTTCACTAGAGCAGAGGAGTTTTATTCTAAATAAAAACAGATCAGGTAGAAACTCCACCATTGCTACTTTCTTAGTGACAAAAAATAACTTATGACCCTTCTTAATAGGTGTTAAATGAAAGGCTAGTACTTGGTAACTGAAAGGATAGAAAATTTCTTGTTTACTAATTGAACTATTACAACATGGAAAAAAAACTAATAATCTAGAACATATCCCTTCTTTACCTTAAGGTTAAAAGGGAAAGTGATTTCATCCCTTCAGGTTAGCATAAACTACTTCGGGGAGCCTAGTGGGGGTGGTGAAGCCTTCTTTGTTGTGCAAACATGCAGTTATACAGGAGTTTAAGTAGTAACACTCTTCTTAACAAAGCTGTGTTTGACACAATAGCGGTCTCATGGAAATAGGTATTTTAATGCTACAGGTTTAAACCATTTATAAAGGGGGTCTATTGTATTTATTTCTGATCTGCTACTGAAATTTACTGAAGCACAGCTGGGTTTTTAAGAGGTATAATTATTACGTGAGAGGTTGGAATGGAATCAGATGGAGCCAACAGGCTTCACCGACACACAGTTTATGTACCAGTATAAATATTTTGCTTAGAAGTGACATTCTGTGCAGAACTAACTACACTGGTAACCAGCACCTTTATTTCAATATGACTGCATCCACGCTAAATATACTGGTGTAATTAAAGTGGTCCAATATTTGTGCATAGACAAAACCTATGTTATTCTTCTAAGTTTCTGCATGTAATAGAGGAAAACATTATTCATTCTAGACAGAGACAGAATTATCAGTTGTTTTAAGTGCTTAACGTTCTATTGGTCAGTAGCGTTAATAAACAAGTGCGTTTATTTTCAAATATTCATAACACATTTTTAAAATTTCAAAGCATGAGTGAATCACAGAAATTTTTTGGATCTAAAACCAGCCAAAACATTTGTTTCCTTTAATCTACTTTAGATGTTGAATTAAAACCAGAGGAGAGAATAGATGAAGTGGGGACTCCCACATATAAATTATTTTGATTACACTGATATAGATATTTATGCTCCAGCAAATTTCCCTAATCTAGATATGCACACAATATCATTTGGAATGTTGCTTTCCTTTCAAGGAACACAGTGGTGTATAGATCACTACGTCAGATGCGATGAGACATTACAGTTCTATAGTCACATCTATAATCAACAACAATTTCTATGTACATATATATGCTACCTGTATTTTTCCTCTGACAAATGTGTTTATGTCATTTTCATTTTCAAAGATTGAAAGAGTTTGCAACAGATTCTGTTCAAGCCATTCCCAGTGTTCAGTGATTTCCTTCCTTGAACAACCTGCACAAAAGAACAAAGTAAATAATTCACTGATGTCTAAAATTTGTTCATCATGATTCCCAAAAACAAACAACATTTAAAGCAAAATGAAAGAGGTAAAATGTTTCACACAATGAAACAAATGTCATAACCTCAGTAAATTGAAAAATTCTCCCCTAACCCCCAATTTCACTACTAATGATTGGTGGTAACTCCCAACATGAACCCACATGGGTTATTTTAAAACTTTTCTGTATCAGTACTTAGTTTAAATATCAATGAAGAATACTACATTAAAAATCCTAAACATAAGGACCTAGTATATTTGTGGAATTGTAAATGACATGCTAATGAGATCTAATTACTGAAGGTGGTGGCTGCATTTGTTAGGAGCAAAACCAAAAGATAACTGTACATTATACAAATAGTTCTTGACGGAGGTAAATCCTAATATAGGATACACTTACCAAACTTCAAGATCAAAATCATGTTTGAAACAGGCAATCAGTGGAATTTGTCAATAGGTATCTCAGACCATAAAAGAAAGAAATTTTCAAAGCTTCAGATGGAAGAATATCTTCATCAAAAGAATGTGAATTTTGACAGCACTCTAAAGAGAGGCACATCTTTTGTAAGGATGTCACTTTTACAGTGAAATCTGAGACAGACAATATCGGGCTTGGTTTCTAGGGAGCCGGAAGGGAGTCAAACAAGATTTCTGCCATGGAGAAACACATACACGTACATTCTGTAAATAAATATAGGGCTAGAATGAAGGAACTTTTCATGGATCAGGCATTCAATAGGCAACATTTTACTTCGGTTTCCTCTGCTGTAAGCTTCCACTAAACACCACTTTTCCTTTCTCTAGCTAGCACTGGTTTTGACTGTTATACAATATTTTCAGAAATAGAGATGCTTGTGCTGTCAGAGATCTCTCTGTCCTGATATGGAAGGCAGGAATAAATCCATAAGTACTAGTTTTAGGCACCAAGACACCTGCACAGGAATGGCAGGATTTTTCTACAGACAACGGCTTAAACATTATGGGTAGCCTAACCTGCTACACCTTGATAACACTCTGACATAAGCATGCTGTTGTCATGCCCTCCATCCACACTGGAGCTTTGTCTGGCTGTCATAAGCAATACAGCTATCTGGGCATAAATACAGAGATTCACAGCACCACAACTCACTGCACCACTCTATGCTCTTATTCACAGGTGTTGTAGGACAACTTGTCTCCCTGCTCTACGGATGATGAGTGAAAACGGCCTAAACCCTGGAAATTCTCATCCTGGCAGGACCCAAGATGCTATGGTGGTGTGCTGTTATATGCCAAATGCATCAATCCTGCTCAGTCTAATAACAGACAGATGCTATTTTTTATGGAGGCAACGTTTCTTTTTTGTGCCTCTGAAGAAGCTGCTGCCGAGGGACAGTGGTGGGTATCTTCGGGTAGGCCTACACTGCAATGTAAACCCAGGGTTAGCAGACCATGAGTTCTTAGATCCTGGGTTTGTTAACATAGGATTTGAGCATCCACACTCATTTGTAACCCCAGGTTAGGAATTGTTGAACCCTGGTCCCACCCTGGGGCTCCAGTGTCTACACTGCATTATGTGGGTCTGAGTCCAACTACCCGTATCCCAGACTTCCTAGCACCCTCCCAAAATGTTGCTGCTCTAGCTCAGGGGTGGGCATACTTTTTGGCCCGAGGGCCACATCGGGGTACGAAACTGTACGGAGAGCTGGTAGGGAAGGCTGTGCCTCCCCAAACAGCCTGGCCCCTGCCCCCTATCCGTCCCCTCCCACTTCCTGCCCCCCTCAAAATCCCCATCCCATCTAACCCCACCCTGCTCCTTGTCCCCTGACTGCTCCCTCCTGGGACCCCTGCCCCTAACCACCCCCCGGGACCCCACCCCCTATGTAACTCCTCCCCCATCCCCTGACTGCCCCCACCTCTGCCCCGTCCAACCGCCCCCTGCTCCCCGTCCCCCAACCGCCTCCCCCAAACCTCTGCCCCATCCAACCGCCCCCTTCTCCCTGTCTGCCCCCCCCAGCCCTGGCCCCCTTACCATGCTGCTCAGAGCGGCATGTCTGGCCTCCGCAGCGCCTGGCTGGAGCCAGACACGCTACCACGCTGCCCTGCATGAGCAGGCAGCCCCGCAGCCCAGAGCATTGCCCGTGCGGCAGTGTGGCTGCAGAGGAGGGGAGACAGCAAGGGAGGGGCCGGGGGCTAGCCTCCCGGACCAGGAGCTCAGGGGCTGGGCAGGACGGTCCTGCGGGCTGGATGTGGCCCACGGGCCATAGTTTGCCCACCTCTGCTCTAGCTCATTGTTCGTGGTGCAGTGTGGGAAAGCTTGACTGTCCAGAGGACAAAGGATATCAGCCCATGGGATTATGGAATACTTTTGGCAAACTCCCAGAGCATGAGTCCACTGTGGCTGCATCTACATTGCATAGCATTAGAGCTTGAATCCTGGGTCCTGGTTTACTCGGGCTCAGACTCTCCACCCCGTGGGGTCCTGTGACCGATCCCTGGGTTACTGTGATTTGTTTGTAGATGGAGATGGGGTTCATTTTGAGCCAGAGTTTGAATCCTGGGCTTACATTGCAGTCTACATAACCTTAGAGGCTGCTTTTGGCCCGTGCAAGGTGAAGCCAATGGTTTACCAGCAGAAGCACAACAAAAGAAAGGGACAATGGGGTGGGGGGCGGAGGCAGGGACCAAGCACATGTCTCTCACGGAAGATCACGGTTTTCTGCTTCTGGATCTGAACCACAAGCACACTATGGTGTGACCACAATGAGACGGCAACATTGGATGACCAGCAGTGGGTCCAGAACTTTCATATGAGGCAAGCCCCACTCCTGAAGCAGAGCACCCAGATGACTGAGCCAATCATGCTCCAGAAGCACGCTGCTATTGCCCTGTGGAAGCTGGCAACCCCAGTCTGTACTAGATTTGTTGTTAATCAGTTAGAAGTAGGCAAATCCACAGCTACCGCAGTGGTCATAGAGGACTGCAAGGCAATTAATGCTGTGCTATCTTCCAGGTTGATAAAAATAGGAAATATTCCTAAAATAAGTGTGGGTTTTGAATGGATGGGCATGATGCCATGGCGTTATAAAGGTCTGTTTTGTTTCAATGTGGCGAGCTGGTATGTGGTTCCCCTGCCCCCAATAGCACAGTCACTGATGGGAGGTCAATGCCACCTGTCATATTAGGTGACACAGTGCACCTTTCACTGCCGTGGTTGACAAAAACCTTATCCTGATGTGTGCCAACTGGACAAAAGGCAGTTCAACAACTCACTGAGCAAGTTCAGGATGGTAGCGCGATGTGCCACTGGCTTGCTGGCAGTGCTTACGGGCTCATGGAAGTCTGTTTAATGCTATACCCAGGAATCTCAGTGGCCACTGGGAATATTTTAATACTTTCTAAAAACAACAATAATAAACTGGTTTCTGCACTAGTGGGAGTGTGCCTTACCACGGAGAGTTATTTGGATGGTAGTGCCTTTAAGGAGTGTATTACAGCAAGTTACATTTCGCCCAGGCTGGCTACTGCAAAAGAGCCAGGTGAATGCATGCTGATACACAGGCTTCTTACTGAGCATTTTTCTGCTTTATCTAACAATGGATATGGGTAAAGACGGAGATAGCACAAGGACGGTCGGACCAAGGACACCAAGCAGAGATATATGAAGGTAGATCCCTTATGGTCAGGGATCAGAGCACAGACAGATGGCAAGATTGCATACAGGAATACATTCCCAGAGGGCTTGGGGGAGGAGACTGGAGAACGATCATGTATTGATTCTTTGGACTGGCTGTGGCAGCATGTTCTCACTGCCATTATCTTAGGTTAGCAATACACAGCATAAATTAACTTGGGAGTTTGCCCTATATATCGGGGTACAGTGGCTGCCTTGCCACGTAGCACAGATAGAGGTGCGTGGATGTGTGAATGTCAGATGTGTTAAGGGGAAAACTATGGCTGAACCCAAGTTAGGTCCGCAATGAAGACAAGACGAAGATGAATCTTAAGCAGATATTTGCAGAACACAGGTTTTGAATGTGTGAACATTAATATCTATACCCAAAACCTCCTTCTAAGATTACGTTCATCCAACCAGAAGGGAACAGAATCAATACCCACATGACCTGTATTTCCAATCACAGCTAATCAACAGCTCAAATTATAACTAGCAAATAGTTCATGAGCAGCTAATTGAATGTAACTACAGAATTCAAGAAAGTCAAGCTGCTCATGAACTGACAATTAGAAAGAGACTAACCAGAAGTAATTATTTGCTACCAATTATTTCAGTTTTAATATGAACAAAGATTAAGGTTATAACAATATATTATAGCTGTGTTACAATATAA
This sequence comes from Natator depressus, assembly GCF_965152275.1. Lineage (NCBI taxonomy): Eukaryota > Metazoa > Chordata > Testudines > Cheloniidae > Natator > Natator depressus. The sequence goes on from NC_134237.1 coordinate 52,114,001, forward strand.
AAGCTTTTGTAGGTGATCTTGATGCAACCATGCACAAACCAATTATTTCCTAACCCGTCAATTATAAATGTGATGTGAATACTAACCCAGACCTCACTGACACAGTTTTAGTGAAAGCAATGGAATGAGATCATCTATGCAATTCCTAGGGAGTATGACAGATATGGTAATTTCCTGCAATATCCTTGAAAAACCTTATTTATTATTGTAGGCCAGGATTGTATGTAGCAGGGAGATGTGACCAATGTAACATTTGGGAGTTCAAAAGACTACACTGAAAACGTACCAGACAAGCACGGACTTTTGGCACAATGAGCGTTAAGTGGATTTCCTGGGGATTCCCTAGGGAGAGGGTAATGCAAATTACCCAACTCTTGTTACGCAAAACCCTACCCTTTTGAAACTATCCTCTGAAGAGAGGGTCTTGGTCTGCTAATTATCTGTTACTGAAGGCCAAGATCAAAGGCCTAAGTTGTATAAAGAAACAGCTGCTCTGCCCAGCCTGGGTTCTGGTTCTGAAACTGAGAGACAGTTATGAACTTGCAACCATGGGAAACCCAGTTGTGGGTTTTGAGGAACTGACATTTACGAAAGTTCGAGGCTGGAATCATTATGACCCAGTCTGGTAAGCTCTTTAGCATGCACCTAGGTTCTTTTATTGTTTTTTAAAAGTTTTCCCTGTAATGCTTTCACTTCGAGAATAAAGGTGCTTGCTTATAAAGAATTGTATAGTAAATTTTAACTGTGAATAATTATGCTGTTCATAGCCTCTGGAGAGGAAGCAAAGTGCAGACACTAGTCTATTTACAGTCTGGCTTGCTGGGAATATAACTGTATAAAGCAGGGGACTGTGGAGCCTTGAAAACTCCTGCTTAGGATGGAGAGATTAAGGTCAGCAAAAAGCAGTGACAAAATTGTAAGTTATGGACAAAAAACTAGACCACCAGCAGCATGACTGCTCTTCTCCTACACTGCAGTGAGGTACAGTTTGGCCACACCATCATAAGGGCTCTGCACTTCTTTTCTAAGGGCTTGTCTACATGGCATGGCAATACGCACCACAACGGTGTGAATTCTAATGCACACTGTGTTATGCACTAACTGACCCATGTAGACCCTGCTGGGAAGAACTAGAAGTTCCCTAGCGTGCGTTAACATGCACTAGGGAACTTTTAGTGCATGCCAGCAGGGTCTACTTGAGCCAGTTAGCACAACAAGTTGGTGTGCATTAGAATTCACATGCCTTTGGTGTGTATTGTGTAGACTGGTCTGAAGTCATCTATTTCTCATTTGTGGCTCATCAAATTTCAGGTTATTTTCATCGCTTCTGTAGAGTTTCCTATCAAGTCCTCACCTCACACACCCCTCCATCTCATTTTTACTTTACTTTGTTGCCAATATCTCGTGCTTTACTCCTCAAAACATTAACTGGTCTGCCACAACTCTGTATGAGAAATGAAAGCAAAATAAACAGCAACTCCACCAACCTCAATAACCATTTCAATATAATTATGGGCATTAGAAAAATGTGAGTCAATTAAGAGTTCTCAGATAGGTCTCTGCAAGTAGTGTAAGAGAAACAAATGAAAAACATTCTCATGAAAGTGCCACCTGGCAGTAAACTCAAACACGGGCAGACGAGGTCATAAAAGAGACACTATCCTAATCTCGTAGCCCAAATTGTTTACCTAGTGAGATGGACCAGTTAATCCACCCACAATTCACATTTAATGTTGAATAGAATATTTGATGTTGAGCAGAATTAATGAGCAGGATGTGCTAACAACGCACCTTTTATCATAGTCTAGATCAGTGATTTTCAAACTGCGGGTCGTGACCCAGTACTGGGTCACGCAATGTAAGGCACTGGGTTGCGGTGGCTCTAGTCAGCACTGCCAACCGGATCATTAAAAGTCCTGTTGGTGGTGCTGCCTGGCTAAGGCAGGCTAGTCCCTACCTGTTCTGACACTGCGCTGCTCCCCGGAAGCAGCCAGCAGCAGGTTCGGCTCCTAGGCAGGGCGGCCACGGGGCTGGCCAGCGGGAGCTGCAGGGGGAGGAGCGGTGCCTCTGGGCAAGAGCCACATGGAGCCGCTTGCGCACCTCTGGCTAGGAGCCAGACCTGCTGCTGGCTGCTTCCAGGGAGCAGCGTAGTCCGTGGGGACAGGAGAGGCAGGAAGCCTGCCTTAGCAGCCCCACTGTGCCGCTGATTGGGAGCCGCCAGAGGTAAGTCCCAACCCTGCGCCCCAATCCCCTGCCCCAGCCCGGAGCCCCTTCCTTCACCCTAAACCCCTCATTCCTGCTCCACCCCAGAGCCTGCACCCAAAGCCCGGACCCCCTCCAGCACCCCAGCCCCCTGCCACAGTCCTGAGCTTCCCCCCCAACCCAGAGCCCCCTCCTGCACCCCAAACCCATCATCCCCGGCCCCACCCCACAGCCCTCACCCCAAACCTCTGCCCCAAACCTGAGCCCCTCCCGCACCCCAAACCCCTCATCCTCAGCTCTGTTGGATTACAGGCATCAACAATTTTCTTCAGCTGGGTCACCGGAAAAAAACGTTTGAAAACCACTGGTCTAGAACAGAGCTCTCCAACCGTTTTACTTACAAGATCACTTTTTGAATTTAAGTGTAACCCAGGACCAACCCCGCCCCCTTCCCCAAGCCCCACCCCACTCACTCCATCCCCCCTCCCTCCATCACTTGCTCTCCCCCACCCTCACTCACTTTCACCAGGCTGGGACAGAGGGTTGGGGGTCGTGAGGGTGTGCGGGTGCTGGGCTGGGGCCGAGGGGTTTGGAGTGTGGGAGGGGGAGCCAGACTGAGCCTGGGGCAGGGGTGCAAGCTCTGAGAGGGAGTCTGGGTGCAGGAGGGGGCTCCAGACTGGCGTAGAGTATAGGGGTTCTGGCTCTGGGAGGGGGGGTGGTCAGGGCAGGGGGCTTGGGGTGCAGGAGAGGGTATGGGGTACTGGCTCTGGGAGGGGGCTCAGGATGGGGGTTGGGGTGCAGGCTCCTGCCAGATGGCACTTCCCTCAGGCAGCTCCTGGTCAGCGGCACAGCGGAGCTAAGGCAGGCTCCCTGCGTGCCCCGGCCCCACGCCACTCCCAGAAGCGGCCAACACGCCTCTGCGGCACCTGGCGGGGTGGGGGCAGCACGTGGCTCTGCATGCTGCTCCTGCCTGCAAGCACTGCCCCCACAGCTCCCATTGGCTGCAGTTCCCTGTTCCTGGCCAGCGGGAGCTGCAGGGGCGGTGCTTGCAGGCAGAAGCAGCATGCAGAGACCCCTGCCTCTCTGTCAAGGGCCATGGGGGCATGCTGACTGCTTCCGGGACGGCGTGGGGCTGGGACAGGCAGGGAGCCTGCCTTAGTCCTGCTGCGCTGCCGAACTTTTAGTGGCTGGAGATCACGATGGACTGGCAGAGGCTCCAGGATCGACCAGTCGATCATGATCTACAGGTTGGTGATCACTGGTCTAGAAAAAACTTATTCTACCCTGTCTACACTTGGTTTTAAAACTTATTAGCTACCACATATTAAAACCATGACTTTTCATGCCATGGACAAGCTTTGGACCAGCTTAGCACATTTTAAAGTATGCACTGTCTTATATACACTAGACTTAAAAGGTAACACATTTCAACACACCTTTAAATTCTAGTCAAGACTAACACTTAAAATTAAATCAGGTCAACTTTTTATATAGAATAAGGCAACAGGGAAGAGAGAGGATGTTAGAAGATAAAGGGGACAATAGCTACTGTGCACAGAGCAGAGACTATCAATCACAGTTCCCCTCCCCAAGGTGGTACACTTGATCACACATTACATGGCTGAAATGCGGATATAATCTCAGCCAGTATGCTTGATATGCTAATGAATTCTGTCATATCTTCAACATCAGAACTGTTTGCGAAGTATGATGGACTGGGATATAAGAGGAAGGGTGAGGACAGACGGAAGAACTGTACACTTGAAAACAAAAAGGGACATTTCCATGGGTCTGTACATACTGCAAAAAGAAAAAAAGGGGGGAAAAAAAGCAGCTGTCTGCGGCAGTGAGTCTCAGAACCCAGGTCTACGGATTCGGGCTCATGCTATGGCGCTAATATCATCAATGTAGCCGTTCCTGCCCAGGCTGGAGCTTGGGCAGGGAACATTTACGCTATTATTTTTAGCGCCAGAGAGTAAGCCTGAGTCTGTATACCAGGGCTCTGAGACTTGGTGCCATGGCTTTTTTGTTTTGTTTTTGAAGTGCACACATACTCTGTAACAGTTTGAGAGTTTTCATGCATGAGGAAATTTACTAGGAGAACTATACCAGCATAATTATACCACTACCATTACACGGACATAACTCCCCATGTGAGCACTCCCATTCTGGAATTAACACACTTTAAGCTTCTCTAGCAAAATTACCAATAACATCTGTTCTGAGCCTGTTCAACAGAGAGGACTCTGACCCTCACAGTCAGTGTCAGATTAGAAACAGTGATTTTACATAAAGTTGCATTATATGAATCCATGTTAACAAGCCCCCATTACAGAGCTAAACAGCTTCACACATAACCAACTAGCATGCGATTGTAGACAAGATCATTGGGTTTCTTTTCACCTGTGAAAATGTTATGCTGCTGAATAAGTAAGCCAGGAACCAAACATGTGATTTCCACAGCTCTGTAAAACTATTCACGGGAGCCAAGGATTAATGCATTATAGAAGGCAAATGAGGCTGTAATGAGTTTCAGTAAAAATGGGAGAGTGCAAGTGCCAAATAATGAGTGGCACACTTGTAAGAGAACAGTAAAGAACAACTGTGAAATGAGAGATGGAGTTACACAGCTAAACACTGCAAAATCCTTTGTATCACATGTGACAGGGTCGGTCACAGAGACCCTCTTGGGACTCTCACCTGATGTGCTAAGACTACCTCTGACCCCATTTTCTCTGCCAGGTTGGGCCTTCAGAACCCTGCCTTGTTGAGCCAGATATGCTAATCTGCTGCAACACAGACCCAGGGTCTGAACCACGCCCCCAAAGCTGCAGACTTAACTGAAAACGGCTTAACACCCAGACACCCAATGGGATTCAAACCCTACATAAATCCATTTTACTCTGTATAAAGCTTATACAGGGTAAACTCAAATTGTCCATCCTCTATAATACTGATAGAGAGATATGCACAGCTGTTTGCTCCCCCAGGTATTAATTACTTACTCTGGGTTAATTAATAAGCAGAAGTGATTTTATTAAGTATAAAAAGAAGGATGTAAGTGGTTCCAAGTAACAACAGATAGAACGAAGTAAGTTACCAGGCAAAATAAAACAAAACAAAGTCTAAGCCTAATACATTAAGAAACTGACTACAGATAAAATCTCACCCTCAGAGATGTTCAAATAAACTTCTTTCACAGACTGGACTCCTTCCTTCCAGGAGACTTGACCCCCAGTCTTCCCTTAAAACCTGATCCACAGGTGAGGGGTCTGGCATTTCAGATGCAGATTCTTCATCCTCCTCCTGGGGAAAAGCCACCTTTTGTAGGGAGGGCAGACCCTCCTGTCCCCCCCCTCACTTCCATCTGGACTTCCCTCTATGGGCTCCCCTCTGAGGCAGACACTCCTGTGTCCCCCAAAAGGGAAGGTGACCCTGGTCCAGCTGTGGGCTCACAGCTACCAGCTATGACAAATCCTTCACTGGTCAGCAAAATCCTCCCCCCCCCCGCCCACCACTTCACTCAGGTTGGGCTTGCTTCCAGCTACAGAGTCCGTGGGGGTCTGTTCCCACTGTAGTCACTGGGACCCCAACTTTCATCTCCAGGATACATGTCTCTGTGCACCTCAGGGCAAGACCTGTCCCCTGCTGACCTAGATTCATAGATACTAAGGTCAGAAGGGACCATTATGATCATCTAGTCCAACCTCCTGCACAACGCAGGCCACAGAATCTCACCCACCCACTCCTGCGATAAACCTCTCACCTATGTCTGAGCTACTGAAGTCCTCAAATCGTGGTTTAAAGACTTCAAGGAGCAGAGAATCCTCCAGCAAGTGACCCGTGCCCCATGCTACATAGGAAGGCCTCTTCCAATCTGCCCTAGAGGAAAATTCCTTCCCGACCCCAAATATGGCGACCTGCAACTTCCTGGCAGTCAGCAACTGGGACAGCCTCCCTGTTACAAGGTGGAACTTTCCCCTCCCCCAGGGAGATGATTATAGGACAGGAGCTGGCTTTATCCAGCCCTTCCCATAGGGATCTGCCTTGAGCCTCTGGGCTACAGGAACTGGTTACGACCATCCCTGCTCCCAAAGCTGCATTTTTCACTGCTCCAGAGGAATTAAAGAGACACTCCTCTATTCCCCCCTGCAGCCCATGCGACTTCAGCCTCCCCACTGGGGCTTTTAGCACAAGATTCCTTCTTGCTGCTAACAAACCCTGGGACAGATTCTGCCACATCAAGGAAATCATTCCCTAGTAGAAACAGTACAAAATTGTGCCACTGCTGCAACAGTCAGCTCAGCCTGCATATCACCAGTTTCCATGTGTACCTTAGCTAAAGGCGCAAGGACTTCGTAACCTCCCGCCAATTCTAATTCTGCCATTTTCCCTGGTAACAAATCCTTCTCGTGGATTAGGTCCCTCCTGACTACAGAAATTTCTGCACCAGTGTCTCTCCATCCTTGGAGCAGTTTGCCATTAAGTTTAACAGCATGCATATGCTCACTGCTTGGTTGTGCAGAAGCAACCTTTACAAATCCTGTGTGGAAAGAGGCAGCAGCCTGGGATACTCCCTGTGCTCTGAGAAGCAGCAGCTTCATGTGTTACCTGCTCTCTGTTCCCACTCAGCCAAGGACATTTATTCCTCAGGTGCTCAGTGGACTTACAATGAGAGCACCTTCTGGGCTCCTCTGCTTGTACAGGAGACTTGGGACGAGTAACAGGGGAATGGGGAGATGAACGCCCAGCCTCCTTTACCCAGGGGTAAAATGGTGATTCTGCTTTCCACCAACCTTGTACCCCTCTGCCAGTGGTTTGTATTTAATTGCAGCTTGTGACTGCTCATAAGAGTCTGCAAACTCAGCTAATTCCCCCACTGCATCCACCTTTTTGTCCCACAAATACTGTTTTACATCATCACTGCAATATTCAGGAACTGTTCCTGAGTAATTAAATTATACATTTCTTCCAAGCTTGTAACGCCTTTTTCCCTCACCCACTTGTCTAACAAATCTTTCATTTCATTTCCATAAGCCACATTACTCAATCCAGATCCCCTCTTGACACTCCTGAATTTAACCCTGTAGGTTTCAGGTGTAATCTGAAACTGTTTCGAAACCAGTTCCTTAAAATTTACCAGAGTTTGAAGCATCATCAATAGGCATCTTATTGAATATGTCCAGAGCTCTCCCCGTCAATTTGCAACTAAAGTGGTCATTTTTTGATCTTCAGGAATCACATGGAGAGTGCACAGTTTCTCAAAGATGATGAAATAATCAGCAATATCACTGGATTCAGTATACTGCGGACATAACTGCTCTCATTTGTGGATTTTTGGGAAGTGGAGTCAGCTGTTGAAGGGTTTTGTCTCTTCCACTCCATTACAGTCAGTTCATGCTTCTGGGTCTCAATCTGGGCCTGTATTTCTCTGTCTTTTAACTCCAAGGCTCTTTTGTGATCAGTTTCCTCTGCCTCTGCCTCCATAGCCCTTGTGTGTGCAGTCTCCTCCCTGGCTGCCTCTGCTTCTTTGAGCCTCATTTGAAACTTGCAGTCCTTTGCCTTCTCCTCTACTTCCAGTCTCGCAAACTCTAGTTTTGTAGCTGCCTCACTGGTAGTCATTTTCCTGCTTTCTTGTGCTTATTTCCCTCACCCGAAATAAACAAAGAAAACAACAAACCAGTAACCACTGTCTGTTCTCTAGCCACCACACTCAAAACTCACTTAAAATCACTACTAGTGTCTCAAAGCAATCAGCTGTGCACAGATCCTGCTCAACTACGCCACTGTGACGGATTCAGTCACAGAGACCCCCTTGGAACTGTCACCTAATGTGCTGAGACTACCTCTGAGTCAGTTTTCTCTGCCAGTTTGGGCCTTCAGAACCCTGCCTGTCGAGCCAGACACGCAAGCCTGCTGCTGGATCCAGACTAGAAAGAAGTTCTGTCTGTGAAAGAAGCTTATTGGGACATCTCCGAGGGTGAGATTTACCCTTATTCAGTTTCCTACTGTATTAGGCTTAGACTTGCGTGTTTTGTTTTATTTTGCTTGGAAACTTACTTTGTTCTGTCTGTTATTACTTGGAACCACTTAATAAAAATCACTTTTGCTTATTAATTAACCCAGAGTAAATAATTAATACCTGGGGAAGCAAACAGCTGTGCATATCTCTCTATCAGTGTTATAGAGGGCGGACAATTTAGGAGTTTACCCTGTATAAGCTTTATATAGAGTAAAACAGATTCATTTGGGGTTTGGATCCCACTGGGAGCTGGGTGTCTGGGGTGCTAGAGACAGGAGCATTTCTTAAACTGTTTTCAGTTAAGTCTTTAGATTTGGGGGCGTGGTTCGGACTCTGGGTCTGTGTTGCAGCAGGCTTGTGTGTCTGGCTCAAAAAGGCAGGGTTCTGAAGCCCAAACTGGCAGAGAAAATGTGCTGAGACTACCTCTGAGCCCATCAGGTGAGAGTTCCAAGGGGGTCTCTGTGACTGAACTTGTCACACCATGTAGAACAGTGAAAACTTTGAAGAGGTTAAAAAAGAATCACTTTCTTCTCAAATGGTCACAGAAAGACACAAAATAATCATAGTGCAGTGTTCTCAGAGGATACACAGATGGCCAATTTCAGTGCAGCACAGATGAAGAATCTGCACTCAGGAAGATAGATTTTACTTCTCTTTATAGGCCATACTATTCTCTTTAAGGGGTCAGACTTGAGCTACTACAGTCATTTAACAAAAAAAACTTATAATCAGTTAGACATACAAAACCTAAAACTAGCTGAAACTCAAGAAGCAATCAATAAAAGAAACTAAGGCCAGTGGGTACATATTCTAATATCTTCATTGTTAAAACTTGTTAAATTTTTCTAACTAGGAATACAAATTCTAAGGATTCAAAATAAAGTAAGAGTATTTCTTAATCCAATTAAAAATGTGAATTAAGTAACATCTATAGAAGCAACTGGAAAACCAGTTCTTTTTCTTAATGTGTGAGCAGTGTTATGGTCTTTGAAGAAGTGCTGTACTCTTGTTAGTTTTGTGATATAGGTTCTTGTGGGGAGGGGGAACACATAAGCAGCAGGAGAGCATGCTCTCCGCCTCAATCTCTCCTTTTAGGGAGAATGTTGGGGACAACTTTGGTTCCTGGGAACCAGGCATTAGTGTTCAAGCTGAGAAAAGAGGGGCTTATTTGTATGGTGTTTGTGACCACTTATATTCAAGGAGCAGTAGATAGAGTAAACAAACATGTTACACTAAGAAAATTCCCTTCCTCCACATCACTGGTTTCTCCTCCCATTGGAAACCAACCTGCATGGCCCTGCCGTCTGCTGCACCATGATGGAAGAGGGGACAGTAAAACAGCAGGTTAAATGAGAATTCCAAAAAGTCTTTAGTAATAAATGCAGCCATTTTTATAAAAGGCAAGTTATACTACACCGATTTTAAATTAAAATCCACTGGAAGTTTGTACTAACAGGTGTGTGTGTGTTGGTGGGAAATCAACAGTTGATTACCTGAAACCCTCTTTCAGTTACAATTATCATCAAAAGTGCAAGAATATCTGAATAAAAGCTATACAAAAAATTCCAGAGTCGATTCAGAGCAGGACATAGCACTGAGATTACCCTGGTCAGACTCATGAATCAACTATTTCTAAGGATACACAGGGAGCGCCTTTTATTAGATCTACTGGCAACATACAATATAGTGGTTCTCTACACCAGGTGTGACTGCCACTCATACAACAGTGAAGTAGTTTAGGTCAGATCCAATGGAGAGATCTGAGTCAGTGATGGTGGATGAATACTCATTGACCTCTCCAGGAACTGTGTATGGATCCTGCTCCCCAATAGTTGGGTTTTCAGTCCAATGTTCTTTAATAGCTATGTGCTATTGAGATTTGGTACTGGATTACAAGGTGGCCAAAAATGATCCCAGCAACACAGAAGTATACCAACTGGTTTAGGAAGGAGGTGTAAGGAGAATAAGACTTCCCCAAGTCTCTCTCAATTTTTGATAGAGAATATTCAGAGGCAGCCAGGAAAGTCTAGGTGTGGTCATTAAATAAGGACTGACTTTATAAAACATCAGCAGCAAAGGTTAAGGATATTTTTTACCACATTAAGGCCTGGTCTACACTAGAAAATTAAGTCAGCTTAACGACATCAGACAGACATGTGAAAAACCCACATCCTGAGTGAAGTAGCTAAACCAACCTAACCCCCAGTGCAGACAGCACTAGGTTAACTGAAGAATTCTTTCATCAACCTACCTACTGCCTCTCCCGGATGTGGATTACCTATGCCAATGATAGAAACCCTCCTGTCGGCATACTTAGTGTCTACACTGAAGCGTTACATCAGCGCAGCTGTGCCACTGTAGCATTTCAAGTGTAGATAAGCCCCAAACATGTCACCAGATGGCAAACTTCCCTCTCAAATTGTGGTCTAGTAACCAATTGAAAATTTGCACAATCAATATGCAGTATTATCGGATTAGTAATAGCATTGCTGAATTATAGCAATGTGCTCTATATTCAGATGCTACTGTTATGGTCAGGTGTGGTCAAACAGATTCACAACTTATTTGGTGCTTCATATTTCACACTGCAGGCCTTAGAATTACATGTTTACAAAATGTTATTCCTGCTGAAAATCCTAGTTATATGGTAAAATAGCAATCTAAACAAAAACTCTAATGATAGAAGAAATGTTTTGCAGTAGGTCCTAAATTTTGAAAATCCAACATCAAAAATGCTTCAAAGTAATCATATCTATTTAACAGTGTTTCATGCACATACATTATGTGGCTTGCCGATTTCATAAGTACTTCCCCCATCAACAGACTTTCAGTTCCAGTTGATTGATAAGGTATCACAAAATGACTGCACTTAGATGACAGTAACATTCCATTTGTTACATAGCACATGCCACTATCACCAATATAATTCTGTTTCAGTGTATTTGTTCTTACCACAGGCAACAGTCCAGTAAACCAAGGAGTCTGGCGCCTGGTAGAGGATTCGGTATGGTGCTACCCTAGCACTGGAGTCCAGCACAACATCCAGAGTACCCACTAGGAGACCTGTGGAACAGGAAATTCTGTTGGTGAATGTTGCCTGCTAGATTATCTGTGGCATATTAAAATTACTACATGACAGATCATTTTTGCCAACAGGTAAAATATCTATAATCAAAATAGATTTCAGCTTTTACATAGGAGTTGATGTTAGTTTAAAAAAGAAAAAAGAAGAATAAAAAAGTCTTGTTTCCTTTTTAAGAAAAAGCACATTTTAAAACTGTTATTTAGCTGTAGCTTCTCAGTTCCAAATTCTTTACGCATTTCCTTAAGACCCCACAAGAGTTAAAATTCGGAATTGCAGGTAGGAAAAGAATAATCCAAAAATTTCCAGCACAAGTCATCTACTACATTCTCTGGAATGGCTGTTGAAAACAAGCCTGGCCAGGACTATACTTAAGGGTTATTTAATTGTGGTGTAGATGTTCAGGCGTGGGCTCAGGCCTAGGACCTTACAAAGTGGGAGGGTCCCAGAACTCACGCAGCAGCCCAAGTCTGAATGTTTACCCCGCAATTAAACAATCCCTTAGCCCAAGCCCCATGAGCCCCCATCAGCCAGCACAGGCCAGGGTCTAATTGCAGTATTAGACACACTCATACAGTCAAACTCTTTTCAACAGCAAAGAGGAGAACAACTTATGAACATATCAAGTAAGCGACATCAACAGTTGTGTATCAAGTTCTACTGGATGTCTCCCTGCCCTCAGGGTAGCTAAAGTTCTTCTAATCCAGGGGTTTTAGAAGCTATTCTGCAAAGGAAAGACAAAAACAAAAGCAAACAAACAAGAAATGGAGGAATTGTTTTTATATTCTTGATTACATATAAAGAAGACATGGAAGATTTCCCCACCCTCCACAAGTTGGATTTCATCGGTTTTTGCTAGATGTTTTGAGGAAGGAGGAGAGGGTGTCTCAAAGAGCAGTACTGTGAGCGCTCCTGCATCGTAGCAAAAGAAGGGTAATGTACCACTACCAGTGGCATCCTTTCTCCAGGTATTCATTAGATACTCTACTGAAACATCAGTCAAAACAACAAAAAGCCCCAAAATATGAACACTAACATTCACTTCCCCTTTTCAAGTGCTCATTTTCAGTTTTGTGATGTCATCATTGTACGACTTCTCCATTGTGCTTTCTTTCCTGGTAGACAAAACTGGAATTTCTAATGTGAAAAAAGAAAAGAACCCTTTCCTCACCCTTCCTCTTTTCTGGGACAAAGTATCCTTTCAGGCTCTCTTTAAACATCAGAAAGATACAAAGAGCACAAACCGATCGTTTTCCCTTTTGAGTTGCTTTTAAGTCCAAACGTCAATTAACATTTGGAATTATCCCACCCACAGTCTATGTACAGTGATTAGGAGACTTTCATTTGATGTATTTCAAACAAACTCATTTATAGTTCTTCCTGGGCCAGATGGGCTGGGAAGTAATCTTCTCCTCCCACTGCATTAATGTCCATCAGCCACCCTTTTTGTTTAAGGAGTCTCAATTATCTTGCTGAAAACAGACCTGGATATGTTACCAGAACTTTGGCAGGCAGTGCTCAAAGGATGCATGCCTATAATAGAAGCTGAAAGAGATACTCCATATTAACTGGACAAGTTGGCCTCATTTGACACACTTTTGCTTCACAAAGTCGAACTTCTTATTTGACTTTTTGACGACTACTGTTTGTTGACCAGATGGCTTCCCCAAACGTTCTACAAAATACTCCTAGATAAGTTTCGACTCCATTCAAAAATCAATGGGCAAGAATAATTTAAATTGTTCCTTTAAAATGTGCATTATCTTGCAACTCATCTACATTAAACAATTTTGCCATTACAACAACAAGGCCCCGATCCAATAAAGCCCTTAAGCACATGCATAGTTTTAGGCATATGCATGGTCCCTTACAACCTTAAAAGGTAAGCATGTAAGTGCTTTACTGGACTGGGGTATAGGGCAACATTTTCTACAAGCAAAAGTGAACTACAAAGGGGCTTCTGCTCTGTATTTGCATTAAATGTGTTGAAAGAGTTGTAAAGCATGAAGAAGCTTGAGTGTAACTCCATGAATTTGCAGACAGTATTAAAAATGCAAGTCATGAGGCAATAGCCAAATAAATTATTTGTAGGCCATGTGTGCTCTCACTGTGATAAGCAGCACCGTTAAATCTCCTGATTTGGGCTGCAAATTCCCAACTTCGTGAAATTAAAAATTTCTCAATTTCTTTCCTGCTGCTGCGCTTCCAAAGCTTATATGGTGCGAGTGTGGTCCTGAGAAGTCTGCTACCACCTCTACAAGTATGTCACAGCTGAAATCTGAGGACACTGGAGGCAGCACAAACCCATTGACCTGCTCAGAGGTGTCAAGTCAGGAAAATATCCTCCTCTCTAACTCATTCTCACTGAGCTGTTGGAGATGGGGGAAAGAGAATAAAAATTATGGCGTAGGGGTGCTGAATCCTTTTTAACTGGAGAAACAGATTGCAGAGATGCTACTGCTGGTGAGGCGAGGGGAAGGAATATTCCTAACACTCCACAAAAAAAAAACAGAGGATTCCAATGAATCTCTTCTTTTCCAGATCTTCACTCTTAACAGGTATTTTTTATGGTTTATTTATAAAACTGAACACAGTATTTTGATAGCAAGAAACATTGCTTAGAAATTTGTTTTTTTTTTAAATAATGTGGTTATTCAGATGTTATGAAGCCAATTAATATTGCCTGTTCAAATCTTACAATTACCCTTGAAGGCTGTCCTTAAGGAACTGCTCCATTTTACGCCATAGGTCAGTTTCTTTAGTGCAGGAAGGTGATGCAAGCAGAATGAAATAACTGTTTAAAATTGATTCTCTCTCTCTGAAGAGCCTTGGAACGGAAGTGATTGTATTAATTGTTTATTAAAAAAAAGTCTATTTTAACCATCTCCCAGTTTAACAACTCATGACAGAGCAAGTATATTCTGCTACATAATAGCAATGAATAGATTTGAGAGTTCAAACGAAAAGATGAAATTGAAAAAAAAAAAATCTAAAAATATACTTCTTAATTCACATTAAAACCCTCATTTACCCAAAATAATGTATTACCCTAATCATGGTTACATCCTCTTGCATGAGTTAATCCTTGAATTACACAGCCATTTTTATATCCATGAAAAGTTATGGACAAACATGACTACTGTTTGGACTTTTGTATAGTATTTCAGAATGTTGTCTGTTAACAGAAACCTTACAACAAAATAAAGAGATTTCAATTTCAGAGTACAAAAAACCTATTACCCTTATTCATATGACTAGTTTTTGTTGTGAGCAAGAACTACTCGAGTAAGGGTTTATAGGCTCAGCCCCATAGTAATTAAAATGAGGGCCTTGATCCTGCAAGCACTCACACAGGTGAGTAGTTTAATGCACAGAAATAATCCCATTAGACACAGATGTTTACAGGATCAGAGCCTGAAATACTACACTGATTCTGCAAGTTACTCTGTGTGGGCAGACTGCACTTGCATGAAACCTCATTAATTGTAGTTGTCAGTCTGCCTGGAGCCAGTTGTGGGTCAGAGCCCTAATTAGCATTACAGGACATTATTAACTTCCAAATAAACATATAAAACCACACACTCACTCTCCTGAATATTTTGATCTACTATTGTTCAAAGTAACTTCTAAAATAACTACACATGAAAGATACTAGAGGAAAAACATGTTTCTCTTTTTTCAGTTTACTTTATGCTCTTGACAACACGCTGCAGCTTAAGGCCTTGTCTACACCTAGGCTGAAATACTCAAAGACACCTGAGAAATGTATTTAAGACAACTTAAGCCCCAGTAGAGTCATCTATAGTCACCATCACCTCTTGATGCGGGTGGATTCACTACAGGGACAGAAAAAGCCCTTTCATCATTGTAGCAAGCGTCTACATTACACTACAGTGGCGTCAGTTTCCTCTATTTGTGTAGCTCTCTCACAAAGCAGGAGGAGAGGAAAAGCACTTACAAAAAGCAGAAAAATATAGTTGTAAAACCAGAAAAATTGGCAGGGGGAGTCAGGTGAGGCCCGAGCTTGTAAAGTGTCAAAATATACCCCGCTGGCCGACACCCTGAGAGCTCAGGGCTACAAGGTCCAGATCCACGCCCTGATCGTGGGAGCCTTGGGCGCGTGGGACACCCACAATGAGCCAGTGCTGAGTGTGTGCGGAGTTGGTCAGCGCTACATCCGGCTCATGAGACAGCTCATGGTGTCCGACACCATCAGGTGGTCCAGAGACATCTACATGGAGCACATCACAGGACACAGTCAGTACCAGGTCAAGTAATTGAGACCGCCAGCCAGAAAAATAACCCACTTCCTTCCCTGATGAACCAAGGGATGCACCCCACCAATGTACTTATGTGCTACACCAATACAGACTTGGACTCTAAATACATTCTATGCGTGGTGTACCCGAGCCCACCTATCCACTGACGTTTTAAAAACTCCCGCATCCCAATCTGGGTCTATGCTGGTTATGTACGATGTATGTATCTTATGAACCTTGTAACCAAAACTTGTATATCTTTTCATAATTTAAGCCTGACCCCAAATGTACAGTATCTTCCTTCCTAACTTGTGTACATTTGATTTTAAACATTAACTTTAATAAAAAAATTTCAATCCGAAACTACTTTTAACTTATAAAAAAAATATCAAGGAAGAGATCTGACATTGTCCTTTTAAACTATTCTCGTACCCAAATCTCTCAAAATGTCCCTTAGTTTGAGGGATGTCGGTAATTTTAGACTCCCAGGTTCCCTGCATTCTTCACAAATTTGGTGCCCCTTTTACTTTTATTGCTGAAAATTACTACATCAGAAATAAAGAATCATGAAATTGAGGTTATAGAAAGAGTTATTGACACTAAAGGAAGGAATTCTAGAGCATTTTACATTTCCTGCATGAACAATGTGTGTGCCCACTGCACAATGTGTCTCACATTTGGGCCTGGCAGGTTGAGAGGCATGCTAATACTATCATGGGAGACTGACAAGATACAGAGATAAGAGACTAGTCTGTACTGGCTTATTTTATTGCACTTGTGTCCTTTACAGCCAAATAAAATAATTCATTTTCATAGATTTTAAAGCCAGATTAGATTATCTGACGTTGTGTATACCATAGACCATTAAATTTCACCCAGTTACTGCTGTACTGAGTCCAGTAACTTTTATTTCATTAAAGCATATCTTCCAGAAAGACATCCGCTCTCGATCTGAACACAGCAAGAGATTTAACAGAGACAATCCTGATTTCATTGTGACCCCCTCTTTCGTGGATCTGTAGACACTGCTGGCTTGGTTTTCAGAAGTGCTGATCACCTACCTATCCCATAAAAACAAACTGGAGATGCAAGTGCTCAGTACCCTGGTTGGGAGAAGAAGAGAGAGGAGGGGACAGGACATGCACGTCTTATACTACTGCTATATGTATAAAAATAATACCATTAAGACTAAAGCTTGATAGGTCTTCTGATGTTTGGATACTCAAATATGCTAACACCTATTACAGCAGTTGAGAAATTTACAGAAATAAAAATTATTTGCATGTTATTAAGAGAACAGAGATCAAACCACAGTCTTCTTTAAATGTTTGCCATGGACAATGTTTCTAAGCACCATTTTTTGCCTCTCTTTAAGTATATTCAATAATTACATTTTTCAGTAAAAATAGCTTCTGCAGATTTTGGTGCAGCAATTGGTGTTTTGACTGAAAGCATATTATATTCCATCTAGGCAAGTTTTTAAATACAGTCCTATAGAGTAATCCTCCGTTTGTTTGGTTTTATGAAAACTTTATATTTGATGATGCATACATGGGCGCAGACAGTCCTCTGGCCCTCTCCCTGTCTGAGAGAAACCACATCCACATGAGCGGACACTTGTACTTGCACAGAGCCCCTTAGACAAAGAGGGTTTTGTGGGGTAGAACAAAGGTGACTGCAAGATCAGGGACTTAGATAACCAAAAAATGTTGCCAGAGAGTCCAAAGCCAGGTTAGACACGTTCACCTGGATGATGAAGCACAGTAGCCCTTCAAACCTTAAAGTCATTGCGCGATACAGCAACAGCTGTCTATTACACAAGCTATTTGTCAAAAAGCTGAGGACAACAGCAGACTGTGAAACTTCCAGTTCAACTTGCAAGTTTTAACTCAGTGATTTTTTGGACTTTTCCATTCAGTCCCAATGATCCATTACTCCCACAACATTCAGTATAATAGGCAACCTGCACAAAGAAAAACTGACTCTTACTGAAGACATACTGAGCTGCCATGACTGATTTCTCACTGAGTATGGTCACTAGGGCCTTTGTGGAGCCATGATCGTAAACTGCCATAGTAACTCTCTGCAGAGGATTCGTTTCAGGACTATGCAGAGCTCTTCTTAATTTGCATAATTTTACATGTGGCCTACCAAAATAAAGATAACTCACATTCTTCCTTCTTAATATTTATTTTAAAAATTTCCATCCATTATTAAAAAGAGTCAGAATCAGTCTACAAAGAATAACCATAGTGTACAATCAAATGGACAATTTTCAGGTCATCTTCAGTCAAATATTTATTTTTTTCTATTGCAGTTTAGCATGTAAATCTTTAAGACATAAGAGCAAGTCCAGCACTACATGTTGTATCAACTAAACTCGAACAGAACAAAGATTTAGCCAGATTGCGATGCTCCCCCCTCACCCCTTCCATCACACTGATGAGCAGCTACTCAAACAAACAGTCCCATTGACCTCATCGTGCCTACTCACAGAACCACTCGCTTCTATGACTGGGGAGGAAGGGGAAGTGTCCCAAACTGACCCTAGGAGAGCATGCAAAATCATAGCACTTCTTAGTAATTTTTCAAAACATTCATATTACTTTTCAGTGTGACGTTTTAAACCCTAAATAAAAGACGTACAATCAATGGCCTCCCAATACATGAAGTGTGTTGATGGTCCCCTTCCACTATACATCGTGAGCCCATAATGGATACTTCTGTAAATAGTAATTGTTAAAGACCCTGTCAGAACTGAGGACGACTGCACCTGTATTTCCCCCTCCATGGCCAGCAAGGGCACCCACTTTTAGTCTTCTGGCTCCCCCCAGCCATCACCTCTCTTGGGCAGAGATTTACATCTCGCTCCCGATGATTGGTTTTTTTCAGGCTACACAATTCCATGCCTTCACTGTAGCAGCGAGCCAGAATGCCTAGACAGGCCAACTTCAGTGTTTTGCTTTCTCTTCAGAGACTATAAGCAGTGTAATTGCCCAAAGTTACAAGTTACCACATAGCTCTAAGCAAACATTTATTAAGCTGAAAGCATTAGAGAGAAAACATTAAAAACAGTAAAAGAACCTACATGCATGTTAATAAGACCACCAGAGATCACCCACCCAATTCCAACAAAGGGGTTATTCTGTGGTCATAAGTTCATAACAGCTTTATCTCAGGACAGTGATCCCTCAGGAATGGGTTAGGGCTAGTCTACACTGGCAGCGCTTTAACGTGGCTTGTGTGGTCGTGGCGCAGCGCTGGGAGAGAGCTCTCCCAGCACTCTAAAAAAAACCCACCTCCACGAGGGGCGCAGCTCCCAGCGCTGGTGCACTGTCTACACTGGCGCTTTACAGCACTGAAACTTGCTGTGCTCAGGGTGGCATTTTTTCACACCCCTGAGCGAGAAATTTGCACCGCTGTAAATTGCCAGTGTAGACAAGCCCTATGTCTTTCCTTTATACAGCTTTGGCCTTTGATCTTCAGATTCCAGGAACAGATAATCAGCAGAAAAGGGGCCCCTCCTCAGGTCACAGCTTCAAAAGGCTGTGTGCCTGCGTAACTGGAGGTGGGAATTTGCATTCACCTCCCCCTAGAGATTTTGCAGGCAAACCACTTGACACTGTTTTTTCAAGTCCATTCTTGTCTGACCCATTATTCAAGATAGTCCTTTGAAGTTCACACTTCAAAGTGCTCAAAATAATATATTATCTTTGCATTCAATACAGTGGACTCCAGAGATACTTAAACTTAATTCAGTAAGGTTTTTCAAGGCTATTGCAGGAAATTGCCTTGTCACACTCCCAGTACAGTTGCTAAAGATGTAGGAAGCTCCACCAAAGGATTATGTAGGTCTGAAGAACTAACTACTTTGTCACCCCTAGAGGCAATCTTTGATGAAGCTATGCTGATTTACACCATGACCTGGCCCTAAGAATTAAATTTTGTACAGATTTAACAGGCTGTGAAGAGTTGTCCTAAAGCTTGGATGTCATTAGCTAGGTTATAAAAATAGTGACTCACAACAACAACAAAAACAAAATAGCCAAGATATTCAGTATGAGAAGATAATTTTAATTTTCCTTAGTCACAACAATGAATCATTATTTTCCCCTACTTTTGCAAGGCAGTCCTCGTGGTTGATTAGGTAATCAGCTCACTCATTTATTTTTATTACAGGAAGAGGTCCAATGACATACCTGTCAAAGGCCAGCGTAAACAACACTCAAAGCTCCATAGTTAATATTATGATACAAATCCAATTTGCCTCACTCGTGTGAGTAGTTCTATGGACTTCATTAATGACACTAGATCAGTGGTTCTCAACCAAGGGTACACGTACCCCTGGGTGTATGCAGGGGAGTCTTCCAGGGGGGCATATCAACTCATCTAGATATTTGCCTACTTTTACAACAGGCTACATCAAAAGCACTAGCAAAGTCAATACAAACTAAAATATCATACAATGACTTGTTATTGTATACATATACTCTGTACATATATACTGAAATGTAAGTACAATATTTATATTCCAATTGATTTATTTTATAATTATATGAAAAATGAGAAAGTAAACAATTTTTCAGTAACAATGTGCTGTTTTGTATGTTTATGTCTGATTTTGTAAACAAGTAGTTTTAAAGTGAGGCGATACTTGGGGGTACGCAAGACAAATCAAACTCCTGAAAGGGGTACAGTAGTATGGAAAAGTTGAGAGCCACTGCACTAGATTAATACATTGATGCCATTCTCAAAAAGTTAAACAAACTTCTACTAGTTGGAAAACTGAACATTCTAGTCTGACAATAGTGCCGACAGTGTGGTCTAGAAGCAACATCCTGTTGATGAAGGTGGCAAGGGCTGGGTTTAACTTTTGAGAAGCAAGGAAGGTGCTGGGATTTCTACCAGAGTGCCATTCCCACATTCTGCTTGGAGAGGAAGTGTCGCAGCAACTGGCTAGGTGACTGATAGATATGAAGATTCTGTTTGAAGAGGACTATGTTAATGGGAACTAGGAATCTTTCAGTTCCGCACCTACAGCATCCACGGAGCACTTTGGTGCATGGGCTCACACCCCATAGTCCAAACCCTGGGGCAGTGTAGACAACCCCTTAGAGAAGAAGAAACCCTTAGATTAGCAAAGTCTATGTCTTCACTAGCAACATTAAAGCGCTGCCATGGCTATGTATTGCGGCTGTAAAAAAAAAAAAAAAAAAAAAAAAGACCACCTCCACGAGGGGAGTAGCGACCACTGCTGGTGCACTGTCTACACTGACACTTTACAGCGCTGAAACTTGCAGCGCTGAGGGGTGTGTTTTTTCACACCCTGAGCAAGACAGTTGCAGCCCTGTTAAGTGGCAGTATAGACGAGGCCTAAGGGCTTGCCTAAAAGGGAATGTTTTACCAGTAATTATACATTTAGCTTGAATTTCTTCCCAGGCAATATCAACTAAGCCCAAAAAAATAAACCCCACGAACACAAGAATAAGAGAGTTCACATGGGGGTTATACAGATCTAACTATATCCATTTAAATTCACACCTTAGATTATACAAAACCAAAACACACACCCGCCTCCCCCACACAACATATTTTCTAATGTAGACAAGATCTAATCCCCTCTCAACCTTCTGTTTTAAAGTCTTCTACCCACGTGAATGCTTTCAGTGCCCGCCTCTGCTGCTGTTCACACCTTTTTCCCAAAGCAGTCTTAATATGAAATTGACATGGCTCAACAGTTTACTTGATGACCACAGGCTTCTGAATATCCAAAATGAAACTGACCTAAGCCTAATTATTTTCACTCTGCTGCTGTTTGGCAAAGCTACTAGCAGCACTGGAGCAGTCTGGCTGCAAACTGAGAAAGACAAAGCTGAATTTACGTCCATGATCGTCTTTGTCAATGCTAGGTGCTACGCAGCATTTTAAAATGCTATCACTTGTTTCCCCAGTGCAGACAAACCCAGAATATGTATAGGCACAATAACTGTAGATGCCTTTAAAATTACATCAAAAGGGGTGTAAGAAGGTCTGGTGGTCTTTCCACTGAGCCCCCAGGTATCTCCAGTTTAATAGACTCTGATGCAGACATTAAGTCATGAGTGATATATTAGAAGTATATGGGTTCCAGACGAAAACCCAACAGACCTGCTAAGTTTTTTTTTTTTCCCCCTTTTACATAAGAAGTGGGGAGGGATTGGGTGGAAGGAGTGACGAAAGAATATGGCAGAAGACGGAATATTAGTCTGGGTGTGTGAAAGTTGACAGCTGATTAAAATCAAGGTTCCGATACTTAAACACACTCATATGCCTCAAGGAAATAAATGGTGGCCTACGTATGTTCAATATGTTATTTGCACAAACTGTATTATTTCATTTCAAGTTGCATAAAGCACATGTTCCTCATCAAAAACTATGTACCTACTGAGTTTGAAATATAAAATCCTAGCAGTCTGTGCTAAACAGGAATGAAAAAAACAGGTGCAAAATTTGCAAAAGCATGAAACATCTTTCATAGAGTCAGGTGACAAGTTGGACTAAAGGGTGATTTTTCAAAAAAGTTTTCAGTATCTACAAATAAAGGTTTATAAACAATGCTTTCCTCAACCACAAGAAATCCTTTAGTTGTACTTGGGAGGAAACCGTATTCCTTTTCCAAACTTGGGGTATCATCATCATCTTGGCATAAGCTCAACAGTACCACATAATGGTACTGTGCACGGTAACAATGACACTTTCATTTCATGTCACTTAAACTTGGCATTCACCAACAAGAACCAGTCTCTTTCCATTCCTACTTTCCAATGGAACAGCAACAATCCTCATTCTCCACCACAAAGAAATATTTGGTGAGAACAGACAGACAATGTTACACCAGCAAAATCAGCCATCTACCAATTAAGTACTAGAAAGATCTTTGGCAACATTTTCTGGACTTACAGTACTACTTCGCAGCTTGCAATGAGCGCTTTCATACATGGGGTGATCCAGCTGCTAACAAAAATACTTGATTTACAAAACAATTCATACCACAGACATGACTCTTGAAAACAAACACAAAATCTGCTACTTGCCTAGAGATCCAAACATACTTTAACAAGTGGTCCCTTTAAAAAAACAAAAACAAAAAGCAACCACATTTCATATCAAGCAACCACATTTTTAGCAAAAGGAATATGCTTCTCCTCTTTTTTGTTTATACAGATCAGTCACAGAAACCACAACCCCGGACTTTCTACCTGTGCGCTTTATATGAATGTGTTCGATATCCAGAGACTTCTCTTTAATCTATTTGTTGTGTTAAAATTAAGCACTACATTTGAAGGAAAAAAATCTGGTTATTTCATTTATAAATGCCTAAGGCATGCACAGGAATTTTATATCAAGGATTGAGCTCTGTGCCACCATGGGGAAGATCCAAGTTCTACTTCATCTCTCAATCTCTCACTGCCCAAGGGTGAAAATCCCATATAGACATGTGACCCTCACAGGGAAGGAGCACTTTGTGTTGCCCAACCACAAGCACTTTGTATCCAACTAGGTCTGGCCAAAGATCTCTTAGGTCAAGAGAACTGGTTGCTGTCAAATTGGGAGAGGAATGGAAATCTGAAGTGTGGAAAAACAGATGTCATAGGGATATGGGGGATCCCTACCACCATAGAGGAAGATAATACAATAAAGGTCTTTGCCATATTGATAAACAGAGAGAATATCAAACTCCATGTCTGAGGGTTAGACACTTCATAAGATATACCGAAAAAGCTTGCAAGCCTAGTATAAAAAGTGACATGTGATTTTATTACGAACAATGTTAATCAAACACGGAATTTTTTTAAACCACAAAAATAAGCTTCTAGTTTTATCCTGAAATATTAATGAAGTGATTCAAGATAAAGGGTGAGTTTACAGAGCGGCTATTAAAACCCAATTTACCAAAAGCCATTTCCATTCCCCCTCCCCCCCCGTATTGAAATAAAAAAAACTTCAACAACTCCTATCTTCTATTAGGGCTTTTCTGCAAAAGAAAGTTGCGGTGGTATAAACTAAACTGATTTTTAAACCAATATAGTTACACTGCTACAAAAAGCTATGTGGGTTAGTATATGAGTTCAGAAGAGCAATTTTTACTAAACCAAAATAATCAGTTTAAGCTATTAAGTTATTATAATTTATTATTTGTATTGTGGTAGCTCACAGGAGTCCCAGTCCTTGACCATAGCCCACTGTTCCAGTCACTGTGGGTATGCCTAGACTGCAGCACACCTGCAGCTGGCCTGGGTCAGCTGACTTAGGCTTGTGGGGTTTGGGCTGTGGAACTATAAAACTGCAGTGTAGACACCTGGACATGGGCTGGAGCCCAGGCTCTAAGGGTATGTCTACACTGCAGTTAAAAACCCACAACTGACCCAGGTCAGGTGACTTAGGCTTGCGGAGCTTGGCCTAAGGGGCTGCTTAATTGCAGCATAGACATTTGGACTCGAGCTGGAGCCGGAGCGCAAAGTCTACACCGCAATTACATAGCCCCTTAGGCCAACCCCCATGAGCCCGAGTCAGCTGACCCAGGCCAGCCTTGGGTGTCTAACCACAATGTAAACATACTCTTTGCTAACATAACAAAAAAAGTGGTCCCTGTCCCAAAGAACTTACAGTACAAGTATCAAGCTAAACCAAAATAAACCACTCATACCAAAATGGAGTACCAAACAGGGGTTTGCAGATAGTTAACATTCACACCTTTAGTTATAGTGGTACAACTTTCTTGTGTTAACAAGTTCTTCTTCTAACTAGTTTGCAAGTCAATTGCCATTTTAAAACCTAAGGTAAAACTTCCTCGTGTGCCAGTACTGGGGAAAACAGGTCATCAGAAGTCATCACAAGAAGGAAAAACAAAAAATGTTTGCGTCTTCAGGACACATTTCTGAGATAAACTGTGTCTCCTTTTTAGCACGAAGAATGCAAATAACTCTACCATGGTGAAAACCTTACATACTTAAAGACAACTGAAAATATCGTGTATGAATGATCTGTTTTCCCACAGTGACCACCTCAAATTTTACAGACTGTTATTTGATGCCATATCCACTGATGGACTATATTTTCGGGCATGTAAATGGATAATCTAACCAACCTAATTTCAGAACTGTGTCACTGCAAACAGAATTATGAATGAAAGAAAATATTTCTTTAAGCAGTACCATCCTGCTAATTACACTTGCATGTTTCTTTAAACAGGGTCAGATAACTGCTCTGAGAGTACAGCACTATAGTCACAATTTCCAGGATTTCTAAGGGACCATCCCAAACGTGATCAATTTTTCAAGATGCATCCCCTATTGACTGTGTAAAGTTTCAGTGGAGACTAGGTGGGTGAGGTGATCATTTTTATTGGACTTCTGTTGGAGAGAAGCACAAGCTTTTGAGCTTACACAGAGCTTTTCTTCAGGTTAAGTTTCAATAGTTTAATACTCTAGGTAGGGGGACACTTAGGTTTCTAAAAGCAAAAAAATTTTAAGAATATTTTAGTCAGGTTTACCTAAGTATATGACAAAGTTAAGTGGTGCCAAGTGTTCTCTCAAGATATATACACTAGAAAAGTTTCATTTCCCCCTTGATTGGTTCTAGATTGCAAACACTAAATTATACTATAAATTCTTTGGAGTAAAGACTATCATCTTCCTGAGTGGATCTACAGCACCTGTCACACTGGGATCCTGTTCCTGATTGAGAATTGTGGGCATTACCACTAATACTAATGATTTTATGAAGGCTATTTTTATATACTATACATATTTGTTTAGGTATGATCCTATCAGCAAGCAGTATTCATATCACCTCATGGAAAAGGCTACAAAAATATTTCTTGCTAAACAAAAACAAAAAAATCAAAAGCCTAAAGATAATATTTCAAGTGTGAAGAACTGCTAGCAGTAAAGGAAAGATTTAGTTACTTATTACCATTACCACATTCCCAGGTGAAGTGCAATTCAAGGCAAGGCGCATATACAAACAAACATAATTGAACAGCAGTTTACAACAAATATACAGGACTGTATAGAAGTGTTTGTCATAGGACAATATGCACTATATATTGTATATTATATACACTGGTGTTCACATGGTTCACTTACTGGTATACAATACATCTCAAGAATCAAAACTCCAGAACAGAACATCTAACTTCAATACCCATTTTTTCATGTTCTCTGTGCGTGTATCTATCTTCCTAATGTATTTCCACCGCATGCATCCGATGAAGTGGGGTTTAGCCCATGAAAGCTTATGCCCAAATAAATTTGTTAGTCTCTAAGGTGCCACAAGTACTCCTCGTTTTTTTTCTGAACTTCAGTTTCCTATCCGATAATGTGGGTCTATCAGACACTGAGAGAAGAGGATGCAGTGGCCTGGTTTACTCCAAAAGAATGGAGCAGTCCTACCCCTACCCAACGATGTAAGTATAGCCTCAAAAGAATACATTTTCAGAAGTGGCCACTAAATCTGTACAGTTATATCATCACCCACATACACAATTGGATATGTATGTATGCTGCATTTTTTTTTGTAGGCCAGTTGAGAATAAAGCCCCAAATGTTCACAATAACTGTTCCGCTGACTGGAAAGATACTGCATTATTAGGATAATGGAAAGAAACATAAGAAGCACTCATGCAATCCAGGGGATTGGAATACGTGATGAATTCTTTGCCAAATTTATGAGTAGCAGACTACTGAGGGGAGAGAGTCATTTAAGATGGATTTGTCACTCGTGTCCATAATTTCCATGAAAGGAAATGCCAGCAGCCAATATGGAGTGATTGCAGATAACTTACCAGGGCCAAGGAGAAGCAGTATTTCAGCCATTCTTTATGAAGAAAATAGGTAGGTTCAGGGGTGCTAGAACAATTTATATAGTGGGGGTGCTGAGAGCCATTGAACCAAACTGTAAAACTCTGTATATGATAGAAACCACTTCAAGCCAGGGAGTGGAGTAGCACCCCCAGCACCCTAGTTCCAGCACCTCTGAGTAGGTTCATCAACATACAATGCTGATGGCTGAAGAATGAACAAATATCCCTGAGTGTGTCACTATAATTGGAAAATCACCCTGCAAAGGCACTTATTAGATTGTAAGTTATTTTCAAGCAAGGACAACACACCAGGCCCAAAGAAAAATGAAATTCTCTAATAAAGGTACACAGAGCCTAGCACCAAAAATGCAAGCACTCCACAATGCTCACTTTGACTAGTTTAGAGGAATTTCATTTCAGCATACACAGATTAAAAAACAAAAATCTTAAAAGAATAAGTTTCACTTATTCAGAGATTTGTATTGATTCAGGAAGAACAGCTGGTAATAAAACTGAGTTGAGTTCTACATTCTCAATTCATGTATTTTTTTAATCTAGAAAAATTCATAATTTTCAAGACCTTTTTTGTGTTATACACACACCCATAGGTAGGGAGGGCACTGTTGAATCAAAATATTAAAGGTGTACGTTACATAATATTTAAATAAAAATACTATCAGGGTGAGATGATCCCAGTAATGTAAAGCTTTCAATGCTGGTGGTAATAATTTATACTGGTCAAAATATACTAAATATTTAGAGAACTCATACAATCATAATATGAATGAAAAAAGTTACTCTTCTGAGAACACATACATCATCTAGGACATCCCAAATGGGACATACAGTAGAGATTCAAAAGCAAAACTGTTCCCTTACTGCCAGATATGTATACATGATTATGGTTTTTTTCTAAAATCAATATGTACTAATAGAAAAGCAAGCTCATCAAAATACGTCTGCAAATTGCACTTGAATGTATCAAGAGATCAAATACCACTATTTTATTTTCTAGATAATATTATGCAATTACAGATATCACAGAAATTGTAAAGTACCAGGGAAACCTTTACAGTATTTACAAATAAAGACATTATTTTAATGCTACCCTAATACTACTGCACTCTGCTAACTGTCAAGTAATAACCCTCCACTGGAATAATATTTTCCCTGGCAGAGAGATAAGAACTCTTGTGAATGTGGTGAAAAATAGTTACAGCTCCCTAATCACAAAACTTTATGATTACATTTCCCCCCCAATACCATTATTTTCATTCACACAGTTCCCCTCACCTGAATTCACCCTCTCTCCCTTGACACCTCTACTGTCTTATTGTTACTGATGTGGGAAATGATACTCCTCTGACAAATCATTCAAAAAAACAATAACTGAACAGCTGCAGCACTGGATATATGACTCCTATGATTAAATAAGCGATGATAAAGCCAAAAAGAAGAGAAGCAGGAGGGGATCTGGTGTAGCAGTAGAGGCAAAAGCACTGTATGAGAGAAAAGACGAGTTTCCCGCTTACCTGTGTCAGGCACATGCACTGCCTAGATGGGGCACACTCCTGTTCTAAATACAGTCATTTCACCAAGTGCTAGATGCTGAGCTCAAACAAAATTAAGACTGGGCCAAATCACCTAAAGGCAAAGTAAGCTTGAAATGCACAGTATGGCTACATAGAGAGGCGCCCTCTTCTCCCTTACCAGCCAGTCCTCCGCCGCCTCCATCTCCTCCATGCCCCTTCCTCCTCTGCAGGATGAAGTAAGGGTTGGCCCTCTCCGTGACCCACAGGGCGTTTGCCAGCAGCACCTCCCCGGGATTCACCCACATGTTCCCGGCAGAGACAAAAGGCAGCTTGATGGGGCTGGTTTTGAAGGTTTAACTCATTCACGGAGCCGCGGGGCCAGGAGGATGCTGGCGAGATGCAGGTCACATTCAACGCGCCGTCCGACCCAGCTGAGAGACAACAAAGCCCCAGACAGAGCGAGCGAGCGAGCCAGGGGATGGAAAGGAAGCAGCGGCCCCTCTGTGACCGCCCCACCGCCTACTCACTCACCCACCCACCCACCCGACCGAGCCCGGCCGGCCGCTCCCGATCGGCGCGGTTACACTCCTCAAGCAAAGGCAGCAGCAGCGAGAGGCGGCGGCAGGATCAGCAACGCAGCGAAGAGAACAGCGGTGACATCAGCACCAGCGGCCGCGGAGCCCAGCCGCGCTGCCTCCCCTCGCCCAGCCCTGCCTGCGCCATGCACCAAGCACCCTCGCGGGCAGCAGCGCCACAGGAAGGCTCTGATTGCAGAAGTGGCGGGCGTCCCTCCCCACCCGCAGTACAAGCACAGGCTCAGAGGCGACTCTGCTCGCCACGTACAAGGTGGGCACAGCACCGCAGCTGCTACTCTAATCCCCTGGGGCACACCCCTCTCCAAACATACACGGGGCCCGCCAGCCAATAAGCCTGGACTGGCGTGACGAGCTGCACAAGAATCCCAAGAGAGAGACCCTCAGACGTCGGGCGGCGGCGACAGCCCTCAGCACGTTCAGCTAGTTGGGAGGAGCACTCGGAGCTACGCGGATGCCTTAGGGGACACGCAGCGCCCTCTCCATCCCACACAGCTCATGCATTAACTTCGCGGCCACCAACAAGCGGCGTATTCGCTGCTGCGCAAGTAGGCAGGTGACGGGGCGAGCGCCCCACCCAAGCAGCGCAGCTTCCTCCCCAATCCCAGGCACGCACCCAGAGGTGCCCTGGGCAGAGCTCCGCAGAACAGCACTGCCGGCCTTAAAGGCTGCACTAATGCTTCGGAGCAGGCGCCAGGCACAGACGCGCGCGACGAGCTACTCCCAGTGTTAAATGCACCAGAAAGGCCTCCGAGGCGCGCGCGCTGCGGGCTTCCAGCCCCTACCGGCCCGGCTGCGGGAAGGACGGGCACGGCACCTCCCACTGCACCTGTGTGCGCGCGCGCGCGCCCCCTCTCTGCCCTGGCGCAGCGGCGTCTCTGGCCCCGGGAGGTGCATCAAGGTTCTAAGTGGGCGGAGCGGACGTAGCAGCGACCAGCCTAAAATTCTATTATGGGCGTTTCTTGCTTCCTGCAATCCCCAGTGACAGTCACGCGCCGCACCTGTCATCGCGCCTCGCAGCCGGGGAGGCTCCACTCGCTCCATCCAGCTCCTGCTGGCGGACAAAAGCCCCGCCCAAATGTACCTCACGTTCCTATCCCACCCTTGCTCCACCTTCCGCTGTGCTGAGTGTGGAACTGGCTCCACAACACCCAGGGAACTCAACACAACCGTGCCTACAGCAGCCACCACTGGTTGTATGGCAGATTGAAGGCACTTGATCTGTATTTTGCATTGGAGCCAGGACCCCATGTAGCACTGATCTGTTTGTGTTAGGCTACAAGATTGTGGGGATGAAGACTTTACGTTTTCCTTCAGCTGCTGCAAAGAGAAAGTGAAAAAACTGAGATTTTCCCTCTTCGTGAAGACTCAAGCTTTCCCCTTTCTGCCACTTGTGTGTGTGGGGGGGGGGGAGGAGGAGGAGGAGGGGTATGAGAAATGAAATGAAATAAAGTTTTTGCATTACGGATGAGTAAAATAAAAGGATAAACTAGCTCTATTGGCTACAATATTCAACTGCCCAAAGGGCCCATTGTGTTAATCTAAACTGACCCCCCCATATGATAGAATTACTGGCCTGGTGGATTGGGGGGAAGCAATAGATGTGATATAGCTTGTTTTTAAATAAGGCTTTTGACACAGTGACACATAGGAAAATCTATATAAAGATAGTTAAGCTCTAGAATAAGTTTCCCAGAGAGGTTATGGAATTGCCCTTATTCAAGGTTTTCAAGGACAGGTTGAAAAAACACCTGTCACGGATGATCTAGGTTTACTTGATCCTGCCTCAGCACCAGGGGCTAGATTTGATGTCTCAAGGTCCCTTATAGCCCTACATTTCTATGATTATATAACACACACCATAAAGCGCCCTCCTCCCCCACTTCCTAGATCATATCTTTAAGAAAAACAGCCAGTTAAAAGTGGTCAGTGATGGAGAATCCAGCATGACCTTTGGCGCCAATGGATAATTACTCTCAATTAAAAACTTAGACAAATTCAGACTGGAATTAAGGTGTATCTTGGTTTTAGATAGATAGAAAATAATCTATCCTCAAGTTTAAATGAACCTCATCAATGAGGGGGTTTAAACTGTCTTCCTACTTCAATCTCTCTTGATATGCCCATTCTCTCTATTGTGCTCTATTGTAGCCAATGCCATTTTCATGGCTGTCAGCTGCACTAGTCATAACGCATTGCAGAGATTTTGGATACAATTTTGAGGGACTGAGAAGTCCCTACATGCTTGACCTTAAAGCCAATAGAATACTTCCCAAATATTAGGCTATGTATACTTACAGCACACTATAAATAATTATACTATCCAGTCTTCCAGGCTGTAAAGTTTCATTCTTATTGGGAGAGAGCAATGTTGGTATTTACACAGAGACACTTAACTCCTAGCCTCATTTATTGATAAAGAATATTATTGGGAAAATGAAATTAAGGCTAAAACCCCCCCAGTAAAACAGTTCTGTTCAAACCTTCACTTTGCTTCTTACTCACTGGTCAATAATACCAGGGTGAAATGTATGTAGCAACATTATATGTAAAGTTACGCTACCATCCTACAGGGGGAATTCATATGTTCAAACCCACATAGCCCCAAGTAGGCAGGAGTGGTTAAGCAGGTCTATCTTAAACAAAAGAATGTGTGGTTAGCACCAATTTACATATAAGTAGTAAACAAGATCCTTGAGAGAGCAAGAGGGAGCCAAGGCAAATCTGCATTTCACTATACACAGGGGATAAGAAAGAACACGGAGGCATCTTCACCCCAAGACTCCATATCACCACTTTTACTGTTTGAATGAACTTTGCTATGAGAGGCAATCCTCAGAAGAATTCACTTCAAATGGGAACTGGACTATAAAGGTGAGGAGCAAAAAGAGCCCCAGGTATTCTCCCTATTGCTGTAGCTCACATTCCTGGGTGCAATCCAGACTAATGTGTCATTACTTGCCCTGCAACCTTGAGTGCCTCACAATGCTTTGTTAGGTTTCAGAGTAACAGCCGTGTTCGTCTGTATTCGCAAAAAGAAAAGGAGTACTTGTGGCACCTTAGAGACTAACCAATTTATTTGACCATAAGCTTTCGTGAGCTACAGCTCACTTCATCGGATGCATACTGTGGAAAGTATTGAAGATCTTTTTATACACACAAAGCATGAAAAAAATGGGTGTTTACCACTACAAAAGGTTTTCTCTCCCCCCACCCCACTCTCCTGCTGGTAATAGCTTATCTAAAGTGATCACTCTCCTTACAATGTGTATGATAATCAAGTTGGGCCATTTCCAGCACAAATCCAGGGTTTAACAAGAACGTCTGGAGGGGGGGTAGGAAAAAACAAGGGGAAATAGGTTACCTTGCATAATGACTTAGGCTTGAATAGAGACTGGGAGTGGCTAAGTTAATTGTTTCCAATTTGCAAATGAATTCCAATTCAACAGTCTCTCGCTGGAGTCTGGTCTTAAAGTTTTTTTGTTGTAATATCTCAACTTTCATGTCTGTAATCGCATGACCAGAGAGATTGAAGTGTTCTCCGACTGATTTATGAATGTTATAATTCTTGACATCTGATTTGTGTCCATTTATTCTTTTACGTAGAGACTGTCCAGTTTGACCAATGTACATGGCAGGGGGCATTGCTGGCACATGATGGCATATATCACATTGGTGGACGTGCAGGTGAACGAGCCTCTGATAGTGTGGCTGATGTTATTAGGCCCTGTGATGGTGTACCCTGAATAGATATGTGGGCACAGTTGGCAACGGGCTTTGTTGCAAGGATAGGTTCCTGGGTTAGTGGCTCTGTTGCGTGGTATGTGGTTGCTGGTGAGTATTTGCTTCAGGTTGGGGGGCTGTCTGTAGGCAAGGACTGGCCTGTCTCCCAAGATTTGTGAGAGTGTTGGGTCATCCTTCAGGATAGGTTGTAGATCCTTAATAATGCGTTGGAGGGGTTTTAGTTGGAGGCTGAAGGTGACGGCTAGTGGCGTTCTGTTATTTTCTTTGTTAGGCCTGTCCTGTAGTAGGTGACTTCTGGGAACTCTTCTGGCTCTATCAATCTGTTTCTTCACTTCCGCAGGTGGGTATTGTAGTTGTAAGAATGCTTGATAGAGATCTTGTAGGTGTTTGTCTCTGTCTGAGGGGTTGGAGCAAATGCGGTTGTATCATAGAGCTTGGCTGTAGACAATGGATCATGTGGTGTGGTCAGGGTGAAAGCTGGAGGCATGTAGGTAGGAATAGCGGTCAGTAGGTTTCCGGTATAGGGTGGTGTTTATGTGACCATCGTTTATTAGCACTGTAGTGTCCAGGAAATGGATCTCTTGTGTGGACTGGACCAGGCTGAGGTTGATGGTGGGATGGAAATTGTTGAAATCATGGTGGAATTCCTCAAGGGCTTCTTTTCCATGAGTCCAGATGATGAAGATGTCATCAATATAGCGCAAGTAGAGTAGGGGCGTTAGGGGACGAGAGCTGAGGAAGCGTTGTTCTAAGTCAGCCATAAAAATGTTGGCATACTATGGGGCCATGCAGGTACCCATAGCAGTGCTGCTGATTTGAAGGTATACATTGTCCCCAAATGTGAAATAGTTATGGGTAAGGACAAAGTCACAAAGTTCAGCCACCAGGTTAGCCGTGACATTATCGGGGATAGTGTTCTTGATGGCTTGTAGTCCATCTTTGTGTGGAATGTTGGTGTAGAGGGCTTCTACATCCATAGTGGCCAGGATGGTGTTATCAGGAAGATCACCGATGGATTGTAGTTTCCTCAGGAAGTCAGTGGTGTCTCGAAGGTAGCTGGGAGTGCTGGTAGCGTAGGGCCTGAGGAGGGAGTCTACATAGCCAGACAATCCTGCTGTCAGGGTGCCAATGCCTGAGATGATGGGGTGCCCAGGATTTCCAGGTTTATGGATCTTGGGTAGTAGATAGAATATCCCAGGTCGGGGTTCCAGGGGTGTGTCTGTGGGGATTTGATCTTGTGCTTTTTCAGGGAGTTTCTTAAGCAAATCCTGTAGTTTCTTTTGGTAACCCTCAGTGGGATCAGAGGGTAATGGCTTGTAGAAAGTGGTGTTGGAGAGCTGCCGAGCAGCCTCTTGTTCATATTCCGACTATTCATGACAACAGCACCTCCTTTGTCAGCCTTTTTGATTACGATGTCAGAGTTGTTTCTGAGGCTGTGGATGGCATTGTGTTCTGCACGGCTGAGGTTGTGGGGCAAGTGATGGTGCTTTTCCACAATTTCAGCCCGTGCACGTCGGTGGAAGCACTCTATGTAGAAGTCCAGTCTGCTGTCTCGACCTTCAGGAGGAGTCCACCTAGAATCCTTCTTTTTGTAGTGTTGGTAGGGAGGTCTCTGTGGATTAGTATGTTGTTCAGAGGTGTGTTGGAAATATTCCTTGAGTCGGAGACGTCGAAAATAGGATTCTAGGTCACCACAGAACTGTATCATGTTCGTGGGGGTGGAGGGGCAGAAGTAGAGGCCCCAAGATAGCCCAGCAGAAGCAGCTGTCCTAAGAGTATAGTTGGATAGGTTAACAATATTGCTGGGTGGGTTGAGGGAACCATTGCTGTGGCCCTTGTGGCATGTAGTAGTTTAGAAAGTTTAGTGTCCTTTTTCTTTTGTAGAGAAGCAAAGTGTGTGTTGTAAATGGCTTGTCTAGTTTTAGTAAAGTCCAGCCACGAGGAAGTTTGTGTGGAAGGTTGGTTTTTTATGAGAGTATCCATTTTTGAGAGCTCATTCTTTATCTTTCCCTGTTTGCTGGAGAGGATGTTGATTAGGTGGTTCCGCAGTTTCTTTGAGAGCGTGTGGCACAAATCCATTACAATCTACATACCACACAGACTATGCTGACCCCCCACCCCCACCCCCAGACGTTCTTGTTAAACCCTGGATTTGTGCTGGAAATGGCCCAACTTGATTATCATACACATTGTAAGGAGAGTGATCACTTTAGATAAGCTATTACCAGCAGGAGAGTGGGGTGGGGGGAGAGAAAACCTTTTGTAGTGGTAAACACCCATTTTTTCATGCTTTGTGTGTATAAAAAGATCTTCTATACTTTCCACAGTATGCATCCGCTGAAGTGAGCTGTAGCTCACGAAAGCTTATGCTCAAATAAATTGGTTAGTCTCTAAGGTGCCACAAGTACTCCTTTTCTTTTCACAATGCTTTGCTGCTGTAGTCCCCACCAGGGCCTCTCACAAACAGTCTTCCAATATGCAAGTAACATCCTGAGCATGATCTGTGTATAGCTGTAGCCTGCTAGCCATACTCCATTTACACTCTGGATTCAGCTAGCCATGGTTACTACTTGCATGGTGACCCCAACACACGCCCACTCTCAAATTTCCCAAAAACGTGTTCTGCACTGTCCAGCCCTCTCCTGGACAGTTCAGATATGCTGCTTTACAAGGGCTCAATGTACAACAGCTTGCTACTTTAATTGAAGTTACCAAACAATTCGGTTTAAACACAACACTGGATTAATTTTGATTAAAGAATACAACAAGTTCAATTAACTACAAACAGGTAGAGTTTAAGTGAATACAAATATTAGGCATAAAAGTCAGAAATGGTTACCAGAGAAATAAAGATAAAACACTTCCTAGTACTAAAAAAAACAAACTAGACTTGGTTCAACGTAAAATCCTTACCCCACATTACCAGCAATATTACTAAAAAATTTAGGTCAGGATCTCTCTGTCCAAAGTCAAATGGCTGGTTCCTTTGTTTTCTTAGATGAGGATGAAAAAGAGAGATGAATTAATGCATGACTGACTGACCTGAGGTGTTTTGCCCCTCACTTTTACAGTCCAGTCACCCTTTGAAATGGTTTCTTCTGCGGATTACCCCTCAAAGCAAAGTTTATCCAAACAGTAAAGGAGGCGATGTGGAGTCTGGGGGTGAAGGTGGCACCATGCTCCGCCCAGTGGTGTAGCTAGGTGGAGCAAACAGGGGTAGCAGACATAAAAAAAGGTGCCACCCGCTTGTACTCACTGGGCGGCACGCCGGGTCCTCAGCGGCACTGAAGGCCCCCACCGCCGAGGAGCCGGAGCGTGTGAAGGCCTCTGCCACCAATGACCCGGGGCGCTGCCGGGTGAGTAAAAATTTAAAAAGTGCCACTTGTGCTCAGAGGGGGAGCAGCTGCTCCTCCTGCTCCCCCCCCCGGCTATGCTACTGGCTCCGCCTTCTCCTGTGTGTGCTGAAAAGCAGATTTACCTTGTTTCCCTCTTGATGTCTCAAGGACCCTGTTTACTACTTATATGTAAATTGAGGTAAAACACACACTTCTCTGTTAACTACTCCAGCCTAGACAGGGCTGCATGGGTTTGAACATGAGTCACCAACATCATACAGGGGGGGAATTCATAACTTTACATATAGCGTTGCTACATACTTTTCCAGTAGCTGTACTGGCCGCGAATGCATCCCAATTCTTCAGGACAAATCAAACATTAAACACTATTGCTTTTAAACCCTGTACTGTAGTTACAAATGTGCACTCACCAGAGGTACCTTCTCCGGCTTCAGAGTCCAAAATCCTGACTTGGGAGGGTATTGGCTCCAGGGTGATGAAAAAGTCCTAGCTGCCGGGGAGAACAGATTCACCGCTTGCCTGCTGCGCATTCTCCTCCTCCTCCTCATGCACAAAAATCCTCCTCCCTGTTGCGTGAGACTCCCCCCTTGCAGGTGTCCATGGACAGTGGTGGGGTAGTACTAGGGCCCCCGCAGAATGCCAGGCAGCTGATCATAGAAGCGGCATGTATGGGGCTCTGACCCGGAGCGACCGTTTGCCTCCTTTGTCTTTTGGTAGGCTTGCCTGAGCTCCTTGACTTTCATGCGGCACTGCTGTGTGTCCCCGTTGTAGCTTCTCTCCACCATGCCCTGTGTGATTTTGGCATATATATCCGCATTTCTTCTTTTTGATCGGAGTTCGGCCTGCACAGATTCTTCTCCCCATACAGCAATCAGATCCTGAGTCTCCCTTTTGGTCCATGCTGGAGCTCGTATGCGATTCTGGGGGGACTGCATGGTCACCTGTGCTGCTGAGCTCGCCATGCTGACCAAACAGGAAATGAAATTCAAAATTTCCTGGAGCTTTTCCCGTGTACCTGGCTAGTGCTTCAGAGTCCAAAGTGCTGTCCAGAGCGGTCACATGGGAGCATTCTGGGATAGCTCCCAGAGGCCAATACCATCAACCAGCAAGGTCAATTTTAGCGCTACTCCCCTCACCGGGGAGGAGTATAGAAGTCAATTTTAAGAGCCCGTTAGGTCGACAGAACGCGGTTGGTTGTGTAGACGCATTCATTTTAAAAATTGACCTAACGCGGCTAAATTTGACCTAATCCCGTAGTGTAGACCAGGGCTTAGAAAGTGTAATCAGTTTCACAGGATTCTTTTAAACAATGGATTAAGAGAAGAACATTGAGTAGGTTTCCTTGGAAATACTTAACATGAGGGGAATGCAAATGCTTTACCTTACCTTATTTTCAGAAAAAAATATGCTTTTTTAGAAATGGCTGTGTGGTAACTTATAACTGTGGGCAATTACGTTGTTTATACTGCTGAAGAGAAAGCAAACCACAGATGCAGGTCTTCTTATGCAGTCTGCCTTGCTGCATATAACACAGGGTAGGTATGAACTGTGCAGCCTAGAAAAACCTTGGTCAGAAGAGAGTGAGACACGTGTCTCTGCCCAAGAGAGATAATGTCTGGGGAGTTGGAAGCCTAAGAGTAGGTTCCAGTGGTGGACCAGTGAGGAGGAATACAGGTATATCAGAGGGATAAATACAGGGAGGGAGAGGAATTATTTAAGCTCAGTATCAATGTAGACACAAGATCAAATAGATATAAACTGGCCATCAGGAAGTTCAGACTTGAAATTAGACGAAGGTTTCTAACCATCAGGGGAGTGAAGTTCTGGAACAGCCTTCCAAGGGGAGCAGTGGGGGCAAAAGACATATCTGGCTTCAAGACTAAGCTTGTTAAGTTTACGGAGGGGATGGTATGATGGAATAGCCTAATTTTGGCAATTAATTGATCTTTGACTATTAGCAGTAAATATGCCCAATGGCCCGTGTGTCTGGCTGGTCAGTGGGGGGATGGGGTAGGAAAAAACAAGGGGAAATAGGTTACCTGTTCCTCAGACGTTCTTGTTAAACCCTGAATTTGTGCTGGAAATGGCCCACCTTGATTATCATACACACTGTAAGGAGAGTGATCACTTTAGATAAGCTATTACCAGCAGAAGAGTGGGGTGGGGGGAGAGAAAACCTTTTGAAGTGATAAACACCCATTTTTTCATGGTCTGTGTGTATAAAACATCCTCACTGCATTTTCCACTTTATGCATCCGATGAAGTGAGCTGTAGCTCACGAAAGCTTGTGCTCAAATAAATTGGTTAGTCTCTAAGGTGCCACAAGTATTCCTTTTCTTTTTGTGAATATAGACTAACACGGCTGCTACTCTGAAACCTCTACAAGTGTAGACACTCTTATTCAGAATTAAAGCAGCCTGAATTTGGTTTAATTTAATTTAATTTAATTCACTTCCAAAGTGAAATAAACTAGACCAAATTAAGACCACTTGAATTCTGAATGAGTGTATCTACACTGGGGTTTAATGTGGTTTAACTATAGGGCTTGGCGACACTTGCAATTTAGAGTGCATTAAAGCGGCCCCGGGCGCCTAACTCATGACGCATTCACACTGGCAAGGAACGTGGAGTGCCTGGACTCTGCAACTGGAGTGCTCCTGGTAATTCACCTTGACGAGAGGCATAACGCTTGCTGTGCCCTGGCTGGAGCGCCGCAGCGCCAGTGTGGACGCCCTGGTCTGTTAACGCGCTCTCATCGGCCTCCAGAAGTGTCCCACAATTCCAGTTCCAGTCACTCTGGTCATCACTTTGACCTCTACTGCCCTGCCCTCAGGTGACCAACTATCAGACCCGCCTTTTAAATTCTCTTGGAATTTTGAAAATCTCCTTCCTGTTTGCTTAGCCAGGCATGGAGTGCTCTCAGCAAATCTTTCCAGGTGACCATGCCTCCACGCGCCAGGCGATCCCCAATATGGAGCAATGGCAAGGTGCTGGACCTCATCAGTGTTTGGGGGGAGGAAGCTGTCCAGTCCCAGCTGCGCTCCAGCCATAGGAATTACGATACCTTTGGGCAGATATCAAAGGACATGATGGAAAGGGGCCATGAGTGGGATGTACAGCAGTGCAGGGTTAAAGTGAAGGAGCTGCGGAATGCCTACCACAAAGCCCGCAAGGCAAACCGCCACTCCGGTGTTGCCCCCGCGACCTGCCGTTTCTACAAAGAGCTGGACGTAATACTGGGGGCGACCCCACCTCCACTCCGAGGACCACCATGGACACTTCAGAGCCCTGTTCAACAAGGCAGGAGGAGGAAAGCAGGAGCGAGGGTGCTGAGGAGGAGGGAGACACCCCGGCATCCCTAGATGCACGCAGCCAGTAGCTGTTCTCAAGCCAGAAGAAAGGTAGCCAGTCACAGCGGCCAATGCTTGGGGAAGGACAAACACCAGAGAAGGTGCTTGGAAAGCGGCTTTTATTTTGGGAAGGAAGTTGTTCGGTGCAGGCTCTTGGGGCGAGGAGGGTTAGGGCTGCATGCATGCATGCCTAGATGCAGAATAGGATGTTGATGTGCTCTCTCACATCACGGTAATTGGCCTCAGTAATCTCTTCAAAGGTCTCATGCAGAAGCTGGGCAATGCGCTTATGCAGGTTCCTTGGGAGAGCTACTGTACTCCTTGTCCCAGTGAGGCTAACATGTCCATGCCACTGTGCCGTGAGGGGCGGTGGGACCATTGCTGCATACATGCAGGCTGCATATGGGCCAGGGCAGAAGCCACATTACAGTAAAGGACTCTCCCTTGCTTCCCAGGTCATCCTCAGCAGCGAGATATCTTCTAGGATGAACTCCTGTGGAAAATGTGGGGACAGTGTTCAGTATAGGGGCCCGCTGCACCTGTAGCTCTCCCCAAGGCACAGAAACCCAGAGGACAGTACAGCCATGAAACAATCAGTCCCCCTTGCCCCTGTGCTTACTCACCATTTTGGGGCTCCTGTGGGTTATGTGCACTCACTTTGGGACAGGCAAATTAAGCTATTGTGTAGACTGTGCTTGTCTTTAAGTATGGGTGAATCATTGCTCTGTCTGGTATGAACAATGCTGCCTCTGTTAAGTGTTGCATTTTGCCTTTACAGATGCAACCTTGAGATCTCAGCCATTCGTGTTATCACCAGACGAAAGACTCCAAAGAATTAGGAAGAGGCCATGTAGAAGGAAAGAAGACATGCTGCATGAAGTAATGCAGCAGTCCCTTAATGAAAACCAAAAAGCACAGGAGTGGCAGAGTGAAAGGAGGATCTGCCAGCAGAATGTGGATCGCCGGCACCAAAGCACGGAGAGGCTGCTAAGCATTATGGAGCTCCAAGAGGACTCAACACAGGTGCTCATAGCCATGCAGGCAGAACACTACTGCAGGGGAGTGGGGGGGGGGGGCTGCAGGTGCAGCCCTTGTCCCAAAACTCTTTTCCTTGTGCCCCCATGTCACCTCCACCCCACTTTCCCCAACATCCGGATTCTTATTGCCACCAGCTGCCTCAAACACCTGTAGCTTCACCACCCAGCCCTGAAAACTACGACCCTTACCCACTGCACTCAACCCCCATCACCAGCCATTTTAGCCAGCTTGAAGTGCAGCACTCATTGCACAGTACTCCAGACGGAAAGGCTGAGTATGATAACAGGACATACTCAAATCTGTGATTGAACCGTTCCCCACCTCATCCCCTTGTCCTTTGTGTTTCCCAAACAGTTGTGTTTCTTTTCAATAAATGCATTTTCTTTTCATTAAATGGATTTTTTGCTTTGAAAACGTTCTTTATTATTGCGTAACGTAAAAGATACCTTAGCTCAGGAAAGAAACAGGCACTGCAAGTCAGTATATCATACGTAGCAAACACAGATTCCTACTAACTTTGGAACGACTGCACTTCACTCCCGTTCAGGGCACCAGACTTTACTGGTGGCTTTCAGTCCCAAATTGCTCCCTCAAGGCATCCCTAATCCTTGTAGCCCCACGCTGGGCCCCTTTAATAGCCCTGCCCTCTGGCTGTTCAAATTCAGAGGTTCAACACCTGGAGGCTGAGTTCCATGCCTGAGTGAATCTTTCACCCTTCACTTCACAAATGTTATGGAGAGTACAGCACGCGGCTATAACCACGGGGATGCGGTTATCGGCCAGGTCCAGCTTCCCGTACTGAGAGCACCAGCGGCCCTTTCAATGGCTAAAAGCACACTCCACAGTCATTCTGCACTGGCTCAGCCTGTTGTTGAATTGCTCCTTGCTGCTGTCAAGGCTCCCTGTGTAGGGTTTCATGAGCCATGGCATTAAAGGGTAAGTGGGGTCTCCAAAGATCACAATGGGTATTTCGACTTCCCCTACAGCAGTGGTTCCCAAACTTCTACTGCCACTTGTGCAGGGAAAGCCTCTGGCGGGCCAGGCTGGTTTGTTTACCTGCCGTGTCAGCAGGTTCGGCCGATCGCGGCTCCCAGTGGCCACGGTTCACTGCTCCAAGCGGTACGGGCTGAGGGACATACTGGCCGCTGAAGACAGCGCCACCACCACGACCAGTGCAGACGTAAGGATGGCACGATATGGTATTGCTACCCTTAATTCTGTGCCGCTGCTTGCGGAGCTGGGCCCTTGGCCAGCAGCTGCCATTTTCCAGTCATCCAGCGCTGAAGGCAGCACAAAAGTAAGGGTGGCAATACCGTGACACAACCCCTTCCCCCAATAACTTTGCAACCCTTCTGTGACTCCCTTTTGGGTTGGGAACCCCGGTTTGAGAAACACTAGTCTCCACTGTGAAGTTTTTATAGTACAGGGTAAAAGCACACAAGACTAGATTTCATGGGGGAGACCCCATTTCATGGTCCATGATGCATTTTTCACGGTCGTGAATTTGGTAGGGCCCCACTTATGAATCACTGGAACTATTTAGCAAGGGTCATGGTGGATTCACCATCACTGGCAATTTTTAAATCAAGATTGGATGTTTTACAACATTCTAGTTCAAAAAGAATTATTTTGGGGAAGTTCTATGGCCTCTGAAATATAGGAAATCGGATGCAACAATCACAGAGGTCCTTTCTAGCCTTGGAATCTATGAAATCAGATAAATCAATTGGTTTGTACTCATTTCCAAATGAGCCCCATAAATAAGTTATCAATGTTTGACTGAAGAATGTTGTGATATCTTTTATGAACATTCATTTTTGTACAGGTCTAAAAGCCCATACACCACACTAACTAAAAATGGAGAGTGAGTTGGTCATGTCTGGAAGGGGAAGAAATCAGAAACACCATCAACCTCACCTTAAGCCTCCTAGTAGTTTGGGACACTTGTTTTTCCCTTACCTCTGATTCTCAGCTGTCCCCAAGCTACCAGGAAGAGTGGTTGATATTGATATTCGCTTAATTCAGTAACAAAAACAAATTAAACTGATACCAGCCATTCTTAAACCAACGTAAGAGTGCCCACACAAGGGGGTTGGGCCAATTTAACTAAATCAGTGTGGAACCCAATTTAGTTAAATCATGGCAATTTCTAGGTGTAGATCAAGCCTGAAAGTCACAGAGGGAGCACATTACCAACATCCCAGTTTACATTATGATAGATGTAGCTTTGCAACAGATAAACATAGAAATTGCATGTTTGTAAATGAAAGGCTGGAATTGGCAGAATATTCCAGAATGCACCAGAAATATCATGGAATCTGACTACCATTATTTTTGTGCCCATTGTTTTCTCTTGCTCTCGCTGTTGATATAGAATTCTATTGCTCTGGGTAGTTCAGAGGGACACCTGATGATCTGCCTCATGTAAATTATCTCAGCAACAACTTGAGACCAGCAGCTCCTGATGGCCCCAGCTCCCTCCTTAATGAGAGCAACAACCTCTGTACTTGTGGGGCTGTGCAGGGAGAAGGTGGTGCAATGATGTCACAGGGAGCTCCACTTTATAAGGCTCTCGTAGAAATCTTAGATGGCCCCCTGAGAAGGCTTCAGAGTGATTTCTCAGTTCATTATAACCATCTTCCCCCTCGCTCCCCTCAGCCTAGCTGCACCTCTACTCTACACATTAAGAACTATTCGCCATATCTAAAAAGTTTCAGATTGATTGGTAGTTTCCCCCCCCCTCACATCTTTCTCTAGAGAAGTATAATTACAATTTTGTTCCCCAAATGAGAAGTTTTTGATTTTCCCATCCCTGCTGACCTCAAAAATAGGTAAGTGGAATTTCTTGACATTTCCTTCCACCTGAAAAAAAGCCTTCTGTGAGTTGAGACCACTTATAAGTTTCAGCTCAGAAGGAAATGTTTTGGGAACATTATAAACATCTGAAAACATGGAGTTACCATGCCAACTGGTTTTCAACCTGATCTCTATAATTATACTATGAAACATGACTGATTTACTTGGAAACTCAGGCTGGACTCAACAACAGCATTTCTAGAATTTGTTGGGTTACTGAAAATAATTCTCCCAGCTAGATGCTTCTCTCTACTCACTTATCCTGGTGCAGCAGAACAAACATAGGTGGCAATTGTAGAAGGGGAACAATAAAGCTGTGTGGCAACCAGAATCCCCCCTCTGAAAAATTTTAAGACATCATCTGTTTTTGTTCCTAATCAGGATTAAAACAATTTTTTAAAAACATTTTTCCACTAACTTGAATTTTTGTTTTGGCTCAAATCAGCATGTTTTGTTTTAATTTTGACTTTTTTAAAATAAATACAATTTAAAAAAATTCAAAATGAAGACATTTCAAGACAAAAAATTGGAATATCCCCTTCTCAAAATGTTGAAACAGAACATCAAAACGTCATTAAAAGGCTTTGTTCCGTTTTTGAAACAAAATTATGTCAAAAAATCAACATGTTCCCACAGAAGTTCTGCTGGAAAATTTTTCAGCCGCTCTAGGGAACAGGATTTCTCTGACATTTGCCTCAAAGCCCTTCTAGAGACATTTCTTTTTATCATCACAATCCAGGAGAGAGTATAGTAAGGGCAGAATGAGTGAAGAACTAGTCTGAGTGGAATGCTTGCTTCCTAACTGGGTGGATTCTGAACAGGAAATCTGTGTTGGAGTTGATTCTTCTGGAAGCATCCTGGGGGATTTAATAGGGTTTATGTTTTACAGAGACAACAGGCCCTTTTTCCACAATGTTAATATACAAGTATTCTTTATCGTTATCATGCTAGGAATTATGGCCAACCTTTTTAACTTGAGCACCTAAAGTGAAATACTTAAATTTATATGTAGGCCCCAAAGAGACTGATTTTCAGAGACGCTGAGCGCCCACAGCTGCAATTGTCTTCAACTGGAGCCATGGGTCCTCAGAACCTCTGGAAATCAAGCCATTTATGTTGGACCCTACATATGGGTTTAGATGCTTAATTTTAGGCACACAATTTCCAATTTGGGAACAGTTGTTTGAAGAATTATGGACCAAATCCTCAGCTGGTATAAGTCTGTGTAGGTCCAATGGAGGGGGGTAGGGGGAAGAGAGAGAGAAACATTTAACAATTAGTATAAACATTAATTAAAAATAAATGTAGCATTTGTTTCTAAAGAATATACTTAACAGCAGTCAGTATAAAAAGAGGAACAATTCACAGTTTAGATTTGAAGGGAAGTTGGCAAGAAATATACTGCATATGCTTTCACATGAAAGAAATGCTGCACAATACTAAGTTGTGACACAGTTCAGGGAAGCTCATATCTTGCTGTTTTATTTATTTAAAAAATAATCAAGAATCTTTACATTCCTAGGAACCAATCATTTTGCAAACAGGAAGGTCAAAGGTCAGGGCTAAGCAGCAAAGAGATTTGAGAATCTGAGTCATAGTCATCCTTGATGTAAATCCATTGAAGCCAAGAGAGTTACAACCAGGGTACACTT
The DNA here is from genome assembly GCF_965152275.1 of Natator depressus. Taxonomy (NCBI): domain Eukaryota; kingdom Metazoa; phylum Chordata; order Testudines; family Cheloniidae; genus Natator; species Natator depressus. Next base: position 52,158,530 of record NC_134237.1, read on the forward strand.
AACCCTGTGATTTTAAAGAAAGTCCTGTTTGAAAGGCTAACAAATTGTCTGCTCAATGTCCAAGTGTGCCATAGAGTCTTGACCCTGAGTAGGGGGTTGTTCAGAGCTGCAGTCCCAGTAGCCTAACTCCTCCTTGTATCCTTTACAGTAAGGCACTAAGAGGGAACAGCTTCCGTACTCACTGTAGTGCAGTGAAGACTCACCACTGCAGCACCTCCTGCTGGTCATCTCAGGAATTAGCTCTCCAGCATACAGAGCACCTTCTACTAGCCAGTGTCTTGCCTGTCACTGGCCTCGTGTCCCTCCCAGATCCTGGTGCCCTTTTCCTCAGGGTTCTGCCGCCACAGTACCCCACCATGGTCTGGGTCTCCCCTTCCAGGGGAACCCCCAACCCTCTAAGCCCACCTTGCCACAGTGGCTACTGCCAGTCATCATCTAGCCCCTGTTCTCTGGGGCAGACTGCAGCGTAATAGCCACTCATCACTGGCAAGTGGGTTGGACCAGCTACCTCTGCCTATTCCCAGGCTACCTCTTTAGTCCCAGTACCTGCCTTGGGCCTTAACCAAGGCCTCAATCTGGGGAGTTCTAGCCTGGTCTTTCCCTAGCACTGGTCAGTCTCAGGTACCCTGTGTTCCTTCAGGCAGCTAGGTCAAAACAGAGACTAACCCAGCTCCTCCCTGGGCCCTTATAACAGGGCCAGGTGTGGCCTGATTGGGGCATGGCCCCAGCTGTGGCTGCTTCCCCAATCAACCCAGGCTGTTTTCTAGGAGCAGGGTAACTGCCCTGCTTCACTCACATACAAACTGTGATTGTCACTGGCCCTTGTGCAGAGAGGTGTATTTGCATGAACAAAGTTGCACCAATGCAAGAGGCAGCCACAATCTAATCCATACAATGTAGTCCAACACGCACCAAACAGAAGTGGATTTACCTTTATATGAAAATATAGGAAGAAATTGGGGGCAAAGAACTAACAGAATGATGAATTTATAATTAGAAAGAAGAGTCTATTCAATTTGATTTGGGATAAACAAAACCACTTTGAAATAAAAGATATACATTTGAAAGAGCCCTCAGAGCCTGCACGACTAGTGAGAGAACCCCACCGACTGCTGAAATCACTGAGAGCTGGGTTAAGTGGTGGGACCTCAAGATGTGGCATTGCTGTAGAAGTAGAAAGGCAGGTGGAAGCAGAGTGAACAAAGGGAAAGGGAGTCCTTTGATTGTCCTTTTGCCCTTTGAAGATTATTTTTTAAACCATTCCCAGTCCCTGGTGTCTGACATCTCCCCACTCTCAGCCATGCTGCATGCAGAAGCTGGGAGAAGCACAATGGCTGAAGGATCCACTCTGGCAGTTGCCCGAGTAAATGCAGTGTCCCCTTGCAGTGGAGAGGCAAGCAGCTTGTGGTATTGATCGGACAGTTCGGGGAACAAAATAAAGTTGCTGTCTCTCTTTCTTTCCCTTTCACCACTGTTTGCTGGACACAGGGGCTGGATTTTCTGGAGATGCAAGGGGAGGGGTTGGGTGGTTCAGGGATATGGAGAGGGGTGACCATTAGCAGAAACATCTCTCTGGCATAAATTGCTGGTTCACCTCCACAGGACTGGAGGCACACCTCCCTTTTCCATTCTGGTAAGTTGAAAATCTGTGTGTTCTCTAGATGATGGCCAGCTTTTAAAGAAGAAATTGATAACTGGCAACGTAACCCCTGGAAGGAACTGAGCCCCCCACCAAGTGCCCTCTTAAGACACTGTAAACATTATATATTTTTATAAAACATCACTACAGGTGTCTTACCATTATTAGCCTCTGCTCCTTCCTCAAGGGCTGCAAAAGTGGTCTGAGAACCAGGGATAGTGTAGTAGTCAGTCCTGAAATGCTAAAAAGTATCACTATTGTGGCCCTCTGCAGCACAGTCATGTTATGTAGGGGGATTTCTTAGCTTCTTTGAAAGGAAAAATACAACTCGCCTTGTCTTTGAAGTGGTAGGACCTTTGGCTGCCTAGAGCGAAACCATTCCAATGGGAAGGCAGGAGCAGCACCAAAGCAGAAACAGATGGAGGATGACTCTGGAGGTCCTGGCCATTGTTATGGATAGGAGAAACCAGGAGCAGTTTGAATCCCTCAGGGCTCAGAAGGACTGGGCTCCTCAGCAGGAGCATGCACTGCTGAATCGGTTCCTGAAGCAGGACATATGCCAGAAAATATGGCATCAAGGGATCTTCCCCTTCCCTTTGGCCATCAGTAGTATGAGTGACTGCCCAAATAATTTTGGGTCTGACCTGCTTCTGTGGCCATTGCTTCTCTCGAACTGGCACCACCCCCTTTTCCTGCTACTTCTCCTCCAGCTGCCACCATGGGTGCTGCTGAGGCAGAGGATCTAACCCCCAAGTGACTGGGAGGAACCTGCAGGATTCCTGGGACAACACGCACCCTCTGTTAGGACTCAAAACCCCTTCAACGGGAATCCTCCTGAGCATGCAGGTGGGGAATGATGAGCCCCATTCAGTTTCTGAAGCCCAGCCTGTGTTTGGCCCCCAAATGCTTCACTGGAGATGTCCCTGTTTGTCCCATTGGGCAGTCCCCTGTCAGGGTGAGTGGGAGAGGAAGGGCAAGAAGATGGGCTCAGAGACATTGTTTGCACGTTGCTCAGGGAGTCAGACCCACTGTGTTTTCATTTGCAGTTCCTTTATAATAAATAAATAAATTAAATAAAAATAAAAGAACCTTCACTTTAAGTTACATGTATCACTTTTAATAAATATTACATTTCCTTGACTTGTGTGTGACCCTTCCTGACTTCCAGGACATTTTTGTCAGGTGCGGCATAAGGCCCTATGATTCAGAGCACATGATTTTGATTTGTGTAACTCTCTGGTGCTGTAAGACTGCAAAGAATTCTCTGTCCCTCCCATGCCCATTTGACCCCGTCCTCCCAGGTTCATAAATATCCAGATTCCAAAGCATACACCCGAGGGATGGGGAAAGTGAAATGCGCGCAGAACACACTGGTAGTTTTAACAGCCACAGAAGTCACGGAACAGAAAAAGGAGCTTATTTTTGGCTTGGTTCATGTACAGAACAAGGAAGCACAATTAAAGACATTAGACGTTGAACAGTGAATGAGGTCATATCTACACACAGACCTTATAGCAGCACAGCTGTACCACTGCAGCTGCACTGACGTCAGGTCTCCCGTGTAGCCGCTCTAGGCCAGCAGGCGAGAGCTCCCCTCATCGGCATAAATTAAACCACCCCCAACAAGCGGCTGTAGCTATGTTGGCGGGAGATGCTCTCCTGCCGACATAGTGCTGTCCTCACCAGTGCTTCTGCCAACGAAACTTATGTTGGTCAGGGGAGTGGTTTTCAGTTAAAGCCTGCAGCTTTGGGGACGTGGACCAGATCTGGGTCTGTGTTGCAGCAGGCTAATGTGTCTGGCTCAAGAAGACAGGGTGCTGGAGGCCCAAGCTGACAGGGGAAATGGGCTCAGAGGTAGCTTCAGCACATCAGGTGACAGTCCCAAGGTGGTCTCTGTGACCAAATCTGTCACAGAGGTCCCCCAAATAACTGTTGGCAGGCATACCAGAGAGAACCATGTAGTGTCTGTGGAATAAAGTTCCTTCTTCCCCCCGAAGTACAATCCTGATCTCATTAGCACCCTGGCATCATGAAGCTTTCATATGTTTCCAACGTATGTGATCATGAACCTGTCTTTGTGGCCTACCAAGCCTTGCAGAATGACTGAATAGTAACCTTTTTGGTTCACATACTCACTTGCCCTTTTTAGTGGCCAAAATATTGGCATGTGGGTTCTATTGCTGGTCCCTGCTTAATTCAGAAAACCCGTCCTTTGAAATCCAGCTACAATTTCTGGTACTCAGGTTATGGCAATTACCTTGGGTAGATGACAATATTGATTGCCTCACCAACCCGTACAACCACAACAGTGGACTTCCCAACCCTGAACTGTTTTGCAGCTGACTGGTAGCTTTCAGGTGTTGCTAGCTTCTACCGGGCAATAGCCACTTGCTTCTACACCGGTATGGCTTTCTGAAACCCAGTGCTCTGACGCAGGAAGGTTGGGGGCAAACTCTTCACAGAGCTCTGTGAAAAAAGTCTGTTCTCTCATTTGGAAGTTCTGAAGCCACTGCTCATCATCCCAGGTTTTCAAAATGATATGATCCCACCACACTGTGCTGGCTCTCCTGGACCAGAAGCAGTGGTCTACCCCTGGGCATACATATTGGCAGTCACCATATCTGTTCCATGGAACTGGAGTAGATTGTCAGTCACCTTCTAGGTCACCAGTCTTCAGCATGTCAACAAGTTCTGTCCTGAATCTCAAGGATCGAATACTGCATTGCAAGAAATGTTTATCATGCAAGAAGGAGAAGGAGCAGAAGCAGAACCACATCATCATTCGCTTGCTCATTGTCTTCCACTAAGTATGGCAGGAGGGAAGAGATGAGCAGGAACTGCTGTCAAATGTGTGAAGGTGGCAGATAGTACCAACACAGAGCAAGGGGGTTTCTAAATTGTCTCCTGTGACACACAGAACCCTGGGATACTGCCCCTGAAATGATAGTGCTAATGTTGTATACCAAAAAGAGGTAGTGTGGACACAGGTATGCATATGGACACAGCAAATACCTGTGTCCAGTGCAGCATCTGTGGACACTTGGCATGGGTATGTGGAACGTGCGTGAGCATGTACATGGGCAATTACCTGACCATGCTTGCTAGTGTAGAAGTAGGATAAGTGAACCACTCATCATTGCCTCCTGACATCAGGGCACAGATCATAGCTTTGTCTTTGACCCATCATACTAGTTTCCCTTCAGGGGCTGGATCAGCCATTTCCTTTAGGATAGAGGGAGGTACTATTCTTCCTTCAACCAGGGCTCATGAGGGTAGAAATTAAAGAGAAGGAATGGGAAGGACTGGAGAAGGGGGAAGAGTGGAATAGAAGAGAGAAGAATGTGGAGGAGTCTAGGAATAAAGAGAAGAGATGGGGAAGCAGAGAGAAAAAGTGATGAGGAAGAAGATAGAACTTAATGGAAGTGTGTGTGTGGAGAAGAGAAAAATGAAAGCAAAAATGGACAGAAGGAAGCAGCAAGACAATATATCCAGCAAATTTAAGGTTGGTTAAATCTTCTGTTCATACTAGTGTCTCTCTCTCATTGGGGGATTGACATAAATTTTGCATCAGTTTGTAATGTACATGCAAAGCAGTTTCTGCCCTCGGGCTCTAGGCACAATGCTCGTGCTGCTGTCAAGGTTGTGTATTACTTCTCTTTGCAGAGCTGACTTTCTGTTTGCTCGTAGCCACAAGCTTTTCTCTCTCCTACCACTTCCTCCAAGGAACCGTCTTTTTCTAGGGTGGTTTTATTCTGGTTTAGGCTTTCAGCAAGCGCATGGCAAGCTAGTCTGCTATAGATTCACACCCCTGGCTTGCCACACACTAACTCACTCTGTAGACAAGCCCTCAGTTGCAGGACTCCTTCTTGTTACTTCCAGCAGTTGCTATATTGGACCACTGCTGTGAGAACCTATTACTGGGGCCAACTAGTGCTACTGCTTCTCCACTCTCTCTCTGTTATTTTATGGGTGGGTGCGTGCATTAATGTGAATGGGAAGGGGGGGAGTGTTTATGTGACAAGGCATGGAAACTCTATTTTACTAATGAATTCATTTGTTTTTCTATTTTTAATACTAAGTGCATCATTTGTCTCTGGGCACAGGTATAAATATAAACAATATGACGTTACTATATCAAATGACAACTGAAAATGAGATTTCCCTCATAAGAGACAGAAGTACAACTATATCCATCTCAAGCAAAAGCCTGAATAAGCGGATAGGTTTTCACCAACCCTTGAAGGTTAGCAACTCGGAGACAATGATCTTCCAGTAAGAACACCCACCTCCAATCCCTAGACATGTACATCTGGACTGTTAGTGAAAGCACATCAGAGGGCCTCATGTACACAGGGAAAAGGTAGCTAGGACTCGAACCATTTAGGGCTTTACAGATTAATAAACACCTTGAATAAATTTGTAAACAAATATCTTCATTAAAAAAGAATTGAGTTTGAAAGTGAATCACCAGAGTCCAGTGACACCCCAAAACCAACACCCCAAATATCAGAATGTCTGGACATGAACAATTAAAGGATCCAGCCAGCTCCCCACTGCCACAGAATCCTTCATCTCTCACTCTAACCCCACCCCAAACATGCACCACCCAGCCAGCCTGCTTTAGCTCTGCCTTCTAATACAGCTGGAAAAGATCAAAACAATAACATTTAGAGGATAAAATCCTGTTTCCAATTCAAGGGATCCTCCAATAATTTACATTTCCCTGAACCAACATTCCATGCCCTCTTTTCCCTGATTCCATCCCATGTCCCCTCTCTATCATTCTCTCTGCTCCTGGAGTCACTTTCATCTGCTCATTTTTAGTGTCCTGCAAAAAGTGTTCAGCAAGATTAGTTTATTTTGGGGGAAGTTAGTGGTGGTGATGGGAGCAGTGCAGTGATTATAACAAACAAACAAACGGGACTTTTGATGGGGGCAGGGCTAGCTTTAACCTTACCTAAAGAGCATCATATTTTGTATTTTGATGAAGGAAAAATAAAGGTCTGTGTGAATTATTCATAGGTTCTGATTAACCACAATCTTCAATTCACTCAAGCAAAATTTGTGAACACTGTTGACAGCGGTGAAAGTCTTCCAGCAGAGGAGAGGGACAGGAGGTAAAAATAAGGCCCCAGTCCTGCAATGAGCTCAGGGCAGGTGGACCTTAAGGGCCTACACAGAGCTGACTGCACAATCAGGGCCTATGTTTTCCATTTTCTTTTGTGCACCTGATTCTGAACTGCACCTGCAGGGTGGTGAGTGTCCTGGACTCCTATTGATTTGTGATCAATGGGAGTTCAGGGCTCTCAGCACCTCACAGGTTTGGGCACCAGACAAATAGATTTTACATTTTACTGTGATATTAATTCAGCAGCAATATATCTGGCATCTGCACAAAATAGACTAGACACTGTTAAAAACTTTAGTGCCAACTAAAAAAGTGTGGTGGTTATTTTAGCATAAGAATGAGTATTCTAAGATTTCCTCCATGGAAATGTTTGAGGTATGTCTACATTGCAGTTAAAGACCCACAGCTGATCTGGGTCAGCTGGCTCATGCTTGTGGGACTCAGGTTGAGGACCTACAAAAATGCAGTGTAGACACCTGGGCTCAAGCTGGAGCCACAGCTCTGAGACCCTCCTCCCTCACAGAGCTGTGGCTCCAGCTTGAGCCCAGGTGTCTACACTGCTATTTTTAGCCCTGCAGTCCGAGCCCTGTGAGCCCGAAACAGCTGACCTGGGGCTCAGACTTGTTGCCACAGGGTTTTTCATGTCAGTGTAGACACACCTGAGAGTCACAAACTATAGTTCTGTGCCACCCTTTCATATATTGGTAATACCATGTCAGCAGGGAGTTGGGGCAATGCAGAGATGAGTGCTCATTGACAAGGAAAATGGAAACTCACCACATAAAACCCACATAGGACAAGATAGTTCTTCTTATGATTTGTTGTTGTGTAAGCTAAGACAATCCATTTTAAAAAAAACCTCTGTGAGAGTGTGTTTGTGAGATACGCTCCTCTGGATTTTCCCTGGGACTTTCCAAACTGCATGTGAACATGAATAGAGGCAGTCAGGAAAGTGACTACAAGTAGTATCATTGGCTTCCATATTATTCACTGCCGGTGACCTTCATGTGTTATCTGTTCAATTTCCAAATCAAAAGATGACTTTTCAAGCTTCTGGCTCTACAAACGAAGCCTGGGATTTCAAAATTATGTCAAGTTCTTTTCTGCCTGTTACATCATCACCAGTGCAAACCAAGCTTAGCCGACAAGGCAGAAGGCAGAAGAACCTAGCACAGCCACCCATATACTGGCTTTGTAGTACTAATAGCATATGGGCAGCTCCACTCCACAACTGACCATTTATAACACTCATCTAGTCACAGCAGACATGGTCAACCATATGTCAACTGACTTTGTGAGTGCACACCTAGCGAACTTCCATTAGATCTTAACTTGTAGCTGGGTCATTAACTGCACTTCTGCCACCTAATGCAAACAAAGCTGTGTACCAAGCAGGGAGCACTGGGATCCCTTCAAAGCTGGCTGTTCATCAGCGGTGCTCCTCACCTCCCTTAAATCCTGCTAGGACAGCTCCTCTCTGCTTCGTGTAAACAAAGTCCCTCCCTCTGTCTTAGGGGTAGGTGAACTAGCCCTCAGGAGCAGACAGGCTACGTCTGCACAGCAGCTGTAAGCTGGGTAGACAGACTCAGGTAGTGGGGCTTCAGCTAGTGCACTGAAAATAGCAGAGTGGACATGGCAGCTTGGGCTCTGAAGCCCAGCTGCGCCACTCGGCTTGAGAGCCCAAGTCACAGCGGCCATGCTGCTATTTTTAATATGGCAGTTCAAGCCCTACTAGCACAAGGATATCTGCCTGGGCGGTGAGGCTCATTCCCAGCTGCAGTGTAGACATACTCTGGTTGGCCAGCCCTAGCTCCTCTCCAATTTATGCGGGCCTCCTCTTCTGTACCTGACTTTGGGGTTGTGGGTAGGGAGAAAATTGCCTTATCTAGGGCAAAATAACCTCCTCTGGGGGAGTAAAGTTACTTTCCCCATGTCAAAATTGGCCTCTCTCCTCTTGGGAGCACAAAAAGGTCCTGTCTTTGTCCCTGCCCCACCCCCACACTTTCTGTGGGACTGTCCACCTCCATCCCCTGAAGGTGAAAGAAGAGACATGAGACTGAAGGAGAGAAAAAAAAAACCCAACAACCCTGCTTTGACTTGGGGGGATGGAAATCTTTTAGTTAAGATGGGAGAGGGAAAATGGAGAAGACCCACTTCTGGAGAGGGAGAACGAAAGTGTGGCAGTGTGTTTAAGCATGGCAGAGTGTGTGTAAAATTATGGCAGGGTGAGCAGAAGAAGCATCAGGAGTACAGAGAACTAAGGGAATGAGAGTGGAAGGGTAGGTGGGGTAGAGTTTAAACCTATAAAGGAGAAAGAACAGAACACAGGTGGGGAAGGAATGAGAGAGAGAAAAAAGAAAAGATTAATAGCACAGAGGAAGATGGTGTTGAAAGGAAATAACACAAACTAGGAAAAATGGGGTTCAAGGTGGAAAAAGAAAAGGGAACAGTTATTACAGGTACAGAAAAGTACCATGAAGGAGAATCATCACATAAGAGAGAAAAGTAAACTAAGGCATAGTAGAAGGAAAGTGGGATGGAGGAGGGAAAAGAAAAAACAAGTGTGGTAGAAAGTGTTCTGTAACTTAATAATAATAAAACAAAACAAAAACCAGAACGTGCCAAGCCCTAGGATTCTGGTAGTGAAGGAAACATTTATCCTTAAGAGATTCGCAGTAAGTTAAACGGCTTTGTCAGAGCCAATAAATGTGTCAATGTGCAGACCAGAGATTTGCTCCTGAAAGACAAGTTCTCCTTACTCTCTACCACCTTGCCGTGTAAAAACAAGGGGCACTTACTCCTTCCAATAATCTACCACAGAAGTAGTAGTTTTGTAATAGAGTTATATGCCATATATAAACACAGCAGGGACTGTACTTCTGAGTTTGTTCTGTATTCATTAGAGTGAGTGGTTAAACTTGTTTATGAAAGTATAGCATATTTTTAGAAAAATTAGGTATGTAAAACCCATCTATTGTTATTTGTTATATGCAGAGTCCCATAAGTGTGCAAACATAAAAAGAAAGCCCCTATTCCAAAGGATTAATAATTTAACTCTGATAGAGCAGCTAAGTTACCAGTTTAGATGCAAGATACTGAGATTCTCTTCCATCAGGAGTTTAGAGCCTACCTACCTTGTAGATTTTTCCCACTTTTGTAATAATTTAGTGACAAATCTGACTGCATGTGGTTTTTGGTCACAGTTATAATTTTGTTTGTCCTCCTAATGCTAACACTCTTCCACTGATGGGCCATACTGTTTTATCGGATGTTACTAGAGCTCATATACCAGTCATTTAAATGACCCTGTGGAGAGACAGTTTAATTTGTTCTCTTGGCATAAGTGGCCATTCCTTTACAACGTAAAGAGGGGTGTGTATGTAAAACTAGGTTTTGCAGAAATGCTTAGCTAGTGGATGAAGGGCTAAAATCCATACGCTGTTTATGTTACAACCTGATATATAGACTGTGTCCGCTCTTTTTACAGGCCCAAAATCCAGAGTTTGGTCAAGAAGACAGAGGCCTAGTAAATAGTGAACCATATTTGCTAAGAAGCAGAACAAACAAAGGACAGCCTTGCTTTTTGTTAAGATAAGCTTGGTCAGCAAGAAGCCAGGTGGAAATTATAATTGGGGGCTTTATCTCAAGGTTGAGAACAGACCATGGGAATGAAAGGGGCCCTGTTTCTTCTGTAGAAGAGATGCCCTCCTACACACCAGCCTTGAGTTTATGGAAGAGGTTCAAACATATCAGTATGAGATAGGATATCCTCCCTCTCACAGATGTGCACCTGTTCTCCAAGTGATTGCCAGTACCTGTCTTAGAAACACAAACGAATAATTAAAAGACAACCTTTATTGCTATATACTTTTCATTTGTCCTTTTGCTTCAACTCCTAGGTGTGTACCTGTTCGACAATCAAGGGAGCTACTTCATTATCTATGGATCCCAAATCAGAATTCAACATATATTATACTAACACACTTTATATATTGTTTAATGGAAAAACTCCTGTGTACTAATTAAGTGTCATGTGTTAATCTGAAACCACGGGCGGAGACATTATGTAACCTTTTGACCATTGGCTACTGTGCTTATCTTGTCTTGCTGCTAGACCTATCCATATAATCCATTGCAATCTATTGTTTGGCAGTGTTTCTGAGCCTAATAAGCAAGGTGACACTCCGTCAGCACTGTACGTAATAAACCCACGTGCTTGATTCTACACGATGTCCATATTTGTTCCTTCAGGGAGTGCCCCTTTGAAATCCGTAAGCTTCATGACATAACCATTCAGGGACACATTGTGCTATCAGGGAACGATCCCTCCCCACACTTTCTAGTGTGCCGGCTGCACCATTCTTGTGGTAGTGTGAAGGGTCAGACAGCACCACAAAGAAGAAGCAGGGACTGTAATTGTGACTCCATCACCTTCCTGCATGGAAGATTAAACAGCTTGCTGACTCCCCCTGCTTTTTGCACACTAATGTCACAATTTGGCCTTCAAGAATGAGATTCTTGCATGTGTGCCTTCCAGTATTAAGAATTGAGAAGGCTGGTTAACACCTGTTCTGTTGAAGCCATGCTGAACTGAGCTGTGTGCTCAGATACTCTGGTGTTGGGTACCACACAAAAAATCTTAAGTGTGGTTAACACATTATCACAGCATTCAACTTTATAAGAAGGGCTGTAGCTTGTCAGGCTGCCAATTGGTTTTAACATAGTTTTTCCTAAGGTGTAGGTGGGACTGCTTAGTTGTGTTTGTGTAACCACCTCAGCCTGTCCTCCTTCCACCCAGGACTTGGTGTGGTTTCTGAGCATAAGTGAAACCTCTGTTCAAGACTTTATACCATACATACATACACAGTGAATGTCTCAAAATTCAGCAGCTTACAGTTTATTTAAAAAAAAAAAATCAGTGAGAACACTGACAGCGTTAAATAGTAAATTATGGTTGAAAATATTTATCCATAAAAATAAACTACTGTGAAAATATTTTATACACAAATGACTTTCACATAAAGATCAAACAAACTGGGTCAAAGCACACATCCTGTATTCAGTGTAGGAATGATGCCTACACAAATCAAAAGAAGAGAAATCCACTTGTGCATAGCACTATGAAAAGAGACTATTTTTTAGTGGACTACATTATCCATTCAGTTACACTGTTAACAGCAGAGCATCTGCACTATCTGATCCTGCAGGTAAGAAAGAGTGCTTTTTTGGATAGCTCAAGAAGCAGCAGCAGAGTAATGATCACCAAGAGCCTCCTAGTGGAGGGAGGGAGTCAAGGACCGAAAAACTGGCAGTCCACTCCAGCAATGCTTGAGTACTGCTAAAATTAAGTATTGACTTAGTTGTGAGTCAGTGCCCTGCTTCATGACAACCTCTCTTGAGCACTTAAAAATGAATCTGAAGGGCTTCTGTCAGCACTAGCATGTGTAGGTCAACAAATTGAGAGAGAAAGAGAGAGACAAAACCAGGGACTTGGCAATGCAAAATAATTTCCAATAGTTCTGGCTTCTCAAAGAACACATCTCCTTCCTTACTCCCTGTATTATGCCCACCCTCCGCCCAGTTTTGCTCATATCCTATATCTTAGAGTTTAGGCCAATTAACAATGCTAAGTCAGATGGCCCTGCCTTCTGAAATCCACTGTCCCCCACATGAACTAAAACAAAGGGCCGTTTTAGGGCAAGCTGGGCCTGGAAGGGAACATAATTGCCCAGCTCAGTGTAAACATGCTTTAGCTCCATCTGTTGCCGGCACCCAGTGCCGAGAGGCTGAACAACAGCTTGAGTTGGTTCGTTACCCGGTGTGCTACACCCAATAATCACATCGGGGTGGAGAAGCAGAAAAGTTTATTTGAAGCTTCAAATAGGTACAGGGAGATTTGAATCTCAAATCCTGTACACAGAGCAGGAAGTTACACAGGCTTTTATACATCCTTTTTCCCAGCATACTTATCCAATAGCAAGCTGCCCCAAGTATCCATATAGCCAGCCAATCCAGTTCCCAGCTAGTTCCCTGATTCTCTGTATCATTTGTTAAACTATACATAAAGCTGCTTTATTCAGCATTGTTCTTCCATATCTCCCCTGTTTGGCCTTGCTTAGTTTCAGGCAGTCTGACTCTGCAGCATATTGTTGCAGATTCTCAGCATAACTGCTGTGTGTGCCTCCAGGCGGGGGGGGGGGGGGGCAAGGACACTTGGGCCTAGTACGCAGAGCTGCTGTGAGTGCCTCCAGGCGGGGGGGGGGGGGGCAAGGACACTTGGGCCTAGTACGCAGAGCTGCTGTGAGTGCCTCCAGGCGGGAGGGGGGGCCAAGGACACCTGGGCCTAGTGCGAGGGGGCTTCATCGACACTTGTGGTCTTCCATCCCCTCGAGTTACCTAGTGGCCATGCCCCAGTGTCCCCAACAACTCCCCCCTTTGAGAACACTCAACAACCTTGGCTCTGAGTTTTCTCACTTGGGCTACTTATTTCTTTACAATAGGACTTTGCATAAGCACTTTGTAATACTTATTAACTTTTGCAAAAGGGCCCTGACACATGATACTGCGCAGCATAATACCAGTAATACAAGCAATACAGGAAAGAGAAGTTTCAATAGCAGGCTAAATAAACCACCAAGCCAAGACGACAAACCCCAGCCTGAAAACAAGGTTTGCAACCAATCGCTCTCTGGGGCAGTATAGGCAACCTGTGCTCCAGCTCGGGCATGGGCCTCAGCCTGTACCACCTTTTCATAGATCTCATAACTGCTATCATTTACATATACCCAACATCGGGGCCCGACGAGGGCACAAACCCTTCCTTGGGATGCCAAGAGATAGTCCAAACCCAGCCTGTTTTGGAGGGAAAATGTCCTGAGCTGCTGTACCTCTTTATTTAATGTTTTTACTGCTGACCCTAAATCAGTAACCGAGTCCTCTAACTTTAAGGCAACTTTTTCAAGTACCATTTGCAGCCTTACAGTATAGCAGCCTATGCATGCCATGGCTGGTTCGGAAACCAGTGGCGCTATTCCCAGTACAGAGCACCCTACAAGCTTCTCGGTTGTGAGGAGATTCTTCATATTGCCCTCCAATGCCGTAGTCAGTCACCGCAGGGTCTTTTCTCGTGACTCAACAGAGGTGTCTCGGGCATTTCTAATCTTTCCTTTGGGCAGCGTGGCAGTTATGGAAAGATGAGGAACTCCATGAGCTATATAACAGCTACCTGTCCAGTTGGCTGGCAGCACCTTGTACGCCTTTTGGCCACATACAAAATAGTGACCCTGTAGGGCCCAGTAAGGACTGCTTCTTAGGGGATTCCTGGGATATTTAAGGCTGCTTTGGCTGCTTTTTTAAACAGTTCATATGCCCATAGGGGGGCATCCCATCCTCCTGATTGGGTACAAGTGGGGGCGTTTCTAATTGTGCTGTTCAAATTACACTCGCCATAGGGACCACTACAAACCCACCATTGGCTTGCTACATTGGAAATGTTAACTGGACGGCAAGTTACATTTCCAAACCCCTTTTTTTGTGGTAAGATTATTTGTAAGAGTTTCCCTAAAAGGGGAGGAACCATTACACCCACACTGTTGGCCTCCCCTGTTGGTCTTTATCCAATACCCATCAGCCCACTGTGTAATAACACAGGAGCTTTTTCCCACAGGACGCCCATAGTGATCAGATTGGTTTCGGGTAAAACATAACACTCCCTCAGTGAGTACTGCAACTGAATACTCCTGGTCCTGATAGGTGGCCTGCTGTAAAGAGGTCTTATTCCAGAACGGCGAGTCCGTTCTTTCCTGCTCTTTGGTGGCGGCTAATTCTGCTAGGGTCAAGGGCGGCATGTCAAAGGGCATTCCCGTTTTGGGGGACAGTGGAGTTGGAGCACATACCCAGCAATCAGTCTGGTTTGTTAAAGTAGCAACATGGTGCGCAAGCGAAACAAAGGAGTTATGCTCCCGATATGCACAATTTGGAAATACCAATACAGAGAATAACAATGTTACCCAATTAATTATCACCAGAGTCTTCCCAACCCAGGGTCTCCAGTACCTGGGTGGGTCCATTTTAGCGTTAAGGTGCCCGCTATTTGTGTCTTTTAAACAGTAGCTTTAGCCCGAGATCGTCACTAGATGAGGAGTCAGCAGGTTGGACGGTCCACTGTTCTGCTGACGAGGGGGTGGGTACTGCCTTCAGACGAGAGTGATGGATCCAGTTCTTGTGTCCCTCGATCTTTGCCGCTGTATGGGAGACCAGCAGGACGGTATAGGGTCCTTTCCACTTTTCCTGGAGAGGCTCGTCTTTCCAGGTACGAACAAGCACAGAGTCACCGGGCTGTAAGGAGTGGACGGGAGTGTCCAAGGGGAGAGGCTGGGAATCCTTGGTATACCTGTGAAGAGACAAGAGAACAGCAGACAGAGAACACATATAATGTGACAAAAAAACCATTACCCAACTCCCATTTCCCTGACAGAACCGGGGTGCCATTCATAGGCCATGCCCTTTTAAACATAATTTTAAAGGTACTGAGCCCTAATCTACCCTTTGGGAGAACACGGATACGGAGTAGGACGAGGGGCAAAGCATCAGGCCACCACAGTGAGGCTTCTTGGCACACTTTTGAGAGATGCCGTTTAAGGGTCTGATTGGTACGCTCCACTACCCCACTGGCTTGCGGTCTCCAGGGCATATGGAGTTTCCAGGGGATCTGTAAGGCATGTGAGATGCTTTGAATGATTTTTGACGTGAAGTGTGTCCCGTTGTCAGATTCCATCCACAGGGGGAGTCCAAAGCGAGGAATCATCTCCTTAACAAACTTGAGGGCCACTGTTCTGGCAGTGCAGTTATGGCATGGGAAGGCTTCTGGCCATCCGCTGAACCGATCCACTATAACAAGGAGATATTTGAACCCTTGGGTCCGGGGAAACTCAGTAAAGTCTATTTGCCACACTTGTCCAGGGCCCGGAGTGGGTTCTAGGGCAGCTGGTGGCACAGGATGTCCCAGTCGGGGGTTATTCTTTTGGCAGACTAAGCAGTCCGCTTGTACCTGGGCAGCCAGGGGTCGGAGTCCGGAAGTGATAAAGTATTTTCCCATTAGTTGGATAAGTGCTTTCCTGCCAGCATGAGTGGTTTGATGTAGTTTCTGCAGCACTGGCCGGATTAGGCCCTTTGGTAAGAGGACCTTCCCTTCTGGGGAATGGAGCCATCCCTCCTTTTCCCGGAGACCGAGTTTGTCAGTTAGCTGTCTCTCCTCCCCAGAGTATTGAGGGGTTGGAAGCTCCCCTACTGATGGGATAAGGGCATGCATATGGGCGTTCTTAGTCTGAGGGGATGGCAGGGTGGCAGCATGCTTAGCCTCTCTATCTGCCCGGGCATTACCTCTGGCCACATCTTGATCCTCCCTTTGATGGGCTTTACAGTGTATCACCGCCACTTCCGAGGGAAGTTGTATGGCTTCTAGGAGCCGGATGATTTGGGGCCCATACTTGACTGGGGAGCCTTGGGCTGTCAGCATTCCCCTTTGCTTCCATAGGCCAGCATGAGCATGCAGCACACCAAAAGCATACTTTGAATCAGTAAAAAGGTTGACCTGCTTTCCTTTTGACAGTTCAAGTGCACGGGTCAGGGCTATTAGTTTGGCAAGCTGGGCAGAGGTCCCAGCAGGCAAACCTTCAGCTTCCACAGTGTCATGGAGGGTCACAACAGCATAACCCGCCCTCCTTTGCCCATTCATTACAGTACTGCTACCATCAGTGTACCACTCATAATCTGCAATTAGGAAGGGTACATCCTTTAAATCCGGACGGCTGGAGTACTGGACATCTATGATCTCTAAACAGTCATGTTTCTGTTCCTCTGTTTCTGGCAAGAGAGTGGCTGGGTTAAGGGAAGGGCAAGGCTGTAAGGTGACTTCAGAGTTCTCTAACAGCTTAGTCTGATACCGAGCAATCCGAGCCTGGGTGAGCCAAAGCCCTCCCTTTGCATCCAATACGGCTCGGACCATATGGGGAGTATAGATTTGCATAACCCCTCCCAATGTTAGCTTCTCGGCTTCCTTAAGCACTAGGGCAGTAGCTGTGACCGCCCGTAAACATGCCGGCCAACCCTTTGCAACCTGATCCAGTTGCTTAGAAAAATAAGCCACAGGACATCTCCATGCTCCTAACAGCTGTGTGAGCACTCCTAGGGCCACCCCCCTTCGTTCATGTACATACAACTGAAACGGCTTAGAGAGATCCGGCAGGCCCAGAGCCGGGGCTTCCATCAATTTTCTTTTCAGGATTTTAAATGCCCTGTCAGCCTCTGGGGTCCAATAGAAGGGGTCATGATCTGCTCCTTTTACACAGTCGTACAGGGGTTTAGCCCACAGTCCAAACTCTGGGATCCATATCCTGCAAAAGCCTGCCATACCCAGAAATGCCCTGAGCCGCTTACGGTCACTTGGGGTAGGAACTTGACAGATAGCTTTCAAGCAAAAAAAAGGAAGCTGACGCTCCCCTTGTCGTATGTGAAACCCGAGGTACCGTACCTCTGGGAGGGCAATTTGAGCCTTACTCCGTGCTACCCGATATCCCCGGAGTCCAATAAAATTCAGGAGGCTCATGGTGGCTTTAAGGCAGGGGGTTTGGCCCACAGTGGCAATTAACAAATCATATACATACTGCAGAAGGAGGGCCTCCTCATTATCCCACTCCTCTAGGTCCCTGGCCAGAGCCTGGCCAAAGAGGGTGGGGGAGTTTTTAAATCCCTGAGCCAACACTGTCCAGCAAAGTTGCTTTTTAACCCTTTTTCGGTCCTCCCACTCGAAGGAGAAGATCTCCTGTGACGGGGTGGCAACTGGGATGGTAAAGAAAGCATCTTTCAGATCAAGGACTGAAAAATGGGTATACTGTCCCCCTATAGAAGCCAATAAGGTGTATGGGTTAGGGACAAGAGGGTGCAGAGTCTTAACCCGTTCATTGACTGCCCTTAGGTCCTGTACCAGCCGATACGTGCCATCAGGCTTCTGTACGGGTAGAATGGGAGTGTTCCA
The DNA here is from genome assembly GCF_965152275.1 of Natator depressus. Classification (NCBI taxonomy): domain Eukaryota; kingdom Metazoa; phylum Chordata; order Testudines; family Cheloniidae; genus Natator; species Natator depressus. The sequence continues at coordinate 52,176,332 of NC_134237.1, forward strand.
GGCTGACTGACATTCTCGGAGAATACCATACATTAGGAATCGATCTATAGTTTCCTGTAAACCTTCTCTGGCTTCCCTCTTGTTGGATACTGTTTTACTTGCACTGGGCCTTTCCCTGGTATGAGCTGAATAGTAATGGGGGTCTGGTGGGTGGCCTTTCCTGGAATCCCTGATGCCCACACGAGGGGGTACACCTGGTCTTCCCACGGGCTCCATTCTGGGGCTTGCATGGCTGAGGGCTCAACTGCAAGGGTCATGATCCATGCATTCTCAGAGGGTAAGGTAAGGGTTATTTCGTCCTCAGTAAAATGCAGGGTGGCACCGAGGTGACAAAGTAGATCCCGTCCCAGCAGAGGCATTGGACACTCAGGGAGGGATACCAGCTTGGGGGATATAGTCCTGTTTCCCAAAGCGCATTCCGCTGGGGCATACACTGGGCACTTGGTGTCCCTTACTGTGGCTCCCACCACAGTAAGGGAATCTGCTACTGCCAACTGAAGAGGCTGATTTACGGCAGTTCGTGCTGCTTCAGAGTTCACTAAAAAATTTATTTCTGAGCTTCCCACCCGCATCTTTACTCGGGGTTCCGGGGGTAGGGTGGTCCATCTCCCGTGACACCCTTATTCCTGCTCCGCCATCGCCATCATAGGGGCACCCCCCTTTTCTTTCCTCTTTGGGCACTCATTTTTCCAGTCTCTCCTGTCAACACAGGGCACACTGGTTGCGACCCAGTCGTCTCTCCTGCGGGCCCGGACGGTCGCGTCCACGGCCCCTTCCTCCCCGGCCACTTCTCTTAGTGCCGGCCTGTACCGCTGTTACCATCACTCTCACTTGCTTTTTCTCCTTCTCTGTCTCTTTCAGACTATAAGCTCGGTTTACAGTCTCTAAGATTTGTGCCATGGCCATGCCCATTAAATCCTCCTTTTTTTGTAACTTTCTCTTAATATTAGGGGCTGCTCTGCTCGTAAAAATTCCCTTAATAATTGACTCAGTTGCCTGATCATCGGGGTCTGCATTAGTGTTCTGTAGAATGGTGTCCCGAATACGCTGTAGAAAGGCCCCTGGGCTTTCTTTTAAATCCTGCATTACTTCATATGGCTTTGCCCAATTATTATGTCGGACAGCTGAGTGACGGAGTCCATGCAAAAGCAACTCCTTATAGGAGGTAAGGCGGGTCATATCCCTTTCATCATTTGGATCCCACCTGGGGTCTGCTCGGGGGACTTACAAGGTGTGGGTGTAGGGGCTGAAGGGGACACCGGCTCTGCCATTACAGTGGGGGTGGGGGTCTGGGGACTAACATTAGCTGCTACCGAACCAGTCGGAGTCAGATTACAGTGCTGTAAAATATCTGGTCTAGTACATAAAGTCAGAAACAAATGCACATACATATGTTCATTCCATTTACCCATTTACTGACAAAACAAAACTAATTGGAGGATCGTGTTGTAATTAATTGACCCTCCTGGTGGCCACCACTCCTGGTCCTCTAGTTGATATTGAGGCCAGTCAACTGTACAGAATTGTTTTAATTGGCTCTTAGTCATCGGATCCACACCAAATACCTTCCAGTTTGCTAGAATGCACTCTAGGGGCGTACACCGTGCCCTAACCCCTGAGCTCTGTTCCTGTCCCATACCTACAGGGTAACTCTGGGCGTCCCCAGGTTCCAACAGAGCATACAATCCGGATTTCAAAAGGTTCCTACCTTATCCAAGGGACCGGTTCTTCACCTTGGCCTGCAGCTGCTCCTCCCCCATGTGTAAGGGACCGGTTCTTCACTGCCGTCCACAACTGCTTCTCCACTATATGAGTGCGTTGCACCGTTGTGCCCTCCGGGGTCGATCAAATCGCGTCTCCTCCGAGGCCCCGGTGAACTCACCGGTGCGCACTGGGCGTCGGTTCTCGCCGCAATCCTTGACCTCCAGGAGGGGTCCGGGCAAGGCTAAATTGCAGCCTCTGGCCCACCCAGGGACGCCAAAAGCTGTTGCCGGCACCCAGTGCCGAGAGGCTGAACAACAGCTTGAGTTGGTTCGTTACCCGGTGTGCTACACCCAATAATCACATCGGGGTGGAGAAGCAGAAAAGTTTATTTGAAGCTTCAAATAGGTACAGGGAGATTTGAATCTCAAATCCTGTACACAGAGCAGGAAGTTACACAGGCTTTTATACATCCTTTTTCCCAGCATACTTATCCAATAGCAAGCTGCCCCAAGTATCCATATAGCCAGCCAATCCAGTTCCCAGCTAGTTCCCTGATTCTCTGTATCATTTGTTAAACTATACATAAAGCTGCTTTATTCAGCATTGTTCTTCCATATCTCCCCTGTTTGGCCTTGCTTAGTTTCAGGCAGTCTGACTCTGCAGCATATTGTTGCAGATTCTCAGCATAACTGCTGTGTGTGCCTCCAGGCGGGGGGGGAGGGGGGCAAGGACACTTGGGCCTAGTACGCAGAGCTGCTGTGAATGCCTCCAGGCGGGAGGGGGGGCCAAGGACACCTGGGCCTAGTGCGAGGGGGCTTCATCGACACTTGTGGTCTTCCATCCCCTCGAGTTACCTAGTGGCCATGCCCCAGTGTCCCCAACACATCCTTGCAGGCTGACCAAACCAGACTTGGATTGAGTTAGCCAACATATAACTGTAATGAATGAGTTTAAAAGCAGATTAGGGAAACTCAGTTTCTAGGCCTTTGCGGACTGGGGCCTAGATACCGAATTCCCAGAGCTCCCAAGGCTCTTTTCTTATTCCATACCAGGGTGTTTCTAAGGGAGATGGAGAACCTAATGTTTAGAACAGTTTTGACTGGCTGCCACCCTGAGCACTCTCTGGAGAGAACCCAAAGTTCTTTTTCTTTAGCCAGTGGGGTCCTGTTCTGCAAGGTGCTGAGGGCACAAGCAGCTTGCAGAATCTGCCAAAGCTTCTATTTTCATTTAAAAACCCTAGAATGGTGGGAAGGTAAACTGAAAGCTTTGCCTCCTCACCAGCTGCACCAGCCACATTCCCTGATCAGAGAGTCACTGCTACCTAAAACGGGCTTCTGTGTATGGATATTTTGGGAAAACAGATGGCAGAGAAATCAGATTTTTTGTAGGTCTGTGCAGTTTTCTGTGTATGTGTCCTCTAGTCACTTGAATGATTACAATACCCCGAAAGTCAGATTCTTGCCCCTGCTCCATACCCTTTGCACCTCACTGGAGGCATAAAAGGGATGGGATCCAGCCCAATCTCCCCTACTGAGGATTCCCTGGGCACACAGGAGGTTCCAAGAGGGAAAAGCTAGTTCCCATGCCACCCTCCTTCACAGACCTTAGGACAGGGGGATGGGACTGGGAGGAGGCATGGTTGGAGAATGCTGGACTCCAGCTATGCCCAAGGGGTAGACAGTCTCATGAAGGCTGTTGCCAGCTGGCACAGATTACAGCAGGTTACTCTAACCTACAGTTCTATTCTCAATATCTTCATAAGAGGATTTGGATAATAGCATGGAGAGTATACTTATAAAAGTTTGCAGACAGACAATACCAAACTGGGAGGGGTTGCAAGTGTTTTGGGGTGGGATTAGAATTCAAAATGATCTTGACATATTCAAATAATAGGATGAAATTCAATAAGGACACATGCAAAGTACTCCACTTAGGAAGGAACAATCAATTTGCACAAATACAAAAATAGGAAAGGACTGCCTAGGAAGGAGTACTGCACAAAAGAATCTGGGGGTATAGTGGATCAGAAATTAAATGAGAGTCAACAATGTAATATTGTTGCCAACAAACATGCAACCATCATTCTGTGATGAGGTGTTCACCCCACACGAGGCCTGAATAGGTAGACAGGGTCAATTTACCCTGTGACGTGTTGAACCTAGAGGAGAGTCCAGGCTGATAAGCTTTAACTGCTGATACAGCTCAGCTGGCTCATAGCATGCAAGAAACAACACTACAGTCACTCCCCTTTCTGGATATGGGATGAGGAGGAGTCCTGGGGGAAATAAATCCTGGGACCTGCCTGGGAATATAGATTCCTGCAGGAACCTGACAGAGGGTTAAGTAGCCACAGGGAACAGACAAGGTTCCAGTGATAACCCAGGAGCAAGTCAAAAGACAGAGAAAGGAAGGAAAGGGCCCAAGGAAACAGCAGTAGGTTCTGGGAATGCTTAGGTCAAGGGTACCAATCATAGGGTCCCTAGACTAGAACCCGGGCCCATTCACTATTCCAGGCTCCCCTACCAGCCACTGGGGAAGTGGATTGGAAGACTACTGGAGACCGTTTATCCAGTGGGACTCTAGTACCCTGGAAGGGGGAAAACCCTAGTGATGTGGCAGGAAGGCCAAGCCGCAAAGAGGGATCATGGTGAATTATGGGGAGAATGACAGACCTTTGGCAGGGAGCTCCATACAGGAAGAATGCTGCCATGGCATGCCCTTATGGGGAGTGAAACCCCTGTTACAGATGTATTAGCAGGAGGGTTGTGAGCAAAACAAGAATTCTTCCACTTTACTCAGGACTGATAAGGCCTCAGCTGGAAAACTGTGTCCAGTTCCAGGCACCACACTTTGGGAAAGCTCTTGACAAATTGGAGAAAGTCCAGAGGACAGCAATAAAAGTGATTAAAGGTCTAGAAACCATAACCTATGAGGAAAGTATGAAAAAAAATGGATTTGTTTTGTTTGGAGAAGAGAAGACTGTGGAGAGACATAAGTATTCAAGTACGTAAAAGGTTGTTATAAAGAGGGTGAAAAATTGTTCTCCTTATCCACTGAGGACAGGACAAGTAGTAATGGGCTTAAATGGCAACACGGGAGATTTAGGTTAGACATTAGTGGAAAACTTTAACTGTAAGGGTAGTTAAGCACAGGAACAAGTCACCTTAGGAGGTTGTGGAATCTCTATCACTGGATGCTTTTAATAAACAGGTTAGACAAGTGCCTGTCAGGGATTGTCTAGATAATACTTAATCCTGCCTCAGGTCACTAAATGACCTATTGAGGTCGCTTCCACCCCTACATGTCTGTGATTGGAACTTGACAAAGAATCAGAAATTACCTGATTACGAACAGAGCTCTATTACGAACAGAGCTCTATTGCAGGAGCAAATCTGAGTAGATTGTGTAGCTCTATTACAAAAAAAAATTGAAATATGTATTTCATACCATAATTAAGCATTGCACATCTTTTAGTTCACATGGAACAGTTTAGGCTTCTCATGACGACTTCAAAACAAAACAAAACATCAGAATTCCCCAACTGAGCCCCTCATGTTTGCATGCCCTCCAAAAATATCACCCCCCCAAGTTTTGGGGAATCACGTTTTCATACTCAAACTCAGATTTGCATACAGATTGGCAGTTTGTGTGCACAAAAGTGAGACTTTTGTGGGCATAACAATATTTTAATTCCAAAGAGTTGATCATACAGTTTGGACTCCTAAATGTAGAGGCCACTTTGAAAAACAAGTCTCACTAAAGAAGAGCTTTCAGTACAGCTAAAATGTTCACTGAAATGGGTAGATTGGTCTGATTTATTTTTTTAATGTATGTGTTTCAAGGAGTAAAACAGAAATCACTGTTTAAAATGCAAGAATGGGGATGCAGCCAATACTCTGCACTCTCCTTATGGCTTCATTGTTCATTGTCTTTGGGAACCAGGCCTTGTTACTGGATTCCACTCGTGGCTCTGAGGGAATGAAATGCAGTTCTTCTTGAGACAAGAGAGGAGGTTGAACTGCAATCTGTTGGATTTTGTTCAGTCATTTTTACTTCCTTTAAAAGAATGAATTGGGAGTGGGGAGGGGTGGAAAATGAGGGAGAAGCCCTGGACAGTGAGGCAAATAGCTGTACAAGAATAAAAGGACAACAGTTTTGAGTAACTGAAGATCCCCCTGCTGCCCATTCAAAGTACTGCCCATTCAAAATTGAAGTAGCTAAAATAAAGATGTTGATGCATTTATAATTTGTTTACATAATAGTCACTGTAAACAAAATAAACCTGTTTTCTGAAGACATGCTAATCCTTTAAAATGATAATCAAATTTTGATTCCAGCACAGAAATACAGAAGAGAGCACTACCTATGCTGTCTCATTATGCTTATAAATGTCTATCCCTCTGGTTATAAAACAAACAAACAAACAAACAAACAAAGAAAATCCAACCAGTTTTCTTTCTGACTATTCCAATTAGAGGCAGTTTACAAAAAACAATAACCAACCAAACCAAAATAAAACAAGACAACCCCCTCCGGTTATCTGCTTCATCAGCTGGACGTTCCGGGTGTCAAAAATAGAGCTGGGCAAATTTTTTTGGACAAATGGCTTAGTCACCAAAAAAATGCAGGTTCAGTCAGCCTGAAACTATTTGAGTTTGACACAAATTTGCCAAATACTCTACTTTTGGTCAGAAAAAAATATTCAAGCTAGATTAACAAAATGGGTGGAGGAGGAAGAGGTGATGATGGTGCCCCCTTATTAGTTTTAGTCCTGTGGTTAGGCCACTCAAACTAGGGTCTTCCACATCACACATAAGTGTCTGCTGTAATGAATAGTTATTTAATAAACAAAATGGTTGAGGTCCTACAACATTTTGTTCAAACCAAAACAGATGTTTTGGTTTGCTGAATTTTCTGATTCAGTTTGAACTGAACAGAATTTTTTTCCTTGTGTTTCAGAATTTCTAGGGACCAAACAAACAAAAAAACAACAAAAAACAGTTATTTGCCCAGTTTTAGTCATGAATCTCTGTATCTCTTGCTTTGTGCGGTACTAATAGGTGCTTCAGGACAAGATCAACAAAAGTAAAGTTCTGAGGAAGAATTGCTTACAGCTGATCAGCTTCTGGTAAACTGATTGGCATATTTTAGTCAGTCAGTCAGTCAGTCACCCATTTGCTTTTCTAGGGAGCTCCTTAGCTCTTGGGTTAATAAACAAAAATTGGGGGGTCCAGGGGTGTATGGTATTATCAAACCTTGTCATAGGGACGTGTGAAATCTGCTCCCGAGACTGAAATCTGGCCTAATATTATACATGTATGAAATGACATGTTAAATCACTTCAGCAGCATGGACCAGATGAAAATTACTGTCACTTTTTAATGATACGATAGTTGCTATCTCTTATGGTATGCCTTTGTAGGACTAATTCTTTGGAGACTCTGATTCACCAGTGCAATACTTTAAATTTATACTCGTACAACTCCATTAATTTCAAGTAGTTATTAGTTTCAATGGAGTTGCCCACTGAAGTAAATGGAGTAAAACTGGAGCAATGCATTGTTTAATCGGTTCCCCACAACATACCAAATTAGGTCTTCAGCTGGTATATCAGCAAATTAATGCATACATTTTTTGAGGGTACAAGTCAGCCTCCAGAGTTTGAAAATTTGGCTCATTTTTACTGCACGTTCATCTAAGTGTTAAGTGAGCAGGCAATCTGGGAACTGTCAGAATTCTAAGGCGAGACAAGGCGGGTGAGGTAAGATCTTTTACTGGACCAACTTCTGTTGGTGAGAGAGAGAAGCTTTTGAGACACACTGAGCTCTTCTTTAGGCCTGAAGAAGAGCTCACCCACCCTCATATTACGTCACTTGCATATGCTTGGGCTACAGCAACACTGCATACAGAATACTAAGGCCTAAGTTGTGGTTCCCCCCACCCCTCTTCCCTTTATACCCTTCCCCCCCCTTTTGTTATCTGAGGTTCTGAAAGCTGTCATTTGGTAATACAATAGTGGCTGCTTAACCAATCACATCTTAATGTTCAAAATTATTTACAAGGGGCCTCTGGATGGTTTGCTGTTGAGAGGAAAACTGATAGAAGATGAAAGAATATTGCCACACCAAGACAACATGCTAAATTATTTGATTGCTGAGAGGAACAGGCCTCTCCTGGCATACATATGTACTTTTAGTTATCTGCTACACCTTTGTTGCCCTCCATGAGAAATGTTTGCCTTGTCTGGAAGCCATTCATTATTATTTGTATTAGATCCATTTTATAAATGGAATAACCATGACCCTAAGACCACTGAAGAATATTTACTTTTCTACTCTCTGACCAGAAATATTTTACTTCTCACATCATATTCAAATGGTAAGCATTGGAAAATACAACTATGTGATTTTTCACAATGCGTTAAAGTTTAAGCCTTGTAACAATACAGGCCAGGTACCAATATGCTGGTGTGTTCCTACATGCTCTGGTGCAGTATAGGCTTTCTAATCCTGTTCTTTCCACAAGAGGGGCTTTCCCCCCATAGCCACTTTATGCCATGTAGCTGGTTGCGTCTCCTCGTCTTAACGACTGTTAGGGCCTAACAGAAACTTAAACATCACTATAAAACCAAAATAGTCACTTCAGTTATCTGAAGAACATATTACACTGCAATGCAACTTTGAGACTTGGAAAGTTGAGTCAACAGAATGTGCATCACTGAATTCTGGCATGAGACCTTATAATGTTTTGGTTAAAAGTACCTTTTAAATTAAGAAAAGCTTGTCTCTTTGTTCTATTACCATCAATGCCAATTTGGTTTAATGACTCTAAATAGGATACACAGCAGTGATAGCCACTTATAACATATAGAATTCAAACTGGACTTGGGCATGGTGGCGGGGCATACTGGCACCTCTCCTAAGCAGTGTTCCAGAATCTCAGCTTCCATTAAACAAAGAAAGCCCTAGCCCACAGTTGCAAAGAAAAGATTTGAAATGTAAACTGAAGCCTTGTCTATATAGTGGGGTAATGCACTCTACCATGGTATCTGAAACAGTACCACATTACTATGGAACCTTCAGTGCACATTAACGGAGTCTACACAGACCAATTAATGTGCAACATACTAGTGTGCTTTATAAGTCACACCTCTGTAGAGCACATTATCTTACTGTGTAGACAAACAGAATGATAAGTCTGAAACTGCAGAAAGCCTATAACAGTGCCTCAGAAGGATAAACAGCCCATTCGTCTCAATGGGGTGCTAACTCAGATGCCAATGATGATATTTAAATGTCAAAATAGTTAAGTATTTCACTATTTATCAAAGCCTGGAAGAAAGGAGAAAAAGAACTTCACAATCTGGGAGATTCCCTCAATCCAGCGGGACTTAAGCCCAAGGAACCCTGTAGGGCATCTAAGTCAGATTGAGGGGAAGCTGAGGCCAGCAGAGTCAATGGTGTAGTCATATCTCACTCAGGGTATGTCTACTCTGCACAGCTAATGTAGGCTCATCTCTGGATTTTAGGTCAATCCCACTTTGCCTTCTACACAGAAAAACCTGTGACCTAGGTTTTGAGGTGCTTTAAACCAGGGCTAGCTCAGGCTTAGAATCTAGGTTCTGCTTTAAATGTGAGACTGGAACCCACCCACTTTGCACTGAGGTCACTAGGCAAAAATATCACTTAGATGCTGATTGTTCTCTAATGCTCGTCCCACAATTCCTCTCCTCCCACCCACACAGGGCAGACAAGTTCACCTATAATTGCCTAGAACATCTCAGACAAAGAGCCATGGGATATGTGCCCTCTACTCCCCATCCCCCCAAACACACAGGAGAGTGCAGAAACAGTGAGGACTCAGTAATAAGGCTATGGGTTTGTAGTGTGGATGTTCACACCCAGGATAGGTTAACCTGGGTGCTCAGACCCAGGTGCAAATCACCTGGGCTAAACAGTGCAGTGCAGACAGCCTGAGAGCGCACTAACTCAAGATACCCGGTGGAGCACGAGTGATCATATTTTGAACAGCTACATCATCTATTCATTTTGATGACTCAAGCGCATGTATGGACCTTGGAGAAATACCATAAAATCTCCTCTGTCCCCCGAATTCAAACTCTGGTAACACCACTCTTATTGTTACTTTAAATGTAAAGCAACACACACATTCAAACTGCAATGAAGTCTGTTTACATAGCAGCATGACATAAGTGCCAAATGTGAAAAGCAATGACAGGGGCATGGTTTAAACAAAATAGTTAGATCAATCCAGCTACACTGCTCAGGGGCATAGAAAAAAAAAATCCACATCCCTGAGCAACATAGACAAGCCAACAAAACCCCCGGTGTAGACGGCACTATGTAGATGGAAGAATTCTTCTATTGATCTAGCTACCACCTACATCGACAGGAGAGCCCCTCCTGTCAGCATGGATAGTGACTGCACTGAAGCACTGCCCAGAAAACACAGTTTCTTAGCAGTGAGGATAGGAACTAACAGTGAAGATCTTTTCAGAACAAATGTAGATAGCAGGAAGATTAGTAACCAGGTCACTGAACATTTTATTATTTGACAAATCGGCTGCAATCGTGCTCTGTATGCACAATCTGTGGCTATTGATTAATGGTCTCTTATCCAGATTGGATCTCTCAATCTCTTGCTCCCCGGAGCCTCAGCCGGTATCATATTTAGGCGTCAAGTCATTCGGAATGCAGCAGCACATATTCTAGAGACATGAAGGTCACAACATACTACACCAATTTTGCAAACCTTTCACTAGCTCCACATTAACTTTTGTATTGATTTAAATTTTTGTAAAACCATTAAGGCCCTTAAAAGAGGAGCTCTCATATACTTTACCAGTGCAGTAGCCCTTTCTTGCATTTCCCATCAGCTTGGAATTTAGTTTCATCCTCCTCTAGATATTTAGTTTGTCCCTCCAGTTATGTGTCTGGGATGCCCAGTAAATTTCACATTACTCAGTGCATAATTTCTGAAGTTATATATTGTAATGCACAGATTTGTTTGAGAGGGGTGCTAAGTTCATCATCATCATAGTTGGCAAACAGTTGTTTGACAGACTCTCCTCTCTACACAAGACTTCTTTGGCTGAGCCATATATGGCTGCAAGTTGGTTGAAGCCCCTGTTCCAGCGCCAGCCTTCCTGAATTGAAGGCCACCTCCAGCCCATCCTCTCAGAGATGCTTGCACTCCTGCCTACAACTTTCTAGAGCCATCCCTCAAATTCAAACTTCCCACTGAGTAATTCCTGGGGTTTCCCTTGTTATACTTCATGTCCTCTTTGGGGTGTTGAGTGTTCCTAGGAACACTCTACTGTGTTGCCTCAGTGAAGCTACCACAGAGAAATCTCTTATGTCCATCTTTTGGAGGGTTTCTAATCCTTGTCTAGTTTGAAATCCAGCCTCACAAACTAAACTCTCCTCTTCTAAAAGGCAAGTTGCCATACTCATTGCTTGAGAGTTCCTTTCACAATTTTCCACCTAGCTGTTGACTTAATGGTGCATCTTTGAGGCTGGGAACAAGAAATAATCCCAGTTAATTTTGGGCCATACAGAAGTCATACAGTATTATTCCTGAACAGCACAATTGTGCACAATTTTACATGCCAAGTCAGATGTTGCAGGATAACCACCCTGGAAGCATTAATTCCAGTGGCATCGGAGGGACGCAACTATATTATTGATAGCATAGCCTACGATTTAGCTCGTGGCACTAGGAGTCTGCAAAGCTGCTGTGACAGATATGGCAATTTCCTGTAATATCCTGGACAAACCTTATCAAATTAAGGGGACATATTTTAGGAGTTCATTGTATTAAAAATGAAATTATGCATTATTGTGGGATTGTATGTAACCTCTCCAGGTGTAAGAGGGGGCCAATGTAAACATTGGGAAGTGTCACAAGCTATTTTAAACAATGTGCTAGACAAAATTAAGAAGGGTTCCTGGGAAATACCTGGGGGAAGTGAATGCAGATTACCACCTCTCCTTGTGCAGAGGCACAAACTTTTGAGGCTTCATTCTGAAGAGGGGGCATCATTATCTGGCTGACTACCTGTTCATGGTCTCTGCAGATCAACAACCCAGACTGTCTAAAGGAGTGACTCACAGATTCATGGGCATGCTTGTTCTGAGCTAACAGCTGCTGTCAACTTGTAACTACAGGAAAAACCCCATGGTGGAGTTTGAACAACTGTTCACTGACCAGAGCCCTGGTTGGAGCTGGGGTGATCTCCAGTAAGTTTATTAGTATGCATGTATGTTTTCTCTATAATGCTTTCATTTTAACAATAAATATGCCTGCTTAGAAAGAGCTATGTGGTAATTTCTACTTGTGGTCAGTTACACTGTTTATAGACTGAGAAAAAGGCAAAGCAGGCCTGCTTAAGCAGCCTGACTTGTTGGGGAACTTACTGTAGGCAGGGAACTGTGCAGCCTGGAAAAACCCTGGTCAGGAGGGAGAGGGACTTGAGTCTCCACCCTAGACAGGTGACTACTGTGGCGCCAGAAGCCTGAGGGGGAACCCTGTGGTGGACTACAGAGGAGGAATACAGGTACAGTTTACCTGAAATATCTACCTCTGACACATTCTGTGACTTGCGCAAGTTACTTAGCCTCTGTGCCTCCGTTTCCCCTATCTGTAACATGGAGATAGTAATACCTGCCTCACACAGGTGGTGTGAGGCTTTATTAATTTGTTCACAAAGTCCATAAAATCCTCCAATGGAAGGAGTCAGAAGTGTTAGTGATGATTAATATTACTTCATGATGGATAGGAAGCTACTACTATTGTCTTTAACATAACCTCTTTTAAAAACCAGAGTTACTACCCATTATCATTCAAGGTTTTTTTGCAATGAATTACTCAATTAATGTCATAAATGTGTAGTGCTGTTTGGAATCATGAAACTTCATTACTAATCAGCCTGTGACTTTAGCTAAGCAGACACTTCCCTTGCTATTTTTAGAGAATGACTCAGACACACAGTTACAGTATAGGAGAAATCTCTGCAGGCTGATAACAAAGCCTCATGCAAAGCTGTACTAAAGCCCCACAGAAGCCTGGTGCAAGTAGGTAAAGCTTATCAAGCCAGGAAAAGAAAGATCAGAGACTTTATTCGTCTGCTTTCTATATTTTCTTTACAGAAAGATATAAATGTGGGAAAATACAAGCTATTTTTGCCACATGAGAGTACCAGTAATTGGGAGGAAGAAGAATTAGTTTCTGTTGAGCCTTTTTAGAATCAATTACTGAGCTGGCCAAAAAATTTTTTGTGAATTTTCCACAAAATGTGTCCCTTTTTAAAAATCAAAATTTTGATTTTTTTGTTTTAAATCAGCTCCATAGACCATTGAAAAACCAAGATGTTTTATGGCTGTTAAACACCATCCCTTTTTTTAATCACAATCTAAAATGTCATTGAATAATTTCAAAGAATTTAGTAGTTAATTTTTTAATCTGCTTTAACCAGTTCATACGCCATACCCTTTCCTGCACTGCTCCTGCTGAACACATCCCCAAAACTGACTGCATCACCTTGCCTTCCAGTGAACAAGAAGCCCATGTCATGCCTCTACATAGGTTACCTATGAAAAGTGAATCACTCTGCTGATGAACATCTGTCTCAGCTGAACAGCCTCAAAGAAGAGCTGGTGTTCAGTTGGGCGGAGGCAAATAGCATCATTTTATCTCCTTCCTCCCTGGCGTAGATTATTTTGCTCTCAGGTGCCTCTGATGCCATGCATTCTTATAGATATTGATACCCATGTGGTCTGTAATACAATCTAATCTTTGAACAACTGCCATAGAACAACCCAGTCTTGTGAGATGTTGGGTTTCTCCTACAAAGGTGCTGAGCACCCAGAACTCCCATCAACCACAATAAGAGTTGAAGGTGCTCAAGGCCTTTCAAGAATCAAGTCCCAAGTTCCTATGATTACTTTTTTAAAAAACCCCTATTTACGTGTTCTTTTAATAGTATGTAATGGCAAAAATCTATCTGGTCCTTTGTGTGTGGCAGGAGCATGCTGGCGTCGAGGAGGAACCTTGTGTGGCAGAATTGTCATTTGCATTATTCTGCACTATGGGCTGCCCACCTAAACCCCTTATTGCCTGGCTCCCATACCCTAAGGCAAGTGTCTTACCAGCCCGTGAGTAGGCATCCTAGCAGATGGCCCGGAGTGTAGACATCCAAGATACTATGTATGTTCATCAAGAGTTGTTTGTAAGGCCATAACTCCCAGCCTCTGAAGAGCCAACTACTGTGTATCTGAACTGCCAGTAGTTTTGGGGACGCACTATCTGGCAATCTGGCCATTGCAATCTGAGCAAAAAAAAGCTCTTATAATTGCAAAGGTAGTTTGGGGTCAGCATGAATCAGGGCATTACATATGGGAAGCAGGATGAGAAATCATATTAAAATTCAGACCACCACCACCCTTTTTAGTTCTCTTTGGGAGACCCTTGTGGAACTGCCCAAAACCAACCTTCCCAAGGGGGCTGTTTCTGATTTGAAAACATCATGCCCTAGAAGACTGTGTGCCAAATATCTGGGTGCATAAAGGGCTCTAGTGGAGACATTAGGTACATGAGCTACTAACATGACTGGAAAGTGGAGTTATCCACATCTAGATGCAAGTCTACAGTTCTTCTAAATTTGGAGCAATTTAAGAATGTATAGGGAACAAAGGTTAGGGTTACAGATTAGCTGTGCTTCCACCTACCAGTGATTTTCAAGAGAAATTAGAAGTAATTTTGAATCATGAAGGAGCTGCATCTGCAAGGTGCTGGTCATCCTCTACTCCTTCAGAAGCCAATGGGATTTGAGGGTGTTGAGCACCGCACAGGACTGAGACCTGAATTTATACATGGGGCATGTGTGAGAGGAAAATTCTTGGCTATGAATTCGAATGATCGGGGAAAGGTAATTTTAAATTTAGTTGCCATTTCTGCTGTTAAGGAATTGTTTAATATTTCTAACATTAGAATAATAGGTCACTGACAGTCCCGTAGCTTTTTAGTGATGCAAATATTGCTTGGCAAATAATATTAAGGATCCACAGTTCCATGTTGGTATCAAAAGCACTTCCCCAGGAAAGTATAAACTAAGTATGTTTATTATGATTGGATTTATTGCTGCTTGGTAAGTTTTAACATCATCTGTTAAATTCATTCAGACTTCCTTTACATTATATAGGTTGGCATGGCTATGACATTCATAACAATTCTCAGGCCTGTACTGTAGTTAAGCAACTGAAATCCAGCACATTCAAGAGACGCAGGATATGTGTGTGTTTTACTGTAGCTGCTCTAATATTCTCACATTGCTGCCTCAGACTGTGTGGGTTCAACACGTGGGAAAGGAAGGTGCAGAGGGAGCCTCTTCTGCGGCCTTCTCCCACTTGGGTGCCAGGCCTAAAGGAAATCAGAGCTGAACTCCGTGCTGGTCAGGGGCCTTGGCTAACACATCTTGTGGCCCAATGTATGTCCAGCCCAGCTCCCACTTGTGTGTCTGTGGGCAAGCACTGGGTGTAGCGCACACTGCTGCTTGTTAGATCACCAATAGGAGGTACGGTGGAATGTGTTGCCCACCATACAGGCAGAACGGCTCAGAGTGCTGCACAGGCACAAATGCTGAGGACACCTACTGCAGCTCTGCGCCAACCATAGCATTGCTCTGGCAACAAAGGCCAAACCGTAGCTCTGAGAGGGGTTTTTAATCCATGCTTTCAATGGTTAGAATAGAGGAATTCAAGCTAGATGGGGGATGCTGTAGTTTTAGGTACAATATACTTGCCTCATCCCCAAAGCTAAGAAATAGGTCCCAGAGTCTGCATAATGTGAGACCATAATGTGAGTGCTGATGGTCCTGACTGTAAAGAAGAAAAAAAAAAAGTGGTAGTAGCATATCCTAGTGACCCCACTTGTAAGCTGGTTGTGAAGATGAAGAACAAAACAAAACACACCAAACCTTTGCTGCTACAGCTCAACAGGGAATGGGTACTGGGCTGAAAGCATCCAGCCAACTGTTCTAAGGCCTCTGAGGCACTGACTGGGGAAAGAGGAGGTAGGGTGGACAGAGTCTGTCAATTAACATTAGAAGTGCAATTACAGAAGAGGAAACAAATTAAATCCAAGTTTGATGAGAGACAGACACTTCTGCTCTATCCGCTGGGATATTTTTCTCCATAGCAGGAAGCAAGAGAAAAATACCAGCTTTAGTGCTAATATTCTAAACTTATTTTAAAAATTCACTTTAAAATGTACAGGATTAGAAAAAGTTGAAAAGATAGCATCAAAATAATCTTCAGTGCCAGTTGATTAGTACAAAAACCATTCTAGAGTTTGTTTTTTCCCCCATCTCCGTTAAATAGTCTGAAGAAAAATATTGGGGGAAGGGATAGCTCAGTGGTTTGAGCATGGGCCTGCTAAACCCACGGTTGTGAGCTCAATCCTTGAGGGGGCCATTTGGGATCTGGGGCAAAAATTGGGGATTGGTCCTGCTTTGAGCAGGGGGTTGACTAGATGACCTCCTGAGGTCCCTTCCAACCCTGATATTCTATGATTAATTCCTAGTATTTTTCCATGTATGGATCTCAAAGCAGCTTTACAAAGGGGGTTTAGCATAATCACTTCTGTTTATAGACGGAAGAACTGAGGTATAGGAATTATACCAGCACAAAGCCTGTGAATGCGAGGTCTGAATCAGGTCCAATGATTCTGGTCTATAAATATGAAAATTCCCCTTCCCGTCCATAAAAAAAAACAAACAAACAAACAAAAAGCCAGAAAAAAGTTTTCTGCGATAAATCTGACTTTTAATATTAATAACTAAATAGAGTTAAATTACAGCAAAAGAGAGGTTTTTTTTTAGATCAAACAAGAGTTGATTATCGCTAGGAAAACGTCTGGCTTCACAATGAAAAGCCAAACAAAAGCAAATTGATGACGACTGCCCTGATGTACAGATGCAATTACATTTTTGTCCCACAAACTATTTACACTTAATATGCCACCGGTGTAGTCAGTCAGCAGATCCTGGAGCCACTGAAATGTATCTTTAAATTGCTCTGTTTTAACATCTGATATGTTTGGATGGCACAAGTCTGTTATACATTTTCTCTTGTTAGTGGAGCATAGATCTAATAATTTCATGAAGTGGTGAGATCATCTCCCTTCGAGATTAGCATCAATGCATGAGAGAAACTTGTTGGCTAGAAGGAGACTGCTTTGTTGTCTGGGAAGTCTACCTGCTAGCTAGTTAAGCAATAACTATGGCAATACACTAGGCAAATGTTTTTTTGGTCTCTGACCTCTGGAATGTCACTCTTCTGGTTCATATACCTTTAAGGGCTACCATCTCTTATATAAGAGAACATTATCTTGGATCTAATAAATTATCATGCTGCACTTGCTCATACAAGCACTGTACCCAGGATTTTATAAGATCCCTGGCACAATATTCCCACTTATCAGGGGAAAAAGGACCAAGGGGGTAGATATTAATTAATGTACGTTTTCATTGATCACAGTCTAAAGGCAGGTGGGTGAGACTGATATGAGAATAAACTTGCATGCCTCTCTCAAAACATGGGGGATTTTCTGTGCATAACTCCTGTTAATGCTAATAGGAATTACTCTTGCAAACCCTCTGCCCCACCCCTGCACTGGCAGCAAAATAGACCCTTTAGTCATAGTTCTAAGATTAACCCTTTCACTGCTGCAGGCTATGCAATGGTGGAATGTAGCACTTCAAAGCAGACATACCAAATTGTGTGCATTAAGTGCACTGGAGGAACATTTGATCCTAAATCAGGTAGACTACTCAGCAAGCAAACAGCTAATTAGCTCAGGGAAAATAGCATTTCACTTACCATTCCTGTCATTTGCCCTCCAAATAGCTACAAATGCACATATTTTTTTTTTTAATCCAAAAGCTCCTTTCATTGAATCATAGAATATCAGGGTTGGAAGGGACCTCAGGAGGTCATCTAGTCCAACCCCCTGTTCAAAGCAGGACCAATCCCCAATTAAATCATCCCAGCCAGAGCTTTGTCAAGCCCGACCTTAAAAACTTCTAAGGAAGGAGATTCTACCACCTCCCTAGGTAACGCATTCCAGTGCTTCACCACCCTCCTAGTGAAAAAGTTTTTCCTAATATCCAACCTAAACCTCCCCCACTGCAACTTGAGACCATTACTCCTTGTCCTGTCATACATGGAAGTGGGTCTGATGTGACTAAGAAGGGTGAGGGGCTCCTGCAGCTGCTTGGCTATGCAGCCCAGGCCAGCCCCTCTGGGCCAACACTGGCTGCACATTGTGGAGAAAACATACATCGGGGCGGACAATCCTGGCAGGGCTACACACTTTGCATTCTACCAGCAAGAGGGATAGGAGATGAGGGCAGGGCAAGCGCAAAGGTGAATGGCAGGGATGCTGCCTCACTTCTCCTGGGCATTTATTTCAGGCCTAGCAAGCATATGGGAAAAATAGCTGTTGTGGGGTTGCGTTACGTGTTGTCTCCTAAGCCAGCAGCGCCACTTCCATGGCGAGAGGGAAGAGAAAAAGCACTGCAGCACGAGGAGAGTCATGAGCAAGTTGAAGCAGTTTGCTGGTTAAACCCAGCAGATGACGAATGGCTCTAGCTCATGCCTGCATCCTTTCACGTTCACTATTTCTGATTGCTTGTTTCCTTAATGTGCTGTGGAGTCCCCTTCCCAAATTTCAATATAAAGAAGCTGCCATGTGTCAGTTCATGCAAGTGGATCACCAATGGCACATTGGGTGTTTCAGCAGCAGCTATCTAGAACTTCACAGAGTTGAACACAAATAGAAGAGTTGTTCCCTGGAACTAACAATAATGGTCCATGGCCTGAGAAGGAGCCACTCTCCCACCTCTTTGAGAAAATCCATGCCAAAGTTCTTCTGTGAAAATAAATTTTTAAAATAGAGAGTGCGCAAAGGGGGAATGTTACTAAGAGTATCTCACATATACACAGCCCCTTTCATCCAGTGACCCCAAATGCTTTAGAAGTTTAACCCCCATATCCCAGCCACATTCTCCCTCTCCAGAGTACTTCCTGTGCCTACTAGATGCAATAATCTGTATAATTTCATGTCTTAAACTACTGGATAGTATTGCTGTGGCTGTTAAGCAGCTGCCATATTTCACTGTAAAGGTGACGTGATTCCTATGTTAAAACTGTGCTTCTTAATTTGCATGTTACATCAGAGACTCAGAACTTGGCCTGGATTCATCAAGAGAGCAGGTAAGTGTCTTAAACCTGAGTGAAGCAGGGTCCTTTTTCAAGTGAGCTGGGTATGATTATTGGTATTGCATTGAAATCATACACAAGGGAGTTTCTCACAGTTTGGTCATGATGCCAGGTGAAATCCAACATACTCAACTGAGCTTCACTTTGAGATTTGCATTTGGAGTTGGAAAAACACCAATTCAAACTCATGTTAAAATACAATTCCATTCCACCTGGAAGAAAACAAAAGCCAATTCCTAATCAATTTTAGCTAAACCTAAATAAGCCACTTTTAAATCAGAATAAGAGGATCCACACAAGGGCTTGCCTGGTTTAAAATAATATCTGTAACTGGTGCTACTGTCTCATGCAGTCAAGGCCTATACAAGACCATCTTTCTAGTTTCCTCTCAGATACAGTTAACAGGCACTTTTCTCTTTACCCTCAGACAGTAGGAAACTCCGAAGAGTTTAGAAACTTACCCCATAACATTGCTTTTAAGCACTGCAGTGGTGATAGTGGGGGGCTGATGCTCTCAAAACTTCAATCAACCAGAGTTCTAGATGATGAGGACACCCAGAGTCACACCCCAAATAAGTAGCCTGTTTTCCACCCTCAATAGGACAAGTGCACCCAGCTGGTCTAATTCTAGTTCTAAAACAATGCAAAGACACACAGCTGCTAATTCATTATCTCCCCAACACAAACACTAAAGTGAATGTGAAAACAGTTAAAGTTACAGGCTTCCTGGCCATCCTCCCTGGATAACATGACTGTGGAAGCTTTTCAAATTAATACACAAATTGTTTACATCCGTCACATTAGAAAGGCAAGACTACTGATATTAAAATATGAGTTGTGTTCTTTTATTTGTAGAACAAGAAAAATTAATTAAGTTTTTTTAATATCGTGCTTTTATCCAACACACTTTACAATAGTTAGCTGATGGTACAAACAACATTTTGAAAGATCACTAAGTGGTCCGCTGAGACCCTCAGCAATTTTCAAGTGGTCCGCGAAAGAAAAAGTTTGAGAACCACCTAGAGGCCTTTGTATTGGCTGTTAAGATAGTATTAGGGTCCCCTTTGCGGTGTTGGAGTTTGACAGTGAGCCTGTGGCAAGGCATGTGTTGGAATGCAAAGCATAACCTGCAATTGTCAGTGTCAGCCACTAGGTGTCAGTTTATATTAAACACATTCATTTTGCAATGTACACATGCTGTGATGCTTATAGCAGGATAACTGTACTAAGAGTAACGTTGTTTCTTTCATATATATAAGACAAGAGTGTGAGATCCTTAATAAAAAGCATTACCTTTTACAGTGCATTGTATTTCTAATTTTACTTTTTTTCTAATAAAAATAGATTGGCGCCTCTGAGTTTTTTCTACACTACCGTGTCTACGTGTTTGTGGGGAGGAAGGGAAAGACTAGACACAGACACCCAGGTGAGTACTAGTTATAGCTGCTGGTACGCTGAGGGAAAACCTGCATTCTAGAGCATTATGTCAGCTTAGGAGTGGGGACTTACTGAGCTCTCGATGGTTTGGTGGAGTGGGTGGGGAATAGAAGAGATTTATACAGTTCCTGGCACATCTGACATGTTTGTATGTCAACATCAGGAGTGGGTTGGAAAGAGATCTCGTAGAGGACCTCTCAGGCCTAGCACTAGGATAAAAATAGTCCTTGTTGCCTGGTCTGTAACAGCACAGTCTGAGTCACCACACAACATGTTGTGGTGTCACAGGAGCAGGTAGAGAGAGTTCTGACAAGTTATGAATCTGTGGCTGGCGGGAACCCGAGGTTAGGGCCCCGAAAAAGGGGTATGGCTGTTTTTAAAATTCTCCACAAGAGAGAGCCAATCTAATAGCTTTGCAGAGGCACCTGGAGTTACTTGTACCAGCTCTGGCATCAGGTAACCAGGTTTTTTGTATTTAAGGCAGATTCCATAAAACATCTCACGACTGGTTTTTAGTGTAGCCATCCAGAGGAATATTAATAGCTGCTTTTTTCCCCTGCCCATATTTTCCTTTTTTGGTCTCCCTCATTATGGTCTCATCTCATTTTTTCTTCACATCTGTCCCTTTCCCCCACGCAATCACCTGTATCATTCTCTGGTTTTTTGCAACTCATTCTTTTTTTCTCCATATATGTCCCTTTTCCTCACCCTGTCTTCTTTCAGCCAATCACTTTGCTTATTATTACCAAATAGGAAAGCACAGCCATGAAAAGAGAAAAAGGACTTAGGGGGTAACAATGGGTTGACCAAAGTAATGTCTGTAAAAATGCACTGCCATCAGGCATACCCGTGTTTGGAAACCCATCACCCTCAGTTTCCTGTTCTCAGCATCTGCAAAGTAAATATAATAAGCTTTAGCCCTGTGCGCACTCTATGCTGAAGCAACTGTGTTTGGCAGAGTTGATTTCAAAGACTTGCACGGATCAGCCTAAAAACTGGGTGAATTCAGTTCCTATTTGCCTGTAGCATGGCTCTGTGCTTAGCTTTTTAAGGAAATCTTTTGATCTGAAGGGCAAGAGAGCCCTCTGTTGGTGAAATTCTTACATATCCTGATAGTAAAACTAAATATAGCAGGTTTCGAGTAGCAGCCATGTTAGTCTGTTTCTGCAAAAAAATGAGTACTTGTGGCACCTTAGAGACTAACAAATTTATTTGAGCATAAGCTTTCGTGAGCTACAGCTCACTTCATCGGATGCATGCGGTGGAAAATACAGTGGGGAGATTTATATACACAGAGAACATGAAACAGTGGGTGTTACCATACACACTGTAAGGAGAGTGATCACTTAAGGTGAGCTATTACCAGCAGGAGAGCGGGGCGGGGGGGAGAATCTTTTGTAGTGATAATCAAGGTGGGCCATTTCCAGCAGTTGACAAGAACGTCTGAGGAACGTGGGGGGGTGGGGGAGGAATAAACATGGGGAAATAGTTTTACTTTGTGTAATGACCCATCCACTCCCAGTCTTTATTCAAGCCTAAGTTAATTTAATTGTATCCAGTTTGCAAACTAATTCTAATTCAGCAGTCTCTCGTTGGAGTCTGTTTTTGAAGTTTTTTTTGTTGAAGAATTGCCACTTTTAGGTCTGTAATCAAGTGACCAAAGAGATTGAAGTGTTCTCCGACTGGTTTTTGAATGTTATAATTCTTGACGTCTGATTTGTGTCCATTTATTCTTTTACGTAGAGACTGTCCAGTTTGGCCAATGTACATGGCAGAGGGGCATTGCTGGCACATGATGGCATATATCACATTGGTAGATGTGCAGGTGAATGAGCCTCTGACAGCGTGGCTGATGTGATTAGGCCCTATGATGGTGTCCCCTGAATAGATATGTGGACACAGTTGGCAACGGGCTTTGTTGCAAGGATAGGTTCCTGGGTTAGTGGTTCTGTTGTGTGGTGTTTGGTTGCTGGTGAGTATTTGCTTCAGGTTGTGTGGCTGTCTGTAAGCAAGAATTGGCCTGTCTCCCAAGATCTGTGAGAGTGATGGGTTGTCCTTCAGGATAGGATGTAGATCCTTGATGATGCATTGGAGAGGTTTTAGTTGGGGGCTGAAGGTGATGGCTAGTGGCGTTCTGTTATTTTCTTTGTTGGGCCTGTCCTGTAGTAGGTGACTTCTGGGAACTCTTCTGGCTCTATCAATCTGTTTCTTCACTTCTGCAGATGGGTATTGTAGTTGTAAGAATGCTTGATAGAGATCTTGTAGGTGTTTGTCTGAGGAGTTGGAGCAAATGCGGTTGTATCGTAGAGCTTGGCTGTAGACAATGGATCATGTGGTGTGGTCTGGATGAAAGCTGGAGACATGTAGGTAGGCATAGCGGTCAGTAGGTTTCACAGATCTTGGGAGACAGGCCAGTCCTTGCTTACGGACAGCCCCCCAACCTGAAGCATATACTCATCAGCAACCACACAACAGAATCACTAACCCAGGAACCTATCCTTGCAACAAAGCCCGTTGCCAACTGTGTCCACATATCTATTCAGGGGACACCATCATAGGGCCTAATCACATCAGCTGCACTATCAGAGGCTCATTCACTCACCCCCCCGCTGTTCCTCAGCTGTTCTTGTCAACTGCTGGAAATGGCCCACCTTGATTATCACTACAAAAGGTTTCTCCGCCCCCCGCTCTCCTGCTGGTAATAGCTCACCTTACCTGATCACTCTCTTTACAGTGTGTATGGTAACACCCATTGTTTTATGTTCTCTGTGTATATAAATCTCCCCACTGTATTTTCCACTGCATGCATCCGATGAAGTGAGCTGTAGCTCACGAAAGCTTATGCTCAAATAAATTTGTTAGTCTCTGAGGTGCCACAAGTCCTCCTTTTCTTTTTGTAAATATAGCAGGCATTTCCTTATTTATAGGGAAACTGTTTAGTGAACTCTACAGCTACCAGCTTTGGGGTAATTGCTGTTCATCTCCTTTAACATAACTCAGCAATATATTGAAAAAAAGTCTATTCTCTTTTACTGTTTTCTACTCACTTCTCTGAGGAAAGTCTTGTCCATAATAGCATGGGGCTGTAGGTTAGGACAAGTTTACTGTTTAACAGCTGATTTTGCTGCCTTCTCTAAAATACAGTCATAACGGAAATGCTCCAGACTGAGCAACAAGTTTCACCTGAGTACTTTTTTAAAAAAAACTGTTTCTTAAATTACCTTGGGTTCGCAGTTTGTGGTGCCCTCTTACATGAGCGAGTGTGACTTCCACTGCACTGGGCTGGACACAGGGCCCTCCATGGAGCCCAGCTCTGGAACTCTCTCTCTCTGAGGAGGTCAGCAAGGGTCCACATGAGGCCTTTCAGGTTGGGTCAATTGGTCTTTACTCATTTTGTCTTCCTGCGAGTTACACTAGCTCATTCTGGTTTTGTCATTTTATTTTGTTTTATTGCTTTGCCCTCCTTTTGGCCAAGTGACTGTTGCTCACTGGGTTTTTGGGACCCAGTTTCATTAGAATTGTTGTGACTTTTATACTTTTAAACAAATGTGCTCATGCTAGAGATGGGTCTGAACCAAATCACAGCATCTGGACTTCCCCAGTGTAGTTCCAACCCCAAATGTTCAAAAAACTTTAATAAGGCCCTGAAGTATCACGAACTTTAAAAAAACAAAAAATGTGGGGGGTCTTTTTATTTGTCTTCTATTTTTTGCACCTTTCAGGAACACTCAGTACATGTTTTTAACATTTTCTCTGCAACCGCAACGGGTAGAAACTTATTTTTAAAAAATGAAACCTGAGCTTCTCTCACTCACTTGCCCCCCGGCACCGGGCGATAAGTAAAACATCAAATATTGTGAGACTTGCAATAAAATGACACGAGTTGATCATGCTGCTTTCCTGAACTTTGGGGTAGGTTATATTTGGCTCTGAGCTCTTTGGCTCATGTCCAAGGCTAATTCATGTTTCAAAGTGCTTACACAGGTCACAGGCACTTCTCAAACGTTACATGGGGGAGGAAACCGAGGGCTTCAGCGTGCAAACGTTTGCTACTAACTGTAATAAGTCGGTTTGTGGGGCTACTTTGCAGTGAGTGTGTCCAGGATTAGGCCCCCCAAGATTGGCTAAAACAGAGGAATCCAACAGGCCCCCCTCCCTTGTTTCTTTTGGCAAAGACATTTCCTAGCTGTCTCCCATGTCACACAAAAGGAAGCACCCAATCTGCTTTGCAGTCATCTCTCAATACATGCATGCTATACAGCAGGGATGGGCAAACTTTTTGACCCGAGGGCCATATTGGGTTTCAGAAATTGTATGGAGGACCGGTTGGGGAGGCTGTGCCTCCCCAAACAGCCAGGTGTGGCTCGGCCCCTGATCCCATCCAATCCCCCTGCTTCTCGCCCCCTGACAGCCCCCCCAGGACTCCTGCCCCCTCCAACCCCCCCCGGCCCCTGACCACCCTCTGAACTCCTCTGCCCTCTATCCAACCCCCCTTCCCCGCTCCCTGCCCCCTTACCGTGCTACCTAGAGCACCAGTGGCTGGCAGAACAGGCAGCCGTGGCGCCCGGCTGGAGCCAGCCACGCACCGCACAGCTCAGAGCACCAGGTCAGGCCAGGCTCTGCAGCCCCGCTGCCCAGAGCATTGCACTGGCGACGCAGTGAGCTGAGGCTGCGGGGGAGGGGTCGGGGGCGAGCCTCCCAGGCCAGGAGCTCAGGGGCCAGGCAGAATGGTCCTGCGGGCTGTAGTTTCCCCACCTCTGCTATACAGCAAGCAACCCCATCCTTCCTCCTGGGCTGCAGGCTGGGATCCCAGTCTGACAAGAAGTAATGAAGAGACTGAAATGCTATACAGTCCATGCACAGTGTAGCCAGAAGCTCCTAAAGGCAGTGGTCATTGTACAGCATTCAGATGTTTGATTCCTTGCTGTTACAGAAAGCATTCACTTCATGATTATCATCAGGCAGGTACATATGCTGAGTCACAACTTTTGACCCTCAGTTTTGCATGACAGCCTTATGTTGCGTGGTGCTAACATTCCTTTTTAATTAGTGGACCGTTAATGATAAGGTTGTACGGAGGGAGAGTGCTCCTTTTAACTCATGAAAAAAGATTATTTCATTAGTTGTTAAAGTTCCCTAAGTGCTTTAGAGCCCCAGTTCAGCAAATCACTTAGGCACATACTTGACTTTAGCATGTGTGTCAATGAATTGGGGGTTTGTAAGAAATTATATATGTTTGTAGTGACCGAGGGATACTTCTCTTTATACTACAAGGCCTATCATTCCCAGTCTGTTCCAGAAAGATCCTTGCCTTGATCTTTTCTTACGGTGCTTTTCATGAGACTCTGTATCAAACAAACATTAGTAGCCCCTTTGGGGTGCTATATGAATGTATAACACAAAGCTTGCTTTCTTTACTTACATGTTCAGTACGTCATGTGAATACAATGGGCCAAATCCTAATCTTAGCTACACTGGGGTAAACCAGGAGTAAGTCTCTTTGGGCCTAATCCAAAGCCCATTTTCCATTGACTTCAATGGGCATTAGAGGCCCTTTTACATCAGAAGGAGTCATAGCAGTGCAAATGTGAGCGGAATTTGGTCTATCACTTTCAGAAGAGACAATCAGAGAGAGGAGAAGTACGTTTTTATGGTTATATTTTGAAAAAGGACTAAGGCCATATACCACAGATAAAGTGATATAATCTAAGACCTACAGTATGTGCTTACAGCCTGGAATTAACAGCTCCATGCTCCTGGTTATTTTTAGATAATGATGCCATTCCCAACAGCTTCAAATTGTAGTGCTTCTCTAAGATATTTGAGATCTTCACCGCCATAAGATCTATAATATCAATGACAGCTGTGTTGTGCGTGCAGCTCACATAGCAACTGAGCACAGCTGTCTGCCAAGGAAAGTTGGCTCTGGTTTCTCCCATGACCATTTATTAAATCAATGTTAAAAACAAAAGGAGTGAGGTGGGAGGGGACAGTGCGAGAAAGTGAGACCAGATTCCTTGGCGATAATACATATAAAACTCTCTTAATTGACAGCACTGGGTTTATTTTTATGATTATTGCTTCCATCCTTGGAATAGGAATCCAGAGTCTGTTACTGGCAGTGCTAGAGCTATTGGGGAACGCCAGTGCTGTATCCACCAATTGGCCTACAGCTGTAACAGTAATAGAAATAATTCCCAGCATTGTTGATAAAACCATATTAAATCATATGTGGCTTCCTGTTCTGCATCAACTGCTGCTTCCTCATGTGAACAGTAACTGTAGGAGCTATTACTGTACAATGGAATTTTCTTCCATTCTGTCTGTGAACAAACAAGTATTTCTTTCCCCCATTTTCCTGCTATTCCCAAAGGCAAAGGTTTTATGATCACTTACAGCTAGACTGGCACCTCACAGGCTGCCCTGAATATTTATAGTTGCATTGCCCGAGTAGTCACACTTTTTCGTTCCCACTTCTCCCAGCTCCCTGGCGCAACTCAGCTGTGCTGGCTGGTGTGTTAAGGAAGCAGAGCCCTGGGTGCACCTACTCCCCTCCAGCCTGTCAGTTCCTTGGCCTTGGTGCAGGAGGGGGAGCAGCTCACATAGAGAGGCTGCTCTGCCATCCAGGTTGGAACCTGTGACATGGGCAAAGGGACACTTTGTGCCGCCGATTTCTCTGCCTAAATAGGCTGATTCACAATTGAGACCATAAGAAGACATTTAGGCAGCCTGTTTTGTGCAGTATTTTGATAGATTGAGAGACTGGGCAACTCAAGGCCTGTAATAAGAAATGGAGGTGTTCATGTTTAGGATACTGGTCCAGGGAAATTCATCACCTGCTGGCTTTCTGGAGGTCTGTGTGAAATGACCTCCATCCAATTTACATGTGTTCATATCTCTAACTCATCAACACAACTAGAAGTAACTGGCATCTTTATTGGCAATCTCAGGAGAGAAGCACAGAAAATGAGCAGCCTTTAAATTACTGCAGATGGATAGTCCAGGATAGGGTTGGTTAGGCAAGATGAAGCTTGGACTGCCATTGCTTGGGCAGTATCTCTTTTGCTGGCTAAGCAGTGCTTCCCCTCCAGAGATTTCAATCAAGCTCTTTTCATATGTGCTAAAATACACTTTTAATTTTCTTAAAGAGAAGTAGTTTCTGTTCATGCCATGATTCTGTACGTAGCCAACATAACTCATTAAGCTCTCATACAGCTTTGCAGACTTGAATCATGGGGGCACTGATCAAGGCCTCATGTCCATGGCTGTGTGAGAGAGGAAAAAGATAACCAGGGCATCAAGCCAATTCTTCACTTTAACAGACAGATCACATCTTTTACTTCCACACGGAAAGCATCTGGGGAGGAGAAAGTTCCTCAGTTTAACATCTTCTCCATCTGTGCATTAGCAGCATCGAGCCAGTCCACTGAGCATAAACATGATTTGATTATTTTAAATATAAAAGAGGGGCTAATTAGTGCAGTAGCTTACTGAATAAGCCTTTCACTTCTGGAAAACCTGCGTTCAGATCTTACCTGTGTAACAAGCCATATGAATTCAAACTTCTCTCTAGTGGATGTATTTATCTGGTGCACAATTTGTAGTCTCTCATCAGAAGACTCCAAAGGACTGCAATAGCAGCAGTCGAGTTTAATCAGCAGAACTATTTATTTACTTTTGCCTGGTTGTGCAACTGATTTCTGTGAACTCCAAACTCAGTTGAAGAAGAACTCAACAAGAAAGCATTAGAAATTTTCATACATCAACAAAAGCTAGATTTACAGCTTGGAAATATGAATGACACAGTAATCAGATCCACTTTTATTAAAAAAAGTCGCAATAAAATTTCTTAGAATTCACAATCTTAACTTTTATAGCTGCAATATTTAACTAGTACATAACAGAGTCTCACATATTTACATTATAACCCTCTCACAAAAATAGCCAGGTGGTACTACTGAATAATGTTTCCAAATATCAGCCTTAACATTTCAGCATTTCCCCCAACTGAGCCACTGTCTATGCTCTTAAGCATTTACAGTATGTACTAAAGCAAAATAAAAGTTTGTGCCTCTTGATTTCAGGCAAATCCCTTTAAAGATGATAGTTCTCTGACTCCCATATTTTTCAAGAGATATAAAGTGCATTAAAGGGGGAGATGTATGCATAATAAAATAACAGCAAAGACTAAACTAACAATTGAAATACATTTGCAATACTGTACAGAAAATAAAGCTTAGACAAATGTCTTGCTTCACAAACCACAACTGCATTGTATAGGCAGACAATTCACAGCTAGCAAAGAATGCTTAATTAAAAATTGTCTATGCAAATACCACCATGTAATTCCTTCATGGTTTTGCGTTCGATGTTTCACATATCAAAGTGAGGTTGTTTGGATGATAGAAAATTTTCTTAATGCAGAGGTGAAGGGGTAACTTCCATTACAGCAAACATTGTAGGCTCTGCAGAAACGGATTGTAAAGCCAGCTAAGGAGGCTCACTGCAAAATACACCTTAATCATAGCAGGTCTTCAGCAAAACAAAAGATACATTTTGCGTGTAGGAACAACAGATCCTGCTTCAGCTTTTAGGAAGGTATGAGAAGCAGGATTATGCTCTAATTTTTAATATTTCACTATTATAATACAGTTTTCTAACTGGAAATCATTTCAGTAAGATATGCAGGTCTTTCTCTGAAACACAAAATAAAATACACCACGGAGTTAAATATTTTATTTTTTCCTTTTTATTTTTTTTTATTGGCATTTGCTGGTACTGGTCTGCTGGAATATACATCACTAGAGAAACCTGTGGAGCCATTGCCGGAGACCGGAATATTTTTGCTCTGTTCATGAACCACATGCTAAGTGGATGCCACATTTATTTTTTGTTTTTGTTTAAAAACTATTTTAAATAAAAATAATTATTTTCTGGAAATGGATGGAATGTATATTTTGACAAGTACAAAATCATTTTCAATGTTCACTAAATACAAGGAACATCTCGCTAAAAAAGTAACAACCCCTCCCAACCCCTATCCCCTCTTTATATTTCTAATTATAAAATGGTACAGCCATTTCAGGTAACTAACATAAAGCAGGAAGTAAGGATGGGAGTATGTAGACATACAAAACACTGATATTTCACAACCGTAATAACCTTTTACATTCATAGCAAAGAAGTATGTTGATTTTGATGCCTTTTTAAAAATCATAAGCAAAAACGTTCTTTCTTCCTTTTTTCCTGCATTCACTCCACCGAATCACAAAGAACATATCTGAGAAATACTGAGTTTTTTTCAGGTGAAAAGTTCTTTCATTGGCTTTTCAATGAAACTTCGCAGCATCCTTAATGCACCTTCCCCTTTTACGTTGTTTTTTAAAATATGGACCACATTTTCAGTTGCTGAAGAACCAGTATTTTTATTGGCGACAAAAATTCCCAGTTCCTGAAGAATTAGTATTGGTTGTAATGAGTAAGTCCTTTGAAAACTCTAGCTGGCAGATTAGAAACTTGCTGCAGAGGGCGCTCCTCTCCCTAACTATCCACTTCATCAATCAATAAGTACCATCTGGTACATGAACAAATTCCAGACTAAAGTCCATCCGGTGTTCTTTTTTCAACTGCAAAACTATCAATTAGTTCAGGCAACAATGTGCTAAAATAAAAGAACCAGTTGTGTTGGATCAACTGCTGCTATTAGAAAAAAGTTCACTAAAGTAACAGTGTCACCCTGTCCTTCCTATCTCTTATAAAATATTTCATTATTTAAATTATTACTCTAAGCAAACCAATTAAATTCTTTGACACTAATTGACCAATATATGCTTAAATTCTTTGGCTCTCTAAAATAAATTAGTCAATGCTCAGTTTTCCTTAACAATCACGGTGTTAGACTGTTGGCCTCATTAGTGTTGATATGAGTGGTTAGGTTATCCTGAAACCCTCAAACAACAAGGGCACTATCTTTTAGTGAGCATTTAAACTGCATTATGTTGTAGACAAAGAAGACTCCCTCATTCTTGTTTACATTGAGGTCTCTTTGCACTGCCAGAGTGGTGTAAAGCAGCCTTAGTGTGAATTAAAAATCAGGCCCTATATGTTGTACAGGCCAGATCTAGGGCTGTGGGTAAACTTCATATAGCACAAATCAGGGGTGCTATACAAAGTTGGCAAAGAGCTCACATTTCCACTCTCATGAGTTTGTTGCTATTCTGGGAAGATTAGGGCTCTTGTGATGAGTTAGAGCAACCTAATGGCTGCTCTAAGTTATGTTGGCAACATCCACCTGGGCAAAAAATGCAGCTGAGGATTGGTGTTATCCTGGCCTTGCCACCGTCCCTCTGCAACACAGAAAGCAGAGAGAGGGGTGGGCTAACATAACATAACATGCATTGTCATTGCAACACTGACCAATCGTCAAGACCAGGATTTGCATCCTGTGTTATATAAAAGCCTGTGCCCTGATCATTGCCTTTTAATCACAAATTTTCCTGGCAGAAGTAATGCAACGTACATTAAACAGAGAAAATTCATAGGGTTGCGTGTCTGAAAAGCTATACAAACAAATTACTGCACTCTAACGTTTCTACACTGAACAGAAACTGCAAATAAAATCCATATTCTGGAAAATCAGTAGCTGAGGTTTGCTAATTAAGGCCACATGCAGGTGTAAAGCAGTCTGCAAATGCTTCTCAGGGCAAGTCAGATCTGTTTGAATAATTGAAGAATTCATAATTAGACAAGATGGTTTTGATTCAGAAGAGGAGGAGGGTGAATAAAACAACAGAAACCCGAGATGGGCCTAAACCAAATCTTGGTTCCTGACACACACAAACTTTGGGATAGTTCAAATTCCAATCTGGATCTCAAGTCTGTTACTTGGGTCCACCTCTAGCAGAAATGAGACTATATCACTAATTATTCATATAGCAAGTGACAAGTTTCTATTAAAATACTAACCTCTTACAACTGCTTCCTGTGGGCTGGATCCACATCTCACTGAAGTCCGTGGAAAACCTCCTATGGAGATCCTAGGTCCACCTCCTAACAACACTATCACCTTGGTGATAGGAACCAAGTCCTTCTCCTTGCTTGCCCCACATACGAATTCAGTAGTTTTCAATTAAACTATTAAACAATTTAAAAGCTATTAAATTAGCTTTTTTGTGTCACTATCTCTAACTCAAAAACTAACTAAATGTCTATCTCCCTCTGTTTTCATTACAATTAATTCTTAAAAATCGTATCATTCTGTCTGTGCACATACACATGAGAATTCAATACTGTAGAGACCAGGAAGATGAATATCAATTTATTCTGTCTACAAATTATTGACCTATGATCAACCCAGTCCCTCCCCGCCACGTTCTAAAACTACTGTAAATCAGAAAAAAAGTAATATTTCATGCCAATTTTTCAGCCCCTTGCAGAATGGGTGAGTCAGGAAAAATTGATGCACAGCTGGCACATGCCCCATATTTGTGCTCACAAACTAGCATTAGCATGTGTAAACTGGGTAACCCGTGAGTGCATATTTTTTCCCCAAGTGCAGGGTTTTGTCCATGCACATTTTCATGGTTCATGCACTCAACTGGTCTTTTGGAATGTAGCTTAATTAAACCCACAAAAACCATGAGAAAATCACAGTGTGGGCTCTGTCTGCCCAAATTCACATCTTCAACCGAAGAGTCTTCAGCTTTCCTAAGTTACACAGCTGCAGCGCCTGCTGCTTATCCAAAGGAGAAACTAGCCCCTCAGTAATAATCTCTGCATTACATGGCTGCCCAAGCTTGGCCGTTCCCCAGAGGTGAAGTCACAGTCTCTGATCAGCTCGATGGCTTTTGGGAATGTTGCTGCAGAATACTGAACAAGCTCAGCAACTGTAAGACATTTTAAAGGGCTGCGTTGAAGGTATTCTTTGGTATGAAACTCATCCGGGGGAAGCCGAAGATTTCTCACCATTCACCCACATTGTGAATGGGAAATCAGAGGAACACTCAGTTGGATGAAAAGAACAGCAAGAGAGGGGAGAAGCAAGAGGATTCTCTTCCCACAGTAGGGATTTTCTTTACTTTGGCCTGGTCTACACCTAAAATTTACGTTGACCTAGATATGCTGCTCAGCGGTGTGAACAGTTCATGCTCCTGAGAGATGCAGGTAAGCTGACCTAAGGCTCAGTGTAGACAGCACTAGGTCAGTGGAAGAATTATTTTGTCGACCTAGCTACAGCCTCTCGGGGAGGTGAATTAACTATAGTAATGGAAGAACCCCTTCTATTGCTGTAGTGAGTGTCTACACTACAGCTCAACAGTGATACAGTTGCAATGCGGCAGCTGTAGCATTTCTATTGTAGACACCTTTAAAGCATTGATCTGTCTCCCCAGCCAGTGACACTGTGCAGGAAGTTACTCTAGTCCTAGGAGTAGCTAGTAACTCCCATGGGCTTTGCAGCACCAGCAGGTATGGCAGTGGTGAAGAGAAACAGACAGTAGATAGAGCGTTACAATCTGAGGGAGGAGGATTATTTCCATGAACACTCCACTTCCTTAGGGCAGACTGACTTGTTTTTTGGATAGGAGGTAGGCTGGCTGTACAGCCAGCATCTGAGGCCCAGAAGTCAATGGATATTCAGTGCTGGAGTGAGCCTTTAATACTGACCCCCAATATTAAACATAACAGTATGCAGGAATTACAGGGAGGTCCAAGCAGGGGGTAATCTTGCATAATATTCCCTAATCTTTCAAGTTCTTACATACATGCTTAATTTTACTCATGTGCGTAACCTCATTGAAGTCAATGGGCTATTCCCATGAGTAAAGTTAATTATCCCTATAAATATTTGTAGGATTGCGGCCTATATGTATTACAGTATACCTCCGCACAGAACGATGAGTTATACAGAGTCAATCTTAACACTAACTTCAGTGATTTTGTGGGTTTAATAACGCAATGTAATAATTTTTCAGCCAAAGATTCTCAAGGTGCTTGACAAATTTTAAAT
Organism: Natator depressus; assembly: GCF_965152275.1. Taxonomy (NCBI): domain Eukaryota; kingdom Metazoa; phylum Chordata; order Testudines; family Cheloniidae; genus Natator; species Natator depressus. The sequence continues at coordinate 52,209,776 of NC_134237.1, forward strand.
ACAAAGAACACTTTATCAATCAGGTCCTGATTTAGGAAAGCATCCCCATTCACGACATGGACTTAGCTTTAAACAGACCAAATCAAGGGGATTTGAATACATTCCTAAACTTCAACATGTGCTTAAGTGCTTTCTTGAATAGGGATGAATTTAAGTACGTGCTTAAACGCCGACCTGAACTGTGGCCCCAATGAAGTGTAACTGCTCTGGCAGGCTTAGAACAGTGCACAGAACAACAGCAGGTGGAATTGGGGAATTAAAAACTGCAATTTGGCCATGACACTACAACCCTTGTGAAAATGACCAGAAGGAGGCCAGGCCTCAGTTTTATATCTGACCGGAAAGACGGCACATCCTTGAGCATAGCTACCTCTAATGCTATTGCTGGGTCAGTGATTTAGCACTGACTAAAAGGTTAATTTCCTGCTCCAGTGTGGGTTTTCTTTCATCTCTCACTGAAGTACTGACCTCACCTGCCTTACTGTTGGGATCATCCCAATATCAGATGGCTAGAGATAACTGGTAATGCTCACCCTTGACATTAGTTTAACAAAAGTTTTGTAATACAATAAATGCTTTGAGACAGCTCCACTGCAATCCACGCTCCAGCATTAAGGATGATTCGAATTGTTCTGTCTATTAGTAGTCTGCAAATATTTTGATGTTAAAGGGTCACACTCAACTTAAACATCATGTTTCTTTCTGAACATTTTTTAACTTATTCTTGATCCAAGTAACACCTAAGACGACTATAACTGGGAGAGATTAGTGAATTTTTTCTCTCTCTACTTCATCAGCTTGTTTTCTTTGTGTATTGAGAGCTCTTTGTGTATAATCAGTTTCCTTATTTCCCCTGTACAGCCAATTTAGGTGAATTTCATCCCTGTGCAGAAGGCCTATGCATCACTTACATTCCATTTCAGCATTATTTCTAGAGCTTAAGTGGGGGTTATGTGCTGCCTTGTGCCCAGGGATAGTACTTCACCCTCAATCAGTCACATTCCCCTGAGGTTAGTGTGGATCTTTCACAGAGAAACAGCGAACAGAATAAGTTAAAAAAATCTGATTATAAAACCACAAATATGGGCAATGGTGACCCAAAGCAGCTGAAGAGTCCGACGCAATCTTTAGCTTGCTTTTCAAACTGACTAGATTTCCAATTGACTGTGTCCCTTTAGTAAAACAAAAAGATATATTTTAAAAACTGTAACAGTGTGTGCACCGGCCACACTTTTGAATTGTTATTAGCTTGAGTTATTTTGCCGAAAGCTCCTAGTTCACTTGTGTGGACTAAGAATACTCAAAATTTCATCTACAAAAGGAATTGTTTGAGTCATAACTGGACAAAAAAAGAGTCCAGCAAACTCTCTCTCTCCCTCCTCTCAGCCCCATCCTATAATTTAAGAAAGAATCAACCAGCTTTTAAAAAAAATATTGTGAAACAAATTTCTCCTAGTGTAAGACCTCATGTGCCATGTTTCAACAGGGAGTAAACTTTTATAGTTAAAGTATATATGCCTGAAGAGAGGAGATTAAAATGGCAATGCTGAAAGAACATAGTGGCATTTTGAGATTCTGCTATAATACAATTAAGTGAAAATAGTTTTCCTTTCCTTGCAATTTGTATCTGAGCTGTGTGCTGTTGATTCTACTGACCTGCTCAAGAGGGGGTAATGTGATTTAAATCTTTTGACTGTCAAAAGAAAATGTTCCCTCTCTTATAAACAACAAGCTGAAAGTCCTCCTTTGCACTTGACTATTTTGATTGAATCATAAAATTGCCACCTGAATAATTAGCAATAAGTAGCACCTTTCTGTAAGTTATAGTTAAAGACAGGCTAGTAATAGTTAAAGACTTCGGTTTTGGCATTCATATGACGACTTAATTTTTAATGTATTAGCCAGAAAAAAAACTGAATTCTTCCACTGACATTTTTTTCAGGTTCAAATATACCAGTAATTCATCTCACTCATTGTATTGCCACATTCAGAGGTCTCTAGAAAGCAGTGAACTGAAGATTCACCTAAATCCTTGTGTTTGCTAACAATGATGTGCAAAAATTGCACTTAAAAATATGAAGGTAAACAATTTATCCAGCTGCTCTTGGGTTTAACTATTTATTCTGGAAATTGACATTGTAGTCCTCTTTGCAGTTCAGACCTTTTCTAAAATTATTTCCATCAGCCACAAATACCCACATGAAGATTACCAAGCGCTCTCTTGAAACTGCTCACTCATTGGTCTGCTAATTTTTGTTTTTAAATTTAAGGAAGTACCGGATTTTAAACTAGATCTTGTTTTCCAGCTACTGAACAAGGAAGTCACAAGGAAGGCCATTAATACCAGAGGCTGTTAATGGCAGAAAATATAGCAAGGACAGGAAGAAGTTTAGTGCCATTAATTTTTCTCTCTTACACGTTACTGTCTGTGCATGTAATCGAGCTCTGTAAGTGGAAGCCAACATAATGCAGTTTCAAACAACAAGACATCAATGTCAATTAATTGAGGGCTTCAACTCACATGGGTAAAGGCTTCTTGAAGATATAATCTCCAAGACTCACTTTAAAGGTTTTAAAATCTTAAAGAAAATAGGCTTCATATTAATACAGAGTGCTGAAGCACTGTTTCTTTTCAAAGCCATGCATACTTCATGCAGAAATGTCAAGGCAATAATAAATCCTGGAGACAGATCATGAAATGATCAGAGAAGAGGAATTCAAACTTTCAGACTGAACTCTTGGAAAAGCTGGGATCAGTCAGTGAAAAAAAACAGTGTCCATCGATAATCAACTATAAATAAACATCATCTTCTTTTTAAAAAAAAAACAATGAACAAGAGTAGAAAACACTCAAGCTGTCATTTCAATTGTACACTTACGAGCCACTGAAGAGGTACAGGATTGCTTTTAAGCATGTGGGAAAACAATAAGCTTTCATCTTCCACGTGAACAAAATAGACACATGTAGATGATAAAACTGCATCCAGGTAGACACAGCTGTTGCTATTGCTTTTTCGTGACCATCTCAGAATGGAGTGCACTGGATTGATAGTGTTATAGAGGGTGTGTGTGTGTGTGTGTATGTGTGTGTGTGTGTGTGTGTGTGTGACTGGTCCAAATTCTAGAAAGCTTACTCTGTCCCTGCCCCTCATGCCTACCCTTTAGTTTAGTAGGGTTTTCTGCTTGTTTTTCAGGATTTCACCTCTTCGCAGTCTTGGTCAGTAGAAAGCTCCACATCAGACAGTCCCACCTCCATCGCCATAATCAATGATATATCAGAATCACTGCTGACTGCTGGCTCATGTTCACCTGGAAGAAGACAAGAAAAGGGACTAATGTTCAAGTCTTTATGTCAGTTTACCACAGATATTTAAATCCAGAGATAAGCCCACAATCTAGATCCAAGCTTTCCCAGTGTTTGGATCCTGGAGTCTCACTCTATTCAATCTCTAAGATGTTTTTAAAATCAATGAACTCCGGCCAAGAGTGAAGTAAGGCTAAAAAGGGCCTTGATAACAAAAACTTCTGCCGGACTCTTCCACTTCTGAAAAGGTTCCTGTAGAGCTGCTAGTCTCCATGACCTTCCTGCTATTCTACTGACACTTCCTCCCAATATATATCCGCTACCCCCATTTCTCTCCTGCTCAGTCTTCCAGGTGTACTCTGGCAGCTCCAGACCCATCAGTCCCAGGGTTTCTACCTTAATTCACCTTGATCCCAACTAAATTTGAAGCAGATCAATTAACCTTCACCTGATCACCTTATGCTGTATGTTTAGGAAGTTCACCACTTTTTTGGTATGATCCTGCAGCTCTTACTGTATATGTATTTCAACACTGATGAAGCCAATAGGAGATCTGCACACCAAAAGACTGCAGGATCAAGCTAATATTATTTTGAGGACAAATAAGAAAACCATCATGTCCTGGTCTTGGGGGGAGAGGGGGAAAAGAGGGAGGGGAGACTTCCAGGGGCAAAAGGTCACTTGGGTGGCCAACGCCAATCGACAGTATGGATCTTTTGCAAGAAGGCTGCTGTTTCATAATTGTCATTGTAAACAAACAGATTTGACAGTGTTTCACTGTTATGATACAGTGTAGTTAAAGTTGTGGTAGTTCTTCCTTTCTAAACTTCATTTCTAGAGCAGATGACTGAACCACAGAATCTGAGCTAGACTGAAATTTAAAACAAAAAGTCTAAAGGTGGATGTGAGATTGTCATGAGGTCATGAAATGATACCTCAATCAAACTACAAAAGCAAAAAATACAGTATGATTTACCCTAAAGTAAATGAGTACAATCTTTTTTCATCCTCCTCCCAACAACTGCAAGATTCTAACTGTGATTATTAAAGAAAAGGTGTGTCTATTGTTGTTTGTACTACCATCAGACTTGATATTTTGGCAAGAAAAATTAAGAACAGCTGGGTTAGTGCATAGTCAAACAGTTACTGAGTGCCATTTCTTCCCTGCAACTTTTCACCTTCAATTTTTATACACTTTGTAATTGTAAAACAAATAATCCGACACACAAGTATATCTGTCCGTATAAACTCACCTCCATCAATACCGTATCACGGTAGCCAAAAGTTTAAGACCATTGCCTTGGCTATAAATATTACCACTGGAGGGAAAAGGAGTACTTACTGAATGAATAATCTAGGATGCAAACATTAATGGACTTTAATTACATTAGATTGTTGGATTATTTGTTAGATCAGTGAAAAAGTATAAATGTTTATTTCACTGAGACCTCAGACATCATCTTTATTAATAAAAACTGCCTATGCCTGAAAGAAACTTTCCAGACTACCCGTATATTAATGTACGTTTCATAGTTTAGGATTTTTAAAAAATAAAATGATAATCAAAACAAATTGACATAATATGTTACATTTTACATTTCACTGACAATATATTCCATTGTTCATATGGTTTAATCACATTAAAAGTCAGCTGGAGGATTTTCAAGACAAAAGTAATTTTAACCTGAACTAGATGTGAGGTAGAGATGAACTAGTTGATTTACACCACCCTATACACAGGTATTCTGAACAACCATGCTGACCCTTCCATACAGATGTTACATCATCATCTAATAAGTACTTCTAGTGCCGTTTTTTCCAGGGAGAGATGGCAAGACCGTGGCAGTGTCCAGAGCAGGAAGACAGAGCAGTGATGATGATAGCACTATGACTCACCTACAGACTTCCTAACATCCCCATGTTCAGAGGTGCGAGAAATCTTTTCAAACCTGTTCACTTCTATTCGGTAATAAAAGGCTTATTTTCCTTTGGCAAAAAAAATCACAGTAGGAATTATGAAATACACTGGGTAAAATTAATCTTTGTTTAAAAAACAATAAGCTGCTGCCCAAGTACAGTCATTTTACAATGACCTTCCTTGCTACAGAAATAGAATCCAATCAGACTAATGACGCAAGGGGTCATAACAATTAACACTTGGACAATGCTTCAAAGATGGAAAGTGCTACGTAAGTGCCAAGTAGCATTAATATTTCCTTTTTCATTTTTTCAGGGGATTAGCTCATCTGCGATCAAAGCAGAAGTTAAAAAACTTAAAGCTGTAGCCACCCATTTCAATACAGTGAGAAGAAGGTGGCAAGAAAGAAATTAAGGTTGTGGACAACCAGGATTTTTGTCCAGTTTCTTCATAGTGACACTGCCACTTAATGGGCTCAGCACTGAACTTCCTTTAACAGGTGAGAACAATGCAAAAGAGCAGATGTATCTCTATGCATTTAGTGCCTGATTCTGGTCCACTAAAGCAAAGAGGGTTTCAACCATTGACTGCAAGAGGCATTGGCTCAAACCCTATTAAGTCAGCGTAAGATACATCCTAGCCCTTATGGTAGCAGAGAAAAGCTTGAAAATTTGAATGCTAAAGGCTCAAAAACAGAAGGAAAATAAAAAGTACCCCTATTTATTCCTGACCCCCTCGCGTAGTAGCTATTAATGGAGTATGGCTGGAGCATTCCACACAAGTAATCCTGGATCATTGAAATAGGCCTTAAGGGATCCTTCTAACCAGTGAAAGTTAGGGCAGCCCACAGGCTGCTCCTACATATACCTGGGGCCAAGCCATCCCCAGCAGCCCCTAACTTCGGTGGGGCAGAAAGGTAGCAGAACCTGAGTGTTGGACCCAGTGGGAGCATGCACATTTTTGCTATTATGACCAGTGGGTCCACACTGGAAAAATGGCCCCAAATATCATATACCAGAAAACTTAACTACTATAGGTTGTTCTCTATGCTAAAGGGTAGCTAGATAAATCTTAAGATCTTTGCCATTTTCCCTTCTCCAGGCTTTCAGGTAGCACTCTGTTATTATACCCTCTCTTAAGGAAGCACGGGAAGTATTGTTTATTACACTTTAAATGAAAGTTGTCACCAAGGGTATAATTCAGCTGCCAAAGAGTAACTCAAGCCAAAATTCTCTTTTTCTTGTAGATTAAAAACTTGGGCCACAGCAGTAAACTATTCAGTGGAAAGGTGATCTCTATTCCCTTATATTTTAGTAATGGTCCATGAACTAATTCAGCTTACTAAGGAGTCCAATCTTTCATGCACACAATTAAACTGATGGTACAAAACCTACTGGGGGTTAATAATTTTATCTTATGACAGTCACATGAATTACGAAGTAAGAAAAAACTTGCAGGGGGCAACACTTCTAAAATTATGTGCAGACAATGCTGCCTACCCTAAAATGTAGGCTTTTATTTGTGCTAAATACACTTTTCTTGGGTTGCCCCCTGATGTTTTAATTCACGTTGCAATTCCTGACAGAGGATAATAAATGTTTGACTTTGAAGGCATATATATAAATATAAACACATTGATTTCATCATCCAGTCAGACATTTTACAACTACAGAGTTTGTTACATTATTTAGGCCAGCTGGTATACATTGATCATGGAAGTCAATGGAGCCCTTCATCTAAAAATCTAAATATCCAGTCAAAATACACTGTATTTGACAGGATCTCATAATGCCATCTCATGAAACTCATCCAGTTTCAAAACTGTTTATTTTATATAGGGGTGGAATTAAGCCTGCACTCAGACACTCTCAAACTATGGGGAAGTTTGGATCCAGAGCTAGATAGAGATCCCACCTTTGCAGTTTCTGCCCATTTCTAATTTGGGGCTCAAATTTAGCTTTAAGGCATTACCTCAGGTTAGGTGATATATGGAAGCACCCTGCCCCAAAGGGAAATTGGAGATAGAATTGCCTCCTGGAGCCCCGGGGGGCAGAAAATATGGCTGCTACACCAACCTTTGTCCACTGTTCTCCGAGTCTGGCCAGTTTTTCTGGCTGGTGTAAGGAAGAGTGGATGTTGACCTGCCTCCTTTCCAGAGGTTAGTTCCAACAGTATTGCTAACTCTGCAGCGCCCTTGGACTCACTGAGCCACATTCTGCTCAGTATAAATCCACATTAACCCTGCTGATGTCAGTGGTATTATTCTGGTGAAAATCTGAGTAATCTTGATGAGAATCTGATCTATTGTGTCTGGCCACCAAGCAGAGAGGTAGGACTGGGAAAGGAAAAAAATACTCCTCAAGCCCTCTCCCTCCTTTTCATACCCAGAGAGGGGCCAGGCCCAAACTAGTCCTTTATATATTACTGTCACTGTCACCCCTCTGCTGAGCAGGTGTACATATTAGGGCCTTGCACGTTGGTTTCCTGTTGCAGAAGATTGTCAGTCCCATGGAGTTATGGTATTTTCTTAGTGTACACTATATACCCTTGCACTATATACTTCAGTCCTGCAACAGAGGTGGTCACAAATGGCACACAAGCAATCCCATCTTTCAGAAATCTTAACCAAGGCAGCAATGCCCAGTTCCTAGGAAGAAATTATGTCTCAAGAACTGATTTTTGTTAGTGAGATTAAAATGAGAGTTTACTGTTCACCACTCTCAATGCAACTGCATCACAAAACTAACAACTATACCAGACTGTACCCTGCACACATACTAAGAAAAATAAATTGTAAGAGTATGCCATCTGGTGACTCCCTGCACAACAGTAGCAATAATGAATTTCATAAAACTGCAGGCTAATGAGCTGTTGGAAAAGGGCTCAGTTACAAACTTGCCCTGGGGTATGTGTGAGGGGGGAAGGATTATAAAACTTCTATTAACATGTTTCTCTACACTGGAGCTAACAATGTTGATTGAAACATTTAGATGTCTATAAAAGGAGAGCAAAGGAGTGGGGGAAATGCTTCAGAATACAAGATACTGAGGAAAATGCTGAAGCCGCTATATAACCTCTGAGATAGGGGATATCAAAAGAACCTTTTTGATGGTAGGGAAAATATCAGGAAAATTAGCAAGAGATATGGAGGTGGAGACTAGAATCTTTTCCTGAATGAGACTGAGATCAAATTGAACGTAACTACCCACAACAAGGCTCTGAAGGATAAAATGACCTGTATAAAAAGAAAAGAGTACTTGTGGCACCTTAGAGACTAACCAATTTATTTGAGCATAAGTTTTCGTGAGCTACAGCTCACTTCATCGGATGCATACTGTGGAAAGTAAGAAGATCTTTTTCAGCTCACTTTCCATAGTATGCATCCGATGAAGTGAGCTGTAGCTCATGAAAGCTTATGCTCAAATAAATTGGTTAGTCTCTAAGGTGCCACAAGTACTCCTTTTCTTTTTGCGAATACAGACTAACACGGCTGTTACTCTGTGACCTGTATAGATGACTTTGAAAACAGAGGGTCCAAAAAAATATAATATAAAATCGTGGGCATTCCTGAAAGAATGGAACATAATGACCTGAAACAATTCATACAGCTATGATTCCCGCATAAAGTACATTCTGCACTATCAAAAAAGCAATATATTGATGCCAGACACCACATCTCTTTCCTGTTGTCCCACCAGAATTTGTGACTGAAAATGTGCCCATATTGTCTTTTTTTATGTTCAGTTTTACACCTAGGGTGAAATCCTGGTCCAATGAAGTCTATGGTAAAACTCCTACTGATTTCATCCTTAATTTTTATTTACTAATAACATGATGATGATGCAATAACACTCCTTCCCCTGCAATAAACTATGTTCAACCTGCAGAATTGGAGGTGAGTGAACCCACAGAACTTCACTTCTACTTTTCTCCACAAAGATCCATAATCCTGACCAGGAATTCATCCCGCAGCTATTCTATCTGAAAGGGCTGGTGGAGCACAGGGATATTTTCTTCTGGCTGGCCACATGGGGAGATGGCTGTCTTCTTCCCCCTGTCCACACTCCAGCAACGGGCTCCCAGAATGCGGGGTACTGTAATGTGGAGACGATGATGCCTGTGCTGTGACAAAAGTGTCTATCTGATATTCAATGTTGGGTTCATTTTGAGGGATGTAAATACAGATTATTTGGACAGATTCATGTTTATGCCCTAATCATTCACCCAGTCCTGGTAACACTACGGGACAATCTTATCAAATGATGGTACTACGTCTAGAAGAATGGTGCTGAGGAAGGGTAGGTGGAATAGGGGGAAGCCAGCAGTGTTCCCCAACCCATCTTCCCTGTATTCCACCTGCCCTTTCTCAACACCATTCTTCTATGATTCATTAAATCCTGCACACCGTAGCCAAAATTTTCAAACCTAAAGTTAGGTTCCTAAATCCATATTTAGGCTTCTAAACAACAATGGCCTGGTTTTTATCTGTGGCTCCCAAAGGGATATGTGGGTGCTTAGCATTCCTGAAACTAAGGCTACTTATATTTAGGACCCTAACTTTAGACTTTAAACTATTAAGCCATGTGTTACATTGACTCTACCCCATTGCCCACCCAGATTGATATATTCTGCACAAATTTAGTGCCCTACCATGAATATTTAAATAAGTGAATGTATTTTCTTCCATAAGAAATGTCTAACAGTACAAAAGGATAATCTTTTACACAGATGCTTAATAACTCAGGCAAGCATATTTCTAGGTCAGTTGCCAGAACAGTCCTGATGTACTACTATGTGCTGCCATCTCAAACAATAAATGTCAGCATTACTGGTCCTATTTTAAGACTCTCTCAACAGTGAAATACTTTTTGTTATTATTTTCAGCTATGGTTGAAAGATAGTGTCAAAACTGGATCCCTTACTCAAGGAAATAGTCACATCTGATAACCATGGGACCTCTCAAGTGTGTAAAGGAAGCAGGCTTTAGTTTAAAATCCACCCCTTCCTCAGGAAAAAGAAGTTCTGCAAAAGTCCTATTGAGACAGAAGTCAGGTGTAACACTGGGAAAAGTTACATACATTTGTTCCCCACGTTGTCCACAAAAGACTTCAAGAATAATTGCATGGGAACGCATTCTATTGTGGAGAGAGGATCAGTCTTTATACTACCTCAGTTCGGCCCTTCCTGAGCATACCGAATTATGGAATATCTTTGACATCGACTATCACCTACCAGCAGCTAAAGGGTATTGTACAGATCTCTTTCATGTATGCTTTCTTCTCCCTCAGCCAACTCAATGCCTTCTCCCATGCTGTGTCCTATGCCTGGAATGTCTTCTCTGATCATTTATGCCACATTATTCTCTTCCCTCTTTTCTTGTTCAAGTTGTGCTTCAAACTCGCTTCCTTCCAAAAATTAGTCAGTCACTTTCCCACCTTCCTAAGACATTCCCCTTTCTCATATATATTATATATATCATGGGAAAACAAACAGCTGAACTGTTTGGGCTGAAATTTTCAAAAAAATTCAGCCTGAGGAGGACACCTGGCATGTAACATTTCATCCCAAATGGCTGAAGTTTGGCAAAGTTGTAAGCAACTGTAAACTGGGTCGTATAACAGGAAGTGTTGGGCAATCTTAACAATAGGAGGTGCTACCAGCCCCATATTTACAATCAGGAACATACATAATGTGCAACATGTGATACAAGAAAACCTGCTTTCTTTATTTTGTGCATATTTCCCTCCTTCCCGTCCCTTTGACAAATGTAATTTTTCCCTGTGGCATGGTAACGTCCCAGATCCTGAAAACACTTTCCATATCCTTGTAACGCTGCTGAGACACATAGTCCTATTGAAGTTAACGGGATTACTCATGTGCATTAAATTATCCATGTGCTTAAGTGTTTGCAGGACTGAGGCCTTAGAGCAGGACTGTGCCTAATCTCTCTATACAGTACACCCAGGTACACCCATTGTATGGCCGTATATAGAAATATCAAATGTTAATGGTTACAGGTGGGCATGAACACCAACCATTCTGTCAAGGAAGACTTGTGCCTTATTTTCCATTTTTTAAAATGAAAGGCAGGATCAGCTAGGTGGCTCTTCTGAACACAGAGTGCATGTCCGGAAATGCCATCTTGGAAACAGGGCACAGCTGATCCACTTCGCAAGCTGACAGGCTGCCGTAACGGTTTATCCCTAAATACTATATAATTCACTTCCAGCTACTGAAATGGTGTAAAAACCTTGGCGGCATTGACCTATTTAGGCTTATCTAAATATTGCTGTGTCATGTCCTGACAGTTCATCGATAGCTTTGTCGAGGGCAATTTCAGTACCTTTTATACATATTATATACATGTACGCACACCACCAACCCCATGGAGAGAAGCAAACAGATGCTATTGAAATCAGACCATTTTAATACATAATACTTTGCAGTTACCTAAGAAAGGTGAGGGATGGGGATCCGAAGTCCCAAGAGGGAGGGACTTCTCAGTGAGTGAGTCGTAAGAAGCAGCTGCTGAGTTACACCCATAAGCTGGGGTGTGGGAAGTGAACTCCTATGGGTGAGAGGATCCGGCAGGAGCAACAGCAGGGAAAGAAAGGAGCACCTTGTATCCCCCCCTCTCTTTTTCTGCTGCTCCCTCCTGGTCCCCTCCCACACTCTTATCAGCTCTACTGTAGCTCAACTCTCTCCTCCTCCTTCATTCAACACAGTGATCAGCTCAAGCAGCTCTTCCAGTGGGTTGGTGCCCAGCTACACAGCCTTGTGGAGAGGCAGTGCCCCAGAGCTGAGTATTGGGTCAGCAGGAGGACAGAAAGGAGAAGCTCCAACACCAACATACCTGGCAGCTAGGCCCAGCGCCCCACCCAGAAAGAGCCTCCAGCAACAGCCAAACAAGCCACAGCCATCTAGCTCATTCTCCTAGCCCACCGCTTGGACCATGTCACCCTTCTCCTTGCATCCCTCCACTGGCTCCCCCTTCTCTGTTGCATTGTATATAAGCTGCTTGTCTTCACTTTCATGTTGCCTATCTGACCTCACCTATCATCTCTCATTCCCTGTAGAGAGGTCAACTCCTGCCTCCAGTTGGACCAAGATGGCAGCCTCCATTGATGGCTTAAATGTTAAACAAGCACCTTTGTGCTTTCTCCCAGGCTGCTCCTAACACTTGGGAGGAGCGCCTCAAACATCCACAACACTACCTCATTATCCTCCCTAACACTCTCCTTTGCCAGGATAACCATTGTCAAGGTGGTTGTGGGTATGTCACTGGTGTGCCTGCACCAGTGCACTGACCAATACGGTCTCATTGTTTCCTAGTATTCCCTTCTCAGTCTATTTATATATCTGTCGTCTCATGTCTTGTGCTTAGATCGGAAGCTCTTTTGGGCAGGGACCATCTTTTTGTTCTGTGTTTGTATGACACCTAGCACAACGGGATCCTGGGCCATCATTAGTGCTTCTAGGGGTTATGGCAATACAAATTAAAATAATAATAAACCTATCTGTAGTGGTTGGTCATAGATTATGAAGCATTTATCACTATATCACAAACAGTGCAAGGATTTCTACAATAACTAAGTTAAGAAATGAGTACATGTGTATGCTCTGTAGAAAGGGAGTAGAAATCTTTAATTGTGATGCATGCCACTTAAAAAATATCAGTGATAGGAAGAGTGAAATAAAGGTAGTTACTAATATACATATTCCCATATGTACTACTAGTATATAATATATGCTACATAATCTACAGTCTACTGCTAGACTATTATAGAAAAGATGGTTTTTTAAATCCAAAAGTATAAGATTCCAATCACAATTTAATATGTGTATACCAAGGTCAGAAAGATGAATGAATGCTAATGGCTACTATGTCTATTTTATTTTATTTATCCTTCTGCAAACACAAGGGGAGAAGGTTCCTGATCAAACAAGTTTACGGTCTTGTTCAGACACAGCGTACATTGGCTATATGGATTGAGTTTGAGGTGGCAAAGGAAACATTTTTTTAAAGGCTTCATGAAAGAAGCGCTTTTAAAGGAAGCGTTGGGAGAACGAGAGAAGTGGCGCTGGGTGCATAGGTAGGTGGACACCAAGCACATGGATGAGACAAAAGGAAGGATACAAACAGGGCTGTAAGGAAGGAAGCTTGGGTGAGCAACAGTAAAAGGGTGAAAGTAATGTGATACATCTGTGAAAATGTGATGGAAATGTCTCTTGCATTACATTCCGGCTATGGATCACAAATGGTATCTTTTTTCAGAAAGAGGGGCACCACCAGCAATAGTCTATAGAATGTCAATTTTAATTTAAAAATTAAAATTTGACTACGTTATAGTTCATGTACGGTGAGAAGTCATTTTTATCATGTGAATTTTAAGATTGCTGTGGCAACCGAAAACAGAGCCCTTTTATTTAACCTCTGCGATTTGTCACCCTCCAACCCCTCAGAAAATGAATAGCTTGTTTTGAAGGCAATTCTTGTTAATTCTTAAACTATGAATGACTTTTAGAGCTGTTGTTAAATCTGGTCATGTATGCTTCTCTTGGAAATGTGCCACTGATTTTCAAATCTGCCTCAGTGGGTATATTTTACTGCATAAACTCTCAACAGCTAAGGTCACTAGCAAAGTATTACCCAGGAAAATAATGTACCAGCTTTCCAAGAGCAAGTACAGAGAAGGTCTCATACACAAATACATAATGGAAGCATGTGGATCATGGGATTTAGTGTGGTAATATGCACAAGTAGAGAATAATATTACTACTACCCACGGGTGGTGGTGGTGGTGGTGCTGCTGAATTGTTCCTGATTCAAGCAAACAGAATGGAAAGAAAAAAATAATTTATGAGGAAATATATGTATGTTGTCTGAAACATAGCATGAGTGTCATCTTGTTCCCAGTATTGATCCCACATGCCATCTCCTGTATCACTAACAAGAAAATAAGGTAATTCCAATATATATTAACTTAAGGGCAAATCCTGCCCCTTTCTTTTCAGTGTAAAAGGCCTCACATGCAATGGGACTGACCAGGTCCTGCTGTACAGTGTGTGTATAAAAAATGGAAGCAGCGATGGGGATGTGGAACATCTGCAAGGTGAGCACTCAAGAGCCATGGGAGCACCCTGCGTAGCTGTGCTTGGGAAGGCTAGGCAGGCTGGATATGTGGTCGGGGGGGGATCCGTCTGTACCCAGATTTACCAGCTATTTATTACCCATGCAGTGAATGGTTCAGGCACAACAGAGATTTACTGCAGCCTGAAAGTTGTAGTAACAGCTCTGCCGCTGAGCTGTGGCCTCCTTTTCTCCCCACCCCCACTGTGATAACCATGACACAGCCCTCTATGGTCTATGGGTTGATTTGCAAGCTTCGGCCCTGGATGTAGAACACTTATATGATTCACCACATTTGACCATTTCAACTCTCTTTCTTGTAAAAATGTCACTCATTAAATGCGCTTAAACTTTTATACAATGGGCAGGCATAACAAAAAGAAACTGGAGTCGTTTGACTAAAGTACAGTATTTAGATTAAAGATCAAGAATCACAAATCCATAGAAAAAGAAAACATACAAGAGAAACCTTAATGGTAGATGAAAAATCTCAAATGAACAATAATCAACATTCAATTTGCCACAAAATTGTTTCAGCCATCAATATGTGAATTAGCAATGAACAAAAATGGTTTAACTCTCAGGTCTTTCATCTCTTATGGAAAAGTCCTGTAGATTTTAATGGGGATAAAATTAACAGAGTATAGAAATTACTTTGAAAATCTATAGTATTTCATAAAGAGTGACCTTTCTATTCTCTTTTTATTTCTATGGAATGTCTATAATTTGCTTTTAAAGGCTTTAGGATGATTCAAAAATTCTATAGAATGGTTATTACATATAAAGGAAACCTCAGTTTGAAAATTATCTATGCTGGGTTTCTTGTGTACTATTTTCAAAGCTTATAATTCCTTTGCTGCATGTGCACAGCCCACCCACTCACACATGGAAATACAGTCTTAGCTCATGATTACAGATAGGAAAGTGAAAGAACTCCAGATTGACACATCTAAAGCTAGGACATTGCCTCTATTGTTCGTTAGCAAACACTGAAAATGATACACCACCAGGCAGTGCTGAAAGTACAGTAAACACATCCCTAACAGTAAGTAACCTGAAGTTGCTCTGTCATTTTCATATTTTTCATTTTCTCCAGGTTCCAAACAATTTTTTTAAACAAAGGAAAACTCAACTATATTTCAAAAGTAGCTCAGAAGTTGAACAAGATTTTTAAGCTATGAAGTATTTTTCCTTTCTTAAGGAGAAAAATATGGATATCTGGCAGCAACTAAAATCATCCACTGTTTATACCCAGTTTAGAAAAAAAATTAACTTATGTCGTCCATCCCTCTGCCAGCGCAGACTGACAGCTGGATGTCAGCTAAAAGCTACAAGAGCTGGTTCACAAAAAAAGAAAGAAGAAGAAAAGGAGTTTTGGCATTCTAGAGATGACTAATCAACCACATCTCTCTTCTGCCTTGGTGTCATTCACAATCTTTCACACCATGCAATAAGTTCTACATTCCAGCTCATTTATATAGATGTTGAACAGAAATGGTCCTAATTCTGAACACACTAGTAACCCACTTGATTACCTAAAGATTTAGCCACACATATCCTGCCTGCCAACCAACTTTTACCTGCTACCAGTAGTTGTTCTAGCACTGAAACTTATGTTTTTAGTTTGCTTCTCACTAAAGGTGAAGTTTACCCCTTTGCTGATGGCCCATGCATCACTTAAGGCCTATATCCTCTTTTGAGGTCATAAGTGGGACATAAGTGGGGTATAGGCTTTGTGTTGGCCTTCTGCACAGGGTGAATTTCACAGTAAGGTTCCTGTTTCTTGGCGTCCTTTCAGTTTTGAATACCTCTCCTAACAATACATGTAGATTAGAGTTACTCAAGCTCACTTTAGGGTTTCTTTTTTTGTTTTGATGGTGGCAGGGGAATGCAGTAGATTAAGCTGTGGCCAACACATAGACTAACAGATTAGACTTTATACTGGCAGCCATGGTCTATCCATGAATCTGGTACAAGCAAGATGGGTAAAGTAAATCAGCACAGCTGGCAACACCCTTTCTTCTTAAGTATGAACATTTACTCGAGAATTTTGTAAATACTGTATATGTAACCAAGACCAAAGAGCACACACATCATCACAAAGTCCCAGGTCAAAGGACATTTAGCAATCCTGAGGAGCTATAAAGTTTAGGCTTTGCAGGCCACAGGAGTAAAAGATTTAATCCATGTGGCAAAGAGCTGTTTTTATTATGACCAGGCTTCCTTTCATTAGGCCAGAAAAAGAGACTGTATCAAAACCTTTCAGTTTTGGACAAAACAGAATCATAGAATATCAGGGTTGGAAGGGACCTCAGGAGGTCACCTAATCCAACCACCTGCTCAAAGCAGGACCAATCCCCAATTTTTGCCCCAGATCCCTAAATGGCCTCCTCAAGGATTGAACTCACAACCCTGGGTTTAGCAGGCTAATACTCAAACCACTGAGCTATCCCTCCCCTTAAATAAAGCACATTCAATGTCTTCTGGGTCTTCTTTGTGGATCTTTTACTGTCTAGATAAAAGCATGTGGAAATATTTCTTGATTTAAGCAAAACACGGAGTTAACTTTATATAGGAAAGCCAAGCAATTTTAAAAGTAATTATGTCCAGATGAAACTGCAAATAGAATAGGAGTTAGACAAGAGTAGAATGATGTCTAATTGGATCAGAATTCTTCAAGATTTTATCATCTCTTGCAGCAGTGCTCATGTTAGTGGACAAAATTCTAACAAATGAGAGTGTGCGTACATACATGCATGACTATTAAACAGCAGCCTAGAAAAGTACCTCCTGTAAATCAAGCACTTTCTCCCATGTCTTGTCCAAATAAAACCTTTAAAATCGTTTAAAGTACATCTCTTTTTAAATGGGACATTGTGACGCTCTGTACTTCGGGGGAATGCCCTACACCCCCATCTTTACAAAATGATGATGTGGTATCCAATGCAAAGTTTGTCATGTTGGGTGTCTTCGGAAGGCTGATGATGCACTGAGCATGGTTGTTATAGTGATGTTATAGTAATTTTACAGTAATGGTATAGTAAGGTTATAATTTCATGTATATAATTATGAGGCTGAAAATGTATCCTCATGGCTTAAAATAAGAACAGGCAAAAACTCTCCAAGAGCAGAGAGGCAGTTCACACCTCATCAGGGCAGGTATGGGAAAAACCCAGCCCAGCTTCACAGGAGCAAAGGATGCTGGCCTAGGCAACAACAAAGGATCTGTTAGACTCTTGAGGGAGTTACCCCCCTTCCTTTGGTCAGTTTGGAACTGCGATGAGGTAATGCTCACCTGACTCTCAAGGGGGTGGGGGAGAGCAAAGCCAAGAGGGAAGAAAGGACATGATAAAAGGGAGAAACATTTGCCATGCTCTCTCTCTCACTCTTCCACCTACATCTACAGACACTACACCAAGCGACTGAAGCGCTGATCAAAGGGGAGAGCCTGGCTGAAGAGCTACCAGCCAGCTTGTGGTGAGAAGCATCTAAGTTTATAAGGGCACTGAAATTGTTAAGATCAGCTTAGAATGTGTTTTGCTTTTATTTCATTTGACTGTTTTTATTTCATTTGACCAAATCTGACTCCCCTTGGGATAACAAGCCTGGTATATAAGCTTGCAGTGTCTAGCGGACATAACTGGACTCTTCAAGACGGAGGTTCCTAGGGGTATTGGCTAGTGTCATTCGGTTGCACAATCAAAGAAGCAGCTTACATGCCAGAGGCTGTGCATGAACAGCCCAGGAGTGGGGGTTCTCACAGCAGAGCAGGGTAAGGCTGGCTCCCAGAGTCAAGGATTGGAGTGACCTAGCAGATCACTGGTCTGGATAACACCAGAAGGGAATGTCACAGACATGTTCCTTAATAATGCTGAAATGGTGAAATCAAACTTATTGAACTATTAAAAAAACAGCCTTTGCCTTCTAGACCACATCTCTTGGAGTCAAAAGCTTATTTAAAAGAGTACCTGTAAAGTTTACTTACAGAAAGAAAAATAAAGGCAGCCCTTCTGTTGTTTGATCTGAAATCGAGGTAACAAGAGCATTTCATATAAAACATTTTTCAGATGATTCAACTTTAAGGTAAAGTTAAGTTTTTAAAAGTTGAAAAAAATCTATTAAGTCATTTAACTGGACCTGATCTGACGAAATGTCAGGCCAGGTTCTTTATTTTACCATCTTTAAACAAGTGATTTTTTTTTCTTCTTTAATGAGCTTCTTTCACTTTCTTTCCCCTCTATTAACAAAAATAATACAATGGAAGAAGAAAAAAATTCCATTTGCCAGATCTAAAGCTGCTAAGGAGATGTGACAATTACAAACCGAAGGGAGGACACAGCCACAAAAAGCAGCAGAGCTAGTGCAGTGCAGGTAGTTTCAGGTCACTGATCCAAACCCATCCCATCCCAGTAGTGATGGAAAGCTGTTACCACTTGACAACTGTTTGGCAGCCTACTTAAAATAAGTGTACCATCTCAGTCCAGTCCCAAGTGGACAAGGTTTCACATAACAAAAAAATCCATTATACTTGACGCTAACTAGTATCCTGGTTGGAAGGCTCCTTAGAAAGGCCAAGGGTTGAGGCACTGATAGACTGCTGTGCCTGTGTGGAACCCCTGTGAAGTCAATGAGGCTCTGTACGGGTGCAGTACTCTGCTTGTGTGCAAGAGGTTGCAACACCCAGGGGTGGAATTTACCCCTGTGCAGAAGACCAGCAAAAGGCCTATGCATGATCTCAGTCCTCAAAATAGGGGGTTAGTGGGACTGAAGTGATGCATAGGCCTTGTGCATAAAGAAAAAATCACAGCCATAATGAACAGGGAGATTTTACTGACTCTATGAGGAGGCCAGCTCAAGATCAGCTTTAAGGCTCATTGGCCAGGCAGAATGGGGAAACCTACGTTATTTCTATTCTATTGAGAGAGGATTTCAGTTTGCAGGTTTTTTTATAAGCAGTATAACAAAACAAACAAAACCACTGGAAAGGTGAACAAATCCTTTAAAAATGTGAGGAAGATATTCCTAGAAAACTAGATCATCCGGTCACCCAAGGTGTGCCATTAACATGGCCACCTTGCTGCTCTGCTGCACACAAACCTTCTAACAGAAGCAGCTGTATTAAATCTACTGAAGTGTTACTATCCAATTTACACCAAGACAAAAACTCATTTCTGAACACTTTACTTGAATTGAAAAGCTTCTGCCTCTATTCCATTCATTTCAATACATCTTTAGTTATGGAAAAGTTTTTTTTCCCTAGATTTTTAAAGAAACACCTCTGTTCCCAATTTATCTTTCCAGTTTTTAAAACCATTTTTAAGTTCTGAACCTTCACACACATTCTTTGGGAAAAAAGAATGAAGGTGACTTGTTATCCTACCCACTGAAGGGAAGCTAAGATAGCTTTGTTATTTTACCTTTCAATGATCTGACAACCAGGAAAGTTACTTGTGAAACCTCTAAATAAATGAAGCTACCTTTGCACCACTAATTTTAAATCTGTGTTAGTATTTCCGTCATTAACACTGCTATAAAAATAGTGTAGCCATTTTTCAGATATAAAATTAAAAAATAAACTGTTAAAAATATTTTAGTGGAGCTCCAATGGCCTAAAAAAGGCTCTGTTTTTAAACTGACAGTTTCCATATGGAAAAAGAATGCCTTTTGGGGATCTGCAAAAAAATTAAAAAGTTAAAATATGGCCCAATTATTTCATTTAGAAATAATATGAACCTTCTGAATCAAAATAAACATCCTTTACATGCACAGAATTCCACCAGGAAGGCAGACTTACGTGTAAGCATTAGTCGTATCCTTACTAATGAGAGATAACCTGAAGTGTTTATTTGCCACATCTATTTAGCATGATAGAGAAAGAAAGAATTCCTTCAAACAAATCCAAATGCGTCCAGCTAGTGGGTGGAAAGTAAAGTAATTAGTAGTAGTCCAGGCTGATCAGTCCAAAAGATGATCTCTCCATTCCAGCTCTTCCTCACACCTTTTCCTTTAAAATGTGTTTTCAGAATGGAAAAGGCTATCAACCTCTGAACAGCTGGGAGAGCAGGCATCAGAAATTCCAGAGCAGGATTTGTTTAGGGTTGTGTTTTCTAAGAACTCTAATGATAAGAGTATTGAAGCCCTAATGATTGCTGGCTTTTCACATATTAGAAAGACATTTTTAAAGGTATCACTAATATTTTGGAAGGGACTTCTAGATCGATATTTAGGACCTTGAGTGTCTCTTTAAGCAGAATTGACACAATGTTTAGCATAGTTCTTAAGTCAATGCCTCAGCCTTGTTAAACATACCATGCATGTTGGACAAAATGCACCTCAAGTGCCACCTTACGTGTTTGATATGTTACTTTGAAAGGGCCATGTTCCAGTGGAATATTCAAAAAATGCTGTCTCATTTTATAACTGTATCAGGAGAAATTTTTATTTTTAAAAATTTTTTAATCAGCTTTGCATTTTTGTTCTTGAGATAATGCTATTAAAGAAAGAAATCTATTATAAAAGCATGTTCATCGTCATCTGATATTCCAGGGGTGGCCAACCTGAGCCAGAATTTACCAATGTACATTGCCAAACAGCCACAGTAATACGTCAACAGCTCCCCCACCCCGCTCCCAGTGCCTCCCGCCCACCGGCAGCCCCGCCAATCAGCGTCTCCCCCTTCCTTCCTGCACCTCCCAATTGGCTGTTTCCTGGCGTGCAGCTGGAGTGTGCCTGGGTGGGTGGTGTATTGGCCTGCTGCACTCTTCAACCCTTGCCACACACAGAGTCCTCCACTGAGATGCATGGGGCAGTATCCCCTCACAGAGCTATAGTTTCAGGCTGGCTGCAAGTTCAGGCAGATGTCACTGCATCGAACTTCCTCACACTGAGGAAACTAGTTCAGTTAAAATAAGCACTGACAAAAACCCTCAACCAAAACTTGAATTCAACCATTTTGAGATTCTAAAACGTGTTACATTGGGGGGGGAGGGAAAAAGGTCTCTTTGCATGTCCTGATTTTGGCTGGAACACAAAGTGCCACGATAACTAGGGAAAAGCTGTTTTAACAGTATGCTGCAAAGTACAATATGATCTTGTGATGATAAGGTATTACCATGAAAAGATAAACATTACCACTTTTTTGCTGACCAGGGTGAAGCCAGTAAGTATTGAAAATTTTACAGGAAAACCTGAATTCATGAGCCCAAAGTAATCTGGAAAAAGCTTTTTTTAAGCACATTGTGACAGGTATGATGAACACAGGCCTATCTGGAGACTGTCTTTAGCATTATGAAATTTTATCTGTATGTTAGAGCCAGACCTTGAAAGCATGAAAACTTCAAAGACCATTATACCAAGATGAGACAGATGATAACGAGCCCATGGAATATTCATAGGCCTTTGTATGAATACATGTTATATATGTTTGTGTGTTCCTAGCTCACAAAGCATGAGGGGAGACATCCTGTGGAATCTGAATTCACTAGGGTATGATTAATGAAAAATCTCAAGGCTGGCTATGCAGCTATCCATTGGGGGTGGAGGGGGCAGGAGAAAGGGGACAGTGATTGGCTTTTACCTGTTTTCAGGAGGCTGGGAGACAAAGGCTATTGGGGATAAAGGCTGACTTTAAAAAAACTTTCTGGGATCTTGTTTTTGATTCAACAAATGGATATGACCTTTTGTCCAAGGGGGCACCCCACTATGCTGAAAGGTTGAAAGAACTGAAACTTGTCAGGGTCCCCATAGGGCTGATGGACGACTTCTGGTACGTTTAGTAGATGTTTAGACCTTTATATATTTTCTCTGTATGTTTCTGTTCTTAAATAAAGAAACTCTGCTTTGAAAGAGCTGGTAAATCACTGTCCTTGTGGAGAGAAACTAAAAGAGCAAGGGGCTGAATGTTTGTCAGACCTGCTTAGGGAGAATCACAAGGAGACTGCAGTGTAAAACCCCTGTTCAGAAAGGAGTGGATGAGAGTCTCTGCCCAGAGAGATGACAGTTAAGGTATATATCTACACTGCAATTAAATGCCCGCAGCTGGCCCATGTCAGCTGACATGGGCTCAGACTACTGGGCTGTTTAATTGTGGTGTAGCTAAAGCCACTGAGATTTTGCCCAGATTTGTTGTTCATGAGGAATTATCCACCTTTTTTACAATGGTTACTAACCTGGGAAAGCTGAGGGAAATCTCTCACTTTTGAAAGAATGCAGCTAGCAAAATTTCCTGTAAATGGAATCAAATTTAGTATGTTGTTGTAACATGTATTTGCTATAGGGGGCTGAAGAGTACCTTACTTTATAATAGCCCTATAACTTGAAGAAAATAGAGAACATTCAGTTCACCTATGCTGGTCCTATATCTTGTCCTCATGAACTTGTTTTGCCTTAGGTGATTCTGTTGTTGCTGTCTGCATTAGACCTCCCTTCCCCATTGCCTGCTAGATTTATTTGCATGTTACAGCTCGCCTTGCCTGCAAATTTTTCAGGGAAGGATCCATCTAGTGCTATGTATACATACAGGGCCTAGCACATTGGCATCCAGACCCTGATGGGGCCTGTGATGTTCAGTGATCACTTAATGCTTAAGGAGCTTGTCAGTGGTCTCTTTTATTCTGTGTCCAATTCCAAATGACTGTGCATAACAAGAGCTTCACAGAGCATCACGATGGCACCTAATATATCAATTTAAACCAGTTCACAGTCCTCCCTCACCTCCATCCTTGGTATTCCAGCCCTCTCTCCCACACGGCTCCTTTGACTGGCTGAGGGGCTGACATGAGATCCAGAAGAGGTGAACAGGTCTCACAGAGGTGGCTGAGCCTTTCTGTGCAGGAAAAGAGAGATCCATGTATCAAGGGTCCCCTCCAGGCCTGGAGCTGAAGGGCCTGACCTATGCCATTGCTATAAGTTTTCCCTAATGTCGCCAGAGACGGCAGATTTGAGACAAATACTTGTCTCAATCTTTCCAATTTGTCTACTTTGTGCATTTGATAGCACTTTCTGTACAATCAGTTTCACTGTCTGCCATAGAGAGACAACTTGTGTTTTGTGGGTTACACACCCCAACATGACAAGAAGAAAAAAATTTAAAATAGGAAAATGTCATTGTGAAATCACAAACATTGGCAGAGGGTCAAGGGCAGGTGTAGCAACCAACTATTTTAACTCATTTTATGAAACTGACGATTTCACACTGGTGGTATTCCTTTAAGAAAGTCATCAGCCTTTCAGACCAGCAGTGCTATGTTGGCACTGGTGCAAGTCTTAGGCTTGTCGACACCATACAATTAGTGCTCATCAACTTGAGTGTAAATTTTAGTCTGGACTAGCATATCACGCATGAAGGGACTGCATGGACCCTGCTGCCACACACTAAAAGTTCTTTTGTGTCTTATCTTAGGACTGTCTGAAACAAGACTACATCAATGACACAAAGGAATGTTTAGCATGTAGCAGAGGGGTCCGCCACACTGGATATTGCGTGGCACATTGCTGTGGACCAGAATTTACACCTCACCTGTTGCACACTAACACACTGTGTAGCCAAGCCCTTAAAATAACAAATCCAGGACCTCAGACCACTGTAATTTTCAGTACCTGCTAATTGTCTAGTTTAGCATCACTTTGGAGTTTTAACAGGACATTAACACACACCGTATCGAAGGCACTTGGGACCCAATCCTCTCACTTTTTGAGTAAGTGGATCCCATGAGTATTCCATCTCCAGGATACAAGTTTGGTGTTTCGATGCTTTCACCGTTAGCTTGTGCAGTTGTCACATGCTCTTCTCTCCTCAAATTACTCCTCAGAACAAACTACTAATAACACAGAAGAATGGCAAAGTGACTACCAGCAGATAAGATAAAGCAACTACCCAACTAGCGTGAAAGTGTCCTGACAATCTACATCTTTGGAGCTTATCCCCAAAACAACAAAACCCAGGAAAAGAAATTTACTGCCATACCTATCTGAAAGACTTCACAATTGAACTGAGGGTGAAATTGGTCAGCTGAAACTCTTTTGGTGAAAAATGCTGATTTGGTGACACCAAAACATTTTGAGAATTTGTGTTGGTTTCACCAAATTGTTGTGTGTAAAAAAAAAAAAAAAAATCTGAAGAAGTTGGAATGTTTCATTTTGACATATTTGAATAACTTTCCACTGAGAAATTTCCTTTAATTCTATCAAAACCCTTTAAAATGGTTGAATTTGAATGAAATGTTTTGTTGAAAAGAAACTGTTTTGTTTGACTTGTAGCAATTTTTTCTTCTACTTTTTTGGAATTGCCAATGAACCAGAAAACACATTCACATAGCTCTGCTTCACAGCTTCAGGTCCACATAAAATCTGTGGACCTCCCCGGCTACCCAGCCATCTTCAAACTGAGCACAGTGGTTACTCCAACTCAGGACCCTCTCTCTTTCTGGTGTTGCCTTGGGAGTTTCCAGAGTTGGGGCAAGGGGGAGTTGAATTTAGTGGGCCCCCTGCAGCATGCCAATCATTTTCTTGAACAGGTGGAGTCAGTACATGTGTCCCTTTGGGGCTTGTAGAGCTTGAAAGGCCAGAGGTATTTATAGGCCTGACCAAGAAATAAAATATGAACAGTGAATGAAGCCTGAAAATGCATACAAACTAAACTCTTACCAAAAATAGCGAACACCATGTGAATTGGGAAATTTCCATATGATCACAGATGAAACAAAAGTACATGAATGCTTTATTTGTCTCCAAATGCCAGATTTCTAACAACTATATATGTATAGTGACAACGCTCTGTCCTTGCCTCCGTGGGTCCCACGTTTCCTGGCGGATTTCGCTAGCCTCAGAGGCTCACTGTGACCCTGCACGTAACCCTTCTTTCTCTCGAGACAAGGGTCACAGTCTACTGAGCCATTTTCATCATAAGCCAGCGAGGGAGGTGAGGAGAAGTTATCCATCCTTGCACAGTCTCTGTTGTCTCCGAGTCTCAGTGATTAATCAGGGGGCAAAGGTGCGGCGGGGGGAGGGGGGGCCCGGGCCCACCCTCTACTCCGGGCTCCAGCCCAGGGACCCTAATAGTATCAGCTATGGTAGCTGACCTTTCAGAAACATTACATGTACAATTCCCTGGGCTACTTCTCCCAGAGCAGCCCTCACTTCCTCAAGCTCCACTTCACCCTTACCTAAGGGCCTCCTTCCTCGTGCCTGATATGGTGTGTACTACTCAGCCTCTCCCACAGCTCCTGACATGCACACCCACCTGACTAACTGGGAGGCTTTTAACTAGTTTCAGCCAGCCCCTGGTTGGCTTCAGGTGTCCCAATCAACCTAGCCTTCTCCCTGCCTTCTGGAAATTTCTTAATTGGCCCCAGGTGTCTCAACTGACCTGGAGCAGCTGCCATTTCACTTATCCTGGTACCAGGGATTTATTTAGCCTGGTGCTAATATATCTATCTCCCGCTACTCTTCTATAGCCATCTGGCCTTGCCCTGTCACAATACACACACACACACACACACTCACTCTAGCTGCTCTTTTCCTAAGAGAACTACAGTATTTTTAACTCAGACACTTAATGCTGATTATACCTGGCTCAAGCATAGGTGTGGGAAGGATCCTTTAATGCTGACCTCTATGGGCACTCTATGTAAAGCCAGGGATAACTGCAATTTCTATGCTTGTGGAAATGCAAGGATTCCACGCTCAGAGGAACAAATTGCTCCAAAGGGGGTAAGGAGGGGAGGAGAGATGGCCTTGAACGCTGTCTGCACTAACTCAAGGAGCTGGCAGTCTCCAGAAAGGGAAGCATGCTGCACCATTCAAAGGGACATTGTCAGGTGTACACTCCCCATGTGCTCACTGAGGCAAAACCCTCCTGCCGCTCCCCTGGGGGCAGTTCAGCTCAGCATCCCCCCTTATTTGAGGCTGTGGCTAAATGCCACAATCTAACCCCCGCTTTACATTTGCATGGAGTTGCTCCTGCTCGAAGGTGCTATGACATTTCCAGACATGATAGCTCTTACTGCAGAACAGCCCACTAATAAGAAACAATGCAGTGTGACCATTACTACAGGTGAGGGAATGGGAAAAGAGATTTGACACTTTGGAGACCTTAAGATTAACAAGGTCACTGATTCTTGAAACAGTAAATCCATAGTTGAGCTGAATATAAAACTAAAGAAATTCTCTCTCTCTCACTGTCTAATTTTAAAATGCGGTATCAGCTGACACACGCAGGGATTGAAAAGGACACTCTAGGATTTAGCATACAAATCCTATTATTAACACCACCTAACAAACATTTCCTTGAAGACTGGGGCCCCACTGTGCTGGGTGTTGTAATGAGATTGGTTGAGTGTACCTCCTGGTCCTTTACTTAGTGCTCTGAGCTACCATGCAAAAAATCTGATCTTGGTTTTTAATAAGGGGTGGCAAAGGTGGATTCTACAATGAGTTCCATCTAGCTCTCCATGGCCAGGAACATTACTAAGGGCCTTGAGGAAGAAATTCTCTATTCAGAAGAAGAGGGAAATGTCCTCTGAGCACATTCACAAAAATAAAGTAATAGCACTGGCAAAACTGCATGGATGAAATCTTGGCCCCAGTGAAGTCAATGGAAGTTTTGCCATTAACGTCAATGGATACAGGATTTCATCCCATGTATGCAGCAGTATGAAAATGTCCTTCCGCCAGGCCCACTTTGGGAGGGTTCCTGCCTCTGGATCCTGTCAGGAAACAAATAAACCCCCAAACAGTAACAGAAAGAAAAATTAACAGCACTGTGGGATAAGCACAGCAATCCACAAAAACTACAACAGTGGCAGCAAGTGCAGGGTTTGGATGCAGTGTACTCTGTAAACACTGCATGGCTTCAGCTCACACAGGTTCAATCATAAGAAGAAACCACGCAAATCTCCAGTGCAGACTCAGCCTAGGAGCACTCTTCTGTCATTAACGGTGCATAAGCGGGCAGGGGCAAAAATCAAATATCTCCGCAAAGATTCCTGGCAGCATTTGTAAAATCACAGACAAACCAAGTTCATGCTGGAGTGGGATGGGGGGACGCTGGGGGAAGCTCTGTGGTTCTAGGTCTTTGACTACACTGGAACTATTCAATACAATTAGTGAATACAATTCTGACATAATTCTTGTTGTTTAAAGCCATGTCTATAATACAGCTATAACCAAGTCAGTTACACCAGGGTTGCCCTCTCACCCCCTTATAACTTGGTTTAAGTTGTAGTGTGTATTGGCTGTAACTGTGCCCCCCTAACTGGGTTAAAACTGTGTACGATTTGAGAACTTGAGGGCTTAATTTCAGAGGGGCGGAACACTTACAACTCCGATTGACTTCAGTGGGAACTGCGAGTGCTCATCACCTCTGAAACGCAGGCCCCTAACTCCCAGCAGAACACGAAGGGGTTAGTTTACTGCCAACCCCTTGCAAAATGAACATGGTCCAGTTGCTGAATACTATTGTGAATCAGACCATATGGATGCGTTATTGAAATGATGTACGTTTGCGTACCCAACCATGCCAAAAAATTTTCAAGCATTAAATGTAATCCTGAAAAGAACAAAGTATAATAATCACCTATACCTAATAAATAATATTGCAGCCCAACTATTATTAACTGAAAAACCAAGCACCAAATCAGAATACCACGGATGAGATTGTGTGCGAAGCATAGTACATAAACGTACAGCCCGGGGCATTGAAGCTGGCTAAGGTGGCTTTAAGTTTCCAGTATGCCTTCCTGATTCTGGTTGTTCTGAGGGTTGATGCAACCACTCAATGCACTTAGGAGCTGCTTAAGTTACCACCTCCAGTCCTTAGCTGGCAATAGGCTGCAGCACCATCTGCAATCTCCACAGTGCTATGGGCAGTTATCCTATCAATGCAGGTGCTTATGAAGGGGAGATTTCCCCCTGCCCAGTTCAGGACTTATTCTGGTTCCTTTCAAAAGCCGCAGCGGCACTTCCTTCCAGTGCCTTGCAACCAGCCCCGGGCTCTGGACCAGGAGCGAGAATCTCTCCCCTTAGCTTTGTTTTCTGGCTTTGTCATTTTCAGTAGGATTCTCCGATAGGGATACATTACCTCTGCTGCTATTTGAATGATGGAAAGCAACATCAATAGATTCATGCTGTATAGTTATCCTGTGCTGATTTTTTCATTAATAAGGGTTAAGGAACTGACTCCCTAATATGAGAACCACAGAATCTAGATTTGGGAGTTTTGGTGGATAATCAGCTGAACATGAAGTCCCAGTGTGATGTTATGGCCAAAAGAGCTAATGTGATCCTTGGATGTATAAACAGGGGTACCTTGAGTAGAGTAGAGAGGTTATTTTACCTCTGTTCTTGGCACAAGTGTGACTGTTGCTGCACAATTCAAGAAGGGTATTGAAAAATTGAAGAGGATTCAGAGAAGAGCCATGAGAATGATTAAAGGATTAGAAAACATGCCTAATAGTGACAGACACATGGAGCACAATCTATTTAGCTAAACAGAGAGAAGGTTAAATGGCGACTTAATTGCAGTCTACATGCTCCTACATAAGAAATAAATATTCAAAAATGGGTTCTCCAATCTAACAGAGAAAAGTATAATACATTTCAAAGGCTGGAAGTTGAAGTTAGACAAAATCAGAATGGAAATAAGGCGTAGATTTTATAACAATGAGGTAATTAACCACTGGAACAATTTACCAAGGGTTGTGGTGAATTCTCCATCTCTGGCAATTTTAATATCAAGATTGGATGCTTTTCTAAAAAATATGCTCTAGCAATTATTTTGGGGAAGTTCTCTGTACTGTTTTATACAGGAGGTCAGACTAGATGATCACAATGGTCTCTTTTGGCCTTGGAATCTGTGAATCTATTTTATGTTACTGAAGCAAGAGTGAAACTCTGCATGTATAAGAAGAAATAGTACATCGAAGCAAGGCAGACCAGGGGATAAGGAGTGGCCAAACTCGGCAGACAAGGGCATCCAACAAATGAATTTAACAAAGGGGCTGGGTTACAGGTGTAGATTATCAAGGAAGGCCTTGGTAAAAGGATTAAGTCAAACAACATGTAAAGATGTCTATAACTTTAGTCTACTTTGTGTTAACAGAAAAGGCCTATTTCTACTTAGTCTAGAGTATTCTTCCATACATTTCACTTTGCTATTCTATCAGATTCAATCCATTTATTTGCACATTGGGTTCAGAGTATGTGTGATACAGTAATACTCCATGATAATTCAAAGGTGCCATTTTAAGCCAAGTTATTTATCCTCTAGATTTCAGTGAAATTTAAAGTAGTGAAAACAATATTCCAAGCCCCATGCATCTATACATTTCTTTGTGATTCAGGTTTCTGCATACTATTGTCAGGGCAAACTCTGCCAGAAGGAGAAACTTACTACTTGTTGTGAAGTTACCCTCCCCAACCTGGGGAAGAGGATCTGCATCCTGGATGACTTGTAGTACTCCCACAGTCCGGACAGGAGGATCCAGAGCTACAGAGCTTTCATTCACAGTTATATCACTAGCTCCTGTAATCTGATTAGTTGGTGGTCCTCCTATGGAAGCTTCAAAATCTGGAGGTATATCATCTATGCAATCCGCATTTGGCTAATGGAAACAAAAAGAAAAGTCTTTGAGCTTTTATTCTACAGAGAAAATATTAAGGACTACAGTTAAGAAAGAAGCCCAGTATTCCGTCTTCTGACAGTGGCCAATGCCAGGTGCCCCAGAGGGAATGAACAGAACAGGTAATCATCAAGTGATCCACCCCCTGTTGCCCATTCCCAGCTTCTGGCAAATAGAGGTTAGGAACACCATCCCTGTCCATCCTGGCTAATAGCCATAGATGGACCTATCCTCCATGAATTTATCTAGTTCTTTGTTGAAACCTGTTATAGTTTTGGCCTTCACAACATCCTCTCGCAAGGAGTTCACAGGTTGACAGTGCATTGTGTGAAAAAAATACTTCCTTTTGTTTGTTTTAAATCTGTTGCCTATTAATTTCATTGGGTGAGCCCTAGTTCTTGTGTTATGAGAAGGAGTAAATAACTCCACGAGTCATGATTTTATAAACCTCTATCTTCTCCCCCCTTAGTTGTCTCTTTTCCAAGGTGAAAAGTCCCAGTCTTATTAACCTCTCCTCAGATGGCAGCCATTACGTACCCCTAATAATTTTTGTTGCCCTTTTCTGAACCTTTTCCAATTCCCATATATATTTTTTGAGATGGGGCAACCACATCTGCACCAGTATTCAAGATGTGAGCATACCATGGATTTATATAGAGGCAATATGGTATTTTCTGTCTTATTATCTATCCCTTTCTTAATGATTCCCAACATTCTGTTCACTTTTTTGACTGCCATTGCACACTGAGTGGATGTTTTCATTCTCTGAAAACAATGACTCCAAGATCTCTTTCTTGAGTGGTAACAGCTAATTTAGACCCCATCATTTTATACGTATAGTTGGGATTATGTTTTCCAATGTCCATTACTTTGCATTTATCAACATTTAATTTCATCTGCCGTTTTGTTGTCCAGTCACCCAGTTTTGAGAGATCTTTTGGAGTTCTTCAGAGTCTCCCTGGGACTTAACTATCTTGAGTAGTTTTGTATCATCTGAAAATTTGCCACCTCACTATTTGCCCTTTTTTTCAGATCGTTTATGAATATGTTGAATAGGACTGGCCCAGTACCCCTGGGGGACACCACTATTTACTTCTCTCCATTCTGAAAATGGACCATTTATTCCTACCCTTTGTTTCCTATCTTTTAACCAGTCTTAAAGGAAATAACTGCTCTAGATTTTCTTCCTGAATTTATACATAAGTGGTTGTAGTTAAATAAACATTAATTTAGATTTTTTTCCTCTCGCCCATTCCTTTTAGGGCCCTATCCTGCAATCACTTACTATTATGTCTTGTGCTTATTACTGTTGCCTCACTGATTTAAATGGGACTATGATAAATATTGCAATTTTGGGCCCTTAAATGGTAATATCCAATAAATACATAGTTTATTTGCTTTCTACATACCTGGATCCTCTTAATACTATTTGTAGGAAGACTATCTTGCAGTATGCAGAGGAAATGTTTAGTATGAAAAAGTCTTGCCCAGAATATTGATGTTTGCTTCCTCACAGAAAAAAAAAAGTTTGGGGGAGTGTGTCATGGAGTAAATGAGCACATATATTGATATAATCTGCCTGAGGTAGGCACACTGCTGAGTCAGATTATGAACATAAACACAGGCACTAACTGCAAGGGATTTTGTACCTTTTAAGTCACTGCTTTCTTGAAATATACATACTATAGAGCTGATATCAGAGACTTAAGTGAAGGCGAGGAACTGATAAGAACTGCATGTGTGCACATTTGTACGAGGGGTAGAAAAGGGGTGTATATAGCTATTGCTAAGAGAAGGAAAAATGTTTTCAATATTAAAAGACTTACATTTTGCCTATACTGTACTTCATTTCTTATAGCTGAAAATAATGAGAAAGAATAAAGAATTCATTGTAATGGGAATTTCAGGAGTCTTCCCTGTATTGTGGTCCCAGAGAAACCAAGTGAATTAAAAAACAAAAACAAAATAACTGTTTAGCTCAGAATTAAAACTCATGCCTATAAATGCACATATCCCAGTAAATTCAGGGCTAATGGAAAAGTGATTCAGATGCATTTAAAGCAGATGGTTACAGAGCTTGTGTGTTTTGGTGCCAAGACCTCTGTTAATATCCTCTAGACAGCAACTCACTGGTCAAGCTGAGATGACCAATTGCAGTAGAATTTACTGATCTTTCAAGCATTTCTGTATTGGTTTATTTCCTGACTGTCAGACTGATGATTTCTGGAGAGTTCTCCTCTGAACACTAATGGCAAATTGTGTAAGTCAATTCCCTTTGCCGTACATGAGAATGCAGACTCCCCTAAGTCTTTCAGCAAAGGTGTCAGGTCTGCTCTCTCCATAGCAGGGAGAGGTTGAGCTTGCACACCCACTTCAGATATAATGCCTTAAGGTTATGCCATAAAATAATAAAAACAAGGAAAATTCAAAGATTAGGGTACTGTGTGCAATGCGTTCAACAGCACCTGTAAGCATAAAGGGGCATATTCAGATAGAACTGCAGTTACACAAATATCCTGTTAGGCCTAAAAAAGTTAGCAGACACTACAGGGTAGATTTTCAAATGTATTTAGGTGCCTAATCTGTTTAGGCACTTTTGAAAATTCCACTTGCTGAGCATCTGCATCTATAGTCGCCTAAATACTTTTGAAAATCTGATTCAGAGGCCCTGATCTAGCAAAGCATTTAAACATTGTTAATGTCAAGCATCTGAGTAGTCCCACTGAAGAAAATGAGACAGCTTATGTTTTTTAAGCTAAACCTGTGCCCAAGTGCTTTACTTGATCAGTCCTTTAGCCTGTTTCATCCTTTCCTGTGAATTTCCTGACTGTTGTTTCATGCCAGGATAATGGACTTAAAAAAAACTGCAGCCTTTTACCTGTCAGTTCTCTGAGTTTATTAAGTCCCATGATAAAAAGTCTAAGGGGAAAATATTCATGAAAGCTGGCAGTTTCTCAAAACGACACTATTAAAAGCACAGCAGCAAGCTATCCCGATGCAAAAGAAAGTAAGAGTAGCAGTAAGAAGCCAACATGGCTCAATCAGGAGCTCTTTCATGGTCTGAAATAAATCAAAAAAGGAACCTACAAAAAGTGGAAACATGGATAAATTGCTAAGGATGAATAGCAAAGAACAGCACAAGCACATAGGGACAAAATCAGAAAGGCTGAGGCACAAAATGTATTACTCCTAATAACGGATATAAAATGCAATAAGAAGAACTTCGATAAATACATTAGGAGAAAGAAAAAGATGCAGTGTATAGGTCCACTACTTAGTGGGAAGGAGAGCTAATAACAGATGACATCAAGCAGGCTGTAGTGTTTAATGCCTATTTGGCTTCAGTCTTCACTAAAAAGATTAATTGTGACCAGATGCTTTACACAATTAATATTAACAATGGGAAAAGAACACAAGCCAGAATAGAGAAAGAGCAGGCTAATGAATATTTAGATATGTTAGATATATTCAAGCCAGCAGGCCCTGATGAAATTCACTCTTAAGGTACTTAAAAGAACTACCTGCAGCAATCTCAGAACCATTAGCAATTATTTTTGAGAACTCATGGAGGATGGGTGAGGTCCTAGAGCAGGGGAGGGCAAACTTTTTGTCCCGAGGGCCACATCAGGGTACGAAACTGTATGGAGGGCTGGGTAGGGAAGGCTGTGCCACCCAAGCAGCCTGTCCCCTGTCCCCTATTCACCCCCCCCACTTCCCGCCCCCTGACTGTCCCCCTCAGAATCCCCAACCCATCCAACCTCCCTTACTCCTTGTCTCCTGACTGCCCCCTCCTGGAAATATACTAGAACAAGTTATTAAACAATCAATTTGTATTGCCCAATTAGTGGATAATAGAGTAATAGATAATAACCAACATGGATTTGTCAAGAACAAGGGGAAAACAGCAGAAGTGATACATCATGATTTTAGTAAGGCTTTTGACAAAGTCCCATGTTACATTCTCATAAGCAAACCAGGGAAACGTGGTCTAGATGAAGTTTTTATAAGGTGGGTGCATATCTGGCTGAAAGATCATACTCAAAGAGTAGTTATCAATAGTTTGCTATCAAACTAGGAAGATGTATCTAGTGTGGTCCCACAGGGTCTGCCCTGGATCCATTTTCATCAATGATTTTGATAATGGAGTGGAGACTAGGCTTATAAAATCTGTAGATGACGCTAAGGTGGGAGGGTTTGCAAGCTCTTTGGAGGGTAGGATTATAATTTAAAATAACTGTGACAAATTGGAGAATTGGTCTGATATCAACAAGATGAAATTCAATAAAGACAAATGTAAAGTTCTGCACTTAGAAGGAAAAGTCAAATGTACAAATACAAAATGGGGAATAACTGCGAGGCTGTAGTACTGCTGAGTAGGATCTGGAGGCTATAGTGGATCACAAATTGAACACGAACCAACAATGTGAAACCGTTGCCAAATAAATAAATAAATAAATAAATAAATAAGAGCACTAATATTCTAGGGCATATTAATAGGTTTCATATATAAAACATCGGAGGTAATTGTTCCACTTGGCACTAGTGAGGCCTCAGCTGGACTATTGTGTCCAGTTTGGGGCACCATGTTTTAGGAAAAAAGTGGACAAACTGGAGACAGTCCAGAGGAGACTACAACAATGGACACCTAACCTATGAGGAAAGGTTAAAAAAAGGGGCATTTTAGTCTTGAGAAGAGACAGCTTAGAGGGGTCTGACAGTCTTCAAATATGTTAAAGGCTGTTATAATGAAGATGGTGATCAACTGCTCTCCATATCCACTGAAGATAGGACAAGAAGGAATCGGTTTAATCTGCAGCAAGAGAGATTTAGGTTGGATATTAGCAAAAGCTTGCTAAATATAAGGATAATTAAGGATTGGATTAAGCTTCAAAGGGAGGTTGTGGAATCCGTGTCACTGGAGGCTTTTAAAAACAGGTTAGACAAACACTGCCAGGCATGGTCTAAGCATACTTGGTCCTGCTTCAGTGGAGGGGGCTGGACTAGATCACTTCTCGAGGTTCTTTCCAGCCTTACATTTTTATGATTCTATGTTACAAACTTAGCATTACTTTAAAATGGTTCATAATAAAAGAATATATTCATTAAAACAATCTTCATATGATTTTCTGTTCACAGACTAAAGTATAGAATGTAGTCAGACAACAAAAAACCTAAACCACAGTTTAGGGGCTTTCGCGTTGGAGAAGAGACTAAATAACAGTTGGTGTGAAGACAAAGTGCATCTGCAAGCATACAAAATTCTAAGCAACTTTGAGCAAAGAACAGGCTTTATCCTGCAAAGACACGAGTCCCACTGAACTGGGAGTATTCATGTGTGTAAAGCTATGCATTATGTTTACTTGCAGGACCAGGGACAAAAATTGCTGGGCACAAACATCCATATTTTTTCCCATTAGATTTCTTTTCAAACAGTTGTTGGAAGCCTTTGAAAGTTCATTTTAAAATCAAATTTGGTTTTGAGGATTATACAATTTAAACAAACAGTCTAAATATATATACACACACACACACACACACACGTGCATATATATGTGTACATATATATTTTAGCACTATAACTAAGCAAATGTATAAATGTTTTTTCCCCCCAGTTATCCATTTGCTCTTCTCTTCCCTTGTGTTCGCAGTTTTTGCTAGAATGAGCTTTTATGACCAATTTTTAAATCCTTAAAAATAGGAAAGAATGGAAAGCCTGACAAATACTAACTAAAGCGCCACAAATGTCATGGTTCAATTTAATTGATCCCATTTTACATGCAGGTTTAATATAATTTTACTTGGAAAAAAACTAAACAGTAGACTTTAATCCTAATGATATCAAATATTGCTTTTTTAAAATTACTATTTATACCTTTGACTATCAGAGTGACACAGATATATTTTGATACATTTTGTTAGTTACATTAGTTTCTCTAGTTCTCTGTACATATGTGCTTTTAGGGCCTGATTTTAAAAATGGGAGTCTTTCCACTGACTTGAATGGCCTTTGCATCAGGTTCTCAATAAAAGGCTCCAACTCAACCAATCTAGTAAAAAAAGTGCAGTTGTTTGCCTGTTCAGATCATGTTTCTGGGGAAGGAGTCAGAACTGAAGGGAGATTATTTTACTTGATATGATCATCCCCAACAATGATGTAGCTCTTTGAAATTGAAAGAAAAAAAAAGTTTCCCCTTTAGACACCAAGACCAGAAGAAGCTCAGCTTTGTGAGCTGAATTCACCATTAGCATGCCAGCGAAAGGACTGAGGCCAGACATTTGCTTCTGTAAATGGTGGCAGAATTCATTAAGGGTAGAATGCCTCCAGGGGACCAGGCTGCCTCAGCAGAAAGGAGATACATCTTAATGGGAGCTTCTGGGCACTCACCAGTTTTGAAAATCAAGCTAGTTATTTACATGTCTAAATAGGCTTTAGTTTTAGGCAGCCATTTAAAAAAAATCTTGGCTATGAAGTAAACTCTGTGATGAAACTGGCATGCAGTGACTTAAAAATATAGATCTAGTTTTTTTTAGAACAATATCAGTTAGAAACTATTATACATTCCTCTTAAAATGGAAATGTAATGCCGTATTCATACTCACACAAACCAATTTTCAAATGTACACCACTAAAGTAAGCATATAGATGGCATGAAGACATTCTATTATAAATGGAGCCAGTAGCACTGCCTATAAGCCAAGGTTTCCCGATACTTTCCATTATAAGACTGTTTTCAGTCGTTTATAACTTTGCCAAACTGCAACCATTTGGGTTGAAGTTTTCCAAGACAGGTGTTTGCCTCAGATTTTTTTTTTTTTAAGGGTAGTGGGGGTAGTTTTGGTTACAACAGTTCAGCAAGAATTGAGAATGAGGTTAGGGAGGGAAAATATATTTTGCCCATGTTAACCAATTTTGTACAACTGTTTGAGAAGCTGTAGTGGCTTCATGCTTTGGAACAGGACTTGAAATTGGGAAGGAGGGTGACCTTTTTGTCACAGATGTGCTTTTTCCGGTCCCTATGAAATTCCACTCAAATTTGGCCAAGTTTGAGCCTCTGAAAATATCAGTTCACACATGCTCAGTAGAGACCTGTTAAAAGTTTGGCAGCTACATTCTCTGAAGATTCCATCAGTACCAAGAGTGATCCAGCTCAGCGGATGCAGGAGCTGAGCAGCACTTTCCTGCAATTGTTCCCCCTGGCAGCCAAGGACTGCTGTGGCATAGGAAGCCATAACTGAGAGGAGGGAGACTGTCTCTCCTGTGCTCTTTTTTATGCTCCTCCTGCTGGGGCCCAGGCAGCAAGGAGGAATCAGCCTGACTTGAATGCAGAGGGGTGAAGAGCAGTGGGAGGGGAGGAGAAGCTGGGGAGGGGTGATAGGATTATGGGGAACAGGGACAGGAATTTAAGGGGAAAGAGGATAAAGGGGCTGGATCTTGGGGGGGCAGGGAGTTAGGAGTAAGGGAGCAAAGGGGACAGAGACAGGCTAAGGGCAAAAGAGCACGCTCCCCTCCAGAACCTGGAACTGAATGCAGGAGTTCTGAGTGGTTTCTTTTCTGTCAGCAATAGCTGTGAAACCCACTGGCAAAGTGTGCATCTCATCCCCCGCTAATGGCTGGTCTGCATGCTGCATAACAGCCTACTATTGCTGCAAGTTACTTAGAGATCTGTGGTAAGGGTGGATCTTAAGGTCCTAACCCTGCTGATGACCCACGTGGAAGTCAGCGGAAAAAATAGTATGTGATGATGGAATTAAACAGTAATGCATACTAGGGAGCTGAATGAAGGTTGAACATGCAGCCTTAACACTGGCATTTCCTAATTTCTGAGTGTCTGACTTTGCAACTTTAACAATCTTTCATTGTAGTTTTTTCCGTATGTAACACACACACACACAATCAAGAAGCCTAATTATAATGTATCATTAGAATTATATTATTTGCCTCCTTTTGGCTTTATAATTGTACTAATTTAATGGACACACCTACATGATTATTTTATTATTGCGCTATTTCCTAGAATAATAATTTCAGCACTTGTATCAGACTCGTTTTTCATTTCAGTAATCTGTTTGGATTATATGTCCCCATGTCATTTCACTGCTGCTCTTGGGGGTAACTACATTAGCTGTCCTCATTTGTTCATCTGTTGGCCTTTGTCTCATTTCTCTTGTGTAGTGCTCAGATATCTAATGCCTGCATGCTGCTGCCTCAGCTTGGGGACAGTGTATTTACAGCAGCTGTTGGCATACCAACCACCACTGGTTCAGTGTTCAACTTGACAGTCAGGAGATACTTTTTCACATAGCATAAACCCTGATTAATTTCTTGGTGGAGAAGACACTGAACTGTGAGATACCTGTACATTTAGGGAAATTAATTGCTGGCAGAACATGTACTAAGAATATTTGACAATAGAATCCAAAGAGTTAATTGGCAAGTTTTGGCAGGTTTCTAAACAGATCTGAATTTACCAAGTGACTAACAATCTAACATTTTCTTATACTGTAATTACATGAATCTCATATGTTTAATCATTTGGGGGAAATGTTATGTTTCATAACTAGAATTCTGAGCGCAAGGCCTGCTGATATGCAAGGATGCCTTAAGAGAGGAAACGGAACCAGACAGAAAAGGCAATGACTTTTGCAATCAGAATCAGAGGCAAACTGCCTTAGAATGATACATCGGGAGAGTTTTTATTTGTACACTGTTTGCTTTGAGACAACAAGGAGGAATGTAGTTAAAAAAAATCCAGCCCTGATGTAAAAGAGTAAATAGAAAAGGTTTGTGTGTGAACGTACAACCCTGCCACAATTACTTAAAAGAATCCAACCCCTCAACAAACCAACCAAGCAATACAGACACACATGCACACCCTCCCAGCCAAAGGGCACGGAGGAGAGGGGAGAAAAGAAAAATAGATGTCTGCTTGTGTTTCTGTTAATAAATCAGTGTACCATGGTGATGAATGTGGTATGAGAACCTAAATAACACACAGATGGGCATGTATACAGGATGGAGGTGTTCTCACTCTATTTTGACTAGCCTGTTGCATGACATGCTTACCGGAATCCCTAGAGCTTTTAGAATGTTCATTTTACACATAGGGCAGGTGCGATGATCTAGGAGCCACGGGTCTACGCAAGATTTATGAAAAAGATGCCTGCAATAAAAAGCAAGATATTTTAATTCAAATCCATCCAAGTGTAGCTTAGAGCTGTTCAGTCATTACCAAGAGTTGCTTCTGAATGTAGTATAATAGGGAGTTTTGAAAGTGTAGTTTTTTGGTATATGATAAGGATTACAAAAATGCACAGACAGGAGTATATAATCACTGTACTAAATCTTATTCAGATAAGGACACCGATCCGTGCCTGTTAGAGTTCACTGACAAGGTGCAGAAAGTTAGATGTACAAAATTAGACACCAACAATCAGAGAGCCAAATGTACGTGTAGCAGCAAAGCCAACTTTCTTAAAATGCTATAGACTGCCAGCTGTAACACAGATAAATGAAACTCAGCTTTTGGTAAAGGTCAGATCATGTATATATCTACTGTTGGTTCCATAACACAAAATTGACCCCACCACAGTGACCCAGAACTTTAAATAGCTGTAACATGAAGCCATTTTGCATCTGTTATTATTTTGCAGGATCATGACAGTGTGTAGGCAGAAACCCCACCGCCTTTTTTTTTTTTTTTTTTTTTTTGAGTGTGTGTGGCCTTTTGGGTGAGGCTCCTCCCCTCCCACCTATTTTCCTGCCCCTCAAAGCCACCCATGAGAATGAGCATCTCTAGACAAACATTTCTCCCTCTGGAGCCGGTTGATACTATCCCTTCAGCCAATGTGAAGTGATCATTAGCAAGACAGTGAAGCCATTCTGCCTACATATTTATCCAGTTATGGGAAATACAGTTTCTTAGCCACAAGTGTCAGTTGTCTAAAGTTGCTTGAACAAACTGGAGGTTGCATACTCAAACATGTAATTTATGCACCTCATTCATTCTTGAGAAGATGTTCTGTTATGTTGCATTTGACAGGATAAGCACCTCAGCAGACTCAGAGTACAGAGAAAAGTCCTGCAGTTCTGCAGGGTGAAGAATTTAAGAAATGCTGGGAGAAGAAATTAAGAGAATTTCTCAGGGGGCTCAAATACGAGACAGGGAAGTTGTTTGCTGTCTTTGTGCCTCAGCTGGAGCATCCCTACAGAAAACAGCTCCCAATTTCTTTTAATCACTATAGAATATAGAGAATTATAGCCAGATTTTTTTAGTTATTTGTGAGTACTTCAACTGAGGAGAGGGGATATACCAGGTGCATAGATTGCTGTGAGGAAGAACATTCTGGAAGCCTGACTGCAGCTGAATGGAGTATTGTTGGCACAGTGAGTTGGTCTCCAGTGAGACACTGGAGCAGAGATTTCCTCTCCTGTATCCCATGGATTTTTGTGAAAGCTTGTGGTTTTTCATTATTCATCTGTGGATTTTTATTAGAATAATTGTTGGTTTGTTTCCTGTTAACAAACAGTCAATTTTGCAACATCTTGGACTTTTAATTCATTTAGTCAAGTGTAAGATTCGATTGACTTATCTCACACATATGTTTGCTGTCTCCTTGAACATGCCCTGTGGCTCTGTCTGCTCTGTAACATTTTGTACCTACACCTTTGGTCCAGCTACACTGTTTCTGAAAAACAGGTACAAAGTTTTCTCATGTAACCATAGCCTCAACACCTAACCTTTGTGTAGCAGTCTGAAAATACACTCACCCACCTAAAAGTCTGATTTACATATAGAAGACTTAAGCAAAAATCAGGAGGAGGACGCTTTTATTCTGAAATAAGAGTGCCCATACTCAGATTTGCATCAAAATAACAAAAGCTGTGAATTAAACATATTTTGGTTATTTCAATGCAAATTTATGTGTAGAGCAGTCCTAAATACCTTTTCTCTAGCAATTAACAGATGTGCAACATTGTGCATGTCAAATTTCAGCTCAACGTTGACAGCTGAGGTATTATAAAAAAGCCCTGCCAACTGGAGTGTTGATAAGTCTTTTTACTCTATGCAGGTCTATATTTCCCTGTGCATGCATTAGCCCTTCCCCATTTGCAGTTTCTCTATATGAATGCATACAAAGCCACCAACTAACAGCGGTAGGGCAGGTTTGCAAACTGTCTTAATGCTAGGTACTGAGCTAGTAGATCAATAGTATAAATTCTCTCTTCACAGCAGGTATTATCTCTGTGAGAAATGCAGAATCACCTTGCATATCCAATAGTCATGTTTAAATTAAGAACACTGCATGCAAAGTAATATTTTTGCTTTGCTATTCCATCCCAATATTTAAAAAACAGCATCCCACACATAAAGATGTATCCATCCTTCCAGTTAGCTGGAAGAGACAGAGGTACATTCTCATCAGTGTTAATTTTTAACATCTGTTCCATTGAACTGTCTTTCTAAGTGGCATCATCCCATTCACGAGCTGGATTTAACACTAAACAGTATGAAAAATACAAATCTAAAAATGCATGAAATTTCATCAGACCCTATTACTCACTCCTCTTGGCTCCCTTTCCTACTACTTCAACAGGAAATTGATCGCTTGGGAATAAGAGTTACAAGGAAATTACAGTATTCCATTTTAAACTGACACTGACTTCGCACAGCTGTGGCACAGAAAATCTGTTCTTGGAATCTGAAACTAGTCTAATTATATCACTTGGTTGTAATACCGAAGTTTGTCAGACCTCATCCGATACTGTATGTCAACATGATTAATGTAAAAGAAGCATCATGATACTTAAAGTTAAAACCACCACTTTACTAAGGTTACAAAGGTTCACAACTCCACTTCCAAAACAACATTCACCATGTTGGGTAGAGAACACAATGCATCAAATTTCCATCTCTGCACTATATTAACCTCCTTCCTTCCCCTTCTCCCAAGAGATATGTATTCAGCATATAATTGCCAGACAAACATTTTGAGTAAGCAAGCGATATAAAAATTACATATAATCCCCAAGTAGCTACTTTGTGAAACAATGAATAAGAAATGTTTTACATTTAAAATGTGTAAATAAAATATCTTG
Source organism: Natator depressus (assembly GCF_965152275.1). Classification (NCBI taxonomy): domain Eukaryota; kingdom Metazoa; phylum Chordata; order Testudines; family Cheloniidae; genus Natator; species Natator depressus. The sequence continues at coordinate 52,251,842 of NC_134237.1, forward strand.
AATGTGTTGATTTATGCAGAATACTGAACTGAAAGTCAATGTCTTACTTTTCAGCTATTTGAAGGAGCAATTTCAAATATTCTTATAGTGTTGATTTTTTTTTTAATAGTGTGCCCATGCTCATAGGCTAGTATATGTTTAACTGCCAATGTTTAACCTTGATTTGGGCCAAAATAATCAGTGCAAGCTTTCAAAAAGCTCAGATATTCGCTATGCTCTTAAAAAATGGACAAAAAAAATCTGTTTCTGATCAAGAATATATAACCTGAGTGATGTGTAAAATCAGATCAAGTCATTCAGGCACAGATGAGAAAGGCCCCCTTTGTGTTCAAGTTCAAGCTTTGCAAGCCTTAATCAGGCTGCAGATCACATTGCAACATTTCATAATGTTTGTTAGATAGTGTGTGGAATTTTCATGCTTTACAGACATTTACCTCAAGTTTGGCTGTTCCTAAAAATTAATTGGTTTGAAAGAAAATTATTCTAAAAGGAATGCTATCAATGTTGAGAGATTTAAATCCATAACCATGACAGGTTAAGTCTCCTTGCACTTTAAAATACTATATTACAAGTGTACTATGGTTCTAATTTTAATTTTTGACTTGGTATGTATTAGTTAGATTGAAGGATCTTTTTTATAAAATAGAAAACCACAGAAGAATGAATGCCAAAATTAGATAACCTAAGGACTGAAATTACCGGTTTGTGGGTATGCACATATTTTGATGGAGCATGTGATAAATCCATTTTTGCCAATTTGGATTTGAAGGTCTGTTTTATTCGCTGTTATTTATATAGCACCACAACATGCATGGTGCTTTATAAGAATTAACCAGGAATCCCTGTTCTGAAGCATTTTCAATCTAAGTCAAGACAAGAACAGGAGGACAAGATGACAAAGAGTGTGGCAGGAGAACAACAACAGGATCATGCAGTTACTTGGGAAAAAGATGTAGATGTCTTTAGGATTAAAAAAAAAATCATCTACACTTCAGTTTATATACCTCCATGGGGAATTGAGGTTTTAAAAGGGATTCAAAGCAGGAAAAAATGAAGGCGCTGAGGGGGAGTTCAGAAGCATGGGGGCAGTGAGAAGGAAGGCACACAGATGGTCTTAGAAGAAGGATATGAAGACTTAAGTGTGAAGAGACGTTTGAGCTAAGAGAAGAGGACAGGTGAGGGCAAAGGAGACGAGCAGACAGAGAGGTAGATTGTAGATGGCCTCAGTATAAGAACACACTGCTTGAATTTGATGATAGAGGCAATAAGAAGCTAGTGAGTAGATTTTAAGACGGGGTCAACAGAGTTACAGCACTTAGCAAGGTGCTTTTTTCTTTTTTGAAGAAGTCTAGATAGGAGGAGAAGGAAGGCAGACTTGCAGGAGGCAGTCAAAGGCAAAGAAGAGTTGTCGAGAGTTGTAGTAATGACACTCAGAGGGGAGGAGTACAGTTGCTTTTCAAGGAAGACTGCTATACTGAATAAAGAGGATGGACCTGTAGTGCAGTAAATCTGAATGGTCTCTGGATTGTTTTTCCTCCAGAGCCATTCATCAGCTCTGGAGTCAGTACAGAAAAACTGAATGCAGGAAAGAAGCCAAACATCAAAAAGGATGGGCACAGAGAAGTAATGGAGATGATGGTTTCCTCATGGGAGGCTAACACAAGGAAAGGAAGGAGGGGTTGGAGAGCATCAGTGAAGTCAGAGTTGTTAATAGACTGGAGATTATGGAAGGAATGCGATATTGGGAGGGGTACCAGAGCATGTACAGACAAGGTTGAGAGAATGACCCTGATAATGAGTCTGGAAAGTGACACAGAACAGGAGGATGAATGGAGAAGTTAGTAAGAGGAAGACAAAGCTAGCAATATCAGCTGACTAGGAGGAGAAAACAAGACAGATGAGGGTTGTAGAGTAAGGATTTGAAGATGGAGATTTGAAGTTGAAAGTGGGAGGAGGACAGGTGAAAACATTCTGGGAACACTGGAACATGGTTACATTCAATCTTGTGTCAATGCCCTAGAAACTAATTGTAATTATATTTGCTATTGTCAACTTTTAAACCTGGATATAAAACTAAGACTTATTTCCGTCAAGAGAAAAATCAGCACAACATGCAGCATCAAAAGGCACATAAGAACATAAGAACGGCCATACTGGGTCAGACCAAAGGTCCATCCAGCCCAGTATCCTGTCTACCAATAGTGGCCAATGCCAGGTGCCCCAGAGGGAGTGAACCTAACAGGTAATGATCAAGTGATCTCTCTCCTGCCATCCATCTCCACCCTCTGACAAACAGAGGCTAGGGACCATTCCTTACCCATCCTGGCTAATAGCCATTAATGGACTTAACCTCCATGAATTTATCCAGTTCTCTTTTAAACCCTGTTATAGTCCTGGCCTTCACAACCTCCTCAGGCAAGGAGTTCCACAGGTTGACTGTGCGCTGAGTGAAGAACTTCCTTTTATTTGTTTTAAACCTGCTACCCATTAGTTTCATTTGGTGTCCCCTAGTTCTTATATTATGGGAACAAGCAAATAACTTTTCCTTATTCACTTTCTCCACACCACTCAAGACTTTATATACCTCTATCATATCCCCCCCTTAGTCTCCTATTTTCCAAGTCTCTTTAATCTCTACTTTATACTTCACACACTACTTTATACCTCAACCTGATCATTTAAATTCTGAGCTTTTCAGAATGAAATTTAAAAACATAGGAGGACGTAGGAGGACGGGAAAAAAAAGTATATGTGAAATTGATCTCCCCTCCAAAATAGCCAGTGGTATCCCTTCATTGACTCTCTGCCACACTTAAAGAGAATGCTCTGAGGGAATGACACAGTGAAAGGACCCGAAGAGCTAATAAGAAGCTGTTTATGTGGCTTTGAAATTCATCCACTACTGAAATACTGACTAGTGGATTTTCACTACAAATTTTTGTATAGACGAGGACAACAGAAAGTCTCAAGATAGCTACTAGCTGCATCTGGAAACTTCCTGGTTTAGGGCTGGCTGTGGGAGAGCTGCTGATACACTTGCTTATTTAGATTTGTTCAATACATACATTATAATGTCTATCCAGGGCTCTAAGCATCTTTCACATACATTAAAAATGAAATCATATTAGTTCAAACAAAAATAAACTCAACAGCATCCTCTAAACCAGGAAGGAAAACAAAAAAATGACCCTAATCCCAAATACTAGGCCTTGGCACACAGCCCAGAACTTGATGCAAATTCTCTCCCCAAAAGCCTGGGAAAAGAGATGGACTTTGCAGTGTGCCTAAAAGTCAGATTTGGGTAATTTTGGATCAATGGTGAAGGGTCCCATGAAGAACATCCTGCCAGCAGCTCCTTCTTTTTTCAACTAAGGAGGCTATTGACTGGGTGCCTCCACTGATCAAAGCTGTGGCAATATGATGTAGAGAGGGAGAGGCAGTTTCTCAGATATGCTGACCCTAAGGCATACATGGCTTTACAGGTCAAAAGAAACATCTTAAACTTCACCTGCATACCAAAAGGCAACCAGTTCAGATCACCCAGCACTGATGTCATGATGATACTGGCTTTTCGACAATTGAGAAATTGGAAGTTTCAGTAAGGTTTGGTGGGAAGCCAATGTCTTCCCTGAACTGCAGGCTGCTATGCCAATGCCCTGCGTATACAAGGTATATACAGTGGGCATACACTGGGGATGACAAAGAACGAAATATGTATTTGCAGGTCTGTGTTTTCCTTTTGCTAATCACCAGTGCAAAGAGTGCTTTTCCATCTTGAGACTATACGATTTCCCTATTGACTTGAAACTGATTTATCATCAATATTCTTTATTTCCTCTCAACTGCCCAGTGCATCCTATCTTGTTGGTGTTTCTTTATAGATTGTAGACTCTCATTAGCGGGAACTATCTTTATTTTTGTTTCTTGTATAGCATTTGGCAAACTGTTGGCATTTCACCAACAATAACAGTAATAATAATTAACACCAACACCTATGGTGGTGTACAAAAGCTTACAAATCTGTAAAATGTTACCTTTCCTAACTTGTACAGTAGGGAAGATAGTTTCAATAAAGTAGCTACTTGGGAGGGAACCCCTCATCTCTCATAGTTCAACAGTGCCAAAGTTCAAAATGACAGGTTTCAGAGTAGCAGCCGTGTTAGTCTGTATTCGCAAAAAGAAAAGGAGTACTTGTGGCACCTTAGAGATCAACAAATTTATTTGAGCATAAGCTTTCGTGAGCTACAGCTCACTTCATCGGATGCATGTGCACTTTACAAGACAGATCTGCTGCTAACCTTTAGCTGGAGCCATTTCCAAGTAACCTTTTAAGTCAACCAAGAGCTAAACATCACCTGCTAACTATGTGTTTCTGATTCAGTAGGCCTTATTTAATACTACGCACTCTCATTTAACCTCGTGAACAACATTAAGGATGACTCTCTGCTGGGTCATTTGTGAGAATGATACAAGTGAAAGATGGGTTTAGATGTATGTGTTCCATATAATTTCCTCAAAGAAATACCTGTACCTTAAGCACAAAATTTCCAAACTTTGTCTAGGGCCCCACAGGAACATACTAGGAATTAAGCCCACTTCTAAACTGTATATGTGTCCCATTTTCTAAACTCTTAGCTGAGGAAGCATTGTGCTTGTGTCTGACAAGAGTACATGTGCTGTGTGTCAGAGTTGGGGGTTCTAGAGCTGGCCCAATTTATGGCAGTAAGCATATACATCCAATGACTCACTAGAATGATCACAGGTAGTAAGCACTTAACATTTAAAATATCTACCATGGAAGCCTATTATTGATAACATAGCCAAAAAGGAACAAATATTTCAGTTCTTCATGTCAAGCAGAAGATGGGCTCCATAGAAAATGACACTTTACATGTACATGCTTTTGGTATTCCTGTTTCCAAGGAAAGCAAGTTGAGAAATGGAGTATCTAGCTGTCTTTGATGGAAGCCATCCCAGATATGATTTGTGTAATGTTTCCTTCCCACTTTATTTACACAGCAATTAAAAAGAAATTAAAGTGAAGTTAAAGCTCATGAAAGGTGCTGAATTTCAGATAGCTGTTCTGTGGACAACTAACAGTATAGGAAATGGCAATGCAAGTGTCCCTACACTATCCTGCCAATGAACTGCAACCTTGATCTAGAATCAATATTTCTATTCCTCATACTGCTTTAAATCAGAAGTAACTCCTCTAAAATCAATGGAGTTAAACTGGTGGAAGAGATAGCAGGATCAGTCCCCCCCCCCAACTTTTTCCCCCTTTTTACTGAAGACTTTGTAATATTTCCAAATTCCACAGACTTAGCAACTGGGCTCTTACAAAAAGTATTACCCTCCAACACTCTGCCTCTCTGCCCAAACCTTCTGAACACTAGGCTACCTTAACATATAGCCTAAATCTCACAACCATTCTCGTTACTAGAAAATATCGTCAGCCAAACTGCTCTTTCCCAGTCAGGCCAATATTAATGGTTAACCAAAAAGCCTGACCAAATAAGATCCCCATATACCATGCCAAGCATGAACATAGTTAGACTCAAGCTCTGATGCTAAATGGCTCGTCACTCACTGCAGTTATTATTTTAACTTCAAACACATCAGAGTAACATGTCAAATCTTTATGGAATAGTTTTTGAGTACAGAAAAAAAAACCCCAAAACTTGAAGTTCTCAGATAATCTCATTTCAGGAATTTGACAATTCCAATTTTGCAGTTTTACACTAAAGGACAGAGACTTTAAAAACCAAGAACACATTAGTAAATGCCTCCATACATTGTATTAACTTACCTGCATGGTAAGATCCTGACAACATCATTTGGCTTGTAACCTTCAATACAAACTGCACAGTTATCAAAATCTGGCTCAGTTTCCTACAGCAAAGAGAACATTACATTAGATTTTTTTTGCGGGGGGTTAATCACTTCAAACAAGAACCTAAGTAGCAGAGCAAAGTTCAAATGGTTATTGATGTGTTTAAGCATGACAATGTATCTTAAGGAAAGTGTGAGAGGCATTCATTAGGGATCCAGTCCTGCAAGGGTCTGTGCACATGTGGCGTAGATCTACACTTGGAACTGGGGTTGTGAATCCCAGCTCACAGAGACATACTTTAGCACACTAGCTCAAAACAGAATGTAGCAGCAGCAGTACAAGTGGCGGGAAGGGCTAGCTGCCTCAAATACATGCCTAGGGTCTCTGATGGGCATGTATTCGGGTCAGCTAGCCTGTCCCACTGCTGCAGCTACATTAGTGCTCTAGCCTGAGGAGAGCTAGTACAAGTATGTCTCTTTGAACTGGGAATTACTCTATGTACAGTAGTACTCCCACTACTGTCAGTGAGAGTTTTGCCTGAATGAGGGCTGCAGAATTTGGCCACTAAATTTGGTTTGCAAACTGTAACAGTAGCTACTTTAATAGTCAGACTAAAATAACTTTACTGTATCTTTATTTAAAATTTCCCTTCCCTTCCCTCCCTGTTCCATTCCATCCTTAAGTTGCTTACCAGCGCCTTGCCCCTGGCTGTGGGATATTTACTAGTATAAAAAGCAACTGCTACTCCTCTCCTATTTCCCTCTCCTTGGCAGTCTGAGAGGATCCTCGCTGCACAGTTCTAGTTTGAAAGGAAAAAATTACCTTGTCACCTTTCCTGATTGTTCTGACCTGCAGCTTGCTGATTGCTTTCTTTGCAGCATCTCCAAGACGGCGCTGAAAATGCAAAATTGTCCGTTAGTAAAGAATATATCTTTAGGCAGAAGCCATCACCTTATTTTTCTATAGCTGGTTAATAATCTGAAGCAGTTTTACATGAAACAGTAAGGTTCTGTGTAAATGTAAACTGACAGGGCCAGGCAGGTTGCTGTGGGAAATAGCGTGACATCCCTTTTAAAAACAAAAATGCTGCATGGACTAAAGGCTCCTCAGTTATCTAAATTTCATTATGCAAAGCAGCTATAATGCTAATCCAGTGAAGAATTGACACTGGCCTATAACAACACTAAACTATTGCATTATGGGCATTACATGAAAGTAGAAACAGATATGTATTAAGTAACGATTCACTATTTTGGGAGCCTATTTTTTTACATTAGTCCCATTGACTTCAGTGAAGTTGCAGGCAGGCACAGCAGTCTGCCCGTATGCTCTCAATTGTAGGATCAGTGTCCAAGCTTTGCAGTTATATGTCATGAACAGCAGACGAGTCCTACAGTCATGGCTTGGCCATCTACTTTCATTTGCGTTTTTCTTGCTCCTTGTCACCTTTCCCTCCATATTACATACTGAATTTCTTTCCAGGTGAAATTTCATAGTGTTTTTCTATTTTTTAGTAACACAGCATCATCTTCTGATACCTAGTGCCCATTTCTGATCTCACTTACACTTGTTTTACAATAGTTTATTGATTTCAATTACGTTTATTGATCTCATTCCTGATTTACACCAGCGTAAATGAATTCAGCCTCTGTACATGCACACGACAGCTACTTCCAGAAACAGCACAGTTTAGGGATGGGGATTTAAGAACGGTGGTGACTGTGAGGACATCGCATTTTTAAGGTCAAATGTTGTGTGTGACAGAGTTCAGAGACATGCCAGTTTGGAAGCAAACTCCAGCTGGAGTTGGTTAGAAAATGAACCCCAAAATGACGTGAGGTTGTATGTAGCTTGTAAATAGGGACCCACTCATGAAGCAAACTCGATCAATATGTTTCCTCTTTTCCCTTGTTGTTATTCTGATCTATGGCACATTTTTCTCATAGCTTGCCTTGAACAAAAGAATCGAACAAGAGTTGTAAACGTTACTTGCAAACTATTTGTTTCTTTAATATAAATCAAAGGCAGACAGCTAATGTAAAATAAAAAAAATGAGACATTATGTAGTGCTTCTGGAATTTTTTTTATTTATGTTAATGAAATGTCTTGTTTTTTTCGTATATTCTTCAAGAGAAGAGGACAAGATTAAAGATTGGTTTAAAACTTTGATCTGTTTGTTTTCATGTTTGCCTTTTCTTATCTAACAAATGCTGACATCGTTTTTGGCTTTCAATGAAAATGTGATCAGGTTTTTTTTTGTTTTTTTAAGGAATCCTGTTTCATTGGTATATGCTGGAGAAAAAAACCATACTTTCGAAGAATCTTTGAAGTGAAACGCATGCTATCAGTAACCAAACACTGCCCCCAAAGATAAGAATGACTAACATTACAGTGTTTAAATGTTTGAAGTGGAGCTTCGGGATTTATGGTTATAAATCTCGTAATCTAATTAACACTAGGACATTCAATCCTGAGCTAGTCTGAGTTACCACTCCTTTGGTGTGGGCAGTGATGAGCTGCCAAAAACTTAACAACGGGTTCAGTCCTCACCCCACGAGGGGGTCGTTGCCCACCCCCGCTCCCCAGGACTCCTGCCCCATCCAACTCCCCCCACGTTCCTTGATGCCCCCCGCAGGACCCTTTCCCTATCCACCCCCCTCCCCTGTCCCCTGACTGCCCCCAGAACCGGGCAGGAGGGTCTTGTGGGCCACTGTAGTGGGTGCCCACCCCACCCCACCCCTAAGAGCCAGAGGCACCTGCCGGGGGGGCGAGGTGGGGAGTCCCGGCAGTGCTTAGCTGGGGCAGCTCCCAGGAAGCATCCGGCAGGTCCCTCTGGCTCCTAGGGGTGGGGGAGCGTAGCTGGGGGGGAGTAGGGGAAGCGGCTGCTCCTCCCACTGATCACATCAAAAGTGGCGCCTTAGGCGCCGACTCCCTGGGTGCTCCGGGGCTGGAGCACCCACGGGGAAAATTTGGTGGGTGCAGAGCCCCCACCAGCAGCTCCCCGCCCCGTGCCCGGCCCCAGCTCACCTCACCTCCTCCTCCTCCCCTGAACGGCACCGTCCCGCTCTGCTTCTCCATGCCCCCACCCCACCCCCCGGCTTCCCGCGAATCAGCTGTTCGGCGGGAAGCCAGGGAGGACTGAGAAGCAGGCTGTGGCCTCCCGCTCAGGCCGAGGGTGGCGGAGGTGAGCTGGGGTGAGAAGTGGTTCCCCTGCACCCCTCCCCCTGGGTTACCTGCTGCGGCGCGGGCGGACCTCCTTGCACCCTCCCCCCACCCCAGCTCACCTCTGCCTCCCTGGGTCTGAGCAGGAAGCCGCCGCTTGCTTCTCAGCCTGCCCTGGCTTTCCGTGCGAACAGCTGATTCGCGGGAAGCCTGGGGGGGTGAAGAAGCAGGGCGGGGCGGCGCGTTCAGCGGAGGAGGCGGAGTGGAGGTGAGCTGGGGCCGGGGGTGGGGCGGGGAGTTGCCAGTGGGTGCTCTGCACTCACCAAATTTCCCCCTTGGGTGCTCCAGGGCTGGAGCACCCATGGAGTCAGCGCCTAAGGCGCCACTTTTGGCCAGTTAAATTGAGAAGCCCTTTTAGAACCGGTTGTCCCTCGCGGAATAACCAGTTCTAAAAGGGCTTCTAAATTTAACAACTGGTTCTAGCGAACCAGTGCAAACCGGCTCCAGCTCACCACTGGGTGTGGGGGTCCCGCCAGTAAGGGAGGTCGATGGTGGTTAAACAGAAGGAGTGGCACTGTGGCAAAGAGCCTTCCTTGTGCCAGTCCTGGAGCGGGAGTGCTAGCTGATGGTCAGTGAGAGGGGTAAAGGGACACCTGTTCTCTCTCAAATTTATTTCCTCCCAGATTTCCTGTTTTCTCCATGTTTGTCTTTTAGGCTCTCTTTTAGCTTCTCAGGGCAGGGATTGTCTTGATCTCTGTGCCTTGCACAGCACTGAGCATATCATCAGTGCTGAACAAGTTATCTGTGAGTTCAAAGACCAGACTGGGGCGCATACTTTACCATACTTACCGTTTCCCAGACAAGCGAAGAGAAACGCCATCTGACATGGTGACAAAGTTCACAAAGCTCATTGTCTTTGGAGACTACCACAGCTGCAAAGAGGATACCTTTCATGCGATGACCCAAAGCTTTGTATTCAGGCTCTCTGCTGTAGGTCTCTCACAGGTAACATACAGACACACAGCATACTGGACTGGATCCTCATACTGAATGTGGACACAGGAAATAGAAATTCTCCTCATTTGTGAACAGAGCAGTCCCTACTGCAGGCAGAAGTCAGAACTCGCTCCAGTGTCTCCTTGCCTGATGATATCTCATCATGGTCCAGCAATTCCCCAAAATATCATGGAGCCCACAGAGTTTCAAAACTTACTTACAGCCAACTCCTCCCTAACAAGAAAGCAGGGAGAAGAGGAATGAGTAATGGACAACTCCTGCCATATACTGCTATCAGCCGTCTGGCACTGAAGCACCCTTTCCTATCCCAGGGTTCCCACATAACACAGAGCAAACTCCAGAGATGCTAGTGGAAAATGTAGTTTGACAGACTGACACAGGAATTTTTATTAACCTATGTCACTGCTGTGAAGGAGGCAAAGAGCTGCAGCAGAAGTAACTCTGCAGAATATTTCCAGAACACAGTTTTCTAATCCCAAATTGTTTCTGCTCAGCCCTACAACCTAATGTCTCTTGATGCAAACAATTCTCACTGCTTTTCATAGAGAAGATCTCTTGCATACAGGATGTCCATTCAGGACAACAAGCTGAGCAAAGAACCAAAAGCCACAATGACTTCCTTCTAAGAATTCAGTTCATTTGCACAAGCAGCAGCACGGAAGTACAAACAGGTATCAGGACAGCCACCTGGTTCCTGCCCTTGCTGGCTGATAAAGAGTAGAGCTTGGGCACTTTACCAGAAAGACTATCAAAACTATCTTTTACCCTAAACCATGCCACAGTCCAACCAGTACCAGGGACAACAGTTAAACATGTTCTTTTCTTCTGGGGTAAGGATGACTTTACATTTTGGAAGCCTGAAATTTAAACTAGAGGCCCAAATTTTCAAACGGATTTATGAAAATGTGATTGCAAATGCAGCTGGCACACATAGTTGTATGCGCAAAAGCCCACACTGGCAGACGTTTACATGCACACATGGATAACTGCCTGGCTAACTGCCAACCTGCATACAGTTACCCATTGGTAAATGCACAAAATAGTAATGTGCACATATTTTGTGGGCACATGTAAGAAACTGTAAATTTCAACCAGAAAAGTAATTCACAACATGGAGGCCATGAGGGAAGAGCCCTCCATTTTTCTGACTGCTGATCATGATGTGGACTTGTTGCTCTCCAGATGGATCACAGTCAGTTCCTTCTCAAATCTGAGCTCAATCCCATTAGGGCAGAGCTACTAACTACCCTGCATGTAGGAAAGGAGGTGGGCCTGGGAAAGAAGGTCACAATGAAAGGAAAGGGGAGACTCTTGAGAAGTAGACAGGAGGTGGAGCACATTTGTCAGGGAGTGAAGACCTAGTGCAATGGGAAGAGGACTTAGTGCAGGTGGATCTGTGGGGAAGGTAAGGCACAGGGGGAGGGGACCAACTGGGATAGTGTGTTGGTGCAATCAAGCGAAGCAATTCAGAAACGCTCTCTTCCTACAACAATATCACAACCTTCAGGTTAATGTCACATCCTTCAGCTTATGGTCTGTTGCTTCATCCCATTCCTTCTATGCAGTGCCTGAATTGCCAATTAAAAGTCTCCTTCTACAGAGAGGTGGTGTGAGCTGCTCTGGATAGCCTAGCTAGTGAGTTAGCAGCTAACCCTAGAAACAGCAAATATGAAAGATCTCAGCATGGATAGTTGGCCTCAGTAGGTCTAGGATCTTCTGTGACACAGAAAACGTTGGTGGATTTTAACCCTTCTTTCCCAAGCCCCTGGTTTAAATGCACTGGATTTTAAAGACTTCAAATCTGTTTAATCAAACCCTAGTTAAATGAATCTCAGTCACAGCTCTTGGCATTTTCAGAGATAGCCAGCCAGTCTGTAAAGCCAGCTTTTATTGTAACTCTGGAGTGGGGACTGGGAATACTGCCTTTTCTAAACTGGCCAACCGGTTGGCTCCCCCTTAATTTGAAACTCTATTTATCCAAAAGGTTATGGCTGTGACCCTAGCTCTTTGGATAAATGGGGCTGTACTTTATTGGACCAAATGAAATACAAACTGAAGACGCATACTTCTCAAACCTGGCTGATGATGCATGCGCTACAGCATGTACAGGGCTTTCTACAAGTAAGCACAGTATCTTTGTGCAAAGACAAAAGACACAGACACACACAATGATTATAATGGGAAAAGCCTTTGAGCACCATGACAAAAGGAGTCAGATTTCAACTCTACCCAAGGAAAGAAATACAAGCTGCTGCTCTATCATACACGCAAGAAGATACAGTATCTCAGGACAGGAGTGTTGCTAGCCTATCCCTGTACCATAAACAAAAATGACAAAGATAAGAAAAATAGAACATTAGGAAAACTGAGATAACCCTCACAGAAAGGACAAGTCTGAGTTGTGCTCTTTTGTCAGCTCCTTACATTAATGATTGCAGGAGGCATGAAAGAGAAAAACAATGAAGCAGGCATGTTGCTATGGTTTCCTCTGCCCAAGTGCCAATGATGTAAAAACTTTACTCTCTCTCCCCATCTGTGCTCTTCTTCCCTATCTTCCTGGGATTTTCCACATTTTTGAAAATCTGCAGCCTCTATCTATCTCAGCTGACCAACATCTCACTTGCTACAGGCACTGCTTTGGCTGCTTCCTGCATGCATGGACTCCCCTTTTTTGCTACAGAGTGTGACATTATTCCATGTCAAAATCCCCAGTCCAAGGAGGAGAAAGAAATTGGAGGAAGAGCGGCAAAATAGTCAGAGAGTAAAACAGAGATGAGAGAGTAAGAGATCAGTTGCCTGAGGAAACTTTGCTTTTGAACCTCAACCGAACACACTAACATGCCCTGTTTATGTTATACCTTAATGAGATATTGACTTATAAATTAAAAAAACACTCACTTTATATGTTCTGCCTAGGATTAAATAGCAATCACAGACCAATTTGAGGCTTCTGAGGGTGGAGGCATGCTACACTCTTCTGCACCGGCAGACCCTCTACTGTGTTGAATCAATATTCATAGTGGTTGCTGACAAGAAATCAACCTATATGCCACTGTCCAAGTAGCAACATTAGCACCTCTTCTCTTTACTTCAAAACCTTTTTGGTGTACTGCTATCATCATCATCATCGCATACTGGCTGGTACTGCTTGCCTGAAACATCCATCCCTGTTAGCAGTATTTGATTGTTGGGAAAGGGTTAAATGGGTTCTACTGACTCACTGACTTATTACCCCACTTGGATAAAAGGGAGACAGGCCTGGCCCTGTCCAGAGGGAATAGTCCTTCGATAGGAACATTAGAAGCAGTCAAGCCTGGAAAGTAGTTTTGAGCCAAGCTTTGATATCTTATTGTTAATTTCTATGCTAATCAAACTAAAGCTCAGTAAGTGGGTGAGTTTGGACTCTCCATAGTGCGTGGGCTATGGGGAGGGATATTTCACCTACCTCTGACATGAAGCCCCCTGAGATAGAACATGGCAGTTATCTTACAAACAATACACAATGGTTTACAGCAGAAAATGAAGAATACTGTATCCTATTAAAATTGCAGGGAGAATTTATTTAGGCAGAGGTTAATTATTTCAGTTGGCACTAGGCCACAGCTCTGAGGATAATCAGCTCCTTATCGTACAAACAAAATGCCATGGGATCTTTAATTACCACAAATCGACAGACTTGGTTTTACTTCTCTTATGAAAGATGGTAGCAGTAACTAAGAACCAGTAAAGGGATATAGCATATGTCCAGCATAATATGGTAAAGCAAGCTCTTAGAAACAAATTCCCTGACAATAGGAAATAAATGGATCTTGCCTTTGGTTCTCCCATATCCTAGGTGAGGGCCCTAACAACCCAGAGTCATGCTCACTCTTTCCCTGGCCCAATGACTATCCATCGTCATCATGAATGACTATGACTTGTCACTATGAATAATGACAGACAGCCAACGGGCCAAGGAAAGAGTGAGCATAACTTTAAGACTTGGTGGTTAGGGCACTCATGGTGGATGTGGGAGATCCAAGGTCGAGTCCCTGCTTCTGTGACTATTTAATTATTTATACACAGTGGAACAGCTTCAAGAGGAGAGACAGAGAGCATTTTGACTTGAAATATGCTGTTTTGATAATGTCAAAATGTTTTGATTTGAAGCTTTTTCACTGAAAATTTTCAAAAAATGCCATTTTAGGTTTGACCCAAAAATGAAAATTTGTTTTAACTTTTCACAACTTCCAGCAAACCAAAAAATCCACTATCTGCCCAGCTCTAGACAAGAGCTGTTTGTAATACCTCAAATGTTTGGTTCCCAAGAATGGTGACAGTTTTAGTAGATCAAATTCATAAAATGAATTTTTAGTTTGTGCATAGCAACCTCCCTAAACCCTTGAAAAGTACTTATTGAAATGAAAAATCTGCTTTAAAGTATGTTATAGTTCAAAATTGATAGGTTTGTGGGATGGAGAGCAGCTTCTACTTAGAAATGTAAAGAATAAATTCTCCACTGAAAATACAGCATGGAATTTTGTGCAGTAAGAATGTAATTATCTCCGCTGGAATTTAGACAGCGCACCAAAGACAATGGGTTCAATATGGGCGTAACATGTCTAGTTTTCAGAAGTTTGGGGATACTAGTGAATATGTTCCTAGTTTCTGCATGTGGGTACCATAACTGTGCATGCAATCAAGTAATTACACCTGGAATCCCATTCATTTCCATACCATACCTGCAGACAATGATTTACTAATAACCAGCATTACTTCATATACATGTTCAGCAGTCAGTGTCAACGGCCTGAGAGGAGAATAGATGTCTTTATGCAAAGACCCTTATGGAGAGGTTTTAGTATTTGTGAATAAAATATTTTAAAATTAAAACACTTTTCCATTCTTTTTCCCCTCTTCAGTTGTGGCACACCCCTTTTTTGTACACCAACTTACTGTTCTGCAGTCACCTTTGACTAGGTCTTAGATTCATTTATATGCATTTCTAGGTCAGTTAGATAAATGTACTAAGGGAATTTTTCCCCTTAGATATAGTATTATCTTTCTGATTATTTCTTGTACTATTGCGTGTGTGTGTGTGTAAATGCCAAATGTACACAAATATTTAATTCTCTTTTCATTATTTATCAGTTGTAGTGATGGTGAGAAGAAAGGAAAACTCATGTCCTTCAAACACCTTGCTTCCTATCCTACTGTCTATGCAAAGAACATATTTATATAGGTTTCTCTTCCTTGAGTCCTGTCTACCCTTCTGGAAGTCTTTTGATTTCCCAGAGATGTTAGCACCTCTAACACAACCCATTTCCCTTTTCGTCCTTTGCTACCTCATATTAGTGCTTCCCCCAAGAGAAAATTTTTATTTAAACTTTAAATCACATGGTGATGCTCTTGGGAGGATAAATGGTCATTTTAAGCAATGCAGGACAAATCCCAAAGCCCATTCACATGTTCCTCACCTGGTTTCTGTCTCTGGCATTTGCATATCGGAATCTCTGGATATAATAGAAGACCAGCCATGCCAGGGAGATGATCATCAACACGATGAAGGAGATGGAGACAAACACCACTGAGGTACGGCTGACGTATTTCTGCAAGTTGCGTGTTCCAATTGTTATATACATCATCACAGTAACATTCCTCTCCAGCAGACTCACTATCTCTTTTCCTTTAGGCTCAGGAATCATTATTGCTACTACATCTTCTACACCTGTCAGATAGGAGAGGGAGGGGGAGAAACAATAAGAAAAAACAGGAACAGCAGCAGCCACAAAAGAAGATGAGTCAGCCGTGGCACAGTAAAAAGAGCTCAACAGTCACAAAATAAAACCTTCCCCTCATTCTGCTGCATGCTGTTTTTTATTGCGAGGTAAGCCAGACAAAATCCAGCAGAAAACTTTGGTTTCAGCTGTAACCAGTTACACAATCTGGTCCAGCACACTGAGCCTCAAGGGTGGTTGTGTGACTAAGGGAAGGTTCATGGGTTGGCACAAACACAGGTTCCCACTGCTATTGAGGCTTATATAGAAGATATAGCCATGGCATAAATACAGATAGGAGTAGTTGTGTGCTACAAGCACAGACAGATGTATTGTGCTCTACCAGCATGCTGCACACTTCACGGGTCTGTAAAAGGAAACAAGTACAATGTTTTCCCTCTGCATCCAAGTACTCAAACAGGGATTCCTAAAACATACGATCAGATCCTGGGATCTGATCTTGCTGCATCTGGTGTAGTTCAGGATGGCACGATGTATGTGAGAAAAAAGTACGCAAAAGAAAACTGTCTAAGCGACCAAGGGAGTAAAATCTGCTCTTACACTAGTTTAAAATTTAGATTAACTCTACTGAATGGAGTTACTCTGGATTTCCACTGAATTAACTGAGACCTAATGTTGTCCAAAGGCATCTGATGCTTTTGGAGAAAGCAAAACAGTATTGTCTGGATGATAGCCAGGTTACGTTAAATGTTCCACATTCATTCGCAGCAACGTTTCCAGCATACAGTCAATATAGAGCTCAAAAATGAGTGAGTGATTAGGAGGATAAAAGACAAAGGAAACAAACATGATAAGATTCATTACAGGTCCCTTTTACCAGGTGACTTAAAGATGGATCCAATTACATCTTTTCTTTCAAAAATATTACAGGTTAGTAAATGTAACCATCAACTTTACTCCCTTTCCATCTGAAATACATTTTTGTTTTACTACTCTACTTTAGTTAAGGGTGTCAGACCGCTGGTCTGCTTGATGTATTAATCCAGTGCCCATGGTAGATTCTAGCAAATAAATAAATAAATAACCTAAAATAAAAAATGTCTAGCCCTTGTGGTTGCAATAACAACCTTCTGAATGTGATCTGTTGTGGCATAGGCAGCCCGAAACAGCAGCTCAGGGGGTGTGAACTGACTTCATTCATCTTAATGGGAGTTTATCTAATAAGTGGTATAACTGAAAGTGTAATTTGGCCCTTCCCACAGAATGAATTTGACATGTTTGCTCAAAGGGCTCGTTGAAATAAAAGGGACACTGTGTAAAGGTTTGTAAGAAAGAAAAAAGGAAAAAAAAAAAAAGAACCATTATTAACTTTTGCCTTAACTCTCCGAATGGCAGCTTCTGGAAAAAGCCAGCAATCAAATGCATTTGGAGGATGGTATATACATCTCATCAAGGGTTCAACTGTTCATAATATATTGCTGATGACTTTCAACTTTGCTGTTCAAATCCGTCTCTTCAAATGTTTCCTGAGCACTTTGGATTCACCAGAGTCAGAGCACTGACCCCCACCACAGGAGACTGGGCTCCAGGACCATGCCTTTGACAGAGAACCGAAGCTGCACATGTGGGCACAGCACTCCCCACCCCACCTCTTATCTCTCAGGGGCTAATGAATCGTTTAGCTGTCTTTGAGATGTAATTTACCTCAGTAAATTATCCCAAGAACCATGTAAAATTTGACAGATTGCAAAAACAGTAAAGCAGCATATTAGGAAACTGAGATTAAACAACAGGTAAAATAGTTCCAAATACTCCTCAGCGTGAACTCAGTTTCACCTAAATAGGTGCAAACCTTGGAATTATATCAGGCAAAGACAGAATGAAATGCTCATATCTTTAAAGATCACTGGTTGTGTTGGTCACTCCAGGCTGTTAAATTCTAGATATTTCTCTCTCACCACAAGCTATGTTTCACCCTTTCAGGTCAGCATGCCCACATTTCTGTCAGCCCTTTTTCCCTCCTCAGGCCTCTACTATGAACCCCTTCCATTACTGTACCAGCCATGAAGCGCATGTTGTATTGGCATAAATATAACATCTGTGCAGATGTCATATCTTAGGAAAAGTAGTATTTTCAGTCCCTTTGCTCTCAAGCCCCCTAACATCTCAAAAAACTCCTTTGATCTTCTCCAGATACAGTTATCTGCCTTCTCTGCACAATAGTCTTTTCTCCAACTGACAATAGACCATTGATGTAGAAATATTTCTTTCAGATCACATTAGTATTCCCTTTCCTGCAACAAGACATTGGTTCATCTCCTGCTCATACACAGTAATGAGAACCACAAGCAGTACTTACATATTTTCAAATCGCCATAGAAACTTTAATTAATCAATACCCACAGTACCCCTAGGTAAGTACTGTCTCCATTGTACTGATGGGGAAAGTGAGGCATAGAGAAGTTAAATAACTTGGTGTCACAATGTCAGACCTAGCATTAGGTCTTAGGAAATCCTGGTTCCTATGCCTGGACTAAGACCACTAAGCTAGTGGGAAGAGGCGTGATCTAGTGGCCTTAGTCCAGGCATAAGCTAAGACCACTAGATCAACAGCTTCTCTGATCAAACAAAACGAAGCACTAGAATACATAAACCACAAGTAGCTCATTGTGTAAAATGCACGCAGCTCGTAGAAAGGGACAGAGCTGAGATGTACCACTCCTGCAGAAGTTTAGGGTATGTCAGGACTATAAGTGCAACAGTGGCACAGATGCAGCGCTGCAGCTAGGCCGCTGTAGTGTAGACACTTACTTCAGTGATAGAAGGGGTCTTTCTGTCTCTGTAGTAAATCCAGCCCCTCAAGAGAGGGCAACTAGGTCAACATAGCTGCATCTACAGTGAGGAATAGGTCAACTAACTACATCGACACAGGGCATGGAATTTTTCACAGCCCTGAGAGATGTATGCTAAGTTTTAAGTGTAGACCAGGCCTCAGGAATGAACTCTGCCTTGCTGAGGCAGAATGCCTTCTGGAATTTTCCAGAGTGCAGTGGGAGTGCCAATTCTGCTCTACGGAGCAGCACAGAGATATTAGAGGGGAGTCGGGGCAGGGGGAGGAGACAGGAACTGCATTAGAGGAAGAGGCTCTTTATGCTTTCTCCACCTCCGTAAGGTCCTGTTTCAATCTGACCCTAAATTATCAAAATAAAGGAAGAGCTTTAAAAAAAGCCAAGAAAAGATGGCCATAGAAGGATCAGCCTGAGAAGAAAGGCAGGCACAGAAACACTGTTGGCCATAATGGACTAGATCCTTAGGACCAGCCATTTGGAGACTATGAAAGCTAGCCGATTCCTGGGCCACTGCACTTTCATCCGGCCGGCAGCAAGTCTCTGCACCACGGGCCAGAAGCCCTGAGCCTCAGCACCCCCGCACAGGACTGGAGCCACAAGCCCCAGTGAGCCCCGCTGTGGGGGGGAAGCTAGGGTTGCCAAGCTGTTAAAAGTCCTATCGGCTCCTAACAGCTCCCAGAAGTGACCAGCAAGTCCCTGCAGCCCTTAGGATCGGGGCAATCAGGAAAGCTCTGCGTGCTGCCCATGACCACACTGCCAGCTCTGCAGCTCCCCTTGGCTGGGAACCACTGTCAATGGGAGATGTGGGGGCAGTGCCTGCAGGCATGGGCAGCACGCACAGAGGAGAGGCCCTTGGCCCCTCCACCTAGGGGCTGGATGTGCCAGCTGCTTCTGGGAGCAGCATGGAACCAGGGCTGGCAGGGAGCCTGCCTTAGCCCCACTGACTGGGAGCTGCCTGAGGGGGGAGCCGCCTGGCCGGAGCCCGCACCCCAAACCCTCTACCCCAGGTCAGAACTCCCTTCTGCACCTTAACACCCTCCCAGACCCCCGACCCCGAGCCCTCTGCCCCAGATCAGAACCCACTCCTGCACCCTAACACCCTCCCAGACCCTGCACCAGCCCTGCCCACTCCCAGACTCCAAACCTCTTGGCCCCAGCCCAGAACCCCCTCTCCTGTACCCCTCATTTGTGGCCCCAACCCAGAACCTAGGGGAATCCCTGAACCTCTGCGCTGGCTCACCCTGCTGCAGGGGGAAGCCCCAAGCCTCCGTGCCCCACTGCGGGGCTGTGTGTGGCCTGCAACTGATTTTTTCTGTGGGTCAATGGACCCCGTTTTAATTGACAGCATACTTGTGCATGAGCACTTCTGTAGTTTATTTAGTCCCCTGAATTTCATATTCAGGGCATTCATGTGCTTTTTGTCCTTGAAGTGGCTTATTTTATAAATGCAATGGGCATTTGTGGTCTGACATTTTGTGTGGAATTACAGCTGTTGGGTAAACTACGTGTCATAGATGACATGATTTCCCTTGTGCATTACCTTGAGACAATCAATCACACCTTGATTATGTATTAGTTTCTCTCTCTACACAGTGTGTATTATTCTGATTTTTTCATTTCCTTTACATAATGCTGATTTGTTCTTCTTGTATTATCTGTAACTTATGTACACAGGCCTAATAATAGGCTTGTCTAATGTATAGGGGCTTTTTAGTTAAACTCTCTTCTAAGCAATTTGACTCTATGGTTAAGCTGTATTGCCATTAGCAATCGCTATTAATGTTTTTTAAAAAAGATTTTCTTTCCTACCATCCCATTACATAGATAATCTTAAGATTTCAGAATGGCATGTTATGCAATGGCATGTATCCTGAATTGTACGAGGCAGGTAAAAAGTAACAAAGCTCAGGTGAATCTGAAAACAGACAATGTAAAAATATTATGTAAAATTAGCATAAACTAAAGTTTAAATGGGTAAAACAAACTCAATGTGTTTAAACTAAAAAAACTTTGATTAGGAAGTTTCAGAGTTTCCAGTCAGGCCACAAATCATTTTTAGTAATGGACCAACATTGTACTGGAATAAGGGCAAGTATCCACAACTAGGGCAGATATGTGTTTTGATCAATTTATTTTAATATGACAAGTTTGCCACCTGGGTTTGGACACTTTTTCCTGGGGTTACCTGGCAACTTCTGGAGGAGTGAGGGGAAGAAGGACTCAATCAAACTCACCATCAAAGCTGCTGGAGATGCTGTCAGATGCTGGGAATGGATCACTTGATAATTATGCTATTCTGTTAATTCCCTCTGAAGCATCTGGCATTAGCTACAGTCAGAAGAGAGGATACTGGGCTTGATGGACTATTGGTCTGACCCAATATGGCCATTCTTACATTCTTATTTATGGATGGAGTATAGATACACACCTAGTGGAATTTTCAAAAGCACCTACACAGGTTAAGCACTTAACTCCCATTGAAATCAACTAACTGATTTGGCACTTTTGAAGATCCCACTCAGCAGCTAGATATCTTTCAAAATTTGGCACTAAGGGACTTGCCTTCAGGTCACATAGGAAGGCTGTTGCAAAGCAGGGAATTGAACCCAGGGCTCCCATCCTTCCTCTGAAAGGATTTACCATCACATTGTTCTCTAGATCTTGAAGTGTCCTAACTAAAGCAGGAAAGGAGAGGGAATCACCTGACATCAGTACCTCTATTAGGTCAGGTTCCGGCTGTTACCCTTCCATAGAGTATTGCTTTCTTTCCCCAGCTTAATTCTTCTACTTCTTTCCTATTTTTCCCATTTTGTCTTCTGACTAATAGGAACTCATCTTAACCAGATAGGACAGGTCTACTCTTGGAGCATTCCTGTGACCTAAGAAAGGTCATTCTTTTCAGTTTACCTATCAGTCTCGTCAGTTTGCCAGGATTCAAGGTGGCTAACAAGGGCATGGATCAGGTGCCATACCTGTAATTTTTCAAGCCAACATGCAAGAAAGAAGCTTCACTTTTATCTTTTGCTGTTCCTTTCTTGCTGTCCTATGTGCCTTCATCTGGTTTTTATTTAAAAACAAAACAAAAAAACCTACCTGTAAGAATGAAGACACCTCCCCCTCAGAACTCCACTTCAAAAACTACCCCCCAAGAGTTACCAATATAATTAACGGTCTCATTTCTCCAATAAGGGCATTTAACATAGTCTTTAATATCACCTGGAACACTATGAGAAATAACTTTTCCTTTTTAAAGTCTTTATAAAACTAACGAGAAAGGAAACAAGACTTTAAAAAGAAAAGTGTATTTAATTTTCTAAGTGTAAATACCTTAACTGAGTCTTATCTTGCTCTGTTATTTATTAAAAAGTTAAAATGTATTTTATGGTGGTTGTACACAATGGAAGTAGGCCAGATATAATGCTACACACACTCCGGATCACACTTAGGTGTTTTATTCTGCCTTAGTAAAACAAGAGTTCTCCAAAAAGATTCTCTCCCCATTTATAAGTACAGTGGGCATTCTATGCTTTGTGTATTCTGAGAACAATAAAATACTTGAAGACAGCACAGAGAACGTCTCCTAATTCAAAATCTCAGTAATTATTTTTTAAAAGGGCAGTTTCAGAAAAATGTGGCTGTTTTATTTCTTTATTCTGGGGTGGGGGGAAGGAGAAACTATTTTCAGGGTCTTGTCCCAACTTACTCCACCTAACTCTGACCTCAGTTCCACGCACTAGCCCTCAACACTTCCAAATTTTATGCCCACTGCTCATCATAGCTGAGCATCACTTTTTCATGTGTGTTGCCTCCACCTGTCGGAAGATGGCACTTGCATTTCCTCCCAACAAGCCACTCTGCAATTTCCCCCTTTCATGTCTTGCTTCAAAACTTCTTGCATCTGATTGCACCTACACGCTTTGTTTCTTCATCCTTGCTGCCTCCCCTTTTTCTCTCTGTGACAGTACATGCTATCACAAACTCTTGCCCTTACAAAGCACTTTGTGATATTTTGCAGCAAAGATGCTACATATATACACTGCAGGAAAAATATGCTGAACACAGCTACACTGTGTAAAAATGGAAAGTCAGAAGACAGCTGTAGCAAAACATGAGCAGAGAGTTTTCTGAGACAAATAACCTGATAGCCTGGCTTCGCATTCAAGCTTTGTTTAAAATTCCACCGAGTGACTGATCAGAGCTCAAAGGCACAGTAAGGATTGTTGTTCAATTGATTGGATCACTATACCTGGATTTTTATTCTCAACTATCATATTGCAAAGAAGAGAGAAATAACGAGAGCTTTATGTTCGCATTCCCCCCTTCTCTTCTTAGTAAAATATTTGTTTCTTTTAGTTTCATATGAAATTACATATGGCGAGGCCCAGCCTTGATGGAATCGATGGAACAGGGCATTGTGATTGGACAGTGGCAATACTGAAAAGATGTGTTCTGGCTTAGCCTCAAAAGAGACTCTTTTCTAGTCCGTGGGCCAAATACATCCCTGGTACATCTTCATTAATGTTAATACAGTTACACCAAGTGGTAGTGACTCCATTCAAAGCAGAGGAAAGAGAATAGTCACAGCTAATTAATGTAGGTATTGTATTGATATGTTCCAGTGCAGTTTAACCACTACGTTTAAAAGCATATCAGATAATATACAGAGATATTTCTCTTGAGCATATGCATCCAAACGTAAAAAGACATCTCTCATTGCCATATCTTTAACAACAATTGCAATTCCCTACTAGCAGTTTATTACCTACGTATTTTTTTCTATTTCTGTCCAACATTAGTGCAGAGTTTGCTATGAATTTTTAAGCAGTTGTCAGGGTGAATCATAGTGAATCATGAATCAAACGATTGCAGGCTGCAATGAATGGATTTTTTTGAGGCGGGGGGAGGGCTTAGGAAACATTTAACATGTTAATGCTTCCCTCTGTGTGTATCAATCATAAAACAAGTTAGGTAGAACTTGTAGGGCTTTGAGTTGGTTTAAATCATTTTAATTTGCTGAAACATACTTATCTAACCAAACGAGTTTGGGTTGAGTGAATTGTGTGATGTGTGACTAACCTTTCAGCAACTTTTCTGTTTCAAAGCAAACTTGACTTTAGGATTACACACGAGTGCCAATCACATTGTGTCAATGGGTAATCGATGGAACAGGGCATTGTGATTGGACAGTGGCAATACTGAAAAGATGTGTTCTGGCTTAGCCTCAAAAGAGACTCTTTTCTAGTCCGTGGGCCAAATACATCCCTGGTACATCTTCATTAATGTTAATACAGTTACACCAAGTGGTAGTGACTCCATTCATTCAGCAGAGTTAACCAGAGATGAATTTGGCCCAAAATATTGAGTAACTCTTTCTTCTCCATCCCAATCTGCAGGAGAAGGGGTCCTTCTCATGCAGAGCTTCTCTTTGCTACTTGGAAAGTGAGCTCAAAGTGCAGCACGTCCTCCTTATGGAGATGCTCTTCATCCAGTCCTGGGTCTGTGTGGAGGGGAGGACAGAATCGAGGAGGAGGAAGAAAGTCCGGGAAAGAGTGAGTGGGGTGGACGCAGGGCTCAGGGTGAGGGAAAGGTACTCTCCCTCTGGCCTCATGGAAATTAGCTGGAAAAGTTAATACAGCTTTAAGGGCAGGCGGCATAACTTTATTACTATCCAAACCATTTTTCCAAATCTGGCCATGAACATACTCCACAGGTACACACAGTGGCGGATTAATGATTTTGCTGCCCCTAGGCCCTGAAATAATTGCCGCCACCAGCCCCATAATAACTTGTTTTAGTTTTTGTACAAATTCGTTGGAACCCACCAGCAGCTGTTTCCTGCGGCAAGCCTAGGAGGGAGGGGGTAGAAGTGGAGTCGCGGCGTGCTCGGGGGAGGAGGCAGTGGAGGAGAGCTGGAGCGGGGAGCAGTTCTACCTCCTCCCCTGAGTGTGCCGCTGCTCCCCTTCTCCGTCCTCCCAGTGCTTTCGTGCGGCAAGCCTAGGAGGGAGAGGGAAGGAGGGGAAACGCGGCGCGCCCACGGGCGGCAGAGGAGCACGAGCACCCACCAGCGATGGGTAAAGTCGGCGCTTATGGCTATTATAAATTTGCCGCACCTGTAAATTTGCCGCCCTAGGCCTAGGCCTTTTTGGCCTAGGCGATAATACGCCACTGGGTACACACCAAATTGCAAGTTTCGAAGTCCACCCATTGTTGGGTAATTTGTGTGCATCTGCAGTGAGGAAAAGAAAAGCTATGGGGAGATATGGTATTAATTATATAGTACTGGAAAAGTGAGGGGTTTAGCCCCTCAAATTCAAAAATGGCTGAATAGATTTTGCACTTTCTTTGGGAAGTGAATAAGCACAGAAAACTTTAGACAAAAGGATTTATGGAAGTTTGCCACCTTGACCACAGTGCTGGCTGTCAAACAAATGGCATTATTTATGGATTTTGTTCTTGGAGCTTTACAGGTGCTTTGGAATATACTTTATTCCCCTGGTTACTGGTCTGGTAGGATAACAAAGGCTGCATCTTTAATGCTCTGTCAATTTTTAGGTGAGCATTAAAAATGTAATGTTTGACACAGTACAGAAAAGATGTAATTCTTGAGGCTGCCAACTGCCCAAGTTTAGTTAAAGGACAAATGATTAATTGAATTATTTGAACAAAATTCAGCAGATTTATGAAGTCTTCTACAAAATCTTCCTATTAATATGCCAATGAAGGTTTCTCCTACATCAAACACAGAGACAATATGTGGTAAAATAGTTCCTCTTCAAATTTTAACGTGGCTGGTAACCAAACCTCGAACTGTATTTAGGATTTAGGAGTGCCCTAATGACTTAAAATGACTCAGATTAATGGTCTATGAAGACGAGTATCCGGTCTGACAGGGGCCAGCAGCAGATCCTTCAGATAAAGGTGCAAGAAACTGTAACAAATCTTTTTTTTAAACTCCTGCATTAAATAGTTTTATTTTCCATATATGTAGTATTTGAAACAGTAAAGCAAATGAAGACCTCAGCAGGTTCTTATTGTCATTCCCATTATTATTGCAGCAATGGAGTAGGATCTGCAGGTATCCCCTAGAAGTACCATATGGACATCACAGGTGGTTTGAGCCAGCTCAATGGTTCTAATTCCCACGTTTAGTGGAGCCAGTTCTGTACACAGTGACTTACTATCTTGCTGATCCTGGGATCTCTTTCTCTCAACAGTTGCTGCTAGGGTGTACATTTGAGAGAGTGAGTTTTTATAGTAGGCTTTATCATTTTTACAGTATTTTAAAAACAAAATTATAGTATTTTAAAAATAAATTATTACATTTCGTTACATGATAGAATCTTCAACACAAAGTCTCTGACCCAGCAAGAAAGTCAGTAACTAGCAGAATAAAAATTAAATTGGCATCTTTGACCTGGTATTCTTTAGTTTACTGTTCATAAAGGATGAAGCCATCATCATAATCCCCTGGTAAAAAAAAAGTGCTCTCCTTATAACCATGTTGCTGTTCTGTTTCTTTCCTATACTGGAAATTTCCATCTGATTTGCATATATGCATTTTAATATAAAGTTTAACTACTTATAACCTGCTTCTTCACTATAATTTCCACAAATGCAATGAGAAGTACAAACTCATTATGACAACCCAGTAAAAGTTCAACCATGTTCATACTGCTTAACAAAATATTTGCACTAAACTGGGAAATTATAAAAACACCAGATAACCCCTGACTTCTAACAAACATCCTAGAAAAATAAACATGGGTTTAAATCACAGCTGCGTGAACTCAACCTAGTTTTGAAAGCCCAAATAGTTCAAGAAGTTTACAAAACATTGTACTCTATGAGCTTCTGCCATTCCAGAGAAGAACCAATACAGTATCACGTAAACAACTCCTTAGATTTTACCTGTATCAGCCATGAGACATTACATTTCATAGATAAATAGTCTGGGAGGTGCAACAGGGGTGCCTAATTAACCTGAGGCCTTAGACACACAATACCTATCAAAGTGCTCAACTGTGCAACTGAAAGTTGAATTTCCCTATGGGCAGA
Organism: Natator depressus; assembly: GCF_965152275.1. NCBI lineage: Eukaryota > Metazoa > Chordata > Testudines > Cheloniidae > Natator > Natator depressus. The sequence goes on from NC_134237.1 coordinate 52,278,475, forward strand.
TGAAAGATGAGGTCAGATCATCAGCAGAGAAACTTGCAGGAGTCAGTGCAATACTGCCAAAAGGAGCAGGAACTCCTTTCTACGTAGGAAAGGCAAATCAGAAGCAGCAGGGGCTGGAGCAGACTCAGGCTCCTCACTCTCTGGTCTAGGGGTAAGTGCAGAGGAAGAATGGGAGTGGAGAGCATAACTGACAGAGCCTTATAGCCTGTTCCCCATAAGGTAGCTTTACAATATTATGTTATAGGTTTTTCTTGAAAGATGGAGGAAAGGAGACAGTAAAACGTGACATACCAGATCTGTGCGAGACTTAGGGCCTGGCCCACACTACCAAGTTAGGTTGATGCAAGTCATCTTGAGTCGACCTATTTATGTATGCAACTACACTCAAGTTTGTCTCCCACCAGACACAAGTACGCTGTTACAGACACACAATAAAACCACCTGCCTGAACAGCATTGGGCCATAGACAACCTACTGAGTTTGACGCAGTGCGAGTGTACACACTATGTGACCTATGTCGATCCTAACAGTCATCCAGTAGCTGTCCCACAATGTTGCATTCCCTGAGGCAGTGACCACTCTGGTCACAATTTTAAAAGTCCATTGCGCGGGAATCACACAGACCAGAAGCTATTCCCCCCCCTTAACATTCCCCCCAACCCCCATGTATTTTTAAATAACTTTTCCTGATTGCAGCTCTCCATTGTTGCATACAACGGCCCATGCCAGCTCCACACATGCTAGACGCACTTCTGCCTGGAGTAGACATGAAGTATTGGATCTCCTGGGCCTGTGGGGAGATGAGGCTGTGTGAGCACAGCTATGGACCAGCCACAGAAATGTGGACATCTGTAAATATATTGGATGGGGATGCAGGCAAACGGGTACAGACTGGGATCAGCAGGACGGCTGTGTGAAAGCAAAGGAACTGCAACAGGTTGCCCTGCAGATCTGCTGCTTTTACAACACGTTCTATACCATGCTTAGCAGAGACCTCACCAGCACCACAAAAGCCACTGTGAACCACTTGGAGACAAGACAGAGATCCCTGCGATGAACGGGGGTGGGGGACAGAGACGTGGAGGGTGGTTTCAGCCATGCCACGAGCCAGGACCTGTTCAAGATTCTGCCACAGCATAGCCAGCCCTGCCAGCTGAGCATGAACAACTCCAATGAAGGGGAAGGGACATCAAGTGTATGCATGCATGCAGTTTTCCTTACAATGTTTAAGTTGTAAGGGTGTCTGGCCCATTCCCAATTAACACGACACAGATATCGACTTTTGCTTGTTTTACTCATACAAAACGAGATGGAGATACAACAGAGGTTGACCTGGCATCTGCTTTTTATTCCCCTGTTGGGTTAGGTAGGAGGGCCATGAGGAGCAGTTTATGTACATAGCGTTGCTCCTTTTATCCTCCTGAGAGATGTGGACGAAAAACCTCCATGGAAATACTCTGCAATCCTCTCTCAAAGGTTTCCAGAGATGGCTGCCTTATTTCCTCCTCTGCTGTAGAGCACTTTTCCATGGTACTCTGCAGTGAGTTTGGCTGACACCATTGCAGTCAACAAGCTACTGGCATTTGGGCCTGGCAGCTTTGAGATAGTAGTAGCAGCTGTGTGCTCTGTGCCTGTGTTACCCTCAGGAGTGAGATATCAGCTAAAACCACCAACGCTTGTGGAAACCGTGCCAATATTCAGTGCCACTCCCTTATATTGTACCCATGAATAAGGATAGAAATTATATTGCAAAAGAAAATTCAGGCCCCCACCCCATACTCATTATGGCGGGGGCTGGAAAGAGGTGCTGTGCAGAGGCACTCCAAAGCTAGAGTGTCAATAAACATCTCATATTAAAAATATTTTTGGGAAGAAGGGAAGGAGTTTTGAAACATCTCTCTCCTTTTCCATTGTGACTGTGAATCCAGTGGTACCTCGGTCTCTTTTTATCAGCAGCATTTGACATGGCAGCCTCAATGGGTGCCCTCTCCCCACTAGCGGAATGCCTGACCCTGATGAGGAGGAGAAAGAGGAGGAGTAGGGAAGACATGCTCATCCTGCAAGGCAGTGCTGCATCCAACTGTGAACAAAAGGCTTGAAGGGCCAATATGACTGATAGCATGGAGAAGGAAAGAGAGGACAGGAACAATGACCAGGAGTCCCAGCAGAACAAGGAGAGAGAAATGCATCAGGACATAATGGGGCTTCAGGCACTAACTCAAATGCTCCAGACCCTGGTTGACCTAAGTCCAAGAATCCCAGACTCTCCACCCTTTGCAGTCCTTGGAGAACTCCCTAGTCATTGCTTCCTACCAGTGTTCCCTCTAGTTTTTCCCACCCATGTGCGGAATGAATTTTATTATGTGCACCGATATGGAAGTGATGTGTCACACATCACCTTCATATCAGTGCACATAACAAAATTCATGGGGTGGGGCTAAGGCGTTTGGAGTGTGGGAGGGGGTTCAGGGCTGGGGCAGAGGGTTGGGGTACAGGGGTGAGGGCTCTGCGGTGGGGCTGGGAATGAGGGGTGTGAAGAGCCGTAGGGTGCTAGGAGCTACGGCGGGGAAAGAGTACTCCGCTCAGCTCTCTTTCCCTGCAGCAGAAGCACCTGGGATGGGGGTGTGGAGAAGCACCTCTCCACACCGTGGCAGCTCTGGGGTTGGGGCTGCAGGATAGGCGCCCCTCCCCTGACCCCAGCAGGTCCAGACTGCTCCGGCCGTGCCATCCCGGCCACGCCTGGGGCCGTGCTGCTCCAGCAGGTCTGGGCTCCCCAGCCCAACTGCAGCTGGGCCCAATCTGGCTGCACCGCCCCAGCAGGTCTGGGCGACCCGTCTGTTAGGTCCACTCCATCCGTGCTTGGGGCCAGCCTGGGCCATGCTGTAGCAGAGCTGGGGATGGGAGAGAGGTGCCCCAACAGGTTGGGGGCCAGGCTAGGTAGGGGCTGGGGGATGGGCACCCCTCCCTTGGTGGTGGCAGGTCCCTGGGAGGGTTCCTTGAGCGCCTGCACGGCCGCGCAGCTTACAGGGAATTTAGCTCCTTATATCCCCCAACATACCACATGGTATCATGGGCTGTATCCTTACCCCTACCACTCCACATTGGGAGATAGCAAGGAAAACCACAGCTTCACACACACTGACCTGTGACAACGATGGCTGGTGTATGTGTAGGCTGCATTTGTGCACTGAAAGGGACAGAAACATTTGCTGACTTTCCGATTTTAAAGTTCCACTCTGTTAATTTATATGTTAAAATTTTGTATTACATTACCTGCAGTTCTCTGCAAAATGTATTTCTGCACTGTTTTTCCCACTCAAATTTCTATTTTTGGAAAATACAATTATCTTTATTAGTTCACAGTATATTGCAGAATGCATTGTGGTACTCAAATCACACAGTACTTGAAAATGTACAGCAAGCACCACATAATACATCAATTCAGGAAAATACCAAGTCGGATTATAATTGTCCTGCAACCACTACACAATTATTCGCAGCATCCAGAGCTCTGGGTCCAGAGCACAGTCCAGCACAGAACAATAGTGTGGCTGACCGCTAGAGTGCTCTTTCAAAGTCTCCCTCAACTACATAGCTCCATGTTGGGGTCTTGTAACGGAATTGTGTCTGCCTGTTCAAAATCAGAACACAGTCGCTCACCCTCTGACCTTCACCCTAGTGGCAGGTTTTCCTCCCTTGTCTCACAGATATTATGCCAGACACAACAGGCAGCTATAACCATTGGGATATTTTTCTCATTGGGATCCACGAGCATCCCTTCAATCTATCAAAAGCACAATCAGTTGTCATTCTGCATCTGCTGTTCTGGTAGTTGAATCTTTCCCTGGTGCTGTCAAGGTGGCCCGTGTATGGCTTCATCAGCCAGGGGAGCAAGGAGTAGGTTGGGTTCCCCAGAATCACTATGGTTATTTCAATATGGAATCAGCTGATCGGGAAAGTAAGTCCTGGCTTGCAGCTTTCTGAACAGTCTTGTGTTCTTAAAGATTCGAGCATCATTCAATCTTCCCTGATCAGCCCACACTGATGTCAGTGAAACATCCCTGATGACTCACTAATGCTTGAATAACCATAGAAAATTAGCCCTTTCTGTTGATGTACTCTGTAGCAAGGTGGGCTGATGCCAAAACAGGGATACATGTGCCATCTATTGCCTCACTGCACTTTGGGAACCCCATTGCTGCAAATCCATCCAATATGTCCTGCACTTTGTTGAGAGTCACAGTCCTGCATAGCAAGAGGCAATTAATGGCCCTGCACACTTGCAGGACAATGGCCTCCACTGTTGATCTTCCAGCTCCAAAATGATTTCCCATGGACTGGTAGCCTGTTGCTGCCTTCCAGAGTGAGACTGCTATTTGCTTCTCCACTGTCAATGCAGCTCTCGTTCTGGTGTCCCTGTGCTGAAGGACTGGGGCAAGCCTTACACACAGATCCAGGATGTGGCCCTTTCGCATCCAAATGTTCTCCTGTCACCACTCGTTGCTTTACAATGCAATCCCAGCAGCTCATTTCTCAGGCCCAGAAGCGGCCCCCCGTCTGGAGCTGCTCTGTGAGTACCACCACCAAGTTTGAATTGTTTTTCATTAAGTCCTTTAGCAAATGGTCCTTGAAGAAGTAGTCATGTCCCTCATTGTTGTAGTACTTCGTGAGAGTCTGCCAATACAGGAGAACAGTATACCCTATCTTGGCAATGTTCATGAGGTTAGTACACAGCTCTGCAGGCTCCATGATTCTCTTAGAGAAGGTGGACACCAAAAAGTGCCACGTAGGTTTGCGGGATTTAAAAAAATAATGTGAAAAGTTTGGGACATGGATGACATTATGGGATGGAGAAAGCTGAATGCTGGGAACTTGACTCCTAGCTCCCCGAGATCCCCTATCCCATAGGAAAAGTTTCCCAAAAGGTATTTTGCTGGACAGTGGTGCTTGGCACACGGGGACACCTGCCTATGGCACACTGTACATTGCATCAACAGAAGCACACTGAATGAGTCCACAGAGCATTGACAAGCAGTCAAACATACACGTGCCTGAGTAACGTACAATCTTCGGTGGCTGAATGCAGACTTAACTTGCACTGACCAAAGTCTGTAGTATAGATATGGCCATAGTGTTGTTATGAGAACAGGAACTTTTTTCTATTTAAATCCACAGCCTTTGCCTTAAGTGATGGAGGACTTCTCCATTTAAAATTTTTAGTTTTTTAAAAAACTAAGGAAGAAAAATCCCTTCACTTAATGCTCTCTCCCTCATTCCTCTTTGACCCTCCTTTCAGCTTCTATCTCCTCGGTCCCTTGCCCCTCTTCCAGTGCTTTCTCCTGAAAATGCAGGAGCCACTGCACAGTTGGATGATACATTCTTAGGAAGTTAGTTCTTTCAGGGGGAAAATCTATTGCTTACATTATTAATTTGCTATAGGTTTCGATCCTTTTACCATGAACCACTTTTCACTACAGCAGCATAAGTGTTAATTCATATCAATGGAGCTCTGGCTACGATATTAAGCAACTGAAATGACATTTTTCTACTTGGTCATTAAATGAACAATAAAAACACCCAGTGGACCCATTGTTGGCTAATTAGATTTCTTTCAATGTTATGATTAGACATAGACAAGTTGTGCTGGCAGTGATCTTTCCCATGAGGCACAGTCTCTAAGCCACTGTTTAGAAGGACAAAGACATTTCTGCTTGTGTTGCTTTAATCAACGTCGGTCTTGCCAAAGGCCCGAATAAACTGTGGCAAAACAACAAAACCAAACCAGCGTCCAGTGGAAGAGGTACATTTTCCCTGGACTTTGTTTTCCACAAAGAACTTCAATCCATCAGTTCAACTAACTGACCATACCAATGAACTGTAATTCTCTTATTTATTTTTATCAGATTACAAATGCCATAAAAGGTGCTGTAAACATCTAAGAGTTAAAGGTTCCATCAGACACCATTAAAGTCTTTCCATAGTTGCTATCATAGCCAGTGAAGTATTTTTATTACACGTGCTAATAGTTTACCCTGATGATCACTCTAGAACTCTCCTTTGTTTTCTAATCTATACACACCTTTAATAGAACAATTTACTGCCACTATAAATTCTTTTTCTATTCTATTCCCAGCTTAAATTCTGAGACTCAAGTTCGACTTTGAGAAAAGTCTTCAGATTGTAATCTATACAGTTTGATTTTGCATTATAGCACCCTTTATAGAGGCTTTACAACTATGGCATGCTCAACTTAATAGTGAAACACAAAACTGCTAAAAGAATAAGGTATCATTTATTGTTAAAATATATCTATTTAACATGACGGGTCATAATCAGCTCTAGTCTAAGCAGAAACAACTCCATTGACTTCAGTGTAGCTATGCTGAGGCTGAGGGAAATTTAACTTTACATCTTCGTAGGGTGTTTTTACTATACAACATTGCTATACTAGATAAATATTTTTATCCCCATTTCGCAAACAGGGAAACTAGGGCAGAGGGGTTGAGTGACTTGCCCAAGGCCACACAGAGAATAGTGGCACAGCTAGGAATATAATACAGGAATATCCAATTCCAAGGCACGTCTTGGACTCTATGCAGGTCCACACGTAGCAAAACATGTGGGGGCAGGAGGTACGGGGTATGGAATGGCTCTGACCAAGAGGCAGAGGCATGCATTCTCATGTGCAGAGAGGGAGGCAAGAAGCAAGCACTGCTGCTCCTCTAACAGGATGGGAGGAGAGAGAGAGAGAGAGAGAGAGAGAGAAGAGTGGCTAGAGCTGCTGCTATTTTCATAGAATGGCAGGGGAAGCCACTGCTCCTTTAAGAGTGGGAGAAGGAGTGAGAAGCAGAGGGTCATCCCAGAGGAACTGGAGCTGATTTTGCTGGTGGGGCAAGAATTGCTAGGAAGAACTGAGTGGAGAAGGAATTGATTTATTCAGTTGATTTTGGTGGGGGGGGGGGGGGATGAGAATGGATTGGGCCAGAGATTATTTATGACAGAGAGTGAACAATTACCAATGTAGTAAAATGCGTAGATGTGGGGGTGTGGTTTTGGAAGAGTGACAGTGCAGGCATTTTTCACTTGTGCAAGTGGATGTTGGGGAAGTTATTCAAGTCCTGTTCTTACTCTTACCCAAGACCATATGAGCAGTGGACACAACAAGCTGTGCCTCATCAGCAATGGAGAAACCCAACACCTGATCCTGCCAAATCCAACCCAGACAGTTTCGGATTGCTTGCTGGCCCTCATTCCTTGCAGGGACATATGCGGGGTGAGGGGGAGAAGAGAAGTGGTGATATTTGATGTTAAGGTTGTTTCTGGTCACAGTGATAAGGCCTGGATCCTATTCTCTAAGGCCTTATCTACACTGGCAATTTTTGGGGAAATCCCTCATTGCTGCACTACCATGGTGCAGGTCCACCAATGGAAGTAAGACCAAGAGCCCTAACAAAGAGATCTCTGGCATTTTTACATCCAGACCTGCGGATTCCGTGACTTTCTGTGACCTCCGTGACTTTTGCAGTGGCCGGTGCTGGCTCACCTGGGCCAGCGGTAGCAATTTGGGTGTGTGGGAGGGGGCTCAGAGCTGGGGCAGGGGGTTGGGGTGCGGTGCTTACCTGGGGTCGGGGAGGCTCCCCAGTTCCCACTGGCATGTCCCTGCAGCTCCTAGGCGGAGGGGCCAGGGGGCTCCGTGCGCTGCTTGTGCCCCCACAGCTCCCACTGGCTGTGGTTCCCAGCCAATGGGAGTTGCGGAGCCGGCACTTGCGACAGGAGCAGCATGCGGAGCCCCCGGGCCACCCCTCCTGCTAGGAGCTGCAGGGAGACATGGAGCTGGGCAGGAGCCTGAGAGCACCGCCAACCCTCCCCCACACCAGCAGGGATCCCAGGCCACCCGCTGCCACCCGCCCCCCCCAGCACCTGCTGTTCCCCTGTATTGCCCCCCAGAGCATCCGCAGCCCCCCAGGCCCACATTTTAGTGAGGGGTATATAGTAAAAGACATGGACAGGTCACGGGTCCTGAATTTTTGTGTATTGCCTGTGACCTGTCCATGACTTTTACTAAAAATACCCATGACTAAAACATAGCCTTAATCATGAGAGATGGAGTCAGGCCAACGATTCTAGCCCATAGGAGAAAATGGGGGCAGGAGATACCCAAACTACAACTCTGATGAGGCACTGCAGCACTTTAGGCAGATTAAGTTTCATGATGAATTGACTTGGAATTAAATAATTTGTTTTGACTTTTTTTGTAAAATTGAAATTTTCTCATGGAAAATTTTGATTTGTGGAAAGTGTATTTTCCATCAAAAAGTCATTTCAATGGAAAACACCCAACCAGCTCTAACTGACATTCAGTCTTGCTGTAGCACACTTCACTCTTTGGAGTTTTGCTTTCATTGCTATTTTATGGCACTTTTAATACAGATTTTATTTATTGAAATAAATGCTTGGGAGTATGGAAGATTCCTAAAGATGGAATCCTCACAAAAGGCCTCATGTTAACCAGTTTTCAGAGATAAATGTGTATGGATCTGACAGTAGAATTTTACCATAAAAATAATCCAAACACATTTAATTCTAGAGCTGCACGTCTACTGCATTTTCTGATGGTGGTTTGGCCCAAGAGGGCATTTTTAGCCCAGCATCTCACTTGTTCACTTTGTCTTGCCTGACAATCACTTAACTGAAGTCCATGTGATATTTAACATCTAAGGTACGATAAATTGCCCTCCCCATGCTTTTCTAATTAAAGTTATCTGCACACATTTCTCCAGTAAGTGAAAATGTTCAAATGCAAATACCTGCAGCCAGAGTCCTCAAGGAAGTTCTGGAAAATCTTAATCTTAGTCATGCATTTGGCTCTGTACATATGGCTCTATATTCCAGCTCCCATATGCATTGTGCTATGTAACGTGAATCTATACCTATACGCCTTAGTCAAACACAGAAGCTTCCAAACATAATAAGTGACTGACCTCATGAATGCAATCAGGTCTTGAGTAAGAATTTTTTTTTTTTTAATATATATTGTATTGGGAACTGTCAACTAGGATTAGAAAAAAAAAGTAAAATTTCCCTTGAAGTATAGATTGCATGTTACTTTGAATACTAGGCTAGCTATTGGTTGAGCACTGACCACGCACCTGCAAATCCCTCCAATCTTCAAATCCACACACTGGAAATATGTATATGATAGGGCTGAATTTGGTAAAAATGCAACCCCGATGAGTGCAACAATCTACTGAAAATTCAGAAGCAAAATCAGTACTGGCAATGTTCAACTTTATTATGCTTTTGTATGAACAAATCTGCTATAGAAAATTATATCTTGTTTATTATGATTAAATTTGTCTTTTTCCATTTGATTTTTATGAAAAAAATTGACAATGAAAAAAACCAAGGAAACTGGAATTAAGGATGAGAAAAATTCAAATATAAAAATGTATCCTTTAGTATGCAAATTAATATAGGCTTTGCAGCTCAATATGTAGTCAGAAAACAACATATTTTTACTAGGGGGCCACATCCTGTTTACTTTATTCATGCCACTCAGAGGAGATGAAAGATGACACTGAAAGCAGTGGGACCACAAGCATGAGCAAAGCAAATAAGATTTGACCCTTGGGTGCTAAAGTCATTAGGAACTTTCTGAGCAATACAAAGTTGATGCATGTGTAGAAATCTTATTTAAAAATTAAATAATTCAGTTTTAAAACAACATTTTCAATCTGGTTAACACAGGTCAGACTACCACTAAAACCCATGGGGCTGGTTGAATGCGCTCAACTCAGAACAGTGATGGGACAATCACCTTTACACATAGCCTGCCACCAGGATATTGGGGCCAAATTGATTGCTGGCATAAATTAGAGCAACCTCACAGCTACTGTAACTTGTACCAGATGGTAACAACCCCCAAGTGGCTATTATGCCAGCTGGAGAGTGCCAGAGAGCAGTAGTGGTCTCGCCTTAATCCCATCCCTATCCGCTCTCCACCACATCAGGCAGAGAGCCCTTGAAAAGCTAAGACAACCTGAACCAATTCCTGAACAGGTCCTCTGTGGACACACTCAACAAGTGTGCTGCATTGGGTGTAACACTCATGCATTTTCCCCACCATTCACAGAGTCCTACAGCCCTGCTGGAATCTCTTGCATCGGGCAGGGCAGCAGTCAGTCAGCAGGGTTTCCCCCGAAGTTCTTCCTTCTGGCCACCATGGCTGCAACCTAACTTCTCTCAAGTTCCCCTTTCTTCTTGCTGCTCCACTCCCCCGCCGTATGCCTCTTCCCCTTCCCCTCCCCTTTGTTGCCTACTATGGTGAGAGGAGCCCGTATGGGAGAAGAACACTAATAGCACCAGCAGCTGCCGATGAGGGTTGATTCAAAAAAGTTCTCCCCTGATATTTAGTTTACTTCTGCTGTGCTGCTGTAAGATCATTCATGTAGACGCTCTATGCCAACGGGAGACAGCTCTCCTGTCAACATAATTAAACTACCTCCAACGAGCGGCGGTAGCTACATTGGTAGGAGAGCATCTCCTGCCAACGTAGTACTGTTGCCACCAGAGCGTCTGTTGGTGTAACTTATGTCACTCAGAGGGGTGTTTTGGTCACATCCCTGAGCAACATAAGTTAGTTAGCTAGCGTAAACATAGCCTAAGGTCTACTAACCAAACTAACACAACAGTACACCCTCTTTTATACAGAGAGCCAGATCAGAGAGTCTACCCCTCCAGAAAAAAACAGCCACCACCAAAAACAGAATCCTTACATATAAGCCTATGCTGTATGCAATCCAGAAAGTTTAAAAGCTTGAGGTTATGAAAACTGACAAACATCCAAAAATACTAATGAAGATTGCTTACTAAGGACATGGGAACTTGTGTATGACCTGGACGGTATTTGCTATGTAAAAGAACAAAGGTGATCCAACAGTGAGGAAGCCATTAACAAATTAGAGAACTAATTTAGACTGGCTGAAAAACACTGCGGTTACTGGTAGATTCTGCTCTTCATTTCAAGCCATCCACTACTTAGACAGGCATGCAACAAACTGGTTCACTGCCACAATCCTGGAACATTTATAATTAATTTCTCTCTCTCTCTCACAGAGATGCTTCCTACTTGAGTAGAATTCAAAAGGCTGAGCACCTTAATCACTCAAAATAGGAAGGTTAAAAACAAACAGGAACTGTGAATAAATATTGAAAGAAATCTATAGCTAGAGTGAGCTGTTTATAAAGAGATCTTATATAAAAACTGTACTAAAATGGGAAAACAAAAGAAAATGACAAATATGCAAAAGTCAGACATCAGGCAGAAGAAAACAGACATAATGACATTTCTAACTTCTAAAACAGCAGGGGAAGACAGAGCTCTCTGCTGCAAGTTGCTGAGCATCCTTCACTCCTACTGATTTTGATAAGAATTGAAGGCTCAGAAGCACTACACAAAATCAAGCCCTAATTCAGTAATCTGGGTGTCTAACAATTCCAAATGGGACCTTTGGGCATTCCCAGATGATAAATATTTACCAATGCTATTAGATAACAATTATAAGTGAGCAAATTTAAGTGAAAGTTATTCCCAAGCTCCCTAACAAGCGGGTTATAATGTTACATACTTTTTCAGTGAGGAGCTGGATTAAGTCAATTCATGGTGGCTTGCCTAGCTGGCCCCTTTTTCCTAGTGGCTGCCATTTTGTGCTCTAAGATGTAAGTGTTCACTTAAAACATGAGTCTCTAGTTATTGTGGTCACAAAGACATTTTTCAAAATGTGACCAGAATGTAAACTGATGCCATGAGACTGCACTAACTACTTCTGAGGGAATTCTGATTATGGCAGCATGTGGATGGAGCTTTGGTTGTGGACCAATTTCAGAAGAGTACCCCTATTCTCCACCTGCTTTTGTGCTTTCCTCAGAAGGAGTGTTTATTCTTTATTACAGTTTTAGCATCCATATGCAGAAATACGACTTTATTTGTTGTTAACCAGTTAAAAATTATTCACAAAGCTATCCAGAAATTAAAATGTCCAGATTTCCGATTACTATAACCCATTAAATTCAAATTACTTGTACAAAACTCTAAAAGGTTATATGCACTGATGTGAACATGGAAACAATGAGAAACCGACACAATAGTATTGATAAACATAGAGGCTGTATTTAAAACTATCACCTAACTGGTGTAACCTCCCCAAACTACCTGGCAGGGATGTTCCAGTGAGGATCTCAGCTGGTAGTGGCACCACTAGCTCCAGTGGACTATAAACCTGAGGGGAGAGTGTGAAGGCTATGCCCCCTCTGCAAAAGTTCCTGACCGGAAGTCAGAGTCCTCAACTGCTCTCTTCTTGCACACTGGAGGGAAGGGGAAAAAAAAAAAAAAGATACGGGGAGCTACAAGCTGTGCCATACATAGACATGCAACCTCTCATCATGTAATGCTGTGCACAGGACCAAATGCCCAGACAGCCAACTGGATTATAGGGAAATCAATTGGGTCTTGCCCAATTCACCAGCTGCGCCAGAACCTGCCAAAGTTGCAGGAACAGTAATTTAACACCTCTCCCCTCGCCCCCAAAAACCAAACCCAGAACTCCTGGATGCTGAATGGAAGGTGAAAGTGCCACACAGCAGTTTGCCAGTTTTACCATGTGGGAAAAATCCCTTCCAGACCTCAGAACTGGTGATCTGCCTAGTTCCAGCATCCCTAGAGATCCAGCAACTAGGTTAAGAATGAGAAGGGTAGGACTGAAATAAGTTACTAACAATGCTTACATCACCAGACAGCAAACTGTATCAACCAGCTTCATGCTCTCCTAACACCAAACAGGAGCCCCCAGCACCAGGGAAAAGAGAGAAGCAGCAGCCCCCACATGCTGTAGGCAAGGTGAGTGGGAGAGAGGAAAAGAGAAGGGGCACATAGAAACACTGCTTCAGCTGCTCCCAGTTGATTCTCTCCACTGCTTGCCCCCACCAAAGCCACAACCCAGCTAGTCGGGTGAGCAGTTGTGTTATTTGGCTTTTATGCTAGAAAAGCCTGAAAGCTTTGAGTTTATTGGGGATTCTTGAAAAGAACCAACCAACCAGAAAAGAAAGGATTTATTCCTGATTGATTTTATCTTAGAAATATCAGTCTTGCCTTTCTTGTAAGAGTCCTTGGGTTACTCAGATGTGGATAACAGTAACTTTTCTATCCTTATTTGAAAGGGGAGAAGTGCTACATCTTAAACAAAGAGCTTTTCTCCCAGTTATTTTAACTAAATAGGTATTAACAAAATAAAGGCTCTGTTCCTCATGTGGAAGCTAAAAAAGAGTAAAAAAGTGTCTTGTACAGTCTGAATAAAATTCACTGTCCCTCTCAGTAGATCAAGTTTTATTTCATTGGTATCACCAACATCATTAGCCTGCTAGTTCTATGGCTGTCCATAGAATCCCCAAGAGCAGACAAGAATTGAATTTCTAATTTAAAAACAGGAAAATAAAATGGCAGGCCTTGCCTATATTAAAATATGCACAAGTTTAACAAAATTTAGTTTTTAAAATAGATTTAGTTAAACCAATGCAAACCTCCTATTACCAATGCAAACCAGGTTCAAATCAGTTTAAGACAGTCTACATAAGGGTTTGCATAAGGTTACATACACAGATTGAAAGATCAACTTTTGATAGATCAACTTTTGATAGATCAACCTTAGAGGGGGGGCGGGAAAAGCTTTCAGGCCTTTTTAATATAGCATAAAGAAGAAATATCAGGCACAAATCACTCCCAACCCACACTTTTCACATCATCTTTAGTGACATGTTTCTCTGAGGATGAAATTCAGTAGCACGTGTTCAGCTTTAATGATTCAGAAACACACCAAGTCACAGAAACTAGAGATACAATTGAGGACAGAGCATTTTAAAAGGAGATATGTACAATACCTTGAAGATTTTTTTTAATGAGGGAGTTAGATTCCTGGATAGTTTTTCCTGGATTTTTTCCAACTAAGATACTTTGCTCGTCCTTCTATACATCAGACCAATTGCTTCAGCTGTGGAGCTAATTTAATCCTGTCTGCTTCTAAACCAGGGGTGGGCAAACTTTTTGGCCGGGTAGGAAAGGCTGTGCTTCCCCAAATGACCTGGCCCCTACCTCCTATTCGCCCCCTCCCACTTCCCGCTCCCTGACTGCTCCCGTTAGAACTCCCAACCCATCCAACCCCCCTCCCCGCTCCTTGTCCCCTGACCACCCCCTCCGAGACCCCCTGACACTAACTGCCCGCCCCCAGGACCCCACCCTCTATCCAACCCCCCCTGCTGCCTGTTCCCTGACTGTCCCGACCCCTATTCACACCCCCGACTGCTGACAGGCCCCCTGGGACTCCCATGCCTATCCAACCCCCCCGTTCCCTGTCCCCTGACTGCCTCCGGGAACCCCCTGCCCCTTATCCAAACCTACCCCCACTGCCCACCCCCTTACCATGCTGCTCAGAGTAGCAGGATCTCACAGCCCCACTGCCTGGACAGAGCCAGCCACGCCACCTGGCAGGAGCGGCGGGCCAGATCACTGGCGGCGTGCTGAGGCTGCAGGGGAGGGGGGAGAGCAGGGCAGGGGCTGGGGGCTAGCCTCCCCAGACAGGAGCTCAGGGGCCTGGCAGGACGGTCCCACAGGCCACCATAGTTTGCCCACCTTTGTTCTAGACAGCGTAAGTAATTAACCAACCTGATTCAAAAGTTAAAACAATGCCTGGTAGGAGGAAATATAAGGCAGTTAAAATTATCTATTGATACCATGTCTGCTGAGCCCACTCTGTCCTGGTCTTCTAACAATACACTACTGAGCTGAGCTGGTGGGATTAGCATCATCGACAACTTTTCTGTATTCGATTTGTTCCGGAAGTGCTTGGTTCTGATCCCATAGAAAGCTTGTGCTATTCTTTACAATCATAACACTTTGTTCGTCTACAGCAGCTGTAATGAGGTAGGTAAATCTTATCCCCTCAGAGAGGCAAAATGACTTGCACAAAGTCACATAGCAAATCAATAGCACAGCCACAAGCAGAACACTGGTCTCCTGACTCTGTCCCATGCTCTATAATCTCTAGGCCACATTCTCTTAGACTCAGATTCATAGACTAACACCAGAAGGGACCATCATGATCATCCAGTCTGACCATTTGCACATTGCAGGCCACAGAACCCCTTGACCACCCATTCCTGTAACAAATTCTTAACCTCTGGCTGAGCTACTCAATTCCACAAATCATGATTTAAAGACTTCAAGTTACAGACTCCACCATTTAGGCTAGTTTAAATCAGCAAGTGACCCATGTCCCATGCTGTAGAGGAAGGCCAAAAGTCCAGGGTTTCTGCTATCTGACTTGGGGGAAAATTCCTTCCCAACCACACATATAGTGATCAGTTAGCTTCTGAGCATGTCAGCAAGACTCACCAGTCAGACACCTGGGAAAGAGTTCACCATAGTACCTCAGAGCCCTCCCCATCCACTATCCCATCTCTGGGCATTGGGGATATTGCTACTAACAATCACAGATGGGCTACAATGGCATGTAGCCCATCATACCATCTCGTCCATAAACTTATCAAGCTCAGTCTGGAAGTCAGTTAGGTTTTTTACCCCCATTGCTCCCGTTGGGAGGCAGCTCCAGAACTTCAGAACGCCTCTGATGGTTAGAAACCTTCATCTAATTTCAATCCTAAAACTTGTTGATGGCCAGTTTATACCCCTTTGTTCTTCTGCCAGCATTGGCCCTTCGTTTTGCTACTACAGCACAGGCCAGAGTAGAGCACACAAGACACTTGTTTTATGTGCACTCCCATTTACTAGTGACTTAAAAGACTGAAAAAGATGTTAGTTCTTACATTCACTTCCTATAATCTCCCAGAAATATCTAGTTATGTTCCCTGGAAAGATACGTACAACAGGAGCTGCATCATATATAAAAATACTAAACTACTGATGATAAAATTTGCAGATGACACACAGATTGGCAAAGCAATAAATAATGAGGAAGAAAAGGCAGTCATACAGAGTGATCTAGACCTCTTGAGAAACTTGGGAAATTTCAAATAAAATGAAATACAACGAAATGCAAAATTATTAGGGCTTTCAAGCAATTAAAAAAAATTAATCTCATGATTAAAAAAATCAATCATGATTAACAGTGCAATTAATCACACTGTTAAACAATAATAGAATACCATTTATTTAAATATTTTTGGATGTTTTCTACATTTTCAAATATATTGATTTCAATTACACAGAATACAAAGCCTACAGCGCTCACTTTATATTAATTTTTTAAAGTATTTCCACTGTAAAACAAATGAAATATTTTTCAATTCACCTAATACAAGTATTGCAGTGCAATCTCTTTATCATGACAGTTGAATTTACAAATGTAGAATTGTGTAAAACAAAAACAAACACTGCATTCAAAAATAAAACAACGTAAAATTTTAAAGCCTGCAAATCCACTCAGTCTTACTTCTTGTTCAGCCAATTGCTCAGACAAAGTTTGTTTACATTTGCAGGACATAATGCTGCCAGCTTCTAGTTTACAATGTCACCTGAAAGTGAGAACAGGTGTTCTCATGGCACTGTTGTAGCCAGCACTGCAAGATATTTATGTGCCAGATGCACTAAAGATTCATATGTCTCTTCAACCACCATTCCAGGGGACATGCGTCCATGCTGATGACGGGTTCTGCTCGATAACAATCCAAAGCAGTGAGGACTGTCGCATGTTCATTTTCATTATCTAAGTCAGATGCCACCAGCAGAAGGCTGATTTTCTTTTTTGGTGGTTCGGATTCTGGAGTGTTGCTCTTTTAAGTCTTCTGAAAGCGTGCTCCGCACCTCGTCCCTCTCAGATTTTGGAAGGCACTTCAGATTCTTAAACCTTGGGTTGAGTCTTTAGAAATCTCACATTAGTACCTTCTTTGCGTTTTGTCAAATCTACAGCGAAAGTTTTCTTAAAATGAACAACGTGCTGGGTCATCATCTGAGACTGCTATAACACAAAATATATGGCAGAATATGGGTAAAACAGAGCAGGGAACATACAATTCTCCCCCCCAACAGGAGTTGAGTCACATTTAATTAACACTTTTTTTTTTTTAAATGAGTGTCATCAGCATGGAAGCATGTCCTCTGGAATGATGGCCGAAGCATGAAGGGGCATACAAATGTTTAGCATGTCTGGCACGTAAATACCTTGCAATGCTGGCTACAAAAGTGCCATACAAGTGCCTGTTCTCACTTTCTGGTGACACTGTAAATAAGAAGAGGGCAGCATTATCTTGTGTAAATGTAAACAAACTTGTTTGTCTTAGCGATTGGCTAAACAAGAAGTAGGACTGAGTGGATTTGTAGGCTCTGAAGTTTTATATTGTTCTGTTTTTGAGTGCAGTTATGTAACAAAAAAAAAATCTACATTTGTAAGTTGCACTTTCACGACAAAGACTGCACTACAGTACTTATATGAGGTGAATTGAAAAATACTATTTCTTTTGTTTTTCATTTTTACAGTGTAAATATTCGTAATAAAAAATAATATACACTTCGATTTCAATTACAACCCAGAATACAATATATATGAAAATGTAGAAAAACATCCAAAATATTTAATAAATTTCAGTTGGTATTTTATTGTTTAAGTGTGGTTAAAAGTGCGATTAATCTTTTTGAGTTAATCACGTGAGTTAATTGTGATTAATTGACAGCCCTAAAAATTATACATATAGGAAGAAAGAATGAAGGCCATATCTACAGAATGGAAGACTATATCCTGAAAAGCAATGACCAAAGTATTTAAGTGGTCATAGTGAACAAAAAACTCAGCATTGCATTGGGAGCTCATGCTGTGCCAAGAAGGGCTAATGCAATCTCTAAATTTTGCCTCTGTACATGACACTGGCGAGACCAATACCGGAATACTGCTCACAGTATGGGCATCCATTTTAGAAAGGATGTTGAAAAACTGGAGATGGTACAGAAGAAGAGCCACAAAAGTCATCTGAGGGCTGGACACATGCCTTTCAGTGAGGGACAAAGCACTCAGTCTGTTTAGCCTATCCACAAGAAAACTGAGATTACAGTGTACAGATTACTGATTACAGTGTATAGTACTTTTATGGGAAGAAAAATACCAGGTTCTAAAGGGCTCTTTAATCTAGCAGAGAAAAGCATAATAAGAACCAATGGTTGGAAGCTGAAGCGAGACAAATTCAAATTAGAAATAAGGCACTTTTAAAACAAAAGAAAACAAAAAACAGTGAGAGTGATAAACCACAGGTACATACTACCAAGGGAAGAGGTGGATTCCCCATCTCTTGGAGCCTTCAAATCAAAACTGGACACCGTTCTGGAAGATAGGCTTTAGCCAAACACAAGTTACTGGGCCCAGTACAGGGGAAACTCTAAAATGTAATGCCCTGTGATGCACAGGAGGGCAGACTAGATGATCTAATGTTCCCTTCTAGCTTTAAAAATCTTATTTGTCCATGATTCATCAATTTTCACAATGTGCACCCTGCTTTTTAAAAAAAAAGAATCTGAAAACTAGAGATAAATTCATTTTGTCCAATTTCACACCCACTCACATACAATGGCATGGAAATTTGACTCAAATGTGCAAATTAATCTTTTTTTCCCACCCCTTAGGTGAAAAAAAGGAGCAGTGCATGTGTAGTGTAGGTAGCAGTACTTTCCACGGCAGCAATAACTTTCAGCTGGGATTCAATTTAACTTAACCCAGATTGGTGATACTTGGAAGTTAGCCTGTGAACAACAGCACCAGAGAGAAACAGTTATTATTGTTGGTGTCTAACAGCCTCACCAAAGAACCCCTTTAATATTCATTATCGTGCTTTAGCCATAGGGACAAGACAAGGAGAGAGAATGACTGTAGTGTAAAACTACAAACCACCTGCAGACAAGCCTCTCACCTCCAGAGCACCTCCAAGTGCTTAGGTGAAGTGTTGCAGGATTTTTCTTTTCAGTTTAGCACCCCCATTAGCTGTTCTGGTTCCAGAGCAATCTGTTTTCTTCTCTGGCCGAGCCCTCCTGCCAGGGTCACTACTCAATCCATTCCTCCAGGAAGAACAGAAAAGTTCAAAAATAGGAAACTCTGAATGTAATGGCCTTCAAGCCCATCTCCCAACATCTACCTGGAACCTGGAATTTTTTACTCAACACCCATGCACACCCTCTTGGTCTGGGGACGAGATAAGGAAACCCAGGCCTGCCCTCTCCTTTGGGTTACAGCCCAGGGACCCTATGGCAGCTAAAGAGTGTTCCTTTGATCCCTCTGCCACTTCTGAGCTGCACCTACCCGCATCCTGTCTGTCAATGTCTTCATCAAGGCTCTGGACTCTGCATCTATGGTCCCTCACAGCTTCTCCTTACAACAGTCAGCTTCAAGACTTCTGCCAGCTCTCTTCATTTGAACATCCTCGCTACTTAACCTTCTAGTTTGGAGGCTTCAGCAGGCCAGCCTTCTCCTGCAAGCATCTGCCCTTGCTCTGAGGGAGAACACAGCCTTTATGCTGGCCTCTTTCTCCCAGTTCATCTCCCAATTGGTTGGGGAAGAAAGGAGCCTTGCACTGAGCACTCTGTCAGGCTCCAGGACCCAGGCCTTTAAAGAAACAGAGTCTACCTTTCTTCCAACCACTGTTTCCTCTTGGGACAGCTTCCTCTCTATCCCAATTGCTCCGTAGGTCCTTGTATATCTTTATTTGGCCTTCCAAAATCCTTAAGGGGCCATGTCAGGTGGCAGGATGGGCTGGCCACTAGGCACAACCGCCCTTAAGGGCAGGCCACCCCTTCCCTGACCCTGAAAGGAAAAAAAACCCCACCACAGATTAAAATACAAGGGGAAATGTTGCAGACTGGAACCCAGAAAATAGTTGGCATCGATTACCAAACCTCACACTCCACAATGTACACTCATCCCTAATTACAACTGCCTACCAGGACCAAAATGTTTTTAATACACAATCTTCTCAAGGAAATTAAATATAGGATATGAATAGCTACACTCTCAGAAAAAATATTTGTACTTCTGTAGAGACAATGTTCACATATTTTAAAAATCACCTTCTTGAATGCTTTTCCGTACTCCACAGAAGAACAAGATTTTGTTCTGGGCTTTCATACTTCTTAAAATTTGTGCAGAGCTTAGATATATCATAGCTATATAAAAACCTACCACGACAGATAAATTGACATGACAGCAAAATAGTAGTATTATGCACTACAATGTCCATTTGTAACCATTAAAATTCAAACATACATACAACCCTGGGTTTCTGGGGTTGGGGACTGGTTCTGGGACATGGATTTCTGTTTAGAATTGACAGGATCTCTATGGGTGTGATCCCACTCCCACTGAAATAAACATTAAAACTCCCATTGACTTAAAAGGTGCAGAATCACGCCCAGCTTCTAAGTAAAACTTTCATACCTGGGGGCCTAGAGGTAGGCACCTAAATCCATATTTAAATACATAAAAGCGGCCTAGTTTTCAGAAGTGCTAAGTACCCACATTTTTACTTGAAGTCGAAGGGAGGGGAAGACACCTAGCACATAATGAAACCAGGCCACTCTTATTTAGAAGCCTAAGCTTAGATACCAGGTTTTAAAATTTTGGCTTACAGGCCTTCTTCTCTCACTACAGGATATCAGTAATTCCCACTCCTTTGTATGGGAGTTACACACATCCTGTGGCAGAAGAATAGGGCTCCAAATATCCTGGCAGGTGTAAGAGCTAAACATTGTTTTAAAGAATGATTATATGTCCCAGTGTTTTAAGAGATGTAATGGCTAACAAAGCGGAACTATGCACTTCATGGAGCATCTTTTAAAACTCAGCGTCTACATGAACCACTGCAATGATGCAACTTCACAATCTTAATTCAAAGTTATAATTGTTCCCAATGACTTGTTCTGAGGGACCTTTCCCCTCCAGAGAAAGAAAGAAATTCACTCTGCATTTGCAAAGTGCATTTGCCACTGCCAAATATTTATGGGCATGGTATTATGCAGTGGTGGTGTAGCCATGTCAGGCCCAGTATATTAGAGCAACAAGGTGGGTGAGGTAACATCTTTTATTGGTCCAACTTCTGGGCATGGTATTGTAACTCTGGTGTTCCTTTCAAACATAATGTTTCTCTATTTCTTAATAAAGATAGCCTTATTGTTAGATCACTGCCATAAAAGCCTGTAGAGGTATGAGAGACATTCTGTACCTTGGGGGAGCACCCTGTAACCCCCCCATATTCCTCATCTGTATATAATTGTGATATTAAAGCATTCCTTGTAAGGTATCAGGGGAAAGGTTATGATCTGCTGAAAGTCATTTCTCTATCCATTTATGTATGTCATTAATGCATGTGAAGTTATGAGAATTGTGTTGAATGGCTGTCACTAAAACATGCTGTAAATTGGGGAATCAGCCAGTTATCTCCACAGGGGCAACAGCAAGGAAAGTAACCAATGCCTGGGCGGGGTGTGAAACAACCCATCAACAGCCATTGTCCAGAAAGGGAGCTACAATGCAGTCACTCACCTGCATGAGGCCACACCAGGGGAATTGCTTAACTTTGCTTGGAGAGACTCAACAATGCCCCCCCAGACATGCCTGGACTTGTGTTTTCCAAGCACATGGACTGAGGGTATAAAACAGAGTGGACACATACCGGGCCCTTCTCCTGATCCCAACTATGCTGCAAGCAATTAAGACACAGAGGAAGACAAGACTCCAACAGAGGAGATTGGCCCAGGTTTAAGGAACAACCCTGTATATTAAGGATTGCAATATCTAGTGGGGTGAGAAAAACTGCTTAATCTAGATGTTGCCCAGTCTAATAGGGTTGAGAGTTTAGACTGTGTGCTTATATTTTATTTCTTTTGGTAACTAACTCTGAGTTTTTGCCTATCACTTAATATCTACCTTTGTTTAATTCAATACATAGTCAATACATTTGTTTAATTGTTTATCTTTACCAATGAGTTGATATGAAGTGTGGGGGCAAATCTGCTCATAGTACAAAGGCTAGAGTGCATACACTTTCCATCGTTGAAGTGGTGAACCAATTAATAAATTAGATGGTATATTCCTGAGGTACAGTACTGGGAGCTGGGGAGGGGGAGATTTGCATGGTGCCTTTCTCTGTGTGATTCATGAGTGGTTCTGGGAGCATTCATGCAATATAGCTGGGTGGAGGGCTCCACATGATGATGTGCTGAGTGATCACAGTGCCTGGAGGGGCTTGCTTGCTGCTCACTAGCAAGGCATTGTGAGAGAGAGCCCAGGCTGGAGAGAGTTAAGGGGGCACAGAGATCCCACAGTCCCAGGCTGCACACTGGTGGGGATCCCGTCACATATGTTTCATGACTGAGTGGTGCAGAGAATACATTACTTTTCTTTAAGATTATGTACAATGCTTCTAAACCTTTCAGACACTTGGATTGGAAATGCAGATTATAGAAAACACAATCTAACTTGAGTTATTGCTCTTTTTACACTAAGATTTTCAGAATAGCTATACGTGACTACGTTTTTGTTAGTATATAATAATGCTAGATTAAGATGTAATGACATCACATAAAAAGAAAGAACAACTATTTATAACCGCATACTAACCAGAATAAACCTCTTTTAGTGCAAATGGCAGGCAAATTAATTTATGTCATTTAAGGCATTTTCAGGCTTCCTTGAAAATGTGTTTTGTATATTTCTCCTAACACTGTCTACATTCAAATGCTCCTGAGGCTATCCTCATTTTTGTCTAAATGTTCTTAGAGATTTAAATAAAACCAAATTAGAAAAGCCAAACAAACGAAAAACCACCTTGCTAGACCCTCCCATGAGGAGGTGCCCTAGACTAACAGGCAACTAATACTTGTTACCTATTGATTAGGCTGGTTTCATGAAAACAGTCAGCTGTGTAACTTGGTTCCATTACACGCACTGAAGACATATTCATTATCCGGTATTCGACAGACAGGGGGCTTCTGAAATAAGGTAAATGCTCCCTTCTTTGTCCATTTGGTAAGATAAAATAAAGTCCTGGGGATCACTGTGCAATATCCATGTAACACAGATATATCCCTTAAATACACAAAACACTCTGAGCCTGTCAAACCCTTGAAGTTATTTTTGCTGTTGAAGAGCTAATGCTCAAAAATATGGTGCCAAGATCTTTTATGACATTAATAATATGTTTTTTTCTGTTACCTAAAGCAGAACAAAGAAACTGATCTACTGTCAAAGAGACTGAGGGAGACAAGGACAGGGAAAAACAGAAGAGGTGATGACAAAGAAGAGCACGCCTGCATGTGTTATAGCAGTAATGGATTTCCATTCAAACCCGATCTGCCTGCTCCATATTCTCTCATTGTCCTGGAAGTACATGTGCCAGAGCACTTTATATTTCAGGGTATTCATTGCTCCTGACTAACAAAATGCTATTTGTTTCAAGCCATAGAAGCCTGTTACTGCTTTACTTTGATTCCAAATTGGCAAAGTACAATCATCGAGTATAGGAAGTTTCCAATTAAGTAATAAACTATAACAAAAGTAAATAAATAGTTAGTAGTGATTTGTAAACAATTATTCTGTATAACATCCCTGTGTGGTAAGTATTATTGGGCCAAACCCTGTGCTTGTGTAATTCAGCTGGCTTCAATGGCCCAAACTCTCTGCTGATATGACTCAAACTTTAAGGCCAGAAGGAACCATCACAGTCATCAAGTCTGACCTCTTGCACCTTGCAGGCCACAGAACCTCACCCACCCTCTCCTGTAATAGACCCTTAATCTATGGCTGAGTTACTGAAGTCCTCAAATCATGGTTTAAAGACTTCAAGTTACAGAGAATCCACCATTTATACTAGTTTAAACCTGCAAGTGACCCATGCCCCACATTGCAGAGGAAGGCAAAACAATCCCAAGATCTCTACCAGTCTGACCTGGGGGGAAATTCCTTCCTGACCCCAAAAATGGTAATTAGTTAGACCCTGAGCATGTGAGCAAGACCCACTAGCCAGACATGTGGGAACGAATTCTTTGTAGTAAGGCAGAGCCCTCCCCATATAATGTCCCATCAGCAGTTCGTTGGAGATATTTGCTGCTAGCAGTCGCAGATTGGCTACATGCCATTGTAAGCAATCTCATCGTAACATCCTCTCCATAAACTTATCAAGCTCAGTCTTGAAGCCAGTTAGGTTTTTTGCCCCCACTGCTCCCCTTTGACATGAGAGAAAACTGAAATAAAAAGAGGACCAATCCTTCAATTCTGAAGCTAGCAGCAGTTCCTCACCTGAATAGTGCCACTGTCTTTAGTCATTTGTTGTGTGACTAAGGGTTTCCAAGACTGGCCCCAAATAGATGGGTACTGGAATTTTCAAAAGCCTACACAGGTGCAAGAAACCTGCTGCTAACTGCAAACAGGGTTCCGTGTACTTTTGGTCATACGGGATTTTCAGAACAGCTTGTTAGTTGTGTTCAAGTCCTTGGAGTAATCTAGGAGTGAGCTTCAATAGGGCAGGTCTGAGAAGTGGCTAAGTGGCCAAAAGGCTGCAATGCTCTCAGCCATCTGCTTCTTAGTCATGTGAAGGGCATGATAGTTTGTGCCCACTGGCTTCAAGTCACCAGCTGTTCATTGGTTAGAGCACTGCACATCGGTGGAAAAACACTACAAGGTGTGAAGAGATGGAATGACTATGATAGTGAGAGAAGAACAGAAAGATAACTTTTAGTAGGGGGTTGAGAGTTGGCGCAGGGTTGGAGTGATCTAGGGCAACTACAGGGGACGACATTGGGAAGGGAACTATAGGAGGTCAAAAGGAAGGCTGTTGAGTTTTGG
The DNA here is from genome assembly GCF_965152275.1 of Natator depressus. Lineage (NCBI taxonomy): Eukaryota > Metazoa > Chordata > Testudines > Cheloniidae > Natator > Natator depressus. The sequence continues at coordinate 52,303,356 of NC_134237.1, forward strand.
TGTAGAGCAGGGGTGGCCAACCAGAGCCTGAGAAGGAACCAGAATTTACCAATGTACATTGCCAAAGAGCCACAGTAATACATCAGCAGCCCCCCATCAGCTCCCCCCACCCACTCACAGCGCCTCTCACCCACCAATCAGTGCCTCCCCATCCCTCCCTTTACCTCCTGATCAGCTGTTTCGTGGTATGCAGGAGGCTCTGGGGTGGGGGGGAGGAGCAAGGGCACGGCAGACTCAGGGGATGGGGCGGGAAGGGGTGGAGTGGGGGCAGGGCCTGTGGCAGGGGCAGGGGTTGAGCAGTGAGCACCCCTTGGCACATTGGAAAGTTGACACCTGTAGCTTCAGCCCCAGAGTCGGTGCCTATACAAGGAGCCACATATTAACTTCTGAAGAGCTGCATGTGGCTCCGGAGCCACAGGTTGGCCACCCCTGGTGTAGAGCACGGAGCTGAACCAGTTGTAACTATGTTGCCCTGGAAAAAACGGTTACCTACTTTCTCGTAACTGTTGTTCTTTGAGATGTGTTGTTCACGTCCATTCCACATTAGGTGTGCGCACGCCGCGTGCACGAGCGTTGGAAACTTTTTGCCTTAGCGGCTCCCGTCGGGCCAGCAGGCCCCCCGAGTGGCGCCACTGCGCCGAGCATATATACCCCTGCCGGCCCAACCCCCTCCAGTTCCTTCTTGCCGGCGACTCCAACAGAGGGGTAGGTGGTGGAATGGATGTGAACAACACATTTCAAAGAACAGTTACGAGAAAGTAAGTAACCGTTTTTTCTTCGAGTGCTTGTTCACATCCATTCCACATTAGGTGAATTACAACCTTATCTCTGGAGGAGGGTCGGAGTCACAGAACAACTGCTCGGAGGACCGCTCTGCCAACTGCCGCGTCCTCTCTGGCCTGCTGGTTGACCGCACAGTGGTTGTAAAGGTGTGCACCGAGGACCAGGTGGCTGCTCTGCAGATCTCCTGGATTGGGACCTGTGACAGGAACGCCGTGGAAGTCACCCGCACCCTGGTCGAGTAGGCCGTGACCGCCGGGGCCAGAATACTTGAGAGCTCATAGCACTCCCGGATGCAGCTTGTAATCCAAGACGAAATCCGCTGTGCCGACACTGGGAGGCCTTTAATCCTCTCAGCTACAGCCACAAACAGCTGCGTGGATTTGCGAAAGGGCTTGGTGTGCTCCAAATAGAACGCCAGCACTCGACGCACATCCAGGGTGTGCAAGCTGCGGTGACTCGGGTCCGTATGGGATTTCGGGAAGAACACCGGCAGATAAATGTCCTGGCCCAGATAGAATTGGGAGACCATGTTAGGGAGGAACTTGGGGTGTGGCCGGAGCTGCACCTTGTCCTTGTGAAATACTGTGTATGATGGCTCAGAGGTGAGGGCCCTCAGTTCGGACACCCTTCTGGCCGAGGTAACGGCAACCAGAAATGCCACCTTCCAGGAAAGGTGGAGGAGAGAACAGGTAGCGAGGGGCTTGAACGGGCGTCCCATGAGTTTAGAAAGGATGAGGTTAAGGTTCCATGGAGGGACTGGGGGGCGGGAGTACAGGAACACCCTCTCCAACCCCTTAAGTAACCGAACCATTGGGTGGGAAAACACAGAGCCTCCCCCGAGAACCCTGGATGGAAGGTGGAGATAGCTGCCAGGTGCACTCTGAGTGAGGACGGGGCTAGCCCTTGCTGCTTGAGGTACAGAAGGTACTCCAGAATGGCCTGGCCCGGCCACACCTGTTGGAGTTCACACCAACACGAGAACATTTTCCACTTGGCCATATAAGCTGCCCTGGTAGAGGGCTTTCTACTGCCAAGCAGAATCTGCTGCACAGAAAGGGAGCACTGGCTCTCCAAAGCGTTTAGCCACAGAGCCTCCAGGCCGTCAGGTGCAGTGACTGCAGGTCGGGGTGGAGAAGCCGCCCACCGTCCTGTGTAATGAGGTCCCGATGCAGAGGCAGGACTACTGGGGCCTCCACTGACAGCTCCAGGAGCGATGTGTACCAGTGTTGGCGGGCCCAGGCTGGGGCAATGAGGATCACCACCGTCCTGTCCCTGCGCACCTTGAGCAGGACCTTGTGCACCAAGGGGAGCTGGGGGAAGGCATACATCAAGCCCCCTCTCCACGGGATCGCACATGTGTCCGTGAGGGAGCCTGGGCTGCGGCCCTGGAATGAGCAGAACCACGGGCAGTGGGCGTTGGCCCTGGTGGCAAACAGATCTACCCAGGGAAACCCCCACCTGCGGAAGAGCGAAACCACGACGTCCACCCTGAGCGTCCACTCGTGCATGCGGTACGACCTGCTGAGGGAGTCCGCCAGCTCGTTCTACAGCCCTAGGAGATAGGATGCCTTGAGGTGAATTGCATGGGCTATGCAAAGGTCCCAGAGGAGGAGAGCCTTGCGACAGAGTGGCGAGGAACGAGCCCTGCCCTGCTTGTTCATATAAAACATGGCAGTAGTGTTGTCTGTCAGAACTGACACGCTGTGACCATTCAAAGTGGCGTGAAAGGTCTGTCAGGCGAGACGAACCGTCATGAGCTCCTTCACGTTGATATGGAGCGACCACTCTGCTTCAGACCACAACCCCTGCATCATGAGGTCCCCCAGATGAGCCCTGCATACATAGTCAGACGCATCTGTTACCAGCGTCAGGTCCAGAAGTGGGGCGGCAAAGGGGATGCCTTCGCAAACCACAGGCTGGGACTGCCACCACAGCATGGAGTCCAACACATCCCTTGGGGCTGTCACTACCAAGTCCAGGGGGTGCCTGCCTGGGCGGTACATCCAAGTGAGCCACGCCTGCAGAGTCCTGAGTCTCAGTCTGGCATGCCTGACCACGTGTGTGCACGCTGCCATGTGGCCTAGCAGCCTGACCACGTGCATGCACGCTGTCATGTGGCCTAGCAGCCGCAGGCAGCACCTGGCTGTTGTCATTGGAAACTGGCGCAGGGTGGCCACTGCTTGTTGGATAGCCCAGAATCGGGATACCGGAAGGCTTACCCTGGCTTGCACCGCGTCCAGGATGGCCCCAATGAATTCCACTCTCTGCGTGGGTACGAACATGGACTTGGGGACATTGACCAGGAGCCCCACTTCGCGGAACAATCTCAGGGCCACCTCCACATGGCCCCGCACCTCTGCCGCGGATCGGCCCATCAGGAGCCAGTCGTTGAGGTACAGGTACACCCGGATTCTCTGCCTCCGTAAGAAGGCTGCCACCACTGCCATGCACTTCGTGAACACCCTTGGGGCCGCAGCTAGACCGAACGGGAGAACCGCAAACTGGTAATGTTCTCGGCCCACGGTGAAGCATAGGAACCGTCGATGTGCTGGGAAGATGGTGATATGAAAGTACGTGTCCTTCATGTCGAGGGCAGCGTACCAGTCCCCTGGATCCAGGGAAGGGATGATGGTGCCAGAGAGACCATGCGGAACCGGGCCTTGACCAGGAACTTGTTGAGCCTGCGCAGGTCTAGGATGGGGCGAAGGCCCCCTTTGGCCCTAGGAATGAGGAAGTACCGGGAGTAGAACCCTTTTCCCCTTAGGCCATGAGGCACCGCCTCTACTGCCCCCGCCTCTAGCAGATGTTTGTGAGAGGGGTCCTTGAAGAGGGATGGGGGCGAACTGCAGCGAGTACCCGTTCCGCACCGTGCGTAAGACCCAACAGTCTGACTTAATGGTGGACCACGCACGGGAGAAACGGGACAGGTGGTTCAGGAAACAAAAGGGACGGATCCAGTGACTGGTCTGGTACGCTATCCTCGAGCACACCTTCACCTTAGTGCCCGGCTGGGGTTTGTGCTGGCCTTGGTTCTAGCCCAGTGCATTATTGTTTTGCGCCGTTGCCTGTTATCCCTGCCTCGTCTACGGTAAGGCTCATGCCTATGGCGAGGCTGGTACTGGCGTTGAGGGGGAGGCTGCGGCTTAAAGGGCTTCGTCTGGGTCGCCGGGGTGTGGATACCCAGCGACTTGAGCGTATCTCGCGAGTCCTTGAGGCTATGCAGCCTCACGTCTGTCTGGTCCAAGAAGAGCCCAGACCCTTCGAAGGGGAGGTCCTGGAGTGTATTCTGGACCTCAGGGGGCAGGGCTGACTCCTGCAGCCACACCGAGCACCTCATGACCACCCCTGATGCAATCGCTCTAGCCACCGCATCTGCCGAATCCAGGGAGCCTGGAGAGAGGTCTTGGCTACTGCCTTGCCCTTGTCCACCAGGGCCATGAACTCCTGTTGGGAACCTTGAGGGAGGTTGTCCTTAAACTTCCCCACCGCCACCCAGGAGTTGAATTATGCCTGTTGAGGATGGCTTGCTGGTTAGCAATCCTCAACTGAAGGCCCCCAGATGAGTACACCTTTCTACCAAAGAGGTCCAGGCGTTTCGCCTCCTTGGCCTTAGGGGCCGGGGCCTGCTGACCATGGCGCTCCCTTTCATTGACCGCCAAAACCACTAGGGAGCATGGACTCGGGTGGCAGAACAGGAACTCATAGCCCTTAGATGGGGCAAAGTATTTACGCTCCACTCCTTTAGCCGTTGGAGCGCTGGAAGCCGGGGTCTGTCATATAGTCTTATAGTTAGACTGGATGGTCTTAATGAGTGGGAGCGCTACTCTGGATGGAACTTCAAGGCTCAAAATGTCCACCATGGGGTCCTCCTGTCAACCATCTCCTCAGCCTGCAACCCCAAATTTTGGGCAACTCTGCGCAGCAGTTCCTGGTGGGCTCTATGGTCTATCGGCGGAGGGCTGGACACCTCTGTACCAGCCACCGCCTCATCGGGGGAAGACGAGGAGGTTAGCTGCTGCTCCACTCCCTCTCGGTGGTCCTCCTGCTCCCCATCTCCCGTGGTAGGGGCCTCCGGTTCAGGCCAGGGCAGAAGTCCATGGGACGGCACCGGGCTCGGTGCCAGACTCTCCGGTCTATGCTGGGGGGGATGCTGGAGGCCTGGATACTGTTGCCTCCAGCACCATCTGGCGTTGGTGCCTGGACCGGGACCGCTGCACTGAGTAACTTGCCCTGGATGGGGCCCCTTGGCACTCCTGATAGGCCATTGACCCTTTTGGACCCCCGGGCCTGGCGGCTCCCACTGAGGTTGCCAGCTCCCTTGAGGGTCCCTGCTTTCCGCGCCCCAGTGCGAGTAGCTATAGCGGCCGGAGCCAGCACCGGACTGCAGCGACGCCGATCGCGAAGGCCATGGCGGTGCCAACGAGCTGTGCCGGCGGGAGAACGAGCGGCTCCTGGCTGAGTGGGACCGGGAGCGGTACCTGTATCTTCAGGACCGGGAGCGGTGCCGGCATTCCCTGGACTGGAACCATCTGCAGGAGACCTCTGGCGAGGGCCATCTCAACTCCTCCTAGTGCCGGTCTCTGGGCAGTGCCGGACAGCGGCGTGCCCTTTCTGGTGCTTCTTCGCGTCGACCCGCTGCCGGTGCCGCAACCTCCTTCTGGGCCGCTAGCAAGTGCGAGTCTGCAGAGTCGGAGCTCGACCGGGACCAACTCCGGGAGCGGTGCCAGGACGGCGTCCTCGAGCAACACACCATTGCCGGCTTATCCCTCGATGGCAACCGAGGCATTGGCACCGGAGGGTTCTCCCCATACGGAGAGGGCATGCCGCCGACAGCTCAATGAGGTCCTTTGCAGCCTCAAAAGGTGCCAGGCGTAGAGGGCTGATCCGTTATGCCCTCAAGCCCATCGTCTGCACTGAGCTCACTTAGGTCTGGGCTCGGTGGGGCTTGTGCTGCCGGGACTGCCTGTGTCAGCGCCGGTACCTTGGCCTGCCTGCTCTTGTCGGCGCTTGGGGCCTTGGGAGGCACCAGCCTCCTGTGCGGTGAACGACCACGCCTTCCTTTAGGCTGCGCCAGAGGCCGCACCGGGGAGGACCATCAGGGCCGAGGCCTAGCCTGGCACTCCGGGGCCAACAGTTTACGGTGCTTAGCCAGTGCCAGGTCTCTCCCGCACCGAGGAAGCCTGAGCCGGTGTCAGGCGCTCCGGGCCCGGCGGCTGCAACGCAGCCTCCATCAACAGTTGCTTTAGGCAAAAGTCTCTTTCTTTCCTTGTCCTTGGCTTAAATGCCTTGCAAATCCTACACCTTTCAGTTTGATGTCTGTCCCCCAGGCAAGGTAGACACGAGTCATGAGGGTCACTAACTGGCATAGGTTTGCAACACGTGGCGCAAGCCTTGAAGCCGTGGGCCTGCGGCATGCCCCGCGACAGGTGCTGGAGGCCTCCAAGCACCTAATGACTTAAGTGTCCACAATCTGTATGTAAACTAACTGATAACAGCTACTCTAAATGCTAAGGGACTGCTCTTCTACGAGAGAGAGAGAGAGAGAGAGAGAGGGGTTGTTCCAACGCCGCCACGGACGATAAGAAGGAACTGGAGGGGGTCGGGCCAGCAGGGGTATATATGCACGAGGCAACGGCGCCACTCGGGTTTGGAGGGAGGCAAGGACTGCCATCAATGGCTGTGCTACAAATGCTTTTTTAGGATTTCAAGCCGTCCACATTTTCAAAGGCATAATGGTTCCTGTGGTGCCCAACAGGCACAGGGAGACGTTATCCCAAGCAGCTGGAGAGAAACATGCAGTTTATGCAACAAAAGTATTCAAATATACAGTGATTGAACAGCATGTCTATGAGTGGCGTGGGCTGATCAGTTACTGAGGTGGCCCTGGAAAATAGGCCCTTCCTGAAACATGACTACTTATCTGCAGTTCCTGATTTCAGGAAAAAAAAGTCTGCAGCTACCAGCACCCAGGGTTGGGACAGAATTCATGAGGCAATCAACAAGATGCTGTGTTAGCCCCCATGTGACTTACCTGTTATGACTGCATGGAAACACACAGAACCCCAGAGCCTTCTCCCTCCCAACCCTGGCACATTTCTGGACAAAATTTCAAATTGCAGTCGTATTTGGGGCACATGGATTGTCACCTATGGACTGCCTCTAACTGAAATGGACTGGATTTGTGATGGAACACATTTCCTCAAACAGAGTTCACTGTTTCCAGGCGTTTCAATAGAGCACAGAGTGGTTACAGAGTGGCATACTTACAGGCATGGCAATGTAAGGTTCTTATTTTTAAGGAACAGGAATGGCCTTAGCAAAATCTGTGCCTTTCTAGTATAAAGATACACTTTGAAGGTGTTCTTTATTGTTTGCAGGTCCTGGTCACCTTTTTGAACTCCATGTGGTGGGGCGGGGGGAAGCCATGCTGCTGGAATGCAGTCCACCATTAGCAGATACACGCTGCTAACCTGGGCTTCTCATAACTTTCGCATGGGTTCACAGAGTAGAAATCCCTCCCACTACTGTATTATAAACATTCAAATGGTGCCACAAACTTACCGGGCTTAGGGGCAGCTTCTGTCCCATCTGGGTCTGCTGAGGCTCCGCAGTGGGGTGTTCCTCGGGGGGTGCATCAGCTCCCCTGCCTATGACCCCAGAATGTGCTGCTGATGCTCCTGCTCCAAAGCCTACTCTGGAACCAGGTTCAGAAACAGAGTTACTTCACTGTTCTCACTCAGGGCCTACTGCTGGCTCCCATCAGTCCCCCTGCTGGATTCTGGGACCAGCAGGGCACCATCCCAGCAACCCCATCATCATGCACCACAGTTGCCTCAATGCTGGGCGCAGTGTCCAGCACCCAGTCAAACTCTTCATAAAACGGGCATGATTTGGGCAAGTTGTTTAAGGTGCCAGTTCTGGTCTCTGGTTTTTCAGTACCCGCTCTTGAGCTGCTTAATCTGCTCCCTGCACTGGTTGCCAGTCTGGTAAATTTGCAAAGCATGTGTGGTCATTCCTGATACTCTTACTAAAGTGCATAGTGTTGCTGGCCTCGCACCAGAGATTAACAAAACCGGCCTGTGCTCCCATGACTATGAAGCAGCATGCTTTGCAAAAGGCTTGTTCTGTTCAGTGTTATTGCAAACATAGAAAGCTTTCAGATGGTGTGTTTGCAGCTCAGTCATCTGAAAACAATGGAAGGGTTAACGCTAACTTACTGAGCTGCTGCACTACACCAAGGATGGTTACTTCCATTTTCAATAGAGTAGATTGAAGATTCCTGGGATAAAGAAGACAAAGGAAGTTGGCCCATAGGATTGTGGGATACTTTTTGGAAGACTCCCAGGCCCTGAGTCAAGTGGGGCTGAGGCTGCATCTACACTACAAAGCAAGGTCAAGGGCTTGACCTGGGCTCAGACCCTGCACCCCCACAGGGTCCTGAGACCCTAGGTTTGAGTCCTGGGAGAGTGCAATTTGTGTGTCAATGGAAGGAGGTTAGGCCTGAGCTTACAGTGCAGTGTAGACATACCCTGATAGAAAGCAGAGCACATGCCTTTAGGAAGACTGGCTTGCTGCAGATATCACATTTCAAGGCAGGAACCTGTGCAACCTGAAAATCCAGGTCAGGAGGGAGAGACACAGAGGTCTCCAGCTGGAACAACTCATGGCTGGGAGCCAGAAACCTGAACTGGGTGCCCTGGAGGGACCATGGAGGAGGAATACAGGTGCAGTTACCCTGAAACTGATAGGCCCCCTAGATGCTACTGCAATACAAAATAATAAATACAGTGGGGGAGGGGAGACTAACAACATTTAGACCATACAGGTTCACTCAACATCAACTACACCCATCCCTTGAGCCTCCCTTGTCCTCTGTTATTTTGGTAACAAAAGATGGCGACAACAAGCTTGCATTATTCATTCATTGGTATTGACATTCAAACCAACGTGTGCTTTGTGGATGTCAGATTGTATCATGATCTACCACTTATTGCAAACAAGCGATAGGAATGGACTTGACTGAAATAAGAGGAAGATAATGCAATGAACGGTGCTAAACGGATGTTTGGTATTTCCCTTTTATTTGGGATGGATTTGCTTTATGGCCTGAATGTGCACTGTTAGAAGTAATTATTTGTTTTTTTATTTTCTTAAAGCAGGAAGCTAAAAACCACATTTATGAACTCCAGCTCATTTCGGAACTATCTAGTAAGATAAGAGGGAAAACCTCATAAGATAGGGTTGTTTGTTTTTTTTTAAAGTCCGACCCTTGTATGTATGACATTACTGAAAAGGTGGTGAGGGGTAATCACGGAACCAGTTTATCAAAAGCAGCCTACCTAGACTATTTTACAATTCTTTTTTCTTTTCAAAAGGGAATTTGAGGAGAAGAGCTAATGTGATGAATGCATCGCCTATTAATGCCAGGTTCCATAGGCAACCATCTGAAATTTAAATCCTACAAATCAGTAAAAGGAAGGCATTTGATTGAAACAGCTGGCTCTCAAAAGTGATTTCCCTCTGTCAGAATCTGTTCCTGAATGAGCTGCTGCAACTCAGCGCCCTCCATGAACGCACGAACAAACCAGATTAACTGTCAGGTAATCTGATTTAAAAAACAACCTCCCCCACCAGTCATGCTTCACTCTGATAAAAGCACACACCAAAAAGAGTCATGAATGGGAAGGCGGAATATTAAGTTCTTCCTGTTGTTTTCAGAACCTGCATACTAAAGCTCTTCTCCAACTTCACCTCCCCACAAAAACAGGTTTCATATGCTATTACCATACTTTTCAAAAAGATGCAAAGAGCATACAGAAGAATATGCTGTACCGTAAATTGTGAGGAGATTTTTTTTAAAAAAATAGTAAATCAAAATGGAAGGTACTACTCGAGTTTATTTTAAACAGAACAAAATAGTGTTGGTTGTTTAAGATAATGATACAGACTCCAATATACCCCCAGAATTTTTCATTTTGCTAACTGGAGCAGTTATACATCAGTTAACCTTATTCTCCCCTTTTTTGGTCTTTTAAAGACTTTATTTAATTTCTTGGCATTTAGTCTACATAAATGGCAGCTGTGGACTTAAAAAGATCTTTTCTTTAAAAGCAGCAATTTAAATATAAAGCACCTTCTAGTAAAGAGGCAGGAGACAATGCCTACAGCAGCTGCCCCTTTTCCAGAGCTGCTGGAGAGGGGCATGCTGAAAAAAACCATAGGATTACACTAGCCTTTCAGGTTTCAGAGTAACAGCCGTGTTAGTCTGTATTCGCAAAAAGAAAAGGAGTACTTGTGGCACCTTAGAGACTAACCAATTTATTTGAGCATGAGCTTTCGTGAGCTACAGCTCACTTCATCGGATGCATACTGTGGAAACTGCCTTTCAAAAACTAGGTACTAAATTTGCTCCTCCTTAACTTCTCTTCATTAATTTGTAAAAGTATTAAAATCTTTGTTTTATTCAACCTTTAGAAAAAACAGATGGAAAAGATGATCATGACACTTTCAATATTTTATAACTATATATAAAGTACTCCTAAAGATAATGCTGGCATATCAACTACATTCATGCACCTAAAAAAGGAAGTCAATCCATACAAGAATATTTGGAAGGTTTATTATAAAAGTAACATCTTGGACTCCATACTACATTCCAGACCTTATGGAGGACTTAATGGTTTAGGCTGGGCACAAGGGGGCACCGCCTCCTCAAATGGCACCAAAGTTCCCTTGTGAATCTAGCCAATTTTTTTTTTTAAATTATTTTTGGCAGGAATTATTTGGTGAATTTATGTCAAATTTGCAAACAGTTGCGGTCAACCTGAAAGTGAATTTTTCAGCAAATAAACTATTCATCTGAAAAAAAAAATCTGCCCATCTCTTAGTACATCGTGGTATATAGTCTCCGAAATGCTTGCACATTTTTATTTGACAATGTTAACTAGCACAGAACAGTAAACGCAACCAGGCAGTTCCAGATAAGAGTTAGAGAGTTGATTTACAGCATATGTGGGGCCACTAGCCTACTGATTGATACAATGTTGACATCCTGCTGACATCCTGCTCTGTACATCGTGTACACAGCACTGAAAAACAAGGAGTGAAAAACAGACTGCAGGATAAATCATACACTGTGCTGGAATCTGTGCAATTGTCCATCAAAACATCACTGATGTAATGTGAAAAAATATATATATATAAAAAGACGAACAGGCACACATTTGATATTCATTAGTCAGAATCCTTGATCACTAATCCAGGATATTCATGGCTAAAATGGTGTTCAGTCATTTAGCCAGATGTTTCTTATACCGCTTTAAGAAAACTGGTGTATGCTTGTCTCATAAAAATATTTAAATGATTTAGTCAGTCAACCAATGCTACTTGATTTAGCCAATAGATTGTTACTAAAAGACAAAAAGCCAAACAAGCATAACCACCTCACTTATTTGGCAAATTCTGGCCCTTTGCCTCAATTATTACAGACAATACTCAGTGAAGTTATACTGTTTCAGAGCTTATACTTAAAGGAGACGTGAATTACACTGTCACAGATACAGCACTGAAAACTGTAATTTTTCTTTATACTGGCAACATACTGCCAAAGGTATCCCTTTATAAGCAAGCTTTGTCTGGGATTCTGTAAATCATATTCACTGTAAAGCCTTTTTGTATTTTAGAAATGCAGTCTTAGTACTACTGGGATTATTGCAGGCAATAAAATGGTACTTTAAATTTAAACACACTATAACCCCTCTTCCCCCACGCCCCATTATCCCAGGTCACCTAACCTCATTTCATATTTTTTCTAGCCGTGACAACATCTCTCAAGTAAAGAAGGTTGATTATTTTAAGCAAAGCTCATATACTAATAGAAAACTATCCATTTAATATGCTTTCTTTATCACAAAAATTGTGACATCTTTAATGCAAATATTTATTTCCAAAGTTAGTGGGAAAAGTGGTTCTATATTGCATTGGGCCAGATCTTGCTCCTTTTGGAATAAAATGATGGACTTTGAAGGGAGAAGAATCAGACTCACTGACTACAGTGTTTCTTTCATTACAGAATGTTCTTTTGTTTGACAGATTTGCTCATGGATATAGTCTCTTATACCTGCCTGCTATCCAATGAGTTTGGAACGTGTAACAACTTACGAGTAGATTTAGATATGAACAAAACCTTGTAGCTGAACACTGCTGAACTTTGAAGTTTGATCCATCTCAAATAGAAAGAACAGACTATACTCAATTGGACCAAATGTACAAGAGTGGCCTAAACTAGATTTTACAAGTGAGCTCAAAATAAGGTCATTGTTTTGAAGGCTGGTTTTTTTTAAATTTTTTTTATTTTGGCTCAAGGTCCTCAAGATTTACCATGATTGCCCATCTTTAAATATCAGCACGCACACTTCAAAATCTCTCAAATATACTCAAGACAAAGCCTTTTCTTCTTTTTTATTTTTTTTTTTTTAATGTGCACAAAAAGTGATTTATAAACCAAGGATACACCAAACATAGGGCAACCCCCCTTGCTCTCCTACTGAATATAACTCTTCACTTCCTACACAGAAATGTGGCTTTTTGTTTACACCGCATTATAAAAATCAGTTAATTGCTAAGGCTCCCAATCTCTTTTACGTTGCAAATAGCCATTAAAATGTCTTTTAATTACTATAAAAGACATGACAAAGAATTCTTATTTTTAACATTGTCTCAAATAAATTTAGTAGTCTGAAAGGTACCAGACTGCCAGCCAAAAAGAATGATGTCCTCTGTTTAGAGACAGAACAGGAACAGCATGGACAGTAGCAGTTTAAGATCAACACTGCCCCGACAATCTGAAGAAATGGCAGTGATAGACAATCTGCAAAATGGAGTACTAAAACTACATATAGTTTAACACACTAAAAATATTCAGATTTAAAATATAATTCTATGCCCAGCAACAGCTTTTGAGACTCTGACTCATTGCATCAGTTATAAGTGGTACACTGGCACCTAAAAATGTTGAGTGCCAATATCACAGGAAAGGAAAAACAAAATGGTGGGTCTTGCCAGAAAGTGTGTGTGTGCAGGGGGGCGGGGGGAAACCATCCACAAAGTAACAGACTGCTAATCTTAGACAATATTTTCGCTGTGAGTGAAGGATTTTGTGTTTTACCTTCAGTTGTTACTAGACAAGTTCATAAAAAAAGGATTACAAAAGCCATTTATGATCCAATATTAGATGCAGAGGATACTAAAAAACCAGACCACTTGACTTTTCCTCATATTTTACTTCTGGCAACTAGAATGAAGTAGTGTATGGATCATAATCCGGACACCAGTAGCTGGTACAAATTATTTTCCATCTTCTTTCTATGCAACCTGATATGAGTTTTTCATATCCTGTATAATAAATAATGACAGATGGGGTGAGAGAAAACAGTGAGGTGTGCACACAAACTTTGGTTAAGACAATCAATGAAGCTTTGATAATCTCAGATATTAATAGATACCATGGTAATGGAGGCGGGCCATATAAATGGAACACATCTGTTTGTGAAAGAGTTGAGAGATACGAAGTGATGAAAATTCTATCCCATTGTTGTATATTATTTTATATTAAACTTTCTAAAAATGTTACATTTAAAATATGATTTTTTATTTTACTTTTTAAATCCTCTTACAATAAAGTTTGGAGATTTTGATTAAAAAGTATGAATCGTTAGATACAAATTCTTTCTAGACTATTAGGAGCCAAAGCACATACCTGGCCGAGAAAGATTACCTTAGATTTATAATAAGATTATGCATTTGATGGATGACCTTGAGGTCATGATAATTTAGTCATTGTCAATATACCTGTTCTTTGAACAGGTTCCTCAACCAGTACCAACATATTTGATGTACCTCTCTACAGTAAGATTGCATTTGAATAGATGGCCTAATTATCTTTTTCAGTAACAAATGCTATTCATGTAAAAGACTTTGATGTAGGATGAAAGATTACCAAATGATTAGTCTCCATGTTAAATTATAAGATTACATCCAGATAGAACATAGATTTCAATTCAAAGCCCAGGCCTGATTCTGCCTCATGTATTCATGCTGAGTAGTCCCTTGCTCTGTGAGCAGGTTTGCAGAGTAAGGTGCTACTCAGCATGAAATGTGGCAGAATCGGGCCTTCCATGACCAGGGTGGATAAAAAATGATTTTTAAAAAAAAAAAGAATTTTTTTAAAAAATTTAAATTGGATGTTTTTGATAAAATGCTTTTTGAGGAAAAAACCTAGCTAAAGATAGTTTTAATTCAGATACATTATAGCTCAAAGATATCTCATCATGGAATAGGGATTATAAATTCTAATTCTACAGTAGGAGACAATATATTCATGTAATGTTTAAGAAAAGTTTTGTAAATGAGTTCCAATAGTTCATGGATTAGGGACCCAATCTTATGGGGTTCCAGGGGCTTCTGCATAGATTATTTAGGTTAATCTTTCTATCTACCCAATGAGACTCAGTGCTCAGTCTAGAAGATACCATCAGAGATGCTTAGTTTTGCAGTTCTCAAACTGTGGATTTGTGTCTCCAGAGAACATGCTTGTTAACAGCAAAAATGTTTTTAAAATAAGACAGACAAAGATATAACATACCTCAATCCTATTGTCCCTCTGAAAATTTATGTACATAGGGTCAATCCCTTACCTCTCTCTAAAAGTGCAAAGTTTCAAAAAGTTAATGAATAGAAGATAGTTGGGGGCGGAATAGATCTGGACAAGGAGAAGTCTGGAGATAAATGTGAGAAGGGAGAGACAGGCAGTAGAAACAAAAGTGAAACTGTTTGAGCAGCATATTCCAGAAGTCTTGAGGTCTGTGTGTGTAGCCGTCATTGATTTGAGATGTATCATACCATTCTCTCACTAGAAGGGAAAACCTATAATCGCCTATATAAAAAGGCTGTAAAAGAGACCCAGTTTGGGAATATTTTAATGAAGTTCCTCTACCTGTGGGTAAGACAGGCATGCATGCAAAATGCAAACAGTGCAGCAAAGAAATGCAAGGCCTGGTTGCCCCAATGAAACATCATGAGAAGTGATCCTTCTCAGGAGGAAGCTGCGTTGAAGGTGATGAAAGGAACATGTCTGAACATACAGGATCTTCAGGTTGGTAAAACTTTTTTTATTTCATATGGCTTTCTTAAGGACTGCCTATCTTCCTTCTGGACTATTACTGAATTCTCATGTTTGAGCAAAAAATATATAGTTGTTACTATGGTACTATCATTTTAGATACAAATGTGATAAAAATAATTAGCTAAAACAGGCAGATTTTCCTTTTATAATTTCACCTTTATAGTAGTACTGATTGTCAGTGAACGCAATGAGTAATACTAAATGAGCAGTATGGTAATAATAATTAAAAAACTGCACTGATTTGTTTTGTTTAGGAGAATCCATCCTCAACATACAGGATTCTGAAGACTATCCACCTTCAAGATCACCATTATTTTCTATAGTTTCAGAGTTATCTGCCAGCAATAATGTTTCAGTCATACCATGTATGTCACATAACCACAGTATATCACCTGTAGCAAAAAGAAAAAAACCTCCATCATCCAGGAACAACCATAATAAATTTGTGATAAGAACCAGCAGATTACAAAAAGAGGTAATTGATGAAAAAATTGCTTGGTTTGTTTATGCAACAAACTCTCCTTTCTGTATTTTTGAGAACCCACACTTCATTAACATGGTTCAGTCATTAAGACCAGGATACATTCCTCCCAACAGAACAGAGGTCACAGGAAAATTGCTGGATAAAGCATATGAAAGAGAAATTGAGCAGTGTGCAAACGGTCTAGAGGGTGAAATTGTTAACCTGAGTTTTGGTGGGTGCAGCAATGTCCACAATGATCCTGTTGTATGTGCTTTGTGACAACAGAAGAAGGGAATGTCTTCCTCACAGAAACAACTGATACATCAGAAAATGCACACACAGCAGAATACTTACAAGAAGTAGCAGTAAAAGCTATAACAAAGTGTAAAAAAAATTAAAATGTCTAATACGCAGCTTGGTCACAGACAATGCTGCAAATGTATCCAAGATGAGAAGAAATTATTTAGAAGACAGTTCCAAGCTAACAACATACAGTTGCAGTGCTCATTTGATGCACCTCCTAGGCAAAGAGTTCAGTGTTCCAGAAATAAAGGCTAATGTTGTTGAAATTGCAAAATAGTTCCGTAACATCCACTTTGCAGCAGCTGCTCCGAAAAAAGTGGGATGGAACTCAGCAGTGGACTGTGTTGAGCACTAGATCAAGAACTGGCCTATTCTGATGACAGTTTGTGAACAAAATCGTGGAAAAAATAGATGGCACTGTTACAGCCAAAGCTCTCAACATTGGGCTTAAGAGAAATGTTGAACACATGCCGAGTACCCTGAAGCCTATTTCTGTAGCCTTGAACAAAATGCAGGGAAATAGCGGTTTTATTGCTGACGCTGTTGAAATTTGGAAAGAACTGGGTGAGATCTTAATAAGAGAAATAGGCAATGACAGAGTTAAATTATAAGCATTAAAAAAAAACAGGACAAGCACTATTTCCAGCTCATTTTCTTGCAAATATTCTCAATACCTGGTACCAGGGTCAAACTTTAACTGCTGAAGAAGAGGAGTTGGCTACGACATGGACATCCAGCAATCATCCCTCCAGAATGCCAACTATAAAACTTCAGAGCGAAGGGTGATCTTTTAAAGAAAGTCACACCAGTGAACTGGTGAAAATCAGTTAAGCACTTGGATTCAGAGACTATTGAAGTGAATCTCACTTTTAACAGCAGTAGCTTCTTCTGCCAGTGTAGAAAAAATATTTTCTTCTATTCGACTAATTCATTCCAAATTGAGAAATCGTTTTGGACCTAAAAAAGCAGAAAAGCTTGTTTTTCTTTTCCAGATTATGAACAAACAGGAAAATGAAGGGGAAAATGACTGAGTTAGCTGCAGAAGCCAATATTTTAAGTTTTTCATGTTGACGTGGCTGACAGTCAATTTAATTTTTTTTTTAAATATTTCGTTTAACTATTTTAGATAAAAACAATTTTAACAAAAACAAACCTGATTTTAAAAAACTTGAATGTTAAGCATATGAATTTTTGAATTTAGTTTTGTTAAAATATTATATATTTGCTGTTGAAGAAAAAAATCCAGAATATATAATGTTGTTGTTTTAGTTAAATAAAACAATTTAAATGTTTGTTTGGTGATGTTCTCCGCCTAATACAGCATGGCAAAAAATCCTCCAAATATTAATGATTAACCTGTTGAATTGGAGATAGTTCACCTCCCAATGACTTCATAAATATCTGCTTCAATTGCTTTTGGTAAATGAAATAACCGAACAATCAATCATTTTCTGATATAGCTGTAAAACTAATCTGAAAAGTTTTCAAAATAAATCACTTTAAAAACGTATAGTGTGTACCTTCTAAAAATGAAACCTACATCTATCTGAGTTGTGAAGAATATGTATTAAGGTTATTACAAACAAGAATGCACTTTTATGAAGAAATTCATGATTAAATCGAGTCTTCCTGATTTAAATCATGGATTTAATCAAATCCACCCTGTCCATGACTAACAAGCCAGAAATGGTATCACCATTCTGACTGCTCAGTCTATTAGAATATTTTCAACTGATCAGTTGTTGATAGTACTACACAGATTTATTTTCTTTGGGCTACTATACAGCCGACACAGAACTTGATTCTACTTGAGAGAATTAAAGACAATTAGGACAAGAAAATTTGTGTACATTTGATTTCTTCTGCCTATGCTTCTTTCTTTTTCTAACAAGAGATTCAGTGGGCCAAGTTTCCCACTGGAGCAGGGGACAAACTGAACATTTCTGCCCCTCCTGGCAGACTACATATGGGCCACAGTCCATTATTAAGTCAAGGGTCATTAATAAGTCAAGTGCAGAGTAACAGTATGCTACATCTATAAAGGAAGCTGAGAAAAAAGTGAAGCACTGGGCAGAGCATCAACAATGTGCTAAAAAAATAAACTAACAAGTGAACCCTTACCTAGCTACTGGTACACACGTAGCTGATTGGGCAAGCATGCAGAATGCACATATGCTTAAGTGTGCACTTGTAGAAATAGGAAATTTTTCTACTGAACATGATCTGCAGTTATCAAAAATTTGTCATGTTGGTAAATTAAAGCCTCCCCCCTGACCAAACAACGGCTTAGTTCTCATTGGTGCCCAGGTACATGACACATTTCAAAGATAAGTAATTTTTCTGTAGCCCTGCTCAGAAGAACGGTTAGAAATTATTATTGTTGGTTTTATGCTGGGAAAAGTACTTTTCAGTTTTCTAAAAAATGGCTAAGAGACACCCTGTTGAAACTTTCCAAATCAATTAGTCTCTGAACTCAGAGAAAGCCTGGGCAATGTCAGCTGGAAAAGTAACCCCTTTGGAAAGTCATGATCATGTAAACACAGAACTCCAATGGAAACTGTTCTGCAGCCTTTACTAGGATGGCCACTACCTGCAACTGATACAATATGAAATGCATTAAACACACACACACACACACACACACACACACACACACGCGCGCGCGCGCAAATTGCCAATTTTGGTTGGACGTATTCCTGGAGGTCTCATCACATGACAATCCTGGAGGACTGGCAACCCTCACACACACACACACACACACACACAGGGAAGGAGTGAGTGTTACAATGTTTCATTACTTTACGTTCTAGTTGCAGGGAAATAAATATTTGTGTCTGGTGCACTGAGAATATTGAGCAAGCATGAGCCATAAAATCAACAAAAAGAAAGGACAGCTTAGAGTAAGCTCCTCCACCAGTGTATTTGTAAACATCACAGAGCACATAACATGAGTAAGAAATACCCTTCTTCAGCAGGAAAACACAAAACCCAAAGCAATGTGTATGTAATGGGATACAACCATAACTGGATTGTAGCTTACTTGTATTAGAAATTCCAACCACTTTTCCTCGAAATTACAATTACTGACCTTAAAAACTGAATGGCTGCATGTGCACTATGAATTTACTTAAGAGAAATAAAAATCCTCAGTGGAATCATCTTCACTTCTGAATTGAGTCACAAAAGCTCAGGATTTGGGGAGATTTGTTCAGGAGAAGACAAGACATCAACACCTTATTTTGGAACCTTGAAGTTAGTTTATACCAGGGTGCACAAAAAGTTATCAAAACAAATCTCACAATCTATTTTATTTGTAGTTTTGATTTTTCTTCCAAAATAATTCGTTAGAGTAATAGAAGCTGGGCTCCTGTCAGGCTTAATACTTGGAGGGGTGTGTGGGTGAAATTATGTTTAAGCATGTGTATGAATCTTTCCAGGATCAGGGCCTACATTTGGTAAAATCTGTTGCAGGATTGGACATATTTGCAATTTTAGGATCTCTTCTCCAGGGAAAGCAATACAAGAACTAAAGCCATAGATCAGTGGTTCCCAGACTTGTTCTGCTGCTTGTGTAGGGAAAGCCCCTGGTGGACCGGGACAGTTTGTTTACCTGCCGTGTCTGCAGATTCGGCCGACTGCGGCTCCCAGTGGCCGCGGTTCGCTGCTCCAGGCCAATGCGAGCTGCTGGAAGTGACACGGGCCGAGGGACGTACTGGCCGCAGCTTCCAGCAGCTCCCATTGGCCTGGAGCAGCGAACCGCGGCCACTGGGAGCCGCGATTGGCCGAACCTGTGGATGTGGCAGGTAAACAAACCGGCCCGGCCCACCAGGGGCTTTCCCCGCACAAGCGGCGGAACAAGTTTGGGAACCACTGCCATAGAACAACGCATGCATCTATTTTTTGTTTGTATGTTTGATTTCTGAGGCTTTCAGCTGAAAGTTTCTTATCAGTTCTAAAACCATTAAAAAATGCCAAAACTCTTCCTGATGCTGTCTGCTTAGAAAATGGAGTTTCTCTGGTAGATGAGCTCTTAAAGAGGATCACTTCATCTTACAAGGGACCTGTACATTTGTAAAGCCTGCAGGATTTCACTAAATTGTTTGTTGACAAAAAGAGCCCTACCTCCAAGGACAAGAGGCTATTTTCACATTTAATTTGGAAGCTTAGCTTCTTCTTAAATAGAAGATGTGATTTAGAATAGAAATATTTCAAAGAAACATGAAACACAGGGAAAAGGGCAGGTTGAAGACATACTAACATTACACCCCTAGAAATTCAAGTAATGACTTTGAGGATTATGTAACTACCGCAGTTAATCCTCCTGCCTGAGATATTGACAAAGAATAATGAATATAATGAACATAAAAGCATGAAGTATTCTAGGTTTGACTCACTTATAACGGTGGTAAAGATCAAGGAAAACTCTTACAATAAGGAAGTCTCACTACGACTGATCAAACTGATGAAAATCTTTAGCAAAAATTCTTGCAAGATTTTAACTTGGTTTGCAATTTCCCCTTGATTTTGAGAGACTGAATAGTTTTTTTTTTTTTAAACAGTGACGTATATGAAAAACACAAGAAATACCTTTTGCATGAAAAAAAAAAACTTACAAAAAAAGCACATTTTCAGGAAATTTGAAAGAGGAGAATTAGCTGAGAGTTTGCAAGAACAACAACAAAAATTCAGCAAAAAGGCAATGTCCTTAAAAGGCAGGTGGTCTGGTGAATTATATGGGTGGGCATCCAAAGAGTTTACAAGCATTACATTTACACACAATTAACATTGACAAGCACTGTAGTAGGGAAATATCACTATCTCCATTTTACAAATGAGAAAATGGAGGTTCAGTGATGTCACTACTTTTTCTGGATGAGATTGGGCCTCAGTGTTAGGGCCAGGATTAGACCTCTGTATACAGTACTTTAACTTGCACATTGAGCAGCTGGAAAATGTACGGTACACCACTTTTGACTGCAGTACACATTGGTACAGAATGTTCTAATTTACACCACTTTATTCAATACCTCTTAATTTGGCCCCCCGTTTCTTGTTTTCTGGGGGTGGCGAGGGTAAAGTGGTATTGCCATCTTCTCCACTGGTAGTTTTTTTAAAATTTACACTTGTGAATTTAATCGAAAAACTTTTGCCATGAGTATTTTGCCCCTCTGTAGTCCTTACAATATTAGAAAGACAGGGTGGGTGAGGTAATACCTTTTATTGGACCAACTTCTGCTGGTCCGAGAGACAAGCTCTCAAGCTTACACAGAGCTCCTCTTCAGGTCTGGAAAACCTAGTAGTTTTCCAGACCCAAAGAAGAGCTCTATTTAAGCTCGAAAGCTTGTCTCTCTCACCAACAAAAGTTAGTCCACTAAAAAAATATTACTCCACTCTCCTTGTCTCTCTAATATCCGGGGACCAACACAGCTACAACACCACTCCTCACAGTATAGCAGTTTCCCATACCAAGGATATCTGATAAAGGAAAGTGCTTTGGTATACTACTGAAAAGGAAAGCCTGAGAATTAGTGTGAATTGAACAAAAAGGGCTCTTTTTTCAAAAAGTGACCTCAAAGTCTGCACATAAAATCCCCGTGTGCAAAGCTCATATTTATCTAAGTGGAAGTTAGGTAGTTAAATGCTCATTTATGTATTCTGCATGCACAAATGCCTATTTACACATTTGCATGCAGGTTTTTTGCATCCCCAAATTGCTAGGATGCCTTCCCAAAGATATGTGAATTTAGTTAGTTTTCTCATCACAACTCAGACCAACACTAACAGGATCTGCGTGTATGAATTCTCAAATGCTGGGATGGAAATATGTATCACAAGATATGCTCACCTGACAACAATAATCAGCAGCAAGGAGACAGCTGAACTAACACATTTGCAGTGCTAGACTTCATCCCCAGGCAGCAGCTCTTATGGTCTGTAAACAAATCTCAAGGAAGGTACATAAATCTTCAAGTAACATTCATCCATTATTGTAACTTTAGCCAATAAACCAAACTTGAACGTTGCTTCACAGACTATATGGCAGTAGAGCAGCAGCTGCAGATTGGGAATTCTTCCTGCAGGGCTGGAGCCCCTCTTAAAACCACCTTGGTGAAGACAGGAAGTGAATGTATCAATTTTTTTTAAATGGACAAAATGAGGACATTCAGATCAGTGAGTACAGATCAGCGATTAGGAAATGCAAACAATTGATTCAGGAAACTAACGGATATCAGTGAAATATCTATGACCAGTAAGGTTAAGGACAATAAGAAGGAATTCTTTAAATATATCAGGAACAAAAAATCCTAACCATATAGGTCCAATACTAGGCAAAGATTGTAAAATTTTCAGTCATGATGCAGAAAAGGCAGAAGTATTCAGTAAATATTTCTGTTCTGTATTTGGAGGGCAGCAGACTGATGTATTCTTGTCTTACAGCATGGTTTTCAACCTGTGGCCATAGACCCCTGGTGGTCCGCAGACTATGTCTAAAGGGGTCTGCAAAAGGCACGTGTTACCATAGAACAGTGGTTTTCAAAATGTAGTTCATGGACCCCAGGGATCTGTGGATGCCGGGGGAATCTGCAGACTATGTCTAAGATTTCCAAAGGGTTCAGCACCTCCATTTGAAATTTTTTAGGGGTCCGCAAATGAAAAAGGTTGAAAACCACTGCTTTACAGCAGTAAGGAAATACTGTCTATTTCATCAGTAATTAGGGAGGATGTTAAAACTGCAACTATTAAACATTTTTAAAACCAGCAGGACTGGATAACTTGAACCGAAGAGTATTAAAAGAACTGACTGAGGACCTCTCTGAATCACTAATGTTTGTTTTCAGCAAATCTTGGAGGGGAAGTTCCAGAGCACGGGGGGAAAAAAAGGCAATGTTGTGCCACTATTTAAATAGGGTAAGAGGATGACTTTAGAAACTAGAGATCGGTTAGCCTAACACTGATCTTGTGCAAAATCATGGAAAGGCTGAAATGGGATCCAATCAATAGGTAATTAAAGAATGGTAGCATAATTAATACCCATCAGCATGGTTTGATGGAAAATAGGTCTTGTCAAACAAACTGGACATTGGTTTGTTTGTTTTTTGTTCTTTTGTTTTGAATAGCATTACAAGGTTGGTTAATAAAGGTAGCTGTGTGGACATAATATACCGAGCCTTCTGGAAGTCATTTGACTTAGTCCTGCATAACGTTCAGATTTTAAAAAGCACTCAAAATTGAAGTAGTTCTCAGCCAGGGCTACATATCCCCCCGGGGTATGCAGAGGTCTTCCAAGGGGTATATCAACTCATTTCGGTATTTTTCCAGTTTTACAACAGGCTACATCAAAAGCACTAGCAAAGTCAGTATAAACTAAAGTGTCATACAGACAAAATGAGAAAGTAAGCAATTTTTCAGTAACTGTGCTATGTGAAGTGAAACTTGGGGTTCACAAGACAAAATCAGACTCCTGAAAGGGGTTCAGTAGCTTGGAAAGGTTCAGAACCACTGAGTTAAAAACTGGTTAACTGGAGTCAGACTGCCCTCAGAATGCCCAGAAGGCTTGGTTCTTGGTCACATGCTTCCAGTCACAGACTCTTGTATTCATTCCCTCCACCTAGGGAGGTGGGCTAAGGCAGACAGGGCCAGCTAATCTATTCCCTATAGTAAGTAATCTTTCCTTTTAACTTTAAAGTCAGACTCTCCCTTCTTAAATTTTACATAACACTATAATTAGAAGTGTGACGAGATGAGGAAGAAAGAATCTTTTGTCTTGTGCTGAAGGAAGAGGAAACATGACAACACTATATATCCAGCTGTCTTATCCAGTAAAAAGGGTTCAACACACTGTGACCCAGATGGAGTAGCAGCAGCTATTTCAGCTGTTCATTCCACAGATAAAACAATCTGCAGTTTTGTTCCTGTGATCTATTCAATGAGCTGCAACAAATCAGAAATTGTGCTGACATATACCTCAGTGGATACCAATCGGATCTAAGATTTGATGTGCTAATTAGCTAATCTACTTAATTGCAAGAGTTTTAATCAACCACACTTCCCTTCCTGGCAAAGGCTTACCAATCACTGTACAGACATGACATCTTGCTTATGTAAACACTGGCACTTCACAAAACTCCTTTCAATGTGTTAGTATCCTATGCATCTATCTTATTTAGATATACGAAATGAAAGACTCCATGGCCGGACATCCAAAAGGATTCTGCACAAACAGACAAATGTATTAATATATTAATAAAAAAGTTGTCAAAGAGGATGGTGACAGAGAGTTGAACTACTGAAAGGGAAGAGTATGCATGGAATAAATAAATGACACAGGGAACACCACCCAATAAGAGAGAAAGGAACTTGCAATTCCATTCACTTGCCTCAAGTACACATCTTGGCATGACACACTCATGGCACATACCATTTTTCAGAAAACACATGGGCCCAATCCTGCTCTTACTGTAGTCAACGGTAAAACTACCACTGACTTCACTAGTGCAAAATCAGGCCCACTGGAGGATTAAAAGTCACCAATTAGCTGGATCTAGTTGCTAACCAACAAGCATGCTGAAGCCCCTTCCTCACTTCAGCAGCATCTCTAATAAGTTATTAAGTTTCCTGCTTATAGCCCACAGGCAAGCCGCACTGAAATATGGATGTTTCTTATTTCTCCCTCTTCTCTCCCACTCCAACCTTCTGTTTCCATATTTGCATCAATCATGCATCCCTTTGCATTCATACGTCCATTGTTCTAGGTTTTCAATGGCCAATATGGAACCTTCCCTGGCTGCTTCTGCCACTAATTCTGATAGCATTCCTCCTTTCGGGGGGCAGAGCGGAAGGGCGCATCAAAAGTCTCACATTACTGGCCTGGAGAATGAACACATAAAATCACCTCAGAAATATGCTCAGCCTGAGATACTGAGTGCAATCCAGAAATATGTCTACTTTATAAAAGCAGCACAATGTGCTTTTCATTAGCCTTGTCACCTTCAATCTCTCATAGATATATCTGTCTTATCAAAGATAAAAGTAATGTATTTCCAGAATGAGCTTTAAATGTCATCTTTGAGATAGACGTTAGAAGTGCTGAAGACAGCTGTGAACATATGCTGTTGAGACTATGTTAAAAGCTCCTTAAACTTTCCAGATTTGTATCAGGAGGATTTACTCTGTGCATGTTCCAATAGCTAAATCTAAAGGACAAAAGGACAGGTATGGGTTATTTACTACACTAAACTAGCCATAGAAATAAGAAATACCCATTGTCAAAATTCCACATAAAAGTCCTGTATGACATCACTCAAAATTTCACAAATCCTCTAGAATGCCTACAATATTTTGGGATCAAATCTGGTTCTTTAAGTACAACAGCCAGCCAGTAGAGGTCAGATTTTCAGTTATTTGGGTATCTAGTGGGAGTCACAAGAGTGCCAAGGCACCTCACTCCCATTTAAAAATCAAAGGGAGTTAGGCACTTAGGTGCCTTTGTAAATCTTAGGAGACGTCTATCTGCATCTTTAGGTGCCTAGAAACCTTTATAAATCTGGCTCTAGATGTCTCTTAGCTTAAGTTTTACGTAATAATTTTGGTTCAAATATCTGTCCCCCCAAAACTTGTACATGGTTTTCTGTCCTATCCATTGTTCCCAATTTCATCTAAATGATCCTCTGCAATATATTATAAAACCAATGTTCTCTTTACAGAGTCTGTCAGTGAGGAAAGGGTACTTGGCATATGCTCTAAACATAATAATTTCAAACATTTCACAGTGTGGTGTGTTTTGCTCTTTAGACAATAATATTAAGAACCAGGGATGGCTGGTTTCCACAATCATGTTTTATTAAGTCTATATAGACATTCCAGGCTTCACTATGTAGTACAGGTGTGTCTGATTTCTAAAACATGGAACTCAGCGAGTACCACTACAGGACTCACAACTATTTAAAGGAATGATATCCTATTGCTATACGCTACTCATGTCAGAATTAATCACTGAAGAGGAGTTAGGAGATAGCAGTTCTATGTCAGAAGATGGTGCTGTTAAGTGGTTGACTAGGCCTGAAAAATCTGGTTGGTGACTGTACTTTTGTTTGTGGGCCTTTACTGGGCCACACAAATTATGATGGTGTCTTCAAAAGTAAATACTGAGGAAAAACCATCTTTGAGACGATGATCAATATAGTTGTGGATTTTAAGGTGAAGCTGTAGGGACTCAGAAAAGCATGTCTTCTTAGTTCAGTGCCCAAATGCAGTCCCCAATGGTTTCACTTTTATATTTGTGTGCTATATTGCACCAGCTCTTCTCATATGTGTAAATAGCTGTGAGATATATGTCCCAGACCACTTGGAGGGTTTTTTTTTTTTTTGTAACTTTAGAACTAATCTTGCATATCCTTCTCTGACATGTGACAACTGCATTATATTTTTGTTACTTCAATGACTTACAATAAAGTAGTGTTCTCAAATCTGAAACCTGTTGACTCCTTACTGTCATCAGAGTACATAACAGTAAGCTGGAAAACAAATATGCAGTGAGTTGATGGATACAATATGTGGAAATTAGGTCAGATTAGAGTCCTGTTAATTTATTGTAACTGTCTTAAGAACTTCATATAGTTTTTTGATGAGGTTTTTCTTTCTGAAGGACCAGGGACCATTGTGGGGGTGCCACACTTCGCTCAGGTGGGCAACTCTTTGGAGGGCCAACTCCCCCAAACAGTTGCTTTGTGCTGATTGTCCCTGAGGTAACTGTGATTGTGACCACTTATTCTGAGTCAAGAGCTAGGGGTTCTATCATACGGGACCCTCGAGGATGGGAATGAGAAAAAAAGTTTAGGAATGGGGAAAGGGGAAGGAACAGACTCTTTAAAGGATTCCTTCCTTCCCCACTTCAAAATAAAAATGTCTGAATACTGGAATTTTCAAAAAAACATTCTATTTTCTTTTCCTATATGAAGAGTGAACGAGGGTGAAGCAAAAAGTCACAATTTTTACCAGGGAAATGAAGACATGAAAGTAAAAGTAGGAGGTCAATGATTAATTGGAGGGCAGGGGGAGAGAACAAAGATGTCTGATTTAACTTTAGATTAAATAAAATGGTAAAAGCGATTTTCTGCCAGTGCCAATGGACAGAGATGACATATTTCAACTTGGGGTGCTTCAAAGCATCAACTCTTTGGCATAGAATAGCAGCTAGAGGGCCTGCACAGACTATGGCCCTGATCCTGAATACTAATCTGAGTAGAAAGATTGCTGAACCTGCACATAACCGGACTGATTTTAGTGGAGCTCTATGCAGGTACGGCAATCTGCCTGTAGGATCAGGGCCCATTTTAGCACACGATGAAGGGTATAATCAATTTACTAAAGCACGGCAGTGACAGATCAGTTAAAGAAATAGGCAGGAAAACATACATCATCATATCTCTGTTTACATTCAACTGAAATGGGTTAGAGAATCTCCATATTTTCAGCGCATTTCACTTTCTCGATTTATATGAGTCACCTTTACCCAGTGCCATCCTTCTATTTTGAGGAGAGACGGATCTGAGGCCCAAAGTCAATAAAAAAGGGGCCGGGGGGAGGTGGGGGGGGGGGGGGGAGATTCAGAATTGTTATACTTCATTTCCAGCAGGCTACAGATGTGTTCCTTAAAAAACTGTCTGAAGCATAAGTATGGAACAGAAGCTCCAAACCCATATCATTAGGATCTACACAGGAATCCTCATTAGCGAATCTATTAAACAGTAGCAAAAGCAGCCCTAATACACATACATGTCAATTATACAATTATCCCACTGTCAGTCTCCTTTATTTTCACATATTTATTTCCAGTTCACTTAAATATTTCCTTTGTACGTATCTGTGCATCTTTTAAGTATAATCATTCCTCGAGTCTCATGCGGTAGCTTTTGCTTTCTCTTGCCCCCAATATTTCTGTGTTTAAAAATAATTATATGTATTTCAAAACTATTTACAGAATAGTTAAAGAAAAACATCTATTTATAGCCAGGAAGAAATTACCATACATGCCAAACACAGTGCAGTAACATAAAAGAGAAAAATTACCAGTATTCCTACTTGCTTTTAACTTTTGTCTATCTAGTGAGAAGGACAACTATAATGTAAGAGATATTCTAATCACGACATCCAGTTACAAACAACGGTAACCACCTTTCCAATGAGTTAAGGGTCTTAAATATAACAATAATTAAACAGATTTTTCCATATCTGCTGATTTTCCCCTGGTCTAATTGGATCAAGATGGACCATAGATTTCTCCTTCTCAAAGTCCAAACAGATAAGCTACTGGAAGATTTCTCATTTCCTTTGGCCACTCTCCTCCTTTTCATTTCCTCCTCCTCCTTTCACCTCAGGAGGGCTTCCATACCTTAAAAGAAATATAGCCCAGATTCTCTAGCTTGATTGGATCTTTCTGCCCTCAAAACTGGCCTTATGTCCCCTGCTGGAAATTCCCCCATTGTATGGGAGATCACAGTGTGCGCAGCCAGCTTCTATCCTACCCTCTTCCTCTATTTGTGTATGGCCTACAGGGGCAGGGAGGCATGTCTGAAAGGCACTGTGCTTAGCAATCCCTGACTGGCAGATAGCCCTTTGGAGGCGTTAGCCAGCTTGAATCAATTAGAGCCCCTTCCAACGTGTTCTAATTTATGCTCGGATAACACAGAACTGGCTCCCCTGTACTCCCCCTTCCCCATTATGCTGCACCCAATGAATTCAGTAGAGAACCTAACCTTAATAGTCTATTCTATTCAGTCTGTAGCAGTGTCTCCATGTTCTCTCTTTGTAATACCACTTCTGGTAGATACTGATGCTGGTTCGCCCACTCTCCAGGAAGCATATTAGCAGATAAGCAAAAAGTGGACTGTATTTGGTTAGGAACTGGATACAGACAAGGGCTACTGCTTGGGGAAGAGGAAAGAAGGTAGTTTGGAAAACTGTAATATAGGTTCTGGTAAGTTATGTTATTGTCATATTTGGGTCAACAATATTTTTTATTTTCAAATCAAGCTAGAATCTCTCTCTCTCTCTCTCACACACACACACACTTTGTTTACACAGTCCACCGTCTCATTACATAGACTGAGACTACAGCTCATCTTACACAAGACTGAGCAAGTCACCTTTTATATTGCGTTCATCCAGTTTGGCTTAAAAAATAAAAAAAGACCCAGAGAAAGTGAATGATATTATGCTTTTTTATACAAACAATCCACCTTTGTTCCTAAAACTGTGTTAAATGGGCCCTGCTTCCATACATCACCTAAAACAAAAATACGCATCTTGTAAGGAACACATTTATGACAGAGATTCAGCATAGATCTTCCTTGACCAAATAGTCTTCTTCAGTTAAATTAACAAACCACGACTTGGGAAGATGAAATACTTTGGGCGGAGAATAAAAACCAGATTTTTTTTAAAAAGTCTGTTACAGAGACCTTCCAGTAACCATCCTATTTCACTACTGAGGTAGATAATTTATTTAAATGATCCCATGTTGCATTGCTAATAACATTCTACCTTTGTGATTGACAAGGTTAGGTCTAAACTATTATTAAATGCAGACTATTTTAGCTTTAATAGGAACCCTGTGTGTGACAGGTAATTATGTTTGGTTGGTGCCAGAGTTGATATAATCAGTATGATGTAGCTATTAGCTCCTTTATAGTCAGGCCTGAAACAAAATGGACACACAGATAATAAAAGTATCACACAATCTATTCACACAAGCAAACTCACCTGCATATAAATCGCATGACTATGAAAAGAACTGAAATCACAAGTAACACTGTTGTTCTCTTATACCAGCATTAAAGACGTTACATCCAGAGTACTCCACACTTTTCTAGACATAGAAGCAGCCATTGAATTACCCCCAGAATATAGAATCAGCTTCTTGCTGCACTTAACAAAATTTCTTTCTAGTTCATGTGTAATACTTTTAAACTTGAAAATTACTGTAATAAAATTTATGTGCTTACTCGATTTATAAACTCTGAAAATTACCCTGATTCAGAATGGCTACCAGAGTCAGGCTGATAGCATCACAGAAATGAATGAGTCCTATCAGATTGATTGCCTCACGTTGCATCATCATCATGACATACCACGGTTTTAAATTGCTACCTTTTAATAATTTAATGTATTTCTGGAAGGGGTATTTTCATTGGCTTTTATCTACTGTATTTATTTCTGTTTGGGTTTTTTTGGGAGGGTGGCAACAGATTTTAAATGGACTCTTTGGAATGAATCCCCACCCCACCCGGTGGCACTAGTAGGCTTTGGGGGGTCGGGGTCAGGATGACCGAAATGTAGACTGGAGACAGAATCCTCCCCTAAGCTGAAGCCAAGGGACAGAGAAGTCACAGAGCCATTCCATGGACAGTATTACCTCTGGATCTACTAGTGCAAGACCCTGCCTTCATGAGGAGTTCCACTGAGATCTCTGACTCTCCACACAGGAGCAGGAATCCATACTAGCAGATGCTAATGTGGGAATGGGTCCTAAACTGGATGAGCAGTGGATCAGTGCGCTCAGAGACCCACGGGCCATAGGCCTTTCCCCAATAACTTTGCTGCCATGAAATAAGCAGGAAGCAGAGTCCCTCTGTAGCTCCTAAATGTAGCCTGTTTCCCCACAACACATGTAATGAAATGACTTCTTTAGCTCAAGCGGTAGAGACCTTTTGCTGCTTATGGTCCCACACTCAGTTACCACTGATGATCCATGGGAGGAGTTTGTTACATTGTCACTGCAGATGGGAAAGTGTAGAGCATAGTAAAACAAGACAAAACACAAATGAACAGAAAACAGTGTCTAAACTATTTTGTAATAACCCATTTAAAACCCAGGAATTCTAACTCCCTTGAATGCAATATTAGTTCTTGTTTCCCTGGGTAAGTGTTTGTGACATGTAGGCTATTACTCACAGTTTACTATTGATGCAATACTACCCCTTGTCTTGTGGTCAAAACATCAATGTGTAAAATGGCTGCTTGAAGTGCCGCCACCACCACCACAACGCAGGGACAAACTATCCACAGCAAAGCCTCCTGATGGGTTTCTGTCCTATGGACTTTTTGGACAAGAGGTAAATGGCAAGATGGATGGAACCACACTTCTGAAGGACAATGAAGCCATCAATTCTCACTGGAAAGAACATTTTGAAGATCTCCTTAACCGTAATTCTGTGGTTGCAGATGAAGTCCTTGAGCAAATCCCTCAAAGACCATTTAGGAATGAGCTCGGAGACCCTTCTAATTTGTCTGAGGTACACAATGCCACCAAGCAGATGATGAACAACAAGGCAGCAGGTCTAGATGGGATCCCCGCTGAAATCTTTAAAGACGGTGGACCAGAGCTAATTCGGCAGCTTTACCTGCTTATCCTTAAAATCTGAATAAAGGAGGAGATACCCAGTGAAATGAGGGATGCCCTGATTGTCACCCTCTTCAAGAAAGGGGGTGAAGCAGATTGTGGAAATTATCGTGGTATCTCCCTCCTAGCCATTGCAGGCGAAGTTCTGGCACAGATCCTTGCAACTCGCCTTCTGCCCCTGTCAGAATAAATTTTACTGGAGTCACAGAGTGGATTCCAACCATGTTGTGGAACTGTGGATACGATCTTCATGGCATGGTAGCTGCAAAAATAGTGTCGGGAGCAAAACCAACCACTGTACATGGCTTTTATTGATTTAACTAAAGCCTTTGATTCAGTGAATCGCCATGCCCTCTGGACCGTACTCTAAGACTGGATGTCCTGATAAATACATCAATGTCCTAAAATGACAACATGAAAGTGACTGTTTGAGCAGCACTGGCTCCCAGAGCGAACCTTTCAATGTACAAATAGGAGTAAAACAAAGCTGTATCACCGCTCCAACCATGTTTGTGGTTTTTATCATGATCAGTCTTTACCTAGTTGCTGGGAAGTTTATAGCCAATGTTGAAATCACTTACAGAATGGATGGAAAGCTGTTCAGGCTTAGCAGGCTGAAAGCCAAGAGTAAGATCTCCACAACATCTATTGGGGAACTTCAGTATGTTGATGACAACGCAATCTTTGCCCACTCCGAGAAAGATCTTCAAACTATCTTGCATGTTTGCGCCAATGCTTACGCATGTGTTGGTCTCACTCTTAATATCAAGACTAAAGTGCTCTATCAGCCCTCTCCAAATGAGGTATTACATGCCCCATCTATCAAAATCAATGGAGTGGCACTGGAGAATGTCAATCGTTTCCTCTAACTTGGAAGCCATCTTTCATACAAGGCAGATATTGATGCAGAAATTCAACATCGCCTGAGCTGTGCCAGTGTAGCTTTCTCTCATTTACGGCACAGGGTTTTTGAAGATCACGACATTCGGACGGATACCAAGCTTCTTGTTTATCAAGCCGTTATTCTCCCAACACTATTGTATGGGTCCGAAACTTGGACAACCTACAGGCACCACTTGAAAGTCCTTGAGAGGCACCACCAACGCTGCCTTCGTAAGATTCTGAAGATCAAATGGGAAGACAGGCGCACCAATATCAGTGTCCTGGAAGAGGCAAAGACCACCAGTATCGAGGCAATGGTCATCCGTCAGCAATTCCGCTGGACTGGTCACATTGTCCAGATGCCAGACCATTGCCTCGCAAAACAGGTCCTGTTCTCTCAGCTGAAAGAAGGGTACCGTAACATGGGTGGACAACGGAAGCGATATAAGGACTTACTGAAGGACAACCTAAAAAACTAATATTGACATTGACAATTGGGAGACACTTGCCCAGGATCGCTTAAAATGTAGTGAAGTCCTACGTGATGGTCCCCTGCATTTTGAACTTGTTCACCAACAAGCTGAAGAGGACAAGAGGCGCAGAAGGAAGGAGAGACTGACTTCCAGTCACAGTCAACAGCCTCCTGCTGAGCCTGAAAACATCTGCCCTCATTGCAATAGAACTTGTGGTTCAAGGATTGGCTTTATTAGCCACCTGAGGATCCATAACTCCCATTGAAGATGATTACACTTGGTAACGAGTGATCGCCCATCAACATCATCAAATGGCAAGATTCTTTTTTCCTCTCTTCTACCTATTTCTCTGTTCACTAAGTCCCTTTAAAAGGTCACTTAAGTATTTATCAATGAAACCCAGGATAGTACCCCTGGATTCTCATAAGCTTTTGTAATCTTGGGCTATTTCTGGTCTCTTTTGCTTTAAATATTAAATGGCATCACATCCTAAGGATCATCCTGATATCCTTCACTTGATATTAGCTTCCCAAACTATGGGTTTTTTGTTTTGTTTTTTGTTTTTTAAAGAAATGAGGTCAAATCTGTGGAGTTTTAAATTTATTTTAATTCCACAGTCTTGCAGTTAAGCACTTTCTTTATATTTTCCATATGCTAGTCAAATCCTTGCTATGCAACAGGATGTTGCTTAAACATGGGATACACATGTAACCCAGGAGACTCCTCAGACCCTAGTCTAGAGATGGGCAAACTACGGCCCATGGGCCACATCCGGCCTGGCCCCTGAACTCCTGGCCTGGGAGGCTTGCCCCTGGCCCCTCGCCCGCTGTTCCCCCTCCCCCGCAGCCTCAGCTCACTGTGCTACCAGCACAATGCTCTGGGCAGCGGGGCAGCGAGCTCCTGGGGCAGCGCAGCTGCACAGCCCGGCCTGACCCGGTGCTCTCAGCTGCGCGGTGGCATGGCTGGCTCCAGCTGGGTAGCTCGGCTGTAGCGCCGCCAGCCACTGGTGTTCCAGGCAGCGCGGTAAGGGGGCAGGGAGTGGGGGGGTGCGGTTGGATAGAGGGCAGGGGAGTGGATAAGGGTTGGGGAACAAGGGGGTTGAATGGAGGCAGGAGTCCCGGGAGGGGAGGGGGGCAGTCAGGAATGAGAGGAGGGGTTGGATGGGGCGGCAGGTCCGGGGGCGGTCAGGGGACAGGGAGTGGTGGATGGGGCAGGAGTCCCGGGGGGTGGGGGGGCATCAGGGGACAGGGGGTTGGATAGGGGTCAGGCCATGCCTGGCTGTTTGGGGAGGCACAGCCTCCCCTAACCGGCCCTCCATACAATTTTGGAAACCCAATGCGGCCCTCAGGCCAAAAAACATTTGCCCGCCCCTGCCCTAGTCAACATAACACTGGAAAGCTGTTGGCGCATGCTGCATCCTGAGAGGAATGCACATCAATTCACACAATCATCATGTTATAAATCTGGTCTGTTTCTGAACATCCACACTTATGAACCCATCTCATCCATAAATCTCACCTCTGCAAAGCACACAGAGGGAAAAAAGAACAGGTTGGTAGTGGCAACACTGCCCAGGGAAGTTCCATCTGTATTAAACAACAACAGCGCGACAGTCCAGAAAATATGGTATAGTTAGGGCCATATATGAACAAGTGTAATTGTGGACATTCTTCCAACAAGAATATAAAAACATTTATTTTCTACTTTTCTTTCATATTAAATCTGTCTCCTTTTAATTGCACGCCTTTTATCTTCTTCTGTGGAGCAGACTCTAATGAGTAATTTAAAGAAAAACTGTTCCTACCACAATCCTTTGTCTGCATATCCTCCAGTCCACTTGGACCTTTCGGTTTTAAACTCCTCTGCACTGTTAGATGAAAAGAGTTAATTTGCTTATTCACAGTAACGGTGGCCTTTTCCGAGTAGCTCAGGTGAAAATTATTCTATCGTGGTAATACACCATTATTTCACCAATGTCACCAAGCACATTCATAATTAATTAATAGCATTAAGGAAAATGTGCTTTGGGAGAGCAGGGAGGCCGGAGAGAGAGTTCATTCCAACTGGTGTTGAGAGCTTCCTAGAAAGAATTCCATTTTAAAAGTTTTTATTGTTTAATATATTATTAAACTTCAAATTGGAGCGAGAGAAATTCGTTGGGTAGAAAGGCCAGCCTGGTGGGGCTTCCACTCTTTGCAGAAAAATCATGTACATTTAAAAACAAACTGTAAGCTCTCCATTGTAAACTGGAGTGCTTATGCTTACATACGCAAGCTTTTATTTTTTGTTAATTTGAAATGCTGTGAAGAAATGGACTTTTAAAAATCATATAGCTAATTTACAGTACATTGGCGGTCTCATTTTCTGAGATGCTGGGCATGCACTTTCCATTAATGTCAATGGAAATTGCGAAAATAGGCTGTTAATGTACAGACAATTCAACTATTAAAGGATTTTACTGTCAAATATCTGCAACATTTCATGCCAAATTAAACAGATTACACATAAGACTGTAAATTCTTCAAATGAAAACCATCTGAAGTAATTATGTTTAAAAGGACATGTAACAACTTATAAATGACTCAGAGTAGCTAAAGAAAAATAAATGAAGACTTATACCCACTCTAAAGCCATAATTATGATATAACAAATTTCCTGCAATTACACTAAATACATCTAAAAAAATTCAATATACAAATGTTATTAATACTTTGTGTGTTCTAAAAAGGAAATTCAAAAAAACAAACTAAATTAAAATAAACTTACGCGTATGCAGAACTAAAGAAGTGAAGAAATGTGCAGTTAAACATTAAAGACCTGACATTTTAGGCAGAAAAAACACACTTAATGGTATCTTACTAGGACTATGCACTATTGGGGCGTGCCTCAACCACTTTAAGAACAAAAGCCACACTCCATCAAAAATTTTTAAAAGCACTGATGGCATCTGAATTTGCAGTAAAATTATATACTAATTTAAATAGGATTTGTGTGAAGGACCTGGTATTTTTAAAGGCTGCATGAGTGTTTCAGGGATCCCTTAAAGATACAGTAATTCAGCTGAATTTAGTCTAATTTTGTGGCACATTCATTTTTCTTTAGGTCATCACGGAGAGCAAGTCTCTAGCCCTACAGTTCTGGCTCTTAGACGAGACTAGATCAAAACTAAATAAAAACAAAAATCAAAAAAAGGTTCTTGTTACTACATCTTTCTGATGTTGTTTCAGAGAACAAAGCTATTGAAGAAAAGATAAGCACTCCTGTTTACTCAATTCAAACTAACAGATAAACATTGAATAGAAACGGTACCCATAACCAGCATAAACTGGTTAAACCCTAGAAATGTTGCAATTTGACTTCTGTAGATACAGGCTGTGCCACATGCGTGCTACAGTGATTTTGCCTTTCCCCATCTTCAGTTATCCCTGAAGAACACTGTAGCAACCACTGCAGAAAGCATGCTTCATTTGCCCTTCCCCAATTGGAGCCAGGTCAGCTTCAACAGCGTTTCCTGCCTCAGTGGAGAAGATGAGGAACTGCATGCATAACACACAAAGGAGGATAATTAGAAAGAAAAAAACCCCACCAAAACTACATTATATAAACAAAAATATTACTGCATGTGAACCTCTTAACCAAAGATCTGTGAATCTAGCACAGCTTTTATTTCCTGAAGCTACCCAGGCTGAAAGAGTTCCCTATGATTAGCTGTTCCACCTAGCGAGCTTCAGCTCCCCCAACTTACTGTTCTTGGCACATTCAATTTCATTCAACTTTTTTCTCAGTATTGTTTTTTATATCACCCAAGTGCATCAATCCCTTAACTCAAGAGACCCTGCTGTGGAGGAACAAATCACCATGAGCGTCCTCTTGTAGCTAACCTTCCATTCTTCATGACAATTTCAGCATGGACTTGAAACAAAGTTGAGTGAAACATTCAATTACTGGAGGACAAACTAAGCATTCATCTACTGAATCACCCTGCTTTCAAGCACATTCCTCTATTAAAATAAAGAATGATCTTGTTACACAATTAAAAGAAAAGAAACCTCAATGCCCTGTGCACCCATTAAAATTGGAATTAATTTATCACAAGCACGTATCTGCATATACTATAAACTCAGATTGCTTTAATCTCTCTCTCTCTCTCTCTCTCTCTCTCTCTTCTGGCAATCAACTAAAGTGAAGAGATAGGCAGGATCTTTTTATGGCGAGGAAGTGAGTGCATTGGCATTCAGACAGCACATACTTAATCTTGAATTAAAGCCTGCGTGTGTCCCTTAAATGCCACTTCTTTTAGTTAGGATATTTTTTGTAAAGCTTTTTTCTCTGAAGCAAATATAACAGGTTTTGACAATATATCAGTAACAAGAAATTACAGTGCTCAGAGCTGAACGACTTTGTTTTAGGCCATTTTTTTGTTCTTCAAATATGCTCTGAACACTGAAGCTAAATAGATAAACTACCTAAAATAGCAGCGGTCATAGCAACTGGAGTATCTTACAAGCGCAGAATGCTGTCTTTGCAATAAGTTCCTGTTGAAAAACATTTCTGATTGAAACAGACTCCAAAGAATTTATGGCTTGATTTGGCGCTACAGGTGCTCAGCACACCTGAAAAATAAGACTATTTAACCATAAAACAAAGAATGAAAAGATGATCCTACTCATTTAATTTCTAGATTAAAATATTTTTTTTAAAATGTACTGAGGCTGTTCATAGAGCCTTAAGTTCTTTATCAGCATCTCTCTCTCAGTATTTTCAAAAGATATAGATGAGGATTATTTGTTCAGGTCAAAATTTGAGAAAAACCTCTGATTAAAGTATGTAAGATCAAAACAGCCGCAATATTATAGTTACTATATGCACATATCTCATAAGTGCTGTATCTCAGTATAAGTTAGAAGATGACCAGGACTGTAGTACACAATATTTAAGTGTTTTTAACTCTGACATTTTTGTGTTTAAAAAAAAAAGTTTACAAAGAGACTTGTCTGCATCAAAACCCAAGTCCATGGAAGGACAGAAGCTCTTTAAAAACAAAAGGTTGGGTTTTTTTGTTTTTAGTTCTGAGGAAAAAGAAAACAACTGTCACGGATCAAAGCAATTGAGCTTTGAGTATCTCCCCTCAGTGGTCCGGCAAGGTCACTGACACAGGCTTCTGGATCTCCAGCCATTGCTTCTTTTGGGTGGAGACCCATGTCTCTCTCCCTTCTGACTGGAGTATTTCCAGGCAGAACTGTCTCCCGAGATATACACCCAGCAAAAGATAGTCTGCCTAAGCAGCCCTGCATCACTTCTCTCCTCAGAGATGGTATAGGATGCAATTGTAATTGTGGTTATAAGCTACCACACTGCTCTTTCTAAGCAAGCATTTTTTTTTATTCTGAAGGTAAAAGCACTAAAGAGAAAACATATTAAAAACAATTGAAGAATCTACACATATGCTCACAAGCTTACCAGAGCTCAACCTCTCCAATATGGGCTTTGGCAGGAGCAGGGCTTCAAAACCTCACCAAGGGGTTTCCCTGTGGTTTCAAGTTCATCACACATGTGATGAAGTCACATGAACATCATCAAGTTCATGCTGCTCAGAACGTTAACAACCCATGACTGAGCCCTGGTTTACACTGTGGGTTTAGGTCGAATTTAGCTGTGTTAGGTCCATTTTAAAATGAATGCATCTACACAACCAACCCCGTTCCGTCGTCCTAAAGGGCTCTTAAAATTGACTTCTGTACTCCTCCCCGGCGAGGGGAGTAGTGCTAAAATCAACCTTGCTGGGTCGAATTTGGGGTAGTGCAGATGCAATTCAATGGTATTGGCCTCCGGGAGCTATCCCAGAGTGCTCCAATGTGACCAGCTCTAGAAAGCGCTTTGAATTCCGATGCACTAGCCAGGTACACAGGAAAAGCCCCAGGAAATTTTGAATTTCATTTCCTGTTTGGTCAGCATGGAGAGCTCAGCAGCACAGGTGACCATGCAGTCCCCCCAGAATCGCAAACGAGCTCCAGCATGGACCAAAAGGGAGACTCAGGATCTGATTGCTGTATGGGGAGAAGAATCTGTGCAGGCTGAACTCCGATCAAAAAGAAGAAATGCGGATATATATGCCAAAATAGCACAGGGCATGGTGGAGACAGGCTACAAAACGGACACACAGCAGTGTCTCGTGAAAGTTAAGGAGCTCAGGCAAGCCTACCAAAAGACAAAGGAGGCAAACGGTCGCTCCGGGTCAGAGCCCCATACATGCCGCTTCTATGATCAGCTGCCTGGCATTCTGGGGGGGGGGGCCCCTACCACTACCCCACCACTGTACGTGGACACCTGCAACGGGGGAGTCTCACGCAACAGGGAGGAGGATTTTGTGGATGAGGAAGAGGAGAATGCGCAGCAGGCAAGCAGTGAATCTGTTCTTCCTGGCAGCCAGAACCTTTTCATCACCCTGGAGACAATCAATACCCTCCCAAGGCAGGATCCCCGACCCTGAAGCTGGAGAAGGCACCTCTGGTGACTGCACATTTGTAACTACAGTACAGGGTTTAAAAGCAATAGTGTTTAATGTTTGATTTGCCCTGAAGAATTGGGATGAATTTACAGCCAGTACAGCTACTGGAAAAGTCTGTTAACATGTCTGGGGATGGAGTGGGAATCTTCCAGGGACATCTCCATGAAGCTCTCCTGGAGATACGCTGAAAGCCGTTGCAGAAGGTTTCTGGGGAGGGCTGCCTTATTTCGTCCTCCATGGTAGGACACTTTATCACACCAAGCCAGTAGCAAGTAGTCTGGAATCATTGCAGCACAAAGCATGGCAGCGAATGGTCCTGGGTTTTGGTCGCATTCAAGCAACATTCGGTCTTTATCTTTCTGTGTTAGCCTCAGGAGAGTGATATCATTCATGGTCACCTGGTTGAAATAGGGGAATTTTTTGTAAGGGAACAGTAAAAGGTCCCTGTTCGTTCTGGGTTGTTTGCGCTTGGCTAAAAGGGACCACCCCAGAGAATAGCCACGCAGCAGGGGATGGGAGGTGTGTGCTGCACATCCACCCGAAAACCACAGCCCCTCCTTTTAAATGTGAAACCCAACCAGCATTGCTTGCTATGGGAAAGGATGGCGCTGCAGTTTGAAACCATTCCCACATGTTATGAAGGCGTAAGAAGCTAACCCCGCGTACCCTTTGGCTTACCGTGGCTGTCTGGAAACTGAATTCTGTTGCCTAGCAGTTTGTGATGTGTTACCATCCCGGCAGGCACTCAATATAAAAGGCAAAATGCAACCTTGTACCTAAAGCACATGTGCTGTCTACTGTGAATTGCTTGATTCACTATGAAAGAGTCTCCCTTTTGTCCTCAGAAATGTATCATCTTAAATTTTACTCTCCCTTTTTATCTCCCCCCAGGTGCAAATGTTTCTATGCTCTCCCTATCATCTCTGTCCCTGAGGTTATCGAAGATTAGAAGGCAAAAAAACCCCACACTCGTGATTACGTTTCCAAGCTCATGCAGTCCTCCCACACTGTTAGGGCACAGCTTAATGCACGGAGGCATTCAGTGGCAGAAGCGCCAGGAACACATTAAGTGAGCACGAAGAGCAGAGACAGGAGGCGATGCTGAGGCTAATGGGGGGAGCAAATGGAAATGATGAAGAATCTGTTGGAGCTGCAGGAAAGCCAACAAGAGCACAGACCCCCGCTGCATCCATTGCATAACCGCCTGCCCTCTTCCCCAAGTTCCATATCCTCCTCACCCAGATGCCCAAGAACGCCCGGTGGGGAGAGGGGGGCGGGAAGGCTCCAGGCACCCAGCCACTCCACTCCAGAGGATGGCCTAAGCAACAGAAGGCTGTCATTCAAACAGTTTTGATTTGTAGTGTCGCTACAATAAGTAATGTGGCCTCGTCCTTCCCTCCTCCCGCACCCCACCCCACCCAGGCTACCTTGTCAGTTATCTCACTTTTTTTTTTTTTAATTAAGAAAGAAAGAATGCATGGTTTCAAAACAATAGTTACTTTATTTCCTTTGCCAGCTGTGATCGAAGGGGGGAGGGTGGTTGGTTTACAGGGAATTAAAATCAACAAAGGGGGCGGGTTTGCATCAAGGAGAAACACACACAACTGTCACACCATAGCCTGGCCAGTCATGAAACTGGTTTTCAAAGCCTCTCTGATGTGCAGCACATCTAGCTGTGCTCTTCCAATCGCCCTGGTGTCTGGCTGCTCAAAATCGGCCGCCAGGCAATTTGCCTCAACCTCCCAACCGGCCATAAACATCTCCCCCTTACTCTCACAGATATTATGAAGCACACTGCAAGCAGCACTAACAATGGGAATGTTGGTTGCACTGTGGTCGGACCTAGTCAGCAAACAGCACCAGCGAGCTTTTTAACGTCCAAAGGCACATTCTACCACCATTCTCCACTTGCTCAGCCTATAGTTGAGCAGCTCCTTACTACTGTCCAGGCTGCCTGTGTACGGCTTCATGAGCCATGGGAGCAATGGGTAGGCTGAGTCCCCAAGGATAACTATTGGCATTTCAACATGCCCAACGGTA
This sequence comes from Natator depressus, assembly GCF_965152275.1. NCBI lineage: Eukaryota > Metazoa > Chordata > Testudines > Cheloniidae > Natator > Natator depressus. The sequence continues at coordinate 52,344,390 of NC_134237.1, forward strand.
ATTTTCTGGTCTGGGAAGTAAGTCCCTTCTTGCAACTGCTCGAACAGCCCTGAGTTCCTAAAGATGAGAGCGTCATACACCTTTCCCGGCCATCCCACATTGTCGTCAGTGAAACGTCCCTTGTGATCCACCAGTGCTTGCCGCACCATTGAGAAGTACCCCTCAAGTACCCATTGAGAAGTACTGGCAAGGTGATCCAGTGTCAAGATAGGGATATGTGTTCCATCTATCACCCCACCACAGTTGGAGAACCCCATTGCAGCAAAGCCATCCAGTATGACCTGCACATTTCCCAGAGTCACTACCCTCGACAGCAGAATGTCAGTGATTGCATTGGCTAATTGGATCACAGCAGTCCCCACAGTAGACTTGCCCACTCCAAACTGATTCCCGATTGACTGGCAGCAGTCAGGCGTTGCAAGCTTCCACAGAGCTTTCGCCACTCGCTTCTCAACTATCAGGACAGCCCTCATCTTGGTATTCATACGCTTCAGGGCAGGGGAAAGCAACAAAGTTCAAGAAAAGTGGCCTTACACATGTGAAAGTTTCGCAGCCACTGTGAATCATCCCATACCTACAACACTATGCAGTCCCACCAGTCTGTGCTTGTTTGCCGGTCCCAGAATCAGCGTTCCACTGTATCAACCAGCCGCACTGCCGCCATGATGTCCCAATTGCCACAGCCCGCGCTTTCAGGAACGTCCGTGTCCATGTCCTCATCACAATCGTCCTCGTGCTGGCGTCTTTTAGCCTGGTTCTGCACATACTGCAGTATAATGTGCGACGTGTTTACAATGCTCACAACAGCAGCGGTGAGCTGAGCAGGCTCCATGCTTGCTGTGGTATGGCGTCTGCATGGGTAACCCAGGAGAAAAGGTGCAAAACAATTGTCTGCCATTGTTTTCATGGAGGGATGGGTGACTGACGACATGTACCCAAAACCACCCGCAACAATGTTTTTGCCCCATCAGGCATTGGGAGCTTAACCCAGTATTCCAATGGGCAGCAGAGACTATGGGAACTGTGAGATAGCTACCCACAATGCACCACTCTGTAAGTTGATGCTAGCCACGGTAGTGAGGACGCACTCTGCCGACTTAATGCGCTTAGTGGGGACATACACAGTCGATTGTGTAAAATAGATTTCTAAAAATAGACTTCTATAAAATCGAACTAATTTCACAGTGTAGACATACCCTGAGAGTCACTCATTTATCCAATTTGGTTCTTTGAAGAAACTGTGAATAGGTATCAGTCAGACAGTGGGTCTCTGCTCAAAGTGCAGCTTCAAAAAGATGGATCTGAGGCAGGTTATTTGCATTTCCTTCACCCCCCATCCCCTAAAAATGTACTTTCCAATAAATCTACTCCCCATGTATTGTCCCCAAAAGTCTTTTGAAGTTTCTAACATCTCCTAGAGATTGCATTAGCCATGCCCTCCTCCCAAAGAAGTTCCACACAATCCCACAAATATCTACATTTTCAATAAAACAGACTCCCAAAATACCAAAACTCAGCTCAGTAAGATTTAGCCTAATTCCATAAGGTTTGTCCAGGCTGTTGCAAGATATTGTCATATCCATCACAGTAATAATAGCCTGTGAGTATTTTTAAGGTGCAGTTCTGTTCTGAAAACAGATGTTAGAAAAATGGTGTGGTGGGGTTCCAATGTTTTGTGTTTCTCAATACTTTCCATATTAAATTTACAACTTGCAAGTAAAAAAATTGTTTTTCCAACTAGTACTGATGCAAATGTAGCCTCAGAGTCAGTCTTAGTTCGTGTGTTCTCTCTCTCATTATTACCAGAGGTCAAATTATGTACTCAGTTATATCTGCACAATCCCATTGTCTTCACATTAGGCTCTTAATGACCTGTAAAACTCCATGGGTTTGTATAGGTTTCACTGATTAACAAATTTGTTAATGATGCATAATGTGAAAAAAAATCTGTCTCCCTTAATACTATTTTGGGTATTCAAGGCCAACAGGAGTAAAAATTCAGTAGAAAGCTTATTTCTCTCACTCAGGTGAGCAGATGAGACTTTGAATACACACAAGTAGCTGATTTGTGGAGTGAGAAAGTGCCATGTTTACAGTCACTTTTCAGAGTAGAAAGTAACACAATGCATAGGGAAAAATGGCACTCTTTCTTCAGCCTAACAGTATAGGCTCCAGTCCTGCAAACAATTTTATGCAAGTGTATAAATGTTTCCAGGACTGGGTCTGCTTTCCAAAGATAAGGAGAACTGGTCACCAAGAATAAATGGAGAAATATAGCTTTTTAAAAATTAACCAGAGTTGGCATTTCTGAGACCATTACTGAAGATATCCATCTTCCTAAAAAAAATATGGTTTGTGGGGTTTTGTTTGTTTGTTTTATTTTTGTCAGTTAGCATGGGAGTACCAGAGAAGTGACTGGAAACTAAAGTTTCCAATCAGCTTTAATCACGGTTCAAAACAAGCATAAAAAATTCTAATTTTAAATGTTAAATTTTAAAAGCTGTAATAATTTATAATATATAAATCATGATTATATATGTGAGGTGAGCCATGTAGCCAGACCCCTCTGCCTAGACAGAGCCTATTAATTTCAATGGAACTATGTACAGGCCTGAGGGTTCACCTCCACTGGGATCAATCTGAAGAACAAAAGGCAAGGCAGAAGGTTGTTTATAGCATCTTCCAACGGACTCTGTGTCACAAATGACATCACTTTTCAGCAAAACAATTACCTCCAGAACTAGGATCAAAAATGCCAACTGAAATTGAAAACTTATGTATTTTACAGTTAATTCATGGTGATAAGGGCTTTATGTCTTGCAAACTCCAAGACTATTGGGTTGAGAAAAATAGCTGTATTCTTCCTGGTGAAAAAAATTCCATTTTAAAAAAAAAAGTTCTGATAGTTCAAAAATAGCCAGATAGAATTTTTTATCAAACTTTCACAACAAATTCACCTCTGGGCTAAAAATAATTGTGATAAATTTAACCCTAGAAGGTAAATTTTTGTTAGAATGTTATAAGAACCATAAAACGGGAAGTACCTTCTCTACCATAACTATACGCATAGCATGATGTTATAATTAGCACTGAAATTCCAGTCAACGTGTAAGAAGCTAATTTTTTTCCCTTGTACACTGAATTGCCATCCAACACATTTACCCACAGTACAGTCATTGGAATTGAAATAGATTACAATTGAAGCTCTTGTTCATCTAGAATGAAAACCGATTTCACACTACTAAAATCTGACAATGTGGTATTGGCATGTACAGGGAGGCACAGCTGTAGCATTCGAGTGCATTTCAGATCACTACATTACTGAGCTGTTGTGTATTTTGTTCACAGTTCAGCGAAATTCAAACTCATTTTCTAGTATTAACAAATGTACACTATGTACTGTATTTACAAGTACGCAGTCTTCAAAAGCACCACGTTTTCTTCGCCTTCTCTTGGGGATGGTACAGAGTCTAGTATGGCATGTGTTAAAACACTGTGAAAGGTGCATGCACTGCCTTACACCCAGAGAAGAAACAGAACAGAAAAAGAAAAAAAAAAAAGATGTCTGCCTAAGCGGTTCTCAAATTGCACGGACTGAGAAAACGGAAAGTGTCTTCTTACAGAAACCTCAGCCTCAAATGAAGTACTCAAAAGGTGTGCCTTTATGGGACTGAGATGAATTCAGGGTAACAGCTGACATGGAGCCAAGATGGCTGGCAGTACTTATTCACTACTGTATTTTTGTAAAATGTATTTTATTTCTTCCTTCTGGGGAAAACATGCTTTGATGAAGCATCTCTTCTTACAGAGGCCTCCCAAGGGGAATGCAAGTAATATTGCATTATGTGATTGAAGCCACAATAATAAATATAAAGCCCTGATGTTACAGACCCCATTAGTATCAAATAAAACAACAAATCAATCATATATTACAACAAACAGCAATCACGTTTTAAGACAACCACCAGTTTAAACAAAACACACTGTGACATGCTTTAATTTAAGGAGACAAGGTATCCCAGAAAGCCATGCCCTTATCGAAAAAAGTGTCTCCTACCTATTCAAGCACAAATGTCAACAAGGTAAGAACTAGTTCTCTTGAAAATGTACCATAGACATGTTACTTACTATTTTTGAAAAACCTTCACTTTACCTGTGTCTGTCTTTAGGCTGCCTATTGTTGATATCTCCAAACAAAAGCAGCATCATACTCCGTCTCTAGAAGAGAGTTGGTGTTTTTAAATGGTCTACAGTACAATTTTTTGTGTATTCAAAAGTATAACAGACAAAAGTAAGCTGGAAACTATAATGGATATTTTTAAAATTAAAGAATGTACATATCTGGAAATGGCATCTCCTGATTCAATGCTAGCATTACTGCATGGCATAATTGTTGATTATTCTTGTAGTTCAAATAAATAAACAAACAAACTTAATGCCATATGAAGATAGCTCAATGGTTTGCTAAATTTAGGACATAATCCATTACCCACTGAAGTCAACATGTTTATTCACAAGTAAGCACTGTGGCTCAAATCCATAAAAAGGACTTAGCTGTTGCCGAGTGTTACAATGCCTAACTTAGGCGCAGAAAGCTGCCTAAGCTAGCCAATGGGAGATGCTGATATGGGAGATATCAGCATCCTAATATATATAATCCTAATATCCTGATATGTCCTAAACCTCACACATTTCTCAGAGATAGGTGCCTATCTCTGCTAGCGATCCACAAACAGGGGAAGATAGATGCATTATTTACGTCATGTGCAGAGCCTGATCCAGTTGGTTTGCTCAGAAGTTAACTGCACACAAATGGGGGCAGGGAGGAGAGGAAGAGGAGGCCAAAGATCTCCCTTATCACCTTTAGCCCTTTTGTTAGAGCACTCACCCAGAATGTGGGAGAGCAGCAGTTCAAGTGCTCCCTCCTCCTGAGGAGATGAATGGATTTGAACAGCAGCCAGCCACCAACCACCAGAGTGCCCTAACCACTAGATTATGGAATATTCTGATGTGCGTCTTCCTCTATCTCTCCTATTGACGATGTTCCACTTTGATTAAACAATTGAATAACTAAATATCATCTGGGCCAGTGAAAGAGTTAAAATGACACTGTAGTTCAGTGGTTGGGGCTCTCACTTGAGAGGTGGCAGATCCCTGTTCAAATCTCTTCTCCACATGAGACGGGGCATGTGTCTCTTCTAACCACTGGTCTAAAGTTTTTCAGGGAGGTCCTCTTTTCTCAGCTCCACTCATTCTGCATGAATTTAGGCTGCCTCTAAGCATGCCTACCAGATTGGGTACCAGATGAACATGTCTCCCCCGAGTTCGTGGATCACTCTGTAACAAGGGGGGAGATAGGTGCTCAGATACCTAGAAGGAGGCAGCAGTGCACATGCCCAGAGACAGAAACTCGGGTGCCTAGGGAATTTGTACTGCAAAAACGTAAGTGGCAGCTGAGTGAGGTTTTGTGGATTGCAATGGTGCCTAAAGATGGGATTTAGGCACCCAAGTCTGAGTGTGTTAGGCACACAAGTAATTCTGTGGATCTGGGGCTACAAGCCTGAGCCAAATATCCATTACCATCAATTGACATTGGACAAGGTCCCAAAACTGGTACTAAATGCAGGAGTAGTCCATAGTGATGAAAATAATGAGGGTAATATCCTCAGCCCCATTACTTTTGCTTTGCCCTGGTCTGGTTTAAATGAGAATTGATTGGACAAAACTTAACTAAATTATACACAATAAGAAAGCGAAACACTTGCAGTAGCAAGACAGAACGTTCCAACAGCTATCATGGGCAGTAAGAAGGAACTAAGGGTATGTCTATATTGCAATCACAAACTTGCAGCTGGCTCACGCCAACTGACTTGGGCTCGTAGGGCTCAGATTAAGGGGCTGTTGAACTGTGGTAGGGACATTCAATGTCTACATGGCAATTAAACAGCCCCTTTGCCGAAGCCTTATGAGGTCGAGTCAGCTGGCTTGGGCCAGCCACAGGTGTCTAAATTCCAGTGTAGATATACACTAGGAGGAATCAGGGTGGCTCTGCCCTTTACTGTATAGCATCACGCAGCAGCACGAAGCAGCAAAGGGCACACACACTGTCTCAATGGGTAGCACTAAGGGAAAAATCGCCAACGCTAGTGCACTGAACCCGCACGCACGTGAAGTTGAATGGACATGTACAATCACTCAAATATTTCTATTGCCCTTCAGTTTTAGACAAGCTTGTTTTTACAATATCTATATTTGGAGCTAACTGTGACCTGATCCTTTTTAAAAAAAAAAAAAAAAAAAAAGGACACAAACTGCCCAGAGTTACCATAGTGGTGCCTGACAACACTGCTGTCTTGTGTTATTTCAATTTTTGTAGGTTTACTATTTGACCATTTTTATTTGCATTGGGCTTCAATTTGGCAGGCTGGTTCTCAGCCTTTATGTAATAATGTCACATTAAGAGAGGTTTAAATCATTTTTAGCAATTGTTGGTCTACACTGTAAAAACATTTAGTTCTGATTAAGCTATTTTTAACGGTCTGATTTAAAAAAAAAAAAAGCAATTTCACAGGCAGCTCAGGTAAATTATGCTCTGTCTAGGTTTAGAGAAACTAAACTGACTTCAGCAGATTTCAGAATAGCAGCCGTGTTAGTTTGTATTCGCAAAAAGAAAAGGAGTACTAATGGCACCTTAGAGACTAACCAATTTATTTGAGCATAAGCTTTCGTGAGCTACAGCTCACTGATTTCAAAATTATATGTGGTGAGAGCACTTTTGTATTTACTATGGACTACTGACTATTTTAAAACAAAATCTATTTCAAAATAACAATTCCTACAGCCACAATTAAGGGAGATGCATATGAAAACAGAAGGGACCTTTTCAAGTATTTTATGTTTATTTAACAAGAGAAAAAAAGAAAAAATTGTTTTGTTTTTGCACAGCATAGTCACATGGCAAATTATGACCTCACTTTCATCCATGCAACTCCTATTAATGTCAATGAACTTGAAATCATCATCACTGATGTTAATGGCTTTTTAAGCAGTGTGTTTAAGAGGATGATTTAGGCCAGTGTGTATGAGAGAAATTGACTTTTAAAATATTGATGTATATGTTGGATCATATTAAAGAAGTTCTGTATTAAAATCACAAATGAGTTTGATTCCCCATAGTTTAAATTCCAGGGTATTACTAATTAAGAGGTCTCTTGGTTTTTGGTACTGTTTCTCTCCCTTTATGTGTGAAACTTGCAAGCTGCTAATTGTGTTAGTACATTCTAAGACAGAGTCTGTTCTCAAAGCAATTCACACAGAGAGAGACTCAAAGCAATACTCTGTAACAACAGAAACAGCACCCAGAGACTCCCCGCCCTTTTGTTGTATTAACAATTGTGATTAAAATAGAGATAGAGGATGTATGTGGATGGATGCTTGGTGTGGGTAATAACTGAATGATCAGGGAGGTGCCAGCCTAAGAATCCAGTGTCCATCGGCTGAAGAAGGCATCAAGTGGAAATAACCAGAGGACCCCCGGAGGGCAGACTGGAATCCACCCAATAGCCTCAAGAATGGGAGAACCAAAGAACAAGATAACATCCAGCAGCATGGAGCCGTCAGGAATGTGCTATCTGCTGATTGATTCAGCAACAGCATGATGAAGCAATTCCCATAGACTGGCATAGGAAGAAATTCCTATAACAATGGACTCTAGAAAGTAAGAACTTGAGGGGGGGGTCTGATTCTGCAAACCAACTTCCAGGAGCATCAGATGAGCATCTGACAAGGCCCTGCTCCCTCCTCATGTCCAGGCCACCTGGCCAGTGGCTTGGCATGAGCAACTCTAAGGCTGGTAACTATGATAACAACCTTGCAGAACCTCTGTGTGTGTGTGTGTTTGTATGAATGAATGTGTGAATAAATAGGAGATTGAATGGAATGTTATAGCTATAACTAACTGCTTACTATGATTCTTTCTGTATCCACAATAAATGTGGTATTTTGCCTTTTCCCCTTTAATAAGATCCTGCTGGTTTTTATTTTATTGGTATAACAAATATATATTTAAAATTTTTAAAATTACACTATAGATATCCCTTCTTTGTTTGTACAGAACCTTGCACGTTGTGGGTACCGCCAAAAAACAAAATCAATTATGTGGCAGAAAAGATAAACAAGGCCATATTAATTGATATAGCTATCAGCAGACAGACATAAAAAAAAGAAATACGGAAAGATAGCAAAGTGGAATGATTACTGAAAACAAGAGCAAAGACGGTCCCACTGATTATTGGACCACCTGAAGAGATCCCAAAGGGTACGAATGAGCAGCTCAGGAAGACATCAGGAATCACAGAATTATAGGACTGGAAGGGACCTCGAAAGGTCATCTAGTCCAGTCCTCTGCACTTATGGCAGGACTATTATCCAGACCAGGGGTCAGCAACCTTTCAGATTTGGTGTGCTGAGTCTCCATTTATTCACTCTAATTTAAAGGTTTCGCATGCCAGTAATACATTTTAACGTTTTTAGAAGGTCTCTTTCTATAAGTCTATAATATATAACTATTGTTGTATATAAAGTAAATAAAGGTTTTTAAAATGTTTAAGAAGTTTCATTTAAAACTAAATTAAAATGCAGAGCCTCCCGGACCGGTGGCCAGGGCCGGGCAGCGTGGGTGCCACCGAAAATCAGCTCAAGTGCCGCCTTTGGCAAGCATGTCATGGGTTGCCTACCCCTGATCTAGACCATTCCTGACAGGTGTTTGTCTAACCTGCTCTTAAAAATCTCCAAGGATGGAGATTCCACAACTTCCCTAGGCTATTTATTCCAGTGCTTAACCACCCAGACAGTTTGGAATTTTTTCTTAATGTCCAATCTAAACCCCCCTTGCTGCTATTTAAGCCCAATGCTTCTTGTCCTATCCTCCGAGGTTAAGAACAATTTTTCTCCCTTTTCCTTGTAACAATCTTTTATGTACTTGAAAACTTATGTCCCCTCTCAGTCTTCTCTTTTCCAGACTAAACAAACCCAATTTTTTCAATCTTCCCTAATAGGTCATGTTTTCTAGATCTTCAATCATTTTTGTTGCTCTTCTCTGGACTTCCTCAAATTAGTCCAGATCTTTCCTGAAATGTGGCGCCCAGAACTGGACACAATACTCCAGTTGAGGCTTGATCAGCGTAGAGTAGAGCAGAAGTATTACTTCTTATGTCTTGCTTACAACACTCCTGCTAATACATCCCAGAATGATGTTCGCTTTTTCTGCAACAGTGTTACACTGTTGATTCATAGTGGATCACAAGCTAAATATGACCCCCAGATCCCTTTCCGCAGTACTCCTTCCTAGGCAGTCATTTGCCATTTTGTATGTGTGCAACTGACTGTTCCTTCCTAAATGAAGTACTTTGCATTTGTCCTTGTTGAATTTTATCCTATTTACTTCAGACCATTTCTCCAGTTTGTCCAGATCATTTTGAGAATTTTAATCCTGTCCTTCAAAGCACTTGCAATCCCTCCCAGCTTGGTATCATCTGGGAGGGGTTGCAAGTGCTTTGGAAGATAAAATGCAAGACGTCAGGATCAGTGACCTCCAGAAGATAGCACTATTAGGCACTGCAAGAATTTTAGGGAAAGTCAAAGGAATACGAGTGCATTTGAGCACCTAAAATGCAGGAATTCTGTAGACGGTTTGGGTAGTCCGCAGTTGTGTTAAACTTAGTTATTTTGTAGTCAGGATTTATCATGGGGATAAACTTTAGACAGCAACTTTCCCCCTTTTATATTTAAAGAACTTGCATATTATGAAGACTGCTTGTTAAAAAAATATATATATATATATATATCACCGTGATGTAATACTGACAAATAATAAAATAAACCCCTGCAGGGCTGCAAACCTTAAAAAGATCAGCATTTTGCTAGTCCATAAGAACCAAAATATAAAAATGACTACGAACAGGAAGTGACCGGATCTCTGTAGTTTGTCAAATCTGACTGAAACACCAAAAAAATTAATGAAATTCAAATAGAATTGGTCAAATCTGAATTAGATTTTAAAAAATTACTTTTAGTTTTAATAAGGTAATACTTATAACATGGGTAATCAGATTTCTTCAGAATATGAGGCATAACTGACAGGGCAAAGGTGTTACCTTTATGCCTCCCACATTCTGGTGCAAACTGGGGTCTGGATTTACCCCAGCACACAAATCAGAGCACCTTCAGGGCTTTTCAAACTTTCACTGCCAAAGGGCTATTAGACCACCTGGGACTCACCAAAGCGCTGTACTGCTCCAGCCATGTTCCCCCATAGGGATAGGAAGGGAGACTGTCGTAGAGCTGGCTCTATGTCACTTGGGCACGTCTCCACAGAGGGAGATTGCTAGACCCTTTACACAGCTGAGTGGCACAAAAAGATGCAGGGGTCAGGATGTGACCCAGGATTTTTATCTTGACAGCATCCCTTTATTTTTACACCCATTTTCCTTTTGTGACAGCTATTAGTTTATTACTTTTTCTTTCATATTTTAGTCTTCTGGCTCTCTGAAGATCTTCCTCTGTAGGTTGTCATTTCTCTAACAGTTCTTCTAGGCTTGCCAACTTCTTAATCGCAAAAAAACCAACACCCTAGCCCCACCCCTCCGAGGCCCTGCCCCCTCCCCGCCCCTTCCTTGAGGCCCCGCCCCCTGCTCACTACATTCTCCCTCCCTCAGTGGCTCACTCTCCCGCACCCTCACTCACTTTCACTGGGCTGAGGCAGCGGCTTGGAGTGCGGAGGCGGAGGGCTCTGGCTGAGGGTGTGGGCTCTGGGGATGAGGGGTTTGGGGTGTGAGGGGGGCTCTGGGCTGGGACAGGAGTTTGGGTGCAGGGGATGTGATCTGAGCTGGGGCCGGGGATGAGGTGTTTGGGGTGCAGGAGGGGGCTTGGGCCGAGGGATTGGGAGTGTGGGGGTGGGGGAGGCAGGGGGTTGGGTGCAGGAGGGGGTGAGGGCTCTGGGGTGGGGCTGGGGATGAGGGGCTTGGGGTGCAGAAGGGGTCTTGATTGGGGGGCTCAGGGCTAGGGGGCAGGCTCTTCAGTGAGGCCAGAGATGAGGGCTTTGGGGTATAGGAGGGGGCTCCAGTTTTGGGGGGGGCTGTGGCAGGAGATTGGGATGTGGGCTTACCTCAGGTGGCTCCTGGTCAGCAGTGCAGCGGGGGCGGGCTGAGGCAGACTGCCTGTCTCTCCTGACACCACCTGGCGTGCACGCCAGAAGAGGCCAGCAGATCCGGCGCTAGTAGGTGGGGGGTGGGGGGGTGTCCAGGAGGCTCCGTGCCCTCTGCTCTCACTGGTGCTCAGGGTGGGGGCAGCACGTGGAGCCCGGTGGCCTCCCGCCTAGGAGCCAGACCTGCTGGCCGCTTCCGGGCCGCAGCACAGTGCCCCAGGACAGGTAGGGACTAGCTTGCCTTAGGCCTGCAGCACAGCCGACTGGACTTTTAACGGCCTGGTCGGTGGTGCTGCCCGGAGCCGCAAGGGTCCAGTTTCAACTGAGTGTTCCAGTCCAAAAGACACCTGGTCACCCTAAGTTCTTCAGTTCCCTCTTCATCTCTGTTCACCCTATTTGGAGCTCAGAATAGCTCGGCAACACGTGCACGTGCTTTATCATTAGATTATTCTCCTGGCAGTAACAGATGAAGCACAATGTTGGCAAAAAGCCTCCAATGACTCAATGAAACGGTGTGAAATGATGGCACAGCACAGGCAAGTTTGTTCTACACAACAAGGAAAGCCAGCAACTTGCTATTATGCTTTTTATAGGGCTTCCTAGCACAGACCTGAATTTAACAAGGTACTTAAGCATATACCTAACTTTAAGCAAATGAGTAGTCTTAGTGACTTCAAATGGAATGACTAACATTAAGCATACAAGGCATATGCTTAAGTAACTTGCTGAATTGGGCCTTTAACATGGGATTCCTGATTCCCATTCTCTAAGCTGAAGAGCTCACTAACATCAGCCCTAACCCTGTTGCCTGCAACAACCTACTTCTCCTCTAACTCAATACTTTGCCATTGTTGTTATCTTCTTCATATTTATTATTCTCCCCTTGTTAGTATTCTTTCCATGAGACTGTACTCCTATCAAAGCTAGATTAGATTCATTTGCCAAGTGAGATTTCACAAGACTTTCCTGAATGCTTAATTAAAATGCATCAATATTACCTTTATTCACTAATCTTGTAATTCCGTGAAAAAGCACTTTTCCTCACGTTATGTGTAATTTTACAAGGGCTTTAAGTTGGATTTACTAGGTGGTAATTGCTGGGATCACACTCTCTCCTTTTGAGAATCTTGCTCCAAAACCAGTCGGAGGTCAGGGGTACACCAATTTAGCATCTTCTGGTGATACCCTTGACATTCAGTACCTAAGAAAGAAACACATACTTCAGGTGTCAGTGTTTCCAGAAAACTATTGTTCCATTACGGCTTCCCCCTCTCAAAAAATAGAAGTTGACTTCTGAAATTCTCCTTAGGGGAAGGGGGATTGGTTGGTCTGTTGCACCCTCCCCCCCACAGATGCATTCATCTGCTGAGCTGCATTTCATGGGCCTGCCTGCATTTCAGCCCTTGATCTCTGCTTGGATAAATGAAAAATTGCACACGCACCTGCTAATTCTAACACTTGCATTTGAATAGTTTTAACATCTACATGTGCATTTTGGGGTGATTGCACCTTAAAAATATAGGCATGTGCACAAAAGGAAGCTAGATTAAAGCCTGGGTGAAAATGTGTCTCAGCCTACATCAGACTGTTAGGATGTTAACTATTTAAAAAAAAAAAAAAAGCTAGCTAATTATGTTTAGAACAATTAAAAAATAGTTTATGCTTCTTTGTAATTAGAAATAGAGATTTAATATTAAATTATATTGCAGATCTTTAACAGTGAAAAGGTCTGGATTAAGTTTATAATGAAAGAACTACATTAATTAACAAACATTCCAATATTTTCAGTTGATTCCTTGAGAGGAGCAAGGATCTTTCACATAGAATTAAAATTTATTTCTGAAAAAGACTAGCTGGTCACGAAAGAAGCCCATTCTCAGGTTCTGTTGGAGGCCCTTCATATGCTGTGCATGACTTAACTTGTAGGCTACCGTGTATTATTGGGTGTTGCATCCCAATTATAAACAAATGGTGAGTCCATTAGCCACAGCATTTGAGAAATGAGAAATTACAGTTAACTGATGGGAAAAAAACTCTTTAGTCACAGCAGTAGCTCACCATTCTCCACTTGTAAATAGTAGCATCCAACTTTCCCATTGTTTCTATGTATTTGTCAATATAAAAGAACTTGGGTGGAAGGGGTTACTTTATTTATAGAAAACAATCGTTTGAGATCATTTTAAAAGGGCAAAGTTCAAACGGAAAACAAATTTGAAATTTAAAGTTTTTGGAAGAGAATTTTAATGGACTTTTGAGTCACTTAAAAGACCTTTTTCCTTGGTTAACCAGAGTGTTAGAAGTTTTATGTCTGTCTATTCAGGCTTCCTTATTGTTCTGTTTCAATAGCTTTAATGCTTTTTGTCTTGCTGACGGCATGCTACTGTTTTCCATAGTTTATACATTTAGTCGTTTACCTTACTGTACAGCACATGACACTGGTGTGTAATGCAAATTTCTGGAAATGTCTAAGTGCATGGATACCAGAATTCAGCACCAGGGTATCTTTGCATGTGCCACATCATCTGGGATGCCAACCGCTGGTGTTGTGGTGCTTGGACATGGTCTGCTTTCCATATATGCTGCCATGTATGTCCAAGGGTCATTGATATAAGGCAGCTTGAAGCTATGTGGGATGCTCAGAGCTGCACTTCAGGAGTCGCGCTGGCAAAGTGCAGGACTTGTGCAATGTCTGGTTCTGTTATGTCTGTTACACTGCTCACAAAACAGAGGAGCAGCGCAGGCACCATCCAGAACCCTTGGCTCTGCTTCCTATTCTAGGGGCACTTATGAAGGAGATTCCCCAGTTTCTGGCTGAAACAGATTCTGATGCCCACTTCCATCTTAAAGACAGACTGGTGAAAATAGTTTCCCTTATGATTAGAACAGCAGCCACCCACTGCTGGGCACCTGCTACCCTATTGGCACACTTCCTCTCCCATGCTATCCTCTCCCTGTGCATAGGCCTGCTATTGATTTGTTTGTCATTTAACCTAGTGGGTTGGACTACAGAAATGGCTGATCTGTTAGTCAGCCTCTCACATTGTCAGATCCTTGTCACTGAGGAAATGACTTCGAATTTGCATGTGGGAGTAACAATTATCTCCTGCCCACTTACCTCTCCAGGGTCAGGTTGCTGACATCTCCTTGCACTGCCATTTCTTTTCACACTTCACATCCTGCTCTTTCAGACACATTCCCTCTCACGCCAGTTGTAGCTTCCTCGATACAGATCTTGGATTGCCCTGCTGTTTGGCTGCCGCAGTGACATCTGCTGTCCTGGCCTTTTCGTCTCTTCCTCTAGGACATCCACCTGACCCATCTCATTATCCTCAATCACCTCCTGTCCATCCAGCACTTCATCCTCTCTTTCAGCCTCTTTCCTCCACCTCAAACAATGGTTGATTTTTCCATTACAGTGCACCACTGCTACTGAGCATGTTTTACCCTCTCCTGGTCATTTTTAATACTTTTTCCTAAAGTGATCTTTAATCTCATTACAGAGATTCGATAGCTGTGGCTTGTTGAAATACCTAACAGGACTCTAACATACAATAGTGCCACTCTGAGCTTATGCCTCTCTCGAGTCTAAAAACAATTATTAGTATAAATAATCATAGACTATCAGTGTTGGAAGGGACCTCAGGAGGTCATCTAGCCCAACCCTCAGCTCAAAGCAGGACCAATCCCCAATTTTTGCCCCATCCCAAATGGCCCCCTCAAGGATTGAACTCACAACCCTAGGTTTAGCAGGCCACTGCTCACACCACTGAGCTATCCCTCCCCCTATGTTTTTTAAAACTCCACAGTTTCTTCTACTTGTTTTGGAAAATCAGCACAAATGATGGCAGGTGGAGCCACAAATAAACTAGACAGGTCTTCCTAATCAGACTAAAATGAATATCCAGATCATCTATAAATGAGCATAGCTTCCTTGAAGTCAGTGGAGCTACGATCACTTATACCAGCTGAGGATGTGGCCCATAATCTTTTATACTGCACCATAACATTTTATTTATGCCACATTTTTTGTCTTGCCTGGTTAGGTTTTAGCAGCACTATTTAGAGTGTAGTTTCTACTTTTCTATTCCGCCCACCCCACTTTGAAAAGCCCCATTTCCATTGCAAATCTGAGTATGCACAGCTAAACCAGAAGAAGAGTTATGACAGCTTAGTGGTATTAAGACCACAAACTTCAAAACCCCTTTCCCTGTGTAAATCCTCAATGGTGTGTATGTTTTTAATATCAAAATGAGTCATAAGAGGCTCCTGGATTTCTTTTTGTACCATGAGACTTCAATAGAGAATCGGAAAAAATATTTTGAGGATACATGCCCCAGGACCTCTTTTTTACCTACCATATCAATTCTACCTACTTCTCCTAGATTCAGGGAACAATTCCATTTTGCTCTCTCCAGCCTCCCATTTTCATCAGTCTCCTTTGTATGGATACAATTTAGACCAATGAAGTCGCACTTCTGTAACTGATCTTTGCACACTGTAAACCATGCCTGCACCCTGAAAAGTAATCCCAAACTCATTATTAGGTGTATTTATCCTAATAGGAACTAATAGAGTTCTGTTAGTCCGACTATATCTAAATTAATACAACTCTAACTCAATATAACACTAAAATCACGATAGACCTTTTTATATAGGGTCACAGAGCGGGGTACTCTTTCACTTTAGGAAAAAGTATTAAATATTGCTACGTGGGTATCCAGCTACACAATTTCAACAAACATTAATGAGATGTATGGCTAAATTTCCCCTATGCACCAAAATGAAAATTAATGTTATCTAACCTTTCTCCTTATCTCTTTTCACATTCAATTAGGCATCTCTATAAGTAAATCTTGTTATAACTTGACATAAGTGATTTTAAAAAAGTTATAAACTGTATAATTATAAAGCAATATCCAATGCATAATCATCAGTCTGAGCATTTGAGTGGATTCTGGCTATTTTTTCAATGCATTTGAAGTGATAAAATCCATTTATAGACTACATCTTTAATCCTATGCTGTTTCTTTATCACAGATTTGTTAACATAATATTTCCTCTAAAACTCTGCCAGGCCTGCTAGCAAAATTAAACATTTTAGTGAGAGATTCAGCTCTCATAAAAAGAGGGAAATCTTGAAAATATTTACCACAATAAAATTAGAACAAACCTTTCTTATCTGAATGAAAGGTTAGTTTTTGATTTTCAGTTCAATGAATTTAGAAGGGTGAGAAATGCTGCTGTATTTTCTTCCACGTTTCACTTTGGGTAGGCAACAGCAAAGCAAGGTAACTGTGCAGCATCAATATGTTTGGCTTCTGTGCTACATAAACACACACATTCTGTTTCTGTGGCTCTCTTCATCTTCCATGGTACAGAATGCTGGACATATTTTATATTGAATTGGGCTCAGAGTTTATATCAAGTGGATGTTTTTCGAGAAAAAAGCAGCCTGGGTTTATTTTCTGGTTTTGGTTGGTTGGTTGATTTTGTTTTCTGTCTAAAGGTTTCTGATATTACAAAGAATGACAGCTGCCTTTATTAAACATTGCTATTCATAATATCAAATGTTACATCATGTAGACTAGAAAAATATTTAACCTCATAGGTTAAAGAGGATGGGTGAAGGGGTAAACAAAAAACAAACAAACAAAAAAAACCATGGAGTGGCATTGAACTCCAGCGTCAGTTGAGGTTTACTATTAATTTGTCATAGAAAAAGATCTATCACAGAATCTCAATATGGTCAGAACCACATCGTTTCTTCCAATTAGATCTTAATGCAAGAAAAATGCATTAATTTGCATTGGGTCAAGAAAAGAAAGAAAGAATCATGCTAAAATTAAGTCGGCAAGGAGTGAGCATTACTAAATTTTGTCATATGACCTTATTCCCCTTCTGCTTTCAGTAATGCTACTGTAGTTCTTGTTGCCATTTCCACAGAAGACGTTATGTATAATGCTCCACAATGCTATTAGCTATTTGTATGATGGCATTCCAACGCTCTTTTTCTTGATCCAGTAATTTTACACATCTGTGTGCAAATTAGTTGGTAAAGCTAACTACTGTGTGTGAAGGTATTTGGGTTCTACTTCTGACTTATGTTGGCTCATTGTGAGAATTTGGCTAAGTCAGTTACTCTCTGAGCTTCAATTTCTCCACTCAAAACGGGCATATTATTTACCTACCTTTGTAAAGTGCTTTGAGAGTCTAAAAATATTGCTGAACTGGGCTTCCTATGTCTCAAGTTACATCAGACAGCACCATTGTTCTTACAGAGAGACATCAGTGCCATTTGCTGGTAATTTAATAATTGATTATGAAAATTTAAATAAAGATATTCACTATATTTCTTGGTGGGTTTTAGGCCCCATTCCTGCATTGTGATCTGCATGTGTGGACTGCAACGCCTTCAAAGACCCCATTAAAATCTAAGGAGATCCAAGGGATGCAAACACTTACATATTTGAGTAACTGCAGATGTGAATGGTTCCAATAAGTTCAATTCATGCATGGGTAAAGTTACTCACATGCATAAGTATTTGTACCACCAGGGCCTAAAATAATAGAACCAATCAGTACATTTTTCTGGCAAAAGAGCCTTTCTTTGGCATAGAAGATATATACTTCATCAGAATTTTTTAATTCCATATTTGATCATGCTATGGCACACAAACTTTCAGATGGGAAGGAACACAGACCATTTGTCTGACTCATTTCTAAACTAGCAGAACAACATGGGAAGAATAGTGATTTCAGTTTTGCACCAAGAATCTAAGAAACTCATATCCAGATGGAATTTCTTTCTTGTAATGTTCTGAAATTCTAATATTGAGTAAAATCCTGGCCCCAGTGTAATCAGTGGCAAAACTCCCATTCACTCCAATGAGGCTACGATTTCACCCATTAATTCTAAAATCATGGCTGCTCATTTAGCAGATAATTTCATGTCAAACGGTATTGTCATTTTTACAAATCCAGTTTTAATATCCTCTCTCTCTTTATTCTTAGAAGTTACCAGTGTGTCCAAGCTTGCTGCTGTAAGTAACAAAGATTATTCAGGACATTATTTTACCTCGGAAACATGCAATTTAACGCAGATGCATATGCTTTTAAAGTGGAATCCTACAGACTCTACTTAAACCTGAATGACAAATGCATTGGGAATCAGATGCAATGAATATTCATTGTGGATATAAATTGTTAACAAGCAGTAAGGACCCGGAGAACACCTCTGCTGCATGATGCAATAAGGAAACAGACAGCCAGCCAGCCATGTCGAGGTGGGTCAAGAGAGGAAGGATGGCATAGTAGTTAAGGCACTGGCCTGGAACTATTCCCAGCTTTGCCAAAAACTGTGTGTGATCTTGAGTAAGTCACTTCATCTTTGTTCCTCAGCTGTAAAATAGGGATAATAATACTTCCCTACCACAAAGGGGTGTTAAGATAAGTTCCCTGATGCTTGTGAGAGCCTCAGATACTATGGCGAAGAGTGCCATACAAAGGCCTATACATAAAACAAATACTGGAATCGGAGAGAGAAAATATGGTTACATGGTACAATCCCCATCACTGCAAATCCTTCTCTGGATATGTCCAGACTGCAGTCACAGGGCATATCTGCTGCTCAAGTAGACAAACCTGAGCTAGTTTTAATTTAATTAGTTTAAATCCCAGAGCACCAAACTGCAAAAGTCTGAGCTTCAACGTAGCTGTACAAACCCGCCTTGAACCCTGAGTAATTACTCCCAGGGCTAGCCTGCGCCGAAGCTCATGCTCGGAGGCTTCAGTGCTCTGGGACCCAAACTAGCTAGATTAAAGCTAGCTCCGGTTGGTATGTCTACCTGAGCTGCTGTCACTCCCAACGACTGCATCCGAGACATACCCTGTGAGAACTATATGCGAAAGTGCAAATGTGCAAACAAGAGCGTCACAGAGTACTGCAGTGAGTGGGACTTGCAGAAGAGTTGTTCTGTGTGGCATGTTTTTCTCTCAGTGTAGCATAACAGAGTCCTAAACCCCCCCAAAACCTTTTGTCATTCTTACACTATCACCATTGTAACTAGTTTTAAATTACACCACCATTGAAAGGGTCACATGAGCACAAATGGCAGGGGGGGCCAGAGCCAGCCATATTAAACAGGTTTTTGTTCTTCTTGGGTGATTTGAGTGAATAGAGAACAGACACTCTAAGGCCCAGAGAAGCAGTGGCAATTTCCACACTTGGATGGAGTACTTGAAGTAATTTCCTCAACCTCGGGTCTATTTTTTCCTCTCTTTCAGCTTGCTTATTCTGTGATGCCACCAGGCCAGGATTCTAAGGGGATGACACAGTGCTGTGTTGAGGTCATAAAACCCATATTTTGCCAAGTCATTTTTTCCCTTTCCATAAGCATTTATGTGGAAGGGCAGCTGCAAACTCATTAGCCAGGATACTTTAAAAATACCAGAAGTATCAAGGTATTTAAGTTACTGTTATGCTAGAAAAAGTTAGTGGCTGCCATCAAATAGGCCTCTGATCTATAGATACTTCCACTGGCTCAAGCTGCTAGGTATGCTAAGCTTCCTTCAGGTCAGGCTGAATGTACTTAATTTCAAAGTACTTAAATTCCCCTTTGTGTAGTGATAAACGGTAGAAGTCACTACTCAAGGCACTAGGCCACATGGCAAGACCTGATCAACAACTAACTCAGGGAGAATATGAGGGGTTTCCGTGAGTCTTATTGGAAACACGGGAGCTAGGGTATTGAATGGTTCAAGCTGTGCATGTCTATGTGTACTAGAGGCAGAAAGCAAGAGGAGCAGTGGTAAGTGTGGCCCTTGAAATAGCAAGAGACAAAGCTTCTTGTGGGCACAGTATTCAGTGGAGAGGCAGAATTGGATTTCCGAACAAGAAAGCTGCCAGTTGATGTTTGATTCTATCATATAAAAGGAAACAGGACTTTGTGCACATTCTCTGTAAATAAACAGGACTGCACCAAAGAAATACCTGAACTCAGTGTTAATTTCTCCTCCTAACTGAAACAATCCAACAAGAGCCTAATACTGGCTAATCGCTCAGGCCAAAAAAGACACACACCCACCCACTCCTACCTTTCAATGATCATAGACTGTGTACTGAAGATGTATCAGTCAACTAATGAAACACAAAATATCAAAACAGAAAAGACTATCATATATCTATAATCTGCACGTATGGGCCCCATTATGAGTGGACTGTACAATCCGTCTCAGTGCAAACACAGTTTTGCATCCATAAGACAGACATGGACTTTATGCAGAAGGTGGCAAGACCTATGCACAGAAGAACATCTGGTTTGCCTACGACTGTTTGAACTCTACATCAGAGCCTAGGTAGATGAACTTGTCAGTGCTCCCCATGGTATTCGATCCCACCTGCCCCAAGGATTTTAGGCAAAGTTCAGGATCTATCAACTCTGTTTGCTACCTATATTGCTATGCAAGTCAGAAACCTGGACCCTCTGACAAACAGACAAGGAGTGGCTAGAGGCATTCCACATGCAATGTCAGCGCCAACTACTGACTATCAAATTCGGTCTGACTTTGTTCAAAATGTCACAATCTTGCAAAGATCTGGCCTCCCTTCAGTTACTCATCATATCCACAAGTGGCACAGCATGCTCTTCAACCACATCACTAGGATGGACAAAGACACCTCAACACACCTCACTTTCAAAACTTTCCATTGACATGCGAAGGGGTGCATGTCCTGACCCTAGCTCCCCAGATATTCAAGATTTGTTGGATTCAGCCAGATCTGGGAATGCCACTAGGTGTGATGCTTTCACCCAGGGTCATGCTAGCTAGAGCAATAGTACTTAGTAGACTATGTATGTGTACAATCACAATGTATGTGATATTTAAATTCTAAGTGCCAAGAGATTAAGCACTACAGCTAGTTGGGAAATTAATTTTCATTAAAACATTTTCTTTGAATTTTCTTAACAAAAATGGAATTTACTTTTCACACACACGTGTCCCTTTTCTCAACAAAATGCAAGGTTAAAAGAACATTACTTAGGCTGCAAGTCAAATGCTATATCTATATATTTATTTGAATCAATTATCGGAGTCCATCTGTGCAATTGTACTATATACTCATGTAGTCAGAGTCTTTATCAGCCAGTCAGATTCCTCCTTTATGATGTCAGGTTTATAAAAAGGGTGTCATTCCTCCAACAACTGCAACAGAATATGAAAGCACAACTTCACCTGAGAAGCACAGTCCCACTCAAGTTGGCTCCTTCAAGTACACTAAAGATTCCTAGGAGTTTCCAAACACAGAAATGTGTCACAGCGCGCTCTCATCACATATGGCTTCATTCAAAATTACAAACAACATTTTTTGGCCTTATCGGATTTTGTGTTACTATGGTTTTGATATATAATAAATGCTGTGATTTTCCATGGATTTCTGTGATAGCTTATGCAAATCTCTAGGATGATGAAAATAATGATTAAATTGAAGATAAGCTACCCTACTCATAGTTAGGGCCCTACCAAATTCATTTGGTCCATTTTGGTCAATTTCACAATCATAGGATTTAAAAATCGCAAATTTCTCGATTTCAGAGATTTAAATCTGAAATTTCAGTGTTGTAATTGTAGGTGTCCTGACCCAAAAAGGAGTTGTGTGTGGTGGTGGCGGGGTGTTCTGTAAGCTCACTGTAGGGGGAGTTGTGGTACTGTTACCCTTAACACTGCCACTGGCAGCTGCGCTGCCTTCAGAGCTGGGCAGAAGAGGCTGTTGGCCGGGAGCCCAACTCTGAAGGCAAAGCCACCGCCAGCAGCAGCGCAGAAGTAAGGAGGGCATGGTATGGTATTGCCACCCTTACTTCTGCACTGCTGCTGGGGGGGCACTGCTTCGGAGCTGGGTGCCAAGCCAACATCTGCCGCTCTCCAGCTGCCCAGCTCTGAAGGCAGTGCAGAAGAAAGGGTGGCAACACTGTGACCCCCTACAGCTCCCTTTTCGGTCAGGACCCCCAATTTCAGATACACTGGTCTCCTCCGTGAAATCTATATAGTATAGGGTAAATACACACAAAAAGACCAGATTTCACCAGGGGGAGACCAGATTTCATGGCCCGGACACATTTTTCATGGCCATGAATTTGGTAGGGCTCTGCTCATAATTAGTTCCAAGTTACCTTGTTTTTCTATTCAAATGAGTACAGTTTTCAGATCTTTTGATAGTATCCACCGACAAGTGAGATTTTTCCTCAATGAAAATCCCCTATGAACAGCCCATGTATATAGCCTAGCTTGTATTTCCCACTGAAACCTGCTAATCTGAAGTAGACATATACCTGAACCAAAAGGCCGAGATCTGATGTGAATTTCATAGCTCTATAATGGAAAATCCAAAGTCTTGTTTTGGACCATCTAAAATATAAATGTTCAGAATCTTGATCTTAATGCAAAGTTTCCCAAATGTCAGTGTTAAGATTAAGATATTACAGAGATAAAATTCAGACTGCAAACCTGAATCTGAAACAGGATTTGAGGGATTTGGTTTGAACCCATCTCTAATTTTAAATATCATTTACTCCCTGAACGTGTCCTCCTGACACTATTTATGCCATACTGTCTTATTCCTTAAGGAAGGACTAACGTTATTTAAAGGGTTTGAAGTCTTTCCTTAACACCCTCAAATAGGAATACTAAAGTTAAAATTTCATCTGTAGCTCAGTATGTAGAACTACCACTCTGGAACATAAATATTCCTAGTGTTATCCCTTGTAACTGACCTGCCTTCTCCCAGGCATCCCCTCAGGGCAGCTCCTTGCCTCAGTTTCCCTTCTGAGTCTCCATGGAAGCATGTACTCAAGCCCAGCAACATAATTTATTAAACAAACAGTGCAAGAGTCCCAAAGCATAGTCGATATCACCCCAGTGCAAATAGTTCTTAGAAATCACATAGCTTCTTGGCTATTTACATAACATATAGCACTTTCCAGTGCCTTCCACTGCACCCAGTCTCTGTCAGTCCTCCTCTGTTCCTCTTCCAGGACAGCCAACTCAGCCCTTCCTTCTGGGGTGCAACCTTGGTCTTCCCTGTGGGAACTCCTCCAGCCTCTCCGCTGGGAGCCTTTCATGGTTCTTCTGGGGCCCAGCTCTTTGGCAAGGAGATGTCAGGGGATAAGCCCCTCCACTGCTCCCTACCCTACCCTTCAGCCCTTGGCTCTGACTCTCTGGCTTAAAGCCAAAAGGCATCTCCCTCTGCTGCTGCTCCTCCTGCCTTCAGCCCTCTCCAGCCCTGGCTTGGGGATGTCAGCCAGCAAATCCCTTTCTGCTCTCCTCCCTTGAGCACTCTCTCAGAAACCCCACACTCTCTCTGGCAGCTCTCACCTCCTTACTGACTCAGTCTGCTTGGATATACTGGATCTCACCAGGCTCCAGACAGACCCTAGGTGCTGCCCTGCCCTCTCAATTGGCCCAACTAGGAGCACCAGGACTGGAACAGAAGCACTGAGCCTAGTTGCATTTAATGGGCTAGCTACCACATTACATGAAGCAACATCAAAAGGAATGTAATTCTATCTTGCTTCTTATATGGGCATCTACCAGCATGCTGTTTTCATCTGGCCTTTAGCCACCTAAACTACTCATATGCATAAGTGTTTGCAGGCTCAGAGCCTTCATTACCTTCCTAAATACTGAACTCCAGCAACTATACCCGATTCTGTTCTGACTAATCTAATCTATTCTCGGCAGGATGTAAACTTCAACATCTCTTATTTTTATATAATTATAACAGGTCCAATATGTGTTATATCTATGTCTATCCTTCAGGGATTAATTGGACCACAGGAGATATATTTTTAATGAACCTAAGCTCAAAAGATAAATGTTTATGGGTTTTAGCAAAACACGTATTGACAGCAAGGCAAGGGTTCTCTCAATGCATATCTCTTTGCCATGCAAAGATATACCATCACAACAGGTGCCAAGGACTTACGAAGGAGTTATTTGGTCGTATCTATCATATCAGAATCCAACACTTATACAGCAAGAAATCTAATAAAGACGGCAGTGTGGATGAATTGATCCTTTTTATTTTGTAGTCAGGAGACTAAGCAAGAGATTATTTCTCAGTACTCCAAAGTAGTACGTACATTTCCAATATGTCCTGCTGAAATATGGCATTAAGGGTTTAAAGATGTCTGTACTGCTGCATTATTGCCTGAACTAATCATTACTGAGGTGACAGAATTATTATTATTGAACAAAAAAATCTTCAAAACACAAACACACACCTCAATAATGGCAGCTTAACATTTAAAATGTAAGTTCAGAGATTCCAGGGCCAGAAGGGACCACTGCATCTTTTTGAAATCTGTTCATTATGAACTTGGGCAGCTCTGTTGGCAACAAGAAGCACTGTATGTTTTGCCATGAAGCATTCACAGTGCCCAGTCAGTAGGCTGCTCGTATGGTTTCTCAGTTTTAATTTATTCATGATACCTCCCATGATGCTACTGAAAATATTTACAAATTGATTTTCCAGCACTGCTGGAGCTACCAGTTGTAACTGACTTGTCTGCTATACAATAATGATGTGTTTCCATTGCCACTGACTTTCAAAGGCCAGCAGGAGAGGAAAGAAGAGTTTACAGGATCATAGAAGAGATGGAAAAGGCCTGTTACATCATCCAGTCCATTTCCCTGCCAATGCAGGGTTTTTCCTCACAGCACATTTAGTGCATTGTCGAGTCTAATTTTAAACTGACACAGAGATGGGGCAGTCACTACATCCCATGGGAAATTTTTAACGGCTTATCTCAGACAGGAGATTTTCCAGATATTCAGCCTACAAAGGAAATATGGAGGCTATTGTGTTTCCCATAGTTATTATTTAGCCAAGCTCTGCAACCAAGATATTTAAAAAGCATGCCAGACATGCTCCTCAATCCATATTTCGGTACCTAAATATATGTCTTGAATTTCAAAAGACACTGAGCACTCAGTAGTTCCATTAATCTTAGGTCTCTAAATATGAATTTAGGAGCTTAAATTGAGGCCTCTATTTTTACTCTTGGCCCGTACAGTTAGATCTTTTAGTCTTTCCCTATAAGACAGTCCTTCCATTTCAGCCTCTTTAATCACTTTATCTGGTCTTCTCAATTCCTTCTAGTTGAATACACTTTCTGGTGATAACACACACAGGACATTTACAAATATGTCTAGCAATGAACAGGAGACTGCAAACAGGAATGTTACTGAAGCAGCAACATACCTCTATTTAACAGTGCCTCTGATTACCACTCAAACCATTTTTCCATCTCAGGGCATATTTACACTATAATCTTAAGTCGACCTACGTTATGTCGATTTACAGCCACCGCAGTCCACCAACTGAAGAGGGGCAGTATGGGGGGCTAAGTCAGGGCGCTCAGCTCCACATAGCTCCCCGCCTGGAGCAGTGAAATTGACAAGACACAGTCAACAGCTGACATAAGCATCACCCTAACTACACCGACATAAGCCCTACCCCTCTCATGGAGGTGGAGTTATGTCATCGGCGTAGTGGGGCACTTACAGCAGTGAGACAAGGCTGTAGTTTGTCCATGGACATAATTACATCAACGTAAGCTGTTTTACATCTACCTAACTGTGTAGTGTAGACCAGATGTCAGCTCTGAAAAGACACCTGTACAGACAGACTGGGAAACTTTGTTTCTATTTAAGCGGTATAACCGTGTTTGATGGGCCATTGTTCTCAACTCTCTCAAAGAGCAGCCAGTTCACAGAAGAATAAGTAAGAGATTATTTGGTCTACCTTTGTATATTTTCTAGTGCTTTCAAATGTCTCACATGACCAGACTTTCAATTTCTTCATGAGAATTTCTGGGTACTCAAAGTAAAATAGCTTTAAACTATTTATTTTCTAAACTCTAACCTGCTTACAATCTTACAATAAGTGCATGATGTTTCTTCACAGATGCATGCTTATGATACTACTCCCTGCTGAACTTCTCTCCATTCTTCCACATAAGAAATAAAATGAAATGCTTTCCGACTACTCTTCAGGGGGGAGTAAGAGGGTAATGTTGGGCAATCCATCAATTCACTCTGTTGTTTAGAAGTGCCCTTGGACTCCTCTCTGACACTAAGTTCTGACATAGCAGTCTCCATGAGTAACACCTTCTACCATCTCTGGTTGGCTAGGAAACTTTGTCCCATCCTGATGTGGTTGATGATCAGGCCCCAGTTACACACACTTGTCACCTCTCATCTGGACTACAGGAATGCAATATACTTGGTCATGAAGCCTTCAGCACGTTGGAAATTCCAACCAGTACAGAACATGAAACCTGTCTTCCAATGCTAGAAGCCCGGGTGATAAACAAGAGAAACCAGAAATACTCATTTATTAAAAGAAATCTGATGGAACTGATATTATTGAAACCTGATGGGATGGATCACATGATTGGAATATTAAAATCACCAGATACACCCTATTTGGGAAAGATGGAATGGGCAGAAAGCTATGGAGAGGTGGGGGGTAATAGCCCTCTGTGTCAAAGGTACTGTTATGGGTTGGGCGTAACCGTCACCTTCACTTAAGACACTTGTATGACACAGTTAAGCTCCTGAATGGAACCAGATAGCTGAAACAATAGCAGACTCCACCTCCAACACATAAGCATGTCACCGCCTAAATTAAAGGCACATGTGGGCAGAGGGGTTTCACTGGCAATTGTTTTGTGAAGGTTTGTGTGTCTGTGAAGGAGAGACTAAAAGGTACAGAGAAGGGGAGAGGAAAGGCAGTACGGAAGCACCAGAGACAGCGTGAACAAGTACTGGGATGCGGACCTTGGAAAAGCCTGGAGAGAGCGCTTTTGGGGCTAAGTGATGGCTGGGAAAGGAGTTTAGAACTGGGAGTAAAGACACTGGCTTGTTATTTGATTTCCGCTGTGTTCAGGCAACAAGACTTGGTCCATTCTTTGTAAATAAACAGGATTGCATGAAAGAGTCCATCATCAATTTCTCCTCCTCACTAGAACAATCTGAGACACCAACATTTTGGCTAACCCCTCTGATGAAAAGGAGTAACAATACTATTATCTTCTTTACAGTTGACAATTCAGAAGGAAGCATCTTGGAATGCCATGGATGAATGTGCTAACTGATAAACCACAAGACAGGTACTGGTAGGACTCTGTTACAGACCACCAAATCACACAAAGGGAACAGGATGAGCAGCTCCTTAAAAATCTGTCCAATGTTTAGAAAGAAAACTAATCATTAAGGCTATTATCTTGGCACCAAGGTCACCGTGTTCATGGTAACTGTAAATCTGAATAAAATCTGTGATAAGCCCACCCCACACACACCCTGCAGTGGTTGCTCCTGTCCTGCGGGCTGGGCCAGGCCCAGCTTCAGGTGCTGTGACCTGGCGCACAGGGTCACACAGTCACTCAGGTTTGGCATATCTGCCCCTCTGTAGTTGAAGACATGGAACAGGAGTGTCAAGTATTGGAGAATTCTTCTGTCGCTCAGTAGGTAGAGCTACCACTATAGAATGCAAACATGCCAGGTTGAAGCTGGGATGGATTCCTCATAAGCAAATGAGCAGTAGGCTCGCTCTCCACCCCCACTCCCCTTTTCTGTGCCTTATTTTTTCCCCCAGCACCACAGCCACGAAATTTACTAAGTTTCTGTGCCAAAAATCGTAGCTTTTGCTATCATTGAGGATTTCCATAATGGCAACCTATGCTGGAGGCCTTGTGCTGCCGCTAGTAAACCATTCTTGCGGTTTCTAGAAATTAGAAAGCTATCCTCTATAATGCAAAAACGCTGCAACCAATTTAGGGTAATTCTATATTAAACCTCTTTCTGAAGGATAAAGATGAATTGATCACTGAGCTAAAAATAGATGGCTGCTTAAGTGCAAGTGATCATAATCAAATTTCATTTGCTGTGAGCAAACAGATTATAGCCCTACACAGCAATATGCATACTTGGTGCTTGAAAAGGGCCAATTCCCCAAAGCTGAAAATAGTTATAAAAAATGAGATCTGTTCTTGGCCTAATGCTACACAATATATTTATCAATTACCTGGAATATAAAGTCACTGACCGTAAAATTTGCAGCTGACACAAAAATTGGTGTAGTGCTAAAAAAATGAGGGAAACATGTCATTTATACAGACTGACCAAGATTGCTTGGTAAGGTGGGATCATTTGAACAGCATACATTTTAACACAGCCAAATGCAATGACACATATAGGAATAAAAAATGTAGGTCACACTTGTGACAGAGTGGGAGATGTCTGCCAAATTATGAACTCCATTTTGTGTTGTGTGCTGAACATGTCTAAACCGGTCTGACGGCAGGCTAGTGTA
This sequence comes from Natator depressus, assembly GCF_965152275.1. Classification (NCBI taxonomy): domain Eukaryota; kingdom Metazoa; phylum Chordata; order Testudines; family Cheloniidae; genus Natator; species Natator depressus. The sequence goes on from NC_134237.1 coordinate 52,372,964, forward strand.
ATGCCTTGCAAACAGTTGCCCTGCCCAGGAAAGGCGCTTAACACTTCATTGAAGGACTATCCTGAGAAGCTTCAGAGTAACAGCCGTGTTAGTCTGTATTCGCAAAAAGAAAAGGAGTACTTGTGGCACCTTAGAGACTAACCAATTTATTTGAGCATGAGCTTTCGTGAGAACGGAGCAGGAGAGTGGGGTGGGAGGAAGTTTTGTTTCATGGTCTGTGTGTGTATATAATGTCTTCTGCAGTTTCCACGATATGCTATGCATCCGATGAAGTGAGCTGTAGCTCACGAAAGCTCATGCTCAAATAAACTGGTTAGTCTCTAAGGTGCCACAAGTACTTCTTTTCTTTTTTCTTTTTACGAATACAGACTAACACGGCTGTTACTCTGAAACCTGAATACTGATACAAATAGACTGACCAGATATGGCACTACTAGAGATTACAGACTGGGACAATAATGATATCCTTTGCCAAAGAAGTCCATAATCCCTTATAATGCATTCTTTGAGGGTCTTACTGCTACTGTAAGTCAAGATGAATGAAAGCTTTATATTTAGTGGTGTATAAAATAATCAGTGCTTAATTTAATTTGTTTATGGCTTATATTTCCCATTCTGGATCTCTGTTTTTCCTCTGACTGCCAGCTTCTAAATGAAAATGTTAACATAATCATCTAAAAGGAAGATTAGAGTATTTTTTTCTTTTTTAAGAGACATTGTAGCATCCAGCCAAATGGGCCTATGCAAGAAGAGGAGAAAGCCCTGATGGCTAGTTTGCAGTTTGAAGGATGGGAATCCATTAATTGACTGAAACAGCCTTCCCACACCTTGTTTCTTTCACGCCATGAGGGAAAGGACAAAAGGATCTGTGCTGAAACAGATCTGTCCTTGTTACATCGCCATGCCGGAGGGGCCTATCCCCACTGCTGCACTGATTCTGCTCTTAGGCTACCTTCCATGGTCACGAAGCAGGATTTACCCCAAAGAAGTGATGTTTACTAAATGTGAAGATGTTTTAAGTGTTGGGAAATGCCTTTATTTGTATTTTAAATAAATGTTTCACTGTCCATTTTGGCTTGAAGTACAGTTCTCAGTGATGAGGTCAGGGCTTTACAATCTAATACAGACCATCCTTTGATAAGTAATATGCTAAGATTCTAGTCTACTGAAATAGACTGGCTGAAATAACTGCAAATAATTGTGATCACATGGCATCAAAGGGCCATCCTAAAGACAGTCAGTCACTCAAATTATTTTTAAAAATTTCAAATGAATAGAGGCAATTTCCCATTCCATTCATTCAGAACTCTCAGTACATACTGTTGGTTCTATTGTCTCTGGGAGAAATATTGCTTCCTTTCATAGTCCATAGAACCATATTTACTTCAGATAGAACAGACTTCTTAAAGTAAATCACTGAGCCTGTTCCTCTACAAGTGTCCAGTTATAGGATTTATCAGTTATTAAACTGATTAAAAATGTATTAACGCTTATTCTAAAATGATCTAAAAACACAGATTAATTAAAAAGTTCCTATTCATCCGGGTATAATGCTTAAGTTATCCAAAAGTAGCAAGTTTGGTTTAAAAAGTCATAAAATGTACATAATCTGCAATATCCCAAATTAGGGTTAATAAATTAAACAGTACAATTTAAATCTTAATGCTACATTTAATCTTAGTCAAAATACCAAGAATTTTGAAATTACAGCATATCCACTTTCTTGGGGCCCACACACACACACACAAAATTAATAATGACTTGAGTGTTACTTAGATCTGCGATTCCAGAGGTTGGCAAGAACTACAGCACTTAATAGAAAATATGTAAAACATTCTTATCAATAATAAAAGATACAGTTCTGTAAACACTACCAAATGAAATGGTTGCTGGTATGAGTAGCCCCATGAAAGTCAAGAAGTTGCAGTATGGCTGGAAAGAGTTAATTCTTAACTTTTTTAATTCAGTGGAACTACTCAAAGTAGAAACCAAAATAGCTGAGAGTGTTTGTACAATCAAGCCCCAAGATGACAAATTATGTATTTCTCACTAAGTCTGGTAGCCAAAATTAGTAAACATATAGGGCAAAATTATCTCTAGTTCACAAGATCTCCTGCCCATATTGTGGATCTCTGTTACAAACTCTACACCCATTTTGGTACAGTATTTTGAATATGCAAAGCATTACCTATATGCTAAGTAGCAGTAATAGTATTCTGTACAGAATTTCCATTGCCACCAGTAGTAGTTCCATGGGAAGAACAGCTATAGGATATCCAATAGGTATCCACAATGTGCATAAGGGATCTTATGGACTACAGTACAATATTTTGCCCACAGTATTTGAGCTAGTAGAAACATAAAATGTGTTATTGTACATTACACTATTTAAAAACTTGTGAAAATTCAAAATATTTTTCCACTATAAAAATATATATATACACACACACACAGCAGCAATTTGGTAGAAACAAGTTACTAACTTACACCACCAGAAGAAACATGAAGCATTTCAGTTCTCTAAAAGCTAATTAAAAAACTGAGGCTTCATGTTTAATTTTTAACATTCAGATCTCGATCCATTCACAATGATGGACTGTTGGGTATATCAGGCATATAAATGACACTGCTCTATCCTCCCTTTAGCCCTCAGCAAATTTGCTGTAACAACTGAACAGTACTGCTTCTCTATCTTACTTAGTGACCAGCTAAACAAAATTTCAAACTCTACTTCTGCAACCAAATTCATTCTGCAGTCATTAATAGTAGATGTTTGGCTTTCCGACAAACTGTAAAATTCTGCCCACCTCCATCCAAAGGCAGAATTTGGCCCATTGTATAAAGCATGAAACAACAGATTCAAACAATCCAAAGCACCATTTGTAGTGGGAAATGAAAATACGTGCACTTTTAATTGATCAGGACAGTCAATGTTTGTCACAGAACACCAACAAATGAGTGACACCAAGTCTATGATAGGGACCCAAATGACAACAACAGGGAATGGGTTTTGAGAAGTCTACAACTTCTCAAACAGTTCAACATCACCCACCAGAGTGGTCAGCATATTCACATTAAAACTAAAGCATTTAAATTGCTGTGTAGCCCAGCTACAGTACGGCTTTCCTTCTACTTGAACAGTGCTTAAAGGAAACTTGAGTAAAGCAAACAAAACATGTATGTTTCAAAGTCTACCAGCTACACAGCTGTTTGCAATATGTTTAGACTGTACTAAAGGCCATTTTAATTTGGTCAGATTGGAAGTAGGTAGTTGTTCACCTCCAGTCTAATTATTTTAGTTATACCCCTTTTCTTCTGTTCTAGGACTCTTTTCAAATTGAAGGCATTGAAACAATGGGTCATATTAATTCAGACAATATAGAATTTAGATTCCAAATTTTCATTGTGTTCCACTACTCTTAATTTGTAGCCATTCCTCTGACCGATACCTCAGAAACATTTCTCCTTTGACAAGGAGGTCCTTGCAATTTCTTCTTAGTAGATCAGTCAGTGAGGAATGGTGTGAAAGCTATACTGCTCGCTTGCTCCAAATATAGCATACATCTGCTCTGTAGTGTACTCAGCTAGCGCCTGCTTGAAATTTGAAAACATTTTCTCTGAACTATGACTTTTGGCTGACAGCAGTGTTCCTTACAGCTGTTGTGTGGTTATCTGCTCACTGTTCATAATGGTCACCTGGCAGACTTGTACATCTTCCAAACAAGGCTTTTTCAGATTCTCCCTGCAGTAATGCTTGAATTCAGTCCATTTGATGCAATAGCCATGGATCTCTTGCAAACAAGATGTTAGCTATACGGAAGTTCCAAAAACCAGAAAACTTTTTTTCACAAACCAGTGGCAGCAACGTACTTATGTCACCTACAGAACTCAAGCACTTACGTGGGAAGAAAATGAAGTGACATAATTGTGACGCTGGCAAACTAGGTGCCAGGTCATGCCAAGGCCTCAGGCCTCACTGAACACTTACAAATACATAGCTGGAAGCCAGTCTTGCTTACCTGTGTGTTGGCATTACCAAAATATTAGCTGTTAAGTTCATAAGAATGTGTTCAGTGTTTTATAACATGCTTGTAGGATGCTGCATGTATTGTTCTCACTCAACTATGCCCCATGTTATAATGCAACAACAAACATTTGCATAGTATATACTCCTGTAATTAAGTAACCCATCAAACAGAAATAAGCCTTGTGTAATGCAAATGAAGGACTATAGCAGGAAGGTGCTAATTCCTGCACATTGAAAAGCAATGGTCATTCTGTATGATGATCAGAGATCAAAGACTCTAATCCATTCCTCTCTCTCCATCACCAAAGAATGCACATAGGTAGCCAGTGTCAACTTGTTTTTCTGTGAGAAGAAGCTATAAGTATGGACACAAGTTAAAAATTCTTCACCTCTGGATTCTAACAGGGCAGAATAACTGAAGACGGAGACCCACAGGGTTACTCCGGGTAGTCCAAAAATAATTTTGGGAAACTGGCAGATTACTAGATCACTGCTACCTTTTGAAATTAGAGACTGAGATTCACCTGTACATATATTTTACCTGCTCTTACCTCTCAATAACTCTTATTCCTTTTTCTTTGCTAATAAACCTTTAGTTAGTTTACTATAGAATTGGCTACCAGTGTGGTCTTCGGTGTGAGATTTAGGATGCAGGTTGACCTGGGTGAGTGATTGGCCTCTTAGGACTGGAAGTAACCTGAATATTGTTGTGATTTTTGGTGTAAGTGACCATTTACCACATAGCCCATCTTTTGCCTGGACTGCAAGATAGCACCTCATGTACTGCAGTTTATCTGTGACTCTGTTATAAGACTATTGTAAAACTTTAGGAGTTCATATTTGGCACTAGGTTGGTAAAATCTAATTATAGAACATACCATCAGTTGAGGTGTCTGCCCTGAGGCTGACACTCACAATTGAGAGCCACTCCAGACAGTGCGACAATCAAATTATACATTGGCCACATAATGATTATCATCACTTTGGGCCAGATTGGGAACCCTTCTTCCAACAGGTGAATAGCTACAAGTAATCCCACTCAAGACATTAATGGAACTTCCTATAATGCTCTGTAGCAGTTTGCTTGTGCTCCTCTTCAAAGCAGTTGTGACAATGGGGCACCAAAGCTATCTCCTCAGTTAAAACTTCATGACATCCTGAACATTCCAAAAAGACAAGTCTGTATAATGAAACTTTATCACAAGTACAAGGCATGATCCATTTGTTGTTTATCCAGGGTACTTAAGCACTGCCTATTTTATCTTCTTTTCTGATACAGACATTACAATACTAATGACTGAAAACAAGTAAGTTACAATTATTTTGTTGACTGCAAAAAGTATTATTCATTTGAAGACAGACTTACTATGCAATCATAAATAGTGGAATTAAAAACAAGTTTGTATTGCTTTAGGGTAACAGCATGAACACCAGGTTAATCTTCAAATTAATCAAAACTGCAGTAATTCTCTGAAGGGTGGGTTCTAATGATGTGTCTCCTTTAATAAAACCTGAGGACACACACTGGGGTCTAATCCTGCAAGGTGCTGAGCATCCCCAAAAAGGTGCTGAGTACCCCCATCTCCTACTGAAGTTAATTTGCATTGAGGAGGCTGAGCATTTCTTAGAATTGGGCTCTTGCTGATGCATACATGTCTCCAGGGCACTGGAGGTACAAGACTTAAGCCACCTAAGGTGTTCATTAATCAGCACTATTGGCTAGACTGGCATGTCTTCCTGTGCTATAAAACTCTTATGTGGACAAATTTAAAATACCAGAATAGCAAATATAATCTTGTGCCCTGTAACTTAGCTCCAGATTAATTTCTGTAAGTAAATATGGTATTTAAACAATGAATATGAATATTTAATGTATGGCATATTTGTCAATTTTCCTTCCTCTGATCATACGCCAGTCAGCATCCTCTGTTCACATGCCTCAACTAAATCATCCACTGCCAAATCAGAGAGTTAGTGCCGTTTAGAATTGATGTATACAATCAGGCACATTAAGCAGCCTCCACTTGAATTTCTCAATACAAAGTGAAGCTGACATACCGATGGGGTCACCAGGGAAGGGGAAGGGTTGTAACCAGTAAAGCAAAAATCAGCAAACATTTAAAATTATACTGAAAATGGAATTGGCTCAACCATTCAAGGTGTAGGGATACTGTACAATTGATAAGCCTTAAATACATGTATATTTCTCAATTATGCAATTCTCCTATTAGTAAGAGAATATGACCACTGTATGGTTTTTTTCCTATTATGCAAACTTCTCCATTCTGACTGACTACTATGAATTACTCTGATTTGGTTGGGCACTGCTCTCAAATCCATTTGCACACAACACCTGGTTTACCTCTTCTTTCCTCATCTACCATTGACACTCAGTGCACCTCTGGCCCCAGATATTAAATACAACTTAACTTTAAAAATGTATGAGCGTGCATGTGAGCAGAGGTCTGTTAAGTTAATCATCCCGCAAGGGAAAGGAAGAGGAGTGACAGGTATTGAGAAGACTGCAGAGCATGGCCAGGAAGAAGTTGAGGCAGACATTTATTTATCATTGGAATATGGAACGGGAGGGAGTTCTGAAAGCATCAGCCAGTTCAGATCAGTGACACGGTCCCACACGACATTCTCACAAGCAAGCTGGAAAAAATGCAGGCTTGGTAGAACGATCATTAAATAGATACACAATTGGTCAAAGAGTAACTATTAAGGAATGATATCAGATTGGAAGGAGGTGTCAAGAGGGGTTCCATGGGGATCTGTTCTGGATGTAGGAATAGAGCGCATACTGATCAAATCTGCAGAAGACACAAAGCTGGGGTGGAGGGTAGGGTTGCAAAACACTTAGGACGACAGAGTTAAGTTCAAAAGGGATCTTGATCAACTGAAGAACTGGCTATAGACAACAAAATGAAATTTCAACAAATGTAAAGTGTCACACTTAGGAAAGAAAAACCAAATGCACAAATACAAAAATGGGGGACAACTGGGTTGGCAGCAGCATTGCTGAGAAAGATGTGGGAGTTGTGGTGAATTACAACCTCAACATGAGTCAGTGAGATGCTGTTGCACAAAATAAATAAAAAATTTAAAAAAAAAAGCCACACAAATGCAATTTCAGGTTGCATTAACAGAGGTATAGCATGCAAGCCACAGGAGGTATCACCTATTAATGCAACCTGAAATTGCATTTGCGTGGCTTTTTTTTTTTCCCCCCAATTTTTAATTTTTTTTTGTGCAACAGCATCTCACTGACTGGTACCACTCTACTCGGCTTTGGTCAGCCCTCAGCTGATCTCCAATTTTGGTTACCGCTGTGCAGAAAGGATGTAGAGAAACCTGGAAAGGATCCAGAGGTGAGTGACAAAGATGATCAAAAGGATGGAAAGCAAGCCATTCGAGCAAAGACTGAAGGAACTGGTTAGGTTTAGTTTGAAAAAGAGGCGATTAAGGGAGAAGGTGATAGCAGTCTTTAATACTTAAAAGGCTGCCATAAAAAATATGGAGAAAAATTGTTCTCTCGTGCCATAGAGGACAGGACAGGACAAGAGGCAATGGGTTCAAACTACAGCATAGCAGATTTAGATTAAATCTCAGGGAAAACTGTAAGAATAGTAGGACAATGGAACAAACTGCCTAGGGAAGTCATGGAAGCTCCTTCACTGGAGGTTTTCAAAAAGAGACTGAATAGTCATCTGACTTGGATGATTTATACACAACAAACGTGCATCTTGGCAGGGGGGTAGACTAGATGACCCTTGCAGTCCCTTCTAGCCCTATGATTTAAAATAGTCAACGAGATCACTGGACAGAGAAGATGTTGATCACATTACAACAACATAAGGATGCTCCCATGTTTACAATGGTAATAACAATGCTCTAGGCTAATAGACACTTTTGCTTCTTGCCTTAGAGTAAATTTTTTCCATGAAAACCATTTTTAACCACTTAGGTTCCAATTCAGGAAAATAGCACATACTTAACTTTAAGTATGTGCCTACTTAACGGGAACTAAGCATGTGCTTGAAGTTAAGCATGTGTGCAAGAGCTTTCCTGAACATGAACACGTTCCTGAATTGGGGCTTTCAGCAAGAATCACCAACAAGTTTCCTAATCAACATTAAATAGATATTTAAAAATTTAATGTGAATATTCTAAAATGCACAAAGTACCACAGAAACTCACTAACATGGCACCAAAAGAGTGAGTCAATTTTAATATTCATTTTTAAATTTATTTTAAGACACCTGTTTCATAATGACAGTAAAAGACTTTGGACTCTGTCTTAGTGAAATACCACGTATGTTGTACCTCATTGCACAAATCAGCACTACTGGACAGCCCAGTGTGTTTATTGATGTACGTGCGTCTAGTAACTTCTACTTTGCAGGCTAGTTCATATATGGGTCTAATTAGTGTATATAACCTTACTGGGTCACAGACAACTTTGCAATAAAAAGTTAAAACTTAGCACTGTTACCTTTAAAGATACCTTAATAGGCACAAATCATACTTGGACTATGACCCAGGATAATCACCTTGAATTGGCTAACAGCACAATCCACTATACTGATTAAGCAACACATTGGCCGAAACCTAAATAATAAATTTCACAAACCTTCATGTCAGGTATGTAAAAGAATCACTAAGTGACTGACATTAGATGCTAAAATTCAGCACTAACAGTATTATTTTTATGACTCTACTCACATGAAGTCTAAAAGAACAGAATATATAGTTACACAGAGAGGATAATAGAAATAAAAGCCCTTTGACTATCAAAAAAAGACAAGAAAGGAGAGGTCATGCCCATCTAGAAGCCAGGTAATACCTATTCCATCTTACAGAAAAATGGCCTTCACTAGTTCACCCTCCTCCATTCAACATAGTGAAAATAATACAACTCTTCTTAAAAACTGGCTATTAGCCATGTTATGTACTGCATCTGAAATCATTTCTGATTGTAAGAACAAAGGTGGCAAAAAGACGACTTTTGGGGAGCATGGTTGGATAGCAGTAAAGAATGAATAATAATAAGCAGTAATGAATAGTAGCAGATTGGTATTCTTGTAATAAAAAAAGAGAATCACTGGATATTAAGAGATTTGTTGATAGCACACGTTAGTTTTAGTCTAAGAAGCAAGGCTGCTAGGTCATGGTGGTGGGAGAAGAAAATAAGTATAATTGCTGGACAAGGGTCTATATACTTTCAAGGTCCTTGACTGCCACATGACAAAATAGATTGTAACTAGAAGGGAAAACATTGTGTAGAAACATCCCTTACTACAATGGTGGAAGCTTTCCATGCCACCATTGGATCTACTCATGCCATATTCTCATCAATGCAACTTTCCCCACTGCACAGGCCGACCAAAGAGACAGAGTTTCAGCAGCAGACTGAATACTGCCAAAGAAAACTTACAACTCTAGGCGGAAAATCAGACAGGCACCCTATACCAATAGCAATATCGTCCCTCAGTTTGTAAAATTATTTGATAAGTGGCAAGAAGAGACATGGAGCAAGGGATAAGAACAGGAGAAAGGTATATGGGGATAGGAACAGAGCAATGGCATTGAGGCAAGGAACAAGAGCCAGGAGGAAAGTGAAAAGAGGAGGGGATGACACATGGATTAGTTGAGAGGTTTTATATTTCCCCAACTCAAATATTATGTATTCAATTCTACTGTAGGTATGTTAGAGATTACAAGATATTTTAACAGCTTCCACCTCCCTACAAATATAGTCTCATCTCTACAAGATTCAGCTTTATGCAGTTGCTCCTCATCTATTAATCATCTTAGCCAGACCTTTGAACAACTTGGAGACAGTGCTATTTGCATTTGATAGAAGGGTGATGCAGAACTGAGTGTGATATCTTTGGTATTTTATGCTGAACTGTATAACAATTTTCTCTATTGGCTTTATATAGATTTTGAACAAGATAGAGGCCGATATGGATCCTTGCAGGCCTAGATAGGTAAGAGTTCTGGCAATGGAGGAGCAGGGAGCTGTGACAGACATCCGAGCATAGTCTGAAAGGAATGACTGAAGTAATCTTAGCGTGAACCCACTAACCACTATCACATTTCTGAGATGAGGCATCAGGATTCCATGGCTGACCATATCAGATGCTGAGGAAAAATTCAGTAACTACTCCTGGGGGGAATTCAGCACCAAAAAATTAAAAATTCTGCAAAATTCTGCATATTTTATTTGTCAAAACAACACAATATAATCACTTCAGTTTCAATTATTTAAAAAAATTTCAAAATACCTGTCATCAAGTATGTCAACAATACAGACAACAGCAAAAAAGATTCCCCCATGAGTAGAGAGTTAAAGAAACTCCTACAACAACCCAGGGAGGTGATGGAGGGAGCTGTGTGGTACCCTCCAAGCCCAGACACCTACACTCCCTTCCCCCGCGAGGCAAGCCACAGGGCACCCCCAGTCCCAGACACCAGCATTCTCCTCCCTGCCCCCCCAGAGCCCAGCCATGGGGCAGCCCCAGACACCAGCCCCCCAAAGCCTTTACTCCACGCAGCTTCTTTACGGTCCTGCCAGGGGTCATAATGTGGTGCAGTACTGCCCTTCCTCACCCTATGCCAGAGCTGGCTGGGTCTCCCAGGTCCTCGCCCATCCTCGGGAGAATAAGGATCAAAGAGCAGGCAGCCTCCAACCCCATCAGGTTGGGCACTCTGCTCACTGCGAGCTGGACTCTGCAGAGTCCAGCAGGCCCTAGTGGAGGCCAGAAAATCTGCAGGGAAATAGGTAATTCTGCAAAATTCTGCACACCACAGTGGCGCAAAACTCCCCCAGGAGTAACGAACATGAATATGGATGTATGGCTCGTGTCCATGGCCAAGAGAAAATCATCAATTAGTATCACCACCAGCACCAAACAGAAGCTCTTTAAACTTAGAATCAGCTGCAAAGGGAAACTGACAAAGATTAGGCTCACACAATCTTACAGACCGCTCCATGTATAAAGCATTAGCCTTTGCTTGTTGATGTTAACCTGGCTGTAGAGACGGGGAAGGGGGAAGAAGGAGAGGGAGAGGGAGAGGGAGAGAGAGAGAGAATGAACAAGAAGAGGAAATGGAAGTACAGAGCACACAGATAAATGAATGAGAAAAAAAGGGGAGAGAAAAAGAAAGATGTATGACAGATCAGAGCAATGAAGAAATGACAAGCAAAAAAGGGAGAAAAAGAAAAGCTGCAGAGCACAGAGTGACGACAGAAGGAGGAAGAAAAAATGAGACTGAGGGAAAAAAAGACCAAAAGGGGGGGGGGGGGGAAGAGAGAGAAATGACAAGGTAGACAAACAAAGAATATATGGACATGTCAAGATTCACTTAAAGGGAGACGAGAGGTTACTTATAGATGTGGGGAGGAAAGGATTAGTGGGAAAGGAGACTGCCTAGCTCATGAAGTCAGATATAACTGAGTAAAACTGTAAAAATGAATCAAACTTTAAAAAGGCATGAGAGGGGAAAGCTAACCATTCTATACAAACCCAAGAAGTGTACACAATGAGACAGCTGTATCCAATCTTCATGTTTTAAAGGTATTGTTGTAACAAAGACACATAGTCGCAATAGAAAAATGGTCAGAGATTTAAAGTGCCATTGTCCACAGACTACTGAAGGTATTATTAAAAAAAAACAAAAAACCCCCACACAGAACGATAGTATATTGCTAACATGTAATACTGCAAGAGCAAGAGAAAAAAGACAAATATTTTGTCTGCATAGCAGACAGTTGGGATAGACAATGGCAATAAAAGCACTGAACTCTTTCCTGGATGTTCCCATAGACCACCTGCACAGTCAGATAAATCAGGAAATTTTTGGGGCGTTTGTTTGGTTTTTTTAAAGCACTAGATTATATACTGTAAGGAACAATCCTGCATTCGCAAGGGGACAGATTACATGAACTAATGGGTCTTTTCTATGATTCAATGATTTTATTGTACACTCCTTCTGTACCAAATAAGCAGCCAAGTACCTAGCACCTGGATACAGCTGACAGGGCAGAAATAGGCCTTGTCTGAAACGAATATGGTTTCTGTGCAGGTAGGTGGAAGGTATTGGAATGTGGAAAAGCATTAAACAGGGCTATCCCTCATAATGAGTCTTCACAAGGCTGGCTCAGGGTATAAGGAGCTAGAGGTCATTTGAAACTCAGGCTTCTTGCATGACAATGCACTACATTGTCTGACAAATCAACTGGGCAAAATAATGGACTCATTCAGTCCTTTTGTGACATTTGAAAATGGCGTCCCTTTTCTATTATAAGGAAAGCAAGCCCCCTCCCCCAGTGCCAACTTTTACGCAGCTTCATTTTTGCTTCTTCTGTTAAAACATTCCAGTGGTAACGCATGCAGATGTACTGCAAATGGGGGTGTGGGAGGTGGAGTCACTGCAGACATATATCTGCATGAGTTAATGAGCTGCATCTGTGTTAACACAATAGTGACAGACTGCATTGCCATAATATCATAACAACTCTAATTAGCAAATATCATTTTAATGCCAAAATACCAATGGGACTAGAACAAACAAACAAACAAACAATGAACTACTGCTGTAACTGTAAGCCATCCTCTCAAGGCCAGTATACCAAAATGGAATACAAGATTAATGACAAGAGGTTAGAACAAATGCTAATGTAGTTTCATTGCAAAGGAAGTGATTTCTCTTGGATAAACTACATATAATATACAGAACCTAGTAACTGTGCAAGCACGATTCTGCACAACAGCTAACACAGGGCCTCAGATAACGGAAGGGTGAAAAGGAGGAAAGAAGTCAATCGGTTAGTAAAGTTTGGGTCAATAAAAGTTACAAACTATCCCTCAGTGAGCTTACTACTTTAATGAACTGACCAGACGCTCTCTCAGGGCCTAATCCAAATCCCATTGAATTCAGTGGGAATCTTCTCATAGAGTTCAATGGGTTTTGGATCAGGTGCTCACACCATTAGTGTAAGATAAAAGATCCAAATTAAAATGAGAGGCAAGTTCTCAGTAAGTCAGAAAAAAAAATCTATTTTCTTGGGAAATTCATGGAGGATGGGTCCATCAATGGCTATTAGCCAGGATGGGCAGGGATGGTGTCCCTAGCCTCTGTTTGCCAGAAGTTGGGAATGGGCAACAAGGAATGGATCACTTGATGATTACCTGTTCTGTTCATTCCCTCTGGGGCACCTGACATTGGCCACTATTGGAAGACAGGATACTGGGCTAGACGGATCTTTGGTCTGATCCAGTACGGCTGTTCTTATGGAAAAATTGGGGAAAATGTTGGAGCAACAGGGAGCAATGAATTTTATCCATAGGGTTCTGGGTTGCAATAGATTAAAGGAGTAGTTTTTTCACCTCTGGGAACATAGAGTAGTGATTAAAGTTAGTTTGGACTATGGAGACTAGGAAGAGAACACCAAACTCATTCCTGTTATAACCCTTTGAGTTACACAGGGATGAATTTGGCACTAGCTGTCTACATCACAAAGACACCTCACAATTAGACATAAGTGACAGCCTCTGCTAAAGAGAAGCCCCAAACTGGAATACTAGGAGAGCTGTAAGTCAGGAGTGAGGTTCACTGGCAGAACTGAGTAGGGAAGTTTGTACAGTACCTATTTGCACTATGCTTAGCTCCAGGGCCGTCCCTAGCTATTTTGGTGCCCTACGCAGCCCCCACACGGGGGTGGGCTGTGCCCAGGCCTCCGTGGGCGATGGGGAGGGGCCTGGCCACTTCCTGCAGGAAGTGGAGTGACCCAGCCCCAGCCTGCTCTGCTCCCCTGGCTCCCAGGCTTGGGGGGAAACCAGCACTCGCCGGTGGCACGGCTGGGAACCAGGGGAGCAGAGCAGGCTGGGGCCGGGTGGCTGACTTACCGGTGAGTGCAGGTCCGACCACTTCTGGAGTCTGCAGGGGAGTGGGGGCAGGGCTGGGCGGAGCAGTGGCAGGAAGAGGCGGGACTAGGGCACAGCAGGGGCAGGGGTCCTGGGGAAGAGCCGGAGCAGGGGCTGGAGCAGCACACAGGTGCCCCACACAGCTACGTACTTTGCGTATGGGTAAGGACGGCCCTGCTTAGCTCAAGCCAGACATTATGGACCCCACTTTTAGTGCTCATTAAAGTAAGTATTTTCTAATATCCCTAAGTGATTTAGGAGCACAAGTCCCACAGAAAGACAGTGGGACTTATCCCCCTAACTCAGGCACTTTTGAAAATCCAACCGTAAATCCACTCAACATCTTATATATATTTAATGTGAATATTCTCAGAAATATTTGTACTGAGTTCAATAGACTATCTAAAATCCAGCAAAAGCTTTAAAATCCAGACCCAAAACACACAAAGCATAAATAATTAACTATCTTACTAAAAAAGAAAAGGAGTACTTGTGGCACCTTAGAGCACTTGTGGCACCTATCAGATTTATTTGAGCATAAGCTTTCGTGAGCTACAGCTTACTGCAATGTTAAAGGTCAGTTGTAAAACAACAAATAAAAATAAATACATTTTCAACTGCAGCCTCTCTGTTTGCATCCCCTGAAACAGGTCCCTAAATGTTTGCACTCACAAAAAAATGTGCATGCCATTATCTGAATGTAAAAATGGGCATTTGTGCATACAAATCAGGTAGTTGGGACATCACTTGACTGGCATGCAGAAACGGATATTTGCACCAAAGATACACAGGATTTTTAAAAAAATTTTAAACAGGCATAAGATCAGAGACTGTGGCTGAAAATTTGGCCCTACACACAGTATACATTATTATTGTGCTGCAAATGCTAAATATCACAGGAAGAATGAGGCTGGAATGAAAGCCCTGACTCCAAATATATTTTACTTTGCTGGTTTAGGCACAGCCTTCATATGAGTTAAACAGTTTGTGTTTTTGATTATTTGTTTTAAATAATAAATATGAATAACCTTCTCTTCAGCATTCATTGCATCTAAAGACAAGAAAATTCTGTTTATAGTAAGAAGACTGAGAATTTCAAATACTTATTCCAGGCTTTTAACTACGGTATTCAGAAAAATATTCACAAAAATTCTTTGAAGTATGGTATACCCAGCCAGGGTTTTCCCTGTAATCCAAATACTACTTTTGTTCTACAGATCATGTATGTGAATTCTAATTTGCATATCTGTGCAAGCCCTAAAATTTAGTTTTAATACAATACAGGATTATAGGTGGAAGCAGGAGAAAGCACATTACTAGTCCAAAGTACCTTTACCTGTATGTTCTAAAACACATTCAAAGAAATAGCTGGACAGAGACCTTGATAGCGTGTGGGACAGAAGCACTGTTACTTCCAAAGAGTGATCTAGTAAAAGGGACTCCAGCACAGGAGACCAGAGATTACATTTTGCCTCCACTGAAGTCACTGCCAGTTTTGCTATTGACTTCAACGGAACAAGGATTTCACCCCAGGTTCTTAATGAAAAGAAGGATCATAATACTTGGCTTTTATTATAAGACAGAATATTTTGACAATCATTACTAACCTGTGACAGCCATTTCAGAAATCCAAAAAGTACCTCCCTCTTGTTGAGAGCTGGATGTCACTTTCCACATACAACAGGACACTAAAAATTAGTTATGACATGTACCATAAATGCAGAATACAGTGGAATTCAGACTACTTGACTCATGTATATATGCTGTTCAGAACAATTATGACATTCTAAATACATGTGGTGATTAGATCAAAATTTGTGAGGCATTCATATGCAGTATCACACTGTTGATGGCACCAGAGAACCCATTGTGACATTTGTTCAATATTGTAAATTATGCTGATTTCAACTGGATTTACTTTATTCACACTAGGTATAGACTGCCATAGATTATAATATTTTATGAAAATTATGCACAGCAGCTAGCTGCTTTTCAAACCTAAACAACTGCTATTTTGTTTTAAATGAGGGGTGGCGGACACTCAAAGGCCTACTTGACATGATGGATTACTATCCTGGAAAAATCTCTTTTAATGAACACATTTTTTCATACAAGTGATAAAAGCTTCTGAACCTAGCAGAAATTCTAGATGCTTTGCTCTTCCATAATTTAAAAACAAACTATTTAAATGAAAAGTAAGCACATTCCAGCTAATCGCTTCTATACTGTACTTCAGACCAATACAAATTAAAACAGACAATTAATAAAATCTTCATAATTTACAATGCAAATACGGAGAGTCTCGCTAGCACCAGTACTGACATTTTCTTCAAGAAAGTTTTTATTTCTGCAAGTAATCATGAAAAAACTACCTTGTTTCACTGAGGTTTGGTTTATGGACATGTAGCCAATGACCCAAGAACAAATTACATTTTAATACCGGTTAAAAATCTTCAGATTTACACATCAAAAGGTACTAAAAGCTGATCACCACCTGTGACTTTCAGATACTAGAGATGGGTGCAAACACAAAACCCAAAAGCTAGGTTCAGATCAGAATTTGCAGCTCAACCTAGTCGTTAATGGGCCAAACCTAAACGCTCCTTAGGTCTGAGAAAGTTCAGATTTGGATCCAAATTTTGAACACACAAGTTCAAGATGGTTTGCATTTAGGGTTTTGGTTTGGCCCGGCCCTTTATAAACGCTATGAAGTTTGGATCTGGGATTTTGAATCCTTCTTTTTTAAAAAACAAATATCAAATATTAAGGGTAAATTAAAAAGAGATTGAGTAGGTTTGCATGAGTATTACCAATTTTGTGAATAAACAGAAGACTTCACTCTCCAGGCCTGTCAACCTGGCACTTTTCACTAACTCTACATTTATTTGAAAAATAAGAAATAGAAGAATGAACATTAACTTGACACCTTTTGCTAAAATATATAGCAGACTTTCACTAACCGGCCTTTTAAGTTTTGTCCCTCCTTTCCAAATATCAGACTCATCAGGAAATAAAAAATCCTCAGCATGTCCTTCTGCACATTTCACTGGAATTGAAGTTGCCATGCCTGTGGTGTTCACTTGGGGCCTGATCCAAAGCCTCCTGAAATCAGTGGGAAGACTTCCAATGAGCTTTGGATCAGGCCTGTGACAGTAAGGATTTCAATACAGAGTTTGAATTCAGTGCAAATCTAAACTTTTGTCTGGAGCAATGGGGCACTAGACAAAAAAAAAAAAAAACAACTTTCAGATACAAGTCTCAGGGTTTGTGGAATAGCTCCATGATAGGCTCTGGTTTCATATTCAACACCTGTTTTATTTCAAAGCACCTCTCTTACATACCAAAATGATATCCTTTTGCAGTTTCTAACACATTTTGACTCATAGTTGTTAAGATCAGAGGGAACTATTATCTTGAATTACAGAGGAGAATGCAGGCACAGTAGACACACATTTTAGTGATTCAATGGAAGAGCACATCAATATGCATAGGCAGCACATGCTTGTTATGTCAATAATTTAGAGGGAGAGAAGATAAAAGTTTCGGGTCGGGGGAAAGAGTTGAGAGATAATAGTGTAAAACAGTTGGGAAAAGAGGAAGTGATGTGGGATTGGGAGAAGGGGAAATAAGGGACAGTGGAATGGAGAACAGAGATGAAGAAATGATGGGGCATGTAAGGCAGGAGAGAAGCAGCAAGTAAGAAAAACTGATGATAGCAGAGGAACTGAGACAGAAAACAATGGGGTAAAAAGAAGCCAAAACATTCTGAAGAGAATGTGTTAAAAAACCAAAGCTTGCTCTTAGAAGCATTTTCTTGTTAGTGAGGGACAGGAACCACTACATTATACAGCAGGAAATGGTAACAGCTATAAGGAAAGCCAGAATTCACTTGCCCTTCAAAACCATCTTTGTTTCCACATTTTTCCATGGGGGAACCTTTTCATTTTCCCACTATGGGAGTTTAGTGTTTGCAGCACACACAGCAGATATGGCTGGCCTGAAAGCCCAATTCAACTTGCCCTGCACCTTGTGTCATCATTGACACCAAAGTAAAGTGAGTGTAAAATGCTAACAAATCAAATTGGTAGCAGTTATGATTTTATACCCTTCTTACACTCAAGCCTTGGTGTTAATGATTACACCAGATGCAGGGTATGGATAAATCAGTCCTTGGGTTTCCACTAGTTCCTCAGATATCAACTTGGCAGGTATCTAGGAGATAGCAAAACATCCCTACAATTATGTTTAATTAATAATTATTTTTCTTCTGTTTTAATAGGCCTGGCCCTAAAATACCTCTGTTTCAATTGTGCAGAGGACAGGGTTTTCCTAAGATAAGAGAGTGAACTGTTTTTCAGCATCACAAAACTAAAATGTTCATTGATTTTTGAGAAAATGTGAAAGAACGGAGTTTTGAATTTAATTTGAAAAATAAATTAGCTTCAAGGCCTCAATGGTCTGACTGATCATAGTTTACAAGAATGTTTTTTAAAAGTTTCATTTCATTTAAGCCTATGGGATGGCAGAATCACACGGCTGAGTGTTCCTGATTAAGAAAGTAGCATTTCTAAGGGAAACCAAAGCAGTCCTTGAAAAGGAGTTTCTGAATAAGCTGCAAAGGTGCCAGGTAATATTAAAGAAGGTGTCCCAAGGTTAACTGATATAGTATTAGTATTTTTCTGAAAGCAGAGGGCACAAACAGTAATAAATAATCTTTTTTTTTTTTTTTTTTTACTACCACTGTTTCCAAATAAACCACTATTTGCCTGGGAAAACAGCTTAGTGCATTCTTTAAAAACAGGCAAGCCACTAATTGATTTAACATGTTGGCAGTTTTAAAGAAACTTATTAGACAGGAACAAATGGTGTATCCTATTTTGTGTTGCAATACCCTGAGCTTGACTTTAAGAGTGCTTATATTTCTATATGTCAAGCTCTTATTATGTTGCCTGCTAAATAATCTTCAATACTTAAATAGGGAGTACAACCAAAACAGAAACTAAACCATATGCAGTTTATTGAGAAGTTTTAAGACTATTAGGAGCTCCTAATTTTAAAGGCACAAAAAGTCCTAAGCAATATCAAGATTAAAAAACATAAAAACCTTCTTCTGATCCAATCCACCCTCTCAAAAGCATATCATTTTGCTCCAACAAACAGTTAATCTCTTCATAGAGGACTGAGTGCAAGATGTTCAAAATGTTCTGTCCAATAGCTGCACTATTATAATGTTAGTAATGAAGGAATTCTTTTACCTCTCATCCATCCTGGCTAGGTGATTGCAAAACAAAAATTTAATTAAAATATCCATGCTTTGTAACCTAATTATGTTCCAATTTACCCGCAACACCACTAAGATTCAACTGGCATGAAAGAGCTGGGTATGATTAGTTACTGGCTGCAAACCAGAGATTCCACTAATAAGTGGCATGTTAGTCAGGCTCTTGGCATAAGAGACTAGTGGCCCCTGACAGAAGACTTTGTCCCTAAAAATAAATCTGATTAGCTGATCTTTAAAACAACAATTTCAAAACAAACATTTTTATAAAAACAATGTTTTCATTATATAGCAATCCAGTGTTTGTTCTGGCTTTGCTGTTATTTCTGATGGCTATGTTTACCTTCCCTCTCTGATAGCACAAGTTGATTAATTCTTTGAACACCCATCTCCAGGCATCGAAGGCACACATGGGAAGGATGAGAAACCATAATTTGAGACAACTGTCTGCACCTGTATTTCATAAAATCAGATACTCCACAACGTTTGGTCCCACAGATGAAAATAACTGCAAAAATGGATGGTAGACACTGCATTCCCTACTTTGCAGAACCTCTTAATAATTAAGAAATAAATGTTATCCTTCACATCGTGAAGAGCTCAGTCTCACCCACAGCCCCTGCCTGACATGGGCCACCGGATCTTAATAATCCAACAAAATGCTTACAGCTGCCTAACTGCCTTATAAAGGGACCACAGGTCCCATAAAATCCACAAAAGTGGCCAAAACTTCACAGCTTTCGAACTTTTCCACCAGATTGAATGTTATTGTTTATAGGTCTTGGCAACCCGTCAATTTCTCTCCATGGCAGCAGTCAGAAGAGTATTTACGACCTGTACAGGTGCCCAGAAAAACACTTATCTTCTATGCACAAATGAAACGTGAACCAAAAAGGAGAAGGGGTCAGAGGGACCCAGTTGCAGCTAAGTCCTGGCCAGGATAACGGATACACAAACTGACCAAGAGGGTCCGCCCAGCCCACCCCAGCTCTCAGCTCAGCCCAGATATTTGGGGAGAGAATGTCCCCCACCTCCCCATCTCCACAAAGCACCACACTCCTGCACTGGCGAGCGACGCCTGCTGTAACACCACACTAGGTATCAGCAGGCATGGTCCCTGTTAACGAGCGGGGTGGACGAAGGGGTCAAACTGGCCTTAAAAGCGTCGGGCTGGAGGGCCGCGTACCCCCAGGCAGGGATTTCTGCAGGCAGACCTTAGGGGCTCCGCCCCTCCCACGCACCTGCATGCGGCATGGTGATGGTCTCGTTGGCGTTGCTGGAGCCCACGTTGAAGATCACCACGGCAGAGGCGTTCTGGGCGGCGGCGTGCCGGATCTTATCCTTGTACGTGCAGTTGCCCCTGGGGATCAGCGCCACCCAGCTCTTGCCCGGGCCCGGGGCGGCGAAGCGGCTGTGGGGGTCGCAGGCCAGCCGGTCGTGGGCGGAGGCGGTCATCACCACCTGGCCCCGGGCATCCTGCTTGGGCGAGTGCTCCCCGTAGCGCCCGCACTCGCTCTTCTCGCTGCGCAGCTCCAGGCTGCCGGCCGCCGGCTCGGCGTAGGTGATGTTCACGAAGGCCGTGTACCACTCCTCTTTCTCGGCCACCGTGAAGTCCAGGCAGAGCAGATGCACGAAGCAGAAGGAGAGCAGCCATGTTGAGAGGGCCAGGCTGCGGCACGCCTGGATCAGAGACACTGCCATCCTTCCTCGGCCTCCCCCCTCGCCTCCGGCCCGGCTGCGTGTGCGAGCGAGTACCGGAGCCTGCTCGGGGGGAGGCGGCGGCTGCTCCCGCTCCCGCTGCTGGGATCCGGCCGCGCGAGGCAGGGGCGGGGGGGAAGCTGGCTGGGTAACCTCAGCTGCAGTGCATTTCACTGGGGGCTTTTCCCTGCCTCTGAGCGCCTCGCTCCGCAGCTCTCTCCCCCTCTTCTCCCTTTCCACCCCGCCCCCCTCGGGCTCCTGCCCGGCTCTGCGGTCGCTTCCCTCTCCCTTTGGGGGCAGGGGGTGGTTGCAACTGTACGGGAGCTTGTGGGAGCCCCTTCAAAAGGGAGCTCCGGCTGGCTGAGGAGGAGGCGTTCTCGCTATATGGAGCGGGGGGGGGGCTGCTTCTCGCCCTCCCCCGCTCCACCCCCTCGCCGGGTAGCTCTACAGGCGGCTCGCCAGAGGAGATGCTGGCTCTGGGGGGGAGCGGGGGGTAGGGGAGGCGCGTGCAGGAGGGGCTTTGGCGTGATGTCAAGAGCCCTTGCGGCTGGGCTTTAATGGCGCTCAGCCTTCGAGGGGCAGCAGCGCCACCTGCTGGGAGACAGGCGGGACAGCGGCAGAACCAGTCTGTGAGCCGGTGGAGGGGAAAATACCAGACTCTAGGGCAGTAGCTTTCAACCCGTGGTCTGCGGACCCCTGCGGGGAGGGGGCAAAGGACTATGTCTAAGCCAGGGTCTGTGAAAGGTTGTCACCCTGGAGCAGTGGTTTTCAACCTGATGCCTGTGGAGCAGGGGTGCTGCACACAGACTGTCTAAGATTTCCCAGGGGTCTGCACCTCCATTTGAAATTTTTAGGGGTCCACCAATGGCAAAGGTTGAAAACCACTCTAGCAGAAAGTCTGGGAGAAAATTTAAGTTTAGGATTAGAGACTTTAAAAATCACTTTTTGGACCCTGTTATTTTAATTAATTTACTTGTTTTCCTGCCTGCAATCAATGAGAATTTTTCTTGATTGGCAAATTATCCATAACTACCCACAATGGGGTCACTGTCCTCTTCCTCTGAAGCATCTGCTACTAGCCCCTGTCAGAGACAGCGCACTGGATTGGATGGCGCACTGCTCTGACCTGTTATAACAGTTCCGATGTTCCTAAGAAAAGAAAGCAATAAAGGACAGTTCGCCACTGAATTTCTGTTTTATTATATGGATCGCTAACAATAAACAAGTGTGTGCTATGCTGTTACATGAGCGAAGCATTTATGTATGTATATGCATGTATATTTATAGTGAGGTGTGTGTATGCATACATTTGGAAACAAACATTCAAAACAGAACAGACTTGCACAATAAACAGATTTAAACACAAAAACAAGTAGGTCAACTATTGACACAAATATAAAGAATGTTTAGTGTGAAACTTAAAAAAAAAAAAAAACCCAGAACTTCTGAGGCAACAGCAATTAAAATTGGTGAGTCAAGCACAAAGAGCGGGGCAAAGAAGGAATGGGTAAAATCCTGGACCTGCTGTAGTCAATGTTTTGGAACTCTGATTCTTTATTATGTATAATAATTGGAATTAAAATACTCACAGGGAGTAAGTATGTAGTCAATATTCTGATCTCTTTCACACCAGTATGAAAAGAGTGTTAAACCACAACTGAGTCATTCTGTATCTACTCCAATGCAAATGAGATCAGAATCTGTTGCATATAAGGAGAAAAAGTTACATTTTGCAATGGCCATTTATTCTTTATTGTAAACAGATAGCTGACATGATGAACATATATGGTCTGTTTTAATCTTCTTGTGGCTAAACTCTGCTGTTGCCCTTTGACTTACATGGGATTTGTGCATGTAAACTGATGGCAGTATTTGACTTTTCAGTTATGTTGCTACATGGTTACGTTGAATGTGGGCAGAGTATATACCCGACCAGTAACATATCTGTGGTGCTTCAGAAGGACTGCTTTACCAAAATGGGGAAGAGTATGATCAAAATTGGTTGAGAGGGGGAAAAAAAATCACAAAAGGGTGAATAAAAATTGGGAGTTGTTTAAGAAGAATCATAGAACTGGAAGGGACCTTGAGAGGTCATCTAGTCCAGTCCCCTGCACTCAGGGCAGGGATAAGTATTATCTAGACCAGAGGTGGGCAAACTATGGCCCGGGGGCCACATCTGGCCCTCCAGACATTTTAATCCGGCCCTCGAGCTCCTGTCAGGAAGCAGGGTCAAAGTCTTGCCCCACTCCGCATGGCTCCCGAAGCAGCGGCACGTCTCCACTCTGGCTCCTATGCATGGGGCAGCCAGGGGGCTCCGCATGCTTCCCCCATCCCAAGCACCACCCCTGCAGCTCCCATTGGCCGGGAACCGCAGCCTGTGCACAGGGTAGCGTGTCTCCGCATAGGAGCCAGAGCAGGGACATGCCACTATTTCTGGAAGCTGCTTGAGGTAAGCGCTGCCCGGAGCCTGCTCCCCTGACCCTCTCCTGTGCCCCAGCCCCAATCCCCCTCCTGCCCTCTGAACCCCTTGGTCCCAGCCCGGAGCACCCTCCTGCAACCCCAACTCCTCATCACCAGCCCCACCCCAGAGCTCACATCCCCAGCTGGAGCCCTCATGCCCTCCTGCACCCCAACCCCCAATTTCCTGAGCATGCATGGCCCACCATACAATTTCCATACCCAGATGTGGCCCTCAGGCCAAAAAGTTTGCTCACCCCGATCTAGACCATCCCTGACAGGTGTTTGTCCAACCTGCTCTTAAAAATCCCCAATAATGGAGATTCCACAAGCTCCCTAGGCAATTTATTCCAGTGCTTAACCACTCTGACAGTTAGGAAGGTTTTCCTAATGTCCAACCTAAATCACCCTTTATTAGAGTTTATTAGGTGACCAAAAATCCACAATCAAGTAACAGAACAATTCTGGGTAGAAGCCCATCCTTGTTCAGTATGGAAGTGAAGGCAGTAACTGGGGGACGGATATAACATAGAAAAAGAGGCAGTACATACCAACCACTATATTAGAAGTTATGAAGTACAGAAAATTGATTCAGGGAAGCTAAATACATCAGTGGAAAAATCCAGACCTGGTAGGGCTAAGCACAATAAGACTGAGATTTTAAAAGTATATTTGTAAGCATTTCTTTTGTTCCTATGGTATAGGCCCCCTTACTAGATCTAGATGGTAAGAATGTTGATAATGATGCAGAAAAGGCAAAAGTGTTCAAATACATATTTATGTTCTGTATTTGGAAAGAATCAGGACAATGAACTTGTATCACATTGGGTAATGAGGTACTTTCCTGCTCATTAATAATTAAAGATGATGATAAACATTTTTAAACTAAAAGGTCCAGACACCTTAACACCCAAAAATCCTAAAAGACTTGGCTGAGGAGATCTCTAATCTCTGATTTTAATTTTTTAATAAATCTTGGTTTACCAGGGAAATTTCAGAAGACTGAGAGTATGCTAGAGTTATGCCAATATTCAGGAAAGGGTAAGTGGGATGACCCACATAATTATAGGCTGGCTAGTCCTAGGAAAAATCATGGAAAAGAATAAGAGGATGGGAATATACTTAGTGCCAATCAACATGATTTTATAGAAAATAGGTCTTGTCAGACAAAATTTAATTTTTTGGTGAGATTACAATTTTGCTTGATAAAGACAACTGCATAGCTGTAATTTCCTTAAATTTCTATAAGGCAGTTGCCTTTGTACCACATGACAGTCTTATTACAAATTTCTCATTATACAATAAATGAAGCAGACAGATTAATAACTGACTAAGATTAATAAACACTTTATACAGCAGTGGTGTTCAGTTATATTTTCTGAGGGGCCAGGTAAAGCAATGTTCAGATATTGGAGAGGCAAAGAGCTGTTCAGGTGTTTGCTCCCTAGAGACAGCACATAAATTCTTCACCCATCAGACAGGGATTGGCAACTAATGGCATGCATGCCAGAGATTGTACATTGGCTGGTTTTTGAATAGCACGCAGACTGAGAGTCCCATCAGGGCAGGTTTTGAGCTGCACTTCAGTATATTTTCCCCTCTGATTACCATCATGCCAAGTTAAAGTCTGTTTATCTGAATTTCAGATAACCCAAAATCCTGATTATTCAGATGAGCAGTATGTCCCCCATGCTCATTTTCTGTCCCAAGGGAAGAGAGAGGGAGGGGAGTAGGTGCAGAAGACAGGAGCCTCCTTAGTACTGCTTGAGTGTGGGGAGCTGGGAGGAAGAGAGGACGGTGGGGGATTTGGAGGAGATCCAGGGGACTACTCCACCCAGATCCTGTCCCATTCTTGCCGCCCCTGACTCCTGCTCCCAGCTGGAGAGTCTCTTGTAAGGACAGCCCTGTTACCTGGCTCCATCTCCAACCATGGACAGCTCAAGCTGTCGGCTCAAGCTCCGCCCTCAGCTCTTGGTAGCTCAGACCAGGGATGGTCCCACTACTCAGCTCTGGCTGGCCCATGGCTCCCAGCAGCTCCAGCTCCTGCACTCCCCTTGTAGTCCTGTCTGCAGTGGTTCCACCCTGACACACATGTGAGCATTCCTACCCCACCCAGGCCAGCAACTGCCAGCTCAGAGGATGCTCTGCAGCCAGGGAAGGAAAGAGGTCACCTGGCAGAAGAGCTCAGTGACTGGAGCCACTTGCTGGGCCTTTTGTTATGCCTACCAGGCATCAGCTGTTCTCCTTCCTGCTGGGGGCCCTGAGCCCTTCCTGCTGGGGGCCCTGCTATCTGGCTCTAGCTTGCCCCAGGTCCCGGCAGCCAGTGGGGATGCTGCAGTCAGGACCATCAGGGGAGTGGGGGGGTCAGAGCCACTGAGAGCCCAGAAAGGAGCTGGAGTGAGGTAGGGTGATTGCCCTTATGGCAGAGCTCCCAGCTAAAACCCAGTGGGCCAAATGGAAGGCCCTACCAGGCTGGATCTGGCTAATTGAAGAATAATGTTATACAGCATTGGTGAAAATGATACTGGAATACTGTGTCCATTTCTACTGTTCACATTTTTAAAAGGATGTTGAAAAATGTGGAAGGGTGCAGAGAACAGCCATACAAAAAATTCCAAGATGAAAGAAAAAACCCTACAGTGAAAGACTTCAGGAGCTCAATCAGGAATTTTTAAATCAGAAATAAGTTTGAGACGTGAGTTGATTATAGGGTATACTTGAAATAACTTCACAGAAGAAAAAAAAAAGCCAAACTGGTACTAAAAGGCTCTTTAATCTAGCAGAGAAAGGAATAACAAGAACCATTGGTTGGAAGCTAGAACCAGATGCCTCAAGTTAGGAAAAAGGCGCTTTTTTTTTTTAAACATTCAGGGTTATTAACCATTGGAACAAACTATCGAACGAAGTGGTGGATTCTCCATCTTTTGGAGTCTTTTAAATCAAGTGTATATGCTTTTCTGGAAGACTTGCTTTAGTCAAACAAGACTCAATACAGAAGTAACTGGGTCAAGTTCTTTGGTCTATATTATATAGCAGGTCAGACTAGATTAAATAGCCCGTTCTTGCCTCAAAAATCTGTCAATATAGGAGTAAAGACAGCAAGACTTGTTTATTCCCAGTACCTTACTTTAAAATAAACAATTATTAATTTGACCTACTGTAGTTCAATGTTGAATAATAGAGAAGTGAAAATGTACAGCAATTCTACTTAACATTTTATTTTTTGTGTTGCCAAGATCATTCTGAACTCTCCTTCTGTCTAGCTCCTTAAAATTCCATTCTTGCTCTGGGATAGGAATATAATACCATTAACTAGACATCAAGCCAGCCTTACCATTCCTCCCAAGCTTGCAAATTATTTTGCCACTAACCTTACCCTACCCTATGCTCTCTCCTCCAAAAAAAAAGACTGACCTGTGTTCCACTCACCTCCTCGCAGAAATGTAAAGTAAGTGACTCTTGTCCTGCATGATCAAATACCACTTTGCATTAATGTGAATGAACAGCACAGGCTCAGGGCTTATCTATGCAGGGAGAAAGCCTACAGTAGTTAGTGCAAAGTACTAGCCTAGCTACTCCACACCAACTCAGTATATGGATACTAAAAGGGCTTTTATGCAGAGTAGCTTAATATACTTTGGAAGTGCAGTAAGCTACTGCGTACAAAGGCACTTTTAGTAAACAGTAAGAGTGTTCACCTAGCTAAGCCAGCCAAGGGTACTCTTAATGTTCAGTAAGAGAGTATCCATACTGGGAGTTAGGGTGTAGTAAGCAGTGTGCTTTAAATTCACACAGTCACTTATTGAACACTAACTTCCCTGTGTAGATAAGCCCTCCATTTTTATAATGGGGTCCTGAAAACCAGGAATGTCCCTGTTCGCATGGTCTGTACCAGTCATTTTTACAGTGTCTGGTACTTTTCTTTTTTATACTCCGGTAGACTTATGGACACCTTAAGGAGCCATTGGCCAGCTGAATTGCTGAAATTGCAGCAGAGCTTTTCATTTAGCTGTTCTCAATTCAGCCCTTGAGCGGACACGGTTAATTTGGAACCCTGCAATGTGAATTGTTAGTTCAAATTATTCCTTCTAACATGTATTACTTTGCATTTGTCATCCATGAATTTCATTTTCCACTGTGCTGCCAATCCACCTACCTTGTCCAGTTCCTCTGAAATTCTTCACAGTCTTCTCTAGTCTTGCTTAAATAATTTTGTTTCATCTGCAAATTTTGTCACATCACTTATCACTTTTTTATCTGTACATTGGTATCAATATGTACCATTACTGGGGCTCCTCCCTAACACTATCCAGAATTATTATCTACATAAAGAATTATTCGTAGTACTTCATATTAAGTGTGTGTTTGGACATCTAGAGATCCTCCCACACTGGACTTCTGCTGCAATAGAAGTGGAGCGCTGCTGATTGTGCTGGGTTCTTTGCATAGGTACCAACATTTAGAAAAGTTTTGCAAGAAAAGACAATTGTCTGAATAAGGTGTGGTTCTGGGGACCAGTAGGTCCCCAGCCATTGTAAGGTGCTCTGCGTATTCTGCTGAGTTATAGGACTAAGGGTTTGTCTCCACTACCGGTGGGATTGACGCTGCGGTGATCAATCCACCGGGAGTTGATTTAGCGGGTCTAGTGAAGACCCACTAAATTGACCACCGATCGCTCTCCCGTCCACTCCGGTACCCCACTAGAACAAGAAGAGTAAGGGTATGTCTACACTACCCGCCGGATCGGTGGGCAGCGATCCATCCAGCGGGGATCAATTTATTGTGTCTAGTCTAGATGCGATAAATCGACCCCCAAGCGCTCTCCCGTCGAGTCCTGTACTCCACCGCCACGAGAGGCGCAGGCAGAGTCTATGGGGAAGTGGCAGCAGTCGACTCACCGTAGTGAAGACACCGCGGTGAGTAAGTCTAAGTACATTGACTTCAGCTACGTTATTCATGTAGCTGAAGTTGCATAATTTAGCTCTATCCCCCCACTTAGTGTAGACCAGGGCTAAGAGGAGTTGACGGGAGAGTTTCTCCTGCCGACCCGGCGCGGTGTGGACCCCGTGGTAAGTAAATCTAAGCTACATCGACTTGAGTTACGCTACTAATGTAACTCAAATTGTGTAGCTTAGATCAACTTTTGCCCATAGTGTAGACCTGCCCTAAGATAGCACTTTACTAACAATAACTATTCAATTGTCACAGCTTCTCTGTGGCTCATATTTGTGAAATGAGAATAGTCATACTTATCGACAGTACCGCATAGAGAAGCTAAGGCCAGCATATCCAAATTTGGGTGTATAAAATAAGGCACTTAAATCCATTTAAATGATTTTCAGGAGATGCTGAACACCTGCAGTTTCAAATTAAACCCACAAGAGCTGCAGTAGCTCAGCCCCACTGGATTTAGTTGCCTTAATTTAAGCATTCAACATTGATAGTTATAAACTATTTGATTTGAATTAGTCTTGACAAGAATCGTCATAAGGGGCTACAAACTTTCTTTTAAAAAAAGAAAGAAAAGGAAGTGTAGACTCTCCTTTAGATTTCCAAGTCCCCTGAATCGTGGTGTGATGTTGGCAGATCAGATGCCAGTGGTGCTGGAACAGTTTTTGGAGTGGGGGTGCTGAGCTGCACCCCTCTTACCCCGTCCATGTCCCTCACCACCCCCAGAGCTAGGGCCAGGAGCAGGGTTGTGGCTCCGGGAGGGGAAGAGGGACATGGACCGGGGTAAGGCAGCGGAGGCTGGGGCCACAGCTAGAGATGGGTGCAGAGCTTCGGGCATGGGGCCAGCAGCCGTGACCCTGCATGCGAGGATGGCAGCCTGGAGCGGAGCCCACAGGGCTGATAGACCCTGGGCTGGCAGCGGAGCCCCCGGGTGTGGGGCAGATGGCGGAGCGGGACACAGGACCAAGTGGGACCTGGGGCCAGCAGCGGAGCCCCTGGGCAGCAGTGAGGCCAGTGGCCAGGACCACAGACAGCAGGGGCATGGGGCTGGTGGCCAGGGCGTGGGGCTGGCAGCCAGGACACTGGGCACAAAACATGGGGCTGCTGCAGCAACCCCCACATCTCTATTTCCCATGCCTGTGCCAAGTGCCAGCTCTTGCCAAAGCTTTAGGCCTCAGCTGAGAACTGACAAATTCATTGCTAGAAATCAGTCTGTTTCACCTGTGTGTTAGTATGGTTAAGATGGGTATTGAACCTGTATCAACATGTTTAAATTTTATGAAATGCTTGTAAATTGCTGCATGCATTAGTCTTACTTTTACTTTCTTTACCTTGTTATAAGGTAATATTTAAGTTTTTGCTTTGTAACCGTTAAAAATATTTGTGCTGAATCGCTGAACCCAGTCTGGAGGGATCGTCTCCTGCCCATCAAGAAGGCCTATCAAAACGAAATGGGAAGAAGCGATGTGCAAAAGTGCTCATCTCATCAGCTTGAATTCTAGAAGAAGGCAATAAAAATAGCTGACAAGAAAATTTTTCATCTTTTTTGCAGTTTAGACTCTCACAGGACCGGAGCTATGAAACAGAAGCAGAGATGCCAGGGTGAGCTTGGGTTAGCCTAAAAGACATTGAGAGCTGACAGATTGAGAGCTGAAGATTACTTCAACTGGCACAGTCAAGGAACTATGATGTTATTGGAATAACAGACACTTGCGGGGGATGAGGGGTAACTCACATGACTAGAGCTCTATCATGGATGGGTATAAACTGTTCAGGAAGGACAGGCAAGGGAGAAAAGGTGGAGGAGTTGCACTGTATGTAAGAGAGTGGTATGATTGCTCACAGCTCCAGTATGAAACTGGAGGAAAGCCTCTTGAGAGTCTTTGGTTAAAGTTTACAGGCAAGAGCAATAAGGGTGATGTCGTGGTGGGCATCTGCTATAGCTCTCCAGACCAGGAGGATGAGGTAGACTAGACTTTCTTCAGAAAACTAACAGAAGTTTCCAGATCACAGGCCCTGGTTCTCACGGGGGACTTCAATCACCCTGACATCTGCTGGAAGAGCAATACAGCAGTGCACAGACAACAAGTTTTTGGAGAATGTTGGGGACAACTTCCTGGTGCAAGTGCTGGAGGAACCAACTAGGGGCAGTGCTCCTCTTGACCTGCTGCTCACAAACAGGGAAGAATTGATAGGAGAAGTGGAAGTGGGTGGCAACCTGGGCAGCAGTGATCATGAGATGGTCGACTTCAGGATCCTGACAAGAAGAAGAAAAGGAGAGTGACAGAATTTGGACCCTGTACTTCAGAAAAGCAGACTTTGACTCCCTCAGGGAACTGATGGGCAGGATCCCTTGGGGGAGGCTAATATGAGGGGGAAAGGAGTCCAGGAAAGCTGGCTGTATTTTAAAGAAGCCTTATTGAAGGCACAGGAACAAACCATCCCAACGTGCAGAAAAAATAGCAAATATAGTAGGTGACCAGCTTGGCTTAACAGAGAAATCTTCAGTGAGCTTAAACTCAAAAAGGAAGCTTACAAGAAGTGGAAACTTGGACAGATGACTAGGGAGGAGTATAAAGATTTTGCTCAAGTATGCAGGGGTGTAATCAGGAAGGCCAAAGCACAATTGGAGTTGCAGCTAGCAAGGGATGTGAAGGGTAACAAGAAAGGTTTCTACAGGTATGTTAGCAACAAGAAGGTGGTCAGGGAAAGTGTGGGGCCCTTACTAAATGGGGGAGGCAACCTAGTGACAGATGATGTGCATAAAGCTGAAGTATTCAATACTTTTTTTGCCTTGGTCTTCACAGACAAGGTCAGCTCCCAGACTGCTGCACTGGGCAGCACAGCATGGGGAAGAGCTGAGCAGCCCTCAGTGATGAAAGAACAGGTTAAGGACTATTTAGAAAATCTGGACATGCACAAGTCCATGGGTCTGGAACTAATACATCCAAGGGTGCTGAGGGAGTTGGCTGATGTGATTGCAGAGCCATTGCGCCATTATCTTTGAAACTTGTGGTGATCGGGGGAGGTCCTGGACTATTGGAAAAAGGCAAACATAGTGCCCATCTTTTAAAAAGGGAAGAAGGAGATTCTGGGGAGCTACAGACCTGTCAGCCTCACCTCAGTCCCTGGAAAAATTATGGAGCAGGTCCTCAAGGAATCCATTTTGAAGCACTTGGAGAAGAGGAAGATGATCAAGAACAGTCGGCATGGATTCACCAAGGGTAAGTCATGCCTGACCAACCTGATTGCCTTCTATGATGAGATAATTGGCTCTGTGGATATTGGGAAAGTGGTGGATATGATATATCTTGACTTTAGCAAAGCTTTTGATATGGTCTCCCACAGAATTCTTGCCAGCAAATTACAAAAGTATGGATTGGATGAATGAACTATAAGGTGGATAGAAAGCTGGCTAGATTGTTGGACTTAATGGGGAGTGATCAACGACTCAAAGTCTAGTTGGCAGCCAGTATCAAGCGGAGTGCCCCAGGGGTTGGTCCTGGGGCCGGTTTTGTTCAATATTTTCATTAATGATCTGGATGAGGGGATGGATTGCATCCTCAGCAAGTTCACAGATGACACTAAGCTGAGGGGAGAGGTAGATAAGCTTGAGGGTAGGGATAGTGTCCAGAGCGACCTAGACAAATTGGAGGATTGGGCCGAAAGAAATCTGATGAGGTTCAACAAGGACAAGTGCAGAAGCCAGCACTTAGGATGGAAGAATCCGTTGCATTACTACAGGCTGGGGACCGACTGGCTAAGTGGCAGTTCTGCAGAAAAGGACCTGGGGATTACAGTGGATGAGAAGCTGAATATGAGACAACAGGGTGCCCTTGTTGCCAAGAAGGCTAATGGCATATTGGGCTGCATTAGTAGGAGCATTGCCAGCAGATCGAGGGATGTGATTATTACCCTCTATTTGGCACTGATGAGGTCACATCCGGAGTATTGCATCCAGTTTTGGGCCCCCCACTACAGAAAGTGGCAAATTGTAGTCTCCAGCTGATGGCAACGAAAATGATTAGGGGGCTGGGGCACATGACTTATGAGGAGAGGCTGAGGGAACTGGGCTTATTTAGTCTGCAGAAGAGAAAAGTGAGAAGGGGTTTAATAGCAGCCTTCAACTACCTGGAGGGAGATTCCCAAGAGGATGGAACTAGGCTGTTCTCAGTGGTGGCAGATGACAGAACAAGAAGTAATGGTCTCAAGTTGCAGTGCGGGAGGTCTAGGTTGGATATTAGGAAAAACTATTTCACTGGAGGGTGGTGAAGCACTGGAATGAGTTACCTAGGGAGGTGGTAGAATCTCCGTCCTTGGAGGTTTTTAAGGCCTGGCTTGACAAAGCCCTGGCTGAGATGATTTAGTTGGGGATTGGTCCTGCTTTGAGCAGGGGGTTGGACTAGATGACCTCCTGAGGTCTCTTCCAACCCTAATCTTCTATGATTCTAACTCTGTCACCTTTGGGAACCACAGATTAACTCATTTGTATATACACTTGCCTGCTTCAGTGTTGTGATAACTCTCTCATTTATTTTCGATGGGCAGCTCTACATTACAAATTTAGTGTCGTGCTTCTGGTAAAGACACTCTAAGCCGATAAGAGAGAACTCTCTTGTTGGCTTAATAACTCCACTTTTGGGAGAGGTGGAAGCTATGCCATAGGGAGAAGCTCTCCTGCCAACATAATGCTGTCTACACCAGCCCTCAGGTCGGTGTAACTTCATCGCTTGGTGTGTGAATTATTCACTCCCCTGAGCGATGTAGTTATACCGAAGTAATTTTGTAATGTAGACCAGGTTAATAAATCCTCAGATAGTTTACTATAGGATTGGCTACAAGTGTTGTCTTTGGTGTTAAGTCTAAGGTGAAAATTGACCTGGGGTAAGTGACTGGTCCTTTGGGCCTGGGAGTAACCTGAACACTGTTGTAATTTTTAGTGTAAACTGACCCTCTATCACCAAGTCCAGCTTGCTTGGGTGGCAAGATAAAGTGAAATACTATAGAGTGACTCTATGGTAAGACAGTTCTAGTGCTTCAGGAGTTCACATTTGTTATTGGGTTGATGAAATCAAATTATAGAACATAGGGAAGAGACCCCAAACTGACTGTGAGGTTGGCACTCATGGTTGTGAGCCACTCCAGACAGCATGACACCCAGGATCACATAGAATCATAGAATATCAGGGTTGCAAGGGACCCCAGAAGGTCATCTAGTCCAACCCCCTGC
This sequence comes from Natator depressus, assembly GCF_965152275.1. NCBI lineage: Eukaryota > Metazoa > Chordata > Testudines > Cheloniidae > Natator > Natator depressus. The sequence goes on from NC_134237.1 coordinate 52,406,536, forward strand.
TCGAAGCAGGACCAATTCCCAGTTAAATCATCCCAGCCAGGGCTTTGTCAAGCCTGACCTGAAAAACCTCTAAGGAAGGAGATTCTACCACCTCCCTAGGTAACGCATTCCAGTGTTTCACCACCCTCCTAGTGAAAAAGTTTTTCCTAATATCCAATCTAAACCTCCCCCATTGCAACTTGAGACCATTACTCCTCGTTCTGTCATCTGCTACCATTGAGAACAGTCTAGAGCCATCCTCTTTGGAACCCCCTTTCAGGTAGTTGAAAGCAGCTATCAAATCCCCCCTCATTCTTCTCTTCCGCAGACTAAACAATCCCAGCTCCCTCAGCCTCTCTTCATAAGTCATGTGCTCTAGACCCCTAATCATTTTTGTTGCCCTTCGCTGGACTCTCTCCAATTTATCCACATCCTTCTTGTAGTGTGGGGCCCAAAACTGGACACAGTACTCCAGATGAGGCCTCACCAGTGTCGAATAGAGGGGAACGATCACGTCCCTCGATCTGCTCGCTATGCCCCTACTTATACATCCCAAAATGCCATTGGCCTTCTTGGCAACAAGGGCACACTGTTGACTCATAGCCAGCTTCTCGTCCACTGTCACCCCTAGGTCCTTTTCCGCAGAACTGCTGCCTAGCCATTCGGTCCCTAGTCTGTAGCGGTGCATTGGATTCTTCCATCCTAAGTGCAGGACCCTGCACTTATCCTTATTGAACCTCATCAGATTTCTTTTGGCCCAATCCTCCAATTTGTCTAGGTCCTTCTGTATCCTATCCCTCCCCTCCAGCGTATCTACCACTCCTCCCAGTTTAGTATCATCTGCAAATTTGCTGGGAGTGCAATCCACACCATCCTCCAGATCATTTATGAAGATATTGAACAAAACCGGCCCCAGGACCGACCCCTGGGGCACTCCACTTGACACCGGCTGCCAACTAGACATGGAGCCATTGATCACTACCCGTTGAGCCCGACAATCTAGCCAGCTTTCTACCCACCTTATAGTGCATTCATCTAGCCCATACTTCCTTAACTTGCTGACAAGAATACTGTGGGAGACCGTGTCAAAAGCTTTGCTAAAGTCAAGAAACAATACATCCACTGCTTTCCCTTCATCCACAGAACCAGTAATCTCATCATAAAAGGCGATTAGATTAGTCAGGCATGACCTTCCCTTGGTGAATCCATGCTGACTGTTCCTGATCACTTTCCTCTCATGTAAGTGCTTCAGGATTGATTCTTTGAGGACCTGCTCCATATTTTTCCAGGGACTGAGGTGAGGCTGACTGGCCTGTAGTTCCCAGGATCCTCCTTCTTCCCTTTTTTAAAGATTGGCACTACATTAGCCTTTTTCCAGTCATCCGGGACTTCCCCCGTTCGCCACGAGTTTTCAAAGATAATGGCCAAGGGCTCCGCAATCACAGCCGCCAATTCCTTCAGCACTCTCGGATGTAACTCGTCCGGCCCCATGGACTTGTGCACGTCCAGCTTTTCTAAATAGTCCCTAACCACCTCTATCTCCACAGAGGGCTGGCCATCTCTTCCCCATTCTGTGATGCCCAGCGCAGCAGTCTGGGAGCTGACCTTGTTAGTGAAAACAGAGGCAAAAAAAGCATTGAGTACATTAGCTTTTTCCACATCCTCTGTCACTAGGTTGCCTCCCTCATTCAGTAAGGGGCCCACACTTTCCTTGGCTTTCTTCTTGTTGCCAACATACCTGAAGAAACCCTTCTTGTTACTCTTGACATCTCTTGCTAGCTGCAGCTCCAGGTGCGATTTGGCCCTCCTGATATCTTTCCTACATGCCCGAGCAATATTTTTATACTCTTCCCTGGTCATATGTCCAACCTTCCACTTCTTGTAAGCTTCTTTTTTATGTTTAAGATCCGCTAGGATTTCACCATTAAGCCAAGCTGGTCGCCTGCCATATTTACTATTCTTTCGACTCATCGGGATGGTTTGTCCCTGTAACCTCATGGCCATGTTCTTTGCAGGTCTGAAAACATGGCCATGTTCTTTGCAGGTCTGAAAACTCCATCTCTGCTAGTCACCTTCTTGCAAAGATTACGAAGGTTTAAGCATTTTTCTGTGCATATGGACAGTGATTAAAGTTAATTGAAACAGGAGCGGGAGATCTCATCACACCAGCTGAGGAAGATGGGGAGCTGTGAGAAGAACTGTGTCCCAAGCCAGGGAGAGAATGGGGAGCGCTCTCTTTCATGCTGTCTTAGTACTCTAATCTCTGCCAATGGATATGTGGCAGAAATTGATTCCTGTTTGTAACTGGGGAAGAATAGAGGCAGATGTTAAAAGACTGCAAAAACTCCTGTCTTTATTCAATAGCAATACTATTTCAGGGATAGATATAGATATAGATATAAACACCTTTTTCCATTAACAGAGTTAACTGTGCAGTAAATCTTTTCTAAATCCAAGTGACTTTAATTCTCCATTCACCTTTATATTCAAACATTAATATCTATATTACCTTCCATAGACTTTAATACAGAATCCTGCCCTAGACTTAAATAGTGTGTTGATTCCTTGATAATATCTTATGAATTACTTACAGTTAACCTTTAGTTCACAGTCTCTATTAAGTTCTGGTTTCATTTACTTAGTTCAATTTAATATTCTCAATAATGTTCTGATATTAAAAAGAAATCTTCAGCCAGAATAAAATTTCAGAAAAGTCACAGCCCTGGCCAAGAGAAACTCCTAACTGTGGCTATGTGAAAGGTTCAGATACAACCCTAAACTTATGCGTCAGGTGACATTTTAATATAAAAATTGCAAAAGGAGATTCAAGCAATATATTGAACTTTATTTTGATTTTATTAACCTATCTTAGCAAGACAGTGCTCTTGTTTCCTCAAAGACAGAATTGCCATGATTTAATATTTACATGGCATCTGCCATTGGTATATAGTGAAGAAGAGCTTTTGTAAACTACCAGTACTCGTGGGATATGCAGACTGCTGGTGAACTTCTTAATTCAGTCTGTTCCTTCCTAAATTTTACATACATATTTTATACATATATACACACACACACACAGAGATACAGATACACAAAAGTGGAAATGAGATCATATTACAAAGGATCAATATACAAACACACACCACACAAGCATGCAGAGACAAAATTAGAAGGCCAAGGCACAAAACGAGATTAAACTAGCTAGGGAAATAAAGGGTGACAAGAAAATATTTTCCCAATACATTACAAGCAAGAGGAAGACCAAGGCCTGGGTAGGCCCATTACTCAATGAGGAGGGAAAGACAACAATGCAGCAATGACTTACAGTTTTCACCAAACAGGTTAGCAGTGATCAGATAACTAACATAACAAACATCAGTATTAATGGGGTAGGATCTGAGGCTAAAATAGGGAAAGAACAAGTTAAGAATTGCTTAGGACTTGTCTACACTTGAAATGGTACAGCAGCACAACTGTAGCTGCACCATTGTATAACAAGTGGTAACTGGCCTAAATTGCACCAAGGGAGATTTAGCTTAGACATTAGGTAAACTCCTAACTGTCAGTGTGGTTAAGCACTGGAACAAATTACCTAGGAAGGTTGTAGAATTTCCATCACTGGAGATTTTTAAGAACAGGTGGGGTAATCAATAGGTGGACCATAGGCCAAATCCAGACAGCCAGACGCTTTTGAACAGATCCTGAAATCTTTTTATTTACCCTTTATCATCATTATTGTAATTTGTTTTTTCCTTTGGAATCTGAATCTTAACTGTACCTTGACCAAGAAATTTGGACCTTGACAAAAAAAATAAATTAGTTACCTCCAGGATAGATAAACACCTGTGAGGGATGGTCTAGATAATACTTAGTCCTACCTCAGTGCAGGTGACTGGACTGAACTAGAGGACCTTTCCAATCCTACAGTTTTATGATTCTGGGGTATAGCAAAGTCTTTCCTTCAGCAGTCCTAGGCAGCCTTCCCAAGTGTCACTCCTTCAGCAGCTGGTAGGGGAACCTGGGCCCAACCTCTACTCCAGTGCCCTAATGTCTAACCTAAATCTCCCTTGGTCCAGAAACCCTCAACCAAGCAGTTCCAGACTTTACTCTCCCAGCCCTCACTACTCCTTTCCTGGACTGTTTTCTACCAGTCCTAATTCTCCCCTTTTCCCTGGGAGTACTAGCTCCAAAAGTGACTGCTGTACTTGTCTGTTTCCAGATTCCTGGCTTTATAGGCCTCACCTGTTCCTGCCCAGCTGAACCGGCTTGCAATCAATTCCCTGCTCCCTGGCTCTCCCTCCAGGTGCAGTCTGTGGAGCTAATAGGCTTACCTAGCCACCTTACTTCTTCCAGTCCTGTGTGGTGTGGACAGCCCACTGCAGACTTGTGCATGTATAATGGATGGCAGCATTTGCCCTTTAAGTTTCAGTTCATGTTGCTACATGGTGCATAAAAATAACTTGTGATCCAGCTAAGCTTTTTCTGGTTTCCAGAAGACCACATTTCTTTGGTTTTGCTGTACATTTGCTTCAACCCCACCAATCTCAGCTTGAGTGAGATTTTCCTGAGTGGGAACATCACACACATTGTAAGGGTTGTGAGATGGCTGATTTAAAGGTCTGACTTGCATAAATTACAACACATTTCTTAGGTCATGGGGTTTTTAAACTAATCAGGGAACCAGAAATGAATATTAAGAGAATTTCAGTAAGAGGTGATAGGGAATTTAGCTTCCTGAGGAGAGATACAGATCTAATTTCCATGGTCTTCCCCAAAATAGATCTTCTATACTGTAATTTCCCAGACATTACATTACACTGAGGATCTGACAGGAAAGCTCATTGGAAAGTGATAGAGACATTTTCATTGTTGTGATTTGCAGCTCAGTAAGTGTAACAGCAGTAATACAGTAAATTATTCTGTAGGGTGTGTACAAATCCCTCAGTCCAGTCAGTTCATGTGCCTCACTCATGGCAATGATTCCCACAGGGCCATGACTGCTCATCTAAGGGGATGGGGTGATCAAGCCCCACTAGATGATAAGTTTGAGATCCCAGGCTAGAGTCTATGGTCTGCTAATGGTCACTAAAGTGGCAGAGAAGGTCAGTGGAGAATTGTCCCTGCTCAGGGGAATTTCTGCCAGCATAAAGGTTGTGGAGGTGGCTCTACTATCACCTGCATCTTTGTCCCCTCTCCCCCTCATCCTGCAATACCCACATCAGGGGAAGGGCGGGTTGTGTTCCTCGGGCAGGATGAGGGCAAGAGGAAGAAGGGACAGATATGCTAGAGCAGAACTCTGCTATCCCTGTTCTTTCTCTAGTGTAAGACCAGCGAATCGAGCCCTTAAGATTTATTTGGGGGGTAGGGTAGCTTTTACCTATTTAGTATATTCCTGAGTTTTCTACCATTTTATTCTAAAGTTCCTGCTTGCATTTTTCTCTTTCAGGTGGCCAGGGCTTGGCAGATTTTGCTGCAGCATCTTCCACATGAGGGTGCCAGTCCTTGGACAGAGTCATGTAACCCTCTTTAACACTTTATCAAACTTTCGCTCTCAATTTTATAGCAGATGCAAAAAAACCCAACCTTTTCTCCTCTTTTGTAAATATATTAAAGTTCTCTGATACATGGTATCCAGTGACTGAAGGACTGCCTCAGCATAAGGGAGTCTTTGGATGGCATCAAATCACTGGAGCAGCTGCTACTCCAAGAGTTAATCCCTGGCTCTGGAACAGCCCCTTGAGACTATTGGTGTAAATTAGAGCAGACTTTGGGCTGCTCACATATGTTAGTGGTGCTCCAATTTATGTTTAAGACTCAACCACTATCAGGCCTGTTGCGGAATTGGGGAGAAAAATAGTGCCTTACGTTCAATGCCCATAGTGTTCCACCAGTGTGAACACAAATCAGGGGCATACTATATCAGGGCAACTGCAGAAGCAGCAGAGAGTTGCTTTAAACTGATGCAATCCCACCAATGATAGCAATGTTTCTACAACACCAGGGTGATTATGCACTGATGATACATTTCGGAGGTGGTTTGGGTAGAAATAGGAATGCTTTGATGTGGTGAATTTTTCTGCAGTACTTGCTCAACCTTTTCACACAGTCACAGGAATTAGCATATTTGATCAGACCTGAGGTCCATCTAGGCCAGCATTTTGTCTCTGACCGTAGTGAACATAAGATGCTTCAGAGGAAAGTGCAGGAAATATGGGATAGATGTAGGGTGGTCTCCTCACAATCCCTTCCAATTAGGGATTGCCTTAAACCTTGAAGCATGAGGTTTCATATCCCTTCCAATACTCTGTTGCATTAACTGTTATAAGTATGCGTATTCTTGTTATTCATATAAAACATCCAATCCCTCTTTGAATCTTGTTAATTTCTTTGCCTCAGTGACATGCTGTGGCAATGAATTTTGTACATTTCTAACCATCCGTTTTTTCAAAGTAACTAGGAAGTGGAGATCTGCTATGTTTAAACTAGAAATTTGTATACCCACTTTCCAGCACCAATGTAGCTCATTTTACGTTACTGTTTACACTGTGGCTACCACCATGCAGAAAAATGAGTACAAACATTTTCAAGTGCACACACACCTACTCAGGACTATTAATGTGTCAAGTTTCAAAGTGTTGCCATTACTGAGTTATCCAGTAGAGGCAAAGGCAATGATTTTCCTGCTATACAAAAGGGCCATTTTCCCCAACCCAAACACATATATAAATATCAAAACTAGTTGAAAGGATTTTTTTTTTAACATTTGGATGATGATCAAACATCCAGAAATATGAATATTTTAGAAAGTTAGAAGCATCAAAATCAGGAGGGTTATGACTAAAACTGTTTTGAACCTTAAAGGAATGTTATCAGGTTAAAATATCATTTTTAAAATCCTTACCAGTGTTAACACAACCTAAGATTATTTATAATGAAATATTTTTGGAAATCTCATTTACTTTTCACCATCAATGTTGATTGTTTACTGTTTGTATTTCAGTCACCAGGGACAGTGAAAACAGAGGAGTCAAATTCTCTGTTTGGTTCTCCTATACTACCACAATGCTACAATGTTTGGGTTGCAAACGTTTAGTTTGATGTGAACATTCTTCCGAAGTGTTGTAAATGTTTGTTCGCTTTCAGTTTCATTGAAAATTTTCCATTGATCTTAGGTTACAGAAGTAAGCTGTAATTAAATTTGTATTGGGCAAGAGGAATCAATAGGCCAAATGCTAGCAAATTTTAAATTGTAATCAAATGGCTTCTCCCCAAGATGGTTAGGCCACTCTAATTAGCACTGAAAATAGATTTTAATCTAACCAAAATTCAGACTAACTCCTTTAAATATTGATCAGGTCTCTCAAAACAAACCAGCATTTAACCTAGCTGGCCACAGGAGGTCACTATCCTTCCATAGGAACAAAACTCTCATACTATTATTTGTTAATAGAAATTTAGGGCTAGAGTCTGCTCTTGTTCACACTAGTATAACTGTTGAGTAGCTGAGAACAGGATCTTACCCCCAGTGTTTATTAAAAGCTTGTGAAATAAATGAAATCAAGGTGACTTTTAAAAACCTGTATCCCAGTCTTCAATATATTTATAATTCTCTGCCCCCCCCATTTTAATATCGTAGGTTTTTCTGAACCTTTCAAGTCATTTTGTTCCCTCATCTGCTCTTAGATTCCTAAGAATGAGGTTTTGGGAAGGATGAGGGAGGGAAGACTGGAACATGTAGTCACACTGAGAAAAATAGATCATTAGTTCAAAGAGAAGGAAAGATGACAGTTCCTGCCCTCCTCTAGAAAAATCCTCTGGCTGCTACAACTGAAAGTGTCCCTCCGTCTCATTCTCAACTTTGCTACAAAAATAAAATATCATATGAAAATACTTCTGTCCCTCCCCCACTATTGATATCACATGAGGCTGTTCCACCAGGATAAAGGCAAACCAGCTTTGAAAACGTTTTCATGACTCATACTTTTTCTAGGTCCTCACATCAAGGCTATGTCTAAATCTTGCTGATTCTTTCTGAATAATATCTCTAAGGTAATGCCTATCCTATCTATCTGCACAGCTAACACTCTTGTTCCAAGCTCTCATCATCTCAGATCTTGACTGCTGCAACAGACTTTTCTCTGGCTTTGGCAAATGCAAACTTGCCCCGCTCCTATCCATTCAGAATGCTGCTGCAAAGATCATCTTCTGAGCCCCCTCTCTTTGCACACCCTCCATTGGCTATTTCTTTTCTATTGTATCTTCATTTTCTAGATCTCTTCATGACCTATCATCTCTCATTCACCCATGATGCCCACCTCCATGACCCACTAGTTAAATTTTCAAACAAGCGCTTTCATGCTTGGGAAGTAGTTCATATAAATGTCTGCAAAGCTACTTCATTGCTCTTCTTCAGATTCCTCCTTAAAACTCTGCTTTGCCATGATGCCAAAAAAACCCTTTGAAAACAGTTAGGGCACTGGTGTGCTGACACCATAGCCTATCATTGACTTAAACAGGTTTTGGATCATGCCCTCAGATAGTTTACAAGCTCTGCAGTTTTCAGAGTAGCAGCCGTGTTAGTCTGTATTTGCAAAAAGAAAAGGAGGAGTTGTGGCACCTTAGAGACTAACCAATTTATTTGAGCATAAGCTTCCGTGAGCTACAGCTCACTTCATCGGATGCAGTTCTACAACAGTGGATTTTATAAACTCAGCCAGACTCTTAGCATTTGTTTGGATTTAACAAAATCTCTCCTGTACTAGCCAGTACTAGTGCTATAGTGAAAATATCTGACTGAAGAAATGCCCTCTTGAAGAAGGTCTTGCTTTATAGTACACAAAATTAGATTCATATAATATATAAAAATAATGTAATTCCATTATAATGATTCCCCTCATGATTTCTGTCTTCTAGGATCTCCTGGGGCATGGAGAGAGATCTGTGGGTTCTGTCAGTTTTTCCCCAACTTTATCTCATCACCTACTGTTCATGCCCTTTATTGTGATTACCAGTCTTTTGTCTGAAAACTCTGCAAGACTTTCTTTAATCATGTGAAAAGTCCACCATTCCATGACATACAAGGTGCTTTGGGGATGAGGTTAAACAAGACACTTTGGAGAGGAGCCTGCTTTGTACAAGAGCATTCCTTCAGTGTTGCAAACTATCTACAGTACATACTTGAACTAAAGATCTAAGATGTAGTTAATATATACATGCAAGGATCAGATATTCACACACTGGCTTTGAGTTTTGTGCCTGTTCTTAACTTGATTATTATAAGGTCCAAGTGTCTTAGTTCTTTGTATTCTAAAGATTCAGTGCCTGCATTTCTTTATATTAATGTATGCCAGGGATGTAACTTAGAGTATAGATGTTAACATATACTCAAGAACTGAACTTTCAAACTTTCTCATATATTTACTAAGTTCCTTCATGAAATATTTGCAGTCTGTTACTCACATGCTCATATGAAGTTACCTCCATCACCAATTGCTTCCAATTCTCAGTCCATCTAAGGATAAGTCAGACCAAAGTGATTCACTGCAAAAGATGCACCACTCTCACCATTCAAGATGCACAATCACCGCCAGCTGCCCCCTTGATTTTACATACTTAAGCATGAATATGTTAACATGTATTTCTCTTTGCTCTTCATGAAATGTTCAGAAAAGACCCAGGGAGGGACCTGGAATGCTGAATTTCCTTTTGTTTCTGCAACTTCATTAATAAATTCAGCAAGCTAAAAAGCATTGAGTACATTAGCAAGCTAAATAATCTTTTTGACAATCAATTTATTTGATAGCCTTGAGTAGACTATTTTGGAATGACTGGAGGCTCTGGATTTTGTTTGTTCATACTTAAGCACAGAAACAGTCACTTCATGCATAGAAATCATCAGTGACTCACAAAATGATGTGCTCACTGATGCATAGAAATCCGCACTAACCCAGACATTGACACGCTCCTGCCTAGAAATCCATACTAACATACACAATGGCACACTGCCTCATCAGTGCATACTTTAGAAATCCTCACTGACTTCCAGAAGGGCCCAGCCTCCGTTGAAGCCAATGGCAAAACTTCCCAATGTCTTCAAATGGAGCAGGATCCATCCCATCATGACAAACATATTCATTCCCCTTATTCTCTCTGTTGACCCCTTTCAAACCATTTTTTACAGCCTTTAAAAGTTAAAGAGCCCCTGAGGTCACAAATGAACTCCAAGAAAATGAGATTTCCTTTCATATCTTCATATTTGAAAGCCAAATGGCCTTGCGGCCACCGGGGGGCCGGCCCGCCGCTGGCCTTGCGGCCACCGGGGGGCCGGCCCGCCGCTGGCCTTGCGGCCATCTGCATTGAACCACTTGACTGCATTGAACCACTTGCGGCCATCGGGGGGGGCAACCGGGGTAGTGTGATACGGAGACAGCTACACAGTTTCCTTTCAGGGGACAAGACATGACGTCACCTTTATTATAATAAACGCAATTGGATTTAAGACCAATTACTAATATCTGATACCTATGTACACACACACACACACACACACACACACAGATATTCTGCACTGGAAGTTTCAGTGCTTTAAGCGGCCATTGGATTGAAAGTGAAACTCAATTAGCCAGTAATTGCGGTACCTGGTTTTGTGAATGAATTCAGTTTCATTCCTAAAACTTTACTTTCCAAATCATATTAAGAAAGTGAACAATTAAAAACAATTCCATTGATCCTTCTACACTCGGGACACTGTCTCTCTTTCCAACAGATTTTGCAATTTAAAGCAGATTCACCCGGTACCTTAACAGTCGTCCTAAAGACACACTTTGTACACGTGCTGAATATGGACATTAGAGAAGCCATCTGCTACAAATGAGTGGAACAACTTTTACATTTCGACTTTTCTTGTCTGACTCTCCAGGCCAAATGTGTGTAGGACAATAGAGGACGATGGGGCAAACTTCAAAATCTGTCTCATTCCATCAATGCACAACATATCCCATCGGATCCCATCCCTTGCGGCCATCTAAGAATCCTTCATGAGAATCCTAAGAATCCTTAGTGAGGTTACAGGGACAAACCATCCCGATGTGTAGAAAGAATAGTAAATATGGCAGGCCACCAGCTTGGCTTAACAGTGAAATCCTTCCTGATCTTCAACACAAAAAAGAAGCTTACAAGAAGTGGACGACTGGACAAATGACCAGGGAAGAGTATAAAAATATTGCTCGGGCATGCAGGAGTGAAATCAGGAAGGCCAAATCACACCTGGAGTTGCAGCTAGCAAGAGATGTTAAGAGGAACAAGAAGCGTTTCTTCAGCTATGTTAGCAACAAGAAGAAAGTCAAGGAAAGTGTGGGCCCCTTACTGAATGAGGGAGGCAACCTAGTGACAGAGGATGTGGAAAAAGCTAATGTACTCAATGCTTTTTTTGCCTCTGTCTTCACGAACAAGGTCAGCTCCCAGACTGCTGCACTGGGCAGTACAGCATGGGGAGGAGGTGACCAGCCCTCTGTGGAGAAAGAAGTGGTTCGGGACTATTTAGAAAAGCTGGACGAGCACAAGTCCATGGGGCCGGATGCGCTGCATCCGAGAGTGCTAAAGGAGTTGGCGGATGTGATTGCAGAGCCATTGGCCATTATCTTTGAAAACTCATGGCGATCGGGGGAAGTCCTGGAAGATTGGAAAAAGGCTAACGTAGTGCCCATCTTTAAAAAAGGGAAGAAGGAGGATCCTGGGAACTACAGGTCAGTCAGCCTCACCTCAGTCCCTGGAAAAATCATGGAGCAGGTCCTCAAGGAATCAATTCTGGAGCACTTAGAGGAGAGGAAAGTGATCAGCAACAGACAGCATGGATTCACCAAGGGCAAGTCATGCCTGACTAATCTAATTGCCTTCTATGACAAGATAACTGGCTCTGTGGATGAGTGGAAAGCGGTGGACGTGTTGTTCCTTGACTTTAGCAAAGCTTTTGACATGGTCTCCCACAGTATTCTTGCCAGCAAGTTAAAGAAGCATGGGCTGGATGAATGGACTATAAGGTGGATAGAAAGTTGGCTAGACTGTCGGGCTCAATGGGTAGTGATCAATGGCTCCATGTCTCAAGCCGGTATCAAGTGGAGTGCCCCAAGGGTCGGTCCTGGGGCCGGTTTTGTTCAATATCTTCATAAATGATCTGGAGGATGGTGTGGATTGCACCCTCAGCAAGTTTGCAGATGACACTAAACTGGGAGGAGAGGTAGATACGCTGGAGGGTAAGGATAGGATACAGAGGGCCCTAGACAAATTAGAGGATTGGGCCAAAAGAAATCTGATGAGGTTCAACAAGGACAAGTGCAGAGTCCTGCACTTAGGAGGGAAGAATCCCATGCACCGCTACAGACTAGGGACCGAATGGCTAGGCAGCAGTTCTGCAGAAAAGGACCTAGGGGTTAGAGTGGATGAGAAGCTGGCTATGAGTCAACAGTGTGCCCTTGTTGCCAAGAAGGTCAATGGCATTTTGGGATGTATAGGTAGGGGCATTGCCAGCAGATCGAGGGACGTGATCGTTCCGCTCTATTCAACATTGGTGAGGCCTCATCTGGAGTGCTGTGTCCAGTTTTGGGCCCCACACTACAAGAAGGATGTGGAAAAATTGGAAAGAGTCTAGCGAAGGGCAACAAAAATGATTAGGGGACTGGAACACATGACTTATGAGGAGAGGCTGAGGGAACGGGGATTGTTTAGTCTGCAGAAGAGAAGAATGAGGGGGGATTTGGTAGATGCTTTCAACTACCTGAAAGGGGGTTCCAAAGAGGATGGATCTAGACTGTTCTCAGTGGTAGCAGATGACAAGAATGAGGAGTAATGGTCTCAAATTGCAGTGGGGGAGCTTTAGGTTGGATATTAGGAAAACCTTTTTCACTAGGAGGGTGGTGAAACACTGGAATGCGTTACCTAGGGAGGTGGTGGAATCTCCTTCCTTAGAAGTTTTTAAGGTCAGGCTTGACAAAGCCCTGGCTGGGATGATTTAGTTGGGGATTGGTCCTGCTTTGAGCAGGGGGTTGGACTAGGTGACCTCCTGAGGTCCCTTCCAACCCTGATATTCTATGATTCTAGGATACGTACTCTGCAGCAGTGGGGCACGGCCCCAGCTGCACAATTCCCTAGTGTGTCTATTTTGTGACTTAGACTGGGGGCGGGGGCAATGGGATCCTTTATTTGGGTTTATTTTCTCCTTTGGGGAATCACGGCTTGCTATGCCAGTGAGCAAAGTAGTCAGGTGATCTCAGGCTCCTGGGCGTGTATGGAATAGGCACATACATTAGACAAAGGAACTGATGTCTGCAGGAATGTGTTCTGCTTCACCCCCCCCACCCCACCCCCACACTTCTTTTTGCTGTCCAGCATCTTGAGAGTGACAAACACACAAGCAATCCTGAACCGTGCAGGTCGTGACCTCAGACAGGTGGTGAGCTGGTGAAAAAGGAGTATTTAAGAAAGCAGATCATTACAGGAAAATGTAAATGACAGAGTTTGGGGAGGGAGTAACTAAATCGGGACTAATGAAATGGAGTCATTTAGACAGGGTTGGGCGGTCTCTACACTACGCTGTTTCAGACCCTCTCTCAAGACTTTTCAGGGCTTTGCCTTTATACCTGGGCAGGGGAAGAGTTCTGATCTTAGGTTGAAATAATCCTGGGAAATGTAGTTCAGCAAGGGACGACAATCATTTGAATTAGCTGAATTGCAGCCTCAAGTCTGTTCTATTAGCCTGAGCTGCAACCTCTCAGAAGGACTCTACCAGAAAAGATCCCACATTCCTTCTGCCTTTGAAGAACAGAATTAGGGCACTGACAAACATTGAGCATCAGATTTTCAAAAGGCTGGAATGGTGGGAGCTTGCAGGCATGGAGTACTTTGGAAAGTCTGGCCACTTCACTAAAGCACCCAAATGGGAACGGAGCTCTCGAAAATGTGGCAACAAGGGATCGGTTCTGCTCCAGCACACACTTTTAGTGTCTGAGTAGTAAAGTTTCCCACTGAAATCAGGAGAGAGGAAGGGGCCTTTTCTAGTTTGGAGTTTTTTTATTGTTCCAAGGCAGCCCAATCTGTGGAGAATAAAAACCAACCAACCAACCCACAACCACATTTCGGCTAGGCCAGGAGCTAAGTAAATTCAAATCTTAGCAGCACAATTATTCCTATGACTTACCAGCAATACTTTTCCCACCCAAAAAAGAAGTTTCAAAGAGGCAATCTTTGATTGCATTTGGTATGAAATCTCTTCCAAAGGACTTATGGAATATGGAAGTAAAGATTTCAAAAGCCAGTGCAACCTGGAGTGATTCCCTCCCCCCCTTCCCTCTGTTAACCTTGTATCCAATATGGACAAAAGAAATCACTTCACGTCCATTTGCTGCTGAAAGAATCCCTTCTGCAGATAGGGGTCTGGCAGCACACGTCCTCACGCAACATAAAAGTGGCCAAGGACAGCCAGTCATTTACTGTTTGCTAAAGGTGCTATCATGAGCTGGATGTAGACTAGGGCTGAGATACAGTGCTTGCCATGAGGTGTAGGAAAAGAGAGAGGGGACAAGCAAAACTACAAACATGGAGTCGTTTCAGACATGCTGCAGTCAAAATAATGTAAGAAAAAGCATTGTAACAGGGTTTACTCACCACTCTGCACTTCCTCATGGCCAGGCATGGCATGACAGGGGAGCAGCCCCTGTCAACAGTCACGCTGGGGCTGTGGTGATTTCTTTCAGAGAACTCATATCCCTCCAGCCAGGGCACAGTCTTTAGCCCGTTCCTTCCAGGGTCAGCTCCCCAGACTAAAGTTCAAAACTCTCTGCACAGAAATGAAAAGCTTCCACCCCCTCCGCAGCCCATCTTCAGCGTGGTCCCATTCAGCCTGCAGCCCCCTCGCTGGGCTCACCTCCCCTTGGGCGCCGCTTCCTTGGGGCTGGTAGGGGAATCCAGTCCCAACCTCCATTCTGGGTTTCAGCCCAGGGCCCTGTACTGCACAGCTCAGTCAAATCCTCTACCCATAGTGCAGTTTTCCCTGCACCATTTCCTTCCTCACCTCTTTGCTTCCCTTCTAGGTCTCCCAATCTGCTCCCTGGGTGCTCACTCAGGACCCTGCAGGCACCTTTTGACTCCCTGCCTTCTCTTTCCTCCAGCCCTTCCTCAGCTGGGCCCACTCAGTCGTTAAACCTGGAATCACCTCATTTCTCTCAGGTGGGGCCCATTCTGTAATCAGGGCTGGCTTAGTCAAGGGCTCTCTATTATTAGCGCAGAGCTCTGGATGATCTCTGAGCGTTGATCTCTCTCGCTCTGTATATAGATATATATATATATTAATGAATTCTATTGTCAGGCTCTGGCTCTGACCCTCTTACACCAATCCTGGAACTGACTTCTACTCTGGGTTATCTGTTTTCTTCTCATGAGATTGGGCCAGCCAATGGGGCCATGCTGCATTCCATGAGCTGAGGATCCGGACCATTGTTCTCATGTTGGGGCAGATTCTGCCACCCTTATGTTGGCTAGTACAATACCCCACAAACAAGCCCCATTGAAATCAATGTTGGTAGAGTGAGGTTTTACTCCGGGTGAGGGGGGGTGGTGGAATCTTGCCTGTGATGTCTACTTATTCTCTCGACAGGTAGCAATGTACATTAAAGGCTGTTTTCTAAATACTACACCTTTCAAAGTAGATTTTCTCCCTGCCTAATGCAGCTGCCATCTTGTCCTTAAGACGCAGTTTTGATTGAGTTGGGGATGGGTTCTGCTTTGAGCAGGGGGTTGGACTAGATGACCTCCTGAGGTCCCTCCCAACCCTGAGATTCTAGGATTCTACGCAGCATGTTGCAGTCACTGTGTGTTCTCTGTCATGGAAAATTTCTCTTTGTTCAGTCTTTGGGTCCAGTTCTGAGAAGTGCTGAGCACCCACTAGTTCAGTGGCAGTTCAGGGTGCTCAGTACCTTGCAGGAAGCGGTTAGTGCCTCTTCGGGTCTCTTTGATGTTTTTCCTTGACCTGAAATGAAAACAGATCTAGACTGAAGAGTATGTTTTACTCTGTGAGTATGAGCATGAAAAACATGGTTCCTGTGACTTGGAATCACCTTTGCCATAGCCTGTGGAGGTTCTTTACCTCGTGTAAGATTTTGTGTTTAGGTGACAACTGTAGCACCTCTGTCTCGTCTACTGATGTCAGTCTGTGTTGTGATCCTGTGTGTCATATCAGTGCACTTCCATTTCCTCATCCATTCTACAAAGAAGTCTCTGACAGACGTTCAAGGAGCAGATTTATACCACACAGATTGATACGTGGGGAGAATTGATGCATTCTGACTTGTACAGTTAGTATATGTTTTTGAAAGTCATCACATTTCCACAGAGAAGATAGTTTAACATTTTATTATTTTGCAAATGTCAGTTGCAGACATGCTGCAATTCTCTGTGCATTTGACCATCCCCAGCAAGAACACACAGTCAGGTCATTGAAAACAATCACCCCACTAGATATGAAAGTGTTCTTTTGTGAAAGGAGTTGTGCTGAAGGGTTGCCACGTTGCCAGAGGTTCAGACGAATACAGGCCAAGATGAGCTCGTCTTTTAGCCAAAAAGCTCCCCAAGGTTGGAAAGCCCTTCAAGGGAAATTAGGATTAAAGGGGTTGAGTTGTTGGCCCTTCCTGGTTATCTAGCACTGTTTTGGTCTCACAGGGAGATGAAGCTGTCCATAAAAGGAAAAGTACAGGCAAGCTTGATGCAGACCAAGAGAGAGGAAAAGGAGGAGAAATGATGGGGGAAATCAGCCATGAATTTTCTTGTGGTGCCAGAATTGTTCGATGAACAGAAGGGGTAAGGGAAATAGAGACGATAATTATTTAGACCGAGTTGGAAGATCTGTTATTTTCTAAAAGGTATTTATGGACTGGACAGCCCAACAGCGTTTGGCATTTTGTAAAACCTCTAGCTTTGGGAGTCAGTTTTTATGATGGTGGCAGGACAACAAACATAACGGTGTCCAGTAGAATGGAGAAAACATCCTCCCCAAAACATCCGGAATGCATCCGATGAAGTGAGCTCTCCCTCACGAAAGCTTGTGCGCAAAGAAATTGGTTAGTCTCTAAGGTGCCACAAGTACTCCTTTTCTTTTTGCGAATACAGACTAACACGGCTGCCACTCTGAAATATACCTCCTGAGCGGGTCTAACAATGGGATTTTTTCTTTTTTTTTCATGAAAAGAGTCAGCGCCGGCCCTGGCCTCGCTGACTTTCTTGGTTTCCTAGAGATGCCAACAGACCTGGCAACAGCAGTCTCTTTGGAGGATCTACATCTGCTCTTTCTATCCTATGCTTTCCCCAGGTTAGTCATTACTGATGGGGAGTTTATATAAAGCCTCTGAAGACAGTATGTAAAAGGGAAGAGTTCAAAGGGCCTGCTTGAAGAGAGGTTACATCAAGTTGCTTCTCTCCTTTGGCTGGGCCAATATTTTTCTTGCCCATTCTGTCAAAGTAAAGCGTCTACACTTTATATGCTAATCTCTAGTGTTTTCATGAGAGCAGTTTTCCCCCCCAGCAGGTCATCCAAGTGTTGGAAATGTAGACAAACCATGATGCTCCTTGTTTGTATTCTAGTGTCATAGACCACCAATTCTGGAATGTAACACCAGTTCTGTGTGGCACGTTATCGAATGCAGTAAAGTATGTCCTCAGTTCATCGACTGCTCCTTATCTACCACGTATCAGTGTTAGGATATAGATATTCAGGTCTGTCTGTAAAGGCCTATACTCTAAGAATTTAGGTGTATTCTTATCACTTGGCTAGTTCTAGAGGTATAAAAGAAAGAATCAAAATGACTGTCTGCCAGCGTAAGGGCCTTCTCTTACTGTGAGAGTCTGAGGCCCTGTTCTCAGGCTAAGGCCTTTGGCTAAGCAACAGGCAGCCATAAACTGGGAAGCCACCGGTCACCTCCTCACATTCCAAACTAGTCACATTGAAAGAAGGTGCTATTGGGCTGTTAGGAATACAATCCTGTCCTGATAATGCCTGTCACCTCCAGAGAAAGGGAAGTGCCTAGAAAATATAAAAGGAAACTTAGTTTGATAGCATCCTGTCTGGCAAGAACTCACTTATCAATAGCTGGGATGTGAAATCCTCACTTCTGTATTGTTTTGTCATTATAGTTCCCACTTTGCTCTTGTTTGTCTGTATAATCTCTGTCTGGTTCTGTGATTGTTCCTGTCTGCTGTATAATTAATTTTGCTGGGTGTAAACTAATTAAGGTGGTGGGATATAATTGGTTACATAATCATGTTAGGATTGGTTAGTTAAATTTCAGGAAAATGATTGGTTAAGGTATAGCTAAGCGGAACTCAAGTTTTATTATATAGTCTGCAGTCAATCAGGAAGTGAGTGGGTGGGTGTGGGAAATGGGAACAGGGAATGGGGCTGGGGAAATTGGAATCATGTTTTGCTAAGGGCAGGAATGGGAACAGGGACACAGGTGTAAGGCTTTGTGGTGTCAGAGCTGGGAAGGAGGATACTAAGGAAGGAAACTGGAATCATGCTTGCTGGAAGTTCCCCCCAATAAACATCGAATTGTTTGCACCTTTGGACTTCGGGTATTGTTGCTCTCTGTTCATGCAAGAAGGACCAGGGAAGTAAGTGGGTGAAGGAAGAAGCCCCCTAACAATCACCACTGCTTATGATCTTTGAAACAACTTGCTCTGGAAGTTAGGAGGTCACAGAAAGGGGAAGATTATGGTCTGCAAATATCCTTAGCAAGAAAATGAGGCAAGAAACACAGAACACGTGGGGCCAAATGGTGCCACCTCTCAACAAAGCTCAAAAATCTGGCTTTGGGTGGACTGTTTGGCCCCTTAGCCTGCTGGGTTGGCGTGGAATAGCTGCACTGGTGCTCCAGTGGGAGAGACAAATGGGGTTCCTATACACCTCATACACTGGTTGTCACCTCCTGCAGCACAGACCTGTCTCGTGCCTCCGCCTGCAGCCCTCCATTCTGTTGCAAAGAAAGGCACGACAGAGTCCGAGGGGCACAGAAACTTCCCAGCGCACACCCTGCTCTCCGCACCGTACAGCTCGTCCGCTTGTGTTCTGGTTTTGTATAGGAACAGAGGGTAAGGGAGCACATGTGACTTAATAGAGTGGCTGATTAGTTTCTAAAATGGTTGGGAGGTTTCCTACTCGAGGAGGTGCCAGCTTTCATTCTTTTACACAGCAAAAGTGAGCAAAATTGAAGGACATGTCACCTGAGCTTATGAGGTCTTGCCCAAGAAAAGCAAGTATGTCTGAGACCACTTCACCTATTTCCATTGTTGAGACCGTCTCCCTGTCTACAGCTTACCGCCGGTCTAGAGCGTCCTCGAGCCTGAGACGCAGGACTGAAGGAGATAGGCCTGGGAAATACTTCTCTCACCACCACACATTTTCAGTGTGTATCTTTTCCTCACATAATGTGCCTGAACTGTTTGAAGCATTTTGCTCAATTTTACGTAAGGTGCTTACACCTTGACAAAAGGAAAGATGATCTGATGTGCAATGTCCATGTACAATGTAGCATGTGCAATACAAAGCGATGCTTCCTGGCCAATGCAATGTGAGAACAAATCTATCCATGTGGTACTTAGTTACGGCTCTAAGAGTGGGAGGGGGAGCTGCACTGCCTGAGTGGCGGAGGTACAGAAGGTCACACCATGAAAATGTTACATTTCTTCTGGGAGCATTAGATCCTCAAGAGCTGAACACATCTTTAGGAAACTTGCGGCCAGAGGTGGCGCCGGCCCTGGCCTTGGGGCCAAGCAAGTCAGTATGTACAGCTTTCCTCTGGGTGTCTTCTTAGGGAAAGGACCGAGAATATCCACAGCAACGTGGAACCTCAATTATGGGGAGTGGCTGGAGAGGGGCCTTGACCGGGTCATATTGCACCTGGGAGCCATACAAACTCTTCCTCCAAATCGAACTTCTTCATTACCCCTACAGTGCAGAGGAGAACCTCCTGACAATCATTCCATCCCTTGTTTTTAAGCCGTGCTCCGTGGAAGAATCTTTTAATCTACTGAAGAGCCATTTGATCTTGTCCATCATCTAGGACTTTAGGTCTTCCTGTGGGAAAGCCAACCGCAGGTGGATAAAAAAGGGGGGAAACACCACTAATACGTCCCCATTTAAGCTCACCATTATCGTCCCACTAGCAGGCAGGAGGAAATAGGGTTGGAAGGGACCTCAGGAGGTCATCTAGTCCAACCCCCTGCTCAAAGCAGGGCCAATCCCCAATTTTTGCCCCAGATCCCTAAATGGCCCCCTCAAGGATTGAACTCACAACCCTGGGTTTAGCAGGCCAATGCTCAAACCGGAAATAGTTTGCTCCGCTTTCATCATAGAAAGAGATGACCTGATGGCTTCTGCACAGAACACAAAATCTTTCCACACAAAGCGCCTGAGTGTCGGTATCACTTCTAGGGCTTTGTCAGACCTGCCTTCTGGTCCCTATCAGCGTGGTTCCATCACAGCCACCCTGCCAGGTCTGCCCCAGGCTGGAACAATGGGTGCTGGGGGTGTGAAGCTTCAAGTAGTTAGAGCGACCAAAAGCATGCTCTCATTCACATACTGCGTTCGCAGTTTTGCTTATTTGCCTTCAGTACCCCGCAACATCTTCCCCTGGGATTTCACCCTGCTGTGGAATAACGATGCCCAACACCCCTGGAAAGTCATGGGAGAAGGGGGAGCATAGCCCACGACAATCTGGGGGCTCTGGGAAGCCTGCTTCCTCTGCTTTGCGGAGTGTCTGTCAAAAATTTAAAATCTCAAATTTCTTATAAAAGTACAGGAAGACTTGGGAGACTCGAACCAAATTCATATGCACAAGAATGTTTTCATGGTTTCTTCAAGTGATTTTTCTCTTTTAATTTCAGTGAAACTAGTTTTCTTGTTGAATTAAAACACATTTCCCTGCCATGATGGAAACTCCAGCACAACGGTCTGTGCTAGGGCTTGAGAACCAGAAAATGAAACATGACCACAGGAAGTGCAGAGAATTCAACAAACCAGAAGAATTTCCCTGCCCCAGCCGAGGGGAAGACACATGTTAAAAGAGAAGGAACCAGCAAAACTGGTGACCGCTGAATTTCATTTTTGAAAAAAATAGTTGAACTCTTTCAGCCCGGGGACACACTTGGTAAAAAAATACATAATGTGACTTCTCTGCATAGCCTCCTTCTGACCACATTGTAAATCATCGTCATCCAGGTGGCTACCTCTCCAGCATGTGTTACGAGACTAATTGCTCATCCTGTTTTAGGAATTATTCTCAATTTTTCACTACTGTCAGCTACTTGGAGTGATCAACAGGACATGATATTCACACCCTTCAACTGCATCTATTACTCAGCTCCAGTGTGTCTATCAAGACCTGGAAATAACTTTGAGGGAAGGTTTCCTTTTCTCAGAGCACTTTCTCTCCTTTGGTTTCACAGAAGGAAGATACCCATGGTTTGTGCTGTCTACATTTTAAATGTGCCTTCTACATTGGAGGAAATGGTTAAAGTTGAGATTTGCCAAAATTTTTGGGAGGCCTAACCCTTTCCTCCCACATTTACTTCCTCCATGCCTAGCAAACTTTCAATATTCCGAAACTATTTCTGTCTCTCAAATGAAGGAGATTATGAATGGGAAGCGGCGAATTGGAGGTCTTTTCTGCACCACTTTGGAATTGTGGATGACCTTCTGAAATGATAGAAATTAATGTATGATAAAATGCCTGTGTGTATGTGGATCCAACATGAGTTAACAGGGTTGTGTATTGCCATGGGTGGTCACTTCCCCCCGCTCTCCTCCGAAAAAAGAAGAAGAAGAAGAAGAAGGAAAGGTGGTAAAAGAACTAGAAAACAGCAAGAAAAACAGAAAGGAAAACTCTGAAACCTCCAAGAAGGAAAATCTTGTAAATAGAAAATGATTCTTTTAGAAATCCGCCTTCCCCTCCACCCCTCTGACTTCTAGATACGTCATGTGTTTCTGTTCTGATCATGGTTTCTATTTATTAATCTGCCCTCATGAGGACTATTTCTAGTATTCCAAGGTTTGAGAAGCTTCCTAGAGACTTTTCAAAAACCTATGAACCTACTAAGCCCTGGTCTACACTAGGACTTTAGGTCGAATTTAGCAGCATTAAATTGATGTAAACCTGCACCCGTCCACAGGATGAAGCCCTTTATTTCGACTTAAAGGGCTCTTAAAATCGATTTCCTTACTCCACCCCTGACAAGTGGATTAGCGCTTAAATCGGCCTTGCCAGGTCGAATTTGGGGTACTGTGGACACAATTCGACGGTATTGGCCTCCGAGAGCTATCCCAGAGTGCTCCATTTTGACCGCTCTGGACAGCACTCTCAACTCAGATGCACTGGCCAGGTAGACAGGAAAAGAACCGTGAACTTTTGAATCTCATTTCCTGTTTGGCCAGCGTGGCAAGCTGCAGGTGACCATGCAGAGCTCATCAGCAGAGGTGACCATGATGGAGTCCCAGAATCGCAAAAGAGCTCCAGCATGGACCGAACGGGTGGTACGGGATCTGATCGCTGTATGGGGAGAGGAATCCATGCTATCAGAACTCCGTTCCAGTTTTCGAAATGCCAAAACCTTTGTCAAAATCTCCCAGGGCATGAAGGACAGAGGCCATAACAGGGACCCGAAGCAGTGCCGCGTGAAACTGAAGGAGCTGAGGCAAGCCTACCAGAAAACCAGAGATGTGAACGGCCGCTCCGGGTCAGAGCCCCAAACATGCCGCTTCTATGATGAGCTGCATGCCATTTTAGGGGGTTCAGCCACCACTACCCCAGCCGTATTGTTTGACTCCTTCAATGGAGATGGAGGCAATACGGAAGCAGGTTTTGGGGACGAAGAAGATGATGATGATGATGAGGTTGTAGATAGCTCACAGCAAGCAAGCGGAGAAACCGGTTTTCCCGACAGCCAGGAACTGTTTCTCACCCTGGACCTGGAGCCAGTACCCCCCGAACCCACCCAAGGCTGCCTCCTGGACCCAGCAGGCAGAGAAGGGACCTCCGGTGAGTGTACCTTTTAAAATACTATACACGGTTTAAAAGCAAGCATGTGAAAGGATTAATGTGCCCTGGCATTCGCAGCTCTCCTGGATATACTCCCAAAGCCTTTGCAATAGGTTTCTGGGGAGGGCAGACTTATTGCGTCCTCCATGGTAGGACACTTTACCACTCCAGGCCAGTAACACGTACTCGGGAATCATTGTACAACAAAGCATTGCAGTGTATGTTTGCTGGCGTTCAAACAACATCCGTTCTTTATCTCTCTGTGTTATCCTCAGGAGAGTGAGATATAATCCATGGTCACCTGGTTGAAATAGGGTGCTTTTCTTCAGGGGACACTCAGAGGAGCCCATTCCTGCTGGGCTGTTTGCCTGCGGCTGAACAGAAATGTTCCCCGCTGTTAGCCACAGGGACAGGGAAGGGTTGAGGGGGTAGCCACGCGGTGGGGGGAGGCAAAATGCGACCTTGTAACAAAAGCACATGTGCTATGTATGTAATGTTAACAGCAAGGTTTACCCTGAAAGAGTGTAGCCAGTGTTTTAGAAAATGTGTCTTTTTAAATACCGCTGTCCCTTTTTTTTTCTCCACCAGCTGCATGTGTTTCAATGATCACAGGATCTTCTCCTTCCCAGAGGCTAGTGAAGATTAGAAAGAAAAAAAAACGCACTCGAGATGAAATGTTCTCCGAGCTCATGCTGTCCTCCCACACTGACAGAGCACAGATGAATGCGTGGAGGCAAATAATGTCAGAGTGCAGGAAAGCACAAAATGACCAGGAGGAGAGGTGGCGGGCTGAAGAGAGTAAGTGGCGGGCTGAAGAGAGGGCTGAAGCTGAAAGGTGGCGGCAGCGTGAGGAGAGGAGGCAGGATTCAATGCTGAGGCTGCTGGAGGACCAAACCAGTATGCTCCAGTGTATGGTTGAGCTGCAGCAAAGGCAGCTGGAGCACAGACTGCCACTACAGCCCCTGTGTAACCAACCGCCCTCCTCCCCAAGTTCCATAGCCTCCACACCCAGACGCCCAAGAACGCGGTGGGGGGGCCTCCGGCCAACCAGCCACTCCACCACAGAGGATTGCCCCAAAAAAAGAAGGCTGTCATTCAATAAATTTTAAAGTTGTAAACTTTTAAAGTGCTGTGTGGCATTTTCCTTCCCTCCTCCACCACCCCTCCTGGGCTACCTTGGTAGTCATCCCCCTATTTGTGTGATGAATGAATAAAGAATGCATGAATGTGAAGCAACAATGACTTTATTGCCTCTGCAAGCGGTGATCGAAGGGAGGAGGAGAGGGTGGTTAGCTTACAGGGAAGTAGAGTGAACCAAGGGGCGGGGGGTTTCATCAAGGAGAAACAAACAGAACTTTCACACCGTAGCCTGGCCAGTCATGAAACTGGTTTTCAAAGCCTCTCTGATGCGTACCGCACCCTCCTGTGCTCTTCTAACCGCCCTGGTGTCTGGCTGCGCATAACCAGCAGCCAGGCGATTTGCCTCAACCTCCCACCCCGCCATAAACGTCTCCCCCTTACTCTCACAGATATTGTGGAGCACACAGCAAGCAGTAATAACAGTGGGAATATTGGTTTCGCTGAGGTCTAAGCGAGTCAGTAAACTGCGCCAGCGCGCCTTTAAACGTCCAAATGCACATTCTACCACCATTCTGCACTTGCTCAGCCTGTAGTTGAACAGCTCCTGACTACTGTCCAGGCTGCCTGTGTACGGCTTCATGAGCCATGGCATTAAGGGGTAGGCTGGGTCCCCAAGGATTCATATAGGCATTTCAACATCACCAACAGTTATTTTCTGGTCTGGGAATAAAGTCCCTTCTTGCAGCTTTTGAAACAGACCAGAGTTCCTGAAGATGCGAGCGTCATGTACCTTTCCCGGCCATCCCACGTTGATGTTGGTGAAACGTCCCTTGTGATCCACCAGAGCTTGCAGCACTATTGAAAAGTACCCCTTGCGGTTTATGTATTCGCCGGCTTGGTGCTCCGGTGCCAAGATAGGGATTTGGGTTCCGTCTATGGCCCCACCACAGTTAGGGAATCCCATTGCAGCAAAGCCATCCACTATGACCTGCACATTTCCCAGGGTCACTACCCTTGATATCAGCAGATCTTTGATTGCATGGGCTACTTGCATCACAGCAGCCCCAACAGTAGATTTGCCCACTCCAAATTGATTCCCAACTGACCGGTAGCTGTCTGGCGTTGCAAGCTTCCACAGGGCTATTGCCACTCGCTTCTCAACTGTGAGGGCTGCTCTCATCTTGGTATTCATGCGCTTCAGGGCAGGGGAAAGTAAGTCACAAAGTTCCATGAAAGTGCCCTTACGCATGTGAAAGTTTCGCAGCCACTGGGAATCGTCCCAGACCTGCAACACTATGCGGTCCCACCAGTCTGTGCTTGTTTCCCGAGCCCAGAATCGGCGTTCCACCGCATGAACCTGCCCCATTAGCACCATGATGCATGCATTGGCAGGGCCCATGCTTTCAGAGAAATCTGTGTCCATGTCCTGATCACTCACGTGACCGTGCTGACGTCGCCTCCTCGCCCGGTAGTGCTTTGCCAGGTTCTGGTGCTGCATATACTGCTGGATAATGCGTGTGGTGTTTAATGTGCTCCTAATTGCCAAAGTGAGCTGAGCGGCCTCCATGCTTGCCTTGGTATGGCGTCCGCACAGAAAAAAGGCGCGGAACGATTGTCTGCCGTTGCTCTGACGGAGGGAGGGGCGACTGACGACACGGCTTACAGGGTTGGCTTCAGAGAGCTAAAATCAAGAAAGGGGGTGGCTTTACATCAAGGAGTATTTCATGCAGGACTTCACGGAGGGTTCCAATAAGAAATGGTGCACCTAAGTTATTGTTCTTATTGGAACAAGGAGGTTAGCCTGGCCTCTGATTGATACATGGCTAGATTTACCTCGCTGCACCTTCTCTGTGAGTGACTGCAGTGTGACCTAGAGGAATGAGTCCCCTAGACAGGGGAGGAGGCAAATGAGTACAAAACAAATCTGGTCTATTTGTTGTTTTGATCCACTCCATCTATCTTTTACATCTTTGGCTGGCAGCAGACGGTGCAGAAGGACTGCATGCCATCCACATCTCATGGCTGCTCGGCAGAAGACGGTACAATAGGACTGCTAGCAATCCATATTGCCTGCCTGCTCACCATAAGACGGTTCAATAGGACTGACTGCCGGACTTAAGAGAATGACCTGGTCAGGTCACTAAAAATTTAGTCCCTGCGCCCATGTCTGCCCAGGCGCTCCTGATCGACCTCACACAGGCGACCAGGAGCACCTCGGACATGACGAGGACAGCTACCAGTCGTACTGTACCGTCTGCTGCCAGAAGGCAATGGGTTGCTGCTACTGTGTAGCAGTGCCGTACCACGTCTGCCAGCACCCAGGAGACATACGGTGACGGTTACCTGAGCGGGCTCCATGCTTGCGGTGGTATGGCGTCCGCACAGGTAACTCAGGAAAAAAGGCGCGAAACGATTGTCTGCCCTTGCTTTCACGGAGGGAGGGAGGAAGGGAGGGAGGGAAGGGGGGACTGACGATATGTACCCAGAACCACCCGCGACAATGTTTCAGCCCCATCAGGCATTGGGATCTCAACCCAGAATTCCAATGGGCAGCGGAGACTGCGGGAACTGTGGGATAGCTACCCACAGTGCAACGCTCCGGAAGTCGACTCTAGCCTCGGTACTGTGGAAGCACTCCGCCGAGTTAATGCACTTAATGCACTTCTGTGGGGACACACACACTCGAATATATAAAACCGATTTCTAAAAAAACGACTTCTATAAATTCGACCTTATTCCGTAGTGTAGACATACCCTAAGTGACTTGCGAGCTTCGGTGTGGAAAAGACATTTTCATTTAATTTATTGAGCTCAATTCAATGAAAATTATATTTTTTCCCTCTGTGTTTCAACTATTTCCGATTTCATTTCAGCTCCGGATGCTGCAACTACTGAGGTTAAGACAGACGGATGCAGAGGAATCCCTCCTCTCTGCTGATTCTTCCCACAGCGACTTCTATAGGGGTCGGGACAGTCAGGGGACAGGGACAGGGAACAGGGGACAGAACAGGGGAACAGGGGAACAGGGGACAGAACAGGGGACGGGGGGAACGAGATGAGAAGAGCCGCAGGTCCAGCGGCCAACGCTGGGGTCTCTTGGGCTCAGTCTGGAGCCACGGAGAATGGGCACAAAAGAGGGTCACATGCCGTGGACTCAAATAGGTACGGGAGAGGTTTGTTAAAGTACAATACATACGTGTGCGTGTGTGGGGTGGGGGTGGGGGGGATGGCCAGTCACTGGGCAAACAAAATGTAAGTGTAAGCAGAGTCAGGATGGGCTCCACCCTGACATCTGGTGGTGAGGTGTGGCAAGTAGTGGAAAAGAACTTCAGGGGCTGATCTCAATTTGCATAGGCACACCCACCCCGCCCAGAATGAGGCCATAACTGCCCAAATGGTCACTTTGGCTGTTGTGGGATCCCCAGTGTCTTTGTTATTGGGGCGGGAAGAGTAAATTGTTATTACCCTGATTATGGGAACTGTGCTTGGAACTGTACTTGGCCTTTTGTTATGATGGAGGGACTCACCATCAACTGAGTAGCACTCGCTAGGCAAGGGACATGGGTTCCAAAACTCTGTGAAGGGGGAGAGACTTGAGAGAGGTATTAATACCTGGTGGTATGGGCCCCTTTGTGAGGGCCTGAAGCACCAATTGCACCTCTGTCTCTCTCCACTGTGGAATGTCAGAGCTAATTTTGGGTCTATTAAGAGTCTTGCTACAGGTACTGTGCTGCATTCGCTTTGGCCTTATGATGCACCAGCACTAAGGCCCCCACTACTATGAGCTGAAATCACTGAGCACTATGTCAAGTAGTGGGGAGCTGGAAGATCTAGAGTGCAGAGGTGCTGTTCGTGGATAGGTTGGCAGAGCGGAGCTGTTCGTGAGACGGCGAGCAGAGCAGAGCAGAGCCGGTTGTGGTGGAGCGGAGCCGTTCGTGAGACGGCGAGCTGTGCAGAGCGGAGCCGTTCATGAGACAGTGAGCTGAGCAGAGCTGTTCGTGAGACAGCGAGCTGTGCAGAGCAGAGCCGGTCGTGGTGGAGCGGAGCCGTTCGTGAGACAGTGGTGTGTTCGTGAGACGGCAAGCTGAGCAGAGCTGTTTGTGAGACGGCAAGCTGTGCAGAGCGGAGCTGGTTGTGTTGGAGCAGAGCCCTGTGGGGCAGCCAGCTTCAGGACACGTAAGGTGCCCCTTACCCCTTTCCCCCACACACAGGCACATTTTAGCCAGACTGGGGAGTAACACTATGCAGATGAACTTTTGAACTCTGGGGCTGGACTTTTTGGACTTTGGGTGATTTGTGGTTGGCTGGACTCAAGAGACGCTTGGGTGCTGGGACTCAAGAACCCGAGGGAAAGGGGCATGCCCCAATTTGCTTGGGGTGGGTTTTTTTTGCTCATGGGTTGTGTTATGAATCCTGTTGGTGGTGTCTCCCCAACATAATGCCACATTGTTTCTCTCTGTTATTAAAAGGCTTTTTGCTACACTCAGACTATGTGCTTGCGAGAGGGGAAGTATTGCCTCTTGAAGGCGCCCAGCGGGGGTGGTATATATTTGTCCCAGGTCACTGGGTGGGGGCTCGAGCCGGTTTGCATTGTGTTATTGGAATGGATCCCCTAGATATTGAACCCGGCCCTTGTTGCTGCCAGCTCTGATGGGCAGAAGGGTTACATTTTGGGGGGCTCGTCCGGGATGCCTGGGTCAGTACCCCTCGCAAGCACCTGTTGAGTGATCCACTACATTGGAAAACAATTTATATATATTTTTTTGTTTGTGCTTATATTTTGAGGAAATTACTGTTTGTATAATGGCTAATTTGTCAGGTTTGTTGGGCCCTGGCTCAGCTGCTTCTAGCTCAGAGGCTGCAGCCTCGGCTGATGATTGGACAAAAGCTCTGGGGCAAACATTGGAAAAGGTTGTGCTGTCCCATGCTGCGTCAAACTCTTGTCGTAAGTTAAGATTATTTGCTGGGGAGGAGGAGTTTGAACCCTGGTTAGAGCATACCACTGAAATGCTGCAAGAGTGGGCCATACCAGATGCAGAAAAGCGAAGATGCCTCATAGAGAGCCTTGGCGGCCCAGCATTAGATGTGATTCGCACCCTGAAGCTCACTGACCCTGGGGTCAGTGTGAAGGACTGCCTAGAGGCCCTTGAACACAACTTTGGGAGCGTAGAGGACCCTGAAGACAGCTACTGTAAGTTCCTTAATTCCCGACAACAAAAGGGCGAGAAGGCTTCAGCCTACATACAGAGACTGGAGAGACTGCTTCAGAGAGCTGTCATGAGGGGAGCAGTGACTGCTGAGCAGATGGATCAGACCAGACTGGCTCAAATTGTAAGAGGAACTCAGTATCAGAACCTGATTCTACTTCATCTCCAGCTAAGAGAACGACGGGAACATCCCCCAAGTTACTCCCAGCTGATAAAAGAGGTCAGAGAGGAGGAAGAAAGGCAGGCTGCCAGTGAATTTTGGGAAGCCCAAACATCAGATCCAGCCAGCACAACACCACTGCAAGCGGCCAGTGTACTGATGGTGAGCACCAGAGAGGAACTTGCCCAACAAATGCAGGTCCTGACGGAATGGATAGCTGAGCTGCAAAGTACCGTTGACCAAGTTAAGACTTCCAGGAATAAGAAGCCTCAAACGGTGGCAATTGAGAAGCCCGCACTTAGAGCCACCATCCCACCCAGGCGAAGGGGGAAATGTCAATTCTTCTGCTACCGATGTGGTCAGGATGGACACAGTGCTGCTAAGTGCCGTAATGAAGAAAACCCCTCCTTAGTGTATGGAAAGCTGAGGATCAGTTGGGAGAGATCCGGTAGCTGCCAGAGGGCCTGGGGACGGGGACCCCCCAGGTCTGCAGGATTTGAAGATTCCCCCAGAAAAGACTGTCCAGCTGGGATCCCCGCAGGACTGATAGGGCCTCGAGCAGAGGTCACGGTGAGGATTGAAGGGGTGGAGTGTAAAGCAGTGCTTGACACTGGATCTCAAGTGACTATTATATTTCAGTCATTCTACCAGCAGATGCTTAGGCACCTGCCTATACAGCCACTGACTGGCCTTGGCCTGTGTGGCCTCAGCATGGATGAATACCCCTACCAAGGGTATGTCATAGTGCACCTGGAATTCCCAGAGGAGGTTGCTGGGGTAAGAGAAGAGGTAGACACAGCTGCCTTAATATGTCCTGACCCTAAAGGGACCTCTGATATGTCTGTGCTGATAGGGACCAACTCCAGTCTCTTCAAGGTACTCGCGGATTACTGCAGAAGGCGGGCTGGGGACCAGTACCTGAATACCCTGATGATCCATACGCTTTGTGCTGAAGCCTATAGGAAAATTGAGAGCGCTAAAAGGGACACATCTGAGCTACCGCTTGGGGCACTGAAGTACGCGGGCACGACCCCCTTAGTAGTGCCTGCAAGGACGGAGCAAGAAGTGCTTGTCATGAGTACCTGTCTGAAAGGCAGTAAACGGACGTTAGCAATGCGTTACCTAGGGAGGTGGTAGAATCTCCTTCCTTAGAGGTTTTTAAGGTCAGGCTTGACAAAGCCCTGGCTGGGATGATTTAACTGGGAATTGGTCCTGCTTCGAGCAGGGGGTTGGACTAGATGACCTTCTGGGGTCCCTTCCAACCCTGATATTCTATGATTCTATGATTCTATGATTCAATGATAGAGCAGCCGATGGGAGGAGAGCTCCCTGAAGGAGTGCTGGTCCCCAGTGGAGTCATAACTCTACCCGTTGAAGCCCAGGAAAGGGTGACTATACTGATTGCTAATGAAACGAGTCGTGATGTTGTTGTGAAGCAAGGACAAAAGATAGCAGACCTCTTTGAGCCTGAGTCGATTGTAAAACCCCAGTGTGAAACTCAAGTTCCCACAATAGACCCAGCAAAGTTTGACTTTGGAGATTCACCAGTGTCCGAGGACTGGAAAGATCGCCTGAGGAAGAAACTTTGTGAAAGATCCAAGGTGTTCTCACTGCATGAGTGGGATGTGGGATGTGCAAAAGGAGTAGAGCACAATATCAGACTACATGACTCTCGACCTTTCAAGGAGAGATCTAGGAAGATTGCTCTCTCTGAGATGGAAGATGTGCGACATCATCTTCAGGAGCTGGCTGCGAATGGCATCATTACAGAGTCCCGCAGCCCATACGCCTCACCCATTGTGGTAGTCCGTAAAAAGAATGGGAAAATTCGGATGTGTATTGACTACCGCACCCTAAACTGCCGTACTGTGGTCGACCAGTACACTATGCCTCGAGTGCAAGATGCCTTAGACTGTTTGCTGGGAAGCCAGTGGTTCTCTGTGTTGGATCTTCGAAGTGGATACTACCAGATCCCTCTGGGAGAAGAAGATAAGGAGAAGACAGCCTTCATCTGCCCATTAGGGTTTTATCAGTTCGAACGCATGCCCCAAGGGATTTCTGGAGCACCTGCCACCTTTCAACGTCTCATGGAGAAAGTTGTGGGAGACATGAATTTACTGCAAGTGTTAGTTTATTTGGATGACCTGATTGTGTTTGGAAGAACCTTAGAGGAGCATGAAGAAAGACTTCTTAAAGTGCTTGATAGGTTGGAGGATTATGGTCTGAAGCTTTCAATTGACAAATGCCAGTTCTGCAGGACCTCAGTGAAGTATGTGGGTCACATTGTGTCCCAAGAGGGTGTGAGTACTGATCCTGATAAAATAGAAGCACTCACTACATGGCCACGTCCAAGTAACTACAGAGAACTCAAGACCTTTCTCGGATTTAGTGGCTACTACCGCAGATTTGTGAAAAACTATGCTACGATTGTAAAGCCTCTGAACGATCTCACCAGGGGACATCAGTCCAGCAAGAACAAATCTAAGTCCAAGAATAAGGGGAGGTCCCCAAAGCCCCCTGTGCAGAGACACTATGGCCCATTTGAACCATTTGGGCCACGGTGGGATGAGAGATGTGAAAGGGCTTTTCGAGAAATCATTACTTGCCTAACTCATGCTCCAGTCCTAGTTTTTGCTGACCCAAGCAAACCATTTATCCTGCGTACTGATGCCAGTTTGGAGGGTCTGGGAGCAGTCCTGTACCAGGAAGTGGAAGGCAAACGTAAACCTGTAGCCTTTGCCAGCCGAGGATTGTCTGATAGTGAAACTCGCTATCCCACCCACAAGCTGGAATTTTTGGCCCTGAAATGGGCCATCACTGAGAAATTTTGAGACTACTTGTATGGTGCTCAGTTCCAGGTGTGGACAGACAACAATCCACTGACTTATGTGTTAACAAGTGCTAAGCTGGATGCTACAGGGCAGAGATGGGTGGCCGCCTTGGCTAGCTATGAGTTCAGCATTCAGTACCGATCAGGGAGAAGCAGTGTAGATGCAGATGCATTGTCCAGGCATCCACAGGCTCCAGAAGTTGCTGTGATACCCACAGATGGAGTGAGAGCTATTTGCAGTGTGAGTCGTCGAGAGCCAGAGGCCCGTGAGAGCCTTCAGGGATGTGTTGCAGAAGCTTTGGGCCTGCCCCCTGAATGCATGCCTTCTGCTTCAGTGAACTATATTGCATTGGACCAATCTCCTTTGCCCATGCTCAATGCGGCTGACTGGCAAGAAGGCCAGCGGCAAGATATTGACATTCGTGATACACTACTTGCCAAAAGGGAGGGGCGAAGCCCAGCTGCGGTTGTCCCACCTAACCCGGAGGGTAAACTACTATTGAGAGAATGGACCAAACTAAAACTGATTCATGGAGTGCTAAACCGAATGACCACTGACCCTTTACAAAAACAACGAGCACAACTAGTGCTGCCAAAAAAGTACAGAGCCCTGGCCATGAGGGCCCTGCATGATGACTTTGGGCATTTAGGGATGGAGAGGACCCTGGAACTTATTCGTAGTAGGTTCTATTGGCCCCGAATGGCTGAAGATGTTCGCAGGAAATGTGAGACTTGCGCTCGATGTGTTCAAAGGAAAACTCTGCCCACGAGGGCTGCATATCTCAAGAACATCACCAGCAACAAACCTTTGGAAGTGGTATGCATTGATTTCTTGTCTGTAGAGGTAGACAAGAGGAATGTTGGGAACATTCTAGTAGTGACTGACCATTTTACACGGTATGCACAGGCATATCCCACACGTGATCAGAGGGCCACCACCGTCGCTCGAGTATTGTGGGACAAATATTTCTCAGTCTATGGATTCCCGGCTCGGATACACTCTGATCAGGGGCGGGATTTTGAGAGTCACCTTCTGAAGGAGGTGCTGAAGATAGCAGGAATTAAAAAGTCTAGGACAACGCCTTATCACCCCCAAGGTGATCCTCAGCCAGAGAGGTTCAACCGAACCCTATTAGATATGTTGGGAACTTTGCGACCAGAGCAGAAGGCAACCTGGAGCCAGCATGTCGCATTTCTGGTGCATGCCTACAATGCCACAAAGAACGATGCTACGGGAGTCACCCCATATCTCTTGATGTTTGGGCGAGAACCAAGATTACCCATAGACTTGTGCTTTGGTGTATCAGAGGATGGAGATAGCTATGAAACTCACCAGCAATATGTATCCCGACTAAGAGAAAAGCTGCGGGATGCTTATCGCTTAGCTACCGCTGCGGCTCGGAAGAACGCAGACCGCAACAAACATCGATATGATGCTAGAGTGCGTTCGCAGGAGCTCCAGCCGGGGGACAGAGTCCTGCTGCGAAATTTGGGTATTGCTGGCAAACACAAGATAGCTGACAGATGGAAGGCAATACCTTACCTGGTGCTGGAAAAGCTGGGAGATCTGCCGGTCTACAAGATCAAACCTGAAGACGGCCCAGGGCAAATAAAGACGGTGCATAGAAACCTTTTGCTCCCTGTGGGGGAATTGGTAAGCATCCCTTATGAGACGGGCCACGATAGGGCAGCCGGGCAGAACAGAGGTGCTAGACCAAAGCCGCCATCCAACACAGACAGCAGGCCCCGTGCAGCTAACTTACCCCTATTCTGCACATCTGAGAGTGAGTCTGAGGAGGAAGACACAACCCTGGTGTATCCTGGGATGGAGACAAGATTTCAGACTCGATCAGCTGAACCAAACGAGAGTTTTCCCTCTTCCGCCCTAAACCCCATGGCGGAATTATTTATGCCCCTTTCTGACACCCCGGTGCCGCTGATGAGACCCCCCTGTGATGACACACACAGGTTATTGGACAATGGAGACACACAGGTAGAGGATGCCCTGGGCACCTTGGACCCTCCAGCGTTAGAACTAGGAGTGCAGGGACCTACGCCAGTAGCCGAGGGACCCTCCAGGGAAGCCTCTCCATCCGTCACTCAAGAGGATGTTCCCCCTATCTCGGCAACAGAGAGTCTCAATAGACGAGACAGGGTGATAAGACCAGTGAAACGGTTAACTTATGATGCACCTGGGGTGACTAGTGAGGAGCCAATACATTTAGCACACAGGCTTGTGGAAGCTAAAGTGGGCTTCCTGAGGCCCTTTGGAGGAAACCAATGAGTTGGTATAAAGGGAGTATGATTTGTCGGGACTCCAAATTCTCGGCTGGGGGGAGGATGTAAGCAGAGTCAGGATGGGCTCCACCCTGACATCTGGTGGTGAGGTGTGGCAAGTAGTGGAAAAGAACTTCAGGGGCTGATCTCAATTTGTATAGGCACACCCACCCCGCCTAGAATGAGGCCATAACTGCCCAAATGGTCACTTTGGCTGTTGTGGGATCCCCAGTGTCTTTGTTATTGGGGCGGGAAGAGTAAATTGTTATTACCCTGATTATGGGAACTGTGCTTGGAACTGTACTTGGCCTTTTGTTATGATGGAGGGACTCACCATCAACTGAGTAGCACTCGCTAGGCAAGGGACATGGGTTCCAAAACTCTGCGAAGGGGGAGAGACTTGAGAGAGGTATTAGTACCTGGTGGTGTGGGCCCCTTTGTGAGGGCCTGAAGCACCAATTGCACCTCTGTCTCTCTCCACTGTGGAATGTCAGAGCTAATTTTGGGTCTATTAAGAGTCTTGCTACAGGTACTGTGCTGCATTCACTTTGGCCTCATGATGCACCAGCACTAAGGCCCCCACTACTATGAGCTGAAATGACTGAGCACTATGTCAAGTAGTGGGGAGCCGGAAGATCTAGAGTGCAGTGGTGCTGTTCGCGGATAGGCTGGCAGAGCGGAGCTGTTCGTGAGACAGCGGCGTGTTTGTGAGACGGCGAGCTGTGCAGAGCAGAGCCGGTTGTGGTGGAGCGGAGCCGTTCGTGAGACGGCGAGCTGTGCAGAGCGGAGCCGTTCATGAGACAGTGAGCTGAGCAGAGCTGTTCGTGAGACAGCGAGCTGTGCAGAGCAGAGCCGGTCGTGGTGGAGCGGAGCCGTTCGTGAGACGGCAAGCTGAGCAGAGCTGTTCGTGAGACGGCGAGCTGTGCAGAGCGGAGCCGGTCGTGGTGGAGCAGAGCCCTGTGGGGCAGCCAGCTTCAGGACACGTAAGGTGCCCCTTACCCCTTTCCCCCACACACAGGCACATTTTAGCCAGACTGGGGAGAAACACTATGCAGATGAACTTTTGAACTCTGGGGCTGGACTTTTTGGACTTTGGGTGATTTGTGGATTGCTGGACTCAAGAGACGCTTGGGTGCTGGGACTCAAGAACCCGAGGGAAAGGGGCATGCCCCAATTTGCTTGGGGTGGGTTTTTTTTGCTCATGGGTTGTGTTATGAATCCTGTTGGTGGTGTCTCCCCAACATAATGCCACATTGTTTCTCTCTGTTATTAAAAGGCTTTTTGCTACACTCAGACTATGTGCTTGTGAGAGGGGAAGTATTGCCTCTTGTAGGCGCCCTGCGGGGGTGGTATATATTTGTCCCAGGTCACTGGGTGGGGGCTCGAGCCGGTCTGCATTGTGTTATTGGAATGGATCCCCTAGATATTGAACCCGGCCCTTGTTGCTGCCAGCTCTGATGGGCAGAAGGGTTACATAAGCACAGATTATACCTAGGGGAATCTATGCGAGCTGTGCGTGCGTGTGAATATCCCAAATGCTGTCGTGTAGAGTGCGGACCATGTGCAACCAGAGTACGGAATCAAATCACTTCTTTCGTTGGCTAGTTCGTCGTCGGGTTTCAGTTCCTTCTCTCTTTTTTTAATTTCTTTCTTTCTTTTTTGTATGGCGATCATTTGTGTACAAAGAGAACGGGCCTTTTTTTGAATAACAAAGAGAAAAGAAAAAAGAAAAAAAAGAAAAGAACCGTAATGCAATTTCTTTGGATTGCAAAAAGCAACTCTTTACATTGAAGTGAAGTGTCTTAACATTTTATATTGTTTTAAAAATATATTTACATATTATATATATATATATATATATATATATATAAAATATACGTGATATATATATATATATATATATATATAAATATTTAAACGAAGAAGAAGTAAAAGAACTCTCTTCACGTCTGGTATTTGAGGGGGGTGGATCTTCTTCCCTGGTGAAATTGTTGCTTTAGAAACGCAGCTTTAACCCTAACGCTCAGCTGACCATCCTGTTTTTCCTAGACCTCTCCCCGTTGCCTGTCACTCCCCCCCTCCCCCCGCTTACATTTTGTGTGCACGGTGGGAGAGGCTGGTATGCATCTGGAGCAAGCCCCTGGTGCCCGTGTGTGACACCAAGCATCGGGACAGGGTGTCGGTGGCAGGGATTGAACCTGCGACCTCTGGATTGTAAAGTATGACCTTTCAAGCCCAAGTCTTGGGGCTCAAGCAGGCTTCTTACCCGCTGTGGCCTGGCCACCAGTGGGGAAAGGGAGGGGGCTAGAACGGAGCACCCAGCCGGTTGCACTTGCCCCAGCTCCCTTGTAGCAATTTTGAAGAGGTGGGGGCCACACGCTGTAGGCAGAGTCAGGCACACACTGGGCTGGTGGGTCGTTTTTTCCCCCTGGGAGGAGCAAGATAAAAGGAACAGCAAGAGGCGGAGTTTAGGGGGGGACTTAACACCACCCACTGGGCAGGGAGGGGAAGGAGCCGTCCCAGCTCTTAAAGAAGGGGCTGGTTTTACATCGTGAGTATTTCCCCCTTGCCTGGCATTGTCCAAGCCCTTCCCCACCCCAGGGCCAGCTCCTCCCACGGCCGGGCCAATGTCAGCCCCACGAAGTCCTACCCCCCTCTCTGCGCCCGTGCCCCTGCCATGCACCGGGCACCCGACTGCTCCAGGGGGGCTGGCTCAGCGCCGCACGGCTCGGCTCGGCTCGGCCTCACACGCTCAGGCAAGAGGCTCGGGCGTGGCCTTTCGGGACGCGAGATGAGCCGGATCCAGGCTCCTTCCTCGCAGCAGTAGCCGGAAGTTGAAGCATTCATTTTATTTTTCATTACCAAAGCGAAACATTGTAGCAAAACTGAGCGCGCTCCTGGCTCGCCCCCACCCCCGGCCACCCCCCTCCACCAGCCCCCCCACTTCCTCCCCCCAGTCACCATCCCGCTGGCTCCCCCTGCCACAGCCTGCCTAGGGCCAGGCCAAAAAACCCATCACTGCAAAGGCCAAGAGGAGGTAGTGTCATGGCTTGTCTCGTGGCCACTGAGCCCGTTGCTAGTGACGGACGGGTGCCCACCAACCAGGCCTTGCCAGGATGGGGGGAACCCTGAGGGCAGAGCCCCCAGTATTAAGGAGGGCCAGATACCCTGGTGAAGGCCTTCCAGCTCCCATGTGGGGGGCACAACCCCCATTGTGCTTCAAGGTAGGGGGCTGGACCAGCTCGATGCTGCTGCTGGGGGCCAGTGCCGCACTTGACTGCTCCTGCCGGCGTGTGAGTCGCAAGGGTGGGGAGGCTTACAATCGAAATGCTGGCATAGCCCCCACCCCTGTAGCTAAGGGCTAGGGTCCTCCTCCCCCCACCCCGCCAGCACTTCCCCTTCCCCACTGGAGGGGACGAGGTGTTTTTAAAACCCAGTCAGGTAAACCACAGCCCCTCCCCCCCTCCCCCCCCCCCCCGGCTGGCCTCACCTGGGCGTGCGTGACTCACGTGCATCCTGGCCTCGCTCCAGCGGGAACTGGCTCGCGGGCCCAGGCAGCTGTCACTACATAAGCAACAGATGTTGCATCTGGGGGCAGATTTTTTTCCCCCCTAAGGCACAAGGTGCGGGGGCGGGGGGAACATGGTCAAAAGCACCTAAGGCCCAGTGACTTTCGCAACTAATGCCCATTGGCTTCAGTGGGCATTCAGCAGCGAAGCACATTTCAGGTTCTGGGCCTGAGTGTCTTGGGCGATAGGGAAGAAAAGAAAAAAAATCAAGGGGCTTTTGAGAATGCTTCACGCGGCACGTAGGCCCAGGTGCCTAACTCCCATTGGCTTTTAAGGGGACTTGGGCGCCTTTGAACAGCTGCCCCAAAGGTGCACGTGTTTAAATGTTTACAGCTGTGTGAGGTGACCTGCTGCAGCCTCCTGTGCGCTGCAAAGGCTCCCCTCGCACGGGGGCCACGGCCAATACCCTCCTGGTTGCCCCCGTTAACTACCGGGCGACGACTGGCCACGCTAGGCTGTGGCTTTGGAGGCCTGACTTAATGTCGATTAGCTTCGTTTCCTGCCCCAGCCCCGCCACGGTTAAGCAGACTAGTCTTCTACGCGTGTGTGTGTGTGTGTGTGTGTGTGTGTGTGTCATTTTCATGGCATCACTCCACTTGTGTGTGAGACCAACCATCACAGCGTGTTGATTTAACAATAAACCCACTTTAATTTGACTTTTAAATTAAAAAAAGAAAAAGTTAAAAAAAACTCAAAAGGCACCACCCGAGTTACGCATGCCTCGCTGGAGTCGCTGCTGCATGCCACCCCTTGCTTTCGTCGTCTGAGGCTGTATGTTGGGGGGGGATTTTGAAAGGACAACAAAAGAAAACTTTAGATGCTGTTTTCAGGGTTTCTACAACGTCATGTGTGTGTGTCTCTCTCTCTCTCTCTCTCGCATGAATTTTATTGTGAACTGTTTTGAGAAACAAAACAAAGCTGGTTGTAAAGGACAGGTCTGGAGTCTGTATGTTTTGGAAAATCTTTTTCTGGCTTCTGTCTGTAGCGTAGGTCTATGTATAAACTATATGGATGCCATGGATCGTTCTGTGAGAAATGTGATCATTGTAACTTGAAAAATTCCAAATGACAAAGGGTTGCGTTTTCTTTTGCCTTTCCTTTCTTATTTTCTTTTTTATCAGCGTGTCTGGCTTTAATAAAACACTTTTTTTTTTCTCTATAGCCCTTCTTCCCTTTAGGCTTTGTCTTTTGTTACTGCCTCTTAACCAACCACCACCGAATCCTCACCGGGCTGCGGAAAGCCTCCCTCAGGGGGCTGCAGTCTTCACACTCGGTCGCACTGGCGTGTTGCCCCGATTCCCGGTCACATGCACACAGCCCGCTAGCTCCAGTTACCCTGGGCTTTAAAGTGAAGCGAGTTGGCCCAGCAGGACGCTTGACGCGATGGGTTGATCACTGTGACGCGCGGGCGAGCAGGTCGGGCTGTCGGTTTCCGCGAGCGGAGGGCGAGGCCGGGGTCCCTGCCGTAGGCCAGGTCTCCCCTGACAGCCGCGGAGCCGCTCTCTGCTGACGCGCCCGGCGACGGAGCAAAACCATCGCAAGAAGCGGCGGGAGCTGTGGGGACGTCAGGTCTGGCGCCGTAAGGGGCCTTGGTGCAGCGGTTGTCAAACTGGGGGGGCATCAGGGCTGGCTTAGACTGGCTGGGGCTGAAGCCCGAGAGCTTTAGCCCTGGGCGTCGGGACTCAGATGACAGGCCCCTGCCTCGGACTGAAGCCCTGGGGCTTCGGCTTTGCCCCACCCCATCTGGGGCTCAGGCTTCAGTCCCTGCCTTGGAGGTTTCACGGGCAGAGGCTTAGGTAGGCCCTGTGCTGTGAGCAGCGGGTGCGGCCCCGGATCACGAAGGGGCTGGCGCGGCTGGTATTGGGCAGGGGCGAAGCCCGTGCTGGGGATGCAGCAGCCTGTGGGCTCATCTACATCTAAACTTGATCACTGTGTGACAAATCACCCCCCACCCGAGCCCCATAGCTGTGCTGGCCTCACCCCCGTCAGACACACGCCTGTTGCCCTAGCTACCATCCCTTGGGGAGGTGGCGTTGCTACAGCAACACGGGGGGGCATGGGAGGGGGACCCAGTCATCGCTTTAAGAAGCATCTCCATGCCAGTGGTGCGGCGCCCCTCGTGTAGACAGGGCCTGAGTTACCACTCAGCCAGTCCCTCCAGCTGTTCGCCGTGTAGGGGATTTACTCTGGTCATGTGAGAACACGGGTACGAACGTGAGCCCAGTGGGGCAGTGCAGACGAGCCCCCCCCAGCCCTCGTTTTCGGTGTTTGTACAGCGCCTAGCGCCGTGGGGCCAGCACTGGGGCTGCCGGGTAATCCTGCAAGACAAGTAATAATGATAACGATGCTAACAGGGATTGCAGCTGCAGCCTACCGCCCCCTTTTTGCAGAGAAAATGACGCAAGGTGGGGAGCCTTGATCAACCCCAACTGGGGGAGTTTATTTTGTGGGTGCAGCAGGAAAGCATGCCACGTCCCCTATTCTCCCCTGAGCTCTGCCCCTCTTCCCCACATCATATGACTTCACTGAGCCACCATCAGCTTAGCAGCCCTGTGGGATTGTCCAAAGGCCCCGAGCCAACCAGGTGCACAAGGCACACGAGTGTCATCATGGGAATTGCCGTAATGCACCATCCAAGGGTCCACCTCGCCCAGGGCCAGCCCAGCCAGCTGCTCAGGACAGTGTCAGATGTTGGAATGGCCTGGCCCACGCGGGAAAGTCTGGCTGCTAAAAAGCCAACCGACCAGTTCAATAAAAGCCGAAAGTCTGTTCCTTGAATACGCCGCTTTATTGCCAACATATAGACCTGTACGTCGGCGAGGGCTAGTTCCAAACCAGGTGGGTTTTGTGGTTTTTTGAGTTTTGCATCTTCCATATACATGGCTGACCTTTTACAACACATCAAGGGAAAAAAATGACACATTCAGGAAGGTTTTAAAAATTCTACACGGTTAGAGCACTTGGTGGTTTTCTTCTGGGTTTCTTCAAATGAGCGAAACTTCTTAAAAAAATCCTTATAAATTCTTTGTAATATGTTACACATTTAAAGACAATATTTACACACATAAAATGAAAACAAAAAGAACTTTACAGCAATTATTTGCATAAAGTAAGAACGATGCATAAACTGGAGGAAGGTTTTTTTTATTTTATTTTTAAAATCCCCCCAAGGCCTCTCATTGGAATGGCTGCAGTGTGGAGCGGAAGATGCGGCATGGTGTCCCTTCCGAGCCCCCGCGCCATAGAGAGCAGCTAGACGGTCACTGCAGAGACAGTCCCCCTAGTTCATTAAGACAATCGCCTGGCACGGGGCTGGGCTGCACTTGGCTTTTTTCTAAACACAGAGACGGGCGCATTGGATTTGGCAGGGGGAGGGTTGTTTTTAATTTTGACCTAAAAGGGACCCCCCCAAATTATTACAAATAATATAGGAGCATGAAAACACAGTTTGCAGTTGTTTATATTTTTCCTCTTGAAAATGGTAAAGGACGACAGACGCTTGCTTGCTTGGTGGAAAGTGGGACTCTCTGTGCATGGAATCAATACGCTGCCCGGCCCCAGTTACCCGGGATAAATGATCTCATGCCAATGTCAGCTCTCCTGACGCTGAGCAATGCAAAATCTTCCATGGCACTATGTTTGTAGCGAGAGACAGGCCGGCAGGGCTAGCCAAATTCCAGTTTGCATACGATCAGCCTTACCTACCTGCAGCGCCCCTCCAGGTCCCATTGGATCCCTTCACCCCGGCCTGGCCCGCCCCGTGCGCGTTGGTACAGCTGCTGCGGCCCCCCCGAAGGCGGCTGCATCGCTTGCGAAAGCGCTTTGAGCCGACAGGCAGCGGTCGGTGCCCCCAGCTGGGCGGGTGGCACAAGCGCTGGGCCGCTGGCGGTGTGACAGAAAACAAACCACAAACGAGGCCGCTGGCGTCTAAGGCGAGGTCAGCCTGGTAAGTTCCTGGGTGAAAAGAGCAGGGGAGGGCGAGGGGAGTTTCGCAGGGTGGACACGCTCCTCTCGGAGGGCTTTGAACGCTCCAGTCCTTGTGCCTTCCACGTGCTCTGCAAAGTGCTCCGGCAAGCCCTGCAGTCACACTCAGTTCTTGCCGGGCTCCAGGAAGCGTCCGCTCTCTCCGGGAGCGCGCTCTGGCTCCCAGCCACGGGGTGCAACCCTACTGAGAACGGCATGTGCATGTGGCCCAGCTGTTCTGGGCAGGTGGGGGGCAAGGATTCAGGTGGGCACCGAGGGGCAGCCAGTGAGTGCTGGGGGGGAACCAACCGGGCGGTGAGACACAAACACGCCAGGCCTGTCGCTGGGAACGTGTGGGCCAGAGAGGAAGCAAGCTGGTTGGGCTAAAAGCCGGGCTGTGCAAGGTGGTGACTGGGATTGAACAGCCTGGGGAACGGGCACTGCTGGTTTCACACCCACCTGGCACCGAGGCTGCAGCATTAACACTGGGCTGCCCACAACGTGCTCCTCCCCGGCTGTGAACAGGCTCGGGGCCGGATGGCACCAGTGGGCCCTATGGGTTTACCCCGGGCCATTTCCCTGGTCAGCGCTGCTAGCAAGGGCCTGACTCGACAGATGGAGTCTCAGTCACGTGAGCCCTGACTTCTCCCAGTGCCGTGCACCACGGGACCTGGGCCTGGCTGCTCTCTGCAGGGCCACTTCTGTGCCCTGTGCGCACCGGCGCCGCTCGCTCACGCCCGGCCCAGTCCAGCCCTGCTTCTCAAAAGGGCTCCAACCTGCCTGGCTGGGTCACCTAACGCTCCCGCTCCCAGCTGCCTGCTCCACCTGCTCGCCAGGGGGCTGCCCAGCCAGGCTGAGCCTGCCAAAGACCCCCCCAGCCCCGCTGGGAGTGCCCGATTCCCACCGGACGGCCGAACCTCGGGCGGCTTCGCCCCTCTCAGCCTACCTGCCAGGCAGCATGAGCTGCTGAGTGTGAACGCCCCGTCCAGACACAGGGGCAGGAGGCCTCGGGCCGCAGAGGGTCGTGTCCGGGGAGGGCTCGGGGCTGAACTCTAGGCCCCAGTGACGCCGGTGGATTCCTCCCGCCTCCCTGAATGTTCCTGGCTGGCCCACGTACCTTCCCTGCCTGGATTTCCCTGCCGCACACAGGGTGGGTAGAATCACCAGCAGCTACACTGGCAGGGTGGGGGGAGCTTGGGGAATGGTGACGGGCACGCCGGAGCGGTGGGCGTGCAAGGAAAACTCCCACGCCTGGAGGGGAATGGGCCACTGGAAGCGCTGAACCAGCCGTGGCCTGGGTCTCCTTCCTGCGCTTCGCCAGCCACCGTTCCAGCCCCTGCTCCTTCCCCTGTGGCTTTGCAGGCTGGCAAACAACAGCACCACCTGCCCCTGGCACCTCCTCCCTGGCAGAGAGCAGGACCTGGCCCGGCCTGGCACAGGGGAGGGGCTGGGGAACAAAGGGCCCTTGGCACGAGGGCCATTTCCCAGCATTCACGCGGTGCCAGCGGGCACGTGGTCACTGAGCACATGTGCCAATGGCCCCAGCACTCGCCCTCCTGCACATGTGCCAATGAAGCCAACACACCGACAGCTCCCAATTACCCAACGCTGACTCACGCTGGGCACAGGGGCACCCCAGCAACGGGCTCCATGGGGCACAGCCACGGCACACACGTGTCAACCCTGCGCGTGCACACGTGCAAATGATGCACACACGTGTCTGGTGCTCGTGCGCACACACATGCACACGCCAGTGTTACGAGCCAGCGGGAAAACGCTCACGCGCTT
Organism: Natator depressus; assembly: GCF_965152275.1. Classification (NCBI taxonomy): domain Eukaryota; kingdom Metazoa; phylum Chordata; order Testudines; family Cheloniidae; genus Natator; species Natator depressus. The sequence continues at coordinate 52,450,461 of NC_134237.1, forward strand.
GGGCAAAGCCCACGGGCGGGCGCTGCGCCTGCAGGGCCTCCTGTCTCCATTCTACAGCCTCCTCGCTCCCCCGGACTGCCCCGGGGGGGTGGGGGGAGAACCGGCTGGGAAAGGGGAGCCCCTCTCTGGGGCAGGCAGGACGGGCTGGGACTGGGGTGCCAGGGACCCTCCGTTCAAAGCCACCCCACGTTTCCTTGCACCCCAGCGGCACAGGGGCACGTTCTCTGAGCCGAGGGAGGCTGGGGGGGCCCAGTAATGTGATGCCAGAGCTGTGGCAGCATTTCAGAGGCACCAGCTCCGGCTGCGAGGCGGTTTGGGGGCTGGCAGCAGGGGACTGGCAATGGTCTCATGGAAATTGGAGCATCCTTCCCCCTCCCCCACCCCCCGTGTCAGGGGGGGAGCAGCCCTTGGCAGCAACCGCGGGATCCCCCATCAAGGGGTGGGGCAGCGAGAGCCACGCACACTCTGCCCGGTGAGGTCTGTGGGGGCAGCAGAGAGCATCTGGCAGCCTCAGGGACCCCACAGCCATGCAGGGAGATGTGCTGGGGGGGCTGTGAAGCCGGGGAGGGGTTGCCTATCTCAGGCCAAGTGCTTCCTGTGGGTGTGCCGTGACCGCCCACCCGTCTCAGCTGCGGGCTGGACCCCAAGGGCTGGGATCCCGGCTCTGTGGCGAGGCCAGGACACTCCGAGTTGCGGACGTTCCCCGCCTCAGGGGTGGGGGAGTCTTAAAAAGGGAGCCAAATTAAAGAGACCCACGATTAAATCCACAAACCAAGGGAGGATCGTTCAATTAACACCACACCGAAGCGCCGGCCAGGCAGCGCGGCTGGGGCAGCGAGGGGACGTCTCTGGCAGCCTCGGGAGCCCCGTGAGAAAGGCCAAGGGATGCTCCGGGGCAAGGCTGGCAAAATCAGGGCAAGTGGCTGCTCGCCCCTCGAGGGAGCTCCTAGCTCTGTGCAGCGCCTGGCACTGGGTGGATGGGGAAGCGCCCGGAGACGGGTCCTCAGCCTTCGCCACAAGAGGCCGCACAGGGGCAGAAAGGGATGGCGGGGAGGGAAAGCAGAGACAGCCGGGCCTCGGGGTCTGGAGGGGGTTAGAGACACTGGTGGAAGCGGAAGGAAGCTGCGCGCGTGGGAGCCAGGCCCCGGTCGCCAGGGTTCCCCTCCGGGCCCTTACTGTGCTGCTGCTCACTGGCGCCGCCCTGGTGGCTCAGTGCCAAGGACGAGGAGGGCCTGGCCTTGGTCGACTCCAGGCTGCTGAGGCCCGAGTCCTTGTTGTCCCCGTGCAGGTCCCTGCAGGAGGCGCCGGCATTCGGGGGCAGAGCTGGGGACCCGCGGGGGGCCCCGGGCCCGGCGCCTGCTGCTCCTTCCACTCCTTGAAGTTGAGATCCTTCAGGCCGCCGGGCACCACCACCGTGTGGCGCCGCCAGGAGCTCTTCTTGCGCCGCGTCTCCGGGGAGTGGGGCTTGCGCAGGCGCACGGCCAGCATGTCGTCGGCCGAGCCCCGCAAGCGCAGGCGGATCTGCTCCGTCAGCGAGGGCCTGGCCGGGGCCCCGCCGCCCCACGGCTCCCCGCCGGCCCCCGGGGGCCGCAGGGACTCCTGGCTGCCCTTGGCCGACGACTCGCTGTCCGGCCGGGGCCGCGCCAGCTTCCGGCGGGCCAGCGCGTCGCACTGGATGGGCCGGTGGGAGTTGAAGGAGGCCCAGGCGAGCTTCTCCTTCTCGCCGCTCTCCGCCTCGGGCCCCTGCCCGGCGCCCAGCCCCGCTCTCCCCGGCAGGAAGCTGCTCTCCGTGTCCGTCTCCACGTGGCTGAACTCGCTGCGCTCGTCGTCCGCCTCCTCGCCTTGGCCACCGACTGCACCTCGGAGCACAGGCTGCGGTTGATGGTGGACAGGGTGGAGTAGCCCGAGACGATGGACCGGGCGTCCGGCGCTGGCTCCCTCGGTCCCGCCGGCTCCTCCACGCCCGCTCGACGACTCGGAGAGTCGCACGTTGGGCCTGGCTCTCCAGCGGCTGTGCCGCGCCCTGGCCCCTTGGCCTCTTCCTCCTCCGTGCCCCCGTCCTTGGTCTCCTCCGCTCTGCCTTTGCCGGCGCCCTTGGTGGCCTCGTGCTCCGAGTCGTCATCCGTGCTGCTCCCCAAACGCTTGGCCTCCTGCCGCTTCTTCCTCTTGCGGTTGACGGCGGCGATGAAGGAGATGGCGAGCAGCTCCTTGTTGTACTGCTCCTTCCGGGGCACCCCCGAGCCCTGCTGGAGAGAGAACCCCCCCGCTTAGTGCCACGGCCCCGAGCCCGTCTGCGCCCCAGGTCGCGGAGCCAGGCTCAGCTCGCGCTGCTTCGCACCAAGCGCTTGGGCCGCCGCCCTGGCCGCAGCCACCCTGCCGCAGCAGTGCATTCTGGGAAAATCGAGGGTGTCATCCCATCATGCCGTGCTGCATTCTGGGGGGGAAATCTTGGCTACTGTCGCATATTGCTGCAGTGCATTCTGGGACAAAAGCGAGGCCACTGGCCCATATTGCTGCAGTGCATTCTGGGGCCATGGAGGCTGCTATCCCGCTCCTGTGCCCATCTCTCAGGGCACAGGATTGCATGTGCCTTCCCACTCCTACGTGTCCCACCCAGCCAGGAGCTGGCCAGACCCATGGACCCAGCAGAACCACCAGGACAGAAGCTAAGAAGAGCTAGAGCCAGCCCTGCTCACGGGAAGGGGCCTTGCTCAGGAACCCCACACAGTTAGGAACCATGTCACATGTTGGCAGGAAACATACGCGGGGTGAACCAGGGTTAGAATTCTGGATACTGCAGAGACACGCACAGCCCCTGGTCAGGATCAGGGCCCTGTCGGACTGGGCAGATCTGCTCAGAGAAACTGGCCAAGACACTCCCTCCCCCAAAGGATCTAAATAAATGAGGGGGAAGAGGGGAAACTGAGGCAGAGAGCGAGCAGGCTGAGCCAGGAACAGAAATCACTTGTCTTTAACTCTCAGGCCAGGGCCCTACCACCGTCCTGTGATTTGCAAGGTCACCTTGAAGCTTTCTCCTGCCTCATCAGACCCAAGTAAACCCCGCCACCTCCCTCCCTCATGCAGAGTTGGCAACCCCGCTCTCCCGCCCGTCTGGCTGCTCTCCAGAAGACAGGACAGCACGGCCCCAGGACTGAGGTGGGAAGGGCCACGCGAGGCATTAGCTGCTGAGCTGCCCTGTGCTTTTACAGCAACAGGATGTACTGGTAAAATGCCGATTTTCCACCCTAGGTTTCCTGCCCCTTTCGCTGGAGATTTTAGCGCACACAGGACCCCCCCAGTCTCCAGAGCGTCCCTCACACGGGAGTCCTTACCTTCGATTTGGCAGAGCTACTATTGGTTGAATCTGTAACACAAAAGACAGCAGGGATTAGGGAGGGCGGGGGAGGTCTTTACTAGCGTGGGGGGGTGGGCGGGGGAGGTAGGGGGCGTGCGGGCACCACAGCAGAGGGACATTTCTCAAGGGCAGTCGCCAAGCTTTCCCTCCACGTGTGGCTCTAATCAACGGTACGATCAGCATCCAAACGGATCCAGCAACTGGCAGCGGGGCGCCCATGCTGAGAAATTAACGAGGCCCAGGTGTAGCTGTCGGGAGGGGCGCCAGGACAGCGGGATTTTGGGCACTTTGCAAAAAGTCCCAAAAGCCCTTGGTTTCAGGCCGGACCAAACGTTTCGATTTCTGACCATTTTTAAACATGTTTGAATTTATTTTTTACATAAAATTTGAGGAAATTTTGAAGAAAAAATTCATTTGGAAGGGAAAAATCGAAAGGATTTGTCAGATTTATTTTTCCCCCTCAAAATGAACAATTTGGCAAAACGGACGCAAATCTGACAAATGTTCCAGCGCCGCCGATACCAGAAAAAAAATTTCAGCCGCAATATTTCGCAGCTCCAGCCGGCCGAGCCATGGAGGTTCGTGCGCCTCCAGGCAGCGGCTGCCCCAGACTCAGGGGGAGCTTTCCAGGGATCTCTGATCCCACAGAAGGAGCTTCCAGGAAGTCCAGTGATCTCCGGGTCCCTCTGTCCACTCGCGTGCGACCCGCGCACCCCGCTCACACAACCGCTGGGTTAATCACAGCACGGGGGAAAAGTACAGAAAAGGAAACGAGAAAAAAGAATCACGCCCAGCTGAGAAAGGCCCAGTCGCCGGAGCCCCAGTCACACACCCAGCAGCGGGACGGGTCCTGCCAGTGGCATTAACGGAATGGAGCCACAAGCCCAGGACGGACGGACGGGGTGGAAGGGGACAGTGGCGCGATGGGAGAACACAGGAGGAGTTACTCCGCTGGCACCTGGGGCTACGGAAGCTGGTTCTGGGGAGGCCCCAGGCAGGGTTCTGCAGCGCTCACGTGCCCCAGGGCAAACCAGTCTCATGACACGGGGGAGCTCTCTCCTCTGATGCTCACTGAGCTCAGGTTAGACCCAGAGGGGCCTGATCCCAATTTACACTGGGTCCCCTTTGCACTGATCCCTGCGGCCAAATGGTTATCATGCACGCTTCAGGCGGTTCAGACTCGTGGCCTGCAGGGCCAAAGGCACAAGCTCCTACCGCTGGTGCTAAAGAGGGGGTCTCCTATAGCTGGGAGCAGCCACCAAGGCAATGCCCCCCCCATACTACAGCAGGGAGGTGCAGGGAGATTTTTAGTGGGGGGCCACCGGCAGATCCCCGATGGTGGAAACTCCATCTGAAGTCAGGGGGCGACGCCCATTCACACCAGCCAGGGACCCGAGGCTGTGCACAGAGAAGGGCCAATGCGGCAGGATATTGCCCACGGGCTGCCCGCTCCAAACCCGAGCCCAGCTCTCTCGCTGGGCTGGAGGAGGGGCGAGCCCCAAAGAATGCACAGGCGAGGGCCGTAGGGGGACTGTGTGTTAATCTGCAATGTCTCGCAAGCAGGTTAAGGGGGGGAGGAGGGAGAGGATGCACCCACCACGCCAGCCCCCACTCCACCACACTGAGAAGCACAAGGACAAACACAATGACCCCCAGACACACCCCACCCCGGCGGAGGGATGGGACTCGCGGCTGGTGATTATGAGGGAGGGGGCCAGGAGGGGAATGCGGAGCCCCGAGAGGATCTGGAATCCCAGCCCCCGAACCTGCAGCTAGCCACCACTGGGAAGAGCGAGCTGTGAACCAGGGGGGCTGGCGGGTCAGCCTGGGTTCCTTGGGTGTGGCGCAGGGGTCGTGTGGGGCTGGGGGGGGGCGGGGGCACAGCCGGGATGGGGCTGGGCTGCATGGCCACTGGGAAGGCTCAGAGAGGGGAGAGGCCAAGAGATGAAGGGGCGTCTCTGCACCCTGGACAGGCAGAGGAAAGAGGGTCTCCCAAGGGCCCACTGATGACCTCAGTACCCTGGGATGGGTGGCACCAGCTGATCTGACTCCAGAGGGATCCCGGGCACCCACTCACATGGCCAGACTCGTGCTTCTGGCATTCACAGATCCCAGCTGGCAGGGCTCCCCCTGCACCCAGCTACGGCTCAGCTGGGCTGATGCCAAGCACCGGGGTCATGGGCACCAGGACCAGCAGGCCTCTGACCCGACGCTGCTGGGTGCTCTCAGGCGGGCAGGGTGGCAGAGGGTCGGCACTCCCCTGTGCTCCCCCACAGAGCAAACTGCATGTCAGCGGCAGGGCCCCCCCATGTACCCAAAGCTGTGGGTGGATGTGGGGGGCGGGGTCCAGATCATTCTTCCTCTGACTGCAAGAGGGACGAACCACACCGGGGGTGCCAAGCTGGGGATCGTGACCTTGCAAAGGGGGCAAACGGGTACCGGGGGGCATGCCCCCCTGCCCATGGGAAAGGTGGGTCATTGCCCAAAGAAAAGCTACGTGGGTCAGGTGCGCTGCGGCCAGCGCCGTGGGGTGGGGGTAGGGGGCGCTCTTCCCAGGGGGATCGCGCAGGGCTCCGGCTCCCCTCCTGCACCCGCTCTCTCACGATCACCCGACGGAATTAGTGCGTGAGCAATGCACCCAGGCAGCAGCACTGTACCCGCTCTAGAGCTCCAGCAGATCCGCTGGAGGAGGAGGAGGAGGAGGAAGAGGAGGGAGAAGAAGACAGCAGAGAGACGTTTAAGGAAAGAGCATAAAGAATCAACGTCATTTCAAAGCCGCTCCGCTCCGCACGCGCAGCTCGAGCCGGGGCAGAGGGACCAGGCACAGGACAGAGGCAGCCAGTGGGGGGGGCAAATAAGCTCTGCCCCCCAGACCCGTGGCAGAGCTGCTGGGGCTGGCTGGCTAGTGAGGGAACAACGGGCAGCCCTGTGGTTTGATGGCTGGAACCTGGACTGTTCCACGATGGGGCCTAGTGGGGGGCTCAGGGACAGCAGCTATCACGGAGTATAGGCAGGAGAGGACCTGGGGAACTCACTGACACTAGACCAGCGTTTCCCCGCAGTAAGACTAGGGGGAGCCCAACTGCAGTTGGTAACCAGCCCATGGCCAGTGATTGGCTCCTTGTTGTTCCTGGGTGCCAGCCTCCCCATCACACCCAATCCTCAGCGGTGGGCATGGCCTGAGGAAATGCCCCACCTCCTGCCCAGGAAGGCTCGTGCCCGCTGCTAGACGGGCAGCTCCTGCGTCACGAAGGGCGAGCGGGAGCCCAGGTCCCCAGCTGTCCTGCAGCTCCTCAGCCCGCTTGCGAGGGGCGTGCCCAGGGAGGGGGATGCTGGGGGTGCCCAGGGAGGAGGGGGATCCCCGGCTTGCCCAGCAGGGAGTGCCTGACGGGGAGAGCCCTGGCCTGGCCAGGGGCAGTGGCCCAGTAACTCCTGCGAGGTCACTCCTCCTCCGGTGCTGCCGGCTGAGCCCCGACGGCCCCACGGCTGGAGCCTTCCCCTCACCTGAGGCGTCCCCTGGCACCACCGTCCTCCCGATGTTGGGGAGCAGGTACTCGATGTTCGGCACCGACTGCGCCTCCTTCTCGTCCACAGGGGTCTGGAACGGCAGCTGGGGGAGAGCGGTGAGCGGAGCAGCCCCTGGGCCCAGCCCCGACTCCCTTTCGCGCTGTCTGCTGAGAGCCCCCTGCCCCGCCAGCCGTGCTGGTCAGAGCCCCTCGGGGGGAGCCGCTCGCCCTGGCGGGGTCCGTCCCCAGGAGCTCAGCGTTCCGGCCTCGGGCAGGGCGGGGCGCTGTTCACACACAGGGAACCAGCTGGCCTCCCCTCCACCGGGGTCTCCGGCAGGGGGCAGGAGAGAGGCTGCCCCCAGGCCGGTCTCGCGAGGGCCGTGCATGCAGAGCTCAGGGGATGCGTTCAGGGACCGGCTGTCCCCAGAGAGGAGCAGCCCTCCCACGGCTGGGACAGGTGCCCACCGGCGGCCAGGGAGCCAACCCCCCTGCTCCCCCGGCCTGGGACTCACCTTCTCCCCCTTGTCCTCCTTGTCACTGAAGAACCAGTCCGACTGTGGGGGCAAGGAGAGGGGACGAGGGTCAGAGAGCAGCAGGATGGCAACGCTGGGGCTTTCCACACTGGGCCCCTCCTCGCAACCCCCGCCCCGCAGCACAGGGCCGGCATCGCCCGCTCCGGGGTGGGGAAAGAGAGGCGGGAAGGGGGGGCGACTGGCTCCAGGTCGCCCGGCTACTGCCAGATTCATTCCCACGTCGCCCCCATCCAGCGCAGAGATCCGAATGCACATGTCTCAGTCTGACTCTGCAGGCCCCTCCGCCCCACAGTCTGAGCCCCCTCTCCCTCCCCTCCAGCCTGCCCCACAGTCCCGGGGCACCCGCCCCCTGCTGTCTGACCTTGCACACCCTGCACCGCATTGGGAGCTGAACACGGCAGATCCTGACCATTCAGAAAAGTCCAACCCCGACCCACTGATGTTCGGCTTCCAAGGAGGGACTTTTCCCTTCAGCCTGGTAAGATGGGCAAAGAGTGGGGGAAGCAGGGCGCCGGGGGCCCCTCCAGCCCAGGGGGAGCAGGGCGCTGGGAGCTCATCCTGACATGTAAAGCACAGGGGGGTGAGGTGGGTGGGGGATCTGGGTGCCAGGGGCCCGTCCTGCCCAGTAAAGCACAGGGCTGAGCAAGGGGCCGCCTGTCACTTACATGCTGGATGAGGGTCTCCACGATTTTGTAGCGGTCTGGCATGTGCGTCACCATGTCCGTCATGTTGTCCTCGGACGTCCGGACCAGCGTGGGGCCGAAGACCAGGGCCAGGTTCCGGGGCTCCATCTGCAAACAGGGCAGGGGGTTACAGTCCCGGCAGCCAGCCCCACTCCTGGCTCCCAGGAAACCCCATCCCGGTGGGTACTATCACCCTGCTGTCAGCAGCCTGAGCGCAGCCTGTGGGCCCCCCTCTGGGATGGGACAGTTTCATGCCAAGGCCCTGGGCTGGAAGATCCCAGTGATAAAATCACATCAATCCCCAGCCTGGGGGAAGGGCAGGCAAACACCCTGTCCTGCCATCGGCCTCGCTGCAACCCGTCCCACCTGATCTCCTCACACCCAGATTAGCCAATTAACTAATGAACTCACAGTCACTTTCCCAGCACCGGTGGCTTAGGGTGATCATCCCCTTCTTACAGATGGGGAAACTGAGGCAGTGGCCAACACTGTCACAGCCAGGGACAGAACCCAGGAGTCCTGACTCCCAGTTGCCCACCCTAACCATTAGAGAATGCTGCCTCCCTCTCCACTTAGCTTTTGAGCTTTGCTTCGCAGTCCAGGAAAGGAGGCTATCCCGGCCGACAGGGCGTTAGTCTGGAGCTTGGGAGATCAATCCCCTCCTCCGCCACAGACGTCCTGGGTGACCTTGGGCAAGTTACTTAGGACATGTTTACGCCTGGAGGCGGAGGTGGGACCCCCCAGCTCGGGCAGACACACCCACACTCGCTCTGATCACGACAGACGTGCCGTGGCAGCCGCACAAGCGGCAAGAGGGCCTGGCCGCCCTGCGTGCGATCCCAGCTGAGACCCCAGGTCCCCGTTCGGTACAATGCAGAGAACATGCAGCGCTGCTCAGGGACTCGGCTCTAGGTTTTCACGTCCATGCCCTGCTGGGGAACCTGGGGCATAGACCACAGAGCACTCGGGCCCTGGAGAGCACCAGGCGTCCCGCACACAGAGAATCCACGGCCCTGGGGCCGGGCTCACTAATGCCCAGGGCCCTCTAGCAGGGCACGGGGGCTGGCTGGGGGGGGGCGGGCAGGTGATGGCAACGCTACCTTGTTCTTCTCGGAGTGGTCCGCGATAGTCTTCAGGTGCCCCACCAGGAACTTGAGTGTCTCGTAGTACTGTCCCGGCAGGTCCCGGATCTGTGGGGGCGCAGAAGCAGCATGAATGCCTGGTCAGCCACAGAGAGGGACAGGGACCCCCCCATCCCCATCCCAGCCTCACTCCTTCCTCACTAGGGCCCTCCTCATTCCGGATCGGCCCCTCCATTCCTCCTCTGCCCCCCATTGCACACACCTCCCCTTTTCCAGGCTGGAGGAGGGAGCAAGGCAGGATGCTCTGCACCCCCCCAGCCTCAGGACAGGGCTGGGATCCCCCCACGCTGGACAGGCCAAGCCTACCAGACAGATGGAAAGGGAGGGAGAATTTTTCCTGGGACGGTGGTGACGCTGGCTCCCCGCCCATGGGCAGGAGGTTTGGGGGCTCAGAGGGTGACCCCTGCTTGACGGCAGGGGGACCTGCGGAGGGTTCCCATGCCCAGGAGGGACCGACAGCCCCGAGGGAAGGGCCCTGCCTCACATGGGACAGGCTCTGGCCACTCGCCGTACCAGTTTCCGCAACGTCTTCAACCTCTCGCTGGCATCTTCGATCCGGTTGGCTTCGATGAAGTCGTTGTACTTATCTGAAAGCCAGACACACAGAGAGAGGCCGGGTTCAATGGCACCGCCAAGCACAGCCCCAAGGGGGCGCCCTGGGGCAGTGCCCGCTGGGCCAGGGCCGGGGGTGAAGCCCCAGGAGGGTGCACTGCTAGAGACGCTGAGGAGGGGTGGAGAAGAGAGGAGCCATCAGGCCAGGACACAGGCTGCATTCAGTGGTGGGCACGCTGGGGCACGGGCACAGGGGTAAGAAGGAGGTGGGGCAGCGAGGAGGCTCTGGGTGACAGCAGTATCATAGAATCTCAGGGTTGGAAGGGACCTCAGGGAGGTCATCTCGTCCCACCCCCTGCTCAAAGCAGGACCAATCCCCAATATTTGCCCCAGATCCCAAACAGCCCCCTCAAGGATTGAACTCACAACCCTGGGTTTAGCAGGCCAATGCTCAAACCACTGAGCTATCCCTCCCCCTAGTAACATGTACCCAGAAGGCTCTGAGCCAACAGATGGATCGTGGTGCTCAGGGATTGCTGGCAGCACAGGGCACATGGGTAATGCAGAGACAGCGGATGAAGGGGGGCAGTCTATATCTACGGGGCTCTGGGGGCTGCTGCATGGACACAGGGGTTCCCAGGGCAGACCGCCAGGCAGCAAGCGGAGCAATGTGCCAATGAAGGGGTCACAGAGCCATCCCCCCAATGCAGCCGACACACATGGGCTCACCACTGGGGCACCAGCGGGACAAGGGCTGCCTCCGTGAAGGAGTCCCGAGGCCACAGGGCCACAGGCGGGGGAGGGGGGACACGTCCAGTAGGGAGGTGTGGGGGAGGGGAGGGCTCCAAGCGGGCTTTAGTCACAACAGCGCAGCGAGTCAGAGGCTGCAGGGGAACATGGTTACCATTGGGCAGCAGAGACACGCACCAGAGCCAGCCGCACTCCAAATCCTGATCCTAGGAGAGGCTGAGGAGTTTGTTTGTTTGTGTGTGTGTGTGTGTGTCCGTGTCCTCTGGCTGTGCATGCGTGTGAGAGAGAGAGAGAGAGAGAGAGAGAGAGAATCCTAGAACTGGAAGGGACCTTGAGAGGTCATCTAGTCCAGTCCCCTGCACTCAAGGCAGGACTAAGTATAGCATCCCTGACAGGTGTTTGTCTAACCTGCTCTTAAAAATCTCCAATGATGGAGATTCCACAACTTCCCTGGGCAATTTATTCCAGGGCTGAACCACCCTGACAGGTAGGAAGTTTTGCCTAATGTCCAACCTAAACCTCCCTGGCTGTAATTTAAGCCCATTGCTTCTTGTCCTATCCTCAGTGGTTAAGAACAATTTTTCTCCCTCTTCCTGGTAACAACCTTGTATGTACTGGATAACTGTTACCATGTCCTCTCGCAATCTTTTCTTCTCCAGACTAAACAAACCCAATTTTTTCAATCTTCCCTCATGGGTCAGGTTTTCGAGACCTTTCATCATTTTTGTCGCTCTTCTCTGGACTCTCTCCAATTTGTCACATCCTTCCTGAAATGTGGTGCCCAGAACTGGACACAACACTCCAGTTGAGGCCTAATCAGCGTGGAGTAGAAGGGAAGAATTACTTCTCGTGTCTTGCTTACAACACTCCTGCTAATATATCCCAGAATGATGTTCGCTTTTTTCTGCAACACTCTTACACTGTTGACTCATATTTAGCTTGTGGTCCACTATGACCCCCAGATCCCTTTCTGCAGTACTCCTTCCTTGGCAGTCATTGCCCATTTTGTGTGTGTGCAACTGATTGTTCCTTCCTAAGTGGAGTACTCGGCATTTGTCCTTATTGAATTTCATCATATCTCTGGCTCTGCACGCATGTGTATGTCCCTCAGCTGTGTGTGTGTGTATGTGAAACCTGTGGATCTGTGTGTGTGTGTGTGTGTGTGTGTGGTCTGAGTGTGTGCTGGGGGTAGGGTTATACCCCTGACTCACCGTCTGTGAACAGGGGCTCCGGGAGCTTCCGGAAGAAGGATTTCAACCGACTGCTGATGACATGCAGGTCCTGCCACCTCTGTGTGGGGAGAGGAGGCCGTGCTTAGGGGGGAAGATGCCTGGGGTGGGAAGGCCAAGAGCGGGCAGCCTGGTCACTGCTGGGGGAACCTCAGAGCCCAGGGCCTGGGGGAACCACAGGGGTCTCGCTGCTGGCATCAAGCTAACCAGCCCCTCCTCCACTTCATGCGAGAGCAACTACTAGCAATGCCCGCCCTGGAGAGGGCACCGGGGAGGCTCCTGGCCCCCTCCAGGACAGCAGGAGCCAGGGGCCAAGGGCAGCCTGCAGTGAGGAGTGTAACTCTTCTGGCCCATGCCCAACCCCGTGGGATGTGGAGAGGGCGAGCCGGGCCGGAAGCGGCGTAAGTGGCACTGGAACCCATCAGCGGGCGCAGCCCACGAGTGTAACCGCCCCCCCCTTGGAAAAGGAGCTAACAGGAAGATGCGAAGCCAAGCGTGTCTCTGCCCCCCCCACGCCCATCCCCCCCAGTTAATTCCCATTCCTGCCCCCAAGGGCGCTTGGGAGACGACCCCTGCTCTGTGCGTGCTGGTGTTATTACAGCCCAGAGTCACCGGGACTGCCCGGCCTGGCCAGTAGGGGTCGCTGCTGCGCTGCACAATTGAACATCAGCGGGCAGCTGCAGCCTGTTGGTTTGTAGCACTGGGACGCCGGGGCTGGGGCCACACCAGGCTCTCGCCCAGGGGCTGCTCTGCCTACAGGCAAACCTGGCAGCCTCGGGCAGCCGGGTCAGACACGAGGGGTGCTGGGACCCCTCTCAGCAGGTCCCAACATTGCTCGCTCAGATTTGGCCTGCCCTCCCCTCCGTCCTGGCAGCCGGGCCAATCCTGAGCTACTGGCGCTGTTGAGCCCCGCTGTTCTGGGGGCGGCACACGGGAGTTTGGCCGAGGGCGGCTCCGCACCTCGTCCTGCAGGTTGATCTCGGTGCTTCCCTTGTTGAGCTGCTCCTGCAGGCTGGACACCACGGCGTTGTTCCCGGGGACGCGGTAGATGCCCATGTACTCCAGGCCCTTGTCCTCCACCACCTTGCAGCAGGCCTCCACGATCAGCGGGACGTTCTGCAGGGAACAGACACGGCCTGAAGGAGCGGAGACCACAGGGAGGGTCTGCTGTTCAGTGTGTGAGGGCCGGGGCGGGGGGGGGGGGCACAGATGGGCACAGCTGGAATGGCAGATGCCAGATGTTAAGGAAGGGGGGGGCTCAGAGCGGGCAGAGCCGTGCCCTCGTTCTGCCCGGGCGGGGGGGGGCTCAGAGCGGGCAGAGCCGTGCCCTCGTTCTGCCCGGGCAGGGGGGGGGCTCAGAGCGGGCAGAGCCGTGCCCTCGTTCTGCCCGGGCAGGGGGGGGGCTCAGAGCGGGCAGAGCCGTGCCCTCGTTCTGCCCGGGCAGGGGGGGGGCTCAGAGCGGGCAGAGCCGTGCCCTCGTTCTGCCCGGGCAGGGGGGGGGCTCAGAGCGGGCAGAGCCGTGCCCTCGTTCTGCCCGGGCAGGGGGGGGGCTCAGAGCGGGCAGAGCCGTGCCCTCGTTCTGCCCGGGCAGGGGGGGGGCTCAGAGCGGGGAGAGGCAGGCTGGGACCTACCTTGTTGGCTGGGGTGGGCTGACAGTCCTCCACCATCACACCGAAGGCCCGTGGAGCAGGTTTCTTGTTCTTTTTCATGATGTTGATGCCCCAAGGGGCTTTCTGAGGGGCACCGTCATCTAGAACCAAACTCCGCGTCACTGTCCAAAAAGTGAGACCCAGGGGAATAAAGACCCCCCAACTGCCCACACGCCACAGGGCCCATGACTCCCCCCGCCAGCCTCGCCGCCTTTCAACCCCCAACACAACCTCACACACACACCCGCCACCCATGCTGATCTGGGCTCGTCCGGCCGGGATCTCGCCCCGCAGGATCCTGCACTGAGCGGACGTCTGCACGCGTGGTGCGTGCTCCCCGAGGGAGGCGTGTGTGCAGCGGAGCGTGGTTTCTGGAGGGCGTTTGGGTTGGGGGGGCGGTAATACAATTAGACCCGCTGCTCTGGGTCTAGGTTGGAGGAGGCAGGTCCCAGAAAGGCACCGGGCACTGGGAGGTGAAAGCGGCGAGGTTTACGACTGTCCTTAGCTCCTGGGGAGCTCTTTGCCCCTCCTCAGCCCAGCTCCGAGAAAGCGCCGTCTGCCCCACAGCCAAGCTGGTCCCTGCAGCAGGTTGCGCCTGGCCCGAGGAGCAGATATCTTTGTCCTGGAGCTTCAGACCGTCGTGTCGCTCCAATGGGCCCAGGCCACGGGGAAGCCTGTGGACGGAGTGGAGGACAAGCGCGAAATGCTCAAGGTAGCCTGCAGTGCCGAGGAGACGCCCCTGCCGAGGAGACGCCCTGCAGTGCCAGCGGCCAGCGTGGCCAAGTGCCGACTGCTTCCCGCCCACGTCTATCGCACTGCTGTGATCCAGCCGCGAGGCGACGAAGGCCAGGGAAACTGAGGCCCGGTCTTCGTCCGCCAGGCTGGGCGGAGGTTCCTAGCCAAGTGGAGACGGCAGAATTCGTCGCTCGCAGATGCTGCTACGAGGACTCCGGGAGGACGCCTGGACAATGGACCAGTCGCCGGAGCGTAGCTTCAAGCCACGGAGACGACCATGTCCATGAGCTCTTCCGACCACGGCCCCCTGCCCCCCAGCATCACCTCGCTCTGGCTGGGGCTCAGCTCCCCCCGGCAGTTCTTCGGCCCAGAGCTGATCTCAGCCAAGAACTGGGCCACGCTGCGGGCAGCCGGCTGGTCGGACGTGGCGAAACAGAAGCAGCGCCATGGATCAGCTGCAAGTCGCTGGCGCTTGAATCCGGGTTGTCTGACCTGGTTCCCTAACGGCTGCACGTCGATGTTGATCCACAATCTCACAGGCCCGACACGTCCCCATCACCCCACAGGGCCCAGCCCCACAACGCAGACACGCGCGCTGCCCCCCACGCCGGTGTCTGGGTGTACCTTTAGTCACGGCCGTGTCCTGCCTCGGGGTGCGGGGGGCGCTCGTCCCCGTCTGCTTCAGGAACTCGGCCTTGATCCCCAGCCCGCGCGAGCCCTTGGGGGAAGAGTCTGGTTTCATTCCAGAGGGGCTGCAGAGAGAGCAGATGGGGGGGGCTCAGCCTCGCATGCCCAGCAGCCTCTCCTCTTGGCCCCCGGCCTCCTAGCCCCTCACCTCCACTCTCGCACCAAGCACACCCCGGATCACAGCCACCCCTGCACAGGGGGGCAGGCTTTGGTGGCAAAACTGCAGTGCAAGGCATCCTGGGAGTAGCTATGCAAATTAACTCTGCCACTTGCCCACAGTGCTTCACACTGCAGTGGGCTCCCCCTTCCTGAGCACACCCAGTGCAGCAAGGGCAAGATCCCTCTGCTGCCCAAACGTTACAGGGGCATCCGAGTGTAACCCTTCTGCCCATCAGAGTTGGCAGCAACAAGGGCCGGGTTCACTATCTAGGGGTTCCATTCCAATAACACAATGCAAAACCAGCTTGAGCCCTAGTGATAGACAATCCCACCCAGTGACCTGGGACAAATATATACCAGCCCCGCTGGGCACCTCCAAGAGGCAATACTTCCCCTCTCGCAAGCACGGAGTCTGAGTGTAGCAAAAAAGCCTTTTAATAACAGAGAAAAACAATGTGGCATCATGTTGGGGAAACAGCACCAACAGGATTCATAACACAACCCATGAGCAAAAACCCACCCCAAGCAAATTCGGGTGCATCCTTTCCCTTGGGTTCTTGAGTCCAGCAACCCGAAATCACCCAAAGTCCCAAAAGTCCAATGGCCCAAAAGTCTCTGTCCCTGGTCAGGGCAGCCCCAGAGTTTGAAAGTTTATCTGCAGAGTTTTACCTCCTAACCTGGGTGGAAATGGGGGGAGGGGAAGAGGTAAGGGGCACCTTACATGATCTGAAGCTGACTGCCCCACAGCTCCATAGGGCTCCGCTCCACCAGCCAGTCCACGAACTGCTCCACTCAGCTCGGCTCCGCGTCCCACAAGCAGCTCCCACCGTCCCATGAACTACTCCACCAGCCAGTCCACAAACTGCTCCGCTCGGCTCAGCTTCCCACAAGCAGCTCCCGCCATCCCATGAACTGCTCCACCAGCCGTCCCACAAACAGCTCCTGCTGTCCTATGAACAGCTCCACCAGCTGCCCCACAAACTGCTCCACAATATATCTTCAGGCTCCCCCACTACTTAACACAACACTCAGTGATTTCAGCTCTTAGTCAGTTTTTAGCTCTTTTGTGATTTCAGCTTGTAGTAGGGGAGCCTCAGTGCTGGTGCACCATTAGCCCAAAGTGAATTCAGCTCAGCAGCCTGTAACTAGACTACTAATGGAATCAACATTAGCTCTGACACACCACAGTGGAGAGAGAAGAAAGTGCAATTAGCATGTATGATGCTCACAAGGGATCCCACACCACCAAGTATAAACACCTGTCCCCAACTTCTCTCAATTCACAGACTTTTGGAACCCATGTCCCTTGCCTAGCGAGTGCTACTCAGTTGATGGCGAGTCCCTCCACCATAACAAAAGGCCCAGTACAGTTCCAAGCACAGTTCCCATAATGAGGGTAATAACAATTTATTCTTCCTGCCCCAATAACAGAGACACTGGGGATCCCACAGCAGCCAAAGTGACCATTTGGGCAGCTATGGGCTCATGCTAGGCGGGGTGGGTGTGCCTATGCAAATGAGATCAGCCCCTGAAGTTCTTTTCCACAACTTGCCACACCTCACCACCAGATGTCAGGGTGGAGCTCATCCTGACTCTGCTTACATCAGCAATGCAGGTTCCCCCTGTTCCTGGCTTGGCCCTCTCTGCCCCAGCCACAGGGCCACTTAGAGATCCCCAGCTAATGGCAGTCCCCCACAGCCCCCCAGCAGGATCCCCAGCTCTTCCGAGCTGTGGTCCCTACTGAAAAGTCCCACCCGTTGGACCCAACTCGGGTTCAAGTCGATCTAGCTGCACCAGTGTAAACCCTGGCAAAGGCGCACTCAAATCGGATTCACCCGGCGCTTCACACTGGTTTGGTTGAATTCGGCAATTTTCTGACACAAACCCGGCTGAAGTGCTGCTCCACTAGGGACGGCAGCCAGTTCTCTCCATTGCTCAGGACAAATTCCCTTCTCTGGACGGGCCGGGCCTGGGTGCGGGCACTGACACACCACGCCTCTCCTCCGAGGGCCCAAAGTTTTTAAGGACCCAGGTCAGTATCATGAACCCCATTTTACGGGCACAGAGTGTGGAGTGACTTGCCCCAGAGAACCCAGGAGTTCTGTCTCTCAAACCACAGCGAATCCTCCAGATAGTCGCCCCCACTGGAACCACTCCCGCCCCGGAAGTTTTGCTAGCTGTCTGTCCATGGCACTTCTCTGGCCCCAATCTCTAAGGTATCGACCCTCGCAGGTGATCAGCCCCTTGCACAGAGGAACCAGATGAGGAGAGAGGTGTGAATAGGGCTCAGGGGACAGGGAGAAGGGAAGCTAGGAGAGGAGGTGGGGTCCGGGGAGGCGGTTAGGGGCGGAGAGGTCACAGGTAAAGCAAGTAGAGAACAGCTCTTAAGGGGGATTTTAGAGCCAATTGCCTGGCTGGCTGCCCACAAAAGGGAGCTCTCCCCCGCCCGCTTGATGTATCACAAGATCTTGGTGAAACCGGCCATCGGGGGGCTGACAAGAGTGACCCTCATTTGTGTGACTGCATTGAACCACTTGCGGCCATCGGGGGGCCGGCCCGCCGCTGGCCTTGCGGCCATCGGGGGGCCGGCCCGCCGCTGGCCTTGCGGCCATCGGGGGGCCGGCCCGCCGCTGGCCTTGCGGCCATAAGCAGCTATATTTTTATTTCGCCCCTGGGTCCACTGAAAGAGTTGATTCTGCTTAATGCCCCATCAACACCTGACAGGCTTGTCTTGATGTAAATCTGTCTTGTGGGTGTTAGCCAGGAACACATCTTTAGTAACAAGCATGTTTAGACAGCATACAGTTTCATATCTTCATACTCAATGATGCTTCACACATTTCCCTGAGGTGTAATCAGTGGAACAGTGCTAACAGTGCTAACTTGTGCTGAATCGCTACCACCCCGGGTTTTTATATGGAAGTTTTATGTTAAACAAATGTAAATGACAGTCAAGGGAAGAAATGTCTCAGGGGATTGGTAATGGGATGTGAAGCCTTTCTTCTCTAGGTCACTGCTTTAAAAGCATTCCAGGATATTTATTTACATATAACACTGGAAAAAAAAGAACAGCCATATGAAGGTCTGAGTACAGGGACAATAACTAGACTTACAATAGAAATAAACCCAGTAACAAAAATACTAACCACACACAAAGTAATTTCACCAGGTAGCACCTTTAAATAATCAAGTGGAAATAAAATTTTACCTTAGCCAGCAACAATAAAAATGGACAAATTTTCAGAAAAGCCTCCCCTTGACACCAAAAAAAGAATCACAGCTAGGAACACACCCTAATCCTTCCCTCAAAAGACCTGTTCAACAAATGGCTTTTGCTACATTCCCAGGTGGTCAAATTCAAGCTATTTTAGACCAAAGGGAGCAAGCAGTGACCAAAAGTCATTACCATCTAACTGCTCCTCAGAGACTTGTGTGATATATGCTGAAGTCTCATTATTTTTAGACAGGTATCTACATTACAAAAAGTCAGATCCAGACCCAGGTAAAAACAAAACAACCAAAACCACTGTTACAATTGGAGTCAACACTAGTAATCTCTTCCAAGAAGCCAAAAATTGAATGCATGTGTAGAACAAGCTACTCTGATTCTTAGAGGTGATCCCTCCAAGCCAGGGGTAGGTAAACGTTTTGGCCCGAGGGCCACATTTGGGTATGGAAATTGTATAGTGGGCTATGAGTGCTCACAGAATTGAGGGCTGGGGTGTGGGAGGGCTCCGGCTGGGGGTGTGGGCTCTGGGGTGGGGCTAGGGATGAGGGTGTGAGGGTGCAGGAGGGTGCTTCGGGCTGGGACTGAGGGGTTTGGAAGGCGAGAGGGGGATCAGGGCTGGGCAGGGGTTTGGGACATGGGAGGGAGTCAGAGTGGCAGGCTCCGGGTGATGCTTACCTCAAGCGGCTCCCAGAAACAGCGGCATGGCCCTCCGCCAGCTCCTACATGGAGGCCCAGCCAGGAGGCTCTGAGTGCTACCCTGTCCGCAGGTGCCTCCCCTGCAGCTCCCATTGGCTGCGGTTCCTGGCCAATTGGAGCTGCGGGGATGGTGCTTGGGGTGGGGGCAGCGGGCGGAGCCCCTTGGCTGTCCCTATGTGTAGGAGCTGGAGGGGGGACATGCCGCTGCTTCCAGGAGCCGTGCGGAGTGAAGCAAGACCTCCTGAGGTCCCTTCCAACCCTGATATTCTATGATTCTATGAAGACTCCAACCCCGCTCCCCGGCTGGAGCGAGGCAAGCCCCAGACCCCACTTCCCGAGGTGAGCTCAAGGGCCAGATTAAAACATCTGGAGGGCCGGATGTGGCCCCAGCCGTAGTTTGGCCACCTCGGCTCCAAGCACATGTTGAGACAAGTTAGAAGGGTAAAACCTGGTACTACCCTGCCTGTGTTATAGTAATTCTATGATTATAGGACTTCTTCAGACTCCCAGTCTATCCTTCTGGCATATTACACCTAGCATTAAATTCAACCCACCTGTAATGCAATACATTCAACATGTACATATAGTAATATAGAAAATTTCCTTCTTATCAAAAAAGAAAACACAGTTGTTCAAGAAATGTATTGTAAATTGATTAGGATTATGTTGAGGGTGAAATGGGATACGTGTTCAAAATATGGTTTTTGTGAAGTGTTTGCTTTTTGCTTGTTCCTATTTTCTACTATAGTCTACAGTTCTGTATCATTGTTTATATAAATATTATAAATAATTCAACAAACCCTTGGACCCATGATTATTCTACATCCATATGTATTCTGTTCAGCTTCTTAAAAACAAAACTTAGAACATTTACAAAAATATATATATGTAACAACACAAGACTTATTAGGATACATTACTTATTCACACATCTCTGGTTAAAAAAGCAATACAGATTCATTACTTTGCAATAAATCTAAATAAGGAGTGTAGTGCATATTGTCAGCATAAAGCACTATTTATAGTGACATTTCAATAACATTGAGTGCACGGGGTACTTGAGAAGTGATGGAACTGTTATTATGACCATACAGTCCAAATGAAATTTAACAAAGAAAACAGAAATGAGAATGGATAAGAACTGCTGTGGGAATACCAATGAAACAGCAGTGGAATATAATCAAATAGTTTCTCAAAATGAACCAGAATTATTGAGGATTGATATCCATGACTGGGATTGCTGAATGAAGTGGTTCTTAGCTCTGTCATTCACACTTCCATAAGCATATGATTTTACACTCAATTACTCACATTCAGACATATTATTTGTAATATAGGTATTACATAATACAAAATATAAAAAACTCTGTGATAAATTGATGTGCGATTTCATTATAATCTCTGCGTGTAATTCTGTTTCTTATCTATAGCCAATATTGGAGTTTAACTGCAGAGCTGTATTTTACTGTTCCCTGCAAGTTAGAAATACCAGTGAGGGAGGGAGGGGGGATTCTGAAAAGCTTTTGTGTGTTTGAAGATAATTGGAAAAATCTCCAAGGCTGTGCCTCCTACTATCAAGTAGATCCAACATCCATTGAAGCCAGTGAAAAGAATCCCATTGACATTGGGAGAGATAAGAAAGAATATTAATTTTCCATCTATTTTCTTAAACAATTGCAGTAGCATATTCAGTACTTTAGCTGGTTCATATATTTCTGAACACAAAACTGCATGACACAGTACCTTTTTCACATTGCTTTTTAACTAGATGGTAATTTCCCCCCTCTAATTATGGCTTTACCTTGCTCAAAAGCATTCCGTTTTAGAAGACTTATGCAAATGCATACTGAACAGTTTTCAATTTTAGTGCAAATTAGATGAGAGTGATACTGGTGGTATTAAAATTAGAGTTTCGTTTGGCTAAAACTGATCCACATTATCACAATTGCATTATATATACGTTAACCAATCAAATTGCACAAGTATTTATTGTATCAGAAAAGTATAAATCACATAATAAATAAACTTCCCACTCAAACTGATTGCCTTGCCTCTACTAAAGGAAATATATATTTCATATATGAAAGTATAGCTCATATATATTTCAAATGGGTAACCACTTTAATATATAACTTTATAATAGTGCTTTTCCTCAGTAGATCTCAAAGCACTTCACAGTCTTTAACGTATTTATCCCCACAACATCTCTATGAGGTAGGGAAGTATTATTATTCCCATTTTACAGATGGTGAACAGAGGCACAGAGAGTTTAAATGACTTGCTCAAGGTCACACAGGAAGTCTGTGGCAGATCTGGGAAATTAGCCTTGATCTCCTAAATTCTTGGCTAGTGCCCTAATCTCAGGAGCATCCTTAAAAATAGTTTATATAGAAGTCATGGAAGCCTGTCGTATAACATACGTACTGCTTATATTGCATTCATGTATGGTGTATTTTTTCCACGTGGACAAATAGTCAGAAAGAAAAGTTCTTCCACTATTACACTGCATGTTTTGAAGTCAAGGGGTAAAACATTGAATTATGCTGTTAACATCTTAAGCCTGACCCTACAATGACTTACACATGTTCTTAACATGCAGTGTGAGTAGTCCCATTGAACCCCATGACAGCATGTAAAGTTAAGCATGTATGTGCGTCACGGCAGGATCAAGGACTTATTTTGCAGATTGCATTGCTACCATGCTTTGGTAAGCTCCTCAGGCAAAGATGGGAGCCTTGAGAAAGACAGATGACCTGGAAGAATATACATTGCTAGATTAGAACATAACAGAGCCATCACTGGAAAGCCCTGACATGCAAGACACTGAGGATGGAGTGGAGATCAAGGATAATCTAGGCATGGCCCAATATCTAAACAAATACTTTGCCTCAGTCTTTAATAAGGCTAAAGAGGATCTTAGGGATAATGGTAGCATGACAAATGGGAATGAGGATATGGAGGTAGGCATTACCATATCTGAGGTAGAAGCGAAACTAAAACAGCTTAATGGGACTAAATGGGGGGGGGCAGATAATCTTCATCCAAGAATATTAAAGGAATTGGCACATGAAATTGCAAGCCCATTAGCAAGAATTTTTAATGAATCTGTAAACTCAGGGGTTGTACCATATGATTGGAGAATTGCTAACATAGTTCCTATTTTTAAGAAAGGAAAAAAAAGTGATCCGGGTAACTACAGGCCTGTTAGTTTGACATCTGTAGTATGCAAGGTCTTGGAAAAATTTTTGAAGGAGAAAGTAGTTAAGGACATTCAGGTCAATGGTAAATGGGACAAAATACAACATGGTTTTACAAAAGGTAGACTATGCCAAACCAACCTGATCTCCTTCTCTGAGAAAATAACAGATTTTTTAGACAAAGGAAATGCAGTGGATCTAATTTACCTAGATTTCAGTAAGGCGTTTGATACCGTGCCACATGGGGAATTATTAGTTAAATTGGAAAAGATGGGGATCAATATGAACACTGAAAGGTGGATAAGGAATTGGTTAACAGGGAGACTACAGTGGGTCCTACTGAAAGGTGAACTGTCAGGCTGGAGGGAGGTTACCAGTGGAGTTCCTCAGGGATCAGTTTGGGGTCCAATCTTATTTAATCTTTTTATTACTGACCTGGGCACAAAAAGTGGGAGTGTGCTAATAAAGTTTGCGGATGATACAAAGCTGGGAAGTATTGCCAATTTAGAGAGAGACCGGGATATCATACAGGAAGATTTGGATGACCTTGTAAACTGGAGTAATAGTAATAGGATGAAATTTAATAGTGAGAAGTGTAAGGTTATGCATTTAGAGATTAATAACAAGAATTTTAGTTAGAAGCTGGGGATGCATCAATTAGAAGTAACGGAGGAGGAGAAGGACCTTGGAGTATTGGTTGATCATAGGATGACTATGAGCCGCCAATGTGATATGGCCGTGAAAAAAGGTAATGCGGTCTTGGGATGCATCAGGCGAGGTATTTCCAGTA
Source organism: Natator depressus (assembly GCF_965152275.1). Lineage (NCBI taxonomy): Eukaryota > Metazoa > Chordata > Testudines > Cheloniidae > Natator > Natator depressus. The sequence continues at coordinate 52,473,353 of NC_134237.1, forward strand.
GAGATAAGGAGGTTTTAGTACCGTTATACAATGCACTGGTGAGACCTCACCTGGAATACTCTGTGCAGTTCTGGTCTCCCATCTTTAAGAAGGATGAATTCAAACTGGAACAGGTACAGAGAAGGGCTACTAGGATGATCCGAGGAATGGAAAACCTGTCTTATGAAAGGAGACTCAAGGAGCTTGGCTTGTTTAGCCTAACTAAAAGAAGGTTGAGAGGAGATATGTTTGCTCTCTATAAATATATCAGAGGGATAAATACCGGAGAGGCAGAGGAATTATTTAAGCTCAATACCAATGTGGACATAAGAACAAATGGATATAAACTGGTCAGTGGGAAGTTTAGACTTGAAATTAGACAAAGGTTTCTAACCATCAGAGGAGTGAAGTTTTGGAATTGCCTTCCAAGGGAAGCAGTGGGGGCAAAAGATCTATCTGGCTTTAGGATTAAACTCGATAAAGTTTATGGAGGAGATGGTATGATGGGATAACATGATTTTGGCAATTAATTGCTCTTTAACTATTCATGGTAAATAGGCCCAATGGCCTGTCATGGGATGTTAGATGGGGTGGGATCTGAGTTACTACAGAGAATTCTTTCCTGGGTATCTGGCTGGTGAATCTTGCCCATATGCTCAGGGTTTAACTGATTGCCATATTTGCGGTCGGGAAGGAATTTTTCTCCAGGGCAGATTGGAAGAGGCCCTGGAGGTTTTTTGCCTTCCTCTGTAGCATGGGGCATGGGTCACTTGCTGGAGGATTCTCTGCTCCTTGAAGTCTTTAATGATTTGAGGACTTCAATACCTCAGACATAGGTGAGAGGTTTATCGCAGGAGTGGGTGGGTGAGATTCTGTGGCCTGCGTTGTGCAGGAGGTCAGACTAGATGATCTTAATGGTCCCTTCTGACCTTAATATCTATGAATCTAAGACCACCAAGATATCCATTTCCACATTTTAAGTCTTCAAAAGCATGAGTTGTTCTTTAAGCCCTGGCTGAATCAGATATCCAAGATGAGACTCAGTAATAAATCTCAGATAACAGCTACACTGTTTGGCTTACATTACACAGAATGGATGGTTTCACTGTTCTTCATGGAAATAATGGAAGAAATGAGAAATTCTGCAATTTAAGATTCACAAACAAGATTAATAGATTAAGGCCACAAGGGACCACTAAACATGTGCTTACGTGCTTTGCTGAATCCTAATCTCTTAGCAATAATTTTTTTTCCTGGTGTACCTTCACAAACACGTGATCCTTTGAAATGACCAGTTAGAGATTTCCTGTTGAGTTGCAGTGCATGTTTTGAATAATAATTCGAAGCATCAGTTATAAAGGAAAAGAAAAGCATACAATCTTTCCCTCCCCTAATGTAACAGGGTACATTTCAGAATATGCTATCTGAACATGATGCTTTACTATACACCAGTAAACGTTTGCCTTAGGTTCCTTTCTTTAGTCCCTTTTTCTTTGTATCATTAAATCAGCAGGGATAAGTGTCTTTGGACAAAATGATTTTACATCAAACAAATATTGACATAGCTTTTAAGGTCACCTGCTGCAAGGCTATGACTTAAAAGGAAATGAAGTTTGATACATGCACTTTCAAAAGTCAGTTAGAAACATATACACTGCACCCATTTTATAATACAATGCCCCAGGAGCCAGACATATTGAATGCCGTACAGAGGCATTGCAATAATGAAGGTAATTATAGGAATAGGTAGGAAGGTAACAGGGGCTTAATTAGATAGAAACAGCCAGGATATTTTAGAGAAAAAGGCAAGTGCTATGTACTTAATTAAAAATAAATTACAACAATTTAGGTCCATAGTTATTTGAACGTGATAGCTAACAAGCTTTATTATATTTTCAAAATGACTGTGAGAACTTACAGTGAGATGCACTGATAATGTCTCATTATTCAATCTTGACACCATCAACCTGTGTTTCATCGCAACCTATCTCCTCTAAGGAGCAGCTTCTTTCTCTGACCGACTTCCTACATTTGACAGAATGGAAAGCCGCTTTATTGCTAGTGTATCTTAGCAAATCTCTGGAAGGCTTGGGGGACACATAAAAACAACTAGGCGTACCTCTCAACCGGCTAATACTCAAGTGTTTATCAAAGACACAAAAGGAGAGACTCAAATTATTCATGCAGAGAACTCCTTCTCTTAGTGTAAATAACTATTTCTGTAACTTCAGCTTCATGATTTTAAATTTCTGATGTCAATAATTTACAACACTAAGAGTGAAGAGACTTCAGATTTGTGTAGACTGTAGGTAACTTTGGGATGAGCAACAGCGTCTGAGCTAGCAGGCAGAGAAGCCAGGGGGTACACCGACACTGCAAACAAACAAGCAAACAAAATAAACCATGGCAGAGTCATAGAGCCCAGGTCTACAGACTCAGGCTTGTGAGGTTTGTGCTACCAGGCTAAACGCAGTCGTGTAGACGCTCCCACTCAGGCTATGAAATCTGGTGAGGAGTGTGGGTCTCAGAGCCTGAGCTCCAACCTGAGTGGGAGGGAATGTCTACATTGCTATTCTGAGTGCCATAGCACAAACCTAAGACAATGGATCAGAGACTGAGACTTGCTGCTGTGGGGGGTTTTGTTCTGGTTTTGCAGTGTAGACATAACCAGGGAGGCAGATGAGGCAGTAAGGAGGATAGCTGATGAACGGGGTTATGGAGTCAAGGAGGCAGGATGTGAAGAGAAGGCTTGATCAGCAGGCTTTTTGCTGCCTCACTGCACCAATACCCAGCATATCGCTCTCACTCCCCAGTGCTCCTGCTCAGTCCAGTTATCCAGCCACAGAAACCTGAATTAAAAAGAAAGAAAGATTGCTTGAGTCTCTGTTGTTCTGCACCTTACAAAACAATTTATACGAGTGGAGACGGGGTATAAAAACACCAACATTCTTCTTTGGTAGCCATTTTCCACCCACTTTTCCACATGACTACAAAAGATGCAGGGCAACATAGTATTTGAGCAGAGAAGAAAGGAACAACCATGTATACCACAGGGTTTACAATTAATCTAACAATAAGACAAAAATACTAGACACAATATTATATGTATCCCTTAGCTTATCCAAGGTGATCCCCATTGTCATTCATTTCTGGTCTCGGTCTCCTGGTCCCCAGACAGAATGGCTTAGGGTTGCAGCAGAGCCAATGCTGCTAGGCTGACACAGGAGGGCATTACTCAACAGAAACCCATCTAATCAGTTAAAGAGCAGTATTGATCGCTCCAGTGGGAGTCTTGTCCAGTTTTCCTTAGCTGGAAGGATGATGGCTGTGATACAAAGCTATTGAGGTTTCAGAGGGGTAGCGGTGATAGTCTGTATCAGTAAAAACAACAAGGAGTCCTTATGGCACCTTAGAGACAAACAAATTTATTTGGGCATAAGCTTTCGTGGCTAAAACCCACTTCATCAGATGCATGGAGTGGAAAATACAGTAAGCAAGAGGGAGGAGGGATGATGATTGAGCTTTGACAGGGAAATGGAGATTTCACCCCCAACTGCTTACAAATAAAATGTACAATGTAAAATGTTCTGATGAATCACATTACATCACATCTCTCATGCTTTATTTGTACCTATCCGATGAAGTGAGCTGTAGCTCACGAAAGCTTATGCTCAAATAAATTGGTTAGTCTCTAAGGTGCCACAAGTACTCCTTTTCTTTCTGGTTAGATTGTACACGCTTTCCAGTAGAGATCTTACCTATCTTTAAATTGCCAAAGAGGTGCTCACTCTCTCTATAATAATATATATAATAAATTAAGTTCTTACTTCTGATTTTAACCTGCACATATGCACAATAGGAGCCCAAACAGCTACTGGCTTTGCTTATATTTAAAGCTAATCCCAACACTAAAAGCAAACATTACACAAACCCTGCAGTCTAGTTTTATTTCTAGGGGCAACGCTGACCAGAGGCGATTGCTCAGATGGGGTCATTGGGCTTCCAATGTGTCTATTTACATGCATTATTTCTGTACCTTGTACATGATTTATTATTTATCCAGGACTGCTTGTCACTTCGCAGACATATAGAAAACAAGGTCTCGGCTTCAGAGTTGGGTGCAAGATCAAGGGTCACGGTGGCCGTCAGCACCTGCCAAGTCTGAGCACGCCCGGCTTTGTGCTGCCACCCACCAGAAGGGGCATTTTTAGACAGCGCTTTGGCCCTGGCCGCGTGTCCGCTCAAAGTTCAGCCTCCAAGGTGCCCGTGCGCCCCGCCCAGCGAGACTGCTCTCCGGCGGGCTGCAAGGAGCGGGCGGCCACACTAGCCCTGGAGCCCCTGGCACCGGAGAAAGGATCCGGGATCCAGCCGCCACTGCCCGGAACCTCCGAGGCTGCACAGCGAGCTGCTATGTGTGAAGCCGAGAGCGGCTAAGGAGGGACCGGTTCCGGCTTCCGCACAGTCATTCACCGCAGCGGAGAAGCCGGGCGGCCGCCGGAGGAGCGGGGCCAGGTGAGGGGCAGCGTGGCGCTGGGGGCGGCTTGTCGGCACAGGCTGCCAGCTGCGCCTGGTCCCAGATCAGCAGGGGCGGAAAGAACGCTGGGCTCTTTGGCGTTCCACTTGTGTCCCAACGTTCGGGGGGGTGGGAGAGACCCTAGAACTCCCCCGTAGGCGGTATCAGCGCCTGCAAACTTCTCGGGAGCGGGTCCCTGGCGTAGTGCCGGGGCTTATCAGCAGCCACCTCCATTCTCATTGGTTTGGCCAGGGCTTAGGTTGACTGTGTCTGGGACATTGTGCGCCCCTGGCCCCGGAAGGGGGGCAATGAAGCTGGAGGCGGACGGTGTTCTGTAATATTTGCTTTTAGTATTTTAAACCACGGGCTCGACTCCAAGGGATCGTCACTGGTTGAGGACTTTGCTTCTGGGAATGTCTCGCAGGCTGGATCCAAAGAATCCCGCTTTGATCTGTGTTAGGGCCATTGGCAGGAGGTCCTACTTGATCTCACCTTCTGGAGACGGGGTCACCTGAGGGGCGTGACAACTCATGATTTAGGCACCTCTCTTACTTAGAGTCTAGTAAATCGTAAAATCTGCTCTGGTTCTCAGTGGTTTCCAAAAACATAAAAAGTTATTTATTTTAGCGCCTACAATGTATGCTGGACATTAAACAATATACTGGTAAGCTCTGCTACCCTAGAGTTTACATTTTAAAGACTTACAATACTAGATATCGTGTATGAGTGGTGACAGGTTTCTTGCACTTCTAGAAAACATGGCTATTTCTAAATCCTGCTAGTAGTGGCTACTGCTTTAGTAACTCTGTTGAAGTTTAACCAGCAAGATTTTCCAGGATGATTGACACCAGCTTTCAAGGAGGTCGCTAATGTTCTGTCACAGATGAAATGTCAAGCCTAAAATAATCAGGAACAAAAATACGCTGAATTTTTGTTAGATGGAATATTAGTAACATAAATCAAGCCATAAAACTACTTGAATGTGTGCCTCAAATAGTTCCCTGCAATTTTGATTTAATAACCAAACAGAAAAGGTGAGCACAGTAGAGAATTTTCTTTATTGGTAGCTAATTGCTGTGTAGGGTGGTGAAATAGGCAGCCAGTGCCAGTACAAGAGTTGTGCCATTCATTTTAAAGGGAAGGCAGCCGGTAATTTGGCTGGTATTTACAGAGCTCCTGGGAGTCTTGCCTGAGTAAAACCTAAAGGATTCAGCCTATAAAGAGCAAGACATTCAGGAAATAAAATTGGCAGGACATTACATGTTTTGTGACTAGAGAGGATAGCTGGTGTGGTAGTTAAGTGATATATGCACAGTCATTGTACTGAATAATATAAATACCAAATGATGTTAATACAGTGGAAACATTTAAAATATAATTTCATACTGGTTCTGCTCAAAGTGATTAATAGACACCTTGATCAAATACTCCTTATAATAAAGGTTCTGGTGTGCTTTTCAGCTGCCTTCCCTGTATGGGGCATCCTACTGATGTGCATGTATAAATTGTCATGCATATGAATCTGGGTGATAAGGACAGCCTACTCCAAGTGTTAACATTTGAACTCATTAACTATGAAAACATTGATTTCTCTTGTGGGGGAAGCAGGCTTTTATCTCAGATGTGCAATTTGTTACAACTACCCATTATAGCCATAACAACATCATGGGTTACCATTACTGTCAAGGTTTCAGAGTAGCAGCCGTGTTAGTCTGTAAAGTCACTCAGGCCAGTATGGAATTAACAGTGAGGGGAAGTAGAGATTAGAGAATGGCACCAGGGGCTAGGTTTCCGGCATTCTGCTTGCAAATCGGTTACGTTTCCTGTATATTTTTGGCAATACATTTAACCTCTCTGAGTCTCATCTTACCCTTCTGTAAAATGAGGCTGATACCTACCTCATAGAAATGTTGAGGATTAATTAATAGTTGTAAAGTATTTTGAGATTTGAAAAGAACGATACGTGGGCAAAGCGTTGTTGTTTATTGCGTAGAGTTGAATGGGTTGTTTGAGATGGTGTCTTTATTAAAAGAAACCTACACCATTTTTTTTTTTTAGTGTAGCTTTCTTTACATTCACATCTTACGCATTTGTTGCCATCTGTGTATCCAGTTGGTTTTGAACTGTGAAGATTTTCATTAAAATTGCCATTTCTGTTCCTCCGAATCTGAAATCAACAATGACAAGGTTGTGTATAAATACTAAACATTAAAGTGCTTTTTGTTAAATCAGTATTAAAGTAGCATGTAAATTAGTTTACAATCTGATACTGGGCTCTAAGCATCATAAATGTCACACTCCAGAATAATGACAGTTGCCAGCAGGAAGCTCAGCAGTGCAATTTTGAATACAAAATATGACACTCTAATACGATTTAAACCTGGTGCGAAATGCGAAGAGGTGAACAAACTGACTTATGTGGGTTATCAAAAAGCAAATTTTAATATCTGGACTAGACAATATATTGCTTTCTCTATTAGAGGGGAAGATAGGTATTTTTCTCCCCCTTAGGAAACAACATTTTTCTTTAGAAGTTACTAAATTCTTTAGTCCTCTACACAGAAATTTGTGGTAATGCTCTCCTAAAGCCTTTTCTTCAGCAGAATAACTGTTCTGTCAAATAAGCTTTTTTGGTTTGTTTTTTCCTTTTTTGGAGTGAAATTTGAGATACGGATTTACACCTTGAGATATCAGAGGCCATTGGTAAAGGGTTTATTTCTGTTTCAGGGTTGTGGTCCTGCAGTTCATTGTATGCCCGTGTAGCAGTGTGGCCACGCTAAACCCTAATGATAGACGTAGAGAAAGGGAAAGTATTTAGGGGTTCACATAACATAAGAATTAGGGGTCACCCTATGAAATTAATAGGCAGCAGGTTTAAAACAAAAGGAAGTACTTCTTCACACAATGCACAGTCAACCTGTGCAACTAATTTCCAGGGGATGTTGTGAAGGCCAAATGTATTACTGGGTTCAGAAAAGAATTACATAATTTCACGGAGAATAAGTCCACCAATGGCTATTAGCCAAGATGGTCAGGGATGCAGCCCCATGCGCTGGATGTCCCTCAGGCCTGGTATGCACTAGAAAATTAGGTCAGTTTAACTACATCAGTTGGGTGTGAAAATCCACACCCCTGAGTGGCATTCTTAAGCCAATCTAAGTTTGTGTGTAGACAGCGCTAGGTTGGTGGAAGAATTCTTCTGTCAACCTAGCTACCACCTCTTGGGGAGACGGATTACCTATGCCGATGGGAGAACACTTTCTGTCGGCGTAGGCAGTATCTACAGTGAAACGCTACAGCTGCACTGGTGCAGCTGCGCCACTGTAGTATTTTAAGATTAGGCCGTGTCTACACTGCCACTTTCTGCGCTAAAACTTTTGTCATTCAGGGGCGTAAAAAACCACTCCCCTGACCGATGAAAGTTTTAGCGCTGAAAAGCGGCAGTATAGACAGCGCGGCTCCCGGTGATAAAGCTACGAACTGCTTGTTCGGGGGTTTTTGGGTTTTTTTAAATCGCTGGGAGAGCTCTCCCCGGGCGATAAAGCGTGTCTACACTGCCCACGTCACAGCGCTGCCGCAGCCGCACCGTAACGTGGGCAGTGTAGACATACCCTTAGGCAAGCTCTTGACTGCCAGAAGCTGGGACTGGACGACTGGGGATGAATCACTCGATAATTGCCTGTTCTGTTCATTCCCTCTGAAGCACCTGGCACCAGCCTCTGTTGAAAGACAGGATACTAGGCTAGATTGAACTTTGGTCTGACTCAGTGTGGTCATTATTATAATCAAGTCACATCTCTCTAATTGTTTGTGAAGTGTTAAGTTTGCATTGCTGCAATACTCTGACTTTTGCCGTTGAAGAACAGTGCTCTTTGACTGAAATAACCAGATTGTGTCTAGATTTGAGGGAAGAGAGAGAGGTGAAAGAGAGAAATAAACTTCATATGTGATCCATTAGTAAGACAAGTGGCGAAATTAAAGCAACAACAAAAAACCATCACCACTACCTTACAGATGGATTATATGGCATATACTGCCAAGCACAGAGCTCAGTACAGAGTAGCTCCATTCAAGTCATTGGGACTACAGCTAATTCAGTGTTTGTGGGATTGGACCCTTAAATTACATTCAAAGATGAAGAGGTGGAGCTTTCAGAGAAAGGAATGAGTGGAAGTAGATAATGCTGAAATAAGAATACTTCCCTTTATAGGGCATGAACACAAAGGACTAATTAATGCTTCCATATGTGTAAAATATTTGTGTGTCTGTATTGTTTTTTGTTGTTTCTGACAGAAAGAGAAAAATGCCTAAAAAGAAGACAGGTGCACGCAAGAAGGCTGAGAATCGTCGAGAACGTGAAAAGCAGATAAGAGCTTCAAGGGGCAACATAGATTTAGCTAAACATCCTTGTAATGCTTCAATGGTAAAATAACCAAAACTACTTCTGATTCCAATTTTTAAATTTCTGTGAAACCAATGATATAGTTACACTGGCTGCATTAAATTAGAAAGTCATTCTTTATACTTATCTAGTAATTTAGTTATATCCTGAGCTTTGGATTTAAAGAGGAGTTTGAGTGTTTCAATATAAATATATATCTATTGGTTACCTAACTATAAATTATATCAGAATCATTACAAAAACTGTACACTGTTTTACATGGGGAAAAATAACTATTTATAATTTACATTTCACAGGAATGTGATAAATGCCAAAGGTAAATATGCTTTTTTTCCACATCATCATTTTAACCTATTTTTACTTTTAAAGATTTTGTTTAACGCTTTGTTTTGATTTTTTCATATGACAAGACGACAGAAGAATAGAGCCTTCTGCTACTTTTGTAGTTCTGTTCAAAAATTGCCTATTTGTGCACACTGTGGTAAGTGTAACTGGCAAAAGAAAATACACTCCCCCCCCACCCCCCTTACACTGCATTCCTTTTGTGTTGTTATATGAAGTCTCAGTATTTTAACTAGGTCTGTCTAGAAACTGATCGTCAGCTGGTGTAAATTCATGGAGCTATGCCAATTTGCCCAGCTGAGAATTTGCCCGTTGAGGGCTGATTGTGCAAACTCTCATGTGCATGAATAGTCTCACTGACCCCAAAAAGGTTTCGGCCCTTGATTTCTGTATCATATTTATTGTTTAAAAAAACATGTTTAGCTCTTTGTTACGACTGAGAATGTTCTACATTCTGGCTCTCTCTTTGAATAATTGACTGTGGGATTGCTTGATGCTGCGAGCGAAGTTAAAAAGGCTGCCAAAACGCTGCTCTTTTAATCAGGAAATATTGCAGCTTTTAGGACAACATTATCACCACTACTTATTTCTTAGTATAAATTAAATCGGTGATAAATTGTTTGCCTTGTATGTGTATATTGTATAACTTGTTAGCACAGTACTTACGTGCATTAAAGGACTGCTCCAAAGCCCTTTCAACTGAGTGGAAAGACTCCCACTGAAGGCAGGGGACTTTAGATCAGGTACTAAATCTTATTTGCACTGGTGCTTGCTTAAAAGGGGAGGTGATGGGGGGCTAAATATGACTTATACTTTGAAACGAATTGTGTTGCTTTCCTGGTTTAACAAGCTTTGACGTATTTTTTTACATATTTTTCTACTTGCCATAAAGCATGTTGGTGATTTGTGGTTTGATTTTCAGAGGTGTTGACCACCTGCAATTCCTGTTGACTTCACGGGGAGCTGCAGATGCTAAGCATTTCTGAAAAACTAGGCCATTAGTGTGTAATACTATTCCACTGTATATCATCATTCACAACCCTTCTCTCTTTCATTAGAGACTACACTAAAATGGTGAACGTTCATTTTCTGCTCTTCTAGTACATTACACATCTTTTAAATGAATTGAGTCTTGCTGAACTTGTCTATCTTGATGTGAAAAATGTTTACAGAGAGAAGAAAGTGTTCCTAAAAGTATCCTACAAAAAAGATGTTAGCTTCCAAGATTTCCCAATAAAGACCATCAGAATTGTTTGGTACTTGTATCATAGGGTGAGCTGGTGGTGATTCTTATATTTAGGCTGCCTAAAATTTTCCATAAAAACATTCCAACCCTCTATTTTTAAGACGTTCTAACACCTTCATTGTTTGTAATGGGCCTTCGAAATTAGGTAGGGACAAAGCCTGAGGGCTAGAAGCATGCCTTTTGCTTTCTTGTCCCATGAAATTCTCCTGAGTTATAAAGTTGTTAAAAATGTTCCCCCCTTTAGGTGTACCATATAGGGGACCAGCTCCCCCAGAGTCCTGAAAGGGGACCGAGAGTCATGCTGATGAGACCCCAGCCACCCTTCCATACCCAGCACATAACTCCAGCAGTCCTTCCCCACCCTTCCTGCCGTTAGCTAATGTAGGTTGTCATGCAGCTAAAGAACTATAAGCACCTGCTGATGCTGCATAATGGAGGGTTTAATTTACAGTTCCACATGGTAGAATTTTTAATATTTTTTTTTTTAAGGAAAAATTATAAAATTGCATACCATGAAAGCTGTGTTAAAAGAACATTACTAAGATTACAAAGTCAAGCACTCAAAAGACAGGAAATGCAAGATTTGCAGTTGCCTGTGCACTAGCCATTCAGCCCTTTTGTGCGTATGTATTATGATACATGACCACACATTACTTTTTCCAGACCCTGGCCTCATCCAGTACACAAGGTGGACGCACAAGGGGGCAGAATTAGGGTTGCAGAGGTAACTCTTAAGTGTGGCATTTCTTAACTTGTAGAACATAGGAGCTGCAATATTGGTTCAGGATATAGTCCATCTTGCCCGCTATCCTGTCTCTGAGTGGCCAGACCAGAGCTTCAGGGGAGAGTACAGAAAACGGCAATTATGGAAGGATACACCACTGTCTTCCATTCCCAGCTTCTGGTAGTCAGAGGTTTAGGGTCGCCCTGGGGATGAGATTGTGTCCCTAGCCATCTTGGCTAATAGCCATTAATGGACCTATCCTCCATGAACTTATCCAGTTCCTTTTTGAACCCAGTTATACTTTTTGCCATCACAATATCTCATGGCCATGAGTTCCACAGATTAGTTGTGCACTGTGCGAAATAGTACTTCCCCTTGTTTGTATTAAATCTGCCTGTTCATCGGGTGACCCCTGGTTTTTGTATTGCGGGAAAGGGTACTTTTGTATTCACTTTTTCCACACCATTCATGATTTTTATAGATTTCTATCGTAACTCCCCTTAGTCATCTCTTTTCTAAGCTGAACAACCGTTATCTTTTTAGTCTCTCCTTGTACGGAAGCCATTCCGTATCCTGCATCATCTTTGTTGCTCTTCTCTGAACCCTTTTCAGTTCCACTATATCCTTTTTGAGATGGGACGACCAGAACTGAACATGGATGCACCGCGGATTTACATGGTGGCATTATGATATTTTCTGTTTTATTTTTTATCCCCTTTCCAAATAGTTCCTAACATACTGCTGAGCCTTTTTGACTGCTGCTGCCCATTGTGCGGAGGTTTTCAGAGAACTCTCCACAGCATTTCCACAATATTGTTCTTGGGTGCCAACAGCAAATTTAGAATCTGTCGGTGTATATGTACAGTTTTATTTTTTCATGAAATGAAATGAACCCTGCTGTTCATTTCTCTCCATTGTGAAAACTGACCATTTATTCCTATCTTCTATTTCTTGTCTTTCAGCTAGTTACTGATCCATGAAAAGACCATTCCTCTTATGCCATGACTATATAGTTTCCTTAGAGAGCTTTTTGGTGAGGGACCTTGTTAAAGACTTTCTGAAAATGCAAGTACACTCTATCAACTGGATTACCCTTATCCACATGCTTGTTGACTCCTTCAAAGAATTGTAATAGATTAGTGAGGCACACCTTCCCTTTACAAAAGCTCTGTTGACTCTTCCCCAACAAATCATGTTTATCTCTGTGTCTAATCATTTTGTTCTTCACTGTAGTTTCTACCAATACACCCAGTACAGAAATTAGGCTTACTAGTCTGTAATTGCCAGCATCGCCTCTGAAGCCCTTTTAACAATTGGCATTCATTAGTTAATTTCCAGTTATCTGGACCAGAGACTGACTTTAGTGATAGGTTACATACTACAATTAGTAGTTCTGAAATTTCCTATCTGAATTCCTTCAGAACTCTTAGATGAGCAGCATCTTGTCGTGGTGACTTATTACTGTTTAGGGCAGGGGTGGGCAAACGTTTTGGCCCGAGGGCTACATCGGGGTTGCGAAACTGTATGGAGGGCTGGGTAGGGAAAGCTGTGCCTCCCCAAACAGCTTGGCCCCCACATCCCATCTGCCCCCTCCCACTTACTGCCCCCTGACTGCCCCCCTCAGAACCTCGGCCCATCCAACCCCCCCCGCTCCTTGTCCCCTGACCACCCCCTCCAGGGATCCCCCGCCCCTAACCGCCCCCTGGGACCGTACCCCCTATCCAAACCCCCCGCTCCCCGCATCTTTACCTCTGGCAGCCACGCCGCCTGGCCGGAGCCAGCCCCGCTACCCAGAGTGCTGGCGGCGCAGCAAGCTGAGGCTGCGGGGGGACAGCAGGGGAGGGGCCGGGGGCTAGTCTCCCCAGCTGGGAGCTCAGGGGCCGGGCAGGACGGGCCCACCAGCCGTAGTTTGCCCACCTCTAGTTTAGGGTATCAATTTGTTCTAATCGGGGACAGTACTTCAGAGTATGCCCAAAAAGAATAGCTCTGATGCGGGTATCTTCCCTAAATCTTCTCCAGTGAAGAGTGCTGCAGCGAATTCATTTAGCTTCTCTACCATGGCCTTGATGTCCGTGAATGCTCCTTTTACACTTTTGTTATCTGTGGCTCCGCTGCCTGTTTGGCGGGTTGCCTGTTTCTGATGTACTTAAAAAAAAATCTTACTGTTAGTTTTTGTGTCTTTAGCAAGTTGCTTCTCAAATTTTTTCTAGTCTGCCTAATTATACTTTTATGATTTACTTGCCCGAATTTGTGCTCCTTCCTGTTTTCCACTTTAGGATTTGACTTCCAGATTCCGTCCACTGCCACCCCGCCATGGCCTCCATTAGTCTGAAGTTTAGCCTTGGTGGTATTCTTTTGGTGGTCCTCCTGTCTTTTTTGATTAGGGGTATACATTTAGTCTGAGCCTCTGTTAACGGTGTTTTTAAGTGGTCTTCATGCTGCTTGAAGGTATTTTACCCTTGTGAGGGCTCTTTTTAATTTTCAGGTAACTAGCGTCCTCATTCTTTTGTAGTTCCTTTTTTAAAAGTTAAATGTTACTGCGCTGGGATGTTTTGATATTTTCCCACTACAAGGGTGCTAAATTTAATTACATTATGGTCATTATTACTGAGTGGTAAAAATGTTGATTGTTTGACTCTGCAATCTAAAAAATGTTTTTTAATTTTTTATGTGATTTTTGATAATTTGTGAAGTGCTGACAGAGTGCTCAGCAGGCTACAAAACACATAGGAAGACATGGGCCCAGCCCTACAGAATTTACAGTCTCAGAAGTAGGGTGAGAAAGATTTGGGTCTAAATGGATAAGAAAAACAAATAATCAGTTTGTTCTGGAGGATCAGAGAGGGAGGTGTGATAGCGTGTTGCATGTTGTTTTGTTGCCCTTTTTTTGGGGGGGGGGCCTTTTATGTACTTAAGTAACTGCTAAAATTCCCTATTTTTCACTGCTGTTACGTTGTCATTCACTCTAAATTGTTTTGACTCTAAATAATTTTTTGTTGTTTTTGGATTAATAGGGAAAACAAAATGTATGATGAAGTCTTCAGACTGTGTTATAAAACATGCTGGCGTGTACAGTACTGGCTTTGCAATGGTGGTATGTATACAAAAGCATGTTGTCTTTTGGAGGAAGAGAGCAATGTGCAGAATTCTTCAAAAATTCTGTGGTCTGTGTTATACAGAAGGTCAGACTAGAACAGTGGTTCTCAGCCAGGGGTCCGGGGCCCCCTAGGGGGCCTTGAGCAGGTTTCAGGGGGGCTTCCAAGCAGGGCCAGCATTAGACTCGCTGGGGTCCAGGGCAGAAAGCCAAAGCTCCACCGCATGGGGCTGAAGCCCAGGTCCCTGAGCCCCACCACCTGGGGCTGAAGCTGAAGCCTGAGCAATGTATCTTCACGGGGGCCCCTGTGGCATGGGGCCCTAGGCAGTTGTCCTGCTTGCTACCCCCTAACGCCGACTCTGGCTTCTATATGCTGAAAACTAATTATTGCGGCACAGGTGGGCTGTGGAATTTTTATAGCATGTTTGGGGGTCCCTTAATAATAATCCTTCTGTGAATAGGGCTTTTATTTTTTATAGCCTAATATCAGACTCAATACACTATAACAAAGTACTTCTCCATAGGACTACAAACCTAAATTAACACTTTAAGCGCAGATCCTGCAAACTCGTATGCACTTAAGTATCTTTACATACATACCTGAGTAGCTCCAATGAGCTTAGTGGGATTATTCACATAAGTAAAGTTAAGCATATACAGGTTTGGGACCTAAACGAGTAAAGGCCACGTTCCACTCTCCATTAAAATGGTGTAAATCTATATTAATGCCATTGAAGCTAATGGAGTTATGCAGATTTTTAGAATGCAGTCACTGAGAACAATGTTTAACCATAAATAATTTTATTGACAGTGATTGTTCTGTAAATCAGTAACTTATTTTTCATCCCTTATATAGTTAGGTGATAAGTCCCTGTGAAATACCAAAAGTATTCTTTGTAAATGTGAATATTGCCAAAGAAATTCTTAAAAAATTAAAATTTAGGGGGATGGGGCTCCTGTGTGGAAAATTAATGTAAATATATCTCTGCAGCTGCCTCCTCTAGGTAGTGGACTGTTTGCAACAACATAATCATTCTGTGCCTTAAATGCAACAGTTTTTTCATTGAATCTTAACTCTGTGGGCCTGATTCTTCACTCCAGTATGTCAGTTTTATGTTGATGTAACTCCATTAAATCCCTATGCGTACAGTATATTGTGAAGTTGCTGTCATATGTGAGATAGGAAATCTTCTGTCTGTTAAGTATTAAAATTGAAGTTTATTGAAGTTTGTAGTTTTTGTAGTCTTGTAACTTGAAGAAGGCCATTGGCATTTTGGGATGTATAAGTAGGGGCATAGCGAGCAGATCGAGGGACGTGATCGTTCCCCTCTATGCGACATTGGCGAGGCCTCATCTGGAGTACTGTGTCCAGTTTTGGGCCCCACGCTACAAGAAGGATGTGGAAAAATTGGAAAGAGTCCAGCGGAGGGCAACAAAAATGATTAGGGGACTGGAACACATGACTTATGAGGAGAGGCTGAGGGAACTGGGGATGTTTAGTCTTCAGAAGAGAAGAATGAGGGGGGATTTGATAGCTGCTTTCAACTACCTGAAAGGGGGTTCCAAAGAGGATGGCTCTAGACTGTTCTCAGTGGTAGCAGATGACAGAACAAGGAGTAATGGTCTCAAGTTGCAGTGGGGGAGATTTAGGTTGGATATTAGGAAAAACTTTTTCACTAGGAGGGTGGTGAAACACTGGAATGCGTTACCTAGGGAGGTGGTGGAATCTCCTTCCCTAGAAGTTTTTAGGGTCAGGCTTGACAAAGCCCTGGCTGGGATGATTTAGTCGGGGATCAGTCCTGCTTTGAGCAGGGGGTTGGACTAGATGACCTCCTGAGGTCCCTTCCAACCCTGATATTCTATGATTCTATGAACTTTAACTGTAACATGAAATTGTTTATAAACTGATTAGTTAATTATTGCTTTATTTTTCGTATGTTATATGACCTTTACTGTCTTAAGAGGTCAGAGTTTGAGTGTAGAGTTTGTTATTAAATCTAAATAGTTGATTTAAGCTGTAAGAATAGCTTGAGTGGTCTTTGATTTGATAAAATTGTATTTTTACCAGAGCGTTATCTCATATATGTCAACAAGGCTGCAAGATCATATCCATAAATTATAGGGGAGAAAGCTATTTTTCACACCTAAGATTCAAGACATTAATGGAAAAAATAAAACAGCAAAACCAAAGTGCACTTGATTATATTATGTCCTGCAGAAGTGAATGCCGAGAACATGAGCTAAATATTGAAAGGACTTGATTAGAATCTGGATACATTTCTAGCTACTGGGTGTAAAGGTGAAAGAGGTATTATGCCTTACCTTCACCTCCCCTCAAACCACATGCCCCTAAAGTGGAATGAGCCCACTGCTAGCCTGAGCGGATACATGGGCACATTCTGGAGTACAGAAGCAGAATTTCTCTTTTGGTATGATAGATGTTCCAAGATGATGTCTTTCTGTGCTTGCAGGGTGCAATATGTGATTTCTGTGAAGCTTGGGTCTGCCATGGTAGGAAGTGTCTCAGCACACATGCCTGTATCTGCCCTCTTGCAGATGCAGAATGCATTGAGTGTGAAAGAGGTGTCTGGGATCATGGTAAGTTGTTTAAGATTGAAGGATAAGAAAACTAATTTTTTGCCTATAGCGTCTAGATCAGTGGTTCTCAACCAGCGGTCTGTGGCCCCCTGGGGGGCGATGAACAGGTTTCAGGGGGGCCGCTAAGCAGGGCCAGCATTAGACTTGCTGGGATCCGGGGTAGAAAGCTGAAGCCCACTGCATGGGCCCAAAGCCCAGGGCCCGAAGCCCAGGGCCCTGAGTCCTGCCACCTGAAGTCAAAGCCTGAACAATGTAGCTTTGCGAGGGCCCCCATGGCATGGGGCCCCAGGCAGTTTCCCGGTTTGCTACCCCCTAATGCCGGCCCTGGCTTTTATATGCAGAAAACCAGTTATTGTGGCACAGGTGGGCCACGGAGTTTTTATAGCATGTTTTGGGGAAGGGGGGCCCGAGAGAAAGAAGTTGAGAATCCCTCATCTAGATTATTGTAACACTCAACACTTAATGTCGCATTTTACATTTTCAAAGCACTCCAAAAATATTAGCTAATCTTTAAAACACACCTGGAAGCTCACTAAGAATCATCCCCACTTTACAATGGGTAAACTGAGACAGAATTTAAATTACGTGCCCAAGCGCATATAGGTAATCTGTCTAAAATGGGATTACAACTCAGGAGTATTTATGTCATCTACTTAGACATTTATACTGCATTCATCACCTTAGTGTCTGAGAGCCTTATGTAATTATATCACTCCAACAGGTTGTGTAAACACTGGCTGTCTCTCTGATATTCTTGCTCCTTTCCTTGCACTAGAAGAGGTGTTTTGTTTCCTTTGGTACCAGCTCCTTGATCAAACCACACCAGTCTCCAATTGTGGAGTTCCAGTTGTGTATTTGAACCAAATTTATATTTTGGAGAGGGGATGGTGAGCATGGAAAAGGGATATTTTGGCCCAAAAAATGTCTTAACATGATCTCTTTCAGCCATAATCAAACCAAACATGATGAGAATAAAATGACCAGTAGTGTTCCTTGCTTCACTTTTATGCTAGCCTGTGTCATTATAATATGTAGTATATGTCAGCATAATGCCAGATGGACAATGTTTAATATAAAGATTTTCTTCTTAAGTGTTTTGTGACAGAAGGGAAAATTTATTCTTAGTCAAACCCATGTAAAGCTGCCTAAGTGGCATGAGTAAAAGAGAGGAGTTGTTTTTTTTAACCCATGCTTGCTATTTTTTCTATTTGTCTTGATAAATCTTGTAGGAGGCAGAATATTCAGTTGCTCTTTTTGTCATAATTTCCTCTGTGAAGATGATCAGTTTGAGCATCAAGCCAGCTGCCAAGTTTTGGAGGCAGAGACATTTAAATGTAAGTTATCCACTTAAAACCCCTTTCATCAATGTTAAGCAGATTCACCTTTTCCTACTGTGTAATAATACCTGCTTAGGTGGTGAAAAATGGCCTGGTATTTCACTTGTCCAGTGTGATTATCCCAGCTGGTTAGGCAATAGGAGTTTTTCTTGTCGGTCCCTTAAAAATAATGTTAGCTCTGCTAGCATGGCTGCACTTCCCCAGATTCCTTGTGGTTCAGCTTGAATTCCTTGAATAGAAGACAAGATTTTTTGGTCAGTGTGGGTTAGTATCTGAAGAAGTGAGTTTTGAGGACGGACTTGAATCAGGCACCTGGCCTATCGTGTAGAATACAGCACAGAAGAAGGCATGAAGAGGAGTGAGAAGGATGCAGAAGGAGTAGGGAAGTTTTTTTTATCCAAAGCCCGAAGTCAACGGGCTTTGTATGTCTGTCTGTCTCTCTCTAATATCTATATAAATCAAAGGGTCAACATTCATATTTTAACAACACATACCTTAATACATAGACTAAAGAACAGGAAACTGCAAACTATCAAATTTTGATTACCATAGGGGGTCTGGTACAGCCATAAAATCATGTGGGCAAAACTTAAAAAAAAGGTTTCAGATGGACTTGAAACCTTACAGGAACAGAGGAATTGTAATATCAGATCAGACTAGTGGTCTAGCTAGTCCAGTATCCAGCCATAGCCAATTCCAGAGGAAGATGGAAAAAAAAGTGGTAGTAGGCATGAATGAAACATACTGTCCATTGGATAATTTTTGTCTTGTTAATTAGGGGATGGCTTATGCCCGACCCATGAGGGTTTATATTGCTTTCAAAACTTGGTTGTGTTTGGTTTTGCCTTTTTTTTTTTTTTTTTTAAATCCTTGCTATCCTGACTACATGTTCTTGTTGTCCATATAAATGCATAATCCTTTATTGAATCTACTAAGCTCTTGGCCCCAATGGTAGCTCATGATTCAAAATATTCCTGTTTTAAATGTTATAATCTATTTTTCTAAGTCTTCCCTCTCCTTTTCATCCCTCATCCCTTTTTTCCCCTGCCAACTGTTGCCTGAGCCTTGATTAGCTCCCCTTTATGTAGTGCCAGAATGCCTTCCTGTGAAGCACCATTGGAGCAGCAACTGCTGGCTCAAAAGGGATAATTTTCTCTTGATGGGTTGACTCTTAATTCACAGCTGTGATGTTACAATGAGTGAAGAAGTTACTTTACAAGGGTTACACATTCTACAGTGCAGGGTAGTCCTACTAGAGAGATGGACTGAGTGTGTTTAAATTTAATATAAAACTAATATTGTCAAACAGATATGGCCAGTCCCACTCTAGCTTCGAAAAATGTTCTATTTCATAAGTTTGAAATATAAAACGTAGCTGTAAAAAACAAAACATTTAAAAGTGCAGACTACTCGTGGGAATACTTCAATGTACTAATTACAATTCACGGTGCCTTTGAATATGACAGATCCCACACCCTTGCTCAGCATTCACAAAAGGAAGAATCCCTCCTGTCCATTTCTAAAGCTTTAAAAGCTTGTTCTCACAGTTGGATGAGAGAGAGATGACGGTTTTGTTATAAACAGCGCACATGATAAAATGTTTTAAAGATTCAAAACAAGCTGTGCATGCTCATGCATTCTTTATCCAACAAGCCTCATTTAGCCATAAAATCCTATTTCATTTCATTTACAGTAATCCTTGTTGTGGAGATAAAAGTAACAACATGAAAATATTAAGGCAGCCTCAATTTTAAAAAGACACCATCAACCCAGTTCTGCTCCTTGCTACTTGTGTCTTTGCTATCAGTAACATTACGCTAGATTGTATATGTAAATATATGTAATGAGGTATGATTTAAATAAGGACGTGACAGACAATTCTTTATAAAACTACTCACAGATAGCTCAATTTTGCAAGTTGCTAAGCATCAAATCCTTTTCAAATTAGGAAAATAAGGGTAATCAGCATTCTGCCCTTACATTCCATTTAAAATTACTTTTCAGCTCTGGTGGAGGTTTGGCTTTGTTTTGTTTTCTTTGTTTTGATACCACAAGGAAAAAAGAAGCAGTGAAACCACCTTGTGAACAAACTGTGGTTTCAGTCAACTCCAACACGTTTGTAAAGATGTGAGAACACAAAAATATTTGAATCTTTTTTAAAAAAAATTGATTTTGAGTGGGTAATGGACCATTTGCTCCCAACCTTATACCAAATTATTAATGAAATAGTAGACTCAGTATATAAAACTCTTAAAAACAGCGATAAAGTAGCCCAATACAACCGTAACTACAGTGAGTAGGAGTATGATTGTAGCAAGATACACTTATTGTAAGGACCTCAAAAAATACATTGAACTTAGAGTATAAAAGTAAATTATTTTGTATGTTCAGAACTTCAGTGGCAGACAACTCTGCAATTGGGTAGCTTTGGGAACTGTTGATCAGGAAAAGTTGCTGAGAAATGAAGGGCCCTTTCAAATAATATAATATTTGGATAAATATGTATTTCCCTGTATTATCTTTTCATTTTATTTGGGTGACACTGGTGATTTTAGGCTACCCATGGAACTGGAGAGCTGATCTGGATGTAAAAAGTAGAAGAAAAGAGCCAAGTTACCTTTCATTTTCAAAGTTTGATGTTATCCATTTTTTCATCAGGTGTTTCCTGTAATCGGCTTGGGCAGCATTCATGCCTGCGTTGTAAGGTAAAAATACAGATACTTAAAGTAGCTATAATTGTAACTCCTTCTCCTTACGTGTCCTTCTGGTACCAAGTCTTGTCACGTCACCCTCCACAATATATAAAAAACTCATACCTTCTGTATGAGGTAAGGGCCATATGGCCCAAATACTTGTCTGTGCCCCATTATGTCTTGCTTTGATTCTCTCACCTCCTCTTTGGGTTCCCAGATCCCACACTGATTCCTCCCAGTCCATCTAGCTGCTAAAACAACTGCTAAAATGATCTTCTCCCATTGTTCAAACCTCATCACGCCCTTCCTCATATGCCTTCACTGGCGCCCTGGTGTCCAGCACTTTTAAGTTCTCAATTTCTCATTCTTGCTTTCGAGGCCCTGTGATGACTCCATCTTGGCCTGGGTCTCTCATCTCATTTGGTATAATTTCCCCCTTCCCCCACAAGCACGCCCTCTTGCCCCCCTGCAGCCTTCAGTTCTGTTAGTGTAGCCAGGCTCTTCTCAGTTGTTTCCTGCTCCCATTTTCATACAGTCTTCAGTGCTGCTTCCTCTGCACTGAGCATATGATTCTCCCATTCCAGTATCCCAGGCCTCCACCTTTTCCTCCTTTGGATCATTCCTAAAGTCTTACATCAAATCAAATGCACTGTCCACCCCAACATTTTTCATTGGGGGGGCAATTTAAATAAATAAAATTAATCAATCTAATTAACTCCATTCTCTCAGTCTCCTATTCTTACTGTGTGCGCCTCAGAGTTCAGAGCAGGAACTGTCTTTATTGAGGTGTCTTGGACAGTGCTGAGCACAGCGTCGGTGCTTAATTAGTACTAATTCACATTGGTCTCTTCTTTTAATTACAAACTGACTGACTGTGGCAGGGAGAGGTTCCATTTAGCAGGACAATGAACACACTATCCTGCAAGACAGACATTTGAAGTTTAGTTTTGTTTTCTTTTAACTTGTTGGACTAACCCAATATCCATATGGCTGAGGTCTATCAGACAGTGCTCCCACTGACTGAGGCCAGCTCTCCCCTGGAGCCAGCCTCCCGGCTGACAACTTCCAAGACGAGGCACTCCTTGAGGACCCTGCTTCCCCTGCCACCATCCTCTTTTCCCAGTTCCAGCATCCTCGTGGCTTCCCTTCCCTAGAAGGCAGTGGAACCTTGTACAACACAGAAGCAGTTAGTGGGTAGATTGTACATGAATTCCAGTCCCACTACAGAAAGAACTCGTTAAATTTTAATCTCAGTCAGATTACCCTGGTGCTGTTAGAAATTTAACTTTTTTTTGCCTGCTGAAGAGTATTATGTTATGACTATAACTTTTATCCTTTTCGTTATCCTCTTTCCACCCTTCAGGCTTGTTTTTGTGATGATCACACCCGAAGCAAGGTTTTTAAGCAAGAAAAGGGAAAAGAGCCTCCTTGCCCTAAATGTGGGCATGAAACTCAGGAGACAAAGGATCTGAGCATGTCAAGTAAGGGCTGTCCTTTAAAGGCTAATGGAACAAATCCTGTGTCTCTGATTTAGCAAGTCAATTTACTAGGAGTCTTATTTTCTGTGTTTGAAAACTTAATATGTTCATCTTTTTAAACTGGCAACATGTGATGCCATTGGTTGCTGTGTAGGGATGTTTATGTGTATGGGAATGTTGAAGTTCTTGGATGCTTTGGAATATTTTGGGGAGTTTGTCATATTTACATTGAGAGAACTTGGTTTGAGTTGTTGCTGACTCTGAGCTGCAGCTTCTCTTCATTAGGACTGCTATTTGTCCCTGGATGTTGACAATGTTATGAATTTGAGTGCTACTTTCAAGTTTTGGTGTAAGGAAGAAGCACCCATGATCACTGTTTACTTCTGCTATGTCACTTCTTATTTCACCATCAAGAAATAGCATGCTGAAATCATTAGAAGATACCCATATGAGTCTGCTTACTCAACACTGCTTATCCATAAAAACACACATTATCTTTGGTGCTATGTATCTCTATATAAAATACATATTATAGTACCAAAAGTGTGCTCTACAGGCAAAGTTCTGGTCCTGAAGAGTTTATGATCTAAATAAAATATCTGATACATTATTGTACATATGAATATCTCTGGAGATAGGATATTTTGGATGGGGAACAGCAGAAAAAGGGTCTGTCTTAGTTAGGTGCTCTGACTTTAAGGATTCAACCTGAAAATAACCAGTTAAAGTCTCTCAAGAGACTGATCATTGTAGTACTGGGCTGTTTGCTGACAGTGTGCTCTTGAGTAGGTGGTGAAGATGGATGGTAGATGGAGAAATGTCAAATGCTCCACTGATGAGTGGGTGACTTATGACTGAGGCTGAAAAATAAGAATTTAATTATTTGTCTATTCACAGCACGCTCTCTGAAGTTTGGCCGGCAGACAGGAGGTGAAGAGGCAGATGGAGCTTCTGGCTATGATGCCTACTGGAAGAACCTCTCATCGGGCAAGGATGGAGATGCAGGTGATCATGATGACGAATATGAAGAGGATGAAGCAGAGGATGACGATGAGGAAGACAATGAGGAGGGAGGGAAGGATTCTGAAACAGAGACCACAGATTTATTCAGTAACTTGAATTTAGGAAGGACCTATGCTAGTGGCTATGCCCACTATGAAGAAGCTGAAGACTAAGATTACATAGTGAGGAGCTATAAAGCATTTGGAAGACATAAGTATAGGAGTGCTTTATGCGTGCCACTAGAATAGCTCTGCCAGGCACTTAAGCTTCAACGCTTATTAGGGAAAAAGGGCATGGAACTTCTGTAGAAACTCAAGGTGAGGGTTGTGTGTGTGTGTGTGTGTGTGTGTAAGGTGAGGGTGTGCAGAGGAAAACTGGTTACTTGCATGAATATAAACGTTCATCTAAGTGGTTTTGATCTCACGGTTACTGAGTGTAATAGCTTAATGTCTCCTCCCCCCCGCCAAAGTTGGGAGTGTAGGAGGGTAAAGAGATTTGTTTCCATCTGTTCATCAGAAATTAAGTTATTTTTCTTGAGTAATTTTGACTGTAATTCTGGAATCAGATTTCATAAATTATATGTAGTGGTGTAAATGGGTGGCTGTATTCATTTTTGGCCTACAAAGTAAGAGTCAGCAGCATTCTGTAGTGAGTTTTCATAAATATTGATCTGGACTGAGTACTTGGAAAGCACTTACTATAGGCCTCTCATGAGCTAAATATAAACTGAAATTAAAATAACTTTACCATTTCATGTAGGCGAGGCAGATCAATACATTTCCCCATAACATATTTCTTGAAGATTATCATTCCATGCCTTTTTGAACATTATACATTAATCATAGCCATTATGCACAATCACCTATTGTGTCACCTACATACATAAGATCAAAAGGTTTATTTATCACAATAAAAATGTTAATATATCCTTCCTACCCAATAAAAGCCATCACTTTCTTTTAGTATAGTATTGTCATTGTTTGCAAAGAGGGGTCAAGAGGACGGTAACTAGTCTATTCTGCCCCTTCACCAGCATTGCAGCAGGAAGAAATCAAAGATTCAATAAGAATCACACTTAGGGTTTTTGTTAAAATAAGATAACACTAGGGTGTTTGTGTTGTGTTGGAATAGCACCCTATTCCTTGTTGGGTACAAGACTGTCACAACCACACAAGAAGTGATGCACGCTCTGGAGTGTCTTGCTGACACTAATGACTTTATAAATCAAAATATTAGGAATTATTTGCTGCTTTTTCGGAAGTCATGTGATTCTTCCAAGAAACAGTTCCAACTTAAATTGTTTAAAGTAAAAAAAAAAATGGACCTGGAACTCGGTGTAACTCCAAATAAATATCTTTTTTCCTTCCAGTAATACTTTCCATACAGCAGCGACATGTGTGCCCGCACACAGACACATACTTTCTGCTTTGCTTGCTAGGTACTTCTTCCCCAACTTTTAATAAATTGCCTTCTTCCTCTCATCACTATTTGGGTTGACCATAGCATGCCATCTTGCAGCAGAGCCAGGTGCTTTGATCCACTCAGGTGAAGCGTCATGACACTTCAAATGGAGCTAATGGATTAAAAAAAGAGAAGCACTGGCAATTTTCTGTCTGATGCATTTGCAATTCAGCTGAATAATTCCTGCCTGAAAGACCAGAGAACCAGGAGTTGGGAATGTGGCCCTATGCAAGTCACTTAGTTTCTCTGGTAGTGCCTAAATACCTTTTGAGGGGATAGGGCTCAGTTCCCCCCATCTGGTAGTGCTTCCTCACTTCCAAAAGGGTGGTGTAAGGATAATTGTGAGGCATTCACATTCTACAGCAATGGTGGGCCATATAAATGGATGAATAGACCTTCGCTATCATTATTGACCCAGCAGAATACAGAATTTCCAAATGCCATTTTATAATTTTTAATAACACTTCATAAAATGTATTTTACATTCTCTTTATGGAAGAAGATTTCTCATTAGGTTGTGGTGCAAATGCCATAGAGCACCATATATAGTGACAGTAGAATTGCCTAATTTGGAGTTCCTAACAAAACATGACTGAGACACACAATCACTGCCTTTGCCATTTTAGTTTGGGCATGAGATCCCTCTTTCAGCTAGCTGTCTAGGAGGTGGCTTGCTTATTTCATCAATAAAAAGGGGTTCCAGCCATTGTTTTGAAGAGCACCAGAAGAAGCATGACTGTCGAGATGGAAGAGGAGAATTCACAGCAGTGGCTTTTCTTTCTGAGTACTATGCATTATCTTAGATCAACTAATATAGAACCTCTCCTATACGCTTTGCATCCCAAATGTTTGAGAGATATTGAAACTTAAATATCGCTAAGATAAAAATAAACAGATGCACAATGCAACTTGGTTATGACTGAATAAGATGATGTGCTAGTGTACGTGACAAACTGGGCCAATCACATCAAATACCTCCATGATCAAACCTCAGAAGGGAGACCAGGTGAAGCAGTGTTTCCCAGACTTTTGAAAGCTGAAGCCAACTGGGGTCCTATTCAGTTGTTCGTTAAAGACTTAACCATTTGAATATATCCATTTTCCATATCCCCATGGCTAATCTTTCACACCCCCATTGGGAAGTACATCCCATACTTTGGGAAATACAGAGGGAAGGAAAATGGGACAGTGGCAGTGCCTTCCTATTACTAATTATTAAATTGTGAAATCAGCACTAGGAGTGTTGGCTCCAGTTCAGCCCATGCTTAACTCTGTTAGGCGCAGGTATTTCCACTGGTGATTCGGTCTTCCCCTGGTGATTCTACAGACAAAAGCTGACTAGTTGCAGATCTTGACTGATACCTCAT
Source organism: Natator depressus (assembly GCF_965152275.1). Taxonomy (NCBI): domain Eukaryota; kingdom Metazoa; phylum Chordata; order Testudines; family Cheloniidae; genus Natator; species Natator depressus. Next base: position 52,499,589 of record NC_134237.1, read on the forward strand.
ATGAAAAATAATTAAGTGCTAGGACAAAGTCTTAGGAGTGCCGAAAGGATGTGTGTTCTTTCAGTTATGTTTAATACTGAAATTGTGTGTCATCTGAAAATGTTACTTTTTTATTATTATTTACTGGAATTAAATTCTATTAATGTTCTTGGCTCGGGGAGCCAGATTTTCCTGTTGTGAAATCTGTTGCTGTCAATGGCTATGCCAGGGGTTGCTGATGTCAAAGCATTAATCATCATCACCAAAGTAAAGAATTATTCATGTTCTCATTGAAATGTCCTTGCAATGGTAATCTCTTTGCAAGATAAATCCTTCTTAGCTAATTCATGTTCCTGTCTTTGCCATCACACTCTATAGTAAGATAATGCCACAACACAAGGATATACTGCACACAGCAGCTATTCAGGACACCAAAACAAATTTACCAAGGCTTCTGATAAAGGGGTGTAGCAGAGCACATGCATTCATATTTCTATCACTGACTTCTGGTATGTTCAGGGGGAGGTTACTGCCTGCCTCTGGGGCTTGGTTCCCCCAGATATAAAACAGACACTACTTACTTACCTACCTCCCAAAGATGTTGTGAGGTTCAGTTCAGTGAGGTTTTTAAGAGGCTAGACAAGTTCAAAGTGCTGCTTTTTGGAGTGGCTCAACCTAATCAGTTTCCAGTCAGAGAGCAGGGGATGCTTCATTTCTCTCCTGAATGCCAAGTGACAATGGAATGGGTCGAGGAGTGCCTCTAGGATAATGAGGGAAGCCTGTAAGTTTTGGAAAGAGTAACAACAGTTAGAAAACAGATGGATTCTCTTTATAAATGCCTCAGTGTGTGCTGCTGTTTGTTCGGTTTAAAAATCCCTGCCCTTGATGAAGGACAATGCCAGGCGGAAGCGAGACCAGGATAATTTCTGATGTGAAACTGGGGACCCTTGACAGTTATGAGTAACACTTCATAAACTTAGAACACTTTATGCTTTAACTGCTTTCATTCTCGACCATTTAGTGAAAGGTCTACTTGGGGTTTGAAACAATTGCAGTAAAGACCCTTGAGTCTTCAGGTCCTCAAATTACATCTTGGTGGTGTAATGGTGGAATGATTACACCTGCTCGTGATGAATTCATTGAGTGCTCCTGTGGACGTAATACACTGGAATACAAATGAAAGTGGAATTTAGCACCAGTGACAAAGTCAGTTGATCAATCCCAGGGCAGAGCTGCTGTTTTTACTTCAGGCAAATTAATGTGAAGATCATTCTAATGTACTAACCAGTTTCAATTGCCCATTGATTGGCAACAACATTAGTGTCATAGAGAAAGAGCACAAGCTCAGCCCACCTTCCCCCCCCTTCCCCCAATCCACTTTATGATAAAGAGGCATAGGTCTCCACCCAAAGCTGAAGCTAGGGGGCAGGATTTCCCATTTCCTAGAAGATGAGTTTTCACTGATCACAGACAAATGTGTCAGGGAAACAGTGAGCCAGAGATACTCCCTGAGCTGCGGGCTCTACCCCATCCATTTTTTAATCCAGTCGCCCGGTCCAACAACCCAGTAAAACAATCTGATCCAGAACGAAATATCCTCTGAATATGAGAATGATAGAGAGCTTTTCCTTAGAAGAAAGGTTCTCTGGGTTCTACTCCATCTTCATCATTGTACTGAAGTGCACTAGGCAGTATCAGAGCCATTCTCAATGTCACAAGGCTTAACAAGTGGATGAAGAAAAAGTTTTGGATGGAGACCCTGGCCTCTAAAGTGTCATCCCTATTCTGGGGGAGATTTCATTAGATGTAGTTGATGCATTTCTCCATATTCCCACTGCAGACGTCAGTATTGATGTTTCCACCCATAGGTGAACCTCAGAACACTCCTGGCCTCGACCCCTAAGGGTTTTATAAAGATGGTGGTGGTGATAATTGCCTTACTCAAGTCACAGGACTCTCACCACAAGGAGAAGTGAGAGAGACAGAATGAGATTTTCGTTTAGACAGAAGATGACAGGTCAGGAGAGGAGAGGTAAATTTTTGAGTTGTCAGAGTCCTAGAGGATTCCCACAGAAAGTGTCGGGGGAAGAAAGGGAGGGCACTGGAGTAGGGGGAAGAAGAGGATTTTCTGAATAGCATGTTGGAGGAATGATTAGAGAGGAAAGAAGAGAGCTGTCATGAAAGTTGAGGAAGAAGAATTTCAGAAGAAGAGCAGGGTAGACAGCGGTGATAGCAGTTAACAGGTTAAGGAGAATAAGGATGGAAAAACAGTTCTGAGCTTTGGTCAGGAAGAGATGATTAGAGACTTCGGTGAGAACAGTTTCTTTGCAATGCAAGCAGTAAATGCTGGATTGGAGACGGTCTCGTATGGAACTGGAGGAGAGGAACTGCAGAAAGTGGTTGCAAATAGCACATTCAATGAACTTAGAGATGAAGTGGAGAAGGATGCTGGCACAAAGGGTCAGTTTTTTTTTTTAAAAGACGGGGCAGCTAAATTATGTTTGTGTTGTGAGGGAAGGAGCCTGAAGAGAGAGAGATGTTGAAGAGAGGAATGAGGGAGGGGATGATAATGGGGCCAAGAGAGATCAGGAGAAAAATGGGAAGGGGTCATGGGAATAAGTGGACTTGTTGGAGGAAGGCAGAAGAGAAACTTCTGCGTCAGTGATGGGAGAGTAGGAGAGAGTGAACGGAAGGTGGGGAGGAGGAGGTCATGCTGGACCTTGTCAACATTTTCTTTGAAAAATGTCAGTAAGATCCTGTGTTGAGAAGGCAGTGGGGTCAGAATGGGGGGAGGGCATTTGGGATTGCAGGCATGGCAGTCAATCAAGATGAAGAAGTAAAGCTGTTTAGCTCAGAAAATGGCAGAGTTCAAACAGGAGAGAACAAATTTGTAGAGGATGAAGTCCACCAGGTTGCAGATCATCAGCTGGGCTTGCTCCATTGCAGAGAAGAGGATATTGGGGCTGAGCTAAGGCTGGGGGCTAGCAGGGTAGATCTTGTGGAGGCAAGATCAGAGGGAGAAAGTGGTACTCAGTGAAGACCAAGGGTGCAAATCAAATGAGGGAGATGAAGGCAAGGGGAGGGACAGCTAAAATCTCCAAAACTGCTCAACACCGAGAATGCTAAGGTACAGCAGGTCAATGGGTGTTGCTGAGAAAGATGTTGGTTGCTTAACATGGCCATGTAACTCAGTATTAAAGATATAATTGAATAAGTGTAAGCCAGTGGTCTGAATGAGCTCTGTCCTGCCATCTATTGTTGAACTGGGGGAAAGACCTCAGGATCAGACTGTGTTTGCATAGACCCATCTACTCTGCCAAGGTGATTAGTGCTGGCTGTTTTGGGTTTAAAATTCACTTTAGTCTTGGATGTAGGGATCATGAAGTGTTGTCCTTCTTCTGTGACTAAAGGGCAGCAGAACTAAACTTAAGATGCCTGAAATTGATGGGTCTCACTAACTTAACATCACTGCCCCATGCTTAGTGAGGGAAGTAAATCAAGTGAAACTCAGGAGGTGGTGGGAACGGGTGTTTCTACCTGGTGGAGAGGACTCTGTTTGAGGGTCCTACATGCCATTTGACCCTTCCCCTCCAGTGTTTAAAGCTAGAGCTGGTTAGACTCAGTTGAGTCCATGTCTCTTCTCAGTGACCTCGAGAGCTGAAAGCACTGATAAGCTGGTCTGTGGGGGGGGCTTAAGCCTTAGACCTGGTGTGGAGATAGTGTTCCGGTGAAGCATAACACAGAGGAGACAGTGGCAGTGAGGTTCTGTGCTATCTGCTGGCATCACTGTATCTGACGTCACTAAGAACTGGCCTAGGTGATGGAACTTCAGTTAAAGGCCATGTGGTGAGAGACACAGCAGCAGTAAAGGCACCCCGTCTGTACCCAGCAAATCTTAGAGCTGTGACTACCAATGGACACAGCAAAACAGTAGCTGAGGCAGTAGTGAGTAGCAGCAGCAGCAAAATGGCAGCGGAGGCATCACTTGCTCAACTCCTGCTCCCCAGGGGCTGGAGGTCAACTCACCTGAATGCACATCTTGCATGCAGATAACAAACCATGCGTGGGGTGCAGCAGAAGAAATGGGGGAGTCATGTGTTAAAGGGACTTTCATACTGCATGGCAAAGGATGCAGCCCAAGATACCGTGGGCCAGGTGTTTTACTTATTGTTTGCTTACTTTTGAGTCATTGTTGCGGTGTTTTCCCAAACTAATGCTGTGGTCCCTTCTCCCCATAATCAAGTTTTCCTTTTGGTTCTCTCTTTCTCTCGCACACGTACACACACAGAGCATTTGTCTGGGGAAGAAGTGCCCGGGGTGGTATTTAGTTTTTCCAGATTTCTGGGTGGAGGGTTGAGCTGCTGCTGACACCGTCTGGCAGAACAGTTACATAAGATTGTTTGAGAGACCTTCAAACGTGGGACAGATTATAGATCTTGGAGATATGAAATAAATTCTATTTTTCCTTTGCTCATCACATCAAAGATCACAGCCACCAGAGAGGAAGCTGCACTAACCCTCTAGTAGGAACATCCCATATTCAGTATTAAAGACAGGGTATATTCCTCCTGGCAAAGACAAGCATTTCCCCATGGAAACTCTGCCCTGTGGGAGAGATGCAGACACTCCCTCCCCAGACTGAGGGTCATTTCTGTAATGCTTATGCTCCCATCTCCTGCCAGTTTGCGGAATATAAAAAAGAAGTTAGAAATGAAATGTGACCCCTTCACTAGGCTAGTTCAGAACAGGCAGAAACCCAAATACTTCAGATTATTCCATGCAATTCATAGTTAGAGGCAGGTAAAGTGGGGTGTCTAATCTAAAGCAGAACCCTACAATATTTATTCTGTTTATATCCCCCAAGGATGACATAATGAATCCCAAAAGTTAATCAGGCAAAGTATTTTCCAATTAGGTCTCATCAGACTTGCAGTCAATAGATTAAAAAGTAAAGCAATGACAGAATGAAAATAAATAGAATATAAATTAAAAGTGCAATATCTTACCAATTGGTGAAAATGAAAGTGCTGCTTGATGTAGCTGCATAGCAAACAACGTATCTTTTTAAAAACAAAGGATTACTCAATTCATGCTATTTTAGGGTATCTGGGATGACTTTACAGTTTATATATCTTTTATCATTAAAACAACACTCTTATTATAATGCCTTTATAATATATTAATATGACTAGCTCTAGGCTCTTTCTGAAAACGAAATTGTAATCTCATGATCTTTTTGTATATACTGTAATTTTCTATTAGTGAAAAAATATCAGATCACATTATTAACCACTAGTAAAAAATGACACACAAATGCCCCACAGTGGCATTTAAACGTTGCTTAAGACTTTGCTCTGTTAGTTGAACACTGATAATGCTCATTTCCTCTAGAATCAAAGATTACAGCTCTCTCCACTGGCCATTTGTTTTTTAAATAAGCTGTGTCCTACCACTAGAGGATGCTCTTGCTGAATGTTGTTAAAACATGTTTGCTGGGAATGACCTGTGTGATGATTAGATCTGTGTGAAATTTTCCTTATGAATTCCAACATGGATGTGATTATATCCAAATTAGAAGTAGATCCAAATTAATGAAAAGATGCACTATGTTTCAAAAGCCTTTTCAAGAAAAGCTGAGATGTTTTGTGGCTTTGATTTGAAATCAAGTAAAAGTTGGACTGAATTTTGCATGGCTACGTCTGAATAAGTGCAAATCAGAACTGAAAGAAAGGTTGGTATTTATACTAGCCTTACATGAAATAGCACAAAATGTTCCATCTTGATCCTAGCAACCAGGTGAGGTTGGCCACAGATGAAAAATAAAGCAAGGGAAATTCATGTTGTTGTTTTTTTACCAGAATAATCCTTTTGCCCACATACTATTTTGTTGTTGCTTTAATACATGAAATGTTTGTCATGTTACAGCATTAATTAAAAAAACCAAACAGAATGAAACCTCTGATTCTATGTAAACCTCTATCAAATATCCAATAAGCAGTAATTGTATTAACAGGCACCTGAGTGCAAACCAAATGTGGACTAGTAGAGTTCTATGATGGGGTCTTTTGTCAACCTCATCATTAATATGAATCCGACTGCTTGGATCAAGATGGAACATTGCTCACTATGACTTGTAGGGACAGATCATTGGCTGGTATACACTGGCATAGCTCAATTGATTTGAAGCTATACTGATTTACACCAGCTATCTGGCTTGTGGTCTCCCTGGCCATAACTATGGCCTTTTTCTGACTCTAGTATCTTGTTCTGACATTGATGTTGGCTCTTTGCTGAGTGGGAGTAGATGTCTGGGGTCCTGCAGGTCAGCTTTCCAGTGAGAGAGAAGTAAGTAATGTGGAGCCTGGTATTTTCTAAATGTAACTTTTCTATTTACACATATACACCAGTCCAGCAACAGAGGTGTTGGAACAGCAGCAGGTCTGACAGATTAACAAATATCCTGTAATATTCTGAAAGAACTTTGCTGAATTAAGTTAAATCATATTGAATTAGAATTAATACCTTTGGGGTATTAGTGTTTATGTACTGTTGAGAGAATGTTGGGAATGTCTGCAAAAAGAAGACCAGATTAAAGCAATTTCTGGAAGGTGTGAGGTAATTCAAAAGTCTTTTTGGAACAGTAAGTATGAAGTGGATTTCCTAGGAAGTACCTTGAGGTGAGGGGAATGCAAATTCTCCCTTTTGAAGCCAATGACGATATGCCCTTTGGAGAGAGACCCATTTTACAGTAATTACCTGCTTCTGGAAACTCCAGGTCAAAGACCCCTGATCTGTATAAAAAGGTGGACTAAACTTGTCATGGGGCTGCTTATTCTAAAGTGAAGTTGCAATGTTAAAAGTCTGCTCGTGCCAGAGCCTACTGGGTTGCATGTAGAGTTGGGATGAACTCTGGTAAGCCTATTAGCATGCATGTAGGGTTTTTTGTTTTAGTATTTTTTTCTGTAATGCTTTCACCCTAAGAAAGCTTTAGAAAGGGCTGTGTGGTAACATATCTGTATCAATCACTCTTACCAGTCTCTGAAGGGAAAGCAAGCAGGTTGGTTTAGGCAGGCTGTCTTTGCTAGGAGCAACACAGTGAAAGCAGGGAACTGTTCGGCCTGGACATACCCTGATCAGAAGGGAGTGAGACATGGGTCTTCAACCAAGGAACAGCTGGGGAGCTGGAAGCTGGAGATTGAGTGCCCTTGCTAGACCACTGAGGGGAAATACATGTGCAGTTACCCTAAACTATGAGAGCAGGCAATCCCTCTTTTCAAGAATCTCAGCCCAGCAACGAGTGGTTTCCAGAAAGAAACTTTGCCCCAAGAATTAGCTCTAATCAGGGACCAAGACAGAACAAACTCTCTTGCTTCTTATAGAGCTTGCTCTCTCAAGACCACTGCCTCTACACAGAACCTTGCATAACCAAATCTAACACCACCACAATGTGTCTTTCCAAAACTGAACATTTATGCACACTCTTAGAAAAAGAAAAATCAGCATAAAAGAACTGTTCATCATTTTCTTCTCTTCTAGACAGGGAGATTTTTCACTTTGTGACCCAAAATAAATAAAAAAGCAAACAACTAAAAAGTGCTTAAAATTACTTGCCAGCAGTGATCACAAAGTGAAATTTCTTCAGTATTTAGTACAAGAAATAAGGAAATGATAACCTACTCCCATGTAAGTCAAAGGGAGTTTTGTGATTAATTTCAAGGGGAGCAGGTTCTATATCTCGGCTACCACGGTATGTTACTTTTTGGCAGTCCCTGTTTACAGATCCTCTGAATGCCCGTACCAAACATGAACTTTATAAATAAAGCTTTGGTACAAAAAGACACACATTTGGTCTTACTAAATTCAAAATACACAACTACTGAACTACTTTGTTATAAATTTCTCTTTCCTTTCCTGAATGAACAACTGTAAAAGGCTTGATTAAAGTTCTTTGTTTTGATGATGTAGAGAACAATAACTAGAAGTGGTGAGTGGCGGAGTCTCACATCTTGAATATTCTTATACGTTTGTGCTAGTAATGTAATAGAACTCACCATAGAATTCTACGAGTAAACCTGAGACCCCCAATGCACCAAAACTCCACTCTGGGTGGTGCTGTCTGAAGAGTCCTGTCCTCAGTTCTCATTTTGACCATCGATGGTCAGTCTTTGGTTTCAGCCTCCCATCCTGCTGTGGCAGACAGCATGAGATACTTCAGCATGTACAGGATGCTAAGACCCATTCTTTCCCTCCATGCCTGCAAACCATGGAGGAGATGCTCTTGGCAAGGATAGGCTAGAATCCTCATATTCTCTGAAGAGTTCCCAGTAGATCCAGGCCTCTACTGCTTTTATTAGCCATGCTAGCTCCAAATCCTCCCTCCTTTCCTGCCCTTACTCTACTCCCAAGGGTAAGATATGGCTTTAACTCTAGCAGTTTAGGACTCATGTTTTATCGTCCTTCAGTTATAACAGCGGAACTATAGCATATAACCTATAGACCATGTATGGGGCTCCCAAACACCACAAAACTTGCTTTGTACAATATTCATTTTTCTGTTAGGCTAATTTATACGAAAAAATCAATTACTTGGTAAACAAACTATATCATTGGCTAGTTAAAAGAGATAGCATAGTATTAATTCAGGTTTCAGAAGCAGCTAGGTGATTGAACCATAATTCAGGTATTAAGCTACTTTTGCAGTTTCAATTACTTTTTATATGCCTGAAAAGTAACTTTGAAGTCTCATCATAAAATTAATAAAGCATAAAGTTATGCAGGAGTGCCAAGTGAGTAATTTCAGCTGCCCCAGGCAATGTGACCTGCTTCTGAATAAATTCTCTGATTGTCTGAGGAAACAAAAACACAGAAAATTAGAAATCAAAGGATCTAGTATTAAAGTATTTGTTAACTTACTTTCGTGACAAAACTGATGAAGCTGATAGAAAAGTTTATTAAATGAAATGAAGCTGCAGCGTGTGAGATAATGGTACCATTCTAGTGGTCTAGTGAATTTCAGTGGACCAAAATATGAGCAGTTTTGAAGTGTATTTTTATAGTTGTGTTAACCAGACAAGTGTGCTACTTTACAGATAAGGCAAGAGATATCTTCATAAAAATGCATGTTTCTTTGTCAAGTTGTGGTCTGGTAAAATGTTGTGTCATTCATGGTGCTGTTGGGACAAATATTTGCTTTCTAGAAAAGATCCCCCACCTCAAAAGCTTTCTGTGATGTAACTCCAACGGCAGGGAGCTGCTAGCCATATTAAATCCGAGGTACCAGAAATGGCATAAAGCCTGACTCTGCCCCTTACAAAATGTGAGCGTCACTTACACGAGCAGTAGGGTGTCCCGATTTTATTGGGACAGTTCTGATTTTGAGGGCTTTTTCTTATATAGACACCTATTATCCCCCACCCCCTGTCCCGATTTTTTACGCTTGCTATCTGGTCACCCTGACCAGCAGTCTTACTAACTTCAGTTCAGTGTGACTATTCTTGTGTGTGACTGCTGCTCAAGGTGAGTAACACGTACAGACTCAGGCTCACAGTATTACAGTAATAAAATAGAGGGTGTGTGTGTGTACACACGTTTAGTTAGTTAATATGAAGTGCAAGTAGATGGCAGTCAAGAATAGGCAGCATTGTTTCTGGGTTTTGTAGGACCAATAAAACATTTTGCTGTGACTTGCAAATGGCTTGCTTGGGCAGAATTCCTTACTTAGGCATAGCTCCTGCTGAAGTCATGGAAGTTTTACTTGAATTGAGCGTACAGTATGGGGCCCTTGATTTGCACTTGAAATTCAGCTGCATTCCAGATACAAATACATCAAATCTAGAGGGAGGGAACGAGATGTACAAGACCTGCTTAACTGCCTCTGGCTTCCCCTTGTGTGGTGAACCCATTCTCCCATTGCAGTGAAACCTGAGGGCACAATGAGAACCACTGATGGGGAGAGGGTATTTGAGGATTAAATGTCCTTGTTACAGATCCAGTTGGTTGCTCCCTTTGGACTTCTGTGAGGGGAATCCAGCTGCTGGTCACTGAGTGTTTTAAGCTTCCAGGGCCTTAAAGGAGCCCAGACACTGCCCCGCTATTTGGGGTCCCAAAGCATACCTTTAGAGTGCAGCCCTGTGTCCAATACTCCCTTCTGAGAGCTGGAGCCTGCTGTCTAGCCACTGGGCAGAGGGCTGACCCTTCATACTCGCCCATAGTTAAACATACCTTCTCCCAGAATGCCACTCTAAAAGGTATGAGCCTCTAGTTTACAGTTTAACTCTTTCAGGAGGCATGTAGCAGTTGTGAAACATCTCACACATTTTTCTTTATATTTAACCTACAAAGCACAGGAGAGTACCTATCATTTAGAAAACAACACCCTAACCGCAACGCTGCTTACTAGCTCACCCTTCCCCGGGATGTCCTTGGGGGACCGTCTGGGCTCAGGAAAGCAGACAGTCCCCACCTTGTGCAGCCCTTGTGTATTGGGTTACTTTTCTTTCCTGTTGAACTGGGGGGAAATGGCCAGAGACCCAGCCACAGTCACTCCTTTTTTATAACTTTGAGCTTCCCTTTGTCAGGAGACCCCCTTGCTAGCTTCAACAGGCGTTCACAAACCCCTGCCAAGTGACTTCATTGCCAAGGACACCTCTCCCCGCCAAACCAGTTCTCTTGCTTGGGAGCCAGTTTATGGTTTAGAGCGATCCTGTTTTGATGCGAGAGCACTTAACATCAATGACTTTCTTTTGCCAACAGCCTTTGAATTTCAGCCCATGAGTCCAACATGAAATTAAACAGACAATAAAGAAGACTGCACCTTCAAAATGGAGCTTGGTAAAGATACATGCAGAGAGTCATTCATGATACACCAAGCTTTCATACTGACATTGGATAACTACTTCATAATACCAGATGAGAATGGACACGTTTATACAGACAGATTCCCAAATCATCAGAGTCTTTTTCCTTTAATGTGCTTTTACAAGGGTCTATTTGCAATAACTCTTGCTGCAGCCCCTGACTGGGAGGTTCCTCTTGGCCCTTGCCCACTATAGCTGGGGACTTCCTTCAGGTTCCCTTGGTCCTTCTTCCCAAGTACTCTAAGACTATTGCTGCTGTCTCTGACTGGGGGCCAAGAGAATGCTGCTGCAATGAAACCTTCTGGTTTAACAGAAAACAAGCACAATGCTTTGGAACTAACCGAATACGTGATGTTTTCTTAATGCCTGGTTTTTTCTTCTTCTGTTCAGTTTCATGATATGTGACATAGTATTGTAGAATTTGAAGTAAATATTTGATGATAACATCTCTCGAGCTAGGTCTGAGTCAAAAACCTGGAGCGGAACACCTCCAGTTCAAATCCACTTCTAGCCAGGGCTGTATGATGTTTTCTTGCCTCGAAGTTTATAAACTAAACAGAAGAAGGTATACAGAAATGCCACTTAAATGGCAAAGCACTAAACGGAGAAAGTAGAAACTGCTAAACAGTGCAATTGCAATGTTCAGGGCAATCATAAGGTCTGGGAGAAAAAACAGAAATGCACCATGATGGCTATATATGATTGCATTGGCTAAATACACTTAGGATATGCAACCTCTTCTTGTTTGGCCTCTGACAGTCATGAGAGACATCTCCAGGAGTCTAGCTGGGAGGTAGGAATATATAATTAAGAAATCTACAAATAAAAAAGACATGGGTCTCTAGGAATGGAAAGAGATGCAATGTGGTCTACAAATGCAAAATGGCCATTGCTAGACCTTTTCTTCCTCCTCTCCTCTGTTTACCCCCTCATCCCTCCCTTTGATCTAGTTGCTTGAAGTTGGAATTGACCATCTTGGCAGAGACTGATGATGTAAATGCAACTATATAGCTTCATCTATGTGCCTCCAACCTGTTTGGGTGAGTTCAGAAGGTATTTTGATGTCCATTCTCATTCAGTTCAGGGCCTGTGTGTTGGGACTACCAGCAACCAGTTATACAGAATTTTGGGCCAGATCTTCAGCTGTTGTAAATGAACTTAGCTCCACTGGATCTGACCCTATATATGTTACAAACTTGTCTGAAACACTTTGCTTACTTCACATAGATCAAACAGCCAACAGATGGTTTAAAGTTCTGGTCACTGTTAACCTGGGTTGCAACCAAACTAGTGACCTATGTTGAAATTCTGCTGTCAGCTGTATCAGTGTGAATCCAGAGCAACTCCATCCACTTAGTTGGAGTTACTCTGGGTTTATAGTAATGTAAATGTGGCAGAATTTGACCCCTAGAGATGGAATGCTCTAATCTCATTATTAAAGTCAATACACTATGGGGATGATGAGAGACTCCTCCATACTGCATTTGAACAAACACTTAAGGGTCCATTTTCATTAATTTCTAGATTACAATCTCACTCTATTTTACAAAACCAAACTGTCACTGACTTTATCCTTTTCAGTCACATTCTCCAAAAGCATTACACAAAAAGAACACCAAGAAAATTTCACTTAGCTTAGCACATACACCCATCTCCTTAGCAGAACAAAGAAAAGGTGCACAAACATCCCTTTCGCTTCCCTATTCAAGCACCTAACCACTAAGAGCATTTCAGTGAACAAAGAAAAAAAAAAAAGGTTCTTTGTCTATTTAGGTTCATTCATTTTATAAGGCCAGATTCTCTTCTCACATATATCTATGTAGTTCAGGAGTAGCTATGTTGAAATGAATGGAGTTTTATTAGTGTAAAACCAATACAGTATAAGTGACAGTAGAATCAGGCTTAGCAAGAGCGATATTCCTTTGCGTGTTACACACACGCACACAGACAGAAATTAAACTTCCCTATCTTTCCTTGAAGCAGTGTAAAACCCCATGCAAACACACATCCACTTAGAGAATTAGAGTACAGAAAAACCAGGAAAAATGATTATTTGCATTTCAATCACATTCTTTCAGTATTACAAAACCTACTCACTCTTGCTCTCACTTTGCTTAGTCCTGTAATCTTTTTAGAGCATATAAGTGAAGGAAATATATTTTCAAACATATAAAACAACCTTTAAAAACTAAAAGCAAGTTTGCTGGCATATTCACACAGACATCACCAAGAAAATGTTTCCACAGAGTATATTGTAGTCAAGAGAGGATATAGGAGATTTGATCATTTGAGAGTTTTCCAACCTATGGTCCCTTCCAACCCTGGTATTCTATTCTATTCTATTGGATGCAAGAGAAATCTGGAGGGGGATGGGTCAGGGCGCTGAAGAAGACAATACTGATAGAGAAAGTTGCACGACTCCAGACCCAGCCTATCCCTATTGCAACTGTGCTTCTGTTCTTTCTGATAGTGGATAGGCAATTGAAGGCCACCAGCTTTCCCTTGCTGCTCCTGTAGCTACATTAATGCATCTGGCCATGTGCCATAGGTATAGGGATGCAGATTTAGAAAGCAGTCTGGTGACCCTAGTTTCTCTTCTCCACTCCAACGGGATTCAGGTCAGCTGTAGGTTGCACTAACTGATGTCCCTACCTCAAATAGCATGGTGGGCTGAGGAGTGGGGAATATTAGTTCGATTATTGACCTATCCAAAAGTCTGTTATTCCGGTGCGGAGATCCTGTAAAATGTGGATTGGATTGTGGAGGCCACCTGAGTCAACTGCAAGGTAAATTTGGTTTATAAACAGTGGGATAAGCCAAAGGATTGTAGCACAGGAGTTTATCTTCCTTTTGAAAACTTTGGTCAAAAGAAAAACATCCCTTTCAGCTCTACCAATAAAACATTGATAGGAGCTTTTGGTTGAATATCAAGGATTGGTTTCCTCATCCCATGGCAAAATTTATCGAGGGGCTAAGAGGGAAGAAAGCTCCACAAGGATCCCCACACTGAGATTCCCTCGCATCATCTTAGCTGCCTCCCTATCCTGCCCACTCCTCCTCAGCCTCACTTCCAGACCCTCTCAAGCCATTGGAGGAGCCTCCAGGGCAGGAGGAATGGGAATGGGGCTGTGGTGAGGAGCCTCCATGTAGGAGGGAGAGACCTGCTCACCTCTTATTATTTTATTTGGATTATGGTTCTGCCTAGAGATTCCAATCAAGTTCTGGGCCCCATGGTACAAGATGCTGTAAGAGACACATAAAAGATAGCCCTTGCCCCCCAAAGAGCTTATCATCTAAAGAGCCAAGACAGCAAAAATGTGGGATGCAATGTGATTAGTCCAAGGTGTCACAGCAGACCAGTAGCAGAACCAGAATAAGAACACAGATCTCCTGACTCCGTACTCTACCCACTACCTCCCAAACTGCCATCCCCGATTTATTTATTTTTGAATGAATGTAGCACTTGTTTCAGATGCTGGACAGGCAGCCCATGGAAGGTTCTCAGCAGAGGCACTTTCCCAATCAATTTTGGAACACAGTATGTGATCATTTTTACCTGTTGCTCTTAACTTACTTTAATATATTAGTTTGCCTACCCGCTTGTGCATTTTACCAGCTGGCCAGCAGCCTTGAAGGCTGAAATTCTCCCTAGAGAACAGGAATGTTAAGGGCAGTGAGAGGCAGGTGTGCCTGTGCCGTGGTCTGGAGGAAATCACTGTTATCTGTGAAAGGGTAATTCACTTTGTAAACCTATTGCAATCTTTGATCCCTGCTAACAGTGGTACTAATTATGACCGTGTTTGTAATATAGACTTCTATCCAGCAGGGAGTGGTCTAACATCAAACATATTTCATACAAGCCACTGAACAGCTTTCAGAAGTTAAAGACTGATCTGAATTGGAGCTGTGTTTTAATAACCTTGTTTACCAAATGGGTAGAACTCGGGCTGGAGTACAAGATACCTTTATCCTCCCTATAATTGCAGAGGCTTAAATCGCACTCATAGCAACTTTATAACTTGATATTGACCCTAGACTCTCCATATTTGCTACTATAGATTGCTTTAGTCTCTGTCTTTCTACATAAAAGATTAGTTGTTGGTCAACATCCTTTGGGAAAAAAAATCAATTCATATATAATGTAGTAACATGAGTGATTAAACAAATGTTCCTTTGTTTTGTCTTTGCATTTTAAGGGTTTTTTTTTCCAGTTCATTTGAAATGAAATTATCCATTGCAGTTCAAGATGCAGTTCCTTTCAGGCAGTATAACAGCAATGTTTTAAGACTACCATACCTTTTGAGAGAAGCCGGAATTTGCCAGGAGGGTTGTTAATTCTAAAGGAAGTGCCTCCCCATCAGAGCAATTTGTAAACAAAGGCTACGGCTACGCTGGTGCAGCTGTGCTGCTGTAAGCTCTGCTAATGTAGCCACTCTAAGCCAACAGGAATTGGCGGCTGTGATTGCGGAGCCCTTGGCCATTATCTTTGAAAACTCGTGGCGAACGGGGGAAGTCCCGGATGACTGGAAAAAGGCTAATGTAGTGCCAATCTTTAAAAAAGGGAAGAAGGAGGATCCTGGGAACTACAGGCCAGTCAGCCTCACCTCAGTCCCTGGAAAAATCATGGAGCAGGTCCTCAAAGAATCAATCCTGAAGCACTTACATGAGAGGAAAGTGATCAGGAACAGTCAGCATGGATTCACCAAGGGAAGGTCATGCCTGACTAATCTAATCGCCTTCTATGATGAGATTACTGGTTCTGTGGATGAAGGGAAAGCAGTGGATGTATTGTTTCTTGACTTTAGCAAAGCTTTTGACACGGTCTCCCACAGTATTCTTGTCAGCAAGTTAAGGAAGTATGGGCTAGATGAATGCACTATAAGGTGGGTAGAAAGCTGGCTAGATTGTCGGGCTCAACGGGTAGTGATCAATGGCTCCATGTCTAGTTGGCAGCCGGTGTCAAGTGGAGTGCCCCAGGGGTCGGTCCTGGGGCCGGTTTTGTTCAATATCTTCATAAATGATCTGGAGGATGGTGTGGATTGCACTCTCAGCAAATTTGCAGATGATACTAAACTGGGAGGAGTGGTAGATACGCTGGAGGGGAGGGATAGGATACAGAAGGACCTAGACAAATTGGAGGATTGGGCCAAAAGAAATCTGATGAGGTTCAATAAGGATAAGTGCAGGGTCCTGCACTTAGGATGGAAGAATCCAATGCACCGCTACAGACTAGGGACCGAATGGCTAGGCAGCAGTTCTGCGGAAAAGGACCTAGGGGTGACGGTGGACGAGAAGCTGGATATGAGTCAACAGTGTGCCCTTGTTGCCAAGAAGGCCAATGGCATTTTGGGATGTATAAGTAGGGGCATAGCGAGCAGATCGAGGGACGTGATCGTTCCCCTCTATTCGACACTGGTGAGGCCTCATCTGGAGTACTGTGTCCAGTTTTGGGCCCCACACTACAAGAAGGATGTGGATAAATTGGAGAGAGTCCAGCGAAGGGCAACAAAAATGATTAGGGGTCTAGAGCACATGACTTATGAGGAGAGGCTGAGGGAGCTGGGATTGTTTAGTCTGCAGAAGAGAAGAATGAGGGGGGATTTGATAGCTGCTTTCAACTACCTGAAAGGGGGTTCCAAAGAGGATGGCTCTAGACTGTTCTCAATGGTAGCAGATGACAGAACGAGGAGTAATGGTCTCAAGTTGCAATGGGGGAGGTTTAGATTGGATATTAGGAAAAACTTTTTCACTAAGAGGGTGGTGAAACACTGGAATGCGTTACCTAGGGAGGTGGTAGAATCTCCTTCCTTAGAGGTTTTTCAGGTCAGGCTTGACAAAGCCCTGGCTGGGATGATTTAACTGGGAATTGGTCCTGCTTCGAGCAGGGGGTTGGACTAGATGACCTTCTGGGGTCCCTTCCAACCCTGATATTCTATGATTCTATGATTCTATGAACAGGAGAAGCTCTCCTGCCAACATAGCGCTGTTCACAGGGTGAACGGGGGAGTGGCTTATTCACAGCCCTGAGCGACATAAGTTATACCAACATAATGGTAGTGTAGATGTAGCCAAAGACCTTCCCACTAATGCTCATCTTAAAAAGTGACTTTTTTTTTCTTGCGCAATACCGTCTTTTGGAGCATGATAGAAAAGTGGACTTCTAACCTTGAACTGCAACACCTTCAAAGAGTCTGCTTGATGAGTCACTGCACTTTGGACTGAAGCAATTCAGATTAGATCAGTAAAGCTGCTAAACAGTTTAGGATCATGGAATTTCTATTGACATCAGCAAATAGGGAAAAGAATAGAAATCCTGCTCACAGATCCGTGGCAGAATATAGGCCTCACATTATAATTCAAGGAAAATATCTGTTACAATGAGGGAAACTTTTGTATTCTGACAGCACTTGAAACTGAAGCAATGACTGTCTTTACATGGATGCCTGATAACAGCATGGAAAATAGTTCTGCAGTCACTGTGGAAGTTTTACTTTGAAACCAATTGCTTTCATGATGCTGTATTAGTGCCTTCCCTTCCCTAGCACACAGGAAGCATAGTACAGCTACATATTAACTCACTGCTGTACCTTTCCTTGGGCAGAGATCATTAGTGGGGACATGCAGTAGTAACTGCAGTACAGTGTCAGGAAGAACTCAGCTCAGATCACACTCACTTAAGGGATCTAGGATATTAAATTGGATTTTACAGCAGTCTGCAGCTGTCAGAGATTTACACAAACTGTCCTTGTTGTCTTTTTGCAAGCTGCTATGCACAACACTTTTCCAAAATGCTATTTTGTTATTTTCTTAGTTTCATTTTGTGAAGTCTGCCTTGCTTATAAATCTGAAGGTGATGGCTGTCAAAGCACTGTGTATTAATGTTTCACTTCCTTGAGTTGCCTTTAGATGTCTCTCTTCCTTATCAGCTCACTAATAGAACAGCAGGTGGCTTTGAAAGAAGCTGAGAGGATTTGTCTAAAGCAGGATTGCATGTAAAGTTAGTCACTCTCTGCGGACAAATGAGGATCTTTGAAAATAGTGTATGACAAAAGTTAATGAAAGAGAACGGCTCACTGCTTGCAGATATATCATTACTGCTTTAGAGTGTTTATGAGCAAATAAAATACACCGGCTACTGGGGACAGATTCCCCCCGCCCCCCCTGCTTTCAAGCAATTATCTTACTTTAGAATTTCAGCACGGCTTTGCTTTGAAGTACAACCTGTATTTGAGTTATATTATTTCCACTCATGTTGCTGACAGAGTTGACAGGGTTGATTTCTTAGATCTATATTCATTCTTTGAAATTTGAAATTATTCTAATCACCTAGCCTCATTGTATATATTTACACAAGCACCTTTGATGTTGCAACAGGCCAGACTGTAATAAGATACGCAAAGGGGGAATATATACCCCTGCTAAGGTGTTGGGGTTTTGTTTTATTTTTGAACTAGAAATTCCGAGATAAAACAGTGACCACTTTCTTTATGGTTTGGGGAAAGCACCTCTGAAATGATGGAAACTTGAAAGGGGCAGTTACACCTTTAGCCATTGCAAGTGTTGGGGGGGGGGGGGGGGAGAAGGTGTCTCTAGACCAGTGGTTCCCAAACTTTAACAACCTGTGAACCCCTTTCAATAAAATGTCAAGTCTCGCGAACCCCCTCCTAAAAATGAATATTTCCAGGGATTTTCTCCTTTACCTGAGTATAAATTATAAAAGCAGTGCTCTTGGAAATATAAAATTTGTTTTTATGACATGCTTATTACACACTACTTATTAATTTTTATCATTACAGTATTTTATTACATTATGAAAATGGCAACACTCTTTCAAGATCTCACTTTCATAGCTTGTATCACTTCGAATAAGCTGTTATAAGACAAGGCTCCTATGTTTCATCAAGGAGTATCAGATGTGAAACAGCATGAAGGTATTTAAGAAGCCAACTCAAAGAGTTCTTCCTACACAAGCATTCAGGTCTTGAGCAGTCCAGGCAAACAACGCACGTAACAACAAAGCTTAAACTTGTTCGTCATAATAATTTAAAAAAAATACTAGCTGCCTATTTAATCTTAAAAACAGCAAAAAATATCCACCTCCCTTTCCATTTCTTATAAGGAGTGTTGAAGTTTAAATTTCCTCAGTGTGATAGATACGTTTGCTTTGATCTGCTTAGATCTTGGAAGTCCAGGGGCTCCGGACTGCTGGCCCCGTGCTGCCCGGGGTCCCTAGGAACAGCTCTGTCCGCCATTAGAGAATTTTTTCCCAAAAACTCCCGTAACATTTCACGAACCCCAGTTTGGGAACCACTGATCTAGACAAATAGCAGCCACCATCAGTCCCTCCAGCACAGCCATCCTGGTGCACAGTGGGAAAGCAGGACTGCAGCCTCACCAACGCTTTGCCCAGACACATCTACAAGGCTGCTGCTGGTGCTGCTGCTGGAGCACTTTGTTCTCCAGATCACGCTTCCACTGTAGGGGAGGGAAAAGAGCTTCCTGCATCCTCTTCCCCTCTAGAACACTCGCCAGGGTTAAGCATAATTAGACAGAGAATGGGACTACAAACATTTTAGACTGAGAGACAGTTGAGTGAGTTGAGTGCAGAAATGGGATCCAGAAACTCTTGGGTTTTAGTTCTGGCTCTGAAACTTTGGTCTATGGGCAAGTTGTAGTCAAGATACAACCACGTTGGGTCATTCTTACGTAGCCGCCTTTCGAGTTTGCTAGCTCCTGGAACACCAAACAGAGCCTCTACGGTCCTACCCTCTGGTCTACAGCATCAATGGCTCCAGAGCCTCTGGGCACCATTTCCCAGCCTGCTTAGGATCCAGGATGGGGACAAAATGCCAATGGGGAGCTTTAGATGGAGTGATTTACATAATCAGTTTGCTGGGCCAATTAGGAGTCAGGAGTGCTCAGTACCTCAGTGAAAGGGGACAGGCTGACACCCCCACCACACACACACACACAAAGGGAGATTTAGAGCTCTTGTGGGGTTTAAGTATGTGACTGGAGAGTGCCAGCCCCACAGAGACCAGTGATCAGGAAGGCAGAAATTCAACCCACTGTAGCCCACCTAGAGCCAGCCAAGATCTCCACAGGACTCCAGACCCAGAAGTCAGGAGAGGACTCTGCCCCACTCAAGGGTGAAGACACTGTAAGGGAACCCCTTTCTTTTTGTTTAAGCTGGTCAACATTCATTTACCATCCACCTGGAATGGTGCAAGGGAGGGCGCTGGGAGTCTGTGTGCAGCGGGGAAATACAGGAAGGTGGGGGATTTGTTTTTTTTGTTGATGTGTTAGTATTTTAGTTAATCTTAATTCTTTTCTTCCCTAGACCCTTTGTTTTCTGTTCCCAGTAAAATCCCTTGTGTTCTAGTCTTCTTTATGAATATGGCATTTCATTAGTTGGGACTTGCATTAATATATTGTATTGTCTGTGTACTGGGTTATAGTCCTCGTGACTAGAGTAGGCGCATTAGTTATTTTCCCAAGGGCCAAAACCCGTGGATGGAAATATTGTTCTTTGGTTTGTGGGTGTTTTGTGAAGTCGACATTTAAAAATCTCATCTTTCCAAGCCTAAATATAGATTACTTGGCTCTAACGCACTCTCAGAATAATGCCTTAGAGATGTTATCTATTTTATGTAGAGTATTCATCGGATCTCTGCTTTGGGAGCTGAATGTGAGGATCTAAGACTGGGAACCCCAAATAAAATGAGTATGATACTGAAGCACCATTTAAGATAAAAAAGGGAACAGCTTTTTCTAGCGTTAGATGCTTACACAAAGAAAATCAGATAAATCAGCTGTCCAAGCCATAGGTCAGCTCCTTGCCTCCCCTTCTGACAGATATGGCAATTTCTTGCACTATCCTGGACAAAGTGTCAGTATTTTAGGAGTTCACTGTATTAAAATGGCAAATGCGTGTGTATTATTGTATGTAGTGTCTATAGGGAGGAGACATGGCTAATGTAAACCCTGGGGAGTGTTACGAGCTTCAAAGGAATCTTTAAAACAATGCGTCAGACAAACAAAGTTAAGTGGAATTCCTAGGAAATACTTGGGAAGAGGGGAAGGCAACTTCTCATCTCCGGACCCAACTTTCCAAAGCTGTGCCCTGAGGAGAAACCAATTATCTGCTGATCACGCTTTACATGAGGACAAGATCAGAGGCTCAGACTAGATTTTTTTTAAAATGACTCATTCACGGTGGTGCTTGTTTTCAACTTGTGACCACATAAAAACTCTTTGGTGGGGTTTGAAGGACTGTTCACTGGCCAGAGTCTGCATTGGAGGCGTGGGAGGGTGATCTCTGGTAAGTGTATAAGTGAGCGTTTTGTTTGTAATGTGTTTTTTTTTAAATGCTTTCACCTTAAGAATAAATGTAATTGCTTAGTAACTTACCTGTGGGTAATTACGCTCTTTATAGCCTCTGAGAAAGGAAGGCAAAGCAGACCGGCTGAGGCAGTCTGTCTTGCTGGGAAATTCATAGTGTAAGCAGAGAACTATGCAGCCTGGAAATACCCCACCCAGGAAGGAGAAAGATGCACCTCTACCCAAAAGAAGTGATGGCTGGAGAGCTGGAAGCCTAAGAGTAGGTGCCTTGCTGGACCATGGAGGGGGGAAATATGGGTGCAGTTGCCCTGAACTGTGACAGAGGTCTGTCATGGATTCTAGCGAGCACTTCTTCCTGGCTATCCGCTGGGATTTGGATTCCCAGGGGTGTTTTAAGCTCCTGGAGCTTGAATGGAATTCATGTGAAGCAAACCCACAGTCAGACCAGGGCTGTTCACTCAGCTGCCATGAAGCTTCTGATTTACAGTTTAACTCCCGGAGGGGCACGCAGCAGTTGTGAAGCACTCAACACACACTGTTCAGTCTAACCCTTTTATGTTCTTACTATATACCCCTGAGTAAATCTTGGGGGGGCGGCGGCTTGGAGGGCACCGCGGGTGCTTGGGGTGTGTCTGGCCTGGGAACTCTGCTGGTGCTGGGGGTAGGGAGCAAGTGGTGGCCGGGTCTCCCGCTGGTGCTGGGGGCGGTGGAGGGGGAAGAGGGTTGGCGGTGCTGGCAGGCTCCCTAGCTGACTCCATGCCTCCCTGGAAGCTGCAATATCCCCCTCCCTCAGCTTCTAGGCAGAGGCGCGGCCAGGAAACTCTGCATGCTGCCTCCGCCCCGCGTGCCAGCTCCGCAGTTCCCATTTGCCGGGAACTGCCGCCAATGGGAGCTGCGGCCAATGGGAGCTGCAGGGGCAGTGCCTGCAAGTGGAGGCAGTGCACAGAGCCGCCTGGGCTTGGCTCCGCCTAGGAGCCGAGGAATGTCACTGCTTCCAGGGAGCCCCCCCAAAGTAAGCACTATCCAGAGCCCTCATCCTGTCTCGCAGCACAATCCCCAGCCCCCACCCACACCCAAACTACTGCTGCTGGGGGCGGTGGGGTGCGGTGCCCTGAGACTGCCCCAGCAGCAGCTGGTGAGGCTGGCCCAGGGGCTGCACGAGATACTCAGGTGGCCCCTGGGCCAGCTGCGCAGGACGCTGCAGAAGTCCCAGAAAGCCAGAGAATCTGTGACTTCCATGACAAACTTGCAGCCTTCATGATGATCATTCACCATTTGCCTCTGGCCTGGCAGAGGCACGACACAACCCTGATAACTCACGGGGGAATCCACCTACAAGTAGTCTTTCCATGAAACAGTAATTTCATATCATTTAATACAATCATCTAACATTCACAAGTGGTACTGTTGCCTGATTTGATGATGATTGTAATGTTCCTCACTCAGGCTCTGGTTGGGGAGCGTGGCCTAGCAGTCACGGTCGCAACCCCTAACTGCCAAGATGGTCGTGGGGAGGGGAGCCTGGGCCCTCTCACTCCACAGGGTTCCAACTCAGGGCCCTTTGGGCTACCAATGGTCTGGCAACCAAGGCTGCTTAAGGCTGTTCTCCATGGGCCTCTTCCTCTTGTCCCCTCCTTTCCCACCCCAGGTCAGCTGAGACCAAGGCTTTCCCCTGTTGAGGAAGTCCAAAACAAAATAAGTAAGATGGGGTTACCAATCTCCAAGGTTCACAGGCAGGGGAGAGGGGGATACTTCCCTTGCTGATTGTCACTGGGGTGGGTTCTCCCTTCTCTCAGGGAGAACCCCTTTGGGCAATTGTGTCAGAGCCTTTAGGCTTCCTTCTGCACTGCTGGAGCTATGGGATGCAAGTGTGCTCATCTCCAGCTCTGTCACCCCAATGAGCTAATTCCCTGTCTTTTAATTCCTCCAGCAGATGGAGCATTTGCTGTAGGTGTGGTGGGGTGGGGCTAGCTGAGCCCAGAATAATCCTTTAACCCCTTCTTCCCCAGTATGGGGTTTGTACAGCCCATTGCAATGATATATTGATTATTTTGTGTAAATTGATTGTTTAAAAATTCCCAGTTAACAAAAGGTTCTTAGGTCCTAGGCCCAGAATCAGGCACAGAGGTATCAGAATTACTGTTTGGTTAGGAATCCCGACATGAATGGTTGGAACACTCACACTTAATAAAAATATTGAAAACTCAACTTTTCCCTAACACTGTTAGTAAAAACACAAATGTTCCAATCCAAACAAGAATGTAGCAGTCGTACAGCGTTATTCTGACATTGTGCATCATCTTGTACGCGTACTCTCACCAGCTCGTGGGGAGCCCTAGAAATGGACCACCGCTTGCCTTCCCATGGGGATCCTATTCTGTCTCACCATGAGAGTCCAATGGTCGAGGTCTAATTGGCCCAGCTTGCAGTCAGGCCTATTATAGGGTCTGATGGCTGCCATGAATATTCATAAGAATCATCTTCCTCCTTTGTCCATAACTAACTTCCTTACCATAATAATATTGGAGTGTCCTTATCTTATAGGTTATGTGACAGGGTCAGCCCAGATGGCTAAAAAAGAGTGGTCAAAGGTAGATACATTAGTTCCAGATTAAGCAGCTCCCTTTTCCCTAGGTAAAACAACAGGTACTATTCCAGAACACTCAGGAACTTTCCAGAACTAATTAAGGCAGGCAGGCTAATTAGGACACCTGTAGCCAATTGGGAAGCTGCTAGAATGTATTAAGGCTAATCAGGACATCTGGTTTAAAAAGGCTCTCACTCCAGTTAGTGAGGGATGTGCAAGGAGCTAAGTGAGAGTGTGTGTGCTACTGGAGAACTGAAGACTACAAATGCTATCTAGCATCAGGAGGAAGGTCCTGTGGTGAGGATACAGAAGGTGTTGGGAGGTGGCCATGGGGAAGTAGCCCAGGGAGTTGGAGCTGTCACAGGTGTTACACAAAACACTGTAGACAGCTGTGATCCACAGGGCCCTGGGCTGGAACCTGGAGTAGAGGGTGGGCCAGGGTTTCCCCCTAACTCCCTATTGGATATAAGAGGAGTTGACTTGGCCTGTGGGTCCTACCAGAGGGGAAGGTCCCTGGCCTGACCCACTAGGTGGACCAGCAGAGACTGTGGGGATTGTTCTCCTTCCTTTTCCCCATGCTGGCCAGTAATGAGTTTATCTGAGGGAATGGCAGATTTGAGCCATGAAAGTGGCCAAACTGAGGGCTACTGGGAATCTCTGAGGTGAGCAAAATCTGCCAATAAGCTCAGGACCCATCAAGATAGAGGAAGATCTTTCTCACAGTTAGTATAGAAATCATCCCAAATTTATTAGCCTATACATAGCCCTACCAAATTCATAGTCTATTTTGGTCAATTTCATGGTCATGGGATTTAAAAAATTGTAAATTTCATGATTTCAGCTATTTAAATCTGAAATTTTATGGTGTTGTAATTGTAGGGGTCCTGACCCAAAAAGGACTTGTGGAAGGGTTGGAAGGTTATTTTAGGGGGGGTTGTGGTACTGCTACCCTTACTTCTGTGCTGCTGCTGGCAGTGGTGCTACCTTCAGAGCTGGGCAGCTGGGGAGTGGCAGCTGCTGGCTGGGATCCCAGCTCTAAAGGCAGAGCCTCTGCCAGCAGCAGTGCAGAAGTAAGGATGGCATGGTATGGTATTGCCACTCTTACTTCTGTGCTGCTGCTGGCAGGGCACCCCTCTGTGGCTGCTCAGCTCTGAAGGCAGTGCAGAAGTAAGGGTGGCAATACTGCAACCCCCCCCCCCTAAAATAACCTTGTGACCCCCCCCACCCCCTGCAACTCCTTTTTGGGTCAGGATCCCCAATCTGAGAAACGCTGGTCTGCCCTGTGAAATCTGTATAGTATAGGGTAAAAGCACACAAGACATATTTCACAGGAGGAGACCAGATTTCAGTCTGTGACATGTTTTTCATGGCTGTGAATTTAGTAGGGCCCTACATATACATCAGTTGGTTACTATAGGTATCTTGTGGTTATACATCTGCTGATATTCCCATCCCAAAATACCCCAAAACTATTAATGGACTTCTTGCAGTTACCTGGCAATATTTTATGCAAGACCTCAGCAAAATTGCATATTGCAAAATAAGCAACAAAACGTCTTATGCCATCTTGTGACTTAAGGTCACTGCTGGTTAACTTACTAAGGCCTTGGCACAACTGTCTTATTCTAACTGCTTCAGCTACTGTTTTACAGGTTTGGGCCTGTAGGTTCCTTGCATTGCTGCTGAAGAGGACACCTTTTCTTAAGCTAACTTGAAATCTGTAATGCATCCCATAGGCTGCAGTATAGATAGAACCCCCAGTTCATCTCGTGCCTCCAACTACCTCCTCTAACTATGAGTTCAACCCTGCAAGGTGCTCTAGGCATCTGAGAAGTGTGCCTTTGTTGGGCAAGCACAAATATACCCTTATGCTTGATACAGTCTCAAGCTTAAGGAGCAGCAAATGGACTCCCTCCCTTCATTTGGTTCCAAGTCCCCCCCCAAAAAAAGCAGTAAGGAGCAATAAGCTCACGAAAGCTTATGCTCAAATAAATTTGTTAGTCTCTAAGGTGCCACAAGTCCTCCTGTTCTTCTTACTTTATTGGTAAATTTCGTAACCTTACACTGCTGTTTTTGCTGTTTATTTGTACTATTATGACAGAAGGTTATCTTCATCATAGGGAAGAAAGAGGTCTCCGGAAAGCAGTGTAGTGTTGTGAAATCAGCTCAGTCTCTACTTTGAGATTGGACCTAGACTAAATGATTCCGTTTCTGCGCATGGTCTGTCTAATGTGGGATGGTAGCTCCTTGGAGCAGGCACCGTTTCTGCCTGGGTTCTGTACAGGGCTTAGTACACTGGCACCAGTTCAGTAATAGGCCATATAAAACTGACCAGTTCTTCCATTTGCATGCCCTTCCCCTCATTTTGACCATATTTTTCAATTGGCTCGTATGTCACTTTGGAGTTCTGAAGAGGTTTTCAAGGGAAGCAATAGATTTGCCATCTCTGTCTCAAAATCAAGCCTGGATGCCTATGCTTTAGTCAAACACTAGTTACTGGGCAAAATTCTGTGACCTGTGATGTACATAAGGTTAGGCTAAAATGATCCAATAGTCCTTTCTGGTGTTAAAAATCTATGAATCAAATGGAAACTAAAGGTCCACATGTTTTCAACAGCAAATGTATTGTACCATGGGTTACAAGTAGTATGCACAGTACACTGATTTATGCCAGCTGAGGATCTGGTTCATGTCTGCAGAGGGAGAGGAGAGGATCAAGTGGATTTGGTCAGTCAATATCATGTGACCAGTAATCTGCACAGCTGGTCAGGCTCATAATATGTAACAGCTACAACCTCTGTGCTGCAGCCCTTCCAACATAAGTGGGGAATCTCTTGTAAACCCTTGTGCTATGAAATCCTGCAGCGGTATAGTGCAAACTTGCAACTTTGTCATGAAAATTTACCGTCCTAAATAAATAAAAAAACAAAAACCCTCCTTGTCTACCCTCAGGATGATGATGAAAATACCTAATGCATATTTACCCATTAAAAATTACTTTCTGTAGTAGAAAGAGAGCACCTGAACATGAGACCTGGTATAAAAGGCCTAGTGTAAGGCCTAAAGCCCAAACAGAGTTAAGCCCTGCTAATATAAAGCAGAGTTAGCAGGAGTCAGGTGCTGCCCTGTTACAAAGCAGATGTCTGCTTGCAGGTTCATTATACTATTCTGATACATGAACTTGGCAAGAACAGAGCTGGCTCTGCAAAAAACACAAGCACTCCTAGACACTAAGTATTCACATAAACACATTCCAGGTGGTTAGTACCAGAACACCCCAATACAAAGTTATGGTATAAATACACTCCCCAAAGAGGATACAGGGACACACCGATAAAGCTCAGGATGACAGAGATGTTCTGATTGACCCACATGCACAAGGTCAAGCGTGGTAACTAACCACATCAGAGGGGCCATACAAAACATGTTTGTATCAGTGTATAAAAGAGGGGTAACAGAGGGGGTTTCTTCATCTGGCCGAGTGTCTTTGCTTCGGAACCCAGTCTGTGGTTTTCTTGGGCAGTTCGATTGAGGTCTGCTGTATTGGCTATCTGCGCAGAGCTGGGGCAGCACAGAGAGAACACACACACAGAGCCAACTGACATCACTTGCCACTAGCAAATGGAATTTTGTATGGAAAAAAAAAGTTTTGTAAAACAATAAGATCTTTTGAAGATCAAGTCCAGGGATAGGGCTAATTACAATCACATTTCTGATTTATGTTCAGAATTTCTGACCAGGATTTCTGAATCTTTTTGATCCTTATTAACAGGGATGAGGGATCTATAAAATATTGTAAGGTGGGGATAAGATGAAGAGTTTCATTGTCCTATCCTACAAAGGATGAAAGGCTACTTCATGTCAGATAGCATACTGCAAAACAAAACAAAAAACAAAACACACCATATATTTTGGGATAGGCAAACCATAATCAACACACAAGGTATTTATGTTCTTGGAGGAGCATAAGGTTATATCTCTGATTAAAGTTTATGAATTACTAACTGCCTTCCCAGTGCTGTAGTCTGATATGTCTAGATGTATAGCCCAGTCTGGCTGCTGAATCAGACTGGGAAGTAGGGCCCAGTTTGGTAATGGATTATGGAGACTTGAACCTTTAGGTTACCGGGTCAAATCTAGACTTAGCTATTAGTCAACAAAGAACCTTATGACTTGTTAGACTACGTACAAAAAATTGCTATCCTCATTCCAGTTTTTGGTGAAGATGTTTCAATATCACAAAACGTATTGTAATTAAGATTAAAAGATCTGTGCACTAATGCCTTTGCATAGCTTCTCAGATCAGAACTGATCAACTTGCTGGTTTCATTAGAGCGAAATTGAGGCTCTCTTTCAGGAAGGAATGAAATAAGTGATTTGTTTAGGAAGTTTCTAAAAGCACCAGTCTCTTTTGCTTCTAAAATACACTTCCTATAGCATGGGATGTAAATTTGCCTCAGTACTGCTTTTAAAGTTACAGTAGGAACACTTCCCCCCCTGGGGATTTCCCAGTCTGGGGGAGGGAGGGGTAGAACCTTGATGATATTGCCAATCTTCTCCTGAGGGATTGCCTCTCTGTCAGAGGCAGACCACCTGGTAATCAGATTTCACTGATGAGACTCATCAATAGCCTTGAGGACTTGACATAATATCAGATTTGTGTAGCAAGTGACTATAGGAACTGTGAATTTCAGCTGCTATTAGTTAGATTTAGTCAAAACATCTCCTGAAAGAGGAATGCATGCTGGGGATTATTTGAACCTGCTGATAGAATAATTACATGGCTCGAAGTTCACTCACTTTATCATCACATAGGATGTTTTTAGTGGCTCTTGTAAAGTTTGAATGCTCAGCTTTTTAAGTTAAGATATGTTTTTGGGCCAGTGGCACTTGGGCTAATTTGCACAATGTGCAGCTTCAGGTGTGTGTGGCAGGGCTTCTTCTCCATTGTGTGAAGCATTAGGCAAATTAAGTGGGGCCATCCAGCTCTAGCCATGCTTGTATTATTATTATTAATTTGTATTATCATAGCACCTAGAAGCCCCAGTCATGAACCAGGATTCCATTTTGTGTACACACAGAATAAAGCCCTAAAAAGCTTACAATCTAAGTACAAGACAAGAGACTAATGCTAGATACAGACAGACATATGGGGGAGTATAAGGAAACCACGACACAATATTAGTCAGCCAGATAAACGGTTCTGAGAGGTCAGCACACCAGCAACCGAGCCATGTCAATTTTTTTGTAGGCAGCACAGCAAAGGAGAGTTGAGGAGGGCTTTGAAGAAGGATGATGAGTTAGTTTTGCAGATGTTTAAGGGAACATTCTCCCAAGTATGAGGGACAGTGGAGGAGAAAGTATGAAGTTTGCTGTTTGAAAATGTAACAAGCAGGCAATGGAGGCTGGCATCATGGGCTGATCAAAGATGGGAGTCAACCTTTTGATAGCGAATGAGAGATGACTGGTAGGTGGGGGTAGGCTGTGAAGGGCTTGTAAAGTGAAGACTTGTAATCAAGTCCATTGTGCTGGAACTGGGACTCAGGCGCATGTAAGTGTGAACTCTGGATGAAATGGTTGCCATGTAGCTGCATAGACAGTATAGGCCTAAGGCCACCACTTATACAGGAGAGACATACGGCAGGATCATTCGACAGCAGAACTATACAAGACAAGCTCAGTGCTCAATCTGTGGCAAGCTGGCAGTGGTTGTCTTTAACAAGAGATCTAGAGAGCCAGCTGATGAGAGGCTGTCAAAAAGGGCCTGAGAGAAGGCCCACAGACAGAAAGATGAAGGAGGAACGCCTAGGAGGGCATAAAGCATGGTTTGGGGATGGGATGTTTTGATGATCCCCAGAGAAAGGGGAAAATTCAGGCATATGGGGAAGGCAGCAGTATAAAGTGGCCCACAATCGTGAAACAGGGCAGTCTTGTATTCAGGGCAGGCCAGAGATTAAGCTTTTAGGGCCAGGGCCTGGCGCAAAAGGGAGAACCTGGGCTCACCTGGGTTCGTGAGGCAGAGCCCACGAGAAATGGAAAGGAACGGTTTAGTCCTGGGAAAAAGGTGGAGAAATGGGAAGAGAGACTGGGGAAAACAAATGACGATAGTGACCTTATGTCAGCATGGGTCAAGGCTATGGTCTGGGAAAGGCAAGGAACATGATTTGCTTTTTTCTGTATTCTTTTGGTTGCCTCAAAAAGGGAGGACTTTGGTTTGGCTATAGAGCTGAATACTAGCTCAAAGCAATAGAACTGCTCTACTGGAAGAGGAAGATTACAGACAGAAGGGCAACTGAGTCATGGAGTGATTAACTTATCCTTAAGTATGTCAATTGAAGGGTGAGTTTGTAACTATCATCAATCCCAGGTCCTATGTTGGTCAATTTACAGCCATCGCAGTAATTACCGTGGTAGCCTCCCCCCCAACCCTTCTGGGCTCTCAACTCCCAGCTGCACTGCAGCTGCCCAGGTTCCCAGCAGGCGGCTCTGCACCCAGAGCCCATGCAGTTGTCGGGCTCCCAGCGGGGAGGTGGGGAGCCTTGGTGCAGCTGGGCTCCCAATGGGGAGCAGGGCAGCAGCCCAGCTGGGAGTGGGGAGCCAAGAGCCCGGGTGGCAGGTGGGCTCTAGCTGGATCCTACCACCTGTCCGGATCACAGCCCAAACTATGAGCTGTCTTGTCGATTTCACAGCTCCAGAGCTGTGAAAATCGACAAGAATGACAGCCAACAACCAATGTAAGTAACCTGCAGTGTCTACAGGGACACTGCGTTGCCCTACATACACTGACATAACTCCACCTCCACAAAAGGCATAGGGCTTATGTCAGTATAGTAGGGCCCTTACATCAGCGTGAGTAAGGCTGTATTGTATACAGTGATATAATCAGGTTGATGTAAGCTGCCTTACATCTGTAGAATAGAGCAGGCCTCAGTGTGGTCTGTGTTTTATCCAGTCATTACTACCCTCTGAACTTACCAGCACAAGGAAGCAGAAGGAAACAGGTTTTTTGTGGGGCCTGTAAGTTGGGACCCATTTGGGAAATGACACCAAATTTGAATCACTAATGGTACCCTGAGCCCCCATGAGACACACACAATTTCAAAGCAATCCGAGTAGGAGTACGAATTTTAGAACTTTTAAAAGAGTCAATCTTCAAAGCATATAAAATGGCAGGAAGAGAAACCCTCTAGCCATTTTTCTGAATTGGTGCATGCTCACTGTAAAAGTGCACATTTTCTTGAATATCACTTTCAATTTGGATACCTCAAAGATTAAGTGGGCATCATGGATCATCTTGGGAAAACTCAGCTTGAGACCGTTTTGACAAACATCACACCGAGGGTTTGATTTCTAGCTCTGAACAAAAAAAAAAAAAAAAAAAAAAGACCTAGAAACTTTTTTTTTAAAAATAACTGTTTTGGGGCTTTTCCCTCAACCCCTAGTTCATGACCCCAAATTTGGGCCACTAACCCAACCCTGCATCCTCCTGAGTCACACCAAATTTCAGAAGAATACGACTAAGCACGTCAATTTTACAGGACTTCGAATGGTCCACCTTTAAAAAAGTTGTGATGCAACCTGAACTGACAGACAGTTGTGGACTTTTTTTTTCCTCCCCCCCATCATCAGCCTGTTTCCATCCCTCTCACTAAAGTCCCATGTTTTGCTCTATTTTTAAGAGTTCCTTAGAAAAGTAGCTGAAGTTGAAAATTGTATCTCAGTCTTTAAAAAGAAACAAGCATATACTTTCTTTCCAAAATGGAGCAAATAGGCAAGACAACTTAATTATCTGGTTAAAGAAAAAGGAATACAGTCGCCTTACCATTTATTTGTTTTATCAATACACGTTGACAGGATGTCTACATATTGAAGTAGAGTTCGGTTTTGGGTCAGGAAAGGAGTAGACATAATGGGTAAAATTTTCAAGAGTGCTTGAGGAGCCTAAGTCCTATTTTTAAAAGTGACTGATGCACTCAGGACTAGATTCACAAAGGGGACTTGGACTCTGAGTTGCAACGCTCAACTTCTGACATCAAGTTAAGGAAGAAATCAAAGTAAAAAAAAAACACAACACAAGTTAGATGTATTTTGTTTGCAACAAGGAGGCACTAACAGATTTCATAGGAGTAAAAAGGAAAGTAATGCGAGTGACCTTGGGTTGTTACAGCTAACCATCCAATCTGAAAACAAACTTGTTAGGCTGTAGGCCTCATCAGCTTAGAGTAGTTTTCTTCTCAGACGCCGGACATGATATGGCAGACTGGTCTGCGTAAATCATAAGACCAGTCTGAGTCTTCTATTTTCTTTAAAGGAAGCTGCATACATACTTCTCAGCACTCCAGTATGAAAGTGTACATAGTAAAGCCACATATAAAATGTTTGATGGATAGGGCAGGAAGGAAGAGGGGAAGGGGAAGGGTGTTAAATTACCGTTTCTGAGCATTCTGCTTCCACTGAAAAATTATATTATTTATGACTCTAGTAAAATAAGAGCCCATTGTAAAAGATTGTACAACAGTTCATCTTGCTTAAGCACGTGTAGAACTTCAGAAGAACTAACTTTGTTGGGGATGTGCAGAAATTTTTTTACCATTGGTAGCAAGTGGCAGAAATGTTGTTTGGTATTGAAAGAAAAAGTACATTTTCATCTGGAAGTTTTCAGGGAAAAACACTACACATTTTTAAAGGCAAAAACACACCCTGATAGGATCTCTTAGCAGAGCACAGACCCAGTGAAATTAGAAAAAGAAAGCTCCTTGGATCCTATTTTCTCCTGCTGAGGACACCTAAATCCTTAGTTGACTAATAGGTAACTTGAGACATGTTTTCACTTTGGTGGTTTGCCCCAGGCATCCCAGGGATGCAGACATGCAGATTTCCACAAGATGGTGGTGTAATAGGTTAGTGCCTCCACTGGGAAAACACTTATTCTCTCTACCTTTTTGTTTCTGCTTTCAGTCCACATCTGAGCCACCTAAGCAGTCAATGGAGCAGCACAGGCTTAACTGCATATAGGAATCGAATTGCCATCAGATCAATGGTCTGTCTAGCCCAGAAACCTATTGATAATGACAGGTTTCAGAGTAACAGCCGTGTTAGTCTGTATTCGCAAAAAGAAAAGGAGTACTTGTGGCACCTTAGAGACAAATTTGTTAGTCTCTAAGGTGCCACGAGTACTCCTTTTTTTTTGTGGATACAGACAAACATGGCCACTACTCAAACTTATTATCATGGATTTTCCTGTGATAGGGGAAGTTTCTTCTTAGCCCCATCAGTTGGGAGTTGGTTTAGACTATGAAGCAGGAGGACTTATATCTTTTCTAAAAATTTAGAAAGTATTCTCTCTCTGCGTATGTTCTCATGATCCAAATCTTTTTGGATGCTGATAAAAATCTTGCTCTTGATGGTATCTAGTGGCAAAGAGTTTAATGGGTTAATTATATGTTGTGTTTGGAAAAACACAAACCCTATTTTACTTTTCGATTTCATTGGTTTTTTGATTTTCTACTGCAGAAGCCACTCTGCTTTGTACCCATCATGTTCATCAAGGTAGTTACTAATTGACGATAAATGTAAATTTAATTTAAGGTACTTGATATTGAAGTAAGCTCGCTGGTCTTTAAATTTCCAAGCTCATCACTTGTGGCTTTAAAAAAAAAAAAAAAAAAAGGATAGCTACAATGTTTGTTATCCTTCAATATAGTAGCTGGTTTCAATGAAATTGAAAATAAAATAGTATTTTTTGTTAACAGCTTGGTCGCTTCAGCCTCAAGTTACTTCTTTATATTATTGTATATCATTTAATCCTGATAATTTATTACTCTTTAGTTTATCAGTTTGCCCCATAATCATCTTTTTTGACACCTCAGTCTGACAGTACCGCAGCTTTGTTGCCCCAAAGCTGTTTATTCAGTTTAATTTATTGTAGAACTATTATTAGAGAGAGAGGGAGGCCCTACTTCTGTGTGCAGAAGTCACCTTTAACTGAGTCTACGTTTGTGTATACACTGCAGTTTCATTTTCTGTTTAGATTTTAAACTCTTCTGGTCAGGAATTATGTCCACCTTTGTCTTCTGTAGAGCTCTGAACACGCTGTCAGTGCTAATCAAATAATGATTACAATGCCACTGCATATATATCAGACAAAGACTGGTTATGCATCTACTTGGTATTTATTTGTTCAGCACCCCTATTTCTATAAGCATTTCTGAACGAGGAAGTGGATTTTATTTTCTTGCCTTTGTCAGAGATGCCGCCTCATCACATCTTTTCTAATCTCTCAACAGTTTTATCTGACTGTTGTACTTTACATAGAATTTTATGTTTTTTTCTTAAACATCTTGGCATTAGATGTTGACATTTTCAAGTGAAAGGCCAGTTAACTCTTGCAGAAAGGTGAGTCATTTAATAGCAAGAATCATGCCCGCTATTTTGACTTATGTACTTCTCTCCTGATATTTCCTTTTGCTCTCTTGGGAGATTCAGCAAAACACCTTCTAAACCCCACCTCATACAGAGGTGGGGAAAGACAGAACAATGTGGTCTTCTGCGATTTCAGTCAGAACAGAGAGTTAGGCAAATGTAGAGTTCTTTTGAAAATCCCACCCTAAATAATCACACCATGAGACTCACAACATAGCATGCTACTGCCTAACCAACAATTTGCTTGTATATTCTATCCCCTTGCCTTTTCAGACTGTAACCTAAGACTGAACACAATGCTTATACAACCCAAGTCAAAAATTCCAAACTGGGGTTTACCATCAGTAATTATTTCACAAAGCTGTTCTTGTGCTTCTCCCCCGCCCCCCCCCCACGAACCTAGAACAATGTCCCCAAACATATAGTGAAATAAATGTATTCCTGGAAGAAGTAATGGGTGCAAGTAATGTTGTAGCACTCAGCAAAAAGAGCCTGGTCCATTTCCCCACCATTTCATGCTTATCTCAGCTGGAGAGTTTGGTTCAAGGAAAATCAGAAGCATATTTGTATCTGGCTAATTTGGGGCACTGTAACCCTATTCAATTAGAACTTATTTCTATTTCCCCCCATATCTGTTCTTTATGTTTAGTGCAATGCTGGCCTTAGTTAACTGTTGATATTCATTTTTGATATCCAGGTTGTTGCTGTAACTGAGATTCTAACATGACAGTTAGAAACCTGTTCATAGTGCATCAGTTTTTTTTCCCCCATAACAGATTTTAAAATGCTTAGGATCAGATGGGGTATATTTATAGGATGTCTGTGGAACAGCATCTTTTCAGATCCCCAAAAGCATTGGGATAACACTGCCTCAGCCAAATGCCATCAAGAAAACTAGCTATAATTCATATTGTAAGCAGAATCCCAACAACGAAGTTGTATGTGAGCTGAAAACATTTTATCCAAGAGAAATTCTGCATGAATTGACCAAACAGATTCTTTTCCCTACCTTGTTGTTCTAGCTGGGTTTCTGCCTCCATAAACAAAACAAAGAAATGCACCTTCACTTGGACATCAGCTGGAAAATGTGAAAACCAATACAGTTCCTGGGAAACACATTAAAAGAAACAATGCATAAAGCATAAAGGTTTGTTTACAGCCAAAACTCAACCTCCTTAAAGACAGCCTATAAATAGAGCCCTGCAAATCTGCAGATATCTGCAGACCAGGTTTGCGGATCACGGGTGGATGCAGATACAAATTTTCTATCCACGCAGGGCTCTACCTGTAAATATATAGGTCAGTAGATGGCATGGCGTGAATTCATATACACATATAACTCGTACAACCATGTGCTTCACTCTTTTGGTGTTCACTCTCATGTTTATACTGAGATCTACCCATGCTATGCCAGTGCTTGTGTTGCTAATACTGTACACTTTGTTATCTAGATTGAGACAATACCAAACAGCAGAGATAGAATACAGCCCAATTTCATGCCAGCATCCACATTGAATCACTATTTCGTTCTTCACTCTTGCAGCACACTTTGCATTGCTGTACATAGCCTTGATGTTGACAACTTTAGCTGGAATTCGATAGGACTGAAAAAATATTCCACAAAGTATGCAGATGCTGTCAGTCAAATTCTTTTTGGAAAAAAAAGTCAAGTTGATAAAGGGAGCCTGCCATTCTATACATTCTTCTGTGATGGTCTATAATGTGACTATCTGATGTACACAGGATGTCTTGGGCCTGAATCTGGCCTGTTATTACCTATCCATTGCCTCTTTCATCCTGTGTAGTATCACGCTACAGAAGACTTTCCATTCAGAGAGAGGTGTCTCCTCTCCAGTTGTTAGTCAATAAGATTCCACATTCCAACTGGTCATGAGGGGGGTCTCTTTTCCCCAGACTTCATTGAACAGCTCTGACAGTTTCATTAGGGTAGTACTGTCAAATGCTTTTAGCATGTCTGCTGTGATTTGATCATCTTCCATTGCTTTGTTGTTTTTCTATGTTCTTGATTGCAGCCTGTACTTCTGATGTCTCCATCAAGATGATCAGGTTCATACTTCAAACTTCGATGCTGTAGTACAGCACTTGAAGACTACTTAGAACAACAGCCTGGCAGCATTGCAGTTCTACCTCAGTTGTAAGCATCCCCCCCTCCCTTTACTTTTTATTGGCCTATTTCCAGTTTTGACGTTTCCGCATTATAAATGACTACCATGGCAACAGCTGCACCTACTAGGTCTTCAACATATCTTCATTTATCGTTCTTTGCATTGCTTTTAACTGCTTTGTCTGCTCTCTTGTACTCCTTTACTTTTTTCCCAATATTTCATTGGTCTTAGCATCCAGGAGTTTCCTTTCATCAATGAAAAGCCACATTTCCTGGCTTATCCAATTCTTGCTCTATGTGGATGTCCAACTGTGACTGCTAAAGCTTGAATTCCATTGTATTTGAGCACTGGCATTTTTCTGCAGATCTGGTCAGTGTCTCACCTTCCTCGGCCTCTGGCCTCAGACTCGTTCTTCATTTCAAGCTGGAATTTCTCACACTACTTTGAGTTTCAGTTTTGTACAGTTGGTTTTCCCCCCACTTTCCATTTAAAGTGTATCTTTCTCAGTTTTAATTTCAGTTTGGCAATGCAAAGATTGTGTTGCTGCTGACATCTGCTGCTCGATATACCCTTGAGTCTTGGGCCGATTACATGTATTTTGAGCAGATGTTGATGTGATTGATCTAGTTTTGCCATCTGGTGAATTCCATGCTACTTTATGTATGTGTCATTGTCATTTTGATTAATGATGCTCAACCATGCTCCCCCATTACCCTTTCCATTCCTAGGTTATCACATCCTACTTTAGCCTTAAAGTCACCCATCATAAGGAGTAAGTCATGTTTGGTTATTCTATCAATCACATTTTGGATGGAATTATAGAATCTCTTTAATCCTTGTCACTATGTTCCTCTGCCAGAGCATAGCAGTGTATGATTGACATCTGTAGTAATTTGGCATATATGGTGCGTTGGTTGATAAGTGATTTTTCCACAGAATCTGTCAGAGGAAGTAGCACTCTTATGAGTGTACATTGTCACTATGGCTTGAAGAGAAGCATTTCTTAGCCAGTCTGCTCTTACCGATGTCCAGGATTTCTAGCCCATAGTTGTCCATCTCCCTCATGAGCTGTGAGATTTTGAGGTTCGAAACACATTGTTCCCCCATTCCAATAACTGACTTTAAAATGTTTTCTTGCTGCCAGCATCAAACTTCTTGGGTGCCTGGCTTCCAGAGACTGGCTTTCGCCAGGGAGCCACTTAAAGCATGAGAGGCCTGCAGTATTCTCTACCAATTAGCCATTTTTACTGGAATGGTAGCTTGGTTCAATTACTATAACCAATTTGTTAATTTTTGTAAGTGAGGCTAGGTTAGCCTTGTGCTCAACCTTCCCCAATGTAGCTAAGCTTGGGATCAAACAGCCACATCAAAGTCCAGCAGGCAGGGTTACTAGATGCCCCAAATACAATCAGGTCATAGAACATCATGGTTGGAAGGGATCTCAGGAGCTCATCTAGTCCACCCCCCTGCTCAAAGCAGGACCAATCCCCAACTAAATCATCCCAGCCAGGGCTTTG
Organism: Natator depressus; assembly: GCF_965152275.1. Classification (NCBI taxonomy): domain Eukaryota; kingdom Metazoa; phylum Chordata; order Testudines; family Cheloniidae; genus Natator; species Natator depressus. The sequence goes on from NC_134237.1 coordinate 52,537,417, forward strand.
TCAAGCCTGACCTTAAAAACTTCTAAGGAAGGAGAATCCACCACCTCCCTAGGTAACGCATTCCAGTGCTTCACCACCCTCCTGGTGAAAAAGTTTTTCCTAATATCCAACCTTAACCTCCCCCACTGCAACTTGAGACCATTACTCCTTGTTCTGTCATCTGCTACCACTGAGAACAGTCTAGATCCATCCTCTTTGGAACCCCCTTTCAGGTAGTTGAAAGCAGCTATCAAATCCCCCCTCATTCTTCTCTTCTGCAGACTAAACAATCCCAGTTCCCTCAGCCTCTCCTCATAAGTCATGTGTTCCAGTCCCCTAATCATTTTTGTTGCCCTCTGCTGGACTCTTTCCAATTTTTCCACATCCTTCTTGTAGCATGGGGCCCAAAACTGGACACAGTACTCCAGATGAGGCCTCACCAGTGTCGAATAGAGGGGAAACGATCACGTCCCTCGATCTGCTGGCAATCCCCCTACTTATACAGCCCAAAATGCCATTGGCCTTCTTGGCAAGAATGGCACACTGTAGGCTCATATCCAGCTTCTCGTCCACTGTAACCCCTAGGTCCTTTTCTTCAGAACTGCTGCCTAGCCATTCGGTCCCTAGTCTGTAGCAGTGCATGGGATTCTTCAGTCTTAAGTGCAGGACTCTGTCCTTGTTGAACCTCATCAGATTTCTTTTGGCCCAATCCTCTAATTTGTCTAGGGCCCTCTGTATCCTATCCCTACCCTGCAGCGTATCTACCACTCCTTCCAGTTTAGTGTCATCTTCAAACTTGCTAAGGGTACAATCCACACCATCCTCCAGATCATTAATGAAGATATTGAACAAAACCGGTCCCAGGACCAACCCTTGGGGCACTTCACTTGATACCGGGTGCCAACTAGACATGGAGCCATTGATCACTACCCGTTGAGCCCGACGACCTAGCCAGCTTTCTATCCACCTTATTGTCCATTCATCCAGCCCATACTTCTTTAACTTGCTGGCAAGAATACTGTGGGACACCATGTCAAAAGCTTTGCTAAAGTCAAGGAACAACAACATATCCACTGTGCTTTCCTCTCATCCACAGAGCCAGTGATCTCGTCATAGAAGGCCATTAGATTAGTCAGGCATGACTTGCCCTTGGTGAATCCATGCTGACTGTTGCTGATCACTTTCGTCCCGTGTAAGTGCTTCAGAATTGATTCCTTGAGGGCCTGCTTGATGATTTTTCTGAGGTGAGGCTGACTGGCCTGTAGTTCCCAGGATCCTCCTTCTTCCTTTTTTTAAAGATGGGCGCTACATTAGACTTTTTCCAGTCATCCGGGACCTCCCCTGATCGCCATGAGTTTTCAAAAGACAATGGCCAATAGCTTTGCAATCACATCCGCCAACTCCTTTAGCACTCTTGGTTGTAGCGCATCCGGCCCCATGGACTTGTGCTCATCCAGCTTTTCTAAATAGTTCCGAACCACTTCTTTCTTCAGAGGGCTGGTCACCTCTTCCCCATGCTGTGCTGCCCAGTGCAGCAGTCTGGGAGCTGACCTTGTTCGTGAAGACAGAGGCAAAAAAAATTAGCTTTTTCCACATCCTCTGTCATTAGGTTGCCTCCCTCATTCAGTAAGGGGCCCACACTTTCCTTGGCTTTCTTCTTGTTGCTAACATACCTGAAAAAACCCTTCTTGTTACTCTTAACATCTCTTGCTAGCTGCAACTCCAGGTGTGATTTGGCCTTCCTGATTTCACTCCTGCATGCCCGAGCAATATTTTTATACTCTTCCCTGGTTATTTGTCCAATCTTCCACTTCTTGTAATCTTCTTTTTTGTGTTTAAGCTGGTGGCCTGCCATATTTACTATTTTCTACACATCGGGATGGTTTGTCCCTGTAACCGCAATAAGTATTCTTTAAAATACAGCCAGCTCTCCTGGACTCCTTTCCCCCTCATGTTATTCTCCCAGGGGATCCTGCCCATCAGTTCCCCGAGGTTGTCAAAGTCTGCTTTTCTGAAGTCCAGGGTCTGTATTCTGCTGCTCTCCTTTCTTCCCTGCGTCAGGATCCTGAACTCGACCATCTCATGGTCACTGCCTCCCAGGTTCCCATCCACTTTTGCTTCCCCTACTAATTCTTCCTGGCTTGTGAGCAGCAGGTCAAGAAGAGCTCTGCCCCTAGTTGGTTCCTATAGCACTTGCACCAGGAAATTGTCCCCTACACTTTCCAAAAACTTCTTGGATTGTCTGTGCACCACTGTATTGCTCTCCCAGCAGATATCAGGGTGATTGAAGTCTCCCATAAGAACCAGAGCCTGCGATCTAGTAACTTCCATTAGTTGCCAGAAGAAAGCCTCATCCACCTCATCCCCCTGGTCTGGTGGTCTATAGCAGACTCCCACCACAACATCACCCTTGTTGCTCACGCTTCTAAACTTAATCCAGAGACACTCAGGTTTTTCTGCAGTTTCATACCGGAGCTCTGAGCAGTCATACTGCTCTCTCACATACAGTGCAACTCCCCCACCTTTTCTGCCCTGCCTGTTCTTCCTGAACAGTTTATATCCATCCATGACAGTACTCCAGTCATGTGAGTTATCCCACCAAGTCTCTGTTATTCCAATCACATCATAATTCCTTGACTGTGCCAGGACTTCCAGTTCTCCCTGCTTGTTTCCCAGGCTTCTTCCATTTGTGTATAGGCACTTGAGATAACTTGCTGTTTGTCCTGCTTTCTCAGTATGAGGCAGGAGCCCTCCCCTCTTGCGCTCTCCTGCTCGTGCTTCCTCCTGGTATCCCACTTACCTCAGGGCTTTGGTCTCCTTCCCCTGGTGAACCTTGTTTAAAGCCCTCCTCACTAGGTTAGCAAGCCTGCTTGCGAAGATGCTCTTCCCTCTCTTCGTTAGGTGGAGCCCGTCTCTGCCCAGCACTCCTCCTTCTTGGAACACCATCCCATGGTCAAAGAATCCAAAGCCTTCTCTCCGACACCACCTGCATAGCCATTCGTTGACTTCCACGATTTGACGGTCTCTACCCCGGCCTTTTCCTTCCACGGGGAGGATGGACGAGAACACCACTTGTGCCTCAAACTCCTTTATCCTTCTTCCCAGAGCCACATAGTCTGCAGTGATCCTTTCAAGGTCCTTCTTGGCAGTATCATTGGTGCCCACGTGGAAAAGCAGGAAGAGGTAGCTATCCAAGGGCTTTATGAGCCTTGGCAGTCTCTCCGTCACATCGTGAATCCTAGCTCCTGGCAAGCAGCAGACTTCTGTTTTCCTGGTCGGGGGGGGGGGGGGGAGCAGATAGATGACTCAGTCCCCCTGAGGAGAGAGAGTGCCCGACCACCACCACCCGCCTCCTCTTCCTGGGAGTGGTGGTCGTGGAACCCCCGTCCCTAGGACAGTGCATCTCATGCCTTCCAATCGGCGGAGTCTCCTTCTGTTCCCTTCCCTCAGATGTATCATCTAGTCCACTCTCCGCATTAGTACCTGTGGAGACAACATGAAAACGGTTGCTTACCTGTATCTGCGTTGCTGGGATTGTCTGTGCACCGCTGTATTGGGAGGTGGATAGGGCTTAATCTTCAACTGTGCCAAGCTCACACTTAGTGAAGCTAAGGAGTGTATGTGAAGTGTTTATAAGCCATTTTTTCTACCATCCTTACTCCAGGGGATGACATGGAATATACTGGCCCACAGCCTAAGTTAGAGCATCCACAGGCCTTCCTTAACACAAATCAGCTGGAAAGGTTCTTTCGGGACCCTTCTGCGAGCCCCATGATCACCTGAGCACATTGCATGCTGATCCTACCTCCTCCCACCCCAACATGTTGTACACACACTGTTCCTGGATGGTTAGAAGGCCAGCTTTGCTGTCTTTACATAAACCGAAGGCTACTCTATACCAGGGGAATCCTGACCTCAGGTGCCCATTTAGGACCGATTTAAGGCATGGCACAAAGAGACCTTGATGGGGTGGAAAATTTGTTCCAAAATGTGACAGCAAAATATACAGCCCTGGAGCCTTTAAAATTCCACCTAACATGCATGTGGTTTTCTGCCGTGTGGTGAATTCCACTGAGATCCTTTAAATAAGACACTCCCCTCCTGCAGAGAGGCAGAGTTTTAGGGCTTCAGGACTGTACCTCATGGTGGATAGTAATTTGCATAACATGTGTTTCTCCAGATATTCTGACTGATTGGTACTGAGATGTCAGTTTCGATGAAACTAATTGAAAAGTGTATATATGACTGACAGTCATTGTATGCATTGTATTGCATATATGACTGACAGTCGTTGTCTGATGGCTATTCAGAAACAGGTTGACATTTTCCTACACACAAGGAACTGGACAGAGAGTTGTTATAAAATTACCCTCACAATTACCATTCAAATTAGACAGTATCAACAGAAAAAAACGAACATGGAAGCCAAACATTGGCTCTCAGTCTTATAGCTGGCCACTTCGGGTCAAGGAAGACTGATGCACACTAAAGGGGACAGTATGGGAAAGATTGCACTAGTAGTCCCTATGATTGGCCTGTTCTGTGCATGAAGAGAAGATTTAGGTCTGCAGATTTTTCCATCTGGGAATCTTTTATAGTTGTTAAGTTCACCTTAAAAATAAAAATGAAAGGAAAACTGCTGTGGAAACTGGCAACCCCTATTCCAGGAAGACTGGTCATAATTCATTTCCATTAACATAATTCATTTCTATTTACAAACTCATCATGAAAATTTTTCCTAGATTGTAACTAGGTTAAGTTTCATTATGAATTTTCTGTCATTTTTCCAAGAGCCAGTATTTGATTTTCAGTTTGTTTTGTGTAGGATGTATACCTGCCAGGAACCAAGGAAAAACAATAGGAGCAAAACTTTCCCATATTTCTTTTAGTTTTGGTTTGACTCCCAAACTTAGTAGCTTCCAAATCTCAATGTACAAGCAGCATGAAAATGTCTTCATTAAGTAGAGTTATTGCATTATGAAATTGCATTAAAGAAATCTAATCAGTATTGGTAGGACAATCAAGTGCTTTTGGCATTCAAAAAGCACATCAAGGGCTTGCACAGGTGAATTTTATTCATTGATAAACAGCAGAAGTGTTTATATCACCACATTTTTTCTTCCAGACGTGATCTTGAAAGCTATACTGTCCAGTTCATCTCCTGGATGAAGAAGTGAGGCACCATTCATACAATGAGAGAAATGTGTTTACTCAAAAAGGTCAAATAAAAAAGGAATGGGGTGAAAAGATTTCCCACTTACCAGCAGGAGCTCAATTTAATTATTCCATGCTACTGCTCATGTCAGGTGAGGGAATGAGTTCCAGGACAATTCAGTCTCAGGCTAGTGAAGATTCTTTGTTCAAAATGGAAAACCCATCCAGGATAAAGAGAAACTGTTGGTGGTTTTTAAAAAGTGAAACCAATGAAGGGAGAATGTACAGCACCATATTTAATGACAAAGGCATTACTGTTTCCGGAGACTGACAATGTACAAAAGTAGGTCTAATGATGTTAGACTGAAAGACACTGGAAACTCCCCCCACCCCAAATCCTACTGTGTGTGAATAAACTTACTTCACCGGAAATACTGTGTACAAAATTTACATTGGCGACTAACCTATAAATCCACATTCTTTTAAACCTCTGACTCTAAGATTTCTGTGAATTGCTATCAAAAGACTTGAAAAGCGACAAGCACATCTCTCAGGTGTTTCATACTATGAACCTTATTCCATGGTTTACTTTGTTTCTAGGGAGTTACATTATAAAAGATTGTAGACGCCTTGGAGAAGCCAAAGGGTGCACACACTTGCATGTGCAAAAGGGAACTTGCACGTAAGTGTCCATTTGCAGAGACATTTGGACATAGAAATGAACATTCTCCATGCACACTGCCAGCCTGTTTCCAAATAACCAAAGTTTCAGGAGACCATGGATACATTAATGATCAATCTATACTTCACGAAAACACCCACTGATTTGGTGCAATTTTTTAAATAAAATTACAAACTAGCCAAGCTAACACTACAGATAATTCCATTAAAAAACCCCCACAAACAAACAACCCCCAAACAAACCAGGAGATATATAGCACTGTAGACTTATATTCTTGTTTATCTAGAGAACACACATTATCCAGCACGGGGAAAACATATTGCCCCACTAATACACCTGATCTTGGAGAAGCACTACTAAGGGTGAAAGGCCTCTATGCCCCTTCAGTCTTTAGCATATCTGTTGAATCTACCAAAAAGGATGCCAATGTAGAGGAGGCTTTTGTGATGTGGACACCCAGTCCACAGAACAAGAAGGAAGCTATCCATTGCTTTTATATATGCCAAACCACCATCAGATGGTATTAAAATGCATCCCAGGTCTGTGACAATGAAAACTTAAGTATTAGACTAGTGAGTCTATAAATAAGTCTATATTATACTCTAAAAGTTATAAACAGCTTTTTTCAGAGGATTAGATCAGGTAGTATAGGTATAGAGTGACTGGTCATAATGAGTAACCGTTACCTATACTGCCTGATCCAATCCTAACATTAACCACTAAAACCACGAGAATGGGAGGGGGGAAACTTTTGTAGTGTGAAATGTATTCTTGAAATGGCTTCTCTGTTCATTTTGTTCTATCATTCCTATTCTCCTGCAGGTCTTTCCCAAGTACTTGGGAGAGTATTCTTTTCTTACTTCTATACAGGATAAAACCATTAGTCTCTGGGCATTTCATTTACCAGTAAATAGCATTTCTGCAGCCTTGCCAGGAAATTCTTGATGCAATAGCCTTGAGATTAGGGGAGATGATCACCATCATATTGTCAGAAAGAGCAAAAGAAAAGTGGCTTTCAAATGAAAAGGTGAGACTGAATTGGAAAAAGGATTGAGCAGGTCAGCATCATCGTGCTGTGATAAAGGAGCCCTGAAATAATATGGAATGTGCAAATGAGAAGCGAAATCAGAAAGTAACTGATATACTTCTCAGATGGAGTATATCCTAAATGTCCAATTACTGAAGGACAATCTACACTCATTCCTATATTTGCTTTCTACAACCAACTCTCTGTGTAACTTTTCATGAGTGATGTACCCGAGTAATTGGATTCTAAACTGTATCGATACTATATACCTAAACTGCAAAGTTACATTTATCTAAATTTGGCTTATTGCAGATTATGTATTTTATGAGTTTTTAAACAAACTTTGCATTAGTGGATAATCTAATCAGAGATGTACAGACACTCTTTTCAACCTGTGTATTATATAATTTTAACATTAGCTTTAATAAAAATTTTAAATCTGAAACCATATACCAGGCTAGCTAAGAGCTCTGTATCACAAGTAGAGACTTTTAAATCATTTTAGCCTCCTAAACCGATAACCTACTTAAAAGAACAAAGAATTCCAGGCTCCTGTCTTTCTACTGTGCAGTTGGGAGAGAAAAGCTACATAGAACAGTTCAATGGAAAAGCATCAGGAGATAAAGATTCAGCATGCTTAACACCTTGGTCTTCTCCCAGCCTACCTCCAAACATCAAGGGCATGAAAACAAAGCATCCTAAGTTCCTTAGCCAAACTTATCTCCGTGTGGGTGAGGATACATGAGACAAGAGTTAGGAGAATATGGTAATTGTAAGGCAAACAGACATCATATATTTCATAATAGAAATGCCAATAGCTCAACATTTATTACAACATAGAATCCTGCCTGCTGCTGCAACAACTTTCCCGCAGCTGATCGTCGATTTAGTGACTTTCCTGCATCCTTTTAAATCAAATGCAAAAGAACCTGCAGCACTGATCATTTTTGAGCTGTTTAGAGAAAGCAATAGTGTATTCCTCAGTGCACTTATAGAATAAATTAATCCCCAATAAAAATGTTCAAGTGTTCGTTTTGCACCAATCATGTTGCCGGTACTGTTGGCTACTGCTATTGACCACTCTGCTACTGCTGCATGGTGAAAAGAGATACTATTGCAAACATTTTGAGAGAAGCACTGCGGCAAATTGGAAATGGTGACAAAAGAGTGCATAGAGGATCGTGGCAGTTTCCAGTCCTTGCTGTGCTGTTTACTTAATGTAACATTAAGCTCAATATAACCCACTAAGCCCAAATCTCTCAGATAAAGACAAAAATCTCTCTTAGCCGGCGGGCCACTGGTGCAACTACAAAATGCCGAGTCTCTTTCTGGACTACTCCACCCCTTTGGCTGTACCAATAAAGCTGGCTGCAAGAAGTGTTACTCCAGTTTTTCTTAAGTATTTTGGAACACTTTCACTAGGAAAAACTATTTCTCAACCAGCTCTAAAACCCAGGGCTTACTATTTTAGATGCTGAAATTTAATGATAAACTACTAATAGTAAATATTTCCAAGAAGGTGGGAAAGCAGTAGGGTTGCCAACGGCCCCTCATTACAAGGGACGTCCCTGATTTTTCCCCCATCTCTGTACAACAATATTGGGAGTTGCTGAGTGCTGAAAAAGCAGCAAGAAATACCCATGGCGAATGGAGGCGAGTATCACTTTTTTATTGATAATAAAATCGTGAGGAGACGTGGGGCAGGAGTGCTAAGAAAACAGTCCCTTATTTTTGAAACCTAGGCAATCCTAGCAAGCACAGACAGAACAAGATGAAGATTTCCCCCCGGACTTTTCAGAAGAGCTCAGCAAGAAAAGAGCAGCAGCATTTCATGGGCAGAAGCAGATTCTCATTTGAACTGATATTTGTCATGGCTGCATGTGATGTTTTGGGATTCAGCCCAGACACTGCCTGCCCTGTAACTCTGGGTGCCTTAAATGCTATGCTACTGTGGCTCACAGCCAGGAGTGAAAGTAACTTAAAGGATTTACCAGCATGCCAGAGTCCTGAGCAGGGGGCGTGGCCTCAACTGGAAGAGGCAGGGCCTCAATCAGAAGAGGCAGGGCCTTTAACTACCCGGGCCCTTTAAATTAAGATTTAAAGGCCCTGGGGCTCCAGCTTCAGTAGCGGCAGCCGGAGCTGGGCTCTTTAAATCACCCCCTGAGCTACCAGCTGCAGAGGTGGCTGGGAGCCCTTAGGCTCAGGGGCAATTTAAAGGGCCCGGGGCTCTTGCCGCTGCAGGGAGCCCCTGGCCCTTTAAATCACTGGTCTGGGGAAGCTGGTCTGGTCCTGCACAGCATACCGGCTCTTGCCGGAACGCCATACTGGACCGGACTGGCTTATTTTCACCTCTGCTCACAGCCCTGACACCAACAGCCTGTAGACATGCATGCAGAGCACCCCATTGCGTCCACTGCCCAATTACTTTTTGCAGAGTGATCCCAGCTCCTCCCCATTCTGAATTTCCTGCAAACAGTCTGTCTCGGTGGTGTCCAGCACTCTCCTGGAACACTCATGGAAGTTATTGCATTCCTTGCTCCTTTAAAGAGTCAGTATGCTCCAGCTCATAAATTTAACTAGAGTTCGACAATCACTCGTATGTCAACACAGCACTGAATTGATTTGAAGTAAAACAAGTTGTTTAAACAAAAAGTCATAGCTTTAAGGGACACCAAATACAAGAAGTAGAAAAGTTACAAACAGAATTAGAACTACACTTGTAAGACTAAAACTTCATTTCAGCAAGTTGCAATCCTTGCCTAAGCAGATTTCTCATCTCTGTTCAGTTCCCAGAGACTTCAGCCTCCTTGGCTGAAGGATCCCCTTTTCTCAGATGTACAAGAGCTCTGGGCTCTTGTATCTGACCACTAATGGTTAACAATGGGGTTCTCTCCCCTTCATTTTATAGCCCAGTAAACCTTTGAAATGTATCCTTTGAAAAGTAAGCACTGACAAAGTTTCTCTTTCTTGGTAGGGTGCAGAGGCTGTGCTGTCTTCTCCACTGCTTGTTACCTTGATGGCTTTGTTTATCGTACGTAAACTTACCTTCATTGTCCGCCTGATGACCAGGCCGGTCAGACAAGCAAACTCACATTCCGTTGTCCAGGGCAGACTGGACTTATATTCTTAAAATATGTCTGGCAAGCAGCACATAATTCTAGCACATATTTACAACTTTGTACATACCCTACACAATGATATTTGGGGCCAACATGTTATTAGTTTGTATATGACAGCATACATGATATCTTTTAGATACAGATTATAACAGTGTTAGGTGTAGAGAATATGTCCAGCCTGACAAGAGTTGCTGACACCAATGGGCCTCTGTGTCACACCACAGATATTCTGCTATCTTAATTTGTGTTTTGCTGGTTAGACCAAATTCTTCAAGATTTAATTTGAAGCATGGGAAGTGCTACATATGCCCAAACCAGCTAAGACCAAATGAATGACCACTTGAATTAAAACATTAGACTTTTTTCATTTTCTTATGTTTCAGGAGAAATATCCAGTAACCAGGTCTAGAATGTTTTCCCAGGTAGTCACTCCCCCAATGTAGTGTCTTCTTTGGGGTACTGACTATGGTGGGTTATACCTGCTAGAAAAGACCCATCGGCTGGGACATTTCAAGGAAGGCCTTATTGCTGCTTTTTTGGCCACTTTACATCAACTCTACTGAATCCCTGCCACTGTTCTCTCTCATGAAGACCAGTTTTGGGCTCTGTTTTTCCTTAATTGAAATTAGGTCATTCACCCTGAAAATGGCTTCTTTCCCTTTGTGTGTGGGAAAACATAATTTGTGTTTGTCCAGCATAAAGTATTTGCAAAAGGCTCCCAAAGAGTTAGAAACTTGTTACTGTACTTGACTGCTTCTTTTCTGTTTGAAATCCACATAGGCACTCAGCTACCACTAAAAGAAAACACTTTAGCACTCATGGTAATCTTAGTCTGTTGTATTTGCAGACTTCCAAAAACAAAAAAAAAAAAAAAAACCAATCACAATATTTTCACCGTGACTCATTTAGTTTTCTTTGATAATGTCATGGCTATCACTCTTCTGACATAGTTTTCCAGTGGGAACAACAGAGTATGGAGGGAAAAAAACAATTGGAATTGGAAGTTATTCAGCAGCATTAAACATTCTCCAGTCCTTTCTGGGTCTAACTTCTCTTTTGGGGATCATTAAAAAAAAAAAAGAGCCTTTTTCTAAGATATTAATGATATGGCAGTTGCCATAAATATTCTTGAAAAAACTTATACTTAATTCAATAAGTATCTTTTGAGTTCATTGTATTAAATATAGAGGTTATGTATTATTGTGGGTTGGGATTGCATGTGACAATCCCAGTCCACAATAATGTGCAAGGGGGACATGATGTGAAGGGAAGTATTATGAACTTCCAAGGACTACAATGAATGGAGGGCCAAATGAAACAGTGTCCAGTTATTTGCCTAGGAAATCTTGAGGGGGAGGTGAATGCCAATTCCCCACCTTTGGTTATGAAAAAGCTCAGCCTTTGAAGCTATGCCCTGAAGATGGGACCATTATCTGCTGATTACCTTATCCCAGTGTCTCAAGATCAGCTGCCTAGGATCTTGAGGAAATAGCCTAACCTAAAGGAAAGGCTAACCTATTCATGTGGGTGCTTGTTCTGAGCTAAGGCTGTTATGAACTTGCAACCACAGAAAAAAACCAGGGTTTGGAGGACTGACCTCTACTAGAGCCCTTGCTCGAGCTGGCGGTGATCTCTGGAAAGTTATTAACACATGTGTAGGTTTTTATAGTTTAATGCATTTTGTGTAATGCTTTTACTAGAATGATAAATATGCTTGCTTATAAAGGGCTGGGTGGTAACAACTATTAGCAATCACAGCTGTCCTTAGCCTCTAGCAAGAAAGCAAAGCATAGAGGCTGGGCTGTTTAGGCAGTCTGGCTTTCTGGGCAAATCCCAGTGTAGAGGGAACTGTACAGTGAGGAAAAACTGAGGGCAGGAGGGACAGAAATGCAGGACTCCACCCAAGAGAAGTGACAGTTGAGAAGCCAAGAGCACAGAGTGGGTGCCTTTGGTGAACCATGGAGGGAGAAGATACAGGTACAGTTGCTCTGAAGGGTGACAGTTAGGCTAGGTGCTTTTTTTTTTTTTTTTTTTTTTTTTTTTTTTACACCACACAAAAAGTTTCCTTTTTCTGGCTAAATAGCTGACAGCATTACATTTCACTTTCATTTATTGGTGTAGACGTGATGCTGCACAGTACAGATGCAGAGAGGTGCATACGGTGAGAAAGTTATTAGCTCTAAGTTAATTTGCACAGCTGTGCTAGGCCCTTCACAGATAGTTAAGACGACAAGGTTTTTGCCCATTAGAACTTATAGTTTAGATAAGTAGAAAAAAAGGGAATATGAGGTGAAAAAACAAAGTGAGCAAGATGTGACATTAAGGAAGTGTTTTGTTTTTACAGTAGTGTTATGACAGAGGCATATTTTCCATTTGCTTTTATACTTTTATTTTGAATTTAGCATATTTTGTATTCATGACTGAGTCATTTGATAGTTAACACATCATCTGCAGCCACCTTTAGGGCCACTTGGTATTTTGGAAGAAGTGCAGTTTGAGGAGGCTCAGTGGACTTGCTCTGCATTTGTCTTCACTGCAGCTGCTACAGCAGTGTAGATACTTTGAGGGGTCCCTTCCCCCACCAGTGTGGTTAATCCAGTTGTCACAGATACAGTAGCTAGGTTGATAGAAGAATACTTTCATGGACATTGCTGCATCTACTGTGGGTGTTAGGTTGCCCTAACCACAGCACTTCCCTCATGAAATTTTGCACAGCCCTGAGTGATGCAGTGAGGCCGGTTAGTTTTCTATGCATAGACCAAGCCAGAAATAAGAGTGGATGAAGCAAAGATCAGTCATGCAGCTATCTCCAACCTTCATGGCAGCAGAGTGGCCAGTTCTATTGCAAAGGAGATCTGTTTTGAAGCCCCCCACCCTCAATCAACCCACCCTCTGCTAGCTTTCCCCTGACTTTAGTTTGTGGCTGGACTATTACCACATTCCATAGGAGTGGTCAAAGTTTCAAAACACAGAATTTTGTGCAAACTGTGTCTAACCCATTTGCTTTTTTAAAATCATATAAAGCAGAAGTGTACAGATCATACAAAAAAAATCTACATCCATGTCCATGTTTCCTCACCACTCCAAGGCATTTTTTGGACTGGGGTCAGAGTGCCTAGGGTTGTCTAGACTAGAGGACATTTGCTCTAGGGTCTGATGCGGGGGCTGGAATATGGAGGCCTCTAGCAGCTCACCTGTATGATTCTTTATTTAAACCCCTCCTACTTACCTGTTTGCTCTCTTTGTGTTTGGTGATTTGTCCATTGCTCCTGCCTTTCCCCCTCCTTACAGAGGGGTAGGGAGACCAGTTTTATTCTAAGGTTGACCTCATCCATGGTTCCAAGGGGTTTATAGCCACACAGGGTCACTGAGTCCTAAGCACCATCATTTAAGCTTAAGTACTTTCCCTGTTGTCCTCAATTTGGAATGTACTAGCTGCATGTCCTGTGAGCAAAGCTAGATCCCTATACAGAGAGTGTCCATAAGCCAATAATTGCAGGATATTGACCAGAGTTTGTAAGTTGTACACGTAGAACCACCTATTCAATCACAGCACACCTAGGATTTATGAGGCAAGTGATGGGGTCTGAGGTGTAGAATGGGTTTAAGCACAGTTCCTTGAACTGTGAAATGGGGCCTGATGGAGAGGGGGAGTGGCCCAGAAAGGAAATAGGGGTGGCCACTGCTGCATAAGAGGCCCCAGGAGCAATGGGGTTCTACTATAGTTTTTTAGGCCACAAGGGACCAGTAGGATCATCTAGTCTGACCTCCTAGATGACACATGCCAGGTTATTTTAATCAAATAATTCCTGTATTAAGGCTATAGCGAGTGGTTACACTACACCATCTCTTTTAGAAATATCCAGTCCTGATTTAGAGACTGCAAGTGACGAAGAATCCATCATATCCCTTAGTAAATTGTTCCAGGGGCTAGTTATCCTGAGATTGCAGCTTATTGTCATAGAGTCTTTCCTTGAAGGGAGGAACAGTCCACAGAACCTACAATAATTCCCTGCTCCTCATGTCCTATTTCTTGTTTCAGGTTGAAAAAGTGGAGATGTACATGAGAGGAAGGTGCATTCCAAGTGTCCTTCCCTGAGTGTACAGGTTGACAGAAGATGAGAAGGGAGGAATGCAATGTATGTGCTTTTGGTACAAAGTGTGAGTGAGCTTTTTTGCACCATTGGTTCTTATCTGCCTGTGAAGGCCTGATGAACAACTCCATTAGTGGAAGTAGCTCTGTCCCCCAGTGTCTAATGAACAATGCTGCACTGGTGAACCTATTAAGGTAAACCTGTTTTTATTGTTGGTGTGTCAAACAAAGTGTTACTCTGTTTGTCTGCTGCAGGGTTTAACTGCAATGCAATATATTAATTGGAGATTTGTTAGCAACTGGCGGACTTTGCCTACTAAGTATGTGAGCTTGGGTTTACTTTTCCCAGCACACACGTTGTGCACATGGTTCAGACAACTTGGCCCGAAGGAGTATTTTTATTTGTAGTTTGTAAGATTTTGTCCAAACAAAGGTTCCATGCTGAAGTGGCCAGATTCATTCCCCCTCCCCTTTCTTGCTACTGTTGCAGTCAGTGCACCTCATTATCAAGCCTCTATAAAAACAGATTTAGCCGATTTGTTCACCCAGCCAAGAGCCACGACAGAGCATAGCACAGACATGTAGAACACTGTACTAGCCCTTGATTGTTCCCAATTTGGCAAAGTAACAGACTTTCCTAGGCATGTGAATGCTTTGAAATATATAAAATTAACATTTAAGAGAAATGAGTCAGTCAGAACAGGAACAATGTCCAACATAGTGAAAGTAACTCTACAGTCCTGCATTCAGAAGATGTTTTTGGGTAGACAATATAAAGCAGTTCTAGGTTTTCTATTCTCTGGTAAACCACAGCAACACTATTAACTTGGAGTTACGTCCTTTAATGTGGCACTGACTTGGAGATGTGAGAAGTTCCTAATTATAGCTTGGCAAAGCTCTGAAACGTGCAGGAAAGGAGCCCTGCTTTAGCTTTGCTTCTGCACAGTGGTGTTTCAGCCCAGGAGCTTAGAAGTCCATGGGACTGAAGCCTCCAGCTACTAAACTCATGTTTTAAGAAGGCTCTCGGTAATCTGATAAAATAAGCTTCACACCCATGTATAGACAAATCTGACTTAATGAAGTATGTCATGGTGTTGCCCTTCAGAATTCTAGTACCAGGCTGTGTAACAATGCAGCAGTAAGATTAGGTCTCTTCACTCTCCTGCCCTCCCAAAATTACTTCTTCCATCTACCCACCACATTCCTGGATGCATGCCTTTTTAGTGAAAGCAAAACTGTCAGGCAGACTGAACAAAAAACAAACCCCCCACAAGTTGTCCATTTCCTTTCTTGTTTCAGGATGAACTTGTTCATTCCTGGACCAAATCCATCCTGTTCCCATCTTGTTCCAGAAGAGGAACAAACTAAGTAGAACAAAAGCTCAGAGTCATGGATGTTTGCCTTCTTCCAGGGCAAACTTGGATGGTGGTCCCCTAGCAGGGACTCACCTTTCCTGGAATACTCATAGGAAGAAGAACTGGCTCCAGATGCTTCTGGTTAACCCTTGCCATCCTGCTGTGGTGCTCACAGCCTCCTAGCCTGGTCACACTAATGGCCCCCTTGGGACCAAAATTGGTGATACAACCACAAGTTACAAGATGGCTTCCTGTTTTGAAAATGTTCCTCCCCTCCCTCCACTGCAGGGAAGTGAAGGTAAGAGACATCTTGTGGCTACAGTTGCAGCATATGCTTGGGGGAATATGGAAACTAAACTTTGAAAAAAATCTCAGTCATCTGCTCTAATTGAAACCACTATTTTATAAAACAATAAAACCAGTTCTCGAAATTAGAAACATTGTTGATGTAAGTAAATTATGTCTCCTAATTCAACAATTAGCTTGTTTTGGAAATATTTGGAGCTTTGATCTGGAGACTGGTCACTGGGTCAGTCAAAATTCAGAGTTATTGACCTAATTAAACATTCCTTATTTAGGCAAAATTACCATTTTGACTCGGACTTTAAGCTCAGAAGGGACCATCATGATCTAGTCTAACCTCCTGCACATTGCGCATTTAAATTCCAACATGCCCATTAGGATTGGCCAAGTTAGCAGCATGCACAAGTGTGCCCACTTGTGTGCATGCAGTTTTGAAAAAGTCCCTAAATCGTTACTTTTAACTGTAGTAGAGTGATATGCCTCACATCCATATTGGCTGGGAGCAGCGAGAGTGGATCCTTAGGGCATAAAAGCAATTGGCCAATGTCACCCTTTGGGATCTCTCAACAAGAAAAGTTTAGTCAAACAGCAGCACCATGTACTCCTACCAGAGGCTGCAAACACATCAGTCCACCATATTAAGACAGCTCATATATCGAACACTTGGGTTTTTAGCCAAAACCTCCCCGATATTCTCAGTCCATAGGACTGAGTACGAAGCCCTTAGGAAGTTCTGAGTTTATCCCAATAAGAATTTGCTCACTGAGCCCTCATGAAACAGAATGACAGTTTGTAAGAGTAAATTTGCATCTGAATGTAAACAAAAAGGGGCTAGAGAAACTGATTTCTTTTCAAATGCAAAAAGGCCAAATTGCTGCCACTTATCCTGCTCTATATAAGACCCTTTTCTTAGAGAAATTGCTAAAGGAACAGACTCATGTTTTTGTAGCTAGGCCCTGTTTAAGTGGAGTGTTTTTTCTTGGTCAAGCCTTCTAATAAAGTTAGAAATTTTAGTTGTGCACTATCAATCATTTTTATGGAATACTTGACACAGTCAACTCAAGTACACCTTTCATCAACATTTGTAGTTTATCAATAAATAGGACTCCTTCTAATGCACTTGGTGAATATCAGAAAGGGAATACTTGTTTGCAAGAAAGACAAAAGTAATAGAGCAAACTGGAGCATGACACTGCTAAATTACTACATTAGTCAGGATTGTGTCATTTGCAATGTCCATCATTGCTGGGGAAAGTGCACAAAGAGGGGAAGTGAGAATGTGTGCTCCAATGTTTGATTGGAGTGTGGGGATTATACAGTTATAAGTTAGAGGCCTCAGTTCACAGTCTAGTCAGGAATATTTGATTCGGGGATTTTACCTATTGTATTGGCTAGGTGGCTGGAGAGTGGGAACAATCTTGCCATGCATTTTCCAGCCTATGAATTTGGCAAAATGTGACTGTCACGGAGTCCCCGGGTGATGCTCTGGAACTGCTCCCTATGAAGCCAGTCAGGACTCTGGGGAAGTCTCCTTTCTGTGAGCAGACTGTCTGCAGGACACACAGCTCTCATCTTCCACCTTCCTGGGTCTGACCTTGGAGCGTTCAGTATCCTCTCTGCCCCTCCGTGCGCCTCCCACAGCAAGTCCGCCCAGGCGAGCTCCTGGGGAAGCCAGAGGGTCCTGCACCCCAACTCCGCAGTCAGACTTGACTCTCAGCCAGCCAGTAAAACAGACTGTTTATTAGACGGCAGGAACATGGTCTAACACAGAGCTTGTAGGTGCAGAGAACAGGACCCCTCAGCTGGGTCCATTTTGGGGGGCAGTGAGCCAGACAACTATGTCTGCACTTCTCTCCATGTCCCCAGCCAGCCCCAAGTGAAACTCTCCCCAGCCCCTCCTCCTCTGGGCTTTGTCCCTTTCCTGGGCCAGGAGGTTACCTGATTCCTTTGTTCTCCAACCCTTTAGCTCTGACCTTGCAGGGGGGAAGGGCCAGGCCATCAGTTGCCAGGAAACAGGGTGTTGGCCATTCTCTGTGTCCAGACCCCTGCACACACCTGCCCTCTAGGGCTCTGCAACGATCATACACTCTTATCCCACCACCTAGATACTTAAGAACTGCATAGGGGAAACTGAGGCACCCCCACACTATTCAGAGGAAACTTTAAGAACAGTCCCACTTCGTCACATTGACCAACATCAATGTATTCACACACTACTCTACCATGTACAAACTATGTCTTATGAGGTATATGAAAGCTAACACACTGATCATTATAAAATGCAGGTGTTAATGTTGTGTGCATCGGTCCTGGAACTAGGGGTGCTGCCACACCCCCAGGCTTGAAGTAGTAACCAAAGTACATGGGATGCTGAAGGCAGAAACTCACTATGAAAAAAGTGTTTAGCACCACTGGTTTTGTAAAGTTATGAATTCCTGTTGTCTGATGTTACTAGAATATATTTAAGACCAGAGGTAAAGGCGATAAACGGTGTGCCCTAGACAAAGGAATATGGGTTTACCTCAATTTTCATTAGCAAACAGCCATAGAGCTAAACCAGTGGGGGTTTCAATTTCAGGATCAGGGTGAGAGAATTAATATGGCTCCGGCACCCCAATGACACACAGGAGACTGAATTCCCAGGAGTCCTTCCTGACTAGCGAGACAAAGACATACCTTTGGGGAGATAAGAAGCAGAGAGACTTTATCTTTCACCTAGGGAGAAAAGGGAAGCCAGCATCTTGACTTTCTGTGGAAAGTCAGGATGAGAGGAAAAATAAATCAACCACAGATGAAAGATTGTTCAAGGTAGATTTCTTCCCAAAGACTGTAGCTTATTAAGTTGCTCTTAGCCATTAGAAAGCATATTTTTACTTTTGTTTGCTTATAACCATGTTTTGGTCTTTATCCCTTATACTCAAGCTCATAGAAAGCCACTCACTTTTTGATTAAACAGATGTGTTTCACTTTTAATCTAAGCCAACACAGTGCTGTGTTTGAATTGTAGTGATTGTTAGCTCCCATTAAAGTGTGAACTGTGCTTTTGTCTGTTTAAAGGAGCAATGGACCTGACTTCCTGGAGTGCTTCAGGAAAGTGCTGGACACGTCAGGGCAGAGACAGTTTTAGTGAAAGTTGGGACTGGGGGTGTGCTGGGGTCACCCTGCAAGTAGTAACCATGACTGGCTGAGAGCAGGGTGGTACTGGGGTGGTGGAGGCAGGCAGCTAGGGATAAAGTGCTGAAACAGGGTGCACAGCATACAGATACTCACAGAGCTGCATGCTTGTCTGACGGCTGTGGGCATCCAGGCCATGAGCTGCAGCAATGGAGCACTTAAGGCACGCTATGATACAGGACAGGCAGTGACTACCCTTACTGGACTGGGCTGAACCTCGAGAGTCATGCGAGGGTACCATCTGTGAAAGCATCTGCTCATCGGACATGGCTAGTTCTTTACACAGTGGCTATGGTAAGTCTTCAAATATTTAATTTGACTACTTTTCTCAAGGATCATTTGGTTTCTAATATAAATACTAAAGACATTTTCACAAAGCTGAGCCTGGCTTGCATATGCAAGTTTTGAAGGCTTGACCGATTTCTGCGGGGGATAAAGTAAAGTCTATTGAATACCCAAAACATGAGTATGAAGACAAGCAAGCAGGCATCAGCACACAGCCACCTACTTGCATTTTTACAGTAGTTAGAAGTGCAAATTATGCTTCTGAACTTAGACAATGATTTTTGTATTCAGGGACAGATTTTGCCACCTCTCTCATAAGAGTGTTTTACTATGAGACGAATAACTCCACAGTAAGATACTATACAATCTGATGAAATATGTCAGGTCCTTAAAAGGCTTATGAGTTTTGAATATCACTCTTATTACAAAGTTTTCCCTCTCTATTTCCTGAATGTCAAATTATTGATGGACTTTCCCTGGTGAACATATTAACATTGACTTAACTTTATAGTATAAAGAAGGGTTAAAAATCATCCAGGAAAACCGATAAACTGATAGGAAGAGAGTCTAAAAACAGAAGGATAACAAACAAATGAGAAAGACGACATTTTTACCTTTCTAATATAGTGACTACTCTGATCTATGTTCAAATTGGTATCAAAGCACAAATTCAGAGTTGCATAAGAGACCTATATGGAGGGCTTCTTCCAACACCTATTTGTCACCCAGTGTGCTGCTCCTTTTTCACATTCGCCAAGTTCCCAGCAGCTCTGCTCCCATCATCAGTTGCCCCCCCACAATTCCAGCCTTACCAAACACCAGAGTTCAAAAATCATGAATCCTAACCACCCTCCCAGAAAGTCACCACTAACCATGTAGCGCAGGCAGCCACCACCCAAGTGCCTCCTCCTGGGCAGGGATCACACCAGAGCCCCCTACCTGTGTTCTGCTTTCCCTGTCTTCAGGGCCCCCTCACAAACAGTTCAAATAAGTCCCCTATTCAGGTCCAATTTATTGAGTCCTCTAGTACATACTGACTCTCTAAATTTAAAGCCCAGTTCAGCATCTCTCTTGATTAACCCAAAATGACACATAACAAAACTCACCCAGTTGGCCTTCATAGGCTCTCTCCTGCCACAACAAGGTCTCTCCCAGGCCACCCTACACCTGGGGAGCTTTCTCCCACTCTTGCTTCTTCAGCTTTTCCCCTGCTGACTCAGTGGCCTGCAAGAACCTTCTTATGCCCTAAAAGCTCTACAAATAGAACTGCAGTCTCCCATACTTCCCCCTTTCACTGCTACTGCCTGCTCTTTTTATATGGGAAGCACCTGACACAACCCACATGGGGCTTGTCCTGTAATCAAGGCTGACTTAGGCCCAGGCTCTTGAGCCCAATGGGGAAAGCCATACTGTTATAGGTTGTAAAACTTTAAAAAAAAAAAAGATTATATTGTGAAGTTCCCTTTTCCAGCTTCCTCTTTTGTTACCAATGTACTGTTCCTTACTTTCCCATTCTCTGATCCTTTGCATGGCAGGAGTTTTCACAGTTGTCTCTCTCTGAGTGAGAATAGTTTCATGCACAATGTTTTCCATAAGCATTTTCACAGGGTATTTTGGTACATTTAAAAAAAATCAAAGCAGTTCTTTATTTCTTCAAAAACCAGGGAATTGTCTGAGGATGGCTGAGGACCCAGAGCCTCAGTGGATATGTAACTGGGATTTTCAAAAAGGTTTATGATTGTTGTCTGTTTTCTGAGAACAGCATCCTATGATGATGTTTATCCATTTTGTGTTTCCCGTTATAAAGGAATGTATATCTGTTAGCTTTATTTTTCTGTATTCTACAAAGAATAGAACCTATAATTGTGCCACTGAAATGATGCAAATAAAGGAATGTGCGAGACATGGGTTCTCAGTCTGTGAGCCATAAGAGTCATGACTCTCCTTTATGGCTAGAAGAGGGGGAGTCCCAAAACTTCCTTCTGCTGTAACAGAGGATCATGACATGGAAAAAAAAGTTGCAGCCCACTACGGTTGCCAATTTTGGTTGGATGTATTCCTGGTGGTTTCATCAAATGACATAATCTTTAATTAAAGATTAATTTTTAAACCTGGAAACTCCAGGACAATCTTGGAGGCTTGGAAACCCTAGGGCCCATTGTGCTTGCAGATAATTAACCCAGGTTTTTATGTCATCCTTTTAAAAAGTTGCACTGACCCTGAAATTTTTGGGATTTCTTCCCCATATTTCCCCCATTATTCTGATGGTTGAGCTGCCAAAAGGACCCTGTTCTTATGGTGTGGGTATGACTCTATTTTGGTAAGATGCAATTTTATCATTATGCCAGCTCTGTATTGCTGGCTTCTATTGGGAGGTGAGAGGCATATATGGGGAAGGCAATGATATCAAATCAGTTGCATAGGACCAACACTAACACAAGTGAGGTTCTGCTAAGACAGATCCTCAGAGCCAGGGTCTTAGCCTGCTGTCTAAAAGTTTTTGCTCTTTAGTGTAGTTAATAAGTGTCCTATAACATGGCCCTGGCATTATTCAAGAAAATGATAAGTGTAGATATTATTAAAAGAAAATGGCAGTATTATGAGGGTGGGCAACAGCGAACTAGGGAACCTGGTGGCTGTACTGGAGTCCTGGCTGATCCAAAGATATGCCAATTTACCAATGGCTGACTGGAGAAGTTAAAGTGAAAATCAATGTTTTTTAAAATATGCCACCAGCCATTTGTCTTGCTCTTTAGTAGAACCACTTTTTGTCTCTTTCCTCTTACATTCACCCACCTCTTTCACTTTGACACCAGCTCCTTCAAAACAACATAGTAGGACTGCGCTACATATATGCATACATGCTGCATGGCTGGTGCACAACAACAAACAGTGTCTGTTTGGACTTTTAAAAAAGGGGCCTGGCTGCTTAAAGCCTTTAACATTTGTCTCTTGCCTTTGTTGTGGGACATTTGAAACCAGAGTCATGTTAGGACAATGTCTAATGGAAGGGGAGCAGACTCCAAACCCTGTAGAAAGATCCCTCCTTCCAATTCCGCTGGCAAATGCAGGACTGACTGTAATGGCTGCATATTATGTAACTCTTGCCCACTTTTGACCCTTGCAGCTAGTCAAAGTTTGGGGCCCTGGGGATTTGCTGGGTTGAAAGTGGAAATTGGTATTTCTTTGGTGCAGTTTTGCCTATTTGCAAAGAATGTACAGAGTCCCGTGTCTCTGAATCAGAAGGAATCGAATACCAGGACATGGCTTCTTTTGCTTACACCACCAAGAACATTTTTTCAGACTGCATCTGTTGTTATACCAATAAAATAAAAACCAGCAGGATCTTATTAAAGGGGAAAAGGCAAAATGCCACATTTATTGTGAATACAGAAAGAATCATAGTAAACAGTGAGTTATAGCTATAACATTCCATTCATTCAATTTCATATTTATTCACACATTCATTCATACAAACACACACACAGGTTCTGCAAGGTTGTTATCATAGTTACCAGCCTTAGAGTTGCTCATGCCAAGCCACTGGCCAGGTGGCCTGGACATGAGGAGGGAGCAGGGCCTTGTCAGATGCTCCTGGAAATTGGTTTGCAGAATCAGACCCCAAAGTTCTCAGTTTCTAGAGTCCATTTTTATAGGAATTTCTTCCTATGCCAGTCTATGGCAATTGCTTCATCATGCTGTTGCTGAATCAATCAGCAGATGGCACATTCCTGACTGCTCAGTCTTGTTCTTTGGTTCTCCCATCCTTGAGGCTGTTGGGTGGATACCAGTCTGCCCTCTGGGGGTCCTTTGGTTGTTTCCACTTGACGCCTTCTTCGGCTGATCAACACTGGATTCTTAGGCTGGCACCTCCCTGATCATTCGGTTATTATCCACACCAAGCATCCATCCACATACATCCTCTATCTCTATTTTAATCACAATTGTTAACAAAGTGAGATAAATACAAAAGGGCGAGGAGTCTCTATGTGCTGTTTCTGTTGTTACAAAGTATTGCTTTGAGTCTCTCTCTGTGTGAGTAGTTGTTGTTACAAAGTATTGCTTTGAGAACAGACTTGGTCTTAGGATGTACTAACACAATTAGCAGCTTGCAAGTTTCACATAGAGAGGGAGAGAAACAGTACCAAAAACCAAGAGACCTCTTAATTAGTAATACCCTTGAATTTAAACTATGGGGAATCAAACTCATTTGTGATTTTAATACAGAACTTCTTTAATATGATCCAACACCGTGACCCAAAAGCCTCTCCCCAGCTTTCTTCCAGGGCGAGACGTGCTCTCAGCTGCTCCTTCTGGCTGGCTGTCTGTCGATCCATCTCTGTGTGATCGGCCTTCCCTCTCACACACAAAACCCCTACCCAAAAAACTTCTATCTGGGTTCACATACTTCTTTTGCCCTAGGTGGGGGCTAATCCTTACACTTACTTGAAAGAGGCCTTCACACCTATCAATCTCAATCAAGTTTCAACTCAACCCATAGCCATCCAGTTTATAACATAATTTTGGATGCAACAGATGTGGAGCACAAGCAGGGAATGCAGGTAAGAATAAAACAGCAACTTTTGCTTGCTTGAGGCAGTCTTTTCCTGTTTTACAGAAAGAAAAGGAGTACTTGTGGCACCTTAGAGACTAACCAATTTAGAGACTAAGGTGCCACAAGTACTCCTTTTCTTTTTGCGAATACAGACTAACACGGCTGCTACTCTGATTCCTGTTTTACAGTGACGCAAGTCTTGACTGGCAGCCATGATGCTCCAAGAACAGTGCCAGCTCCTTGTTACTGTTTGTACTGGCAGATTGCTGTACAAAGCTTGAGTTTCACAGCATACAAAGCACTTTTCACACTGCGTGCTCCTATAAGAATGTGGTTCAAAAGAATGAGTTCTCCCTTAAGATGGCGATCCCAGTCTGGGGAAACACCTGGAGCAGAATGAAATTAGTAATGAGGATTCTGGGGCAGGTTCCCTTACACATAAGGTGCTGGGATCCACTTCTGGTATCATTGTTTACTGTGCTGTAATTATGGCTGTCAAGCTCTAAGTGCTCTAGGTGTGGCATCTGTTACAGGAATTCTCTTATGTGTGTGTGCATGTGTATATAATAGCTAATTAATAGACAATGTACTGACTTGTATGTACAGTAACTCCTCACTTAAACTCATCCCAGTTAATGTTGTTTCGTTGCTGATCAATTAGAGAACATGCGCGTTTAGAGTTGCACAATGCTCCTTATCAGGTCATTTGGCAGCTGCCTGCTTTGTCCACTGCTTGCAGGAAGAGCAGCCCCTTGGAGCTAGCTGGTGAGGGCTTGGAACCACGGTGGACCAGCAGCCCGTCTAAGTTCCCTGTGCAGCAGCCGCCCAGCAGGCTATCAATTGCTGGGCAGTTTAGCTGTCCCTCCCCGCACTGCCATGTACTGCTCCTGCCCTCTGCCTTGGAGCTGCTCCGCAGAGCTTGCTGTGCCGGGGGAGGGGTGGGAAGGGGGGCGGGGGAAGGGAAGAGGGGGCTAATGTCAGTGTGTTCCCCTCCCCCTGCACCCTGCTTACCCCATTTCCATAGAGCAGATGGGGACACAACAGGGCTCAGGGAGGGAGGGAGCTTCCCAGCAGCAGCTTCTGTCTCAACTTACTGATCTACTTAAAAAGGCAATGTACTTAGAGTGGGGTCAGCATACTTAAAGGGGCCTTGTGCATCTCTATCACTCACACACAGGGTGTGTGTGTCTCTGTCTGCCGTGCTGTCTCCCCTCTCTCCATTTGTGCTGTCTTGTAGAGTCTGAGGCTACATTAACAACAATGGGTTAACCCTCGAGGGCTCAGCTGATTGCTAGTTCATCATTTAGCAGTAAGGCATTCCCTGGGAAATATCCCACCCTCTGACTCCTCCACCTCAACCAAACTTCGCAATCATCATTGCTGTGTACAGTATTAAATTGTTTCTTTAAAACGTATACTGTGTGTGTGTGTATATATAATTAGTCTTTTGTCTGGTGAAAAAAATTTCCCTGGAACCTAACTCCCCCATTTACATTAATTCTTATGGGGAAATTAGATTCACTTAACATCATTTTGCTTAAAGTTGCATTTTTCAGGAACATAACTACAACGTTAAGTGAGGAGTTACTGTATCATAGTTCCTGGGTTTTGCAGGATGAATAAAACTTCTTGTGCCCTGTAAATGGCTTGCTTTGTGCATCTCTGCATCAGTGCTTAACAGCATCCACCCATCCAAGGTAATGCTGAGCAGTGAAACACATGCAGGGGGGAGGTGCCTAATCTTGTAATCAGCAGTGGCATTTTTAACAGATAAACATAGAAGTGGCTACACCCCCTGGTTGGACTTACATATATCATTAGTATTAGCGTATGTAAACAGGGCTTTTTCCACCCAAACTGGAAGTTTTAAAAGATGTTCAGGGGATGGGAGTAACAGCTGCTGTCCGTTTGTCTGCAGCTGCTCCATGTGGTGGTTCTGGGTGTACTGGCCAAATTGGAAACAGCCCGGAAGCTTCTCAAAGGAAGTGGTCAAGGAATCTCTGCCAGGAACAATAATAAGTAACTATGATGACGATGGTGGAAATTGGCCTCCTTTCTGAGCACAGGGTTGGTAATGGGCCACTCACGAGTAGAGGCTGTGGACTGAGCTACAGGATCATGTTTACAGTGTTGCCAGTTCTTGTGATTTCATCATGAGTTTTGTGTATTTGATGTTTAGCTTAAAGCCCCAGGTCCTGGACCAAGATCTGGCATGAAAATCTCAGCTTTCATTAAAACATAGTAATTTTTGATCATATGTGGCTGCAGGGAAAAGCCTGACAAAGTGAAATGAGCTTACCCTAAAGGCCCAGATCCAGAAGAAAAGAACCCCACCTGTATTATTTAAAAATCTCATGATTTCAAAGCTGTTCTCATGATTTTGTGGGGACCTGACTCATATTTTTTTGAATGCTTGGGGTTAGTAATAGTGTGTAATAGTTGGTAATAGTGTGTGATGGCTGCAGGAGCTCTGGGGAAGGCTACAAATGGGGGGAAACTCCAGCCAAAGCACTTGACCTGGCTGAGACTGGAAAGAGAACCTTCAGGGACACTAAGTGTTCCCTCAAGAGCAATTCACTCCATCCTACATGAGTGTATCTATGGGAAACACCTTCCACATGAGCCAGAGGATTGTTGGAGAGTGTATAGAAGTGTCTGTGTCCTACAGCATGTTAAGAAGTGTGCAACCTCTTTCCACTACTTCCCCGCATTCACTCAAGCACGTGTGTGTGTGTGTGTGTGTGAGAGAGAGAGAGAGAGAGAGAGAGAGTCTGTCCAAAGCATTCCATGTCACCTACTGCCTTACTACTGGATGTGATCTCAAATGACAAGTAAAGTTCTGTGTCCATTGACATGACCCTGCTCTCCCCTGTCTTTTCTTCAACAGGAGCCAATATCCCAGCAGGATGAATGGGGACAAGCAGCTGGTTAGCCCATTACTGGTATCCTTGGAGCATATAGCTGCTGTCCCTCTGCCTGCTTGGATGTGATTTATGATAGTATCATTTATCCCTTTTCCAACAAGGGGGGGCTGCTCCTGTCTGGATGGTCAATCTCCCCTGCCCCACAATTTGGCCAGCACAAAGACAGACCTATAGAGGCAACAACCATATAGTCCTGAGGGGCAGACTGCACTGGAGTTCAGTGAGGGAGAGAAAATTAGGGTGAGGAAAGATAGATCTGAGTCAACCCACCTCTGTAGTTCTCCATTATATCAGCATTGGAGAGGGATTAATATAGAGCTTTGGCAAGTAATGAAGAAAGGACGAAGAGGAGAGTTGGGGAGAAAAATTAAAAGCTTGGTTTTGGTCATGGTTACCTTGAGTTCAAAATGAGATGTTCAAAGTGAGAAATTCAGGATGATACACTGGAGAGACATTCCGATACGTAGTTCTGGCTGGCAAGAGATAGACTCAATCACAGATCTACCTCTCCACATGTGATCAGTGTGGAGATAATAGTGGATGCTGTATGAGTGCATGAGATCATCCATGACTAAGATATACAAAGGACAAGAAGAGAGCCCTGAGGGAATCCCACAGAGAGTGGGGGAAAGGGAAGAGGAGGAACTACTAAAGGAGATCAGTGAGGAGAAGAGAAAATCAAGAGAGGGCAGGGCCATGAAAGCTAACTGAGAAGAGAACTTTAAAAAGGAGGGAGTGCAGCCTCAATGCTATCAAAGACTGGAGAAAGAACAAGGAGAATATGCATGGAACAGAGGCACTGAGACTTGAGCAAGGCAAGGTAGATGAAAACCTTAAGAGCAGTTTCAGCTCAGTGGAAGAAGGAGAAACCAAATTGGAGGGGATCAGGACCGAGGAGTGAGAGGACAGGAAATCTGTTCAGGGAGCTTAGAGGCAAAAGGGAAATGGGAAGACAACTGGAGAGACAGGTAGAAAGGAGAGATTATTTTAGGAGGTGGGGGGGAACATAGAACATGATTATCTGTTGAGGTTTCTAGTCTATGTTATCAGTTTTCTTTTAATCCCAAAATACATTATATTACCCTTGCACTGTTGTTAGCCCAGCTCCTTCTCCTCCCCACCCCACCTCGCTTTGTTGACTTTAGCAGATGATGGGTGTCTGCAGCATTTACATCACTAATGCCTGAAGATATGTATCTTTCATGTAACATCTTTGTCATAAAAAGAAAAGGAGGACTTGTGGCACCTTAGAGACTAACAAATTTAATAGAGCATAAGCTTTCGTGAGCTACAGCTCACTTCATCGGATGCGTTCAGTGGAAAATACAGTGGGGAGATTTTATATACAGAGAACATGAAACAATGGGTGTTACCATACACACTGTAATGAGAGTGATCAGGTAAGGTGAGCTATTACCAGCAGAAGAGAAAAAAAAAACCTTTTGTAGTGATAATCAAGGTGAGCCATTTGACAAGAACATGTGAGGAAGAGTGTGTGTGTGTGTGGGGGGGGAACAAACATGGGGAAATAGTTTTACTTTGTATAATGACACATCCACTCCCAGTCTTTATTCAAGCCTAATTTAATGGTGTCCAGTTTGCAAATTAATTCCAATTCAGCAGTCTCTCGGAGTCTGTTTTTGAAGGTTTTTGGTGAAGAATTGCCGCTTTGGTCACTTGATTACAGACCTCAGAGACCGAAGTGTTCACCGACTGGTTTTTGAATGTTATAATTCTTGACATCTGATTTGTGTCCATTTATTCTTTTACGTAGAGACTGTCCGGTTTGGCCAATGTACATGGCAGAGGGGCATTGCTGGCACATATCACATTGTTAGATGTGCAGGTGAACGAGCCTCTGACAGTGTGGCTGATGTGATTAGGCCCTATGATGGTGTCCTCTGAATAGAGATGTGGACACAGTTGGCAACGGGCTTTGTTGCAAGGATAGGTTCCTGGGTTAGTGGTTCCATTGTGTGGTGTGTGGTTGCTTGTGAGTATTTGCTTCACGTTGGGGGGCTGTCTGTAAGCAAGGACTGGCCTGCCTCCCAAGATCTGTGAGAGTGATGGGTCATCCTTCAGGATCGGTTGTAGATCCTTGATGATGCGTTGGAGAGGTTTTAGTTGGGGGCTGAAGGTGACAGCGAGTGGCATTCTGTTATTTTCTTTGTTGGGCCTGTCGTGTAGTAGGTAACTTCTGGGTACTCTTCTGGCTCTGTCAATCTGTTTCTTCACTTCAGCAGGTGGGTATTGTAGTTGTAAGAATGCTTGATAGAGATCTTGTAGGTGTTTGTCTCTGTCTGAGGGGCTGGAGCAAATGCGGTTGTATCATAGAGCTTGGCTGTAGACAATGGATCATGTGGTATGGTCTGGATGAAAACTGGAGGCATGTAGGTAAGTATAGCAGTCAGTAGGTTACTGGTATAGGGTGGTGTTTATGTGACTGTCACTTATTAGCACTGTAGTGTCCAGGAAGTGGATCTCTTGTGTGGACTGGTCCAGGCTAAGGTTGATGGTGGGATGGAAATTGTTGAAATCATGGTGGAATTCCTCAAGGGCTTCTTTTCCATGGGTCCAGATGATGAAGATGTCATCAATGTAGCGCAAGTAGAGTAGGGCCATTAGGGGACGAGAGCTGAGGAAGCGTTCTAAGTCAGCCATAAAAATGTTGGCATACTATGGGGCCATGCAGGTACCCATAGCAGTGCTGCTGATTTGAAGGTATACATTGTCCCCAAATGTGAAATAGTTATGGGTGAGGACAAAGTCACAAAGTTCAGCCACCAGATTTGCCATGACATTATCGGGGATAGTGTTCCTGACGGCTTGTAGTCCATCTTTGTGTGGAATGTTGGTGTAGAGGGCTTCTACATCCATAGTGGCTAGGATGGTGTTTTCAGGAAGATCACCGATGGATTGTAGTTTTCTCAGGAAGTCAGTGGTGTCTCGAAGATAGCTGGGAGTGCTGGTAGCGTAGGGCCTGAGGAGGGAGTCTACATAGCCAGACAATCCTGCTGTCAGGGTGCCAATGCCTGAGATGATGGGGCGTCCAGGATTTCCCGGTTTATGGATCTTGGGTAGCAGATAGACTGGGAGTAGATGTGTCATTATACAAAGTAAAACTATTTCCCCATGTTTACCCCCCCGCCCCCAACTGTTCCTCACACATTCTTGTCAACTGCTGGAAATGGCCCAACTTGATTATCACTACAGAAGGGTTTTTTTCTCTCCTGCTGGTAATAGCTCACCTTACACACTGTAACGAGAGTGATCAGGTATGGTAACACCCATTGTTTCACGTTCTCTGTGTATATAAAATCTCCCAACTGTATTTTCCACTGCATGCATCCGATGAAGTGAGCTGTAGCTCACGAAAGCTTATGCTCAAATAAATTTGTTAGTCTCTAAGGTGCCACAAGTCCTCCTTTTCTTTTTATTGGTAAGATAATTCAAGAACTTTTCATAGAGCTAGAGCCTTTCGTATGGCCAGGCCCCTCCCCTGGCAGCACAGATATTACAGTAGAAGCTCAGAGTTACGAACTGACCAATCAACCACACACCTCATTTGGAATCAGAAGTACACGATCAGGCAGCAGCAGAGACAAAAAACAAAAACGAAACAAATACAGTACAGTACTGTGTTGAACAAACTACTAAACCAAAAAGGAAAGCAGCATTTTTCTTTTGCATAGTAAAGTTTCAAAGCTATATTAAGTCAATGTTCAGCTGTAAATTTTTGAAAGAACAACCATAACATTTTGTTCAGAGTTACAAACAACCTCCATTCCCGAGATATTTGTAACTCTGAAGTTCTATTCCAATAGAATTTTGCCTGTACTGTTTTAAAGGAAGATGTGAAGACTCAGATGTGGTCTGGTCTCAGAGACCAGATATGTTTATCAATTGTTAATCAAAAAAATTGGACAGGTGTGTTGGTCACACAAAAGGAAATGAAGAATTAATCTCTCATCTGCTAGTAGCTGCTTGGTTATTGGTAGCCTCTCATTGAAAAAAGAAAAATAGCCCTGCCGTTGAAGGAATGATTCAAAAATATGAGAGGTTGTGGTTATGGAAAAATTAACACACCAATTACATACCCAGCAAAATAGACAGAGGGCTGATGGATACTTAGATATTTGGTTACAATTTTATTCCATACTCAAAGTACATTTGCCTGCAAGAAAACCATTTCCCCTAGGAAGATTAGCAGGGGCTCATTTGGTAATCAGTATCCCACAATTTGTGATATTTGGTTTTGGATTGCATCCCAATACGCTCTAATGACTGGACATTCCACAAAATCTCCTCTTTTACCATAATTTCTCCAACATTTATCTCCATTCAGTCTATTTTTTTTTTTTTTTTTTTAAGATGACTGATGCAAGGTATCATTGAAACAGAATCTTCAAGAAATTTTCTTTTATTGTGCTACAGACTGAGCTTGCTGGTCCTCTTTTCCAGATCAAACCCCCTTCTGCTGGGATAATAGATCTCTCCATATCCTCTTCCCAGCATGCCATATATGGACACATTTTTGTTAGGAAAGCTATCCGGAAAGATTGCTATAAATTAATTGTGTTTTTTTTTTTTACCAGTGCCATTGCTTCTATTAAAGTTAGCTTTGTGAATAAAAAACAGGTTTTCTAGAAAGTTGAGAAACAGTGCCTGATTTGAAAGTACTGGTACCAGGAGAGAGTGGGCCAGTTAGTTTTAATCTCTAAGTAAGAGAAAAATTTCTTTACTGAATATCAGGTCATCTGTGTGTATTCCATGGCTCTCCAAATCTTTGAAGCTCTCTGATTTGCAATTTGGGTTAAGATCTGGATTATTTGCAATGGGTGTCATTGGTGAGAGAAAAGACCTGAACTTATTTCTAGTTCTGTCCCAAACTCATAGAGTAGCCTTTGCTAAAGGATGTGTGTACATTTCTGGTGGGCATGATTTTTTATTAATCCATGGTAGCCTAGTCATGTTTACCCTGCTGCAATTTTCTTGTTTAATAAAGACCCAGTGTTTGGCTGTGTTAGAGCGATCCCAATCCATTACTGCTTTAACATGGCTGGGTCGGTAGCATTTTTGCATATTTGGAACAGCTAGTCCACCCTATTTAATGGGTCTGTACAAAGTATCTGCTCTCACTCTTAGTCTATTCTTTTTCCTTATAAATTCCAATAATATCCTCTGTATTCCTGCTAGGGTTTTTATCTGGGGGGGAGGGGAGGGAACCAGAGAAAGATTTTGAAATAAGAAAGATCTCCTTGGCAAACTATTCGTTTTGACTGTGGCTATTCTTCCCAACCAAGAAATTGCATACTTCCCCCAGCACTCCATGTCCTTTTTTCATTTTGTTACTGGATTTATAGGACTACCTTGTGCTTTGATAATATTACACAGCTATGGGAGGAAAGATGGGTTTGTGGTTAAACTACAGGATTGGGAGTCAGGAGATCTGGGATTTATTCCTACTTTGTCAGTGCTTCTTGTGTGACTTTGAGTAAGCCAACTTCTCTGCACCTCAACCTTTTTTTTGTACATAAAAGGAGTAGTAATACTTACTCGCATAACAGAAGTGTTGTGTGGTGTAGCAACCTGCCTGGACCTTGGAGGGAGGAGAGAAGCGTTTGTAGGAGGCACCTGGGAGCCAGTCTGAGTGCACATGGTTTGAATGCTACTGCAGTTCCAGCATGTCTGTAAATAATTCTCTTAGTAAAGAGCTACTTCAGTTTTAGAAACATGGGGTCCTCTTATGTTACTACCCAGCACATGGTACATGAAACGTGGCATAATTCAAGTAACATTTGTAAAGCATTCTGAAATCCTCCAATGAAAAAGCTCAAGAGACGTGCAAAATATTCTTATATTCTCTTTGTTTTATCTTTTGTTACATTAATCTTAGAGCCACAGAGTTTAAGGCCAGAAGGGACCACCAGATCTAGTCTGACCTCTATATCCAAACCACCCAGAGTACCCAGCATCTGCACTAAACCCAACAATTGAAATGAGACCAAAGTATTATAGCCCATTGGAGACTGGACTATTATGTGCCTAGGACAGAGTATAGGAGGGACCAAGGTGCACCAGTGCTTGAGGCTTCCCCCTCACCCCACAATGGCAGGAAAATTATTAAGTGAGATATACCCAAATAATCTTGGCAAGTGACCCACACTACACTACACCCACACGTTGCAGAGAAAGGTGAAACCCCCATAAGGTCACTGCTTCCTTCCTGACTCCACATATGGTGGTCAGCTAGACCCTGAGCAGGAGAGCCAAAATGAGCCAGCCTAGTACCGGAGACAGAGGATGCTTAGTGCCACCTCAGAACCCTGGCTCACCCCACCCAATGTCCTGTCTTCAGCCATGACTTTTGTTACTAGCTATATAGATCTATTTATTGAAGCCCCCCCTTTTTTCTCCTTTTAATGACATATGGAAATCCAAAGCAGCCTAAACTGACTAACTTGAGTCATCTGAACTGAAATTGGTTAATCTTAAATTAGAGACAGAATGAAGCAGTTGTGTGAGAGAGCATCTGGAAGTATTGGCAGAGGGCCAATACTGAATTTAGTGCAAATGGGTGTGGAACATTCATTTCCTTGCTGGTTAAGGGCATGCGAGCTAGGTATGAGCCAGATTGCTGCTGGATTTTTTTTTTTTTTTAAAGAAATCAGCTGTTAGTTGTATGAAAATGATTGATTTTGAAAGAAGCTTGCAGGGAAGTGTTTTGACCTTCATTAGAGGAGCAAACCGTATATGAAAAACATGGTGTTTTATGATAGGTGCAACCAATAGAACATGCAATGACATGCATTGGACACAAACTTGTGTTAGGCTCACAAAATTGCTTTGATTTAAAACCAACCACCTGCAAGCACTGTAGGCACTTCAAAAGCTAGGCCTGTACAGGGGCTAGCACTGGTGGGTCCCAATAACCACTCAGACACTTGGCCAAAGTAAATGGTATTTTAATAGGGCTGGCAAAAGGATAGGTTACAAATACCATAGGTACAGTGGCTTAAACAGTTATAGTTCAAAGTGAGCAATAGTAGTTCTTGTTTGGGACCCTGGGGGCACTCCAAGCAAGAGAGAAATTTCTTTAGGTCTAGTGCTGTGGGTGCCTTCTCCAGTCCAGTCTCTAGTCAAGCAAACAGGATCATGCAGGTTTTCAGACTAGGCTCACTTAGTGGTGCTTCTCTGCACCAGCTTCCAGTCCAGCCTGTTGTTCCCCATGAGTTCCACCTAGACTGGGTCCTGGCTGCATGTCCTATATCATAGGACATAGGTGAGAGGTTTTTCGCAGGAGTGGGTGAGATTCTATGGCCTGCGTTGTTCAGGAGGTCAGACTAGATGATCATAATGGTCCCTTCTGACCTTAGTATCTATGAATCACACCCCACAGATTGCTCAACAAAATCTGCTGCCCTAGGCAACACTTCAGTGTGCCGCTCCCCACACCTCAAATGTGGCTCAGCTGCCCCCCTCTCATAACAGAGGGGAAGTTGGGCCAAATCTGAGCACGTGGCATTGAGACCTGGCACATGGGGTCACATAGGTTTGGCCCGGCTGCCCCTCTGTCATGGAGAGGTGGCCAGGCCAAATCTGCTGCCTTAGGCAGCTGCCTAACTTGCCTATTTCACCTTGCTCCACAGCAGTTCCCAAATTCTTACTCTCTATGCAGTTCCCTCTGCATTTCCTCTCTGCAGTTTCTGGCTAATCATGCTGCTATGGCTTCCCAAAAAGTGCCTGATCATTACTGGGTTCACAGACTTTTCATGGAGTTTTTGCCCCATTCTGCCTGCTGACCATAAGGAAGGGAACATGCAGTGGGGAGGTGGCTGATAGGAATTGTTGTCTCCCGCTTAGCAAGTCCATCACGCAACTTCCTTTTTTACCCTCTTATGGTAGTGTTAGCTTGAAGGTTCCCCTAAAAATGGAGGATGGGGGAGGGTAGGGTGACCAGACAGTAAGTATGAAAAACCGTGACAAGGGGTGGGGGGGATAATTGGCGCCTATATAACACAGAGCCCCAAATATCGGGACTGTTGCTATAAAATCGGGATCTCTGGTCACCCTAGGGGAGTGGGAGAATATTCAAATGCCCAAGAGCTTTCACTAATTGCATGTACGTGCATGATGGGATCCTGTTAAAAGAGAAGCATCATTTGGTCGGACTCAGTGTTTTGTAGAAGAGTCCAGTTCAGGAAACACTGGCACATGTGTGTACCATTTTCACTTAAGACCATGCTTAAACGTAAATATATCCATCCAAATGCGATCCTGAATCTAGATGCTTTTCTGAATCAGGGTTTCAAAGCCCAGGATACTTTTATTCTGGGTGCTTACCCTGCAAAGCGGAGGTTGGTAAGAATGAATTTTGAGAGTGCCCAACAGATCATTTTGACCCAAGCAACAAAATTCATGGTTTAATTGTGTTAATTTTTTTCTTGTTTGGTGATTATTTTTATTTTGTAAACTACCTGCTAATAGTCCGAGCACTCTCTCAAATGTGATGTGCAAGTGTTTTTTCCTACCCCTAACTTTACACCCAAAGCATCTTATAACATGATGAAATATAGTATCACTCTTTATCTATGCGTTACACTACAATGTGCGGTACAGATATTTACTTCTATGCACTACTCTTCCTGATTCAGCAGAACAGAATCAGTAGCTCATCTATAAAATGTCAGATTATAAGGACAACGATGTGCTCTAATTAAACTCCATTCCCCATGAAGTGTATCAAGCGACACTACTCATAGGCAATAAACTAGGTTTGCCACACTAGAGAGAGCTGTAGAATTTGGCAAAGAAAGAAATACAAATGCATTATTCTTAGTGACTATGAAAGATTTTGCTAGATGGGGAAATAGGGAAGATATCCCAGTCAGATAACTCCAGCAGTTCCAGTTCCATGTTGCATTAATGGCTGAAACCAGTCTATCAGCCTTTGTGAAATGTCAGAAAATCATTACAACTTTTCTTAGCAGTAGTTGCTTATCATTTGCACTGAGCTTCAAAAGGATTATGTTCTGACTGTTTATTTTTGTAAACTTCATTGAAAAACAATGAAGGATTTTTTTATGCTTGGCAGCATCTGTTTTGTCAGAATCAAAGACGCTTCCTCGGGTATGCTTTGCTTGGGCCTGTGGCTATGAGCTATTAAATGCTTTATTTTCCTGAACATCATGGGGGGAAATTGCTAAATGGTAACAGTTAAGACTTTTCGGAGCACAGTCTTTGGAGACATTTCAAACTAGACAGAGCAAAGCAATAGGAAATCTACCGTAGGGGACAATCCTGCTAAGTCAGGGGAAGACTCAGTAGGTGTTTTTCATCTCTTGCTTCTTTGATGCGAGGATCAGTGGAAGAAGATATGAACTGTCTAAAATACATAGAGACAGTTAAAAATACAAACCTTATTTTTTTGCTTTTTAAAGGTTTCATGCCCTCCACTTCTATGAGGGGTGGCTTCCAACAGAGAGGCTCACTTGATGCATGATTAAAACAAATCTATTTTGGGGCAGCACAATCTTTTGAGAAACGTGTCAGACTGCCTCATGTTGACGATGTATTACTCTAATCTATCATCAGAGAGCTGTCACAATGTACAGCGTTATACATTCTTAGAGTGTGGCAGGCACACAGATGATATACACTCTTAGTGAAAAGATTTTGATGTTCAACAGAAGATTTCTAGAAGCAAATTCAGTGCAGTGAATAACGAAGGGCAGAGATAGACAGCTTTGTGTCACCCAAAAGGGAAGCTGGTGTTATGTGTATTTCTCTGATGCTATTTCTAGTGTCAGAATTCCAAATGCATGACCCTGGTAACATGTTGACTCTCGTAGCTTTTTCTGATAATGCTTTTGGATCAGGGCTTTATTATATGCATGGATTTTTACTAACAAACATCTCATTCCTTATTTAAGACTGAAGCCATGTTTTATGATATCATGCTAATTATTATGATAATTAAGCTGAAAGTGTTATTATTCAGTTTTGCATGTACCATATAAAATACACGTCCCAAAATGATTTGTCATGCTTTGGCACCAATTACACAATGAAAAGGAAGAATAGTTACTAGTCAATTAAACAAACAAGCACAGCATGTGGTTTTTATGGTACCCTTTTCTGACTGATTAGAAAATTACAGTGTAGCCCAGCACTGATCTAATCAGACTTCCTGAGTAAGGGTATGTCTACACTACGGAATAAGGTCGAATTTATAGAAGTCGGTTTTTTAGAAATCTGTTTTATATATTCGAGTGTGTGTGTCCCCACAGAAGTGCATTAAGTGCATTAACTCGGCGGAGTGCTTCCACAGTACCGAGGCTAGAGTCGACTTCCAGAGCGTTGCACTGTGGGTAGCTATCCCACAGTTCCCGCAGTCTCCACTGCCCATTGGAATTCTGGGTTGAGATCCCAATGCCTGATGGGGCAAAAACATTGTCGCGGGTGGTTCTGGGTACATATCGTCAGTCCCCCCTTCCCTCCCTCCCTCCGTGAAAGCAAGGGCAGACAATCGTTTCGCGCCTTTTTTCCTGAGTTACCTGTGCGGACGCCATATCACGGCAAGCATGGAGCCCGCTCAGGTAACCGTCACCGTATGTCTCCTGGGTGCTGGCAGACGCGGTACGGCATTGCTACAGAGTAGCAGCAACCCATTGTCTTGTGGCAGCAGACGGTACAATACGACTGGTAGCCGTCCTCGTCATGTCCGAGGTACTCCTGGTCGTCTGTGTGAGGTCGATCAGGAGCGCCTGGGCAGACATGGGCGCAGGGACTAAATTTTTAGTGACCTGACCAGGTCATTCTCTTAAGTCCGGCAGTCAGTCCTATTGAACCGTCTTATGGTGAGCAGGTAGGCAATATGTCCTTCTGCACCGTCTGCTGCCAGCCAAAGATGTAAAAGATAGATGGAGTGGATCAAAACAACAAATAGACCAGATTTGTTTTGTACTCATTTGCCTCCTCCCCTGTCTAGGGGACTCATTCCTCTAGGTCACACTACAGTCACTCACAGAGAAGGTGCAGCGAGGTAAATCTAGCCATGTATCAATCAGAGGCCAGGCTAACCTCCTTGTTCCAATAAGAACAATAACTTAGGTGCACCATTTCTTATTGGAACCCTCCGTGAAGTCCTGCCTGAACTACTCCTTGATGTAAAGCCACCCCCTTTGTGGATTTTAGCCCCCCTGAAGCCAACCCTGTAAGCCGTGTCGTCAGTCGCCCCTCCCTCCGTCAGAGCAACGGCAGACAATCATTCCGCGCCTTTTTTCTGTGCGGACGCCATACCAAGGCAAGCATGGAGTCTGCTCAGCTCACTTTGGCAATTAGGAGCACATTAAACACCACACGCATTATCCAGCAGTATATGCAGCACCAGAACCTGGCAAAGCGCTACCGGGTGAGGAGGCGACGTCAGCGCGGTCACGTGAGTGATCAGGACATGGACACAGATTTCTCTGAAAGCATGGGCCCTGCCAATGCATGCATCATGGTGCTAATGGGGCAGGTTCGTGCTGTGGAACGCCGATTCTGGGCTCGGGAAACAAGCACAGACTGGTGGGACCGCATAGTGTTACGGGTCTGGGACGATTCCCAGTGGCTGCGAAACTTTCGCATGCGTAAGGGCACTTTCATGGAACTTTGTGACTTGCTTTCCCCTGCCCTGAAGCGCATGAATACCAAGATGAGAGCAGCCCTCACAGTTGAGAAGCGAGTGGCAATAGCCCTGTGGAAGCTTGCAATGCCAGACAGCTACCGGTCAGTTGGGAATCAATTTGGAGTGGGCAAATCTACTGTGGGGGCTGCTGTGATGCAAGTAGCCCACGCAATCAAAGATCTGCTGATATCAAGGGTAGTGACCCTGGGAAATGTGCAGGTCATAGTGGATGGCTTTGCTGCAATGGGATTCCCTAACTGTGGTGGGGCCATAGACGGAACCCATATCCCTATCTTGGCACCGGAGCACCAAGCCGGCGAGTACATAAACCGCAAGGGGTACTTTTCAATAGTGCTGCAAGCTCTGGTGGATCACAAGGGACGTTTCACCAACATCAACGTGGGATGGCCGGGAAAGGTACGTGACGCTCGCATCTTCAGGAACTCTGGTCTGTTTCAAAAGCTTCAAGAAGGGACTTTATTCCCAGACCAGAAAATAACTGTTGGTGATGTTGAAATGCCTATATGTATCCTTGGGGACCCAGCCTACCCCTTAATGCCATGGCTCATGAAGCCGTACACAGGCAGCCTGGACAGTAGTCAGGAGCTGTTCAACTACAGGCTGAGCAAGTGCAGAATGGTGGTAGAATGTGCATTTGGACGTTTAAAGGCGCGCTGGCGCAGTTTACTGACTCGCTTAGACCTCAGCGAAACCAATATTCCCACTGTTATTACTGCTTGCTGTGTGCTCCACAATATCTGTGAGAGTAAGGGGGAGACATTTATGGCAGGGTGGGAGGATGAGGCAAATCGCCTGGCTGCTGGTTATGCGCAGCCAGACACCAGGGCGGTTAGAAGAGCACAGGAGGGCACGGTACGCATCAGAGAGGCTTTGAAAACCAGTTTCATGACTGGCCAGGCTACGGTGTGAAAGTTCTGTTTGTTTCTCCTTGATGAAACCCCCCGCCCCTTGGTTCACTCTACTTCCCTGTAAGCTAACCACCCTCTCCTCCTCCCTTCGATCACCGCTTGCAGAGGCAATAAAGTCATTGTTGCTTCACATTCATCACACAAATAGGGGGATGACTACCAAGGTAGCCCAGGAGGGGTGGTGGAGGAGGGAAGGAAAATGCCACACAGCACTTTAAAAGTTTACAACTTTAAAATTTATTGAATGACAGCCTTCTTTTTTTGGGGCAATCCTCTGTGGTGGAGTGGCTGGTTGGCCAGAGGCCTCCCCACCGCGTTCTTGGGCGTCTGGGTGTGGAGGCTATGGAACTTGGGGAGGAGGGTGGTTGGTTACACAGGGGCTGTAGTGGCAGTCTGTGCTCCAGCTGCCTTTGCTGCAGCTCAACCATACACTGGAGCATACTGGTTTGGTCCTCCAGCAGCCTCAGCATTGAATCCTGCCTCCTCTCATCACGCTGCCGCCACATTCGAGCTTCAGCCTGCCACCTCTCCTCCTGGTCATTTTGTGCTTTCCTGCAGTCTGACATTATTTGCCTCCACGCATTCGTCTGTGCTCTGTCAGTGTGGGAGGACAGCATGAGCTCGGAGAACATTTCATCTCGAGTGCGTTTTTTTTCTCTTTCTAATCTTCACTAGCCTCTGGGAAGGAGAAGATCCTGTGATCATTGAAACACATGCAGCTGGTGGAGAAAAAAAAAGGCACAGCGGTATTTAAAAAAAGACACACATTTTATAAAACACTGGCTACACTCTTTCAGGGTAAACCTTGCTGTTAACATTACATACATAGCACATGTGCTTTCGTTACAAGGTCGCATTTTGCCTCCCCCCACCGCGTGGCTACCCCCTCAACCCTCCCTGTGGCTAACAGCGGGGAACATTTCTGTTCAGCCGCAGGCAAACAGCCCAGCAGGAATGGGCTCCTCTGAGTGTCCCCTGAAGAAAAGCACCCTATTTCAACCAGGTGACCATGGATTATATCTCACTCTCCTGAGGATAACACAGAGAGATAAAGAACGGATGTTGCTTGAACGCCAGCAAACATACACTGCAATGCTTTGTTGTACAATGATTCCCGAGTACGTGTTACTGGCCTGGAGTGGTAAAGTGTCCTACCATGAAGGACGCAATAAGTCTGCCCTCCCCAGAAACCTTTTGCAAAGGCTTTGGGAGTATATCCAGGAGAGCCGCGAATGCCAGGGCAAAGTAATCCTTTCACATGCTTGCTTTTAAACCATGTATAGTATTTTAAAAGGTACACTCACTGGAGGTCCCTTCTCCGCCTGCTGGGTCCAGGAGGCAGCCTTGGGTGGGTTCAGGGGGTACTGGCTCCAGGTCCAGGGTGAGAAACAGTTCCCGGCTGTCGGGAAAACCG
Source organism: Natator depressus (assembly GCF_965152275.1). NCBI lineage: Eukaryota > Metazoa > Chordata > Testudines > Cheloniidae > Natator > Natator depressus. The sequence continues at coordinate 52,578,081 of NC_134237.1, forward strand.
GTAGCTCACAGCAAGCAAGCGGAGAAATCTTCTTCGTCCCCAAAACCTGCTTCCGTATTGCCTCCATCTCCATTGAAGGAGTCAAACAACACGGCTGGGGTAGTGGTGGCTGAACCCCCTAAAATGGCATGCAGCTCATCATAGAAGCGGCATGTTTGGGGCTCTGACCCGGAGCGGCCGTTTGCCTCTCTGGTTTTCTGGTAGGCTTGCCTCAGCTCCTTCAGTTTCACGCGGCACTGCTTTGGGTCCCTGTTATGGCCTCTGTCCTTCATGCCCTGGGAGATTTTGACAAAGGTTTTGGCATTTCGAAAACTGGAACGGAGTTCTGATAGCACGGATTCCTCTCCCCATACAGCGATCAGATCCCGTACCTCCCGTTCGGTCCATGCTGGAGCTCTTTTGCGATTGAGACTCCATCATGGTCACCTCTGCTGATGAGCTCTGCATGGTCACCTGCAGCTTGCCACGCTGGCCAAACAAGAAATGAGATTCAAAAGTTCGCGGTTCTTTTCCTGTCTACCCGGCCAGTGCATCTGTGTTGAGAGTGCTGTCCAGAGCGGTCAAAATGGAGCACTCTGGGATAGCTCCCGGAGGCCAATACCGTCGAATTGTGTCCACAGTACCCCAAATTTGACCCGGCAAGGCTGATTTAAGCGCTAATCCACTTGTCAGGGGTGGAGTAAGGAAATCGATTTTAAGAGCCCTTTAAATCGAAATAAAGGGCTTCATCGTGTGGACGGGTGCAGGTTTACATCGATTTAATGCTGCTAAATTCGACCTAAAGTCCTAGTGTAGACCAGGGCTAAGATCAAAGCAGCATTGCAGCTGGCCCTATATCTTGAGTTTAAATCTTCTTTAAGAGATTGGTAGGCCAACATATATGCTTTTTAGTAGTACACTGCAAAAATGGTTCACAAAGTGGAGAAACTAAAATATTCATCTTATATCCAAGATTACTGTTATCACTAAAGGTGGAAATACAGGACAAAGATGATCAGGTCAGCAAACATTCCCTGTAAAGTAGCAAAGGTTAGGAACACTGTAACACCGATAGACCCCGGTTGTTGGTGGGCGGGACTGAATCTGGGACCTCTGAAGCTTAGTGCATGAGCCTCTACCGCTTGAGCTAAAAGCCAACTGGCTGTAGAGCAGCCTCATTTAACTCTCTCTAAGTGGTCTCGGTGCCACTAGATGGGACACAACGCCACACCCAGAAAAGTGTGTGGGTTACAATAGCATTCTGGGATATCATTTAAATCTGGGATTAGCACCCCTCTATTTATCAATACACCACATAGCATACAGGATAAATCAGGATGCAAAATATGTAGAAACTAGACAGGAAAGAAATCTTTCTCTGGATTAATTAAGGACTGCGGCTAGCCATTTAAAAACTAGAATTTAATAATGAAGTTGCATGTGCTTGTCACAAAACAGATTTTTTTTTTTAGGGAAGACTATCCAGATGGACTGCTGGGTATTGAGTCATCCCCTTAGCCATAAACTTCAGTACCCTATTCCAGTGCTTTGTTGAAAAAGAAAAAAAGCTATCAAGGTCTATATGCATAGTTTCTCTCTATTATGGTGATGGGCACAGTATACAGACTTTTATAGATAAATAAAAGAGATCATGGGTTGTATTAATTGATCACAAATGGGACTTTCCAAATCATCATGGGAAAGGAGGACTGATTAATTTGGGCAAATTAGACTTTCACATGGCTGCTATGTGGCCTCTATCCAGAGACAGAGTAAAGAGAAAGTGAGACTGAGGTTCTGAATTTATAACTTCAGTGTTTGAGATAAAGCGACCTTGCCTGGTCTGGATGGAAGTGACAGCGTTAGGCTCCAATAACTACCTTAAGCAGTAAATAAGCAATTCAGATAATTTTCTCATCTTGCTAAAAAACCCTGGGGGAAGGGGGGGGGTAAACCCTGCTCACCCAAACAAATTTAACTTTTCTCCTGTATAATCTGCTTCAGTCATTTTTGCTAGGGCTCACTGTAAGTCATAATTTAGGGCTGGGGACCCACTATGCTAGCTCCAGATTCTTAACCAAAGCCTCTAACTCTGATTTGTTCCTACTGTGCTTTCTTGTGAGCCAACCAAAAAAAAAACCACACACCACAGTCTGCTGCACAGATTTGCTTTTAGAGCCTCCCTTACTGTAGTCCTAGATAGAAATCAATAAACCCTTAGTTACAAGAGAGAAAAAAAACATAAGCTTTGACAAAGGCCAGGCATTCCTCATCCTGTAGTAAAGACAATTTACTTTCTACTGAGAGGGAGTCTGCTGAGAAGCTATGCACTGAAAAACAATCAAAATTGCTGCACGATCAGATATTGCAATATTCCTCAAGGATACAGCAATGGAAGGTTGCATTTAGGATGGAGTAATAGTCTGCTACCATGAATGTTGTGAGCTACAGTTCCATGAGGGAGGGAGCATGGTGACTGGTACTGTTTACAAGAAATCAGAAGGCTCCACTATTTATATTCCACCCAGTGTATTGTGGTCTCATCCTCATAAAGTGAGCTGTCTTTTCTTTCTTTTCAGTGATTTCTAATTATTTATGGAGGTTGATTAATATTCTTTTAGGCCAAAGCCTTTATAAGTATATTAGAAACCTTTTTAATGTCTATTCTTTTTTAAAACAGTACTAAATATTATTTAACTAATTGGCTGAGCATGCAAAGGGCTTACATACACACACAAATGGCATCAAGTTGAGAGTGTCAGTGTACGTAACAAGAATTTTTGAACTCACTGTGAGGAGCCCCAGACCTCAGGGCAGGTGGAGGGTCTGGGGCTCCCCAGGCTGTTCTTACCATTGCCTGACTCTGGCTTCCAGCCTGGCCAGGGGGAAGAGGAGGAGCAGGGGGTGGTGCTCCTGCATGTGTCCTGTTTTTGCATTTTGAAAAGGTGATCACCCTCGTCTATACCTACAGCAGGTTCCCATTTGTGGATCACTAAGCAGAGCTAGGCACCTATGTCTGACAGAGGGCAGGGCTTAGTGCACTTCTCCCCTTACTTAGGCTAGCATGCTGGCTTTTGTGGATCCCATTTTTAGGTACTTCTCTCTCTCACCATTCATTGTTTAGAGTCTAGATGCTTAACTAGGCTTTGTGGATTGCAGTGTTGTTCTTGTGATTTTCTAGGGACTCATGGGCAGTGGGTATCATAAGCCGGGGAAGGCTGTGCCTCCCCGAACAGTGTGGCATGGCCCTGCCCACACTCCATCCCCAGTTTCCCCTCCTGCCTACTTCCAGTTCCCTTCCCACTCTTCCCTGGCCCAGAGGCTGGGACAGGTAAGCTGGGGCTAGTGTTCACAAGGCCCGGGGCTGGGGGTGGAAGAGGAGGCAGAAGAGGAGGGGCAGGGCCTCAGGCAGAGGGGAGAGGCCAGGAGCTTGCCTTCCCCAATGGCTTGTTCACCTGCCGCCCAGAGACCTAAAAGTTAGGCACAGTGATGCTCAGCATTACAACACCTAAGTCCCTTCATGGATCACACCCTACGTTCTCAACAGAAAGGATGAGGCAGCTACTGCAGCCAGTTTTGGAAAGGAGGATTGTGGTGTTTCACCTTATATGGAAATAAATGAGGGTTCTGCCCTGGAGTTAATAAGAGACTAGCAAGTAGTACCAATAAAAATAAATAAAAAAATAAACCCCCACACACCACACTTGTTTAATTCACTAGAATACTCACAGAAAACAACCATTAAATGGTGTGGACCCATTTAAAAATTAATTTACTGGCATGAATGTTGATGGAAATAGTGAATATTAGGCAGTGGGGAGAACGGGAACGGATGTAAAGCCCATTGGAAAGACTTCCCTTATAGGCATTATATCCAGTCCTAGGCACAGAAAGTGAATACTGAAATAGTATTGAAAAATTACTTTAGATCGCATGATTGAATCAGAAAGCTAAAGTGTGATTTAATCAATACTTTTATTATTTTAAAAAGATATCTTGTTTTGAAAAAAATCTTATGCAACTTTTTGAACGAGCAAAGATTTATGTTCTTAAATCTTTTTAGTCAGCTGGCTGCGAATTACCCAAAGTTGTCTTTGAAGGTCTTATTGCTCTCGTACAATAGCATATGGCTTGCTTAGCTCTGAAATTGCTTTTCAGTATTTCTAAAAGATAACAGAGGTACGTGTTCTCTAGACAATATCAGGTAATAAAAACTGGAAGCAAAAGTTAATTAGAAAACTATGTGGACTTAGGAGAATTTTAACAGCAGTATTGGGGGGGGGGAACAACGTAGATGCTACAGCCTAAGCCTGCTGACCTTAATTTTTTTTTTTAAATGACATACTATTGTTTTTGCCTGAAAAGTCTAAGTGGGCCAATATGAGCTTTCAGCAGATGGCTTCATGATCAAAGCAAATGCAGAAGACAGAGGCTATAGAACAGAGGTGGGCAAACTACAGCCCGTGGGCCACGTCTGGCCCACGGGACCCTCCTGCCTGGCCGGCTAGTCCCCAGCCTCTCCCCTGTTGTCCCCCCTCCTCCGCAGCCTCAGCACACCGTGCTGCCGGTGCAATGCTCTGGGTGGCTGGGCAGCACAGTTGCAGAGCCGTGGCCTGACCCAGTGCTCTGGGCAGCGCGGTAAGGGAGCAGGAGAGGTTGGATAGAGGGCAGGGGAGTTGGGGGTGGGGGTGTGGATAGGGGTCAGAGGGTGGGAAACGGGGGGGTGGTGTGGTTGGATAGGGCCGGGGTCCTGGGGGGGCAAGTCAGGAATGAGAGGGGGCGTTGGATGTGGCAGTGGGGGGCAGTCAGGGGACAGGGGGTGGTGGATGGGGTAGGAGTCCCAGGGGAGCTGTCGGCGGCAAGAAGCAGGAGGGGTTGGATAGAAGGCAGAGGCTGGGCCATGCCTGGCTGTTTGGGGAGACACAGCCTCCCCTAACTGGCCCTCCATACAATTTTAGAAACCTGATGTGGCCCTCAGGCCAAAAAGTTTTCCCGCCCCTGCTATAGAACAAGGAAAAATTATTTAAAAAAAAAAAAGAAAAGAAAAGAGAGAGACACAGTGGTGGTGGTGGTGGGGGGGGATCAGAGCAAACAACCTATCAAATACAGATAAGCAATTTTCATTATCCATAATTTTTCTACATCTTGTTACCTCAGAGAGAAAAAGCATAACTAATGCTTACAAATAAAGATTGCATCCTCCTACTTTCTGTGCTCACTTCTGGTGTAGAAGACTTTGAAACATGTGTTGAGGACTCGAACCCCAGACAGCACGGTTCGTTGTCTGACCGGAGAGAGACAGGCAACACCAGCAAGGTCCGAACCCAAAGCTCTTTATTGAAGAGTGCACACAACAATAGAGAGCAGCCCGTCTCCAAAGAGAACCAGCAGCCTCTAGGTAAAACCAATAGGTTTTTATAGACCATTCCATCGCGTCACAGATTTATTCATAAAGCAGCCCATGCCCCCGCATGTTAGTTAAAATCCTCTCTCTATTATGCATGCACTTCTACCCCCTTATTGTAGATAACTTTTAGCAAATCGTAATGATTCACTAACTTTATCGGTATGGGTGTCAACCAGGAGACGAGGAGTTAAAAACAGACATAACACAAGAACAGGGAGTGGAAAACAGTGCCTCCTATCTCAACAAAAACTGTTCCCAGAACACTTGGTACAAAAATGCAGGCTTCCCCTTTTTTCTTACTCCCTGCAACTTAAACAAGTATTCTTTCATTCTACTTATCTCGTTCAGGGACTTTCCCAGCAACCTTTATTGGCCTGACTTTGGTTCGGTTGGCATAACTGCTTCATATTTAATTTTTCTCACCTAACACATGGAACTCCTGGATTTACCCTCTGATTTGGGTGCCACAAGTACTCCTTTCCTCTGATCTGGGTAAAGGAACTAGTCCTGCTTCTCCTGGGTTCCCCAGCAAAATTCCCATTAACTCCAAGGAGAGAAGGATCAGACCTCTGGAAAAGCCTGTGATTCACAGCAAGTACCTAGGTATCTTTACTGTGCTGCTGCAGCCCTTGGTCTCTATATTGTATCTTTTAACTCCAACTAGCCTAGTGAACTCAGGCTTTTTACTGACACATGCAAAACTGTTCTCAACTCACCTATTCATTTTTCCTCCTTGCTGCTATTGTATTCCTACGATCTCTTCTTGCAATTTAGCTGGTTTGACAGGATATGCAAAGAGATTTTGACACCTACTATAAGAGGAAACCATGACCCTGGAGCACCCTACTATAGTTTCATTGCTATGAGAAAGCCCTGCTGAACCAACCTAAGGTCTGAAGCTTTGGGTATTAATTCTCAGTCAGGATTCTGAGGCAGCTTTGGGTGGCATTACTAAGTGGGAGTAATGAAGTGCAGCTGAGCCTGTTTCAACTCAGAGGGGAGAAAGGGAAGGTGATTGTGTTGATTAGGGCATTGAATTCTGAGAAACCATGAAAGCCACCTTTTTCTCATTTGTACTTTTCTGGGCTGGAATTTGGTTTTTTGTTCACTGCTTGTAAAACTATATGGAAGGAATGTAGCTGGAGGCTCTTGATAAATTGATTTCAGTTTAGATTTTTCTAACCACTATGATAAAAAGCTATACAGTGAGGGGGATTTTAGGTTCAAAGCTTCAGGTGAACTATTCTCTCTTATTCTGTCCCTGTGATAGTTGGGATGTGTAACTTGCCATCTCTGTGTGCTATGCAGTTTTCCATAAGGCAGGATTCAGTGGTCATTTTACACCTAGCTTTTCCCGATTAGATTGTACCCATTGGCTCTTTCTAGTAATATAGAGTTTCATTTTTGTTAGCACAGGCGCAGAATTGGAAATAGATTTTGAATCATTTCACAGGCATTCCATTTTTCTTAGCATCAATCATAAGCAATTCTGTTTTGAGATTTGGATTTATTTCTATGTGGACTTGCTCTAGACTTAAAAGGTAAAAGAATGAAGAGTGTTTTCATTAAGGGTCTGTATAATTAGGACATGGAGCAATGGAAAATTGGCAAATATAGTTCCAGTCTGACTTTAAAAATAATACAGTGCAAAGGTTTCCAAAGTCCAGAACCAGTATAGCTAGAAATTAACCTCAAGGTTGAATTGCTTATGACAGTTGCTAACTGAAGTGGAATATGGGAGAGAACTCTGTTCTTTCCTAGACTTAATGTCATATTTAAAATAACAATGGTTCTCAAATTCCATTTTATAGACACACAAGTTTTTAAAATTTGCAGCCACCCCACAAGAAGGCATTTGTGCCCAAGTATTATATATAAATGAATGTCACAAGAAGTTTCTCTCATGTACATGCAGATGAGACAGAGCTAAACACACTTGTTTACACGTTTTAAAGAAAGCAGAACTGATCAGTGGAAAGATAAGCAGTGTTATATAAGATGTCAGGGTCATTACTCACAATGCCAAGAATACAAGCTGCTAAAGACTCATGCCTATGAAAATTGCATCAGAGCCAAGACATCAACTTTGCCATGTGCTCCACAATATAAGAAACCGTTTAGAAGAAACTCCTCATTAATCTATACTTAGCTGGTTGCTTTTCCATGCACAATTTCCTAATTAATTGCCTTTGCAAACCGAAACATGTATGACTCATTCACAATTTAGAAAGACCTTCCACTCTCTAGTAATATAGTAACCTCATCATCCCTGGAAGTAAACTATTGACAACAGGGCTTCTCCTGTTTATATCTGCCTCTTTTGTCTGTCTAAGATTTTCTGCTAGTACTGGTACAGTTCCACTGGTAGTAACCATGGTGAGAGCTGTAGTGTGCTGGTGGCTACCAGCATTTAGGGGCGGATTAGGGTTTTGAGAGGCCCCTGGGCCAAAGAAAATGGGGGCCCTTACAACCCTTCCACCTGCAGTCCCCCCCACCCAGCTCTGCCCACCGGGAACTCCAGCTGGGGCATGAGTGCCCATTTTTTCCACCCCCACCCCTTGGCCAGGGCCTCTTTGCATAGGACCATTGGCTAATCCCTCACTGCCAGCATTTCAACCCATGTCATCTAATGGCTCAGGGCAGGTCTAGATGATACAGGCATCTTGTCCAAGCTATTTCCATCACACACAAAAGTCACCACCAGTGGTATCAATGATGAAAACTCTAGTGTAGACCAGGCCCTTGGCAGTCAACATGTTAAACAATCTCTGGTTTCAAGTGTCTGTCATTTTCATCCCTGACCTGACCTAGCACTCAGACTTTTCAAGCTCTTTGAGGTGCTTGTTATATCTCACACTGCCCATAGAATAGTGTCCCTCTAAGGGTCTGAATCCGCTTCCATACAATTCAATGGCAAAGCTCCCAAAACTCAAAGGTGCAGGACTGAGTCCTAGATCAGGATATCAAGCTCTGATTTTCCTCAATCATTCACTAATGTAATTTGTGTACTGGGTAAATGTTACATTTCTATTCTTCTGCTCATCTTTCCTAATTAAAAATCTTCCTTAGAAGGTGGATCCATACAACAGTAGTGACTGTCCACCTTCTCATATTTTCTAAATAAGCACCTTCCACTCCAAGGGCTACCTACCCTTTGTTCTAGCCTAATTTCCATAGTTTCCATGTTATTTATCCTGCCTGGAGGAGTGTAAAGGAGTGGTCACCTGCTCTGGGCCTGAAAGGGTTACAGCCAGCCCTGGGAGAGGGCTGGGGTGGTGAGCCAAAGGCTAGGCTGATGGGGAAGGCAGCCTCAGCTGGGGTCACACCCCAATCAGGCCACAGCTGGCCCTATAAAAGGCTGTGAGCCAGGTGCTCAGGCAGTCTCTCTCTAGCTATAGAGAGAAATGAGCCTGGCTGCTTGGGAGCTGAGTAAGGTACCTAGAGTGGAGCAGGGCTGGGGGAGCTCTAGCCTGGAAACTCCCCAGGCTACAGGCCCTGTTAAAGGCCAGGAAGGGTACTAGGGTTGCAGAGGTACAGCCCAGGGTAGGCAAAGGCAGCAGGTCCAAACCCCCCTTTGCCAATGATGAATGGCTTGTACACTGCAGTCTGCCCCAGTGAGCAGGGGCTAGACGGTGACTGGTAGTAGCCATAGACTGAGGTGGGGATAGAGGGTTGGGGGAGACCCAGAGAGAGGGTGTACTGCCAAGGGACAGCACCCAAGATAGAGAGGTACGGGGGGCCTGAGGCAAGTGGGACTGCAGAGGGTGCTCCGGAGGCTGGAGAGCTAATTCCCAGGATGACTAGCAGGAGGCTCCACACCGGTGAGTCCCACCTTGCTACAAGGAGTTATCCTGAACCCAGCTCACTGCTGGCCTTGCTCCTGCATTTAAAAAGCCAGGGTTCATGATTCTTATACTTCTCTCACCAATAATTCCACTCTCCTATGAATTCACAGATTAATGCTGATCTGTGACATAAGAGTTTTCATATCAGAGCTTATTAAAATGATTGGCTTATGGGCACTCCAAGATACTTGATCTTTATTTAGTTTTTAAACAATGCCTACAAGTGGAAACAGGTATAATGTTCTCATATTATACATTAAGAAGAGTTTCCAAATCAGAGTCTAGTTCTGCAAGAAGGTGAATGCCCTCAATTTGTATCAGCTGGGGCTCAAGATTCTGAGTACCCTAGCGGATCAAGTACCTATCCTCCACAATGTCTGTACCCATAAGGAGTACATGAGACAAATCTAATCCATGCAATTTCTTAATTGCACTCTAAACATCCTGTTAAGGAACTTTCCCTTCTAGGAAGAATTCACATCAAAGAAAAGACAGGGAAGAAGACTGTAAAATAATTTAAATAAAGCTGTACAGTCATGGAAAGGAAACATTTACAATCAGTGTCCTTTATCTACTTTGGCTTTCTCTAGAGATGTAGTTGTTCTCCGTATTAGTGTTCTTGGGATTAGAGTTTGACTGCAGCAATTCTACCTGCTATTTTGTGTACTCTAGTATATGAATTTAGATGGGCCATTTCCAACTTCTTTAACCCAGTTTCAGGTCAAGCTATGTTTCGTGCACAAGTTTATCTGAACCATATCTCAAAGCAGAGTATGAAATGCCAGCATCTGACAAGAGTTCTGAGCAGAAGGGGGAACCAAAAACCGAACCCCATGCACAAGGTGTCATGCTGTGTGGAGTGGCTTACAACCATGAGTGCTAACCTCATGGCAGACTGTCAAGAAGCAGGACAGAGACTCCAAACTGGCTGTATATTCTATAATTAGAGGTTACCACCCCAGGAACAAATAGGAACTCCTAAAGCACTATAAACAGCCTTACCCAAGGTGGCAGTCTCTGACTCCATGATATCCCAATCTATCTTGCCACCCAGATAAGTTGCACTGTGTGGTAACTGGTTGCTATACACCAAAGATCACAACATATTCAGGTGGCTCCCAGTCTCAAGTGACTAGTCACTTACCTCAGGTCAATTTGTACTTGTAGCCAATCCTATAGTAAACTAAGAAAAGAAATGAGTTATTACAAGATTACAGCAGGAAAGTATACACAAATGAGTTCTAGTCTATGCTTTTAAGAGGTGACAGATGACTACAACTGTCAGCTCTGAATGTCTGGGGTTTCAAATACATAGTTTCTAGATATGATTTAATGATTTTTCATACCTGGCACAAGCTTCTTACAGCATTGTTGCTCTGTGTCTCCTCTCCCCTCATGCATCCGATGAAGTGAGCTGTAGCTCACGAAAGCTTATGCTCAAATAAATTTGTTAGTCTCTAAGGTGCCACAAGTACTCCTTTTCTTTTTGCAAATACAGACTAACAGGGCTGCTACTCTGAAACAGACAAAGTTTCTCCCCCTTGCCCCCCATTTTAAAAAGTTCTAGCCCTCCTATTGGCTATTTTGGTCAGGTGCCCACTCCCTTCCTTTTACCTATGGGCTTTTTTAACCCTTTACAGGTAAAGCAAGTGGAGAACTACTACTAACAGGGATTTTGTAGCTAGCTGGCTGGCTGTCCGTAAAAGGGAGCTCCCCCACTTCTTTTATCACAAACAACTTTAGACCTAAGCTATTATGTGGTCACAAAGGGACACTGCTGACAAATAGGTGATCACGACAGATAATTTCCATTAATGTAACAATTAATAGGACTAGCCTAAAGGATGCTTTCCCTGTTCAGCCTCTCTTCCTTTGCCCTGTGTGAGAGATCCAGTTGTGGTGCTGCAGTGTCTCAAGGCAAAGTATTAGAGAACTTTTCCTACAAATCCCCATTTGCTTTTATGGGATGCTGCTTTGTAATCATCCCGGTTACTTAATTATAATATTGCATAGTATGTGTTCACATAGTTTTAAATGTGTATTTACTATTTCTTAATTTGTGTGTGGCTGTGCCTAAAGGCCCCAGTCAGGATTGGGCCCTTATTGTGCTAGGTACTGTACAAATACAAAGGAAGACATAGTCCTTGTTCCAAAAAGTTTACAATCCAATAATGAGATTGATTAGCATACACTGGTATTGCACTAAGGGTCTGCTCCTGCTCCCATTGATTTCAGTGGTGTGGGATCAAGCCCTCAGAGCATGGGATGTAAAGTTTAGCTTCTAAATAGAAAGTCTTGCCATCTGAAGCCAACCTTTTAACTTAGGCAAATATGACCAAGAGTGTCAAGCCTTCAGGAGAATGCAGGCCAGAGCGATACCAGCAAGTTTTCCTAGTATAGCTATATTGTTTCCGGTGGGGTGGGGAAGGGCGAAAACTACAAACAATTATACTGGTATATCTGTGTCTACATGAGCACTTTTGCCAGTGTTAATTAAAAAAAAACCATGGGGGGGGGGGGGGGGAAGAGAGGAAGAGAATCACCCACTAACTGATATTGTTATACCATCAAAAGTTTAGTGCAGACCTAGGCATAAGATCAAAGAGAAAGGTGAGAAGTAATTTTAAATTCTTAAAAGGATTTCAGGTGGACCACTCAGATCTAGAAGCCTAGATGGTGGCCTGGTTACCTGGGTGGCCCAGATCACAGAACTACCACCTCTTCTTCAAGAGCAGGGAGCTAGGTGACCAGTACTAGAACAACTCGAGAGCTGGTGTACATACTGTTGTCAATCCTATGCCCACCACATACACATTACCCGCTTTACAGATAGCGCAGGTAGTTATCAGCATTCAAAGCAAATAAAAAGAGTTAGTGAACTAGTCATCTAAAACAGCTTGAAAACAAAACAAAAAACTGAATCCAACTACACTTCAGAATGTAGGGGGTTTTGAAAGTTTTAAAAGAACAAAAATTGGAGAAAGTGATGCTTACCAAGAAAACTGGGAAGTTTATTACAAAATTTAAAAAGTGGTGCACAAATTAACACTGATAAATTCCCGGGAAACTTTAAACAAAATAAAAATGGAAAGTAAAGGGTCCAACTCATGTTTTATTTCCTAAAACGGCTACATGTGCAAATGGAACAGAAGTGTTACAATATCCTGTAGGATGATGCAACATGCTCTCTCTCCTGTGTGTGTCTAGTCAATTCTGCTCAGCTGTCCTGTGGGAGGATATCATGATCTCTACTCCTCCCCACAAAGTTTGGGTGACCTGTGCCCTCATTGACACTAGAAAGGAACATTTCAGGAACTGCAGTTTGCACTTGGTTGGCTACAGTGCTCTGAGTGAGAAAGCCAAATCCCATGCCCCATCCACAAAGCATCTGGTTCTAAACACTACTAATATTTCATTTGAGACAGTAAAGAGAAATCCTTTAATTTAGATTTTTATGGAAAGTAAAAAATATGTTTCTCAAAGCTTCCCACAGCTAGCCCCCTATGGTGGGGGGCAGGGCACCCTGGGACTCCCCCCCCCTCAAACCTACTGTCCATTGTTTATCCTCAGTTCCCCCTGTTGGCAGCACATGAGGGAGCTCTCAGAGGCAACCTCTCACAGGCAGTGGGTCAGCTCCTCTTTTTCTCTTCCGCTTGCAAGGGAGGAGTATCTGCCTGGAAAGAGGACCAGTCTCTCAGACAGCCCCAGAATATTCAGTTCTAAGGGCTCAGTTTCCCAGAATCTATTGCCCCTTCAGAGGATTTACCTTCTACTTCTCTTCCTGGCATATATTTCCTCCATAGCAGTCAGAACAGCCTCAGGAACAGTACAGCTTGCAACTGTCTCCACCTCAGTTGGACTATCTCTGTTACTTGCAGCCTCTGGAGGGAGGAGCCTTCTTCCTGTGGTAAGTTCACTCTGTAAGCTCCTCCTCCTGAACAAGCCTTGCAGGTGCATCTCATTAGTGTGGAATAGGCCCAGAAGAGCTTATTAGCCTCCTCCACACCAGTCTGAGGGTGTCTCTCTTCCCACCCCTATTTACATAGGAAGTAAATGGGAATATATAGGGGAAAAATAAAATATTAGAACCATAGGCAAAATTCTCCTTTCAGAGCCACACAGTGGAAATTTTGGTTTTATTAGGTTCCTCCTAATATCAATGAGAATTCTATCCACGGGTGAAATAGACTATTGGAATCTAATTCCACTGTGCAGATATAAGGGGAGAATTTCCTCAGTGATCTTTTGATCACTTCATGCTATGAAACTTTCTGACGGACTTTCTGTTTAGATTATAGCAATATTCATTGCTCATCCACTTTGTATTACAAGATGTTTAAAGACAGATTTACAGAAGATGTCTGGATGTATAAATATTAGGCTGGGGAACAGGAAATCCTAAATTCTAACTCCCTGATTATTAGGAAAGTAGTTTTAATATACTTTAGATGTCTTTTGTCCCTGCTTTTATCCCCACCATGGACTAAAACTTAGTTCAGTTTTTTCAAACCTGGGTGCCTCAAATTAAACACCTAATTATGGATTTAACTTCAGGCACCCAAGTTTGAAAATGTTGGCTTTAATGTCTCTGCCTTAGATTCTCCATCTACAAAGTGAAGACAATAATACAGAAGTTGGTCCAATACAAGCAATTATCTCATCCACCTTGTCTCTGCCATAACACTGTTATTCTGAAAGGTGCTAATGGCTGCCACCAGGTGAGTCTTTACTTCAAAAACAATCACAGAACATCAATGGAAGTGCCAAACACTCTTCCTTACTCAATGGAATGAGCAACTAAACTCCTTTATATATTAGAAACAGCTACAAATAACATAGGGATTACCCAAGGTACATAACAGGTTAAAGCTAAATTATGCAGGCTGAGGGGTTTCCCTGATTGCAAACACAGGGTCTAGGATACTGGTTTTGCAGCCAGTTTGTGTTAGAGGCAAAAAATCTGGAGAAGAGTTGTGAATGTGACCCTGGGAAGAAGCAGAGAGACAGGGCTTCTTGAGCACAGAGCTTGCTGGAGTAACAGACTTGGGGATTTCTGAGCAAGGAAACTGTCTGCTGTTTGTGTCTACTGTGCTTAGAGAAACAGGACTGTGTACTTTTTTGATTAATAAACAAGATTACAATAAAGGAATACCTGATTCCTATTACCAACTTCTCCTAATGGAAACAACCCTGTGAGGCCCTGAATATTGACTGACCATTCAGGTCAAAGGGGCAACAATACTTACTTTCTGCACTGGGCCTCTGAGGTTTTATTAACTAATCTTTGAGAAAGACTACAGTATATAATTATGCTTTATTTATTTATTGTGGCACCCAGGGCACATTGTGGTAGGCACTACAGAAACATATAACTAAAAGATTGCCCATGTCCTGAAAAGCTTACAATTTAATATGGACCTATAAGGGCTAAATACATTAACTCCTCAATTAACGTTGTAGTTATGTTCCTGAAAAATGCGACTTTATGCGAAACGATGTTAAGCAAATCCAATTTCCCCATAAGAATTAATGTAAATGGGGAGATTAGGTTCCAGAGAAATTTTTTTCACCAGACAAAAGACATTATATACATATTCAGTATAAGTTTTAAACAATTTTAAACAAACAGTTTAATATTGTACACAGCAATGAATGATTGTGAAGCTTGGTTGAGGTGGTGGAGTAAGAGGGTGGAATATTTCCCATGGAATTCCTTGCTGCTAAATGATGAACTAGCACTCTGAGCCCTCAAGGGTTAATACGGTGCTGTTAATGTAGCCTCACACTCTACAAGGCAGCATGGACTGAGGCA
This sequence comes from Natator depressus, assembly GCF_965152275.1. Lineage (NCBI taxonomy): Eukaryota > Metazoa > Chordata > Testudines > Cheloniidae > Natator > Natator depressus. Next base: position 52,593,124 of record NC_134237.1, read on the forward strand.
GGAGGGAGGAAACACAATAGATGCAGGGCAGTAGCTGCAAACACTTTCCTGTAAAAACTGAACATGATGATGAGCCCACGCTATCCAACTGGAGCGCACCACTCCCTCCTCCTGACAGCACATGCATGGCTGCACAGTTGCTGACTTTCTAAAGTGCTGGGGGGTGCATGCATGAGTGTGAGAGAGAGATATGCATTGCCCCTTTAAGTACGCTGACGCCACTTCAAGTACATTGCCCTTTTAAGCACATCAGCGCATTCAGACAGGAGGCAACAACTTCCAGCAAGCCCCCTCTGTTCTGTCCCCAAGCCCCGTCCCCCTCCTCCACTTTGCAAGCAGCAAGCTCAGCAAGCAGGAAGCTCCTGGGAGCAGCTCCAAGGCAGAGGGCAGGGCAGAAGCAGCACGGCAGTGGTGGGAGGGACAGCTGAACTGCTGCTGGGTAGCTGCTGAGCCACATCTCTTACAGGAAATTTAGGGGAGCTGATGTGGGGGTGGGCTGCTGCCCCCCTGGTTCTAATCCCCACAAGGAAGGGCTGCTCTTCCAGAGAATCCTGCAAGCAGTAGACAAAGCAGGCAGCTGCCAAACAACGTTGTAAGGGAGCATTGTGCAACTTTAAACAAGCATGTTAGAATCATAGAATATCAGGGTTGGAAGGGACCTCAGGAGGTCATCTAGTCCAACCCCCTGCTCAAAGCAGGACCAATCCCCAACTAAATCATCCCAGCCAGGGCTTTCTCAAGCCTGACCTTTAAAACCTCAAAGGAAGGAGATTCCACCACCTCCCTAGGTAACGCATTCCAGTGCTTCACCACCCTCCTAGTGAAAAAGTTTTTCCTAATATCCAACCTAAACCTCCCCCACTGCAACTTGAGACCATTACTCCTTGTTCTGTCATCTCCTAACACTGAGAACAGTCTTGATCCATCCTCTTTGGAACCCCCTTTCAGGTAGTTGAAAGCAGCTATCAAATCCCCCCTCAGTCTTCTCTTCAGCAGACTAAACAATCCCAGTTCCCTCAGCCTCTCCTCATAAATCATGTGTTACAGTCCCCTAATAATTTTTGTTGCTCTCCGCTGGATGCTTTCCAATTTTTCCACATCCTTCTTGTAATGTGGGGCCCAAAACTGGACACAGTACTCCAGATGAGACCTCACCAATGTTGAATGGAGGGGAATGATCACGTCCCTCGATCTGCTGGCAATACCCCTACTTATACAGCCCAAAATGCCGTTCGCCTTCTTGGCAACAAGGGAACACTGTTGGCTCATGTCCAGCTTCTCGTCCACTGTAACCCCTAGGGTCCTTTTCTGCAGAACTGCTGCCTAGCCATTCGGTCCCTAGTCTGTAGCGGTCCATGGGATTCTTCAGTCCTAAGTGCAGGACTCTGCACTTGTCCTTGTTGAACCTCATCAGATTTCTTTTGGCCCAATCCTCTAATTTGTCTAGGGCCCTCTGTATCCTATCCCTACCCTGCAGCGTATCTACCACTCCTCCCAGTTTAGTGTCATTTACAAACTTGCTGAGGGTGCAGTCCACGCCATCCTCCAGATCATTAATGAAGATATTGAACAAATCCGGTCCCAGGACCGACCCTTGGGGCACTCCACTTGATACTGGGTGCCAACGAGACATGGAGCCATTGATCACTACCCGTTGAGCCCGACGATCTAGCCAGCTTTCTATCCACCTTATAATCCATTCATCCAGCCTACACTTCTTTAACTTGCTGGCAAGAATACTGTGGGAGACCGTATCAAAAGCTTTGCTAAAGTCAAGGAATAACACGTCCACTGCGTCAGTTATCTCATCATAGAAGGCAATTAGATTAGTCAGGCATGACTTGCCCTTCCATGCTGACTGTTCCTGATCACTTTCCTCTCCTCTAAGTGCTTCCGAATTGATTCCTTGAGGACCTGCTCCATGATTTTTCCAATGACTGAGGTGAGGCTGACTGGCCTGTAGTTCCCCAGATCCTCCTCCTTCCCTTTTTTAAAGATGGGCACTACATTAGCCTTTTTCCAGTTGACCGGGACTTCCCCCGATTGCCATGAGTTTTCAAAGATAATGGCCAATGGCTCTGCAATCACATCCACCAACTCCTTTAGCACTCTCGGATGCAGCGCATCCGGCCCCATGGACTTGTGCTCGTACAGCTTTTCTAAATAGTCCCGAACCACTTCTTTCTCCACAAAGGGCTGGTCACCTCCTCCCCATGTTGTGCTGCCCAGTGCAGCAGTCTGGGAGCTGACCTTGTTCGTGAAGACAGAGGCAAAAAATGCATTGAGTGCATTTGCTTTTTCTCTCTCACTAGGTTGCCTCCCTCATTCAGTAAGGGGCCCACACTTTCCTTGGCTTTCTTCTTGTTGCTAACACACCTGAAGAAACCCTTCTTGTTACTCTTAACATCTCTTGCTAGCTGCAACTCCAAGTGTGATTTGGCCTTCCTGATTTCACTCCTGCATGCCTGAGCAATATTTTTATACTCCTCCCTGGTCATTTGTCCAATCTTCCACTTCTTGTAATCTTCTTTTTTGTGTTTAAGATCAGCAAGGATTTCACTGTTAAGCCAAGCTGGTCGCCTGCCATATTTATTATTCTTTCTATACATCAGGATGGTTTGTTTCTGTAGTCTCAAGGATTCTTTAAAATACAGCCAGCTCTCCTGGACTCCTTTCCCTCTCATGTTGTTCTCCCAGGGGATCCTGCCCATCAGTTCCCTGAGGGAGTCAAAGTGTGCTTTTCTGAAGTCCAGGGTCTGTATTCTGCGGCTCTCCTTTCTTCCTTGTGTCAGGATCCTGAACTCGACCATGTCATGGTCACTGCCTCCCAGGTTCCCATCCACTTTTGCTTCCCCTACTAATTCTTCCCGGCTTGTGAGCAGCAGGTCAAGAAGAGCTCTGCCTCAGTTGGTTCCTCCAGCACTTGCACCAGGAAATTGTCCCCTACACTTTCCAAAAACTTCCTGGATTGTCTGTGCACCACTGTATTGCTCTCCCAGCAGATATCAGGGTGATTGAAGTCTCCCATGAGAATCAGGGCATGCGATCTAGTAACTTCCGTTAGTTTCCGGAAGAAAGCCTCGTCCACCTCATCCCCCTGGTCTGGTGGTCTATAGCACACTCCCACCATGACATCACCCTTGTTGCTCACACGTCTAAACTTAATCCAGAGACACTCAGGATTTTCTGCAGTTTCATACCAGAGGTCTGAGCAGTCATACTGCTCTCTTACATACAATGCAACTCCCCCACCTTTTCTGCTCCACCTGTCCTTCCTGAACAGTTTATATCCATTCATGACAGTACTCCAGTCATGTGAGTTATCCTACCAAGTCTCTGTTATTCCAATCACGTCATAATTCCTTGACTGTGCCAGGACTTCCAGTTCTCCCTGCTTGTTTCCCAGGCTTCTTCCATTTGTGTATAGGCACTTAAACACACTGATCATCCCGCTTTCTTAGTATGAGGCAGGAGCCCTCCCCTCTTGTGCTCTCCTGCTCGTGCTTCCTCCTGGTATCCCACGTCCCCACTTACCTCCGGGCTTTGGTCTCCCTCCCACAGTGAACCTAGTTTAAAGCCCTCCTCACTAGGTTAGCCAGCCTGCTTGCAAAGATGCTCTTCCCTCTCTTTGTTAGGTGGAGCCCGTCTCTGCCTAGCACTCTTCCTTCTTGGAACACCATCCCATGGTCAAAGAATCCAAAGCCTTCTCTCAGACACCACCTGTGTAGCCATTCATTGACTTCCACGATTCGACCCTCTCTACCCCGGCCTTTTCCTTCCACAGAGAGGATGGACGAGAACACCACTTGCGCCTCAAACTCCTTTATCCTTCTTCCCAGAGCCACATAGTCTGCAGTGATCCTTTCAAGGTCCTTCTTGGCAGTATCATTGGGGCCCACGTGGAGAAGCAGGAACGGATAGTGATCCGAGGGCTTGATGAGTCTCAGCAGTCTCTCCATCGCATCATGAATCCTAGCTCCTGGCAAGCAGCAGACTTCTCTGTTTTCCCGGTCGGGGGGGCAGATAGATGACTCAGTCCCCCTGAGGAGGGAGTCCCTGACCACCACCACCCGCCTCCTTCTGTTGGGAGCGGTTGTCGTGGAACCCCCATCCATAGGACAGTGCATCTCATGCCTTCCAATCGGCGGAGTCTCCTTCTGCTCCCTTCCCTCAGATGTATCATCTAGTCCACTCTCCGCATTAGTACCTGTGGAGAGAACATGAAAACGATTGCTTACTTGTATCTGCATTCCTGGTACATGGACGCACCCCTTTCTTCTTCTGGAGGTCACATGCTGCCGAATTTCTTCACCACCCTTCTGTCCCCACTGCGCAGCCTGCTCTGAATCTTCAGAATGTTGTGTCCGTAGAAGCATATCCTGACGTCTGTCCAGGAAATCTTCAGTTTCTCTTATGCAATGCAGGGTCGATACTTGTTTCTCCAGACCTTGAACCTTCTCTTCCAATATGGAGACCAGCTTGCACTTTGTACAGACAAAGTCGCTTCTGTCCTGTGGAAGAAAGACAAACATGGCACATCCTGTGCAGGTAACAACAGCTGAACGCTTACCATCCATATTACCTTCCTTCTAGGAGCTTCCTCAGGTGCTGTAGTAACTACTCAGAGAAGCCTGCAAGATGAAAGCCTCAGTGGGCTCTCCCCAGGTGAACTTCCCTAATTGATCAGTGATGTAACAACAAAACAGTGTTAACCGGGACGACTTTAAGTGAGGAGTTACTGTACTTAGTATTCCAATACTCTGTTTCTCCCCCTCTCTGTGTTACCTTTGGGAATGAGGAAGCGGAGGTGGAGATAACTTAGGACCTGATTAGATCTGATTGCTCGGTGGAAGCTGAAACAGGGAGATAGAAGAGCACAAAGAGTTTTCTCTCGACACTTCTCCTTGTGCCCCTGCACAGTAGCTGGGACATATTGCAGTCTTTATGCTCCTTGGGAAGTCCTGCCCCCAGCACACACACTGGCAAGCAAAGCTGGCCAGGTTCACAGAGTGAAACTATACTAAACCCATTTAAGGGGTGTAGAACCAGGCATGCTCCCCTTGTATGCTGGGAGTGCCTAAAACAAAAACCATCTCAGAGATCCAGAGTCAAATTAAGACAATCCAGGGCCTAAACACAACCCATAAAATCCCCATCGAACACATCCCCAGGCCACCCCTCTTTGCCATGGCAATGGGTCTCAATTAAGATGAATGGGGCAATATATATTGTGACGCTGGCAGACCAGGTACCAGCTCATGCCAAGGCCACTGGGCCTCATTGAACAATGCATAGCTGGAAACCAGTCTGGCTTGCCTGAGTGCTGGTATTGTTAAAATAGGTATATTAGAGTTATAAGGATGTGTTTAATGTTTAGATTTTATGAAGTGCTTGTAGGATGCTGCATATGTTAATCTTACTTATAATGTCTGTATCCCATGTTATAAGGCAATATTTAAGTGTTTGACCGTAACTATAAACATGCTAAGACTGTAAAGCCCCCCAGTCAGGGGAGAAGCATGACCAGGTGTGAAATACTAGTTTACCACAAGATGTGTTATGTCCTCCCCAACAAAAAAAGGCCTACAGACACCAGACAGGCTACTGTGGAACATCAGTGGACAAAAGACTTAGTTGATTGCTTCCCCTAACACCCCCAAAGAGGGTACCTGCAAAAGCCCTTGTCCCATCACAGCTTGAACACTGGGGGGAAAGGAATAATAATCCCTGGTAAGGAGAAATTGTTATCCCTATGCTGCTTGAACTTGGAGCGGTGAAGATTTCTAAGCTTAAGCAAGGGATCCCCAGCTGTTTAGCTCAGCTTAGCCTTAAAGGACATATAAAGCTTGCATATTGTAGCAGCTACTATCATCTCTTGAAACCTCATTTGTGTGTGTATGTTTACCTGCTTTAACCTCAGAAATAACTCTTATTTATTTTTCTTAGTTAATACACCTTTCGTTAGCATTATAGGATTGGCTACAAGGTTTGTCCTTGGTGAGAGATCTACGGTGTACTTGACCTGGGATGAGTGATTGGTCCTTTGGGACTAGGAGTAACCTGAGTACTGACGTGATTTTTGGTGTAACTGACCATCTATCACACAGGCAAGCTTGCTTGCAGAGTGCCCGATCTTTGACTCCATGTCAAGTCTGTTATAACACTTGTTACTTGATTGGTGAATGTTGGGATGGTGCCAAATTGGTGTGGCCATACTGAATGGTGTGAGCATAAATTGACATCACTTAAACATGGCTGAATGGCTGTAGAGGATTCTGGGAGCAGGTTCCCTTTAAGCAGAAGCAAATTTGATAAAAGTCTGGCAAAGTCTGCATGTACGATCAATATTGAACTTATTGGTCGGCAAATATGGGCCCATGCAAAAGTAAATACCACAGCTATAATATTCCAGCATGGAGCACAGGTCAACCTTGTTGTAGTACCTTACAGCAAGGATGCCATGCAGAGAGCCAGAGTGAATGATTGATGAGTGAGTAAACGTGGGGTGATCTTAGTTAGGTATCACCACCCCCAGTCCCTTCTAAAACACTAATTAGGTAAAAATTAGTAACCACATGCCTACTGGGCATGCTTTTAAGACATGTGACTCCTTTATTATGCTTGAAGAAGCAATGCTGCTCGACAGAGTAGCCAAAACTCTGCTCGGTTGCCTTGAGACCTTCTCGAGCCCACAAAGGTCTTGCCTCGAGGGAATCCGAGACAGACCAGAGGGCTGAGAAGAACAGAGCAGGAGGAAAGAAGCCGTCTATAAAATTGGTAACCATCTTCTCTGTTTGCCAAGCAGGAACTGCGTGAGGCTAGCGCAGGGTCTGTTTGTGTATGTTTGTGAAAGAAAGACTTGTTAAGAGGAATGTATAGGTCTTAATGTCTAACATAGGAGTTATGTGCTTAATATAACCTTTTACTGCTTGTGTAATTCCTTCTCAATAAACTGCTGTGTATTGCAGATAATTACTGTGGACCAGTGGTGGACAACGTGCGGCCCGTCAAGGCAAGCAGCTGGCAGGCCACCAGACCGTTTGTTTACATTTGCACGGCAGCCCGCAGCTCCCAGTGGCTGCGGTTCACTAAGTAATTTTCGTAAATTAGTTTTCCCTCCGTTGATACACCTTCTTGTCAACTGTTGGGAATGGGCCACATCCACCCTGACTGAATTGGCCTCGTTAGCACTGACCCCTCCACTTGGTTAGGCAACTCCCATCTTTTCAAGTGCTGTACATTTATACCAGCCTACTGTATTTTTCACGCCATGAATCTGATGAAGTGGGTTATAGCCCACGAAAGCTAATGCCAAAATAAATGTGTTAGTCTCTAAGGTGCCACAAGGACTCCTCGTTGTTTCAACTAGTTTGGGGTTTGTGCCCTGCTTCTTGACAGTCTGCCCTGAGGTTGGCACCCACGTTCATGAGCCACTCTAGACAACCTGACACATATCTCTTGGAGTTATTGTTTCAAGTTGTTTACAGAGTCAGACAGCATCTGTTACACTCAGGTCCAAGCTTTTCTTTGCATCCTTGAGGGCTAAAAAGTAAATTTTTTAACGAGAGCTGACATTTTAGTCTCATTAGGTGACGTAAGGAGCAAGGGCCCTAAACATAGGCACTATATGCTCAGATTTATAAAGGCATTTAAGCATTGCTCTGCTCGGTGTTGCAAGGCCGAAGTGACTTTGCTGTCTAATTCTCATTTTCAGAAGTGACATTTGCACTTTGGCCCAGATCCTCACAAATATTTAGGCATCTAACTCATCCTGATTTCAAACACTGAAACACTCAGTGGAGCAGTGCCTAAATACACTGTCGTTCCTATGTATTATTCAAGCCTCCTGATACTCTCTCAGGCAAGAAAGTTCCAAACGGCCCCATACCAGAGGCTCTGCCTAACGGTATGGTTGAGCCCTTAATGACACTAACTAATTTTCTTTCTTTCTCTCTGATCACCTGATATTTAATAAAAGAATGACGGATTCTTTATTTTCCATATTGCTGATTTTTTCCCATCTCTGCAGCATGTTTAGAAAACTTACATTTCTACATACTTGCCCAGATAATATAGTTTGACCTTTCACAGGGGTTTTGCCTTTGTTAAAATCATGTGAATTAAATGAAATCTGCTACCTTTCAAGATAATTGGATTAATTTGAACATTTTCAGTGCCTGCTTCAAGCGGGTATAAATGGTATGCCATCAAATGGGGTTAAAAAGTCCCCTATAAACCACCACTGCTGTTATTAAATTTAATTAAGATAGAACAGCAGGCAATTTAAATAGGAAAGTGTTGTGTAAAAATGGCAGCACAGACAAATGACTCTGATGTTGTCATTAGAGCTAATTGGAAGCAGGGGTTTCTAAAGGAAGATATAATTAACAGGCTAATGAATACCATATTAGGGTTGTTATTAACAATGAAATTTGCAAACATACATGAAAAACCAGTTGCGGATATAATATTATTAGAGCTATTACAAAGTAAATCTCTTCAAACAAATTATATAGCAGTTTATCAGTTAATATAGTGCCCTAACAGAACAGCAGTAATAAAGCCTTCTTCCCTTTCACCTTCCACTTCCACAAATTAAGTACTAATTACCACATAGTAGCTGTAATGTATATGTTTTCAGTAAATTGGCCATTCTAATGCTTCTATACAAGTTTAACCAAAGAAATATTTTTGAAAGGTAACTGTCAGCATTTAAAGGAAATCACATAAATGCTCCATCATGTTACTATGATGCATGGAACACATGTAGCTAAGTTAATCATTCTGTAGAAAGTAGCCCTGACTGGCATTCATCACTAAAAATATGTTCCATATAGTTGAACAAAAAGCGTCTGCAAAATTAAACTGAGCTAATTTATGCATACAAGAAATTTTTTTTATCTGAAAAGGATGACATGCTCAGCCTGTAGTAGGAGGTATTGGACAGGCTACTTTTCTAAAAACCCCTGCTAGGTGACAGAGAGCAGAGCTAATTCAGATCTTAAAGGAGATTAACCTCTGCATGGCAATCTGTATAGTTTTAGTGCCTGAAAAGGAGAAATGGAGCTTTTAAGGGTGGGAAAAGCAGGCTAAGAGTTCTGAGAAGGAGGGAAACAAGTGAAACAAGCTACACACAAGTAAAAAAGAAATCGATGTAACTATTAGTTTAAAATTAGGTACTTTTGAGCACAGCTCCGGTTTGGTGGTTCAGACCATTTGGTCTGAAAATCAGGCAGGATACCTAGTAAGACTGAATGCAGCTGATGAAGTGAGCTGTAGCTCACGAAAGCTTATGCTCAAATAAATCTGTGAGTCTCTAAGGTGCCACAAGTCCTCCTTTTCTTTTTTGCGGATAGAGACTAACACGGCTGCTACTCTGAAACTTGTTAGTAAGACTAGTGTTATGTATGAGCTTTCCAATATTTCCAATATTTCCTATTTTAGGTGAGTTGGAAATAGCACAAGAATATAGTCTGAGGATAAAAATTTCAAAAGTACATAGGGTGACCAGATAGCAAATGTGAAAAATTGGGACAGATGGGGCTAGCATATCCAGCTCATGTAATATCTTCCTCCTGCAGACTGGAAATTGCAAAATTTGTTATTCCAAAAAGGACTACAAAGTACTCCATGCAACCATAGACAAGTTAGGGGCAAAATATTTTAAAATTACAGGATTTAATGAGAGACGGTCTAGAAAAATGTAACTTGATTGAAGGCACAGAGGCTGGAATTTAGGAGAAATTTTACTGAACTAACAGCTGGGAGCAAAGAGAGATGACAAAACATTATGCAAAGATTGGGAGAGACTGTAGGGAGGAAAGAAGGAAAAATTCACATTTTTCCGTAGTTGTACTGGATGGATAGCAGTATCTTGCTCTAGGGAGCATACAAGTATTGAATGCCCCAGGAGAATACCAGACTTTAACAATATTTGTTGTTATGAAGAAAGGTTAATAAGATTAAACTTATTCTTACTAGGGGGAAAAAAAGAGTTCAGTGGCCACTGACTGAAATCCTTTAACAAGAAAAAAAAATACATTGTGGTTGAAACCTGGACTCTCTGAGTTTGATGGGAGTTTTGCCATTGACTTCAACAGGACCAGGATTTCACCCAATATATTTCTTTCTTATGGACATGATGGAATTAGGAAAATATCCATGAAAACGGATCAATCTTAATTCCTACACATGAGGTTGCTAATTATTACTTTTTATAATGAGAGACAAGGTGCGTGAGGTAATATCTTTTATTGGACCAACGTCTGTTGGTGCGAGAGACAAGCTTTCAAGCTACACGGAGCTCTTCCTTAGGTCTGGGAAAGGTACTCAGAGTGTCACGGCTAAACACAAGGTCGAATAGATAGTTTAGCATAAGTTGGTAGCACATATTCCAAGGGACCATTCAAGGTGAAGTGGTTTATTAACACCTTTGTGGTCAAAGGACAAAAAGTGGGGTTAATAGGTTACAAATTGCTGTAATAAGCCATAAATCCAATGTGTTTATTAAGACCATGATTTTTAGTGTCTAGCAAAGTTATGAATTTAAGCTCCAATAATCATCTTTTGAAAGTGTTGTGCAGGTTTCCTTTGAGGATGAGGACGGATAGTGCAGATATAGAGTGATTGCTTTGGGAAAAGTGTTCACCCAAAGGTGATAGGGTGTTTTTGTCTTTTATAATTTTCTTGTGCGAGTTCATTCGGGAGCATAATGATTGTCTGGTTTCACCCACAGAGTTGTTATTGAGGCATTTAACGCAGTGGATGAGGTACACCACATGTTGAGACAGGCCTATGCAGCACCCATGGATCCTGAAAGGGGGGTGTTGATCATTGTACCAGTGGAAATGTGTCTGCAGATTTTGCATCTCTTGTTCTGGCAGGGTCTGATTCATTCCCAGAGCACAGTCCATCCTGTGCACTGAGCCTGTGCGAACTGAGATTTTTCAAAGGCTTATAACACGACGCTATTTTGATAGTTTTTAAACAGGAACAGCAAAAGGCGCACCCCAACATGAAAGCAGCCCCCTGCCACATTTCGGGCACTTGCTCCAAAATGCTCAGGCACTAGCACTTCTCAGCAAAACCTGAGATTTACTGTTATAAAAGCAGAACAACATATTTCCACTGATCTCGTTGTTGGAAATAGCTGAACCAAGTTTGCTGGAACTTTCCAAAATTATCTAGCCTGAGGAAGATGATGCCCAGCATGAAAAATTTCAGCCCAAACTGTTGAGGTCTGACTAAGTTATAAGTAGGTTTGTAAGTTTGTCATGATGCAGAAAAAGTCACGGACACCGTGATTTCTCAGTTTGTATGTGACTTCTCTGTCTGTCTGTGACTGCCTGCAGGAAGGCTCTAGGTGAGTAGGTCACTGGGCAGGTGTGGAGGGGAGGCCCTGGGATTGGGGTCAAAATACTGCTCAAGTGTGGCCTGACTGCCCCTCTCTTGGTTCTGAAACCCCATGTGCAAGGTCATAATGCTTGGAGGGGGGAGCTGGGCCCAGCCCTGGGGACACAGGAGCTGCCACTTCTGGGTGAGCGTGGGATGGGCTCCCTCGCCATTCCCAGGCCCAGCAGTTTTGGCTCCCAAACTCCCCTGCCTTGCCCCTGCACCCTCCATGCTGACCTGCTGCCATGCATCCCTGCCCCCCACCACATGAGCCTGGCACCAGGGAGAGAGATCATGGCCAGTTCTGGTCTCTCTGGTGGAAAGGGAGGGGGGAGAGGTCTCAGCCAAGGAAGGAAATACTGGGACGTGCCAAGCCCAGGCCCCTGATGCCAGGGCGGGGCACAGTCCAGAAAGCACAAGGGAGATACTGTACAGCCCTATGGGCCCCTAACATCCCTACTCCTCATGGAAAGCCATGGCCTCTGGGCTGTAGCCCCCTTTCCCACTCCTTTCCTGCCTGGGCAGGAGGCTCGGGGAAGTGCTGGAGCCTCTCCTCCAAGCCTGCAGCACTGGGACTCACACAGGGGCTCCACTGTTGTGTGGGAATGTGGGCACCCCATCCCATTACCTCCTGTGCAGGTGGCAGGTCCCTATCCACAGGGCCACCGACACTTCTGTCTTTGGCCTGGCCATGAAGAAAGGAGTGGCAGCTGCTGGGTCTCTGCTCAGAGCTGGCCAAGGTGGGGCAGTCCTGGGATTCTTGGCTCTCTCCCCTTTGTTGCACCCCTAGAGACAAGGAGGAGGAGGAGTCAGAGAAGAAGGGTGCTGGCCTTTGAGATGTGGTTGAATTTCATTTATCATGGCATTTTTTATAAAAAATTAGGGAGCAGTCATGGAAAATTTAGTAACCCGTGACTTTTACTAAATTTACCATGATTCTCCCATGATTTTTTATACAAAATACTGTGACAAACCTGCAGCCCTAGTTATAAGAAACTAAAAATATGGTTTCAGAGTAGCAGCCGTGTTAGTCTGTATTCGCAAAAAGAAAAGGAGTACTAGTGGCACCTTAGAGACTAACCAATTTATTTGAGCACAAGCTTTCGTGAGCTACAGCTCGCTTCATCGGATGCAAATAATAATAAATAAATGCTCAAATAAATTGGTTAGTCTCTAAGGTGCCACTAGTACTCCTTTTCTTTTTAAAAATATGGTCTTATAAGAGCAAGAGTTACCCAACCTTAACTGGTTTCAGAGTAACAGCCGTGTTAGTCTGTATTCGTAAAAAGAGAAAAGGAGTACTTGTGGCACCTTAGAGACTAACCAGTTTATTTGAGCATGAGCTTTCGTGAGCTACAGCTCACTTCATCGGATGCGATGAAGTGAGCTGTAGCTCACGAAAGCTCATGCTCAAATAAACTGGTTAGTCTCTAAGGTGCCACAAGTACTCCTTTTCTTTTTTCTTTTTACCAACCTTAACTATAGCCAGTGTTATCCGCTTTGCCTATAATATTTGTGACACATGGCCAGAACGGGTTAAACATCCTGCAAAATAAATGACTCAAATTCAACCCTTAAAGACATGTGGGAAGATAATGTTTGTGTTTTTGTGTATTTACACATGTATGGGTAGTGGTCAACAATGTAATCAACAATGCTGTATTCTGATAATTCATTAATTTGAGCGTAAGCTTACGTGAGCTACAGCTCACTCCATCAGATACATTCAGTGAAAATTTGTTAGTCTCTAAATAAATTTAAATAAATCTAAATAAATAAATTTGTTAGTCTCTAAGGTGCCACAAATACTCCTTTTCTTTTTGCGGATACAGACTAACACGGCTGCTACTCTGAAATCTGATAATTCAAAGATCAAAAAAAATCCCTAGTATTTAAATGAAGTGTAAGCATGGCATATCTCTGTAGTCATCTCTCTCTGAAATGTATAGCAAATTGTCGGTGAATGGTGGAGGAACAGGTGATTGTCTTATGTTAAATACCAGTGATAAACTTCCTTATGTTAATCTGTGTGAATAATTAACTATGCTGCTTAGGAAATAAGGGTCTGTTGTTCCCTGAGGGACTCCAACTTGTCAAAGACTAACTGTAATTTATATAAAATATCCTTGGGTCCTGACCCTTTTTATCTCAGATTAGTTTAAGCTTCATCCGGGAATACAGTATTATAGTACTTACTGTATTTCACAAACTTAAAAACATTCCTATTTTCTTGTGTATATTGCTATTTACCTTAGAAATGATCCAGTAATCTCCCTCCACATTACCATGACTTTACCAATTTAGCAATTGTATGTCTTCAGCCTGTGACAATGGATGACTTTCATTTGTTAAAACAATCTAGCTCAAGTAAAGCTTGCTCATGTTTAATGGTAATGTTAGATAAATTGCAATATGCCAGGACTACCATGCATACTTCAGAAAGGCAGAATATTAATGTCCTACCAGATGTGTCTAGATAATTAAATAGCATTTTTAAGATGCCAAAAGTTTTTAATAACCAATCTGAAGAGTCTGTAATGTAAGATTCATTATAGTTTAATTCTGAGAGGCGATGAGTCTATGAAATGCTATATAGATCATAAAGTGGGAGTTAGCCAGTTTTCTCATAGGGCAAACATTCACATCTAAAAATATATTTGCAATAAATGTAAATCCATACATTTAAATGTATTGCAAGTTATAATATAAATCCAGATCTGCCCTACAGTCTTTCAATGTTTACAGATTGTTTTTTGTACTATAACTGACCCTGGGCAATTACCAAATGCCATTGTTTATATGATATTTTGAATACTATAACTTGCACAGCAAGTCAGGTAAAGGCTAGACTTAGTTTACTGTCAGCCCATAGTAAGGGATACTGCATCTGCACTATCCAAGAGCAGATGAGTGAAGGAACTGTGACTTAATAACAATTTCCTCCTTGACTCCCCCTTATTTCTGGGGGAAAGCAATCTGCTACTGACTGTAGTGAGTACCACCAAGGTTCTCAACTGTTTACACACTAGTATTCCCTTCCTACTTTGCCAAAATACATCTTCCTCCCTCTCCATTTAAGATGGGAAAGGCTCAGCTCCACTGACTGCTGCATTGGGGAGAAGCCAAAAATTACAACCATTCGTCATTTCTGTCTAGGCACTCCCATCCCCGAGCTATTAGGGAAGGAGAACAGCCAGTTCTTCAGAGTCCACTCTTTTCTCCACATTCCTAGAGTCTAGCTCACCATATCATCAGACAAGTAGTTCACTCCTGCAGAAATATTTTGGGATGCAGGGGTAGGGCTTTGGTTAAAAATTCTCAGGAAGCAATTCCCTCCCAAACTTCTACATGTTTTCTTGTGCCATTGGCACTCAGATGACTTCTACATCCCTACCCTTCCACAAATCATGATGAAACTGGAATTTCACTCAAAAAATGTCATAATCAGCAACACTCTACTTTTTGGAGAGGCTAGCTGCTTGAGGGTGTGTAAGGAGGGAAGGCCTCAGTTTCGGTCTGGCTGAAAAAGAACTAATTGAGCAAATGAGGGACCATGTTCATCTTTAATCATGTAGGAGCTTATAGAAGCAGCACGGGCCTATGCAGAATTGGTTGGGGACATACCTGAGGTGAAATCTTCCCTTTCAAGCGCATGGACTCTTGCTTTTATGCAAGGGTGGAATGTTCAACATCAGCTGACTTTCTTTTATGTTCATGTGTGACCCTAAGAACACCTTAATGCCAACTGGCAAGGGGTATACAAGAATATCATACCAGAATCAGAACATGGAGGAAAGAGTGGACTCTGAAGAACTGGCTGTTCTCCTTCCCTAATAGGTAGGGGATGGGAGTTCACCGAAGAATGTCATGTCATGGTTTACCAATGAATGTCATGTCAGGTATCAAAGAAAAGCCGGTGTCACACTGGTTATGACTATCATCATAAAATTTATGTGCTGCCATTATCTCAGGTGTTACCTTATAGTTTGTATCAAGGTGTTAATCCCCAGAAAAGGTGAAACACTGATTTTCTGCCAGACCAGAGATGTTTATCCATCTACCTATTGAAATATAAACTCAGTATTGTCTCATTTGCAATCAGCAGTCTGAGTTAAGTGTGTGTGAATGCTTGTGAAATTTTACAGGAAGAGAAGAACAGCAATGGGAAAAGAGCCTTATCGGGGGGCGCACTTCAAAGGTTTACTGGACTATAACTGGATGACAAGGAAAGCACCATGTTATCCTGCACCTAAGAAGTAAACAAACAGTATGTTTACATTTATGAAAATGGGATCACAACCAGCCTTGGTTGGAAATGCTGCAGAAGGCTTTTGGTGGAATAAGGCTGTTCAAGACAGGTAATTCACCTATTAAGTTTAGTCTGTAGAAAGTGTGCATTGATTTTGTTTTATATGTAACCCTTCTGTTTCCTTTATCCTTACTCACTAGCTCTTAAATCTTGATCTATGATAAGAAATGTGTGATAGTTTTCACTATAAATATATCTGCATGCTTTGGTATTACATAAGGAGCTGATCATAAGTTGAATCAAGTGTGTGTAGTGTTCCCTTGGGGACAGCAAACCAGGTATTACTGTGAGTTTTCAGTGGATAAGGGCCTGGACTCTACAGGGCAAATGCTTCAAAGGAGCTTGGGGACTGGGGTGCACCTATTGTTAACCTGCAAGGCAACATAAGGGCTGGCGTAGACCAGACTGGGTGAATGTCTGGGTGATTAACAGGCTGGTGGTGTTGGGGAGCTGACATCCATTTAAGCATATGCAAGTCTCTTTCTCACTGGAGGTGGGATAGGGGGGAAAAGTGTGACTCCCAACCCTGAGCACGGTCATATCTTGTTGGTTATTTATTATTTGTATTGTATAGGAACCCCAGTCATGCACCATTGTATTAAGTGTTGTATATGGAGCCTTGTAAACACCGCACAGTATTCCTATTCTCCCTGATGTCCCACATGAGTTTATGGTTCTTACATACAACACATTTCTATTATAGATGCTGATAGTACTCTTTTTTTTCTCTCTATAAGCAATGTTTTAGGGCCAAATCCTGCACCCATTGTTCCGTGACAAAACTGATCTTGACTTCCTTGGAACTGAAGTGCAAATAAAAACTGATTTCTTCTTGTGGAGCCACAATTGCAGGGAAGGTGATGTTTTTTAAATTGGGGTGCTCAATATTATTATATGTCAGTAATCACATTTTTATTTTAAAATTACATTCATACTTATACTTTCAGTTTAATATACACACATTCTAAATTATTCACTTTCTTTGTCACTGCACTTAAATTACTAAATTGTCATTTAGTTGCTCATTAGTGAGAGTAATTGTCAATATCTTGCCAAATAGCCTGTGTCCACTAGAAATAAGACTTGCATAAATTAAAAAGGGATATTTTGCCACAATAATTTATGCTATAAATAAGCACCATGCTATGGCTAGTAGTGTTTAGGCAGCTGTAAAATGCCTTTTGTGTAACTAGAAAGCACATTTTTATATAATTAAGAAAATTGATGAGAGTTAAATGTTGAGGGAATGCAGGTGGTATATTGTCTGAAACCTGCATAATTTTTATATGCTACTAATGTATTTTTAACTTTAGGTACGGTTTTATAATGAAACTGGTGACTATATTTTTAACCTGTTAAATGCTAGAGAAATACACTTCTCAAAAGCAACCAGAGGAAGCTTATTAGAGCTGATCAAAAAATGGGAGGAAAAAAAAAATCTCACACACACACAAATCAAAATTTTAAAGTGTTTCCATTTTGCAGGGTTTGAAATGGATTTTTCTTCACTTTTTTTTGGAAAAACAAACAAATGTTTGTGTATGCCTCCTTCCTTCCCCCTCTTTGCCACTGAGTGCAATAAAATTCATGATGCCCAATATTGGCTTTTTAAAATCTGTAGGTTTTCCATAGTTGAGGAAGTTTTGAAAAGTTACAGTCTACAGAGTTCAGAGTAACAGCCGTGTTAGTCTGTATTCGCAAAAAGAAAAGGAGTACTTGTGGCACCTTAGAGACTAACCAATTTATTTGAGCATAAGCTTTTGTGAGCTACAGCTCACTTCATTGGATGGCAAAAGGGAAAATGGGAAATAAAGAAAAATGAAAAAGTGAAAAACCTCTCTCTCTAAATAGCATTCACTCTACTGCCTTCAGTGACAAAAAGGAAAAAAAGGAAGGCATCTATATTTCAAATATCAAAATATTCAGGCTTGGGAAAAAAAAAACCCAAAGAATATACTGAAACCCAAAAAGCTTCCTATGAAACCTGTTGATTTAGGGGGAAAAGCCATTTCTTTGATCAGAAGAAGGTTTTTGAATTTTTTTTTTTATCAGCTCAGACTTGTGCTTAGGCAGGTGTTTGTTTCACACACACAGGAAAAAAAATAAATAGAGGAAATATTGCTGGTGACTCCTGCCTGGGGAGTCTCCTTTTCACTTGTACTTTCACACCAGCAGCTGGAATTCCTGCAGCAGTCACCTACCCTAGAGTTCCTGCTCTCAGCTTTTCTTTGCTCACTGCTTTCCAGTGAGAGGGGGCAGTAGGTCCCAGGTCTACACTGATTTTGTGGCGGAAAGACTGGTGCTTAACACCAAGCAGTTCCTCGTCACAGATCCTACTGCTTGTCCACCTGGCTTCAATCTGCCACATTGTCAGTGGGCCCTTCTTAACTGACTCCGGACTGTGCAGCCAATCAGCACTGTCGAGGTCTTCAAGACCATCCAAGCTGCAGTGCAGATCAAGCAATGATACACACTGTTGAGGAGTGCCCACTAACCAAATTCAGCGGTGGGCTTCGAGAGCTCCATTTGGCCACTAAGAACACCATTATTTGGCGAGTACGCAAACGCTAAATAAATACTGCTCTTTACAAAGTGACGTTTGAGCCTTTTAACTGAAAGAGACCCGAGCAGGAACCCATACAGATTTCCTTCTGGAGAAACCAAGATCCAGCTTATACAGTCTGCACAGCCGGGCATGAGTTTCCAGGGTATGATAAGATTTGAGTTCTGATCTTAGGTTTTTCTACTAACTGGTAATAATATTTTTGTGTAGTTCAGAACCATTATTAATGACCACGATCTTATATCGGTGTGCTAGGAAACAGAAAACTATCATTTCCTAAATTTTATAAATGGAGTACCTGAGAGAATGCCCAAGGTCATTCCACGCAGAGGTAGGAGAAGAAACTAGGTCGCTAATGTGACAGAGCCACATCTGCTGTATCACACTGCCTTTTAAAATGAATGTGCCAAATCTATAAGCTGAAACCCACTGCTGTCACCACTAGACACCACTCTGCTGCTCCCTGAGCCAAGAAGAACAACCCAGGTGTCCAGATAGTGAACATCCCATAACTGCCAAAGTTTGTGTCCCATTCTAATGATTCTTCCTCCACACAGAGGACCACTGCCTACTTCTACTATCTACTAGTTACTCCTTGAGCTTAAGTGAAAGAGGTGAAGCTGAAGGTTCTTGGTACAAACCCATGCAGGGAAAATGGTAACAACGACAGTCCTAGTGCATATACACAAATTGGCAGAATTAAGATTCTACAGACAGGACACACCATAATTATATTTAACTTCCCAGTGTTTGACTTTGCAATGTTTTTAGTGTAGATTTAGTAAATAAATAAAGCAAGCCAGCCTCCTTCCCCGCCCTTAAAATTGCACATATTGCGTGATACCTGCAAGACTCAGAGCAGCTAACGAATTACAAAGCCTTTCCTCTAGAGGTCTCCAGTTGAAAGCTCAGTAGGGATTAACTGCTACCCTGGAGATAAACAGAGGACTTCCCGCACTGGAGCTGTGAAGGCTCGTGCCCTTTCACTAGCACCAGCTTCACACTCCTTTTAAAGCTGAAATGCATGGTTACACCCCCATTGTTTGCAAATGAGTTTATTAAATGTGCATAGGTCAAATAGCTGCACAAAACTCGCCACCTGTGCCCTGTCTGCCCTGGCACCGCCTTAGTGGGGAGGGCAGCAGGGGGCACCGCCTCTCTGCCCCCCTCTGACTTCTCAAGGGGTTGTTCCCTCTTTGCTCCGCCACCCCTTTTTTCCTAAGGGCCAACTCTTGCCTCAACTGCGGGCTGCTTTGCCGGAAAGCCGCCTGTTTGGGGCGCAGGGCCGGGGAAGAGGCCGAAGCAGCCCGTTCACGCCCGGGAGCCCCGTCTGCAGCGCTCCAACCGGGAAGGGACACCATTGGGCTGTGCAGGGGGGAGGGGACTCTGTATAGACGGGTTGCACCTTTTCCTTCCCCTTTAGGGACTGATAAACAGCTGGCTGTACAGCAGTGACAGCCCAGGACGCCGAAGGGCTTGTTAACCTCCCAGCCTTCAGGTCCCTGGCTCCCCCCGCCGCCGCCGTAGTTTTCTTTTCTTTGCAAACCTAAGAGCCTGACAGGGCGCAGAAGGACGAATTCCCTGCTGTCGTTCCGGGATTAGCCCCGGTCTCCGTCAGTCACAGCTCGAGCGGCTGAGTCCCGCTGAGGCGCCACTAGCCTCCCTCCGTTTCGTAACAACCGAAAGTAAAAGAGGCCGGGGCGGGCTGCGGGGGGAACGTGATTTGCTGTCATTGGTCGCAGCTCTCTCCACCGGTGCTGTCTCTGCGGCCACGTTCCCAGGCTTGTGAGTACTTTACAAACGTCAGCAACATTGTGTTTCTTTGCTTTCAGATGATTATATCTTTGTTATTGAAAGAAGGACTGTTGTCTGCTTCACTTTTCGGGGTAATCTAATCAGTAGTTTCCAGTCCTGCATTTGCCTCTGATTGCCCCACCGGTTCTTTATAATTTTGCAGTCACCTTGCTGCTGTGGGAAAGACTTACGCAAACAAGAAAAATCAACTATAGTCAGTGAATGTAACTATACAGAAAATAGTGCAAAATACACAGTGTAAACGTTGTGAGCGGACGATAAGGAAGTTCCAGTAGTCTTGGGAGCTACTTCTAGCAATGATGGGTTAAATAGAGACAGAAGTGCAGGGTTTTTTAATTGACGGCATCTCTTTAAATCAGGGTCTTGAAATAGCTTAATGACAAGGTGTAATTAAACATCAAGATGTATTACCATAGGACCCTACAACCTAGATGAAGTCCCATTGAAGTAAAGGGTGCTGGGGCATGCTAGCTGATTCCAGTGTTAGGACTGTGCTCTTAACGGGCCACTATGCTAGATGGGGCAACTGCATTAGTAGTTCTGCTCTTTAAAAAAATGACTGTTGTATTTTCCATATAAAGATAGTCAAATGGCATGGGTCGCCTTGTTTATGCCTGCAAAATTACTTGGATAAAATCCACAAAAGCAAGAAAATTCATCATATTGTGCCCAGGAAGTTTCTTTGAGGGGATCTCTTCCTCTGTCTCTAGCCTGCATACCTATGCCTGGTTCTTTTAAGATATATTTTAATATGGATTACAATGTCAAATACAGTGGAACACGCTAGTAGTTCCTTGTTATAATAATCAGCTTGTGTTATGTGAATACCTGTCAAATGATCAGCAACGTGGCAGCCCCTTTGGCCATTATTTACGTTTCCCTGTATTTACATGTGTCCATTTATTTGCCTCATGCAGGACAGGTGAAATAAATACAAAAGTGATCCCTTTTCATTTTGCCCTAAAATAAGGAGACACTCGATATTATAGTGCAATTAGAATTTAATATAAGGAAATATTCTTTACACAGCAGTAACGTTGACCCATGGAATACACTCCCTTGAGAGGTTGTTGACACAAATGTTTTGGCTCGATTTTAAAATAGTTGGGAATAATTTATAATAAATAATAATTTATAGGACTATTAATGACATTTTAACCATGCAAACTAAAAGAACAAATGGAAGCAACTCTCATGCTTTGAGGTATAAACTGATAGCTTGTTGGGATTCAGATGGGATTTCCTATGATCTACACTGTGCATTCTGAAGTTCACTAGCATTGCTCTGAAGTATTGGACATAAAATGGTCAGACTTTGGTGTAGCAGTGTACTATAAATAACTTAGACTCTGAGATGTCTCCTCCCTCTTCATTTGGCAGTCAGCTGGCTTTGTGAGAAGATATGCAAGCAAATCTTGAAGCTGTTCAGAAATTAATTTTATGCCAAACTTTAGAACCCTGCCACTTCAACATCTAAAACACTTATAAGCCTTCAGTTTGTTCTGTGTTGACTGCTCCCCTCTACTACATGGTATGGAGAATGAAAACGTGGAAAAGGAAGTAGGGGCTATGCTGCAGCATTTTCTTTTTCTCAATTTCATCTATCTCTAGTACTTCTATGCTTATAATTATGGAACTCAGCTTCATGGAGCCTGGGTATTGTGGCAGGGGAGAAGAGGAGCCAAGGAAAAGCTGCCCCCTGCCCCCGACATGGCATATTGTCCTGTTGAATTTAGGGTTGCCAACTGTCTAATCACACAAACCCAAACACCCTTGCCTCGCCCCTTCTGAGGTCCCACCCTGCTCACTCCATCCCCCCACTCAATCGCTTGCTTTCCCCCATCCTCCCTCACTTTCACTGGGCTGGGGCAGGGGGGTGGGGTGCGGGAGGGGGTGTGGGCTCTGGGCTGGGAGGTGGGGCTGAGGGGTTTGGAGTGTGGGAAGGGGCTCCGGGCTGAGCCTGGGTCAAGGGTTTGGGGTGCAGGAAGGGGTGCGAGGTGCAAGCTCTGGTAGGGAGTTTGGGTGCTGAAGGGGACTCAGGGCTGGGGTTGGGGGGCAGGTGGGGGTGAGGGCTTTGGGAGGGAGTTTGGGTGCGGGAGGGGATGAGGGCTCTGAGAGGGAGTTTGGATGCAGGAGAGAGCTCCAATCTGGGGTTGGGTGCAGGAGAGGTGCGGGGTGCAGGCTGCAGCTGGGAGGTGCTTACCTTGGGTGGCTCCTGGTCGGTGGCACAGCGGGGCTTAGGCAGACTCTCTGCATGCCCTGGCCTCACACTGCTCCCAGAAGTGGCTGGCACATCCCTGCGGCCCCAGGGAGCTCCATGCACTGCTCGCGTTCACATGCACTGCCTCCGCAGCGCCCATTGGTTGCAGTTCCCGGCCAACGGGAGCCATGGAGTTGGCACTGGGGGGGAGGCAGAATGCGGAGCCACCTGCTTTCAGGAGTGGCATGAGGGCAGGGTAGGCAGGGAGCCTGCCTTAGCCCCGCTGCGTTGCCGGAGTGTCAGTGCGTAAAATCTCCCGGTTTGGCTTTAGTAGCCTGCGGGAGATAGGGTGAGAAATCAGGAGGGTTGGCAATGCTAGTTGAACTTGTGTTGCAAAATGCATCTAAATTAGTGCTTCTCAGAGACACTGTGTAGGGAATATGGGTGGTTAGATTTCAGGGGGTGTCAGGGTTTCCTCCCTCTGAACTCTGGGGTACAGATGTGGGGATCTGCATGAAAGACCCCATAAACTTATTTCTACCGGCTTAGGTTAAAACTTCCCCAAGGCACAAATCTTTCCTTGTCCTTGGAAAAGTACTGCTGCCACCGCCAAGCAAGTTAGACAAAGATTCAGGAAAAGGACCACTTGGAGTTCCTGTTTCCCCAAAATATCCCCCCAAGCCCATTCACCCCCTTTCCTGGGGAGGCTTGAGAATAATCTACCAACCAGATAGGTAAACAAGGTGAGCACAGACCAGACCCTTGGCTTTTTAGGACACTAAAAACCAATCAAATTCTTAAAAAAACAGACTTTATTGTAAAGAAAAAAAAAGAGTAAAAGAAGCACCTCTGTAAAATCAGGATGGAAGGTAACTTTACAGGGTAATAAGATTCCAAACACAGAGGATTCCCCTCTAGGCAAAACTTTAAAGTTACAAAAAAACAGGGATAACTCTCCCTCTAAGCATAGGGAAAATTCACAAGCTAAACCAAAAGATAAACTAATGCATTCTCTTGCTATACTTACAGTTTGTAATCTTAGAGGCTTATTCCAGGTATGGTTTTAGGAAAGGTGGTTTTTTTTTTTCTGCCTGGTCCCTCTCTTTGTCCTGAGAGAACACAAAGAAAAGCCTTCCCCCACAGATTTGAAAGTATCTTCTTCCCTTATTGGTCCTTTTGGTCAGGTGCCAACCAGGTTATCTGAGCTTCTTAACCCTTTACAGGTAAAGGAGGGATTTTATGCTACCCTTAGCTGTATGTTTATGACCGGGGGGGGCGGAGAATATCTGGCAAGGCAGAACCAGGGTTGCTAACTCTTGTGATTTTGGCTGGCGCCAGAGCCAATCTAGTCGTGATGTGAGAAGCTCCAGCCATCCCATGAATTTCAACTCTGTCTTGGGGAAACCCCCCTCTGATGGGCTGCTTTCCCCACTGCCCTGCCCTGCCCAGGGGGAACAGTGGCTCTGCAGGCATGTTGCAGGACGCAAGCAGGACTGTCCCCCTCACCACCATTTTCACAGAAGGGGAGGGGAGAAAAAGAGGGAGCATAAAAAGCCCAACAGCTCAGAATGGCACTGCTCCCGCCGCCCCATCTTTTTTTGTGAACTGTGGGGCAGTTCCTCTGCTTCTCAACTCTCCCTCCCTTGCAACACCAGACCTAGGAAGGGACAGAAGGGGGAGAAGAGGGACCCCACTGCAGCTCACCCCAGGCCTGGGAGAGTAGGAAGAAGCTTCCTAGGAGCTGCAGGAGGAGCAGAGATGAGGCAGCAAGGCAGAAGTGGGGGTGAGAACTCCTGCAGCAGGGACCAAATGCTGAATACCTTTGGGAGCACTGGCAATGCTAATTGTCAATACACACAATGGGGATGGGCAGGAAGAGGTCAAAAATCAAGACAGACCAAAACACATTAAAATAATCTCATTTGGGTGGGTGGATGGGGTCTTGCTCATGATTGTTTAACATTTGAGACTGGCAATACTTGGATTGTGCCTGTTTGTTTACTCTGTAAAATAATGAACATATTATTTGTTTATTTAAAAAAAAGATTCTGCTCTTGTGAATTTCAGCAGACTGCATGCTCACAAGAATAGACCAGACATGCAACAGCTGAGGGCAAAAGAGGCTTAATTTAACAACAAATAAAATTCTGACGCACAGTGTCTACAGAGACCAAGTACAATGTCATTGCAAATTATAATAATACAAAAGAAGGAAAATAATGTTACACTAACTAATACTAACAAGGATATTTTAGTGTGCAGAGCAATGTATATATATTTATATATGGTTGGGCAGTTCTGCTTCTTGTTTTTCTATCCAGTCGTATATTTGGTTAGTCTATTATCTGAGCCATGGATTCTCTACTTGGTATGTTTCAGAGTAGCAGCCGTGTTAGTCTGTATTCGCAAAAAGAAAAGGAGTACCTGTAGCACCTTACAGTTAGTCTCTAAGGTGCCACAAGTACTCCTTTTCTTTCTACTTGGTATGATGACTTCGTCTATAAGAATCACCACTATTCCTGCCAGGCATAATGAGTCTTATTTAAAACTCATCAGAGTTGGACCCAGACCCTGTAGCTGCCTTCCTAATTTTTCGCACAAGCCAGCTGACTTTAGGAGATTTCAAAGAATGGAAGCATATGCTCCGCCATAACAAATGAAAACATTCACTGATGTCAAAAACTGAGGCAGTAAGCCTTAGCTAGAATTAATAAGAATACTGAAATGATTATTTCAAAAATTTCAGCAGCAGATATGAGAATTACTGATTTGAAAAATACAATTGAGAAATATTAATGTGTTATAATGAATGGTTTATATAACTAATAACATCTCTTAGGCCAATATCCTCCACATTGTGTTTACAAACAAGCAGAAAGCCCCTCTTGTTAAGACCTCTAACTCCAGGGCCATTGCCTCACTACTGTTTCAGCCCTGCTCGTAGCAGAATAGTAAAAATAAACAATAAAGCCATGAGTTCTTGTGGCTTAAAGAGCCAGAAGAAACAGAGGTCTTGACCTGTACGCACTCTCCTTCAGGTTTCTCCATATCCTTGAGGGCTCAACAACAACAACCCAAGTTCAACAAATTCTACAAGCACTATTCATATGCAAGTGAAGAAATAATTATATACTACAAGGAAAGCACTCCTTTGGACAGCATGGAGGACAAGGTTGTAGGGTTGAAAAAAATTAGTGTGAGATGAAAGACATTTCTACCAAAAATTTAAGGCATGTCTTATCTGTAGTAGTCCCTGATCCTGCAGACACTTGAGCATGTATGCCACTGTAAACATCTGACTAGTCCATAAAGTCAGTGGGACTACTCACATGGTTAAAGTTACGCATGTGTTTTTAGGACCAGCACTTTTTAATTTGGAAATGGTGCCCCAGATGAACTGGCTGCTCCTTTCTTTCCTGCCTGGGGCTGGGCTCCTGTGCTGGACCTGCAGTTCATTTCTCTCCCTTTCTGCCTCCTAGGCTCTCTGGACTGGAATGACTGCTATTTCTGTTCTCTGCGCAACACATGGATTTCCTAGATGGATGGCTGCACCAATAGAGAGGTGGTCATCAGAAATAGGGCACTCACTTGCTACATTACAAAATGTGGAAATTAAAAGGTCAGCATATTTTCAGCAGCATTAAGGAAGGAATGGATGCTCAAATTAGGTGCAAAACTGATTACTGAATGAAAATTATCTAAGCTTTTATATGATATGCAATTCTAAAAGGTCAGCCAGATGTGGCCTTAAATAAAAGGGGCTATTTATCACATTTTACTCCAGCTAAGTCACTGGTTGACATTAAGCATAGACCCAGACTTCTGGAAAATATTAGTTATTTGGCTGCCAAACAGTTGTAACTCGGCACTGGAGAGTTCAAAAATCTAGGAAATTTTATGGAATATAATTTTTATATATTTATATATTTCAGTATACTGACATTTCACAAGAATAGATGATTACGTGTGAGGGAAAGTTACTCACATGTGAGCCTTTCACTACAGAGAAAATGTGCACTAACTTATTGTAGAGTCTCAAACAATGCATTTTATCAATAAAATTAGCTATGCAGCCTCCTTTGTAGTAGCAGCATTCCATCAGGTCTCTTAGAACAGATTTTACTTAGAATAGATTGACATCTAAGGTTGGTCAAATTTTGCACCTACTAACCTTGATTAGATTAATGTTCCACTAGCATAAATAATGCTATTTGTAAAGTGACATATTTGGACTTTGACTAAGTTGTCCAACAGTTGACTAATGCAAAGGCAAGAGACCTATCACAATTAGTGATGAGGGTGAAAACACTGGCTGTCAAGAACAGGAAAAATTGATTTGTTTGAAAGAAAAGCATGTGCTGTGCAGCTTGGTTACTAATATAATCTTGCAAATTCTAGCAAACTCAAGTTTTTCCTTGTGACTTCTCTAATCAAAATCTGTTTGTCTGAAAGATCCACAACTTCTGATTCTGGACTCTTCAGTAAACTGAAGATTTGTCCAAATTGAAATAGGCTTCTCGACTTTTTCACATTAGCCTTGATTGTGTGTGTATATTTCCATACGTTGACCTGTTTCTTTCACATGCTGTAGAAGATGGAAGAAGCTAAAGTAAATGGGAAGCAACAGGAATCCGAGATTGTTTGTACAAAGGCCTTGCCATCATGTAGTAGGAGTAATATGCTTGGCAGATTCCCAGATTGTACTCCTGGACCAAATACCTGAAGAGGTTCTGCAACATTTGAAAAGTACTTTTCCAACATCTGGTCTAAGTGTGTTGCTTGTTTAAGAATACAGTCAAATGCTGTAACAATGCTATCATCACTAACATTGCTACTTTTGATCCAAGAAGTTTGCAGCAGCATATATTGGTTTGTAAATAAATTCCTCCCGTCTGCGAAATAAAATCCTTCACTTTTACTTCTTCGTGACTTGTGAGTGGAGATGCACTTATTCTCAAAAACAGTAAACTTTATCTTTGCCATAAATTGAGGAATGTCTGACAAAATTACTTTGATTCAGATACAGTGATTGCAGAAGCAATCGGATGTAGAATCTGCAGAGAGTTCTTCAGGTGAACACAGATGATATGACAGTGTGTCATACCTTTTAAATACTTTAAGATTTTCAGTTATCACTGTTTCTTGAAAAGATTCTTTGTTTTTAATAAACTGTCAAATGACATAACATTTCCCTATTTTGTTTTGCTGGAAAGTTTCAGAGTTACCATTTTTATCCTTATCATGGTTTTCATCCTACTACTTCTTAAAGACAGCAGCTGCAATATGAGTAGTTTAAATTTATTTTATAACTTCTTTTGCTCTTGTAAAGATGTTTTCCAATATGCCAACCTTCATAAAGTCATTAAGAAGCAGGGTTAGGCCACAGGAAGCACAGCCTCTTGCAGTAGTATGTGGATATTTGTCCATTATAATATCCCTTGCTGCTTTCATATTAGTGGCATTATCAGTCATCAGAACAAATACTTTCCCACTTCCAATCTTCTTTAGTACTTCACATATTTCACTGATATACTCTGTAGTTTGTCTGTTCTCAGTAGTATATACCTCAATAGTATTCATCACCATGTATTTTTTGAAAGCTTTCCCCGCCCCATTTTGGGCTTATGTCCTGCCCTCCATTCCCGTGTCTGTTGGTGTTGAGGTTTGGCACCACCGCCATTTTGAACTTTTTAAAGAAAAATTATTTTTATGTTTGAATAGGGGGAATGTTGCGTGCTTGTGCTTTGATATGTTTGGTTGATTGTTTAGAGAAAAAATTTGAAAGAATAGAAAGAGGGGCCTTAAAGATTAAAAAAGAAAGATTTGGTTAGGTTTAGAGGATAAAAGGAAAGAAAGGTTATTAAACAAAAGAAAGAGTGTTTGGTTAGGTTTAGTAAGGTCAGATGATTTTAAAGGACTAGTCTGGCATGTTATTAAAGAATCAAAATTTTTTGAAATAAATTTAAAATGTTTATTAAATATAAAGTTAGGTTAAAAAAGAACACAGAGCAGAAAAAAGTGAATTTTATAAAGCAGAGACTGTTTAGTAAGCACATGGTAAAAAATTATAAAGGCAGGTTAATAAAGAAACATTTTAAAACTTGAAAATATTAAATATAAAGGTAGGTTAAGAAAAGAGAATTTAAAAATATTAAATAGGTTAAAAGAGCATTTGGCAGTAAAAAGGGAATTTTATAAAGCAGAGACTGTTTAGTAAGCACATGGTAAAAATATAAAGGTCGGTTAATAGGAAAGCATTTAAAATTTGAAATATAAGGATAGGTTAAGAAAAGAGGATTTAAAAATATTAAATAAAAGAAACATTTTAAGATGGCAGAAAAGAAAGCCCCTTTGCAAAGGGCAAAGATAGGTAGCACATGGTTGAATCAGAGAGAGATCTTACCCTTGTGACTGTTCCTATGGAAAGAGAGAGATGCCAAGGCTTAAAACCCCTCAGGTTAGTTATCTCCACCTTTGGGTCGGACCAATCAGATGCTGTTCTAAGCTGTGTCATAGAATACATTTTCCTGAACCAATCCTATAGTCCCAAGATTTTTAAACAAGAACCACCTTCCTCCCCTCCCCTCACTACCTCCCCTTTAACTGCCTTCTGTTAGATGTCCAGAACGTAGAGATAAGAAGTTTTGTTCCTTTTCAAATTTTTGAACAAAAGCAAGTAATAGTTATATTAAGTTTTGTAAAGGAATAAAGCTTTATTTTATAATCACTTAAAAAGAAAGCCTATTTGAAGAAACAGCCTTTATTTATAGGTGTTTTAATAAATTATGAGCATGCAGAAATACCCCAGGGTTAAACTACAGACCACCAGTTTATCAAAGTAATTTATAGTAATAAAAAAATTTCCCCCATGCTTTTGCTAGCATTGGTTATTTTTTAGTGAGGACAGTTTGAAGCAGCCTTTCGAAGTTAGTGGATTAGAAAAGAAGACCGCTTTGCAAGACAAGCCTATCTGAAGAAATATCCCTCCATTTAACACTTTTACAGGTGTGTTCCAATAAAAAATGAGCATGCAGAAGCATCCCAGGGTTAAACCCACAATCCCTTACTAACAAATAGGGTTTAAAAGCTTTTCCCTATGCTTTTAATGAGGACAGTTTGAAGCTGCAGCAAAAACAGCATCTTTGAGCCAGTGGATCAGAGATAAGAAGATTGCTTCTTTCCCTGCTTTTTAACCAATAATCTTAACCTTTGTAAAGGAATAAACACTTTAAAAGACAAGCCAATTTGAAGTAACAACCCTCCATTTTGCACTTTTACATATGCATTTCAATAATAAGTTAGTATGCAGAAACCATCCTGGGGTAAAACCACGGACAAACTGTTTATAAAAGTAATTTATAGTGATATTGTTTTCCCCCTGTGTTTTAGACTAACTTCATTTTTTAGTGAGGACAGTTTGAAGCAGCATGCTTTTGCAGGAAAGCCACTTTAGCAAAAACAGCATCTGTGAGGCATTGGATCAGAGATAAGAAGGCAGCTTCTTCCCCCACTTTTTAACAAATACAAGTTAAAGTTATATTAAGTTTTATAAAGGAATAAACACTCTAAAAGGAAAGCCTATATGAAGATACAGCCCTTTTAAAAACATTTTTACAGGTGTGTTTCAATAAAAAAAAGGAGCATGCAGAAACACCCCAGAATTAAAACCACAGAACCTTAGTAACAGTTAGTTTATATTCCCCATATTCTGTAATCCACTGGACCAGAGAGAAGTTTATTTTCCTCCCCACTTTTTAACAAATCCATGTGAAAGTTATATTAAGCTTTCATTTTCTTAGGACTTCTAGATTTAAGTATGAATTTTTCTGTTGCATTATCAGAATGTCTTTGTTTTTAAATGTTTGCATCCCATGTGCTGAGACACAGGTACAATCTCCTGTGTTTGTTTTGGGTCCATAGGTTTTATTAAAATAATACATCACAGGCTGGAGCTGTGGCTTTCTCTGCATTTTACAAACCGATAAGACTAATTAGGCTAGCCAGTGATCCAAGCACCATAATCTGCCTTAGCAATGCTCTAGGGCAGGGGTTCTCAAACTGGGGGTTGAGACCCCTGAGGGGGTCACGAGGTTATTACATGGGGGAGTCGCAAGCTGTCAGCCTCCACCCCAAACCCCACTTTGCCTCCAGCATTTATAATGGTGTTAAATATATTTAAAAAATGTTTTTTAATTTATAAGGGCAGTTGCACTCAGAGGCTTGCTATGTGAAAGGGATCACCAGTACAAAAGTTTGAGAACCACTGCTCTAGGGGGTCAACCCTTCCGTTTGCTTGTTGTTTTACACAGACTTCTTTCCTAACTTTTTAAACACTGGCTTCAGAGTAGCAGCCGTGTTAGTCTGTATTCGCAAAAAGAAAAGGAGTACTTGTGACACCTTAGAGACTAACCAATTTATTTGAGCATAAGCTTTCGTGAGCTACAGCTCACTTCATTGGATGCATTCAGTGGAAAATACAGTGGGGAGATTTATATACACAGAGAACATGGAACAATGAGTGTTATCATACACACTGTAAGGAGAGTGATCCCTTAAGATGAGCTAATACCAGCAGGAGAGTGGGGGGGGGGGGGCGGGGAGGGAGGAAGGGGAAGAAAACCTTTTGTAGTGATAATCAAGGTTGGCCATTTCCAGTAGTTGACAAGAACATCTGAGGATCAGTGTGTGTGTGTGTGTGGGGGGGGAATAAACATGGGGAAATAGTTTTACTTTGTGTAATGACCCATCCACTCCCAGTCTCTATTCAAGCCTAAGTTAATTGTATCCAGTTTGCAAATTAATTCCAATTCAGCAGTCTCTCGTTGGAGTCTGTTTTTGAAGTCTTTTTGTTGTAATATTGCGCCTTTTAGGTCTGTAATTGAGTGACCAGAGAGATTGAAGTGTTCTCCGACTGGTTTATGAATGTTATTATTCTTGATATCTGATTTGTGTCCATTTATTCTTTTACGTAGAGACTGTCCAGTTTGACCAATGTACATGGCAGAGGGGCATTGCTGGCACATGATGGCATATATCACATTGGTAGATGTGCAGGTGAACGAGCCTCTGATAGTGTGGCTGATGTGATTAGGCCGCATGATGGTGTCCCCTGAATAGGTATGTGGACACAGTTGGCAACGGGCTTTGTTGCAAGGATAGGTTCCTGGGTTAGTGGTTCTGTTGTGTGGTGTGTGGTTGCTGGTGAGTATTTGCTTCAAGTTGGGGGGCTGTCTGTAAGCAAGGACTGGCCTGTCTCCCAAGATCTGTGAGAGTGACGGGTCGTCCTTCAGGATAGGTTGTAGATCCTTGATGATGCTTGGAGAGGTTTTAGTTGGGGGCTGAAGGTGATGGCTAGTGGCGTTCTGTTATTTTCTTTGTTGGGCCTGTCCTATAGTAGGTGACTTCTGGGTACTCTTCTGGCTCTGTCAATCTGTTTCTTCACTTCAGCAGGTGGGTATTGTAGTTGTAAGAATGCTTGATAGAGATCTTGTAGGTGTTTGTCTCTGTCTGAGGGGTTGGAGCAAATGCGGTTGTATAGTAGAGCTTGGCTGTAGACAATGGATCGTATGGTGTGATCTGGGTGAAAGCTGGAGGCATGTAGGTAGGAACAGTGGTCAGTAGGTTTCCGGTATAGGGTGGTGTTTATGTGACCATCGCTTATTAGTACCGTCGTGTCCAGGAAGTGGATCTCCTGTGTGGACTGGTCCAGGCTGAGGTTGATGGTGGGATGGAAATTGTTGAAATCATGGTGGAATTCCTCAAGGGCTTCTTTTCCATGGGTCCAGATGATGAAGATGTCATCAATATAGCGCAAGTAGAATAGGGGAGGGATACAATTAACCTAGGCTTGAATAGAGACTGGGAGTGGATGGGTCATTACAGAAAGTAAATCAATTTCCCCATGTTTATTCCCCCTCCCCCCCCCCACTGTTCCTCAGACGTTCTTGTCAACTACTGGAAATGGCCCACCGTGATTATCACTACAAAAGGTTTTCTTTCCCTTCCTCCCTCCCACCCCCGTTCTCCTGCTGGTATTAGCTCATCTTAAGTGATCGCTCTCCTTACAGTGTGTATGATAACACCCATTGTTTCATGTTCTCTGTGTATATAGGTTTCAGAGTAACAGCCGTGTTAGTCTGTATTCGCAAAAAGAAAAGGAGGACTTGTGGCACCTTAGAGCCTAACCAATTTATTTGAGCATGAGCTTTCGTGAGCTACAGCTCACTTCATCGGATGCATACTGTGGAAATTGCAGAATACATTATTATATACACAGACACCATGAAACAATACCTCCTCCCACCCCACTCTCCTGCTGGTAATAGCTTATCTAAAGTGATCATCAAGATGGGCCATTTCCAGCACAAATCCAGGTTTTCTCACCCTCCGCCCCCCCACAGACAAACTCACTCTCTTGCTGGTAATAGCCCATCCAAAGTGACCACTCTCTTCACAATGTGTATGATAATCAAGGTGGGCCATTTCCTGCAGGAATCCAGGTTCTCTCACCCCCTCACCCCCCTCCAAAAACCACACACACAAACTCTCCTTACAACGTGCATGAAAATCAAGGTGGGCCATTTCCAGCACAAATCCAGGTTTTCTCACCCCCCCCCGCCCCCAAAACCCACACAAACTCACTCTCCGCTCCCCACTGTATTTTCCACTGAATGCATCCGATGAAGTGAGCTGTAGCTCATGAAAGCTTATGCTCAAATAAATTTGTTAGTCTCTAAGGTGCCACAAGTACTCCTTTTTTAAACACTGTTCAAATTTTAACAAATGGTGAGATTACATTGAAAGACACTTTGTGAAAGTTTTCAAAAGTATTTTATTTCATTTTCTGATTGTGAAAGACAAAAACCATTGCTTTGTGACTGCATGAAGCTCAGATATAGCCTATCTGAAGAACACCCCCCTCTCGACTTTCCCCCCCATACTTTTAACACTTGCTAAACATGCAGTGTTTCATTATATTAAATAAAGGTTTTTTTAACATTTAACATGAGAATACAGCATTGACTGAGATGCAACATAACATGACCTTTTTAAAGGATATTCCGTATGCAGTGAGGCCTATTTGAAGCATTTTGGTTTTGTTGGTTTTGTTTGTTTCAAAGTTTAACGTGAAAAAACAGTATTGACTGAGCTGCAACAAAACAAGGCCACTCTTAGGGATATTTTGTAGAAGTTTTGTGAACTAAAAATGTTTAAGATACTAGCCCATTCTTTTAAAAAACAGTATTTGTAAAGTACCAAAACGGTAACTGGCTAAGAATATGAAAACTAGCAATTGAGGGGAGTTTACATGTGTGTGTTAATAAAAAAAAAATGTTTTTTAAAGTTTGGATTTATACAAAATACACAAGAAAAAATTAGCTTATGTAAAAAAGTTACATACCCCCCCCCCCCCCCCCGAGATAAGGAGTCAGCCCCCTCACTGACCCACTTTCTTCTTTTCTAATGTTTTTTTAAAATATAAACCGAGGACAAACAATTTTTTTTAAAAAGCCACAGTGATCAGGCCATGGGGTAAGAAAGCTGTTCTGAGTTTTAGGGGGAATGTTGATCACTCTTTTAGTGAAAGTTTGTAGGCAGACATTCTGTGTTAGTTGTTATGCTTTAGCACGGGCAAGCGCTTGTCATTTGGAAATACTTTCCCACTTTATGAGGTATTATCTCCCCCATTCTATGGCCTATCAGAAATATTAACAAAAACAAACTTAAAGATATGTTGTAGCAGTGCCTGCAAAGCAACAGTTTCACTGGCTTACAAAAGCTGTTTTTGCTAACAGTGGTTTTGCTGCAAAAGCATGCTACTTCAGATTGTCCTTACTAAAAAATAACCAATGTTAGTCTAAAACATAGGGGGAAACTTTTTTATCACTATAAATTACTTCTATAAACAGGTTCTCTGTGTTTTTAACCCTGGGATGTTTATGCATGCTAATTTATTATTGAAACACACCTATGTAACGATGCTACCTCTGGTGGGACACTGCTGAGAGTATCAATACTGGACAAATTGCTTAGAGCAGGGCAGTTACAGCCCAAAGCTGGGGTTTTTCCACTTATAAGGCACACCAAATCAGTCAGACAGAGAGGACTTTGGTTTTACCCCATGGGCTAATCATAAGTCATACAATCAATTCCCTTAGACACTCCAGTTTCTCAGTATCACCACTAGTGCCACTCGTTATGGGGATGAATGGTTATGAAAACCAATACCCCAGTAAAAGAAAAAAGGTTCTCTCGATCCCAAAGGACCACGCCCCAGACCCAGGTCAATATACCAGTAAGATCTGACCCACAAATCACGCTGTTGCCAATCCTTTAGAATCTAAAATCTAAAGGTTTATTCATAAAAAGAAAGAAATATAGATGAGAGCTAGAATTGGCTAACTGGAATCAATTACATGCAGTAATGGCAAAGTTCTTGGTTCAGACTTGTAGCAGTAATGTGATAAACTGCAGGCTCAAATCAAGTCTCTGGAGTACATCCACAGCTGGGATGGATCATTCAGTCCTTTGTTCAGAGCTTCAGTTTGTAGCAAGGTTCCTCCAGAGATCAGAAGCAGGATTGAAGACAAGATGGAGGAGATGGCAGCAGCCTTTTATAGTCTCTTGCCATGTGGCCTATGCTTTCTTTGTTTCAAAGACAAGCTATGCAGCACATAGCACAAAAAACCCTTAGGTTTCAGAGTAGCAGCCGTGTTAGTCTGTATCCGCAGAAAGAAAAGGAGGACTTGTGGCACCTTAGAGACTAACCAATTTATTTGAGCATAACCTTTCGTGAGCTACAGCTCACTTCATCGGATGCAACATTATGCTCAAATAAATTGGTTAGTCTCTAAGGTGCCACAAGTCCTCCTGTTCTTTTTTTAAAAAAACCTTAGAGTTCTGTCCCTGCATGCCTTGCTGAATCACAAGGTGTATCTGCCTTCTCTTAATGGGTTGATTGTATAGCTGATGGTCCTTAATGGGCCATCAAGCAGGCTAGGCAGTGCTGACACCAAATTGTCTGGGGTGTCACCCAGAAGCATAGCACAAATACAGACAGTATAGAGCCAATACTTATAACTTTAAATACAAAAATGATACACGCGTACAGATAGCATAATCATAACCAGCAAACCCTAACCTTGTCCTAGACACCTTATTTGACTCTCGTTAAACAAGATTTGGTGCCACTACAGGACCTTGGTTGCAACAGTGATCTATAAGGTCCCAGTTCATGTTAATAACATCACACCCCCGACACAAAATTGATGCAGGAAGGGGCGAGACAAACATCGCTGACTGCATCCCAAGAACTCCCTATCCTTGGTTCTGTCTTACTACAGCTAGTATTGGTATATAACAGAAATGGGTTATCAAAGTCATGTTCAATAACATGATTGAATTTCTTTACAAACTCAAGGTAAAACTTGGTTAGAACAATAGTGGTTTGGATCTGCTCTTGCAGCATGGTTCCTGTATGTCTTATGTGATCTTGCCAAGAGCTAAAGAACATAGCTACTTTAACCATACAACCTCTAGCAAATCTTTGGAACCCAATTAATATCAAGACAATGTAAATATTAAAAATCTTGGCATTTAGCTGTGAAAGCAATATGGTAGTGTGCCTCAGTTTCCCTTTTCATACAGCACATCAGGTCTGGAATGTCTTTTCTCCTATGAAAATTTCTAAGACTGTTTACAGCCATTAACGGTGAAACATCACTATAACAAGGCCTTTTAACATAAAGCGTGTTCTTATGTATTCCTTTTAACATGTTCAAGGGTTTTTTCAAAGGATTAGGCACATTGTACATTTTTACAGTTCTTAGTAATAGCAACACATTAGTTACAAAAATCACCATTAGCAAAAACAACAAATTCATTGCAGGTCTCCATTTACAATCATTTTTATTATGCCACACCTTTGGCTCAATACCATTGGGATTTGGGCCTTTTAGGGTTACCCTGTGGCTTCACTTGGCAAAATTAAGTTCTCTTTTTTCCTCCTTGTTCTGTAGGATCAAACCCTGATTTCTTTTGCTTAACAGAATCCACTGGCTGCTTGGGTGTGATCTCTTTGCTAACCGCTATTAGCAAGTCTTTCTTCTCTCTGTCAGCCAAGTAATTTGCACCAACGCAGACAGGAGCTTGTTCACCAGTTTTTAGATCCTTAACTGCTACCAATTCCAAGGCTGCACTCTGTCTTAAAGAGATACCATCCATTTTCACTAGCAAGTTAGACTCCTCAAGGTTCTGTGGTCCTTCCATTACCAACCTCTGCTTCCACATGAAATCAGATGTTAAGTCCACTGAGAGACTACAAGTCATATCCAAAGTGTCTAGAGCTGAGAGTATACCTGCCATCCCCTGCATTCCTCGAGAGATTAACTGCACAGCTGTTCTGCTTTGCAGACTCAGCTACCCAGTCTTCCCTCTGAACCTGAGACACAGACTGTTCACTTAAAGAATTATCATAGAGACATTCCTCTCTTAACAACGTTGTCTTCCTAACAAACTGGTCAAACACAGCCTCTTGTTTATAGGGCTGTTCAACTTTCTTAACAGCTTTTACTCCATCTAAGACCTTCTTAAAGCTATCCACACTGGGTCTTTCAAAAGGAAAGTCAGTGGATCCATTCACAACAGAAAATTTCTGGCTGTTAGGAACTGAAACTTTCTTGATTAATGACGGGTTTCAGAGTAGCAGCCGTGTTAGTCTGTATTCGCAAAAAGAAAAGGAGGACTGGTGGCACCTTAGAGACTAACAAATTTATTTGAGCATCAGCTTTCGTGAGCTACAGCAACTCCCTGAAAAAGCACAAGAACAAATCTGCACAGACACACCCCTGGAACCCCGACCTGGGGTATTCTCTCTGCTACTCAAGATCCATAAACCGGGAAATCCTGGACGCCCCATCATCTCAGGCATTGGCACCCTGAAAGCAGGATCGTCTGGCTATGTAGACTCCCTCCTCAGGCCCTATGCTACCAGCACTCCCAGCTATCTTCGAGACACCACTGACTTCCTGAGGAAACTACAGTCCATCGGTGATCTTCCTGAAAACACCATCCTGGCCACTATGGATGTTGAAGCCCTCTACACCAACATTCCACACAAAGATGGACTACAAGCCGTCAGGAACAGTATCCCCGATAATGTCACAGCAAACCTGGTGGCTGAACTTTGTGACTTTGTCCTCACCCATAACTATTTCACATTTGGGGACAATGTATACCTTCAAATCAGCGGCACTACTATGGGTACCCGCATGGCCCCACAGTATGCCAACATTTTTATGGCAGACTTAGAACAACGCTTCCTCAGCTCTCGTCCCCTAACGCCCCTACTCTACTTGCGCTATATTGATGACATCTTCATCATCTGGACCCATGGAAAAGAAGCCCTTGAGGAATTCCACCATGATTTCAACAATTTCCATCCCACCATCAACCTCAGCCTGGACCAGTCCACACAAGAGATCAACTTCCTGGACACTACGGTGCTAATAAGCGATGGTCACATAAACACCACCCTATACCGGAAACCTACTGACAGCTATTCCTACCTACATGCCTCAAGCTTTCATCCAGACCACACCACACAATCCATTGTCTACAGCCAAGCTCTACGATACAACCGCATTTGCTCCAACCCCTCAGACAGAGACAAACACCTACAAGATCTCTCTCAAGCATTCTTACAACTACAATACCCACCTGCTGAAGTGAAGAAACAGATTGACAGAGCCAGAAGAGTACCCAGAAGTCACCTACTACAGGACAGGCCCAACAAAGAAAAAGGAATGCTTCCGATTAAGTGAGCTGAAGCTCACGAAAACTTATGCTCAAATAAATTTGTTAGTCTCTAAGGTGCCACAAGTACGCCTTTTCTTTTCTTGATTATATCACTTCCACAGCCTTCCGCAACAGCAAACTGCTTGCACGGATTACCATGAGGATTTCTTTCCCTAGGGGCTTCTCTAAGCAACAATTCACCCCTCACAGAAATTCTTCCCTTACCCTCTTCACCTAGGTCTTGCTCTAAAGGAACACTTTCCTGAGCAACAACAGACTCTTTCTGGGGTTTATTTACACCCAGGATTACTTTTGGCCCATCAGGTGGACTCCTACACCATCCCCTTTCAGGCAAATTTATAGACTCACTAGATGAAAGGTTAGAAGCATTCTCCTTCCCTTTGCCACACACAAGTTCAGGAATCTTTTCCTTCTTGCTAGAAGTTTCCAAACTGTCAGTAGGTAACACATTAAATCACCTTTATGCTTTTCTTCTGCCCTGACTAGGATATCACCCTGATCAGACAGAATTAAGAGTTTTATTCAGATGATGTTAAAATAAAAAAGAAAATTGTACAGAGTTTAAGCATAGAAGTTTCTGGTTATCCGGGAATAACATACAGATTATCAAGGGATGCGAAGTTCGGTTTAGTGCTACACTCTTTCCCAGCCACACATTAGCAACAGGCAAAATACAAGCACCAGAATTGTCTGGTGTCTGGGATTTTGCTAGGACACTAACTGGATGCAACCTAGTTACAGTGCCATTCTCCCAAGCAGACACAAATTCAGGACCATTCCCTTCCTGGGCTTTAGTTGAATCCAGAACCAACTCTGAGACAACTGTACTATTCTCAACCATCACAGGCTGAAAGGCACCTTCTGTCTGCTCCACAGACAAAGAAGAGCTGGAGAAACTTCCACTTTAACAGACACACAGTTTGGGATTTCCTTTCCCTTGTCCCAGCACACAGGGCTGTTCACAGACAACTGCTTGGAGGCTGGGGTAGCTCCCTCCTTAGGCAAGTCATTACCCCTAACAGACACAGGCATATTTTCTTCACTGTCACAATTCTCCACACAGGTAACAGGTAAGGTATAGGGACACTCCTCTTCCACTATCCTTGCCTTCCCAAACTGCTGACTAGATAAAGCCCTCAGCTCACAAGGCTGCCTAGGCTTATCCAAACTTTCCTTACCAGGCACATTGCCACTCCCAACAGATAAACTTCTGCTCTTCTCACTACACTTAAGGCATGGCTACACTTGCAGATGTAGAGTGCTGTGAGTTAAACCCTCCTTCGTAGAGTGCAGTAGGGAAAGCGCTGCAGTCTGTCCACAGTGCCAGCTGCAAGCGCACTGCCGTGGCCACATTTGCGGCACTTGCAGCGGCATTGGGAGCGGTGCATTGTGGGGAGCTATCCCACAGAACACCTCTTCCCATTCTGGCGCTGTGGCTTGTGGGAAGGGGGTGGGGAGTGTGGGGCATTCTGGGTCCTGTCCCAATGCCCTGTGATGCATTGGTTCGCATCCCAGCATTCCCTTTGCTTCCGTCCACATTTGGCGCCATCTTTCAACGTTTTTTGCACTGCGCGCTCTGTGTTCCCTTTTGGTTTGCGGGAATGGAGCCCAAATTGCTGAGGAGTATACTGACTAATCTCGCCAGCGCATCACGTTTGGCAGTTGAGTTATTCCTTAAGATCCAAAGCAACAGTGAGGACTCTGACGATGCTATCGACTGGAGTAACGCAAACGACATGAGTTTGCTTATTTGCATTCATGGACGTGCTCACCACTGTGGAATGCCACTTTTGGGCTCGGGAAACAAGCACTGAGTGGTGGGATCACATCGTCATGCAAGTCTGGGATGACGAGCAGTGGCTGCAGAACTTTCGGATGAGAAAAGCCACTTTCATGGGACTGTGTGAGGAGCTCGCCCCCACCCGGCGGCTCAAGGACACGAGATTGAGAGCTTCCCTGATGGTGGAAAGTGTGGGCCCCTTACTGAATGAGGGAGGCAACCTAGTGACAGAGGATGTGGAAAAAGCTAATGTGCTCAATGCTTTTTTTGCCTCTGTCTTCACTAACAAGGACAGCTCCCAGACTGCTGCGCTGGGCATCGCAACATGGGGAGTAGATGGCCAGCCCTCTGTGGAGAAAGAGGTGGTTAGGGACTATTTAGAAAAGCTGGACGTGCACAAGTCCATGGGGCCGGACGAGTTGCATCCGAGAGTGCTAAAGGAATTGGCGGATGTGATTGCAGAGCCATTGGCCATTATCTTTGAAAACTCGTGGCGAACGGGGGAAGTCCCAGATGACTGGAAAAAGGCTAATGTAGTGCCAATCTTTAAAAAAGGGAAGAAGGAGGATCCTGGGAACTACAGGCCAGTCAGCCTCACTTCAGTCCCCGGAAAAATCATGGAGCAGGTCCTCAAGGAATCAATCCTGAAGCACTTACACGAGAGTAAAGTGATCAGGAACAGTCAGCATGGATTCACCAAGGGAAGGTCATGCCTGACTAATCGAATCGCCTTCTATGATGAGATTACTGGTTCTGTGGATGAAGGGAAAGCAGTGGATGTATTGTTTCTTGACTTTAGCAAAGCTTTTGACACGGTCTCCCACAGTATTCTTGTCAGCAAGTTAAAGAAGTATGGGCTGGATGAATGTACTATAAGGTGGGTAGAAAGTTGGCTAGATTGTCGGGCTCAACGGGTAGTGATCAATGGCTCCATGTCTAGTTGGCAGCCGGTGTCAAGTGGAGTGCCCCAGGGGTCAGTCCTGGGGCCGGTTTTTTTCAATATCTTCATAAATGATCTGGAGGATGGTGTGGATTGCACTCTTAGCAAATTTGCGGATGATACTAAACTGGGAGGAGTGGTAGATACGTTGGAGGGCAGAGATAGGATACAGAGGGACCTCGACAAATTGGAGGATTGGGCCAAAAGAAACCTGATGAGATTCAATAAGGATAAGTGCAGGGTCCTGCACTTAGGACGGAAGAACCCAATACACAGCTACAGACTAGGGACCGAATGGCTAGGCAGCAGTTCTGCGGAAAAGGACCTAGGGGTTACAGTGGACGAGAAGCTGGATATGAGTCAGCAGTGTGCCCTTGTTGCCAAGAAGACCAATGGCATTTTGGGATGAAAAGTAGGGGCATAGCGAGCAGATCGAGGGACGTGATCGTTCCCCTCTATTCGACATTGGTGAGGCCTCATCTGGAGTACTGTGTCCACTTTTGGGCCCCACACTACAAGAAGGATGTGGATAAATTGGAGAGAGTCCAGCGAAGGGCAACAAAAATGATTAGGGGTCTGGAACACATGACTTATGAGGAGAGGCTGAGGGAACTGGGATTGTTTAGTCTGCAGAAGAGAAGAATGAGGGGGGATTTGATAGCTGCTTTCAACTACCTGAGAGGTGGTTCCAAAGAGGATGGTTCTAGACTATTCTCAGTGGTAGAAGAGGACAGGACAAGGAGTAATGGTCTCAAGTTACAGTGGGGGAGGTTTAGGTTGGATATTAGGAAAAACTTTTTCACTAGGAGGGTGGTGAAACACTGGAATGCGTTACCTAGGGAGGTGGTAGAATCTCCTTCCTTAGAAGTTTTTAAGGTCAGGCTTGACAAAGCCCTGGCTGGGATGATTTAATTGGGGATTGGTCCTGCTTTGAGCAGGGGGTTGGACTAGATGACCTCCTGAGGTCCCTTCCAACCCTGATATTCTATGATTCTATGGAGAAGCGGGTGGCTATTGCAATCTGGAAGCTGGCAACTCCAGACAGCTACCGATCGGTCGCTAACCAGTTTGGAGTGGGAAAGTCAACTGTTGGAATCGTGTTGATGCAAGTTTTCAGGGCCATTAATTGCATCCTGCTCAGAAGAACCGTGACTCCGGGTAACGTGCATGACATTGTGGCTGGCTTTGTACAAATGGGTTTCCCTAACTGCGGAGGGGCGATAGATGGGACGCATATTCCAATTCTGGCACCAGCCCACCTATCCTCCGAGTACGTTAATCGGAAGGGGTATTTCTCTATGGTTCTCCAGGCGCTTGTGGATCACTGTGGGCGTTTCGTTGACATTAATGCAGGCTGGCCCAGAAAGGTGCATGACGCACGCATCTTTTGTAACACTGGCCTGTTGAGGAAGCTGCAAGCCAGAACGTTTTTTTCCCAGACCAGAAGATCACCGTAGGGGAAGTCAAAATGCCCATTGTGATCCTTTGAGACCCCGCTTACTCTTTGATGCCGTGGCTCATGAAACCCTACACAGGGAGCCTTGACAGCAGCAAGGAGCAGTTCAACAACAGGCTGAGTCGGTGCAGAATGACTGTGGAGTGTGTTTTTGGCCATTTAAAGGATCGCTGGCGCTCTCTGTATGGGAAGCTGGACCTGGCCGATAACAGCATCCCCGCGGTTATATCCGCGTGCTGTACCCTCCATAACATTTGTGAAGGGAAGGGTGAAAGATTCACTCAGACATGGAACTTGGAGGTTCAACACTTGGAGGCTGAATTTGAACAGCCAGGGCTATTAGAGGGGCCCAACATGGGGCTGCAAGGATTAGGAATGCCTTGAGGGAGCAATTTGAGGCTGAAAGCCAACAGTAATGTCTGGTGTGCTGCCCTGCACGGGAGTGAATTGTGGTAGGAATCTGTGTTTGCTACGTATAATACACTGACTTGCGGTGCCTGTTGATTTCCTGGGCTAAGGTTTCTTTTACGTTATGCAATAATAAAGAATGTTTTCAAAGCCAAAAAACCCCCCATTTATTGAAAAGAAACACAACACAACTGCTTGGGAAACACAAAGGGCAATGATGTGGGTTGGGGAATGGTAAATCACAGATTTGCAAATGCCCTGTCTGGAGTTCTGTGCAATGCGTGCTGCACTTCAGGATGGCTATACTGCATGGTGATGGGGGTTGAGTGCAGTGGGTAAGGGTCATAGTTTTCAGGGCTGGGTGGTGAAGCTACAGTGTTGGAGGCAGGGGGTGGCGGTAAGAACCCGGATGTTGGGGAAAGTCGTTTGGAGGTGACATGGTGGCACAAGGGAAAGAGTTTTGGGACAGGGGCTGCGGGGCGCAGTAGTGTTTCACCTGCATGGCTACGAGTGCCTGGATCGAGTCTGCTTGGCGCTCCATTATGCTTATCAGCCGCTCTGTGCTTTGGTGCTTGGGGACCCTCCTTTCACTCTCCTGCCACTCCTGCACTTTTTTATTTTCATTAGTTGAATGCTGCATGACTTCATGCAGCATGTCCTTTTTGCTCCTACGTGGCCTCTTCCTGATTCTTTGCAGCCTCTCGGCTATCGATAACACAGATGGTTGAGATCTCAAGGTTGCATCTGTAAAGGCAAAATGCAACACTTAACAGAGGCAGCATTGTTCACACCAGACAGAGGAATGATTCCCCCGTACTCAAGGGCAAGCACAGTCTACAGTAAGCCTAAC
This sequence comes from Natator depressus, assembly GCF_965152275.1. Taxonomy (NCBI): domain Eukaryota; kingdom Metazoa; phylum Chordata; order Testudines; family Cheloniidae; genus Natator; species Natator depressus. The sequence goes on from NC_134237.1 coordinate 52,636,652, forward strand.
CAAATCTTTTTTTTTTAATCTTTAAGGCCTCTCTTTCTATTCTTTCAAGCTTTTTCTCTAAACAGTCAACCAAACGTATCAAAGCACAAGCATGCAATATTCCCCCTATTCAAACATAAAAAATTTTAAAAAATAATTTCAAAATGGCCAAACCTCGACACCAATGGAAACGGGAATGGAGGACGGGACATAAGCCCAAAATGGGGTGTGAAAACCTGTCAAAAAATAAATGGTGATGAATACTATCAAGGTATATGTGATGTGCCCCTGGTGTTATCTGGACCGGTGATCTGCTAGGTCACTCCAATCCTTGACTCTGGGAGCCAGCCTTACTCTGCTCTGCTGTGAGAACCGCCACTCCTGGGCTGTTCACGCACAGCCTCTAGCATGTAAACTGCTCCCAGCTATGTAAGTGAGCGCTTTTGGCCAGCTGCTGCTTGGATTGTGCAACCGAATGGCACTAGCCAACATCTCCGGTACCAGACACAACCCTAGGAACCTCCGTCTTGCATTGTCCTGTTATGCCCGCTGGACACTGCAAGTTTATGAGTTCGTCAATTTAACCAAGAAATTGATATGTACCAGGCTTGTTATCCCAAGGGGAGTCTCTGACATGATCCAAACCAAACACACTGCTTCAGGTAGAATAAACAAATTTATTAACTACAAAAGATAGATTTTAAGTCAAAGCACAAGTCAGATTTGGTCAAATGAGAAAAGCAAAACGCATTCTAAGCTGATCTTAACACTTTCAGTGCCCTTACAAACTTAGATGCTTCTCACCACAGGCTGGCTGGTTGCCCTTCAGCCAGGCTCTCCCCTTTGATCAGCGCTTCAGTCACTTGGTGTGGTGTCTGTAGATGGAGGTGGAAGAGAGAGAACATGGCAAATGTCTCTCCCTTTTATCATGTTCTTTCTTCTCTCTTGGCTTCCCCCCCCCGCCCCTTCAGAGTCAGGTGAGGATTACTTCATTGTAGTCCCAAACTGACCAAGGGAAGAGGGGTGACTCATTCCAGAGTCCAACAGATCCTCTGTTGCTGCCTAGGCCAGTGTCCTTTGTTCCTGTGAGGCTGGGCTGGGTTTGTCCCATACATGCCCTGATGAGGTGTGAACTGCCCCTCTGCTCCTGGAGAGTTTTTCCTGGGTTTGTTTTAAACCCCGAGGACACATTTTCAGCCTCATAACTATGTACATGAAATTACAACCTATAACATTACTATAACAACAATGCTCAGTGCACCGCGAGCCTTCCAAAGACACTGGACATGACAAACTTTGCATTGGATACCACACAATCATAAGGATAAACATGGGGGTGCAGGGTGTTACAGTATATACTACTGTTCTCTCCTGTGTCAATGCTCTTGTAAAAAACTGGTTGAGGTGTTATCACAAAGGTTATAATTCCTCCCTCCCAGACATTTGTCCACCCATTTGTAAGTACTGCTAGACAAAGAACTCCATTAATTTTTTCTTGCACAGTTTGTATTACACGTTCAGATTATGACTGTAGAAAAGGCTTGCTCAAAGACTGTCTAATGGGTAATTGGTCTTAATGGTTTAAATGCTGCCTGCCAATAATTGTTTTCAGTGACTGATAATGGAGTACCAGAAGCCTATATTGCTCTTGTGAGAACTTGGTCAATTTTTTGTTGATATTCAGGTGTCATCTTGTCTATAAATGAAGTCATTTTGGGGAGTTTTTTGGATATGACTGGTTAAAATGCCTATTGTTTTCCTGATGTTTGAACTTGAGTGAATAATACTTCCAGATGATGATGTCACAGAAGCAGAATCACAAACATTTGTTGCAAGTGCAACCACTCTCAGTGTCATCTACTTTATGCTTGTCTTCTTTGACCTTCATTTCCACTCATGAAAGATAGTTTAATGTCTGTAGGACGTTTCAGACATTCAAAAATGTGTTTGGTCATCCTGGTAGCATTTGGAAATGCATATTTCATTTGGCAGTATTTGCAAAATACAAGTCCTTTTTTGTCTGAATGACTTTCAGTGTGGAAATACTTCCATATGTTAGAAGATGGTCGCACCATCTTTTCTGAGGAAGACAAACCAAAAACAAAAAAAACCAAGAGCTCCTCCTCGCCAGGGCAGTTGATTCCTCCTGTGGACCTCTGGGTCAGGATTCAGAGCAGGATTCATTCCAGCCCCTCAAGTTTCTCCCTGACTCTTTTTATCTGCCCCAGGGGCTCTGCACAAGCAAGCAGGCAGCAAATGGTTCCCCTGCCAGGCTGAGGGTGTCAACCTGCCAGGCCACTGCGCAGAGATAAGGTCTGTTGGATGAATGGGCTGCTCCCCAGGGCTAGTCAAGAGGATGGCAGTTTCAGGGTAGCAGCTGCTTGTCCCAATCTTCTCACATTGTCTCCACACCAAACACCACTTCCAGGACAGAAATCACGGGAGGCAGGCAGGTGGCAAGCCACAAGGAAGGGCCCCTGAACTCAGTCCTGTTCTCTAGTAAAAATGGCATTTCTCTCTACTGACTGAGGGTTACATAGATATATATGGTATATAGGCCTACTAGTATATAGGAATTACAATTGCCTAATACTGTAAGTTTTGAAATAAACTTCATTTGAAATATTAGTTATTAAAAATCATTTTGAAGGACTCAAGTGTAGCAGTAACAATATCATTTTAAACATTACTCTAAAATTCTGTCACTGGTCATTCTGAGAGGAAATATAAGAACAGCCATATGGGGTCAGACCAAAGGTCCATCTAGCCCAGTATCCTGTCCTCCGACAGTGGCCAATGCCAGGTGCTTCAGAGGGAAGGAATAGAACAAGTAATCATCAAGTGATCTATCCCCTGTCGCCCATTCCCAGCTTCTGGCAAACAGAATATTTCACAAAGTTTTTTTCAATTTCCCCTCAATTTTTCCACACCAAGCCTCTGGAAAAAATGGGGAAAAAAGCCCAGTTTTGTTCTGAAAGTTTCCAGGTTATTTCCAGAACCTCATGTATCTAGCTGTGTTGCCTGTTGTCCATCCCCATGATCACTGTGCTGGTCAGGGCTGCAGTGACTGGGCCATTCTCCTAGCCTGCTTCTGAAGCCGATCCTCGAACCCTAGATTCAGGCTGTATTTAGGTCTCCTAGAAGCAGCAGCAACAGCATGTGCTTCCACCTAAGCTCTCTTCACCCCCATCCCTGTGCCAGCCAATTGGCCCAGAGCCACCAAGGTGGCCTCTCCCCACTTGGGGAGGGCAGAGCTCCCTCTATGCCATGGCATTACTGACTTTCCCAGTGAGAGGTAGTCTGGCAACAGGAAGTCAAAGGTGGGATTTCCTCCCCATCCTCTAATCAACCAGGGCTCTGGGGCCATCTCTCTTTTCTGTCTGGCCACCAATCAGTCAAGGATTGTAGGGGTAGGCTTGGCCCTTTCACACTGTAGACATGTGCATCTAGACAGTGAGGGCTCCACAAATGTTTCTGCTGTAACCCTTCTGCCAGGTGGTGGTGGCAGCAAAAAGGGTCGAGTTCAATATCTAGGGGTTCAGAACCATCTAGAACCAGCTTGAGACCCCACCCTGAAATCTGGGAAAGCTAGCCACCACCCCGGGTGCCTCTAAGAGGCAATACTTCCCCACTCACAAGCACTAAATCTATGTACCACAAAAGTAAACTTATTAAAAGGCGAGGGTGCGGCGCGTTAATGTGGGAAAACACCAGCATGGCAATTCATAAGGAAGCAAACAATAAGTAAACACCAACCCCACGGTATCTTGGGCAGTCATCCTTTGCCTCAGTTTCTGCCCTTGCTAAGTGAAAGTCTGATGGATGAAAGTCCCTTTAACATCCCGCTCCTCTATTTCCCCTCCACTGCAACTCGCTTACGGTTGGTTGCCCGAGGTCAGCGAAGGGCCAGAACGCCTCTACCACTGCCGCTGCTTGCTGCTGTTGCCTCTGCTGCTCTTGCTGCCCCCTGGCGTCACTGGCCCCTCTGCCACTGCCTGCTCGTGATGCTGCCACTTCTGTTGCTGCTACTGCCTCTACCACCGTTGCTGCCCGCTGGTCTCGCTGCTGTCTTCGCTTGCTGTTGCCTTTAGCTGCGGTGCCGTGTGCTGAAGCTCCACCGCTGAGCCCCGTTCTTAGTGATTTGCCTGCTAGTGGGGAACCTCAGTGTTTCTTCCTCCGCATTGCTTTTCATCCGGACACCATCCCCAAACCAGCTCTAAGGCTCAGCCTCCGAGGCTAGCTCATCAGTGATTTCAGTTCTAGTGGTCACTGAGAAGAAATAAGGCCTCTCAGTTGAGTCAGATCAGCTCTGTCTTTAAACACTGGAAGAGGAGAATCAAATAGCATCTAGAACTCCTTTAGCAGAGTCTACAGCACCAGGTAGGAACACCTAGCCCCACTCGTTCCTTTCAGTTGGATTTGGCATCAGTTCCACCCCTGCCCCCAATCACTTGGTGAGTGAGGTTAACATTAGATGGATCCCTCCCCATTAGGGCATATTAAATTCAGTTCAGCTGCCCTTTAGTCATATAGTAAGGATAACATTTTATTATCCTTTCATCCAACACTAAGGTGAATTTTAACCCCAAACCCGCCAAAGTTGATCACTTCCGCAAAGTAGGACTGCCTGCTGATCATCTAGGCAAAGTAGGTGTGTCTGTGCAAATATGGTCTGGTCTGGAGGTCTTTTCCCCCAGTTCATCAATAGACGGCAGAGCCCATTCAGACTGTAGCTTATACTAAATTTAAACCATTTGCTGAAGTCTCAGTCTTCCGGTCATTAAGTAAAGTGCCAGTGTAAAATCAGGGGGATGAGAAGATAAAGCTTAAGTATTTTTTTTTCATTAAGAAGTTGGTGAAAAGCAGCAATAATATTTGGAAGTCAGTCATTTGGCAGCAGGAGAGGTACTGTATAATTAAACTGTCACCCTGTCTGATAGGTTATTACCAGCAGGTGGTAATAAGATATGTGCATCATTGCGAATCATTATATGGTATGTCATGCTACAACAGATGAGGTATGTTTTCAATGGCAGCACAGGGTGATCACTTAGAGGTTGTTATCATTATGGGCCTTATAAATCACAATCAACAGTGTAATAGTTTAACAGCTATCTGTACTGGCAATGCTGGAAAATTGTTTAGCAATGAATGGCTGATTTTTTCCGATGAAGAATGATTTAAAAAGACTGCATTGTAAAAATACCTGTAAATGACAAAGTTGGCTTATACATTTAACAATTTTAATTTTTTATTTTCTACAGAAAGATGCTTAAATAAAAAAAAACTTGGATTGGTATTTACCATTTAAAATCATTTTATAGGTTCATTTCTAGGCATTATAATATATTTGAAGTGAGTTTGGTGGTTGCCATCCATTTTTGAGCATCATAAACAACAACAAATGGTACTAACTTCCCCCTTGCTGCAGTTTCAGCAGAGAGGCCAAGAACTGAGTAAGCATGGTAATTCTCTCCCATATGGGTTTTGTTTGTGCTAGAGTTGAGGCACATTCGTGGGGGCAGTGTGGGGAAGATTGTATAGCTGCTGCCCATTCTCTGACTGCTAGAGAAAGAACTTCAGTCTGTGGTGTTGTTAAGCCAATGTTTTCAACAAACTATACATTTGCAAAATATGATGATATAGGTGAAGAGTTTGTGGGTGTTTCTGAAAGCAACACACCTGTGGAAGAGTAGTTTTGGGTGAGGGAATAATGACAGTGTCTCCGGCCCTTTTTTTTGTTTTGTACATCTGTTTGTACATCTGTTTTGTATCTCAAATAATGTCATACTAATTAGCCTATTCTTTATTTAATGTGATGAGAAATTGAGCATGAGCTCAGTGAGCTGGTAACTTCTTCAAGCTGCAGAGCTGGTTTTATAGCCTTGGCCAGTGCACCACTGGTGGCTGCATGTCTCTCCCTTAGAAGCCACAATAATTATTAATTCCTTCCTGGAAGGAGCAATATGAGTTAAGGATCTTCTCTTCCCCTCCCACAGCTCAGAAAGAGGTTGCAAGAGCTGGGAATTCTTGTTCCCTAGGAATCTGAAGGCTGCACCTGATTGTTGCCATCCACCAGACCTCAGCCTGCTTGGATGGGTGTTTTAAAAAAGGAATAAATGAAAGTTAAAGAATCTGTTGAGAAGAAAAAGGTAACCATTAAAATTGCAGTCCAGTGGTTTCAGCAGTGATAAGATGGCAGCCATGGAAGCAAAAAAGGAGGCCAAAAGAAGTGCTGCTAAGCTAAAAATTTGGCATGTGATGAGCTATATAACTGACTGGGAGGGAGAAGAGACCAGCTGCAAACTTGCTAAGGCAAGAGCAAAAATGATGCAGGGTGTAAATGAGTTTTCTCATATTAGAAATGAACATAGACTATTGCAAATGAATGGTGACTCAGCCAAGTCTGGAGTGATTATTTGAGTGAGTGAGGAGAATCCAAAGGAGGAATTAAGAATATGTAAAATGAACTGGGCCAGGATAGATTGCATACAGGAAGAAGAGGCTGTAGAAGGACTAAGGAAAATGGAAAAAGAGAAAGCACTTGAGCGTGATGAAGTACCAATGGATTTGTTGAAGTCATTGGGAAAGGAAGGTGTCAAGTATTTTACAAGTCTCTTCAGTGACATTCTTAAGAAAGAAAATGCCAGATGAATGGCATAAAAGCTTTGTGGTGACTATTTTTAAACACAAAGAAGATATTACACTGTGTGCTAATTATCACGCAATTAAGCTGACATCCAACACGGTGAAAGCATAGGAGAAGATTATTGAAAAGCGTCTGCATGGAACAATTGAAATTTGGAAGGGTCAGTATGGATTTAGGCTGGGAAGGAGTACATTTGATGCCATATTTGGTCTATGAATCCTCATGGAGAAGCTCAGAGGAAAGAGGCAGCAACGGAGTATGGTCTTGTGGGCTTGGAGAAGGTGTACCATCACACACCAAGAGAAGTCATTTGGTGGAGTTTTGTGACGGAGAGGTGTGCCAGAAGCCTGTGTCCATCTTGTCCAGGATATGTGTGATGGAGTGGCTACCGTCGGCAAACCTGAATGGAGCTACAGCCTTGTTTGTTTGTGGTTGTTATGGATGTAACGAGTGAGAATATCCTGAGAGAGCTGCCTTGGAATATGCTGCTCACTGGTGATTGAGTGATATGTGTGTAAAATTGTGAGACCCTGCAAATGAAATTTGAACAGTGGCAACACAGTTTTGAGCAGGTGGGACTTAGAGTGAATGTTGATAGGACTGAGGCTTTCATAACTGAGGGAGCAGACCCACAATAAAGGATATTACAGGCAGAGAACTTAGAAGAGTGAAAGAATTTAAATACCTAGGATCAATGGTTGCTGACAATAGTGCCTTACTGAGTGATGCCCGGCATCATACCAAAGCTGCTTGGTGCAAATGGCAGGAGTTGACCCCCAGTTGTCTGTGATTAAAAAGATGCCAGTAAAGTTAAATATAGAGTATTGTGTGAGTGCCCGCGAGGGCCGGGTCAGGGGGGGGAGATATCAGCGAAAGGAGGACACTCTGGCCTAAGAATAGTAAACTATGCTTTATTGAAGGAAGGAAGGAAGAACTTACGCTCCAATCTGTGCGGGGAGCCCTTAGGATGCACGGAGGGGCTGCAGGGGACTCTGGCCATTCGGGACAGCTGACCAGGCAGGACTCCGCCGGGGGGAGTCCTCTGCGGCGCTATATTCTCCGTGTTTATCTCGCGGTTACATGGGGTCAACAGCTGGTTACATTCTTATATGTATGATTTATGCTTATTACATAAACTAACTTATTTACAGGCAAAAATATGCTGAGCTATGCTACAATATCTTTTTGGCAGGGTCTGTCGGACAAAGTTAATTGAAACTGCCTGCATCCTCCGCTTACATCCAGTCACATACTCAGTCCACCACTTAGCTCCTTGCCAATCTTCCGCAGCCTTGCCCCTACAAGTATAATACTGTATTTCAATCCATCCTGATATATGGAACAGAGACTTGGCCAGCCACAAGAAAAGATACGTGTACTGGATATCAGTGGACCATAGAGAGACCAATTTTCATGATAGCTATGTGTACAGTCATGAGTTTTGGAGAGTTTTATAGCCTTTTCCCAACCCTGAATAGGGAAACTGCAGGAAAGGAGAAGTGCTCTTGTGGTTATAAACTCTTCTGCTTCTGTCCCACAAAGCCCGATCTCCCCTTCTCTTCCTATCCCATCCATCCTGCCCCTGTTCCCAGCCCTCCTCCCCCTGCCAGTTCCTGCCTCATTCTCCCTTCCCATCCCAAATTCCTGTCTCAGTCTCCTGCCCAGTTCCTACACTCATCTCTCAATATTCAGGTCCTTCTCCTCCATGCTGGTTGTGTGCCAGCAAGGGGTTCAGCGAGAGCACAGGAGAGACAATCTCCTTTCTCTGAGTTCCAGTGCCTGTCACCACAGCACCCCTAACTTCCAGAAGGAACAATTGCAGGGAAAGCCTCACTCTGCCTTGGAACTCTGGATGGAATCTTTGGAGAATTTAGGTAGCAAGCTCCAACAAACCTCTACTGAGCATATGCAAGTTAAGATTTTTAAAGGCTTACAACTTTGCCAAATTTTCCATGCAGTCGAAATTTCAAATCCTTGCTCAGAAACATGGGCTTCTACAGCTTTTCAGTGAAATCACTGTAAGAATTTAAAATTAGCCAAGCTATGCATTTTCCCCTAATTTTGTTCTTGGAAATGCTTGAACCATTTTTGATGGAACTTAAAAAAATCAGTCAGCCTGAGGCAGTCACTCAGCATGGAAATTTTCAGTCCAAATGGTTAAAGTTTGGCCAAGTTATAAGCAAAGGACAACAGGATCTTACAATAGAAAGGGGTAGGCAACTTTAACTCTAAGCATCACTTTCTTTGCGCCTGCTCCCATTGAATTCAATGGCAAAAGCCCCATTGGGGTCACAATCATATTCCCATTCTAACCAAACAGTAGCATTGGTGTGACATTATTGACTTAAACTGTGACCGTATTGATCATTGTTACAACCACTGTTATATATTTGCAGCAAATATTGTACAAAGGTTGTCATGTAAGGTGTCTATGGAAAGGTTCTGATTTGCTGGTTCTGATTATGCTATCTGTATATGTGTATCATTTTTGTAGTTGAAGTTATGAATATTGGCTATGGACTTGTATCTCAATGTGTTTTGATTCTAAGTAGCCTCAGTGACGTATTTGGTCAGCTTAGTGACAAAGGACTATTCTCAGTAAGTGCCCAATCAAGAAACACTTAACTGACAATGAGCTTTGGGATACGCCAATTCACATCTGAGCTTTCCTGGGAACGTTCAAACTAACATGAAAACAATGGCATCGGCCTGCAAACTGAGTCATGTGGGGACATGTGATTTGCCCATGTGACTTCAGACTCCATCTTGCTGCTGTGATTTTCCACAGTAAGAACAAGGGGTGTCCTTCCACAGGCAGAGAATATAAAAGGCCATGAAAACCCGTCTTGTCTTCAGTCCTGCTTCTAACGTCGGGAGGAACCTTGCTACAAACTGAAGCTCTGAACAAAGGGCTGAATGATCCATCCCAGCTGTGGATGTACTACAGAGACTTGATTTGAGCCTGCAGTTTATCCCATTACTGCTACAAGTCTGAACCAAGAACTTTGCCATTACTGCATGTAATTGATTCCAGTTAGCCAATTTTAACTCTCATCTATATTTCTTTCTTTTTATGAATAAACCTTTAGATTTTAGACTCTGATGGATTGACAACAGCGTGATTTGTGGGTCAGATCTTACTGGTATATTGACCTGGGTCTGGGGCATGGTCTTTTGTGATCGGGAGAACCTTTTTTTTTCTTTTAGTGGGGTATTGGTTTTCATAACCATTCGTCCCCATAACAAGTGGCACTGGTGGTGATACTGGGAAACTGGAGTGTCTAAGGGAATTGCTTGTGTAACTTATGGTTAGCCAGTGGGGTAAAACCAAAGTCCTCTCTGTCTGGCTGGTTTGGTGTGTCTTAGTGGAGAACCCCCACTAGGTGATACCTAGTTTTGGGTTGTGACTGCCCTGCTCTAAGCAATTTATCCTGAATTGATACTCTCAGAAGTGTCCCACCAAAGACAGCATTGTTACAACTGGTAAAGTGCTTTAATCAGTATTTCGGTGTGTGGTGTAATGGTATTATATAGTAATTTGTTTGCTAGATTTGTTGTAGCTATTAATATTGAAAATAAAATACAAGTATTAATTATATAAATATTTATTTTACAGAAAGCTTTAGGTCTCAGAGTATTGGGTACTTTGTTTTCATAAATATTATGGTTAAGAAAGATTTATTAAGACATTGGATTGTTATTTGCTTTTGGTTGTAACACATCCAGCCAACAGAAAAAGTTCTTCTCAAAAAGTACATGGGAAAACTATGCTATCTGGGCCTCAGGCCATAGAAAGAAATGGTGAATTACTGGACTGGGTTGTTCTGCCCCTTGTGGTAGATTGGGCAAACCTCCCCTACTCCTCTATGGCCAGTTTCAATTTATTAAGCTCCCCTTCTCCAGGTGCAGCATGCTCTGCAGGTGTGCCTAATTGGCACTGCCTCAGTGCAGGGATGCTTGTTAGGCTGGCTGTCAGTGGGATGGGGGCCTTTCCCATCACACCCTGTTCGCAACAGTTTTGACTTTATGATTAAGCCTACCCGTAAAAAACAGCTGGTACAAGTTAAAGGGACTCTCTCAGGCAGAGCTGTAACTAAGCATTTTAGCACTGGGGCAAGCAAGCCTATTTGTGTCCCCTACCAATTTTTTCATAATTTTTGTGCCCCATTCAGAGATGACACATAACTATTGATAGTGGGGTGGGGGGGAAATATGACCGCCCCATAGAGGTTTTCAAACTGTTGGGCATGCTCCCTTAGGGGGCGAGCGGCCCTGTGTGGTGGGACTTTGGGAGGGAGTGCCACTTCCATCCCCTGACTCACCTCAGTCCATGTGCTCCCCTCAGCCCCCCCCCCACATCGCCTCTGGCCCTGTTTTTCCACCCCTGTGGCTTTGCGCACTGGGTGGCTGCCTTGCTTGCCCCACCATGGTTACAGTTCTGGTCTCAGGTGAAATGTTTTCCATATTTTCCTTTTTGTAAAATGGGTTTTTACAGAATTTAAGACCAATAGAAATATTCCATAAATGTTGTTTAAATTAAAATGGCAACAGATTTTTTTAAACAAATAAACATTCTCCCAAACACTTGTGCAAGTGCACCAGAACGCAAGAGTGCAAAAAACAAAAGCTGACTCTAAAACAGAAACAAAATTTACTAGTTTACTTTCATTGTTTTAGCTGAGACAAATATAATACAAAAGGGAATGGGCTGTTAACAGGATAGTAGGAGATACTGGCCTGGCAGCTGTCGTGTTGCCCCCACTACAGAAGCACTGCTTAAATAAAGCTGGTGGAAAAAACGATGGGTAGCTTCTTAAGAACTGGCCTACCTGACATGTTATGATAATTACTTAATTTACTTTGTTTTTAGCTTCTTTCATAGAATCATAGGGTTGGAAGAGACCTCAGGAGGTCATCTAGTCCAATCCCCTGCTCAAAGCAGGACCAACACCAACAAAATCATCCCAGCCAGGGCTTTGTCAAGCCGGGCTTTAAAAACCTCTAAGGATGGAGGTTCCACCACATCCCTAGGTAACCCACTCTAGTGCTTCACCACCCTCCTAATGAAATAGTGTTTCCTAATATCCAACCTAGACCTCCCCCACTGCAACTTGAGACCATTGCTTCTTGTTCTGTCATCTGCCACGACTGAGAACAGCCTAGCTCCATCCTCTTTGGAACCCCCCTTCAGGTAGTGATTAAAGCAAGAGTTTTCCTACGTCTGCATTGTACATTTGTCTGTGCAGGGGGCGAGTGTGTGTGTGTACGTGTGCATGCACAAAAAGCAAAGTTTCAGTATTGTTAGGGCAACCCTTCTGCCATTGCATCAAGCATGGAACTGTATTGACATTAATGGTACTAGTACTGCTCCTTTTCTAACTTAGGTTCAGTCTCTCTTGTGACTTGTCATTATCAATCACAAAAAGTGATTCTGCCAAAACACCCCTTTCCAAAATAACCCCAAAACATACTTCAGCATTCAAAGATGACAGAAGCAAGATGGGTCTCCGGCACTGAACAGATAAATGCAACCTTTTAAAAGTCCATGTCTTGTTTTTCTAACATTTAGAAGATTTAAAGATGACTTGCAAAGATAAATTACAAAATTTGAGCAACTGATTGCCCCCAATAGTTGTAATGTTCTGAATGCCTTTCAGCCCAGCATTAAACCTACTGGGTTTTTTTTCACCTCTAGGTCCTCAAAAGAACTTTTCTGATGTAGCTAATCTGCTTCTGATTTGAGTGATGTCCCCAGTAGGCACCATGCTGGTGATGGCATGGCCACCATGGAACTCTGTTGGAACATGGCACTGGCTAGGGACTCAGGTAAGTCACATTTGTTACCAAGGTTTAAGAATATTTTATGTTCCAAAGGGTGTAAAATAATTCAACAATTCCAACCCTATACTTTTATGATACTCAAAACTGTTATGATATTTAAAACTTTAAATTAACCCTAATTTTTTAGATGACAGAATTGGTTCTCTTGTGTTTTTTCACTCCCTATTACCCATTCTTACCAGAATGATTCAAAGAATGCTGAAGGTTCTTAGTTTATTAAATTGTTATTAATGTTCTTTATTTAGCACAGCAATGTCTAGTATCAGTTTTATTTCTTTCTCATTCACTGGTTTGTTATTTAATAAACCTCAAGATTGTTACATCTAGGCCAAAGGGATTTGATGGAGGGAAAACAGCAGCTGAAGTTACTGCTGCCATTTTGCTTGTGTCCTGTATGGACATTATAGTGCTGTATAGTTATTTTAGAACGACGCAGTATGAGTTTGAACTTTCAGAAGTGACACAATTTCTATTGTGCATGTGCAAAAGTGGCGATTTTACATGGTTTATAACTTGGTAAAATCTGGATGGATTTTCATGGGGACAGTGAATGGCTGACCTCAGAACTATTCCTTTCTCAAACTTCAAGTTCCTATTTCAAACCACTGAGATGCTAGAGCTGTTCAAAAGATGGTGGGAATTTTATTTTTTAATGTAGCCAAAACTTGCTATTTTTCATTTACCTCTTTCTTGAAAATGGCTACACTGTTTTTGATTAATCCTCCCTCTTCTCCCAAAAAAAATCAACTTGAGGCAGTCTGCAACCATGGAAGACTTCATCCCAAAAGATTAACATTTGTCAAAGTTATAAACAATTGAAAACAGGGGGATCATGGAAATGGTTAGGCAACCTTAATAACAGACATCATGATTACTCTGTGTGCAACATCTCTCAGCAATGGTCTCAAGCCATACAGTTTCCAAGCAAACTATGGAAAGTTGAACATTGTCAATATTTGGGGGAGAGACTTTCAAGGAAAATCAGAGTGATGCAAATAGTGGGATGTTAGTGATTTAGCAGTTGATTTTTTTTCTCTCTGACTGTTCTGATACAGAGACCAAGTATATTATTAAACTGCACAGTGCTATGAAAAGTACTTTCTATTGCAACATAAAACAACCTGCTTGACTCGCTTTTGGGTTTTCAACATCTCATGTTACTTTTTGCAGAAGTAGAACTATTAGTCTTAATGTCCTGGCCAAATTCCTGTTTAGCTACAGTACTTACATTCTGCCTCCCACATGAGCCAGTTAAGCCAGTTTTGCAGCAGCCAGAGAAAGGACCAAAGATTTGGCTGTTTCCTTCAATTCATATCCCTAAATTGCTGTGTGACAATACTGTGTGTCACTACCAGTTGAATTTTTTCCCAGAGACAGCTACCTTTCGATGGTGAGATGATTTCAATATCTCCTACCTCCCTCTAAGAGGTATTGTGGAATATAATTAATGGTTGTAATATACTTGCACAGACTTTTTGAGTAAAGGTACTAAATAATGTAAAATAATATATTTAATAGACTTTATCTTTGAACCTGCAAGTCTGATCATTTTGTTTCTCACAAAAAGAGACTTTCTTCCATTATCCTTTCTCACATAATTAAAGATAATGTCCCCCTTCTGTCTCCTACCCTTGCGTCAACTCCCAATTAGTTTACTATCATAATTATGCTTGTTCTAGAATTTTCTGACATACTGTAGATGATTTTAAACCTTCCAAGAGAGAACTTTCTGGTGTTATTGAATAGTTACAATTCTAAAGCTGTCTGAAATATATTGTGAACTCCAATTTGCATCATTACATTAATGCAATCAAGGGGGAGATGACCAAAATATATATATGGAAATTAATATGACTGAGTCATATTAATCCTCAACAGTACTTTCCACCTCATTTACAGTTGTCTTGCTAATTAGATTGTCAACTTAATTTGATTGGTATGGACTAGCATTTTGTATAATTCCTTACTCATTTCTTGGTTTACAGTAAGTAGTTCAGATTGACCTATACCAGGAAAATAAATGAGTAATATTTTTGGATTCTATTACGCCGTTAACTAAAAGTCAGCTGTACCCCACCCTTGTTCCCTAACCATCACTCCTTTGTCCCTTCCGGTACAAAGACTACATGATCATAATGATGATTAAGGAGGAAATGGTTGGTGTAAATTCAGAGCCTATTTTGGCCCTGTGACCATTAAAAGGGTTTGATAGTTTGACAAGTGAGGATTGCAGAAGACCGCTAATTGGTATATTGCTGAAATATGTTTGATATAGAGCCTGATAGATTGGTCTTCTTTATCTAGCAAAAAGGGGAGAGCTGCTGGGTTGCGGTGGGCTCGGCTCTATGGAGAGGAGATTGGAATTGTTGCTGCCTTGGAACTGGGATTGCTGTTAAATGATCTCTGGGTTCTCAGGGAAGTTTATGATCTCAGGTGTTTTCTTAACACTTTTTTATGGGAGAGAAAGGTTAGTGAATTGTTTCACATGTTGCCTGCCTTAGATGACACCCAACTGTAGGAGCCCTAAAAGCTTGAAAAAACTTGTTATACATTTATCCAGAAGGGAGAATATAGTGCTAGAGATTAGCAAACAAGATTCAAATGGCAAATGTCCTATTTTTAAAAATAAATGGGTCTGGCTGATCCAGTAAAGGAGTGATAGTGTTCTGCCCTTGGCTTTGTAAGTTAGTGTATTCTTAAAATGATGTAAGAGAGAGAGAGAATTAATTATAAGAAAGTTCCTTGTTTCAAACAGTTCATTTAAAAAGTGAATTGCAGCATTGGATTTGCAGAAATCTTGTAACAATGAGGACATGTTAATCCTTTATATAATTCTGTTCCGTGTGCCATTTGAGCAATCTATTATTCTTCTAGTATTTACATAGAATACACTTCATCACTTGCTAGAAATTATTGATTATTCACAAAATATATACCCCACCTTTGCTGCAGCCTGGAATTTGTTTAAATGAAATGATATCTTGTGCCCTTTAGAGATTTGCACCCGTCTGAGAAATCTGGACATACAATTTTGCACACATTCATTCTATAATTGCATATCCCCACAGTGGTTCTCACTATTTCAGATGTTTTCCCTCTGTGTGCTTGTTTGGTGTGATTTCTTTAAACAGTCTGGACCCTCTCACTGCTTAGAAGGTGCTTATCTATGTAATTAAGAACATAGTTGCTACGTATTAGACCTAGCATTAAATGGAGAATGAGATAAAGGGCTGTGTCAGGCTGCTGACAGATAATCAGCCTGTCTGGTTGTGAGTTATTGATTCTCTTTTCTTTCTTATTTAAAATATTAAGTCCATTTAAAAATAGATATACAGTTCTAACATAGCTGCTATTGGCATTAATCCTTAGCTAATCCCACAAATCAGACAAAAATATTTGAAGTAAATTGTCCCTTTTATGATGAAGGATGGAATTTTCAAAAGCACTTAAGTGACTTAGGAGTGCAAGTCCCATTAAAATCACCCAAAACCTTTAAAAACAGGCTAACAAATAGTATTGTCATATTTATATTAGTCTTATATTATTTGTAGTGTGATAGGGTTTATGTGCTGCAGAGATGAGGATTCAATTTTACTAACACACAACAGAAACACGCTCCCTGCCCCCCAAAACTTATTACTTTCACATTTTAATTCCACTCTCGGAATATAATTTATAAATGGTATCAACTTTTTTTTAAACAATGTTTTGAAAATATGCTACATTTAATTATGGCGGCCCTGGTTGTGACACTACACTTCAGGTTGAGTTCCATTTCACACTTAAAGTTGCGATTCACATCTTTGTTACATATGGAAAATATTCTGTAACTTCTCTAAACTTACAGTACTTTCTCTTTGAGCTAAAGAATGAATGAATTTTCAAGATTTTATAAGTAAATAAGGTGAAAGCCCATGCTGTTATACAGGTGTAATTCATACAGTGTAAAAAAATCAAAAATGTCTGAGTACTTAAAAATTAGACAGTAGCAGACCGCAAATCTTGGTGATAAACAAACATGGTGATATTTTAAATAAAAATAGCTCTGAACATGCTTGTAGCTGTTTCCATTGCTTCACCCTGACTCAGAGTGACATACGGAGTGACAGTCCTGGAATGTTGTTATATAAATCTGACAGTTAGTTAGAGTTAAACTTAATTAAACACCGGGTTCTTAAAGAAATTTATCATCTGCATCAGGGTTTTCTTGGTCTCAAATGATAGCAATAATAGAATAAAACAGACTCTTCAAACATTCCTGATAGTTAAAATTGATTAAAGTTTCATGTGTAGGTTATATTTAAAGAGATTAAGGTATAATTAAAGTTTACATTATTAACGATTTTTGTATCTACTTATTATAAGCTACAGGCAGGGTCAGTTCAACAGCTCAGGTAACACATAAGAGGGGCTACTGTGATATCAGAAGTAACTGATATCACAAACCCCATTCTTTCTCTACAGCTAGTTTTCATGCAACAATTCTATTGATTGTAATGGCTCAAAGATATGAGGGAGACCGTACAGTTTACTTGGCCCAGCTGTCACTGCTCTTTAACAGTTCGGTAGCTGCATACTAACTTGAGCATCTGTGCTTGAAAGACGACTCCTCATGACTCTTCTGCCTCAGCTTTGCTACGCACCAAGACAGCACTGCTGGGGAAACTGACCAGAAGCATTGGGGGTTGGGGGAGCCCTTAAAGTGGGAGCTTGAGATTTGGCTCATCATTGTCCTTCCTTTCACACAGTTTCAGTCTCTGTAATATCACCCTCTAAACCAAAAAATCAATTGCAAATTAAAGGCCAGATTAACCACTACACTACAGTTGCCTTGCACTGCTTTGAAGATGCAAAACAGCTGTATATCCAGCTTAACTGGCCAGTAAGCTCTGACTGTTTTACTCTGGTGCATTTTGCCCTTAAAAGTTAAAAATATTAAATAATATATTTAAGGCTGATACTACATATTTCAAACCATTAGAAATATAGCATGTTGGTTTCTGTTTGGGTTTCTTGTTTAGTATTACAGTGTAAAATTTTAATAAGCTGCTGCAAACCAAGGAACTCCCCAGACCAAAAACTGAGTTAAAATGGAATTAAGATTGAAAGCAAGTATCAATAATTTTAAAGGTAAAACTCATTACAAGAATGTTGTAATTAACTCAAGAGCAGGCATTATAAATGCAGAGTTAAGATTACACATAACAGAAATCCAAATATGTCAGGAAATGCACGTTAAAGTACTCACATAATCTTGATTCTCCCCTACAGTGATACCATGATGGGAAACAAATGGAAATAGCTAATGTGCTTTTAAAAGTCAGTTCAACCTAATCCGGGACCCCAGACACAAAATGCCGCAATCATAATCATATGGCTATTGCATGGTATCAATATAGGGCAGAGTTAAATTGTGTATCTCTTGGTTTTAGGTTAACTGCAATCTCTCTCTAATGTTTTTACTCTTAAATTACTAATACATACATACTCTGAGTCTTAATTCTATTTTAATGTAGTTTTTTTTGTATGGGACTAAATTACTCTCACCAGGGATGCAATCTGAGTAAGGCTATCCAACCATTCCACCTTATTTAGAGAACACTTTTCTTCCAGTATTAGGTTATAATTTTTGTCACCATTAATCATACATACATCCAGGTTACATTCTAAAAGCCTCAGTTTAGAATTCAAAATTATCTTGACAAACTGGAGAAATGGGATGAAATTCACTAAGGACAAATGTGAGTCCTACACTGAGGAAGGAATAATCAATTGCACACATACAATACAGACTTTGGATGTTGGGAGCAGATCCTAGCCTGAGAATTTGGTCAGCAATGTTTCTGGGAACATATGGTAAGGGATTCAAATTGAACCAAGTCTAGTTTGTTAAGTTTTAATACTAAGATGTATTTTATCTTTATTTCTCTTGTAACCATTTCTGACTTTAATGCCTTATACTTGTACTCCCTTAAAACCTATCTCCTTGCAGTTAAATAAACTTGTTTTATTCTTTAATCAAAACTAGTCCACTGTTGTGAACTGTGTGGGTAACTCCATGTAGGATGACAAACTGTTGTATATTGATCCCTCTAGAGGGGCAACAGACCTAATATATCTGGACTGTCCAGGAGAGGACTGGACAGTGCAGAGCACACATTTTGGGAAAAAACCAGGACTGGGAGTATGTTGGGGTCATCCTGCAAGTGGAAACCAAGGCCAGTGGAAGCCAGGGTGTGACTGATGTATGGCTGACAGGCTACAGCTATACACAAACACTCAAGGCAGTAACAGCATGCTGTTTGTGAGGGACCCACATGGGAGTTACAGCAGCAGAACATTGTGAGGAACCCAAATGTGCAGGGCAGGGGTGACACAGACCCTCACTGGTCTGGGTTGTACCCCATAATGTCATAGGTATCTATGCCCTGTAACAAAGATTTGTACAAGAAAAATAGTTTACCGGAGGGATAGCATAGCGATACAGCTCTTATTCACTTTTCACAGGCTTATACAGAAAAAGACTGGGAGCAGTTAAGGCTTCAAATAACTAGTGCAGAACCAAATTGATTTTTCTCAGCACATCTGCAGGGGAGATAAAGCAGAATCTCAGAGTGAGAAATTGCTTAGGGTCCAGACATTCTGTAGTATAGCTGCTCGGTCACCACCCCCAACACAGCTCACAATTCCCTTTCGATCCTTCAGCACTTCTGGTGGCACCATCCTGGTCAATAACTTCATAGCATACCTCACTGCCCTTTGCCTTTTTGAGAAAGGCCATTCTCTGCCACCTGGTCATGTGCCTTAACATCCTGGAGAGTCAGGGCAGTCTAAAGGGAATGGATAGAGGTTTAGTATCCAACTTGCCTGCAGAGACCTCCCACCCCATGCTAAGCTCTCCAACACCACACAAGCTCCTCCAAGGCACAGCCTAAACTGAAAATCCAAGCTGGGAACATAATTCCCAATCCTCCACTGCCTCCAAAACACAACTAAACAGTATATACTGCATGCCCCGAAATCCCAGTCTAGACTAGGGTTGCCAACTTTGGTTAGATGAATTCCTGGAGATTTCATCACATGATGATTAATCTTTAATTTCTGGAGACTCCAGAACAATCCTGGAGGGTTGGCAGTCCTAATCTAGACCTCCACATGCACACACAATTTACCATCTCTGAGGTCTCCCCCAAGACTGGGAAGAATCTCAGGGAGGGGAAATCAGAAATACATGTTAAAAATGCTATCAGAGCCTCTTTGGAATAGAAGCAATAACTGGTTGGTTTTTTCCCCTACTCCTCCGGTCATGGCACCTGTAGTGGCCAGACAGTCAAGGACAGAGCCTTTGTCAACAGCTGTGTGGTGGACTAATTTGAGGGGGAAGAAATAGAGAACTCAGGATGAAATGTTCTCAGACCTCATTGCAGACTCCTCAGAAACAATGGAAAACTACAGAGAGCTGCAGGTTGTTTTTGAAGTTGGAGATGAAAAAAGACAGGGTGCTACCCAGAGAAAACATTGAAGTGGCCAGAGACAGCGTTGCCATGGCAAAAGACACTAGAGAAAGACAGGGAGATGATGCAGAGGCCACTCCTGGAGGCAATACAGAAGCAGAATGCTCTGCTGAAGCACATATTTGTGGGCACACTGACAATCTAGTGCTCTCAACCAGGACCTAGCCATGTTTTGCAGCTCCTGGACAATACAGGTTAGTGGGAACACCAGCATATGTTTCCCACTGTGCTCCCACAGCCATGCTCCCAGAGGCCAAGGCCCCAGCTCAGGGCAGCAAGAATAATTGCATTTGGGAGCCCGGCTCTTTTGAGTCATCTAATGCCCCTGATAATTTTGAGCCCTGACACTCAACACCAAAAGACAGATGAGCAAGAAGAGACAGACGGCAAGACGTATAATCACCTGTGACCTGGAGCCCCCCATTGTTGTGTGCTGCCCTCCACTGCACTGTTTCACTTTAAAGCTGTGTTTCATTTTTGTTTTAATTAAAGGTTTATTACTAGCTGTTACATAAGAAATTGCAGATTTTTTTATGAATTAATTGTAATGGTTATTATTAAGCAACAATGTGTGGTACACAGAAAACCTGTGAACTTTACATGTCACAGGTTTTTACAAAGAGACTGCAGTGCTCACAACCTATCCCCCACCTCCACCACCTGGGATAGCAGCTGGATTTTCTGCTTCGCATTTTCAGGCCTCAGACTCAAAATAAGAACAACAGGCATTCCTGACAGTATTGGCCTGGCTGGTTTCATTTTCTAGTAGACACCTTGCTGACTGCTCAAACTGAGCAAGTCTCTGCATCTCAGCCACCCACACTTCATTAAAGCTTTCTCCGTGACTCTCACAAATGTTGTGCAACATAGAACATACAGCTATAATCTTAGGTGAGCTCTTCTTCTGCAGCTTCCAACCTAGTCCATAAACAGCCCTACCTGCCTTTCAGGTGACCAAATGCACATTTCACTGCCATTGTGCAACTACTCAGTCGATCTTTAAACTGTTCCTTCCCTCTGTCCAAATGCCCTGTGAACGGCTTCATTAATCAGGGAAGCAGAGGATAAACTGGGTCTCGTAGGATCACTGGCACAATCTCCACACCATTAATGTCCATAGTGATCCTGGGGACAAAGTCTCCTTTATTAATTAAGGTAAATACATATGAGTTCAGAAAGATCCTAGCATTGTGGACCTCCCTGAATTTGTTTGTGAACCTGCCATGGTGGCCAACCAGGCCTTGGAGCGCCAGGGAGGAATACCCCTTCTTGTTTATAAGCTCCAAGCCCTGGTGTGGGGGCAAACAATAGGCACCTGGATCTCATCAATTGCTCCAATACAGTTTGGGAACCCCATGAACACAAAGCCACCAATAACCTCCTGAGCATTACCCAGCTTTACAACCCAGTGCAACACACATGCAAGACAGTGGCCCCAACTGTCAGTCTCTCTATGCCCGATTGGCTACAGACTAGTAATATTCAGGGTTGGCCAGCTTCCAGAGGGCAATGGTGACCTGCTTCTCAATGGGTACAGGCCACTGTCTGTTGGTACTTTGTCACTGCAACTCTGAGGCTTGCACAGCACAGATCTCAAAAAAGATTGCCTTCACCATCCTGAAATTTGGTCATCCCAGGTCTGCAGGCTGATTCTTTCCTGCCAGTTGACCCTGGCTTCTGAGCCCAGCAATGGCGCTACACTATGTGAAGCTGCTTCAGGAAGAGTTCATGTAGTAATAGTTGCCTGGTGTCATCCTCATCTTCCTCTGTCTGCTGCTGAAGAAGCCGCTGCTGCAGCAACTTCATCCACTCGGTGGTGCAGCAGACAAAGTCCAAAACCAGAGTCACTTGGCTCTGAGAGCTCACATAAAAGCACAAACAGCCTCCGTGTCTTCACAATTGCCAGCAATGTGGCGCAGAGCATTATCTACTCCTGTGGGAATTCTGTGCCAAAAAATAAAAAATTCTGCAACAAAAAATAAAAAATTCTGTGCACAATATTTTCCAATTCTGCAAAATTCTGCATATTTTATTTGTCAAAACAACACAATATAATCATACCAGTTTCAATTATTTGCATCATTTATTTCAAAATACCTGTCAGCAAGTATGTCTGTAGCAATACAGACAACAAAAAAAGATTCAGACATTTTTTTTTGACAAATAGATTCCTTACTAGGCATATTAATACAGAGCTCTGAGTAATAATTCATTTAAACTACAATAAAGAACCATATTTCACACACTTCCCAGAAGCAGTGCGGAGGCTTGGGGGAGTCGGGGTAACGGAGAAGCTGAGGGAGAGGGAAATAATTGCTGGGAAGGAGCCTGGGTGTGAACTTGGAGGGTTGTTGGGTATGGATGGGAAAAGTATGGAACAGGTTTTTTGGTGGGGGTGGGGGGAAGGACTGTTAGAGAACTTCCTCCATGCAGACCCTGGCTGACCCCTAGCCTCTCTATTCAGTCAGGCACATGTGTCCCTCCACCTCCACTCAGACACCCACTCTCCCCAGCCCCATGTGGCCCTGCACCCACTCCCCCTGTGCCCATGTGTCTCTGTGCCCCCACTCAGCCACACTCTGTCTCTGTGTGGCCTTGCACCGCTCCCTATCCCCATGTGTCTCTGTGCCCCCACACAGCCACTCCCCTGTCCCTCTGTGGCCCTGCTCTGTGCCTCCCTCCCCCACGTCGTGGCCCTGCACCTCCCATTCAGCCCTGCCCCAATCTGTCCTCCCCCACTAGCCCTTATGAGCCCCTGTCTGATCCCCCAGCAGCCCTACGCTGTCTGTCTCCCCATAGTCCCTCTCTCCTGACCTGGCCTGACAGGCAATGCAAAGAATGCTCTTTGGCTCTTTTCTCTTCCCTAGCTGCCTGAGGGCAGCTGCTGTGTTCTATCACTACAGTGCCCTCAGGTTCTGCAGCAACTTTTCAGCAGAAGTTTTTTTCTGTGAAAAAATTAAAAAATATGCACGGCTCATGAATTATGCACATGCGCAGTGGCGCAGAATTTCCCAAGGAGTAATTATTGGGTACAGCTGGCTGACAGCAATTTGCAAATGACGCTAGCCTGCCCTGAAAGAGAGGAATCATGGGACAGAAAGAGTGGAATCATAGGAGTTTTGGAATTTGATCCCAAGTCCCAGAATTCCACTGGCTTCCACCTGCCTTCCGCTAGGCATCCCACAATATGCAGTGAGAAAAATCCCAGAATGCACATACTTCAGCAGCAAAACAAAAGATCATTGGATATGCTCCCAGAACGCCAAGTACAGTTGATTTTTAAAAGAAAAAAATCCACTCTATATCTGTATTTTAAAAAATGAGTTTAAAAAACCTCAAATATTTCATTCCAGTTAAGTTTATTGGCTACATTTGACTTAGCTGTAGTTAACCAGGGATATAAACAAAGTAATCAAGTGAAATGGATGCCCAGAAATCAGTCCACCTTAAGAAAAGCTAATCTATACAATGTGGTGGTGTATTTGTAAAACTTTAACAATAGCACAGAAATGACTCCTCCCTGTCACAGCCGAGAGTCTGTGATTAAGGAAAAGATCATTTGACTATGACATGACCTTTGAAATACAAACCTGGAGGTTATAGCGAACAAGCATAGCTTTGGAAAAACTGCTTAAGCCTGAGAGATTGATTAACATCTGCGATCCTATTGACACTAAGCCTTGTGTCTGCCTTTTTTGACTTCTGCTTAACTCTTGCAGACCCAAGGATGACATAGAAATGCAGGTAGGAGAATTAGAAAAATATACCTTCTGCTGCAGCACATTAGTTTGTTTTGTCTTTTCAAATCTGCATACCTATTAATCTATAACTGACTGTGCCACTACAGATTTGACATGCAGTATACTGCTATGAACTTAGAGCAGGGGTCGGCAACCTTTTAGAAGTGGTGGGCTGAGTCTTCATTTATTCACTTTAATTTAAGGTTTCGCGTGCCAATAATACATTGAAACGTTTTTTAGAAGGCCTCTCTCTATAAGTCTATACATTATATGACTAAACTATTGTCGTATGTAAACAAGGTTTTCAAAATGTTTAAGAAGCTTCATTTAAAATTAAATTAAAATGCTGATCTTACGCCACCAGCCTGCTCAGCCCGTTGCCGGCCTGGGGTTCAATTCACATAGGCTGGCAGCGGGCCCTGCGGCCGGGACCCCAGCTGGCAAGGGGCAGGCAGGCAGCCAGAACCGCAGACCGGCAGTGGGCTGAGCGGCTCAGCCCGCTGCCGGTCTGGGGTTCCGTCCGCCGGCTCCTGCCAGCCAGGGTCCCGGTTGCCGGCCTCACTCAGCCCGCTGCCGGTCTGAATTCCCGGCCCTGTCCACATAGAGTAGGTACCTAACTTCTCCCTGGTTCTAGCCATTCTCTTCCTCTCTCTGCACTGAGATGAGGGTGGGAGTGCGCTGAGTACAGGGCTGGGGGTGAAGGAGCAGGCTGGGGGTTGGGGTGCAGGGTCTGGCCAGGAGCTAGAATGAGAGAGGGGGCTCAGGGTTGGGGCAGGAGATTTGGGAGTGGAGCGCTTACCTGGGCAGCTCCCATTTGGTGCGAGGAGTGCAGGTGGGAATATGGGGTGTGTGTGCAGGAGCTCCCGTTTGGTGCTCAGGGTGGGAGTGGGGATGTGGGGGGTGCAAGAGTCAGGGCATGGGGTGTGGGGGGGCTGGGGATGTGTGTGGGGTGCAGGAGTCAGAGCAGGGGGCTGCAGGTGTGTGAGGAGGGTGCAGGAGTCAGGGCTCGGGTTGGGGGGGTGCAGGGGTCAGGGCCAAGGGCTGGGGTGTGTGTGGGGGGGGTGCAGGGGTCAGGGCTGGGGGTGTGGGCTGGGGTCGTGGGGGTGCCCCCAGCCCCCTGCCCTGAGCGGCTCACGGCAGGGGGCCTGAGGGGATATGCCCTGATTTCACCCCCTTCCCCAAGGTCCCCGGAGCAGAGAGCGCGCTGTGGCTCCGATTTTACCTCTCCCCAGCTTTTACCTCTCCCTCTCTGTAGCAAGAGCCATCAGCTGATCGGCCCCAGGGAGGGAGAGAAGGAGGGGCAGGAACCCAGCACTCTGGGGGAAGAGGCGGGGGGAGGGGGAAGCTTGCCTGCCTTGCAAAGAGAGAGAAGTGGGCCGGGAGTGGAAAAGAGCGGGCCGGGCCGGGCAGGATTTTTAGTGGCACGCTGCTGTCTGCCTGGGTCTGGCAGACAGCAGCGTGCCATTAAAAATTGGCTTGCGTGCCATGTTTGGCATGCGTGCAATAGGTTGCCGACCCCTGGATTAAATGATCACAGTTCTCCCTTCCAGCCTTGGAATCTATGAATCCTATAGGTACAAGGTCCACCAGTGAAATTTCAGGGCTCATTTACCTCTGAGATCTGGCTGTTTTGTCTTTTATCTGCACTGGACATCAGCCACAAGTTAAAACAAGCTGAACGGTCTTACCTTTTCTTATATTAAACTTGCCTGCCCTGTAAGGAGAGAGTGGTGGGTGGGAGGTGGAAAAGAGTGGGCCGGGCAGGATTTTTAGTGGCACACTGCTGTCTGCCCAGGTCCAGCAGACAGCAGCGTGCCATTAAAAATTGGCTCGCGTGCCGTGTTTGGCACACGTGCCATAGGTTGCCGACCCCTGACTTAGAACATACTTTTTAAAAATATCTGGTTATCTGTATAGATTCCGGAGACCTAGGGTAGGGTTTTATTTAAGATGCATTAAACAGACGCATTAAACTATTGTACTTTGTTTTATGATTGCTTTTCCTGCCTCAGTGTCCACTGAACCATGTGGTTAATTTGTTTTTGTGTACTGGGTTGTCTTAATTTTATTCTCCTAGTTCTAAAAATATCGCTGTGAATATTATTTGCAATATAGAGGAAGTAGACTGTTAAAAAACACATGCATTTATGACTATTTAATGGGAGTAAATGTAGATAAATAGCAAAACAGAGGTTCTAAATAGAAAAGAGTACTTGTGGCACCTTAGAGACTAACCAATTTATTTGAGCATAAGCTTTCGTGAGTTACAGCTCACTTCATCGGATGCATACTGTGGAAAGTACAGAAGATCTTTTTATACACACAAACCATGAAAAAATGGGTGTTTACCACTACAAAAGGTTTTCTCTCAACATTTTTATGGCTGACTTAGAACAATGCTTCCTCAGCTCTCGTCCCCTAACGCCCCTACTCGCGCTATATTGATGACATCTTCATCATCTGGACCCATGGAAAAGAAGCACTTGAGGAATTCCACCATGATTTCAACAATTTCCATCCCACCATCAACCTCAGCCTGGTCCAGTCCACACAAGAGATCCACTTCCTGGACACTACAGTGCTAATAAACAATGGTCACATAAACACCACCCTATACCGGAAACCTACTGACCGCTATTCCTACCTACATGCCTCCAGCTTTCACTCTGACCACACCACACGATCCATTGTCTACAGCCAAGCTCTGCGATACAACTGCATTTGCTCCAACCCCTCAGACAGAGACAAACACCTACAAGATCTCTATCAAGCATTCTTACAACTACAATACCCACCTGCGGAAGTGAAGAAACGGATTGATAGAGCCAGAAGAGTTCCCAGAAGTCACCTACTACAGGACAGGCCTAACAAAGAAAATAACAGAACGCCACTAGCCGTCACCTTCAGCCCCCAACTAAAACGCCTCCAACGCATTATTAAGGATCTACAACCTATCCTGAAGGATGACCCAACTCTCTCACAAATCTTGGGAGACAGGCCAGTCCTTGCCTACAGACAGCCCCATAACCTGAAGCAAATACTCACCAGCAACCACATACCACACAACAGAACCACTAACCCAGGAACCTATCCTCGCAACAAAGCCCGTTGCCAGCTGTGTCCACATATCTATTCAGGGGACACCATCACAGGGCCTAATAACATCAGCCACGCTATCAGAGGCTCGTTCACCTGCACATCCACCAATGTGATATATGCCATCATGTGCCAGCAATGCCCCTCTGCCATGTACATTGGTCAGACTGGACAGTCTCTACGTAAAAGAATAAATGGACACAAATCAGATGTCAAGAATTATAACATTCATAAACCAGTCGGAGAACACTTCAATCTCTCTGGTCACGCGATTACAGACATGAAAGTTGCGATATTACAACCAAAAAACTTCAAAACCAGACTCCAGCGAGAGACTGTTGAATTGGAATTCATTTGCAAATTGGATACAATTAACTTAGGCTTGAATAGAGACTGGGAGTGGCTAAGTCATTATGCAAGGTAACCTATTTCCCCTTGTTTTTTCCTACCCCCCCCTCTCCCCCAGACGTTCTTGTTAAACCCTGGATTTGTGCTGGAGATGGCCCACCTTGATTATCATACACATTGTGAGGAGAGTGATCACTTTAGATAAGCTATTACCAGCAGGAGAGTGGGGTGGGGGGGGAGAGAAAACCTTTTGTAGTGGTAAACACCCATTTTTTCATGGTTTGTGTGTATAAAAAGATCTTCTGTGCTTTCCACAGTATGCATCCAATGAAGTGAGCTGTAGCTCACGAAAGCTTATGCTCAAATAAATTGGTTAGTCTCTAAGGTGCCACAAGTACTCCTTTTCTTTTTGCGAATACAGACTAACACGGCAGTTACTCCGAAAAAGGTTCTAAGTAATAGATTTTAGTTTGTCAGTTAATTTCTGTAACCTGTATTCATTCTGTGCAGAAGGTAACATATTGAAACATAGAAGCATGTAAAAAAGTAGAAACCTTGTTAGAACCTTTTCGAACAGAACCTGACAAGTGCATTGAATGTTATCAAACTTAGCCCAGTTTAGAGCACCCTTTCCCTGTCTAGTTTACCATAGCCTTCCTCGATCCTGCAACAGGCTCTGGAATATTGTCGTTTAAGGTATTTCAGGCCATGCAAGATAAGCAGTCGTTATAGCAAGACCCAATGGAGTCTTTTGGATCCCAGTGCTGCTGAATGACAGTGTGGACAGGCAGCCGAGTCTCTTAAAAATCTTTGATTGTGTGTAGAGAGAGTTACTTTTCTGGCCACAGTCACACTCCCAAGCATAGGGGAGTGGGCTAGGTTGCTGCTGAAGGGAGCAGAGAGGGCCACAAGCCATTGCTCCCCAAAGATAGAAAAGTAAGATGGTATTTTGGAGTTATTTGTGGGATAAGAATCCTTGGGAAAGGGAAGGGTTTATGGTTTTGAGTAGAAACTATGCACAATTTGATGAGTCTGTGTGATTTTGACTCTAAACTAGGTGAAACTTGACATTTGTGTGTACTCTGTACAGGTTATTATTGTATAATTCCATACTTGTCCAATACATAGAGCTTTGGACTGAGCGAATACTTTTAGAGGTTTCATTTGGTGTAATGACTTTAGCACAGGTCAGGAAATCTTTTTAAAGAACAGGAGGAGCTGAAAATTGACTAAACCCTTATACTCCCAATTCCAATAGATTTGTGAAAGTGTATTAGGTAATGTACAGTGTC
This sequence comes from Natator depressus, assembly GCF_965152275.1. Lineage (NCBI taxonomy): Eukaryota > Metazoa > Chordata > Testudines > Cheloniidae > Natator > Natator depressus. The sequence goes on from NC_134237.1 coordinate 52,665,111, forward strand.
TCTCATGTGGCTCAGAGGAGGCATACCTGACTAGTATAAAACATGTAGCACCCATAATATGAAACAGGGGAACAACTCTGCCTGCATTTTTACTCTGATTTTATAAATGAATATGGGTTGGTACCTTCATTTCTTCTGATACGATAAAAGCAGAGGTCCATCAGTATTGTTTAAATAAGTCTCTATCCTTCATTATTTATCAATTGGAGGTAAGAAGCTGGAAAAGAGTCAGGGAGACGACTCAGTGAAATCTCAGACTGCAAAGCTTTACATTTCTTATGAACATGAAACCAGTTTTAAACTCTTGTTCTATGAGCTTGCTGTTACAAATTGCACTGTTGTTTAGGTTTGATCTTTGACTGATCATAGCATGAACTGTAAGTGGTAAGTGGTTATCAATTCTGTGGTAAGCTTTGAGAAAGATGACTTGATCTTTTGTGGTAAGCTATCTTGTGGATGTATACTCTGGGCAGTTTCACTAACTTTTCCCTTCCATCCATTTTACTATCCTGTGCAAGACTTTGCTGATTGACTTATCATAAATAGTGACACTTAACCTGTGTACTTGTCTTATAAAAATAATACTTTTACTATTTGTTAGCAATTAGGGTGTTATGTAATTGTACCTGAATGGAACATGGATTTATGTTTATACAATGACAGGTTTCAGAGCGGTAGCTCACGAAAGCTTATGCTCAAATAAATTGGTTAGTCTCTAAGGTGCCACAAGTACTCCTTTTCTTTTTGTTTATACAATGGGATGACTGGAGTATACTCAGTGTGTAAGCTGTAGCTGCATATCTTCCTTTATCAAATTTGTGTGCTTGTTGCAGAACTCTTTTGCTGGCTGGAGCATCCCTCCTAACACAGGTGGATTTGACAGGGGTTGATTGTGTCCCTTTATGCCACAGGTGTGATGTAAAAGGTAAAGCTGGTCAGGAATTTTCTGACTTTATTTATTTCCCCCACCCCCGATTTGTCTAACCTGAAATGTTTTGTGGAAATGTTTTGTTTTCAACAAACCTTTGCCAAAACAGAGGCAGGATTGTGACAAACCTGCCTTGTTTCCTGCCAGCTCACTTGGTGGCCTGCTGGGGACTCAAGGGTTTCCAGGATCCATGGCTCAGGAGCAGCCCCTCCATGCACTCGCCACCAGAGCTGGCAATTGGAAGCCCTGGGAACCCCAGCTCAGGCAAGGGCTCTCAGAACTTCTGGGTTCCCTGCTTGGGCCCAGGGGATTCCAATAATTCCCATGGACCACCTGGGCTGCCCCCCGTGAGTCTTCAGGAATCAGAGCAGCCAGCTGCTGCATTTCATAAAGAAAGGAAATTGAACTGATATAGTTTGATTTTTCGTAAATGATAAATTGTTGATATTTTCTGTCTGCAGGAAAAAATTTATTCCAAATCAGAACAAAGACTTCTTTGAAATTTCCTGCTAAATGGAAATTCTGATTTTTGATTAGCTGTTTGAGAGGCCACACCAGAAAACAGACTCAGGGCCACTGATTTCAACTAAGACTTGCCAGGCTGCACAGTGGTAACCTGCTCAGCTCCCAGGCAAAGAGTAATGAGGCCAATTTAAGAAGCCTGAAAGTTGCAATGCAGAGCATTCAATGGGAAAGGCAAAGAGATACTAGCTTTCAGTGCAGACGACTTTTGTGTATGAGACAACTGACAATATTAAGTCTGGTATAAAGAACTTCCAAGAAAGACTTTCTGTGATAGAACTCTGGATGGAGAGCATTGAGGATAGGGTAGTGACACCTTGTTCTTAAAACTGGAAAAATCAAACAGGATTTATAAAGATCCAGGAAAATTTTGAATACAGAACAAGAAGAATGGCTGAGATTGGTATGTCTTCCTAGAGGAGAAGGAGGAGATATGCTGTTATCTATAAATAGCTTCCTTAAGGAAATTTTTGCAATAGGAGGATACTGGGTCTGTATTTGTATTATAATCCATGGTGTAGCACTTTACCAACCATTCCAAAAGCAGTGCTAATAAAATTTTTAACATTCAACATTTACCAGCGAAGAGTACTTTGTACCTCTTAAGGTAAAAATAACATTCGTATCTGATGTCTAGAATAGTGGAAGCTGTAGTGCAAACAGGTGTGTATGTTTATAACATTGTGTTGTCTAACCTTACTGTTCATCTTTTCCTGGAACTGCACTGGTGCTGGACCAGTGGTAGGAAAAGTGACTAATTCTTAGAATAGACATGCACTCAGAAGAAAGATGCAATTTATTCCAGTAAAATGACTAGGACAAAAGATTGTGCTTCACTCTATGGCAGTGGTTCCCAAACTTGTTCCACCGCTTGTGCAGGGAAAGCCCCTGGCGGGCCGGGCCGGTTTGTTTACCTGCCGTGTCCGCAGGTTCGGCCGATCGCGGCTCCCACTGGCCACTGTTCGCTGCTCCAGGCCAATGGGAGCTGTTTGAAGCGGCGGCCAGTATGTCCCTCGGCCCGCACCGCTTTCAGCAGCTCCCATTGGCCTGGAGCAGCGAACCGCGGCCACTGGGAGCCGCGATCGGCCGAACCTGTGGACGCGGCAGGTAAACAAACCGGCCCGGCCCACCAGGGGCTTTCCCTGCACAAGCGGCGGAACAAGTTTGGGAACCACTGCTCTATGGTATCTGGCAAGCCTCAGAATTATTTATGGAAATCAAGTTAAATTTTTCTGTACCCCCAAACAATTTATAGCTTACCTGTATCTTCTGGCAATCAATGTGGATCTCCATAATTCACTTGTGAGGGCAGCAGACCACCATGTATTGAGCCTAGCAGAGAGGAGCAGAGTTGAATTTGAAAAGATTGCTCATCTTTTTAACATTTTAGATCAAATTAAAGATAGTTTACAAAGAAAATATATCAATGTTTTAGAAAGACTGTTGTAAGAGAATGCATTTCTAGTTAATAATTGTGATTTTAAAAAATGTAAGGATATGGCTACAAACTCAGGCCCCAGTTCTGTTAATACTTATGCTCATGCTTAACTTTACATACATGAGTAGTCCTACTGAAGTCATGGAACCACTCGTGTGTAAAGTTAAGTGCTTAAGTATTTGCAGGATCTGGAAGTTAACAGCTTACACTGGCTCACTAACTAAAATGTTGATATTGGGAGGAATATTTGAGGTCCGTCGCAGCTTATTATTGGAATATTTCTGAGTGGATGGCACCAGCTAATTGACAGGCTACCAAAAAAAAAAGTTTTCTTGTTTAAGTATGTGTTTGGAGTGTTTTAATTTGTATTTTTATTAGTTTTAAACATGCTTCATGAAAACATACTTCCTTTTCTCTTTCTTTTTGTCCAAATACAAACATTTGTTTAGATAAAGGCACTGTTTCTGGTTACTTGGCCAGCCATTCAGTAGTAAAAAGTATAAATTAAACTTGAGTGTTAGAATGGATCACTGTTTATACTTTTAAATAATGCAGACCCATAGGATTTATCAGATAATTCCCTGGAATGTTAATGGTTTTAATATCCTAATTAAGAAAGAGAAGGTGCATAAGCATTTTAGAAAATGACATCATGATGTCATAAGTGCACAAGAAGATGATCTTGCATGAAATGGATCAAGAAAATGAAGAAAAGGTTGAACTAAAGAGGTATTTTCAGCACCTGTAAAAGGAAAAACAAAGAGGGGTCACTCTTAATTAGAAAAACTTTCTATTTTACAAATGGGCTAGAAAATACCTTTGTAAATTTCTGTTACCCTAGAGGAGTAAAAGAACCCCCATGTATTCATAGTATGCTTTTAGCTCTAGCGCCACACGTTACTGGGAAGGGTTACATACATAGCCCATAAAAGCATATATACGGGGTCAGGGGAGGTTGTAGAGGTTCTATAGTGGCTTTATACCAGCCAGGGATTTCCTTGACACCAGAAGATTCCCCAGTGAACTGGAACTGCTGGATTTCTTATTTGTGACTGGGAATTTCAACTGGGTGCAAGACTCTAGACAGAAAGTTTGACAAACCATACCATTTGAGGAAAGAGGGAAAACTTGCTAATCAATATCCCCAAACAATGTCTGAAATGCAATGAGCCAATATATGGGAAGAATTACTATCTGGAGAAAGGACTACACTTTATATTGAATGTATGTAACATAGAACATGCATATTACAGAATAGATATTGGGTCAAATCCTCGGCCCTGTTCATGCCGCTTCATGGTGTTCCAGCAACTCAAAGCAACCAGAAATCCAGCAGTTCCAGTTCCCTGGGGAATCTTCTGGTGTCAAGGAAATCCCTGGCTGGTTTAAAGCCACTATAGAACCTCTATAACAATACCTCCCCTGACCCCGTATATGTGCTTTTATAGGCTATGTATGTAACCCTTCTGCCAGGTGAAGTCAGCAGCAACATGAGCAGGGTTCAATATCTAGGGGTTCCTCTTAATGCTACAGAACAGAACTGGCCCTAGCCCCCCATCCATTAATCTGGAAAAATTTACTACCACCCTTGAGTACCTCTAGGTGGCAAGATTTCCCCACTTGCAAGCACTGAGTCAGTGTATAACAAACGAGAACTTTTATTAAATGGGAAAGGGAACCCAGCATTAGTTTGGGAAAACACTACGACCATATTTGAAAACATGATTATCAGCCAACCCTACCCCACAATGCGTTCAGCAGTGTCCTTTGCCTCAGTTTCCCACCTTTTGGTGTGAAAGTCCAAACAAATAAATGTCCCTTTAGCACAATGCTCCCTTCTCCCTCCACTGCACCCCACTCACTGTTGGCTGTCTTGGGTCGGCAAAGACCCAGCGTTCAGGGGTGCATTCATGTGGGTTCACTTCCTTCCCCTGGAGGAAGGGGAAGCATTGACCCATGCCTGAGCTGCTGCTGACGTTTCTGCAACTGACGCACAGTTGCCATTATTCACTCTGCCGTTGCTGCCTGCTGCTGCCACCTGCAACCGCCGTTCACTCTGGCACTGCTGGCTGCTGCTGCCACCTGCCACTCTCTACAGTGCCACATTCTGAGGTTCCACCACTTAACCTAGCTCTCAGTGGTTTTCAGTTCTCTGTAATTTCAGTGGGTAGTGGGGAACATCACTGTTAGTGCAGACTGGGCAGCCTCTTTCACTGCAACACTGTCTCACAGCAGGCCTAACGCTCGGCAGCTCGACCTGGTTATCAGTAATTTCTGTTCGAATGAGCTCTGAACAAAATGATTACTGACAATTGAGACTAATCAGCTCTGTCTTTAAATAGCTGAGAGGGGGAAGGTCAGATGGTGTCTAGGACCCTGAGACAGAGCCCACACCATCAGGTAGGAACACTGTCTCCTCTCCCTGAGAAACCTGACATTTTCTTTAACAACTCTGCATCTGAGACAGGGGATGGTGGGGACTGGCTTCCTGAGCCTACCAGCTTCCACATGCTGCCTGCCATTGCTTCCTAATAAAAGGGATACCTGAGGCATTTGGTGAGGGCTCAGTTAAATCCACTTTACAGGCAGGCAGAGAATGCCTGAGCAAGTGCAGAATGCATGGGCATATTTTTATGAGGGATGATGGTACCTTTATACCACTCTGTGAGCAGCCAGTGGCAGTGGAACCCCTACAAGTTCCAAGTCAGATAGAAGTCTTGCTTCTTAGAGGTGCCCGGCGTGATGTTACATTTTCCCAGATTAGTGGATGGGGGCCTGTCAAGGTTCCTCCCCCACTCTGAACTCTAGGGTACAGATGTGGGGACCTGCATGAAAACCTCCTAAGCTTACTTTTACCAGCTTAGGTTAAACTTCCCCAAGGTACAAATTAATTTTATCCTTTGTCCCTGGATCTCCACTGCCACCACCAAACTCTAACTGGGTTTACTGGGAAACGTAGTTTGGACACGTCTTTCCCCCCCAAATCCTCCCAACCCTTGCACCCCACTTCCTGGGGAAGGTTTGGTAAAAATCCTCACCAATTTGCATAGGTGACCACAGACCCAAAACCTTGGATCTGAGAACAATGAAAAAGCATTCAGTTTTCTTACAAGAAGACTTTTAATAGAAGTAAAGAAATCACCTCTGTAAAATCAGGATGGTAGATACCTTACAGGGTAATTAGATTCAAAACATAGAGAATCCCTCTAGGCAAAACCTTAAGTTACAAAAAAGACACACAGACAGGAATAGTCATTCTATTCAGCACAGTTCTTTTCTCAGCCATTTAAAGAAATCATAATCTAATGCATACCTAGCTAGATTACTTACTAAAGTTCTAAGACTCCATTCCTGTTCTATCCCCGGCAAAAGCAGCATACGGACAGACACAGACCCTTTGTTTCTCTCCCTCCTCCCAGCTTTTGAAAGTATCTTGTCTCTTTATTGGTCATTTTGGTCAGGTGCCAGCGAGGTTACCTTTAGCTTCTTAACCCTTTACAGGTGAGAGGATTTTTCCTCTGGCCAGGAGGGATTTTAAAGGGGCTTACCCTTCCCTTTATATTTATGACAGGGCCTGAGCCAGTTCTGTCTTGTATTGTTAAGAAGAACCCCTAGATATTCAACCTGGCCCTTGTTGCTGGCGACTTCACCTGGCAGAAGTGTTACATCACAAGCACATCTTGAGTAAACCATTAATTTGGGAAAACAATTTTGTTATATTTTCAGGAATCACAATTTGAATAATGACTCTAGACATGTTAGCTGTACAAACTATAAAGGAAAAACACAATGAAAATATTGGAGATTAAATGATACCCTAGTGCAGAACAACGAAGGTTGAGCTGCAAATTTTAAAAAAAGATTCTGGAATATGTAAAATTGAACTTTATGGGATATACTTGTAATGCTACTGTATCAATTCCAAGATAAGTTATTGGGCATGGTGAGCAATTTAAAAGCAATACTGTTGGAAAGAATTGCCTCCCTTGAAAGGGAAACTAAAAGACTGGAGGATTGCCAGAATTGCAGAAAAACAAAAGCAATATAGAATGCTAATACATGTAAGGGAAGAACGCAGTACATTGCTGTTTGAAAGCTGAGTGGCAAATAAAAGCTACTCAAAAGAGCTATATTTGAAAAGGGCAATAAAGCTGACAAGATTTTGGCTTATCTGCTTAAAGGAGAGCTCATAAGAGAGATATTTGTCAAATTAAAACCAAAGAGGGTATGAAGCAAAATCTAAGAATTATTAAATGAGCTTTTCAGGATTTCTAGGCTAATTTACATACCTCACAATATGTAAATATCTTAGAACAGATACAACATTATTTAGAAAAAACAAAACTACCTCTCTTGTCATGAGAAGCAGTGGTGAGCTGGAGCCGGTTCGCGCCAGTTCGCACAAACCGGTTGTAAAATTTTGAAGCAGTTTTAGAACCGGTTGTTAACCCGCTTCCCTGCAGGGGGCGCTGAGGCTTTGATGGGCTCCGGCCGGGAAGTGATGAAATTCCTCCTCCGGCCGCCGGGGGCGCTGCACTGCGGGAGCCATGTGGGCTGCTGCTGCTCCCCTGGCCCTGGGGCTCCCGCTGCTGCCTGGTGGGTCCCCGGCTGCTCTGCTGGGCCTGGGCTGCATCCTGCTGCTCTCCCCGTGAGTACCCACCACCCTGTCTGCAGCCAGCCCCTATCTCCAGCCACCCCCGCACCCCCTGCCCTGCCTCCAGCCACCCCCGCACCCCTTGCCTGCAGCCAGCCCCCGCCTCCAGCCACCCCCCGCCCTGCCTCCAGCCACCCCCCTGCACCCCCTGCCTGCAGCCAGCCCCCGCCTCCAGCCACCCCCGCCCTGCCTCCAGCCACCCCCTGCACCCCTGCCTGCAGCCAACCCCCGCCTCCAGCACCCCCTGCCCTGCCTGCAGCCAACCCCTGCCTCCAGCCACCTCCTGCCCTGCCTCCAGCCATCCCCGCAACCCCTGCCCACAGCCAGCCCCTGCCGCACCCCCTGCCCTGCCCGCAGCCAGCCCGTCTCCAGCCACCCCCTGCCCTGCCTGCAGCCAGCCCCTGTCTCCAGCCACCCCCGCACCCTCTGCCTGCAGCCAGCCCCTGTCTCCAGCCACCCCCTGCCCTGCCTGCAGCCAGCCCCTGCTGCACCTCCGGCACCCCCTGCCCGCACCAGCCCGTCTCCAGCCACCCCTGCACCCCCTGCCCGCAGCCAGCCCCTACCTCCAGTCAGCCCCTGCCCTGGCTCCAGCCAGCCCCACACCCCCTTGCCTCCAGCCAACCCCGCACCCTCCTGTCTCCAGCCAGCTCCGGACCCCCTGCCCTGCCCGCAGCCAGCCCTGCACCCCCTGCCTCCAGCTAGCCCTGCCCCACGCCCCTGTCTGTAGCTGGCCCCATGTCCACTGGTGCCCTGCTGTTCCCAGGGCAGTAACCCTGCACACCTGCTTCAGTGAGGGGGGCAGGGAGCAGCTGGGACCCACACATGTGCACACCCTAGGGTGACCAGACAGCAAGTGTGAAAAATCAGGACAGGGGGTGGGGAGTAATAGGAGCCTATATAAGAAAAAGACCCCAAAATCGGGACTGTCCCTATAAAATTGGGACATCTGGTCACCCTAGTACACCCCCAGGGAGCAGCGGGGACCCACACATGTGAAACAGAGCTCATTTCTAGTTCAGGCCCATCTTTTTAAAAAAGAACTTTAGGCAGGGTTAACATACATCCGTATTTTCCCGGACAGGTCAGGCTTTTTGGTTCTTAAATCGCCGTCCGGGAGGAATTTTTAAAATTTAAATTTAAAATTTTTTAAATTTAAAAATTCCTCCCGGGAAAATACGGACGTATGGTGACCCTGTTGGTACAAAAAATACATACTGGGGCACATCCCATAAATCAGAACTTTTTATAGGGAACCGGTTGTTAAGATTTTGGCAGCTCATCACTGATCAGAAGTTACAATTCGGTAAAGGGAATGGATATCCTGAGCTAAAACTGAGATTGAAAGTGTTGTAAACAGCCTAACTCTAGAAAAAGTTTGGGGACCAGATGGCTATATTGCTACTTTTTAAAAAACTTTCCAGCTGTGAAAGCCCCTTTATTGAGTAAGAGCTATTGAAAACTACATGAGAAAGGGGAGTTTCCCAGGCCTCATGCATCGTGCTACCACTACCCATATATGAGAAACACATAGTTGGGTATGAATCCCTCTTTTGATCAATTGCCCTTTTAAATACAGACATTGACATTTATGCCAAAATACTAGCAACAAAATTAGAGACTGAAATTGTCATTGATACATAAAGTCCAAACAGATTTTATTTATGGAAAGCAGTCTTCAGACAATTTGTGACGTCTATTCAGCCCTGTCAAAGAGAAAGGAACCTGCCTTATTACCTCATGATTTAGATAAAGTATTTAACTAAATCAAGTGATCTTTCCCAATAGACTGTCTTGAGCAAAATAGATTTAGTTCCAAATTTAGGAAACAGATACCTTATATTTAACCTCAAGAGCTATTTTATTGAATTGCTCCCTTCCTAAAGAAATATTCCTGAAAGAGGGAACAGGATAAGTACAACTTCTGACCACTTCTGTTTGCACTAGTAATAGAAGTGCTTGACAAAAAGTTGGAGCTAATGGGTGTATTACTTGGCCAATAATTTAGACCACAGAACATAAAACAATCCCTTTTTCAGAGGCTCTCTTTAATTGTTTACACAATCCTTTATCTTCAACAGCTGCAGTTTTACAGGAATTAGTTTTAGCCAGATACCTGTCTACAGAATGAATATTCAAAAGACAGAATTACAAACTATATTGATGAGCAGAAGAAGCTAGAGAACCTTATGTCAGGCTTTTTTAAGTATCTACAAAACTAAAATCTTTAAGTGTACATGTAATTGATTCAGTAGACTTGCTCTGTAAGACTTTTCTTCCCATCGTACAAAAACTTCAGGAGGAATTTAGAAAGTAGAAAAAAGTATGAAAGTTTGATAGCTACAGGAACAATGTAATGAGATCATATTCTAGAATCCTGTTATTTGATGAGAACTCAGCCTTAACTCGTAGAAGGATTCTATAGACTCATGAGACATGCTGGAGAAACTGCAATACAGAAGGGAATTTACAACACATTATTTGGTTGTAGACCAAAATAGAGACATAGTGACAAAAACAGTAACTGATAGTGAAAGTGGTGTTGAAAACAAAAATATTGAGTTCTTCCCCTAGAAATATTATTGGGCATAGATAATACAGAAATACTAAATGCTCAATCAAGAAAGCACTTTAAAATGCTTTTCCTGGCAGGGAAACCTATTGTAGTGAAGACATGGAAGTCACTGAGCCAGATCCCTGGTTATGATAGCTCAGGAGGCGGTGCAAATAGGTCATAAAGCCCTCCTTTATACTCTCCTGATTGTAGCTTGGCTGTGTGACATGCTAGCCCTTTAAGTGTTAGTTGGAACAGGATCTGCTGGCTTCAAGGGAACCCCCGTTGCCTCCCAATGCACCATCTGTGGCCTCCGATGGAGCAGCATGGAGACAGTGATGTAGGAGCCACTATGTTGACTCTACACCATCAGAGGCTCCCCTATGTTTAGGTGATCTTGCAGTAGGTGATATGCTGACTTTGGGCCACTTTGCACTGGCAGTGTGGCAGAAGAATCCACAGTGCAGAATTTGGGCCAGTGAGCCTGCCTTGCTATAGTGATGAATAGAATGTTGCATGACATGCAATAGAAATGGACAACTAGGTTTATTTCAAAACAAAAAAATATGAAAGCTGTGTAGTCACCTTTGAAAAATTACACAGTAGCCTTCGAGCTTGCAGGAGCGCTAGAGAAAAACTGACAATTTGAGCTGAAACTGGCCTCAGTTTAACAAGCAGTGGTAGAGTCTTTGTGTGTTAGTAGAGAAAGGTGTAATTCTTTTGTATGCTCAAATTGCCCCTATATTCTGTGCTGCACAGAGCTTCTGGTTGGACAACTAAGGTGGGGGGAGCTTTAGGGAGCCTGTTATGGCTCCCTGATCTTCAGTGCCAGTCTGTGCCAATATCAGCCCTGTTTAGGTTAGGGAATCACGGGGGCTGCTGTAACCCAGGCCAACTGGCAACAGTACCCAGGGACCACACATCGGCATGGGATAGTCTGAACACAGCAACTCCCGCCATGCCCCTCCTGCTGCAGCCAACTGGGGAGCAGGGTATAGCACCTGGGCACACCAGCTGAAAGTTTCAAAATGCCAGGAGAATTTTTAGCTGGACGGATCTGGCTGCTTTTAGGCCCCTTTGAGCTGCCACAGTGGCACAAATGGGCTGGGATGCAACCAGGATTTATTAGTAGTATGTTTCTGATATGATGCATTGATATGCATTCAGTAAAAAGCCCCACAAATATTTGCATAAGGAAATCCATCTACGGCTGAGAAAGATTGGGTACCCTGAACAGGATGTTGTCCCTATCTGTGCTGGTTTTTCCACTGAATCTTCACCGCTGTTTTCATTTTAGCTACATTCAGCCAAGTGTCTTCAAGTCTTATACGCATCCCATTGGACTGGGCTTTAGAGCTGAAGGTGCCTGGCTGCATGCGGTTAAGCTGAGTACAGCAAAGCTCTTTGGGGAAAATAATCAAGCAATAATGGCCTTATGACCTCCTAAATAGGATACCACCCACGTGTATTATCCATGATAGACATGAATTTGAGAAATTTCCACCAAAACCAAACTTGGTAAATTATTATCATAACAGCAGCAAAGCGGATCTGCTTTCAACATAATATGTCCATCTGGGACCAGTGAGGGCTTTATTTGACCTTGATTGATTTGTAGAGTACAAGGAAATAACATAGGGCCAGATTCTCTTGCTGGTGTAAATGGGCAAAACTCCACTTATGTCAATGGAGTTGTACCGATTTACACCAGTCAAGAATACTATCCATGTGTAACCAGACTAGTGTAACCAGACTTGGTCTGAGGCCACTGGTACTGCATTTAGAGACTCAGTTCACTTTCAGAGTGATGTGTTAGACTAATAGACTTGATTGAGTTACTCTTGTGCTTACACTGACCATAAAATAACACAACTGTGGTTTTAGATTACTTTCTCCCATATTCTGATCTGTATGTATACTCTGTAAGTGTGTGTATATCTTTACATATATTTTATTTCCCTTCTGACACTTCTTCCTGTTACCAATCTGACAGGCTCATATTTGTGGGGAGTTGAATCCTCACAGGAGTCTGTTTGCGGGTTCGCTGGACAAAATTGCTGCTGGAGCCACACCAAGTCTTACTTATTTGCTGTGGGAGGGAGAGGAGCAACATCTTCTCGCGGCTGTGGTGGTGAAAATGAATTGCTGAAAGGGCCAAGTGAAGAGCAGGATCCAAAGCATGGCATGAGACTATCAGGCCAAACATATCATCCCATTATCTCTTTTATTAAAGATTCCACTTTTTCAACAGAAGCAAACATTGTCCCCCATCAAGAGCATATCACCTCTTCAGATGGGATGAGAGAGAGAGAGAGAGAGAAAAACACTCCTTTCCAGGTTGACCAACTGGCCCAGGGAACAAAAGAATGATCTGATCCTGCTGGTCATGAGACCAGCTGATGAATGAGATGGAAGAATAATAGACATACGTTTATGTATTTATAACCACATTATAGTAATACCCTGTGAAAACTGCAATTAGCATCATTATTACTTATTTGTATTATGGTAGTGCCTAGAGGCCAGGGTTCCATCATGCTAGATACAGTACAAACATATAACAAATAGCCTGTTCTTGCCCCCAAGGAGGGTATAATCTATGCAATTTTGTTCACTACACTTGTATTCTGTCAACTAATCCATCTGCATCATGACTACCTCTCACATTCCAATCCTCTAAGTAGCTTCAAATCCCCACCATTTTTTAAAACAATCTGAGAAAGGAACTTTTACTTGTTCCTTCCCCATGTATAATCCCAATCACCAACATGCAGATGCAAAATTACAGTGGTATGGGAGTAGGATGGGCACTATTCAGTCCTGTATGTGTATAGATGTGAATGCATAAAGTGATTTGATGGCATCAGAACTGGAAATGGGGGCTTTACACCAATGGAAGAGGAAGATTCCCTTCTAACCCTGTAAGGTTCTGAGATAATAGCATCAAGGACTTAGAATTCAGTATCTCTAAGTAGAGGTTTCTGTCTATTTAGAAATGTTCAAAATTCATGGGTCAGACTATGCCTGTCATTTCAAGCCCCTTGTAATTGGCAATAACAACAACTAAGGCCCTGATCCAGTGTAGAACTTAAGTACATGTTCAATTTTAGCACTACACACCTGCTTCAAGTTAACATGTGCTTAAGTGCTTCATGGCCTGGGGTTCAGGCAGCCTTGCTTCACAGGCAGACAGGTATGAAAATTACTAATTAAAAAAAATGTCTTTAAGACTTTTCTTAAAAATATGGAGACACATACGGTGGTACATACGATGTAGTAAAAATATTTTGTCAGCCCTCCTTTGGGATAACATTTATAACTCACTCAGTTTTGCTACTAATCAGTAATAGGAAAATAAAATAGTCGAAATAAGATACTTCTGAAATCTTATTTTGGATTTCTTTTGACTGGCAAGTAGTAATCATACACCATCTTTCCATTCAATACTACAAAACTTATTTAACCTCTTTCATTCCTTCTTTGTCATCTCTTTATTACTCTTTTATTTAGTTCATTTATTGCATTCCTTCTTCCTCAAGTACCAGTTTCTTGCATGCTCATCACTTTGTTCCACTTCCTTCCTTTTCTTTATTCTTTGGTGAGCCCAGTCATTGTGCTGGGTATGGAACAATACATACTGTAGAAGAGGACATGTCCTATGACTTCAGGAGCCTTCACTCTATTTCGACAGACAATACAGTTCAGACACATGATTCACAAGATAATCAGAGAGTGGAAAGTTCAGTCTCAAAGCAGTTTGAGGCTCATGAATTTTAAAATTATCTTTGGAGGGCTATCATTACATGGTTTCACAGAAGTAGTATAAATCCCTCGAGCAGGGATTGGAACAGAGAGAGACATGACTTGGTGCACCAGGAGGGTGTCAATTCCAATTGAAGAAGGCAGAATGGAAGACAGCATAAAGGTGCTAGTTGTGGAGAGAGGGGGAGGGAGTGGTGCAGAGGAGGCTTGGGCTAAGCAGAAGAAATAAGCATCTAATTAGGGATTCATAGGCTGGAAGGGGCCATTGTGATCATGTAGTCTGACCTCCTGTACATCATAGGCCATAGAACTTCCCCAAAATAATTCCTAGAGCATATCTTTTAAGAAAACATCCAATCTTGATCTAAAAATGGTCAGTGGTGGAGAATCCACCATGACTCATGGTAAATTGTTTCAATCATTAATTACTCTCACTGTTAAAAATGTATGCCTTATTACCAGTCTAAATTTGTCTAGCTTACAGCCATTAGTTCATGTTATACCTTTATTTGCTAGATTGAAGAGAACATTATTAAATAATTGTTCCCCCAGGATCTTCTGGGATTCTTCCCAGTATTTCCCTTTTAAACTTCCCAGACCCAACAAGGGCCATGCATGATGGCAATATTCCCTCTGCCTGAGGAATGCTGGATGTGGGTCCCTCCGAGCCCTTTGATTTTGCTCCTTCAGTCACCCTAAGGTTATTAGAGCACTGTAAAGCAGTTCACTTACTTTGGGACTGAGTACTTTGAAGTATTTCCAGCCATAGTTAAAACAGATACAACGCAGCTTTTGAACTATACTGCATGCTACCATTACGTCACTGGGCTAGTCTCCTCTTGTACATTTAACATATTTATTTATTTAGTAGAACTGGCAGGAGAAATTTGCACAGAACCATATTCCATTTAAAAACGTGCCTCCATCAGGATCAAAATGCTGCATGAAATCAGTTTCACCAGAATTTTGTTTCAGAAGAAAACTGGAACGAAATTCTGACAATGTCTAAACATCCCGTTTTAACATTTTCAGAACAAGATGGTTTTCATTTTGAACCAACTTTTTACTTTGATTTTGTACGATATTAGATACTATACTATAAATATGTATGATATTATATACTATAATGCAAAATAAAAAAGTCAAACGTGAAATGAAACATTTTGATCGATCTGAAACAAAAAAAAATTCTGAATTTTCCTTACATAGAATTTCTGATTTTTCATTTTTCTTTTGATTCAGAGCAAAGACAAATTTCCCAATCTTAAAATCATTTGTGAAACTGAACTTCCACTCTCTGTAAAGTTCTATTATTTAAACGTACAGTATCCAGTTGTGGAATGAATTGGAGTTAGGCACCTATCTGCATCTTTGGGCACCTAAATACCTTTGAAAATCTGGTTCTAAGTGCCTAAGGATGTGTCTATATAACCACTTAGTAGGCAGCAAGCTGGGGTGTAATCTGCTACACACTTACCGTGGACCCTGCTGCTGTGCACTAAAAGCTCCCTAGTGCTCTTTAAGCTACTCCCACTTCAAAGCCGGGTACATCAAAGTGCACAAGAGAATTTTTAGTGCATGGCAGCAAGGGCCACACAGACACTTAATGCATGGCAGGCTAGTGTGGGATGGATTTATGCCCCAAGACAAGTCATAAGTCCCTTTTATGACTGGGACATAGGCTCTTAAGTCAGATGCTTTTGAAAATGTCATCCTGCATCTCTGTCTGCATGTTTACAACCTAGCATTGACTCATCGTGTAATCTTTTTTAACTCAGAAGTAGCATTAACAACGTAAGTTCCTAAATCCCTGACCTGATAGCCAAACATGCTGAGCACCCAAATAGTTGCCATTCATTTCAAGGGGAGGTGCTGAGTGGTTAGCATTTTTGAAAATGAGGTTATTGCTGTTCAATTATTGTCTGTTTAAACGTGTGGTGTTTCCAATTGGTAAAGAGTGTTCATTTTTATTACAGAACACATCAACTCCTAGAATGCTTGGGTTTTTTAGCAATGGTTATCATTATTTAAAACAAAACAAAACAGCACAACATAATTGACTGACCTTTGGCAATAAATAGCAATATCTGAGATATAAACTCACCATGGTTATTTCAGTTTCAGGCACCAGCATATCTCAAGTGCTGTGTGATGCACAACTAAAGATTCATAGATTCCAAGGCCAGAAGGGACAATTGTGATAATCTAGTCTGATTTTCTGTGTAACACAGGCCATAGAACACCCCAAAATAATTCTTAGAGCATAAAGATATTTGCTACCAGTTATTTTCTGTGCACGCTGTGACAGGTTCCCAGGGGGGTGGGGCAGGGGGGCAACCTGGAACTGGCATATCACTGAGCCCTCTGTCTTACCAACCTGGGCTCCATCTCACACCGTGATAATGTGACAAGCTGCAAACCTCAGAAGATCCTGCGCTCTCACACATATTCACAGGCAGGGACACACCCAGCTGCATTACAGGAAGGCTTTTGCCAGCTACTCATGAACCAACAATAGAGAGGCTCTAGTCAATTCCTCTAGCCCCCCAGCCTAGAGCTATACCATCTTGCCCTGGTCAGAAGCCTGACTAGTGTACATTTATTACCCAATTTGCCCTTTCCTCAGTGTGGAAAGGCTATGCATGAGCCTTTTGTTATCTGAGCTAAGATTTCCAATGCACTTCACTCAAAACACACAGTTTTAGATAAAATATAAAACAGATTTATTCCCTACCAAAGGATAGATTTTAAGTGATGATAAGTAATAGCATACAAATCAAAGTTGGTTACCT
Source organism: Natator depressus (assembly GCF_965152275.1). Classification (NCBI taxonomy): domain Eukaryota; kingdom Metazoa; phylum Chordata; order Testudines; family Cheloniidae; genus Natator; species Natator depressus. The sequence goes on from NC_134237.1 coordinate 52,681,758, forward strand.
AAGAAATAAAACAAATTCGCAATCTGAGTTCTATAAACTAGACAGGATTTGAATCGAGCAGTGTCTCACCCTGATAGATGGTATATAGTTCCTTAATACACAGGTTAGAACTCCTTTCCAGCCTGGGACCACTTCCCCAGTTGAGTCTTCTTCTCCAGACCTGTTTCCAGGTGTTGAGTTGTGGTGCAGTGAGGCCAAATAATAATGTCACTTCCCCCTTTTATAGCTTCTTCCAGCTTGCTGGAAAGATCCTTCGCTGTGACATGAGTCAAACAGCCTCCATTGTATATGTGCTATCTCTGAGCGGTTTCCATTGTATAATTCCTGGGGTAATTCTTGTGAGTGTGTGTATTCCCCTTAATGGGCCATCAACACTGTCTGGCTTCTTCCTTGTTGTACCTGAAGGCTACTTGTGGGTGTTCCAACCTTACAACATATTTCAATAACACATACATAGCAAAACTTCATAACTTCACAGACAATGATAGCACATACAACTTAACAGGATATTAATGTTCAGCAGATTAAGACTAGAGGTATACAATTAACACATTAATTTTGTTTTCAATTAATCGCAAGCATTAACTGTGATTAAGTGACAGCCCTACTTATTTTCTGTCAAGTTATTGTTCTGCACAGGTGTGTAACAGAAAAATATCAAGAGGATTACTTGTGTTTTTTTAGAATTAATCATCCTTTTATTCTATACCTCTTTCAACATTTGTGAACTTATTTTCTCAGTCTTTTATAAATGAAATTGTCTCAATGAAAATATTGGCCACAGGACTCATCATACTGTGGCTTAAAGAAAAGCTGTGAGCATTGTGCCATAACCTGTATAAAAATGTAAGTGACAGTATTCCTGACAGAGCTCCAAAGCTACCATTCAGCTTAATATACTTGTGTATTGTTTGGTCCTGCTTAATTTGCAGACAGAAAGCTTTTTTATTACTTTATGTATTCTTGGCTTGCCAGCCAAGTAATAAACCATAACCATCATCTGTAAGAGTTAAAGAAACCAACCCTAATCATAATAATTTCTGTGTTGCTTCTAGCATTGTAAACTTGTGTGTCAGAGAGAAGAGTTCTTCACATTGACATTTCATCTTTTGCTGCATTCTACACCAATTATTTGAAATCTTGGGTGTTTATCTGCATAGGGCAGGGAATTCTTTGCAGCTTCTGTTTTCTGAGATGAGTAACTAAGGATGATTCTTCTGCTTATTGCTGAGTTCTGTGATAGATGTGAGTGGGGAGCGAACCAAGATTGGAAATTCTTTCCTTCCCACAGTCTGCTTGCCTTTCTGTTGGGGAAATGCCAAAGAAATGAAAAAAGGGCCACTAGGTTCTTTGGTTTGTAGTTTGCAATGCATTTTAACACACTCGATGCTTCATTTTTCATTTGCTCCCTCGGTAGATTGTTCCCAGAGCGTCAGTGGGTGTAAGTTGGCATAGCTCCACTGGAGTCTTTGCTTCCATTCTGAACCGTACCGCTTGCATACCTGACTTTAGAGTCTTGGTTTAATATGATTACGTTTTCACAGACATTGTTTGCAGTGCATCCTAACCTCAATGAGTCATCTTGCCCTATCTTTCCTTGATACACTGTGACCACACTGCAGAACAGCAGTCAAATTTCACATGCCTGCTGTCATATCCTGCATCCACAGTAGTGCTGTATCCAGTCATGAGAAACATAGAGGTTTCTCGGTACATATCCCGTGGTTCATAGCCAGAGGTGCAACCAGTATTTTGCTACTGAAAGGGCCCAGATCAAGTGGTATACAGGCTGGCGGGTGCCACGGCAGCTACTCCATGCCCTCTGGTACCGCTTGTTTCCACCCCCCATGCATACACACAGTTTACAGGGAACACCACACAGGGGCAGAAACACAGATTGGCCATCTACAGTATTTTCATTGTGGAGCATTAGCCCCCACCACTACCACCCTGGTTCCACTGCCTCTTGGGGTGTCCGTCTGAGCTCGGCATAGCTATGGAAGCAGGCCCAGCCTCCAGGGTGTGGGGTAGTGGGTCACCCCTGGGGCCCCAAGCCCAGCTGTAGCCCACCCCAGGGCCCCCAGCTTCAGGAATCATGACTCAGAAGTTCTCAGGCCACATGGGGTGGGGGTGTCCCCCTGACCACCTCTCACAATCCTGCAGAGGAGGGGAAGCCCTGGGTCCATGATTCCTGGACCTGGGTGGTTCAGGCCCTGGCTGCTCAGGCAGGTTAGGGCTGGCAGGCCCGGAAGTGGGGGCTGGCAGGCCTGGGGCCCCTGGGGGAGGCCACCAGGGGCCTCAGTGGCCAGGCCCACTCCTCGGTGGCCACTCCCTCATGCTCAGACGTGCCAAGGGGCTGCTGCTTCCAATTGTTGCCTCTGCCATCTAGAGCCTGGGCCCTGTGTTCCACTCTTTGTGCATCCCTATTCATAGCACCACAACTCAGTGCATCATTCTGTGCTTGCTTTCTCAGGGCATTGTGGGACAACGTGTCTGTCCCACAGTGCCTTGCAAAAGCAAGAATAGACTGTCCCTTCTGGGAGTTGTGAGCAGAAAATGTTGAAGACCCAGGAAATTCATTTCCTGGCAGGACCCAAGCTGGTGTGCAGTTACTTGCTTGTCCTCTAAATGATGGGTCCAGCTTGTCCAGCTGAGACCAACAGCTGCTGGTTGTATGGAGGTAATGTATCTTTGACATGCCTTTGCAGAAGCTGCTGCCAAAAGACAGCAGAGGGTATTTAAAGGGACAGCTTTTTGCCCTGTAACAGACCGCAATGGCAGGTTGCTGGGACAAGCAGATGGAGACAAGGTCAGTACCATGTGGACGTGGAGGCAATGACTCAGCTGATGCTATCTTATGCTAGAGGCTGAGTGAAACCTCACTGAAGTTGGTGCGAGTAACAGCCGCCCTTCATTCAGGATAAATGTACAAAGTAATTGAGCTCTTTTTTATGGAATACACAGCTGGAACAATAGGAGCCACCACCCAAAACACAAGTTGCATGTACAGTTGGAGTAGGGGTGCAACCAGGTGATCCGAGGGATTTCCATGGGAACTGGATGCAAATGCAAAATACTGTTTGCTGGAGCTGTGTTAGTGCATGTGTGAGTGAGAAGCAGCAAAAACAGCACAAAAGCATACAGAGAAGGCAGCAAGAAAGCTTGACAGCCAGCCAGAGAAGCACTTTCAGCTTTTTCTCAGGATCATGCTATGAGAAAGAGCTTTCAGGTAAAATGCTGGCTGGAAAGAGACTTAGAACTGTGAGCAAAGAAACTGTCTCTGGCTGTTTGTTTCCCACCATGTTCAGGGAAATAGGACATTCTTTATAAACAAACAGGACTGCATCAAAAAAATACCACACCGCAACATCATTTTCTCCCCAAAAGGAAACAATTTGCAAGGCCCTGAATATTGGCTAACCGCTCGGGTCAAAACAGTTTCCTACACAGACTGCCACTTCTGGACCAGTACCACACACAGAATGTTGGGGCTACCTTGTGATGGAAATGTGGGATGACCAGCAATGGACCCAGAACTTTCATGTAGGGAAAGCAACATCCCTAGAGCGTGTGAGCAGCTCATGCTGGCACTTGAGCACCAAGCCACTCAAATGAGAGAGACGTAGTAATGGTCCAGAAGCGTGTTGCTATCACCCTGTGGACGCTGACTAGAGATCTGTGGTAATCTGGGGTTGGCACAGTAGTTGTGGAGGTTTGCAGGGCAATTATCACTCTACTGCAACCCTGCCTCCCTGTAATATTACGGGTTTTTAACAGATGGGATTCCTGGATTGTGCAGGTACTATTGATGGCACACATACACCCATTTTATGCCTTCCACTTGGAGCAAGTAAGTACATTAACAGAAAAGGATACTACTCTGTCATTATGCAGGCCTCTGTGGACCACCATTACAGATTCATGGACACCTACATGAAGCTGGTAGACCAGGTGCCAGCTCTTGCCAAGTCTGTAGGCCTCAGCTGAGCACTGACAAATTCATAGCTGGAAACTAGATCAGCTCACCTGTATGTTAGTAATGTTCAAGGTAGGTGTTAGACTTGTATGGATGTTTTGAGACTCTAAAAAAGTCTTATCATTTGCTGCATGCATTGATCTTACTTGTAATGTCTGTATATCAAGCTATAAGGTCATATTAAAGTTTTGCTTTATAATGGAAAAAGTGCCTGCTCTGAACTTGTGAACTCAGATATGAGGAATGGTTCCCCTGGACTACCAAAACTAAGGCTACCGGTATTGTCTTTGGTGTGAGATACAAATTGATCTGGAAGAAGTGATTGGGCTCTTGAGACTGGGAGCAAGCTGACTCTAGTGATTTTTGGTGTAAGTGACCATTTATCACTAAGTCCAGCTTGTCTGGGTGGCAAGAGAGACTGGAATGCCCAAGGGGACTGTCTGTGACTCCATGATAAAACTGTTACAATGATCCAGGAGTTCACATTTTTTACTGGGTTGGTGAAATCTAATAATAGAACATACCACCAGTTTGGGGTGTCTGCCCTGCTTTTTGACAGTTTGTCCTGAGGTTCGCAAAAAGAAAAGGAGTACTTGTGGCACCTTAGAGACTAACCAATTTATTTGAGCATAAGCTTTCGTGAGCTACAGCTCACTTCATCGGATGCATACTGTGGAAAGTGTAGAAGATCTTTTTATATACACAAAGCATGAAAAAATACCTCCCCCCACCCTTCTCTCCTGCTGGTAATAGCTTATCTAAAGTGATCACTCTCCTTACAATGTGTATGATAATCAAGTTGGGCCATTTCCAGCACAAATCCAGGTTTTCTCACCCCCCCCCACACACACACAAACCCACTCTCCTGCTGGTAATAGCTTATCTAAAGTGACCACTCTCCTTACAATGTGTATGATAATCAAGGTGGGCCATTTCCAGCACAAATCCAGGGTTTAACAAGAACGTCTGGGGGGGGGGTAGGAAAAAACAAGGGGAAATAGGTTACCTTGCATAATGACTTAGCCACTCCCAGTCTCTATTCAAGCCTAAGTTAATTGTATCCAATTTGCAAATGAATTCCAATTCAACAGTCTCTCGCTGGAGTCTGGATTTGAAGTTTTTCTGTTGTAATATCGCAACTTTCATGTCTGTAATTGCGTGACCAGAGAGATTGAAATATTCTCCGACTGGTTTATGAATGTTATAATTCTTGACATCTGATTTGTGTCCCCCCACCCCACTCTCCTGCTGGTAATAGCTTATCTAAAGTGATCACTCTCCTTACAATGTGTATGATAATCAAGGTGGGCCATTTCCAGCACAAATCCAGGCTTTAACAAGCACGTCTGGGGGGGGGTAGGAAAAAACAAGGGGAAATAGGTTACCTTGCATAATGACTTAGCCACTCCCACGATACTCCCACTCCCACGTGATTACAGACATGAAAGTTGCGATATTACAACAAAAAAACTTCAAATCCAGACTCCAGCGAGAAACTGTTGAATTGGAATTCATTTGCAAATTGGATACAATTAACTTAGGCTTGAATAGAGACTTGGAGCGGCTAAGTCATTATGCAAGGTAACCTATTTCCCCTTGTTTTTCCTACCCCCCCCCTCAGACGTTCTTGTTAAACCCTGGATTTGTGCTGGAAATGGCCCAACTTGATTATCATACACATTGTAAGGAGAGTGATCACTTTAGATAAGCTATTACCAGCAGGAGAGAGGGGTGGGGGGAGGTATTTTTTCATGCTTTGTGTGTATAAAAAGATCTTCTACACTTTCCACAGTATGCATCCGATGAAGTGAGCTGTAGCTCACGAAAGCTTATGCTCAAATAAATTGGTTAGTCTCTAAGGTGCCACAAGTACTCCTTTTCTTTTTGCGAATACAGACTAACACGGCTGTTACTCTGAAACCTGTCCTGAGGTTGGCACTCACGGCTGTGAGCCTCTCCAGACAGCTTGACAACCTACATTGGATACACTTTTGGGGCAGCACCAAATTTGGAATTTCTTTCCTTAGCCCTACTGTAGCTCACCCTGAGCACCTTTATATTTTCCCCAACAGTGCAGGGAAAATATGGTTGATCCTGTGACTGGCCAGCAATTTCTAAAGCTATATTTCGTACTTTTGGGCATTCCTCTCTGGGTCCCAAAGTCCCACGGGTTTTGCTTCCTTTGACCCAAAGGTTGGCCAAGAGTTTGGTATTGGCTACTAGCCGAGTGGCTGCATCCTGATACATGGTCTTCTTTCTGGTGTATTGGACACCAAACATGACGGAAGCTGAAGGTATTGCAATGTGTGGCCAAGGACACTGAGTAGAACTATATGAAGGTCAGTAACTTGTAGTCAGGAGACAGAGCACAGGTCGACTGCAAGTTAGGACCCGGGATTGGATGCTCTGGGGACTTGTGAGACAAGACTGGTTGGCCATCATCTGTAAATTGTTATGACTGATTGCATCTGCTCCTTTCACTGCAGACATCTTGCATAACCAAAAAACAAGACAAGCTAACTTGTGGTTTGCCCTATACTTCAGGGTGTCATGGCTGCCCGATGCTGTGGCATCACTATGGAGTGTTGGTGTCTGTATTAACAAGAACATTTATGATTATGATTCACAATGAGTTATTTCTAGTGAAGACAAAGCCATATATGATGGAACTGGGTTTTTAAAAGTTTAGATTTATAATTCGGAGAAGGTGTTATTGTGCCATGTTCTGTAACTTCCTCACCCATGATTAATTCCATACAGGGTCAGGTCCTTAATTCTAGGCAACCTCAGGTTTCAAATTACAGGACCTGATTAAGACAGGAGGGAACAAAAGTAGTTTAGAGCCACCTTATGCTCCTTCATTCTGGAGGCCAGTTAGTTCAAAAATAAGGTAAACTACTCTCAGACCAGTAACATCACCGCAGTGAGGTTGGGGGTCACAGATTATGTGACTTGTTCTTTTTAAAGCTCATAAACTGCTGCCTCACTCCACAACTTTGGGAAATGTAACTGTAGCCCTCTCTCCCCCTATTCAAATTATCCATGGGACCCTCTAATCAGCATGTGACTTCATTACAAATCACTGGGCTGAATGGTCTGTCAAGGCTGAGGCATTTTGGCTGGGCAAGGTGTAGAAGATTGCTCTGCTGCTGCCCATATTATACCTGTTCTGTGGATTGATGATTTCTAACCTCCATGCTGTCAATATGACGTCTTTTACAAGCAGGAAAGTCAGTGTTTAAAGGTTCCTGTGCTCAAATCTCTCTAGGTGTTTGACATCCTACTTTTTAAGATGCTGTAAGCTTTAGACTTCATTTCTGATTGATTATAGCTTGGTTTCCTGTTGGAAATCCTACTGAGTATTGGTTACTAGGATATCAAAATATCAAACAACAAAATAGTCAATACTTGACCTGCTAGTGTGAGTGATTGCAGGATGGTAGGAGTGTATATATTACAGGTAATTAGGGCAACATAACCCCTAGGTCAGATCATGCTAGTTATTTTTGTATTTAGCCCTTAACATACCAGTTTGCTACATGATTTTGCAATACATCTGTATTCCCATTAGGTCTGACTATAAATATTGCTTCCCTGGGTCACTATAAGTTCTTTCAAAGGATTAAAAAATAAAATCTAGTAGTGGATGAAAGCACAAGCTTTCTCTGAGGCCTTCAGCTAAGTATAAGGGTATATCTAGACTACGAAATTAGGTCAATCTTATAGAAGTCGATTGCGTATGTCCACACTAAGCGCATTAAGTTGGTGGCGTGCGTCCTCACTACAGTGGCTAGCGTCGACTTTCAGAGCGTTGCACTGTGGGTAGCTATCCCACAGTTCCCACAGTCTCCACTGCCCATTGGAATTCTGGGTTGAGCTCCCAATGCCTGATGGGGCAAAAACATTGTCGTGGGTGGTTTGGGGTACATATCGCCCCTCCCTCCATGAAAGCAACGGCAGACAATCGTTTCATGCCTTTTTTCCATGCAGACGCCATACTGCTATCAGCAGACGGTGCAGTAGGACTGCTAACTGTCGTCGTCATCCACCGCTTCTGCTGCAACTCTGCTCTCCTGGTGCCATGAATCTACCTCGCAGGTCCTCTCGTTGTTCTGTATTAATATCTATTCTCGTGGCATCCGTCGTCATCCCCGCTTCCACTGCAACTCTGTTGTCCTGCAGACGCCATACCACGGCAAGCATGGAGCCCGCTCAGCTCACCGCTGCTGTTGTGAGCATTGCAAACACCTCTTGTATTATCCTGCAGTATGTGCCGAACCTGCAAAAGCAGGCAAGGAGATGACGACAGCGCGATCACGATAGTGATGAGGACATGGACTTCTCTCAAAGCACGGGCCCTGGCAATTTGGACATCATAGTGGTAATGGGGCAGGTTCATGCTGTGGAATGCCAATTCTGGGCCCGAGAAACAAGCACAGACTGGTGGGACCACATAGTGTTGCAGGTCTGGGATGATTTCCAGTAGCTGTGAAACTTTCGCATGCGTAAGGGCACTTTCATTGTGACTTGCTTTCCCCTGCCCTGAAGCGCAAGAATACCAAGATGAGAGCAGCCCTCACAGTTGAGAAGCAAGTGGCGATAGCCCTCTGGATGCTTGCAATGCCAGACAGCTACCGGTCAGTCAGGAATCAATTTGGAGTGGGTAAATCTACTGTGGGGGCTGCAGTGATCTAAGTAGCCAACGCAATCACTGAGCTGCTGCTATCAAGGGTAGTGACTCTGGGAAATGTGCAGGTCATAGTGGATGGCTTTGCTGCAATGGGATTCCCTAACTGTGGTGGGACGATAGATGGAATGCATATCCTTATCTTGGGACCGGACCACCTTGGCAGCCAGTACGTAAACCGCAAGGGGTTCTTTTCAATGGTGCTGCAAGCACTGGTGGATCACAAGGGATGTTTCACCGACATCAACATGGGATGGCCGGGAAAGGTGCATGATGCTCGCATCTTCAGGAACTCTGGTCTGTTTGAACAGCTACAGGAAGGAACTTACTTCCCAGACCAGAAAATTACTGTTGGGGATGTTGAAATGCCAATAGTTATCCTTGGAGACCCAGCCTACCCCTTAATGCCATGGCTCATGAAGCCGTACACAGGCATCCTGGACAGTAGTCAGGAGCAGTTCAACTATAGGCTGAGCAAGTGCAGAATGGTGGTAGAATGTGCATTTGGATGTTTTAAAGCTCTCTGGTGCAGTTTACTGACTCAGTTAGACCTCAGCGAAACCAATATTCCCATTGTTATTGCTGCTTGCTGTGTGCTCCACAATATCTGTGAGAGTAAGGGGGAGACGTTTATGGCAGAGTGGGAGGTTGAGGCAAATCGGCCGATTATGCGCAGCCAGACCACCAGGGCGATTAGAAGAGCACAACTGGGTGCCCTGTGCATCAGAGAAGCTTTGAAAACCAGTTTCATGACTGGCCAGGCTACGGTGTGACAGTTCTGTTTGCTTCTCCTTGATGAAAACCTGCCCCCTTGATTGACTCTACTTCCCTGTAAGCCAACTGACCTCCCCCCTTCAATCACCACTTTCAGAGGCAATAAAGTCATTATTGTTTCAAAATCATGCATTCTTTATTAATTCATCTTAGAAAGAGGGGGAAAACTCGGAAGGTAGCCTGGGAGGGGTGGGTGAGGAGGGAAGCACCGGGTGGGGTGGTGGATGAGGGGAGGCGGGAAGGACAAGGCCACACTACAGTTCAAAACTTATTGAATGCCAGCCTTCTGTTGCTTGGGCAATCCTCTGGGGTGGAGTGGCTGGGTGCTCGTACCCTTCTCTTCTCCCCCCCCCCGCGTTCTTGGGCATCTGGGTGAGGAGGATATGGAACTTGGGGAGGAGGGCAGGCGGTTATACAGGGGCTGCAGCAGCGGTCTGTGCTCCTGCTGCCTTTCCTGGGCCAGTTTTGTTCAATATCTTCATAAATGATCTGGAGGATGGTGTGGATTGCACTCTCAGCAAATTTGCGGATGATACTAAACTGGGAGGAGTGGTAGATATGCTGGAGGGCAGAGATAGGATACAGAGGGACCTAGACAAATTGGAGGATTGGGCCAAAAGAAACCTGATGATGTTCAATAAGGATAAGTGCAGGGTCCTGCACTTAGGACAGAAGAACCCAATGCACAGCTACAGACTAGGGACCAAATGGCTAGGCAGCAGTTCTGCGGAAAAGGACCTAGGGGTTACAGTGGACGAGAAGCTGGATATGAGTCAGCAGTGTGCCCTTGTTGCCAAGAAGGCCAATGGCATTTTGGGATGTATAAGTAGGGGCATAGCCAGCAGATCGAGGGACGTGATCGTTCCCCTCTATTCGACATTGGTGAGGCCTCATCTGGAGTACTGTGTCCAGTTTTGGGCCCCACACTACAAGAAGGATGTGGATAAATTGGAGAGAGTCCAGCGAATGGCAACAAAAATGATTAGGGGTCTGGAACACATGACTTATGAGGAGAGGCTGAGGGAACTGGGATTGTTTAGTCTGCAGAAGAGAAGAATGAGGGGGGATTTGATAGCTGCTTTCAACCACCTGAGAGGTGGTTCCAGAGAGGATGGTTCTAGACTATTCTCAGTGGTAGAAGAGGACAGGACAAGGAGTAATGGTCTCAAGTTGCAGTGGGGGAGGTTAAGGTTGGATATTAGGAAAAACTTTTTCACTAGGAGGGTGGTGAAACACTGGAATGCGTTACCTAGGGAGATGGTAGAATCTCCTTCCTTGGAAGTTTTTACGGTCAGGCTTGACAAAGCCTTGGCTGGGATGATTTGATTGGGGATTGGTCCTGCTTTGAGCAGGGGGTTGGACTAGATGACCTCCTGAGGTCCCTTCCAACCCTGATATTCTATGATTCTATGATTCCTGCAGCTCCACCAGACGCCTGAGCATGTCAATTTGCTTCCCCATTAGTCTCAGCATTGCATCCTGCCTCCTTTCATCGCGCTCCTGCCTCCTCTCATTGTGCTCCTCCCTCCTCTCATCGCATTCATTGAATGCTTTCCTGGACTCTGCCATTGTTTTCCTCCACGCATTCTGTTGAGCTCTTTCAGTGCGGGAGGACTGCATGAGCTCTGAGAATATTTCATCGCGAGTGTGTTTTTTTCACCTTCTAATCTGCGCTAGCCTCTGGGATGGAGATAATAGGGGGAGCGTAGAAACATTTTCAGCTGTGGGAGGAAAAAAGAGAGAGTAGTATTTAAAAAGATACATTTTAGAGAACAAAGGAAAGACTATTTCACACTGAATCAAACGATTCACATTACATAGCACATGTGCTTTTGCTACAAGGTCGCATTTTGCCTCTTATATTGAGTGCCTGCCGGTTTGGCGTGAGACATCACACACGCTCGGCTGGGCAACAGAATTCGGTTTGCAGGCAACCATGGTAAGGCACAGGGTTTCGGCTTCTTCAACCTTCATAACATGTGGGAACGGTTTCAAACAGCAGCACCCTCCTTTCCCATACCAAGCAAAGCCCATTGGGTTGGCCATTTAAAAGGAGGGGCTGTGGTTTTAGGGTGAATGTGCAGCACAACACAACACAACCACCCCCTCCCCCATTCTCTGGGATGATCGCTTCACCGCCCCCCCCCCTCCACCACCACCACCACCACGTGGCTAGTATCAGGGAAGATCCCTGTCAGCCAAACGCAAACAGCTCAGCATGAACAGGTCTCCCCCTATCACATGGCTAACAGTGGGGATGATTTCTTTTCAGCCAAAGGCAAACAGCCCAGCAGGAACGGGCGCCTCTGAATGTCCCCTTAAATTTCCCGTATTTCAAACAGGTCACCATGAATGATATCACTCTCCTGAGGCTAACACAGAGAGTACCTCCAGGAGAGCTTCATGGAGATGTCCCTGGAGGATTTCCGCTCTATCCCTAGACACTAACAGACTTTTCCAGTAGCTATACTGGCTGCAAATGCATTCCAAGTCTTCAGGACAAATTAATCATTAAACACGCTTGCTTTTGTATTATATTTACAAAGGTACACTCACCAGAGGTGCCTTTTCTGGCTTCATGGTCCGGGAGCCCGCCTTGGGAGGGTTGGGAGGGTATTGGCTCCAGGGTGATGAACAGTTCCTGGCTGCCGGGGAGAAGGTATTCTCCGCTTGCCTGCTGTGCGCTATACTCAACCTCCTCATCTTCCTCATCCCTGTTGTGAGAGACTCCCCCCTTGCAGGTGTCCACAGACAGTGGTGGGGAAGTGGTAGGGGCGCCCCCTAGAATTGCATGCAGCTCATCATAGAAGCAGCATGTATGGGGCTCTGACCTAGAGCGACCATTTGCATCCTTTGTTTTTTGGTAGGCTTGCCTCAGCTCCTCAACTTTCACGCAGCACTGCTGTGTGTCCCTGTAGCCTCTGTCCATCATGCCCTTGGAGATTTTGGCAAATATATTGGCATTTCGTCTTTTGGAATGGAGTTCTGCCTGCACGGATTCTTCTCCCTATACAGCGATCAGATCCAGTACCTCCCATTTGGTCCATGCTGGAGCTCTTTTGCGATTCTGGGACTCCATGGTCACCTGTGCTGATGAGCTCTGCATGGTCATCTGTGCTGATCAGCTCGCCGCGCTGGCCAAACAGGAAATGAAATTCAAAAGTTCCCAGAGTTTTTCCTGTCTACCTGGCCACTGCATCGGAGTTGAGAGTGCTGTCCAGAGTGGTCACAATGGAGCACTCTGGGATAGCTCCTGGAGGCCAATACCGTTGAATTGCGTCCACACTTCCCCAAATTCGACCCAGCAAGGTTGATTTTAGCGATACTCTGCTCGCCTGGGAGGAGTACAGAAATCGATTTTAAGAGCCCTTTAAGTCAACAAAACAGGCTTGGTCATGTGGACGGGTGCAGGATTAAATTGTCCTAACACTGCTAAATTTGACCTAAACTCATAGTGTAGACCAGGGCTAAGAGAGGACAGAAAAAATGGTGGCACAAACCCCATGACAATTTTGTGAAAAAATGTCAAGGGAAATATTAAAATTTACATTGCAAATTCTCATGTTTAGTTATTTGGTATGATCCAGTTGCCTTCAGTAACCTTTTGGGCAAAATTTTCAAATAGGCTTCAAAAATTGCAGCTGCATACTTTTGTGGACAAATGTCATTTTGCAAGAGCAAATTAGTTTGGGAAATGCTGACAATTCAGTTGCTGAATAGCTACCAAAAAACAACCACCCCACAACAACTGGCTGGACTATAAATCTCAAAAGGAGATTTGCTACACCAATTACTGGAATTACTTCACTCTCTTTTAGAGGTCAATCTGTATTCATTACTCACAAACAAGCAAGATAAACTAGATGGAATTTACAGTTTTCCACAGGAGATTCTGCTGGTGTACAACAAAAATGTAGACAACCAATACGCTTTTTGTTTGAAAGCAGTCATCATAGTAAGCCTTTAGCAATAACTGCTATGTAGCATGCTTGAGAAAGCATATGACTTGGTTCTGTGGGAGCTGGTGTTTGGAGTATTGTGATGATGGAGATGATAGAAGAGCTCTATCGAGGCTCAAGAGCTAAGGTGACAACAGCACATAGAATTTCAGGGAGTTCTGAGGTTATGGTAGGATTGAGACAAAGCAGTGTGCTGAGGCCTCTTCATTTTATCCTAGTTATGGGCTTAACTAGCAGGAAACCAAGCCTGTGGAGACAGAGAAAACTAATGTATGCTGCTGTCAGCCAAAAGGGCCAAATGATCAAAGAGGAATTGGTATCAAAGTGGGCATCTGTGTTTGAAGACCATGATTTGGAATTAAACACAAAGAAAACTGAAGTTATGCAAGTAGGGAAGGTGGAAGAAGAGCTGTTAATTGAAGTTGCAGGAGAGACGCTGAATCAGGAGACTACTTCGGAAGTACAATTAGTGCCATTGTTGAGAGATCTGGAGAATTGAAGAGAAGAACCCAATGTACATGGGTGGCAGTGAAAGACGTAGCAGGAGTACCGCGGGACCAGCAATTAAGTAACAAACTGATAGGGATAGTGGATGGTGTGTGTGTGTGTACCCTCCTGACTGCTCTATCATTTGGAAATAGTGGGTCTTACGAAAATGGAAGAAAAGATGCAGGTAGTAGAAAATACTATGAGGTGAATGGCAGGCAAGCAGAGGGTAAACAGAGCATTCATGGTAGAAATGAGGGGGAAAATGAACTTGCGCTATAATGGATGGGCTGGGCAAGAACAGAAGAAAAACAATCAGCAAAGAAAGCATGAGTGGAAGAGAACAGCAAGAAATGATATGAAAGACTGAGGATAGAATGGAAAGACTCTGTCAAGAGACGTTTGAAAAAGAAAGGGCTGACACAGGAAGACCTACAAACCTGTGCCATGGACCAGAAGGAGTGGCAAAGAATCACAGGCACCTCTGATCCCATGCAAGTGAGAAAAAGGAGTAAAAAAAGTCTGTGGACTGGCACGCCAGAAACCCTAACCTCCTTGTCCCAAGCAGTGACAGGCATAGTGGACTGTAAATAGAGGCTAATGCCCAGTGTCTACTTACCCATCCACAGATCACATCTATTGTAGGTGATGACCAGTAGCCTAGGTAACAGGGTTCAGCAACCTGGAATTTGGCATCATGCTCATCAATGAAATATAGGTCAGCCAGATCATCCAGCTAGATCATCCACAAACTGATTTTAGATGAGGTGCTTTTCCTTGCTCCTAGCTAGGCACTGGAATAGCAATACATGAAAATGCTTTTTTCTATCTTCAGCACTTCTTTTGGTATGGCCTAGCCACACATTCATCACCTCCAGGGTTCCCTGAAACTATTTCATTCAACACAGAGAGGCTTGCCTTGTGGGTAAGAGAGAAAGACAACATATCACATGACTGCTTCAGATGCTACAGTCCATCTCTAGTTCCAGTAGCTTTTCAAGGTCTTACTCTTTCCAGCATTCTTTAGGCAAGGGTCTACCTATCTCAGAAACCATTTCACTCTTCAGGCCATGATAACACTGCCATCAGTGGGGATGTTTCCACTTGACACAGTCCACATTGAAACTTGGGAGCCCAGAATTTACTCAGTGGACGGCTGTCTGCTACAGGAGACAAGGATGAACCTAATCTTGCTACTTTTAGAGCAAAATGTAAGATTTCTCACCTTCTTGTCGACCTTCCCTCAATAAAAGTTATCACAGGGTAGTATCGTGAAATCTCTCTTGGATATACACAATAGCATATCGGTATAAAAAATGCCATTGACTGTCCATGGGATCTTTGATCCTAAATCACTTTAGAAAATAAGATTTAGGCTCCTACATCAGTTATCTATCATTGATCACCACAGTGCCTAAATACCTTTAAAAATTTGGGCCACAGCATCTTAGAAATGCATAGAGAGATTTGTGAGTAAATCTCGATGAAGTAGTTTGAATATATGGTTTGATCAACACAAAATTGTAACCTTAGGTTTCAGTAGCTTCCCCCTAGTGTAAAACATAAATAATGTATGTAGCTATAATCTTTCTTGTGTCTAACTTTACTTCAAGTCTTTATGACAACAAAGTTAGCAAAATTATGGCTTGCAGCATTAAAGTCAAGGGGAATTTTGTCATTGACTTACTTATATGGGATTATGATCAGGTCCCCAGTGAAGAAAGGCTACTACTGTGGCTCAGATTTTACTCTGGTAGTAATTTTAAGTGTTTCATTTTAACTTCATTATTAGAAAGCAGTTTAATAAGGACATTTTTTCAAATGAATAGTTTGCTTGTGTCATATTTAGAAGTATTTTTGGCAGCAGGGGATGGTTTGATGGGATCTTTGACTATTAGCGGTAAATATGCCCAATGGCCTGTGATGGGACACTAGATAGGGTGGGATGTGAGTTACTACAGAGAGTTCTTTCCTGGGTGTCTGGCTGGTGAGTCTTGCCCACATGCTCAGGGTTTAGCTGATCGCCATATTTGGGATCGAGAAGGAATCTTCCTTCAGGGCAGATTGGCAGAGGCCCTGGGGGGGTTTTGCCTTCCTCTACAGCGTGGGGCACGGGTCACTTGCTAGAGGATTCTCTACACCTTGAAGTCTTTAAACCACATGTTGAGGACTTCAGTAGCTCAGATATAGGTCAGGGTTTGTTACAGGAGTGGGTGGGTGAGATTCTGTGGTCTGCGTTGTGCAGGAAGTCAGACTATAAGATCATAATGATCCCTTCGGACCTTAAAGTCTATGAGTCTATGAGCACCCACCTATATTTACTATAGAGTTCATTTTGTTTTAAACGTTTTGACAATGCCATTATATGTGGGTTACCAGTAAGTGCAGCATAGTGAAAAACAAAATATTTAAATATCATTTATTCCTTCACTTTTACTTATAGAGTCCCAAGTTCAGGGATTCCTATTTTTATTTCACCCAAAAATAAGACAAATGTAGTAGAAAGATAATAATATAGGGCAAGAGAGTGATGAATTGGCTACTGATTTAGGAGAACCAGAAGTGAAAACCTGAAAGTGGCAAAGGGAAAATTTTTAATTGCAATGGTGAGTTCAAGCCAAAGGAATATGTTATCAAAGTCTGTAGTTGAGCTACCATTACTAATGTTGCTCAAGAAGAGTTAAGATAAAATATTTAATAAATTGGTATACAAAATGATCCTGCATTGGACTAAATGATCTAGGAGGCCCTTTCTAACTAGATACTCTGTAAATTTCTGAAAACTTGATGAGACCACAAAACACTTGTGAAAGTGTGCATGGAGCTTCTGTCCCGTGCCCCTCTCCCCCCATTTTTAGAGGCATTCGAAAATCACTACCTATTCAAAACCCAAATTCTTTATTTCAAAAATCAGTTAAGGTTGTTAAGTGACAATAATGTAGTTACCTACTATATTTACAAACCCAGCACTTGAAAACAAGAAATGAATTAGTCCAGATATGATGACCACATAATGAGCAACCACATTCGTATCGAATGTAAAGAAAGGGCTTTTTGGTGTGGAATGCAGGCGAAAGAGTAATTTTACCACATCCTGGAATTTTCGTTTGAAAAGTAGTCCTGGATGGGTGAGAAGTCAACAATGAAAATATTCTCCATCTCTATGGGTAGTTTTCCCACTCTGGCAGTTTCACTATTGCCATTTTCAAATAATGCCAATTTCTGAAGGTTGTTTTTTTTAAAAAAATTCTGGACCTTAAATAATACTGCCTCTTGTACCAGCCAATATCAAAACCTACCACTGCTTAAAATTGTGAAATAGTGTGATTTTGTTGGAAAGAGCAAAGGACACAAGGAAACATTGGACACTTTGCAAACAAAATAAAACAAACTCTGTTGTCAATGAAACTTTAAATCATATCCTAAATTTGAAAGCATGGGGATTTTAAGTTTTTCTTCATTTTGGGGTATGTTGCTTTTTTTTTTTTTTTAAGTTATATGGGAGATTAAAATCAGCCTTATTATGGGATTATGACTGCAACTTTTACTAGCTATCACCAGTAAAACAGACACTATCAGAGCTGCAGGCTTCTAGAATTTGGCTTAAGGAAGATCTCTTACTTACCTCTTATAATGCCCAACACTGCACCCACTAAAATCAATATAAAAAACTCCCATTGCCATTGACATCAGTGAGTGCAGGATTGAGCCCCAAACTGTCCACAAGAAACAGTAAAATTTTTTGCTTAATTTTCTGCTTCTTGTTTTCAGTTATACTGAACATATTGGTTTTTAACTTTTTTATAGATAGTTTGAAGGAGGAGTAACAGGCCATTTTTGAGATAGAAATTGACAGAAACTTTAATCTAAAATTAAAGTTTTTAAATGGCTAATATTTTTATGACCTGTAAATGAAAACTAGTTTGAAGTATTTTCTCCAAATCTGTACAGAAATGTTTTCCTTTGCCTTAAGAGTAAATGTGACCACAGTCAGGTCAAATTGATTTTCCAAGCCAAAATTACAGCAGAAACTGATTGCAACCTTAACGACAGAGAGGCTGCTGCATCTCCATAATACTTAGCACCTGGACTTAAGTTGATGTGACCACAGTAGGTCTGTCTTGGTTGAAAGAACCATAAGCTTGTCTCTCTCTCTCATTATAGGCGTACAAGTGTGGTGGACAGATAATTTGTTACTTAATGTTTTAGCATACAACCTTCATTAGAGGCTTACAAGCTATTATATACTTTATATTTTTCAGATTTCCATTCACTGGTTAAGCTCTTTTTTTTAAGATGAGTTGAGTCACTACTGTGAGTGATTTTCCATACTGAACCAGTTAAGAAAATAAAAATATGTACGAGTATTATTTGTCATGTTCTTATTTTAGTACAAATTATCTATTTGTGGTTTGTTATGGATATTTTACATAACTAGCTTCCAGATACCTGGAACTGTCTTCCACTAAAAACATGTAAGGTTATGTGGTCAACAGACTGCCACATTATTTAAACTAAGCCTTTGGATCTTGGAAACAATAAATACTACTTACTAATCCTTTATATAACATTGTTGTGTGTTTAAAGAATTTTACAAATATCAGTAATCCTCACAATAACCCTGTGAAATAAATGACTATTATTAGCAATAAAACATAGGGCCCAATCCCCAACAGGTGTATCTCCATAATTAAACTGTGCCAGTCTACATAAGAGGGGTTTTGGCTCAGTCTAGAATGAAAGTTTCCAAATTCTGAATTATGGAACACTTGCTGGCGATCCATGGAGAGCTGCCCCCCGCCCCCCTTCGTATTTCCAACTGCTAAATTGCATTAAAAGAAGGTACAACATTTTTAAAAAACCCTTTGCCAATATTACTTTTTCACATGTTTAATTGCTGTAGATGCTACAGAGATATTATGGAATGCAAAGGGGTGGGCAAGAGGTGGTCTTCAAAATTAAGAGTGGGAAAGCAAATGGTCTCTAATGCAATACCTGTATTAAAATGTGATCTGTACTATTAGGAACCCATGATCCAGAACACATTCCTGTTTCTTGTGCTGTGCCCCTGGCATCTGCTTTTCTACCAGCATTTTTCTACCTATTCCTAAAAAGCTACAGAGTGGTTTGGTCTTTACAAAATATCCACTGTGTGCAATATTGTCTTTACTAGATGACTTACCTAACGGATTAATTAAATCTGTACTAAAATATCCTTTGAAGTCAAATTGTGCCATACAACTCATTTAGGTAACTCATTATTTCCTGGATCTTATCTTTCAGAAAACACACCTGAGAAGTATTTGTCTCTACTGCCAGCAGTATCTTATTCTGAAGAGACATTTTCTCAGCTTTTTAAATAATGCAACTGGAATAACCATCTTCATTCTTTGGTAATTATAATTTTAAAAAACAAAACTAGTAAATAAATAATTATTTGTAATTGTGCAGTATCTTTCTCCCAGTGATCTCCAGTCACTTTACAAAGCTGGATTCCCCAGGGGTCCGTTCCCCAATCTCTGCCCCCTGCTGCCCCAGTGCTTTGTGCTCCACATCCCTTCTGCCCGTTGCCCCACTATGTGCCCTGCATGCTCACTCCCCACCCCCTTTTTGGGCCAAGTCTCCCTAATAGGGGCTGTCTTGTCCCATCCCAACAGTACCTTCCTCCATCTCATTGGGAAGAGGGCTGGTGAGTGTCCTCTGTCCTCTCATTGCTCCAGGTTCGTTGGGAGGGAATTCTTCCTCTCCTTTCCTGTAAGTGTAGACAACAGGAAGGAAGCTGGATTCTTTCCTCTGGATCCACCTGCTGTTTGAATTGGGTGCCACCTCTGCCTTTCAGTTTGCTAGCCCCTAAGGAGGGTGAGAGAAGAACGCTAAATCTGCCACTGCTGCACACAAAATCAGCAGAAGGGCTGGAACTGGCCTGCCCTTACCTCCCCTGTGCTACAGGCTCAAAGACATTATTGCTCCCTCCTGCTTGGGAGTTTGAGGGAAATGTCCCACTCTTTTCCCCCAAAAGAATCCTCCAGTGGTTGCATCTATGACCGAGGCCTTCATTTTCAAAAACGTCCACCAAGTTTGGGGTGCCAAACTTGAGACTCTAGATCCACAGAAGGAACTAAGGGTTTGTCTACATGGCAAGTTAGCAAGGCAGCAAGAATCTATAGTGCACCTATTTGCCACACAGTCATGTCCAGGGCAGTGAAAGTGTTGGAGTGCAGCTTAATGTATTAGACTTTCAAGTAGTAGTAAACGAAGTGCACTCCGGGACTTTCACTGCGCTGTAAGTGTCCACATGGGATGTTACTGCACGGCAAGCTGGTGCACTGTAGATTCACAACGTGGCTTGGCGCACAGTAAATTGCTATGTAGACAAGCCCTTAGATTCAGCATTGGAGTGCTTAACATTTAGGAACCCTGTCACATATCAGCAGCCACAGCTCCAAGTTAGGTGTCCAGACTCTCTGCACAATGCATGAAGCGAGTTAGGTGCCTAAGAATAGGATTCACAGAAGTCGGCAGCAGGTGAAGATGGTGGTGCTGCTGTCAGCCCCCTTATATCTTATAGCCCCACTGTGTAGAGCAGTCATCTAGGATGAGGGAGACTTGGGGACAAGTCCCTACTCTGCCTGATTTATACCAGGGACCTGAACCCAGGTGTTCCACCTCCCAGGTGAATGTCATAACCACAGGGCTATAGGATATTCCAGGGAAAAGCTCTCAATCTCTCCCGTTGATCCTGTTCCACTTTGTATAAAATGCTTACTATTTTTGGAGCAGGGAGTAGGACCTGGGTCTCCCAGGTGAGTGCCCAAACCACTAGACTATAGAGTCATTATCTGTCTCTCTCTCACTTTAGCCTAACGACTATTTAAGTACTTTCTAAGGGACTTTACCAGCAGAAACTTAGGAATCTCTGGGTAAGATGGCAGCTGAGCAGGAGTTTTGAGAATCTAAATTTTGGATTATGGATCTAGCCCTAAGGACCTGATTTTCAGAGGCACCCACAGTTTTAGTTAAAAATCAGTGGGACATATGGATGCTTCTGAAAATCAGGCTTAAGGTGTTTCAAGATTGGCACCCAAACTGAAGATACTTGACGTGTCCATGACATTGTGACCAAACCAACCTTCAACCAACATCTACTTGATTCTGTTGGCATGTTCCCATCTTGCTCCTCAGACCAGTGAAAGTGTGTGTGGATGGTGGACGTGCACTCATCCGAAACACTTCTGTGAAGGGTCTTTTTTAAAAAAAAAATTCTATCAGCTGTTTGACCTATTGAACATTTGGAATATTAGTTGTCGTTCTGGTGGAATCCAGGTGAGACAATCAAAGGTGCGCGACAAAGGCAAACTATCATACAGCTTTGCAGTCACTCACAATATTATCACCAAAACGTGTTTATGTGTATGACTGGGAACCATGTGATAAATTAGAAGGGTATAAGATAATCTACACACGAAGGTAAAATTGAACAAGCAGGTTATATATATGTACTTATCACATGCCTGTGACTACATTACCTGCCCCACTGATCAATCTCTGTGATTATATTTGACTATTTCAAACCATTGAGTGGCTTAAAACAACTGCCATTTATTTTAAAATCAACCAGCCAAATAAATATTTCCTCCTTCTCTCCCAATATTACCTGTATTGCTGTAATACCTAGAGGCCGCCAATTAAAGAATAAGAGTGAGGCACACATAACAAACAGTCCCAGTTCCTAAGTTCTTACAATCTAATGTGGAAGGAATTCTTCCCTGCGGTTCAAGATGGGCAAGATTCAGTCCTGAGCCAGTGACAGCTTTTTATACATCAAGAGTTACAGTTTAAAAATCCAGTAGCTCACACCTTCACAGGGCTAAAAACAGGCACTGTACTATTTGGAAGAAGAAATTCCTTCCTCAGTGGGACTCGGAGCTTGAATCTAGCCTTGGACGAAGCTGAGCTGTAAGACTTCAAATTTGTGACATTTTTATATCTAGGAAGAACAATTTTAGGTATTTTACTTTAAATAGTTTTAACCTCTCACGCTGGGCCCTGTGGAGCTGGACCCTCTTTAAAGCTGGTAATATTAATTTTTCAGTAATATATATGGGCACATGCAAGATGATGTGAATAAACATTTTATCACCAGGAGATAAAATGATGTTTAGTATAATTTACTTGTGGCTTTCCACTTCTGAGTAAGGGAATCATCCCAGACTCCTGCTGATTAAAACCCTCATACCAGTACGTACCATCAGTATTCCCTATATATTTCATGGTTCCACACTTTATCAGAGGGCTTCACAGTCTGTCACATACGCCTGCATATGTGGCGTATATGTAATATGATACTGCTTTTCTGCCAACCACTCTTTGTTACATTATTATCTTCAGGAAAGATGTGTGTATGTTACTAAATATTCTAATTGTTTTTGTGGTTGTTTTGTTTTAGCTGCATCAGTGCATATCTACCAAGAATAGAAGCTGAAAGAAGAAGGTGGGAGGCGATTATAGAGGATTTGCATATGATTAAAGGCATAACTGATGTAAGTTCACAAAGCATTAATGTTTCATAGAATCATTTGGGTAGCAAGAGACCTGGAGTTGGTTGTCTAGCCGAGTGCTTAAATAATAAGTAAGTGGGGGGAGAAGGGAGGGGAAGAAGAGAACTCATGTAATGTTGTAGCACAGGAATAAGCAGGGGAGTAGATAACAATGTGACACTTAGAGTGGACTCTGCATTACAGCCCCTTAAATTAAGTGTTTTCTTCTTCAATTTTTATTTCTTTCAGTGCTCTATTTTAATCTCTGCAGTATTTGTTCTTAGTCAGATAAAACAAGAAGAGAGTGTTTCTGAAGAGAAGAATTGGGAGTAGGCTTCTTCTGAGAAAGTACTGCTAGAACTCAGTTCCAGAAATGTGCTTCTTACTTTGAGCCTCATGCTGTGAGGTGCTGGGGAATCTCATGCTTACAAGGGCCTCATGCTGTGAGGTGCTGGGGAATATCAATGTCCACTGACTTCAGTGATCTCCAGCATCTTGCAGGATTGACCCTTTGAGCACTGAGCTAGGCCATTCCCCTGGTAGGATTGACTTTATTATCCCTAAACTCAAGAATTATTGTTTATATATCCAAATCTGTTTTCTTTTAGAGCATTGATGCCTGTTTATACACTGCATATATAGACAAGCCAGTAAGTACATTTTGTAAATTTGACCTAGACTGGTCTAAGGGTGATATCCTTATTTCTTCTGAAGTAACCAGCTAAAGGCAATTGATGTTTAATTTGATCAAAGCTTCTGAAACCAAATCATTTGCATTAAAAATAAGTTCCCATTCTTTATGTGTATTAATCGGGATGACTGTAAGCAGATATGGCTAGTGAATCATTGGCTATAGAAGTTTGTCAATTAAAAAGGCTATAGAAGTTTGTCAATTGACAAAATGATTTTTATCAAAAGGAAGAACTTTCCTTTTTGTCAAAAGAAAACATGATTCTCCAACATTGTGCACTCTGCTAGAGTATTCTAAAATAGTGTTAAGATCTAAACTGCATAGGCATTCACCTTCAGATAGTTTCTAATTGGAAGAATGGCAAAGCTAGGGATAACTACCGTATACAGTTATTTCAGTTTAGGGGATATAATTTATATCACAATCATCAGAGAGGTCATGTAGCCAATCTACTTTTAAAATGATCTCCTCAATGCAGCTTCTACACTCTCCTAGGAAGACTGTTCCACAGCCTAATATATGTTACTGTCAGGAAGGTTTTCTTGGTAGCTAAAACTTTTAGTTTTTTTAAGAGAGAGGCAATATAGTCCCATGGACAAGGCATGGCTTTGGGAATCAGAACACCTGGGTTCTGTTCCTGGCTCTATCACTGACCTGCTGTGGTACCTGAGGCAAAATCAATCCATCTCTGTTTCTCCATCTGTAAAATAGGGATAGCGATACTCCCTTTTAAAAAAAATTGTTTGAGAGTTATGGATGGGAATTGCTATCAGAGCTAAGTATTATTAATAATAACTTGATCTTATTATTCTTAATTATACCCCAAAGTATATCCTAATTAATTCCCATCCTATCTTGGTATTTACATTTTTCACCAAGCCTGTTATGTCCTGACCCACCTTTAAATGTAATTTAACCAAGCTACACATTAATTCTCATGATCAGTGTAGATATTTACAAACATTTGCATGGCAAAACAAATACACCGTAGATCAAAATCAGCTGCTGGTTTGCAAAATTTTATGCCACATGTGGACCTATTTCTTTAATTTTTTTATTGTAAAACCACTGACATTTTTCATTTTTAGGATGAGTGCGAAGTACAAGTGATGGAATGCTTTTTGTTAGAGTTGAAAGTGATTTCCCAGGAATGTGAAATCAGAAAAGGATGTGAAATCAAACAGCACATACGCAACGTGCTGGCAAATGTAAAAGCAAATTTACCAAAGAAAACAAGTTTACCAAACAGTCCGGTAAGTGCCATCTACAATCATTGGAAAGAGAACAATCCAAAAAAAGTGCCTTTAATGGCTTGAGATAAATTTTGCTGTCAGATACGCATGACGGGGATGTGAATGGCAGTCACCCACTCACACACTGATTTACACAGACAGAATTTAGCTCTTCTCAGAATAAAGTTTTCTAGAATGTTAGCAAAACAAGTACTTCAGAGGGTGCATCTAGTGTGTGTGCAGGTGTAAACTGGTATCCCATGGCCGACATTTTCAAACTGAAGTTCATAGAGTGGACCATATTTAGACACCTAAAGACATATCCCCTGGTTTTCAAAGGGCCTGAACACCTGCATCTCCCACTGAAGTCACTGGCAGCTCTGCAAGCTCATGTTTAAAAATCAGGCCACTTACATTTCAGTACTTAGGTTCCTTGGCAGCCTCCAGCAGGGCTCCTGTGGCAAGATTTGGCTCTCTATCAAAACCAATTCAACTATTCCCAGTTTTAATATCAAAACCAATTTTTACTCAAAGAATTGTCATTTTTCTATTCTTTTGTTTCCTTTTTTATTTATTTATTTTGCAGAACAGGAATAAAATAACATGCAAACAATGTGAAGAGTACGAAGAAGGGAATTTTACCTACTTTATAGAGACTTTCG
Source organism: Natator depressus (assembly GCF_965152275.1). NCBI lineage: Eukaryota > Metazoa > Chordata > Testudines > Cheloniidae > Natator > Natator depressus. The sequence goes on from NC_134237.1 coordinate 52,706,762, forward strand.
AAGAGTTTGCAAAACACAAGCTGAAATTTTTACTGCACGTTTCTAAATAGGCTTCCTTTTTGAAAGTGCTTTAGGGAAACTCCATAAACTTTTCTGGCACTTCAAGCAATATAATCACTGGATGGATGGACAGACAGACTGGTTGGCTAGAACTTTGTAAGACAGAAAGGCAGAAAAAACCAAATACAGCCAAGAATAATCTGAACTATGAACTGTGCCACAGACTATTTTATCTTTTTATTTTTAATTTACTACTTCCTTTGGGAAGCTATTAAAATGTAAACTTATGTCTATTTTATAAACATTTTAGATAAATATTTGCTCTTTGCATGTCTCAATAATTGACTACTACTTAGAAAACATAGTAACTTGTACTGCAAATATTTTATTTTCCAGGAAAGCTAAACTGGTGTAAATGAGAATATTCTCATTTTATATATATAAAAATCACTAACCAGTATGTGTTTGGAGTCCTCCTCTGTGCCCAATCCCCACAGGATCAGAGTCTGTCACAGTCCCCAACTACAGAACCTGGCTTTTTAGCTCAGGCTGTACAGTCTCATGCTTTAATCTTTGGAGAGCCCTATTTCAGTTCCCTGCTGAGACCCAGATAGCAATCACCACACGTGTAAAGTCATGGGAAACAGTGGCGCACATAGCTCTGACCGTAATAAACAGGGTTCTGATCCTGCAAGTTGCCCCCTGTGGACAGACCCCTGTGGCCAAGTAATACCCCACTGATTTCAGTGGGGCTCTACACAGTTACAGCACTCTGCTTTCACAGAACAGCTCACAAAATCAGGGCCTACATGTGTGGAAACCAGGGTCTGGATTATCAGAAAAATGCTGGACTTGAAATGCTGGAATTGAAACTGTCTGAATCTGTCTGCTTTTTATAACTTTCACTGATGAAGTGAATAAAATGGATACTCACGGTGATGCAGTACAGTGAAAATGCAGTGATGGTAAAACATTTGAGTAATTGTTCTAACAGGAAACAGTCATCCCCATCAAGGAATAGAATGAAAAGATGAAGGGGATTGAAGTTACCAAAAGCTGATACTTAATATCACAAGCATCTACCCGAGTCAAATTTTAAGGCACTAGTAAGAGACTGGCAATAGACTGCCAAGCTAGTTGTGATTTCCTGCTCTCTCTTTTCTGGCTTTATTGAGTTTGAAGTGCAATGACATTCTGGACCAAATTCTGTTTGCCTTACCCAACTAATCCCATTGATTTAAATGAGATGAATGTGTGAGTAAAGCCAGCAGGATTCAGGTCTATATGTGCGCAGGCCAAAAAGTACATTTTTTCCATTGCGCTATTTATATGTAGTGTGGGAAGATGTGACTAGAAATTAACTGTATAGCTCAAGAAATTAGTCGTGGCATATAGAGTTTTCCACCTGTAGGAGCCTGATTCTCTTTTGCATGCCAACCAAAAATTCCAATTCATCAGTCCCTGGGTGAGCAATTAGAATCTGGCCAGGAGGTTGGAAATATGTGAAAGCTATTACCATCTGATGACTGTGCAGTGGTCTATATGAAATGAATTGGTGATTTTTCTCAGTCTAGTTCCTACTGAACAGATGTCTATTATAAAAATCCCTATAAAAATTGGCACTGTTTTGTCAGTCTCAACAGAAGGATTGATCATAGAATCAGATCACAGAATTGCATTTCTAACAGGAGGGATGGCTACAGCAAGTTAGGAAGCCATTCTGGAAGTTACCTCATGGGAGTGGAAAGCCTGAGTGGTAGCAGAAAGGACATAGGAGTGGCTCAGTATTTGTCAAATTCGAAGATACTGCCAATTCTCTAAGAAACCCATCCAATTTCTGATGCAGCCAGTGCAAGTCTCCCCATTGATTTTAATAGGAGTTTGATCAGGCCCTTAGAGTTTAAAAATCAGCTAGACAAATTCAGACTAGAAATAAGATGTGACTTTTTAACAGTGAGGGTAGTTAACCATTGAACAACTTACCAAAGGTTGTGACGGCATCTCCGTGAGTAGAAATCTTGAAATTAAGATACGCTCTAGTTCAAGCACAGCTTGAATTCACGGTTATCCTAAGGCTTGTGCTCTTCAGGAGGTCAGACTACATGATCACAATGGTCTCTTCTGGCCTTAAAGTATAAGAAAATCACATGAGAAATGGATTATAAGTGAGTCAAATATATTTTTAGTGTAATATTGTTAATTCACCAAGTCCTGTTTCCCTGAACAAGAAACAAACTACAGCAAGCAGTTTCCTTTCTCAAGTCTGCCACTCCAGTGAGCTCAATACCCAAGAAGCCCTGTCTCTAGCCTCTGTGTTTCCCCTGGGGGTCACGCTGACCACTCCTTCTCCAGGCTCCCTCTCCCGCCGAAGACACAGGCTACAACTGAATCTCCACCCTCTGCATTTGCAACCAGGGAAACCCCCCAGTCCACATGGCGTAGCTCTGACCTACCACATGGTCTAGTTCCTTTGGCAGTAGCACCCCCAGCTCCCGCAGCTGTTTTTATTACATAAAGAGACTTAACTGTGCCTTCCTTTGAGCTTGAAAAAGAGTACTTGGCACAGCCATTGGCTTAACAAGGTTTGTGATTGGCTTTGGATCCAAGACCACCCTCTACTCCCAATGGCAGCTATTAACATCTTTCAGCAGAACAAGAGATTAGGTGGCTCTGAGTTTCCACTTTATGCCAGGTCGATACAAACGTTACTATGTTTGTTTAAAACTGGTGAGACTGAATGGAGAATTAAGCCCACTATTTTCTGCAGTGCCAACATTTAGATGCTATATTTTTCTGTATGGGATTGTGAATCTTCTGTCAAATAAACATATACATAAAGTTTGGGGTGGAAATTATTTGTTGTGCAATAGATCAGCCTACAGCACAAATGTATTTTTATTTCATAATATGCTTGTTCTATCTTCACAGAAGTGTATGCTATTGTTTTGTTTGCTTTGCCCAGATGGCAAATGTGCCATTAAGTTTATCTGGCCTAAATTCATTCTCTTTTTATAGTAACAAAAATCCTCTTTTGACAAGGAAGATGTACACCGTATTTATGAATAAATATAGACAGCCGTTATAGACAATGGATATATTAACATTACACTGTGTGAACAACTCACGTGGGAGAAAATGAAATGTTTTCAATCTAATATGTGGTCTCCATGTCCCAGGATTTATTAAATGGTGATAACCATAGTCATGGTAGGAAAAATTAGATTAAAACAGGGAAAGAAATCAATGTATATCTTCTAGCATGGAACCTAATACAATCAAATTTTTTCCATGGTCCTGGAAAATGCATGATATGTTGCTAAAGAAAAATGGAATTTGCCATAATTGATACTCCTGGATTCTTGTGCAGTATTTATAAATTAAGATAACTAATTCCAGTCATGAAGCAAATACTTAATGTCTTTTGCTATAGATTATACAGTGCACAATCCATGCTGGCACATAATTTGTGTGAACAGTATTCCTGAGTAAAGTCCAAATGTTATCATCTTGTCAGCGCAAGCAGTGTCATAAGTTTCCATTTTCCACTGGTGCTATGGGGACACTTTAATTTACATCAGCATTTATAAACCATTTGTTGTAGCAAAAAACATCAGCCACTGTGTTAGAGACCATGGACTGATTGCTGTGTATCCAGCTCACGAGAAATAAAAGGTTTTGTTTGATTTACAAAGTGTTGTGTATTATTTGTTCTGAATAATACACCTGAACAGGGACTTGAGTGAACAAGTGGTGAAGGAAAAAAAGACTATGGGATCTGGTGCCAAAACATTTTACATACACATCTTGGGTCTTATTACTATCACATATGGGGGGTGGGGGGAACGAGAGAGAGAGAGAAGCTTGAAAATGGCCTGGAAAAGGTCCAGGAATCACCCAAATAAGCAATTTTAACTTATTCTCTAAAGGCATGTTTTCACTTGAAACATGGTGTGGGTTTGCTGTATCCATGTTACGTGAACTGCAACAAGTGGTGTGCAAACAGTATGTACACACCACATTGTTATCCCACAGTTAAGGTAGTTTTGCCTCAAATCATTGCTGCCATACAGCACAGTGCTGTTGAGAGAAGTGTTCAGACATCCCATGGTGTATTGCTCCACTGTTGTGCTGTATTTGGGGATTTTTCATGCTATGCATTGTGGACCTCCTGGACAGCAATGAAGTTCTGGGACTTGAGGTCAAACTAAATAATTCTCTGATTCCTCTCATTTTATCCCATCATCCATCTGGCTCCTTGCAATCCAGTTCCATTTTCAAAGTGCTGTCAGGCTGCATGGAGGAAGCATCGGTGAGCAATGCAATTCTCATGTTAGTGAATGTCAATAAGTTGCTGCAAGCATATCTAAATTAATTCAGCACAAGAGCACTAATAGCCCCTGAGGAGGAGGAGACACTTGTCCTTGAACTGTTCCTGAAATGCTCCTTTTGGGTTTACCCAATTAGCAGTGACTGGTGGGGCAGAATAGTGCTGTAGACCTGGAATGACCAACAGTGGTGGCAGAACTTCAGGATGTCACAAACTCCTTTTCCAGGAAATCTGTGCAGCGTTCACACTGGAGCTTCAGTGGTGGAACCTATGTGAGAGCTGCCCTCCATATGGATGGCCAGTGCCATCTGGAAGCTCACCTCCTCCATTTGCTATTGTAACTAACCAGTTTGGTGGCTGTAGATCAACTCTTGGGGAAATTGTGATGGAGGTGTGTGCTGCTATTAAGAAATTGCTTTTCTCCAGGGTCATAAGGCTGGGCAACTCACAGGAGGTTATTAATGGGTTTACAAACACTTGGTTCCCAAACTGTATTGGGGTGGCTGGCGGGACCCATGTGCCTATCTGTAAGTATTTTAAAAGAATCTAAACAATACTTGACTAATCTTTGTTTTGAAAGATTTCATGCTGCTTTTTCTGAGCCTATGATCTTAGACAGGCCATTGTTACTCATCACCTTTCCATCTTTGTTTAATTTTCCCACCTATTGCTCTAGATTTAACAGAACTCTCAGATTCATGGCACCAAAAAAAAATAAGAGTGGTGGGGGAAAAATATTTCTCCCTGTCTTGTCTGCAAGTCTGTCAGTAGAGTTCTACAGTACCAAATAGAGATGTTTTTACCTTGTATGCTCCCTGGTCTGCTTGTTGTATTCACCTTCTGATATACTTAGATTGTAAGCTGTTCAGGGCAGGGACACTATTTTTGTTATGTTATGTTACATATATGTTACACTATTTTTGTTTGTTATGTTACATATATGCCATGCCGTGCCTCCCCTCCAAGGCCGGCTCTAGGTTTTTTGCCGCCCCAAGCTCCGAGAGTGCAACTGCCCAAGTAAGAAAAGAAAAAAAAGAGGGTGGCCGGAACGACGCCACCCCTGGAATTGTGCCGCCCCAAGCACGTGCTTGCTTTGCTGGTGCCTAGAGCCGGTCCTGCTCCCCTCCCCTCCCTAGACCCCAAGCTGCCCGGGAAAAGCTGCAGCATGACAGAGTCTCTTCCTGAAGAAGAACCTGAGCTTTTGATATGCCCCATGCAGGGTCCAGGACAGCTGAGGCAGTGGAGTCTGCTGCTCAGCTTCCTGGGTTCATCAGTAATCTCTGGAGTCCAGGGAGATTACTGATGAACCCAGGATGCTGAATAGCACAGACTGCCTCCTCAGCCACCACAGAACCTGCATGGGGCATAATAAAGCAAAAACTTCCCCGCCACACCCGCAACTGGGCGTCCAGTGACAGTGGCAGCACCCAGGGAGGCAGAGCCTCCTCTCACCTATTATACCGGCCACCCACACGTCTGTGGCTCAAAGCCCGGATACCAGCAGCATGCTCACAGTGGCTTCACCCTGGCTTCCAGCAGCCTGTTTACTCCTTGCATAGTGACATCAACACCCTCCCAGTCCCGAGTTCTCCCCAAAAGTCTCCCTCTGCAGTGGTCAGCCCCTCTGACTATAGCACTCACAAAACCTTATAAAGTTCGCTGCTCCCTTAAAGAGACAGTACACAGTATCAGCCTCTTAGTTTGGTTGAGAATTTTACTCTTCAGTTTGAAACATTGCACGGAGATGGTTGTGTTATAAAGCAAGATTAAGGTTATCATCAGTGAACAGATATTTAAGTGGTAACAAGCAGAAATAATTTGGATAGAAATGGTTACAAACAAAACAAAAAAATAAAAATACATTTTAATACTAATGTCTAACTTAAACTAGAGTCCTTTCTTAAAGCAGGTGTCTCACCTATATTCAATTTTCCAAAGTTCAAATTTCCTGGAGCTACCAGGAGTGGTAAGTGGCCATCCATCCCCAGACTCATTTGCCTGAAGGTTTTGTCTACTTTGCACAGAAATGTAATCTCATTGTCTCTCCTTGCTCTACTTACACTGGAGACACATTCAAACAGGCAGAACCATATTCCTTTGTCTAAGACGGGATGACTTAAGCCCTGGCTGCCAAAGAGCTTTTAAGAACCTATTTCCAGCACATATTTATAAGTCTTATAATACCATACACGCAGCACACAGTAAAACTGATGACCAGCACATTACCAGTTCACCTGATACCTTACATTGACACCTTCTCACAACAGTGAGTTGAGGTACACCAAGCTGATCAGGCCAACTAAGATTCACTGCTAGATACCACAGAGTGCCCTCTGGCCTTGGAGTGTTCTTAGGCTCACAGTGTTACTGCAACAAAAAAGAATTTATAATAAAACTTCCACAACAATTGTTTCTAATCAACTCTCTTGCTGGTGGTATATGAAGAAACCAAAGAGTGAATGAGTGATGGAACCTAAATAACCCTTCCACCTATAGAGTTGGTCCCGCCAGGACCCACTAGATGTGTAGGCTTAAGGAGGAAGTTTCTACCTAATATGATGTAAATATGATTATGGTGTAACAAGGTTCACTCACTACTATGGTGCCGTCTTGTGGCTGGGTCTGGGGATTAGCTCTTGCCCAATTTGGCATCCCCTTCTGTCAGTCACTCCATCACAGTGGTCGTCTCTCCTCCCATACTTCACAGCACCCCCCTCTTCATGACTCAGCCCTCTGGCTAGGTCACTATGTAATCTTCCCCTCCTGGGGTATCAAAGTCCCTCTGGAGCAACTGTCTATACACCATCCCAGGCAGCCCTCTGTGCCATTTTCCAGCCTGTGCCACTTCCCAATGTCTGGTAGTGGAACCCAGGCCCACCTGCTACTCCAGGGTCCAGACCAGGGACTCTATCATCAGCAGCTAAGGGCTACACAGTCTAAACCCTGGCTGCTCTTGCCCTGGGTTTTTTCCTAGTCTGCTTTCCACAAGCTTTCTTCCTCACAACTCTCTGGGTAAACCCCTTCTGTCAGGTATAGGATCCCAGGGTTTTTGCTCCACAATGGGTTTCCTCCTACCCGCCTCTCTGTGCCCAGAGAGCAAATGTAGACTCTTTCACTGTAGCCCCATTTCTGGTGAAAACTTCCTGGCTTTATACTACTTCTCCCCCCAGCTAGGCTTCATCAGCAATTAACCTTTATCAGGTCCTGGCTGTCCCCAAGGAACTGCCTATAAGGTGATCTGACCTCTTTTGAGTCACCTTAACCCCTTCAGTGCTGATGTTGGATGAACATCCCATCACATACGGTAACACCACTGTATTATAATATCTCAAAGGATTTTAGACAGTAGAAAAGCTAACTCTTCCATTATTACCAAGCCACTTTTGTGTCCTGGACCATTTTAAAGAAAGTCTCTCTTCAAATAATTGGGACCCAGGGACATATTTTGTATACCTAGCCACAATGAATAACACATCTGCAAGGAAAATGTCTGACGTCGCTTCAAACAAATGTTCTATCAACACTGTTACTGTGTAACCAGCATACTCTAGGAGATACTGGAGACATAACCTTGCAATTTATTATACTTTAAAAGGTGCAAAAATCTATTTAGGAAAAATATTTGTGCTTCTTATTTTCTTTCTGCAATGTTCTTGATTTAATGTAGTTTGCAGAGTTTCAGGTCAAGTTATTTACTCTTGAAACCCGAGTTTATAATGGAAATACTTGAGATACCTTTAAGTGTAATTCTACAAATAATGATTTTTTTAACCTTGCAACAATTATGTAGTTATTGATTTCCCCTTCCAAAGGGAACAGCTATTGAAGAAAACATGAAGAGACTTTGCACTGAAATAGTTTGTGTCTTTCCTATGCTTTAGGATGACAGCAATTGTGGGTACTGTGCAGACATCATTGTAAATTCAGTTTAATCACTAGGGATATGAGTATTTGATTTATACCCCCCAAAATATTTATCTATTTTGTCCTGCTTCCCAAGAAGAATAATTGGAATCTTCCACTTTTATGGTCTAAAAAAGAATCAGGATAAAACCAATTTGAAATGCCACACTGGTTATTAGCTGAAGAAAGTTGTGTCTACATTAGGTACATCCAAAAAGAGCAAGCACTTTGCTTAAAAATATTCATTATAAACTAGAAAAACCATAAAGAATGTTTAATATAACCCACCATTCCTGAATTGGGTTTCAAGAATTGTTCAAACAATATCTGGTATGTGCTTCTGGCAATATTTATCCATACAGTTATGCAAGCTAGTTCATGTCTTAGAAAAAACAGTGCTGAAATAGGATTTTAAAGAGGTTTATAATCTTAGTTTAAAGATATTTATGATGGAAACAAACTTTTCTTTATTTGAGTTACCTTATATTTTTATTCAAATGAGGTGAAAATAGAAAAGTTGATGGTTTCTCTTATTTAAAACTGGTATGTTTTCCAAATTATTCCTAATGACTCAAGAATCCAGCTTCCTTTGTTACTAGTGTTGTCTAACACTAGTTGAAACTTTCTTAGATAATACTCTTTGCTGGTGTCAACTACAGAAAAAATTTATACTGAAGTGTTTTTTGCTTTATTCTCTTTCCTTCCTACCCATTAGCCCTTTATTATCAACCCCTCTACCACCAAAAACAACTGAACATCCTAGGAAAAGCCCCAAAACCCTAGCACGAGATTCATGTTAAAAAAATGATGAGAAAAAACTATCTATTCTGTCAAGTTTCAGAGTGGTAGCCATGTTAGTCTGTATCAGCAAAAAAAATGAAGAGTACTTGTGGCACCTTAGAGACTAACAAATTTATTTGGGCATAAGCTTTCGTGGGCTAAAACCCACTTCATCAGATGCATGCAGTGGAAAATACAGTAGGAAGATATATATACACAGAGAACATGAAAAAATGGGTGTTGCCATACCAACTGTAACAAGACCAATTAATTAAGGTGGGCTATTATCAGCAGGAGAAAAAAAACCTTTTGTAGTGATAATCAGGATGGCCCATTACAAACAGTTGACAAGAAGGTGTAACAGTACAGGGAAAAATTAGCATGGGGAAATAGTTTTACTTTGAGTAATGACCCATCCACTCCCAGTCTTTATTCAAGCCTAATTTAATGGTGTCCAGTTTGCAAATTAATTCCAATTCTGTAGTTTCTCGTTGGAGTCTGTGATTCACAGTATATTAATCACACTTCCTTCATGCACCCAATGTGGATCAGATGGCTATAATTTAATCTTATATCAGGACACCCTTGCATTCTTGATATCACTTTTAATCCCCATCCCTTATAATATTCTTTCTTTTGGCATTTTCTACAATTCTTTCTATCATTCCAGTTTTTAAGCCTTTAAAGAGGTGTTTCCATACTAAAATGATTCTGTAAAGTTACATGGTGAGGGCTAAATTGTGTCTTTGTAGGCACTGTATGAGTATGTTGTTTGACAGAATTATATTTTAGTTTACATAGCAGAGGAGATACAGACCAATGATGTGACAATTGTTCTGGGTTGAAAAGCAGAACTTACAGAACTCTGCAGTTCTCTGTTTTTTGCACTGATCACCCAACTGCACCTGGTGGGTACAGCAGAAATTAGGGCAGCATTTGGCAGACTTGATGTGCTGCTTTTCTTTCTATGTAGATACTTATTGAGCTTTATGAAAGCAAAAGAATACAAATAATTGTTTATTGAAGCTACAAGAAGCACTGATAAACACTGCTGTGCAGAGAGTTATATCTCAGTGCAAGACAGACCACCAGGACGTTCCCAGTCTAGGAACCCATAGAGCAGAGGTGGAATCTCCCCATGCCAAGTTCCTCTGAAGGCAGGTGGTGGGGAGAGAGCAGCAAGGACTGCAAAGGGACCAAAGAGGCCTTAGATCTTTTCAGTAACACAGGCACCCTCTGACTGGCTATTTTTTCCCATCCAGCTGTAGTCTGTCCATCCCTTCTCCGCCACCACACACACCCTGTCTATTTTTGTGGAGTTGGCAAACATCATCTGATTGTGTAATTCTTTTCTTCCTCTCCTGTTCCTCTCTCCATTACCACCTCCCTCCACCAGACACACTGACCCTGTTTCAGTTTCAGTGAAGTAGGTAGGGTGAAGAAAGGCAGGTATGGTCAATAACGGTGTAACATACTGGCTTAAGCACCTAGACAGAGTGATAGGGTAAGCAGGAAGTATAGTGGGGGAACGTACCTTTGACATTTGCTTATATACTGTCTTCTCTTTTCTATTTAGATTGTAATGTCTGATTCAGATTGCCTGAGGTCTAACAGAGTGGGGAACCAGTGTTGGCGGGCCCATGCTGAGGCTATTAATAAAATCCAGGCATGGTCTTGCTTGATCTTTAATAGCCCTCTGTGTAGGAGTGGGATTGGGGGAAAAACATATTAAAGTTGTCCCATCCAGGGTAGCAGGAAAGTGTCTGTGATAGGACCCAGACTACAGCTTTGAAGGGAGCAGAATTGGTGACACTTTCTGTTGTAGTTGTTCACAGACAGGTCTATTTGGAGAATCCCCCAATGTTGGAAAATGCCTCTGGCTACAGCTGGGTGAAGAAACCAGCCATGGTGACTTGGAAAAGACCTGCTCAGGTGATCTGCCAACTCATTCTGTGCTCTTGGAAGGTAAGAGGCCTCAAGGTTGATTGAATGGGCTATACAAAATTCCCATAGGTGAATTGCTTCCTGACAAAGGAGGGAAGAGAGAGCTCCTCCTTGCCTATTCAGATAAAACATAGCTACCGTATTGTCTGTAAGAACAAAAACTTCTGTCCCCAATATGAAGCAGCAATGTCTGGCAGGCAAGATGAACCACTCTGAGTTCTCTGACATTGATATGATGAGAGAGCCCCACCCGAGACCAAAGGCCCTTAATTCTGAGGGGCCGCAGGGTGAGTTCCCCACCCTAGAACTGATATGTCTGAGACCAGAGTCACTGATGGTTGAGGACAGATGAAGGGAATTCCCACACAAATGTTGAGAGGATCCAATCACCAATACAGAGAGATAAAAACCTCTGAAGCTACCATTAGTACAGTGTCCAGATGGAGACGGCCTGATGAGTACACTGAGGCCAGCCATGTCTGGAGGGGTCTGAGCTGTAGTCCAGTGTGTTTTTCCAAATAAGGCCACGAGGACAGGTTTCGGGCTGTTGTGATTGGATGACCCTTGAGGGAATGGATTGAGAGGAATTGTAATTCTGTGAATTGCAATGCCCTGGCCTGGGTAGAGTCCAACACTGCTCTGATAAACTCTATCCTTTGTATCAGACAAAGGGCAAACTTGTCTGCATTTATTAGAAGGCCTAGACCCTTGAACATCAACTGGATGAGCCAAACACTGGACACCACCTGAACCCTGGACCGTCCCTCGACTAGCCAGTAGTTCAGATAAGGGTAGAACTGTACCCCTATTCTCCTCAGGAATGCTGCCACATTTTGTGAACACCTGAAGAGTTGCAGACAGGCTGAACAGGAGCACCATGAACTGGTAGTGTGAATGGTTCACTACAAACATGAGGGACCTTCTGTGCCATCATTATATTAATACATAGAGATAGGTGTCTCTTAAAGAGATGATGGTGTATCAATCTCCAGGATCAAGAAAGGGAATAATGGATGCCAGGTGACCATGCAGAACTTTATTTTTTTGAGATATTTGTTGAGTTGGCACAGGTGTAGAATAGCATTAAACCTCCCTTCGCCTTTCGAATTAGGAAATAACAGGAGTAGAAACCCTTCCTCCTTAATTTCTGCAGTACCTCTTCTATGGCTCTCACCTGAAGGAGGGATTGAACCTCCTGGTGCAGAAGTTTTTCATGAGAGGAGTCCCTGAAGAGGGATGGGGAGGGAGGGTGGAACGGAGGGGTAGAAATGAGCTGAGGATGTATCCCACTTCTGCAGCACTCAATACTCAACAGTCCCTCATGATATGGGACCACTCCCTGAGGAATTGGGAAAGGTGGTTTGCAACTAAAGGAAAAATGGGGTCTGGCATCATGGGGACTGGTACGGCGTCCTCAAGCATTCCATCAAAATTCCTATTTAGAAACCGCTGGATGTCTGGGTGGGGCAGGCATTAATGCAGAGGTAAAAGGCAGAGTATCTACACCTATCACCCTCATTTCTTTTTCCCAGCAGGTCCTGATGGGTAGCTGGGGCAGAGTACCGGATGGGTTGTTGAGGCCTGTAGTGATTCCTGCAAAGGACCGTGGTGTTCAACCCAAGGGACTTTAGTGTTGCCCTTGAGTCCTTTAGCCCATGAAGTTCACATCTGTCTCCTCTGAAAAGAACAAGGATCCCTCAAAGGGCAGGTCCTGAATAATCTGTTGGACTTCCTGAGGGAGCCCAGAGGACTGTAACCAGGAATTCCTATGCCTGTCACTGCAAAAGCGATGGACCTGGCAGCTGAATCAGCCGCATCCAGAGCAGCCTGTAAAGAGGCCCTCACCACTGATTTTGCCCTTGTGCAGTAGCGAGAAGAACTCCTGCCTAGCCTCTTGTGGCAGCAAGTCTTTGAATTTTTGCATGGAGTCCCGCAAATTGAAATCATACTTTCCCAGTAGTGCCTGCTGGTTTGCAATCCTGAGTTGTAACTTTCCAATGAAACTGGTCTAGGGTTTTGGTTTTTTTTGAGTCCTTTGGTTTCGGAGCTGAGCCCTCTTGTCCCTGCCTTTCTCTCTCATTGGCAGCAGACACTATAAGGCACCCTGGGTGGGATGGATGTACAGGAACTAATAACCTTGGGTGGGTACGTACTATTTTCATTCAGCCCTTTTTGAAGTGGGGTGAAAGGATACAGCGGTCTTCCACAAACTTAACTGGGTCCATAATGACGAGGCCATTATGGACCTGCAGTAGCTAGAATATCTACCAGGCTGTGGGAGGACTCTTTTGCTACCTCCATCTGAATGCCCAGATTTAAGGCTACCCCCTTTAACAACTCTTGATGAGCCTTATAGTCATCTGGAGGAGGCGACATGCACCCTCCTGATACTGCCTTGTACAGGGAAGAGGAAGATGATGTCACTACTGGCTGTGGGTGCTCTTCTTCCCATTCTTCATCTGCAGGATCCTGTTGAGCTGGCTGTTGGGGCCCAGTACTGGGTTTGGTACCAGAGTGCACAATGGGTACTGCGTCGTGAGAAGGTGGCACACGCCTTTCTGAGGTCACCAAATAGGAGCACCTAGAATATGTCCTGGAAACTAGGGGAAATCCCCATGGATTCCAAAAGGGCCACTGTACCCACACAGGTCCCCAGTTACCTCCTGGCCAACCACTCAATGGTACTCCTGTGACCGGATCCATGGAAGAGTGAAAATGTCTGGAGGAGTAGCGAGAGCGGCTCTGAGGGTAGAAAGAGTAGGACCCAACCTCCAACTTGCAAGAGGACGAGTTTTCTTCTGCTGACCACAGGGGTGCCATTCCTGACAGTGCCAGCAATCAATGCCAAGGTGGCAAGGCAAGCATCACAAGTTTTCCCTTTGACAGTGCCAAAGGATGAACCATCCTGGGTATGTGAGGATGGCATGGTAACAAGCATTATAACAATCCAGCCAGTTCCTCCATACCTGCTGGCACCGATAATGGTGACTCTTGTGGTGCTGGTGATACTGGTACCCGACAATGAGAGGAGATCCCTGACAGCCGCAAATGCCTCTGGTGTAGTTAAGATAGTATAAGTATGGTGCAGTGCCACCAATGTGGAAGCCTCTTCTGGCTCCAGACTCATCAGTACCTACATAGGTGCCAGAGTAAATGGTGCCGGTTTCTGTGGTACCGAGGCAGAGGACTGCCTGGGTTTAGATTGCACTCTACTCTGATCCCCATGCCTGGCAGATCTTGGTTGCTGGGAATCATCCCCTTTCAACAGCCTGTTTCTTATGCTTTTTTCTAGGCACTGGGGATGGTGGTCAGGCTGGGACTCTGATACGATAGGAGGAGCATTCCTTACCGACACCATGGCACTTGGAGCTGTGTCTGACTGGCCTGGCCCAGGTGGAGGTCTCAGTGCCACTTGCATGAGCAGAAATTTTAGCCTGGCCTCCCGATCTGTCTTCATGCAAGGCTTAAAGTCCTTGCAGAAGCCCCCAAATGAGCATCCCCAGAAGCAACTTGAGTGTGGGTCACTCAGGGGCATAGCAGGAGATGTAGGGCTTGAAGCCTGGTGACCGAGGCATCCCTTGGCACTGGAGATCAGACGAAAAACTGATAAATACCAAAAACTAACTATTTAACTAATAACTACACTAAAACTGAATATCTACAATATATAGAGAAAAGTGCACAGAGAACTTGGGAATGCAAGAAAAGCAGCTCCAGTGACTATCATGGGCAGTAAGAAGGGACTGAGGGGGCACAGGGTGAGCTGGGCACCACTTTATACTGGTGCTAGCAGAGCATGGCAGTAGAGGGAGCTTGAGCCATCCCAATGGGTAGCACTGAGGGAAAAATTTCTGGCAACTGTGTGCCGGGAGCACACACACCAAGAGAGGAATGCACATGTGCAATCACTCAAAGAAGAACCTTTATACCACATCTCATGTGTTCTCTATAGCTCTCTTATATTACAGAAAAACTATTTTGTGAATGTTTTAGAGAGTTTTTTCACATTTTTATTGAGACACTAGGCCAGTTTTACAGGGCTCAGAGGGAGAGAAAAAAAATAATTAAAAACCATTCACAACTGATCTCAACTATCTTTTCTATATGGAAAAATGTCATAGGTTTCTGACATCCACATGAATGCTAGATCCTCTGCAGCTGCCTTGAGGTCTATGTGGCTGCCCTCTGGATCTTGGAATACCTGTGTGTTAGGAGAGTCATGTTCACCACTTACCCTACCCAATGGCAAATGCCGCAATTCTTCCCCAAAGTGTTGGTTTGGAGGAAAGTCTGCACACTGAATCCCAGACCTTCTGCAGGGAGGCATTCTGATACCATTGTGATAAGCATGGCATACGTAATTAGACACAGATTTGCCGGGGAGAGCACAATTTGGCCACTATTGTAAGCTGTAGATATAGAATCGTTAGCAGCACACATCTGAACTCAAAAGCATGCTGGCTGCAGAGATCCCTGATCATATTTCATGGCACATAAATGACCTTTTTATTCATTATCCCAGCCCCAACATGCACTACTCAATATACTCTGTACACTAAATACATTTAGGAGTTGCTCAGGATTAAAAATTGGCTGAGACAAAACTAAACTTTTCAAATTAAGTAACCAAGACGAAAATACCAATTAAGCAACATCCCAGTTCCATCAAAGACATAAGTATTCACATAAATAGCAACTTTGAAAAAATATTTGAACGAAATTAAGATACAGTTTTTTATAAAAATGGTTTACAATAATACAACCAGATCATTGGACAAAGCTACTTTATCCTTAATAAGCAATGTTTTAATACTTTATCCTCTGAAAATGACACTGGTCCTGAAATCCACAACCTATTTACAAATATTGTTGGATCATATTAAAGAAGTTCTGTATTAAAATCACAAATGAGTTTGATTCCCCATAGTTTAAATTCAAGGGTATTACTAATGAAGAGGTCTCTTGGTTTTTGGTATTGTTTCTCTCCCTCTATGTGTGAAACTTGCAAGCTGCTAATTGCGCTAGTACATTCTAAGACAGAGTCTGTTCTCAAAGCAATTCACACAGAGAGAGACTCAAAGCAATACTCTGTAACAACAGAAACAGCACCCAGAGACTCCCCGCCCTTTTGTTGTATTAACAATTGTGATTAAAATAGAGGTAGAGGATGTATGTGGATGGATGCTTGGTGTGGATAATAACTGAATGATCAGGGAGGTGCCAGCCTAAGAATCCAGTGTCCATCGGCTGAAGAAGGCATCAAGTGGAAATAACCAGAGGACCCTCGGAGGGCAGACTGGAATCCACCCAACAGCCTCAAGAATGGGAGAACCAAAGAACAAGATAACATCTAGCAGCACGGCGCCGTCAAAGTAATGTGCCATCTGCTGATTGATTCAGCAACAGCATGATGAAACAATTCCCATAGACTGGCATAGGAAGAAATTCCTATAAAAATGGACTCTAGAAAGTGAGAACTTTGGGGTCTGATTCTGCAAACCAACTTCCAGGAGCATATCGATGAGCATCTGACAAGGCCCTGCTCCCTCCTCATGTCCAGGCCACCTGGCCAGTGGCTTGGCATGAGCAACTCCAAGGCTGGTAATTATGATAACAACCTTGCAGAACCTGTGTGTGTGTGTTTGTATGAATGAATGTGTGAATAAATATGAGATTGAATGCAATGTTATAGCTATAACTAACTGCTTACTATGATTCTTTCTGTATTCACAATAAATGTGGTATTTTGCCTTTTTCCCTTTTAATAAGATCCTGCTGGTTTTTATTTTATTGGTATAACAATATATCTCAGATGACCCTCTTTAAGATGCTAGACTCAGTGATATCCCCATTCATCTGAATCAAATTACACTGCCAGAATTAATTTGTAGACACTACAACTAGTCTAGCAAACAGAGCAGTTGCCCGTCTGTGTCTCAGGTGCCTAGGATTATGCAGCCCAGTGAAGTTTATGTTAATATAGCTAGAGAATAGAACTTTCACCCCTGTGCTAATGAACAAACATATGCAGACGATTCTGGCTGAGAAAGCCATTATATAATGGAGAAAGGAGGCAACTAGACTATGCCCCTGAGTATCCCATGTGAAGACCAATGGACTGAATTTATTTAATACTACAGATGGCCAGAAGTGGCGGTATTCAGAGCTGGAACCAGGTTCGATTTAGGCCAGGGATTCCTTAATATCTAATGCTAGAATTCTGCTTCAAGTTTTGAAGCCAAATCTAGTTTGAGGGTTTGGTTCAGATTCAAAAATAGTTAATGGAAAATGGTAGGAATCATACAAGGTCAGCTGTCTTTTTTGAGATTTCTGCTACCCTAGGCAAGATTTTGGCACTTTCAAACTAGATCTGGATAGAAGATTTCTTCCAGATTTGGGTTTGAGTTTTTGCCTATATCTATTTAATATTTTACGACAAAAGAAAACTTCCTGGTCACCAGTCTGGGTGCAGCCAGCAGCTCAAATAGTAATCCAGTGTAATAGTTAAAAAAAAACACAAAGAAAAGAAAGAAAGAAAGTTATCATTGTTAAAACATTTGTTGGAAGACAATGTTCCAGATCATAATCTTGTGTACACTGCAAAAATTCCAGGGAAACTTCAGTTAAGTCAATGGAGATAAGCCAGTCAGACTAATGTAAATGAGATCAAAGTCTAGCCCAGTGAACTGAGATTATCTCCTATTGTAAGTGTACTATCAAGTGAATTCAAGCTTACTGACAAAAACTTCTTCCAATATATGTTGTGTTTGAAACAGAAATGGAATTACTTTTTTCCACAGTGCTTTTATTATCAAATATTCATTGACCAGTAAGATTTTGTAAAACGCGTTGAAGATAAAAAGTGCTATACAAACTGCCCGAGAGAAAATACTAGGGAGAAGAAGATGCATATGTTGAGTGTAATGTTGAAGGAACAATTCACTGGAACCTAATAAACTACAGAAAGGACTAAAGAAAAGTTCATTCGTTTGAAAATATGCTAATGCCAGCAATTGATTAAGTTATCAGACAAAGTATTGATTGTTAGGTAGTTACATAACCTGTGGTAGATTTCTGAGGAGTCAGATATGTTAAGGATTAATTTTGAGTCCCACCTCAAATGTTACGGGGTTTGGTTTTGATGTAACACTAACTATTCTCTTTATAGTATCCAGGTTTGCTTAATTGCCCATGTTGGTAGCTAAATACTAATGAGAAACCACTCAACATTCAAGAAGGCCTTTGATTGCATCTGAGAATAATCTAGTATGCTATTAAGTAGAGAATTTCTCACTTATTCTTACATTTAAAATGTTATATTTTATCAAAATATTAATCCAGGTGTGACTATTAAAATATAAAACTCTTCATATCAGGTATTAGTGACCATCAAGCAGATGTCCTGGTTGCTTAGAATGCACAGGAGACAATATAATATCCATTAGAGTCCTTTAAAATCATTCCTTGAGATTGATAGCATATAATCTTAGCATAATGCTTTAATCAGGCTGAATGCCGAGAACAAATGAGATAGAGTTCTGCTTCCTGGGTATTCTAGAAATAGATGTAGACTTTACAGAAAAGCCGTAGCTAACTCAGCAATTTCCTGTCTTGCTCCTAGAGAGTTGTTCCTTCAACTTAATTCCTACAGAAGCAAACTATGGCGCCATCCACTGTCAGCTTCCAATGTTGCAAAGCAACAATTAAATGAAACAGTTGTTTATGCTACCACTACTACCTGCTTTTAAATGAAGAGGAGTGATTTTAAGTTGCTATGTTTAGTTATAAGAATAAACCCTTCTAATTAATGTACATGCTGAGGAAAACAAGGTTCTTGATAACAGAGCACAGGGTTAAATGCTGTAAGATCTCTTTGCTGCAGTAATACAGATCAGTGGCTGTGTATGAAGATAGATTCACCCTACAGTTTAATAATAAAAATATTTTTTCATTTCTGAAGACAGCATGAGATGTGCATGTTCTTACATCTTAAGGCCCAGATCCTGCAAAGATTTATGTGTACGCTTAAATTTGAGCACACAGGTAGTCCCAATGACTTCAGTGGGATTGCTCACATGCTTAAAGGGAAGAACATTTTACAGGGTCTGGGTCTAACTTCATGAGCTTTATAGCTGACAGTGACACTAACATTGTATACACAGCTGGAGATCCATTAAAATGAATATACGGCTGTTATCACTGTGACAATTACCAGTGATGAAAAGATCTGTTTCCAGGAGGTGAATAGTTGCAGATTAGTTACTTTATCAAGGCCATATACACTCCCAATTACGTGACTCATACAACAGTAAATTACTGGAGTTGAATTACAGGATGCAATTCCAATGACATTGATTGGCTGTTTGTTATTAAGAGGTCATCTGCCTGTATGATGAATGCAGGTGGTAAAACCTGAGCCTGATGACAACTGGCAAATACAAGTACAAACTATCTGAAATGAAAAAAGACTTTCAAACTTTGCATACACTGAATGTGGATTTCATTAAGATTCTATAATACTTTCCATTTGTATAGCGCCTTTCATTTTGGGGGATTTCAAAGCATTCTATGAAAGTTGGCATTACTTCCCCATATTTACAGAGGAGGGAAAATAAGGGAGAGAGAGACTCACGCAAGGTCACAAAGCAAGTACATGGCAGAAACAGAACTCCTTTTTCCCTGTCTTGTGAGCTAACCAATCAAAATTTTTCTTCCCTTATATGTTAGTATTAAGGAAAGTGAATATGAATTGTAATAGCATGGCTGGAGAAGTGCTCCCCTGGTGGATCTTCCAGGGACCCTGACATGATCACAGATCTCTCTGGGGGTGGGGTGGGGTGTGGAAGAAGTCTCTGTCTCCATTGTTTCTTCAGGTCTTATCTCCTTTGGGGGACTGGGGGGAGAGTTAGAGGTCATAGTCCCAAAATCTTTTAAAACAAAAAGCAAACTCAGTATTGGGTGACCCATCAGTCTTCCCATGAGGAGTAACTGCCCTTTCTTTCAGACTTGGTTTCCAAACCATCGATTACTTTTGTGTCACCCACTCCTTGGGGATCTAACTGCTCCTAACCACGGGCTGCTCTTCCCAACTCTGCAGGCCAAGCTCCCTTCAGGCAGAGAAGCAGAGCTGCACCCTCCTTCCTGGCCAGTCAGTCCTGAACTGAGATAGGCTCTATTCTTTTGTTCCCCTTCCAGGCTTTGCATTAGCTGTAGGTATAGTGGGGATGGGGCTATCTGGGCCCATGAGCTCTCCTTAGTCCCTTCTCTGCTGGTGTTGAACCTCTCTGCCCTATCAATCATATATAACATAAATAATAAACATTATTATGTGAGGAGATTGACAGTAAGGAAATACACAAAATCGCTCCTCTGGGACATCTAATACTATAAAGAGTTTGCTAATCTGGAGATTTTACTGAAATGGAATTCAGAAAAAAGAAAATGACATAGTGCTTGAAAGTTAATAGATATATGCTTTACCCCACTTTTCAAGCTGTTTATTCACACTCAAAGCTCTGCAATTCAAGTCTCATGATCGCTGCCTCCTCCCCATTGCTTTTTTTATTAGGTAAAGGAGATTTCCATATGTTTTCCTATGAAGGAAAAAAAACCAGGGTCAAGTCCCCTCTTATCCATTGAATAGTAGACTAGCTGCATCTTTTAGAGGTTTTCTTTATGTTGTTAAAGGATTACAACAACTAAATTATCAAGTTACCTTTTTATGGAGCTTACTTTACAAGAAAATTATGTATTATTAATGTCCCACTCTAAAAATGTGTAAATATAAATATATGGATTCAGATATCCAAAATGAACATTCAGAATTGTGATTCTCTTGAGCCGTCCAATTCAATAATGACATCTCTTAGATGCATTTTCCTTACTAAATCCAGTTCTGTCTATTCCAGTGAGAATCAATCAATTGTCTCAAAGTACCTACAATTTACACTGAAAATAGAATGATTGCCTGTGGCCAATCCATGACACTTTGCAAGACACTTTGCATGACGCAGCATTAGTTGGGTCACAAGGCTTACCTAAAATCATGAACAAACAGCTGTGAACACAGAAATTACCTATTTGAATGCCTCATTGAACTCCCAGATATCAGGGTGATGAGATGAGGCTCCTCAGGAACTTAACAACCCTCTGATTCAGAGACAAGACTGAGCCATTGTCATAATTCAAAGGAATGACTGCTGCATGCTAGGAGACAGATTCTGGCTCTTGCTCCAGCTTGAAGAAATTCCCCCCCGTTAATCTTTGAGGGATACTATAGATGTTTTGGGGATCACTCCTGCGAAAGTATAGGTTAGATCATTGCTGTTTCGCTCTGAAAAGGTTCAGATTGTCTCTTCATTTGTAAACTGATGGGGTTATTGTAGTATGCTTATAAAATGTGGTTTTAAATCTGTACAGCTCGTATGCCAAATTCACCTCTGAGGTTAATGGAGATCCACCAGAGATGAATTTGGTTCAGTGTGTTGTAATGAGGTTTCACTTTTGTTTGTAAGGAATCGCTTGAGAAACATACAAATCAAACCACACTCCATACATCTCCAGCATTCTGAATTCAAGCTCTGCTATGAAAATGCATTCTGTTTAAGATACTTGCATTGTCTAAGTGCCTCACACTCATAGGCTGCTCTGTAACTGTTGAAATGAGTCTGTGACTGAACCCAACAAAGATGGCAACAATCAGTTCTGTATTTCTTAAACAGCAGATATGGAAAGAAGCCACAGGTCTAGAATCAAGAGTCACTGAAGCTTGATAAGAACAGAAGACTAGGTAGAGAATTGAAAAGAGAACAGAAAATGACTGTTCATTTGCATTTTAAATACATTCTTGAAAACAAAGATGTATCAGTGGCTCTGGAAATGGCTGAGCACAGTGACTGGTACATGAATTATGGATTCTTCAGCATACATGTTGAGATGATAAATAGGAAAGAAGAAGCAAAGAAAATTCTATATATTTCTGGCAAAACCATATCATTAATGCAGCTAAAGTATGATATTGCCATTACAAAACTATTTAATATTCAGTTGCTTCCTCAAAGAAAGGGAGAGAGAGAAAAATCCAAGTATCCTCTCCACATTATCCAAAACATTCCAGCTAAAATACTTTGATAATCTCCTTCTCTTGACATTGTCGCCATGCCCCACCCCCACCCACACCCCTTGAGTCTCCTCACTTATTTCCAGTCTCTTTGTGTTGGACTCATAATGGAATGTTAGCATTATATTCATGAGTGCTCTGTCCCTTTAAGGCCATGCCATGTATTTTTAAGGATCTCGTGCTCTGTTGAAGCGGTTAAAGGGGAAGCAAGGTGTGGTCCCAAGGGAGTTTGGTGTGCACTGGTGAGACTGAGCAGGGGTGGGGCTTGTTCTGCTCTTATTTCATCCTTCACCCTGTCCAGCTCCTTTGCAATCCTCTTCATCATCTTGGAGGATAGGTCCATCAAAGGCTGTTAGCCAGGATGGGCAGCGAATGGTTGACGGGGGATGGATCACTTCATGATTACCTGTTTTGTTCATTCCCTCTGAAGCACCTGTCATTGACCACTATTGGAAGACAAGATGCTGGGCTAGATGGACCATTGGTATGGCTATTTTTATCTTCCTAAATTGGAGAATTGGAGAGGGATCTTGGGGACTCTGGAGAATACTTAAAGAGAATTTAAGCCCTGTGTGTTCGTATTAATTCTGGGCAAGTAGTGTGTTGGACTGTAATTTCTCCATGAGCAGCATTTTAACTGTAAAATCACGAGCTGTGGTTTGGCCAGACCTGAAACAGGCAGAAAGAAACTTAGTTGCAGCAAGCCACTGGAGATCCCCTGTAATATGGATTTTTCTGTGTGCTATTTCTACTTCTTCTGATACTTTTATGGAGCACAATATAGGGGGAACCCCAAAAGTTTAAAAGACCCACCATTCTCTATGTGACTTTACTGTATTTATTGATGGATTTGGCTTAATTCTCATTGCTTTCCTCAGACTGCTCTTTGATTTGAGTCCTACTCCATTTCCTCAATAGCTGCCCATTGAAATCTCTAGTCTCTGAGTACTCTTTGGAATACCCTTTTGAAATGTTCATTACTTCAAATTTAGTCCAGTTTATTTTATTATTTGAGCTCTTACTGAATTTTCCTATTAATTGTAATATTTCAGGGATTATATCATACTTTGTGACAATACAAATTGAACTACACCATCATCATATAGCATTTTCTTATATTCTTTATCTAATTGTCATTCTTCTGACATTGCAATATTCCCCCTCCCCTGCCACCGTGGTACCGGTACAGACCATATTGCCGAGTTAAGTAATATGAGACATAACAGACAGACTTTGATGAGTCCTTTTATTTACCGAGAATGCTTGTGATGGAAAGTCATTAGTAAACACCAAAACACATACAGTATTTTAGAAAAAACTAATCTAACCACGTGGAGCCTTAACCAAAACAGAATTCACCTAAACATAAAATTCTGCATCGCTGAAATTCCTTTTCTGTATCAAAAGGGTAATGTTAACACTTGGCTTTGCTTATGGTGATTGGTATTGATAGTGGTTAAACAGTCTTATCTGTTACTAAAATATCTGTTTGGAAGGGATTAGCAGAGGGAGAATATATTCTTTGTGAATAGTTATTAAAAGCTATAAGATGATAATAAATGCAACTTTCAGTAACTCTCTCTTCTCAGCTACAGTATATCTGAAATCAAACATTTCTTTGTAACTTTACATTCATGTATAATGTTTTGTCAACATATTATTCTTCAAGGCATTATACTGAATTAACAAGTCACTGGGTCAAAGTCTATTCCTATTTATATTGGTAGAAATCCAAACTCTGGTGCAACAGAACGAAATGTGGCCTCTTTGTTTGAGAATGAAAGAATAAAACAGCTGTGTGTCTGAAGAGTTCCTGTTCCATTTTACAGCATTCCAGGTAAGTCTGTCAATGTTTTCAGAGTGGATGAGGCAGCTGTTGTTGTCTGGCTGAGATTGCCACTCTTATATATAGGATTCCTTATGAGTTCCAATTCTGCAAGAGTGTCTTCAGATCTAGAAGATAATTTTTCAAGGACTGTAACTGGGTTTTATGATCCCTAGACATTTATTGTTAAAGTGCTTCAGGCTCTCAGCATATGGAGATTCTTTGCTTTGCTGTTAGTATTGCCAGCTTGCAGAAATCTGTCTTAATAAAAATCTAGTGTGACATATTCCCAAATACGTAGGCAGGATATTTTGGGGCATGGAGTAATTATTATTTAAATTATTTCAGAAATGTTTTAAAATTTGTCCTAGACACTGTTGGTTTGAGGGCACTCCTGGAAAACATGCATCTGTGTTCCCATGTGCATTTTACGCTTTGACAGTGGTGGAATGTGATTTGTATATGCAGCTAGTTTTCAGGAGATACATTCGTCGAACCAGATCCCCTGAAGCTGAAATGGGGAGGTTTACATTAATTCTCCCTGTGCCAGTGAGGCCCTGGCATGCTAAGGTAGATTCACAATGAAGGAGGGCAGGCGGCGGCATGATTTCCACGGGGGAGGACATCTCTAAATCCCATTGGTAGAGATTACCAAGGGGATAAGATGAGTCAGCACTTTCTTTTCTGTCATAGTCTTGGCTGCTTCCTCACCGGTGCCACCCTTTTTCTGAACAGCCCTTGTCTCCTAAGGGCTCTCTCTGACGTCCAGGCTGAAGGCAGTTTGTGGTAGCTTTCCATTGACGCAGACTTTCTAACACCACAGTCTTGGACCAGAGTTTACACTGTAATACAAATCTAGCCAACTACAGATAGCACATTTTAAAGGAGGAGGAGTATTACAGAGCATCTGTCTCCTGTCAGTGCAGGATTGTTCCCCAGAGAATATTCTCCAGTGCTTGTCCATTACTGTTTTTATATCACCACAGACGCTGACTTTTATTTTTCCAAGTGGGTACTCCACCCCAAGGCCCTGCCCCCACTCTGCTCCTTCCCCCGAGGCCCTGTCTTTGCTCCACCCTCTCCCCTGAGGCCCTACCCTCATTCCACCTCTTCCCGCATCCACTCCACCCCTCCCCTAAGTTCCCTTGCCCTCCCGCTGCTTGCTGCTCTCCACCCTCCCCAAGTGCCTCCTGCCAGCTGCCAAACAAGCACTGCAACTATTAGAGCCATGTGGGTATTTAAAAAACCCTCAGAGTTCACCTAAGAATGACACTCATAGATTTCATAAAATATAAAGGAACTTTATTCATGTTTGGGCAGAAATAAGTTGAAGACCGCCTGTATGTTAGAGTGTGAGGGGGTTCAATTAGCATCACACCAAACAGTATTAAACATCAGAAAGACAGATAAGTATAATAGTCCAAGAATAAAAGTGTATATAATCCTTGGGTGCCATGGTCATTTGATTAGCCACCATAACTCCCACATCTTTTTCAGTTTTCTAAGTTTTGCAGAATAAAATGATGGTCACAAACATACCCAGCTTACAGAGTTGTTGGGGTTTTGTTAACAGCATTGAAACTTGTCCTCGAAATCAGTCTACAGTAGTACAGTGTGGAAAGATTCCAGTGCAGTATCCATTAAATTCTAGCTATCTTTAAATCTTGCTGCTTCTCAGATTTGATTCCTCATTGTCACTGTGCCATGCATTACAAGCATAGTCCTGGGGTCTGGAAATGTAACACCTTTTTTGTAGGGCATTCTTACCACAGTTAAATTGTATAAACTCTTCAGGGGTAAGAATCTGTGTAAAGCAAGCTGAAAAATAAGTTTCTATTTTCTTTGGTTTCCACTTGCTCATGAGCTAAAATAATTCATACATTTTGTATTTTGGTTTTGTGTTTTGCAGTGATTCCACACTGTTCGGCAGAGCTTGATTTTGCTTCCAAATTTCATCAGAAATGACACTGTACCCCCAAACTGAACCTTTTAAACATCCCCTCAGTGTGCAAGTCATTTTGTTTCCCCTTTACCCCCTCAAAATGCTCTTTGCCGTGTCAAACCTCTTATTGAATGCATCTAGCTCCTTGTTCCCACTGTTTAAAAAATTGTCTGAGTAGCTGCTGAAGCAACCGCTCAGCTATTGCGACTGTCACTAAGGAATGAGAGTGACTTGTCACCTTCCTATCTCCTTATGTCCAGAGGAACATAACTCAAAATATTTCCTTTGCTAGTTTTGCCAGTTCATTTGCTAGGTAAGTCCATTAACAGAGAAGCTCCTCTTATGAGGGGGTTAATTCAGGAGACTTTGCCATTTTGATACTTAAGTTTCCCAAAAGACCTTCTGGCCTCCTGATTCATGCATGAGCGCCCCCTTCCCCCCCCCCCCCCCACATACCTTCCTACCTTTGCAAACACTTTGGGCATGAAATCACAAAGTAATGGTCTCTACTCTGACCAAAAAGGTGGTTTTGGAAAGGAGAAAATGTTGTTTTGATAAAGAAGGCTCTTAACAAATGAAAATCATGAGTTAAATACGACTCTAGTTGGGAGGCCAAGCAAATTCTTGATATCCAGCACTGAATACAGCATGTCACTGTAGGGGAAAAAGACCGATACCATTCTTTTTTGTCAGAATGAAAACATAATTAACAGTAATGCCTATATAGCACTTTGAATATCTACAATGATGTGTGCTATGGATTTATAAGGTTAACTGCGAAAAACATATGATATGCATAGTGTTACAGCACTATGGTTCATGGTCAGATAATGAACCGGGGCGTCATGACAGCCCGAATACTAATCCCAGTGTTTCTACTAATGGCTGGGTGTCCTGGTCAATTTACTTTGTTTTTATCTCAGCTTCTCATTGTATAATCTAGGTATAAGAAGTATTTAGCTGCCTCACAGGTATATGAAGAATAATTAAACACAGGAGTGTTTTAAAGGTCATAATAATTTATAATGGCATTCTAATTTATTATTTTTGACCATTGGTTTTGCTTCACAATTATTCAGTCAATCTTACTTCAAATGTTTCTGCCTCCAGTCTTCTGTAATTACTTACCAATCTTTAGTAGTAATAGTGTTACTGAGTTGGCACCTGATCCTTAACACACATAGGAGTAATTTTACTTACCTAGGTAGGTCCATTGTTAAACCATTACTTTCCTCTATTTTTAATTTTCTGTAGAATAGTACTAAAATGTTACCCTGCCATATTGTATATAAATACTTTAGACTTCTCAGAGGTCTGAAATTTGACTTTTATCTGTGGACCTACTTAGCACAAGAAAGGAGAGGGCTTCCAGTAGTTGCTGTTCCCTGGTTTAGATTTTGGCTGGGCCACTGATAGTTATAAAGTTTAGTTTCTGATATTGTGAACCATGGTAAAACTGATTATAAGAAGGAAATATGTTGGAATCATAATCAAAGTGTTATGTATGTCCCATGCTATTTATTATTTGTATTATGGTAGTGCCTAGGAGTCAATTAAAAATAGGAATCCATTGTGCTAGGTAGGGTCAGAGTCATCCCTTGGGTATGGCGAATCGGGGTGACCGCTCCAGGCCCCGCACTTCAGTGTGCGTCTGTCGTGCAGGGCCAGGCGTCGACTTTTCAAACTGCTGGGAGATGCTCGACCCCCAGCTCTGTCCCAGGCCCTCCCCCAACTCCACCCCTTCCCCCCAAGGCCCCACCCTGCCCCACCTCTTCCTGCCCCTGCTCCACCCATGCCCCGCCAAGGTCCACCCCCTCCCATGAGCACGCTGTGTCCCTGCTCCTCCCCGCTCCCTCCCAGACTCCCTGAATGCTATGAAACAGCTGTTCATGGTGGGTGGGAGGTACGGGGAGGGAGAGTGGGGAAGGTGCTGATCCGCAGGGCCACTGGCAGTCAGGAAGCGCCGGAGGGGGGGCTGGGTGTGAGCTGATGGGGGGGCTGCTGGTGAGTGCTCAGCACCCACCATTTTTTCTCCATGGGTGCTCCAGCAGTGGCCCACACAGGCCGATTTGTCCTGGGCCCCACACCCTCCTAGGGATGGCCCTGGGTAATGTACACACAGAGTAGCAGACAGTCTCTGTCCCACAGAACTCACAACCTAAACAATTAATGATAAGTCATGAGTAATTAGTATTGAGTAATGTATTAATATAGGACAGCTGTATTCATCACATTTTAATTGGTGAACAAATATTTTAGAAAGACCATATGAAAGAAGGGACGTTTGGTAACCCAACAAAGAATAATTGCCAAGTTTCAGTCTGCACAAGAAATTCTGTTCTCCTCACAGAACAATTACTGTACCTTTCAGTTTCCACTCAGTGGTAAATACCTGGAAGCTGTGCTTAAAGTGACTTGTCTACCACCCATCATTTACATTTCATGTTTTCCATGTTCACTAGACTAGAAGAGACCCATTATGCACAAATTCACTAGCTCATTTTACACTTTCCTGTCCAAAAAGAGACAGAATCAGGCCAGATAACTATTGCTGGGCCCATCAACCGATTTATGCTTGTAGAAAGACATTATTTTCAATCACTCCGGCTTTTTGGGAACGGCAAAGGCAACAATTTACCTCCACTGGTGTTAGCACCAGAAAAAACATTTGTTCTTTGGAGTGTATAATGTGAAAAGGTAAGGTATTCCCTACCAGGCGAATGTAATCCATGTCAGATAGGGGAAGTGAACTGACACTGAAACTGTCCCTCACACCGATTCTCTCTAATTAGGTTGTGTTTGAGGACCACAACTAACAATGATTTATCTGTTTGTTTTAATTTGTGAGAAAAACAGTCCTCATGAAAGTGAGGAACTAAAAGCACGTATGTGAGTCAGTCACAGGGCCTGATCACATGCCATTGAGATCAGTTGGAGCCTGTGTCTTCAGTGAGTACAGCAGGATTATGACCAATGTGCACATGGTTCTGCCAGTGCCCCTTCTTTCTGACCTTTGAATAATTCAGCCCCAGACCTGTCCTGAGTCAGAGATTCAAATACTATGAGATGGCTAAACTAGAATACAGTATATAGGATATTTTTCAGGTTTTATGATACCATCTGTTACTCTCTATTTTAAAAGAATTAATTATATTTCAGTGCACAGGAGTATTCCTGGAAAGTTTCACAATGGGGAACTCTGAGCAGTATGTGACTCCACATGTGGTGAAAATAGAGCCTTTTAAACTCAGGTAAACGATACCCCAGGGTTTCTTGTGCATGAATGCTTGTGTGTGTGTGTGTGTGTGTGTGTGTGTGTGTGTGTGTGTGTGTGTGTGTGTGTGTGTGTGTGTGTGTGAGAATTATATAAACTCTTTGTCAACGCACAGCTTCACTTGTATTCACTTGAGCCAGAACTGATTACACTAGCACTTAGTGGTATAAGTCTCAGAAATGTTGAATGAGACATTTACTTTAGTAATACAGCAATCACATGGACTATACTGGGATTATGTTTAGTGATAAATGATGCAAACAGCAAAATATCCCTATGTTCTAATGAAAACAATTTCTGATGTTTTTTTTTTTAAGTTTACAAAATAGGGGCAAATACTCAGTGTGCAATGTATGATGGTTAATTTCTCTATTTCCCTTAGTGTTAATCAGCCATGTGGCCTGTGACAGATATCTCCAATAGCTGGTGATGGGACACTAGATGGGAAGGACTCTAAGTTACTACAGAGGGGCTTGTCCACATGCGCACTGTCTAACTGATCACCATATTTGGGGTCAGGAAGGAATTTTCCCCCAGGGAAAATTGGCAGAGAGCCTGGGGCATTTTCACCTTTCTCTGCAGCATGGGGCACAGGTCACTTGCAGGTTATACCGTTGTAAATGGTGGATTCTCTGTAATGAGAAGTCTTTAAATCATGATTTGAGGACTTTAGTAACTCAGCCAGGGATTAGGGGTCTCTTACAGGAGTGGGTAGGTGAGGTTAATGTGCAGGAGGTCAAAGTAGAAGATCATGATGGTCCCTTCTGACCTTAAAGTCTATGACTCTATGAGATATTTCAACCACATGCAGTATCTTTGGGACCCTCTGGTATTAAGTGTATAAATGGTTTACGTATTACAGCAGGCAGGATTGTTTGTAGCTCTGGGGGAGAGGGGGTTGCCACAGCTCTGACAGAAACTAAAAACATTAGATGAATCACTTTAGGTTGTAAACACCTCCAGAGGTACCATCCCCTGGGGACACGTACAGATAGTGGTTCAAACTAGATTTTTTAGAGACCAACAAATAACTTTTTATGTGAAAAAGCCGAGTTTAAACAGACTCAGTGCCTTCTTTCTGATCCAGGAAATGGATGAGACCTTCTGTTCAAAGTCCCCAACCCTTGTGGAAGGGTTGGAAAGATGTTGGCCTACAAGTACCCCAAAAACCGACGGGTGGCCTCTGGTAAGCTTTTAGCATGTGCATAGGAACTTTTATTGTTGTTATATGTTTTCTCTGTAATGCTTTTACCTTAAGAAAAAAATGTGCTGGCTTAGAAAGAGCTATATGATAAAGGGTAACTGCTGGCAATCCATAGCCCGCAGAGAGAAAGCAAAGCACAAGCTTGCTGGGGATATCAGGGTAGTGCAGAGGGACTGCAAGCCTAAGCCCCCGGTCTGAAGGGAGTGAGAGAGGAGAGTCTCCGTCCCAAGAAAAGTGATGTCTGGAAAGCCTAAAACCTTAAGTGGGTTCACTCAAGAGACCATGGAAGAGGATCAAAGGTGCGGTTAACCTTGGCCTATACATGGCCTATATATCAACACCGAAACAGAATAATGCTAATTTCCAATGACAATAAGATCTTTTACTAAAAAAAGATTTCAGATGGACAAAGAGTGAAATCCTGGCTCCATTGAAACCAACAGAAGTTTTGCCTTTGACTTCAATGGGGCCAGGATTTCACCCTGACTCTTTAAATATATTATTCAGTCTTCAACCTAAAACACTGAATCCCCCTCTCCTGCCCCCTCCACCACATCCTCTCATGCAGCCCACAATTACTTCATTTCAATCTTATCCTCTAAAGAATTTTCTCTGGGTGGTGATACCCTTGCCCCATCTCTATTATTCCTCCTCACACTTCCTCTTATGGTAGATTTCCTTAGAATTGAATTGGGTTTGAACCAATTGAAAATTTACTTTAAACACCTAATTTAACAGAAGGTGATATTCTTTGGATAGACTTTAAATAGAAATCTATGGCAGGGATACAATTCTCTGTTAAATTTCTTTGTCAGCTGGTCTAAACCAAAGACCGGTCCTGAGTCCTCCCCTAACCTTTCATCCCCCTGACCTTCCCTCACATGATTTTCTTCTACACATATCTGTGGCTGTGGTCCTCTTCCTCTGGCTGGGCATGTAAAAGTCTTACCTTACTTCTCTTGAGCAGTACTTAAAGAGGTGGAGATGGGCAGAGCCATCAAGGAGGGTAGGAAGGCACAGAATGATGGGTGACTTCAGATTGGATGGACCTGAGAATGGAGAAAAGAAAAATGATTTTGGGGGTGGATGAACATTTTCCTTAGTGGAAAAGAGCAAGTTCCCTTGGAGTTTTAGTGAGGTGGGAAATTAGTGAGGCCAAGAATGAATGTGTGTGTGTTTGTATAAAATTAATTTTTCTGATGTGCAAAGTGTTCTTATTTAAAACCCCTGTCAGAGATTTAGTACACTCATTTTGCACCTTACTTACCCTTTTCTCTTTGTCTTTCACATTTTTTCCTATAGTTAATTTCCTTTCCTCCAGCTCTAACCTCCTTTGATTAAACCAAATCCAACTTTGAGTCAAACAAATTATGTTTTGTCCCCAGTCCAGCAACCTGATCTACCCACGCAGAGTCCCTCTGAAGTCACTGGTGTTCTGCAAGAGTGCAGGGGCCTGCTTGCAAGGATTAAATTGCAGGATCTGGACTTCAGACCATAAAGTTTGAATACTTGCTAGAATTAAACTTTGGAAATGATCCCTACTTCAGTTCAGTTATGTCTCATAAGCAGTAATGGCTAGTGGAGAGGTTTGGGGGGAGGGGAGAAAACAATAGACAAACAAACAACCCTGCTTCTAATATCACTAAGACCCACAGTGAGATCAGCTGATACAAATTTTGCTAGAAGTCCACCTTCCTTGTTTTTCTGCTTTCTTTTAGGACCAGGAGAATGAGGAAGGCTGCTTAAAATCACAAATTAGAGGCTAAAATGTAAACGATTTAAAGAAGAAAACAATACTTTGAGTAGTATAGGAAAATTCTACGGGGAGCTGTGCTGGAAATTCCACCCTTTAATATAAACAAGGAAAAATTATGATGAATATAAATGATTGCTTTACCATCAGGATAAACAGCTGCAAGAACAGATAAAATAACTTGCAAATTTTCAAAGGATAAAACCTAGAAAAAAATTCCAGCTGCAACAGGCAGGCACACTCTTGAAGAATGGGCTTGTACTTCAACTCCCAGTGCTTTAGTCACAGTCTAAGAGGGCTAGGGAGAG
This sequence comes from Natator depressus, assembly GCF_965152275.1. Lineage (NCBI taxonomy): Eukaryota > Metazoa > Chordata > Testudines > Cheloniidae > Natator > Natator depressus. The sequence continues at coordinate 52,739,141 of NC_134237.1, forward strand.
GCAGCCTCAGTTCCAGCAGCAGCTGCTGCTCTCTACTTCAGTTAATTCTAGAAACGTGACTCATGATGCAAACTATTGCAATTATTTACGTTAGACACATTTCATGTGTCATGTGCATCTCTCTCACTGATGCTTTTTAAAAATCATAGAATCATAGAAAATTAGGGTTAGAAGAGACCTCAGGAGGTCCTCTAGTTCAATCCCCTGCTCAAAGCAGGACCAACACCAATTAAATCATCCCAGCCAGGGCTTTGTCAAGCCTGACCTTAAGAACCTCCAAGGATGGAGATTCTACCACCTCCATAGATAACCCATTCCAGTGCTTCACCACCCTCCTAGTGAAATAGTTTTTCCTAATATCCAACCTAGACCTCCTCCACTGCAACTTGAGACCATTGCTCCTTGTTCTATCTGCCACCACTGAGAACAGCCTAGCTCCATCCTCTTTGGAGCCCCCCCTTCAGGTAGTTGAAGGCTGCTATCAAATCCCGACCCCTCCCCCCCCCACGCTCTTCTCTTCTGCAAACTAAATAAGCCCAGTTCCCTCAGCTTCACCTCATAAGTCATGTGCCCTAGACCCCTAATCATTTTCATTGCCCTCCACTGAACTCTCTACAATTTGTCCACATCCTTTCTGTAGTGGGGGGCCCAAAACTGGACACAATACTCCAGATGTGGCCTCACCAGTGCCAAATAGAGGGGAATAATCACTTCCCTCAATTTGCTGGCAACGCTCCTACTAATGCAGCCCAATATGCTGTTACATTGGCATTTATTATCAAAATGTCTTTCCTTTATCATGTGTGGTTTTGGAAATCAATTATTACAAGGATGAGTTTTAAAAATAAAATCACATAAATAAGCTTCCCCCGAAATTCTTTTTTTTTTCAAAATTCTTATTTTGAAAATGAAAAACAAACAATTTTGACTAAAATATTTCACAGAAAGAATTGTGAAAAAAATCATAAAATGAAATAAGGCTGCCACAGGGTCCACTCGCTGCTAGGATTGTAAATCCAAGCTGAAACTAAAGCTCACTCAGTATTTGCTGTTCATTTTATTGAAATGAAATCAGAAGTAAGTAGAGATCCTCTATGCTGAATGGGAAAGGGAGCATTCTGTACCAACTGATAGTTTTGGTATTATGATCTCTTTTCAAATCTACAAATTGGTATTGTTGCATGTTTGAATTCAATCACGCTTTGAGATTGTCAAATAACAGGATCAAATGGAATTATTTAATCAAAGATTAGCAATCAGAGATTAGTACAGCACTATACAGAAAAAAATAGATACGATACCTTTGGTGTGAAGCAAAGCACTGGCCTCTGTGTTGCTCTTCTTTGCAACTGGTGGGATGCTAGCAGTGCGCAGTCCCCACCTGCTTTCCAAAACCTCTGTCCTTTTATGGGGTATGAGACAAAGAACCCACTTTTTGGAAGGAAAAAATACTTTTCCGTGATTAATTTCACCTTGAGTTATGTTTTAACATTTTTGTATTACCTCATTACTTATGGAATTTCCTTTATCACATCTTTCGGTTACATGACTCATAAGTCAGAGGGAATTCTAATCTGGTCATTATTACTGATAGCCGGGACAACCGGCAGTTGCCACTGAGTTAAAAACATCATTTAATGGATTTCCCATTTTATCATTTCAGAAAACATCTGCAATATCAATTATTCATCAATCACCCACTCCTGCTTATATTTCTGTAGTTTGGGGAGGTCTCTTTCATGGACATCTGTTTTCCCACAGTCATGGAAGTGCCAGCCATAATGAAATACAGTCCCGTACTCAACCATATGAAATTCCTAAATATAGGTCACTCACAGGTTATAAACCAAGAGTCTAGCCTTACTATTCAAACATGCTCTTTGCTAATGTCATAAAGATTTTGGGAGAATAGTTAATATTGAATGAATTTAATATACAAAGAGGAAAAGAGAATTAAAAGGGTTAATATTTACTAACAGGAACCTACCATAAATTTGCATGAGTATATTTATTACAATGTATTTGGACCATTTCTAGGACTCATCTATTAGGTATGCGGCACTTCTTTACCAGCCATCCTTAGAAACAGAGTGGATATCAGCCCTCTGTAGGCTCAAAGGACTATGATGCCCTGGTTAACACAGACTGGTGTAAAATGGTACTTACTACTTTTTAGTCCCACTGGCCACAACTGAATTTTTTTAACTATCTTTTCTAGTATTAATTTTTGCTCATAAACATATTGTAAGAAAGACTCACAATGAGACATTCAGTCAAATTTTGGGCTCAGATTAATGGTTTAAATAGGGATGGTCTTAATTTTTGAACCATCAAACTCCAGTTTATTTATCTTATAAAATAACTCAAACATATACGGCCAGATCTTAGCTGTGGCTATGCTAGTCTACGCTTCCTCTTGTGTAGGGAGAATGGTGGGGGTGTTCTGGAAGTAGGAGGGTAGTGCATTCTGATTACTAGCTTGTATAAGTGTCCTCAGAGAAGCCAGAATAAATGACCAGACTTGAGGTTGCTCTAAATTATGCCAAGGCAGCCATGGAAATGAAGATAGAACAAACAAGCCTTACAGACAACTTCTCTCCCCTCCTAACCTGCTTTCTTGCCTGCTCTGAGCAGACCTCTCGTGGCACTGATTATCTGGTACATAATCTCTATTAGTAGGCTTTTTAAACTATGGGCCAGATCTCATAGAGAAGTCAATAGAGCCACACTGATTTTCACCAGCTGAGAATCAGTCCCAATATCTTGTAAAACAAATTCTGCCCATCCTTTCCAATTACAAATAAGTAGGGTGACCATATTTCCCATTGCTGAAGATGGGACACCTGGTAAAATTACTCGTATTCAAGCGAGTTCAATGGCAATCAATCAGAACTATGCAGTACAAACGTTCAAATTAACACTAAGTTAATTGAGCCCCTGTTAAAAAGAAATACTGCGTAGTTGCATTCTTGTTATTTACCTTCTTATCTTTAAGGCTTTAGGGTTCACATGGGAAGAGGTGATACATGCACTCCCATACACCGCTCTCACATGGGGGCGGGGTGTGATTGACCAACCCAACCCTCCTTGCCCAGCGCTCTCTGCCCTCCATTCCTGGATGGGCCCCCAAGATGGACCAGCCTCTCCTGGTAACTGGCGCCACACCTTCCCAAGGCAATACGTGGGGGGGCACACAAGGTCACATCCCCGCCCCCCAGATTTAGGCCAGGGTTCACACCAGAATGTGGCCAGCAGCAGCCATTGACACTGTACAGGAGGGAAGGGACAGGAGCTGCTTCCAGATGCAGGGGAGGGAAGGGGGCGGATGGGGACAGGACAAGGGATGACCTGGCCCGTATCTTTGCAGAGCTCAGCTCTCCCCCCCACCCACCTCCTCTGTGGCTGGAAGCAGCTTGTCCCTTCCTGCCTGCACAATGTCGAAAGGCAGCTAACACCTCCAGGCTGCAGCTGGCCACCGACATAAACCAGCCACCTCCTGTCCTCTGGCTACAGCATGGGCAGGAATGGATTAAACCCTAAGGATGCATTGTGCATCGGGGCCCATGGAACCTGACTGCAGGGGCTTCAGCAAACTGGGCCAGAGAGGTGGCTCAGCAGGGCAGGGGGCCTAGGGGACGGAGCAGCCCCACGCTCCCCGGGGACAGGACCCAGGGTGGGGGGTGGGTGGGTGAAGAGGATGCTAATCCCCTGCCTGGGGGGCTGCTGTGGAGCCTGCAGGGTCGGGGCATGAACAGGCTGGAAATCGCTCTCCCCTCTGGAGCTTAGCTGAGGGGCAATGAGGCTTCCCCATGCCAGCGCTGTGCAGGGCTTTGGTATGTGCAGGACTCGGCTCCTCCTGGCCAGCGCCCCGGGCCGGAGGGTCTTGGGCTTTCCCAGGGTGCCGACCCAGCCCGAGACAGTGGGGGAAGGAAGGAGCCTGCTGGCCAGACTGTTGGTGAGCTGAGCACTCTGACCAGGGGCTGGTTTTCCACACAGCACTGGGAGCAGGACGTGCTCCGCTGGGGGGGAGCGGGGGGAGGTGCAGGAGCAGTGGGGCTGGGCAGGAGAGCAAAGGGGCAAAGCAGGGAGAGGACAGCGAGAGAGGGAGCACAAAAAGAGCTGATGGGTGGGCAGCAGAGGCGACATGTAACTGGCTGCTGCCTGGCACTTGTTCGCATTCACCAGCCACTGCAGCTCGCAGCCAATCCTGGCCGGAAATGGGATGGGGAGCAGGTCCCTGCTGGCCAAGAGCCGGCATGCAGCGGTGGCTGTGCTGGTGGACCAGCAGGGGGAGCGGCCGGCCCCGCATGCTAGAGCTTTGCCCTGCCACCAGTTTGCACACTCACCCCCATTGTCGGCCACTGGACCTCCCCACTCACTGCTGGTGAGCAGACGGATGGAGACAGGGATCCAGCCAGCAGCAGGACCCACCAGTACTGATGTTGGGGGGGGGGGAGGGGAGGGGGCGGGAGAGGAGGGACAGAAAATATGGGACAATTTGCCCGTTTTTAAGAAAAAGTCAGGACACATGCAGGAGAGCTTAAATATGGGACTGTCCCTTTAAAAACGGGATGTCTGGTCACCCTACAATAAGTTATTTGTCAATCCAAATTAGTTATACCTCTCTCAGTGTTATTTGTTGGTATTAGATATTTCCATAGTAACTGATACATGTTTGTTGAGGGTTTTTGCTTCTTGTTTAACAGAATCCTTCCGAATAGGAAAACAGCTATTCCCTCAAAGGAGATCAGAAAGTTTAGAAAGCATTAGATATGAGGGTCAGAAGTTCATGAGTAAGTGCATTGATTTTATTTTTAAGAGAACACTTCTACTGTCTTTTAGAAAATTAATACATTAGGAGGGAAAAATAAACATCTGAATAACAAATACTTTTTCTTTGCTGATTCACACAAAAGCTGATTCACTCAAAAACAGAAGTTAAGTTCGCTATATGGTCTACTGTACATGACAGTTATCTACTACGATTTGTACTTCTACAGTATGTTATGATGAAGACTGTTTAATCACAGCAGTTTTTGGGTTGTCATGGTGAAAAGGGGTAATAGCAATGAAAATATAGAGTTGTGGTGTTTGTTTTTTTTTAAAGTCCAATGTTTCAGGGATTGTATATCCCAAATAATCTTCACATACCAACTCAGTGCAAATAGTGTAACTTAAATGCTGCAAGAAGTAACCTTTACCTCCAAAAATCTACCAAACTTTTTCTTCGTATGCGTTCCCAGTGCATCTCATCTTCCTTCTGTCTTTCTTCTAATTGTAAAGTCGTACAGAAATGTGTGCCTTCCAAATAGCAAATTGTATTTTCAGAGCTTAATAATAATAGAATTGTGATAACAAGTGAATAGATCTGAACGTGGTAGATGTGGCCTTGGTAAACCTGATTTAATTCTTTCTAAAGGACTTTATTTCTTTAACTTTTAGAGCAGGGTGAACCTTAATACCCCTAGAGGAATTACAGTTTTCACTGGGGGCTCACTGTTCTGGTCCCCTAATGGTGTGCCTCAGCAATCGCTTCAAATTACCCTCTAACGTAGACCTGGGTCTGATTGAACACCTTAAGAGAAACTGGTTCTTTAACCACACACATGCATTCAAAAATCTTTCAAAACTGAGAAAAAGATACATTTTAAAAATGTAATGTGAAAATCTCAGAAGCCATGACACTTGTGAAAGCTGCAACAAAAAAAGACTTTTTTGATTATATTTGTTTCAAGTATGTGACTGTTGGTTCAGAAAGTTCTATTAACTCACTGGAGGGAGCAACTGCTTAACCTATTAGCAAGGATTTCATTAAACATTTAAAAAAAACCCACTATAATAAGTGTAACACTGGATTCATCTGTCTTGCCAGCAGTTGCTGTTCTGGCCAGGAAACAATGAGAGACTAGAAATTAATACTGTTTTTCCCTTGTCCTGCTTAGCTGCTGGAAGCTATGTCTGAGTATTGCGACTGACATAGACAGCTGACATTAGCTACCATAGATCTGAGAAGCTCATCTGACAATGATAATGAACAGGAAAAGTACTTCAAGATTGCTTACCCCCCTGCCGGTTTCATTTTTCTTGCTCAGGATTACTTTCATGCTTTTCCATCTGTTCCCCAACCTGTTCTGTCTTGCACAAAAATAGTAGTCAAGGGCCTAAAACAAAACATAAATGAAATCCTGCCCCTGTTAAACACCACTGCAATTCAAGACACATTGCCTTTCTGTTATCAGTGCCCATTTCAGCTAACTGAGCCCCTCAGTTTTGCAACAGAGACTCCATAGTTAAGCTTGCACTGAAATTTGCACATAAAGCAGGGGTTATATATATCTGTTGCATATGAATCATATTTGTGTCCTCCCCAAATTTGCAGAACATACTTTGAGTACAGAATGAATTTTCTGAAAAACTTCAACTGAATCTGGAGTACCCATTTTGAAATAACCCCAAACATGTTTGGTTTAGTTTTTGATGATGCTATCCATACTTCAGATTCCCTTGGAAAATAGCTTCCTGATTTTTGAGATCTGAAAATGCTACTTTTTCAGGTATTATTTAATTTGCCCTTGTAGTGATGAATGTTTCTATCCACATCATGATCAAAAACATTTAAACAATTGATATGTCTAATCAAATAGATTTTAAAGCATCCCAGCTTTCACTTACACAGAAAAATAATTTATAGCCCTCATGGTGGTAAAGACTACCTTGATCTGAGTATGAACTAATGCAGTGTTGTTTTCCTACATGTGAAAATAACCTGAGATATAGAATCATAGAACTGGAAGGGACCTTGAGAGGTCATCTAGTCCAGTCCCCACCTGCATTCATGGCAGGACTAAGTATTATCTAGACCATTCCTGACAAGTGTTTGTCTGACCTGCTCTCAAAAATCTCCAATGATGGAGATTCCACAGCCTTCCTAGGCAATTTATTCCAGTGCTTAACCATCCTGACATACCCCATTCGTCTGAATTTTTACTGATTATGTATTTTTAAACAGAAATCTAAACACCATGGATGAAATCCTGACTCCATCAAAATCAATGCCCAAACTCTCATTGCTTTCAATTAGGCTAGGATTTCCCCCAAAACTCCTATTTCATTCTTTCTCTTGGGTTAAATTAAATTTCCTCTGGATGTTAATATTGTGTTTAGGTGAAATGGACTATGTCAAACTGAATATGATACCCCAGATATATCTGAAAATTAACCATCTGGAAAGAGACATTGCAACAAGTGAAGGATATTGTGAAACTGGCAGGAAAGCCTGATCCCCAAAGGAATGCGGAAATACACATTCAATACTATGATTAGCTACAAAACAAGGAAACAACCTAGTGAGGTAACCACTCAAACATTTTGCAAGAGGGTTATTAATGACAATTCAAACATGAACGTTTTAATGCTCAGTCATTTCAACAATTTCCTTCTTATCAGTTCCCAAAGATTCGTCAAACTTAACTTTAGCCATGTTACTTTTGCCTTCTGTTAAAAATGCCATTCCTGTGCCCCAGCATACACTTCTGGATCCCTCACTGAGAATAAAAATGTATTAAAAACCATTGGACAAGGTAATAATAGTTTCAATAGATATCAATGGCCTTGCCACCAGCCTCAATTTTGTGAAAAGATTATTGGTACCATGACACTGATTAGAAAAATCTCAGTAGGAATTACATGCAAATAAATTGGTGTTAGAGTTGGCACTGATAATGTTCAGGAAAACAAAGTGGTTTATTTTTTATTTTTCAGTCCTTTTATTTACAAATGCAAGGATGAAGTAATTGAGTGTACTCATAAATATGACACCATAAGCCCCATTATTCAAATTTCATCAATCAGTCCTCAGAAAGAGTTAATACACAATAGGTGAACGTAAATCTATTGTCAGGTTTTGTTATCTGTGAAATTCTCTTCTTTTTGGATGGATTCAGCTCCTGATTTAATCTGTCAAACAATTTTCAATTTAAAATTCCAACTGGAATAGTCACATACACATTTCTGGCATGTAGCGATCAATGTAGCTAATAGAGCATTACTTGATGATCTATAAGGAAAGCGTATATAGTCCTACACTCACTACTGCATGCTTTGCGTTGTCAGTGTCAGCTCCTATAAAGGAATCTTACTATTAGACACTTCACATGGAGTTAGCATTTTGTAGAGACCAGGATATAGACTCATGAACAACCTCCAGTCAGGGGGGCTGGAACAATTTGTATAGTGGGGATGCTGAGAGCCATTGAACCAAACTGTAAATCCCGTATAGGATGGAAATCACTTCAAGCCAGGGGGCGCAGCAGCACCTCCAACACCTATGCCTCCACAATGATTTTTTATGCACCATTGTCAGCTATTGCTAGAATCCCTTGCTTACTGCATAGTGACCTGTTGCCACCAACAGAGAAAAACAACACAGGGTGGGACCTAATCTCTTTTGAGATTCAGAGATGCTTAAAATCATAAGGGAACAGCAAAGCATCCATGACAGTAACACAAAATGAAAATAAAATCTTCAGTGAACCTTCTCTTTTCACTTTTTGACAGGGACACAACTTGAAGGGAATGCTAGTGTAGGCTATTCTCTTCCAGAAAAATTATTTGTGTGACATTCCTTTTCCGGTTGTCAGCTTCCCGTGTGTCAGATGTAGTACTGCACATAGTGCTGTAGCATAGAGAAAACACAGACTGCACGTTGTTACCTGTGATAGGGAAAGCCTTGCTAACTTTAATGTCCCTTTCAAAGAGCCTTCACCAAATTTGGTGAAAATTTCTAAAATATTTAGCAGTCCCATTGACAAGGTGTTTATGTTAAAACATGCCCTTTTGTATGTATCCGCTGAACTCCCAACTTCTTACAGGGAAAAAAATTATTTAAAGAAAAAAAAACCCTGAACATTTTAAGCTGGACACTTATTTCCTTTCCTTTTATTGAATCTAAGTAGGACCCATTTTTGTTATAGCCTAGATATTATTCCTGATTCTGTGAGGCTGCATATCAGTGCTTGTGACATCACTAATGAAATTGTGCAAGGAAAAGAGGCTGGTTATTAAATGGGAATATTTTATTCACAAACCAAAGTCCCAGTCTTGCAATCTGATTTATGTAGGTAGACCTTAACACCAACACGGAATCCATTTAACATCAATGGGACTTCATACAGATGCAAGGGCTTGTTCATGTAGATTTGATAGCAGAAGGGATTCCCTGTGATAGAATGAAAAAAAACAACCCAAACAACTTATTCCTGGGATTAAAACGCTACTTGGTTTGCATCTTTGAATGAAAAAAATCTGGAAAATATTGTATTTAACCCTAATGAATAATAAAAGTTGAAATGAACTATTATTTATATTAGTAGAAATAGGATTCTATCTTTTGAATTGTTTTTTTTCTTTTAAATTAAGAGATAAACCTTTTTTAAAATGAAAAATCCATGGATTTAATTGAATTCTTCTTTAGACTATACACTGTAGTTTGGTATGACTATTTCACTGAACTGAGGGTGAAAATAATGTTATTAAATTAGCGATAATCTACTTTGTCTGGGAAACACAGGACACCAAAGTCCAGAAATGAAAGCAACTGGTACATGCTAGAGATAATTGCAATAGACTGTTCCAGTTTTCTTTATGTAATTAGTCATTTTGGAGCCTACATCAACATTTAAGTAGTATACACACACACTACGTCTTCAGTAATATATTTAGTTTTCATTGTAATTAGAAAAAAAATAGCCCAGCCCACATAAACTTTAGAAGATTGGACCCTGGATATGATCAAATGTGTGAAGCACAAGTTGAAAGATCCTTCTGCCACTCTATCCCATTCCCAGGAGAACAGATTAGGAAGCAGAAGTTGAACACTTGTACACTAAATATGAAATGAAATAACATTGATTTAGCTTGAAAACTGTCCTCATTGGTTTTTGAAACCCTGCATGGATTTGATTCAGGCTACCTTCCGAATCTTGTTCCTTTCAACTCTGCTTCCCACTCCTTCTGTTGGATACCACTGGCTGCTCCTGTTTCACTTACTACAATTTTACACAGTTGGAACAAGAACCTTCCCCTCTGCAGCTTCCGCCATCTGAACGGCCTTCCTAGATCAGTTCAGCTCAGAGGCCATTTTTTGTATCTCTGAAAACATATTTCTTTCATTTCCCACACCTTCATTTCCTTTTGTCTGTCATTATTCATGAGTATAGTAGAACCACAGAGTTATGAACACCAGAGTTACGAACTAACCAGTCAGCCACCTCATTTGGAACTGGAAGTACACAATCAGGCAGCAGCAGAGACCAAAAAAAAAAAAGCAAATACAGTTCACTACTGTGTTAAAAGTAAACTACTAAAAAAATAAAGGGAAAACAGCATTTTTCTTCTGCATAGTAAAGTTTGCAAGCTGTATTAAGTAAATGTTCAGTCGTAAACTTTTGAAAGAACAACCGTAACATTTTGTTCAGAGTTACGAAAAACCTCTAGTCCCAAGGCATTCGTAACTCGGAGGCTCTACTATAATTAATTCCACGGGGTGAAATCCCAGCCTCACTGAAGTCAACAGGAGTTTTGCCATTGACTTCAGTGGAGTCAAGATTTCACCCTCTAATCCTTATAGAACAGTGTGTATTATTTTTGTATAGGTTTCAGAGTAGCAGCCGTGTTAGTCTGTATTCACAAAAGAAAAGGAGTACTTGTGGCACCTTAGAGACTAACAAATAAATTTGTTAGTCTCTAAGGTGCCACAAGTACTCCTTTTATTTTTGTATATTGCATGAGACACCTCCATGTTTTGGAGAGGAGAATAAAGCAAAGAGTCTTTGATATCTACTTACCAAATATTAGTCCTAATCATGATTAAATGTTTCCTAATAAGTCATCGAGGGAGAAAAAGGTGAAAAAATTATTAATCTGACTGGAATTCTGTGAAGCATCTGAGAAACTGAAATCCAGGGTCAGGCAGCTCTCTTCTAGAACAGGTTGGCTGATATTTTGTCACCCACATTACTAGACATCTCTATTGCACAAGTGTAATTTGTCAAGTCATGTGTGAAAAGCCAAAGAAGTCTGAGCACTTAAAAATTGGACAGTAACAGACAGCAAATCCCAGCGATGATTGAACCTGGTGATATTCTAAACAAAAAGGGCTCTCAGCTGTGCTTGTAGCTGTTTCCATCACTTCACACAGACACTGTAGGCTTCAGAGCGACGTTGAGTTATTGTGTATGCTGGTTGAGTTTTTGTGAGGATGGTTGTGTTGATTTGTGTGTAGGATGTGTCACGCTGTCTCGAGTGGCTCACAACTGTGAGTGCCAATCTCAGGTCAGACTGTCAGAAAGCAGGGCAGAGACCCCAAACAGGGGGTGTACTCTATATTTAGATGTCACCAAGTCAGTAATAAATGTTCACTCCTGGATCACTATACCGGTCTTACCATGGAGTCACAGACAGTCCCCTTGGGCACTCCACCCTATCTTGCCACCCAGACAAGATGAATTTAGTGATAATGGTCACATAAACCAAAAATCACATCAAATCAGGTTACTCCCAATCCCAAAGGTTCAGTCACTTACCCAAATCAATTGGTATTCAGGATCTCACATCAAAGACAATGCTGGCAGACAGTTCTCTAGTAAACTAACTAAAGATTTATTAGCTAAGAAACAGAAATGAGAGTTATTGAGGGGTTAAAGGAGGTAAAATACATTAGCAGGTGAGTCAACAGCTGGTAAATCCAAAATAATAGCAGAGATGTATTAATCTGCCAGTTTCCCAAAAGTCTTTTCAGGGCTACCTAGCATAACTCTGGGGATCTCTGGGGATAACTGTCTGTGTCCAATGTCACTTCTCAGCACAACCCTTGCTGCTGGGTTACTGGGATGGCTTTTGGAGTCCCTCTCTTCCACTGAGGAATCTCTCCCCACCAAAGCCCACCAAATCTCCCTCTGTGGGGAGCTGCTGGGGGTTGGGATGCCAAGCTGAGCTCCCTTCAGACTCTTCTGGTTCCCTCCTCAGAGCTCTCCTAACCCTTGTTCAGTTAGCCCTGCTCTCCAGGCCAGTCTAGCCAGGCCTTCCATCTGATGCCCTATGATGGCCCCGCCCCAGGCCCAGATCTCCCTTTCTTGAGATCCATTCTCCAACTGTCAGTTGGATCATCCCTAGTGGCTCCACCCCCTCTGGCGATGTCACTGCTAGTGACATCACCAGCCTCAGCAGTTCCTTCACAGTGGTGACTGTGGGTATTTGGGTTAAGTATATGCTGGTTGGGTTGTTGTGTGGGTGGTAACTGTGGCGGTTGGGCCAAGTAATCAATTTCATTGATCTGATCAATCTCACTCATACACCCGATAAAACTGTTGCATACAAATTAGTTGCAGAGTAAGGGTGGTGATTGGTTGGAGTTCTCACAGTGGTGTAGGACTCTTGGCATGGCATAGATATATGTTGTGCTCTTGCATGGGTGTAATTCATAAAATGAAAAGAGCTAAGAACTTAAAAATTGAATGGTAACAGACCTTGTGTCCCAGTGATGATTGAACCTGGTGATATTCTAAATGAAAGAACTCTCAACCATGCTTGTAGCTGTTTCCATCACTTCCCACTGGCTCAGACATTCTAGGTTTCAGACTGACCCAGACACAGTGACAATCCTGGAATCTTATTATAGAGGTATAGCACATTTACATCTTTAGCTCACAGAACCACAGTTTCCCTTCTCTTCCAAACAACAAAGACTGGAGGTTTTGTCTCTTTCTCAGCTCAACATATTGTAAACACAGACTTCTTAAAAACCCTAGTGAAAATAGGTGCTAAGAGATTTGAAAAGTAATCAGTCTATTAATCCATTATAACCAAACTGGATTAATCTCTTCCAAGACGATACATGATAACATTCTCAGAGCAATTAATAAAATTGATTTTTGAAATCAATCAGATAATCCCAATGTTCATCACAGAGCTTGCTGTAGGAAAAGAAGAATGGATAAAGTTCATACGTGTGGTTTTACTTAAAATGAGCCTGGGGAGTGAATTTGTAAACTGGATTGAAACAATGTTGACATGCTCATAATCAATGAATAGGAGAAAGGGATTTTATCAAAATCTTTCTCCTTTTCGTTTGCTTCAACCCCTAAGGCTGTTGCTACTCAAACGCTTAATTTTTATGTTGTGATCAAAAGCAGTGCCTTGTAGGCCCACCACAGTATTCTGCACCTCTTGCTTCCGGATGATGTGTTGTTATACAGCAGGGATATTAACTGATACCTGCTTTTGTTAGCTATTGTTAATGGCTCTGGATTTAATCATAGAAAGAAGCAGCTTTGTTTCTCTAGCACATAGCAGCGTGTCAGTGTTTAAAACCTCTTTCCCCTTATTTATTAATCTCCTTGAATGATCTGTGGTAGAACCAAACCTGAAGTAGCATTGCTCCCTTGGAAACATCTCACAGACATTTCTGCCCTAAAAGGCTGTGTCCCAGTGGTTCCAGGCCTCTGTTTCCACCATGGCTAATAGTGAGACTTTTAAAAGCTGTTCTTTCTCCAGAATTGCAAGATGTAATTTTACTTTTGTGTACACCAATTTATATTTAAATATTCACACACAAGACTTTGTTAACTTTCCTCTGTCCCGTACCTCAGCTTACTTCTCTGCTGGGGTACAGACCAAAGTTTAGCCTTTCCCGGATATACACATACACACAGATATTTATATTCCACAGAGTGAACTCTCAGAGAACAAAAGCGACAGCAAACCTCTAAAGAAAAATATTTACTAAATCTCTCTCTCTAACTGCGTAACAGTTTACTTATAACCCATGAAACAATGGTGAATATTGTCAACAACGACTTTTTAAAGATAACCCTTGGGGGTTTTCCCGCAAGTTACTACCATGAGTTCAAATGCAAATACAATTATCCACATACACATGCATACACTTCCCTAGGCCTTTTCTCTGGGATGATTTACCCTTCTCGTGAGGGCACGGCTACACTAGAGTTTCCAGCAGCTCAGCTGCACTGATGCAGCAGCACCACTGTAAGCTCTCTGACGTAGCCGCTCTAAGCCAAGAGGAGAGAGCTCTCCCATCAGCTTAACTATTCCAGTCCCCACAAGCGGCAGTAGCTATGTTGGCGGGAGACGCTCTCTCACCCACATAGCACTGTCCACACCAGTGCTTATGTCCATGTAACTTGTGTCACACAGGGAGGTGTTTTATTCACACCCCTGAGAGGCATTAGTTATGCCGATATAAGCTGTAATGTGGACATAGCCTCAGTCTCTGTGGAATGGTTTCCAAACCCTCTGTAAGGGCAAGCCAGCCCCTTAAAGTTGGGAAACAAATGTTAGTTCCACAGTCCCATTCAAACTCCCCTGGAATCTTTGCAGCATCAGTTTGCAGCAAATTTTAGTGCACCCCTCCTTCTCTAGTGGGACAAGGCGACCTGCAGTCTGTTCCACTGCTGAGTTCTTCAGTCTGGCTCCCACTCCTTTTATTTATACACTCCTCCCCATCCCCCTGATTTCCCATTGATTTTTCTCTGAGACAGTGGCTCGGGTGTTTCCTGACTGGCTGCTTGCCCACAATGGAAATTACCTAAGTAGTTTCAAACAGCTAATGAGCATGCCTAGTACCGACCATCCCAATTTCTGGAGGATTCTGGCCCATTTAGCAGAGTCATCACCCTGGTTCCAGGAAGCCTGCAGGCACACAAAGTACTCCAAAATGAAACAAATAAAATGATTTATCTTCACTGGTTTCTTCACTTATTTACCCTACTAAATACACACTACAAGCATGTGGCTTATACTTATACTTTACAAATAGAAAACAGGCTGGAATCTATCTACCGTAGGTACTTACAAGACCGCCATCACCGTAACATCTGTGCATTGATGGATTTATATTCACAACACACCTGTGAGGTAGGGAAGTATTATTATCATTCCCATTTTACAGATGGGAATTCAGGCACAGAGAAGCTAAATGATTTGCACAGGGTCACACAAGAAGTTTATGGCAGAGGAGGGAATTGAACCTGGGTCTCCCAAGTCCTGGGCTAACACCCTCACCACTGGAAAAAGCAATGGCGTGGTGTTGGAAGGGGGCAACAGCAATGGAAGCACTGGTTAATTGGACAATAGACAGTTAAGTGATTCCCAAGTTCGGCAAGAACTATGACCTGAGAAGGTATGTTAATGAGTGAAGGCTCTCCTCTGCAGACTTCAGGAAGCCTTTCTAAGGTAGGAGACAAGCTGTGCGAGCAGGTGTTTCCTAATAGCTCAGCTAGTGCAGCGCTAAATCACTTACCTGAGTGAACTGTGAAACAGTCCTTTTGTCAAAAGAATGTGTTCTCCATCAGATTGCCATAGGTGACTATTCTGCAAAAATACGTTGTACAACCCATATTTGATGCCAAATCAATTTTAAGCCAAGATATTTGTGGTAAAAAGACATTGTGACAAATCAACTTGACAAAATATTATTAAATGATAAACACTGTAGTGTAAATAGATGTGGTTGTGACTAATAGTGTTCACACAACAACAGACATAAAAAGGTTTTTCCACCTTCCTCCTGGCCAATGAGGTGTCCGTCAAGGCAATGCCTGGAGTAGCTGCCCTGATTTTCAACCCAGGATCAGATCAACAGATTCTGGTGCACAGGATTATGCAGCAAAGTAATGCAGCTGTCACTGTCCCTCCTGAAGTGGTTGTACTTCACATTTTTATAACACTTTATATATTGAAAGCAATATAAAGGAAATAACTAGTTAATCCTCAAAACACGCCTCTAAGTATTATCTTCCTTTTAGAGAGGGGGAAACTGACACAGAAAGATGTAGTGATTTGCACAGAGGCAGAGCCAGGATTAGAATTGGAGATCACCTGACTGCCTGTGCTTGTTCCTACAAACCACACTTTCATAGTTACACTGAACTTCCCTAGGGAGACAGGGTGGCTTTGTAAAATTGGGTCTATCTGCATAGCTGAATCAGCCCAGGGTCAAATTCTGTCAACTGTTTAATCTTCCAGTACAACACTCCCTATCAGCTCCAGTTCACATATGAGCTGTTTCTTAGGAGGGAGATACAGATAGTCCCAGCAGCATGGAATCTGTTAAATAAATAGAAAAAAATAAAATTCAGGCCATTTTGAATGGCTCAGTTCCCCAAACAAGAAAAAATTGTAAAAAAAATAAAATAAAATAATCATCCAAATTAGAGATTAAAAGGGAGGAGTGTTTATAAAGTGATTGTGAACCTCAGTTTTGCAGAGGTAAACTGAACAGGCTGTTGTCACTG
Source organism: Natator depressus (assembly GCF_965152275.1). Classification (NCBI taxonomy): domain Eukaryota; kingdom Metazoa; phylum Chordata; order Testudines; family Cheloniidae; genus Natator; species Natator depressus. Next base: position 52,755,451 of record NC_134237.1, read on the forward strand.
CAATCAGTTATGTTTTAAAGCACAGGATACACATTATATTGTATCTTTTAATTCCATTTCACAGCCAAATCTTAGTTTCTCAGTGAGGAAGAAACGTAGTATTAACCAGTCTATTTATTTTTTTCAATCAAATTGTAGACAACCTTTATTGCCTCCCTCCCCCCTTCAAACTTTGAAACAGCTTCCTACCCTCGTAAAAATTGCATAGGCTTTGTAGTAGTCAGCCTGAAGTTTCCAAAGTCCCTAGAACTAATTCTCTTCTGACTTACACCTATTTTACACCAGTGCAACTCTATTCACATCAGGTCTTGTGGGTTCATCTGATTTTAAACTTTCATTGTTGTTAATATTCATAGCTGAGAACTTTAAAACTAGTGTTTCTTCAAATGTGACCTTTTAAAAAATAGATCTTACAGAGACTTAAAAATCAAGCCGAAGCATGAAGACTCTCTCGATTTCATATATGGTCCACGTGTAATATATGCTATTTATTTGTCAGATAATCTATCAGATGTCCACATTGTAGGTCATGTATATAATTGACAGAGCTAAGGTTCAACTTTTAAGTCTGCATTTCCTAACTGTTGTGTGTTTTGAGCTCTGAACCTCAGTGTTGCTGTAATATTATTATTTTACACGTTTTTGAATTTGGTGCTATTTTTACGTTCCATTATTTTCTGTTATGCCTGTGGTTTGTATTCAACTCCTTATAATGAAAATTGACTATGCTACACTACTGTACAGTGTACAGAGATTCTTTTCTGGTGAATTCCTGGTTGCCGTGAAACAATTCAGAGGGGGATCATTTCCTGTGTCAGCAAAAGAAAACTTTTCCCCTGGCTTGGATGTGAAACATTAGAAACCCATAACAGATGCGACACTGCAGTGACTAAGCTCATACACACGCATTTTTATCATGTCTTTTGTTTTTATGATGCAAGTATGAATTTTTTTCTGGATTTGTAATTGGAGGATGAAACAGATGTTGAAGGTTTAATTTAAAGTGATGTGTGCATTATAATGTGCAGTATGTTGCCTGGTGATATTTGACTAGCTCTAATAGGTTGTGAAGGGCATTTGCCCCACTGGCGTGCCATGAAAGAACTGTACTTTGCTAAGTGATTTCTGTATTGGGGCAGACCTTATAACAGGTTTTCAATATGCTTTTGGACTCTCTGAACACAGAGCATACACTCTTGAAGGCTGTTCATTAGTCTGAAATCTGTGGATTCTAATGTGCAAGGTACAAGCTACAATCCTATAAGAACCAAAGAAAACACACTTCTATTTTGAGTGGACTGACCGTAGAGAAACGCTCTTGGGTATATATGAATTCTCAGCACTAAAAGTCATAACTAGTATTGCCAATGCCAAGTCGGAAAAAATCACGAGTTAGGCCTCCAAAATCATGAGATTGGCTTAAAGATCATGTGATTTTAAAATTACTACTTCTGGGGTTCTTTTTAATACGCCTTCTGTTTATGGACTTTTAAGGTACATGTTTCAAGGTCTTCTTTGCAGCTAGAAACTTACTGTTCTCAATGAAAGCTGAGTGTCTTGTAATCACATGACTCTAGGAACTGGGGCTTGAAGAAAAACAGCAATTATCACAAGACTTGTGATGAAAATGTGAGAACTGGCAGCACTGCAGAAACCACTGGAAAGAGATGGAGCTGGGGCCAAACTCATGCTCTTCATGGAAACAAAGAGTCTTAAGCATAGCAGAAACTGAAGCACTGACACCACTGCGGTGCTCTCTGACCCCTGTGTATGAAGGGTTCTGAAGTCTCAAACTCCTTATCCCTTGGTCTGGGTACCTGTTCCCTGTTTTAGGTCATGTTAAGGCTTGATTTAAAGTAGTTGGCTTATAATTCTTGGCCTTTTCTTGTTTTTTCTTAAACTTCAAAAGAAAACCAAAGTAGCATAGTTCCAAGCTGTTGTTCAGTTTACAAAAGTTTCAGTTTCTTCCAGGCCAATTTCCTGCTGAACCATGACTGAGTTGTAGAGCTGATAGCAGCCTCCCCAAAAGATTGAACTGTTGAAACTCCACCAGCAGCAATATGTCTGCCTTGGACAGTCTTGTGCGTTGTTTTTGGTACATTGGGGACCACCTTTCCCCTCTCCCAGTGGCAGCTTCAACTTGAGGGCATTAAAAAAAATATTGGCACTTACTTCAGCTCCATGGCAGTGGAGCTCTTCACTTCAGCATTTCTCTCTTGACATGGCTTCTAGGTTTGTGCCTAATCTGGAAGAAGAGTCCTATAATCTTTATTTGACTATTTCTCTTTAGACCCACTGGCTTTAAGTGTTGTTACACCTAGTCAGTCTCCAGGAGTGTAAACCTATGCTGTCAATACTTAAAAGGGGGCGGGGGGGGAAGGATACTTAAGGTACCATATAGAATAACAGATTCTTGAAAAAGAGCTGTGTATAAGCTCAAAAGCTCATCTCTCCCACCAACAGAAGTTGCTCCAACCAAAGATATTACCTCATCCACCTTCTCTCTCTAGTATAGAAGCATAGAAGATTAGGGTTGGAAGAGACCTCAGGAGGTCATCTAGTCCAATCCCCTGCTCAAAGCAGGACCAACCCCAACTAAATCATTCCAGCCAGGGCTTTGTCAAGCCAGGCCTTAAAAACCTCTATGGATGGAGATTCCATCACCTCCCTAGGTAACCCATTTCAGTGCTTCACCACCCTCCTAGTGAAATGGTTTTTCCTAATATCCAATCTAGACCTCCCCCACTGAAACTTGAGACCATTGCTCCTTGTTCTGTCATCTGCCACCAGTAAGAACAGCCTAGCTCCATCCTCTTTGGAACCCCCCTTCAGGTAGTTGAAGGCTGCTATCAAATCTCCTCTCACTCTTCTCTTCTGCAGACTAAATAAGCCCAGTTCCCTCAGCCTCTAGTCATAAGTCATGTGCCCAAGCCCCCTAATCATTTTTGTTGCCCTCCACTGGGCTCTCTCCAATTTGTCCACATCCTTTCTGTAGAGGGGGGCCCAAAACTGGACGCAATACTCCAGATATGACCTCACTAGTGCCCAATAGAGGAGAATAATAACTTCCCTTTATCTGCCGCCAATGCTCCTGCTAGTACAGCCCAATATGCCATTGGCCTTCTTGGCAACAAGGGCACACTGTTGACTAATATACAGCTTCTCATCCACTGTAATCCTCAGGTCCTTTTTTGCAGAACTGCTACTTAGCCAGTCAGTCCCCAGCCTGAAGCAGTGCATGGGATTCTTCCATCCTAAGTGCAGGACTCTGCACTTGTCCTTGTTGAACCTCATCACATTTCTTTTGGCCCAATCCTCCAATTTGTCTTGATCACTTTGGACCTATTCCTGCCCTCCAGTGTATCTACCTCTCCCCCCAGCTTAGTGACATCCGTGAACTTGCTGAGGGTGCAATCCATCCCCTTATCCAGATCATTAATGAAGATGTTGAACAAAACCGGCCCCAAGACCAATCCCTGGGGCACTCTGCTTGATACCTGCTTTCACCTAGACATTGAGCCATAGATTCCTGTCAATTGTCCCCATCCTTTGGAGATTTTGACTTGGTTTCCAAGTAAATGGAAAGAAACTAGGCTGAGGTCAGGGCCAAAACTCTCTATATAAACTTTGGAAACTAAATGTTTGGTTATGATGGACAACAGCTTTCCACAGGGCTCCAGCTTTCAGAGCCAAGAGAGTATATGTTTCTCAGAATGTGTATTGTCTTCTCAATCTACCTGAAGAATCACAATTGACTGTACTTTCAAAACTTGTCAATTCAGTTCCACATTTTTTTCTTCTGTGGTTAAACACCAAGGTATAAGCCAGTGTCTCTCAACCTTTCCAGACTACTATATCCCTTTCAGGAGTCTGATTTGTCTTGCATACCCCCAAGTTTCACCTCACTTAAAAATACTTGCTTACAAAATCAGAGATAAAAATACAAAAGTGTCTCAGTACACTATTACTGAAAAATTGCTTACTTTCTCATTTTACCATATAATTATGAAATAAATCACTTGGAATGTAAATATTGTACTTACATTTCAGTGTATAGCATATAGAGCACTATAACCAAGTCATTGTCTATATTAAATGTTAGTTTGTACTCACTTTGCTAGTGATTTTTATGTAGCCTGTTATCAAACTAGGCAAATATCTAGATGAGTTGATGTACCGCTGGTTGAGAACACTGGTATAGGTAGTAGAAAGAAAAGTCACTCCCAGTTTTGGATGTTCTTGACTTATGGGAGGGCAGGGATCTACTTAGAACCTGATCTTGTAACTCACATTGCTCATATATAGTGAATTGTACAATCAGGATCTTAGTTTCTTTGGGGCAGGAACTCCTTCTTCAATATGCATCTTTTAAAGTGCCAAGTACCATGGGGCTTGCAGTGCTTGATTGGGGTCTCTAGATGCTACTAGAATAATAGTAGTAATAAATATAATAAATGCAATAAAATAAACAACCACCACCCTCAAATAGAAGTGATATTTTCCCTTTGGGTTCACACGGTGCTTTTATCATGTCTATATACTGGTGTTTAAGAGTAAAAGGTGAGCACAACACCCAGAGCAAAACATTCAGCACATGACTCATCTTGTAGTTGTCATAGGCAAAGATTCCAGTTTACCCTTCATCAACTTCTTCTTTTAAAATTACTCACTTTGGAGCCAGTAACTGCTTTGGCATGGTTACAAAATAGAAATGGTGGTTTTTAAAGTCATTTTATAATCCTTTTTTTGTGGTCATTTTCGAGCATACTGTGCTTATCTGGATCCAACAGATATTTAGATCAGTAGCTGACTGTCATGTAGCCAGAATGACATTCATACTGCTCTAGGGGTTTCATAAGGCTAGAGCATTATGCATTTTCAAAGCCTCTAGGTCCAGCTCTGGGAATTTTGGTTTGACTTTATATATAATGAAACAGCAAATTATATACTTGAAATGAAAATTAAGCACTACAAATAAGAATAGAGTAATGGAAAAATCCTACCCTAAAGCAAAAGAGTAGCTGATACAGACTACTTGGGAAGCAGGGAAACAAAGTGGAATAAAAGGACCCAGAGATAACATTGACAGTACAAAACATCAAACCTCAGCAGCTTCGCTGCCTAAAGACAGCAGTTGCTAAAGTGAATAACTGTCGCTTTTGTCGGGTGACTTCCCAAAGAACACATTAGCATCTCAGAATACCAGCTCTGACTTCCAGTCTCCTTCCTTTTCTTGTCTTCTTTGCCCCCCCTTCCCCCATTCTAGCTAGGGAATTATTACACAGCTCAATCATCAGCCAGAGTGGGGAGGTTGGAAAAAAAACTAGACAGTTCAAGAGTATACCAGGAAGCATCCCTCAGACCTCTCAACTTTTGCTTTGTTCTTGGAGAAATTTTTTATATTTAAAATTAATTATATGTTGGGAGGGAAGTTTGCCTTTTGTTTGAAGGTAATGAATGCACAGCAGTAAAAGTACACAGTGGCTCTCCCTCTATCAACACAGAACAGTGACTTCTCATTGGAAGGTTCTGTCTGCTTAGAATTCTTCACCTACTTTTTCCTGTATCCACCTGCTCTCATGTTGAACATGAAAAATCTTTGGTTGCCCAGGACAGCCACATAGAGCACCATCAAGTACTCATCCAGTTCAGCTCTTGAATTGTGCCAGAATGTTCTGGAACACCGTTCCGGCACTTTAGGGGGGAGCTGGAACAACATCTTGTGATACTTCTGGCACTTGCATTTTTTCACTTCTCAAGTGCTGCACTCATCCCCTGGTGTGGTTACTCAATGAAAATCAGTATTTAATGACTTACACATTATTTCTGCAGGGTCAAATCCTGAAGTCCTTACTCAGTTTTTACTTGGCCCTTACACAAAGGACCTGTCCTCACACAAATTTGCACTGTTAAATTTGTAAAGTTAAACAAGGGCAAATCCTTGCATGGAAACTCTTATTTAGACTGACAGTGCAATTTAGCTTAAACCTGTTCTTTATCAACTTAAGCTAAACTGAAATAAGCCTGGTTTAAAGTGAAATGAGTGTTCCCACAGGTTTTTGTGGTTTAAAATCATACCTTTCGTTAAACGATGCAAACCTGCATTTAGACAAGCCCTAACACTCACTGACTTCAATCAAAGTTTGGCTAAGTATCAGCTGAGTAAAATCTGAGTCAGACTTCAAGATGTTCAGGATTTTTACAATTTGAGAGTGAATTTAGCACTTGGTGAACTGAAGGACTAACAGTGTTACTCGAGGGTGGATTAAAACTAACTGGGCCCAGGTCCATCAACATCTTAACCCTTTTCTGCTTCTCCAAATGGGTGCTCCATCAGTCTGTCTCCTGCTCAGAAATCTTACTTTTCCTACAGTTTATTCTGGTCCTCAGTTAGTCAAGTGGTCTGTGTCAACCTAGCAGGTTGGTGCATGAGCCCATACCACTGGCTTTCTGCACCAAAATGTGGAGCACGCTGAATGGAAGACTGGCTGCTGGCCACCTACTGCCTGAAATGGGTTGTCTGACACTTGTATATGCCAGTATCAAATGGTGAGTAGGGATATATATTGAGGAACATGAATAATTTACTTTCTGACCACACATAGAGCTGGTCAAATAGTGCAAATAAATCTTTTAATATTATTTATTGCTGAAAAACTGACAGGGGAAACTCATGGATTATTTTGTTAATGAACATTGATCAACCAGTTCTAGTTCGCAGGAAGTACAAAGACAGTTAATACTGTCACGAGCAGCAGTAGCCTACATGGTATCATTTTTTTGGGGGGGGGCATCATTTATTCCACTTTTTGAAGGAAACATGGAGCATAGAGTATATGTTGCCAGACTCTGCCCCCCACACAAAAAAACACACATCTTTTTCAGCACAGAGCCTCCCTTCTGCATACTTTGTGCACTGGACCCACCGGGGGCTGAGGGGCAGCCCAGAATATGACCATGTTGTTGTATTTCTTCTCCAAATAGCATTCCAGGTCATTTCTCACTATTAGGGGAGTGAGTGACTATGCCAGGAGTGCTCCTTAACAGAGAGAAACATATAGGCCTTACTGATTGAAGTATCACATATTGTTCCCTCAGAGTGAGAGCCTGTTTTATTTTACTCAGGAAGTTCACATGCTAGTTATGAACAATTAAAATCAGCCCCAGCTGCAAAATTCAGATCCAGCTCTTACATTTTGAAATCCACCCTCTCCCCAGAGTTTGGTTTGATTCAGGTCCAGGGATTTGGATCAGGTCCATCCCTAAGAAAATTAAACTGCACTGAAATATGAAGACCAATAGATAGGAAATACAGTCTTCAGTGGCTTAAGATAGAAATGATGAATGAACTGTGCTAATTAAGCCCTAACTTACAAGTGCAAATCAGGTTAATTAAAAAGAAACTTAGACACATCCCATTTTCTAATTCAAATATAAATGAATGGAGATGACAAATCTGATCTCTGTCTATTCACTGGGTTAATTAAAAGTCAGGCATTCAGTGCATTACTAACAAGAAACTTTTGATTCCTACAAAGGTTGTTGGGCATACAGAATTTTAACAAAAAAGATGACACTGTAAATTGAAAGAGAATGTCTGAACTCTGTTAAGTTCAAAGGTTCTGTTGATCGGGAATTTAAAAACCCAATGTGCATTAACATTTATGTGAAACAAGCTCATACTCTTTGCCTAAGGAACTTTGGCCAAACCATCAAGCTTTTTAATAGAAAGTACAGAATATTTCTACCAGTCTTTCTTCTGGGACTTTTCAGATTGACTTTGATGCAGGGCTAATGCAAAATTGCCGGCCTTTTCTCCTACCACTACACAGCGGCCTTTGCTGGAATGACGCCAGCCTTGCATCTGTCTGTTGTCAGTCTCTTGTCTAAGAAGTCATCAGTATTGGATGCAAAAAGGCTGACCAGATTTGCGTCCAATTATCAAGTTAATCACGTTGGCATGATTTAAATACATTATCTCATTATGTCTTATCTTCCTAGCAATCCATTTTTTAACGACAAACTGACACATCCCTTAATGTGGTACGTGATCTCTTACTAACGGGTCTGTATGTCAGCAAAAATGTCAGGCAGACATCTTATGTTTGGAAGCTCATACAGCTCTCTGTTCAGCAAAAATTCAGATATAACTATTTCTTAGTCTGCTTTACAGAGACAGTTCAGTACACACTGACCCAACAGAAACAGAGATTTTACTAGAATACCTCTGCTGCCCTACTTCTTGCTCTCGCCTTCTCCTCCTACCTGCATGAAATAATAATCCAGATCCCCTGGACATGGAAACTCAATTTATGCAGCCAGGTCTTTTGCACCAACCTTTCCTCTACTAACAGCCATAACCACTGTTGACACTTAACCAGTGCCAAAGCAGTGTACCTGAACAGTGTGGGAAAGGAAAGCAGATTTTGAAGTTGAAAGACAGATAAACTGTGCTATTGCATGAATGTCCTGGGAAATTATTAATTGCATCAAATAAATACTGCCCAATGTATCAGATAAATAGGCCAAAATACATTTCTAGTACTACTCCACATACTTGATATATCACTAGGGTGTCAACATTCCAGGGGACAAATGCAGCAATGAAGGAATAAAGAAGACACACGGAAAGTGGAAACGTATATGATATGTTCACAAGCTCTCAATGTGAGGGGAAAAAATGGCACCTGTGAACTTAAAATTTCATCAAATGAGCTACTCTACCAGACTGTGAACAACAGTGGAGGATGATAGAAATCTCTGTTCTGGAAATTGTACAAAATGCGTGTTGTTTTATTCACAAAGTTGAGCTTATTAAGCAATAATTCCTTTTATATTTCAGTCACTGCTTTGCTTGTCAATTTGGTTGTAATTTAAAACATTCTATAGTTCAGAATAGAGTTGCTCCCTTGAAGCCATATCCCTTCATTTAAAGGAAGGTTATTGTGTACTATAAAACTTGTTTTAATTCCTACCACTAAGTACAAAAGAAGAATAAATACAACTTAGTTAAATGTTGTAAATATGATAAAGAGTAATTAACAACCCACTGTCATGACGGCAGCTTCTGAAACTTAAGATGCTGAGTAGTGGTTGAGAGAATTAGAGTCTGTTTGACTGCATAGGAAAAAGGGGATTTTCAACAAAATTGTAAATTCAAAGTCATCCTGCAAAATATGCAAACTACACAGAAACATGAAGCTTATCTGACACCAAGTAATTTTTAAAAAGCATTTAAAATTAATTATAAATGTAATCACTGTAAGGTTGTGTTTTCTGTTCTTTTTTTTTTTTTAGTTACTCTCTCTTACAACTGCTTTTGAAGGTAGACAAAGTGCTTGGATCTGAGCTTTCTCAAAGCTGGGGGAAAGAATTGGATTTAGGTTTCATGTTCAGCTCCCATCTATGGCGGAAAGTCCTGACTTTCCTAGTCAAATGGGTCCTGCATTCTCTCAGCTCTACTTCATATCATCAGACTGCAGGAATACAGTGCTACATCACTATTACGGCAAAAGCCATTCAATATTGCTCCTATAGAGAATACAACAGGATAACAGGGATAGTGCTTTCTAAAAACTGTTCTGAAATTCATTTTCAATACATTTTAGGGTTTGTGGCAGTGACAACTGCTGTTAAGATTGAGTTCTCGTTTCCATTTTTACTCCTCTTCTGGACTTGGGTGCATGTGTACCCCCCCTGGAATATAGATAGGGATCATACACCTCCAAGAACCTCCTGTTACAATAAGTAACCTCCATTTTTAAAATCAAGATTGGATGTCTTTGTCAAAGATATTCTCTAGGAATTATGTTGGGGAATTTCTATGGCCTGGGTTATTCAGGAGAGCAGGCTTAATGATCACAATGGTCCCTTCTGGCCTTGGAATCTATATAATCTATGAAATCTATACTTAGGACATAGAAAAGAATCAACTACATACATAGTTAAGTATCCGCAGCTTTCCTCTGAAAGAAGTATGTGCACCTAAAAGTAGTCTTATTAGCCTTGTTTTAGTTCACATTGTTTGCATTTGTCATGTTGTTTTTCTGCTTTGCCTGACTATCCCACTCTTGTGAGAAGGAAGCGAAGACTTGTGAATTTCAGTACCCCATCTGCCTATGCCTGCAAAGAGGTGTGCGAGTGCAATGTAGAAAGTGTTGTGATCTCTCCATGAGCTAGATAATTTATAGCCCTCAGTACTTGAAGGAATGAGATATTATGACGAGAGGCTGTCAAGCGATTAAAAAAAATTAATCGTGATTAATTGTGCAATTAATTGCGCTGTTAAACAATAGAATACAATTTATTTTAAATATTTTTGGATGTTTACTACATTTTCAAATATATTAATTTCAATTACAACACAGATTACAAAGTGTACAGTGTTCACTTTATATTTATTTTTATTACAAATATTTGCACTGTAAAAACCAAAAAAATGTATTTTTCATTCACCTCATACAAGTACTGTAGTGCAATCTCTTTATCATGAAAGTTGAACTTACAAATGTAGAATTATGTACAAAAAAATGCATTCAAGAATAAAACAATGTAAAACTTTAGAGCCTACAAGTCCACGCAGTACTACTTCTTGGTCAGCCAATCACTCAGACAAACAAGATTGGTTACAATTTGCAGGAGATAATGCTGCCCGCTTCTTGTTTACAATGTCACCTAAAAGTGAGAACAGGCATTAGCATGGCACTGTTGTAGCTGGCTTTGCAAGATATTTACATGCCAAATGCACTAAAGATTCATATGTCCCTTGATGCTTCAACCACCATTATAGAGGACATGCTTCCATGCTGATGATGGGTTCTGCTTGATAATGATCCAAAGCAGTGCGGACTGATGCATGCTCATTTTCATCATCTCAGTCAGATGCCACCAGCAGAAGGTTCATTTTCTTTTTTGGTGGTTTGGGTTATGTAGTTTCTGCATCAGAGTGTTGCTCTTTTAAGACTTCTAAAAGCATGCTCCACAACTTGTCCCTCTCAGATTTTGGACAGCATTCAGATTCTTAAACCTTGGGTTGAGTGCTGTAGCTATTTTTAGAAATCTCACATCAGTAGCTACTTTGAGTTTTGTCAAATCTGCTGTGAAAGTGTTCTTAAAACAAGCATGTGCTGGGTCATCATCCGAGACTGCTATAACATGAAATATATGCAGAATGTGGGTAAATCAGAGCAGGAGACATACAATTCTCCCCCCAAGGAGTACAGTCACAAATTTAATTGACACATTATTTTTTTAACAAGCATCATCAGCAAGGAAGCATGTCCTCTCAAATGGTGGCTGAAGCATGGAAGGGGCATACAAATGTTTAGCATATCTGGTATGTAAATACCTTGCTATGCTGGCTACAAAAGTGCCATGAGAAGGTCTCACTTTCAGTTGACATTATAAATAAGAATCAGGCAGCAGTATCTCCTGTCAATGTAAACAAAACTTGTTTGTCTTAGCGATTGGCAGAATAAGAAGTAGGACTGAGTGGACTTGTAAGCTCTAAAGTTTTACATCGTTTTGTTTTTGAGTACAGTTATGTAACCAAAAAAATTCTGCATTTGTAAGTTACACTTTCATGATAAAGAGATTGCACTACAGTACTAGTATGAGGTGAATTGAAAAATACTATTTCTTTTGTTATTTTTGCAGTGCAAATATTTGTAATGAAAAATAATAATATAAAGTGAGCACTGTGCACTTTGTATTCTGTGTTGTAACTGAAATCAATATTGAAAATGTAGAAAACATCCAAAAATACTGAATACATTTCAATTGGTATTCTATTGTTAGAAGTGCGATTACTTGTGATCAAAAAATTAATCACGATTAATTTTTTTTAGTTAATCGTGAGTTAACTGTGATTAATTGACAGCCCTAATTATGACTTATGCTCTTCACTACAGGCTTTACTCCAAGCAGGCAGTTGGGAACACCTCAGAGCAGAAGAACTTGGAACTGGAAGTTGGAACCACTTGGATCAATTTTGGGTCACCAGAATAGCGAAGTGCACACTATGAGTAAGGGAGGCAAAAATGAGATGGAAAAGTGCTCTCAATGCCTGCCCTTACAAGCCTTAGCACACAGTTTAACCCTTAGTTAAATTAAAATTTACACTATTTTTACTATCGTACACTTGTGTGCAGTCATGGGTTTCTTTGTAGGCAAGCTGCTCAGCAGAGACACACCTCACCCAGACCTGTAGGATTATGGAGTCAGTCTCTACTGACCCAAGGGGACCATATAAAGAACTGGGGTAAAATCCTGACTCCACTGAAGTAAATGGCAAAACTCCCATTCAGTGCGGCTCAGGTTTTTAAATATAGGGATGTGCTTTTGGGGTGGGGAGACTGGATGGAAGTGTGCAAAGAGGAGAAAAATATCTGGAAAAAAATTACAAACCTTTCTAATACTCTTTAAAAAAATCAGCTGAGAGGGAGGGGCCACAGGTGAATAGTACCACACTGATCTGTCCGTTATAATTATGCCCACTCCTGCTTTGACACAGGATAAACGTGAAGCAAAGCACTGTCAGCCAGTCCCTCTATGTTCTGAAATATCAGTATGTAACTTTCATGAGGCTAGATAGCTTGGACAGTTTTAAAAATACACCAGGCAAGTTTTTCACATCTCTAATGAGGACTTCAGATAGAGCTACATGGTCTTTATGAAGGCTTGAAGTAGAGGAGAATGCCAGGAGAGGCAAAGTAATTAGGTCCTTGGTGTGAAATTAGCTGCTAGACTATAGGCACGGAAGAAAATGAAAATGCAAGTTCTAGAGAAAATTAATTGCCTCTCATAAGCCACTGATCTGGGCATAAACTATGTCATTAGGTGATAGGAAAGCTATAGTGAGTGGGAGCAAAACATATAATGCTGATAAGCACTAATAACAGGTCATCTATTATATATGAAACTTAAAACAGGACAATCACTACCAAAAATATAACCACGATAATAATGCACTGTAGGGAAGTATAAAATCTAGCACTATCAACTGACTTTATGTGCCAATTTTGTGCTTGAGGCTCCTGTGTATATATATTTTAAGAATATCAACAAGCTTTTGGCCAGCTGTTTGCTTTGACAAACCAGGCTCTCTATACTCGCTACAGGATTTTCTATTTTTCTGCACCACCGCATGTGTTGAACCATGATGGAGTTCGATAAGTGACCGTCTTGACAGTCTTTTGATTTCTAAGAGCTGTGAGCAAATAAATGTGGGAGGGAGCCCCTTTGGACACAAAACAGCTCAACTACTGTGCTATTCAGGAATTGCCCTACACAGCTGGGGAAGACAGGATCTTCTAACAGGACTCGTGAACCTCCAATTGTATGACGTCGAGTATCCAGTATAACAGTTATTCTGTGCGCAGCCTGTTGAGCTCAGAGAACAGAAAAATGTTGATTATCATGTTTGCTATGCTAAGCGTATAGTATAATAAAAAAAGACAGGCAAAGCCTATTAGGTCATCCAGTGTACCTATGTCTATGATAAGGATATCAGACTCTGGGCCAGATCTTGGCACTACAGGTCCTTTGTACCAGTTTGGCAGCACAAAGGGGCCTTAATGTTAATTTAGTCAGCCAGCTGAGGATTCTCTTGGCATGGGAAATCCCAGGATTGCACAAAGCCCACACTACTGGGACGTGTTGGGTGAGGCTGGAGTGTTGCTACATTCTGTGTGATCCTTGGTTGGCATACAGGGGCCACTGCTGCCAGCACAATTTCAAGCAGTCTCAGAACTGCACTAAGTTTGCCCGGGGTCAATTAGACCCCAGCTGGCTACCACAAAGGTGGTTGAGAGGTGGTTACTCCTCTCCTCATAAATTCCTCAGCCACGGTCTTCTATCTGCTTGTAGCCTAAATTAAGACAAGACTTCTCTACTCAGGCAGAATCAGCCAAAGATTTACAGCCATCTCAAGAAAGAAAGAAAATACGTAGAGCTATTTCTGGGAAACATCCCAGGGATCAAAAGGTGAAAGAAGTTCCAGAAGATCCAAGCACTTAGGGATTGCTGAAAGGGTTTAAATCCAGACTGTCATGCTGTCATTCTCTCCTCAAACCAGGGGCTAGCTTTTTAGCAGGTCTCACAGTCTAGGACTCGGAAATCTTAACTCCACAAGGCGGCCCAAGGCTCTGATGGCAACTGCTGCCTAACCTCAGTGAAGTATTCACTTCTGCATGGTGATGACTTACCTCCTCTAAATATCAAAAATCAATAGTTAGCACAAGTGAGTTTCAAATCACTGTTGTATGTACTGTAATCCAAAACTCGCTCCCAAGCTCTGGTAAAACTTCAGTTAATTGCATTGGAACGAGAATTTGGTTCTGTGTACTAGTCTCACAGTATGTGTCATACTGGTAGAGCTGTGTCATATACTGATTTAATATACTGCATAGGTGAGAGAAAAGGCACTGCTACATAGAGTTAAGCATTTTTTAATATTGATGCCTGAATAAGCATTTTATGTAGGTTTTACATTTGATTTGTCAGCTATGTATTCCCCTGAGGCATAGATCAAGCAAAAGTGAAGGAATATGCGTAATGGTGTTCAAAATCCAAATTCCCTGTCAGGCATTGTTAACTCTGTAGCCTAGCTTACAGAGAGTTGAGATCTGAGGACCACTGGTGCAATGAGAGCGAGAGGTAGCTGGTTTAGTTAATGGAATAGAATCAAGAGCATTTTGGTTTTGTTGGAGGGGTTATATGAAAGGTTAGCAATAAAATAATATTTTAACCTACTGTGTTTGCTGAAAAATGATGCTACCTTTCTGAAGTCTAGATCAAAATTGTAACAGTCAGTAGCAGAAGAAACTACCCAACAGCCTGAGCCAGAAATCTTTGTGTAACCCCAAACTCCCTGGCAGTATCAGTTAGCAAGGAATGCAGGATCCCAAACTCAGTTCTATTACAACCTGGTTTATCCAATTACCACTTGTAATATGAACACGGTTGTGAGTATCCATCTGGCTTTAGGGAACTCCAGAAAATGGAACCTAGTGAAGAAATAGACAAATAAATGTATATATTTTAAACACCAGTTAATGTTTAAAAATGGCTTCTTCTTCCAGTTTCCAAATATAGTGCTGTAGGTCTTGCATTCCCAGTATAATTATATTGGTTATAACTTTAGGAACTCTAGGTAAGATAGAAATATTTTCCATTTTTACTCTGATTCAGCAAGAAAATCCATTGGGTCTGGAACAATGAGCTGACAAGCCCTGCTGCTCAAGCCAGCAAAACTTGTAAGCTGCATGGGCTGAATTTTTAAAGTTCATTGAACTTACATATTGTGCTGCTGAAATCTGTAGAGCTTCTAAGCTGTACTGGCTAAATAGTTTGCAATTTTTTTTTTTAGTCCATAAAAGGGTAGAAAAAAAGAGAAATTAAAAGGCACAAATTTAGCTTTAATCTATTGCCGAGGTTCCAAAATCAAGGATGAAAAGTCAGAAAATTCCTAAAGTTAAGATTTTTCCTGCAATGCAAACTTGACCACATTGCACATACCGGGCTGGGGAAGATTAATCTCAGATGGTGCAGAGAGGTAGTTCCTGCTTGCCGAATTGGCATGTCCTCTGCCAGCAGGTCCTTCTGGATAGCACTGGCCCCTTGCAGTTGACTTCAGCGCAAAATAAGAGGCCTGGTTACAGCCCCTTTTAAGAGCTTGGCCCTAAAAGGAAGCTGCTGTGCGGTCTTGTTTGTTGTATGTTGTTAATACATCTCCCAACACATATAGGCTGTGCAATGAGGCAATGTTAATGCTATGAGAGTGCCTCGCCTGTGGGGTTTTTCTGACTACTGAGTGTTTGAGTTTGCAGCCTTAATGTTGTGTTAGTGTAATAGATGATGAGTTCAGTGCTCATGCTGGTGATGCCTGGAGCTGAAGTTCTCTTTGGGATGACAGTGCTGAGAGTATCCCCTATGGCTGAGCGTACTGTGTGCTTTGCCCTACTAGTTCATGTTCCCCTCTGGCCAATGCATAAAAGTAGTATTGATGAGCTACTGAAAAGGAGACATGCATTGTTGTCTTCACTTGAGGGAAGGTTACCACAATGTGGAGCAGGGAAAGGGTGAGAAAGAGACTAATGAAGTAAAAGGAGGATCCTGGAAGACAATACAAACTCACCACTAATATATGCAGTGTACCTTCCTGGAAGCGGATTCAGTAGAGTGCTTATTTAATGGGAGTCAAACACTTAGTGGGTGATGGCCTTTCAGAGGAAGACTGTGATCTAGACACCAATAAGACAATCAGAACATTTTATTTTCCTTTCTGGGTATTTGATTAACTGTCTGAGTTAAGCACTAATTTGACTATCTGGAACATGCTAGTACTTTAAGTGTGAATAAAGTTACTCCTTGCCTGGATATGCTTTTGATGTTGGAACTTTTCATGAGACACTGACCTGATTGGCAATTAAAATACTTCTGGAACAATGATTTTCCTTTACTTTGCAGCTCAGCAGGCATTGAATCCAATGAGCTCTGCTCCGCTTAGCATTTGTAAAGATTGAACTCAGGGCTGCCTTTATTAGTGACTAAAGTTGAAATGTAATCTGGAAGGGCACTGGAAACACATAATTTTTAATCCTGAGATGCTTAACATTCCTTCAAGAGCATCAGTTTTGTTTTGTCTGGTTGTTAAAACGTACATTTAAAGAACTTGTTTGGTTTTAAGAGGTTAAATTACAGTGTGTGTGTGTGTGTTCATTAACGGCTGGGTTTTCAGAAATGCTGGGGGCTGGGATTTCAGAAATGCTGAGCACCCCCAATTCTAACTGAAATCAGAGGGCACTGCAAGAGCTCAACCATTCCAAAAAATCAGATCCCAAGTATTTTTCCTCTTCCAAACCAAATGGAAGCCATTTTGAAAGCTGATGGAGGAATCCAGGTATGTAGGACACTCTAGGCAGCCAAGCTGTATTAAGATGTTCAGAGTCCATCATTTTTTCCTTCATTTGGAATTCAGACAAATAGTTGCGGTTGGTGTCAAGATGAATCCTTTTGCCAACACTCATCTATTCCATCATTTCAGTGATTCCAATACTCTGTGATTCTAGACAGCTTCCTCAAAGCTGTAGAAGCATGACCCAGAGGTTGGAGGTGAGAAATTAAGTTTCTGGTATTCAAGCCTCTCTTCATTGGGCCTAATCTCAAATTCTGGATGTTTATTTTTGTGTGACTGCTCATTTTGTCTCTTCAAGTGACGGCCTTGCATTCTCTGTCACTGTCTTACTGAATCATAATGCTTCTACATGTTTGACTGGCCATCCATACATACTGTGCTGTTCACAGAACTTAAAAAAAATGCTTTTTAGCCTTCAGTATGCATTACAGCTTGCCATATGCTCCGATACTGGTCTAACATACTGGGCAACAAGTGGCCCCTGTGAGAATACAGATCTTATATAGAATTGAAAGTCTTATATTTTAAATGAATTTTCTCTTGAGAGACTTTAAAGTAATTTCCTTCTATCATGGTGAAAAAATTCAAGAAGACAAGCTGTTTAACCTACAGCCCAGTTTCAATATTACTGTAAATTGTCATTTGCAAGAGAAGTGAGGGCATCAAATTTATTTGTATTACATTTTTTTGTTGCTGGAGATAAGAAGCCAAGACAACTATCCAATTGGCTATGCACCAGTTCCAAAGCTTTATCACTTCAGTGCAGTGAGGAGGAATGTGTTCTACCCTGACGATTGTAACAATACATGAACCTATATTGTCTGTCATGATCTTGATGGACTTGTGTTTGAATAAGGGAAGAAAGAATAAGTAAGCATTTCTGATCACCATTAATTCCAACAGACTGATGTGCAAGTTCTGTTCCTGTTGTCACAATTTGCCTTGGACTGTGTGAGGACCCAAATATGCGCCCCATCCCAAGAAGGAAGTATCCAATGTTAATATGATATAGGGGGATTCAGGCTGCATGGGATTCCTGCATAAACTTTGGATGGCTTCATCTACCAAGTGAGCGACTGTAGGATCTGACTGGGTACAGACATCTACTTGTTGAGACTATTTGTTGGGTACATAAACAGTCCTGAGCCATCCATGAAGACACCGAAGATGCAACATGGCCTTCTGTGTCACAAAAACACAAGCTGCCGTATGCCACAGCAATTGCAGATACGTCCTTGCTGGAACTTGAGGGTGCGGCTGCACTCTTTGTATAAGGTTCTTTAGAGCAAGGAACCTGTGGTGACTGAAACAAGTTCTACCTGTTACTGAATCCAGAAGAGCTCCTATAAAGAGAATACATGGTGTAGAGGTCAAGGTCGATTTCCCAAGATTTATTGGCAAGTCTGGACTTCAGAATAGTGAAATAGTTGTTTGAACTGTCAACCATACCTCCTGATATGACCAGCGCTTGAGGAGCCAGTTGCTGAAGTAGGGAAAGACAGTTATTCCTACATGACGGAGGGAGGCAGTTATGACCAGCATGATTTTTGAGAACAACCTTGGGGTGGATGACAGGCCAAAGGGTAGGAGCTGGTACTGGCAATGATTGTGATTGAAAGTGAAACACAGAAATCCTTTGTGAGAAGGATGAATCGCTATGTGGAAGTAAAAAGAAAAGGAGGACTTGTGGCACCTTAGAGACTAACACATTTATTTGAGCATAAGCTTTCGTGAGCTACAGCTCACTTCATCGGATGCATTCACATCTTTCAAGTTGAGGATTGCAAACCAGTCCCCTAATTCCAGGGAGGGAATGGTAGCTGCTAAGGACACCATCCTGAATTTCCATGGTTTCAGTGGTTTGAGGGCTTTATGCTGCCCTTTTGTCCCTTTTCACACCTTAATGTACCTTAAGTGCTGACTTGAAAACCCAAATGTAGAACTGGGTTCTGCAAATGGGGCACACACATGGGAAAACTGCTTTCTTCATACGGCAACCTCTCAATGTAGTACCAAAAACTGTGTTTTTTTCAATTTAAAAATCCACTCAGAAATGTATATTGCTACATGATCAGTCATGGAAAGGTTTATCTAGCTTATAAACACTATTCCCAGAAATGTACAGCATTTGTACACTACATACTTAGGACAGTAACTGAACAAAGGATCCATAATCAGGGAAGTACTACCTTCAGAGCACTAATCATACTAATGGGCAAACAATAAGCATTTGTGTCACTGTAATTATAAGAAAAAATAAGTTGACTCAGTGAACAGTACTTCTTCCCCTATCAAAATCTGTCACTTCATAAGATGCTGTTTCTCCAGCCCCCTAATGGCCATGACAGTTTAGAGATACACTTTTGAGTGTGGAAATTAGTGGGAGCTTTTTGCAATGCTGGTTTTGAGAAAGTCAGTATCAAATGTGTGGTTTTCTTTGTATTTCCCTCTTAACAGCACAGGTCAGAGTTTTGTTAGCTCTGAAACTTTCTTTTGCTTATTTGTTTTTGAAGTTAAATAAACAGACAGGCAAGTCAGTGCCTTATTACTGCTAGAAGTTGTAATATTTTCTTTTTAATGATGTCCAAACAAATTAACTGTTAAAAATTAACTGCAGGGTAGCACAGTAGGAAGTGGAATTTAGCAAGCTGAAGATCAAAAGGAAGAAAGTGCCAGAGCTCTGGCCTAGATGCCAGTAAAAACTGATTGGACTTAGTAAGTTTAATGAAAAAGGGAGTTGTACTGTGTGTGAGATGCACCCCCGTTGATTTTTTAAAAAATATGGGAGCACATATTTCCTGCTGATGTCCATTCACTATGCCCATGAATACATAAATATAAATTGAGTGTTTCACTTTTCTTTTTTAAACTAACACTTATCTGCAATTTATAGTCAAGCATGCTAGCTGGAGTTACACACACAAAAATTGCTAGCAACTGCTATTTTTCACTCACCTGAAATGTTCACTCTTACCTTTTTTTCTCCACCGAGAAGAAAAAATGCCTTGAAAATTTTGTTGCAATAACTTCCAGTCTCAACAAAGTTTGGAAGCGGCTTTTGGGAACCTGATAACTCACCCCATATCTCTGTATATTTGTCAGATCTTTCTCCTATATGCTTTTTTGAAAAATCCCAGCTGTTAAATGCATTGGTGAATTGTTACTTACTGGTATTTCGTCAGGTGACTCTTGACTCTTCCCAAGGTATTGACAGTTACCTTCCATTTTATCAAAAGTTCCCAAGAGGTGGTATAATACATTTATCTAAATATACAGAACAGCTTTTCTCTGTGCTACAGCTTTCAGACAAGCTGTTTCTTAGTTGGTCTTCTTTAAATGTTACACTGATTTGTTCTTTGGATTCTAAATACATCAAGGAACAGTGTGTGCAATATTTTTTCTTATGGTGTCTAATAACTTGACCTGTACTATTTCCTATCCTTTTAATTGTTATACAAGTCCCTTCCCTTTCTGTCAAATATCAATTTAAAGAGATGGTGCTGACCATCCTTCTGTAAAATCACTCGTTCTCTGTGTGTTTGTATATGTAGCTGCTAGAGTGTTTCACGGTGATTAATGCAATCCAAAGTTTACGGTGTCAATGCAGCTCAGGTAAAGGCAACCTCCTGCCGTCTCTGTCCCAGATCACTCAGATATCTCTTCACTCTCAGAGCCTATTTTATGATTATATCATTAGTGTATCTGTTCAGCTGCCTCAATGCTGCATTGTAATCTGTGTTTTATATCTCCCTGTCACTCCCCAAAAGACTGAAGTGTCATACATGTGATTGGTCAATAAAATAGGCTGAGATTTTCAAGGGAACATAAGGGAATTAGGTACTTAACTGCCATTATAGAATGTTATGAGAGCTTGGCACTTTAGCTCCCTTTGGAAGTCCCAGCATAAACAAGTGTAAGCACACCTTTTGGGATTCTTGAGCCTTGCTTGATAGATACAATACAGTAACATTAAAACACTCCAGAGCAGTCACTAGAATCCAGCTGGGTGGTCTCTCGCCATATACACGTTATACATCAATGTAAATCTGGCCTCTGTCACAAGACACAGATTCGTTTGATACAGTTCAGTCTTCGGAATAGAGCCCATGTCAGGTTACCTGACATGTTAGCATCCTTTTGACAGACATCATCACTTATCAACATCGCCTAAAGTTATGGTCTTGTTCTGGAAAATGTTAAGAGCCTTATTATAGTAATCTGTTGAACTTGGACCTCTCTGACCTCTCCCTTAACTCCGAACATCAGAACAGTATTAAACAGAGTGAACTCACATCCAAATTGAAAATTAGGAAAATTTAAGATTACATGACTCATCTAGTCCAGGTGATGAACCTGTAAAGCAGGGGCTTCAGTGACAGGTAGCTGCTGAGGGCCACATTCTATCCTTACACCATAATGGCTTCAATACTACAACTGATGGCAGAATTCGGCCCTTAGTTGATACTGGTAAAAATTTCAAAGGTGCCTAAGTCCCACTGAAAGTCAATGGCTCTCAGTAATTTTAGGTGCTTTTGAAAATTTTACCCTACACCTTCCTTTTAAAGTTACAACTCATGACAAAAGTCACTCACTCAAGGCAAATATTTTCTTGTGTGTGCAAATTCATTGTACATTAAAGTACACTATAATCCATTTATTATTATTTGTATTGCAGTAGTGCCTAGGGAACCCAATCATGGATCAGGGCTCCATTAAACAAAAACAGAACAAAAAGATGTTTGATTTCACATTTTCGAAGCAAAGTCAGATAATGTGGATACTTTCTGACTCCTCTATAAAAGCCTGATCCTGCTGTTAAGGGTCACATTAAATTATCATTCTCCTGTGAGTAATGACATCAGGATCAGCCCTTAAACTTTTCTTCCCATTTTGAAACATTTTAAGCTTTTGATTGAACAAAAATCTCTAATGTGCAATACAATTTAAAGGGCAAATTCTTCTCTGCCAGTCAGGGCATATGTGTGAAATTTGTTTTAATTTTTATCCAGGTCAGCTATGTAAATTGCATTACCATGCAAATTACAATGACCACAAATTAGTCAGACAGGAAGAAAGTGCAAGTAGAAATCCCCAAGGACTATGTTGAGAGAAAGCATTGGCAGGATGGATCACTAATGAAGGGGAAGGATATAACTGAAAATACTCACGTGAAGACAAAATACTCCTACACATTCTTACACAAGCATTGACCATCCAAAATCAACAGTATAAAACGGATGTCAAACAAGTTTCATTATTCACGTTGTATTTCAATCCTTAATTTTTGTAGCTAGCCTTGCCCCATCAATCCCCCTGTCCCCATATGGTAGCTTTAATACTACCAAGAGCTAACAATTCTATGAAATATATAACTGCACTATCTTGGCTAGCCCTTAAACACCATTTCTTATCCTGATTTCCTTAGGGACAAGTTGTGTGTGCAAGGGCCAAAGGGCCCTCTTGTAGCAGAATCAGTGTGCAAGGGGTTGGGCAGGGTTTGGAGAGCCCACACAGAAATCAGTGGGTCTGCACACTTGTGTAATGTAAGCAGAATGTGGTGATTTAGCAAGGATATTGTGCACCAAGAGATACAACCTGTTCCCCTTACTCATGTTAATAGTCTCACTGAAGTCAATGGAACTACTTACACGAGTAGGACTACTCATGTGAGCAATCTGAGCAGGACAGAACCACAGATAAGGCTCAATAAGTTTCCTATTGAAAAGAGTGGCAAAACTCCCATTGACTTTACTGGGAGCAGGCCCATATTGTCTTCAGTTAATGCATAACATTCCCAACAATATCAATGGGGATGCCACTACAGACTGGGTGCAGCTTTTGGTTCAAACAACTCAAATCAAAATGTACTTTTACTTATATGCATCCAAAAAGAATTTACAAAAGAGAAGTGGCAAGAACAAACACACTTTAATTTTGTACTATCTTATTACAGCCTTTTAGAAAGATGAATTGTGCTCCCTTTTCTATATTTGTTACATTCTTTGTCATGAGAAACAACACATCATAATCTCAGTGGATGATAAAGTCTGTGCTGTGGCAAAGTAACATGAAAAATAAAGATACTCATGTTTATTAGAACTGCACAGAATTCCTAGACTTAACAACTGTTTTATAACGTATTACCCTAACAACCACTGTAAGTTTCTGACACTTTCAAAAGGCAGCTAAGAAACTTGCAGATAATTAATATCTCACTGGATTTTCCAGCGTATAGAAACTAAAAGCATTGCTAGCACAATGTATAAAGAAAATGGCTTTACTGTGAAACTAATCATACTATTTAGGAATGTGGAAGGCAATTTTTGTTAGCAGATAAAGCAACCACTTAATATCCTGTAATCAAACAGGATAAAACAAGATTTCCTATTACCTTTTAGCCAGCTGGAAGGACTTACCTTTCACTGTGAAAACAAACCACATAGCTTCAGTAATGGAGGAAGCAAATTAAGTATTAACTAAGCAAACTTTATTTATTTCCTTGGATCTAGAGTCCAACAGGAGGCACTGAACCGATGGAGCTAAAATACCAATCACAGCACAGGTACTCAATTGCTTGAATTTTTGGGGT
This sequence comes from Natator depressus, assembly GCF_965152275.1. NCBI lineage: Eukaryota > Metazoa > Chordata > Testudines > Cheloniidae > Natator > Natator depressus. Next base: position 52,778,955 of record NC_134237.1, read on the forward strand.
TCCTTATTGTGAAAGGAAGTTTGTTTCAAGTCTATCTCATAGAATAATTCCCCCACAGGTCAGCAGTGATATAGATCTTTTTATTAATTATTATTAGCAGATACAAAATCTACCTTATTCTTGGGTGAAAACTGTGGTAAAACTGGGGATAGGTAAGAAATATTAATCCATCATCATTGGTGTTATTACTACTATATCCTGGACATCCTTGGATGCTACATGCTCTCTCGGAGCCTGATCTTGGAAAGTACTCAGCACTCTCAGCCCCCATTGACACATATGGGAGCTAAAACCCTCTTAGGAGGCATTCAACGCCTTACAGGATCTGTTACATTCATGAAAATGAAAAATGAAAATCAAACACAAAAAAGTCAAACATAAAAAATAAAAGTCACATTTATTTAAATAAAAATATACACACAGTGTACAATGGATATGGCTTACATACAGCAACCAAACAAAAATGGTAGTTCCTGAAGTACAAAGATAGAAGGAGCTGGGGCAGCCTACCTGTGCTTCAGTTTCTCTGAATAAATACACATTGTGGGCTAAAGCCTGTTAGTCTTGCTCGTACAAGTAGTCACACTGACTAAAGAGAGCAGGATTTGGCCATTACAGTTACACAGGAATAGCTACACAAAAGGAAAACAAGTACCACAGTAACCCTATGATTGTACAATTGACTTTCACAAAAATTTGAACGTCAGGCTCCTCTTCATCTAATTTTAAAGCACACAAGGTAAAACTATATGCATACAAATTGGGAAAAGTACAAACACCACCACCCGGATGCTAATTCTCTCTCATGCTAAGGGAAGGCAATCTGAGCTGCACTGTCGCCCCCCACCCCACCCCCCACTGCATTACCTTGCCCCTGTCCCCATTCTTCCCTCCCTGCCCTCACACACTTCTGGTGTTTTGTGTGAGTGCCCTTTGGAATTTGGATATGTGATTTCACAAACAGGGGTTTTTTAAGGTCCTGATTCTCAAGCTTGTGTGGGTGAATGCAATTTTTCAGTCTTGGATTTTTGGTAATATACTATAGCTTCCTTTTAATTTGCTACATTACTTATTCAGAAGATTGTGTTTGGCGAAAGGGAAAAATAAAGGAAGGTATTTTAGAATTTATGACCGTTTTAGAGCATATGCTGCATCGTCTAGGAACACAAAGCAAACAACAGTTGATGCATTAATCAGTGGTTCTCAAACGTTTGCATTAGTGACCCCTTTCGCACAGAAAGCCTCTGAATGTATCCTCCCTTCTGAATTAAAAACACTTCTTTATATTTAATGCTATTATAAATGCTGGAGGTGAAGCAGGTTTGGGGGTGGAGGCTGACAGCTCATGGCCCCCATGTAATAACTTCGTGACCTCCTGAGGGGTCACAACCCCCTGTTGAGAATCTCTGTTATATGATTAAAGACAAACAGAATACTAATCAATACTCTAGGCTACTGAAAAACCATTTCTCTTATATATGAGAAAGCAATTTTGCGATGATTTTTAAAATATTTGCTCTTCCAGATCCATTTGATTTTTCCCTTTTAAACAATAATAAATTATTTAAAGCTTCTTTTTTCTGCAATTGGAAACATCTGCTTGAACGCACAGCTCTTTTTAAAAACTACAAAGTAACAAAAGGCAAGATGCAATACATATCTGATGGCAATGCCAATACAACATGCTCTCTCTTTACGGCAAAAAAGCATAAATATAGAAACTAATGGGTTTAAGTTCACAGCAGAGTCACCTGATGTGAAATAATTCTAAAATTGCCTCAACCAAGTAACTTTTTTATATTGAATTTTTTCAGTGTAATCTTTAACAATTACACCGTATGATGTTAAATACGTTTACCACTTTGAAAGAACTGATCACAGAATTTCTCAAACCATCTCTTAAAACTGAAAATAAAAATCAACTTATTTCCTGAAGTATAATAAGAGTCATACTAAATGCCGACAAATGTAAACACATGACGTTCTGCACTTCTTCGCAGCCAGGCACCTAAAACATCAGTGGTGATTTAGAATATTGCCAGCCAGGCTTTAATTTGCTTAAAATAACAATTTTGGTTTGGATTGATTTGTATGGATTTAAAGAGGGCCCAATATATATATTATTGTTTCCTGCTTACAAGTGAAGCCAAAAATCTGGACATTAAAATTCATAGTGCAAAGAACTTTTACTGATGCTCCTTTTGTTGGCTTCAGCCTGCTCTTTAGACTGCTGGTTCCTTACAGTACATGTATTGCTAATGTTTCATCAACATACACAGCATCATATAGACATAATGAGATAATGGAATTAGAAATGTTCTCTATGCTCTAATCATTTCATAAAAGCTAAACTATAAACAATAAATATTAAAAGTATGTTCTTACCAAACTCCCTGAAAGAAGATCGCAGAAGAAAAAACCTGCCTGTATGACAATATGTCAGTCCTATGCATATATTGAAGAATAGAAGTTTTACAGATATCACTGAGAAAATATTATATTAAGGTTGCATTTAGCTTTTCCCTTTTCTTACAATTTAAACTGGTTTGCTACTTCCATGCTAACCTATGGTACAAAAATTACATAAGTAAATAACAGTGCGCTATGCAAACATTCAACGTGGGTAGCACTTTTGCTTAAGTTTCACTGAGTCAAATCCTGTTGATCTTATTCAAGCAAGGACTGTAGTACCAGTAACTTCAGCGGGACTATTCACATGAGTAAGGCAAGCAGAATTTGGCCTTAAATGCCAGATACACATTAAACATGGCTGTTTTCTATCCCTTGAAAGACTGGCTCTCAAAATAGAAGCTTTCATTCCTTACAAAAGTTTTTACAGTGCAAAGTCCGAACATTCTAGTGACTCTGCCATTAAGATAAGTCAGTTCTCTTCAGTAATACATTAGCAAATGGTACAGTTTGCTCATGAAAATCAATTTGCTCAGAATTACTCCTCCAATATGCATTCAGAGCCCTCTGTTAACCCTTCAAGTGGTGTGCAGGGCTTTGGAAAGGCCCTCCGTTCTGGGTTGGTATGTTATAGTTGGTAACAGCAGCAAAGGATTATTTGCATTCATAAAAATCCAGGTTGAAGAATATTTAGTTTTGCATCCATGATTAGCTGACAACTCAGTTTTGGAGACAGATCCTCAGCTTTTGTAATTGTCATAGGTCCATTGCACTCAATGAGCCTGTAACAATTCACACCAGGTCAGGATCTACCCTGTGGAATCTAAGTCAGAGGAAATATTTCAACAGAAAAGGGGTTTTCAGCACTGAAGTAGCAATGTGTATGCTGATATACTTGAAGTTGTGCCAGCATGTTTTCTGTGGGTCTTTGAATCTGTAAATATTTGTTCCAATCAAAAACTTGGCATCCAAATCTTCTGCTTTGCCTAAAAAACCCAACATTTTTTAAAGACCCAAACACCACTGTGCCCAGTTCTGTTTCACTGTGGACTATTGCGTGGTTTTTAAAAAAATATTTGGGGAATCAAACTGGTAACAATTTAAAAATAACAATTGTGGGTGATTTTCAAGGTTAAAAAGTATGTAAAAATGATGTTTATTACAGCAATTTAAGCCCTTGTTTGCACATGACTCATATAGCTTCACTGTTTAAAATGACATAATTAAACACAATATGATCATGGTGCAGTAGTAATTCAGAGCCCAAATGTTTTTAAAAGGTCACAACATTATGATTTAAAATCTAGAGACAAAGATCTTGAAACATTCCTTTCCCGTTCTATCGAATTTATTATGGATTAAAGTCAGTGGGGTTTTACGTAAATTACTCTAAAACCTATAGAATTTAACAGAGAATGATACCCCGCCATAGAAATTTGCAGATTGGTTTAAAAATACTATAAAAAGTTTTTATTTTCTCGGAAGTTCTATAGGATTATTTTACAGAGAAATGCAGGCTCAAGCCCCTAATGTATATATTCAGTAACTTTTTTTTTAAACTGTAAACATGACCAAAAGAATGTTGAGATCACAGCAAATGTGGCAGCTAGACTGACAGGATAGATTGTAACATTCCTAGGAAGACTTTGGTTCAATAAATACGAATTAAGACTTTTTATGAGTCCGTTCTATAATGGTTAAAAATCCATATAAAAATACAGATTTATAAATTAGAATGCAATGGCTAACTCCATTAGTAAATTATATAGTATGGAAAGGAATGCAAGACCTTCAGTTCACATCTGTCTGATTTTATCTCTGTAGTGTATTTCTGGAAGATGCTGTGACAACTGCAAAAGGCTCGTTGTGGTCTATTGGGTATTTAATATATAATAAAAGAAAAATCTAAATACATATCCAATGATCAAACAAGACAGTGCCAAAGAAGTCGTATGTATGAGTAAATCATAAAAGTACCAAAATATTATTTAAATGTCAGTGTTACCTGCTTTGAACAAGCTGTTCTAAATTCATCAAGTACATTTATGGCATGGATGAAATCCTGGCCGCACTGAAGTCAATGGGAGTTGGGGCCAGGATTTCACCCCATATGTTTAATAATTATTCAAAGACCTCATCTTTCAAACATTTAGGAATACGTGTAAATTTTACGAACATGATTGCTCATTTTCCTCATTACATGTGCATGTGTGCAGGATTACAGTCTTAAATATATATTTTATTAGTACAAATACAGATTTACACAACAGATCCCAATGGATTGAAAGGAGTATTTTACAGTTCATTATGCCCCAGTACTTCTGTGACTCCTATACTACAGGGGCGGCAGATGTTAATCTCTCCGTCTTGGCCAAATTCTGAATTTGGTAATTACACTTTGCCTACGGTATCTTAAATTTCCTATGTCATTTTATTGGATAAAATTCTTATCTTCCTGCCCTAAATATTTTATCTCCAAAGTGAAGGTGCTATACAAATGTCAGTCATCACTGAGTGATTTTTTGTTTTGCTTTGTTTTTGGTTGGGGGGGAAATATAATTAACTGATGTGATTAAAAACCCTGTGATGTCTAGAAGATAAATTTAGGAGTGACAAAAGCTGGCAACGGCACTAAAATTCAGTTAGGGCTGAAAAGTAGCCTTTGCCTACATATTGCATTATACATGTGATAGAAAATCAGCTAACTAGCCACAGTGTAGCAGATTAAGGAGTATTTGCCCTCATTATTATGCTTGTGTTGGGCTTTGTGCTGTATAAAAATTAGCAAAACTGTACATGTAAGTAATTCCATCCTAAAGAGCTACGTTGCCTCTGATACATAGGAATCACATCACCCAGCACTAAAATGAAGCACAGGAACGCCCAGTAAAGTCTAAGGGGCAAATGTGGGTCACTTTACTCACCTCAGTAACCCCTCTGACTCCACTGAGATGAACACATACATAAAATGAGTAGGATTTGACTCTAGCACAGAATGCCAAGAATAATACATCCAACCGGAACTGCAGAGAGGCAGAATGCAATTACCAAATTACAAACTGCAATTACATTATGTAATTACCAAACTTCAAATTACAAGCTGCAATTACCAAGCTTCTATAGAGAAGCAGAATGTAATTACCAAATTTAAATATGGCCAACAGACCGAGATTAACACGCCTTGGAAAGAATGCCATGGGGGTCTTTGACCACAGGGGACTGGGATCTCTGTTTTATGCCTGATGCAGAAGACATCACTTCCAGCAGGATGGTGCCACTTCACACAGTACTCAGGAATAGCACCAGTACAGACTCAGAGTGCCCCCTATGGAATCACTAACATCAATTCCTGCAGCAATCTGCATTTTCCTTTTTGGTCTTCCATGAAGCTACTTGAGACGCCCAATTCTACTACTTTATGAAATCTGGTTAAATTACAGCCTAGCATCAAGGTCTGTATATACTTGGTTTTGAGAACACTCAAGCATTAATCAGACAATAATTGAGGTTTTCTTTCATAGTAACGGACTACAGTTATTTTAATTTAAAATAGATCCACTGATAGCTGATCAAGATAACTCCTGGTTTTGTTACACACTCCCAATTCATGACACACAAACAGCAATTTTTATATTATCTAATTAGGATAGATGTGTGTTTCTTATTACATTATAAACTTAGGTATCAGCTTTTCCATATGTCCCCTCTGGTGGTCTGTAGTACTTTGGGAAAGCCATCAGCTGTATCATGTTGAATGCATACTTTCTGCATTTGATATTCTTCAGTACATTCTCTATGCGGCATCCTTCTCTGGTGAAAGGGGAAAAAGTACAACTTCATGAAACACGGAATAAATAAATATGTTTTATTTCTTCATTGCAGAGTTTCAGCAACAGTTGAAGTAAAAATAACAAAAGATTCAACTCTACATTTTTGTTTTTCCACAAGTGATGATACATCTTACAAAATTAAATCCAAGGCCAGCCCCAATACAGTTATTGCCCTCAGAAATAGATTATGAGAATTTTATATTTGCCCTTAAGGTTTAATCAATGTTTAGTAAAAATTTTTAAATAATTTATTTAATGATACATTTCCATGCTAACTTTAGAAATATATCTGCCTTTTAAATCCTTTCACAATATTCCTTCATACTCTTTACTGTACATGTTAAAGTCCACATGTAGCCCTAAATATGCAGCTTCTAGGAGTAAGGCATTTTATTAAGTCTGGCCCTATAGATTTGTAAAGGAAATGTTCATATCTAGTTTATTTCAATATGTTTAGCTTTGCAATGAAAAAAAAAAGAGAAAATGGCTTTCCCAACAGCCTAACCCAACTCTCTTCTTAACAAAGGAAGGATGCTTGTTCACATACAGTACAAAAGTCACAAGTGCCAAAGTGGGGCATCAAGACACAAACAAGACTTTGTTAAAAAGAATATAAAAGTGTCTTGAAAGCAAAAGCAACCAAAGCAACAGTTACAAACAGGTTAATTTAATTACAAAACAGAACTCATTCCACCTCCATATAGTTACTTGACAGAAAAGGGTTAGTTGAAGCAATGTAGTAACATAACCTATTTGCTAAACAAAACAGAAGATTCCATCAGCGAATAAACAACAATGAAAGCAGCACAATGAAAATTAATCCGACAAACCGCCCCATCCATTATTCTTGGCTCAGGGTTAGTTTGTATTATGCAAAATCACTTTTGACCTTTTAAACTGATAGACTGAATAGGAGTTTGGAAACGGGGGGGTGGGGTTCAAGCTTTCAGGATCCTGTAATTTGTCTGATATAGAGACACTAATATATATACATATATATGATCTTTCTTTGAGCTAGTTAAAGAGGGAAAACTTTACCATGAACAAAAAGAGGAAATTAACTCACTTAATGCATAGTATACTCCTTAGATATCAGAAAAAATAAATGAAAACACTATACAGTTTAGACACTTGTATCCTATAGACAAATCCTGTGGGTCTGAAAATGTAGAAATATTACAGCATAATTCTTTTATTTTTAAGTTAGTTTGTTGCTGTTTGTAGAAAAGAAAGGAACACAAGTGAAGTTTATTGATATTTGGCTAATAGTAAAGCAAGACTTAAGATAAGCCACACAACCAGCAAGTGTGAGCTGACAAGCAGCAAGGCGACAGGATAGAAGTGACGAGAAGTTGGCTTGTTATCAGTTAGACAGCCTGTCTCAGGATCATCCGACTCATTCAGTGCTCCCTGGGTTTGTCTGCTGTTAAACAGGGGAAGTTAGGAACAAATAGAATAGCATTTAAATAGCAAAGAAAGCCAATACTTAGGTATTCTGACAACAAAGAGACACTAAACATGTCCAGTTGATGTAGCAGATTTATGCTAAATAATTCCAAACATTTTACTCTGTTCTGCACTCAAATGGGAAGCACAGTGAACTAGCTAACTAGCTGTCTATTATTTTTTAAAAGCTTTAAAAGTGTGTTTAAGTGGCATTCACAGGTTAGAGGCTCTTAATAACAAAAATGAAATGAGCTGGACTGTGACTAAGACAAACACATGAACTGATATGTAGTGAAATAAATGAATAAATGCATGGCTTAGGAAAGGAAAACAAGAACACTGTGGTGTCTCTGTGGTGCTTACATTTTTTTAGTCCACTCCAGCTTCACTATCTGCTTCTTGTACACGGGATCTTTTTGAAACAATTCAATTTTTTTTGGTGTGTTTTTGGCTCTTTAAAAAATAATTGGAACAAATTTAACCTTTTTTTGAACAAACTCAGCAGCACTGTTAACTCAACCTTATAAGCTAAATAAATGTTTCATTCAAAGGTCAAGGGCATTGTACCTTGTTCAGTCAAATCAACTGTGGGTTAATCTGTACTACAGTGAGGTTCTTCTGAGTCTTTAAAAGTTGTGTTGTCTCTGTATTAGAGCAGTAAGGATACCGTCAAATGACTTTTAAACTTTTCAGTTGTAAACTTGGTAGCTATTCCAGATATCATCTATGTAAGTGGAATATGCAATATGGACACTTTAGCTAAACCCTTCAACCCCATTAAAGTTATATTTGCATGTGCTCAGGACTCCTGGTAAGGGCTTTCCCTTGGGCAGGGATAACTGGTACAGTTAAAAATGAAATTAGCTCTTTTGCTATCACCAGACAGTACAATTATTCTACCGCAGTTTCAAGGGAAATGAACGGATGGTCAAGAAAAGCCAGATGTGTCAGATTGCACTGGAGCATTTTTCTGACACACCTACCACTAGTATGTCGTTTATCATGAAAGAAGATACTGAAAAGAAAATACAGGACCATTATGGCACTACACTGAGTGGGGTGAAAAGACTGCAGCTGTTGTACCACCCCTTAGAAAAATACAGCATGCACTGCCTTTTGCAGTTGGCTTGTGCAGAGGGATAGCAGAACCAAGTCCCTGTTTCCTTATTGCCTTATTAGAGAGAGACAAGGTGCGTCAGGTAATATCTTAGCTGGTCCAATACAAGATATTACTTCACCCCCCTTGTCTCTCTGATACCCTAGGACAACACAGCTACAACTATAGTGCATCAAACAATTATTAGCGAGACAAATACCCACAAAGGTGTTAGGCCCAGCACTAAAGGGAGGCAAAGATTGAAATTATGGCTGGGTACCACAAAGGGGCTAGCCAAAATTTGTCACAAAATAATTATGCTTGAAAAATCCAAAGAAATAATTAAATGCTCCATTTCCCCTTCCCTTTCAACTCTTTCCTTTACAGCAATGGGTAAAAAGGATTCCCAAAACTATTCTAAACAGCAAAAGGTAAAGGCCCGAACCCCCAATGACTTTAATGAGAGCAGGACAGGGCCCTTAATGCTATTAATCACTTCAGTATGAAATGCCCTAAATTATCTTCTTCCCTTGGTCTCGTGCTTTCAAGTGCCTATGAGTCTAAATTTATACAGAAACTATTAAGAAATTAAGCTGACACAGTAAATTATGCTGAATTAGGCTGTGCTGTGACGTAGATTTATTAGAGAATTCCACATCTGTCCAACCTGATGTCAATCTCTCTGTTTTCAGGATGGTAATTTCAATATCTCTCTATTGTGCAGGTCACAATGCATTTTGCTTTGCTTTAACATACTCTACATTCTTTTGGAGCATGCTGCCTTTTAATTTCTCTTCCCTTCACATTATCTCCATGGGAACCCCACAAACCTTCCTTGGCTCCCTCCTATCTCTGGGTGACTTCACCTGCTGGTGACCTGATGGTTTCAATTACCATCTTCATGCCAGTGAATCACAGACGTACATTCTTACTTCTGACCAATGTCTCTCCATCCAAACTTACATCTCAGCCAGTCTCCTGGATATCTCACCACCATCTTCATAACTGGCTCTACTTTTCAATCTCAGCAGAAAGGCTAAAGACAGAGACTAGATGATGTTTTCCCTTGGAAATGGTCCAACCAGAACAGAGCTGAAATACACTGGTGGGTCAGTTTGCACTGCCTGCACTTTAGTTGTTCTATAGTAGAAGAACTTCATTCTCAAGGGCAGCCAAACACCTCCTGCAGTAAAAGTACCACATTATTGTAATTTATTTTAAGTGGGTGTGGGTGAAGTGATTTGCATGTTATAATTCCAGAAATGTGACTCCTTTATTTATTTAGTATATTCTGCTCTGTTTTTTGCTCTGTGCCTCAGTGGTTGTGTTCTGTTCTTTCATCGAATTCTGTATAGCTCCCATTAGCATGAATAGGATTTATGTGTGTGCATCAACAGGAATATATATAAAAGCCATTTGTTCTGTTGCTTAAAAGATATAGTGTCCCACTGTACATTTGTTCTTTGATATACTGAAAAGCACGATCAGTGGTTAATCTCTTCATATCAGGAGTCACTTCTTGCCCCAGTATCCACTATGAACGGCTGATGCTCTGGAACTTCTACTCCAAGAATTAGTGGTATCTCATAAATCTGCTCATCAGAAGATACATTTTCAAAGCTGAGGGCAGGAGGATAGTGCCCAAATACAGTATCGGATAAGTTGGCACCATACCAAGAGTATCAAAACACACCTTTAACTTAAAAAAATTTATCACAGGCAGCTATTTTCTCAGACAGATGCTATGGAGGCGATGTCAACACTACAACTTATGTTGGCATAACTTACGTTGCTCAGCGCTGTGAATAAACCACCTCCCCATGGGACATAAGCGCTAGAGTGGACAGTGCTATGTCCGTGGGAGAGCTTCTCCCGCCAACATAGCTATTGCTTCTCGCAGGGGCTGGAGTAGTTAAGCTGATGGGAGAACTCTCTCCTGTTGGCTTAGAGCAGCTACACAGAGAGCTTACAGCGGTGGTGCTGCCACTGTGAACTCTCTAGGCCATGTCTATATGTACAGCGCTGCAGCTGTACCGCTGCAGTGTGTCTGGTGAAGATGCTCTATGCCAGCAGGAGAGAGGTCTCCTGTCGGCATAAAAGAAAAGAACTTCTGTGAACGGCAGAAGCTATGTCAGCGGGAAAAGCTCCCCTGCCAGCGTAGCGCTGTGCACATGAGCACTTATGCAAATGCAGTTTATGTCGCTCGGGGAGCAGTGGGATATTCACACTCCTGAGCAACATAAGTTTTGTGGACATAGACTGTAGTGTAGACATAGCCCTACTGTAGCTGTGTCCTAAGGCTGTTTTAATGAAGTTGCCAGAAGAGACTGTCATTATATGGGAAGAATTCTCTAATGCAAATCTCTGAGTTGCTTTAATTTCATAGCAGAAACTAACTGGGCAGACTGGAGAATCCAGCTCTAGATAATTAAAGATGCAATTTTAAACACTTAGTTTGTAGTTACCAGTCTGCTCTTGCATCACCAACTCCCAAGGAGAAGAGTATTACTCTCTACAATTGTCTTTCACAAACACACTGAAACCTAGAAAAGTTCCTCTGAGATGGAGTTGTGAACTTCAATGTACACTGACTGAAACACAATTCTTGAATGTATCTCTTGAATTTCACTGCCAGAAATGGAAATGATCAAACGGTCCCATTTTGGCCCTAGCTTACAGGAGAGAATTGTTTTGAGGTTTCAAATCTAAAATTTCCCCCTAACCCTTGATTCTCAGTATGTCATCAGCACAACCACCCATGCTGTCTCAGAGCACTTCTGAATACATGCCAAAGAGCAGAGCAGAGGGTTTTAAAAAGCACAAATAAGATTTATTTCATAGCTGAGTCAAGATGCAATGTTATTTTTTAAGATGAAGAAGATGATGCTCATTAATCAAAGACACCTGAGGCTGCGAATACCTCTTCAACCCTATAATTCTCTTTTATATGATTTTATTTCAGGTTGTTTTACTTGAGACTTACCACACTGAGGAGCCATCAAGCCATCCAATGGAGTTCTAAGTCTAAAATCTATGCCTTATTCCCAATCGGAATTTCCAGCTTCATCTTCCAGCCATTGAATCACCTTTCTCGGCTCGCCTGAAGAGCCCATTATTTAATATTTGTTCCCAAGGTAAGTACTTACAGACTGTAATCAAGTCACCCCTTAATCTTCTCTTTGTTAAGATAAATGGATTGAACTCCTTGAATTAATCACTATTAGGCATGCTTTCTAATCCTTTAATCATTCTTGTGGCTCTTCTCTGAACCCTCTCCAATTTATCATCTTTCCTGAAGTGTGTACGCCAGAACTGGACACAGTATTCCTGCAGTGGGTCACATCAGTGACAAATACAAAAGTAAAATAACCTTTCTACTCCTACTTGAGATTCCCTTGGCAACAATCAGGATCGAGACACCCCAAGGGGAGAACAGGGGATTGAACCCCAAAGAATAAACAATCAACTGTATACGTTACTGTGCTATACAATACATTGAGTAAGGTCTATTGTGAAAGATTGTAGTGTTCTAAACTTGATAATCATTATGAGCTATGTATGCAGGCTATGGTTATGTATTTATGTATTTGTGAACTGGGCTCAGAAACTTTGTCTCCACGCACATCAGGACAGGGAGCAATCAGACAGAGAGGAGCACCTCCCAAGCCAAGTGTTTATATGCAACCAGCTCCAAGAAATGACCCATTGTCCAGCCAGGAAAAGACTAGGATGGGCCATTAGAGTTAAAGGAAAGACATGGACACATTCCAAATGTGGAATCAAGAGGGAGTTCCACACACTGAATAAACCTGAGTCTCCATGTACAGGGGTGTGGGGGAGGAGAAAAAAGCCTTTTAAAAGCAGGATTTTGACTGAAGTTTTTCATCCAGAAATTTAGAGGCAGCCTCTAGGCAGGAAGCAGTCAGTGAAATGATGGATCCCCACTATAATTAGGAGAGAAACTGTTCAAAAGCAATAGTTATCTTGTATTAGAAAAGGGATTTTATCCAATATGGAAATGTAAAGCCTGAAGTTGCATCTTTATGTTTATTTGCTGCGTAACTTGTTTATGTTTGCTCTCCCTTAATCTGTGTTTTTTCTATTAAATGAACCCAAACAGATTGCTATTGTGCAAACTGTGTGGAGCGTGGGGGCCAAAGTAAGCTGGTATCTGGGGGACTGGTTTCACATTTTTTGGGGTGATGAACCAGAAGGGAAAAGTCCAAGTGTCTGACAGTTAAGAACTCAGGGAGGATGGATTTGTGGAGACTCGGGACAGGAAGGGCTGTTGGTGTCACCTTGCAAGGGGTAACTAGGCTGGTGGAAGCCAGGGTGCTTGTGGGCAGGCTACTGAGCAGCACAGCATTAAGGCGCCCCGAGCTTATGGGGCACACACTCCTTATTGGTCTGGGTGATCCTCAAAATGTCACACCCCTGCTTATGCATCCACGGATCACATTATCCCTTTTGGCCATAGTGCACACTAGGAACTCATGTTCAGCTGATTATCCACCATGACCCCCAAGTCTTTTTAAGAGTCACTGCTTTCCAGGATAGAGCCCCACATCATGGAAGTATGGCATATATTGGGGGTGGGCAGTAATTTTCGCAGGTGGGCCACTCCACGAATTTTGATAAGTCGTCATGGGGCCACACATTTCTACTATATTAATGGAAGGGGTGTGGAGTCTGGGTGGGAGTTTGGGTGCAGGAGGGTGCTCCGGGCTGGTGCAGTGTTGGAGTGCAGAAGGGTTGAGGGGTCTGGGAGGAAGTTTGGGTGCAGGAGGCTGGGGTGTGAGGTGCAGGCTCTGGCCGGGAGGTGCTTACCTCAGGTGGCTCCCAGCCAGCGGTGCAGCAGGGCTCAGGCAGGCTCCTTGCCTGCCTGCATGCCGTGGCCCAACGCCACTCCCAGAAGTGGCTGCGGCCAGCTGCTGCTGGCACATCTCTGCGTGCCCCTTGCGGGGAGGGGGGCAGCAGGTTTCTGTGCACTGCCCACACTTGCAAGCACCGCCCCTGCAGTTCCTGTTGGCCGGTTTCCAGCCAATGGGAGCTGTGAGGATGGTGCTGGTGGCCGGGGCAGTGCACGGAGCCACCTTCCCCCCGCCAGGGGCGCACAGAGACGTACTAGCAGCAGCCAGACACTTCTGGGAGCGATGTGGGACCACGGCAGGCAGGCAGCCTGCCTGAGTGCTCCGCGGGACTTCTAGCGGCCCAGACGTGGCGATCGCAAGGGGGCATAGGAGACCCGACAGAAATGTTAGACCGTATTGAAATGTTAGACCTGTGGGCCGTATGTTGCCTGATCTAGACCCAAGCAATGAACATTTGGTGGGGCTGGAATGGAGAATCTTTTAAGGGGTTAATGAGTTTAATCAGTGATTCGGAGACAGTTTCCATTCCACAGATTGCCAGTATACAGTCTAATCCATGTGTCAGAGTGCAACACCAGGCACTCTTTCCTGCTCTCTCTCCTGCCTTATCTACCCTCCTGTTTTTCCTGTTCTTTTCTGTACTCCACCCTCCTTTGTTTCCCATCTCCCTTCTTGTTTTCTCCTCTTTATTCTTCTCTTTTTCTGTCATAAACCTATCTTATTTTTAACTGATACTGCCTACTGCTCTCCACCCCCCTTTCCTTCTTCCTTTTCCAGGTTAAGTGCTGCTTGTCCACTCAGCTGACTGAACTGAAATTTCAAGATGTGGTGCTCATAGCAAGATATTCAAATCTTGGAAATTTCAGAAAAGTCCTGATCAAACAACATTCATGCACCGTAAATGCCCATCAGTGCAATGAGGGTTTGGAATGTGGGATCAGGCCCAAAGAAGACACCCCTGTTTTTGAAGTGCTGTTTGATCACAGTGAAAGAGTGGCAGTTCTGTTGAAGTGGCAGGGCTGCAGACTTAAAATGCATTTAAATATGAACAAACCCTAACCTTCACGCTGTCATTAAAACACAGTACTGCTGTTGTGATGGGATAGGCCAAGAATGGGAACATTGATAGATGAAGCACACCATTCTGGCAGTATTTAATAACTGGAGAGGGACAACTGAAATGAGTTCCATTTACACAATCAGATAAAGCAAAACCATATTGTTTTCTGTGATTACACTGATAAGCTTGGGCTCCTTGGAAAGAATGCCACTGTCTAACAAAATGCAATTTACTGCAATGGTTTATGTATAGTTCTCTGAAATTACATAAATGTTTTACATAAAGAACAATGGCGATGACTGCAGCAGTCCAGCTTTCCCACCAAGATTTGTCAACACACCTTGGCTGGGAATTTCAAAGGAGACTAAAGGAATTAGGTATCCAACTTCCACTGGCAATCGGTGAAACTGGATGGCTAACTCCCATTTATGCTTTTGAAAATCTCCTCCTGCAATCCTTTTCTTCAACACTCCTGCTATTCTCACCTTGCCAGTCTCCTACATCATGCACTATGATTGCCAATAGTGTCTGTATTCTGTGTTTTTTTCAGATCCCCACTGGGGATTAGGAGGAAAACCTATAAACTCATTCCTGCTTGAAACCTGGGGAAAATTTGCACCCAAATATTCAAAAACTAAGGTGACCTATGCTGTTTATATATTTGCTACTGTGTGATGACTAGAGCTTGGTGGGAAGTTATTTTCCCACTCAACAAATATTTTCACTATTTCAAAAATGCTCCATTCTGCATTGGGATGAGCCTGAAACCCTTTGAAAAAAAGCAGAGACCTATGCCAGAATAGATGGGGCACTGACCTGGGATGTAGGAAACCCAGGTTTAAAGTCCATGCTTTGGCTGATTCAAACCAACCCAGGTGAGTGCTTTGACCACTAGGCTATTCTGGAAGGGTCTCCTCTCACCAGAAACTTAATCAAGAAATCTTTCTCAATTTAATTTTCCTTGAAACTGACACTTTCCCACAAAAAGTTTGACAAATTGGCATTTTCTGATGAAAAAATTGCCTTACCAACTCTAGTGAAGAAATAGCACCAAACCACTATTTATTCTCCCTACCTAATAGTTGAAACAATTTAAATTATAGCTTGGTAAAGACAAAAATAAATTATTCCTGAGCTAAGGATCTCTTAGTATTTTTTTTAACAAAATAAGAAATTCTAATATACACTGAACTACTGTAAGAGCAGCTAGAAGAGCAACTTAAATACTTACATGGAAGACATGCACAATACAGATCTAGAAAATTTCCAAAACAAAACTTCATGGGTGAAATCCCATCCCTGCTGAAGTCAGTGAGAGTTTTTTCATTGACTTCAACAGGTTATGCATTTCATTCCCGGTCTCTGAAGTAGAAAATCTGCTACATTTTTAACAACATATACTAATTATAAATATTAAATAATCCAAGGAAAATGGCAACTCTTTAAGATTTACTCTTTGCTACTTTCTTGGCCCCACAGAAGTCAACAAGAGTTTTGCCACTGACTTCAACAGAGTCAGGATTTCACCCTAGCTCCTCCGTAATAGCACTGTGGAAAGGCCTCAACCACGACCATTACACCAGCGGCTGGACTTTGTGGAGCCACGTATTCTATCTGAACGCTGTAGCTATAGCAACAGTGTAAGTCCTGTTCCAAAACCATAAAGCTAATTTATATTTCCTATGGTATTATACAGCCTACAGTGCTGTTCCAAGGCAGATGACTGTCCATTTTATAATCTCCTTGTTTCTATCCTTGTACTAGAATCAATACCAAGACCAGTGAATCCTCTTCTATACATTGTGTTTTGTGTGTGTGTATCCCATGGACAACTTGGTTGTAGGGGCATCATTTTCATGATATTTCACTGGGCAGTTTTATCCCAGGGGCACATGTCTCCTTTCCGGGACTCCTAAAATATTTTAGCAATATATATAAGTCATACTCGACTGTGATTTGCTATTATTTACCAATGTGGTTGTTTACATTTAAAAATATCAATCTGAAAATGCTGTATAGGCAGGGAAGTAGCATGACCCTGTAGCTAAAGCCATGGAGCTAGGAAATGGGGGTTCTAATCCTAGTTTTGCAAATGTGGGCAAATCACCTAATTCCTCAGTTTTCCCATCTGTAGAATGGGGATAACTATTATCATTACTTGCCAGTCTTCTTGTTTTCACTGAAAAAATTACTCCGGCAGGGGTATGAAGATTCTCATGGAGAGTTAGGATTTCAGCTGTGCCTGGTTTGAGGTTTTATTACAAAATCTGAAATTCAGCTCAGCCTGTGGCCAATTTGGGAGCAAACTTGTTCTGATTTATGCTTTTGGGTGGAAGCTATGAAAATTTCTGGTTTCCCAGTGACCCTAAATCAGATTGAATTCTTGTATATGCTCCCCAAATGAGAAAAGAACCTACAAAATTGGGATAATATTTTCCTTTCTTAATTGGATGAGAATTAGTTAGCTGGTTGGCCAAATTCACACCTCATGCAATTCCTGTCACTGCAATGAAGTTTTAGTAGGGATGTATTTGGCCCACTGTTTGTACAATGCATTGAAAATCCATAAAGCCATATGTAAATGCTAAATACGTATTATTGTTACACTCTTTTTAATGCATTTGTAATGAGGTCTCACAGGCTTTGTGCTGATCATGAAAATTCTTTAAAAATAATTCCAGCCTCAAAGGTGTTTTTTAAGAGGGGCTTGTTGTTGTTTAGGAGGGTTAAGAAATGTGGAACATCATGCATTTTATAGCATCAGGCAGTCCTGTCAACATTTTATTACAAAAACCGGGGACAAACCTCATAAAAATTGAGACAGAGAAATAAAATAAGGCAAAGTTTCATTTAAGAAGGGGAAAAGACTCCTGAACAATTAAATGGCTGTGAATTGTGCTTCAAAACTGCTATTACTTTCTGAATCTTTAAATCTCAGACCTAACTGAAGGATGACACACAATCAAGGACAGAGAGAACTTCTGATGCAAAAACTGGGCTTCTTGAGCAGTGAATCCACAGTACACTTGTAATTCAGCTCCTTTTAAATTAAACTGCTTAATGGTTTTTCATGGTTTTTAATAGAATATTGAGGCATACACAAGCAGAGAATTATAAACTGATATTCTCTTGTCTCCTAAAAAACTTCAGTATAGATAGTTGACCATCAGCTCTTGTTTTGGTTGAAGCAAATGCAGGGATTAAGTATTAACTCTTCAGCTGCCAAAGCACAATAATATACTCAGTCTTAATAATGCCTTTCAGATACTTTTGAATTCAGGGATCCTGGTATCCAGGTGTTAGAAAGCTATCAGAAATCTGAAAATTGTAATTTAGGTTTCTTAAGTCTGAATCTGCAATTCAAGGTATACAAAACCAGGTATGTGACACTTAATGACATTGTTTTATATAAACAGTTTACAGGGCTGATAAAACATTTTTGAAGAGTGAGTCATGAAGGCAGAAACCATCCCATAAATTTACCAACTATTTCAGTCTCAGAATGTAAATAATGCTCAAGTTATTTTTGACCAGCACATTGACATTACTTTATTTGTAAATGTTATAAACTTCAGTATTTTGAGCGTTGAGAACTGATCTTATCTGGTAGCAGTCTTCCTGTCAGCCTTAGCACCAAAGTTAGTGCACAAGTATGTTTATATAAGTGGAATAAACGAACACACACTTACTTGATAACAGAACCAAACCTCTAAGCACTTCTGCACTATCTTCCTTCCTACCTACCCCGCTCAAAGGCAACTGATAGGGTTGACTTGTTAGGGATTGAGATTCTCATAAGCTAAAAGTGTTTTTACTTGTCCTATCCTCTGTTAATATTCAGATAATGATTTTAAGGAACAGCATGTTTTATGGGAAATGAGAAGAATTGGTGTGCCTGTCTCCTTCTACTTATCTGTTACTAAGGAGGACAGTTGCCTGTACAAACATTGGGAGCTGATGCCAGTGTTCAGAAGGAAGAAAGTGTTTCTCCAAACAGCAACCAGAGTGTTTAAAAAGCTTCTGAACTTTTTATCAAGGTGTTTGCATGACTCATTTCTCATTTTTCCTGTCTATGGTCACCATCGTCCTTGCTCACATTTGTGGTCCCTTTGCCAGCTCTCAGGATGGTACACAGAATTTCAATGGGATTCCGCTGAGCAGGTTTCAAAAGAGGTTCCTCTCCCTCCCTCCACCTTCCTACTTCTCCACACTACAAAGTTAAGATTAGTTTAGTCAAAAGCATACAGTCCATCACTTCATGAGCTCAAATAATGTGTGCTAACAGAAAAAAAGGTGGAACGCTATACTTTTGTTCTTCTGCAGCTCTCAGAAGGTTATAAAGGAACAGCTGTAGCAACTGCAGATTTAAGACCCAGTGGCCAGCATCTTTTCTACATTCTTGTGTTTGCCAAAGACTTTGGAAATATTTGGAGTAAAGAAAGAAGCACAATATAACATTAAATTATCAAGTACTATATCCCACATTCACCTTATTGTGGATGATATTGCACTTTGGGGCTCTGCAAGATATGTCAGAATTCAGAACCCTCTCTGTTACCTGCTGCTGGTCAATAAGCTATGAAAACGTATATCCATCTGTTCTAGTCTGAGCGGATCACTTTTTCTTGTCTCCTTGTTTAATGCTCAGTTTTTGTGGGTATCATGGCACTAAAGCCTTCTCTTGGTATCAGTACACATTATACACAGTTGGGCTTTTGCACTGTTTATGTATTATTAGATTAATTGTATCCTTTTAACTCCCCCATAACATGGGCAAAGCAAATGCCTAAATTAGACTAACACAATATTCTTGGCACAAATACATGGCTAAAGTGACTGTGCTAATTAAAACAAAGTTGGTGGCGTATGTTTGTAGTCCAACTATTCTGCTTGTCAGATAGCTACCTAAATTAATGTAGAAGGGACTTTTTTTGTGCTTGAAATGAAAAAATGACACTTTCCCAGGTACGTTACATTAATGAAGTCTGCAATATACAATTAAAAAAACCCTAAAATAACGGCTAGGATAGACAGATTCTCAGCTGGTGTTAATTAGGGTATTGACTTCAATGGAACTACGCTCACTTGTACCAGCTGAGAATCTGGCTCCCTGTTTTTGAATTTAATAAAACAGAAGTATTAACTATGAAATAGGAAGCTACCAACTTGGAAGTAAGATAACAATTACCTACCACAAACTGTTTTCCTAAATAATAAAATTTATTTTCATTCATATGATGGGCTGTACTTTCTGTCTCCACTGTGAGACTGGATTTCCTACTAGGAAATATCAGGAAAATTGCATCTCTTATTAAGCGACCATTGTGTCTTTCACTTACAGAAATACTAAAAGAATGAGAAGTTTTCTTAAGAACTGAAAAGGGGGACTGAAAACTCTTTATATACACATGTAATAACGCCTTGAGTATCCAGTGGATAATGCCTTGAGTATCTAAAAGACTTTAACTCAGAATTTTCAGCATTCAAGGTATCGCCTATAATACATTAAAGTTATATAAAAATTTTAGTATTGCAAATACTGAAGTAGCATGTGTTTATCTCAGGAAAGGCTGTCCAAGTTTTAAAATTACCCATTCTATAAATATACACATATACAGAGAATGTATAATTTGCAATAGCTATCTCAACAAGGGGGCGTTTTAAGTATGCATACTTATACTGTGGTAACCATTAAATGTGACCTTTACCCCCATGTAGCACACTGTGGTCTAGATATTTTTCCACAGGAAGAAGAGGAAGCAACTGGAGCAACTGTTTTTGTTGACAAGGGAATAAATAAGTTTCTGTGATCTTAAGTTTACCAAAATATTGTGAGATTTCAGCGAGGGGCTCTCATCAAAATAAATCTTCATATAAGATTTTGAAGAAATAAAGAGAGTGAATTCTAAATAAGGAAAATAAGTTGGCTTTTTTATTATATGCTTCAATTAAGTCAATCTAATACCTGCCCCTTTACAATAGCGGGTAAGTGGGAGGTAACGTGTACACCACTAATTTCATCATTAAGATATTAGAGGCAGTTAAGACCTATTAGATCATCCTCTTACCAATGCAAAATATAATTCCCAGGTAGCAAAAATCAACTTAGCAGATACTAAATGAGCTTGCCAAAAGGCTGAGAAATCTCCTTTTGGATTGCACATGACAAAGAGCCAAAGCTCCTGGACCGTACTTATTAGTGGTTTATGCTAGCATAAATTCAGCCAGAGGTCCCCAGCGGCACGACAGCTGCAGGGGAGCAGTTTGCAGCAATATGAAGTGTCACAATCAGGCAGAGGGCCAGAACAGGCCAGCTCATTGGACAAAAAGGAGACAGACAGGATCCCCATCTACTCTGGACAGGAGGGTCTGTCCTCCCAGGCACCATTGTTCTTCACAAGATGGGCTTTCCTCTAAGGAGCACAGCATTGCTGGCACGGGGCAGCATAATTTACAAGCTCTTGTCTACAGAATGTGCATTTGATTATTTGTGTGTGTCTATTATTCGAATCAGACATTTCTGCCAATTACTGGAGCACTTGTTTCATCTTACCTTCTTGATCTGTTATTACCTCATCAGAATTAAGCTGCAGTACTCTACTTGCCCCAGCCAAGCAAGCATTAAAAATCCTTTCTAGCACAATAAATATTGTAAAACAGGCTAGGTAACAGCACAGCCTTCCAAGCTTGCTTAACTAATGAATCACCAGCATATATTTTAAAAGAGCTAATTTGATCCCTCTCTGCAATAAAAACTAAAGGGGAAAAGAAGAATTAAGGAGCAAGCAATAGTCAGTTAAACCTGTGATTTGGACTGCTTTAATACGGTACAGTACATTAAACCTTGCAACAAGACTCAATGCCTTTCTACTTCTCTTTTGGCATTCCATGCCCAGCAAAGTGTATAGCGAGCTTAAAGTTTTTATTTTTGCCATAAATGATCATTTGACTCTGCTTCTCCACCATAGTATGCATTTCATTTAATAAACTTTATAATAAAAAACTACTAAAAACATTTCTCCATTCAAGGATTACGATACAGAGGAGCTTAATTTAGTTCCATTAGTTTTAGCATCTGTGTTTTAAGCAGTAGACAGCTTCAAAAGTAGGTACTGAGGTGACAATGAGCTTCAGTCATGTATTAGTGTAGAAAATAAATTGGACACTTAATACATTTTATACTACAACAATAGTATAGTGTTTGCATACAACACTCCACCATGTTAGAAGGTGTTCAACCTGCTTGGAAAAGGTCAGCTGAGTTCTGATAACTGGACATAAGTGAGGTAGCAGTGGTTATCTGATGAGAGGACCAAGGGTGTGGGCTTGACTCGTGAGCAGTCCTTAGGGAAGAATCCTAGGAGGAGCCAAGCTTGGGAAGAAGGTTTGATTTGATTTTTTTAAGCTCATTGGTTAATAATGCCAAACCAAAAGAAAGGCAATTAGTTTTAATTAAACAAATTATATGGACTGTGTTTGTAAAGCAGGTTGGGACAGACTTGGTTCAGTTGGCTGGTTGGCCCAGGTTCCAGTGTGAGTTAGAGCATTACATGCTAGTGTATTCCTGTTCCAATGACCTCCCTAATTTGAAATAATCCTTTGTCACACTAAAGCATGTAACAAGAGGCCAAATTTTCAAACAATGGTACCTAAACTGACCAACAAAATCTGCATGTTCAAACAGGTAATTTCACCTGTGGACTGGTAAAGCTACTAGCAGCAAGAGAGAGTGGAGACTCCTCTTTTAGTGAGATCTTAAATCTCTCCAAGTAAGACATGTAAGACAAGTAGCTATCACAATTGTAGGTGCTTAATAAATGTTGTAATAATAAAGATACACCATCCTGTTGGCATCCTTGTACAAGCTGCATATTCAATTTTACTCCTGGGGGAATTCTGCACCACTGCGTGTGTACAGAATTCATGGCCCCCCCCACACAATTTCTTTGCTTCTCCGCAGAAAAATGACAGGGAAGCAAAGGGAAGCTGCAAGAGTGGTCATGCACCCTCTCTAGCTGTGCAGGTACATCGTTTCAGGAACCTGGAGCAGTTGGCAGAGAGGTAATTCACTTCAGGGCTGGTGACACCCTAGCCGGTGGCTCCTATCCTGCACGGAGATCAGCTGCTAGTCCTGGCTGAGCTGGAGGTGGGAGAGGATGGGGCTTCCTCTTCCCCAGCAAGCAGCAGATGGGGCTGGGTCAGACCCACACCCAGAAACCTCCCACCGGCTGCAGGAAGCTCAGCATCCTCCCCTGCTTCCTGCCCCTATCGCTCCTCAGCCATGGGGGGAGGGGTCACTGTACAAGGAGCTGCTCCTCCATCTGCTCAACCCCCGTGCATCTGGACCTCCCATACATGGACCCCCCCCCCGCCAAACCTCACCCTGTATACCCAGACACACACCCCCAGCCCTCCATACCTGAACCCCACCCCACTGAACCTCAACTCCTGCATCTGGAGCCTCCCTGCCTCCAGACCCCCACCTCTGCGCTCTCTGCACTCAAACCCCCACCATGATGAGCCCCACCCCCCTGCACCACCCTGAGGCCCCTCATTCAGACCCTCACCCCACTGACCCCCAACTAGCTGCACCCAGATGCCTACCCCCCTAAACCCACTCCCACAGCACCCAGACCCCCCCGCTGAGACCCCCCACACCCAGACCCCCCTGCTGAGCCCCAACCACCTTCACCTGGAAGCTCCTGTAGAGTCCCATTGCCCCTGCACCTAGAAACCCCCCAACGAGTCTCTGTGCATCCAGATCCCCCCACATTTAGATCCCACACTGAGCTCCCTGCACCCATATGGTTCCACACAGAACCCGCTCACCCCACACCCGGATTCCCCCCATACTGAGCCCCTTCACATTTGGATCCTGCCTGGTTGAGCCTGCTTGCCCCACACCTGGCACAGAGGAGCAGGGCCTCAGGGTATTTCTGGGGCAGGCCCAGCCCTTGTGCTGTGTCATGGTCAGGTGCAGCCTCACCACTGAGTCCATGTCCCGGGGGCGTGGGGGCTGCAGGGTGACCTCCCACCTTCATGAAGTCAGTGGCCTGTGCTCCCACTGCCATGCTGGAGCCCCTGCATTTATTTATTGACAAATAAAACTTGCAGAATTTTAAATACTGTGCGCAGAATTTTTAATATTTTTAATGCAGACATTTAATTTTTTGGTGCAGAACTCCCTCAGGAGTAATATTCAAATACATGTTCTTCACATACTGCTGCTTGTATGTGCAAATGTACACATTTTATGGGTTAAAACTTAGCCAGCTATTTTTGAAAGTTCATAATATCATATAATACAACAGGGAAACCAATAAATTAATTTATCTTTTTTAGTAGCTGAAATGAAGACATTTTCTTTGGATTAGATGTTTATTTCTATGTGGATCTGTGACTATACTGCAGGAACCAAAATATTTAGGAGATTGAACCTTAACGTACACCCACCTTGCCTCATGCATATGCCACCATAACTGTGATTCATTCCTGATGCAACCTGAAAAATCTCTTTGGTAATTTTTTAATCTAATATGGCTGCACCTACAGCTACCAAGAAACAATAGTACTCTTGCTTAGCGCAGTACCCTCTCCGCCATAGTACTGTACTGCCGTGTCAACATCAGGTCATATTCTAGTGAAGGGCTTGATGAAGCAATATAATTTTCACTCTGAGACAAGAATAATACCAACCAAGCTGCAATGACAATACAAGAGAATTTCTCACAGAGTGCAGCAACAGAGGGAAGTAGGACAAAAGCTAATTCACTGAATGTACAAAGTTAAGATAAATGCCCTCCCACTAGTAAGAGACCTCAGGCAGCAGCTCCAAGGGCCATTAATAATTGCTCTGGTCAGTGGATAGTTGCTATGAATTGATAACATTTTTTGTGGGGAAAATAAGCTATTTTAAAAATAAATAGTGGAGTCTCACACATACTAACTGATTTTTCAAGATGTTATGATGTAACTTCTGCCTGTGGCATACTGTGTTAATGTGTAAAACAGACGTGTCATTTTATATTTGAAAAAATTCTTACAAATTTGCTGAGTCATTCTAAGAGCAAATTTCTACAGAGAAAGAAAGTACAGTGAGTCCCTTCCTCCCCAGGGCAGCAACAAGGCAGGATTCCAAACTAGCACCCTAGATAGCATTACACTGAAGGACTGGCTAACCATCCTCGCCAGTCTACCATACTCCACCATCTATTCAATGCACAGGAGGTAAGAGGGCTTAAACTGTGCAGCCATCATCCGATGATTCCAAATAGTATAATCAAAGGATTATGTGTACGTAAAATACTGCAGGTCAGTAAGAAGCTGGGCCTTTCCAAGGCATCTGTTGAGCATTCAAGGACAGCAGCAATTCCTTCCCACCCTCTGGAGATAGAGCAGATAGGAAGGACGGTCATATAATTAAGGCATAGAACTTTGATTCAGGAGATCTAGATTCAGTTCCTGGCTCAGCCACAGACTTTCTGTGTGATTATGAGTAAATCACACACTCTCAATTCTCCACTTTTTGTCTTGTCTATTTCTATCAAAAGCTCTGGAGATAAGGAATGTTCTTACTGTGTGTTTTATAGTGTTTACCAGAATGGGGCCCAAATCCTGGCTGACGCCTCCTAGTGCTACACTAAAACAAATAATAAATAATAATGAATTGAAAGACACTTAGCATATCTCCCTGGCTAAGGGAAGTATAAGACATTGCAATTGCTAGGTGGATGGGAAGCTGGAGAATAAAGTGCAAAATATTGAAGATGAAAGATTAGGAAACCTCCAGTCTCCTCCAGAATGGACACCATGGTAGGAAAAATGTGCACAGCGGGTTACAGATTTTAGACTCTAAGAGCTTCAATCCAGTTATGATGCCTTATTTTTATGTTCACAAAGCATCTAGCACCCTGCGGGTGGTACCAGAAAGAAACATCAAATTTCTTCAAAGGTACAAAGGGTAATTACAAGCCCAGTTCCCACAGAAAGTCTCCACTGATGCTTTCTGAAAATCTCCCCCAACAACAACATATCACAATATAAAGGAATGCAATGAGCACATAATGCAGTATTATAATTATAAAGTCTTAATTTTTTTTAAATGATCATGAAAATAACCATGTTCTATAAACCAAAATGTATCTAATCAGCCTGTTCTAATATTCTAGAATGATTAACAATCAATTCATAGATTATTTAGACAGAGATGAAATCATCTCTGTTAATTGCTTGCAGTTTTCAACTCATTGTGGCACTATGTTGGTTATTACAAAAACAACCAACAATATTATTTATGCTTTTGATAAGCAACAAGAAGTTCAGTCATTATTATTGATTTTTCCAAAGCACTCAATGTGATGGGCCATTTTATTAAATGGACTTGAAAAAAATAACGTTAGCTCTGACTCTTTGGGTGGGTACTAGAGCTGAAATAAATAGTGATAAACAGGGTGATTTTTATTTGTCAGATAAAGTCTATTACTAAAGGAGTCCCACAAGAGTCTATTTTAGGTTCCCTCATTCTCTTAACAGCAACAATATAGTACAGGCAGCTGCAAGCTCCTCAGTTCATCTTTCTATTGATGATACTATTTTGTATTCTGTAGGTAGGCCATTATCAGCAGTTCTGAATGAGATACCAGAGGATTTTAATACAATTCCGTCAACGTTTTTGGATCGTTGCAAATGTGATTTTTGAAAAATACAATAAATAATAATAAAAGATCAGAATCTGGCCTAATTGTACTTCATTAGGATAGCTCACATGAGTACTTGTCTACACTTACAGTGGTGCAGTAGTGCAGCTAAATCAGTGCAGCTGTGCTGCTGTAACACTTACGCCAACGGGAGAGTTTCTCCTGTCACCATAGGTACTCCACTTCCCGAGAAGTGGTAGCTATGCCAATGGGAGAAGCCCTCCCGTTAACATAGCACTGTCTACACTGGGGGGTTAGATTGGTCTAACTACGTTGCTCAAGGGTGTGGATTTTCCACACCCTTGAGTGACACAGTTATATCGACATAAGTTTGTAGTTTAGTCCAGGGCTCAGTAAGGCAAGCCTGGCTTGGTGTTCCTGCATTATATCCAAGTTATTGATCTCTGTAATACTTAAGGAGGGGAGGAAGATGCCTTTTATAGAGGAAAAAAGGGGAAAACTGCAGATTAGGATGGTTTTAATAACCACTGATCATACAGTAAGTACTGGACAAGAAGAAACCATTTAAATTGATACACTGAAAGATTTAGCCAAATGATTTGGTAATCAATTTTTGGAGGATTTCAAACTTCACACTGTAATTTCCTTATCACCTCATACTTCCTGGGGTACAGGATATAATATAAAATTTACATTATTAAAAGGATAGGCTCCCAAACTTATTTCCTGAGCCCTTCCAGGTGGTTCAGAAAGCTGGGCAGCAGTGTATTGCTGTTGGCTCTGTTTCCTTGTATGCAGCTATAGCCAAGATGTCTGCAAGCAGGATGGCTACCATGAGTGGATACTGCAGCCTAACAGGCATTGCGTCTGCCATCCAAGTGCCATGAGCAGCAAGAGACTGCTACCACAGGGAGCAATCAGGAACCACTGAGGAACCCACTGCTTCTGATGGGAGGCAAGAGCTGCTGTCAGAGCCACCACTGCCACTCTGGTGGGAGTGCACTAAGGAGACACTAGCCAGGGACCCACAGCTTCTGGAGCTGCCAGAAAGGGAGCTGTTGCTGCTGAAGGAATCACCAAGAGTCATAACAGACAATCATGATCAAGCCATTGAATGAGATAGCGGTGAGTAACCCAGCAAAGGAGGTATTTCAGGGGAGGAAGGGGTGGGAGAAGTCAGAATTGGGACACTGCATGGA
Organism: Natator depressus; assembly: GCF_965152275.1. Lineage (NCBI taxonomy): Eukaryota > Metazoa > Chordata > Testudines > Cheloniidae > Natator > Natator depressus. The sequence goes on from NC_134237.1 coordinate 52,806,523, forward strand.
GGGATTGGAGTGGGAGCCAGGGAGCCAGAATGGGGAAAACTGAAGTAAGGACCCTGCATGGGGAAGGAGGCTGGAGTAGGAAGGTCCTAGACAGGCAGAGCAAGAAGATTGTTTGATTGGAGGCCCTGCATGGACAAGAAGCGGCTAGAGCAGGGACACTGAATGGACAATAAATTGAGTTAGAAAAATAGGGCAAGATTAAGGAAGCATGAAATGAAAGGAAAAAAGAAAGCTTACAAAGTTTTCCTAAGCTCTAGGCTGCCCACATGCAGCCAAAGAGTGTTCATAGAACCATAGAAGATTAGGGTTGGAAGATACCTCAAAAGGTCATCTAGTCCAAACCCCTGCCCAAAGCAGGGGCAACCCCAACTTCCACATCATGGAAGTTGGGGTTCCATCAAGGAAGTTACATCATGACATTGCATCACCACACAGTAAATATTCCACCCTGATGGAGACTCAGACTTCGAGATCAGAAGGGACCATCATGATTACCTAGTCTGACATTCTGCACATTGCAGGCTACAGAACCTCACCCACCTACTCCTGTAATAGACTCATAACCTCTGGCTGAGTTACTGAAGCCCTCATAGTTTAAAGACTTCTAGTTACAGAGAATCCACCATTTACACTAGTTTAAATCTGTAAGTGAGCCATTCCCCTGCTGCAGAAGAATGCAAAAACCCCTCAGGGTCTCTGCCAATCTCACCCAGGGAAAAATTCCTTCTCAACCTCAAATAAAAGAACATTAGAATGGCTATACTGGGTCAGACCAATGGCTATGGCAAACAGAGGTTAGGAACACCCAAAGCATGGAGTTGCATTCCTGACTATCCTAGCTAATAGCCATTGATGGACCTATTTGCAGGTGTCCAGAACTACAGGAAGAAATTTACTAGGCACTCCTGCCCATGCAAAAATAATATAGTTGAAAATAACATAGTATTTGAAGGTAGATAATTTCATGCAGAGAATGAAATCATGATATTTTAAACTGGGCAATCGCTACTACAAATGTTTCCAGTAAATCTGCACCTGCAGATTCCAGCCTTGTTTTGTTTCTTGCTTTCTATTTGAATTTCCTGATGGACAGTGCTGCTGCTGCTAAGAATGTTAGTTTGGTTTGCCTCAGACTATATACATCTAGCTTTAGATCAGGGCCTTATCCTATAGAATAAACATGCCGTGCAGTGCACCTCAGAAACAGTACCTCACAGTGCTTAATAACAGTAAACACAAAATGAAGAAAAAACCGATGCTACTGTACACTTAAGAGTAAGATATACCACTTCCTAATTTTGAGTGAGAGTGCTCTATCAAAGAAATGTTGAATAAATGATGGAACTAGAATCCGCTCCTTTCTAATGATTCTAAGGAGCTGAGCTACAATATATGAATGAGGCAGTCGAAGTGTTGCAGTGGTGATGAACAGGATCTTAAAGTCGACACTACTGGAAGTTAAGTAAAGATTGTAGGAGAGGGGTAATATGCTGATGAACTCTGAAGTGATTACTGCCTATAGTTTATGTACAACTAAGTGTGATAAAGAACATTTATATTAGAAGGGCTTTTAAAAAGTGCAAATACAGTAAGCACTTTCCAACACCTCTCCAATTAATCAGTATTCTGTATTTAAATTAACTGTACCATAAGTGATGAATCTTTTCAGATCCTGAACTCATGCACAGTATGGCATGAGAAGGCAAATTCATTTGGCAGGCATCCACACTGGAAACTGAATGATCATAGTGTTCACCTTGCAAGCAATTAATTATGTACCTTACCCATAGTATGCACTGAGTATTTTAGAAATTCACTGAGAGGGAAACTGTAGTTCAATTCCCTGTTCTCTCATTTGGATCAAAATATAGCAACACTGATATCTACCAGCAAGTTGCTGGATATTAATGTGCTAGATGAAACATCATTTATCATGTCAGTACCTCTGCGGGAGAGTAAAAAATCACAGCAGACAAAAATTACACATGTCAGTGGAACTTTGACTGGCAACAGCATGGCTCTTCTTTAGGGTAGCGTATCATATAACCTGACTAGTCAAGCGGCAAGAATCCCCTTTAGCTAGATGGCCAGAGGAAACCTAAGTCCTTTCTTGTAGCCACATGGCTAAGAATGCAGATGACAGTGGCCAAGTAGAATTTTGTAGTGGAGTGTGATGGGGTGTGTACCCCACACAGGACCTCATTGTGTTAATGTGGGCCTGAGAGTAAGAATAAATTATCAGTTTTCAAAGTAGAGAGAAGTAAATAGCAGGGTGCCCACACGATCTGTACTGAGACTGTTCAACATAATCATAAATGATGTGGAAAAAGGAGTAAAGAATGAGGTGGCAAAGCTTGCAGATAACTCAAAATTACTCAAGATAGTTAAGTCCAAAGGTGACTGTGAAGAGTTACAAAGGGACCTTACTAAATTGGGTGAATGGGAACAAAACAGCAGAAGAAATTAAGTGCTGATAAATATAAAGTACTGCACACTGGAAACACAATCCCAATGATACGTACAAAATAATGGGGGGTTTAAAGTAGCTGTTACCACTCAGGAAAGAGATCTTGCAGTCACTGTGACTAGTTCTCTGAAAACATCTGCTCAATGTGGAGCAGTAGTCAAAAAAAGCGATCAGAATGTAAGGAACCACTAGGAAAGTGATAGAAAATATGACAGAAAATATCTTAATGGCACTAAGGAACGCCCACCCCTTGAATACTGCACGCAATTCTGGTCGTCTCATCTCAAAAAAGATATAGTAGAATTGGGAAAAGTACAGAGAAGGGGATGGAACAGCTTCCATATGAGGAGAGATTAAAAAGACTGGGACTGTTCAGCTTAGTAAAGAGACGACTGAGGGGGGATACGATCAAGGTCTATAAAATCAGGACTGGTGTGGAAACAGTGAATAAGGGAAGTGTTATTTACCTCTTCACATAACACAATAACCAGGGGTCACCCAAAGGAATTAAGAGGCAGCAAATTTAAAACAAAGATAAGGAAGTACGACTTCACACAACTCACAATCAGCCTGTAGAACTCATTGCCAAAGGACGTTGTGAAGGTCAAAAGTATTACTGGATTAAAACAAATAATTGGATAAGTTAATGGAGGATATGTCCATCAATGGCTATTAGCCCAGGTGGTCAGGGATGCAACTCTATGCTCTAGGTGTCCCTAAACCTCTGACTGCCAGAAGCTGGGCCTGGATCACTTAATAACTGCCCTGTTCTGTTCATTGTCTCTAAAGCATCTGGCACCAGTCACTGCTGGAAGACAAGATACTGGGCTAGGTGGACCATTGGTCTGACCCAGTATGGCCATTCTTATGTTCTTATGATATGGTCTTTAATTATACCATCACATACTATTTGTTCCACATTTTTCCCCTGACTTTTTTTTTCCCCCTCATGTGGGGGAAAGCAGATTTTTGCCCCAGATCTAGATTTAAAAAATCACTTTTGTCCTTCACATCTTCTAGCACACTATTGCCTGTGCTGGAAACTCCCATCCTGAACTGGTTCACTACATCTCAACCATTTACTTATTCAAACCATTCCTTTAGATGAACTCTTTCCAAAAGATCTATAAAATCCTCGTCCTCCATACTGAGTATAAACAAAGATATTTAAAAAATCCAAATAAAAGTAATGAAATCTAACAAGATGTACGCTACACGGGTCAATCACACAGCTCTTCATTACATCCCATTCCCCTGTCTCATAGGCTTTCCTCTTGTCTGAAAGGCACCATGCACATAGCTGCTGCTACAGAAATAATAACTTCTTGTTTAAAAATAAAGTAGATGTCTATCACAATTAATACACAAAAATGGTCATTGCTGTTGCTAAATATTGAGGTCCCTTTCAGCACACGAATGGGACTAATGTTCACTTCTCTCTCCTCCTAACATTCCCCCTCTCAGATGACAAAAACGTTATGATTCTAGAGAATACCCATGGCCTGTCCAGATTACAGGCTCTTCCAGTAGGTTTAGTATACATTTATAAGCCTTGAACTAGGACTCTTAATAGAAGTGAGTGGGAGATTTCACTGGTCTGCGCAGAGAGAGAAATACCAGAGTACAACTGCTTCCTCTTTGTGCAGTCAGCCATCAATTGCACAGTGCAACGGTTGCCAACAAGCTGAGAACAGGCAGGTCCAGAATTGTGAGATAGTGGTAGGGCCAAAAAGTAGCTGCACAGTTCCAGTCCTAGGTGACAAATTCCAAGCCCAGAAGGGGCCATTGTGACCGTCTAGCTGGCCTTCCTGACAAAACAGCCCATAGAACTTCGCCAAATACCTAGAACATATCTGACAATTACATTGCGAGACCTATCAGTTAGACAGCTTTTAATCCATTTAATGCACGCAAGATTAATTTATATCCTTTTCATTTTTTAATCAAAATGTTGCGTTATATGAAATCAAATATCTTACAGAAGTTGAAGTGTATGCCATCAACATTATTACCTTTAACAACCAAACTACTAATCTCATCAAAACTAGATATCAAGTTAGTTTGACAGGATCTATTTTTCATACATCCATGTTGATTGGCATTAATTATATTACCCTCATTCAATTCTTTATTAATAAAGTTCCATATCAGCTGCTCCATTACCTTCCCTGGGATTGATGTCAGACTGACAGGCCTATAATTATCAAGGTCACCCTGTTTACCCTTTCTATATATTCATATAATATTAGCTTTCTTCCAGTCTCCTGGAACTTCCCCAGTGTTCCAAGACTTATAGGAAATCAACAGTAATGGTCCAGCGAGCTCTTTAGCCAACTCTTTTAAAACTTGGGTGCAAAAAATATGGACTTACTGACTAAAAATGTGTAACTTTATTAGCTCCTATTTAACTTCCTTCTGATGTACTAGTGAAATGGAAAATATGACCTTCATCATATGATATGACTACATCTGTTCTCCCCCGCCCATTCAGAACAGAAATATGTATTGAATACTTTTGCTTCTTCTTACTTATTATTGATAATTTTACCATTCATCTAGTGATGGACTAATATCAATGTTAAGATTCTTTTTCTTCCTAACATACCTAAACTCCTTATTAGCTCTGCTGGCCATAGATTTCTCTGTGTGTCTCTGTGCTTTCTTTAACAATTTTCTACAATTCCTAGCTTCTGATTTTTAAAATGTTATATATAGAACAGAAGAAAGGGAAAGCTGATAGTAAAGGAAAGTAACGGGATGAAAAAGGGAAATATGTATAATTTTATAGCTGCCTTTACTTCCCTTCTAAACCAGGTCAGTTTTCTAACCAATACAGCCTTCTTCCACAGTTGTGGGACTGTGACTTTTTGGAAATTGAGTACAGTTTTGCTAAACAATTCCCAATGATCTTTCATGCTTTTCTATTAAATTCTTCCTCCCAGCTCTTCTGGCTCAATTGTTTTCTGCTTTGTGAAATGGGCTCTTTTAAAGTACCAAGTATATATATACACACATATATCTATCTACCTACCTACCTATATATATACATACACACACACATATATAAAACTGATCTGGACTTAATTTGTTTTCACATTATAGATGTGATCAAGTCATAATCACTTGTATGTAAGCTACCACTGATTTTTAGTTCTGTGATCAGTACCTCTTTCCTGTCAATATTTGCTTCTGCTTCTGAGTCTACATGGCAATCACAATGCTGTCTGGTCATGGGCTACCTTTGTAGGTCCAGGGTCCCTCTCAGTCTGGACCTACGGATCCTGCTTTAACCCATCGCTGTATTGAGGTTATAGGAAAGAGATATTGCAACTGTCTTTTCCTCTACTAAACATAAGGAGTCTTACCCCGGAACTCAAACATTTTTAATGAATTTATTTTGCCAGTGATCTCTGTGCAATGATGCTCTTCAAGAGCTCTCTGAAAAGGGCCATTTGCTTCACAACTGGGCCATAAAACACCCATACCTTGCTACTCAGACCATTCACTGTGTGTTTCAATCAGCTTTTTGAAGACAGACAATTTATCTGAAATATCCTCAGTTGGTGTGTCAAGTGAAAACAACAAGTCCTTCATTGAATCAAATGTGTTCACTGGCTCAAACATCTGACAGGTACTGCTGCCTGTTAAGAATGATGATGGGGTTGACAGCCCCAAGGCTTTACTGAAGTGAGTGGATTTACCATATTTATATTTTATTTCTAAGCTTTACTGAAGACATTCTGAAAGTAAAGGATTCTCTGGTTATTTACTATTCAAGACTTTCAAAATGTATATGGACCAACTCACTGAAAAGCAACTTTTAATAGGCCAGAAAGAAAATGCAGTTCTGAAAAACTGCTTCCAACATCTGCTGCTTTCCAGGGTCCAGCTCCATCCAAGGAAAATGAACAGAATCATATGAGAGGTACCTGCAATTAATTATGTTACATCTGTTTGTCCCTTTAACTCTATATCACAAAGAGAGAATTCAAGATGGCAGGAGACCGCATCCACTGCAGAATGGGAAATAAGAAAACCAGATCACATCATTTGAAAAAAGGTAATTGAGAAGTCAGAAGTGTGATTTCAGTAATATGTAAAATGAGACCACTTGATGCACAGGGAATAATATATTAGTTGTATTTGCCCCACCGTATGTATACACCTTTCACTAAGATCAATAGGAATCACATGCACAAATCAAGGGTAGAATATCACATATACTATAGTATTTATTAAACACACAGACACTCCTATTTGTATTTTCATTTCAATTGCAACAATTTAATGGCTTGAGATACACCAAGACAACAAAACGCTGCATTGGGTATTCATAGTGCAAAAGTCTGAATTCCTGTAGTCAATCTTTCATAAATTAAAAGGACAGTCAGTAAACCAATCTTTAAAGCACTACGTTTTACAAGTCCTAAATATCTGGTGCATCAGTTCAAGTCTCTTATTTTTCTTACTAATCCATAGTATAAAAACTATTTGCAGAACAACGTCTCACAGCGTAAACAAAAAACTAAACTATAATTTAAATGTGAGAGGTAGCCCTTGATGGATGCTAGATTGTGCTTAGCCCTGCAAGGAGATGGAGTGGGCACAAGCGTTAATGGAGTCTAGTATTACCATAAAACTTTCCAAAGGAGCAAAGCAAGGATGGGGCCGTGGACATGTCCCTCCTCTCTATAATAGCAATCGCAGCCATGCCAGTATAGGCATGCGAGAAGGTAGCATTAAAGCCACCAAATTTTCTTGTGATTTTAGTACCTCTAAATCAGAGTTTCTGATAAAGGCTGTTCCCAAATCTCAATTTACTTTTACAAATCAAATGCTTTCACCCCATTATATATCTCCTACTGTTAACTCTTAAAAGTAGCCTTTCAAAGTTCAATCCAGCCTGTTAGTGTTTTTATGTCAAGATCTGTTTTTTCTTCTCTACGGTTTCTTTTCAAAGACTTTACTAGTGTCTCATGGCAATCATCGCAAAAAAAGCCAGACTGACATGGAGCTTAACAAAGTGATCTACTGAGGATTCATCAGAGTAAAATTGCCCAAACTGTATAAATTAAGAAATGCACTGACGACGTGCCTCTCTCTCCCCATAAAACAAAACGTTATCTTCAGATGCAGAAACCATTTTGAAAGCTTCTGCATCTAGAGAATAAAGCATTCAGAAATGCACAGCATAACCTTTTACAACAACATCTTACAGTACTAATCACATAGAAAGGATAAATACATTCGTGTCACACTACTGTCAAGCCCATTAACCTTATTTAGCCAAACCTCAAAAGCATAGCTGCCAAGTCCCCTCAAATGAATAAGTGAGCTTTTGTTAGAAGGCCATTAGATTCCTCCATGGGGAAAACTGTGGGTTTGCTCTCCTTTCTATATTTACATCATTATAAATAAAAGCAAAATTCCCCTCAGCATTTCAAAATGAGGTTCTATTAATAGTGGAACATATTCAATTCTCATTTACACAAATGTAAACCCAGTAAAACTCAGTTGGTTCCGCTGAATGGAGAGGGAGTATTGGCTCTTGGTTTTACATGCAAATCTTTTATATACCAGTGTGCAATGGTATCTGCCTTTTTATTATATTTCAAACTGAAAATTAATATTTAATGTTGTAAGAAACTATGGTGGATGCATGACACCACGATCATCTGAGATGATCAAAGCTAGAACATTCAGCACTAGATGCACAAAGATGCAACTGCACAACCTATCACCTGAGCTAAAGGAATAACTCCATTAACTAACAATAAGCAGTAGGCTGTTATAGTCCCTGGTGCCAGTCACTAAAGGGACACATGATCACACACACTAAGCCAATGCATTACACTATCATTCTATATAGTCTTCTGCATTGATGTGCCATTTGTTCAACATGCTTCCATTTTTTATTATTATTTAGTAGTGTTCTTTCCTAATGTCCAGATCAATGGAAGCACTTAAGAAAATGAACTTTAAGCATGCATTTAAAGTTCAGCAGGTATTTAAGTGCCCTTCCTGAATAGGGATGCTTTCCTGAATTGGGGCCTACACTTTAACTGTGCCTCTTACTATATTAATATTATATTTTTATTAATTGCCCAGTACTCTCAATGTTCTCCAGGTCTATTTGAATTTTCTGCTATTATCTAACTCCAATTTTAGTACCACCTGCACATTTTATTGATGCATTACTCATTTAATTTTCCAGCTCAATTATAATGATATTAGACACTACTAGTTCCAATATAAGGAGAGTTTAGTCTGCAGAAACCTACAGTACTTCTGTACTAACAAGTTAGTTTGTACAATATACAAGGTCCTATTTAGAAAGTTTCTAATTGCTGAATTTTTCCATTCCCTGTTTGAGTCTTAATCTTCATGAGAATTTATTTTATATAGTTGAGATCCTTATGTCCAGCCATTTATAGTAGCTTTCCAACACTCACATTTATTGATAGCTTACAAAAGAAAAACAGGACAGTTGAAATACTAACAGAAAGAGTGTTTAATGTAAAAAACTCAGGAATTGCTCGTTAGTGGTAAAACATGATGGTATGAAAGATAGTGCATGCACGTGTCACCCACCAGCTGAAACTCTACAATGGTCAACGGATTTAGGAAAGCTAATGATATATATGAAATGGTACTTTAGTACACCATCACAGTAAATGAGCAACTTGCAAGTGGGCTATACTTCTGAATCCTCGCAGTGCTCTGCTGAATCATCCTTTCTAGCAATTAACTTGTTTCTTTTTAAATAACAGGTGTCCCTATTAAGGATATATTGCAAAAGCACTCCTAGTGCTTTTGCAATATATCCTTAATAACTTTAGATTTAACTACTTCTGAAATTAATCCATAAACACAATTTCTAGCATCAGGATATGAAATATATCTGTTTGGATCATTACTCTACTAAACTAAAACTTCAAAAAAACATTTAACTTAGGTATGAGTTGTACAAACCCAATTTAAACAAATTAGGAAAGAAATTCTAATCATATGTTGCACTGGAGTTGAGGACATACAATTTATTACCTCCTAGGAGGCTGCCCTGAAATTTATGGTCTTGCGGGGATTTTTGTTAAATATTCTTTAAACAGCTTAGATGCAAAATGTTAGTATTTACAAATCCTTTGTACACTATTCAGTATTAATAAAAAATAATTAACTATGAAATATTAGTTCTTCTCGGACTAATAGATAACACAATGTAGGAGCCAGATTCATTTTATGATCTAAACTTATTTACTTGAAATTCTTTTCTGTGACTAACATGCAGATATTCAAAACCCTATCACATCTCCTAATTACACATTCTTAATTACTTCTGTCTTAATGGTTGCATAGCTATACTTAACAATGCAATGTAAAGTTGTTTTTTTTAAAAAAAGATGATTTAATTAAATATAACCATCAGTCCAAACTTCCTTGGTCATTCTTTTTATTTTGGATAACATCAGCTAATGAGAACTACTAACTATAACAAATGTTTAATTCTGATTTAGTAATATTTTTTCCAGCTCCATTTTATTTAAATGTTTTAATAAGAATTTAACAGCTTGAAAGTTTTTAAGAGAGTAAATAAATTTTTCTTTTTTATAGGGTACAGGCATATTGCTAAAATTGTGTGTCTTATGAAAGCCTATGAAAAAGCATTAAAAATGAACTGCTAATTAACTAGATCCAAATCCTGCAGTCCTTATTCCTCAATAAGGCAAGTTTTGGCCTGTAACACATTCACTACTGGCTAGTACTAAGGTGATATAGTACATGCATGTGTTTGAAACACAAGTAGCAGAAAAATAAACAAACCAAAAACTAAAACCAGATATATACCTTCTCATACAATCCAGCGCCCGGATAAAGAAGTCCTTGTGCAGTTGATGTTCATCTCTCAAGATTGAGCACTGTTCTAGTGTCACTGACATGGATGTCCTGTCTTTGGCACTTTTGCAACAGGTGAAACGGATTCCATTTAGCTTGCGGCAAATCTATAAAACAGACAAATCAAATGATTACTGTTGTGCATCCTATCCACTGTAAAGGATAGCATAAAATGAACTCACATATTTTACAGTTATAGAGAATTTACATCGAGGCTTAACTTTCTTTTCTTTTTTTTTTTTTTGGTTAAAACTAACCCAACTCAAATGGAATTCAATCATTATGCTTCTGCCATGTGATCCTAAGTAGTTTAGTCAATGATCATCAGACAAACTGGAAAAGGAGCCAATAAAGAAAACTATTTTTCTTTTAATGTCACATGTACTACTGTAATTAATGTTCACCTACACTGCCAAATACCAAATTAACATTAGAAGTATTTCAGGTAAGCTTCATTTCTAAGAATGAAATTCACTCTGGCCTGGAGGACACACGCAAGGTCCTCTGCACCATTTAACCTTCAGGGTGGGGTTGCACCGAGGAGGCTGTTAGAATTGACCCACAGGCCATGTCCAGAAAGATATATCATGTTAGAAAATGTATTAACAAACATGTTTTAACTAACATGATGTTAAATATGATTTTTTTCTTTGTGTAGGCAGGGACAAGTCATGTTTAAAAATGTGTTAGCTGGTCACGATTAATCCTAGGGTCCTTCCTAAGGTTAACCATGACTCACTAACGTGCTTTTATAAACATGACTGTTGCTGTCTACACTAAGAAGAAAATCATGTTTAACATAATAGTTAAAACTTGTTAATGAACACAATGTCTAAAGATGTATTTTCCCAATGCAGACAAGGCCACAGAGGATTTTTTATACCCAGTGTATGTTGTGGAAGGTGCTCGTGCCAGACCTTCACAGGCTGGTATAGATATTGGCAATGGGGCCCTGAGGAGGGACCATGGAATCCATGTTTATTAGACATGTCTGTGTAAACAGTACAGGAGAGGTTGCAGCCTCTATTTTAGCCAATTTCATCCAAATTACATATCTTAAAAACCAAATCTTAAAGCCCTTCATTAGCACAGCAGGTCTATAAATATCTGCCATCTTGGGAAAATGAGGCAGTTATCTAATAGATTTTAGCAGGGCAAGGTGTGCTCTCAGGCACTGCGCTGGAAAGCGATTGCAGCTGGTGAGTGTTTGAGATCACTGAGCATTTTTGAAATATTCAAGGCTACAATAATAAGTACATAACTCCAGCACATTTGATGCAACAATCCTCTGGCTTTGTGCCTTCAGCCATTTGAAGTGCGTATTAATAGCCTCAGAAAACACAATTTGGAGTGTCTTATGATTCCTTTTTTATTGTATATTTCATTTTTAAGTCTTGTTTTCCGTTTGATTGCTATTAACCGTAATGTATATAGTACCATTAGTTGTGCACCACGTTTTACAACTGGTTATGTATCAGACAAGGGAAAGGATCCCTGTGCAGAGTTGCTAAATACAGGTGAAAGACCTGAGAGGATACAATTAGAATACAAATATATTTTGTGAAGGGCAGCACAGACTGACTTGGAGGTCACAGAAGCACCATTTAATACTCTCAGGTTTATTTTTTGAAGTAAAATTATAAATTAAATGTGGCCCAACAATCAGGGGTGCTGCTACTAAAAGTGACACCGACCAGGCTGCACTGTGTATTCCTGACCCTTCCGTTATCAATTACTTGCATCGGTGCCCTTGGCTGTCTCAGTTTTTGTTTAAAGATTTTCTGTAGGATTATTAACGAGATCCTGATTAAGCTTTTTAAATTAAAATATGAAACTGAAAAGAGGCCATGATTTGACAGAACAGATGTCAAAGGGTGAGAGATTTGAAATAGAACAGGGATAGGGAAAGGGTTAAGGAATATTCAATAGCTAAAAAACCACCATGCCCTACAAAATTTATATTGTCCTTACTCTTAAGTATGAACAATAGTAGTCATTTAAATGACTATAATTACGAATTACCAACCTGTGGAATCTGAGACACTACAGTATTTCTTTATATTCAGAAGAGGAAGTGATTGTAGTGAAACGGATTTCCATTATTGGTAAAAGTTAAAAGGAAAAAAGGCTTTTACTGTCTTTTCCCACTCTCTGTGATGTCCACCTATTTCATTTATAGTTCAGGTGTATGAATGCTTAATATTTGAATGAAGTGATATGGTGAGGAGATACCTGATACCTAGGATTTTGATCCTGCAAATGCTTAGAGTAAGGCAGTTTTTACTCATGAGTAATGGTTTTCAGGATTCTGACCCTGTATTGAAACCATACTTACAAAGCCATTTGTAGTTTTCAACCATCAAACTGTCCAAGGTGTACACAATGAGAATATGTGAAAAAGACTGAAATATGGAACATGTTTCTTGTCATGACAAAAATTTATCCTGGTTTCTAATTCTAACACCTGTTTAAGGATGATTTCTCCCTTTGTGAATTAAGAAAATCAATTTTTAAAAACAGAAAACCAGAGGGAAAATTCCATCATGTGAAAATCATAGAATATCAGGGTTGGAAAGGACCTCAGGAGGTCATCTAGTCCAACCGCCTGCTCAAAGCAGGACCAATCCCCAACTAAATCATCCCAGCCAGGGCTTTGTCAAGCCTGACTTTAAAAACCTCTAAGGAAGGAGATTCCACCACCTCCCTAGGTAACCCGTTCCAGTGCTTCACCACCCTCCTAGTGAAAAAGTTTCTCCTCATATCCAACCTAAACCTCCCCCACTGCAACTTGAGATCATTACTCCTTATTCTGTCATCTGCTACCACTGAGAACAGTCTAGATCAGTGTTTCCCAAACTTGGGATGCCGCTTGTTCAGGGAAAGCCCTTGGCGGGCCGGGCCTGTTTGTTTGCCTGCCGTGTCTGCAGGTTCGGCCGTTCGCAGCTCCCACTGGCTGCGGTTCGCTGCTCCAGGCCAATAGGGGCTGTGGGAAGCGGCGGCTGGTACGTCCCTCGGCCTGTGCCACTTCCCGCAGCCCCCATTGGCCTGGAGCGGCGAACCGCAGCCAGTGGGAGCTGCGATCGGCCGAAACTGCGGACGCGGAAGGTAAACAAACCAGCCTGGCCCACCAGGGGCTTTCCCTGAACAAGCAGAGTCTCTTTGGTAGTTGAAAGCAGCTATCAAATCCCCCCCTTATTCTTCTCTTCTGCAGACTAAATAATTCCAGTTCCCTCAGCCTCCCTTCATAAGTCATGTGCTCCAGCCCCCTAATCATTTTTGTTGCCCTCTGCTGGACTTTTTCCAATTTTTCCACATCCTTCTTGTAGCGTGGGGCCCAAAACTGGACACAGTACTTCAGATGAAGCCTCACCAATGCCAAATAGAGAGGAATGATCATGTCCCTCGATCTGCTAGCAATGCTCCTACCTATATAGCCCAAAATGCTGGTCTCCCAACATTATCAGTACCAAAGGATCATCAATAGAATTTGAATCTTTGACCTTCAAATACAGAGCTCTACCACCTGAACTAAGTGAGCAACTATTAACCGCTAAGTGGACCAGCCACTATGAGAGGATATGGTCCATACACTCTGGGTAACACAACTATTTACTACTAGACAGCAGTTGAAGGAGAATCTATCTTACCTTACTGTAGCGTTTTATATTGTCACCCATTACTGTAGTATCTGAGCATGTTCCACCTAAAATCAATAGTGAAGTCCATAATGGCTTTCTGGATTTCTTCCCTTTTGGGGTTAAAACCTCTGCTTTTTGCAGGAGGGTGGGTTAGGTTGTATGATTTATTTTTATTAGGCTGTCAAGTGATTACAAAAATTAATCTCAATTAATCGTGCTGTTAAACAATAAAAAAAATACCATTTATTTAGATATTTTGGATGATTTTCTACATTTTCAAATATATTGATTTCAATTACAACACAGAATACAAAGTGCACAGCTCTCACTTTATATTTATTTTTATTACAAATATTTGCACTGTAAAAAGCTAAAGAAATAGTATTTTTCAATTCACCTAATACAAGTACTGTAGTGAAATCTCTTTATCATGAAAGTTGAACTTACAACTGTAGAATTATGTACAAAAAAACCTGCATTCAAAAATAAAACAATGACACAAGATATCACTGAATCCAAGATCTTAACAGGATACTAAAAGGGATTAGACATTTCTATGTATAATGAGAATACCCAAGGTTATATTAGGATAAGAGATGAAAATCTCTCACACTTCAGGGCCTATGCCAATTGCTAAATGGAGTTAGGAAGAAAATTCCACTATAAGCAGGTTATTTCATAATTGTGCATTATGGGGGTTCTTGCACTTTCCTCTGAAGCATCTGGATTTAGCCAATGTTGGAAAAAGGATACTGCAGTAGACAGACCTCTAGTCTTATCCATTGTAATTATTTCTATGTTCACAGAGCATAGAGCATAGTCTGGCTTCATGGGAGACACAACATCTGCCAACATTTGCCATGCAATGGTATCAGAGATAACCAGTTTCTCTCTGCCCCCAATATTTAAAATAAGAAATGTCTGTGGTAACAGTTGGCAAGTGTAGACTTTAAATGTACATTAAATGTAGTCCCATTATAATGAGCAATAATATATTTATTGCAATAATCTAATATCCTTTACAGCAAGAAATTGTGACTTCCCAGTACAAAGATGCTAACATACTATGGTATCAACAGCAAGAGCTCCAGACTTGTCAATTCCAGGGGGGGGTAATTTGAAATAGGGAAGTATAAGGGCTATACATTTGAGTGAAGGGCAAACTTTTAAGTGGTTGTAAAGCAGCAAAGCACTTTTTTCCTCCATGAAAATATTTTAAAGATTCACTGAATGGATGACAAAAGAAACCTCTGGAGACATGAAGTGAAAATAAATCCTGTCCTGCTCTTGGTAGATTATTTTAGAGACCCATGCTGATTTATCTTTTACTTCTTCTGAGAGTCATGTTGCATGATAATTGCAGAATTCCTATTGGAAAAGGGCTTACCTTTTTACACACAGTGGTTTTACGTTGTAATACATGTTGTTACATTTAGTACCTTACTACAAAATAGCATTAGCAATATATAAAACGGCAACAACTTCATTACTAAAAAGAGTCTTTGTGTGTCATTGGAATCTTGTTCCCACTGTTAATGAAAGATAAAATGGCTTTGCCCTGTATAGTTTGTGTATTTGAAAATGTATAGAAAGGGCTTGCGTTTAGACTACTGTGTGTGCTAAAGGCCAGATTTTCTCCTGGTGTAAACTTCCATACTCCATTGAAATCCATGACACTGTGCCTGTTTACACAGGCAGAGAATTTAGTTCAAACCTTTAGATTGCCAAGTTATAAATTACACCCCTTTGGATACCAATACTAAGCACCTCTGCTTTCAAAAATCTAAACAGTGTGAGGTCAAATCCTGACTTGTGTTTCGCAGCCTGCAAGAGGACCCTCTTGACAGCAACCTTGGAGATATACTCCATGGCCACCCAACCATGCACTCTCCCTCAGAGATGTGTTATGTATCAAGAAATTATGTTGGTGGTAGGGCTGTTCTTCTCCTTGACAGTCATACATGGTGGTCTCTCCCTAAATGAGAGAGAGTTGGAGAGGTAGAAGGGGGATTGAGCAACCCCCAACCTACATAGCTGGCTGACAGCTATAAAAGTGAGCTATCATTTGGGAAAGAGGGGGCCTTTTAAAACCCTCCACCCTCTCCCCAACAGGCAATTGAAGGTAGAGAGAACACTGCGGACTTTTAGTCCCTTAGGCCTGTTTTTTCAAGGAGGATCTTTCTGAGATCCCTGCTTTATGAGGCCCCTCTCTCTTGTATACAGATTGCTATTCAGGAATTTACTATGTAGAAGCCCTTCAGTCCAGCCACAGGGGAGATGGAGCAGAATCTCTTCCCTCCGCAGGCTCTACTGATAGCAACGTAAGAGACCTGACACCAGTAACAGCTAGAATAGAGAGGAAATAGTTTGGACCATTGGGTATTAAACAGAGGGGAGCAGCAATAAGAAGGTATCTTTAGAGTAAGAAAAGGCTTCTCCCTGATTTAATTCCCCAAACACTGGGCAAAGTTTGGTGGGGATATCACCTGGAAGGAAGAAAATTGGAGACATCACACCAGTATTTGGTTATTTCAGCATGAGGCAGGGAGTATATTCAGTACCGAGGAAGTCTGAGGAGGCTCAGTAAGGTTGAGGAGCAGGCTCAGTGCAGACAGAATGTTTGCTTTTTTTTTTTTTTTTTTTTTAAAAGCACCAAGCCTGTATCAAACCCTATGGAGCATAACGTGAACTGCAAATAGTGATTTCAGATAGTTTGTAACTCTTTGAAATCTGAACAGATTTTCAGTAGCAAAAGGACTCCAGGACCCGGTCTGACCTCAGGACAATCTCCCTTCCAAATTTCATGTCCCTGCTGCAAGAGCTCTTCAAAAAATATGGGTGTTTTATTTATTTATGAATTTGTTTTAATCATTAGAGGGTTTTTTTTTGTTTGAATTACTTTTATGCTTTGTATTTCCTTAGTTTGTATTTCTTCAAATACCATATCTAGTTGTTTCATGTTCTACCATTGTTTCATGTTCTCTGTGTATATAAAATATCCCCACTGTATTTTCCACTGCGTGCATCCGATGAAGTGAGCTGTAGCTCACGAAAGCTTATGCTCAAATAAATTTGTTAGTCTCTAAGGTGCCACAAGTCCTCCTTTTCTTTTCGCGGATACAGACTAACACGGCTGCTACTCTGAAACATATCTAGTTGATTGGTGTTTTAATCACTGCAGTTGGAATGCCTAACGGCCATGGTGACAGAAGCTACGGGAATGACATACGTGTAATTTACGTAAAGGTGATTTGTAGAGTGCCTATAGCAGTAGCAGCTAGATATTCATTTACAAATTAAAGTACCTTCATTATATAAAACTATGAACAATAGATTTTGTGTACAGAAATATTCAACTAGAGCTAAACCAAGTAATTATGTTTTGCAACAGGCCCCGAGGCTTGTTAGACTAAAGAATAAAAGTAGGATACTTATGAATAATTGCAGTTTGGTATGCGACAATAATAGATTTATTTTAAATTTAGAAAAAAGATTCACTGTAAAAACAGTAACTGGATACTGAAGGGAATATCTTACATGATTTAACATCCCTACGGGCATGTATTAGTAGCCAGGGCCCTGATACTGTAATAAATAGCACATGGACAGGCCCCTGTGTTTACGTGCTTTACTGGATTTCAACAGGGCTCTGCACAGGTTCAGTAATGTGCTCAGGCAGAGCCAAGTGAAGGATTGGTGCCCACAAGTACATAGCCTATGGTGTCTTATTAAGTCCCATAAACTGTTCTTTGTAAGTTTCACCAGAAGCAGCTGTCTCAGATGTATACTACTTCTACATGGAAAGCTGCAGGGAACTCTGATAGCTCTCTTGCAGTGCGGGAGGTTGAACTTAGACCACTTTTTTTTTTTGAACCGTGACCTGTGGAGGAGCCCTTACTAATGATGATACAACCATAATAATGTAGAGCTGGAAGGGACCTCGAAAGATCATCAAGTCCAGGACCCTGTGCTGAGATAGGTCCAAGTAAACCTACACCATTCCTGACAGGTGTTCGTCCAATCTGTTCTTAAAAACCTCCAATAATGGGGATTCTACAACTTCCATTAGAAGCTTACTCCAGAATTTAACCACACTTATAGTTCGAAAATTTTTCCTACTATCTAACCTAAATATCCCTTGCTGCAGATTAAGCCCATTACTTCTTGTCCTACCTTCAGTGAACACGGAGAAAAATTGATCACCTTCCTTTATATAACAGCCCTTAATATATCTGAAGACTTATCAGGTCCCCCCTCCATCTTCTTTTCTCAAGACTAAACAAATCCAGCTTTTTTAACCTTTCCTCAAAGGTGAGGTTTTCTAAACATTTTATCATGTTTTATTCTCCCAGTAGTCAATCTGAGTCCACATCAGTGCTGAGGAGAGCATGACAATTGCCTCCCATGTTTTACCTATGACACTCCTGTTAATACACCCCAGAAAGATAAGCCTTTTTCATCATATTGTTGACTCATATTCAATTTGTGATTCACTATAACCCCAGATCCTTTCCAGAAAGGAATACCACCTAGCCAGTTACTTTGTAGTTGTTCATTTGAACTCGTCTTTATTGAATTTCATCTTGTTGATTTCAGACCAATTCTCTAATTTGTCAAGGTCATTTTGAATTCTAATCCTGTTCTCCAAAGTGCTTGCAACCCCTCCCAGCGTGGTGTCATCTGCAAATTTTATGAGCATACTCTCCATTATTCAAGTCATTAATGAAAATATTGAATAGTACTGGACACACAACAGATCCTTGTGCGACCCCACTGGATATGTCCTGCCAGTTTGATAACAAACCTTTGATAACTACTTTTTGAGTAAGTTTTGCGCCCACCTTATAATAATTTTATCTAGACCACATTTCCTAGTTTGCTTATGAGAATGTCACGTGAGACTGTCAAACACCTTGCTAAAATCAAGATATGTGAAGTCTACTGCTTCCCTTCTATCCACTAGACCAGTAATCCCTGTCAAACAAGGAAATTAGATTTTGCATGGTTTGTTTTTGACAAATACATGCTGGCTATTCCTTATAACCCTATTATCCTCTAGATACTTACAAACTGATTATTAAATAATTTGTTCCAGTATCTTTCCAGGTATCTATAATTCCCTGGGTCCAATTTGTTCCCCTTTTTAAAGATAGGTACTATGATTGTCCTCCTCCAGTCCTCTGGGACTTCACCCTTCCTCCATGAGTTCTCTGTACTATGAATCTGTGAGATCTAGATGATCTACAGCATGAAAAATGTTAAGAATCAAGAAGCAGAGGATTCAGGTATTGGGAGGGGAGATGGATCCATGAGCAGGTCCCTTTTTTACAATAGCTCAGCAGATGAAAATGATAGAAAACCACTGGTCTAGAAATATGTAGGTACTTCTATGACCCAAATCACTGTATTTTCTGAGTGCGTCCTTAAAAATTCCCTTGCAGCCCTCATATCAGCAAGTAATGGAAAATTAGTACATCATATATGAAAGTAATTGGAACAAAGCAGCTTACCGTTGCAGCCACCCACATGATTTCTACATTCTTTCTTTTTTTGGCCTGGATATTTTGATGGAGATTTTCTAGTAATCCCTTTAGGTCATTCTGTTCTTGAAAATGTGGTAGCCCTGAAAAGAAATAAACAGTCAGTGACAATGGTTATGCTGACTTAAAGATTTCCTCACTAAAGAAAAGCTCCAACATTTAGAGTCTCATTTTGGATTCATGAGGATTTTGATAGAAAGTAGCAACTAACTATTTAATGAATAAGAAAAAAATATTTTCCCTGTAAACAGAAGGCTTTACTTTATATAGGTCATATTCTGAGAGCTGCTGAAAGTCCTCAACTTCCATCTTATCAACAACTCAGCACCTTGCAAGATTTGGCCTAGTTCTAGATTCTAGTTGTCAGTCTAAAATAGAACACAGAAAGGCTCTGGAAGTGAATGGAGAACTGTCTGAGAGGGTCTGGTTGTGTATTCCTTGCGCATCCAGATTTCCCACTGAAGACAAGTCAATGGGAAATATAAGTCACTAAGCAATCCAGGACTTGGCACTTTAATTTATTCTAGGGCTTCAAGGGCACAGACATAGCACATTACTTTTTTGATGTTACCTCTTTCCAAATTAGTACTGAAAATTATTAGACACAAGTTCTGTCAGTTTTTCTGGATTACTTCCTCTTACAGACGTGAATTAAAAGTGATTTATCAACTGTTAACATTTAAAAAAACATAACAATATCTTAGACCCATAGGAAGTGGTATGAAAACAATTCTATCCGGGTGCCTTTCTTTCCTTCAAGTTGACAAACTGAGTAATTTTGCCTCAGTAAAACCAGGCAGGGGGATCCTCCCACTACTAAAACCAAATCCTTCTGAAATAGAGAGATCCAAGATTTATTTCCAAATCAGACAGTCAAAACTAAAAAGAATATTACAATGCAGATCAGATAGCCATTCCCCTAACCTGATCATAGAAAATAAAAGTTTGTAAATCAAACAGTTGTCATTCTGCCTATCTCGAATGAAGGTGATAGTTTCTCTCACTCATGATATGTAGTTGAGAAGTAATTTTAAAAATACAGAAAAAGAAATATGTTAAAAAGCTCTCTGAATTGCCTGACCCACATGCAATATTGCCCTGCAAAAAGAACACAGAAGAAATAATACAGAACACTTTAAAAACTGGCTTTGTAATTCATTTTTGTAATTGTGTTATTGAAGATTATCTTACTTGCCTATATAAATATATATTATCTTATCTGCACATTGTGTCTACTTTTTAAAAAACACACAGCATACATACAGTGAATATGCAGAAAGGAGTTTCTAGATATTTTGAAGCTTTATCATACTATCATTAAGAAAATATATAAGTGCATCATAATATGGTCTTTCCCCAGTACATCCTAGCAAATCCTTAATTTGGGGCAGACACGCATTTTACCATGGGTAAATATTCTTTTAATGAACTGTATTGCTAAAATAACTCATGCCTTGGCTGGATGTGAAAGACTGTTCAAATCCTTAAATCATATAACAGTATTAAACTGTCAAATTATTTTTGTGGATTATAAAGAAATATGTCCTACAATTACTGTATCCTATCAAAGGGGTTGTACTTTGGAGAATGCATGCTCTGCAGATGTGATATGGCACCAAAGCAGAGGTTCTTGATTTTCATGTGGTTCCAGAGTGCTTTGCATGCAGCTCTCTTCTCAGGCTGGAGACGATCATCCCCAGCTTCCTGACATGGGTGTAGCTGTTGCCCAAATATCAAAATGGCAATTTAAAACAACAGAGGCATGGATTAATCTACATTTATGCTAGTAGCCTCTTAGGGTGAGTCCTAAACAATCATTCTTACCATATATTGTTACCTTTGTGTATGTTTTATTAAATTTACTTTTCAATAAGCATGCTACATTTTCATATTCTTCATATGTTCAGCTCTTCTGGGATATTGTAAAAGTGGTACTGTATTTTGGATGAATCAGGAGGATTATATAGAACTTTATTTGTATGCATTTTCAGTAGGAAACTATCCCAAAACACTTCACTATTATGTATGGTTTAATAGGAGTAGAGAGTCAAAGGGAATGAGAAATGAAGATGAATGGGCAAGTGAAAACTGTTTTCATCTGTGGTTTGAAAGAAGATGGAAAGTCAATGAAGCAAAGAGGTACAGAATGGTGGCACCAGATGGCAAAAACTACGGAGGAATAAGTTTGCTAACCAAAGGTGGTGAGAAAGTAGAGAGGCACACAGAGGAGGCCAGATGAGCAGAGAGAGTGGGGACAAGAGAGAGACTAATAATGTGTGCTACAGTAGCTGCATAGAAAAGAAGTTTTAAAAAGAAGTTTGAAAGGAATCCAGAAATGAAAGGGCCGTCAGCTTGGTAAAAATGTCTATCTCCAGTTACGAATTCCATTTGGTTTTAAGAATGTTGCAACTGTCATTGTAAATTAGACTATCCACTTTGTAGCAGGGACTTGGCACACAGGAAGAAAACTCAGCCTGGAAAGGTCTGACAAATCAAGGGACAATCAGTACAGAATGGATCTCACCTGCTTGAACAATAGGTTCCTGCCAGCAGGGACTCTGCCTTTGAATGGGCTCTCTCTTCACAGAAATCTGTTTCAGGGAAAAGACCCTGGAGAGTGTGCCTGAGTGACCCAGTGGTAGGAACAGTGATCAGTCACAACTCAGCCCCATGATGATTAGCAGCAGGTGGGATTCAGCGCTCAGATCCTCTCACAGCAGAGTGCTATCTCTTCAGAGAGCAGGACTGGGCCAGGCTGTGACCGTGTAATGTGGATCTTTGTACAACATGTTTAAAATGGTGGAGTCTGAAGAGCTGGGATTTGGAGAGGCCACCGGGAAAACCAATAGTGAAGACAATCGGAGAATTAGTTGTATAACAGACTGGGACTCAAATCAATGGCATACCTGGGCAATTTTGCAGAGGTGGAGATGGGCAGATCTACACATGAATGATGTGTAGAAGAATAGATAATGGTCAATGGTAAGCTCCACTTAGTCAAGAGAGGGATGTCTGTCTGTAAAACATTTAACTGAAGGCAGTTGAAATGAAGCTGAAAATTTACTTTGGGCTTATCTTCATGGTGAATTGCATCACAGCAAGCCAGGATGTGAATCTACAGTGCACCAGCTTGCGATGCAGTAACTCACCATGTGAACATTGCTACAGTACAGCAAAATCCCTGGAGTGCAGCTGAGTACTTACCCCTTAAAGCGTACTAAGCTAAAGCTCACAAAGTGTGCAGTAAAAGTGCTCATACAGGGAGTAACTGCAGTGTAGTTAGTGCGCTGTAAATTCAGACCTTATCTTGCTGAGCACTAACTTCCCTGTATAGACAAGCCTCAAGTCAAGAGAGCAGAGAGGGTGAATGGAGATGAACTATTAAAGATGTTGAATGATATATATACAGCTGAGTAACAGCATTATGGTAAACATAGTTAAAAGGTGGAGAGAAAATAACAAAGGGAAGAAGGTAAATAAAAAAGACAAGAAGAACAAGAACAAAACACTTTGAATCTCCATAGAACAAGGGCTCTTGGCTCGCCAGAAATGGAGAAACTGCAATAAGACAAGTACAAGTACATCAGCAGAAATGTGCAGTGAGGCTAGATAAGCACAGTTCTTGAAGGGAACCAGAGATGCCCGCATAGATTTGGAGATAGTCCAGGAAGATGGAGTGGCACAGTGTGAATGACTACAATAAGATCAAGGAGACTGAAAAGACAGCAGCAACAGTAAAAATGAGGTGAAAGGAGGAAGACATATGGGAGAACAGTTACAAATTATTACCAGAATGAATCCCAGAATGAAACAGATCACAGTAGCATTTTATAAAAAAAACAGATGCAGCAGAAGTAGATTTGGGGGAATTGTTGACATGGGTAAAGGAGGAAAAAGTTGTTGACGGTGATAGAATATGTATGGAAGACAGGAATCAGGGGAGTAATGGTTGGTGTGAGATAACCAGTGGTGAGCTGGAGTCGGTTTGCACCGGTTCGCTGGAACCGGTTGTTAAATTTAGAAGCCCTTTTAGAACCGGTTGTCCCGAGAGGGCTTCTAAACTTAACAACCGGCCAAAAGTGACGCCATAGGCATCAACTCCATGGGTGCTCTGGGGCTGAAGCACCCATGGGGAAAATTTGGTGGGTAGAGAGCACCCACCGGCAGCTCACCGCCTGGCCCCAGCTCACCTCACATCTGCTCCATCTCCTCCCCTGAACACACCACTCCGCTCTGCTTCTCTGCCCCCCTCCCCGTTTCCCACGAATCAGCTGTTCGCGTGGGAAGCCTGGGAGGGCTGAGAAGCAGGCGGTGGCTTCACGCTCAGGCCCAGGGAGGCGGAGTGCAGGTGATCTGGGGCAGGGGGACGCGAGGAGGGCAGCCCGCGGCGCAGCAGGTAACCCGGGGGGTGCACAGGGGAACCGCTCCCCGCCCCAGCTCACCTCCACCTCCCTGGGCCTGAGCGCCAAGCCGCCACCTGCTTCTCAGCCCTCCCAGGCTTCCCGCGCAAATAGCTGATTTGCAGGAAGCCGGGGTGGGCGGAGAAGCAGAGCGGGGCAGCGTGTTCAGGGGAGGAGGCGGAGGCAGAGCGGAGGTGAGCTGGGGCCAGGCACAGGGCGGGGCGGAAAGCTGTTGATGGGTGCTCTCCACCAAATTTTCCCCATGAGTGCTCCAGCCCCGGAGCACCCCCAGAGTCGGTGCCTAAAGCACCACTTTTGATGTGATCAGCTAGGGGAGCGTCTGCTCCCCCTGCTCCCCACCTAGCTATGCTACCCTGCCCCTAGGAGCCAGAGGGACCTGCCGGATGCTTCCTGGGAGCTGCCCCAAGTAAGCACCGCTGGGACTCCCCATCTCGCTCCCTGGCAGGTCCCTCTGGCTCTTAGGGGCGGGGCAGGCCCAGGAGACCCTCCTGCCTGGTTCTGGGGGCAGTAAGGGGACAGGGGAGGGAGGTGGATGGGGCAGGGGTCCCGGGGGGGGTGGGGGTGGGGGTTCAAGGAACGCGGAGGGTTGGATGAGGCAGGAGTCCCGGAGGGCGGGGGCGGAGTCCCGGGGGGCAGGGGCGGGCCACGACCCCCTCGTGGGGTGAGGAGGGAACCGGTTGTTAAGATTTTGGCGGCTCATCACTGGAGATAACCACTGCACATTATGCACATCACAGGGTACCCCAGAATAATACTTCAAGAGCTCCAATCTTTAATAAGTAATGTAAGATGAAAAATATATATATATATTTTTAAACAAATTCTGGAAGGAAAAACTTTCCAGAACATAACTCTCTGTTGTGGAGATTAATAAGTGTAAGACCAGAAAACAGCAAAAAAGAATGAAGATTTTCCATCCCTTTTAAATTACTAATATGGCGTATAAATAACCACTTCAGGGTCAGCCTCAAAGGTGGGTACCCAGGTGATGAAAACTAGGGGTTGCCATTTGCATGAAAAAAATTTTTTTTAGTTAGTTAGGTCCAAGGGAGGTAGTAGGTGATCTGTTTTAGCATCGTGCGTGTGTTTTTTCAGAAAAAAAGATGTTTTCAAAGAGAGAGAGTTGTAAAAACATGGTTTTGGTACCATTTACTATATCCTTTCATGGAAAGGCAGAACATTTTAGTACTGACAACTGTACAGGCTTAGAGAGGAAAACAACAAAAAATAACTATTTAGATTATAAGCTTCTTGGGGACTGACTCTTAGGATTACCTATTTACCACATTGGTCTGCAATTTATCACATGAATATCACCACCACACGTGTGGTATAAATATACATATTCATAATCGTATATATATATATAGAAGCTGCTTTTGTTCAGTGGTAATCAAATGAAACAGAAGTATTCTACTTTATGTCATACACTCAGTGCGCGGACAAATATTATAAAGCAACAGTATGAATTAATTCTGTGTCCAGAAAGAATAATACTCTCTCAAAATCCCACCATCTTTCCTACAGAGCTGACACCTACCATCATCTCATCCCGATACTCACCCAGCCCCCTAGAAAAAAGCCAGAGAACACTTCAGCCTTGCAGATTGACTTGAAGGTCAACAGAATAAAATTGACTAACCAAGGCAGAAAGCAAATTCCACTATTCGATGACTCTTTATTGAAATCCCCTTGCCTTCAGCCCGTGGCAGTGAAACCAACTGCCTCTGACAATCCCAAATGCAGTAATAGGCAATTTTGGAGGTAACTGGGACCCAACTCATTTTATGCCCTATATGTTAAAAATAACACCTTAAATAACTCCGGGACACAAAATAAAAGCAGATCACAGAATAAAGGTGTTATGTGCTTCCTGCAAGAAATATTTATTAGCCCAGAGGCTGCTGTAGTCTGCAGCAGAAATTTATGAGAAATAGACACATGATAACAATAATACACACTTATACTTTTCATCTATAGATCTCAAAGCCCTTTACAAAGGTGCATAAACATGGCCACCCACATTTTACAGATGGAAAAAGTGAGACACAGAGATGGTAAGTGACCTGACCAAGCTCGAGATGACAAAAAGTACGGATTATCATGATAAGGTCTGCATCACAAAGAAAAAGCCAGACATAAATGACAGATCCTAAACCAAGCCCTGATCCTTGTAACCCAGATCACACTAGATGAGTCAGATGAAATAGAAACATATTTTAGGATTATACATACACAAGAAAGAAGAGAGACAAATTATTGAGGATGGTGCAAGTGTGTGAAAGTAATGTTTTGAAATTGAGCAAAGAAAAATGTAGGGTGAATATCACTAAAAACCTACCAAACTCCTAATGGTGAGATCTTTAGATTGTGGAATAATTTCCCAAAGATGTGGTGGAAGCCCCATTGCTGAAGTTATTTAAAAATAGATACATTAGACAAAGCACTTGAGAACATAACCCAGCCTTGGCAGGACTAGATGACCTAATGGGTCTTTTCAGTGTTTTGAGTTCAGCAATTAAAGTAATAAAACAGTATTCCATCTACATATAGGGGCTAATCCAATATCCACTGAAGTCCATGAAAATCTTTCCGTTGACTTAATTGGACATTACAATGGGACCCATTGATAGGCTCTATATCTGCAATTCACTCCTTAGTTTTGTACATCTTGTTATGTATTCAGAAATGAATAAAAAGTTGAGTGAATGACTGGAGCTAATTGACTCAAACTTCTGAGAGGTATTTGAGCATGAATACCATAGGTGTCTAGTTACCTCTACTTATGTTACTATAAATGTTATGTTAATAAATATGCAAAACATGATAATTTACCCCATTGTTACTGTTTCACCTTTCTACTACGGCCTGGATCTGGCAACTTGTGCCATGCAGATGGACCCCTATTAACTTCAGTGGTGCCCCATGTAGTCACAGGGGTCCACCTACTTGGAAT
Source organism: Natator depressus (assembly GCF_965152275.1). NCBI lineage: Eukaryota > Metazoa > Chordata > Testudines > Cheloniidae > Natator > Natator depressus. Next base: position 52,833,438 of record NC_134237.1, read on the forward strand.
AAATTGCAGGATTGAGGTCTAAACATAAAGAAGCTGCATATTAACACTTTTAAAGTTTCAGCATTACAAGCTGCCGTGGTCTATCACCTGTAACTCTTGTTAAAATCAGTTTGAATGCTACATTATTAATTTTATACTTACAATCAGGAGGCATTTTTTCAGTAAACAACTTGTAATATTCTTTAAGAAGTTCAAAATTTTCCTGGTTAACACTTTCTTGCAAAGTGGTATCTCCAAACCTAAAACAGCAAAGGACAATGCTGGAAATAAAAATAAAACAAATTCTATAAACAACACCCCTCCCCCCCGCACTCTACCCCCTTCTCTAAAACCAAGAAACAAAACACATACCTAACTCAGCCGCAGCTATGGCTTCCTTATGTAAATAGAGAACTGTTTTTTCCCCTATTTGTTTTAATAGATTTATACAACAGAAAATAACTAACCTCAAATACACATTATACCATTAACAAATACTAGTTCAAACCACCCCTGAACACAAGCTAACAGCCAAAAACACAAGCTAACAGCCAAAAATCCCTGCTTTCATCTCATGACTATTCATTAAGTCCCAAATCCTGCTTCCCTGTAGACAGCCAGAGTAAATGCGCTTTGTGCCAGGATTTGCTGTGGAAGACTGAATGCCAGCCTGCCTTTCTACAGACACCACCAACTTTTGCATCTCATTCACTTTTCATGCTAATAATGCCTTTGCTTCAGCTGAAGTCAGCAGCTGAAATTGATCTCAGGCAAGACAGAGGTGATGTCAGCAGGAAAACATTTTGAACACTTAGCCACCACCACAGCAGCACCCTGTACTGAGATCGTCTGCTGCAAATAATCAAGGTTCATATCCTTGGGTCCTTCTGGACTCCTCTCCTTGCTCCTGAACAGTCAGACTCAGCTTTCAGGGATTCCTTCTTGCATCAGCAACTAGCCAGTAAGCTATGTCCTTTGCGGTTAGATAGTGGCCTAACCCCTGTGACCCACACCTTTGTGACCTCCAGGCCGGATTACTGCAACTGCGTTTAGGTGAAGCTGAAGTGCACACACTTTAAAAAAAGAAAAGGAGTACTTGTGGCACCTTAGAGACTATCCAATTTATTTGAACATAAGCTTTCATGAGCTACAGCTCACTTCATCGGATGCATACCGTGGAAACTGCAGAAGACATTATATACACAGAGACCATGAAACAATACCTCCTCCCACCCCACTCTCCTGCTGGTAATAGCTTATCTAAAGTGATCACTCTCCTTACAATGTGTATGATAATCAAGTTGGGCCATTTCCAGCACAAATCCAGGTTTTCTCACCCCCCCCCCCCACACACAAACTCACTCTCCTGCTGGTAATAGCCCATCCAAAGTGACCACTCTCTTTACAATGTGTATGATAATCAAGTTGGGCCATTTCCAGCACAAATCCAGGTTCTCTCACCCCCCCCCCTTTTTTTCCAAAAACCACACACACAAACTCACTCTCCTGCTGGTAATAGCTTATCCAAAGTGACCACTCTCCCTACAATGTGTATGAAAATCAAGGTGGGCCATTTCCAGCACAAATCCAGGTTTTCTCCCCCCCCCCCCCCCAAAAAAAAAACCATAACAAAACACACACACACACACACACACAAACTCAGTCTCCTGCTGGTAATAGCTTATCCAAAGTGACCACTCTCCCTACAATGTGCATGATAATCAAGGTGGGCCAATTCCAGCACAAATCCAGGTTTTCTCACCCCCCCACCCCCATACACACACAAACTCACCCTTCCTGCTGGTAATAGCTCATCCAAAGTGACCACTCTCCCTACAATGTGCATGATAATCAAGGTGGGCCATTTTCAGCACAAATCCAGGTTTTCTCACCCCCCCCCCCACAAACTCACTCTCCTATTGGTAATAGCTCATCCAAACTGACCACTCTCCTTACAATGTGTATGATAATCAAGGTGGACCATTTCCAGCATAAATCCAAGTTTAACCAGAACGTCTGGGGGGGGGGGGGGTACGAAAAAACAAGGGGAAATAGGCTACCTTGCATAATGACTTAGCCACTCCCAGTCTCTATTTAAGCCTAAATTAATAGTATCCAATTTGCAAATGAATTCCAATTCAGCAGTTTCTCGCTGGAGTCTGGATTTGAAGTTTTTTTGTTGTAAGATAGCGACCTTCATGTCTGTAATTGCGTGACCAGAGAGATTGAAGTGTTCTCCGACTGGTTTATGAATGTTATAATTCTTGACATCTGATTTGTGTCCATTTATTCTTTTTCGTAGAGACTGTCCAGTTTGACCAATGTACATGGCAGAGGGGCATTGCTGGCACATGATGGCATATATCACATTGGTGGACGTGCAGGTGAACGAGCCTCTGATAGTGTGGCTGATGTTATTAGGCCCTGTGATGGTGTCCCCTGAATAGATATGTGGGCACAGTTGGCAACGGGCTTTCTTGCAAGGATAGGTTCCTGGGTTAGTGGTTCTGTTGTGTGGTATGTGGTTGCTGGTGAGTATTTGCTTCAGGTTGGGGGGCTGTCTGTAGGCAAGGACTGGCCTGTCTCCCAAGATTTGTGAGAGTGTTGGGTCATCCTTCAGGATAGGTTGTAGATCCTTAATAATGCGTTGGAGGGGTTTTAGTTGGGGGCTGAAGGTGACGGCTAGTGGCGTTCTGTTATTTTCTTTGTTAGGCCTGTCCTGTAGTAGGTGACTTCTGGCTCTATCAATCTGTTTCTTCACTTCCACAGGTGGGTATTGTAGTTGTAAGAATGCTTGATAGAGATCTTGTAGGTGTCTGTCTCTGTCTGAGGGGTTGGAGCAAATGCGGTTGTATCGCAGAGCTTGGCTGTAGACGATGGATCGTGTGGTGTGGTCAGGGTGAAAGCTGGAGGCATGTAGGTAGGAATAGCGGTCAGTAGGTTTCCGGTATAGGGCGGTGTTTATGTGACCATTGTTTATTAGCACTGTAGTGTCCAGGAAGTGGATCTCTTGTGTGGACTGGACCAAGCTGAGGTTGATGGTGGGATGGAAATTGTTGAAATCATGGTGGAATTCCTCAAGAGCTTCTTTTCCATGCGTCCAGATGATGAAGATGTCATCAATATAGCGCAAGTAGAGTAGGGGCGTTAGGGGACGAGACCTGAGGAAGCGTCGTTCTAAATCAGCATAAATCAGCAATGTTGGCATACTGTGGGGCCATGCGGGTACCCATAGCAGTGCCGCTGATCTGAAGGTATACATTGTCCCCAAATGTAAAATAGTTATGGGTAAGGACAAAGTCACAAAGTTCAGCCACCAGGTCAGCCGTGACATTATCGGGGATAGTGTTCTTGACGGCTTGTAGTCCATCTTTGTGTGGAATGTTGGTGTAGAGGGCTTCTACATCCATAATGGCCAGGATGGTGTTATCAGGAAGATCACCGATGGATTGTAGTTTCCTCAGGAAGTCAGTGGTGTCTCGAAGGTAGCTGGGAGTGCTGGTAGCGTAGGGCCTGAGGAGGGAGTCTACATAGCCAGACAATCCTGCTGACAGGGTGCCAATGCCTGAGATGATGGGGCGCCCAGGATTTCCAGGTTTATGGATCTTGGGTAGTAGATAGAATATCCCAGGTTGGGGTTCCAGGGGTGTGTCTGTGCGGATTTGATCTTGTGCTTTTTCAGGAAGTTTCTTGAGCAAATGCTGTAGTTGCTTTTGGTAACTCTCAGTGGGATCAGAGGGTAATGGCTTGTAGAAAGTGGTGTTGGAGAGCTGCCGAGCAGCCTCTTGTTCATATTCCGACCTATTCATGATGACAACAGCACCTCCTTTGTCAGCCTTTTTGATTATGATGTCAGAGTTGTTTCTGAGGCTGTGGATGGCATTGTGTTCTGCACGGCTGAGGTTGTGGGGCAAGTGATGCTGCTTTTCCACAATTTCAGCCCGTGCACGTCGGCGGAAGCACTCTATGTAGAAGTCCAGTCTGCTGTTTCGACCTTCAGGAGGAGTCCACCTAGAATCCTTCTTTTTGTAATGTTGGTAGGGAGGCCTCTGTGGATTAGTATGTTGTTCAGAGGTATTTTGGAAATATTCCTTGAGTCGGAGACGTCGAAAATAGGATTCTAGGTCACCACAGAACTGTATCATGTTCGTGGGGGTGGAGGGGCAGAAGGAGAGGCCCCGAGATAGGACAGCTGCTTCCGCTGGGCTGAGAGTATAGTTGGATAGGTTAACAATATTGCTGGGTGGGTTGAGGGGACCATTGCTGTGGCCCCTTGTAGCCTGTAGTAGTTTAGAAAGTTTAGTGTCCTTTTTAAAAAGGCTTTAAAAAGGCTTCAGTTGTTCTACTATGCTGCAGCTCACTTTTTCAGCACCAGAGGTTGCTGGGAATGTATCACCTAAATGCTCACTAGTCTGACTCCTCACAGGACACCCAGTCAAATTCAGGATGTCTGTTCTCATCTCTAAGGCTCTCCATGGCATTGGTGCAAGCTCCCTAAGAGAATTCTCTCTAAGACTATGATTTTCCATGACAATTAGATTTCACAGAAGATACTGTCCACACCTTTAGCGTGAAATGCTGAGAATGAAGAGTGTTCTTGGCAGCGGGCTCAAAACTATGGAACACTCTTTTGGAGAGCTGAGACTAGCTTCAGAGGTCACTGCCTCCAGAGTGACATGTAACTTTACTTCTTCAAGTCCAGCTTTCCCATAAACACCAAAGCAAAAAGGAAAAGACAACAGAAGAACAAAGGGAGGGGCAATGAGAGCAGGAATGACATGGAGAGGGGAGAGAGAGAGGGAGATGAAGAAGTGGAAGAAAAGGAAGAAAAAATTCTAGTGATCCACCAGGAAGGAGAGAGGAAATCAGAAGGTCTTTACTGTGTTGTGATAGTCTGCAGAAGGTGTCCAAGTATTGTGGTGATAAGTGTGGTACAAAGATCCTGTTACGAGAGACCTGGATTTGACATAACCCACAGCTATCTTGTGCTTAGTCACCATAAGCTGGAAGTGAGGACACCACGTAGTGAGAAAGAATTTGGCCTTGCTTAGGCAGACAAAACCATCTGCACAGCCTCAGTGTTACTAACAAGGATAGCTGATCTTAGTCTGGGTGCCTGTATGTTTCTTGCTAGAGTTGCTTTACTGATAAGTAGAAATTATGAGTTCATTGCTGTTGCTAGGGAAACAGTCAGCCAATTATAACTTATTTGGAGATATGCTTTTGTCATAAATATAAAGCGAAGGGTAATCACCTTTAAAATCCCTCCTGGCCAGAGGAAAAATCCTTTCACCTGTAAAGGGTTAAGAAGCTAAAGGTAACCTCGCTGGCACCTGACCAAAATGACCAATGAGGAGACAAGATACTTTTAAAAGCTGGGAGGAGGGAGAAAAACAAAGGGTCTTTGTCTGTCTGTGTGATGCTTTTGCCAGGGACAGAACAGGAATGGAGTCTTCGAATTTAGTAAGTAATCTAGCTAGATATGTGTTAGATTATGATTTCTTTAAATGGCTGAGAAAATAGCTGTGCTGAACAGAATGAATATTCCTGTCTGTGTGTCTTTTTTGTAACTTAAGGTTTTGCCTATAGGGCTTCTCTATGTTTTGAATCTAATTACCCTGTAAGGTATTTACCATCCTGATTTTACAGAGGTGATTCTTTTTTACTGTTTCTTCTATTAAAGTGTTTCTTTTCAAGAACTGAATGCTTTTTTCATTGTTCTAAGATCCAAGGGTTTGGGTCTGTGGTCACCTATGCAAAGGTACCATCTGTACCCTAGAGTTCAGAGTGGGGAAGGAACCTTGACAGCTTTGTTTTTAATTACTTATAAAAAAGATTAGTTAGAAAGTGTACTTTGGAGAAGTGTGGATTTTCTATGAGCAAGAAGACACTGACAATCTCCACAGCAGCTAGGAGGAAGGCTGGCTACTGGAAACCTGCTGCTGTCACTTGACACCACCTCAGATTTCGGGTAACTATATTTTGGGTAACTAGATTATTGCTAATTTTGAAGTGTTCTTTGTATTCAATAAAAACATGGATTATTGGGTGAAAGCACTCTTGTGTAAAACAATCATTTCTCAGATGGAGGTGCTGTGTCCCCCCACTGATTTATCTCCTGACACTGCCTGAAAAACAGAGACTAGTTACCATCGCTTTGGGTTCAGATAACCCCAGGTAACCATCCAGATAAGTAAATAACGCAAAGAACATAGTTGTTCTACAGCCACTATTGCATCCACTGGCTGCAGTACCTTCAGCCACTACTGTGCCCTATTTAATCTATTTATCATATAAATATTTCTGAAGTGTCCATCACCACAATATCTAGGTGCTGTGAAAGAGGGGGGGTGTATCTTACATGGGCAGTTTGGCTAGCTTAGCAACATTGTCATGGATAAATTACCATGCCATCACCCTTCCTCTGCACCTTTCCACTGTCCACATCTGTCCCAGTTGAACTGTACTATGGAAGGTGCATGTGTGCGCGCGCACGCACATGCAGAATTTGGGGCTCAATTCTTTAGCTGTTGTGTGATACAGAGTGGGCAAAAGATGATCTATGTACATAACTCCTAAATGTAATGCTGTATTTTAACACTCCGTCATGATTTCTGTATGTTATATGCATAATTTCTTATAATGCAACCAAAGTAGATATTAACTATATTTGCTCTTCTGTTGAAGATTGCCTATCATTTCCCCAGTGTTTCAGTGTTACTCTTAAATCAAATATATTCCCAGCTATGGCTCACCAAAACAGGTGATGTTCAGTTCTATTGAAATAACATAACATTAATCATCAAAAGATTATTTTTATTGTTATTAATGTTTCCTAGTATGATGATTATTTCTCCCTCCCCCAAATACTTATAGATAACCTTTTATTGAAAAACACATTCAGTGTTTCCATTCTTAATTTCATCTCTCTAGTACAAACGTGAATCTCTAAAATTCAAGGGAGTCCAGTGAAGTCAGATAATATTGTAACTCAAAGTTTTATGTTTATACCTGAAATGGCAGAATAGTTATTTCTCCATAGATTAATCCAATTTGATTTGCTTGAGAGACATGTTTTCTTAATTTTTCATTTTTATGGTATGATTTTCTTTTGTATGTGTGTACAGAAAAGAGCAGTACATTGATCACTGTGGAAAACAGCACCATCCTCCATGTCACTCAGGCCCATAATCTGGGCATCATCTTCAACTCAGCCCTCTCTCTAAATCCTCACATCCAGGCTATATCTAAATCTTGCTGATTCTTTCTAACATCTCTAAAATCCAGCCTTTCATATCCATCCACATAGCTAAAACTCTCTTCCAAGCTCTCATCTCACATCTCAATTACTGCAATACCCTTGTCTCTGGCCTTGTCAAATACAATCTTGCCCTGCTCATATCCATTCCGAATGCTGGTGCAAACATAATTTTCTGAGCCTGTCACTTTGACCATGTCATCTCTTTCTTGCCTCCCTCCACTGGCTTCCCTTTCTCTACTGCATCAAACATAAGCTACTTGTCTTCACTTTTAAGGCTATTCTCAGCCTATTCCCACCCTACGTATCATCTCTCACTCACTACTGAGATGTCAACTTCTGCCTCTGATTGGCCCATGCCAGCCTCCATCCCCAACTGGTTAAACTTCTCAAACAAGTCCCTTCATGCCTTCTCCCACGTTGCCCCTCACATTTGGGAGGCTGCTCCCCATAAACATCCACAATGCTACCTCATTATTCTCCTTCTAATCCTTAAAACTCTCCTTTGCCTTGATGCCTACACAAAACTTGACAAAGATAGGCCACTGGTATCTCATTGTTTCCTTGTACTCCCCATCTATTTACCCATCTGTTGTCTTTTGCCTTATACAGTAACTCCTCACTGAAAGTCGTCCCGGTTAACATTGTTTTGTTGTTATGTTGCTGATCTATTAGGGAACAAGCTCATTTAAAGTTCATAGAATCATAGACTTTAAGGTCAGAAGGGACTATTAGTATCGTCTAGTCTGACCTCCTGCACAACACAGGCCACGGAATCTCACCCACCAACTCCTGTAATAAACCCCTAACTTATGTCTGAGCTATTGAAGTCCTCAAATCGTTGTTTATAGACTTCAAGGTACAGGGAATCCTCCAGCAAGTGACCCGTGCCCCAGGCTGATCAGGTAGGCAAAAAACCCCCAGGCCCTCTGCTGATCTGCCCTGGGGGAAAATTCCTTCCCGACTCCAAATATGGTTATCAGCTAAACCCTGAGCATGTGGGCAAGACTCACCAGACAGACAGCCAGGAAAGAATTCTCTGGAGTAACTCAGATCCCACCCCATCTAACATCCCATCACAGGCCATTGGGCATATCTAGCGCTAATAATCAAAGATCAATTAATTGCCAAAATTAGGCTATCCCATCATATCATCCCTTCCATAAACTTATCAAGATTAGTCTTGAAGCCAGATATGTCTTTTGCCCCCACTGCTTCCCTTGGAAGACTGTTCCAGAACTTCACTCCTCTGATGGTTAGAAACCTTTGTTTAATTTCGATCCTACACTTGTTGATGGCCAGTTTATATCCATTTGTTCTTGTGTCCACATTGGTACTGAGCTTAAATAATTCTTCTCCCTCTCCGGTATTTATCCCTCTGATATATTTATAGATAGCAATCATATCTCCTCTCAGCCTTCTTTTAGTTAGGCTAAATAAGCCAAGCTCATTGAGTCTCCTTTCATAAGACAGGTTTTCCATTCCTCGGATCATCCTAGTAGCCCTTCTTTGTACCTGTTCCAGTTTGAATTCATCCTTCTTAAACATGGGAGACCAGAACTACACACAATATTCCAGATGAGGTCTCACCAGTGCCTTGTATAGCGGTACTAACACCTCCTTATCTCTACTGGAAATACCTCACCTGATGCATCCCAAGACCGCATTAGCTTTTTTCACGGCCATATCACATTAGCGGCTCATAGTCATCCTGTGACCAACCAATACTCTGAGGTCCTTCTCCTCTTCTGTTACTTCCAAGCAGTGCATCCCCAGTTTATAACAAAAATTCTTGTTATTAATCCCTAAATGCATGACCTTGCACTTTTCACTATTAAATTTCATTCTATTACTATTACTTCAGTTTACAAGGTCATCCAGATCTTCCTGTATGATATCCCGGTCCTTCTCTGTATTGGCAATTCCTCCCAGCTTTGTGTCAGCCGCAATCTTTATTAGCACATTCCCGCTTTTTGTGCCAAGGTCAGTAATAAAAAGATTAAATAAGATTGGTCCCAAAACTGATCCCTGAGGAACTCCACTGGTAACCTCCCTCCAGTCTGACAGTTCACCTTTCAGTGTGACCCGCTGTAGTCTCCCCTTTAACAAGTTCCTTATTCACCTTTCAATTTTTATATTGACCCCCATCTTTTCCGATTTAGCTAACAATTCTCCATGTGGAACCGTATCAAATGCCTTACTGAAATTGAGGTAAATTAGATCCACTGCATTCCCTTTGTCTAAAAAATCTGTTACCTTCTCAAAGAAGGAGATCAGGTTGATTTGACACGATCTACCTTTTGTAAAGCCATGTTGTATTTTGCCCCAATTACCTTGCATACTACAGATGTCAAACTAACAGGCCTGTAGTTACCTGGATCGCTTCTTTTTACCCTTCTTAAAAATAGGAACTATGTTAGCAATTCTCTAGTCATACGGTACAACCCCTGAGTTTACAGATTGATTAAAAATTCTTGCTAATGGGCTTGCAATTTCATGTGCCAGTTCCTTTAATATTCTTGGATGAAGATTATCCGGGCCCCCTGATTTAGTCCCATTAAACTGTTCGAGTCTGGCTTCTACCTCAGATGTGGAAATATCTACCTCCATATCCTCATTCCCATTTGTTGTCCTACCATTATCCTAAGCTCCTCATTAGCCTCATTAAAGACTGAGGCAAAGTATTTGTTTAGACATTGGGCCATGTCTAGATTATCCTTAACCTCCACTCCATCCTCAGTGTTAAGTGGTCCCACTTCTTCTTTCTTCGTTTTCTTCTTATTTAGATGGCTATAGAACCTTTTACTATTGCTTTTAATTCCCTTTGCAAGGTCCAACTCTACTTGGCTTTTGGCCTTTCTCACTTTAGCCCTACATGTTCTGACCTCAGTAAGGTAGCTTTCCTTGCTAATCCCTCCCATCTTCCACTCCTTGTAGGCTTTCTGCTTTTTCTTAATCACCTCTCTGAGATGCTTGCTCATCCAGCTTGGTCTACTACTCCTGCCTATGAATTTTTTCCCCTTTCTTGGGATGCAGGCTTCTGATAGTTTCTGCAACTTTGACTTGAAGTAATTCCAGGACTCCTCCGCCTTTAGATCCACAAGTTTTTCAGTCCAATCCACTTCCCTAACTAATTGCCTTAATTTTTTAAAGTTAGCCTTTTTGAAATCAAAAACCCTAGTCACAGATCTATTTTTGTTTATCCTTCCATTTAGTTTGAACTGAATTAGCTCATGATCACTCGAACCAAGGTTGTCCCCTACAATCATTTGTTCTATGAGGTCCTCACTGCTCACCAAAACCAAATCTAAAATGGCATCCTCTCTTGTCGGTTCAGCAACTACTTGGTGAAGGAATCCATCAGCTATGTATCCAGGAAAATCCGAGCCCTATTATTATTACAAGCACTTGTCCTCCAGTCTATATCTGGGAAGTTAAAGTCTCCCATGATCACACAATTCCCATTAGTATTTACTTCTTTAAAAACATGAAAGAGGTCTCTATCCATATCCAGATCGGATCCTGGCGGTCTATAGCACACCCCAACCACTATCCCAAGGGAGGCTCTAGTAGCTTTCTTCCCCAATGTGATTTTTGCCCAGACAGACTCCGTCTTATCCATTCCATCACTTCTTATTTCTTTACAGTCTACCTCATCATTGATATACAATGCTACTCCACCACCTTTGCCTTTATTTCTGTCTTTCCTAAACAGCACATACCCTTCAATACCCGTACTCCAGTCATGACTACTATTCCACCATGTTTCTGTTATCCCTATAATATCTGGTTTCACTCCCTGCACCAGTAGCTCTAGTTCCTCCATTTTGTTACCTTGGCTCCTTGCGTTAGTGTACAAACATCTTAATTTTTGCCATTTGGCTTCGCTCAAATTCTTTACCCGATTGGGCACAGACATTCTATCACCAATATTACCTATTAGATCGGTATGTACACTGCCCTTCCGCCTTATATCAATTATATCATGGCTGTATCCTTTCTTACTTCGTTTTCTTCTCTCTCAAAGAGAACAACTGGCATGGAGATTACCTGGACATCTCCCCAGAATTCCTAGTTTAAAGCTCTCTTGATCCGTTGTGCCATCCTCCATCCTAGAAGTCTATTTCCTTCCTTACTCAGGTGAAGTCCATCCTGAGAGAACAGTCCTCTGTCCATGAATGCTTCCCAGTGGCCATACATCCCAAAGCCCTCCTTATAGCACCACTGCCTGAGCAATGCTCCCTTATAACGTCGTTTGGCAGCTGTCTGCTTTGTTCACAGCTTGCAGGATTCTCTGGAAGAGCAGCCCTTCCTTGTGGGGATTAGAACCGGGGGGGTGGAGGGGGGCAGGCAGCAGCCCACCCCCGCATCAGCTCCCCTAAATTCCCTCTAAGGGATGTGGCTCAGCAGCTGCCCAGCAGCAGTTCAGCGGTCTCTCCCCCCACTGCTGTGCTGCTCCTGCCCTGCCCTCTGCCTTGGAGCTCCTCCCGGGAACTTCCTGCTTGCTGGGGCAGGGGAGAGAGGTGCCACAAAGTGGAGGAGGGGGACAGGGCTCAGGTTCAGAAAGAAGGGAGCTTGCTGGAAGCTGTTGCTTCCTGTCTGAACGGGCTGATCTGCTTAAAAGGGTAACGTACCTGAAGTGGGGTCAGCGTCCTTAAAGGGGCAAAGCATGTCTCTCTCTTTCACTAATGCACGCACCCCCCAGCACTTTGGAAAGTCAGCACCTGTGCAACTGTGCATGTGTTGTTAGGAGGAGGGAGTGGTGCGCTCCAGCTGGATAGCGTGGGCTCATCATCATGTTCAGTTTTTGCAGGGAAGTGTTTGCAGCTACTGCCCTGCATCTATTATGTTTCCTCCCTCCTGCCTCAGTCCATGCTGCCTTGTAGAGTGTGAGGCTACATTAACAACAGCGTATTAACCCTTGAGGGCTCAGCTGAGTTCTAGTTCATCATTTAGCAGCAAGACATTCCCTGGGAAATATCCCACCGCCTCACTCCACCACCTCAACCAAGCACCTCAACAATCATTCATTGCTGTGTGAAATATTAAACTGCTTGTTTAAAATTGTTTAAAACTTATACTGTATATGTATATAATGTCTTTTGTCTGGCGAAAAAAAATTTCCCTGGAACCTAACCCCCGCCCCCATCTACACTAATTCTTATGGGGAAATTGAATTCGCTTAACATCGTTTCACATAAAGTCGCATTTTTCAGAAACATAACTACAACGTTAAGTAAGGAGTTACTGTACTTAAAGTATGTCTTCACATAGAGCTGGGGGTCTAAATTCCAGCTTGAATAGAGACTGCGATCTCGGCTGAGCATGGACTCGGGGCAGCTAGCCCCTCCTGCTGCTGAGGTTACACTTTATTTTTAGCATGCCAGCTCAATCAAAGCTAGCGCAGGTATGTCTCCTTGAGCTGGAAAATAGACCTCCAGCTCCAAGTGCAGACATAACCTTAGATTGTGAACTCTTTGGGGCAAGGCCCATCTTTTGTTTTGTGTTTGTACAGCACATTGGAGTCCTGGTCCATGACTAGAGCACTACACACACTAATACAATATAAATAATATGTTTTGTCTAATTGTACAGTGCACCAAGTAATACTAGCAGTGTGTAACTCTGGAGGTTCTTCCTTGTAGTCACGTATATTATTTAACATTACCCAGAGCTGTCCTTCACCTAGGAAGCAGGTGAATAGTTTGGTGAATCTTTGACAGGAACTGTATGATAGGATGACTAGCTTGATATATAGAACTGTCTTGAGGCTATAGCTAGGCATTCTGGGTGTGCAGCCACATTTATACATTAAAAGTTTAAGAAAATATAACCCCATCATTCCTGCCATTATAAGGCTATTAATAATATAACCCATTATTACTTTATTATCTATTACCTCTACTCATGAGCCCCACACTATCAATTTTAAAAATGTGAGGAAAGTATGCATCTCCCAATGCCTATTACCTGCCCAACATTTCAGCGTCACATGCTATGATAACAAATTAAGTAGTTTTAGGATTTTCCACGAGATGTTTCAAAGGGCCAAAATCTGTTCTTTGAGAACACAGTGCTTCTGTCAGTGTGAACTACAGCTAAGTGTGTATTAAAGAACAAATCAGGCTTTAACTGTAGGAAATAGATTAATATACTTATTACATATCTTTTCCTGACTTTTTGCACTGTTTGTTTTAGTTCATCCCATCTGATTATCTCCCTAATGTGATTTATGTTTTTAATATGTACCAAAACAATCTGAGTTGGCCCAAGGGCAAGTAATAAGCAAGATTCCTATGTAATCCTGTGAGAGACCATCTGGACTAGCACAACATCCAGAAGCAGAAACTGAAACATGTATCTTTCTAAAGGTGCTGCCTTACCTCTCTGCAAGTGTTTGCTGTTCATTGATTCCAACATTAAAGAGGACTGGGTACACATGCAGCTGCTTTCCTTCTTTGATCTCTTGAGGCAGCAACTCAAACATCTTTGCTGGAAGCTTGACCTCTATTACATAATGTTCACTAGGAAAATAAAAGGAAGTATAAGAGATGAGAATATCTAGCTGTTCAGTCTAAACTATCACCCTCCTAGGTCCCACAGCAAAAGATGTTTACACTTAGAAATCAATGTTTTTCCTTCCTGTTAATTGTGTCAAACCTTCATTTAAAGTCTTTTTTATTTATTTTTGTTTTGAAACCAAAGCAAATCTATATGGAAATAGGATCAGTAATATAATTATAAACTAGGTCTAGATAATGACTTCTTCACTGAAGCGGAAAAAAAGGATTAAAAAGTGAGGACAGTAGAAAAATTAAGGAAGAGCCTTTTGTCTCATTATCACTTGCTATAGAAATATTAATGAAGGCACTTCAAATATTAAAATGCCATATGCTGAGCCACACCACCATTTCCGTTTGGTTTGCACAAGAATTGACCTGAAGTACCCCCTAATACAAGTGCATAATTTCTTGTACCCAGTGAAAACCCTGCATGAAATCCTGGCCCCACTGCAGTCAATGGCAAAATCTGCATTGAGTTCAGTGGGCCAGGACTTCACTCCTTGGATAGAAAGCATCCTCTGAAGCAAAAGTGGCACTATGAAAATACAGTTTAAAAGTACAGGATGGCTCATTACACAAATATGAATTCTGGTGTTTTAGAAGTGATATGATGTGACAGTTTGGGTGTTATATCTGTGTCCCCCGTCTGATTTTGTGAAAACCATGTTTCAGCCTCTATTTTTAATATAACCTAGATTGTGTCTTTCCTTGTATACTGTATCCATCATGTTGGATTGCATCATCATCTTGTTGAAGTGGGGCTTGTGTCTAGGTCTCTAACCCTGAATGACAATGATAACAAATTGTCCTCCCCTCCAAGAACAATGGGTTCGATAAATAGAGGGACTAAGCTAAAGGAAGCTGGTTCTCCCAGTTTCTCTCCAGAGGGCTGGGACTTTAATTACCCAATGAAGGCTGTCAAGCCAGCCAGAGAGGACTGAAACCAAACATTGACAGGAAGCAGAGCGGGTGTCAAGAGGAAGAAGGCAAGGAGGGATTTACCCACCTTACACAGGGACAGGACCTAAGGACTCACAGAAGGGGTTAGTGTAGACTCAGCGGGGAGAGCATACACGGTTTTTGCATTGGTCTTATATCCTTGTACTGTTTAAGAGTAATGTGTGGGTGGTGTTTAAGAAGTTCTTTTGTAAAGTCTCTGTGTTCCTTACGTGTCATGTGGTCCCAGAAGAATTAAACTATAATCTGGCATGCCCACATGGGTGGAGCTCTGGTGAGAGTGTGCATAAGCTATGGGGGAAACTTGGAAGGGGTCTTGGAAGTCTGGGCAGCTGGACCATGGTGCCCCACCATCCAATGGGCTGTCAGATAGGGAATCTGCAACCTGGGCGTGTGTCTGAGAGGCCAGAGCTAAAGACACTGCCCAGATCTGGTGTGCTTAGAAGCATGCAGGATCCGAAGACTGGGTCCAATAAAGCAGATTGGTGACTACGCACAGGCAAGGACTCAGCCAGGGGTGTGACACATGCCCTGGCTCAGTTAGCACTAGTGCAAATCTGGTATTGTTAAGCAGCAAATGCTCTATAAAGTAGGAACTCTCACGAGCAGTATCATTAGTTACTAACTGAGTTACTACAGAGAATTCTTTCCTGGGTATCTGGCTGGTGAATCTTGCCCATATGCTCAGGGTTCAGCTGATCGCCATATTTGGGGTCGGGAAGGAATTTTCCTCTAGGGGAGATTGGAAGAGGCCCTGGAGGTTTTTCACCTTCCTCTGTAGCATGGGGCACGGGTCACTTGCTGGAGGATTCTCTGATCCTTGAAGTCTTTAAACCATGATCTGAGGACTTCAGTAGCTCAGACATAGGTGAGAGGTTTATCGCAGGAGTGGGTGGGTGAGATTCTGTGGCCTGCGTTGTGCAGGAGGTCAGACTAGATGATCATAATGGTCCCTTCTGACCTTAATATCTATGAATCTATTAGCTGTGGGCTAGTTATGCGAGTCTCAAAGCAAAAAAGTATCTATGCCCCAGATAAGACTAATTTATGTTTTCTGTATTTAATTCCCAAGTTTAAAGCAGTACAGAGTTTATGAAGTTTCTGCTTGTACAGAAAACTCTTTTCAGGTGACCTCTGCATAATGCCACTCATTCCAGGCCTGTGGGTTGGAGTTCCTAATTGATGAATCTTGACTGTCAAATGCTATTGTACTACTAATATGGTATGCTTGCATGAAATTGAAAAGAAATGTTGATTTGGTCTAATTTTAAAAATATGTTCTGCTAAACATCAAGTCCAGGGGACCACCATAATCACTGCATTTCACATCCAAGAATCACTATGTCTTTTGGCTATAAAAAAATCATTGTAAGATGTTGCCTTTGGATACGACAAACTGAAACAGTGGTGTTTACATGTGGTGTTTTTTGTTTTTGTTTTTTGTATGCTTGGGACAGTGTATGCTCCACAGTGGTACCATCTTGTGTGACTTTTTCAATTTCCATTAAATTGCACAATGACAAAAGCTGCCTTTCAAATTATTTTGAGAAATACTACTGAGCTGGGATAATAGGATATCTTCACGGCGCAAGAGCAACACTGAAGTCAGGCAAGAAGACAACAATCATTGTAATCCAAAGCACTCATTTGAGACTAATTTACTATTGCTTTACCGGTTTGGTTTAAATAAGGTATAGTAATAAAACAAAATCTTTCTTTGCTATGTAATTTACTTTTTCATTTATGGCTGGATTCAATGTAGACAGGCTTAGTGGATTTGATTTGGGTTATACAACTACATTTCCCAGTGAGTGGAAGGCTTAGCATAAAAATTAAAGGACAATTTTGGCAAGAGAACAAGTGTGTATAAACTGGCCATGAATAAATTTAGCTTTGAAATTAGGTTTCTAACCATCAGAGGAATGAGGTTCTGGAACAGCCTTCCAGAGGTTGTTTGCCCCTACTATTCCTAACTAGTTTAAAGATAAAGATAGAGCTCCATAAACTAATGTATGGCATTATGTGCGGGGTTGCCTGTGATAGCAGGGGACTAGATTTAATGACCCAGGAGGTCACTTCCAGTCCTGTGTTCCAAAAATCATTACAAAATTTTAGCATTTAATACAGCCTCTTGCAACAAAAAAACTAGGTTGTTCAAGAGAACAACAATAAATCACAACAGCTCATTTAGGTATTAATGATTTAAATTTGGGGATTATCTATTTAACTTTACTAGTCTTGCACCTTAACCATGCAGCGATGATAAAAAACACTAGTTGAAAGTTTTTATAATAAACTACCCTCTCATGCCTCAAATTTCATGTATATAATAAAAAAAATTAGCAAGGAATTTTTAAAAATACCACTTTTTTTAACTACTTTTGCTTATAACAACCCTTTAAGCATGTGAAACTGAACACTGTTTCCTGAAAGATGTTTTGGGGCTGCAGCACACATTAGAGCTATGATGTTTGGATTGAGTTGTTTTCACACATAAAACTGAGTACCTAAGCATTTCCCTGCAAAGCAAATTACCAGATAATACTCTGACTTTGCAAGCTTTATAACAAAAAGAGGTAAATGAATTTTCTGTTTAGCAGCTCTGCATTGTCCCTGTAAGTTTCATTTTGGAGACCTCTATTATATAAGACTAACCAAAAAAAGGATAAAAGTTAGTCAGAAAATATTTTTTTTACAGTGATCAGAAAATTGTTAGATTTTGACCCTACTTTTGCTCTTTACATTTAACCTCCTATGCCCCTGATCAATACTGTGTCATCACATCTCTAACAGGAATGGGGCTCAGCAGAGGTAAAGCTTCCTTTTAATAAACTGATACCATCCATGTCATTCAGTGATTCACTCACCAGTAAGTGTAGTATAGTAATGATAGCCAGTAAGTCCTCTTCCTGACAGCTGTCTCTTCTATCCATCCATAATGCCACAGGCATCCTAAAGCCCATGTCTATTTCAAAACCTGGACCTCCTAGCATGACAGTTCAATCAGCAGCAGTAATGGTACCAAGCCAGTAACAGTGGCTGTTGGATTTTTCAAGACTTTTGATGGGAACGTTTACAAAGGACATATTTCTTCTGTTCAGGGTCTACTTTATATACCATAATTTTTCTTAATTATTCCTGATGTTTTCCCATCATGCTCTGACCTTCCTGGCTATTTATTTCAATCCCTTCTCAGAAAGTGCACAGTATGAGAATGAATTGTCAGGAATAATAAAGAAAAATAGCGGTGAATGCCCACTCCTTCCCCCAACCGCGGCAATGCATCTTTTCTAAAAAATTGCTGCTTTTAGCTGAATTTAATTTACTGTCATCTTAAGAATTATAGCACTTTTAAGGAAATCATTCCTGCACAAGTAACAACATTTGAAGTTTTAGACTAGGCTAACAACAAAGAAAAAAAGTTCATCACAGGCAAACTATCCTTTTCAATCCCCGTATGTCACAGACACTATTTCTGTATTTAATTTATGTACTAAATTTAAGTACTACTTCTTTGAGAAGCAAAGTGCACTAGTATTTAAAGCACAGGTAGGGATTAAAAATATCTGTTTTTACAACCAGCTCTGCCCCAAATGTCCTGTATGATCTTAGGCAAATCATGTAGGTTCAATTTTTCAGAATTTTGGGCCATCTTAATTTTGGGTTCCCAGTTGAGAGACACTTCAGGTCAGATCTTCAGAGATGCAGCGCCACATCTCCACAGAAGTGAATGGAAATGGAGTGCTCAGCTCCCCTGAAGACAAGGCCTCCAGTGTTTCAAGCTGGGCCCCTGTGTTGAGACAACCAAACTTAGATGCCACTTCTGAAAATTTTGGCCCTGACCTCTCTGTGCTTCAATTTCCCTGTATATAAAAATGGATAACAACAAGTGCACAACTCACAGGGACACTGTGAGAATTAATATGTATTAACATTTGTAACTTTGAGATCCTCAGCTGAAAATACAAAGACATTACACTAGAAAGTACAAAGCATTATTACCTTTACAGGCTCTTTAGGACATTACTACCTTTACAGGCCCTCTATTCACTCTTCAGACAAGTTACATTTACAGCATTTCCCACATAAGGGAACACAGCAAAAAGAAAAACATTGGGTTTCCACTTGATTTTACTGGCACAAGTGAAAGCTACATGTCTCTGGGCTTGTGCTTCAAGAAATGGACAACACTTACCGCCTTCCAGTTATTACAGGCAAGAAGTCATTGGATTTGGCTTCAATTATTTTAAACATTACTTTCTGTAAATCTGAAATGCCCACAGCCATATCTTCTAGCATCCCAATTTCCTCACCTGTACAGAAAAATTACAAAAGATGTTAACAGATGCAGACATGACTGGCTAGCTAGTGTCTATTCCTGAAAAGGTGCTAGTATGATAATAAGTGTAATACATGTCAAACCGGAGTGACTAAAGTTACTCTACTAAATTCACATTTAAGGCATCTAAACAAAAATAGTAGAGAACTTTCTGCCCCCTCTGACCTTACTAGTATTTGTGGGCGTTGGGTACTTTTGAAAATCAGGTCATTACATTCAAGGGACACAACTTTACGGCAGACAGGTTTCAAAATTTTGTCCATATTGACAAGCCCTTTAAAAACTCTTCTGCTCTTGGAGGGCAAAGATTTTGAGTATTATAATGGGTGCACCTCTGACAAACTTGACCCAGAGAGCCCCTTATACTGAGGTAGTTTTGTAGTGCGGGACAGACAGTAAAACTTGATTTTGGGAATGGCAAAGGGCTGCATTGATACCAACTGTCCCTACTTAAGTGGGATAGTTGCTATTTTCAGAAAAAACCACTCGGCCTGACTGAAAAAAATCCATCCTCTTCAGTGCGTTTCAAAGTGTGTTGCAATTTTTCTCTCCATATGTCCCACTTAATAGCTATCAATGTTGGCATCTGTGATTCAGAAACCTCTTGGTGCCAAATGGCAGAGGGCCCGGGGTATGTAGGGTTACAGGGTTTACCAAAAGGGGTCATGTAAAGGTCTCTACTGAAAGTCTGTGTTACCCTGGTCATCATAATCATTAGGAAATGTATATGCAGATAATATATCAAAAGACATGTGTGTGTGTATAAATATGGGAAATTATGTTCTTAAGACCTTGTAGTTAAAGGGAAGTCACTCAAAGATAGAATGCCTGGAGAAAAACTTCTCCATACAGGAGATGGGAGACACTCATCTCCCTAGCTAACTATTGTGTACTGAGTGTCTTGTGGTAAGATCTTGCTAATGAAGACCTTGCAAGGACTTCAAAAGAAAATCATCAGGAAGAGGTAAACAGTAGGGTATGAGGGGGGAAGGGATTATCCTATTTTCAGTTGAAAATCAAAGGTATGGTCTGGTTATCTAGTGGTGAAAAAAGATGCTCTGGCATCCTTCACCAAGGAAATAAACTGACAGTGGGTTTGTTTCATGAAAAAAGGATCTCAGTCAGGCTTGGCTGAAATCACTGGGAAGAACTCTGGGTGAGATAAACTTCTTTATACAGGAGAACAACTTATTAGTTAAGTTTAGGCCATAGAAAGCACATTACGATTTTGTTTCGTATGTAATCCTTTGTTTCTAACATTTCTGTTTGCTATCAGATGAATCTGCTATCCTTTGTTAAATAAACCTGTACTTGCTTTCTCTATAAACAAATCTAAGTACTGTGTGTTAAGCAAAGCTGTGTTCTAAGGTGAACTAGTAAGCTGTGGTGTACTCTGTCACAGCATCTATGAAGCCGTTGGGAATTTAAATAGTTTAGCGCTATCTTCACATCACAAAGACTGACATGTAATTTCCAGAAATACTGACTGGCAGTAGATTATAGATTTAGTAGGTACACCTCTACCCCTATATAACGCGACCCGATATAACACGAATTTGGATATAACGTGGTAAAGCAGTGCTCCAGGGGGGCGGGGCTGTGCGCTCCGGTGGATCAAAGCAAGTTCGATATAACGCAGTTTCACCTATAACACGGTAAGATGTTTTGGCTGCCGAGGACAGCGTTATATTGGGGTAGAGGTGTATTTAAATTGGGTAGCTGGGTTATTTGTATAAACCAATTATTTGGGTCTGGCTAAACACTTGTGCTAGTATAGTTTACAGTACTAGTATAGTTCACAGATTTGTGTCCATTTATTCTTTTACATAGAGACTGTCCGGTTTGGCCAACGTACATGGCAGGGGGGCATTGCTGGCACATGATGGCATATATCACATTGGTAGATGTGCAGGTGAACGAGCCCTTGATGGCATGGCTAGATGTGATTAGGTCCTATGATGGTGTCACTTGAAAAAATATGTGGACAGAGCTGGCATCAGGCTTTGTTGCAAGGATAGGTTCCTGGGTTAGTGTTTTTGTTGTGTGGTGTGTGGTTGCTGGAGAGTATTTGCTTCAGGTTGGGGGGCTGTCTGTAAGGGAGGACTGGTCTGTCTCCCACGATCTGTGAGAGTGAGGGATCATTTTTCAGAATAGGTTGTAGATCTCTGATGAATAAATGGACACAAATCTGACATCAGGAATCATAACATTCAAAAACCAGTACTTCAACCTCTCTGGCCACTCAGTAAAAGATTTAAGGGTGGCAATTCTGCAACAGAAAGGCTTCAAAAACAGACTCCAATGAGAAACTGCTGAGCTTGAGTTAATATGCAAACTAGATACCATTAACTTGGGTTTGAATAGAGACTGGGAGCGGCTGGGTCATTACACATATTGAATCTATTTCCACATGTTAAGTATCCTCACACCTTCTTGTCAATTGTCTAAATGGGCCATCTTGATTATCACTACAAAAGTTTTTTTCTCCTGCTGATAATAGCTTATTTAATTAATTAGCCTCTTACAGTTTGTATGGCAAATTCCACCTTCTCTGTATGTGTATATATATATCTTCTTACTATATGTTCCATTCAGTGCATCTGATGAAGTGGCCTGTAGCCCACGAAAGCTTATGCCCAAATAAATTTGTTAGTCTCTAAGGTGCCACAAGTACTCCTGGGTTTTTTTTGCGGATAAAGACTAACACGGCTGCTACTCTGAAACCTGAAAAAAATAGATTACTATAATTTATTATGCTGAATTGACATACAGTACTATATCAATGGCTTTAACTGTGCTATTGTATGGAAGCCTGCTGTTTTGTATTAGGGTAATATTTGTTGATTCAATAAGCCAAATTACTGAATGAAAGATAAAATAAGAACCTACTGGATGAACTTCTTGGTTTGTAAAAAATACTAAGCAATGTTGTTGCAGGGCAATACTTACTATAAGTGCTGAGAAGTCCTTCATATTGAACAATTAACCCAACAATATGAAGCTGCTGTAGGAAGCCTTGATCATGTAAACTTGTGTGCAGTTTGATTATAAACCCACAGACCAATCCAGCAAGCTAAAAAACCAACAACAAAAAAAACAGATTAGTTAGTGTAATCTAAGAGTTTTATAACTATGTTTGCTATTTTTCTACAGGATACAGGTTGTACTTTTGTGACCGAGGAACAAGATAGAAATACCTGTTTGGTGAATATTTATCATCTCAATTGTATATTATGGTATTTTGTAGGGTAACACATACATAAAATATATGGCTCTCATTCTGACCTTAAATTGGTTTTACACCCATGAAATTTCATTGACTTCAAGTTGGGTTACTTCTGATTTACACTGCTGTAACTGAGATCAGAAAGATGCCCTTAGTCTATTAATATTTAAGGCTGAGGTTTTCAAAGGAGCCTAGGTAATTAGGCACCCAACTCCTATTTAAATTCAATGACATTTATTCATTTAAGTCCTTTGAAAACCCAACCTAAATCAATTAATTGTTCATCATAGTGCAGAACATTAAATTGAATGAATTAACACAAATGAAGAAGTTGTGTTCCGTTAAAAGAAATGGCGAATACCTGCATGTATGCCATGATTAATTACAATCATGTAAATAACAAACAGTAATCACAAGAGAAAACCAGTGACTCAAGAAGCACCTACTGCTTGACTAAAGACGATGTCTCTTCTTAGGGTCAGCATCAAATGCTGTGGCAAGCCACATGCAAGTTCCTGAAGTAGAACAAAAGTCATTGATTGCTTTGCCCTTGTCACCACCTCTCCCATGCAGTCCTTGAGTGTAATTATGAGGGGATAAAGCTGCTCATACCAGTCACCTGGAACAATGAAGAACATGAAGACTAGTTATACTGTAGAAAAATCTATAGATAAAAGCTTCTTCTCAGGGGACAGAGAAGTTGGCAGTGGCTGTGTAGATCCTCCAGTCCTTCCAACCCCATTTTAACCATTATGTTAGAGCAGGCTCCATGGAATGGTTATATTGGGAAAAAGATTAATCTCTCTTCCTTCCCCTTGTATATCTCCCCTGTGTCTAACCTACATACTCAGGGTGGGAGCTGGGACTAGATTTGACCCAAAGCAAATACTCCTGTATAAATCTAACTGCCATATTTACTTGTGTTCTTATTTCCATAGTACTATAGTTATTCATAGCTCTGTACAAAACATGTGGGAAGGCATGGGGCCAGATGTGTAAATTGTTATAGCTCACTTTAAGTTCATGGAACTATGACTGAAAAAGCTTAAATATAGCACCAATCTATAAAAAGGGATATAAAGACAATCTGGAGAATTACAGACCAGTCAGTTTAACTTCAGTACCTGGAAAGATAATGGAGCAAATAATTAAGCAATCAATTTTCAAACACCTAGAAGATAATAAAGTGATAAGTAACAGTCAGCATGGATTTGTCAATAACAAAATCATGTCTAACCAACCTAATAGCTTTCTTTGACAGGATAACACGCCTTGTGGATAGAGGGGAAGAGGTAGATGCAGTATATCTTGACTTGAGAAAGGCTTTTGATACTGTCTCAGATGACCTTCTCATAAACAAACCAGGGAAATACAACCTATGTGGAGATACTATAAAGTGGGTGCATAACTGGTTGGAAAACTGTTCCCAGAGAGTAGTCATCAATGATTCACAGTCAAGCTGGAAGGGTATATGGAAAGGGGACCCGCAGGAATCAGTTCTGGGTCTGGTTCTGTTCAATATCTTCATCAATAATTTAGATAATGGCATAGAGAGTACACTTATAAAGTTTGCAGACAGTACTAAGCTGGGAGGGATTGCAAGTGCATTGGAGGATAGGATTAAAATTCAAAATGATCTGGACAAACTGTGGAAATGGTCTGAAGTAAATAGGATGAAATTCAGTAAGGACAAATGCAAAGTACTCAGTTTAGGAAGAAACAATCAGTGGCACACATACAAAATGGGAAATGACTGCCCTCGAAGGAATACTGTGGAAAAGGATCTGGGGGTCATAGTGGATCACAAGCTAAATATGAATCAACAATGTAACACTGTTGCAAAAAAAAAAGTGAATATCATCCTGGGATGTATTAGTAGGAGTGTTGTAAGAAAGACACGGGAAGTCATTCTTCTGCTTTACTCCACACTGATTAGGCCTAATCTGGAGTATTATGTCCAGTTCTGGGTGCCACATTTCAGGAAAGATGTGGACAAATTGGAGCGAGTCCAGAGAAGAGCGACAAAAATGATTAAAGGTCTAGGAAACATGACCTATGAGGGAAGATTGAAAAAATTAGGTTTGTTTAGTCTGGAGAAGAGAAGACATGATAATAGTTTTCAAAAACATAAAAGGCTGTTACAAGGAGGAGGGAGAAAAATTGTTCTCCCTTAACCTCTGAGGAAAGGACAAGAAGCAATGGGCATAAATTACAGTAAGAAAGGTTTAGGTCGGACATTAAGAAAAAAATCTTAACTGTCAGGGTGGTTAATCACTGGAATAAATTGCCCAGGGCGGTTGTAGAATCTCCATCATTGGAGATTTTTAAAAGTAGGTTAGACAAACACCTGTCAGGGATGGTTTAGATAACACTTAGTCCTGCCATGAGTGCAGGGGACTGAACTAGATGACCTCTTAAGGTCCCTTCCAGTCCTACGATTCTAGGATTCCTAACGATTCCTGAGCTGCTCATTCGTACCCTTAGGGAACTCTCCAGGTGGTCCAATAAACACTGGGATTGTCTTTTGACAATTCACACCAGCTGAGAATGTGCTCCTCATTCCTGCACTGAAGAGTTTATAATCCAAGTTATACAGAGCTGAACAAATACAGTTTAGTTGTGAGAGTGGGAGCTGCCCACATCTGACAGGAGATCAGCCTTGGAAGGCAAGGAAAAGAAGCAGCTGGGTGCAGTATTAGCATTAGTCATTCTTCTCTATCTTTTTTGAACTTCTCTCTATTTCTTTGTTTTGGATATTTAAGGATAATAAAATGACTTTTGGAATTATCTGAAGGACAGATGTTGGTGATGAAAATAACTATGTATCACAAATATTCTGAAATATATTATGATGTGTTATTAAAATGCATATTAAAAATAAATGATTTTCAAATAATGAAATACTTCTAAAAATGGAATGCTTGAGTGAAATAAAAAGGAATACAATGAACATATCTAGTGATGGATGAAAACTGGAATCATTTATCCAAACTGGGCCCATCACTACTCCACATTTGGACTTTGCAGGTTTTAATAAAATTTGATCTGCATCCAAACCAACCAGGCTTTGCCTAATCTCTAATATATCACACCAAGATTCACCCTTGTCAGGAATCTGTCCCATTTTCACCACCTTACCTTAAGAATTCAGATGTGTAGAAAACACCAAGATTATACAGACTGAATAATGTACAGCAAGCCACCATATTTGCTGTGGATCGGTGTTATTAAGGATCACAGACTTAATGAAAATATGTTCCATTTAAATATTTAAATTAAGTTGGAGATAATGGCAAATTGTTTCAAGTAACATTCCAAGCCAGACCAGTGAAGGACTAATTAACACTGGAAAGGTACTTCAGGCAAGGGAAGACAGAGTTGTCCTGTGGGGAAGTTAATTTAGACTTTGATTTGAAAAGACATACACAGGAACTAAATTCTGACCAAAGTGTATGTTACAAGTAGGGAACTCTGAAGGATAAAATAACCTTTTGAAAGCTAGGTTGCAGGAGGTAGGAAATAATTATGAGGCCAGGGCAATCATCTAGTGATCTGGATTTCTTGATAAACTGAGCCCATTCAAACAAAATGTGTTTTAATAAAACCAAATGAAAAGTTATACACCTGAGAAAAAGGAATGCAGGTCATACCTATTGAGCTTGTGACTGTATCCTGGAAAGCAGTGACTCTGAAAAGGATTTAAGGGTCACAGTGGACTAGGAACTGAACATGAGCACCCAGGGCAGTGCTGTGGCAAAAAGTCCAGTGTGATCGCTGGAGATATATACAGAGGAGTAGTTAATAGGAGTAGGGAGGTGATTATATCTCTGTATATGACATTGGTGAGATGGAGACTGAAATGCTGTGTACAGTTCTGATGTCCACATTTTTACAAGGATGTTGAGAAATTGGAGAGGGTGCAGAGAAGACCCACAAAAATGATTGAAGGTCTAGAGAAAATGCCTTACAGTGAGAGATTTAAAGAGCACAATCTGTTTAGCTTATCAAAAAGATTGAAAAGTGACTTGATTAGTGTGTAAGTACACAGGGAGAAAATACCAAGCGCTAACAAACTCAGCAATCCAATGGAGAGGGTCATAACAACTGACAGCTAGAAACTGAAGCCAGACGAATTCAGATTAGAAATTAAGCGTAGATTTAAACTGTGATGGTAATTAACTATTGGAACAAACTACTAAGGTAAGTAGTGATGGATTCCCCATCTCCAGATGTCTTCAAATCAAGCCTGGATGCCTTTCTAGTTCAAACAGGAATAACTTAGGGGAAAGCTCTATGGTCTGTTTTATGCAGGAGGTCAGACTAGATTATCACAGTTGTCCCTTCTGGCCTTACAGTCTATAACTCTATGAAGATATGATTTAGCCAAACGCTACATAAGTAATTGGGCTCAATACAGGGGTAACTGAAAGAAATGTAAAGACAAACAGTAAGTCATACTAGATGATCTGGTCCCTTCTGGCCTTAAACTCTATGAATCTATGAAATAAAACTCAGAGTGGTATCTGTGTTAGTCTATATCAGCAAAAAGAAGGAGGAGAACTTGTGGCACCTTAGAGACTAACAAATTTATTTGGGCATAAGCTTTTGTGGGCTACAGCCCACTTCATTAGCCCACGAAAGCTTATGCCCAAATAAATTTGTTAGTCTGTAAGGTGCCACAAGTACTCCTCATTCTTTTTGCTGAAATAAAACTGTTTGCCCAGGAAAGCAAACACAATAATGAATGAGACTGGAACACACAGCACATACTGTGCCAGAGAAGTCATTCTGTATGTGATAAGAGCAGAGTTTATTGTCATAGTATTAATACGAAGGATGCTTGAATGCCTGATATGATAATAAGCAAGGTCACACCTGGCCAGATTAAAGTAGCCTCAAAAGTATAATTGACATTCATCCTATTTCAAGAGATAAAAGATTGGTAATGTCTACACTGCAGCTGGGAGTGAGCCTGTGAACTTGGGCAGAGAGACTCGCACTAATGGGGCTTGAGCTAGCACACTAAAAATAGTGAAAGAAAATTGTTCATGCCCGTGACCCAGCGGAGCTGGGGATGAGGGGTTTGGGGTGCAGGAGGGGGCTCCGGGTTTGGGGGAGCTCAGGCCTGAGGCAGGAGACTGGGGCTCGGGCAGTTCCTGGTCAGCGATGCAGTGGGGTGCTAAAGCAGGCTTCCTGCCTGTCCTGGCACTGCAGACAGCGCTGTGCCCCAGAAACAGCCAGAGCAGGTCCGGCTCCTAGGCAGAGGCGCGCAAGCGGCTCTGCGCAGCTCTCGCCTTCAGGCACCACCCCCCACAGCTCCCATTGGCTGGTTCCCAGCCAATGGGAGTGTGGAGCCAGTGCTTGGGGCAGTGGTAGCTCGTGGATCCCCATGGCACCCCCGCCTAGGAGCTGGACCTGCTGCTGGCTGCTTCCGGGGCAAGCACAGTCTCAGAACAGGTAGGAACTAGCCTACCTTAGCTGGGCTGTAGCTAAGGACTGTAGGCCTCTATCATCTGTGTTCAACGTACAGTAAGTAAAGAAAGGATATTACTTAATAGCATACTTTTCATCTCTTTACTTAATGAAAGGTCCCAAATACACTCTGCAAATACATACACATAGAAGAACCCTAATTTTGTGAATACTCCCAATACCTTCAGAAGTGTGAGTTTATATAATCAGATTTGCCCTGATTATAGCATAGAGCTGGCTCAGCAGAAAAGGAGAGGAGGGGTGAAGTCTTCCAGGGAGCTTCAGTCTTGCAAAACTCATAAATGCTGCAGGACTGACACTTGGCTCCTAGGGAGCTCACAAGCATCACACAACTGTATCTCCCACAAGCCTTAGGGACGTCACAAGAGTGGATCTTAACTCAGTGCAGCCCTATGGAAAATAACTACACTCCAGTCAACACAGACTTTTCAGCTGAAGAGACTTCAGACATGCACACAACATTTAACTTCCCACCAAAACAAAGTCACTTCTGAGATTGACAGCAACAGTTGTTCAAGAGTACACAGCAACCTATACCCAACTGAAATTTCATTGTGAATAGACAGAATTCTAATTATTCAAACTGAAATTTATGCTGGACAACAGAATAAAAATCCTTACTCTTGTTAATGTTGGGAGTACTTTACGTTAATACCTACTTCACTATACTAATTAATAAAGTACTTTTTAAGATCTAAAAGCATGGAAGTACTAAACATTATTCTCCTCAATTATCAGAAGTCCTTAAAACCTTGGTTTTATATCTCACACAAAAGGTGGCACCACACTCATGAATGTCATGATAATCATTGGAGATTCAGTAATTGGAACCTCTCTCTAGATCTAGTAATGAACCAAAACCACTTCTTGCAGCACGCACCTGGGCAGTCTCTGGACTTCTCCCTACAACTGTGTTTGTCATGTCATCGCCCACACAGTGATGAAAACAGGACATGCCTGATTAATTAACTTGATCTCTGAGAGTTGACCTTGTATATTGAATAAACAAGGGATTCATAAGGATCATTTTCTTTTTTTTAAATCAAAAATTCTCACACTGAATATCTAAAAATGTCTCAATTCCTGTTGAATTTTTAAGTTCCACAAACACTATGAAATGCCAGCAAAATTACCCATCAAAATATTTATATCACTTACAATATACATCTGTTTAGTTATTTTTTAAAAAGCAGTTTTCCAAAATCTCTAGGCTCACTACATTTAGCCTGATGATCTAGGAGGAACACATTCAGTTTTGGACAATACTAGAATGTTATTCTAGAATATAAACAGAATTGCTTTTTTCCTGCAGGGTACAAGATAAAATTATTCAAACTGAACTAAATTACTTGTGCCAATCATCTGATTGATTGTTTACACTGAACTTTTGTTCACTCACTCAACACAGAATATGTTTAATCTCCAGTAGGTGGAGCTAGAAAATAAGTCTGAAACAGGATTGCATTATCACTTATCATTCCTCATTATAAAATTAGAATAGCCCTTTACGTTTAGAAACTAGAGAATTTACCCATTGAAGAATAAAGTCTCATATTTATTTTTAGTTTTTTTAAAAACAAAGATTCGTTCTTGAGTAAGTACCAGACTGCCTGGCCTGGAGACACCAAAGGCAACAGCAGGACAAGCGTCCCCTCTGTGCCCTGTTAATATGCCTCTAAGGGCAGTCTCCATGATCATTCAACCCTTGGCATCTCTTAAAAACACCAAAAAGGATGCCAGTTATGATGGTGGGTTTTCAAGTGCAGACACTTTTCCACTAGAAACTGAACTGAGATCACCAGCTAATTCCACATAGATCTCTGAACAGCCATCAGAAACAATTTTGGTAGCCACTGCATTGGGCCTGATTTGAATCAAGAGGTGAAAAACTCCGTATCCTATTACCAGTCTCAGGAGCCTTCCAGTCTCACGTACAAGCGTATTTTAGTAGGATTTATATACACAGTTCATATCAATTTTAGCACAAGTTGTGCTTGTCAATACCCAGTGGACCAAGCTGTGTCACACACACACACACCTCTGAGTGTAAACTGTACACGACCACAAGATATTAATCTCATTTATATTCTCAATTTTCAATCCAAACACACACACAAGGGCTAAAAGTGAAAGGTGAATTCAGCTTTTTAGCTCTAAATAGTACGTTAAGCCCATTCACTCAGGAACAACTAGATATTTTTATTTTCAGTGTTTGTGTGCACTGGTAATGGCAGTACCTGGTAATGGCAGTTGCAGTCAGTGCTTTTGCTCCTTCAATCTCTGCTTTCACTTCATACTTTTTACGCTACTTAAAAACGTTATTTTGGTTAGCTAACTGCTTAACAAGCTGAGGAAGTTGAGGGTAACTTGCCAGAAATTTAACCATTTTAAAAACTGACAAAGCTATGCTCAAATAATATTTTAATAAATTCACCTATGAATTTTGTGCTTTTGCAAAATGAGCTCTTTACTGCTATTAGGCTGCTTTTGGGAACCAAGGTCTATATGATTTATATGAACACCCCTCCCGCCCCCCCCACACTATACTTCGGAGTTTATTACAGAGTTCAGCACACTTGGCTAGAGTATAACTGTCTCATATCTGAGAGTATGTCTACGCTGCAATAAAACACATGTGGCTGGGCTGTGTCAACTGGCTTGGGCTCCTGGGGGCTCAGACTGTGGGGCTATGACATTGCAGTGTAGATGTTTGGACTCCCTCAGCGCTCTCATGGGGCCCCAGAGTCCAGGCTGAGTCTGAGCATCTACATTTCAATTTTATAGCCCAGTGAGCCCGAGTCAGCGGACACAGGCCAGCAGCAGGTGTTTTATTGCAGGGTACACACACCCTGAGGGGCTTTACAGGAGTACTTTATGAAGAGAAAACACTTTTGTTTGAGAGCATGAGCCAGATTCAGCCTTAGGTTCTGATGTCTTATGTAGTCATAAGTTAGGGTATTGGGAGAAGCCGTGAGAAGAATGCAGTGGTGGAAGGTCCCCACAGCTTCCCCTCTGTCACAGAGGCTGCAGTCAGACAGCACATTTTCAAACTGCGTGCTGCTGTCCTGGAGGGGGCATGGCCTGGAAAGCCAGAAGGCATCTTGACTGAGAACACCTCAGAGTCAGTCTGCAGCAGAGCAGTGTGGCTACTGTGGAATCCTGATTATAACTTAAAGCTGCACTTTCCTAGTGGAATTCCTAAGGGAAGGAAGTGGTGGAAACTACCGCTTCCCAGACCAGTTGTGCGTACTAAGCACAAATACTGACCCTTCAGACTAATACAAGGAAGATATTCACAGCAAAAGTAAAGGCTTGATAGAAGTCAGGCACCTAGGGCCATGTAAAAAAAACAAAAACATGTCCACGATTGCAGGCCAAATTTGTCTGCGCAATTACCATGACTGTATGTGCAAATGGTCAGTCTGGCATTCAGCTGGGAATTTCTGCATCCCAATACCCAAGTTGCACGTGCACAGTGGTAATTGCTCATAGAAATTAGGCACACTACATTTGGATATATACTTTTGGGCATGGTCATAGGCTTGTGACCTTTTCAAAATCAGGCCCACTGTGTGCACAGACTGACTGAGCCCTTTAATAAGAACTGAAATATACTAGCAGTGAGCTAGCAAAACTCCACGCTTCTCTCTTACTTTTCCCAGCAACATACTTAGTGGATTCAGATGCGGCTAATGCTATCTTTGCTGTCAAAGACGATATACTCCTTTCTGTAAAGGGAGTGAAAATGCTACAGACTTCTGTGGCTTTCAACTGCCTCAAAATTAAAATGGTATGAAATTAAAAACCAGGAGAGTTGAATGACAACAGAAAGCAGAAGGAACTGGGAGCTATGATAAAGAAAAGGTAACTGGGCTGTACACTATGAGTAATTTCACTATATGCTCTATCTAATCTCTTTCACTTTTATTTACATGAACTATGTAAATAAACGTCTTGGAGACAGGATATGAAATAGGTCAAAGGACATAATGAAGGAACAAAAAGTGCTGTCTTAATATCCAAAATTAAACAGGTTAGATATCATCCAATGTCTCAAGGGAAGAAGCAGAAAAAACATGCTTCACGTGCTACCAAATAATGAACCCTCTTAGACCAAAGTTTATTATGAACATGATAGAAATAATTATTCTCAGGTAAACGTCTTAAAAAGAGAGTTCAGAAATCTTATTTATCATGGTTCAAATATTTTACATATTAGTACTATAAAATTACAGTTAATTTCTTCCTCTTTCCAATGAGGACTTTGAGCTAGGTTTAACTCAAAGACAGTACCTAAGCCCTTTGGAAAGGGGCCATGTCTTATCACATATTTGTGCAGCATTTAGCACAATGGGACCCAAATCCTGAGAAAGCCTCTGTGTATTACTGCAGTAAATATAATAAAATAATAACAGCTTCACCTCTTTGCTGTATGGAAAGCAGAAACTGCTGTAACGTTTATTTTAACTGCACAACTTTGATGCTGAAGTGGAACAATTTACAGTTTATGGAGATTGCTATTCTACTGCCAAAAACCTAAAATTTCCCATATAATCACAGTGATTAACAATGGATGCTGAAATCATCTGACAAAACACAAATATGAGTGTGCCCTCAGAAATCAGAAGCCATACAGAAAATAAATGAAGAAGGCTGATAACCAGAGATAGGAGGCGAGTCAAATCTAAAACACACAATAGAAACAGGGGGGTGAGTGGGGGGCGGGGAGAAGGAACGAGAAAGACTAAAATAATGGATATGAGAGAGGAGTATATAAGGGCTGTGGAAATAGAAGAATAAAGGGGTTGCACAGGAAGACTACAGAAAAGGAGAGACAGGGAAGAGAAGACACACAGAAAAAGGAGAAACACAAGAGAAAAGTTTATGGAAATTTCCAAGCTCCTGCTCCTGAAAGTAGATGGTATCTGATGCTTGCAGAAAATACATTTTCACTGGGGAACTTTTGTGCAGAAAACTATTTCCTTCAGGAAGAAAACTAAAAAGGGAACATGGCATGGTTTCAAATCCCCACCAGTTCCTCTGTCACAGAGAAAGACACTGGTTCAGGTGCAGAAGCACCTGGTTCCCTAGAGCACATAATTACATAAGTGCTCCAATCTAGAGCTGTGGGATCCCTCTCAATTTCAGTGATCTATCCTATCAGTCTGTCCACCTACAAATAGTAAGATCTACATTAGGATGAATGTAGAATCCTGTGCTTGCATGAGAGCAAGCTACTGCATGGTACAGAGCGGTAACACTGAAATCCTTAAAAAAGGACTTTCACAGTTTGAGTACTATGAAATAAATGGGAAAATAAGAATTTAGCGTTATCAAGTAATTTTCCCTAGCAAAACACTGAAGCTTAAGAAACAATGTTCTCCCTTAAAATCCATCTTCTCTTTTTGCTTTATCCTGCAGTGAAATTATAATCCTGTGCTGATGACACCATAGTCTGTTACCTTGGAAACTGATATCTCAAATTCAGCCTTAAGAATATACTCAACAGTCAGACTGTAAGAAAAGATAGATTAAGGAGGGCATAAATCCTTGTTTGAAGGTAAGTATCTATGAGAGGGAAAAAAACCCAAAAGGCAAATGTATTCACATTTTAAAATTTAGGAAATTTCATATAATGGATATGTTATGCACCCTAAAATTCAGGAAATATATACTCAGAGGGTGCAAAGAAAGTGAAACCCTACCTTTTCACCCTTTGGGTATGTATTATAATGCAGTCCTTAATTACTGGAACACATCCTATTGCTCAGATAATCCAGTATATTATCATAATATTTTCTAGAACCTTAGATACACAGGTGTAGAAGCCTGTAAGATTTTTTCCATTTTTAATACTTACACTAATTTTATGTCATAATAATCAAATATATCTTTATTGACAGTCCTTTTATATGATCAG
This sequence comes from Natator depressus, assembly GCF_965152275.1. Taxonomy (NCBI): domain Eukaryota; kingdom Metazoa; phylum Chordata; order Testudines; family Cheloniidae; genus Natator; species Natator depressus. The sequence goes on from NC_134237.1 coordinate 52,867,173, forward strand.
TTCTCTTCTCTATAAAGTACATATTTTAATAATCTGGTTATCACTTCACGTGGTATATAAATTTTCCTTTCCAGCGACAGCACAGCTTTTCTTATAGGGTCAATTTCGGGACTGAGCAAGTCAACTAGGAAGCTAACTGAGTTAACTGGGGACCTATGAATGCTGGTATTTTTACATTATTACTCAGTTTTGTTATGCTTAAGTTGTGGTACAACATGTAAGTAACATTCATTGAGAAATGTTCATATAAATGACTTTCATGGACTTTGTCTTGCATACACAAAATATACAGCACTCCAAGATAGAAATGTGTATTTATGGCTGTAAGATATCATGGTATTATGCTGGATTTCTTGAGAAATAGTATGACATCATGTAATGTAACCAAAGACTACACATACCCTAGGGAGCAGAATTAAAATTCAGTTTATCACCTTGACTGTGGCATTTCCTGACTTCTGCGTACATAACCATACATCTTTAACCTTCCACCTCACACTCAAAACAGAGAGAGAGAAAAAAATCAGCTTTAGGCAGAGATCAGGCATGGAAAATTTTGGCCTCAAAAGGCAAAAGTTTCAGAACATTACCAGGAACTGAAAACAGGAAGGTATACTGGAGTCTATTACGCAACCTGAACTACACCAATTTCTACTGTTCTCCAATACCTGAAAGCTTTCCACACTGTGGAGATAACTTTTTAAAGTAAGTTTTACAATAGGAAGCAACTTTCAAAACATTTCAGTTTCTAGGTCTACCCTTCCCAGCTCCACTTTAAGCCATCAAAATTTACTGCAGAAATGAAGCCACGCCTCCTGAAAAATAAAATATAACAAAATAAAGAACCTACAGTTTACAACAAAACAGATGTTGAAGAAATCAAAAAAAGGTCTTTAAAAGGCCACAATTCTGTTCTCACTGAAGTCAATTCATATGAACTTCACTGGGAGCATGGTCAGACCCTTAGTAAACATCTGAGAAGAAATAAGGGCAGAATTTAAAAAAAAAAGAAGAAGAATTTGCTTCATTGTCATAATTGCTACAAGGTTTGTTTATTCGTGGCCTGTTTTTCAACTCTGGAAGAGATTTTATGAGCGGAACAAATTATGTCTCCTGTAATTTCCTCAGATTTAAAAAAAGTACTGTTGCTTAGCGTAGGACAATATCTTCATTTTGCTTGGGGAACATCTATCACATTTCTTAAATTCCTTTCAAGCTTAACATTTTTGGGGGAAGGTAATTCAAAGTAGTTTTGAATTTGAGAGATAAAGACTCTGATCAACTTGTCACATGTCTTTGTAAATTGCCATCTGGAAAACAGATAGAGAACTGTACATATGTAACACACAGGTAGCGTAACAGAGGCCTCATTTGCGAGACCAATCCAATATTCATTATTAAGAAATCTACTATTACTTCATGATGTTGAAGAAAACTAGTAAGAGTTAATTATCATCACAGGGGAGAGGGGAGAGAAAGAGGAACAGTTTGCCACAAGAACATCTAAGATTCAGTTTTGCTGTCTTTCTCAGACCCAGGACTGTTGAGTTTCCCCTCCTGAAGACAGTTTCAAACTGAAGACTATTTCTAGCTGATCTGTGAGATTTTGTACCTCACTCCAACGTACAAGGAACATTGTTCCGAATCCACATATTGTGCCCACACCCCAATCCCATAAATTATTACTGGAGAATAGACCAAAAAAGAATAGACCAAAAAATTGCCTCCCATTCTCCTGACCTTGCATCTGAGGTAGATTCTCACCTGCTATAGAGAGAAACTCACAGAAGCAAATGTAACAGGTAAGAAAATTTCCATCTCTTTACTGTAAAAAGTGCCATATTTGAGAGTGACACATTTGATGCAGAAACTATGGATGCCAGTCTTGGCACAAATCTCTGGTATTGGTAAATAAGTTGGCCTTCCAGTAGAGCCGGCCCACATTTTGGCACCTGAGGCGGGGAGCTCAAATGACACCCCCATGCCCCCTCGCTTGGGCGAAAACTTTGAAAGGTCTCAATTCTGCCTTCTTCCTGTTCTACTCCTGTCATGGTACTGCTCTGCTACCTACCCCAATAAAGGAGAACTAACAACTTAAAATGCCTTGTTCAAAAATTTTAAGTAACACTTAACTTTCAAACACCTGAACAGCAAATGTAACTTTTCTTGTCTGCATAGTAAACACTGGTATTTTTATCTGTTTGAATAATAAAAGTGGTGCTTTCTGTGCTTTCTTGGTTGCAAAAATTCGAACTGCTTCCTGCTGAAGGTACACAGTCTGGGTCAGCTCATGCTCTACTGAGATGGTTTCAAGGCCGACCAGCCTCTCCTGTGTCATTGTGGAGCGTAGATGTGTTTTTATTAATTTCAGCTTGGAGAAGCTGCGTTCTCCACTGGCAACTGTTACAGGAAGCATTGGAAGTATGCGCAGAGCAACAAAAGCATTTGGAAATATTCCAGAACAGCCTTTGGAGTTGATCCTGCTGAAACGCATCTTGAAAGGGCTTTCAGTTCATCACCTAAATCACTCGGATCAATATGGCGCATGTCATCACATGTCAACACTGTCTCTAGTGCCCTGCATTGCTGTGTAGGTGGTCTTCAGGTATAGTGAGGAGTTTTGGAATATCATACAACTTCCCAAATATACTGCTGTGTTCCTTGAGCTGCATGAAATGTTCTTCAGCTGACAGTATTGCACAATCTAGCACCTGGTTAAAGAATTCAACTTTGAATTGTTGTTTGGGGTCTCTTATGGGATTATCCCGTGCCTCGTAATAAAAATGTCGTCTTCTTCGGTGACTCTTGTATTCTTGAATGGGTGGGAAAATAGGTTCAGTGTGAAGTTCTTCTGCCAACTTCTGTGCACTCTTCAGAACGCTTTGAAATCCCTTAGCTGACCAGTAAGACTGTAGGTATGACTTTGCTTTGTCCAGTTGTTCCATTGCTCCAGATATATCAAGGTCAACACCTTGGAGTCTCTTGCTTACAACATTTATTTCAAACAGTGTCATGCCACAACATTAAGTCACACAGAAATTTGAAGTTATGTATGTTTGTGGCGATTCCATTTCCCTCTGCCACTGTTCTCCCATGAACAGTTCCTGTCATAGCATTATCCTCCATAATGGCAACTATGGCATCATCTATCTTCCCAATTTGGTGTTTGATAGGCTTTATCGCCTCCACTCGACTTTCCCATCGTGTGGCACTCAGTGGTTTCAGTGTCAGAGAGGATGTTCCCAGACGTTGCTTCAAAATCTGCCATCGATGAGTTGATGCAGAGAAAAATACACAGATGCTTTGAATTACATTAAAAAATTCAGCAGCCTCACTAGAAGCTGATGCTTCATCACTGACCGCCAAGTTCAATGAATGAGACAAAAAAAGCTCTAGGGTTTAACTCTCGGATCCGTGTCTGCACTCCTCTGTTCTTTCCTCTCATGTTGGCACCATTATCATAGCCCTGACCTCTCATGTCAGCTATTGCAATTCCCGAATCTTCCAGCTTTTTAAGAAGCCCATTTGTCATACCAGCTCCTGTAGTATCATCAATGTCAATAAATTCTAGAAAATGGTCTCTGACAGTCACCATTGCAGGGACATTTTCACTAGGTTCTGTTGTTGTTACAAAATGCACCATTAAAGCCATTTGTTCCGTATGGCTGATATCAGGTGTGCAGTCCAGAATAACAGACTTCAGATCTTGCTGACTTCAGATCTGCCACAATCTTCCATTCGACTTTAGTTGCCAGTAACTGTACGATCTCATTTTGAATTGTTTTTCCAAGGTAGTGGCGTGTGTACATTTCTTGGGTGGTGACTCTTCTTAGATACTCCTGGAGTACAGCATCAAACCCTGCCATCAGCTCCACAATTTTAAGGAAGTTTCCATTGTTTGGCACATACAGCTGATCTGAAGTGCCACACAGTGCTAGGTTTTGGGTAGCAAGCATTCTCACAATGGCAATGAGCCTTTTCAGAACATTTTGCCAGTGAAGAGACTCAGATGCAATCTTCTCTTGATGCTGATCATCTATGGTGGCCTTTAACCTTAGTCTCATCTCAAGCTCTTTCCACCTATGGAATGGTCTCTGGTGATTTGCTGCCTTCTCATGGCATGCCAGATTTCTAGCCAGATTTTTCCAGTCCTTTGTTCCTGTAGAACCCAATGTGGGTGGAACATTAGACTGGAAGAGTTTGCAACAAAAACGGTATGCAGCATTCTGGGGTTTTTGAGTACATAAGCCATGGCCTCTGCACTTTGTCACCACTGGGGATTTCACGCCAGTAATGTGTTGGATAGAAACTTCTATTTTCATTGCCTTTGGGGAACATGAAGTTTTTCACTTGCTGTGGCCTATGCAGTACAGGGAAGTCCCTCAGGCTACTGCTCAAGTAGGTCCACAGTCCTGGATCATCTAGACTTAAGGAACTAAACTCAGCAGCAGCTGTTTCTTGTGCCTCCATCACACTCTTCTCTGATCTACACTTTTCTTCAGGAATGTGCATGGTTACATCCATTTGAGATCGAGCTATGGATGCTGCAGTAGCTGCCAGGTCACCTGCACTCTAACTGGGAAGATCAGGCATCTCCTCACCACTCACATCCTCACTGGGGCCGGAAGGCTCACCATGAACATTTGTGTCTATGTATCTCAGGAGAGCTCCTTCCTGCTTAGATAGAAAAGCTTCCTTTGCTTTCTTTCTTTTTCCGAATGCTGCCTCAGAGGGGCGTTTTCTTCTTTCACTCATGACTGCTGTTCTGTGCCAGCTATAGTGGCTCTCAACACTCAATTGAAGGGGACAAATAAGCAGGCTGGTAGTGGGGCCTAAGTGAGGGAAGATATCAGTGTCTTAAGGGCCTAACTGGCTCCTACTACTTCAGCTGACTGCCTGTTCTTCTCAAGTGGGTTCATGGAAGCAGCAAGAAACAGAAAGTTCCCTGAGAAGCTGGTGTTAATCAGTTAATCAGGCTCCTGGGGGTGCTAGAGAGGTACAAAGAGGCTCCTCCTCCTCTCTCTCCCTGCAGCTCCTGCTGCTTTCTGTTATTCCCTCTCACCTTTTCTCCTGCCTGCCTGTTGTCTCGTGCCCTCCTTTCTCCGGCACAGCACCCCACCATCTCTGTGCATCTAGAGCAGAGAGAATACATGTGCACCAGCAGCAGACACAATTTTCTACACTCTGGGTCCTAGTGGCACCCCCTCAGAGTCTGGCACCTGAGCCGGCCGCCTCAGTTCGCCTCATGGTAAGGCCAGCCCTTCCTTCCAGCTGCATTAAAATTAGGGCTACAGCTAAAATCCTAGCATCAGTACACAAATGGAATGGAATAATAGCTTTAACTAATTAAATGACCAAATCTTATAAAATTTCTAATAATTTAAATATCGTTGATCTAAAACCAAGTCATGAAAATATGGGAAACACACAAAGAAGTAATTACAGGATATAATAAAACACGGAGCCCAAATCATGCACTCTCCCACTAAAAGGAAGAGTAGATTTTCTAGCAGCTTGCAGCACAGAATTTGGTTCTGCTTCCAAGACCCTTTCCTTCGGTCTTGGAATACCATACACCTTCAAAGTGGCACTTTTACGTTCAATGCACATACACAACACAAGATTCTCATCTCGGATTTATACAGCAGATCTTGACTTTAATATTTCACTCTCTCTGCAAATGAAAACAATTAGAAATCCAGGCACGTAGGAAGAGCAGAATAATGGAGCCAAGAATCACCATGTGGATCTGAAAGAATTTTCTCCACAGCATTTTGTTAAATCATCCTCTACCTAATATCTAGCTCTGCAGAAACTGCTGCATTCACAAAAGAGAAACAACTTTATCTTTAAAAAAAAATTTGATTTTGGAACCAGCAAAGGATTTATGAGCAAAAGACATTTTGAAAGTGTGCGATAAAATTTCCTTAAGGGTTAATGTATGCTCTTGAGTCTTTCTCTGAATGGTATTTTCAAGAAAAACCTAAAATAGATTAAATTATGTCAGAGACTTCAAAAGAAAACACTGTTCTTTCAAGGAGGCTTTTATGTAGCACAAAAACTTGAGCAGTGCAAGCAGTTCTTGAGTGCACAACTGAGATGCAATTTGATAAACAGCTTTCTGTCATTCAAGGCCAGGAATGTGCAAAACCATACTATCAACACTTTCATCAAAAACATTATTCACTCTTTCTATCTCATTTTATTGTGACTTTTTCATTTTATTTACCCAGTCAATCATAAAAAAATAGGTTTCTTACCACTTGTATGAGATACCATACAAGCTGCAGATGAAGGGTCATTTTCACTTTCCTTAATGCCACTGCTGCTGTCTTCTTTTTCAAGCAGTCTGTCCACCATTGCAATAATGCAGTTTAAACTCTTCCCCACGTTGGTCCACACCCTATCCTGAAAAGAGCATCAGTATCACTACACATTATTGAAAGAAGCATAGCGAGAGATGTATTAGTAGACCACTGGCTTCTTAATACTGTCTACAGTAGAATTACCAAAGTGTAAAGTCAGATTAAGTGTCTACCAATTATGTAACTTAACATCTTTACAAAGCATATCATCATTTCAAGAAAATTTTTGCCACTGTCCGTGTTTCTTTGGTATAAATAATTGAATTGGGAACTGATTTTTTTAAGGCACTGAAAACAGTACATTTGTCATTCACTTCACACTGTCCAAAACCAATGGCTAAAATCTCCTAAATATGCCCACATTGCATGTGCAGTTGCACGCAAAGTTGTCCACTATAGGTTCAATCCTGTGAGGTTCTGACCATCCTTGCATCCGATTAACTGACTGCAATGGGAGGTGAGGGTGTTCATTACCTTGCAGGATCGGCTCTTTGTTTGCAACACCATGGTTTGCACGTGCAGCTTTTTACTGCCCATTTAATGAACCCTCCATTTGCTAAAATGAGTCCTATGCTGAATAAGCAAACGTAAAAATGAGAGATGGTACACCAATATTAGCAGCCTGCCTATATGCCACATTCAGCATCTAATGCAATTTCATTTTGTACATCATCTTCCATACAAACTGCAACCCATGACACTTTACAGAGTTAACCAGACATAACAAAAACTGCAGAAATAAGAGAGGGGGAGTGAAATCAAGAGGTATAAGAACAGATGAAAAGATAAGGTCAAGTCATTTGGAATGAGACAGACTAGAATCACTGTGCTGGAGAGCTACAGGAAGGCTCCTGCAGGTGTCAGGAGCTGCAGAAGAGAAGGCTCTTAGATCCACACTAGTGGGATTGTGTGGAAGGACAGAAAAGAGGCCAGAGCCAGATAAGGAGACAGAAATTGTGAGACAAGTCTAGTGATAGAGCTTGGAATGACTCCATTCACACTTTAAAATTAAAATGAGTCATTGAACTGAAATAAATGGACAGCTAATGGAATTGTTTGAGGAGAAAGAGGGTGAGTGATGCGATCATTCTTCTATATATGTGTGATGTGGTGCCCAGAAGTGTACTGCGTGTTTCTGTGGCGGGAGGCACGAGAAGGGAGTTTTACAAGACAAAGTGAAAGAAGAGGGTAAGCAGGAGGAGTTAAGCAGAGACAATGAAAGCAACATCACATATGGGCAATGCTGTGGAGGTGCAGGACGGGAAGATTTAGACATGTGATGTGTGGGAGAAGGAGAATTTAGACTCAAAAACAATACTATGGTTACAGACAAATGTAAACAAATGGAAGCTGGATTGAGATAGAAGAGGCTGGATTTGTGCCAGAACTTCTACTGAGGCAAACGTCTTATTAATCTAATAACAATTCTGCATTGTGTATCACCATACTTTACAGCATATAATTCTGCTGTAGAATGTATCGCACTTTCAGAAGTTGCTACAGTATTTCAGTACTTATGTGTATAGTTCTTAATGGTTGGCAATTCCCTGGTTTTCCAGGGTCTTTTAATGAGACACTTACTATATAACAAAGAATATGCTAGCCACTTCCAATCTGAACCCCAAGAAGGCTAGAGGCATTTTGGGCAGTATAAGTAGAAGTATTGCCAGCAGATTGAGGGACATGATCATTCCCCTCTATTCGACATTGGTGAGGCCTCATCTGGAGTACTTGGGCCCCACACTACAAGAAGGATGTGGAAAAATTGGAAAGAGTCCAGCGAAGGGCAACAAAAATAATTAGGGGGTTGGAACACATGACTTATGAGGAGAGGCTGAGGGAACTGGGATTATGTAGTCTGCAGAAGAGAAGAATGAGGGGGGATTTGATAGCTGCTTTCAATTACCAGAAAGGGAGTTCCAAAGAGGATGGATCTAGACTGTTCTCAGTGGTAGAAGATGACAGAACAAAGAGTAATGGTCTCAAGTTGCAGTGGGGGAGGTTTAGGTTGGATATTAGGAAAAACTTTTCACTAGGAGCGTGGTAAAGCACTGGAATGAGTTACCTACGGAGGTGGTAGAATCTCCTTCCTTTGAGGTTTTTAAAGTCAGGCTTGACAAAGCCTTGGCTGGGATGATTTAGTTGGGGATTGGTCCTGCTTTGAGCAGGGGGTTGGACTAGATGACCTCCCAACGTCCCTTCCAACCCTGATAACCTATGATTCTATGAAATCTTAAACGATGTCCAATTAATCACAGATTGTATAACACATAGTGGGAAAGTTTACCTAATACTGTAAAATAATCCTGATTTATGTATAAATTTAGAGATATGCAGAACATGAAGTAGATTTGTGATAAGTGAAGTATAGTACATGTGTTTAGTACTAGTACTGCATGTATTATATAGCATCCATTACATGTACATGAAAGTGGTGGCAGCTAAAAAGGAACACAAACGCTTCACTGAGAGATATGATTTCAAAGAGAAACCAATGACACATTTGAATATGAGTTACATATAGGTTAATCAGTCAGTATAATCAGCTGTTAGTGCTTGTAACATAAAATCTGTTAATGTGATAAATCTATTGTCATTATGATATAATGAGGTTTTATATTAATCATGAAAATGTGCATGTGTATATATTTATATTGTTTTTTTACAAAACACACACCTACACTGTATTATTATAATAGCCCAGAGCCATCACCCTGTACCCCCTCCTGAACACCCAACACTGCCCCAGCCTGGAGCCCCCTCCTGCACCCAAACTCCCTCCCAGAGCTTGCACCCTTCGCCCTCTCCTGCACCCCAACCCCCTACCCCAGGCTCAGCCCAGAGCTCCCTTCCACACTCCAAACCCCTCAGCCCCATCCCAGAGCCTGCACCCCCTCCCGAACCGCAACCTCCTGCCCCAGCCCAGTGAATGAGTGAGGGTGAAGGACAGCCAGTGACAGAGAAAGGGGGGGATGAAGTGAGTGGGGTGGGACTTCGGGGAAGGGGTGGGTAGATCCAAGGTTGCACTTAAATGCAAAAAGTGATCTGGTGTATAAAAAGGTTGGAGACCACTGGGAAATAGGCTATTGAGGGTGGGAGAATATTTCACACAGGAATTACAGTATATTCAAATATTGCACAGCAGTATTAGCATACTGGTTAAAATACTATCAAAAATAAAATGATTATATACAAAATACTGATTACTTTCCACTGTCAACAGTCAATTGCATAATTTTTGGTATACTAATGTCTTTTATAAATATTTTGATATGTAATCTTCTAGAACTGCCGTTTTAACTGGGAAGAAAGTCAGCTTGTTCTAGCCATTGTATTTTTTTTATTATTACTATACAAATAGCATTGTAACACCAACCATGTTAACTAGTCAGTCAGAAGTGTAGAGCAGAAACACTTCCAAGTGGCAGTCTGCCCACCCACTCTTGCATTATGCATGACATGACATTTTTTTCCCCTCCCTGGAGGGAGGTTCTGGGATAGCAGAAGCAGCTGGCAAGCAGAGAAGGAAGTAACTATCCAGAGGCAATCTGTTAACTATCAGGTTAAATATTTTTCCTTAAGCAGTAATGCTTTGGTACTACCTAAGCATAGTGCTTATAATTACACCAGTATAAATAGCTCAATCAATACTGCTCTCAACCGTCTGGCATTAATGTTTGTATTTGACATCCAAACAGAAAGGTGTATTATAGCACTGCTGCTCAGGGCCCTGATCCTGCAACAGGATCAGCATAGCAAGATCCCTACTTCACTACAGAACCCCAGTGGATCCACCAATTTGGATCCAGTTGCAGAAACAGAACCTGCATTAAGTTGATTAGAAATGTATATTCAAAAAGGCAAAGAAAAACCTCTTACCAGATATAAATAATCAACAAAGAACAGAAATACAAAAAGCTATTTTTCAAAGGGGTTTAGTTTGTACATTAACTTTTAGCCTAATGGCGTATGCGTCTCAAGGAATACAGGCAGTTTCATAAGTTACTAGAAATCTGCATTTGCATTCTTTTTAAATATAATTTTTTGTACGACACACAGATTAGTTAAGAGTAAGAATAATTCAGTTTCTCAGATATCCTTGCCCACTCAATGTGAAGAACAGAATATCAAAATAGAAAGTTGGAAACTACTCCTTATAAAGAAATTTTTTTTTGCCTTTTTTTAAAGTTGGGCCTAGAACTCATGATTCCAGATGCTCGTAAAAATAAATCATCAGTATTGTAAAATAAATTAAAAAATTAATCCGTTATTTAAAGTAGCAAGACCTGGGTCAATTTAAGAATTTTGTAGGACATCATTATTTTAGATTTCAGACGAACTAAACTTAGAATCCCAGCTGCAAGAAGCTTCTGGTTGCTTTGATACAGTGAAAGAAAAGCAGTATGTATCTTCACCAACATAAAGCTGAAGAATACTGCACATGGCAGAGAGAGTCACAGAAAGCACAGTATTCCTTTGAGGTTTAATTGTTTTCTAATTTCCAAACAAATATTCAAAGAAATGTTATTGCATAACTAAATTGCAGATTAGACTAAGCCTTTTTTTTTTACACTTTCCAAGCACTTGCTCAGAGGTTTTTATTTCCACCATGTTGACAAGAGTTCAGTAATTAAAACTAAGATAATATATGCCATCAGCTTTCCATTAAAACAGAGAATGGAAAGCTAATGAGAGGATAATTTAGGCCCTGATCTCACAAAATACTTAAGCACGTGCTTAACTTTAAGAATGCAAGAAATCCTGTTTACTTTAATGGGAATACTTACATATTTCAAATTTAGCATGTGCTTCAGTGCTTCACTGGGCTGGGGATTTAGACAACTGTTAGGACACTGTAACTCATGTTATAAAGAAATAAAATAAAGCTTCAACAAGCAAATAAAACCAAGATAGCATCTATGTAACTTCAAATGAATTAAAATGAACGAAGATTCAACTTGTACAAAATTATTAATCTTTTCAATGTCGTCAACATTCACGATTTTATCGCAAGTCTTGCAATATTATTTGTTCTCCTTAAAGCTCCAGCTCCCAGAGTCGTTATTACATGAAAATTTCAGCTTTCATTTAAAATAAAAAGCACATTTTTTGTCCTTTCTTTATCTGAAAAATATTCTTCTTTCCATATTCATGGTATAAGCAGAACTTTAGTTCAGGTGTGAAGATACTATAGCTCACACAAGCAAAGATTAATTATTAATTATTGAAAGCAAAGATTAATATGTTGGAGTACTTGCATCCATGATACCACAGCGATGAATCGAAGAAACTGATGGGAAATAGAATGGAGGATGTGGGAGGAATGTGTTGAGGGAGAAGATCAATCATAAAAGCATCCACTGAAATAATGGATTCACAAAATCTCAGCTGTATAAATTGTACAAATCATTGAAAGATCTGCCAAGAATGGTGATGTTTAAAAACCATGTTTGAGTCTTTTATGGCATTTCAGATATCCTCTAAGAACAGACTCGGAGAAAACAGTTCCCCTTCACTGATCGTTAGTTTATGCATTTTTAAACTGTTTATGTTCACTCTTGGCAAAAATTGCACTTTGATTTCATACTCCTTTTTTGTCCCCTTTATATCTACTTAAATGACAAAAAGGATTGAGGTAAACAAACAGCATGGCTTTTTCCCATCTGGTCATGAAGATGTTCGCGTCCAACATTGCTATATGCACAAACTAAGCAGTCACACACAAGCAAATTATTCATCAGAAAATTCTTTCAAGTTACTTTTGACTTCATTAGAAAAGTATTCTTGGCATTCAAATGAATCAAAAAAATTGAATCTATGCATCTGTAAAATACAGTTGTATTTAAAGTTTTTAAATTCTCTTTTTCTAACAAGAGGAGACATGGAGATTAAGACTTGTGTTTGTCTACACTTAGCTGTGGATTTTTTGATAGAGTTTTAAGCAAGAACTTTGAGGCTACTTACCCACTCTTCTTCATCATATTCAGAATGGTGAGGTATAGAGTTCTGCCGTTTGATCTGAGATGGATGGTTCTGACCCTGTGGATCACCACATTCTTCCATACTGGTTCTGGGCACAGTTGGCTTCTTGAGGACACAACCTGGACGGGCTGTGTATAGCGCTAAAAGGGCACTTCTGACCAGCTGATCCTTGAAGGCATGCACAAATAACTCTGTCTAGAAAGAAATTAATGGGTGGTTAGACCTAAGTGTATAATGGTATAATGTATATGTAATTATTAAAATACATATTTTTGTTTAGGTAGAGTGAAAATTAATTGCTAAACAGTCCGAGACACAGAAAGGAACTTACGCCAAACATTGGGGAACAATGTCAAGTTCTGGAACATTGCCAGTCTCTGAAATTCCACTCTTCTAAAAGTTAATGCAAAGGTACAGTATCTGTTATAAAGACCATCTGTCTATACAGTCCTGTTTTACTGTAGTTCCAAATCCTCTCTGTAGAGACAGGTTTCTATGGAGATAACTGTTTGAACAGTATCAATCTGCTGCTCTTTTTAAGTATGACCCAACAAATGTCAAAAGAAAATATGATTAATTTCAGAATTTTCTTTCCAAAAAAGAAAAATAAATAAATAAATAAATACAAGTAGAGTATAGCACAAGGAAGGCAATGCTTACAAGTCGGATTGAAGAATATGCACAAAGCATGAGCTTAGATAAGTGCTGGAATAAGTCATAGGCACTATAGGTTCATGCCTAGGGACCCAGCTTTTGGAGTTAGTTGTGCGATGGTGTCAGAATCTCAGCTTTCTTAAAAAAAAAAAAAAAAAGTCTATCCCTTATTGTTGCAAAGACAAGTTTGAAAATATGACTCAAGCATAACCAATGATGTGACATCTGCAGAGAAACCAGAACAATAGCTTTAGAATTACATAACGTCCATTCACCTAAGTGGGGTGTTAAATCCACAGCTCTGGAAGTCTTTCCCAATCCGATCCCACCAGAAGACTCCGAGATGCAGGAGGATATGAGAGCAACAGGCCTGGCCTACTCACCCAAGCAGATATACTCCAGTTGCTGGCAGTACTGAGAGGCGTGCTGCCTGCCTTTTTGGGGAGAAGAGGGACCTTGACGCTCCTGAGGAAAAAGAGCCCGGGATGCCATTCCTAGAGTGATAACGTGACTCAGAGGCCCATTTGTTGTTGACTACTCTGTGACAGAGGCTCGTCAGGCCTGACATACTCACTACATCCAACACACTGTCGTCATAATCTGTATCTAAAAGGTGCCATGTAAAATATCATTGGAAAACTAACAACTCACTGGTTATTATTATTCTTGCATGATGTAGGTAGAGGGTGCGTACAAAGTGTTACAAATATGTGCTAGAATTATGTTCTTAAAATGTGTTTGGCAAGCAGTGTAAAAGTCCATTCTGCCCTAAACAAAGGAATGCTCATTTGCTTGTCTGGCAGAGACAATGAAGGTCTGTTTACATATAAGATAAACAAATTGGTGATGGTGGTGGTGGTGGTGGTTGGGGGGAGACAGTATGGTGTCTATACCCCAACAACAGAGAGAAACCATTTGGCCTATAAAGTGCAGGGTCTGAACCTCAAATGATAAGTAACTGAATCAACTGATTGTATACAATATTATTGTATAGCAAATGTGTATTGAGTAAGGTCCTTTCTGTAAGCTAATGACCCACTGGTGATTAATATCATTGTAAAATCTATGTATTAACACTATATGAGGAAATATGGATAGTGCATGATATTATGCTTTAAAGTCTGTGACAAACACAGGGAGAAACAGGTTTTCCTCAGACAGAAGGGAAGGGACCTATCAACCTGTCTCCAATGAAATTAAACAAGGTGTGATCAAAAGCAACGGAAGCCCCATTTACATATGAAACAGCGGGGGGATAGGAAGTCCACAAGAAGAGAAGAACAGCATGAGATCATCCTGAGTCTGAGGACAAAACAGTGAATTTGGGAAGCTAATATAAGGAGAGAAAAGAAGCCATTTTGGCATCCATCACTGGACAGACAGAAGAGGTCAGAGCTCTTGCAAGCTGAGAAAGATGGGTGTGTCATCTCAGTGGGTTGAAGTCTCTGGGAACAAAAGATTGGTAAGAAATTTTTTAAGTCTTAGCCATTACAAAGCATATTTTTACTTTTGTTTGTAACCCTTTCTAACTTCATTTCTTTTACTTGGTATCACTTAATCTATGTACTTTTGTTAATAAGCTTGTTTTACTTTTACAATAAACCAACTTAGTGCTGGGCTTGAAGGGAAGGGTGTGTTTACCCCAGTTAAGTTAATAAGCTGTAAAGGAGCAAACAAACCTTATTATTTCTCTGAAATGTTCCAGAAGAGGGCTGGACACTTGAGGGCAGATGGATTTTGGGAAATTCAGGACTGGGAGGTGTTGGAGTCACCCCTGCATATGCTAACTGTTGATAGTGAACAGAGGGGGGCTGTTCTTTTGTAGGCAGACTGCTGGGGTCTGAGCAGAGCGCTGAACCAGGGCTGCACAGCACACAGTCACTCAGGATACTTCATGCTTGCCTGCTGGCTGTTAGTATCCAGGCTGTGAGCCACAGCAGCAGAGCAGTTAAAACACCCAGGGTTACAGGGCAGGTGGTGACACAACCCCTTACTTGTTCTGGATCGCATCCCAGAACATGACAGTAACACTGCCCCATCCTGCTGCCACTGAATATGGGACGTGAGTAAGCCTTCTCCCCACCACCATGTCAAGGGGGTGGGGGGGATGAAGCTACAGTGAGGAAGCAGGGCCCAAGGAGTGGAGCTATGGGGTGCCTTATGTTATGGTACTGCTTTGCCTTAAATCTAGCCCTGAAATATATTATCCTGTTAAGCTTTCTGTTAGGAATATCATGGAAGGCCATAATTTTCTACAAACTATGCCAATACGTAGAATGAAATACATCTCTGACTTGCACAATTTATACAGAACCATCCAGTTTCTGTTCAATTCTTGCTCAGCTAAAGCTCCAATTGTCTTAGGTTGGAGTAATGTCAAACAAGGTCTGAATCAGAAATGAACAACAGAAATAATGAATTAATAATGACTTCAGCATTTGGCCCAAAGCTTCTATAGCCACTGCATGGAATTTCATGGTGCAAATATGGGGGGTAGATCTTCTATTTCCCCGCTCCATGCATGGAGGAGTTTTCTGCACATGGGCCTCTTCCCTTTCATGCAGAGGAGTGACTCAGCTATTTTTCAGCACTGTCTTCCCAACACCTGACCATACGGGAACATTCTCTGCATGGTTCATGAGCTACGCTGGGAGAAGGGTGGAGATAGAGCAGACCAGAGGTAGTAAAACAACTCTTTTCCTCTCTGGTACCCCAGCCTTTAGTAGAAAAGATGATACATTTAACACAGGGGTGGGCAAACTTCTTGGCCTGAGGGCCACATCTGGGTATGGAAATTGTATGGTGGGCCATGAATACCCAGTGGGGGAGGGGGATTCTATGGGGTGTAGCATGTGGGGGGCTCTACAGGGGCAGTACCAGGGACTCCTAGGAGCCCTGCTGGCAGTGACACCTAGGTGGCCATATCAGGCACTGCCACGGGCGAAGGCACCCTATCTGGGACGGGTTCAGCCCCTGGGCGGTTTCAAGGCTTTTGAGGGTGGGGCGATAGGACACTGGGAGGGGATTGAGCGTACTGCCATGGGGGCGGGCGGGCGGGGGGGGGCTGCCAAGTAGGGGCAGGGTTCTGATCCCGGAAACAGCACAGTGAAGTCATGTCTGTGCAGTGTGGCTCTGCATGCCAGAAGATGGTGCTCATCAAGGGAATTGTGAGTCAGGGGCTGGTGAGCGCCAGGCGGATGGAGCAGAGCAAGCTCCCGACCCTGCTCACTGTGGGAGCTCGAGGACCGGATAAAAATGTCTGATGGCCTGGAAGTGGCCCACGGGCTGTAGTTTGCCCACCCCTGATCTAATACCTTTTCCATATAGGAGCCTATATCATCTTTTTCCTTGGAATATCAAGATCTACTAGGGCCAGAGCCAGTGCAGTGGCACAAAGCCTTTTCACACAGAGGGGCTTGGCCTCCCGTGGATCCTGAGAGATCGGCTAATTTGAGGGAGGGCCCTCCGTACTTTTCCATGAGAAGCAGAGTGATGCAGGGAAAAGCATCCCTGTCCAAAAGCCACCTCATGATTTATAACACCCAAGGTGTTGATCTGGCTCCTGCAAAATACTCTGTAAATAATGTTAACAAGAAGTTTCTTGTTTTACCATTGTTTCCTAATAAGATAGTCAATAACCTTCCCACTAAAAACAGTGGTGTATGCTGCAGGTTACGTTATCCATGGTAAAGTTCCTCCTTAACACATATGGCCTTTACTGTCTGATTGGAATGCTGTAAACTGTCACTTTCAAAGTCATCCTCAGGTCACAACCAGGTAGCTGGCCCCGATGATTAAAGGTTTGTTAGCTATGAGAACTGTACATATAGCATGGAGGAGGGTAATTAAATGGTCCATTCCTTTCTCTTTCATTGCTATGGGAGATCATGACTATATAAAAGCAGCATGACTATTAATCTCCGGTATGGTTTTTTTTCTCAAGTGTGATATGTACATCTCACAAGGAGATGGGCTCCAAGGAAGCTAATATAAAATAGCATTGGACCTGCTCTACTGTACTTTTAAGAAGCAGCTGTGACCCTCATATTCAAAAACCATTAAAATACAGACATACAGAGGGGAGCTTACACCAAGTTCCCCTTGTGACAGTGTGCAGAGATCCCATGGAGCTAGGCTTTGCTGAAAGGAGGACATGAAACCCCCGTCCATCTCAATTCCTAACCATCCTCAGTGTAACCAAAATACAACACATTCTTGTGCCTGGGACCCACAGGATTTGCTCCTTATCATTGCTCCTTGTCTCATCCTAGGTTTGTCTCACCACGTTCTAGAACTTTGCAGTAACTCAAATAGCCTCCAGCAACTCTCTCTTCCCTCCAGAAAAGTATGTTCCATACCAGTGAAGTCCATTCCAAGTCTCCATATTCAAGTGTGAAATAAATATGTTAATTTAGAACGATGTCAGGCATCTTAAAAATACAATACAACATAATTCAGCTAATTGGCTGACCACAGCATATAAAAAGGTTTACGTAATAGGAGCTACATGGGCATATTATATTTAAGATAGAAGAGAAGGTTATCTGATTCACTGACATATGTCCAGTAAAATCTGACTTATGGGATTCTCAAACTTTTCAATGGATATATGGATTTTTTGTTATAAAAGGCTGAAGAATCCTCAACTATGTTGCCCATAATATGAAACTTTTTTTTATCTGAATGAGTTGAGTAAAAGTAATTTCAGTAATTCAAGGCTTCGAATAAGCCGGATATTTTTCAATGCAACTGACACGTCACGTGGATCAGGACCTCAATTACTAGATGTTTTGTTTTTGGATAATCTAAGTTTGGAAAAATGAAGATTGATTAAACTTCATATATATAGATAAACCCCAAGACCTGTTTCCCAGATACAATGCATGGTTTAAATGCACGATCACTGTTAATAGCCAAATTTCTCTGGTGCTGTAGGCTGTTCCTGTGTTCTTACTTATGCCCTGATTGAAAGCACACTGAAGTCACTGGAAAGACTCCTATTGGACATGTCTACATCACAAACTTTGGTCGACGCAAGTTACATTGGCAAAAAGCTGTTGCAATTAGTATATCACTCGTGAGCGTTCATGCTTGGCTCCATTTGTAAGCATTGCTCGTACTCACCAGGAGCATTTGTATTGATGCACAGTGCAGTATACCATGGATAGGTAACCCAGTGTGCAACCAGCTACAGTCCGGAACACTGTCTTTTGAGATGTTTTGGCAATGCATGATGGGGTTGAAATGAGTCATGCAGGGGTGACTGGAAGCAAGGGGTCAACTTTTCAGTGTACAACTGTCTCCATCCTATAATGTCATCTATATCCCATAATTATCACACCTTTTTCAAAATCCTACAAACCTGCATGGCCCTCCTCACTGTTTGCCATCTCTGGCAGAAGCTTGGAGCCTGCACAGCTCTCCACTACTGCCATAAGCATTGCAAGCACAGGATGCACGATCCTCTGGTATTTGCAGATCTGCAAGAACTGAATCAGTGGGGAACATGACGATTTTTTGGAGGACAGATTGCTGCGGGTCATAGTGAGAACCAGTTGAAGGTTGTTGGTGTGTTCGTGGAGCTGGAGCATGTGAAGTGCCACTTCTGGGCCAGAGAAACAAGTACCGACTAGTAGGATCACATCGTAATGCAGACTTAGGATGATGAGCAGAACTTTCAGATGTACAAGGCCCCATTCTGTGTGCTGAGCTTGCCCCAGCCCTCCAGCACAGAGATACCAAAATGAGAGCTGTACTGACAGTGAAGAAGCAATTGTCGATTGCACCACAGAAACTTGCAATGCCAGATTGCTTCCCGTCAGTGGGAAATCACTTTAGAGTTGGAAAATGCACCGTGGGGACTGGTGTCATGCAAGTGTGCAGGACCATTAATCGCCTCCCGTTAGGCAGGATTGTAACTCTTGGCAGTGTGCAGAACATAATGGATGGATTTGCAGCAATGAGATTCCTGAACTGCAGCGGAGCAACAGGCGGCACACATATCCCTATTTTGCCACCAGATCACCTTGCCCCAGAGTACCTCAACTGAAAGGCTACTTTTCTATCATTATGCAAGCATTGGTGGATCACCGGGAATGTTTCACTGACATCAAAGTGGGCTGGTCCCGGAAGGCGCATGACACTCACATCTTAAGAATGCAGGACTTTTCAGAAAGCTTCAACCAGGGACTTTCTTTCCTGACTAGCAGATTATCATTGGGAATGTTGAAATGCCAATAGTGATCCTGGGAGACTCAGTCTACCCCTTGCTCATGAAACCATACACTGGCCACCTTGATAGCACCATGCAGATTCAGCTACCGGCTCAGCAGACGAATGTGGTTTTGGTAGATTGAAGGGACACTGGTGGTGTTTACTCACAAGATTGGATCTCAGTGAGAAAAATATCCCAATGATTATAGCTGCCTGCTGTGTCCTGCATAATATCTGTGACATATGTCCAGATGCATCTCCCTCTCCTTTTCCTGATGGGACTTTCTCCTCTTCACTCTTTCCTTCTCCAGGCTGTCTGAAATGATCACCCTCCAGGCCCTGTTCTCACAGTCTGATGGCAGCACTGACTTGCAGGGTCTAATTGAAAATGTCATCCTGAGTCCTCTTCCTTCTCTTCCTTATCTGGCTCCGGAGTTCCACAGGTCTGGAGGGGGAATCCCTCAGGGCTGCCATAGCAGCAGCTGCAAATAAAACACACAGAGATGTCACAGTCAGGACAGTCAAAATGGAAAGTGAAACTTAAGATTTGAACTCCCCACCCTTGCTCCCCTAAAGTTTTAAACAAGACCAGCTCATTGGCACTTCTGCTTGGAAGTGCCTGTGCATGGTGCCACTCACAGCACCAGCCATGGTGAGTATGGCCCACCAGGGTGAGGGAAATGAGGAAGGAATTGCTCATTTGCATGTAACTATGAGTATATGGCAATGGCACTGGATACTGGCATCATTTTCCACAGGTGGTGGTGATTTTAGCTGATATATCACTCCTGAGGGTAACAAATGCACAAAGAGCACAGCTGCTGCTGGTGTCCTGAAGCCGCCCGGACCCCTATGCTCCTAGCCTGCGTACGGCAATGGTGCCTGCCAAAGTTGTTTCTAACTAGTGTGGGAAAGTGCCCTACCGCCATCCCTAGAAACCTCCAGGAGAGGATTGCAGAGTACCTCCACGAAAGTTTCATCAATATCTCTCAGAAGGATTCAAGGGACATCCCTGTGTACACAAAGTAAGTGCTCTGCATGCCCTCCCATCCCGCCGCCTTACTCTCCAGTGGAATAAAAAGTAGATAACTCTACCTCTCTTTGTTATACTATACTACCTCTTCTAGTACCAGTAAATTAATGAAAAGGCAATCACTGTGTCCTGCTAAGTTGGGGGACCCACCACTCTAATAGGAAATACATTTACACACTTACCCAAGGATCCGTCGCCCAGCATCAGGCTTGTCGGTGTTCGACTGCCAGGACTGACTGGACTGTGGTAGTCTCACACAGGTCCTGGCCCATGGCATAGCTGGAATCCACCAGTCGCATGTCCCCCATCCTCCTTGTCCTTGGTATTTATGACAGGGGCCTGTGGTCTGGGCTTCTTGCTGATATTGACAGCGGTCTGCAGGGTGGTGGTGGGGTCTCTGCCAAGTATGGCATGCAGCTCTTTGTAAAAGTGGCAGGTCTGCAGCTTGGCAGTGGATTGACTGTTGATTTCTCTGGTCTTCTAGTATGTCTGCTGCGGTTACTTTGCTTTCACACGGCAGTGCTGCCTCTCCCTATCATACCCCTTCTTCTGTATCCACTGTGCACTCTGCTTGTAGATGTCTGTATTGCTGTGACCGGTCCATAGCCGTGCTTGCACAGCCTCTCTTCCCACAGGCCCAAGAGAGCCAATATCTCCTTTCCACTTCAAGTTGGAGCGCATCTGGAGTGTGTAGCTGGCATGGCCAGCTGGGCAGTTGCACACAACAATAGAGAGCTGCCAGGTGTACTTTCCAATCAGGAAAAGGGTTTTACAGCTATTTGCTGACAGCAGAGGACTGTAGAGATTCAGGACTCCTGGGTTCAATTCCAGGTTCTGGAGGGGGGTGTGCTCTACTCTCACGATTTTATCATAAAACTTGAAATATTTGGTGTTTTTCTTAAAGCCCCTGCTGCTGGCATTAGGAACTTTTGAACCCTCATAGTTACAGAGAAACAGCTTGAAAACATAAAGCAAATGCACCCTAAAGGCTCAGAAACCAGAAGATAAATAAAAAGAACCCCAACTCTATTGTTAATTATTAATTATTATTATTTAAAAAAACTCAAGATTTTTATGCCAATCATGATTTTTCAGGTGTAACTCATGGTTGTGGGATTTTTTGTTTCTGTTTGCTTAGTTGGTTTTTTTTTTTAACATTTGGGGTTGGCAATGCTGCTTCTGGCATTTGAGTCAGGTCTATTCCTCCTTCTCTTCCTTGCTGCCTGGACTCAAGCAGCGGGACGGCATTGACAACACAGGAGAGAGAAATTGTCCCTATTCTCAGTGACTGCATCTGGTACAAGTGCAGAGAAAGTCCCACTCAGCCCCTGCAGCCACGGTATGGAGCGTGTTCAGTCCAGAGAGAATCTTTGGAAAATATTGTTGCCAAAGTCTAAAAGTTTTACTGAGCATGCGTAAACTGAGATTATTCAGAGCTTCTAACCTGGGAAAATTTGGGCAGCATTTGACAGGGATGATGAATGGTACATCCCTGACACCAGGGCAACCCATCCCACACCATATTTAAGGACCCTGCCTGTAGCTTTGAGGTTCTAGAACTTCTCTACTAAACTGCTGTAATAATTTTTAACACAGTCACAACAATGTATTTTTCCCAAATCTCCATCTCTGAATGGCTGAATCATTTTCACTGAGGCTTTCTCAAAAAATTCAGCCTGAGGCAGACCCCTGGCATGGAAAATTTCAGCCCAGTTAAAACTTGGGAAAGTTATGAGTAACTGAAAAACAGGGTCTTGTAATGGAAAGTTTTGAACAACCTTAATTATAGGCAGCACTCTGCCTATAATATATATTTGGCTACCTATCCAGAAATCTGTAGGCCAGCAGACAGAGCACTGGATTAGCACTTCCCCTGGCCTGCTGGGTGACCTTGTGCAAGTCACTTTACCTCTCTATGCCTCATTTTCCCAATTGGGAAAATTATATCTCCTTTGTATAGTGCTTTGAGGTCTACTGCTGAAAAGTACTACATAGGATCTAGGCATTATTATTAAATAGTTTAATTAAGGTGTAAATGTTTTTGCAAAAAATAAACTGAAGAAACAAACTGGCACGGAAATGAGATGAGAGGTTCCATTTTTCCTCATAGAGACTCAAAACTGCTTCTGTAATTAAACTTTGTTCAAGGGTTCCATTGGATTAACTACAGCAATGGTCCACTCAGAACATTTTCTTATGTGCAGCTAAATTCACAGAACATCACTATTTATAAATTTGTGCTAATCCCTGCAAGACCAGTATGCACAAAGAAATGCAAACTTTGCAAATGCTTTTAGATACCAGACTAATGAATAATTTTGAGGCACAAAGAAAAATAGGCATAGCTGGAAAATACATTCAGCAAGCTCCAAGCAAGCTGCAAATGCTGATATATTTGTGGACAGACAAGGGCTTCTTTAATTAACACAAATGTTAATGAATGAATGCAAATAAAAAAAAATCAAAGAATCACTGCAGCAAATTGTGAATGATGTATGAATGGTAAAACCCTTCCCAATGCACAGAGAGAAAAAACAAACAGCACTCTGCAATCACTGCTGTGATGGGCTTTTTGCTGTAATTTTTGCCCGAGATGCACCCAATAAAGCTCTCTATGCCTAAAACAAAACCCAAATAAAAAGATTTACTTGCATTTATTGCAATATTTTCCCCATATTATTTTCCTTTTTCTCTGTCTCAGATACACTTATTTCTAGCTTTCTGCTAGCTAACATCTTTTAAAACATCATTTCTATATACACAGACTCACCCCAAGGTTTAAAGTGGACAGGGTCCTGCAGGGTTGTAATCCCAGCCCACCCAGAATGACCTCTGAGGTGGGCTGGCTGGTGGTAAAAGGGGTTATGACAGAACTGAGTCTGAAGCAGAGCTCTCTGACTGCTAAAAAGGGAGCATAGTGTCAACCTTCCTCATCCCAGGCTATTTTTACATTTTATGCTCTTTTCGAGACACGATGCTAATAGAAATAATGTCATATATGGGATGTATGGAGGTACATGCACCGGGAATGGGTTTCAGGTTAGAAATAAGTTGCATGGATTTCTTTTGGTTTGTCTTCCAATTTTAACTTTTAGGCATAGTAATACCACTATTTGCCACTCGAGGATCAGCACCACACCACTCCTAACTCCATGTCTATCTCCAGCTAGCCTTTAAGCAGGCTGATTAAGTTGTTAAATTAGACAATATCAGTCTGGATATCCACTCTGCTTCTGCTGCCTAGTATTAAAACCAATGTTTTCTGCCACCCTCAAATGAAGCACTAATATTACATATTTTAATTAATGGCTCAAGCAGTGAACTTTTGTTACAAAATAAAGCAATCCCATTATTGGGCAGATCCCTGAACTCTGACCTATTCAAAAGAATTTCAAATTAGAAATAATTTAAATAAGTTATGTAAAAGTGTATTAAAATATGCATTTGGTACACATGAAATTAAGGGACTAGTAGCATTTGCTAGAATAAAGAAAAGTACAGATTCATTATAAATGTTTCACCATGAAACTCTGTCAATGCACCTCAAACATGACAAGAAACATTCTCTTAGTTCTTGGTCGCAGTGCTGCCAACTGTATGGAAAGTTGCTAGGATGCAATAGTGACACTTGGGTTAGAGTATTAGCTTTTCAGTTCTGGGAACCTGAGTTCATATGCTAACTAGTGGTTTAATCCTAGTCCTTAAAGTCCATACACACAACTAACCCACCACCTAATCTATCTTTTATGAAGTTTCTAAAATATCTTGGGTGTGACCCAAGAACCCCATAGTGCCAACAGGAATGGAGGTCAAGCAATATCTTGACTGTGGTACGTACATTGTGGTTCATCAAAGAATGTCATATGAGGTCTTAATGGAAAACCAGGGGTCACAATGGTCATCAATATCTTTGTGAAAGGTATGTATAGGTATTATGTAAGCAGTCATGTATATATACTGACATTATTTTTTTAAAGTCTGTATCAAGATATTAGTCACTAGCAGAGGTGAGGAACGGGTTTTCTTCCAGACAGGAGATAAGAAATGTACAGCTCTCTGCTGGAATGTAAATTAAGCATTGTATGCACAGTGGATGCCCATTTACATATGAAGTCAGATGTTAAAGATGTGACATCAACAAGAAAGCAGAACACACACACACACACACACACACACACACACACACACACACACACAAAAAACAAGCCACAGGTGGTTATCCTGTCCCTGAGGACAGACCGTGAACTTTGGAGATATATGTAGGCAGGGAAACAGACACCTCTTCATCCTGCACCTACAAAATAAATGGACAGCCCGCTTACATTCATCAGAAGGGGATCTCAGCCAACCTTGGCTGAAAATGCTCTAAAAGACTTTGGGTGAGATAAAGCTTCTTTAGACAGGAGGTTAACCTGTTAGCTAAATTTAGTCTCTAGAAAGTGTGTTATAATTTTGTTTTATATGTAACCATTTGTTTCTAATATCCTTACTCATGATTGCTTGAATCTTTAATAACAACTTATTGTTTTCATTATAAACATACCTCAGTGTTGTGATATTAAACCAAAGTGCTGATCCTGAACTGAATCTCACAAGCTGGTGTGTTTTGTTCCTTTCAGAACAGCAGGCCTACTAGTTCTATGAGGAGCCAGTGTCAGTGGCTGAATAACCAAGAGAAATGCTTCAAAGGGACTGAGGGACTGGGGTGCACCTACTGTTAAACTGCAAAGCAAAGTATGTGCTGGCACACCCCAGAGCAAAGGGCTTGAGTGACTGACAGGCTGGTGGTATTCAGGAGCTGCCACCCAGCCAAACACAATCAAGATTCCCTCATACTAGAGGTTGCAGTTACAAGGTGACCCTCAGTCCTGGATACCCAGAGAACCATCACACTGGGTTGTCTTTTCTGAAGGGATTTTCTTCCCAGCTCCTAAAATAGGGTGCCCTCCCAGTGCAACATTATTTATACAACTGTCCTCGGCTTCATTTCCCAGGGCTTCTACTTCCTCCCCACTCAATAAGGCAAAGAATTACAGGAGGTAGGAGGAAGAAGAGAGAACCTGGTTAGGACTGAAACTGTAGTTCCTAAGTAGTAAGGTGCTGAAATCTGCATCACAAAGTTCTTTTTATATTTTATCCCAGTACAACTTTCCTCCCCCTTCTTTGAATACTCCCATATCACAGCAGCTCTGCTCTTGCCAGGGGATCTTGACATGGCTCCCTCCAGAGTCCCATCAATATTATTGCTGAATAGTCATCAGTAATTGCTACTGAGCAAAATGAGGTTCCTCCCTTTTTTCAGGCCAAATTCTGCTTTCAGTTACATCACTCAAATCCACCAGAACTGTATTGTTCTCAGTGGAGTTACTGTGGATTTGCACAACTGTAACTGACAGCAACATTCGACTCCCCTTCTTCACCGAATGTGTACTTCCTATGCACTGCTTCCTTGTTGACTTCGCATCTCTTTGTTAACATCTGACTTCATAGGTAAATGGGCATGCATTGTGCTTACAATGCCTTCTTCACAGAATGAGATTGAGATCAATATTCAAATTTGAATCTCCCACATTGAAAGATGTATTGTTAGTGTATTCCTGCTCAACAGATCATAATGTTGCTCCAATAGTTGGAGACAACGTGAAACGATTACTGGTAGTGCCGTAAAGTCAGAGAGAGATCACATTACAGAGGGTATAGTTTACAAGGCAGTGGTCACAGTAATAATACTGGCAGAGGGCAGAGCTTCTCCCCAGCTTCTAAAGACTTGCCACCATGCCCAGTCTCCTTTAAGAAGGTTTATTCTCTTAAAACAGGCAACTGAAAATACAGAAAAACAGTCTTTGAACTCACTCCTTTTCTCTCAGGCTTCAGGGCCACCCCACCCAGGATCCTGTGCAGTTTCTTTGCTCTAGCCAACTCTGTGCCCTTCTTGGAGCAGTAGCGCCAGGACTGCATTCCTCAACACCTGGCCTGTTGCTCCAGGGACCCACCAAAGGAGTTAGCTCCACTCCACCATGACTTCCCAATACTCCTTTCCACCTCCCATTTCCTGTCCACTGCACGCCCCTGTGTAGCACCGCCCTCTTTAATGGGCTGGATTTAGCTGACCTACTTTGACATAGAGGAGCTAGGCCTACTTCTACGCACAGGGACCAGTCACCCTGTGACAAATACTTAGTATTTGCATAGCATGTTATATTTTCAAAGTACTCTACAGACATGAATTAACTAACCCTACAATGACCCCACGCAGTTGCTGAGTAACTATTATCCCTATTTTTGAGTTAGGGAAACTAACGCAGGAAAGTGAAGTGACATGCTCAAAGCCACGAAGTTAGTCAGTGTAAAAGCAGGATTAGACTCTAAGATCTCTTGACTTCCATTCCTGTTCTCATTCCTCCAGACCACACTGCCTTCCATGGTCATCGTCATGCTATTGGTCCAGAACTGACTCACAAGAATGGCCTCCACTATAAGTGGTAGGTTCAGTAAGTAGTCAGAAGTTTCATGGAATGGGAACAAATAATAGCTTATCATCCCTCAAAATTCAAGACACTTTATCTTTGGTAAATTCCCCGTGTATGGCCACTAGAGGAAAGTAAAGACGTGAAATAAAAATTATACTTTCAAATAAAACCAACTCTTGCTCTATAAACTGCATTATTTCCAACATGGAAAGCCTAAAGAAATGCTCAATAATAATGCAAATGGAAATATGACTAGTGTATTCTTTTCCTATGGCAACATTTTGAAGCCGATTTTTACACAGCATATTTAACATTTCCTGATGCTCTGAAAGTCAATTTATGCAGAAAAAGACAGCAGCTAGGCATTTGCTTATTCCATTTTCCATTGCAGTAAAGATTTGTATCTTACTTTTTCTGAAAGCATCTTTAAGGAATTCTTCAAGCTGTCTGGAGAATGCTGGCTTGCAGAATTAAGCAGCAGGTCTGCATGGCTTGATACGAGGGGCTGTAGATGATTGATGTTGCTGAGAACTTCTTTTGCCTTGGCTGTGTTTTCAGGTGAATAGTAAATACACTGGTATCCAGTACTGTAATAACAAATGTGGAGACAGTTATAGGATGTCATAAATCGTTTCCACTGTAAATAGCCAGACGTTTAACTGTGCACAAGATACAAGTTCTCTCTATTTCTATCACAAGAATGGTAGGTATTTTAAGCTTTACTATACATCTTTATTGACACTATTTAAATCTGTCTTCCTGATAGGCTAAAAAGCAGTCCCTGCAGGAACAAGGACAGGAGACTATTCATCGATGAACCTCCAGATAGTGTTATTTAAACTAATTATTCCCATGGTGCTCTGAAGGATGATTATGCCAAGCAAGGGGTGGGGGAAAAAGAAAATCCTGGAATTTTTATTTTTTAATTGTGGAGAAAAAAAGGTTTATATTACCATTAATGGCATGTTCAGAGATCCACACAATAAGAACAAGCATTAGGTTCCCTAGATTTTCATCTTAATTCCTCTAGTAGGTTATTACCTATCTGGTGAAGTTCTCCAAAATGTGTCATTAACGCTTAATTGATCAAGGGCTCATAATAGGTTTTGAGCAGCAGCAGAGATCTGCCCACAAAATGATAAGGACAGGAGTTCTTTCCAATGAAAAGGGTCACATGTCTAATTTCACTAGACAAGTGAAGGCATAGAACCAGGGGAGAAAAGACTAAGGAAAAGGGAGGAAATTAATTGTTGCTAAAACACTCAAATGCCCCACCACAAACTCATTGATTTCCTTTTTCATTGTTTACAGACTAGGCGTATTGATGCCTTGAGTCTCCTGCTGAAATTGTATTCCATTTCCTTTCCTAACCAAGCACCATCCTCTTTCATTTCTTTATTGCCTCTTTCAGTCCTTCCAGATTTTCATGTCTTTATCATTTTAGCAATGTACATGTCTATTAGTTCTCTCCCCTACTTCTCCTTTGGTCTGTTGCCTCTTTCCCCTCACCCTCTTGTACAAGATCCTTCCTTTGCCACTCAGAATTGTGCTTGAAAGTAAAGCTACCCAAAATCTTTGGTAAGTTTCACACTGCAGCCTAACTTAACAAAAAGGGACAGAACGCAGCAGCTGGGTTCTCTACACTCTGCTCTGCTCCTTTGGGCTCTGTAGCAGAGTTCATTTCACTTTGCTATCCACTCAGCAGAGAGCACACTAGGCAGGTGTGGCAAGAGCTAGAGAGTTTCAGGATGACAAGGACGGGGGAAGGCTTTGATGCAGGGTGGTTCTAGTAGACTGTAGCTGAACTGTACAGCAAGGTGAGAACGGTAAATATGTGAATAATTATCCACAAACAGATGATATTTGAATTCGCACAATATTTAACCCTCCTTCATGTAACTGGAACTACCAGTTTCCCAAGTGTGCAGGCTCCTGGTATGTTACTGATAACAAAACAGTGTGTACTCTATCTCCCTGGCTGCCACTGTTCATCCTTCTTCTGTATCTTCTCCTGTCTCTCTCTCTCTCTACATAGCCTTTATTTCTTCCTTCATTTCACTGAACAGGATTTGAACCGTGATCCTCCTGTTTGTTTTTCTGACTCTTATTGCTTTCTCTCATTTCAATTTTCTCTCAGTCCTCTCTTTTTATTACTTTCCCTGTTAGTGCAACTTCCACTGCCTCTATTTCTTGCTGGTTTTCTCTCACTGTAGCCCTGATACAGCAAAGCACTTAAGCACATGTTTATGTCCCATTTAAATCATCCAGATTTAAGTATGCGTAAGTACTTTGCTGAATTGCAACTTGAAATACTGCTGTAATCTGTTCTTCATTTTCTATCTTCCACTGCTGCTTCCCCTCTCAGGCTGTCTTCAGTGCAGAGTTAGCCAGGATGATTAGCACCTGGGTTAGCCTAGCCCAACCGTGAACAGCCACTCCACTGAGCCATACCCAAATTACTGTGTCCTTACTGGTGTTGCACTCAACCATGTGTGTGACTCACTAGGACTTTTGGAGGCACATCCCATGATTCTTTGTGCAGCACTAAGCTGAGCTATTCTATGATTCTCTCTTACTTAATTGTGGGAAAACTGGTCTGTCCTTTTGGGCAAACAGAGGGAATTTTGGGAAGGCACTGGAGGTCGATCAGCTCTTATGTGGTTTGATTTGCCATACTTTGAAAGAAACCAAACAGCCAAAAATCTTTAGGCTTTCAGAATTTTAAGGTTAACTCTCAGTGACCATAAGAAGCTTTTGGTAAAATTTCAAAGAAATTCAGCAGTTAGTTTTCAGATTCAAAACAATTAAAATTACTCCTTTTGGAGATTTTTGAAGTTTCTAATTTTGTCTCCATATCTGATGAAAAGCCTTCTGTACTTCAAGATTCACCAGAGAAGTCATTTCCATAATTACCTTGTGCCCAGGATATTTTTCAGAATTCAATTTTCATATACAAATTTCACAAATAGTATTACAGAAAAACTATGCATGAGGCCCTGTCAATAAAGCTGCCAAAGAAACTTTTAAATGACAGGCACTTCAGTACAAAAGCTGAATGCAGGATGTTACAACTGAGACTAAACTTGTGCACCGGGGAAAGGAAATGTTGTGCATGTGAAATCAGATGCAATGTAAAAATATACCCTTGACATGTAAAGTATATAATTAGTGATGTATATGTTGAAAGAGAGTATAATTATGTCTTCTGGGTTAGAGTAAAACTGTTTATTGGAATGTATAACATAACTTTCACATAATAGTATTGCTGATAATCAATTATATGCAGATTACCTTACGTGAACATTTCAATTTTTAGATTTTTTTTAATGGCAATGCAGTTGTGGCACAATTTGAATAAAGGTTATATTAATTATTTCAGCACTCTTAACTCTAAGTTAACACAGCTTGTTTGGCAAGAAGTACTGGAATATGCTAAATGTCTAGTTCTTAATGGCACTCCATGTAACTCCAACTCTACTCCTGCTGTTAATTGACTAATTTTTGTAATTGAGTTAAATTGCCACCATCTGCAAGGGGGTTAAAATCTTTTAATAATGAACATTTGACCCAGTGTTTCCCACAGTAATAATTGCTGATGTTAAAATGCAGAATTGATAAGCTGTATATTGCATGAAAAACATCCCTCACAAAATAAACGTGAACAAATACATATATGCATATATCACTCTGCCTACCTAGCCAGTGGATTATTGTTTAAACATCACTTATAGTTTCATGGATACAATTTCTAAAATGAAAAGTTATGAGGAAAATTAAATTGATAAAAGTATGGCAAACTTATTGCATCTAGGAAATAAATCTGAATCTTCAAAAACCAACTAGATAAATTCATGGAGGATAGGTCCCTCAATGGCTATTAGCCAGGAGGGGGCAAGGAGAGTGTCCCTAGCCTATGTTTGCCAGAGGCTGGGAATGAGTGACAGGGAATGGATCACTTGATGATTACCTGTTCTTTCCCTCTGGGGCACCTGGCATTGGCCACTGTCGGACTACAGGATACTGGGTTAGATGGTCAGACCCAGTATGGCCATTCTTGTGTTCTTAATCCACTCACCTGGGATTTTCAATCAGACTTTTGGGAGTTGTGTACGCCACTGAATTTCACAGGGAGCTGTGCAACTAAGTTCCTTAGGCCATTTTTAAAAACCCCAGTCCAGAATACTAAATCAAACTGAAGAAGAGCTCTCTGTAATCTCAAAAGCGTGTCTCTCTCACCAACCGAAGTTGGTCCAACTAAAGATACTACCTCCCTCACCTTCTCTCTCTAATATCCTGGGACCAACACAGCTATACCACTTCATAAATTAAAAAAAGGAAAATTCTATGTTATAGCTAATCTATCTGTATTTATGAAGTCATCATCATCATAGGCCATGATCCTCAGATACAGCCAAGGCCAGATTTTGTGGCTTGGAGATGGTAGGGTGCATAGCTTGCCTTTGTGTACCCTTCCATCCCAGTCCCCATCATCACTCAGGCCAGCTTGCTGGCTGTTCTAAGTGTCCTCAGCTGTCAATGGGCCTAAGATGCTTGTGGCAGCCAATCATCAGCTAAGTGTAGGACCATTCTGGGTATACTCCCTTTCCCCAGCATTATGTAGCCGCCTCAGTTGGGCTGCAGGGATAGTGGCACAGGAACTGCTTTGGTGGCTCTACATGACCATGGTTCTGCCTGTTGGGGAGATCCTCTCTCGTCCAGGTAATTCCACTTTAGGATTGCTGTGTGTTGGCTGAATGGTGCAAAATGCCCTAACACAGCGGAGAATCTGGTCCATAGTAACTAAGCACAGTTCTCAGGAGAAAAATATTGTGCTTCTATCTCAACCCAAAGCAGAGAGCTAAAGTGTGCCATTTTGGTAAAGTCCTTTATTGGAAAAGTGTGGAACTGCACTACTTTTAGGGGAAGTGTGCATGCTACACCTGTGTTTATAATGAATCAGTGTTCTCACCTCTCCCTGCCCGCTCTTTGTGCTGGCGCAGAAGAGAGGAAAGAGCCATAGCTTCACCTCCTCCATGCCACTCTCCTATCCCTTTGAGGGAATATGAACCGATAGGTCTGCCAAAGGCAGCAGTCCCTGTGCTCTCCCAAGCATAGAGGCTTTAACCATTCGTGGATCTTGTGTGGGAGTGTTATCCCTTGTTTGATACACACACCTGTAGAAGTGCCTGTGACAATCTGGCCCATAGAATCTAGTAAACATAAAAATATTTTGATAAGATTTTTACATACCAAATTAATGATTTGGCAAGCTGCTGAGGTTTTCTGGTAAAATTTCCAGCGAATCTGATGCACTAATTTTATAGTCACTGCAAAAATGTTCATCTCTCTGACTCAAGCACATAAACAAAGAGAGGGAAAGTGAACAAAGAGTAATGTCTCCCTGAAAAGTGCTATGTGTGACAGGTTGTGATTTCCCTTTGAAAATAAAGGCTACAATTAGATCAAACACAAGTCATTATTATTTCAACATGACTGGGGGTTTCTGTGAAACATTACCATTTCAGACTCCTTAGAGAGTGGAAATGGGTTGAAGGTTATGAGACACAGGTAATAGGAACCCTGAAGATTTTTGTTTTAATTACCCTGGTAATGAGTACATTATTGAAGAAACTCACCTCGATCAAAGATATGGACCCTGTTTAATAAAAAGGGGTCTGTTTAGATAATTTAAACCCATATCAAATAATTATAGCTCTTTTAAAAATCAGTTCAATGCTTTTTCAGCTTCAAGTTTATTTTAGTGAAGACTAGAAATATTTCAAGGTCCTTCTTAAAAGCTGTCAGAAAAAAACCCCTCCAAACAAATCAGAGAACCTAATGTAGCTTCTGGGGCACCTCCATTTTCCTTGATGGTTAGTAGTGGAGCATTAAAGGTCTTATAATTACAAGCCTATGTGTTTTGGCTGAAGCACACAGCACCAAATTAGCTTTTAAATAAGAAGAAAAAAAGTCCTTGGTGTATCTTGAAAATGATTTATGAACATTTAAAGCACTGAAGCATTACATCAATATAATGTATAGCACATCTAACTTCATGTTCCTGAACAATTTGATTCTAAAAATAATAGTTTACTCTGCCACCTAGCCTGGTGGAAAGACAGGTCTTTCCATTTACTGGAAGAGGAAGCAGCATGTATTAGCAGAAAAACAGAAGATTGAGCCGAACAATTGATTTTCTTTCTCCTTCTGCTAGATACTACAGTTGCTTAAAAAAACAAACCCTGCACATAAAACATTTAAAATAAATAAATATACTATCTAGAGATTATTAATACAGCACGGCTGCCCACCCTATAGAAAGTAAAACGATCCCTCCCCGAGTCAAGAATCATATGAAACTTCTGTATGTTTTACTTTTTAAGGTCTTGGAGACATCACAGCAAAACACTTCTATCATTAATACAGAAGATTTTGGAGTTGGTGCTTATTTGTCCATCTGGATTAAAAATTACTTCATAACAATTTTTCTAACTGGTGCTGAGATATTTACCATCTGTGCTGATCAGAGGTCATTCGGTTATGAGGGTTCGAGTGGATGTAAATCATATGTCTGATGTTTCTAGTGATAGGAGCTTTTTAAATGCCACTCAGTTTCAGGTAAAGGGATTTATAGATTGTTGAAATGCCAGCTTGAGCCAGTTAGAAGCTGACTAACTTGTCTTGGCATCAAATACCCACAAAAATCTTGCTTTCTCCTTACAAGATGAATTTTTGTTTTTTATTGTGTAAGGTCTTTATTTAGAAAATTCATTGTTTTAAGTATCTGGATGTACTGATCATTTGGTTATAATGATCACATAAGAGCTACAAAAATATATATATAACAGGACTCCACAGTACCTCTGATTCCCTCCTCATGGTGAAAATGAATTCCATGTGTTTCCAAGTTCCTTTAATCAGTCTCCCAAATGATATAGAACTATATATTTTTTTGCCTTGATAAACTGTCTTGCAATGAATTTTATATTCCATTTGATTTGACAATTAAAAATGCAATTATGCCTCACAGACTGTAGTAGATGGAGCATAACCTTGATATCAGTTAACTCTACTTCTTGCCATTTCTACTGCAGGGGTGGATTTGAATCAAAGTCAAGACACCCAGTTGAAGTTTTGCATAATTGTTAGTACGCTGATATTGTTGGATATTTCAGGACGCTGTATTAATAATCAAATAGGGGTCAAAAACATACTAGGCACTCGTGTTGTATGCAGTGACAGTGTTGCCTAGAAGGTGACAGGGACCCTTCCCAGGGTGGCTTGGGAGGTAATCTTTTCCACGCCTCTTTCAGTCTTCAGCACAGTTAGCCTAGAGGAAACAGTTGCTATATCTGCATTTTTATCTGTTCACTTTCCATTCTGCCTGATATCGCCAGGTGTCACTTTTTCCCTCAACCAAGGCTTCAAAAAGGTGCCCCCTTTGTAAAACAGAAAATTTTAAGCTGCCCGTGGAAATGCTAAGTGTCATCACAGCATCTTCATGCAGTAAATAAACATGCAGACAAAATAAAGTCGTCTTCGTGACAGTAAAAGAATTTTATTCCTAGTAAGAATCAAAGGTTCTTTTAAATGTTTCCCTTTGCTTTCAAATGTTGCCTATCTAAAGTGTTTTTTTGCCTTGAATATTAAGATATGGGAGATTATTTTAGGACCATTTCATCGCTTCCCAGGGAAAACCCTGCAGGGGACCAAAGAAGGAGAAGGACAAAAATCAGTGAATTTCCCCTGGCAGAGTTTTCCCTGTACTATTTCTTCAAGTAGGTGCAGCTGGGGAGCTGCGGATTTTGGAGGCTTTGCCCCTTCCCAGTTGGGGACCCATGGGCAAAGGGCCTCTTTCATGTGGGGGAAGGAATTGTCCTTTCAGGGTTGGCTGCTGGTTCACTGCACCTTCATCCCATCTAGCACCTGGGATCTACCGGAAGCCATATTGACAGTCTCTGTTACCTTGCAGCAGCTCACTAGCAAAAGGCAGTCAAAGCTCAAATCTGTATCACAGAGATATCTTGGCACATATCAAGGAACTGGCGCCACGGAGAGCAGCACATTCCCTGCTCCATCCTCTAAAGTCTACAGAAGCCCTGAGCCTACAGAGAGAACTGTGGGATCTGGCCCTTTGCAGTAAGAGAGTATGAAAGTAAGAGGTGGCTGCCAGTCCCCTTGCCATTCTCAGTCTTTTGACACACACCTTACTATCAATTTCCAACTCCAAATACAAGCATGGAAGTTGCAGGAGGAGGCTCTCTTGAAAGGGCCAGGCACAATTACAGTCCTTGTGCTCTCTTGAGTACAGGCACTGCTCCCTCCCATCACCCAACCCAGGGGCACAAGACATCCCACAGAGGGTCCAGAGAGTGGAGAATGTGGGTCCATGGCTCCACTGACTCCTACTTCCCTACTACACCAGCCAAGCATGGAGTGGGAAGCACAGTGCCCCTTTCTAAGGGATGGTGCAGTATGTACACACACTCTGGGAGCTCCAAGAGGGATCATGCATCTTCTTTACAGGGCACTTTTCCCTGAATCCTGAACAAACAGGATGTAAACCCTAGGTGCTAACCACTTATGGTCACTGATGATGTTATAAGGTTTTGCCACAAAAATGAGGCTGTTAGCCCCGCTATCCCACCCACTTCCAATTTGAGTAATTACTTTCTGCCTCCCTAAATTCACTCCACAATTTCAGGTGGATATATTGTTAATTTCCTGTCCTATATATTTGTGCAGTGCTATTGTGCATTTTTTAAAAGCTGCCGCATTCCCCCACAACGCTGGATAGAGTGCATCTAATTGATGGGTGATGAGGATCTTATAATTTGTATGCTCAGCCAACTTTTTTGAAGGGTTTTAGGATCCATTTGGATGAAGGGTGTCATATTAATGTACATAGGAGTTATGGGGAGAGAAAAATAAATGAGAAAAACCCATTTCTGGGCTTCATCAATTCCATCCCAGATGGACTGAGGAGAAAATACAAAATATTTTCCCTGTGATTTTGCCCTTCAGCCACTTTGATCCGCTGAGAATAACTACTTCATGTCACCCTGCTCAGAACTGCATAGTGGGGTGCCAGTGAAGGGAAGGAGCAGGAGCGTTGCTGACCAGGGCCCTAGAGAGAGGAGAGAAGATGAATCACTGCTGCAGCTCCCTTCCCTCAGGCCTGCAAGGGGAAAAAGCAGACTTTCCTGCCTAAGATCCCTGCAGGCAATTATTTTTTTGGAGCTTGTACTAGGGTAAAGGCACAATGAAAGAGGGGAAAGAGTGGAGGAAATGAGAAGTGTTTGTGAGGCTTAATAAGTGTTTGGAAAGAACAGATAGAAAAAGAAGAAGAAAGCATGGGAGTAGAGAAGAGAGACCAAAAAGGGGAATTGCTTTGAGATGCTTCTCAATGAAAGGTTTCAGAGTAGCAGCTGTGTAAGCCATCAGAAACAGTATCTCCGATAATGTCATGGCAAACCTGGTGGCTGACCTTTGTGACTTTGTCCTCACCCACAACTATTTCACATTTGGGGACAATATATACCTTCAAATCAGCAGCACTGCTACGGGTACCCGCATGGCCCCACAGTATGCCAACATTTTTATGGCTGACTTAGAACAACGCTTCCTAAGCTCTCGTCCCTAACATCCCTACTCTATTTGCGCTACATTGATGACATCTTCATCATCTGGATGCATGGAAAAGAAGCCCTTGAGAAATTTCACCATGATTTCAACAATTTCCATCCCACCACCAAACTCAGCCTAGACCAATCCACACAAGTGGTCGATTTCCTGGACACTACTGTGCTAATAAGCGATGGTCACATAACCACCACCCTATACCGGAAACCTACTGACCGCTATACTTACCTACATGCCTCCAGCTTCCATCCAGGACACACCACACGATCCATTGTCTACAGCCAAGCTCTAAGATACAACCGCATTCACTTCAATCCCTCAGACAGAGACAAACACCTACAAGATCTCTATCAAGCACTCTTAAAATGACAATACCCACCTGCTGAAGTGAAAAAACAGATTGACAGAGCCAGAAGAGTATCCAGAAGTCACCTACTACAGGACAGGCCCAACAAAGAAAATAACAGAACGCCACTAGCTGTCATCTTCAGCCCCCAACTAAAACTTCTCCAGCGCATCATCAAAGATTTACAATCTATCCTGAAAAATGATCCCTCACTCTCACAGATCTTGGGAGACAGATCAGTCCTCACTTACAGACAGCCCCCCCAACCTGAAGCAAATACTCTCCAGCAACCACACACTGCATAACAAAAATACTAACCCAGGAACCTATCCTTGCAACAAAGCCCGATGCCAACTCTGTCCACATATTTATTCAAATGACACCCTCATAGGACCTAATCACATTAGCCACACCATCAGGAGCTCATTCACCTGCACATCTACCAATGTGATATATGCCATCATGTGCCAGCGATGTCCCTCTGCCATGTACATTGGCCAAACCGGACTCTACACAAAAGAATAAATGGACACAAATCTGACATCAGGAATCATAACATTCAAAAACCAGTAGGAGAAACCTTCAACCTCTCTGGTCACTCAGTAACAGACTTAAAGGTGGCAATTTTGCAACAGAAAAGCTTCAAAAACAGACTCCAACGAGAAACTGCTGAGCTTGAATTAATATGCAAACTAGATACCATTAACTTGGGTTTCAATAGAGACTGGGAGTGGCTGGGTCATTACACATATTGAATCTATCTCTCCATGTTAAGTATCCTCACACCTTCTTGTCAACTGTCTAAATGGGCCATCTTGATTATCACTACAAAAGTTTTTTTCTCCTGCTGATAATAGCTCATCTTAATTAATTAGCCTCTTACTCCACTTTTCATGTTCTCTGTATGTGTGTGTATATATATATATATATATCTCTCTCTCTCTTCTTACTATATGTTCCATTCTATGCATCCAATGAAGTGAGCTGTAGCCCACGAAAGCTTATGCTCAAATAAATGTGTTAGTCTCTAAGGTGCCACAAGTACTCCTGTTCTTTTCTCAATGAAAGTATCAATACAAATGCAAATAATTCTAATGGGAAGTAATTTGAATAATTAAACTCAATTTATGAAATACACTAGCAAATGCAACGTACATACATTTTAAAATATTGTTCAATCATTTACATATGTAAAAAAATTCAGTGTACTTGTTAAATAAATCAGAGCACTAAACATAACTGTCAATATCTGTCCCCACTCTCTATGGGACCCTGAAACTACTCTGAAGGTGAGCTAGTAAACTACTCCTGAAGCAAAGAGTGTCGTGTAATGGAAACTTCAATGTTGGAATAGTTTCTCATATATTTCAACTAGCTTCAAGAAGCTATATTTCAACGAGGTCAAGCATGTGTAAAATAAATGTTAAAATTTAAACTCTTTGTAAGATGTGATTCTGATAGCTAAGGGCATACTGTGCATCTCAGGAACTTCCCACCATCCTCCTTAGCTTTGAAATCAGATGCAGGCGCAACACATGCACTGGGAAAAATAGGAGGGGGCGGTAAGAGGGAGAGTGTGGCAGCCCAGAGCAAATGTACTGGGCAAAGTCACATTCCTGTCAAACCAGCCATGATTCGGAAGGCAGAATCCTACTTGGGGAGGAGATATCTTCTTTAACAATGGCCAGAAAGAAAAACATCACTTATACTTCACTGTCTTTTGCCTTCACTTCCACAAGGAAAAGCTTTCCCCGAAACATATTTATGTTAAAGGCCAAATTTTCAAAAGTGGACTTTAAAAATAGCATGCACTTTCATCTGTACATGTAATATCCACATTTGCACACTGGCATGTGAATGCACATAAGGGAAAGCAAAGGATTTGGATGGTCAAGAACTGGGCACTATTCCTGAATTTGACACACACTTTTGGTAAGACTTCGGTTAAAATTTTCAAACATGGGGGACTAAGTTAGGCAGCTAAATAACTGGCTGTTATCAAAGGTGCTCAGCACTAACCGTTCTTACTGAAATTAACATATGTAGGTAACTGTCTCTTTAGGTAACTTTAGGCTTCCAAGTTCGAAAACACTGGCCTTAATGTCTCTGTGCTTTAGTTTTTCTACCCATAAAACATGGATGAAAATACAAACAGATGTTGAAAGGGTTAATGCATTAATCTGTGTAAAGACCTTTGAGACCCTCTGATAGAAGGCAGTATAATAGTGCAAAGTATTGTTTGCACACACAAGTTTTCACACAAACACAGGTTTTGCACACTTTTGCAAGTGTTCAAAAGGCACAGATTTTGAAGGCCTTTTTTGAAGAATTGCCTTATAAAATGTCATTATATGATTATTTGTTTTGTATTTGTGAATGCAAATTTCATTTGCCCCCCAACTCTTGGGAGAGAAGGGGGTCAGCCTTCTGTATGTATAGCCATTCACCGGCAACAGAACATGAAATTACTCTCAGCACCAAGTCCACTTCATGAAAATCTCTAAAACTGAATGATATTTACATTGCATTTTCAAGCTTTCTTGTCTGTAAACAGTCCAGCGAAATTTTATCCTTAAAATTTTTATATCTATGCAACTTAAAATAGTAAAGAAATAATAGTTTTTGAAGTGTCAGATATGTTTGAGCTAGCCATTTTCTAGCACTACCCCTTGGTGCTGCTTTAGAACACTATGAACTAGCAGCTCCGTCATTCACTTGCCTTCAGAGCTAAATATATTGCATTTCATTTTGCTCCCTTAGCATCAGAGAGGTAGGTGTGAAGTTCCTGCTGACAGCTTAAAATGCACTCTGTATTGATGGACTAGAGAAAATACAAGCTGTGTGCATTGAGGGGTTAATGCAAAACCTTTTCTAAGTGACACTGAAATAAATAGTTTATCTGTATCATCTCCTGTTTTATTCTTTGTGATACTGTTAATAATAATAAACTTTGCTGAGCATTGGATTGAAGAGGTAATTTCTCTTCTACGGAGAATCATGGGGATTTAGAGTAATGAGCTTGCCAGTGGGAGTCAGTACCTTGAGTTCTAATCAAAGTGCCACTTATTGACTGTATAGGCTTGGCCTAGTCATTGGAGGCCTGAATTTCAAAAGCACAGAGAACTAACAACTAAAGTTGAATTCAGGGGGAGTTGCAATTGCTCAGAACTTCAGAAGGGCCCCAGTTCCACACAGCACATGCTTAGTCAACAAAATATTTAAGTGTAATGTTGAATGTGCATAAGTGCTTTTGCAGAACTGGGGCTATAATAAAGCTTTTTTTCCCTCCCTCTGAATCTGCTTCCCATTTTGCAGAATGGGAATAATAATATTTTCTTACCTACTTCACAGGGGACTTGTGAAGATTATTTAACATTTCGATAGTGCTCTGAAAAATGGAAAGTGCTATCTATAGACATGATACATGTAACTATTAAAAGAAACTACATTGAAATGTAGCTACAATTACTCTCCACTTAGCACAAAGCACGTTCTTAGCAACATGTTTCCAATCTTAAATATTCCTTAGGCTCCCTGGAATAGAGAAAGAAAACATTATAAGATCTTTAATGTTGAGTCCAGAGTTAAAAAATAAATCTTGCCATAAATAAAATATCCCAAACAAATTTAAAGAAATCTATTGGAGAGGGGAAGATTAATGAACTGTTTCATGAAAGATGCCTTAACTAGTCCAAACAGACTATCTGTTATGCATTTAATAAATAAGACTGTTTTATTATTTGATTTGCAGATCATCATTATTTATGGAAGTACTTACTTTCGCCTTTCTGCCTCAAATTTACTCAACAGTTTCCGAAGACCACCATTCTTAAATCCCTGAAAGTGTGCTGCAGGGGCTCCCACTGTGATGACATCATACAGAGCATCTGGAACAGGAATAGACAAGTACTGAGATTTGCACACGCATACACATGTGCAGGGCATGGCTGCACTGCTGAATCCACTCTACAGGAGATGGAGGGACTGATTCTGAAAGGCAAAGAGAGCTAATCAATCTTTCCACAAAGCCACGTGCACACCTAACCAACTTAGAATTTTACCTGATTTATTGCTACCTTAATGATATGCCACAGTGTAGAACAATATGTCCTAGCTCTGTAGTTTACTAAGGTACAATTCAAATTGGCTTTTTGTGTATTTCACTTTATAGTGTCTTAGGTCGCTTAATTTGCAGTCAAGTTGAAATCCATAGATATTATAGCCAGAAGGATCATTATAATCAACTAGTTTGACTTCTCTCAGAAGACAGGGCACAGAATTTCACCCAGTGATTCCTGCATCAAGCCCATGACTTCTAGCTGAGCTAAAGTATATCCTTTAGAAAGACATCTAATATTGATTTAAGGACTTCAAGTGACAGAGAATCCATCACATTCCTAGGTAAATTGCTCCAATGGCTAATCACCCTCACCATTTAAAATCTGCACCTTATTTCTAATTTGAATTTACTTAGCTTCAGCTTCCAGTCATTGGACTTTGGTAGGGGTATACCTTCCACTTGCTAGATTAGAGAGCCTTCTCCTATCAAAAATCTTCTCATACAGGTACTTACAGACTGTAAGCATGTCATTCACTGCCATTTAATATTTTAAAATGAAAAGTTCTATGTATTTGCTTTCTTTTAAACTCTTGTGGAGTCCACGGGGATTTCTTCTCTGTCTTATGGGAAAAGGTGAAAACTTTTAAAACAGCCCCTTTCCTTGCGTACCAGCAGTGAACTGCAGGCACAATTATCTGCTGGCACAAACTGTAAGAGACAGAAATCTGATTTCACCTTCATGTTAGAAATCTAACTGCTGTTGTTTACACATGCATTTAATAATGGCTGTAATTTTGTGCCCCCAGTTGACTATAGGTGTGAAAACTGAGGCCCTTTTGAGCCTTTTAAAAAATCTGTCCCAAAGGAATCATAAGAGGATCTTTCTCCAGCTAAGACTAGTTGTATCCATTGATGGAGCCTGACATTTAAATTGAAATGGAATCCTCTCAGTCTCGAAAGCTATCTGTTTTTAAAATATATTCAGTTTATGGCTCCAAAGCATGTCTTTTTTTTTTCTTTTTTTTTTGCATTCTGATGACAAATGTCCCTATAAGCAAGAACACTGCATAAATGGACTGTATTTTATTTGTGGAGCTGAATTTCAAAGAAGATGCATTCAAACTGATTTTATACTGATGCGTGCTTGCTCTTCAGAACTCATTTAAAGCAGAAGTGAAATAATTTCATCAGCCTCCGGTGAGCTCCAGGATTTCTAAGTAGTCCATTCATTGCAGGCCCACCATAGTTTTATCTGTAATATATAATCTTGGGTTATTAGAGTTCTACTACTACACATGACAGTAAAATCCAGATCCTCAAAGGTCTCTAGGTGCATAACTCCCACTGATTTCTATGGGAGTTAGTCACCTATATCTCTTTGAGGACCTGGAGCCAAGTTCTTATATTTCTTAGAACAATGGTGACTCAAACAGAATAGGATGAAACTGTGAGGTTAACTAGATAATGGCATCTAAATTTTTTTATAGATAACTCATGAAGTATGTAAAAGGGAAGCATTCAAAAGTCAAACCCCAGTGGTTTTGCTTTATTTTATATTGAAATCAAGTCAACACCCATGGTGGTCACTAATGAGAGCGCACAACACTTTGTTTTACCATAAACTGTTTTGTAAATTCTCACCACAGTTATTTCAGAGTAAGTTGTGATAAAGGGTGGTAAGTCATCAAATATCTCTTGTGTATACCCCAAAACTGGTGAAGCATGGGGATATTTGAAAATACATCTTAAAATTATTATTTCTGAATGTGAGGGAAGGGAATGCAAAGGAGTAGGAAATAAAGAATGTTTTATTTAAATCCCATTACTTTCATAAAGCTATTTACACTTACAAAATATCCATCCCAAGCCTCTGAAAACTTATAACATGAAAACGCTAACACCAAGTACAAATTAAGACCTTAATATCATCAAAAGAAAACTCCTCCCCAAGCAGAAATACAAAATGTTACACTCAATCACTTACTGTCAAGCCCAAACTTGGAATAAAAAGATGTTTTACAATCTGCTCGAAAGGTCAGCAAACAAGCTTTATAAGATCAGTTCCAGAGCTCAGGGCCTCCTCTCCCAAATCTAGTCCAACTACAGCAACTGCATCAGCAGTTCTCAACTGTTAGGATAATACGGAAATTCACATGTTGCTTCACAGAGTACAGTCAATACCTCGTATTACAATCAGAAGCAAACTGGAAGCCTATTTTGTATATACTTGCAATCTCAGCTGGTTGAAATTTAAAAATAAAGTTCATGAAAAAAACTGAAACTTCCAAGTTGTTTTCATTTTTCAAGGTTCTAAATAGACCCACATAGTTTATTTTTTCATGAACATTATTGAAAACACTGACTAATGTTTTTGTTTCCCCAAAACAGATGTTGGTAAACAATGCTGATAATATCTTCCATACAAATTTCAATTAAAATATAACAAATTTTGCATAACAAAAAAAAATTAGAAAAGACAACTGTTTACAAACTTTTTCAATTCCAGGGGCCGTTTTTCTACAAATCAATTAAGTGAGCAACTGCTTTTTGAAATACTGGAAACTTTCAGCTGGTTTTCTTGTAACGCTTACTGCAGTAGTGCAGCCTAGAGATCACAAAACACATCAGTGTCTACAACATCTGTTCCACATCCAAAAAGAAAGGTCCCAATCTCATTGCCAAACTTAGAAAAAAAACACTCCTGACCATTACTGCGACCAGAACATCGCTTAGGGTTGGGGGAGACACTAAAGCAGCTAGT
The DNA here is from genome assembly GCF_965152275.1 of Natator depressus. NCBI lineage: Eukaryota > Metazoa > Chordata > Testudines > Cheloniidae > Natator > Natator depressus. The sequence goes on from NC_134237.1 coordinate 52,910,699, forward strand.
TACTAGAATCTGTGAATGTATACAAAGACACTATAAAGAAAATGCACAGCAATTCATTAGTGCAAGCCTTGATTCTCAGGAATGTGCATATTCCTGAACTGGGATAAAGGCTAACATCTTCCTCTTCATCTCTTTCGAAGGGAAAATCTATTAAAATGGGGTGGCTCTATTTCATATGATTGATTTCCTGTGAATGCATGATACAGGTATTGGTGCCCTTTGGTGTATCCTGTTTTCCATTTCTGTATTCCCAATGCTGTTGCTGGGTTACAGCACTGATAGGAAAGTAAATAAAAGCTGTGGCAACAGATAGACACAACTCCTGCAGCATCATAATAAGAACAAAATATAGTGTTTACAAATAAATAACATTGACAAAGAATGAAATATTTTCGGGCTTCAGTGTTTGTTTGTTAAATTGGAAATTTTAACATATATGTATAGTATATTAAATGGGAGTATTCATTAAAGGTCTAAACCAAAGTCCAGTGAAATCCAGCCCTAAATCATTATAAACGAGCACACACACGTCACATGGAAAGCTACATTTTCAGACATGAGTGATTAAATTGCATCTGTAATAATTGTGTATAAATAGGCATTTGGGGTGAAATTCGCCCCATAGAGGTAATCAGAACAAGACCTATGCAGCACTAAAATCCCACAAGCACTATTTTGAGTGTTTAAGTGTGACTTTAGTAATGCACAGGTTCTCTGCACAAGAGTGAGTTTTCACCTTTTGTTGCATGAAGATTAGATAATTGTGCAAATAAGCCACTCAAATGCCCAATAAACATATGCAAACATGGAGTATTTTAGTCGCTCATATTTGAAAATTTCAGAGTAACAGCCGTGTTAGTCTGTATTCGCAAAAAGAAAAGGAGTACTTGTGGCACCTTAGAGACTAACCAATTTATTTGAGCATAAGCTTTCGTGAGCTACAGCTCACTTCATCAGATGCATCCGATGAAGTGAGCTGTAGCTCACGAAAGCTTATGCTCAAATAAATTGGTTAGTCTCTAAGGTGCCACAAGTACTCTTTTTATATTTGAAAATGTGGCTCTAAGAGTTTGCAAGGAGAGCTCATTTGTTATGTTGCTATATAAAATTTAAAAGTATGGTATAAAGTCACCAATTTTGCACAAATTTGCATTTGTAAGTGCCATCAAACATTCCTCCCACATAATCTCCAACCTCTCAAGGACTGACTTTGGGCATCTTAGGATGAAATACTAATAGATGGAATTAAAACCCGTCTTGTATCACAATATTAAAGAAGTCTGACAGTTTCAGGGTTAATGACAGATTTATGACTCATCAGCTTGTTTAATCACTATCTCTATTAATGTTTACACGCTAATTTTTTTCTGCAAACCTCTTAAGAACATCCTGGATGCCCTCTGAAACATGATAAGTGAAGCATAAGATGAGGAAAGATATACTGGAAGTCAAAGTGCAATTTAGCACAAAAAGATTAGCAGGTACTACATATTGCTCAGAGCATATATTTGACGCAAGCCATAAGTCTTTAGTGCTTGTCAAATAAAACCTGTTTCAATAAACATCATGCACTTTGACAGCTGAATATGATATATGTTCAGGAGGTATTATGCTTTTGCTAATCATTGTCCTGGATCTGGCTGGGTACTTTGGAAAGTGCATGGTTCTGATTGTCCTGACATTTTATTGACTGCTTGGTAAATGTTTTATTTGCCCTCAAAGTCTTTTTTTTTAAATCGGTAAGTAAAATAAATCCTGAGCTGCAATGTAACTCCATTGTGTCACTTTGGCACAGGAAAAAAGTGAGAAAGCACATAGATCTTCCTAGCTGGGGATTCCCTTATTGTCATTTATAAGGCTCCTTTACATCACTCTGGCAGTGCAGGGGCCTTAAAATTTTCACAAGTTTTATGCTCCTGGGGGAACTGACTGAGAATGGGAACAGTTAACTAACAATAGGAACATTAACAATGTTACTACGTAGGCAGGCTGCTACATTTGTGTCTCAGACAATGAGATCAGGCAGGCGGCTACATTTCTGCCTCTAGCCTGCCATGTGCATAATAAAAAGCCTTACCCTTCCATGCCAGCAAGCTGCAGTAGCAAGGAAGAGGGATAGATTTCAGAGTAGCAGCCGTGTTAGTCTGTATTCGCAAAAAGAAAAGGAGTACTTGTGGCACCTTAGAGACTAACCAATTTATTTGAGCATGAGCTTTCGTGAGCTACACCTCACTTCATCGGATGAAGTGAGCTGTAGCTCATGAAAGCTCATGCTCAAATAAATTGGTTAGTCTCTAAGAGGGATAGAGTCATTCTTTCTCTCTCTCGTAGGCACGTATGTATGCCCAGCCCTCCCCCCCCCCCCCCCCCCCCGCAAGGTGATCAACCACATAGGTATGCATACCCAGCCCACCTCCCCCGTCTCTGAGGCTGCTCCAGGCACGCTGGAACAGACGTGCTGCCTGGGCTGCCGGGGAAGAGGCACATATCTCCTGGTAGATTTTTTTTTGCATTTTTCTGTGTGTGGGGAGCACAGAGAAATGCTGGCCATATGAATTCTGCCCCATCTCCGCAGTCAGCAGTGACTCTCAGCCAGTGAGGTAAAACACAAGGGGTTATTAGTCGTTGGGAACACAGCGTAGAACAGATCTTGTTAGCAGAGAAATTAGGAATATTCATCAAAGTCCATCTTGGGGGGATCCAGAACCCAGGGCTCCCCTCCCACCCCCAAGTCTTAACCAGGAGACTGACCAGCTTCCAGCAGTCCAGCCTCAGTCACGCCTAGCTGCCCTCCTCCTTCCTGTGTCTCTTTCCCAGGCAAACAGGTCACCTGGCCTCCACCTCTGACTTGGTCCTTGAACACCTCCAGCTGATTCTTGCAGATGATGGGCCCCGGCCATCAGTTGCCAGGATACAGAGTTGGCCATTGTCTGTGCCCAGGCAGCCATATGGCAGTCACATCTGCCCTCTAGGGGCCTCTGCAAGTATCACACACCTTTGTCCCACCGCCTAGACACTTGAGTAACACATAGGGGAAACTGAGGCACACATATTATTCAGAGAAAACATTAACAACATTCCCACTTCGTCACACACTGTCAATGAAGCTAGAGTAATGAGACACAGCCTAAAAAGAAGCAAGGGAAAGAAAAGAGCCCAGAGAACATCTCACATCACATTGGAAATTAACACAAATTATCATAATCAGAGAAACCAACTCTTATTTAAAATCCCATCATCTCAGCCCTATATCCTGACTCTACCAAGCATCAATCTTTAACAAATCCCTTCATAACATACTATCTCAGCAAATCACTTCCCAATGCAAAAATGATCACACACATTTTCTGTAAAATAAGCCCCACAACTAGTTCAATAATTAGTATGGAAACCCCATATAATACCAAACAACTCACTGGTAGTTCAAGGAAAACTCACAACAAAAATAAAAGTCCTACATCTGAAATCCTTGTTCACCGTAATTCCATAAACACTATCAAAGATTCCATTGTTTCGGAAGCTTGTCCCTTTAACTCAAATCTACCCTGCAGGACCTGATTTTTAGAGGGGCTGAGCATCCGCAACTCCCATTGACTTCAACTGTAGCTATGGGTGTTCAGCATTTCTAAAAATAAGACGCCGACTATCACTAATTATTAATCTCAGAAACAGACCCTTAATAAAACAGAATCCTTCCGATTTCTCTAAAGGAACTTAGTAGCAACTGCTTAATTTCTCAAAGCCTGTATTCAATGCCAGAAACTCACAGCTTCACCGTAGGTCACACTAAGTCGATAGCTGGCACTTAGTAAAGCCTTAAGACATTTTAGTGGAATTAGTTCTACATCCTTCATAAAGTTTTAACATTGGGCCAAATTCTGACATCTACTCAGGCAAAATACTTATTAACTTCAAAGGGCATTTTGTCTGAGTATGGCCTTCAGGATTTGGCAGATAATTTTGATGGAGAATAAAAGAAAAAACTGGCTGTCCACCTAGCTTCTTTTATTGTAATAACTTTCTCGGTTACTCAGCATGCAAAAGATACTCTACAGAGGGTAAACAGTGCTCGTTCTCTCCGCAAACATCTCATACAAGGATCACTACTGCTTAAATATCATTCTGCAAGCTTAAAAGAATGGACTCTAACCCCAAGGGCCCACAAACACTAGAGCAAAATGGAAAGTGAAACCGTTTACTGCCTCTGGAGCAGCAGGTATTTTTTCAGACTGAACTTTGAAGCTTCATTTTGGTTTTATAACAACAGTTGGTCATGTGATAAGCCTTCAGGATGAAACCATTCCCTGCAAATCCTATTGTGTGCAAACTCATAAGGAACACATAGGACTTCACAAAACTCATTGGCCTTGTTTAGAATTTTTCTTTTTCCATATTGTTGCCTGATCTTTTGATTGTTCATTGATTAGGTTATTGGCTTAGTTTGCCCAGTTAGGACTCTGAAAGTTGGTAGGTTCTTGTCTCAGGATCAGGCCCACTATTTTCAGAATTACTCAAGGAGCCCTATGGGGCACAGCCATGACAGCAACACTCACACTCAGGGAAGACCTTGTGTAACTGTAAAAGTGTTATGATTACAATGATTAGTCCAATAAATAAAACAATGCAAACAAGTAAAGAGATTTAATGTAAAACTGTCAGAGCAACCGGCACCATTACCAGGTATATACTCACTCACTCTATCACTCTATCCTTGGGGAGAGCTCTAAAGGTTGAGGCAGATCCTTGTCTAACTCTGGCATGCAGATGACGAACTTCAACAGCTGTACCTGAGCTGAGACCAGATGTTTTATAGGCCTTGATAGTCTTCCTCATGCATATGTATGCATAGCTCTTCCCTCCTTTAACATATCTTAACTTACTCACCCTCATAATATTGGGGTGCCCTTATCCTATAGGTTAGTATATTAATTAAGCAAAACGTATTAACATATACATCAGTTGGATTACTATGGTAATACTACTTAGCTAATATTCCCCTCCAAAAATACTCAGATAGATAACTGCGAGAAGGCAGTTTGTACCAATCAGCAGTTTGCAACACTTGTGATTATGACAAAACAATGAATAAAGTCTTGTGACTTATCGTTACTGTCAGTTTACTTAAATATGCTAACTCTTTGAGCAATTACTCCTACCCAGGCTATAAGGCCTTACACTTATGCTAACTGCTTAAGCTATTCTTAGCTAGGCCTATAGGTCTCTTGCATTCTATCAATTCCACTCCTTTATCTTATAATTACTGCTATAATTATTACATGGCTACAATATTGGGTTCTAACAAACCACAACCATAAACCAAAATTCAAAGGGCACTAAATTACATACACTGAGACAGTTGCAAAAGTTAATTTAAACTAGAGCTGAACACCACACAATTTATTAAGTGAATTCGATCCTTCTTCTTGTCCATTAACGCAACAACAACATACCTGTATTTGTTAGAAATTTGTACACTGTCTGAAATTGTTTATTGAATATTTTATGCAAACAAATTACAGCCTGTGATTACTTGTTAATAGTTTGCTGCAAGTATTCCTTTGAATATTCAATATCCATAGCCGAATGCTTGAACTGTGTGACTGGTTACCCCAGGTACATGGTATTGTTTCTGTTCCCTGATCAGCTGACCTAAACTTCATAAACTATTTCTGCTTATGTTTTATGATTATATAAATCTCAGCTAAGGTTTAAGAATTCATTTTCCACAAACATTTTAACAAACAAATCTTTCCTTGGATGAATGTTGATCAAAAGCAAACAAAACTATTGCAAACAGAGCTTAAGCAAGATTCTCTTTGGAAGTCACTATAATTTTTGTGAATAATTTTCTCTCTAATCTCCCAGCCCTAAAATCAATGTGAATTCATGCCAGCCAGTTGCACACAAATCTACTGAAAAGCCTACTGTAATGAAAAGGAGTTAATGAAAAGGAAACTGAGCCATTTAACTACTTCCCTATCTTACCACTTCATGGACCATGTTGACCAAGTTTAAACAGCATGTGCCAAATCTTGGTTCCACTGAAGTCAAAGCAAAAATCTCCCAATTACCTCAAAGTGACCAAGATTTGGCATTATATGAAAAAAGTGTTTTAATACTATTGAAAATATAGTGCCTAACCTGAAGAGACACCTGTCTAAGCACCATTCTTCTTTGTCAAGTTACAATGGTTTACTATCGAAGAAATTGCAGATTTTTGAACAGCACCACTATGAGTTAAAATGCATGGAGTTTATAAAGGGTTAAAAAGGAATACAAACTTTCTGATTATATATAAACCACATTGTAGTGTGACACAACTAGAACATTTCTCTGGAATATACTTTACCTTTCAACCGAGGACTGTGCACATGCATTCTTTGCAGATGGAGATTTATTGGAACAAATTCTAGTGTCTTTTCTCCTTTACTACAACTTGATTTGAAAGAAGATCCTAGAAAACAAAAGTTTAAAGAATCATTATCTCAAGCACCCAGCAGATGTTTTGTCTTTTTTTTAAAATGTTAGGACAATACTTGTACGTTAGTGGCATTCTTTAATTTACTTTCAATGTGTAATCGTGTATTAAGAAAAGAATGGTTTGCTAACTGCGTCTCAGCATGCATCCATATTCCAGTCAACAAAACAGCTTTTAATGCACAGAACAATCTAATTTGCTGAGAGACATTGTTCCTGCTTCCTAGAATTAGTCCACAGCATGCTGGAAATGATGCCACAGTTAACATATATTGAGTTTATATTGTGCTAAAAATACAGGGGCATAGAGATATGACACTACATATTTCCACTAGCAAGTGACAACTTTCGATTTTTTTTAAAGCAAAACAAATGTACTGACTAGAATATTATTTCCTGAAAGTGCAAACAAAAAACTTTGAATTGTTCACATTTCAGTAGAAGTCATTATAAATACGCCCTCTTTCTAAAATGACGTGATAATAAACTACTCACAATGTGCTGAAAAGATTTGACTATACACTTTATAATCATCACATCTAAAGTATGAGATTATGAGTAACTAAGTAAAGTTATTTTGAATGTTTAAAGGAACACTGTCAATACTGGCAGGCCAAAAAGCTAATTTACCAGCTGATTTTTGATGGTATATATACATGATGTAGTAGCTTGTAATTTGCCCTTTCTATGCCTGTCTGTTCTTATGATTAAGCACTGTATTGAAAATTATCATTATCTGTAGTGCTTGCAGAGAAATGCTATTCTGGCTTTGTTTTTCTAAGACCACACAGGAGTGTGGGCATTTTTCATTTGCATTCAAAGTCATTTTGGGGGAAAAGAGATTCAGGAATTGTAGCAAAATTACATTTGTAATTTTAAAAGGTACCATAAGTAATATTTTGGGTTTGACAATCTTGAAAGTGTTCCTTTAATCCTACATTTTCCTCTAAACAATGAAAATGAAGTAATGAATAAACCAGCTTTGTATATATAGGACCACAGAGACTTCTGACCCTTATTTTTTTTACATGTTAATATCAAGCATCACACTCCTTTTCTTATTTCTCCCTCCCCCTCCTCCAATAAAGAAGAAAACCCAGGACAGGTTAAAATATGCATTTAATTTTATTCTGCATTATCATCTTATTTTACTGAAAAAGTCTAGGGACACATTTCTGAAAACAGCACGTGGAAAGATGAATCCCTTTGTGGGAGAGAAGAGTGCAATGTAGTCTATAGGGAAAATAATGAGGAAGAAAAAATTGTGATAAAAACAAATTAAAACAAATAATGGGTGGTGAGATTGTATACAGGAACCACTAAATACTTTGTTCTACAGAAACATATTAATATGTGACAAGAAAACATGAGAACTTAATTGACAATTTGTAAAAATGAAAGGAGGAAAGCTTATTATAAAACCAACACTTGGTTTACAGTGAAGAAAATGCCTGTACCGATTTGATTGTCAAGGGGATTGGGACACACACTAATGTTGTCAGTGGAAGACAGGGAAACAACATGACTGACAATGTAGCTATAAATCAGCAGCACAGGCAGAAAGGTTTCCTCCTGATTCTGAGATGTCAAATATTTGGTATTTTCACACTTTATCAATGAAAAACAGTTGGTGGTAATTCCAGCATACTGTACATGTCTAGCAATTATCATGGAAGAAATACCAAGAACTTTACAGGTTTCAGTTTTCAGACAAGGCTGTAAAGATTCAATTTGACAGCAATCAATGTCTCAAAGGAGGTGCTTAGCACCTCACAGTATCTGGCTGTAAGATATTAAAGAGTACTTTTGCATAAATAATTGATATGATGTAGAATGAAATGGAATTTTTTGAGGGGAGCGTGAAACAGAATGAAACATTCTGTTTATGTGTGAAGATATATGTTAAAAAGAGATAAGGAGATAGTAAATCCAGAGGAAGGGTTACTCACAGAGCAGAACGTTAAGTGTGTGTATAAGTCTCTGAAGGATTGGGACCCAACTACACAACAGAGAATAGTGAAAGTATATTGTTATATAGGACACCTAACTTCACAGATAAATTAGATAAATCTTATCCCCTGAGTTATTACATTACACATAATGACATCTGTGATTTGGGTCAAAAGAAACTGTTTAGTATGTAAGTGTTGAGAAAACTTGCAACGTTTCTTGAAGAGATTTAAAAAACGTCTATCAATAAAGATGTACCTTTATGATAATGAAATTACAGTTTCAAAGAATAAAAAGTATATCTCAGGATGCATACAAATGGTATGATGCTGTATTGTATTACTGAAGAAACAGTATGTGATGATAAGGAGGACTTGTGGCACCTTAGAGACTAACAAATTTATTTGAGCATAAGCTTTCATGAGCTACCGCTCACTTCATCAGATGCATTCAGTGGAAAATACAGTGGGGAGATTTATATACACAGAGACAATGAAACAATGGGTGTTACCATACACACTGTAAGGAAAGTGATCAGGTAAGGTGAGCTATTACCAGCAGGAGAGCAGGAGGGAAAAAACCTTTTGTAGTGATAATCAAGGTGGGCCATTTCCAGCAGTTGACAAGAATGTCTGAGGAACAGCGGAGGGGGAAAGGGGGATATAAACATGGGGAAATAGTTTTACTTTGTGTAATGACCCATTCACTCCTAGTCTTTATTCAAGCCTAAGTTAATTGTATCCAGTTTGCAAATTAATTCCAATTCAGCAGTCTCTCATTGGAGTCTGTTTTTGAAGTTTTTTTGTTGAAGAATTGCCACTTTTAGGTCTATAATCGAGTGACCAAAGAGATTGAAGTGATCTCCGACTGGTTTTTGAATGTTATAATTCTTGACATCTGATTTGTGTCCATTTATTCTTTTACATAGAGACTGTCTGGTTTGGCCAAGGTACATGGCAGAGGGGCATTGCTGGCACATGATGGCATATATCACACTGGTAGGTGTGCAGGTGAACGAGCCTCTGATAGTGTGGCTGATGTGATTAGGCCCTATGATGGTGTCCCCTGAATAGATATGTGGACACAGTTGGCAACGGGCTTTGTTGCGAGGATAGGTTCCTGGGTTAGTGGCTCTGTTGTGTGGTATATGGTTGCTGGTGAGTATTTGCTTCAGGTTGGGGGGCTGTCTGTAAACAGGGACTGGCCTGTCTCCCAAGATCTGTAAGAGTGGTGGGTCATCCTTCAGGATAGGTTGTAGATCCTTGATGATGTGTTGGAGAGGTTTTAGTTGGGGGCTGAAGGTGATGGCTAGTGGCGTTCTGTTATTTTCTTTGTTGGGCCTGTCCTGGAGTAGGTAACTTCTGGGTACTCTTCTGGCTCTGTCAGTCTGTTTCTTCACTTCAGCAGGTGGGTATTGTAGTTGTAAGAACGCTTGATAGAGATCTTGTAGGTGTTTGTCTCTGTCTGAGGGGTTGGAGCAAATGCGGTTGTATTTGAGCTTGGCTGTAGACAATGGATCATGTGATGTGGTCTGGATGAAAGCTGGAGGCATGTAGGTAGGCATAACGGTCAGTAGGTTTCCCGTATAGGGTGGTGTTTATGTGACCATCGCTTATTAGCACCGTAGTGTCCAGGCAGTGGATCTCTTGTGTGGACTGGTCCAGGCTGAGGTTGATGGTGGGATGGAAATTGTTGAAATCATGGTGGAATTCCTCAAGGGCTTCTTTAAAATGCGTCCAGATGATGAAGATGTCATCAGTGTAGCGCAAGCAGAGTAGGGGAATTAGGGGACAAAAGCTGAGGAAGTGTTGTTCTAAGTTAGCCATAAAAATGTTGGCATACTGCGGGGCCATGGCAGTGCCCATGATTTGAAGGTATACATTGTCCCCAAATGTGAAATAGTTATGGGTGAGGACAAAGTCACAAAGTTCAGCCACCAGGTTTGCCGTGACATTATTGGGGATACTGTTCCTGACAGCTTGTAGTCCATCTTTGTGTGGAATGTTGGTGTAGAGGGCTTCTACATCCACAGTGGCTAGGATGTAATTAAAGGCTGCATCATATACTCAAGGGGTCAATGTCAAGGGGTGAGTTCCTCACCCTCATTCTAGCCCCTTTACACCGTATAATAGGGCTGGAGAATCACAAACGGGACTAAAAGCTCTATATCTGGGTAGAGGAGGATTCCCTTGGGATAGGAACTATAGACAGCTGCCTCTTCAGGGGCACTTGCAAGCACTAGCACAGGGGTGTGCCAGTAGATTCCAGGCAGGCCTGCAGCCCAGGAAACTGTCATAACTCAGACAGCCCTGGGGGCCTAAGTTACACCAGGGGCCTCTCCAGTCCCTAGACAAGCCCAGGATCAGAGAGGCACAAAGGTGCCTTAAAGCCACCTTAGCACTCCCCCACCCCCAGGCTGAAGTTCTGTGCTATGCCTCTAAAGGGTATGTCTTGACTGCAGAATTTATTTGGAAAGTGCCCCTAAGCCCCCTCCTCTTCACATACCCAAGGCACTTGACTTAAGTGGTACTTCCAAATGGGGCTAGCTAACATGGCTAAACATCTGGGTTAAAGCCCTGGTTCCTCTTTCACACAGATTGGTAATCCAACCACTTTGCAGTGAGGATGCACGCTAAATCACTTGAATGCATGATAGTCCTCTATTGTAGCCTTCCCACAGTTCCCCATGTGGGCCAAACAAGTTCCTTTAAAATTCCCTGGGACAGAAACATAGAGCGGTTTACCTTACTGCAGCACATACGAACCATGGGAGATGCCCCCAGAAGTCCCAGTGACACACGCTGGGGAGTGCAGCACCAGTGAGGACACAGTAACTAGGGTATGGCTCTGCAGTATGGCTGCTCAAACTCAGGCTAGGCTAACCTGCAAATCACCCAGGCTAACTCCAAAGTGGAGACATACCCTTAGAGGCACAATACTGAATCTCAGCAAAGGCTTCATGGGCAAGCATTCCCTGACTTTTGGAGCCATAAGTGGGCAACACATATCTAAACATACGTTTTTGGAGCTTGATCCTGCACTGCTCTCAGAGAGTAGAATGCAGGTGTGGGGTCTCGGTATGGAATATTAAATATTTATGACTTATGCAGTGCGCTAAAGTGTGCAAGGACTTTCAGAGCAAATACACAGGTATGATCCCTAACCTGACAAGTTTATAATATAATTTTACATGTAACTCAATAAGTGAAAATAAAAAAATAACAAGGAAGATGAGGTGAAGAAATGCAATGGTCACAGCAAAACATTACACAGTTACTTGACTATGGTATGTAAGTTTTAAGGAGGGATTTGAGTGTTAGCCTTCTACTTATTATCTGTTCATATTTTATTTACCATCTTCATATTATTAGTTTTCTTTTGGTATCTTTGTTGCGTATGCTTCTTTTGTTCTCATAAATAACCTTAGACTCTATGATCTGTTTCTGTAATCTCAGAACACAGTTAAAACAGATTAATAAGCTTCATCAATGTGCTCAAAGAAAGTTGGCGTATTACCAGTTTTTCAAGATTTATGTTTAATATACTATATTGTCTTTTTTTATCTTGAAAGGTTATTCGAATGTTTTCTTAGAAGTGCTGGTTTTTTTATTGACTTCATAAAAATTCTGTGTTTGTTGCTTTGTGTATGATGATATATGGGACACCTTCAAAATATAATACATTAACAAAATATTTCAAAAACTCTGTCTCGGTTCAAAGAAAGGAACATAGGAATTGTCAGACTGGATCAGACCAGTGGTTCATCTATTGCAGTATCCTGCCTATAGTAATGGCCAGTACAAAATACTTCAGAGTATGGCAGATGAACCCTTTGTCTAATGCAACCTCTTAACCATATACTTGCAGACAAGTGACTCTCTGATGTTTATATAGCATCAAGTCCAATGGAAAGCTATTCTGAACAGATCTTCTTTGCGGGTGGGGGTGTAAGAATGAGTGTGTGAGAGAGAGAGTGTAAAAAGAAAAGGAGTACTTGTGGCACCTTAGAGACTAACAAATTTATTTGAGCAAAAGCTTTCGTGTGTGTGTGTGTCAGGGCCATCCCTACCCATACACAAACTATGCAGCTGCATAGGGCACCAGGAAATTTGGGGCACCAAATGGCACCAAATTTCCTGGTGCCCCACGCAGCTGCATGCTGCTTTAGCGGCCAGCCCAATCCCCCGGACAGCTGAGCCGGCCGCTCGTGGGCTGTGCACAGCAGGTCCCAGGAAAGCTGCCCCCGCCCTTGCCCCACCCCTTCCCCTCGGCCCCATCCCTGCTCTGCCTCCGCCCTGCCTCTTCCCACCTCTGCTCTGCCCCAGCCCTGCCCCCACTTCCCCCCAAACCCTGTCCCCTGAGCTATGCATCCCAGGGGACTGCAGTAGGGGCCGGGGTCGGGCCCGCCCTGCACTCACTGGGCGGCTGGAAGTAGAGCGACCCAGACCCAGCCCGTTCCACTCCGCCGGCTCCCAGCTGTGCCACCGGTGAGCCCTTCCCACCTTCCCCCAAGCCTGGGAGCTGGGGGAGCAGAGTGGAGCAGGCTGGGGCCGGGTCGTTCCACTTCCCACCTACCCATGAGTGCGGGGGCAGGCCCGACCCCTGCTGCCTTCCTGCATTGGCTGCTCCTGCCTCCCAAAGCCCTTGGGCGCAGCCCCCCACCCTGTGGAAGCCTGGGATGCCCACTCCTCCCCCAGAAGCCTGGGGCCGCCCCCGTCCCCCTCCCCCCCGCAGGGGGGCTGCATAGCGCACCGCAATCTCTAGGGACGGCCCTGGTGTGTGTGTAGGTAAATGAAATCCACCCTCAGGTGTTATAGTATGCTCAGTATTGAACGGGAAGAAGGAAGAATGATAAAAGTGAATTTTTCAACCATTAACATTTTGGAGAAGAAAGACTTGTCTCTGAAATATTTTACACAAGGTGGCAATTATGGCATAATTACTTGTGTCCAGTTCAGCATACAGATGGAGATTACTCTGCTGTGCATTGTTTGAGGTAAACATTCACTTTAAAACTGTGGTTACTCCATTTTTCTCAGGTTTCAGAGTAGCAGCCGTGTTAATCTGTATTCGCAAAAAGAAAAGGAGTACTTGTGGCATCTTAGAGACTAACCAATTTATTTGAGCATAAGCTTTCGTGAACTACAGCTTATGCACAAATAAATTGGTTAGTCTCTAAGGTGCCACGGAAGGAGTTAATTATTATGCATTAATTGCTCAGCTCTTGTTTGGTGTGTGTCTTGCTGGTGGAGAAACTAGCCAACTTCCCATGCATATAGTGCACAGTAAATTTGTCACAGATGTTGTACTAGGTTTGCAGGCACATGGACAAACTCCCCTCTTTATGCATTGCAGTCTACAGGCAGAGTGGTGCATAGTATATTTACAGAGCCAGCACCAAGGCAATTATCGTTTGCACTTCACACCAGCACATAATACCTCCTGTATGGCAAAAGTAGAGTTGCAAATAGCTGCACGTTTGGACCCCGGTGGTAATTTACAGCAACTGTCTGATGATAGGTTGCCAGTCCTAGGAGTTCAATGCTTTCTTGGCTGTGGGCAATGCCTCTAACACATCAGGGAGGGGAAATATGGGATCTGATGCTGGCTGATAGACCTTTAAATGCAACTCCATCAACAGATGTTCTTGAAAAGGTGGCTGCATTTCGTTGTTACTCTTTAATATCTTTAGTGACTGGTTGGCTCAGTGAACTAGCTGTGTGGACTACTTGTAGGATACTGTATGTGCAGTAATGATCTGGATGTCAGATACACCTACTGTCCCATGTGGTTTTCTCACTGGTATGATTATGAACTGTGCAAATCCTGAAAATGAACTGAGGTGCATGAAAGGTAGTGCAGACTTCACTTTTTGACAGGAAATGTGCTCAGAAGTAGGGTGCTTATTAGTACCTCAGAAATGTTGGAAGAACAAGCTACTACGTTTTTTCAAAGTTGTTTGTGTGGGAATTGTATGTACACATTTTAGTAACATATGACAGGATGTGGGCATGTAACTCCAAACTGACCGCCTTTGCAATATACAACTTGTATACACAATATACAATCTCTCCTCTTTCCCCACCAACTACTCCCATTGTGAATTGTGTTTAATTCTCTTTTAATACACTCAAGTGAAATGTCCATTATACAAGATACTCATTACCTTTGATGGAGGATAGAAACTATTTCCATACCTGTATGTTTCCCGAGATCTGCAAGAGTGTCCTGGTACATGTTGAGCATCTGTTCAGAGTGTGCAATAACATTTTTACGCATATTGTCCCAATGTGGAGCAAGGTCCCCAAGCTCTTTTAGGTCCTGATTCCTGCATCAAAAGGAAAAAAAGATGGCATGAGCCCAAATACAGTATGTTAAGTAGGGCTGTGAAGTGATTAAAAAAAATAATCGCGATTAATCACACTGTTAATAATATAATCCCATTTATTTAAATATTTTTGAATGTTTTCTACATTTTCAAATATTTTTATTTCAATTACAACACAGAATACAAAGTGTACAGTGCTCACTTTATATTTATTTTTTATTACAAGTATTTGCACTGTAAAAAAACAAACGAAATAGTATTTTTCAAGTCACCTAATACAAGTACTGTAGTGCAATCTCTTTATCATGAATGTTGAACTTACAAATGTAGAATTATGTACAAAAAATCCTGCATTCAAAAATAAAACAGTGTAAAATTTTAGAGCCCTCAAGTCCACTCAGTCCTACTTCTTGTTCAGCCAATCACTCAGACAAATAACTTTGTTTACATTTGCAGGAGATAATGCTGCCCGCTTCTTTCTTACAGTGTCACCTAAAAGTGAGAACAGGCGCTCGCATGGAACTGTTGTAGCGGCTTTGCAAGATATTTATGTGCCAGAAGAGCTAAAGATTCATATGTCCCTTCATGGTTCAACCACCATTCCAAGGGACATGCTTCCATTCTCCGACAATGACCAATATCAGCTGCTTCAGGAAGAAGCCCTGCAGTAGGCTGTTAGGAGGACACTTTGAGGTGTCCTCTTAACCCTCAGTAATGAGAGATTGGCTCATGCCCTGAAGCTGAAGAGTTTATATCACTTCCAAAGTGCTTGGCTTTTGGTACTGATTATTATTTATGTAAATATACTCCCCGTAAATGTCAATTTTTTTTTTGCATCCTGGTAAACACTTGGCCTCTGATATGTTGTGACGATGGGTTCCATAGGCTAATTATTTTTGTATGAAAGAGTATTTCCTTTTACCGGGTTTGGATTTACCACCTTTCAATTGCATAGGATGTCCCCTTGTTCTTGGATTATCATTGTCCCATTCATTATTGTGTGTACTTTTTATCGTATCTCCTCACATTTATCTCTTCTATAATCCCAATCTTTTCAAGTTCTCTTCATATGAGAGTTTTTCCTTGCCCCTAATCCTTCTCATCTCCAGTCTTTGTCTCTATTTCTACTATAATCTTTTTTAAGATGGAGTGATCAAACCAGAGCACAGTATTCCAAATGAGGGTGTGCCACTGACTTCTAAAAGAGCATAATATTTTCCATTTTATACTTATGCATCCTAATATTTGGTTTGGTGTTTTTAACGATCACTGAGCATTGTATGGAGGTCTTCATTGAGCTCCCCACAATGATAGCCGGGGTGAAAGTCTGTCCTGACTGAAGTCAGGGTTATGTTTGACGTTGACTTTATTGAGGTTAAAATTTCATCCTAGGCTTTTTCATGACTTGATCCAGTTAATTGTAATGTGTATGAATAGTTCAAAATATTCCCTTCAGATGTCATTATTTTGTATGGTCAGTACTGAATATGTTTCCTCTAGAGAACTTTAGGCTTCTAAGCAATTCTCCCATTGTCATAGCCATGGGAATAAGAAAGTGACTTTTGCTATTATTATGGTCATTACAGTGGTAGCACACTCTAGACACTATACAAATAGCAAATACATTCATAATAAAGGATATTCTCCATAACTACTTCAGCTACCTTTACTGGTCCCCTAAAACCCTGCACCCACACTAGTAATCATGCATGCATATTTGAAAGTTAAAATTCAGAGTATTAGTCTGGACATGACTTTTGAGCCATGTGGAACAGGGATGCTCAGAGTTTACCTAACCAAGAGCCAAACTGGAAACTTGTCACAAGAGCAAGGGCTACATACGGTTTTACACTGTGGATCAGATTGCAGTCACTCTAATGCAGTCATATTCATGGATTGCACTATTAAAATGAGCATAGCCATGTGATTCTTATAAAACTCTGAAAAGTACACTTTAGCCACCTTTGGTGCAGGAGTTCAGAAGGAGAAATGGAGATGTTTGTATGTAGGCACAAAGACGACAGTTCCAAACTAACTTGCATGTAAAGGTGAGGGGCCACTTGAAAAGTCTGCACCTTCTGTCAGGGTGGAAAGGTAGGAAAACCTGCAGTTGAGTTGGAGTATTGTACACCAGTAACTCTCTCAGGCAATGGTGTCAGCACACCAGTGGCCTAGCCTTTGTTCAGGTTTTTTTTTTTTTAAGGCATCACAGTGAGGGAGAATTTTGAAGGAAGATTCTGAGGTAGCTTTGTGGATGTTTACAAGGAGCTCCTCCAAGAGTAAGGGACAGTATGGAAGAAAGCACAAAAGTGGTTGTTTTGAAAATTTAACAAGTGGGCAATGGAAACTGGCATCATGGGCCTATCAGAGGCAGGAGTTTTCATCTTGACAGTGAATGGGAGGTGATAGGGCGCAGCTAGGCAGTGAAGGGCCGTGAAAGTGAAGACAAGTATTTTATATTTGCTGTGATTAAGAAGGGGGAGCCAGTAGAGGGATGTGAACAAAGGGGTAACAGTCAATGAAATGGACTAGAAGAATAATCTTTGCAGCAGCATTCTGCATGGATGTGAGCCGGGCAAGACTGCATTTGTCAGAACTAGAGAGAAGGATGTTGCTGTAACTGAGACATGATGATCAGAGCCTCGATGGGAATTTTAGCTGTGTGGATAGATATGAAAGGTCTTATCTTAGACCTGGTCTACACTACCCCTGCTGGTTGATCTAAGCTACGCAATTTGAGTTACATTAGTAGCGTAACTCAAGTCGACATAGCTTAGATCTACTTACCGTGGGATCCACACTACGCTATGTCGACGGGAGATGCTCTCCTGCCAACATTGCTTCTGCCTCTCATTGAGATGGAGTACAGAAATCAATGGGAGAACACTCTCCCATCGATTAAGCATGTCTTCACTAGACCCGCTAAATTGATGCCGCTGCATTTAGCTCCGTGGTGAAAATAAGCCCTTAGAGATGTTATCCAGAAAGGATAAGAGAGGTTTGGATGTAGCCTGGATGTGAGGAGCTAGAGAGAGCTCAAAGTCAAAGATGATGCCCAACTTATGGGCCTGAGTGTCAGAAGGATGGTGGTGATGCCCACAGTGATTGAGAAAGGATATGAGGACGATGACTTGGGTGGAGGGGAAGAGTAAGAGCTCTGTTTTAGCCGTGCAGAGCTTGAGTTGATCCAACTACTCTGTAGAGCAGATTCTCAGCTGTTGTAAATTGGTGTAGCTCTATTGACTTTATTGGAGCTACAGCAGTTTACACCACTTGAGAATCTGAACTAATAACTCCACTAGTCATTCTATAAAAAGGGTTTACTGATGCTGTTTGCCTCTCTCTCATAGTGTTATTTGGCTTAACTAATATTTGTAACATGATTTGGGACCTTCAGATAAAATATGCTATGGAAGGATAAAGTTCTATTATTAAAGGAATAGAAAGACATTTTTAAAGATCAAATGCTACAAATCTTAGCTTATTCTTCTTTGGTTATAAACCATAGTACTTACAGTCAGTGTCTCTCTCACGCTCTCTCTTTTGTTACTTGAGTCTATTGTCTTGCACCCTCATATGTATTTCTCAGCTAATAACGATAAAGGTGATATTTACAGGTATTTTACCTTCATGAACTATTAGTGATGAGGTTTACAATCCAAATAGACTAGATATAACAGACAGTATTTTCAACCATAACTCAAAAAGAGAATTGTAATGACTTACCGTCATTGAGCTAGATGGTAGGAGTACAGATGAGAAAAGTTGTAATAAAATCCTAAACATCCAAATACTACTTACTTTATTTTGTGGGTTTTTTTATTGCTTTCGTTTATGGTTAAGGGAAGGAATACTGGCAAAAGCCACTAATATTTAACACTTCCATGCTAAACTCTAGATGTGCATCATGCTTCAGATTTAATTTGATAAGATACCATGAGTCCTGTAGGCCCTATTAGGGGACTTTTTTGCCTTGTACTTATATTCCTCAAAGTTCATTGTCTGTACTTAGACACAGTATAACCATCCATGACTTGTTTTTCCTATGTGCTGCTTCCCTGCTGACTTCACATCTCACCAATAATTCCGTATGCAAATACTCATCCTTTGTATTAGCTTACAACCGTAACTTACATCTGAGAGAGAGAGGAGAATAAACATATCTTGTCTGACAGAAAATGTTTTTTTTATTTCTGTTGGTGACTCATACCTTGATACAGAATGTATTTTTAGTATATATACTTAACTCCATACACAGTCCCTCTACATACATTTCACAATGATATTACTAACCAGCATGACTCTGGTTTTCATTTAAGACCTCGCATGACATTCTTTGGTGAACTAGAATGTACAGACCAGAATCAGGAGATACCTGTAACCAGCCGCCTTCCAGCTGGCATTAAGAGGCTCTCAGATCATGTTCAGCTATCCACTCATCACAGTCATTTTAGGATCCCTGCAGTCAGACATGAGTTACAGCAGTTTTGAAACAGATCTTACTTGCAATAGCAACTGAATAAACCTTCAGGCAACTCTAGCATTGGGGAAGGGGTACGAGAGGAGAAAAGAAAGGTGGTGGAGTTGAGTCAGACCCAAGGATTGGACCCATAACCTTTAACAAAATGTAGGTTTTGTAAAATAAAGAAGTTCTTCATAACTTCTTAAGCTAAATCCTATAGCCCTTATTTAGAAAAAAAGTTAAAAACAAAACAAAACAAGGATTTGGCCCAACATTAATAGACATGTTTATTTTAAGTGCAGTTGAAAACAGCTTTTTTTTTTTTAATTTTTATTTTTTTTAAATGCTGACAACCAAAGCACTGCAGTGTTCTGTCAATATATGTGACCCAGCAAGTGAAACTGGCTAGAATCTGACCAGTGTAGTTTCACCATTCAGGTTGAGTAAAAAAGTAAATAGTATAATTAGATAAATGTAAATGAGATAATTTATCTTCATTTTCAAGATCTAATATGTGATAGGTAACACTGGTAATGAAATTATTTTTTAAAAAAGAACCCAATCCTACTTCCACTCACATCAATGCGAGTTTTGCTGTTGACTTCAGATTTATACCTGTATAAATTTAGACACTTTAAATCAAATATAAAAAATAATTATAGCAAGAAATTAGTTACTTTTAAAAAAGTGTTATGAATCAATGGCAAGTGGTCAATGTTCTCTGGGGGCTGCTAAAACCATTTTGATGTTTTGTTTTGTTTGTTTCTTTTTAAGTATTTCCACTTCAGAAAAAAAAAAGTGGTTCCCTGGGAGCCCTCATTGAATTAGTCTCTCCACTTCTAAGGACTGTACAGTAGCAATTCACATAAGGCATTGGTGGGGAGTGAGCAAAACTGTTTCAGCAAATCAGGCAAGTTTTCTTCTGAACAACTCAATCTAGTGCAGAGCCAAGATCTTTAACTTTCTGTGCTATTGAAAGTCGTGCATTTCTTCTGTTGAGCAGCGTCCCCAAAAGTAAAACATTAATGATAACTGTGGGATAAACTCAAGTGGCAGGAGGGGAAAAACTACCAAAACCCCAATACGCTGTAGCTATGCTTGTTTGTGTAGGATCGTAAAATGATCTTAACTTCATTCAAGTCAGCCCTCAAAAGAACATACAGGAAAACAGATAATTTGCCAAAGGATTTCCTTTTGGATTTTTAGTGACATGTATGGTTTCCGCAAAACTGCTGTTTTGACCTAGTGAATGTAGCTGCAAGGCTGAAGATTAAGCAGTAGAGGAATGCATCCTGATTCAACAGTTGATATCTGTGGGGGGAAAGGGGAAGGATGGTTGTCAGTTAAGCTGTTTGGTTTTCGAACATGCATTGTGTGTGTATGAATACATATATATTTTTTTTCAGAATGTAGTTATGATAATAGTTGGGCTGACACCACTGGAAACTAAAGTACTTGCTATTTCCTGATCTTTGTCCATTACTTTGGCAGTTAACATATTTTCACAAAGTAGTGCTAGCTGCCAGTGAGCTCCTCCTCACCTGTATTAAGGGAGAGAGAATAGCTCAGTTCTCATGTTGATGTATTTATGCCAGATGAACACTTAACAAAAACACCAAAGTAAGCAGCACCCTTATTCACACAGCTGGTATTAGTGTTCTTTATTAAGCGTGCATTAGCAACTGGACTGAAACCAGCTCATTTCACATAGACTATGAAATGGAAATGACTTTTGTTATCTAGTAATCATTAAATACCTAATTGAAATACTATATAAAGAATAGATTAGTAGTTTATAAACATTAAATATTAAAAATTTCTAAATTAGGCCTTTTTCTTAAAATTAGGGCAGTCGATTAATCGTGATTAACTCAAAAAAATTAATCGTAATTAATTGCACTGTTAAACAATAGAATACAGATTGAAATGTACAGTATTAAATTTTTGGAATGTTTTTCTACATTTTCATATATATTGATTTCTGTAAAAACGCAGACTACAAAGTGTACAGTGCTCACTTTATAGTATTATTTTTATTACAAATATTTGCACTGTAAAAATGATAAACAAAACAAACAGTATTTTTAATTCACCTCATACAAGTACTATAGTGCAATCTCTTTATTGTAAAAGTGTAACTTACAAATGTAGATTTTTTCTGTTACATAACTGCACTCAAAACAAAACAATGTAAAACTTTAGAGCCTACAAGTCCACTCAGTCCTACTTCTTGTTCAGCCAATCGCTAAGACAAATAAGTTTGTTTACATTTACTGGAGATAATGCTGTCATCTTCTTATTTACAATGTCACCAGAAAGTGAGAACAGGCATTTGCATGGCACTTTTGCAAGGTATCTACATGCCAGATATGCTAAATATTCGTATGCCCCTTCATGCTTCGGCCACCATTCCAGAGGACATGCTTCCATGCTGATGATACTCGTTAAAAAAATAATGCATTAAATAAAGTTGTGACTGAACTCCTTGGGGGAGAACTGAATGTCTCCTGTTCTGTTTTACCCGCATTTTGCCATATAGTTCATGTTATAGCAGTCTCCAATGATGACCCAGCACATGTTGTTCATTTTAAGAACACTTTCACTGCAGATTTGACAAAATGCAAAGAAGGTACCAATGTGAGATTTCTAAAGATAGCTACCGCACTCGACCCAAGGTTTAAGAATCTGAAGTGCCTTCCAAAATCTGAGAGGGACGAGGTGTGGAGCATGCTTTCAGAAGTCTTAAAAGAGCAGCACTCTGATGCAGAAACTACAGAACCCGAACCACCAAAAAAGAAAATCAACCTTTTGCTGGTGGCATCTGACTCATGATGATGAAAATGAACATGCGTTGGTCCGCACTGCTTTGGATTATTATTGAGCAGAATACATCAACAAGTGTTGCAGTGACACCTCTGATTGCAGTGTAGATATACCCTCTATTACAAGTAGTGTTGGAAGGATTAGATTTTTTAATCAGTAAATATTGGTAATATCAATTTCACCATACTCAAACCAATGAAAAAATATCTCCATCAATAATAATCAAAATTTACAGACAGGCAAAGTAAGGAATATGCTGTTTGAGAACCTATTACAGTTTGACCTAAGGAATTTACTTTGTACCTTTTGACATGTGATGCTGATAATTTGTGCTTTAAAGGTTATAAAGCTATAACTTTTTTAATCTTAATGCTTAGTATCATTACATAATTATTGTCTGCCTCTGCAGAATTTCCTGCAACTGTGAACATTTAAATCAATAAAAAAAATTTAAAAAATGTTTAAACAAACATCATTATCCATCAAAATTATAAAATATAAAAATTCAATTCCACCAAGCTTAATTATATGGAAAAACCAGAGTTCCCCTACCACATTGTTTCTAGATCACATATATCATCTTTTATGGATAGGTGCATATACCTTTTTCTTTTAGTGTTAGAAAATGTGTAACATTCTATAATTGGATAGTAGATGTCAGTGGGAACTGGATGTATATATCCAAGGATAGAATTTGACCCTTATTTTCTTTACATTAATAGCTGCAAAAAGTGCACATAGAGAGGAACATATGCCCCTCCTGGTGTAAAATTCTGTGTATTAAAGTGAAATACATCACTGTATCTTGCATTTAAAAAGTGTTCTATTAGAGATCTTTGAGTTCCCCCGTTTTCAGACTTCTCCAATGGTGACTCACATTCAATCTCTGCTACTTCAACAATTAAAACAGGGAACTCTGCTTCTCTATCCTCTTCTCAGAAATCCTCCACGAATCAACATGCTTTGAAGGGAAACTACGTATTTCTTTCGCCCACCCTATTTTCTCTCTCTAGATTGGCAGCAAAGAATGTGTTTAGCATTTCATGCCCTCCTGTATTGCTGTATAGTAAAAGTAAGCTTATCTGCAGATAACACTATCACACAACAAATCACAGCATTAGAGACCATTTTAATGCACTGTAACTTTTTTTTGCAGCAAATATGTGCTGCTTTCTGGTGTGATTTTTTTTAAGGCAGCTCTGAAAATTCCTCCTTGCTTTTTTACAGCATTAACCTTTGCTCCAAAGCTAATTATGAGCAAGAGGACAAAGAGCTACATAATTGTGGTAAAATTAGTATCTTGTGTCCTTTAGACTCTAGTAAAAGGGGTTGTCTAAAGACCAGAGGTGCTATTCATTGAAAGCAATCAGTTTAATTTACACAGGACTATTTTTATTCTCTTCTGTCATTTCTCAATAGATAGGTAGAAGACAGGGTTTTCTCCAACCCACTGCTTATCAGAAAAGACATGCATATACATGTGCACTAACATCTTTTCAATGACTGCACATTCTGATGCTTTAAAAAATGGACAGAGAAAGTCATTGTCATTATGTTATAGAATTACCTAGAATAAGGTTTTTAAAAGTCCTTAAGTGGGCACACACAGAAATCATGCACAGTACTAAAAAATCATGAAAAATGTCCTCAATGCAGCCTTTTCATTCTACGCCTTCCACTGTGGCTTCAACCTCTTCTGTTCTCAGTGCAATGGCTCAAGTCCCACAGTCTAAATCATCACATGGCAAATTCAAGAACATTGATACCAATTCCCAAAAGATTGAAGAGATGCTTAGGATATCCAAAAAACAAAAACAAAAAAGAAGAAAAAAAAGACAAATTATCAGTTTCTCTATCACACTTGAATATTAAAAAGGGAACATAGAAAAATACATGGTTTCAGAACAGGGTCTGAACTTCACCAGTATTCTGTGACATTCAAAGAAAGAATTAAGATAACAGACAAATGGATTATGAAATATTTATTTTATTGGCTACTATACACATTTGTACAAGAAAAGTGTACTGAAGGTAGAAGAGAACAGATGTGCCTAATGCAGAAGGACAGCCTGATTGTCCTATCTTTGTACACTGGAAAGAGGGCTCAAGAAAAGTTCAGCACTTCATTCTTGTAATTTGCTTATGGACTGTGACCATAAACACTAAGGGCCAAATTTATCCCTGGCATAAGTGGGTGCAACTCCCTTTCAGTCAAGGTTAAATTTGGTTCCCAGGGATTAACAGAGATCCTAGTGGTAAACTTGTGAAACATATGCTGAAAAAAGCTTCTATTGTAGTATCCTCATTCTCTCGCCATTCTGATTTACTATCAGCACAAGCTATGTTTCACTTTTGCAGAATTGCACCGTGTAGCTGCTGAAATCTTTTGCAGAATTTACCATACTTAACTGAACTTATCTGCAATCAAGTTTGAAAAAACTTATTTGCTTTTATTACAAGAAAGATGGACATAAGCAGAAACAAACATCAATTTCCTTCATACCCTAGCCAAAATTTGCCAAAAAACACCGCCACAAAGCAGAACAAACACACACCACAAACTGGAAACCCACCATAAAACCATACAAAAAATATGAAACTGAAGTAATTTCCTGGTGTACAACACAGAAACATTCTTAATAATCATCACCACAGAGCTTCAAACAGGAAAGCAGATGATCAGGGATGAATCCCCTAAAGTTATTGAAAAAAAAAAAAAAAAGGTCTCTGTTGGCAGGTCCTGTTGAACCCTCCTTGCTGAGTGACTTGAGTAGAATCATCCTCCAACCTCAGAACCGGACTGGACTTCAGAGTGATAGCAAAGATCTGACCTTAAGCCCCTGAGAGCAACTCCCTTCCCCTCCAGATTTAAGGTACCTGAAGCCCCATAAAGGGATTAACACTCCCAGGGAGGGGAGGATAAGTTAAGTGAAAGGTTAGGTTGAAGTGGGAAGATCTAGGTTAAGAGATAACAGTTAAAGTGAAGCCAGTTTTGAAGAAAATATTATTTAAAATTTTCAGAAGTCCCCACATTTTTTGACTGGTTCGATGTGAGCAGCAATGACAGCAACACATTCTACCAATGATTTTGCTACCAGTGCTTTTGATGTCAATATCAATCTAAAGTTTTCATTTTTTTAAAAGTAATTTTCTAGGCGCTTTCCTTTTAGAGAAATCCTTCAAAACATAAACCACTGTTATGGCTGAAAGTTTGTCCGGGTGATTTACCCTAGAAATCAGGTATTCATCCATTTACAGTGTGGCCACGCCCCCCAGCTGCTATCCCACCACCATCATAGATAGGGCCTTACCAAATTCAGGGCCCTACCAAATTCAGGGCCCATTTTGGTCAATTTCACTGTCATAGGATTTTAAAAATAGTAAATTTCATGGTTTCAGATATTTAAATCTGAAATTTCACAGTATTGTTAACCGTGGGGTTCCCAACCAAAATGGGGTAGTGGGGGGTTCACTATTGTAGGGGGCTCTCGGTATTGCCACCCTTACTTCTGTGCTGCTGCTTTCAGAGCTGAGCAGCCAGAGGGCAGCTGCTGGCCAGGCACCCAGCTCCGAAGGCAGCACCACCGCCAGCAGCAGTGCAGAAGTAAGGATGCAATACCATACCGTGCCATGCCACACTCACTTCTGCACTGTTGCTGGCAACAGTGCTGACTTCAGAGCTGGACTCCCAGCCAGCAGCTGCAGAGCTTCCTGCAGTCAGGGGAGAGTCCTGCAGATGGTGGATGTGACCGGGCCTTGGGAGTGGCCCATGCAAAGGAAGGGGAAGTCTTGTCCCTCCCCAGCCTGTCCAGGACTAACAGCTGGAGCCTGGTGCTTGGGAGCCAAAGGGGCCTTGAACTGGCTGTGTGTGTGTGGAGGGGAGTGGTGGCCAGGGCACCCCACTGACCACAGGGCCCTGGGCAGTCGCTCACTCGCCCACCTGAAAGGCCAGCCCGAAAGGGACACCCCCTCCCATACCATGCCATCTCACTTCTACGCTGCTCTTGGCAGTGCCACTGCTTTCAAAGCTGGGCTCCTGGCCAGCAGCTGCCACTCTCTGGCCGCTCAACTCTGTGAAATCTGATTTCCCCTTCAACAGCCAGATTTCACAGGGGAGATTAGATTTCATGGTCTGTGATGCATTTTTCACAGTCATGAATTTGGTAGGGCCCTAATCATGGAAGCCAGTGGCTGCCAGTATTCCTACCCCAGGTTGCTGCTCTTTTTGCCCCCCATTCTGCCAAAGCATAGTGAATTTTACACACACACACACACACACACACACACACTTTCTACTAAGTTTCAACAGCTACCCTAGTAGCAACACTGAAACTGTCAGTACCTGCCCCAGCCCCGGAGCAACTGCAACTTCTGTAAATTTGTCACTGGGAAGATGATGAACAGGAGAGGGAAGCAGAGGCATGGATATCTCCTGTATGTGCTTCTGGGGAGATGTGCCACTCAGAGAGAAGACTGGGGCAGCAGATTTCTTCTACCTCTACGCTCCTGGGTCCAGCAGGTGTGGACTAGAATTCTTCTTCTTCCGAGGAAGGCTGATGAAATTTATTTATTCAGCTTTGGCAGGCACGCAAATGCCATGCTGATGGGCGCCAGATAAGACAGACATACTTCTATTATTTACTCTTCCAATGTCACTTTCTTATTTTAGTAAGAGTACTAAATTATAGTTAAAATGTAAACACCTGTTATTTTATGTTGTTACAGCCTCACCCAAGAAGCTCATTATTACAATACAATACTTCCTACTTCTGTAATGGTTTGGTAATGTTAATGCACAAGAAACAATATAGGTGAAATAATCCCTTACTATTTTGACCAATGAAAATTAGGAAAGCAATTGAACTGTACAGCCAGAGTAACTTGATTTCAACACTTTATGTAAAAAACAAAAAACCAAACCAAACCAAGAACACTTGTATTCCCAAACAGGGACAGGCTATCCATTTTATAAATGCATAAACAATATTAAAGAGTAGAATCAAAATACTATAATAATTCATCTAAGCTTTATATCACACCCTCATCATTGTATCTGAAGAAAATCATAGAAATGTTGGACTGGAAGGGATATCTATTTCAATTCTCTGCCTAGATATTGTCTAGACCATTCCTGACAGGTATTTGTCTAACCTCTTCTTAAAAACCTCCAATGATGAGATTCCACAACCTCCCTTGGTAACTTGTTCCAGTGCTTAACTACCCTTACAGTAAGGAAGTTTGTTCTCATGTATAACCTAAATCACCCTTGCTGCATTTTAAGCCCTTTACTTCTTGTCCTATTCTCAGTGGCTAGGGAGAACAATGTATCACCCTCCTCTTTATAACAACCTTTTACTAACTTGAAGACTTACGTCCCCCTTAAGTCTTCTCTTTGCCAAACTAAACAAACAATTTTTTCAATCTTTCCTCATACGTCATGTCTTCTAGACCTTTCATTATTTTTGTTTCTCTCCCTCTGGACTTTCCCCAATTTCTCCTCATCTTTCCTGAAGTGTGGTGCCCAGAACTGGACACAGTACACCAGCTGAGGCCTTATGACTGCTGAGTAGACTGCTGCTAATACACCCCAGAATGATGTTTGCTTTTTTTGCAACGGTGTTACATTGTTGACTCTCATTTAGTTTGTGATCCACTATAACCCCCAGATTCTCTTCTGCCGTATCCCTCCTAGGCAATCATTTACCATTTTGTATGTGTGCCACTGATTATTCCTTCCAAAGTGTAGTACGTTGCATTTGTCCTTATTGAATTTCATCCTGTTTATTTGAGACCATTTCTCCAGTTTGTCAAGATTGGTTTGACTTCTAGGACAGGAATGCTGTCCTCCAAAATGTTTGCAATGTTAGCTTGGTATTGTCCAAAAACTTTATAAATGTATACACTAAGTCATTATCCAAAGCATTTATGAAGATATTGAATAGAACTGGACCAAGGACAGATCCCTGCAGGACCCCACTGAATATCCTCTTCCAGCTTGACTGAACTATTGATAACCACTGTCTGAGTTGGCTTTTCCAGCCAGTTGTGCATCCACCTTATAGTAGGTTCATCTAGGCTATATTTCTCTAGTTTGTTTATGAGATGATCACGTGAGATAATATCAAAAGCTTTACTAAAGTCAAGATATATCACATCTATTGCTTCCCCCCCTATTTACAAGACTTGTTACCATGTCAAAGGAGGATACTAGGCTGGTCTGACACGATTTGTTCTTGACAAATCCACCGTATCACTTAATTTTCTTCTACCTACTGATTATTTGTTCCATTGTTTTTCTGGGTATCAAAGTTAAGATGACTTGTCTATAATTCCCTGGTTGTCCTCATTCCTCTTTTTTATAGATGGGTACTATATTTGACCTTTTCCAGTCCTCTGGAATCTCTCCTGTCTTCCCCAAGTTCTCAACGATAATTGCTAAAGGCTCAGAGATCTCTTCAGCCAGTTCCTTAAGTATTCTGTGGTCCTATCCACTTGAAAACCTGTCTAAGTAATGCTTGTTCTTTTCCCTTTTTTAGCCTCAGATCCTATCCCAGTTACACTCATGTTTCACTATATTAGTCATCCAATCACTACTAACCTTTCTGGTGAAAACTGAAACAAAAAAGACATTTAACACTTTGTTCATTGCTGTATTTTCCATTATTGTCTTTGCCACCTTATTGTGTAATGGGTTGATCCTGTCCTTGGTCTTCCTCTTGCTTCTCTTGTATTTATAAAATTTTTTTCATGTCCTTAGGTGGTCTAATCTAATTTTTTGCCTTGACCTTTCTCATTTGTCCATACAAGCTTGTGTTGTTTTATTTATGTTCATAATTTGACCTAGTTTCCACTTTTTCTATGACTCTTTTTTTGAGTTTCAGGTTTGTTGAAGGTCTCCTGATTAAGCCAGGGTGAATACCTTTAGTATGACTAAGGGCTGGATCCACCACTGCTGACAACAAGAGGAGTTTTGCCCTTGACTTCAGGAGGTATTGTAGGATGATTCTGGCCCTCACATGCTGCTCCAGTAGCACATAGGGGGTGCAGTGGAGTTCCAAAAGACCATGGTGAAAATTCTTCCACTGCAGGAGCTGCATAGAACCTATGTATGTAGCCCGAGATCCCCCCACCTTGCAAGCCCCACTGAAGTCATGCTAGGGAGCGACGAGGATGGATTGTGGCTATGGTGTTGTTACTTAGCATCTATGGAAATTCTGTGCAGCAGTGCAGCCCTTGGGCATCCACGGGCAGGCAGCTGTCTCAGCCCTGACAGCAGCCAAGAATCTGGGTGCCACAAAAGTGGATTAATGCCACCTTTGGCTCCTGCCCACCTTTCCCTGCACTGTGTTTTCTGTTATGCTCCTGGGAGGTCCTTTTTGATTAGATAGGTACATTAATATAAGAAGATTGTACAAAGCACCACATTTGAAACCTGGCACACTTTTAACTAACAAATATAAATTAATTATAGGAAAGTGATGTATATATTCGCTACTCCTACACTTAATTCCAACTGCGTTGCATCTTATTGCTTGTGTTGTAGTAATCTGCACCACTGATGCTGCTAGGCATAAAGCCAAGCTCTCTAAAGAGCAGTTCACACCATGTCATGTGTTATTGTGATTATAAAATGTTAATTATTCAAAATATTTGTATTATTAATCAAACGTTGATTCTCAGAAGATCAGAGCCATGACTGTATTTGGCACAATTCACTGCTCAGAAATTTATAGTCACTAGCCTCTTAGAATTTCTGAGAAACGAATTGTGTTGATTACTGTCATAGCTATGAATTATCAGCCAATGAGATCATCATATTTCCTTACTCATTTCATAAAATATTTTAGTTTACCTTCACCAATAATTATGTATATTACCTCAACTAAGAAATAATGCCTAAGAAAAGATATTAACAGTCTTTATTTTGTAATTTTGTTACCCTTACCTTCTCATATCCTCCTTTATGTGCAGATTGATCAATTCCTTGGGAACATGGAAAGAAAGAGTGCTCTCAGACATCTGTTCTCGGATATGCAGCCACTTGTTGTCAGAAGTGGGAAATCTATATAACTTACAGATTGGGTTTTTTAACACTGTAGAAAAGAAGAAATGATGGCACTGCTTAATTGTGGCTATATGTTTCTTTCAGAAGCGACTACAATGGTTTAGTCCACAAAGGTAAAGTTATTTCTCTGTCCTCCTGTATTTCCAAACTTAAGTCCAAAGATAAATGTATTATTCATTAAAAGCACAGCACTGAAGGCTGCACTACCCAGTGCAGTAGATAATTAAATTCTACCTAGTACAGTAGGTATCTGGTACATGTATCATTACCGCTGCAGTAAGAATGCAAACTCAAGCTCTCTAGCACATATTCATGGGACAAAAGTAAAAAAGCAACTTAACTGATGTGAAATCTCATGCTAAGAGCTGGTAACATTATCTGTAACCATGTGCAAGGTGTGTTATTGAACTCTCAGGCTTCCATACAGTTGAAACCATATAGGGCAGATGCAGCATATCCCAAAATGATTTAGATATTATGGTATATCCTTCCCTAGATACACATACACAAAGGTCATTAACACAAACAGGTGTTGCATATGCATTTTAAGAGGAAAATATGCCTCCCTGATATGTCACTGCAGTCTAGCACCCTGCAGAACTGTATGTAACAATCTGGGCTCAATCCTGCAAGGCGCTGAGCACTCTGTCGCTAATCCAGAAAAGGTATTACTCTTGTGCTTAAATCCTTTGTCATGGAGTGCCAAGGTCTCAGCACCTTGCACGTTTAAGCCTAAGAACAGCATGTTTTTTCTCTCAGATCTGCTGCACAGTCATATTTTCATCAAAATTGCACAATGATGCTCTATAATGAGCCTTTGCAATTTTTGTGCTCTCCTTATCTCTGCCCTTGAGCCCTTTTCCTGTGCTCTACTGATTCTCCAGAAGAAGTACACAGGGGAAACCTAGAAAAGATACCTTTTCTTTTACTTCCTAGATAAGCTTACTGGGAGATAAATGTTTGTCATTAAAACACACACACACACACACACACCAGCTGCTTTTTAATTCAGAATGACTTTAGACTGCAATCTGAACCCTCCAACAATATCTCTCCATCAAGTTACTAATCTTT
The DNA here is from genome assembly GCF_965152275.1 of Natator depressus. Lineage (NCBI taxonomy): Eukaryota > Metazoa > Chordata > Testudines > Cheloniidae > Natator > Natator depressus. The sequence goes on from NC_134237.1 coordinate 52,941,878, forward strand.
TCACATTACTGGTAAAATGCCTTGGACCAGCCTCTCATCGATCCTGACACTCACTATTGTATAATTCAAAGAAATGCATTACCTGTGATCACTTTGAAGAAACTGTTGCTCTTAAAAGCACATCAACAAGTGGAACTTGCAACCTACATTACAACTCACTACTGTGAGAAGCGCTCTCTCCCATCATTGCCTATGTACACTGATTCATGCAACATGAATAACACAGCTATAATTAACAAAGGCCAAACCATCAATGATTCATAAATGCACTTTAAAAAAAATCAGACTTGTTATGAAAATTTAAAAAAAAACCACTCCAGAAAAGGACTGAGATAAAAACAATAAAACTAGAGGATTTACACAAACGAGATGATTACTGGTAGGCAAAGTTACAACTCACTTCATAAAGAACCAATATTGCACATGCTCGTTTTTAAACAGCTCTTGTTTATTTCCAGGAACTGTCCTTTTTCTCTGGTTTTGGAGAAATTTCATGAAACTACTCTTCTTCCATGTAAAACTTAAGACCTCCAAGGTATCAACCTCTTTTTTATTAATAAGAAATTTACTTCTAAACTAAATTATTTAATATTAACAAAGAATAATTTTTAAAAGCAAACATAATAATTCTTAATGATGTTTAGCACAGATGAACAGCAGCATTTTTTGTCTACAGATCTCAAAGTACCTATACAAAAGTGATCAGGCATTATTGTTTTCATTTTACAGGTGAAGGAAACTGAGACATGGAGGTTAAATGACTTGTCCAAGGTCACAAAGTATTTTTTTCTAGTGCCTTATCCACTGTGATAGACGCCTGGGATTCAGAAGGATATATTCAAAATATCACCTGGTTCAAACACAATGAAACATTTCCTATTTTTTCTCTTTTGTTGTGACTTTAAGTTCATGAAAGATGTTTTATTGACAGCACTGAAGTCCTGTCTTAAACCATAGAACTGGCACTGCACAGCAGTGTAAGATATCCCAATGTTCCTTAACCAAGACATGGAGTGACAAGCTTCAGACTTGAAAGGATAGTTCACATGTGTGGCTGATTCTGTTTTTTGCCAATGAGCAGAAAGCTGCCAACATGTGTGTCAACTCTAGTGCTTACTGTAATGTAGGAATCTGTTCATTATGAGTACATTTCAGATGCTAAACTAGACATGAAAAGCTCTATACCATATTTAGCTTTATGGGGCATCCCATCCCTGTGTAACTTTTTGAATATTTGAAACATTTTCAAGAAAGATCCTGTAAATTTGCACTCACAACATGTAGTAACTCACATTTGCCTGTGCAAACACAATGCACACTTAACTGCTATATCTGTGCATACAAATACTGTTTGTGTTTGCGAACACAGGAATCTGTATGTGCAATAATGCCAAAAAACTTTATAAAGGGGCCACCTTGAAAATTTGGCTCTAGAGTTTTTCTTTTTGCATTTAACCAGAGTATAGGCAACACAAAAACTAGTGAACAATTGTTGCTGTTGTATTGTCATCCTAGCAGTGTCTCCAGTGCTGACAAATGGCCAAAACTGCTATCCGCAAGCAGGGCCATCCTTCCCCATATGCAAAGCACGCAGCTGCGTAGGGCACCAGGAAATTTGGGTCACCTGTTGCTCCAACCCCTGGTCTGGCTCTTCCCCAGGCCCCCACCCCTGCTCTGCCCCAGCCCCGTCCCTTCCCCGCCCCCACTCCCCTGAAGATTGCAGCCAGGCCCGACCCTGCACTCACCGCATGGTAAGTGGAGCGACCTGGCCCCAGCCTGCTCCGCTCCCCTGGCTCCCAGCTGTGCCGCCAGCGAGTGCTGGGTGGCGGTTACCCCTCCCCCCAAGCCTGGGAGCCAGGGAAACAGAGCAGGCTGGGGCCAGGTCACTCCACTTCCCGCAGGAAGTGGCCAGCTGCCATCCCCCATGGAGGCCTGGGGCCAGCCCCTGCCACTCCTCCCCGTGGAGGCCTGGGGCCCCATACCCCCCCCCTGTGGGGGGGCTGCATAGGGCACCAAAAACAGGGACGGCCCTGTCAGCAAGCTCAAGAGAAGCATTTCAATTGAAAACTCTGGATCATATCTTGCAAACCTTTACTCAATACAGGAGTCAAGTAGTCTTATTTGCAGCTTTGTCAACTCTTGTGATTTCTTTGAGAATTTTCAGATATTTGGAATTTTTCTTAAAGCCCCAGCTCTTGGAGTCAGGTAATTATGTAACAATCTTGCTTTTTTTTTTTTTTTTTGGTTGCTTTGTTTTTTTAAGTTTCTAAACCTCATGGTTAGGGAGAAAAGCTTAGAAAACTTTAAAGGCTGAAAGCCAGAAGACAAATTAAAAAGCACCCCAAATTTATTATTGTTTAAATCTCATTATTTTTAAGACAGTCTCATGATTTTGAGGGGGTGTGCCTCATGACTTTTGAATGTTTGGCCTTGGCAGCAATGCATTTAGCTTTTCTATCATATGGAGTAAAGGCTTGCCCAATCCAAAACTCCCTACATTTATAAAACTGTGAAATTTATGTAAAGAGAGACTTGCTTATGTACGAACTTTCAAAACATTTCACTAAGCAAAATGGAAAAAGTTCTCTTTTAAAAGTGCATCTACATGTGGAAGCTAGGAAATCACTGCTATGTATTTAACAACCTGCATTTTCCGACATTCTCACTGTAAATGTAAAGACCTCAGTATTTTCTGTTCCTTGGAAATCATTTACTTCTCCACATGCTATTCTTCACCCCCCACTTCAAATAAAACTTAAAAAACAAAAAGTGAACATTATTTCTTGTTTGAACTTCTGTTCACTGTCTAATGACGGTCAAAGCAAACTACTGTCATGTTGTAAATTCTAATACTGTTGCTATTTATGGATTTTTCCCTCTAGAATAAAAGCAAGTACACATATTATTTCAGAAAAAAATAACTTCAGTTTTGTTCATTTTTATTAGATTTCAGTTACTTTTCTCCTCTTTCACACCTTTACTTGAAAAACATGGGAGAAAATTATTTTAATTTCCAGTATTATAAATGGATAAGTGAATTTCTAATAGTATAAATGAAGTCTTCAGGTAAAAATGGAATAATGATGAGGCTCTATGAGATATGACATTTATTCACATCACTCAATAAGTGCTTCACAGCTCACTTGAGGTCTGTGAGTTTCATGTATTAAGATCCAGTCTTGAGATGAACACCAATGTCCTACTATGCCTACTACTACTTTTTTAAGTTTCATAGTTTCCCTGGCATGATAAACAACTCAAGACAGAGTCTCAAAAATTGATACTGTAATACACATATATAAGTACACACACAGTATATTACTCCTGGGGGAATTTCATGCCACTGTGCAATGCAGAATTAGCGCAGAATTAATGTTCTGCACAGAATTTCATATTTTTCCCCGCAGAATTGGAGCTGCAGAGCTGCTGGTGTCCATTAGGGGTCACTAGACTCTGCAGAACCCAGCTCTCCAGCTCAAAGTGAGCAGAGCGCCCAGCCCAGCAGGGATGGAGGCTCTGCAGCTCTGGCTGCCTGGCTTGATCCTCATGAGCCCAGGGACAGGACAGGGCCTGGGAGACCCAGCTCTGGCAAAGGGTGAGGAAGGGCAGGGCCACACCGCTTCCCCTGGTGGGACAGTAAAGAAGCTGAGGGGAGTAAATGTGCTGAGGGGAGGGAGGCTGCAGGTGTCTGGGATGGGGTGGGGGGGGAGGTTCCCCACAGCTGGGCTCTGGGGGGAGAGGAGTGAGGGTGTCTGGGCTCTGGGAGTGCCCCACGGCTGGGCTGTGGGAAGAGAGGGGGTGAGTGTCTGGGTTCTGGGGGGCCACACGTAGCCCCCTCCAGCACCTCCCAGCTGGAACTGGGTTGTCGTAGGGGTTTCTTTAACTCTGTACTCCTGGGGGAATCTTTTTTGTTGTCTGTATTGTTGACATACATTTTGAAATAAATTTCCAAAGTAACTGAAACTGGAGTGTTATTTTGACAAATAAAATATGCGGAATTTAAAAATATTGTGCACAGAATTTTTAATTTTTGTGGTGCAGAATTCCCCATGGAGTAAGTATATACAGTGTAGTATACACACACCAGAAAGAGAGACACTGTTATACACATTTACACATACAGAAAGAGAGGGAAAGCGTGAGGTTTATAGAGAACATACATATGGGGAGAGAGACAGAGAGAGATTCATATAAACCCAGATTTGTCGAGGTGATATCTATGTAATAAATTATAGAGCCATGTGATAAACTAATTTATCATGCATCTCTGATTCATAGGTAAAGTTCAGGTCACGTTACGAATCTCTCCCAGCCCCTAATCTCCCCCAAGTAGCTTCAATTAAAAAAAAAAAACCAAGCAACCAGAAAAATATTTTCCATTTTCCCCCAATATGTGGGTTTTTCCGCCTCCCCCTCAAAACAAAACAAAACAAAAAAAACCACCAGAGGCCCAGGATGGGCAAGACTCCTTACTGGATCTGTAACAGGTTTTTTATACATAAAAATGTCAATTTTAAAATCCTATATCTCAGAGTCATGCAGAACTAAAAATAGCAGCTTTACAGGGTTACAGAGAGGCTTCCCATAATGGTTTCAAATATAAGAAGAAATATATTGTGATATTTTAAATATAAGGAAAAGTTATTTCAAGTCATTTTTAGAGGTTTCTATGATGCCCTCTGAGACCTGAGCACTTGGACTCATGGTAAATAAGGCTTTACAGGTTTTTAAAAAACATATTTCTATCTGTAATGTATGTGGTGCAAAAAGAATACATGCTGGTGTGGTGTGTTTTGGGTGACCTGCATAGCTTTTTCTGTGGCTTTGTTACTGCTGAGGGATGTAAACTCCTACATTCAGGCTGATAACACTTTTAGAGCACTCCACTGCATCATGTCATCTCTCTTGGTATAATGAGAAAGAGAGCGAAATGGGTTGAGCATATAGACACTTCAAACCAAAGTCTGAAGTGAGCTCCGGAGCAGTTTCTGAACTCAAAATGCCCTGCCAGCAGCCCCTTCCTTTTAAAATCACAGAACTTTCAAGACAATCTCAGATAACATTGTATAAACAGTGGGAGAGGCGTACTCAGGAGTCAAATAATCTGTGTGCAACTATAACTACTTTATAGTCATTAACACAACACCATACGTTGCAAAAAACGGTGGGCCTCATCCAATGCTCACTGAAGTCAGTTGATGAAGTGAGCTGAAGCTCACGAAAGCTTATGCACAAATAAATTTGTTAGTCTCTAAGGTGCCACAAGTCCTCCTTTTCTTTTTGTGGATACAGACTAACACGGCTGATACTCTGAAACCTGAAGTCAACTGGAGTCTTTCCACTGACTTCAGTAGGCATTGGATTGGGCTCCAAATGTGAGAGTAATTCAGCAGAGAACCACTAAGTCTTACTTTTCAGGGCCAGTTTCTGCAAATCCTTCCTCACACAAGTAGTCAACTGGACTCTACTCCAGTGAGTGAAGAAAGCTTCCAGGAGCAGGGGTTTCAGGAAAACACTTTAAATCTCTAGTAGTTCTGAAACTCTTAAAAACTGGTACTGTTGTATAGCAGCACTTTGTCTTGGAATCAAATAGAAATCTACTCAAAATGCATTACAAAATATACATAAAAGAATTAAAAACATCTTGTTGTTTGAACTGCTAAAATGCCCTTTGAACATCTTCTGTAGTTTGCTTTTATTAAACATTCATTGGCTGGTGCTTATATAGATGCAAATGTTAAACTTCAAATGAACATTAAATGGGGCACAACATTTTAAAAGTGCTCTGTTCAAAATCCTTGTATGCATGAGATTTCGGTGGTTTACCCTAAGTTCTCGCACTAAAAAAGATAACCTAATTATTTAAAGAATTGTTGATGTTATAACACATACCTGCATTTAATAGAGGTATGCTGTCTTTACCACTTATGTCTTCAGGTGCTGTACATTCACACACCAGTGCACACTACGAAAGAAAAGATGTAACACTTTGAAAGGAAACATAACCACAAATGGAATTTTTCAGAAGTTGCTGCAAAGAAACAGCTAAAACAGCTAAATGAGAAAGGCTTTGGGCAAAATATTTGTGATAAGCTATATTTCCAACCCTACCTGTTTTGTACAGCAATTTTATTTTTAATTACTAATTTTCTTTTTCCCTGTACAACTCAGTTGTAATATTTAATAATAGGTTATAACACTGGAGTCTCTGTACAGAAGACAGCAAAACATGAAGGATTGTCCCAAAATGCTGTAGACAGAACTTTCCAACAAGACAATAGCAGAGTATAAAACAATTTTTGACAAGTTATATAATTTCAAAGGAATTTCTTTCAAGGGCTGCTCTCAAAATCACAGCAGGCAGGCAGCATTATTTAGTACAAAAGCTATTTTAAATGAGGGTTGGGGGGAAAGGGTGGGAATTTTTTTTTTTACTGTCCTCTTTCCTCACTTGATGATTTCATCTCTTAGCACTACTTACTTTTACATAATCTTCTAAACCATTTTTAATGGTTCCTCTTCTGGCTTCACACTCATGTATAATTCTGAGCTCTAATGTTTTAAGAAAGCTGTATTTTTAAATATTGTCAACTGTTTTTTTTTTTTCCTTTCAAAGGCAGCACACCAACTTCTGTTGTGTTCTTGTATTTCTTTTAGGTCTAAATCCTAAACAACATACAGACAGACAAAGCATATAGCTATGCTTTGCATCATTCTGTTTAGTGCAGAATAAGATAGAAGGAATCTTTCCTTCATGTTTTGGAAAGGCTGACAAAGTACTTTTTAGCTTCTACTGCAACAGTAAGGCAGCCATAGCCTCTGGTGGCTGCTGCCATGCCCCCTTTCCACAGGGAGGTGTGAGAGAGGGAAAACAGATTTATATAGCAGCAGATATTCTGCTCTCATCTCTGCCTCTTCCATAGCCTTCCCAGCCTTGGCCCTATCTGCCCCCCATGCTCTCTAGTGCAAGGGGAACCCCTATGAATCAAAGCTCTGTACCATGCAAGGAATTCTGTCCTTCTGCACAGCAGAACCACATGGGTTACACTGGCAGGAGACGGTCTGCAGCCAAGGAATCAGTGATGAGTATAATAAATTCTTGTTCAAGGTGACTTTTAGTATTTCCCCCCTCTATTTTGGGCTGACCTTGCACTTAGTAAAATGTTCAGGGCTTACTAGCATCAGGACAGAAATCTCTACTAATACTAGTAATTCCTCACCCTACTCTGAATTCTGAATGGTATTAACAGCCAGATCCGCGAGTAAACATCTGGTCATAGGAGAGTTGTGAGTGTACTGTGAAAGGGTTTGTAAGCAAGGGGGAGACGTTGCCCTTTGGAGGTGGTCTGTTTTGTACCAATCAACATCCCAGATCTGGGGTTGGCTACCAGTTTCCTTCTGCCTGAATGTGCAGACTTTCAGCATATTGAATAGCATACCCAGTTCAAAACTAATTGGTTGGGGGTATTTCAATATACTGATGAGGAAGTAGTGTGACTTTCTCAAAAGTTGTCTCTGGAATTGCACTCTCACCTGTTTGCGCACACAAACACGAAATTGGGTAACTGTGTCTCACTTAATTTACACATGAAAATACCCATTTACACACCTTAACAAATGCATTCAAAGACCACTGAAACTACAGCTGTAACAAGTTTGCTGTGTTCTTCTGTCAAGCCACCCCATCAACAAGTATTGGAACACAGCAGGGAGATTTAATTAATTAATTCTTGCAGACTCACTATGGTAGCTATAGCTCATTAACTGCCTCTACTAAATAACAGGGCTTGGGGACGAGGGGAGTGGTCCTCTCAAAGGAGAGGAATCTAGATTGGAGGGCTGAGCTGCATCAAGAGAGGAATAGCCTGGGAAGGCAGGTAGGCTTATAATTCATCTTATGTATTTTGTATTTATTAATAAAGCCAAACCCAAGTTCTGACCTTTCACAACATTAGTGCCTCATACTACATTCTGACAGCTCTCAAGTAGTGGTCAATTATGGTTGATTGAGGTTTAAATGAATACCTTTGTTCTAACAAAACAGAGGGGAAAAGTTTGAGAATAGAGTATCACTTGGCACAGCTCTATGCAAATGTATTTTGAATACAGAGAGCTGAGCAAACATATTGTACTTCATTCCAGCGCTGATTTCTCATTTAGCTTTTTTGAATAATGAGAACTTAAACCCCAGTGTGGTATTAGTAATATAGGCATCTGGCACCACTGATCATTCTAATTTAATTTGTTCAATGAGCTGACTGATTTCATACCTTTTGTCCCTGCACATCTGTTATGATGTGGTCTACTTCCCCCTCCTCTATCTCCCCCATCTTCACAAGGCTGACGTCTATGGTACCAACTGTCTTTCCACCATCAGGAGCCCTGAAACCAAAAATAATTAAAATTAAAAAGTTTATTCTTCAGCAGCCTCTCGTCACTTCAATACAAATATTTATGTCAGTACACATTTGCTCTTCCATTCATTTTGTAGCCGCTTTCATTTGTATTAAAGTCATTTTCTACTACCATAAAGTAAATGGTAACAATAGGACAGGAATATATTTGTCCAACACTGCTTATAACAAGGAGAACTTTGAATATATTAGTTAAAACTCTAGATGGGCAAGCGCTCCCTAAAAGAAGATGGAACTCTTCCACAAATACTATGAATGTTCTAAATATTCTTCTGACTACACTTAAAAAGCTACAGCAGTTCTGCACGCCACCATAGCACTTTAGTAGCTTTAAAGATGCTACTTTCTTATGACTAGTGTAATTAATCCACCTCCACAAGAAGCACTAGCTATGTCAATGGGAGAAGATCTCCCATTGACATAATGCTGTCTACACCAGGAATTAGGTCAGTATAACTACATTGCTCGGGGGCATGGATTTTTCTGCAGTTATGCCAATGTGAGTTTGTAATGCAGACCTGGCCTAGGGTACTACTAAGAAAACTCCATTACACACTATGCCAATGCCCCATTTTATAATCTGCCAATTTACTGCACACATCAATTACTTTGGTTTATAACACTATCTGTCAGGAAAGGATATACAATGTGTATCACTAAACCTGCTGCTAAACCAAAATAGTGAAGCAAGTTTGAACACTTTCTGGCAGTCCTCTCTATAGCTAACTAAGGACCAATACCATTCCTCAGCTACTGGGAAGATATTTCTAATCTACCACACAAATAAGCAGGGAAGAAACATTCCTGTATTCCTGAGTTTGTTGTCAATGAGTCAAAGATATAAAGTTCAAATTTGGATCTCTTCATTTATGGTGGGATAAATGTTACCTGTAGCATGTAAGGTGCAGGGTGTCTCCTCAACTCCCACTGACTGCAAAACAGGACTAGGAGAGGGAGGTTTGGGGGATTATGAATGGTGAGAAGAACAGAGGACGGAGCTGGGTTTTAAGGAGAGGAAAGGAACTTGGAGGATGAAAAGTGGAAGACTATTCCAGGTGTAGGAGGCAGCATGATAAGAGGCATAAAATTGCAAGCAGTTAAAAGAGAGACTGGGAGTTCCATAGTCAGATGAGCAGGTTGGGAAGAGTAGAGGGAATGAGGGACGGAAACGACTGCAGAGATGTATTTGAAGGCAATATGAAGGCTACGATTTAGTCAGGGGTATTTTTAGTAAAAGTCATGGACAGATCATGGACAATAAACAAAATTCATGACCCGTGACCTTTCCATGACTTTTACTAGAAATACCCCTGACTAAATCTTGGGGCAGCTGCTGCTGCTGTGGTGGTGGTGTGGGGGTGGGAGAGGGGCCCCAGGGAGCTGCTGCAGGGAGTGGGGGTGGTGTGCTAGTGGCACCAGCTGCCAAGAGCCACCAGACCAGCAGCCTTTCTGGCCAACCCGGGGACTGATGCCCGTGCAGTCCCCAGGGCCAGCTGCCCGGGAACCACTCGAGCAGCAGCCAGTGTGGCTGGCCCCAAGCCGCTCCAGCAGCGGCCAGGGGGCCACCTGAGCAGCTTCCCCCTGAGCCAGCTGCTTCGGAATCCCTGGGGTCAGCCAAACTGGCCGCTGCAGAAGTCTCAAAAAGTCACGGAATCCGTGATTTCCGCAACCTCCATGACAGACACGGAGCTCTATGACCATACAGATGAAAATGAGGAGCTTGAATCCGTTATGGTATGATAAGAAACAGGAAGGCACTGGAGAAAGGGCTATATGGTTGGCATGTTAGGAGCGAATAACTTTCAGAAGCTGAGTAATGTTAGGAAACATAGTTTCACTTTTTTATTTAATTTATTTATTTATAAAGTATACCATATTCTTGGGAGAATACTCAGAGAAAACACTATGCCTCCTCCTCCTCAACATCAACCTTTTTATGGTTCCTTACAAAACCTATTTAATCAGTCCTCACATAGGAAGTAGGAAATAAGTATTATTTTTGACATTTTACTGGGGAAACAGACAGGGAGATTAAGTGACTTCCCCAAGGTAATATGGGCCCTGATCCTGCAATGAGAACCCTATGAGCTTTTCCTTGCACCTGTGCAGAGCCTCACTGACTTCAGTGGGACTTCGTGCTGTTCTCACATGTGTTCTTAATTTTACACACTATGAAAAGTCACAAAATAAGTCAATGGGCCTACTCAGAGTGTGGAAAGTTAAGCACACGTGTAGGTCTTTGCATGATCATGGCCATGTTCACCATAGTTATTTGGGATATTTTCCTGTTCCAACAATACATTCTTAAAATGTAGTGACCTCTGTGGTTTAAGATAAATGTTTACTTAGTGGTAATAGCCACTGTTCTCTAAAATTGAAGACATTTAAATGTATGTACTCTGACAATACAGAAATACAATTTTTTCTTACATAAGCTTTGTAAAATTTTATATAAAGCTTTTGTGTGTTATGTATGTGGGGTTTTGTTTGCTACAAACCAAGTGCACCAAACAATAATAAAAAACAACACACAAACACACACACAAACAACCCTACATTAACTGACCAATAAGCATGCAACGGGGTGGAAATTAGTAGTAAAGAATCAGGATTTCAGGTTGCCATGGGTATTTATCAACAATACATAAACAATTTTAAAATTTATGAAAAATAATTTGCTAGTGTCCTTTTAAAAAACAAAAGATAATGCTAGTTTAATGGATTCATGGCAGTTCACTCTGTCCTTTGAATGACTACAGACTACAGCTTTGACCTAATTTTTCATCTCTTTTCTCTTTCTTGTGTCACAATTGGCACCCAAGCTCCAGTACTGAATAGATAAATCAATCTATGAGGAAAAAGAGAGTATGCAATACAAACTGCTGTAGCCAGGTCAAATATACCCTTTAAAACTTACGTATCATGTCAGGTGCAACTGGTAAAAGACTATAAAGAATGAGGAGTACTTGTGGCACCTTAGAGACTAACACATTTATTTGAGCATAAGCTTTTATAGGTTAAAACCCACTTCATCAGATGCATGCGGTTGAAAATATAGTAGGAAGATATATATATACAGAGAACATGAAAAAATGGGTGTTGCCATACAGACTATAATGAAAGTGATCAATTAAGGTGAGCTATTATCAGCAGAAGAAAAAAACCTTCTGTAGTGATAATTAGGATGGCCCATTTCCAACAGTTGATAAGAAGGTCTGAATAACAGTGGGGGGGGGGGATAAGCATGGGGAAAATAGTTTTACTTTGTGTAATGACCCATCCACTCCCAGTCTTTATTCAAGCCTAATCACCCGTTTTTTCATTTGTCTGTGTGTGTGTGTGTGTGTGTGTGTGTGTGTGTGTGTGTGTGTGTGTGTGTGTGTGTGTGTGTGTGTGTGTGTGTGTGTGTGTGTGTGTGTGTGTGTGTGTGTGTATCTCTATATCTTCCTACTGTATTTTCCACTGCATGCATCCGATGAAGTGGGTTTTAGCCCATGAAAGCTTATGCTCAAATAAATTTGTTAGTCTCTAAGGTGCCACAAGTACTCCTGCCATAAACCGCTTACAATCCAAATGACAGAAACATAGAAGATGAGATGCACCAGAAACCTACAGGAATAATCTGAGTTTCGTGCATGCACGCACACATGCAAACACTTCTCTAAAGAGAGTGAAGGTCTAGCAAACCAGAATGGGGAATGCATTCCATGCTTATGGGAAAAAGGCACAAACGGGAATGGAAGAAGGAGATGAACAAGACTTAGAGACTGACAATCCTGGCTAAGTGGAGGGGACATAAAGGCAAGTTGTATGAGATGAGATCAGAGATGGACACTTGCCTTGAACATAGGTAACAAGAAGTTTAAAATCCATGTTGGGGAGCATGGGATGTGAGTGGAGGCAGAGGACAAAGTGGTCTGATCAGAGGGCAAAAAAGATAAGTTTAGTGTCTGCCTTTGGATGGACAAGTGAAATGATAGATGTGTCAGGGACTCCAGAGATGAGGGGGAAAAAAGAGGGGGTGGGAAATCAAGATGGGAAATAATCAGCGCATGGATGAGTGTTTTCACTTTGGGGGCAGAAAGGAAAGGTTTGGATATGTCTTTAATGTTTCCTGTTTGGTGACATAACTCAAGAAGAGTTATTCTTAGGGGCCTGGTTAGACTAGGATTTAAAGACATGATGTCAGCATGTGCTAACTAACACTTGTAAAAGTCTAGTGGAGACAAGGAGAAAGAAACCAGCTCAGAATGTGCTAAAGGTCTTGTCTACATCAGACTCTTACCATGTAACACATGCTAACATCACACTATTAAATTCTGGTCTTGACAAAATCTTGGTATTGTGGCCTAGCTAAAACCAGGATGTAGTGTAGATCTCACAAGAACTGCTGCACATCTGAGAGATATTTGGAAGTTGAAAGTAAGAAAGTAAGAAAGTTGAAGAAAGAAACAAGGGTATATATTGATAAGCATCTGCACTTCTGTATACTTATTCAAACTGAAACACAGAACTTACATGTAATCTCTGTAACCCCCTTGTAACGGGGTGGTTACCCCACTCTGGCCCTGAAGGGCTTAAAACAGCCCTGGGAAAGAGCTGTGGCAGGGAAAAAGCTGGGCTGATTGGGAAAGGAGCCACAGCCATAGCCAGTGCAATCAGGGCCCAGCGGGCCCTTATAAAAGGGCAGTGGGCCAGAAGCAGAGACACACTCTCTCTGCCTTTAGAGGGAGAAGGGCCTGGCTGCTGGGTAGTGTACCTGGGTACCTAAGGCAAGGCAGGGCAGGGCAGGGCAGGGCAGGGCAGGGGGAAGGCCAGAGGAGCTGGGGAGCTCCAGCCTGGAAACCCCCCAGGCTGCAGGCCTAGTGTAAGGCCAAAAAGGGTACTGAGGTTGCAGGGGGCAGCCCACGGGTAGGCAGAGGCAGCAGGTCCAAACCCCCCTTGCCGGTGATGAGTGTCACTTACATTGAAGTCTGCCCCAGGGAATGGGGGCTAGTTGATGACTGGCAGTGGCCAAAGACTGAGGCGAGGTGGGGATAGAGGGTGGGGGGGTCCCCCAGGGAGGGGAGACCCAGATCTGTGGGGGTACTGCAGGTGGCAGCACCCCGGCGTGAAAGGGGACACCAGGGTCCAGGAGGGACTCGGCCCAGTAGCAAGTGGGACACGAGCCTGCAGAGGGCGCTCCGGAAGCTGGAAGAACTAATTCCCTGGATGACCAGCAGGAGGCGCCGCACCAGTGAGTTGTCGCCCGGTTACACCCCGGTAAAAAAAGTGATAATTTTACAGACAACCACCATAACAGAGAATGATAAATAACCAAGGATTTTCAGAAATGACTAGTGATTTGGGTTGCCTCAGTTTTAGGGTGTCCAGATTGAGACACCTTAAGGGGGCCTTATTTTCAGAAAGTGCTGAGTATCCATCCTCTGATATTCAGGCCCTTTTAAGCTGTGTTACATCGAGCACCCAAGGTATGCAAAATCAATGGTCACCTTTCAAAATCGTGAGCAACTAAATAACTTGCATGTGTACTGTGCCTGTCATGTTGTAGAATGAAACTTTACAAAATGAGGGTCCAAAGAAGAATAGACATAAAGAATCCCTTCACGTCTAGCTCCCTCTCGGATGAAAAATGTTAACTATATAACAGCACACAGTAGTCCTAAACAAGGAGACAGAAACAGAAGTAAAACAAAAAGCTGTATCCGTGTGTGTGTGTGTGTGTGTGTATGTATATAGATAGATATATTAAAAAAGAAAAGAAAAGAAAAAGCAGCAATTTTAATAGGCTATATGTGATTACCTGACTTTAAATTTTGCAAAGACCGCATTAACACCCCAATTCTTGTGTAAGTTATGGTGAGATCTTTGTCTCTTCTAACAGGTAATGCCTAACAGTGTTCCTTACCACAAGGCTGGGGCTTGTCTTCAACTGCTCATTCACAAAGAAGTGTCACTTTGGACTTGTCTAAGAGAGGTTGCTGTTTTAATGATACCAGTATGGTTAAGCAGCAAAACCAGTTTGGGAAGCCAAATAAGCTATACTGATTTTAAAAAAAATAACCCACATTCCAAACCAATATAGCTATACTGGTATAATTTTTCTCGTGCAGACCAGACCTTAATGAGAACCAGCACCACTTCCCTCTGAGTGGTGCCAGAGGCCTTTAGCTATAGAAATATTCACAAAAAAATGTGAAAATATCAGAATGTGTGCTCTTTCTATTTTGTGATATTGTCAGACTTTTCACTCAAATATTCTGGAGCAAAGCATTCTGAAAGCTTCAACATTCACTTAGGATGAAGGTCACTGAACTTGTGAATTCTGTGATTCATCAGCTGCAGATATCCAGATAGACCCAGTGCTGGGCTACACTACGAAGTCAGGTCAGCTTAACTACATTGCTCAGGGCTGCAAAAATTTCAACCCCCGGTGCATCGATTGGCCCAGCGTTGATCCCCGGTAAGTGTCGACATACCCTAATTCTCTGCTCATGCCACCCTTGGCTCGATAGTAGGTCAGAGTGCCAGCTAGTGATAACCAGAACACAGTGTGCTATTGCGGCAGGATGGGGCAGCAGGGGAACCAGCTATGCTGACTGTACACCTGCTAGGGAGTTTCTCCTCATTTGTGCTGTCAGGGCAGTGAATTTGTCCCCATAACTTTTGGAGTTGGATTTTAAATTACATTTTGGTCCCGAAAACTATATCTCAGCTAGGGCACTACAGAGTGTGCTAGACAGGCCAAGTAGCAAGACTTAGAATAGAGAAAATGAGGCCCCCAATGCAATGAATATGTTCAGATTCCCTGAATAACGTGTATTTCCCCATACATACTGCTTTCATTTGTACTCTTCATAAAGTACTATAAACCCGAGTTAACCACAGTGTCCCTTTTTAATCTGAAGGAATACATCTATCATTGCTAGCAAACATGGTGTTGCCTATTTAACTATTGGGTGCTCTCCAAGAGATCTTTGAGGATTATTTGAAAACAAGTCAAAAGGTTTTAAAACAATTGCTCTTCTGTGCTTTTAATGTAACACAGTATGATAGTGTTATATACATAGGAGATGCCAACCAAGAAAAGTATATTAAGATTTTACTATCTCTTGAAGGATTGAAAACTTCAATCCATTTTGCTCCTCTACAGCTTTATTGATTAATAAATATTTTGAATATGAAAACTCAGAACTGATGATTGGTTCCCATGGCCGTAACTTCACTAATAAAAATGGCTTATGAACACAAAGCAAAAGAGAAGCAGACTGTGTATTTGCATAGCCTTGTAAATGAGAAATGAGCGATTGCCTGAAAAGGAAAATGTCTGACTTTCAGTTGTTCCAATCTCAAGGCAAGTAGTGCAGACTAATACATAGTTCAACACAAATTCTTTTCCCACCAAAATAATGCATTTTGAAAGACAGGAGCTCATTTTCTTATGACAAATGTATTAATTATTGTCATTATGAACATTGTCGTCTTTGTTTGACATGGGCTTTGTGCTTCACATGACAATCAGCTTTCTGTTTTCAAACTGTTCCACTGATAAATAAAATGTTAAAATAGAGGATAAACGAATGACACTTTTTAGAGTTAAATGTATTCACTCCTGTCACTGCTTCACTATAAGGTTATGTTTTTTTTTTTTTATCAAAACAAGTTATTCTTAGCTCTTCTGGCGTCCTGCCTAGTGTTTAAAGCCAAGCTGCTGTCCATCTGCCTCCTGTGGCTGATCATGACAAGCAGCAGCCAGGAAATAATTTCAGAACGCAGACTAAGTAAAACTTAGCTAGTTGAGCACAGACTCAAATTGCTCATGAAAGGGCAACAATAGTTCAAATACATTGCTTTCTGTACTAATTACTAGTTCCAGAAGTTACACACACAAATTCCTTTTCTTTCATTAAATATGTTAAATGTTGCTCAGATTCAATGCTTTCTTCCTCCTCTAGCCCCCTGAACCCCAGCCTTTCAATTTCACTTCATATGTCAGAAAATAGCTATTTTATCTCCTCTTTGGGAAATTTTTTTTGCCTTTGTCCTGGTTGAATGCCAACGGAAAAAATATAACCCAGAAGGACAAAGCAACATTGAAATCCAAGAACATCAATAAACAAATTAACATTTAACTACACCGTAAACCCAATTGCTACCATACAACCATCAGCAGAGCTTCCGGGGGAGCATGACAAGGTATCAATACTATGACTAGACTATCATGGAAAATTTGAAGTCTGGGTACTGTTCCCACTAGTAGAGGAGAAGTCAACATTATGGTTACATCTACACTACAGCTGGAATCGAAGCTCTGAGACTGATTTACCGGTGGTCAATTTAGTGGGTCTAGTGAAGACCCACCAAATCGACAGCAGATTGCTCTCCAGTCGACCCCTACTCTACCCCCGACGAGAAGAGTAAGGTAAGTCGATGAGAGAGTTTCTCCTGTCAACCCCCTGCGGTGTAGACCTCGCGGTAACTGGACCTAAGGTACGTCGACTCCAGCTACGATATATCTTGGTGCATGCTAAAACATTTGAGCAGGAACTAAAACATTTATATAAATAGTCTGTGATAAACTGAAGGTGGTCAATTTGCAACAGAACCCAAAGAAATGTGAGTTGTTCCAAAACGTAGTAGTCTGCCTTGGGCACACAATAAGTGAGGAAGAAATTTCCGCTACCAAAAAGAAAATTGAGGGTGTACTAAGCTGGCCAACTCCCCTGACATTTATAGGCTGGCCACATATCCAGTTTTAAACTGGACAGTCCTGCTTTTCGAATGTTTGTTCCCCAACTCATACTGAGACAAAACCGGATGTGGGTCAGTGTGCTCTTCAAAATGGCACCCCCTCATGGCAGTGCATATAAGGCCACACCCAGGGGCCTTGGATCACGCCAGCAGGAACAGGCCCACACTCTTCCTGGAAGTACCAGAATATCTGGTACTCTGGGAATGTGAGAGTGGCCTACTTACTGATTTGCAGAATTTAACAGGACTCTGCTCCTATTATAGAGGTTCATTTGTGGATTTATCTATATTGAAAGATCACTGCAAGTTGGGTGAGAAGGCAAAACCATTTCAGTGGTCAGCAGAAAGTAATGTAGCATTTTCAGAGTTAAAAATGCTCTGCTGACTGCTCTTGTATTGTCCTATCCATGTTTCAAAACTCCATTCATATTGGACACAGATGCTAGTGCTTGGGGACAGTATTAACACATGAACACAAAGAACTTGAGAGGGTGATAGCTTATTAAACTTTTACTGTAAGTTCTCCCAAGAGAAATGATTGCACCATCTGAAAAGAACTCCTAGCAGTGGTTAAATCTGTAGAACAGTTTCATCACTACTTGTATGTGGGGGAAGATTACGATCAGGACAGACCATGCTTTCCCACAATGGTTCTTCAGATTCAGAAATCCAGAGGGCCAGCTTGCCAGGTGGATGGAGAAGTGGCAGTACTATGATTTCCCAGCCACAGATAGGTCTGGCCATAAGTGTGGTAATGCTTTTCCAGATGGTCTTGTTGGGAAGCTATTTGCAAACAATGCCCCAAGCAGGAGAGCAAGGAATTTGTTACTAAAAGGGATGGGTGTGTCTCTCTCTTCCTCTGATTTACAGAGTTGCCCATGTTCATGGTTCATCCATTGGAAGAATGGGAATGGGGACGAGGCATGGACCTCAGAGCAACTAAAAACTTCACCATGAGAGGATCTTGATATCAGGATAGTGTATGACTATCTATACTCTGTAAAAATCTTACAATACAAAATTGAAAGAGTTTACATCCTTGCAAGGGAAAATCTGAGGACACTCTCTGACAAAATGAAAAGGCTATATGATGTAAGGTTGTATGGGGAAACTTTTAAAATAGGGGACCTGGTCTGGATCCACAAGTCTAGAAGGAAGAAGGGAGGAACTCTCAACTAGATAAACCTTGGGAGGGACCCTATAGAGCAGGGGTGGCCAACCTGTGGCTCCGGAGCCACATGCGGCTCTTCAGAAGTTAATATGCGGCTCCTTGTATCGGCACCGACTCTGGGGCTGGAGCTACAGGCAGCAACTTTCCAATGTGCGGGGGGGGGGGGCTCCCTGCTCAACCCCTGGCTCTGCCCCCACTCCACCCCTTCCTGTCCCTTCCCCCGAGCCTGCCGTGCCCTCATTTCTTCCTCTCCCCCCCAAGCCTCCTGCATGCCAAGAAACAGCTGATCGGGACGTGCAGGGAGGGAGGGAAGGGGAGCTGCTGACTGGCGGAGCTGCTGGTGGGCAGGAGGCGCTGGGAGCCGAGGTGGGTGGGGGGGAGCTGATGGGGGGCTGCTGACGTATCACTGTGGCTCTTTGGCAATGTACATTAGTAAGTTCTGGCTCCTTCTCAGGCTCAGGTTGGCCACCCTGGCTATAGAGTACTGACCCAAATAAATGAAGTTGTGTACAGGGTTTAGCTGGGTCCCAGGACTAAACCCAAAGTTATCCATAAGAATCGTCTGAAAGGGTATCAGGGGGACAGAATTTTAGCTTGGCTGCACCCTGAATCTGAGAATATGGAAGTCGAGGATGGAAAAGTTGTTACAGAAGTTAATTCCCAATTAGGAAAGAATGGTCAGGATGTACCTCAGCCAACAAATTCCACAGAAACAACAGGCATTCTTTGGGGGGGCTGATTGTAAGAAAATCCAGGTCGAAAAAAAGACACAGATTTAGGTAGGAATAAAATTCTTGTGAGTTGGTGATATGAAAACAGGAAGACACTGTACAAATGTAAATAGTTAACCTTGTATCATTTTAAATTTCTTTTCTTTCTGTTTGGGATGGATTGTTGGGTGTCACTGTTTTGGGCTTCATTGGGATGATGGGTAAAGCTGAGATGGTGGCTGGTGTTATAAATTGGATGAAACCTTGTTGTGGGATTGAGGTTGATAGGTGGAAACTCACCTTTCGATTAACACAACTGTAAGCATAAACTCCACCCCTGACAAAAGCAGTGTGTGAACCTGCCCTGGAGCTTCGCTGAGTGTTGTTTTGGGTGCTACAGGTGTGGGGGAAGGCAGAACACAGACAGTGAAGGTATGTCTACGCTACAAATGCTACTGCAGCTGTGCCACTATCGCACCATAGTATAGATGCTCCCTGCATTGACAGAAGGGTTTTTCCCATCAACGTTGTTAATCTGCTTCTCTGAGAGACAGTAGCTAGGTCTACAGAAGAATTCTTCCTCAACATACACAAGTCCACACTGGGGGTTGGTTTGACCTCACTATGGTGCTCAGGGCATTAAATTTTTTGCAGCTTCGAAAGATGCAGCTAGGTCAATCTAATTTTTAAACGCGGACACGAGAGAGAGAGAGAGAGAGAGAGACTGCACATGAGCACGTGCAAGAAAGAGCAGCTGAAAGCATGTCTGACCTTGGCAGAAACCTGTGGAGAGGTTCCTGAGTCAGGGGTGCAGGCTGCCAAGAGTGCTCTGGTGCTGTTTCTTGCTATTTGATTTATATGACTTTTTGACTTTTTACATTCAGAGACACAGGACTGAATGTACATTCGTTGTAAATAAACAAATCTGCAAAAAAATACATGACTACCACCAACTTTTACTCCCTACTGAACATCCACAGGGCCCCAAACTTTGACTATCCACTTGGGTCAAAAGGGGCAACATAGTAAAGAGGAAAGATCACTGTATTATTAAAAATCTACATGACAAATATACCTACCCTCTATCCGTGAACAGAAGTTCAGATGATATTGAAATGCTTAGAACATTGAGAAATAAGTATAGGACAAAATGAATTGTTGAAATTTAAGTACAACCTTATGTTCATAAAGTAGTATAGTACAGTATAGACCACAGGGAGACACTTTCACATATATTTTCTTCGGGAAAAGGTAAATCTATAAAGACTGGTATGTCTATCCTGAATCTTTGTGAATTCCCTTGTTTTTGTAAGGTTAGTTCCACTTGTCATCGAGTTCTGATGTGGGAGTGGTCTTCAGAGGTACCTTCAGGACTCAAATTAGAGCAGTATATACCAGCACCTCTCCCGGGCTGCCTTCTTGTTTTCTAGAATCTCAAATGTTTTTTTTTTTAAAAAGTACATTTCTAGCTGTTACATTTGCACAGAAACACTCACTTCTGGTTTTGAAGGTTAACTGATGCGGTGATGTCTGCCTGAATTTCCAGACCGCCCGAAATGATAGCTCTGAGAGGCATGAACTGCCCCATGTGTCACTATGGGACACTAACTCAGATGCTACTGTAAGTGTGAAACTTGTTAAATATTTTATTGCCCATGTCAGAAAGGAGGGGAAGGATCACACTATGAAATTCTGCACAATCTACTCTGACTGACATCGTGTTTTGTCACCACAATTAACTAGGCCTGGAAGAGTATCACCTCTTATTCTCTTCTCCAGTGAAGAAGAAACCAAGCTCAAGGGTGCCACCCATGCCCCACAGAGGGGAAGCCAAACCTGAGGAGTTCAGTGGAGCTCAGACAGCATGTATGATCCTGTGTGGAATATCCATACAATCTACAGAGAGCAGCATCACAGATGGATAGAGCTTAATTTTGTGGGGAGAGATTAGAAGAGCACCGTTATTTTTTGTTCTCTTTTACCCCCGTGTAGCTCAGTGGAAATCAAACTACAATAACCAAGTACAGATGTGACAAAGGATGGCACATCTTCCTATCTCACCTAGTGACATCACATACACATTGAACAAGAGGGGTAATGGAGCACAAGCCTGTGGCAATATTCATAATGAGAGTAATACACTTGAAATGAAAGGATCTTCCAGAGAATGGGGAATGCCATCATCATTGCAGACTGGCTGATGAAGGGATTTATTTTTCGGGTTAGAATTACCATAAAGCCTAAAGGCCCCAACCTTATTGTGCATGTGCATGGTACGTGCCGCACAAACACATACTAGGAGAGAGTCCCTGTCTTGAAGTGCTTACAATCTAAAACTAATGAACTAAACCAGTCTAAATTACTTGAAGCAGCCATCAGTGCTCCTAACTCAGGTTTGCTGACAACAGCACAGGAGTGGGTGAATCTGCATCTCCAGTGAACATATATTGCCAAATTGATATTCAGAAATATCTAGCCTGCTGAAGATGACATTTTTTTATATATTTGGCAAATTTATTATTTTATTCATCAAACCTTGTTATTTGGCACATCACCACCACCCACTGACAATTTTTTAGATGAGCCATAATTTAGCCCTTTGGAATTTTCAGAATGGAAACTGTGCTCCAAAATCTCTAAAAGGTTAAATTCCTTCAGAAGAGACAGGTTTTGCACCTTGCCAAAACCAAAGCAATACCTCAAATTGACCTGTTCAGGCAGGTTTTGATAATTATATATAGACACACACATTCCCCTAAAACACTCATTTGGTGGACAGTTTAGAAAATATCAGTCTTTAAACATTAAGGGCTGTAACAAAGAAAACAAAAATGAAAATCCAAAATGAAAGGACAGATTAAAAACCCTATTGGTGTCTCAAAAGAAAGTTCCTTGGCTTGTATACTTAGTCACTGCCAACAAGAAAGGAGGGGAGAGGGCAGAGAAAGAGTACACCTTTGGTGAAGAATTGAATGTTATCAGAAACCAAAGTCACTGAGGGTATGTCAATGCTGCAATAAAAAACATGCACCATCGAGTATCAGGGCCTGGGTCAACTGACTTGGGCTCATGGGACTCAAGCTGTGGGGCTAAAAATAGCAGTGTAGAGGTTTGGGCTTGGGGTGGTGCCTGGGATCTGAAACCCCGAGGAGGGGGAAGCCCTGAGACCCTCCCCATTTGCAGGGTTTCAGAACCCAGGCTCCAGCCCAAGCTCAAATGTCTACACTGTTAGGGTCAGCCGCACAACCTGACCTACTTGCAAGCCCAAGTCAATTGACCTGCGCTCAGACTCAGCATCACAGATTTTTTTTTGCAGCAGAGACATATCCTGACCCTCCCTCAACCTCAACACTACTGTCCTTTACCACGACCACCCCCACAAAAAAACCTCCCACCTGTAGAACTACAGAGGAACAAAGCAACTCTTTCAAAATCCATCGTTACATGGTTTAGTTTGTGTTTTTCCTGAGCAAGAAAATGCTAAAATGTCAGTAAAAAGAAAGTATGGGCCAGATTATATGATGAGACCAATATCTACCTGGTATTACAGAGAGCTAGTTTCAGCTCCCTGATTCTCCGCTTTGCTTTGTCCCAGACCTAGCATAGGTTACAGCAGCCCTGGGGCTACTCTAACTTACACCAGCTTGCAAAGCTCCTCCCAAGCAACTGTACATCAGCTAGGAATAGATGGAGCACAGTTTGCCTGGCAATGCCCTCAACAGGCCTGTCCCTCATCCCTGACACTTCCCCTGCAACAGGGATGCTGCAGGAAGGGGCCAAGAAGCCAGATTTTACTGCCACTGAGGAGGAATGGGCAGTATTGTCTCCTTCTGCACTGCCTGGTGACATAATGAGAGAAGAGTAATTCTGTGAATTTGGCCCACAGCCATACTCAAGAAACAATTCAACATTCATAAGTTTTTTTGAAAATGTCTTTTAAATTTCAACCCACTAACAATTTAGTGTTCTGGAGTTCAACTGGAATTGTTTCAAACAGCTGTCTTTTACTATTAGATGTACAAAAAATGTATGAGACAAAAACAAAACTTGATAAAAAGCAAACCTACAAAGGTCCAATTCAGACCCAGTACCCTCTGGGAACCCAGTAAGGCTAATGCTGTAAACTAATATTTTGTTATATTGTGATTTTATGCAATATGAGAATGAAAATCAACACACTCTGTCAATACATCATGGTCTCTAAATCAAATAGTATATACCTCCCCATCTGCCCCCATGTCTACATGCAACTCCCATTACTTTCAATAGGGAGTTGCATCTACATAAAAGTTGCATGTACATAATAGGGAGTGCAGGTACATAAAAACCAGACTTATGCCCTCTCCAAAACGGGTGTTGAAGGCCCTTGGCACAATGAAACCACTGCTGTTCTGATGAATGCATTTGGGTTTGGGCTATCTGCACCAAGACAGGGTGTGCAGCCCATGTGCCACCAAATCTAGTTCTATGTGGACTTCTGGTGCATCTATACGCAGCATCTCCAAGGAGAACAGGAAGAGGAGGAAGGGATATATGATATAACAAGAGCCTGATATGTACAAATGTTGAGCACCTTAAATTCCAGATGAAGTCAATAGTAGCTGTGGGTGTTCAACATCTCTGAAAATCAAGTCCTAAGGGCCTGATCCAAAGCCTTTAAAGTAAATAGGAGTTTTTCTACTGGCTTCAAACCGATATAGATTATGCCCTGAATAATTTGCCTAAGGTCATAAACATAAGTCTGTGTCAGAGCTGGAAATTGAACTCTCCTGATTCCCAGCCCATTGTTTTAAACACAAACCCATCCATTCCATCCTTTCTTCCTGTTAACACAGGGCCACATCTAAAACACTGGGCCTCATTCTCCACAGCCTTGTACCTTGTGTAGTCATATACATTTGTGCAGAGTTCTGCATTGCAATTCTGATTTGGTAGCATTTCATACCTACTTTACACAGATATAAGTGATTACAGAAGGTGCAAGGCAGTGGTGAATCAGGCCCAGTGTACTTAGACATGCCAAATATTCAAATCCTGGTCACTTCATGATAGTAACATTTAGATTCTACAAAAATATAATCTACTAATTAAGTGAGAATAAAATTTATATTCCCTGTTGTAGCAATCTTTGAAAGGACTTTTCCAAATATAACTGCTCTGCAATTTTTCTGTAGGGGATCATATCAAAGAGCGAGTAACCTTTTCTAACCTGACACATGGGAAGCTCTGACTTAAATAATTGGTATTTCTCTTTAGCTTTGTGCATAGTAGAAACAGAGGCACTTGAGGTTAACATCTAATATACCTGAAGTAATTCTGAGTTTCAAACACAGCCAAGCCGCAATCACTAAATGTCACGGGTTATTAGTCTGAAATGGTTTACAACAGACAAAAAGACCTACCTCAGGGTAAGGGTCAACTGTTGTTCCTTTGACTTCACCAAGTCTCCTACTTTAAAAGTAGTCAAGCCCAGAAAGTTGCGCTACAAAACACAGGGGAAAAGAGAGAGAAAGGAGGACATCATCATTAATTTCTGAAGTTTTAATCATTTCATTTTCAGCCTCATGCCTGCAAATCTGTCTTTTGTAGCAAGAGAGAAATTTTAAATTGGAACCCACTAGCTTGATGTATTATCCCGTAGAATACTTTCATACATCAGTGACACCATTATCAATAATTTGTAAAGCTCAGATTTTACAGACAGGAACCCATCTTTTTCATTAAAAACAATCAGTCTGACAATCTGACAAATAGCGGGCTGTAAAATGTACACTCGCAGGAAAAGTTTCATTTAGTTTGAAGGTTTTTTTTCCTATTCAAGTGATTTCTGTATCACAGCAAATGTTAAATCTTCAGTGTTTTACCAATGTTGTTCTTGCTACAGTAATTCCTCAAACCCTTAGGCATTATCTTCTTTGAACTAGAGATATTAATGTATTTGCTTGCTGGAGTTATTTTTATGTTGGGCTCAATAAAAGTTATTAATAGAAATGCTGTATTTTCTGAGTATATAGCAATGTTTGTAAGCATGTTTCCTTGGGTATATCCAACCGAGAGTGGACCAATTTTATTCCAGTACAAATAAAGAGAAATATACTCATCCAGCTACATTTTCTAAATTTCTGTTGACCTACTATGCTATATGTTGTCTTTCTACCAATGTCAGCCTTTTGCATCCTCAAGGAAATTATGCAAACTTTTTTGTTTTTCTCAAGAGAACTTTTTACCCTCTCTCAATACCTCTGCTGCTCAGCACTAAAACTTCACTTTACCAGTTGTACAAGAGTTCTTCTTACTCTAGGGACAATGAGCATGGAAAGAAAATAACCTAAAACTTTCTTCTACGAAGATTTTTTTTGAAAAATATACAGCAACTCACTGGAAGTTGATGTGAAGAAATTACAGATATTTTCATTAAGTCACATCAAGTATGCAAACATCATCAACAAATAAGCAGGGTTTTTGCATCATAATTTTATTCTTTATTCCTTTTGTAAGGCTAACAAAAATGAAAGGTCTAACAGCAAATGCAATGTGCTTGCAGATGACAAAATCCAGGTATAGGTCTCGAGCACACTCACATGCTCTCAGGATCAGCCCGGACCATATGGAGGTAGCACATTCAATCCTTGGAAAATGGAGAGCAACATGTGTTTCAGCTGAGCTGCACAGCAGCAGTATGACACCATCTGGCAAGAGTTGTATCCTGCCTTCCTTTGGTAAGGCCAGTCTGAATCAGGGCCTTGGAATTTTCGAATGTGGGCTCCAAAGTTTAGTACTCAGGCAGGCTTTTAGGCACATAAAATGCATAGCTGGGAACCTAAGTGCCAATTTAAATGCCCAGATGTAGAGCCCTACAATTGGCTTCCGAGTTTAAAAGCTGGGTCCTCAGCATGGCCAAGCTGAAAGCCTCCTGCAGGCTTATGTTGATGTCCATGTTATGATTCAGTTTCCATCCCTGGCTGCACAGTTAGGCAGGAAGGGAACGAAGATGGTATAAAACATACAAGCCGAGAGAAAGAGAAAAGGTGCCAAAGAGGCAAGCTGTGGGGAGGGGTGGACCAAAAGGAGGAAGTAAAGAAGAGGAAGACTGGAGACATGAGACAGAAACAGAGTGGGTAAAATAGTATGATTATGCAACTAAAGACTGTGCTGTGTCTTCACTGCCAAAAAGGTGCGTTTTTAAGTGAGATAGCTAACTCAACCCACCTATCTCACTGTAAAATCCTAGCGGAGACAAGGGACAGGTAGTTTTTACTTCAGTGAAACTAGTTGAGGTTAACACTATACCTCCCACAATGCCTTGTTTCTGCTAAGATTTTACAGCAAGACAGCAAACATATTCGCTATCTCACTGTAAAAACACACCTTTTGGCACAGAAGACACAGCCTGTATCATAATGTGTACACATAAGGGAGAACAATTAAGGTTGCTCATACAACCTTAATTCTGGCATTTCCTAACTTTTGAGTCCTTGACTTTGCAATCTTAACATTCCTTTGCATTTTTAATATGCAATTTGGATGGTAAACTTTGTGTTCTTGTAGAGTGCCAATTACAACAGGGCTTTGATCTCAGTTGGGGCCTCTAGGTGCTACTGCAATACAAATTAATAGTGGTAATTCCTTATATGAATGGAATGGGGGAGAAACAAACATTTTGCCCATTTGTGGTGGCCCCTCACAAGCCAAGGCCCTACAGCGCGGCAAGGTCTCATAGCCTCTGCAATTAGCCTTGTGTCATCAGATGTTTGGCTGTGTGTGTGTGTTTTTTGTGTGCTGTCCCAGCTCTGTGCAGATAGTTGGCACAGCAGACCTCAATTAAACTGCCCAATGACCACAAGATCTGTTAAGGTACAAAGGCGCCTGGCCAGGTTTGTCGTTGAAGAAGCATGGTAATAGCACCTGCCAGACTCTACGAGGATACTAAGACATGTATGCCCATGACAATGGATGCAGCTCAGTGAATGGCGGGATTTTCCATTCCTCCCTAGGTTGGCCAAAGGGTTAAAGCAAGGTATCCCAACATTTATAGACAGACAAAATCTGGGATAAACAACTCGTGTATCACCTTACATGTTTCATGATGTTTGTTACCTCCCCTTGTACTTTCCTTCTGATGTTTCAGACAAAACATTCCTATTCACCACCTGTCTTTGTACTTTTACTCCTGATGTTTCAGACAAAATATCACTATTCATCATTTTTGTCAAACCGTTTTATTGTATGCTAGGATGGGGTGTTCTTGTGCTGGCCTGCTGGAAAGTGTTTACATATTCAGTGTGTTGCAACAATGCTAGCAATAGTTCATGTACCGGTCACTGACTTGCAGGCAATCAGCTGCTTTTGACAGGACCTGACTGCTGCTCATAGCATAACTCACAGACTTTTGTTCAGGCCTCAGGGTTTGAACCAGGCCCATGCTTCAGGCTCTCTCTTTCTACTACACCTGGGTTCTCAGATCTCATAGGACACTGCTTAATACAATATAATTGTCCAGATTCCAAAACATTTTTTTCTGTTTCATCTTCTTAAATTCATTTAAAAATACCTTCAAAATAATAATAAAAAAATGTTGTATGGCCCAGTGATCCGATGGAAATGGGTTACCTGGCCTTGCAATGGGCCTAGAATCTGAAAGGGTGCCTTGTGGCTAGCTATGGCACCGACTGGTGGTTAGGTCAGCATACCTACGTCACTCAGAAATGTGGATTTTTCACACCCATGACCAACGTAGCTATGTTGACCAGGCCTTGGACTCCTTTTTTTTGTGCTTTACCCAACTTTACCCTGGGCCCTGAATTGCCATGGCAATTTACAAACTAATCCAACTTTGCGTGTGTGGTTTAGAGAGGTTTGAAAATTGAGCTTTAAACAACCTTAATTATAGAATAGCTAGGGCTCCTTCATAATTTTGCTAGTGCTGGTGAGACATTTGTGATAATAAATTATAAGAGACTTGTGTTGAATTCTTTGATTAATCAACTTAATCCACTTACCTAGCCAAAGAAAAAAGGAAGAAAGAAAAACATGTCTGCAATGGCCCCATGAAAGGCTGAAATACAGTTTGCTCACTGAGATTTAACTCTGCTGCCATATTGTACATTTTTCAAATGCATCCTATTGGAACTATGCCAGGAATGAACCCTGGCAGTTCAAGGAGGAGAATTAGCACCTCAGAATAAAAATCAACTTAAAATCTTTCCCATCCATAGTCTGCTGTCTGCCCCAGCTCTTGTTTTGCCATCAGTCAGAAACGGGCATGTTTTATACATGTTTTGACTCCAGGCAGTAAGAGCAGAAAGTAGCCAAATCAGGCACTACTGCACTTGGGGAAAGGGGGTAAAATGGTGTTCAGCCAGAGCTACCCCTCCCTCCAGCACGCCACTGGACCCAGAATTGTGCAGAGAAGACAGCTGCCACTATGGGATCACTGGGACTCAAGCATTGACTCTCTTCCCCCCAGCTATGTGGCCTTGGGCGCAGAGAGGAGCCAGACAGAGACTCCAGCAGGAGGGAGCAGAAGCTGCCAAAGCTGAGTTCTTTGGAGAACATTCAACAGTTTTGACCAGAGATTCTCTGTCTTGCGCTGATTGGCTGTTTGCTCCAACCCTCTCCCTCCCTCACAGTCTCTTCATCTCAGCTTCACTCACACTGGCCACTCTTACTCTCCTTTCCGCTGCCTTGTCCTCCTCACTCCCTTTCCCTTAACTTTTCTTTCTATTTAGCTTATCCACACGCTAAGTAAACTCACCCCCTCAAACGTATCATGCAACTAAAATGACATTTGGTGCTATCACATTGTTCACTCTGCTTGTGCGTTATACCTATCCTCTCTCCCTACTGTGTCTGTCTTGTCTAATTATATTGTAAGCTCTTAGGGGCAGGAACCATCTACTACTCTGGATTTGTACAGAGCCTAGCACAACGGGGCCCCATTTTTGGTTGCCTATTAGACACTACTGTAATAAACATGATTAATTTATACTAGAAGTAGGTATGGTCACATGATGGAAGATCAGACAAAAAGAAAAGGGTAGCCACTCCCCCCCCGCCCCCCAACTTCTGAATTCCAGTGCTGGACAGAGCAGGAAACAAACCAGAACCAACATAATTTGCTACCATGGATTTATTATTATATATACACATCACCATCACAGATGAATTTGGTACTGTACATGTCCCAATCTAAATTGTTTGCAAGGTTTTTTGATTTAAGGATTTTGATTTAGTGCCAATTCCCCACTCCTAATTCTATATTTCTTCTCTGTGGCTGGGAAAAGGGAGCGTCTATGTGCCCGTGCATGCTGCCAAAATGCAAGAGTGATTCTGGATACTTTAGAATGCAATCTGGGAAATCACTGGGTTATTATTAAACCTTAACAGAGATGTGTGGCAGGGTGGACTAGGTCCGGAAGCCCCCTGTGGGAGGCCTCATGGTCCTGCATCACCCTGCCCCAGAACAGATCAGAGAGAAATCCAACAGACAGCCTAGAGTGGCTGCAGAGGAGCAGCCAATCCGGGGCCAGAAGGGCCCTATATAAGACAAGCAGCAGAGCAAAGAAGTTCAGTTTCTGTGTGGAGCTTGATGAGGGAGGACTGGGGGCCTAGCTGGCTGGTTGAACAGCAGGGCTGCAGATAGCTCAGTGCAGAGAGCTCACCAGATAGAACTGAGCCCAGCGGATGCTGCCAAAGACCAGGTGCCTGGCTGGACAGAATAGTAACAGAGCTGTCGAAAGGTCAGTGTGGGCAGGCTGAGCCCGGGGGACTGAGCATAAAACCTGGCCAGACCAGATGAGAGTACCGAGATGGGCCCTGCTTGTCTGGTACCAGACTGAGCCCAGGGAGGGCTGCTGAAAAGGACCCCCGTTGAGGGTACCAAGATGGGCTCCAGCTAGGTGTCTGAAAAAGGCAGCGCCTCTGGGAAGAAGCCTAAGAACTACAGCCCCATACCAGGGCAGTGATAAGAACTCAGGACTCTATACCAGAAGTGGGGGGACAGCATGTGTGGCTTGGCCAGAGGGCTGAGCTGCCAAAGACCAGCCAAGAGAACCAGCAGCTGTGGGGTGCTCAGAAGAAGCAGGTGCCTCCCTGATATAAGACCAAAAAAGAAAAAGCAGGCTCACACCTGAGAGAAAGGAGGCCATCCATGAGAGGGGGGTACTGCCTCTCCCTCCCATGAAAAGACTGTTTGCAGGCACTATTGGACAGAGAAAAGGGGGCACGCTTGAGAGGTGGGTGCTGACGCCGTTACAGGATGCCATTTCTCCTCAAGCCTGTGGAATTTCAATTTTATCGGATATACACATTGCTAGCCCTAACCCAGGAGGAACACTCTCTTCCTCCCCAAAAATTAGGTCAGTACCACAATGGGCTCTTTAAATATTATGTCACTTCTTATTCAGACACCAAATACAGCTGCTATGGCAGTGCGGATTGACCTTATTCCTGAAACCCAAAGACCATGCTGGTCAAGGGAGTGTGAGCACAAGCTCTGTATCTAACCCAGACTGCTTGCAAGACACTAGCAGAAACTCTAGAAAACTGGACTGGCCTCCGGATAAAAATCCTCCTTAAGGAAAAAGCCTGAAGTTTAGAGTCAAGAAGTAAATGCACTAGAATCCATCATCTCTGAGTGTATTACTCCTGTCATGATCCTCTATTAATTTAATCCAACTTCTAATGCAAAGTACGTTTATAAGCTCCCTAGCTAACAGAAATCACTTACCCCAACATCTGTTCTTGACTCCTTGTGTTCAGACAGGACACGGATGCGGACCTGGGAAAAACAAATCAGTTGTGGGTTTGGTATTTCTTGAAATGGAAATCAGAGAGAGACTTGCTTCTGGATTTATTTCCATTGCTTTCTACTCTTTTATTTTTTTGGGGGGGGGGGGTTACTGGGGGACTGGTGCCAATCCGGTCAGTTTCTAAACACTAATTTTCTTTTAATAATTTACCACTTCAATTTTTATGGCATGCTGCTGAAGTCCTATTTCTGAGAAACTCATTTATCATTCGGAAACTTCCTGATTCTCCTCAGCAGAGAGGACTATACTCAACTGCTCCTTTCATAACTTCAGACCTTTACCGAAATGACTGTTAGGTTATAAAATACCTCACAGCCTCTTTACCTAGAGTCATTCTCAGGAACCAACATTCTTCAAACAGTAGAACGACTTATGGATATAACAGGGTGGATTATATTGCAGTTTCTCCTACAAAAGTCCACGCTTTCATGCATACACACTTATAAACACTTCACCCACGTATGTATGTATCTTGGGAGTTTTCTACACCCTAACTTGGACTGGTTTAACTAAGGGTATTTTTTTAAACCAGTTTAGTTAAACCAGTACAAGTCTGTGTGTAGATACTCTTACTTCAGTTTAAAAGTAGCTTATTTGATTGTTCCAAAGTGGGTAAACACTTGAATAGACATTGGGCCTGAGAGAGAGTGAGAGAGAAAATGACTTTGTAGTCCAGTGTTTAAGGCACCCAGGCAGAAGGTGGGAGACCCAGGGTCCAGTTCCCTCCTCTAATCATTATTTCATTGTTCACAATTGAACAACTTTAACAGGAGAGACTGAGGGAGTCTCACATCAGAATATCCCATAGTTCAATGGTTAGAGCACTCTCCTGAGAAGTGGGAGATCACTGTTCAAATCTTTTTCTCCCCTCTCCCCCGGTACAGAGGAGGGAATGGAACCTGGTGAGTGCTCTAACCACTGGGCTCATAGTTACTGCGTAATGTGGGCACCAGCAACACTACCTCCTCCTGCTGCGAGATTCTGAATGAGACATGATCTAGTAGGTGGCCTCTGAGCATACCTACTGGATCAGGCAACTCAGGCAGACAAATATCTATCTTCCCCCTCAGGCAGACGAATATCTATCTATCTTTCATGAATTGCTCTGGGGCTTAGGCAAGAGGTAGGCATCCAGATGCCTAGAGGAAGGCAACAGAGCGCAGATGCAGAAACGTAGGCACGGAGAAAATTTTGACCATGAAAAATTAGGCATCAAGTGAGTTTAAGTGCCTACGGAGTTCACAGTGGAGCCAAAACTGGGACTTAGGTGCCTAACTCTGGGGTTTAGATGCCTTAGTATTTTTGTGATACCCTGTACTTGTCTCCTTTCCACAAGCCCTTCAAGGTCATCTGTGTACCTAGGCATTCATGGAAGGCACAGTCCCTGCACTCCTTCTAAGAGTAGGGCCTCAAGTTGTCCCTGGCCTTTTACAGGATGCAGCTTCCTTGTATGCATGACTACCCTTCATTTCCCCAGCAAAGACCAAGGAAAATCTGGCCTAATATTCATTTTAATAATCTGTTTTCCAAACACTGATAATTGTAGGTATTTTTAGTATGTATATAATTTTCTTATGCGGAACCTTAGAATGAAGTTGAAACTCTGTACAGTCTTTCTAAACATTTCTTATGTTGGCATTTGTCATAAAACAGAACCCACTCATCCTTTAACACCCCCCCACACACCCCCTCCCCCACACATCTGTTAGTTTAAATATGAGATGAGAGTTAAGGAGCTCTTTCATAGAATCATAGAATATCAGGGTTGGAAGGGACCTCAGGAGGTCATCTAGTTCAACCCCCTGCTCAAAGCAGGACCAATCCCCAATTAAATCATCCCAGCCAGGGCTTTGTCAAGCCTGACCTTAAAAACTTCTAAGGAAGGAGATTTTACCACCTCCCTAGGTAACGCATTCCAGTGTTTCACCACCCTCCTAGTGAAAAAGTTTTTCCTAATATCCAACCTAAACCTCCCCCACTGCAACTTGAGACCATTACTCCTTGTCCTGTCCTCTTCTACCACTGAGAATAGTCTAGAACCATCCTCTTTGGAACCACCTCTCAGGTAGTTGAAAGCAGCTATCAAATCCCCCCTCATTCTTCTCTTCTGCGGACTAAACAATCCCAGTTCCCTCAGCCTCTCCTCATAAGTCATGTGTTCCAGACCCCTAATCATTTTTGTTGCCCTTCGCTGGACTCTCTCCAATTTATCCACATCCTTCTTGTGGTGCGGGGCCCAAAACTGGACACAGTACTCCAGATGAAGCCTCACCAATGTCGAATAGAGGGGAACGATCACGTCCCTCGATCTGCTGGCTATGCCCCTACTTATACATCCCAAAATGCCATTGGCCTTCTTGCCAACAAGGGCACACTGTTGACTCATATCCAGCTTCTCGTCCACTGTCACCCCTAGGTCCTTTTCCGCAGAACTGCTGCAAAAGAACCTTTCCTTAAAGGTGCCCAGAGTTTGGAGTGAGGAAACATTTCTCTTCTCAGGCAGTTGCTGTGCTATGATTTTCACGGTAAGAAGAATATTTCTTTCACAAAAGCCTGGAGACAGCAAGGAAATGTTACATTTCACCCACTGAAGGACCAATCATCTGGTCCACATTAAAAATGTATGGGAATCCTCATTTGGCTATTATTAGATATTCCTGTGTATTCCTCCAGTTAAACTGGCAGGTCAGAGGAATATTGCTTTTATGCAGACCACTTATTCCTACTTTTCACATAAAGTTAATATTTAAAATTTAGAGTAGTTATAAACACATGTTTTACAAGTGAAAATAGGTAATGGAGTGGCTACAGTTAGTATGCATTTTTAACAAAATAAATCTGTGAAAGCTGATAACTAAAAAGTAACATCTGGCCCAGAGTTGCAGTGATGTAATCCCCTTTTCTTATTAAAATGATTATAAACTATTTTTATATAATATGAGCAAACAATTTGTTTAAGAACTACTGTACAAACTATCTGTACTTCAGTGATTTCTATGGAGCTGTTTGCATCCAGACTCCTATTCAGCAAAACTTTCAAGTCATGTTTAATTTTAAGCATATGCGTGAGTCCTGTTAAAACTGAAGTCCAACTGATTTGTTGAACGGAAGTCCTTGGGCACCGATGAAAAAACTAACTAGATGGTAAATTCTGCAGAATACTGAGTGTCCTCTACTCTCACAGAAGTCAATACAAATGGAGAGGTCTCACATCTCACAGGAGGTACTCAGAACCTTGCAAGACTGGTCCCGTACTCTATTGTATATTGCTCCAATTTTGGAGAGCAAGCATTCTTCTGCATAGAGAATCTTTCTTGAATCAGGACCTATATGAAGCAGGGATGGAGGAAATGTATAAAACAGCAAACCTAGAGTGCAGATTTCTGTGTGGTAAAAATATCCACATTAATATACAAATTAATTAATTAATTAATCAATCAATCAAATGAGGGAAACAATGTCTGTTAAGATGAAGAATTGCAAAAGAACAACTTTCATTTAAATAAACACTGAGGGATTAGTTAGAAAAATTATTTACCAACGTTGTCACTTTGAGTTGCTTTCTGATTCACACACCTTTTTCTGACCACTTTAGAGTCAATTTTTATGCAAACAAATTTTTGTTAGGACTAATGCCAGAGAACAGCTGCCTTTTGTGTAAGTGGCTGTAGTAATAAGATTACATGTGAAAACAGGTATTTATTAGGGCTGCTCAAAAATTTTTTTAAACTGTTCTTCAATGAAAAACAGTTTTCAGCTGAATGAATTTTACTGTGAAAAGTTTTTTTCTGTGGAAATTTTCAGTTTTTTGTCAAACTGGACACCCAAAAACTGAAATATTTTGATTCAGATATTCCACAATGCCACATGGGAGTCATAGTTGGGTTGCCTAGCGTACCAATGCCCCTGTCTGGGCTGTGCTCCCCACCTAGATATCATCTCCCATGAGACTCCCATGATGCACTGCCTCCCCTTGCGAAGAGGGCAGACCAGGACGCCTCAGAGATGTAGTCCAACCAGGAGGCCAGACTACTGAGAAAAATGGGAGTATGAGGCATCTTAATTACAGCTTCGATGAGACACCGTAAAGGCATTTTTCAGTTCAACTATTCTGGGTTTTGGTCCAAGTATTGTGTGATTTGTTTGTTTTTTTTCTTCATCAAAAAGTCAACATGTTCCACCAAAAACAGGACCCATTTTCCAACCTGCTCTTTTATTTATGGCTTGTGCTGGAATGGCTCAAACTCTTTTTTTTTTCCTTTTTTTTTTTTTAAATGAAGTTTTGGACAACAGGAAATAGAAATAACATGTGACCTATTAAACTTCACAAACAACAATAGTAAATAGGCAAAGAAACAGTCAAAACAAAATGGTGATTTTCAAACAACTCACAGGCTGAAATATATTTACATAAAGTGTTCAGAAAATAAATATAAATAACTAACACATTCGTCAAAGTCTCTGGATAATATACAAAAGGAAGAAAAGGTAATTCATCAGATAAACTGTTCACTATGAATAGTTCACCCAGCTCTAGACCGAAGTCATGATGAAAAATGAAACACAGAATTAAAAAGAATTTTGAAAAGCAAATAATCTCTCAGTACATTTTGTAACTAAACAAACTACTGCTACTTTTTGGCATCTCGTTATAAATAGGAAATCCTCAGCTTCACAAGGGGATAATTAGGGCAATTCTAACCCATTTTCCACAACTAAAGATAAACTTGAATCTCAGATACACAATACACTATCAGAGGGTGTTTTCTTTCCCCTAAGTTGCTCTATGCTTTTGAGAGTAAAATCTGACCCATCAAGGAGTTTGTTTGCTCTGGTCTGGAACAAGATGAAGCAAACCTTAACAAATTACTTTCTTACACTCAGAGACAATATGTTTTTTCAAGACAGCAGAAAAGGTAAACATGCAGCGCAGTTCTCTGACTTGTACTTGCCCAATAGATGAACAGAAGGCATTGCAACTATCACTATTACAAATTAGAAAAACCAGGCGGGTGAGGTAATATCTTTTATTAGACAAGGCTCATCCTGGGACCAACATGGCTACAACAACACTGCAAACTAGTACAAATATTCATTAGAAATTTTAATCTCTTTACCACACATTCACAGCACAAAGAATCATTATTAACATTAGAACACAATCCATTTTTAGTGCACGTTCCACCGAATTATCTAAGTGCCAAACTT
Organism: Natator depressus; assembly: GCF_965152275.1. Lineage (NCBI taxonomy): Eukaryota > Metazoa > Chordata > Testudines > Cheloniidae > Natator > Natator depressus. The sequence goes on from NC_134237.1 coordinate 52,977,942, forward strand.
CTCCATGCATAAAAAGTTACATTGAGTTTCAACTATCCTTCTTGTAGTCCTTTACCAAAATGTAAAAGACAGTATTGTATTATTAAACAGGGCATCTATTTTGGTCATTCATGGCAGACTACTTCACATCTACACTATGTTGGAGATCAGTTGACTGAGCCATTATCATTACCAACACCTCCTCAGTGCTATAAAATAATTAGCATAATTAAAAACGAAGACACTTTTTATTCTTACACCTTTTAACATGTCATAGGCAATTAATTCAAAGTGGAAGTGAAAGAGCATTTCTTTTCTTTTTTGAATATTTCATGCCTGACCTAAGTTCAAGCCTCTCTTCATGTCAGTTTATAACTGAAGGCTTGGTTTGTATATAGTATATTTCTCTCTTATTATGATGATTTAAACTTATATTAACAGACTAGATTCAGCTCTGTTACATCAGTGTAAATCTTGAGTAACTCCACTGGCTTCTGAAGTGGCTCATAGTACTTATTACTCTGAATTGCACATGTATTATACAGTTCATACCTTCTATTAAGTGCTCCAGCCATCTCATAGTAAGCAGATTTTTGCCAGATGTAGTTATTATGAGAATACATCACGAGGTGAGACAAAGTAAGATTGACCACTGTAGTATTCCTTGGTAAGGTGATCTACGGTCCTGGCTATGCTAGCCTTTTCCGGGAAGTATTCCACTGATGGTAGCAATGGTCAAAGTCCTAGTGCAGATAAGGCAGTCATGTTCATTGACAGTTCTACTCCCATTTTATCTGGACCTGCTCTGAGAAAGCACCTTTTCTGTGCAGGCACCCTTTCTGCACAAGTAATTGCCTCTACTGACATTTTGTCTGGGGAGCACGGGCACTGAACACAGAGCCAGCAGCACTAGCCTCTACAGAAGGTGCAGGTGGGGGTACGACCATAATCATGCCACCCTAACCACTGCAGAACTTGCCAGTGATGGAGGGGGGTGCAAGCTGCACTCTCCTTAGGGTGTCAGAGCTGATGCTTCAGCAGAGTCAACCAGAATCCCACTTCAAGTTCTTGCTGCAGTGCAGGAACTCTACATACCCCTTTCCTCAGTCTAGCTACATCTCTAAAACGCCATGCAAGCCAATTGTGCATATAAATAAGTAATACTACTGCTGTCACGAATAGAACAAAATGTAATTACCATAATAAATGGGGTAGAAAGAGTAAGATTGCTGGAGGGTGTAGAGTTGGCTCAGGTATCAAACGCCAAGAAATCTTCACTTGTACATGGAAGGGGTCTGGCATTAATAAAGGTGAATGGTCAAGTGCCATAAACATCAGTATTAGAGATGTTAGCTCTTATGACCAGGAAGAGATGCAACATGGTGGAGAAGTTTGGTGACAACACAAAAATGGAAGAGGTAGCAGAACTCAGCAACACTATGTTTCGTGTTGGTCAGTTTTGTAAGACTTTAGTATTCCTGGTTCAAGGCTGCTAACTGAAATCCAAGTCTTGAAACTATAGATAATGATATCACACTTTTTTAGAAAAACAAAAAAGGACTATTCTGGAGATACTGGTTTTCCCGAAAATTATGGTAAGATTCTGAAGGTTGTAACTTACTGCATGACTGCTGGCAGTGCCTGGCGCAACTGAAATTTTTCAGATTTTTACATTAATTATGCAGCATTTGCCAGCTCCTTAACTTTTACAGAATAGGCCTCCTTCTCCTATGTTTTGTAGATTTATTTTTAAAAGAAGGTATTTATGAAACAACGAACAACTACAGATCCCACGGTATTTCCTCTTTAGTTAGAAGATTAACCCTTTACTGGACAGTTTAAATGACATAACTTCAGGCAGCAAAGACATACATTGTATTTAAACAGTCTTTGTCACACAATTGTTTATAGAACAGGAGACATGGTTCTAATATAAAATTTAATACCGGACAAATGGGAAACAAGAAAACAGAATATAAAGGATTTCCACCCTACCACAGTGCCCTGGCACAAGGTGGAATATGTGCCCGCTCTTGTTTGGATTGGGTTACATCAAGGGCTACAATTTCAAAAAAGATAAATTTATGTACCTGAAGTGCCCAAATGAAAGGACAAGCATACCTGCATACAGCTGAACACTTTTACTAGGTGGTGTTTAAAGTTCAGGTTGTAGCTCCCCTTATGGAGTAGGGGTAGTGTAAGCAACTTTCCTCCCTACTTGTGCCCACCATCCCCATCCACTGCATTAGCCTGCTAAATCGTGGACAGAATTGCTCCTCCCCTAAGGAGCAATTTCCAAGAGAGGATGGGGTGAGCGAAGAGGACAGGGAATTTAAAAAGAGGTGTCACAGAGTGCTCTTCTCCCCAGCTCTCATGCAACTGGAGAGTCTCTGGAGACATTCCACTTCTCCGAGGCAGAATGCCTCCCAATGCTCCCCCAAGGACAGTGTGTGTCTGCACCACTCCCAGATCCAGGGCAGTGGCTAAAGAGTTCAAAGACTATGAAAAACACTGGGAGATTTCCCTGAGTGAGGACTGAGGTCAGCAGGATTTGGACCAATAGTATGTGGAACTGGATGTATAAATAAAGGAGAGGACAAAAGTAAATTGGCAGTCATGGATAAAGGGTCTTCTGTATGGTCAGACAAATACATTTTCAACAGTTAGGGTGGCAAACTGCACTCCGATGCTCACAAAACTAATTCCATGCTTCCTCAATTATAAAGCAACATCCTTTCTGTAATGATTTGCTTATCTTTTCCCATAAATAAAAAAATGATAGATTTGAGTGTAAACATATTTAGAAAATTGTTTCCCCCCATTTTGTTTTTATTAGTCTTACATTAAGAAGTCAGCCATAACACCTCCCCCAAATCCATACAACAATATAAAATAACAAATGAAGAGACCAAAAATAAAATTTCAGGGACTATGAAAATCATACCTTTCACACAGTTATAACACCACCACTGTATCTATGTCTGATTCTCTGTCACACAGCTATTCATATGACAGATAACTTACTCTTGAAGACAGAGCCCAAGTTCAATCTATATCTCACAGTCAAAGTAAATATGAAAAGGCTGCCAAATCTGTCTGTGTAAATCCAAATAATTTAATGTGTGTTCAGTATATGTAATGAAAAAAATGAAAGAAGGGGAAAGGCCTATTTATTTAACTCGCTAATAAGGTACACAGTATGAGCAATATGTTCATTTTTTAACTATTTGAAAGAACAATTTTTCCAGCGATAAAGATCTGACAAACTATAATTAATATATGGGAGGGAATAAAAGTAATTTGAAGAAAAATGGTCTTTATAAATTAAAGATAATTAACAATTGAGCCTCAGCATCATTAAAAATAGATGTTCACCTACTGCTATTCATTAATTTCTTCTTTACAGAGACTCAGAGTACAGATCCTCTGTGGGTGTAAATGGCTGTCACTTCGTTAACTTCAGTGGAGGTGGAAAGGTCACACATTGTTGGCCCTAGCAAAACTACAACAAAATACAGGTCCAACTGTAATAGCTTCCCCACAACTTCCTTTGCACAGTGGAAACACCTTCATTGGGTTCTGGGAGCAGGTGCAGGCAAAGGAAGACCTTGCCATGTGACTTCAGTGCACGTATCAGACACCCATAAAAGAAAACAGCTACCAGAGGTAGATCAATCACTGGGGGCCTGAGACACTGGCCTACTCAGAAAAATGAAAAGTGAAAGTAAAGTAAAGGCACCATTCACAGCTGTTAATTTAACTGCATGGTAGTAAAGGCACCATTCACCGCTGTTAACTTAACTGCATGGTAGTATTTCCATCTCTTGGAAAAAGAATCCAAAAGGAGACAGATGCTCAAATGCCCCACAAACTGCTTAGTGCATTTTATAATGAAGGGCTCTGTGGTGCTCAGTGATCGCATAGTGCTTAATGTGCTTACAAGAGCTATGCTGTATTCTGAGTCCGGTTCCAATTGGCTGCACATAACAAGAGTTTCACAGCATCCTGCCCAGACTCTGTCTGGGAAGATCGGCCCCTAAAGGCATAGCTACGAATACCACAAGCTCCAAGGCAGCAGCAGCATCATAACTTCATGGAAGGTGCCCACAGTTCAGTGAACAGCCTGGCCTGATGTACTCTTTTGAGGGTCTTTAATTACTAAGCACAGAAGACCTTAAAGCAAGTGACTGTGACCCAACTAAAATTTTGACCTGCAGCAGCCACTGGCAATCACACAAGAACTCTCAGACCACGCATATATATCCCCACAAAAATGAAGTGACATTGAACATAGTGAATCATCCAGAGTTCATCACAGTGATAAGCAACAATTGATACCGTCAACACTGATCTTAGGTAGCTACATCATTAATTGAAATGTACATGCTTCTGTTTCACTTAGCAGTTGGTTGCCAGTCACAAGTTTTTATGGCTCAGGAAAGCACTAACTTCAATTTTTTTTTGTCATTATATTGCCTGATTTTCTCAGAGTAGCAAAATATGTGAATGGTTTTCCACCTGTCTCCAGTTACTGTTGAACAAAATGCAGGCAAGTTAAAATACTGCACAAACAATTAGATATTCTACACACCACCTCAATTTCTAAATTTTACATAGTATAGCACCATGCCTCGTAGGTTTTGTATTCATGAGAAAGTAGTATTTTGTCTTATGTTGCTAATTTTCTTCACACAAATGTATGACCCATAATGCAAATTAGAATAAGGGATAAGTAAGTTAATGAGCAAGAGGATGCTGTAAGACAAAATTCTGAGTACAAAACCTTCTTCCTGAATTGTTTAAAATTTGATGAATGGTGCACTGTTACTCAGGGCATCTCACAAGATGCTGAAATGAGTTAGCTCAAGTTTCTTATTCCTAAATGTAATAAGCATTTCAACGGCACTTTTGAAAAAATAAAATCCGTTTCTCTGTGTGTGTTCCATTTTGCATGTCAAAGCCCATAGCTATTTGTTTAAAATACATTCAAATTCTAGCCTCAGAAATCTTACTACAAATCAAAGCATCCTAACACCCTAAATGAAATGCAAGCTACAAGCAAGATAGGCACTTTATACCTGTGTTAACTGTATGTATTCCCAACATTCCTAGTTCTTGAAAGCATACACCAACATTCAATTAAACAATTCTAATAAATTATACAAATACAATTCAAACATTAAACACAAAAACATTCTTCCTTCCCTAAGCAACCCAAGACCTTTCAATATTTTATATATGGTTTCCTGGCTTGGGGGAGCACTTGAAAGCTAGAATCTTAAAATTCTAAATTCTTTGCATCTGGAACAGTCTTATTCCTGCTATACACATTCTATCTAATCTTCCTTTAAAAGTTGGTATTCTTGCTTTGTGGGTGCCTAGAGAGTCAGACTATAGAAGGACTCCTAACTTCAGAAGCACAGTGAGTTAGCTTAATTATGTAATAAAGCAACGGGGCTGTCCAGTTCTCACTCCCTGAGATGGAAGAAGCAAAGAGAACTGCCAATACAATTTCCCAGTCAAAAAGCTAAATGTTTTTGGATTTCCTTTATTTAAAGTGAATTGCACTGCAAGCTTTTTACAGTAATTCTGTGCCAATACACCTGAACTCTGCTATGGATGAGCCACCTGTAGAGTTGTGTCTACACTAAGGAATTTCAGCAAGAGAATTCCACCAGTTAGTACCTGTTCAGCTGTACCACTGAGAGCCCTTGTATAGAAGGGACTCTGGCTGCTTAAAATGGCTCTACCGTCACATCAGTTAATCTGATCAGTGTTTGTAGGCAGTGTCCAACACAAAGGTTAATGTGTTTCCAATGGAAAGCATGTTCTAAAGATAAGAGACATGCTGTATCTTTGCTTCATCTTAGAATATAAAGTACAGTATATGAACATTTTCTATCAAATGACCCCAAGCAAAAAAAAAAAAAACAGAACAAGTCTGCTGGTCAGAAAACAAGAAAAGTAATAACCAAAAAATGCCACTTATACTATACATCTCCTTGCGTTTGGGAGCCCAAATTAGAATCAGAAAAAAAAATTATTTGGGGATTTTATTCACCTATACAAGTCAGAATGCTCTGCAAGATCAAGACACGAGTTCAGTCTAATTGGAAAGAAACTCCATGCTACGTGTACACATATGCACATATCTTACTTCTATGTCTAAATCTAGTAGCACAGTCTCAAATATGTGAGTTGCCAGATTATGATAGTTTTTGTTCTGTTTTAAAACATAGATAAGCTTATAAAAGTTACCCTTTTACATTTGCTTTTTAAAGCAGAAGCTCAGCAGTCATCAGATGCAGAGGAGCTCAGACAGGTGGGAAAGGAGAAAAAGCACAAGGGTAATCATCTGGAATGTGCTTAATTTCTTTACATTTAAGATGATGTTGGGGGACAGGGAAAGCATCTGAAAACCTAATAAAAGTGGTTTATTACTTTTATCTTAAATACTGCTGACAGAGGGCTAATTTCTGACTGCCCCCTCCTCAGGAAAAACTTAGATTGACTTCCTGGGACTTAAACTGATAGAATGTTAGCTACTGTATAGCATTGCTAGGTAGTTATCCTAAAATTAATATAATAATAAACCTAAGAGCTTGATCCCACAAAAAGACCTGCAAGCCAGGAAAGGTCACAGGTCTCAGCACTGCAGGAGGTCTTAAGCTATTCAACACAAATTGAAGCCTGCCCAAGGAACTCCTCCTCCCCAAAATAACAGCTCCTCATCTGCAAGTAGCAGAGCTTCCTAGGAGGCAGAAAACATACATATCAGATCTCCAACACCCCCAGTCCTTACTTCCATCAAAATCCCAGGCACCCCCACACAAACACCAGTTCAGTAAGGGGAAGTTAACGGACAACTCTAATTGGCAGAAACTTTTGTATAGGTTCACAGATAGGAGGCAGTAGCAGTTCTAGAGGCATAGTCGCAGAAAGTCACGGGAAGATTTTTTTTGTTTGTTTTATTTATTTTTTTAAAGAAAACCCTTTCATTTTGGGAAGGGCTGCTGATTGTTGGTGGGCTGTGTTGTTTAAAGGGGCCCAATTCTCCTCCAGTTGGAACTCAGAGAAAACAATTCCCTCTGGATCATCATGGTGATGACGGAGATATAAGGTTAGACATACAGACAGATGTGGGGGTACATTTTAAAGTTTCTCATGATTTCTTGCTTTCTTTTCCTTAATATACGTGTTCATGTCTGTCAGCGAGCCCACTTAGGCCAAGCCCGCAGTGATACCTCCTCAGATAATGGTCCTTCCAATATGACAGAAATAGAGCTGCCAGGCAACCCAGCACTGCTTAGGATCATGGTCCCTTTCGCCTTCTTTTGCAATTCACTGATATTCAGCCATTTCACATGCTTTTTAGGACAGCGGGGAATTTTCTCCCTGGAGTTCCTGAATCCTGTATCTAGGAGTTCGAAGTATATAGAAATCTCGTTGGGCCAGAGACACACAGTTTTGTGGAAGGAAGTATTACTTGACCATAGGAAGGGGGCGAGTTCCTTATCAGAATGAGGATTAACCTTCCTGAACATGCAGGCTGGGATGCTTCCAGAGCTTCGGTGTGCCAGCATCTGAGGAAGGGAAGGCATTTCTGTTGATGTAGGCCCTATCAGTATAATGTAAAATAAAACCACATCTAATGTTTAATAAAGTGGTTTCAAAGTCAATGCTGGTCAAAGGCTCCCTTAGGTGTTGTGCAGGACTCTTATATTGCTAGGGGCACGTAATAGAATAAAAACAGACAGGTGCTCAGCTGTTATTTGTAGTTCACAAAAACAAGAGGGGTTCACTGAGCAAAAAGAGGAAAGAAATTACATTTACTAACAAATTGCTAAATTACTAACGAAAACAATCTCTGTGCACATCACGAAAAGTCAGACTTCACTCACATTAAGCACCACCACTGAAGTCCATAGAACTATATGCTAGGGTAAAGGCTGCAGCATCAGACCCAAACACCACAAAGCTCACCAGCATACTACAGATCCCGGTCACAAGATGATGTGGCAAGACCAAAGTGATCACCATAATATTACCAATAGCTTTTTACAAACTTGAACATTTCTGAAGGAGAAAGTGTTTTGGAGCAATAAAGATTTGGACAAACCCCAAACAAGGCAGCTTTTGTTCATGCTGCACCCTAAAAGTTTAAAATATATATGTGTGCGTGTGTGTATATATACACACACCACCAAGAAATGTGCACTACAGTCACACTATGAAGAGTTTTGTGTTAATATGTAAAAACTAACTACTGGTAACATGAATCTATTCTCTCCTTTGAGAATCTATTTTATGTCCTTAGGTTAAAAAACAAACAAAAAAAACAACCAACCTTAAAACCTTCATACTTGAAATTTGGCACCTAAATGTATACATACAGGTACCCAAATAACAGGCCTGATTTTCAGAAGTACTGAACACCACAAGCTTTCATTGAGTGCAACCCTCCTTCTGTACAAGTTGCCATTCTGTAGTGAGATAAGAAACTTAAAAAAAAGTCACAGCTGACATCAAAAGGGGTTCTGGAGTAATGGAGGCTCCCTGGTAACTCAGATAGAAGGCCAGAGTCTGAACCTGGAGCTAACAGCTGATCCCCCTCCATGTGTTACTGGCACATAGTGTACCTCACTATGTTTAATCCCTGTTTGTTACCTATCCCTCTACTTAGGTACCTGAATTTTCCTCTCCTAATAGCAATCTCTCAACACCACATAGGTTACAAAATTCCATCCAGGGTCTAAAGCAGAACTATACGTCTGTACATGGGCAGCCACTATTATGTGGACTCACATTATTGGTACAGCAAGCTGAGTGAACTGCTGTATGTGGGAATTCTAAAAAAAACCTGATGTGTGTCTCTTTTCCCCACTGCTCATTATAAAGTAATAACAAGGAACCCAACACATGGTACCACTGTTTTTTGTTTTTTTAGTATCAGAGAAGTTGTTATTCGTAAACATTTGTATACTGAGTATTAATTATCTCGATCTCAAAAACATTTCATAGAATAATGGGATTTCCTTATTTGAGAATTTGAGTCACTGTAGCATATATTTTCATAGTGAAGTGAAGCTCTTTACTTTTTCTATATTGTCAACTTTCTTTTTAAGCTTAGCTGTGTTATGCAACACGAGAGTGCTTTTACATATGCAATATTAAGTTCTTGCAGAGCCCCTGGTTAAAAATGAATAAATTATGAGCATTCTACTTTGAGGCTGACAAGTAGGATCAGGAGGGGGATAGTCATGGCTGACAGTAGTAAGCAATTACTTTATATTCTCATTCTCATCGTTCACAAAATCTGAATATAGTATTATGTTAACGTTTTGTTTCAGAATCCACATTTTTCTCATGCAAATGTTTGAGATTCAGATTAAGTGTCAAATACTCAAAAATATTTAGCTGTGCTTTTTCTAATTTCACAATCGTATTTATTAATTTAATTCCTATACCCTTCAGCAGCAATTTTTGGTTTGGCTCAAGACACTTCAGGTCCAGATTTCGGTGAAATACATTATAATTGAATTCCCCAAATAATTAAGAAGCGTCTCTTGGCAAGTAGTTTAGGTTTTAAATTTGACTGAACTTACATTTGTTGGAATTGAAAGGTAGACATCTCCTTGCTTCTACCTTGTGAAATGAGACTTAGAAATGCAGTCACTGAGAAATTAAGGAAAAAATAAACCCTGTTTATGCATGACCCTGAAATATTATACTTGTTCAGCTACTCCACCTAGCCATATACATGATGGGGTGTCTGAAGGAGTGTCATTATGGGTACTGCAATTTATTAACAACAATAATTATGAGATTGAGAAAGTACAATGTGAAACCCTGCTGCTGCTTTTCCTCTCCTATCTCTCCTTCCCCTTCAAATTCTGCTCTCCCTCTCTGCTGACTAATAGAAATTTTTACTAACACATCCTTCATTCCCTCCAGCAGCGCTTTGCTACTTGCACTAAGAAGAGAATGCTCTCTCACTCACTCAGTGCTTCTTCCACCACAGACAGGAAGTGCTGAGTGATAGAGATTTCATTCAGCTTCACACATACAAACTGACCCCAGGGATGGGAACCAAGAATTTCAGCACCCACCCAGCCCCAACCTCCCCCTCTCCACTGTTTCAATACCATGGAACAAAAAGTGAGATTCTGAGTAGGAAATACTGCTCGTACGTATTCTTAGCTGGCTTTATTCTAACAACACTGGTCATGCTGTTTAAAAGCTGCTAAATAGCAATTCTGTAGGGGAGAATATACCTGTGAAGCCCGTATTTTATTTAGGACCTGGACTAGTCCTCATGTAGATCTTTGCTCAAGCTGCGTTGCGGACTGCATTTCCATCTGGATCTCACATTATTTTCAGCCACATAGAAAGGCACATGAAAAACTTGCATTCAGATTCTCCAGAAGTTTACCATAAAGTGTTGATTCATGAATGGCAAAAATAGCAAAAAAGTGCATTTGAACTATATTCCATTAGGTATTATAGTTTTGAGGATAAAGGCTTAGTTTTGGCTTGGAGTCTAATTCAAGGAGAGTGAAAAGTGTGGGATGAAAAGGCAAATCAAAGGAACAGATTCATTTCATTTTCATGCCACAGGAAATACTGGATTTGAGGTATTTATTATGGCAATGTCAAGACATAGCAACATTCTGGGAGGGAGTTTTGCCTGGAAATTTGTGAGATGCTATTTAATAAATAGTTTGAATGAAAATTAATCGCTATCAGTTGAGGAGCGGACATCATGTACTACACTAGATTGTATGTGATCCCTGTTTGCTGACAATGTTGCTGGCAATTCTTCTCAGAAATTCTTTTTTTTTTTTAATTTCCACAACTTGATCATCAGCCTATATGTAGAGGAGAATACATCAGAAACAGTGGGAGCAACTGGTGTATTCCTATTTAATGGAAAATAATGATAATGAATTACATTTAAACAACATCATCCAACTCACTCAACAAACGTTACAAAATGATTATAAACTCTGTGGGCACAGTAGTCATTAAATCTGTTGCTGAAAAGCCGCCATCTTACAGGTGAAAGGTGGCGGCTTTTAAATACCTCACTGCACCAATGCACAACCTTTTTGAACAAAGTGAATATCCTTTATCTAGTTGAAATCATGGGTGAACTTCAGGAGAGACTAATTACTCCACTCAATTTATCAAGAATATCAGGGCTAACACTCCTACTTTTCTAATAAATGCCATGTGATCTGCAATGCCAACATGAAAAACAGTCTCTCTCGCAGCACAGTGGTTCCACAACCTAACTCAGGCACATCAGTACAGAACTGGTGCAGAGGAAGCTTTACCAACTCCTGGATTATTAACATTGCTTCCGATAACAGTTAAAATTTTATTGGAGGTCTCACATCCAAAAAATAGGGAGACAACTGAAAAACCTTGTATGACCTCTCTTTCTCGTGGTGAAGCGAACCTGAGACAAGACATTTGTTTAGACCAACACCAACAGAATTAATCATATAAGTACTATCGGAGTCCCAAAAGAAATAAACTACTTTCTGTCAGCATCTGAAGATTTGGAAGGTGACCACCAGACATCCTTCACAAGTTGTATGCACACCAAAGATAACATAACAATGTAACTAGAGCTGTCAATATCAGAGAGATTTGGATCAGCTCTCCATAATATTGATACTTTTCTCATCTAAAGTGAGAATGGGAAAAATTAGACAAAGAGGAAGTTGACAATGAAAAAGAAAGAACAAGTTCCATGTAAGATTGAAGGAAGTGGGAAACACGGAAAGCCAATAACCGGTTTCAAATCCAAATTTGATTAAAAAACAATAGTTATTTCTAAATATAAAGTTATATGTATTAAAAAATTCTAAAAATGTGTTTTCACTCTGGCAGGTTGGGTCACAGAGACTCCCTTGGGACTGCCATCTGATGTGCTGAGACTACTTCTGAGCCCATTTTCCCTGGCAACTTGGGACTACAGTACCCTGCCTTGTTGAGGCAGACACACTAGCCTGCTGCAAACACAGACCCAGGTCTGAACCATGTCCCCCAAAAGCTGCAGACTTAACAGAAAACGGCTTTGAAAGGGCTCCTGTCTCTAGCACCCAGACACCCAGTTCCCAATGGGGTACAAACCCCAAATAAATCTGTTTTACTCTGTATAAAGCTTATACAGAGTAAACTCATAAATTGTTCACCTTCTATAATACTGACGGAGAGATATGCACAGCTATTTGCTCCCCCAGGTATTAATTACTTGCTCTGGGTTAATTAATAATTAAAAAGTGATTTTATTAAGCATAAAAAGTAGGATGTAAGTGGTTCCAAGTAATAACAGACAGAACGAAGTAAACTACCAAGCAAGATAAAACAAAAACACGCAAGACTAAGCCTAATACAGTAGGAAACTAAATGCAGGTAAATCTCACGTTCAGAGATGTTCCAATAAGCTTCTTTCATAGACTAGACTCCTTTCTAGTCTGGGCCCAATCCCTTCACTGGTACAGTCCTTGTTACAACTCAGGTGGTAGCTAGGATATTTCTCATGACTGCTGCCCCTCTGTTCTGTTCCACCCCTTATATAGCTTTGGCACAAGGCGGGAATCTTGTGTCTCTTTGGGACCCAACCCCTCCTTCTAAATGGAAAAACACATGTCCTGTGAGACCCCAGCCTCCATTCTTCCCAGCCTGACTCACAAGAAGGCTTGCAAGTAAACAGAGCCACCTATGGTCAATTGTCCTGGTTAATGGGAGCCATCAAGATTCCAAACCACCATTAATGGCCCACACTTTGCATAATTACAATAGGACCTCAGAGTTTCATATTTCTAGTTTCGGATACAAGAATGATACATACATACAAATAGGATGACCACACTCAGTAGATTATAAGCTTTGTAATGATACCTTACAAGAGACCTTTTTCATGAAGCATATTCCAGTTACATTATATTCACACTCATTAGCATATTTTCATAAAATCATATGGAGTGCAACGTCACACACTCCCTTTTATGATTCTTATAGTTCAAAAACATATTCTGTAAATGTTAGATCAAACAGGCAATTAATCCAATATGTAAGCTTATTCTAAAACAAGGTACTAAGTTATTAATTATCGTGCACTGTTTATTTAAAATAAAATGCTTTACAATAATTAAAGAGTTTTAAAGTGTCACATAGCATAATAAAAGATTGAAATATTTAGTGCATTTCCATAATACCAACTGTATGTACAATCAATCATGCAGACGTAATTAAAACTTTACAAGAATTATGATTACTAATATAAATATACCACTGAATGATGTATTTTGTGCTGAACTAATAGCATTTATAATGCTATAAACGGAATTCCACAACCAATTATTATAAAAACACAAAGCTATTAACCAAACAGAAATATTTAAAATTAATATTAAAGTTGGAGTTTCATACCAGGACAAACTTCCAAAAAACATCCAGACTTAAATATAAATTTCACATTTTCTCTAAACTGTCTTATACTGTTTTCCAGTTCCAAAGCTAATTAAGTTTAAAAAAGGGGCTGTTCGCTCATAAACCCATCTGGCAGGTAAAGTCACAGGGCCAGATTCACCCATGTGTTTCATATTTTACAATCTTTTTTATATTCGCGATGCTGGCAGACCAGGTGCCAGCGCATGCCAAGGGCCAGGACCACACTGAACACTGACAAATGCATAGTTGGAAACCAGTCTGGTTTACCTGTGGGCTAGTATATCAGTAATATTTATTTTAATTCTAAGAATGTCTTTCGTGTTTAGACTTTATGGAATGCTTGCAGGATGTTGTATGTATTAATCCTACTTATAATATCTGTATCCCACCGTATAAAGTCAGATTGAGTGTTTGCATTGCAAACCTCTGTAATTCTGTAACTTACCAAACAGGAAAAGCAGCATTACTTAAGGTTAAGTGCTTGTCCTGAACAAAAGACTGCAAGCATGTTGACTGCATTCTTAACTCCCTCCAGAATGGGAAACCTGCCCATGAACTCATCCCATCATCTTGGAATCTGGGGTGAGGGAATAAAAAAAATCCCTGATAAGGAGAAACTTGGATTCTTAAATATAAGCAAGAGATCCCCATGCTGCTTGGCATGGGTCAGCTCTAAAAAACATACAGAGCTGCTTATTATAGAAGCTTTTATTGCCTTTTTAAATTTAAAACTAACTCTTGTGTGTGTGTCTGTTTGCTGTTTTAATCTTGGAAACATTTAATCTTGTAAACATTTTTTTCTAAAATCTAATTTCTTTCCTTATTTAATAAATCTTTAGTTAGTTTATGACAGGATTGCTACAGGCGTTGTCTTTGGTTTGAGATCTGGGTACAATTGACCTGGGGTAGATGACTGGTCCTTTGGGACCAAAGGTGCTGGAACTAGGGGTGCTGCAGGTGCTGTCACAGCCCCTGGCTTGATGGTTTCCATTATATCCAGGGTTTACAGTTTGGTTCAATGTCTCTCAGCACCCCCACTATACAAATAGTTCCTGCACCTCTGTTTGGGCCTGGGAGTAACCTGAATCTTTTGTGATTTCTGGTGAAAAGTGACCACCTGTCACATAGTCCCTTTTGCCTGGGTGGCAAGACCGACTGGAATGCTCAAGGGGGACTGTCTATGACCTCATGGTAAGACTGTTATAGTGCTTTAGGAGTTCACACTTGTCAATTGGGTTGGTGAAATCTAATTATAGAACATACAGCCAGTGTGGGGCTTTTCCCTGCTTTTTGACAATCTGCCCTGAGGCTGGCACACATGGTCGTGATCCACTCCAGACAGTGTGACAATACTCTTAGCCAAATCCTGAAGGCCTTGGTCAATCGGGACTTAAGCAAAACTCTTATTAGAGAAAAGCTTGATTTTGATCCTTCAGTGCTACCAGCTCACAGCCCAGCTGAAGTACTGCAGCTCAGAATAGCTCTACCCCAAGGGCACATTAACCAGGTCCTGACAGACTAATGCGTCCCTCCGAAGTGACTGCAGAGATGATTCAGGGCCCACCCAACCTAGAGCTTGAAGATAGAATTTGTGAGGTGGATCCTTAGCTGCTGTAAACTGCCATGGCTTTACTGAAGTCAAGAGAGCTATGATAATTTACATGAGCCGAGAAGATCCCTCAGAGACTCTGCTCCCTAATGCCCAAAATGGCAACAAGTTGATGCACAGATGTCAGAAGAAGTACGACCTCCACCCCCTTGACATCTTGGAGGAAGGGCTGGGTTTTCCCAATGAATGGCAGCTGTGGGGACTCTGAGGTGGCCAAGTGGACTCTAGCTTAACAGAACAAACTGAGAGCTCCAAAATGGAATTACCCACCAGAGAGGATAGAGCCACTTGCGTAGAATGAATGAATGAATAAAGGTGTGTGCGTGGAAAGCCAGGAGGGTGGTTGGGGTGTGTTAAAAAAAGCAGGTCAGTACAGTCCCCTGCAAATGCCCATCCCTACTAACGTACAGTAGGCTAATTGGCTTGGGCCCTTCCCCCCCCCCCCGCCCCAACTCTTTTGGTAGCTTCTTGGTCCCAGCCACAGAGAAGCTGAGGAGCGTCTTCATCACTTCTTCTATGCTAGCCTGACCATCCTCAGAATTGATCAGGATAGTGCAAGTTCCCCTACACATGGGCAAGGGACCTTAATGCCCTTTACGTACAAGAGGATGAGGATTTGGTTCAATGGCTTCAACGTGTGCGTGTGTGTGTGTGTATAAAAATACATATGTGAATATAATTAAACACATATATAAATAAATACAGAATTATTCACATTTACAGGATAAACAAGCTTAAATCACAGTCGGTATGTGTGATTAGTTTAGTATTACCAGTCAAGATAGTTTGAAATACTACTCTAATATTGTTGGAAATTAGTCTAGTATTGTTTGGAATATTTACATCTGAGCTTTATTTATTATTCTCAGTCTGATTTCAGATCACTTTAATTACTAATAAAAAACAAGTACCAACAGCAAATAGGTTACTACCTTGTATGGATTGCTTTAAAAACTGTGATAGTGGCTTCATTCCAACAGTTCTATAAACTATTTTTATAACTGAATGCTACATTAAAAGATCTGGATAAAATATGTTATTACTGTGGAACAGCACTGCAAAAAGCTATTCACCCTGTAAAAGTTTCAGACCAATATTGACTTAATTACCTTTTTTAAAAAAGGTAAGAGTTCATTTGCATTTGTATGGCCAAGGTATAATTAATCCCTTGAATATATATGTGAGGGACTCCCAAACATACTTTAAGTAAAATAATGCTACAGATTAAATAAAATATTAAACTAGTCCAACATCTTATTCAGCAATTTTTGGATAACTAATGTACAGCCTTCCCCCATTTTAACTGAACTTTACTGTCAAAATGTATTAGTAATCTGACAGTATAAGGGTTAACATAGCTAAAACAACCCGTTTGCTATTATCACTCCAGGTTTTTATTCATATCATACTGTTTGGTTTGCCTTTTTCAAAAACCATCAATAGAAATGTTGAAGCTCATTATTTCAGTTGCTGTGACAGGTATAAAAATTTACGAGAAGAAGAAAACACCATTTTCTTTACTTTATAAGAAGCTACAGTAGTTGTCTCCAGGGACTGCTATAACTTCAATTGTAAACTGAGTTTAACATCCTGAAGGTTGCATAGATTTGTGTTCAAGAATTCTTCAGCCATATCATTACTTTCCAGTGAATTTTGTGTTCACAACAAGTTCCAGACTAACATCCTTGTAGACTGAAATCCTTGATCCATAGAACAGGTACAGTGGAACAATGGCAGCAAAAGCAACTTGCAGTGCCCCACTCCATTGTTCCTTAACCCTCATATGGATGGGCTACGTCTTAGGTGAGAGGGTTGTTCACTTTCTTTGACATTCAGTACCTGAGCTTTCCAGTCAAGCTGGTAATTAGTGTTAATTGCAGTGTTGGGAGAAGGACACCTGTGCTTTAGGAACTGGACCAATACCAACAACCCTTCTCACATAGGCCACTAAACAACCAATTGATTGAAACAACTTTTGGTCAGTATCGACATGGGCTAGGCTCAACTACTGGACTCTGCAAAGTTTAGGAGGCCTTGCTGTCAGGGAACCGGGAATAAATTGGATGATGGTAATGGGGAACTCACAGGAGGTTCCAGGAGTATACGGAGGAGCTTGGCATAGAGAGAGGTGAAGTGAGCTGCGAGTCTTTCTAAAGTGACTGTAGGAAATTAAATACTTTTCCTTAGTGACCCTCTAACACAAGCCTCAGGGCAAACACACAATATTTTTTTTAAAAGTCAAATGGCCACAGTCTATATTTTTGGACAGATTCTCTGTTTTGTTCAGCTCAGGCAGTGCAAAGAGTGGAAACCAACCACAAGTCCTCTGCTGGCAATATCCCCGACATGGGGGAAACTTCAGCAGGCACAAGCTGGCAAAAAGAGAGCTCATACGCTACTTCACAACAACCCCTGGTGCCGGGTGCACATCTGGGGGCAGGAGGGAGGGAGGGAGACTGGTTAGAGCATTGTCCTCTAGCTATCTCTAATTGGTATATGGTCTTTTTGGAAAACTTCTCTGCCACGCTTTGCCTTGGGTGGGTCTGGGATGGACAATCGGAGAATTTCTCTTAATTCTCCCCAGGGTGACTGTGTGCAGGAGAGCAGTCACCCTTTGCGATGCACTCCTCTAGGCTCAGGCACAGCTATTCAAGCTCCTGTCTTGCTCTCCCTGCCTGCTCCACAGCTTGGCAGGAGAAGCAGGCAACGTAGCAGCCATAGTTACGCTATTCTCCCTTCCTTGTTACGGTATAAACAAGGTCTGAATGAGGTCTCCCCTGACAGCTAGTGATGGGCGGGGGAGAAAAGGCTTCAGGATCACACTGTATTTACAGGAACACACCTACTCTGCCTAGGTATCCAGCAGACAGAACTGTGTTGCCAAAGTGATCAATTTTGGTTGGTGTTGGGTTACAAATCACATTAGCATTGAATGCAGGGGTAATGAAATGTTGTTACCTTTATTGTACAGTAAAGGGCAGCAGAACTGTGCTTAGCCTGTCCTGATTGAGGGGTACACCCTCAACTGAACTGAACTTGCTAAGCAGGGGGTTCAGATGCCAGAGCCCAGTGGAGAGGAGAGAGGCTGGGGACAGGTGTTTCTGCCTGGTTGTGTGTGGGCTCTGCCTAAGAGTCATGGGCACCATTTGACCTGCCCCTCTCCACTGTTTAAAGACAGAGCTGATTAGGCTCAATTGAAAGTCTTTTGTTTCGTTAACTGATCACTAGAGCTGAAATCACTGATATTCAGGTCTAAGTGCTAAGCCTTAGTGCTGCAGACAAGCGCTTCTGCAGAAGAGACTGCCCAGCTTCCATTTGCAGTGAAGTTCCCCTACTGAGAGCTGAAATCACTGAGAGCTGGCTGGAACCTCAAGAGACTGACTCGCAGTCCACTGCCTCATCCCACCCCCAGTCTAATGGGTAAATTCATTATGACCCATATTTTTCTGTGGGAGAACACTGAGGGAAGCAGCATTGAGGGAGCCACTGGCACCTTAGAGACTAACACATTTAAGGTGCCACAAGTACTCCTCATTCTTTTTGCTGATACCACGGCTACCTCTCTGAAACTGGCAAAACAGTGGCCCAGGACAGTCTGGGAACTCATGTGGAGGCACAAGGTCTCCTCACTGACAGCCCTGTGCTTCTACAGACCTGCTTCCCTCCCGCCCACCACCTTCCACCCCACACCCTGCACAGATCTCAGGGGTTCCACCATTGGTTTTTATTGGCAAGCTCCCTGCTACATCCATAGGAGAACAGACAGAGCTCCCTTGACTAAAGCCAGTATTTCAGAAGAGTAAGAAGGTAGCTACACAAGCACAAATTTGATAAACTTTCTGCCTATTTATGGGAGTAACCCACTCATAGGATGAAGTGACAAATACTTTAAATCTAATGGTCTTTTACATATTAATATATCAAAGTCTTCTCTATTCCACCTTCTTTTGGGTCAGGTCAGTCACATCTCTGATTGAGCTTTGACAATCCGTGCATTTCTCCCTATAACCAATTTTAATCCCAAGAGAGAGACCCTCATGGCTCTGCATCACTGTCACTATTTTTTTTTAACCTTTCAGGAACTAAATACCTATGCCACTGGTTCTAGGATTTTCTTTGCCATTGCCTTGAGAATTCTTGGGTGTTGGCAGAGTGGTCTCAATATTCTTTCATTTTTGTCACTATCATGTGACTGTAGCGGGGCGGGTCACCCCGCTCCGGCTCAGAAGGGGTTAAAAGCCAGCCCTTGGAGAGGGCTGAGGCTGAGAGACAAGGCTAGGCTGATTGGGGAAGCAGCCACAGCTGGGGTCACGCCCCAATCAGGCCACAGCTAGCCCTATAAAAGGTCTGTGAGCCAGGAGCTGAGTCACTCTCTCTCTAGCTCTTGAGAGAGAAGGACTGGCTGCCTGGGAGAAAAGGGTACCTGGAGTGGAGCAGGGCTGGGGGAAGGCCAGAGGAGCTGGGGAGCTCCAACCTGGAAAATCCCCAGGCTGCAGGCCTTGCTAAAGGCCAGGAAAGGTACTGGGGCTACAGAGATGTAGCCTGGGAATAGGCGGAGGCAGTTGGTCCAACCCCCCTTGCCGATGTTGAGTGGTTTACAGACTGAAGTCTGCCCCAGTGAGCGGGGGCTAGATGGTGACTTGCAGTAGCCACTGAGGCAAGGAGGGGATAGAGGGTTGGGGGTTCCCCTGGGAGGGGAGACCCAGAGTGTGGGGGCACTTCCAGGGGGCAGCACCCCAAGGTAAAGGGGCACCAGGGTCTGGGAGGGACATGGGGGCCAGTGGCAGGCAAGACATCAGCCTGCAGAGGGCGCTCTAGGCTGGAAGAGCTAATTCCCAAGACTACCAGCTGGAGGTGCCGCACCAATGAATTGTCGCTTCGCTACAGTGACCCTTCCATCTCTTATTTCAGTAGTCAGTCATGCTTTGCCATATAAGTTCAGGAATTGCCAGTCTCCATCATTTGCCTGCCCTAACATCTTTCTCTCACTAAATCATACCCACACACACAGAGATAATGACATTCGTCTTCTTCTTAAGAGAATCAATGCAACTTTAGACCGTATCCAAAACCAGGCCCTGTTTTTATTCAGAATTCAAAAATGTCAACCACAAATGAACCAACTCCCCAGAGCTTCTTCTGCTAGTGGAGAGAATGATTTTGCTCTTCTCAATTGCCAGACCAACGTACAGAATGGCAAGACTCTGCAGAGAGAAGCTGATATTTAAATCTCAGCCTTGCTAGTACCAATGAGGCTCACAAACAGATGTTATTTTTTCAGTGTTTATACACTCCTGTGAACAGAGAGCTTTCCTGGCTGGTCTGCCAAATTTCTACCACACTAGACTGTTTGCTAGTTAGTTTAAAACTGCATCCTGTAGGAAAGTTATTTCTTTCACATCTCCTAATATATGCAATATGACTTGAACCTCAGTTCATAGGACACTAGATAAACAGTCAATGACAGAGGTTTTAGACAACCTTACTAGACCGTTTGATTTGATAGAATGTTAGCGTGTATAGGAGACATTTATTGCAGAAGTTGGAGAAAGCAACTAAGAGAGGTTGTTCTAGATTTGGTTCTGGCAAATAGGTAGGAACGGGTTGAGAATCTGAAGGCAGCTTAGGTGAAAGGGATTATGAAATGATAGAGTTCATGATTCTTTGAAATGGTAAGAAGGAAAACAGCAGATGTAGAGCTCTAGTGTAGACTTGTCCTTAAAGAGTAGTTATCAATAATTCACAGTCAAACTGGAAGGGCGTATTGAGCATGGTCCTGCAAGGAACTGTCCTGGGTCTGGTTATATTCAATATATTCATAAATTAGTTGGATAATGGCTTAGAGAGCTAAGCCATGGCTAAGATCCAAATGATCTTAAAGCAGAGAAATGGTCTGAAATAAATAGGATGAAATTGAATAAGGACAAATGCAAAGTACTACACTTTGGAAGGAATAATCAATTGCAGAAATACAAAATGGGAAATGACTGCCCAGGAAGGAGTACTGCAGAAAAGAATGGGGGGAGGGGGCAATAGCAGATCACAAATTAAATATAGGTTAACAATGTAATGCTGTCCCCAAAAATGTGAAGATTATTCTCAGATGCATCATCAGGAGTGTTGTAAGCAAGCCACAAGAAGTAATTCTTCCACCCTACTCAGCACTGATAAGGCCTTAATTGGAGTACCATGTCCAGTTCTGGGCACTGCACTTTGAGAAAGATGTGGACAAACTGGAGAAAGTCCAGAGAAGAGCGACAAAAATGATTAAAGGTCTAGAAAACAGGACCTACAGGGGCAGTTTGAAAAAAACTGGGTTTGTTCAGTCTGGAGAGGGGGGCAAACTAGTCTTCACAAGTAAAAGCTTGTTATAAAAAGGAGAGTGATAAATTGTTCTCCTTAACCATGGAGGATAGGACAAAAAGTAATGGGCTTAAATTGTGGCAAGAGAGATTTAGGTTAGACATTAGGAAAAACTTCTTCACTGTAAGGTAGTTAAGCACTGGAACAAGTTATCTACAGAGATTGTGGAATCTCCATCATTGGAGGATTTTAAGAACAGATAGACAAACATCTCAGGAGGACTGTCTAGATAATACTTATTTCTGTCTCAGTGCAAGGGACTGGACTAGATGACCTAGCGAGGTCCCTTCCAGTCCTATATTTCTATGATTTCATCCCTGACATTTTGGTATAAGTGGTTGCATAATTTCCTAGAGAACTATTATAACTAATATGGAGGATATAAAATGCATTAATTCCTTTTACATTATAACTAAATAAGATTATATATATACACATACATACATATATACACACACCCACAGACACACACACACCCCTACCTATTAATAACTAATACATTTTAAAAAAAGATTTTAGCCATTCACCTTTGAGGCTGATAAAATTTAGCCATTCTATTTGTGAATGTGGCAGGTGCTACAGTTAAAAAAAGGAAGAAATATTAAGCAAGCATATCTGAATGTAATTGTATAATGGCAAATTTTTGGTTTTTGTTGCATTGCTTCTTCGCTTTCACAGACTATCCCAGTGACCTTTAGCCACAGACTGTCAAGTTACCTTTTACTTCAGCTTTAATTAAATATAAGAACTAATAAGTTTATATTTTATTAAGTCCAGCTCTTCCCGCTGTAGAGTAGTTATTTGAAGCACATCGACACCACTAACATGACCACAGGTCACCTATTAAACCCCTCGAATTTTTGGCTAGATTTCAGGTCTTTTTATAGTCATGCATTTCAGTTTACAAGTGCCCAGACTCAAGAGACTGACTGCCAGTACTATTACTACTGACACTACTAGATAAAGTAAGTTTCTGAGGGAAATGGTTCTGAAGTCATAAGCCTGGCAGATTCTTTTCCCCCTGTTAAGAACTGCTCTTTAAAAATTACACTGAATTATTCATGTTTTTAACCTTTCTGCAATCTGCAGTGTTACAGATGCTAAGATATCTCAAGAGCATAGCTATCGTTCTTGTTTTATTTAATGAAAGTAATAAAGACAGTGTCATCTCAGTAATCTCTTTTTTCCAAGAATTACAGTCCACAGCCTGACAATCATTTCACCTTCAAAACCTATGACTTTAAAGATAAGCAACTGTACATAATGCATGCCATCTAGCATCCCATTCTCATTGATCTTTGTTTAGTGTGTTTCCAACAGTTGCCTGTGTATAAAACCTGCTTCTAACTACACAGCATAAATCCCCCCAGGAAATAAAACTTTCTTTTGCTTCTTTCTGTCTTACCTTCCTGCATCCTCCCTTGATAATGAAAGGCACCAGCACATTCTTTACTAGTTCTGTGTCTTTGGTAACCTATGAATCATCCAGCAAAGTAAGTAATTCCTCTCATGTACACAAAATAGGTAAAGGCAGTCCAGTAGCACACAGCCAGTAAGAAAGGGTCTAAACCAGACACACAAAGGCTAAGCTCTGTTACACTTGTAGTAAATTCTCAGAGAATAGACACAGCTCTCTATGTATTATTTTTCTAGGTAAAAGTAGAAACTAAATTAGCCAATATATGGTAATCTATTTCTTATCATGTTTGATATCCAGCATCTATATACCGTGTTCACTCCATAAACGAACATATGTTTTCCACTCATACAGAATGACATTTTCCATTTTTAACTAAAAGTTTTGTGTACTCTATGTGTACAATGTAAAAGTTGAAACTGATAAAAGTTTGCAGAACAGGCCTTTTATTTCACACAATCTCTCTTAATATTAGCTACAGCATATGATGAAACACACACAGAATATAAGCAATATTAAATTGATGACCAAATGACAGTGTACACTTAAACTGCTTGTTATGCACACATAAATGCTATAATATTCTGAATGCTATAGAGAAAAAAAATCTATATTCTTGGAAACCCTATGCACCAATATCTGATTACTAATTGTTCTATAAGCCAACACTGACTTCCCTGCTTTTCTAATTACAAGGAATGTGTTCTATTCTCCTGCGTGTATAGAAAACATTTTCTCACAGATTGCTTTGTGCTCTGGTAAATTACAGGAATTCCTGAACTATACATCTGGAGGTCCTGACAGCCATGCCTACTGACTGCAAGATTTAAATTTTTTTTCCCAGATGTTTGTGTATTAAAGAGAGCCATAATAATGTAAAAAGAAAGTGAAAACAGAGACTGCAGCAAATATTGGGGAAAAAGTAAAAATACTACAGAAATGGTTGCATATAGTATAGACAGTATGCAACAGTGACATTCAAATTAATCACCACTATTGCATAACCCAAGGACAGCTCAAGTCGTTTCTCCTCTCCGCATCAAGAGCAATTACTAATACAGATTCCCAGCACTAATATATCTAACTTCCCTGGAATGAAGGGTTAAAAAAATCCAGCAGTTACACCAGTTACTCTCTCGGTAAAGATTTTAGTTCTCTGCCAATAGAGGATGAACTCTGATGACAATAATAAAATAAATAATAATAATAAAATCTTACCTCTGCTATTCTTATTACTATGTGCTATTGTACTGGAATACCCGGGAATGAGACAGACACTTTAGGACTCAAGTTATTTGGATTAACTGGTGAGAAACTTTTTTTAAATTATAGCACTCTTGGTTCCCTCTGGTCATTGGGGTGGGCAGAGACAAGAGTCCCCAGTACTGTAGGGGTTGGGTGCTTTGCTAGAGAAATTAAAATAGCCATTACAGCACTCATCCTAGGTCACTGTGGCCTGGCAGTCTCCCTCTGGCAGTGGCATATACCTGATGTTTCACAGAGAAGTGAAAAAAACGTCGAGACAACTACAAAAAGTTATATCTTCAGCAAAGTAATTCAGTTCCAATCCTCACAATCAACATATGTCTTAAAGTAGGAAGACAGACACACCTTGTAACTTTTTCATCTAATTAGTGCACTTTAACCTAAAAGTTAGTTTTGGACTAGTTATCGTTATACCAAAAGAAAAGCATGTAAAATTAATCTAGCAAACGATAGTAAAGCTATGCTTGTTCCATCAACCTGCAAAATGCACAACTAGAGCTGCACAAATAACTGATTTTTCAGTTTGCTGGCAGTTTTGAAAAATTAGGGGGAAAAAATCAGTTCAGGTTGAACTGAACCGTAATTTTTCTTTCCACATTAAGCAAATCAAAAAAGTCAGAAAAAATGATTTCAGATCAAACAAAATGTTTCACTGAAGTGGGCGACTACCCTAACCCGACGAGGCTGTAAGGTCATTCTCATTCTCTCTGATGAACAGCTTCAATAGGATGGATTGGGAGAGACCTGCCCCAGAATAACCTATTGCTTGGTGATTAGGACCACTCATCTGCAAGAGGGGAGACCTGGGCTCAAGTACCTGCAGGGGTGCCGCCATCACCTCTCCGTCCGTGACTATTGCCTACATCCCCTTGTAAATCCAGCCAAAAAATCCAAACGTTTCATTTTGATAATATCAGCACTGATGATGTCTGAAATGTTTTCTTTTTCCGAAGCCAAACCAATTAACCAAAATGTAACAAATTCAAAAATAACGAGGAGTCCTTGTGGCACTTTAGAAACTAACAAATTTATTTGGGCATAAGCTTTCGTGGGCTAAAACCCATTTCATCAGATGCATGGAGTGGAACATACAGTAGGGAGGTATAAATACACAGCATATGAAAAGATAGGAGTTGCCTTAACAAGTGGGGGGTCAGTGCTAATGAGACAATTCAATTTAAGTTGGAAGTAGGCAATTCTCAACAGTTGGCAAGAAGGAGTGGAAATCACTTTTGTAGTGTTAATGAGGCCAGTGTAAACAAGGTGTCCCATTTGAAACAGTTGACAAGAAGGTGTGAGTATTTAGTAAGGGGAAATTAGTTTTTGTAAAAACAACGAGGAGTACTTGTGGCACCTTAGAGACTAACAAATTGATTTAGTTTCTGTAGTGACCCATCCACTCCTAGAAGTAGAAGTCACCTAGTACAAGACAGGCCCAACAAAGAAAGTACAGAACGCCACTAGCCATCACCTACAGCCCGCAACTAAAACCTCTCCAGCGCATCATCAAGGATCTACAACCTATCCTGAAGGAGGATCCTTCGGTCTCACAGACTTTGGGAAACAGGCCAGCCCTCGCTTACAGACAGCCCCGCAACCTGAAGCAAATACTCACCAGCAACTACACACCACACAACAAAAACACTAACCCAGGAACCAAACCCTGCAACAAACCCTGGTGCCAACCATGTCCACATATCTATTCAAGGGACACCATCACAGGACCTAACCACATCAGCCACACCATCAGGGGCTCATTCACCTGCACATCTAACAACATGATATATGCCATCTTGTGCCAGCAATGCCCCTCTGCCATGTATATTGGCCAAACCGGACAGTCTCTATGCAAAAGAATAAATGGACACAAATCTGACATCAGGAATTGTAAGTCTCTAAAGTGCCACAAGGACTCCTTGTTGTTTTTGCTGATACAGACTAACATGGCTACCACTCTGAAATTCAAAAATGTTTCAGTCAATTCAAATCTACATTTTTCTGGTGGTGGGGATGGGGAATTTCAGCTTAAAATATTCACCCAGCTATATGCACAACTAACAAGCCACAAACAGGTGTAGCACGTGATGCGTCAACATCATGTTGAAAGGTTTATTGTTGAAATAAATGGCTCTAAATTTTTGTTTTAAAACTGCTACTGACATTTAATAAAAATGCCAATTTTATATTAAACTACCTCAATTTTCTTGCAATAGGTATTTTTTTTGGAAGAGAGAAGGGATGTGTTCCATTAGCGGATTTTAAAGGGCTTTGAAAAAGGATGCAAATAATAAACTTGTGAAATAATTAAGTATTTTTATTCTCATTTTATGTGTAGCTCAGTGGCAACAGGGGGTGTTCAGGATCTCTGAAAATTAGGCTTTGGGGTCTAAGGCCCTGATCTTGTGAAGATTCATGCAAATACTTCATTTTATGCACTGCAAGTAGTCCGACTGAGGTTAAAGTAGCTGCTTCTGAAAATTTTGTACTAAATGCTTATGATAACACAAGAAGCCTGTAGCTGAATCATGAATAGAGACCCAGATCTCCTGGTTCCTAGTCTCATGGTCTTAATCACAAGACCATCCTTTCTTCCAACACACACTATTTTTTTGTATTCCTAACCATTGTTTTAATAAAATGTCTGCAGAGTCCAAGACCTAATCAAAGCTGTCCAAAGAGAAAGTCTTAGAGCCATAACTAAATAAAGTCATAGAGCTGGGCAAAGATGCAGAGAAATCTGAAATATAACTTCCCCACTGTCTCAAATCCAACATACTGTATCTGTGCAATTGGCTTCCTGAGTGAATTAAGATAATATGGTCATTAAAAGAAGTCTGACTTGCACAGACCTATGGACATACACTTGTTATAAAATAAGAACCTGGATTTTCAAATAAGTTTAATTTAAGACAGGTTAATTATTTTTGTTACTCTGATAGTTACATTTGATTAATCACATTTTTTTCCAGCAATCTCAGATGACTCTAGTCTACTAAAAATAATTTGGTGATTCAGCTTTTTTTAAAAAAAGCCACTATTTTTAGCTACTTTGAAGAATTGTTATCATGAGATCTCTGCAAAAGTAATTATTACAATTTACAGAGTATCTTTACAAAAGTTTTTGCTTAACCAGGCTTTGGAGCAATAATTGTTTTTCGGCAGGGGGTCAGGTGTGTGTGTGGAGGGGTGATTCTCTTGTTATTTTGCACTTGTAATCCAAAACCTGTGGAATCTTGATGCCTAGCGTTGCCAACCCTCCAGGATTGTCCTGGAGTCTCCAGGAATTATGGATTAATCTTTAAAGTTTATGTCGTATGATGAAACCTCCAGGAATACATCCAACCAAAACTGGCAACCCTATTGAGGCCTGATCCAACACCAATTCAGTCAATGGGACTCTTTCTAATTACTTCAGTAAATGCTAGATCAAAGCCATGGTGCTCAGGTAAAGAAAATACAAAACTATTGGTCTAAAAAAATAAATAAATGCTTTACATTTCATTGACTGCAATGCATTCCAAACCTACATATATTTCACACATTTGTGAAGCTCCTCTACAGTAGATTAATAGTAAAATGCCATCTCAATTGACACAAAATTAATATCAAGGACCATTGGCCTGTATTTTCACCCTTAACTTTGAACTATGTAGTTTTGTAAGCTCAGCTTATAACACTGTTACCAACATTATGTGAGAGGGAAGGTTCCTTTGCTTTAATACATATTGGAGGAGAGAGGGAATGATCCACTTTGTGTACCCAGAGTGGGAAGAGAATGTAAGAGTCCATTGTTTTGTATTTACAAAGAGCTTTCTTCATCTTTAAATGTAACTGACCCTTTACTTCTTTTAAATTAATTCAAAAATACAAAAAAATTAAAGATCAAGTTGAAGAGTCACCTGTCCTACAGTGCTCAAAATGCATGGAGGAAAAGATCATCATAACAGGAATCCAAGACGAAGATAGCTATGCTTGCAAGGCAAACACACTTGTGCTCTTTGTAAAAAAATAAGGTTATTTAGTGGGTAGAGGGAGGAATGGGCATATAGCTGGTTAGATCCCTGGTGGCATGTGCACATTTCTATAGAAATTGAGGAAGTTCTAAAGTTATGAGAGAGACTATCCACAGCCTGCTAACATCATCACTATTGGCCAAGAACTAGCTGACAAGCATTAACCTCTTCATGTGCAAAAACCATGATACATCTTGAAATCACCTGGAAAACTGTGGCCACTACAACCAGTAAACTGACAAAGTGTGGGGGCATGGATCCAGGTTCACATTGCACTCCGCATCGGAACCAAGCCCAGGCTGGGGAAGATAACCATCAGAGGAGTGAAGTTCTGGAACAGCCTTCCAAGGGAAGCAGTGGGGGCAAAAGACATATCTGGCTTCAAGACAAAGCTTGATAAGTTTATGGAGGAGATGATATGATGGGTTAGCCTAATTTTGGCAATTAATTGATCTTTGAGTACTAGTGGTAGATATGCCCAATGGCCTGTGATGGGATGTTAGATGGGGTGGTATCCTAGTTACTACAGAGAATTCTTTCCTGGGTGTCTGGCTGGTGAGTCTTGCCCACATGCTCAGGGTTTAGCTGATCACCATATTTGGAGTCGGGAAGGCATTTTCCCCCAGGGCAGATTGGCAGAGGCCCTGGGGGTTTTTAGCCTTCCTCTGCAGCGTGGAGCACGGGTCACTTGCTGGAAGATTCTCTGCACCTTGAAGTCTTTAAACCACGATTTGAGGACTTCAATAGCTCAGACATAAGTTAGGGGTTTGTTACAGGAGTTGGTGGGTGAGATTCCATGGCCTGCATTGTGCAGGAGGTCAAACTAGATGATCATAATGGTCCCTTCTGACCTTAAAGTCTATGATTCTAATGATCCAACCAGTAGACCAAATTCAGTGATGAATACTGGTCATGTGCCACCTGAGGCACGTTAAGCATACCCTAAGAAGAAGAACTGACAGGGTAAAGACCTGGACCCATTGAAGTCAGTGGGAGTTTTGCAAATGACTTCAATGCAGCCAGAATTTCACCCACAACGTTGCCTAGGTTTAACTAAAATCAGTTTAAAAATATAGCTGGTAGGGAATTTTTTGATAAAAATTTTTTTCATTGAAAAATACCAATTTGTCCGAACTGAAATGGTTCACAAAACAGATTCAGATTCAGTTGATCTCCTGACTTGAAGCAACATTGAAAAAGAATTCAAAATCATCAAAACATTTCAACATTTTTCAATGAAAATTCTGGTTTTCCAATTTAAAACAACTTTTTGTTCAGAAATTTAAGCTAAGTAGTTGAAAAGGTTAAAAAAAGGTTTAAATCAAAATGAAATGATTCAAAATTATGGAGAAACAGTCAAGTACATGAAAGGCTAGAGGGAGAAAAAGTGTTGTTCTTCGCCTCTGAGGATAGGACAAGAAGCAATGGGCTTAAATTGCAGCAAAGGAGGTTTAGGTTGGACATTAGGAAAACGTTCCTAACTGTCAGAGTGGTTAATCACTGGAATAAATTGCCTGGGGAGGTTGTGGAATCTTCATCATTGGAGATTTTTAAGAGAAGTTTGGACAAACACCTGTCAGGGATGGTCTAGATAATACTTAGTCCTGCCTTGAGTGCAAGGGACTGGACTAGATGACCTCTCGAGGTCCCTTCCAGTCCTATGATTCAGTTGACTCCAACTGATTTTTTTTCTCCAGTGTTTGATTCAATAATATTTTCAAGATTTCAACTTTTTATCCCAATTCCAGACAGGAATTTTTTTTTTTTTTTAACTCTCGACAGTATTTGAGGGATGACTGTTTCCTGCCCAGCTCTGTCTGAAACTCCTGTGTGGCCAAAACCCATAAATCAATGTATACTTGATTTATCTTGATTTATCTTAAGTCAATTCCTTACCCAGTTAAGCAAAATTGATATAAAACAAGTTTAAATAAAATTAAGAGGGTCACCATAGGGGTTTGCAGTGGTTTAAAAAAATCATTTTTCAAACACAACTTTAAATTGGTATCATTGTGTGTTTAGACAAGGCAAATGTTATTTTCTCACAAGGCCAGCTCCAATTCAATTTTGCTAACGACATGCAAAAGTGTGTAAAACTTAACATAAAAAATAAAACTTGAAAGACAGAGACATGAAGAGGTGCTAAATGTCATTGATTAGCTGCCCGCCACCTAAGCCATCTGCTGCTATTTGGTACATGCAGAGATGTTGACAGCCAAGCTATTATAAAGTTACAGTAGAAATCATTTTGTAAATAAGAGTGATATACAGGAGAGAGAAACATAGGCTATGCTGCACATCTCAAAAACTTCTGAATAATGTATTTACCTTGAAAAAAGCTGTCACTTGAGAAGTTAGGGCACAGCTAAATTAAACAAACAAACCAGCCAAACCTGCATGTCAGGCTTCTGGGCTAAGAAAGCCCATCCCTGACTACAAAAGTGCCTAAAAGCTGATCTTTAAAGCTTCTAAAACATTCAGTGGCACAAAATCTGTATTCAGGCCCTTAACCAACAAATCATTTGGACTGAATTTCAAGATTCCCATTTTACCAGCCCCTTGTCTAGACCTCTATACCAAAATGCTCTCATGCTCCCAGTAGCTAGACTGCTCATGGGGTACTCAGCTGCCAGCAGTTAGCAAGAAGAAACTTGCAGTGGTCAGTCTAGTGAGCACCTTATTGACACAAATTAGTCTGGGGTCTTCCTAAAACTTGAATGATCTGTGGTTATGTATTTCCCAGACTCCAAAGACCCAGTTCTGGGTGGCTGCAGCAATACTACCAACCTATTGAGAGTCAAGCCCCCAAAATCTTGAGATATTTTTAAAAATTGCATGATTTTATAAACAAATAAATTATAGCTTCTTTCAATTTGATTTCTGGTTGATTTTCAAATTTTTCTTCACAATCATGAAGGCTGGCAACTTTTCATAAACAAATTAAAGCCAAGGGTTTTAAGGAAAAATATCAAATACTGCAAGACTAATAATAATAATATCATGACAGCTGGCAAAACCTAGAATGGACCTTGAATAATATCTTCAAGAATGATCTTGATTGTTAATAAAAAACTTTCATCCCTAATGATTATTTTACATTTTCAAGGAAAAGAATTATCAATTTACCACTTGGTTCTCCTCTCATATAATTGTAAATTGGGCATAAATCCTTTGATTTGAGTGGAATTACTCCCAATTTACTTAAGAGAGTTAGGAGTAGAATCAGGCCCAAAGTTTCTTTACAGAGCTGCTGAAAAATACCTGAAGCACCAGAATGGAACGAGTAAGAGGTCGATGCTAATTGTTGGTAGAAAGTAGTTGGGTTTGCATGGGGTAAAACAATGCACCTTGCGAATTCTGCAGTACTGTAAATAGCACTATTTCTGAAGAAAACAAGTCACCTAGACTGGTCTCTGTTTTTCCTTTGCCCATTGATTTACCTGAATCCACAACTTATGGTTTCCATGCTACACTATATTTATGTGATAGTCACTATTAAGTACTTCAGCCTTCTTCTTGTCATCTATTATTTGTTCCCCTTCCATGTTAAGTAACACTTTTCTTTGCCACAGTCTCACTTTTTATGTACTTTTCTTGTAGTTTTCTACATCCTTTGCCTGTAGCACCTCATGTAGTGCTTTTACCTGTCTAACATTTCCTTCCTTGTCATTACTAGCCCTCTATATTCACCTTCTTCACTTCTCTTAGAGCCTGAGTTAAGGGTGACAACACATACTTTAGGCAAACGTATGCTATGCTTTAATCAAAGGAAGTTATTGGGCTCTATATGGGGGGTAAATGGATGAATTTCATGGCCTCTGATGTACAGAAGGTCAGACTAGATGACCTAATGGTGCCTTCCTGTCTTAGACTCTCTGAACCTCAGAATAGTAGACCTCAGTATTTCTATACAGAGCCTTCAAACCTGTCAACTTCGATCTTCAACACTTGAGGTAACTAAACATTTATTTTTCTTAACAGTGAATTGTTAGCAGTGGTGTCCTGGTCCAACTCAGGTAATTATATTCCACCTGGCAATGGGGGCCCTCACCTCTTGAGCACCTCCAAGTGCCTGGGTGTCGTACTACAGTCCTTATCTCACCACAGTGTTCCCTGCTGACTGCTGGCTGACCTTGATGGGTCTTCAGTGACTTGGGCCTCTGGCCAAGTCACTAAGTCCAAATGAATCCCTTCTGAGGTAATAAAGAGTCCAATAAATCTTCAGCCCTGGTTCTGGGCCCTTTAAATTCAGTCCTTTGTTCAGGGTCTCATATAAGCCCTGTCCTCATCTTGGGGCTTATGCCACTGTGGCCAGTGGAGGAACCCAGGCCTGCCCACTATTCCAGGTTCCAAGCCAGGGACTCTATAAAACAGCAGCCATGCCCTGCTCGAATTCAGTTTGTTGCTGCTTCTTCCCTTGGCCTCTTCCTACCTGGCCTCCTTTTTGCTTCATCCTTAGCTCAGGGCTAAGGTTTGTAAGTCCTCTCTCTCCCTGCAAACCCAGCTTAATCAAATGCAGCCAGAAACAAACTCTGGCTATCCCTCAAGCTCCTTTGGCCAGAGCAGAGCACCCTTCCTTGCCCCTCAGGTCCCAGCCAGGAACTGACCTGCTAAGGCCCTGCAGCTTCTTTTATCTGAGCCTGCTGGGCTCTGATTGGCTGCTTCCATGAGGCCTCTTTAGGCAGGCTTTGATGTCCCACCTTTGCTGCTCCTTTCCTGCCACTTTGTTGTTCCTGGGGCAGGATGTAGTAGGACCACAGAGCTTTCTGGAGCTGCAAAGGTCAGGTACACTCCATCGCACACTTACTTAAATTCTTCTTGCAGTTTCAACTGGATATGATTTTCTTCTTTATTTCATGCCTAAACTGTTGTGCAATGTTGCCATATGCTCTTAAAATGCATTTCACCCTAGCAGTAGTGGATCATATTTATCCTTCCCTCACTAACTGTCAGTCTACTCATCACTCTGCATCACAGCAGGTGGGAGAAAATGTCTAATGCATTGGAGGAAGCCAGGAGGAGATCACAGCAGCTGCTGACATTCTTTATTTGCAACTCTGCTCATAGCTACCATACCTCCCAAGCCTATGTCAGATCCAATAGTAAGGGACCAAATTAGAGACAATAGGTCAAATTTTATTCTAGCATAACTCTATTGCCAATGATTGAGCATACTGTGGACATAAATGCAATATAGAGTGAAATCCTGCATGACACCAACTGTGTGGTTAATAAGGAATAATTAATACTCTGTTTTCTCTATGGGCTGCATTTTTACTGTTCTTTCTGGCACTAGGCCTGCTTCCAGAGGTAATGCTCTGACTAGCTAATTAATTGTTTTCCTCTCTAAAGACAGACTTGTTGATTAGCTAATTGAACCTTGGGTAAGGATCCTTCCTCTTTTTCAGATCTTTGATTTTTAAAATAATCTCCAATATTTTTTTAAGCAAAGTAGCAAAGTTAATTTCACATATCTCAAGAAACTAATTGTGTGCACTTCCCGGGCTACAACAAAAGCCCAATGAAGTATGGTTTCCCCTGAAACTTCCTCTCTGCAGGGAATTGGAGACCACAAAGTGAAGGCATCTTTCTCACAAAGCTAGCTGCATAAACTACTGTAGTATATTTGATTGAGGAAGCTCTAGAACAGTGCTTCTCAAGCTATCTGATGCGGGGGACCGGCAATTTTTTTTTCCAATGTGCGCGCAGACCGGCAGCTGATGGCTCGCGGACTGGCACTGGTGCGCGGACCACCACTTTGAGTAGCACTGCTCTAGATGACTAGTAACTAACTTGCAGTTTCTCTTTTACAGCAGTATTATTATTATAAGGAGTGCATACCTCAACCCTGTATTTTGCTGATTTACCAACAAATGTTGAAACATTAACTAAATATTTGGGAGTAATTGCTAATTCTTTATGAAGGTTTCTCTAGAAGTTATTCTCAAACTCTGCATTCCAAAGTTGTAGGGTTTTGTACCAATAATGCTTGCCCTGTTCAACTTAGTTCCAGAATTTTAGCCTAATGATGAACACCCTTCCAAGAGGAGAAAGCTTTATATACCTATATAGCCTATCAATATCAACAGACTTTTACAGCAAAAGACTGGCACAAACCAATTTATATTCTGTAGAAAAGAAATTCTTGGCATACTCAGATAAAAATGCGTAAAAATCAATATCTGGATATTACAGAATGATAAATTCATTGAAAGAGAGGTAGTTTTTTGACTGAATTTATCTCCCATGGAAATTAATCCAACAGATTTCAGAAAGAAAGAAGTTGGTCCAATAAAAGATATTACCTCATCTACCTTGTCTCTCTAATATCCTGGGACTGACACGACTAAAACTACACAACATACAAGTTCACATAATGACGCAGATCACCTGCAAGATTTTGTCTTAAAACACATACACCACACATGTTCAGCCATTCCAGGTCAAATTGTGCCCAACCTTGTGCAGGAAAGAAGGGAAGCGTACAAGGACCTATCCCCCACACTTACGTGGACTGCAGTGACAACCGTATTCTTTTCACTCTAGGGAATTTCAGGACCACACTTTGCCAGTGGGCCCCTGAAGGAAGGTTGATAGACAGTGGCAGGGCCATGACCCTGTTCCATCCTCACTGGACCACAGAACAGGCTGTCTGAACCACAGTGAATCTTTAGGATGGTGCTGTCCATGCAGACTCAATGTGCAATGAGATGCTTGGTGACGTGCCATGCTACCTTCTGCTCAAGCGACTTCCAAATACCACAGTTTGGCCCTATGATCTAAGAACATGTATGAACTATGCTTTCATGCTTGTAAATATGTAATGAGCACTACTACATACCATATTACTATCATGATAAAGGAGGGATGAGTCAGAGGTCAATATTATCTTCCCTACACTGTATTCTTCATTTTCTCTTTACAATTTTTTCTCCCTACCAAAATTATTTAAATGGAAAGGTAAAAGAATAAAAGGAAGTAACTAAAAATGACTGGATATTTATTTTTCAAATTTTAAAAAATATCTAACATTACTCCAAAAGAGAGAGAGAGATTGTCATCTCCACAATCAGATATTTATCCATCAAAATCCCTGTGCACTGGTAAAAGAATTTAGCTTTAATTCTCCAACATTCAGCCTGGAGCCAGTTTTTATGCCCAAGTTATAAAATCCTGGGAATGGGAGTGTATCAAGGAAATGTTGACAGAAGCTTAACTTTAGAAAGTCTGCTCTCATTGCTTTAACAAACACTTCATTAATTTTTAATTTCCTTTATCCAGTGCTCCTATACAACAAAAATTTAGGAGCAAAAGATTACATAATTTACAAAGAGACTGTCACTTGGATTCAGCAATGGACATAAATGAAAACATATTTCATACATCATTTAAAAACATTTTAACATTAATAAAAAGTTTGTCAATAAGTAAAAATTAGAGTGCTGATATGAGCCAACAGACCTGCGTTGATCTTTGCCTTAATCCTTTTATTTATTAAAATGCTCTGGATATAAATACACTTCCTTTGCTAAATATTTAATATTGCTTCACCTGTCTCAGAATGAGAATGGCTAGTCTGTTGAAAAATGCATTGAAAGGTTGTCCAGATTCACTGAACCTCCTATCAGTGGCCCTGTATGCTCTGTTGAGTTTAATTTAAACACCAATAAACAAATAAATATAAATATCCAGCACAAAAATTATATCAATAGTATGAAAGGATAATTGGGTATATAGTTCTACACTATATAATAACAATGGAACCTTACCATTCTTGTACTGAATTGTTAATTACACAACAACTTAGTAATACAATTGCCAAGTTGGACCAGAAGAATTCCATACTGAACTTCTCTACCACTGAGAAGACATGACAGTGAGTTACAATATACATGAAGAACAAAGAAATGTGAATATAATCTCAAAAGGATAGAGTACAAACACAGACACCCAACAATAAATACCATTTTATCACACTCAGATATATATTGCAGACTATAGCAATGTGAGGGAAACTCCATACTTACATTAGTGACCTTCTGGAATATAGGAATGGTCCAGTGTCAGCTGAAATATTATTGTGACACACTTATGGCAACACTATTGACAACAAGAAAAGGAGTACTTGTGGCACCTTAGAGACTAACCAATTTATTTGAGCATAAGCTTTCGTGAGCTACAGCTCACTTCATCGGATGCATACTGTGGAAAGTGTAGAAGATCTTTTTATACACACAAAGAATGAAAAAATACCTCTCCCCACCCCACTCTCCCGCTGGCAATAGCCCATCTAAAGTGATCACTCTCCTTACAATGTGTATGATAATCAAGTTGGGCCATTTCCAGCACAAATCCATGTGTCCCCCCCCCCCCAAACCCACTCTCCTGTTGGTAATAGCTTATCTAAAGTGATCACTCTCCTTACAATGTGTATGATAATCAAGTTGGGCCATTTCCAGCACAAATCCAGGTCCCCCCCCCCCCCCCACAAACCCACTCTCCTGTTGGTAATAGCTTATCTAAAGTGACCACTCTCCTTACAATGTGTATGAATACACATTGTAAGGAGAGTGATCACTTTAGATGGGCTATTGCCAGCGGGAGAGTGGGGTGGGGGGAGGTATTTTTTCATTCTTTGTGTGTATAAAAAGATCTTCTACACTTTCCACAGTATGCATCCGATGAAGTGAGCTGTAGCTCACGAAAGCTTATGCTCAAATAAATTGGTTAGTCTCTAAGGTGCCACAAGTACTCCTTTTCTTTTTGCGAATACAGACTAACACGGCTGTTACTCTGAAACTACTGACAACAGTAGCTCTCCCTATGTGATTGGACAGGCTAACTATTAACCCAAGAGATCCAAACTTCAATCCCCATCCAAAGGTTTTCCTGGCTGACCAATGAATCTTCTAATTTTGCAGGGTTGTTGAGCCCAATTATATTAAAAACAGGTTTTTGTCCTGGTTTCAAAAGCCATCAGCCAGGTGGCTGAACTCTCTCAGCAAAAATGCCTCCATACAGTATCTTAAAAGACCTTGAGACTTGCTGCCTCTGTGCTGGGACCAGCATCTAGACATTCTGTACGCCACAAGAGCAGTCACACTGGGAGCCCAGCACACAGGCACTTAAGCCCAGATTCTTGAAGGTATTAGAGTGCTGGTGATATTGGCATCTACAATGATCAATAGCTGCTGTTATGGTAAATCCAATCTGATTCAATATTTTAATGATTTTCTAATGTTTCCTGAATTGTGGATACAGCAGCTCTAGGGAGCCAAAAAACAAATACAAAAACATGTACCTATTTTTGCATTTACTTGAGTATTCAGCAGTTTCCATGAAGTTGGTCCTCTCTTTTTTAAAAGCAAATTTCTATTCACTTTCAATTAAGGATAAATTGCTGACTCATTGTCCAGCTACTTTTCTAAGTACTAGATACAAATTATATTTTTTAAATTGACATTCTCTGAATGTTCTTATATTCACCATACACAGCCTTTCACTTAAATAGGGTAAACACATGTTCCATTTTGGCTGGGACAGTCCCTTTTTTTAAGCCCTATCCTGGCTGTCCCAACTTTTTTGGCAAAAGTGGGCATTTGTCCTGTTTGCTCTTGCCGACTTGATCTGTTGACAACAGCATCCGGGACAAATGCCAACCTTTGTCAAAAAAAGTGGGGTGCGGTGTGGAGGAATGTGCAGTGGGGTGAATGGTGATGCCATCACCTTGCGGGGGTGGGGGACAGGGTTCCAGAGATTCCAGCCTAGCAAGGGGGGCAGGGTTCCAGCAACCCTAGCCATAGGTGGGGGGGAGGGCTCTGGAGGGCTCAGACCAGCCCCGGGCTATGTCCCATTTTCTCTTTGGGAAACCTACACATAAACAACTTTTCAGAGTTAAGCTATACATAGATTCACAATTCTTCCCTTGTAGAAATGCCACCAACTCTTGGAGAAAATACAGCTACTGCTAGAGTACAGGAAACTTATCACTTTCTGTTGTAAATGCCATTTTGAAGAATGCTAAATATATTTATAACCGCCAGAAGCATTGCATTCAGCAGCATGTAATTGCTCAGTTTAGAATTTGGTCACACCTTCAAAGCGATCAGGACCTCAGCTTTACATTTTACCTGGAACATAAATAACTCATAGAATTTATTTGGCGTTCGAATTAGACATAAAAACATTCTCCTGAGCGCTTACTCTGATGTAAAGTGCCAGCAGGTCCAAGAGACAGATCCTCAGCTAGTAGATCAGGATAGCACCACTGAAGCCAAGACATAAACCAAAGGAGAAAGTCAACATAGCTACGCCAATTTACATAGGCTAAGGATTTGCCCATCAGGCCCCATGGCATTTTACTTAAGAATAAAAGCGTTAATCCCAATGTTTTAGCCAAATTCTTAACTGACTACCTATATTCTGTCAGACAAAAATTCCCCCTGTCTCTTCAACAAGGTATTTCTTCAGTTCGTACCTTACACCGCTGTGCATTTTTGCTGTGTGTCCATCAAACAATTGCTGCACTTACCGCCAGGAGTGGCAGCATTTTAGTGCCAACTGAGCAATTCCTATATACAATATATAGGACCAAGTGTGCTGTCAGGGTAAACCGGTGCACCTGCATTGCCTTCAAGGGAGTTGTGCCAATTTACACCAACAGGAGATTGTCTCAGAGCTTGCAAAGTGCTTTGGCATATATGTTGATAATAGCACTGTACACAGGTGTAATGTACTGAGGACGATACAGGCATGCAAACAGGCTATTTCCCATAGAGCACCTGCACACTGATTTAGTAGTCAAACTTACCATCCTCCTGAGGTCTGCTTTGTTGTTAACTTATATAAAAATAATACATCAAATTTCATCTCAATTTTCTTCTAAGTTTAGCTTGTTCCTAGGGTTTCTACTTTAAGGCCCCTCTAGTCCTGCCCTCAGAAAGGCATTCTGGGCCTGATTCTTTATTGCCTTACACTTTGTGTAGTCATTTGTGCAAAAGCTTGTGAAAAATGGCTACAAAGAACTTACCACTGATGTGAGTGAGTGGAGATTCCTGATTTGTGGAACTTTACATCTACTTTGCACAGTGTAAATAACAACACAAGGTGCAAGGCAGTAGAGAATAACAGCCATAATTCAACTGGCCTTCAGATCACCAAAACTTAATTATGTCCTCCAGCCTCAGTAAGAACTATGCACTGCTCCCACGCTTATATTAAAATTTCTAAAGACTTTTTATGAATCATTAACCCTTCAGACATATAGGACAGTAGTGTATTGTGTGCCTCAGTTTGTCCCTCAATAAAATAGGAAAAAATTATGAGGGTTATTTTATTAATACATACTGATAAAGCCTTTCAAGATCCTCAGATGAAAAGGCATTACAGAAACGCAAAATATTAACATTACTGCTCTGAGGCAGCTGCAGCAGAGGAGCTCCTCATGTAGCTTTACCCACAAAAAGGGACTCCACGAGTGGCCACACATGCTACATGTGCCAACATGCTTAGGGCGTATTTTCAGGAGTTCAGTGACATTCCATCCATTCTATCTGTTATCAAAGCTCCAGGGATGTTTTATTTCTTAAATTTTAAAGGAGATTTTGTTTTCCAGACATTTTATGGAAGGCATGCAAAGGGCCTAAGTAAATATAATAAGCACCAAATGTTGCTCTTCCACTCAAGCAACTAGTCCCAATGAATTTAATAGTATTTGCTTAAGCAGAGTGAGTAAGATTTGCCTTTCAACTTTAACACAGGCTAATCTGAGGGAACTATCAACCTCAAAATCCATTTAAAAATAATACGGAAAGAGACTAAACCAGACTATTCCTTGCACAATTAAATGGGGGCATTAGAGCAACAATGTTCCACTGTTAATATCTCAGATAACTGTCAGAAAACTTAGGGCATTTCTATTAGGACCTAGCAATAGAACTGGAATCTTGCTGCTACTAGAGAGTATCAAGGCGTCTGTCAACATCAGAGTACAGACTGAAATCAACTGAGAGTCTAAATGAAGACAGGGAGAAATTATACACAAAAATATAGTTGTGTTTATGTATGTCTGGGGAGATGATTAATGATAATAAAATGTCTATATATAGCTAATGACCTGAGAAAATTCAGCAAAATAAAAACAGTGGCAGTCTTAGCTTTTAGAAAACCCAGCAAGTTTTAGATTACAATCTTTACACCAAGAGTTAAAAGTATGAACCTTCACACAATTTGTACAGGATTACACTTGAAACTACATGGAACATTTATTTCAGATGTGGGGATTCACCAATTAAATGCAATATGCATTCACTATTTTAATCGTTTCCTACAGCAACTCAGTACAATGTATGTGCACAGCAAATGCAGCAAGGTTCACTGATACATAGTACCACACACTTAACTGTATATCATACCTTTATTTACTGAATATTTTTTTATTTTAAAAGTTATCCTTAAAAATTTGATAATGGATGTCTTCTCCATATTAATGTTAACAAAAGTAATCCATTTTTTCCAGTTACTCAGTGTGATTTCTCTGACCTTGCTTCCTGATTATACAAATTATACAATATTATTACATTACATTCAACAGTAATAAAAAATGTCATCCCTCTCCTCGCTCCCCCAAATGAGAGAGAACTTTACATTTTTTGGTGAAATATTAAAGGCTAAATGGCTCTAATAAAATGTTATAGGCAGCCTTTCATAGTTCCTCGGACTCATTAATTAGGAATGTGCACCAGCCAAGATATAAATCACATGAATGAGCAACCACAAATAAAGTGCAGTACAATTACCTGAAATTACTACACTGGTGTTAGGTGGGCAAAATGTAATTCACCACTGTATGGATAGCTAAGTATTATTTGTTTAGAGTGTCACAGGCAAGAAAAGAAATTATTTGCACAATTCAGCACATTGTGCATATCAATAATATTGGCATATCCCTGTCTGCTTTCTGCAAGGAAAACAAACACATGGCAAATTGTGCAGAACATTAGCAATCACCATAATAATCCCAGGTTCAGTGTTTTGTATAGAATGATATTGAGTTTGTTTTTTTCTGGCACCTTCACACTTAAAGTATCCCGCAAGGCTTTATACAAAGTATTGAATTCAACATTGGTAGTGCAGTAACTATGGGAGCAAATGGAGTTCCACAACAGCTAACACAGCCTCGGGCAGTGGGTGGGTCTACAGAAGGTATAATCATTAATCCACTCTGGATTAATACAGAAATGTAAGAGAAAAGACCTGTCTTGTTCATTTTATCTGAGCTGTATCACTCCAGTTCTTGATGCTTCTCTTTGTACCTCTCCTTCTGCACTCAAGCTAGAACTGCCTGTTTTACTGTAAATTCAAGGCAAAATATCTGATCTGATAAGACTCGTGGGTTCTAATCCCTGTTCTGACAATGACTTCTTCAGTTGCCTTAGATAAGTCATTTATTTTGTCTGCCATCTATTCATAGAGGTGTTGGGATTTATAACACACACTGAAGATATAAGGGCCTATACAAGTGCTAAGTATACTGTTATTCTCACTACCATTAACTGGAGAGGCAGTAGAGGATTGCAGGACTGGGAAGTAGGAGACCTGGGTCCTATTTCCAACAGCCTTGCTATATGACCTGGGCAAGTGAGTTAGGACCTGATTTTCAAAGCAGACCTCAATTTTTGTAGGCTCATATTTCTGTACACTATGAATTGTTAGCAGAAAGCATCAATATATTGTTAATTTATGGAATAATGCATTGTAGATGAAAAGCTGCTTTCAAAAATGTATTTATTTTGCTTTATAAAAGGCATTCAATCTATCCTCTGTGCATTAGTACAGTTTTAGTTAAGAAAGCACATACAAAGCATACAGATTGAACTGAAATTGATAATTAAATCCTCCATCTTTCCAACGCATCTCTAAACATCTCATTAACTCACTCCCTTTGCTAACACCTGAAAAATAATTAAATGTTACAACATTGTCTGAATGTCAACAATCTCTGTATCTGTGTGAGCGATCAGAGAAGCTAGTTCCAAACTAAGGACTCATTCCAGAAAATACAATGCCACCAGCACCTTCCTATTTGAGCAATGAAAGCTGTTAGCTCAAACTAGTTCATCATTTAGCAGTAAGACGTTCTTTGGGAAATATCCCACCTTCTTCCACCCTCTGACTTCACCACCTCAACCAAGCTTCACAATCATCATTGCTGTGTACAGTATTAAATTGTTTGTTTAAAACTTATAGTGTGTGTATGTGTGTGTGTGTATATATATATAAAAATAAATGACTACTATATTTTATATAAAATATAACATAGTCTTTTGTCTGGTGAAAAAAATTTCCCTGGAACCTAACCCCCCCATTTACATTAATTCCCATTTACATTAATTAATCCACTTCCTGGACATTAATTCTTATGGGGAAATTGGATTCGCTTAACATCATTTCGCTTAAAGTCGCATTTTTCAGGAACATAACCACAACATTTA
This sequence comes from Natator depressus, assembly GCF_965152275.1. Classification (NCBI taxonomy): domain Eukaryota; kingdom Metazoa; phylum Chordata; order Testudines; family Cheloniidae; genus Natator; species Natator depressus. Next base: position 53,020,545 of record NC_134237.1, read on the forward strand.
GCGAGGAGTTACTGTATAGCCAAAACACAGAGCAATGTAGGCAGCTGCACATAACTGGATCCCATGAGGTGCATGAAATACAAGAGAAATCCAGCCCTAACAGGATATAATGCCACAGGTCAAGCCAACTCAATATACTACAGGTTCCTTTTTTTTTTTTAAACCTCCTTTCTGCAGAAGGCACTTGCTCACTAGAACTGCCAGTTTCCCCTTGCTTGCTAGATTTTGGGCTAACTACACCTCTGCGGTCATGCTGCAGGGTCTTGCTCCACTGAGGTCAACAGAAGTTTTGCCTTTCAACAGGAACAGTCTCAAATACATGTTTTATGGTCAAACAGTTAGTCTTCTGCAATAAAAAAAAAAGTCTGTAGCTCTCCAAAAGCACAGCTAAAATGTTTTGCCTGATGTTTTTGCACTAATGCAATTTATTGACCCAACAGGGATATTACAATAAACACTACAGTAGAACTTTGATTTTACAAACACCAATCCTTTGAATGACCAGTTATTCAAACCATTTTTCCTGGTGGTGGGGACGGAGGGGGACATACAAGTGAGTCTGCAGATCGGACCCCAGAATTTAAGTGTAATTCAGTACGTTACAGAAATACATATCAACAGATAAATATCATAAAAATCCTTGTATATGCCTACTATGAGATCCCTATGGAAAACTAGGAGTGTGATGAACCGAAGTCAGTAGAAAAAGCACAAGTCCCAAGGCACAATAAAACAAATGCCAAAAAAGACTAAATATAAACACACTTATGCAATGCATAATGAACTAGTATAATTTCATTCTATTTGGAGGATTCCTTCAAACTCAGAAGGGATGAAATGTTGATGTTTTGTTTCCTCTGTTCAAACAGAATAAAATATGGCTAATACCTGAGTAAAGTAAATTTTATTTAGCATTTTTTGGCATTTCAAGTTTCATGTGGCCAAGGAGATTGCTGGGGGTTGAGGAATTCCTCTCTAAATCAGACATTTATTCATGACAACTTTCCTCTAGTAACTTTAACATTTAACCACCTTTCGTGTATTTTGGACTCCTTATATCACCTGAAATGAATTCAGCACAAGCATCTGGTTGTACCAATGGTTATCTGAATAAAAAAATCCACTGTAGGGAAATATTTGTCCCCCTCAGATCAACTATATGCTTCTGCACTTTGGAGTTAGGGATTGCTTTAATAAATATGTCATCTTTCTCTGAGCAGGTTCAAAAAGGGTATAATTAAATACAGTTCAATAGGGATTCTCATGGACCAGGAAAGACAAGGATATCAGCAACATTTAGCCTATTCCCAGCAAAAAAAAACTTCCTCAAGATAGAAGTGTGATTATAAATACATATTTGTAATTTGAGAATGTTAATAGATATTTAAATATTGACTTTTCACTGTGTATCCCCTATACAGATAAAGATACACATGCCACCTCTTCTATATTTAAATTATAAGCCATTTGATCCCAACTATCCCACATTTTATTCACTGAACTATGTATCACTTCCTAGTCACTGTGCATGTGCCACCTGAAAATGGAGCCTACTCCAGTACATGAAATATATGTACAGCTAACATTACATACATCTCACCCGCAATTTTCCTATGTATTTGGGGGATATAATGCAGAAATTGGTAGAATACAGTGGGTTGGACTGAGAGCTACTCTTATTATCAACATTGAGCTGTTAATAGCTAGGGTTAATAGCTAGCTTTACGTATTTTAACATAAAATATTGTTTTGATCATTCTTATGTTGTAAAATCACCAAAGGTAAATTATCCAGAGCACCTGATTAACTTAGGAGCCCTAAGTCCCACTGACTTTCAGTCAGGCTTAGACTCCTAAGCACTTATCTACATGGGGGAAAAACACATGGAATAACTAGTGCGAAATAGGTAGTGCTGATTAGTTATTCTGCATTAGATCCCCAAGTGGATACTCTTACTCTGCACTAAGAGTGCGACTTTGGAAGTGGATTAATCTAAACCGCACAAAGGCACTCTCAGGGCTTGTCTAGGTGAATACTTAGTGCACAGCAAGCTTCAGTGTAAATCTACAGCATTCCAGCATGCCGCACACTAAATGTCCAAGTGGAACCTGCTGTTATGCACTAAATGTTCCCTTGTGTTCTTTAATTTGCTCCACTTTGAAACAGGAGTAAGTCAGTATGCACTTGGGAACATTTAGTGTGCACCATCAGGGTCCACATGGACACTAAGTGCACTGTAGATTTACACCCCACCTTGCATCACACTAACAGTTTGTCTAGACAAGCCCTTAATAAGAGTGTCCGCATGGGAAATTGATGTTGAATAGTTATTGAACTTTAAATTCTGACCCCTACGTATTTTACACTAACTTCCTTGGGACTTACATGTAGACAAGTCCTCAGACACTTTTGAAAGTGAGAGTTAGGCTCCTAAGTCACTTAAGATAATATTTTCAAAATTACCTAAGTATTTACATCAGATAGATGCTATAAAAACTGAAATAAATGCATATATATTAGACTCTGCATACAGGCCATAGACATGTTCTTCTTTGCACCTACCATTGCTTTATGGTCATCACCGCAGCATGCTTGTGTCTTACCCTCCACAAACAGTTCATAAAACATCACACTAAAAAGTGAAAGTTTTTTTCACTTCTGGCTTCCAGGATCCATTCTATTCATAGTCAGAAAACAAAACAAAAAGATCAGCTCGATAATCAGAGCAAGCTTAGAGGATTTCAGCCAAGAGTGGTTTACTGGATGCTTCTTCTCAGGAAGAGAAAACCCTATATTATACCACAATTATCATTTGCTGGCTTGAATTTTTAACAACTATTCACCCAGCTTTACAGTACTGGTATACAATTTCAGATGCAAATGTATCTGTGGTTATAAAAAATGTAATTATTTCTGAGAGACACATAGTGGGGAAAAGAACTGCATACTAGTTTATTTTAATTTACCCTGTTTTCTACCTTAAGAAATTTATAATCCAATACTTTAGAAGACAACTAGCCTACATGTCCAAAATGGTCCCAGCTTCTTACTTTTACAAGAAAAAAGCAATTGCTGAATTCCAGACTGTTCCAGCCATTCAAAATATGATTGTCTTTATCCTTTCAAAGTTTGTGTCTAAAAATAATTTATATTAGATTGTAAATTTTTGGCTGTTCTCACTGAAGAGCTGAGTTCTGAACATATAAATTCTATTTTTGCCTCTATATTTTGTGGATTGATGCCCTTTTGTAAAAGCAGGAGATGTTTGAGAAGATAAATACAACAACAACATTTGACCTTTCACAGTGCTAAAGAATTCAGATCATAAATCTCAAAGTAATGGAACAAAATATTTAGTAGGAAAATTGTTAAAATTATTTCCTTCAGTCTAGAACTGGTTTTTGGGGGGGAATGGAAATACCCTTTTGAAGAATAAAAGATAATACATATGATGCTAGAACAAAAAGTAGCATTTAACTGGATACCTGCCATTGCTTCTTTCTGGTTTCACACACATGCTTTGGCTATAAATACAGAAGGTACTAGCAACACATTTTCTCTGTAAACGAGAGGCCATTTTTGAAAGAGAAGTTGTATGTCTTAACTCCTCAGGGACCTGTTGCGATTTGACAAATATACAAAATATCAAGAATGAACTGGACGCGATCCAAGGCCTTGACCCTTCAAAGGAGCTGAGGGCCACAATGATCACTGGGAATTTGAAGCATTCAGCATATCAACAAGGGAGCTCAACAACTTGAAGGACTGAACTCCAGGTAATTACACTCCCATCAAGAGAGTTCAAAAGACAAAAATAGAATTTTCTTTAGGAAAAACCATTTCTTTAACCCTTTTCTCCTTTCACCAATGGATGTTGTCCCTCATTATCACTGCCCGTGGCCTGGGCCCATTTGGGGCCTGATCCAAAGTTCACTGAAGTCAATAGAAATACTCTGATCCAAACCCATTGACATCAGGTCATTGGCCAACATGTAAATCATAGAATCATAGAATATCAGGGTTGGAAGGGACCCCAGAAGGTCATCTAGTCCAACCCCCTGCTCAAAGCAGGACCAATTCCCAGATAAATCATCCCAGCCAGGGCTTTGTCAAGCCTGACCTTAAAAACCTCTAAGGAAGGAGATTCGACCACCTCCCTAGGTAACGCATTCCAGTGTTTCACCACCCTCTTAGTGAAAAAGTTTTTCCTAATATCCAATCTAAACCTCCCCCATTGCAACTTGAGACCATTACTCCTCGTTCTGTCATCTGCTACCATTGAGAACAGTCTAGAGCCATCCTCTTTGGAACCCCCTTTCAGGTAGTTGAAAGCAGCTATCAAATCCCCCCTCATTCTTCTCTTCTGCAGACTAAACAATCCCAGCTCCCTCAGCCTCTCTTCATAAGTCATGTGCTCTAGACCCCTAATCATTTTTGTTGCCCTTCGCTGGACTCTCTCCAATTTATCCACATCCTTCTTGTAGTGTGGGGCCCAAAACTGGACACAGTACTCCAGATGAGGCCTCACCAGTGTCGAATAGAGGGGAACGATCACGTCCCTCGATCTGCTCGCTATGCCCCTACTTATACATCCCAAAATGCCATTGGCCTTCTTGGCAACAAGGGCACACTGTTGACTCATATCCAGCTTCTCGTCCACTGTCACCCCTAGGTCCTTTTCCGCAGAACTGCTGCCTAGCCATTCGGTCCCTAGTCTGTAGCGGTGCATTGGATTCTTCCATCCTAAGTGCAGGACCCTGCACTTATCCTTATTGAACCTCATCAGATTTCTTTTGGCCCAATCCTCCAATTTGTCTAGGTCCTTCTGTATCCTATCCCTCCCCTCCAGCGTATCTACCACTCCTCCCAGTTTAGTATCATCTGCAAATTTGCTGAGAGTGCAATCCACACCATCCTCCAGATCATTTATGAAGATATTGAACAAAACCGGCCCCAGGACCGACCCCTGGGGCACTCCACTTGACACCGGCTGCCAACTAGACATGGAGCCATTGATCACTACCCGTTGAGCCCGACAATCTAGCCAGCTTTCTACCCACCTTATAGTGCATTCATCTAGCCCATACTTCCTTAACTTGCTGACAAGAATACTGTGGGAGACCGTGTCAAAAGCTTTGCTAAAGTCAAGAAACAATACATCCACTGCTTTCCCTTCATCCACAGAACCAGTAATCTCATCATAAAAGGCGATTAGATTAGTCAGGCATGACCTTCCCTTGGTGAATCCATGCTGACTGTTCCTGATCACTTTCCTCTCATGTAAGTGCTTCAGGATTGATTCTTTGAGGACCTGCTCCATGATTTTTCCAGGGACTGAGGTGAGGCTGACTGGCCTGTAGTTCCCAGGATCCTCCTTCTTCCCTTTTTTAAAGATTGGCACTACATTAGCCTTTTTCCAGTCATCCGGGACTTCCCCCGTTCGCCACGAGTTTTCAAAGATAATGGCCAAGGGCTCTGCAATCACAGCCGCCAATTCCTTCAGCACTCTCGGATGTAACTCGTCCGGCCCCATGGACTTGTGCACGTCCAGCTTTTCTAAATAGTCCCTAACCACCTCTATCTCCACAGAGGGCTGGCCATCTCTTCCCCATTCTGTGATGCCCAGCGCAGCAGTCTGGGAGCTGACCTTGTTAGTGAAAACAGAGGCAAAAAAAGCATTGAGTACATTAGCTTTTTCCACATCCTCTGTCACTAGGTTGCCTCCCTCATTCAGTAAGGGGCCCACACTTTCCTTGGCTTTCTTCTTGTTGCCAACATACCTGAAGAAACCCTTCTTGTTACTCTTGACATCTCTTGCTAGCTGCAGCTCCAGGTGCGATTTGGCCCTCCTTATATCTTTCCTACATGCCCGAGCAATATTTTTATACTCTTCCCTGGTCATATGTCCAACCTTCCACTTCTTGTAAGCTTCTTTTTTATGTTTAAGATCCGCTAGGATTTCACCATTAAGCCAAGCTGGTCGCTTGCCATGTTTACTATTCTTTCGACTCATCGGGATGGTTTGTCCCTGTAACCTCGGATCGCTACCCCTTCCTGCTTCTCCACGTGGGCACCAATGATACTGCCAAGAATGACCTTGAGCGGATCACTGCGGACTACGTGGCTCTGGGAAGAAGGATAAAGGAGTTGGAGGCGCAAGTGGTGTTCTCGTCCATCCTCCCCGTGGAAGGAAAAGGCCTGGGTAGGGACCGTCGATACGGTTCTGATTTTAGCTATAATCACTACAGATTGAAACACTTAATTATGAAGACATCAATAATGATTTCCTCACGTGTCAGCTCCTTCTGGTTACCTTTTGCATTTCTAGCCAATTTCTATAAGACTTTCCTATAATTTACTCAGGAATAAGTGTAAGGTATCAGCAATTCATGATGCCGTTTTTAATTAGTACGCATATCAATCTCCCAAATGTCTGCAATGTCTAGACCTGTTTGAACAGAGCTGCGTAGAACTGGGTCAAATCCAAACAAGATCCAGGAGAGAGTGTTATACTCTTTTGGGAGCTCAGTGTGAGATTTATCTGCCTTAGTCTTTTATAGATAATTAAAATGAAGCTGTTTAAAAAAAACTAATATTCTTCTTTAAAAGAACACAAAAACTTTTGTGCCCATCAGCTTCAATACTTCTTGCAGTTTAAAAAAAAAACTATTCTGTGAATGTGATGTTCACAAAAGTGAGGAACAAACAGGAATTGCTAGAGGCAGGCATAGTTCAGGCAGGTGATGTGCAAGCTTTCACATACATCTCTGCTAATGCATTTCAAATCCTGATCTGCAGCATCTCTGGTATTCCAGCCTTGGGCCTCTTTAGCAGAGATAGCAAATTGTGCCCAAGTGTGTGGTGGTTTTGTGATATAGATCAAAGCCCACTAGGGAACATGGAACTCTATCAGTTTGGATTTGGCTCCAAAACTGACTTATCTTAAAATGCCTCTTATACCATAGAAGTTCTTCATTTCCAATTACCCCAATGCCATTCATTATTAAAAGGGATATTTGCAATGGCAAGAAAATTAAAAAGCTGATACTGCCCTTTTAAAACATGCATTACAATCAGAAACATATTTTTCCCAGTTTCCATTTAAGTTGTTTAACAATTTGATTTATTTTTATTTGTTGCTGTTAATAATAAAAAGAGATGTTGAGATAAAAGAAATAAGAAACCAAAGGCAGGTGGAATGTGCTATGTCCTATTTGCCTTGTATGCTTCCTGTTTCTTATTGCTCTAGGAATGCAACCTTAGGATGGCTGTTTCTATTTTACAAGCCCCTCATTAATTCCAGTTGTTGAGTCTATCCAAAAAGGGTTATTTCAGCATGCCAGCATTTAATTTCTGCACAAAAATCATAGGTTCACTTAGATTTAATCCCAGAATACATAAAGTTCCTCCTTTTAAGTTTTACATCGATTTTATACTTCCAAATGTTTTTTTAAAAATGAGAAGAGTGTGACCTCACCACATATACATTTTATAAATAAATGAATATGGGACTTGGAAACAAGGCTACATAAATATTGACAACTGTGGGCTAGAATATTCTGTTCCTCCCGTTCTCTGGGCCTGGAACTCTCCACAAAAATTCCTTGCAGAGATTCCCAGAGCATCCTGTTGAATGATCAGAGTAACCACCATTGGATCTCCTCCATTGCGGGTAGATCCTTTGGATCCCGAGAAGGCCAAGCCTAGTATACATGTGTACACTGGCTTCCAATGAGCCCCCAGAAGTATGGCTCCAGTTCAGACATGCTGTCAGGGTCTACCTGTTGAATTGCAGTCCCCAAGTTCCTTGACTTTGTATTACTTTTTCCAGGTAACTTCTGCAGTACCAGAGATGGGATGAGAGGCATCCCTTCCGGCCTCAGACCTCCTTCTCTCTATCTCCTCCTGCACACAGACCTCTGCAGAGGCCGGAGACTGGAGCACCATGCTGAAGAAGCTCCTGAGCCTCCCATTCATGGGAAGAAGTTCAGATCCATGTGTTGAAGGTCCCTCCCCATGCAGGTCAGGAGGATATCGCCTGGCCCCATAACATGTCATACTTATTCTCCATAACACTTTCCTTCCAAGTCTCTTGTAGCATTTTAAAAACAAGGTAAGTAGATGTGATTTTACCCATTGCACAGATGGGAAGTTTGAGGCAATGAAATCACACCAGTGAAGCAAGTCAGCAGCAGAGCTAGGAACAGAAGAACCCCCTTATAAAAACTATATACAGTATTTTACAGTAATTGCCTAAAACAGTGCACTCACACTATAGTAAGATGTAGTGTTTGGGACAGTAACTACAGAATCAATGCAGTATTTTTAATTTTGATACGAGTAGGAGTCCTGACTCTTAGTCTAATAACCAGACATGCTCTCTTCCCAGCTGTAATTTACATTAATCTGTTTCACACCTTCTATTTTCTGCAGCTCTGCTGTGCATATGACAGTATTATCTGACTAGTGCTATACAGTATTTCTGAAAAGAATGAATCCCTTTCAGCATTAAAATTTGCTAGACCAACTTGTGCAAACATGGGCATGCTATCCCGAAATCCATTTAAAAACCTTTGCTAAAGTTAAGAATTGTATGCCTATATTAAAAGGGAAACCCCAGTATTTAAAACACTGCATATTATGCCTTTCTAGTACTATCATCTATAGAACAGCTGGAATTCAAACATTAAGACAAAACTCAATGATCAAATCTTAAAGGCAGCCTGACCTAAGTCAGTGAAACATAAATAAACTGGCTTATGGCAATATGGAAAGAAAATCTTTGTGATGTGGAAACATATGTCACTGTACATTTTTCAGAATGTGGCAGCAGCCAGTGCCTTGTATGCATGGCTTCGCTTGTTAAATTTAAAATTACAGCTTTTGAATTTCAGAGTTAACCTGAACACATTGAATTAACTTCTTTATTCCAGCTACATCTTCAAAGTAAAGTAGAAATAGCCTTATTTTTATTGAGATTTCCATTTGTATGAAAACCTTCATTAACAAAACATTCTTCCTAACCTACGCCTTTTAAATAATAAATGTTCTGTTTCATTATATTAAAAAGTTATGATTATAGAAAATGTCACACAGCCAAGATGCAATTGTGGCCAACATAATAGACAGATGCACAAAAAAAATGTGAAAAAGTGTGGCTAGAACACCCAGCGCGTCAAGTACAATAAATGTGGTACCAGCTGCACAGTACTTAAATATAATTAAATTGCACTTGTTATATATATGCAAGTTAAATGGCAGGCCAGAGAGAAGTTAACTGACTGCTTTCTGATTCAGGAATACAGACTTTGCAGGGATAATCTCAGATCTTTTTGAGTCAACTGTTCAAAAAGGGCAACTATAACAGCACACTCCCAGGGCCAAAACATTCTGATATTCTCACTATGGGTGTACCCTCTATCTTCAGTGTGACTACTTATGTGAACAAAATTTGACCAACAGTTTTTGAATTATGCTAGGAACCCAGTAGGTTTGAAAATGAGAGCCAACATCCATTGATAGAATGGGGGGTTGGGCAAAATAAATGAAAATTCTTCCATACATTTAGCTCTGACAGTTAAATCCCAACACTCAACAAACTTTAATACATGCCAAATTTATCTTATTTTCACTATTTCAGCCTCAACTGAAGTAAAGGAGAAACAATAAAAAAATAACTAAGATGGTGGAGGATAGCAGCTTTGGTTTTTGTTCTTCCAAATCAACTTTGTTCATTGATGGATGCAAACATGATCATCTCTGCTTTGTGCCAGTACAGACAAATCACTAATTTTTTTTCTAGCTTATTTACCAGCATGTATGTATGTTTCCAATCATTCCGGGATCTTAAGATACATTGTGGGTGGTCCACACTGTGAGGATTCAGATATGATACATCTCACAACTTACTTAATTTTTGTAACGTTGAACCCCAGTTGTAATAATGTACGTTACAACTGCTACAAATATTCGTAACATATAAAGTTTTTAAAATAGCAATTTAGTAGGAATGAAATGTGGTTCTACAGGAATGTCATATGGTCTACGGAATTTAAGAAAGAGAAAGAATTTCTCTGAACTATCCTGTAGAATTCCACAGCACAGAAGTACTGAATTCTATGGCCTCATTTTAAAAAACATGGACAAGTTATCAAGTGATGTTAATTATACGGGCTAGATTGTGCACTCTGCCCTGCATAAGGGGTAGCATATAGGTGTGTCACTCAAAGCACTGTGCCTTAGGGCTATCCCCTTGCTCATATCATACTGCCCATTCCAGCAGCAGATTACTACTACCCACCATATTGACTCAGCCGCTCTGTCTAGTGCGCTGATGATGAGGAGGCATAGTCAAGGCTTTACCACCCAATCCGCATCCCTCCCTGTCCACTTCTCACCCACGTCTTCAGAGAGGATGACTGGGAAATAGCAGGAACACCATTTATTCCCCTTTATGCAGTGCTTAATCTGCAATGAAAGAGGAGCCGGAGCTCAAGCTATTTTTTTTTTTAACATAACTTGCATCACAAGCCCAGATTTCTGTGCCCAATCTGTAAAAAAAACCCTGTAACTGTTTTATGTTAAATTAATACTTCAATTTTATCAATCATTATATCGGTTGAATATCTTTAATATATTAAAAATAACTTTAGAACACAAGAACGGCCATACTGGGACAGACCAAATGTCCATATAGCCCAGTATCCTGTCTTCCAACAGGGGCCAACGCCAGGTGCTTCAGAGGGAGTGAATGGAACAGGTGATCATCAAGTGATCCATCCCCTGTTGTCCATTCCAAGCTTCTGGCAAACAGAGGCTAGGGACACCATCCCTGCCCATCCTGGCTAATAGCCATTGATGGACCTATCCTTCATACACTTATCTAGTTCTTTTTTGAACCCTGTTATCCCTGAACCTTGATCCAGGAAATCTATACAGACACAAAAAATTCCAAACATCATTCTTAAAATACATCCCACATTCAAAAGAAAACAGATCTCTAGGGGCCAAAACTCTTCCCAGATATATTGTTGGCTCTCCACTGGCCTAACTGAATTTACATATATACAAACAACAAACATCACTCCCTTTCTTTTTAAGGAAACACCTATGCAAATGAGTACTTCATTCATGTGAGTAACTCCTGTGGCACCATCAGGATATAGTTAAGTTGTATTTTTATTTTCTACCTGAGGACTCTAGATAATGAGCTTGGGTACTGTTGTTACTATACATCAGCTTGTACAACCCTTACTCATATTAGTGATTAATTACTCACATAAGCAGTTCCACTGATTTCAATAGTCTATTCATGCAAGTAACTGCTCACTGCATTAGAGCTTCTCAACCTGGTCCTCTAGGGTTTAAATTTAGATTTTCCTGTGTCATACAGTATGTCTTGTACCCTTCACTATTGATCACAGTGGTAGTGCTGAGGGAGATACAGATATCAATATGCAAAACATTTAACCAAAATGCGATTAACCATTACCTTTCTTCAACCTCAAATAACAGGCTTTAATATTGTTTTACATGACTCATATTACTTGATCAGTAACATATTTCTGGAAAGATTATTTACAGTCTTATCTCAATCTATTCCATATGTTCTCTGCCAGCAATAAAAAAGGCACATAATAGTAACCTTTTCTTCCCCAGAAATACCTACACAATTTCATAGAACAAGTTAAACAACAGTACATGGTCCATCTGAAGGGGGGGGGGGAGAGGAACATTCCTGTCAATAATTTCTCTCCACTTTTCTAACCATCATGAAAAATATTTAAGTATATTTTTAGAAATAAAGCAAAAGCAACTCTGAGTAATCAATATATATAGTCTTCAGTTTCCAAAGTTACTAAAAGCGGGGGGAGGGAGAGCAGAAGCAAACATTATGAGAAAAAGTCTGAATAATATTTATGAAAGAAAAGGAGCTAGATACTTACCGTGTCCTGAGATTTATCTTTGACATCATAGACTGTTAGTTTTATTTTAGTCTCCTCATAGATAGGATATTCCGGTGGGAATGTCACACCAGTCAAAAACAGTGGGTCTCTTGTTCCCTGTATTACACAAGTAAACAGCTCAGATTCAGTAAGGTAGCAGCTGTGTACTGTGAAGTATGTAATTATAGACGAGTGTGCAGAAACTATGGAGTTCTAAAGAAATATATCTGCTACAGTAAAGAGAAACCTGAACTGCCAAATGCTACCAAAGTCAGCAACATAAAACTTAATGGCATAAAAACTTAATCATACTGAAAAGAGGTTCTTCTGAGATACGCAAGAGTCTAGCAAATGATGACAAATGCCCTCAAGTGGCCCTGTCACCATACATCAGTACTCTTATTAATGTTCAGTGATAAACAATTCATTTTAAAGTAAGACGTTTTATAAAAGCGTTTCCTTGAGGCTAACAGTTACTACTGTGGACATAGACATAATTTGTGCAAACAACTGAAGATGTTGGTTGATTAAATCACCAAAAGAAAGGTCTCACAATAATATCAACACAATTTTTTAAAAATTGATCAGCTTAAGTATCATGCTGACAATTAACTCAATTTCTTAACCAATGATTACCTTCTAATGTTAAAAATGTAAGCATTGATTTTTGCACGCTCAACTCCAAACTTACCTCAGACTGACTTATAAAATAACTCTATACCTATATAAGTAGACCTTCTGTTGCTAAATATCTGGTTCAAAATATCTAGTACAAAATTTGCAATCCCCTAAACATTATTTTTAGGCTACAGACTTTGGATATTACATTATCTTCTTTTAAAAAATAATACAACAGTGGTGTGTGATGGAATCCAGAAAACTAGTAGTTTTCTGATTAGCTCTAACAATTTCAAATAGTGCTACACTGGCAATTATAGTAAGTTCTAAGATATGAAAAGTTTGAAACATACCATATGAAGCCATTGTTGTCATTGCTTTGGCATAAACATATATAGAAAGTTTTTTATTAAAACAAACTTTAAATGTATTTTAAAAATTATTGTAAAGATATCTTTAAATTTCCTAATAATTGAGAGGAAGTTTTTAGCATAACTCACATAACGTTTGTCTGGTGTACCTTCCATTTTTAACGAAATCCACCAACTACTAAAAAGGAAGTGTCCTAACCACAGACACCCAGAGCGTGAACATGACAAATTCAGAGCTCTGTTCAGAATCTGGGTCATACTCATAATAGAAAATGAGTCTACTTCTGTCTGTATCATTTATTCCACCTACAACAGTACATCAAGCTAGACAGTCTGCACTGAACCATTCTGATCTGTTGCAGGCTATTTGAGTGATGCAGTTTCAGGATGGCTGACGGTTCAAATCATGACAACTGAATTAGCAGTCAGCTGGAATCAGAAGATCACACAAAGTGCTTATGAAACGTTCCTATGGCTTAGATTTATCAAACAGCTCACTTTATCTGTTAAAGTAATTTTGAATTTGTATTTGGGGAAAACTTTCCTGCTTTTAATAACCTTCTCCAATATTTTGTACATGAAAAGTTAAGTTTATGCTACATAGGTTCACTTATGTAATTATCATAGTAAATAAAAACTTTATTGTTTATGGAAATGAAATTTCAGGGGGAAAATACAAGGGCTAGCAAAGCAACCATGCAACTTTTGCTACAAAACGTAAAGCAGGTTATTAAATCTATACATACCTCTCCTTTTCCGATCAAAAAACAAATACACACTTAAAACCTGCAAAAATGTCAAGTTTCCAATTGAGGGGAGAATAAAACAAAAATGAAAAGATAACACACTATATAATGTGTAGTACTTTCTTCTGTGATTAAAATGTTTGCACTCATATTTTAGCTTATTTTTACATAGCTTTGTTTCTTAATGAGAGTAAATATTCTCTAGCTCATTCTAAAGCTATGTCTGAAGAGCCAGACTATTCTTTATGTCTCCTGTTAGAAAAATAGACCTTTCATGAACAGGCAAGTTCATTTCCGACTGTTTATCCTGGTTACATGCCAAGAACTGCTGAACATTCTCAGGTATGCTTTGCTAATAGCTACAGTGAAGCTTGCCTACCAAAGACCATGCACTAACTTGTTTCAGCTGTTCATTTACTTTCTAAGGAAATAATATAAAATTTAGTAATGTATGGTAATGTAATAAAAGGAAGCTCACCTCCACAATTTCAGTGCTTGAATATCTCGTCAAAGTCTGTTCCGCTGGATGTACTACTGAGATCTGTACAAATGTATTCAGCTTCCGATCACGAGCAGTAGCCACTAGATCCTTGCAGGCTGGAAATGGCACAAGAGAAAAAAAAAATCTCTAAAAACGAATCAGAGAAAACTCTGACATGGGACAAAGCAGACTAAACTACAGCTCTGGATTAAATCTCTGAAAGACTTGAGCTGATTTAGCAGAGGAAGTCCCTTGGAAATAGTTTACAGAAATAGGAAGTCACATGCTGCAGAGCTGAACTGAGATTTCATTTCTACTAACCACATTTGCAGCTCCTGCAGGACTTCCCTGCCAGAGGCTCATCAGATCTTTTATACGAACACATGCGCACGCACAGGCACACTCTGTGACACTGGATAACTTCAAAGTTAAAAATTCAGCTTATTTGCCATGAAATCTCTCTCAGGCAGCCTTACTTGGTCATCTTTTGTCTGACAATCTTTATGGTATTTCACTGTTTCTGGAAAATTCTAAACCAATTAAAATTTGTCATTGATTACACTGGTTTAGATATTCTAACACCACATTATCAGTTTCTTGATTAGTATTAATCGCAGGGTAAAAATCTACATTTTTAAAAGCACCAACAAAAATCAACTGTTCTGTCAGTGACTGACAGGTATAAATGGGAAGACTAATTGCAGTCTGGCTATAACACATCATTATTAAAACTCATTTTACTGGATAAATATGGAGGAATTCAGTTTTTAATTAATAATGAGCTTTCAGTCTGGGCTGAAAAATACGCAGTTAGTGCTTCACATAGCCATGCAAGTGAGTGAGTTTACTTTCCAGACCCAGTCTCTCATGTCTTCTAATAGAAAGAGCAGAAAGGGCTGCAAAAGCAGTGCCTCTCACTTCCTTCAGCGGTGAGGAGCAGGAGCACAGCTGAGCTGCTCTGCAGCAACCAGCATTGCCATTGGGGACATGAATTGGCTCCAGAGCTGAATGGAGCCCATCGAGCTCTCTTCAGTTACGAAAAGTTCCTACAATGTGGGGTGTAATGGGATTTATAGATTTTTCAGTCCCCACAGCGGTACCCTAGAAACCCTGCCAAGCCAGGCAGAAGTTAATTCCAACCAAAGGTTCGGGCTGATCTCAGGGAGTTACTGCCAGCTCGGAACTCATTTAAATGCTTCTGAGCTTCAGGCTCAGCACCTTAAAGATGAGCTGGGTTACTCAAAGAGCAGGCAAACAAGCTAGCTACCTGGCTCTGATAAGGAGGCAAGATGGGGAGTTCTGAAGAAACAAACACATACCTAATTTGGTTTATATTTTTTTGCTGTGTGTTTGGAGTTTATTGTGTTTGGAATGCCTTATAGACAACATAAAAGAAAAGCAGAGAGAAACTTTCATCATTTTTGTATTATGGTTAAATCAGAACCTGGAAATAATAAAACATAAGCCCCAGACAGTATTTTGAGGTTTCTTTTTAAATCTGGATTGCCAGTGAAATCTATTGCTAGACACTCTAACACTGGTCCTACCACATCTTAGTACTGAAAGTAAGAATATGGACAACCTCTCTACATGAAGACCACCTCATGAAATGGATGATGTAATGGCAACAGAGCCAAAGAGCTACTCAGCAGCAATTTCTGGAGCCACGGCTTTAAAAGATCCCCAACTCACTGACATGTCTATAACTACCAGCACCACCCTATCTGATTTGGAGGCCTACTTCATTATGTTTGAAAGAGTGATTATCGCATCCCAGTGGGCCAGATAGACACAGCCTACCTGAATTGCACCCTTCTTGAAGGATGACGTAAAGCAGTTTACAAGGCCCTGAACAACAAATCTGCCAAGAAGTATGAGTAGCTGAAGTTGGCAATGCAAATTCCAGTCACAATTATTCCTCGCAAGGTCCTGATCTCAAGCCATCACCCAACCCCTACAGGGCAAGTCTATCCTGTGACACCAGACTGTGAATAGCTCAGGGAATCTACTGTTCTAGGAAAATACCTGTATATCCTTCCAGGGAATGTGCAAGACTGGGTCATCAGCATAAGCTGGCACTGTGTCAGAAGCATTCCAGGCAATGAACAACATGCTTTGACTTGAACTTACAAGTCACTTCAACCCAGATACCAATCCTGAAAGGAGGGTCCAGTCCCCTGGAAATATGATGAGCCATCAGAGATGATGGGGGAAAAAACCACTAGGCTATCAGAGGAGACAGGTGAAAACAGACAGATACTCAGAGCGATTTCAGAGTCCTACCACGGAACCTTCCACTGGCCAATTACAAAAGTAACTGTTAGATTACAGAGACCAAAGAGATCCATTCGACTAACTGTTTTAGTTGTGGGATTGTATGGAATAGTGGACAGAGGCTTTTGTGAGCTGATCAGTTGGGCAGGGGGAAAAGAAAAGGATGACATCAAGTCTATGTAGACCCAGTGAAGATTTGGTAGTCTCAGAAGTAACTCATGTCTGAGTTAGACTCTGGCTGTGCCCAAAACACCAACCTGGTATAGATCCTGTGCAGATCACCTGTGTCCATGTAGTCTTATCTCTACGAGCATCCTGATCAAAGCAGTGAAGGTGGGGATTGAGATTGCTAGCAAGGTACCTTGGATCATCATTAGGATGGTTTCAAACACTGATGAGGCTGAACCAGATGATAGCAAGGCTGGGAAATAGTGATTGAAGATTTGAGGTAACATTTTCAAAAGTGCCTAAGTCTCATTGTAAGTTAGTGTATTTGGGGCTCTTAAGTACCTAAGTCACTTGTGAAAATGGGATGTAGACCCCTAAGTCACTTAGGCACGGTTGAAAATTTTACCCTTGACAAGACTCCCTCAAAATTTACGACACCCATTCTTGATCCCAGAAAAGTCAGAGAGGAAAGTAGGCAGTTTTATTTTCAGGTCACTTTGTGAAATCCCCCAAGAATGCTGAAACTAGCCATGGTGTTATATCTTTACCAAACCTCACCTCAGAACTCTTGTCAGGATCTTATGATCTGATGTAGTAACAACATGAAAAAGAGGTCTATCCACAGCTAACTATAATGGGTCCATCACCTGGAAGTCCCAAATTTTGCAATTTCCCCACTTCGAAACAAAGGCATTTGCTCTGTTAGGTAGAGTCAGACTGCAGACAAACTAGTATACCACCAGCTCTCAGCACCAACAGATATCCAACCAGAGATCCTGCCATAGCTCATGCGCTGTCTTGTTCAGACTACCTAGAAAGAGACAACACATAGTAACATGCACAAGCCAAATCTTATTGTCTTGGGGTTCACAAGACAATCAGTTTCTGCGCCTCCTGTTCAGAATGCCAACATGTGGCAGCAAAAGGAAATTTCGGGATTCCCCTAGTGCCCTTTGAGCACATAGAGATAAACATTATTAGACTCTTAGGGGACACCAATTCACCCCAGTGGTGGTCAGTTACACCATTCGCTATCCTAAGGCCATACCACTGCGGTGAGCGCCTGCCCAGATCATTGCCAAAGAACTCTATAGAGGACTTCTCTTAAGATCTGCTATCCCATGAAGATCTCACTGATGGCACTAACCTATGCCTTGTTTAATACTAGAAGCTTGGGATCTCATTCAAATGTATCACTTTGAACCTTAGCATAGCACCCAATCACCCACACAAATGGTCTGGTTAAAAAAAACAAACAAACAACAAACAAAACACACCTCTCAGAAGGCAATTTGTGAAACTTCGTGGAGTCAAAACAAGAGACTGGGAACAGCTCACTTCATCCTGTTTACAATATGGAAAATTCCACAGATGTCCACTGCTTTCCTGCCCTTAGAATTGTTGTATTGGCTCTATCCCTGGGAAATCCAATATCTTGTTGGCTGCTCTCTCTAAGATTCTTTAACATTCTTTTGATATACAAAAATACAGTATGGTTCAGGAAACTAACATTCTACTGCATAGAATGCAAAATGTATGCATAAATGCAGCCATTTAATAGAACTGAAATATTCTATAGAAAATAATTTGTAGAAAACAACCCTGACATGTCCTGTAGGAGTGTATTCTTAACCAGATGTGTAACATACAACGTGGGAGGGGGTAGACAAGATGAACATAGTTCCCCCTTATCCTTGATGCCCAAGGCCAGCCACACATGCACACACACAGGCAGAGGTTTAGATTACTTTTCAATGCTACCCTATACTTAATTCTGGAAATGACGGAAAACTTAGGGAACTGAGAAGCAGCAGCCTGGAATTGCATGCCAAAAGTATATGAATCTATTCATTGTGACCATTGACTCATCATTCAAAAGCCTGAGTCATTCATCCCCACAATGGCCCCATTTCTGCTAAGTCCACCCATGCACAATGAAAGCTTAATGAAGAAGGTTGATTAGGAATTAAAAAAAAAACACCTAAAACATATACAGAGAAAATGGTCTGATACATATTAAGCCAAGAAAAAAATGCATATACGCTATGTGTAAAAGATACCCAGGGATGTTCAAAGTGACTGATGTGAAGGGGGCAGGGGGGTGATGAATGGCTGAAAAGAGGCATTGCTCTAAAATAGGATTATGTCTATACATTTTACAAAATATTGTGGTCCATATATGAAACTGGTTTACAGTACAAACTGTCATCAAACACACATTTCACTGATTTTATTCTTCAACATTTAAACTTCATTTTCAAAGAAATAAAAATACAGAGGGAGTACATAAAATGTTGTTTTGTTTCCATGACTAACAATTTCTATTCCACTAACACTGTAAAATTATCCTTCCACAATATGCAGTATAAACTAAATAAACAAAAGAAATGCTTTTCTTTGTCAATCAATTCTCTGGTATTCTGCTGGCATGCTCCAAGTAGTAGCACTATTCCGCATTGTCTCTTTCAAGATGCATGTATACTTCTAGATTACCATGCGTTAGACTCTTGAGCTCTGTCATCACTCAATATTATACTGTTCACTATACTGCACTAACATATTGTTCTGCGTGTGAGTGCTTAGAAAACAAAGAGGCAGGATATTTAAATCAAAGCTGTTAATAAAGTCTCATCATAACAATAGATAAATGGATAAACCCTCACTTTTCCCCCATACAACGCAAGGTTGTGGGCACACAAGGCATTCCTTACTTCCCTTGCTGTCCTGGCCCCAGTGATCAGAGGGGCATTTTTGGGCTGCCTGTACCGGCCTGTAAAACCAACATTTTCTTCAACCCACTCCTAGTGAAAGATCTCCCCTTTTTCCTCCCACATGTTGTGCAATGCAATAGCCTACCCACACTGGCATCCAAATGGGCTACTATACAACACAATCGTGCCTTCAGTTGGCCAAATGTACATTCCTCCATCATCCGGCAACTGCTCAGCAAGCTAAATGCTCTCACACCAGAGGAGGGCTTTCTGAGTCAGGACAGCAGAAGATAGGCTGGGTCTCCTAAAATATCAGTGGTCACAGAAACCCCATTGATATCTGTGTTGTCTGGAGGAAATAAATTCTCTTTTGTCCAAACAGATAAATGCCAAGCCTTCTGAGCACCTGGCATCATGCAATTGCTAGTGCGTCCCATGTTGGTGTCCATGAACCTCCTGCCATGGCTGGGACAAAGGCTTGAATAATGAGCAAGTAGTACCCTTCTGGTATCTCCCTGGGGGAGGAGCAGACACATCTACCACCTGTGGGTAAACCACAACAATAATTGCCTCACAAGCCTCCATCACCACATCACCAAGTGTTTGCTTGCCAATACTGAACTGGTTAGCCAAGATCCGGTAGCAGTCAGGGGTAGCCAGCTTCCAGATGGTAATAGCAACCAGTTTCTGGATTGGTATATCCTCCCACAACTGCATGTCCTTGTACTGAAGGGTCAGGGAAAGCTCCTCATACCACTTCATGAAGGTGGCCTTCCTCATGAGGCAGTTCTGGAGCTATTGCTGGTCATCCCAGTTCTGCATGATGATGTAGTCCCACTACTCTTCACTTGGCCTTATTCCAGATCTACTAGTCAGCTGTCTCCACTCTGCCATGTCTGCATGTGGCTGGTATGATCTCCTAACCAAGGAGGATGACAAACGACTGCCAAAATGCCTTATACCATGTCTCATGCCCTCTCTCTGCTGCCAGTTGTGGAAACAGGCATTGCACTAACAGTGCTAACAGCTGGAACAGGTCACTTTCCTGGGCTGGATCAATGCCTTGATACCAGCTGAAATTGAGGACATGGACAGAAGTGCGGAATAGGAAGAACCAGAAGTGCTTTACTTATGGTGTTGGTGGGCTAAGTACCCCTCTGCACAGGGGCCTGGGAAGGACAGACATGTTTCACAGTGTTTTCTGGGAGAACAATTCACAGAACAACGCAGCTTAGTGCAGCACTAAGAACCCTGGGATATGCCACCGGGACATGCCACCGGGACTCCTAGCCTGGGTTAATGCAGTGCCAGTGTGGACGCAGCTACATGAGTATGACTTGACAGTGTAGATGTTCACAGCTGCGCTTTGCTTGACCTGGGTAAACTCTGCAGTGAAGACATACCCTGCGCAGCTGGACCATCCACCCAATCAGATACACTTTTTTCTCTTTGAGTAACAGGCACCATACAGCTGCCCCTATCCCTCTGGGAGGAAGTAAGTGTGTGAGAGTGCACGCGCGTGTGTGTGTGAGAGAGAGAGAATACAGACATACATGGCTTCTTCCTGCTAGTCACAACTGGATACTACAGTAACCTAGTTCAGCAGAAATGCATAGTATATAAAACAGCTACCATTTTAAAGGGTGATGCCTGTAGTTAGCAGTGGGAGCACGGCCCCCATCTATAGTTCATGTAAAAAAGTAGCAGAAAGTGGGGTTGTATCAGTTTGGCTCGGGGACATTAAGAGCAATCCTTGTGATTTGTGCAATGGAGAAACAATGTTTTAAACTATGATCACCTTAAGTAGTAAGCTGGTATGTTAATCAGAAAGTCACCATCATTCATAGAACTTTGGAACTAATATAAACCTTACAATCTTAAGAAACAGTTAAGTATCACTGTAGAGTCTAACATTAAAGCCAGGCAAGCATATGCCAGAAAACAAAGGCTGCTTTGGAGAAATGCTATAAATTTGTGGTGAAGGGAAGGGGGGAATGAGCGTGAGAGAGATGTGATGCCTGCTGTTTCCATACACTTTTACATGGGAAAAGAACAAAGTCAGTTCAAATTACCATTCTCAATACCACAAAATTTTTATCCCAGAACACACACTGATCACTTTGGTTGGCATTTGCAATACTTCAGAAAATTATATTTTGTAACGTCTTTTCATCTGTTATGGGCAATAGTGGGTGCCTAAAACTTTATCAGATCACAAACTATTCCATTTCCAAATGCTAGATTTCTGCTATCTGAAAAAATACCATGAATAAAAGGGCAAGACCATAATCTAACATTGCAGCTGTCACCAACAGCCATGGAGGCCCCTGCCTACATTGTAGCTCAGCAGTATGCACCACGTGTATAAGGAGGAGGCAGGTCTTCCCTAGCTCAGAAATTAACACAGACATATTTAGTATTGTGACTTGCCAAGTGCTACACTACCTCTTACTGTTGCCTGCTACTGCTGCTACATTGGAATCTTGGGTTGAGCAGTGTGCCACACAGTTCAATCTTGGAAGCCATGCTTATTTATGGTGCTAAGCTGTGTTAGTAGCAAGGGAATATCTGGGGTCCAGTGACTGAGGCACCCCTCTCTGGCCATTGTGTTCCAGCTGCAATGCTGCATGCACAGTGACTTGCTCCAGCTGTTCAGCCAGTGCAGTTTACAACTGGGGTGCTGCACCATCTAGTACATGCTGGTGCTGCATGTTCTGCTGCTTTTTGTTTTGTTTTGTTTTTTGGGAGAGGAGATGTCATTTATAAGACCAGACCCTTCTGGCATGGATCTCTGCCTCTATTTGCATATTGCATCTGGCTCTGTCATTGGCCTGCTGTTCAGCCTCTGCAGTACTGAGCACAATGCGCAATTCCTTCCGTGCACAGTGTGTACACAAGTCTACTTCCTACCTGCAGGTGTGCCGCTTATCCTCTTATGCTCTCTAACATGCTGATGTAAGTTAGGCCATAATTTTGCTCAAAATAAGGCAGTCACTTCAAACTGTAAAATGGAGAATATGGCGCACTAGATAAAAGCTCTAAATTCAGTCCACTTAGAAAACTACTGGTGTGTGTTTATGCTAATCGCTTTAGTAGAGCCATATGTTCTGTAAACAAAATAAACAAAACAATAATTTCATTCTTATAAAGAAAATACCTCCACACTCCTGTTGGGCACCTGAAGAGAACGTGTGTATCAGCATGAGGAAATCTATAATGGGCTAGATCATGACTTAAATAGTGATAGTAAAGCAGAACTTAAGTGGTAGGTTTAGATTTTTTTAATTATCTTCACTTCCTGTCCCTACACTGTAAAGTGGCTGGCATCACTAATAATGACACTCCTGTTCTGCCCTGGAGGGGATTCATTTCACTGGGAACAACAACTGGGAGAGGAGAAAGATTATGTAAAGTGATTACAGGCTTATGAAATCACTGTATACATTAACATAAAAATGGATTTACACACAGATATTCCAAAGTTGTACTTGATTTGGCACATGTTGATACTTTAGTGCAGAAGTAATTTTTTTTTTCCTCAAGGGCCAAATTTCTTGGTTAAGGTAAACTCAAGGTCCAGATTTCAGAGAAAATTTTAAAAAATAGCAATAATGATACTAAGTTAAAAAAAGATTTCAAGATCCATTCAAAAGCATCTGGCAGTCTGGATTTGGCCTGCAGTCCACCTATTGACTGCCCCAGCTTTAGTGATCTCATAATATAGCAGTTGTTTTCAACATGCCGTCTGCAGATCCCTAGGGGTCCACAAACTATGTCTAAGATTTCCAAAGGAGTCCACAACCCTCATTTGAAATTTTTTAGGGGTCCACAAATGAAAAAATGTTGAAAACCACTCTACTAGAGTAAGAGAAAGCAGAAGTTAAGGTATCATTGCCCCTTCACTTTTTTTTTAATATATCTCCAGCAATCATCACAGGATTACTGTAGTGAAGGCCCAATCTCACAAGAATGCTGTTCACAGATTTGCCATTACATTGAAAACAGAGTGATTGCAGGATCTAGTGTTAAATGAGAAGGAGAGAAAAAGCAGATAGGACACTCATAGTAAACTTTCACCTTTTACTTCATTGCTTTTTATACCACAGGCTTCTGTGGTCATTTATTTTAGGTTCTCCAAATATAAAGTATTCTACTGGTTCTTAAAGGCACAATCATTTAGTCTGAAAGCAAGAAATGAAAGGAGGTTGACCACCACTGCCAAAAGAGGAAATAAACTGTATATTAAAATAAGAGCTCCAACTGATTTCCAGGCTGGAAACTTTTTAGCTGGGTGCACTGTCCACAATATCCAACTTTGGAAGAATAGCATCATTCTTCTGCATAAACACTTATATTCTGGTAGCAATCAACTAAGGAGGTGGTATTTCATTTCACTATGAATGCACAATACATTATAACAACATAAGCACTGTTGAAAGAAGTTCTGAGGAAGCCACTAGTCTGAATTTCTTGGATGGAAAGAAAATTATTTCTTGAGAGCAATTCTCTAATAAGGAAAGAAATAGTTTATACGAAGTTCTTCTCTTCCCTCGTCCCCATGTCTGTGTTATCACACACACACACCCCATCATCATATATTTTAGGTTTGCCAAAGAAAGTAAATTCTTTCCCAAAATAAAGCAACCAGAAATAAACAATACATAACCTAAGTAGTATATTAAATTATTTTCCTTTGGAAGGCACAGGCACCTTTCTTCAGGAAGATGAGATGTTCTATTAGATATCTTTTAGATTGTGAGCTCTTCAGCATAGGGACTGTACGTTTGTACAGTACCTCACACAGTGGGCTCAGACCTGGTTGGCCTATAGGTGCTACTACAATATAGATGTTGTTAAAAATTACAACAATAGTATTACAAAGGTGACTACAATGAGGAAGTCATGCACCTAAGAGCTAATCACAATTAAGATTGCTCTTTAGCAGCTTCCTAATAAATATTTTGGCAATGACGTTGCAGATTGCTGTACACTCTTACAGACCTCTGTGTACCCTGTATGTAGCAACTGTAGCAAGTGTCAGAGAGGGGACAAAGATGTGATGATTCGTAGATATTAAGGTCAGAAGGGTCTGATATTATGATCATCTAGTCTGACCTCCTGCACAACGCAGGCCACAGAATCTCACCCACCCACTCCTGAGAAAAACCACTCACCTATGTCTGAGCTATTGAAGTCCTCAAATCGTGGTTTAAAGACTTCAAGGGGCAGAGAATCCTCCAGCAAGTGACCCGTGCCCCATGCTACAGATGAAGGCAAAAAACCTCCAGGGCCTCTTCCAATCTGCCCTGAAGGAAAATTCCCGACCCCAGATATGGCAATCAAATCAGCTAAACCCTGATGAGATGCTGGTAATATATTAAAAATGCATCTAAAAATGAAAAGGCAGACCAACACTGGACCAACTAAATTATTATAACAAATGCTGATATTCGAGCATATACCCAAAAACTCTTTAAGATCAATCTGACTGAAGAGATTCATGTTTCTTTTCTTATAAGTTTTAATTTACACGAATCAGAGCTTGACAAAGGGTAAACCAACTGACTCAGTTTTGATCAGTTCCACAAACAATACTTGAAAGATTTTCCAAGATAAATTAATGGGGGAAAACTTTAACATTACAGTTAGCCTCCTCTCCACTCCTCTCCTTTGTGTGTGAAGTAATCAGAAAAGGTCAGATTACTTTCAAAGAGGATATTATTATTATTTAATATCTATTTATTATTTGTACTGAAGTGACACCCGCAGGCCCCCAATCAGGATTAGGGACAAGCTGTGTTAGGAGCCATGAAAACATCAAAGATAAATGAGTTGAAGATCTAAAAACAGGATCAAGTGTAGATGCCGAAACCAAGGTGTGAGGAAAGTAAAATATCAGTTCTGCCACTGTGTCAGAGCTCACTCCTTTGCTAAAAGAGCTCTTTGACATGCCTAAAGCAGGGTAGAATGGAGAACACCTCCAGGTCAGAGAAAATTAGAGAAAGATATACTTTTAATCAAGAGAGAAAATGGAATTCTGCAATCCAGGTCAATCACTTTTAGCCATTTGATAATTACCTTTCCTAACCAGCACACACTTGATAGGAAACTGCTGAGTAATCTGCATGCAGATGATGGTTAAAGGAGAAGAGAGCCCACCTGGAACACTTATCAGAGAGATGGGTGTTCTGGATCAACAGCTAAATGAGTGATTGAAGTAAGAGCTGCTGTTAGAGATTAAGCCATTTTGGATATTAAAAAAAATAGAAATGTAATAGCACAGGAGCTGCAAGAGGTAACAAAGTTTAATCTCTTCATTAGGAGAAAGAGGGGATCAGACTGTGAGGGGGAAGGGAAAGACTATGCATCATTAACACCAACAAACTACAGAGATCCCAGAAAGGTAAAATAAAGAGTTTTAGGAAAGATGCAATCAAAGAGTGGTGGGGTAAGAGCTCTAGCGGATCCACTCACTTTACTGGAACAGTTTTTGTGCAACACCAGTAATTCACTCTGCAGGACCCATATTCCAAACATCCTTAAGAAGTGAGCTATATCCCCTATCCTCTTTAACTGAGGGAGTACCTCTCAAGTGGCAGAACTCTCTGGCTACAAAGACCAGCCAGAGGATTAAGCAAGAACCAACACCTATTGCATGACAAATGGCATACTGGTGGTGCCCTGCTGATAGCTCTAGCAAAACTGTGTAAAGGTAATTTTGAAATAACCCTGTTTAAAATAGTTTATATTCTTGAACTTTCAGGACCTTCTAGGTAAACAATCTGTTCATCTCCTCAAAACTAATGAAGCTGTCAGAAAGGGTATTGTTCTAAATTGTTCATGTATTGTTGTAGCTGACATTTTAAAACTGATCAAAAAGAGAGAGACACTAATCACCTTTCACAGACCAAAAGACACTGAGCTTTAATGTGACACATAAACAACATAGTTTGATGCTGGTAACCTTCGTGGAATGTCATTTCCAGCTGAAGTCCCTTAAAAGGTCAAAGAAAACACTGTTCATGCTGGAATACTGACCATGCTTAAAATTGCTTCATTACTATAGTGTTTGTTATCATATGTAACTAAACAATGGCCCTTTTTCTTTTCAAAAGGATCACTGAAATAATATTTAATTGACCTGAACTCACTAGAACAATTAATTAGCTAAGGATAAAAAAAGTCTTTCATTTATTTCCTTGTACAGGGATTTACTTCCAGGTTTTGAGACAGTTTACCTATGATGCATCTCCTCCTAATGAAGTTAATAGCAAAGGATGTATTGATCTGAATGGGTGTGAATTCAGACCTCCACGTAGCCAACATTGCTAATATGTTACTGTAGAGATCTCATATTCTAATGCTTGAAGGCTTTGAAAACAATTCTGCTGCAACCTCTGACAACTAAAATAATTAAGGAGTACTTGTGGCACCTTAGAGACTAACCAATTTATTTGAGCGTAAGCTTTCGTGAGCTACAGCTCACTTCATCGGATGCAAGTTGAGTATTGGGCAGTCCCTTAGCTGAGTCTTCCCATGCAGAGCTGATCTCAGCACCTGTGTGTATAGCTGCAAGTGGGTGTGTCCCTTCCTGTATGTGTGCTGGTTAAGTGCAGTCTGAAGCCTGAGGGAGGGCTTGGCTGGCTTGCTTTATCAATACAGTGTAAAGGGAGCCCAGGTTGGTGGGTCAGGTGGGCTCAGTGGTACCTGGTACACCAGTTCCAAGTTGCACCTTGGTGGAACCCCACACAAAACCATGTCAGTCAGAAATTCTCAAAAGGAATTCTCAGAATGTATTTCCTATTTGTTCAGCTCTACTCCAGCCTACGGAAGCCTAACTTGTTCATACTACTTCAACTGGCAAATTAAATCAACACATTCTGACATCCTTTAGAGAGAGACACTAAAAATATCTGAATGCATTCAATCAGAGTGAGAATGGAATTCCCTAATACTCCTACACTCATAGATGTCTTAGTCTCAGAAAGCTGTGAAAACTATTGCTCTCAGACCCTCTGATTTCTCAAAGCACTTTAAAAACTGTAATAGCTTAGTAGTACTGAAATCCCCTGTCCAGCCAGCCATCCCCTGTCCATTCCAGCCAATTGAACCACCATTTTAACCTTGCATTCGGCTATATGGTAACACATTTTTAAAATAGTTACATTTGTAACAATTATGCGGCTTGAGAGACCCCAGAATTACTGGAACATGGCAGCAGCTGCTCTATTAATAATGTATGAGACAAAGCATCTGAAAGCCTATTAGGTAACACATCCTGCAATAGCAGAGTCCAGGAGACTCTGAGATGCCAAATAGCACATTGTGATGAGAGGCCCTCACTGGCCTGAAAGACCATCATTAACTAATGAGGGGAAAGATGTAACAGGGATAGGGTGCTGGAAAGAGTAGAAAGTCAAAGGCAGCAGGAACTGAGGGAAGTGCTGAAAGAAGTTTGAGCATCTTCGTCTACCTGTTTCCCTCAACTGCCCACCTGAAGAGGAGGCATTGTAAATATCCCTGTGGCAGGGAGAGAAAGATCTTCTTTTGGCTTCCTGCATGGCTTACGCCCGGCTGCTCTGCAGCTTCAAAATACTATACATTTCTTCTGTCTAGTGAGAACAGCCAGGACTGCAGGGGCATGAGCCAGCAGCAAAGGAGAAAACTGTAAGAGATTTCAGTCAACTGTGCCACAGAAACCAGAATACTTCAACTCTAAAGCAGTCTTAGTGTAACTATAACTGCTTTTTAAATATTCAAACAAAACCAGCTTGATATTGTCGTACTACTAACTCGAGTGTATTGTGATTCAGAAAGTGGAGCTTTCAGGGTTTTAAAGGCCAGCAGCAGTGGGAATTAGCAATGGGTTTCCAGTTCTTATAGCTGTAGGATGAGAGTAGGCAGAAAAACTGCTCCCCCTGCAGATATTTATCAGGAGAATGATGAAGGTGGGAGTAGGCTTGCCTTGCCCCTGATTCCGAAAAGGTGGGCCAACCAGTCACTTCCTGAAGTGTCTGGGTGGTAGCCAAAAAAGAATATCGGGGGAAAGGAAAGGTTGGCAGGGTAAAGAAGTGCCAGCCCTCCCATCCAAAAGATCGTTGAAGGCTAGGAGATTTTGAAGCTTCCTGTGAATAGTGTGGGAGTAGCTCATGCCGGTTTGGCTGGCTTCTACTTCTTTCACATGTATGAGGGTCAGGAGTACTGATAAGGATCTTTATATTCTTCTAATGGAGAAGAGCCCTGGGGCCATCTTAAGAGAGCATGCTTAAAACTGCTTACAGGAGTGTGTGTAAGATAAAAGCTGGAAGAGTACAGAGTTAGGAAATGGGGAACACAAGAGAGGGAGGGGGATTCAAAATTTAGGGTAGGTAGGAAAAGAAAGAGGAAAGGAAAAAAAGCAGGGTGAAGTGGAAGAGGAATACAACAAACGTAAGAGGAACTGAGTAAATATATAAAAAATGTTAATTAACAGAAAGGGTACATGCAAAATAATTTAATGAATAACCAAATTTTAAAAGATTATTTTGAAAATGTGCTTTGGGGACAGAAATCTGCATAGATCTAGCTCTGTGTATCTGTCATGTCCCTCACCTAACTGTTTTTTGTTTGATTAAGCTGAACAAAATTATACACCCTGGTTCTTTCCAATTATTTTTCTGAGGTTGCACCTATGGCAGGGTGTCTGGAGTTACTTCTGATTTATATTCATGGACGTGCAATCAGAATTATCAGAACGGTTATCATTTTCACAACTTAAAGTGGCTGTTTCATACCTGAACTGAGCCCACTGGCTGTGTTCTTATATATTATTTTTTATACCAAGCATTAACTTTGAATTTTTATATTTAGCTGAAATAATCATCTTAAACCTACATATATTCATACTGTAGAATCACAAAAATTTTACCCAAAGTGACTTAAGAGCCTAAGCCTCATTTCCAAATGAATGGAAATCTCTTAGGCACTTAAGAGATTACGGGTAAAATTTTCAAAACTGCCATACACAGCAAGCAGAAACCCATGGCAGCAAGTCTCAGAGCTTGGGTTTACAGACCTGGGCTCACACCTCAGCACTAAAGCTACGTAGACATTGTGGCACAGGCTGGAGCTTGGGCTCAGAAGCCAGGGGACGGAGGTGGCCTGAGCCACAATATCTTACAGATATTTTTATCGCTGTAGCACCAGCTGAAGTCTGTAGATCCAGACTCAGACTCAAAGCTGCGGGTTTCTGTTTACGGTATAGATGTACCCTAAGGGTCACATTTATACAGGTATTTAGGCACCGATGGATGCAGATAGGCAACTAGTGGAATTTTAAAAATATGCATCTAAGCATGAAATCAGTAGGAGTTCGGCACCTAACTTGCTATTAGGCACTTTTGAAAATTCCACTAGACACCTATCTGCATCTCTAGGTACCTAAATACATTTGTAAAGCTATCCCTAAGTAACTTAGGTGATTAAATTGACTTTTAAAAATATTTAGGCTCCTAAGTGCCTAAACCATTTTTGAAAATGGGACTTGAGTGCTTCTGAAAATTTTACTAAACATTTATATTTAAGGATTATGGGGAACATGTAAAGCAGCAAAAAAAATACATAAAAGAAAGAGAAGCTGGTTTTACTGGAAAAGTGTAACAATTCTTTTTTGTACAAGACAAAAAAGAAAAGCTCTTTCCCACCCTCCTCCGCACTTTTCCCTTTACTTGAAGTGGAAGCAATCCATCATCTGCAACCAGAAATCCAACATTTGCACAGTTCTGTCAGCATTTATTCCTATTATCTGCTGCATCACTCCAGAACAATGGTGATAAACCCCCATCTCTTAAAATGGTTAAATCCCAGCAGAGCCCTTGCAACTGTTATAGTTTTTCGAGTTCAGATATCCACAAACTTGTCTCTGAACAGATTATCTTTAGCTATTCAAAATGTATCTTTATGTATGAATTTATTCCAAAACATGTAAGCAAATCTATGTAGTAAAGACTTTATGCTACTGGGTTTAGGATAAAAGTTTTCCTCATTCACAGCTCTGTTTTATACACATTTGTATTTACAAAGCTGTCACATACTGTATGCCTGGACTGCACAAATTAGTTCAGGGGGAAATTATTCATAAAAGAAGCAACAGCTTTTGGCAAACCAGTGGAAAACAGGTTGAGTTTATAGCACAAATGGAAGATATGTGCTTCAAAACAGTCTGCTCTTGATTCTGCTACTGCTGTTGTCCAAAAAGGCAGCTGCCCTCTCAGATCCTCTGCTGTTGGTACCAGTCTATCTGTCATTTCTCTCTTTCCCTTCTCTCTTTCCCGCACACAGGTTCACCACATGCTATGACCCACTGCAGAGCACATGAGCATTCTTATGCTCAATAAGAAGCCTGTGTTGACAAACACCAATTACACAGAAAGGTGCGGTGTGGGATTTTTGTCTCTATAACCTACATGGAATTTGAATTTACACAAATTATAACAATGCAATGAACAGAGCACCAAGGTAGTTCCCATTTTCCAAATATCTTTAAGTAACAACAGACATCATATAAGGTGAAGACATTTTCTGTGAGCAGCTCTATCAACAATTAGACATGCTTACTGAGATGAAAGCTAATTAGCTAAAAAGGAACAAGCAGGAGTAGTGCTACATTGGATAGAAGATGGGATGTCGACAAAGGAACAATTCTTTCTTACTTACATTTCAAATCTGTTCCTGGAGGTGATGTTTCAGCACCTCCAGTACTCCAGACTAGGACTCTTGGGTAAGTTTTTCTTACCACAAGTGACAGGCAGAAGCCTTAATCAGACAGAATGAAAAAGAACAAACAGGGCATCTAGGCTGATGTAGTCAGGAGAGTGCAGGAGACGCACAAGAGGTGGGGTGGGGCAATTTGTAAAGAAGTGAGATGTGTAGGCCAGAGAAGTGTTATGCAGAGCCTTAAAGACGAAAGCAAAATATGTAAAAGCCAATTCATTGATACAACTCCAACTGCTCACACAACTCCAGTGATGGATGACAACTAATTTGTAGCATTGAAGTGGTGCAAAGCAGGCAAAATATCTGGTGTGGTCCAGCTGATTTTAACCATGCCATAGATGGAGAGCAAGCATAATAATCCTCTACTCTGGGACAGTATGTGGCATATGAAATTCAGGAAGACTGATTTCCTTTTG
Organism: Natator depressus; assembly: GCF_965152275.1. NCBI lineage: Eukaryota > Metazoa > Chordata > Testudines > Cheloniidae > Natator > Natator depressus. The sequence goes on from NC_134237.1 coordinate 53,052,029, forward strand.
CAGAAATTTGGGAGGAAGGAGCTGTAGAGCTTAACTGTGTTTATAACGGGAAACAAGCTTTAACCTTAGCTATGGAGAGGCTAACATTACTCAAGAAAAATCTCTTTTATCCACCCACCCCATATGCCTCAACTCATTCTATTACAAAAAAAAGGCTGCTGGAGAAGAGAGAATGCCCTGAAGGTCAGCAAGAGTGGGGTATGCGCCGAAGCTAATGACCTTTTTTTTTTTGTTTTAATAGAAAATGTCCTATCATTAGTCTCTTACTTTTAATCCAGGGGGGTGTTAGCTCAGGCACCTCTGCTCATCACAAATGTAACAACAAATGGGGGGGAGAGGTGATTTCCCAAGTAGCTACAGCTAAAAACATTTAGGACTTTTTAAATCAAAATCAACCTCTTTACAAAAGATATAGGTTGGGTTTAGGGTTTCCTACACATTCTACACAGGCTTCTCTGTTCTCAGACAGGTTTACCAGAGCAGTTGGCTACTAAGTGTCTCAAAAGAACATGTAGTTCCAAGATCTCCCACTCTAAGGTTCAGAGAAGGGTTGCCAGCCTTCTAATTGCTGGTAACCAGACAACCAAGGCCTTGCCTCCTCCCGGTCTCTTCTCCCAAGGCCTCCCTGTGCCCCTGCCCTGCCCCCGCGCACCACCTCTTCCTCCAAGGCCCTGCCCCTATTGCTCACTCCCCTCCCCCTGTCGCTCGCTGGATTGTCTCAAGGTGCTTGCCTGTAGGTAGGAGATGGCCCCAGCTGAGCAGAGGCTGGCATGGGTTAATGACTCAGCATCTCCCCCAACCGCCTGGTAACAGGACTTTTGGTTCAGGTGCCATTTAGGTATTGCCAGGTCCCTTTTTCGACCAGACTGTTCAGTCAAAAACCGGGCACCCGACAACCCTAAATGGCACCCAGACGCAGATGCCAAAACCCAGACAGGAAAGAACCCTAGTTCAGAGTCCTGAGACCAATAGAGCCAAATGCATCCAGCAGTAGTGGGTTAGCATAGCTCTCTGATAAATAAATGTTTTTTGCCAGGGCCCACTTCACCTTTTGTTTTCATTGATCTGCTTTGGACTAATTAACACTTATGTGACAAGAGCTGCTGCCTAAAGAACTACAGATGGTGCATCGGAGTTAAAGAAAACATTTAATCAGACTACTTGAGCAGTGTAACATTTGGGTTTGGAATGCAGTGTTAAAATCAGCTTCATGACCTTCTACAATTAAGCACTATCACAATATTATTCAGGGAGAAATGTTATGACAGAAAGAACGAAACCTTTTACTTGTACAGGCAGACAGCTCCACTTTCAAACCCCTCTGGGTGGAAAAAAATACAAGTGCCCTATAGATTTCAATTTCATCTTTAACCCACTGAGTACCACACTCCCTCTGAATCCTGTGAAAGATTCTATTCCATTAGATTTTTACATCAGTGACTACACCTATACCATTATTATTATGCTGGAAATAAGCTAAAGCTACACAAGAAACAAATATTAAACAGTCCTTCAAAACTCACTCCTCAGAAACATTTCAGGACCTACTGCAAAATTTCAGGGATGTCCTATAAATTGAATACTGCCCCAAAGTTATTCTCTTATGTGACAGCATAAAATCTATACAAAGCTGACGCAATCCTTACCAACTATCTCTCTGGATTCTTATACCACATCAATCATTGTGATATGTAAGCACCATCACCATGGTACCTAATGGTCTGCTATGGCAGGAACATATAAAATGCATTTCCACTGGCCATTGCAGGATGGATAAATAATATGTCCAAATTAGAGTTTGTTAATTCCTTCTAAGTTTTTATACCATGCTCATTGCAGTAGTATTTGAGCACTTTATTAACTAACTCTCTTGTCTGCTTTTCTTATCCACTTCCTCCTCTGCTTTGTTCCTTCCTTCCTTCTTGTGTTTTCTCTTTTGCTCTAAAAGTAAATGCCAACAGCACTAGATAGTCAAACTTCTAAAGACTGCAGTGGGGATCCCCAAAATCACCAATTCCTTCGACCACACATCTTAGTAATTCAATGAAATTTTAACACTGGAAAGAATTAGTAAGAGCCCACATTTTAAAAAAAGCAATTGAAAAGGAAACTCTAGAAGAGGCCAATCCCTATTAGGCCTGATCCAGTGTTTATTGATGTCCATGGAAAGATTCTCACTGAATTCAAGGGGTATTGGATCAGTCACATACATATTTCCTCCCTTCCTGCTCTTCCTTTGCTCTGTCCTTGTCCTCCCCCCTCCACTCAGTTCTCTGCACTGAATTTCATGTGCTTCTTCTTGCATTGCTTATAGGACTTCAGAAAACAGGATTTTATTACATTTCATTCCAATGCCAGCAAATAGAACAGAGCAGCATGACTAGGAAAGCCAAACCACAAAGTGAGTTTGAAAAGTAAAGACTCAAGAGACCTACACTGCAAAAAAATGGACATATCAGAAACGGTGTTCAAAACCTAAAGACCAGAGACACTTGTTTAATGGAAGCTCTGATAAACTGCAGATCCCAAAATAACGAACATGAGAGAATCATGCAATCTTAATGCAATATTCGATTTATTTGTGTTAGGCTATTATAAATCACAGTCAAAGTCAATCACTCCCAAATGTTCTGAATTGTGAAGGGTTTTAGCCTCATGACTCCAATTAATAACAGTTTTAGCAGGGCTAAGACACTTAGTGGAAATCTTTGAAAATTTAAAGTCATTGTTTAACCCTGATCAATATAACTATGTTTACATTATGTTTAATTTACAGTCTGCAACCCTTTGCTGCTGGACAGGAGTGCAATGCCTGTGCAGCACTGACGTTCAGTGTCACTATTTTAAAGGGCAGTGAGCCACTGGAACTGCTAAGGGCACAAGCCAAGTACCTGGAAAAGCCCTGGATGTGTATTAGGCAATACTCAAATAGCATAAAACAGATATTTTATATTTTTATATTTTAATTGCAAGTGACAATCATTTGTGAAAGTTATTTACTGTACAACTCACCACTAATGACAGAAGACCTGCAAAGTTGCCCCTAAATGATAGTAACTGTACCATTTATTTACATTTGCCCCTAAATGATAGTAACAATATCATTTATTTACATTTTAGAATTTTAAAAAGTGTATTTATTAACAAATATAAACTAACCTACTCATACACAATCTATAATACTTATAAATTTTCTTTAGAGTTTAGCTCCTAGGTGACTGATATCTTACATATAAAATAGATTCGATTAGTTTTGGCCCAAACTAACAAATTTTACAGTTATGATCTTTTGGAGTTTCTCTTCTAGATTCAAGTGCCAAATTCAGAGACAAGTCTAAGCAAGTCTATGAAAGTTTACAGGGACTTAAGTGGATATAACATAATTTCTTCCAGTTTCCTCATTATGTTGATTACATCAACTTACGCTCCCTTAGAGTTAATGAGTTACACTTCTTTAGAGTCACCATGGCTAAACTGGGAAGTAATGTACACATTAGACCCCTTATACTAATAGACTCATTACACTAACTTAGACTTCCTTAGACATTGATAGTGGGTGTAAGTAGCTCAAAGAGAGTCAGTCTAACTGAGCATGAGGGAATCTAATCTGGAGTGTGTGTGTGTGTGTGGGGGGGGGTTAACTTAAATAACTAAAACAAAAAAAAAATCAGTTGTCATTAAATAAAATAAACCCAATCCTGAAAGAGTCTTTGTGTTGTCAACTATCATTGGCTAGGTAAGATCATCCTAAACAACACAGGGCTTTGCACTTTTGTGTGCCATTGTTGGTTGAGCAGCAGCAGTTAACTAATAAAATTTATTCCTAGAGCTGCAGTGATATAATTCATAATGCTGCTGAATGAACCAGGAAATCTCAGTCACCATTAGAAACCACATAGCAGAGCTCTGCTCAACGTGGAACCCAAAGGAGGGGTGTCATCGACGATGGGTCTTAAACGCTGGTTCCCAGGGCTCTTTAGAGGCCAGCATGTTCCAACCTGCCACCCAGGGACCTGCTAACTGTTGTCAGAAGGAGCTGAACTGAGACAGAGGACCCCAGTCCCGAGAGCTGACTGGCAGAACACTGAGGGTCCTGATTGGTCCACAGCTCTTATTTAAATCCAGCATAGGAACAGGAAGCTGTCCATGCAATGGGATCCAGCTTGCTCTGGACTGTGTGCATTGTGCTTTCTGCTTCCACTCCCCTGGCTTGACTTCCTGGTATCCCAACCAGGCCTGAGTCAGGTTCCTGACCTGTGGTTCTGCTCTCAAGTTGTCTCCTGCTTCCGATCTCCTGGTAACCTGACCCAGCCTGCCTCCTCACACTTGACTCTCAGTTTGCCCTCTTGCCAGTCTCTGATTCTGACCTCTTGGTATCTGACACAGCCTGACTTGCAACTCCTGCTTTGACCACTAGGTCAGATCACCCACGTGCTGGTGGTGACAAGAGACAGAAAAAATAGGTTTTACACTACTTTTATACCTCCACCCACTGATCCTCAAGCCAGATGGGGGACAATTCACCTTCTGTAGCAATGCTTGCTCTAATCTGCACCCACCTCCAATAGCTATCCAAGAGTTGTTCTGGGACGTGGGTATCACTGGAGCACAGCAATACTCTGGCCATGCCTCATTTTCCATTGTCATGTCCCCTATAATATGAGCTGCGAGGCTGAATAGCACAGGGAAATCTCCAACCGTTCTTTATTATCATCATAATCATGTTATCAGTTATGGTTGCGCCAAAGGGCCAAACAACAAAAGTGTTTCATTTTGCTAGGCACTGGATAAACATCAAGAAAAAAACAGTCCCTGCACTCAAGAGGTTAAAATCTAAATAGGCATAATTGGCCAAGGACTGGTCTACATACAGTTTTTGTTCCACTTCAGCTATAACAGTTTAGAAACCAGGGTACTTGAAGCAATGTAATCCACCAGCATAACTGCATCCACACTAAGGAATCCTATCACTTTAACTGTACCAGTTTCAAAATTGCTATGGGTATAGCACTACAAAAACTGTATGTAAACAAGCCCAAAGGGTAGGGCAAAGGGACATCATGTATAAGCAGAGTGAGCAGAACAATGGTCAGTACGCATCACGGCAGCACCACAATTTTCTCGTTGTTGTTTTTTGTTATTTAAACCCTTTGGGTGGGGTTTACCAAGGAAGTGATGAACTCAACACAAAGACAAAGGCAGAGAGCCGGGCAAGAGGGATAGGGCAGTGGAGGAGAGCGGGAGGGAAGGAAGGTGATGATTGTGGAGGACAGGTGGAGTGAGGCTCTATGCCACCAGAGGGTTTTTTTATGCAAGGGGAAATTATTAGTCATCTAAAGTGGGACAAGGTAGATTTAGCAGAACTGAGGATCTGGCAGTAGAAAAAACTGGTCTCCATTTTCTGCATAGGGTACTATATATACCAGAAAGGAAAACGTATAATTAAAATACATGATAATATTATTTCATACATGTATATTTACTGTGATGGATCACATTGACTAGTATTTATCACTATTCAGGTTTCCTCACTATATATCTACACTATGTCAAATGCATTTTGTCTGATTATATCAATAAAAAACTACAACAATAAGGTAGTTGATTAGTTTTAATTATTTCAGAAAATACTATATATTGTCTTTGGATTGCACAATTTCAAAGTTTTATTGTTACATCCATGTGTCTTTCCTGTACACATCAGTATGGAGAAAAATGAAGGCCTAAAATTAGGAATTATTTAGATTCCAGAGATGTTGTATGTTCCAGTTACACTCAGTACACTGCATAACTATTTCTCTTAATCTTTTGAAAAACAACAATAAAAAGTGTCTTCCACAGATATAAAAGTGTCTTCCACTTTCTAAATGACACTTTTGTTAATGCTACAAATATTGTGCAATTTTATGAAACCATGAGGAGATAGTTTTTTCTGTTCGTAATGATCTTCTATATGGGAAAATTGAGAAAGATAACGAAAAATATGAAAAAAAAGAGAGAAACTGAAGAGATTGAAAAATCTATCAGACTTCATAGTGGGAAATAATCTATTTTAAATGCCTTCTGCTAACAAACATCAAGTTAACAATGAGGAGACATGTTCAGCCAATTAGGCTGCTTGACCGACTGAACTCTCCTAACCATATTATATATATCTGAATAGAGTGGGTGGTGTGTACTAACAGAACACCTTCTGACACAGACTGCTCCCCTGTAAATCACTAGAGTAAAGAGAAATATAGTAAAAAGACAGACTGATATTAACCTTTCCCCACAAAAGAATAGTTGTGCTTTTAGATAAATGTATGCATTATTCAAAGGTACGGTATTATAGCCACATAAAATATTGAGCTGCCCATAGTTTAAACATAGGGATTTTCAATTCCTTAGCCCAGAATATATAATGTTTTATAAAACATTATGGGCCAGATCATACAGCTGATATAAAGTAAGTAGGTCTACTTAAGTCAATGGCACTACAGCAATTTACACCAGCTGAGAATCTAGCCCCAAATTTTCCAATATAGAGACACAACATCTGCTAAACAAGGGTGTCAATTTTTTAAAACTAGTATGTAATATTATAGACACAGAATATGCCCATACAGACCATTCTGTACAGAAATCAAAACTATGTCTTACCAAGGACAAACTCCAGCTTTGACTCATTTGCAATCCTCTGGATACCTTTTAATATTAAAAAAAAACAAGTTAGAAAATATGTAAATTCTAGTTTCATATACTGTAATCTTAACTTGCTTTACTTGTAATCAATATCTTCTTACCATTGTTGGAGGCATCTACCATTTTTTTATGTTTTTAAAGGAAATTATATTGTAGGAGAGACCTTTTCACAAACTGCCAATATAGAAACAAAAACCCATACTTTGTCTTATTTACAAATGCAAATGTAAATGTAAGTTTGCAAATACAACACTGCCCAGTTGCCTAAATATCTCTGAAAAATATGGTATATAATTGTTCATTTTAAATGCATAAGCCATAACACTGTAAACTGCAACAAAAATATCCACATTTCCTCAAAGCATATAAATCAGGTTAATAAAAGTAGAACACTTTACCATATATTATTTTATCAAGAAACTACAGTACAGCAAAAATGCCCGTAAGTTTATATATAAAAGAAGGGAAATTAATTCCCTCTCTCTTATACGGAGTATGAGTATACTATACTCCCTTGTATTTTAGAAGTGTGCTTTAATATTGCACGTCATTTATTTTAAATGGCAACATGTTCCTAATTCATCAGGGTGTGAGAGGGACCATTAAGTTGCAAAGCTGACCAATGGGGATAATGAGGGAAACAGCTCAAGTAACCGTGCGATGCTCAACCTCCACAGAAGGTAACTGGAAAATGGCTGCAATATTGATGCTTTCTGTTGCCACTTAGCATTACTAAAGAAAGGCTCAAACAGAAGGGGCTATGATCACATAAAGAGGAATTTGCATGGAAGTCAACAGAGAAGGAGTTTTTGGCTATGAAATGAAAAAGGGTATATAAAAGAATAAAAAACTTATAAAAAAATAAATAAAAATCGGAGTGTAGTTATCACACCCTTTGTTCCCCCCAGGAAGGTTATTTGCATAAATCTAAAACAGTAATAATGTTTAAATAAAATATTCATCAGTTTATTTCCTCTGGTACAGCCAACTGTTAGTCAACAATTTAAATTGTACTATAATTCCAACATGTCCACTGATTTGTGCAATTACAGAATTTGGGGCATTTTTAAAGTAGTATTTACTGCGTAACATGAAATAAAGAGTATACACGCTAACTTGTAAACTGAGGCTCCCTAAGGTTGTCTGCCTGTGTTGCAGGAAGAAAGTGCTGTGCTTCATCTGATGTTCTCTCCTCTTTGATTTCCATGATCAACCTCCGGAGCTTCTGAATTTTATTCTGCAAACTTTCTGAATTTGCTTCTCCAAGTGCCACAGGCCACGATTCACAGTCTGGTTTAGATGTAGCTTCACAGTAAAGATCTGGTTCTTGGTCTGAAACTCTGCATTCAGAAAATATTAAGACACTTTTTAGGAATGCAGATATTAAGGGATGGGTTGGAGATCATGGCAGGATTGATACTATGTAGAATACACTCTATTATACATTATTATTTCTGTCACAGAACCTCACACCTCTTGAATCAGACCCCTGTTGCTTCCCATTCAGTGAACCACTAAGTCCATGCTACACAGCAGTTCCCAAAGCAGTTAATGTACTGGAAAACTAGGTGACAGAATCATCAAATTGAAATGGGAAATCCTTTTTCAGTGTGGATTCTACTGCTCAGCAGGTAGCTTTCAGGGCAGCCAACTTAAACAAGAATTCCATTTAGCCAAGGAAGCAAACAGCTTTCTGACAAAGGGACTGGTGGGATTCACTAGGGTGAATGACAGGTTTCAGAGTAGCAGCGGTGTTAGTCTGTATCCGCAAAAAGAAAAGGAGGACTTGTGGCACCTTAGAGACTAACAAAATAAATTTGTTAGTCTCTAAGGTGCCACAAGTCCTCCTTTTCTTTTTACTAGGGCGAATGTGTCCATTTCTTCTATTAGAACTGTACTTTACACTCAGCCTCTCACCCATTCTTGCCAGAATATGTGGAGACAATTTAGGATGACACAGCTCCTCCATGAAGAGACAACAGGTTGTATGTGGGAACTTCCAACCTCATGACTATGCACAAGTCTGTTGCTGTCCTGCCTGAAAAAATTGTAAATTATTTAATGATCACACTTTAAGAAGAGGGAAGAAAAACTATTTAGGCTCCCAAGGAAATACAGGTAACAGCACGTACCACTCATTTAATTAGAATTAGCAAAGAACAGAGGAGGCGGGTGGTGGTGGTCGGGGACTCCCTCCTCAGGGGGACTGAGTCATCTATCTGCCACCCTGATCAGGAAAACCGAAAAGTCTGCTGCTTGCCAGGAGCTACGATTCACAATGTGACAGAGAGACTGCCGAGACTCAACAAGCTCTCGGATTGCTACCCCTTCCTACTTCTCCACTTGGGCACCAATGATAATGCCAAGAACTACCTTGATCACTGCAGACTACGTGGCTCTCGGAAGAAGGATAAAGGAGTTTGAGGTGCAAGTGGTGTTCTCGTCCATCCTCCCTGTGGAAGGAAAAGGCCTGGGTAGAGACCGTCGAATCGTGGAAGTCAACGAATGGCTACATAGGTGGTGTCTGAGAGAAGGTTTTGGATTCTTTGACCATGGGATGGTGTTCCAAGAAGAAGGATTGCTATGCAGAGACGGGTTCCACCTAACGAAGAGAGGGAAGAGCATCTTCGCAAGCAGGCTGGCTAACCTAGTGAGGAGGGCTTTAAACTAGGTTTACCAGGGGAAGAAGACCAAAGCTCTGAGGAAAGTGGGATACCAGGAGGAAGCACGAGCAGGAGAGCAAAGAGGGGAGGGCTCCTGCCTCATACTGAGAAAGCGGGACGATCAGCAAGTTATCTTAAGTGCCTGTACACAAATGCAAGAAGCCTGGGAAACAACAGGGAGAACTGAAAGTCTTGGCACAGTCAAGGAATTATGATGTGATTGGAATAACAGAGACTTGGTGGGATAACTCACATGACTGGAGTACTGTCATGGATTGATATAAACTGTTCAGGAAGAACAGACAGGGCAGAAAAGGTGAGTGAGTTGCACTGTATGTAAGAGAGCAGTATGACTGCTCAGAGATCCGTATGAAACTGCAGAAAAACCTGAGAGTCTCTGGATTAAGTTTAGAAGTGTGAGCAACAAGGGTGATATAGTGATGGGAGTCTGCTATAGACCACCAGAACAGGGGGATGAGGTGGACAAGGCTTTCTTCCGGCAACTAACAGAAGTTACTAGATCGCAGGCCCTGGTTCTCATGGGAGACTTCAATCACCCTGATATCTGCTGGGAGAGCAATACAGCAGTGCACAGACAATCCAGGAAGTTTTTGGAAAGTGTAGGGGACAAATTCCTGGTGCAAGTGCTGGAGGAACCAACTGCACAGAACTCTTCTTGACCTGCTGCTCACAAACCAGGAAGAATTAGTAGGGGAAGCAAAAGTGGATGGGAACCTGGGAGGCAGTGACCATGAGATGGTCAAGTTCAGGATTCTGACACAAGGAAGAAAGGAGAGTAGCAGAATACAGACCCTGGACTTCAGAAAAGCAGACTGACTCCCTCAGGGAACTGATGGGCAGGATCCCTTGGGAGAACAACATGAGGGGGAAAGGAGTCCAGGAGAGCTGGCTGTATTTTGAAGAATCCTTATTGAGGTTACAGGAACAAACCATCCCAATGTGTAGAAAGAATAGTAAATATGGCAGGCGACCAGCTTGGCTTAACAGTGAAATCCTTGCTGATCTTAAACACAAAAAAGCAGCTTACAAGAAGTGGAAGACTGGACAAATGAGCAGGGAGGACTATAAAAATATTGCTCAGGCATGCAGGAGTGAAATCAGGAAGGCCAAATCACACTTGGAGTTGCAGCTAGCAAGAGATGTTAAGAGTAACAAGAAGGGTTTCTTCAGGTATGTTAGCAAGGAAAGTGTGGGCTTCTTACTGAATGAGGGAGGCAACCTACCCACAGAGGATGTGGAAAAAGCTAATGTACTCAATACTTTTTTTGCCTCTGTCTTCACGAACAAGGTCAGCTCCCAGACTACTACACTGGACAGCACAGCATGGGGAGGACGTGACCAGCCCTCTGTGGAGAAAGAAGTGGTTCGGGACTATTTAGAAAAGCTGGACGAGCACAAGTCCATGGGGCCGGATGCGCTGCATCCGAGAGTGCTAAAGGAGTTGGCCGATGTGATTGCAGAGCCATTGGCTATTATCTTTGAAAACTCATGGCGATGGGGGAGGTCCCGGATGACTGGAAAAAAGCTAATGTAGTGCCCATCTTTAAAAAAGGGAAGGAGGAGGATCCGGGGAACTACAGGCCAGTCAGCCTCACCTCAGTCCCTGGGAAAATCATGGATCAGGTCCTCAAGGAATCAATTCTGAAGCACTGAGAGGAGAGGAAAGTGATCAGGAACAGTCAGCATGGATTCACCAAGGGCAAGTCATGCCTGACTGATCTAATTGCCTTCTATGATGAGATAACTGACTCTGTGGATGAGGAGAAAGCAGTGGACGTGTTATTCCTTGACTTTAGCAAAGCTTTTGATACGGTCTCCCACAGTATTCTTGCCAGCAAGTTAAAGAAGTATGGGCTGGATGAATGGACTATAAGGTAGACAGAAAGCTGGCTAGATCATCGCGCTCAACAGGTAGTGATCAATGGCTCCATGTCTAGTTGGCAGCCGGTATTAAGCGGAGTGCCCCAAGGGTTGGTCCTGGGGCCGGTTTTGTTCAATATCTGCATTAATGATCTGGAGGATGGTGTGGACTGCACCCTCAGCAAGTTTGCAGATTATACTAAACTGGGAGGAGTGGTTGATACACTGGAGGGTAGGGATAGGATACAGAGGGCCCTAGACAAATTAGAGGATTGGGCCAAAAGAAATCTGATGAGGTTCAAAAAGCACAAGTGCAGAGTCCTGCACTTAGGACGGAAGAATCCCATGCACCACTACAGACTAGAGACCGAATGGCTAGACAGCAGTTCTGCAGAAAAGAACCTAGGGATTACAGTGGACGAGAAGCTGAATATGAGTCAACAGTGTGCCCTTGTTGCCAAGAAGGCTAATGGCATTTTGGGCTGCATAAGTAGAAGCATTGCCAGCAGATCGAGGGATGTGATCATTCCCCTCTTTTCAACATTGGTGAGGCCACATCTGGAGTACTGTGTCCAGTTTTGGGCCCCACATTACAAGAAGGATGTGGAAAAATTGGAAAGCGACCAGTGGAGGGCAACAAAAATTATTACAGGACTGGAACGCATGACTTCTGAGGGGAGGCTGAGGGAACTGGGATTGTTTAGTCTGCAGAAGAGAAGAATGAGGGGGGATTTGATAGCTACTTTCAACTACCTGAAAGGGGGTTCCAAAGAGGATGGATCTAGACTGTTCTCAGTGGTAGCAGATGACAGAACAAGGAGTAATGGTCTCAAGTTGCAGTGGGGGAGGTTTAGATTGGATATTAGGAAAAACTTTTTCACGAGGAGGGTGGTGAAGCACTGGAATGAGTTACCTAGGGAGGTGGTGGAATCTCCTTCCTTTGAGGTTTTTAAGGTCAGGCTTGAGAAAGCCCTGGCTGGGAGGATTTAGTTGGGGATTGGTCCTGCTTTGAGCAAGGGGTTGGACTAGATGACCTTCTGAGGTCCCTTCCAACCCTGATATTCTATGATTCTATGATCTAGGTGTTTAAAAAACTGACTATTTTAGAGTCACATGTAGAAAAGAGATGAAAGGGGTTAAGTCATTTAATTTAGGCAAATATTGGTAACACTGGTATAACAATGGACAAATTGTTACAAGTGGACAATACAGTTAGGGAAAACACAATTAATGTTCTAACAACAGGTCTATAGAGGTACAGAAATGATCATTAAGGCAGGTTGGATAGCCGAGCTAGCCTTCTTGAGAAAAGGTTGCCAAAAAAACAAATACAACAAGTTTTATAACTAAAATGCAAACCTATTAAAATATACTTATTTTGAACATAAACAGGAACAGTGATATTAGCATACAAGCGTTCTGCCACCAGCCAGAAAGAAAACATCTGCTTTCAGAGGAAATGCATCTTTTGGGATTGGAACCACCCTACTTATATTTACCCCTTAACTCTGGCAGTCAGAATTGCTATATGCTAAGCACTTAAGGCATACTGTATCATTGAATACACACGAACCTAATATGGACACCATGAAATGGATGCATGTGTTTGAAGGATGGGGAAGGAGGATGTTATTCAATGTAGCCTGGCCAGATATGAAGCAATTTTGAGGCCTCGAACTTCATTCCAAACTACATTTCAGAAGGATTACGATTAACTTGTACCAAGGATTTTGCAATTCTAAAATCATTGACCATAACAACTGCATCTGTCAGATAAGCCTGAGTGCAATTATCAATTGTCATGACAGCCTACAAAGGTTCCATGTCAATGCAAATATGAAGAAATTTTAGTTTGCCGATCAAACACTTGATAGACTATGTATTCTGTCGACTGCGTCAATGTATACAATGTATACATGCAAAAAATTCATATACAAAAAAAAACCTAATTATACATGTACTGAAAACTATTTTCAAAAGAGAAAAAGTCATGGGTTCTCTTTTTCAATACCAAAAACTGAATAATTCACACTAGAGCCAAAAAATAATTGAGTAGAATTGTATTAATATAATAATCATTTCTAGTTTTTCTTTGCTCTTGTAACTCAAATTGCCGAGCAATTTTTCCCCCCAAATGTAAGTAGTAAAATACCTCTCAGCCTTATATCTTTAATGCCAAGTTTCAGTCCAGAGATCATATTTAGTTGAATTGAAACCTCCTGAAAATAAGGATTTATTGTGGAAAACAGTCAAATTTCGTTAAATCCATAGCGTGGTGCAAGTGGCAGGGTTATTATATTCACATTGAAATATATTCCACACAGAAAGTATTCCATGTGTGGACAACAAAATACTTTATGTTCTTCAACTAAAGAATAACTGTAGAAAACAGAAGTGGCAAAGCCACACTATATTAGGTACAATGCTGTTTACCCTAGCGTCTTACAATACGGCACACACTTCGGATGAACTCCTGGACTCTACTGAAGTCAATGAAACTTTTGCCATTGATTTCAATGGAGCCAGGACTCACCCTTTGTGTGTTATAACTGTTTTAAAGTCATGCCATTATTTTCTTATCAGGGTCTATATACAAATATAAAGGGTTATGGTCCCTTTGGACTCCTGTAATTCAAACGAAGAATTCAAACAACCTGACAACAGAACTGCAGTCAAATAAAGGAGTGTCACAGAGAAAAGTGAAGATACCCCCATAGGCACAGGGACAGCCTTCCTGTATCCCCTCTGTCTACAATATACCGGACTCTTTTGGTGCTGGCTATGTCCCCCTTCAAGTAAAAACAAGTTTATTGAAAAATCATTAGCCCCATCTCCTCAACCCCTGTTTAACAACAGGAGCTAGCACTTTCTTCTTGGTTCCTAAAGATTAAAAAGTGATACTGCAAAGTAGTTTAAAGCCCAGAATTGCATTTTCATTTTTAAATATGTATCTGAGATTAATCTTGACAATGTCCCTTTAGGTAGATATTTCTGCAAATTCCTATGTTGTGTGTGTTATCTGGATGATGTTTCACTTTGTCAGTAAATTATATTCATGACGTGAAATAGGTAATCAGAATAAAGCATTGAAAGCTCCAGGATGTCCCTGGAATAGATACTGCCATTGAAAAGGCTGAAGTTCAACAATGCAAATTTTAAGCTTCCAAGAAAAGTTGCTGGTTTTTTTTTTAATTCTTCGCTTCGTATTGTCAATCCAATTTTTAAACAAAGCTTTATTACGCTAACCATACGGAAGTGACAGGAAGAATGGCAAACCGTGCCAAGCATTAGCCTGCTTTATTTCCATTAATGAGAGTTATGAATATAAATCCTTGTGCATCAATATAAAAAATTCCTTGGAGTATTTATTGGACAGCTATGTACAGAACACATGCTCAGTGTCTATACTGTCAAGTGACAGCTACTCTTTTCTAGAGCATATTTTAAAACAATTTTTTTTAAAGTATTTGGCATAAAAAACATGAGTTCAAAACGTGTAAAGGTTTTTCTCTCTTTTCACACTTACTGGCAAAGACTAATTCTGAATTTCTACCTCAGCAGTGGAAAATGGTTGGGAATATCAATGAGCCACTGTCACTCTAAAATATAAAGCACCATCACAGCTAACCACCATATGCTGTAACAAAAGTAGAATAGAAGCTTTGATACATAAATTATATCTGCAGGATATTTCTAATACAGACATCAGAAGCTCTTAATTCACAAAGCTGACTGAATTCTATATGCTGATGCATTTCAGGTTCAAATTAGCAGTGATGAAATCATCCCATGGTTACTGATGATGCTGTGTTAATCTTCCTTTGAAAGTTAAATTTTCAATCAAAGATAAAGAATTTAATTAAAAATTTTATCTTCTTTTTTTGGCAGGGAAGGCAATGCTGAGAATAAACATATATAAATTGTCATTATAATCTCCATTTAGATCCCTCATGAAGAGCGCCCGAAGATATTTGAAATGAATGTAACAGTACATAACTTAGTTTTCTCACATTGCTGAAGCATAACAATTTTCTTCTTTTAACACCAGCAGGTTCTCTCTCACACTGCACCATATCCTTTTGACACACATCATTAAATCAATACCACACCTATTCTGGAAACAAGGGAGACCAGAGAATTATTTATACAACACCGTGAATACCAATAATCAAAATACTGAACATAAATATTGCAAGATTCACAGAACGTACTAAATATAGCCTTTTCACAAGAGTAGACTGCTCTTCTAGCTGGGAATAATACCCACTCCCACCAGAAACATCAGCCTACTCAGGAGGCAGTGTGGTTTAGAGAACAGAGACTAGAGTGTGACATCAGGAGATCTAGGTTCAATTCCCAGCTCTGCCTTTGGTCTGCTCGATGACTTTGAGCAGTCACGTCACTGCTTTGGGCCTCAGTTTCCCTTTCTGTAAAATGGGATTAATGATACTGGCCTTCCTTGTAAAGCACTTTGAGGTCTATTGACTGAAAAGTGCTACATAAGTGCTAGGTGATATTATTACTCTAAAATGACAGGAACAAATACAAATGTATGTGATAGAAGAGCTGACACTCCCCAAAGCACCTTCCTTTTCTGACACATTCTGGCAGTCACCGGTATACCCAAACCGATTCCCACCTCTCCCAAATTTATCATGCGACTTGAGACTACTGATAGTTCTGGGCACTCAATAAAAGTCAAAAGGCAACTGCCAGTGTTCAACACCTCAGGATTATGCCCACACTTGTCAGTACTATCGAGAATCATCATTATTTTTGTCCTTGGTGAATTCCCAACTATGATAGGTAAGGCCAGCAAACATTAGTAGGTCTTGTTCCCCACACTTGCATTATTCCAACCAAACTATGACAGTCATAAACATAACAACTATTGTCTCTTTCACTTTCAGCTCTAGAGCACTGAAAGTTTGCACTAATACTCAAACATTTTCTCACAAATTCCTGCTACTCTTGAATTAATACCACCTGCTGGTGGTAATCTTAATGGATATCATGCATGATGAAATCCTGACCCTATTGAAGTCTATGGGCAGGGATATCAGCCACAATATTTAATAGTAAGTGTGACATATATTACATTTCCCACTGTATATGGCCTTATTAGAGTTTGCATGTGATGGCAGTTTGCAGAGTGTCCCCTCTTCAGTGTGTAGTCATCTTGTCCCAATGTTTTACTGGATATCTAGCTAAATGTCAGATGAATTGCTTATCATTGTTCAACTCTGAATTATATCTACAAGAAATACTTCTTATTTATAATAATTTATTTGTAACACAAGAAATTCACTTTTTCATATCCAAGCATGCTTCAGGATATTTCAAGGTATCTTCTACCTCTAATCACATTTGTTTGTATGTATACTCCTTTCAGATGAGCATGCAAATATGTCCAGTTGGAAATTATTCTTGATAATTGTGCTTAGCAGAGCTATTTTTGCTGCATGTGTACCAGTAAAACTTCCGTTCTTATTTCCTTCTCCCCTTGAAAAAACAGGAAAACATTTAGTATTCCTTTGCTAAATTTTATTCTATACTTCAAAAGGAATGTTGAAAAATTGGGAAGAACTTGCTAGAGCTACAAGCAAGATTCAAAGTCTGGAAAACATGCCCCATAGTGTGAAACTTCACAAACTCAATCTGTTTAGTTTATCGAAGGTGGTCACAGGCTACAAGTATCGATTTGGGAAACAGCTCCCTGATGGAAGGTAGTACTAACCTAGCAGAAAAAGAATGAATTCTTCAATCTCATTGGCAGCTGAAGCTAGATAAATTGAGACCACAGATATGGTGCAAATGTTTAACAGAGTGTAATTAACCACTGGAACAACTTACCTAGGGATGTAGGGCAATCTCCATCAGTTGAAGTCTCTAAATCAAGGCTGTCTCTCTCTCTAAAAAGCTCTGGTTTAACTAGAAGCAAAGGAACTAATGCAGAGCTTACGGGGGGAGAAGTTTTGCCCTGTGTTAAATAGGAGGCTAGACTAAATGATTATAATGGTATCTTCTGGCCTTAAAATCTATCAATCTATGGAAATTTTCCTTCAGGGAGTGGAGAGCAGGTTCTATCTAACAAGCAGATGCAACCTATTCCTAGCAGATTGCCCTTACAAGTAGTAAATATTGTCACCAAGTACCTTTCTTGTAAGCATTCATGACATTTGTTATGGCCAGTGGTAATCAACATTTTCACAGGGAGAGTGGAGCACTTAGAATCATAGAAGATTAGGGTTAGAAGAGACCTCAGGAGGTCATCTAGTCCAACCCCCTGCTCAAAGCAGGACCAACACCAACTAAATCATCCCAGCCAGGGCTTTGTCAAGCCAGGACTTAAAAACTTCTAAGGATGGAGATTCCACCACCTCCCTAGGGAACCCATTCCAGTGCTTCCACACCCTCCTAGTGAAATAGTGTTTCCTAATATCCAACCTAGACCTCCCGCACTGCAACTTGAGACCATTGCTCCTTGTTCTGTCATCCGCCACCACTGAGAACAGCTGAGCTCCATCCTCTTTGGAATCCCTCTTCAGGTAGTTGAAGGCTTCTATCATATCCCCCGTCACTCTTCTCTTCTGCAGACTAAACAAGCCCAGTTCCCTGAGCCTCTCCTTTTAAGTCATGTGCACCAGGCCCCTGATCATTTCCATTGCCCACCGCTGAAGTCTTTCCAATTTGTCCACATCCTTTCTGTAGAGGGGGGCCCAAAACTGGACACAATACTCCAAATGTGGCCTCACCATTGCCAAATAGAGGGGAATAATCACTTCCCTCGATCTACTGGCAGTGCTCCTACTAATGCAGCCCAATATTCCGTTAGCCTTCTTGGCAACAAGGGCACACTGCTGACTCATATCCTACTTCTCATCCACTGTAATCCCCAGGTCCTTTTCTGCAGAACTGCTGCTTAGCCAGTCAGTCCCCAGCCTGGAGCGGTGCATGGGATTCTTCCGTCCTATGTGCACTTGTCTTTGTTGAACCTCATCAGATCTCTTTTGGCCCAATCCTCCAATTTGTCTAGGTCCCTCTGAACCCTATCCCTACCTCTCCCCCCAGCTTAGTGTCATCTGAAAACTTGCTGAGGGTGCAATCCATCCCATCAGCCAGATCATTAATAAAGATCTTGAACAAAACCGTCCCCAGAACCGACCCCTGGGGTACTCCGCTTCATACCAGCTGCCAACTAGACATGGAGCCATTGATCACTACCCACTGAGCCTGACGATCTAGCCAGCTTTCTATCCACCTTATAGTCCATTCATCCAATCCATACTTTTTCAACCTGCTGGCAAGAATACTGTGGGAGACCATATCAAAAACTTTGCTAAAGTCAAGGTATATCATGTCCACTGCTTTCCCCATATCCACAGAGCCAGTTATCTCATCACAGAAGGCAATCAGTTTGGTCAGGCATGACTTGCCCTTGCTGAATCCATGCTGACTGTTCCTGATCACCTTCCTCTCCTCCAAGTGCTTCAAAATGGTTTCCTTGAGGACCTGCTCCATGATTTTTCCAGGGACTGAGGTGAGACTGACTGGTCTGTAGTTCTCTGGGTTCTCCTTCTTCCCTTTTTTAAAGTTGAGCACTATATATTGAATCATGTCTCTTGAATCATGTCTCTTTATCTGGGTCTGCCATAAGAGGTCAGGCCATAAAATGTGCCACAAAAATCAGACAAAGAAAAAAAACAAAGATGTCTTTAAAATATGTATCCTTGTACTATCCTACTATTATAAATAGCTTTTGGCAGCTACTTGCAGAAAAGACCAAATTATTCCATGCAAAAGGGAGACAGTAAGGCTGGCAGACAGGGAGGAACCCTGGGTAAGTTAGCAGCGAGATTTCACAATCTGGTCCAGTACCACTTTGTGGATGGACAACAGTCTATTGCGGTTAGATCTAACTGCTGATTCCCAACTGCTTCTAAGCCCGTAGGTTGGGAAAGTGACTAGTTACTCTCTGGGTCCCTCAAATGAACTTCTATGTGCAGATCCCAGGCCAGACACCCTCCTCAAGCAATGTGACCTCGCAGTCCAGCCACTTAGATCCTGGAACCAGCGACTCAGCCCTCCTAAGTCCTCAGTTGCTTTGACACGCTCGCCACACAAGAGTCCACCTAGTTATGGGAGCACTCGTTTTCCCAGTTACACCATGCAAGGACCACTGGCAGAAAAGCAAGGGTACAGATGCTTAAAGGAATTTCTTAGCTGCAAACACTTTACTTTTAAAACAAAACAAAACAAAAAAGAGAGAGTTACCGGTCTATGGACAGCAACAAGCTCCCGAACACAAGCCCTCCTGTTGGGTATTAATCATTATTCCTGAGAGTTCTGAGCTTGCTCCTAGTTCTTTGACTCATAAGCTTGTCCTGACTGCTTGGCTGATCTTCTTGCTTCTGGTATTGGTTAGCCTCCAATTGCTTAGTGAACCACTCCTTTTAAAACTGAGTCCCTGTACCCTTTCCCCCCATATGCTGCAAGCTGGGGGTAAGGATTTAGCTCCAGCCCCCAAGGCAGTTTCTGCGTAGAGTGTCATTTAATGGCCCGTTGTTTCAGTAACAAAGAGACATTCAATGTTGGTAGCCCTAGATTGCTCTGACAGCTTCTTAGACATAGTCTGTCCACTAGGTGCCAAGTCTTCACTACAAAATGGATGCTTTACTCTACAACAAAGGTTACAATCACAAATGGGGTTCACAAAATGAAATGTGATTCGCATTTTGATGGGCGCATCCCCAAACTGTCACACGAGGGACGAATACCCTCACTAGATAGAAGGGTTGGACTCATGTCACCTGGCAGTACAGTTCAAAGAAGGTTTTGTGGCCACAAGATCAGGCTAGTAGCTTGCACAGAGCAACTCTGTGAAGGCAACAGCCTGAAGAGGAAAATTCCCTTCTCATCACGAGGTATGTGTATCTCAAGTGAATGCAGTCCCTGTAGTTCTGTGTGAATAGCACTCCTTGCTGCTAGCGGGGAACTACTGGCGCTGTCACAGCACCTTTGCTGGGACAAGATTATTAGCATTCCCTAGGGAGATAGAGGCTAGAGTGCGAGGGGAGGGATGAGCATATACAGAGCACTGTGTTGGCAGGTTCAATTCCCATGTAAACTAGCGTTCTTAACTTTTTTTTTTAAGTAATTATTCAGGGCCAGAGGAGGTTTCTCTCTCTTTTGCGCAAAGATACAGGAGTAGGCAGGAGCTGGACACACCCAATGCCAATGCATGGGGAAGGACTGGGCACACCTCCATGATGCAGGACATAAAGAGATGGGGAAAATCAAGTTTCTCTGATGAGGGGAATAGGAAATTATGACCAGGAGAGAAGGGGGCCCAGCATCATTATCAAAGTCCTGGCATCAAAGGAGTTTTGTGCTAGAAGTATGAGGAGCTAGTAACACAGAACTACCATGGCTATAGTTATAGCCGATAAATATACAATTGGAAAAGTCAAGTAATTCAGAGAGTTACATTAATCCTCTAGCTCCTACTGTTAAAATAAGTAGCCTAAGAGTCCTTTTTGACTGATTCCTTCACACATGGTGCATGATACACAGTTTAATTCCAATCCTGAAGAGCCAGAATTAAACAGATCTTCAGAAAAATAACCATAAAAGGACAGAAACCTTAAAGAATCAGTTTTAAATTATTGACATCTCAACTGCAACTGAACATTGAGAGTCATCTGAGACAGCTATAGCAAAAAATAATCTGTTTTCTTGGAGTGGGTGGAAGGGAATTTGGTGCTTGTAAAAACCAGGGAACAATAGTAACAAGATTGCTAATATTAAATCGTAGATAGTGCCAGGAACTGAGCAGTCAAATGCTATTCAAGTTTCCTCCCATAGATTTGCTAATATACCACCATCCCAACTTTCTACACTCCCACCAAACCAGTTCTGTGCTTTTCCTGAGAAGTGACTATCACTCATGCCCAATTGTGCCAGATGCTTTGTGGGATGCATGTTATAGACAGGTTTCAGAGTAGCAGCTGTGTTAGTCTGTATCTGCAAAAAGAAAAGGAGGCCTTGTGGCACCTTAACAAATTTATTTGAGCATAAGCTTTCATGAGCTACAGCTCACTTCATCGGATGCACTCAGTGGAAAATACAGACAGACGTCCACCAGAGATCACAATACTCATTACACTTGTGACACAAGATAGATTTAAAATTTTGAGTCGATACACCCCCAGATAAAAGGCTTGTGAACGAATTCCATTCCATCACCTGAGTTTCAGTACCCATCTTAAAATGGTTAGTGCTGTGGAAAAAATTGTTTGGTACTCACAAAAAATAAGAAATAATCCTAATGCATCGATCCAGTTAGGTACAGTCAACTTTCTTGCAGAACTCAGGGTCCATTAGAGCTAAATTAACACAGCAAATTGATATAAGGGGCTTTGAAACTTGGTTGTGATATCAGGCAAACTCCAAAACAAATAATTTCAAACACAATCATAGCTGATTGACAGCAACCCTGTAAGCCATTTCTACAGAAGGAAGGTTTATATTTTAGCATTTACAATAAAAAATGCTGTCCATATCAGATCCAAATGAAAAATCTTTACATTCAAATTCTTATTTAGATTTGCATGAAATAACTCATGTATATTTAGTTATTGTCCTTAACATCTATTCACTAAATAAATTAGCAGTACAGGGCAGAAGACAAAAGTGTAAAGGAAAAAACATACTACATGAAAAATGGTCGTGATTAAGCACAGATGATAGGGGGAGAGGGGAAATTGGAATGACCGTGCACCAACTCTAGACCCATACTGTATATTATATTTAATGAACCAAAACATCAAACCCATATTTACTGTCAGAGGAGCTATACTACATATGACTTTTCATCTAATTTTAGAAAAAGCAACTGCAGCCTTTTGAGATACCCTTTTCAGTCAACAGAATAAAGGCAGGGGAGGTTTAGCTGTATGTTTCTTTATCAGACAACAGGATACATTCACTCTAAATATTTAGCAATGTTTCAAGGATTTTTTAAATATTGATATAGTCACACAAAATGAATGTTAAATATGTTGTGTTGTGTTTTACTTACTGAGAACTACTGAAACATCCGTTTTATTTCTGAATTCCACAACACAGCCTCACTCCAGAATAACGTCACAGACTTCAGAACTCTGTAAGGGACAAAGATGACAAAATGTTAGGATTTGCAACATTTGGGAAGTCCTTCTGTTAATATGTTCACAGCCAACATATCTGGCACATTGATGCAGCCTACAGCTACAAAAGAAACAAAGCCTAACACTCTCTAGGCAAATGTATATGGCCATCCTTTAGTTACTGTTCTTAGTCATTCTGCTTCAGTTCAATGAACTAGAATGGGCAAAAATCACTTAAAAAGATCATACTAGAAAAAAAAGAAAAGAAAATGGAGTAGTCAGATTTCTCTTCTATGTGAATATAGCCAATATTTATGTGCCAACTAATTTGTAAACTGTCAGTTGATCCGTTTCCTTCCAACTTCTACCCCTAACTAATGCTATTTAATCACAACTTGTTAATCAGCTGAATAGATTGAAACTTGGAATTCTATTAAAACCAGTAAACTGTTCAAGTGAGCAGAATTTAGCAGCAACACAATACATGATCTTGCAATAGAAATCTCCATTTAACCTCCTTTTGTAAAGGATTTCTCTGAGATCACTTGAAACCTTATATTCTAACACTATATTCCATAACATATAACTCATGTAATAGTAAGTGATTTAGACCATTGTAGGGCACAAAACTGAAGTTACTGGAGTCATGTTCTTTTTTACCAGCTGCCTCCTTGTAAGGATACAGACATCCTCTTTCAGCTTAATAACGAGATTCATATTCAGAAAAGTATGGCTATTATCTCCCTCACATTTTATCTCCTCTTTTCTTGAAGTTCTTATCATCCATTCTTTATCCTCAACATCTGATAATATATAATCATTAGAGTACTGCTCTCTTATACATTTCCTTGTTACTATGATCCTGGTGTTTCACAGAGCCACTCCTCTCTTTCACTGAGCTTCAGAAGTGCATAAGTTAAATTTTCCATATATTCCAGTTACTTCTTTATCCAAGGAGATCCCAAGGACTGGAACATGCCTCATTTTCTGCTAGTTTTCCCCAAAACGACAACTTTTAATTCCACATATTCACTATTTTACGAGATAACCTTGTACAATGCTTTTATATCCGTTAACAGCTGATTCAAAACACAGGAGCTCTCTTTGCTGCTTCATTTTCTGGATTTATATTATGAGATTTGGCCTGTCAGGCTGATAGTCAAACTGTCACTTCTTTTGCAGACAGATTCATATTTATCCTTAAACGTTTGGCCTGGTCCTGCATTCCTACACAAGATGAGCTTTTTTCCACATAACAGTGCCACTGACTTGCATGGAACTACATGCCTGAGTGAGGATTCTTTGTGGGAGAAAGGTTAGTAGAGTAAGGCCGAGTCTATACAATCTGCTTTTGAATGTAAGGCTTTAGACAGCTCCTGCCGACGTCCAGTAAATTCTTAATCTGAAGAGGAACAAGACAGAAACTTTCATTAAGTCTTAAGAGGTACTTTTAGTGGAAGACAACTATTTTGACATCTTGGACTTTTTTTTTTTTAAATATAGCAAATGTGGTAGTCAATTTGACATCTTTTATGACAACACTAGAAAAAAAAATGAAACCCACTAGATTTACTGTAGGTGATAGAACATTAGAATAAAGTGAACTTGATACAGATCTTTATTAAAAAATGTGACAGATAAATTAGATCTCTCTTTTTTGGGTCAAAATTCAAAATTAATGGATCAAGAGAATGCAGTTGGTGTGATATATCTACATACAGAAAGCATTCAGTATAGTGTATTGTTTGGAAAATTATTCCATTTGGCCTAGACAGGAGCACCGTCACTTGGATTGAAAACCAGCTAATGGACTGTAAAAAATAAGATTAATAGCAATATATTGAGTGAGGGGAGTGCTACAGTAGGTGCTTCAGAAATTGTGTTAGGCATGTTTTATTTAACTTTTTTTTTTTTAATTAATGAGGTGGAAGCCAGGGATAAACCAAATATTAATCAAATTCAGAGTTCTTGGAAGCCTCCTGTAAATCAAAGAAAAATGTAAAAGGATCTATGACTCAATCCAACTCTCACTGAGAGCAATGGGAAACTATGAGAGCCAGCCTGGAAAAATGCACACTTACACATTTTTGAGGAAAGCAATAGAATAAACAAAGAGATTTAGTTAAAGAAACTAAGGGTATGGCTACACTGCAGCAAAAAAAAAAAAAAAAAAAAAAAAAAAAAAACCATCACACCACAAAACACACCACACACTGGCAGCAAGTCTCAGAGCCCAGGTCAGCTGACTCTGGCTCCAATTCTGGTGCTAAAAATACCAATAGACATTCCTTCTTGGGCTGGAGTCTGGGCTCTGAGCTCCACTCCTTTTGCTAAGTTTTAGAGCCTGAGCAGAACATCTCTACTGCTGTTTTAAGTCCCGTAGCATGAGCCCAGCAAGCCTGAGTTGGTGGATCCCTGTTCTAAGACTCTGCCATGAGTTTGTTTAGGTTTTTTTGTTGTTTTTTGTTTTTTTTTTTTGAAGTGTAGATATATCATTAGAGTTGTAATATTGATGTCTGATCCAACTATTTGGATTCTGATGTGGGCTGTGGACAACAGTCAACTTTTCCAGGCAATGCTCATTCCAGGAATGTGGAGGCAGATGCATTCTCAAGAGATGCTATCACTTGGGAAGACACAAAACTGCAAGAGTTTTGTTTCACAAAATAGTGGAAGCGTGAGACAATTTAGAGGAAGACATATCTGTGAATAAGGGAAATCACTAGCTGTCAAAAATTGTGACCAGATTTCTGTGTCAAGCAGCATATAATTTGGCCTTTGAAGATTTGTATACACGCTGCAAAATGCTCTGAGACGCTATTCATTCTTGAAATATGAAGAGACAAGTTTAGCATTTTGCAGCTCTAACCTATAGTATGAGCAAATGCTAGAGAGAAAGAAAAATTCAATTCAACCCAAAGATATATATACACAATTCCACAGGACTACTGCATGGAAAAGTAAACATTCTCAGAAACTAGAGAAGCCCCTGAAAAAGTAAAACTGTACAAGTTCAAATTTTTAAAGTAAAAAAAATACAAAAATATATAACATAGTAATAAGTCTCTGGACACAAAGTTAAAGGAAAACTAAATAAGAAAAAAGAAATCAAAAATAGAGGCAGCAGTTGGTGGTGGTGGTGCAGGGAGATGCCCTTGAGGCATTTCATACCCATCAGTAGTCGCAACCAAAACTATAAAGGATGAGGACCTAGAACCTCGGCTTTGGGTCTCAACTACGTTGCACCTTGTGCAAACATTTACACTTGTGCAAAGTGGGTGTAAAATGCTATCACTGTGTGAATAGATGAAGAATTCTGATTTGGTTGCTTTATACCCACAGAACACACGTGTAAATGACTGTACGAATTGCAAGTTACTGGAAAAAACAGGACCTTTGTTTACAGGCTGTACTAATCCTTTTAGCACTAATGATTTGATTAGTGGTGAAAGTAGACAGGAAGCTTGAGGTGAGATTTAAGCGCAGGATGGCAACTGAAACCAACACTAATGTTAAAGGGAGAAAGGGCTTTCTGTCTACCGAAAAAGATTTTGCATCAGATAAGAAAAAACAGTTCTACAACACAAAGTTTCAAGTTTATAAATCACATAAACCAAGCAGCTTTGGTTATGCTTTCTGCTTTCATAAGTGTAACTGAACACTGAAATCTTTGTTTCAATTCCATTTCTAAAGCAGTTATTATTACTGAACATTTCTATTGCCGTACAACTTCTAGGCCTCAATCACACTGGGTCACCACTGTGCGGAGCACTGTACACGTTTACAGTAAATAAATAACAGTCCCCGAAAAGCTTTAGATTCATAGATTTTAAGGCCAGTAGGGATCATCATGACCTCCTGCACATTGCAGGTCACAGAACCTCATCCACCCACTCTTATAATAGACCCATAACCTTTGGCTGACTTACTTAAGCCCTCAAATCGTGATTTAAAGACTTCAAGTTACAGAGAATCCACCGTTTACACTTGTTTACTGCTATGGTGATGACATCTGATTAAACAATGGAGAAAAAACAATGAATCAGGACTCGTATTTGTGAGAAACATAACTAACTTTCATAAATACCATAGTAATTTGTTGATACTGCCCATTTTTGTGACGGTTTTGCAGAGGTTTCTTTCTCCTCACTTACGTGTTAGGCTCCACAAGCTTAACATGGTTACTACTTAACCCATGAACTGCCCACGTAGGTGCCTGATTAATCCAGAATTAAGGCAGTGAGGAATCAGTCCCATATGTGCTTAGTGTCCCCCACATTATGGGTCTCTAATCCAAAATGGGCTTTTCAGTCTATTATTAACAGACATTATATAACAGTAACCATGATTAGACTAAGTAAGGAACACCTTTCTGACTCATTGTTCTTAATTGTGACTGTTACAAATACAAAATAAACATAACTCAACATTGCAATATACCTGTACATGACAAAATTCTGTAGAAGCAATTTCCATTCTAACATGTTCTCTCAACAAATATGTTCTTTAAAAATTACATCACATGAATAATATAGGCTCCAGATTACATCTGTCACTGATGATAATGTAAGATTTATGCATCCTTAATCTATTTATATGGTAGGCTTATAAGCCCCATTTCCTCCAGGTACTTAAAAAAAATACATATGATGCCTCTGAGTGTTCAGTTTTACATTTCAACAGGACTAAGCTCAAATGCATTTAAAAACACACATTGCCCAACAACATCCTACCAGCTGAAAAATCTGTGGAGGTTCAAGCATGTAAGCTATTCCATCTAAGACTGGTTGCTTTTTATCCAACTTGGGTCCAGAAACGTTTGGCTAGCATTCAGTTAACTGTGATCATTTTTTTGCTTATCTTCCCCCCTACAAAATACCAATGGGAAACATGGAAAACTTGTAGATCTGACAATTCACTGGACTTGAGCCTACTCCCCAAACCCTAGATCTGCACAAAGTGGGACCCCTCCATATGGAAGCAGGGATCAGAAGTATCTCATGTCCCTTACCTTCTGGGGATCCATGAATTTGGAAGATCCCGGACTGAGGAATGGTGCACTATGCACATCATTCCTCTTTCCTCCTACCCCAACATCTCCCAGAGAATCCAATGAAAAGGTAATACAGCAGCTGGAGGCTGTATAATTTCCAGAGCAACTCTGTGATGTGGAAACATCAAGCTGTATACCTTTTCAGTATCAGCTTATGGGGATGATTGGGGATAGATAACCCATCTTTGGAGGCAGCAGCCAGTGGGAGATGCCACATACTCATGCCCCCTCAGAGATAAGTCAGGTCAGAACCTCAGAACCCTAGCTTCCAGTGGATCTGGGATGATCACATACTATGGGGGGGGGGGGAAACACTGATTGTTCCCATATTATGGAGGACAAATATTCCTCCTCTCCTCCCATTGCCATATCATTCACTTTGGGGAAATCCTACCCCCACAAGGCTCCATGTATCGTCTTCCTGCCCTGGGTGTCCACATATATGGACCAACAACAATCTAGCCCTTAATAAAACACATACACTGACCAAATTCTCTTCTTTGCTGTTGTCCATTTGTGCTGCTCTAGAAGCAATAAAGGGTCTAGAAAGTCAGCAGATCTCCCCAGCTGAGAATTCCCTTGGAAGACTGTAAAAATGGTGGAAGATCACCAAGAATCAGGCCTATTATATAGAAAAGGTATAATTTATTAGCCTAACTGGCAATCAGTAATAGTTCGTACCAGTATAATCAATATGAGCAACTTACCTTTTTTTGTTTCTAACTCAACTTTATGTATTTAAAAATGTCAATTGTACTGCTGGGCCCTACTTACTAAGATTCATGGCCTTGATATTTGGATTTGTATAGGAAAAGAAGTATACATCAATCAGTACTGAAGAGGTAACAAATAATTATACAACAAAAACTTCCCGTCAGTGAGGTTTGTTTTAAAAAGCAGCACAGGCTGACAGTTCAGTTGGTGTATGGGATGAACTATAAACCCAGGAAACCAAGGTTCAGGATAATTCAAGCATTTTTTAGGAAAGTGAGGGCTGTAGCATTGTAAAAGTTCTATTCTCAGTCTCCTTGGAGATATTAATGCAATTTGCATCACTCTAACACCCTAGAAGCCGGCATGAAACAACATTGCCCCCGCAAAGGAGTATGCTTGGCCTTCAAAGCTTCAAGATTAAGCATAGTGGATGATCCGAGAATACGCAGTTACTGTTTGTATACAACTATATGGAGAGGAGGAGGAGGAGAAAGGGAGGCAGGAAAAGAGTCTAGAGAGAAGGGAAGGCTGTATGGGTAGACACATACTTTTTCTGGCATTACCCTATGCCATCTTAGTTACCATAATAATAAGATGACTTATGCCCGGCCCTCACATGCCCTGTTGGAAAACTGAAGGCAAAGACAGAGCTTCAGGACCACCATTACTGCATGACTTTTGTAATTCAGATGAGATTCTCTATCTGGTACATAAAAAGAATGATCAATTTATTTACAAATGACAAAAATTGTAATTAAGAGACACATTATGCATGTCTGATAGAGACCAAGTTCTTTTATGAGTGTTGGAAGGTGCCCACAAGTATTATCTTGGTTTAATTACATAACCAGCTTGTTTGATGAGAGTTCTTTTATTTATGTTTTTATTTCTTTGTGCTTGATTGTGATTTCACACCAGGGTAACTCCATAGACTTCACTAGAGTTGTATATGATTTACGCCAGTTTAAATAAGATCAGAATCAGGCTTACAGAAGGTGTTGGCATCCAAAGTGATACTATTTGTACCCTAATGTAACTACTCTGGAAACTGATCAGTGGTTCATTGTATCAACACAGATCCCATACAACCGGTTGGTCTTGTTCTACTTTATCATGTTGGAAGGAAGCAATCCTTTCTAAGAAGGGTAAATCCTGATGGTAGCTGAAAAGTGAGGCATGCAGAGTCAGGAAATATTTTTAAAATGCTGTTTTGGAGACTGAATTATGATACTATTCTGGCACCTGATGGGATTAACAAAATTGCATATGCAGGTTAAGTGCCTAACTACCATGAAAGTCAATGAGAAGTAGGCATCTAAATCACTTAGCTGCTCCTGAAAATCCTAACAGGTGTCTATCTGCATCTTTAGGCACCTTTGCAAATCTGACCCAGAGATCACAATCCTTTCCAAACCATTCCCCCAGAAGTGAACTTCCAAAAAGAGGGATAGGACACCTTGTAGTGATGAAATTGCTGCTGCTCATCATACTGTGTCTATAAATAGAAAAGTTCAGTCTACGGGGTTGTCAGGCTGGCCCCTTTCACAAGCACAAAATTTGCTTTAAAAAAAATCCCGTAAAAACTGGACTGAATCCATCCATTCAAAAACGAATATGCCTAAATGTTGTATCAACCAGGCAAGGTTCTAACAAGCTTCAACAGGATTTTATTTTCAAAGTGGAAACCTCTTTATCAAGCTGCTGCTACACCCTCTGTAGCTTTCTCCCAGCCTCTCAACTCCTCACCCCTCCTTCTTGTTTCCTGTCCTTTCAGACTCCCAGCAGCCAGTGCTCCCAATTCTAATAATTACAAGCAACATCTAAACACCACACTAAAATAATAAAGAGCAAAACAGATTGTTCTGATTTTTAAAATGTCATGCAATCATTTGTTTGTACTATAAGAAAGCATGTAAATTATTTCAGAGTAGCAGCCGTGTTAGTCTATATCCGCAAAAAGAACAGGAGTACTTGTGGTACCTTAGAGACTAACAAATTTATTAGAGCATAAGCTTTCATGGGCTACAGCCCACTTCATCGGATGCATAGAATGGAACATATAGTAAGAAGATATATATATATACACACATATAGAGAAGGTGGAAGTTGCCATACAAACTGTAAAAATCTCTACCTAATCTTCTGTGAACAGCATTCAATGTATCAAAGACACATTTCACTCTTTAACAAACTGGTGGTCTTTAGTACCTTATATCCTTGTGTTAACCCATCCACACTTTGAGTTGGTATCCTGAGTATTTTACACCCTTTTTGACCCAAACTATATGGCAAGGGAGAAATCCTATCAGAGGATCTGATGAAGTGGTTTAATTAATCTAGAAGGGGAGTGAACTGCTAGTTTGCTACAATCTCCTTTACAGACTGTCAGCTCACTGAAGGATACTCAGTCATTTTATTCAGACAATGCCCTAACCACTATGATTAATCCATCACACAATGCCACCAGATACCAATATCATGCTGACAACATAATATTGGTCATCTACATCCATTTTAGAAGACATTGTTGAATTGCAATGTCACTGACGAAATCTTGCAAAACAGACAAGTACCCTTTTATAGACTATTACCTTTAACAAATGTGAATATTTTGCATTAGTAATTCTCTTTTCATTTACAAAAAGCAGTAGTAATAAAAAATAATCTACAAACATCAAGTCTGTTAATTCATACCTCATATTTTCTCATTTTATTATACATAAGCATAATTAAAGGGAAAACTAAACTCATTCTATATTTTACACGTAGTTTGAAAAGCCATCTCAAATTACAATACCTACCTACACATAATTATATGCAGTTCAAATGCAAATTAGTTCACTTTTAATTAGTTCTATTTTGGTGCGAGTCTCTAGTATCCTATCATAAAATATACCTTGAATAACATACTATTAAAACCATGGCTTATCTTAAGTCTCTTCCTCCACTTCTTGGATGTCATTTAAAAAAAAAAGGATCTTATTTATTCCTGGCATAGTGCCTGGCATATCACAGTTTCCTTCAGAGACTGATTTAAAAACCAAGAATTAAATATTAAAGTTATATTTTAAATAAAGTGTTAAGACCTTAATTACAGCTATTATGAGATTAAGCCATACTAGATAAGCGTAGGACGTTCATTACCTGAAAAATGTTGCTATGAGGCATTGTGCCTTTTGAATAGGACTGTCAAGCGATTAAAAAATTAATTGCGATTAATCGCACTGCTAAAGAATAATAGAATACCATTTATTTAAATATTTTTGGATGTTTTCTACACTTTCAAATATATTGATTTCAATTACAACACAGAATACGAAGTATACGTGCTCATTTTATATTATTTTTATTACAAATATTTGCAAAGTAAAAAACAAAAGAAATAGTATTTTTCAATTCACCTAATGCAAATAATGTAGTGCAATCTTTTTATCATGAAAGTTGAACTTACAAATGTAGAATTATGTACAAAAACTAACTGCACTCAAAAATAAAACAATGTAAAACTTTAGAGCCAACAGGTCCATTCAGCCCTACCTCTTGTTCAGCCAATCGCTCAAACAAGTTTGTTTATATTTGCAGGAGATAACGCTGCCCACTTCTTGTTTACAATTTCACCCGAGAGTGAGAACTGGCGTTTTCATGGCACCGTTGTAGTAGCTGATGTCACAAGATATTTATGTGCCAGATGCACTAAAGATTCATATGTCCCTTCATGCTTCAACCCGCATTTCAGAGGACATGCATCCATGCTGATGATGGGTTCTGCTCAATAATGATCCAAAGCAGTGTGGACCGACGCATGTTCATTTTCATCGTCTGAGTCAGATGCCACCAGCAGAAGGTTGATTTTCGTTTTTGGTGGTTTGGTTCTGTAGTTTCCACATCGCAGTATTGCTCTTTTAAGACTTCTGAAAGCATGCGCCACACCTCGTCCCTCTCAGATTTTGGAAGGCAAAACAGATTCTTAAACCTTGGGTCGAGTGCTGTGGCTATCTTTATAAATCTCACATTGGTACCTTCTTAACCTTTGTAAAATCTGCAGTGAAAGTGTTCTTAAAATGAACATGTGTTGGGTCGTCATCCAAGATTGCTATAACATGAAATATGTGGCAGAATGCGGGTACAACAGAACAGGAGGCATACAATTCTCCCCCAAGGAGTTCAGTCACAAATTTAATTAACACTTTTTTTGTTTTTTACATGTCGTCAGCATGGAAGCATGTCCTCTGGAATGATGGGTGAAGCATGAAGGGGCATATGAATGTTTAGCATATTTAGCACGTAAATACTTTGCAATGCTGGCTACAAAAGAGCCATGAAAATACCTGTTCTCACTTTCAGCTGACATTGTAAATGAGAAGTGGGCATTATGTCCCATAAATGTAAACAAACTTGTTTGTCTTAGCAATTGGCTGAACAAGAAGTAAGACTGAGTGGACTTTTAAGCTCTAAAGTTTTACATTGTTTTGTTTTTTGAGTGCAGTTATGTAACAAAAAAACCTACATTTGTAAGTTGCACTTTCACGATGAAGAGATTGCACTACAGTACTCATATGAGGTGAATTGTAAAATACTATTTCTTTTGTTTATCATTTTTACAGTGCAAATATTTGTAATAAAAATAATATAAAGTGATTACTGTACTTTGTATTCTGTAACTGAAATCAACATATTTGAAAATGTAGAAAAATATCCAAAAATATTTAATACATTTCATTTGGTATTCTATTGTTTACAGTGCAATTAATCGTGATTAATTTTTTTGAGTTAACCGTGTGAGTTAACTGTGATTAATCGACAGCCCTACTTTTGAACCAACACATATCATCTTTGGAGTCCTGGGGAGCAGGCTGCGAGGAATGCTTTTCACTCCATCTGCAGCATTGCCAACTCTTGATATTTTATTGCAAGTTGTATGATATCTGGCTTTTTCCTTAAAGTCCCAGATGCTGGAGTCACATTATTTCATGAGACTCTCAGCTTTTCTTTTCTTTTTTTCCCCCTTTTTCTTTTTACCCATGTTTCCAGCTTTCCTGGGTGCAGAGAAAAGACTCAGAATCATAAAAGCCCCACAAATAGTGTTTTTTTAAAACCTCATGGTTTTAAGCCACTCTCTTTATTTGGGCGGGGAGGGAAGGGACACAGGACTTTTGAATGCTTGAGGTTTTCATAACTGCATCTGTTTAACAGATGATGATATAGCCAGGTTGGTCCCAGAAGAGACAAGGTGGGCGAGGTAAAGTCTTCTATTGGACCAATTTCTGTGGGTGAGAGAGACAAGCTTTTGAGCTCCGTGTAAGCCTACAGAAGTTGATCCAATAAACACATCCACCTTGTCTTTTTGTTTAACAGATGCAGCCAAAACTCTCACAGCACAACTAATCCAACACAGCCTGAATTTCCAGTGATGACTAAACCTACCCATTTTTTGAGGGAGAAAACCCCAAGGACAAAAATGGTAGAAACACCACTGGCCAATCCCTGGGGACAAACTCTCCCCAGAGTGCAGTATGCCTCACTGATGCAGGGAGGTGCATGTTTTTCAACAGGGTTTAATCTATCCTATCATGGGGTGGGGAGAGGGGTGTTTTACTTCCCTTTAGGAAAACATATTATGGTTTTAACAAGACATTTGGAACAGATTAAGGTTTAACTGTTTCATTGGTACAATTGGCTGCAGCAGAAATGGTGATGTGTTTTCACATGCCTACATTCAATTGCACACTATGAACACTAATGGGACACTATCTTGACATTTTACACTTCTAGAAGGTAACATTTACTACCAGCACATGTTCCTTTGAATATTATTCACTCCAGCTTTGAATAAACAAAACATGAGGCATTTATTGTGATTCCCCCAACTAAACTAAGCCCGACACTACATAGCTCACACTCTTACCACAGGTGAATGGCTAAATATCAACTATAGCAAGTCTCAGAGTAGCAGCTGTGTTAGGATTTGCCCCACCTGGGTGGAGTACGGGAACGGCCCCATCTCTGGGGGCTCCGGGACCTGCCTCTCCACTGGGGGCTCCGGGATCGGGACCGGCCCCGTCTCGATGGCTTGTGGGAACGGGCCCCCCGGCAGGGCGGGGTGCGGGAACGCCCCCTGCGGGAAGGGGGCGTCCGCGAGCGTGACTTGGCGTCTCTCTTTGAGAGGGAGCGGGTTTTGGCGCTCTTCGCTGGAGTGCCAGATCGCTCACGCCGGGACGAGGGAGCAAGTCTGTAAACTGAATATTTAGCATTAGGAGCTTAATTGGGCCTGGATGGCTGAACAAAGTGGGATCTATCATTCAGCTCCCTGGAATTTCTCTAATGTGATAATGTTTGAACCTCACATCCAACCAATCACAAGATTTAAGGAAATGTTTTAGGCATTAGCGGCCAGAACCATATTGATTTTGGCAAAATTCAGACAAAAATGAAAGGGGGAGACCGGCGGGAGAGGGACAGAGCCCCTGGCATGAGTTAGGGAGTGAGGGGATTGCAGGGAGTCCCTGGAATAGAAGAGGATGGGAGGGTGGCATACAAGAAGCATGTAGGGGGAATGGAGAATGCTGGGAGCCCCTAATATGTGCCATGCACTCAGGCTCTAGAAGGAACAAAATGTATGATTCTCTAGTAGGCACAGCCTGAGTTAGAGTAGTACTGACTCATTGCTTCCAGAACAGCTGCCACTACACACCTTAAGGGTGCAAAATGCACTCTCCTCCACAGCTGGCCATTGCTGCATGGTGTGGAGGGGAGAAGGGCCAGAGCCTTGATTATGACACTGACTCACTCCTTTCGGGGTGGGAACCCCATGCCATTTGTGGCCATTTTCCACACTGGGGAGCAAGGAGGTTCTACCTCTTCTCTTCCCACTTTAGGCTTGAAAACCTGTGCATAATTTCCCCAAGATTTTGAATTCCACCACAAGTTACTTTTAGGCAGGAAAGTGGTTCCACAGAAAAAAATAAGTGATCTTTCAAGTAGACAGCAAAACAAAGAACAACGGTCTGGACATAGAGAGCAAGGGAGTGGAGGTAAAGTAAAAGTCCAATGGCTGCATGATGAATTTTTTCAGGTAAATATTCTTCAGTGCAAAGCACTGTGATTTAACTAAAGATTAACCTATTCATCTCACCCATTTCCACTCATTCAGCAAAAGTTGTCTCTTATTGCTTCATTACATGTTCAACATTTTGAATGGTAATCACGTAGAGGGATTACATGTAACGAGCTTTTTTTAAAAATCATCACCACTTCTTCATGTTCAAGTGCATCCAAAATGTGTAACTTCAATGTCCCCAGAAATGCATCCTTTTATGATAAATACATGTTATAGAAGTCAGAGTTTTGGACTAAGTAAGGCTTCAGGATTTGGTCCAAGATTCTTCTCTTTCTGCCAGCCATTGACAGCAATCTAATACAACAAACCAAAAATAAACCATGTAGAATTTTATGAGGATATAACATCATAAGTGGCTCCAGCTGTCAATAGTTTTTCAGATGAGTGACTTAGTGATTCCATATAATGTGTCACCAATGCACAATAAACATAAATCTTCTTTTTGAATAAACCAGGTGGTACCACCTTCATTTCTTTATATTAACAGACAGATGCCAAAAAAGTCTCCTAGCTACATATTTATCATAACTTTTTTAAAGTCAGTTATTTTCCTTTACAATGCTTCTTGGTCACATACTTATCCCAATCACAAGACTGAATATAATACTCAAACTGACCATATCCTAAATGTAGACAGATATAAGGCATTACTGCAGGCTCCATGTTATTAAAATCTTGTAATATAATCTGGTGGTTCAGATGACGTTATAACCTGCATGAGTATTACGATCTCATACACCCACCAGTAACTGACTATTGTAAGCAACACAGAGCTAGCAGCTGCTCTTTATGTATATAGAATTTTTATTTTTTACTACAGCACTTTGTAGTGTTTATAATATTTTTTCAAAAAACTATTATAGGTAATATCATGAGATCATTTTATTAGCTAAGTAGTCATTAATAGTGAGTTAATATCCCAACTGTATCATATTACAACAGCTGGCTACTGAATGTAAGTTAACTAGCTGTCAAACTCCCCCAGCCTTTGCTTGCTACAATGCTACGGTAGTACTGTCTATTTCTTGAATATTATATTGAGTTTCCTCAAAATGGATCATGATAACATTATACATTCCTGTGTTTGAGACTCTAATTAACAGTACAAACAACAACATGCAAGATTTCTTTCTTTAAAGATCATCATCCTTACCGAAGCTCTAGTTTACATAAAAGATACACCGATAAAGGACTGTGGAAGGATAAAATACCACAATTTACATAATGAAACAGAGCAGAAGATACAGCTATACAAATTCACTACAGTGTCAAAGATTTGCTTTGTAAACTGTTTTAAGGTGCCTTAAAAGGGACACCATCAGCTTGAAATCAGACAATTTTTAAAAATGAGTTAAAAGTAGCTTAAGATACTACATATGCTTCTGACAATATCTGTGTTTTTATAATCACATTTTCCTATTCTTTATTTTTCTCCTATACTGCTATGTAAAATCCACAGAAACAGGGGAAAATGATTACACAGGGGAACAATGAAATAACTGTGCATGAAGTGCTGTCGCATGCTCACAGTAAACAAATTGAAAAATACATAAAAGTATTGTTTTGCCACTCACCTCTTTCAGTTATAGTAATCTATGTAAAAAAATTCAAATTGACAGTGTCCCTTTAAGTATGAAAGGCTCTAAGGTAAACAGAATCAGTTACATAATCATCTACAATGTAGGCTTGAAACTGAAAGAATTCTGTTTTCAGGGATGATGTGGATTATTCATTTGCTTAAATGGTGTACATAGCCACTACTGACGAAGTACAAATTGTCATTCAAGTGCATTTTGAATATGAACATTTTGATTGTCCAAATACCAACAATGCAGCAAAAACAAAATATTAAAAATAAAATATATTAAAGTATTAAAAATGGAATATTTCAAGTAAAGGGCAGAACCAAATGAATTCCTCTTATTGTTCACACAAGTACTGGGAAGATGCACAAAGTACCTTCATGGAAGTATGGCCTCTATTCTAATTATAAGGAGTACTTGTGGCACCTTAGAGACTAACCAATTTATCTGAGCATGAGCTGTAGCTCACGAAAGCTTATGCTCAGATAAATTGGTTAGTCTCTAAGGTGCCACAAGTACTCCTTTTCTTTTTGCGACTACAGACTAACATGGCTGCTACTCTGAAACCTATTCTAATTATGATTTTATGGACCATACACCCTTTTGTGCAACACACTGCGAGGATCAGCAGGAGCCTTTGCCCTCTTAATACTGTAACACTACTGTGTTTACATAACTATAGCCAAAGATATGTCAGTTTCAATGCTACACCTGTTTTTTCAGAGGTTTATAAATCAATCATAAAAATTCACTGAAGACAGAAACTTGACAAAGACAGAAACAGAAAGCCTCAGACAAAAACAATTTAAACAAAAACAAGTGCAAAAAGAAAATCATTTGGCCATTTTAAATTAGAAACTAAAATAGAATACATATGCAATATAACTGAAAATGGACCCAATCCCGGTCACTACAGTCATGGGAGTGGCCCCGTAAACTTCAGCTGGGTTATTACTGTGATGCTGGCAGACCACATCATGCTAGAGCAGGGGCGGACAACCGTTTTTGCCCGATGTCCCCCGCCCCGTTCTTGCCCCCCGACGGCCCCCCCCGGGACTCCTGACCCATCCAACCACCCACCCCTGTTCCCTGTCCCCTGATGGCCCCCCCAGGACCCCTGCCCCATCCATCCCTCCCTGTCCCCTGACTGACCCCCATCCAACCCCTCCTCTCATTCCTGATTGCCTCCCCAGGACCCCTGTCCCATCCAACCACCCCTTCTCCCTGACTGCCCCCCGCCGCCCCATCCAACCCCCGCTCTCCTTCCTGACTGCCCCCCACGGGACCTCTGCCCCATTCAACCCCTCTGTTCCCCTCCCTCTAACTGCCCCGACCCCTATCCACACCCTTGCCCCCTGACCATCACCCCAAACTCCCCTGCCCTCTATCCAACCCACCCTGCTCCCTGCCCCCTTACTAGGACAGTCAGCCACACTGCCCGGCTGGAGCCAGCCACGCCACCATGCAGCACAGAGCATCGGGTCAGGCTGCGGCTCTACAGCTGCGCTGCTTGGCAAGAGCTCACAGCCCTGCCGCCCGGAGCACTGCGCCAGCGGCGCAGTGAGCTAAGGCTGTGGGAGAGGGGGAACAGCAGCGGACGGGCCAGGGGCGAGCCTCCCGGGCCAGGAACTCAGGGGCCAGACAGGAGGGTCCTGTGGGCCGCATGTGGCCCGCAGGCCATAGTTTGCCCACCTCTGTGCTAGAGTGTATTCAGATCAATTCACTTGTGTATTAGTATAGATCAAAATGAGTGTAAATGTGAGAGTGTATTCAGGTGTGTCAACTTCATGAAAACTAGTGGAATGTTCCTGGAATTGTTTTAACTTATCTGTTCCTGTTATAACGTAATAGCAAACATTTATGTTGTGTATACCCCTATAACAAATAACCCATCAAAGAAATCTTTTGAAGTGCCAATGAAGGACTTTAACAGAAAATGCTAATTTCAAAGCAAGTGGTGATTGTGTGTGATGATGGAGGTCAAAGATTCTAAGTGCATTTCTCACTCACTGTCCTCAAAGGAAAAAACCACATGGGTAGAGACACTGTCAGCTTGATTCTGTCAGAAGATGATATAAGAATGGATTAAAAGAAAGATCCTTCATCTCTGAACTGTTTGGACTCTTAGAGGGCAGTGTACCAGATGCAAAGCAGAGATTCCTGAAGAGACAATCTGCATACCCTGAAAGACTTTTGGGAAACTGGCAGTCTATAGCATCATTGCCACCATTTGGAGTTACAAACTGCGATTCACCTGTACATATATTTTACTTGCTTTAGCCTCTCAATAACTCTCATTTCCTTTTCTTAGCTAATAAACCTTTAGTTAGTTTACTATAGAATTGGCAGCCAGTTTTGCCTTTGGTGTAAGATCTGGAGTATCAGCTGATCTGGGGTAAGTGACTGGTCTCTTGGGACTGGGAGAAACCTGATGTGGAGTGATTTTTTATTTAACTGACCTTTTATCACAAAGTTCAATTTACCTGGATGGCAAGATAGACTGGAGTGTCTAAGGGGACTGTCTGTGACTCCATGGTAAGACTGGTACAGTGATCAATGAGTTCACATTTGTTACTGGCTTGGTGAAATTAATAATAGAACATACCACCAGTTTGGAGTTTCTGCCCTTCTTTTCTGATATTCTGCCCTGAGGTATGTACTCACAGTAGTGAGACACACCAGACAGTACAACAATTACCATGAGTAAGGGCACCAGGATTTTTCCCTTGCAATAAAAATCAGTGGGCAATTCATACATGAATATCATTGAATCCGTTTGGGTAATATTTTGGGAGGAAATGGGGGAATCATTTAAAATTCTCCAGATGCACATCTTTAAAAAGACAGCTACTAATCATATGCACTAGCTTTTTTTCCCCTTGAGAGTTGTGAAGATTTTACTTTACTTATCAATACATTTCAAATATTGCCTCTAATTAGCCCAATAAACTCCAACAACTTTTCATCAGGAGGCAAAATGAGACAAGTTATGGTAAGAGAATCTGCAACTTAAAACCTTCCTTGTTTTATTTCCTTCCTTGTCTCCCAACCTAAATCAAGGTTTCCCAACCTGGCAAACAATGAACAAAATGGGGACCACCACAGCCAGAACCAGGGGGCTCAGGGCCCATGGCCGGCCCACTTTTTAACAAAAGAAACATAAGCGCAGAATTCATGTTCCCCGCAGAAAAATAGGTTCTGCTGGGGAGGCACTGCAATTATACCTTTCGCCCACCAGGGGCTGCTGTGGCTTGACCCATCGCCGGAGCAGCCAGCCACAGAAAGGGCGAGGGCACTTTGGCTTTGCTCCCCCGTCCCAAAAGGTTCCAGTGCCTTTGGTGTGGACACACCAATGGAGGCTGGGAGTACTTGCCAGTCCCCTGCATTGCCACCCTTGCCTGCCTGTAATGGGGAGTGCGTACTGCACCTTTTGAAAGGAGATATAATGAACATTGTATATTGCACCCCAATGTTGCCAGATAGCAAACGATGCAATATTTAACTTTTTCTTAAAGCCCCATCTCTTGAAGTCAAGCAGTTATGAGAGAATCTCAGTTTTCATTTTTAAAATAACCTATGTTTCTAAGTTTCATGGTTGTTGAGAGAAGCTTGAAAACATAACCCAAGTTACCTATAAAGGCTCAAAAACCAGAAGGCAAAGAAAGAGTAATATTTATTATTTTTAAAATGTATAATTTTAAGCAGATTCCTGGATTTTTGGGGGCCTGATGCATGATTTTTCTAAACTTGGGATTGGTAATATTCAATCCCTAACTCCTCCCCTCACTGCTCCCTCCCTGTGTCCATCCTGTGCAAGTAGAATACCTAAGTTTCACTATTTCATTTACTTACTTTCCCTTATCACCAATATGGTTATTGTGCTTCAAGATACAAAATTAGCAATGCACACACACAAACACCCTCCACCACAGAAGAGATGTTTTGACCACCAACATAACGCATTCAACTACAGAATGGAATGCAGGAACTGTTTACCAATGCACAGCAACTATTAAAAAAAAAAGAGCTCTAGACAGAAGTCTAATTAAACTAGAGAGCAGAATTTAGTCCCATATAAATTCTTATTCATTAATAAAGCATTTATATTATCATAGAAATCTAGAGCTGGAAGGGACATTGGGAGGTCATCTAGTCCAGCCCCCCCATGCTGAGGCGGGACCAGGTAAATCTAGACCATCCCTGACAGTTGTTTGTCTAAGCTGTTCTTAAAAACCTCCTATGGCACAGATTCTACAACCTCCCTTAACTCTCCTTAGAGTTAGAAAGACCTTCCTAATATCGAACCTAAAACTTCCTTGCTGCAGATTAACTGTTACTTCTTGTCCTACCTTAGGTGGACATGGGGAACAACTGATCACCATCTTCCTTATAATAGCCTTTAACATACTCGAAGACTTATCAGGTCTCCCCTCAGTCTTCTTTTCCTAAAGGTACACATACCCAGGGTGTTTTTGTTTTGTTTTTTAAAACACCTTTCCTCACTGATCAGGTTTTTTAAATCTTTTATCATTTTTGTTGCTCTCCTCTGAACTTTCCAATTTGTTCACATCTTTCTTAATGTGTAGCACCAAGAACTGGACACAATATTCTAGCTGAGGCCTCAGCAGTGCCAAGTACAGCAGAACAATTACCTCCAGTATCTTACATATCAGAAGCCTGTTAATATACTGCAGAATGATATTAGCGTTTTTTGCAACTGCATCACATTGTTGCATCAATTTGTGATCCATTAGAATCCCCAGATCTTTTTTAGCAGTACTACTGCCTAGCCAATTATTCTGCATGTTGTAGTCATGCATTTGATTTTTCCTTTTTAAATGTACCACTTTGCACTTGTCTTCAATGTATTTCATCTTCTTGATTTTAGACCAATTGTCCAATTTATCAAGGTTATTTTGAATTCTAATCCTGTCCTTCACAGTGCTTGCAACCCCTCCAACCTTGCTGTTACCTCCAAATTTTATAAGCATATTCTCCACTCCATTATCCAAGTTATTACTGAGAATATTGAATAGTACCAGAC
The DNA here is from genome assembly GCF_965152275.1 of Natator depressus. Classification (NCBI taxonomy): domain Eukaryota; kingdom Metazoa; phylum Chordata; order Testudines; family Cheloniidae; genus Natator; species Natator depressus. Next base: position 53,093,915 of record NC_134237.1, read on the forward strand.
CCAGAACTGAGCCAAGGCCCCCAACTACATACATCTTCTCAGTTTGACAGCAATCCACTGGTAATTACTCTTTGAGCACGGTTTTTCAACTAGTTGTACACCCATCTAACAGTAATTTGATCTAGACCACATTTTCCTCGTTTGCTTATGAGACTGTCAGGTGGGACTATGTCAAAAGCCTTACTAAATTCAAGATATATCACATCTACTGCTTCCCCCATCATCCACTAGGCCAATAACCCTGTCACAGAAAGAAATCAGGTTGGTTTGGCATGATTTGTTCTTGACAAATCCATGTTGGCTATTACTTATCATCCTATTACTCTCAAGGGGCTTACAACTGGTGATTTGATAATTTGTTCTGCTATTTTCCAGGTAACAAAGTTAGGCTGACTGGCCAATAATTCACCAGGGTCCTCTGTTTCCTTTTTTAAAGAAAGGTACTATTTTGGAATGAAATACTGAAATGCAATTAGAAACTAAACCAGAATACATATACAATAAATCTGTAAATGTTTTCAAGCCACACTTTTGAGGGCAGATCCTCTGAAATCCTCCAGGTTCCCTTTATTAAATGCTCCTTGTTACAGTAACCCTTTCTCTGTCTGAGGAGGGCTGGATATGACTCTAAGCCACAGGTCATTCCCTAATGTGCTCCAGGGACCATGCTGCTGCCTCTTACTATGGGTTATCACTGTAACAAATTATTAGCAATTTTTTAACTTGCTACATCCCTCCATAACTAAAGCTGCTGGAGAGGACAAAAAGCAGGCAGAGAGAGAATATATTCTCCATTGATCTTGTCATGGAAGTTTTTTTTTAACAACCAAAGCACAGATATTGGAGTGATGTATTATTGTTATACAGTGCATTCTTACCAACAAGTGCTTTCCTTGATCATTACAAGCTCATTGAAATGAAGCATAGCACATAGAAAGTGTATTTACTCTGACAGATTCTCTCCACAACAGTTTAAAAGCTATTAAGTAATATGGATGTTAGTTTTCAGCTATTATTAGACCAGCTACCTCAGCTCATTTATTTAATAATTTAGTGACCCAATATTTCATTTATTTAACCTTTTAAAATGTATATCTCTATTTACTTGCATAAAATAAAAACTGAAAAACATTAAAAATCCTGAGAATTTTTTTAAAAGATATGGCAGCCCAGATTCTCTGCTGAGCTGAATTTCCACTTAGCGCATCAGAGACAGGGGGCCCTCAGAGACTTGGTTGCAGTGCCTTGATTCTCTGGCCAATATTAGTACCTGCTATGGTCCCAGTGGAGTTCACAACAGCCGGGGGAAGGGGGGTTGTGGTAAACTGGTGGTAGTCTCCAAAACACAAGCCGTTAACGGGAGACTGTTGGAGTGCAAAATGCTCCAGCCAGGCCTCCTCTCCACCCTTCCCATGCCCCCTATATCTAGAGTTATGGGGAGGTAGCATAGAAATTGCCTAAATTGGCTCTATACCTGCTGGGATTTAACCTTCAATAGCTAGAGAGTTGTGGTCGGTTTCCATTCCTGTTGTACCTTTCAGAAAGAGTAGAGCAAGTACAGTCGGTCAGAAAACCTAGCCCCTTTATTTTTTTAAAAAAGGTAAGGTTGCTGTCTGCAACAAAGTACTTACCCAATTTTCAAAACCCAAGAACTAAGAAGGAAATGCATAGTAATGACATATCAAATCTTATCTTGTGAATGTTACCTTTTTGTAAAGAGGCATACCCAGGCAGGTTGGAATAGTTATCATAGCCCTGCACTCCCATCTTTGCTTACATGAAAAGGGTAGCGTATATGTCACCTATTAAAAGGAGATATAATAGACACTGGATATTGCACACTTAGTGTTGCCAGTTCTCGTGATTTAATATTTTAATATCAAACAAAGCATTTACAAACTAAGCTTTTTGTTTTTGGAATCAAATTATGATCAATACTTGCTGGCTGGAAAAAAAGTCTACTGACAAAGAATTAAGATGGATATATTATGTTTAAGGTCTGATTTTAATTTAAAATGTACAACCAAATCAAGTCCAGTTAATAACAGAGTTTTTATTATTGTGACATAATTTTTCAGTTTTCTGTTTTAGCAAAATAATTGTAATATGGTGCTTTCAACTAATCACTGAACAAGTGTGTTCATGATTCTCCCAACCCCTTTTTATTACACTTTTGTATTGCCTTTCCTAAACTACATGCTCTGCCAACAGAGGCATGTAACTTCATATTATATTGCACAAAATTGTTTGCAAGAGAAAGTACATTCATTCATTTTGCATACTGTGCTTGTATGTAAAAAGCCACAAAAAGGCCACACTGAACAGACAGCCAGATGATTAGTACATTTATTTCCAACAGACATACTTATAGTTTGTGGTGTCACAAATGACTATTTCCAAGGAGTAAAACAGTTCCTATGGAAGGTTACCAAGCAGTACTTTTTATATGCCATAGACAAAATTAAGTGTCAGATTGCACAGTATGTGCTACCACATACTTTCTAAACTAAAACTGAGATACTGTATAAAATATTATTGAGAAAATAAATTAGTACTCCCATAAAACTAAAATCCTAGATTTCAGGATGTGTTTCTTAATCAAAAATAAAATATTGAAGGGAGGGATCTTCTAAAAAATTCATTAGAACAACCATTTCTACAACTCAGAGTTGTCCTTGGTCTTCGGCCAGAATAATTAATCTTATTTGCAGTCTGGTTTTCTGAAGTAAAAACTTCAAAAGGTTTTGGACAGGTTCCCAAAGGATTATATATTAAAACAAAATCACACACACACAAAAACCCCAAACCATGTCACACGTTGCTGCCTGCACATTTGTGAAGCTCTGGCTGGATAATTTCTTTTTATAACTGCTAAGTTGATGGTTTTACTCTGAAAATTACTACAACATGATTTAGAGTAGTCTATTCGGCTCTTGAGTAAAAAAAGTACTTATTTTTTTAATGAGAATTTTCTTTTTAAGATTCAGTCCTGTATGAAGGTAAGTTTTTGTGGGGATTCTTAAACAACAACAACAGGGAGGAAAAGAAGAAAAAAATAGGAAACAGATAAAGAGTCAGGGAGATTAAGGCTAAAAACACACACAAAAATCAAGATACATATGCTTTGACTGAAAGAGGTGCTGGTCTTTAAATGTAAATTTGTCTTTTAAAGACAATTAGGTGTAACATTTGTTGTATTTGATCATCATTTATTTGGAACAGAGAAAAGTCAGGATTTCCCAATGTATTAACATATTTTGCATTACTGCCTTATAGAAAGAATTGCAGATTCCACGGGCTCAAGAAAGAAGATTATGGTAATTTGTTTCTTTCTTTAATTTTTTTATATGTGGCAAAATGTTTTACCACTAAAAATAACAGGCAAAGATTAAAATATCTATCAATCTGAATTGTCTTCAGGCAACACAATATTACTCATATCACCAAAACTTGCTAACTAATCACAAAAGTTCAAATTGTAATTTCCTATCTGGATTACTGTAATGGAAAAGAAATAACATAGCATGGGAATTAGAAAATTATACAGATAAAATAAACTTCTGTTTTTAAAAAAACCTGACATAAGCCCATCCCTGCCCTCAAGGAAACAGAAGCAACACACTAAGAAATCTGTAAAGCACAGAAGTGGAGAGTAGGAAATATACCAGATGACAAAAGAAGTTTGCTGACCTTACTGACTGACTAAAGCGTGACCTCAATGGAGCTAAATAGATTGGATGTTCGCGTTTACGTTCCGAAGTTAGATATATTTTGTGTACTAACCACAAAGCCGACTAGTAAAATAATCTTAACATAATTTATAGTGAATGCTTAAACATATGACAAACACACCAAATGATCTGACACATATCTCACTCTCAGTAGAAAGCCTAGTTCTGACACAAAACTGGAATGTTTAGGCCCCAAGCCTGAAAAGGATTACTTGCTTAACTTTGTAGACGACAAGTAGACCCGAAAAAGCACACAAGCTGTCCTACGGATAAGTTTTTGCAGGTTTAGGAGCCAGTTTGCTAAGAAGATTGTATAATGGCTATTTGCTTCCACCTAATTCTAAAGAGTACGACTGATCATTCAATTTGGTTAAAAAATTAGCTTCCCCCCCCCCCTTTGCGTCATTTTCTGGAATAGTCAAGCATCATATCTGCTTCCTAATATGAATAACATAAGTAGCAGCCAAATAGAAGTCAGCAGACAACTCCTGCAGTGTTTCCAGCACTGCATGGTTTCCGAGAATATGACTTTGAAATTAGGACCAATGTTTGTTTGGTCATTCCTATCAACCACTGATAGCAACCAAACACACAGTGAAAAGGAAACCAAGTGACTTCAAGGGGCTTCCAGACATACAGTAGGATCTACAAACAACAAAAACACCTTCCCTGGTTGGTTCAATGTTTTCTTATTTTGGAAAGTTTAAATCTGCCAGTCATAAGGTTGTTTGGTTGGTTGTTTTTTATTGGACAGAGCTAGTGGACCCATATTTATATATTTCTCTACCTCTGAATGCTAAAGATGGTCACCAGATCCAGATAATGTAAATAAAACATTCCTTGAGCATGAAGCAGATGAAGAAGGCTAACACAAAGTGCAGCCTGCTAGAATTCCAACAGGATTTTGAGCACCTACCAATTTTGTGACCCAACAGAATGTCTTTTCTTGATAACATAACTAAAAGCTGAGCAACAGTGCAGTCATGATTGGATATTCTGGTCCCAAGACAGAATATTTACTAGTTCGTCTTTCTTTGCCACTCAAACAGAATCAGTCAAAGATTGTCTAAAAAGAACCTATCAATACACTCATCTAAAATACTGAGAATGATGGCTCCACCCTTGAATGTAACCGTTTCTCAAATACTTAGTTTTATACTTAGAACTGGACAGAATTTTCAGAAGCAACCATTGTTCTTATGAGCCTCTGGTTTTGGGTCAGCTTGAGACACCCAAGTAAGATTAAGCAAGTCCAATAAACAATCATCCTTGATTAGTACCATACTAGCTGAGGAGGGCTTGGTATTTGGATCTACAATACTGAGATTTTTCTAGAGACAGTAAATTCAGCTTCCATGTAAAAAAGGACATGTCTCAATGCCCTATTCTGCACTACAATGCAAGTCATCTTTCTTCATAGGTTTGGCTTGAGAGAGAAGAATGTTAAAGGAAATGGTGTATCCAAGCAAGAAGAAAGCACCTCAGAATACAGACAGTCTTCTCCTATTGGTGCATCTCTGTCAAACTACTGGCTAGCAAGTCATGTTTTCCCATCATTCTACATGTCTTCCAGTATGGGTTTGCTAAGACTAGGCTGTCTCTCCGTTTCCTGACCATTCAAGTTTCAGTTCTTTTTCAGGCACATTTGGGGACAATATATATCTTCAAGTCAGCGGCACTGCTATGGGTACCCGCATGGCCCCACAGTATGCCAACATTTTTATGGCAGACTTAGAATAACGCTTCCTTAGCTCTCATCCCCTAAGGCCCCTACTCTACTTGCGCTACACTGATGACATCTTCATCATCTGGACCCATGGAAAAGAAGCCCTTGAGGAATTCCACCATGATTTCAACAATTTCCATCCCACCATCAACCTCAGCCTAGACCAATCCACACAAGCGGTCCATTTCCTGGACACTACTGTGCTAATAAGTGATGGTCACATAAATACCACCCTATACCGGAAACCTACAGACTGCTATACTTACCTACATGCCTCCAGCTTCCATCCAGGACACACCACACAATCCATTGTCTACAGCCAAGCTCTAAGATACAACCGCATTCGCTTCAATCCCTCAGACAGAGACAAACACCTACAAGATCTCTATCAAGCACTCTTAAAATGACAATACCCACCTGCTGAAGTGAAAAAACAGATTGACAGAGCCAGAAGAATACCCAGAAGTCACCTACTCCAGGACAGGCCCAACAAAGAAAATAACAGAACGCCACTAGCTGTCATCTTCAGCCCCCAACTAAAACTTCTCCAGCGCATCATCAAAGATCTACAATCTATCCTGAAAAATGATCCCTCACTCTCACAGATCTTGGGAGACAGATCAGTCCCCGCTTACAGACAGGCCCCCAACCCGAGGCAAATACCCTCCAGCAACCACACACTATGCAACAGAAACCCTAACCCAGGAACCTATCCTTGCAACAAAGCCAACTCTGTCCACATATTTATTCAAGTGACACCCTCATAGGACCTAATCACATTGGCCACTACATCAGGGGCTCGTTCACCTGCACATCTACCAATGTAATATATGCCATCATGTGCCAGCAATGCCCCTCTGCCATGTACATTGGCCAAACCAGACAATCTCTACACAAAAGAATAGACAGACACAAATCTGACATCAGGAATCATAACATTCAAAAACCAGTAGGAGAACACTTCAACTTCTCTGGTCACTCAGTAACAGACTTAAAGGTGGCAATTTTGCAACAGAAAAGCTTCAAAAACAGACTCCAATGAGAAACTGCTGAGCTTGAATTAATATGCAAACTAGATACCATTAACTTGGGTTTGAATAGAGACTGGGAGCGGCTGGGTCATTACACATATTGAATCTATTTCCACATGTTAAGTATCCTCACACCTTCTTGTCAACTGTCTAAATGGGCCATCTTGATTATCACTACAAAAGTTTTTTTCTCCTGCTGATAATAGCTCATCTTAATTAATTAGCCTCTTACAGTTGGTATGGCTACTTCCACCTTTTCATGTTCTCATATCTTCTTACTGTATGTTCCATTCTATGCATCCGATGAAGTGGGCTGTAGGCCACGAAAGCTTATGCTCAAGTAAATTTGTTAGTCTCTAAGGTGCCACAAGTACTCCTGTTCTTTTTTGCGGATACAGACTAACCTGGCTGCTACTCTGAAACCAATTTTTCAGGCAAAGTATCCGTTTAGTGTCCTATCTTTGCTTCCCTTGAAAATCTCTTCTCCATGGAGATGTAAGCCCGCAATCAAATTTCTCAGCCATTCTCCCACAGACATATAAAGCAGCCTTTGTGTATTGAAGAATCAGGCCTAAAATCTAAAACTTGCTGAGACAAAGATTGAGCTAACAAACATATATGCCAGAGAATGAATTACACTAGCTGGCTAAAGTTTCCTCCACATAGCAAGCCAAAGGGAAGAAGATTGAAGTGGAATGGAGAAAAATGGGTGGAGTCACAGTCCAAAGCTAAACTTCCTGATGACTGTCTTCCTGTCTGAATTACATATAGGAAGAGATATCCATTAGTCCACCCGGTGGAGTCAGAACCCAGAATTAAAAAAAAAAATCTCAAAAAATAAACTGCTTTGATGTGACTGTTTTAATTTTGATTCTGTCTAATAAAACATACACTAGCAAACTCATTCCATCTGAAATTAAATATAGTCGTTTCCATTGTGGTAGATTTAGGAAGGACAGGAAGTTCAGCTTTTTATATTGTACTTTCATGTGTTTATTTGAAGTATTTTAAGAGTTCACTGGCATTCCACAATGACTTTACTTCATGCTCATTGAGCAGACATATGCTACTATAACCTTTATCTTGCCCTTTTGCATTTCATTTTTCTTTAGTTACAGAAACTCAAAACTCTCTTTTTGTGACACTTGATTATTTCAAACATTTGATCACAGATAATAGTAATTAACTTTCACAAAATTATTTCCAGAACAAAATTATAATATATCCTGTGGCTGTTATTAAAAGGAAGGACTATCATAAAATATTGGCTGAAATGTGATAAAAGTTTACGATCTTCTGGAAATGTCAATGCTTATTTTGTCACAACAGCCAGGAAACATTATTCAGAACTAAGTTCAGGCTTAATCTCATCTTTACTGTCTAGCAATTACATGTCTAAGTCTCAAAAATGTGAAAATATTCCTCAAATGTCTTATACTTTTAACATTAAAAGTCCTGATACAGACCTCAATCAGCAATTCAATACATTTAAGCATACCTTATACATCAAAAAAGAGAATTTCAGCCAGTCACAGCCCTGAAAAATCTAATATTTTCTCAGAAATGACAATGAAATTATTAGTAATCCTCTGGGCAACATTTTCAGAAATAGGTGAAGGGATCCGTGCACAATAAATATGGAGCTGCACACGCAATTACTTGTTTGCAAACGGGCGTGTGTGCAACGTTAGAACCTAATGTTACACATTTGACCTTTGTTTATTAAATCACATCACATTTTTTTTTAACACATTGGCAAATCCTTCTGTAGCGGGGTGGCTACCTCACTCTGAAAACAGAAGGGGTTAAAAGTGGCCCTGGAGAGGGCTGTGGCTGGCTGATTGGGGAAGCAGCCGCAGCTGGACCATGCCCCAATCAGGCCCCCAGCTGGCCTGTATAAAAAGGCTGTGAGCCAGAGGCCCAAGGAGTCTCTCTCCAGACTGGGAGAGAGCAGGGCCTGGCTGCCTGCCTGATAGGGTACTGAGGGCTGTGCAGTGCTGGGGAAGGAGCAGGCTGAGCGGGGGCGCTCCAGGTTGGCAACTCCCCAGGCTGTAGGGCCTGTTCCAAGGCCCATAGAGGTACTGGGAGGCAGAGGAAGGCAACAAGTCCAAACCCCCTTGCCTATGATGAGTGGCCTTTACACTGCAGTCTGCCCCAGGGAGCGGGGGCTTGGTGATGACTGGCAGTAGCCCAGACTGAGGCAAGGTAGGGATAGTGGGTTGGGGGTTCCCCAGGAAGGGGAGACCCAGAGGCAGAGTGTGGGGGTACTGCCAGGAGGCAGAACCCCAGAGAAAGGGGCATTGGGGTCTGTGAGGGACATGGGGGCTAGAGCTGTGCAGATCACCGGCGTGCAGAGGGCGCTCCAGGCTGAAAAAGAGCTAGTTCCCAATGACCAGCAGGAGGCACCACAGGGGTGAGTCTGCTCCTTTACACCTTCAAACAGATTTTGATCAACAGTCCACCTGCAAATTGGAAAGACAGGGAGCAGAAACAGCAAACCCTGAAAACCTTTTTTAAAAGACTGAGACTTGTTGAATCTCCTTTTGTTTTGTCTGCTAGTAAGAAAAGTGTTGAAATATTCTCTCTCTCTCAGAAAAAAAGCCTTTTCAGCTATCAGACACCTCACCTTCTCTTTGACATTTAATCACCTGCAAAAGCCATTTACTGCCTCGCATACTATTCCGCTATGAATATCATCCCTTAAACTTTTAACATATTATTAGACACTCAGCACAGAATTGATCAAAACTCCATGACATAAAGGGCACCCAACAATCTAGATTGTAATAAAAATGGTAGCACATTAAAGAAATAGTACATGGTTAATCCTCAGTTACAATGGAAACCCTGTAAAAGTACTTATGACATTCAATTTAGTACCTAATGAGCTTATCACGATTAATATTATTACAATAAATATCAAATGAATAAATTGTGACTGGACCAACCTTCTGAAGCGTTATAGTAGAGAAGTGTTGCTGAATGAAAATACTGAACGCTCTGCCTGCAACTGTGCATGTGTATCTATGCAATCTTTACGTTTATTCCTATGTAATGAACAACAGTAATGACACACACCAAAGTGTGGGGGGCAGGGAATTGAGAGTATATAGTGGAGTCTCAGCTGCCGCACTACATAAATAAAGCTGTGCTGAAGGATGTACCAGTTCCACATTTGCTCCTCACAGAAGAGAACACAAGTAACTAATATAACTAGATGCGACGTACTAGCCTAAATAAATCTGGGACACTACTCAACTAGTATACTTGAAAGAACCTGGGATCTAGGGCAACATTCCTATGTGAGCATTTTTTCTTCTTTTGGCAGAGTAAGGCTGTTTCCTGTATCCATGGCCAGTTCAGACAATGCCGTCCAACCTGCAACCACAGTGGATTCTTGCTTACAGGGGTCCCACTGATGCTAGTGCTCATCCTCCACTAGCTCCACATGTTGATTACTAGGTACCTCATGCTGGTTGAGAACTCTGCGGGGAAAACAACAGAAACACCCTGTGAAATCAGGGCATCTCCCCCTTTATGAGAGCCAATGCAGGTTCTCCCATCCTCGTATTTATGAGAAAACCTCCATCTATCAGCTCCCTAACTCTCCACAAACATGGCAGTTCTGGACACATTCTTTCCCATCTTCGGGGCCCATGGGACTCAGTCACCTGTAGTCTCCATGGCACCATAGTTCAGGGGAAAAGAAAGGTGAAAGTCACACCCAATTTTGGGTCTTTCCAACGCGGCCCCCAATCCAATCATTTGACAGGGAGCACCAGATTTGTTTAAACCCTTACATAACCCAAACAAATATTTTATTCTTTAGTTCATCAAAACATTAACCAACAAGCATAGAGTTTGCACTGTTGGGACAACTTTTGGAAGAAATTGAGATAATTTATGCACACAGTTACAATTATCTATTTCTAAGAGCTCTTATGCCTGGTTCTTGTTACTATCATATATCAATTCATCTTGTAATAGACAAGAGGGCCCAAATCCTGAGCGGCACAGGAGTCCCTTGTATTAGTACAGAGGGAGTTTAGCACCATATTGATCAAAGCTGAGGAGAGTCTAGTCAACACAGTGAGAAGTGGCTGCTCAGCTAATCTGCTTCCAGAGAGGTAAGCAGGTCATGCAAATGAGCTCGAGTCCTGCCCTGTGGACTGGTCTTCCATGGATTCTCACTCTCCTCACCCCAATAGGGGCTGGCTGCAGATGACACCATAGTCCTGAAGCTGCAGTCACCTTCATGCCGTGACCTACATCAGGGGAAGGAATAGAGGAGAAAGAGGAGGCGCAATCAGAAGACTCCAAAGCTAAGAACTTTTAGCATACCAGGAGCTTGGAGAAAGAGAGAAGGACGTTTTGCTCAATATTAACTAATTTATACCATTTACATAGTTTAAATAGAAATGAAAAAGAACATCAAGCATGAGCATGTGAAGCAACATGTGAACAGAGATTATCAAAGAATGTAGAATCAAAGAATGTGTAGAACAGAAGAGAGAAAATAAAATAAATTTTAAATGAATATTTAAATCTTAATATATTAATAAAGGAATCCTTTTTACAATAGTTAATTATACAGAGCAAAAACAAATGATGAAAAGTTCTGTTTTAACCTGTCATTACCTAAATTGGTACGGCTAAGTATTCCCTAGTCTACAATCTCTCCAGTATTACTGAGACTATATTTAAGGTCAACAAACTAAAGGAGGAAACCTAAATTTAGAATTTTAAGTATCTTTTTTGAAGTTTGTAGCTATAATCAATCTAGTCTAAGGATTCCACTTGCTTGTCTTTTCTAAGAGAAAGAAAGTTCAACTGGACTAATTTCACCTATTATCTCTCACAACCACTGTCATTGATTCATATGATCACTCTTAGTTCACTCTTCTTCAGAGAACAACTATTGAGAGAATTGTCATGATCATACCCAATGTAATATTAAAGAGAGGTGCAGCTAATCTTCAAATAATCTCTTGTACCAGTTTTAAATGACCTTCAGTGAGCAATTTCTTAAGACAAATCTGAAGTCTAACCCAAGTGAATGGTATGGAATATTAAACAGCAATATTATATTAAGCAATTTTTACTTTCTGTATGAAAAATTATTTTGATTTTCATGGCTATAAGCTCTTGTCCACTGTCTTTAATGAGTGTGGAGCTAATTTCCCTGTGAAACAATTAAACAATAGGGAAAAAACCACTCAATTCTCTCGCAGAGCATCAGTAAAACTAGAATTTTCACCACACTTCTGAAAGCAGAGAAGTTACTTTCAGATAAAATAAAATGTGGGCTCATAAAAAGCTCAGTTTTTTTAAATTATTCTGTACAGTGTAAATTCCCATAGTACAAAATGAGCAACACTGATTGCAAAATGCAGAAGTGGCACTTTTATTTGTGGGAATTAAATTTTACAAATAAATTATTTTTCTACTAAGATATTTCACAAGCACCTCAAATGAAAATGAATGCCTATACAACAATTGCAAAGTATAGCTTGAGTTATAAAAGACTCGGTCCCTATTACATTGTCCCTATTACATTGTAAACAAACTAAGTTAAACTTTGTATTAAGTTTGTGTTACTGAAAACAAAAACAAAAAAGGAAAAAAAACAAAAAAAAACTGATCGCCATATTTGGGGTTGGGAAGGAATTTTCCACCAGGGCAGATTGGAAGAGGCCCTGGAGGTTTTTCACCTTCCTCTGTAGCATGGGGCACGGGTCACTTGCTGGAGGATTGAAGTCTTTAAACCTTGAAGTCTTTAAACCACTGCTCCTTGAAGTCTTTAAACCACAATTTGAGGACTTCAGTAGCTCAGACATAGGTGAGAGGTTTTTCGCAGGTGTGGCTGGGTGAGATTCTGTGGCCTGCGTTGTGCAGGAGGTCAGACTAGATGATCATAATGGTCCCTTCTGACCTTAGTATCTATGAATCTATAAAACAGAAGTTGTTTAAGTTGCATCCCACAGACCGAAGACACCAGAAAATATCAGTAAGTATCAAGAAAAGAAAAATATGATGGATAGAATTGTACATGTTGGTTCGAACAAAACAAGGTGAGAGGCAGCACCTCGCTACGTAGAGCGGTTGCACCTCAATACGTCAGGAGTGATGTGTAACATGTTTGTACCTGTGTATAAGAATACATCCCTGGGGCAGTGTCTTTGTCCGGCCTAGAGGGCAGCGGAGTGTCCTGCCACTGACTGAGCAGTGTCCATCGTCAGGGAGCACATATGTACTAGCAGAACTGTAGACATCTGATCTGGGGAGCTAAAGACTGTGTTTCATTTGACAATAAACCTGGCCGGATGCCTTCATACCTTATTGGAGTCTGTGGTCATTGGGGGTTCTCTCGAGGTCTGCTGTGTCAGCTATCTGTGCAGAGCCAGGGCAGCACACAGAGGGAACACACACACGCAGCCGACTGTTATCAACATTGGATAGAGCAGAGCACCAGACCGGTGGCGTCTGACAACAGTTTTAATGTAATGAAGTTATATAAAACACCAAAATATTGTCACATAGTTATTCCTTTCAGGCATTACAATCCATTAAATGTTCAGGCAGATCTGATTCTCCAAGTTCTCTCTGCCCCAGAGTCCAATGAGCACACCTGGTGCGTAGATGGTGTTAATAGATGGCTTGCAGGACTGGATCCTCAGGTCACAGGCTGAAAATACAAACCTACGCTTACACCTGCGATAGTTCTTATGCCATTTTACTTAATTATTCATAAATTTAAAATATATATTTTTAAACTATTTCTAATAATGTCAAGCATCAATATCTTAAGCAAACCTAATGTGCCTATTAGTCTTTATGTAGCTCTTTGACCATGTACACAACAAATTAAGTATTTTTATTGTATTCAGCTAATGCAAACATCTCATTTTCCTATCCTCTTCTGTTTCCTTCCTATTTACAACCTGCAGAACACAGAGACTACCTCCCATAGGAATACAATCTCCATTTATTCCAACACTACTGTATTCTAATGAACATCTAAGCCTTCAAGACTAAAAAGTGACTGGAGATGTGTGAAGACATACAACAACTAATCACTGCACCTTCAGTACACATAATGCAATTTGCATATTTATTCTTTTCTATATAGAAAACATTCATATGTTCAGGGTGGATAAAAATCAATAAAAAAAATCAAAAAAATCTGATTTTTTTTATTTAAATCAGATTTTTTTGATAAAATCCTAGCCAAAGATCTTTTAATTAAGACACATTACAGCTCAAAGATATCTCATCATGGAATAGAGATTATAAATTCTAATTCTATAGTATGAGACAATATATTCATGTAATGTTTAAGAAAAGTTTTGTAAATGAGTTCCAATAGTTCACGGATTAGAAACCAAATCTTATGGGGTTCCAGGGGCTTCTGTATAGATTATTTAGGTTAATCTTTCAATCGACCCAATAGGACTCAGTGCTCAGTCTAGATGATACCATCAGAGATGCTTAGTTTTGCAGTTCTCAAACTGTGGATTTGTCTCTCCAGAGATAACATGCTTGTTAACAGCAAAAATGTTTTTAAATAAATAATAAATATAGAGAGGTGGGAAATAACAGATCTCAACCCTATTGCCCTCTGCAAATTTGTGTACACAGAGTCAATCCCTTACCTCTCTCTAAAAGTGCAAAGTTTCAAAAAGTTCAGTGAATAGAAATAAATGTTAGAAGGGAGGGACAGGCAGTAGAAACAAAAGTGAAACTGTTTGAACAGCATATTCCAGAAGTCTTGAGGTCTTTCTGAGTGTAGCCTTCATTGATTTGAGATTGACCATACCATACCATTTTCTCGCTAGAAGGGAAAACCTATAATGGCTGCAGGCTGTAAGAGAGATCCAGTTTGGGAATATTTTAATGAAGTTCCTCTACCTGTGGGTAAGACAGGCATGCGTGAAAAATGCAAACAGTGCAACAAAGAAATGCAAGGCCTGGTTTTCCAAATGAAACAACATCATGAGAAGTGTTTCTTCACAGGGAGAAGCTGCATTGAAGATGATGAAAGAAACATGCCTGAATATGCAGGATCTTCAGGTTGGTAAACTTCTTTATTTCAGGTTTCAGAGTAGCAGCCGTGTTAGTCTGTATTCGCAAAAAGAAAAGGAGTACTTGTGGCACCTTAGAGACTAACCAATTTATTTGAGCATAAGCTTTTGTGAGCTACAGCTCACTTCATTGGATGCATTCAGTGGAAAATACAGTGGGGAGATTTATATATACACAGAGAACATGAAACAATGGGTGTTATCATACACACTGTAAGGAGAGTGATCACTTAAGACGAGCTAATACCAGCAGGAGAGCGGGGGAGGGGGAGGAAGAAAACCTTTTGTAGTCATAATCACGGTGGGCCATTTCCAGCAGTTGACAAGAATGTCTGAGGAACAGGGAGAGGGGTGGGGGAAATAAACATGGGGAAATAGTTTTACTTTGTGTAATGACCCATCCACTCCCAGTCTCTATTCAAGCCTAAGTTAATTGTATCCAGTTTGCAAATTAATTCCAATTCAGCAGTCTCTCGTTGGAGTCTGTTTTTGAAGTCTTTTTGTTGTAATATTGCGACTTTTAGGTCTGTAATCGAGTGACCAGAGAGACTGAAATGTTCTCCAACTGGTTTTTGAATGTTATAATTCTTGATGTCTGATTTGTGTCCATTTATTCTTTTACGCAGAGACTGTCCAGTTTGACCAATGTACATGGCAGAGGGGCATTGCTGGCACATGATGGCATATATCACATTGGTAGATGTGCAGGTGAACGAGCCTCTGATAGTGTGGCTGATGTGATTAGGCCCTATGATGGTATCCCCTGAATAGATATGTGGACACAGTTGGCAACGGGCTTTGTTGCAAGGATAGGTTCCTGGGTTAGTGGTTCTGTTGTGTGGTATATGGTTGCTGGTGAGTAACAAAGAAAATAACAGAACGCCACTAGCTGCCACCTTCAGTCCCCAACTAAAACCTCTCCAACGCATCATCAAGGATCTACAACCTATCCTGAAGGACGACCCGTCACTCTCACAGATCTTGGGAGACAGGCCAGTCCTTGCTTACCGACAGCCCCCCAACCTGAAGCAAGTACTCAACTATTTCCCCATGTTTATTCCCTCCCCCCCCCACCACCACTGTTCCTCAGACGCTCTTATCAACTGCTGGAAATGACCCACCTTGATTATCACTACAAAAGGTTTTCTTCCTCGCCCCTCCCCCGCTCTCCTGCTGGTAATAGCTCACCTTAAGTGATCACTCTCCTTACAGTGTGTATGGTAACACCCATTGTTTCATGTTCTCTGTGTATATAAATCTCCCCACTGTATGCATCCGATGAAGTGAGCTGTAGCTCACGAAAGCTTATGCTCAAATAAATTGGTTAGTCTCTAAGGTGCCACAACTACTCCTTTTCTTTATTTCATACTTCTTTCTTAAGGACTGCCTGTCTTCCTTCTGGACTATTCTTGAATTCTCATGTTTGAGCAAAAAATATAGTTGTTACTATGGTACTATCATTTTAGATGCAGTTGTGATAAAAAAAATAAATAGCTGAAATAGGCAGATCTTCCTTTTACAATTTCACCTTTAAAGTAGTACTGAGTGCCAGTGAATGCAATGAGTAATACTAAATGAGCAATATGGTAGTAATAATTAAATAACTGCATTGACTTATTTTGTTTAGGAGAATCCATCCTCAACATACAGGATTCTGAAGACTATCCATCTTCAAGATCACCATCATTTTCTCTAGTTTCACAGTTATCTGCTAATGATAGTGTTTCAGTCACATCATGTATGTCACACAACCACAGTATATCACCTGTAGCAAAAAGAAAAAAAATCTCCATCATCCAGAAACAACCACAAATAAATCTGTGATAAGAACCAGTAGATTACAAAAAGAGGTAATTGATGAAAAAATTACACAGTTTGTTTATGCAACAAACTCTCCTTTCCTTATGATTGAGAACCCACACTTCATTAAAATGGTTTGGTCATTAAGACCAGGATACAGTCCACCCAACAGACCAGATGTTGCAGGAAATTGCTGGATAAAGTGTATGAAAGAGAAACTGAGCATTGTGCAAAAGGTCTAGAGGGTAAAATTGTTAACCTGAGTCTTGATGGGTGGAGCAATGTGCACAATGATCCTGTTTTATGTGCTTGTGTGACAAGAGAAGAAGGGAATGTCTTCTTTACAGAAACAACTGATACATCGGGAAATGCACACGCAGCAGAATACTTACAAGAAGTAGCAGTAAAAGCTATAACAAACTGTGAAAAAAAATTCAAATGTTTATTACGCCGCTTGGTCTCAGACAATGCTGCAAATGTATCCAGGATGAGAACAAATTATTTAGCATAGAGTATCAAGCTAATAACATTATGTCTGGCCCTTGCATGGCTGTACATGGTGGAAGGTCCAAGAATTCTCCCCCATGTTTGCAATTTCCACATACCAGCCTGGCACAATTGCAGCTTTGGCCTGGTCTACACTACAGGCAGCTTATGTCGACCTAACTATATAAGTGTCTACACTAGAATGGTGCTTTCACCAATGCAAGTTGCCCACTACATTGACCTAATAACTTTACCTCTGCAAGAGGCATAGCGCTTAGGTCGATGTAATTAGGGCAACGTAGTGTCTGTGTAGACACTGTGTTACTGATATCACCTGGTGGCTGTCCGCCCCACTGCCAGCCCGGAGCCCCGCCACCACCTTCCAATGAGGGATTGTGGCGGGGGGAAGACAGCCAGAGCCCGGCTGCCATCCAGGGTTCTCTCTCCCCCCACCCTCTGATCCCTCATCAGAAGATGGCAGTGGGGCTCCTGGCTGTCAGCCCTAGTGTGGGCCTCACAGCAGGAGCCCTTCCTACCCCCAGGGCTAACAGCCCAAAGCTGTGAGCCCGGCCTGAGGCTCAATTTCACAACTGGGAGCCTACCAGGAGTGAGACTGACATTTTTGTCAATTTCATAGCTACTATTATTTCACATTTAGTCTCCAGTTTTGGCTGTCAGCCCCAGAGATGGGAGGCTCCAGCTGTGAGCCCCTGCATAGGATTGAGAGTTGTGGCTGTCTGCCCTAGGGCGGGAGTGGGCTCCAGCTGTGAGCCCCATGCAGGCTGACGGCTGGAGTGGGAGAGGAAATGTGAAATAACAGCAGCCATGAAACTGACAAAACGTCAATTTCACTGCTGGTAGGCTCCCAATGCCCCACTTCAGTCAGTGCAAGCACTCCTGATGAGGACGCATGCTACTGGCAGAACGAGGGTAGTGTGGACAGATGATTTAATTACTGCAGTGGCTGTAGGTTGACCTAACTTAAGACAATCTAATTTTGTAGTGTAGATAAGCCCTTTGTGCAAGTGAAAACCACCCCAATAGGAACAGGGGACCAGTCAAGGGACAGCCCTCCCCATACACCAGCCACAGAGCTGACTAGCTATGCAGATAGTACTCACTACTTTTCCTAAGAGGTGGTGCAGTATGTGTGCTTCCTCTCAGTGCTGAGGAACAGAAGCAGGCAGCATAGTTACTCTGTGATGTATGCAGAAAACCTCCTGGGAGCTGTCCCTGGACAGAAGCAGCTCAACACTGCCCTCACTTAAGCCTGAGCCTTAATGACACAATCTGCTCCATAGTCTTTATGTACATTTCAAAGCATCAAATTAACAAAAATTACTTATTCACACAAGATAATTAGTTCATTGTTTCCTTTATTAGCTAGTATTCATTAACTATTCCAATCATATGGGATAGTTATAATAAATGTTTAAAGCAAGTTGTAAATCTTCTTACCTTGCCCTTTCTGAAGGTAAGAAAAAGTTACTAGAAAAATTAGCTCACTAAAATAATACACAGTAGATTTTATAAAATGCCAGTTCCACAAAGTTAATCAAGATAACACACACTCAACATGCAAGATTAAGTCATCAGTTTAAAAATATGACAGCTGGAAGCTAGTGTTTTACATCCAAACTGTTTTAGGAGACCTTCTTATCATTGCTGACTAATTCTGGTAACAGACAGTTTGGACGTATGCTGACAGATTTTGTGACAGGACGCATTACTTCATGACACTGTTTGCAATGAAACAACTGTAACAGCGATGTACAACACTATAACATTACTACCAGACAACAGTGCCACTCTAAGGACTTGATTCACAACGGGGATGTAGGTGCCTAACTGCCTTTTCAACATTTAAGTAGCACTGGCATTCACAAACCCCCTACTCAGCCGCTGTCTAATCCTGTAGGCTCCTAAGTTTCAACCAATGAAGTTCCCAAGGCACCAAAATTTCAGTGGCTGGGCATGCACAAAGCCACCTAATTCCTGACTCCACCAAGCTGTTTGGTACCCTAACTCATGCCTAAACCCTTAACTAGGCACTCCCCCGCTATCTCACCTGCAGACCCCAATCCAAGAGACATGCTCTGAGTATGCCTAACCTGCACAAAAGATGGTAATAGTGGTGCCCCATTCCAGGTCCCTTACCTCCCAGGTGAGTGCCCTAATCACAAGACTATTGCATATTCTGGATCAAGTCTCTCTCTAGCTCTCACATTGAAACTGTTGCACTTTATATTAAATACTTAAATATTCCTTGGGCCAGACAGAGAGTGATAATAACTCTATAGCATAATGGTTAGGGCACTCACCTACATGTACAAACTTAAGCCAAAATTCAGGAAAGCACTTAAGCACTGTGCCTTCTAGCTGTACTTCCTCTCACTAAGATTCTATTCTATTTACCATTTACCACTATTTGGTGCTAGTACTTTGCTACATTATGAATCAGGGAGTGTGTGACCCTCAATGCCAACTGCAAGGGAGTTACAAGAATATCCTGATCCTTCTATGTACGTGCCAGTTCACCAAATATCATGTGAGGGCTTAAATGAAATCTAAAGTCACACTGGTTATTAATATAGTTGTGACATGTATGTACAGATACTATGTAAGGAGTTACATATATATATATTGATTGAAAATGTATTCCTAAAGTTTCTATCAAGGCAGAGTTGACAAACAGATGTTCTGCCAGATAAAAGATGTTTAATTCACCTGTCTCTCCATCAGCCGGCAAATTAGGTATTGTAGGCCAACACAAAGGAAGTCTTATTTACATATCAAGTCAATGGGGGAGGGGGACGTGGTGTGAAGTCAATGGGGAGGCAGCACACCAGAGAATAAGGTATGGAAAATTATCCTGACTCTGGTTACAAACAATGAACTTTGGGGGATATAACGAACAGGAAAGAAAGATGCCCCATTACTCTGCACCTAAGAAGTAATCGGACAATGCGATAACATTCATGAAAACTGGATCTCAACCAGGTTTGGTTGAAATGCTGCAAAGGACATTTGGGGTGAGATAAATATCTTTAAGCAGAAGGTTAACCTGTTAAGTTTAGTCTCTAGAAATCATGTTATGATTTTATTTTCTCAGTAACACTTTTGTTTCCATTGCCTCCTCTCATTATTTCATGAATCTTTGATAATAAATTTATTGTTTTGTACTCTAAATATATCTTGGTGCTGTGGTATTATACAAAGAGCTGATCCTGAGTTGAAACAAACATTGTGTGTTAGTTAAATTTGTTAGTCTCTAAGGTGCCACAAGTCCTCCTTTTCTTTTTGCAGAAACAGACTAACACGGCTGCTACTCTGAAACCTGTGTGAACTCTGTTCCCTTGGGGACAGCAGACCTGGTATTTCTGCGAGTGTTCAGTAGATAAGGAGTTGGGCACTACAGGGGAACACTTCAAGGGGGCTCAGAGACCGGGGTCCACTTATTGTTAACCAGCAAGGCAAAGTATGGGCTGACATAGCTCAGAGGAAAGTGGTTAGGAGGCTACCAGGCTGGTGATGTCAGGAAGGTGACCCACAGTTAAGCACAAGCAAGTCTCCTTCTTGCTAGAGGCAGGGAGATAACAAGGTGACTCCCAGTCCTGGGTAACCCAAGAACTTACAGCTTAAGTAATTTTTTGTATTTTTAACCATTTTGAAAATGTATAAATAAAATTAAGAAAATACACATTGACTTATGATTTTTAGTTACATAGATGACATGCCTGTGGCACTTAAATACTGCATATATGAACCTCACACAATTAAGTTATTTTGATCTGTTAAGCCATAATGTTGCTGTGAGGCTATAAAGTATATTTGTTTTCTCTTTCTGTATCTCTTTCAAGCCCACACTTGAAACAAATCATGTAGCGGTCACTGAAAAAGCCCAAAATTCAGGTGATCTATTACTATGTTCCAAATGAGCACAGGTCAGCAATTGGTGCTCCACTGAAGAGCAGTTACATGATGATACTCATGGTGACACTCATTAAGGACTAAATACATCACCTCCAGTGTCCAGTGAGAGCTGATGGGCTAATCACTGGGAAATACCTGGGGTCAGGGCAAGGTCAAAGAAAACCCCTTCCTACCAGGGCAGGGTGAGACTACAGAGCTACCCCACAGACACTACTTTAGCCTAAAGTCTGGAGTAGGCTTATGTGGTCCTTGGTGCATTTTTCCTCTGAAGGAGGATTCACACCTATCCCTTGCCCCATCCAAGCCCTGCTTCCACTCATCCCCTTGTGGCCACTTGGAACCACTGCCAGTTGGGGATAAATTCACAGACTTAGGTGTAGCAATGCCAAACTTTTAGGTGCCCAGCTGTCTAGTGGAATTCACAACCACGAGTTAGGTGCCTGTTCAAGTTACCAGATGCAGAACATAAGACTTTACCCCACACACATGCAATGTACACAGAAATTATACTACAGATCATAATTGGTCTAAAAAAGTTATATTGTGGGGTTTTTTCAGTTTTTCTCTTTCTGTGCATGTGTAGTGGTGTTGATGAAGTCTCTCATAAGTGGTGCTGAACTATATTTAAACCTTAGAGATGACTAATAATTAAAATGGTCAATGAAGGGAAAAGGTATATGTTCCAAGAAGATGGATAAAGTTCTGATAAACCTTCATCAGTCAACCTCATTTATGTAGGTCCAGGAACCCACTGGTTTGGAAGAGAGAATTTAGTTTGTGAACTCTTCAGGGAATGGACCACGTTTTCTTCTGAATTTGTAAAGTACCCAGCACAAAGGGATCCCAATCCTAACAAGAGGCTCTTTTCCAAATACAGAGCACCTTACCTCAGTCCACTACAATCTCTGTAGGATATTGCAGTCTAACATCCTGTGGGGATTGAGACATCTGCATTAGTCACCAATGCACAGCAAAACAGTGAGCAATGCCAACTTTGATAACAAGCTAAATTTTGTTAATCTTTCAATAAGCACTGGTTCTCACTGAGAACTAAATGCATTAGAAGTAGAAAATCAAGGGTAAGATTATCTTTAAGGCACAGCACAGAACTTGCAGCTCACGGGGGCAGGGGGTGATTTTATGCCTCCTGAGGTGGGGCTCCTCTGGAGGCTGGAGAGGTACACAGGGACTTTAGGGAGCCCTCGGGACCTGCCTAAAATTATGGCAGCCTTCCTAGGGCTGCCCTATGGGCCACAGCACTGCCCACAGTCTCCTCAGTATTGTGATGCTGCCCTCAACACAATCTCAACACACTGTGATGCTGCCCTATCCCAGACACAGCCCTGACTCAGCACGCACCCAACCTCAGCACTTAGTGTGGGAGTTGGGGAGAGACAAAGGTCCTCAGAAAGCACCCTGATGGGGTGTCTCACTTCCTGCACTGGGGATACCCTCCCGCACCTGGATACAGGGATTTTAGGGCCCCATTAAGCTGCTCCAACCCTTTTACTGGGCATAATGGGATCATAGTGGAGATGAGGCCCTCACCCCAGAAACATGTAAAATTTTCACTACGCTAATATTCAAAAACAGCACAGCTGATCTGCTACAAATTTGAAAGGCAAAATTAGATTCTTTCCTGACATTTATACATAAGCACAGAAAGGACACTGGAGGGGAGGTATGTTTAAGGGAGGCAGAAGTGGGTCACAATTAACATTCAAAATGGAAGAGTCTTGCAACCTTAATTATGTAATCACTACCCAGTGACTCCAAAATAGAGTGATGTTAATATGACAGCAGGTTTTGCTATGCTTGCCAAGTCACATCAGAGTGCATAACAATTGCTACATATATAAAATCCAGTCTTTCACACACACAAAATCCTTCCAAATGTTTTGCATAACTAATCTGTGATCGCTATTTAAAAAGAAAAATCTTTCTTCCACCACACATCACTCTTATCCTTTATAATTTTTTCTTTTTGTATGTAAAACTTTCATAAAGAAAGAATCCCCAAAAAAATAAATTTCAGAGTCTGTATCCCTTCTGTTGTTTAATAACAGAGTACTGCCTAAAATAAAAAGACATTTTAATTTTTCACGGTTACTCTATCTTGTTGTAGCCCTTAAAAATGATAAAGTTCACAATAAAAAAGTTTCAAAATTGCAGCTATGACTGTGACAGAGATTGAGTATGATATATTAAATGTCTGCTTCAGGCAACAATTATATACAAAGCAAAAAATATTTTCACAATCCTGTTACACTATAAAACTTGTCAAAGTTTATTTGCATAAGAAAACATTTTAATATATTTACATCTACTGGGTATTTTTGGCACCCATCACCATAGTATCTGAGCAGAACAACAATATATATGCAGTGTGCACATCACCAGCTGGTGTAAATCAGTACATCTCCATTTAAACCTAAGAATCTGGCACACAGAATTTACACGAAGTTAAAACTATTGTACATTTCTTGAACTTTTAAAATTACAACAAGCCTCCTTACCGCCAATATAAAAGCAGAATGCCTGTTCTAACTGACCATAGTGAAGATGCCCCAAGAAAGGTGCATTATTCATTATTCTTAGGTACATCTTCTCAGCAGAATAGGTTAAATTCTCATTGTTCAAAATATCAGGAAGGGTAGAGATGGGTTTCAATCCTCCGCATTTCTTCTAAACCACTGTTTTCTTCCCAATGGAGATACTATGTTTCAACTACAATTTCATGCATACTGTTATCAACAGAATAATTTATTTTAAGTAACTGGCACACCCACTCGTTTCCCTTCAGCAACTATGGAGAAATAATTCTCTATAAAAATGTTATTCTTGCTTTCTATTGTTTACATTACTGTAACATCCCAAGTGATTATTTCCTTAGCAGATGCATCCAGTTAATGTGCTTCTTGCATAGCCACAAACATCACATGCCTCTTCAAGTGCCAAAAGCCCTCTCTTTCCTTTACCCACTGCCAAAACTCCAAATTCCTCTGACATCTATGATGCAATTATACGTCATTCGTACAAAGAAAAGGCAGCATACTGAATGCTGAAAAAGTAGCTAAATTGTATTTAACAAGATACATAAAATGGGCTGCTCTACTGACTGTATTATCCATTTCATATTTAAATATTTTAAAAACCTTCAATATTAAAGCGTAAAGCCATGGCACAACTCCCAGTCTGTTGCATTACAGTGCCATAAATCAAGAGACCCAGCTGCAGAATTTAGGTCCAGGTTGCCACAGAGCACTAGGGCATTTAGGATACAGGGTTAACTCACTGAGATGACTGGGCCAGACGATCCCTCAGAGCTATAGTTTCAAGCTATCTGTAGGCTCAGAAAGACAACACACTGATTTACATTCAGCTCACATTTTCATCATTCTCTCTCATCCATTAGAGCTAGAATATATTTTTCTACAAATTAAAGCTTAGATTCAGGAACTGAATTTTGCAGCCAGTGATGAGTGAAGGGTACATTCCTTAAATTGCACAGCCACAGAGCATATAGAGCCCTGAAGGTAAGGCAGACACAAAGCTGAAGTGAGAAATTTAATTCTCAATTTCCTTACTTTCTTGCTATTACAATTTATCATTGTAAGAGCATAGGTTTTTTTAAATTTAGATATTATAGGGTTTTAAGGATTTACATTTTAAATACTATAATTATTAAGAATATTAATAAAGTATCCTATTAAAACAGGACCTCAATCAAGTCTCTGCCACTCTGTCAGCAGTTTTATCAAACTCTTGAGGGCTAGTAGAGTTTAAAAAAATAAAGCTGTACACTCGCAACAAATGTCTTGTTGTGCACATGACTGGAATAGCGACAACCTCGGTGTTCCAATCACAGCTGCCAGCAGTTACTAAAGTCCTATACATGCAATGCAGTCAGCGGCTTCCGTGGCATTTGAGGCTCTGCAAAAACACTTCTTAATCCTGATTGCTGTGAGATGTCATTGTATATCCAAAAAACATCTGCCTCACAGCTACTTGATCAGATATAAGCTTTCATTTTGGTGTAAAATGATGTGAGCTTGCAATCTGCTTTCAACTTCACCTGTTTTTCTTCAGGAAATAATTATGGTATTAGCATTATAAATTGCAAAAACATTTGCATAAAACAACAATTAACTTTAACAAAACAGACATGCTAGAGCTAAACTCAGTAATTCTGTGGATTCACTATGTTGCAGTGGATAAGACTAATCAAAAAGTCCAAAAAATTCAGACACATAACACGATTAAAGATATAGATTGCAGAGGTCCCCTCAGTTCTATGACTCTTCTAAACCAAATATACTGGATTAAACTATTAAATCATAGATGGCAAAGCAGTATAACGTTGCTTTTGAGAATTATAGACTTGAATCAGTAGACATATCTATGGTTTTCAGTTGAAGCCCCAGAATATCAGAGATCCTGGATCCACAAATCATTCTTAAAATTTCTTTGTCCAGATGACATCTTATATAAAAAGCTCCCCTACAAGATAGAGCCTGCAATTACTTGATCATTCTGGGCAAAAAGACTGCCCCTAGGAATAAAAATCTTTAAAATTATTATAAAAGTCAGGATCCTTATTGAAAACTTTTATAAGGGGTTTTGAATGATGGAAGAGCATTCCAATCCAGATCCAGAAACGAGGGATGAATTAGTAACCTGACCACCGGTTTCAATTTGATGACTGCCGTCAGAAAATGTGCCACCATATCCAGATGATGTCTTAAAAGAAAATGACAGACTGTACCTAACTGTAACAAACCTGGTTACAGTATTACACTTTAGTGAGCTGGCACTCAAACCTTAACCAAAATGGCTTGGAGAGAATTCAGGATGTCTTTGCTCCCTATAAGGACTCTTATCAGGTTGTAAAGCTGGGTTCCCAGATTCTAAATGAGACAAGTAGATGCCTTCTCTGAGCATGGAACTCCAGTCTCTACCTCACCAGAGTAATTAACTGACCTTAAAACTTAAAAATTAACTGACTAGAGGTATTCATTAGTTGCCATGTTTCCTTGCTTACCCATGAGGCAGACCCAGAGTGCTTAAAGGCCTCAGCGATGATGGGTCCTTCACAGTAGGTCTTATCGCACCGGAGTGGAAGCTCACAGGCTGCTGGTATCTTCTACTGCAGGTGTAGCTGTGGAAGCAGCTGCAGCTGTGGAAGCAGCTGCACCAAAGAAGCTTTACCTTTGCCAACTAAGCGGTGATTGTGTAGAGGAAGTCTTTATTTGCTGTCCCTACTGTATATTGTCTTAGTAGCCATGCCTCAGCATCCTAACCAGCCAACGTGCAATAAGATAGGGACAAAACATCCAGAATGAGTAATATTACATCAGCCTGCCAGATTTCATGGCCACGTAAGTACCTCTAAGAAGTCAGAGATGCCCCTGCCTAACAGGGTTCAACACAGACACACAGGTTTCACCCAGCCCGTCATGCCTCACCTCCTAACTTTTTCCCAGCCAACCCTCAAGGCATTCCCCAAATAGACAGGCTCCTTTACACTTCCTAAGGCCTCCTTACTTCTTCCAGCCAGACTCACATCTCAGCCTTGAAGGAACTCTGTGCAAGGCTTTCTGCTTCCACTGTTGCTGGGTGTAAGGATCCTTGGGACTAGAACCCGGCACAGCTGACTTTCCCATGTTGCCACCAGGAGGCCGTCCAGTGCCACATCCATGGAGCACTGTGGAGATTAGGCACCGCAAGAAGTACAGCCCAAAAGGGCCAGAGCGACAGTATCTTGCAGTCCCCTGATTGGCCCAGGGTTACTATTTAACCTCGGAGGGTGCATGGGAAGTTGTTCAACTACCTGAAAGGGGGTTCCAAAGAGGATGGATCTAGACTGTTCTCAGTGGTAGCTGATGACAGAACAAGGAGTAATGGTCTCAAGTTGCAGTGGGGGAGGTTTATGTTGGATATTAGGAAAAACTTTTTCACTAGGAGGGTGGTGAAACACTGGAATGCGTTACCTAGAGAATCTCCTTCCTTAGATATTTTTAAGGTCAGGCTTGACAAAGCCCTGGTTGGGATGATTTAGTTGGGGATTGGTCCTGCTTTGAGCAGGGGGTTGGATTAGATGACCTCCTGAGGTCCCTTCCAACCCTGATATTCTATGATTTTAACCACGCAGACTTCCGTTTTGCTACGGCTCCATACCTGGTCTTGCTTTCTGATCTTCAATCTCCAAGCTCGGCCTGACTCAGACCCTGACTCTTGCCCATGGACGTCAGCTCTCACACCTCCTCTGAACCCTGCTCATCGACCACCACCTCGTGGCCCTTGACTCCCTGGTTCCAGCCCAGCAGTAAGCACTAGGCCTGATTGCTTATGCTCCGCTCCCTTATATTGAGCTCTTCTCCTCCCTCTGCCTAAACCAGCATTTCTCCCTGCTCTGTAACTTTCAACAATGCTGCTGTCTAGAAGAAGTGCCTGCAGCACTACTTAGGGGGAAAGGGAATGGGAACAACACTGGTCAGTGAGTTTGGCCAGTCTGAGGAGCTGAATACTAAGTGATAGATCTTCCAACAGGCTGGATATAGACACTGCAGAAAAACCATTAAATACAGAATCTATGCAGAAATTTGGAAGCTGCCTTTAAAAATAGCTAAAAACCCAGGGCACCGGGAAAATCTGGAATTTGAGAAGCATGTTGGTAAGTGTTCACCTGCTGGAGTCAAAATGAACTGAGGACTCAGGGCCCAATCCA
Source organism: Natator depressus (assembly GCF_965152275.1). NCBI lineage: Eukaryota > Metazoa > Chordata > Testudines > Cheloniidae > Natator > Natator depressus. The sequence goes on from NC_134237.1 coordinate 53,121,430, forward strand.
ACTCCCACTGAAGTCAACAGAAAGATTTCCACTGGGCCTTCACAGAGCAATACGCTTAGACAGTTAGGAATCATCTTACCTACTTTGGGCTCCCTGCAAGGGATGACGTGAGTAATACAAGTGCTGGGCATTCTACACTGGCTCTATCTCCTCTGCTATATTACAATGTTTGTTGTTTTGCTAATAAAAGGTATAACATTACTAGTCAGAGAACACACAGACTGTCTTATGTGCCCCTCAGGGTCCTCAGTCTAATGACAACTTCACTGCTGTAGCTGATCTGGAGGCAGAACCCTAACATGGTAGATAGAATCAAAATCCCACGGCAGATTAGGCTACATCTCTCTCTACCATCTGGCAGAAAGGGACTATACCAGAAAATTTGAATGGGTAAAGGAGAACAACAAAATAAATACAGTATTTTGAAGGTACTGCACACTGCAATGATTCTAATCTATCGATTCACTATAGTTTCTTAACACTACTCAACTGCCTGATATTACTGAATATATTTGAAATGGGTGATGGCGTTGTGTGGTATAGAGATAGTCTGTGTAGTGTGTTACAGAAAAATATTGAACACTGTTTTAGGATGGTTTGAAGGAAATTTTTTTTCGTGTATTGGACTAATTTTTTTAACCCTCCACTTGTAAACTACCATGAATCCAATGGTACAAAGGGCTTAAGCTCAGGCCTTATGGTGCCTTTTGGACCACAAGAGCAGTGTAAAGGGGCCATCAGGCAATGCACATTTGATCCTTATTATTATTATGAGGACAGATTCACAAAAAGTGACATTTTTCCATGTACAACTCTAGTAAGTTTATTAGTTGAGAGCACTAATTTGAGAAACAATGTCTTCTGTTAAACATATCTTAAGGCTTAATAAGATTAAGCTTTTATTCAGTTTCCAGCCACATCAAATCTTCTTTACAAAACAACTAAATCCACTCTCTCCATAAACTGGAATGCATTTCCAGAACCTGTGAATGCTTCTTCTCCATGAGGGTACAGAAGGCTATGGTTGCAGCGTAACCACACTATGTCACTGCACAGATTTGGGGAGTATGATCTCAGGAATTTAGGCAAAGAATGCAAACTCCTCAAATGCCAATCCGGCAAAGAGAAGGAGTAAGGCCACTAAGCGAATCTACTGGATAGTCCCCTGTCTCCGAATTCAGATGAAGCCTATGGAAAATGCAAGAGCTACCACAGTCCTCAGGCAAGATCTGTGGCCAGAGAGTGCTGAGGAGAAGACATCTTCCACCTAGCTCTGTGGGTCTCTCCAGGGCACAAGATTAGCCCCTAAAGTTCAAAGTGTACAAACATGTATTCAATAGTACAAGTTCCATGAGACAAACTAAAACACTGCTCTTCTTTCTGAATGAAGGTAGCTTAGGTTTACAAATTGGACTTTACGAACTGTATTCATAACAGCCTATGGAGCCAATAAACATTTCCCTGTTTCTACATGACCTCAGCCAATATTAAGCATATCCTGGCTGAAAAAAATGTTGACAGACAGAGGAAGTGAGACAAGTGAAGGAGGCGGAGCAATAGGAAAACAAAACACATTTATAAAAAGAGATCAATATTCTGCTTAACTACTCAGAAAGACTTTTTATCTGGTATAAATCCAGAGGCTTCTCAAAAATATTTCCTATATTCTTTTGCAAAAAATATGGAGTCAACTAATCTGATTTCTGTCCCTCAGGCAGCTGCACGTTTCTCAGTTGGTCATGGAAATTAGGTAAAGGAGATTATTGTCAAATGCTGTAATTCAAAGTTTCACAATTTAATCATGGAACCAAATCAGCTGCCAAAACACACCTTCCAGACAGACATGCAATAATAGGTCATGCTCCACTTAACAAATTCAGTCTTTCATGGAAGTTTAGCCAGTTCCACTTACTGTATTAATTTAAGAACTCCTTCCTCTAGACAAAAAGATGTAATCTGGTTTCCCGTGTAAAGAGACATAACTGGTTAAAATGATCAAGAGATATATAATTAACTAACAAAATAAGAAAAAGAAACATAATAAAAATTAGTAAGAAATCAACAGGCCAACCAAATTGTTTATTAGCCAACAATACAACTTTCCATGCCATCAAATGCAGCTCTGAACCTAGCTCTTCTGTCGTTTGTGCAGCAGCCTGGTACAGTAGACAGAACCCAGTACTAGAAATAAGATTCTATACTCAGCTCTGTGACTGATGTCATGTATAACCCCTGAGCAAGTCACAACCTCAATAAATTCCATCGTAAAAATTGGGATAAGGATACTTATCCATCTTTGTAAACCACTTTCAAATGAAAAAGTGCAATGTAAGAGCTACATATTATTGTTATTATGGGTGCTGGGGAAGATTCCAGAAGCTGTTTACACTCAGGATCAACAAATGAATTGATTCAGAGTGACACAGTATCTATCCTCATCTTGGAGAAGTGGTAAGGCAAACAACATTCTGGGAGTTAAAATAGTAGTATCTGGTCCCATAATGGATAGTATCTAGACAGACTTTTCAGTCTGGACCAGCTGCTCTGATGAAAGGCTAAATCCAACAATATAATTACAGATTGTATAGTAACACTTATCTTTTACCCAACCACTAACTTAGAAAATACATTCTAAGTCATATTCAAAGGATACATCATCTTATACAAGTGACAATACATATGCTGTACCTTTTTCTCCATCTTGACTTGGACAGAAAAAACACACTCCAGAACTTCTGTATTTATAAAATGAGCTTAATTATTTAAGCCACTTAGCTACACATACACAGTAGGTGAATTGAATAACCAACCATTTTACTGATCAGTGTGAAATATCTCAGACTTTTTACTCTAAAAAACTGCCAATCTTATAAATGCCAACCTAATCAGCGTTTAGGAGAACAAGTGTAAGGCTGACATCGCCAAAGAATAGGACACAGGAGACCTGAGCTCTACTCCTGGCTCTGCCACTTGCCTGCTGTGACACCTTTGCATGTCACTTCACCTATCTGTGCCTCTATTACCCCAACTGTAAATATGGATAATATACTTACCTCCTTGGTAAAAGGCTTTGAGATCTACAGATGAATGGTGTTATAGAAGAAGTAGGTTAAACTTAAAATATATGCAAACCAATGTATTTCCTCAGAGTTTCATAATTTATTTCTCCTGCACTTGCATATTTTTATATGGGCTATGATAAATTATAGACTCAGACCTTAAAATCAGAAAAGACCATCATGATCATCTCGTCTCATCTCCTGCACATCACAGGCCACAGAACTTACCCACAGACTCCTGTAATAGACCCCAACCTCTGGCTGAGTTACTGAAGTCCTCAAATCTTGATGTAAAGACTTTCAGTTACAGAGAATCCACCATGTACTACTCCTGAGGGCATTCTGCCCCCAAAATAAATAAATTCTGAGCACAATATTTTAAAATTCTGCAAATTTTATTTGTCAAAAAAATGTGGAGGTTCCAGCATAGTATTGAGGAGCACAGGCCACTGGCTGCACAGAGGTGGGAGATCACTGTGCAGCTCCCCACCCCAGGACACGGACTCAGCGGTGAGGCTGCACCCAACCCTGACACAGTGCAAGGACTCAGCCTGCCCCAGAAATGCCCCAGGGCCCTGCCCCTCTGTGTGGGCAGGCAGGCTCAGCAAGGCAGGATCCAAGTGTGGAGAGGCTTAATGTGGGGGATCCAGGTGTGGGTTGAGAGGTTTCTGTGTGGGGCAATCCAGGTGCAGGGGGGATCTGGATGCACAATGGCTTGTTAGGGGTTCTGGGTGAAACAATAATGGGACTCTGCAGGGGGGTCCAGGCGAAGGTGGTTGGGCCTCAGTGTGTGGAGGACTGGGTGTGCAGAAGACAGAGCTCAATGGGGGGGGTCTGGGTGTGGAGGGCTTAAGTGTGGGGGTCCAGATGTTATGGGAGTGGGGCTCAGGGGTGTGGAGATCCAGGTGCAACTGGTTGGGACTTCGCGGGGTGAGAATCTGGGTGGCTCATCGGGGTGGTTCAGGTGCAAGGGGAGTGGGACTCATCATGGGGGTCTGAGTGCAGTGGGTGAGGCTCAGTGGGAGGGTCTGGGTTTGAGGGGGTCTGGATGGACGGGGTTTGGGCAGATGGGGGAGCAGCTCTCTGTACAAGGATCCCTCCCCCTGAAGCTGAGGAACAATGGGTGCAGGAAGTGGGGGGGGGGAAGAGTTTGAAGAGCTTCCTGCAGCTGGAGGAGGAATCTGGGGCGAGTCTGACCTGGCCCCAGATGCCATGCAGGGGAAGAGGAAGTCCTGTCCTCCCTAGCCCAATTGTGTCTAGCAGCTGAGCCCGGCACAGGGTAGGAGCCACCAGCTGGGTCTTCCCCAGTCCTGCCTCCTGCCCCACAGTGATTCACCTCTCTGCCGGCTGCCCTCAGAAGCCGAAACATACTGCTGGGGAGGGTCACATGACCACTCTTTTGGCTTCCCTGTCAGAAAGTCATTTTTCTGTGGGGAAACAAAGAAATCTGCAGGGGGATATAAATTCTGCACATGCACAGTGGTACAGAATTCCCCCAGGAGTAAAAATTTACTCTAGTTCAAACCAGCAAGTGACCTACGCCCCACACTATAGAGGAAGGTGAAAAAAACCCAAGTTCATATTGAACGTGAAAAACCTAGATGCAGACATAGAGGTATGATTTAAACTTTATTATTCTTCCAGGGAGTAACATCTCTCTCATTTTAAACAGAAAATGCGTGCGCGCACACACACGGGGGTCAGAATCTCATCTTGGATTCTTCTCTCAATTGCAACTGTGCAAATCCATTGTAAGCATTAAGCACTATACAGTGACATGACCATGGTGCAAGTAAATTACCATTCTCTGGGACAGCAAGACCCTCTGCATCCAAGAGGATTTTAAGTACAAGGGACTACAGACAGTGTTACTACCACCACCATATTTTCTTTGCCAGTGAGTTCATGCTACTGAGGAAGTGTGGCTTTAAGCTGAAGCTTCAAGTTATAGCTGCGGTTCCACAGGAAAACATACCAGCAGAGGCTGAGTAGACATAACTGAACTAGTTCAGCCACCGGGCCACACCCCCTGAGCAAGTCCTGCTCATTTTAATTTTGTTTACTCCGATGGCTTCCCCACAGCCTTCTCCTTTCCTGACCCCCATTCCCTTTACTGTAGAGGGGAGATTAAAGCAGCTGTGCACCCTACCCTTTCATATACATTTTCTGCCTTAGGAGCCCTGGGTTAGGGTTTGCTGCCAGGAAAAAACAACAATACACCAAGAGATAGATCTGGCCCACTGGAACCAAAATTTTGCCCTTGTGCTTTAAAGGTAAGTTTTATATTAAAAAAAAAAAAAAAAAAAGAAAGAAAGGTTTATTATTGACGTTCACATTGTGACTACCTCTTGAGGTGGGGAACCTTATGCAGGAGCCAGACACGGTTGGATACCCCTGAGCAGTATAACACCTCTTTCCACCAAGAAAGTGATAGGTATGTGACCAGCAGTGTATTAATGTTACCGTTTCAATGCTGTGTGTGTAGTTGACAATAGCATTTCTGTTTATTATGAATAATGCTTCTCCAGACTTCACCTTGAGAATTAACCGTCCAACAGCAGCTGAGCATCTGCGCAAGGTAAGAAAACGGCCGAGATGAACCAAGGAAGATATGTTCCATGTGGTGCTGCAGCAGTCAGAGGTAGAAAACACTGAACGCAAGAAGTGGAGGGAAAGAGAAAAGCAGGAAAGAGACGAGAAGGATTCTTACAACAGGGATGCCACAGAGAGGATGATTAAAGTTCTGAAGCTTCAAACCAACATGCTCCAGGACTCTCATGTATCAGGGGGTGTCCGTATTAGTCTGTATCCACAAAAACAACAAGGAGTCCGGTGACACCCCTTAAAGACTAACAGATTTATTTGAGCATAAGTTTTCGTGGGTAAAAACCCCACTTCTTCAGATGCTCCAGACTCTCGTAACACTCCAGACTGAGTAGATGTGTACCCGCCCTCCTCTTCACAGCATTGTGAACTCTTTCCCATGCACTCGCCAAACTCCCCCTGTGCATTCCTTTCAGCCTTCTGGCACTTCACACTTGCCTCTACACTCCAATCCCACAGACAGCTTTTCAAATGAAAGCAGGACCTATACTCAGCTATGAAAAACAGCCCCTCGTATCTTCCCCCCCACCAATAGTGTGGGTCTGTCTGTCTGTCTCTGTGTGGTGTTGTGGTTTATTTGTTAATAAAAGCAATGTTTTTTTAATTATAAGCACTCTTTATTTGTTTACATGCAAGGTCTGATGCCTCATGGCACCTGCAAATCAACAGGCACTGTAATTGGTGCCTTATATTGAATCCTAGGCCTTAACAATCACAACTGCTTCCTAGCCTACCAAATGTAATTAACCACAGCAGTCCCAATCATAGCAACAAACATTACCGGTTTTCATCTTCGAAGTGTTGCCTCAAGGCATCCCTGATTCTTATTGTCCCATGTTGCACCCCTCTAATAGCCCTGCTATCTGGCTGCTCAAAATCAGCAGTCAGGCATTGTGCCTCAGCAGTCCACCCCTAAGTAAACCATTCGTCCTTCCCTTCACAAATATTACACAGCATACAACACGTGGCTATAACCATGGGTATATTTTCCTCATTCGGGTCAAATCTGCCATATAGGCACCCCCAGCACGCCTTTAATCAGCCAAACGCACATTCTGCACCTACTCAACGTGTTGTTGAACTGCTCCTTACTGCTATCTAGGTTTCCTGTGTACGGCTTCATGAGCCATGGCATTAAGGAGTACACTGGGTCTCCCAGGATCACTCTGGGCATTTCAACTCCCCCTATGGCAATCATCTGGTCTGGAAAGAAAGTCCCTGCTTGCAGCTTTCTGTACAGGCCAGTGTTCCTAAAGATGTGTGTGTCATGCACTTTTTCGGGCCACCCCGTGTAAATGTCAGTGAAATGCCCCTGGTGATCCACAAGCACCTGCAAAACCACGGAGAAGTACTCCTTCCGATTGATGTACCTGGTTGCAAGGTTGGATATTGGAATATACAAGAATTGGAATATGCATGCCATCTATTGCCCCTCCACACTTTGGGAAACCCATTTCTGCAAAGCCATCCACAACATCACGCACATTGCCAAGAATCACAGTCTTTTGCAGCAGGATATGATTAATGGCCTTGCACACTTGCATTAACGCAGCCCCAACGGTCTACTTCTCCACTCCAAACTGGATTGTGACTGAAGGGTAGCAATCTGGAGTCACCAGCTTCCACACTGCGATTGTCACACACTTCTCCACCAAGAAAGTAGCTCTCATTCAGGTGTCCTGCACCGCAGGGCTGGGGCAAGCTCAGCACACAGTTCCAAGAAGGTGGCTTTCCGCATCCGAAAGTTCTGCAGCTACTGCTCAGCATCTCAGACTTGCATAACGATGTGATCCCAAAAGCTATGCTAGTTTCCCAAGCCCAAAGGTGACATTCCACTGTGTTCAGCTCCTCCATGAATGCCAAAAGCAATCTAATGTTACTGCTTTCCATGTCGGACACCACGTCAGGCAACCATGACTGCAGTTGCCTTTGTAACTTCAAGAATAACTCCACTGCAACTCGCTATGTGCTACTGAGAGCAAGCAGAGCAGTGGAGAGCAGTGCAGGATCCATTCCTGCAGATAGATGTGGCAGGGAAAGCAGAAAAGAAGGGAAGTTGAAAAATGCCGCAAACTGAAGACAGAAGCACATGGAATGCTGGGACCGAAAGCAGTGCATCACAGGGCACTGAGCCCAGACCCATGATGCGCCATGGTCCCAGGCCCTTCCCACGAGACCTAGCGGCAGAAGGGTGAGAGCTGCACTGTGTGATAGGTACCCACAGTGTACTGCTCTCATTGGCAATGAGAGTGCCGCAAGTGTGAACACACTCTGCCGCCAATGGAAAATAATGTGAACACACAACAGCGGTTTTCTTTAAGCACTTTTTTTTTTTTATCAGCAACGAAGCTCTCAACGAAAAGACTCTGTTAGTGTAGACATACCCTTAAGCAAGCTTATTTATCCTGCCCTCCAATTGCTGGGGGTAGAGTACATGCATCTCATCACAGGCAGAAAGAGGGCCAAGTAATTTTTGGACAGTATATATTGTATTTTTCTCTCTCTCCAAAATAGAGTAATCAATCAAGAGAATATGGAATATTAGACATTTGCTGTAATGTCAAAATCACAGAAGTACAGACGTAGAGTGATGCTATTGTTACAAAATATTAAAATGGGTAGGAGAAAATAAAGACACTGCTTAGATACTTCAGATTATATTTATAAACTGCTGAAGGTGTTATTATTTGATTGCAATTATTTCAAAAACACAAATTTTGTACTGCTTGGGAATCAAACAGGATTGAAATGAATAGGAAATCCATTAACTAAATTGTAGATGATAATCCAGCGAATCACATGAACATATTTAATGGACAGAAGGCACAAATTAGTATAATAATTATACAATTATTCAAGCTTGGAAATCAGAAGAAATCCTAACCTTTCTCAAACCTTTAATATGTTAAATTATTAGATCTTCATTTTCGAAATGCCAGATGAAATGGGCCATATGACATATGCAATATTTTATCTATCTGCAGAATCTGGGTCGCAGTGATATGTGAAAAATACAGATTATGCTCTATTGTATATTTGAGGCCTTTGCTTTGGCTAATGTATCAGATGATGCCTAAACTTTATACAAAAAAGGGAAGAAATTAGCTACTGAATTTGCTGATTTAAAAAAAAGAAATCACTTAAGTCATGTTACAAAAATTACACACTTTGTCTGGGTGAATTCCAGATGGGGGTTGGGGGAACCCACAGTGTTCTTTAATTTATTTCAATTTGACCTAACATAACTATCTGTCTAGAGGTAAAAGGTAACTCAGTTTACTATTTGCTCAATCCTAGCCCTTTAAAGAAAAAACAAACAGTCTTCCAATTTAATCATAGGTTTCAGAGTAGCAGCCATGTTAGTCTGTATTCGCAAAAAGAAAAAGAGTACTTGTGGCACCTTAGAGACTAAGGAATTTCTATGCATCCGATGAAGTGAGCTGTAGCTCACGAAAGCTCATGCTCAAATAAACTGGTTAGTCTCTAAGGTGCCACTAGTACTCCTTTTCTTTTTACGAATACAGACTAACACGGCTGTTACTCTGAAACCTGATAGTTTGCAGTATAGGAAAAAAAAGCTTTCATCTTAATGGTCTGTATTTTTCCAATTATGATTTCACTGGAAACAACAGATCTTTAGACACAGAAATAAATATTAAATGATACTGTGATTAAATTCCTTAGTCTTCCAATTTAATCATAGGTTTCAGAGTAGCAGCCATGTTAGTCTGTATTCGCAAAAAGAAAAAGAGTACTTGTGGCACCTTAGAGACTAAGGAATTTAATCACAGTATCAGATTAATCAAATACAGAATAAAATATTTGTTCTGAAGCATTCATGACACACAACACATAGACACAGAAGAAAAAGACAGACAGAAGCACCCAGACACTATGAGGAACTAATAACTGGAAAATAAAAAAAATAAAAAAATAAAAGATTCAAGATCTGGATTATTATCTCTTGTTGCAGAGAATTTATGCAAGAATATTACCAATATTACCATTAGTACTACTAGAAATAGAAGATTATTTCTGACATCTTAGCACCCCTTCCACATATTAGCACTTCCGCAGAGCCAGCATTATACTAACTGTACATTTTAAAAAGTCACTTAGAGCAGAAAACTATTAATACATACAGTGTATACACAGATTGCTGCCACAGTCTAGGGCCCTTCCACATTTTTCTTAAAATTAAGAACTTTTTCCTAGATTCAAACAACTCTGTTAAGTATTTAAAAGCTGATAGAGAGAAACAAGTCTAAAATGCGTGAGTCCAAAATGGCTGCCTGGAGTACTCCCAGACACTCAAGAAACTTTCAGAGTTTTCGGCCTGATTCTCCATTCCATGAGTTGGACTATAGCATGACTCCACTGAGCTGAACAGAATAGATAATCTGCCCCTTTGTTTGTTTCAAAAAGTGTCTGAGCTCAAACAGGCACTCAAGAAACAAAACTTTGAACGTTTCCAAAGCTGCTGCAAGGATTTACTCTAAATCCTCAGTTTAGACTAATTCCTCTTGAGAATGGAATACACATCTTATTTGAGGCTTTATATTTTATGCCTATGGAAATACTGGCAATAGACATTACCTATTGGATCTATTTTTCAAATAAAATAAATCTTTTAGAGCTTAAAAAAAGTTACCATGTGGATTTATGCTTCAGAAAGAGGAATATAAAATCAATGCCTGCAATAAAGTGGTCCTTGTAAAATCCTGAAAAATACTACAGCATGTTCCAGAAGTCTACCACACTTTTTAAGTGATGGACTGGACCCACCAACACAGACTATTAGCCCCTAAATATATATTTATAAAACAGAATTATGGACCAAATTCATCTCTTGTGTATCTCCACTGAAACTATGCCAAGAATGAATTTGACACAATAGACTAAATTCTGCAATAACTTAAACTCTTTGAAGTCTTATCAGACTGATGGTACTGCATGGGGAGCCAGTCAGCACCTACTTGAACCATGTATTAGAGGGACAAGGAAAGAAAGAAAATTACAAAGCTGTTAGGGTCTTCTAGAGTTGTGGATGTTAAAGAGATTATTTTAAAATTACCCATTCCTTATAAACTGCCCCACCCTACATAATGGCTACTGTGCAGCTAGGATAAATTAGAAAAACCTGCTGAAATAAGCTACTCTAAGCCTCTAAATAGGACTTAAGTGGTACATAGGCCTAGAGTTGGACTCCACAGGGTGAACTTCACTCAAGCAAGAGATAAGAGAAGCATGGTGGGGGAAAAAACAAACAAACAGAACTCTGAGGAAGCACTATAGCCCGCAGGAGGAATTAAATGGAATCTATGTGGTAGCTTTACGTTTCCCCACACACAATCTGGTTTCTCTCTGACCACAATGACGACCAGACCTTGCAGAATATGCATAAATACTATCTGATAGAGCCTTCCTTTCCTTCTCATAAGTCATCCTAATGTCTAATTTTACCCACTTGGAAATAATGAACATCAATGCCTAATTATGCCTGTTTACCTGAGCTGCTGAAAAATCTAACTCTGTTCTAACACCAAAATAAAACATGAATTTCCTTCAGGTGTCATAGATTGAGGCAAAAAGAGGGAATTACAATAAAGTGGTGTCAATGAAAAATCAAATTAATCTTTTCCGTAACATCTTTGCCTGTAGACTGTATATATGATCAGATTGTCGGGGGAAAACTACAATATCAGTTCTTAAGCTAACAGACCTCTTGATTCTTTATGTCAACGCTGCTGCATTTTAAATACTACTTTAATGGATGAGAACTAAGTGATACCTCCTCCAGAAGTTAAAAGAGCGGTTCTGATAAGACTTACATAATTCAGATTCCCTTTGGCTACTTGCTTCAGTTTTAAGTAGAAAACTTCATTAAGAAATCTGGCAATACCTTTCCAACCAATGTAAATTATCTAATGCAGCCATCAAACTCAAAATGTTTGCAATAAAGTTTTAAGAATATTGAAACCAATCACTGTCTTAAGGTTCTAAGGGCTGATTTGCCTGTGCTTTGCCAGTGTAAATGGGCCTTAAATGGGAATAATTTAATGTACAGGGCCTTAGCGTAAATGAGAATCATGCCCTATGTGTATAGCCAAAATAAAAAAGGCTGCCTGCATTGATATGCTTTAGAAATAGATTATTTTCAATTTAAGCTGAGCATCAATACAAAATTCTGAGCAGCCATAAATTAGCCTCCAGCTTTCAATCTCCAAGGTTAGTATGACCACTTGCATAAGGTGGTCTACTGCAAGAGGTTTTTCTTAAAAAATCAACGAAGAACTGGCTGATATTTCCAACAGATAAGATAGTTCTGGCCAACAAGCTAGCACTAGTTCTAAAATCACCAGGGCTTATTTCCTTGTGACTTTTTTTGTGCCACTCAGGCAAATAGCAGTAATGAAAGGAAGGTATATACTTCTAGGCCTAGATGAGTGAAAACATCTCTTATCAGGGAATATAGTTGCCAAAGTCTGAAGAAAAATGTTAGGACCTTTTGACCTTCTTGGTTTTGCTGCAGACAAAAAAATATCCAGTCCTGATACATTCAATTTGAGAATTAAAAGGTCAGGATGCTCCAATGTTAGCTCCCACTCTCTCAATGCCAAGTGTTGCCTACTGAGACAATGAAATCTGAGGTTCGGTTTCCATTGATATAAGTGCCAGGGCCAGATTTAGGGGCAGGCGACCCAGGTGACCACCTGAGGGGATGGGCCTGGGAGGGGCGCTGGGCTTGGGGTGCTGTTTTTGTTGTTAGCAACAAAAGGGAAAATAGAATGTTTGAAGTATTCTATATGTGGATTCATTTTTCACTAACCTCCTAGAATGTTCTGCATCTTTTTTTAGAATCTCATGGACTTTGAGAACTACATTTTCCTTGAACCTTCTCAAATGTTGTCAGCCATGCCCTCATGGGTATATAATGGGAAGCCATCACTAGCGAGTCAGTGAGATATAAGTATGAAATGAAGTGGGAGCCCAGCTGCAATATTGTAAAGAACCTTGTTTTATTGTGTAATTGTGAAAATGTACTTGTGTTTTAAGACTTGGAGTGTAAGCATGACTACTAAAGGACATATTTAATGAGATATCAGAGATATCTATTGAACCCCATCTATGCAACAATATAAAAGAAATACTGTTACTACTTTTGCCATGCTTAACTCGTAATGTTCGATGACTTTCTAAGACTGCTGAACATAGACTTTTGCTCTCACTAATACTGGCCAGTCTTTGGATCTACCTGACACTGTGCATGAGGGCAAAGGCGAGAAAAGTGATCTTCTGAACTAAAGGACTGGGGTTAACATTCTAAGGCTGTCACCTACTGTAACACTATTTAATACTGGTCCATCCAATGCTGGTGCACAGTTGAATTTCTTAACGTTAGTCCATTTCAGTTATTCTCAAAATTAAAAAGTTACTATAAGTTTAGAGGAAAAAAAATTTTTATGTATGGTATGAATAAATAAAGATTTACAAATGCTCGTGTGCAAATTTTATCTTCTTATATGACAGGGATAAATCATGCATGCAAATCATGCATCAAAGTCATGAAATGGGCTACAAATGCAATAAAAAATCAGGTCAGAGAGAAACCAGATTGTGTGTGGGGAAAAATTTAACAAATGGACGGTGGGGAGCACCAAAGACGCTCCTCGCCTGTGGTGCCATTTGGTCTAGGGCCGGCCCTGTAAGTTGCCTACACCATAATTACCATCTGTGCTGTCCAAAATCTGCCAACAAATTTCTCTTTGGGCTGCACCATTTCCATAATCAATTAGGAATGCTGTGACCTGATTCATTGGTACAAATTGCTATAGTTTTGTATATCAGCTAGAGTTTTAATAAAGAACAGTAATTTACCAGTAATTGTGATTCTTTTATCAGTTCAGCTCTGGGATGTATCTGCCTGCAGAGTAGCTTGGTTTGAACCTTCCAGAAAGCCTTATCAATAGTGCGGCTTCGTGCACCCCCATATTTCCACTCAAGCAATACAGCACAAGTCAGCAGTATGTGCAAAGGTTAAACATCATCAGCACAAAATATCCTGTTTTGGCATTTAAAAGATTAAGGCAATTTAAAGAATAGAGACAATATCTTATACTGTAACTTTGGACATACTCACCTACCATCTCTTAGTTCGCAAGTTAAAATGCAGAGATAGCAAGAGCTGAACCAGAATCAGGTTTACCCAGGCTGCTGGGTGGGCTAGGGTGTGCCAGCAGGAGTTGCATTCCTGTCCCTGCAGGGGATGGAGCACAGATCCCCTCTTCATCTCTCCGTTTCCCCCCCCCAATCATTCTCTAATGTGCTGTGTTTTGTCCACAAACCTTGTACATACTTTTTAGCACTGGTGGCAAATAGAACACATCTTTCTGAAAGTGACCTGCCGGATGATTTTCAAGGATTGGTGAACAGTAAATTATACATTGGTATCAAAATGTTTATACTCTCATTGACTATGTGGTCACTTAAAGACATGGACACTTCAGATATAATAACTGTACCACAGCCTCATCACTTATGATGCTCAATGCCAATCCAAGCTTATTTTATGAATTGCAAATCCCACTAAACCGTATGATTTTAACCTGTTCCAAAAGACTCAATTATAAAAAGGTATTTTTAAGAGAACTGGTTGCATTGAGTGTGAGCTTTCCATTTTATCAACGGACCACAAGACCACAAGCGGTTAATCAGTGGTGCTTCATCAGGGCTGTATGCACATTGGACTTTGACAAATTTGCCATCATAACACATTAGGGAAGAATCTGGGCAATCAATCCAAGTTATAACCATTTCGATATATATAAAATTGTGAGATCATACAATATTTTTTCCACGAGTGAACTCCTTCACAGCATCAATCCTCCTGTCTTTTAAAACAGTGCACAAAAGCATTAATTTTTAATATGTTCTATTTTTATTTTGAAGACATTAAGGATCCATCCCTGATGTATTTGTATAAGAATATGCCATGCAGCCCATTATAAAAAAAAAAAAAAAACTGAACCAATACGCTTAGTATAGTTCCCCTTCATAATTTGCTTTTCTAAAAAAATTACCTTTTATTCCAGAGGAACACTTCCATGCATACATGAAAAAATTATATAATTATGTCTGGCAAATAAACACAATATAATATGTTTAGGACCTTTCATTAATGATGGTTTAAATTAGCTACCAACCAGCTGGCCTATCCCATCACATTTAACCAACAAGTAATTAAATTACCTCATTATAGAAATGCTTAATTCACATAACTCATTCCCTGGTCATTTGATTTTAATCATCCATGTCATGGTCAAGAGTATCCAACATAAAGCCTCAATAAATGGCTGTAAGAAATATTGAAAAATTTGCAGTGTCACAAGCATTTCAATTTTAAAACCTAAATAAACATAATTGAAACAATACTGACTTTTTCTTCATTTAAAGATTAAAATGGTACACTTAAAGGGAATAAAATATATTTTTGAATATCTGTGGATAGTATATTACATGCTGAAAAAGAATTTGAAATACAACAGGACTATTTTAAAAAAGTTTCAGAAATACCTATCACTACAGTATATATTGTTTTTCAAAGGGCATTCAGGTATTCATTCATACTCAACAATAGCACTTAAGTCTTCATTGGATGCATGCATCCGATGAAGTGAGCTGTAGCTCACGAAAGCTTATGCTCAAATAAATTGGTTAGTCTCTAAGGTGCCGCAAGTACTCCTTTTCTTTTTGCGGATACAGACTAACACGGCTGCTACTCTGAAACTTAAGTCTTATTTCTCTTTAGGCCTGATGGAAATTGGGGACAGGCAAGCAGACTTCCAGAGTTACTCTCAAATTAATAGGTTATTGACCGATGATGTTTTTTGAATCAACAAGGTTGCCATATAACATTTCACTGTGAACTAGAGGTTACAGAGAAATAGGAGAGAGAGTAATTCCTTTTGTAACTCTTCCATTGTTTCTAATGATTTAATCTTGTACTTGATTACCTGATGAGAAATCAGACCCTAACAGCTGTCTTAGAACAGAGAATCGTGAAAACAGGTACAATTTGAGACAATTGTCCTGGAATTTTCCAACACCCCTGTTGATTATTACAAGTAGAATCCAATCAGACCACTCAATCACATGCTTCAGGTAATCATGAATTCTGATAGAGCTGACTGTGTGCAGCAGATGCTTCTTTAAAGATCGAAACAACAGTTAGCATTTAACATGGGAAAAAGTCATTGTTTTACAATTGTGCATAATTTAGAAATTGTAAAATCCTTTACAAATGAAGTCATGTTTATTTAAAACCTGCAGTTTCACAGTTGCTTTTAGAACTTTTCCCCTCATTCGAATTGTTTTTATTCATATAGGAGATACCAAAAAAATAAAGCAAATCAGGATTTTTTGGATAAATCACTTGCATAGTGAGGCCAAGTGGCCTCCCTCCAACTGGGAGAGCGAGGGACCATTACACTCCTCTTGGAGGACGGAGCCTAGATCGCTCCACCTCCCTCACTGGAAGTACCGAGGCATGGCCGGGAGTATAAAAGGCAGGCCCTGCACCAGAGCTAGGAGAGAGCCTGAGGAGAAGAAGGACGCTCCGCCGGTTCTGCCACATCCCAGAGGGGAACTTATGCCTGGCTGTTCCCGATTCCCAGACGCCAACAAGGACTGGCCCAGAGTGCCTGCCACCGTGTACCCCAAGGAACCGGAAGAGGCCTGGAGGCCACAGGTACCGAACTCTGGAGAGGCAGGAAGTGGCCCGGGGCAGCCACAGAGCAGCCGGCTGCAGAGCCAGGTGTGGCTCAGTCAGCGTGTTGCAGCTGGATCCCCACTGATGCAGGGGCAGCCAATCCTGCCCCTGCCGGGGCCCTGGGCTGGGACACAGTGGAGTAGGGTGGGTCCGCATCCCCCTGCCACCCCACCCCGGGGTGGCTGACTCCCTATCCTGCACAGGGAAGCTCTAGTCCTGAAGAAGGAGCCTCCCTTACCAGTTCCCTTATAGACTGTGTGTTTGCTGGCTGCCTGAGCCTCCTCAAGCCCAGGCCTGCAACTCTATAGACTCTGTTTAAGGGTTGGCAGCTTGAGCCACCCAAACCCAGGCTAAAGCCCGATGGTGACTATTGGTCATCCAGCCCTATTATGGGTTCCTGAGGGTCCTGCATACTCTAGTCCCAGCCAGACAGGACCGGACTGAGTGGCCTCCCTCCCCACAGGAGAGCGAGGGACCATTACACCTTGTTATATGAAAACTAAACTGGTACTCACTTTCCCCATCATTTATCACAGACAGGATTACAGTGAAATGTTTTATTCTAATAAATTTAAAGATTAATAATAATTATAACTTAATAAGTAAATGTAATGGAACTAGATCAACAACAGAATGAAGCACAGGGTGCCCACCTACATATAAACCACACACTCACTCTATTTTCAGCGTGGGTTGTCCTGGTTAGTCCTGATTCTCTCTCACTACATCATTTCGTTTTAATTTCCCGTTACAGTAAATGTCCCAACAGCCATAAATACTTCCACTAATCTAGGACTGTGCTGGGCCGTCATCGGCCCAATGAAATAGGCAGTGCATTGTTGTGCTGCCTATGAAGCACCTTGGGACGAGAAATCGTGAGTGAACGATTCAGTCTCCCTCATGGTTTCCCCCCTTCTTTGAGGGGGAATAAACTGCACCAATTATAATGCAGTGCAGTGTATGTTCCCTGAAAAAGGAAATGCGGCTCTGCTTCTGGGCACATTGAGGGGCTGAGCTATGGCTATCTCTATTCCATATCCCCTCCCAGCCACCTGTTAGGTGGCAGTTCTATGAAGCCTGCTTCTCTTTCTGCACTGCTACCCAGGAGGAGCCACCATGGCAGCTGGGCCACAATCTACTCCCTATTGAACATACTGTTACATGGCAAATTCTAAAACATGGATTTCTAGAAAATAACTGTCCCAAATATACACTTATACTTCAGGTATACAGAGTCTAAACAGTGTGTTAGATTTAAAAAACAAACACTTTCTCGCTGGTTACAAAAGTAAGACATTAATATGAGCTACAGCAGACACTTCAACATAGCACTATCAGCAAAATGTCCCATACATAAGAAGCCCATGCTCAGGGATTCAAACTAGTTTTGTAGCTCTCCCAAAATGAAACAGGAAATGTATTTAACCAAGATTATCCTAACAACCATCCTACATACAACAAACCCTGACATCAAGTTGGTATTATCCTATGGTTATCTAGGGTAAATTTGATATCTTGTTTAGAACAGTCTAAACTTGTGTTTGGATGGTGTTTAATGATTGAAAGGTCTCCAAACCAATGACTAGCTATCAGTCTGTATTTGAGATCTCTTGTATAGCAAATGAAATGGTTTACCAAACTGCAATTCTCTGCTTTAGATGTTGGGAGTAATATGTTGCACCCTGTAATATACAGATTATTATGAAGTGCTGTGGTTAACTTTTTGGCTCAAGTTTTTGAAGAAAGATTCTTTGTAAAAAAAATTAAGTGTGTTGCTATTCCATTTATTTTGATTTATAGCATTCATCACAATTTTATGTGTTGCAGAAAACCACATTATAAAATACAGACAATTTCAAAGGAGGGTGCCTACAGTTCAGTGCCTAAATCTGTGTTTAGGATCTTAGGAGCTGATTTAGCCACAAGCAGGCCTAATTCAGCACTTGTGTACCTATCATCAGGCAGCTGAATATGTATTTAGTCACTTAAGTGTGAAAATTGAGACCACAATTATCAATAAAAACCTAACACAAAAAGTACGCATTAAGGAAACTCTCCTCCCAAGTAACATCATATTTAGGCTACACTGATCTCTCATTACTGCTTCAGAAGAACAAGCACTATGTCTTGGGGGGGGGGGGGGGAGTCTACAGCTAGCTCTCACAAATCTGTAAAAAGCTGACTATGTTTACCTGGACACAGCCCATCCTAATAGCAGATATGGATCCTGATGGAAAAGAGTTAAGTAAGACTACCAACTCTCAAAGGCAAGTAACTTGTTATTCCACACAACTAGGGAAGGAAATAGAGTGGAGGCTTAGTAATCCTGAGGTATGAACCATAGGAGAAGCCAAGACTTGGGAGAAGATTTGAGAGGAACTTTATCATCTCATTATTTCCTTGCTAATAAAGCCAAACACCAGGAAGGAGTGACTTTGGACTCTCTAGAGTGTGTAGATTTTCTTTTAGAAAGGCATCTCCACATGCTACTTTGTAATTTTAAAGCTGTTGTATGTTCTGAGAGGCTTGAACAATTTAATCCTAAACTCAAGGCCCAGTAGACAGGCTTCAGAACAAGTATTAAAACCCCATTTTGGTATAGTTATTTAATTCCCCTAAACTCCTATAACAAGCTGCCCCACCACCATTGCTTGGGGTGCAACCAGAGACTGGTTTAAAAACCCTTTTGGCCTGATCCTGGAGCTTTGCCAATTACCTCAACAAGAGCAGGACTGGGTCCCTTCTCACCTCAAGGCCATCAGATATTTAGGGAAATGATACAACCTATGACCAAAAGACAAGGATATGTTACCAGTCAGAATAGTTTCACCACTTACAGCTACAATAAATAAATACAGCAAAATCTCAAAGGCAAAAAATGGAGTGATCAAAACTCCTTTTTTTCTGGGCTTGTTCTTTTAAACCTCCAGATAAAAGGGAGAGGGAAAAACAAAGCATTGTGTACAAAACGGTACTTTTCTTTCAAATTAAAATATCCATGCAGACTCTCTGCAAGAAATCGATTACTTCTGGAACAAAACCTGTGCAATTCACAATTCTCTATTGTAATAAAGCAGTCTAGAGGAAAAACAGCTCTTTTTCCCAGGTCGGGAACAATTACTTGGAACAAGGATTGTTGCGATTTTCCCCATCCAGGAACCCTCCCCCCCACCCCGTTTTTTGCTGATTAAAAAACAGTGACAAAATGTGAACACACAGACACAAAAGTTATATTAAATGAACCACAAACATTTATTTGGCCCAGATTCTCAGCCATGCTTGGCTCTGCAGGGCACAAGGTTACTGCTTGCCAGTTCTAAATCGCCCCCTGCCCCTTCACAGATCAGCTATTTCTCCATCTAGTGGATGGAGTCTTCTCTAAAGCATAGCATGTTCTAGCCATGCTCCCTCTCCATTCTTGATACGCTGTCTATTCTAGGAAGCAGGAGGGCAGGGAATTCACCGAGGACCCTCCTTTTCAAATATATGTTCTGTTCATGCAAATACTTGAGTGATAATTTCAGAGAATGAAGAAAAAAATCCAGGAACAAAAAATGCACAACCACAAAATAAAATAATGGATTGAATTCAGTTGGGTTGAGCGTCTCTCCATACTCCCAAGGGGAAAAAATCCAAGTTTTTCACAAACTTGCTTGAGACATCCTCAAATCGTTTTCATGAACACTGACACAGGTATTGTGTGCTGTAAACTCTCTTAGAATTCAAAGATCTATCAGGATACTTCTGACGTGTTTACTTCTACCTATCCAAGTTACTTATATGGCCCCATCACTGTAGAATCTGAGTGCCTCACAATCTTCAATGTAAAAAGAACAGGAGTACTTGTGGCGCCTTAGAGACTAACAAATTTATTAGAGCATAAGCTTTCATGGGCTACAGCCCACTTCATTGGATGCACAGAATGGAACATATGAAGTGGGCTGTAGCCCACGAAAGCTTATGCTCTAATAAATTTGTTAGTCTCTGAGGTGCCACAAGTACTCCTGTTCTTTTGGCGATACAGACTAACAAGGCTGCTACTCTGAAATCTTCAATGTAGTTATCCTCACAACACCGCTGACCGGTAGGGTGTGCTATTATCCGCAGATTACAGATGGGAACTGAAGCACAGAAATGTCAAGTGACTTGCTAAAGATCACACAAGTCTGTGGCAAAGCAAGGAATTGAATCAACATCTTTCAAGGCATAGGCTAGTGCCCCAACCAACTGAACCATCCTTCCTGGCTTCTTACCAGGTCAGCATAAATTTAACTCGTCCAGATCAAGGTGCTTAAGATCATGATACTTGTATTTAATAGTCTTGTATGCAAGTCTGACCAACTGTCTTACCTCAAGGTGAAAATGGAATGAAGACTGCCTTCCAGACTCAGCTTCCTTATCACTATTCCTGAAAGTCAGGAAAAAATAAGTGATCTTCCCACTGGTTTGGCATGCGGTTGAATTCCAGCTCTGGATCTGCTCAGCCAGTTGCACTCAAGTTGCAAAAAATGCACGGGAGTAAATTTGTAAGTGTCCTCTCCAAAGTCCTTTACTGGGAAATATGCTGTTTGGAAATGTTTATCAGCAAACTGAGGCAGAAGGCCATTTTTCATTTACAGCCTCTGGTCTGATGCAATGGTCAATCAGTGCACCTTAGATTGTTTAGTGCAAGTCAGATCAGGTCAACAGTTTGTCCTTGAAAGTAAGATATACAACACAAATTAAAACAATAACTCACTTTGTCTCAAAAAAATCAGGATAACTGTATATTCTAATCAGATAACCAAATTTGAGATCCAGGTTATTCTTGAAAGTTGTTCATTCAAGTAGTGCACTCTATTTAATTTATATTCTCTTTCATACCTTGAGAAGAGGAAAAACATACATAATACATATACAAAGTGGAAAATATTAATAGATTACTGCATATATCAGTCGCTTCACTGGAGCTTATCACAGAATTTAAGGCTACTGTGTGATTTGATTACATATGGAATTATTAATCATACACATCCACAAAACGAACATAATGGTCAGAGATGAGCCTTGTTGTACAATTTAACTGTCTTCAGCGGTGGGAGATGGGGAAAGGAATATTAACATAACCAAGGGCTTAGCTCACTGCAGAAGTTCTTCCATTGTACCAAATTCTAGCTTATTAAATAGAAAGGAACCAGCCCGGGATAACCAATTCATTCATTGGTAGTACAATCTATTATTTGATTACTATAAAGACATTTTCAGTTTTTTGGGATTTGACAGTGGTTCCCTAGCTACCAGGAAAGCCATCAGAAGCTGTCTAAATTTCTTCACTATAGCCTAGGTCCTTTATAGCATGGAAATGCTCCTGTGAATGAAGAGAGCCAAATCATGTGGAAAGTTAATTCCTAGTACTGGATGCATTGCTTAAAATATTTTTTCTTTAAGAAGCAATAATATTTTATTGCATCCCCAGTTAATCTGTAATTGCAAGTGCTGGCTTCTTTTTATGGATACATTCATTTTGTACTTGAAAACCCCACATCTGCACACATAATTATCCAACATGTTCAGAAGCATATAAGGAGCCCTGCTGAAAATTTGACCCATGGTGGGTTAAGGTTGACATAGGTTAATTTCAGCCTCCTGTTGGATATTTTGGAGGATGTTGATATTTTGAAGGTTAGAGAAAAACCATCGGAGAGAGGATAATGAAACACCTGATGTCTGTTTTGGCAATTTTTCCTTTCTAGCACCACCTGGTAGTTCTTAGAACTTCCCTTTATCCTAAAACAGACAATCCCCTGTGACATCAGATAAATCTTGGAAGGTGAAATTTAGCAGGTTTCAAAACAATATAGTTGTAAGTCCTTTTAGCTGTGGCATTTTTCCATTTTAACAGCCCACTGAATGTTATGGAAGGTGTCTCTATACACAGTAATTTCAGAATCCTTAAAAAAAAATAAACTGATGAAAGCATATATATGATTTATCCAGTAAGCTTCTCTGCATTCTCCTGATAAACCACAGAAGACATTAGACATCAACTGCAATGCATCTGAAGCTGGTAACTATTCTGATTTCCACAGGACAGTCCTATTCTGGAAAATAAACAGCCATATTCTATTCCACCCAGTGTAATTCCAAAGTAAAAATCCAATAGCTTCAAAAGAAGTTACAGGAGTTATTCTGGATTCACACCAGTATGATAGCTGAATTTGACATAAAGGCACCAATTGGTGGGGGGTGCAACTTCACTTTCAGGGCTCAGTTCTTCACCACAGCTGAGGGGTCACTGCAGAGAGATGGTAGTGACCCCCTGATCCTATGCTGCCCAGCTCCGGAGGAAGTTAGAGCAGCTTGGTCTCTAAGGGACCTTATGCCAATGGCAGATAGGCATAGCAGAGCTCTGCTCTGTCTCATTTCCTTCCCTTTTCCCCTCCCAGAACATTACCTCCCTTGCCCTATGCGGGAAGTATGGGGAAAGGCGGGGGGCAGGCTGGTGCAGGAACAAGCTCTATACACCAGAAGAGAGTTCGTCTTTGCAAGGCACATTCTCTGCTGTACACACAGCCAGCATCTGTCCACTTTTGTCCCAAATAGATGGAGCAGACCAAAGTAGCTGTCACAGTACTCCAATAAGTGATTTAAAATTGGACTAAATTCTGCGCTAATTTACAACTGTACTAACCAAACTGTCCCAAAAGCTTTAAATAATTTGTAAATTATTTATCTAAACTAGATGTTTAAAAGATCCACGTGAAGAATTCCTATTAAAATGCACACACCCAATATTCTGAAGCACAAAGTAGTTAGCCTTAGAGGCTTCAACTTTCATTTGACCACATTATTTTGGAGTTTCAGATGGTTTGAAGTACCGAGAAGAAGAAACAGGCATGATGAGTGCCAGGGCTAAAGCAATTAATTTTGCAGTATATTGTGATGGAAAACTGAGAAATGTTAAAAATCACTACTTCTGACCTCAATGGATTATAAATAATACATAAAAGTGTCTCCAAGAAGCCCTTAGCATCCTCTCTAGTACCCCCAGTACGACAGATTCCCATATTTTAAAAAGCCTTTAAAAAAATTCAACTACATACTACACTGTACAGAATATGTAAGAAATGTGTAAAGAAAATAAACTCTAAAACATCCACACTGAAATGCCAATAGGCTTAAACCATTTATAAATTGGCTCCTCTTTTTCTTTGCTCCAAATTTCAACAGTTTAGGCTTTAAAATAAAATGCTAAAATATTAGCTAGCATAGGACATAATACCTGCTGGGCTAGTATGCATTTGACTTTCCCCAGGAGATTACATGCCGGATCCCAGTTCTGTCATTCAGGTTTGAAACAATAACTCAGGAAGTTATCTGCAATTTTTCACATCAGTATACACAAAGGAAACTAAAAACAATGTCATGCTTTTGCATTGTATATACAAAGGGATTATTTTAACATGAGGATGACTGTAAACAAATAATACATCATAAAATAATTCTGGAAATGTTGACACTTATTATGGGCATGTTTATACCACCTTCTCAGATGTCCCTCAAAGCTTCCACAACAGGGTGCAGCAGATTTACTGCTAAATTTATTGTTCCTCTCAAACTCGCCATCCCACCACACACCCCAATTAAACAACCAATTTCCTCTTAAAAAGGCAACATTCTGAAGTGTCATTTATTTTCTCAGACCAACTATTTATCACTTAAAATAAAACAATTTGTTGCTGAGTGCTTACAGAGCTCCGTGGACTGGCTGATATATGGAAAATAATTTTAAATCACTTACAAGCAAAAAAAAGGATACTGTCTCTAATGTAATCAGCATCCTTCTTAGAGCATAAATTTACATGACAAACCTGCGATAAAGGAGCATGTATTCAAATAATCTCTTCAATGTAATTTAAAAATTAAAAGACTTGAGATCAAGTAAAGAAGTTGATTAAATTGAAACTAAAACTTCTAAATGCTTACCAAGGTTGCTCAGATACTTGGGACAAGTAATGCTAACTTTTCAATTTATATAATCCTGTCACCACAGTATACTTCCAGTAATCTGAACTATACTAAAACAAAAAGATGAGACATAGGGCCAAATCCTCAGCTCTGCTGTGTGTCTATGCCATTCTGACAGTACAAAGGTGCCACAACGTTGGCTTAACTAGCTAACTGGAGATTTCCCACCGCAGACCATTGTTTCTTTAAGATTCCTGGCACTGTAAGGAACAAGAGGCATGGCTGGAGTACTTCTGCAGTCCAAAAGGCACAAATAACTGGTACAATCCCTTGGGCCTGTGAGCAGCTAGACACAACTTAGAGCAGCACTAAACTGAGCTAGGGGCTTGACTAACTCTGAATCAGGAAACCACAATGATGGCATAAGGTCATCTTTGCCTTTACTCTATCGGTCCTCTGCCAAATGCAGCTCACTCAGCCTGGAGAATCTAGCCCACCAATCAAAAAGTTCAATTCCATTTTTTCTGTTCTCTGGTACAAATTTCCATAGCAGAGATATAGACAAATGACAGGTTTTAGACAAATAATCGAAATAAAATTGGGTTATACTACCAACAGAATTAGAATGAAAAAGGACAAAACATACAGCGCACTATATATTCTCCTAAATCCACAAGAATTTTATTCACTGCAGTTACAGCAGCAGTGAATATGGCCAATTATGTCAGATCTTCAGCTAGTGTAAACTGATGTAGCTCCACTAAACTGAGAATACAGGATGAGTCAAATTGATCTAGTTTGTCCCTACTGACTGCAATAGATACTCCTAAGGGAATTCTGCGCCACTGTGTGCGCACAGAATTCATGTCCCCCTACAGATTTCTTTGTTTCCTTGCAGAAAATTATGAGTAAGCAAAGAGAAGCCACAAGAGCGGTCCTGCGCCCCTCCCCAACAGTGCAGGTGCCTCGTTTCCGGCACCCGGAGCAGACGATGGAGAGGTAAATCACCTTGCGAGGGTGGGGCTAGGGACGCCCATGGACGTAGTTTGAGAAAGAGAAGGAGACAGGAATGCAGGAGCCCCATTAAGCAGGCCCACCAAACCCCCATCCCAACAAGCCCCCCTCCCTGCACCTGGAACCACACCCCACTGAGCCCCAACCAGCTTCACATGGACGCCTACCCTACCAAGCCCCACTCCCCCAGCATCCAGACACCCCCACATCCATACCCACTCCCTACCAAGCCCCAACCACCTTCCCCTGGACTCCCCTGCAGAGTCCCAATTGCCCCTGCACTCAGAACACCTCAACGAGCCCCTGTGCATCCAAATCCCACACTGAGCTGCCATGCCCCATCCCGCCTCTTCCCCCCAAGGCCACGCCCCTGCTCCACCTCTTCCCCCAATGCCCTGCCCGCTTCCCTCAAGGCCCCACCGCTTTCTCCAGCTCTTTACCCAAGGCCCCTTCCCCATCACTCACTGGATCATCTCCACCTCCTTCCCCCTCTGACCCAGCTGGGCTCCCTGATAGGAGCTGCTGCAGCCTGACAAGGAGCCTGTCTGCAGTTAGGAGGCAGCCTGAGCTAAGCAGGGTCTGCTGCAGGTTAATGACCTGCTGCCAGGTAACTGGACTTTTGGGGGCCGGCCAGTACATCTAACTGGACACTGGCAGGTCCCCTGGGCGTTCCAGTAGAAAACCGGGCACCTGTCAACTCTAAATGGCATTTGGACACAGAAGCTAAAAACCGGACAGGTGGCAATACTACCCTTGCACTGTGTCAAAGTCAGGTGCAGCCTCATCACAGAGTCCCTGTCCTGGGAAGGGTGGGAGCAGCAGCTGATCTCCATGCAGCCAGTGGCCTCTGCTTCCCACTGCTTTGCTGGAGTCTCCACAATTATTCATTGACAAATAAAATTTGCAGAATTTTAAAATATTGTGTGTAGAATTTTTATTCTTTTGGTGCAGAACTTTTAATTTTTTGGCACCCTCAGGAGTAAACAGAGGTACACCAAGGCTTATTTACCCTGGTGAAACTTTTGCACTGTTGAGCTGGAGATTCTGATCCCAGGTCAGACACTGTTTGGTAGATCCTGGATTATATTATTATTGGTAATACCAAAACACAAGACAAGACAACAATATTAAAAATCAAAGTATCAAATGCTAGAAATATTTGCATTCAGATAGCAGTTCAAATAAAAACTAAAAGTGCATTTTAGTAAAAAAAAAATATTAATTCTTACGTAATCACCATCTGACACAGCATTTGAAATTGAGGGGGGGTGCGGGAAATTCCATCTGCCATATGACATGTATATTTATCTATTTGCTTAAATTGTAGTTTGATGCACAATCACTGACACAGCATCTTCACACCAGAACAGTCAACAATAATTTTCTGCTATTTGTTTCCCTCCACTGTTTCCACCGTCTTATAGAAAAATGAAACAAAATGTAAGTAGTTTGTGTAAATTAAATAAACTTCAGTAACAGCTGTTATTTCTTACTTCTTCCCTCCCTCCATTCTTCCTCTAAGCACTTTATTTAATTGAAATGCAACTTTTTTCCTTCTTTCACAGACCAGGGCATATCCTTCGTGTGTGTGTGTGTGCGCGCGCGCGCGTGTGCGTGTTCTCTCTCCATCTTATATATCATTTGCTTCCCTATAACACAACCTGTTCTATTTTCTCACCACCACCACCCTTCCTTTCTTGGTGTACAAAGATGGATGGATAGATAGATACCTATTATCATTCGTAAGCTGCACACTAAAGAGCCAAAGGCTGGTTCATTTTGCTTTGCTTTCAATACCAAGCATATATTTCCATACCTTTCCAATAGCGTCAATTTTAAGGCAGCATAAGCACCTTCCACCCATGGCAAGCCTTTCTGCCTCACCTCCTGCCATTTTTATCATGTAATACTGTTTGCACTTTAAATCAATCAATGGCCTTAAAGCAGCATAAGCAGTTTAA
This sequence comes from Natator depressus, assembly GCF_965152275.1. Lineage (NCBI taxonomy): Eukaryota > Metazoa > Chordata > Testudines > Cheloniidae > Natator > Natator depressus. The sequence goes on from NC_134237.1 coordinate 53,148,783, forward strand.
GCAGGCCTAAAACTACCAAACCATCTTTTTAATTGTGTAAGACATTCTTCAAGGCAGAGTCTCTCAAATTTCTCCATTCTGTGGGCAACCTCTCCTCTCACTCACAATCATGTAACACACATTACTGATGCAACTGTGTGGGAATTGCTCATGTGGAAAATTAATCTCAGGAATTTATTTAAAGATGTTTAGCTATATTATAAATACAATTTCATCAATAAAAACAAGGAGTAGTTAGAACCACTGCCCAAGAATCACCAGCAAGTTCTCTGCACACTGTGATTTAATAACCACTCTACCAAGGCAACTGGGAATTTTCTGAGGGTAAAGTTAAACTACAAGATTCTATTTACCATAGGTCTTTGTATTTTTCCTTGCATTTGGGATTTCCCTAATAGAGGACCTCCCCTAGTTCACTGTGTTCTTTGCGTCAACTCAGGAATATTATTAACTATTATTATTTACGCATTTGCCTTGCAGAAGCCTGTTAAGGCCTCAAGGAGGTAAGGGCCCCACTGTGATTGGTACTGTTTAGACGTATAGTAAAAGACCAAAAAAGCTTACAATCTTAGTTTAAGACAACAGGTAGCAGGTGTCTGAAGTAAACAAACAGGGGCAAGGAAAAGGCAAGTTGGATAACGGAAGTAGGAGCATATTTTCTCATACACACTTTTTGCATAATTTTTAGGTATTGATGTTTGTTTATTTTTGTTAATGGAGACAAATAAGCAGCTCAGTGGCAGCAGTTTCAGACACCTGCTGAGCCATCCACGGTGACATTCTGCAGTGCTGGTGCCCCACAGGTTCGCTCTCTGAATTTCAACTGATTTTCTATTTAAGCTGATGTTCGCTGCACTAAGGAGCATTCTTTGAATACGTCAATTCCTATAACAGATCAGTCTACTACCATGATTCATCTTGGTGCATAGGTTGTTTATATTTTTAACTGATTTATTCTTGTGACAGGTATTTATGTGATAGGACTCCACTGTAACATGGCATTTCTAATGTTTTGTTCTGCTGCAAAGAAAATGTATTTACTCTGTGTGACAGGTTTATTTGTTTTAAAAGTGCTCAAATAGAAACAGCAAAAGCAAGTGAACTTGTATGCTGTATCACACATATGGGCTGTGACGAGGAGCACAGAACAGTGTGAGCACTGAAAAACAGGGCTAAGTGGATGTTTTAAATAAGTAGACACTATACTACAATATACTCTATACCAGGGGTGGGCAAACTTTTTGGCCCGAGGGCCACATCTGGGTATGGAAATTGTATGGCAGGCCATGAATGCTCATGAAATTGGGGGTTGGGGTGCGGGAGGCAGTGAGGGCTCCGGCTGGGGTGCAAGTTTGGGGGGGGGTGGGGAGAGGAGGAGTTCAGGGTGCAGGAGGGGGCTCCAGTCTGGGACAAGGGCTTGAGGTGCAGGTGGAGGGGTGAGGGCTCCGGCTGGGGGTATGGGCTCTGGGATGCAAGAGGGTGGGACCGAGGGGTTCAGAGCATGGGAGGGGTTTGGAGGGCAGCCAATCGGAGCTGCAGGGATGGCACTTGGGGCAGGGGCAGTGTGCGGATCCCCCTGTCTGTCCCTACGCATAGGAGCCAGAGGGGCAACATGCTACTGCTTCTGGGAGCCACAGCATAGATGGAGCAGGGCAAGCCACAGACCCCACTCCCCAGCAGGAGCTTGAGGGGCAGATTAAAACGTCTGAAGGGCCCGTAGTTTGCCCACCCCTGCTCTATACCATAAGATTTCAACTTCATGAACCAACTGCCGTCTCAAGATTGAAAACCAGTATAATATACACATAGTATATTGCCACATGAAATCCAGGACTACCAGAGATGCCTAAGCTAATCCTTAGGGCTACACCACTATGTAGGCATTTTGTCTCTGCGCCGATGCTCAACCCTTCCCAACCTCAGAATACCCCAATCACTCAAATGTAATATATGGGAGTTGGAGTAATGAGGGATGACCTCAAGGGAAATAAGTCCTTTTCTCCCACACATCAAAAAGCGGAATATGGAGAGCAAATTCCTCCTGAACTGAATAGCAAGTGAAGAGGCAGACTGACCCAGTGTGGGCTGAACAGAACTCTCAGCTGACGGCTCCAAAACTGAGTAAACTTATAATTATAGGGCAAGGAAGAGTCTACTAAAAAGAATCTGCCCAGGCGGGTAGACCTAAAATTAGATACACCATTTAATGTTCATTTTGTGGGTGTTTGTGTGAACATTTTCCTTATGATCTCTCTACCTCTTCTGTTCTTTTGAGCACACACAGTTCTGAAACATAACCATACAAACGTACAAACATATCGTAGACCTTTCAGTATTCTAACTGCTCTCAGAAGCCAGGCAGGCAGATAGAATGAAGAGGCAGCACAATGTGCTTGACTGTGCCTATAACTGCAAAAACCATAGCATCTTGAGTTAGTGGTTGGTGGGTGTCATAAATATAAAGGGAAGGGTAACCACCTTTCTGTATACAGTGCTATAAAATCCCTCCTGGCCAGAGGCAAAGTCCTTTTACCTGTAAAGGGTTAAGAAGCTAAGTTAACCTTGCTGGCCCCTGACCCAAAATGACCAATGAGGGGACAAGATACTTTCAAATCTGGAGTGGGGGGGAACAAAGGGTTTGTGTGTGTGTGTGAGATGCTTTTGCTGGGAACAGATCAGGAATGCAGCCTTACAAGTCCTGTTAAGTTAGTAAGTAATCTAGCTAGAAATGCGTTAGATTTCCTTTTGTTTAATGGCTGGTAAAATAAGCTGTGCTGGATGGAATGTTTATTCCTGTTTTTGTGTCTTTTTGTAACCTAAGGTTTTGCCTAGAGGGATTCTCTTTGTTTTGAAGTTGATTACCCTGTAAGGTATTTACCATCCTGATTTTACAGAGGTGATTCTCTTACCTTTTCTTTAATTAAAATTCTTCTTTTAAGAACCAGATTGATTTTTCATTATTCTTAAGATCCCAGGGTTTGGGTTGGTGTTCACCTGTACAAATTGGTGAGGATTCTTATCAAGCCTTCCCCAGGAAAGGGAGTGTAGGGCTTGTGGGGGATATTTTGGGGGAAGACGTCTCCAAGTGGGCTCTTTCCCTATTCTTTGTTTAAAACGCTTGGTGGTGGCAGCATAGGGTTCAAGGACAAGGCAAAGTTTGTACCTTGGGGAAGTTTTTAACCCAAGCTGGTAAGAATAAGCTTAGGGGGTCTTTCATGCAGGTCCCCACATCTGTACCCTAGAGTTCAGAATGGGGAATGAATCTTGACAGTGGGATAAGCCAGTGGAGTACTTGGCATTTTAACAATGCTGTGACCATCATTTTGAAAGAGCAGATAGCCTTCTTGATGGGAAAAAAACCTATTTTAAAATTATTTTAGAGCAGGATAATTTGAAACCTGTCAACTTTGCCAGTGTATCTTTAGAAAGAATAACTAATAATTTAAATCCATAGCTTGTGCATTGTATTTATTTAAATTAAAGGCTTTGATGTACAAGGAAGCTCGCTGTGAAATCACATTAATACGTTCACTGCATATGCCCTCAAAATTATTTGCTGACAGCTACATTCTATAGGTAGGAAGAAACTCTGCTGTACTCTCAGTTGAAAGGTATCTCTTTAGCTCTGGATATCAATTAAACCAAGCTTTCTAAAATATTGTTTCTAAACTTAAAATCTGAAGACGGTCAGAGGTGGTAAGGCAAGAGATGTGGTTGCTTGATTTACTGGAAAAATAATTATTTGGCTAATCACAGAATGTTTGGGTTAAAGACACCTTAGTTGCAGGTGATTAAAACTGAGTCCTATGATGCCCAGAGTATTTCCTGTGAAGTGCTGATTGGTCAGTGGATGTTGAAGCAACTTGAATGTTCAGGCATTGTGGTATATTAATGGTAGTTTGTAAACAGACCCTAATGCAGCAGACTAAAGGAATGCAGCTAGACTTTTTATATATTCAGCCTCTTATTCAAATATTGTAACTTTCATTTTGTATAGTAAATAATAACTACTCAGTGGCAATGATTAATTTATCATTTTAGTTTCACATCTGGCTGTTTTGATTAATAACTAGTAATTATTATTATAATATATAGATGTAAAAGTCCATCAAGTTTAATGATTTTTTAATGCAACACAGGACATCGAACAGAGACATGCTAGAGATTATTTAAAAACCTATCCACACATAATCCACCCACACAGCGTGGATCACTTGGAAAGGGACAGAAAAGAGACATCACCAGGAAAAGACAAAAAGGGAAAAGCAAAACCAGAGAAGGAAATTGGAGGGGTTGGAAGGGAGAGAGATCAAGGAACTGGAAAAGAGACGGAGAAGTGAAGTTTGAGATAGAGAGGCAGAGAACTTGGAACTTGACACAGAAGGTCAGAAAGGAGAAGAAAGGGATCAGGAACAGGGAAGAGAGAGCAGGGGAAAAGGTAGGGAAGAGAATAAATGAGGACAAACAGAAAGCAAAATAAAAGAGAATAGATCTTGAAAAGGTAAGGCGAGTGAAAGAGAAAAAAAAATGGATAAATCATAGATGAGATACCATAACAATGGTGGAATGTGGATTGGTATCCAGGGAAACTGAGGATCAGCCAGAAAGTCCAACAACTGGGGCATGACGACTAAACTACCCTATGTACCCTAGAGGCAGTCCCTCTGTGCCTTGGTTGAGGTCTATCAGCAGGGCAGTGTGGAGAAGCCTGCCTTGTACATGTTCTGTAGGTAGAGATGTCAGTCTCTAGAGTGATTCTATATAGCACCTGTCACTACTAGATTCACGTGAAGACAGCTGAAATAGAATGTAATAAAGTTATATAATAAGTAACTTCTACTACTATTATTAAAGCTCCTCCTCCCTGACATATTACTGAGCATCTCAGGCAGCTTCAGAATTTGCTCAATGTTCCATCCTTAAAATCAGGAAAAAAATGTTATAACAAATGCTAGAAAATGTAAGATGTTCCAAGTGGGAGAACAGGAGGTAGAATAAATGAGAGAGAAACTGACCTTGCTCCAGTGCCTGGGTCTCAAATAGCTTCCTACCAAAACAGAATGAAAACATGAAAAGCTGGACAATTTGGTTCTCTCTAAAATTGGGGATAAAGGCTCCTATTTTTATAACACACACAGGGATTATATAGCCTAAAAACAATCACCTACGTGACATAAGTAATATAATTACTTGTTAAACTTTGTAACAGAAATAGTTTTCTGTAAGTTGTTAATTAAGAATTCTGAGGGCCAAATCTGGCACTCTTTATTCGGCTAAAAACTCCCATTGACATCAGTGGAGTTAAGTAACTCTCAGAGGCAATGGGAGTTCAGGGAGAAATGAAAGAGGGCTTAAAGAACTGACCGTAAGGTGAGTATAGTTTGTTCTGATCAGTATTTAGTATATTTTAAAAAATTTAAAGCAAGGTTAATTAGTGAAGCTTCAAAGCTGATAGCAAAGGAGATAACGGGACTTCTTTAAAAAAAAAGAAAAATTAAAAATGTTTGTCTTCTACTTCCAATCGAATAATAAAAAGGAGCCACAGCAAAGTTGTATTTCAGATGATGATTAAAAAGAATAAAAAAGGCATATGCATGCACTTGTATCTAGACATTAAGAAACTATAAGAAATAAGCAAATGTGAGTTAACAATGATAACCAAATTATGGAGAGTACATCGAATGAGCAAAATTGAAACATAATGAGGTAATTGTCACAAGATTATTATCACTAATGAGTAAAAGCGGAAGACAAACAGAAAAAGGCAGGTGCAAATGTTTTTATAGAAGAGAAGGTACAATTCAAAAGTAAAGGAAATCATAAAATTCATAATATTTAGCAAATATGCAGCACTATACAACTTCAAAGCCCTGTACAATATAATACTGGAAAAATAATATATACAAATAGATCAAGAAAGAAAGAAGTGGAGAGAAAGTATGCTCAGCAATAAAACATGGTGGGAGAGTAAATCAATAATTCTAAAAATGGCTAAATTCTTGGATTGATTTTAAAATCAATCTATAGCAAGAAAAATAAAGGTAATATGAATGAAAAATAGTACTAATGAAGATTTCTATTGAGAAAAGCAGGTAAGGGACTATCTGATAAATCAAATGTACAAAAAACAGCAGCCAATCCAAATGATATGCATCTCAGAGTCTTACGGGTTTTACTTAGTGAACTTGTTGAACCACAAGCAATTATTTCTGAATACCCAAGTGTACACAGAGAAATAACAAAGAGATTAGAAATATGGGAAGATAAGTTTCACCATTAAAAAATACAAGTTAATATATTTGGGGATAAATAAGGAGAAACGGACTTCATGGCACAGAGATACTCGAAAGCAGTAATGTGAAAAGAGATCAAATGGTGATACGACACAGCAAATTAGAAATGTATTTGCAATATGATATGTATGCTAAAATACTAATGCAATTTTGGGCTGCATACACTGAGGTTGATTTCAGTGATAGATTACATACTACAGTTAGTAGCTCTCCAATTTCATATCTGAATAGCATTTGGCCCTGGTTACTTATTACTGTTTAGTTTATCAATTTCTTCTAAAACCTCTTCTATTGACACATCAATTTGGGACAGTACTTCAGATTTGTTGCCCAAAAAGAACAGCGCTTATGTGGGTATCTCCCCCATATTCTCTGCAGTGAAGACTGATGCAAAGAATTCATTTATCTTCTCTGCAATGGCCGTGGCTTCCTTGAGTGCTCCTTTAACACCTAGGTCATCTGGTGGCTGCATTGCCTCTTGGGTAGGCTTCCTGCTTCTGATGCATTTAAAAAATTACATTAACTTTTGCATTTTTAGCAAGTTGCTTCTCAAATTTTTCTTGGCCTGCCTTTTAATACCTTTATGTTTAAACTGCCACAGTTTGTGCGCTTCAGTTCCCCAACTGTAAAATGCCTCACCAGAGTGCTGTAAGGATAAACACTTAAAAGACTGTGATGTGCTCAGATACCATGATAATGGAGGCCACAAGTACCTTTGATAGATATGATTAGCGTACTGACCGACAGAAATAATAATCATATCACTGATACAAGGGGAAACCCTCTCTGTATGCATTATATTAAACTAAAAGCCAGTCCTAGGGAGATACACACCGTCCAAAATGAAGAAGCTTGGGTATAGCATTACTAAAGGGTTTTCTTCCCTTTCTAAAAATTCTGTATGAAGACAAAAAGAAAAGGAGTACTTGTGGCACCTTAGAGACTAACCAATTTATTTGAGCATGAGCTTGAGCTGTAGCTCACGAAAGCTCATGCTCAAATAAATTGGTTAGCCTCTAAGGTGCCACAAGTACTCCTTTTCTTTTTGCGAATACAGACTAACACAGCTGTTACTCTGAAACCTGTATGAAGACAGCAGTAGTGAGTACAACAGGAGCCTGTAAATTTGTAGAAGGGAAGAAGGGGGAGGATTACTGAAATTGACACCATCTAAGCAATTCTCAGATTTCCTCTGAAAATAAGCAAAACCAGCAGTGGATAAGACGGAATACTGTGTTCAGTCCTGGGCACCTCTGTACTAGAAAACTATTGATAAACTAGAGGGAACTCAAAAAAGCAGAATTCACTAGCTGTAGAAACTAATTTATGATGGAAGACTAAAACTACTAAACACAATACCTTTAGAAGATTTATTTGTGGAGGAGAAATATGTTAACCATCTACCTGTAAGTGCTGGAAGAGTATAAATACCAAGTCAGGAACAGTTAAATCGATCCAAAGAATAAGAAAATCTAACCGAGCACAACAAAATTTAGCGTGAGTAGCAAGGAGGCAAAATCCCTAACATTGGAAACAGTTTGACTGTAGAATGGTTCCTGAGGGAAGAAGTGGAACCCTACCACTTCCAAGAGCAATGGAGAGCATACTTTAGAAAAGTGGCCTTATCCTGGGGCTAGTTAAAATAACTTAATAGAGCTGTTGCACCCTCTGCCCAAGCAGTTAGCCAAACTCAGTCTTGCAGACTGTTTCTGTTAGGAGACAGTGATGATGAAGTGAGGTATTTCTTTGATGCAGTCTTATTAGTTTACAAAAAAACGTACAGAGACCTGTTTCCTTGAACTCCGTGGGAATCAAACGTCAGGCAATTGTTTCTTTGCTCAAAGTTCCAAGCCTTTTTCCAGCCAGCTTTTAACCAAAAGTGCCCTGTCAATTTTTCTCAGGCTACGGAGACCATACCAGCATAGCTATGTTGGTGTAGCTATGCTGTCATAGTGTAGACAGTGTATGCCAACAGAGGGGGTTTTTCTGTTGGTGTAGGAACACCACTACCTGAATAGCATATTTAAAACAATTTAACAAAAGTTAGCTACATCCATGGAAGCACTCTTCTGTCGACACAGCCACATCTACACTGGGGTTAGGTCTGCATCGCTATATCAGCTATGCTGATCTAACTTAAGATCATGCCTTCATGGCTGCCTCGGAGGCTTCCTTGCTGCCTTTTCTGGTTGCTTCTGTGGGGTTTATCTTCTGTCTGTCTTTCATTCATGTTCGCATACATACACCACACACAAACTACTGAATTCAAGTAATTTCTTTTTCTCTTTCCCCCTCTCCTGAAAAAATCCTCAAAATTATCCTCTTTAAAGGGAGAGTTCAGAAAAGGTTCTTGGGACTGCATACTGCAACCTGCTTGGCTGCATGGTTCCAGCCCAATTAGCCGCTTGTTCTGCTCATTGTCTGTTTCCTTGGTCTTTCAGATGTGTAAGTTTTAGCTTTGTTTTAGTTTTATAGAGCTAAATAACCATTCTGCTGAATGCACAGATACTGTAACCTAATCCAGAGAACAAGTCCTCCCTTCTCCTTGTGTGCCCCTCACATTGCAGGCAAAGAGGTTGTCATAAATATAAAGGGAAGGGTAACAACCTTTATGTATGCCACAAAATAAAATCCCTCTTGGCCAGAGGTACAGAATCCCCTTACCTGTAAGGGGTTAATCAGTTCAATTAACCTAGTTGGCACCTGACCAGAAGGACCAATGGGGACAGAAGATACTTTCAAACCTGGGGTGGGTGGGGGGGAAGGCTTTGTTTTGGACTGTGTGTGTGTTCTCTCGGAGACAAAGAAAGAGACCAAGCAAGTAATCCAGCTCCTACTGAAATGATACATCTAATATTACAGAAATAGTAAGTAATAGCAAGGACTGTGTTAGATTATCGTTTGTTTTAGCTTGTGAATTTTCCCTGTGCTAAGAGGGAGGTTTATCCATGTTTTTTGTAACTTTGAAGTTTTGCGTAGGGGGGAATCCTCTGTGTTTTAAGTCTTATTACCCTGTAAAATTACCTTCCATCCTGATTTTACAGAGGTGCTTCTTTTATTTTTTTTTCTTTATAATAAAGTTCTGTTTTTTAAGAATCTGATTGGTTTTTGGTGTCCTAAAAACCCAAGGGTCTGGTCTGTGCTCACCTTGTTTACTACCTGGTTGGTAGATTATTCGAAAGCCTCACCAGGAAAGGGGGTGAAGGGGCTTGGAGGAATATTTTGGGGAAACAGGAACTCCAAGTGGCCCTTTTCCTGAATCTTTGTCTAACTCACTTGGTGGTGGCAGCAGTACTCATCCAAGGACAAGGAAGGATTTGTTCCTTGGGGAAGCTTTTCACATAAGCTGGTAGAAATAAGTTTAGGGGGTCTTTCATGCAGGTCTCCACATCTGTACCCTAGAGTTCAGAGTGGGGAGGGAACCCTGACAGAGGTTGACCCAAACTAGCAACCACAAAGGCAGAAAACAACATGGATATGGCCCTTCACACAGTATTTACATCAGGCAGTGCTTGCCAGTGGGAAGAATAAAAATGCACATTTTTTTTAATTTTAGACCTTGTCTGCAAAGGGCCGCAGCTGTGTGCTGATTGGGCTGCAAGCAGTCTGCAGGCCACAGGTTAAGAGTCACTGCATTAAATCACAAACCTTCCTGGGTTATTCTTCTTGACTAAACTGAAAAATCCAATATTCATAGATTCATAGTCTTTATGGCCAAAATGGACCCTTGGAGCCGGAGTGGGAGCCGCGATCGGCCAAACCTGCGGACACGGCAGGTAAACAAACCGGTCCAGCCCGCCAGGGGCTTTCCCTGAACAAGTGGAGGACTGGCTTTGAGAACCATTGATCTAGTCTGACCTCCTATATATCACAGGCTATTAAATTTCACTCAGTTACCCCTCTATTGAGCCCAATAACTGTGTTTGACTGAACATGTGTCTTCCAGTAAGACATCAAGTCTTGACTTGAAGAATTCAAGAAACGGAGAATCCAGCACCTCTCTTGCTAGTTCATTCCAATAGTTAATCATCCTGATGGTTAAAAATGCATGCCTTATTTCTAGTCTGAATTTGTCTCGCATTAGCTTCCAGCCAATTGGTTCTTGTTATGCCTTTTTCTGCTAGATTAAAGAGCCCTTTAGCACCTGGTATCTTCTGTCCATGAAGGTACTTACACACTAATCAAGTTACCACTCAATCTTCTTTTTGATAAACTAAACTGACTAATCTCTTAGTCTCTCATTGCAGCATTTTCTTCCGCCCTTGATATGCCAAATAGAGTTTTGCCTGTTTGTTTATACAGCACATATAACCTTGGTGCCATACAACGCTATTATACATAAACATCAAAATTATCAATCATTAAAACTCACTTGGATGCCTGCCGCCCCTCACAGAAAATTTGCCTACTCAAAAAGCACTGAAAAATGACATTCAGACAAAAGCCTGGATGAATGGAGAAACCTCACACTATGATCAGAAACGTGTGAAATTCAAGTTTTGACACACTGTAGAAGGGAGCAAGTTCCAAAATGCAGGAGCCTTCAACTGACCATGTTCTGCTGCAAATCGTTGGAAGCCAAATTCCAGGCACTATAATACCAGAGAGTCTTCAATTTTCCAGGCAAAAAAACATAATAAAACATAGTGGAAAGATTTCAAAACCAAAGATGTTCAGTCAAGTTTGTACTTTTTGAGGTTCACCCACCACAAATCAGAAGTAAAAACCACACAGAATGACCGTTAGGCTTCCTTTTGTGGTATTGTAGCCAGAATCTTACAGGTCTGTTCAGCATCCAATTCAGAATAACATCAGCACCAGAAATTCCAGGTTTCAAAATATGCATTTTGTGGATGGCTGCTTTCTCTTTTCATACTGTGCCCCCCCCCCGCCACCGTCCCAACAGTGACTGGTTCTGCCTGACACGATACCTTACTGGTCCTCCAATGGCAGAATCTATACAAGATCTTTTCCATCAGCAGGCCATGGAAATACAGCAGAGCTTCACAGTCTAGTCCAGAGAATATAGCTGAAATTGTCAATGCTGCCTAAGTGATTTGGATGCCCCGTTAAAATTAATGAGCAGTGGGTTTTCAAATCTCAGAGTGGGATTTTCCAAGCTGCCTATGAATGCCTCCCTCCAACAAAATACATTGTCCACAAGGGATGCATTCACACTGCCTAAACACCCTCCCACTGGAGTTGTAAATATTCCCTCAGATGTTTCCAAATTATCCCAGACAAGGGAGTCACATGCCTAACTCTAGATACAAAATGTGTCTTTTTAAATTATCAGTATTCATGTTAATTGGGTTTATTTTGATTAGCACTCTCTCTCATTTACCCTTGATGTATCTTCTAAATTCAGGGTATTAAAGTACATTGCATTTTATCTTCCTGTTCAATGTGTAATTCAGTCTTAATAAATATACTTGGCACATATTGTATTCTCGATTTTCTACTGCTCTATAATTTAGTTTTATCCTTGAAACAATAATCCCATTTACTTTATTTCATCTGCTTTATGACATTTGAAAACAAATGTTTTAATGATGTGGAAAACTGTCCTTCACCCTCCTATCAATTTTGTACTCTTTAGACATTTTTCCGCAAGAGATTTGATGCAATTACTGTAGTTGGAGTATAGTATAAGCACATTTCATCCATTTTGGGGCACAAACATAACATGTATGCTACTGACCCTTGAACTTAAGGAAGAATTGCCCTGTCTCAAACAATTCCCACATTACGTGTACAATCCTGAATGCCCTAAGCACCGAAGACTTGCAAATTTCAGCTGGAGACTAGGGCCTAACCTGCATCCTAATCATAATTATTGTGACCTGCACTACTGAACAACAAATGAAAAATTATACAGATAGTAACACTAGAAATGCTGTTAATAACTATTTAGAGTATTTGTTTCTAAGTGCAGCCAATGACTTTTCATTTATACAACACTTATAAACTTAAATAAAACTAATACATCCAATGAAGTGAGCTGTAGCTCACGAAAACGTATGCTCAAATAAATTTGTTAGTCTCTAAGGTGCCACAAGTACTACTTTTCTTTTTACAATACAATAGGATATAATAAACTGTCATGTTTAATACCTACTCTTAAAATTAGAGGCAAGCATACACATTGTATATAAGCAAGACACGGGAGAGGACTATCCACATCTGAACCAACAGGTCTCCTTTCTTCTGATTTAAGCACAGATGGACAATGACATCACAAGCTTTTGTCTGTTACACATCCTGGGAATGCCACATTCAGCATCAGGTGCCACAGCAGATAAAACTCAGGAGCTGTATTTACTGAACTTGCACCTCATTCAGAGCACTACATTTTGGTAAAATATTAGGAACACACGTTTTACCAATTTTTAAAAATTCAAAGAATGAAAATATTTTAACACTGACTGCTGGATAGAGATGCCTAACGTATGTTCTTAGAGAGCTCTGCTTTAATTTTCACTAAGCAAATACTTAACAGAACCACATTTTGAAAATGCAAAATCTGTTTAAAACAGAGGCTTTCAAACTGTGGTCTGTGAACCACCAGTGGTCCGTGAGCTCCATTCAGGTAGTCCATGTATAGTTCCCTCTAAGGTGCGCATCTGGGCGGCCACACACGAAAAATGAAGGGCCACCCACCTAATTAGTGGCGCCGTGTAGGTGTGGCTCCACTAATTAGGTGCCTTGACCCTGGAGAAGACGCACATGTAAGGTGAGGTGGTGGCCTTGAGGGGAATGGGGGTAGGTGGGCAGTGGGGTGAGAAGAGAGGGTAGGGGGAATTTGGGACGTGCAGGGCTGCAACGGCCAGAGAAAGAAGCAACTTTCCCCAGCTCCAGAGCTGTGGCTGCCAGGGAGAGACAGCCCTCCTTCCCAGCCCCAGCTTGAGAGCTGCGACAGTGGGAGAGAGAGGGCACATCCATCGCATTAGAAAGGTAAGACTGCTGATATTAAAATATGAGTTGTGTGCTTTTATTTGTAGAACAAAAAAGTTTAATTATTATTAAGGTTTTTTTATATCGCGCTTTTATCCAAAGCGCTTTACAATAATTAGCTAACAGTACAAACAACATCTGGAAAGATCATTAAGTGGTCCGCCGAGACCCTCAGCAATTTTCAAGTGGTCCGCAGAAAAAAAGCTTGAGAATCACTGGCTTAAACCACGTTAACTTTTAATTAGGGCATAAGACATGAGTTTGCATAATATAGCCTAAGGAAATCATGGGTATTTTGGAAATCTAAAAGAAAAATTTAATTTTTTCTTACATTGCTTATTTAAATTGTGAATGGTTTTTTCTTAAAAATCAGCCTTTGGTACAGAATCTCTTCTGACCTTGGTTGAAAGAATATTCAGTCACAATAGCATTTTTGTTCCTGCTCTCTCATCTTTAAACCCAGAGCCTTTCCAGTCTCTCCTTAGCTATTCTCAACCCTTTAATCAGGTTTTGGGAGAATCCCAATGCTGGTCCCAAACAAGCTTTAGCAGCCACCAGCATCAACGTTATTGTGTCTAATGCTCAGAACTTGATGGATTTTATGAAGATTTATTGGGTTTTTTGCTTGCTAATTTTTGGAACATGTATTGGGGTAGATACAAATTGTCCTCTGCCTGGAGTACTCAAGTTTAATTGAGTTTTGAATCTGGAAATGTAAAATACCCATTTTAAGGAACCAGATTACACCACATCAGCAATACTCTTTTTGGGGCTCTTATGGAAATTTCAGAAGGCTCTAATGTAATATGTAGATTCAGACAGGGCTATTACCATATGTCTACACTACGAAAATGTGTTAGAAAACATTAACTAAAATGATGGTAGACACAACTTAACCCTTAGTGTGAACAAGAATAGTCATGACACAAAACATATTCGCTGGTTATGTTGGGGGGTCAGGACTCCAGGATCAATCACCATCAGCTAAAATGTTTAAAAATCACTGTCCTTGTCAATACTAATGGCTAAGTCATGTTTAATGCTCTGTTGGTTAACATGGTTTCTAATACGATGCATTTTCCCCAGTATAAGCATGCCCTCACTCTACATGGTTTCAGGTACAGTGAATACAGAGTTGAGACAACATGCAGAGACTGAACAAACAGAATGGTAAAACCAGGATCACTTTCCATCCTGCGAAACAGTCGGCAGTAGGAGCAGCTGGTAGAGGAGTATGAAGAAAAATAAAGAGGTGAGGTAAAAACCACCATTCACTCCCAACAACTTGTAGGGAGAAGGAAGGAGAGAGAGCTGGCAGGACGCTGAATGTAGTGACACATAAAAATCACCATAGGGAGATGTTCTGACAGCATACCACAGTAGACGTAGGATTTTATATTTGTATTAGAGGTTACGATTGACAGTTACAATAATGTAGTATGTATTAATGTATGATAAAAGTTATAATGTTTCCTATGGGGTCTTGTTTCCTATATGCATTACAAATTAGACCCTTTAGTTAAAATGTACATTTCTTTGTTTTAAGGTTTAGTAAGTAAGAGACAGGATCTTGTATTGTGTCTATGTTAATGAGATAGAGGAGGCATGTGGAAGGCCCAGGCCCCAGTGTGGACTGTTTTGGTCACAAGATTTAGTAAGGTTTAATTTACAATGTCTTTTGCTCAACATAAAACACTGCTGTTTGTATATCTTTGAAGGCCTCTGTAAAAGGCTGATTTTGTGTAAATGAGGAATGTATGCATCAGGAAAAATTAAGGTGTGAAGGCCATTGTTATAGCCAGATGGTCAAGGAAGGAGGAGCGAAGAGACTTAACAACGCCAGAGAACCATCAATGTGCATCCATGATTCAGGGAAGGCAGCTTGACGATCCTGAGGTGGAGGCTGGCACCCCTAAAGACAAGACAATTGATTAAATCAATCCAGGACAGAATGACCCACTCGGAGGTTTTCTGGAATGTTAACATCAAAAGAGAACACCAATTAAGGAGTAACCAGTCAAAACCTGACACAGCAAAATCCACAGACTTCAACGGAGAAAAAGGACTATAAGAACAGGGTGCTTTGCCATGGGACTTTGGGTTCCTCTTGCCACCAACTCCAGGAGCATCGGATCGTGACTGACAAAGCCCAGCTCCAGGGGTGAAAGTAAGTCGAGTGACTTACTGGTATGCTGGGGCCAGCTCTGGCCCCCAGAAGGGGCAGGGCTGAGGGGGTCAGAGCCAGCCCCAGCCCACCCTGTAAGGTAAGTGCCCCTCCCCTCCTCCTCTTTCTCCCCTCCTCCCCCACCGGGGTAGCAGCAGCAGCAGCAGAACGGGGCTCTGGGGGCTATTTAAAGGCCCCGGGGCTTCCCTGCTTCTACTGCCCTAGTCCTTTAATTAACCACCGGAGCCCTGGGGAAGCAGAGGGGCTCCAGTGGCTATTTAAAGGACCGGGGCAGTAGAAGCAGGGGAGCCACAGGCCCTTTAAATTGCCCCCTGGGGAAGCCGGGCTACCCCAGTACGGTGCACTGGCTCTTGGCGGTACGCCGTACCGGGGAGTACCGGCTTACTTTCACCTCTGCCCGGCTCCCCTCTGCAATCAATCTGGCTGGCCACTAGATTGAACCAGACTCTGGACTGGTAACTAACATCGACTGGCGGGACTGTGTACAGGGTGTGTGTGGGGGTGGGAGAGTGAGAGTGTGTGGGGGTGGGAGAGGGTGTGTGTGACTGAAAAGCATATGCTAACTGCTGTATTCTCAATAAATGCGGCATGTTGCCTTCTCCCCTATAAAAGATCTCATGTGCTTTGTATGGGCATAATACCGCAATCTTTATGTGTGGCAGCAGAGCACTGCATTGCCAGGGCATCACTGCAATTATTTTGTGTCGATCTGTGACATTATTCAATGACAATGGCTCTTCAGCTCATCTACACTGAGTAGCATCACACTAAATAAAATATCCATGAACACTGTCACAGTGAGCGCTATTAATCCAACCACGGTCATGATTAGAAAGTTAATGGATTTTACCTCTACAAAAAACTATTTTATTTGATTACAGATACATGTGTCTAATCCCACTTTGAGTTTTTCTTCTATATTTCCAATTGTAAATCTTTTCGGAGGTGTTACATCTGACAAGAATGCAAATCAATCACACTCCAATATTACTGCACTGAAATAAGTTCGATAGACATATCAAACTTTCTTACTTAGTTGTAATGGATTATCATGATCTTAGTCTTAAACATCTCTGTGTACCATATATTCTTTTATTTAAAGAAGAGAACCCTGCCTCATAATTGGCTGAAAACACTCATACACATCAAGAAATAGCTACTGTTTACCTCTTCAGTAGCCTGGAACAACATTAAGACTCATAACATATGCAAATTTCTGCTTCATAACTGGCTCTTCAGGAGTGGAATTAACGTGTTTATCCCTTTATCATCTCCCATTAAGAGTTAAACATAAGAGAAAAAAAATCTGTTACACTTAAAAAGTGAATAGCCATAATTAAAATATCAGTAGATATGTCTGATAAACACAAAATGTTCATGATAATACACGTTCCAATACACCATAAAGTTTATTGTCCCTTGGAGAAGAAAGTCAACATTTACCTCTTAGATTAATGTACTTGATCTTCACTTCAACTAAAGTCAGTATCTGCTTTCTCTTTATTCTATTGGGGTTTTTTTTTTTTTTTTATTTATTATGGATGCACACACACGGTTGATTAACTTGCAGTATCAATTTTGATAAGAAACACCATCCCTTACACATCATACCTGCGCAGCTGGCCTCTATGACTATGACTGTGAGCTCATTCAAACGCATGTCCAATGCCAATACTGAATTTCAGTTCTAAAAGGAAATGCACTCTTAGAGGTGCTCCCCCTTCAGATGCGATAATAAACTGTTTTTTTCTGCTCGTTTCTGGTTGTAGCTCAAGAGATTATATTGCATATTGCAAAATTAACAAAGAATAAATAATACTCTGTGCTTCTATTAGAGATGTGCCAAAAGTGGAGCCATTTATCTGGAGCACACATCCCTCCCCAAAATTCAAGTGTTCACATAAAAATAAGATCTGGATCTGAAACACCTCTGATGTAGCTCATCTCTAATTTAGATGGCATCTTTCACCAGAGAATCCAGACGCAGAGGTGGTTAGATACCACTATGATGTGTGTGCTGTAAGAATTTAAATATAACATTAAGCTGCTGGTGATACAACATGCCTACAACTTGCAAGGAGAAGGCAGTTCCATGATTCTCCCCACCCTCCATAGTAGCCTATGGAGACAGAAGTTTCTTGAGACAATCTCCCCAAAAATTCCTCTTGGAGGAAAGCAGCTCCAGTCTCTTGGAAGAATGCAGCTCATTAACGCAGCTCCAGCCTCCACTTCATTCACACACATGACTATGGCTAAATGCCACCCCATAGCCTTGTGAATGTATTACACTGGTATTTTGGAAGGCTGGCATACAGTTAGAAAGCAGTTTGTTTTAATCTTATTCGGGGGGGGAGGCATTAGTAAGTCCCTAGTAGAGACAGCTGGAAAAATTCAGATGCAACATTGTTTCATCAGAATTTCCCAGTTTGGCAAAATCTGAACATTTCATGGAGACAAATTTTGACACGTTCCGATGAAACTCAAGGAAGGTTCCATCGGAAACTTGTCCATTTCCTGCCAGCTCCCCCACCTGGCCCCTTGACAGGCCTGGCAGCCAGGGCTTCAACTCCTTTTAAAATTTTTGCTTTTCATTGCCGATCAAAACAAAACCAAATTTCAAAATATCAAAATCCCCCACAGACTGGAATTACCTTTCTCTACACTACTTTATTCTATGGTCCCCTTTTAGTCTGAAGTGTTCATATTGGACTAGAAATTATTCCTGTTGGTGTGAGAACAGGATGCTTGCTTGTATTACTAATTATTTCATAAAAGTGTACTACATGGGAGTAAACCTACCAAAAATTAACCATTTTAGGAATCTCAAAAAAAGTAGTCATAACACTGAAAGCTGGGCATAAATTAACATAAGGGAATAAATCAAAAAGGGAACATTTGCGGAGTTTAATATATTTTAAACTGCTGCCAAAATGTGGGCATTTTTTCCACTGACATTATTCCCTGATACACACTTAAGTATGTCTTTTATAATTCTGAAAGGTGTAAAGGTCAGTGATATATCAAAATTAATGCTCCAGCTTCAGATATTCGATTTCCCTATTTTGCAAGCCATAGCAACATTATTTAATAAGCAAGAGCAGGCTTCTGCCAACACTGTCTCCTACTTGCATTAGACAGGAAAATATATATTACTTTACAAGTAGAACATTCGAATATTTAAAATTTTAGAGCTCCTGTATGACTGCAGAGAAGGGGGGAAACCTAGCTATGTTTTAAAACAATCCTTCACTGGGGAGACATTTTTAGTGAATAATATTTCACTGACTATTCTAGGGTAGAAAAACATTTTTTAAACAATAAATATTTGGTGACTCACAATCCAACCCACGCACTGCCACCCACATCTAAAAGATTTGTTGGTTTGTGTTTTTAAAATTTTATGCTTCTGAATCACTCCAAATTTTACCAGAAAGCTATATTTCTAACAGTTATAAAAGTTTTAATATGCTTTAAAGTGGCGAGAAAGAGTTTACGTTTCCCACAGGTATGAGGAAGATATGGGAAAATAGAGTTAAAGAACTGAAGTTGTATACAACAACAGCTCCTATTCTATAAGAATGGTATTTTGATACTTTGGAATTAATTCCAAGGCCAGTTTAGATTGTTCGCTCTTTGGGAGAGGGACAATCATGTACATACAGTGCCTGCATGTGTGTATGTGTATGAACGTACATATGTACATACACATACGTACAGTGCCTACCACCATCGTGCCCCCATATGTAACTGAGGCCTCTAGGAACTGCCAAAATATAAATGAATAGTAATGGCTGACAAGAAGTGAGGCAAAGCGAGGTAACAGCCACTCTACACAACACATACGTCTTTGAAACGTGGTATTTCTGGTGTAAAATGTCTTTCTAAAGCTGATACTACCGCTGACCATACTGACTTTCAGTTTGCCACTAGCTCTCCCATTCCATCCCACGCTATTCCCCTCAAAACAGGGGAACCACAAAGCTTTGAACCAGGGATCAGTTATAGTTGATACCTCACCAAGTCAGCTTGGAACTGGCTAAGGAGAGACCAGGAGAGCAGATGGTCCTGACTTCTCAGGGATTGCTGACCACACCACCGAAGAAGACTCTGATCCCCACTGGTACCAGTTCTTCCCACACAGGGACTATACTGGTTTACTCACAAGTGGCACAACACCGTTTTAGGACTAAATTTTTTCCTTCTGTACAGAAGAGAATATTTGGCCTCATTGTCGTTCAAACACAAATTAAAAGACATTTTAATACAGAGAAACATATCTTATCTCTACACCTTTTGCTCAAAATAAACTTCTACTAAAAGATTTGCGGGAGGGAGAGCAGGGGGTTGAATATAAACCAAAATATAAACATAAACAAACAAACAAACAAACAACCGTAGTCCTGTCCCATCTCTGCTACTAGCTCTGGCTTCATCTCCCATTCAATTTTCCTGTCTTGTACAAAAAATTTAATCTTTTGAGGGCTTTTAGAAGTGTAAGACTTACTTCCCAATTCCACAAAAAGCCTTGCTGGATATATTGCAGGGCAATATTGCAGGGCAAGCACCGAAAACTTTCCATTCAGCTTTCACCCTTACAACTTTTTCCCTACTTCCCTTTAATAACTTTGTGCTAAAATAAGAGTAGATATTTAGGAGTTTGCTCATACTCCATAACGTCATCCAACCTAAGGATCACATTTCCCTACTACAAACGTTCACAGACTGCCAGGAGAGCGCATGATACTACAAGTTGGAAGCGCTTTTCTTAAAAAAGTAAAAACTTGAAGGAATACTGAAGAAGAGAAGAGAAAATGTCAAGGAAGTGGTGGTGGTGAAATACAGACTCTTCAGTGTCAAGCAGTGAGGAACTATAAACAAGTCTCTCCAAACTGTAGTCTGAACTCCTAATGGTTTTCAAATGTACTTATAGTGATGAGCAGAGATGGGCTTAAAAGAAAGCCACTGACCTCAGCACCACCCAAAGAACATGAATGTTCAGATAAATGGGACCTGGATCCAAAAGATCCCTGGTTGTGGGTTTACAAAAACAAGAGATCTGAAATCTGCAGGTTGATATAACTGGACAAGGGCCTCTTTCCGGCTCCTACACACTTTCTTGTCAGTTTTCAGAATCCAGAGGAAATAATGCTGATTATTGTCCACAGTGCTCCTGACCTTACCCTCATGTACACTGCATGAAGAGCCACTGACCTTTACGATCACGTACATTGTTTGAAACTGGAAATAAATTATCCTGCTCTAAGGGAAAGTAGCAACAGCAAAGGGATGAATAAGGCATGAAAATTCACCAGGCCTGCTCCTGTGCTATCATTTTGTCAGGCAAAAATAATTTAACAAGCTATGGAAGGGCTATATTTCAACAGAAATTTGGAAGATTTAAGTTTGGTTGAGAGATAAGCATTCAACCTCAGCATTCCATGGGAAACAATCAAGTAAACCCTATAAATAAAGAAACCCTGAGATACTACTAACCAGGATAACAGAAAAATCAAAATTGTGTTAACTGAAGTACATCTATGCAATATTAATATAGATCTAGGTACTTTTCACCACATGCTTTGAGAAAGCATTACTAAACTGCATGGGCCAAACTCAACAGTATTGCATAGAATTGAGTATTGAATACAGCTTCCTGTTGAAATCTTATAATTATTCTGTACAACACTTTCAAAGGCATAATATTATATCCATCTACATCAACAATCAGTTGGCTTCTCAGTTTGGCAGCCATTGCCATATTCAGGCTAAAACCTAAAAACAAAATGTGTGTGTTAAATCTTGGGGAGCTGTGTATTTTAAATTTTCATTTTATCTGAGGATTTTATTTCCTTGACTGCTACATTTAATTCCTCTTTATCATGAGGATTTGAATATTTCCCTTTTTTTTTTTGGTCAGCTCTGTTACTTCCACATCATATGATCATATCTATGGGGTTTTTAAATTATTATAGTTACTGGGTTACTTTGATATTACTTCAGCTTCCCCCCCCCCCCCGAGGATTGAGCAAAGCCATTAACTGAGCTGCAGAACAAATAGCTTTTCTTTCTGGAACTGCTTGATCTGCTGTTTGTGGCTTTAAAAATTTGTGCGAAGGATTTTGTTGCTTTGTTTAAAAGATTAGTTCAAGGGAGAGGACAGCCTGAAACATCTCTCTCTACGTTTAAAATTGGTTAGATGTGATTTACTATAGTTATTTGTGTTGCACTTTTTCAGAATAATCCTTGTAACCTTTTGGATGCTTCTCTGCAGGGTTAGGATTAACCAAAATCCTGTTTATTTAAGAAATAGAAATAACACTATGATGTGGTTTACAGACCCCAGTGACTAAGAGAATGAAGGAGCAGTACATTTAAGAACGAGAGGCCCACAGAAGATGGTAACTCAGGAGACTTGGGGATGGCAAGCTCTCAAACCTTGGAGGGGGTAGACAAGGATGAGGACCCAGGGAAGGATCATCAGCCTCCGCAGCAGCACCCCCAACACAGCTAGCCAAACTTTCCCTAGGAAGGTTAAACGTCAGGAAGGACTAAGCAAGCCAGTGGAGTTGGACCTATTTTCCGACAGAGTTGACTCTGTGGAGAAGTGATCCGATTTTAAGCCAAGCCTATGAACAGCTCACCTGAGTTAATGAGGAGGTGGTGGAACTGCAGTTCCAGAAGCAGCAGCCACATTTTGAACTAGAAAGGGATAAAGTGTATAAGGAGGAGAAAGACCATTGAACTGGAGAAGTTAAGATGCAACTTCTCGTTGCGAAGAAATACCAGAAGCAAATATTACAGTTGGTATACGTAATACCCTGTCACCTTGGTCAAGAGGAAATGCTCAAAAGGCTGATACCCTGATTTGACTGGTGAAGTGTCCACAAGGAAGTGCAGGAGTAGTGCACCTCCTGCCCAGAATGCCAGTGTATGAGTCAAAAGAAGGTTCCTCCATTGATACCCCTAGCCATAGCAGGGAGCCTGTTTGAAAGGACTGGCATGGACCTGATGAGCCCCTTATAAAAGAACATGGCAGATTTCTAGCACATATTAGTTACACTGGACTATGTCATATGGTACCCTGAGGAGATCCATTGCATACCACAAACTTGACAGCCCTGGCCCTGGACTTCAAAGTGTTCGCCTGGGTGGCGATCACTCAAGAAATAATTAATGATCAAGATACTAATTTTATGTCTCTGCTTATGAAAGTCCTGTTAAAAATAAAGACCTTAAGAATACTGCTGCACCATCCCCTATCCAAAGGATTGGTGAAAAAATTTAACAAAACTCTGGAAGTTTGCAGCCCTGGAACCTTGCAACTCATCAGTTGCTCCCGCCCCTCCTGTTTGTAGTCCACAAGGTCCCATAGACATGGACAAGGCTCCCCTGATTTGAGTTACTGTACAAGAGACTGCCAAGGGGAATACTAAACCTCCTTCAAGAAACATAGGAGGAGTGAATTTTCATTGCAACTAACATGATTAGTACATGCTACAACTGAAAGAGAAATTAAAGAACTTGGATTAGTTTTCAAGGGAGAACCTAGTGAAGGAGCAGCAGAGGCAAGCACAAGCCTACAACAACAAGGGAGCCCACGTCCAAGAGCTCCAACCAGGGGACTGGGTATTACTTCTATAATCTGCTTCAGAATCCAAGCTGTTTGCCAGATGGCAGGGCCTCTTTGAAGTAATCAGACAGATCAGTGCAGTAAATTGTGAGATTCTTCAGCCTGGCAAGAGAAAGGACACTAAAGTGTTTCATGTGTAATTGCTAAAGGCATTGGAGGATCAGGAAGGGCTCCCGGTAACACTGTTTCTCCCCAGAACCAGAACTTGGGCCACATGGCCCCCATATTTCCCAGCTCTGATCAAGTGCCATTGTGGGAGGGCCTATGGACAGAACAAGAATGACAGATCCTAAAGCCTGCCCAGTCCTTCTCTAACGTAGTGCCAGGTCAGACTCACCTGGTGTTTCACCACACAGAGGCTGAGTCGGGGGAAAAAGGTGTGAGAATTTTTGACTATTGCTGAAATACATGTGGAAAACAGTGCACAGCAGGCCACTATGGACCTCAGGGTAGTTGAGAAGTCGCACAGCGAATGGTGGAGCCCCACCATGCTTGTGCCTAAGCAGGATAGGTCAACCAGATTTTTTCCACCTTTCAGAGTCTCATGGATAAAGTGCTACAACCTCATGACCAGTATGGAACCACACACGTGGATGATATTGTTATCTGCAGAATACAATTTGGATTAATCACCTAAAACACGTCACTGTGGTTCTTCAGGCTCTCAAAAAGAGTGAGACTTACAGCCAACATGTTCAAGAGCTGCCTAGCAAACCAAGAGGTGACATACCTGGTGTACACAGTGGGGAGAAGGTGCCTACGTCGATTGGTGGGAAAGGTGCAAGACTCGGCAGAACGCCCCCAAGCCAACACAAAGTCAATTTCTACGGTTTGCAGAGCATTATATGTGGTTCATCCTTGAACTTCACCATAATTGCTGCCCTACTGACAGACCTGTTGAAGGATGCAGCCCCCCAACCAGGTCTGGTGGTCTCAAGATTGCACTAAGGTTTTCAGTATGTTAAAAGATCAACTGGCTTGAGAGCCAGTCTTGTTCTGCCCTGACTTTTCAAAGCCTTTTGCTTTGCAGACTGACACCTTTGACAGCAGAATGGGAGCAGTATTATCACAGGAGATGGAAGGAAAGTAATGCTTAATCCTTTACCTCAGCAAAAAATAGTTCCCTCGAGAAGTTTCGTACTCAGTAATTGAGAAGGCGACCCTGGCACTGAAGTGGGCTACCAAGGTCCTCTGATTTTATTTATGGGGCCAGTCATTCCATCTAGTGACAGACCATGCATCCCTCCAGTGGCTACATGCTAGGAAAGACCACAGCGCCTAAACTGTGCAATCATACCTCTCACTGCAGCCTTATTGGTTCGAGGTGGTGCACAGAGCAAGAAAAGATCACAAGAATGCAGACTTGTTCTCATGGAAAAGAGAAGACTTCTCAGCATAGACCGACCCATGACACCAGGCTTGAAGGAGAGGGTATGGTGAGGGGTTTCCAGACCCCACACAGACACTTAGAATGTGAAGGAGCAACACTGAGCCAAGAAGGCCCCGCCTCTCAACAGCTGCAGAGCATGCTCCAGATATTCCACAGGGCAGCTCAAAAGAGGACTCTGACAGTCAAATGGGAGACAGAATGTGAACAAGAGGCTGTCTGAAGGAAGAAAGTCAGTTTGCAGCCTCTGGAGACAGTGCAATCCATGGTAGAAGGGTATATAGACCGTGGGCAGGGTGGATAAAAATAAATGATTTTTTTAAAAAAAATCAAAAAATCTTATTCAAAACAGGATTTTTTTGATAAAATGCTTTTTGAGGAAAAAACCTAGCTAAAGATAGTTTTAATAAAGTATATTATAGCTCAAAGATATCTCATCATGGAATAGGGATTATAAATTCTAATTCTACAGTAAGTTTAAGAAGAGTTTTGTAAATGAGTTCCAATAGTTCATGGATTAGGGACCCATTCTTAGAGGGTTCCAGGGGCTTCTGTATAGATTACTTAAGTTAATCTTTCTATCTACCCAATGGGACTCAGTGCTCAGTCTAGAAGATACCATCAGAGATGCTCAGTTTTGCAGTTCTCAAACTGTGAATTTGTGTCTCCAGAGATAACATGCTTGTTAACAGCAAAAATATTTTAAGACAGACAGAGACAGACAGACAGACCCCAACCCTACTGTCCCTCTGCAAATCTGTGTACACAGGGTCAATCCCTTACCTCGCTCTAAAAGTGCAAAGTTTCTAAAAGTTCAATGAATAGACTTAGAAGATTGTTGGGGGCGGATTAGATCTGGACAAGGAGAAGAAGTCTGGAGATAAATGTGAGAAGGGAGGGACAGGCAGTAGAAACAAAAGTGAAACTGTTTGAACAGCATATTCCAGAAGTCTTGAGGTCTTTCCGAGTGTAGCCTTCATTGATTGGAGATCGACCATACCATTCTCTCAATAGAAGGGAAAACCTATAATTTCAGCAGGCCATAAGAGAGACCCAGTTTGGGAATATTTTAATGAAGTTCCTCTACTTGTAGGTAAGACAGACATGCATGCAAAATGCAAACAGTGCAACAAAGAAATGCAAGGCCTGGTTTCCTGAATTAAACAACATCATGAGACGTGTTCCTTCTCAGGAGGAAGCTGCACTGAAGATGATGAAAGAAACATGCCTGAACATGCAGGATCTTCAGGTTGGTAAACTTCTTTATTTCATACTTCTTTCTTAAGGACTACCTGTCTTCCTTCTGGACTATTCTGGATTTCTCATATTTGAACAAAAAATACAGTTGTAACTCTATGGTACTATCATTTTAGATGCAGTTGTGATCAAAAGTAAATAGCTGAAATAGGCAGATCTTCCTTTTACAATTTCACCTTTAAAGTAGTACTGAGTGTCAATGAATGCAATGAGCAATACTAAATGAGCAGTACGGTAAGAATAATTAAATAACTGCATTGACTTATTTTGTTTAGGAGAATCCATCCTCAACATACAGGATTCTGAAGACTATCCACCTTCAAGATCACCATCATTTTCTATCATTTCAGAGTTATCTGCCAACGACAGTGTTTCAGTCACATAGCCACAGCATATCACCTGTAGCAAAAAAAAAAAAAAATCTCCATCATCCAGAAACAACCATAGATACGTTTGTGATAAGAACCAGCAGATTACAAAAAGAGGTTAATGATGAAAAAATTGCACCGTTTGTTTATGCAACAAAAACTCTCCTTTCTGTATGATTGAGGACCCACACTTCATTAACATGGCTCAGTCATTAAGACCAGGATAGAGTCCACACAACAAAGCAGATCTCACAGGCAAGCTGCTGGATAAAGTGTATGAAAGAGAAACTGAGCAGTGTGCAAAAAGGTCTAGAGGGTAAAATTCTTAACCTGAGTCTTGATGGGTGGAGCAATGTCCACAATGATCCTGTTGTATGTGCTTGTGTGAAAACAGAAGAAGGGAATGTGTTCCTTACAGTAACAATTGATACACCAGAAAATGCACACACAGCAGAGCACTTACAAGTAGCAGCAGTAAAAGCTATAAAAGAACTGTGGAAAAAAATTCAAATGTCTAGTACGCAGCTTGGTCACGGACAATGCTGCAAATGTATCCAAGATGAGAAGAAATTATTTAGAAGAGAGTCCCAAGCTAACAACATACGGTTGCAGTGCTCATTTGATGCATCTCCTAGCCAAAGACTTCCGTGTTCCAGGAATAAAGGCTAACGTTGTTGAAATTGCAAAATACTTCCATAACCACCACTTTGCAGCAGTAGCTCTGAAAAAAGTGGGAGGAACCAAGCTAACTCTCCCACAAGATGAACGATGGAACTCAGTAGTGGACTGTTTTGAGCACTAGATCAAGAACTGGCCTATTCTGATGACAGTTTGTGAACAAAATCGTGAAAAAGTAGATGGCACTGTCACAGCCAAAGTTCTCAATATTGGGCTTAAGAGACATGTTGAACACATGCTGAGTACCCTGAAGCCTATTTCTGTAGCCCTGAACAAAATGCAGGGAAATAGCGGTTTTACTGCTGACGCTGTTGAAATTTGGAAGGAACTGAGTGAGATCTTAATAAGAGAAATATGCAATGACAGAGTTAAATTACAAGCATTAAAAAAAAACAAACAAATGGGACAAGCACTATCTCCAGGTCACTTTCTTGCAAATATTCTCAATACTCGGTACCAGGGTCAAACCTTAACTGCTGAAGAAGAGGAGTTGGCTATGACATGGACATCCAGCAATCATCCCTCCATAATGCCAACTATAATAAATTTCAGAGCTAAGGTTGAACCATTCAAGAAATATACGTTTGCTGATGATGTTTCAAAGAAAGTTTTTAATGCTTGTAATTTAACTCTGGTTATGGAAGTATTCTGCAATTTCAACAAAGTTAGCCTTTATTTCTGGAACACAGAAGTCTTTGGCTAGGAGATGCATCAAATGAGCACTGCAACCATATGTTGTTAGCGTGGGACTCTCTTCTAAATAATTTCTTCTCATCTTGGATACATTTGCAGCATTGTCCGTGACCAAGCTGCGTACTAGACATTTGAATTTTTTTCCACAGTTTTTTTTTATAGCTTTTACTGCTACTTCTTGTAAGTGCTCTGCTGTGTGTGCATTTTCTGGTGTATCAATTGTTACTGTAAGGAACACATTCCCTTCTTCTGTTTTCACACAAGCACATACAACAGGATCATTGTGGACATTGCTCCACCCATTAAGACTCAGGTTAACAATTTTACCCTCTAGACCTTTTTGCACACTGCTCAGTTTGTTTAGTATTAGCAAATTTATCATTCCAAAATGTATTCTCTTCCCCCTCAACACAAACCATCCAGGATGGTTTGGGCAATAATCTTTGGTCTTACGTCTTTTAACGTTTTCATTATTTCAGAATCAAAAGGCCAGAAAGGATCATTGTTATAATCTAGTCTGAACTCTGCACATTGCAGGCCAAAGAATCCTGCCCACCCACTCCTGTAATAGACCCACAACCTCTGGCTGAGTTACTAAAGTCCTCAAATCGTGATTTGAGACTTCAAGCTACAGAAAATCCACCATTTACACTAGTTTAAACCCACAAGTGACCCTTGTCCCATGCTGCAGAGGAAGGCGAAACACCACCAAGATCTCTGCCAATCTGACCTGGGAGAAAATTACTTCATGACCCCAAATATGGTAATTTAGTCAGACCCTGAGCATGTCAGCAAGATCCACCAGCCAGAACACTGGGAAAGAATTCTCTGTAGTAATTCAGAGCCCCTACCCATCTAGTGCCATCTCTGGCCATTGGGGATATTTGATACTACCAGTCGCAGATGGGCCACATGCCATTGTAGGCAATCTCATCATACCATCCCCTTAATAAACTTATCAAGCTCAGTCTTGAAGCCAGTTAGCGTTGTTGCCCCCACTGCTCCCTTAGAAGGCTGTTCCAGAACTTCACTCTGAAACCATCTAATTTCGAGCCTAAACTTGTTGATGGCCAGTTTATAGCCATTTGTTCTTGTGTCCACATTGGCACTTAACTTAAATAACTCCTCTGCCTCCCTGGTATTTATCCCTCTGATGTATTTATAGAGAACAATCATATCTCCCCTCAGCCTTCTTTTGGTTAGGCTAAACAAGTCAAGCTCCTTGTGTCTTCTCTCATAAGGTAGGGTTTCGATTCCTTTGATCAGCCTAATAGCCCTTCTCTGCACCTGTTCCAGTCTGAAGTTATCTTTCTTAAACATGGGAGACCAGAACTGCACACAGTATTCCAGAGCAGGTCTCACCAGTGCTTTGTATGATGGTACTAACACTTCCCTGTCTCTACTGGAAATACCTAACCTGATGCATCCTTGGATTGCATTAGCTTTTTTCACAGCTGCATCACATTGGTGGTTCACAGTCATCCTGTAATGAAACAAAAGTCCCAGGTCGTTCTCCTCCTCCATCACGTCTAACTGATACATCCCCAGCTTATAGCAAAAATTCTTCTTGTGAGTCCCTACATGCATGACCTTGCACTTAGCACTATTAAATTTCATCCCATTTCTATTACGCCAGTTTTCAAGGTCATCCAGATCTTCTTGTATGATATTCTGGTTCTCCTCTTTATTGACAATACCTCCCAACTGTGTGTCACCCACAGATTTTATTTGCACACTCCTACTTTTTGTGCTAAGATCCTGAATGAAAATTTTAAATAAGATTAGACCCAAGACTGATTCCTGAAGAACTCTATTAGAAACTTCCCTCCAGCCTGACAGTTCACTTTTCAGCATGACCCGTTATATTCTCCCCTTTAGCCCATTACTTATCCACCTTTCAATTCTCATACTAATCTCCATCATCTCTAATTTTACTAATAATTTCCCCATGTGGACCTGTATCAAACGCCTTACTGAAATCCAGGTAGATTAGATCTACTGCATTTCTTTTGTCTAAAAAATCAGTTATGTTCTCAAAGAAGGAGATCAGATTGGTCTGGCATGATCTACCTTTTGTAAAACCACATTGTATTTTATTCCAATTACCATTTACCTCTATGTCCTTAAGTAAATATCTTTCAAAATCTGCTCTCACCATAGGTGGTTTTTGTGTGTCCAGATAAATATGAATTCTTATAACAATTATAATTTACAGAATATGGACAATTATTTTTTCATATGCAGCGTAACTGTTGGAAATGAGAAATGAGTGGGCTTTCAACTCCTTTCAATTAAGATGTTCGCACCACAAAAGCCAGAACCTGTCTCTCCCTTGGAGCATCCTACTTGCTCGCAGCTTCTGATATACAAGTAGGCAATGCATTAGGTTGTCCTCATGATGCACTGTGTTACAGAGCGTCTGTGAAACCCCTCTTCTACATACCTGTTCTTTACTGCCTATAGAATAGTAAAAGTTGATGTGTTGGAATTGGGAAGGTGGGTGGGTCAAACCAGAGATAGTGGAGTCAGCATGTAAGGCCAGTAGGGACCAATAGACCACCTAGTCTGACCTTTATATCACAGATCACCAACATCACCCAGCACCCGCACAGTAAACCCAACAACTGAAATTAGACCAAAGTAAATGAGTCCCACAGGAGGCTAGACTTATGTGCCACAGGCAGAGAATAGGAGGGACCGAAGCGTACCAGTGCTTGAGGCCTCCCATTAAATAAGATATACACAGGTAACACTGGCAAGTGGCCTGAACCCACACACTTCAGAGGAAGGTTTAAAAAACCCCAAGGTCACTGCCAATCTGACCTGGGAGAAAATTCCTTCCCGACCCCACATATGGTGATCATGAGCATGTGACCAAGAACCAGCCAACCAACCACCTAACAGAGAGAATGCTCAGTGCCATCCCAAAGCCTCAGCCCACCTTGCCAAGTGTACCATCTCCAGCCATGGCCCTCACTGATGCTGCAGAAGAAGGATATTAAAAAAACCTCCCAGAATACACTGGGGGAGAAATCCTTGCCTGACCCCTGCCAGTGGCTGGCTGAAACCCTGAAGTATGAGCTTTAGGAACGTAAGACATAAACTGAACTGAGCCCCAAAGCTGTCGAGCCCTACCCCCCACCATCACAAGGAACCCCATCATAGCACTGCACTCTATATTTGTCCAGCTCTCTCTTAAAACTAATTAAGTTGTTTGCTCCCATAACTCCTATTGGGAGGCTGTTCCAGAACCTCATTCTTCTGATGGTTAGAAACCCTCTTCTAATGTCCAGCCTGAATTTGTTCATGGCCAGTTTATATCCATTTGTTCTTATGTCAACACTGGCCTTTAACTTAAATAGCTCTTTCACCCTCCCCAGTATTTATCCCCCTAATGTATTTTTAGAGAGCAATCATTCCTCTCTCAGCCATCTTTTTAAGACACTAAACAAGACAAGTTCTTCCAGTCTCCTCTCATAAGATAGACTCTCCTTCCCCTAATCATCCTTCAAAAATCAGCCTGTATTATTGAATTTCATCCCATTTCTGTCTCTTCAATCTACAAGGTCATCCAGATCTTCCTGTATAATACTACGTCCTTCTCTGTATTGAGAACTGACAACTTTGTATAATCAGCACATTTCATTAGCACACTCCTACTTTTAGTGCCAAGGTAATTAATTAAAATATTGTGTAAGATTGGTCACAAGACCAATCCTTGAGGAACTCCACTAGTAACCTCTCTCCAGTCTAAGAATTCATCTTTCAGCAGAACTTGTTGTCTTCTCCTCTTTAGCCAAATCCTTACCCACCTTATAATGGCCTCTATACTGATCTCTATGCTAGATGCCTAGCAGAGCGACTGTGAAACTAAGCCCCTGTACTCATCTTTTGTACAAAATATGCCTTGTGAGGTATCATTTGAAAATAACCCACTGATCATTAATATTCTTGTGTGATGTACGTATGTATGTATGTGATGAGTGTTAAGAGTTATGAATATAAGCTGGAATCATGACTGAAGTGTATGTAAACCAGGTATTGTAAGGGGAGTTGATCAACAGGACTATCCTAAACAAAGCAAAGTGTGTTTATTTCAATTTACATATAAGCAGTAAAATGGGGCCATCAAGACAGCAGGGGAGATGATGGCAGAAAACAGAACAATTTGCATTTCAGCAAACTCAAGTGGGGGAAGAAAGAATATGAAGCTTCCTCCACCACCAGACTCCAGGTTACCTCTCTCACACTTGAATAACTTTGAGACGTAATCCATTTCAAAGATTTACTGGTCTGTAAAGACAAAGGGCTGAACCTCAAGTGATAAGCAAATGAATCAACTGATTGTATACAATATCTATGTATTATAAAAGTGTATACAGTGAGGTCTTTTTCTGAAAGCTAATAACAACACTGGTGGTTAATATCATTGTGAAATGTTCTATTTATCCCCCTAAACTATATGTACACTTTATGAAGAAATATGGATACTTAATGATACTAAGTTTTAAAGTCTGTGGCCAAATAGGTTCCCTCCCTCCCATACAGGAAAGACAGCAGCTACCTACCTGTCTCCTATGTAAATTAAGTAAGGTGTTGTAGCAAGGCTGCGGAAGATTAGCGAGGAGCTAAGTGGTGGACTGAGTATGTGACTGGATGTAAGCGGAGGATGCAGGCAGTTTCAATTAACTTTGTCCGACAGACCCTGCCAAAAGATATTGTAGCATAGCTCAGCATATTTTTGCCTGTAAATAAGTTAGTTTATGTAATAAGCATAAATCATACATATAAGAATGTAACCAGCTGTTGACCCCATGTAACCCCAAGATAAGTGCAGAGAATATAGCACCACAGAGGACTCCTCCCTGGCGGAGTCCTGCCTGGTCAGCTGTCCCGAACAGCCAGAGTCCCCTGCAGCCCCTCCGCACGTCCTAGGGGCTCCCTGCGCAGATTGGAGCGTAAATTCTTCCTTCCTTCCTTCAATAAAGCATAGTTTACTATTCTTAGGCCGGAGTGTCCTCCTTTCCCTGGTATCTCCCCCCTGCCCTGGCGGGAACAGGTGTGAACAGGAACAATGGAAGCCCTATTTACATGAAAACGAACAGGGAGATGGGAAGCTCACTGGAGTGTAAAAACATCATGAGATCATCCTGCGTCTTGAGACAAAGTTATGGAACTTTGGAAGATGTAAGCAAAGGCAAAAGCCGTCGATTACTAGACAGATACAAGGGAACAAAACTCTTGTAAGCGGAGAAAGATGGGTCCTTCAACCAAGAGGCAGGATGGGTTGAAGTATCTGGAAAGTGAATATAGGTGAGAAAACATCATCTTGCTAGATTAAGTTTTAGACTTAAAGGTTCATGTTTCATTTTTATTTGCTTGTAAACCTTTCTAACTTCATTCCTTTTACTTCTCATCATTTACATTATGTCCTATTGTTAATAAATTTGTTTTATTTTACTGTAAGCCAGTTCAGTGCTGTGTTTAAGTGGAAGGGTGTATTTACTACAGTTAAGTTAATAAGATGTGATGTACTTTTGTGTCTTTAGAGAAACAAAGAAACTTTATTTCTCTGAACAGTCCAGAAGAGGGCTGGACTGCCTGGACATTACAGAACATACAATTTGGGGAGAACTCAGACTGAATGTTTTGGGCCACTTTGCTAATTGTACTCAAAGCTGGTGGAAGCCAGAGCAGGGCTGTAGACAGGCTACTGAGGTCAGAGCTGCTGAACCAGGGCTGTCTAGGACACAGACACTCAGAGTGCAGCCTGCATGCCTGTAGGCTGGTTGTGAACATCCCACTTTGACAGCTCAGCACCAAAACATTGTGAGCCACTCAGGGTAGGAGGGCAAGTGGTGACAGCCCCTCACTGGTCTAGATTGCACTCCAGAACATCACAGTGTTACCCCAACATTTTGGAGTCTAACAGTTATTTCTCCTCCAGACAAGCAGCCATTCCTCAGTTACCTTTCCCAGGGGTCAGCACTTAGGAGAATGTAATGTATTTGTACAGGTATACACTGTATAACCAGATACATAACATTTCACAATACACATCCAAAGGGTGTACCCTCTGGCCACATGAAAAATGTTGCTATACTTGTATCCACTGGGGTCCACAGGGAGGCATCTCCACCCAGACCAGTGGATCTAATTATCCAAGCAGCTATAAGGAGTCTCAATCTCAAGACTAAAGGGGTTTCCTGCTCAGCTTGCAAAGGCCAGGGAAACACTTTAGCTTTAAAAATCAATAAATCCCATTGCTAGTGGGAAACATTCTTGCCAATTTCCATGTTAGGTTCTTGTTTCATCCAACCCTACAGCTCAGGATTTTTTCATATTTTACTTCTGAGGTGCGTTTCTCTTGTGTACATACACACATACACACACACACACACACAAAACTGAAAATTAAACCTTCCAAAGTTAAAAGCAACAATGCAAAAATGCTTTAAGGAAGAAAAAACACTTTTGTGCATATCCAAACACTTACTGTCAGCTCCAAATTTGGAGAGGATGACTGGGGTAAAAAAGTAGGGGAGGGTACAACTTCCTGTGCCTGACAAACTTTACCACAGAGTATCAAGCTTTTTCCTTCTTCATCTTCTAGCTGCAGGAGTAGGATTCCCCAGTACAAAGCAGTAAACCCAAGGTGGTTGTTTTTGTTTTAAATGGGCAGGATTCCCGTTAGACTCCAAACAGCTTAGCATAAATTTCTCAGATCATCCTTTTTTGCATTTCCTCCCACAAGACCTATGGGTAACAATTAAGATGAAAAAACCACAACAAACCACAGGGTCTTAACTGTGATGAGGAAGGACTCATTCAGATTTCTCCCCCCCAAACTAAATCATTTTTTCTTTGAAGAACACTGCCTTTGCTTGTTTACGGGAGAAAGATCACAGAACTTTCTAGTGTCTTCCTGTGCAGCAGCCACAGGATGCTACACAGGAAAAGAAAGTTAAACATACCAAGATAGATTTTAAGAATGAGTTTGGGCAATCAGGGTGAAATTCACCACTGTGCAAAGGGCCAACATAAAACCACAACATATGATGTTAGAGGAACCAACATGGTGCATAGGCCTCACATTGCCCCCCTGTATGGGTGAATATCACCCTTCAAGGGGACATAAGCCTTCAGGAAAAAGAAAACAATAGCAAAGGGAGCTGAGTGGGGCAAAAGCTGTTATATAATACTACACAAAGCATAAAACTATTCTACACTAGTCAACACATTTGAAGTGCATTTTATTTCCACCACCACCACCCCCAGCTAAAAACAAGCTATTTACTCATCACAAGGGAAAAAATCATTGTGAATATGAATTATGAAAAAACAAACCTTGGCCACAGAGATCGAGCGTTTTCTCTGAGCACAGCAAAACCAGATGTTCTAGCATGCATGTCTCATAATTCATATTATTTTGTTCATTTATAATCTACCAGTGTCCAGCAAACTTCAAATTAGAGTCCAATTCTTGTCTCATAAAGAACACATTCAAATTGTTAATATATGGTGAGCACGATGAAAATACTGAGACACCCCTCCCCTGTACAAACACAGCTGAGTCTATCACAAGGTTGACCTGACAAAAGTTTCTTAATCACTGGAAAGCTGAATTTTTATAAAAGGAAGGAAGTCCTGTTTCTTACATAAGGAAATCTTTCTGTAGCCCACTGATCACATTTCAGTTTTAACCCTGAAAAGTCCTGCAAGATGAGGCAGCCATCAGACTCTCACAAGGTCAGGTCCTAAGACAGAACTTAAATAGAAGTCTATTTTTCACTCTCCTGCATATCTGGAGGATAGCCGTAAAATCAAAGATTATGTTGGCAGAAAGGGTCTCTCTGCTAATTTGTAAATGGTATTGTGTTCCCTGCTGCTTTGGGGGTGGTGGGAAGTTTTTGTAAACAAGTTGTTTGGTTTCTCTTCCCCTACCTTTATGATGACACCAACATGAATCTCTTATTAAAGCAACCCCTGCTAAAGAAGATAACGAATGGAACAGCTGCAGATTCTTCATAATTATGTGTAAATCTGCTTGACAAACAGTACTGCTGCATCCCATAATCCCAGCACCAATGAAATCAAATTATCTGATGATGCTATGACAGGAGGACTCTTCGCTCAGGTGCTGTGCTGCAGTGATACCCACAACACACTTAGCGGAACCAGAATTAAATTCCATCTATTCTCTATAGAGTTGATACATTAACAGCAGCGAATTAAACCACAGCACTGCTAACTACAATTATTTTTTTATTGCATCTTATGCTGTCTCAGAGGAATAACTTCTGAACTGTTCTTATACTGGCAGGGCTCTTTTTAAAAAAAAAAAAAAAGAGCAATACACAGCTATCAGTGTCTGGTTCACTCTCCTTTGTGTTTCTTATCTAGTCCATTCTTCATAAGCATTTCTCTTCACATAATAGAGTGGTCACTGACAACAGTTGCAGACATATTTAGGTTAATAGAGAGTAAACTTTCAAACAGTAAAGACCAAACCAAGAAAACCATAGGAAACAGAACAAACAGAGACCAGATGTGCATGATAAAAAAATTATTCTGGATGGAAGTCTTATAATGGGTTGAAGCCCAAAAATTAAGGAGTGTACCATACATCTGACATTAAGTTTCATTTCTTTTAAAAAAGAAATATGGCATATGTTGTCTCAACTGAAGATATGTTTTCACCCACTCTCTTATGCCTCCACTAGGGTAGGGGAAGGTAACTCTGATAGAAACTCAGCGCACTATGAATTGCTAATTATTGGAATTGTTCTGGATGATGGTTTAGTTTTTAAATAAATGTGTATTACCACCTAAATATAGTTAGGGCAAAATCCTGGCCTGTTCTGCACAGGGAGAAGAGAGAAGGTTTAAACGTGCTCTCTCAAACTGTGCATCCAAGTAGCAGGACAAAATTTCTCCCTAGAGATAGAGAGAGACAACTAGAAAGGAGAAGCAGCTACCGAAGCAGGTAGGATATGACTCAGAGGGAAACAGGATGGCCACCTGGTGGATGTCCAGCCCCCTTAGCTAGCTACAGAAAGTAGTGGGGGAGGAGGGGAATAAGAGAGCTAGTGCATACTAACCAAGAGAGCACAGCAATGAAGTCCCTGATAGCAAATTACCTAATACTAGTCCAGCTCTGCAACTGCAGAATTGCCATAGCACCAGAAGAACAGCCTACTACTCTCTTGCTTCCCCTTTCCACATCATCCTGCTCACCAAAGGCCTGATCCAAAGCTAACTGTAGTCAACATGTGTCTTTGATTTCAATGACCTCTGGATCAGGCCTAACATAAAAGCAGAATTCATCCTTAGTGACTTACTTTCTAATAAAATCTCGTACTCGTTTAATTTTAGTTCACATCAGTATAACATGTCTTAATATTTTTCCTGTAATCTGTAATGAACTACAAGCTCTCAACGGAGGAGATTACCGCTGCCATCTAGTGGCAACCTCCATTATAAACCGGTTATTAAAGCCAAATAACCATACAGCAATGAACAGAGCTCACATATTCTAAAATGAGGCAGACAGCCCAGTGAAAAAATGGAGCACTGTCCACCTGACAGCAATCATTCCAGGAGGGATTTTGGTGGCCTTATCCATCCAAGTGACTGCACCAAAAATAATCTTTAAGGCAGTTACAGAAACCTCTCAATGAACAAACTTAGCAATAGCCACCTGGCAAACTATTCTTATGTACTCAGCTGCCAGAGCTACCCAGCAGAGACTAACTACTTTAACACAACTCATTACTTCATCACAAGATAGAATGTGATAACATTACAAGGACTCAAAACACTAAAAAGAAAGGGCCATCCCATTTCAAAATCTGTCCCTTTAATCTAAATGTTCTCAGAATATTTTCTCTTGGAAGAAATATTCCAGTTAGGAACCAGCATGGTTAAAGTGCCAGTTTAGGATTAGGGTTTGCATTTTCTTGCTGCACTTTGTTTCCTCACAGGGTTTTCTGATTTGAAAACTGAAGTAAAGTAATTTCTAGAGCACACTCTTGCAACTGTGGTCAGTGCTGGCAGTGTGATCATGTTTTCATGGAGTTCCTCGCAAGTGTGTATAGCAGCATGAGAAAAAGCACAAAAGTGCTTATTTGAAAAATTTAACAAGTGGGTGATGGATTCTGGCATCACTGGCTGATCAGAGGTGGGAGTCGACATTTCAACAGTGAATGAGGTAAGTAGGATGGGGATAAGTCATGAAGGGCCTTGGAAATGAGGACAAGTAGCTTACATTTGACATGACAGAAAAGGGGGAGCCAGATGAGAGAGGCAAAGAGACGGTGACACAGTCAAAGTGATAGGGTAGCAGAATAATCTTTGCAGCAATGGATATGAGCAAGGCAGGGCAAAGAAACAAGGTGATGAGAGTCTGGACAAGAGTTTTAACTGGAAGCCAAGGACACAGCCCAGAGGAACCCCCACAGGAAGTTGGAGTGTGGATGAGGAGGATCCTCTGAAGGACAAGTTGACAGAGTAATTAGAGATGCAGAAAGAGAACCAGGAGGGGACAGACTCACAGAACCCAAAAGGAGGACAATATTTTTTAAGAAATGTTTATAGTTGACTGCATCAAAGGCAGCTGACAGGTCAAGGAAGATGAGGATGGAGTACTGGTTCAGAGCTTTGGGTAAGAAGAGAAGAGCTCATTAGAGACTTTGATTAGAGCAATTTTAATGGAGTACAAGGGATGAAAGCTGGATTGAAGAGGGTCTAGAATGGAACTGGAAAAGAGGAACTCCAGACCATGGCCACTGACAGTGCATTCAATGAGCTTAGAGATAAAAGGGAAAGGGTGATGGGGCAGCAGTGGGAGAGACAAAGGGGTGGGGACCCAAGCATGAATTTTAAGATGGGAGAGATTAAGTATGTTTGTACTCTGAGGGAAAGAGCCAGATGACAGGGAGGGGATGAGAGTGGGTCCGAGGAAGATAGGATGGGATGGAACATAGAGTCACTGAAGCAAGTGGAGGAATTAAAGGAGAAGAGCAGCCAAGAAACTTCTGCACCCATGACAGGGGAGATGGAGGAGAGAGTTTCAGGAAGGGAAAGTGAGCCAAAGGGAGAGGGAAGGTCATATCATATTTAGTCAATCTTCTCTTGGAAGAAACCAAGTAAGATCCTGTACAGAGAAAGAAGTGGAGAAAAAGGAGAGGCAGGAGTCACGGATGGCAACACACAGCTGGGATTGAGAGCACGGGATTCAATTAAGTTGGAGAGGTAGAGTTGAAACCTTTCACTCTGCAGCAAATACAGGCACAAATTATTCTCAAAACTTTATTGGTTATAAAAAATTACAAGGGAGTCTGCAATAACAATCAGCATAGACACTTTAGCAACGCTGCAACGCTTCTCAGAAGTGAATGTTTGGAGTGGCCTCGCCATACCAGCACGATTTAGAATCCTGATAGCACTGAACAGGCAACGTTCTGCAGGGCTACAGAAGTATACAGTTCTGACTGAATGCCAGCTCGTTTTCAACACTGAGGAAACTGAGGACTGCAATTTTTTCACATTGTGTCCCAACAGCTAAAAAATATTTCATGCTTCCTGCATTATTTCTTGGTGGGCAGTCTGACAGCTTATTCTTTATTTTCTGTTTTTATTTTGTTCTGTAGACACAGTATGGGTTTTATTTAGGAATTGTTCGGTAGTGCTTTGAGTGGCAACTTTGGCGTCACAACAACTAGTATATGAGCTAAACAGGATAGAGCACTTAGCATGAGACCATCGTACAAGCATTTGCCTAATCTTCATCTGATTGAGTATCACCAAGAACCAAGAGGAATTTAGTGTTGTTGTTTTCATCCATATAGCTGATAGAGCAACGGAGAAACAGGCTTGGTATGCATCAATTTCTCTTAATTCTTCAAATAGCTTTAGCAGAACAGTTACAGTCTCAATATTCTATTGGAAAAAGTCAGTGATGTGACAGTACATTTCCTGGCACATGTATACACTCACCTGCTATAGTCAATTAGATACTTCAACACATAAAAACCTGAGCTACATCTACTAACATCTTGTATTAACTGGCGACTGAGCAGGCTACCTACATGCTGGCTAGTAGTAATAATGTTTAATGCCAAAAGCTAGCTAAATAAAGCATGGTAATCATGAATGCAAAGTTACAAGAAGTGGGCAAAACAGCTGAGGCTATAAACATTGGTGGGATTAGAGATTTTTTTTTATAATGGTGCAACAGTATTGCCTCTCTCCCTTTTATTCTAGCTTCTACTTTCCCAGAACTTTCTGAAAAGCTTTACCAACTGCTGTATCTGTCTCTCTTCTGTGGACAACCTCACAGTGCAGGACTATGGAATTTGTATTAACACTCTTTCACTGATGACAAGAATAACTGTTGATGTGAAAAACTTTTGTAATGAATTTCTCCAATTCGATTCAAGAACACATGGCAGCCTAACAAACCTTGTAAATGTTGTATATCCAGTGCAGGCTTCTCTGTGCAAGAGCATTTTGTATTGTGGAATGCCCACTCCTGTGCTTCTGAAGTTTATAGCATAATTTTTCAAATTTTCTAGAATAATGAAGATTTCTGTGGTTGTATTTCAAATCAAATATGACTGGGGTTTCTGTGGTTGTATTTCAAGTCAAATATGACTGGGGTTTTTTTTTACTGACTTCTTATTTTATCTCTCATATTTCAGCACTTCTGACTCACATGTGAGTCACACATGTTAATATTTTATTAATAATGTGTAATGTTTTAAGGCTACAAGTATTTCCCAAAAATCACTTTTTCATTTTCAAGATTTCAAGTTATTTCAAATTGTATTTTCCCCTGAAGAAAACCATTAAAATTACAGAAATAATTGTTGGAAACAGTCATATATAACAGTCAGAGGAAGGGTTTTTTTGTTGTTGTTTTAAATAAACCAAACAACTATCTGAGAGAAGATATACAAAAGGAGAAGAGAAACATTTGGGAGCTGATTGAGGAACAATATAACACACAATACCTGGTTTAAAAATGGAGGCCCGATTCGGTAAAGTACTTAAACACATGCTTAACTTTAAAATATGCAAGTAGTCTCATTGTGCTGAATGGGACAACTCACATGCTTAAAGTTAGGCATGTGCTTAAATACCTTGATAAACCAGGGCCAGAAAGCCTCGGCAGGCATTAACATCCCTTCTTTTAGCAGAAATTATTTGTTCTTATATTTTATGCCAATACATAACCAATTCTTTACTAGACATTGTCTGACACATGCCATCATTTTATCCTGAAAGTTCTTATCTATGTGCTTAACTTTATGCATGTTACTAATTCCAACTTCAAAGGGGCAACTCAAACGTGTAAAGTTAAGTATTTGCATAAATGATGGCCAGATTGGGGCCTTAGTGTGGTCAGAACT
The DNA here is from genome assembly GCF_965152275.1 of Natator depressus. NCBI lineage: Eukaryota > Metazoa > Chordata > Testudines > Cheloniidae > Natator > Natator depressus. The sequence continues at coordinate 53,189,640 of NC_134237.1, forward strand.
GCTCAGGCCCAAGCACTTAAGCAGACACTGAGCATGCTCCTGGAAACTGAAGTCACAGCTGAAAAATAATTTACAAAAACTATATCCTTAGCCAAAAGAGAGGCTTTTACTTCTAAATGATCCCCAATAGAGTTCATTGGCATACAATACAAAGACCTTTCACAATTCAGAAAAGAAAAGCTTCATCACCTTAATATGAATAATAAAATGTCACTATATAACCATATTAAAAATACTGAAACTAAATAATAAATTGCATATGAAAATAAAATATGTTGAAATGCTGAAAGGCATGTTTATTTTTGGCTTGAATGCATAAAGGATTCATTGACAGTCTCCCATTTCAGAACACGCACCCACCACGCCATGAAAACCTAAATAACATTTTCACAGTTGCATCAGATATGCAAGTCACATCAGAACCATAAGAAATATGTCATTATTCTATTATTTCAACCTTGCACCAAGGCTGTGGTCATTGATTTATGAGTCAATTTGCAATTTTACTTTGATGTTTTTCTGTCAACTGTCAGTAACACATTAGACTTGTGATAAATACTATAACAATGTAATTTATGTTAAGCTTTTACAAAGATTGCAAGAAGTCTTGGGATTATTGACAGCATGAGCATTTAGACTTGCTCATTTATCCTGTCTACAAACCCTCCTAGACTCAGCTACGCATTCAGTTTAAGGAAGGTAATTCACCACAGACCCAGTTTCAAAACAATACTTTCACCCCTTTTACTTAACACTCCCAGGCAATCGGTGCATCATAGCATTCTCATTCACCCTAGTACAGTTTAGTCTGTCATTGTGTCAGTATAAATCCCTTGTTTTCAGAGTGTTAGGAAACTACCACATAAATTCACTGCAGCCTGAACTTGTCAATACTTTTAGCACTGAAAATAGCTTGGATTTAAAAACCGAGAACAGCAGTCCATGTAACTTAATTTCTTTTGGCATACTGTAAATTTTTAAAACATAAGAATATAATGTAAGAAGGTGTAAACATTGGCTAACACTGCTCCTAAGAGCATGCACATGCGTGTGCGCGCGCACACACCTGAAACATCTAAGCAACATAAATTTAGTGTGCATGAACGTGGACAAATTTACCTAATATACCATAACGGTTCTTTCTGTTGGATCGTTAAATTCCAAACTAAGAAGGATTTACACAATAGACACTAATGACTTCTAAAAAAGTCATTACAGACTATCAATCACAAATCCACTTTTAAATAAATGCCTAAACACACATTTTAAAATAAATATGCATGTCAAAATACACATTTACTCAGTACAGCACAATGGGGTCCTTGGAACCATACTGTACAGCAAAAACGTAATTGTAGTTAGAACTTATAGTCTTTCATCAAAGGATTGCTTAGAAATTTACAAATCTGGCCAAGGATTGGTATTACCATTTCAAATATGAAGAAACATGCGGCATAGGCTTAGGTGACTTTACTTAAATGGAATTATTCCAGAGTCATACATGGATAACCGAAAGCAATTTTTGGATGCAGGTGTGAGAAAGAAAGTGAAGAAAAATCAGTAGGGTGTGACAAAAATGACTTGGAAAAAAAGACGAGAGAGAGGTTTTAAAGTAGAGAAATCAGTTTAAATGAGGAAACGGTGCACTATGATTTCTTGAAGAAAAGAAATGGAATGATTAAGGAAAAGAAAGGATAACAAAAAACAAGGGAGACTGGCCCCATTAAGGTCTGTGATCAGACATAAAAAAGACAATGCTATGTTCCCAAATGGACTGCAAGCTATAAGTCAAAGCTCTATTCTTACATCAATAAAAAGGATACTTACTTATTTATTCCTAGTAGCATTAAAGGGTATTACCCAGTGGTAAATGTTTCCCTGGCTCACACCAGAATTATGAAGACAGGATTTCCCAGGGTGTAAAAGATTCACATTAATCTGTGGGATTTTCAAAAATGCCTATGAGAATTAGGAGCACATGTGTCATTGACTTTCAACAGCATTTGTGCTTCTAACTCATTTAGGCACTATTGAAAATCCCATCTGTTTTCTCCTCCCCAGAAAGACGACTGGCAGTGATAGGTTCACCAGCAGGAGGCTCATGCTGACAAACCTCCTGAGGCTCATTGGAGCTACTCCCCTGCATGGTGAGCCATAGAAGGTAAGTCAGATCAAGAGAGAGACATCAAAGAAGTGGAATGTGGGTTCATCAGCACAGATGAGGTACAACTCTCTCACACACTCCATACTAATTTTTTTTTAAAGATAGGAATTAGAGAGGAAACTGACAGCAATGCCCATAGTTAAACTTGCCTAACACCTACCATTAGAAGACCCAGTTTTCAGTTGCTCATAACATTCCCCAACTTTACCATTCATGCTAGAACCTTCCATGCCAAGTATCTGCCTCAAGTTGATGATTTTTTTTCCCCCTCACATTTAAGAAGAAAAAAAGTTCCGCCTTTTCTAAAAACAAGGTTAGGAAAAAATACATTGTAAGAATCTTTTTAATGTTGGCAACAATCATTTCACTAAGAAGCTCTAGCAACTCCAAGCTTTGGAGCAGGGGCTTGAAATTTTGCAAGGTGCCACCCTGGGGTTAGAGTTGCCTTTGGCTGTCCCTGTGAAAGTCCACCCAAATCTGGCCAATTTACAGGCCTCTAAAAATCCTTGTTTCATAGATTCAAAGAGTTTAAGGCTAGAAAGGGCCATTAGCTCATCTAGTCTGATCTCAGGCCATTAAATGACACAGGGCATTCAATTTTACCCAGTTGCCCCTGTATCGAGCCCAATAATTCTGTTTGGTTAAAAGCATATCTTCCACACAGGCATCCTGTCTTGATTTGAAGACATTGAGGAGATGGAGAATCCACCACTTCCCTTGCTAGTTTGCTTCAACAGTTAATCACACTCACCTTTAAAAATGTGCGCTATATTTCAAATTTGAATTGGTCTGGCATCAGCTTCCAACCATTGGTTCTTGCTCTGCCTTTAGCTGCTAGATTAAAGAGCCCTGTAAGTACCTTGGTATTTTCTCCCCTTTAAGGTACTTATACAATGTAATCAAGTCACTTCGTTCAGTATTCTTTCCAGAATACAGTCCCCATTCTGTAGGGCCTGCATTCCCAGATGTAGGACTTTGCATTTGGTTGTATTAAATGCATTTTGTTTGAATGGGCCCCATCATCATCATTCTTTGCTATTCTTCCAATTTTTGAGTTATCCACAAATAGCTAATTTTAATCACCAATGATTTTATATTTACTTCCAGATCACTGGTGAAAAAGGGTTGAATGTCAGGCCTAGCACTGATCCCTGCCCAGGGAGGAGCCATTCAACAGCAAGGTGGCTTCCGTCCTCCTTCTTGCAGTCCTGGCTGAGCATCTCTGCTCTGCCCCACCAGGACCACAGACTTCTCTTTCACCTGCAGGGGTTAGGTGTAGGGAGCCCTATGCAGCCCAGCTGTCACAGGAGTGAGCCCATGATAGCAGGGCTGCAGAGGGTTCACTGACCTACAGCAGGGCCAGTGACACCTGATTCCTGCAGATGCAAAGGGAAGAGGCTGCACTCCTGCCCATGGTTACCAATCAGTATTCCCACGCCCCACACTCCAATTTCAGTGTGTCAGCTGCAATTGACATCTATCCATTAAATTCAAATCTTGCCACGCTAGGCAAAATCTATGCTGATTTCACTGATCAGGAGTAGCGCAGTCACACAAAAAACTCACACCAATAAAACCTTTATGCCATGCTACATCACCTTGTCTGTATGCACAAACACACAAATCTATCATATTCATGCTCTTGTGTAGTGCTTCACAAGTATACTATATTGGCACATTACTATACTAATGTAAGCTGCTACATCATGTTGAAAATCTTTCAAACAGAATACACAATCTATCAAACATCACTATCATTTCTATGCAGGCAGTGGCCCATACAGTACCAAGATATTCCAGGAACAGAATATAAAATACCTATAATTAATGACAGGTGATGTCAAGTTTCATTTTCATTGCCTCAATTCTTTAGGATTGCATGAAAGTTTTCAGCCAGCTACAAAACCATGTATATAATAGGCTAGGAAAGGCGCCACTCCACACTTATTGCCTGGTCTTTCCAGATACCAAGCACTCTCAACTCCCATTAAAGTCATTGAGAAGTGAGGGCATTCAGTGCTTCTGAGATGCTTATTACCTGGCAGGGGTAATTTAGGGAGTCCTTCATTCTGGGAACATAACTATTCTTTACATTAAAAGCAACTGTTTGTGCACACAGAAGGGAGAAAGTAACCCCTAACTTCATAGCAAGTTCAGCTACAAACAAGCACTAATGATTGTTATAAGGGGCTGAAATCTTGTGCATTACCTGTGTATTGCATTTAAGGGTGAAATTCTAATTCCATTTACACCAATGAAGTCAATGGAGTTACTCTGGATTTACACCAGTATACAGTGAATGCAGAATCAGGCCTTAAATCATATGCAATGCAACTAAAATACTGTTGATGTCACTGGAGAATACCTTACGTTGTCACTGAGTTGTTGTTTCTACAATTGCTCTAATAATAGTCAAATCTTCCTATCCCTAAAAACACAATGCCAATAACTATCGTGTAAAAAGGATTAGTCAAGTTCAGGAAGATTAGAACAAAATGTGAGGAAAGTCAGTAAGAAAACGAATTACCTTGGTCTTATTTTTCATTAGAAATAGCAGATTTCCTTTCAGCCGACACCATCTCTCTCTTGGTTCTATGTGCAAAGAAGTAAGAGATTAATAAAAACAACCTTTTGTCTCCACACATTAAATGCTTCTTAAAGAATATGCATTAATAATAAAGGTCAGAAGAAAATCATTAACAAACAAAAAAAAACAGCTTTACTCAGCAGCTCCTATGTACAACATGCTGTTAAATGCCAGATAACTTCCCAGAAGGTTTCTTCTACCCTGCTGCTGAGCGAATTGGTGACTGCGGCATATACTCAACTGTGTTTTCTTTGCTTCTCTCCCTTTTCTCACACAAGAGCAGAGACTGAGACTTTAGCATTGAACAGCTTGCTACTAAACTGCTCAGAAGCTAAAATGACAGATGATATTAGACACTGATATATTGGATCACCTTCCTTCAATGGAATAATGATTATAAAATAGAAAAGTGGGCTATTTAGATCAACTGCATCCACATTTATATGGGAAATGGGAATATCCACAGCAACACTACAGAAGATTTTTAAAAAAAAGTTTGGAAGGGCATAAGCCATGCTCTGATTGCTGCACGGTATGAAGAAACATTTCCTATGGGCAGATTCTTCCCTAGCTGCCCACTATGGAATTCTTCCACCTTTCCTGAAGCATCTGGTACTGACCACTGTTAGAGACAGGATATTGACAAGAGAGATCACTCATCCACTCTAATATGTCCATTTCTTTGCTCTTGGTGTTAACATCATTGATGTCAATGAAGCTACATAGGCAAGTCTTGAAAAATCCACTTGGTAATGCACCACTAGAAAACGGGAAGCTTGCCCTTGCAAGCAATGGGACCTAGAGGATCAATTTCAGCACACCATTTTCCCTTAAAGACATTAAATTTCTAGTATGTATGGATGTGAGGATATTCTACCGAAGTACAAGAACCTATACAGAAAAGAATGTGACCCAATCACAGTGGTTCCAGTATCCTCAGATACTCACAGCTTTCGAGAGAGACAAACAAGATTTCTGGTCAGTTTAAGTACAACTCTTCAGAACCCAGTGGGCAGCAGTGAAGCAGACAAGAACCATATCCATTTTTATTGCTTCTGCTGCTAGGGAAAAGTTTTCAGCAGCAACAGAAAAGTCACTGGAGTTATTCATGGAGAGATAGAACCTTAAAAAAAAAACACTTCAGGATAGGGGATGGGTAGAAAAATGTTAGACACCCTTCTCCAACTTGCAGCAGGAGGTTCTGGAACTGAGGGCAAAAGAGAAGAGGAGAGCATCTTCTTCCTACCAGTAGCCAGTATGGGATGGAATAGGGTTCCTGCAAATGTATCAAGTATCCACTAGCCAGGGTCTGATACAACAGATAATACCTATGAGCAGAATTCAGGGACAGCACTCTGGTAAAAATCCTAGCACCCTCCAAGAGCTGGGGATAGATGCTGTATTATTTCTCACCAGCAACAATACCCAGAAAGTTTGTTGGGGAGCCCCATTCCTCAAACCCTGGCAATTAGATTCAGCTCCCTGGCTAGTAAGTATCTGGAACACTTTTAAAGATTAAAGATTAATTTGACCCAATGAGCTTACCCAACTATTCAGGGAGCAAGACCAGACAATCAAAGATGGGGATTAGTATGAGAATTGAAAGGTGCATAAAGAACTGGTTAAAGGGGAGACTACAACGGGTTACACTGAAAGGTGAACTGTCAGGCTGGAGGGAAGTTACTAATAGAGTTCCTCAAGGATCAGTCTTGGGACCAATCTTATTTAAGATTTTTATTCAGGACCTTGGCACAAAAAGTAGGTGTGCGCTAATAAAATCTGTGGGTGACACAAAGTTGGGAGGTATTGCCAGTACGGAAGAGGACCAGAATATCATACAAGAAGATCTGGATGACCTTGTAAATTGGAGTAATAGAAATGGGATGAAATTTAATAGTGCTAAGTGCCAGGTCATTCACTTAGGTACTCACAAAAAGAATTTTTGCTATAAGATGGGGACATATCAGTTGGAAACAACAAAGGAGTACAAAGACCTGGGGAGTACTGTTTCATCACAGGATGACTGCGAACCACCAGTGTGATGCAGCTGTGAAAAAGGCTAATGCAATCCTAAGATGCATCAGGCTAGCTATTTCCAGTACAGATAGGGAAGTGTTAGTACTGTGACAGGTTGGGTCACAGAGACCCCCTTGGGACTGTCACCGGATGTGCTGAGACTAGTTCTGAGCCCGTTTTCCTGGGCAGCTTGGGACTTCAGAACCCCGCCTTGTTGAGCCAGACATGCCAGTCTGCTCCCACACAGACCCAGGCTCTGAACCACATACCCCACAAACTGCAGACTTAACTGAAAACGGCTTAGAAAGTGCTCCTGTCTCCAGCACCCAGACACCCAGTTCCCAAGGGGTCCAAACCCCAAATAAATCCATTTTACTCTGTATAAAGCTTATACGGGGTAAACTCATAAATTGTCCACCCTCTAGAACACTGACAGAGAGACATGCACATCTGTTTTCTCCCCCAGGAATTAATTACTTACTCTGGATTCAATAATAAGCAAAAGTGATTTTATTAAATATAAAAAGTAGGATTTAAGTGGTTCCAAGTAATAACAGACAGAACAAAATATATTACCAAGCAAAATGAAACAAAAACACGCAAGTCTAATCCTAATACAGTGGGAAACTAAATGCAAGTAAATCTCACCCTCAAAGATGTTCCAATAAGCTTCTTTCACAGACTACAGAGTAACAGCCGTGTTAGTCTGTATTTGCAAAAAGAAAAGGAGTACTTGTGGCACCATAGAGACTAACCAATTTATTTGAGCATAAGCTTTCGTGAGCTACAGCTCACTTCGTCGGATGCATACTGTGGAAAGTTTAGAAGATCTTATTATATACACACAAAGCATGAAAAAATACCTCCTCCCACCCCACTCTCCTGCTGGTAATAGCTTATCTAAAGTCATCACTCTCCTTACAATGTGTATGATAATCAAGGTGGGCCATTTCCAGCACAAATCCAGGGTTTAACAAGAACATCTGGGGGGGGGGGGGGTAGGAAAAAACAAGGGGAAATAGGCTACCTTGCATAATGAGTAAGCCACTCCCAGTCTCTATTCAAGCCTAAGTTAATTGTATCCAATTTGCAAATGAATTCCAATTCAGCAGTTTCTCGCTGGAGTCTGGATTTGAAGTTTTTTTTGTTGTAAAATAGCGACTTTCATGTCTGTAATCGCGTGACCAGAGAGATTGAAGTGTTCTCCGACTGGTTTATGAATGTTATAATTCTTGACATCTGATTTGTGTCCATTTACTCTTTTACGTAGAGACTGTCCAGTTTGACCAATGTACATGGCAGAGGGGCATTGCTAGCACATGATGGCATATATCACATTGGTGGATGTGCAGGTGAACGAGCCTCTGATAGGCTCTGAGTAGGGCTATTAGGCTGATCGAAGGAATCGAAATCCATCTTATGAGAGGAGACTCAAGGAGCTTGGCTTGTTTAGCCTAACCAAAAAAAGTCTGAGGGGAGATATGATTGCTCTCTATAAATACATCAGAAGTATAAATACCAGGGAGGGAGAGGAGTTACATACATTAAGTGTCAATGTGGACACAAGAACAAATGGCTATAAACTGACCATCAACAAGTTTAGGCTTGAAATTTAGATGGTTTCTAACCATCAGAGGAGTAAAGTTCTGGAATAGCCTTCCAAGGGAGCAGTGAGGCAAAAAACCTAACTGGCTTAAGGGCTGAGCCTGATACATTTATGGAGGGGATGGTATGATGAGATTGCCTGCAATAGCACATAGCCAATCTGCGACTGTTAGCAGCCAATATCCCCAATGGCTGGTGATGGGATACTAGATGGGGAGAGCTCTAGTTCAGAGGTGTGCAAACTATGGCCCGCGGGCCACATCTGGCCTGCGGGACCCTCCTGCCTGGCCCCTGAGCTCCTGGTCTGGGAGGCTCGCCCCTGGCCCATCCTCTGCTGTTCCCCCTCCCCCACAGCTCACTGCGCTGCCGGTGCAATGCTCCGGGCGGCAGGGTAGCGAGCTCCTGCCGGGCAGCGAGCTCCTGCCGGGCAGCACAGCTGCAGAACCGTGGCCTGACCCGGTGCTCTGTGCTGCGCGGTGACATGGCTGGCTCCAGCCGGGTGGCACGGCTTCCTGTCCTGGTGCTCTGGGCAGCGTGGCTGTAGCGCCGCCAGCCAGCGGTGCTCCAGGCAGCACGGTAAGGGGGTAGGGAGCAGGGGGAGGTTGGATAGAGGGCAGGGGAGTTTGACTTGGTGGTAAGGGGGCAGGGGCGTGGATAGGGGTTGGGGCGTGGATAGGGGTTGGGGCAGTTAGAGGGCAGTTGAATGGATGGAAGCAGGGGTTCCGCGGGAGCAGTCAGGAAAGAGAGGGGGAGTTGGATGGAGTGGCGGGAGGCAGTCAGGGTCAGGGAGAAGGGGTGGCTGGATGGGGCAGGGGTCTGGTGGGGCAGTCAGAAATGAGAGAAGGGGTTGGATGGGGCAGGAGTCCCGGGGAGGCCGTCAGGGGGCAGGGGCTGGGCCACGCCTGGCTGTTTGGGGAGGCACAGCCTCCCCTAACCAGCCCTCCATACAATTTCGGAAACCCGATATGGCCCTCATGCCAAAAAAGTTTGCCCGCCCCTGCTCTAGTTACTACAGAGAATTCTTTCCCACATGCTCAGGGTACAACCCATCACCATATTTGAGATTGGGGAGGAATTTTGCCCCAGGTCAGATTGGCAGAGACCCTGAGTGTTTTTTGCCTTCCTTTGCAGCATGGGGCACGGGTCATTTGAAGGTTTAAAGTAATGCAAATGGCAGATTCTTTGTAACCTGAAGTCTTTAAATCATGATTAGTGGACTTCAGTAACTCACCAGAAGCTATGGGTCCATTACAGGAGCAGTGGGTGAGCTATTTGTGGCCTGCAACGTGAAGGAGGTTGGACTAGATGACAATGATGTTCCCTTCTGGCCTTAAAATCTATAATCTAACCCATAGGCTCTCTCAAACAATCACAAGTTGAGATCCTATAGGCCAAGTAAAAATAAAGCCTATTCTCTGTTGCTGAAATTATTATATTAGGGATGATTTTACAGCTAACCAGGAGTGATTTCCTAACACAGTCCAGGGAACAAATATTTATTCAAGCTCACTGGAAATTGAATGACATATTAAGTATATTACCATAAAAGCCAGGAGACACCTGCGCAGGAGGTGGGAACCAAGCTATGAAAGTTGGATAAAGCAGGAAATGATTGGGTTTTTTTGTGAGAAACCAGAAATTGAAAAATTGCGGCTACTATTGACTGATGACTAGCAGTCAGTACAATGCAAATCAACATGTTGCACAGATCATTGCAATCCTAAAAATTCCATTTCTTGGAATAGTACAGAATGGAGGCCACGTATACAGTAATGCTGGATTTTATAGGAATGACTACACTGTTCACAAAAAGAAAAGGAATACTTGTGGCACCTTAGAGACTAACAAATTTATTTGAGCATAAGGTCAACATAGCCACAACAATTTTAGGTGAAAGAAGGCATGTATTTTTATTTATAGCGTCAGTGTGCATGTACCTCAGTACATACCCCCTAAATCTGAATAAATCTAACAGCTTGCTTTATTTTTTTCTCAGCACCATTTTACAGACATCTTGAAATACAAGCACATCATGAGTAACATCCACTTGACAACAAGTCAGATTATTTTTAAAGGTCCCCCAACAGTTATTTCAGGTTGTTGTTTTTTTATTTTCCTGTTCTGGACAGTTGGAAAGGAAGGGTTGCATAATACCTTCTACTGTGTTCCATGTAAAATATATATTGAGGACACCTCGCTATCCAACCTATTTAAAAAACCATAAAATGAGGATAATAAACTACTCTTTCCCGAATGTATATTAATCTAGTTAGCAGCCAGAGGACTATTAATTTCATCTCTGTTTGCATATGCCAGTGAGATCCTAATCCACAGCTAAAGCATAAAAGCAATTATTTAGAAAAGTGTTTAGCACCACTCGAGCATCAATGAAAAAAAACAGAAAACACTAACAAATATGTAATTACTGACACTGTAAGTGGACAGTAGCAGCAAAACGTGCCTCAGCAACAAATAATTTTCCCTACAAATTGATACCTATTCATTTTCCATCCTTGACCACTCTGCAGATCTTCAGTTTTTCTTCCTTGTCAAAACAAGCTGATGGCCTTTTGGCCAGTGAAGCCAGATCTTTGGTATTGAACCTCATTAGATAGTCAGTAAAGAGGAGAAGGAAGAGTAAGATATGGAGGAGGAGGATAATGATGCTATTGAGTTTTTTGAAGGTAAGTAAGATCTAAATAGCAGACAAGGTCAACTGAAATATTAAAAAAAGATGCTGCAATGTATCGTGATTTCATACAGAATTTCTTGTGCATTCCATGCATTGTACAGTCATTCAAAATATGAAAGATATGATTGATGGACAAACCAAGGTTAAAATAGGTACCACTGTCAAATCTGATTAAAAGAAAAAAAGCATTTTAGCTTTTCCCTGTTTTTACTAGTTAATGCAGGATCAAGTAAAATGTATTTTATACAGTACTTTCTGCACACACATTTTTAACAACGTAACTAGTAACATGCATATGCCATGCTCACCTGTAGAATGAAGGCAACAAAAGAGCTAGAGTACACAAGTACACATTCATGTAGAAAAAATACACAATCTTTTCATCTCTCAAATTGGAATTATAACTCAACAAAATATACCAAGTGTGACAGGGAGTCCACCCACTTAAGTGTAATGGTGCCTAGTGGTCATTCCACCCCATCAAGTAAGCAGCCCTTTAAGATTTTGAAAGGTCCAATATACATACACAATGACCTAGGAGGTAATGAGAAAGAGGAAGTGGTCCCAGGACTAGGTGGTGCTTGGGAGGAAATCCTGTCACTTTGTCTTGTAAGGGACAGGAGCCTTGCAGAGTGGGCAGGGAAAGGCTCCCCTCTTAACCAACCAAATGGTGATAAGCTGGGAGAAGGCGATCAGCATAAATGCTGCCGGCCACAGAGCAGGGCAGACACCAGCAGAAAGCGGCTGCCTGCTGGATCCTCTGAGCCTGAAGATTAACTGGGGGGAAAGGACCAGCTGAGGGAGAAGCCTGGCTAAGGTCCTACAGTGGCTAACTTACAACCCAGCTCCAAGGAGGAGAGCTTGGGATTCCTGCTTTGAGGAAGTGACCATTAAACATAAGTCCAGCTCCAGGAAAGGAGCCTCGGGGGCGGGGGGGCGTTTCCTGAACCAGGACTCAAAAGCTGTATCTACACAGCACACCACTTGTGTCAGTGTGTAGGGGTCCGCATAGCTACACACTGCAGTGAAATGCAGGCTGCCTCCACACTACACTGTGTGGCTACACATGTCAGTGGAAGGCTCTGGCAGAGGGGAGGCAGTGGGGAAAGTCAAAGCACTGGGGAGCTGCCAAGTCGTTCCCCGCTGTTTCCCCACTGCCAGAGCTTTTCCCCACTGTTAGGCTCTGGCAGCTCAAAGACTCCTTCTCCAGCACAAAGAAAGATGCCAGCAGCAGGGAAAGGTGATGACAAGGAAAGGCTCTAGCAGCAGGGAGAGAGCTGTGAAACATCACACTGCAAAAAATACTAGTGTAGACAGAGAGGCACAGCTTGAGTGAGTAGAGGACCCTGTAGGGTACACAGCCACAGCATTCAGGCACGTCTTTAATCTATTCACCTAAGCAGTACATCACCATCTATGCTGCTATTTATAGCCATGCTATAGGGGCATGCAGTGTACATACTCTACACCTCCTGAAAGAAGTGTGCAGTGTAGACTTTTATATCGCCCCAGAGCGGGCTGACCTGTGGCAAGTAAAAAAAAGAGTTATAATTTGTAGAAAGTCTTAATCAGATCCCATGAAGGGGGTGCATGTTTTGAACCAACCTAACTGGATAATTGACGGATAGACCAGTCAGGGGTACTGGGTGCAACGCGGCATACAAGGGTGAGTGTTGGAGGGAGGCACCCCATGACACTAAGTACCAGTAGGCTTGGAAGGATTCAGTTTTTATTTGTAAATATTGGTAAAAGCAGATTTAACCAAATACACACAAACTGATGAACAAATATTTTTCATATTAATAACTGAAATGTACAGATAGGCAAAGTAAGAAAAATGCTGCTTGAGAATTAATTTGATTTAAGGATATTTGCTTCGATATTTTGACATGTAACGTTGACAATTTGTATTTTAACCGTTAGAGTCATAGAGTTAAATGCCAGAAGGAACCAGATCATCTAGTCTGATTTCCTGTATATATCAGCCCATCAACCCCACACAGCATCCACATACTAAACCCAACAACATTTATAAAGCTTTAACTTTTTAAATGTCAACATGTACCATTTTTAATTGTCTGACTCGCATAACTTCCTGCAAATGTGAAAATAAAAAAAAAAATCAAGCATTTTTAAAATTTATTCAAACCCAAGTGAAAATTTAAATCAATAAAAATCAAAATTTCTTAAGAATAACAAATTATGTTTTAAAAAAAATCAAATTCTGCAAAGCCTAAGGGTAAGCAATTTAAATCATTTTTAAATGCGCAAAAGTGTCTCTTTGAAACTCCCTTTGAAAAATGTCAAAGTTTCTGAGCTATTGTTCTTGAGCACTTCTTGCAGTGTTTTCAGAAAAATATTAAGTCCTAATTAGGGCTATCAGGTGATTAAAAAATTAATCGCGATTAATCGCACTGTTAAACAGTAATAGAATACCATTTATTTAAGTATTTTTGGATGTTTTCTACATTTTCAAATATACTATTTCAATTACAACACAGAATACAAAGCATACTGTGCTCACTTTATATTTATTTTGATTACAAATATTTGTGCTGTAAAACAAAAACAAACAGTATTATTCAATTCACCTCATAGAAGTACTGTAGTGCAATCTCTATCATGAAAGTTGAACTTACACATGTAGAATTACGTACAATTAAAACAGCATTCAAAAAATAAAATAATGTAAAACTTTAGGCCCTACTTCTTGTTCAGCCAGTTGCTCAGACAAACAAGTTTGTTTACATTTGCAGAAGATAATGCCGCTTGCTTCTTGCTTACAATGTCACCTGAAAGTGAGAACAGGCATTCATTCGCATGGCACTGTAGTAGCCAGCATCGCAAGACATTTGTGTGTCAGATGCACTAAAAATTCACGTCCCTTCATGCTTCAACCACCATTCCAGAGGACATGCATCCATGCTGACGACAGGTTCTGCTAGCTAGATAATAATCCAAAGCAGTGCAGACCAAAATATGTTCACTTTCATCATCTGAGTCAAATGTCACCAGCAGAAGGTTGATTTTTTATTTATTTTATTTTTTTTTTGGTGGTTCGAGGTCTGTAGTTTCCGCATCAGAGTGTTGCTCTTTTAAAAGACTTCTGAAAGCATGTTCCACACCTCATCCATCTCAGACTTTGGAAGGCACTTCAGATTCTTAAACCTTGGGTTGAGTGCTGTAGCTATCTTTAGAAATCTCACACTGGTACCTTCTTTGCGTTTTGTCAAATCTGCAGTGAAAGTATTTTTAAAATGAACAACGTGCGGGGTCATCATCCGAGACTGCTATAACATGAAATACATGGCAGAATGCAGGTAAAACAGAGCAGTAGACATACTATTCTGCCCCAAGAAGTTCAGTCAAAATTTAATTAACGCGTTGTTGTTTTTTTAAACGAGTGTCATCAGCATGGAAGCATGTCTTTTGGAATAGTGGCCGAAGCATAAAGGGGTATATGAATGTTTAGCATATCTGGCATGTAAATACCTTGTTATGCCGGCTACAAAAGTGCCACACGAACGCCTATTCTCAATTTCAGGTGACACTGTAAATAAGAAGCCAGCAGCATTATCTCCTATAAATGTAAACAAACTTTTTTGTCTTAGTGATTAGCTGAATAAGAAGTAGGACTGAGTGGACTTGTAGGCTCTAAAGTATTACATTGTTTCGTTTTTGAGTGCAATCATGTAACCAAAAAAAAAAAAAAATCTACATTTGTAAATTGCACTTTCACAATAAAGAGACTGCACTACAGTGCTTGTATGAGGTGAATTGAAAAATACTATTTATCATTTTAACAGTGCGATTAATCGTGATTAATTTTTTTTAATCCCAATTAATTTTTTTGAGTTAATCACATGAGTTAACTGCGATTAATCGACAGCCCTAGTCCTAATAAATGGAAACAAATTTTTAGTCTGAATTATATATTTTGAACTACTTTAATTCCATATCTTTTTTTAAAAAATAGTGGGAGAGGGTGCTATGATGGAGGCTACACATGCCATTCATGCTGGGTATAATCTGCATAAGATGTAACTTTAATTGTAATTGTTATGAGACTGAGTCACAACAGAAAGAGGGGTGGGAAAAGTCACAGAAATAAAGTTTTCAACATTTCAATCCTCAAAACAACTCCCCCCCCCACACACACACACACACTCTCCCCCCCCCCCCCAAATTCAAGCAATAAAAGCATACAACAGCTAAAATCTTACCATTCAACAAAGAAAGATTTTTCCTTGTAACAGATCTTGATATTGCCCATATACATCCAGGGAAGTTAATCTCAGATGGGTTTTAGTGCTTCTATCTGTTCAAAAGGCCATATGGTGACTTCTCTGCACAGTTCTGCCACTAATCACAAGCCTCCACAATCTGCTCTTTTCTTCAACAAAACAGCAGTGGCATCTTCTTCTACAGAAAAACTACTACTACCAACAACTCCAGATCAAGATCCACTCAAGCTGTTGTGCCCAAGGACAAGAAATGTTCTATTTTGTACCTTCCTCCGTTCCTTTTATTCCCAATTTCTCCTGTTTGTACCAACTCTTTATCATCAGATTTCTTCAATCCATGCTTTTTGCATTTTTTCTGTTCTCCTACTTCCCAAACCACAACCTACTCCCATTGGACCATGAGTGGGATGCAGACTCTGTACAGGAGTAGTACTTTGTGTACTTTGAAATGTGTACCAGTCACGAACCTGGTATTCAAAATAAGAATCAATGTAATATTTTATTTTTCCCAGTAATGTTCTACATTTTCATTGATTATTGTAAAATTGCAGAAATGTCAGTTTGTCTTCTGCTATACAAGTTCCTAACTCTGCAAACACACATTTGAGAAACTTTACATAAGTAATCCCCTAGATATACCTAAGTGTTTGCAGGATTAAATGTTTTTCATACAGTCGTGCCATTTCTTTTCCTGTATTTCAAAAGCATTCTTTTTATCCTTATCACAGCAGCACTCCTTATCCATTCCTATCCTTTCAATCTAATCCATTTCCCCAGTCCTTACCTCATCTCATAATTTTGTTAATCATACATTCCTCATATAGGCCCTGATCTTGCACTTTACAACAAACAACCGTGCCCACATGGAACCCCACTGACTTCAACGTGCAAGTGCAGCAGTTTGTCCACATGTTGTACATTGAAGGACTGGTACTGCAGAGAGATTTGTGCGGTGGTGACTGTCACACAGCATAGACAGAAGGAGGCATTAACCCCTAAAATGGTCCAATAGTACAGAGTTAAGTGCTGAAGAAATCTATAGGCCCAATCCCAAAGAAAATATTCAGATACTTTCTGGGCTGCACAACTTACTTGGCCCATAGCATATGCCTACAAGGGGAGTTTTGGTATGCTAAGATGTTTTCCAAGTGGCTTAGTATGCTAAGCAGGATTTGCTGCTGGTTTTGTTTTATCGTTATGGACTGTATTTTGGGGGCAGACTTCTTTTTTTTTTTTTTTTTTTTTTTTAACACCAGAGAAAAATAAAAATAGAAACTCTGCAGCAGGATCCTGTGTTGCAACCATGAAAGGATCACATAACTGAGCTCCCTGCCTGTTTGCTTTGCAGCTCCTCAAATCAACGCCAGGTCCTTCCCAAACACCCTCACTGGGATCACACAGCAGGTGAGGAAGTGGCAGTTTAAATCGCCTCTACATAACTTGAGCCAGCTCTCATCTTTCTCAGGGCACATTTTTAAAGATACACCTGTGACTGTTTTGGGAATTTCTCTGTGAGAGTTAATATGCAGTGTTGTGTAGCCATGTCAGTCCCAGATTAGAGAGAGACAGTGGGTGAAGGCAATATTTTTTTATTGGACCAACTGCTGTTGGTAAGAGATACAAGCTTTTGAGCTTAAACAGACCTGAAGAAGAGCGCTCTGTGGCTCAAAAACTTGTCTCCCTCACCAACAGAAGTTGGTTCAATAAAAAAATATTACCTTACCCACCTTGCCTCTCTATATGAACTTATGAATTCATGGATTTTATGATTGTATCTTTACTGAGGCCATGTACACTACACTACACTAGCAAGCTTACAGTGGCACAGCTGTACTGATACAGCTGTACCGCTGTAAGATCGTTTGTATGGTTGCTTTATACCAATGGGAGAGAGCTCTCCCATCAACATAATAAAACCACATAAATGAACAGCAGTACCTATGTTGGTGGGACAGCATCTCCCGCCAACATAGTACTATGCACACAAGAGCTTAGGCTGGAAAAACGTACGTTGCTTGGGGGATAAGGGGGGAGGGGTAATTTTTTTCCACACCCCTGAGCAACGTAAGTTTTGCCAACATAAGTGCTAGTATAGACATGGGCGGATGTCTTTCACTGTATATTGTCACTTGAGATTGCATCATCCCTTTCCTTTTACCACAAGAAGTGTCTGGCACCTGGGTGTCTGCCCCAAACAGGAGAGTCATTATAGACCATCAACAGTTGAATAACCTTCTCCTAGTAGGACAATGGGCACTAGCAGCCAAAGACTATTGACTTGTTAATAACTCTTATCCATTGTAACGAACACATAGAATATTGTTGGCCCCAATATATAGAGGACTGGAGAATGGAAAAACCCCAGAGGAAAGCCAGGAAGAGACAAGGTGTTCGAAACTGTTGCTAACAAGAGGCTCTTCGGCAAGAGAAGACTGAGCAGAAGGAGAAGGGGCACAGAAGGATCTTGGACCTTTAAACAGGCACTGACTGGGATCGAAAGTGCTCTTAGGAGTGGTGACAAAACACAGTGATGTTGCATGCAGGTATTTGTTAGTTTTCCATACATTTGTGCATCTCTTGTGCTTATTCTATCAGTAAAGTGGGACTGGTTGAGAAGTGCCTTTGCAAAGTATGTACATCCCTTGTTTCAATGGTCACAAGGCCCATGAAGATTTAAAGAGTAAACTGGAGTGCCCATTCAGGTGGAGATCTAGAGAGCAAGCGTGCTTAAGCTATGGATCAGACATGCGGGAAAAGGAAGATGTTACTTAAGTTAAGTGCCAATGTGGACACAAGAACAATGGCTATAAACTGGCCATCAACAAGTTTAGGCTCAAAATTAGGCAAAGGTTTCTAACCATTTGAGAAGTGAAGTTCTGGAACAGCCTTCCAAGGGCAGCAGTGGGGGAAAAAAACTAAATGACTTCAAGACTGAGCTTGATAAGTTTATGGAGGGGCTGGTATGATGAGATTGCCTACAATTGCACGTGGCCCACTGGCAACTGCCAGCAGCAAAAATCCCCAACTGCTGGTCATAGGACACTAGATGGGGAGGAGCCTGAGTTACTACAGACAATCTCTCTCAGGTATCTGCCCAGCAGGTCTTGCCCAAATGCTCAGGGTCAAACTGATCACCATATTTGGTATCAGGAAGGAATTTTCCCTCAGGTCAGACTGACAGAGACCCTGGGGTTTTTCGCCTTCCTCTGCAGCAAATGTAAATGGTGAATTCTCTATAACTTAAAATCTTTAAATCATGATTTGAGGACTTCAGTAACTCGGACAGAGGTTACGGGTCTATTACGGGAGTGGGTGGTTGAGGTTCTGTCACCTGCAATGTGCAGGAGGTCAAATTAGATTATCACAATGGCCCCTTCTGACCTTAAAGTATACAAGTCAGCAATGGTCTGGGGCAGCTGGCCTGGAGGGTCCCACATCCCAAAACAGGAGTACTAGACAGACGGTCTGTTCCCCAGGAGTATTCCAGAGAGGCCAGACTAAGACACTGTCTGGAAGCATCTCAGACACAGTAGGATTAAAAGCACATGAGATCCAATGTTTGGGTATAATATAGAAGCCTGGTGACAGTCCACGGGGGGAGCTCAGACAGGGCTGTAACACTAAAAAAATAAATAAATAAATAAAAATCCTTATAGAAGATTACATTTCCTATTGCTGTATTGTTTCTTCTACTGGGACAGGGAGGGAGAATTTTTGGCTTCATGATTTCCCCTCTCCTCTTCTCCACACTTCAGAATGGATACACCAATCAGGGGGACTGCTTATAGCCCAGTAACTCCTTTAAAATTCTGCCCTGGTTGACTAAAATTAAGTCAGCTCAGGAAGAACGCATCTTCCATAGTACAGGGTCAGTGGTGAGGGGAGACAGCAGGGACAATAAAAATGATTTTTTTTTAAACCTGATTTTTTTGATAAAATGCTTTTTGAGGAAAAAAAACCTATCTAAAGATAGTTTTAATGAACATACATTATAGCTCAATGATATCTCATCATGGAATAGGGATTATAAATTCTAATTCCATAGTATGAGACAATATATTCATGTAATGTTTAAGAAAAGTTTTAAATGAGTTCCATTAGTTCATGGATTAGGGACCCAATCTTATGGAGTTCCAGGGGCTTCTGTATAGATTATTTAGGTTAATCTTTCTATCTACCCAAATGAGTCTTCCTGACTAGTGATTTAAATCAAATCCACCCTGGGAGACAGACACTATGGGTACCCCCATGGCCCCACAGTATGCCAACATTTTTATGGCTGACTTAAAACAATGCTTCCTCAGCTCTCGTCCCCTAACACCCCTACTCTACTTCTGCTACATTGATGACATCATCATCTGGACCCATGGAAAAGAAGCCCTTGAGGAATTCCACCATGATTTCAACAATTTCCAACGCACCATCAACCTCTGCCTGACCAGTCCACACAAGAGATCCACTTCCTGGACGCTACAGTGCTAATAAGCGATGGCCACATAAACACCACCCTATACGGGAAACCTACTGACCTCTATACTTACCTACATGCCTCCAGCTTTCATCCAGACCACATCACACGATCCATTGTTTACAGCCAAACTCTAAGATACAACTGCATTTGCACCAATCCCTCAGACAGAGACAAAACACCTACAAAATCTCTATCAAGCATTCTTAAAACTACAATACCCACCCGCTAAAGTGAAGAAACAGATTGACAGAGCCAGAAGAATACCCAGAAGTCACCTACTCCAAGACAGGCCCAACAAAGAAAGTAACAGAATGCCACTAGCCATGACCTTCAGCCCTCAACTAAAACCTCTCCAGTGCATCATCAGGGATCTACGACCAGTCCTGAAGGACAATCCCTCACTCTCACAGATCTGGAGACAGACCAGTCCTCGCTTACAGACAGCCCCCGCAACCTGAAGTAAATACTCACCAGCAACCACACACCAAAAACACTAACCCGGGAACCTATCCTTGCAACAAAGCCCGTTGCCAACTCTGTCCACATATCTATTCAAGGGATACCATCATAGGACCTAATCATATCAGCCACACCATAAGAGGCTTGTTCACCTGCACCTCTACCAATGTGATATACGCCATCATGTGCCAACAATGCCCCTCTGCCATGTACATTGGCCAAACCGGACAATCTCTGCACAAAAGAATAAATGGACACAAATCAGACATCAAGAATTGTAACATTCAAAAACCAGTCGGAGAACTTCAACCTCCCTAGTCACTCAATTTCAAACTTCAAAGTCACAATTCTCCACCAAAAAAAAAAAAAACTTCAAAAACAGACTCCAAAGAGAAACTGTAGAACTGGAATTAATTTGCAAACTGCACATTAAATTAGGCTTGAATAGAGACTGGGAGTGGATGGGTCATTACACAAAGTAAAAACTATTTCCCCATGCTAATTTTTTCCCGTACTGTTACTCACACCTTCTCAACGGTTTGAAATGAGCCATCCTGATTATCACTACAAACGTTTTTTTTTCCTCTCCTGCTGATAATAGCCCACCTTAATTGACTGGTCTCGTTACAGTTGGTATGGCAACACCCATTTTTTCATGTTCTCTGTGTATATATATCTTCCTGCTGTATTTTCCACTGCATGCCTCTGATGAAGTGGGTTTTAGCCCACGAAAGCTTATGCCCAGATAAATTTGTTAGTTTCTAAGGTGCCACAAGTTCTCCTCATTTTTTTTTCAATTAATCCCTTAACATTTTTCACCATCACTGCAATTATTATGGATATGGAAATCAGATTGGTCAGTTACTCCATAAGCGGGCAGAAAAAAGGTGAGCTGTCTTTCAGTACTAGATGCCAAATACCTCCACCAGAGAAGTAATTCCTTCAAAAAGGGAACAGTATCCTCAGCTGCTAGCCCTTGGAAGCTTGTAGAAGTTTTCCTTTCCAGTTCATTCACTGTTTTATGTCTTACAATTGTTTTCTGTGGACATGCAATTGTTTAAATACATACACTGATTCAAATACAGTTGAATAAGAACTGTAAACTATCAAAACTTAACTGCTAACAATGTAGATGCATGCACCACAATGTTAAATAGAACTGAAAGGGGACAGAGAAACAGGCATTTTTAGCAGCTAATAAGATATGAATGTAACTACCAAACCAAAAAATGTCTTGGATTAACTGAATTCAAAGGATCAGAAACCATGCCTCGATCCTGTTCATAAATTTACAATCAGCAATCAAAACTCACAGTAAAGGGAACCAATTTTAACTTACCAAAATAGTTTTAGGTCATCACCATTTATCCCTCTCCAAACAGGACTCTACAAGACTCCCATATAAACTAACTACCCATCAAAATAATTTGCATCTGATCAGTGATTTATACTGCCATAAAATAATCAGAATAACTAATGAACAAGTATTTTGTTAGATTAGGATGATTGCCAAGCAGTAATAGTTTAAAAGCAAGCATTCAAAGCAGTGGCTGCAGGGAGGTCAAGCAGTGCCACTATCAAACACTGCTACTGCCTTCATGGCGATTTGCATAGCTATATGCATAGCATTAAAGTAACACTTTGAACATTTCTCAAAGTTGAGATTTTAAACACTACTGACTATTGAGGAAATTAGATCTTAATATCTTGCAGCTTTTACCTGTATTGCATTTAATTCCAAATATTTAGATAATAGCCACATCACTGCAAATCTGTTTTGAGAATTTAAGTCTCCTAAACTATGCAGACTCCTAAGCCTCTAACAAGATAATAAAATTCATTGTTGTCATCCTAATTCACACTACTGTTCTGGTAAAAATATTAGCTTTTTCATGAAACCCTTGGAGACCTTATCAAAATATAGTTGTACTTTCATTTACCTTCATTTCTTTTCCTCTGCTTTGAAAGGGTACAATACTTTTAGTTCACTTCATGCAGTATTTAAGAAGTTCTAAAAACGTAAGTCTTTTGGGCACATGGAGGAGGAAAATATCCTTCAAAAGGAAGAAAAGCCTCAGGTATTTCAAAATTGTATTTTCAAGAACTGTTCTATTAAAGCAAATATTGGTTTTGTTGAAAGGTGTTTCTCAAAAAAAAAATATAGGACATACCTTTTTCCTAAATGAATTCAGCTCTGTAGTCAAAATATAGGAAATGGATAGTGAGGGCCTTATTATGACACTGATTACAAACCTGAATTCTATAAATAAAAGGGTCATATCTGATCTTCATCACACGGGTGTAAATCAGAAGTATTTCCATGAAGTAACTTCCAATTTACACTAGTGTAAGTAAGATCAGAATATGGCTCAAAATCAGGTAGATAATTAAAACTGCTTCTCTTTCCTCCATGGGATGCTGCAGAATTGAATTTTACATTTCTGATTCTTTATTAAAAACTGTAAAAACAATTAAAACTTATTCCTTTAGCAAGAAGCTTATTTGGAAGCCTCCATTACTCCTACAAGTCCAAATCACGAGAGATGGGCAATAACTAACAAACAGTCTGGGGGAAATGGCCCTATGTTTTGCATAGGTCCCAAAAAGTGAAAAAAATTCCATGCTGTAAGTGGTCTCTCTCCCTTCTTGCCCTGAAGATGGAGTGACTAGCATGGAGAAAAATAATCATGCCCTACATATGTGAGGATACTGCAGGGTCCCCCCCAAACACTCATGTGTTTATTCTTGTTCTCAATTAAAACAGGCCCAGACAGTCAGAAAACTGTTTGCACTCAGGATTTCCAACCAGTTACTTTACTAAATAAAAAAGATAAACAAGTTAATTAAAATATCACTTTTTTCTGTGGAACAAAATTTCTCTTTACAATGCATAGTGCATACATAGTAGTAATAATAATAGGTAGCTCAAATGGTAACTTAGCATTTTTAAATTAATATATGTGGGAGGGAAGTGATTTTGTTTATTTAAGGAAAGCTCTTGCTGCTTCCAGGTAGTTCCCCTTTATTTTTTCCCCTTCTACAAAAAGGGATGATACATACTGTTTACCAGCTATACCAAAAGAAGGTCAGGAGACATTTATAGACTCAAAGACTAAGGTCAGAAAGGACCATTGCTTAACTTAAACAACATCCTCCCCCCATTCCACTCCTTTAACAAACACCACCTCCGTCCTTTACCAAGCCATATATCTGGTCACTGTATCCTTTCCCGATGGAGTACCTGCCTCGAACATCCACCCCACACGTACACAAGGAGTTGCAACATCATAGCCTAAGTCCCTTCCCTACTCACCATAACAAAGCCCTCCCTGAACCCGCTGTGGGGAAGGCAAAAAAACCCCACTCCACCTAGGCCAATCTGGTGACAAGGGAAAAATTCCTTCCCAGCCCTGCTACAAAGGAGAGCCTAGCGCCATGCCCACAGCAAGTCCTGCCCAAACCTGGCATTTTGCCACCTCCAAGTGGCGAGTTGGAGCTCCTGCTCCATCTGTTCTGGGGGAAATAGGCTTCTCCAGCTGGGCTTACACCTTTTCAACTGACCAGCCCTTCCACTTCCTGGGGATGACCTGGCATCACCATGGTGACCCACTCCCCATTTTGCAGCTGCCTCTGAGCCTCTTTCTTCCTCCCCCGTCAAGTTCTATTCCCTCTCCCCCCAGCAAGCCAGACAACATCCCCTCTTTCCCCCTCTTCCCCCCACTTTAAAGATGCAGCGAGGCCATTAGGGTAGCATATACTTTGTTTTAAATCTTTCCCCCTTTTATTGGATAAGTAAATACATCATGCTGTTCTCTAGATAGGATGTCTTTTACTAATGAGCTCCTGTTTGGGATGAAGCAACAGTGACCTGGACCTTTTGAAAAGAAGTCAAAGCAAACTCTAGGGCAATGTTGCCAATTCTCATGAATTTGTCATCAGTCTTATGATAATTGTTGTTTTCCTTAAAGCTCCAGCTCCTGGAGTCAAGTGGATGTGTGATGATTTCAGCCTTCATTCTTAAAAAAAAGTAAGTTTCTAGCCTTCATGGCTGTGAATAAAAGTTCAAAATGTGACAGACACACCCCAGTGCACCCTAAAGGCTCAAAAAAGCAGAAGGCAAATAAACACCAAATCCATTATTTTTACGTTGGCTTTAAAATTATGAGACTCTCATGATTTTTGAACATTTGGGGTTGACAACACTGCAACAGCTCTGAAGGAAAAATTGTGTGTGTGGAAAAAGTAATAGCAGAACAGAATATATTTTTGTGGTGATCAATTCCCCCATCCCCTAAATGTCATCCATAGTGCTCACCCACCAACAATATTGTTTTTCCACAGCCAGGCTGTACCAAATCCAAGAAGTTACTGTAATACTACTAAAAATTGAGTTTTATTCCACTCAGCAAGATACATTCCTTTTTCCACAAAATATATTCTGGTGCTACCGTTTGACCGCACTCCTGTCCCTGTTGTTCATTAGTTGTCCCCCGTAATGAATTGGTTTCCCAGGTCCTGTGGACCCCCCCCCTTAGGCTGGGGGGGATCCTTTAGCAGTGGGCGGGCTTCGCCTGGATCCCAATAAGGCTACCGTATTTAGGTCTATATTTAGGTCACTACCGCCTGTCTCCTCCAATACTTATCTAAAAACACAAACAGGTACACTTAACATTCATAATCACTGGCAACACTAATTTCACTGGCCATTTTTACTTTACACAACACATCATTGTGTTTAGGGACTGCAGCATATACTTCACAACATGCGAGATTTTTCATTATCTGAAGATGCCTCTATTCCCTGAACAAATTTTGAATTATTTAGCTTTTGATGGTTTGTTTCACTACCTTACAAGTACAGAGAGACTACTATCCCCTCTCAAAAGGGCCTACAAGCATAACAGAGGGGTATGTATTTTACACATACACACACCTTTTGCATTACCCTAAAGGTCACCATATGGATATGTGAGTTGCTCTACCCCTATTATTCCTGAGTTTGTCGCACATACTATAGCCCCTACTACCCTGGGTCTGAAGAATTGGGTATTAGTCCCAAACTCAGGTCTCTCCCAATGGTAGTGTGTTGCATTAATTGTTAGTTCCATCACAAAGTCTTGGGTACAGGGGGAAGGTATCTGATTTCAAATAGAAACTAAGCAAAATTTGGCAGTTTTATTGGAGTATTGAGCTGAGATTTTGGATTTACTCAAACCCATACTCAAAGGTTTAAACTCTGGATGGGGTAACTCTCAGAACTGCAACAAAAAAAAAAAGGCACAAAATCTCTTCAACTTGAAACAGTTGCGTTTCACACAGCTCTAAGCTCAGCTGCTGTGTTTGCACTGGGATTGATGGGAAGCCTCACAATATTGTTTGTGCAAACTTCAGTTAAATCTGGGAAGGGGTTCCCCCCAAAAGGCACCCGAACTATTGCTGAAAGTATTCCTTCCAGGTGTCCTCTCAGACCTGGATAAGCCTAATGGGGATCCCAAACATGATCCTCCACTTTAAAACCCTATACTTAGGTGACCATCCTTGTAATGTAAGAGGACAGGACTGGCCTTCATTCAGAGCATCTCCATGCTGCTCCATAAACACATAAGAGTCACTAATGAGCAATAAGAGGAACTCACAAGTGAGCAAACTAATAACATTCCAAGGCTCCACAATCCACTGAGCTCAAGGAACAAGGACTAGGAATCCAACGTGATTCCCTCACTGAGCACTACAAATAGGTTACTAAACCTTCCTCACCAGCTTCTGATTTCAGAAGAAGGAAAAAAGAAAAATCTTTACATCAGATTCCTGGATGATATTTTACTTGGATAATTAAAACTCAGCCAAAGTATGTGAAAAAAAGATCCTTAGTCAGTACACTTATTAAATATACAACTGTTGAAAGTTCACAAATATCTGGATACCTACATTTCTAATTAAAAAGATAATATCACAGTTGAGAACACAACTGTTAAACCAATAAATCTGAAAATGGTGTTTCAATGCCATTATATTAAGGAAGAGTAATAAATTATTCTAACTGTACCTTGCAATAATGATACAATGTTAACAAGCAATGAAAGTCTCAATTTCAAAAATGAAGTTATGCCAACTTTGGGAGGGACCTACTTGGGGAAAAGGTGAACCAGAGCAAGCTGATATTAAAAATACAACAAAAATCAAGCATAAAGAAATATAAAATCACCTCAAAAAAGTTATTTTATATTTTAAACCAGCAGTTACTGCAATAGCCAACCCTATATTTCCATATTACTTCAAGACCACTAAAACATTATCCGGCACTATAGAGCAAAGCAGGAGATATAATCAAGGCGCTTTTTAAAAAGAAATTAATTGCTTTAAAAATATACAGCCTATATATTTTACTTCAAAAATAAGAAAAGGGCTAGCAGATCTTATCCTGATTCTTAGACTGTCAAGCACATACAGAGTGACAGGGGCAGGATTTAAGGGAGTATGAAAGGTGAGATCTCAACATTTACCCAGGCCAGGACATGAGGCTGTTACTCCAGACAACATTAGGGAATAAAGACCAGCATCTCTCCCTCCTCATATGCCACTTGCCAAATGTGTTAGGCCTACTGGGTCAGCATTTTTGGCCTACCCAGCACCGCCCTGTGTACCAGGCTATTTGAACCCGCATGGAACCCTCTACTGCGGTGTGCAGGGAGTATTGAGAGCTTCCCTGTGTGGCTGCTCCATACTGCCACTTTGCCATACACAGGGGACATACAAGGATTGGAGTACAATGGCAAACTTACCTTACCTGCACAGCGAACTCAAGCTTGCTGCTCTTGAACGATTACTCATCACAGACATTACTCTATACCGTATAAACTTTCATTAACTGCAAATAATGGAGAAATACCGGAAATGCTGGGAAATCCATTACAATAACTACGTTGGTAATAAATATGGAACGTAAATGCTAGCTAGATTTCTGCTTACAATAATTCAGTTTGTAATGGATGGGTTCCTGTTCTGCTTAGTCACTATAATAAGCAGGAGCCAATTATTTTGCAGGCTTTTTGTGCTTTTTACTGGTCCCTCCCATGAACTACTGCTAGATGAGCTCAATAAAACACACTCAAACATATTAATTATTCCCAAACAAAAGGTAGATTCAGATGGAGTCTAGTCTGAGAATACGTATCAGTAAGGCTAAGATTTTGTCATGGTTATTTTTAGTAAAAGTCACAGACGGGTCACAAGCAATAAACAAAAATTCACGGAATCCGTGACCCGTCTGTGACTTTTGCTGCTGCGGCTCCATTGTTTCTCGTGCCACCGTGGTGACTGGGAGCTGTGAGGTCCCCCTCTGCCTGTGGCAGCTAGAAGCTGCAAGGGGGGGGGGGCATCCACCCACAGCCGCTGGGAGCTGCAGGATCACCAGATTTCCCAAAGAGAAAAATAGGACACCCCCAGCCACGCGCCTAAGGCATCCTCCTTCCCCCCCACTCCCCTCCACACGAGGCTGTGGCTTATCTCTGAAACCCTGTCACTTGTGTCACCTGTTGCTGGAACCCTGCCAAGGCCCCACTGGCTGCCAGCTCCAGAGTCCCGCAGCCTCTGAGGCTGAAGCAGAGAATGTCACAGAGGTCTCTGGAAGTCATGGATTCCGTGATTCCATGACCTTGTGACATAAACGTAGCCTTACATATCAGCAATTTTGGGCAAAACACATTACAGGGACATTGTAAGTAAGTATTATTAACCCAGAAAATTCAAAGATAAAAGTTAAACCAAAAAGAAATCCAAACATGTTGAAGTATGGAAACGCACAGTTAGGGAACCCAAAAATCTTTAACACTCCCCTGTAGTTAACGTCATGTGGGACATGTCTATCAAATTACTACTATTTTGGAGTATGTGTTGAAGAGGAGTCTGATCTTGCTTAGGGACAGCCTGTTATGGTGCATTCCACACAGCTGAAAGAGATGTTTGACATCTCATTGAAGGACGATCACTGAGCTCTATCTGGGGCTATTAACTTTGGAGGATTCCTAACTACTGGCCCATTCTCAAGGAAAAACTGACCTTCTATTCAGGGTCCCAAATGGGGGCAGGACAAGCCTCACTGTGGAGACTGGAACTTCCCAAGTGGCACAGCAACAAAAGTCTACTTAAGCGCAGCATCCTACTCTGTGTAGGCAAGTGGGTTGATCTTGCCAAGAAAGGCAAGAGGGCAGGAGGAACCGCACCTAGCTTGGGACGCTAACAAACCTTGGACATACAGCAGGGGTGAGATCAGACCAGGGGACAGTGCATCTCAGGACTTCTGTTGATTTCGAATACTTATAACTCTTGAGTGTTTTAAGAGTAAAGTTTCTGTGGTTCAAAAATTCTTCTGCCAGGCCTGTGTTCCTTGCTTTCCTGTCACATTGTCCCTGAATGGGTTAAAACTAGAAGCCTAGTGAGCCCACCAACTAGGTAGAGATTTAGGGGAGTATGTTTAAGGTTGCTATGGCACTAGCTGAGTAAAAGTAGTATTTAAAAAAACATGACTTTCCTTTGCTACTAGCAAAACTGAAAGATTTTTTTCAATTACTTTTTACCATTTACTGTTTATTTGCTTTTTTGCACTTCACCAGTGTCCACAGACTAGTAATTTTCTAGTTCTCATGCACTAGCAAAATACAGACAAGTTGAGAAGATTTAAATCCAAACAAAAGGTTCCCATTTGTCTTAATTTAATAAAAATATTTCCATTAAATTTTGTAAATAAACAAACACACACGTTAGGACTAGATTACCTCAAGATATATCAGCTACTCTTGTCTCTCTCTGTACGGTTTCGTGCTAGCTCAGTAGGAGAACTTCATTCTTGCTTTGCCATTTGAAATGCCTTTTGTCACTGAACATCCCATGTGTCCAGGCATCTTTAATTTCCAAGAAATTTTGTATCATCAGCAAAATTGGGGAGAAGTTTCCTACATAGTACACCATTCCCATAAGCCTACAAGCTTCAGCACCTCCAACAGGGCTTTATTTTACCTGGATCAGCTTCTGTTCCTGGAAACTAATGTCAAAATCTGACTTGTTACACTACAAACTGTTAATTGTGAGTACCAACCCTGATTCCTGAAATCCCTTCACCACAGCATGTAACTTAATACCTAGCTCTTTGCTACTGGATTCATACTCTAGATTATCAGCATGACAAATGGTGCCTTCCAATCCAGTAACCAGTTGGGAAATTCTCTTTTGGAACTGGTCAGATGCTGACAGTCTGCCAAAAAGACAACTGATGGTAACAATATCTGCCAAAACATGCAATGAAGGTAGCAAGACATACCTACTGTGTGTGTCCAGGTAACTTGGCCAGCTTCAGAACACGATGTAATAAAAAAATACTTGATTTGATTTGGGCTTTGTAAAAGATGCTTTGTTAACAAGAAGCAACATTCTGTTGTCTCTGATCTGTAATAGATTTTTTTTAAATTGACATAAGGCATTCCAGTACCTCTCTGATAGGCATCAATATATATTTCTGAACAATTAAGTAATGCAGTCTGCTACCTGGCTTATATGCTCCAGCAGGGAGATGGTGCAGAATGCAGTGCATGAGCACAATGCTATGAGCTCTCTTCCTGCCTCCTTCTCTCCTCCCCCGCAACTCCCAAGCACTGCATCTCTGGGCCAATCCTTTTTCTGAATCTCTAAGATTGCAAATCCAGCTCCCAACATCAATACTTCACCAAACCCCCAAGCACTAGCGCTCTGTCAAAAATATTCTCACTTGATTTCAACAACAGTCCAAATAAGTCCTTTATGCACACAGAACCACACAATTTCAAATGGCACACTCAGTGATACACGTCTTTCCTCTCATATGAGTTAAATCCCTTTAAGCAAACAGGGTTTCATTGGTCTAAAATGGGCGTAACTGAGAGGAGAATTAGTGCCCTGATTTGCTCATCACCTTTGGCAGGCATGACTGTATGAATAAAAACTCGTTCACTCTGGGTGCATAATCAGGTGGCCTGCTCACATTAGGTCTCTATTGTTCGCAGTGAACAGTTTGTGGGGGTTTTTTTGTTTTGTTTCTTTTTAATTAAATGATAATCTTTTAGAGAGGGGAAAACATCAGGGAAGGGATTAGAAGGACTCAATTAAACCTTCGGTGGTTTTAAAAGTATGTTAATTTTTGAGCCTGTCAATTTTGACAGAGCCCATTTTAAAGGCTCTAAATCCTATAAAACATTTTTCTCTTGAAATGAAATGACGAATTTAAAGCAATTCTTCTAAGTAGTATTTTTAATGGTATTTCAATTTAATTGCATTTAAACCTCAATGGAAAGCCACAGATCTTAAACAAGTTGTTGCTTATAAAGCACACAAAGACAATACAAAGGTCAGACTAACTCCAAGAGTTGCACTAGACAGATAGCAACAATGGACTGAACTGATGAGTAAACATTGAAAAACACAAGGTAATTAACTCAAATGTACAAGCTTAACTCAAACCACATTAATTTGACACTCTTGACAGATGTGTGCTCACTGGAGAGGTCTATACAGCTTTATTTGCACGTGATAGTAGCATTGAGGTTGTATATATGAGTGTGGTGTTGAAGAATTTGGTGTGCGCTTTGTGATTGGCTTTATAGGTACATTTGTGTATCAACTTTAAAAAGTGAATGTGGTAGAGGAGTAGGGGGCATCTCCATTTCTCCCCTATATTCTTCCTAGTAGAACCCACACTTCCCCCTAAAGCCTCACTTCATCCATCAAGGCATCCCAGAGCCTCATTCAACACCCTCACACCTCTGCTCACCCCGCTTGTGCCCTGCTATTGCTCCTCACCTCCATTTGGCTCCCCACAGTGCTGCTGCCTGGCACAGCAGTGAACAGAAGGAGCAACACCAAGCCCCACTTCAACCAGTTCTCCCCTGCACTCACTGTTTTTCTTCTGCCTCCTCACATCACCCCTTTCCTCCTGTTCCCTCCCAATACCCCTTCCTATATCATCTCAGAGCCCCGTCGGTCCCATAGCCTTGCCTTCCAGGGTGTCTCTCTCTCTCTCTCTCTCTCTCTCTCTCTCTGTCTGCAGAACAAAGCTGAGGACTCAACAAAGCAGGCTAGCAGCTTTGGAAAACAGAAGTAGCTGGCAGAACTTGACAGTTCTGTCAGCTTTTCCTTACAGAGATAAAATATGTTAGCACAAGTAAGGAAAATAACTTTTTATATTTAAAGATAAAGAATTGCCTTTGTCTGTTATGGGAGGAGTATCTTTGTGCGAAGTTTGGAGTTTCTAGTGACTGATTATTTAACCACTGGTGCTTGGAAAAAACTATAATCTCTGGGGGGGCCGTTCTCTTCTAAAATTAGAAAATATTCAAACCGTAAGTATAGTAAATTCAACTGACCTACTAAAAGTTAGTGTGTTAAGTTGAGACCCCTTTCTACCATTAAAGAATAAGAGAAATTTTAGTCCTATCTTGTTGTGACAGGGTGCTGGGCTGGGACTCCTGAGCCAGCCCTCCATCATGCCAGCTCCAATTAAGGGAGATAAATTGGAGCTGGCTAGAGAAACCTGTGCCTGATTGGTGAAGGAGAAACAGCTGCCAGCCTAATTAGTGTGGGGCTGCATAAAAGCCTCAGAGGAAGGAAGCCAAGGGGGCAGACAGAATGGGGGAAGCCAGAGAGTGGAAGGAGAGGGGTAGCTCATCTGTCCTGGTTGCAGAGACTGAGAAGCCCTTAAGGCTGAAACCCATGAACTGTAGATAGTGAGAAGGTGGTGGGATTGCACACTGTAAATAAACTGCACTGGTGACTGCTGAGCCAGAAGGTCTCTGAGTGGGTTTTGGAGCAGAGCAGAGGCAGGAGCAAAAGGGGCCCTGCTATGCCCTGTTACACTTGTGCAAAACACAAACTTACTTAAGGAACCACAAGAGCACTTCCATAATGTAAGCCTGGCTTGACAAGAGTAATTAAACATGTGGGAGGCCACATTTTTTGGAAGACAAGATTAGGGAGGTAAATAGATCAGCAGGCTGAAAACAGAACATTTTTGCTAAAATAGGTGAATTGGTCAGTGAGCTAAAGACAGAATGTCTAAACTACCTAAGATGAGAGGAGGGAACACCCACAAAGAACAAGACAACAATGGATAGGTCAGGAATGTAAAGACGAAATAAAGAGTAGGTCGAACATGGACAGTGCGTGGCTGGAGCATGCTGTACAGGGACTGGTTGCTACAAAGTAACCAAGCCAATCCCAAAATGTGCAATGCAATGTATAATAAAATGTTAACATACACAAAGGGAAGAAGGTTTCTGTGTAACTTTGGACATGTGATGAATTCTGCATCTATCCCCTACATTTTAGTCTGATCAACTCAGAATAGCGTTGCCAGATGCCAAATAAAGATACTTTAGCAACGAAGTCTGAGGTCAAACTGAGTTCTTGGGAAGCCAAGCGGAAAGAGATCTCAGAGGGAATCCCAACATGTAGTAACAAAGTTCTGAATTACTAAAATGTGGCTTGTCACTTTTCTTAAGTAATGATAAAGAAAATCATGACAAAGGGTGAAACCAGCAACCACGAATCAATGCGTCAGCAATTCCCCACATACAAAGTGAAGTCAAAACCAATTTACGATAGGAGACAATAACTACTGCTGGCTCTCTCTGTTTACTAAAAGGGAATGTGAAATGAGCACTCTCACAGAGAAGCAACGTGGGTACCAAAAAGGCAGAAATAAATACATTTCAGTTTCTTATAGCACAGGGGGAGGAAGGAGCAAGCAAGCAAAAACTGCATACTTAAAGATACATCTGACAGCTTTCTAACAGACCTTTGTGCCATTTTAAATTATCTGAGATCATCCTGTTTTCAAGAGGTTTTGCTTCAGTTTCATAAAGTTACAACAAAATGCTAATTTTATTACTATAATTTATGAGATCATAAAATTGTATTCTATAAATAGGAACAGCAAATCTTATTAGCATGTATTTTCTAAATATATTTGCTATTCATGTTTTATATGAGAAAGAACAAATGTTACTCACACATACTCAACAAGTAAATATGCATATTTTGTCCCCATTTTAAATGAACTTCCCATAATCTCAATTTAGTGTAAAATCCTGTGCTGTTAAAAGGAGAAATAAAATCACTCCTTGGAATTTTCTTCTTACGCTATTTATTGAGATATTACCACAGATAAAACAGACAAATACAGCAGTCTTCAGAGTATAATTGCTGATATTATACCATTATGAGAAACATGAAAGAAAAAATGAAGGCAGAAATTTTCACAGCACAGATTTGGCTTCAGTAACAACTCGCCTAATTCTGAGAGGTGCTGAGGTCCACTACCATTGAATTCAATGAGAGTTCTCAGCATTTCTCAGGATCAACCCCCATATTCCTGAAGGAAAGCAAAGCAATGGATGGGAAAGGCACACATCTTTATAATCAATAAATCCAAAACTATACTACTAGAGGTCTGATCTACTCCTTCAGTTGGGTTCCAATTATACCAAGACTCCCAAATGGGGTTAGCCCCAAGCCTGCAACACCTCAGTCATTTTTCCACTGTAGTGTTATAATGGCTTATACCATTTCAGAGGATATCAGCATCTATATCAGCTTAAACTGCAGCTATAAGTCACAGCCCTCAGAAGTTAGCAATGAGGAGCTGCACCATGCCAGCAGGTGCTCCTGAAGGCATAAGAGGGAACTCAGCTCCACGATACATCTTTTGAAAAGAGCATAACATGAACTCTCTACCGGAGGGGAGCACGACCATGGCCTTACCTCCATTAAGGAGGCTGGTGATATTGTAGGCACTAGCCTAATCCAGTTCTTGTGCTCCTAAGCAAGAACACAAGGGGAGAAAAGGAAGGAAAGTTTATTGCACCCTCAACCCTTCCCCCCTTCTTCCTTACACAACTATGAAAGTTTAGGCACAGTATATCCTACAGGGTTCATTTTGGATTTTGATACAAAAACATGCATCACTTGTGTGTAGTGTAAAAATCAGACACATGTCCAGAACAAACAAAATGTAGTTTAACCCTTACTAAAATGAAGTGGTTAACGAAGCAAGAATTATACTACATTACATCTCAATTTCAATAATTAGAATTTTATTTAATAATTACTTGCCAACAAGTGATGTACAGCACCCAATTTGTTCCCTGATTTACAAATTATATGCTCAAATGCACCATTGCTCTTATTCCCAACTTCTGTCTTGATGGCATCCTTTATTTAAATACACTTGGCCATCTCACGCATTAGTTATATTTCTGTTATGAGAAGAAGTGAAATACCATGCATACACAATTTTTATTGACTTGACTTTTTCAGTTTTCAGTTTCATTTTACTAGTCCCCAGTGGATTTTTGTTTTGTTTAGAACTCTGTGTTTGCTACATCAGGATTCTAATTAAGAGAAATTTAAAATCCTGCATATATTCAGCAAAATATTAAAATGACAAAATATGCATTAAAAAAGTTGTGCAGTAATGTTCCATCCTGCACATTATACTAAGTCAACCCCTGCCATCACAAAAGTTTTAAAAGCAGACAGACATTGCATCTTAATGTACTCAGATATGGGTGGCACTTTTGACTGCCATATACCTACATCAATGTAAAATATATATGAATGGAATGACAGCCAAGTTAAGGATGAACTCTAAAATACATACAGGATTGTATAAGTTTAGAAGGCTATCTAAAATATGTGATCAAGTGGTTGACGCAGCAGACCAGCAGCAAGGACTTCCGTGTGCTACTCTCAGAATCCCATTCCTCAACTGGATTTCTGCATGATACTGTGTGATGTAATAACAGATCCTGCCTGGAACTGGGCAGGTATCTCTCATGATAAGAAAGATTCCAGTGGGGGCATGGTTCCTCATCAAAAAAATTTGCAGAAACCTAGGATCTCTCAGTGAAGAAGATTAAATTAGAGAGTAGGTACTGAAATCTTTGAGAGCTGAACAAAAACCCAAGCCTTGATTCAGAATTTCCCAGAGCAAAAGGCCCATACAGCTCCCTGGGAATTCCCTGGCACCAAAAGTGGCAAATGGCTAACACACCAGCCCATGCACCGTATCCCCTGGATGTAGTCTGCTAGTTAGTGAGCATGTCTAGCCAAGCTAGCCAACACAAACTATATTGAATAGGAAGGGCTAGATATCAGCAGGTAGGAGTACACCATATTCCTTCTCAGAGATGCTCAGGAATGTGTCCTTATCTCTGGTCGGAATAGCAGAAGATGCATAGGACACTGTGCTGCTTCTTGCCATTGACCAAAGCAGGATTTGGCATTTAATATGGCCTGAAAACTTCATTAACAAAAGTTGTGCATCATAATTTTAAGTTCTTAATGAAAATGTTAACTAAAATCAGATCTACCATAGGATAGGATCCTTGCAGCACCCTATCAGACATTTGCCCCTCCTCACCCTCAGCTCAACACATTGTAATTTAGCATTACTTCTGGTGGGTGGGTGGGAGGTTTAAACCAGTTTTCAGTCTAGATGTAAATGCTTAGTGGCAATTTTGTGAATTTATTAATTCATTTGATTTTATGGACTCTGTATGCTTATCCCCTTACAGATGTCTTTCACTATAGACTGTCAGGTTAAATTGCATAATCTGTCTCATGTTAAACTGAGGCAGTCCAGTGCCCAGGTGTCTGTTCCTGAATGGAAGAATCATTAAGCATTACAGACTACAGGCCAAAGACTACTGCTTTGCTAATGACTTTTAGCTGCTGTTAGAAACAGAGTATGTTGGCAACCACAGAAGACTGGAGAAGCCCACAGAAGACTGGAGCCAAGCCAATTAATTTCTTGTATAAGATTTTGTAGGACTTGTATTATCTTGATTTCAGTAAAACATCTACCACATTCAGTTCCCTTCACCTTTATAATTCTGACCAAAAAAGCAAATCAAGTTTATCTGGCATAGTTTATTCTAAAATTCTACTTATTACTCATTTTGTCATGCCCTAGATGTTAACAGATTTCTCTTAATATTTGTTCCATTATTATATGCAAAATGGAAGTTACTTATTAACTATTATTATAAATCATGTACATTTGCAATACCTTAAGTAACCATCAGACAGCATTCTTCATGGCTGCAGAGAGACATGGGTTGGCAGGTTGTGACCATCAGAGTGAAGAGGACTAGGAGGTATTCCACACAGCTAACATTTTCCAATCAATCCCAGGTCCTCAATATGGGAGCTGTGGATGGCCTCTCTCAAGAACCAGCTGGTCTATGCTGCAATTCCCTCCAAGACCTCTTTCCACTCAGCCATTCATGTCAAGGCAGGCCTCAACTACATCCACACCTGTGGATGGCAGCTTGGCCCAACATATAAAAATCAAGCTTGCCCACAAAGAATTCTTCAACCATCCAAGGAAGATAGACTAATGTTGTTGGGGATTCAATACTCAGAAGAATCGAAAGAAGAATGTCAAAGGGATAGGAGGGCAACACAACCGTCTGCTGTCTTCCTAAAACCAAGACACAAGACAAAGCATTGCTATAAGATTGTATAGGCTTTTGAATTCAACAGGAAAGGATCCATTGGCCATGGTTCATATTGGCATGAACAACACTGCATCGTGGGATATCTCTCAGATAGCAGATGACTTCAGGGATACCGGAAGCTTGCTGAAGAAGAACATCCAACTGATCTTCTCCAAGATTCTTCCTGTTCCAGAAGCAAATGAAGACAGAAGACTCTGGAAGTGAACCACTGGCTATGTGTTGGAGGTGTTTTAGAAAAACATTGGTCCACCACCTATGGGGACAGGAGGCTGTGTAGTTTGGATGTCCTCCACCTCAGTAGAAGGGGAACCAACTTTCTTGGAGAGAAGCTGGCTACAGTAGTCAGGAGGATCTTAAAGTAACTACAAAAGGGGAGAGTAAAAAGAGGAAAGATATGAGCACTCAGCACAAAATTGAGATGTTGAGAACAAAATTAATCAAGGAACAGAAGGTCACAAGAGAAGAAATTCTTTAATTTCCTATATGCCAATGCTAAGAGCCTGTGTAACAAACAATATGAATTGGAATTGCTCATTTATGAGCATAAATTTGATCTCCTTGTTATTACTGAAACCCCTGGTGATATGATTACCATGAAGGGAATGTTAAAAATCAATGGTTATAACCTATTTAGGAAGGACTGAGTGGGCAAAAGAGGGGGAGGGTGGAACTCTGCCAAAATGGCATTACCTGTTTCCGAGTCACTGATAACTCAGACAAAAATTATGAGTAATGCTTATGGATCAATATCTAACAGAAAGCACAAGATAGGGTATAAGTTGGTGTCTACTACAGGCCACCAAATCACACTAGGGACCAAAGTGACCCACTCCTTACATACAAATCTATAATGCCTGGGCGGATGGGCGGGGAGGAAGCTGCATGGTCGTGGGGGACTTAAATTTGAATGACATATACTGGAGGTCTTATGCTGCCAGTACCAGGACATCCTTGGAACGTCTAAATATTATAAATGACAATTTCCTAACTCAAAAAGCATTGCCTAAAACATGGGGTAATTCTATATTAGACCTCATCTTGACAGATAAAGAGGAACTGATCACAGAACTAAAAATTAATGGTATCTTAGGTACAAGTGATCATGACTTGTTCAATTTTGTAACGTGCAAACAGAATAAAGTCCAACCAGTCATATAGTCTCTGCTTTCAAAGAGCCAATTTCACAAAGCTGAAAGCAATTACAAATCATATCAGCTGGGAGGAAGAGTTTAATCAGAAAAATGTGAATGATACTTGGGAATCTTTCAACATCTTTCTACTAGATGCACAAAAAGTCACAATACCATGACTGAGGAAGGTGGCCATACTGGGTAAAAACATTGATCTGGTTCAGATGGGAACTGAAGGCAGCTAAAAAAAAAAGTTTTAATATATTTTTATTTTGATAGATAGATAAGAAAGGGGAAGGTGACAGTAATTAATATAAATCAAAGGCTAGAAAATTGTAGAAAATTTATCAGGGAAGCTGTCATAAAAATAAAGGGAAGGGTAACCACCTTTCTGTATACAGTGCTAGAAGATCCCTCCTGGCCAAATGCAAAACCCTTTCACCTGTAAAGGGTTAAGAAGCTAAGATAACCTCTCTGGCACCTGACCAAAATGACCAATGAGGCGACAAGATCCTTCCAGCTTGGAAAGTGGGGGGAAACAAAGGGTGTCTGTCTGTCTGTCTGATGCTTTTGCTGGGAACAGATCAGGAATGCAGTCTCAGAAACTGTATTAAGTTAGTATGTAATCTAGCTAGAAATGCGTTAGATTTCCTTTTGTTAAATAGCTGGTAAAATAAGCTGTGCTGAATGGAA
Organism: Natator depressus; assembly: GCF_965152275.1. Classification (NCBI taxonomy): domain Eukaryota; kingdom Metazoa; phylum Chordata; order Testudines; family Cheloniidae; genus Natator; species Natator depressus. Next base: position 53,228,245 of record NC_134237.1, read on the forward strand.
TGTATATTCCTGTTTTTGTGTCTTTTTGTAACTTAAGGTTTTGCCTAGAGGGATTCTTTGTTTTGAAGCTGATTACCCTGTAAGGTATTTACCATCCTGATTTTACAGAGGGGATTCTCTTACCTTTTCTTTAATTAAAATTCTTCTTTTAAGAACCGATTGATTTTTCATTGTTCTTAAGATCCAAGGGTTTGGGTCTGTGTTCACCTGTACAAATTGGTGAGGATTTTTATCAAGCCTTCTCCAGGAAAGGGGTGTAGGGCTTGGGGGGATATTTTGGGGGAAAACCTCTCCAAGTGGACTCTTTCCCTGTTGTCTGTTTAACACGCTTGGTGGTGGCAGCATAGGGTTCAAGGACAGGGCAAAGTTTGTACCTTGGGGAAGTTTTTAACCTAAGCTGGTAAGAAAAAGCTTAGGGGGGGTCTTTCATGCAGGTCCCCACAGCTGTACCCTAGAGTTCAGAATGGGGAAGGAACCTTGAGAGAAGCAAAGGAACACAAGGAGAAATATACAGCTGCAGAGAAGGAAAATAAGGAGTTTAAGTATATTACAAACAAAAAGAATACTAAAAATAGTGTTGCTCCTTTCCTAGACTGAAATGATAGAATTAATAATGATGCAAAAAAGGCAGAAGTGATCAATAAATATTTCTGCTCTTTATTTGGGAAGAAACAGATGATGTAGTCATATCATATAATAATACTCTTTCTAGTTCACTAGTCTCTCAGCAGGATGTTAAACAGCAGCTACTGAAGTTAGACATTTTTAAATCAGAAGCTCTGGATAACTTACACCAAGAGTTTTAAAAGAGATGGCTAAGGAGCTCCATGGACGATTAACGTTGATTTTTCAATAAGGCCTGGAACTCTGTGGAAGTTCCAGAAGACTGGAAGAAAGCTAATATTTTGCCAATATTTGAAAAAGGTAAATGGGATGACCCAGGTAATTATAGGCTTGTCAGTCTGACATTAATCCCAGGCAAGATAATGGAGCAGCTGATCTGGGACTCAACAATGAAGAACAAAAGGAGGGTAATACAATTCAACATGGGTTTATGAAAACAGAGCCTGTCAAACTAACTTGATTTTTCTTTTGATGATATTACAAGTTGTTGTTAAAGATAACAGTGCTGATGTAATATACTTCTGCAAGGCATTTCACATGGTACTGCATGACATTTTGATTAAAAACTAGAAAGATACAAAATTCACATGCAGACATTCAATGATTTAAAAACTAGCTAACTGAAAGGTCTTAAAGTACCATGGTAAATGGGAATAATCATCAAATGGATGTGTTTCTAGTGGGACCTGCAGGGATAGTTCTTGGCCCTAAGTTATTTAACATTTTTTATTAGTGACCCAGAAGAAAACAAAATAACCACTGATAAAGATTGCAGATGACACAAAAACTGGGTGAATGGTAAATAATGAAGAAGACTGACATAGAGCAATCTGGATCGTTTGGTAAACTGGCCACAAGCAAACAATATGTGTTTAGATATGGCTAAAGGTAAACATATATATCTAGGAACTGAGAACACAGGCCATACATGCAGGATGTGGGACTCTATCCTGGGAAGCAGTGACTGAGAATGATGTGGAGGTCCTGGTGGATAGTCAGCTCAACACGAACTGTGACACAGTGGCTAAAAGTGCTAATGCTATCCTTGGAGGCATAAACAGGGAGATCTCTAGCAGGAGTAGAGAGATTATTTCACCTCTGTATTTGACACTGGTACAACCATTTGCTGAAATACTGTGTCCAGTCCTGGCATTCACAACACAAGAAGGATGTTGATAAACCCGAGAGGGTTCAGAGAAAAGCCACAAGAATAAATGAAGGATTAAAAATGCCTTTTGGTGATAGATTGAGCTCCTGTAGTAGTCTATTTAGCTTACCAAAGAGGACGTTAAGGGGTGACTTAACTACAGTCCATATAAGTACCTACATGCAGTGTTCCCTCTAATTTTTCCCACCCATGTGCGGAATGAATTTTGTTATGTGCACCAATGTGGAGGTGGTGTGTGACACATCTTCATATTGGTGCTCATAACAAAATTGATGTGGTGAGGGGTGGGGCCTGAGGGCTCCGGCTGGCGATGCAGGCTCTGGGGTGGGGCCAGAGATGAGGTGCTCAAAGCTAGGACAGAGGGTTGGGGGGCAGGGGTTTGAACACTCCAGCTGGGGGTACAGGCCTTAGGGTGGGGCCAGGAATGAGGGGCTCAGGGCTGGGGCAGAGGGTTGGGTGCAGGCTCTTGGGTGGGGCCAGGGATGAGGGCTTTGGGGTGCAGGAGGGTGCTCTGGGACTATGGTGGGGAGAGAGGACTCCCCTCAGTGCTCTCTCCCCTCAGCAGCACCCAGGCTGTGAGGGAGAGGTGCCTGTCCCAGCCATGGGAGCTCTGGGGCTGCAGGATAGGCGCCCCTCCCCCAGCCACACAGGCCAGGGGAGGGCCGCCCCAGGCCGTACCTGGGTCCGGGCCACTCTGTGCCACCTCAGCCACGCCTGGGCCCAATCCGGCTGTGGCTGGGCCCAGGCCGCTCCAGGACAGAGGGTGAGTTGGGGATGGGGGAGGGGAGCCCATCCCACAGCAGGTTGGGGGCCAGGCACCCCTCCCCCAGCTGTGTCAGGTCCCCAGGCAGGTTCCCTAAGCCCCTGCACAGGGCTAAATAGGCTGCTGTGTGGCCACGCAGCTTACAGGGAACTTAGCCTACATGGGGAAAAAATATTTAATAATAAGCTCTTCAGTCAAGCAAGGAAGGTATAACACAATTCAATGGCTAGAAGCTGAAGCTAGAAAAATTCAGACTGAAAATAAGATGTAACTTTTTTAACAGTGATAGCAATTAACCATCAGAACAACATATCAAAGGCTGTGGTAGATTCTCCATCACTGACAAATTTTAAATCAAGATTTAGGGTGACCAGATGTCCCAATTTTATAGGGAGAGTCCCAATTTTGGGGTCTTTTTCTTATATAGGCTCCTATTCCCCACCCCATCCCGATTTTTCACACTTGCAGTCTGGTCACCCTATCAAGATTGGTTGTTTTTGTTTTTTTTTAAAAAGGTATGTTCTAGGAATTATATTGGCAAAGCTCTATGGACTGTGTTGCACAAGAGGTCAGACTAGATGATCACAATGGTTCCTGCTGACCTTGGAATCTATTAAAAGTTCTCTTAAAGTTACTGCTTTTATTATTTATTTCTAATATATAAATTACAAAACCATATCAAACAGGAAGATCTGCTGTGAAATAACCAAACTGATAGGGAACTAGTGAGCTTCTAAAGTCAGAGACAGTTTTATTGGTTCCTCCTTAAAAATATACCAACACATTATTAGTGGAAACACAATTATTACTGTTTCTAACAAAACAGAGAAAAATACTAGGTCTATGACAAGAAATTTCTCTAATGTGCGTCAGATCACGCAATGAGTATGGTATCATGACTGCACCAAAATTAACATATGATGCTATTTTAGAAGTCTGACAAGAAAAAGTATTCGTGTTTTCACTAGCAATACAGAAATAAAATTTGTTACATATTTTATGTATATGGAAGAAAGTATAAACAATTCAGATAGACAAAGAAACAAAAAAGAGAAAAATTGAAACCTGAAGAATTAGATGATAGGGAGCAGAACTAAAAGTCAAGTAATTTATCTCAAAATAATTATCTGGTGGAGAACTTCCTTTGGATTCTTAAATCTAGTTTTTTAACTCAAATCTACAGTTTGGTCAGGCAGAACTTACACATAAAAGGCCATCGTTTAATGAGACCTAAATAAAAACAAGCTATTGTGTTTCCTCCACTGCTGCAATTAAGAAACTATTTTCAGAGTGTACTCATCTCTTCAATGACGAGTGTGCACAAACATACATACATAACTTGTTAATTACAAGATCTGAGAGATTCTCTGAGGGGAAATAATGGTTAACAAATGGGAAAGATTGTATCATCATGCTTTTGTATATGGAGATATAAAAAAATTAAATCATACTTTTGATGTACTTGATAGTACTTCTTCATATCCTGGAGAAGAATGTGTCATGGGCCATTTACAATACTAAATCTTAGATGGCAGAACAATAATCTGCTCATAAAAGTGCTAGAGATCTAAAAGTAGTGACCCTTTGACATTCGGAAACAAACGTTTTCTCTTCAGCTCCTGAGCCTGAAAATAATTAATAGGGGCTTCAAAATTGACACTACACCCACATCTTTTTATTGTAAGTGGAAGGAATTTCACTGCTTTCAACCTTCTTTCCTGGTCCTAGCAGCAGCGAAAAAAGGCAGCAAACAGTGCAGGAAACCATCAGTTGCTATAGTAAAACAAAGTAGCAAGAACAACTCTGCAAACATGACTCCCTCAGCTGGCTACAACACAAAGGTTAAGTAAATAAATGAGAGTCCAAGATATATTTATTTTTCTTTGTTACCGTGGATTACCAAATAGCACATAGCAAAAAAATTTGATTTCCTGCTACAATGTCGGAATCCTTAACTGTAGTGGCTGGGCTCCACCATAAATATCAATCACTCCCAGACTTCTGATTGATTGAGCTATAGTCCTTTCTGCTGCAGATATGTATGGAACGCCACCTCCACAAGCGACTGCAGCTAGGTCAAGAGTAGCATTCTTCCATGAACCTAGCTGCATCTATACTGCATAAACTACAATGCTCGGGGTGCGAATTTTTCACACCCCTGAGAGCCATAGCTTGTTAGCCTAACTTTTACATATCGTCCAGGCCTCGGTCTCCCATCTGGATTTCCCCTCCTCTGTACCAAACCCATGGTGTTTAACTCAGCATTGCCTGAGGAAAACCTCAAAAAGGATCAATACCTGTTTTGTCCTTTTAAGTACTGGGGAATGCTACTATCTGAAGTATATAGCCTCCTTTCCTATGTACATGCAAGGCTGCTCTTGATTAAATTAACGCTTGATAATCACATAAACAACACAATAATGGTCAAACAGAATCACATAACATTTCATAAAATAATCCAGGCATCTTCCATGTCCTTCATAGAGGACATGGACAAGACAGTTCTATACTCCAGTAATCCTTGGCTGACGAAACAATCACCTGGGGCCTTAAGCAGCTGGGTATGAAGTACAGCAGTCCTGCAGATGATGTTCTTTACACCAGACTACAGTTCTGTGGCCTTAAAGCAACCTCACCCCTGGTCCTGCACTCACCATATTTTGGGTAAATCAGACAATCTAGCCCGCCCATAGCCTTCAATTTAGCCATTCGGTGCACAGTAAATTTGTGAAGCAAACACCTATGATACATTATGAACACCTATGTGATGCCTTACGAATGTGAATTGGTCACATCTGCTTACTCCCACATCTTCCATTTTAAGGGTCTGAGTTTAGACTGCACAGTTTGGGGCTTTAAAGACTCAGAGCTTTTGGACAAAAAAAATACTGGCTGAACTGACAGCTTCATTTTATTTATTTTCTTGAAAGAGTTGTAGAAGCATCGGATGTTTCCAAATGTTACTTCCTTCCAGATAGTGCCATTTTCATCCTTCAGGAAATGGAAAATTACTTTATCAGTGATATTTTCTCTCCTGTTGATGAAGAACCATGTCTTCATGCAGTACTGTGTCTGAAAGTATATAAGAAAGGAATGGCTAACCACAAGTCTTGGTAAGAGAAAAAAAGTGCCCCAATTATTTATTTTGCTCATCCTCACATTCCACTACTATTACCAACTCAGTCAAGCTGGGCTGAATGGATAATGGAACTCCCAAGAGTAACGTATCAACCTACTCGAGTTTACACTTCAAAGAAGCTGCTGCAACTATGGAGCTAGTGGTAACAAGGAACACAAGGACAATGGAGGACTGGTCAGAAGGATGGGTTTTTAAAGAGATTCTAATCAAAGCAAAGATTATCAGAAAATTTCTCCTAATAATGAAATTCATATACTCAACTCTTGCTGAAATGAGGTGCCAGGGAAAGATGCAATTTCATTTATTTTTCAAAAAGTATTTTACTTCAGAACCTGGGAGTTCAATAATCTTTTGCGTCAGCAGCAAAATTTTGGGAGCATATAAAAAAAATCAATTTTTCATGTGTTAACAGCAAAGACATCAAAAGGGCTCTCCCTGACACAATGAGGACAGCCAAAAAGCCTCAATTAGATTATGCATTATGCCAAGATGGACAGGGTTTTTTGTGACCATCTAAAAGTAGAAAATAGAGTGTTTGGTGATTCAGTAAGTGGCATGATGCCCTCTGAACAAATACACCAGAACTATTAAGAGACAGTGTTTGATTATTAAAGATTGCTTGGCATTCAACAGAATAAGGCATTAATTCTAGTATCCTGGTCAAAATCCAATCTGATTAATTACATGATGCCTGCCTAAAGTTTCCCATGCAGTTTCAGATGGATATGTTATTCTTCACTTCCTGTCCTATGATACGTTCGCCTTCCTGTGTTCTGTGAAAAGGGCGAAAAAAAATCAATGAGAGATGAATTTATGCCTATGGATATAGTTTTAATATCAATTTGTACAGTGCTTGGAGGCACTGAGTTGAAAGGTTCAAAACAGATTAGAGGTATTGGTCCTTAATCAGAGTTCTGCTGCAGCCCCTCAAAAGGAAGCTCATATACCAGTAAGGGGCTGTAAAGATGACAGCCCCTGGGCAATGCACCTAATAGCATAATGGCCCTTTGCCATCCCTGCCTCACAAGGATACGGCTGGAATCTGGTTTGAGGACAAGAAAGGATATATGGCCAGATCTCATTATACTCTGGACATTCTGGGCACCTCTAGGCACCTTGTCAAACCTAACGTAAATTAGAATAACCCCAGCCATGCCCAGAAAGAGACACTTTTGCCTCCTTCTCTCCTCAATTGCAGAACTGTGGTTCAGAATTGCAACCCAAGATTGGGACAATTATTTAGTTAACAGAAAAAGAGCCTTAACAAGACTATACACATCACGACTCTGTATAACCTTGCTGTCTATAGCAGCACTGAACCACCTTTTCACAAACAGCTTGTCATCAGCCTCCATAGATCAAACAAAGATGGAAAAAAGTAATTCTAGGACACTTCATTCTGTTAATTGGGGGCAAACAGAATTATTGGTGTTTATCCACTGTAAAACAAATCATTATTAGCACAAAATAAGACAACTGCTTTGGGCTTCATTCAGGAAGAATGTATTAACTGCTTTCTTTATAAGTTTATTCTGTATGACAACAGGCTAAATGAAAGACTAAACAGATTTAAGCAAACAGTCCACACACATTTAAATGTATGTCATAATACTGAAATGTTACCACACCAAAATGCCTGTCACCATGTGTCTTACGCATATAAAAAAATTAAAGGAATGCTTGCTTCGGGCCACATTCTGCAGCCCTTAATTGAGCAAAGCTCCCACAGACAGCTGCATTCTCTCCCATTTAATTTCATTTCCATGGATGATGAAGTGATTACTGGTTTTGACTGGTAGTTCTGCACACTGATTTAAAAAAAAAGATAAACCATCGATCTGGGAACAAGCTTCTTAAATGAGATTGAATTACTACTGCCCCAAAATCCATAGGCTAGCATAGTCACACATGGCAGGCCAAATCCTCTGATGGTATAAGTTTGGGTGCTCCACTGAAGTCAATAATTGATGTGCACTTCCTAAGGGTCTGGCCCAATACCCATAAAGGAGGGGTTTCCTCTATGCTGTTTTAGGTATCACAATAAAACACACAGTAGTTAGAAGACATTTTTTAAAAGTGGTACACTAGCGTTCTTAAGTGAAACACATAGATTAACATTCAGCTATTACAACTTCTGAAAAAAAAATCACAACACAAAGAGGTTGGCAAATACAGCACTAAGTCTTAGTTCATTCCCCACTGGCCCAGTAAGGTACAATTTACACTTTCCTGAGCCAGCTTCAGAATTCATTTCCATGGTACTAGTTCCACTGCCTTCCCTTGATAGTTCTTCTAAGTTATGATTACAGGTGGCAATCAATCAGAGCCCCACCAGCAGCTGCCTGGCACATGCACATGAGTTCCAGCTCAGCACTGTACTTAAGCAGAAGCTTAATGTGAATAGTCCCACGGAAGTCAAATTAAATACATGCTTAATAAGTACTTTGCTGGATCTGGGCCATAGGACTGAGCCCCGACTCAAAATATCCACCAACCACCACAACTATATTCCCTCCCTCATTATTGCTTCAAACTGAGGGGTGGGCTGGCTCACTGCAAGGCCCCAGGTGAAGCAAGCATTGCATTTCTGCAACAACCCTCTTGACAGACGCAGTCCTGAATTATGCTTCTAAAAGGTGGAGTAATTACGGGCTGAATCTAGTCCCGCATAATAAACTGGATATTAAAAGGAATGCAAAGTTAAATACTTAGTTAATAAAAAAATATAGCATTTATTTAGCATATATATATATATATATATATATATATATATACACACACACACACACATATATACACACACACACACATATACATATATATATATATATATATATACACACACACACACACATACACACACACACACTAAATATATATAACACTTCTCTTCCAAAGTTCTCAAAGCAGTTTTTAGACAATAATTAAACCTCACAACACCCTCATGAGGTAGGTAACAAACACAAATTTAAATTCAAATTCAAATTATTTGAAGCTGAGTAAGGTTTTGAATTCTTTCCACAGACTCTCCCAGCATCCAAAGTGACCTGGATAGGCTATTACCAGCAGGAGAGTGAGTTTGTGTGTGTGGTTTTTGGAGGGGGGTGAGGGGGTGGGAGAACCTGGATTTCTGCAGGAAATGGCCCATCTTGATTATCATACTCATTGTGAAGAGAGTGGTCACTTTGGATGGGCTATTACCAGCAAGAGAGTGAGAGTGAGTTTGTCTGTGGGGGGGTGGAGGGTGAGAAAACGGGGATTTGTGCTGGAAATGCCCAACTTGATGATCACTTTAGATAAGCTATTACCAGCAGGAGAGTTGGGTGGGAGGAGGTATTGTTTCATGGTGTCTGTGTATATAATGTCTTCTGCAATTTCCACAGTATGCATCCGATGAAGTGAGCTGTAGCTCACGAAAGCTCATGCTCAAATAAATTGGTTAGTCTCTAAGGTGCCACAAGTCCTCCTTTTCTTTTTGATAATAATATGTCATTCATAATTTAACTATTCAACAGATGCTTGAATTTACACAACATTTCTATTTTGCAGTGCTCTGGTTGACAATGTTTTTGCTTGATATGTTTGTCTGATTTTTTTTTTGCTCCAGACTGTGATTCCCCCCAAACCCCACCCCCCACCATTCAACATAAAGGATGTGGATCCATTTGACAACATTGGTTAATGGTACACTTTTCTGGCTCAGGAAACTGCACAGTTGCAGTTTTCAGAGAACAAGTTATTTTCTTCTTAAACAATGAACACAAAAATGTAATTCACAAAATCTCCAGTCGCTGACTTTTTGTACAGACGACAGCTTGGATCCAGATTAACAGACGTCTGGATACCAATGAAATGTTACACTAACCTGGGTTTTCAATATCTATAAAATATTTTCATCCATCTTTATCTATGTTTATCTGATAGATTTTAGATGTAGAAAGGTAGCAATCTGATCATTAAAAACATCCTGCAGCTGTTATAACAATTCACTCATGGGGAATTTTCACCGGTGCCTTCTGTTATCCAACAAATGCATTCTTAACACTAAAGCTGGTTGGGAAACTTTGAGAAAATTTTTATTTTTGGAGGTGGGGGTGTATGGTTGGGGGGAGCAGGAGACTATGCCAATTCATCAAAACCAAAACATTTTGTGGGAACGTACCAGTTTCAAAGAAACTTTCATCAGGAAAGGTTTCTCAGGTTCACGATGGAGAAACCAATCCACACCAGAAGAGCAAATAGCCTGGTAGTCATCTGGGATGTTGGGAGACCCAACTTCGGGGCTCTGGTCTGACTCTGGAAGAGCAACGACTAGAGCAGATTGGAGAAAGGTGGTCAGGCCCTGCCCCTGAGGTGGGTCAGAAGGCCCCGGGAGGGGAAGGACGCCCTGCAGGTGGTGAGGGAGGAGATCAGGTCATGGCCCTTCAGGTTGGCAGGGCTGTAGAGTGAGCCTGCTCTGCACTCATCCTACAGTGGCAGTTCCTGTCCTGTGGGGCTGGGCCCAGCTCCCAGCATTGCGACCTGACGCTGCAACCCCATGCTCCACTCAGGTTTAGCCCAGCTTTTCCCTCCATCAGAGGGGTGGCCAGGCTAAATCTTAGGGGTGCTACAACCCAGTGCACAAGATTGCAACACTCAGAGTGTGGAGCTGGGCCCAGCAACAGAGGACAGGAGCCACCACAGCAAGGTGACGTTTTTTTGTTTTGTTACATGCTATTTTGCATTTTCAAAAAAACATGGGGCTCTAGTTATAGTCAGCCAGTCTCTCTCACTGGCCCAATGAATATTTAATTATTTATACTTATTAGAACAGATTCAACAGGAGACGCTATAGCCTAGTAGTCAAGGCGCTCCCATACGAGGTAAGAGACACAGGTTCAAGTCCCTGATCCAACTCAGGCAGAGCAGATGCTGGATTTTCCACATCCCAGGAGAGTGCTCTAACCACTAGGCCACTGGCTATTCTAGGGTGGTTGGTGCTGAATTGGAAAATTTTCATGGGACAGGAAAACCATTTCCTGCCCAACCCTATTAAACACACACCAAAAAGCAACAACAACACAGTCGTCTTAACTTGTGCCCTAACTGTAAAGCAAACATTCATATGTTCTAGGCTACTTTCTGTTCTTAAGTTTTAGGAGGTGTTAAACACACTTAAAATAGTGCTCCACATTTATAAAATTTTCCTCGACTTATTAGAAAGTAATCAAAAATCTAGTATTGGATCATTATGCAAAAGCATCAGCGTAAGTTTCTATTTGAGCTAAAAAGGTTTTTTGTTTGTTTGTTTTTGTAGCTTACAGATTTTTTTTAAGGCACGTGGGACAGATTTTTGGGCAGAAACCCAGTGCCGTAATTAGGCATTTTAGCACCCAGGGCGAGAAAGCATATTTGCACCCCCTACCATTTTTTCCCCATCCCATTCTTCCGCCCCTGCAGCTTTGCATCCTGGGCAGCTACCCTGCTCATCCTGCCTTGGTTACAGCCCTGCAGAAAAGCATTTCAGCACAGTAAAAGTAAGGAACACTCAGCTCCCCCTCTTATCTCAGCTGATTTAGATAACCAAAAATACAGGCGAGGTTGTTATGACATAATGGAGCTTGGAACTATCTGGACGAGCTGTGTGCTGTACTTTTGCTCTTCTCCTTGACACTGATACTAAAATAAAAAAATAAAATAATCATAAATAAAGACTCTTGGTACGGCTTTCTCCTGACACCGAATTACCAAATCCAGACTAGCAACAAGCTTGGTCGAGGAAAACCATAGTAAAAGAAATGAGTGCTGAGTTTGAGATTTGTATTATATTGGTTGTTTTGTAACACTACATAGCAATAAAGAAACTGAAGCATTCCACTGCTTATTATCTGTCTTCTTGTTTCTTCTTTTTTATTATTTCATGAGTAGCAACTACATATATTGTATATATCCTAATTTAAGTTTTCTGATATCCTACAAAATTGGTAAATATTAAAGATAATTACTGGAAAAGCAGCCTGCCTGATCCAGAGACTAATGTCATAAATGTGTTGTACTGATCTTCATCTGTCTAGATACTTACTCAGCCTTCATCATTGTTGTATCTGAGCACCTTGCAATCATTAATTGATTTTAACCTCCTGACCTCACAGAGGTTTTATGAAACACTACCCTCATTTTACAGATGGGTAACTGAGGCACAGAATAGACTAAGTGACCTGCAGAATAAGGCTGTAGCAGAACAGAGACTCAATCCTACCATCCATCCAGTCTCCTCAGGGGAAAAAGTGTCATTAGATAAAAAAATCTGGCAGCATGCTCAAATTATGATTTGTAGGAGGTTTTGTTTAATCACCAATAATTAGTTTGGGGTATATACAGAAAAATTAGATTTGGTAGTATCAGTACTTTAAACTGGATCTATCTAAATGTCTTACCTAACTTACATACAAGTACAGAAATGTATTTCAAAAAATAATTAATACTTTTTAAATGTACTTAAAATACTACTTTTAGGGAGACTTTGGGATCGGAGAAGAGATTTTAAATCTCTCATACTTAGAAAAGCTTTTGCTTTCAAAGGCTCTTCATAGTTGTCTTTGCAAATACTCCTTAATTAGTTTGGTGCCATGCTCTTTGCTGATAGTATTCTGGTTCCATATTATCCTGAATAGCACATCTTGTCCACCTGGTGTATTCTGCAGTGAAGTCATAGTCCTAATGCTGATTTAGTGACATCACATCAATTCCACATGGCAACAGACTCAGGTCATATACAGGATCCGGCAGCGAATTCTTAATCAAGCAAAAGGAAACTAGGCAAGGGGTAGAAACTCTCATTTGAAAACATTCCTATTTCTTTTGCAAATGTACTTTTTCCTTGTTTTAGATTTCTCTCTTTGGAGAGCTGCTTTGATTTTTTTTTTTAAATTAAACTAATAAGTAAGAGGTTCAGTAGAGCTTTATACAGTGCCAAATTCTGCCCTCAGTACACCCAACTTACATTTAAATCAATACAAACTGTTCATGAGTGTGTCTGAGGCCCAGACTTTGCTGGCAGCAGATGTCTGACCATTTTTATTTTCCAAGAAGGTGAAATGATGGTAATTTTAAATATTTAGTCATTATCTCGTGAACATTCTCTCCCTTGCTTTTCTTGTCCTATGTCCAATCTTCTCTTTCCTGAAGAACATTTTGGAAAACGTTCTCCTCTCTCATTGTCTAAACAATCTCACTGGTCATTTCAAACCTATTTGCTACTTTCCTGGTACTAGAACATTTGGTCAATGATCTTCCCATCTGTCCTGCTCTCCTCATCCTGCTGCTTCATATCACTATATTTGACACTATCAACCCTAACATGCTTTTAGATCATCTGGGCTCTCTGGCATCTCATCTAACCACTACAGTTTTGTAATGAACAACAGTCACTTCTGTGTCACGAGATCCTCTTCTGTTACATTACTCCCTAAAGATTTTCCCTTCTCCTCCTTTTCTACAATTCTTTTCCACCATTCTTTCCCTTGGCCGTGTATTTTCAGAAGTCAATCTTGGGAATTATTTCTATGCCACAGATGTCAAAAGATATAATCCCTGCCTCATTTCAACTCATTTTCCTCCTCTTCAGTTCCTGACTCTAGTTTTTTCCTGTGTATTTACAGGAAATTGTGGCAATTTCCTACTACAGGTGGTCCCCAGTATACATCTCCCCCTTATGTGTTGTTTTGCGTATCTGTCACTCATCAAACAGGGGAATGTGTTCTGATTCACGCCAGTCCCATCTGCCTATCTGTTGTCATCAGCCAGCACCCTCCCTCCCCTCCCCAGGTCCTCCTGCCTGCCAAAATCAGCTGTTCTGAGGCATGCAGGAGGCTGGGGGGAAGGGGAGGAGTAGAGGACAGGGAGCACACGGAGGACAGGGCAAAACTTGGCAGGAAGAGGTGGGGCAGGGGTGGAAGGGGAGCGGGAAGAGGCAGGGTAGGGGTGGGCATTTCGTTATCCATCGCCCTTTTCAAATACGCAACCCCGACGTATACCAGGGACCCACTATACTAATTGGTGAGCACCTTCACCTCTCTCCCCCATCCACTCCAATCATTCCCGTCATGTCTGTTTATTCAATGTGGCTGCTATCTTTTTTTCCTTCTGTATATTTCACCAATGTCTGCCAGCAGTGAGGTCTGAAACAGTGCTCTCGTCAGCCACTTCTTCAACCAACCCTTTGACATTCATACTTTTGGGTTCTCTCAACTATTTTAATACCATTTTATAATCCCCTAAATCCCAAGTTTAATAATTCTGTTATGTCCAAAATAAAATGGTTCATCTCTTCAGTTGGGAGAAACAGATATTCACAATCCTCAGAAATCTTCACTAGCTTCCTGACTACTTCAGAATCCAGTTCAAAATCCCCCATCTTCTTCTTCAAGATCCTACATGGAATTTCCTCCATGAGCTCTGACCTTATTTTTCCCTATTTTCTAGCCTCATGATGGTTGGGAGACTGTTTTAAGATGATGGCACAAGAACAACAGACTTCCTGCACTGAATAAGATTACTGTCAGCCCCCATACTCAAAACCTATCCATTCATCATCATAGCTTCCACTATCTGAACCTCCCACTTTTCCGGTGTTCCACAATTCCTTCAGAAACTTGGCATATATGCACTCTTTTTCATCTCTGTCCCACTACACATACAGCTGCAATCTACAGCAAGTATTGTAACCTATGTAAGTTTACTTGTGTATGCTTTTACAGACTTTAAAAGTAAGTATTCTATACAATATAGACTAAGCCTAATCCTGCATGCCTCCCTGCTCCATCTGGCCATTTTTCCTGACTAATTCAATCTCATTGGACTTAAACGAACAGCAGATGCCCTCAGCTCCTTATCGGGTCAGGGCAGGGTACAGCTGTCTAGGCTCTCAAAGTATCTCCTTCCCATTCTCACTAAGGCCACCTCACCTTAAGATTCACCAATCCTTCTTCAAATCACTCCTTACCCTCCATTCAATTATCCACTCCCGCGCTCCCATACAAAACTCTCCAATATTTCTTCACTCCCACGGAGGATGCTCTTTCTCCAAGATGAACCTACTGGGGTAAAGTCACCCAACCCTTTAGAGCAGCTCCTAAGTTTTGTCTTTCCCCCACCCAACTATCAATGAGGTTATACTATTTACATAAAGCCACCAGAATTTCTCCCAAATTCTGTATCTAAATATTCCTGGACCAGCTTTCAATTACTCCACCTCAAAGAACAGAACATTTTTCCCCTGGAAACCTTATTTTTAACTGAACTAATTAAGCTCAAATGTATGGTATTTAGCGTGAAATATAAATTCTATTTCTGAATAAAAGACATAAAAAGTACTCTTTTCTCTACTTTATTTAGTGTCTTTAAAAAAATAAAGACTGGAAGAGCAGAATTCAAAGCAATCCTTGATTTGGGGATGTCACAGTTTATAGCTCTCCACAGAGCATAAAAAGCAGTCTCCATCATGCTATTGCACAGCCAAGCCCACAAACAGCAAGGGGTGGTAACAAACAGCTGAAAGTCTGCAACCAAGGAAGCAAGAGACACCAGCAAATTTGATATTTATGTCTTAAGCCAACCAGAAGAAAATAGACAAAGGTAGGGTTGCCAACCCTCCCAGATTGCCTGGGAGTCTACCAGAATCGGCATCGATCTTCAGGTAACTACTGAAAGCAATCTGGAAGATTTTAATAGGTACAGCACAATTAACGACATTACATCATGTTGGGGGGGAAAAAAATCTCCCAGAATAGATTCAGTCAGAGTTGGCAACCCTAGACAAAGGGAATCCACTTGGGGAAGAAATCTTTATAAATTTCTTTAAACAATGATTTAGAAGTAGAGCTTGGTTTGTTTACCAAACAGAAAACAGGATATTAACAAGAACACATATTTAAGTGTGACGAAATCCAAATCCTTTCCAGTACAGGCTCTTCGGGCCCAGTTCACAGGTGCAATCTGGTCCCTTTATACTGCTACTTAGACTATGCAATGCAGCTGGGTGCTGGCCACTGATAGCCAGCAAAGAATCCCCCTTGCAGAGGGGAACCCACAGTGACAAATCTAGGAGAGACAGGTCACACACCAGGGATCCCATGTGCCCCTACGTTAGCATATGGATATGCAAGGGACAGGATAGAGGCAGTGCTCTACTACATTAATCTTCTGCTGGTGCCAGGGACAGACTGGCACAGAATTAGACAACTATAATCCGCTCCCTGATGCCTCTCACCATGTGCTCAGTTTTCCTCTGTGTGAGCTCTACTGAGCCCTTGTACTTTAGGGAATCCTAATAAATAAATCCTCTGAATCAGAATGATACAATAGCATAAGTGATGGGACCACCTATAAAGTTTAGATGTGAAAGATTTCCAAACTTTGGGAGTGTTTGGATACAGAGTTTCAGCGTGCGCTCATCTCTGGCAGGCAATACAGAGGACTGGAGAACCCCAGCCCCCTCAGAGAGTGAGGCCCAAATCCTCAGATGTATTTTGGTGCCTAAATACCTTCGAGGAGCTGAGACTGAGTGCTCACTGATCTCTGAAATTCTGAATGGCTCCTGATACTTAGAGGCCATACACACAGCCTGCAGAAGTTACTATAAATGGCAGAGTATATTTGCTTACGTCAATGAATTACTGTACATAGTGCTGTTTCTAAAGGTTAATCAAACAAAAAACCTGTTAAGTATTACATATATCCAATTCTCAGTAGAGTTGGAGAATGTTAAATGACTACTACAGTGATGGCAGATTATTTATATGGCAGTTTGCCTGTGTGCTTCAGAAATCAAAGCCCCACTGTGCTAGGCACTATACACTGTGCCCCACCCCAGCCCCCCAAAATAAAAGACAGTCCTGCCCCCGAAAAGCTTACAATCTAAGTATATGACCATAGACAATGGCCGGATGCATCAAACCAGATCTAAAAAGCACAAAGGAACAATGAAACAACTATGCACTAAAACAAAAAGCAGGGGTCACAGCATGCCAGTTGTCTAATTATTGTCAGGTTTGTTTGTTTTTTTAGGCATAATGGCAGAGGAGTGTTTTAATGAAGGAGTTGTAGGAGGAAAATAAGGTGGCTTTAAAGATATCTAAAAGGAACTCATTCAATGAATAGGGGACAGCATAGGAAAAGCATAAAGGTGCTTCAATGTTTAATGCTTACCAGTGAACTCCTTAAATTTACGTTTCAATGCTTCAAACTTTTACATTTTAATGTAGCTTGTGAAGAACTATAAGTGTCTAATGGATTTACATCCTTTGAATTACTGTTAATTTATAAAAGTGATATTAATATTTGAAAATGTTATCTCATGTTATATTAAAACAGAATTTTTATTTACTAGTGATATTAGGAAAGCAAGTACACGCAAGAATGTTCCAAGGAGGTGTGTTGTGGAAAACAAGTCACACCATCTGTTTGGTTCAAACAGTCTGAGGCCTTTTATTGAATACAAGCATGCAGGGAGAGGGAGACAGAGATGGTCACACGCAGGTGCCACCCTGGTCTCCAGTCTTATATAGGTCCAAATCCAAGCCACATGATGCATTTCCTTATCAGTTGTTTTTTCTCCACTGCTCAAGCATTATTAATAAAGCCTTATAAGGAATAATGGAGAGACAGTTTCATAATTAGCACAGTGCTGACGCACCTTGTTATTATCAAGATCTGCGGTTTGCTATGGCAGCATTTTGACTCGAGACTTTTGCAGGGTGGAGGGTGCATATAATGGACAGCTAGGGACTTTTCCGGAGGCCCTTTGGTTCTTTTCTAGTTAGAGATTGGCCTAGTCCATTATTTGGATCAAGTGCCACAGCCTAGCTTAAGCCTGGCAAATGCTTTTAGCTTAAGCCAAGTTTTACAGTATACAGGCCTGTAGGCCTCTTGCGTTACAGCTCTTGCATATGTTGCATTTAGTGCATAGACTGTGCCGCAGAATGGGAAGGAGTCAGCAATTTCCCCCACAGGTCTTTAAAGTAAAATGTGGAGTGTTTTTTAATTTAGGTCATAGTAATAAGATAAAATAGGTTTTAAAGTTTTAAGGTTCAGCATCTTTAGACAGACACCAGTATGTGAGTGAGCAGTCAAATTGACTGGCCTGCAGAAACACTCATTCTGGCTGTGCTCTTTGGCCAGTGCCAAACACAGTTGAGGTTGCATCAGTTGGGCAAGTGGGAGATGTGTGTCTGTCTTGCTCTTGTCACAGGTGTCTGGGTAGACTTTCTGCAGAATGGGCTGCTATGCCCTGATCTATGCCACTAGAAAGTGGCACAGCCTGGACCGAACCAAACCTGCTCTCTACTACTTTTTGCTTGAACTCAGATGAAGATGACGTAGCAGCAGCTCCAAAAGACAGGGATTTTAAAAGATTTTTGGTTGAATTTCTTCGGTTATGCTGAAAATTGCAGGATTCCAGGTTTAGGACTCATCCGCTGAAGCTATATTTAAAACGTGCTTTGGAATTCTAGGTGCTTTTCCTTCCCCATCCCTTCCATTCAGCTGAATAAGAGGTAGAGCTAAATTTCCTAATTAATTCTCTCCCCCCACCCCATCCCTTTTATCCTGTAATAACTGCCTTAATCTCTTTTACTTATTCTGAATGTTAGAAGCACAGATGGACAGTGAAGTCTGGCTCTGCAGCATTACCCCACCCAGCACCAACGGAAGTCTCTCTCCCTGAGCTCTATAGCGATCAGGATACTCAAGTGGGTACGGGTGGAGCCGGGAGAATGATCACTGAGTGATCCTGATTCTGGGCTGACACTGAACTCACTGATGCTTAGGAAGGGAGGGAGATGTTCACCATTTTGCATCCTCCAGATTCCGATTCCAGCCAGGTGCCGGGCCCAGGGCCGTCCCTAGCTATTCTGGGGCCCTACTCAGCTCCCCCACAGGGGGAAGGGGGGCGCCAGGCCTTCATGGGGGAGAGGAGGCTGACCCCCGGCCTCTGCGAGGGGGCCGGGGGAACCACCCCCCAGCACTCACCGGCAGTGCGGCTGGGGCCAGGCTGCTGCACTTCCCGCCGCCAGCGAGCACTGGCCCGGCCCTGCCAGAGTCCTCAGGGGACTGGGGGTGGGGGTGGGATGGAGCAGGGGCAGGAAGAGGCAGGGCTGGGGTGGAGCAAGTGCGGGGGCTTTGGGGAAGGGGTGGAGCTAGGGTGACCAGATGTCCCAATTTTATAGGAACATCCTCGATATTTGGGGCTGTGTCTTATATAGGTGCCTATTACCGCCCACCCCCTGTCCCGATTTTTCACACTTGCTGTCTGGTCATCCTAGGCGGAGCTGGGGCAGAGCAGGGGTGGGAAGAGGAGGGGCTGGAGCAGCATGCAGCTGCCCAGGGCACCAGGAAACATGGTTCCCCAAATTTCCTAGTGCCCTAGGCAGCTGCATATTTTGCGTATGGGTAAGGATGGCCCTGGCCAGGCCAGACCCCAGTGTAAGCTAGAGTACCCCTTAAGACACTCTAACTTATGCTCAGTTGCCTATGATCCCAAGGCCTGTTCAGGCAGCCAAGACTAACCTAGGCATAGGACACTCCTGCCATGACCTCTTCCCCTAGATATGCATTCCTACATTGAGATAACTTCCAAGTAGACAGTAAAGATAGCATTTGTCCTGCTTTTGTACTGCCAGATCACCGTACAACAGTAAAAAGCGGGGGCCAGCATCAAGGCCAGTACATACAGTGCATCAAGCTTTGAAAAATTTACCAGACTCCTACTAGTCCAGATGAAAGATACCTGTGACACCACATTTGTCCCCTGACTCAGAGCCATGCTGTAACAAGCTAGCAGCATTTGCCTTACATGCCCCCATCTTGATAATGGGGGTTGTCCCACATTAGTGGGATCTGCTAACTCAATAAGGCAACCAGCTCATTATCCTTCCCAAATATAAGAGATGGGAGTTTCTGTCGGGATCAAGTGGATATAGGAAGCGTAGGCAGAATAGTATTGAGCTAAGACCAGTAGAAGCAGCCAAGCATGAGAAGATTTGAGCTCAGCTTATGCAATCTTGTCAATTTCTGCACTATTAAAAATCAAAACCTGTGAAAGGTGCAAATTTAAGTTCTAAATAGGGTTTGAGCTACTTCTGAGAGCAGAAAACTGCACCTGTGTGAGCACATGCTTGCTCTCTCGTTCATTCTTTTAATTTACTTTGGCATGTATTCACATTGGCACCTTCTCTCAGCTCAATTCTAGGTGAACAGGAGGCTCTCTGCTTCCCAACCCCTCCTCCACAGCTAGGCCTAGTGTTCCTTGCTTCCCATTCCTGTCTAGTGAAGAAGCAGTGGCTCCAGGTTCTCTGCCATTTGGGTCCTCTCTTACGTACCATTAAAACAGTTGCTTTCATTGAGATCTGAATCTGGCCCATAGACTTCAAAGATGGCTAAGTATCATTATCTCCTCTCCCTTTTACAGATGGGGAAACAGACAGAGAAGTTGAGTGATGCACTCAGGGTCTTGCAATGAGCCAGCAACAGCACTGAGAACAGAACCCACATCTGAGTGCTATCCTATCTATTCACTGGACCATGCTGCCTCCTCTATGCACTTTTTAGGAGCGACAGAATATGACCTCTGTTTAATTAAAATAGTTTAAATAAATAAAAATTAAGTTACTTTTAGCAGTAGATAAATGACCAGATTCGGACCTTAATTTAAACCAGTGTAAATCCAGAGTGTCTCCACTGGTTTCAACAAACTTACTCCACTATAAACAGGGTCAGAATCTGGGCCCAGGCATATTAGGAGAGGAGATATATAAGCAGCATTGCTGATGGCACAACAAAAGCTCTGTTGAATTATTTAATATAACAGAACTGGCAATTCATCTGGATTAAAAAGTGTTCTAAAAATGTAAATTGGAAACTAGGGTCATGACTACTAGTGTTGTCCCTTGTTGCCTTTAACCATAGCAGATAATGCATTTGTTTTAAATCAGTTTGAATTCCACATTAGAAAAACACTTCTGCTTTGAACAATAGTGGGAGATACTGCTCTTTTAGGTCACAGAAATAGAATCCTGAAGCCTATCAACTGATCTTACGGAACCAAAACAGCTTCTGACAAAAAGAGTAAAGGATTTCCCCCACGTCTGTGGTGGATGTTCATTATTATTTCAAACAGTCAAAAAAAGCCGACACATACATGAATTAGAGTAGTTCAGGAGCAGCAAGTTATTAACTGTCTCTACATTTATAAAAAAAGTGAACCACAAACCTGTGGTGAATTTCCATTTTATTTTTACCTGCACTATCTTGTTTTGATTAACTGAATGAGACAGAGGAGAAACAAAATAGATCGTAGCTTCAGGCGAGATGCCCAACTCTGTCAATCTATTATAATGTGCCAAAACTGATTAAGTTGGAGGTAATTTAATCAAGTTTAAAATGAGTAAGCATAATTTTGCTGTTTTCAAAACAGGCCAGTTCTGTATTCTTTTGTTTATATAAAACTTAATAAATATTCAGGGATAGCTCTGACACACCTTATTCATTAGTGAGTCGTTCAATAAACTGAACCAGTGCTGGTTTAGGTATTTTAAATATTTATAATGAATGTATCTTCCTAGGCTAGTATAGATACAATTTTTTTCTTTTTTGTAAATACAAAAAAAAAAGTGTGTAAATACAGAAAACTATTAGCATTTTGGTTGCAAGGGGCCATTCCTCCCTTAGCTCCAAACTCCCTTTAGGCATGATCCTCTTCTCATTCAAGCCATTGGCAAACTCCCATTAACTTCAATAAGAGTAGAAATAGACCCAATGTGTGCTGCAAAGATCAGTATACAGTTGTGCCAGTTCTTTTGCCCAAGAAAACCAAAGGCTGCCACTCAAGCAAGAGTACTGAAATAAGCTGCACACGCTACATAAATGGTGCAGAATGGTGATTTGTTAGCTCTATTTAAAGTTTAAGTCCAAACAACAATCAAGCAGCATCTAGTCTCCTACATTGGCATGGAGAATTAACAAAGATTTATTTGCTGAAGATAATAGATTATAAACATTAAGGCTGAATTTTCAAAAGACTGCATCAATGGTTCACCTGCAAGAGTGTCTACTCACCTATCGTGCCTTCAAAAAACCATTACACATGCGCAAGTATTTATTTGCAAGAGAAATATTTGTCCCTGTAAAAATTTATTTTCTGCAAATGCTTCCTTTTCATCATCTTGAGAATCTGGATATAAAAGTTATCAAGGATTACCAAAGTTTGAAGCTGTAAAATGTATTAGAGTACTAGCAGTAAAGTCAGGGAACCATGGCATTTTGATCACTAAACATTTCTACATGTATCTGTTTTCTTCCAATGGTGGTGCATTTTTTTTTTTTTTAATACTGTGGTTGAAAAATCCAGTTGCTTTCTACTTTAAAGAGAATTTTTTCAGTTAACAGATTTAGCATTTCGTGTGCTCCGAAACATGTCCATTTCCCGCCCCCCCCCGCCCAATTGTCCAATGTTAAGTGAAAAGCACCACATATGTATATATTTGGACAGCCAGTGAAGACTTAATCCCAATGTGTGAACAGTTTTGCTTCTTATAGAGTCTAAAAGAAAATCTAAGTCAGAGAACTAAAATCCACAGAACCACAGGGTTCGATCAAGCTGCTATTACATACAAGTTTACTTGCAAATATACATAATATAATGCTGCTCAGAGATTGCGCATAGAACTCCTACAGTTAAGATCATCTACTCAGTCTTCCTTGCTTTTATGTTGTTAGACAGGACTAAGATTTCTAGGCCATTGCCCACTTGATGACACACACATTGACTTGTGGATTTCTAGTCAATTTGATTCCCTCACGTTCTGTAGTTATCTTGCTACTTATTTGTTTTTTAAATGGTTGTTTAAATTTAAATCCAGATGTGAAAAAAAAAACCACCACCTTCATAGCACCCATTTGTGTGCTTCTAAAGTACATAATCATACCCCCCTCCCTCCAGTAGCCTCAGTCTTTAAGGCTGTACATACAGAATTCGCCCAAATTTTTCTCATGCACAATTCTCTCCAAACATTTCTTCATCCTAGTTGGCCTTCTCTTCCCTACCTATCGTGTCCAAACCTGTACACAGCATTGTGCTTATTTCATCTTCCTTTCAGATTATCCATGTAATCAGACATTGCAAGCACTTTAAGCCATATTAATAAGAATGTATTACCATCTCACAAACAATGAGCTTGATTTTCATTTACACTAAGCCCCCTTTATACCCACTTTAAGACTCTTTACACTTCCAGATCAGTGTGAAGGGGGCTTGTCAACACACAAAAGTTATACCACGTTAAGTATAAGAACGGCCATACTGGGTCAGACCAAAGGTCCATCCAGCCCAGTATCCTGTCTGCCGACAGTGGCCAATGCCAGGTGCCCCAGAGGGAGTGAACCTAACAGGTAATGATCAAGTGATCTCTTTCCTGCCATCCATCTCCACCCTCTGACAAATAGAGGCTAGGAGCCATTCCTTACCCATCCTGGCTAATAGCCATTAATGCACTTAACCTCCATGAATTTATCTAGTTCTCTTTTAAACCCTGTTACAGTCCTAGCCGTCACAATCTCCTCAGGCAAGGAGTTCCACAGGTTGACTGTGTGCTGTGTGAAGAACGTCCTTTTATTTGTTTTAAACCTGCTGTCCATTAATTTCATTTGGTGGCCCCTAGTTCTTATATTATGGGAACAAGTAAATAACTTTTCCTTATTCACTTTCTCCACACCACTCAAGATTTTATATACCTCTATCATATTCCCCCCCTTAGTCTCCTTTTTTCCAAGCTGAAAAGTCCTCGCCTCTTTAATCTCTCCTCATATGGGACCCGTTCCAAACCCCTAATTATTTTATTTGTCCTTCTCTGAACCTTTTCTAATGCCAGTATCTCTTTTTTGAGATGAGGAGACCACATCTGTACGCAGTATTCAAGATGTGGGCGTACCATGGATTTATACAAGGGTAACAAGATATTCTCCATCTTATTCTCTCTCCCTTTTTTAATGATTCCTGACATCCTGTTCACTTTT
The DNA here is from genome assembly GCF_965152275.1 of Natator depressus. Taxonomy (NCBI): domain Eukaryota; kingdom Metazoa; phylum Chordata; order Testudines; family Cheloniidae; genus Natator; species Natator depressus. The sequence continues at coordinate 53,251,987 of NC_134237.1, forward strand.
TTGACTGCTGCTGCACACTGCGTGGATGTCTTCAGAGAACTATCCACGATGACTCTAAGATCTCTTTCCTGATTAGTTGTAGCTAAACTAGCCCCCACTATATACTATATTGTATGTATAGTTGGGGTTATATTTTCCAATGTGCATTACTTTACATTTATCCACATTAAATTTCATTTGCCATTTTGCTGCCCAATCTCTTAGTTTTGCGAGATCTTTTTGAAGTTCTTCACAGTCTCCTTTGGTCTTAACTATCTTGAGCAGTTTAGTATCGTCTGCAAACTTGGCCACCGCACTGTTTACCCCTTTCTCCAGATCATTTATGAATAAGTTGAATAGGATTGGTCCTAGGACTGACCCTTGGGGAACACCACTAGTTACCCTCTCCATTCTGAAAATTTATCATTTATTCCTACCTTTTGTTCCCTGTCTTTTAACCAGTTATCAGTCCATGAAAGGATCTTCCCTCTTATCCCATGACAACTTAATTTACGTATGAGCCTTTGGTGAAGGACCTTGTCAAAGGCTTTCTGGAAATCTAAATACACTGTGTCCACTGGCTCCCCCTTGTCCACATGTTTGTTGACCCCTTCAAAGAACTCTAATAGATTAGTAAGACATGATTTCCCATTACAGAAACCATATGGACTGTTGCACAAGAATTTATGTTCTTTTATGTGTCTGACAATTTTATTCTTTACTATTGTTTCAACTAATTTGCCCGGTACTGACGTTAGAAGTACATGTACAAAGGTGCCTTAGCAGTACAGCTTATTTTCCTTCCATTATGGGAATAAACTACACTGGTATCTGCCACCTTTCTACCAGTATAACTGCATTACCAACACTTCAGTAGAACAATCACAACCCTAATAGAAATAGTTAAATCAGTACAAAAAGAGTTTGTGTATAAACCAGGCCTTACAGTGTAAATTAGAATCCGGCCCAATACATCTACTAAACATATTAGTCAGGTCTCCTCTGATTATTGGTTTTAATTTTATTGACTGATAAATATTCAAGTCTACAGTTTTAAAATAAATAATTACATTTTCAAAAGCACCTAAGTGACTTAGAAACCTAAGAGATAAGGTGGGTTGGCAAAATCTTTTATTGGACCAACTTGTTGAAAGAGACATGCTTTTGAGCTTACCCAGAGCTTTTCTTCTTGTTTCTCTAATATCCAGGCACCAACACAGCTACAACTACACTGCAAACAATTAGAAATCTAAGAGACTTTCAGACTTTTGAGCCTCATTGAAAATGAGGTGAAAGTCTCACTGAAAGTGAACAGGATTTAGACACTTAGATTAAGTCACTTCTGAAAATCTTAGGCTCCTAGGTCAGTTAGTTGCTTTCGAAAATGTTACCTATAGTTTCTAATGGATTTGTTACAGTTAAAATGACCTGCGGCTTCTTAGTGTTGTATACTGCCATCTAGTGTAGAATGTATTTATGTTCCAAGTATCTGACAGATTTAGAACATGAAAATTCCATCTTTTTTAAAGCAAAATGTTTTCATACAAATAGCAGTCAACATGTTTCTACATTGTTTGAAAAAGAGGGGAAAACAAGACTATATTCACCTGAACAAAATCATTCCAGTCTCAGAAATTTAAGACCAGAGGGCACCTACAAACATGAAAGTTGCAGAAGACCTGAATTGCATGTGCACAAGTAAAAATCCAACCTGGATTTTTTTATTCTATTTATTAAATATTCAGTATACGTTATTTATTATGAAGATTTTAATAGATATACCAATTGGAACGTTACAAGTTTAGCAGCTCTCCATGTTAAAACACTATAAAATAACCACCAAAAACTATTGTTAGTGATTAAGAAGCATAGCTTTGATCTCCCTAATTTCTCTTTTTAGAGCTTATTTCAAATTTAAAGATTTCATTGTTTTATCCCAATTTGCTACCTCTACATTTGTACCATATTCCTTTGTTTTAGTGTTCAATCACTGGAGCCTATCATCTTTGAATGATAACCTCAACCCCTCTAAAACTGAAATACAAGCTGTTGTACACGTCTTAAAGAAAGCTTGCTCAATGATCAGTGTGAATGACAACTTTTCCCACACAGGGAATGTTCTTATCATTATCGCTACCAATTTGCACAACTAGGCTGTGTCATGTGACAATCCTACAGCAGCATCACTAGTTGTCTGTCATGACAGTTCGTGACAAAGAAGTTCCATAAATAGTATATCTGAAATAATAATAATAATAAAATCAGTTTATCTTTACAAGGCAATCAAGTTACTTTGATTATAGACAAAAAGGTTTTCTTTCCACACAATCCCCACTGTTTATAATTTCTATTTGACAATCTAAGACGTTCCCTTGAACTGATACCTAAAAAGGATCACTAACTGTATTGGACTGCAATTATCATAAACATCAAGTGTCACAGTTCAATTTTTGAGGCCAGATGCTGTTCCCTTATCCAATAGTGTATACTGGTCTGACTCCATTAAAATTAGTGGAGAATTATTCCATATTTACACCATTATAGTGGTGAAAATTTCACTCTCTGGGCCTGATTCCCCAATTCGAGATACTTTGTGTAGCCATTTACACATGTCCTAAGTGAGAATAAAAACACTACCAAACCAGAGTGAAAGTGCCTTTATGTCCACATTGCACAACACTAAAATTCTGATTTGTTAGTGTTTTACTTCTGTGCAAACTGAGTGTAAATAACTATACATGGTGCAAGCCAAAAATCAGGCCCTACATATTTATCCTCCTCCCCTGACTTAATGTGGATTGAGCTTTTCAAAGTCATTTTTATAAAGAAAACACACACCTTACCTATAAGCTTAGAACATGCTTTAGGTACCACTATACAGCTAGAACTGTTGCTTATAACCACAGAAAAGTTACATGAAACCCTAGCATAAGCTGTATACAGTGAAAGCTTATTTATATGTAGCATAATCGGTATACAGTAAAATCTCATTTCCTACAAGAGTTTCTCCCTATTAATCATACTGTATCATATGACCACCTCTTACCATGACCAGAAAAACTGAAGTTAAGCAACTGTTATTAACAAATTCCACTATACTTGTCAAATTAGCATCTTCATTGTGACAGATTTACTGCAATGGCAGATACACACAGGAGCAATGGGATAAGAAGACTGGTGAAATTATGACAGTACGTACAAACATATAGGAACACTTTCTTTTTCAAGAGAAAAACCTGTTAAATTAGTTCTGCTCCCCATTCAGACAAGACATGAGATCATTTTACTATTTTGATTTCTTCACCTTTAAATATCTGCAGGATGCTTTCTAGATTCTATAGGATTCTCAGTGAGCACATCCACCTCTGTGCATGCATTATATAGGTCTAATAATATGGGAAATGCCTTAAAAGTATGATGTTTAAAGGGTAAAAATTATCCACCAAGGATACAAAATGATGTTTTTTAAGAAGTGTTACTGCACAACAGCATATGATCATGCAATACTGATTCAGCCGGTCACAGAAATGAACCTCATAAATTATATCATGCATTTAATATTATAGTATGCCAGTTATACAACTATAATTAATGCTGTCTGTGAGTTCTCATTAAAAAAAATCCTTTCCAGTGGTAAAAATACGTGAAACTTAGAAATGTCTATGGGCAATAGTCACTAGAGGGTAAGGGGGAAAAGGTTTAGTACTGCAGACTGATTCATGAGGCCTTTTTAAAATTTTAGGCTTGATTGTCTTTTCACTTTCACCTGTGTAAATCAGGATTACAATTTAACAACGGAGTTACGCTGGTGTAAGTGAGAGGACCTTCTGGACTCTTCTCTTTACATGCAAAGGCACATGTCTAACTAAATTTGGCTTATAAAGCAATTTTTGTAGAAACAGTTTTTATGAAAACTAAGACAAATAGAAGTAATTCTACTTTAAAAAAAAAATCTGTGCAACTAGTTGCATTGTATATGGGTATTTAACTTCTTGTTTGTGAATTCATACCAATTTCTAGCTACTGTAGTTATAAAAGTTCAAGTGAAGTAACGGAACCCCCCCATCACTGGAATAATTTAAAACTGGACTGGACAAACCATTTGAGAATATACTAGCAGGAGAGGGACAAGAGAAGACTTATACAAGTTCTCCATCTCTAATTTATATGACAAAATAGTTTCTCATAACCTCTGCTCAACAGTCAGCTGGGAAGTGAAGTTCCCAAGTGCACTGAGTGGAGTTCACAGTTCTCTGCTCTCTCAATATTGCCATCGTGGATTTTGTGTCAGAACAAAATAAATTAAAATCTCTTATCAATGTGAAGATATTTCTGAGCTAAATTCTGACCAGACTTAAACACTGTACAACCTCCTCTAACACTGATAGGACTGCCTGGCTGACCAGGGCCAATTCCTGCTCACCTTACTCTTGTGACTAGTACCTTAATTTCAGTGGGACTGTTTGTGTGAATAAGGCAAGCAGGATTTGGTCCTGCATAGGTAACTCCAAACAATACTATAAGGAATTGTGTGCATAAAATCCCATACAATTTCCTAAATTAGAGGATAGAACACAAAGTCTCAAGTAGAACCTGTCAGATTTAAGACAAATCAGTAGGAGACATGAACTGCCCTTCCAAACAAACATTAAACAACAATTTAAGATTTTTTATGCTTCTGTATTTCAGCCAACACTTCGTTTTTAAAAAAAAAATTGGCTAGTAATTAATCTATAAAATGGATTAGTGTTTTGATATTAAAGTGATATTGCCAATATTTGTCATTTAGACTTAAGTACGTATCACATCAATTTTTGAAACAAAGACCTCTGAAACACAGATGTGGTGTGTACTATAAATATTAGCCTAGATTTTAATATGGTTTGTACCAACCTGATTTGCCAGCATAAATATTTTCCAGACAAGAAAGATGGAAGGATAAATACATGTTAGATGAAAACATGATTTAATAAACTTTCATGAAAATGTTTTCAATTTCTTTAACTTTAAAGTCACTATACTTAAATTAATACTTAATATAAATCAGTAAGCTGAGAAGTTCATACATAACAAAGGTATCTTACATTCACATTATTTTGTAATTTGTGCCTCAGTTTGTGGGAGGAGAAGCGGTATAAGGACTAAGTCTCACCATTATCTTCTCTTCCTGGCTGATACCATTGTAGGTCACAGCTGTCTTTAACTTATTTATATATAGTGTTTTAGCTTTTGATGTCTACTGTACCAGAACATATTTTGATTAACACCTAACTGTTTGTAACATGGAGCTGGGATCCTCTGTTACCCGTCTAAAAAAATTAAACCACTAGGAGGAGGTCTCTATTCCCAACATAACCAGTTAGGTATCAAACTTTCAAATGTCAGGAACAAAATATTTTAAATCACTCATTTAAATCCACTAATCATGACATTTTTTTAATAACTGCCACAATTTAAAGGAGCACGTTTTGCAACTGCTGAAGAGATGGTAAGAAAAATGTGTAACCTGAAATTAGCTGATGAAATGCATCCCGTACCACAACAGAGATTAGAACGCTCAAAACCCGCATTAAAAGTGAGAGGAACCCCCAGCGGCTTTTGCTAATAAGTTCTACGTAGCAGCAGCATCCTGCAAACTAGGCTCATCCTCAGCACTAAATCGGTCTCCCTTTCCCCGGCAACCGCCTGTTTGGTACCCAGCCGCAAATCTCCTCAGCAGCCGAGGGCAGAAAGGAGAAGCACCCACCGATCGCCACCCATCCACCCCCTGGCTCTAGCCCCAACGGGGAGAGAAAGAAAGGGTGACAAAGAAGAGGGGGGCAGATCCCCCAGCATTAACCGCACCTCGTGAGTGGGCAAGAGCAGGCACGAGTGGGCAGAAGGGAGCAGCAACCTCCACCTACGCGGGCGGAAGGGGGAGCGCAGCAGCTGCCCAGAGCCCCGTGCTTGCTCTCTCTGACCCAAGCAGTTGCAAGCCCCTAACTAAGGAACTCCCCAGAGCCGAGCCAGCGGCGGCTCTGGGGCTTTGGTGGGCGGGGGAAGGCGAAATGCCCAGCCCGGAAGGAAGGCTCTGCAAAGCTCCTGGCTGCGGCACCTTCCAGGCTCTGCTTGTCGGTTAGGACCGGAACACTGAGAAACTTGATTGGGGCGGGAGACGGAGGCTTCACCTGAAGTGCGCCCCTACAGCCCCTGCTTCCCTCCCTACGCAGCCAGAGACCCCGAGCCCCGGCCAGTCTGCGCGGTCATTACCTGGCTCGGAGCAGGGAGCCGGCCGCGCAGAGAGACTCGAGCCGCCTGTCACTCAGCAGCTGGGTAACCTGCTATTTATAGTCCGGAGCCTCTGGCCCAGACGGCGAGAGGAAGCCAGGAGCTGTGGCGCTGCTGGGCAGCGAGACCCGGCCACCCTCTGCCCGCAGCCGCGGCGAGAAGTTGCAGCGCCCGCCTTCCTCCGGGCGCGTCTGCTCCCAATGTCCGCGCAGCCCGCCGGCAGCGGCCTTGGAGTTCGCGCCCCTGGCGCCCGCCCGCCCGCGGGGAGGAGAGGAGCCGCGAGCTGCCGCCGCCCCTGCCTGTCACTGCGCAAAGCAGCCCCGGCAAGCCGCGCTCACCGCGAGGTGACCTGCCGCGGCTGGAGGAGGGGAGAGCGAGCCGGGCGTGTGGGAGGGAGAAGCTGCCGCTTGCCACTCCCCTCCCGCCGTCCAGAGGAGCCGGGCATCCGCTGCAGCCTCCCCTGGGGCCACAGCCCGGCAGCTCGGGCAGAGCTCCCCGAGCCCGCCCCGCCCAGCAGCCTCCGGGGCACTCCGCCGAGGGGCTGGTCGCCAGGGCTCCTCCCCCCACACCTCTAGGAAAGGGTCAAGCCCTGGCCTAGCCCCTAGCTCCCCCTCCTGTGGAGAGGCCGGGGCACAGCCAACCAAGTAGATGCACCCTCCTGGCTCAGGGGGAAGGATTAGTCACGCCTCCCCAGAGCTAAAAATGGGGCATTTTAGGAAAAACAACTCCATTAACTACACTGGACTGGAAAAGTATTTGGGGAGGGGATGGGGTGTCAACACCTTGCTAATGGAGAAGGGATTTTACAAAGAAAACAGGCCTGATGACATATCTGCTGCCCCACATCTAGCATGAATACTTTGCCCGTCAGCATCTCGCAGGCCCGTCATAACATTATCCAGTGCTCGGCAAAGATTAATATGCTATTATGCTGGAAAGTGATAATGGCTGTCATCATGCACACCATCACCATGTGTGTTAGGCTAAATGGAAAGACAAATTCAATGCCATTCATGTACTGGTAGCTGATGGCAAGAGGAAGCTACCCCCCAAGGCAATGGGTTGCATGGCAAGGCCAATGAGAAGCTAAGCTACATAGGAAAACCCCGCAGCCTGTCACTAGTTGCAAATACTGGGGTGAGGGGATTGATTGGTTGCACAAGAGTGTGAGAGAGAGCCCTCAGTCAGACAAAGAAGCAGTCGAGCACATAGCCATGAGAGGGAGATACACATGCTGGTGGCACAGAACCCTCTGGAAAGGCAGGCTTGGAATTTATGACTAAGGAAACTGCCTCCTGTTTGTTTCTACTGTGTTTGGGGAAACAGGACCTTATGTGTATTCTTGGTAAACAAACACTATTACACCAAAGAAAGACAATACCTGATTTGTAGGCTGCTGGTGTGCCGAGAACACCCTTTGCCATGCAGACCAGTATTGTCTCCTTGTACTTTTCCACTGAAGTGTCAATATCCCATTGTCTGATCTTATACTCATGGGGGGAGGGGGTGGGAAGGGAAGAGGAGAGAGACAGGGATCATCTTCTTTTCTGTTTGTACAGGTCCTAGTCCATAGCTAGGTCTTCTGAGCACTACAATAATACAAATAATTAATTTCTCCTGCCAGAAATAACCTTGCAAGACCCCAAATATTGGCTAGCCATTTAGGCCAAAGAGGGCAACAGTGTTCAGTCCATTTTAACTATATAGTTGTCTCTTACTGTAACAGACAAGACAACTGAAAGAAGCTAGGGGAAGGAGGCTAACCTGTTTAAAATTCTTTTTACACATTTGACAGCAATTTGTCTATACTATAATTTTCACATTAGTAGGACCCAAATGTTTCAAAGTGTTATTGGGATAATGGAACTACAGGTGCATAAATCACTGCAGGATTGGGGCCTTACTTAGGTGTGTGTAATCAGATGTGCACAAGCAGACTCCTGCGCCATCACAAAGTCCCACGGGAGATAGAGCTTTGCTGGATGTTTGGGGTCCATTCAAGCAGAGCTGATTGCAGGATCAGGCCTTATTTTTCAGCATAGCAAAACCTACCTTTATAGCCATCCATTGGAGAGCAGAAAAACCTGGTGTATTTTTTAAAATGAATGGTTTTGAAAAAGTACATACTATTTGAAGAGTGTTTTGTCAAGAAGTAAGGCACCAGGAGGGGAGTCTGCTTTTTTAGACTCCGGTATGTTGATGGTCTATCATTTTGCATGGATAATGATGATCAGATCAGAAGTCCCTAAAGTGTGGGGCATACCTCCCTAGGGGGGCACAGCAGGTCTAGGCCAGCCCCTCTCCAGCCATAGCTCCCAGCCTCGCACCTGGCCCCATCCTCAGCATGTCTCAGCACCCAGCTGGAGGCCCTGCTGCAGCACTGCTGCCACCCAGGGCCGAGGCTGGGGGAGGAGCTGAGCCACAGCTGGCTGCCAGCCCCCACACTGCATCCCAGTTACAACTTCACTCCTGCCCCCAGCCTCAACCTCAGCCCCTTTACCCCTGTCTGCCTCCCCCAAGCCATGCCCCATTCTGGAGGAGGGGTGCAGAGGAGGGGGAGGGACGGGACAGCTGTGCTAGAGGAACATGCACCCACTATAAATATTAGTACATAGATTTTTAAGTTCAGAAGGAACCATTGTGATCTAGTATGACCTCCTGCATACCACAGGACTTCATTCTATTAATTCTTGTTTCAAGTTCAACAGCACCCCATTCATAATTTCCTAGAATTCATGTCAACATGGAAACAAAACAAAGCAAAAATACATTTCAGAAAAATCCCAAGCCAACGAAAATAAACTTTTTTTTTTTATTATGGAGACAACACAAAGACTTATAGCACCAAAACTTTCAGAGTTGGGAACCATATTTAGGCATCAAAATAAATGGCCTGATTTTCAGGGGTGTGGCATTCGCATTGAGTTCAATTGGAGGGGGGTGGAACGCTGAGCACCATTGAAAATAAGGCCATTTATTTAAGTTCCTTAATATGGATTTAGGTGGCTGGACCAAACACCTAAACCACCATGTCATGAGATCCACGCACCACAAGTGATGCCTCCTCCTGGCCACTCTGGGGATTAGCTCTTTCCAGGTCTTGAGGCCCTTTTCAACTGCTTGCTACACACACAGTTGTCACTGTCTCACTCTTTATGAATCAGCATGCTCCCTCTTCCTGAGCTTGTCCTCCAGCCAGGTCACAGGGCATATTTCCCCCTTCAAGTGTTACTAAAGTATTTCCTTACCCCCAGCTTTCCCAGTCACTGCTCCTATGGTGCCAATTCCCTAGTAACTGGTAGGGGAGCCCATGCCCATCCTCTACTTGGGGGTTTAGCTCAGGAACCCTCTCATCAGCAGCTACCATCTGTTCCATTGTGAACCTTACTATCTTTTCCCTGAGGCTTTCCAAACCTTCTAGCTCCTCTCTTTCTCTAGGTTTGGGAGCTACAGCACTCCCTCCTCTCAGAAAGTAACTGTAGGCTACTTGTCTCTCTAGCCCCCACAATACCACCCTTCTCCCAGGAAGGGATTTCTGTCTCCTTCCCCTTAGCCTTTATCAGCTCCCTGGCTTTATAGAAGCCCTGCCTGTTCCTACACAGGTGAGCTTCCCTTAATTAGGGCTTTCCTAACAGCCTTAATTCTCCCAGCTTGCAGCTTAATAAGTTAATTGCCCCCCTTGGCCTACATTAACCTTTTCAGGGCAAGTATGGGGAAACACACCCTATCACACAGCAAAACAAATCTCTGGGGAAGAATAAATGCTAAATAACAATAAGCTAGATTGGTACTGCTCTCTGCACAGAACTGTCACTGCAGAACAGCTCACTAAAGGGAAATCTGCTAAGATAAGACAGATTCTTACCAAACACAAAAAGAGTGACCAGGAAATCCACATGATATTGCACCTTATGTTGTCATTTACACCTGTGCAAAATTGGTATAAAATGCTACCATTCTGATTTGATTGCATCTTATGCTCACTCTGTATGAAGGTAAATAACAGCATAAGGTGATAGAGAATGAGGGACTGTGGGTAGAAACTGAAAAAAACAAAGCACTGTGCAAAGCAAGGTTCTGGTCCTGTGAGCTGTTCTATGTGGGCAGCACTGTGTACCCACTGATTTCAGTGAGGATCTGGGCAGAAGTCTGCCCACACAGAACTTGCAGGAGGAATACTCAAGAGAGGAACAGTTGTACAACAAATATGACACAAGTGAAAATGCAGCTCAGACACTTTTCCTACTACAGTGTATAAAATACAACAGATGATGGGGGGGAACATTTCCTCAGATTATCAGAAATGATCAATGACTTTCCATCATAAGACAATGAGGACAAACAATGCGTGAACCCTGGAGAAAGGAAAGAAACAGCAGAGATAGTATTACACTGTAGCAATCTGCTACCAAATCAGAAATGGGCAAACACAACATGAAGCCCTATCTTGGGTAAATTGTTCCTATTGCTGTCAGATAACTAGTTGAAGATTCTGTTTCCTTTACATTTTGGTAACATTTATATAACTTGTCATGCCAATAAGGTATTATCAAAGTGAAGTGGACTGAACTGACTGTTTTCCTACTAGTTGGAGACATGAAACATGTATAAACCCACTCATCCAGAAAATGCAAGGTCTATCTCCAGAGTAGTTTCACATCTTGACTCTCCATGAGAAAAGAAGTCAGTGCTTAAAAAATCCCACAAAGTAACTAGAACTCCACTATGGTCTCTCTTCCAATAACAGTTACCCCAGTGTTATTATTTATACCTATACAAAATGGATGTAGAACCAAATAAGAAAGGTGGAGTTTTACCCCCACTTTACGCTCACTTTGCATAGGTGAAAATGACTCCACAGAGTGTAGCTACTGGAGAATCTGGTCCAGTGGATAAAATTATTTTCTCAATGACATTAGTGCATACACTGTTGAATTCAAGAGGAGAAGGTGCAAAGGCCATTCTTTTTATTAGGTCAATACATACATTAGAAATACACAAGCTTTCTGGCCAAAATCTCAACTAACAGGCCTTAAACGTTTAGTTTCAGCCAAAAAAAAAAAAAAAAAAAAATATATATCACAACTCTGTTTTATCACAAAAGGCAAAGTATTTCTAATATCTTTCAGTAACACTTTCATGGGGCACAGGGTGAACGGCCAGGCCAACAGTTAGCATACTGTCTAAAACAATAGCGTCATCGAAAAGCTGCAATGCAAACGGTACATGGTTCCCTACTTACTAATAAGAATTTGCTATTCCTTTTTTCATTCACAAGTATGATTTTCATGCAAGGTTTGTGTGATGCCAGAATAGATTATTTCCATGCGATGATCTGAGGCCCACTAGAAATACCAAAATATTAGGAATAAATAGACTTCACCATCAGCAGCCTCTAGTCTATCTTTCTCAAATCCAAAAGAAAATTCATTTTAAAAATTCAGATTGTCTGAGATGCAATCTGAGTAACATTTTGGCACTTTTCACTTTGTTCTATGTTTTGGGCCCCTGGTTTTGCATTCAAATCTCAATCCAATCATCCATTAGCACTCTAAGTTAGGACTCTAACATTACCTCAGTTCTGGGAAGAGAATTAATAATTTATTTTCAGACTCTTGGCCTTTAAAGGGCTCAGGAGAATCTAGAAGTTATCTTAAATTTAATTGTTCCTTGTGAAAAGCTCCATATTCCCCTCTGGTTTAGTCCATGGAGAGGAATCTGCACTTGTTTACAGGTAGGAGTGTAAAGTCCAGGAGTCTCCCTGCAGATGCTACTTGCCTTAGGTAGACTCCCTAAGAACCACATATCTCAGGGATCTGAGCTGGCAGGGTTGGTATGGTTGGTTTTGTTTTGTTTTTTGTGCAATCCCCCTTCTTCTCGCTTATTCTCTTAATAGAAAAATTGCCAGGACACTTGTGGACTAAGGTTACCAACTCTGACTGAAGCTATTCTGGGAGATTTTTTTCCCCCCAACATGATGTAATGTCTTTAATTGTACTGTACCTATTATAATTTACTGGATTGCTTTCAGTAGCCACCGGGAGATCGATGCTGATTCCAGTAGACTCCCGGCCAATCTGGGAGGGTTGGCAACCTTATTGTGGACCCATTTTTACATCTCCTGTGCTTTAATTATTTACATCCCTGTAAACTTAATGCAAAATGCTCCCAAATCATAATGGTAGCATTTGACACTCATATTGAACTGATGTAAATTACTACACAAGGTGCAGTGCACCGGAGACTCAATGGCTGTGAGTTTTCCACTCCCCTATATGGGAATGGTTCACACAGGGGAGAATTTGGTTCTCAATTTCAAACAGTCTTTTGCTCTATTTTGTGGCAGTGGGTTTAAGAAATAAAAAACACACATGTTTGACAGATTGCAGTTGCAAGATTATAGGACTCCATTTCATTGGTAGTTGGTGATATAGTGAAATAAAGCAATTCTCACCCAAAACAGATATGGAAGACAACATACTAACACTTGCCATATACAACTATGCTTGCTAAACACACAAAGAAGCAACCCAAAAGATACCCGCACTGTGCTGTTCCAAGAAAACAAAAAAGACTTCCAAAAAAATTTTATAATATATTTTCCTCCCACATGATATTAAAAAAATTGGGATTTGAAAATAATTCTCTTACTAATACAAATACCAGAACACTTTTAAAGCATGACTTACTGTATAAAAAATTTACATGTTCTTTGATCTGTTTGCTATTTCCCCCTGCAATGCTATGATAAAACAAATAGATCTGGTAGAGAACAGAGTGGTTTAAAGTTCCATTATTGTAGAAAGTTCAGGATCACTCAAAATATTCTGAACCAATTTTTATTTAGCCTCAAAGGTACCAAGTTCATACTTTTTCCGTGGAATATTTTATACAAAGCAAGGCCCACACTGGCAAATTCAGCAGGTGCTTGGTCAGTGTGGATTTATGACATCAATGTTAATTTAAAATGACTGATGCAAATTCTATAATTAAAATTATATCATAATAAAATTGGCAAGCTTTTTGCATCAAGAGACACAGGAATAGGTTAGTATTATCCACAAGATATGCTTTCAAACGCTAAAGACTATATTTTGCCATCTTTATTCACATTGGGTGAAATTCACCCTGCACAGCAAGGCCTGTAAAAAGCATATGTACCCCTTGAGTCCTCATAATAGGTCTTAATTAGGATTTAAGCAGGATGGATGCCTTATCCTGGCCCTCTTTGTAGGGGTGAATTTCACAGTAGTAGTTTATTTCAAAAGCTGTCCTTTTAAAAGCAATGGAACTATTCATGCATAAATAAAGGGGGCAGAATCAGGCTGTTAATAAAACTGTAGATGAACAGGACCCTTGTGCATCAAGGGACCATCTTAACATGATTCATTCAATGCAAGTGTAACCCACACACTTCCTGGGTGTGGTGTTCTGTCCCATCTACTGGCCCCAAGACCACAGAGAGAGAGAGAGAGAGAGAAAATGGGTCTGCTCTAAAGCCTTAGCTAAGAGCCAGTTGGCTTTTAGCTCATGCGGTAGAGGCCCATGCACTAAGCTCCAGATGTCCCCAGTTTGAGCGGGGTCTGTCAGCCTTACACGAGGGTCTTGGATCAGTTGGTGATTACACACTACTCTTTATTATTGCACTCCAGTCCTTGTTGAGCCTCTCCATGGCGACCAAGCTGCAAACAGTAGGGAACTGACTACACCAACACAAGGGGTCCAGTACACTATTTTCATTCACCACCTTTCACCAGGAGCACATTCTTACCCACAACAATACTTGATTAGCAATGCTAAACAGTCCCTCCAGAGTTGACAAAATTTGCCCTAACTAGCTGATGCTTTTGCTCAAACCCTCGGATTCTACAGAGGCTTTACCCTTTGACAAACTTTCCATCATAGTTTAGTGCAGGTTAATTCATGTAGGCACCAAATACCCATTACTGGGTTATAAAAAGATTTTCCCTTTATCTCCTACCTATCATGCAGATCACATCCATACTCCCACTCCCTGACCTTCTTATACTGGTCACAGCAGGACTTTAAAAAAGAACCTGCTTTACTACGCAGATGTGCAATCATTTTTGAAATCCATATGGAATGTTCTTACCCTGTGTGTTTCATTTCACAATCTGATGCCATTCAAAAATAGCAGTCTTCCTTCTGTGCATCATGCCGCACTAATGTCTTAAGGTAAATGCTTAGTCTAAAATCATCCATTCCTGATGTAGCTCTTACAAGGAGAGGAGGTGCTTTGCCAAGCACTGATACATAACAGTTCCCTTTGCAAGGGACAGAGACAATAGCAGGCCCTGCACTCAGGGGAGCATGGGAGTGAGCTGCTTCCTTCATGTGCACCAGGGATATGCATTGTCCCAAGGGGGTTGGGAGGAGGTGGGACCCCAGGAGCAGGCTGAATAATCCTAAAAGATGTTGAAGAGCTCAGGAAGGGATTGCACTTCCCCTGGGGCACACACCCTATTCAGATATGTACCTTTCTGCGACAATCTAGCCCTTAATTAATGCTCTTAATGCAATTTGAAATCCCAGTTGAAAGGCTTTGTATCAGAGCAAAGTATTATTCATTATCATTGTTGTTACTGTATATTTTACAAATAATTTCAAATATACTTCTCAGATTAGATGCCTGAAATCACACTTAATTTTATCAGTGATGACCATCTCTCAGCTTCTCTTCTCTAGGACAAGATGGGCCCATTTCCCCCTCTGTCTGGCTGGGTTCTCTCCTTCCCTTTTTTTATTCTTGGGATCAGCAGGAGCCCAAGATTTGATCCTGAACCCTTCACTCTGCAATGAGTCCTTACTCATACATTTAATCCCATTGAACACATGAAGGTTGCAGGATCTGTCCCTAGCTCCTGCTATAGCTCAGCAGTTTAGAGTTTTGGAGCAGCACTATTTTTGTGTTGATTTGTCTGCAAACATTTTTATGTTTTACTGCTGTCATGACAAATAAAGGACAATTCTATGTTATACCATATAGTCTGACAGGTTTCAGAGTAACAGCCGTGTTAGTCTGTATTCGCAAAAAGAAAAGGAGTACTTGTGGCACCTTAGAGACTAACCAATTTATTTGAGCATAAGCTTTCGTGAGCTACAGCTCACTTCATCGGATGCATACTGTGGAAAGTGTAGAAGATCTTTTTATACACACAAAGCATGAAAAAATACCTCCCCCCACCCCACTCCAGGAGAGTGATCACTTTAGATAAGCTTTTACCAGCAGGAGAGTGGGGTGGGGGGAGGTATTTTTTCATGCTTTGTGTGTATAAAAAGATCTTCTACACTTTCCACAGTATGCATCCGATGAAGTGAGCTGTAGCTCACGAAAGCTTATGCTCAAATAAATTGGTTAGTCTCTAAGGTGCCACAAGTACTTCTTTTCTTTTTGCATATAGTCTTTGTATCCCGAAGTAAAATCACATATGGCAGACTCCTGCTGGCTATATATACCACATGTAGTGCGAGATAAAGCATGTTTTCTTGCCAATTCTGAGACAGACATTACAGATGTGTAATATTGTTAAAGCTAGAATGTATGGGTTTTGCACAGGAGGAATTTCCCTACAAATTAATTCCCAATAAAGATAATTTCTTCAGAATAAGCACTTGAATCAACTGCTGCAATACTGAATAGCCTAATCAATCAAATTATTATTTTTGTAAAGACTGTTTAATAGCAGACAATATATGTCCAAGTCCAAAATTTATACCCCTTATGCCATGGTTTTTGCGCTTGTTTATATATTTTTATAATTGCTTTTTTATTTTTAGCTAACATAGAAGTTGCTAAGTAGTTGTTAAGTTATACAATTATAAACTAAGTTGCTAAGTTATACCAATATAAAAATATGGGTTCTTGGAAAACTATTTTAGTAAGTGTCTACAATTAGTGCTGAGCAGCTTTTGTAACCACTTCCTCTCCCCCCCGATAGTTCGTTACAGATAAGGACAAAGTGATGCCAACCACTTATAACATGTAAACCTTTCCATTGCTACAGTATTAAAGTTCTGAATTCAAACAAGAAAAAAAAATCAGGGTATATAAAATGCAAGTTGCTCATAGGAATGTTAACCAACCCACAGTGTGCAAATAGGGCCAGATTCTGTTTCCCTGTATATTGGGATAAATTCAGAGGAATCCCACTGACTTCAGTTGAATTATTCTGAACTAACCGTGGGTCTAACTGAGACCAGACTTGCACCAATTGTTATCAAGAGGTGTATTTAACAACCTACCAAATAATCACAGAGAAACAACCCTTGCACAGATCTCCTCTCTCTGAGCAGAAGTGGACACTCAGCCTCCCATATGCTACTGATCCCCACTTCTAGACTCTGCAGTGAGCTCTTGGATCCGGGGTCTGTTCTGTGGGAGGAGTTGGAGATAGGGTATGAGAGGGAGAGGCTACGGCTAAGGGCAGGGGGTGGCACATTATTGCCCTTCCATCCCCATGAATCGTAGGCAGCGCTCCCTCCCAGGGCTCCTATTGGCAGTGACAATCAGGAAGTATGTTGTCAGGAAGCTGTAGGATGTGAAAGGGAGTCGGGAACCTGAGCTGGTACAAAGGCACAAGAGCTTCTTGTGGACACGCCTGGCTGCACAGATCCCTGGAACTCTTCCATGATTGTAGGCCAGTCTAATGGCATATTATGTAGATCAGTGGTTCTCAACCAGGGGTAAGCGTACCCCTGGGGGTACACAGAGGTCTTCCAGAGGGTACATCAACTCATCTAGATATTTGCCCAGTTTTACAACAGGTTACATAAGAAGCATTAGCGAAGTCAGTACAAACTAAAATTTCATACAGATAATGACTTGGTTATACTGCTCTATATACTATACACTGAAATGTAAGTACAATATTTATATTTCAATCTATTTATTTTATATTATATGGTAAACAGGAGAAAGTAAGAAATTTTTCAGTAATAGTGTGCTGTGACACTTTTGTATTTTTATGTCTGATTTTGTATGTAAGTATTTTTTCAGTAAGGTGAAACTTGGGGTATGCAAGACAAATCAGACTCCTGAAAGGGGTACAGTGGTCTGGAAAGGTTGAGAGCCACTGACGTAGAGAGTACAGAGCGGGCAACCACTGTCTCCCAAGTGGGACAAGATTGAGGAATTGTTGCAAAGAGGCCCGTGGAACATAGTCTTCCCTTATAGTTGAGAATGATCTTGCCCAAAAATTAGGTAGAGTTTGCATTTCCTGCCTTTCGTGTTTAAATATTTAGCCCTTGTAGGCCTATCATAGGAGGTTGCATTTAATTTATTTTAAAGAAAAATGGAACAAAAAAAACACACAAAAGGGAGAGAAAATTTAAAGTGTGGATCTACAGAGTTGGGCATTCGTGTGTGAAAATTACGGTGGCTCCTTCTCCCCTGTGTGGGAATAACTTCTGTAGAAGTTGCCTTCAGATTCTTCTGGCTCACAGCAATCCCATCACTTAAATTGTAGATCCTTTGTAAGGACCTGCACATGTTTGTCCTTTGCTGCCTACCCAGAGTTGCATCTCCTCCTGCCCGCCCAGTATTTTCAGGAGCTCCCTCTACCACAGCTGCCCCAAGATCCTTCTGAAGATTCCACAGCATGAAGGGGAAACAGCAGAAGTTATTACAGCTTTGGTCTGTGTTCCCATTCAAATTAAGGGGCTGAAGTATCAGGTGGAACTCAGCCAGCTTCCCTCTCCCAAGTCCTCTAACCCTCCAGAGCCAATATCTGCAGAGTCCACATGGAGGGGCCTCCCGGGGTTGGGGGGGAAAGAGGAAAGCATATGTAAAGGAAAAAGTTCCCCTTTCAAAGGCACAGGCTCCCCTCTGCAAGACCTGGGTACGATCATTTTTGAAGCAGGAAATGGAAGTTTGAATGTACCAGGCTACCCGTGAAGTTGCACTGAAATGGGCAGGCCAGGCTAAAGCAAGGGACAAGGCACTAAGATTGGAATCATTAAGAATGTCACAAGCTTAAGGAGAAAAAATGAATCTGGATGGGGAACTGGATGGCTCTATGTGTTCTTTCAAATCTGACTCAAGCCGGCAGTAACAGAAAGTTTCTACATTATTGGGACATGTATGTGAAATGGGCGGGTGGTGTTCATCTAGTTCCTAGTGGATAAATGTATGCACCACAAAACTGATACTAATTGGAACTCTTTATTTCAGACTCAATAGAAAGGCCAAGGGTTGAAGTGGCATATACTAGAGGTGGGCCTTTGAGAACAGGATTATGGTATGTAGGGAGAGAAAGCTTGCATGGCCACTGCCTGCAAACAGAAGACTTGAATCTTCATGGCTGTCAATCCAGCACTTTTCATGAGTACTTTAATTTTTAAGAAAACCTCTTATTTCTATCCTTGTGGAGTGAATACACAGTAGCATACTTAGTTATTCTTGTATTAGTCTTGGAATGCAACATGTGTGAAGGGATCTGAAATGAGAGATACAGTACATAGTAACGACTTAGGAGAACTAAGGGCAGATTTCATGAACTGAAGATCAAAACTGTTAATGCTTTTGTGTCAATTATCACTCAGCTGCACTCTCTCATTGTACACTGAAACTTTCTTAATGTAGCTGGCACTATTAAAATTAAAATGACCAAATTCAGCATTTGTGAGAGGGATGTGGTAACAGAGATGATCAAACCAAACTCTGAATAAGTACCGAGAAGCCCAATAAGATCAGCTGATCTTTGAACTGTTGCAGTCCTTCACTTATCATTGACATTTATTACCTCAATAGCCACTGGCAATAGTAGCTTCACGTTCTTGCCAGATACTTTAACCCGCAATGGTCTGTTATCATTCCTCATGAAAAATAACCTAACAGCAGAAATGCACACAAAAGATGTCAGATCACACTAATGAACAAAATGCAGTGAAGAAATTTCCCATCTTATTGTGAACTAATAGCTTCCATTACATCATACTGTGTAATGTATGTATGTGATTTTTTTTTAAATAATTGATTGTGTACAATTTATGTAAAGATGTGACGGAAAACAGGACAAAAAATGCCTGAATTTGGGAATTTCATAATACACGTATCATAACGCATTGGTTTTGGCATGATTGTCATTAACTCCTCTCAGCACAGATGCATCTGTTACCCTATTAAAAAAAAAAAAAAAAAAAGTGTTTCTGGAGTAGTTGCTCCACATCACAATAGTAAACAAGTCTGCCAGCCAGGAATGTTTCTCAGATAAAGCAAA
The DNA here is from genome assembly GCF_965152275.1 of Natator depressus. Taxonomy (NCBI): domain Eukaryota; kingdom Metazoa; phylum Chordata; order Testudines; family Cheloniidae; genus Natator; species Natator depressus. Next base: position 53,271,471 of record NC_134237.1, read on the forward strand.
ATGCCAATATATTATACTTCAAAGTGGTAACATATAGTATTAAGGATAAAATGTCAGGGAGCATTTCCAAAGAAAATGTTTCTCTAAAACTGGATCTTTATGTGAAGTATAGATGCTGACCAGACAGGGAGAATCCAGTATGTTTTAATCTAAAGCACATGCAATTTCTAGCACTTAAGATCAAATAGTAACAGTATGAAAAGGATTTATTGCCTTACATAGTATCAAACATACAATCAAATGTTTAAGAATAAAATAAAGAAGTGTCTTTATTTGCTGATAGCACCCCCCCCCCCCCAACAATCCAAAACCCAACTAGAGTAGCGGTTTGAGGTCTCCACTCTGCAGGCTAGGATAAAGCCAGCTTGTTAAAATAGAGACAAAAAAGGATAGAAAGAACTGAGACCTTCTGAATCTGTGACATACAAGCTTCTGCAGCTAATCTTTTCACCAGTCTTTGAAAGTAGGTTTGTATAGGGAACAAGTAAAATTGTCCTACTCCTTCTGTCCCTTACCATCCAACCACTTTCTATAGATACTAAAAAAACCCTTTTTGATACTTTCATTTATGTGAGCATATACACCCCATCCCTCCCCTCCATGTTTTTCCTTTCTTTTACATGGCTTGAGTGAAATACACAAATTTTTGGAAATATGCAGGTATGTAAAGACATATCAGTAAGTATTTTAAGCACTCATAACTGATCAGAAATATTAACTTTGATCATGGGGAAATACTCATTTTCATGGCCGTATTAGGTGGGAGCATAAAGTCTGAAGGCACTACTTACACTTTGTTTTGCAGACCCCGAAACCACAAAAATCTTGCCCTGGCTCCATGTTTCATTATTTCCATAACTCAGATCAAGTTTGTCAAAAGGTTCACTGTCATTCTTTAATCTTTGACATAAACGTGGGCCTGTTTGTGGCCTTGCATCAAAATCACACAGACCTGGTAGTTGGAATATGAAATGAGATTATGTATGTCAGTTTCCACTGAATTTCAGTTTGTGCTTTTGAGTTTTGCAAACCTGAAATTCAGAGACGCTCAGGAGGGGATGCAAACCCAAACAGACAGCAACTGAGAGAAGGTGAACTGGGCCTGCTGCATTTAGTAGAGCTCTACCGAGAGGTGCATTTAGAATGCCCTTTCCATTTTGTTTTCACTATATTCTTTCCGTTCCAGAAGTTGCACAAAAGAACATTTTAATTATATTCAGTTGTAACCAAGCTAATCATAATGTCACATGTTTGGATTAGAACCTAAGCAATCTCCAAGGAGGGATAACTACAGTTTCAGTTCAAGAACAGAGAGGGAGTAAGAATAGAGACTGAAGAAAATAAAGGCCTGATGCAATGGGAGCCTTTTACAGACTTCAATGGGCTTTTTCAGTCAACACCTATGAAGCTATTCTTCTCATTGCAACGAATCTTTCCCACCCTCATCACCTTCCCACATCAGATATCTCCCTAGGGTGACCATACTTCCCAAAGAGAAAATGGGACACCACATGGGGCTGGCCTGAGCCCTCCCATCCCCTGCTGAGAGGCTGGGGTTGCTGGAACTCTGTCTCTCCCCCACTCTCGCAAGTCTGGGGTCACTTGTCAGTGGAAACCTACTTCTCTCCCTCTCCCCCAACCCTCCCACAAGAGGCTGTTGACACTGGAACCCTGTTGTCACTGCCTGCCCTTCCCCCCCTGCCCACAAGCCCTGCCTCCCTTGAGTATGGGGTGGTATGTCGATGCATTGCCATGGGAGGAGCCTAGGAAGGAATTGTGTCTCTGAGTGTAACACTTTCTTTCCTATTTCCCCCTTGCTTTAGGGTGCAGTTTATGTCCCACCCCCCTTTGTTCCAGCTTAGTTCTGCTGAGTGGAATGTTGCATACTCATACATTTCGGGGACACAGTCTCCCCACCAACATGTTTGCGAGGTAGTAGTGCTCCTGCAGAACCTGTTCTCCCCTCTTGTTCTCACCCAAGCCCGAACTCCTGATCCGCGTAAGCCTTGTGTGGCCTCCCAGGGCGTGGGGCCTTATACCTCTTACTGCTCTGCAAGGCTCAGTAGGAACTACATTATAATCCAGTCCTGAATTGGCAGGTACAGTTGGAGAAATCTAGTAACGTGTTAATAAAAAGCCTGATTAAGACCAACAAACCTGCCAGAACTTCATAAGAAATGGTGCCTTCAGTCAAATCATGCCATGGTATAAGTAGCAAATGCCTGCTTACATGCATAAATGGGAATGGGAAATGTGTAATCTGTCACGCATAATAATGAAATTTTTACTCCAATGTTTTATGTATTAGAATAATTTTCTGATTAGGCTCTGCAGAACAAAAGCATTGCATGTTATTACACACCATACTATGACAAAGATATTGACATAAGATCTCCATTTTTATGTTGCTAGGCTATTGCAGTTAAAGGTAAATTCTTGTTCTTCTTTTACAAAGATAAAAAATAAAACCAAACCAAACCAATAAAGCAGTACTGCATTCACTGGAGAACTAGGCAGCAATCAAACAGAGCTCATATTTTTCAGGTAACAGACATCTTTTAAAGACATGCAGCAGAAAGTTGCTAAAAACCACAAAGGGATACAGCTTTTATGGTAGATACAAATCTACCTATTATCTCTATGATGGTGGTGTGACATATATATATATATATGTTGTGACAAAGTTCCTCCTCTACCTTGGTGGGTCTTGCACTTATTAGTGGATTTCCTCGCCTTGGAGCTTCACAGCATCCCTCAGTTTGGCCATTTTTGTGAACCCACAGTCCAGGTTGACTCCTCCTGTGTCTGACCAGGAGTTGGAAGGTTTGGGGGGAACCCGGGCCCACCCTCTACTCCAGGTTCCAGCCCAGGGCCCTGTGGAATGCAGCTGTCTAGAGTGCCTCCTGGAACAGCTGTGCAACCGCTACAACTCCCTGGGCTACTTCCCCCGGCCTCCTCCCAACCCCTTCTTTATCCTCACCACAGGACCTTCCTCCTGGTGTCTGATAACGCTTGTACTCTTCAGTCCGCATTCTCACTCTCAGCTCCTAGTACCTCTTGCTCCCAGCTCCTCACATGCACACCACAAACTGAAGTGAGCTCTTTTTTAAACCCAGGTGCCCCAATTAGCCTGCCTTAATTGATTCTAACAGCTTCTTGATTGGCTGCAGGTGTTCTAATCAGCCTGTCTGTCTTAATTGTCTCCAGAAGGTTCCTGATTGTTCTAAAACTTTCCCTGTTACCTTATCCAGGGAAAAGGGACCTACTTAGCTTGCTCTCCTACTGCTACCCTCTGACCTGGGCTTTTCTTGCTTTTTGCCCCTGCTTTTGGCTTCCCCCACCAGACCGGGTCAGACGCTCTCCCCCTTTCTTTTCTTTTTATTTTTTTTTTCTTTCTCTGCTGTTGCTAGAGTGCTGGCTGGCTGCCGGCTGGCTGTTAGGCCCCCCCGCGCCCGCCCTTGGACGCTGCTGCCACTCCAGCTGAAACCCCTCCCCTGAGAGACGGGGGGCCTGCTAACCTGCTCCCCGGAGGGAGGGAGTGGAAGGACCCAGCCCCCAGACCCAGCCGCTTGCTGTTTGTCTGTGGACCTGTCTCCGGCTGAGAGAATTTCTTATCATCTGCTCTAGCATCCGTGGAATGTTTGCAGCTGCAACCCGGAACAGACTGAGAAAAAGCCGTCTACCAGAGGAACACCGCCCGGGGAATCTACAAATTGCCGTGGAGGGGGCCTAAGACTGAGTAACTTTCGAACTGTGCTCTCGTGTGGGGGGAGGCCTTGACTGTGTCTTAACTGTGTTTGTAGGGACACAGGGGGTGTGACACGGAGCTGCCCCCCGATCCATTTGTGTCCTCCCAACCCCCACGCTACCATCTTCACAACTGCCTCCTCCACCATCTTTGCTGGCTGTCTAACATCTGCCTCTGGACTTAGCTGCTCGCCCTGATTCCACCGCGTGGGCCAGAAGCACCAGCCAACCAAACAGGACTCTCTGGACAAGCGTACGGTGGTTCATGTGCCCCCCCCCGAATTGTCCACCCCACAGCTTGTCCCTTTCTACTTGACCCCAGCTCCTGTAAATCACCTGCCACCGCCCCCGCTGGGGCACCGGGGTGACCTCCATCGCTGCCATGCCCATCGCCTCCGCAGACTCTAGGGAAGCCCCCCCAGCCGGTGGGAAAGGCCAGGGCAAGAAGAAGGGGAAGGGCCCCGCTAAAACCACCAGGCCCTCCATGGCAGGGGCCACCCCCACTGCTACAGCCCTGCCACTGACCACGGCGTCCTGCCCCGCTGCCCCCTCCACCAGCTCTGCGGATGTCCCTCCCTCAGCCCCCAGGATGTATGCCCGGGCGGCGGCAGCCCCCCCCCGCCTGCCACCTTGTCATCTCTTCCGCCCACTGCCTCCGCCACCATCAATAGCGGCCGGGGCCCCTTTCCCACCATGACAAGGAAGCATGGAAGACCAGGAAGGGGGGCACCGATGCCAAACCTTCCGCTTTACCCACAAGTGCATCCCATCCACCGGTGTCAGCCGGGAAAGACGTGGTAGCACCGGAAGGTAGTGTCTCCCCTCCACGGGAGACCCTCCCCTCCGAGACCCTCGAGGAAGCCCTTTCTGTCCTGACACTGCCCGAAGCCCCCGTGAACCCCGAGGCAACTGTCGTGGCGGGTGCCAGCGGGGAGAACCCCGGGGTGACGGAAAGTGTCCTCTCCTCCATGTTCGAGGAGATCGAGGCCCTAGATCTGACCCCGGTCGCCCAGGGGGAGGACAACCTTTTGCCAGCAAACCTCAGTTTGGGCAACCTCACTCCACCCCTCTTTTCCCCATGCTCCCTCCCCCTAACTGCTGCTTCTACTCCCACCTCTGAGGAGCCCCTGGACTCCTCCATCGACTCGGCCGCTGATGGCACCCCGCTGACGACCACGAAGCCTGCTCAGGTGACAGCCGGCGCCACGCAACCGGGACATGAGCCGCCAGGGGCACCCTCTGTTGGTGTGGAGCAATTGATTTCCTTCCCGGGCGGGGGCCCAACAGAAGATAATCCACCTCCTGATGCTGTAGCCACTAAATCCATCATGGAGCCCGCGCCCGGTATCGCAGAGAGCTCCCTCCCCACCCCCTTAACCCTCGAGCCTGATCGGGAGGCGCCACCATCCAGCTGCTCGCCTCCCGAAACCCAGAACCCTGCCCCTGCCCCTACCCCTATCCAGTCTACCTCCTACGATGTTATCGCCGCCCCCGGGGCTGTCTCCTTCCCTTTTCCAATCGATGACCCCCAGGGAGCGGCCTTTGCGTTCTCCTGCCCCGACCCATTAGGGGCTGCTATTTTCCCTCCACCGCCCCCTATCGCCCCAGGGCTTGAGGCGGGCCTAGAAGCTCCAGTCCATCAGGCACCCCGTCGGGGGTCCACACCCTGCTTGCCCGTTTTAGTGGGCCACGGGGCTGCACCAAGGGCCCCGCCAGGGAACAACTGGGAAACCGTAACCCCACCCCCCCATGAGCTGCAAGGAGAGCTGCAGAAGTTTTTAGAGGATGTCCATGGCTCCCGCAACAAGGTACAGCTTGCTCTCCAGTGATGGGGGGATTTTTTTCAAATCCTCCAGGCCACAAGGGCCCTCATGGGGGAAGCAGGGTGGCCTACTGGCCGCCTACTGGCGGGTCCACATCTTCTGTGACCAATTACTCACCTACGGGATGGGTCAAGGACTGTTGCGCGGCCCGCTGGGAGATGTGAGCGTCCCTGCCAGTGAGGATCCCCCCCGGCCCTCCCTATGACACCTCTCACCATCGCAACGTTGAACACCCGGGGCTGTAGGATGGCTCTCCAGAGGTCCCAGGTGCTCTCCTTTCTTCAGGAGGGAGGGTACTCTGTGATTTTCCTGCAGGAGACCCATACGGATCCGACCTCCGAAGATAGTTGGCAGCTGGAGTGGGGGAACAGTGTCTACTTTAGCCATTCCACGATTCGGCAGGCTGGAGTGGCGACCCTGTTCTCCCCCGACCTATGGCCCGAGGTGCTAGGTGTCGCCAAGGCCATGCAGGGTCGCCTGCTGCATCTCCGGGTCTGTATAGAGGGGCTCAAGGTTAACCTTGTTAATGTCTATGCCCCGACATCGGGCCTGGAGCGGCTGCAATTCTATCAGCAGGCGTCCACCTTCCTCGGCACCTTAGATTCTCACGAGTGCCTGGTCCTGGGAGGGGATTTTAATACCACCCTCAAGGAGCGAGACCGCTCCCGGCCACCGCGGACACCCTCCGGGAGATAGTTGAACATCACTCCCTAGTGGACATCTGGCATGACCACCACCTGGATGACACTTCCACGTTCACCTTTGTCCGGGTGGAAGCCCATCGGTCGAGCCATTCCCGGTTGGACCGCATTTATCTATCACGCTTCCATCTCTCACGAGCCCACTCCTCCAGCATTCGGCTGGCCCCATTTTCTGACCATCACCTAGCCACCGTGACAGCCTCCCTCTGTGCGGAGAGGCCGGGGCCGGCCTATTGGCATTTTAACAACAGCCTGTTGGAGGATGAGGGCTTCGAGACGTCCTTCCGGGAATTCTGGCTGGCCTGGCAACGGCAGCGGTGTGCCTTTCCCTTGGCACGGTGATGGTGGGACCTGGGGAAGGTGCGAGCCCAGCTCTTCTGCCGTGACTACACCCGGGGCACCAGCCGACGGAGAAATGCGGCGATAGAGCAGTTGGAACGGGAGGTCTTAGAGCTGGAGAGGTGTCTGGCCACCAGCCCCGAAGACCTGCTCCTCTGCGGAGCATGCCGGGAGAAGCGGGAGGAGCTCCGGGCCCTCGAGGACCATCGGGCCCGGGGCGCCTTTGTTCGATCCTGCATCCGTCTCCTTCGGGAGATGGATCGTGCCTCCCGCTTCTTCTATGCCCTGGAGAAAACAAGGGGGGCCAAGAAACATGTCACCTGCCTCCTGGCAGAGGACGGCACCCCCCTCACGGAACCAGTGGAGATGTGCGGGAGGGCCCAAGCTTTCTACGCAAGTCTTTTCTCCCTGGATCCGACGGAGCCTAGCGCTTGCAGAGTGCTTTGGGAGGAGCTCCCTATGGTCAGCGCGAGCAACCGAGACCGGCTAGAGTTGCCTCTCACTCTGGCCGAGTTCTCGGAAACCCTCCGTCGTATGCCCACCAATAAGTCTCCAGGCATGGACGGGCTGACCATGGAGTTCTACTGCGTGTTCTGGGATGTCCTCGGCCCAGACCTAGTCACCGTCTGGGCCGAGTCTCTGCAGAGCGGGGTCCTCCCTCTCTCGTGCAGGCGAGCCGTGCTCACCTTATTGCCGAAGAAGGGGGACCTCCGCGATTTACAAAATTGGCGTCCCGTCTCGCTCCTCAGCACGGACTACAAAATCGTAGCGAAAGCAATCTCGCTGTGGCTAGGGTCTGTGCTGATGGATGTGATCCACCCAGACCAGACCTACACCGTCCTGGACCGCAGTATCTTTGATAACCTATTTATGGTTCGGGACCTTTTGGAACTCAGGCGTAGAGATGGTCTGTCGTTCGCCCTCCTGTCCCTAGATCAGGAGAAGGCGTTCGATAGAGTGGACCACAGGTACCTCCTGAGCACTCTGCAGGCATTTGGCTTCGGACCCCAGTTTGTGGGTTTTCTCCGGGTGCTGTACGCTTCCACAGAGTGTCTGGTTAAGCTCAACTGGACCCTGACTGAACCGGTCAGCTTCGGGCGAGGAGTATGGTAGGGGTGCCCCCTCTCGGGCCAGCTGTACGCTCTGGCGATCGAGCCCTTCCTCTGTTCCCTCCGCAGGAGGTTGACAGGGTTGGTGCTGCGGGAGCCGGAGCTGTGGCTGGTCCTGTCGGCGTACGCTGATGACGTGCTCCTCGTGATCCAGGACCCCAGCGACTTGGCACGGGTGGAGGCTTGTCAGGCCATCTATTCGGCAGCCTCCTCCACCCGGGTCAACTGGGTCAAGAGCTCTGGCTTGGCGGTAGGAGACTGGCGGCAGGCGAGCTCCCTCCCACCCGCGCTTCAGACCATCCGGTGGAGCGCGGGTCCGCTGCTCTACCTCGGCGTTTACCTTTCTGCCACGCATGCCTCTCCGCCGGAGAACTGGGAAAATTTAGAGGGCGGGGTGATAGAGTGGATCCGGAAATGGACGGGACTACTCCGATGTCTCTCCTTCCGAGGGAGAGCGCTGGTGCTTAATCAGCTAGTCCTGTCCACGCTCTGGTACCGGCTCAACACCCTGGTCTCGGCCCCAGGTTTCCTGACGAACCTCCAGACATCGATTCTGGGGTTGTTTTGGTCAGGAACGCACTGGGCCCCTGTAGGGGTTCTTCATCTACCCCTGAAGGAAGGAGGACAGGGCCTGAAGTGTCTACGCACTCAGGTCCATGTCTTCCGCCTCCAGGCCCTACAGAGGCTCCTCTATGGTGCAGGCAGTTCGGCGTGGAGCACACTGGCGCACGCCATCCTGCGCCGCATCCGAGGTCTCCAATATGACCGGCAGTTCTTTTATCTCCGTCCGGGAGGTCTTCCGCGAGACCTCTTGGGGCTGCCGGTCTTCTACCAGGACCTCCTCCGGACTTGGAAACTGTTTTTAACGACCAGGTCCGTGGCGGCCACCGAGGGGGTAGATCTCCTCGCGGAGCCCCTGCTACACAACCCCCAGCTCTGTATGCAGGTGGCAGAGTCCCACTCGGTGCGCCAGAGCTTGATCCTGGCAGAAGTCACGAGAGTCGGAGACCTCCTGGACTACAACCGGGGAGACTGGCTGGATCCCTTAACGCTCGCCCGGCGCATGGGGCTCTCCAGACCTCGTACCCCCCCAGCGCGTACTTCAGGAGGTGAAGGCCGCTTTGCCACCCGCTGCTCAAGCTTACCTCGACCGGGTCCTGCTCGAGGGCATGCCCCGCCCACCCTCTACCCCAGGCCTGCCGGACTTTTTAATTGGACCCCTGCCCCACAGATCCAATCAACCCCCACCCCCATCCCTTCACTGCAAGCTGGCTGCGTGAACTGCAGCCGGTACGCTTCCAAACCGCACCAAGGAAACATCTATACACACCCTTCACGCCCTCACCCTAGTGTCCTGCCCCGACACAAAGTGGCGAGACCTTCTGCCACCTTTTGAGGGTGAGCAGCCCTGGTGGGCCAGCCTATATTCCACCTTGGTTCCGAGGCCCGTCGGGGACATCAGTTGGTGGCTCCTTCACGGAGCTGTGAGCATGGGCACGTACTTGGCGCGGTTCACCCCCCTCCCAGATACTTGTCCCTTTTGTGGTGTGAGGGAAACCCTGGCGCACGTATATTTGGAGTGCGCCAGGCTGCAGCCCCTGTTCCAGCTCCTCACAAATCTCCTATTACGTTTTTGGTTGCATTTTTCCCCTCACCTTTTTATTTATGCACTCCCCCTCCGTGGCCTCACAAAGTCGCGGGATCTCCTAGTTAACCTCCTCCTGGCCCTGGCTAAAACGGCCATCTATAAAACCAGAGAGAGGAGGTTGGCCAATGGAGTTTCCTGTGACTGTGGGGCCGTTTTCCGATCCTCCGTCCATTCACATATCCGGGCGGAGTTGCTCTGGGCGGCGTCCACCGACTCCCTTGATGCTTTTGAGGAGCGGTGGGCGCTGTCCGAGGTTCTCTGCTCGGTGTCCCCGTCCGGGTCCCTTTGTCTGACCCTTTGATTGCAGGAGAGAGTAAGGGACCCCAGCCCCAGCCATTGCTGCTGCGGACACCACCACCTTAGAGGGGTCCTTTCACACGTGGGTGCACATGCCCCCCCCCCCCCCCGGATTGTCCACCCCACAGCCTGCCCCTCTTGTTGGGTGCTTTCAGAGGAGGGAATTGTTTGGTGACACTCGGGCGTGGCGCCAGATAACTCGAGGGGGTGGAAGACCACGAGAGTCGATGAAGCCGCCTCGCTCTGGGCCACCAGGTAACTCGGAAGGGTGGAAGACCACGAGAGTCAAGGAAGCCCCCCGCTCTGGGCCCAGGCAAGCTTGAACACTTCCCTCCCCTGAAGCTAATGAGAAAACAATTGTGATTGGTTGCTGTGTTACACATTGCATATGCTGCTGTTTTTACTTTGTAAGTGTGTTATGCAAATAAAAACATCTTTTGCTTCAAAAAAAAAATTACTCTCCTGTAGCCCACCCACTTCCCGGATCCCAATAGGATTACTCTCCTGTAGCCATCCGGCCTGACCCTGTCACAAAATATATATATATATAAAAATAATGATATGGTACAGCAGAGGAATCAGCATTGTCCAGTCTGCCATTAAATTCAAAATCCATGATGATTCTTGCAGTACTGCCTTCCTTTTTCTATATACATTTTGAAGGGCAAGGTGAGAAATGAAGGTACTGAGCAATAGTCAGCTCTCCTTATAAAAAAAAACAATACTGACAGGAATAACCTCCTGAATTATAAAAGTCATCACTGCATAGCTCTGGAAAAGGGATTACTAGTGAGTCAGTTTATTAGGGCTTCCAGAGTTTGGAACTTACTCCAGACACATTTTAGTTACAGGCTAATTAACTGGAAAAGATATTTGAAGGAAAAGGATATCCTAGTTGATATAGTTCACGAAGCATTAGCTAAGCCTCAGGAGTCTGATGGACAATAAATTATTGTTGAAACAGCTCAAATCCAGAAAGCATTTTTCTGTGTCATTTGTTCTTATTTGTCACCTAATATAGTTCTGCAGCATGCATTTATAGTCTATATTTATAAAGGACAAACTTATTCTCCCACCATTTTGCTTTATGTATTTTTATTTTTTGCTTGCTTTTTTTTTTTTTTCTGAGATGAGAGACAGGAACCTGCAATCTCTCTGACAACAGCCATATTTAAAACTGTAATAGCCTGATTCTCATTTTCTCTAAGGCTGCTTTACATCACTCTGGCAGAACAAAAGGGATTTAAGTGAATGTAAAAGTGTAATTTACATCTCCTTTAAGACCCCATTATCCAGTCGGGATGGTGGAACCAGCATTGGAGTACATGAGGATCTAGCCCTAAGCGTTTACTGTTAATATTGTACTAAATGTGCCACTTTGCTACAAACTTATAGCTTGAGACATTCAACCTTGTGACCAAACAATAAAAGAATGGCTAGGAAAGGATCTTTTGCAAATAAGAGGGTGGATTATACAGTACCATATATATGGGCTATGTGGGTTTAGAGTATATGTATAACAGTGGTATCTGGCAAGTAGCTAAGCATTTTTATTCAGTACCATCCCTCAGGGTACTGGTTAAAATATCATGTGTTTATTTTGTTTGTTAGAATAAGATTTCTGTGTGAACTGTTTGGATACACAATTTGGCCAGGGGATCTTCGCAAGGATTCAGAACCTGAACTTGCTTTTGTTGAATACAAGGACCTTGCTTTGACTTCAATTACACGACATTGGGGACTTAAATTAGAACTGGGTGCTTCTGCCTATATGAAGGTGAAATGTTATTGTCGGTGGTTCGGGTGATTGTTTTATCACAATGGTCTATATTTATAATTAACTTTTTATTCCTATTATGAGTACAAGGGAACAAATGTATTAGAAATTATTTTTATTTTAATATATTTTTCTCCTGGTGAGTCTATTTTCACCCTAAAGGAGAGGATTTTCAAGGCTGCCTAGGGGATTTGGATGCTTTGAAAATGCCACCCTAAGAATTCTCATTGGTCCTGATCCTGCACCATTGAAGTTAATGTCTTGAATGGGAGCAAGACCAAGCCCATTTTTGCACTGCTTTATCACCAGGGTTGAATGCTATTTACTACCATATTTCTCAGGAAAATTTTTTTACAGATGATTTGTATAGCTTCTGTGTTACTGCTAGTGGAGTCACTGTATTTGAGATTTAAAATAATTAAATCTTGTGATCTGACACTCGCCTCCCCTTCTTATATTACCAGTTTGCATGATATTTATCTAGAATGGAGCCATCCTGCAAGTGAGTGTAATCTTATTGTTTTCTCCATTAGCCTTGCTCACTTGAAGCCAGATGCTGCCACCGCCCTTACTTACATCAGCCCATTTACTTCAGCTGCACTACTCAAATTAGTAAGTGCTTCAGGTTCAGGCTGTTTGTTATGTCTTGTAAGTCTCTGGAGACTTCTGAAATTCCTCTCGTTCAGGAGTTTAAATATATTGGCCATAGAAAAACAAAGCAAGTGTTTCATGGGCTAGCTTTGATATCAACAGATACCACTGGGGATGCAGCCTATGACTCAACCCCCTGACCCAGTTTAGAATCCCCTTTGTTGCCTGAATCTCATCACTGCCATGGATAACCTAGGTTTTAAGAGATTTGCATGAACACTCCACCGCCTCCTTCTGGTGGGCTAGGGAGCTTGTAGATGTGGAAGTGTTTGTTGATGTGTTGTCAAAGGAACATTTTCCAATTAGGCAAGTTGCCTGCCGAGCGAGGATCTGTGAATTTCAGGGGCATGTAGAACCTAATATGGACAGAGCCTAATGATGCTATTTCTCTCATTTTTAATGTGTACCTTTCTTTCTCTTTTATTTTCTTAAAGTGACATGTACCCACTTCAGCAAATTGATATTCCTTCAGAAAGATAGTTGAGTACTTATGCATTTTAATTAACAGGTAAGGAAATATAGGTATTTACATAGGATCTAATTGTGTCCCTCAGCTGAATATGAAGAACACTCTTCATGCAGAGATTGCACAGTGTGGAAGCCAGGGTAAGCTACCTATGCAGCCATATTGTTCCCTCCTTGTGAGCTCTACAATGGGGTCTCTCAAAGCAGTGGCACCAATTCAGATATGTCGTGGAAGGGGCAAATTCTGGACCCCACCCTCCCCTCAGCCGGGACCCTGTTCAGGTCCCCGTTTGTAGCCCCACTCTGTCCACAGGGATCCTGGATCTCCTTCAGCCAGGAAGTCTCCCATGTCTCTTACCCACACACTACATGAGCTGGAGCCACCAGCAGTTGAGTTCTCAGCAGACTCCCCTGTGCTGTGCCATACAGGAACAGACTCCCCTGGTATGAGGTTGCAACACCATCTGGCCCAGCTGCTTCTCCTTCTTGCATGGAGGGGCGGCTGGATCAAAATTCAGTTGTGTTGCAACCATGCAACAAGAGCAATATTCCGGACTGCTCCAGCAGCAGCTCTATGGATTTAGTACAGGGCCACTGCTTAAAAAAGGTCACGCCATGGCCCCACCAGCTCTGTGGCCTATTGAACTTTGAGCAAGTGAAAAAACCTTGCGGGGAGATTGTTCCCCACCCCCCGAGCACCACTGTCTAAAAGTCAAGGAATCTACGTGCAAAGGAGTGGACCAGAGCAGAAATGCCATAATATAGTTAGAACAGTCTAATCCTGTTCACCTGTTCCCTGGGGCCCCTTCGAAGGTGCAGAACTTCCTTTAAGGAGGGTCCTAAAGTCAGCTGTGCTTCCAGGAATTGGCATCCCTGGAGCCTGAGCTGGTGCAGGGGCACAGGGCCCATCTGACAATGGTTTTGGTCTTCTGTGTATCTGTAGGATTTGTGGGCGAGGCATAGAGGCTTAGGCTAGGATTTTCAAAAACATGCACCATTGGCTTACCTCTGCTCCTACTGAAGTCAATGGGAGCAGAGTTAGACTACTGATGAGTACCCTAAATGGTTTGCCCAAGGCCACACAGTGAATCAATAGCCGAGTTGAGAATAGAACTCCCATCCCCATGTTGAATACAGTACACCACAGAGGGTCTTAATATATCCTGATGGACAGCTCACTTGCCTTTATCTAATTATCATACCCTGATTAGAATTCAGAATAAAGCTTGGCTGGTAATAGAACTAGTTCTGGTTGGACTTTTTCAAGGCACTAATATGCTGTTATGTAATCAGCTGATTTAATCTTTTCCTAAAGATGCATTTCTTTATTGTAAATAGATACAGAAGTTTGCTACCAGAGGTAATTGTTATTCTTTAATAATAGAAACCTGGGCTGTTTATTCAGAGCCAAGATTTTTATGACTACTGAGCCAGCACTGCCCAGTAATTAGATCTGAAGCTCATGGCTCAGTACTGCTTTATTAGAAGGATTTCATATATGTCTATCTATATTGGTAAGCCCAAGAAGATTTTCCTCTTTTTAATATTGAACTTCTGAGAGGATTTTAAATTAATAACAGCGCAATTGGTGTTTGTAGGATGCTTTTAGTGAAATAGTGATATACAGTAGACACTATACAGTGTAGCTGGTCAAAAAATGGAATTTCTGTCCTATGGGAAATGCCAAGATTTCAGAAGTTGGTTTAATTTTGAATTAGAACAAAAAGTTAAAATCTTAATATTTTTCATGAAACAAAATATTCCAAAAATATTTCACTTTGATAAGATTGAAACATTTTGTCATTTTGACTGTTTTGTGGCATACATACTAAAAAGTGTAACTGATAAAGCTGAAACAAAATGTTTCAAACTCCTTGAAATGTTTCATTTCAATCATTTTTCATTGCAAATGATGAAATTTGGTATGTTTCTATTTCTTTGAATCAGCATTTTCTGATGGAGATCTGTTCCGCTGGAAAATTTTCAACCGGCTCTTGTATACGGTGATATTAGGAAGGAGCTATGACTTTATCTTCATACTAAAAGCATGTTAAATTCAGTGCTTTCCCTAGAAAGGTTTTGTACTCAGCTATTAATTATGACAACGTCTAGATTTGCCCAGTCAGGGACTAGGCCCTCCTGATGCTAAGCTCTGTACGTACACACACACACACACACACACACACACACACACACACACACACACACACACACACACAACAAAAAAGACAGATCCTCCCCAAAGGGGTTTACAGTCTGATTATTCTCAGTCCATTGTATAAATGGGGAACGTAGTCACAGATATCAGATCTCTTGTCCAAGGTCACACAGGAAGTGTGTTGTTGAGCAAGAATTTAACCCAGATGTCCTTGGTCTTAGTTATGTGCCTAAACCTGAAGACCATCCTGCCTCCTATTTGTTTTCAAACCCTGTGGGTTCACACTTTCAAGTTTGAACAAAAATCCCAAAATTTCTAAATGAAACTCGATCAAAGCTACTGAGTTTTTCTGGGGTTCCTTGATATCCAGACCATGAGAAACTGCCTCATCCTTGTGAGTTCAGTGAAGAACCATAAATAAGTCCAGATTCACTTGAAACCAGATCCAGGTTCACTAGAAAGGTTTCTGAATCTTTCTACAAATCTGAGCTGGGTCTTCAGTTTGTATTGAAGTGCCAAACCAGGGGAGGTTAATGTGTTCAATACAGGATTGAAATACTGGACTGTTGTCTTTATAATGAATCCACACTTCTTTGAAAGTTTTTAGCTATTTTATGCAGCAACAAAGGTTTCATCATCTGACTGGACAATGTGGGAAGGTGGCCCTTTGGGTCAGCATTTTTAACGGTGACTTTACAAATATTTCTTTGTTTCATAAATGTTGCTATGGTTCTTCCATTTTGGAGGTGATTTTATGATCCTGTTTGTTGCAGGGAATGTGTGTTCTTGGGCGAGAGAGATTTCCCCAGAAGCAGCATAACAACAAATTGGAATTAAAATGCAAGGGTTGCATTAAGATACATACAAGACTATAAATATTTTGTTTAAATGACACAAAATTCTACAGCATGAGGTATGTAAGGGCAGAGTGGAACCACCACAGGATAGGGACCTCTCAGACCTTAATCACAGACCAGGCTATTTCAGGTCTCCTACGCTACATTTTTTTGCCCTGTTCAAGCAGGCCACCACCTATAATGCTATTTACATATATTTTCAGTCCCTCAGCCAGCTAGGGTGACCAGGTGTCCAGTTCTTGGCCAGAACACCAGGTCATAAAGGGATCTTGGTAGTTCCAGCCAGCACTGCTGACTGGGCTGTTGACTGTCTAGCTTGCAGTGCCGCACAGTGGGGCTGGCAGGCTCCTTGCTGGCCTCCATGCCACTCAGCTCCCAGGAAGCAGCCAGCCTGTCCCCGCTCTGGCTCCTACATGTAGGGGCAGCCAGGGGACTCCACACACTGCTCCCACCCCAAGTGCTGGCCAATGTGAGCTGCAGGGGTGGCACCTGTGGATGGGGCAGTGCCCAGAGCCATCTGGCTGTGCCTCCGCATAGAAGCCGGAGCGGGGACATGCCGCTGCTTCCAGGAGCTGCTTGAGGTAAGCACCACCTGGATCCTGCACCCTTGTCTCGCCCAGGCCCCAACTCCCTGCCCCAGCCCTGATCCCCCTCCTGAGCTGGGCCGGAGGGGTTTGGAAGGCAGAACACCCTCCTATACCCCTCATTCCCAGCCCCACCCCAGAGCCCTCACCCCCAGCCTAGAGCCCACACCCCCTCTCACATCCCCACCCACTACCTCAGCCTGGAGCCCCCTCATAAATTCTGAGCTCCTCACTTCTGGCACCACCCCAGAGCTTGCCCCCCGCCCACCCAGAGCTCTCACCCCCTCCTGCACCCTAGCCCCCGAGCCAGCCTGGTGAAAATGAGTGAGTGTGGGGAGAGCAAGCTACTGAGGGAGAGGCGATGGAGTGAGTGGAGGGTAGGGCCTCAGAGAAGGGGAAGGGGAGAGGAAGGGCAAGAAAGTTGGCAACCCTACAGCCAACTCACCCCTTGCTTCTGAGGAAGGTGGCAGACACTACCATTACCAGTCCTGCTTATCTTTGCCTTCCTGCAGGTTCTCAGCTCTGAGTCCCCATGCTACTACTTTCCTCTCACTTTATATGCTCCCAGCTGCTGGGCTTGCTTTCCCCTCAGCTGTAGCTCCACTCAATTATTGATCTTCCAGTTAGGTCCCAATTAATCTATATTGGTGGGACTTTGAGTGACAGGTTGCTGAATTAGCTCCTGACTCAGCACATCCTGTTACAGCTCCAGATTTACACTAACTTCTATTCCAAAATCATGCAATTTCTGCAGCTAATCAGCATCCATTTCTAATGAGTGCTCATTTATGTTTGAAGGATTGGTAATGTGTATATGACAAGATCCCTGGGGTGCAACCTGGGACTGCTGTGCCCCTTTTACTCACTATTCTGGGTTGTCTCTCAGAATGTCTTACTGATGAAAAGCAGCAAACCCCTCCAGGTGCTGTTACCACTTAGTACAACTGCATGTGGAGCCCCACACCCTGCTAGATTGCATGAGTGCGCCCAGATCCACTCATGAGTCACACAGAGAAAGGCACCACCCAGTTTCCCCCTAGCTTTCTACTTTAGGAATATACCATCTCACACTGCTGAAGTCCCTTTCTTGGGCAATGCAAGTTTATTAATTGGTTCACCTGAGCAGATTTACCAAACACTTCAGACAAACTTGCTGGTAAAGATAAACAGTAAAACAAGTTTATTGATTATAAAAGATAGGCAAAAAGTCAGAGTAGTTGACATTGCTGAGTCACCAGGCAAGGTTGAGCAATTCCCCTGATGTGGCCATGTGCAAGTAAGTCATTGAATTGTAACTCCCTTGCTGGACAATGGCTGCTGATGGGTGTTTGACACCCACCCAGGCATTGGTTAGCTCCCTCTGTTGGGCAATTCCTCAACTCACAGCACATTTTAGTGACAACCATATAATAATTTCATATGCACTAATGATATACATATTTGGATAGAACAATGGCTTTCAGCAGATCATAACCTTTCCCATGAAACCTTACATGGTATGCTTTACATGAAATATCACAAGTGTATATATAAATGATGAATATGGGGGTTATAAAGTGTCACAAGGTACATCACAACAGTTGATATAGTCCTTTAACAACTACCATTCCACTTCAGTGCACATACACACTGAAAACTGTAATGTTAATAAAACTTCAATAACATGGCAAATTCAGAACTTTCTTCATAATGTTCTAAATGCAGCAGTAAACAAGCTCTGTTACCTCCTAATAATTAGTCTTGACATCCAATGCAGACCCTCTATTTCAGTGTAGGACATACAGTTCATAATTCTTGTCTCAGCCTAACAAGAACCTTCAATTGAAAAGAATGGAAAGGGAGCCTAGGTTCTGAGTAGTCAGTACGCTGTGGAGTGTCACTGATCACTGGTTCTGGTATGAAAAACAGAGTCAGATGCATGTATTCAATAAGTCTGAGTTCACTGCGGTGGAAGTGGTTAAGAGTCTGATTTTTTCAGAGGTGTTTAGCACATTCACTTCACCTGGAGTTATGTGTTCTCAGTACTGATGACAATGATTTGACTATGAGAGGGAGGTAGCATTTTCTAATTTAGAGGGCTAATCAAGAAAAAGCATGAGGAAATAATGAAGCTACTGTAGATCTGTTGTTTTTCTTTCAGATCCATTATTTTTTATGGTTAATGTGGTATAATCATGAGATCCCTATCACCTCATCACACACACAAACACCTGTTTGTGTGCATTCCTGCCAACACAATGCTGTGCGCCTGCATTCTGTCTAGGGCAAATCCTGTGGTCCTGTCTCAGATAAAATTCCCACTGACTTCAATAAGAGCTTTTCTTAAGTCGGCACTCTAGAATTCAGTCCTTTCTGTGCAGCCCCACTTACAGCTCCTTAAAATGTACTGTGACCAAGCATGAGGATACTTTGCAAGAAAAGTGTACCTAGAAGACAGTCCCTGGTCAAGGAGCTTATATATTTATGCAGGCCATGCCCCTGAACCCATTGGCCATGCAGCGTGTGTTTTTCCTTAGCTCCTGTTGAGGAAGACTTGCCTTTCTACAATGATTTGATAGAATAGGGACTGCTAACTTCCGCTCCCTTGCTTTCTTCTGACCTCTGGTTTTCTGGCCTACTGACTTTGTAAGAATATGTTCCTGTATATCCATTAATGTGCTCCAGACTGATATTCCAATGTCCCACAGCAGCCCCCTGCATTTCTTTAGCTTTCCTCCCTGTGTAAATTTTCATCCTTAAAATGCTGATTTTATTCTGCTGGCTTTTCATGTATTTCCAAAACCTGATTTTTTTTTTTTTAAAAAAAGAGGCATAGATAGAAGTTCTTTTTTAATCCAGTAGCAGAAATAATCCAGAACAGCCCAGTTTGTCATGATTTCCAGGGTTAAAGGCTTCTTTTTATAAGTGCTTAAGCTCTGCTTCTGATTTACATAAGAGACTTATACATTGGCAGCTAATTGCACTGAAATTTATTTTCCTTCTCCCTAGGAGTAAAGTAGCAGTCATATATATATATTGTAAAATGAAACTAAAGGAGCTCTAGTTCTCTAGAAGAATCTGGCTGGTGAAAAGAGGATTAAACTGATTAGTTATTCTGTATCCTTATAAAAAACAACGCTATGCCTTGGTCCAAAGAACGTCAGGTCACAGTGCTGATACTGCAGTGTTTGGGGACATTGCCTACAATAGGATAATATATTGTTTCTGAGAGGTAGCTCTGTAGGGCAATACTTAGAACTTTTTTGTTTTTTATAAAAGCAATAACACCCTTCAGGAAGAGTAGTGATATGAGATAGCTCCAATTCCTGAGGGGTTGAAGGCATAGGGTCACTTTGACCTTGTACCTTAAAGCACATTAAGTAAAATTCACTTTATCCACTGTAAGCCTGAATAGGTGGGATCTGTGCAGACAGAGTACAAGAAGTACTGGGGAGATGAAATCCAACACAGCATCTGCCTGCACCCCATCTAACACCTTCCAACACAGCCCTCCCTTTCCCCTGTGGCTGCTACAGTCTATGGGCTGAAATAGCAACTGCAACCCCCTCCATGGTTAATGCATGGAGGCCCTATCGCAACTCTCTCCTCCTATTCACAGAGTCCTATCTCCATGGACCAACCAGGGAAGAGGTGCTGAAGGGACAGAGGGAAGGAGAAAGCATACTGCAGAGTCGGCATTCGCTTCCCTTGCCCATCTCTGCCTAGATCCACCACCTTGCACTCCCCTTTGCTCGTGGCAACAAAGAACAGCCTCTTGTTCTATGATTTTAGGGTTCTTCAGTTTCCTCACCATATTAAATGGAAACGAATTACTGCAGATGGGACTTTGAATGGAAAATATGCATTTTTCACTATCTGACAAAGGAAAAGGAAAGGGAGGAGCCCTTGAGCTCTTGTATTGTAGCATGTATTTCTGTTCTAAAAGCTTGGAAATTGTATTTAGGGAGAGCACAGCACCACACCCTTGTCCAGCAACAATACCCCTCCTTAACTTTATGTCTTCAGATTTCTTCCCTCTGTGCTGCTGTTTATAGTAAAACAAACCAAAATAAATAATGGATGGTCTGGGGATGAATAAATTATGAGAGTCACTCTGACTTTCAAGAGTAAGAGATGTTACAGTTTATGCTTGACAGATGCTGGAATAGGTTCTCTTCATTGGAACCTCTGGTGCTTTAGAGAACATCACTGTGTTGTATGCACCATTGCAGCAGTGGCCTGTGATAAAGGAGCTAACTAGAACACAGCTGCTTATTTCATGACTAATAGCGTCACCATATAGGGCTATATCTTTATGGTACTGATATGACCCAATCATCACTGGGCCCCTCACAGTCTTTAATGTATTTATCCTCACAACACCAATCCGAGCAATGGAAGTATTGTCCCTATTGTACAGATGGGAAACTGAGGCCCAAGCATGTACGCACTTAAATACCTTGAGTTGAATGGAAGTTAAGCAGCTAAATACCTTTGCAGATCTCAATCTAAGTGACTTGCCCAAGGTCACACAGATATATGGTAGAGCAAAGAATTTAACTCAGTTCTTTCATGTCCTAGATTAGTGCCCTAACCAAGATCAGCCTGCCTCTCTTTTAGAGCAAACTTCTGCTCTCACTTACACCACTATAAGTCCAGGGTAACTCCACTGATTTCAACAGAGTTATTCTGGATGAAGTGCTGATCCTACAGACCCTTACTGGGGTAGAGAAGACTTTATTCCTGTAGGTAGTCCTCCTGACTTCATTGGGATGATGTGTGTAAGAGCAATCTCTTACCTTTGTATAACTGAGCACACACTTTTGCCCTTTTCTCTTTGTAGCTAAAGGAAAAAGACAATTGCCAAGCTTCTCAGCTGAGGACCTGGCCTTTAATATTCATCAAATGTTGATAAAGAGACAACAGACAAATTGGAACAGATTCATCCCAGCGTCTGGGCTGATAGGAGCTGGCATAGACTCTGACACAAGGCGCCTGGAGTAGAAAGTCCAGTGAGGAGGTTTGTGTCAGGCAGGGATCCGCAGCCAGTCAGCACATCCCTGGTGCAGCCTTCATCAGCAGGACTCCTGTGGAGCCTCTGGCAAAATAAAAAGCTGCTGCCCTAAATAGAACCCCTGCGGGAGCGTGGCAGTGACTTCACCTCCCTATACCAGCAGGAGGTGAGTCTGGCACATTGTCTAATTAAGATGAAAGACATGACCTCGTCCATGTGAACTTTGCATCTGAAAAATAGAGACAATTAATCCAGTAGCCAGGATTTTCCATCAAGGAAGACTGAATTCATGGATGGGCTTCTCAGCTGTCACTGAACCCCTGTTTAACTCAGTTAATGACGTTTTTGAGGGTGCAAGGAATGCAGGATTGGGTCCCACATATGCCCCCCCCAACACCCCTTTTGACAATCCTTTTATCACAGCCCATAAGTCAGAAGAGTGTCTGTAAATCCTTATTTGGAGCTTTGAAGCACGTACCAGATAAACATTCCCATTTTACAGTTCCTTTGGTGGTCAGCTGTTAGCTGAAGTCCACCTTAAGAATCTGGTAGGAGATCTTAGCTCTAACTATCCAGAATATTTTACATTATTTTTATTTTTCATTAATTGTTTATTGAGAACTTAAATAACAGCCTAGATCAAACTTTTCCATCTATCTGTACTTGATAGGAAGAATGCCACTCCACTTCCATCAGAAATGGCAGTAATGTGCGTATCACATCAATGCAGATGTCCTATCTTGAAAAAAAATTGCACATTTTCCAGTCTGTTTTATTTGTAGTTAACAGATTGCTTTTTTAAATACATTTAAAAACTTTTATGCAATTTGTATATAAAATTCCATACCAAGATGATTCACCATCTTAATCAACATTTTCATCATTTGGCAATAGATAAATGTAAGTCTTTTGTGTTTTCCTAAAAATAATAAAACAATTATTGATCTTTCAGGGAAAACATAGCCTAAATGTTCATAGAAATCTCTCAAAAGGGTGAGATGCAAAATGAAATAAACTAAACTGAACCTGTGAAGTTGAAACACTAAATAAATACACAATTTTATTTATAAATACACAAAGAACCTGTCCTGCAAAATATTGAGAGCCTTGCTATCTTGAAAGAGATCATCAATCACAGTCAAATAATAACTAAGACAATAATGCACAGCGTATCAACTCTGTGAGCAAATGTTTTTTCCCTTTAATTTGGGTCTTTCTTTTGTAGTGGATTTCAACATCAGTTGTCCATAATAGCTAGATGTTACTTTGTCTTATTACTGCTTTATTACAAACACTGCATTTTCCTTTATATGGTCGAGCTGGTAACAATCTCAGTACTACCTGCTCCAGATATGCAAATTGAATTAATCTTCCTAAACTCAGACAGCAAAGCAACTAGCTTTTTTACATTGTAAAGCAGTTGAAAAAATTAAAGAGAAAATGTTAATTTAGAGAAATTATTTTTTGCAAAGTTAGAGTTAACAGAATTCTCAAGTAGCCAACAAGTGTTACAGTTCAATGTGAAATTGATCCAGTTTGTAGGCAAGCAACGTTCACTGTACCTTAGATACAGTTGCAATAAGTTTCACATCCATGGTTGCATGTTGTATTTCCCTGTGTATGTTCCATCACTAAGGGCCATATGTCAAAGGTGTATCAATAGAGTCAGCAATTTGTGCATCAGTTACAATTTGTGCCAGGATTTCATCTGTCTCCTGTTCAACTACACAATTGTGGAGGGATAGCTCCTTGTGTCTTCTCATACCTTTGAGTGCCCATTTATGAGGAGCCAAAATCTGCCCTATCTATTGTAGCTCATCGCACATCACTGGTATGTTTATTGTGAGACTCTCAAGAAGTTGAACCTGAGCTTTTATTTATGTTTTTGAGTAGAGTATCACCATGGATCCACTTCTTCCTTCTTCTCCCCTAACACTCCCTCTAATAAAATTACAGGAAGATAAGAATTCCAGATAGGAACAGTTGTTCAGGTAGATTAGGTGTACCAGCCAGTGCCTTACAATCCTGAATAGTAATAGGATGCTTTACTGGAGTAATACAGTGATATTATACTTTACAAGGTAATTAGGCATTTACTAAATAGTTACATTTGTTATTCCATAAAGACTCCTTCTGTTATGTTTTCTGTACATGAAGAGCAAAACTGATCGTTTCAGTCTGGATAATTTTTTTTTCAGATTAAGAAAAAAACAAAGAAAGAACAATATAAGCATTCATGAGAGAGAGAGGAAAGCTTGTTGGATTAACTCAGAGCACTGGCCCCTAGCAGACACACAGAGTGATGATGCAGTACACAGAAAATAGAATCATAACATTTCCCCTATATATAAGACAACATATTACTTTTTCAAGGAAGTTTTCTCCAATCATTCATTCCATCACGCACACTTTCATAGATATTTAAGGCTAGATTGTGATTTGGACTATATATTTATGCAAGTGAGTGAGACCCCTATGGGAGCAAGTTGCACCTTCAGTATGGTGCACAGGAGTAAACAAACTACATGCCCACTTACTGTTCCCCAGAGAAGGGTGGGAAGGAGGCTGAATGGATGGAGACTTGGCTCCACCTCCTTTTACTCACTGGCCAGAGCAGTTGAGGCAGTGTGGGAAGGAGTGCGGTAGTAATTTCCTGCTGGTATTGAGTAGCAGTAACTTACTACCAACTTGGAGCAAGGAAGAAGCAGGTCTACTCCTGAGATGTGGCAGTCTATGTAATTACTTAATGATCACAAAACTCCAGCTAATTCTTCCTCTCTTTCCCCATTTGGAAAACTTTCTAACTGCACCCCAGCCCCTAACCTCTCTGGTCTCTTCC
The DNA here is from genome assembly GCF_965152275.1 of Natator depressus. Taxonomy (NCBI): domain Eukaryota; kingdom Metazoa; phylum Chordata; order Testudines; family Cheloniidae; genus Natator; species Natator depressus. Next base: position 53,295,459 of record NC_134237.1, read on the forward strand.
TCCTTTTAGCAGATGACACTTCCTTCTCCAAATCTCACTCAGAATCCTTTGTGGGTGAAAGCAGTGTGCACATGCAAGACAAGACTTAAAGAGCAGAACAGAATGTATAAAATGAGCAGTAAGACCACAAACAAAACCTCAACACTAAAATCATCTAATGTATTTATAAACATTTCCTTATATGTTAGATGTAGGCTTTTAGCCAGAATATCTATTGCTTTAAAAATAAAGAAAACCAATTAAAGCAGCCTGATTATCATACAGTGAATATAATAGATATGGGTCTGAACCAGAACCATTGGTCTGACTGCCCATAACCGTTGCGAAGTTAATGTCTGGATCCTGTTCCAAACTTTGCAGCTTGTACCCATCACTAGAATACAGATGTATACAGAACAGTAGTAGCAAACTGTTTCTTCTACTATGTAGCAGAAGTCTCCAGATTCTTGCTAGTCACTAAGCTTAAATTCATGAGCTTTGACATTTGTCTGATGATAGTTTACCTCTTAGCTGCTTGTAACCTCCTGGCTGAAGCATGGAAATAGCTTTGTCTTAAGAAAAACCGAAAGGATTTTATTCTAGTCAACTTATTCCGAGCAGCTTGCTCAGTTTGCCCTAGGAGTTGCTTTGACAACAAGACAGTGAATTTCAAAAAGGCAAAGCATCATAAAACCTCTGGTCTTTCTGGCCAGAGCTGAGACTGCACGATCATGAGGTTATGTTCAGTCTTATCTCTTCAAAGGCCATGTCCTTAATTTCACAGAAGTCCCTCAAGTAAATTACTGTAAGATTTTCTGAGGCTCCATTTTTATAGTCCAGCCAAGACAGATTTACCCTTAATATAGCTTTTCTGCATTTCATGCACTCAACATATTTATTTTCAAATCAAATGTGGCTTCTCTCAATCTGGGTGAGTCTGGTTAGAAATATATTATTAAAATGAAATAATAATGATGAATTATACATCAAATTCTATTTAACAGATGTTCTTTAATTACCTGAATAATTTACAAACATCCCAGTAGGAGGCCTTAGCACTCACAAATAATTTATATCAGATTTGGGGCCACATTCATCTCTCATCTAATCTGATGGCTTCAGTAGAATTACACCAGGGAAGAAATGGCTCATTGTATCTTACAACTTCTAACACATTAAATCTGAAAAAAATTGGAAAGAATTATAAATAAATTATGTGCCTGGTACTTCCACAACGCGGAAGTTAGGTTTTTTTAAAAAGAACAATGTACAGATTATTTATAAATGTTATTCAGTAATATACAACTCAGGTCTCAGGATATGTACCTTTCATTATACTCTCTAGAAATGTTCATGGGTGTCTGGCAGAGGCCAGTAGCTTTAAAAAATTTTTTTAAAAAAAACACATAAAAAGGTGGTTCCTAAGTAGGAGGTATGCTGACTTCATAACCTGATACCTTTGCAGCATTAGATTTTAAATAGTAAAAGAATTCTCCTACAGGGGATTGGCTGGTTCAGGCATTGTTAATGAAATACTGTGGAGAGACAGCTGGTTATAACAAGGTTAAGGCTTATTTTATCTGCTTCCCTTCAAAAAAAATCTTCAAAGCTTATCCTGTGCATTTCAAATTTTATTTGATTTTAGCTGCATGGTTTGGCCTGAAGAGAAGTTTTAGACAAAATTTGAGGTGAATTGAACAGGCCATTTCTGTGATACCGGCATGGGTCTTAGGGAGGGAAAAAGTGTAATTCACTTTTTGGAAAGTGTTCTAAAGGCCTTATGTCACACCACTTCTCAAAGTCAACTTGACCTAGAAATTTCTCATTTGTTTCATTCAATAGCATTCAGTGAAATCTAGGGCACAGGACTATATTTTGTTTAATTTTGAATGCATTTTTATGTCATAGATTCATAGAATCCAGTGCCAGAAGGGACCATTGTGATAATCTAATCTGACCGCCTTTGGGCCAGAGAACTTCCCCAAAATAATTCCTAGAGCAGATCTTTTAGAAAAAAATCCAGTCTTGATTTTAAAACTGTCAGTATGGAGAAGCCAGCACAACCCTTTGCAACTTATTTCAATGATTTTTTACTCTCACTGTTAAAAACTTACTCCTTATTTCCAATCTGAATTTGTCTAGCTTCAACTTCCAGCCATTCGATTATGTTATACCTCTCTCTGCTGGAGAAATGTTTGTTCCCTATGTAGATGCTAACAGACTGTAATCAAAGCACCCATTAATCTTCTCTTTGTTAAACTAAACAAATTGACTACTTGATTCTATCACTATAAAGCACACTTTCTAATCCTAATTATGATTCTCGTGGCTCTTCTCTGAACCCCCTCCAATTAATCAACATTCTTCTTAAATTGTGGGCACCAGAAATGGACATGGTATTCCAGCAGTGATCACACCAGTGCCAAAATGGAGAAGTCAAATAACCTCTCTACTCCTACCTGAGTGTCCCCTGTTTATGTGAGCCCATCCTGGCCCATACCCCAGAAGACAGATAGGAGCCAACTGGTGATTGGAGAGGGCAGTATTCAACAGCAGTGTGCTTCATTGATCTCTAACTGATGGAATGGTCCGGGAGGGGCTGTTCTAACCAGTGCTATGGTTGCTCTAACTTCCTATAGGCACCAATCCAGGTTTTACGCAGCTAAGGATCAGGGAAGGCATTCTGGTTGTAGGGTGACCAGACAGCAAGTGTGAAAAATCGGGACAGGGTCGGGGGTAATAGGAGCCTATATAAGAAAAAGACTCCAAAATCGGTATTCTATATTCTATATCTTATAGAATATCTTCTATAAAAAGACTCTATAAAATCGGAACATCTGGTCACCCTAACTGGTTGCTTAGAGCCACCTTTGCCTCCTCTCTCCCACATCCTATTTCTAGAAGGGCAGAGTCCCATTTTCATTTAAACTACATGACAGAAATGTATTATGTATCTCATAAGTGAATGATAGCAAATCCTGTGATATGAGGCACAAATAATGGTTGTTTATCCATACATGCCATTTTCGGGTTCTTTGCAATTTCCAAAGTATAGAAAGGCAAGAGATTGGCTACATGAAGACCTGCACCCCATATTCCTTCCACTGAATACTGACATAAGTTGATAGCTCACATGTGAGAGGTGCTAAATGATGAATCAAGAGCTTTTAAAAACAGGTGCAAGATTGGCAGTGAAGTGCACTGTTGATTCTGAGTTGAGGTGCATACAGACTCTAACAAGTTCATTTATCTTGTATGGCACCAGTCTTCTTCTTCAGGCATATACGAATTTCTGCTTGGCATGGCTTTGAGCTAAAACATCTCTAATGTGTCCATTTGCATCCTACATCATAGTGGTTGTTATCTTCACCTGCCATCATATTTTCTGGAGTTCACTGAGACTGAGGACACGTTTTAGCTAAAACAGCCATTACTGCACATGGAGAAGAACTTCAGCAATATCTAGTATGCTGGAAAGTGGACTCTGTGATAATGCATCTAGCACTTTAGATTCCTCTGGGAGAACTGTAAAATCTTTGAGTGATCATAGCATCATCAAGTTGCAGATCATAGGTTAACTGGAAAATTTGCTAATGTGATCATCCTATTGGGAATATGAAGAATAACGTTGACTCTTTGCACTAAACCTTATTTTAAACTCAATGACCCCTATTTCCACAGAAACAGGGTTTGAAAGTTGACTAGTAGCCAGCAGCTAAAATAAAAACTCTTACTTGTTATTTTCATCTGCTAGATCGGCAAGTATTGGTTTCCCAAACAAGCTACAGATTTTAGGAATCTTTGGTTCCTAAAGTCAGCGGCCCAAAGCCTGCAATGTTTACTGAAATTCTTTACTTAGGCAAAACCCCCATTAATCTCAGCAGGGAACACAAGATTGTTCTGTGTAAAGAATGAACAGGACCACAAGATTTAGCTCAATGGTATTTCAAATAAAAAGGGAAAAACTAAGATATTGCCCTTTCTTGTTTGGAGGGCAAATTGTCTAACAAGTCTTGACATGTATGTTTGTGCCAGATACCTGCACAACTGGATCACTTACCAAACAATCAAATGCCTTCCTTTCACAGTGCTCATTTTATAAAAATGATATGATGGGGTCTTCTTCTTGGAGGTGCTAAGGGTCCTCAGCTTCTAATGGTATGTTCCCAGGAGGTGTTCAGCACCTTGCAGGTGGGTATGCCACCTGCACTCTCAGGGTTCAATTACAGGGTGCTACAGTCGCACCGCCCAGCTGGAGCCAGCCACACCACCGCGCAGCACAGAGCACAGGGTCAGGCCGGGCTTTGCAGCTGCGCTGCCCCAGAAGCTCGCAGCCCCACTGCCCAGAGCATTGCGCTGGCGACAAAGTGAGCTGAGGCTGCAGGGGAGGGGCCGGAGGTGAGCCTCCCAGGCCAGGAGCTCAGGGGCCGGGCAGGAGGGTCCCGCGGGCCAGATGTGGCCCTCGGGCTGTAGTTTACCCACATCTGCAGTAGAGGCTCATGCACTAAGCTCCGGAGGTCCCAGATTCAATCCTGACGACCAGGGTCTGTCGGTGTTACACTATCAGTACATGGCTGGTAAGATGGCCTCTTGGGTCCATAGCCTGCTGTCATATATTAATGCTACTTGGATTTGCTGTATTCTGGAGGTGGTGCAGGCGCTAGTGTAAAACTAATCTCAGGATCTGGAGCTCCTGTGGAAAGCAGAGAATTAGGGTCAGAGATAAAGTTACTATAGGATATTTAAAGTGAATTTTCTCATGTCATTATTGTTGTTAACTGAAGATATTTGATCTGTAAGTGTAACAGAATATTTATGCAAATTACCCTAACTGGTAATTTCCAGTCTTCTTAATACTTAAAGTGTTTTTTAATGGTAATTACGAAGTAATGTTGTTTGAGTATGGGTTATATTAATTACTTCTGCAACCTTCACTCTAAGTTAATAAGTTAGTGAAGGTTTTGGATGGGAAAAATTGTATATTATCCACACATATGCAAACAGATTATTTCATCAGCCATATAACTATATTATCATTTATTTTCTGTTCTGCTTGTAAAAATCATGCTGAAAATTTATTACAAGAATCCGTATGAAAGCAATAAAATAAAGGAAAATGATCATAAAGCTAATCACATATTTTATAGAAAATAGGAGTATAAAATCACTTTGTGCAAGGTTTCTCTGCTGCAAAGCAATTTATCATTTAAGAAAAGACAACTTTCTGCTGTGTTTAAGCAGCTAATCTGTTCAACTTCTTGTGACCCATGCAGGAATGGGAATAGGTTTTATTATTTTCAATTTCAAAAAGCTTTACTCATCACTGGTCATGCTAACACAATCCTTCAGTGCCGAAGGAAGAGCAATTTGCCAATTCAGATAACTCTGCAAAAGTTTTTTTTCCCCATTCTTAAGAGTTGGACATTTTGCATACACACTTAGCTTAGCTATACAATATCTCAATTTCCTAGTATTCTAGGCCTACTTGCTTGGCTAAACCTTTCAGATCTGTTCATATTCAGTATACACAATCTAGAATTTAGAAAAGTAACAAAACCCAAAAATGAATGCTAAACTTGCTTTAAAGACACTTTGGGTTAATTAAATTGAGGTAAAATTTTAAATATCTTTTAAAACTCAATTTTGAAGTGACATACTCTGTACAAAACATTAAAATGTGGTTGGTGTTAGTCTCACTGATGTTAATCACATTGCATACTGTAATATCATGTACCTACATGGGTGTGACAGAGGGCAAAATTTGGTTCCCACATACAGCTAAAATTCTCTTTCGTAATCTCTTGTCAATTATTTGTCATAATTTATTGTCTTAATTACTGTAACCTCCACCTGTGGACCCCCCAACACCCGCATCAATCCTTCCAAACCTTTTGAAACACACTCTACTCCAGCCAATGATGCCAGCTTTGAATTCCCGTTTGCCTCCTTCCCCCACAAACATCTCCAAGCATTTTCTTCATGTTGTTCTTTATGTATGGAACTCCCTCCCTGAACTAATCTTTAAAGTTACTACTCTGTCCTCTTTCAAAAGCCTCAAGATCCACTTCTGCTCTGATGCCTATCAGAGCTGTAACTAGGCATTTTGGCACCCAGAGCGAGCAAGCATATTTGCACCCCCTACCAGAGGCGATGCATGGAGGGGAGCATGTCGGGTCGCGTGGCCCCCTAGGTTTTTTGGTTGCATCACCCTCAAGCCAGACAGGTTGGGTGGCCCGCTGAGGTGAGATCAGAGGGTGGAGGTGATGCTCCCTCCCCGAGCCCCGCCGCATGGGGCTGGCCCCATAGGTGCAGTTTGACTTCTGTATTTGAGGGGCATAGGTCTTAATAAAAATGTTTGTGGATAGAGAATACGGAAGTTTGTGGATAGAAGTGTGTGTATGTGAAGAGGTTGCATGTTCACCCAATCACAGAACAGAGATAATGTGGTGTGATTTATCTGACCATTCATTATTAAATAACACATCTTGAGTTTTGAATTTTGGGCAATCCAGGATGTAAACATTATGATAAGGGACCTGTTGAATGAATTTGAGGAAATTATGATCTGCCTGTCTATATCCCACAAACAGAAAAATGTGGCTCCGCTTGCTGAATGATTTATTCACGCAACTCTATTTAAAATCAGAAGTAGAAGTGGAGTAGACATATTGAGTTATTGTGTTTATCTCCTACAAGTCCAGGAACACAACCTTGTTCCAATGCATTCTTGTGTACTTTATCTAGTCCAATTTCATGAGGGATGGGGGATGCGCAGCAGCCGAGTCCTTTCAATGCTCAGCAGGAGAAGGCATCTGGGTCTCCAAGTGCTCCCTCCTGCTCCTCTGCATCCCCAAGCACCGCTTGGATTGTAGCTGGGCAAACTCCTAGAGGGCCAGGGCGCAGTGGGGAAAGGAGGTATCCAAAGATGGATGAAACTTCCTCACAAGAGCCAGGTATCCAGAGCCTCCCTGGGAACTCCAGGCAGGACCCCAGGGGTTCACAGGGAGCAGCTGCTGCAGCCCAGGGCCAGGCACGAGGGGAAAGCTCGGCTGCAGGCTGAGGTGGGCAGATCCCGAGCACATCACTGCCGAGGGGGGAGTGACTCTGGCAAGCTCTGGAGAGCCAGGACTGGTATACAGTTTGTGGGGACAATGCCCCTGCATGCCCCCGCAATCTCCACATGAGGCTGGCCCCACTGACCTCTGCTGTGCTCCATTTTTCCGCCCTGCAGTGTTGTGCCCTGGGCAACTGCCCTGCTTGCCCCATCTTGGTTACTGCCCTGGTGCCTATAAGAAACCAGCCAACCAATTACAGTTACACTTGAGTGGCAGCTGGGGCTAGCTGATTTTGGATATAAATACTAAAAGTTTAATAACTGTAATTATTTACAAAAGAAGACAACAACATCTTTCAAATGATTTGAAACCATCAAGCTGTGCCATAGCTAACCTGTGTAACCATGTGCTCTTACTACTATTGTACCAGTCCTCCCCCCTTTTCTTATATTTCTTAGTTACACTCAATTTTTGTGTCTTGTTTCAGATTGGGAGCTCCTTGGGGCATACGTATTTGTAGAACACCTAGGGCAAAAGGGCTCTGAGCCTGATTAGGGCTTTTGGGCACAACCACAATACACATAATAAATAAATAATAATATAGAAACTCGTATTCTTGCCTCCTTTACCTACTGCTTACAGTCCCGTTATTTATAGTATTTTGTGATTTACATTAGTTGCTGACACACCAGAGAAATGGCCTTTGTCTGTGCAATAAAATTCAAAGTAGATATTTTATAAGCTTTTATAACATATATTTTATCAGCAAAAAGAAAAAAGAAAAGGAGTACTTGTGGCACCTTAGAGACTAACCAGTTTATTTGAGCATGAGCTTTCGTGAGCTACAGCTCACTTCATCGGATGCATAGCATATTGTGGAAACTGCAGAAGACATTATATACACACAGAGACCATGAAACAAAACTTCCACCCACCCCACTGTCCTGCTCTGTGTGTATATAATGTCTTCTGCAGTTTCCACAATATGCTATGCATCCGATGAAGTGAGCTGTAGCTCACGAAAGCTCATGCTCAAATAAACTGATTTATCAGCAAAGACGTTATTCCCTGTGTATTTCCTGTATTTTATTGTAAAAAACTGAACAATGCAAGCATTATATTTTAGCAATGTTACACTTTGTCCAACAGTTCTGTTCCTCAGAACACATTTATTTTCTGAGGTGGAATTTTCCTATGACCACCAGTATCAGATCCTTGAAATATGAAGTTCCTTGTTTTGAGGCCACTGTACCCTTCTGACTCATTTTTATCCAGTATAGTCTAGCTTATTTCCTTTATATGTTTCCAACCAAGTTTTATACCTTGTAATTACATGCGTTGTTATATCAAAAGTTTACGTAATATGCATTTTGACAGGCTAATGAGATGTGGACTACAAACTCTAGAAATTTAGAATTTTATATAACACTTTGCAACTAGGTTAATAATAAACATAATTGTGGGCTACTATGTACCATATCTTTGTAAAATTGCTCCCAGTGACAAAATAGAAGAAACATTGCAACTTTTAATAGTAATTCGGTGATCCTAACTTCTGCTGTAAAACAATTGCTGTAAAGATCCAGGGGAGAGACAGGAACTGCAAAATCTTTCACTTAAAGCAACAATTACTCACACAGAAGAACAGTGCTTTAAGGATATGAATATTAATCTCAAGGAGGCTGTAATAAGTCAGTTTGAAGCTCAACATCTACAGTACATATTTTCTCCCTTCACTAATTTTCTTGGCTTTTGGCTCTTTTCCTAGCCAGTAGTTTCTCTGGCTAGCATGTTCTGAGCAAGCACTAGGCTGTACTTAGATGTTAAGTTAAAAAAATAAAACCTTAAGGTCAGACACTTCCTTGGTATTTTTTGCCCTAATCTATATAGGTTTATATGTATCCTAATTCCCTGTAAAAGTATTCCCTTCATGTCCTGAAGAAGGACAGCTGGGGGTGTGGGCTCTGGGGTGGGGCTGAGGATGAGAGTTTTGGGGTGCAGGAGGGGGCTCAAGGATGGGAGTTTGGGTACAGGAGGGGGTGCGGATATCAGGAGGCAATTTGGGTGTGGGAGGGGGCTCAGGGCTGGGGCAGGGGGTTGGGCTGCAGGAGGGTGGGCAGGGTATGGGCTCCAGGCAGCGCTTACTTCAAGCAGCTCCCAGGAAGGCCAACACATCCCTCTGTTTCTGCATGCTGCCCCACCCACAGGCAGCTCCCGTTGGCCACAGGTCCCAGCCAATCGGACCTGCAGAGCCAGTGTTCGGGGTAGGGGCAGCGTGCAGAGCTCCCATGGCCGCCCCTACGCCTAGGAGTCGGAGGGACATGTCACTGCTTCCGGGAGCTGTGCGGAGCCTGCCAGCACCGCCAACTAGACTTCTAAAGGCCCGGTCAGTGATGCTGACCAGAGCTGCCCGGGTCCCTTTTCGACTGGGTGTTCTGGTCAAAAACCAGACATCTGGCAACCCTACCATCCTGGGGTGGCCCAATCTAAATGGGAGGACACGTGACCTCCCCAAGTGTCTCCTTCCCCACCCTGGCCCCAGCCCAGGTCCACGGCACTCTCCCCACCCCCTTCCCGCCCCATGTTACCTGGAGGGGGAGAAGCTCTTCCTTCTCCTGCTGTGCTGGCTCCCCACCAGCACATTTGGCCACTCTCCCTCCCAGCCAGGCCCAGGCGGGAAGCAGGACAGAGCTGCTCCCGGTCACTGCTCTGTGCAGTGTAGTAGCTGCCTCAGAGAGAGCCTGGCTGGGGAGAGCCTGCTCCCTGCCTGGGCTCAGCTTCCAGGGATGGGGCTGAACATGCCAAGGGGAAGGGGGGCTCTGGCTCACTTGGCCCCTGTTCCTGGAAGCGAAGCCTGAGTTGGGGCAGCCTGATACAGCCAGGCTCTCTAGCAGGCGGCTGCAGCAGCTCCACAGAGCAGCATCCCAGCGGCCCCATATGAGAAGAGGCTCTGGTCCTGTTCCTTCCGCTCCCCTCCTGGGCCGGCTGCTGGGGGCGGGGGACTTGACCCCACATAAACCCTCACATGTGTCGCCTCTGGTCTCCTTTTTTATGAAACCCACCTGTTACATAATGTATTTCAGTTACAATTACCCCTTGCCGTTCCATTTTTGAATTGTACTTTTCTGTATTGTCCTACATCCTAAGTTCTTCCCTTTGGGAGAGGGAACCTATTACTTGCTTGGCACATCTCTCTCCAACTGCATAATGCTACGTGTACAGCTACAGGTTATATCAATCATTAATACAAATCATGTAAGAAAAGAAATATTTTGCTCTGTGGCTGCCTAGCCCCAAAGTCTCTGACTCTGTGAGCCAGATGTTTAACCCTATCACAGGGGGCCATCCACTGAAAGTTAAGTTTGGTCAGTTAAGATGTTCCAGCGGATAAATTAGTCTGCAGTGCTGAACAGTTTTTCTGTACAATCTCTTTCTCAGTAAGAATAATCATTGTTCAGATACAGATCTCATTTAGTGGGAGTTAAAAAAGAAAAGAAAAGAGAGCACTTGGCTACTGCTCCCAAATAGTGATGCATACTGGAGAGCCAAATGGAAATAAATTGACATGTTAAATATACAGATAATTTTGACAGCTTCATATTTATTTTCCTTCTGAGTATGAATTGCTAAGGGCTAGAATTAGTCAAAAGGACATAGTCCATTTTAAGGGGTGACATGTTGCTGTGCCACCTCAGGAGCAGCAAAGGGAAGAAACTGTGACTCAGGGAAGCTCATACAACCCACCCTATCGGCTGGCTGAGCTGTATGGGCTGGCATGTTGTAGGGTGGAGCTTGCGGTGGTAAACAAGTAGAAGCACAGCATCCTTTGTCCCCATGCAAGGAGTACTGGTCCCAAGGTCAGCTCAGAATCTAGCCTTAAAGAAACAAACTAGGTATGTTAGTGAAGATAAGTTGGTCATGCTGGCCTACTACAGTGTTTTTGTGTAATAGAGCAATTAAAATAACTATTAACAATTATCAATTTTATTTTTAAAATGAGAATATTTGGTCTTTCCCAGACCTCAAGAGCTCTGTGTAAGCTCAGAGCTTCACTCTTTTACCAATAGAAGTTCGTCCAGTAAAAGATACAATCTCTCCCACCTTATAGTCTTAATTATGTTTTTCAGCCCATATTTTCATTTTGTTTCTTCCTTGTCAGCAATGTTGCAAAGTGATACATTTGTTACATAATATATTTATGTACCATGATCCAGGTCCTCAGAATGTGTATGCAAAAGTAGCTTTAACCACATTTCTTCTCCTTTATTCTTGGGCCAGCTATGCACTATTCCGTTACCCAAGCATAACTTAGAGCAGCCTTCAGGAACCTTTAATTTGCACTTGCTGCCAACAACTCCAGGGGAAGCAAGGAATCAGTGGAGAGTAAGGATGCTCTGGCCATGCTCCCTCTTGCCCCCCAGCTACAACCTTACCTTAGCCCCAGAGAGAGGGGTGTCATTGGAGCCACTGAACTAGCACAAAACCACTAGAGGATCTCCCAATATAGGGGTGACCCTTCTGTGACCAGTTGCACTGATGATGTGGCACATATAAGCAGTAGCACAGCCCAGATCGCATGCAAATATATCTAATGTTGACTATTGATTTAATTTCAATAACATGAACTATTGCTGTGCAGGTTTGCTTTTCACTTTGCCCAGCTCTCCCCATATGTTAATTTAAGGTAAAAGAACCCAACATGTCAACACCCACAAGTTTACCCATATTCAACAGACAAAAGGCATAAAAATCACAGGACTGGAGAGCAAAAAAACTGGCAATATTTATTTGGAAGTACCCTGTGATCTCATGTCCCATTCCTTAAAAAATAGTGAAAGCAACATGGTTGGTTTCTTCACATAAAGACTGCAACTGTATATTCATAGAGCACACTCTGCTGGTTGATTGACAGAACTGTATTGTGTGCTTCAGAGGAGGCAACTGATGTGCATTCCTGATTCATACAAAGAGAAGGGTAAGCAGATGTGGTAATGAAAGAAAGAAGATCCACAATGCAAAGGCAGGTAGAAACCTGTGAAGTTTAGCTCCTTCAGCCTTGACTAGTAATAATGACTCACTTCCATAAGAAACTACTAATGTAAGGAATATTTTAACTTCTTGTTCAAACAAAGAGATATGGTTCAAGCATTAGTTGGGGGAACGAGAAGAGGAAGACAGTGCAGAAATTGTGTGGGCCATTGACTGGGTTTCTGTTACAATTCATAGGTTTTCCAAACAAGTCCTGTAATGACAAAAAGTTTGATTTTATGAGTCAAACTCATCCCAGATGTAACTCCATGGCAATCAGTGGGGTTGTACTAGGGATGAATTTGACTTTAAATGTCTATTCAGATACCACTGCAATCCAGTTCTTTCCTGTTTAGAGATGGCAGGCTATAAATGAGCATGCCAGTACAACGTGGGTAAAGCAAGTTTGACCTATGCTGTTATGAATAAGATACAAGATAATCACCCATTAAGCACACTTTCAAAAGCGTACTACCCATTTTCAAATGTTGTAGGCTTCCACTGGGAAGTGCCAATATAACCTTGGTTTTGCTGCTTCTTTTTTATCTTTTTCATTCACAAAAAGCATTTATGGTCCGTGGAAATAGTTTGTATTTTCTTCTATTTTTTTAAAAGTAAAAGACAGTTGCAATGCAAAATTCCCTCCTCCCAACTGTCTTGCCAATGTCTCTTTTCTCTAGGGGAATGGGAATACTTTAGTTTTGATGCCCATTCAATCCTAGGCCTTATTGAGATTACCAGGAAGGTTAGCAACTATTTCCAAATATGTTGGTGATTTTTGTGATGTGACTGACTATCTGTTAACAACTGGATTGAGCCCACCAACTCATTTAATTTAGGCCAGTTGTCAGCTGCCAGATATTAATCTTTTGCCAGACTCCAGTGACTTAGTCAGATTGAAATGGCTTTGTAGCTCAAATCCTAAGCCAACCAGTCCTCCAAACCCAGAGAGGATTTTGAATCCGATATATGTTATCCAGCTACTAGTTATCTGGTTATCCAGCTACTGGTGCAGCTTCAATTAGCCTGCCTCATACTCTATCCAGTTGTATAAGAGCTCCAAAACTTTGACTATAGCAGGTGGAGAAAATTGTTAGTGTCTTCCTGAGTCAGGTTAGTTTCCAGTCTTAAAGCAGTTGAAAAGTACAATACTAAGGGTGCCTAAAAATTTTTCAAAGTTTTTTTTTAGTTTGCACTAAATAATTACAGTGCCCATAGTACTATTACCTTGTGTTCTGATTCTATCTAATTTCACAAGCAAGAACTGGAGGGGAAATCTTGAAGTAATATGTAGGTGCTGCAGGAAGTGGAACTTGTATCTGTTATGACTTGTTTCTTTTTATAAGAAATCTATAACTTTCAGCTATAACGTGGGGGGTTTTTTGGTACATAAAGTATAAGTACCTCTGTTAAGTACCATGATATTTTGCCCCCAGTTCTGGTGGAAAACATACATTTTTATAAGCACTGCAAATGTCACATTCCCTACCAATTGCAGAAAAACTGGTTAGAAAGAATTTTAAAATGGAAAAATGGCTTGTTATAGAAATGTGGAAGGTTTCTTGGTTAATGAAAGATGAACTATTTAGACCATATCTTCAGAGAACTGGGCTATGTTTTCTTTAGGTATGCATAAGAACATTGCCCAGTTCTCTGAAGATATAAGTGTTTCCTCTTTCATTAAACTAGAAACCTTTTATATTTCTATAACTAGCCATTTTTCCATTTTAAAATTCGAACCATTTTCAACTCCTACATATTCTTGTGACTAGGGTATGTCTACACTATGAAATTAGGTCAATTTTATAAAAGTCAATTTTTAGAAATCGATTTTATACAGTCGATTGCATATGTCCACACTAAGTGCATTAAGTCAGCGGAGTGCGTCCTCACTACCATGGTTAACATCGACTTACGGAGCGGTGCACTGTGGGTAGCTATCCCACAGATCCCGCAGTCTCTGCCGCCCATTGGAATTCTGGGTTAAGCTCCCAATGCCTGATGGGGGCAAAAACATTGTCACAGATGGTTTTGAGGACGTGTCATCAGTCGCCCCTCCCTCAGTGAAAGCAACAGCAGACAATCGTTTTGCGTCTTTTTTCCGTGCAGACGCCATACCACGGCAAGCATGCAGCCCGCTCAGCTCAGCTCACCGACACCGCCGCTGTTGTGTCCTGGGTGCTGCTGGCAGCAGATGGTGCAGTAGGACTGCTAACCATCGTCATACACCGCTTCCACTGCAACTCTGCTCTGCTCCTATTGTCTCAATAGCGAATTTCTCCATGTTATCTGTCATGGGCTCCCGGGTACGTGTGTTCTTTCTCAGGAAATGTGCGCAGTGCTAACCGTTGTCCTCCACTGCTTCCACTGCAACTCTGCTCTCCTACTCTCCTGCTCTCATGAATCCCCCTCACAGGTCCTCTTGTCGATCTCTATAAATATCTATTCTTGTGGCATCCGTCGTCAGCCACCGCTTCCGCTGCAACTCTGCTCTCCTGCAGACACCATACCATGGCAAGCATGGAGCCCACTCAGATCACCGCAGCAGTTATGAGAATTGTAAACACCTCACGCATTATCCTGCAGTATCTGCAAAACCAGAACCTGCAAAAGCAGGCGAGGAGGCGACAGCAGCGCGGTGACGAGAGTGATGAGGACATGGACGCAGACTTCTCTCAAAGCACGGGCCCCGGCAATTTGGACATCCTGGTGGCAATGAGACAAGCTCATGCCGTGGAACGCCGCTTCTGGGCCCAGGAAACAAGCACAGACTGGTGGGACCTCATAGTGTTGCAGGTCTGGGACGATTCCCAGTGGCTGCGAAACTTTCACATGCGTAAGGGCACTTTCATGGAACTTTGCGACTTGCTTTCCCCTGCCCTGAAGCGCAAGAATACCAAGATGAGAGCAGCCCTCACAGCTGAGAAGCGAGTGGCGATAGCCCTGTGGAAGTTTGCAACACCAGACAGCTACCGGTCAGTCAGGAATCAATTTGGAGTGGGCAAATCTACTGTGGGGGCCGCTGTGATCCAAGTAGCCAACGCAATCACTGAGCTGCTGCTATCAAGGGTAGTGACTCTGGGAAATGTGCAGGTCATAATGGATGGCTTTGCTGCAATGGGATTCCCTAACTGTGGTGGGGTGATAGACGGAACCCATAACCCTATCTTGGGACCGGAGCACCTTGGCAGCCAGTATGTAAACCACAACGGGCACTTTTCAATGGTGCTGCAAGAACTGGTGGATCACAAGGGACGTTTCACCGACATCAACGTGGGATGGCCGCGAAAGGTAGATGACACTCGCATCTTCAGGAACTCTGGTCTGTTTGAACAGCTGCAGCAAAGGACTTACTTCCCAGACCAGAAAATAACTGTTGGGGATGTTGAAATGCCCATAGTTATCCTTGGGGACCCAGCCTACCCTTAATGCCATGGCTTATGAAGCCGTACACAGGCAGCCTGGACAGTAGTCAGGAGCTGTTCAACTATAGGCTGAGCAAGTGAAGAATGGTGGTAGAATGTGCATTTGGACATTTAAAAGTGCGCTGGTGCACTTTACTGACTCGGTTAGACCTCAGCGAAACCAATATTCCCATTGTTATTGCTGCTTGCTGTGTGCTCCACAATATCTATGAGAGTAAGGGGGAGACGTTTATGGTGGGGTGGGAGGTTGAGGCAAATCGTCTGGCCACTGATTACGTGCAGCCAGACACCAGGGCAGTTAAAAGAGCACAGGAGGGTGCGCTGCGTATCAGAGAAGCTTTGAAAACCAGTTTCATGACTGGCCAGGCTATGGTGTGACAGTTTTGTTTGTTTCTCCTTGATAAAAACCTGCCCCCTTGGTTCACTCTACTTCCCTGTAAACCAACCGACCTCCCCACTTCGATCACCGCTTGCAGAGGCAATAAAGTCCTTGTTGTTTCAAAATCATGCATTCTTTATTAATTCATCACACAAATAGGGGTATAACTGCCAAGGTAGCCCGGGACGGGTGGGGGAGGAGGGAAGCACCAGGTGGGGTGGTGGATGAGGGGAGGAGGGAAGGACAAGGCCACACTGTACTTCAAAACTTATTGAATGCCAGCCTTCTGTTGCTTGGGCAGTCCTCTGGGGTGGAGTAGTAGGGTGCCCCAAGGGCCCCCCCCCGTGTTCTTGGGTGTCTGGGTGAGGAGGCTATGGAACTTGGGGAGGAGGGCGGGCGGTTACACAGTGGCTGCAGCAGCGGTCTGTGCTCCTGCTGCCTTTCCTGCAGCTCCACCAGATGCTAGAGCATATCAGTTTGATCCCCAGTAGCCTCAGCATTGCATTCTGCCTCCTCTCATTGTGCTGCCGCCACCTCTCATCTTGCTCCCACCACCTCTCATCTCGCTCATCCCTCCTGTCCTCGCATTCATTTTCTGCTTTCCTGGACTCTGACATTGTTTGCCTCCAAGCATTCTGCTGAACTCTTTCAGTGCAGGAGGACTGCATGAGCTCAGAGAACATTTCATCGCAAGTGTGTTTTTTTCACCTTCTTATCTGCACTAGCCTCTGGGATGGAGATGATAGGGGGAGCGATGAAACATTTGCAGCTGCGGGAGGAAAAAAAGGGAGAGTAGTATTTAAAAAGACACATTTTAGAGAACAATGGGTAGACTCTTTCACGGTGAACCAAGCTATTAACGTTACATAGCACATGTGCTTTCGGTACAAGGTTGCATTTTGCCTCTTATATTGAGGGCCTGCCAGTTTGGTGTGAGAGATCACACACGCAGGGCCGGGCAACAGAATTTGGCTTGCAGGCAGCCATGGTAAGCCACAGTCTTTCGGCTTCTTCAACCTTCATAACATGTGGGAATGGTTTCAAACAGCAGCGCCCTCCTTTCCCATACCAAGCACCCCTTGGGTTGGCCATTTAAAAGGCGGGGCTGCGGTTTTGTCTTGAAGATAACACAGGGAGATAAAGAACAGATGTTGCTTGAATGCCAGCAAACACCGGGACCATACGCTGCCATGCTTTGTTATGCAATGATTCCAGACTACGTGCTACTGGCCTGGTGTGGTAAAGTGTCCTACCATGGAGGATGGAATAAGGCTGCACTCCCCAGAAATCTTTTGCAAAGGCTTTGGGAGTACCTCCAGGAGAGCTTCATGGAGATGTCCCTGGAGGATTTCCGCTCCATCCCCAGACACGTTAACAGGTTTTTCCAGTAGCTGTACTGGCAGCGAATGCATCCCAAGTCTTCAGGGCAAATTAATCATTAAGCACGCTTGCTTTTAAACCCTGTATTATATTTACAAAGGTACACTCACCAGAGGTGCCTTCTCTGGCTTCATGGTCTGGGAGCCCGCCTTGGGAGGGTATTGCCTCCAGGGTGATAATCAGTTCCTGGTTGTCGGGGAGAACGGTTTCTCTGCTTGCCTGCTGTGTGCTATCCTCATCCTCCTTCTCCTCCTCCTCTTTCTCGTCCCCCAAATCCTCATCCCTGTTGCATGATACTCCCCCCTTGCAGGTGTCCACGGACAGGGGTGGGGTAGTGGTAGGGGCCCCCCCTAGAATTGCTTGCAGCTCGTCATTGAAGCGGCATGTCTGGGGCTCTGACCCGGAGCAGCCGTTTGCCGCTTTGGTTTTTTGGTAGGCTTGCCTGAGCTCCTTAAGTTTCATGCAGCACTGCTGCGTGTCCCTGTTATAACCTCTGTCCATCATGCCCTTGGAGATTTTTGCAAATATTTTGGCATTTCCTCTTTTGGAACAGAGTTCTGATACATTCAGCGATCAGATCCAGTACCTCCCGTTCGTCCATGCTGGAGCTCTTTTGCGATTCTGGGACTGCATGGTCACCTGTGCCGATGAGCTCGGCACGCTGGCCAAACAGGAAATGAAATTCAAAAGTTCCCAGGGCTTTTCCTGTGTACCTGGCTAGTGCATCTGAGTTGAAAGTGCTGTCCAGAGCGGTCACAATGGCGCACTCTGGGATAGCTCCCAGAGGCCAATACCATTGAATTGCGTCCACACTACCCCAAATTCGACCCAGCGATGTTGATTTCAGCGCTAATCCCCTCGTTGGGGAGGAGTACAGAAATCGATTTTAAAAGCCCTTTAAGTCGACAAAAATGGCTTCGTCGTGTGGATGACTGCAGGGTTAAATCGATCTAACGCTGCTAAATTCGACCTAAACTCGTAGTATAGACCAGGGCTTATTGTTTTCGATTCCATTGTCACCAGAATTCTTGTCATGTTTTTCCAGAATGATCTTTATGTTATATTAAGAGCAAATGAGAACAAGAGAGAAAATAATTTAAGGCTTCCTGTAAAGAGCCCAGAGTTTGCATGTCTCTTCTGTAGCAGGCTGCATCTGAACACAAAATAGACATTGCCTCTGTAAGAAGGAAGGGAAATTTCTCTTTATTTGAAAGAACAGCACATAGAAATCAAGTCATAACCAATACCAGTTACTCACACTCCTCCTTCTTTCAGTCAGTAATGAATCACTTTCCCTGCATAGGGGAACATGGGGTCACTGGAAGCTCCTTCTTTCAAATGAGGCCTAGAGGAGGTCTGATTCTGTGTTGTGCTTCCAGGAAATACAGCCCAGTGGGATGGGGGCATAGGGATTTCTATGGCTTTATGCAACCTTTGTGCTCTCCAGAGTCTGGGCTGCTTTGGGGGCCAAAACCACCCAGGGCATAAGTTAGAGTGAACCCCCAACAACTCCAGTTTACAGCAGGCCATCCTGGGCTGCCCATGGACTGTACTGCAATTCAGAATCCCTCTAGTGCTACGCACAAGGGACCTATTGCTTCTGCCCCAATCCACCCCCTTCTGACCCCAGCTCTATCCTGGGGGACAATATCTATCCCAAGGTCTTGACCCACAGTGACCATTAACAATTCTATGGCAATTTTCACAAGTATAAGTATAGCTCTAATATGCTGGCAAAAGTATGTTCTGTCTGGGTAAACTTCCTCAGCAGCTTTAATTGGTTGAAGTATTCCTTGCCTCTGTCCTTAAACACTGCTGCCATGCACTATTAAGTTTTACCATGTTTCAGACAGGTGGAGGCTGCATTTCAGTGGAAGATTAACTGAGCCCTGTGTATGGTTTGTATATTGGTTTTGTAAGGGGCCTGATCCTGTTTCAGCTGAAGTGATTTCAATGAGAGCTGGATCAGGCCCTACATTGACAAAGTATCTTAGATCCTGCAGGGTGAAAGAAGCAATATGAAGGCAGTGTTGTCAGCTCCCAGTGTATTGGAAGGAATGCAATTTTGGCCCCTGCTATAGGCTGTCTCACAATGATATGGAAAGCTGCAGCGTCCACTCAATTTTGGGGAAGGAAAATAAGACTGAGCAGCTGACTCCCCTACATAATGCCCTGTAGCTTAGTGGCAAGGGACTAAACTGCAGGCCTAGAGGTTAGGTACTCAAATCCCATGCTCACTAACTGCTGTTAATACTTCTGGGCCCTTCACAACCCAAAAAGTTTCTTATGTTGGGTGATTGCCAATTTTACAGACAGAGTAACTGGGCACTTGCATAAGGCCACTGCAGCCAAAGCTGAATACTACTCAGTTCTCGAATAGCAGAGTCAAGTCTCTTGTACTTGGCCCCAGCCCGACAGAAGGAATGTGTCTAATGAGGTGCTTGTGGAACCTTCACTAAGGCTGTGGCTCTGTATCACTCTCTGCCAGCTACCTCACCTATACAGGTTTATGACTCTGCTACTGTTTGCATGCATACTATGGATCTGAAGATTGTTCAAACCCTGCTGATGACCCACATAGGCTAAAGAAATATTACCCATATGTATAAAAGTTAGTGGAAGGACCCTGCATTCATTGTTGGAATTATTTTATGTGGCAAAACTTACATTTACCAATGAATTTGGAAGTTGTGCTAATATTTGTTTTATTGTTGCATTTTTATTGTTTGTTACTTTGATTGACAGCTGTCCCTTTGAGCATAGGATGTGACAGCATGTGTTTGGGATTGAGAAAATCAACTGGGTCCGGACGCGTTGCATCCGAGAGTGCTAAAGGAATTGGCGGCTGTGATTGCAGAGCCATTGGCCATTATCTTTGAAAACTCATGGCGAACGGGGGAAGTCCCGGATGACTGGAAAAAGGCTAATGTAGTGCCAATCTTTAAAAAAGGGAAGAAGGAGGATCCTGGGAACTACAGGCCAGTCAGTCTCACCTCAGTCCCCGGAAAAAATCATGGAGCAGGTCCTCAAGGAATCAATCCTGAAGCACTTACACGAGAGGAAAGTGATCAGGAACAGTCAGCATGGATTCACCAAGGGAAGGTCATGCCTGACTAATCTAATCGCCTTCTATGATGAGATTACTGGTTCTGTGGATGAAGAGAAAGCAGTGGATGTATTGTTTCTTGACTTTAGCAAAGCTTTTGACATGGTCTCCCACAGTATTCTTGTCAGCAAGGTAAAGAAGTATGGGCTGGATGAATGCACTATAAGGTGGGTAGAAAGTTGGTTAGATTGTCGGGCTCAACGGGTAGTGATCAATGGCTCCATGTCTAGTTGGCAGCCGGTGTCAAGTGGAGTGCCCCAAGGGTCGGTCCTGGGGCCGGTTTTGTTCAATATCTTCATAAATGATCTGGAGGATGGTGTGGATTGCACTCTCAGCAAATTTGCGGATGATACTAAACTAGGAGGAGTGGTAGATATGCTGGAGGGCAGGGATAGGATACAGAGGGACCTAGACAAATTGGAGGATTGGGCCAAAAGAAATCTGATGAGGTTCAACAAGGATAAGTGCAGGGTCCTGCACTTAGGACGGAAGAACCCAATGCACCGCTACAGACTAGGGACCGAATGGCTAGGCAGCAGTTCTGCGGAAAAGGACCTAGGGGTGACAGTGGACGAGAAGCTGGATATGAGTCAACAGTGTGCCCTTGTTGCCAAGAAGGCCAATGGCATTTTGGGATGTATAAGTAGGGGCATAGCCAGCAGATTGAGGGACGTGATCGTTCCCCGCTATTCGACATTGGTGAGGCCTCATCTGGAGTACTGTGTCCAGTTTTGGGCCCCGCACTACAAGAAGGATGTGGATAAATTGGAGAGAGTCCAGCGAAGGGCAACAAAAATGATTAGGGGTCTGGAACGCATGACTTCTGAGGAGAGGCTGAAGGAACTGGGATTGTTTAGTCTGCAGAAGAGAAGAATGAGTGGGGATTTGATAGCTGCTTTCAACTACCTGAGAGGTGGTTCTAAAGAGGATGGTTCTAGACTATTCTCAGTGGTAGAAGAGGACAGGACAAGGAGTAATGGTCTCAAGTTGCAGTGGGGGAGGTTTAGGTTGGATATTAGGAAAAACTTTTTCACTAGGAGGGTGGTGAAACACTGGAATGCGTTACCTAGGGAGGTGGTAGAATCTCCTTCCTTCGAGGTTTTTAAGGTCAGGCTTGACAGAGCCCTGGCTGGGATGATTTAGTTGGGGATTGGTCCTGCTTTGAGCAGGGGGTTGGACTAGATGACCTCCTGAGGTCCCTTCCAACCCTGATATTCTATGATTCTATGAAAAATGTGTGGAAGAATTTATTTGTGGGTCCAGAAAGGGGAAGACCCTCTCTATGTAAGCTCAGAAAAGTTAGTACTTGATTTAATACACTTATTTTCCCAGAATGCATGCCTCATTCTCAAAGGTGAAACATTAGTACTTATGGAGGACTGGATATCTCAGGGCATTGCTAATGAGCTATAAAGCCTTTTAACTGTAGATAACCAATTTAAATCCTGCCTGACTCAGCAGGGATTAAAAAATGTTCCCATCTAATTGATGTTTGGTAGTTCCTATATGAGATTAGTTTGGTCAGTCTCAATTCCAGCTCGTACTTCACACACTCACCACTATGCTTTGCACTAGATTGTAAACTCATCAAGGCAGGCTCTCTCTCTCACTAAGGCCAGGTCTACACTACCACTTATATTGGCAAAATTTATGTCACTCACGGATATGAAAAAACACATCCCTGAGTGACATAAGTTTTCCCAGCATAAGTGGTAATGTGCACAGTGCTATGTTGGCAGGAGAGCTTCTCCCACCAACATAGCTACCGCCGCTCGTGGAAGTGGGTTTATTATGTCGACGGGAGAGCTCTCTCTCCTGTCAGGACAGAGCAGCTACACGAGCGATCTTACAGCGGTGCAGCTGCAGTGGTATAGCTGTGCTGCTGTAAACTCACTAGTGTAGACGTGGCCTCAGTGTTTGTACTGTGCCTAGCACAATGGGGCCCTGATTTTGGTTGGGTCCTCTAGGGAGAGATTCTGTTAGAGGGGCCAAAACCACCTTCGCCCCTATAAATTTGTGAAGAGTGGGAGTTCACAGACCAGTAGACAGATGAAAGAACATGGTTTAATTTAGAAAAAATCCCATTAGATTTTTTATCTAATGATTTTTAAATGACCTCATGATTTTTGCCCCAGTCTCACAATATTTGAACTTTTGGGGCCTTCAATACCATAAAAGTAAAACACGAAGCTAGCGTTATTATTAGGTATGCCCTTCTGCCCCAAATTGTCAACCAAACTAAAAATGATCAGCATTGACTTGTGCAGAATTAACAAAATAAAATGAAATAAAATGGTGCCTGAGTCAGGATTTCACTAAGTGTCATGTGGGCCCACACTGTCTTCCAGTGACGTTTCCTGAATAGAATGAGACACTATGTGCTTCTTGAAGGTTCAGTGGGAAGAAAGCTGGAAGGAGGGAAGACTGGGGGTTTTTATTCTAATGTTATTGCTCAGTTAAAGCAGGACAACTAGCAACTCTTTCTGATTGAGGACTATGGTCTGCTAGTAGCAGTTCTTCCCTTTGGAGATTGTTTGCCCTCCACTACTATAACACTGTCCTGGTTTATGAGAAATTCAGTGTGAGCTACTGTAACGAACGGCCAATGGCAATACAGCTGGGATTTTATCCTGCCTCTAAAAACAGCCCTCATAAAACTTTTACACTAGAAAATACATCCACAGTTACTGTACTTTGGAATTTTATATTATTTCAGCTATTTCTCTGGTTACCAATCCTCAGCCCACTGGTTTCAGCTTGAGCAGCCTATAAACAACAAAGCATGTCTCTACAGAGCATCTTTGGAAGACACAACAAGTGCTTTCAGTGCTGAATTAAGGGATACTGGGCCCTATGCACAATCCACATGGTGTTCCTCCCAGCACACACACCCCTTATGCCAGGGCCCCATCCCAACATCATGGCCTGTCCTCCCTGGTGTGGCAGGATTCAGTTAAGATGAATGGAGCAGTTCATAACTTGTAGAGCTATCATTACAGCCTTCCAGCAGAAAGACATATATCAGTTGCATTTGGGTCATGTTTTCAAGCTTTTCTTTGTATCCATGAGAGGGCTATAAATGGTTTTTTTTTTAAATGAAAGCTGAGAGTCTGATCTCATTGTGTGATTCCAGAAGATGAGGCCCAAGGCACAGGCCTGTAGTGCTTGAGCCTTGGTCTAGCCCTGAATCCTTTTGTTGATGAATACAAACAAAGTGACATCTGCTCTTTAAAGCAGCTTTCAGTATATTGGGGCAGATCCACTCCACTGGTGTACAAAGATGTAAATTGCATCTTCTTATCCCAGCAAGACCTGCTGCACCCCAATGCGGATTTATCCCTTGAAAAGGCAGGCAGTAATTCTGACACCACAATCCTTTGGAAGTTCTACTGATGGAAAAGAGCTTTAAAATCCATCAGGAATTCTGTAGGAGTCACGCCGGTGGAGTCTGAAATGATGTGCAGAATCAGCTTCTTCCCCGCAGCCCTAACTATGCACATTCCCAGCCAGTTCTGCCCATTTGATAGACTGTGTTGGCTATCTGCCTCGGTAAGGGGGATTTGGCAGCTACTGTCTGCCTCTGTAGACTCTGCCACCAGTGGACTTTCTGCTCTCTGGGCAAGTGGATGCTGACACAAACCCTGAGTGAATATAGCCCTTTCTCTTTATCATTGTGTTAGGTAAATCACATGCATTTGCCGTGTTATACCCAGAATAGCCTTTACATGATCTACTGGGGAACTCTGCAGAGGTCCTCAAACTGTTTGGGGCCCACACCTTAATAGAGTGTCTGATTCTCATTCACGATCACATAGACCCCCCTCTCCCTTCATTCACAATCACACTGAGTGTCTCTCCTCCCATTCATGCACTTTGTGGCAGCAACCGCAATTGCTTATGTGGAAAATAATATTAGGAAAACATTTAATGTATTTTAGCTGTCTTTAATACAGTGTAGAAGCTGGAAACAAGGAGTAGGATGTGACCAGTGAGCTGTGTTCTTTGGGCCACCAGTGGTCCTTGGTTTGAGAACCACTGATACAATCTAAAAATAACAGACTAGATCCAATAATATTCAGAGCTGTGCCAGTTGTCTTGAAAATCAAGACACACTTTGATTTCCTAAACTGGTTACCTTCACTACCATAACTATAATGAGATGCCCAGCATGCATGTTCTCTGCATGAGAGCGTTTACATGTTTCTGCATTGGCCCATACAAGGGAAGGCTATTATTTCTTTCCATGATGGTACTATACTGTCATTCCAAGCTCTATTGTCATAATACTTTTAATGTATAATACAAATGATATCCTGACATGATGTTTGAATATTTTCTACCCCACTGGTTAGGAAAACATGTCAATTTTTCAGGCTCTCTGAAAGCAGGAGCTACTGTGATTAAAGTTGCATCCTTGATGCTTTTGCGGTGTATACTAGAGCTAATTCTCTACAGCCAGTAGCTCTTGCAATGGGCATTTCCTTTGGAGTACTTCTAAACAAACAAACACTACTTTAAATAGACAAGGATTACAGAGATTTGGGAAAGGAGAAATAAAATGAAGTTTAAAAAAAAAAAAAGAGAGAAGCAATTTCTTATGTATGTATTTTCCTGCTGGGGTTTTCACTTCTGGTTAGCAGAAACATACATGGAAATATGGGGAACATGTGCTTTTTTGATTAATTGACTTGTGCCTGCAGGCTGGTAAACTAAGCTTATTTTCTCCATCTACTGGACTATTATTATTATTGCAGCTACTTTCAATGTGATTTAAAGAGGCTCTGAAATATATTTACTTAATTATGAACTATATCTTTCTGTTTTACATTTTACCAATAAAATAGCTTTGTGGGAAAGTACTTAATTAATAAATGATGTATAGTCCTCATATAGTCAAAATCACTTTCTTAGTGTTGGCTTTTAGAGGACTAATATATGGGGGAGACAAGGAAAAGTACATATTCAGCTTTATAACAAAAGAATCCTAATTGAGCATACAATTTAAAAAAGGGTTCTTTTAGTCCTAATATAATACACAGTGCTCATATATTAAGAAAAAATGAAATTAGTACCATTTGAAGTTCAAAATCCAAGAGTCCTTTCAGCAAATATCTACATGCATATACCAAGAGTTAACTATATCCCACGATTCAAAACTAAAGAGGTGAATCTATGTTAAAGTAATATAAAAGAATGCATACTGGAAGATTCATTCAGTTTGCCACATGGTCTCTGTTGCTAGCTAAGGTTATTTATTTCTTATTATTGCAATATTGCTGAAGACCCCCTATCATGGACCAGGGCCCCCATTGTGCTAGGTGCTGTACAAACACAGAACAAAAAGATGCTCCCTGCCTGAAGAACTTACCATTTTGTCCTTTGGCTAAGCAGTAGCCGGTTTGAGGTCTTCAGTGTGGGTCAGTTTCTCATTGGAAAAGAAATTAGTGAGACAAAGATTTGGAATATTTTCTAGTCATATTTGTTTATTATATGCAAACTTGTTTACCTTCAACAGAGATGGTAAGCACAACAGAAGGGCTTAAAAAAAATCCACTTGCAGAAACCCTAGCCGAGCTACTGCTGCTTCAAGCTCTGCAGTCAGAAATGCAACTCCCTTTCTGATACATTGTCTTTCTGTCTTGCTCTGCATTCTCATTGGGAAACCCCTTAGCTCAAAGTCATGCCACAACCTCATGGGCCCACTGTTTTTGATACCAAGCATAGGTTAGTTTGGATGAGTCTTGGGCATTAACTCCTTGTTTGTCCAGTTTGTCCACAAAGGACCGCTCAGACAGGTTCAACCAACCTGATCCAGAGAGTGTCGAGCAACTTCAACTTCTGTCTTCAGTGTTCAGTGAGGTTTCATGTTTGTTGTCTCTCAGTTATTTCATATCAAATATGCTAGTTTACAAGTAAAAAGATATTTTTTTCTAACTAGCAGCCCTTCAGACTCAAACTGGGTTCTGAGAGTCAAGCTGGCTTATTTCCTTCTTATGCACCATCACCGGCAATAATAAATGTCCTGCAGGCCTAATTCCTTCATTGGAAATTGACTTCAGCGTGAGTTGCAGGTGCTTAGTACATCTCAGATGGTACATCTACACTTGGAGTCGGGGGTATGAGTCTCAGCTCAAGGAAACATTTTTGCACTAGCTCTGATTAAACGAGCGTGCTAAATTGAGAATGTAGCCACTGCAGCACAAGCGGCAGGCAGGGCTAACCACCCAAGTATGTACCTATCATCTCTGAGAGGCTTGCACTCAGGGCAACTAGCCCCTCCACTGCTTGTGTTGCCAGGGCTACATTCTACTTTTAGCACACTAGTTCCAACAGAGCTAGCCTGAGTATGTCTTCTCTAGCTGGGAATCATATCCCCAGCTTGAAGTATAGACATACCCAGTCAGAGATAGTCTCCAAATTGGCTAGCTGTTCTAATGGACACAGATGAAGCCATGAGCTGCACCTGATTTATTTCCTTCTAATAAAATATACAGTACCCGCTGACCCATATATCAAAATATATGCATTCTCTTGTGACTATATTCTGCACTTACTTGCACGGATATAATAAAGGGACTTCAACTTTAATATCAAATACTTATGCAAAAAGAAACATCCTTGGGCTTGTTTGGGCCTAGAGACATAGGACCAGCAGTATTTTTCCACTATAGAAATACACTATATTTTGACAATGATAAGTAATGTCAAGAATGGACCTTCTCTTGAAAAATAACTATATAAGAATCTTAATCAACAGATCTATTCCCTAGGTGTAACCAGAGCCATATATGCTGAATTTATTGACAAAAATAAGTTTTACTCCTGTTAGCCTGTAGAGCCATCCCAGCCTTGAGAGAGTGAGCTGGAGTCTAACAGAAGGAATATAATTTATTTTTCTTTGAGGTCATTGAAGAAATGTTTATGAAAAGCCTGATCCTGCACGATGCTGCATGTTCTGAACTGCCATTTAAATCAATGGAAGCTGAGGATGCTCTGTAGCTCACAAGAGTTGCTCAGCACCTTGTAAACTCACGCCCTGAACTCCAATCATTACCATAGTGTCAAGCTGATCTGCATGCAGTGGAGGTTTTGCAATGAGGTGTATGGACTACTGCTCCACATAGGAAAATGAATAAGTGAAATCACAGTTAAATAAAATTGCTTTGGTCCCAGTTCTATGTGACAGTCAGAGCTGTTAATTTAACAGAGCAACTTTTGCAATGCGCTGAAATGGAGTTAGTGCCCCAGGGTGTACAGAGCATATGTGCAGATGTTAGTAGTGGTCTCTGAAAAAGCTGCATCACCACTTCAGTGAACAAGCCAAGAAAATGAGAGCACTGAACTGAAGGGCCCTTTTAAAAATGACCTTAAGCACCGAGCATATGTGCAGATTCCAGTAGGGGGCTCCAAAGTAGCAGCAGTCACCACAGCTCTACTCATTTAACAGCCTAAGAAACGCAAGATGGTGTTTTTTTAAATGCCACTTATTAATGAGCTCATGAAACACTAAGGCAAGTTACAGTGCCCCACCTCATATTTTGACTTGGCACTATCACTGGTTACTCAGACTGGGCACTGGGAAAAAGATCTGCAAGTATGAGCTAAAGCTTAGCCGCCCCTCTCCGCACTCCAAAAACCCCCAAAAGCAAAACACACACCTCACATACCATATTATTTGCATGATCAAAAGCTGATCAAATAAAAATATTATTTTTATTATTTTATATCACATAAATAACTATTTGCTTATTCACAATGGGCCAGATTCAGACCTTTACTCCCACTGGAGTAGTACGTAGCCCCTTGAGCTGACCTTCTGAAATCAGTAGGACTGCTTGAGGAGTAAGGTACTAATCTTGAGTGAGTGAAGGTAATCAGAATCTGGCCCAAAGAAAGGACAAGATGTGAAACCTACAGGAAGAATCATTTAGATGTTGAAGGAAAATACTTTGATCAGTGACATAGTGATATTATCAGTGATACAATCATATAGTGATATCTGATAATATCAGTCTGCATATTAGCAAACATTTCTTTTGACAATTTAAATGACAAACACCCTCCGCTTCCACTGATCTCAGCAAGAGACAAGGGCACTCAGCACCTTGCAGAATCAGTCCCATAAACATTTGCTAAAGAAATTACATCGGAATTTGTTTTTTGTAATCACTGTTTGGTGTTATTATTCAACTAAGTAGATAAAAATTACTTTCCAGGTGTCATTTCCCTGTTGCTATGATCAGAGTGCACTTGGTTACAAGGATCAAGTAAGAAGTAATGTATCTGAATTTGTTGTTGGTGGTAGTTTTGATGGTATTTCAAAGCTAGTAAAATTGGGAGCATTTACACAAAGGAAAAAGAGGAAATACACCTGAATGAAGATAAGAGCATAAAAAAATGAAAAGGGGAAAAAAGCATTTAGCAGAACACTTCAAATATACTCAGATAAATCATACATTTACACTGAAATGTCATCAGAATGAATTCACCTTGCCCTGCCAGCCAAATGCCAATCTAATCTTTGTGTTTGTATATGTCGAGGGCTCTGTGGTGCTGCTAGGCTTGCCCAGAGTTTCTGAAAAATGTGGACTGCAGTGAAAACAATTTTTAGTTTTATTGTTAATTGAAAGGCTTCTTAACTTGTGCACTCCTGGCTACCCTTTTCGTTTAGCACAACAGTATTTCAGAGAGGAAAACACTATTTTGTAAAGGTACAATGTAAAATGGGGAAATAGTTCACTGGCTATCCAAAAACATCAGCACATAATCCAGAAAAAACTCTCATTCCTATAGCGTCTAAAATGGAAACATCTTTATGCTCTACTGATTTCTTTAATGCAGCAGCTCCTGGAGAACAGATCTATCAAGACATCCCACAGAGAGTGAGATGGAGAGAAATGCTTTCTGAGTGGGAGAACCAGACAATTGATATATTACCAATGTCAGTCTTCAAGCTGTGTTTGCATGTTGTCATTTGTATTTCTTGGTTACTAGCAGTGTAATGCCAGGGTAGCCCAAGGACTCTGCATGCTGCTGTTCTCAGAATCTGATACACTGTAGCAATCAGGACAAAGTGGAGCCACCATCAACATAATATTTGTTGATCTTCTGTTCTGCTTGACTTCTGCTTTAATTTGTGTCAGAACTGCACCTTTCCAATTTCTCCTACTTTGTTATCTCATCCCAGAAGCTGTAGGGATTGTTGTGGAGTATTAAGTGAAAAACGATTGTCAGTCACTGTTCCAGGAATAGAGATCAATAAATGAATGAATGCAAGATATAGTTGTACCGAATAAAGAGGCTAACTCTGACATTGGAAGCCCAGGCTTCTTGTTGTTACTCTGTAAAGATGTAGTAGATTCTGCGATAGGCAGACATTAGGCATTTCAATATGTCTGATTAATTTCTCCTCTCTTTGAAAGATTAATATAGTTTCAAAAACGGAGCCTTTGCATGCACCTATAGAACTTGAATATGCCCTTGTTACAGCATTAGTTCTTGGTTACCCTGGGATACTAAACTCAGCAAGATTCAGGAAAGACCTATCTATTAGAAAATAGCAAAAACTAAAAATTCTTGCTTTGGACATATATTCCACCAGTGCTAACAAAAGTATGCAGTGGAGTGAACCAGCATGACTCTGAGCATAGCACCTTTGCACCACCTGCTTAAACTCCGATAGATGCCCGAAGAATGAATTCTAAATGAAAAAAGTGCTGACAGTAGAAAAAACAAACAGACCCCTCCTGTTACCAACCCAATTCATCATAAAGATAAACCTGCCTAGTAATGACCAAGAATCAAACCAATGACTCTCCTAAAGCCCTAACTAAATCCATCTCACCACATCCCCTCCTGGACATTTTCCTTCCAGTCTCCTACTCCTCAATCCATGCCATCCTTGTCTTCTGATTCAGCCTTGCAGCTGCTGCAGCAAAGCCTGATGTCAGCACAAGATCAGTCTATGGTTAAAAAAAAAAAAAAGAAAGTTATAAAAGGTTGCTTCACCCAAATGCCATAAATTGCCAAAGCATCAGCTACTGTTGCACCTTAAGTGATCACTCTGGTTACATGGTATGGTAACACCCATTGTTTCATGTTCTCTATGTATATAAATCTCCCCACTGTATTTTCCACTGAACACATCCAATGAAGTGAGCTGTAGCTCACAAAAGCTTATGCTCAAATAAATTTGTTAGTCTCTAAGGTGCCACAAGTACTCCTTTTCTTTTTGCCCTGCAGTGTCTCATGAATGTTCTTTGTCCAAAATATTTTCAATAAAGTAGATGTGCTAAGGGCTTAATTCACTTGAGACTCTCTTAACATACAAATTTCATGAGTGTGTATCCATCTCCTTTCACATTCTACCACTGGTTACATATGTGATCATGGGGAAAACAACTACTTTTCACCTTTTAAGGTCACTACATAAATCCACATGCTTAAGCCTTTTTTATTCACTTGGTAAACTGTTGTGGAGAGGAGACTCAATGAGACATTTTTGTCTGTTGGAAGTCTTCCTAAAAGAGACTTGTGAAATAAGAGAGGCTACTGCCAGTGTCCAAAATTAGAGGGGGCAGGAGGGAAGCTACTGGTTGAGAGGATATTAAATTTGTTTCCTTGGTTCTGAGCCTTATAATCTAGGGTAAAGGAAGGGAATTGATGGTAGCAACAGAGTTGTTCCTTAAGGGGAATGTGACTGAAATGGAATTTTATATAAACTCAGTTTACAGCAGAGACTAAAGAACTATAGATCTTCTGGAATGTAACTGTGGCAAAGAAGCACCTAAATAATGTGAAGGAAAAAGAGGGTAGAGAAACTCATGGCGTGGAGGTGTGAGACACTGACTATGGCACTTCATTAATCTTTGTTTTTTGTTACCTGATTTAATATGGCTTGTGCTCCAGGTAAACTGCATGTTAACATTCTTTATTCTTATTGAATGTTTGGTTTGCTGTCTCTGTAGAGGAAAAACGGGCTATGAATAGTGACAATGGTATATAACAGTTTATATTTGCCAATGCACTTTGTAAAATAATTAGTCTGAAAGCAAAGAATCAAGCTAGACAATATGTGCTAAGTAGAAAAATCATCCAGCACCGTGAACAGGAAAAAGTTTTGGCAGTTATTGTGGAAAAAATCATTCAAACCGCCAGTCTAGTGCCCAGCAGCAGTAAGGGGAGGGGAGGGGGGAGGCAAATGAGATACTATATTTCTATGTACTAGGCCGTACAAAACAAGAAAGGTAATATGATTTACTGCATAAGCAATAGGCCCCATTCCGTGCAGTACTAGTCACCATATCACATGAATGGTGTTAAAGCAACAAAGATACCAGGTCTCAACCGTGTAAATTATGAGGCAATTTTATCAGAGCTGGGAATGTACCTATAGGACAAGAAAAGACTTCACTATGACCTAATAGAAACTGAAAATTGTAAAAGGGATTGACAAAGCTGATAGAGGTTAACACTGGCAAGGCATTTATAAACTAGTGGTTGTGTTACAAGTAAGTTAGCAGCAACTAAGGCTCGTCTACACTACCATGA
This sequence comes from Natator depressus, assembly GCF_965152275.1. NCBI lineage: Eukaryota > Metazoa > Chordata > Testudines > Cheloniidae > Natator > Natator depressus. The sequence continues at coordinate 53,327,361 of NC_134237.1, forward strand.
TAAGTCGGCCTAAGTAACGCTACTTCAGCTATGTGAATAACGTAACTGAAGTTGACGTAGCTTAGGTCAAGTTACCCTGGTGTCTACACTGCACTGGGTCGACGGGAGATGCTCTTCTGCTGACTTACCGTACATTTCTCATGGAGCTGGAGTACTGGAGAGCACTCTGCCATCAACTTAGCAGGACTTCACCAGACCTGCTAAATCAACACCGCTGCATCAATTGCAGCAGTGCCGATCTACCGGTAAGTGTAGACATTGCCTGAATTCCTTAATTAGGCTGAGCTATTCCATTCAAATACTAATACATTAGATCTATTTCTGGGGAGATGGGGAACTAAAAAGTTTGGTGAAAATGCATATAGGTAAGAAAAGATATTGGGGTAAGAATGGGGGGTGGGGAGGTTTCGGTTCCTGACATTTCTTATGTTCACCCATTTTCAATGGATACAGGCTGCTGTTTTGGTTTTCCTTTTGTCTACGATACTGACATGAACAGCCATAACTAAAGGACCAGTTTTGCATTCTGAGTATAAGCATAACTCTTGAGTTCAGTGGAAGTTTTGGTAGCATAAGAAATGTAGGTTCAGGACCATAGGGTCTTATTAAATTATGGCCTGATTTTCAGAAGTGCTAAGCATCTACAGCTCAGACTTACATGAACAGCCAATGTGGGTGCTCTGCACCTCTGACAATTATGCCCTTGATTTCTGAACTTCCCAATCATAGTACCAAATTCATTCATTATATTTCCACTGAAGTCATACGAGGGATAAATTTCAGAAGGGACCACGATCATCTAGCCCAACCTCCTGTATGACACAAGGCCATGGAACTTCCCCAAAATAATTCCTAGAGCACATATATAAGAAAAACATCAAATCTTGATTTAAAAATTGACAGTGGTGGAGACTCCACTACGACCCTTGGTAAATTGTTCCAATAGTTAATTAGTCTCATTGTTAAAAATGTACATCTTATTTCCAGTCTGAAGTTGTCTAGCTTCCATTGGACTATATTGTACCTTTCTCTGCTAGATTGAGGAGCCCATTATTAAATATTTGTTCCCCATGTAGGTACTTATACGCTATTATCAAGTCATCCCTTAACCTTCTCTTTGTTAAACTAAATAGATTGAGCACTTTGAATCTATCACTATAAGGTTTTCTAATCCTTTAATCATTCTTGTGGCTCTCCTCTGAACCCTCTCCGGTTGATCAACATCCTTCTTGAATTGTGGACACAAGAACTGGACACAGTATTCCAGAAGCGGTTATACCACTGCCAAATACAGAGGTGAAATAACCTCTCTACTACTACTTGACTTTCCCCTGTTTATGCCTCACAGGTTCACATTAGCTCTTTTGGCCATAGCATTGCATTGGAAGTTCAAGTTCAGCTGATTATCCACCACAACCCCCAAACCTTTTTCAGAATCACTGCTTCCCAGGATAGAGTCCCCTGTCCCATAAGTAGGGCCTATATTCTTTGTTCCTAGATGTATACATTTACATTTAGCCATATTAAAATGCATATTGTTTGCTTGTGCCCCATTTACCTAGTGATCCAGATCACTCTCTATCAGTGACCTGTCCTCTTCATTGTTTACCTCTCCTCCAATTTTTGTGTCATCTGCAAACTTTATCAGGTGATTTTGTTTTCTTCCAAGTCATTGATAAAAATGTAAAATAGCATAGGGCTAAGAACTGATCCCTGTGGGACCCCACTGGAAACACACCCACTTGATGATGATTTCCCATTTACAATTACATTCTGAGACCTATCAGTGAGCCAGTTTTTAATTTATATAATATGTTCCATGTTAATTATATATAACATAAGGACAACCTCCTGGGAAAGGAAGTTGAGAGATCCCACATTAAAGAAGGTTCCTCTGAAGTGGTCTGGTGTTGGTTTCTATTACTTTGCTATTATACAGTCAAACTGACAGACATTGGGTGAGCAGTGAAAATAGTTATCACCACACTGAGCTGGACAGGGCCTTAGACTCTGCTGCTGCTGCAGTTACCACATTTGGAAGGACTTCTACATGACACCAATCTGTTAGGTGCTAGTTGAAGAAAGTAATCTATAGCTAGTGGGAAATTCTCTTATTAGGGAGAAGTGAATTCAAACTTTTCTTCAAGGTATCTTTTGACTCTCACCTGATGGCTCTTAAATATACAGATGAAAAAAGAAATATCTGTTCTTTAAATGAAAGGTGATCTGCTTGTAGAGGCATATTTTGACTGTAAAGGGTGTGGCACTTGGGAGGGTTACATTTTTCAAGAACCACACAACAATCAAAATGCTCAAAGCAGAGACAAATACAAATTAAGGGTGGAGTCATGGATCTGATCTGTGAGTCCAGGCCCGCAGGTGAATCGGGGGTCATGGACTCATATGATTGGCATCCATGGAGGGGTCTGACCATGAAGGAAATGTGAGGCCAGGAAAGTAGAAGAATGAAGACAGGATGAGGCAAGGTCATATAGTACACCTGATTGTTGGCCCTGCCTGCCTCTTCTGTCTTCTCTTGTTCTAACTGAGTGCACTACTATGCTATGCATTATGCAGTGAGACTGGAGAAGCCCCAGTTCTAACAAGAGGAGACTGCAAAGACAAACATGAGATGTGTACAGCTGGCCAAACACAAAGGCAGCTGGGCCCATTGTATTCATATGCACCAGTGTTCATCTCTCCCACCCACCTACCCCATGTCCTCCAGCAGAGAAGATTGTAATTATGTGGGAGAAGATAGCTTCACAGTGTGTACATGTACCATGGGAGAAGAGGTATCCTCTATGTGTGCATATATGTCTAATGTGTGTGGGCACTCTCTGTATGACGACATGGGGGGGAGCACCATGTGTGACTGGAATGGAGAGTGACTAGCAAAGGGGGTAGGGGATGGCAGGGGAATGAAGAGATGAGGTTAGGAGCACAAACAGGTGTATGGCGAAAAAGAATATGTGACTAGAATCATAGACTCGTAGGACTGGAAGGGACCTCGAGAGCTCATCTAGTCCAGTCCTCTGCACTCATGGCAGAACTAAGTGTTATCTAGACTATCCCTGGCAGGTGTTTGTCTAACCTGCTCTTAAAAATCTCCAATGATGGAGATTCCACAACCTCCCTAGGCAATTTATTCCAGTGCTTAACAACCCTGACAGTTAGGAATTTTTTCCTGATGACCAACCTAAACCGCCCTTGCTGCAATTTAAACCCATTGCTTCTTGTCCTATTCTCAGAGGTTAACAAGAACAATTTTTCTCCATTCTCCTTGTGACAACCTTATGTACCTGAAAACTGTTTATCATGTCCCTTCTCAGTCTTCTCTTCTCCAGACTAAACAAACCCAATTTTTTCAATCTTCCCTCAAAGGACATGTTTTCTAGACCGTTAATCATTTTTGTTACTCTTCTCTGGACTTTCTCCAATTCGTCCACATCATTCCTGAAATGTGGTGCCCAGAACAGGACACACTATCCTAGTTGAAGCCTAATCAGTGTGGAGTAGAGCAGAAGAATAACTTCTCGTGTCTTGTTTACACACACCTGCTAATTCATCCCAGAATGATGTTTGGTTTTTTTTGCAATAGTGTTACACTGTTGACTCATATTTAGCTTGTGATCCACTATGACCCCAGATCCCTTTCTGCAGTACTCTTTCCTAGGCAGTCATTTCCCATTTTGTATGTGTGCAACTGATTGTTCCTTCTTAAGTGGAGTACTTTGCATTTGTCCTTATTGAATTTCATCCTGTTTACTTCATACCATTTCTCCAGTTTGTCCAGATCATTTTGAATGTTAATCCTATCCTCCAAAGCACTTGCAACCCCTCCCAGCTTGGTATTGTCCGTAAACTTCATAAGTGTACCTTCTATGCCATTATCTAAATCACTGATGAATATATCAAACAGAACTGGACCCAGAACTGATCCCTGCAAGACCCCACTTCATATGCCCTTCCAGCTTGGCTGTGAACTACTGATAACTATTCTCTGGGAATAGTTTTCCAACCAGTTATGCAGCCACCTTATAGTAGCTCCTTCTAGTTTGTATTTCCCTACTTTGTTTATGAGACAGTCATGCAAGACAGTATCAAAAGCTTCACTAAAGTCAAGACATATCACATCTACTGCTTCCCCCAATCCACAAGGCTTGTTACCCTGTCAAAGAAAGCTATCAGGTTGGTTTGACATGATTTGTTCTTGACAAATCCATGCTGACTGTTACTTATCACCTTATTATCTTCTAGATGTTTGCAAATTGATTGCTTAATTATTTGCTCCATTATCTTTCCAGGTACTGGAGTTAAGATTACTGGTCTGTAATTCCCCAGGTTGTCCTTATATCCCTTTTTCTAGTTTGACACTACATTTGCCCATTTTCCAGTATAAGCAAGTGAGAAATAGGGAACTACTAGGGGTAATAGGGGAAAGGAGAGAGAAAAGAGCCAGAGGAAGTGAGAAAAGGGTGAGGGATAAGGGGACAGGGAAGGAAGAAAGGGATAAGACTAGGGATAAAAAAAAAAATAAAGAAGTCAGCCAGGAAGAACCCCTAAAACTTTTTCAGGCAGGCTCCCACTCACCAGTCTGCAGCCTAGGAGGAAGCCATGCTGAAAAGAGTAGAGGTGTTTTGTTTTGTTTTTTGTTTTTTAAATGGCTCCATTATCCAGGTTCTGGAGAGTTGGAGGGATGCACTTGCCAGGTAAGAATGAAGACTGAGTGGTGTGTGGGGTCAGCTGGCTGAAGGCAGATTTGTTTTTGGTTTGTTTGTTGCGGTAATGGTAGAAGTGGGAGGGAGCAAAATGTCAAGGAATCCTGACCTTGGGTAGCTTTCATCCTCCCCTGGTTCCAAGCTGCCACATGCAGAATGTCTTTCATAGATTCATATATTATAAGGCCAGAAGGGACGACTGTGGGCATGTAGTCAGATCTCCTGTGTAACACAGGCCATAGGACTTATAGGAATTATTTCGTATTTGAATTAGAGCATACCTTTTAGAAAAACACCCAACCTTGATTTTAAAATGGCCAGTGATAGAGAATCTATCTTAAACTATTGAAGGGTGAAATGTTCTAAATAGACTCAGTAAAATTGTCTATGACCTAAATGAATTGCCAAGTAATGCGAATCAACAAGTCTAGCAACAAAACATACATGGTTAAGCAAAACAAAATAGGATTCCTAGGACAGTTGTCATCTTTTGCCTAAAGTAAAGTTCTTGCTGTCATTGAAAAAATAGGAAAACTAATTGACTGCTATCCACAGCTAGTCCTAAAGAAACACGTGTCTTTAGATCAAATCCCCTGGTAACGAATTGCTGCAACTGTCAGTTCAGATGTGAAATGAACTGATCCATGCCCAGTGAACCAGACAATTTTTTAACTTTCAGAAATACACTCCTTAATAGATATTATCTTGAAGGAGAAATGAGGAGTCATTGTGTATGGTTTGTACTGCAGTAGTTCTTAGAGGCCCCACGAAGTGAACAGACTCCCGTTGTGCTAGGCACTGTACATAATATAACAGAAAGCTGGTCCCTGCCCCAAAGAACTTACAGCTGAGATATATGACAAGAGGTAGATACAACAAATAGAGGGAGGGAGCACAAGGCAACAGTGCAACAAGTTACAATTAGCGTAAATGCAACAGTCACAGTACACCAGCTGCCTAGCCTTTGTTCTGTAGGCATTATAACATAGGTGCATTTTAAGATGGGATCTGAAGGAGGATAATGTAGTGGCTGTGTGGATTCTTATGAGGAATTCCCCCTATGCACAAGAGGTAGCATAGGAGAAAACATGACAGTGTTTAAGAGAATATTGAACTGCAGGATGATGAAAGATGACATTCTTGGCAGAGTGAAAGCAGGGTTTGATGGTTTGATACCATATGAAAATTATAGGTAGGGTAGGGATAAGCTTTGAAGGGGCATAAAAGTGGAGACAAGTAGTTTTTGAAAGAAAGGGGAACAAGTGGAGGGATGCAAAGAGGATGGTGATGTGGTCAGAGTAGTGACACTTGATGGTGACCTTTGCAGCAGCATGTTGACTGGACTTAAGTGGGGGGCACAACAGCATTTGCCAAGGCCAGAATGGAGTTTGCAATGGACAAGCTATGAGAAGATGAGTGTTTTAGCTTTGTGGGAAGAGAGGAAAGGCTGGATCTTTGAAATGTTGTGTAGGAAGAAGTGGTAAAATTTAGACATGGTTTGGATGTGCAGGTCTAGAGACAAAGCTGAGTCAAAGATGACACCCAGATTATGTGCCTGAGTGGCAGAGGATGGTGGTGGTATCAGTTGTGATTAAGAAGAGGAAGGGAGAGGCTTGGAAGGGAAAGATTACAATCTCAGTTTGGGCTATGTTGGGCTTAATTGATGACAGGATATCCATGAGGGGATATTAGAGAGACAGACCAAGATTTTAGTTTGGATGGAAGGACATGAGCCTGGAGTGAAGAGGAAGATTTGTAAGCAGTCAGCATAAAGATGAATAATGGGATGAAATTACAAAAAGGAAAATTTAGGCTGAAGATCAGGAAATACACTTTTTTCCCTCACAGGTGAGATCTATTAGATTGTAGAGCAGTCTTCCAAGGTAAGCAGTGGAAGCCTTGTCTGGGACAGCATTCCTCAAACTTATGGGTTTTGAGAACTTGCTAGTGATTTATGGTCAGCTGGCAAATCACATGGTGCTGGATCCCTCTCTGTTTTCAGCTGCTAAACTACATTAAAAGACGCTAAAATAGATGAACTTCTTTCCTAATGTTATTTTCATCCTCAGCCATATCACTGAAAAGGTGAAAAACTATGTTCCTTGAGGAAGGCACTGTTTCCGCTTTGGTCTCTGCTTCAGACCCCATAACTTTTCAAATCATGTCTATTATACAGGGAAGACTATGGTTTTCTGCACTAATATGTACCTTGCAATTGTTGTGTGATTGGTAGATATACCAAGTAAGTTCCCTGAAGGACATTCATGTTGGTGCTCCCAGTCTGAGTAATCAAGTAGTTGATTTTTCAAGGCTCCAAGTTTTCTCTGGAAAAAAAAATCTTTAGGTTCATCTTTCAGTGACGGATATTTGATTTCTAAATGTCACAGCAATTACGAAGGCTTCATACTATTCGCATTTTTGAACGTGTTACACATTGTGGTTTGAAATCAATCAATGCAAAGTCATCCATCATATATTTGCCATTATATTTCCACGTTTTATTTTTCCTTTCTTAGTCATCATTGGAATAACCTGCCACTGTCTTTTTCATGAAACAATCCATCTTTCTGAATCATCCCTCAGCTAGAACTATGCTCCAACAAAGACGGAATGACATATGCAATGTGAATGAGTGAATTTCAGCAATGCCCTCAGATCCTAGTCATTACAGCCAATACGTCCCATGTTTCAGTTCAGTGACATATTTTGTGATGGTCTATGTGCAGGGGGTCTCAACCCCCTTCTCTCTACGAAGGTCCCGGGATGTGAAAAGAGTGCCAAGAATGACCTCCCTTTCTACATAGTGGAAAACAAAGTATGGCATGTTCTCTCAGCATGCAGAATAGGGATGGGGGAACGGTCCTACCAGATAGGATGTAGTGTCATCAGTATTCCAAGTGAGCACATATATCAATCGATAAAGGCATGGGTTTGACACCTACCAGTATGATAGAACTCTGGGAAATTGAAATGGGAACTGAAGAGCCATACTTGAAGAAGTAACGTTCTTCTTACAGTTTGGAAGTATCAGCATGAAGACTTTTGGCCACAGGACCCATTCAGATTACAAATGGTCACACCACAGGTACTTGTCAGTTAGCAATTTCAAAATGCATAGATCAGCTTACTGTTGGTATTCTGGCCTATATATTACTTTTCCTACTAAAGCACAGCAGCAGTAGAAAATCATGAAAGAGTTTTATGACCTGACTCACTTTCCATCTGTCCTGGGTGCAATCAATAACACCTGGGTTCCACATCAGAATGAAAGAAGCCTTAGAAATAGAAAAAGTTTTCAGCTCCATTAATATGCAGGTGGTGTGCGATGGCCAATATATCATTGATGGATTGACAAAAAATATTGGTGTGATGGGGTGTATACATCCCTCGCTGAGGAGGAAGGCACCAAAGAGATTCTGTGTATGGGGGTAGCCCTTCCACTCCAGCCCTGTAAAATATGGAGGAGGCTTTTGAAAAGGAGGAATCTGCAGTCAGCTGAGGGAAGAAATCTCACATTACGAACAGGGAAAATATCAGAAAAAATAAAAATTATCATGTCAAGGGCAGCAGAAAAGTACTTGTATGTTAGTAATCTGCCAATGGACAATATTCATGCAATTTTGAATGAGGTTAATAATGGTGAAATATGATTAGTGTGGGGATCACAATTTTTTGTTTGTAATGTCCACAGTTTGATAATACATGGTCAAGAACAAAATGATTATATCCTGGGAATTAAAACAAAATTGGATGGCATACGTATCCAGCACCGATGTTGGTTAAAAACCTTTCTTTTAAAATTCCAGGGCACATTGGCTTTAGGCAAGACAGAAAACTAGGAAGAGGAGGAGGCATTTGTACTTTCATAAGGGGAAAGATTAAACTACAAAGCTACAGAGAACAAAGAAGGAGGTGTGGGATACAACCTGTTGAGATCCCAATACAAAAGAGAAATGTTTCTTTAAGGATTTACAATATCTATAGCAAATTTGAATGCTCAGAGTTACAAGATATAGCGAAGAATACTAAAAGACCATATATTATATGCAGTGACCTAAACAGTCAAAAAATTGTGGGGCAATAAGACAGATAACAATGGTGCATGCTTAGAAAAGTTCATTGATGAAAACAATTTAGTGGCTTTAAATGAGGGGACCCCAACTAGATTTAATGCAGCAGCTGATAGTTTTTCTTGCTTAGACCAGGGAGTTATAACAGCAGATATTGCAAGTATATGCAACTGGGAAATATGTGTAAGCAGAGTCGGGATGAACTCTACCCTGACATCTGGTGGCAAGTTGTGGTGGGTTGTGGAAAAGAACTTCAGAGGCTGATCTCATTTGCATAGGCACACCCACCCCGCCTAGATGGTCACTTTGGCTGCCGTAGGAGCCCCAGTTTCTCTGTTATTGGGGCAGGAAGAATAAACTGTTGTTATCCTGATTATCTGAATCAAGGACAGTGGAACTGTACTTAGCCTTTTGTTATGATGGAGGGACTTGCCATCAACTAAGCAGCACTCACTAGGCAAGGGTTATGGGTTCCAAAACCCAGTGAACTGAGAGAGGCTAGGGACAGGTATTAATGCCCGGTGGCATAGGCCCCACATGCTAATTGCAGCTTCTCCTCTCTCCACTGTGGAATATCAGAGCTAGTTTTGAGTCTATTAGAAGTCTAGTTACAAGCTGCTGAGCTGAGTTCACTTTGGGCCAATGGTGCACCAGCACTGAGGCTCCCCTACTACAAGCTGAAATCACCGAGTGCTGTGTTAAAGGGGGGTGGGGGCTGAAGATATATTGTGGAGCAGTTTGTGGGACGGCTGGGGCTGCTCACAGGACAGCTGGCAGAGCAGTTTGCAGGATGGCTGGTGGAGCGGAGCCCCATGGAGAGGCGGGGCAGTCAGCTTTGGACCACGTAAGGTGCCCCTTAACCCTCCCCCCCCATTTCCACCCAGGCTGGGAGGTAAAACTCTGCAGATAAACTTTTGAACTCTGGGGCTGCACTGACCAGGGACAGAGACTTCTGGGTTGTTGGACTTTTGGGACTTTGGATGACTTTTGGGTTGCTTGACTCAAGAACCAAAGGGAAAGGACATGGCCCAATTTGCTTGGGGTGGGTTTTTGCTCATGGGTTTTGTCAAGGTTCCTTCCCCACTCTGAACTCTAGGGTACAGATATGGGGATCTGCATGAAAACCTCCTAAGCTTATTTTTACCAGCATAGGTTAAAACTTCCCCAAGGTACAAACGATTTTCCTTTTTCCCTTGGACTTTATTGCTGCCACCACCAAACGTCTAACAGATAAATAACCGGGAAAGAGCCCACTTGGAAATGTCTTTCCCCCCCAAATCCTCCCCAAACCCTACACCCCCTTTCCTGGGGCAGGCTTGATAAAAATCCTCACCAATTTGCATAGGTGAACACAGACCCAAACCCTTGGATTTTAAGAACAATGAAAAAGCAATCGGCTTCTTAAAAGAAGAATTTTAACAGAAGAAAAAGTAAAAGAATCACCTCTGTAAAATCAGGATGGTAAATACCTTACAGGGTAATTAGATTCAAAACATAGAGAATCCCTCTAGGCAAAACCTTAAGTTACAAAAAGACACAAAAACGGGAATATCCATTCCATTCAGCACAGCTTATTTTCTCAGCCATTTAAACAAACAGAATCTACCGCATATCTAGCTAGATTACTTACTAAATTCTAAGACTCCATTCCTCTCTGTTCCCGGCAAAAGCATCACACAGACACAGAGAGCCTTTGTTTCTCCCCCCCTCCAGCTTTGAAAGTATCTTGTCTCCTCATTGGTCATTTTGGTCAGGTGCCAGCAAGGTTATCCTAGCTTCTTAACCCTTTACAGGTGAAAGGGTTTTTCCTCTGGCCAGGAGGGATTTTAAAGGTGTTTACCCTTCCCTTTATATTTATGACAGGTTGTGTTATGAATCCTATTGGTGGAGTTTCCCCAACATAATGCCACACTATTTCTCTCTGTTATTAAAAGGCTTTTGCTACACTCAGACTCTGTGCTTGCAAGGGGGTAAGTATTGCCTCTTAGAGGCACCCGGACCGGAGGAGGGGGTGGTAGATATTTGTCCCAGGTCACTGGGTGGGGGCTCAAGCTGGTTTTGCATTGTGTTATTGGAATGGAACCCCTAGATACTGAACCCGGCCCTTGTTGCTGCCAATTCTGACGGGCAGAAGGGTTACATATATAAGGAAAAAGGAATGGGGAGTGATCATTTCCCTTTAACTATTACTTTTTCAAGAGCAAGGTAAGGATGAAGGTAATGGAAAATTACCCCCCTAGAATTTTTAAGGAAGTTAACTGGAGTTCTTTATAAGTAAGTATACTGAATGTGTGAATGCTTATTGCATGAGTAATGACAGAGAATTTCAATGACAATGCAATAAAGGGATTAGTAACAGCAGTTACAGTAGCCATACCTAAGATATTAAAGTATCCCAAAACTAAAAACTCACTTCCATGGTGGAATGAGGAATGCAAAAGGGCAATTAAAGAAAGGAGCAAAGCCTATAAAAAGCAAAAAATACAATGAGTAATACAATTCTAATGAAATATAAAAGTAGTAATGCAGTAGCACAAAGAATTATTAAAAAATCCAAGAAAGAGTTGGAGGATGTACTACAGATAAAGATACGAAGACATCAGAAATATACAGGCAAATTAGAAGAATGAATGGAATTCAGACTGAGTAGTCACATCCCAGGTCTTACTGGGACTGACAAAATAGTAGAACTTTGAGGGGTGAGTAATGATAAAATCAAAGAGCAATTTTCTGCCAGATTAAAAGACAGTTCTTTGAAGAGAATCAAGAACTTTTATTGGAGTAAACAAGAAAATATTATACTGAATGAGTGGGTTTGTATGCAAGAACATGAGAAAGCTATTCGTATCAGCAAGAATATGTCCTCAGGTAAAGATAAGATATGCAACATAATATTTAAATATTTCTCTGAAACAGTTTGAGGGCTCTCTTGGAATTATATATTATATGGGGGAAAACAGTGATAACAGTAGGGTGGAAACATGCAGTAGTAATACCAATACCAAAACCACGCAAACTATCCACACAAGAGGACGCTTATGGACTTATTGTCCTTATGTCCTGTCTGGGTAAAATTGCAGAGAATGGTGAATGAAAGATGCCTTGCCTGTTTGGAAAACAGTTGACATTACAGATAAGGTGTAGAGTGGTTTTAGGAGAAGAAGATGCCCCACTGATCACATTGTTAAATGAGAAACTGAAATACCAAAAGGTATGAGGCATAAAAGTTTCATGATAGCAATCTGTCTAGATATTGAAAAGGCATATGGCGTGCTGTGAAGGGAAGGCTTGTTGTACAAATTCATTGTAGTAGGGATTGTTTCCCTAAATTGGGCCAGCTAGTAAGCTTAGGGAGGACTAATGACCCACCAGAGTTTGGCAGAAAGCAGCACATTTATTATACTGATAGCTAAGCTCAAAACAAGTGTGTGTGTGCCGGGTGTCACACTCACACTCACATAGTCACACTCCCAGGACAGGCACAGCACTGGCAATGTCAGGATCCTTCAAGGTAAGTGTTCCACAGCACAGCAATGGATGGTGTGATGAAGGTAAGTCTTCCCAAGGCACAATGGAATGCAACACGACAAACCACTGGCCAGGCAGTCTGGGAGAAGGGCCTTCACAGGCGGTACAAGCTTGTGAGTGCACTCCTGAGCACATGGCCCCTTCCCGTTTTAAGGACCTGCTCCTCATGGCCTGCGACTAGAGATGACTTGGCTGCCTCTGGTTGGTCACACTCCGCCTCATGCCGTGTCCATGCATTGGGTGTGTGATTGCTGCCTAATTAGAGTCCCAGATACCTTATCTATCTTGGAGCTCTTCTGATCTTCCATTCATCCCACAAGCATTCCAGGAGGGAGAGGGAGAGGGAAGCCACTTCACAGGTATTCAAAGAGGGAGAGGAGACAAAACAGGGTGGGGGAAGGTGAAACAGACCTTTTGAACATACAGGTTGTACGGAGCATACAGATCACTGCTGCTCCTACAACAGGGATAAGGGGAAGAAGCTATGGGGTTCAATATAGATTTTTTGAGTAACAATGAAGGTCAGAGTTGGGAAAGTTATGTCAACTATATATGTTAAAAATGATAACCCACAGGGAAGTGTTAACAGCCTGATCTTATTTAATATTATGATAAATGAGCTCACAAAATTAATAAGTATCAGGGCAGGTGTCACTCTGTTCACAGATGACTGTGTTCTGTGGGTTAGCAGCAGAAATACTGAGGTGGCAGAAAAGAGAATTAATAAAGCATTACAAGAGACCTCTGATTGGAGAAATGTATGGGGTTTCAAGTTTTCCATTGCCAGAACCAAAGGAATAATCTTTACACAAAGGAAAGTTACAAAGGAATGTAAACAGTATCTGTAGGGAGAACAAATGTATAATAGTTAAAAGGTTTAAATTCCAAGGGGTAATATTTGATAGCAAATTACTTTGGAGAGCTCATATACACTATGAATTATGTGTGGTGCATTTATTACACCACCTACATGCGCATTACAGATGGCCTCTAGTGAAATGCCAGTTATACTATAACAAACTACTGGAGCTAACTCTCTGAGCCAAAGTTAATGGGAGCTGTAATAGTGAAAATCACATGTCCAGACATGGATTTAGATTTATTTTATAAACTACACAGACACTGTCACCCTAACTACACTGACATAAGCCCCACACCTCTCATGGAGGTGGAGTTATTATATTAGTGTAGTAGGGCACTTACATTGGCAGGACAAGGCTGTGGTGTTACACTGACTTCATTAGGTTGAGATAACCTGTCTTACATCAACCTAACCGTGTAGTGGAGACCAGGCTTAATATTTCCCCATTTCCCCAATAGTTTTACTAATTAAAATTATGTAACTTTTGTTACAGTAAGACATTTGAATATGTCGACATAAGTCTGTAGTGTAGACATACCCTTAGAACAGGGGTGAAAATGTTGGTGATTTTATATAATAAGTGATTTTAAATGTTTAGAATAAGGTTTTTATATGGTTTCCCCCCTCATCAATATAGACTTTGGTACTTTTCAAAATGGAGTCAAATCTCCATTTTGTCCCCAGAGGTGGGAAAATTAAGGTGCCAAAGCTGTGGCGCGAACAGCTGGTTCAAACCAGTAGGAACTGGCTTGTAACTACCATCCTCTCAGAACTTTCTCACCACTCACTCTTTATAAGGAACTGTGCCACGTCATCACAGCGCTGTCCGTTCAGGAGGCAGCCGTGCGTGGTTGGGGCTTTGCGCAGGTCTCCGGATCAAGAGCTGTGCAGGATCCTGTGACACCAACAACTTACCTGCCATCCAGGATCCTTTGGTCCATCAGCAGCTTCAGTCAAGCAGCTTGTCACCATCCAGCAGCCGAGATCCAGCATTCCACCCCAAAGGCCAGCATTTGGCCCAGGGTAGAAGGTCTTGGACCCACCACTCACTACCATCTGACCTGTCCATAGATGACATCAGATTAGCAGTAGGCTATACAGGGGGTTTGATTTGTTTTGTTTTTATTGCCAAGGGAGGGATATATTGGGCCTGAGCTTCAAGCTCCTTTGTTGCAGTCCGCTGTTTGTTGAGTGTTTATGTGTTTGCTTATGGTTTTCCCCTTGCCCCCTTTTATGTAACCAATCCTTAATACAATACTTACCTGTTTCAAACATAACCTTTGTCTCTCCTCTTCTTTCTTACACCACACTTGTGAGGGAGGGTGGGACACAGGATCTGCTTCCTCGGGTGATAGACCCTGATAGCAAGTCCAAGAACCTGTGCCTGTAAAAGGGAAACAGAGAGGCATATCGGGGTTTATTTAGATTTGATTTTTCCCTGGTTACAAAAGTGAGGCGGTACGGGCCGGTACGGCATACTGGTAAAAAGTGGCTGCCGGTATCAGCCTGTACAGCTGACTTTAAAGCGCTGCTGGGCAGCGCTTTTACGTCACTGCCCCTTTTGCAGCCCCCGTTGGCGCCCCTGCCGGGTCCCTACTGGCAGGACTGCCGACAGGGGCGGAGGGCGCAAAAGGGGCAGCGACATTAAAGCACTGCCACAGCAGCACTTTAAGCAGGGCCCTTAAAGTGCTGCCGTGGCAAAGGACCCTGCGTAAAGTGCTGCCATGGCTTTAACTTTGTTGCCCCTTTTGCCCCCCCAGGCTGCCGACGTGGGGGGCAAAAGGAACAGCTGCCCGGGGGCTGACCATTTAAAAGGGCCCGGGACTCCGGCGGCTGCTGCTGCTACCGTTGCAGGGGCTGGAGCCCCAGGCCCTTTAAATCGCTGCTGGAGCCCCGAGCGGCGCAGGCCAGGCAGCGGGGATGGGCTGGCCGGAGGACACTGACCCCAGCCCTGCCCCTTCCACCCAAGGCCCCCTGCCCCTTCCGGGGATGAGGGGCCGGAGTTGGCCCCCGTACTGGTAAGAACTCAATTTTACTTTTACCCCTACCTTAGAAAGGCATTGTTACATTACCTGAAGTACACAGGGCAGAGTGAGAGAATATAAGCTATTGAGTATTTAGGAATTATAGTTGGTCGTATCTATAAACTACTCAGTTAAGTCTGTTTCACCATTAAAGAAAAAGAAAATGAAAAAGAAAAGTTCAATGGCTGCTAAAAGTATTTACCTACAGCTGCAATAATGTCTGCTTGTTCCTAGCCCTCTTCCAGCCTTGATCCTGCTTTGGACCCAGTCTTACCCTTGTCTTGCTTCACTCCAGGTAACCCAATCCTTATCCTTGGCTCTGATTTCTGACTTTGGCCTGGCATCTGGCCTCTGACTCCAACTCTGACCCTGGGCTCTAGCTCCTGACTACCAACTCCTGCTCCAACCAGGAGGGAGGACCGCCCACATCCTGATCACTGAATTATTACAGAAATGCCTAGAGAATCCTAATGAGATCAAGACCCATTGTGATAATCACTGTAAACTCTTGGGACAAGGACTATCTCTTTCTACTTAGATAAACACGACACACAAAGCAGAGAGAAAAAAGAAGAATTATCCCTATTTTAGTGATGAGGAACTGAGCCACAGATAGATTAAGTAATTTGCTGAAGGTCACATAAGAAATCTGGGCAGAACCAAAAAAACCAGAACTCAGATCTACTGAATCCTAGTCCAGTGCCTTGCCCACAAAACCTTCCTTTCTTCCTGAGAGGATGATATCAAATCCACAATTGGCTATGAGCATTTTGTATATGCAGTCCTCTATTTACAACAAAATGGACTTTGCAATTTAAAAAAACCCTCTCCAGATAGGTTCCACCACCACAGCTCACATATATGTTGGTGAAGAGCATACAGGGGATGTTTTGTATGCTGGATGAGAGTGGGGGAAGGTACTGTGCTGATATACTGTATGTCCTAAATTTTGTCTTATCTCAGTTTTGATTAATTCCACTCACAGGTGCTGCACCTGGAAAGTAATATCTTCTCTTTCTTTGAATCACTGCTTGCTCTCTTTTGAATCAGCTAAACTCATCAATATTCCTGCATTGCTTTTTAATATATGACTTTCATAATTTCTTAAACCTGTATCAATCTTGTCAATTACCATTTTTTTTTTTTTACATCTGGTAACACTTCTCTCTCTTTCACCAATGGGAGTGGAAACTAATCTCATTTTCTGTAAAATCTCATTAAATCTTAATTCTGATTCATTTTCATTGTGGCAACAGCTGTGTCATTGGCATTATAATTGTTAACTGCCTCCTGGTTTACCTGTTCACATTCAAGAAAAACCAGTTCTGTTTCAGCCTTTGCAGATGAATCCCAAGTGTCCTGACTGCATTTGCAGAGAGTTGAGCTGGAGCCCTTATAGGAGTTCAGGAAGTGTGTATGAGTCATTTTGCCACGTTGCAGTGCTGAGTAAAAAATTATTTGTTGTTTAAGCTCTTATATTCATGCTTATTTCCAATGTTTGGTTTGGTAGAACCATGTTTTGATTCATTTGCCTCTGCACTGTCATCATAAGTACCCAATCCTGTATTGCTTACTCAGTCAAAACTCCTACTTGAGATGCAATGGGAGTCTTGTTTAAGTACTGCTGCTGATTTGCACCCAACTTTCCTGAAGTTCTCTCAGTGTATTGCATGGAAAACAATGCCATAGTCACATGGGTTTCCTTACTGACATGTTGATCCAAACACACATGTGCATGGAACATTACTTACCCTTTGCCTGCTGCAGAATGTTTCAGGAAAGTCAATGCAACTACAACTGTCTGTTTGTTTGTTATTTGTAATGTGGTTGTACCAAGGGACCTCAGTCATGGGTTAGGTACCCTCGTACCAGGGTACTGTATAAACACATAATCAAAGAGATGACAACTTAAATATAAGACAAGAGACAACGACTGAGGCTGGCATCACTGACAGTGTGGAGGCAGGAGCTGATGTCTCAGTAGCATATATGAGCATACTAGAAGGGCGGGCAAGGATAGGCCTTGAGGGCTTTAGAAGTGAAGACAAGTAGTTTGTGTTTGCTGTGTTGAAGAAAGGGGAATCAGTGGAGAGAGGGAAAAAGGGGGGTGACATGGCTGAAGAGATGAGCTGGGAAAATGATCAATTTGGGCCATGCTGAACTTAAACTGACAGCTGGATATCCATGAGGAGATGTCAGAGAGACAGGCCTGGATTTTAGTTTGGTCAGAAAGAAACAGGTCAGGAATGGGGACATAGGTCTGTGGGTCATCAGCATAATTGAAGCTGTACGTGAATGAGACTGCCCAGACACAGGATGTAGAGATAGAAGAAGAGAGGTATATCAATTGTCTAACTTGTTGAAAACTATGGTTATCAATGGTTAGGTAAGTTTATCCAAGATCTGCTCCTCAGCTCACAAGCATATATTTGGTTTTATTATCACTGATTGTAAATCTTTTTCTTGCCTCTTCCTTCAAGACTTCAGTCAACTTTTGTACCATGTTTTCTGTCTCTCCTACAATAATCAGATCATCAGCATACCCAAAAAGTCAGTGTGGGCTATTCCAGAGGCAGCAGAAACAAACTGTGGAGGGGGATGTGTGGAAGTCCCTTCACCAGATGCAGTTCCAGAACAGATGGATAAGAGGCAGCACCTGGCTATGTCCTGACACCATCCAGCTGACCTCAGATTCTACACCTACATGATGACTCATGCCACAGACATTGGGAGCCTGCCCTACCCCTTCCACTCACATATGCTTCTGCACTACTATCCACATGAAAGCATACTGGGGATAATGCATCTCCCACTGAAGGGGACGCTACAATCTGCCCCTAAGTGCAAAGGTGAATAGAAGTGTGGGAATTAATGGATTAAATTATTTAAAATATCATCAAGGAATTCAGAGTCCCAGCTGGGAATGACTCCTTTCCTGCAATGATGCATTCAGATGCAGCTAAATCTATTTGGATTCAGACTCTTAAAAATGGGTCAGCTACTCTTACAATAGCAATGAAGATGAGAGGAAGAAATGGAGATTTGCTATCAAGAAGACGAGATAAGGAGCCCTAAAGACATCAGACCTTCCCTGTTTGTTGTCTGAAGTTCAGACAGGTAAACTGCATGAACAGAATATGGCCAGAGATTTTGCTGGCTTGTGTTTTGAGTTGTACAAGATCCTTAGACATTTGCTGAAGAACCCAACCCAAAGAAGTGAACCAGGAGGGATATCAGCCAAATGTTAGTTGAAAGTCTGAGGTTTTGAATTTTTAACAAAGAGGCTTTTCTCTCAACTGTTTTTTAAATGTCTGAGTTAGATAGGGGTTAACAAAAACAAAAATAATTTGCAAACATTCTGAATAAAAATAACTTTTCATTGAATTGGGTTTTGATTCTTTCGTAGCTGTGACATTATAAACAGTGCTTGAGTCCTTAAAAAAGTGCCAGAACACATGTATTTGCAGTACTATCACTAATGTATTTTCTTTTTAAAAAATACTTCCTTTCATGGGCACCGACTCCCTGAGTGCTCTGGGGCTGGAGTACCCACGGGAAAAAAAATAGTGGGTGCTCAGCTCCCACCAGCCACAGCTGTTTGGGGACGCAGCCAAATAGCTGATACGCAGCACCACCAAGCAGCTGTTTGGCAGCTCGGAATGGGGCTTGCAAGAAGGCAGCCAGCAGCAGGCAGGCGGGGCCTTAGTGAGGGGGTAGAGAATGGGCAGGAAGAGGCGGAGCGAGGCTGGAGTCTGGGGGAAGGAGGTGAAGTGAGGGTGGGACCTCGGGGAAGGAGGCGGAGCGGGGGTAGGAAGAGGCAGAGTGAAGGTGGAGTCTTGGAGGAAGGGGCGGAATGAGAGCGGGGCTTTCGGGCAGAGTGGGGGTGGGCACTCACAGGGAAAAGTAAAAGTCAGCACCTGTGTGTCCTTTCATGCCTTTTTAAATTATACAGAAGCAAAAAATGGAAAAATCTGTATAAATATTTTTAACATATTTTGTGGATTACCTGAACACTTTTAGTCTTCTCAAAACTGGATACATATTGCAGCTAATATGCACTGGGTGGGTTGTTTTTTTTTCAATGAAATAAGTCATTACTTGTTTGCTGTGAATCTATGCTATGCTGATTTACTCTAAATAGGTCCTTTCCCTGAAAAATGCAGTCATCAAAATAAGGGCATAAAAGTGCATAGTTCATCTTGACACACAATTCAGCTCTAATAAGCTCTATCTTTGTCTGATCACAAGTTATTTACAATGCTGAGCATTTGTTTCCATGGGATCATTGAATTGATTACAGTACAGAAATTACAGTACATATGGAGCATACAAAAAGAAAAAGCAAGAAAAGGAAAAGATTGTACTCATCTCTGATTAAGAGAAATCTGATATTGAAGCTGAAGCTGCTTGAGAGTGTGCCCAACTGGTTCAAAGAACCAGTTATCATCCACATTAACCTAAGCTTCTCCTAGAAGCGGCTGTAAGTGCACAACATGGGCTAAGATGAAGACAAAATTTTCTCTCTCCTGAATTATCACAGTTTCCATCTGTGCTGAGATTTGAAATGGCATTCAGATAAAAAAGGTGCTAATACAGCTTCAGATTTCAACATGGACAGAGCTATAACTGCAGCACCTTTCTGTACGCACCGTACATGTCAACGGCAGACATTCAATGAACTCTTTTCAAATGTTGTCTTCAAGGATATATTAAGCAACTTTGAGTTACAGAAAAGTTTCTTAATGAGTCAGATTTTCAGTACAGAATTCAGCTATGCCATCACACCACAAAATGATTATAGCTCTTTGAGTTATCAGCTTTTCACTTTAACAAGTGCATACAATTCTGCCCAAACGGTTAAATTAAAAGTAGGCTGGCGTACTTTTGGAATTCCCAGATTCCAGGTCAAAAACCCTGAGATGGGTGAACTATTTTGTTGATAAAAACTCTTTGTATAATTCTAAAATTCGAGCAGACTTCAAAAGGCAGAAAAGAGAGCTCTAATAGGAAAATGCAATAGAGCTGAGAACTCTCCACAATATCATTAAAAGGCATTGACGTTCCTGGCAGAAGAAAGAAACTAATTACGTACTCTGATTATCAGGGTGACTACAGTATGTCTTAGGGCCAAATTCCACCCTTTTTGTGATCTGTGCACTTAAGTGTGAAAATCTTTGAGGATGTCTGCACAGTACAAGGGCAGTATAATGCACTTGGTGTGCTGTCCTTGTTTTTTGGAAGATTTATGCTCGTGGATCTGGCTCTGACTTCTATTTCCATAAAGTACTCCTTTCTTCTTGTCCTACACTATTGCACGGGGCTGTCATTCTTCATCTCATAGTATTTTGTTTTTGGGGAGAATGATTCCCTTATACACGATGCATAGTTTGTAAAGTGTTGTAGATCTCTTGAGCTGAAAGGTATAAATATATATGAAAGACTTTTTATTAGTTGTCCACAACAGGCTTTTTAATCCCTTCCCTGCCTGTACCAACAATTATTTGGATTTTCTTATTCTGAATAATATTCTTATGAGATGACGTTCACCTGCACAAACTCTGATAAAAGGGTTTTGTGCAGGTAAAGGGAGTTGGGGGACTAGCATTAATCCTCATCATGTGGGCAGGACAGGGCTGCTGTGTCATTCCCCACTCCTATCACTGGTCCATTGGATCTGCAGAAGTGTAGGTTTAGTGGCCTCTCCTTTAGCCTGGCCCCTCTCTGCCATTCTGTTCAAATCCAGTGCAGAGATCTTCTATGCAGCATGAAAAAGAATGCAGAAGCCATCTTGACCATGCTGCCTTGTCCCACTCCCAGCCTTACTATGGGACATAAGTGATGCATAGGTTTTTCTATGGACCCTCTGCTCTTGGGTGAATTTCACCCACTGTGAATTTAGTATCATTTGACAGTATTTAACAATTGTCTGAAACATCAAGCTAACCCTTTAGTTTACATAATGCAAAAGACTGGAAAATAATTAAAGGTACAGAATTGTAACTTGGATAAATATCTTGCAAATCCTGGATTTTCGGCCAAACATTGATATTTTTAGTAGATATCTGTCTGCTCTGAAAATATATCCGCTCTGAAAAAAGTATCTGAAAATACTGGATTGGCAACACATACATGTTTTGTAGACAGACAAATTACACAATTTAATCTTTGGCAAGCAACAAGGAAACACAAAGATTAATAGGATTGACATTGTCTCAACAACAAAATACAATGCAGCTGTACTTTAGACAGTCTGTAACACATATTGCAATCCCATGAATTATCTTTGGGACCATTATATTAAATTTATGAATGGCTTATGCAGTGGTGCTGGAACAATTTGTATAGTGGGGAAGCTGAGAGCCATTGAATCAAACTGTAAGCCCAGTATATGAGGGAAACCAGTTCAAGCCAGGAGGCGCTGCTGCATACCCAGCATCCCTAGTTCCAGTACCTATGGATCTATATATGATTGTGTTCTACTCCATGGGGGAGGGTTATCACGGCTCCTATAGGAGCTAAAACAATAGGGGTGATTACCCCTGAGATTGTAAACAACTCCAGGGAAGACCCACCATGGGGTGGTTTGCATATACTGGTTCAGGCTCAGATTTCTAGAGACTAGAAAACAGAGAAAAAGCTTTGATGTAAAAGGATGAGCTTGAACTGACTCCTGGCCTTCATTTTGATTCAGCAAACAAACATGATTTTGTTCAAGGGGACACCCCGACCCTTGCTGAAGGGTTGGAACGGATGTTGGTCTACCAGATGCCCCATGTGGAAGTTGGGTGATTTCTGGTATGTTTAGTGTGGGTTTAAATCTGTTTATTTTTATATGTTCTCTCTGTAATGGTTCTGCCATAGGAATAAATGTGCTTGCTTGGAAGAGCTGTGTGGTCACTGGTAAAAACACTGTCTTTGTCTTCTGAGAGAAAGCAATGCACAGGGGCTGGCCTTTAAGCAAATTGGCTTTCTGGGGATATCACAGTGGATGGCAGGAAGCTGTGCAGCCTTAAAATCCCAGGTCAGGAAAGAGAGAGACACAGGTCTCTACTCAACGGAGGTGATGGCTGGGAGCCTGAAAATGTAAACGGGTGCCTGCCCTCGAGGGACCACAGAGTGGGTATAGAAGTGGAGTTACCCTGCAACTGTGACTGTGTCTTTCATTAAAGTCTGTTCCAGAGAATAGTTTTCAGAAAATAGTTACAGGATTTAATTCACACCTGACACAGTCTAAGTGGTGCGGTCAGTTGGCCCCCCAACTGCACCAGCAAAGACACTGGTGCCCTGTCAGGCGAAGGCAACTTTGGAGGGTTGTGGAGGCTTCGTCAGCTGGTGAAGACTGCCTGGGAGATGTGCTGAATCAGCAAGTACCGCATCTGTCGCGGCCATTTACTTCCGTGAATAATGTTTCTGGGTGTATGTTGACCAGCTATGGGCCTCTCGGGAGAGCAGGGGTCAAAGGTGTCTTTTACTGCTGTAATCCCCTCCTGGGCATTCTTTTCTATCATGGAGGTCCTTGTGCCCTAGTTTATGTCAGTGGAATTGAACCTCAGATTCTGACAGAGGGAGAGAGTGATAAACAAGGGAGAAGAGATTACATGAAAAGAGATGTAGGAAATGCAAAATACAGAATGTGTCCTGATTTCTCATATCCTATTCAGCTCTGCTTCGAAGGTAAATGGAAAATGCTCCAACCATGCCAGGAACCTGATATACTGTACTTTCATGGCTGCATTCTCTAGAAGTAATTTCCACTGAGATGTGATTCCTTCATGGATTGGGTTGTGAAAAGTTATGGAAAATGGAGACTAGAGAGCTGAGATCAGATCTTTCACAGATGAAACTACGAAATTAATGAAGCAGTGTAATCCATTTAGAGATGTAAGGTAATATTCCACAAGCTGTACCCCTATTATTCAGAGAGGTATCAATAGACATTGACAAATTTCCATACCGTTACACAATGAAAATCCATCAGTGCTCCATAGAGATTGGGCTACATCAAAACTAGTGAGAATAGGACTGTAGGGAGGAGCTGCTTTCCATGCCATTCTCCCCACCCCTGCCTTACTCTAAGGAAGCAGGCTGATCTGTAAGCAGATATCCACCTAAGTTAATGCTGCTTGAACCAGCATTAACATTGGCTTTGTACCTGCACCTCCTTAAGGCCCTCATTCAGGAAGGTACTTATAGCACATGGTTAACGTTAAGCAGGAGAATAATCCCATTGAAGTCACTAGGACTACTCGTGCTAAATACATAAAGTAATTGGCTGAGTTGAGACCTCTAAGAGGTGGATTTTGTGCAGGCATGGAGTGCTTGGCTAATGGAAGCAGAGTTTCTACAAGAAGACACGCTATAATTGGGAGAGGGTGACCAGAGAAGGTACACAGAGGTGCTGATTCCCCAGAGGACTTGGTTCCTTTCTTATTTGCAAATCCTCAGGATCCATGGAGTTAAGGCATTAGCCTTTCCCCCGCCCCCCAACTCTTCCATGGCATACTCTCTCACAGGGAAGATTTGATCCCTGGGAGGCCGGGGGCGCCTAAAATCTCCTTTTCAGCAAGAGGGTGCATTTGACCCTTGTTTATTATGTCAAAAGTCAGCAGTAACATGTCCACAACTCTGCTTGTGAGACATGATAACACAAAGACCTTTGGCATTTTGCTAACTCTGCCTATTCTTGGTCCAAAGACATGCCTTTGTGGATATCAGTTACCAGAAACATGGACAGTGTATGGAGCTGGAGATGACAGAGTTAGAGAAGATTGGAAAATAGACAAGGAAGGTGATTTCTACTCCTTATGTGGGGAAATTACACTAAGAACTGGAAGATAGGCAGCGCAGATCCAAGATACTATTTACTCCTTAGTTAAATAGCCTGGCACTATATGTTTCAGTAACTGTCAGACACACTTTCAATATCAAATCTGTCTGGTGTCTCATGAGAAACTGATAAAGGGAAGAGTGCTCTTCTACTTAACTAAACCTAGTTAATGCAGTATGCTCTGTCATATTTGCATGATCTCACATGTATATAATACATCCATCCATCCATGGTCAGCACAAATTTCAACCAAACTTTTATAAAGATATCTAATAATAATCAACCTTTTAAGTCCATTGTGCATAAAACTCAGCAATAGATAAGCTTCATCTTTTCTTCATTTGATGAATGATTTCCTTTAGAGATAGGTGGGACACCTGACCCATCTTTCAGTACAAATTCAATGGAACATGCAAATATGTATTCTCAGCAATAGCCTCTCAGCTGGCTCTTCCACAGTCTGCATTCTGTTTAATTTCTGAGTCACAGATGACTTTGCAGCCAATCTATTTTTACTATTTTCTGACAGATAGCTATGCTGAGGTATAACTCCATTTATATAAAGAGGCTATTTCCACAGCCGGTACCTGAGCTCAGTCAAATGTATCATTCATCAAGAGAAGTACTTCATATAAGTATTGCTTTTCTTTGCATTTAAAGCAATGTGCTCTTGAAAGAGTTTGTATCAGCATTACAATTTTTTCTGGAAAAGTATATATGTACCACTGAATATAAGATCCGATATAAGCCACATTTTTACTGTATAAAAAGTATATATGTACCACTGAATATAAGATCCGATATAAGCCACATTTTAGCCGGCACTGAAATTGTGCATAAATTGCAAACATATGTGTGCAAAACAGACATTTGCATGTGCAAAGTGTGTAATTGAGCGCCCAAATGCAAGTTTTCTGGCATAACTTACTTTGGTTCTCCATATTTAAACATCTGGCCCCACATATCCTGAATATAATACAATTTATGCTCACTTTCCAAACAGATATTTAAAATATGGCTTTTGTCCAAAAGACATTTGGATTGAAACTTCCGAGTGGTGTGGGACAAGAAAGAGACATGGTGCCACAAGTTCAATTGTGTTTGCCAGACTGACATGTCAGGGCTTTTTAAACATTTTCTAGAATAGTATGAATTTGTTGTAAATGTACATGACCATGTAAATGACTCCCGGTGGTGTTGCTGTGAGTCTCTTGGTACACCAAAACCTTTAGTTTCAGTAGGACTTAAGCACAAGTGCTGTCCTGAATCTGACAGACTGCTATAGTAGTATAGTAAGCTCCCACTTGTCCAATTCCACCTGCCTCTTCTGTTCCTGCATAGAAGACATAATAGATGCAGAAATGTTAGCACAGCAGTATCTCATCTGGATTTTGTTAAAGTAATGTGGTAATGGGAAAAGATGCTTTTTCCCAATGGGATGGTGTACTGTACGTCAGCTACAAATGTATTGTATATGCTGCCACGAAATCACAAGAAAAATCAGATTCATTAATACTTTATTTTTTAAAAAAACTTACAGCCAAGTTTGTTTACTCAGGTAACAATTTTGAAAACATATGTGGAAGAAACACAACTCCTGATATTATGCCAGCCATACAGCTTTTATCAATACTGATTAGGGCCTGATACTCCTCTCACACCAGTTTTACACCAGAGTAACTCCAGTGATTTTCTGGAGTAACTATGAATTTCAGGTGGTGTAAATGAGAGGAAAATGCAGTCCATAACGTTCACTGAGGAGTAGGTAATCTTTGCAGATAATCCAGTAGACCAAATACAAATTTAACATTTGCCACTATTGTCTAGCTATAGCTGGCGTATTTATCTTCTTTACAGTGTGTGATGAGACAAATATCCATGTGACATATGTTAACAGGCAATTTTACTCACTCACATATTCCACACTCTACAGAAATAAATTATAACATAGTTTTATTAGTCATAATTTTCACGGAGAGGTAAAAACTCACTACTTTAGTCTGGTGCTACACCTCCTAGGCAAAACACACATTAAAGTCAAGTTTTGGCTAGGTAAGCAGTGTCAGATCAGATCAGAACATGGTATTTGTTCCATTTTGAATCAACATACTGTGGAGATGTCTTTTACTATTTGGACCACTTTAATTTCTTGCTATTATGACAGAAGGAAATTAATACAGAAGCTATGGCATGTTCAACCTGATGTTGGTACCTGACTCAATGGACATTTTTCCCCAGGTATATGCAAGTCTTAAAGAGCCATACCACTGGTAAATAACTGATTCATGATGCATCACACCCACACAAGGGAAAAATAGTTTTCATGGTGGAATAAAGCTCCCCTCTTCAAAAATCAGTATGTACATTGTGATGACAGGTTTCATCACTATAGGAAGAGGTGGGGCAATGTGTTTTGGGTGATTAAGCTTGCGGGACACGTGATAACATGCTGTAAATGCCAAAACATGATGACTCAATGTTTAAGCATATTTGATCACTTATGAAGTTAATAATTATGTGTTACACTTTGCAAGCATTAATTATTCTTCTCAATGTTCTTGTGAAGTAACTAAGTATTATTATCTTCATTTTACAGATGGAGATATTTTTAACTCAAGATTGGATATTTTTCTAAAAGATAGGCTCTAGGAATTATTTTGGGGAAGTTCTATGGCCTGTAATACAGCAGGTCAGCCTAGATTAGGGGTGGCCAGCCTGAGAAGGAGCCAGAATTTACCAATGTACATTGCCAAAGAGCCACAGTAATACATCAGCAGCGCCCCATCAGTTCCCCACCAGCGCCTCCCATGCACCGGCAGCCCCACCGATCAGTGCCACTGTTGGGGACACTGGGGTATGGCCACGAGGTAACTCGAGGGGATGGAAGACCACGAGTGTCGATGAAGCCCCCTCGCACTAGGCCCAAGTGTCCTTGGCCCCCTGCCCTCCCGCCTGGAGGCACTCGCAGCAGCTCTGCGTACTAGGCCCAAGTTGTCCTTGCCCCCCCCCCCCCCCGCCTGGAGGCACTCGCAGCAGCTCTGCGTACTAGGCCCAAGTGTCCTTGGCCCCCCCGCCTGGAGGCACTCACAGCAGTTATGCTGAGGGTCTGCAACAATATGTTGCAGAGTCAGACTGCCTGAAACTAAACAAGGCCAAACAGGGCAGATATGGAAGAAAAATGTTGAATAAAGCAGCTTTATGTATAGTTTAACAAATGATACAAAAACAAGGGAACTAGCTGGTAACTGGATTGGCTGGCTATATGGATACTTAGGGCAGCTTGCTATTGGATAAGTATGCTGAAGAAAGGATGTATAAAAGCCTGTGTAACTTCCTGCTCTGTGTACAGGATTTGAGATTCTATTCTCCCTGTACCTTTCTGAAGCTTCAAATAAACTTTTCTGGTTCTCCACCCCGTTGTGATTATTGGGTGAAGCATACCGGGTAGCGAACCAACCCCTGCTGTTGTTATGCCTCTAGGCACTGGGTGCCGGCAACACCTCCCTCTCCTTCCCCCACCTCCCAGTCAGCTGTTTCATGGCATGCAGGAGGCTCTGGTGGGGGATGAGGAGTGAGGGCATGGCAAACTCAGGGGAGGGGATGGGAAGAGGTGGAGTCGGGGCAGGGCCTGTGGCAGAGCCAGGGGTTGAGCAGTGAACGCCCCCCGGACATTGGAAAGTTGGCGCCTGTAGCTCCAGCCCCGGAGTCGGTGCCTATACAAGGAGCTGCATATTAACTTCTGAAGAGCCGCACGTGGCTCTGGAGCCTCAGGTTGGCCACCCCTGGACTAGATGATCACAATGGTCCCTTCTGGCCTCTCAACCATTAAGAATTTATGCCTTATTTCCAGATTGAAGTTGTCTAGCTTCAACTTCCAGCCATTGGATCATGTTATACCATTCTCTGCTAGTTTGAAGCGCCCATTATCAAATATTTATTAGTCACTATAATCAAGTCACCCCTTAATCGTTCCTTTGTTAAGCTAAATAGAACGAGCTCTTTGAGTCTATCACTATAAGGCATATTTTTTAATCATTCTCATGGCTCTTCTCTGAACCGTCTTCAATTTATCAACATCCTTCTTGAATTGTGGACACCAGAACTAGACACAGTATCCCAGCAGCAGTCGCACCAGTGCCAAATACAGAGGCAAGATAACTTCTCTGTTCCTACTTGTGAATCCCCTGTTTATGTATCCCAGGATCGCATTACATCTTTTAGCCAGAGTGTCACACTGGGACAAGGCCATCCTTACCCATATGCAAAGTACGCAGCTGTGTAGGGCACCAGGAAATTTGGTGCCCCAAATTTCCTGGTGCCCTACGCAGCAGCGTACTGCTCCAGCCCCTGCTTTGCTTCTTCCCCATGGCCCCCGCCCCTGCTCCGCCTCAGCTCCGCCTCTTCCCACCCCTGCTCTGCCCCAGCCCCACCCCCACCCCCACTCCCACTCCACCCCTTCGCCTGAGCTAGGCTTCTGAGAACTGCAGCAGGGATCGGGCCTGTCCTGCACTCACCAGGCGGTGGGAAGTGGAGTGACCCGGCCCTAGCCCACTCCACTCCGCTGGCTCCCAGCTGTGCTGCCGGTGAGTGCTGGGGGGTGGTTTCCCCCTGCCCCCCAAGGCTGGGAGCCAGGGGAGCAGAGCAGGCTGGGGCCAGGTCACTCCACTTCCTGCTGCCCCATGAGTGCGGGGTCGGGCCTGCCCTGCACTCACCGGGCGGCAGGAAGTGGAGCAACCTGGCCCCAATCCGCTGCACTCCACTGGCTCGTGCTGGGGGGCGATTTCCCCCCTGCCCTCCAAGACTGCTCCTGCCCCCCCACGGAAACCTAGGGCCAGCCCCCCTGTGGTGGCCTGGCACCACCACCTCCCCCCACCCCTGCGGGGGGAAGGGGGGGCTGCATTGGGCACTAAAATATCTAGGGATGGCCCTGCACTGGGAGGTCATGTTCAGCTGATTATCCACCATGACCTAATGTCTAATTGTATGTGTATAATCAGGCCCATCCCAAAAGCTTAGGTGATTCTTACATCTGATGTCATAATGACACTAATTGACTCAACCAATCATCACCCCTCCTTTCCAGTTTATTTGAATGCTTCAGTTCTATTGGATGAAATGAGTCAAAGGAATAAAGAGTAGGTTCCCTTGGATACAAACAGAAAAACATTCTCTCCATGTTCCTATGACTGAGCCACCAGGTGTCACTCTCCTACAGATTTGCCAACTCCATGGGTTTCCGGAAGATTACATGTTTCCACATACATCTACGGCTCTGTGGAGAAAACCCCTTATCCACAGGGAAATCAATGTGACTGGCTGGCTGCCCTTTCCCCAGTTCTTCACCTCCTGGGGAAGAGAAGCCAGGCAGAGCTCCTATATAGGCTGATGAACAGTCTGGTTCCTCAGCCTATTTTGCAGGAAGAGCTCTGCATCTCCTCCCATGCCCACATATGTAAATAGAGGGCTGAGTGCTAATTAATTGCTCAGCCCCTTGATCTCAGTGCCCACTAGGAAGCAGATGTCCCCTGCCGCAACAGTGTATAACCCACTAACACCCCCCACCCCCCCAGCTGCTTCCCCCTCTCTTCCTTTCTTCCCTATGATTGGAGAGGTGTTAATGGGCCACTTCACCTTCAATGGTCCCTTGAAATATGTGTTAACTACTTATAGGAAACAATCTGTTCTATCTTGTTTTTTGCTGTGACACAATTTCCCAGACCTGAAGAAGAGCGCTGTAACCTTGAATGTTTGTCTCTCTCACCATCAGAAGTTGGTCCAATAGAAGATATTATCTTACCCGCACTGGGAGCAGTGACATGCACCTGTAATCCCAGCTACTTGGGAGTCTGAGACTGGTGGATTGCTCAGGGGTTCTGGGCTGCGGTGCACTATGCCAATCAGGTGTCTGATGCCACTGACAGCCTGATCAGAGGGTGGCTGAAGGACTGCCCAGAACAACACAAATGATGGGTTGTGATTGGCACACTCTCTGTGAGGACTGATCATAGAATATCAGGGTTGGAAAGGACCTCAGGAGGTCATCTAGTCCAACCTGCTGCTCAAAGCAGGACCAATCCCCAATTTTTGCCCGAGATCCCTAAATGGCTCCCTCAAGGATTGAACTCACAACCCTAGGTTTAGCAGGCCAATACTCAAACCACTGAGCTATCAATCAAGGTAATCTTACACACCTTGTTGTTTTGCAGCTGCTTATGTATCCTCTGCCCACCCATGTTTTTCCTGTGCCCTTGACCTGTACCTCATCCTCCCATGTGCTTATAACCCCCCATTTGCCTCTGACCTCCCCTGCAGTGTCCTCATGGGTCTATAAACCACATTTTCCTCCATGACCCCCATTCTCTTATGTGCCTCTGACCTCTCCCATCCCTCATGTTCCTCTCCCCTTAACTCCATGTACCTCTGACTCCCCCATCATCACATGCCTCTTCCCCCATGTGCCTCTGCCCCCAATATGTCTTTGACACCCTGATTCCTTGACACCAAAACCCCAAACCCTGGCTCCCCCTCTTACTGTAGGCCCTGATGTCTCCATCTCCTCCTAGTGTGCCATGAATAGTTCTAAATGTAAATACAGAACAAGTGTATTATAGAATACAAAATTCCTAGTTCCACATCATGAAATTATGGCACTTACATAAGCAGCTTTAGCATAGAGCCAAAGTATCACACTTGCAACTGTCATGGTTTGTACTTTCTATATAGCTGTACAATACAGTATCTTCTTCAAATTTAAGATTTCTACAGGCATAGACTACAAACTTCTCAATGTCCCTTTGAAAAGAGGATGACAAAGGGATAGCAGTGGGTGGTATGGTCACTGTTCCAGTACAGTGTATTTTACAAATGTAAGATATTTTAGGTATTCACTGCCATCGTCTGTGAACTTCATAAAGTCCTCCAAAAAAAGGCCTTGATCTAAAACCCATACATTTTGTAATGGAATGGAATGATGCTGCAAACTCTCATTTGTGTGTAGAATGGTTTATAGAATTTGGCTCCAGGTATGAAAGGAACCAAAAAGGGAAGTTTGGAGGCTGGAAGGGCAGAGTTTAGGTTGTTTCAGCTTCTTAACTGTGCATATCCATATTTCTATAAATGTTAGACCTCCTTTAAAGGTTAACCTTAACTCTGAATTTCATGGGTCCATAATGCTTGTTTTTTGATAGCTACAGCATTATTGTAAGTTTCCTTTACCCTTAAGTTACTGATATCCACTCTCAGACTTAACTCCAGTTTACATTCTGCACTGGTTGCACTGCAGATATTGCCAAGAGATTGATTAGGTAAATGTAGGCATGATTCAGCTACACAGTGGAATGTATCTGTTCATACTGAATAGTACACAGCCAAATAGAAGTCCTCCTGCCGGTGTATGCAGATCGAGTGACTAATAAGTCAGCCTGAGTTAGTTTCTTCTAATTAGGAGGTGGGGTATAATTTTTAGGATGTTTAACACTGGAGATATCTTTAATCAGTGGGTTTATGAACTTCGTTAAGTGGTTCTCTGGAGATGACATTCTCAGTACTTTCAGGCTGTACAGCCTTTTCTTTTCCACTGCTGCCAAGGATATATTCTGGTTTGAAAATACAAGCCGTCTAAACAAAAAGTTGAAGCTGAAAATTTGATATAAGCCAGACAAGAGAGTGAAGAATTGGCTGCAATGGGAATTGGAATACTTTCACGGTAGGTTCCGGTATCATTTCCACATATATCATAAGCTGTGAATGAAGGAAAGAGTTGGCCAGGGAAGAGGCGAAAACAATAGA
The DNA here is from genome assembly GCF_965152275.1 of Natator depressus. Taxonomy (NCBI): domain Eukaryota; kingdom Metazoa; phylum Chordata; order Testudines; family Cheloniidae; genus Natator; species Natator depressus. The sequence goes on from NC_134237.1 coordinate 53,359,181, forward strand.
AGGGGATTGTATGCTTAGTGAAAAGAACTAGTGATAAAAGGTATAAATTACCCATCATGAAAGAAGTGACAGGACAGGATGAAGAAGCAAAACTGGAGGGGAGGGGGGAATGCCTGAGACCCAGGAGACAGCTGCTAGGCAAACAACATGGATGTCATAGTCAATGGTCTTAAATGCAGTGTGAGGTCAAGACGGACATGTAGAGATTACGAGCAAGATTCAGCTGAAAGAAGGTTATTCAGAGAACAGTTTCAGATCTAAGATGACTAGATTGTTTTGGAAGAGTAGGTTTTGAAGATATTAAGGTGGTCACTATACTATCATGGTGATGGTCTTTTAAAAGGACAGTGATATTCTTTTAAAAAGCAAAGTTTTCAAGAGCAGATGAGATAAAAGACCAATGAGAGAAAAATACTAGTGAAGGAAACCTTGACTGAGAATGTTTTTCTAATAATTGGACAAGGTTCTTGTGTTTGAAGGTTTAGTGGATGGACATCCTACATCTGGAGACTGACGATATAACATTGACTAGGAAGGGTGTCACAGGTGATGGAAAGTTGATAAACTTAGTATAGGCAGAGCGGCTAGTGCACCTCATGGTTGCCTAACACTTGTCATTATAAGACTCTTTTTTCAGTTTATAACTTTAGCAAATTTTAGCTGTTTGGGCTGAAATTTTCCATGCTGGGTGTCTGCCTCAGGCTAAATTTTATTGGGAAGTTTCAGATAAAATAGTCCAGCTGTTTCTAAGAACAAGTTTAGGGAGAAATATGTTGTTTTATCAATTTAAAATATTCTTTCAACTGTTTCATTGAGAAGTTCTTGTGCTACTTGCTTTGGAGCAAGGTCTTGAAATAAAACATAGAAGTCGCTTTGGTGTCAGGGTTGTGCCTTTTGCTGTCCTCATGAACAATTCACTCCCATTTGGCCACGTTATAGGCCTCTGGAAAAAAAATCTCAGTTCACACATGCTCAGTAGAGACTCGCTATAGTTTTGCAACTAAATTCTCTGCAGATTTTGTCTGCACTGATCATGCCTCATTTTGGGGGTGGGCAGGACTTTCTCTGCAATTACTCCTCGCAGCTGCTGTAGTGCCAGACACAGGAACTGAGATCAGGAAACCCGTTTCTCCTGTACTCTCAATATTTCTCCCCTGTTGGTACTTAGGCACCCTGGAGGAGGAGAAAGCAGCCACATTGGAATGCAGAGGAGGAAGTGGGGATTGCAGGAGCCAGGGAGTGTGGGGAAAAAGAGGAATAAGAGAGGGACAGGAGCCAGACAGAAGAGGGGAGCCTCAAGGGTGGGAAAGTAGAAGCGGAGGGTGGGAAAGAGCAGAGATGAGAGAGTTTCGATAGGAACACAATAGGAGGTGGGGCTGAAGCCAAGGTGAGTTAGGTTGGATAGGAGAAGAAGGAGAAGGGATGTGGGAACCAGGATGGGGTTGTTTTGATAGGAGCTGAGCTGTGATGGATAGGCGCATACAAGTACAGAGACAGGGTAGGGGCATGAAGTGAGAAAGAGCTATAACCACTATGGTGTCAAGTATCAGAGGCTAGGTGTGTTAGTCTGTATCCACAAAAACAACAAGGAGTCTGGTGGCACCTTAAAGACTAACAGATTTATTTGGGCATAAGCTTTTGTGGGTAAAAAAACACTTCTTCAGACTTAATCTCCATGAATTTATCTAGTTCTCTTTTAAACCCTGTTGGTCCTAGCCTTCACAATCTCCTCAGGCAAGGAGTTCCACAGGTTGACTGTGCGCTGTGTGAAGAAGAACTTCCTTTTGTTTGTTTTAAACCTGCTGCCCATTAATTTCATTTGGTGGCCCCTAGTTCTTATATTATGGGAACAAGTAAATAAGTTTACTTATTCACTTACTCCACACCACTTATGATTTTATATACCTCTATCATATCCCCCCTTAGTCTCCTCTTTTCCAAGCTGAAAAGTCCTCGTCTCTTTAACCTCTCCTCATATGGGACCCATTCCAAACCCCTAATTATTTTATTTGTCCTTCTCTGAACCTTTTCTAATGCCAGTATCTCTTTTTTGAGATGAGGAGACCACATCTGTACGCAGTATTCAAGATGTGGGCGTACCATGGATTTATATAAGGGCAATAAGATATCTCTGTCTTATTCTCTATCCCTTTTTAAATGATTCCTAACATGCTGTTTGATTTTTTGACTGCCGCTGCGCACTGCGTGGACGTCTTCAGAGAACTATCCACGATGACTCCAAGATCTCTTTCCTGATTAGTTGTAGCTAAACTAGCCCCCATCATATTGTATGTATAGTTGGGGTTATTTTTTCCAATGTGCATTACTTTACATTTATCCACTTTAAATTTCATTTGCCATTTTGTTGCCCAATCACTTAGTTTTGTGAGATCTTTTTGAAGTTCTTCACAGTCTGCTTTGGTCTTAACTATCTTGAGCAGTTTAGTATCGTCTGCAAACTTTGCCACCTCACTGTTTACCCCTTTCTCCAGATCATTTATGAATAAATTGAATAGGATTGGTCCTAGGACTGACCCTCGAGGAACACCACTAGTCATCCCTCTCCATTCTGAAAATTTACCATTTATTCCTACCCTTTGTTCCCTGTCTTTTAACCAGTTCTCAATCCACAAAAGGATCTTTCTTCTTATCCCATGACAGTGTAAATGGGTAAATTTAAATCTGGCATTTCCTAATTTGTGAGTGCTTGACTTTGCAACTGTTATGTTCTTTTAACACATATATACACACACACACACACTACATATTGATATACAGCACTTCACCCACATCACAGGTTTCTGAAGACACTACAATAATCAAAGAATGAAGCTGAAAAGGTTAGTAACATCATTGAAACTTGGAGTCATGTAGAACATTAGTCACATTGGTTTCCTGTATTATATTACTAATAACATATATGTTCAAAGTGCTCTGCAGTCAGTTAATTAATCCTCATATTTCCCTATTATTACCATTCTACAGAACAGGAAAAACAGACACTGAGACATTTTGTGAGTTGCTGGAAGCCACAGAGTTTTAGTGGATGAGACAGGATTAAAAAATGCAGCTATTTGTGGCTCCATCCTGTGCTCTAACAAACCAGACCTCAGTGCTGCGCATTGTTGAAAAATATCAAGATTTTAACAAGAAAAATTGTTTATTTACATTCAATTCACATAAAAAATAATTTGTCCTCCTTGTTTGTTTTTTGGGGTAAGAATGGTGTTTAATGGAGTTTTGTGCTTTCTAGAGTAACACTGCCACAAGTACTCCTTTTCTTTTTGCAAATACAGACTAACATGGCTATTACTCTGAAAACTGTTTAGATTGTTTTAACACTTGGCAGCTTGAATTAAGCAGTTATGGAACAGCTTATCATTTAGTGGTGGGCTTAGCATAAATGGTGATTCAGCCAACTGGCATAAAATATTGGTTTAAACATTGTAAAAAATCATTTGTGTTTTTTTATGCTTATTGGGCCCATAAATTCTACACTACTTTATGCAGAATTCTTGTAGGATCAAATTCTCGCTATCTCATTTAGGAGGTGGGTTGGTGCGCTAAAATAATAGTAATGGGCCATCTTGATTATAACTACAAAAGTTTTTTTCTCCTGCTGATAATAGCTCATCTTAACTAATTAGCCTCTTACCGTTGGTATGGCTATTTCCACCTTTTCACGTTCTCTGTATGTGTGTATATATATATCTTCTTACTATATGTTCCATTCTATGCATCCAATGAAGTGGGCTGTAGCCCACGAAAGCTTACGCTCAAATAAATTTGTTAGTCTCTAAGCTGCCACAAATACTCCTGTTCTTTTTGCGGATACAGACTAACAAGGCTGCTACTCTGAAACAAGTAATGTCACCGTCACCATCATTTATTTTTACATTCCTATTGATGTTATGGGCTTAATGCTTTACAGACCAAAAACAACAACAACAACTAAATCAGATAGTCCTTAAAAATTCAAGTATCAAAGGGGTAGCTGTGTTAGTCTGGATCTGTAAAAGCAGCAAAGAATCCTGTGGTACCTTATAGACTAACAGACGTATTGGAGCATAAGCTTTCGTGGGTGAATCCGACAAAGTGGGTATTCACCCACGAAAGTTTATGCTCCAATACGTCTGTTAGTCTATAAGGTACCACAGGACTCTTTGCCTCCTTAAAAATTGTAAGTTCTTTTAGTGATGTAGCACCCAGCGTTGTGCAACAGCTGGCAGGATTATTTCCCACTGTTGAACAAACATTTTCGTAGATTTTGTTCTGCCTGGGTTCTCTCCTGCCTGTGTTTGACAGTGGAGCTTCGTCCACATCAATGCCTTTCACCACTTTTTGCCGGAAAATTAAAGGGAGGCGGGAATGTTGCAGTTTTACAAAATAATACATTGGCCTCAGTTGGCTCGAGCGATTTGTGAACCCGGGCAGAGAACCCAGGCTGGGTGAGGCTGGCCACCTTTGCCGTGACTTCATTGCACAACTGCTCCAGCAGCACCTGAGTGCTGGCTCCGCCCCAAGCAATGGACGAGGGCACGTGCGACTTCCCCCAACAGCCTCAGCCCCGCCTACACGCTCTTCCCACCTCCCCACCCTCGCTTCTACCCCGCCCAACCTCTGTCCCCTGTGATTGGGCAGCGCAGCGGCAATGACGCCGCACGCATAGGCAAGATGGCGCGTGCGCGTTGCTAGGCCCCTGTGGCCTTTTCACTCTGACTTCCTGCCTGCGCTGCTCTGCTTCCGGGTCAGGGCCTCCGAGCCGGGAGCCCGATGCCGAGCAGCCGCCGGGCGCGGGGGGCAGGAGGGAGCGGCTGCCCCGGGGCTTAGGGAGGGATTCGGGGGGCGGGCGGCCGGCCAGCCGGCCCCGGGTGCAGTCTGGGCCCGGTCGATGCGGCCCCGGCGCCCGTCATGGACAAGATCCTGGAGGGGCTGGTGAGCTCGTCGCACCCGCTGCCGGTGAAGCGGGTGATCGTGCGGCGGGTGGTGGAGTCGGCGGAGACGCCGTTGAGCCAGGCCCAGTGCCGGGCCATGTTCGCGCTCAGCACCCGGCTCATCCTGCAGGGGCCCGACCCCTTCCAGCGGCAGGTGGGGCGGCAGGTGCTGGAGGCCTACGCCCGCTTCCACCGGGACGAGTTCGAGGCCTTCTTCAACCGCGGCCTGGTGCTGGGGCTGCTTCAGCGCGGCTATGGGGGGCTGGGCAGCCGCGACCCCGCCATCCTGGACTACGTCCAGGCCGGGCTGCGCCTCATCATCAGCTGCCCCTCGGTGCTGGAGCTCTTCGCGTTGCTGCAGGTAGAGGCGCTGCGGATGGTGTGTGAGCGGCCTGCGCCCCCGCTCTGCGCCCGGCTGTGCCAGCTGCTGGGAGACTTCCCGCAGTGCCTGCCCCGCGGCAGGAAGCTCTCGCTCGCCTTTTGCCAGCAGCTGGTGCGCAGCATGGCCCACTTCCAGAGCCAGGGCAGCCGGGAGCCCGAGCTGCGCCTCTACGTTTCCCAAGTCACCCAGGTCAGCAGCCTCCTGCGCAGTATCTGGAAAGCGGAGCCCGACACCCTGTTGTCTTCCCTGCAGGAGCTCTTTGCTGTCATCTCCTCCACAGGTGAGAGCTGAGCTGTGGAAGAGGATTGGGGCACGGGCACATTACGAAACTGCAATGGTTATTGCAAGTCCTCACTCACAATCTGTTTGCTCAGCGCTGGCACCACAGGGAGGCTGGGTTTTCCCTGGTGCTGCCACGGCAGTCCTCGGATACCTGGTATTGCCAGCCCTAAATGTTCAGAAATCATGAGTCAGGCTCACCAAAATCATGAGTGGCTTTAAAATCATAAGATTATGTAAAAATAATAGATTTGGTGTTTATTTACCTTCTGCTTTTTGAGTCTTTAAGGTGTACTGGGGTCACATTTTTAAGTTTTCTCCAAAGCAATGAGGACTAGAAGCTTACTTTTCCTTTAAGAACAAAGGAAGAAGTCCTCACACATCCCTTTGACTCCAGGAGCGGAGACTTTAAGGAAAATAGTAATTATCATGATTCATGACAAAATCATGCATTGCCAGCTCTGGGTACCACAGTAATGGACCCACTTATCAAAATGAAGAGATTGCCTATGGAAAGTGGCCTGCCTTAGAATAATGGAGTCTGCGGGGTGGGTGGTCATAGCAGAGGTGGGGGAGAAATAAGAGGATCTCTTATGAAGTGACCAGCAGAATGAATGTGGAGAAACAGTCATGGGCCCACATGTGCCTGTGTTTGGGATTTGGTCACTTACTGACACTGAGCTTATGCTTACCCTCTTGTGTCCAAGTGACAACCTCTAATGTAAAAAGCTTGTGCTCATCCTCTGCCCAAAAATTTAAAAGGAAACTCCTTTTCCCTAGCACACATACACCCTCTTAGAAATGTAACGTTACTATGGTCAATATGGCTTGGTACATTGTGGTGTCTTTTTTTAAATACTATGGGTAATTGCTGAAAAACAGTTTACAAACAACAGCTAAGTGACTTAACTTTTAACAATTTGTTACCTCTCCCAGGTCAGTTTAGGATGAAAAGTGTTAATACTCATCTCAAGATATGTCTTCAATCCTAGTTTATCTGAAGGTTTCTGTTAGCTAAGGTCATAAAGCTGTTCAAAGCATTTTGCGAATGCTCATCAAAGAGAACTTGACGTACACAAAGTATTATACATACACAGAGTCATATATTAGTGGGTGAAGTTCAATGACTTGTGTTATGCAGGAAATCAGACTAGATGATCATAATGGTCTCCTCTGGCCTTAAAATCTATAAACTTAATGCAGTACTTTTTTAATGAGCCTGCATATTGGCTCACATGCAGAGGTTGTGTTTGCAATTTGAAGTTCTAGAACATTGCAAAAACCAGACTCTTAAAATATCAGAAACTGGTGTGGCCACCAGAGAAGTGCTGATGCAACATATTGCAGAGTACCAGCTAAACGTGACTCTTAACTATTAACACCTGGTGCAACAAATCCTCATTTAAACTAGTTCTGTGGCTTATTCTTGGACTGAAGAGCATGATTCAATTGTCTTAGCCTGTCAAAATATAGTAGGCCTGTAATGATGTATTGAGCAACATGTCAATTTTCTGCACATATCTATCAGGCAAATGAATAAATATTCTCACAGGGTCAGTGTTTCCTCCACTCAAACATTAGTTTCAATTTGATTTTTATCTTGATACATACTGAAGTAACTTGTGCAGGGCATGGCAGCAATTTTAACAGTTTACAGAAACACTTACCTAGGATAAGAGTAAAATATAGCTGTGTCCATGTTTTTGTTTCTTACAAGATGTCATGTTCAACTATTATAGATACTTCATTTGAGCCTTCTGTTGCACTGGCAAGCCTTGTGCAGCATATCCCTTTACAGATGATTACAGTACTCATCAGGAGCCTTACCACAGATCCAAATGTAAAAGATGCAAGTATGACTCAAGCTCTCTGCAGGTACTGTTTCTCATTGAAAAGGGGGATACCCCTTTTTCTAATTCATGCCTTTTGTAAAGTTATTTGCCACTTAAATTCCATAAAAATCTAAACTGAGAATCTATGAATCCTATGTTGCACTACCTGGAACTTTAAATGAATTTGTATTTCTAATGCCACAGATATGTCACTATCAAATTTTCAGTGAAATGTTGTTGCCTTATTCACTAATGTGGCCTGATCATACTTCGCCATGGCAAAATCAAGAGGAGGGTGAAATGTCAGCTAGAAATTATGAGAGGAAGCTTGCTGCGTTCCTTTTAGATTTAGGGGCAAGAAGCTAAACCTGGAAACCTCACGGGGCACAGGCTTCATTTTCTTGGATTCAGCCTCTTATGTAGTAGCAGATTGGCTCTTTTAGATGCATTGCTGCTTTCTCTTTCCCATTCCCATCTGTGGCCTGTCCCCTTTTGAGAAGGACAGACAGTTTGGAGGATGAGTTAATTGACTTCCAATGTGATATCCTGTTTGAAAATTCTTGAAGATTTTAAGTGGGCTGCTCCTGGCCTCCTCCTCTTAAAGTCTCCAAATACTGTGTAGCTGGGGTTAACTGGGTATTGTAGCAATGGAGGGAGGAAGGAAGGATGTCATGAATCATTTGCCAACCAGGTTTCTTGTCACCAGTTTAAGCAGTGGGGATCCTCAGGACTATAAATGTCAACCTGCCATGTTACTGAATTGCAGACTTGGTTAGTAGTTACAGAAATGTAAATTGTGATCTTGATAACTGCCAGAACTACAGAAGGGCTTCGTCAGCTCTTGTAAGAAAATAGTCCTCTGAATGTGTTCTTTCACAAGGTCTAACCCGGCAGCTCTTGTTATGGAGAGTGAATAGAATAGAAAGACACTGAATTATGGGCATGTCTAAAATCCTTCTTATTTTAGCTGTGAGGGTTAATGTGAAGGGCTGTATTTCTGAAAACACTTGAATTTGATACTTATCTTCATTTTAATTATTTTCAGTCCTTCTGGTTTCTTTGGCTATATCTTTAACCATAAATTTAATTGGGTGCTATTTGGAGGAATCAGATTAATATTGGCTTAATTGGCTTCATTATGAGGAAATTAGGTTTCAGGGATTGATTTACTTTTGTTTGGGAACTTAGATTTCATGTGATATATATCGTATATACTCGATCATAAGCTGATTCATTTATAAGCCGACCCCCACCCCTCAAGATGGATAAGTAAAAATGGAAAATTTTTATGACCAATTCATAAGCCAACCTATAGTTCAGGGGTCAGTGAACTTTGGCTCCTGGGCCATCATGATAAGCTGCTGGTGGGCCGGGATTGTTTGTTTACCTCAAGTGTCCGCAGGCATGGAGATAAACCTAAGTAAACAAAGTGTCCCGGTGCACCACCTGCTTACCCTGATAGGCCGGGACAGCAACTGGTGGGGAAATTTTTTTTGGGGGGGGGGGGGGGGGAGAAGCTGGGGGTCAGGGAGTAACCCCTGTGACCCACCCCCCACATGACCCCACCTTACCTGGGGAAGGGCCAGCGGAGGATGTCTCTGGCCTGGCCGCAGCCTGCTGGGGTGGGGCGGCCAGAAGAGGAGAGACTCTGGCCCTGCCTCTTCTCTTCTGGCTGTGCTGCCTCTCCTTGCTCCCTCTGTTTGGGGGAGGGGCTGTGTCCCACCTCTCCCTTTCTATATCCATTCATAAGCTAACTCCCTTCTCTGGTGCTTCCTTTTTTTAACTAAAAAAATTCTGCTTATGAACGAGTATATATGGTATATTAAACTTTTACTCCTTGGGAGCCAGTGTGCTGATTTCAGGTTTTTAAAAGAACCTGACTGCACTTCTGCTGTGCTTGTAAACAGCAAGTAACTTTCAAATAAAAAGAATGTGTCCAGTCTAAAACTGAAAGCTAGGAAATAAGTTAAAATAAGAAGCTTCTTTAGGAGCACTAATAGTTTTCCAACAATGTGCTAGGTGATTATAACTTGCATATTATGCCTAGGTATTACATCTGTTAGGGTCACCTGTTTCAGCAATGCTTGCAATGTTTGAACACAATGTGATGGTGTAGTAATACCTTGAGAATTGTCTTTGTATATTCTGACTTGTGGAATAGGCACCAAATGTTCATGCTGCTAAAGGGCTGCCTCAGTTCATTCCTTTAGGTGATTAGCTATGTATCTAGACACTTTTTCAAGAGAACTTCTAACCCTGCTGCTCTTCCCCCTCTGCCTCTTCTTTTTCTATAGTCTCCTTTCTGTTTCTCTCCCTTGTTACCCCCAACCAGCACTGGCTTCTCTTCCTCTTCCACACCTTTAGCCAGCATTTGATATCTTCTCTGACTTTAAAGGGGGAAGAGGTGTAGTGACTGATCTAGAGAAATCTTCTTCTGAATATCAGAACGCTATTGAAAAGTACTCCGTGTCTAAGGACAGTGTTGCTGCCTCATTTTTATCACCACCAGATAATGCAGAGTTCTGTGAACGTTTGGGACACATGGCAGAATCTTTGGAGCTGGAGATTAGCAATGTAGGAGAAGTCTCGTTGCTTCTTTGACACCATAGAAATCAATAATAAAGGGGAAATTACTCTCCTGTTGAGGATTACTAGACCTATCCCAGGACATGTAGCTGTTCCCAGCATCAGCTCCAGTGTGCTCAAAGAAGGCTGAGTGCCTGTATCAGCAAGGCGTACCTCAGCAAGGGGTCTAGCATTGTTTTGACCTCCCTACTTATGGATCCTTGGCTAGAGAGAAGGTCAAGGGCTGTAAACATGACAGTATCTTCCCTGTAGGAAAGGATGTGGAAAAAGTTGAATTTTGCGGAATTCAGCTACTATGGGGACTTGTCACCAACTTCTAAGCCTTAATGGTTTGGTATCAGTTTGGGGGCTGAATGCCTCCCATTTTTATGCTGTCATCCTGGTGTGAATAAAAAAAAAATTGTGAATGGTACTGTTGCAGAGGGAAATATGGTGTCCAAATCTGCTTTCTGTGCATGCTATGATACTTATGACACCCCTGCTTGGGCAGTGTTGTTCTTGGCTGAAGCCTTCTGGCTTCACAGTTGAGGCCATAGAGCTGGATTGAAGGATTTCTCCTCTGAAGCAGGGTGTATGTGTGGGGAGATCTGTTCATCTTAAAAACAAGACAAGATCCTTAGGGTCTCGAAAATGAGACACCAGATGCACTGAGGAGCTGCTGAGGCTGACTTATCTTGGTCAGAGGAAGAGTAACATTACATCATCCTTGTTTCTCATACCAGACATACCTATCATCTCCCAGCTTCTACTTCTTTAGGTGGGTACGGGTGTGAACCTTAACAACAGAACAGGTTAAATAGCTTAAAATTGGTCCTAACATCTGTCTTTGTTTACCAGACCTCAGCTTTGACGTTTGCCTGGGAGCCTATTAGGGCAAGTCTGAAATGCCTACTTTCAAGCAGGCTTTTTTATTTAAGTAGCATGGAGGAAGCCTGTCACAAAAAATGTGACTATACAGAGACATCTCTGAACTATATTTACTGATGAGCAATATCGTTAATGTGGTAATGCTGATGGAGTTCTTTATTTTAAAGGAAACTTAAGTCTGGTCTACGCTAGAAAATTAGGTCAGTTTAACTACATCACTCAGGGTTGTTAAAAATTCACCCCAAGTGATGTAATTAATTCAACCTAACCCCTAGCATAGATCACACTAGGTCAATGGAAGAGTTCTTTGCTGTTGTAGCATTTCTAGCATAGAGAAGCTCTTAGAGTGCTGTAGAGTAGGGTGTGTAGGTAGTAAGTTGGACCCCATACAAATAGCCTCAATATTGTCTTTGTCCTCAACTGCAGGCTGGGAGAGCTGAAGCTCAGGTTTCAGGCTCTGTCACTTCTGTTCCGCACAGATGGCAAGCCCTCCAGGAAAGAGGGAAGTAAAAGAGCTGGGCGATATATGCTTAAATCATCCTTTTTATCTGTAGTGCCTAAGAGCATACACTTTGCCCTTTCAGTGCATGTTTATAAACTTTATGAACAGCATACTGTGTGTGCTGCAGCCAGTTTTCAGGTGTTAAGGTATCTGAACTAACTTCTGATGCCTTGGACACTAAACTTCAGCCAGATGTGACTTTTTATAATTACTGTGTAAACCCTTGGAAATGGCTTATAAATTAAATGGTAGGTGTTGTTAGTTAAGGTCTGTTATAATTTGACTTTTTCTTTCTACACTTATAGTACAGGATCTAGTTTTAGTTTATTATAACTGATCTAATATAGAATAGTAGGACTGGAAGGGACATCAAGGGGTCATCTAGTCCAGTCCCCTGCATGCATGGCAGGACTAAATATTGGCTAGACCAGGGGTCTCAAACACGCGGCCGGCCCGCAGGGTTATTTTCTGCAGGCCGCCAAAGCTCCCCTCCCCTCCCCCACTCCCCAGCACGCTGCATCCCTGCTCCTCTGCCTACCTCCAGGCTGTTTGGCAGCATTTAGTACTTTCCAGGGGGGAGGAGCAGGGAGCCATGCGCTCGGGGGAGGATGCAGGGCAGGGGCAGGGATTTGGGGAAGGGGTTGGAATAGGGGCAGGGAGGGGGTGGAGTTGGAGTGGGGACTTCGGGGAAGAGGTTGGATTGGGGGCGGGGAAGGGGTGGAAAGGGCGGGGCCTCATGGAAGGGGTGGAGTGTGGGCGGGTGTCAGTGATGCGGCCCTTGGGCCAATGTGCTAGTCCTCATGCCCTCATGGTGATTTGACTTTGAGATCCCTGGGCTACACCATTCTTGACAGGTGTGTTTGGTCCTCTGTTGTAAAAAGTACTACGTCACTGGCTGTACTATTGTTGAGAGTATGGGATACCTATTCTAAAATTATTGCTTTACTGTATGACTCCATGTTCTTGTGCACTAACAACTCTGCAGTGTTTGGTTGGCAAACTGGGAGAATATCTGTAAATATTAAAATTACATTTTGAACCATACGTGATTTGTTTCTTAGTATTTGAAAGCTCATAGTATCTAGAGCAGGGCTAGCGTAAAGCCTTAACCACTGTACAGCACCCTATGTAAAATACGTTCTGACTGGTTTGGAATATGTTGTCAAATGTAGCTCTAATACAGAGGAAGCCTATGAAGTTAACCTGCTTGTTGACAATGAATGATTGCAACAGCAAAATTGCTTTTCATTAGGGGGCCAAATCCATATTACAGCTAAGCCATCTAAGAAAAAAAATTAGGAGAAAAATGAGGAAGTGTGCCTTTAACATTCTCCTCTGCTCTTCCCACCACAAAAACTGCCCCCATGTTGCAGCAATCTTCCATCTGGACAGAGGGAAGGGTGCTTAAGAGCAGTAGAAAAATCTATTTTCCTTCTAGTGACCATAGAGTAAGGTTCCTCAGGGTGTAAGATTTGAATTTTAATCTTTCAGGAGGCAGTGCATTGTAATGAACCTAGACCATAGTTATTTTAATCGGTGTAGCTGTCCTCACCATGTTTTGTATCCTTAATTTCCAGTGAAAATAACCTAAATCGCAATTCCTTTATAGAAAAGACCTTGATTTAGAAAAACATATGTTACTTACATACTTTTTCATTACTCCATTAATCTTTATCACACTACCTAGATGCTGCAAAACTCCTTTGCATGTCTTCTCTCAGTTTTGTTCAATATCTTCATTAATGATCTGGGGGATGGTGTGGACTGCACCCTCAGCAAGTTTGCAGATGACACTAAACTGGGAGGAGAGGTAGATCCGCTGGAGGGTAGGGATAGGATACAGAGGGACCTAGACAAATTAGAGGATTGGGCCAAAAGAAATCTGATGAGGTTCAACAAGGACAAGTGCAGAGTCCTGCACTTAGGACGGAAGAATCCGATGCACCGCTACAGACTAGGGACTGAATGGCTAGGCAGCAGTTCTGCAGAAAAGGACCTAGGGGTTAGAGTGGACGAGAAGCTGAATATGAGTCAACAGTGTGCCCTTGTTGCCAAGAAGGCCAAAGGCATTTTGGGATGTATAAGTAAGGGCATTGCCAGCAGATCGAGGGACGTGATCGTTCCCCTCTATTCAACATTGGTGAGGCCTGATCTGGAGTACTGTGTCCAGTTTTGGGCCCCACTCTACAAGAAGGATGTGGGAAAATTGGAAAACGTCCAGCGGAGGGCAACAAAAATGGTGAGGGGACTGAAACATATGACTTATGAGGAGAGGCTAAGGGAACTGGGCTTGTTTAGTCTACGTAAGAGAAGAATGAGGGGGGATTTGATAGCTGCTTTCAACTACCTGAAAGGGGGTTCCGAAGAGGATGGATCTAGACTGTTTTCGGTGGTAGCAGATGACAGAACGAGGAGTAATGGTCTCAAGTTGCAGTGGGGGAGGTTTAGGTTGGATATTAGGAAAAACTTCTTCGCTAGGAGGGTGGTGAAACACTGGAGTGCGTTACCTAGGGAGATGATGGAATCTCCTTCCTTAGAAGTTTAAGATCAGGCTTGAGAAAGCCCTGGCTGGGATGATTTAGTTGGGGATTGGCCCTGCTTTGAGCAGGGGGTTGGACTAGATGACCTCCTGAGGTCCCTTCCAACCCTGATATTCTATGATTCTCCACCATTTATGTGACTGAACCTGGTAAGACATATTAGCACACAGGCAGCATATAGCTGATGTAAGGCTGCAAAGAACACTGTTTTTATGACATTTATTTTACTTTCTGTTGTAGGAGTGTGCAGCCATCCTCAGTTTTCCCATTCTTTTCCTACTTAGAGGGAATCTGGTTTCCTGTAATTCAGAAGCACATGAGGTCACAAGGGCTACCTATTAATTTAGAAACTTACTTCAACATGGGTGCAATTCTGGTGTGGTTTTAGGGTACATCTACACTCGTGGCAGTGTGTAGAGTACAGATGCCGCACGCCCAGCTTGCGTGGGTATAAATAACAGTGTAGACAGTGAGCTTTGGCAAGTGGAGTGTCCCACACTCCTAAATCCCCAGAGTATATACTCTACTTGGGCTCTCTGTGTACCCAAGCTGTGCCTCCCATGTCTACACTGCCATTTTTAGCAGTGTAATATCCTGCTGCTCCCCCTGCCTCCCCCGCCGGAGTCTTTCCCTGCAGTATGTAGCTACCCAGTACAGTGGCAAGTATGGCACAGCCTGTTTTCCATTGCACCATGTAGCTACGTGTATAGTGCCTGAACTCTTTGTGTAGTAAGTGTCTCATAAGTGTAGACATAGCCTCAGTAATAAGTTGGAAGAGAATGGTTTCCCCCCGTATAATCAGTTTGCTTTCTTTTAGCTCTTAAAGTGAACTTCAGCCACAAACTGACTGAGATCATTATGCTAACAGGAATGTTTTTTGCAAAAACTATATTCATAATTAGATGTCAAATTACAATTTAATGTGCCTATTTTAACAATGCATAGTTCCTTATGTAGCTAAATAGGGAGTTGTGTTTCAATTGATCTGGGCTTTTTTTTAACCCCCACCCCCTGCCCCAGCTTGCTTCATTTAGACCCCTGTGTAAATGGTGTGATTAAATAAGTAATATAAATGTATGTAGAATACCTGAGATCAGAAAAACAGTTGAAATATCCTTTAATGTGTGTTTGTCCTTTTGCTTCACCCTTCAGAATGATAGACTGGCTGTCCTGGCCCCTGGCCCAGCATGTGGAGACATGGGTGATTGCATTGCTGAAAGGACTAGCTGCAGTCCAGAAATTCACTATTCTCATCGATGTTACTCTACTTAAGATAGAACTGGTATGTGGGATGATAATGTTGTGATGGGGATTTGTTTAAATTTCTGTGCAGCTGCAGAGCATTCTTTGTGCCACAATATATTATGTCTTTATACCCAGTGTAGTAGAGTATAAATGTCTCTTGTAGACGTTGGTTGTAGCATAGCAAACCTGTTTTATTCAAAATATTCTTTGTAAATCCTGGAAGTTATTTCTGCTTATTTTGAGTCGTCGTCTTTTTTAGACTTGCTCAACTAAATGTCTGACTTGTTTTATTTAAGGTTTTTAACCGACTTTGGTTTCCTCTTGTGAGGCCTGGTGCTCTGGCTGTCCTTTCTCACATGTTGCTTAGTTTTCAGCATTCTCCAGAGGCTTTTCACGTGGTAAGTTGTTAAATTGTGTGAGTCTTTTGTTAAAGTGGGCCACATGTAATATTTATGGTGTGGTTCTATGTGGAAGTGACTGTAAAATTCGTGATTAGGGTTTCATGTTTATTTCAGTGCTTCTGGACCAAATTTATTCTGTTCACAAGTAAACAGGTTTTATAACTTCTGACCCTGAAAACTCAATCTGTGATTCATGTAAGGTTTTTACTGGCATGTGCATAAAGAATCTGCAGGCCAAACTCTGTTTTTAGCTACTCCTTTGTCACCTTTTTTTTTTTAGTAGTATGACCGATTAAACTTGGGGCAGAATTTGGACTCAAGTGATTGGCAAACAGTAATGTTGAAGGAAGAAGGGGGTGGGGAGGGGGGTTCCAGACTTTACTTTCAGTTATATCATCCTTGACTGACCATGGATAGCAGCACCAGACTAAAAAAGTAGTAAAAACGCCCATTACTAAAATGATTGAGATGTAGGATACATATAGGTGGAAAACCTGAATAAGAATGACCGTGTAAAAAAATAATACCCTTAAGATCATTAGATAAAGTATTCATCCAAGAAATAACATTTTAAAATATAGCCTAAAGATGTATCTTTTTTTATTGCTAAAATGATTACCTACAATGTGGAGATGCTCCAGAACGCCTGCTTTTAAAGCTTCAAAACTTGAAACAAATGTGCTTAAGAGGAGACTGAAGAATAAACAATACTGTTTTAAAATGTTGAGTGGGTTGGGATACTTTATATTTTTTCTGGTCAATATTTTCCAGCTGTCTAATGCATTAAATAGTAAAAGTTCTTTTCTTGAAGATCCAAAATAGGAGCTGCAATTGTTGTAACTCATTTTCTTTTCTTTTGTGTATGTAGCTTGTTCCACATGTGGTCAACTTGGTTCACTCCTTTAAAAGCAATGGCTTGCCTTCCAGTACAACTTTCTTAGTGCAGCTGACTGAGTTGATACACTGTATGATGTATCATTATTCGGGATTTCCAGAACTCTATGAACCTATTCTGGAAGCTGTTAAGGTATCGTAATGGGAATGCTTTCTCTGAGATATGAAACCTTTTGATCTAATAGAGTTAAGTATTGATTGTAGAGCACTAGTAAATATGAAAGTAATTAATCATTAGTATATGACCTGCAGATGCGCTTGTACAAGGAAAATTCTATCTTGAGCATTGTGTGATGATGATTTTTTAAAATAAAAATGGCCGCAGTGGTTAGCAAGATGTGAAGTAATTAAGACAAAGGTGTTAAACTTCAGGTTATTTTTTAACTCCAATTTTTGAAAATCTTTATCTGCTTATTTAATTCCTTCTGTTTCACTTAACCACCTCTATACACTCTTGTTCCAATGTCAATGTTGAGCATCTCATTGCAAGCTCATATGGAAAAGCCCCAAAACTGGGAGTCTTAAGTCTACAGTGCTGCTCTTTATCATACCGCTCTAATACAGCCCCATCTCCAGCACACACAGACAGTTGTCCTTCAAAACAGAATGGATAGGTGTTTTGGTGGTGGTTGTTTTTGTTTTGTTTTTGTTTTTGTTTTGTTGTTTTTTTTTAAATCAGGTATCTGATATGTTGTCTCTTATGGGGACTGCATCCTGCACTCGCAGGGGATAGGAAACGCCAATTAGATATGCCTATTTCTAATTTATTTTATTAGAAGGAAATCTAGGTTGAGCCTATGATTCCATTGAATCCTTTCTCTTTCGTAGTGTAAACACTTTTCCCACGGTGTTGATGCTGCATGTTTAAATGGATTATCCTGCAGGTGGGAGAGAGGAACTGCTCTGCCTCCAGAGCTCACTTAGCACCATTCACAGTTACCATTAAGGTGTTTAAGTTCAGCAACACTGCTCAAAGAGCTGAGTGTGCCATCTCCATGCCATTCTCAAACTTTTCTTTACAGAAACAGTGACTTTAAATTTAAACAAAAGTCAGCAAGCTGGTTCTAAATCAACAGATTGCCCAACTTTAAATTATCAGATGGAATCTCCAGTGTCTAATTTGAGCAATTTTTGCTATTAAGATTGGCTGAAAGTACTTAGTGGGATCAGGTGTTGGGGGAGAGTGAAGCCTGTTTATCTGGAGGCTGAAGAGACTAGAGTAATTAAAATATGCAAGAAATGATAACTTTTTAAATTCTCATTTTTATTGCCTAATCTCTGGACATGGGGGTTAGCTTCCCTTTTGACTATAATTCATTTATTTTCTTTTATATGCATTGTGTGCTATTTTACTTTAGACTTCACTCTTTCATAGTCGTGCCTCAGTTTGTATTCACTTCTGGTATGTTAGATGGTGAAACATACTGCTGGCTGATTATTTTTTCCCTGAGGGACAGACATGCCCAAGTAAGGTTTTTTGTGTTGCCCGACCAGATGAAATGCCATTGTTGCGATCCAGTTTAACCCAGTTACTCAATTTGGGTTGCTCATGGTACTGAAAAGAAGCATTGCAATCTGCTAGTGTCCTCAGGAAGATACAGAATGCGAATGAACAACAGGGCATTGTCTCTTGAATATGCGGAATTGAGTTGAAATACTAAGTAGGCCCTAAAGAGATCAGGAAAGCAGTGACTGTTGGTGGAAGAAAAAGGGAACTACTTAATATGGAGGAAGAATGAGTGTGAAAGGAGAGGAAGTTCCTCACTCATGTAGGTTTCTTTGCTGATCTGAGGGAAGTGTCTTTCTCAGCTTTGAGGTTAATTGTAGGACAAAGGAGGAATATATGCTAACTAATCTCTGGCTAGCAAAAAAGCGGGGGGAGGAATACAGTGGACATTTGTCTAAGACACTTCAATTTGGATGCTTCTGTGGGTAGATTGTTGTGTTATGCAGTCTTTACTGAAAATTCTGTGTGCTTTCATGTTTTTGATGTAAAGTCTATAATATAAATTATGTATTTTAAGTATGTTGGTAGAAACCACTTTCAGATATTTGTATTGACAGCTCTGCAATTAATAAATAAGTATGTATGGACGTATTCCTTCCTGTTTTGAGATAAACATTGAAGTGTAAGACTGCTGTTTTTGTTTTTGTTTTTGTTTTTTTTTTTAAGTTTCATTCATTTGAGTCTGGGATTCTAACTTAACAGAACAGAGGATGTTCTTATGCTATTAACATGACACTTAAGAGGCAGTCTTTGGTGGCAAAGAGAGAGCAGGAACATACAGATCAAAGGTGACCTCCAAAGCTATGGGCCTGCAGTATCATTAGAGTTGACAGAATGCTCCTTCAGGAAGAGTTTATGTTGGCCATGCCACTCAGTATGAGCCTTTGACTGGCCAAACAATTGTGAAGAATTCCTTTGAATTCTTCAAAGGAAACTGCATGACTGCATGTTCTAGGCTACCAAGGGACCAGAGCCAGAGGAGGAAATGCAAAATGGCAGGTAATGGGAATATATAGAAGACTGTTGCTGGAACAACAGTCTTTTATGTGTTGTGAAAACAAATAAACATACTGCCAATGGTGTTTAAATATGTTTCTCCCTTGTAGGAATTGCCCAAACCCAGTGAAGAGAAGATTAAGTTGATTCTCAATCAGAGTGCTTGGACTTCTCAATCCAGTTCGTTGCCGTCTTGTTTGTCTAGACTTTCTGGAAAATCTGAAACTGGGAAAACGGGTCTAGTTAACCTAGGAAATACATGTTACATGAACAGTGTTATTCAGGCACTTTTTATGGCCACAGAGTAAGTGTAAAGCCTTTTAATCCTTGATATTCCATTGGCCTTTTAAAAAAACTGTGTCTATTACAAATTAATCCACATTACACTTTGTGAAAGGCAAAATGATTAAAACTGTCCTGTGCTACATGTTTCCTAATAAAGCCTTATAGGAGTTCCCTGCATTTAAATGCTAATAGTGTACTGACTGAGAACATCTAGGAAAGAGTGTTAAAATACAGTTCTGCCAGTCTAAAATTTTGGTGGTCATAAAAGTAAGTTACATATTTTATGTTCATTTGAGAGAAGTGTTAGTATCAAATTGTAGTGACGTACCCTGTTTAGTAGCAATTTAGTTGGTACTTGTCAGTTTCCTCAGTATCTAAAATTGGGTTAGGGCTGCAATATTGCATTCAAGCTTCAGGCCCAAGAGAAGTCTTTTTTTTTTTTTTTTTTTTCCACCTGCAGGGTTGAAGTTAATTGTGGTACTCTATTAAATGTTGAGACTAACTATAATACTTTGTCTGCTTTAATGTTTTTGGTGTGCTCCTCCATTCTTAAACTTTTTTTATTTAAAGAGTTTTGCAAGAGGTCAGCTCTTGTTCTAGAGTTGTCTTTTTTTTTTCTGTTTATAAAACAAAATTCTTAGAGAAACAACCACTGAGCATTAAACCAGATGGTATACATTTTGCCCTTTTTTGTCAAATTAACTCCATCCTCCTTGCATGCATGAGACTTTGTTGCTGTCATTTTTAAAAAGTCTAATATGGAAACCAATTCTTGTCTTTGTCCATGCAGTTTCAGGAGACATGTATTATCTTTGAATCTAAATGGGTGCAATTCACTAATGAGAAAATTACAGCATCTCTTTGCATTTTTGGCTCATACTCAGGTATGTGTTGGTCAACTTCATCTGCTTTTTTAAGACTAGCTGTAATACTCAAGACTGACAAGGCTTGATGGTGCAGAGGTGGTAATTGGATTGGGAGAGATCAGGGTTGTCTTGAAATATAGATGTGATGCTGAGACCTGGGAGGAGAATGAGTGTAAATTACCTCGATCTCTTAGTACCCAGTGCCACCAAATGAACAAATATTATTGATATGCTCAAAGAAGCCCATATGTTCTTTTCCTCAGTCAGGGAAATTTCATTGTGGCAATCTTTTTGAGGTGAGATGAGGCTTAAGAAGGTATATCTTAAGAAACTGTAACCTTAAAAATAGACCCTAAATAATGTTAAACATTCAAACTGAATAATGTAGCTTGCATAGGTAAAATTTGGTGCAATGCAAATTTGTGATTATCTTCTTTAAAATTTCTTGCAGGTGAATTTTAAAATTTTTTATTTTTATTTTTTTTTACAGGAAATAACTTTTCTAATAGAGTAACGACATATGAGAGAAGAAAATAGCTATTTTCTTTCTGCCACTTATATAGTTAAACTTAATTTTAAAAGCGCATTACTTTAAGCAATATTAAGATAGGAGGAACATGTCTTTTTGTCCTGAAGCATGGATGAAATGTACTGCAAATTTATTAATGGGGAAAAGCTTAAAATATAGGGCTCATAGGTATACTCTCTTTGGTCTTATTCAATAGTTTTTTCACAAAGTGCAAACAGTAGAACGTTAAATAAGTAGCTGTAACTTTTTTGGACCTATAAAGAGCCTATTGAACTTTGATTTTTGTACTAAAGGCAGTTCTGCAGTATTCATGAACTATTTGCCTCTTTCCCTACTATACAAAATTAGTTCTTTTTAGGGTTGTCGATTAATCACAGTTAACTCACAATTATCTTTTTAAAAAAAAATTAAAAATCATGATAAAAAAAATTGCGATTAATTGCAGTTTGATTCGCACTGTTAAACAGTAGAATACCAATTGAAACTTATTAAATATTTTGGATGTTTTTCTACATTTTCAAATGTACTGATTTCAATTACAATAGTATACAAAGTTGACAGTGCTCATTTTATATTTTTTATTACAAATATTTGCACTGTAAAAATGGCAAACAAAAGAAATAGTATTTTTCAATTCACCTCATAAAAGTACTATAGTGCAGTGGTTTTCAAAACTTTTTTCTGGGGACCCAATTGAAGATAATTGTTGATGCCGGTGACCCAATCGAGCTGGGGATGAGGGGTTTGGGGTATGGGAGGGGTCAGGGCTGGGAAGGGGGGCAGGAATGAGGGATTCAGAGTGTGGGAGGAGGCTCTGGTCTGTGGGGAGGGGGTCAGGGCAGGGGGTGTGGGCCCTGGGGTGGAGCCGGGGATGAGGGGGTTGGGTTGCAGGAGGGGCTCTGGGTTTGGAGGGGGCTCAGGGCTGGGGCAGGGGGTTGGGGTGCGGCAGGGAATCATGGCTCTAGGGTGGGGCTTGAGATGAGATGTTTGAGGTGCAGGAAGAGGTTCTGGGTTGGGGGAGCTCAGGGCAGGGGATTGGGGCGCAGACTTACCTTCGGTGGCTCCCAGGCAGTGGCACAGTCAGGCTCCAGAGGCAGGCTTCCTGCCTGTCCTGGCACCGCAGAGCGTGCTGCACCCCAGAAGCGGCCAGCAGCAAGTCTGGCTCCTAGGCTGAGGTACGCAAGTGGCTCTGTGTGGCTCTCGCCCGCAGGCACTCCCATTACCCCTCCCCCAGCTCCCATTGTCCTGGGATCCGGCCAATGGGTGTGTGGAGCCAGTGCTCCTGGTGGGGGCAGAACGTGGAGCCCCGTGGGCCCCCTGCCTAGAAGTTGGACCCGCTGCTGGCCGCTTCCAGGGTGCAGCACAATGTTGGAGCGGGTAGACACTAGCCTGCCTTAGCTGGGCAGCACCGCCAACGGGACTTTTAACGTCCCGGTTGGCAGTGCTGACCAGAGCCACTGGGTCACTGAGCAAGGCGACCAAGTGTC
This sequence comes from Natator depressus, assembly GCF_965152275.1. Classification (NCBI taxonomy): domain Eukaryota; kingdom Metazoa; phylum Chordata; order Testudines; family Cheloniidae; genus Natator; species Natator depressus. Next base: position 53,381,313 of record NC_134237.1, read on the forward strand.
TTACATGCTGCGACCCAGCACTAGGTCACAACCCAAACTTTGAAAAACACTGCTGTAGTGCAACTACATTATCATGTAACCTCTTTTATCTTTATCGTGTAAGTGCAACTTACAAATGTTTTCCATAACTGCACTCAAACAAAACAATGTAAAACTTTAGAGCCTACAAGTCCACTCAGTCCTACCTATTGTTCAGCCAATTGCTAAGACAAACAAGCTTGTTTACATTTACGGAGCTGCCTGCTTCTTATTTACAATGTCACCTGAAAGTGAGAAGAGGCGTTCGCATAGCACTTTTGTAGCCAGCATTGCAAGGTATTTACATGCCAATTATGCTAAACATTCATATGCCCATTTATGCTTTCGCCACGATTCCAGAGAACACGCTTCCAGTCTGACGCTCGTTAAAAAAATGATGCGTTCGTTAAATTTGTGATTGAACTTGTTGGGGGAGAATTATGTCTCCTACTCTGTTTTACCCTCATTCTGCCATATATTTCATGTTATAGCTGTCTCGGATGATGACCCAGCACATGTTTGTTTTAAGAACACTTTCACTGCAGATTTCACTAAACGCAAAGAAGGTACCAATGTGAGATTTCTAAAGATAGCTACAGCACTCGACCCAAGATTTAAGAATCTGAAGTGTAGAGCATGTTTTCAGAAGTCTTAAAAGAGAACATTGATGTGGAAACTACAGAACCCGAATCACCACAAGAAAATCAACCTTCTACTGGTGGCATCTGACTTAGGTGATGAAAATGAACATGCAGCAGCTTGCATTGCTGTGGATGGTTATTGAGCAGAACCCGTTATCAGCATGGATGCATGTCCTTGGGAATGGTGGTTAAAGCATGAAGGAACATATGCATCTTTAGTGCATTTCGCACATAAATATCTTGCGACGCCGGCTACAACAGTACCATGTGAACGCTTGTTCTCACATTCAACTGATACTGTAAACAAGAAGTGGGCGACGTTATCTCCTGCACATGTAAACAAACTTGGTTGTCTTAGCAACTGGCTGAACAAAAAGTAGGACTGAATGGTCTTGTAGGCTCTGAAGTTTTACATTGTTTTATTTTTGAATGCAATTTTTGTACATAATTCTACATTTGTAAGTTCAACTTTCATGATAAAGAGATTGCAGTACAGTCCTTGTATGAAGTGAATTGAAGAGAATTTTTTACAGTGCAAATATTTGTAATCAGTAATATAAAATGAGCACTGTACACTCTGTATTCTGTTGCAATTGAAATAAATATATTTGAAAATGTAGAAAATATCCCAAACTGTTTTAAATAAATGGCATTCTATTATTGACAGTGTGATTAATTGTGCAATTAATTTTTTTAGTCACTTGACAGTTCTAGTTCTTTTTCAAAGAAATGCTGTGTTCCATATGTTAAATATTCTTCAAGTCCTTTAAAATGAGTCGAAGTTCAGATATCAAAAAGGTGATGAGACAATTTAGCCAAGTTATTTAGTAAGACTTGTATATATCGGTTTATTGTTTTATTATTACTGCCGACAGAGGGAGGCATATGCGCCTCGGATTTTCTTTGAGGCTTCCAGGCCACCGTGGTTTACTCCTAGATCCCAGCAAGACTGCTCAGAATATCTCAGGTTTCTGCTAGACAGGTACAGTAATGATTAAGTTAATGATAATCTTTAGGCTTGTAGAATGCTTAATTTTAATTGAGTGGTCATCTGATTGTTACAGTGCAAGATTGGGAGTCAAGATTTCTGGGTCCTATTCCTGACTCCGCTACTTAAGTGATGCGTGATGTGTGTACCGCTTAACTTTTATGCCTCAGTGTATCCATTGTAAATCTGGATACCTACCTACCTCATAGATGTTGTGACTAGAGGTGGGTGAAATTTTTCAGACAGATTTCCCCCCTCCCCCTCAAAAAAAAAAATACAGTTATGGTTGACTCACAACTATTTGTGAATTTGGCCTAATAGTTTTGGCCCAGGGAAAGTTTTTCAGGGCCAGCAAACGTGTACGTTTCCATCCATTCCGTCTTTTAGACCAGTAGTTGGGACACTCATTTGGTATGTGGGAGATCCAGGTTTGAGTCCCCACTCTGGAAAAGAGATTTGAACTCTGATCTCCTCACTGCCAGGTGAGCACCCTGACCTCAAGGATAAGACTATTCTTGGGTGGGCCTCTGTTTCCTGTGGAAGCTTACACTTGAATGCTCATTGGGCCAAAAAGAGAGAGAGAACAGATCTGTACACTGGTGATTAAGTACTCATCTGAGAGGTAGGTGTTGTGGATTCAGATCTCTCCTCTGAATCAAGCAGAGATACTTAAGCTATGATGAAACCAGCTCTTGCCTCTCACTTTGTGGGAAACTGTTCCAGGTGTGCAGTAGTGTCCCCAAAGGACCACCTATGGCCCTCCATGTGTCTCCTCTTTTTTTTTTTTTTTTCTTATTTGCATTTTCATTCTAACTTTAAGTTCCTTGGGAATGGGATAAATTTTATAGCCATAAAAATGCTATGCATGCCATATGGCACTATAAATAATACATTTTTTAGCTTTCTTACTGAATCAGAAGTCATTCAATCAGGGTCATTCAATCAGAAATGCTATTTATTTATTTTAATATATATATCAAAGAATGGCCCTACTGGGTCAGACCAGTATCCTGTCTTCCGACAGTGGCCAGTGTCAGGTGCCCCAGAGGGAATGAACAGAACAGGTTATCATCAAGTGATCCATCCCCTGTCGCTCATTCCCAGCTTCTGGCAAACAGTGGCTAGGGACACCATTCCTGCCCATCCTGGCTAATAGCCATTGATGGACCTATCCTTCATAAATTTATCTAGTTCTTTTTTGAACCATGTTATGGTCTTGGCCTTCACAACATCCCCTGTCTTTTGATTAGCATGTCTCTTGATTTAGTATTCGGTGACATGAGTACATTCTTTAATATTCTAATTCTCATCCAAAACTATCTGCGTAGAGTTGTGCTGTAATAGGCATAATCTGTTTGCTTTTCTGGTGGCATTGACATTTGAGTTTTAAGTTAATATGTAAAATATTGACAGAAAAGTTCATAATTTAAGCAACATCTAGCCAAGCTTTTTATTCTACTGTACATTGTTTAGTATAGATGGAAAAAAAAAACTTAAGAGCTGTATAAAATGACGTTCAGAAATATATTTGGAAACAGTGCATCTGTTGGATTTTTTTTTTCCAGACTGCATGAAGAAGAGAGAACCTTGAAAGCTTTGTCTTCAGCAAAGCCATCTGAGACTATGATGAGTGACGAGTCCTTGGCACAGGAAACTGCCAACAAGGCACAAGTGTTTACTGAGGCACCTTGCACAGGAGGTGAAGAAAGAACATTGATAGAGAGAATGTTTGGAGGGAAACTACAGACCAGTATATGCTGTTTGAACTGCAAAAGTACTTCTCAAAAAGAAGAACCCTTCACGGATCTATCGCTGGCATTTTGTCCTCCCACTTCATTGGAAAATGTTGACATGCAAAGCATAACACATTCTTCTGAAGTGAAAGATGACTGCATGGTGCAAACTAGTATTGTAGCATCCAGTCCTGTTGAAGAATCAGCACTTGATACATCTCTGGCAGTAAGTGATGGCTGTGAAACAGTTATGAATGAGGGAATTCTGAAAGACCTTCTTCCTGCTGAGTTGAGCTCTGAGAATATTACAGATTCTGATCTGTACAAAGTTCAAGATAGTAAGAATGTGTCTCAGAAGCCAGTAAGTGAAAGTACTCCCTCAGTTACTGACTTACTGAATTATTTTCTGGCACCTGAGATTCTAAATGGAGACAACAAGTATTATTGTGAAAAATGTGCCTCTCTACAGAACGCAGAGAAAATTATGCAAATCGTGGAGGAACCTGAATACCTCATTCTCACTCTCCTCAGATTTTCATATGATCCAAAGTGTCATATAAGGCGCAAAATCCTGGACAATGTGTCTCTACCACTTATTTTGGAATTACCGGTCAAAAGAACTGCATCCTCTTTAGGTGTAGTATCAAGGGGCTGGTCTGTGGATGTTGAATTCTCTGACACTGGAGAGAATCTTGCTAAAAAACTGAAGCCTTCGGGTGCTGAAGAAGTGTGCTGCCCAGAATTGGTACCCTATGTATTAAGTTCTGTTGTGGTGCACTCTGGTATATCCTCTGAAAGTGGGCATTATTATTCTTATGCCAGAAATATCACTGGTTCAGGGCCTTCCTTAGGGCTGTGCCATCAATCAAAAACTATGGCTTTAGCTTCCCACAGCAGCTTGTTGGCAGGGGAGATTTCCCATGCAGTTATAGAAAATGACCTGGACGCTAATGAGATGTCAAAAGAGTGGTTTCTATTTAATGACAGCAGAGTGACATTTACCTCATTTCATTCTGTCCAGAAAATTACCAGTAGGTTTCCAAAGGACACTGCTTATGTGCTGTTATACAAAAAACAGAATTGTAGTAGTGGTTTCAATGCCAGTTCAGCAAATGGACTCTGGGTGAATGGAGACCCTCCTCTTCAGAAAGAGCTTATGGATGCTATTACAAAAGATAATAAACTGTATTTACAGGTAAGATGAAAACATAACTAATGTGAAGAGTGACAGTCCCCTGAGGACTGGAAAATGTGGATCAACTTGCTTGCGGTTTCTAAAATGGTTACTTCTAAACATTCTGGGGATTAATCTCAAAATCTTGTAGCTCATAAATCCTGCTGCCCTTACGCTAGTAACTGTTGGATTACATAGTAAAATTTTAATCAAATTTACCAGTACACAGCATTATGTGAAATATGTTTATAGGAAGAACTCGCATGTTTTAACCTCCTTCTGTATTTCTAGGGCAGAGGTTCTCAAACTGTCCTTTGACCACTAGTAATCAATCCAGGATTGGATGATCAAACAGTACTGGGTTTTTTTTATTGCTACCTGCTAAATTGCATTAAAAGAAGCTAAAAATATATTATGTAGAAAAGTTAGGGAAATATTTGTGATACCATAAATATGGTCCATGCTATGAGCATTTCAGAACCCCTGCGTTTTGGGGTTCACTGATTATTTGTATAGTACAGTAAGGTTTTTATTATTTATATCCTTTTGACAGTGGGCTAAATTATTTTAGTGTAATTCTGTTTACTAAACCTAAACTGAAATTAGAAAAGTCCCACTAGCCCTCACTGTGAAGAACTATTATGGTACCTCCAGGTGCTGAAGAGAATTATGGGCTTATGTTGTAACCTATTCTTGGCTCGCTATTTTTAAAACTTTGTGTGGTAAAGCATTACCACAAATTGACAGTCTGTTTTTTACATGCTGATTGTTGTCTGCTCAGTAAGCACAGAGGAGTAGAATATAGCTTCTAAATGTCTTACCAACTATATCTCAGGCAGCTGTGACACTTTTGAATCAAGATTGTCCTGTCTTCCATCAATCTGTTTACCTTTCTCTCTCCTTTAATTTGTTTCACAGCAGTGAGGAAAAAATAAAATTTCACTGACTGTAAATCTATAACGGGTACTTATTGAATATTAAGTTAATGTGCATAGTAACAATATGTAGGTAAAATGGAAATCTTGATATTTTCTTGTATGACTTGCATAGACATATTTTAAAAGCTTCTGGCAATACAGGCCCACTGTTCTAGTCTGGGTTCCTAGCTGTACCAGACAAACAATTACATTTGGAAGAAAGAAAATTAGTAGGAGGCTAACGGCAAGTATTTATCCATTTTGAATTATAATTCCATGTCCTTCTCTAGCCCATCAGAAAAAAGGGAAAAAAGCCCTTAATCATAGCAGGTTACGAATAGAGCCCCATAAAATAATGGGAGCAAAGGTGGGTCCCAAAACTAAGTACTAGCCACAGTAGATGGACAAGGCCTTTGCCCACTCCCGTTCATGTATTTTTCGTATTCGATCCAGTTCAACCGCCAGCCCCAGAAGCAGGATGACAAAATTAAGCAGTTTGCTTTCTTAATGTTTATAACATTAAGGATAGGCAATAGTTTTAACTCCGACAAAACAGACCAACCATGTGGGTATAGTCTACCTTAGCACATTTTGTTCCAAGATTTTTTTTATTGACATGTAACTATGAATCTTACCGTTTTTAGTACAGATATAGTTTGATAACAAATATTGTTTCTTTTGAGTGTGCGGAAGTGTGCTAGTTGCTTCAGAGACCAAATCTGTCCTTGCTCTGTAGAGTTCACAATATAAAGTAAAATATCTTACAAGTAAGATCATAATTAGGCAACCTCTACAAGATTATTTATAGATGTTGACATAAAATTCCTGGACAAACTGCAGCTGAATTAAGTCCCAGGTCTCCAGACTTCTCCTTTATTGGAGCAAAGCAGTGCTGCAGCAATAAGTGCAAGGATGTAATATAGTAAAACTCAGGCCTTAGCACTTGCAAATTCCAGACTTTTAAGATACTGTAGCCATAACATTTTTATGTAACTGGAGATTTCCATGTGAAAGTAAAACTGCTCATGGTGGAGTCAGACTGCTATGGCAATCTTAGCTGGAAGCTTTCTTGCAGTCTCAAGCAACTGAATCGTGCATTAAACAAGTCTGAAAGTATTCTGTCACTGAGATGGAAGCTGTCTAATCTGTGTCCTATGTATTCTGTGGCACAGTGGTCCCAAACTCTGGCACTCCAATGAGACATACTGGAAACTCTGTTGTAGCTTCTTTAGAGAATCTTTTCATTATGAAAATGAATACATTGAGTACTGTAGCCTGCTGTTCATTTGGTATTCAATTCATGGGTTTTTGACGTTATCCACACTTTCATTTTTGCTATGTCGTAGATTTTTTGTTTTGTTTTGTTTTTTGTATTATCTACACAACTGCATCATAAAATTTTGGGGGAAGGGGAAGCAGGTGATTTGGGCAGCTGGATGAGGGCAGTTTTCTTACCTGCAGAGGTCTGAGAGGCAGTATAGGATTGTGGGATAAACCCAATAGCTGGATGTTCTTGCTAAAATGATTAGCAGTTGAATAATCTCATTACATTTACACTTATTTTTGTTTCAGAATTAACATGAGATCCTTGCTATTAAATTCTATAGAATTTAATAGGGTTGAAATTTTATAGAACCCTACAGGTTACTCTAAAAATGAATAGAATTTAATACGGTGTTATCCTTTCTGTGGGGATTTTGAACCATGCTACAGAATTTCAGGCACTGAAAGCTCTTTGTAAACCGACTGCTATAAACTGATGGCTAGATTGTCAAAATAGGATTTCCATATACATTCACAATCACCCAAATGATGACTCTGAGCAGTGTTAGTTTACATGCACCAAACTCCATTGCAAACAATCAGTTTTGCACACGGTTGGTAGTGTACAAATGGAAGCCATGTTAATGGTTCTTTTGAAAACTTACCCTTTGGAATAAAAAGAGCAAATTATTCTTTTCATATCTTTATCATTTTTAGAGGTTATTTTACTCTCTCTTATATCCTTCCCTCAAACTCCAACCTCTCAATATTCAGTTGTGCTTTTTCATAAAGTTGTATCCTGTTAAGGACAAGATCATGTCCTTTCCTCGACAAAAACACATGTTCTTCAATGTTGAGTTTCCATCCATCTCAAACTAATGCCTAGGCTTCTAAATTCAATGTAAGAGGACAGTGTACAGAAGGATTGAAGGATGACACTTTGCTATCCTCTAAACTGTGAATGTTCAAACTTGTCCATTTAAATCCAGTTCATGTTTTGAGTATATGTTAGCAAGAGAGATCTTACTTCAAAATTAAAAAGTTTGCTTAGAAATTTAGCTTCTGATTATCTGAAAGAGGAATGAAAGCAGTTATTTGTACTTAACTCTATATAGGATGTTAATATGTTACTTGCTTTCCTATTTAAAATTAAGTTGAGTATGTTCCACTAAAATCTGATGGATTATTAAAATCTGGGAACAACTGCATTAATGAGACTTGTTTCTCTGTATTGTCTATCTCATATTGGAAGCAGGAGGAATATGTATTGATGACTTGCTCAACATAGAGCTCTATTCTCAAGTTGTAACATTGTTACATTTAGAATTTTGTGCCAATAGATTTTCTTCTTTCAGGCAAACACTTAAAATTGCCAAGACATAGTGAAGTGTTTTGTTGGAACATAAACCGCAGTTCTTTTGGGGGCATTTTTTAGCATTGAAGACACTAGAAAGGATTTTTTTTAAATAGATGTACTCTATCTAGAAGTGTTCAAATACTTTTGTGCCTCTATAGAAGGGTAATTTTATAGTATGTACATGTAACTTACATATATTGTACCAAAGGATTTTTAGCACATGCTGTAGTAACTGAGCTATGATCATGAATGGAACTAGGTTGCCCTGTTGTAGTTGCTGCTAAACAATATCTCCCAAGATCACTGATGGGAGTCTTTCTTTTAACTCTTCTATACTCTTTATTGCAAATCGGTGCACTGTTCTGGGGTTCCAGTTTGGTATGAGAGTCCCTTATACACAATTCACTTCATGGTCCTGAAGGAGATCACTGTAGCTCTGCTCCTGCCAGTAGTGTTTCCCAAGAAACACCACAGTAAAAAAAAAAAAAACACTTTGTTGATGGTACGGAGCATTAGTGGTAAAGGCACAATTTTACTGTTACTGGTGGCATAGGAATGGCAAACCGCTAATTTCTCTTCTTTTTATCCCCTCTCCCTCCACAGCCACAGAGGGAAGGGAGCAATATACCAGCAATACAGTGTTATGGATGAGATTTTTAAAAGTCAGTCATTTATGGGTCTCATGACTCTAACTTACTTTGTACATGTACTAAAGGCTTTAAAGTTACTGCGACACTTGGCATAGTGTTAGCCTGCTTGCGCAAGCAGTTTAAATTAAGCAGATGCTTTGGGGTTTTTTGTGGGAGGGGGAAAAAAATTTGTCCCACCTGGACCAGCTTAACTACTAGCTATATTATATACATGTCAAACTCAAATTCTATAGGAACTTCTGCAGTAGGACAACTTAACATATATTCATGCTTCTAGTTGACTGCCATAGTGCTGTAATAAAAATCCTTAGTTATAAATCTGTATAATGAACTTCTAGTTTAAAGCTTGAAAACACAAGAAATTTATTCAATTCAGAGCACATGACTACCCTAGAAGTTTTGCAATCTAAATTAGAGTTGCACATTTACTTTTGAATGTTTGGATAGCTAATCTATAGTAAATTTACAGCTCATAATGAGAAACTCCAATTACATTTGAATTGTATTAAAACAAAGGCTCTAGCAACAGCATATTGGAACCATTCCTTTAGTATCTCTCAGTAACACTTGAGCTAGAAGTTATGTGGAATTTAATATTTCCTATTAACTTTGGATTCCATTCTTGTCCTTCTGTGACTGGAGACAGTTTACTGTTGTCACTCAGACGTAGCCAGCATAAGCTCTGCCTATTCGTATTAAGTGTCTGGCTTCAAATTCCAAAAGCAAAGTAAATCTGAATTAAGTAGGCCATTCTGTCCATGTTTAATGATGAGGGAGTGAGTTAAATAGCTTCAAATTTAAGGCTGCATTTTTTGGCCGTACGAGTAACTTAAATATGCACAGGCTATTTTTAGCATCACAGAAATTACACATACACTATCATATGAGTGTTAGGTGCTATAACAAAGGGTTTTTTAATCATTGGCTCTGTCCGATGCTCTTGCATTGTAAGGGTCTAGGTGATGCGCAAAAGAAATTGTCTGAATTCCCTCAGCTTTAGCAAGATATGCTTAGTGGTCCCAATAGCTGGGTAGAAGGAAGTTCCCTGGAACCTAGATATTTTATTTCTTTTTAGCAATGTCCATCCTTACTCTGATTCTGTATCTCAGCCTGCAGGAGACTTGTAATATCCTATAACTGACAGAGCTACCATGCAACAGCTCTTTAAGAAAAAGTTGGATAAATCATATTGAATGAATAGACACTAATACATCATCCATGTTTTTTGCCTTTTGTGCCAGTGCAATTCCAATATCCTGCAACAGTTTAGTGTCAGAGGTGTCAGTTGCAGCTAAAAAAAATGGGTTTCATTTAGCTTTTGAACATGAGAGGTTCTGTGAAAAGATGGGCTCTGTACCGTACTTCTAAACTCAAATCCTGGTGAGACTGTCTCTATCTTCAGTCATGTTTGTTAGTTAGTTAGGGCCAGATTCTGATATCCTTGCTCGCCTTCAGTAATGCTTCACTTTCTGAAATAGACCCTGGATACTGTCCCACTGCAAGTTGAAAACAAAAAAGTAAAAACAATTTAATAGAGAATCCATTCTATGATTTGTAGTTTTCTTATTTTTCCTAGTTTGTGATGTACCTGGTTCTTACTGAAGTAGCTCTTAAAACAAGTTTAGATATAAATGAAATAAGTTTCAATTTTTGGAGTTTTTAACTGCCTGTATTCTTTAATTTCAGGAGCAAGAACTTAGTGCTCGAACACAAGCACTACAAGCAGCCTCAGCCTCATGCTCTTTTCGACCCAATGGATTTGATGACAATGATCCCCCAGGAAGCTGTGGACCCACAGGTGGCGGGGGTGGAGGAGGATTCAGTACTATTGGTAGACTAGTGTTTTGAGGAAGACCTAGAATACATTGGTTCCAAAACAGTTCCCCCTGCTGTTTAAGACTGTTAAACCACTGAACTGCTTCAAATATCATACCAAGCTTTTGTTTTTGAGACCTAATCCTTGTTCAGAAAACAAATGTTAATTTTTGTTTTTGTTTTGGTTTTATTTGAAATAAATAAGTACATCATGGAGAAAACTACCTCTTAAATCCTATTGTTTTAATAGCAAGATGTGCTTGGCCAAAAAAGAGAAGAGTGGGGAAGAAAAGATTTGTATGTAATCCCTAATGGCGCTGCATCACATTTAATAAATGCAATTAAATCAGTTTGTACCATCCCAATCCACTGAATAAAGGAAGAGGAGAGAGTTCATTCATATTCTTCTAAAAGAGAGATGGTTATTCAATAGTGGAATGCTTTCAGGTGGGCATAATTGCATACACATTTTTTCCTTCATAAGTCTGGAAATCTTAATGGTGGCAGAGAGGATGCACCCTTATAATGAAGGCAATAACTTAAATTTTAAAACATGACCTGCTACAGTACTTTCCACGGTAGGAGTTGTTCAGATTCAGTATATTTTGCATTTTGAGTACAAATGTAAAGAGTCATTTATACACGTTTGCTAAATCATTTTCAAGAAATGTGCATGGTCTTGTAGGAACAATTTTTAACTGAACTAAATTTGTAGTATTTCTAATTGTTTTGGGGATTTCTAAATTATTTCAGGAAGTATATCTGCTCTGTATTTGAAAGGAGGAGGTTCTGTATGTGCCTTGCAGTACTGTACCTTAAATACAAAACTTTGAGGCTATGGAAGAGTTAAAGAACAATGTTAGAAATTGTTTTGTGTTAATATTAGAAATTAATACATTTTTGGAAAGTTATTAGATTTTCCAGAAGTAAAATCTGATGGTTCTAAAACTCTCATGTTGTCCATTATTTACACTTCAGTAGGGGCGGTTTTTGAATTGCAACTTCTCTGGCCTACATTATTAATTAGTTGATCGTAAACACTGATTCATAGTTTGTAAATTGTTTTGTCTAAAAAGCTGCTGAGTTGATTCTTACCAAGTGGGTTAAGGTGTCTCAGACTGCCTTGACTTCCCAGTATCCAGATTCTTTTCTTTTATGATTGTCTAACAATAGGAACTTTATGCCTTGGAAGAGAATCACTAATAATGTTACTTATGGTTTGTCCTTCTTCGGCACTTCCAGCCTCTCCGAGGAACATCTGAAGACTTTCTTTATTCCAGTGACATACTGACTCCTTGGCTGTGCTGATCCGTGTGGTAATCCGTTTTACGGGCCATCTTCCAGAAGGTACCATTGTGATTATCTAGTCTGACCTTTTGGAGCCTCTCTGTATTAAGTCTCCTAGCTCTCTGATAAAACAGATGCAGATTAAGATGTTCGAGAGAGACCAGCACCAACATTCTGTTGACGATCCGAGGCATCTTGTCCTGAACCTGGGGACCTAAAATGTTCTTGGAAACTTCTTCAAGGTTTCTGCCCCATTGTCTCTCACCAATAAAAAAGGTTTCAGAGTAACAGCCATGTTAGTCTGTATTCGTAAAAAGAAAAGGAGTACTTGTGGCACCTTAGAGACTAACCAGTTTATTTGAGCATGAGCTTTCGTGAGCTACAGCTCACTTCATCGGATGCATCCGATGAAGTGAGCTGTAGCTCATGAAAGCTCATGCTCAAATAAACTGGTTAGTCTCTAAGGTGCCACAAGTACTCCTTTTCTTTTTTCTTTTCACCAATAAAAAAGTACCCTTTCTATTCCCCCTTCCCTTGTGTTGGTATCCAAAGGAAGATTTGGCTCAGGGGAAGTACCTCAATCTGTGCCTTGAGACAATGGGGCAGAATGATCAGTCCTCTTGTGGGTCATGCTAGCAATGTGCCTCTGGTTTCACTGCTCTGTTTAAAGAGAACTTGATAGGAGGGTTTTAGTTTTAATACTGAAATCTGTCGCAGTTCAGGAATCTTTTTTTTAAATGAAGACCACTCTGTCTTGGTGTCTTAGGCCCAGATCCTAAAAGTGTTTAGTCTCTCCCATTTTGCATTGAAATCAGTGGAAGTTAGGAGCCTAAAATACCTTTGTGGATCTGGGCCTTAATCTCTACCCCTGGTTATACTTATACGTGACATCCTTTAAAATTATGCATAGATTAGTGGCGCACATACCTCTAAGATTGCTAAAGAGCATACACAGAATAATCCAAATTCAGGTGCACAGTGTAGAAAGCGCTGTAGGATCAATTTAAGTAATATCTGCATAATTAATTAGTTTGATATTAATAACAAATAAGTTGATATAATGTGAGAATATAAACAAGTACCAAACTTTTGCCAGAGAAATATAAATTTGAGTGTACAGTGAAGAGGAGCATAGCGGTAAAGCAGTTGCACAATTGAATCAAGGGTCCGTTTGTCTTTTAAAATATACACTTTACCTAGAAGTGTAAGTTCCAGTTTATTTACACCATCTGTAAAATGAGGGTATTCATACTAACCTTTGTAAAGTGCTTGGACAGCTCCTGCTACAAAGCACTATGTAAGAACTAGGATATTTATTATTTATTTATTTATTTATTGTTTAGTTAATGTTTCTTTATATTTTGCTTGGTTTTAACAAAATGCTTCTTTGAAAGTGCCAGGTCCTTGAAATGTGCACCTTTCAGGTGTTTATGTGAACAACAGCAAAGACTTGAAATAAATACTAAAAGCAGCAAATGTAGATCAGGAAAACTTCTTTGCTCCCATGACAAATCAAACTTTTTTATACCTTTTTGGTTTTTAAATTTAAAGAAAATGTATATTTTGAAGGACTTATTTTATTTTGACTAATTGAACAGACAATCAAATTATATATAATGAACAGTATAACTTTAAAAAAAAATTTGTTTTTTAAATGACTAGTGCTCATGAAAGTCAGACCAACCTATCTTGATCCTTGAAAAGTGGAAGTAGGTGCCATTCAAGCTTCCAAACAGTTTTTTGACAACTTATATCTTGGCTTGTCTGCAGTACCTCTGCTATTCCCATCCTAGGCCTCTGCATCAAGTTCTCAGTCATGGAGACTTGAGATGCTTCATGGAAGACAGAGCATGCTATGCCTTCTGCAGTCTCAAGAATGCACCTTATTAGTGATAGGCCCTGGACTTCTATGTGGCACGAGGAGTCTTCCTACCACTCGTAGGCTGCGTCCCTAGGCTTCAACACCTCTGTTTTCTCACTATGGCTTCTTTAGCAGGGCTAGTTTGGTTTGGCTCCCTTGCAAGAACCTTCTCTTTTGGGGGATTTCTCTTTTGGAGCCAGGTCTTTCCCATTCAATATCTCTGTAGTTCTGTTGAGGATCCTTAGTATTCTCTCTGGAGGTGTCTTACATCTGTCAGTGTTTAGTGTCCTTTTTGTAAACCCGTAAACTCCTTTCACTTAACTCCATGCAGTTATACAGAATAATATCAAGCAGGTAAACAGAGATGATAATAGAAATACAGAAAAAGTCCACACTCTCCAAAGGATATGAACAAATTTAGAATGATCAAACAAAATAATTTCACTTGTGATCTGGTTGAGGTTTGGCAATAGGATTTCTAAAGATTAAATGACTAGATCACTTTGCCACTGACATCTCTCAAAAACTTAATCTAGTTACCTTCAGAAAATGGGTTAAAAGAAACTACACCCACCTTTAGGTCTCCTTGGCAATTTTTCTTTGTTTTACAGTTGCATTTATCTGGTGAATATTTTTAGATGGCTTTTCTCTCTCCCATTGGTGTGTGGAAAAACCTACACAAACAGGAAATTGACTGACTGCCTGTGGGATTGGCTGATTACATGTAATGCGGTCTAATGCACAAAGTAAACAAAAAGAGCAATGTTTTGTTTCTCTGGATGAGTTTATCGTGATCTTGGATAACTCAAAACACTTTAGGTAGAAAAAAAAATTGAAGATGTTATTTTTAAAGTGGCTGTTTAAAAATATTTTTGGAAGGGTCAGTTGTGTTTTTCTGTTCTGTAAAAATATAAATCTTGACTTTCTAAAAATTTGTGATGTCTGTATATGGCTGCTCTACGATATCTGTTTTGTCTGTTTTTGAAAGGCTTACACATTGTTGTTTACTTACTCTGAATTGGATGCCGACACCTTGGAGTTTTAAACAACGTAACAGAAATGGGAATGGATCTGGTTAAGTATAAAATGAAGTTACACCTCACGTTGAATAAGACTCAGTTACTTATCCTTGATTACCTTTTGTTAACCCAGGTGGAGATTCATTTTTAAAAAACTACTTAAGACCAACATTTCAAGTTAACATCTGAATACGTGGGACTAAAACGCCTTATCTTTAAAACTAAAGACTACAGAGTAGAACTGCCTTTTAAGAGCGAAGTATCTAACTTTGTCAAAATGAGTGAAGTGATGGTAATATTACTGTCTGCTACACTATTCTAGACCTGCCGTGTGGAGCAGTATACATATAGTACTTCAACTTCTTCCTTCCATGAATAAACATTCAGAAGTCTGCACAGCTCTGTTCCTGTGCTTTTTTTCCATGTTTATTAAAGTCAACCTTATCGAAAAGATACAAAACTTTGGACGTTTCTCCTGAGGCCTGCAACCTGTTTGATTCAGTGCAGTATGCACAGTTGTACTAAGTCTTCAAGATTATCCTTCCCATTTAAAAAAAAAAAAAAAATC
The DNA here is from genome assembly GCF_965152275.1 of Natator depressus. Classification (NCBI taxonomy): domain Eukaryota; kingdom Metazoa; phylum Chordata; order Testudines; family Cheloniidae; genus Natator; species Natator depressus. The sequence goes on from NC_134237.1 coordinate 53,396,604, forward strand.
CATTTTTTAATGCAGGGGGCAATTAGTCTTTTTGTTAATGGATTGTGTTGCTATCACCTTGACTTATTTTTTCTATGCATCTAGTCCTGTGCATTTCTCACCAAGGGAGTATAATACTGGACTGTTACGTATATCACCTGACTAATAAATAGTGGCACTGGATACTGAGTTTATTCTTACTATAAGATGAGGGAGTGGGTGCTTGGAATAGGTAACTGAACAAAGCCAAGCCACTTATCTCCTCTGGCTTGCTCTATTTTCCCCCTCTCTTTCCCTGTCCTCTTGCACAGGCTACTCCATGAAATTAAACAGGAATCTCATCTGAACAGTTACTTCTGTTTCAGTTCCAGGGATGAGCCATTTTATACCGTCTGCACCCATTAAACAACTTCTCTACAGTGGCAGAATCCTGTTTTCTGCAGTAATAAGACCTCACTTAGCATTCTTTGCTACTCTCCCCCTTTGGCACAGGACTCTCTTGTTTTAAAGGTTCATTATGATTTGGATTCTCCTCATGTCTCCTTGCTTCCCCAGAGCAGAGCATACTAAAATATATAGATTTAAGAGCATACAACGATGATACACTGAAAATAGTAGGTACTAAGGAGCTCTTTAGTGGAGCAGGGTGAAGCAAAAATCAATGGCTGGAAGCAGAAGGTAAACAAGTTCAAATGAGGCACACATTTTTAAGCATGAGGGTGATAAACTAAGGGTAGCAGTGTATTCTCCATCTCTTGACGTCTTCAAACTAAGAGTGGTTACCTTTCAGGAAGATAAACTTTAACCAAACAAGTTATTGGGCTCAGTACATTTAATGATCTGTGATATACAGGAGATCAGATTAGATGACCTAATGAACCAATGAGACACTTCTGATGCTATTTGTAAGGAAACCTTGAGAGCTAAAAAGTAAACACAAAGTACACAAACCAGAGTATGTAAGGGACAAAAACCTACACAAACTTGAAACAGTCCTGCTCCAGCAAAATTGTTATAGTAATGTCAGTTTGACTTGGCCCTTGAGCACATGCACAGGCTCAGACTGTGGTCTCCTGAGTGCCATCTGGAATCTGTGCAGCATAGTGTCAGCTTGTGTGGTTTAAATATTTTTCAACAGCAGTCTCCTTGGGGCTTGAGTGGAAGATGTGGTGGTCTGTGGGGCAACAAGAAATGAAAAATGAAGAACAGCAGGAAGGGGAGAGTGAAGGAGATGATAAAGGAAACCTACAGCTGGGAGCAAGGAAAATTTTTTAAAAGAGAAAATACCAGCTTCTCTCCTAACTAAAGCGGGTTACGCTTGGGTTTCTAGACAAACTTAGGCTATGTCTACACTGTGAACTAAGGGATATGATTCCCAGCTCCCATAGACCTACTTGGCTTAGCTGTCATTGTAGTAGGATAGCCATGGTAGCATGGCTGAGGCAAGTGGTAGTGTGGGCTAGATGCCCTCAGTACAAAATCCACCTGAAATCAAGGGGTATGAACTTAGCACAGCTAGTCTGTACTGCTGCTTGCCACTGTCTTCGCAAGATGGGAATTGCTCCCCCATCTTAGAGCCTGTGGGCACAGGACATCACAATTTCCTATTTACATCCCAGTCCTGAACAAAAGTAATGTAATCTAGTCCATTCTTAAGAACTAGCTGGAAAAGCACTGAAGTAGGCATGTCCAAAGTACAACCTGCAGCTGCCTCTTGAGCCCTGCTGCAGCTCATGAAGAGGATGTGTCCTGACATGTATGTCTCCATCTTGATCAGAGCAGGCTTTCTTAGTGTCAAGAGCATGCACTAGCCTGCCAATAGGCAAAACAGCTCTGACCAAGGAGTAATGCATGTTGAGGCACCGTGCTGCTTGTGTACCACTGCACTGTATGAAAGATTATCCTGTTGGGCAGTATCACGTTGATTAGACCTCTCGGTGATAGCACTATTAACTTTTTTACAGCTTGTTTTCCCCAAATGTATTTTATATTAGCTGGTTTGATAATGTAAAGAAAAATGTCAGTCTGATTTGTATTATGGCAAATTGCACCACCCTACAGTTCTGTGGCAAGAGCTGATTTAATATCCCACTTCTTTAAAAGCCGCACTGTGTGTCCTCATTTCACTTATTCCCTGCACACACAAAAAACCCAACTATTCTTGCTCAAGAAACCAGTATAATGGCTAGAAATTAATATTCAAGGTTGGATTTTCCGAAAGAATGATACATTCTTTTCAATTTTTTATTAATAGCTTCTATTTGGTACAGTGGCTTAGACAAGAGATTCTGTAAGTCCTGTTTTGTAATGTACTGATGGATTCAATATGCATTCTTATAAGTAAGCACTAAGCATTACATACACAAAATATTTTTATCATATTCCTGATAGAAAAATAAAGAACAGGGCAAGAAGCAGTCAATTAATGAATTACAGAAATGTTGAAAGGCACAAGTAGGTAGAGGTCAGAACTTTTCCTTTGTTCCTGGTTCAATAGTTATTTCCAAGACTATTTTTAAAGGAATGTTATGTTAAATAATTTGAGCTGTGAACAAGTTATTCTAGAAAAGCAAGAGGGAACTGGGAGTGGTGCATTCGGTACCATGTTCAAGGATAGACATTCAGATAAAGGAGTTCAAGGATAGACATTCAGATAGAGGAAAGTACTGACAGTTTTTCCTCAGCTGTTTTTTTCATCCAGTTTTAAAAGTATATATGTGGTGGTGATCTCAAAGCTCTCGTTGTGCATTAGCACATCTAAATTTACAGAAAATAAATAGCAGCTTTGAACTAAATAACCTACAGGTCTGTTGAATCAAAATGGTGTTGCATTAGCTGTGTTATCTTGCTGCATCTTACCTATGGCACAGTGAATAACAGAATAACGTATTTAAAAGCAGTTTTGGTGTTTCTTAATTTAAATGCTTTCCCTGTTTATGTTGGCAACTTTACATTTCTTTTCCGGGGGGGGGGGGGAACCCCATATAAATCTTAAAACTATATTCTGTGAAAATATAAATAACATCCTTGGTGTGAGAAACAATTCCTTGCATCTACAGCTGCACACACAAAAAATAACGTTCTCTTAAGAGAGGTCATGAAATTGCTGCCGAAAAAAATTATCACCAGTGAAAATGCAGCAGTCCAAATGAAAATGGAACTAAACCAGTGTAAATATTATGCACAGGAACATTCTGGCCTCCTATAAATAATGAGGTTCTCAAAGTCTCCAGCTTCCTTTTTACAGACCAGTGTGGATTGTTTAGTAAACTGGGCGCAAGCAAACAAATATGCATTTAATATGGCTAAATGTAAATGTATAGTTGCAGGATGGGGGAATACTATCCAAGGAAGCAGTGACTCTGAAAAAGATTTGGGGGTCACAGTGGATAACCAGATGAACGTGGGCTCCCAGTGCAATGCTGCTGCCAAAATGGCTAATGCAATCCTTGGATGCATACACGGGAATCTCAAGTAGGAGTAGAGAGGATATTTTACATCTGCATTTGGCACTGGCTGAAATACTGTGTCCAGTTCGGGTGTTTTGTTCATTCAAGTGGGTTGTTGATAGACTGGAGAGGGTTCAAAGAGCCACGAGATAGTTAAAGGATTAGAAAACATGCTTTAGGATATGTCTTCAGTAGCAATGATAAAGCGCTCCCACTCAATGTTAAAGTGCTCTCTCCCAGCGCTATAAAAAACGCACCTCCACAAGGGGAATAGCCACCAGCGCTGGGAGTGCGGCTACACTGGCGCTTTTCAGCGCTGAAACTTGCAGTGCTCAGGGGTGTTTTTTTCACACCCCTAAGCAAGAAAGTTGAAGTGCTGTAAAGTGCCAGTATAGATGAGGCCTTAGTGATAGACTCAAGGAGCTTGATCTGTTTAGCTTAACAAAGAGAAGGTTAAATGGTGACTTGATTACAGTCTATAAGAACCTACATGGGGAAAAAATGGGCTCTTCAGTCTAGCAGACAAAGGCATAATACGATCCAATGGCTGGAAGCTGAAGCTAGACAAATTCAGACTGAAAATAAGGCATACTTTTTTAACAATGCAAGTAATTAACCATTGGAGCAACTTGCCAAGAGTTACGGTGAATTCTTAATCACCGACAGTTTTTTAACATCAAGATTGGATGTTTTTATTTCTGTCCAAGTCGCCTTTAATTTCAAGTTGAATGCAGGAAACCTATTAGAGAAACAAGCATGTAGGAAATTCAAACAATTAACAGATCTTGAACCGTCAACCGTTAATATGTTATTAAATTGCTTTTGAGTGAAGGAGTACATGATAGAAAAAGGAAGTGGCGAACCTTCAATTACAAATAGGGATTATGAAGCCTAACCTCCTACTGCAGTCTACTAATGTCTCCTTCTGGCATTGGTAACAATCATTGGAACAATTTACCAAGGGTCATGGTGGATTCTTCATCACTAACAATTTTTAAATCAAGACTGGATGCTCTAGGAGTTATTTTGGGGAGGTTCAATGGTATGTGGTATATAGGAGGTCACACTAGATTATCACAATGGACCTTTCTGGCCTTTGAATCTCTGAAGAGATAGCTGCCTTTAGGTGGCCCTGTATTAACAGTTTGGTACTGTGTATTTGAATAATCTATGGAGGCTCGACAGCTCCGATCCAAAATCCAGTCACATAAATGGAAAGACTCATGTTGATATGAATGGGAGTTGGAGGAGCCACTTTCTGTATACTCCAGTCTACAAATAGCTGTGCCTCCGTCTGTGTACCACAGCATCAGCCCCACTGGAGAAGAGGGCGGGGGAGAGGGGGGACTGGGAGTTCTGCTCCTTTCCCTGCTGGGAGAGGCAGCAGCTGGGAAAGGAGCAGAATGCCAGCAGCTCCTCTGGTGGCTGTACCACCCACCCCCGCCTCACCCCCTCCGAGCCCTGTCTCCAGCCCAGCAGGAGTAAGATAGAGCCCCCGCCCTCCTCCTCAGGTAACATGGGATGGATGTGGACATGGGCTGGGGCGAGTGTGGGGGCCCCGGGCTGGGGCGGTGAGGAGTCACATGGAGGGTCACATGGGAGGTTCACATGCCCCCCTTAGCTGGTGCTCCTCCACCCCCCCCCCCCACACACTGGTAAGACATGGATTTTACTTGCACCACTGACTGTATAATATATCTTGAGACCTCCACCTCACTCGACAAGCCAGCAGCTCCCATTGGCTTCAGTAGAAGCTGCTGGATAGTCATCTCATTGCACAATCTCAAAGCTGACAGAGTTGTTGTATCAGTGGGATCATGAGCAGAGCAGCCACCCAAAATTCAGCAGGGAAAAGGGCTCTGCTGTAGTCAAGAATGAAAACCATCTGAATGGCTTCACCAGGCACAGTTGGGTGCCTCTACCATAGTTGCAGCTGGGACTGAGGAGGAGAACAGAAAGGTCTGCTGGGAAAGTCGTCAGGGTGGATCTGGGGAATTGGAGCTGGATGCACAGGGCACAAATGAGCAGGAAAGTTGCAGCAGGTGCAGCTGTAAAGAGAGCAATGTAACGGAATGGTGAACAGGAGACCTGCCAGGGAAATGAGAGCCATGCTTTGGGGCGAGGGGCTACAAGAACCCTCAAGGTAACCTTGTGTGAGCACTTCAACTTGAGCGTATGAAAGTCTGGGAAGAGCAGGCAGTGCATTAGAGGCAGCATGTAACGAGGTAGTCTGGCTCTTTTAGGAAGGAAGGGGGGTTGGGGCCAGCCCACCTTGTTCCATGATTTGGCTTCTTAAAGAAACAGATGTTTAAGGGAGCACCAGACAAGCTGGTGAATGGTAATCAGGGAGCTCCCTTCCAAGCAGGGTAAAAACCCAGCTGTGAGATGAGTCTGGGGAGAGAGGGTAGCTAGCTTGGAAAGGAGAATGTTTGTTTGTGTGAGAAGGAGGCCAGGGGGGGTGCCCTGAATCAAAGGGCAGGTGAGAAGAGAGGCTATGTGAAGCAGGCCTGGAACCTGGTGACTTGTAGGCTGTGGAAGCTGGCCTTAACCACTGCATGGCCTCAGAAGGGAGGAATGTGGAGTTTCTTAACCTGCTCAAAGGATTTGGGGCTGAGGGAATCAAGGGAAGCTGTGTATTTATCAATACTTAATAAATTGGCCCCCAGTAAGAAGGAATGTTATGTTAAATTATTTGGGCTGTGAACAAGTTATTCTGGAAAAGCAAGAGGGACCTCGGAGTGGTGCATTAAGTACCATGTTGTGCCACGAGGGCGCGTGATCCAGAGACCACACACTGTCCACAGTGTCAATGTAAAATGAAGATGGAAAGTCTGCACCAGCAACAGCTGGATGGGTTGGTAGGTTACAACTGAAATGCTTTCTCTACTAGTGCTCAATAAACATAGATGCAGTGTAAGGGGACTGTTGTCCCCTTACCCAAACTCAGTGGAGGTGTTTTGGTTGGCTAGCTCCCTATACCAAAAGAAAGGGGAAGGGTTGATGGGAAATCAGGACCCTGAGACTGACAGCCCCCAGGAACAATGGGGAGAGGCCAATGCTCCAAGTCAGCCTGATTGATGGGGGGCAGGCTAATTAGAGAGGAGGCCGGGGGGGGGCCTGTCCTCCGTGTGAGCTGGAATTGCTTAGGTTGGACAGAGTGGGGCTGAGGTAAGGAGAGAGCAGGGTCCCAAGCTGAGCTGTGGAGCAGAGGTGTACCAGATCCAGAGGGGCCAGAAAAGCAGCCCTGGGAGCAGAGTCACAGAAGCAGCCCACAGAGCAGACCTGTCCTGGGAGGAGAGTTGCAGCAACCGGAGCCAGAGGAGCCAGAGAAGAAGCCCAGGGAGCTGGAGGCAGAGCAGCAGCTGTGCTGAGGCAGAGTGGAGCTGGAGCAGTCCGAAGCCGGGTGTGGTGAGCAGCTGGGGAGAGCGAGGGGGATGCTGGGCAGTGGTCCCAGCGCAGGGAGACGCCCCCAGCCAAGAGGCCCTGCCAGTCAGACTTGGAGGAGGATCTTAACCACGACAGGGCAGGGGTGACGCTGGGAAGAAGGGTCCTGCCACCTAGAGCCTGAGGGCATGTGGCCACCACCAGAGCAAGTATCTGACGCGCAGCATCCCTGCAGAACAGCCAGGGTCTGAGAAGGGGTCTGGGACGTGTGAGGATCAGACTAAACTTCCCTGACATTCCAGAGATGCTGGTTGTGATGTCCCTGTACCACAGAGCGGGGTGACGTGTTTTCCTTTAACCTTTCCCATTTTTTTCTTATTTTTTTTTAAATTGATTGCTGTTTAATAAATTGTATTTGCTTTGAATTGTATGTAATGATCAGTGGGTCAGGGAAGCATCCAGGGCAGGGAGAGCACTCTGGAGTGGGGACACCCTAGCCCCTGCCCTAAGTGACCACAGCAGGGTTGGGGGTTGAGCCCCCCAGGAATCCTGGGCCCAATCTTGTCAGGGTTACGAGGACTCTGCCACACAGAAGAGTAGAAGGGGAGCCCTTGAGGTCAGGGAGGCCTCTGGGTAAAGGAAATGGGAGCGAGGACTCAGATCCTTTCGCTAGCCCACTTCACCAGGGTAGTGTATAAGACAGGAAAGTTCCCCACAATAGCAGGACCATTCCCCTCCTTACACAGTTAGTGGGAAGACAGGGAATGTCTTCCCCCAGCCAACTTTCAACCTGGGGGTGCTGTTCCCTCCCCCAGCTTGGAAGGGAGGCAGACAATAGTGTTGAGAAGAGAGCCTGGGTTTTCTTGGAGCTGAACTGATCAGCACATGCTTTCTCTTCCTGCCCCGATGAACTGTTTAGATAATAAACTTGAAGTGCAGGAATCAGAGACTAATGCAGTCTCCTGTTAGCAGGGGCATCTGTGACTTTCTGGTGGGAAGGCAGGAGATCTGTGGGGTTAGCTCACATTCACCTTGCATAGTCCCTCCCACCCCAGCTTTAAAGGTTTGCTGAGCTGGAAGGACCTGGGTGGGACATGAGGAAACAATAGTGGCTGAGGCAGCGGCATCTTTTCCTCCCTCCCCCTCCTTCACACACTTAGGGGTCAGCAATGTGGGAGGAGGGCATGAGGTCAGTATGAAGGGGAACTGGGGAAGGGGAAGAGAAACTGGCAGGACTTCACAGAGAAGGAAGCAAGATTGGGAGCTCGGACTGAGAGGAAATGGGGTTGGAGAGGGTGTGTGTAGGAGACGGTGGTGCAAGAGTGGGGGGGGGGGTGAGTCTGGTAAGACTTTCATGTGGAGAGAAGCCTGAAGGGCAAAGAGGAAAGATGTGGGGGTTAACAGCAAGGGGAGGGCTGCTGCAGCGCAGGAAGAAAGCTACTTGGACTGTAGCATAGGGAGAAAGGCAGGAGACGATCTGAGTGAGTGAGTGCTGGTGATCTTGGTATTTTTAAAACATTTTTGTGGTTGCAGTGGAATATCTCTGGCCTTCCCAGAATGACTCCATGGATTTATGGAGTGGGACACTTTGACTCTGGGGATGTCTGCTATGCTCTTCTTAAGTATGTGTGGTGGGGTTTGCAAAGCTTCACTTTTGTGACTAAAGAATAGGATATTTAAACTGAAATATCACCAAACTAAAAGGTTTTGTATGCTTAAAAACCCCCTCAATAATTGGTCAAGCTAAACAAGGCACAACCTGTTTGTGCTCCTATTATCATTGGGGCTAACCTAACTCCTTCCCTCCCTAAATTTCATAAACCTGTGTGTGGGAGCACTGAATTTAGGCAAGTGTGTGTGGACCAAAGTAAACCTTAGCTCTGATTAGTATAACTTGCTTGTTTAAACAGCTAGCTATCTTCTAATGAGGTTCACTTTTCTTTTGTGTGTATGTGTGGCTTTCCTTTTTTCAGATGGTGAAATGTTTTTGGGGGAAAACACTGCATTCACAATCAAAGCAATTAAAGAGTAATAGACATTTTTAATTAAAAAACAAATCATGACAGGATTTCAACTTTGAATTATAAAGCAGCACACACTTGATGCAAGTAGTCATTGGCTAGCATCATTAGGTATTTTACAGGAGGACTCCTATGGTTTCTAACAGAAATATATTGAAAATTACAATTAAGACACATTAAAAGAGGTGTAAACTTTATACAGTTCAAATATGGCCTGCTCTTAAATCAGACTGTAATTGACGAGTATGTAACATTTCAGGCAAATCATTCTTGGTGTAATCTACTATGCTTTGTTTCCACCACATCCTCAGATCCTGCTATTAGATGTAGATGTATATAGATGTAGCTGTATGTTGGGTCAGAAGGAAGTGGAGCAGAGATAGTTGTGTAATTCTGCTGGTGCAGGGTTGGATGGTTCAAAGTTGGCTGGAGTGAAATGTTTTAATGGGTTCAATTTACTGTTCCTTTTTAAAAAGGAACCATGGGCTCTGGTAATAAGAATTTGCCAACTCTAACAGGAGTGCTGGCTAGCTGGAGGGCAAGTCCACATCTTCTCACCAGGTGAGGCAGGGGCTGGCCATTTGCATGGTGAGCTAAATGCCAAGTAGAAATCTTGCTCTGCTGCTGCCTGAAGGAAATGGGGGTGGAGAGAAGTAAGAGAATTCTTATGCCCTCTAATCTAGGTAGCACACTAACATATTTCAGGGCAGCATTTGGCCCAAATAGAGAGGGAAAAACTGAATGAGAGATTTCTTACATCTTAGCTGTAAATATGCAGAGGCGGCATAACAGCAAGGAGTATGGAGAAGGAGAAGGGAATGCATCAGATTAAAATCTCACTCAATTAAATGGTTGTCTTGTGCAGCTTTTTAATTATTTTCCATGTCTTGATTGACTTACTAAGCTTCCCAATTTGTAGATCTCAAAGTTGCTGTGTTAAGTGGGTTCTGTTTTCAAACATGTGAATCTACCCTGTGTTTTTTTTTTTTACTTCAGCCACTCACTCCACATCCAGTTGCACGAGCTTTAAATCTAGGCTCAGTCCCCAGCGAGATATCTTTACTAATTTAGATTTTTTATTTCTTTATTTTTTATATTTATTGAGGCCCCTCTAAAACTTTTGAAAGTAAATATTGATTCTGTAGTAATAACATGTGTCTCCAGTAGAGAGCACTACTGGCATTGCCTTATCTTAAAGCTTACCTATTTAATTAACATGGGAAGCCACATTCCTTAACTATTTTGTGTTGCCTTTCTTACAGCTTGTATTTCTAAAGTTTATAATACTAGGATGTGGAACACTGGGCTGGGTCTTGGACTGAAGTTGTCTAGCCTGTCCAAATCAATGCATTTCTGAGACTTTATTAAGTAGAGTTTGAAACAAAAATAATTGAACACAAAACAGCAGGATTAATTGTTATATTAATATTTGCATGCAATATGGGGCAGCAGCAGGAGATCAAGTGGCTCGTCTGTGGTGGATACTCAATGGTCAGTTGAAGGTCTTTTATTTAGAAGCTGACTGACAGCCTGCAGTCTGAATGGCTAGATACTTACCTACATGCCTCCAACTTTCATCCAGACCACACCACACGATCCATTGTCTACAGCCAAGCTCTACAATACAACCGCATTTGCTCCAACCCCTCAGACAGAGCCAAACACCTACAAGATCTCTATCAAGCATTCTTACAACTACAATACCCACCTGCTGAAGTGAAGAAACAGATTGACAGAGCCAGAAGAGTACCCAGAAGTCACCTACTCCAGGACAGGCCCAACAAAGAAAATAACAGAACGCCACTCGCTGTCACCTTCAGCTCCCAACTAAAACCTCTCCAACGCATCATCAAGGATCTACATCCTATCCTGAAGGACGACCCATCACTCTCACAGATCTTGGGAGACAGGCCAGTCCTTGCTTACAGACAGCCCCCCAACCTGAAGCAAATACTCACCAGCAACCACACAACAAAAACACTAACCCAGGAACCTATCCTTGCAACAAAGCCCATTGCCAACTCTGTCCACGTATCTATTCAGGGGGCATCATCATAGGGCCTAATCACATCAGCCACACTGTCAGAGGCTCATTCACCTGCACATCTACCAATGTGATGTATGACATCATGTGCCAGCAATGCCCCTCTGCCATGTACATTGGCCAAACTGGACAGTCTCTACGTAAAAGAATAAATGGACACAAATCAGACATCAAGAATTATAACATTCAAAAACCAGTCAGAGAACACTTCTATCTCTCTGGTCACTCGATTACAGACCTAAAAGTGGCTATTCTTCAACCAAAAAAACTTCAAAAACAGACTTCAACTAGAGAATTGGAATTAATTTGGAAACTGGGCACCATTAATTTAGGCTTGAATAAAGACTGGGAGTGGATGTGGCATTACACAAAGTTAAAATTATTTCCCCATGTTTATTCCTCCTCCCCCCCCCCCCCCCCGCCACTGTTCCTCACACATTCTTGTCAACTGCTGGAAATGGCCCACCTTGATTATCACTACAAAAGGCTCTTTTTCTCTCCTGCTGGTAATAGCTCACCATACCTGATCACTCTCATTACAGTCTGTATGGTAACACCCATTGTTTCATGTTCTCTGTGTATATAAAATCTCCCCACTGTATTTTCCACTGCATAGATCAGATGAAGTGAGCTGTAGCTCATGAAAGTTTATGCTCAAATAAATTTGTTAGTCTCTAAGGTGCCACAAGTACTCCTTTTCTTTTCTTTTTTGCGAATACAGACTAACACGGCTGCTACTCTGAATCCTATTATGAAGATCTGCGCAATGTACTGCGAGTGGCATTTTGTTTTGAGGTGTCAAGTGGGTGGGGTTTGATTGAGGGTGGTGCTTGAGAGTATTATCTTCCTTCACAACTCCCCATATTTATTCTTTCTGCTTTCCTATTAATTAAAAATATTCCTAGTGTCAATATCTAGATACTGTGACAGAGTCAGGCCAGATGGCTATTGGAGAGTAATAGAAGGCAGATATATTAGCCCCAGGCTAAGTAGGTCCCTTTTTCCCTGGGTAAGGTAACAGGGAAGGTTCCAGAACAATCAGGAACCTTCTGGAGACAATTAAGACAGGCTGATTAGAACACCTGCAGCCAATCAAGAAGCTGCTAGAATCAATTAAGGCAGGCTAATCAGGGCACCTGGGTTTTAAAAAGGAGCTCACTTCAGTTTGTGGTGTGTGTGTGTGGAGCTGGGAGCAAGAGGTACTCGGAGCTAAGAGTGAGAACGCAGACTGTTGGAGGACTGAGGTGTACAAGCATTATCAGACACTAGGAGGAAGTGGTGCAGCCTTTATGTGGTGAGGCTAAAGAAGGTGTTGGGAGGAGGCCATGGGGAAGTAGCCCAGGGAGTTGTAGCTGTCGCACAGCTGTTCCAGGAGGCACTCTAGACAGCTGCATTCCACAGAGCCCTGGGCTGGAACCCGGAGTAGAGGATGGGCCCGGGTTCCCCCAAATCCTCCCAACTCCTGGTCAGACACAGGAGGAGTCTACCTGGACTGTGAATTCAGAAAAACGGCCCAGCTGAGGGCTGCCGTGAAGCTCCAAGGGAGCAAATCCGCCAATAAGCGCAAGACCCACCAAGGTAGCGCAGGAACTTTGTCACAATATGGAAAAAGAGTGTATTTCATGCAAGTCTAAATCAATAGGTAGTGTGTCTCTTTCACTGCTAAGGTAGACAAATCCATCAGTTTAAAAAAAATCTAAAAGTTCATTTAAAAATAATAGCAATAACAAAGAAAACATTCCAAGTTAAATTTGGTGTATTGCTTTAGGGAAGTCATCAATCACAATGTTTCATTCAGACTTAAGCTTGCACATTAACTGCCAAGTTAAACAGTTAACAATATCTCCAACCTAGTGACTGAGTTCTTTAAAGCCAAATCTTTAATATTTACATTAAAACTTGTATACTAAAAAAAAAATCCACTTCTCACTCAGCAAGAACATTTTTCTTGGAGAGAGGAATCACAAATTTATTTTTGCCAGTACAAACAGTCTTTGTATTTCTAGGGGACCAGTTATAGGTGTTGAGGAGATAGTTGTATGTTGATTGGTGCTTGGTAAATTTTAATAATACAAATTCAGTTGTATGTCAGACCTGCCCATAGAGTCCTAAAAATCTATCCTGTGGTAACAATCTGAGGTGAAATCCTGGCCCTGATGAAGTCAGTGGGAGTCTTGCTATTAAATTCTGTGGAGGCAGTATTTCACCCCTGGGTTGCTTCTCGTAGGGAAGACCATTGTTATTCAGGGCGTGGCAAAGAGATAGTGTGTTTGTATAAACTTATGTACTGAATATGAATGAATATTAGCATGTATTCATGTTAAGAAAAAAATGGGGCCAAATAAATCCCAGGTGTAACTCCACTGACATCAGTGGAATTGCTCCAGGGATGTGTTTGACCAGTTACATTTCTGAGGAGTCAGTCCATTAAAAAATTAGTAACATACAGCTATAAACTAGAGTTTATTATTCTCACTTCTTAGTTGATATCTGAGAAAGCCGGTATTATAGCTATGTAAACGTCTAGAAAGAAAGTGGTGCAGCTCTTCTGACGGACCAATGTATGAATTAGAGCAAAGGGCTAGAGCCAGCACTGCTGTATTCTGTTTCCTGCTCTGATGCTGACTTGCTAGGTGGCCTTGGGCAAGTCACTTTACTTCTCTGTGCCTCATCTTCCCCATCTGTGAAATGACGGTGTTAGTTGTAAAACATTTGAGCTCCCTGGGTAAAGCGTGCTCTAGAAGGACAAAATATTAATTCTTTGTTATTAAAAAATCTCTACTCCTTTACCAGTGCCACATTCAAAAAAAATGTAGTTAACAAATATCTTCTAAATGTCTTCAATTCAATAACCTTTTATGGGGAGAAACAAAGGAGAATCCCAATTTTCAGTAAAGGTAAGATGAGAACACAAACTGATATATCCCAAATAGAACCCATGGTAGAAGATAATTCCTATAGTTATCGCTGGTGCTAGTCAGCTCCTACTAAGTCTGGTATTTTCCCACTGCATGACTTTCAGTGATAACTGGCATTATCTTGGCAATAGCAAAAGAGATTCACATTAGCACTGTTTTTGTAATGGATTGAAGAGGCAATAGGTAATTTTCACAGCTGGCAAAGAACCTGTGCAGTGTGATATAGGAACCTTTGCGGATATCTGCCAAAGGTAAAATTACCAGTCTTCTAATCATATTTTTAACTGGTAGCTCTTCTGATCCTGGGATAGCAAGACAGAATAAAATCTTATTTTTAAAACAATTGTTTGAATTTGCACTGTGTAAGTGTGAAGGATTGATTGAAACAACTGTAAAGGTGGACACTTTACCCTATATCTGTAATCAAGTTTTAACACACACATTGGAATGTATGGAACTTAGTGGCGTGCAAAAGGGCAGATACGATTCTGTGGGCTGCAGTTCACTTCATGCTTTGTAAAATAAAGCAAAGTTTTCTTAATAGGTTTTTATGGGCTTATTCTCTCCTAACAAAGCATGGTGTGTTTAAAATATTAGTGATTCTTATTTGAGAACATCTAAATTAAGAGCAGCTGGCACAAGTTGAACACAGACGAGACTGAGGTGATACTAGTAAGAAGAGGGGAGGAAATGTGTCTTGTGTAACATTCCCCACTCTCCAGGGTGTATACCTTCGGATTAAGTCAGTCTACAGCACTGAGGTCCTTTTGGATTTCTCAATGCTATGGATGCCAAATAGCCAGGCAGCAAGAAGACTGAATCTCATCCTATCCCAGACTGATCTGGTCACAGATCCATGCACTTGGGACTCCAGTCTTGAGTATTTAAGTTAATCAGAATGAAGGAACACATCCTTAAAAAGCTCCAACTGCTATAAAAATCCCATAGCCAGTCTGCTTAGCAGTACTGGTCACTGTGAGCACATCACCCTGATGCTCCATCCTCTGCACTGGCTCCTGATATTCAAAGCCCCCTCCAGGATTAGCCCGAACTACCTAAGGGATTGCCTCTACTCCCATAGCAGCTGTGTTCCACTGCAACTATCAAACTCCCAATTAATAGAAGTCTAGTGAGTATAGGAGACAGAATTTTTGTGGGAGCTGGACCTAGACTATGGAACTCACTATCAGAAGAGATGATGACCATAGGGCTCACAGCATTCAGAACTAAACGCAAAACTCATTTCTTCTACCTGGCTTTTCTGCAGTAAATTCCTCAGTCCCTCTACTTCTCTCCCTGCCTTCCCCCAATTATCTAACCAAAGTAATTTACTCCTACCTGCTAGACGGGAGAGGGGGAGAGAGAGATCCTTATTGTTTTTTTGTTTAAACTCTTGCCAGGCATTCAGATGCTGTGATGATGGGTGCCAGACAAGAGCCTAACTAGATAAACCACCTGCAGAGCTTACTCATGTCTCAACCACCCCTGAGTACTCCAGTAACATTAAAAATGTGTGAATGAAACTTTATACTGCATCACATTTTATGCATTTTTAATTCATTTAGTGTTTGTAGCATGATTAACACAGAGATTAGAAGTTTGTGCATGTTATGTTTGACTAATGTGTGGCTTAAATGATTTCATATGAATATTATAATCTTGGTTCTTTCTTCCTTTAGTTTGTAAATTCCATGGGTCAGGGACCAAGTCCTACTTCATGTACAATGGTGATCATCAAATAATAGTTTTTAGTAGACTTCCGTTCTCTGTGCATAGAATCTGTTGTGCTGGCAAAACAATCACAAATTCAGTATTTTAGCTATAAAAGAATAATTTGTAACCCAGCAGCAGACATTGAAGCCTTAACAGGCTACTACTTTTTAAGTCTAAATCATGGTTTAGTTTCTATAAGAACATTTTTAGGAACAGAAGAAAGCTACTCCGCATAATATGCAGTCCTTATTATTATCCTAAGGCCCATCATGCATCATTCACCGCAGTACTCTGTCTCCTCCATTTTCCAAATTAGCCTTAGGAGACTGTTGGGTTCATTCATTCAAATGTTGGATTCATTTAGTTCAGTCATCCTTTCCCAATAACTTTTGGACAAATTTATGAGGTGAAGTCAATGGGAGCTGCTTATGGTCCAGCAACACCCTAAGGTTCCTACCCTAAAATGAGGTAGGAAGCCTAATACATCAAGAAAAATACTTACTTCTTAATTGTCATCTTAACAAAGTTGCTAGGATATTTTACTATTTTGATGTTTTGAAATTTCTATACATTGTTTATTGGTATCAAAATTGATACAAAATTGGGTTATTTTTCTAGTTAAGTGTTGTACAGGACAGTGAAAGCATCTTGGAAATAAGTGACTTGTGGGATCTGTTCTTACTGACTAAAAATTAGATCGTGCTGTAAATCATCTTTGTGAACTAAAGAACAATTAGCTCTTTATAGGAAACTATTAATCTTCTTGGATCACAGTAGTGTTGTCTGAGAGGGTAAAATTACACCCATAAAAGAGGGGTGCAAAATCCTACTACATAGTGAGTGGCAGACATTAGGCTTGTTTTTGGCTTGTGAGTTACTTGTTGGCTACTTTTTTTGGCTTGTCCTTGCTGCTGTTGCTGCTTTTTTTTTTTTTTTTTAATTGCTTCTGGCAATCAGGGGCAAGGGGGAGAGAGTCAGGGGTGCACAGTGGGCCCACCACAGTCCCAGACTGCATGCCGGGGGGCAGGGGGATCTAGTCACCTAGAGTGTTGGGGTTCTTAGGGATTGGCTGGTTTTGGCCTTGTTTTGAAATAGGATTAGCTTGATTTTTGGCTTATTGTGAAAGTTGGGGTGCTTATTTACCGCGTGAAAGTTGGCAACTGTGCTAAGGAGGTGGACATACCCCTGTCACATAGTGAAGTGATGAGGGGGCAACAAGATGTGAAAACTTGCATTAGTTGATAAGGCACCATAATAAAAAATCTTTAATAACAAAATGGGTCTCCTCTCACTCCAGCTGATGTCAATAATAAAACTCTGTGATTTATCAAGATAAGATGATGCATGGTGCTGATACACAAAAATCCCATAAATCCATTCATCAGTTATATATTGAAGGTCATGAACGTACGTTTGTTTTTTCTCTGAGCTGCAGTATGGGAGATGAAAATTGCTTTGCTTGGTGTTTCTTATGCAATAAAACTGGTTTCTTTTCTCGTGCTGTATTTTTGTAGAATTGTTCCTTTTTAAAAGGTGTTGGATTTACCAGAACTTTAGGTTAGATGGGGTTTGTTAGAACTGGGCTAGCACTGGTCATATCACAATTAAGAGACTGAACTTGAATCGCTTTAGGAAAGTTGGCAGCTCCAATCACTTGATTGCAGGCATTTTTGAGTTATCTGATGATAGTGAGGTTGGGCTGTAGGCTTCAGGTATAGAGCACTAGGGCTTAATAGATGAGATGGGGTTGTTCTGGGTGTACTGACTTCCTTCTATTGTTTCATATGCTTTGACTGCCTTCCTTATTGCAGCCTACCAATTGTCAATGCTCACCTCATTTTAATAGTAGGCTATAACACACTCTTGCTATGGGAGCAGCCACAGCAGAAGGTCTCTTCAGTGCATCTACCCACAGGCCTTGATTAATGCAGCTACTTCCTCCTAATATCTATATAAATAATTTAGTCTGCAGAAAGCAGGGTGAGCAGATAGCAAGTGTGAAAAATTGGGACACTTTTTTTTTTTTTTAGGGAGGAGGTGGGGGAGATACACTTGCGTATATAAGACAAAGCCCCTAATATCAGGATATTTGGTCACCCTAGCAGAAAGCTACAACTCTGATGATTGACTCTGGCTCAAAGGATATGAATTCCAGCAGCACACACAGTCACCTCTTCACTTAGCAGCTGTCCTCATTTATCAGGACCTGCTCTACTGGAAGGGTGGGTGTTGGAGAGGTCAATGGGTTTATTCCTTCCTCTTTTCAAAAGGGACCACAGCATCATCAATGTCCTTTTGGCCAGTTACCAGAGACCAGCAGAGGGGACCTCAATGTAATGTTTCACTCAAGCGGTCAGTCATTCTAGCTCTCCTGCAGTATTATGGGACGGTGTCAATTAAGAAACCCAGGCCTTATAGGGCATTTGACAGAGGCAGTGACAGTTTATCTTAGAGGCCAAGAGTGCTCCCTTTACCAAATGACCTATACCCTAGAAGAAGTGGAGGGTAGTGTTAGAACAGGGAGTAAAAATAGATCTAGCTAATGGAACACATCAAGACTATTTTTCTGAATATAGGAAGAATTTTGTCTTCACTTGAAGGTACTATATAGAAATGGTGAAAACAAAAGGAAACTCCATATCAGGAATGACTGACACATGGGGAAGGGAAGAGAATGGAAAGAATATGCAAAACATTTTGATGGAGTTAAAACAAGCAAAAAAAAGTTGACAGCAACAGTAAAAGAAGCAGAATAACCTTTTCCGAAAGAGCGGTGGGAGGAATATGAATATTTACAGCCCAGCAACAACATGCGTAAATACTCTAATCAAAGCAAAGCTCGACAACAGCCTGGCAAATAGCAGAGGACATCACATCAGACTAAAATGAACTATGAAAAATACAGGCAGGCAGCACCAGGACACAAAGACTGCCCAGAGCTGTTTGGTGTTGTAACTTCTTCCACATGAGAGTGGTGGATTGGCAGCACTTGCTCTCAAATATTATTTTTGGGCTGCTCACCTCCAGTTGCTGGTGACGTGGCTTCAGGGAAAAAGTCTCTGCATTTTTAATATGCCATGTAAATTGCACAACCCATGTGAGCCCAAGAGGATTCTTTCTGTGATAACTAGAAATGAGCTAATGCTGCTGACAAAGGACAGTGCTCACTGTGCAGCGTTTGTTACTTGTCAAAAAAAATCCTTAAACGTTGGCTGTCTGCTCTAAGGTGTTTCCATTCTTTAGACTTTAGCATTAGGAACTTTGGGTGCTGGGGGTGTGTGCTGCTGCACACCCCACCCCCCCTCGGCTTGAAGCAGTTTCCATTATATCCAGGGTTTACAGTTTGGTTCAATGGCTCTCAGCACCCCCACTATACAAATTGTTCCAGCACCCCTGGACTCTAGTCTGTCTGTCAGCCTATCTAGATATGTATAGGATGCTTGGCATTGTATCGATGTGTCTTACAACATTTGAATCAAGACAAATTGGTAGATTTTGCTGGCTTATGTTCTTATCCTCTTATTCCAGAGATCCTTCAGCATTATCTACTGGTGTAGGATTTTATTTCCCCCTCTTCCACAGGCCACATATTCTGTCACTTTTTAGAAACAAACTGAACAAGGTGAGTGTGTCTTTCCAGGATCATGTTTTCCATTCCTACTTTTAGCACTCTGTGGGTACAGAGAATAAATAACATCAATATTGTTTTTAGAAAAATGACATACTAATTCTTTAATAGAATCGGAGTTTAATCTGTTTTGAGTATCAAATTAATACGGAGCATCTGAAAAAGAAGATCTTATTTATACCACCTTCTTATATTGGACAAATATACTGGTCTGGAGGGGGGCGTGAAAGTCAAGTTAGGGAAAGAGCTAATTCTGAGTACCCAGAAGATAAATGAAGGGATGTTTGCAAGCAAACAAAGAGCAAACTCCTGAGGTCCTTACTACGGGCATGATCACCTGCTTCTGTGGGAAAGCTTACAAGAGGTGCTAGAGGGGAGGAAATCTCCACAAGATTTCTTCATGGAGTTCCCCCCCCCCCCCAGTTGTTCCACTGAGGCAGGTGGTGTGTGTGTTCATTCCCGCAGTGGAACAGGACATGAGATTTACTGCAACCCCCAGAAAGCCTCTGGGATCCACAAGATATTGGTAGGTGGCCACGGTCACCTGCACTGAGCAATATACCAAGGAACCACGTTGCCATGTTATTTCTGCAGCTCAGGCTCAGCTACAGCCTCAGGCTGTTGCATTTCTTCTATGAGCTCCTTTGCGCAGGGAGGGAGCAAAGGCATGTTGCATGCTTATGAGGCTGTTCATACCTCTGTCTTCCTTCTGGTATCTCTGAGGGCATCCTCTCATGTTAGGTCGCGTCCTCTCACCTGTCTCAAGATGGAATTTTGTACTTCCTACCACTCTTCCACTGGGACCTGGGAACAGCACCCCGTTTGTGCCAGTCACTTTACTCTGCAGATCTGACTGGATTCAGGCACCTGCAATTCTTCCCTTTGAGAATCTCTGACCACTAACGTATAGTGACCAAACAGCCATCTTAAAACAAAAGTATTTTTACTTAGCAATAGGAACAAATGTTTAGAAAAAAATGATCTTAAAACAACAAGCACTCTACAAGTGTGGCTATCTTACCTAAAGTCATACTACCCCCTGATGGTGACCTAGATAGGCTTAGCTTCTCCAGACACATCCAGTGGGTTGCAATGTCTCAGCCTGCTTCTACTTTGCTCTCCCTCCCACTGGGAGACTGTATCTCTTAAAACCTGCCCTCATTCTTTGTTCTCTTCTGTTTGCCTTGGTCATTCCTGGTTAAACCAGTTTCCTAGGCTGGCCAATCGGAAACAGTCATCAAAGCTAATAATTCTGGCATTGCCCTTGACAGAGTTGTTAAGTGTTTGCTGGTAGGTGACTATCTTGAGCCATTCTTCTCCTTTCTGCCTTGCTGTATCCAAACAAACCCCAGTTGAGTTCAGCCAATATTATAGTGTCAGGACTTCTGTTTAAAGGTGACCTTGCTGAGTCCCCTAAAGTTGATGTGCTTAGTCGGATTTCTTTGAAATTTAGCATGCCTCTGAAGAGTGCAGAGTTGGGTTAATGACCAAGTTTGGGATCGTTTGGGCTAAGGGTATAATATAAAAGCCCTGAAAAAATATTAATTTTTCAAAATGATTCTAGGTGCACAGTTGTGGTTTTTGGGTTTTTTGTTTGTTTGTTTTTTGGTTTTTGGTTTTTTTGCTCAGAGCTAGAGATCAAACTATGAATGTGATGCAGGTAAAAAAGATATCAATCTCAGGGTAATGCATGGCACCCACTAAATCATTGGGGGACCCAAACTGAGACTGGTATTTAAGAAAATGTACATTTTTGCTGTGCGCATGTGCCAGTATAGAAAAATGGCTAGAGGCCAGAGGGTTTCCATTCCTGCCATTTTATACGCTTTAAAAGCTCAACTCTTGTGGTTTAAAATCCAAATGGTGACTTGGAGTGCTTTGAAATTTGGTGTGCCTCCTGGGGGAAAAGGGGCTTGTATTAGTAATCCAAATTTGGAGTCATTTGACTGTGGGGTTCCCAAAATAGTTTTTCTGCTGCCTTCTACTGTTAAACAGAGATAGAGTTGCCAACTCTGACTGAAGCTATTCCAGGAGAGATTTTCCCCCAACATGACTTAATGTCATTTTCTTAAAATATCCTATTAAAATCTCCTGGATTGATTTCAATAGTCACTGGGAGATCAATGCCAATTCCAGGAGATTCCAGGCAAATCCTGGAGGGTTGGCAACCCTAAACTGAGAGGTACTAATGACTGGATTCAGAGTAGCAGCCATGTTAGTCTGTATCCGCAAAAAGAAAAGGAGTACTGCATGCATCCGATGAATTGAGCTGTAGCTCATGAAAGCTTATGCTCAGATAAATTTGTTAGTCTCTAAGGTGCCACAAGTACTCCTTTTCTTTTAATGACTGGATGAATCACAGATCTCATTGAGACTGATGGGTGTGAAGTCACCTTTTAATTAACATAACTATGGATAAATTGATCAGAAGCCCCCACCTAAAACAAATGGAGTTTTGGACTGAGTCCCCTGAGGTTGCTACAATTGGTGAGTCATGGGTGGCAATTTTATTTGGGGGGGGTGGGGGGGTGGCAGGTAATCAAAATATTTTTGAGGGGGGAATTAGACCTATTAATGCTTCCTGGGAAGGATATGAAGGGGTGGCGGAATTGGTGTGGGGAGAGGGGTTTGGGGCTGCAGCATTTTGGGGGGGGGGGGATAGGGGAAGGATGAGAGGTTGGGGGCTCAGTGAGGGAGAGTTAGGGGGTGTGGAGAGATGGGACAGTGGTAAGGAGGATGGGGGATGAGTGGCAGGGGGACTGGGAGGAGATAGGAGCGGGGACATATTGAGGTATTGATCTAAGAAAACAGAGGTAAAGTGGCATAGGCCACTACTTCCCCCCCCCCCCCCCATTTTTGTCCTTTGGTAGTGTTAGAAGGAATCCTGTGGGTGAGAATGAATGGGTTGTAAAAGGAGGTGAAGAGCTTGTACGTTTCAGAAAATATGGGGTTGGCGGAGTAAAGGTATGTGTGTTAATAGGGCATGTTGGGGCATTGCTGAAAGAGGACAGAGTTAAGGTTGCATGGGCAATCTTAGCTGTGCTTTTCCTGGTTTTTAGAAACTTGAGTTTTGCTCAACTCAGCATTCTGCATGGGATGACATACCACCAAGCAACCTTACCTCTGTGTTAATGTGGTTTTTGCTGTCGAATAGTCATACAGTACACACAACCCTGCTAACCAGTCACCAAAGTTTATATAAATTATCACAGGGCAGTTCCATTTCTGTCACAGCATGTCAGCTTAGCCCCTCCCCCCATGTAGATCCCAACCCTATACTAGGCTGCCACAAAGGTAGCTAAGCCCCTTTCTGACAGGAAGGAGAGATCTGCGTATGAAGGGCCTCTGAATAGACCCTTAATTTTCACTCATTCACTCATCCAAAAATTCCATTGAATTCAATGGGAGTTTACCTAAGCAATTACAGTATTGGGTGACACGTGAAGAAATGGCTAGTTTGGCCAGGGCTGGAGCCAGTGTAGCAATGATGTGAGAAGCTCCAGTCCTTTTGGGAATTTTAGCTCTGCCTAGGAGAAAACCCCTCAGGTTGGCTAACTTCTCTACTACCCCAAAGAGGAAGAGTTGCCACCGGGTGTACAAACCCCATGCTGTCTCAGCTGTGAAATGGTTAATAGGGAAACCAACTGCCTTCTCAGCTGGAGCTGATTGTGGGCTCACAACAGCTGGGAGACAAAAGGCTGCAGGGCAAAAGAGTGAGGTGACTGCCAGAGAGGCTGAGAGCAGGACTCTTTAGTTGCACATTGAGAAGAAGTCAGACTGCCACTAAGAGAGGACCACAGGGTGTGACTCTGAGGAAACACCTCCAGAAGGCACAGTAGTAAGCAAGCCATGGAAACAGTAAGTGGTTGGGAAAAACTGGTGCTAACCGCTTCATACAGGGTCCCTGGCCTGGAGCCTGGCTGAGTGGCGGGGCTAGATTCCCATACCCAGCAAAGCGGGTTTATGGAGCCTTGAACAAGCGAGCTAAACTTGAAGAGGCCAGAGACTGTACATCCTTCACCTAGAGCCATTAACCTCCTGATACACTGGACTCTATACCACCTTGAGATGGGGGAAGGACTACCAGCGACTCAGCCAGAGGGTCATGATAAAAAATCAACAAGCAAGCGAGATAGTGATTGGCCCATTGACGGAGGGGAAACTGAGGCAAACTTGCATATCACCTGGTTTCGCCACAAGATGATGCTGAAGATTGAAAGTGACCCTGACGGGGCTGCTGCAGGAAGCAGGCAGAGCTGTCTCCCTGTCCTTTCAGGAGCTAACCCCATCCCCACAGAAGGCGAAGAGGGCAGATGGAGCAAAAAGAGCCCAGTAGTTTAGGACTTAGCCAGTGAAGAGTGGGACTACTCGATTACAGACCTAAAAGTGGCAATTCTTCAACAAAAAAAACTTCAAAAACAGACTCCAATGAGAGACTGCTGAATTGGAATTAATTTGCAAACTGGATACAATTAATTTAGGCCTGAATAAAGACTGGGAGTAGATGTGTCATTACACAAAGTAAAACTATTTCCCCTTGTTTATTTCCCTCTCTACTGTTCTTGTCAACTGCTGGAAATGGCCCACCTTGATTATCACTACAAAAGGTTGTTTGTTTTTTTTCTCCTGCTGGTAATAGCTCACCTTACCTGATCACTCTTGTTACAGTCTGTATGGTAACACCCATTGTTTCATGTTCTCTGTGTATATAAATCTCCCCACTGTATGCATCTGATGAAGTGAGCTGTAGCTCACGAAAGCTTATGCTCAAATAAATTGGTTAGTCTCTAAGGTGCCACAAGTCCTCCTTCTCTCTCTCTCTCTCTCTCTCTCTCTCTCCAGTAACAAAAGGCAACACCAGAAAGTTTGAAGAATGTAGTGGTGCCTGAGGCTCAAATCTTGGTATAGTTAATAGTGCCTCATGAAGCTGCCTTGTTACCATAGCAATTTATCATACCCAGGAGTCACTTCATAGGGGTGTTGCTGCAGGAATTATGGCTTGGTGAGGTCACAGCAGGATTGTAGCAATTAAGCCTGGGATGCAGGGGGCTTGCAGGGGCTGGGGCTGTTGTGTGATGGGCCCTGTGTGTGAGGAGCCAATGGTGGCGGCTTGAGCTCAAGCTCCAGCTGCTTCACTATAAACTAAGGTAAGCTTTTAATAGTTATTAAATTATACATTGGCTGGGGGTGGAAATAACTATTCTGTGATTTGTGCCTCAGCTGTCAAAAAAGTCACCTGCCGCCCCCGGACAGAGGTGAGGCTCAGTCAAGGGAAAGATGTGGGTTCTGAGGAACAGGCAGAAATGATGTGGCAAGCAGATTTAGAGGCAGAACGGATGTGGGAAATGGGGCGATAGCATTGATCGGGGTGCAAAATTAATTGCTGGAGAAGGGGATGGGCAGACAGGGCAAGCCCTACACCAAATGGCACCACTTGTGAGGAGTGTCTTCAGAGCCCCCCCTCCATTTATTAAACTTGTGAATACCTTATTTTTTATTGCATTTGTAGCCCATTTCACAACTTTGCACGATTTGCATGCATGATTTATCCCTGTCCTATAAGATGATAAATTTGCACGCTAGGATTCTCTTTTCCCTTTTTGTCACTAACAACAAAAATAGTACCTTGAGCCCGGGGTGCCCTCCAAGCCTGGGTTGCCTGCCCCCAAATCCACCCCTGCGGGCAGATGTGGGACTGAGAACTCTTGTTAAAATCACCATACTCAAGTTTGTGAGAGTGAGCAGCACCAAGGGTCACATAAACACAGGAATGGGTGGGGCCAGTTCAAAAATCAGAAGGCAGAAAAATATATATATTTTAAAATCTCATGATTTTGGCAGGGTACTGTCTCAAGATTTTTGAACCTTTTGGGGTTGGTGATACTAAGAAAAGAACCTTCAATTAATAAAAGACACTGATTTGTTCTATTTAATTTTATTCAGTTTCTATAGCAACAGTTAGCTATGTAAAAGGAATGTTAATTATGATATATGGTAAGACAGAAATTGGGAACTGTTTTTCTGAGAGAAAGTTTCAAGGTTCTTGGAAGATTTACTGGAAGTACAGAGTCAGAGGCGGATTACCACCACCCCCAGTGCTCCTGACAGGGAAATGGGGTCAGGGTGTGGGATTTGCCCCCCCTTCCCCACCTGGGTCTCCTGCTAGGGAGTGGGGTTGGGTGTGGAGGCTTTCCCAGCTCCCCAGCAGGAGTGCCAGGTGGACGGAGCAGGTCAGGGTGTGGTGGTGCCCATGTTTCCAGGGCCTCCCCAATTGGCAGGGGCCCCCGGGTGCAGGTCCTGTTGGCCCAGTGGCTAATCCGCCACTGTACAGAGTATGTTACACCTACAGCTTTGTTTCTAAGCAGCCTGTTTTCACATGACCTGAGTAAATACGAGAAAATGTTCTTCACCATTGTTCTCGCAGTAGCTAGAATTTTCATCATGTACTACTGGTGCAAAGGTTTCAGTGGTAGCCATGTTAGTCTGTATCAGCAAAAAAAAACGAGGAGTCTTTGTGGCACCTTGGAGACTAACAAATTTTAGCAAAGATTTCTTCCATAGGGTTAATGGAATCAACACTTGTGTGACTCTAGAAAAGATCATTAATAACATTAGCGATTGTCCCTCGCCTTTTGAGAAGAATCTGAAGCTCACCAAACTGAAATGGTTAAGATGAACTTCTAGGCTTGGCCTGAAAAGGGAAACTAGTAGAATTATTTTTTTAGAGCCCATGTTGTATGCCACTGAGTAAAATGTTGACTGTCATCTGTTGTTCATAAAGCATAAGCCCTGATTTAAATACTTAACTTTTGACTCTTAATTGTCTCTGTGTGTGGCCTTTGGCTCTGTTGTTACTGTTAGGGTGGATTGTAAAGTGCTGAATAAAAATATTTTACAAATCAAAACCCATCAATAAATGAATAGTTGGACAATGTAACCCTCTGCCTCTGCCACAGTGGGCTCCTGAGAGACTTGTAATTGATCATTTACTACTCAGTACTAGAGGAAATTGTCTCAGCTGCCCTGCCCATCACAAGTGGATACTGAGTGAACAGTAGAACTACTCATTTTTTGGTAAGGATAATGATAATATAGTTATCTTCTCATAGTATTTGTCTTTTGTACGAATAACTTCATTGTAAGTAGAAAAGGAGTACTTGTGGCACCTTAGAGACTAACCAATTTATTTGAGCATAAGCTTTCGTGAGCTACAGCTCACGAAAGCTCATGCTCAAATAAACTGGTTAGTCTCTAAGGTGCCACAAGTACTCCTTTTCTTTTTGCGAATACAGACTAACACGGCTGTTACTCTGAAACCTGTCATTGTAAGTGGCCTCTCTAATTTTGCTTAATCTTTGTAATAGTTTTGTTTTAAAATGAGAATTAGAATTAAAAAAAAAACAAATATCCACCCAAAAAACCAGAAATACCTCAAACAGCACTATCTGACAAATCTGTTGTCTGACTGGAGCAATGCATACCCTAAAGTACAGCACCAGAAAAGTCTAATTTAAAACCAATTTACAGTGAAATGAAAAACAGATCAAGTGAAGGTTAGAAACCTGAGGAATCCTAGGCTGGCAGCTGCACTGGAACTAGCCCTGCTGCTAAAAACAAGAAGAAAGGAGACTCCAGCAGAGTACTAATAAAACAACAAAGAGCAGACTTTCAGTCTAAGGTACACGTACAAATATAAATGCACTTGCATCCAAAGTCCTTAGTGGGGATAAGTAATGACACAAAACCATTAAACTAGGTTAGTTAGTAGTATTTCACTACTGATGATGCAGATTCTATACAAAATTCCTGTTTTCAAGCTGTTATTGCTTTAGTAAAAATAATTTCAGACTAACACTTTCCATGCTTGGTCTGAGTATGGAAACCGTTTATTTGGCAGAGTTGCTCAATTAATAATACTACGCACTTATATCGTTTCATCTTTGAAGTATTATATGAACATTACAAGTGAGTGCAGGGGACTGGACTAGATGACCTCTGGAGGTCCTTTCCAGTCCTATGATTGATTTGATTTTAATCTTCAAAACACCCTAAAGCAGGAGAGAGGTAAATATTTAGCTGTCTTCTGATTGGGGAAAACGGAGATACAGTGATTTGACCAAAGCCACATAGCAGGTCAGTGACAAAGTTAGGTTTTGAGCTCAGGAGTTCCTGGTTCCCAGTCCTATGCTTATATCATAGCTTCTCTTAGAAATGATAGGGGAAGGTATTTAGTAATTGCTTCTCAACTAAAACCTGATTAGGCAGTTTGGACATAGAAAACAGCTGCAACATATGCAAAGTGTGAATGATATGTCTTTGAAGTCTGACTCCGTTTGCAAGTATATCTTTAAAGGTGTTAGGCACATTTTGTGATCTATCGAATCTTTCTATGTAAAACATTCCAAGAATTCCATTCTCAGCAGGACATATTCCATAATAAAAGGCTTTTTAAAAGGCAACTTTTTCTGACAGCCTAAGGAAATGTGTCACTACTGTAACTGAATACTGGATATTAAAGTAAGATTCAATGGAGGAGTCAGGTTGGACTGTTATTTTCCAGATGAGCCTATGGACGTTCAAAACAAGTGATCACAAGGGCAACCATGCTAGAACAGGCTGGGGCGCTTATGTTCTGAGTTTGGGTTTCTGGGTTAGTCAGTTGCCCATAAAAAATTTGCTACTCACTTTCCTCATCTTAAATCCAGAAGAGCTAATTTAAGCTGGTTCACATGTACGTTTTTAAATAGCATATAGGTAGAACTCTCTGACTTGCTCTATGCATATCATTGATATTATTATCATCTTTGCCTCCAGTTGGGACATAGAGAAAGTGCACTGGGCCTCTTTTCTTTGTACTGTTGTGAAATCTCTAAAGCTCCTATTTAAGTAGTGCACATCCCTCCTAAAAACCTCAACCTCTGTCACCATATATGGGGGCCCTTCTAACCTAGTTTCAGGTAGAGCAGCAGAAACTAAGGGCTGCTTCTGTCCAATTTGGAGCATGGTTGCTAAGTGCATCAGAACTCCTTTCCGTCTCCAGGCTGTCTGTAACGTTTACAGGTTTCAGAGTAACAGCCGTGTTAGTCTGTATTCGTAAAAAGAAAAAAGAAAAGGAGTACTTGTAACGTTTACCTTTCAGGCCCTGTGCTCACAGTCTGATGAAGCACTGACTTGCTGGATTTCATTGAACATATCATCCCAAGTCCTTGTCTTTCTCCTCCTTAGCTGGCTCAGGCATTTCATGGGGTTAGAGGGGGAGGCCATAAAAAGCAGCCGCAGCAGATAAAACACACAGAGGTGTACCACTGTCCATATAGTCATAATGGAAAGCGAATTTAGATTCCGAACTCCCCTTCCTTGCTCTCCTAAAATTTTAAACAAGACCTGTTCATTGACACTTCTGCTTGGGAGTGCCTGTAAATGACACCACGCACTGCACCAGCCATGGTGAGCATGGCCTACCAGAGGTGAGGGAAATGCGGAGGGAATTGCTCAGTCCCATGAACTATGAATAGAGGGCAGTGGCACTGGATACTGACACTTTTCCAAAGGTCGTAGTGGTTTTCGCTGATCTCACTCCTGAAAGTAACAAAGGCAGAGAGATCACAGCAGCTGCTGGCATCCCGAAGCCACCTGGGCCCATATGCTACTAGCCTGTCTATTACAATGGTGCCTGCCAAAGTGATCACTAACTGGTGGGGGAAAGTGTCCTACCCTCAAGAAATAAATAAGGCTGCCATCCCTAGAAACCTCTGGGACAAGATTGCAGAGTACCTCCATGAAAGTATCATTGAGATCGCTCAGGAGGATTCAAGGGACATCCCTGTGGACATTAACTGCTCTGCCTGGTCCCCCTTGCCTAACTCTGCAGGGCAATGAAAAGCAGATAACAAGGCTACCTCTGTTGGTTGTACTGCTACTTCTGCTAGTACAAGTAAATTAATGAAAAGTTGATTGCTGTGTACTGTTTAGCTGGGGGTGCCATCAATATAATGGACAATACATTTTCACGCTTACACACAGATACTTCCCTGACATCAAGCTCATCAGTACTCAACTGCCAGGACTGAGTGGACTGCAGTCAAGTCTGAAACAGGTCCTGGCTTCTTGAACAACTGGACCACTCCATCTCCTGTGCATCTTCTTCCTCAACATCTTCCTCATTGTTCGCACCAGGGGCCTTTGGCTTAGGCTCCTCAGAGGCATTGACAGTGGTCTGGAGGGTGGTGGGGTCTCCACCAAGTATCGCATGCAGCTGTTTGTAAAAGCACAAGTCTGCGGCTCAGCACTGGATCGACTGTTGGCCTTCCTGGCCTTCTGGTACGCCTAGCAGCAGTTCCTTGACTTTCACATGGCATTGCTGCTGGTCCCTATGATGCCCCTTCTGCATCCCGCGTGCAATCTCTTTGTAGATGTCAACATCTCTTCAGATGGTCCGTAGCTGTGTTTGCACAGCCTCTTCTCCCCACAGGCCCAGGAGATCCAATATCTCCTGTCTACTTCAAGCTGGAGTGTCTTTGGAGCATGTGGCCAGTATGGTTAGCTAGGCAGTTATACACAACAATGAAGAGCTGCTAGGTGTGCTCACCCTACTGGGCAATCAGGAAAAAGCATTTCAAAAATTCAAGGGTCTTTAAGGGGGACCAGGGGGGACCTTCTGGACTACAGGACCCCTGGGCAGGGGCGTTCACAATTGTGAGCAGAGCAGTCAGTGTTAGGCAGCTGCTGGAGGACTGTTAGAGTCGAGATAGGTCATGCAGTGTCTACAGTTGCTCTGCAACAACCTCAGTACATTGACTATGGCTCCACACCATTTGGGGAGGTGGTGTTACTATGTTGGTGTAATGGGGTATTTACATAGGTGGGAGACAGATTTTAGTGTAGACACATGCACAACTAGATCGACACAAGGTCAACCTAACTTTGTAATGTGGGCCAGGCCTCAGTCTTCCAGGCTTTCAAACTAAGCCATAAAATGTCACAATTCTTAGTTTGGGGAGGTAGGAATTAAAGACCTGAGCATAGGTGCCGACTTTGTTGGGTGCCCCGGGGCTGGAGCACCCATGGGAAAAATTAGTGGGTGCTCTGCACCCACCGGCAGCCAAGCTCCCCTCACCCCCCCGCCCCACCTACTCCTCCTCCCCGGAGCGCGCCGTGTCCCCGCTCCTCCACCTACCTCCCAGCGCTTCCCGCCTGGCCGCCGCCAAACAGCTGTTTGGCAGTGTTAACACACTCCGGGAGGGAGGGGGAAGAGAGGGAATGTGGCGCGCTCAGGGGAGGAGTCGGAGCCAGGGCAGAGATTTGGGGAAGGAGTTGGGACGGGGACTTTGGGGAAGGGGTTGGAATGGGGGCGGGGCAGGGTAAGGGCCTCATGGAAGAGGTGGAGTGGGGGCAGGGCTGAGGGGAAGATGGGGGTCGAGCACCCACAGGAAAGAGGGAAAGTCAGTGCCTATGGGCCTGATTAAAGGTGGCAGGATTAGGCCCTATATAAGTGGGCCTAAGAGAGAATGAAAGAAGAAAGGAACACTGAACTGAGTCATGAGGCTGCAGTAATGGCCAGAAACGGTAAGGTTTTCCTGCTGTGAGGCAGGCTGGAGCAATGCTGGCATATGCTGTTATGAATTATCAGCACTATACACTGGGAGTGAAAACTAGAACAGCCATGAGAATAGTTACAAAAGTGAGCTTATTTGTGGTAGAACAGAAATGATAGGCATTAATATAACTTAGGTGGACATGTGCTTGCTTAGTGCTTGGGAATGGTGCAGCAGCCTCAAAGTGCTCACTCTGTTAAGAAGAGACATTGGACAGAGTGGCTTTTCCATGACAGGAGAGTGTTGAGTTAGATGCAATCACTAATGAGATCTGTGCTGGAAGGTAAAGGTGTGTCTGCACTGACAAAATAGATATTTCTTTCCCAGGTGTTAGCTCACACAAGGTAGAATCCTAGTATGGCTAAAACAGATTGTTGTTTTCACACATGTTAGCAGGTTGTGGTGGACCCTAGGCTCTCCTCACATATTTTCCTAGTGAGGATGCATGTAACGTGCACCTCGAAGGAAGAAAGCTGTTAAGGCCTTTGATGATGGGAATGGGGGCTAAAATTTGGTTTATGTGGGAGGATTAGGGAAATAAACATGCACACAACAATTGAGTAATGTAAGCAATAGGTCAGAACTATAGCACCTACACTGCATAAGTGAAACAAAAGAGGAAGGTTGATCTTGTGGTTTTTATATCACTGGATAGGGACTCACTTAGGTGATTGGTATTCAGTTCCTAGCTCTGCTGGACTCCCTGTGTGATCTTGGAGAGTTACTTTATCTCTCTCTACCTCAGTTTCTCCATTTGTAAAATGGGGATAATACTTCCCTATATCAGAGGGCTGTGTAAGGATAAATTCATTAATGTCAGAGGCGCTCTGATACTATGGCAGTAGAGACCGTATAAATATATAGAAAACACAAAGAGCTACCTTACTGCAAAGCATTATTATTTACCTATTTATTTTTATGATCAAAAATATGTTCGGAAATCTCTAAGTTATAATTCTTCTTGTTGCCAAACTAGGATCTTTTAGTTTATAGAAGGTAGGCCAGGGTAACTGGTTACTTCAACATGTCCTCTGTACAGAAGAAGAAAATGTTTTAAAACATCATATTACATTGGCTTATAATACTTTGTATCTCACAATACAGAGTAAAGGAATGCAAAGAGTTGGCTGAGAGGTAAAAAAGATTCCTCTTGTTGAGGGTAAAATGAGGTCACAATGCTATCAACTAAAACATCTTGGATCCCCATAGTGTGGTTTGCAGAGCTCGTGATGTGAGTTTACTTTAGAAGCTTCTAAAGCAGCTGTTGCAGAACCTACCTGGGGATAATTCCAGAGATGAGAAATCAGAATAGTTCTGCACTAATTCCTGTCCTGACTAGAGGTCCAATCCTGCAAAGTGCTCGGTGCCCTTTATTCTTTTTTAGTGAGTGTAATTGATTATTTAGTAAATTTTTGATTCGGTGGTAATAGAAGGTGTCAAGTGTAAAACTATTGAATCTTATTTTCTTTTCTCTGTAGAATCCGTAAAGCCAAAGAAAACACAAAAAAATGAGTATTTCTTGCAAGCATAGAATTTAAGGACAGTCTGTTCCTATAAGTAAGCAACATGTTTGCAATTAAACATTTCAAGCTGTACAAATGTGCTTGCTGGTCCTTATAGCACTAATTTTCAGCTAGTTTTTTGGATAATAATAAGATTAATGATAAAATAACATTAAAAATCATTAAAAAGAACATTAGAGGGTTAACATAAATCCACAAAAGCAAGGAAATTCTGAGTTAAGACAGCCAGAGTATATTTAACTTGTTGTGCTTACCAACTGCAGCCCATATGATCTTTTATTAGGGAGTCTAAAAACAGTCAGTTACAGTACAAACTATGTGTTATTTAAAAAGTACTGTAAGACAGCAGTGCTCTGTTACAAACAGTATGTCTACCTTAATTATAATTTGCTTTGTAAGTTTAGAACAGCAAAAGTTTTAAAACAAATGTTTTGTATTTTGTTTTATCTTTTTGTTAACTTGCATTAATACTGTCCCATTTAGTTTGTCATCAGCATTTTTTGTTGTTCCAACTCAGAGTTTAATAGGTTTGTAAATAACTGGCTGTAATCTCACGCCAAATAGTAACAGGCGACTACTGCATAATGCTTCACAATGGAATGTTTCTTCACATCTTCAGAACATCAGTATCTTCACAGCTCTATCATGTCTTTGTTTAAAAAACGATATAAAGTTACTATTGTGCAATCAGTGATTATTTTTCAAACTTAAATATAGCAGTCACTTTTTCCTTGTTTTTGTTCATTAAAATATCAGAAAGGAAAGACCATAGAAAAGATTATATTGCTAGCCAAACTATTTTACTACAAAATGTTTACCTACACTGCCCAAATACTTGTTTAAAACCCTGAAAAAAGTTAATTTACACCATATAAAATTATCTCTAGGCTGACAATTCTATATGAATATTACACAGAAAAAAAAACTATGTTTCAAAGAAAACTACTAGCACTGCAAAGGGAAGCACTCAAAACTTCAAAGATGCCAAAATTAAGTTTGTCCGTGTCACGAAACTCTGTTCAGGTTTGGCTGAGATTTAAACTTTTTAAAATCATCACTTCCCTTCTGCTGCTTGCGTTGTGAACAAAATTTTGGCAGCATCTAAGGCCAGGCCCCAGCAGCAGCATACACCGCATTAGGAACTCCAGAAACAAGTAGCCTCTCCAGTGTGAGGGAGGGAGAAAGCCAGGCGGGGCTCTTCCTGACACTCTCCTACCCTTCCAGACCCCACATATGTCTCCAGTGACCTTTTTTCCCATGAGATAAGTCTTATCCTGTTGCTAACTGATTTAGTTTGGTAGTTCAAGATATGTTGCAGTGCTGAAAAATCAGGGTTCATGTGATGGGGTTGGAGGCAGCTGTGATGGGAATTTGGTTTTACATTTTTTTTGTAAGAAGACTGTAGGAAAAGCAGCATTTTAAAAAAAACTACTTTGAAAGAATGTTTTGCAAAGTCAAGCCCTTGGACGTTAGGAAATAATAGAATCAATGTTGCACAGTGCACCCTTAATTTGGCCCCCTTATGTGAATTCATTATGGTACAGTCTTCAGTTACATGATCGCATACTAGTCTATTTTTTCCACAGGCCCTCTGCTTCATTCAGTGCAGATGATTGACGGTGCTCAGGGAATGCTTTAAGATTTCCTAAATAGTGAGGCTGTTTGTACAATCCCTGCTACATTTGCTCTAGAAATTGGAAGGCAGATGGAGAATAAGTAGGGAACTGAGGAAGAATTAGAGGATGGGGATGGTCTTGTAATAAATGCAAGTAAACGCCACCTAGGAGAACTCAGTTCTATAACTGCCTCAACAATAGTCTTCCTATATGATGCTCAGTGAATCATTTAAGCTAAACTTCTCACATGTTCCTGTATATGTTCCTCATTTTCTGGGTGCCTACCTTGAAACTCTCTGGTTTGATTTGCACTTGCAGCTGCAAATGATGCCAGTGAGAGCTGTTGATGCTCATGTCACAGTTCAGTGCAATTGCACCTACATTCCCTTCCTCGTGATCCACAAGGGTACTGACCTAGGCTCCTGCCACCTCCTCTGTCAGCTCTCATGGAGGGAGACCCACAACTCTCTCCCTCCTGACTGGAGTTTTTGCAGGCTGCACAGTTCCCTGCCTACACTGAATTTCCCCAATAAGTGACTGCTTAAGCAGGCTTGCTTTGCTTTCTCCTCAGAGGCTAGAAACAACATAATTGCCCATCGGTATAAGTTACCACATAGCTCTTTCTAAGCAACCACATTTATTCTTAAAATGAAAGCATTACAGAGAAAACATATTAAAACAATAAAAGAAGCTACACACACACTAGTAAGCTTAACAGAAATCACTCCACCACCACCCCCTCCAGCAAGGGCTGCGGAAGCAGTCAGTCCTTCAAACCCCAGGAAGGTTTTTTTCTGGGGTCACAGGTTCACAACAGCTTCAGCTCCGAATAAGAACACCAATGAATCTGTGAGTCACTCCTTTATACAGTTTGGGCCTTTGATCTTGGGACCTTGGGAATGGGTAATCAGCAGACCATCACCCTCTCCTCAGGGCATAATTTCAAAAGCCTGAGTTTTTGCATAATCAGAGGCTGGGGATGGGGATGGGAATTTGCATTCATTTCCCCCTAGATTTTTCTCAGGAAATCTACTTCGCACACACATTCCCAAAAATTCATTTTTGTATGCCACATTGTTCACTACAGTCCTTTGATTATCCACAATAATACTTACGCTTTGCATTTAATACAATGGACTCCAAAGCTATTTAAACTTAATTCAATAATATTTGCCAAAGATATTCGAGGAAACTGCCATATCTGTCACAGCTCAGTACTTAAGGCAGTATCGTCTGGGGCATAAATACAGAGTTGGGAGTCAGGCGGTCCTGAGTTCAAATTCTGATTCTGTGTGGCCTCAGAGAAGTCTCTTTATCTAAGGCCAAGTCTACACTACCTGCCGGATTAGCAGGTAGTGATCAATCTATTGGGGATCGATTTATTGCATCTAGTGTAGGCGCGATAAATCGATCCCCGATCGCTCTGCTGTCCACTCCAGAACTCCACCAGGGCGAGAGGCGGAATTGGAGTCGACGGGGGAGTGGCGGCCGTCGATCCCGTGCTGCGAGGACGCGAAGTAAGTGATTCTAAGTCCATCTAAGATACGTCAACTTCAGCTATGCTATTCTCGTAGCTGAAGTTGCATATCTTAGATCAATCCCCCCACCTAGTGTAGACCAGGCCTCAGTCTCCTCATCTGTAAAGTGGGGACAGTGCTCTCATGCTACAGTGGAGATAACTTTTGAAAATTTTTGGGATGCACTCAGATACTGCAATGATGAGCACCCTAGAAAAGACTGCCAGGAAATTAATATTTGTTTTATTCACTGCAGGCTTTGGATAGTGTGCAGTAAATAATGCAAGGGGCACTCATTGAATGCTGAAAATAAAAAATATATCTCGTTCCCTGAGCACAGTCTATCCTGTGGGTAGAGGTAGAGGTTCTGTAGAAAAAATAACATGGGATCATGCAATTAAAATTGTATATGCATAACACACAAGAAGGCAGAATTAAGGTTCCGCAGGCAACCTTTATGTAGTGATAAATTCCCACCAGTGCATCTCTGGGAGTTGTGGTCTGCTTGACATTAAAAAGATGCAGTCACCAAATCTGATCATGGCTTTGGGCAATTAATGACCCCAGCCTGGCTTTAATACAGTGTATTATAGTATTGCACAGTAAGAATACCTTGAGTCAATTTCTGTATTCTTGTATGTGTACCCTTGTGAATCCAAAGTAACTACTCCTGATTTAGAGGGATGTAAATGAGATCAGAAATTGGCCCATTGTACGTAACCGCTTAATGGAGCTGTGATGCTTCTTGAGTCACCTTGTTGCCACTTGCCTCCAGCACTAGGGAGGCTTGCCTATGCCAGCTGGTTGTTAGCTCCCTGGCACAACCAGCCCATCAGTCACCCAAGCACTCTCCTCTGGGCTATACCAGCCCTGCCTTTGCCCTACAGTTTGACAATAGTTACACCCCAGCCCACAAGTCCCTTCAGAGTATTCCCCGTGGTATCCAGCCCCTGATCATTGGATACTCACAGAAAGCCCAGATCTTCCATTCCCAAAGGAGCAGTCTATCCCAGTTTACCAGTCTGACCTTAGCCAACTGCTGTATCACACAGACCCTCTGTCAACTGGTCCATTGTATATAGCCGCTTAATGGAGCTATTAAGATGTGTAATGCCAGTGAGCTGCAGCTTTTATTGGCAATGCATAATACCACTACAGAGTTACTAAAGAGATCTGATGAATTAGAAAAATGTAATGAAAAAGTTACTGAACAATATGGTGGGCATTGCTGTTTTGAAAAAAATTAGAAAAAAATGCAGTGAGTGCACAGAACCCATGTGAGTTGGCCCAAGCAAATAAATCATAATAAAGTGAAAACTAAAGTAATAAGGAATGAAACTCTTGAATGGTGCAATCATAAGACACTCTAGAGTCCTTGAAATTGGTACTCTCCAGATAATGTTTAAAGCATGGAGGAAGGAAGTCTCCTTGCTCACAATAATCACTCAGAATAATTCACTCACATCATCTAAAGAAAATAGGAAACAGCTGAGGATGTTTTGCCAAGAATTTCATGAAAGGCCCACTTATTTTTCTTAACAAAATCGTCACCTTAAATTTGTCCCAAGTAGGGTAAGTCTTGGGGCCAAATTATGCCTGACGCTGCATGAGTATATTAGATGGAGAAAGTATAGAAGGATCTCTTTCTTCTCTAGTACACCCAACCAAAGTGCAGCAATCCTTTGGCTGCAGAGTGAGGGAATGCAGGAAAAGATGTCATCCAGCACAGACAGGCCCAAAGGGACTGAGTTAAGGGACTGAGTTTAGGGCCATGGCTCTGACTTCTCTGCTTCAACAGAGCTACCCTGGAAGGGATGCTGGAGGTACTGTCTCAAGAGTGTAGCAAGAGCAGATTCCCAATCTGTTTTCCTCAATGACCCTGGAGGAGTTACACCATTCACAGGCATAATGAGCCAAACTATTTGCTGGTGTAAATAGGCATAGTTCTGTTGATGTTAATGGCGCTTTATCCATTTACACATAGAGTTTGGCCCAAAGTCCTTAGACACAGCTGCTCAGGCAGTGCACCTGACCCTATCTATGGTGCATCAATAACTCAGGCATAATTTTGTTCATGGAGTGCAGAAATGTAATTTTTTGGGAAGGGAAATATCCTCTCTGACAAAGAAACAGCAAGCCCGACTACAAGAGTGGCTGAAAATCTTTTGTTCAGAAGACAGGAACAGGATGTGGAGCCTTTCAAATCTATTACTCAAAGGTGAATTTTAACTTGTGGCCAAAAGTTTGCACTGTGGTAATGACTGAAAACCCCAACCAGGATTGGGGGAGCCATTGTGCTCAGCTTTGTACATATACAAAGGAAGACAAAATCTCTGTCCCAAAAAAGTTTACAGTCTATGGAAAAAGAGGCTTATGGTGGGAGAAGGGGATATAAACTAAAAGCAAATTGTCAGGATAATAATAGCCTCATATTTTTGAAATTGAGTTGGGCCAGCATGCACCACAAAGTTCAGTTCCAGATCTGATATTTCCTGAATTCAGGGCTGTTTTGCAGCTGGGGTTTTGGTTCAGGGCCACTTGGAATATGGAAATTAATTTCATTTTGCTTCAATTTATTGTCAAGTATCTTACTTTATTAAACTAAAATGAAGCTCTCTAGCTCTCCCAACACTCTATCACCACTGGTATTTCCATGAACAATTTCTAACCTACACAAAGTAAAATATAATAAATTCACCCTTTCTTTCTCCCATTGTGCAGTCCACGCCCTTACACTGAGTTCAGCTTTCAGCTTCACCACAGAGCAGCCCAGACCACCCACATTATTAGTGAGTACTCTGATCTTGAACTCCATCCACCAGAGAATTGGATAATTAGCTTTTAAAAGAGAGTACTTCTCCTAGTATTTGCCCCCCACCCCCAATGCTCCATGTATCAGGTATATTCTACAGAACTCAAATAGTTTTCAAATAGGAATAAGAGCAGGTCTGCTGCTGCCATTATAGCTAAAAAATCTGACAGGTAAGAGCAATATATATATATATATATATATATATATATATATATATATATATATATATATATATATTTTTGGAGGGCCTTTCCTAAGTCTAAATAGGAATATATCTAAAATTTTGGTGCTACCACCCAACAAATAAACAAATATCAGGCCTGAATTCCAATTTGAATCCAATTAGAAATCAAATATGAATATGGAACCTGGAAAACCCATGGGTGAGCCAGGGCCTATTGGGTTCTCAAGACTTCACAACCTCTGGCCCAAAAGACGGTATGTGGAGCTTACCTTTTTAGTGCAACGTAGCAAGCAGGAGCTCTCTAGAATCTGTAAAGTTCCCTGGTGATTTGGGCCTCCCAAACCTAGCCCCAAATTTCAACAGAAATATTCTGGGGTATCTGCATTTCTTTGGGTGACCTCTTCACTCTCCTCACCACTAGGCAGTCAAAGTGGAGCTTAATGATGAGGGGAGCTCCTCTGACTAGGACCCCCAGTCTTAGGTCAGCACCAAAGGAAAGAATAGTGAGGAACCCCAGGCTTGAAGGCCTAGTCATAGGGAAGGGAATAGAGAGGGAACTCTGCATTGGGCATTCTGAGTCAGACAAGGTCATGCTGCATGTGGTCCTCTATCCCTAGGCTGGTAGGGGAAGAGACATCTCTTTACAGCATGACACTTGCTTATGTATCAATCAGGGTTTATGATGTTTGTTTGTATTCCCCACTGCCTAGAAGCCCTAGGGTATGTCTATACTACAGCTGCTACAAGCGGCATAGTACTGCAGCTATGCTATTGTAATGTAGACACTTCCTACGTAGATGGAACGGCTTTTTCCATTGATACAGGTTATCCACCTCCCTGAGAGGGGGTAGCTAGGTTGACATTTTTTGCAGCCCTGAACGACATAACAAGGTCAACCTACCGGTAAATCTTATGTGTAGACCAGGCCCTAGTCATAGACCAGGACCCCATTGTGGTAGGTGCTGTACAAATACAGAACAAAGGCAGTCTCTGCCCCGAAAAGCTTACAGTCAAGTATAAGACAAGAGACAACAGACTGATACAGATGGGGGAATACAAGGAAACAGTGAAACAATGCTGATTAGCATGATAGGCAGTGGTCTCAGCACATCAGCAGCCTAATTGTTGTCAAGAGATGAGTTTGCCAATTTAGTAATGATACACAATTTTCTGTCCTAATAGCTAGGAACTGATTAGCTAGGCCAGTCCCTCATATTCACATCCAGATATGCTATTTTTAAGTTGGTTGTATTATTTCTGTATTACTCAAACCATCTTTAAGTATCCTTGTTCCACACATTGTGTGATCTCCACACATACAAAGTGTTACCAGCTTAAACTTCATGCATAAAAGTTGTTGTTATGTTTTAATTGTTGCTGTCCCCAAGCACAAGTTAACACAATCATACGTTTGTAGGTTATCATGGAAAAGGAGACTGAAAATCCTGAACTCTGTAAACCAAACGACAGACAAGCTGAACTTTACTTTTCTATGCTGCACCAAAGGAAACTATTAAAATACTCTAAGAAGAAAAGAGAAAATGTGAAGCTGCAGTCCCGATTGTCCTGTGAAATGCATAAAAAATGTCAATGAGCAGGAGAGGGAAAGTGATATTTTTTTCTCCATGGGAAATGGGATTCTCTAATGTAGCTCCAGCTATACAGACTTATGGCTTTTCCTGTCCTTGGGAGTATTGGATTGATCAAAATGTAGGAATTTTTCTGTCTTTGGAGGCATCATTCTTGGCACTAATCTGCTTATGTAAGTAGCATTCAGAGAATATTTTCAAGTCTGATTACAGGTCTGTGATGTGACCAGATGCCTGAAATTTAGGAGCATGAAGATAACTGGGAGGGGAAAAAAATCAAGTAAGAGCCTCCATTCACATGCATGCTCAATAACAGAACCTGTCAGCAGGCCTGTGAACCCTAGAACCCAGGAACAGGAAAGTGGCATCAATGTAAGAATGAACAATATTAAGAGCCAATGGTATTTTTGCCAAGGAGATGCTCGTAGGCTCAGGTTTGCTTTGTACTTCCCAGGTTGTGATTTCAGGGAAAGGAGAATATATCCAGTATTTCTGCATCTTTTTCTTTAAACCTGTTAGGTTTTTCTGATATGACTGTACTTTTTGACAACCAGATGTAGGGACTGAATCCCATTTGATGGCAGTTCTGAAAGAAGAGCAATGTTCTCCACTTATGAAAAGTCATATAGCTTCCTGTAAAACACAAACTCACCTGTAAAGAATTAATTTCTGATATAAAATTCTATTAAATGCCACAGGTTTATAGAGTAATTTCTATAGAACACAATTGACTTCCTTCCTATTAAACTCTATGTGACTTTACCACAGGAGGTAACAAGTCTGATTTTCAATGTTATACTCAAGCTTTTTTGACCTTTGAATAGTTTTCAGTTAATCACTGTTTTAAAATCTCTGATGGAGCTAGTCTATTTCTGACCGTACAAGCTTGAGTCAAATTGGATAATTGAGTCTTAGAAGAGAGAGAATAATTGAGATGAAAATTTTAATATTATTATGACCCAATTTGGATCTTCTAGTGATTAGTCAAATCCGTGAAAGGGCATGTATGTCCATTAGCAAGGAGAACTTACAGAGATGAAGCCTGATTTCTAACCATTAATGCTGATCCTTCTACAGTAATAGGCAGAGGAAGATGGCTTTGAAGCTGAGCCTATAGAAGAAGCTTTGAAGCACAACATAATTAACCATAATAAGTAATGAAGCCAATTGGGTGTGGGCTTCTTTAGTAGCCCAGTGCTTCTAACTGAATTTTGTTTGCTGGTTATCCTTTCTTGGGACGAAGCCATATTTCTTGATGATATATACAGTGAGAAATATGAAGATATCTTTTTTTGCAGATTATCAATCCTAGATGGTGGAGAATAAAAAATGATTCCTGTATCACTAAATGAGTCTGTGGGGGAAGAATTTGACTTTCACTATCCAGTCATCCAAGTAAGAAACTACCTAGATCTTGTCTTATCTTAGGGCTTCTATGATGTATTAGTACTTCTGAGCAAAGCTACTGTGAATGGGGAAAGATAAAGACAGCCCATGTGCTTAATAAAGGGAGCCTACCAGCCTTGAACAGGATGCTCTCCCCAGCTGCTACAGTGCTTGTGAAATATTTGTTCTAATCAGTTCTGGGCAGAGGAGGGATCAGAGCACTGATTAGAACAAGGCCATTAATTCTGCTCCCAATATTACAAGTGGAAGAGCTCCCAAAACCTGGGTTCCTTGCTACTAGCCTGAGGTGCCAGTTCAATGTTCTTAATTGTGGTGAGAGGGCAAAGGCCAGGAATGTCAGGGTGAGGAGACACACATGGCAGAATGGGAGGCACACAGCTGGTGGAGAGAATAAGCGGGGTGTAGGAAAGGGGGAGGAGATATAAGAACATAAGAATGGCCCTACTGGGTCAGACCAAAGGTCCATCTAGCTCAGAATCCTGTCTTCTGACAGTGGCCAGTGCCACGTGCCCCAGAGGGAAAGAACAGAACAGGTAATCATCAAGTGATCCATCCCCTGTCGCTCATTCCCAGCTTCTGGCAAACAGAGGCTAGGGACACCATTCCTGCCCATCCTAGCTAATAGCCACTGATGGACCTATCCTCCATGAATTTATCTAGTTCTTTTTTTAACACTGTTATGGTCTTGGCCTTCACAACATCCTCTGGCAAGGAGTTCCACAGGTTGACGTGCACTGTGTGAAGAAGAACTTCCTTTTATTTATTTTAAACCTGCTGCCTATTAATTTCATTGAGTGATCCCTAGTTCTTGTGTTAAGAGAAGTAGTAAACAACACTTCCTTATCTACTTTCTCTACACCAGACATGATTTTATAGACCTCATCATATCTCCCTTTAGCCAACTCCTTTCCAAGCTGAAAAGTCCCAGTCTTATTAATCTCTCCTCATACAGAAGCCATTCCATACACCTAATCATTTTTGTTGCCTTTTCTGAACCTTTTCCAGTTCCAAAATATCTTTTTTGAGATGGGGCAACCACATCTGCACACAGTATTCAAGATGTGGGAGTACCATGGATTTATATAGAGGCAACATGATATTTTCTGTACTCTTATCTGTCCCTTTCTTAATTATTCCCAGCATTCTGTTTGCTCTTTTGACTGCTGTTGTACATCAAGTGGATGTTTTCAGAGAAGACATATAGAAGAGGATGAGCTACAAAAGAGTATTAGGGAATGTCAATGAGGGACAGAATGGAGGGAGGAAGACTGTGCTGGACAGAGAGAACAGGAAAGACAGAGAAAGGGCTAAGAAAGACTTCACTAGGAGGAAAGGTAGCACACAGAGTGTAAAAGAGAGATGTATCCCCTGGCTCAGAAATCTCTTCATAGCTCTGCCTATAAAAAAGCTAGATGAAGCAATGTAATGTGAGAGCAGTGAGTTGAAACTGATCATCATAAGTAAATGTAAAGTAAAAGTAAATAATGATGATCTGTTAGATAGTTGAGAGTATCTTTTATACCTGGATGTATTTGAAATGGCTTGAATGCATGTTGATAATGCTGTGATGACAAAGGGCATGTTAAATGCGAGCCATTCTGAGCACATGGGCAGAAGTTCAATTTTTTCCCCTCTGGGACTGCTGCATTTTAGGAAATAAGCCCCAAATGGCTGCTTATCATTTGAAGGATGTGTATGATTTATTGTGGTGGGAAGATTTTACTATCAACATTGTCCCATGTCACAGAGACACATTTTGGATTAAGGAGAACTTCATGTTTTATAGAAGGACATGTAACGGGTTGAGTCACAGAAACCCTCTTGGGACTGCCACCTAATGTGCTGAGACTACCCGTTTTCCCTGGCAGCTTGGGACTTCAGTACCCTGTCTTGTTGAGCCAGACACGCAAGCCTGCTACAAACACAGACCCAGGTCTGAACCACATCCCCCAAAAGCTGCAGGCTTAACTGAAAACGGCTTGAGAAGTGCTCCTGTCTCCAGCACCCAGATACCCAGTTCCCAGTGGGGTCCAAACCCCAAATAAATCCATTTTAGTCTGTATAAAGCTTATAAAAGGTAAACTCATAAATTGTTCTTCCTCTATAACACTGATAGAGAGATATACACAGCTGTTTGCTCCCCCAGGAATTAATTACTTGCTCTGGATTAATTAATGAGTAAAAAGTGATTTTATTAAATATAAAAAGTAGGATTTAAGTGGTTCCAAGTAATAACAGACAGAACAAAATAAATTACCAAGCAAAATAAAACACAAACATGCAAGGCTATGCCTAATACAGTAGGAAACTAAATGGAGGTAAATCTCACCCTCAGAGATGTTCCAATAAGCTTCTTTCACAGACTAGACTCCTTCCTAGTCTAAGTCCAGCAATCACTCACACCCCAGTAGTTACTGTCCTTTGTTCCAGTTTCTTTCAGGCTTCTCTTTGGGGTGGAGAGGCCATCTCCTGAGCCAGCTGAAGACAACATGGAGGGGTTTCCAGGGCCTTATATAGTCTTTCTCTTGTGGATGGAAACCCCTTTGTTCTTCTGTGTAAAATCCCCTCAACAAGATGGAGTTTGCAGTCACCTGGGCAAGTCACATGTCTATGAATGATTCAGCTTTTTGCAGGCCGACGCCGTTGTTTACATGTTAATTTGAATGTTCCCAGGAAAGCTCAGATGTGGATTGGTGTCTCCCAAAGTCCATTGTCAGTTAAGTGTTTCTTGATTGGGCACTTACTGAGAATAATTCTTTCTCAAGAAGCTGACTAAATGCTTCACTGAGGCTACTTAGAATTAAACAAATACATAGCCAATATTCATAACTTCAAGAACAAAAATGATACACACATACAGACAGCATAATCATAACCAGCAAACTACAGCCTTCAAATAGACACCCCACTTGGCCTCCTCTGTATAAGAACTGGTGCCACCATCGGACCCTGGTTGCAACAGTGATCTATACAGTCACAGTTTATGTCAGTAACATCACAGGACAAATCTTAATTTTAAGTTGAGGTATATTTGGAAGAATCTGATGCCTCTGAGACGAGCCGAAAGAATTAATGTAATCAGAGTTGAAGCTCCTAAACGGAATCACACACTTCCTCTTCAAACACAAAATGAAAGAAGGAAAGAGAAACATGTTTACTTCTTTTGGGGGTTTTTTGCCTTTTGTGTAACTGGGACAGAGAAGATGGGAACTGTCTGCAACTTCCCTGGTGCAATGCTGACTCTGCAATTTTACCAAAGAGATAGCACAATGCTGACCTTTTCCCTCTAAGGAAAGAGTTTGTACTAAGGCTGAGGGAGACACAGCTACTGAAAAAAAATCTTATTTAATAAAGAAATAAGCAGTGGGTTTGGCACTGCAGATCAGGAAAGGCCTGACACAGGAGCAGTAATAATGTTAATCTCGGGCTCTGTGTGTGGTCCACAGCAGTTGTGTTTTGAAAAGCATGGTTTGAAGAGGGAGAGAGAGAGAGAAAGAGGACTGATTCCATTGCTGACTGTAAAGTAGCAGTCTGTTCTTCTTTGTTACAGGAAAAGCAAAGGAAAC
This sequence comes from Natator depressus, assembly GCF_965152275.1. Lineage (NCBI taxonomy): Eukaryota > Metazoa > Chordata > Testudines > Cheloniidae > Natator > Natator depressus. The sequence goes on from NC_134237.1 coordinate 53,441,548, forward strand.
CAGAACAACAACTACTCCTCTGTTTGTGACAGATTCACCTATTTTGTAGGCATGGGAGAATTTAGTGTTGGCTTGGGCTTTACAACACCCCTTTCCCCCCAAATTTTAGGTTTCATAAAACCTCTTTGAATTTAGCAAACCACTTTATGCCTTTAAACACTGGGTTTTTTAAAGGTAAATTTAATTTAAAAGATTTATGTATAACTAAGTGGAAGACTGTGCTGTGCAAACAAAAGAGATTATTGTTTGAAAATAATTCTAGCCCTGTTGGGACCATGTCCAGAACTCATATTTTGTCAGAGCCAAATGGAAATTGAACCTCAGAAGTTTCCAGCTCTGTTACAAATCTACAATCCATATCTGTAGTAGAGGGTGTTCACAGGCCAAATCCTACTGTCAGCTCTGCCAGTGTAAACCCAAAGAGACTTCTCTGACTTCACATCTGGGCCTACATTTGGAAAACAATTTCACATCTCTATATTTTTTTGCTCACTTTCTTCTTGGGTTTTTGTTCATTTCTCTGTCATTGTTTTTAAAAATTCCAACTGAGCCATTAGAATAACTCATAGTACAGTAAGAAAACTAGGCGTACTTGTGGCACCTTAGGCCTAGTCTACACTACGAGTTTAGGTCGAATTTAGCAGCATTATCTCGATTTAACCCTGCACCCGTCCACACAACGAAGTCCTTTTTTTCGACTTAAAGGGCTCTTAAAATCGATTTCTTTACTCCACCCACAACAAGGGGATTAGCGCTGAAATCAGCCTTGCTGGGTCGAATTTGGGGTACTGTCGACACAATTCGATGGTATTGGCCTCCAGGAGCTATCCCAGAGTGCTCCATTGTGACCGCTCTGGACAGCGCTCTCAACTCAGATGCACCGGCCAGCTATACAGGAAAAGGCCCGCTCTCATTTCCTGTTTGGCCAGCGTGGTGAGCTCATCTGCACAGGTCACCATGCAGAGCTAATCATCACAGGAGACCATGCAGTCCCAGAATCGCCGAAGAGCTCCAGCATGTACTGAACGGGAGGTACAGGATCTGATCGCTGTATTGGGAGACGAATCCGTGCTGGCAGAACTCAGTTTGAAAAGACGAAGTGCCAAAATATTTGAAAAAATCTCCAATGGCATGAAGGACAGAGGCTATAATAGGGACGCACAGCAGTGACATGTGAAAATTAAGGAGCTCAGGCAAGCCTACCAAAAAACCAGAGAGGCAAACGGCCACTCCAGTTCAGAGTCCCAGACGTGCCACTTCTATGATGAGCTGCATGCCATTTTAGGGGGTGCAGCCACCTCTACCACAACCCTATGCTTTTACTCCGTCCAAGGAGTGGGAGGCAACACGGAAGCGGGTTTTGGGGGCGAGGAAGATGATGATGATGAGGAGGTTGTAGATAGCTCACAGCAAGGAAGTGGAGAAACCGGTTTCCCCAACAGCCAGGATCTGTTTATCACCCTGGACCTGGAGCCAGTACCTCCCGAACCCACCGAAGGCGGGCTCCCAGACCCTGAACGCGGAGAAGGGACCTCTGGTGAGTGTACTTTTGTAAATATTATACATGGTTTAAAAGCAAGCGTGTTTAATGATTAATTTGCCCTGGCATTCGCGGCCAGTACAGCTACTGGAAAAGTCTGTTAATGTGTCTGAGGATGGAGTGGAAATCCTCCAGGGACATCTCCATAAAGCTCTCCTGGATGTACTCCCAAAGCCTTTGCAAAAGGCTTCTGGGGAGGGCAGCCTTATTTCGTCCTCCATGGTAGGACACTTTACCATGCCAGACCAGTAGCACGTAGTCGGGAATCATTGCAGAACAAAGCATTGCAGCATATGGTCCCGGTGTTTGCTGGCATTCAAACAACATCCGTTCTTTATCTCTCTGTGTTACCCTCAGGAGAGTGATATCATTCATGGTCACCTGGTTGAAATGGGGTGGTTTTAGTAAGCGGACATTCAGAGGTGCCCGATCCTGCTGGGCTGTTTGCCTGTGGCTGAACAGAAATCTTCCTCGCTGTTAGCCACGCAGTGGGGGGAGGGGTGAAGCCATCATCCCAGAGAATTGGGGGGGGGACCAGCGGGGGTTAGTTGGGTTTCTGCTGCACGTGAACCCGGAAACCGCAGCCCCTCCTTTTAAATTGCCAACCCATTTTTAATGGCCAACCCAACAGCTACTTCGTATGGGAAATGAGGTCGCTGCTGTTTGAAACCATTCCCACATGTTATGAGGGTTAAAGAAGCCAAAAGACTGTGGCTGACCATGGCTGCCTGCAAGCCGAATTCTGCTGCCCAGCCCTGCGTGAGTGATCTCTCACACCAAACCGGCATACCCTCAATAAGAGGCAAAACGCGACCTTGTAATGAAAGCATGTGTGCGTTATAATGTTAACAGCAAGGTTTACCATGAAATAGTGTACCCATTGTTCTATAAAATATGTCTTTTTAACTACCACTCTCCCTTTTTTCCCCTCCACCAGCTGCATATGTTTCTCCTTCCCAGAGGCTAGCAAAGATTAGAAGGTGAAAAAAACGCACTCGTGATGAAGTGTTCTCTGACCTCATGCTGTCCTCCCACACTGACAGAGCACAGCAAAATACGTGGAGGCAGACAATCTCAGAGTGCAGGAAAACACAATATGACAGCGAGGAGAGGTGGCGGGCTGAAGATGGTAGGTGGCGTCAGCTTGCTGAAAGAAGGCAGGAGTCAATGCTCAGGCTGCTGGAGGATCAAACTCATATGCTCCAGAATATGGTTGAGCTGCAGGAAAGGAAGCAGGAGCACAGACTGCTGCTATAGCCCCTGTGTAACCAACCACTCTCCTCCCCAAGTGCCACAGTCTCCTCACCCAGATGCCCAAGAATTCGGCGGGGGAGCCTCCAGCCACCCAGCCACTCCACCCCAGAGGATTGCCCAAGCAATAGAAGGCTGGCATTCAATAAGTTTTAAAGTTTTAAAGTGCTATGTGGCCTTGTTTTTCCCTCCTCCACCACCCCTCCTGGGCTACCTTGGCAGTTATCCCCCTATTTGTGTGATGAATAAATAAAGAATGCATGAATGTGAAGCAACAATGACTTTATTGCCTCTGGAAGCGGTGATCGAAGGGGGGAGGGGAGGCTGCTTAGCTTACAGGAAAGTAGAGTGAAACCAGAGGTGGAGGGGGGTTCCATCAAGGAGAAACAAACAGAACTTTCACACCATAGCCTGGCCATTCCTGAAACTGGTTTTCCAAGCTTCTCTCAAGCACACTGTGCCCTCCTCTACTCTTCTAACCACTCTGGCTAACTGGTGTCTGGCTGCGCGTAATCAGCTGCCAGGCGATTTCCCTCAACCTCCCACCCTGCCATAAACGGCTCCCCCTTACTCTCACAGATATTGTGGAACGCACAGCAAGCCTTAATAACAATGGGAATATTGGTTTCACTGAGGTCTAACCGAGTCAGTAAACTGCGCCAGCGCGCTTTTAAATGCCCAAATACACATTCTACCACCATTCTGCAATTGGTCAGCCTATAGTTGAACAGCTCCTGACTACTGTCCAGGGTGTCTGTGTATGGCTTCATGAGCCATGGCATTAAGGGGTAGGCTGGGTCCCCAAGGATAACTATGGGCATTTCAACATCCCCAACGGTTATTTTCTGGTCTGGAAAGTAAGTCCCTTGCTGCAGCTGTTGAAACAGACCAGAGTTTCTGAAGATGCGAGCGTCATGTACCTTTCCCGGCCATCCCACTTTGATGCTGGTGAAACGTCCCTTGAGATCCACCAGTGCTTGCAGCACCATTGAAAAGTACCCCTTTTGGTTTATGTACTTGCTGCCTTGGTTCTCCGGTGCCAAGATAGGGATATGCGTTCCGTCTGTCACCCCATCACAGTTAGGGAATCCCATTGCAGCAAAGCCATCCACTATGACCTGCACATTTCCCAGACTCACTATCCTTGATATCAGCAGCTCAGTGATAGCGTTGGCTATTTGCATCACAGCAGCCCCCACAGTAGATTTGTCCACTCCAAATTGATTCCCGACCTACCGGTAGCTATCTGGCGTTGCAAGCTATCACCACTCGCTTCTCAGCTGTGAGGGCTGCTCTAATCTTGGTATTCTTGCACTTCAGGGCAGGGGAAAGCAAGTCACAAAGTTCCATGAAAGTGCCCTTATGCGTGCGAAAGTTTCACAGCCACTGGGAATCGTCCTAGACCTGCAACACTATGTGGTCCCACCACTCTGTGCTTGTTTCCCGGGCCCAGAATTGGCTTTCCACACCATGAACCTGCCCAATTGACACCATGATGTGCACATTGCAGGGGCCCGTACTTTGTGAGAAGTCTATGTCCATGTCCTCATCGCTCTCGTCACCACATTGCAGTCACCTCCTCCTCGCCTTGTTTTGCTTTTCTTGCAGGTTATGGTTCTGCATATCCTGCTGGATAACGCGCACAGTGTTTATAGTGCTCATAATTGCTGCGGAGATCAGAGCTGGCTCCATGTTCCCAGTGCTATGGCGTCTGCACTGAAAAAAGGCGCGAAACGATTGTCTGCTGTTGCTCTGATGGAGGGAGGGGCGATTGACAACATGGCTTACAGGGTTGGCTTTCAGGGAATTAAAATCAAAGGGGGTGGCTTTGCATCAAGGAGAAACAGAATGGCCCCCTCAAGGATAGAACTCAAAACCCTGGGTTTAGCAGGCCATTGATTTCATGAAGGGAGGAGGAAATGAATACAAAACAAATCTGGTCTATTTCTTGTTTTGATCCACTTCATCTATCTTTATACATCTTGCTGGCAGCAGACGGTACAGTACGACTCCTGGCCATTGTCATCTTTTGGGTGCTTGGCAGAAGACGGTGCAGTAGAACTGCCAGCAGGACTGAATCTCCATGAGACGAAACTTAAAAGGGAAATGACCTGGCTGAGTCACTCCCATGTTTGTCCAGGCACCCCTAACTGACCTCACCGAGGTCGGCTAAAAGAGCACTCTGGAGTACGGTGACGATGGCTACCAGTCATACTGCACTGTTTGCTGCCAAAAGACAATGAGCTGCTGCTATGTAGCAATGCAGTACCCTGTCTGCCAGCACCCAGGAGACATACAGTGATGGGGGTAACCCAGGAAAAAAGGCACAAAATGATTGTCTGCTGTTGCTTTCATGGAGGGAGGGTGCCTGACGATATGTACCCAAAACCACCCGTGACAATGTTTTTGCCCCACCAGGCATTGGGATTTCTACCCAGAATTCAAATGCGTGGCGGAGACTGCGGGAACTGTGGGATAGCGACCCACAGTGCAACGGTCCGGAAGTCGACGGTTGCCTCGGTACTGTGGACACACTCCGCTGACTAAATGCACTAAGAACATTTGTGTGGGGACACACACAATCGACTGTATAAAAATGCTTTCTACAAAACTGACTTCTATAAATTCGACCTAATTTCATAGTGTAGACATAGCCTAAGAGATTAACAAATTTATTTGGGCACAAGCTTTTGTGGGCTAAAACCCACTTCATCGGATTCATGCAGTGAAAAATACGGTAGGAAGATATATATACACAGAGAACATGAAAAAATGGGTGTTGCCATACCAACTGTAACGAGACCAATCAATTAAGGTGGGCTATTTTCAGCAGGAAAAAAAAAAACAGATTTGTAGTGATAATCAGGATGGCCCATTTCAAACAGCTGACAAGAAGTTGTGAGTAACAGTAGGGGAATTAGCATGGGGAAATAGTTTTTACTTTGTGTAATGACCCATCCACTTCCAGTCTTTAATCAAGCCTAATTTAATGGTGTCCAGTTTGCAAATTAATCCCAATTCTGCAGTCTCTCGTTGGAGTCCGTTTTTGAAGTTTTTTTCTTGAAGAATTGCCACTTTTAGGTCTGAAATTGAGTGACCAGGGAGGTTGAAGTGTTCTCTGACTGGTTTTTTAATGTTATAATTCTTGATGTCTGATTTGTGTCCATTTATTCTTTTGTGCAGAGATTGTCCAGTTTGGCCAATGTACATGGCAGAGGGGCATTGTTGGCACATGATGGCGTATATCATATTGGTAGATGTGCAGGTGAATGAGCCTCTTATGGTGTGGCTGATGTGATTAGGTCCTATGATGGTGTCCCTTGAATAGATATGTGGACAGAGTTGGCAACGGGCTTTGTTGCAAGGATAGGTTCCTGGGTTAGTGTTTTTGTTGTGTGGTTGCTGGTGAGTATTTGCTTCAGGTTGCGGGGGCTGTCTGTAAGCGAGGACTGGCCTGTCTCCCAAGATCTGTGAGAGTGAGGGATCATCCTTCGGGATAGGTTGTAGATCCTTGATGGTGCGCTGGAGAGGTTTTAGTTGGGGGCTGAAGGTGATGGCTAGTGGCGTTCTGTTACTTTCTTTGTTGGGCCTGTCCTGCAGTAGGTGACTTCTGGGTATTCTTCTGGCTCTGTCAATCTGTTTCTTCACTTCAGCGGGTGGGTATTGTAGTTTTATGAATGCTTGATAGAGATCCTGTAGGTGTTTGTCTCTCTCGGAGGGATTGGAGCAAATGCGGTTGTATCTTAGAGCTTGGTTGTAGACAGTGGATCGTGTGATGTGGTCTGGATGAAAGCTGGAGACATGTAGGTAAGTATAGCGGTCAGTAGGTTTCTGGTATAGGGTGGTGTTTATGTGACCATTGCTTATTAGCACTGTAGTGTCCAGGAAGTGGATCTCTTATGTGGACTGGTCCAAGCTGAGGTTAATGGTGGGATGGAAATTGTTGAAATCATGGTGGAATTCCTCAAGGGCTTCTTTTCCATGGGTCAAGATGATGAAGATGTCATCAATGTAGCAAAAGTAGAGTAGGGGCGTTAGGGGACGAGAGCTGAGGAAGCGTTGTTCTAAGTCAGCCATAAAAATGTTGGCATCCTGTGGGGCCATGCGGGTATTTATAGCAGTGCCACTGACTTGAAGGTATACATTGTCCCCAAATGTGAAATAGTTGTGGGTGAGGACAAAGTCACAAAGGTCAGCCACCAGGTCTGCCGTGACATTGTCGGGGATACTGTTCCTGACGGCTTGTAGTACATCTTTGTGTGGAATGTTGGTGTAGAGGGCTTCTACATCCATAGTGGTCACAATGGTATTTTCTGGAAGATCACCAATGGATTGTAGTTTCCCCAGGAAGTCAGTGGTGTCTCGAAGATAGCTAGGAGTCATGGTAGCGTAGGGCCTGAGGAGAGAGTCTACATAGCCAGACAATCCTGCTATCAGGGTGCCAATGCTTGAGATGATGGGGCGTCCAGGATTTCCAGGTATAGGATCTTGGGTAGCAGATAGAATACCCCTGGTCGTGGTTCTAGGGGTGTGTCTGTGCAGATTTGTTCCTGTGCTTTTTCAGGGAGTTTCTTGAGCAAATGGTGTAGTTTCTTTTGGTAACCCTCAGTGGGATCAGAGGATAATGGGCTGATGAATGTGGTGTTAGAGAGCTGCCTAGCAGCCTCTCTTTCGTATTCCGACCTATTCATGATGACGACAGCACCTCCTTTGTCAGCCTTTTTGATTATGATGTCAGAGTTGTTCCTGTACTACTGTGCTACTGTGATTGGTACAGTGTCTCTGAGGAAGGGAAACCCCATAAGTTCATATTGCTGGAGCTGCCTGCGTTAAAATATAGTGGTGAGCAGGGCCCTACCAAAATCACGACCATGAAAAACACGTCACATACTATGAAATCTGATCTCCCCCATGAAATCTGGTGTCACCCATGACATCTAGCTAGGGTAGGGGAGGAGCAGGGCTGGAAGCTCTTACTGTGCACCAGTCTCCAGATGCTAGTCCCAGACAGGCTAGGGAAGGACAGAACTTCCTCTTTCCCTGCAGAGGCCACTTCCGAGGCCAGGTCAGATCCGTTTCCAGGCAAGTCCCCTGGACACAGGTAGCTCCATGGCTGCTGGCTGGAAGCTCCACTCTGAAGGCAGCGCCATGACCAGCAGCAGCACAGAAGTAAGGGTGGCAATACCACAACCAACCTACGATAATCTTATCATCCCTCTTACAGCCCCCTTTTGGGTCAGGAGTCGGAACCCCCACGGTTACAACACTGTGAAATTTCACATGTAAATATCTGAAATTATAAAAATTTTTGTTTTAAAAATCCTATGACTAGGGCTCTTCCAAATTCGTGGTCCATTTTGGTGAATTTCAGTCATAGGATTTTAAACATAATAAATTTCATGATTTCACTATTTAAATCTGGATTTGCACGGTGTTGTAATGGTAGGGGTCCTGACAGAAAAAGGAGTTGTGGGGGTCACGAGATTATTGTAGTGGGGGCTTGCAGTATTGCTACCTTTACTTCTTCACTACTGCAGGAGGTGGGCTGCCTTCAGAGCTGGGCAGCTAGAGAGTGGTGGCTGCTGGCCAGGAGCCCAGCTCTGAAGGCAGAGTCACCGCCAGCAGCAGCCCAGAAGTAAGGAGGGCATGATATGGTATTGCCACCCTTACTTCTGCACTGCTGCCTGCAGAGCTGGGCCCTGAGTCAGCAGCCACCACTCTCCAGCCACCCAGCTCTGAAGGCAGCAGCGCAGAAGTAAGGGTGGCAGGGTATGGTATTGCCACCCTTATTTCTGTGCTGCTGCTGACAGAGCACTGCCTTCAGAGCTGGGCGCTCAGCCAACAGTTCCTGCTCTCCAGTTGCCCAGCTCTGAAGGCAGCACAGAAGTAAGGGTGGCAATACTATGAGTCCCTTAAAGTAACCTTATGACTCCCCTGCAACACCCTTTAGGGTCAGGACTCACGATTTGAGAAACGCTGGTCTCCCCCATGAAATCTGTATAGTATAGGGTAAAAGCACCAGATTTCATGGGGGTAAACCAGATTTCATGGTCCGTGACATGTTTTTCATGGCTGTGAATTTGGTAGGGTCCTACCTATGACTATGAAATTGACCAAAATGGACCATGAATTTGGTAGGGTCCTAGTGATGAGTTCTGGGATTCAAGAGGCTGTTCACTGTAAAGATTTTTATTTCAGAACCTCTCTTAATAACTTATAAATAAATACTACTGTGTTTGGTTCCTCCTTATGGGTCAGATTATACTTGACCCCTATACTGGCGAGTGCAGTAAGCAGAGAGATGGCATAAGCAGCAATCCCTACCCCTTGCACAGTGCATATAAGGGCTAGACAAAGTTGCAGCCTGTCATAGGTTGTACCTCTGTGGCACCCCGGTGGGGTGAGGGTGGGCACCTCTCTCATCACAGGTGTACTTTGTTAGCTGTAGGTGTTGTATCAAGCCACTTCAGAGTGTGGTCCTACATCTCTTAGTCTTGGGGAGGTGGCAAAACCCCTTCTAGGTGTAAAGCAGTCAAAAAATGGAAAGGGCAAATGAAATAACTCTGCAGCTCACAAAACAGCCCTGGTTCCCCCAGCAGTTCCCTGCAAGTTCAGAGATCAATATTCTCTGTGAAGGGGATTTTGCCCTCTAACATCCTTGTGTCCAAATGACCCTGCTGAGCAACCAGGGTTCTAAAACAAAGGGAAAACAAAGTAAAGAAGGTTCCCCCTACTTCTTCACAGGATCCAGGCCACAGGCTGCTCAGCCATTCTTCTGGTATGCAGCTGCTGCTCTGTGCAGATTACAATTATCAAGTAATTCATCACTTAAAACTCTTGCAGAAAACAAGAGTATGGAATTGTGAAGGATTTTAGCAGTCCCTGTATTTGGCTTTTGAGAAACACCCAGGCAAACTGTATTTTGGTATAAAAGTGTTGCCTTACGGTTGGAACTGTAACTTTGATTTGTGCATGAAAATAATTTTAATGTCAGAAATGAAGATATATTCTAGATAGATTTTATCAAGGCTGCCTTGCCATATTCTAGCTCCATGATTTTAGTCCATGACATAGCTTCCCCTCTGCATTTTATTATGTTGCTGATCAAATTATTTTTGACTTGCTTCATTTTGCTTGGTTGATATAATTTTGCTCCTCTAGTTCTACCTGAGAGAGAGAGAGGGATAGAGAGATTGTGTGTGTGAGAATGAGTGTGAGAGAGTTTGTTTTAAGATATCTGACTACACTGTGCCACTTATAAGGAAGCTACTGAAGCATGACCAAATGTCTTTTAAATCTATAGTTCATCCAGAGATCTAACTAGAAAAATGCCTATATTTTCTTCAATTCAACACTCATGTTTCGTTCCTATTCTGTTATATTCCATCTCTAGCTCTTCTCACAAGAAAACCAAACAGTGAAAGAGGGGAAGCACAGGACAATATATTTTCTCTTTGCAACTATTTCTAGAACAGAATCTGTACTGTCTCTTGACAATTCTTGTCAAGAAGTGTATGATTCAGAAAGTTTATGATACCCCGAGGAGTTGTCACATGTTACACATTGATGCAAACTACTGATCTAGGTTTTGTCTACCACACAATTCACTGAATAGTACTATTTTCCCTCTGTGACTTCCTATGCAAAGCATTATTTATATAAATTGCTGACTAAGCCAGTGGGAAAACTTGGGGGCAAGAAAATTGCAGATGCCACAGTTTTATGATCTTTCTACAGTGTCTGAGACTTCAGAATGTAAAACATTTTTTTTAAGCGTTTGCACTGAGGAGATATTCTTTGCAGTGTAAGTGATTGCATCTATTATCCCAAGCTCTGGCACACAAAAGAGCCTGGGTGCAACAAATTCTATTCTCATGTGATTTTCCCTAAGAATCTATTGTCCACTCGAACACGCAACAGTCTAGTGGAGAGGGAGGACATTTTGGACCTAGCACAAATGCAAGTTGGCACGGCAGCCTTTTCATGTGTGGGTGGGGAATGCAGCCACCTAAATACTATATTGATGGTGCCTTCTATGTACATATGTCATTTGTCCTTTAAGTCATTTCATCTGCAAAGCCCAGAAACACCACAGGACAAACAAACTTTGTCTCTGTGCATCAGTTTCCCCACTTGTAAAATGAGGGTATTAATACTTACCCACTTTTGTGAAGTGTTTTGAGATCTATGAATGAAAAGTGTTTTATATAAGAGTTATGTATTTATGTAGTGTAGCCCAGATGACGAGGGCAGCATTCATGCCGGGGGAATCAGCGGTACCACACACTGTAGTCTAGTATTGTGCACTTTTAGGAATGGGTGGGGAGAGCAAAGAAAAACGTAGTCAGAGAGACTTAGGGCTAGATCCACAAAAAGACTTGGGCACCTACCTGCCACTTCAGTTCCCTAAGTCCAACATTCAGGTGCCAGTGAGAGGCTCAAAACCCCTGCTCAGCTGCTGTCTCACCCTAGAGAAACTTAAGTTTCTCCTGATGAGCATGCACATAGCTGCCTTAGTCTAGGTGCTTGGTTGCCTGTCTCATGCCTAAGCCCCAGTGGGATCCTCATACTAGGTGTTCCCTTGCCTAGCTTGCCTGTGGTGCCCAATCCAATGGGTGTGCTCAGAGCTCACCTAACTTGGCACAAAACAGCTGTGGGAGGAAGGCGGGGAAGAAAGGAGGTGGCAGCAGCAGCCCGCATTATAATCTTTAGCCCAGTGGTTACAGCACTCAGTCATCCATGGTGTGGAACATGCTCATTCAGTTTTCCCCCTTTGCCTAACGTGGAGAGGTGATCTGAACTTGGGTCTCCCATCTCTCAGATGAGTGCCCTAACCACTAGTTATCAGGGGCATTCTGAAGTGGGTCTCTCTCAATCTTTCCTGCTGAAAATGTTCCACTGTATAAAAATAATTTACTGTATTTTGGGCCAGAGAGAGACTTTTTAAAAACACTTTTAATCAAATCAGTACAGAAACACAGTTAAAAACAAGGAATTACAAATTCAAAACTAATTGCCTGTCCCAAACAGTACAAAGTACATTTTCAATAGCCCACTGCTGAATAAATTGATCCAAATTGCTTATGAGTATATCTACACAAAAGGAGGCATAAAACCACTAAAAATCTAAAAAACCCAAAGAATATCGGCAACCCCTATACCAAATAATTTACATCGTCTACTTTTTAAAATAGCCCGCTTTGCTTGACCCAAAATAAAGTTTGCAAGGCATACCAGAGGTCTATTTGTGAACCTATACTTAGCAGTAAAAATAAATACAGTGGGAGAAAAATCAAGGGGCAGTAACCAAAAAATACCCTGAAATAAAACAAATAATGACTTTAACCTGGAACAAGTAAGAAACATATGAAACACAGTCTCCTCTGTGTCACAAAAAGGACATGACACAGACACCTCTGGAGTCAAATGATGCACAAACACATTGATGGCAATAGCCCCGTGAAGAATTCTCTATTGGAGATCACTCATCCTCTTTGTAATTAGAAGCTTGCATACAGTTCACCAGGCTGGCTGGCTGGAGTCCATCACCATCTTCTTCATATCATATCGAGATAATCAACAAGTCTTTGAAAATGACAAATTTTTACCACAAGCATATACAATGACTTATGGCTTAAGCTATTAAAAGTATATTTAGAAGGCCCATTGAAGGCAAGCAAGCTGCCAGGCTTGTTAACATTCCACTCGATAGCAGGAAAAACAGGCAAGAAAATAGAAACATGGGTGTAATCAGGAATGACTCACTCAAGGAGGCAACTGTCTGTCCTGGCAAGGGCTGATACTGCCCCTAGGAAGGGCTGAGTCAATCTCTGATAAAAACTGAGAAACCCAGCGAATAGCATGAAAACCAAGCTTGACAGCTTAGATACCCAGGGAAAATTAGTAAAATCAATGAACCAGTTTTGCTACACCTGCTGCAGTAAGGGAAGAGAGAAGACACCTAGAAACAAGATTAGGAACCCTTACAGCAAGGTTATAAACAAAGGGTTCAGCACGCAGCTCTGGGAACTCCAGCCACCCTTCTTGTGACCTCAGGTTAAAAAATCTTCAAGTGTTAAAAAGGCTTTGATAAAAACAGGGTAACACCTCAAAACTGAGTCACCCAGGGTCCAACAAAAAAAGGTTCCTAATTAAAACCCAAACCCCTTACCAGCTGTAAAAAAAGCAAAGGCGAGTTGATTCCAAGCAAAGGGAGCTGGAACAATTTGTATAGTGGGGGAGCTGAGACCCATTGAACCAAACTGTAAACCCTGGATATGATGGAAACCACTTCAAGCCAGGGGGTGCAAGCAGCACCCCCAGCACCTCTAGTTCCAGCACCAGTGCTTCCAAGGAACAGGCTCATCCATAAATAGCTGCTGCAGAGACTATAACTGAAAAGTAGTTACTCTGCTCAAAAGGTCAATGAGACCTTGACCACCTTCCACATGGGCAAATACAAAATACTCTGCCTTAGCCCATGATGGCTAGCCCAGAAAAAGTCCAAAATAAACTTCTGAACCTTTTCAAAAAAGAGTGTAGGAGAATCCAACACAATACACTTTTATGCCACAACATAGAGGCTATTAAATCATTAATGACTCACACCTGTCCTTGGAAGGAGAGACGAGGCAAAGACCACTTCCACCTTTGCAACATCCCCATCATGACTCCCTCCCAATTCCATCCCAAAATATCATCCAATCCCAGAATAATTCCCAGTGCCTTAAAGCAAGTTTCGCTCCACAATAGCCCCACCACCCCCAGCAAAGTCAGGGGGTGGGAGATCATTCAAGCCCCCAGCAGGACTGTATCACTCTTCCCACAATTTATGTAATTTGAGGAAGCCTGCTCAAAAGAGTGCTGACATTCAGTCAAAACCTGGACATCACAGTCATGAATAATAAACACAGTCATATAGTCAGCATATGTGGAGTACAACTGGAACAGGAAGCGAAAGGTCAGAAAGGCACTTTCGCAACATGCACAATAGTAGCTAGATAGAAAGAGCATCAATAACCCAGACAGGGAACAACCCTGTCTGATTCGCTGAAAACTGGAAAGGGGGCACTGAAAACAACATTCACCTTAAGTAAACTACTGTATATATATATAATTATACAGTAACTGAATTTAGGAGATAAACCTGGGCCCAAAACCAAAAAAGGGTGCAAAACAAATATCCATGATCTACATGTTCAGAAGCCTTCTCTTGATCCAGGGAAATCAACCCAGCATGCAAATCAAACATTTTCAAGGCGGAAATTACATCCCACAATAGGGAAAGGTTATCAAAAATGAACCTATTTGGAACGCAATAGGTCTGATCAGGGTGCATGACCAACCCATCACAGTTTTCAGTTTATTTGCCAAGACCTTTGAAAAAAATTTATAGTCAGAGCAAAGCAGGGACACAGGTCTCCAGTTCTTCACCACTCCAAGGTCCCCCTTCTTAGGCAACAGGTAAGAACCACTTGATGATAACTGAGTGGCAATATCATCTCTCCTGAAAAACCTGGAGCAAGTCAGGCCAAAGGAGGATCCAAAAGGCCTTATAAAACTCAACAGTCAAACCATCAATACCAGGTGCCTTCCCTGGAGCAACACCATTTAGAGCAGTAGTCAATTCTGAGTGTCAGGTCCCGTTCAAGTCTGTCCACATCTAACATTGAGTTCCTAGGAAGATCCTCCAGGAGAACCGGGTCTCAGATGGACACACAGACTTGTGGCATACAGGTCTAAGAAAAAATTCACAGAAAAGTTCCTTATCCCCCCAGGATGTGAAAGCACTTGGCCCCACAATGTCTTGAAATGGCCAATCACCTTTTGCTTTGCATGTTTCTTTTCCAGGCTGAAGAAAACTGAGTAGGCACATGGCCATGGGTTAAACCCTCAGAATCAACAACAAACTGAGGTCCCTGTCCTCTGGGCTGGCCATGAGGGCAGACAGAAGCCTGCTCAAACAAAAGAAATCTGGAAATTAAACCCACAACAACCACAAAACTAAACAAACACACAAAAAACCCCTTGTTTCCCCAAGAGAAAGAAACAAAGAAAATAGCAAGGCACACCCACTCTCCGCCTCACTCCCAAACACTCCCACAAGCCTCAAAGAGAGAGAGACAGATTCTGTAGTCCAGTAGTTTAGGGGTGCTTACCTGAGAGAGAGGAGACCCAAGTTCAAATCCTTTTTCCAGAGTGTGGAACCTGGGGCTCCCATATTCTACATTGATGCCCTAACCATTGGGCTAAAGGATATGAAGACAGCAACAGCTCAGGTGCCTAACTCTAGGAGAGGATTCATGTCTGTGAATCCCAAGTGGAGAAAGGCACCTTCCTCTGGGCCAAAGCTAGGCCCCTGTGTCCCTTTGAGGGGTAGAGCTTAGGACCCACCTATCTCCCATTGGCTAGCTCACTGCTCAGCATGCTGTCTTTTGTGGATTTCATTCTTAGGTGCCTCTCTCTCCCCATTCATTGTAGGCGTCTAACTCAGAGCTGTGGATTCCACTGGGTGGCATGGCATGGCACCTAAAAGTTGGGTGTTGCAACACTGAGTGGTACAATGCCTAAGCCTTTGTGCATCTAGCCTCTATCTTTCTAAAATGGTAGAAGTGGTACAAATCCATAGGGCATGTTTAAGGCTAGGAGGCAGATTTTGTACTGGAACAGGAAATAGGAAGACAATGAAAGTGCTTGAAGATGAGGCTGATGTGTTCCTATTTCTAGGGATGGATGAAGAGATGAGCCACTGCATTTTGAGCTAATTAACATATGGAGAATTAGGGGTTAGGAAGCCCATACAGGAAGGAATTACTCTGCAACAGGTGAAACAAGAGGAGAGAAGAGCATGAATAAGAGCTTCAGTAGGGAAGTGTTGGATGCGGGTGAGGTCCTGGAGGGGATGCATATCCATTCACCACTTTGCTTATTCTGTGTTTTTGGCATATCTAATTAATTGAATTCCTTCATTTACTGTTATGGGTAAGGTCCCATTAAAAAAGAAGAATGGGTTATTCCATCAAGCTCTTCCTGCAGGGATATCCACTGGTAAAGCTGCATTATAACATTCCGCAGCAGGTTTCTTATTGGAGGTGCTTAGGATCCCTTCCCCCTCGCCCTTGTTGACAAGAAACATAGCTATTACAATGTATTGACTACTAGTTGCAATAGAAAAAACAAACAAAACCAAAAAATCCCAAAGGGACAGAAAGGCATCAGTGTTGTCATTCTACCCATCAGAACTGACAGATTAGCTCACCGGAGTTAGCATGCAAAAGTAAGAGACACAAGAGTCATAAGCTTATTTTTCTATTGAGCAACAGTGGAGACACATTCTGCAATAGCTGCTTCTTTGTCCATCTCCATCTGCTAGGCATCGCAGGCCAGATTTTCAAATGCAGCCTTTTTAATTGCAGTGCTCCTACTGCATGGGCAGATGGTCTTACTTGATTTGTGCACATAAATGCAAACTTAATTTTGCACCTGTAATGGCTGCATATGCACTTTTTGCAATAACAAGTTAGGTATCCACATTTGAACTCGATTGAACTTCAAGACAGAGTGATATTCAAATGTACAGCAACTTCTTTGTAAAATGTAAGACATTTCCACCTTCCACAACAAACAGTTTAGAAAGAGTTCAGAAATGAGCTACATGAATGATCTGAGGTCTGGAAAACATGCCATATAGTGAGAGACTACAGAAATTTAATCTGTTTAGTTTAACCAAGAGAAGTTCAAGAGGTGATTTGATCAGAGTCTTCAAGTACCTACATGGGGAAAAGACTTTAAACTAACAGAAGAAAGCATAATGAGATTGGAAGCTGAATCTATACAAATTCATACTAGAAGTAAGGTGCAAAATTGGAATAGTGAGGGTAATTCACCACTGGAACATATTTACCTAGGCATATGATGAATTTTCTATCATTTGCTGTCTCTAAGTCAAGATTGGATATCTTCCTAGAAGATATGCTATAGCTCAAACCGAAGATATGGGTTTGATGCAGAAATTATTGGGCAAAGTTCTTTGGTCAGTGTGATACAGGGCAAACTAAGTGATCATAATGGCCCCTTCTGGCCTTAAAATCTATGACTCAGTGAATATATAATGTTGCATGATAAATAAAATACTGTATATTATTTATTAATAATATATATACCTCCTCAGAAAAAATAGAAAATGTGTGTTCTGAGATAAGTATTAATAATTATTATCATTTATTATCTTTACCACTATTTTGACAGCTAGGAAACGAAATACACCATCTCTTTCAAATGTAAGGCTATGAAAACACTTTGACTTTTGTGAAACTAAATATAAGTGAATTCTGCAGGACCAGATATTGCTTAGCATATTTCAAAAGCGAGCAAGACCATTAATTTCTCATTGAAAGTACAGAATTTATGCTCTAAAATAAAAATGTACAGTTGAAATGTACACTAAATAGACTACTCAAGTTAGGTTTTCATTCAGTTAGAGGACCCAGCCCAGAAATTGTTATGCTCCTTCTGAAAAGAAATAATCATGATGGTGTAGACAAAATAATTGCCTCTGACCTTTCCTTTTCTTATAGCACACTATTTCTTCTCCTGAAAAATATCTGACTTCCTAATTGTGGCAGCTCTCCAAACTGGGGTAGCTGTATTCATTCATTAGAAGACCCGATGTCAGAAGCTTTGGAAGATTCACATTAGGTTGGACATTTACCATTTAAAGTAAAACACAAAGAGCCAGATTCTGCCCTGTTTCACTTCACAGGGAGTTACGTCACTGACTTTAATGAGAAAAGAATCAGGCTGAAACTAAATCCATCATAGAGAAGTGATTGTTGGAAATGTAATAATTTCGTAACCACTGCAATCTGTGCATGCATTAGCAAACTGAATATGATAGATATAAAAGCCAGCACTTAACAACACCGTACTAACCATTATTGCTGCGTTGTTGTTTTATGTTTTTTTGTTTTTTGTTCTTTCCTAGCAGTGATATAAATGTTTTATGTTCAATAAAATTTATTTTAAGAAACTGTCATGCTTTTTCAGCCGATAGGTGAACTTTGCATTGTATGAGAAGTGTTCGTTCAGCAAAATTTAAGAGCTACAGAAAACTAACAGAGAAGAATAAGGGTACATGAAACCATAACAGTTGCTCTGAATTGGACCGATGGTATGGCTTATGTTCTAGTCTGTGATAGGGCTTATGTACCCTTTACCTAGCTGGAGAGTAAAGGTGTTAAGAGCCAGATCCTCAAGGGTATTTCACTCGGGTGAAAGACGAAATCCTGTCATGGCCGTTAAGACTGCATTAGCTGTCAGGCTTGGAAGGAAGGGGCTTCAGCTGTGGCTTATTAACAGGTAGCTATAAAGAGGGTGGAGATTTGTTAGATGGCCACTTTCAGAAGAAGGAGCTGAGTTTTTCTCCACACCAAGAAAAGAGATCTGTGCTAAAGGGCCTGATTAATCCCTCTTTCAGTGCTCAGCTGCCAGGCCACAGAAGTGGGTTTGTAGTTCCCTTTTTATGGAAGTTGTGATGCCTTGATTGCAGTTGTGGATCATAGTCTCTGTGTATAACAGCATGACCAAAGAGGTGTTGCAAACCCATAGTAATTTTTTGAATGTATAAGAAAAGTATTCAATAAACCGTACTGTAAATTCCAGTCCTCTAAGCTCCTTATGCCTATGGCTGCTGAAAATGCTTTTAAGCATATAAGATTATATAGGATGGAGTTATTTCTGTAATGCATTAGATTACAGGAATCCATTATTGATTCCCCCATGCATACCCCCAAATGGTGTTCGCTACAGTTTGATGGCTTACAAATCAAAACTGCCTTCATCTAAAATGGTCATTTAAAAAGTTACTGACATTATGGTGTTTTGCCATTTCCCATTACATATGGATATTTTCAGTCTGGAAGTTGTGCTGTGGGTCATGGCGATGTATGGAAATAACTTTGTATGGTATATATGATGGTGTATTCTCACATCAGTATGTGCCCATAACCCATCAAAGTTAGTGGGAGTTACACTGTAATATATTTATAGTGTTCACGTGTACTCCTGCACTCTGTTAAATGGAATGTCAAAACTACTCAAGTGTTGATCAGTTCCCAATCTACAGAGCTGCTTTTTTTTTTTATCTTACTGGGTCCATGTTTCTGGAGATGAAGGTCACAAGTTCCATGCAGTTAGAGTACAACTTGGTGTGGATATACTTATGTGTTTGTGGGTTCTTACAGGTTGGCATCCTTATGTTTGCACTGAATTCTTGTCAATCCTAGATAGTCTGCCTTATGCTCGGTGGCAATTTTCCTCCTACTTATGGAAAGTATGTGGCTGTTTGCTGCTCACTGGTTGTTACTTTACCTACTATCCATTACAGTAACAGTGCAGTGAATGAGAAAGGACTGTTTATCATTTGCCACACTGGAAATCTGTTGCTCTTGACAGTTATTCAAAGGGGGTGAAATTCAGAGTGTTAGTGCAAAGCCTGTGCAAAAATTGTAGAAATAAGTTGCACCTAAACCCTCAAAATAGGGCTGCAGGTGACTAAGCTGTACGCAGGCATCTAACTGGTGTCTGCACGTGAGTGAGTTATGCGTATGTTTATATAATATTTTTGCCATGTAAACTAGGTTCCCCTTCTGGAAGCTGTCTAGACAAATTGACTAGGAAGTAGGAAAGGTAGGGTGGGGTTTTTTGTTTGTTTGTTTTCCTTCAAAGAACCTTGGGAAAAATTACATTATTAAAAAGCTGTGTTACAAGTGAAGCACACAAACACTAACTCTGCCCCTCTGTATTATGATTTGGTCTTTTATTTAAACCTGCACTTCTATTTTTTTTAAGTTGCTTAAAAAAATGTTGCACACCTTCCTCATTCACTGCTCAAGCCTGGTTGGTGCTAAGTGGCCTCAATGCCCACTGATTCTAGCAATTTGTAGGATCAAGCACTCACTAGCTACTGCCCATCCTGCACACTGAATGAGGCAGAGGTCCTGTGGAAATATTTGTGTATGGTCATATCATATGATTGTATCATAATGCATACACTCAGAGGTTGCACATGCATTTCCTAAATTTTTAGTGCTTTTAACTATGCAACCTTAATATTATCTTAATGTGTTTTTCATGGTGGGTGTGTAATACACACATACATGCGTGTAAAATGTGTGCTCCCTTGTGTGTGTGATCAAACATCTGTGTCCACTGGTGTTAGCATCGATTAGGTGCACCCCCAGTTATTATACACAGTATTGTGTATGCTTTGTTTGTTATACACATATTCATGGACCCAATCCTGCAAGTTTCTCATTGCAGGTCATTGCTGTTTGTTGTGCCCCCACAGAACACCTTAGAATCTAATGGGGCTCCATGTGGAAACAGCTGATCTGCCTGTGCAGAAAAGCTTGCAGGATGAGATGTGTGTGTGTATATATATATATATATATATGTACAATATTGTTACTTTAACTTTTAAATAGTATTTGAAAGGCTCTATAACATTTCTTCAACTATTATTATTAAAAACCAACAAAGTCCATCTCATAACACCAGTTATTACTTGTACAGTATGCTTGTAACACTTTGAGCATGATGCATGCAAAAATACGAAAAATATATGTGGGTACAATATATCTCAAGAACAAACAGGGTACAGTATATATATTTTAAATGAATCAATTGCATTGGAACTTTTATTACTGTATCCATAGAAAATGGACCAATTTAAGAAATATTAATATGATTTTTTTTCCTGTTATTGATATAGTGATAGAAAACATAGATTTCATTAACATTTATTTGGATAAATTGAAAGATGTTGGTGGAGCGGGTTATTTGGCATACTAAATAAAGCTCTTAACTCCTCCCAGAAGATGTGATTTGCCCCATCTACGTCACCTTTGCTTTTTGTGTGTAGGGTTGTTGTTGTTTGTTTGGTCGTGCTTTTTTCATTCTCTTGCTAATAATGACAAGGTATATCTTCCCAGAATGGGAAGGATGGGGGGATTTGTTAGCTACTGGGGGGATTTGTTAGCTACTTTCAACTACCTGAGAGGTGGTTCCAGAGAGGATGGTTCTAGACTATTCTCAGTGGTAGAAGAGGACAGGACAAGGAGTAATGGTCTCAAGTTGCAGTGTGGGAGGTTTAGGTTGGATATTAGGAAAAACTTTTTCACCAAGAGGGTGGTGAAACACTGGAATGTGTTACCTAGGGAGGTGGTAGAATCTCCTTCCTTAGAAGTTTTTAAGGTCAGGCTTGACAAAGCCCTGGCTGGGATGATTTAATTGGGGATTGGTCCTGCTTTGAGCAGGGGGTTGGACTAGATGACCTCCTGAGGTCCCTTCCAACCCTGATATTCTATGATTCTATGATGTGCAGACAGATCTTCCTCATTTGAAAATAATACTGCTTTCAATTAACTTGTCTGTCTAGAGTGCTGGACAATCAAGTTGTAAGCAGACGAGATAATCTCCATTATTAAGACAGACCATTATACTTTCTCAGGTTGACTTCTTTCATGTTTTGAGAGTGGCTGTTGTTTTTAATAGATATTCTAACCACTTATGATCTCATCAGAACTTTCCAGATAGGATAGAAGGCATGGTATTAGCTTCTAGGAGCTCAGTCTTACAAACAAGTGGCTGTGCAAGGGAATGAAAAGAGCAGAAAATAGACTCACCTCTCCACTCTCAGGTAGATGTTTAGGCTTTTGAGTGTATGTCACATCATGCCTATTGACCCCTTCCTCTCTGTGGTCCTAACTATGCCAGTAGATGCAGTGGTGTGGAGCTTTATACCTGCAAGGAATCCCACTGATTCAACAGTATCCACACCAATGTAAAAGTTTGCACAAGTACAAATATTTGCAGCACTGAGGTCAGACTTTATGCAATTAGGGCGCTACAGATTTTATGGGGACATGGATGAGCAGCCAGGCAAGCCTGTAGGCAAAGACCTGTGGGGAATCAATGATGACTTCAGTGGGCTCTTGCCCATTGGCCAATGGGCCACTATGCACGTCCTCAGAGAAGGGATTTTGAGCAAGGCATGACCAGGGATACAAAGACAGCATGACTCCTAGAGGAGTCGAAGAGTCATACTAAGGCATATAATGGATGATCTCACCCTCCACCTGAAGGCTCATGGGATTTTCCTGTGGATCTTTGGTTATTCCACAGGGTCGGAGGGCAATACTCCTCCATGGCTGCCAAAACCCTTGCCTTAGAGGGCAGGGTCTGACCTCATAGACTTGTGGAGTCAACACTTTGTTCCTCCTACAGCATTGTATGTGAGAGGCCATGAACTGGCCCACAGTAATTAGTGCAATCTAAATTCTGTTAATTGTGTTGAATTTCACTGTGATCTCACAGTGTTTACTGTTCTCTGCTCATTTGTGTATGAAGAGCTGTGGTGTCTACGAGAGAGATAATCACATTCAATGAAATATGAGTGGCAAACAACAACTTTAAAAGATTCACATTTGAAAATTAATGGTACAAATCTTTAGGAACAACAAATAAAATAGTAAATTTTGTTATCCACAATGCACCCTCTGAAAGTAAATTGTATAAATAGGCATATTTCTCATTGATTTCAGTGGGAGGGTTGCCTCCATGTAGACTGCAGTACCTGATCTTAAGTTCATGGGAAGTTTTCAGGGTTCCTAACTGGAAGCAGGATCAAGTGCTACATTTCACATACAACATTGTACTTGAACCAGTCTCCTTTAATACTAAAGATATGAAGTTTGAAGAACAAAGGGGTCAGTAAGAATTCACCTTGCCCTACGAGGACATGTTCACAAACTGTTTGGTAGCAGAGAGAGCTGGAAGGAAATGTTTTGTGTTCAAACCAAAAGTATGTTTCAGTAATTCTGTTAACATTATTTGCTGTTATTTGCTGATCACACATAACAGTTGTGTTAAGAGTTGGCACTGGAAGTGTTCTGCTTGCTGTCAGAGTCTGGCTGAAAACAGAGTCCAAAGCAGAGGTGGGCAAACTACGGCCCGTGGGCCACATCCAGCCTGCGGGACCCTCTTGCCCTGCCCCTGAACTCCTGGCCTGGGATGCTCGCCCCCGGCCCCTCCCGGCAGCCTCAGCTCACTGCGCCGCTGGCGCAACACTCTGGGCAGTGGGGCTGCGAGCTCCTGGGGTAGTGCAGCTGCAGAGCCATGGCCTGATCCGGTGCTCTGTGCTGCGTGGCTGGCTCTAGCCGGGTGGTGGGGCTGTAGCACCACCAGCCACCAGTGCTCCAGGCAGCGCGGTAAGGGGGCAGGGAGCAGCTTGGGTTGGATAGAAGGAAGGGGAGTTCAGGGGGTAGTCAGGGGCCGGGGGTGTGGATAGGGGTTGGGGCGGTCAGAGGGCGGGGAACAGGGGGGGTTGAATGGGGGCAGGGGTCCCGGGGAGCAGTCAGGAATGAGAGGAGGGGTTGGATGGGGCGGCAGAGGGCAGTCAGGGGTGGGAGTCCGGGGGCGGTCTGGGAGATGGGGTGGTTGGATGGGGCAGGGTTCCCAGGGGGGCAGTCAGGAAGGAGAGGGGAGTTTGGAAGGGGCAGTGGGGGCAGTTAGGGGCGGGGAGTCTGGGGGCGGTCAGGGGACAGAGAGTGGGGGGAGTGGATGGGGAGAGGTCCCGGGGGGCCATCAGGGAAAAGGTGGGGTTGGATGGGACAGGAGTCCTGGGGGGGCCATCAGGGGGTAAGAAGGGGGGTGGGGGCCTTGCCATGCCTGGATGTTTGGGGAGGCACAGCCTCCCCTAACTGGCCCTCCATACAATTTCGGAAACCTGATGCGTCCCTCAGGCCAAAAAGTTTGCCCACCCCTGGTCCAAAGGCACATTCTAAGTAGATGGTTTGTGCCTTTTTGATGGTATCACAGCCGTTCACCATCTCCCAACATTGTGTAGTTGGGACCTCATCACTGAAATGCACTCAAAATTCCTGCATAGGTGGAGGGCAAACTTTACTAGGGAAACAATGAAGATAATAAGAAACACTATGTCTATGAGGTTAAGAATGGCAAGTGAGGTGGTCAAAATCAGGAGCTGGGGGAAAAGTGTGCGGGGAGATTTTTCAAAAGCACCTGTTGGCTTTCAGTTGGACTTGTGCCCCTAAATCTTTTAAGTGCTTTAGAAACTTTCTCCAGATATTTTTAAATGGCCCTTTTCCTTCCACCACTCCAAATGCCACTTAAGCAGCAGTTTATGACTCTTTTAGCCACTCTTAACTCACGTTCTAGTGCAGAATCTAAACTGGGAGCTATTCAATATTTCAAATTTAATTTCTATAAAAGCAAATAAGTTAAACTGGCCATTAGGCCACCATCTGTTGCTAACAAGACATCCATTCTTCTATGGGAGTATGTGGGGGAGAAGGGGTCCAAATAGTCCAGAGAACACTGTGGGGAGGAGGAGTTAGAGAAAAAAAAGGAACAAACAAATATATCAAAACAGTAGAAAAAAGTTATTGATGTTTTTCCTAGTATTTTCTCTTAACCTTTTACTAGGAACTGTCTTTCAGAGTGGAAGGATCATTGCATAAATCCTCACAAAACTATGTTTTTAGATTCATTTTTTTTAAGGATTCAGAGAAGTAGGTTTCTCCAGGGTATAATGTATTAGAGCACTTTGTGAGAGGTTGAAAGCACGAGGCAAAAGGCCTTGTGCCTTGCAACACATCCAGGCATACACCAATAGCCTACTATGCGCCCCCTGGCCTGGCTTGGTTCTATAAAAGGGATATAACAGATACGAATGGCATGAGACAACTGCCTGTTGTATTGTCTGAAAGACATTTCAGCACTGTCATAGTTAACAAAGCAATTATTTTCAGTTCAAAATTATGTTGTGATAATTATAGTAAACCTGTAGAAACAAAAAATAAAATGGCTAAAATGGGAAAGCCCAGATCTTCAAAGGTCCATTGAGCAGTTCCCCCCTCCTTTTTTGTCACCTCACTAATTAGAGCATCACTCCCAGAAACTGTCTTTACTCACCATGTGATATATATATTTCAGTAGGAGTTAAGGGCACTCAACAAATCACAGGATTAGCTTTTACACACAAAGTATTGGACCGTTTGGCATCAGCATACATCCAGGTCTGAGCTCTGCAAGGTAGTGAGTCCTCTGCACACAAGAAGTTTGTAATCATAGACCTGTTCTGTCTGGTCCAAAGCTTTCTCTGTATCCATGGAGAAAACTGACATAGGAATATAGATGATTTTGCTTTTTGAATTGTTTAGACTTTTTTTTTCTATTTTTAGGCAGCGGACATTCCACTCAATGACACCTCCTTGGACTGGATTTCCTAGCTTTTTTGGATTGTGACAGTTAGAATGTTGGCTAATAATTGGCAGTCAGGGTTAATAAGTGACACTTGCCTATAGCGCCTATGGATGTAGCCCCCTTTCTCCTCCACCATCCTGCCTTTCCTAAAGAAAATTGCCTTTGCATTATGTACAGTCTCAGGCAGGCTGCTATGGATAGTTAAAATGTTTCTGTAAAATATAAGAAAAGTATGTTCTAAACTGAAAGTAGAACTCATAAGGAAATCCATCTTACTCTGGGGTTTTCTCTTTTTACCCCCTTCTTTGACTACTTCCCCAATATCTTCCCTGGTGTTTTGGGTGGGTTACATTTAATTTCCTCTCAGCTTTCAGCTTCAGCATTATAATCAATAGTAGAAATATTCTCATTCTGCCAATGCCCCCATCAGAGGGTGACTGCCTCCCAAGCACCCCCTGGTGGCCTTGTAAGTGACCCCCGCCTCGATTTCCCTGTTCTGAACACGAACAGTTACCGTCTTCTCAGGGGCTGATCACCTGCCTGCATTCTCCAACATATGTTAGAAGATGGTCCCTTCCTGGGGTGCCTCCTGAAACGCTGCAACATGCCCACTTCAGTTTCCCCTTCAACGGTTCCCAGTATCTCCAATACAGAATATAAATAGTCCTTGATGAGGTTAATGTATTAAAAAATTTCCACAATCTGGAATTTCCCAGCACAATTCAAAGCATACATTCCATCTATCAAGTCCCAACAGTCCATCAACACGACAGCTCCAGCTCCAGCACCTCTCCCGCACTCCAGCTTTCTGGTATTGCTCTGCCTCTCACCACGCTCCAGCTCTCCCACACCTCACCCCTGCCCACTTCCATATGGGGTGCTTCTCTGCCCTGCTGTTTCCTTTCCAGATATCATTCCAGTTCTTGCCCAGAGACATCAGCAGACTCATTTCTTCATCATTCCCCAGCCTTCAGCCCTCTCCAACACTTCCTGGCCTGGGAAAGATTACAAGGGACCCCCTTTCTTCCCACCACCTGCCGTTCTGCCTTTCGCTTTCATGAGCCTGGTCTGACTCTGCTGCTTGACCAGGGAACTCTCACTGCTCTTCTTCAGGGGCATCCCTTCCCTGAACCTCTCAACCCAGCTGTGCTCGTCTTCTGAGCTGTCCCTCCGGATTCCACGCTAAATGTGTGTTGGCAACCACTGTACACTACACTGAACGCACATTACCAGCACCACACAGCCATCTGTGGCTACAATACATACTGGATTCAATTTTCTGCTCAATTTACATTTTAAACTGCACTTCATGTTGTAGTAATGTTAATTTCTATGTTAACAAAGCCAAGCTCCATGAATTGCTGAGCGTGGATTCTAGTGTGTGAAGTTTTAGTTTAAGACCATGTTGGAAAGGGCATTTGCTCACATGTTCTCACTGTCTCTTGCTGGTAGAATCTCTGATGAATTTTCAGTCCTGTTTGGGGTCATTATATAGATATTTGCCAACCAACATCTTTCTACTGGTTTCTTTCTTTGTGGAGTTTGACTGCTGATTCGTATTGCATTGCCAATAAGTCATTGCAGATTTTTTGAACAAATTCGTTTAATTCGTCGTTGTTCCCTATTTACATGATTTTATGTGAGTTGCATAGCTTTTGTAGCTTAGTTTTTTGGGTTAATCTGTTAGTGAGACCTTCAGATAAATGACCTTCAGATAAATGCATCTTATCCCATCCTGGCATTCTAACACCTTCTCCCCTTCCTTCAAACATTTTAAGTTAATTTTTCAATTCCTCATTTTATTTTCAAAATATCAGTTACACAAAGCATTGCTTAAGCATGGAGGTGTATAAGGTAGGGGGAAAAATAGCAACAAAAATTCTAGTTGGCAAAGCACATGAGTATAATTACATTATAAACTCAATTATCCAAATTGCTCTATTATATGAAAAGGTTCTGTGACCAATCTTCTCTGACACGCACACGATTTTCATACTGAAATAGAAAAACCGCAAGCTGTTTGTTTTCATATTGCTAACTCTTGGCCTTTTTACTTCTCACCCAGTGCCCCATGTTGCAGTAACCTTCTGTCTGGTGAAGGAGAGCTGGACATGGCTTTCTCTGGAGCATTGTTTACCTGCCAGCTGGTGTCTCTAGGGAGCAGTGCATCCTTGCACCACACAAAATGGCTGAGGGTGGAGTGGGAGAAGGATTCCCTTACAGCTTTTATGCCACTAGTTAGGGCCCTCATCTGGAATGTGGGAGATCCTGATTCAATTTACCCCCTCCCCTTGGTTGATCAGAAGAAAGGATTTGAACAGGGGTTCTCAACCTCTCAGGTGAGAGCCCTAACTGTTGGATTATAGAGTGATTCTCATTCTTTCTCTGGCCCAATTAATACTGAATGATTTAATGAAAGTGGAGCGACTTCAAGCCATGGAGAAAGCCCCACATCAGAATGTCCCATAGCCCAGTGGTTAGGATGCTCCCTTGAGCAGCGAGGAACCCCTGTTCAAATGCCTTCTTATAAGGCAGAGGAGGAAACTTAACCAGGGTCTCCCACCTACTGAGTGAATACTTAAACGGTGGGCTAAAGGGAGGACTCCTCTCTCCTGGCCATTTTGTGAGGAGTGAGACATGCTCAGAGCACACCTGGCAGAGGAATGCCTATCTTCTCCTGCACTGGATTGCACTGGAGCTTCAGTGTGAGACGGGCATATGGATGCCTAGAGAAAGGCAGCATTGTGCATGCTCAGTAGCGGAAACGTAGGTACCTAGGGAACTTTTACAGCAAAAATGTAGGCACCAAGTGAATTTAGGCACCTACAGGGTTAGGCAGCAGCCGAGCAGGGTTTTGTGGATCACAGTGATGCCCACAACAGGGACTTAGGTGCCTAAATCTGAGCTGTAGACACCTAATCCTTTTGTGGATCTGGCCCTAAATACTGATCTCTTACATGACTGTGCATTGCACTGCCACTAGAACATAAGGTTATCCCTATAATACTTTTAATTTCAATCAGTTACATGACCAAGTCAAGCAATACAACACACATTTCAGTTTGGGTTGGATCATTGATTTTCCACTGTGCCTGACTTATAAAATGCTTACAGTGCGAGAAAAAGAAAAATCTGCCCAATTTCATTTGTCTTCAACAGGTGCAAAGCTATTGTCTTTGGAGAGGGTCGGGGGACATCCTGCTGATTTATTTTTGCATATGTTAATGACTGTAGAGTCTGGAGGGAGTTTCTACAAGACTGGCTAGGAAACTTGCTGCTTCTTCTTCATTGCTTTATCTGGAAGAGAAGGGGAATTTCCTTGCATGAAATCAGGGTGTAAACCAAATCCTGCTGGCATAAATCAGAGGGCTGAGCAAGTATTTACCTGTAAATTTCAGCTTCATACCTGAGGAGAGCCTCCTACAAAAATCACAAAACAATGTATTAAACATTTCACCAATACTGGAATGAAAATTGTGCCTGTTTATATAACTGCTACATTATACCCTTCTCTTTATTTGCCCATAACACCAACACAAAATAAAAAGAATGATATAAAAGGACAGAATTTAAATGAACAACCAGTAAACAATCCTGAAGTCCATGAACATGAAGTCA
Organism: Natator depressus; assembly: GCF_965152275.1. Taxonomy (NCBI): domain Eukaryota; kingdom Metazoa; phylum Chordata; order Testudines; family Cheloniidae; genus Natator; species Natator depressus. The sequence continues at coordinate 53,470,241 of NC_134237.1, forward strand.
TGTCTCATTTAAATGTCTGTTTTGTATTACTTCTTACTCAATCTTTTTGTCAGACAATCTAAATTATTTGGAATCTGAAAAACACTGGGTTGTTTAAGTCACCAAAACTAACCAAGGAACTTTTTCAATTGTACATGAAATTCACCTGGGAAGATTTCTGAACTTAGATGAAAAATATCTAAGGTGAGAACATACCTACCTGTAGCATTTTTTTTCATGTCTAAAATAATCTGGTTTTTTGCACTGTTTCATTGGAGAAATATAAATACCTAAACATGGAGTTTGGTGTATAATCTGACACAATGTATCTGACTTTCATTAATTTTGCAAGCCTCTTTCTCCATATTTATGTACAAGTTATTTTCTAAAATATAATGTAAGACATACAAATGTTTTAAAGATTCGCATCAAGAATTTCAGCAACATTACAGCTCGCAATGTGAAACTGTAAAGATACAGTCAAGCTTTTCACGTGATAAAGGATACGACGATGACCTCAAGGTCTGTGGTAAGGTTATGCAACAGGAGAATTGCTAAACCATTTGAATGGAAAATTAATGGAGAAAAATAAAAAAATCAAACCGATCTTGAACTCATGGGCAGTGGGTGAACTGGCCGTTGGGGGAGGCTAGCTCCTGGCCCCTTCCCTTCCCTTCTCTTCTCCCCCAGGCCCTTCCCCTGCCGGAGCCCAGAGCACAGTCACCACAGCTGCTGGCCCTGCCGCCCCTCCAGCCCTGGGCTGCCCCAGCGCCCCCAACCCAGCTCCAGAACGTGGGGCGGACACCAGCCAGCCCCAGCCTCCCTAAGTCCCAGGCGGCAGGCTGTCCAGCCCTAGCACCAGCCCCAGCCTAGACCACAAAGAGCAGGAACTCAGGCACTTCCGGGGGTGGAGTGTGGATGGGGCCACACAAGGCTGTTTGGGGAGGCTCAGCCTCCCCCGGCCTATGATGCCTGCCACCCATGCTTGAACTTAATCTCCTCTTCTGCCCAATAGTTCCCACTTGGAAAACTAAATTAGCTATAGTTGGATTTTGGCTTTATATACTTCATATGGTGACACCTGCAAGTATTCTGTCCCAAATTTTGGAAAACATTTCTAACACAACTTAGATTGCACCCACAAATGAACAGAAAAGTCAGTGAAGAGATCGGAGCATCATGTTATGTGCTCATAGTAGCCTGCTCCGTTCAAGAGGAGAGCAAATGCACTCTGCACCAACTGGGAGTCTAGGAAGTGATCATCAGGGTAGCCCTAGGTTTGAGCACAATACAGTCAACTAGCTGGAAGGTGACAAAAGCACTATGTCCATATGGTCATCACATCTACAGCAGAGAGTAGTGCTGGCTGGTCAGTCACAGATGTTAAATTCTATTCATGTTTCTATACTGCATCCATCTCCATGATATCTGAGTGCCAAATAAAAAATACTGTGGGCCACCACAGCTAGCTGAGAATCTTGAAGCAGTGATGGATGCAGCTGAGAGCCAACATTATAAATCATTTTAGCAAAATCTTCAGTTAGTGGAGATTCCATCTTAATTGCTTCATTATCCACATCCCTATATCAGCTAGACATAGGTCGAGAATCTCTCCATTAGCATTAACCTTCCATGAAACAAATAGTTATATAAGAACATAAGAACCGCCATACTGGCTCAGACCCGGGTCCATCTTGCCCAGTATCCTGTCTCTGACAGTGGCCCATACCAGAGCTTCAGGGGGACTGTACAGAACAGGCCATTTATGGAGTGGTCCACCCCTGTCTTCCACTCCTGGCTTCTGGTACTCAGATGTTTAGGGTTGCCGCGAGCATGGGGTTGCATCCGTGGCCATCTTGGCTAATAGCCGTTGATGGACCTATCCTCTGTGAACTTATCCAGTTCTATTTTGAACCTAGTTGTACTTTTGGATATCACAACATCCCAATGCACTGAGTTCCACAGATTAGTTGTGCAAAGTGAAGAAAAGTACTTCCTCTTGTTTTTATGAGACCTGTTGCATATTAATTTCATCAGGTGACCCTTGGGTTTTGTATTGTGTGAAAGGGTAAATAACACTTCACTTTTTTCATGCCATTCATGATTTTCTAGGCCTCTCTGATATCCCCCCTTAGTCATCTCTTTTCTAAGCTGAACAGCCCTAACCTTTTTTGCCTCTCCTTGCATGGAAGTCTTTCCATAACCTTGATCATTTTTGTTGCCCTTCTCTGAATCTTTTCCAGTTTCACTATATCCTTTTTGTAATGGGGCAACCAGAACTAGACAGAATATTCAAGGTGTGAGTGCACTACAGATTTAAATAGTGGCATTATGGTATTTTCTCTCTCTTTCCTAATAACATGTTGTTAGCCTTTTTGATTGCTGTACCGCATTGAGTGGAAATTTTCAGAGAACTATCCATGGTGTCCTCAAGATCTCTTTTTTGGATAGTAAGACCTCATTCAGAACCCATCATTGTATATGTACAGTTGAGATTATTTTTTCCATTTTGCATTACTTTGCCATTATCAACACTGAATTTCATCTGCCCTTTGTTGCCCAGTCACCCAATTTTGTGAGATCCCTCTGTAACTCCTCAACGTCTGCTTTGGACTTAACTATCTTGAGTAATTTTGTATTGCCTACAAACTTTGCCACTTCACTGTTCACCCCCTTTGCAGATCATTAAGTAATATGTTGAACAGCACAGGTCCCAGTACAGAACCTTGGGGGACATTGCTGTTCACCTCTTTCCATTGTCAAAACTGACCATTTATTTCTTCCCTTTTCGCTTGTCTTTCAGCTAGTTACTGATCCATGATAGGACCTTCCCTCTCATCCTATGGCTTCTTAGTTTCCTGAAGAGCTTTTGGTGAAGGACTTCAGAACTCTTGGGTAAATACCATCTGGTTCTGGTGACTTATTACTGTTTAGTTTATCAATTTGTTCTAAAAGCTCTCCTATGGACACATCAATTTGGGGCAATACTTTAGATTTGTCACCCAAGAAGAAAAGCTCTGATGTGGGTGTCTCCCCCACATCCTGTGCAATGAAGACTGACCCAAGAATTAATTTAGTTTCTCTGCAATGGCCTTGTCTACCTTGAGTGCTCCTTTAACATGTTTGTCATCTAGTACCCCAATTTCCTGCTTCTGATGTACTTTAAAAAATTCTTACCGTTAGTTTTTGAGTCTTTAGCAAGTTGCTTCTCAACTTCTCTCTTGGCCTGCCTAATTATACTTTTACATTTTACTGGCCCAAGTCTCTGGCCAGTAAGGCAGCTCTGAAGGCAGCAGTGCAGAAGTAAGGGTGGGAGGGTGTGGTATTGCCAACCTTATTTCTGTGCTGCTTCTAGCGGGGTGCTGCCGTCAGAGCTCGGCACCTGGCCACCAGCCACTGCTCTCCTGCCATCCAGCTCTGAAGGCAGCGCAGAAGTAAGAGTGACCATACCGCAGCCCCTCTAAAATAACCCTGCAACCCCCTGGAACTCAATTTTGGGTCAGAACCCCCAATTTGAGAAACGCTGGTCTCCCCCATGAAATCTGTATAGTATAGGGTACAAACAGACAAAAGACCAGATTTCATGGTCTGTTACGTGTTTTTCATGACTGTGAATTTGGTAGTGCCCTATACAAAGGTGTTGGTCTAATCCTCTGTACAGAGGTGAATAAATTTCACCCTTAGGGAGTATATACTGTTATACCTAAGGGTATTTTTTGATTAACTCAGTTAAACACATCTGGTCTTTACACACTGGCTATCTCACAATACCGAGTTCACTTTCAAGATATTTAAAGAAGCCTGAATATCTTATGATCTTTTCAATTTTCACTAGGAAATTATTTTAGAATTTTGGGATTCTTGGACAACACCTTTATAATGGGTTGAACCAAAACAGCAATCTTAAACCCAATCCCAATATTGGGATTTGAGATAATCTCTACAAATGATACATAAAAAGCTACTTGCTCACTTTATTCTCTCATGTAGTCCCACTGAGGTGGATGAAAGGGCTATTTGTACATACCAGGTGAGGAGGATTTGAGCTCTACAGGAGACTGGTAAAAACAAGTATTCACTGATTTTCTTTTTAAAAATATTGTTAAAATCCTCTGGATCTTGATGATTTTTCATTGCATAATATTTGTTAATGTTTCATCTATCTTAAAAGCAAAACTGCAAGCATTTTAGAAAAGGGCTAGATGTAAAAATTTAGGGTGAAATCCTGGCCCTACTGAGGTCAAAGATAAAACTCCCATTGACTTAAATGAGGAAAGAATTTCACCCTTCCTCTTTCTGCTACTTCTGTAAGCAGCTCTGTGGAAATCCTTCATATGCTATTTTGTAACTTAAATATAATATGTCTCAGTGAATCACAACAAATATCACAATTGCTTTCTACAGCAATAGCACACTAGGGGGACTATTTCTCTGTTGTGGAAGCACACTAATGTTAAAAAATAGCAACACGTACTGACCCTTTCCTACACTGCAACTAATTGGTCCTACAAACAGATTTAAGCAAGCCATCTAAAAAGCAGTAAATATTTTTTTGTGTGCACAAACCTTGGTACTACCAACAGAGATGATCAAGTATATCTGTTTATTCACTTATTTAAAAAACTTATTTAGAGTTGCCCCTAAAATACATCATATGGGATATTTCAATTTTAAAAAAACAAATTTAAAGTCATCATGAGAAATATTATGCATAAGTAAAAGAGCAAATCTTGAAAACTTACTCTTTTGGAGAATACTTTCTCATGTAGAAGGTGTTTTGTTTTTAGAAAGTCTCTCTCCCTCTTGGGATGAAGGAGTTTGTTTGTATATATTTCCCTCAGAGTTTGTATATATTTATCACACTTAAAATCCTTCTGATACTCTTCCACCTAATTTTAATTCATACCACTGTCACATGCTAACTCATATTTACGTCTTTCTCAACCCAAAGATACATCACTCCTCATCCACAAAGGGAAAAGGAGTACTTGTGGCACCTTAGAGACTAACAAATTTATTTAAGCATAAGCTTTCATGAGCTACAGCTCACTGCTTACTCTTGAAAGAGGTGAATTTATCTTTAACTTTTCCAAGCTAGTCACTAAAACTTTAAATTATTTTTTATTTATTTTGTCAGGACAGTTTCAGACTTGCAAGGAGGATCCTCCCGTTGGGTTAAATTCAATGCAGTTTTTATAATTTCTTGTTATAGCAGTGAAGGATTTTTCTGTGTGTTTAAAAGAGACAGGCAAAATTTCATTTTTTTATAGCTTTTATTCAAATAGCCATAATTTGACAAGCCTGCACATAGTATTGAAAGGAAAGCTGTCCCCTCCAAACCAACAGAGACAACTCTATTTCCTTCAACTTCCAGCTGCTGTTCTGCGCCTGCAAAATCAAACTTCTAAAATCCATGTTTGCAAAAAAATAACCACCCGACCAGAAACCCCCACAACAACACACACTTTCCACAAAACTTCTTGTTGGGTTTTGCTTTAAATGGACAATGTTCACGCAGAAGATTTTTCCAAGAAGAAAGTTTCTTACCCTTTCTGGTTCCTCTCTAGGGCCTCCTCCAACTTCACCTCCTTTGGCAGCTATGCATCCACCCCTGTAGTTCCCCTTAGCCAGGCTGCCTGTAAAGCAGACATAGGCTGTACCATCCTCCAAACTACAGATCCCAGGATCCCTCTCCAAAGCCCAACAACCTTCCTCCCCCCTCCCTGCCCTTGTTGTTAGAGGAAAAGGCTCTGGCTGAGTTTCAGAGAAAGTCTCAGCTCCTCCACTGTGGATGGGGAGGGCGAGGCGGGCCGCAGAGGCCACCGATGGGGAGGCAGGGAAAAGGGTAAGGGGTGGGGACACTGTGCTCAACTGACAGCAGCAAAGGCCGATGGTGAGGGTAGAAGAGGCAGGACACTTGAATACCAGGGCAGATCCCTCCCACCCGGGCTAAGAGGGAGGGACTCCTCCTCCCACCCGTGCCAGTAGTCGCTGAGGCCGGGGTTCCCCCTCCCCTCCAAGTCTCTGCGTTCGCTCGGTCGAACTCTGCTGGGAGCAAGATTCCAACCCTCCCGCCCCTCTCAAGTCCCAGCGCTGCCGGGGTGGAACTTTGCCGGGCTCCACGTTCCAGCCCAGCCGGGAGGGGGAAGCGAGGGACACAAGCGCTGCCCGGCCGATTCCCGCCCCCCTCCCAGCGCAGCAGCTGAGGAGGAGGAAGGAGGCGCGCTAGGCAGCGGCGCTGAGATTTGCCAGGCAGGCAGCAGAGGAAGAGCAGCAAGGGAAGCCCCCGTGGTCCGTCCTCGCGAGCCGGCTCTTGCGGCAGCCCGCAGGAGCGAGCCTGGCAGCGCTGCGGCGGGGTTGTTCCCCGGGACGCGGGCGTTGAAGTTGCGGTGGCCCAGGCGGGGCGGCGGCCCCTGCTGCTCCTCTGCCTGCTGTTTGTGTGCCTCGGTGGCCGGAGGGGGAGAGCCGCCCACCTCCGTCCAGCTTCCCACTCCGCTCCCCCGGCTCGGGCTGTTTGTGTGGGAGACACCCACTCCTCCTTCGTTCCCTCCCCCCGGCCGCCTCCTCCCCTTTCCCCAGAGCCGGAGGAGGCCGGAGCGGGCGAGGTGCGGTTGCTGCTGTGGCTCTGGGGCTCTCTCGGCCCGGCACGGCCGCGCCGCTGCTACGGACAGAGGAATCCCCCCAGCGGGAAGGCGGCGCAGCCATGAGCGGCGGGGAGGTGGTTTGCTCGGGCTGGCTCCGAAAGTCCCCGCCGGAGAAGAAGTTGAAGCGATACGTGAGTGCATTCACCGTACGGCTTATCCCCTGGCGGGCTGGCGTCCCTCCCCCTCCTCGCCCTGCCTCGCTCTCCTACGCCCCGCGCCTCTCTCCAGTCCCGGCTGCCTTCGCCCCTCTCTGCCTCGTTCTCCTTCCTCCCCGCCCGGCACCTCTCCCCGCTGCCCTCCTCCCTCTGCCCTTGCTCTCTCCCGAGCTGTAGCATGGTGGAGTTGCTGTGTTGACAACAGAGACTTTCTGTCGACTGGCACCGCACAGCCTCTTTGGCTTTCACACCACTTTTTTTTTTTTTTTTTACTGCCAAGTACGCAGTTCAGTTTGCTGTCAGTTAGGAAAGGACCCTGAGCGGCCAGATCTTTTATCTTGATTTTATTGCCTTGCTAAGGGAGCGTGGGGCGGAGTTGTTCCCTTTAGATCCTCTAACTTACGTCTTTTAAATGTAAACACTGGCCAGCCTTTTCCAAGAGCCACTGTACAGCTCACTCACTGGGGCTGGAGGAAGATAAAACCCTAGTTCATCGGTTGATATTACAAATAGAAAGTTGTTCCTTGCAGGGCAATTGCCCCAGTTTGTGCAACTGTGATCTTTCCTACAGGTATCTGAGAAACACTTTTCCTCCCCTCCCGAGTACAGCTCACATGAGGGAACCTTTCCCCTTCAGAAACCCCTGGCTTACAAATTGAAAAGAAAAACAATGTTTCTTTTTTATAGAATTCTGCAATTGCTCATAAGTAAATATTCTAACAGACTATAGCAGAGATGACATTTAAGTTGCATGAAAATGGTGCTTGTTTGCTGAGAGGGCGAATTTCTTGACACAGGAACAGCAATGCTGTCCCAGCTCCATAGGCTTTCGGAGACGCTGTCAAGTCACGTAGGAGGGATGGATGGTGCCAGAAGTGATCTTTCTTGAAGTCCTTACCATGGCACCAAAGTGGCGTGCATGGTATCTGCATAATTGGTACAAGACGCTATTTCTTCACTTAGCCATTTTTAGGTTCCATTTAAATAGAAAATGGACTTTGAACGTGCCACTTCTATGGAAGCAGACAAACTACTTGAGAATCAGCAAACACAGGTTGTCATGTCAGAATATTTATTTTATTTGTTGATGTCTTCATGACCACTTTCCAAAGAGGAAAGAGAGAAGCGAAGTTTAGTTGCTGTCATTGAGTTTTTAAATGACAAGGAGTTGATTAAACAAGACTTTCCTGTGTTTTAAAATAAAAGCTATTTCAGGCCCCCGTCCTGTCCTAGTGGAGTGAATGGCAAAAACCCCTTTGACAATAGTATTGCAGGATCAGATTTTCAATGAGAATATTGTTGTGATGTATAAAACCTTTATCTCTTTCCTACAGAATTGGGCACTGGGTCTATACAGGTATTCATTTTTTTGAATGTGTGCATATTTGTATGTACTGTTAGGGCACTGGTAAAAGTATAGTATCATAATTAGTTCAGTGGCAGTGATTGAGGCATCAAGTGATCTAATAAATCTTTTAAGTTTGACTAGTTTTCTGCAGGAACAGTAAAATCGCATACACTAATGCTGTCTCCTGATGGAAGAGGTTATTAACAGTTAAGAGCCTGGTAAAATAAAGCATAGTTAATCCTACTCAAGAGGCTGTACTTTTCCATATTATTGAGGTTTTTTTGAATGCACTAGTGGCTGCACTGCTAAATTAAAATAATGCACAGTGCATTAGAAGAAAACTCCAGTGAATAATAAATACTTAGTTGTCTAAGGTATTATAACTGTGTATACATACATGTCAGACTCTCCAGTCAGTGGGACTGTTGTCCTTCTCGGGGATCTGCCATCTTAATCCTACTGTCCAACAGAAACTCTGTTTGATCTAAAGTAGGCTTGAAACAGTTTCCATTGGCATTTAAAAAAACCGTAAATCTCACTTTAAGACTTGATGTAAGTTACATATCGTTGTAAAAAATGCTGGTTAATTTAACTATTTAGAAAATTAAGTTTAATGAAAAGATCACTTGAGATATTTTTAGTGATTATACTCTTCTTTTTAATTAAATATAGCAATAGGATAATATGTTACACTGTAGTGTTCCTTTAATTGGTTGTTCCTGAAAAGTAGTCATCCCTGGGTTTTCAGTTAATATCACTTAAAAATTTAAGATCAGCTTTTTGAGGCTATACAGAGTGAAGATGGCATGTAGGGGGTAAAGGCAAGCTTCCAGTAACTTTACTGTAGCTCAGTTGGTACCACTCTTGTCTGGACTGTAGGACAGAAAGCCATAAGTTTAGATCCTACAACCATATTCACTGACATGACAGCGACAGAAGAGGAGGTACTGTCTAGGGGATAGGTTAAAATAAGTTTCCTTCTGCTTGTCTCTGGTGCATGGTGAATTGTAGATTAAAGATTCTCAAGTCCATGTTTGTAACCTTGATATCATGATCAAGGCTCTTTGCCCAAATAAAAAGGCTGTTAGTAGAAATTCACAGAGTTGGACCTAAGTGCTCTATGACTGATGCAGATTTATCTAGCCTCACTATAACTAAATCTTTTGTGAAGCAGTATGAAAAAAAGTTATATAAAGCTGCGTTTTGTATTGGTGACACTTCAGAAGGCTCCCTCAGAAGGAAGAGAAAGGAATACATTTTCACTGGAAAAGTATGTTTTTGCAACACATACTTTTCACATATCTATGGAACACTGTAACTTCATGCCTTGTTAGTTAATGCACACAACTGTTGGGGCAAATCCAAGAGTCCATCTGGGAAGGGAGATAGGAAGTCTGAAATTGCAGATGTTAAATCTGGTTTTAGTGCTAAGCTTTAGGGAGAGTGAGAAAGAACACTTTGAAGCTAGTGTACAGACATATGGTCCATGGGGGTTTTTGTCTTTTTAAAAAAAAATTGAGTCTGACATAGTACTAAAGACAGTTTCCAAGCATTTGAAGTCCTAACAAGAAGTAACTGTTTTAGGAATGGAAAATCAGTTTCTTGGATGCAGGTGTCTTTTCCCCATAAAAAAGCAGAAATGTTTTTATTGTTAGTTCAGGTCTTTGCTGGGAAACTAAACTCCTTACTTATAGCTATTGTCATTAGCAGTGGGTTCACTTGAACTGGCATTGGAAATAGTCTAGTTGCTGGCGTAGATGAGATAATCATTTTCAGCAGTATTGCAAAGAGCGTAATTGCTCATTCAGGCAGACCCACTGCTGACCGCAGTTGTCAACAGTGGGCCAGCTACCTGATGTAGATACGGCTTTAGAGGGATGCATTTCTCACCCCCTCTATTTACTTCTTTAACATGCATTACGTCATCTGCTTAAGTTCTGCAAAATGGGGAGAGGGGCTAAACATATAGGAGGAAGCGAGAATCAGAGAGAATGGGTCTAAATCCTGTTCAATTTATGATGGTTGCTACTTGTATGAATAAGATAAAGTAGGATTTGGTTCCTGATTGGGATGGAGGGAGGCTGAGCTCTGTTCCTTTTGTTCTCCTTTATGCTGCTTTCTGTCCACTCTTGACTTACCTTTCTCATTTTATAAAAGTTTTTTGAAACTACTTTTGTTCACTTCATTTTTATCTTTCCCATTTCTTCAATTTTAAAAGCACACAAAGAACATTTTCCTCAGCTCCATTTTTTTTAAAGATTAAAAAAATCAGCGTTCATCATTTTACTGCCATACTGCAGTTTCGCTGTGGAGTCTCTGTTCGTGTTCCAGTTCACACATCAGGTGAGCCTGTGTAGTGGTAGCAGTATAGAGGATTTTAAATATCCATGTTGACAAGTCAGCCGAGTTAGATGTAGGGGAGGAGAACTGTCAGTTTGCAGGGTGGAGTGGCGTGAGGGGAGGATCTTTTATGAGTACTGTGCAAGGGTTACTAAATTTTTCATTAGTTTAATGGCTACAAGGACAGTTTCACTTCTCTCCATTGCTCCTAAATTTAGAGTTCACTGTGGCAACTCCTTAATTAAATCTGCTGAAAATCAGAAATCTTTGTGTTGCATTTCCTGATACTTACTTTTACATATAGGTGTAAATTACCGTGTTTGGTGTTTTAAATTATTTAAAATCCAGTGTGGAGTTGTTAGCGTAGATTTTCTGTTGTGAGTTATTCTACATTTTGTATAAAAGTGACTGCTGTTTTAAAGTGAGAATTAAATAGTAGTTCAGTTTTCCTTTTTTTTTTAATGCATCCCAGTTTGCGTAAAATGCTTGCTGTTCTGTAGTAGTTAAAATTTTGCCGAAAAAACAAATAACTGAGGAAGTTTTGATCCAGACCAAATTTTGTATCTCAGATCCATTTCTGATTTTAACATCTTGTATTTTAGGCAGCTTGGATGGATGATTAAGCATTACCTTATATTCATGAATTACTTACTCCTGGGGGATTCTGTGCCAAAAAATTCTGCGCCAAAAATTAAAAATTTTGCACACAATATTTATAATTCTGCTTATTTTATTTGTCAACATAACAAAATGTAATCACACCAGTTTCAATTATTTTTGTAATTTATTTCAAAATACCTGTCAGCAAGTATGTTTGTAACAATACAAACAACAAAAATATTCAGGTAATTTTTTTTTTTTGACAGATTCCTTACTAGGCATGTTAATGGAGCAGCGGGAGAGGGAAGGAGCCTGGCAGAAAACCTGGAGGGTTGTTGGTGTGGGTGGAAGAAGTATGGAACAGGTTTTTGGCGGGGGAGAGGGAAGGGATTGTTAGGGAGTTGGAGAGCCTGACCCTGGCTGACCCCGAGCCTTTTCCATTCAGTCAGGCACATCTTCCCCTGTCCCCATGTGGCCATGCAGCACCCCTTCCATTCAGCCCCGGCTCAATGCTGTCACCCCATTAGCTCCCGAACCAGCACCCCAGCCTGTCACCCCCCCCACTAGCTCTTCTGAACCACAGTCTGTGACCCCCCAGCAGCCCTGTGTGCCCCACTCTGTCTGTCCTAACCTGGCTCCGCAGGCAGGACACTGTGATAAATGCAGTCCGCCTCTGGCTGTTCTGGTGCCACAGAAGCCTCTGGTGGGTGAAAGGCAGAACTGCATCATTTCTCAGGCAGGATGTATTTTCTGCAGCAAAAAAATTCTGTGCCGGACATTAATTCTGCACATGCGCAGTGGTGCAGAATTCCCCCAAGAGTAATTAGTAATGCCACTCTAAGATAGTGTAAGTACTGATGGCAGTAGAAATGGAATATCTTATTATTGGCTTGTTCTCTAGGTATATGTGTTGTCAAGGTTCCTCCCCCACTCTGAACTCTAGGGTACAGATGTGGGGACCTGCATGAAAAACCTCCTAAGCTTATCTTTACCAGCTTAGGTCAAAACTTCCCCAAGGTACAAAATATTCCACCCTTTTGTCCTTGGATTGGCCGCTACCACCACCAAACAAATACTGGTTACTGGGGAAGAGCTGTTTGGACACGTCTTTCCCCCCAAAATACTTCCCAAAAACCTTGCACCCTACTTCCTGGACAAGGTTTGGTAAAAAGCCTCACCAATTTGCCTAGGTGACTACAGACCCAGACCCTTGGATCTTAAGAACAATGAACAATCCTCCCAACACTTGCACCCTCCCTTTCCTGGGAAATGTTGGATAAAAAGCCTCACCAATTTGCATAGGTGACCACAGACCCAAACCCCTGGATCTGAGAACAATGAAAAAGCATTCAGTTTTCTTACAAGAAGACTTTTAATAAAAATAGAATTAGAAATAAGAAATCCCCCCTGTAAAATCAGGATGGTAAATACCTTACAGGGTAATTAGATTCAAAACATAGAGAACCCCTCTAGGCAAAAACCTTAAGTTACAAAAAAGATACACAGACAGAAATAGTTATTCTATTCAGCACAATTCTTTTCTCAGCCATTTAAAGAAATCATAATCTAACACATACCTAGCTAGATTACTTACTAAAAGTTCTAAGGCTTCATTCCTGGTCTATCCCCGGCAAAGACAAAATGTAGACAGACCCACACCCTTTGTTTCTCTCCCTCCTACCAGCTTTTGAAAGTATCTTGTCTCCTCATTGGTCATTTTGGTCAGGTGCCAGCGAGGTTACCTTTAGCTTCTTAACCCTTTACAGGTGAGAGGAGATTTCCTCTGGCCAGGAGGGATTTTAAAGGGGTTTACCCTTCCCTTTCTATTTATGACATGTGTGATCAATGCTAGTCTTCCATCTTAAGTAGTACTTTGATGGCCAAAGATTTGAGAGTTAAGGAACACTTCTTCATCAGAAAAAAAGTTTTGGAAATACATATAACAGTTGTGATAAGATATAAACCAAAGCGGCTGAAGAACTTTTTATTTTTGGAATACATCTTTAAAACCTATTCTGATGATTGCTGCAGTGTAATTTGAGAGCAAATCCACTGAAGTCAGTGGAGTTAAACCAGTGTAGAACTAGAGTAAGTGAGATCAGAGTAAGTTTGCAGCCCTTCATTTGCAAGTGATGTCAGAAATCAGTGTTCACATTATATTTATTAATCTTGAGGTAATCTAGTAACTCTTTGAGATGTTTTGGTACTTTGGGTTTGATCCTGCCAATCTTCCTCTAGGAGCTGCTGAACACCTTGCAGGAGTGAGCCCCAGGACTGCAGTGTGTAGTGTTTTATAATATAAGGCATGTAATATTATGTAGTGCTTTATAATATAAGGCAGGTACTACAGCCTCATTATAAGCACGTCCAATATAAGCTTTTGTCTACAAAATGTATGTCTGTTCTGCTATAAAATACAATTCCAGGCTGAAGTCAGTCCTGAATCTGTATCCACTCTAGAAAGAAATATTTGGTTATTTGAATATATATGCATAATATACAGACATTAATATACATCGGTCTAGAAGATAACTGGCTCAGAAGGTTTATGCTTTTGTATTTTGTTTGCTGTTTATGCTTGTATAATTTGAAATTCTCTTTGGCAGTCCACTGGTACATTATCTCTTTGTGTATGTTTGTTCTGTGTACGCTTATACCAACATATGCTTTGGGAAGTGGCTGCTATACAGTCTCTTCAAATGAACCTCCATTTGCATGTTTGGTACATCTTATATGTTTAATGCTTGTAGATAGCAAAGCTTCTTTAAGATTCTAGAGAACTGTATACGAGAACAGAGAAAAGATAATAAATGAGACAAGCCCTTCCCAGTACCTTAAGTTGTTAACCTCTGCCATATTCAGGCACAACTTGGTGAGTTAAGCTAACAGTCAGCCCTAAATTGGAAAGTCTTATTTTACAATCTCATGTCAACCTTTTCTCAGTTGCCATTTGTGATTTAATACAGGTCATGCATTGTTTTGTCTTCAAATTCTTGTCTTTTTTCAGTGAATGTCACACACATTGTTCTTTTTGTATGTTGTTTAGCAAATAATCTCATTTCCACATTCCAGTTATAGTCAAATACTTTCTATGTTAAAAACTCCTATTCCAGCTCCAAGGCCTGTTCCTCCTTCTTCCCCTTATCATATGCGCTGTAGAAAAGTCAGTGTGTTGCATTTTGATGTCTGTAAAAGAAAATACTAACTAGCTGAGTCCCCAACTATGCAATCGAAAGCAAACTAAATGTAACAATTTCAAATATTTCCTTTGGGGATAAAACAGAATTGTATTGTTTTGTGCACAAAATAAAGATACAGTGCTGTGTACTGTGGATATGTCAAGTGTCTTCCTGAGTCAGGAGAGTGGGATTGATGTCCAAAGCAAGCTAAAGAAGCCCAAGAAGCACATACTGAGGTAGAAAAGCACTTACTATCAATTTTTCTCCATTGAAAAGTCTTTCAGTTTTTATGTAATATAATACACTGACATATACCATTAGTCTTCATGTTTTATACCTTACTAGTGTAAGGACAAGTTAGACAAAGATCAAATCAACTAGTAACGTGACTGACAAACTAAATTAATTCAAGCCAAGTTTAAACAGATTTTAGTTTCTACTTTAGAGGCTTGCACTGGTCAAATTAAATTGCCGTTTTAAAGATTTGATTAAATTGCTGCAACTTCATGGTGAAATTCTGCTGCAGTCAAATCAATGGGTGGTTTGCCATTGACTTCAGTGGACCTAGGACTTCACCCCAGTGTGTAGGTAAGGCTTTATGAATAAATGAACTTAATGAATGAATCTTTATGAATGAACTTAATGAATAAATCGCCTAAATCTAAGAAACTCTCTGGATCCCAGGACTTGGAGGCTGCAAAACAACACCTGCATCTCCATGCACAGATTTCAGCCTATTCACACAAACAGAAGTCCTTGAACACTGAAGGAAACTTGAGTCACCTTGTGTGGCCCTAACCACTATGTATCTAAGGTACTTATATAGCCTGAGTTACCATGGTATCTGAGCACCTTGCATTCATTAATGTGTTTATCTTCACATCATCCCTGTGAGGTAGGAAAGTATAATTGCCATTTTACAGAAAGACAACTGAGGCACAGAGAGACTAACTGACTTGCCCAAGTTCAAGTAGAAAATCTGTGAAAAGCAGAAATTTTAACCTGGCTCTCCAGAGTTCTAGGCTAGCATTCAAGCCACTGTACTGTCTTTCCATTTTGCCTCCTTCTCCTAGTGACTGATGAAAACTAGCGACCTTTGCTTACCAACATGGTCATTGCCTCTTTCAGTGAGAACAATCATCTAGGCACCAGGAAGCAAGCAGCGTCAAGATGATGGATGATAATTCACATCAAGGAACAGTTTTATCTTGGCAATTGCTGTCATGTATAACTTACCTATTTTAGCAAGGTTTCTGAGGAGATGAAGAGACATCTCTGACTTCTTTCAGTGTCCTAGACCACTCACAATTGGGTTTTAAACAGGATATGGCACTAATTGGCCTGGTGGATTATCGCCTTTTAGTGGAGAATTATTGATCCTCTTACTGCCAGGTCTGTTAACAAAGTATGACACACTTGGACCACATGAGGTTACTGAGTCACCTAAGAATTAGCAGCGGTGGATGGAATAGCATACTACTGGTACCAGTCTTTCTTCTGAGATGCTGAACAGCAGTTGCTCCTACACCTTGAATGTTCATTTATAAAGGTTTTTCTATGTTACAAATGCTTTTCTGGTATAGTTAAAGCAGCAGAACCCTTTGGTATAGACACAGCATATTCTGACAGAAAGAGGTTTTTGGTCAGCATAGTAACACTACTTCCCCTAACAACTTTAGTTTTGCTGACAGAAGCGCTCTTCTGTTCGCATAGCTGCATCTACGGGGGGTGGAGTGTGTGTGTGTGGGGAGGGGGGCGGTTTGCTGGCAAAGCTGTGTCCAGTAGGGGGTGAGGTTTTTTCATTCTCTTGACTGACATAGCTATGCCAGCATAATTTAGACCTGGCCCTGGTCTCACAAGGCACAATCTTATCACCCATCCTAGTTAACATGTATGTTATACCATTAGAGAAGATCACAAAATGTAATAGATTTAAATTCCAGTTGTATGCCTATGATGTCTAGTTCTGCATCCCCTTCGTGTCAGAAAGATAGAAAAAAGAACCCTATCACCTGTATTTTCCAGGACAGGAGTGAGGGAAGCAGCTGGATGAAATTAAATGTAAGTAAGATAGAAGTGATGTTGGTGGGAAGAGGAACATGGCTTGGAAAACCATAACACTTCCCTGTATTATATAGTCCTTGATTGTTAGTGAGCTGCAATCTTGGGTTCCTTTGAAATGACACCCAGGTAGCATAAACAGCCAGTAATGCCATTTCCCATCTTTAGTTGACAAGGAGTCTTTCAGGGAATGCATCCGATGAAGTGAGCTGTAGCTCACGAAAGCTTATGCTCAGATAAATTTGTTAGTCTCTAAGGTGCCACAAGTACTCCTGTTCTTTTTGCGAATACAGACTAACACGGCTGCTACTCTGAAACCTTTCAGGGAAGGAATTTCCTAGGGGTATGATCTACCCCTTTTTGGCTTTCTTCTTTTGCATTCATCAGCCTACTGCTTATAAAAAGGCCAGTAACTTGTTTACAATGCACTTTTAACAATTAAAAATTTATATCTTGAAGTGATTGCTGGATCGCTTTCTGCTTTTTAGTTTTCTAGCTTCACTGTTGAATTTTAAAGTGTGTCTTTGTAATGACTATTGGATCAGATGATCAGAGTCAAATGTGGTCTATTTCTCAGCATAGACCCATAACACATCTCTCTCATTGTTTTTGCTTTGAAAAAAAGCCTGTGGTAGAGATTAAAGGGACACTGTCAACTTGAAATCTAGTCATTAAAAAAAAAAAAGTCAAGTAATTTCAGTACGAAAGCTGTCCCTGAGTGTCTCTTGAGAGCATGTTTCAGAGTAGCAGCCGTGTTAGTCTGTATGCGCAAAAAGAAAAGGAGGACTTGTGGCACTTTAGAGACTAACAAATTTATTTGAGCATAAGCTTTTGTGAGCTACAGCTCACTTCCACTGAGTGCATCCGATGAAGTGAGCTGTAGCTCACAAAAGCTTATGCTGAAATAAATTTGTTAGTCTGTAAGGTGCCACAAATCCTCCTTTTCTTTTTTCTTGACAGCATGTTTTTGTTTTAGAAGTCAGACATTTAGCAGGGGAAACAGTGAAACAGCAGACACAAAGTGTGGAAAATGTAGAGAGCAAACAAACTAAAAAACAGGAAAATATTTTTCTTTACTCGTTTATTCATAGTAGTATTGCATGTTTTGACAACGGTAGGTTTAAAAATAGTCACCTGATTTTCTTATTTTAAACTAATAGTGTCCCTGTAAAGTCAATCTGCTGTAATGAATAGCCATCCCTCATTATCAAGAGATGCACTTTAACCTGTACCAATCTGCAGCAAGGCATTTCTTCAGAATGCGCCTTTCATTGCTCTGAATTCCAGCTGTGTGTGCAATGCTTTGTGAAGAGCGAATTAGTGTGTGTGTGTGTGTGTGTGTGTGTGTACAGTTGAATTAGCTAGTTTGATTGTGACCTTACAAAGGGAATCCAGCTCCTAAAGCTTATAAACTAGTGTGTTTAAACCAGCATACTCTTTTGATTAGCATGTTACTTTAGAAAAAAATCATCATCTTGCAATCCAGCAAGAGTACAAACAGTGTTGTCTCAGGAGGATGCTGATTCATCCTTAATTGCTAAACCTGATACTTCCTTAATTCTTTTTTTATTGATTCTTGGCTGGATTATTTCAATTCATTTTCCCCCAAATTCTCTGGATTATTTACTTCTTAATACAAGATCTGCAGTTAATGCATGGTCAGTGTTTCTCAGCATGCTATACCAGTGTTACAATCTTTTGTACTAGCTTTCAGTGAAATAGCAGATTAATTTTGAATATACTCTGATTTTAACACTTATTTTTGCCCTCACATCTCGCTGATGACTGTAGTTCTATGTTCTTTTTGGTTAGCTTTTGAGGGTTTTTGGAGCACCCCTGAATACTTTCAGTTTTAGCATAATCTCACTTTATGTACCATGACTAAAAACATTTTCTCAACATGATCCAGCAGGGAGACATGAATGGGTACATTTTCAACAGAATCCATGGGATTGAATTAACGGTTAAATCCTCTAATTCTCCAGTTTTGAAAACCTATTAAGTGAGTTCTTTTAAATTATTGTGGATGTTAGTATGCAAAGGGATAGATCCAATTGCATCTTTATACCTTAGCTACAGTTACTAAACCAACAACTCAACAGTTGTCAGATTTTTCTTTCATTTTACCACCTCAGATTTTGCCAGGGTAGTTAGTTAGTTTGGAGCAATTAAAACCTGGTGGTCAGTACACATGAACTAATGGAATAATCATATGCACTTCTAAAATCTACCACTTATGGCCAGTGTGACTTGTGCTTTTAAAAAAAATGCTTATACATCATAACGTGGCTATGTAAAAGGCAGTAGAAGAATGGTTGACAAAACAAGGAGAGTGGTGGTGATCCTGGTAAATGACATGATGTGATAGAGTACTGTTCTTCCGCTTCTGGAAATCTGGGTTCAGTGCCCATCTTTGGTCATAAGTGAAAATGGTTTTGGAAGTCTTCTCCTGAAAAGACTGACTTGTTGACAGAATGTGCAGAGAGAGTGTTAATTGCCCATATCTGCTCTGCACTCTCCTCTGATAGCCCTTTTGTGGAGCCTATGGGTGTGTCGTGACTGTCCCGAGCCAGCTGCCTCAGGGTCATGGGGCTCGGGCTAGTGGGCTGTTGAATTGCGCTGTAGATGCTCAGGCTGGAGCCCAAGCTCTGGGACCCTGCCACCTCAGAGGTTCGAGAGCCCAGGCTGCAGCCTAAGCCCGAACATCTACACTGCAATTAAACAGCCCCTTAACCTGAGTCCGTGTCAGCTGGCACAGGCCAGCCGCAGACTTTTAATTGCAGTGTAGACTTAACCTAAAGCTTAGTCTTCACTGCTTTAAAAAGAAAGATGGTGGTGGTTTGTTTTTGTTCTTTATTTTTAAACTGTGAGTTAACTAACACATTGGATATCGTGCTGCAAAAACATAACAGAGATAAGGCACTGTAGTCCTACTGTGAGATCAGCTCTGGGAAGGTATAGTTCTGACCTTGCCTAGCTACCTCATGGTAAAAGCTGCAGGTGCCTTCTCTTCACTAGGATTTTATAGTGTGATAAGAATCATGTGTTGTTTATCTTGATGTAAAATACCCCCCAAACAAACAAGCAACCCACCTTTACAGTAGTGAAGACTGTCACAAACTAAAGCTGGTTTCCCATGCACCTCCAGACGTAACTCTTGGGGCAGGATGCTGGTGGAATTGTCTCCTCATCAATGCAGTGAATCTCAGTGATGTAAGAAGGTGTGTTCTGTACCAGCAGACAGACTTGGTGCTACCGGGGGGAGGTGACATTCCCCCCAACGATCTTCAAGGTCCCCCCAAATTATTGTCGGGCCAAAATATGTACAAAGTTATCCAGTGTTTTACACTTATGAGCCTACTTGACTTTACTGCCATGGGTGGGCCCACTAATTTCAGAGATTACTCATGGTAATAAAGTTAAGCGCACAGGTAAGTGTTTGCAGGACCAGGTCATGTGCTGGTAGAAGATTTCTAAGCCATGGCAAGAGCAGACCAATGGAACAACAGCAGATTGGAGAGTTTTATCTTTTATATAAATTATAAATAGCAGGAAAATACTGACATTGTAGCCAAAATTTACCTTTTTTACTCTTAAAATCTTTGATTTTCGAGACTTCTAAATAGCTCCCGGAAGTTTGTTTATTTTTAAATAGCGACATTCAGAGGTTCCAAAATACCAACTTACCCCCAAATAGTGGGACCTTAGAACTGGCCTGGCCAGCTGAGGTAGAACTAACTCCACAAATTTGAATTTTTTTCTATAGCAAAACAATGTTAAGTTTTCCATTGTTCTAAAGGTCTGACATCTGTACTTGTGTAGTGTCTAAAAGATTTTTGTTTAAAAATTAGTCTCATGTAGCTGTCAGTAGGTTCTTATTGCTGAATATAAGAATTGATGTGTATGGTTTTGGGGAATGAGATAAGAATGCAGGAAGTTATTCAAATACAATAGCCAACTTCCATCCACAAACAAACTTTTTGTAGCTTGTGACTCTGTGTTGATATTATATTTGGGTTAGTTATTAAATGAGCAATGAGCAGATACACCTTAATGTAGATTTTTAACTTTCAGATTTGTAATGTGTGTGTTAAGTATAAAAAGTGTTAAATTGAAAACAGTAAGCTTCACATTACCATTTGCCCTTTATGTATCTGCTGAAAGAATTCCCTGAGCCACTAACTGCACAGGACAAAAGTTGCCATTAAAATTTAATGTATAATTCTTTTATGGTTTTACAACATTTGTGTCTTCACATAGATTTTTCTTAAGCAGGACAGCAGCATTTTTTAAATAGCTTAAACGATCTTGAAACAGCTAGTTCTAGAGCATACAAGAGAAGACTATTCTCGGCTTAGTCCTAAGTAGCATTCAGGAGGTGATTTACAGCTGTGGTCAAAAAAAAAAGCAAACAAACTGCCAGGAGGCATAAGGAATGGGATTGAGAATAATATGGAAAATATTGTACACACAGAGACCAGTAGTTTGTCTTCCTCCAAAATACTGTGTTCAGTTCTGTCCACCCCATCTCAAAAAGGATATTGTAGAATTAGAGGGGGTACAGAGAAGAATGTTGATAATGATCAAGGTAATGGAAAAACGCTCATAGTAAGAGTGATTGAAAAGATTGGGATTGTTTACTTTAGAAAGGAGACAAATAAGAGGAGACGTGATAAAAATAGTAAAATAATTAATGGTAATGAGAAGGTGGATTGGGAACTTCTATTCTCCCTGTTTTATAGTAAAAGAAAAGGGGACAGTCAGTGAAATTGAAAACTGATAAAATAATTGCCTTTTCAGACACCACATAATTAATTAGATTGTGGAACTCATTCCCACAAGATGTCATTACAATAATAATCCTAGCAGGATTTAAAGAGAGGGTTCACATATGTAGATAAAAAAATCCAGAGATATAATAAATACTTAGAAATATTAGGGATTTAAAATCTCATGCTTAAGCCATTCTCTTTTAGGATTCACTTGGGATGCGGATTGTCCCACATCTGCCTATCCCATTTCTTCTGAAGCAGCTAGTGCTGGCTGCTGCTAGAGTCAGGATATTGGACTAGGTAGACTATGGGTCTGATCCAGTGATGTTTGTGTGAGCCTGACTTTAAACTCCAAACAGCTACATGGTAACAGTCTATATTGTCAGATGTGTACTAGATGAAATGTATCTGTTGGTTATTTCTAAGTATGTTAGTTATGTAATTCCATTAATTTGTGTTTTCCGCTGAAGGAATACTTTCTGCTTTTAGTTGTGCACTGTATTTAGGTGAAGTTCCACACTTAAGCATTAAGACAAACTGGAAATTTAAAGATACCTCATAATGTTGCGCGCGCGCGTGTGTGTGTGTGTGTCTATTTGATGTGTGCATCTCTCTCCACAAAAAAGCAATCCATTCCTAAAATGGGAATTAACATTTTAAGCTGAGAAATGTTCCTAGGTTTCAAAGTTAAGTGGAGCACTTGGAAAATGTATCATGAAGCTATTAATTTGAAAAACAATTTTTTTAAAACAATAAACTCGTTTATTTGTGTCTAAGGACTCTTACATATACTAACAAATTGTTGTAGACTGTTTCTGAAGAATTATTTCTTGTTCAGATTGTTTTTACCATACTATGATAAATTTGGCAAAGTGAAATAATGTCCTTAAAGTACAAAGTCATGGTAATGTCATGTTCTTAGTTATGATACAGTGAATATGCATTTCTCTTTAGACAGAAATGAAACTAAATAGCAAACTTGGGAATGCTAGGAAAAATAATTTTGGCAGTTCTTCATTATCAGATGACTATCAGCAGTCACTAATGGCTGATCTGTGATGCCTAAGGGCAGATGTAGAGCACTTTGAGTTAAACCAGCCTTCGTAGAGTGCAGTAGGGAAAGTGCTGCAGTCTGTCCACACTGACAGCTGCAAGAGCACTGGCATGGCCATATTTGCGGCACTTGCAGGGCATTGGGAGCGGTGAATTTGGGGCAGCTATCCCACAGAGCACCTCTTCCCATTCTGGCGCTGTGGCTTGTGGGAAGAGGGCAGGGGGTGCGGGGCATTCTGGGTCCTGTCCCAACGCCCCGTGATGCATCGGTTCGCATCTCAGCAATCCCTGTGCTTCTGTCCACATTTGGCACCATCTTTCAACGTTTTTTGTACTGCATACTCTGTCTTCCCTTTCCGTCTGCGGGAATGGAGCCCGAACTGCTGAGGAGTATGCTGATGAGTCTCACCAGCACGTCATGTTTTACAGTCAAGTTATTCCTTATGATCCAAAGTGACAGTGAGGAGTCCGACGATGGTATCGACTCGAATAACACATATGACATGAGTTTGTTTGTGGCATTCATGGACATGCTCACCACCGTGGAACACCGCTTTGGGGCTTGGGAAACAAGCACTGAGTGGTGGGATCACATTGTCATGCAAGTCTGGGATGACGAGCAGTGGCTCCTGAACTTTCGGATGAGAGAGTCCGATGAAAGTGGCTATGTGAGGAGCTCGCCCCCACCCTGCAGCGCAAGGACACAAGATTGAGAGCTACCCTGACAGTGGAGAAGCAGGTGGCTATTGCAATCTGGAAGCTGGCAACTCCAGACAGCTACCAATTGGTCGCTAACCAGTTTGGAGTGGGAAAGTTGACTGCTGGAATCGTGTTGATGCAAGTTTGCAGGGCCATTAATCGTATCCTGCTCTGAAGAACCGGGACTCTGGGTAATGTGCATGACATTGTGAATGGCTTTACACAAATGGGTTTCCCTAACTGCGGAGGGGTGATAGATGGGACGCATATTCCAATTCTGGCACCAGCCCACCTAGCCTCCGAGTATGTTAATCGGAAGGGGTATTTCTCTATGGTTCTCCCGATGCTTGTGGATGACCATGGGTGTTTCGTTGACATTAATGCAGGCTGGCCCAGAATTGTGCATGACGCACGCATCTTTCGGAACACTGGTCTGTTCAGGAAGCTGCAAGCCGGGACTCTTTTTCCAGACCGGAAGATCACTGTAGGGAAAGTCAAAATGCCCATTTTGATCCTTGGGGACCCCACTTACCCTTTAATGCCGTGGCTAATGAAACCCTACAAAGGGAGCCTTGACAGCAGAAAGAAGCGGTTCAACAACAGGCTGAGTCGGTGCAGAATGACTGTGGAGTGTGCTTTTGGCCATTTAAAGGGCCGCTGGCGCTCTCTGTATGGGAAGCTGGACCTGGCCGATAACCGCATCCCCGCAGTTATATCCGCGTGCTATACTCTCCATAACATTTGTGAAGGGAAGGGTGAAAGATTCACTCAGGCATGGAACTCGGTGGTTCAACACCTGGAGGCTGAATTTGAACAGCCAGAGAGCAGGGCGATTAGAGGGGCCCAGCTTGGGGCTGCAAGGATTAGGGATGCCTTGAGGGAGCAATTTGAGGCTGAAAGCCACCAGTAATGTCTGGTGCTATGCACGGGAGTGAAGTGCAGTGGTTCCAATGTTAGTAGGAATCTGTGTTTGCTACGCTGACTTGCAGTGCCTGTTTCTTTCCTGGACGAAGGTATCTTTTACTTTTATGCAATAATAAAGAATGTTTTTCAAAGCCAAAAAATCCATTTATTGAAAAGAAACACAACCTCTTGGGAAACGGAAAGGGCAAGGGGGTGAGGTGGGGAATCACAGATTTGCGTATGTCCTGTTCTCATACTCAGCCTTCCTGTCTGGAGTGCTGTGCAATGAGTGCTGCACTTCAGGATGGCTATACTGCATGGTGATGGGGGTTGAGTGCAGTGGGTAAGGGTCGTAGTTTTCAGGGCTGGGTGGTGAAGCTACAGGTGTTGGAGGCAGCAGGTGGCGGTAAGAACCCAGATGTTGGGGAAAGTGGGTTGGAGGTGACATGGGGGCACAAGGGAAAGAGTTTTGGGACAAGGGCTGTGGGGGGGGGGGGCACGATAGTGCTCTGCCTGCATGGCTACAAGCGCCTGGATAGAGTCTGCTTGGCGCTCCATTATGCTTATCAGCCGATCTGTGCTTTGCTGCCGGAGCACCACACTTTTGTGTCAGCGCTCCTTATTCTGTGGCAGATCCTCCTTTCGCTGTCCCGCCACTCCTGTACTTTTTGATTTTCATTACTTGAATGCTGCATTACGACATGCAACATGTCTTCCTTGCTTCTACGTGGCCTCTTTCTGATTCTTAGGAGTCTTTCGGCCTGTGAGAACATGGACGGTTGAGATCTCAAAGTTGCAGCTGTAAAAGCAAAATACAACACTTCACAGAGGCAGCATTGTTCACACCAGACAGAGCAATGATTCCCCCGTACTTAAGGGCAAGCACAGTCTACACAATAGCATAATTTGCCCGTCCCAAAGCGAGTGCACATAACCCACGGGAACCCCAAAATGGTGAGTAAGCACAGGATCAAGCGTGATTGATGGTTTCATGGCTGTACTGTCCTCTGGGTTTCTGTGCCTTGGGGAGAGCTAACAGGTGCAGCGGGCCCCTATACTGAACTCTGTCCCTACATTTTCCACAGGAGTTCATCCTGGAAGATATCTGGCTGCTGAGGGTGACCTGGGAAGCAAGGGAGGGTCTTCTACTACAGTGCGGCTTCCGCCCTGGCCCATATGCAGCTTGCCTGTGTGCAGCAATGGTCCCCTCATGGCACAGTGGCATGGACAAGTTAACCTTAATGGGACAAGGACCACAGTGGCTCTCCCAAGAAGCCTGCGCGAGCGCATTTCCCAAGTTCTGGATGAGACCTTTGAAGAGATCACTGAGGCCAATTACCACGATGAGAGAGAGCACATCAACACCCTATTCTGCATCTAGGCATGCATGCAGCCCTAACCCTCCTAGCCCCAAGAGCCCGCACAGAATTACTTCCTTCCCAAAATAAAAGCCACTTACCAGGAAGTTCCTCTGGTGTTTGTCCTTCCCCAAGCACCGACCGCCGCGACTGGCTACCTTCCTCCTGGCTTGAGAACAGCTCCTGGCTGCATGCATCTACGGATGCCAGGATTTCTTCCTCCGCCTCAGCACCCTCACTTCCACTTTGCTGCTCCTCCTCCTCCTGCCTTGTTGAACTGGGCTCTGAAGTGTCCATGGTGGTACTTGGAGTGGAGGTGGGGTCGCCCCCAAGTATTGCGTCCCACTCTTTGTAGAAACGGCAGGTGGCAGGGACAGCACCAGAGCTGCTGTTTGCCTCACGGGCATTGCGGTAGGCATTCCGCAGCTCCTTCACTTTAACCCTGCACTGCAGTGTGTCCTGGTCATGGCCCCTTTCCATCATGTCCCTTGATATCTGCCCGAAGGTATCATAATTGCTATGGGTGGAGCGCAGCTGGGACTCTACAGCTTCCTCCCCCCAAACACTGATGAGGTCCAGCACCTCGCCGTTGCTCCATACTGGGGCTTGCCTGACGCGTGGAGGCATGGTCACCTGGAAAGATTCGCTGAGAGCACTCCACGCCTGGCTGAGCAAACAGGAAAGGGGATTTTCAAAATTCCCAGAGAATTTAAAGGGCGGGGGTCTGATGGTTGGTCACCTAAGGGCAGGGCAGTAGAGTTCAAAGTGATGACCAGACTGGCTAGAACAGGCATTGTGGGACACTTCTGGAGGCCAGTCAGAGTGCACTAACAGACCAGGGCATCCACACTGGTGCCCCGGCGCTCCAGCGGGGGCACACACAACGTTATTCCACTCGCCGAGGTGGAGTACCAGGAGCGCTCTAGCCATGGAGGCAGAGCATGCTATGTGTCTTGCCGGTGTGGATGGGTAGTGAGCTAGTGTGCCCGGGGCTCCTTTAATGTGCTCTAACTCGCAAGTGTAGCCAAGCCCTAAGAGTTACAAGAATTGTGCTTGAATCAGCAAATGCCTCTCTGTAACAATTGTTGTGTGTAGTGTTGTTGTAGCCATGTTGGACCCATGAATTTAGAGAGACAAGGTGGGTGAGGTAATATCTTTTATTGGACCAACTTTTGTTGATGAGACAAGTTTTCGAGTTTACACGGAGCTCTTCTTCAGGTAACTTGAAGAGCACTCTTGTGTAAGTGTCTCTCTCACCAACAGAAGTTGGTCTAGTAAAAGATATTACCTCACTTGCCTTGTCTCTCTCTCTCCTACAAGTGAGGTGAGCCTCTCCTTAATGTTTGTGTAAATAAGAGATTATATAATGTTGAATAGTCTTATGTGCTAATAATAATGTTAAAGTACAGTCATATCTGGCCTTGACACACAAGGCCTCTGTTTTGCCTGTTGTTGAATTTCAGAATTTTACATTCTTGCATTTTCCTAAAATAATAATAATAGAAAAAAAATCAGTAATACTGTGTTTAACCAGGCCTTGAAAAATTTACCAGATGCCTGCTGGACAGAGACAGAGAAAAGACTTTGTGGTGGGGGGAGGGGGAAGGCTTTCAGCATCTGCTTGGAAGATGGATGGTGATGTGATTCCTACTAGGATGCTGTTCCTGGACTGTGCTCATGGGCTGTATCTTTTGTATCCATCTCTATCTAGCAGGTGTCTCACAAAGTTGAAGCATATTCCAGCAGCTAGGGGAGAGGAGTGGAAAGGAAGATAAACTTTCTCTTTCCATCCAACCATTTTCCATTCCAGAGCTTCCTAACTCTTGAGCAGATTAGTCTGTTACATTACACATGGGGTGTGTGAGAGTCTCTGTTATACTTTTCAGCTAGCCTCTTTGTGTGTGTGTGGGGGGGTGAGGTTGCAGGGGGGCATACCTGTGAATCTCTCCTAAGTTTGCTTCCGTGACTGCTGCTGAACTTTCGGAAAGACCAGCACTGTGAAATTGACAAGATTTTTGTCCATTTCATTACTGAGTTAAAGCTGTGAACCTCTGTATTTGGCACTGGTGTGACTGCTGCTGGAATCCTGCATCCAGTTCTGGTGCCCACAATTAAAGAAGGATGTTGTTAAATTGGAGTGGGTCAGAGAAGAGCCAAATACCGCCTTGAGGAACAAATATTTGATAATGGGTTCTTCAATCTAGCAGAGAAAGGCATAACATGATCCACTGGCTAGAAGATGAAGCTGTACATTTGTAATGGTACATTTTTAATGGTAAGAGTAAATAACCATTGGAAAAATTTACCGATGTTGAAGTGTATTTTTTCATTTTAAATTCAATTCAAATTTTTAGATTTGATTTTTAAATCAAGCCTTTGTTTTTTTCTAACAGATCTGCTCTAGGAGTTATTTTGGGGAAGTTCTATGGCCTGTGTTATACAGGAGGTCAGATTAGATCAGGGGTTGGCAACCTTTTAGAAGTGGTGTGCTGAGTCTTCATTTATTCACTTTAATTTAAGGTTTCGCGTGCCAATAATACATTGTAATGTTTTTTAGAAGGCCTCTCTCTATAAGTCTACACGTTATATAACTAAACTATTGTCATATGTAAACAAGGTTTTCAAAATGTTTAAGAAGCTTCATTTAAAATTGAATTAAAATGCTGATCTTATACCGCCAGCCCGCGCAGCCCGTTGCCGGCCTGCGATTCGGTTCACCTAGGCCAGCAGCGCGCTGAGCGGGCCCTGCGGCCGGGACCCCGGCTGGCAAGGGGCAGGCAGCCAGAACTGCAAACCGGCAGTGGGCTGAGGGGGGCCGGTGGCCGGGACCCCAGGCTGGCAGTGGGCTGAGCGGCTCAGCCTGCTGCCGGTCTGGGGTTCCGTCCGCCGGCTCCTGCCAGCCAGGGTCCCGGTTGCCGGCCTCACTCAGCCCGCTGCCGGTCTGGAGTCCCGGCCCTGTTCACATAGAGTACCTACCTTCTCCCTGGTTCTAGCCATTCTCTTCCTCTCTCTGCACTGAGATGAGGGTGGGAGTGTGCTGAGAACAGGGCTGGGGGTGAAGGAGCAGGTTGGGAGTTGGGGTGCAGGGTCTGGCCAGGAGCTAGAATGAAGGAGGGGGTTCAGGGTTGGGGCAGGAGGTTTGGGTGTGGAGTGCTTACCTGGGCAGCTCCCATTTGGTGCGAGGGCTGCAGGTGGGAATGGGTGTATGTGTGTGTACGCAGGAGCTCCCGTTTGGTGCTCAGGGTGGGGGTGGGGATTTGGGGGGTGCAAGAGTCAGGGCATGAGGTGTGGGGGGGCTGGGTATGTGTGGGGGGTGCAGGAGTCGGCAGGGGGCTGGGGGTGTGTGAGGAGGGTGCAGGAGTCAAGGCAGGAGTCTGGGGGGGGCTGGGTACGTGTGGGGGGTGCCGGAATCAGAGCTGGGGTTGTGGGAGGGGTGCAGGGGTCAGGGCACGGGGCTGGGGTGTGTATGAGGAGGGTTCAGGGGTCAGGGCAGAGGGCTGGGGGTATTTGAGGGGGGTGCAGGGGTCAGGGCAGAGGGCTGGGAGTGTGGGCTGGGGTTGTGGGGGTGCTCCCAGGCCCCTGCCCTGAGCAGCTCATGGCAAGGGGCTGGAGGGGATATGCCCTGATTCCACCCCCTTCCCCAAGGTCCCTGGAGCAGAGAGCGTGCTGTGGCTCTGCTTTTACCTCTCCCCCTCCGTAGCAAGGGCCGTCAGCTGATCAGCCCCAGGGCGGGAGAGAAGGAGGGGCAGGAACCCAGCGTGGTGGGGGAAGAGGCAGGGGGAGCGGGAAGCTTGCCTGCCTTGCAAAGAGAGGCAGTGGGCCGGGGGCGGAAAAGAGCGGGCCGGGCCGGCAGACAGCAGCGTGCCATTAAAAATTGGCTCACGTGCCATATTTGGCACGCATGCAGTAGGTTGCCAACCCCTAGATTAGATGATCACAGTGCTCCCTTCCAGCCTTGGAATCTATGAATCCTATAGGTACAAGGTCCACCAGTGAAATCTTAGGGCTCACTTACCTCTGAGAGCTGGCTGTTTTGTCTTTTATCTGCACTGGACATCAGCCACAAGTTAAAACAAGCTGAACAGTCATACCTTTTCTTATATTAAACTTTCAAGTGATCATTTTCAACCTACCTGGGCCTCTGTTAAACACTGAAGAAGGCAAGAAAGCCTTAGCCAATTTGGCCCAATGGGGAAAATTCCTTCCTGATCCCAAAACAGACCATCAATCAGACTTGCAGCATTCTGAAAAATACAGCTCCTACACTACAGCTAAGTGGAGATAGGATGTGGCAGCTAAAGGAGCAAGAGCAGTGCTTAATTTGTAATGAAAGAGGTGCTGGGGCTCAGGCAATTATTTTCCATTCATAACTGATGTAGCAAGCCCAGCAGTGCTGGGCCTATGAACTGGCAAGCCCTGCCACAAATTAAGCCCTGAGCAAGAGACCCTTGAAAAACCTGAGCAGGGCTGAACTAGAATGGGGGAGGGCATGAGAGCCAGTCAGCCTGGCCTGTTCTTCCAGCTCAACAAATGGGAGGTGTAGGACCCCAGGAGAAGGAGAGTCTGGCTTCTATCTGTCAAGCATGTGTTCTCACCTCCTGCTTCTCTTCCGGGCATTGTGTGTCTATCCCTGTCTGTTTGATCAACAACCCCCCCCCACCCATTGAGATGAAGTTGGGGGAGGGGGGAGCATTGCAGATGCATTCAGGACCCATCAGAGTGTGTCAGATGAGGGGGGTGGGGAGAGAACCTAATACTAAGCTCTCATGCAGCTGGTTGCTATTAAAGAGAATGATCTCTGTTCTGAACTTCTCAAAAGTTAGTGTCTCTTGATGCATTGTTTGCTCTCACATTCATCACTTGGGAAAGCTGTTTAGTTTAGACCTTGAGGGGAGATTTTAGCTCCTTTATGGCTGTGCCACTCAAACTGAAACATTAGAATGGAATTACTGTATATCATTGGCTTAAAATCAGTTGTGGGAAGAATGGTGGAAGAGGCAGAGAAAAGGCTTATGCTAGGTTTGACAGTTGGGTAACGAGCCAAGGAATGAACACATCTCCCATGCTGATTTCCTCATTAATGAATATGCTTCCACAGGTGTAAAAAAGCTTTTGCTATGTCCTCCTTTTCCGTCTGATAAATGTCATGAGATATTGAGGGAGATCCTCAGAAGAGGGAAGTCTGGCTGAAGATTTGAGCCCACGTAACCTTTTTGGAAATTTCACATTAAGTGGCCAGAGCTCCTTTTCTTCCTTTTCTGTCTCTTGTTTCCTCTCTTGTGTCTAAGCACTCCACTCCCTTTCTGGAAGAGAGGGTCCTACTTTATATGCTTGGGAGGACCTGGATTTCTTGTTTTCACAAGGAGAATGTAACATTCACTCGGGTTACCCAGTTGGATAATGAACAACATCGGGAGGTTTCAGAGTAGTAGTCGTGTTAGTCTGTATTCGCAAAAAGAAAAGGAGTACTTGTGGCACCTTAGAGACTAACCAATTTATTTGAGCATAAGCTTTCGTGAACTACAGCATCCGATGAAGTGAGCTGTAGCTCACGAAAGCTTATGCTTAAATAAATTTGTTAGTCTCTAAGGTGTAACATTGGGAGAACGCTCAAAAATCTAAACCCACAACATGGTTAACCATTTTGGAAGTTGGGTAAGTGTGAGGTGCGACACAAGGCATTGCTGTCTTTGCAAATATTAACTAATTTTAAATGATAGTGATTCTGTTTTTGAGAACAGAACAATAAGTGGGAACTAAGTCCTGAAGCAAACTATGTGAAAATGGCTTTACCCATACAGATTTTATCCTTTTAGTTATGATATAAGAGGAGTGTAGATTAAGATAAGTACCCACTTAAAGAATCTATACGTTTCTTAAGTGTCTTTTTAAAATTGCATGTTGAGATTTTTGCTGAATCTCAAGCAAAAATGTGTACGTTGAGTCCTGTAATTATTATAGTATTACCATATTATTATTATTATGATTACTATTATTATTACCATAATGTGCCTTTTAGGGCTCTTTCAAGTTCAGTTTCTAGTACTGAGGCCTCCTAACTACAATAAAGATAGCATTGGAAGTCCGATTTCGTTAGGTTTTGTTTAGTCAATTTTTTTTCATGCTATCTTAAGATAATGCCACAGTGTTTCATGATAATAGTTAATTAGTTCTAGTCAATCAATATCACATTAGCATGTAAACTTAATTTTCCATTTTAAATTGAAGTTATTAAATTAGAGCAAACTTGCATTGAATTTCAGTAATTACATCATATGTGATCTATTAAGATGAATGACAGTCTTGCCCTTTTTGGAAGGGTTGGTTTTTAAAGTATAAACGGTATTAAAGTGGAGGGTCTATGATATAGCACTTCAGCTAAACAGTGTCTCCGTGAGCTCCCTAGCACATCCTTTTAAGACTCCTGTTTCATGCACTAAATTTTGGCTTCCTGGCCAATAAAACCACAGGCGTGGTTATAAATCTGTTGTAAATACTTTGAGCATTAAGAAAAACAGTCTTGCTAAACTTTATACAAAACTTGTAGCTAGTGGGTACAGCTCAGGAAGACTGTCGACGGTAGAGTCATGTAGTGTGCAAAATACAAGATCCAGCAACCACAATTTTGCAATATATTACATTATTTAATGTACAGTATATTTAATACAGTATATTACATTAAATGTGACTACAGTGTCTTTGCAACTAACTGAAAAGGTAGGCAAATTTCAGAATAAACCAGTGCTGTGGGAAGGAAGAATGGTATCAGCCTCTGAATTGGCTCAAACAGTAAACATCTTTTGGGGGAAGCAGTCAACTAATTAGAGAATAAAGCTATTTGAAATAGAAGTTGCTGACTTAGTATGTGACTCCTGGATATCCTTGAAGAAATGAAACACCCTACACTGATTAATTTATTTTTTAAATGGATCTTAAAACTACTGGATGTAGAGGTAAAAGATAGTAAGTTGAACATAGAGATAGAGGCAGGAATCAGTAGAAGACATGTCCTTCACCTCTGATTATCCATCTATAAAACTTTAAAGATAAACAGTGTGCTTTACAGGCTGTCATTTAAAATAGAACAGGCTAGGAAATGGAAATCCCACCCCCCACTACCCCGCACGTAGGAAGGGATTTAAATAAGAACTCCATTTTAGGAGAACCAAAATAGAATTTTTTTGGCTTCCTGGCTGTCCTCCTGAAAGGCTCTTGTCAATTTCACTAGCAGAAAGTGAAGTTGAGAAACATTTAGTGGAGCGCTGCTGAGGCAGTGTGTTATGGCTTTATGTCTCTCTGACCTTGGAGCTGGCCAGGAGGCTGAGAGGCAGGGCACCCAGCAGCCAGCCCCCTGGGAAAGCTTTTGTCAGTTTCACTTGCAGAAAGTGAAATTGACAGGAGCCTTCTGTGCACACAGCCAGAGAGCCATCATTTTGATTTGTCCCATGGAAAGTTTGGCTTTTGTGGAAAAGGCATTTTTTATTGGAGGATCACTGACAATATTTTATTGACCAGCTCTGCAGAAAAAGGAGGGTCTGCCTTACCAAAACAAGGAGAAAATAATCTAACTTTTCCAGAATTTTTTCTCCCGTTTTACAAAGCAGAGAACCGTATTCAGTCTACCAAAACCCCCCAACCTATTTTGAGATCATACTATTAGAGACTTCTATCTTGTATCCAGCAATACCAAAGTTCTGTAAAGAAATGCAAGACTCTTGGTGTTAAAATAATCCTGTAATGTAAATAAAAATAGTTAATAAAATAAAACAGAATTATTTATATAGGGTATATGTGTGTTTAGCGTCAACTATGTTAATAGGGAACATCTATAATTCTGTGACAACTGAGATTAGTTTTTGCTTTGCTTATAGTCTGTGGACTGCATACTTTATTAAGAAGGCCTACACAGTGTACCACTTATAATTTTTACCTACAGATAGCCGCCTCTCCTGGGACACTTAATATTGTGAGGCTCAGTAACTGATGACTACAATCTGACTAAGGCTCTAATCCTGCAGTTGTGTCCAGATAAAGGGGGGTACATACAGATCTGATTGCAGGATTATGGCCTATGAGTGCTCAATAAGGGTAAATTGCAGTTCCTACTCTTGCTCAGGGACACATTTTACTGATTATGAACTAATCAACCAATTTTTAACATTTATATGGCATACTTCAGATTTTCATCATGGGTTATTTTATTTAATAGGAAACACAATAAGCAAATTTTGTAGAAATTAAAAAACGTGCTCTCCTACAACTGTAATAGTCGTATAAAAAGAAAGGCAAGTGAGGTCTTTGAGCTTGCTACATCTGTTATATCATTGTCAGTCAGCTGGGAGCCATTGCCTATGACATTGTAATTGATAAAATTGGTTCTGTGACAAATTTAAGGACTGGATGTTTGTTTATCTTTTTGACTATTTAATAACCAATTTGCTTTCAGTCGGGCATTTTACTAGTTTCTCTGTGTTAAAACCACAAATTTTGAAAGGCACAAATGGCAGCTAGACACTGAACTCCCTACACCCATTTTACAAATAACACCTTTAATGCTTTGTTAAAACTCAAATTAGATAAAACTCCCTCAAATTCCAAATATGTAAGCATTCTAAAACCTTCAGTTCTAAAATGGAAAAGGGGCAGCATGTATATTTTACAACTTGTGCTCACCAAAATAATCTCTTGGCATGTGTGTATGATAATTAAAACAATTAGACAACAATTTAGACATTAGTAGCATGCCAACAAAAGAATCTGGCTCTGCCCTCCTTCAGAGAAAAACCTCAAACCTCTCCCCACATCCTTCAGGTGAAACTGAGTAAATAAATAGACATTGCTGTGTGCCCAAAAAGTCAACAAATGTGTGAGTTGCTCAGAACAAGAGGGATGAGAGAATGGGGGTTCCAGTGTTGAGAGTTCTTTCCTAAAAGCTCCCTTCCACTAGCCACCCCTTTATTTACATTTCATGGCTCTTAGATTCAGTATCTCAGCTTTCTGCCGTCTTTTCTTTATTGTAATTGCTCTCACCAAGGTCTTCAGTGACCTCTTCCTGACCAAATCTCTGGGTCAGTACTTCATCTTTTCTTTCCTTGACATACTTGCTTCTTTGGAATTGGTTTATCACATTTCTTCGTTCCATTTTGTCCTCCGTAGGCAACTGTGGCATTTGTCCTCTCCCCCTACTTCTCTGGTCCCTCCTTTAGTGTCTGTTTCAGTGGATGAACTTCCTCCTCCTCCTCCTCTCACTGTCCATTGGGGGGGGAGGGGGAGAATCTCTCTCGTCTGTCCCTCCCCACCCCCTTCCATGTCTGGGTTATTTTAGCTGCTCACATGGTTTCAGATACAATCTCTGTGCTGGTGGCGCACACATCTACCTCACCACTCCTGACCTGCCATCTAATCCCACATCTGAGCTGACCTCTGATGTGTCCTTGTGAATGTTTTACCATCAAATTAAATTTATCTTGGTCTTTCCTCTAACGTCCTCTCTGTTGTCCCAATTCTCTGTCTTTTGAACATCCCACTATCTTCCGTGTCACCGAGGCCCATGAACCCAGGGTCATAGAATCATAGATTATCAGGGTTGGAAGGGACCTCAGGAGGTCATCTAGTCCAACCCCCTGCTCAAAGCAGGACCAATCCCCAGCTAAATCATCCCAGCCAGGGCTTTGTCAAGCCTGATCTTAAAAACCTCTGAGGAAGGAGATTCCACCACCTCCCTAGGTAACCCATTCCAGTGCTTCACCACCCTCCTAGTGAAAAAGTTTTTCCTAATATCCAACCTAAACGTCCCCAACTGCAACTTGAGACCATTACTAGATGGTCCATTACTAGAACTAGATGATAAGGTCATCATCTAGTTTGCCCTTGTCAAGGCAGATCTAACTTTTGTCAATTGATCATTCACAGTTTTTCCTAAGACCTAACCTTTTCCTATGTCCATGCTGCAAAATTTTTCATTTTGGCCCTCCTCTCTCTCCTTCATTTCTGTAACCTCCTTGATGGCCTTCCTGTCACCCACATTGCCCCTTTAGTCCACACAAAACACAGCTCCTCTTTCTTACCAGTCTTGCTATCCATGTCATAAGTCTCCACCCTATGTCCCACCACTGGCAGCAGGGTGGTTTAATTTAAAATCACTGCTTTTAATCATAATTTAAATCAGCAAGAAGGAAACCTTGATTTAAATTATCAATGTAATATGTTTTTTGCATTTGTGCTTTTAAGTTATTTTCCTAAAGAAAGATTACCTTTGGTTGGTATTCATTAAAACATGCAAAAAGAAAAGGAGTACTTGTGGCACCTTAGAGACTAACCAATTTATTTGAGCATAAGCTTTCGTGAGCTACAGCTCACTTCATCGGATGCATAAAGTGGAAAATACAGTGAGGAGATTTATATACATACAGATCATGAAAAAATGGGTGTTTAACATACACATTGGTTAGTCTCTAAGTTGCCACAAGTACTCCTTTTCTTTTTGCGAATACAGACTAACACGGCTGCTACTCTGAAACCTGTCATTAAAACATGTTGATTTGCAACTCATTATAGCAATTACACTAAATTTGGTGCTTTTGCTCACCAGGAGGATACAC
Organism: Natator depressus; assembly: GCF_965152275.1. NCBI lineage: Eukaryota > Metazoa > Chordata > Testudines > Cheloniidae > Natator > Natator depressus. The sequence goes on from NC_134237.1 coordinate 53,505,933, forward strand.
TGTGTCTATACACATTTAAGCATTGTATAACTTAAATTTCTTAATATTTATATTTTATTATGTTTAATGGTGAATGATTTTTATTTCCTAGATTAATTTTTTACTTGTGATTTGTGTCAAGCTATCTTTGGATGGAAATTAGAATTCAATTAAAAATGCACAAAATTGTATTCTAAAATTGTTTCATTATTTAACTAACTACTTTAAATGTGCAGGATACATAAGAAATTTATCAGAACATGTTATGCATTTACAAGTAACTGATTTATTAATCAAAGGAAATATTATCGGTACTTGGTGAATTGAATTGATTGTTTCTAGTTACCGTGTCCTTCAAGGTTTTAGAACTGGTAGGTCTCATCCTCTCATACTTGAATTTTATTCATAGATTGGAAGAGGAAAACAAGGTTTCCTGTTTTGTTTGTTTAGACTCAAACTTTAAGGTCAGAAGGGACCATTATATGATCATCTAATGTGACCCCCTGCACATTGCCAGCCACAGGATCTCGACCACCTACTCCTGTAATAGACCCAGAACCTCTTGCTAAGTTACTGAAGTCCTCAAATCATGATTTAAAGACTTCAAGTTACAGAGAATCCACCATTAACACTAGTTTAAGCCTGCAAGTGACCCAGGCCGCAGAGGAAGGCGAAACCCCCCCCCCCCCAAGGTCACTGCCAATCTGACCCAGGGGAAAATTCCTTCCCAACCCCCAGAATGGTATCAGTTGGACCCTAAGCATGTGGGCAAGACCCACCAGCCAGACACCTGAGAAAGAATACTCTGCAATAACTCAGAGCCCTGCCCATCTAGTGTCCCATCACTGGCTGTTGGAGATGGATGGATGGATGTTTGTTCCTGGTTGGTTTCTCAACTGAGTGAGCTAGTTATATAAATTGAAATGAAGAAAATATTCTCTGCACCTGCAGAAGAGACAAGTGCAATCAAAAGCTGATTTTGCTCTTCAACAAACTCTGGTTCCAGGTGCTTAGCCAGTGACTACCACCTTTTCAGCGGTTTGACTTTCTTTAAACCTTTGGCAGCAAAGAGACTGTTGTAATATTTTTTTATTTAATTTGAATTATTTTAATAGGTCTTAACATAGGTTGTCATAACTTTAAAAATAAAATCTGATTTTAAATAAAATATTTAATTAAAAAATAAATATTTTCTACCCTGACTGGGGCTCCTTCTACACAGTATTGAATTCAAGCTTCTTGCAATCATGTTCAAGTCCTTTCATAACTCTGCTCTCATTGTTTATTCAACTTTGTAACTTATCGCTCTGCCTCCCATCTTCTCTGCTCCAGAAGATTTGTCTGTTTCTTGCTTCTTCTCTGCTCCCTCCTGAGCATGGAGTGACCTTCCTGAGTTTGTTGCAAAGCTCCTACTGTCTCATTTAAATCTTTCCTCAAGACTCCTTTCTTCTGTGGCATTAGCAAGAAGCTTGCTTGGTCTTATCGATTTAATACATTTATTGTGAGCGTGAACTGCTCATACATGTGAAGGGACAAGAGGGATGCTAGGGCAGTGGTATTGAAGGTGGTTATTTCTGTGGTAGGGATCTTAGTACATTTAACATTATTTAGGAAAAAATCCACAAGCAAACTTGTAAAGAGTAAGATGCATGCCTGTCATTGCTCTCATTACACTGCTTGTGTGTTTAATGCCTTTCCCTACCTTGCTTCTGTCCTTGTCTTTCTAGATTTTTGAAAATCTGGCCCACAGTCCCTGCCCTGAAGTGTGTACAAAGGAATTGGGGCTCCTAAGATGCAGATAGGTTCCTAGTGGGATTTTCATTAGTGCTTAAGCAGGGAGTTAGGTGCCTAAGTTCTGGATCCAGGAAGATCTCCTGATTTACACATTTTGAAAACAAAAAGAGCAAGCCACGTGTGACCCTTCTTAGGGCATCCATGTCTGAGAGTTAGCTTGTTCCCCTCTGCCTCCAGTGTGAAGAGAGTCTTGTGTGTACTAGCTGCGTCTTAGCTCCCTAACATAACCAGCCTGTCAGCCATTCAAGAATCCTCTTCTAGGCTACACCAGTCTTCCCATTGTCTTGTAGGTTGACAACAGATGCATCCCTGTCCCTGAGTTCCTTCAAATTATCCCCCTCTGGTATCCAGCCCCTGATCACCAATATGCAAAGGAATCCCAGTTTACCAGTTTTAACTTAAATGTGGAATACAGGAATTCAACTATAGTAAAACAAAAGGAAATTTAAGAATGAATAGAGATTTAAATAAAAATCAGTGCAAAAGATGGAAACATAGGTTACATATAAAACATCATAACATACATTCTAAATCCTAAACTGAACTAACAAGTTAAACTTCTTCAGACAGGGGGATCTCACCCACAGTTTTCTCCAGCATTTTCAATCAAGTCTGGTTGAGATCCCTTTTTCATGAAGCAAACTGTCAGTTTACTACTTAGGTGAAGGGTGTCAGAGTGTCTTTGCATCCCTAAATATACCAGAACTGACCTTTTATGTTCTTCTCAAGATAGGGTTTCCTCCCCCACTGTTTACCTCTTCCTGTTAGTTTCCTTCTGAAGTCTCTATCACCTCTTCATTAGCATTTGACTTAGAATGCTAATAGACTTCCATTGTATGACCTATATTACACAATGACAAAATAAATTGGTTAGTCTCTAAGGTGCCACAGGTACTCCTTTTCTTAGTACACAATGGTCCACTCTGGAGGTAAGTGTCTCCCACACCCTGTCTCAAGGAGTTTGTCTCAAGACATGGGATTTTTGAGTGACCTGCTTTAACTATAGACCTAGAGAACATAATTTCTATAGGTAAGGCAACTCTCATCTTTTCATGTATTTATACCTGCTCCTATATTTTCCATTCCATGCGTCTGATGAAGTGGGTTCTAGCCCACAAAAGCTTATGCCCAAATAAATGTGTTAGTCTCTAAGGTGCCACAAGGACTCCTCATTGTTTTTGCTGATACAGACTAACACGGCTACCACTCTGAAATAATTTCGTGAGACAACCCCCCTCCCCCCATCTCCCATATTTACCATTCATACATCTTTGCAATGATTGATGATCAACGTGACAAGCTTTCATTTGAGGCCTTATATAACATTCTTTTGGTGAACTCAGGGAACCCATGTACCCATAAATACCCTACTGCCCTCTGCCAGTTGACATCCAGAGGTTCTTGGGTCAGAGCCCCCTATATTGAGTGGACATATGTTAACTCTGCTGTCTCCTCTGAATGCTTCTCTTAGCATCACCTCCATCTTCTCTAGACTGAGCCTCAGTCACCAACCCTCCCTCCAGCCTCGGTCTCAGCTGGATACTTGGAGAGGTGACAGACTGCATCAGCCAGGTCTGATGGAAAGACAAACATAGAGCTTAGTGTTGCCTCAGAATAGGTGGTACAGCCCATACTACCTCTGTTTCCCCCAAAGGTTTTAAATATATATTGAAGAGGAGGAATGGCAGAACAGAATTTATGGTGAGAAGAGAAGAGAGCCGTGGGAGCCCAACCGAAATCACCCACACAACCCTGCGGATTCATGAGAGAAAGGAATGTATCTATTTGAGCATCTCAGCTATACCTGCCAGGGTTTACATATGTATTGAAGCCTGATGATAGGGCTAAAATATTCAGCATGGACACTTGATTTCTGCCAGGACCGGCAACAGATCTTAGCCCACAAAAGTTCTGTTTGCATATCATAACTGGGCCTAAAGCCCAGCTGAAAGGGATCCAGAAAATCTGCAGATGCTGTATAGTGCCACAGCTATTCTGTGGCTACCCTTTCAGCAGCATACCCAGAAAAGAGCTAGAGATGGGATAACTGGTTAGTTCTTCCTGGGAATAAATGAAAATGAAGAGGCTACCTTCAGGTGTAGTGAGATTTAACTAATTTGACCAATGTTTAAACTTGTCCTACTACATTTGCTTTAAGGCTTGTTTACGTATTGTATAATCCAAACTTGCCTGTCTTGTTAGGTGAGTGTGGTTAAAAGACTACAAAGCTAAGTAAGTGTACTATAATATATTAAATGGTAAGAACCTATTTTACTAATGACAGGTTTCAGAGGAGCAGCCGTGTTAGTCTGTATTCGCAAAAAGAAAAGGAGTACTTGTGGCACCTTAGAGACTAACCAATTTATTTGAGCATGAGCTTTCGTGAGCTACAGCTCACTTCATCGGATGCATTCAGTGGGATGCATTCACTGAATGCATCCAATGAAGTGAGCTGTAGCTCATGAAAGCTTATGCTCAAATAAATTGGTTAGTCTCTAAGGTGCCACAAGTACTCCTTTTTATTTTGCTAATGTTATGTGCCAGTAATGTGTCATCATGCTGTATCTGTGTCTTCCTGAGACATCTCATAATGGTGATTTCATTATTTTCTCTTTGTGGCAGGAAAACAGTGTAGTCTTAGTGTGCTATGAACACCACTTCCTGTTCCACAAAAATTGGTGCTTCTAAGCAAAGTAAATGGATGTTACCGAATCCCTATTACTGCATTGTTTAAAATAATTTGAAAATGCCAGTGGTTCTTGAAAATTCATTTCAAGTAAATTCTTTAAAATCTACTGCTCCTCTCCTCCCCCACTTCAGCTGATTTTCCAAGTTCATTTCTTCCTACTCAGACACGTAAATAAGATAACACTTTTTGGAGTCCACCATTGGGATACTTCTTGTATTTCATATATAGTGACTTCCTGTAGTTCATATGTATTTTACTGGAAGACCTCTTTAAGAGAAATCTAATAGTCACTCAGCATAAAATTTTCATTGTTAGGGTAAATTGTCACCTTCATTTATATTCTTGGCTAGGATAAGCTGAATGAAGAGGAATTTAGGTGACACTTTTCCCTAAACTGGTAACTCAAAACTACCAAAAAATGGCAGACATTGCTGAACTCAATAAGTTTACTCTGTACAGTAAGAAGACTAGAACTGCTGCTGAACCAAATCCTGCTGTCCTTTCTTGGGGAAGATTTCCAAAAGCTAATGGCAATTTTGCTTGAGGTAGGATTGCAGGATTTGGCTATATTGTGAATAGAATGTCTGTCTGTTTTATGCTTAAATGTTCTTGCCCTGGTGCCTTGTCTCTCTAGACTATAGGCGCACACATGCACTGCTTTAATAAGCTAGAACTGGTCAAAAATTTCCAGACAGAACAGTTTCACATCAGAAAATACTGACTTGACAAAGTCAAAACATTTAATTGGAATGTATCAATTTCATTGAAATGCTTATGAAATGCTTATTTTGATAATGTTGAAATGTTTTGTTTCAATTTATGTTAAATTATAATAGAATAGTTGAAATATTTTGATTTTTTGTATAATAGTTAAAACCATACTTAATGCAATCTTTTAACCTTATCAGAAGAAATTTTTTTTGGAATTTTACATTTCATAACCCGCCCCCCCCCCCCCCCCCGGCGAGATTTTGACTTTTCATCCTGATTTGGAACAAAACTAAATTTCAGAATCTCAGTTTATTGAAAGATGAATTCCATTTTTGACCAGCTTTACATTACACAACACTTCATAAATTGTTCAGATTTTAATATGCCTAAAATATTATAGGGCAACTGTAACAGGGTTGGCACCCAACTCTGACAAGCACCCTCTTTGGTTGGGTGTGTCTGCATTCTTTCAGTAAGTAGTCCCAGCCCTGGTATGGGGCTGTATCCCCAGGGCTCAGTCCTCACATTTGAGTGTCATCAGTGAAGAGACAGTCTTTGATATAGACTGACTTCATCCCATTGAGTGCCTTAAAGATCAGGACAAGGGCCTTAACTGGATCTGGAAGTGAATATGAAGTTTTAATGCTCTCTCGTGCAATGAATGGGGAAGAAACTTTGAACTACCACAGAGGAAGGACAAGGACAGTATCAGGTGCCAGGGGGCCATCACTATTTAAAAAATGGAAAGAAGGGGAAATTGATAGTAATGAATATAAATCAGAATCTAGGAATTGTAGAAAATTAACAAGAGAAGCAAAGGAACACAAGGAGAAATCTATGGCCAGCAGACTTAAGAACAATAAGAAGGAGATTTTTAAACATATTAGAAACAAAAAGAATCCTATCGTTGGTATTAGTTCATTCCTAGATGGAAATGGTAGAATTATCAATAATAATGCAGAAAAGAGAGAAGTATTCAATACAGTATCTGTTCTATATTTGGGAAAACAGATGATGTTAGTCATATCGTATGATAATGCTCTTTCCATTCCACTAGTGTCTCAGGAGTTTGTTAAACAGCAGCTATTAAGTTTAGCATTTTTAAACCAATGGATCCAGATAACTTGCATCCAAGAGTTTTAAAAGTGCTGGCTTAGGAGCTCTGTCTATCATTAATGTGATTTCCAATAAGTCATAGAACACCAGGGAAGTTCCAGAAGACTGAAAGAAGGCTAATGTTGTGGCAATATTTTAAAAGGGTAATCAAGGTGACCCCAGGTAAGTATAGGCCTGTCAGCCCAACGTCCCCGGCTAGATAGTAGAGCGGCTGATATGGAACTTGATTAATAAAGAAGATATTATAATTAATGCTAATCAACATAGATTTATGGAAAACCGATTCTGTCAAACTAACTTTGAGGATTTTTTTTTTTTTAAGATGAGGTAACAAGTTTGGTTGATAAAGGTAATAGTGTTGATGTAATAGACTTCTGTAAGGCATTTGACTTAGTGCTGCATAACATTTTAATGAAAAAACTAGAAAGATAAAATTAACATGGCACACAAATGGATTAAAAGCTGGCTAACTGACAGGTCACACGATGTAACTGTAAATGGAGAATTATTGAACGTGTGTCTTTTCTAATGGGGTCCCACTTCGGTCAGTCACTAGCCCTATGCTATTTAACATCTTTATTAATGACCTGGAAGAAAACATAAAATCATCAATGATAAAGTTTGCAGTTAACACACAAATTTGGGGAAGTAGTAAATAATGAAGAAGATACGACACTGATATAGAGCAATCTGGATCACTTGATAAACTGGGCACAAGCAAAGAGTATGCATTTTAATATGGCTAAATGTAAATGTGTACATCTAGGAACAAAGAATGTAGACCAGTATTGGAGACTCTATCCTGGGGAGCAGTGACTCTGAAAAAGATTTGGGGATCGTGGTGGATGATCAGCTGAACATGAACTCCCCTGTGACACTGGGCAAAAGGGCTAATCTGATCTTTGGATGCATAAACATGGGATTCTTGAGTAGGAGCAGATAGGTTATTTTACCTCTGTATTTTTTACTGGTGCAACCACTGCTGGAATTCTGTGCCCAGTTTTGGTGCCCACAGTTCAAGAAGGATGTTGATAAATTGAAGGGGGTTCAGAGAAGAGTCACAGGAATGATTAAAGCATTAAAAAATTTGCCTTCTAATGATAGACTCAAGGAGGTCAATCTATTTACCTTAACAAAGAAAAGGTTAGTGGGCAAGTTGATTAGTCAATATAAATACCTATATGGGGAACAAATATTTGTTAATGGGCTCTTCTGTTTAGCATAGAAAGGCATAACATGATTCAGTGTCTGGAAGCTGAAGCTAGACAAATTCAGACTGGAAATAAGGCATAAATTTTTAACACTGAAAGTAATTAACCTTTGGAACAATTTATCAAGGGATGTGATGAATTCTCTATCATTCTAAGTTCCTTTTAAGCTGAAGAAAGCAGGAATATGAGTACCAGTGAAACAGCTACTAAACTAGAGCTGGCCAAATTGGAAGCTGAAGAGAGACAAAAAGAACATGATAGACAGATGGCCTTAAGGCGCTTGGAGATGGAGGCAGAAAAAGCCAGGGTGGAGGCAGAAGAAGCTGCCCACAAGAGAGCTATGGAGGCAAAAGAAAAAGAAGTGGAGGAGAGGGAAAAAGAGAGGAGGCATGCACTGGAGATAGAGAAGGCAAGGGCTCAGCAGAATATACCGAATAACCCTAACAATCCTTCCCCAACAATCCACAAATGGGAGTGACTGTGTCCACAGTATGATGAATCCAGTGGTATTGCTGAATATTTTCTCACCTTTGAGAGTCTGTGCACACTCCATAAAATTCCTGACGCTCACAAGATGACCACATTGGTCACAAAATTGACTGGAAGAGCTCTGAACATATTCAACAAGATGCGTGCTGATGAGGCTTCTGACTATGATAAATTCAAGGATTTGGTTTTAAAACAATTTCAAGTTACGCCTGAAACTTACAGAGTAAAATTTCAAACCCTTAAGAGAGGGCCTGGACTAAGTAATGTGGCTTATGTAAACCAGATAAAGGATCTGTTAGCTAAATGGGTCAAAGGAAGGGGTGTCACTGGCTTTAAAGAAGCGTGTGATTTGATGGCTCAAGAACAATTCCTGAATATGTCCGATGATCATATAAAAGAGTGTTTCTGGGATAAGAAAATGGACTCAGCAGAAAATCTTGCTTCTTTTACTAATCAATACGAGCAGTCCCACACTGCCAAAGAGGCTGGGCAAACTGGAACAAAACGGGTGGAGGGAGGAGAGAGGAACAACCCTGGTTGCAGTTGGAGTGGATACCAGAAGGGACACCCTCAGACCACACCTTACTACCGGGGGCAGCCCAGGGCCCCAACTACACCCCAAGGAAAACCTCAGACACCTTATCATCCCACCACACCATTCTCCAGCAACCCACCTTGCTCCAGTGACCAGTCAGCTGGGCAGTGTTTTAAATGTAATGAGCCGGGGCATGTAAAGGCCAACTGCCCCAAGAACCCCAACAGATTACAGTTCATTGCACTGGGGTCACTCCAAAGGTCCTCAGGCCCAGATGCCTCCCAGATACCCTCAGAGCGAAGGGAAACTGAATGTGGGCAGGAAGAAGGTTACAGAGTAGAGGGACACTGGAGCGCAGGTGTCAGCTATCCACCAATCCTTAGTGGACCCCAGCTTAATCAACCCAGAGGCCCAAGTGATGATTCAACCCTTCAAGTCCAACTCTTTTGATTTGCCTACAGCCAAGTTGCCTGTCCAGTACAAGGGTTGGTCAGGAATGTGGACTTTTGCAGTCTATGATGATTATTCCATTCCCATGCTGCTGGGGGAAGACTTGGCCAACCATGTAAAGCTGGCCAAGAGGGTGGGAATGGTCACCCGCAGCCAGACTAAGCCAGCTTCCACACGTATCCCTGTTCCTGAGCCTTCCACCAGGGGCCCGTCTGTGTTATCAAAGGCCCAAATGGAGGTGGTGGAACTGTATCCCCTGCCAACGACTGCAACAGCCGTAGTGGATCCAGTCCCAGAACCGGAACTGGCGAGGCAAGCAGCACCAAAATCATTGCCAGCACTGAGTCCAGCGCCCGACTACAGCTCCAACACCAGAGGACACCACCAAGCCTGCACTGGCAGCAGCAACAGATGACCCTACACAAGAAGCTCAGCCAGAGCCTGAAATACCCCATAGTGCACCAGTGAAGAGCAGTTCACCATCAGCGGAAACAGCCCTATCACCTGCATCGCTTCCAGACGGACAAAGCTCAGGTCCACAATCCAGTAAGGAACTGATATCTCTAGCATCAAGGAAACAGTTCCAGACCAAACAGAAAGCACATAAAAGCCTCCAGAAAGCTTGGAGAGAAAAGAAAGAGCAACCCACCGCCTCTCAGCTCTTCTGATCGATCCAGATTTGTTGTAAAAAGAGGACTTTTATACAAGGAAACTCTTTCTGGTGGACACCAGAAAGACTGGAATCCTCAGAGACAGTTGGTAGTTCCAACTAAGTACTGGATAAAGCTCTTAATCTTAGCCCACGATCATCCTAGTGGCCATGCTGGGGTGAACAGAACCAAAGACCATTTGGAAAAGTCGTTCCACTGGGAGGAAATGGGCAAGGATGTTTCTATCTATGTCCGGGCTTGTGAGGTGTGCCAAAGAGCGGGAAAACCCCAAGACCAGGTCAAAGCCCCTCTCCAGCCACTCCCCATCATTGAGGTTCCATTTCAGTGAGTAGCTGTGGATATTCTGGGTCCTTTTCCGAAAAAGACACCCAGAGGAAAGCAGTACATACTGACGTTCATGGATTTTGCCACCCGATGGCCAGAAGCAGTAGCTCTAAGCAATACCAGGGCTAAAAGTATGTGCCAGGCACTAACAGATGTTTTTGCCAGGGTAGGTTGGCTCTCCGACATCCTTACAGATGCAGGAACTAATTTCCTGGCAGGAACCATGAAAAGCCTTTGGGAAGCTCATGGGGTGACTCACTTGGTTGCCACCCCTTACCACCACCAAACAAATGGCCTGGTGGAAAAGTTTAATGAAACTTTGGGGGCCATGATGCGTAAATTCCTAAATGAGCACTCCAATGATTGGGACCTAGTGTTGCAGAAGTTGCTCTTTGCCTACAAAGCTGTACCACGTCCCAGTTTAGGGTTTTCACCATTTAAACTTGTATATGGCCGCAAGGTTAAGGGGCCATTACAGTTGGTGAAGCAGCAATGGGAGGGGTTTACACCTTCTCCAGGAACTAACATTCTGGACTTTGTAACCAACCTACAAAACACCTTCCGAACCTCTTTAGCCCTTGCTAAAGAAAACCTTCAAGATGTTCAAAAAGAACAAGAAGCCTGGTATAATAAACATGCCAAAGAGCATTCCTTCCAAGTAGGAGACCAGGTCATGGTCTTGAAGGTGCTCCAGGCCCATAAAATGGAAGCGTCATGGGAAGGGCCATTCACGGTCCAAGAGCGCCTGGGAGCTGTTAATTATCTCATAGCATTCCCCACCTCAAACCAAAAGCCTAAGGCGTACCATATGAATTCTCTAAAGCCCTTTAATTCCAGAGAATTAAAGGTTTGTCAGTTTACAGCCCAGGAAGAAAATGACTCTAAGTGACCTAAAGGTGTCTACTACAAAGGAAAAAGTTATGGTGGCTTGGAAGAGGTGAACCTCTCCATGACCCTGGGGCGTATGCAGCGACAGCAGATCAAGAAGCTGTGCACTAGCTACGCGCCGACTTTCTCAGCCACCCCAGGACTGACTGAACGGGCATACCACTCCATTGACACAGGTAATGCTCACCCAATTAAAGTCCAACCTTACCGGGTGTCTCCTCAAGCTAAAACTGCTATAGAACGGGAGATCCAGGATATGCTACAGATGGATGTAATCCGCTCCTCTGGCAGTGCATGGGCATCTTCAGTGGTTCTAGTTCCCAAACCAAATGGGGAGATATGTTTTTGGTTGGACTGCCATAAGCTAAATGCTGTAACTCGCCCAGACAACTATCCAATGCCATGCACAGATAAACTTTTGGAGAAACTGGGACGGGTCCAGTTCATCTCTACCTTGGACTTAACCAAGGGGTACTGGCAGGTACTGCTAGATGAATCCGCCAAGGAAAGGTCAGCCGTCACCACCCATATCGGGCTGTATGAATTTAATGTGCTCCCTTTCGGGCTGCGAAAAGTACCTGCCACGCTCCAAAAACTTGTAAATAGTCTCCTAGTGGAATTGAAAAAATATGCAGTTGCCTATCTTGACGATGTGGCCATATTTTCGGATTCCTGGGCAAAATACCTAAAACATCTCCAAAAAGTCTTTGAGTGCATAAAAAAGGCAAGACTAACTGTTAAGGCTAAAAAGTCAACAGAGTGACTTACCTTGGACACTAGGTGGATCAAAAAACTATCAACCCCGTACAGGCCAAAGTGGATGCTGTTCAAAAGTGGCCTGTCCTAAAGTAAAAAAAAAAACAGGTCCAATCTTTCTTAGGCTTGGCCGAATATTACAGGTGATTTGTACCGCAATACAGCCAAATCGCTGCCCCACTAACAGACCTAACCAAAAAGAAACAGCCAAATGCTGTTCAGTGGACTAAAAAGTGTCAAAAGGCCTTTAACCAGCTTAAAGCGACACTCATGTCTGACCCTGTGCTAAGGGCCCCAGAGTTTAACAATCCGTTCCTAGTAACCGCAAATGCATCCGAGCGTGGTGTGGGAGCAGTTTTAGTGCAGAAAGGACCGGATCAAAAATTCCATCCTGTGGTGTTTCTCAGCAAAAAACTGTCTGAAAGGAAAAGCCACTGGTTAATCAGCAAAAAGAAATGCTACGCCATTGTGTACATGCTAAAAAAGCTAAGCCCATACGTTTGGGGACGGCGTTTCCAACTACAAATTGACCATGCTCCGCTAAAGTGGCTTCACACCGTCAAGGACAATAACAAAAAACTTCTTCAATGAAGTTTAGCTCTCCAAAATTTTGATTTTGAAATACAACACATTTTAGGAACTTCTAACAAAGTGGCTAATGCACTCTTCTGTAAAAGTTTCCCAGAATCAACTAGTTAAAATTGTCCTTGAAATGTGGAAAATATTGTTAGTTTTTATATAGTCAGTAGTATATTTAAAGGTGTATGTGTCTTATTAACTCTGTTTTCTCCTAGAGCTCCAGGAAGAAATCACAGCCAGTGTGGAACCGGCTTTCCGACACTATCTGTGATTTGGGAGGCGTGTCATAAATATAAAGGGAAGGGTAACCATCTTTCTGTATACAGTGCTATAAAATCCCTCCTGGCCAGAGGCAAAGTCCTTTTAGCTGTAAAGGGTTAAGAAGCTCAGGTAACCTGGCTGGCACCTGACCCAAAATGACCACTGAGGGAACAAGATACTTTCAAATCTGGAGGGGGGAGGGGAAGGGTTTTGTCTGTCTGTGTGATACCTTTGCCAGGAACAGATCAAGGATGCAAGCCCTCCAACTCCTGTAAAGTTAGTAAGTAATCTAGCTATAAAATGTGTTAGGTTTTCTTTGTTTGGCTTGTGAAATTCGCTGTGCTAAAGGAAATGTGTCTTTTTGTAACTTAAGGTTTTGCCTAAAGGGATTCTCTATGTTTTAAATCTAACTGCCTGTAAGATTATCTTCCATTTTGCTCTTACAGAGTTGTTCTCTTGTCTTTTTTTGTTCTCTAATAAAGTTCTGTTTTTTAAGAATCTGACTGGGTTTTTTGGGTCTTAAAAATCCAAGGCTGGTTTGTGCTCATCTTGTTTATTCTCAAGCCTCCCCAGGAAAGGGGGTGTAAGGGCTTGGGGGGATATTTTGGGGAAACAGGAACTCCAAGTGGTCCTTTCCCTAATTGTTTGTTAAATTACTTGGTGGTGGCAGCGTTTACCTAATCCAAGGGCAAAGACTTTGTGCCTTGGGGAAGTTTTAACCTAAGCTGGTAAAAATAAGCTTAGGGGGTTTCATGAGGGTCCCCACATCTGTACCCTAGAGTTCAGAGTGGGGAAGGAACCCTAACACCAACCCTGTGCCCCAGCCCTGAGCCCCCTCCCGCACCCCGAACCTAGCATCCTCAGCCCCACCCCAGAGGCCGCAGCCCCAGCCAGAGCCCTCATCCCCCCATACGCCAACCCTGCCCTAGCCCTGAGCCCTCCCCCCACACCCCTAACCCCTCATCCCTGGCACCACCCCAGAAGCTGTACCCCCAGCCAGAGCCTTCAACCCCCACACTCCCCCAACCCCACCCTACCCCTGAGCCTCTAAAAATTACCCTCTAAAAAATTAGAGGGAACACTGCTGTTATTGACCATTTTTAAAATCAAGATTGGATGTTTTTTTAAAAGATCTGCTCTCGGAATTATTTTGGGGAAGCGCTATGACCTGTGTTATACAGGAGGTCACACTAGATGGTCACAGTGGTCCCTGCTGACCATGGGATTTATAAATCTGTGAAACGCGACCAAGACAGCATGCCTAATTGTGACAAGTCCCCTGCTTGGGTCCACTACCTTTCAGATTAGTCCTTTTGCCCAGTGTTGCATGGGGAGTTAACGTTCAGCTGATCATCCACCATGACCCCCAAATCTTTTTGGCTGGAGGTAACTGATTGGCTCCTGTCCCTCAGTTATTTAAGTTTGCCTGGTTTTTTAAAAAGCCTGTTGTTCAGGTCAGTCTTTTATTTAGGTTGACCTCATCCCACTGATTGCCTTGAAGATCAGGACCAGTTCCTTTAGTTGGATCTGTCAGTGATGGAGGACAAGAAGCAACCATGAAGACTCCTACTAACATTTGTTGCACTTGCACCATCTGAAATTTCTGTAAGGCCTTGTTTGTCCATCGTAGATAGATAAAGTTTCAGTACCCCAGTCCTGAGGGGGTGAATGTGTGAATCATGGTTTGTAAGGCTTCATCTGAGCAGAATGGGTGCAGACAAGTGGCAAACTGGATGTGGTAGGAGGCTTTTCTTGCTGCTCTCATTGCCTGAATTTCAAAGAGCAGAGATGGATCTGATAGTGTGAGGTTATGAGTGCTTTTGTGGTAGTTGGAGATCATTGAACATGATCTAATATGTAGCTTTTTGTGTGTGTATGTGTGTATTGTGTTCGAGTAGTATGATCATTCTTCCTCACTTCGTAAAGGCTACAATTAGTACAGCCCAACATAATATTTTTACCTTTATGCTTCAGGATAAACTTTTTATTTCATTAGTTCAGTAGGTCTTATTTACACAACATCAGTTCAGAAAGCAAAATGTTAAACTGGAATAACTGGTTTGAAAGTTCAGGTCAGGTGTGTTCCTTTTTTTGTTTTGTTTTTCCAATTTTAAATCTTTCTGGCCCGTCCCTTAATTTGAACTTTTATATAGCCATTTCTAGCAGTAAATTGCAACCTTAACTAAATGACTTTAAAGGCTTAATTTAAATGACTTTAAAGCTGTTCCACGGCTATCTTGTAGCAAATTATATATTTTATTAAAAACTCATGCTTGACTGCCCTTTCTTATTGAAACCTTTTTAGAAAGCCATTTTTCTGAAAAGAATATTTACTAATAAAATGTAGCAAAATTTTTAATTTAAAAATTTACTGTACAAGAATTTGGGTGTGTAGCCTTTTCTTATTAGGTCATGCCTTTCATTTTAGGCTTTTTTTTAATCCATGAGAAATGACATTTTTGTCATTCTAACTGTTGTCAGTTCAGTGATAACATGATGTGTCTGTGAATAAGTTGCTGATGGCATGTTGTTGTAGCTGGTAGTACAGCATGCTGTGTTGGACAGAAGATCTATAAATACATGTCTTTCCCATACTAAGTCATTGCTTTTTGGTAGGGTCATGTAGAGGACATCCATTTACCTGTGGGAGGGTGAAAATTATGGTCTGCATCTCTTAAAAGGTGACTGAGCGTATAGTCTTTAATGGAGTCTCTGTCTGCTGTTTCTTGTATGGGTACTTGGGAAGGTGAGGAGGTGTTGGCCCAGTTTTAGAAGGTGGATAAAAACCAAGTGACCCTCGTATACCCACCCATCTAACTTTCTCTGAATCATTGTCTCATGAAGGTGTATTACAACACTACACCAAAATGATGAGTGAGAAAGAAGCCATACTTGTGGTCCTTTATACTGCTTGCTACAAAGGTAGGGGGGCAAATCAGGATTCTTACACTTCAGAAAACTTTCAGATATAGAGAATTCTACTTTTTACTAACAGTGTCTCTACAATGTACGTTAACATAATTAACCTGTTTTTAGCCAGAGTTTCTTTTCTCTCTTATTCTATCTTTTATGTGACCTTGCAGTGATGGAGTAAAAGCTAGAATCTTTGCTATCTCAATCCTCTCCATAGCAACATATGTTATAGTCATATAATTATTTATTTAATGAGTTTAATTATGAAAACTGGCAAAGGCATCTTATGAAAACTGGATAAGGCAAAAAGAGAAGCTAGTATTAAAGTAGAAAATACTTTTTCAGTAATATCAGAAAGCAAAAATATTTTTCTCACGTTTGGTCAACTGTGTAAGGTTTTTTTCCTTTTCTTTTTAGGTTGTTTTTGTTTCCTACATAAGAATCATGCAGCTGTTACTACTGATTTCACTGCCAGCCCCCCCCCCCTTTGCTGACCTATAAATATACTTCCTTTGTCATGTTGTTTCATAAGAGCTTTGCTTCCTGTAACTATCTAAAGCTTTTCATCTTGGAAGTTCATATTTTTACCTCTTCAAACCAAAAAAGTAATTAGGAATCCTGTAAAAATTAATGTTCTAAAATGAAATCTTTTGAGTATGTGGACTGTCCAACACTTTCACTTTTTATGTAAGAAAATAACTTGTATTGCCAATATTTTTCTTTACTTAAAAACAAAAACAAACAAAAAAAAACCCTAACATACAAGACCGAAAGGTGAATGAAATTGCATTATCTGTGTGAACAAAATCTGACCCAAAACATTTTGGAAATGCATACTTGCATACAAGTTAGCAAGACTGTGCAGCATATAGAGCACTCTTGTTGTTTTATTTATTTGTATTCCTGTAGTACCTAGGAATCCTAGTCATGGACAAACACAGGATAAAGACAGTCCCTGCGCCAAAGAACTTGCATTCTTGCAGTAATCCAGAGTACTATTTTGAAGTTTGTTTCTTACCATAAATCCCTTATCACTGCAGTCATATTAGCCTTAAGGTTTTGCAAAAGCCACATTATAGTCTATCCTCTGGTGTAAGTTGCAGGTAACTCTTCCTTATTTGGTCTTCATTGAATTGTGGGGAAAGGATGAGGAAATTAGACAAATATTTTACTAATTCAAAACCCTTGTAAACCATCCATTGGCTCCATTCCTGTTTTGCTGAGATGACTATATTAGAGGCAGCTCTTTTTCAGACTGACTGACATGGCATGATGTCAGTAGTGCCAAATTCAGCATGGTAGAAATAGGTAATTCAGTAACAAGGGAGAGAAGGAAAATCCAGCTTCTTGGTACGTATATGACTGAGTTACACTTTCCTGTATCTGTGCCTTCAGGCTGCCTTGGAGTCTTGAATTACAGTGTTATGTGAATGTAGCTGTAGCATCAGAACAGGTCCTGGCACCTTAGGCTTTTATAGGCATTCTTGCTGTAGCTGCATTCAGGTCAACTGCAAAATATAATGCGGTGATGGAGTAGTGAATAGTTAATCCAAGATGGCTAGAGCTGCAGATTTATGAACTTTTGGAAGGGAGGGAGGGATGGAGCCTTTGAAGGAATTTCTTTAGTGTGGTTTAGGTGTAAAGAGCAAACACTTTCTCAGGAAAAACTCAAAAGCTAAGTTGGGAAAGCTTCTCTTCTCTTCTGTTAGCGCTACTGCCTGGGACAGAATATTCCTTCTCTGTCCAGCTGAATGGAGGCAGGGTTCTTTTTTTTTTTTCTTTTTTTTTTTATATTTATGTTAAAATATGAAGCCTTTCCTGTTGCTGTGCTTGCTGAACTAGTCATTCCTTTCCCAGTCTCTCTCCTATGTGGTGAAGAGCAGATGCCTGCATCCTCTTTGTCTCTCTGCAGTAGAGCCTTTTGCAACAGAATCTTCTCCCCTAGGGAAATTGTTTGTTTGTTTGGTTATTCCATAGATCTGGCTGGAGACTGATCCCAGATTGACACTGCAGGTTTACCCCCAGTGTTACAGGGAGGAGACTATAATCATTGTTCCCTTCTTTACTCTTCCTCTACTGGACTGCCGAAGGAATTTTGCATTTTGATATAGATTGCGCTACTTTGGAGAGATTTGCTTAGTGGTGGAGGTTCCCTCCATTGTTTACTGCCCACTAGAGCCCTGTGGGATCCCAATACAGAGGTTGCAGATTGGACGTAAGTGATGCCTAATCTAGTGTTTGACAGGAGCAGGAAAGTCTGATGTATCTAATAAAACCAACAAAAACAGTCCTTTCTTATCCATTGGAGTTAATCATTGTCCTGCACTGATTCCAGACATAAATTTATCTTGTACAAGCTTTACTGTCAACTTTCTTTAGGACCTTGGCAAAAAAGGAGCATTAGATACTGACCCCTCATTACCAAACTCAAGTGTGAGTCAGACTTTTATCAAAAGAAGCTTCTACAGGGGGCTTTCTTTAAAACTATGGCAACATATCCCTCTCACAGCTATTTCGCTGTGTAAAATAAGACAAACTCATTGGGGCATGGATCCAAAGTACAGTTGAATTGGAGAAATCCCAGTTAACAAAGCAGAGAATAATCATTTTGAGATGGGTCTGAAAACACCCAGAAAGTGACTATTTGAGAATGAAGAGTCATAATCTTCTATACTGTGTGGTGGAGTGAGTCACCCTATGTGCTGAAGGACATCTAAGAAAATTAGAAAAATTTATTACATCTTGGTCAATGTCGTCATCTTCAGCAGCTGTTTCTTTGTAGGGTTTGGTCTATCAAATAATAAAACAATAGTTTGGGATTGGAAAAAGAGACTAAACTGCTAAAGCTGCTCACCTCAAGTCCTTCGTCTCACTTCTAGATTCTAGTCCGTGGTCCCCCTAAAATCTCTCCTCACAGCTGGTTGTGGCTTATGGTTTTGATGTTTAGGTTACTTTTTTCCCTACTGCAGGAACACAGCCCACTCCTACTTGTAGCTCTTTGCCACTTATATAGAGTGTCACTTTAAAAATCTTTTTGTACAGCAACAACTGTCTCGTCTTGACTGTTTTACCTCTACCATTGTCACTTTTGGCTGGTTCCTCCTAGCTTGATGGATGTGACTCAGATTCTATCACAGAAGTTTGTTTTCTCTACTTCTTTGTAGGGCAAAATTGCCATAACTTAGAGGTGGTAAAAAATGTTGGGCTTGTGACAGTAAGGTGACCATGCCTGAGGACAGAGATGTTTGTACAAGGGCTTCAGAAATGAACCTGCACCTATTGGAGAGGGGGTGATGGGATCAGTTAAACTTGAGGAGGGGGAAAAAAACCTACGTGACAATTGTATAGCCTCATCCTTCTGCCAAAGGGAAAGGTGCCCCCTGACCCCCATTTCCTGTCCCATCGCACCTTTTCCCATCCCTCTACAGTGTTCTGGACTAGTATGGGAATGTCATAGAATCTTGAAACTACCAGAAGAGAGAAATGTATTTCTTAAGTGTGTATTTGTATTTATTACTCACAACTTAACTACTTTAATATTACTTGATCTTTTAAGAAAGTATTTGATCTTAAAAAGCTGTACAGGAATTTGTTGATTAAGATATTTTTTTCAATATTCCAGTGTAATTTATTCAATTTGACCCTCCTTAAAGATATAGCTCAAACTGTTACAATTTTGTTAGCTATTCTCGATTTGTTCCTCACAGGAATTTCAGAGACAGTCTTTGGTGCAGACAAGTACTTAATATTAGTATTCTTTCAGGGCCAAATTTGAGGTCCAGCTAGTAAGGCACCCCCTGCACCAGCAACCAGCATCATGGTAGCAGTGTGGAAAGGAAAGCAGATTCCACTGAGCTAATATGTCCTGGCCCCACCAACTGCCTTTGCCCAGATGGGTGAGAGGACAGAATCAAGGCGCTCTTCCCCCCCCTTTCCCGCCCCCCCCCTCCATGTGACAGGCAGCTAGCTGTGCTGGTGTGTTGGCAAATGTAAGATCCGCTCCATGTGGACCAGGGCTAGCCTTACCATGAGGCGAACTCTAGGACCCAGAGTGTAGAAAACTGTGTCTGCTGCTGGTGCACATGCATTCTCTCTGCTCTAGATGCACAGAGATGGTGGAGTGCTGTGCTGGAGAAAGGAGGGCACAAGAGACAACAGGAAGGCAGGAGAAAAGGTGAGAGGGAATAACAGAAAGCTGCAGGGGGATAGAGGAGGAGGAGCCTCTTATGTACCTCTCTGGCACCCCCAAGAGCCTGGACTGATTAACACCAGCTTCTCAGGGAGCTTCCTGTTTCCTGCTGCTTCCCTGAACCCACTTGAGGAGAACAGGCAGTCAACTTAAGTAGTAGGAGCCAGTTAGGCCCTTAAGACGCTGATCTCTTCCCTCACTCAAGCTCTACTACCAGCCTGCTTATTTGTCCCCTTCAATTGAGTGTTGAGAGCCACTATAGCTGGCACAGAACAGCAGTCATGAGTGAAAGAAGAAAACGCCCCTCTGGGGCGGCATTCAGAAAAAGAAAGAAAGCAAAGGAAGCTTTTCTATCTAAGCAGGAAGGAGCTTTCCTCAGATACATCAACACAAATGTTCACGGTGAGCCTTCAAAGTTTTGAAGAGAGCCTTTCAAAGTTTTGGCCCAAGCGAGGGGGTATGGGGGCGTCATTTGAGCTCCCTGCCTCAGGTGCCAAAGTGTTGTGGGCCGGCCCTGGTGTGGACCCAACATAGTTTATTTCTTACCAGAGAAATGGGAGAACCAGAGTGTAGGTCATGACTCTGAGCCACAATCTCCCTCCCGGGTATTGCACTCATATGCAGCCCCTTATTCTGAGCTTGTGGCAAAACCACAACTGAACCTTTCGCAGGTTTAATGGCTATTATTACCACTTAGTATATTGCAATCCCAGCCTTTATTTTCAAACAGATCTCATCTTTATCAAGTGCATTGGTTTTAAAATACTTTATTGGCCCTGCAGAATCTGACAATAAACTTGTTCTTTTCACTTCAGAGTTGCCTGTAGAGTAGCAAGTTTGGTTCAAACATACTTGCACTCAAATACCAATCAACTAAAGGAGAGACCCTTTTTATGTAATGCCATGTTGATTAGTTGCAAAGTATAAAGTATAGTACTTAAGCTTTTCAGTTATCCTTTTGACATGTACCAATCCCAACAGGTGGGGGTGCTTCCTCCTGCTGGAAAAGAGGAAGAATAACGAATCCATATGAACTTGTTAGAACTCTTGAGAAGCGGCTGAGTGGATGAGAAATTACATTTGGTGTTTTCATTTGTCAAATGGTTTAGCATAACATTGTAGCTCAGTTGTCACTCTTCTGACAACAGTATTGCCAGACTTCAGTATGTGTCGGATGTCTTGACACAACTTGAATTTGTTAAACAGTGGAATTTACCCCCTACTTTATATAGGCAGCAGTACTTGTGTATTGTTCTGTATCACTTTTATTCAGAAGAAATGAGTATGTGTGTATGGTCTTACGAAAAAAAATTCTTTGTCTTTGAATCTGATGAGGGATTAAAGCTTGGAAAACTTGTTTTGAATAACTATATTGACTTTCTGAATAAAATAACATTTACCAAACTACACTGGAAAGAGAAAATATTTTTTACTCTCTTGATCATATATTGAAAATTACTTGCAAAAAATGTGTATTGTTTTGTATCTAAAAGTTTTATGCTGTGTCTGCATTGCATATTGCGTTTAACTTTTATTTAACTGTAGATGTCGGTTTACTGGTTTCTTGGTCTCATGAGTGCTTCTCTTTCCCTTCTCCCTCCCTTATTTCTTTTTTCAAGAAGTTCTTGGCCGGGCCATCAATGCAAATTTGACCTTTTCTTAATTTCTTGCCTGAACAGCTCATGTATCACAAAATAGTTCAGAATATGCAAGATAATTTCTTGCAGGAATTTTACACATTTTATCAGTTGCAGAAACTTTTCAAATAGGTTTTTCATTCAGTTTTTTCTTTAATTATCCCTTTATTTTTCTTAATTATAATGTTTAAATCAACTGTATTATTGGCAAAGTGTTGATGAAATCCGTTCAATGCAATTTGAAATATTTGTTGTGACTGGGTTGGGTCTTTTGGAGCCATTCTGTTTGAGATATGATAAAATCCTGCGGTGTACTTGTCAGTGTTTATAACTGAAAGAGAATGCAATCTTTTCCTTAATAGAGCACAAGCCAATGTTAAAGACACAGTATGAGATAACAGTGCAAGTCCGCTGCATGTAATTTCTTGGGTTCCTGTGAAGTATCTTCACTATCTGTTAGCAGTGGGAGGACTGACCAACTATCTAATCCACTCCATTTTCTATCTCTGTCCCCTGTGTATTGCTTCTGTTACGTTTATTAATATGGAGCAGTTGAAGTCACTAACTTGGACATAGGCCAGTTTATGCTGTGTGTGTAGCTTCTGTGAAGACCACTCTAATGAACAGTGTGATGATGTGATTCAGAGATATGGAGAGAGCCAGCTTGCATGAAAGGTGAGTTTTCTGCTTTTGTCTTACTTTCTTCAGCATGTCAGATCCCTGGTTAGGTACTTGATGTTTCCTCTCTTCTTTCCCCAACTAGCCTCTCTTTTATCCCACTGGGATAATTTTGCTTTCTTTCTGGTTAGACAGACCGACGCTATTTTGTAAGTTAATGGTCTGTTTCCATTAAGTCATTAAGTAACACCATTTCATTGATGAAAGTCTTGTTCAACAGACTTGGCATTTAAGGTCAGTAGAATATCTCTGTATAATACAAAGGCTAACGTGTTGTTCTGAGCATATTTTGTACATTTTCTATGCCAAGATTTTTAGTCCTAGTAAAGTAGCTATTTGCATATACTAATTACTGGTATAATACAGAAACATGCTAAATTTTATTCACTTTGTGATTTTGTGTATGTTTTCTTTTGAACTTCACCCACCAAACTTTTTGCTTACATAATTTTTTACTTAAATGTTATGTCTAAATCCATTATAATTTAATTTTACAAACCTAGAATAGTGTTTCTCCTTTGGCTTTTATCATCAGCAGATTTGCACTCCTCAGTTCATGAGACCTGCAATGTGTGGCAAGAAAGAAACAATTCACTAGATTATTTAAGATCTCCTATTTTTTCCCTATTTTATATTTTTTCTATAATATTTAGATTGTTGTCTTTCGCAGAAAAATATCACATATCCTCATGCATCCTAAGGAAGAACAAGAAATAATAAAAACAGGCCAAGCATATTGTTTTGAAACATAGTTCAGATAGTTTGCTAAGAAGTTTTTATGGTAAAAGTATTAGAGGCATTATCTGTCTAACCCAAAAAGTATTTTTCTTTTTCTTGACTGTTTAGTATTTGATTTCTTGTTAGTCAGTTTTTCATAGTTTTGTGGCCTTTTTCAGTTAATTAAGAGCAAAGACTATTTTACTTCACTTAGGTCCATTGGTTTTGGTTTCTTGGTTAGTGTAGTGATTTATGTGTAGCTTTCATCTGGGTTTTTCTTTACTTGGATATGTACAGGTTTAGTAAAGCTGTTACAGAAGAGTCTTCACATTATTAGAGGTGTACCTAAGTCACGAGACAAGGTCTTTGAAATCTTTGCAAGTAAGATGTCTCCTAATTTAAGG
This sequence comes from Natator depressus, assembly GCF_965152275.1. Classification (NCBI taxonomy): domain Eukaryota; kingdom Metazoa; phylum Chordata; order Testudines; family Cheloniidae; genus Natator; species Natator depressus. The sequence continues at coordinate 53,528,924 of NC_134237.1, forward strand.
CGCTGGAGTAGGTAACTTGAAAAAATTTTTTTTGCATATATCTGTACAGTTTGAACTGCAAGTTGCCTTTTCCCCTGCCTGTTCACCTCTGTTGCAGAAGTAGTATGACACAATAGTTAGCATGAATTCTCCAAAAAATATTCAATTTTTAGGTAACTCTTCAAATAATTAATATTAAGACCTAAACATTGTATACTAGGGAAGGTATGGCAAGTTGAATTCTCTTGACACCACCAGACACACAGAAAATTTGACAAAACTGTAAAATATACTAAACTAGTGAACCAAGAATGGGCCTTAGTCTGAACCCTAACTTTCACAAAGGGAGTGCCTTACTTCTCAGAATAGACCAATTGAAATTCATTGAACTAATTGAATTATAGTAAGAACAAACCTGCAGGCAGTTATGTGCATTCTTAAGTACTGTACTAGTAAAGTTAAGCATGCACTGAAGTGTTTGCAGGATCAGTATCAGTTATTAATCAACATGTGTAAGGATAATATAATTGGCTGGGGGGGGACCTATGTGGACCTATGTCAAGTTTTAGATTTACTCACTTTCCTGGACTTGTGTGTGCATATGAATGTTATCCCACACTGTGTTCTTAAAAGCTTTTTTGAAACTCTCTAGAAAAACTTTAATTTAAGTAAACATAACAATCCATCAGAAGCTGTGAAATCATAGCTTTTGGCCAATCTAAACAGAATGTTTTTAATAGTAAATAATGTTTCTTTATAAAGATACATATGTAATGCATATCAAATATAATTCATTCTTACACAGCTGGACACAAAATGTCTAACTGTAATTTAAAATGAAAACTGCAATGAAATAAAAAAAAGTTTCTAGTCGTTTGTTCCAATGTAGTACATGGCTAAACCAATAATAATTTTTTATTTAAAATGCTCCAAATGCTTAAAAATATAAATGAAATATGAAACAATGAAGCATCCAGAACTCAGGGAATGGCAGGAGATTTCCACAGCTCATTCTAACTGTCTACATAAGTAGCCCCCATAGTGATAGTATGAGTGCCCGAACTTTCTTTAGAGAGGTTTAAATTTCTTTTGGGGGTAGCTTATGTGTCTACATATTTATTTTTATTGGAGCCATAGCTTGAAGGGCATCAGAATTATTCTGTGTCCTTCTGGTTTCAGCACTGGCCATCTTATGTGTTTGTCTTTCTGTTAGGCTTAGGGATTACTAGTAGTTGCCCAATTTATATTAAGAGATTGTGAAAAATATTTTGCTTTATAATTTTGTTTCTGTTTTGCGTATTCTGATTAAGTAATTCTCTCCCTCCCCCTGTCATCTAAAGCAGAAATAAAAATAATTTGTGGCTGGAGTTGGCATCTTCTTACTCTCCATATTGGCTGCCTTGAATTGTACTTGTTTGGATGATAAAAAATGGTTTTTATTGCTGTTAATTCTGCAGCATCAATATGATCATGGAAGAGCAAGCTGGATTCTATTCTACCTCTGCATCTTCAATAGCAGGATTCAGTTCCTTTCATCAGTTTGCTATAGGAGACCAAAAAAGATGCCAGTGTAGAGTGATGTGGACTCCCCTGCATTCGAAATGTAACTGAGACCGCCAACTAACTTGACATTAGCTGAAGAGCAGTCCACAGATTGTAGTAACTATTGATTACTACTAATTTTGGCTGGATTTGAATTTTTGCTGTGGAGTTTTCCAGGCAACCATTTTCCTTGTCAGTATTTCCGTTTTGAAGGTCTTGGCTTCAGAAGCCTTTTGAGAAAAGAGAGTTTCCTTTTTGTTCTATATGAAAAAAGTTCTCTCCCCCTACCTAGTGTATTAAGACACTTTCCAATTCCTTTGGACTTCTGCATATAGATTGGTCTGCTAAGAATGGTCTAAGCATCTTGTGTGTGGAATAAAATTTGTTCTCCAATATGAAATCTGCCTTTGGAGATTCCACTTTTGGAGTTGTTTGCTCTGCTGCACAGACAGAAAGAGAGGTTAAAAGGTATAAATGGCAGTTAGGCACTCAATTCCCATTAGGTGCAGTTGGTCTAACTCTGGATCAAATGCCTCAACAGATATAACCTATGCCTCCAGTAACACATTTTCGAAGAAGCTCTTTGGCCTTACACTCATAACCCTCAGTTCCTGATTTTATTTTTCAGCTTGTTGTTGGCCCTAGAATCCCTGGTGTCTCACTGGAATTAATTAGTTCTATTTTTATTATTTTTTGGCAGTCTAGAAATTAGTAATGGAATTATGGTTGGTTGGTGCATTAGAGTATTAAGCTTTCATTTTAAAATATAGAAGCTTCTCAAGTACTTCTAGGGCTTTAGAAATTCTGTGTGTCTGAAATATCTCTCTCATTGATCAACCTCAGCTTCCTATTGTTTCTACAGGACCACCGTTGAAGGGATGTAGTCTTTGTTTGCCCCCACCCCTGAGTCCATTCAGACAGAAAGAGGACACATAAGGGCCTGCAGTGTGGGTGTGTTACCTTCTCTGGTGCTCACCGTCTCTGTGCTGTCCGCATGACTCAGGCTGCCAAGCAAAACTCCTTTGTACCATCCAACTCAGGGTTTTCAGCCTTGAGCATAATCTCCTCAGCATCTCAAGAGGAGAAAAGGAGTATATGGGGAATGAGCTAATAGAGGAGCAGCTAAAGGCATTTGCACCATTTCATACTACTACAAGGAGGCCTCAGTGGTGTTGGATCAGCCAGTTGTAACACGCCTGAGACTCCGTCTCCTCTGTCTCATTACTTTGGTGTTTACACCACCTCTTCTGCTGAGGGAGACCATTGCTTTTATTATTGGTAACTTTTAAACTGAGGAGAATTCTATCCCATTCTTCACAAGGAAGAGAGAGTCCATACTCTCACTCACAGAGCAGGCTCTGCTGTGAGTACCTTAAATACTTCCTCTTGCACTGAAATCCCAGTTGAAACTTGATTTAAAGCTCATTGAAGTCAGTGGAAAGAGTCACATAGACGTCAGTGGACTTTGGATCAGATTCTTGGTGGCCATGACAACTTGCCCCTCCTTGTATTTCTGTGTGCTTGGTACAGTCAGTCATCTGTGGCTGATGAATCCTATTAAGATTGGGTTAGTGAGGGGATCATGAGTAGAAGCAGACCTAGAAACAGCAATCACAATTTTCTGTGGCTCCAGGGGCACAGTAGTGAAATGTATTGATAGTGTTTAGAAACTAAAGCAATAAAATATATTGATAACCATTAAAAAAATATAGCCATCCCATATTGAGGCCCTAGATCATGGGAGAACTATTGATACCCTCGTGTCTCATGAATGAAGCTAGTCCAGTCCCAGAACCTGACAAGAGACTTTCAGTAGTCTTCCTTCAATTGGTAAATTTTACTTTAGATGTTCTAAAAGCCCCAGCAATGAAAATTAAAGAACAATTAGGAAATTACAGCAAAGCTGACTGATCTGGACAGTTGTGGGTCATATTGAGCAATATAGGGAGGATAGTTGATTGCAGGAAGTCTAAAAATACTTTGTAGAAGTGTATCACCTCACAGAGAGTATCTGGAGTGCCTGGGAAATCAATAAATGCTTGTAATGTCCAAGTACTAGGACTTCCATTTGCCAGAAAGGACTCTGCTCTCAGAACCTATATAGAAAAATTACTGAAGCTTTGGTTTAAGATGTTTTGGAATAATTTATATTGAAAATGATCCTTACCTCCTGTGATCTTTTAGGCTAGCCAATATCTAGGATTCTGATATAATTCTGAAGACCACAGGGGGAAAAAAGCCAGTTTTGGTTGTTGTTCTCCCTCCCCCTTTGTTGCTGGAGGGAAAGTGTGTGCACACACTTCCATCCCTGATTACTTAGAGGATGAGCAAGGATTCCTTTCCTTTCTCAAACCTGATCTGATAAAAGTGTTCGTGATACAAGATGACTGAGACCACACCAAAAAGAAGTTGGAACATTTGTTTTGTTTTTGACTGAAAAATGCTTTTGTGTCTCAAACCTCTATATCATGTGAGCAGCTGGATTTATGCCAGAAATTCTCAAAGTCTTTTATAGTGCGGATCTCAAAATAGAGGCACAGAGAAGCACAAATTGATCATAAAACTGCTTAAACAGCTGGAAACTCCCTGAACCGCAGAACTGTCAGCTGACAAAGGCAGGCCTATGATAGCCCCTCATGGTGCCATACAATCTTCCTGCTCTCCTTCCTCTGCCCCACTCCCTGCCCCAGTATAGGAGGTGGAGGAGGAGGAAGGGGATTCCAGGGCAGCCTTTGTGCTCTGGTGCTGGTGGCTGGCAGAGTGTAGCAGGTGTATTGAGTGCTGCTTTGGCACACCTGGAGGTCTAGCCCCATAACTCTACAGGGCAGTCATCAGTCATCCCTACTTGAGTTTCATATACATTCTACTTGATAATACAATGTCCTCATAAAGCTTCTCTCCGGGCCTTTTAGTGTGTCTCCTTTACCAACCTCCTATTGTTCCTTCTTCCATGCTGCCTTCTCTGCCTGGAATAGCAAGTTCCTTTCCTCTGTTCCTTCAAGCTCTTCTAAAACTGCATCTGTTCTGTGTTCAGTTATCTCATTCTAATCTCACTGTGTGTCCTGTATTGAATCATACTGTGTTGTGCTGTCTTGTGTTATTTGGACTGTGAAAGATTTTTAGGGCAAGAATGTATGTGGAATAGACTCCCTATATTACATTACCAGGTGTGCACATGCAGAGGCTCTCATGCCACCACACATGTAATATAAATGTGTGGGGGGGAGCCCAAAGGGGGTATTATCCTTTGTTTTGTCATCTGAGTGCATAGCACAGTGCTTTGAAATGTACGACCGAAAGGCCAGTAGCCCAGCTGTAAGGTTCATTTTGCTGGAGGGATGGTAGCTTTGAAGGCTTGTCTTGGCCATTATTTGTAAGGCAACAGTTTGGACCTCAAGGACCTTTACTTGGTCCTCCACCTGGTAATGATTGTTCACTGCGCAGCAGTCTGAAAGAATGGGAGTCTGTGGAGGTAATTTTAGTTAGAGATCTGGGTGCCTTGCACTGACTGTTGTTCCTAGAACAAACTACTGTTATTGACCCATACTTGTGCTTTGTCCGTTGCTGTTTGTATAGACCCTTTTATATTGTGGACCTGAGTTGCAGGGGCAGGCTGTTTGAGCTTTAATGTAGACATGGTCTTGGTGGTGCTCTGTGACATATGTTGAGGTTTGCTGTTTTGACCTACATTAATTGTAAATCACATAAAAGAAGTTTGACAGTATGTTGGTCTGAGGAGCATGTGTATTTTCTGAAAACAGACTCTCAAATATGTGAAGCTACCAAAATAATTATGAACAAACAAAATGCCACTTGCAACATGTGATCAGTTGTAGAGCAAGTTCCCATCTCCAAAAGATTTCTCCCTGCTCTGAAATTGTTAATGTGGGTGCAAATGCCACTGGCGTCTTGCCTTATCTTCCTTATTGTGATGAAGTCAGAAGTAAATTACTGCCCCTTGGAAATAGGGTGGCTTAAAGGGACAGTCCTGTATTTAAGCCCTCCTGCAGATGTCCTGATTTTTCTTAAAAATGGGCAAATTGTCCCATATTTTCTGTCTCCCTTGCATCAGTACTGGTAGGTCCTGCTGCTGGCTGGATCCCTGCTTGCTAGCCACCCACTCTCCAGTGATGAGTGGGGGGGGTCCAGTGGCCAACAATGGGGGTGGGTGTGCAAGGCTGGTGGCAGGGCGAAGATGCAGTGTGCGGGGCCAGCCGCTCCTCCTGCTGATCCGTCAGCACGCCCGCCCCCGCTGAATGCCGGCTCTCGGCCAGCAGGGCCCCGCCCCCGTCCCGTTTCTGGCTGCAGTGGCTGGTGAGTGTGGGCAGGTGCCAGGCGGCAGCCAGTTACGTCACCTCTGCTGTCCACCCATCGGTCCTTTACATGCTTCTCCTCTCGCTGTTCTCTCTCTGCTTTGCCCCTTCACCACACCAGCCCCACTGCTTCTCCATATCGCTCCTAGCAGGGTGCATCCCGCTCTCAGTGCTGTGCGGAGAACCAGCCCCTGGTCAGAGCGCTCAGCTCACCAACAGCCTGGCTGGCAGGCTCCTTCCTTCCCCCACTGCCTCTGGCTGTGCCCGCGCCCCGGGAAAGCCCAAGACCCTCCGGCCTGGGGTGCTGGCCAGGAGGAGCCAAGCCCTGCATGTGCCAAAGCCCTGCACAGTGCTGGCATGGGGAAGCCTCTTTGCCCCTCAGCTAAGCTTAGGGGCGGGGGTGGGAAACGATTTCCAGCCTGTTCACACCCTGAACCTGCAGGCTCCACAGCAGCCCCCAGGGTGAGGTCTTAGCACCCTCTTCGCCTGCCCCCTTCCTCCAGGTCCTGCCCTCAGGGAGCAGGGGGCTGCTCCGTCTCCTAAGCACCCTCCTCTGAAGCAGCTTCCATCCCTTCCCTCCCACCCAATACCGAAAGGCTGCTGCTGGCCACATTCGTGAACCCTGGCAGAAATCTGGGGAGGGGGGCATAGAATATCAGGGTTGGAAGGGACCTCAGGAGGTCATCTAGTCCAATCTCCTGCTCAAAGAAGGACCTAGTCCCCAACTAAATCATCCCAACCAGGGCTTTGTCAAGCCTGACCTTAAAAACCTCTAAGGAAGGAGGCATGTAACCCTGCGTTCGCCCCATAAGCAATGGAAAATATTAAATTCTTTGTAAGAGATATTAAAAGGTACAGCTTAAATTTCCATGCTTAAAAATACGGTGTTTTCAAAAATAAAAAAAGAATGTTTCAGAAATTATTAGCTATAAAGAACTCTTAGCTTAATATTTCAGTAATCTGCTTTTTAAAATTCAGAACATTTTCTGCTCCAGTTCTTAATGTTGTTTAACCATGAAGCAGCCTTAATTGTTTTAATGGAAATCCGCTGGTGAGTACAAATACCGTGTGTTGCAAGTCAGTATGATGTTGCTGACAGAATGTGGTTTGAACATAATGAAATTAACATTCTGAAAGCTTTTGCTTGTAACACATATAAATAACAAAAAATGTGCTTTAGGGAAGCAGTTGGTAGTGTAGGCATCTTGCACAGAAGCTAACTACAAGTTTGCACTCTATTTACAGTTAGAAATGAAGTCTAGAGCCATAATACAGCCACACAAGACTTCTGTGACTGCTGCATAGGCTTAAGATTTCTGTAACCAAATGAAAAATTTCAAGCATTCAAAACATGCACAGAGAGGATCCCATAATGTATTACATTTAATTCCAGTGCCTGGTCTGCCACAAACTTAACAGGGTCAGCAGACAAAACACACAATCAAAGCAACTTTAAATAAAAAAATCTGATTTTTTTTAAAACAATTTAATACTAATGAAGGCTAATTATGCAAAAGTTGGTATGTACAGTAAAACCAAATGACTCATTAGAAAGTAGAAATTTTTTTACTATACTCTCTTTATAGAGGCTACTAAAAGGCAATAATCTACTTTTGATTGCCAATATATTTTAGTTATTTTAATATCTTCATGAAGGCAGTGGGCCTAGTTGTGTGAGTGAAGGTTGCAGGATTAGTCCCTTTGAATGACTTTAGCAAATAGCTTTGTTCCCTTCATTTATACAAAAAATAAGGGGGAGGGAAATACTTCACTTGAAGCATTTTGTTTTACTGCCTGCTATATTACCATCACTGGAACTATGCCTGGGGTGGTTAGGGTGGTGGGGTTGGGCCTGTTATGTGGGATGGCATTTTCTAGACTTCTCCTTACAGTTCTGCCAATGCACTTTCATCCTGACTTGCAGCAAACCTACTGTTAGACTTTTCCTTACAAGAACTATAGACTATTTGAACAAGAAATGTACTTGTTGGTTCTCCTTTACTTTCTGAAATGAACTGATAGCAAGCAAGACTGAGAGGGACATATGAATGCTTGAAACCCATCTCCTTCTGCCTAATGTTTCCTCCTCTGTGCAAACTGGAAGTTGTCTTTGTCCTGTAAAGATATAACCGATGGTTAATATGGCTAAATATAAACTAACCACAAGAAAATTTGTAGTTAAAGTTCTTGCCTAATTTTTGTTTTATCAGAGCTGATAACTGACAGTAAAAGTCCATCGGGTCTTGAAGTTCTTCTCAAATGTTAATGAATTAAGCCTTGCCGCGTCCCTGTGCTGTGTGTAAGCAGCATTATCCCATTTTGGATTTTCCTGCTAGCTCTGACACTGATCTGCTGCATGGGAGTGATACTCCCTAGTGGTACCCAGGGTTGTGAGGCACCTCATCTTCACCTAGTCTTGTCTGTGTATGCTGTGGATCAGCTTCTCCGGCAACAAAAGCTCTGCCTTCCCAGACCTCCACAGGCTTCGCCTCCTCTGTGAAGGGTAGTGAATGGAACACAACCATCCCTGAATCTTCAGAGCATTACCTGTAGTATACAGCCCCTTATCCACTGAACGCTGTACAGTTACCAGGCCTGCTGTTCCCAAAGGAACAGTATACACCAGGTGGTAAGATTCAGCTCAGGATCACCACTTTGCTTAACACTCCAGCACGGAGATATATTTATAGTAAAAAGAAGAATAAGCGTGAAAGTACAGAGATTCAACTGAGAGTGAGTAAGAATATTGGACACAAACACTTACGTACAGAACAAAAGCATAGCACACTTTCCAGCTTTCCAAATTAGCTAACAAGTTAACCTCCTGTCTAAAGAAGATTGTCTCATTCAAAGTTCTCTCCAGCGTTTTCAACCAAGCCTGGTTGAGACTTTCATGAAGCAAATTCTCTGTATGTGTACTTCCTAGGTGAAGGATGACAGGGTATCTCCTTTGTCCTCCAGACTACTAGAGCAAACCTTTGCTTTGCACCTCCAGATAGGCTCATCCCTATCCCCTTGTTACCCTCCATCCCCACCTCTGTTTGCTTCTTCCTCTTACTTTTCTCTCTCTCTGAAGTTTCCACAATTCCTCATTAGCATTTGGCTCAGACTGTGAGAGAAGCCCCATTGTGAACCATACAATACTTAATTTACAAGTAGACAACCAGATAGATAAACACTTTAGAAAGTCTCTTTCACCTTTGCTCATGTGACCAGTCCTTAGACATAGACCTTAAGAACATAATTTTCAGTTTAGATGTATAACTCCTTACACAACATCTATACATGCTGGCCAGCGTGGCTTTTAGTTGAGACCTCACGTGGCACTCTTTGGTGAGCTAGAATGTGCGTAGTGGAACTAGGAGATCCCTGTAACCCCTCTGCGCCTGTTTGCCAGTTGGCATTAAGAAGTTTTAGAGTCACAGTGGGTAAGTCGTCTTTCTGTGCCTGAGTTTTCCCCTCTGAAAATGGAGGTAGTTATGCTTGTCTGTCTTTTGTAAAGTACATTGAGAGCTATGGATGAAAAATGCTATGAAAGATCCAAATCAGTGTTTGCCCACTAGTTTAGTTGTATTGAATTCTATAAATTCACTGGCTTAAAAGTGGAGTGGTGAATCAGGCCAATAAGTTCTCTTAATTTATTTTAAGGACCAACAGGCCAACTTCATATCAAGTCAAAAGTACTCTTGTAAGTAGTTTAAGATGATGTAATTTATCTGGAATGTCAAATGCCACAAAATTACCTTTTTGCTCAGTGTGTGTCCTCTAAGGGGAGGATTGCTGAGCAAGGAAAGAGTCCAGAGTCACAATCTTGGCTTCCATTGTGCCCACTGAGGTAGTGGTCTTCACTAGCCATCACCTTCAGCCCCCAACTAAAACCTCTCCAATGCATCATCAAGGATCTACAACCTATCCTGAAGGACGACCCATCACTCTCACAAATCTTGGGAGACAGGCCAGTCCTTGCGTACAGACAGCCCCCCAACCTGAAGCAAATACTCACCAGCAACCACACACCACACAACAAAAACACTAACCCAGGAACCTATCCTTGCAACAAAGCCCGTTGCCAGCTGTGTCCACATATCTATTCAGGGGACACCATCATAGGGCCTAATCACATCACCCACACTATCAGAGACTTGTTCACCTGCACATCTACCAATGTGATATATGCCGTCATGTGCCAGCAATGCCCCTCTGCCATGTACATTGGTCAAACTGGACAGTCTCTACGTAACAGAATAAATGGACACAAATCAGATGTCAAGAATTATAACATTCATAAACCAGTCGGAGAACACTTCAATCTCTCTGGTCACTCGATTACAGACCTAAACGTCGCAATTTTACAACAAAAAGACTTCAAAAACAGACTCCAACGAGAGACTGCTGAATTGGAATTAATTTGCAAACTGGATACAATTAACTTAGGCTTGAATAGAGACTGGGAGTGGATGGGTCATTACACAAAGTAAAACTATTTCCCCATGTTTATTCCCCCCCCCCCCGTTAACTGCTGGAAATGGCCCACCTTGATTATCACTACAAAAGGTTTCCCCCCCGCCCCCCCCCTCGGCTCTCCTGCTGGTAATAGCTTATCTTAAGTGATCACTCTCCTTACAGTGTGTATGATAACACCCATTTTTTCATGTTCTGTGTGTATATAAATCTCCTAACTGTATGTTCCACTGAATGCATCCGATGAAGTGAGCTGTAGCTCACGAAAGCTTATGCTCAAATAAATTGGTTAATCTCTAAGGTGCCACTAGTACTCCTTTTCTTTTTGCGAATACAGACTAACACGGCTGCTACTCTGAAACCTGTCTTCAAAGCAGTTAGCTGAGGGAAAAAAAACTTTGGATCTTATCATCATGAGGTTAACATGCTATTTTCCCCCTTTATCCATTCACTTTTTGAATTAACTTTTTGGCAACAGATTGAGATTCTTTCAGGAGAAATTTGGCTGATATTGAGCAGCAGGGTCATGAGGCCTAGGTCTGTTTAGTATGTTTTTATTTTTACTTTTCACCATATTTGGGCTTCCAAATTTTAGATAAAATGACCTATTTTGGTCTCAAGTACTCTGTAAAAGTTACAGACTTTAGCTGTACCACCCCATCCCTCTCCACCTCATCCTCTGTGCCTCTTGAAAACTCAACTAGTTCAAACACCACAGGGAAAAGCAGCTTAAAACTCTGAGACAAAGGTGCATTGAAAAGCTTTGTAAAAAAAGCCAAATCAAATAAACCATTCACAGACCCAAATCAGGAATAGTTGTATGTACAGTAAGAAAACATGAATACATTTTAAAAAATTACTTCAACACCTGAATTCAGGCTTCTGTTTTTTTCTTGAAGCAGTTGAGAAGACTGTGAATCACTAAGTAATGTAGTGAATAAAACATGCAAAATTTCTGGTTGTTTGTGATATTTTCAAGTGCTTCAGGAGAAGATAGGAGGTTGATATTGCAGCTAAGGCAATAGAATGGGATACAGGAGACCTGATTTAGATTCCTTGGCTGCAGACTTCCAGTTAACTTGGGCAAGTCACATAATCTCTCTCTCCATCAATTCATCACCTGTAAAATGATGATAGTACTTCCCTACCTTTATAAGAGTGTTGTGTCTTTAAACACAGTCACATACTGTGGTGATAAGTACCTGAAAAGATAGACAACAGAACTGTGGACTTGAAAAGAAAGGATTTTGCTTGCCATCTTAACACTGTTTTACTAACATATTTTATATTTGATGTGTAAATGAGGTAAATGGAGATTTTAAAACTGTTTAATAACTTTTAAGTCTGATAATTATAAACTGTGAATGTTAATTGCAATTTATGAATGTAATATTCTATGCTAATTAGCAAATTACACTGATAAAGTACCAGGTAGCATAATGAATTCAATACATGTTGTTGGCATGACTTCATTAGAAATTGTGCTTGTGCTAGTTGTAACAATCTTGGGGTTCATTTAAATAACAAACCAGTGAATGAGAAAGGAATACAACTTTCATAAAACAAACTGGAGAGCTTCTGTAGTGAGCTGCTGCACACAGCCATGCGGTGTTCCCAAACCTCGCCTCTAGGGCACACCTCCAAATTCCCATACTCACAACACTGCCCCTGTGAGAGAACGTTTCCACAGTCTTTCATAAACATATCTCTACACTAGTGTGGCTGAATTTATAACTTTATGAGCTACCTTGGGAGCTTATTTTAGATAAGATGATATCTTCACCTGTTTTGATTCTCTGTTTTGCAGTAGTTTCGTTCTGTGATGGATAGTAGAGAAAACTGATTAGTGCTGTGATTGATACTTCAGCATGTCAGGGGACTGGTATAATGGGCTGCCATTGAGACTGCACTGTGAAACCACACACAGATTACCTCATCTCATTAGAAGATTGAAACCTTCATTGAGTCTACAAGATTGCACAGCTTTCAGATGTGCTGCAGTTGGGAATTGGTGCTAAGAATGCTTTCATTTTCCTTGGATGACACTGAAATGATGATTTTTTTGTTTTGTTTTGGATAAAAGTCACAGCTGCTGGATGCCAATACAGAATGTTCCATTTCATCTTCTTTTAAAGTAAGGTTCTGAATTATGGAATGAATTTAGCTTTGGAGTCGATGTCAGAGTTGTTTGTGTTAAATCTATTTAACATGCTTAGCCACTGCCATTTCATGATTCTGTAGTGAGAGTGCCATAAAGAGCACATTCTTGTTTTGCGTATTCTGTGTTCCTGAAGCAAGGGGTGAAGCAACAGGTGTATCATCACTGGTAGCAGTAGCCTTGGTCTAAGATATAGTTGATCCTCTGATGCTCTGTTTTGTGTTGACTAAGGGACATAGCTCATAATAGACAGCACTCTGCAATACACAGCTGTCTTGTTTTGGGATAGTGCAGCTGGCTGCACATGCAGATGTGCCTAGAAAAGATGGCTTACAGAGAGCCCATTTAACCCATTGTTTGCTGTTGCTAAAGGGAGCTCATTAAAATGCAGTGTTTAAATAAAAATAAATATGGCTTATACATTGTTACTTGGAATATTTGAGCCCTGCTAGGGCAATAAGCCAAACTGAAGAATTTGTTGTAGTGCAAGAACTTGCATGCTACAATATTGATATTGTACACCTTATCAAAATATGTTCAGCAAGTTGGCCTTTTTCTGCTTAAGCTGTCAACAATTATCCTTTTGTTCAGAGAAGACATGTAGCGAAAGAGATGTGAGGTAAGTGGTGGTTTTGCTATTCAAAATTCAAAAGAAATAATATTTGGAATATATACTGCATGTTTTGAGCAGCTGGTTGATGTCTGTTAAGATGCTGCTTAACAATAAGTGCTATGCAACGTTAGTAAGCACATATGCACTTGTAATGAATAACAGCAGTGAGACTACAGAACAGATTTCCTATTAGTCTGGCAATGAAATCTCTGAGATTGACATACTGTCTAAGGTATTTCTAAGGCATCTATCAGTTTCTGTGTAAGTGCTGATCACATAAGCAGTGTTTGTTTGTATAAAGATAATTTAGAACAAAGTCAAACATTAAAAAACAATCATTGAGCCAATTTGTCAAGATGATAAAAGAACAGAGACCTTAACGTGAATATTTTTTATTATTCTTACATGTATTCTACCAAAAATCCAAATAATGAATCATATGCAAGTGGATGTTAAGGACATATAGACTACATTTCATATATGAGTATAATCAGGATCACTTGCCTTCAAGAAACATCAAAACAAGAGTGGCTAGATCGGGGGTCAGCAACCTTTGGCACGCGGCCCATCAGGGTTATCCACTGGCGGGCCGCAAGACATTTTGTTTATGTTGACCATCCGCAGGCACGGCCCCCGCAGCTCCCAGAGTTCTACAGAATTCTATACATAAACAAATTACACAAATCGTATAAAGCTCTAAACACTGTCCTTTTGGTCAATCAGTGTTTAACTGCATAGTTGCATACAGTGGACAGAAATTAATTACTTCCCAGTAAAGTATCCATTATGTGTAGGTATGTGAACATTTTGCTGGTCATCTTAAACGTTCACTCTACCATTCTAGTTATTGAGCATGTGAAATAGCTGACGCAGAGTACCTATCTCGAGATACTTTTGACTCACAAGGAAGTTTGCTATGTCATGATATTGCTGAAAATCATGAGGCTCCCAAGCCAGATGGAATATCTGTTGCAATGTAGAGAATGCAGTTCCTTGAGTGACCATCTTAATTTCCCTGCTATGGATCCATTGGTCTAGGCTGAAGTCATAACTCATGGGTATTTCTATCCAATCCATTGGGACAGAGCCAGTTTTTTTTAAATCTGTTTATTGACACAGGAAGCTCACTTTGAGGGTGTGTTTGCTGACCCAACATTCCTATTCCCAGTGTGTCTGCCTTCACAAAGCAGAGCAGATATATTCTTTTCTGCTGTCTGTGGGAGAGCTTCTTGCAAGAGATTCCTTTTCATTGGAAATGAGTTTCTCTTTACTTTCGTCTGTGACAGGGTATTCTGTCCCTGAAGGGCAGTACTTCCTACTGGTCAATCCTCCCCATCACATATCATGGCCCTTCAAGAGTTTAGGGTGGTCTGATACACAAAGCCTGAGGATATATGGGGAGAGAGGAAGGGGGTCCTCATGAAGAAGTAGCATTTAGAGTGAATCCTGGTACTACAGTATCTTTAAGGGCCTGGGACCTGGAGCTGTGCAGAGAGGGTGGGACCTATCCAATAAGGAAAGAGCTGGGAGAAAGGGCCAGCATAACTGCTGCTTCCTGCTTCATAGCAGGGCAGATGCCTACAAACATGGAAAAGAGTAAGAAGGCTCCTGCAGGGTCCTGAGTTAGCAGGGAGCAGACACCAGCAGGAGAAAGCTGCTCTCCAGGAGGAGGGCTTGGGGATAATAATTGTGTGAATTACCCATCTCCAGGAGAAGGTCTGGGGCTCCTGACATGAGGAGAAACGTAAGACTGAGAGAGAACTTTCAGGGGACTGGGAACAGAGCTTAAAGGGCAGGCATCAGAGGAACCCTGAAAGCTAGAAGTACCTTTTTGTTTGTTTGAGATTTTTTGTTCTGGTCTTTTTTTGTAAGAGGTTTTGTAATAAAGAAGCCCTAAGAATGGTATTCTTGAATCAAATGTCAAGAGTGCCTGAAGTGGCATTAATGTCTTCCTGAGGAGTGAAACTGAGGTAGAGAGTACAGGGAGCTCCATACTAATTCAGCAGAGGGCACTACAGGTGAGGCATGCTTTATGGTGATCCCTTCCCCCCTCCTTCCCCCCCTCCCGCTGGTTTGTCCTTCCTCCTTGTTGGCCTCTGTCGGTAACTCTTATTGACAGGTACAGTGGTTGAGTGGTTCTTCTTTCATCATCCAAGGATTCCTGCTGCTGCACTCAGAAGAGGAATTTTGCATTTGGGAGGGAATGCAAAACTTGGGACAGGTATCTTTAAGTTTGTACATTTTTCCCATTCGCCCACAGGAACGTGCCAGAACATCCAAACTTTTGTCGCACAAATGGAATGGGGGCATAAGGTGGTTATATACACTTTATACTGGTCTGCTTCCCTCATCAGAATTACCATCATGGCTCTTTTGTGAACCAGGACTTCCCTTTTCTGGCAAGAAATTTGGGGTGATCTTGGGAACAGCAGCAGAATTGTTTTTTAACCACAATTTCCAGTCTTCTCCGTAGGAGAAGTTGTATCTAATGATAAAGCTTGCAAGCAAGTTCAGGTGAGGGGAGGAACTTCAACTTTAGTATGGGTCCCATCAGCCTACTGACTAGTGGAAAATACCATGCACCCAGAGTCAGCATAGTTTTCTGACACAACAGAACAGTGTTGTTATGATCTCAGTTGATTGCAATATCAGGAAAAGTACTGGAACAAAATAGAGACCTTCTGTCATCTTGATTTGCTTATTAAGCCATTGAGACCATTGTCCATGCTAGCAGCTGGGAGCTTTTGAGAAAAAATGTGGATGTCTAGGTAAGATGGCTAAGAAAGCATTAGGAGGATACAATATTGTACACACAATAGTTAGGCAAATTTAATTAGCCACTGTCCCATACCATGTTTCTGACAAATATATTGTATTTTTGTTTGCTTAAGCTAAGGTACAGACTTGGGAATTCTTAGACATATAAGTTTTATTAATCAAAATACAATTTAAAATTATATAAGAAATTACAGAAAATAAAACAGATTGATATTTTAGTGTTTATAGTGTCCAACTAATCAAATTAAAGTAATGTAGGATGTTACGGTTTATCAAGTAATTCGTTTATTGTAATTCAATCTAAATATATTACAAAGTCGTAAACATAATTCTGTACTATTCTGTAGAAGTGATTTTGGTACCAATATGAAATTATGGATTTGTAACACAGGTTCCCATTAATTTTTCAATCAAGTTTTTATTTTTCAAATTGAAAGTCACGAGACTGTCAATCATAGTTCAAAATCAGAAATTTAAACCATTACTTGACTATTTAGATTTGACTTCTATTAAAAATTACCTTTCCATTTCTCTTTAAACTCAGTAGTTTAAACCACACATAATCCATAACCCTAATTTTAGTTTACTGTAAACTCTGATTTATTGGAGACAAACCTACAGATATTTTTATAAAATTGAAGAAATAAATATATTGAGAGTAAACTCTCTCTAGGTTTAGTCCTTTTGGTATGATGTCCATCTGTTTGCATTTGGAAAGGAGGAAGATGTCTGTCTTTATCTGTAAGAGTTTTTTCATGAAGTTGATGGATTTCCATTCCATACGGCTAAATTCAGTGCCTTGCACAATGACAGGTTTCAGAGTAGCAGCCATGTTAGTTTGTATCCGCAAAAACAGTATTAACACGGCTGCTACTCTGAAACCCGTCATTGTGCAAGGCACTGAATTTAGCCATATGGAATGGAAATCCATCAACTTCATGAAAAAACTCGTACAGATACAGACAGACATCATCTTCCTTTCCAAATGCAAACAGATGGACATCATACCAAATGGACTAAAGAGTACTCCTGTTCTTTTTGCGGATACAGACTAACACGGCTGCTACTCTGAAATCTCTCTAGGTTACAACTCATTAATTCATTAAAGATTTTGTCTTTTGTCTGAGGAGCAGACTGTTTTTTGTGACATCACACATCATATGCTATCTGAAAAATCTCTAGTCTGTAATTGCTATAGGCACAAATGTTTTTTTATCCCTTTTCCAGGGCATGTAAACTTGGGTTCCTGGTGCTGTGCTAAACTAGTACAATTAACTGGCCAAACTCTGAACTCTTAACCTCTTGTTGCCTAAAGTGAGAGAGAAGGTTTTGTAAATTGCATCATCTTTGGTGTATAGAGAAGTATTTGGGTGGCGTGGAGAGCTCTTAACATTATGAGCACCTAGAGAGTGAAGTAAGAGAATGGTAGAAGTGGGTGAACTGTCACCATCATTGGAGAAGGCCAGATTGGAAATGAGATATTAATGGGACAGAAAAAATAGGTCATTTTGGATGATTGATGTAACTTTCGGTCTCTACTCTTAAATCTATGAAGATGAAAGATAATTCCATATATAAAGATATGTCTTGCTGAAACGTTGTTTGTACTTTGAACACAGATTTTGTTTGCATTTAAAGAAAAGGTAATCCTGCACTTTTTGGTTTTCTCTTTGCAATAATTTAAAAGTGCATTAATTACATTAATTTGCTTATCTGCCTTTAATTTGTGAAGTGTTGAGAATTTACTTTGCTATATATGAGTGAATTATTTGATTTTTTAAAACTTTGCAAACTGCATTTTTGTGATACAACTAAGAAGCGAATTTACTTACTTTTAATGTTCATAAAATGCTTTTACTGGATAATTGTTTTTCTGCAAGAATATTTTTCTTGCAACTACTTTGTGTTCAAATAGGAGAGAAAAAAGCTAAATGTTTGTCTTTAACTGTTTGTTTTTCTTTTTTTAATTTTGTTTGTAATATGTTTATTGAACTCTCTGGACTGGTTCCAAAAATGTTAGGTTAGATATATAAACATGTTCTAACAATGGTATCATAACACCAGTGTGTTTTTGTTTGGGTTGGAAATTGCAATATAAATATTCTGAGTTAAAGAAAAAGCAGCCATTTGTGTCTCCTTATCCCTTTTACCAATTCATTAGAATGTATTTGATTAAATAGTGGAAATGACTTTGCAATTCAAGTGACTTGGATTAATTTAGAAATATCATATGATGTGACACATACCAGCTTTTAAAATATTTTTCAGCTATTGCATCCCTTACATGCAATGTCACAGGCTATCATCAGATTGATGTTGCAGAAAGTGCTTAACTATGATTTTTGTAGTATGTGAAGTATAATCACGTTATTGCCTTTAGTTCCTGAACACTTGAACAAATGTATAATATAGTAAACTATTACACTGCGTGTTATGGCAGCATTTGATCACAGTGTAGGCTGTTGATTTATGATGTATTGGCACTTCTGCTTGATACGTTTTGTAAATGTGCTAAGAGCTGGGGATGAGCACTTTTTGTTATTACTGTTGCACTTATTTTAATTTTTTAAATGACCCAAACAAACAGAGCTGTGAGGATTGTAAGATATTTTATTTGGTCTGTCTGAAATCATCAACACCATTTTCCTTCAAGATGACCTGTTTTAGACAGCATCTGAAACGAGGGTGAGTAGTCCCACTGTCTTCAGTGCTTACAGGATCAAGGTATTAATGTTTTGTTAATATGCTATGGATTTTTGTATTTAATATTTATAACTTAGGAAAAATATTGGTAAGTTATGCACTTTTTGCAACTAGATGAGGTGATGATAAATGTTGGTTTTCTTGAATTGACTTTTACTTTTATTCCTCAAAACCTTTTTGGCTTAAATCTTTGCTACTTTGGTCTAGTTTTATGCTAGAATTCCATTTTAGTCAAATTGGAATTTTGAGGCTCAAGTCCTCTAATACTGCCCAGCAGAGGTATATGACCAGGCAGTAACAGTGAGTTTTCCCCACGCTTTCATGCTGATATACCTCTAGGAGCGAGAGGTTCTTTGGGCTGCTCTTCACTACTGGGGAGATCCACACTGCTGCAATTGATGCAGCAGGTGTCAATTTAGCGGGTCTAGTGAAGGCCTGCTAAATCGACGACCGAACGCTTTCCAGTTGACTCCGGTACTCCACTCTCCGAGAAGAGCAAGGGAAATTGACCGGAGAGTGTCTCTTGTCAGTACCTTACTGTCTTCACTGCCCTGCAAGTCGACCTAAGCTACGTAGCTAGAGTAGCGTAACTTAGGTGGACTTACCCCGGTAGTGAAGACAAGCCCTTTGTCTCTGTGCCCATTCAATCCTTTGCTTCCCTGCCAAGACTATCGAGAAGAGCAAAGATTAGACTGCAACCACACAACAATGCAACGTTGGCTCTTTTTTATTATTGTTGTTCTATGTTTGCTATGTTGGCGATGGCAGAGATGCTACCTTTTACACAACAGTGATTTCTAGTGTTAGGGCGGGTGACAGGATTGTTTTCTGTCTTACCATTTCTTCAGTAATGATCCTCGTAATGAGTAAACTGCTCCGTCTCTGCAGTGTTTCTAAAGCAGCGGTGGTTGGTAACATTGTCAAAATTGGAATGTGTTAGGTTGTGTGAGATAGAATGTAAACAGTTTTTTCTTGAGACCAGTGTGTTTAAAATTCTTCTCAGTTTGTGCACCAGTGCTGATGTGTACACAGCAGTGAAATGAGGACAGATACATACATGGATTTGAAAGTGGCAGGCCTCAAATTTATTAAACTTTCCCATCCATGACCCACATTCTCCTGTGCTAGGCATTTAATTGATTCCAGTGCAGGGTTTATAGGGCTCCTACCATATAATCCGTAATTTGGGGTAGGCTCTCCTCAGCCTATCCCCAGGATTCAGGTCAATACTTTGCCTAAGACTCTAGGCATTTCTTGTGGTACAGTGATAGGTTGGAAGGACATTTACCTGAACCAGTCATTTATCTAGAAGAAATGTCTGGCACTGAAAGTGATGTTTCTGTTATGAATTTAATATTGAAATAATCTATAATAATTTAAATTACTAGTTTTGTTTGCCATAATCCATGATATCCCAGATGTTGGCGTTAGTGAAGTATCAAGATGCATAAAGTATTCCTCTGGTGGTGTCAAAGGAAATCTTGGCAAAGCGCTGTGGTCGGAGGGGCGGGGGCAGGATGCTTTTAACTAATAGGACCCTCTGAAGAGTGATTTTGTTAAGAATTTTAGTTATGTAAATGACATGGTACTCCTATAACATGGTTAGTATCCTTCAACAAGGAAGGGCTTAAAAAGCAAACTCATATTTTGTGACGTACATGTGTGAAGATATGCAACTCATTTTGTGTTACTTGGCGCACACAATAAAGCCATTATATTTGTTGTTAAAACAGTTTTAAAGTAACTTTTAGTTTTTCTGGGGAAGTAATTTACTGTAAAGAATATGACAAGAAACATGACTTTTGTTTGTTTGGGTTATGTATGCAAGGCAAGAGCATCGTCTGTTCTGGATCTCTTTTAAAACATACAAGTTTCAGAGTAGCAGCCGTGTTAGTCTGTATTCGCAAAAAGAAAAGGAGTACTTGTGGCACCTTAGAGACTAACAAATTTATTTGAGCATAAGCTTTCGTGAGCTACAGCTCACTTCATCGGATGCATTCATTGGAAGTGAGCTGTAGCTCACGAAAGCTTATGCTCAAATAAATTTGTTAGTCTCTAAGGTGCCACAAGTCCTCCTTTTCTTTTTAAAACATACAGGTCAGGTAAAGTGATTCTGGGAAGATGCACATTTACTCTTTGCCTTCTCATTTTTCAGAGTTCTTGAAAAAACTCTGACTCTCATTATTTCAGCATAATGACTTTGCAGACCCAGTAAATTGGCCGTTAATATTGGACTATTGTGTGAGTGCTAACTACTTAAAAATAGTTGTGGAGCCAACCTTGTTTCCTTTTCAGGGTTTATCAGTTGGAAGCATCTTCTTATATCCCATGTGTAAGCAAAGAACCCTCTGGATTGATGATTTGATCTGTATAATGGAATATCTAGGCAGGATATCCTTTTTCTGTTATTCCTTGGTGTTATGGCATCAGGTTCTGTTTCAAAGTGGGGGCAGGGGAAAGGGAGATTGGAAGTAGCAGACAGTGTGGTTTTAGGTTATGCGGTTGAAGAAGATCTCAAAATCATTCTCCTACTCCATGATCAATTAATAATTATACTTCAAAAGACAGCTAAAATTTGACATAAAAAGGCACGTTAGTGGTAGACGAAGGACCAGTGGTTTCTACTGGTGTTCCCAGGCACAACAGAAGAGTTTTCTCTATTTAAAAGTTACTATAGATTCTGTATTGAAGTAAATCGTATTAGTATCTCCTTTGTGCAGTTATTTTTAGCATTTGCAGACTTTCCTGAACTACTATGTTAGCAAGTTAGATCCAGTCTCAGCTTGTAAAACCTGATGCCAAAGCTTTTTTGAATTTTCTGATTCTGGTGTGGTTAAGTATTTAATAAAGTACTACTAAAAACATGGGAAGTCTAATGTAAATAACATGGGTGTCGTTATATACGATAAAATGTGTGTGTGTTTGTATAGTAGTTAACACTTCAAAAGATATGTATGAGTATTACTTTGTTTTGACATGCTTATAACCTTCTCAAATTCACATTTTGGGCTGAGATTTCTGCTTGTTCTCATCCCCAAAGTGACTTGTTTTTAAGAAGGAGCACGGTTAAATAAAAATTACGGGCAGAATCCTTTGGTCTGGCCAAGTTATGCTAAGTGCAGGACAAGGGTGTTGGGGATTTGTATATGGTTTTTTCCCCTTCTTTCTGTTCCTCTGATTCTGAAAGTATTACAAGCTATTATATGATATAAATTGTTATGCCCTCGCCTGGGATATCATGTTCTGCTGTGTTCACCCTATCTTTATGCCTCAGGGTTTAAGCCAATCTCTAACTTCAAGAAATTAGGAAGAGACGTAATTGGGGAGGGGGAGAGTATCATACATCAGTCCATACATCTTCCTCTGAATCATCTGGGGCTGGATATTGTGCAAGACAGGGTACTGGACTAGATGGAC
The DNA here is from genome assembly GCF_965152275.1 of Natator depressus. NCBI lineage: Eukaryota > Metazoa > Chordata > Testudines > Cheloniidae > Natator > Natator depressus. The sequence continues at coordinate 53,550,888 of NC_134237.1, forward strand.
CTCCAGCCTGATCCATTATGGCAATTCGTATGGGTGATGAAGACAATTATAGGTTTGGAAAGGCTTTAAGAGAGATTGTGGAAAGATTAGGATTGTTTATTTTACAGAGGAGATGACTAAGAGAGGACTTAATAAAGGTGCACGAAATAATGATTGGTATAGAAAAGGTAAACTGGGTGTTCATACGTACCCTGTCTCCCAAGGAAAGAGCTTGAATGGCTGGAACTTGAAGCTAGGCAAATTTTTTTTTTTAACAGCGAGAATAATTACCCATTGGAACAATTTACCAAGGGTCATGGTGGATTCTCCATCACTGACAAGTTTTAAATCAAAGTTGGATGCTTTTCTACAAGATATGCTTTAGGAATTATTTTGGTGAAATTCAATGGCCTCTGTTATGCAGGAGGTCAGACTAGATGATCACAACCATTCCTTTCTGGCCTTGAAATCAATGAACCTAAAAAGGGAAACATTCAATGAAAATGAAGGGCCACAAATTTCAAACTAATCAAAGGGAATACTTTTCGAAAACTTAGTTGATCTTTTGAACTCATAGCCGCTAAATACTGAGGTCAAGAATTTAGTATACTAAAAAAAAAACCAAGCAGGATTAGACATTTCTGTGGCTAATGAGGATATTTACAGATAAATAAATTTTGAAATGTATGAGGGGATACAAACCCTCAGGCATCAGGGCACAAGGCAATCCCTAACTTCCTGGGATTAGGAAGAAACCTCTCCTGTGGGCAGATTGTTCCATAATTGTCCACTACAAGGTTTCTTGTACCTTTCTCTGAAGCATCTTGCATGGGTCACGATCAGATACAGCATATCAAACAGGGTGGATCACTGATCTGATCTGGCATGATCATATGTTCCATATACCTAACTCACAAATGAGTGGATTTTCCTGGTTTCTAGCTTCCATAGAATACTAGTCTTCAGGTTCATTTGGAAAGACAGAGAAATTACCCTATTATCCGCAATGATACAAATTGAAAAGTAACTTTGCACATGTGTAGTAGGAAACTTCCACTCCCTTTACTGTTAGACTAGCTCCAGATCTGTGGAGTTAGAGATGATATACCCAGATTATTCCTGTGCAGAAATCCCTATCCTCAGAAGAGCTGTGGCATCAAGACTCCTATGAAAAAATATGTACTCTATAGTTAGCATGTGTTATGGTATTCAGAATAGCCTGGAGTTAAGAATCTTACATAGATCTCATGCTTTTTTGCAAATTGTTTAGAAACCAAGCGAGACCAAGTGAGGTTTTTTTAAATATTTTAAACCCACCCCTTATATATTAAATCATTCTAAATCTTACAATTGCTGTTATTTTCAGTCCATTGTGTCTACTTCCTGTTGGTCAAAGGTTATTAGGATAGGGTGGTGTATGTATAGTGAGATGGAAAGCTGACAGCAAAAAGAAAGCTCTGCTTATTTTGGGGTAGACACAACTACAGAAATGGCCAGGACATTGCTTGGATTTATTGAAAACACAAAGAGGTAAACTGCTCCCAAAACTGACATAAGATGTTCTTTTATTTATTCATATGGAAAATTAATGAGGTTTTAAAAAATACATTCTCCAAGGAAAGATTTATATTTTTCTTAGGTTAATTTTTCTTGTCTAGAAAGGATGTCATTTTTGTTTGGTATACAAGTTAAAGATTTTTGTAAGAGCTATTTCTTAGACATGAAAGTAAATATTCAGCACATTTGGTAATTTTATACTATAAGATGGTTTAGAATACTGTTTATACTTTTCTAAGAGTTAATACCGCAAACTGCAAATACAGTCTTGTTCTGATATATTAAGACAAAAGAATGTATATTTTAGTATAGTGCTGTTCTAAAATGCATTATTTGTCTTGATATGGCTGGTCATTGTCTGCGAAACTTATCTATGTTGCTGTTTGGTTGTTCAGACAATAGTATGGCACTTGCGTTCTCCTTATAGTAAAAATAAACTGGTACTGAATAATCCTAAACAAACATTTTATACTTGAGGGACTGAGTTGTCTGCTCTCAAGATCTTCAGTGATATGATCATGAGCTCCTATATAGGTTACTGTTACATGGTTGTTACAAGGTTTTGCTTTTAGACTAAATATCAGTTACTAGAGTGGTTGCTGGGTGAAGGGAAGAAAAGGGTGACTATAAAATGGTCATATGTAGTTATTTGATTCTGCAAAACACTTGATCTGGTGGCTTGTTTGACTATTCTTAGAGAGTCTAGTTGACTACAGAAATGTTTTGTTGGTTGAATTGGTAAGTTAGTATGGGTACTGTTTTATCAACCAACTATTGTCAAATAAGCTGCGATTACATGGAAACTTTTTAAAAAATTTTAAAGTACACCAATGTATACATTAATTATTAAATATTAGGTACTCTTGATTCTCTAAACTGCTCTCATTCATTTTGTAGCTTTTGTTTCAGTAGGTGTTCTAATCTCAAAGAAATAGTCTGTTATGCCTTGGAAAAGGACTTTTTTAAAGGCACCATCAAGTTGATATTAAGCAGTTTCAAAAACATTTGTAAAAACCGTTTTAGGGACTGAAGTCCCTCTACTGATGTTTTTGGTCTTACAAGCACATTTTTATATAATTTTAAAGGTCTTGCTTCTCCTTGTTGTTGTGTGAAAGCCTCATACAGACAGGGGAAATTGATGAACTATCCAGGCCAGTAGTGAAACTGAACATACACAAGATGCTGTAAATGTACAAGTAAATGAACTGGAAACATAGCAAGATTTTTCCCTCAAATCTTCCAGTTACAAACCATGCCTAAGATTACTGTAATGCTAGTAAGTAAAAAGTAAGATGTGTGATGAAATCCTGGCTCCACTGAAGTCAGTGGCAAAACTTAAATGGGGCCAGGATTTCCTCCATGAGTTTTACGTTAACTGTGCGATGAAGTGAGTTGTAGCTCATGAAAGCTCATGCTCAGATAAATTGGTTAGTCTCTAAGGTGCCACAAGTACTCCTTTTCTTTTTGTGAATACAGACTAACACGGCTGCTACTCTGAAACCTGTGCCCCTATAACACCCAAACTTTGAATTCTATTAATTAAACCATTTTTATGTGATCAGGCATTGTTCTCTCCCCCAATCGCTGCATGTTCAAGAATTTGACCTTGGTATTCTTAGTAAGTCATGATGTTGCTGGTTCTTTGTGCTGCAGTAGTGCTTAAAGGTCACAATCAGCATCAAAACACCCCTGTCCTATGCAGAGTACAGTCACATACCAATGGACAAGTCTTAGCCACAACAACTTCCTGTGTTATTTTGGGGCCCAGCACAACGAGTATATTAAAAGGAGGAAATAGAAGGATGACTGTAACTAAAATAAGATGACACAGTTAGGCAGCTCTTCCACAACTGCAGGATTTATGAAGGTATGAAATATTTATTTAAATAAATCAGCCATTTCCAGTTTTTGCACAACCAGACTGTAATTGGTTGACTGATTGCATGGAGGCATTACAGCAGAGTTGGATCTCAAAGAGGAATTGGAAGGAAGGAAATTTCGTAGCCTTAAATGTTGATTCAAGGTGGACTTTCCAAGCATAGAAGTAAATGCAGAGCCAGTTGTGGGAGAAGATGGCAAATGGGCAGACAAAGCTGGCATCACTGGTGGAGCAATAGTCATAGGAGGTGGCATAAGAGACAAGAGAGTCAAGTAAATTAGTTGGGAGGGCAGAGATGAGAAGGCCCTAAAATTAACGACAAGAAACTTAAACTTGTGTTGAAAAGGGAAGTCAGTTGAGGAATTCAAGGAGGGGAGCGATGTGGTCAGAGTGGTGGTAAGGACAAGACTGTATTAGCAACTGCATTTTGAATAGGTGTAATAGGAAGTGTGTGTGTGGGGGGGGGGAGACAAGACAGGAGGAGGTGAGCACTTGGAACTAGTGTGGTGTGGGCAGAAAGGAGCGACTGTATTTTGAAAACGTTGTGGAGGAAGGAGCAGCAAAATTTGAAAACCACCTGGATGGGCAGGGCAAGGAAAAGGCACCCATCCCCCGGATTATGAACATGAGTGATAGGGACAAGGGTGCTGTCTTCAGCAATAATGGAGAGGTCAAGGGAGGGCAGACCAAAAGCTCATTTATGACCACATTACATTTCTTACTGACAAGACCTCCAGGAAGAGATAATGTTGGATAGGCAGGTCAAGATGTGGAATTGAAACAGATGGGGACAAGTCAGGAGTGGTAAGGTAAACTTGCCAGTGATTAGCAAAATCATGGTAGTTTGAAGGTTGTAAGTGGACAAGAATGCCCAGAAATATTATATAGACCAAGAAGAGAAAGGGTGGCTTTGTGGTTAGAGCATTGGCCTGGGATTCAGGAGATTTGGGTTAGATTCCTTGTTCTGCTACAAGCTTTTGGCATGACTTTGGATAAATCTTTTAGTCTCTCCGAGTCAATGCCCTATTTGTATGACGATGATAATATTTCCCTATCACAGAGGAGTGTGTGAGGAGAAATGCATTAGTGTTTAGGAGGTGCTGAGATTCGGGGTCTGGGATATTTAGGTAAGTAAATAGTTAGAGGAGGGCCAGAGTCCTCTGCAACCCCACGATTTTTGAGAAGGAGTGTGTGACTGACGGTGTAATGTGGATCAGATGACCCAGTTATAAACCTGTTTGCTAGAGTTGGTTGGGTCTGGGGATGCCTGCTGTGGATCCAGCAGCCTGGAAGCACAGGGTCTTCTCAGGGCTTTCGGGCTTCCAGCCTTGGAAACCAACTGGCCTGAGAGTCTGGAAGCCCTGGGGTACCAGGCCAGTTGCCTAGAGCCACAGATGTTAGGAGTCCTGGAAGCTCTTGAGTGAAATTGACATGATTCTTCTTAGTTTCAGTCAGCAGCTGTGGGATTCTGAGGATCATATTTTGTTTCAGAAACACTATATGCCAGTGTTTCCAAAATGATTTTTTTTGTGTGTGTGAAATTTCTGGCTTGTGGGAAAAATTTGGTTTCTTTCCAAATCAGAACTAAACTAAACTTCAAAATATCAGAATTGCCCAGGAACTGGAAATCTTGAGTTTTGGCCAGCTCGCCTATTAGCACAGTTAGACTCCTAACATAGATGGGACTTAAGGAATGCAGTGCAAAATTAAAGTGAATGTAAAAATGATGAACTTGTAATTTTAGACTTGTTAAAAGGAGAGAGATCCTTACACAGTGATAAGATAAGTTTCTTTTAATTTTTGCCTTTTCTTTGATGTTTTAATGAATTGTTCAGTATTGATTGATTTATTTTAGTTCAAATGATTAAATATACATTCTGACATTTTGCTTGCAGTAAATATGCATGGAAGTATTGTTCTGCTTTATTGTCAGTGTTTTCTTTTGTTTATTTAACAAAGCTAAAGTTAGAACTAGCAGCACAAGACTAGAAAATGGTGACAATAGTTTGAAAACAGGAAATTTAGCCTTGTGTGTATTCGGAACAGATGATCAGGATGATAGCCAGTAGAGTGGAAACTTCCACTGAGACTGTTTTTTCCTTATTTTGCTCAGTTAGAAAAGATGGTGCTTCCTGGAAAACAAGTCTTAAGTACTTTAAAGAAAGTAGTAATGCATCCAGTATTTTCCTCACTTCACATTTATTTTACTTGTTTTTCATAAATTTGTTTACTCTCTCTCAGCAGTATTACTAAAAATTACAATTTTGAGATAATTTAAGGTGCTGACACTCCACCTTTCACAATTACTGTTAAGATGTTTATACCTGGATAGTTTGTGGAGGTTTTATCCTCCGTTGCCATGGTTTATTTAAAAATTACATTTAAAAAAAATAGGGACTGTGGAGATGCATCAGGAAAATGAAGCTGCATATCCAAACTTGGAACTTGTGTTGCTATAACTACATCGCTTGGGGTGTGGAAAATCATCCCCCCCGGACACAGGTATACTGACCGAACTCCTGGTGTAGAGAGTGCTGTGTTGATTGTTGATGGGAGAAGTCAACATAGCTGTCAACATAGCTATTGCCTCTCGGGAAAGTGTAGTACCTACATCGATGGAAGAAGCCCACCCATCAGCGTAGGCAGCGTCTTCACTGAAGCGCTACAGCAGTGCAGCTGTGCCACTACAGCCTTGTAAGTGTAGACAAGACCTAAGTGATGCGTTCTTCCAATTTTCCTGATACTGTGGCCTGGCTGAATTGCTTGCTTTTAAACCAGCAGTACTCAATTTACATAAAATGCAACAGATAAAATAAAAATAGTGCTTTCTTCTCTTCCTCCATTGGGTTAAAAACAAAACTCAACTTCAGTACTTTTTGGTTACAACTCTTTGAGTGTGCCCAGGTCTTTAGCAGCTACATGGCAACATGTCACATCTTAGATTACTTTTAAAAACCTACTTTATCTCCATAATTTTGTTTTGTAATAACTATATTTAAAAGTTTAGAAAGACAGCTGAATTACATCACCCTGTTATTTGAGGTACTTCCTATGATTTTAATACATTTAAAAAAAATCTATACTTGATAGATACTTAATCTGCAGGCAGTGTGTTGGAACCAGACATGCAATGTAAATAAACATATTTTGCATTAAAAATAAATTAGATAATCCTAGGGAAGGAATATTCATTTCCCCCCCTAAAATATCGAACATCTGTCTCATACCAGTATTGGTTAGGATTTGGGAAAGTGAGTTTTAAAACAAATCACACTGTAGAGTTGCTTATTTTTCTCATTTGTTTTCCAGTAGAAGTTCAGCTGCATCTGAATCACCTTTATCAATGCAAGCAAAGTCACATTGTTTAGAACGTGTTGTTGATTAAATAATTGAAGAGACAAAGCTTGTTTGTTTCTGTAACATCATTGTGGCATAACCCAATTTTATGTTTGTAGTGGTTTTGTAGGATACAATGCATGTTACAGATTGTACAGCTGTAAAATACCATAAACATTCCTCCAACAAAAATACCCAAAGGGAAAAAAATAATAAAGAAGGATACATTTACATAAATAGTTATTTTCTCTCTCACCTCCCCACGGCCCCTTTCAGAGACTTAGTTTGGGAAAGCAGTTATTGAAGAAGCTCTCCTCATTAGTTATAGTCAGTATTCTTGTTGGCTCAGTGAGGCAGTATACAGCTTTCACTAGGGCGACAAAGACTGAAACGTTAAAAATAGAACAAGCTTTAAGAATCCTAGATATTTTCAGATAACAAAGAGTGATTTATGTGGGCTCATTCTGCACTTTGACAAAACATAGAGACGCTTCTGTACTATGATTAGCAAGGGTTCTGATGTCAGTTCTCTTGTCCAGCTTCAGGCTTTATTCTACTGCTAAATTGTGCTTTGTACTGTAACCCAGAGAACCTTTGTATCTGCCTTATTAATGTGTAGTTTATGGAATTGCTTTTGTTTTTGAGTTTAATCTGTGCCAGTTTCAGTGAGTGACTCATTATGTGACTGAAATAAACATTCACATATTCACTATGCAAAAATTCTTCAAAAAATAGTAGCAGGTGGTAGGCTAAACTCAGTGTTTTAAGTACTTAATAGTTGGTATTTTGTAGCATTAAGAGCTGAAAACAAGTTCTTTTTAGATGATTAATTTATGAAATTGGACTAAAAGTCATATTTAAGTCTTTAATGTTGAATAGGGCTTTTATTAGTGATAATATGAACAAGTTTCAGCCTTTAACACAGAATTAGACAGAAACTCCCAAGCTAGGCAAAGTTCATTTGTACCAAGCTAATTTGTGTTGCATAAATCTGTAGGCAAGTATGTTGGGGTTTTTACAGATTGCTTTTTAAAAATCTTATCTGAAGAAATGAAGACATAGTGGATAATTCCAGTTTCTGAAATAGCTGCAGCTTGCAGTATGTTTTTCAGAACTAATTCTCAATTAATTATCAACCTTGGGGGCTTTCTGTGTGGCAAATATCTAAGGCTCCTGCTACGCTAGTATCTAAGCTGTTGTTTTTTTTGGCTTGATAGAGATGCAGAAAACAGCACAAAATTTGTCAGATTTTCAGAACAGTATAGCACAATGCAGATCAATTCTGGAATTTTACACATTTTAATATGTGGCCTCTGCTTAAGGTGTTTCATTTTGTTTTTTTCTGTCAGTTTTAATTCTTGTACTTTGTTGTTTATCCGGCTCACCAACTTGCTAACGTAGTGAGAAAGGTGACTTGAGAACTGACTTGAATTGTATAATTCTGCATTTTAAGGCTGAATATGTATATATGATAATGAACACAAAAAGTATGATTATTTGTATAGAATAGCAAGCATAAAAGTCTTTTTTTCAAACTCAGATGATTTTTAGTACGTGGTGGCTACTGAATATGCTACAAGTTCCAGTTTAAATGTCTGGTATTTTCCCCCTCCCCTATTTTCTGTATTATCTTTCCATAGTAGCTTCAGCTTGATACCAAAAAAGGCATCCACACTTGACAATGAGTTGTTTGTGAGCACCCACTGAAAAGCTGACTATGCCGGTTCAGAGCCAGAGCCGGTTAAGATGGTAGCACAGTTTTGATTCCCAGACCCCAGTATGTTTCCCCTCCACTTTGTCTGAGGTAATAGGCTACATTTACACTTCTCAGGACCCAGCGTGAGTTGTTTTCTGCTCCACAGCTGGTTCCATAAGTCCAGTCTCAGAAAATTTTGATCCCAGAGGTTGACAGATGCATGTGGATATGTAAAGGACACTACAAGTCTCAACGCTTCCATTCGACCTCTTGTTTGTATGGTAGTCTGTCTTCCTGTCACTGTGTACTCTGTAGAAAATATGAATGGATTTTTTTATGTGATGGATTTATATACTTGTTAAAACAACCTAAATACAAACTTTAAAACAAATCATTTTGGCAAGGGGTAAGAGAGTTTTCGGTATGGAGGAGAGTTTGCTAGAGCCATCCCATTCACTTTCTTTGAGCTCACACTTTGACTAATAAGTAGGAAAAACAGTGGTGGAGATAAAGAGTTTATTCCTTTCATGGCTGTGGGCCTGATCCTGCAACCTTAACTCAGTGTAAAGGCAATGGGTCTTCTTTTGGGAATAAGAACTATCTGTTTAGGTTCTTATGCCATGTCTGTTGAACCTTAAGTAAAGCAGGACTAGGTCACATTTGTGGCGACTTCCTCTCCCTTAGATATAGTGACCCAAATCCCTAGTTACAGCTAAGGAGCTGAATGGGGGTTAGGAGGAGAGTGCAAAGGTAACTTAGGCATTCTGCAATCCTGAACCAACTGTGTGCGAAGTGTGGTTCCTGGGCATGAATTAGCATGTTCTGAGGGTTGCTCTAAATCTGTGGTTCCCAAACTTTTTACTAAGGTGACCCACCAACTGCCTTTTGTCTTTTTGGGGAGACTCCATCGCATAATAATAACTTTGTGTGTGTAAAATATAAACTACCGTTCACTATTTTTTAACTTTTTAAAAATTCAAACACCAAAGAAAAAAGAAAAACATAAACTTGCATGCTTTCTGCACTGCTAGCACCTCTCCTCTCCCAGTTCTGTCCCCTCTTGTGGATAGAGAGCTCTGACAGGGCTTCTGCTAACCCCCTGTAATTTGAGGAGGTCACTCCTTTAAGTGGGAGTGGAAGACAGGCTGCAGCAAAGGAAAACACAAAGCAGCCCTCCAGTGACCAGTCTCTGTCCTGTGAAAGAACTGGCCTCTTAAAAATCCTTTTGTCTGGGGAGCCTAATTGAAACAGATACCAAACAGTACAGATCCCCCTCCCAGCAAGGGGGCCTCACAGTCCGATTCTTCACCTGCATCAAGATGAGGAGAGCATCCCTGGCCCAGCTCCCAAACCTGTTGCTCAACTCCGCCTAGTCCATATGCTCTCACTCTCCCAGTCCTGCTCGCTTCTGCAGCCCCAACTGGCTGGGAGACCTCAGTGGTGGGGGTGTTCAAGATTGGGTCTGCCCTGCACTCACCCTGCTGCAGCAGCTTCTGTCCTGCAAGGCTGGGCCTGGCTCCCTGCTCTGGGCATTGTGACCTGGTGGATGGGGTTGCAGGACTACTTAGGTTTGGCCCAGCCTCCTCCCTATCATGATGGAGGAATGGGCAGGCAAACCTGGGCGGTGCTGTGACCCCATGTGCAAGGTTGCAATGTCACTTGGTTGGCCGCACTCTCAAATGGGTGGCCTGGGGCAAACAACCCCTTTCCCCCACTCCCCCTGTGGCCCTGATAGGAGGAGTGCTTCTGGGGCTTGTGGAGAGTGACGTGGGGGAGCAGTGATAATCAACCCACCTAGACTCTTCCTGCAACTCACTGGTGAATCAGGACCCACCATTTGGGAAACACTGTTCTAAAGTACGCTGGATGTCAGTGGCCCCAAGGCACTGATAAAGTAGTTGAGGATCAGTGGGGCATGGAGTATCTAGGCCATGTCCCCTTCCCTGGCCACGTCTCCTAAGTTTGCAGCAGTGGGGTTGGTGTAGGAGTCGCAATGCCTGGACTCAGAAAATATATATATTCCTGAACATAATTAAATGGTTTTTTTTTACGTTTAAAGGAGAAAACCAGTAACTTACAGTGCTGCCTTATAGTTTTGTAACTAAGTGAAACTATTTCATGTAAAGTGTTGCCAGCTAATAAAGTAGCTCTCTTTCTACAAGAGTAGCTGTCTTAAAATACTACCACTTGATTAAACTACTTTATTCACAAGATTCAGAGAAACATGCATGTATAAATGAGTATTATATGTGCTATGAAAACAAGTGACTATTGACGATAAAACAGCATGAAATGAAGAGGACACTTTTAAGTACCTATAAATATGTGTTGTTTCTTTTCCTTCCTGTGGCTGTATTCACTTTCTTTGGAAGTTTTTTTTTCTTTTCCTTAATTAGATTCATCCTTTCCCATTTGGCAAGTATCATCTTACTTTTGAAACTTATTCTCTTGAGCAAAATCTTAAATATAAAAGGAAATCTTTTTTTAAAAAGTTCACTGCAACCAGTTTGTAACCTGATTATCCTCAGTTTAGTTTTTTTGTATGCAATCTTTTGGAAACAATTTGAAATATTTATTGCATTGTATTCAACCTTTTTTTACAATGCAGTTCCAGTAGTGGAAGTCACTGATAAATAGACATAATTGTCTTTAAAATAATATCACTCATATTAATGTTTCCCTTTTCCCCCCTACTTCTTAGGCATGGAAGAGGAGGTGGTTTGTGCTTCGCAGTGGCCGTCTAACAGGAGATCCGGATGTGTTGGAGTACTACAAAAATGACCATGCCAAAAAACCTATTCGTATTATTGACTTAAACTTGTGTCAACAAGTGGATGCGGGATTGACATTTAACAAAAAAGAGTTCGAAAACAGTTATATTTTTGATATCAACACTATCGACAGAGTTTTCTACTTGGTGGCAGATAGCGAGGAGGAGATGAATAAGTGGGTTCGCTGTATTTGCGACATCTGTGGGTTCAACCCTACAGAAGAAGGTACATTTAGCATTTTTTTTCTTTTTCCTGAGAAACACTGTTATGTCACCTTACAAAGGAGTATTTAAAGATCAATGGCTATCTTTATAGCAAAAAGAGAAAATGCATTATATGCAGATATATGCCTCAGATATGTAGCTCTTTTACTATTTAAATGAAATAAATGGGACAATGAGATCTGTAGGGTTTGTTTGTTTATTTTTAATACCTAGTGCAGTGGTCCCCAGGGGACATGGAGAAACGTTCTGGGGGGCATGCAGCGGGGCCCGGGCCAGCCCCCAGGGGAGGCAGGGAGGGAGCACCTGCCCAGCCCCACTCTGACCACAGCTCTGCTCCGCCCGCAGCCCAGCTCTGCCCTTGTTGCCTCTAGAAAAACTGAAAACACTTCATTTTGAGTTTGAGGGGTTTTTTTCAGTGGTTTTAAAAATAACATGGAGGGAAATTCTGAAATGAAAAGTTGAAGTGTTTTGTTTCAGAAATGCTTAAATGGACTGCTCCAACATTTCCCATTTTTTTTCTTTATACCAAAACAATTAGCCGAAATCCACCCATATTGTTTCAGTCGAGCCAAATAAGCATTTTTCAGGAAAAAAAAGAAAGAAAGAAGGAAAAGAGAGAAATTTCTCCCAGCTCTGCACGTGCTAGCCTATGTGGATGTGTATATAGAGAGGTTTATAGGAACTATATGGAATCATTTACTCCAGACACTAATATGGAATTAGGTAGAGCACTACATCTTCAGCATTTTGGTAGGAGGGTTTTTTGTGTGTGTGCATGTTATGTGTTTGCTGGGGAAGGGAGAAGTAGACTAGATCCTCATTTGGATTCTAAGGCTTGATAGTCCTGGATCAGTTTTCTACAAACATAAGTCCTTCATACTTCAAATTTCATACCATGGCTTTTCTAGTTGGGAATAAGGTACTGTTGCATGTTTTATGGATGTAACCTTGGCCTGCATTGCCAAAGTGAAAAATTTAAATAGCTTGGAAAATCAGGAACTGTGTATCTGCTTGCATTTTCAGTATCTGATTTTTACAAGATATTTGTCTCTGCACCCACAAATTAAAGAGTAGCTTCAAATCATATGCACTAGTTACATTTTTATCCCAGCTAATGTATAGATTATTTTGGGATGTTAAATAGAGGATAAATCACATCTATGTACTGGCAAACCTTCCTCTTCCTTCAGAAAATAAAAAGTATACCAATTTTATTCCTTCCTTATAGGAACAGATATAAGTATGATTTATATCCTTCCCCAGAGGGACAGCGGCAACCTTCCCTCTGGCCTAAGGAAAACTGAAGACAGTTGCCTTCAGAGTCTGACAGTGCCACTCTTCAGATTGGCTGGAGGACTTGATACTATGGGATTTGCTCCATTACAGCCCTTGCTAGATTAAGGACTGAGTGAAAGCTTTGCTTTTGTCTGCTCCTCTTCAAACCAACTCCCTTGACATGAAGGGGAGCTGGGTCAGGCCAGTGGTGTGTTGTGCTGCTAGTAGGCTGCTTCATCACGAGAATGTGATTGTTGTGGTGTTTTGTGTATTTTGAGGATTAATTTGGGGGTGGGGGAAATACTGCTCTGGTGGTGGGAGGGGAAGGATTATCCCAGTGGATCACTATGTTGCTCCTTCTGTGCTATCTGGTAGCTTTACTGGAATATCTATGGTGCTGGCGGGCTGTTATTTTCTTTCTTTTTTTCCCTTTGACTTGCACAGGAGTGTTGCTATGTGGTGTTCCAGCGTAGGCCTTCCAAGCAGAAATGATTTATGCACGTCGTCACCGTTCATTTTGGAAAATTACAATAACTTCATTTTGTTGTTTGGACAATGAGCAGATTGATTCATGTTCCTGAATCATCAGTGTCACAAGCTGTTGAATCTGTGCAGATTTCTGAGAGCAGAGTTAAGGAAGCAGTACACTACAGCACTGTATATTGTAGGACAGTTTCTTTTACAGGGATTTAGTTTTCAAGACAGAGTTTACATATACTTTCAGTTAGAAGAACTTAAATTATTTTGGATTCCTGGTGAGTCTGGAGTTACCAAAAAATAGATATTCAAATTACCTAACAACCTTAAGTTATTATTCTTTGTAATTAACAGAAACAAATTGGTGGGTGTTTAACGTTAATTTCTACCCCATCTTCAGATGAAAGCAGTAAAGTGCTAATTTCCAGGATCTTTCTGTGATATCTATCTAAAATGAAAATGGGGAGTGGTAATGCGTAAGAGTTTATTTTAGTTACTTTTCTATAAAACTTCATACTATATCTCTCAACACACACATACGTGTTCAGCAGAAAACTACAGTACTACGTGTATTTTAACTATTTTGAAGTAAAAAAATGATAAAAATGAAAATGCAGGTTGCCTTTATAGTCATTAAAGTTAAACTTGTATATGAATCAGAGCTTTAGAGAAAAAGAATTGTCATACTACATACAAACAGTATGTTCATCAGCCTATTCAAATAAATAAATGTAGCAAGAATAAAGGAAAAGAAGTGGAAGAGAAAGAAAAGAGGAGAAAAAGAACAGAAGAAGGGTATAGTATATATCCTCCCCTCACCTGCCCTCCCATAGATCTTGATTATTTTCTTCATAGCATTTCAATTATATTTTCCAGAAATGCTGATCATGTTTCTTCAAAGGAATCAAAGTTCTACTTCACACAAAAAAGGAACTTTTTTCAAGATTCACTAAATCATTCTGTACGAAATAATTTTACTTTCTTCTGTTGCCTTTCAGTTTTGTACAGTTTGTTTTTGATTTAAATTTTCTGCAGGTTATAGGATTTACTTCATCATGTTAAGGTTCACAGATGCATTATGATTAGGTACTTGAGGTTGCTTGAAGCTATGTGGGGACAATCTGTCACCGGCCGCAAGAGAATGCCCTGAATTTCCTTCCAGTTGTATCTACTTCCACAGTGGCAGGCAGCCTCAGACGTTGTTGTTGTTGTTGTCTATTTTTGTAGTTGGGTAATACCTAAGAGTCCCAGTCATGGATCAGAACCCCATTCTGCTAGGTGCTATACAAACAGAGTAAAACCAGTCCCTTTCTCACAGAGCTTACAATAAGAGAAAATACAACAAGGAAACAGTGAGATAGTAGTAGTCAGCATGGTGTGTATGGTCTCGGCACTCCTGCAGCCTAACTGTTACCAAGATTTTTGAAGGCATCACAGCAAAGGGAAGGATCTGAAGAGGAGAATGAGGTAGCTTTGCAGATGTTTATGGGGAGTTCCTCCCACACAAGGGGTAGCTTGGGCGAAACAACAAAAGTGTTTGTTTGAAAATTTAACCACTGGAGGCTGGCATCTTTGGCTGATCGGAGGCAGGAGTTGACATCTTAATAGCATATGAACGATGATAGGTGGGGATAGGCCATGAAGGACCTTGAAAGTGAAGACAAGCAGTTTATATTTGATGCATTAGAGAATGGGGGAGCCAGTGGAGGGATGTGAAGAGAGGAGTATCATGGTAAAAGTGATAAGCTAGGAGAATAATCTTGGCAAAGAATGGATGTGAGCTGGGCAAGATGGGATATCTCAAGGCCAAAGAGGAGCATGTAGCAGTAATTAAGATGTGAAATATTGTGAGCAAGGAGGAGAGTTTTGGCTGCATGGATGGAAAAGAATGGCCATGTCTTAGTGATGTTATGCAGAAAGAATTGGCAAGATTTAAACATAGCCTTGATGTGAGGATCTAGAAAGAAGGCAGAGTTGATGATGACACCCAGGTTATAGATGAGTGACCAGAACAATGCTGGTGTTGTCCAGTGATAGAGAAAGGAGGGAGGACTTGGAGGGAAAGGAGTAAGAGCTCTGTTTTGTCCATCTTGATTGTAAGCTGATTGCTGGATGTCCACAAGGAGATGTTAGAGAAACCAGCTGTGATTATAATTTGAACAGAAGAACACAGGTCTGTAGTAGAGAGGTAAATCTGTGCGTCATCAGCATAGAGATGGCAGTAGAATTTGTGTTGACAGACAAGATTACCCAGAGACAAGGTGTAGAGGGAGAAAAGAAAGAGACTGTGTGATGGAGTTCGGTGGAACCCCCACCCCCACAAAAAGCTGGGGGGTGGATAAGGAGGATCCTCTGACACACTGAAGGAGTAATTAGAGAGGTAGAAGGAGAACCAGGAGAGGACAGAGTCATGGAGGTCATGGGGGAGGACAAGATATCAAGAAGAACATGGTTGATGGTTATGAAGGCAATTGACAGATCAAAGAGGATGAGGATAGTTCTGAACTTTGGCTAGGAATAGACTGTTACAGACTTTTTGGTGAAAGCATCTCCAATGGAGTGCAAGCGGCAGAAGCCAGGTTGGAGAGGATCTAAGGTAGAACTGGAGGAGAGGAACTCCAGATAATGACTGTGGACAGTGTGTTTAATGAACTTAGAGATGAAGGGTGTAGGGCAATAGGATAGTATTTAGAGAGACATGTTGGGGGGGGTGTTAAAATGAGAAACTAAAGCATGTTTGTATTGTGAATGGAAATAACTGGAGGAGAGTGAGAGTTGAGGAGAAAGGTAAGGGAGTGGGAAAGGGTTTGAGGAGGGAGTCAAAGATAGTAAAAGAAGATGGCTAGGATTGCAGACATGGGATTCAATTAAAGTGGAAAAGTAAAGTTGCTTAGTTAGGAACATGGCAGAATTGAAGGAGGAGAGAACAAATTTGTAGTGGGGGAAGTCAGCTTGGTCACAGCCATTCTGTCAGAGATATTCAGCAGCGTAGGAGCAGGAACAGAGGAAGTAGATATTAGGCTGATCCAGGGCTGGCAAGGTAGACCTGGCAATAGCAGAGAGAGGGGCTAAGGAGTCCAGAATAGATGAAAGTGAAGCATGGAGACAATTGACAACCATATCATGGAAGAGAGGAGAGGGATGAGAGCAAATGAGAAGTCATTGACATTGATGGAGTGGGAATCACAGAAAGGCTAGGTATAGGGCAAGAGGAAGAGAGCAGATGGGTGATGCTGAAAGAGACAAGGCGATGGCCAGATGGAGAGATTGGAGAGAGGAGAGTGCAACGTTTCTCATAACCTAATTACAGGTATTTTGGAGGAGGCTGCAGTGGCTAAAAATGAGTCCCTGAAAAGCACTACTTAAAACTTTTCAGACTAGATTCTATCATAGAACCACAGGATTAGAAGGGACCTCAAGGGTCATCTCGTCTAACCTCCTGCCAAGATGCAGGATATCGTTGACTGGCTAACCTTTATTGCCAGGTACCCATCCTAGTGAGCAAATATAAATTTGACATATGGAAGAATGTCTATAACTTAGCTGATTTCTTTTCCTCAGGAGAAATTATTTAACATCTTTACTGATTGACTTCATTTTCCGATGTTCTCAATTAGATTTCCTTTCATGTGGACTAAACTCACCTTAAATAAAAGGACTTTTTTAAATGGGAGAAAAGTTGATCTAGAAACTATTGGGCATCAAGTCATGGGATCCTTTGAGACATTAGACACAGCAGTAAGAGTATCTGTCTCAGACACCCGAAACACAGTTAATATCTGGATTCCAGTGGGAGATGCAGCAGTACATAAAATAGACAGTTGTTAAATTCTTTTGAAAAAGAGGACTAAATGTAATTTGAGACTGAAAAAACAAAATAAGCTTTTGAAATATTCAGTTGCTCAAAGTTAGTCATTAAAAAGTCAAGAATGTAAAGATTGGATTTTCTTTCACGATCCTACACTAGACCTGGTTGAAAGGCAGAGTTTCTACTATGTGGGAAATTGTGAAAAGCTGAAAAATGTTGTTCTGTTTCAGAACCAAGTATAAATTTAGCAATTTCCCATAGTGGGAAAAACTGGAAAAATATTGTTTGCAAATAATCCAAAAGTTTCATTTCAAATATTTCTAAACAGAATTGACTCAAACTCTGCAACTCCCAGCTCAGCTGTGGCTCCCAAGTTTTCTAGGCTGCCTGTTCCACAGCAAGGAGCCTAGAAGCCCTGACAGCTCCAGCTTGAATCTGGTTCTTCAAGTTTTCAAGCTCCCAGCTCCATGGCAGGGAGCCTGGAAGTCTGGGAAAGTGCACATGGTGAGACTGACCTAGAGGTGTGGCCCCTGGAAGTGCAGGCTCCTTAGTAGCCTGCCAGGGGAGCTGGCAAGAAAGCAGGTAGGTTTCTCATGGAACCCTGCTTGTATTTTGTTGGAAGTTTGCTGAAACTGCTTCACTGGAAAATTCCTGACCAGCTCTATATATCGCTCTTTACAGAAGAGTGCGTAAATGTAGGCTGTATTTCATGGGTGCTATATTTACTGTCTTGACTCATATATTGATAGTTTATGTAAGGGAGCTGAAAACCTCCAAGGGTGAGTGGGTGACTCAGTTTATATTTATACAGGTTTTTTGACTGAGACATTTATTAAAGATGATGTCCTTGATTTCAAAACAGACTGAAAAACTAATGCAAGAGGAGAGGGAGAAATTGGTGTTGGGGCTGGATAGAGGAGTTAAAGCATCCTGTGTGTCATGATGTGATTTATATTATATTAGAATAATACTGCAGAAATGATGTCCCTTGTTATAAAATATTAGTTGTTTGAAAGATAAGTGATTTAGTGACATGTCTGTGTACTTTGAGATTATTTGACATTCATTTTCCCTTTTGCATACCACATTCTAGGGTGGGTGGAGAGGGGTGTGTGTGTGCGTATACATGTAGGTACACCACCACAAATTCTTGAGTTTTCTGTAGAAGTGTGTACTCTGTCTATGTAGGCTCTCAAATGGCTCCATCTCCATAGCATATGTAGGATTTGTTCAAGGTTATTACTTTAATAGATAAATTGTCTTTAAATCATTTTAATTAAAACATTTACATAGTAGTAACTGGATTGAATGACTCATCTCTAAGAATTTTAGAGCCAGGCAATGGCTTATCTGTTGCTGATTCATGCTTATAATGGGAAAATCCCATTTTTACTTTCCAGTACT
The DNA here is from genome assembly GCF_965152275.1 of Natator depressus. Lineage (NCBI taxonomy): Eukaryota > Metazoa > Chordata > Testudines > Cheloniidae > Natator > Natator depressus. The sequence continues at coordinate 53,569,294 of NC_134237.1, forward strand.
TCTACCTACATCCTATGAAGAATGCTTTCTCATACTCTAAATCAGCACGATTGACATTTTATTAAATCAATATTTTTATAAAGGCTCCCATAACCTTTTATATTCTGCTCACATTATGCAAACACTTTACGTAAGTATTACATACTTTAAAAAGTGGTGGAAAGTTCTACTGTACTCATTTGCAAAGTACACTATAACAAATAATTTAGTTCATACGTAAAAAAGGCATTCAAACCTTCTAGATTATTCTCAGCGTGCACCCATCAGCAACATTATAAATAACCTAAATGGTGAGGGAAAGCCTTTCATTATTCTTGGTTGCAAAATGTCCTTTTAACCATTGTTTACTTTTCATAACTATTTTGTGTGTAACTTTGCTCTTATACCCAGCTTTATATTGACCAGACTGACAAACACTCAACTGGGTGACACATCTGTCCACTGTTACCAACCAGCGAAAAAATAAGAATAATCCCCCCAGTTGTCCAGTTTAAAAAGCTGCTTGTTCTAGCTCTACTGAATACAGGAATTCAAAGTGAAATGGGATGCTTGTTGTGCTCATGTGTATGATAAATACACTGAATGCTTTTCCAGTTCAGTTATTTCAAAGCAGCCCTGGTGTCGGAGCTTTGGGAACAAACCAAAAGATTTTGAATGCTTTTTTTTACTAGTAATAATGAACCAAGATCATTAGTAAAGCTCATTAAAATCATAGTAAGCTGCTAGGCTAAACCTTCAACATCACATCAGGTTCCAAAGTATATTAAATGGCTAAAGAGAGTTTTGAGTGTTTAAAAACACTAAATTAAAACATTAATGTTTACTTTATCAGTACTGAAAACAATTATTAACAATACTAGACTCATGCAAGGCAAATTAGAAGCACCCTTAAGGTGAAGAAAAAACAATTTTGAGCTGAACTAAGACTTTTGTTTCAGAGTAACTCAATCACTGTTCAAATCATACATTGGTTTAAAATAATGATTGGGGACTCACTAGAGCATGCCATGCATCCACATCAGGATAGATTTCACAGTATAGATTCATAAGTTGGATGATATTCATGGTTTAGCACTCCACCCACCCCAAATACCAAGCATATATTTGGGTCCAGTGTGGTGTTTAAATGGCCAAATAACCATTTATGGTTGGCCCCTTTCATTCTAATCCCTAGGATTCAGCCCATTTCTGAATTCTCTTGCCCTTCCTCTGGAAGGGGGAATGAAAGTACATGTGAAGGGTCCCGCAGTTCACAAAGACTTACAGACTCCTCTTCTTCCTCCAGTCAAATAGGGTCTACCAGTCATCTCCCAGACTTCTTACTCATGTTTACTTCTTGGAGCTAGTCACTTTGAGCCTATTATCTGCACTGGCATTGAGAGTGCCACTGAGAATAGCTTGGCTACACCCACACACATGCTGCTGGTATCTGCCTTCTGTCAATCCACTAGGTTCTGCTGATCACACATCTGTCCCTGTGTCTACTAGACATGTCCATCTTTCCTGTAAAGTTCAGGGACATCATACTGGATTTTGTCGTGTGTGATTAGTGCACTACCTGTGTACAAAAAGATCCTAGCTCATGTCTATGAGGGTTATATACAGCAAGGGTAAAAAGGGGGGCCACAGAGCCCATCGCCTCTCTTCTCAGCCACCACCCCACAAGCCTGGCTAATGAAGGAGCAACCTCTCCTCCTCCTTCTCTGCACTCTGCCCAGGCATGATGTCTGTGTGCATTCTGAGCTGTCGTGAAGGAAGGAGAAGGGAAGGCTCTGGAGCAGCTGAGCCTGTACCTTACCTTCCCCTCAATCCTTCTCTTGTCAGGACCCCAGAGATTGAAAGACTTCTTTGGGAATTTAGCACATCTCACAAGTTCTTGTAGGCAACAGTGAATGTTCCATATGAGCAAAGCCTTTTTGTTTGTTTTTTGTGCATTTTTTCCTGTTTCTTAATTCCATTTTGCCTAGTTTTCTAGTATCAAATACCAAAGTGACTGGAATCAAGGAAAAATACGTTGAACACAGTGTAAAATGCGGAATCATGCAACCATAACATAATTTTAACCTATGAGCACTTGTCTGTTGTTTTAAAACGACAGATTTGTCTGCTTAATTGTTGCACTGTACCAGTCAGCATCTTTATTTTGCTTGTGACCAGAAAAGTGGGTGAAAAATCATGTTAACAAGACAAAACCTCTAGTTTTGAAGGGACAGTCAGGCGACTGACATCTGGAAAAATCTGAAGAACAACAGGGTCCCAAGGCATTTTTGAATGGCCTAGAATGAAGGAGGTCCTCCTCCATCCTCTTTGTACATCAAATCAGACAAAATGATCTTCCATATACAGTTTTGTTTAGAAATATTTTTCTAATATCCTACAGACCTGTTTTTGAGTGAGTCAGAAATTATTGTTATGCTGAAATTGGCTTAATCTGCACACTATAATCTTAATATTAATGTTGTTTACCTTCCAATGACATCATATAGTTTAAAGAGCACAATAAACTATGAAAAGAATGATTAACATCTCTGTACTTTTATGTCATAGATGCTGTGAAGCCACTTGGCAGTTCTTTACAAGCATCTGCCGAATTGCCATTAGCAGTCAATACTTCACCACCATCTGTACAAGCAGAATCATCCCTACCTCCTCCATATCAACTAATTAATATCCCACCTCTGGAGTCCTCATCTAGCCAAGAAGATCCTCAGGATTACCTATTGCTAATAAATTGTCAAAGTAAGAAGCCTGAACCTACGAGGTAAATGGGTGTTTTCATTTTTTTGCAGTAGTCGTTTCATTTGTATAGACCAAAGATGGTTACTCTTGCAAAGCATTTCTGTATATTACATGATTGCTTTTTGTTGAAGTTATTCAGCAGTCAAATGCACAAGTCTTGATTCTTTACCCGATCACTTTTGCTCTTCTCCCTATGTTCTGGGCTTGAATTTCTTGTTTTAATAATATGAAATGGTAGCATCAGAGCTAGCATCTTTGTTTTTTTGTTGTTTTTCTAAATTTTTTAAATTATTTGCTGATAAAATGTACCAGACTAATAGTCCCGGAGACCAAATATTTCTGTATATCTCTGGAATTAGGTGCAACTTGGATAGCAAAGATGGGTCTTTCTTCTCACCACTCTCCATTGTGCCTCAAACCAGCTCTAGGATGGAGAGGTGGCCGTTTAGTACCTTGTACTTCTACCATGACTACTATCAGGGAAGCCAAATTACCACCAGTTAAGTGGTGGCTCAGTGATAGGGATAAAAATCAACCAAACCTGTACTGAGATCACCAACTCATTTAACACAGGCTGCCAAGCAACCCTCAAATGATCAGTTTTTGGTTATTACTGACTTGGATCAAATTCAAACAAGAGATCTTGTGATGAGAGACAATTTATCTTGAACCATCCAGTCTCTGCATCCTGAGTTTTGTGAGCTGTTAGTGTGTTTTGAATAATATAGAAAAATTAGTATGATCTAATTATGTCCAATTTAATATTAAATAGGTTTACCCACTCTGTTATCTCTCCTAAAGAGTAGGAAAACTGACTACTATTTTATAATATATGTAAAAAAACCTGAGCAGCTCTGGTAACTGATGTACCCAAGTAACTGCTGCTTCTCATTTTAAATGGAAACGTAATGCCGCCTGTATAGGAGGATGTAATATGTAGTGGTAAATATCCAGGAATTATTGCTTTGTTTCTCAGAATGGTCCTTGGAAAACATTAGAAACCTCTCAAGCAGAGATGCTTTGCTGTAACCATTTAAAATAATGGTCCCTTGTGTATTTCTAGAGAAGCTTGCTCATTATTCTCTTGATTGCAAAGGGGCACATTTAAAGGCTAAGCAGAGGTCTGTGAAAGTGTTTTTCCTGAGTCTTCCACACATTCACTTAGAGCAATACAGTCAATGGTGTGACTGTCTGCCAGGTTTCAGTGTTACTGTGCCATGCATTCTGGAGCACCACAGAGTAAGGTACAATGGTCCTAGGACAAGAGGGGTATTTCTTAGTCTTCTTGTTGCTGACTGCAACCAACGCCCAAAATACCTCATTTAGGGCAGGCAAATAAGCCTGCTCTCCTCCAGTCCATGGAAGATGAAGATGGTGGGCAGCCCTCCCACACTCAAAACAGTGCTTGGAGTGGAGCGTGCCCACTGGCTAACTCGTAAAATATTAAAGGGCAGAATGTCCACCTGTGTCTTGCAACCTGATGGGAAGGAATCTGTGTAATACGGAGCAGTAGTAGTAACTCTATATTGAAGGTTCAAACTAGTTCTGTATTATAAGCCCAGTTTTAGACATTCCACTACTAACTTCCTCCTCCCCCCCAAAAAACCCCAATCTTTCTGAAATACGTCACATCTCTTCTGAGGGTAAAGATTTTCTGAACAGTTTGATTTTAAAAAAGAGTTTTAAAGGTAGTGTTTTGAATATTTAGCTGTAGTTTACTTTCTAAATATGATTCTAATTCCTTTTTGGCTCATTGTATCACCAGAACGGCTTGGCCTAGAAACTCCAGATTGGTTTTTTTAATTGGCTCTGGTGACAAGAAGTCTTCCTCAGCATTTCAAGGGGCCTAGTTGTGGTAGGGGCAGGTAAAGAGGTGTGTAAGTGCTATGAAGAACACTTTTTAGAAATATAAATTGAGTATCTTCTGACACCAGCTGCTGAACGGAGTCAGAATTGAGAGTATGGGTTGAGGTGGGAGACTAGGAAGAAATGTGGAGGAATAGGAGTCTGGGAGGGACCGTGGAGAATGGGAGGGGATTGAGGGATGTAGCCAATGAATTTAGTTTATTCGTTTATTGTGTGATGTTATGTCATATATAATCATTGTATGCTAAATAGAGTTGAGTGGTAGGATTATAGAAGTATAAGATTGATCAGTAGTTAGAAAGGATAATTATGTTGGAATGTGAGGGTGGAGAGTGTATGAATGGACTGCATGTCACCATGATTCCCTGAAGGTCTGGATGAGACAGGAGGAGAGAGAGAGAGAGAGAGAGAGAGAGATGAGGGGCAGGATGCAAGTTGGACATGGAGAGGGGAAGATGAAAGAAAAAGGTGCTCAGGGAGCTGTGGTTCATTATTTTGCGGGTTATGGAATGTGTTGAATATGTGGTGGTATGAGTATTTGAAGACCTTGTTATTTGGTATGTTATAGTGAGGCAGTAGCACCTCTAATAGTGTGGGTTGAGGTGAGCTTGCTGTTTAACATTTAACTGTTTGTCCTTATTTTATAAAATATGTAAGTGTTACTGCAAAATAATGTTATATTGTAGTTTTAGCCCCAACTCAGCAAGTGAAGCACTTGCCTAACGTTGGGCATATATATTTTGCTGAAATGGGGCCATAGCAAATTGGAAAGAGACCCCTTGATAAGGAACTAGAACAGTGGGCTACAGGTTGCCCACCACTGAACTAGAATTTCACAATATCTTTGCAATTTATGTTATGTATTTATGCAGATTATAAGGGGTCATATTTACGATTGGGTGGGGAGGGGAAACTTGTATGAGTGCACAGGAGCAATGGTGAGTGAAGAAGGAATACATGGCATGACTGAAGTGGCTACTTTCCTTTACTGTTAGTTTCTAGACTTTCATACTTTTTGCGGTTTTTTTAAGAAGTAGAATAATTAATCTCTGGATTTTATAATACAGGTTCTAGGTGTTGGTGGACGCCATTGATGCATCCTTTTGGCCTTCAGTATTTCTTAGCAAAGTTTTTTAACCATATTTTTTAAAAATAAAACATAATAATAGTTATAATACAGTAGGCAGATGTTATAACATTAGAAAAAAGTTACAAATTAAAGTAATTTTCATAATTGTTTAGTTTAGGAGTTGGTTTACCTTTTAGTTCATCCTTCAACAGTGGCCAGTGTTCATCGAAAAATGAGGAGAAAATATCTTTCTTTAACATATTGCTTTTTAGAGCATCTAGGAATCAGTGCATCCCGGTACATTTAGGGGAGGGGGACTAAAGGCAAATAGTTCCTAGGTTATTTCTTTTTATTTATTATTTCTGGGGTTTTTTTCTATTTTTTTTTTATTTATTTTCTATCTTTTTATTTATTATTTCTATTTCTAGGTTATTTCTTTTTTGGGATTTTCAAGATTCTTGGCATTTGCATTTTCAGTGCCACCATACATATATTTTATTTATAGATACTTTAAAAATGTTGTACAATTACTGGAATTGGGGGTATGTTAGAAATGATAGTAGTTGTATTAATAATCATCATCATTTATTTTACAGTACAGTTTTATGCCTTGATCACTTTGGACCATCCTTAAAGTTCTAATAGTTAATTAGTAAAAAATGTCATTACATTTCACTGCAGTGTTAAATAAGATTGAGAGTTCATCTTTGATCTTACAAGAAAAATTGCATCCAGAGTCTGTTTGAAATCTTTAAATTTCTGGCTGGTTGGCAGAGATACATACAAAATAACAGCTTTTATCTTGCTGATCTTACTCCATTTTTTCCTGTTTATAAACCAGCCCAGGGTCATCCTTTATCTCTGAAGAAGGGAAAGAATATCTACTACTGGAGGATTTTGAAAGTAAAAAGATTCCACTGCAGTGAGTGTATAATTGTTGTTTTTTAGTCTGTGTGAGAAATCAAGCACAGAGCCATAACCTGCTTGAAAATTTCATATTTGAAACATGTCCTGCATGGTCTGCCGTGAGTTTTAATAAAGGAAACAATATAACCCAACTTCAGTTAATCAAGATAGGGCTATGACAGCACCTATCAAGGCTGAACTCACATTTCTACCATGCATGCTTCTCACACTGCTCTTTTACCATTCCTGAGTGCTGATACACAATAGCTGCTTTGCTCCTATACCTTGTCTGGAGTAGTCTCTCGGCCCTGTTGTATTGATTCTCACGGAGGGAAAGCTATTGGTGCAGGACAAGTGACCAAACTACTTACAGTGTATTAGAAAGTGGGGAGTTCAATCCTCAGTCTGCTTCAAAACTGAATATTTTTGTAAAATTATTTGTGTTCCTAATCCTCTGTCAGCAGCTAGTTTTGGGAAGAGGAACCAAGAGCTAGTTAAAGGGACAAAAATGTGCTTCTACCTACAGTAGCTCCTCACTTAACGTTGTAGTTATGTTCCTGAACAATGCGACTTTAAGCGAAACCATGTTAAGCGAATCCAGTTTCCCCATAAGAATTAATGTAAATGGGGGGGGGGGGGGTTAGGTTCCAGGGAAATTTTTTTTTTGCCAGACAAAAGACATACACACACACACACAATAAGTTTTAAACAAACAATTTAATACTGTACACAGCAATGATGATTGTGAAGCTGGTTGATGTGGTGGAGTCAGAGGGTGGGATATTTCCCAGGGAATGCCTTACTGCTAAATAATGAACTAGCAATTGGCTGAGCCCTCAAGGGTTAACTCGTTATTAATATAGCCTCACACTCTACAAGGCAGCACGAATGGAGGGAGGGGAGACAGCATGGCAGACAGGCACACAAACTGTGTGTGAGAGAGAGATGAGCATTTCCCCTTTAAGTACACTGCCCCCACTCTTAAGTACACTGCCTTGTTAAGTTAATCAGCAAGCTGAGACCACAGCTGCTGCCAGGAATCTCCATCTGTCCTGAGCCGTGTTGTTTGTCCCCCCTGCTTTATGGAAGATGGGGTAAGCGGGGTGCGGGAGCAGGGGGGAGGGGGACACCCTGACATTAGCCCCCGTCTGGCCCCTGCACAGCAAGCAGGAGGCTCAGGGAGCAGCTTCAAGGCAGAGGGCAGGAGCAGCACATGGCAGTGGGGGGAGGGACAGCTGAACTGCCCGCAATTGATAGCCTGCTGGGCGGCTGCCACACAGGGAACTTAGGGGCGCTGCTGGTCCACCCTCGTTCCAAGCCCCCACCAGCTAGCTCCAAGGGGCTGCTCTTCCTGCAAGCAGGGAACAAAGCAGGCGGCTGCCAAACGACGTTATAAGGGAGCATTGCACAACTTTAAATGAGCATGTTCCCTAATTGATCAGCAACGTAACATCGTTAACCGGGATGACTTTAAGTGAAGAGCTACTGTAGTTCAAAGCCTTGTCAGGGGCATGCATACTCCCACAACTACACAGCTACATGGAGAGTGGAAGCCAGTTTGAGTATGGTCCTATATCCCATCACCACCTCTGTGGAGCCAGGTCAGGACTTGAAGGATGTACAGGACTCTCTTCATGGTACCATGGAAAGAGAGGCTGTCTTAGTGTGGGAAAAGGAATGGGGTTGACACTATGTTGCCAGTGCTTGGGACTGGTAATGCACCCGTGTAAGGACAATGTGTAGTACAACCATGATGCTAGGAGTTGGTGCGTCAGTCCTACTTTGGTAACAGATGTGGCTAATTTTTTTCCTCTTGCTAAGTCAGTCTTTTTTTTTAAACAAATAGGAGTGCAGTGATGCAGTGCAGTGATAGTAATCCGTACTATCTGCTGATCTACTATCAGAGCCAGAAAAGTTATTCATGACCTGCTATGAAAGTGTATGGAAAAGTTATAAAATTTTGCTGTTCTGCTTGAATTGAAGAAATGCACCCTTCACTAAACATCCTGCTTCTAGTGTCAGTCTGGGAAAATAATAGAGTTAATTCTCTTCACAAGCTCTGCTCACAACCCTGGCGCTCACAACCCTGGCTGTCCCAGTCTGAGATGCCATTCGCAGTACATTGTGCAGATTTTCATAATTATACCAGTTCTTCCATGCCTGTTTTGATCAGCAGTGAAAGTTGTCATTGACATTTAATGATCATTTATGCTTCAGAGATTGTCACACTAAAATGAAAAGGGGCAATTTACTCCTGTCTTGGCACTGTTGTTGCAGCATGTCTTCAAACTTAGACACACACAGATCAGTAATGCCAGTTCACATTTTGAAGGTTATATGCACATCCATAAGGACTAGAGACTCAGTTTGAAAAGGATAGTTTTTGAAAAGGCTTAGATTCCAAAGCACAAGTTGCAGCCACTAGGGAAAAGGGAAAGATGGCTAGGCTGCCTCAAGTAGTCCAAAGCTGATCCCTCTCCCTGTTTCCTTCTGTTCAGTTTTCATGAATGCGCAGGGACAAGAAACAGTGAGGAAACGCATTGTTACATTTAGAAGTAATTAAAGTTTAATATGGTAGCATTACTAGGTAGCATATTAAGAGGTATCTAGGTTAGCATGATCTGTACTCTACTAGAGTGGCATCCATGCACTGTTGTTGCACTACTAATTTTCAATGATGGTTTTAGCTGACTGTTTCCTGCATGTTATGCATTTATAGAATTACATAAAATGCAACACAGCCTCATTAGGCGGTCTCTCAAAGGTCCGTGTTAAAGGCTCCTTAGTGCTCAGAATTGGTAAGTAAGATTTTAAAGATATTTGTAATACTTTTTGTGCACAATATTTTAAAGCCCACTTGGGTTTGGGAGCATAGGTAAACAGAGAATATGTAATGGACAACAATGATTGTAATAACTGCATAATCCATGAATGGAAGAGTGAAAATTAAAGTGTGCTGTATTGCTTGCTACATGAATTTCTATTCTGTGGTCATATCATGCTATGCTGTGTGTTTCTTGCTTTAATTTGTATTTTATTTTTGTAGCTTTTTTTAATTACTTGAAGTTTTTGAAGGTGTGTGCGTGTGCGCACTGAGACTAATAATCTTTGATACTATAGTTTGACTACTGTTTCTACAGGATAGAAAAATATGACTTTGAGACCTTTTGTTTGTCACTGGTATGGAATATAAAATTATGGGGCAGATCCCTGTCATCTTTATTCAGGCAAAACTCGCAGTGCTTTTGCTGGGAGTTCTGTTTGAATACGCACTAGAGAATCAGGTTGTATGTTTGTAAGTGTGTAACTTTTGTTTTCACAGCTCCTAGTATCCAAGATGTTAGATGTTGTTGTTTTATCTTTAGTCAAATATTTACTCCAATAATTTTATAAACTGCCGTGTAATCAGTTACGTGACTGGAGTAGTATGGGTAATAGCTGTACTTATTACAGTGACATGCTCAAATTGTGCCACACAGGCAACAGTGGATTCCAGTGATACTTAAATTAGAAAAGAATGTGGTGTATTCTATACCAATATGTGGGCATTGTGGGTAAATGCGAAGTTTAAGGGTCTGTTTACCTATTAGTGTTTTCGTTTATTTTGACTTTTTTGTTAAACTAACTGTCAGGCTTATCAGTTGAATTTTTGTGCCACAAACAATGTGATGATGGAGTTCTACACAAGAGGGGAGAGAGAGAGTGAGTGCAGCCACTGCTTTTTTTGGCATTTTAGGTAACAGTTCATTGATAGGTGTTGTCTTCGTCAGAGACGTAATTTCCAAAGAAGCCCCATAAAACCCACTGTTAGAGTTTTAAAAAAATAAATAAAAAAAGTCAAACAATGCTGTCTTGACCCTGGTCAAGACCAGAATACAGGCTTGTACCCCTTGTCCTGTAATTTTTTTCTTCAGACTAACTGCTTCAGCTTTTCTGCCTCCATTTCCTGTTTTACTCTATACATTGTCTTCTGTATGCTTAAAAAAAGAAAAGTGTATAGTCTTTAGGTATCAACTTAAAGCTGTCACAAGTTACAAGGCTTTTTTTTTTTTAAATTGTATTTCCTTCATATTTATTAGAGGAAGCAAGTTACCATAGGCCCAGAATTTTTGTGCTATGTCTGGACAGTTAACATTGCCATTAATGCGCTCTTCATATAGTGTGCAACATGTTTTTTTTAAAAAAAAACAAACAAAAAAACCCAGCCAAACAAGAAGCCCTCCAAACCAGTCTGAGACTTTATTCAAAGTCACGTACTTGTGAAAACCCCAGCTGCCTAGCTGTTATGATGAATATATCCACACACGTGTGTGTGCATGTGTACATGTATAATTAGATCTTTGTTCTAAATATTTTCGTTTAATTTTTTTTAGAATTAAGAAATTTAATGACTTTTAGTTGCTGACATTTTAAATGTTCTGTTGTTCTTTACAGTTGAAATGTGTTTCTTTATACATCAAAATTTCAATCTTATTTTGTTTAGATTGCATGCTGACTCAGCAAAGTCCATCTGTTCTGAAACTGACTGCAATGATAATGTATCCTCCCATAAAAATTCTGCTCCATCATTGAGCAAGCATGCAGTGAACGGCTTTTTTCAGCAGCAAAGTGCCTATGACTCTCCGCCACCTCGAGCGGCATCAGTGTCCGTAGACTGCAGTCTTTATAACCTGCCTAGAAGTTATTCACAGGATGTTTTACCAAAGGCAACATCTCCATCTGGGACTGATGCAGAAGGAGAGCAGCATGTTTTCAGTACCCTTTCTGCTACATCATCATTAGATACACAAATGAGGCATTTCTCCATTAGTTATGACATTCCCCCAACACCTGGAGGTACTTATCAGATTCCACGAACTTTTCCAGAAGGAACTTCAAAGCTAGAGACTATTCCAGATATTCCTCCACCTCGGCCACCAAAACCACATCACACTTCGGATCGATCTCCCGTGGAAACTTGTAGCATTACTCGTACTGCCTCAGACACTGATAGTAGTTATTGCATCCCTACAGCAGGATTGCCACCATCACGCAGTAATACCATTTCCACTGTAGATTTGAATATATTTCGTAAAGGTCAGTAGTTGGTGTCTCGACCTTGCTTTTTCACGATTCTTTTGTTTCAATCATTTTGTGCAATAGGCTGAGCTCTTTAAAGGAATGGACCTAAGGGAATTATGCACTCAATTTCCCTTGAAAATAGGGTGCCTAAGTCTCTTGGAATGCTTTGAAAATCTCAGCCAAAATGAAGACCATAAAAAGGCTTTATCAAGCTTTTTAGAGTGCCCCTTTTAAAACATCAGTAATTTTAAATTAATTTTTAAGTCTTCTTTAAATATGTTACATAGAAACTTACTTCTGGTGACCTCATCCAAAATATAGGCATTTTATTAAATTTTGATGGTCCAAGTCTCAAGAATTTATTAAGATTGTCTAGCGCAGCCTTCAAATATAATATTGACCAAATTATTTGCAGACAACATACTTCATATTTCTGTATATTTTATATTGTAATCCTATGTGGTAGTGGTAGCCCTGTGATAAATTGTATTTATCATGGACCTTCACTGCTTCACCTGCATGGTGCACTCTAACAATGTTCCCTCAAATTTTTTACATCCATGTGCAGAATGAATTTTGTTATGTGCACCAATATGGAGGTGTGTGGTGGGGGTGGGACCAAGGGGTTCGGAATGTGGGAGGGGGCTCAGGACTGAGGCAGAGTGTTGAGATGTGTGGGGGGTGAGGGTTCTGGGGTGGGGTCGGGGATGAGGGGGTTGAAGAGCAGGAGGGGGCTCAGGGCTGGGGCAGAGGGTTGGGATGCAGAGGATGAGGGCTCCGGCTAGGGGTGAGGGCTCTGGGGTGGGGCTGGGGATGAGGGGTCCAGGGTGTGGGAGGGAGATCAGGGTTGCGGCAGAGGGTTGGGGTGCGCGGGGTGAGGACTCTGTCTGGGGGTGCAGGCTCTGGGTGGGGCTGGGGATGAGGGGTTTGGGGTGCAGGCTGCCCCGGGGCTGCAGTGGGGAGAGAGAACTCCGAGGATGGGGCCAGGGGAGAGGTGCCTCTCCCCACCTGCACAGAACTTGATAGCCTGCTGCGTGGCCGTGCAGTTTAGAGGGAAGTTAGCACTCTAAACCATTTTTGCCAGCGCAGTGGCTCATGTTCCAGACCTACGAGTAGCTTCTAAACCAAACTGCTTCTTTCCTTCACATGTGGAGTTCCCTCTTCCTGTTCAAAGGTGCAGTGGCTCAAGGCCCAGCAGTGGTAATCCTCATGTGTAACAGCTGTAAAGTCAATGGCTGTTCTAAAATTGTTCTGGAAAAATGACTTGCTTGAGTTCCATGTTTCTTGAGTGTCAGTGATCCGATAAAATATTTACTTAATTTACATATATCTTTTCTACTTGTCAAACTCACTTTGGTTTGCAGAAGTCAAGCGATCTTATTTTCTTTTTATCACTAGTAATAAAGATCCTGTAGGCAAGTTATAACTGGAGTTGTACAGATGTAACTCAGGGCAGAATTTGGATACTGTGTGTTTGCAAAAATATAATGTGCTGCAGGGTCTTTCTCTGGTATCACCACCAGAGAAGTATATCAGAGAAGGCAAAAGCGGGGAAAAACCCCAAACCCTCAGCTTGAGCTAGAGTTGATATTCAGTTTGTATGGCTGATAGGTAGAAAAAAAATCTCATCATCTCCTCTTTCTATCAGAGCATTATAGACTCTTAGATGAGTGGATAACACGTCTCTGGCTTTGTAGATCCAAACCAGCCATGGATTCAGTCCAGAAAGCTGTCAAAAAGGGGCAGTTGAGGATTTCTCCTCACACCGGGGAATCAATGGATGTCACAAAACTGGCATAGTCAACACTGTGCTGCCCCTCCACCCCACACAACCACCGCTCTGCAAATGGGGTGCCTTGGGGAGTGGGGTGCAAATAGGGAGTGGGGTGGAGCACATGATATCCAGCTGGCTGCTACTGGAAAAACAGAGAAACTCAGAAGCTGTTCTGAGTTACACCGGGGCTGATCTGGTTTTAGCCATCACAGATTGGGGGATCAGAAAAGTGGTTTAGAGCCACTCTTCCACCTCCCTCCTCAACTGGTGCTGAGTTTATACTTGACATGGCTGACACCTGAGCGCTGTATATATGTTTCTTCTTTAGACCAATACTTCTTGCTCTTCAAGATTGTGACAGGGCACTCTATTCACTGCAGGATAGCTCCTCCTCCTGGCTGTTCTGGGGATTAGTTCTGCGAGGCAGACTCCCCTTCTGCCAGCTGCACTCTGTCGCTCTGTCTTGCTCTCTGTCTGCAGCCCCTGTCGCTCCAGGAGCTACTGCAGCCTCAGCCCTCCAGCCAAATCACAACGGTTTCCCCTTCCTGGGTGATTTTTCAAAGTCTCTTGCCACAAAAGAGCATGAGGCAATCCTCACGTCCGCTGCCCTGGCAATGTCACTCCAGTAATGTCTCAGACAGTCTTCCTGTTCACTGCCCCAGGGTGCCACTCCCTGAGTGGCTGGTAGGGGAACCTGGGCCCACCATGTACTATGGGTTCCAGCCCAGGGACCCTACAACACACAGCCAAGGTCTGTTCAGTCCCCAACCTTGCAGCTTACTCCATGGGCTGCTTCCTACCCTGCGTCCCACAGGCTCTCTTGTCCACCATGCTCTCTTCAGTGTAGACCCTTCTCTGAGGGCCAGACCTCCCCAGGGTTGTACTCTTTCCTTGGGTTCCTTCCTTCCCTTTCTACTAAAGAGGAGGTCACTGCAAACTTCCTCCCGGAAGCCTTTTCTGATGCCAGCTTCCTGTGTTTATGCTAGCTCAGCCCACCTTTGCTCAGGTGAGCTTCTCTCTAATCAGGGCTTTCCACTCAGCCTATATCTCCCTCTTTTGCTGCTTAATTGGCTGCTTGGGCTCACCTGGTCTAATTCATTCCTCTCAGAACCAAAGTGGGGAGTACACCCCATCACAAAGGTATTGAAGGGTGGTCTTTAGACACCAAGCTTGTTACTACTAAAATTTTTCCAATTGAAGATAGTCTTCAAAAGGAAAAAGCGTGTAGCTGTGGAAATAAAAGAACTTAGACTATGGAAACAAAGTAGCAAAGCATAGGGGGTCTTGATTAAGGATATCTCTATTGCAAAGTATCATTAAAATCCTAGAAATCTTTTAAAAAAGAGGGTCAAATAGTGGAGAATTAATTCTGTTTGTTATTATCAAGTTCATTAAAGGAGTTTAACACTTTTTGATCTCAATCATTCAGTATAAGGTTAGTTTCTAATAGCCCCATCTTGCTCCTATTGAGGTAATTAGAAAGAGTCCCATTGACTTCTGTGGGGACTGTTGTAGGCCCTATGAGTCTAGATAAACCCATACCTTTATTTCTGCTGGTATAAAAAATATTTTTACCTCCCTATGATTAAATATATGTAATGCAGTTTGTCTAGAAAAAAATGGAAATATAATAATTAAAATGTTTGTATTTCTGGACTTTAAAGTATACTTATTATTTTTCATATGACATTTAACACATTTTTGGATATTTCTTAACATCCAGCTGCTTCTGCCTAAGGAAAAACTTGCCACTTACAGTTTTTCTGTCTTTTTTCTATTTCAAGCTAAGATTAATTAAATATCAAAAGCAATATACATTTCTGTTTTTAATAACAATGGAAAGGTTGGGAGATGGAGTTGTTACATCTCCAGTCAAATATAGAGAAATCCATTCCATTAATCTTGTAAATGTCTCTGATGTTGCTCTAATGGATGTCTTAGTTTTCTGAGACAACTGAGCATAACAATGTAATGTTAATATAAATTATTAAACCAATTAGTGTAATATTAATTATATGTGAGGGATCTTAAAAGAGAAGTCCTTTGGGGAGAGGAATTGGGTAGGGGAGGGAACATTTTAAGGCAAAATACAAAAAAGGAATTGATGATATAGTTATACGGATATAATTTTAATGTTTTGTTTGATGGAAAGACTTAATTAGTATTTCAAAATTACAACATTTAAAAACAGACCTTGGCTGTGTGTTGTAGGGTCCCTGGGCTGGAACTCGTAGTAGAGGCAAGAACTAGAATTTCTGCCTCATTGGAAATATATTTCATTCTGGTTGGAAATGTGGAATTTCACATGAAATGGAAATTTTCAAAAAATTCCATTTTGGAAAAACCAAAATGGATATTTTTGAAAATTTCCAGGTTAGCTGGTCGACTGGTTTGCCAGTGCACCAGCGAGCCAGTTGGAGAGCTGGCCTGCCAAGTTGCTGGAGGCCCTGGAAGGCTGGGCTGCCAAGGAGACAGGCAGGTGAGCTGGCAGGAAATCAGGTAAGTTTCCTTTGAAAGTTTTGATGGAATTTACGTGTTTCCATGGAATGTTTTAATTCTGTTGAATCAGCAATTTCCAATAGAAAAGCATTCTGTCGAAAAACCTCTGACCCACAATTCTATTTTTAAAGTCACTTTTCCAAGTAGAACTGCATGTGAAACACCGAGATCTCAAAATCTGTTATGATAGATATAGATCAAATATAAATATAGATCAAACAAAATATAGATATTTTGTACCATTTAGAATGGGACCTCCCAGCTTTTCAACAGGATGCATCAGTTGTTTCTGGCCCTGGAAAATGTCAGTATCAGATCTTTAAAGTGTGACTTATACAGTAGATAGAAGCTTTGCTGATAAGTAGTGCAGGCACCCCAAACTTAGATTGGCAAAACCTTTATACCACTCTGCACCATCATATAGCAGATAGTAAACAACTACAGAAACTGTGGAAAACTGGTCTAATGTACATACATGACAGGTACTGAGATGAGAAAATAAATACCTACTTTCACCCCTTTCATTCTCTAGATATTAGTTCTCAAGACTGCTATGATATTCCACGATCATTTCCAAATGACAGAGCTAGCTCACTGGAAGGCTTTGTAAGTATGATTTGATCTGACTTGAGACTATACTGACAAAACATTTGCATGTTCTGAGTTCTGTAGTACAAAACCAGGGTGTAGACTTACACAGTATTTTTAGTAGATGAGATTAAAACATGAATCTGATTTCACAGCTGATAGCATAACTGATTATTTTGTTGTTAAAGGAAATGTATGTTAATTCTAGAAAAACAGAAGCACGTTCACAGTGGGAAGTGTTTCAAGTGAAGAACTGGATGAAAACTATGTCCCAATGAATCCTAACTCTCCACCACGGCAGCATTCCAGCAGCTTTACTGAACCCATCCAAGACACAAACTATGTACCTATGACACCAGGCACATTTGATTTTTCATTATTTGGAATGCAAGTCCCTCCACCCGCTCACATGGGTTTCAGGTCCAGTCCAAAGACCCCTCCCAGAAGGCCAGTACCTGTTGCAGAATGTGAACCACCACCAGTGGATCGGAACCTCAAACCTGACCGAAAAGGTGAGAAAAACATGCTGTGGAAGTTGCTTTTACTCTTTAATATAATGATTTAGTGGTTCAAATTTTCATACCAAAATCAAGATAGTATGAAATGATTGTTTTCCAAGAATTCAGACAAAAAAAAGCAGAACTAAGAATCTTAAGAAAGCATTTGGTCATTTAAAATTACCTGAGTAATAAAACTGAATAGTTCTGTAGGTTTAAAGATAATAGTTGTACATGTTTTTATTAATCAAGAGGTGGCACACCATTTCCTGTTATAAACTACAAAGTACCTGTAAACAGACTAAGAGCTGTGAGTTAGTTCTTATACATAATAGGATATAGATGGTCTGCTCGTTATGAAGGGAGACCACATTAACATTTTGATGAAATATATCTCCATAAGCATAGTAACATGTTACTAGGTAAAAGGGCAATAAATCATTGCATGATTTAATGATAAAATGGTTCTTACATTTCTCTTTTAGTGTTGTTTTAGGCATATGCTGTTTAGGCTGTTGCTGAAAATATTATTGTTACAGTGTCTCAATAATTAATTGTACCATGGGAGAATGAATTGCATGTTTGTGTCATGCTGCTTCTAACAAATCCTATTAAAAGTACCCAGTGGTTATAGAACATTTCTTATTTAAATTTTCTTTTAACTAATGAAAAACATGAATATCTACATTAAATCTAGAAATGTTAAATAATAAATAACGTTAGGCCTTACTGCAGTCAGTAAAAGCAAGGAAATTAGACCCTCCCTGCTCATTCTCAGTTCACAGTTGGGACTGCCCATCATCTTGACTTCAGTGCTTGCGTAGGACAGAATCACATAGGAAGTAGATTAGGTTGTTGGCCAGGAAGTTGCAATACAACCCTTGGGATCCAAATAGAGCTCAGAGGCCACTAAATCACACCAGCCCAGGGCTCTCAAGCTGCATTTGCCTCACACTAAGAGCTGGATGCCAAGATGTGGCCCTAAATGTCAAGTAATGCCTGTGAAGTGCACTGAGTTAGGATTGATTCTGAATTTCCCTGCTTTTATGGAGATTGCTAGATCTTAAATATCTTAACATTTAAAAACATTTCCGTTTTGGTTTTAAGAGCTACTTAATGTGTGGGAGACACTGTAGTGTGTTTGAGGAAGCTACAGCAACTTCAGTGACAAAAGTGCATGAACAAAAACAACTAATCAACCAATAAACCAAAAAACAGAATTTAAGAGAAGTCTGAGAAACGGGCCCAAACACTTACCTTACTTAAAGGTAAATCCCCTGTAGCATTCCTATAAGATGTTAATTTCCATGCAGCATTATGGTGCACTGGATTTACTTTCTTTTAAAGGAAGTTATACTCTTGGGACTAAAATAGTCCCTCTTCAAAAACAAATAAAAAGTCTTTCTCTTCTAGTGTGTAGATGTGAGACATTTGCATAGAGAGATCAAAGCAGCTTATGATTTTCAATCTCACTGTAATGTTTCATCAATATATGGGCCTTGTAGATAAATGGTTATGTCATTTTTTGCATGCTGAATAGATTTTTTTTCAGACTTTGAAATTGGTAATTTTCTTTTCTTTGGAAGAAAATACAAAAAGACATTAGCTCATAAGATCAAATATCAGCAAGGTTGGTTTCTAAATATATATAATTTGAAAATGAGTTTTTTAAATATCTGAAACCAATAATATTTACCAACTTGAAAAATGGCTGAACTGATGTACATGTATTACTTTAGGGGAGAAATGTAATCTGTGCTTAAAAACTCACATGCCCCCAAAATTTTAGTAATTTAAATTTTCAGCTGGTATATTTTGTGGAAGCAGCCGGTGATCTGACTAACACTGATGCTGTCAGGATGATGAAGTAGAAGATCTCTGCATAAAATGGGAAGTGCCAAGTCCTGTAGCTGACTAGCAGTGTTCAGAATACAAAACATAGTCTTCCTCAGAATCTTGACTTCCTGCTCACATCTAACTGTTTTCATGTTGCCCGACAATAGTTACCTTTAACTGTTAAGAAATATTTGACAGTAACACACTGAAAAAAATTGATATTGGAAAATATTTATTAAATAAATACAAAACTGTTTAAAAACATTTTTCCTTGACTTGTTAGTTTGCATACTTTTACCAACATAGCTTGTATTGACCTTCACAAAAGGTCAATCTCTATACTAAAAAGTTTGCCACTTTATTGTTGGCAATACAGTGCAACCACATAGATCTCTGAGAAAGAGATGTTGCTTTTTTGTATCTCTTCTTGAAATGACAGCATTCTAAAAAATGATATCATCAGCCGAATCTGGGAAAGCACTTAAACATGTTAAGAATCTGAGAAGTCCTGTTAACTTCAATGAATGGAGAAAGGAGATCATCAGGTTTACTGATATACTAATAAATGTACTGTTCTACAACACAGCTCATGTTAATTGGCTCTGCCCATTTTCTCCTGGCAAGGATGGCCTTTATACAACAGCTTGAAAACAAATTAGTTTTATTTTTTTAAAGAACTTGAGTTTTCATTTAAAAATTATATAATAGTCAAATACTGCCAACTATTTGTAAAGTAAAACTATATCCATCAGAAGAGTAAAATTTACAACAGTAAATTTTTAGGAGGTGAGGGAAATGGGAGAAAAGGGGAATATGCTTTAAAAACAAACAAACAAAAACCCTGATTTTGTTAACCAAGGATGATAATATGTCTGATTTTATCACTGTGAAATTTTACCTTATTTATTAACCCATAAAATAAATTCAGTCTTATAAACTAGTTCTCTCCCTTCTTGAATATGAACTTATTTAAACATTCCAATTAGGACAAAAAGTCCATGTTCTAAGTCGTCATATCCTTTTATTGTGAATGGTTATAACAAATAGTGATAACTGGGGCATTTATTTTGTCATGTTTAAATGTCAACAGATGAAATTCCCACCCTATAGAATATTTTTGAGTCATTTCAAGTGCCATTAACATAGCACAAAACTACTATAAATTTCCGTGGTCCTTTGTATAACTGAAATGAGCATACATTACAAAGATTTCCCATGCAGCTTTTTCAACCTTCAAGTTATTGTAGTAACTTCTCCTAGCACACTGTTTCTACACTTGTAATTTAAAAGTATTTTGACAGTATTCCATTTTAAGTTACTCCAAGTACCTAGAGGTTAATGGACAGGCCAGGCATTTCAAGAAAGCCCAGCCAGAATTAGGAAAAAGAAAAAAAAAAGTGAGGAATGTGGTACATAAAATGTTTGTTGAGTTTTCATTTTAAGTATGGAGGAATTTCAATGAGTAACCTGTGCTTGTTTAAAGAATTTCTGTTGGAGTGTACTACTATTTCTCTAAAAGAATGTATCACTGGAGAGATCCACAGTGTTGGGTTATAAGGCCTCCAGAAATTTCAGGACACCTTCTCCTACCTAAGGAAGCAGCTGTGAGCCGTAACTGTGTATGGATAGCTACAATTATTTCTATAGGGAGAAACTTTCATAGCATCCGATCATCAGCTCCTTTTTCTCTGGTACTGATGGTAAAGTTTCTTATTTAATGAGAAACATTGTTGCCTTACGTAACTTTTACAATAATATATGTGATCTTGTTCCTGTAGTGATATATTTAGCATGGAGCTCTACATCCATGTAGAGTCAATTGACTTTAGCAGGACCCCCACATGAGCACAGGGAACCATGCTAGTAGATACCATTGCAGGATCAGGCCTAAGGTTGTTTCATCTTTCCATTTTAAACCCCTGTTTCTAATGGGTTTTTAATAACTGTTAAGAATGTACTCTGCTGAGACTTGACATACCTGGTTCTGGCCAAGAATTGTGGTGCTGGATCAGGAGTGTTAAATTTGGGGAAGATTAATTTTTTAAAGGCATTTCCTATTTTAAACTGTACATTCCGATTGCTTGGTATTGGGAGGGGTAAGTAGAGCTTGAGTCTCAGTACATATGCACCCCTCCTGTTCTTTGGTCCACATGGCAATTATTTTAGTTTGACCCAGATTTTTACATAGATGTGCAAATGAAACAACAATATTTTAAACAGCAACTAGTGTTTACTCCACTCAACGAATTTTTACAATGCTAAAAATAATTTGTGGGTAGTTCAGAAACATTTTCCCTCACATTCTGTGTTTAAAATAACATTAAGGTCATGACACACACTAATAAGGTAATGGAACACAGATAACAAAATGCCACATGCTTTTTAGTGTTGAGTTCCTCTGTCTACAGATTCCTTTGATGTTTTTTTTGAGAACCAGAAGGTTTTACAGGATAGTAATGGGCTAAATCCTGGACTCACTGGCGTCAGAGTTTTGCCGTAGAATTCAATGAGACCAAGGTTTGGTGCAGTAATTTGAGATATTTACCCCTGTTCCCTGCCCCTTCCTCCCCACCCCCCAATCTATTTTGTGGAAATTAGGTTTGCAATGTTATATTGCTTCCTCTGGTTCCACCATCTCTGTGGACCTACACGTTAACCAACAGAAACCTGGCCCTGTTAGTAGCTAAAAGAGAGTGGGCCTCTCAGGCATAAACATTGGAACATTTAGACACCTTTTAGACATTTTCTCAATGCTAGTTCTTAGGAAATAGTACAATGTTGTAAAAGAGGGTTTAATATGGTGAAGAAGGGGTGAGTTGTGGGTGGTGGTATCCATTTTGAATCCTTGATCATTAATTCATATTAAATTAATAACCTAAAATTCGCCAGCATATATGCATACTAATATACACATGAACACCCATCCACCCCTTCAGACCGGGGACCTAGCAGTCTGCAGACTTCTTATTTGCAGAAGTGTCCCTGAGGCAAGAAGAAGAAGCTGTGAACTGAGTTAGGCTATGCCTGTCATACTGTTTCCTAGGTTAAATTTATTTGGTCAAAAAGGATTAAATAGTTTGGGGTTATAATGCATCGTATATAACACCACTCCCTCTCCTGGCTCAAAGCTGCTCTCTCAAACGGGGGAGCTTTCAATAAATTCTGGAACCTTTGAAAGCCCTTTTGAAGCATGACTGGAGGTCTCATGACCCAGCAGCCTGGATCAGTTCAAGATACAGCCTTCAGAGAAGTGTAATAACAGGTAAGTGATATACTCTTCGGGACAAAATCCAGAGTGTTTAGCCACCTGTGTTTTTTCTGTACTTATCTGAACTGAATTTGAAAAGTGTTTTTAAATGTTACTTTAAAAGACCAGTCTTTCGCATTGTATTTCTTTTGTAGTCATTGTGCTTTTTGCTGCTCTAGTCTGCCATAGTTGCATGTAGTGGTGATGCTAAATTGGAAGCAATATTGCTAGCAAAATGGGATTTGCCTTTAAGGAATCTTGTTTCCATCAGCACAACTGGGTGGTTTTCCTCTGAATCTAAAGATATTAGATTGGCCTCAAGCTGTACTATGACCTCTTAATTCTTTGAGACTAGCAAGCACTCCTTCCTTGAAGTATGATTTATTAAAGCAAAGGAAAAGCAGAAGGAAATGTACCCAAATGTAAGAGAGAGTGAAGAAAGAAGTTTAGGAATAGAAACAGGAATGACTCCTTGTTGACAACTCTACTTTTTCTCTTGTCCTCTTCAGTGCAGTTGAGTAGACCAAAAAGCATTGTGACAGTGTACTAGAGTTTTAAGTAATATAGTCCACAAAATAGAGAAGATTAATTGATGGTTTAAAAAAAAAACAACTACTACTATTTACATGGTGCCATAGAGGTACATGGCTTTTTAAGCCAATTAGAAGACTGGGGTGGAAACCTGGCAAAGCTCCCATTGACTGAATGATGCCAGGATTTCACCCCAGGTCCAGTATCAGGAGGAGCTTACAGTCATGATAACGAAAACAGTCATCTAAGTGATCTGTAAAAACCTGACATGATTTTACAACATGATTAACAAACAAAAAAAGGGTGTATGTTTAAGAAATCTCAAGACTGACTCAGTTACAGAGCTGTATGCCTAGCTCTCCATCAGCAGACTTCAAAGTGCTTGTCAAAGGGGTATGCACTCCTTTTATTCCTATTTTCCCGATGGGCAAAATCAGGCACGGAAATACTAAAAAAGACTTTTTCAAAGTCATACACTTGAAGCAGTAGGAGAACCACACATAGAATCTAGGTCTCCTGACTCCTAGCTTGACGTGTCCTGTTCTCTGGAACTTGTTGCTTCCCAGGAGGATTCAGTAGTTAACTGTTCCTTGACTTCCTTTTCTGAGAAGTGAATGCCTTCAGGGAAAGAACGCCTGAGGGGAGAAATCATGTTCTTTCCTCTAACAAGGCTCGACGAGAACCTAGAGTTACAAGACCAAAACTAGATGCCAAAGTAGAGTAATTTAATGTCTTCTCTTTATTTTATTACACTTGAGGAAAGTGTGAAAGATAATTTACCTCTTGCAATTTCATGTGACAAGTAGAAATTGGTGACAAAAATATTAAATAAAGGCTGGCACAAATGTATCCTATATTATTATTATTTGTTTTTAAGATGCTAAAAAAATTATATTGAGATTGGCATCTAAATCTGGATTTTACTGAAGCAGAAAATATGTGGGCTACTACGTAGTTCTTCTGAGTATATTTGAAAGGCAAAGTATATCTCTGACACTGAAATTAAGCATTAAACTGCACTGTACAGTAACTTGAAGTAGGATCCTACTTAAAAGCAATATGACTTCTTTTTTTTTTTTCTTTTTTTTGAGTGGGGGTGTCTGCTTATTGACATCTCCTCACTGAACTTTTACTCTATAGAAGCTTCCAGTATTTTTTTTAAATGTGGTTTTAGGTGTATAGTCATCCTTTGACGAAGGGAATTTTATATGAAACCTCTCTCATAGATGATAGTTGTAAGTACTGCAATTGATTCTGACCTTGCCACAGTCTTCCTCACCCATGGTTGTGTGTTGCTTTGTACAGTACATATGTTTTTTAAAACACACACACTCCCTATTCTGTTAGGAAATTCTGGAACCCTGATTAATTATGAAACTTTGTTGCAAATGTCCCAGTGTACAATTTCCTTGTGACATATTTGTATGCGGTTTGAACAATATGTACGTTTTGATATAGCAGGAGCAGCATCATAAAATAAAATGTAAAGTGGCCATGTGGCATTTATGTCTTTCACCATCTAAGCCATTGTATTATTGAACCACTAAAATATAATGTGGAATATCCTTGAAGTGTGGTTTTAGTCTGAAAATGACTTTGTTCAAATACCATTTAAGATCAGATTTCCTCTCTTTACATATAAAAAAAATGATTTTTTGTTTGTTTTTTTACTTCCTACTTCCAAACTCAATCTGAAAGTCAAGCCTAAATTCTTTGTTACCTATACATCACAAATTCAAAATCTATGCATTCAAAATTCACAAAAACTTAAAAAATAATTAATTTAGGGCTCTGTTTGACTTCTGGGTTTTTTGCCTTTCACATTGTCAAGCTTTTTTGAAACCATGATAGCTAGAAATGTACTTACTTTTGAAAATGAAAGCTCACATAACATGACATCAGAGGTTGCGGCTTTAAGAAAAAGACAAATATCACAAGACTTCTAGTAAAATCACCAGAGTGGCAACACTGCAACAGTGAGAATTCCTCATTCAGAACTAACAATTTTGATTATGGTGCAGGAGCTAGAGGAGAATCCAGCTCGCTCTCCAAGAGTTTCATTGGCACTGTAGCATTAAAAAGTTGTAAAAATCATTGTTAGTCAGCTTTGATTTAGTTCTAGATTCACACAGAGAGCAGATAAGCTGAGTAAGAATCTGCCAATTCTTATAGTTTATATAGATTATATAATTTTTATAACTGTTATAGTCATTTTTCAGAGTAGGAATACAGTTTTAAGGGTACATCCATTTAACTTTTTGATTATTTTGTAGAGAAAAGTATTTAATCCTTCTAATTGTTTCTGTCAGTTCTACTTGTTCAGTCAAGGTGGGGATTGTTTTTGTTAGAGATATAAAAAATACTCTCTTTATTTATTTATTGCCTTCTCCCCGATACCCAAAGGAGATGATCACTGTTTCACTAGCATCTCTTGGCCCCAAAAGCAAGCACTTAGAATTGAACCCAGGTTTCCCCTATGGCGGTGCAAAGTCACTACTGTACTACTAGGTTAGCTTCTAAAAAGTAGTTTTAAATGTAATTTATTTGCAGTTTACCTAGCTCATTGCCAAGATCCAGCAATTCTTAATTTTCAGCTTGGTGGTATCAGCTTTTAATTTCTGTTACAAAAAGCTGAAGGTGGAAGATTAAACAGTTCCAAGTTAAGTGATTTTTTTTTTTTAAATTCCAGCTAAATGTAGTCCAGCGGTGAGTGAAGTTCTGCTAAGTGTTAGATGGGTGGAGAAGAAAAAAGTATCAAATAAAGAAGGCTTAGTTTAAAAAAATTAAAAAACAACATAACTTTTCAGGCTGTATTTTACTAAATGTTGTTAAAAACTGTAGTGTGTACCTGAAAAGTCTTGACACCAACAGAAGGAGGAATGAAAGAATGTTGGTAGCATTTTCCCCCCTTGGTATTGTTTCTCTCTCCT
Organism: Natator depressus; assembly: GCF_965152275.1. Taxonomy (NCBI): domain Eukaryota; kingdom Metazoa; phylum Chordata; order Testudines; family Cheloniidae; genus Natator; species Natator depressus. The sequence goes on from NC_134237.1 coordinate 53,594,837, forward strand.
CCCAATGTATTTATATAAATAGGTATTTTGATGTCTGTGGTTTTTAAATAAAATGAAGCAGGTTAGCCCTTTCCACATCCCCATTGGAATGTTCTTCCTTATGTAGCTTTAATATGATGCTTGATTTCTCAGGAAAAAGTTCTCTTTTCAAGAAGGTTTGCCATCTCACACATTGATATAAAACCCAAAGAGCTACCTTAAGTTGACATCCCACATGCTTTATTCCCAGTGAAACTCCCGAATCATTGACCAATCACCCCCTTGAAGCACTGTGTACTTGGGACAATATAAAATTATTGTTGTGTGATTGAATGCTTTCAGTTCATCACATTTTTTAGGCTTAATTAAATATGGACATATGTAGTGTGAGTAGCAGAGTAGAGCTGTTCGAATAGTGTTTGAAATACTATTCTTTGATTAATTTCATTGGTATTCACTGAATAGTTGTTGTGGTATTTGGCAAATATTTTATGGATCGGTGAACCCTAGATCAGAGTTACAGTTAAAAGACTAGTTTGGATTCAGATTTTTCCCTTTCTGACTCATTCTTCGTTTCTGGAGTATCTAAAAGTGTCTTTGATGCTGTGAGAAATTTTATTTGGAGAAAGTAAAGACAGTTAAAAGAACTGGAGAGTCTGGAAGTGACTCTATCTCAAAAACAACTATTTTATTCAGAATGATACAAGCATACATAACTAACTGATCTCTAGCATTGTTGGATGTCCTCGGGACAAAGGGTCAGTACAATCCATCTCATACCACCCACCAGACTTGAGAAAAAAATGATTCTATTTCCAGGGCCGGCCCTAGACCAAATGGCATCCCAGGCCAGGAGCATCTTCAGCATCCCCTTCCTGCCACTTGTTAAACTGTCCTGAATGCCATTTTTTTAATTGCATTTATTGCCCATTTCACAACTTTGATGCACGATTTGCATGCATGATTTATCCCTGACATACACGACAATAAATTTGCACACTAGGATCTGTAAATCTGTATTTATTCATGTCATATATAGGAAATAAATTTTTTTTCCTCTAAGCTTACAGAAACTTTATAATTTTAAGAATAACTGAAACTACATCAAGAAATTGAACTGTGCACCAGCATTGGGTGGGCCATTGTTAACTTGTGTTACAGTAGGTGACAGCCTCAGAATGTTAACCCTAGTCTGTTAGTTCAAAAGGTTGCTTTTCTCCCCTTTGCCCTCGCAAACTGAAGCACAGCATCAGAGAAATCCAAAGACTGGCCAATGGCATTTTCATGTGATAAAATAGCAAGTGATATCAGTCTCTCATTGGCCATCGATCCATTGAAGATACGTTTTATTGAGCCTGAGCTTTGAAAAACTGCGCTCATCACTTGCAACTGTGACCAGCAGCATGAGCAGAATCCTCAAAGCTATCCACACATTAGGAAAAGTGTCCTTCAGCTCTGCATCATGAATGAATTGAAGAACTTGGAGTGGAGAGTGCTTCCCATGTGGCAAAATGTGATGGATGTTGTCCAGTTTGGCATAGAGGTCTTTATCATTGACGTCAGAACATTCCCCATGTGTCAGCATCTGGTGAAAGTCTGTACAATTGTTCAAGAGTGTTTTCCTGTCCACTGGCAGCTTCCTAAGGTCATTATAAAAAAAAACAGGTCTTTTCATGGTGCTTCATTTATCCAAACCTTTCTTCAGTGGACAGTTGAGCAGTGTCAACAAGCGAGCAAAAAAACTCCCTCTTGAATTTTTCTTCTGAGCTTCCGATCATCTCATCTCTGCCCTCATAACCAAACTCTCTTCTTCTGAAGAATGCAAGTTTCCTTTAAGACAGGCTCAATTCCTACGTTTTCCGCCATTTCTTTGGCAACAGTGATGGCATCTTCGAATCCGTTGTCTCTGTAGGCCACAATGAAATCAAAGCAGCTTCTCATCAAAGTAGTAGCAGTTGCGATGTCCATCAACTAAATCTGTAGTGCTTTGTTTACAACGTTTACTTGGAACAGGATATTGTGCCAAACCACAACTGAGATCAGAAATTTGAAGTCAATGATCCGGTTTGCCAGGCTTTGCTCCTTGTTGGATTCCAGCTTCGGCTTTATTCAATTGCGCCAGTTCCATCAGGGCATTGTCAGCCTCAATTACTTGCTACCTCAGTTGCCTTATGCTGTCAATGAGGCTCTCCCAGCAAGTGTCACTTAGTGACTTCATGGTCATATTTGTAATGTCTGTGAGGATCTTACACCTGATAGTTGATGCTGAAAACAGGATGTATATCCTTTTCAGTACTCTGAAGAGAGATACTGGATCTAAAGAAAATGACGCTGCATCTGACACAACCAGGTTGAGGGGATGGCAGCCACAAGGAGAAAGCTCTTGATTGAAAGCAAGGATCCTTGCCTGGACACCACCGTTTCTTCCCGTCACATTCATGCTGTTGTCGTAGCCTTGGCTGTGGCAATCCTGAACTTTTATTTTATTCTCATTCAAAATGTTCATAAACAGTTCTGTTAGGCCTTTTCTAGTAGAGTCATCCACAGACCAGAAACAGATGAAGTGTTCCTTTACTTGGATACAGCCATCCTCGTCGTCAACAAATCTTACTGTAAATGACATCTTTTCACTATAACTAATGTTATAGTGCAGTCCATTGTTATGGGTAGTATTTCGCTTTGCCAGGCTTTGTTATCAAGCACTTTCACTGCCATAAGGTCAGTCCATTCATTTTGTTTTGCGGCAGTAATAGTTCATAGCGATCTGATCAGTGTACGTGCTCACGCATGACATTGTCGTATTTCCCAAGGAGCTCTACCAAACCAAGGAAATTACCGTTATGTTCAGTGAACAGCTTATCTGACAAGCCCCGGAAAGCCAAATTATTCTTTACAAGGGAGAGGGTAATTGAGATCAGACACTTGAGCACGTTCCTCCAAAGCTGGGTTTCTACATTAATAATACGCAGTTTTCTGCATCCATGCATTTTTCAGCTTGAGCCTGGACTTGACCTCCATCCATTTGGAGTAGGCTGTAAAATGGCCAGGTGACTTTTCATGTTGCTTCAGAGCATCGGCTAAGTTATGCCAGTAATTGTACGTGGAAAGTGCACTCATGTCAAATATTTTGCAATAAAAACAGAACCCTTCGTCAGTCGATTTTGAGTAAACTAGCCAATGCCAATTCAGTTGCTCACCATTTTTGAGTATTCTTTCGCAGTGTGACTTTGAGAAGTGTTGTTTCTGCTCATTTACTGGAAACATCATATCCTGGATTTTTCCCGGCCCATTCAAAGTTGTACGATCAATATCAGTAGAGTTTAGGAGTGCTAGTCATAAAGCAGGATCTGATGTATCGATTTGTGGTGTGCAGTCTTTCTCCTTGCTGTTTCTGTCATCATGCAAAGCTGATTTTTCTTTATCATTTCACTCCTTTTCATGTGAGCCACATTCTTCTTTATCATCACTCTCCTTTACGCCGCCAGGAAAACTGGACAATTCTCCATCACTTTCCTCACATTTCCATTCTTTATCTTCAGGTAAATCAGCTAATTCCTTAGTAATAGGGCTTCCATCATTTATGCTTCACTTCTCAATTTCTTCTGCACTGAGATCATCGCTACTGTCTATGTTATTCTGTTTCAGCTATTTTCCCATCAAATTTGCCCCTTGCTGCAAACCAGATTGCAGTTGAGCTTTTTGCTTCCTGTACTCTTGAAGGCTTCTTTGGGAGCATCTTTTATTTTCTAGGGGGGAAAACAGACAGTAGTAGGGAGAGCAAAAGTCGATGTTCCACAGTCTTAGAAAGTCATCAAACATTATGTTTTAAGTGTGACAAAAGAAGGGATAGTATTTCTTTTATATTGTTGTGTAGATAGGGGTTCAATAGATGTCAGAGATATTAAATATGTCCTTTATTAGCTGCTACTTACATTCTTCGAGTCTTAAAACACAATATCGCACCTGGACTTCACTTCACTTCACATCGTTCTTATATCTCACTGACTGACAGATGACGCCCCACCCCCATATACCCGCAAGGGCATGTCAGACAACATTCTAGGAGGTTCAAGGAAAATGTAGTTCTCAGAAAGTCTGGCATGTTCCACAAGATTCTACAGAGGTCCAGAACATTCTAGGAGGTTAGTGAAAAATGAATCCATGTACAGAATACCTGAAACATTTTACTTCAAACATTCTATTTCCCCTTTTGTCCCTAATAACAAAAACAGCACTGCGAGCTTGGTGGCCCCCAAGTCCAGCACCCCAGGCGGTCACCTGGGTTGCTTGCCCCTAAATCTGGCCCTGTCTATCTCCATTCTGTCTCCGATGCTATTAGAAAAATGAATACGAATTTTGTGGAACAAAGGGCCAGCACCTTTTACTAATCACATCCACCCTTGGCAGCAGATTGTTGTCGAGGAAACCATGATGGAAAAACAGATCTAGAAGTTGTCAGAGTTCTGTGTATTTAGAACCACGTGCCTACGATCTGACACTCCTTAGGAAAAAGTGTTTAACTAACCTCAGTTTTACACATCACGAGATGCCAAACCATGAAGTTTATAAAATAAGACTGAGCTGTGTGTTTCAGGACAAAGGAGTAGAAATTCCAGAATATTGTCCTGAATGCCAGAAAACAGCTGGCCCAAAGTAAATACAAATGTAAATTTCCGTTTCCTTTAATTAGGTTTTTGAAAATAGAGACCCAGAATTCCTATTCCTCTTAACCTCCGTGGTCAGTACTTTTTGATAAGGGCAAAGCAACTGCCATTTGGGACACCTAATTTGCTGAATACTGGCTTTCTCCCCTCCATCTCCCACTCCAAATGAGGCAGTGGCCTAGAATTCCTACTTCTGATCTCTCTGTCTGGTTGTGAGGATTGGAGTCCTGTTGGTCGTGGCCAGGAAACTGCATTAAAAGGGCATGTATTTCTATCATGTTGGTATATTTACCTTTTTAATTTTAAGCCCTGAATTACTATGATATAAATGGCACTGGCATTTAAATGGAGTTTTTCTGATGCAACAAACCAAGCAGCCAACACTAGGTGGTCCAAAAATATCAGTCTTTAACAAAAATCTTAGATTTACTCTGTATTTGTTTTTCAGTGACAGTGTGCTGAGCTATACACAAAACTAATGACATTCCCTGCCCTGAAGAGCTTAAGTGTCATGAAAACCAAAAATGTTAGGTCATTGCTCTTGTAATGAAAGATTGTGCCACTGTCTGAACGGTTGTACTTTTTGATGCTAGCTTTCTCTTCATGCTTACTACACAAGACTAAAAAAGAGAAATGTCATTAATGCTTCTACAAAAACAATGAGGAGTCTGGTGGCACCTTAAAGACTAACAGATTTATTTAGGCATAAGCTTTCATGGGTAAAAAACCCCACTCCTTTAGATACATCATCTTCTTGCATCTGAAGAAGTGGGTTTTTTACCCACACAAGCTTTTGCCCAAATAAATCTGTTAGTCTTTAAGGTGCCACCAGACTCCTCATTGTTTTTGTAGAAGCATTAATGACATTTCTCTTTTTTAGTCTTGTGTAGTAAGCATGAAGAGAAAGCTAGCATCAAAAAGTACAACTGTTCAGACAGTGGCACTTTAAGGTGCCACCGGACTCCTAGTTGTTTTTGTGGTTACAGACTAACATGGCTACCCCTCTGATATTAAGACTTCTGTTTTCAGTTTAAACCTTTGTTGGATACAAAAATAGTATGTGCCAGATGGGCTACTCCTGACAATTTCTCAGACAAGAGGAGCATTGGTCTGAAATTCTTGGAGGAGAAATCATGTGTGATGGGGTACACTCTGACGCTAGATCCATAAGTGCTCTTTCTGTTTGACAGTTTTATTTACCACAGTTTTTCAGAAAACTACACTTTATTAGTTACCCTTCAGCCTGAAGTCCCATTGCACAATATTTGTATCCCAAAATAATTTATGTATGGGTGAAGGGGAATCTGTATAGAGCATTACATTGCCAACTTAAATTGCATTTTATTAAACAAATCTATTTAACAGTTACAAATATCATTGCTTATTAAAAACAAAAACTGTGTTCTCCATTTTTTTTGCCTTTTGTACTCCACTAGTTAGTCTCACTTCTGTTTTATAATCCATTTCATTTATAGTCTTTTTAATTTTTGTTTCTTGCATATTAGTACAACATTGTAGTATCTAGTTGCAAATGCTCTAACATAATGTTTTAGATGTAAACAAAATTGTTTTCATTTTTTTTATTATTTTCATGAAAAATTTATATTAAGTTTTTGTTTAAAAATAATTTATAAAACTTAAATTTTGGACTTAAATTACCAGACAAATGCCCCTTAGACAATATGTCGGCTCCTTTCCTTTGTTCTTAGTACCAGAGATTAAATGAGCCCAAATCTAGGCAATTTTGGAGCACAATGCAAAACACATCTCGTTACCCTCCCACCCACAATAAATAAAGCTGAAGGACAGTCCCTCATCTCTTAGAAGACAATCACCAAGTCTCACTCTGCTCGGAAAGTAATCTACTGGAGTATGAGGTAATTGCTTTTTAAAAGCATCTTTTTTCTTAAAAGCAGCTTCTTAAAAGCAAAGAGCTGACCCCACTATGAAATCCACTTTTCATCGACACTTAATGAAATCTAATTACAGTACTAAGATGCATCAGTCAGAAGCATGATAGAAAAATCTGAGATAGTGATAGAACTGATGTTTTCTGGGTAATTAATAGGAAGGCTTGAGACTAATGATGATATGTGCATAGAAATATATATTTAGAGAGAGACAGAGAGGAATAATATAGAGGACTTTTAATGACAGAGCAGAGATCGTCTTTGTTTTTAATTTGTACAAAAATGTCTCCTGCAAAAGCTTTAAATCTGACATATTGAAATAGTGGGACTGGGTCATCCTGGCAGTTTGGTAGCAGAACAATATGTTGCCATCAAGTCATTGTTTTGGCCCCAATCTCCTTTGATGGCAGGAGTTGAAAGTACTATGGATTCAGTATGTTCAGCTCTTGCGACATGGGAAAGCTCTTTGTGTTGCTCTTCCTGCTGCTGCATAGAGAATTTCAAAGCCCTTTGCAAACAATAAATTAAGACTGACGTAGGTAAGTGTATATACCCTATATTACATAAACTGCAACATAAAAAGGTTGAGTAAGTTGCTCAAGACCACATAGAACATTAACAGAGCTCGAATTACAAGTCATGGTAGTGGGTTGGACACCTACCAGCCACATTAAAGATAGGTTATACAATATACATTGGTTAAATAATTTAATTAATCATTACCTCTGCTAGGTTTCTCAGTGTTCTTTGGATCTGTGCTCCTTAGCATAAGTACAGAGTGAAGAATTATTATAAATTGATGCATTTTATTAGCCAAAATAGCTTTTAAAGTAGATTAAAAAAATTACAAAAAGCAAAATAAAGATGGTTAGATTCTAGTGTTCACAGACAGAAAAATTGACCACAACGTGGAATGTTAGTTTTCAAGAGATAATAAATCAGTTAAATTAATTCACAGTTTTATCAAAATCTTCTTATAAAGGCAAACTTTTATCCTAGTTCTTTACTAGTAATGAGTGGGTGGGTGATTTGGCTATCAATGTGACTAGGTATACTTATTTATTTCCAATCAAGCTTATATGCCAATGGAATTATGGGACTGCTCACATGAGTTCAACCAAGCAATTCTACAGTAGGATTTAGAAGTTTTGACAAGTTATTTAATTATCAAAGAGTGTAAATTCAGTTCTGAATTACCTTGTCCAGATGATACTCATAGCCAAGTTTTGCCACTGATACATGCACAAGACTGTCACACAGGAAACCCAGAACGTAACATGCAGGTAATGATTCTGAAGCTATTCTAACTCTTTTGGAATTTCATCAGTACCACCAAGTCTTACGCCACTTGAACCAAAGTTTCAAATAGTGGTTAAAATCTTTAGCTTACAAGACAATTCAAAACTCTTTTCTTTTTTGTCTAAGAAGTTGTCAGTTCTCTTGACTGCAAAATCTGTGATATGTAGGCTGAATGCTTTGAAACACTTAGCACATCTCACAGCTAACTTCCCAGGATATCATCCCCCATCCTTGAAGTATGGCCTACATTCTTTGATCCTAGATGTGTACATTTACATTTGGCCGTATTAAAATGCAAATTGTTTGCTTGCACCCAGTTTACCAAGTGATCCCTATCGCTCTGTATCAGTGACCTGTCCTCTTCATTATTTACCTCTCCCCCAATTTTTGTATCATCTGCAAACTTTATTAGTAGTGATTATATATTTTCTTTCAGGTCATTGATTTAAAATGTTAAATAGTATAGGGCTAAGAACAGATACTGGCAAGCCCCCACTAGAAACAGACCTGCTCTATGATGGTTCACTCTTTACAATTACATTGACCACATATGTATTTAAAATGGACAACCTGGTATTAACTATATGGAGTATTTTGTGGTCAGGTTGCTTAGGCAATTAAACTTTCTTGAAGGGGTCTATTACAGAATGCATTTAGATAGCTGTAATTTTCTAATATAGTTTCTTACATCTCAAAGGTGTCAATTAAGATTTGTGTAATCTAGTAATAACATTATACTGTGCTGTATCAGATATTATAACTTGAGCTCCTGTATCTCTATTTCAAACTTATAGATGTAAAGTATATACAATAGAAGAAAAAAGTAAAAGAGAAATTTACTTCACAACTTAGCAAGAGTTTGTAGTTAAGCCTATCTAGTTAGCTGTTGTAGTTACTCAACCTGTGTGAAACACACTGAAACAGTATCTGCTGTTTGACCTGTTTTAAAGGATTAGGCCTAAAGTATGTCAAGATTCTGGCCTATGTTTGGATGTTTTTCTTACTAATAATTTTAAATGTTAAGCAGTTATAAACCGATATAGTGCTGTCTTTTTGAGTCTGCAGCTAGCCTGAAACAAAAGCTGTTAACTCCCCGCTTTCCAGTCACTGCCCTCCACCAATCTCATTCCCTTTTAATTTGATGGTGACACTTTACAGCTTAACATTAACTATTTCATTGCTGATCATTTAAGCCGCTAGGACAATGAAGGGAATGGTAATGAAGCCTATGGAGAGAGGGGGGAGATTTGGGATTTACTCCAGGGAGAACAATGCAGAGGGACAAAAGAAGGAGAGAGATAAAGACTAGGCTGGGAGAGGAGAAATAGGGAAAGGAAGATGGGTAAGAAAGAGAAATAAAGGTAAAAAATACCGTGGTCATAAAGGGTAGCATATCGTCCGAATATAACAATATCTATGAATACAACAGTAAGACGCTGAATAATAAATAGCTATAGGAAAAATTTGTGCCAAATTGTTCAAACCTGGGTGCCTAAAGTGAGGTTTGTAAATAAGTGGGAGCAGCAGGTAGTAAGCACTTCTGAAAATTAGGACACTTTTTTATTTGCGTTCCTAAATATGGATTCAGGAGCCTGTCTTTCGGAACCCAGATCAGAAACGTTTGCCGTTATTTATAACATCAAGGCCACAGTCTATCTACTCTAGCTCTTTATGCAGACCTCCTGTTAACATCAATGGGAGTTCTTCTGCATCGGACGTATGCAGATTTAAGTTTATACCACAGCCCATGGCCCATAATTAAACCTGGAATTAGTCCTTAACAGAATGACTTTGACACCAAGAGAAAGTCATGTCTGCTTCCTCAGGGTCAGAAAGAAGCTTGATACAGGCCTTTGGGAGACAGGTCAGCAAATATAGTATGAAAAACACTGCCAAAAGACTTAGATGGAAGAAAAATAAAGGGACTTTGTGGGTTTTTAAGGATTAATATAGTGGAAATTAATTTAAACTATCGTTTACCATTTCATTTTAACCTACATTTTAAAGGATAACCATTTTCCATATCTCGTTAAATGTTCCTCTAACATGGCAACTTTTTATACAAAACTACTTTTAAAAATTTTAATTCAACAGAAATGTCTTTTTTTTTTTTTTTTTAAATAGCTTTCTACCTTTTAGATACATCTTACTTGCTTCAGACAAGCTTCTTGCATGCAATGTTTTGTTCCTTTAAAGCGTGGTGCTTAAGCCCTGGCATGAGACCTAGCTGGGCTGTAAAACTTTCCCTCAGCAGCTTGCTTATGCTTATGCAGTTAACCTTTCTGCCAGGGGTTCTGCTGCTTATTTATAGAATTCCATTTTTCCAATCATAAAATGAACATTATATTAAGAGAGTCTTCTTTTTACCAATTAGGTCAAAGTCCTAAAATTTTAAGACCTAAACCACATGGTTTAGAGCGAACTGATTCACAAACCATAGGTGACTTTGCTACAAGAAGAAAGGGTATGTACTATAGCACTGCATGTTGTATGGGGCTTTGTTTTTTTAAAAAAAGTATGTTTCTTTTAAAGGTTAAACTCTAATAAAGCACTGTCATTGCTAATGTTGTAATCTAAGATATTGGACACATTTTACTTGCTAATCAAAAGTGTTTCCCATGCAGGGGAAAACATTCTTACATCCTGAATAGTATACGTAAAGATTTACTAGAAATTAACACTTACACATACAAGTTTTGCTCTGTTCAGTTTATAGCTGCTCATATTTCAGATTTAATTTTGTATCTGTTTATTTAGAAACAAGTGTATGTGATCTACCAGCATGTTGTTTGAAATAACTTCTAATTAAGAGATAATATAAATGTCACAAGTTAATAATCTGCTGTTAGCTAAATGTCAAGGTGCAGTCAAAGAGATTGATCCTGTGACTGTCTATTAGTACAGTGATTTCATTTATATTTTTAAAATGAGCATTATGAAGGTGGAGTTGGACTGGTTTATTGTAGGCATTAACTGTGTTGGTATCCAGTACAGTCACATGGGCTAGGACAAATCACAAATGTCAAACTTTTTTTTTTCTTTTTTAAAAATCGTGCTTCATCGGGTGCATTTAAGGCCTGATTAAAAGTCCATTTAAATTGATAGACTGACTCTTGCTGATTTCATTGGGCTTTGGATCAAGACCTTACCACATTTCTAACGATACAGTAGTTGTACTTGGGCTGTTGAGTGCAGCTTCCATTCAGCCTCATGCGTTATAAAGCACTTGATCTGTGCTGATATCCATCATAGTCACTCATCCTGTTGCGTGTTTGTTGCTTAGGTAAGGTTCAGTTCTGCCACCCTAACTCACGTTGAGTAGTACCTTATTCCTTAAGTAGTTCACGGAAATAAATTATTGGGATTTTTTTAAATCAGAGGGACTACCTGATAAATAAGCGGCTGCTAAGCATGAATTAAGGTGGCAGAATCTTGTTTATCGTAAGTTATTCATGTATGCTGATACCTCTTGAGCTACTACATTTTAACTGCAGTAGAGAACAGTTTGGTGCAATTAAATCCAATAATTACTTATCTGTAACATTTCAATTTAAAAAAAAACATTTACATAGAAATCTGTACCAAGGGCTTACCTTCTTAGATAAAGTTCTATCCTAATAGTGCCTCAAAATAGTCCCCCTAGCTGTAATGAGTACAGTTCTGCTCCCCCTTATAAGACCACCTCTGTTAAGCAATTGATTTTTGTCAGTCCCACAAGCGGTCACTTTGACAGGTTTCACTGTGTATGAACTAGTTTTAAACTGGCTGATGTTTGATATTGGTAAGTAGGTTGGTCTTGGAGCAGTCAGATGGGCTGTCAACAATCCTGTGTAGCTGATATTTAATTTTGTTTGTTTTGTAAAAAAAACCTCTAATAGCGTTCATCATAATTTCATAACTACCTTCTCAAAATAATATTTGTATTTTTAAATGGCAAGTATGAGAGAAATTGAAATTGATGATAAATAGACTTCCCTATAAGTCTTGCAGTACAGAAATCCATTGTTTTTTCAGGGCTCAAAATCACTTATATTTAATTTCAGTTTTAGTTTAAGGTGTGGTTCTACTCTGAAAATTATGTAAAAATGGCACCTTACTCAGAATCCTATTATCTGATTAATGGTGCTGGTATGTTTCTTCTGCTTTTCTCTCAAGTTAAGCAGTACAGAGAACTAAATCACCCATGGAAGACTGAGCTGGATTCTATTCTGACTCATGCCTCATCAGTTTTGTTAACTAAATTCCAGTTAAAGCAGGGGTGGGCAAACTACGGTCTGGGGGGGGCCACATCTGGCCCTTCAGACATTTTAATCCAGCCCTCGAGCTCCAGCTGGGGAGCAGAATCCAGGGCTTGCCCTGCTCATCACATGACATGACTCTGCGGAGCTCCCGGAAGCAGCAGCATGCCCCCCCCCTCTGGCTCCTACAGGTAGAGGCAGCAAGGAGGCTTCGCACGCTGCCCCTGCCCCAAGCGCTGCCTCCGCAGCTCCCATTGGCCAGGAACCATGGCCAATGGGAGCTTCAGGGACGGTGCCTGCGGATGGGTCAGCACACAGAGCCGTCTGGCCGTGCCTCTGCATAGGAGTCAGAGGGGGGACATGCCGCTGCTTCCAGGACCTGCTTGAGGTAAGTGCCGCCCAGAACCTGCACCCCTGACCCCCCTCCCATGCTCCAACCCCCTGCTCCAGCCCTGATCCCTTCCCACCCTCTGAACCCCTCGGTCCCAGCCCAGAGCACCCTCCTGTACCCCCAACGCCTCATCCCCAGCCTCACCCCCCCACACACACACCTCAATTCCCTGCCAGAATCCCCTCCTGCACCCTGAACTCCTCATTTCCGGCCCCACCCCGGAGCCTGCACCCCCTCCCACACCCCAACCCCCAATTTCATGAGCATTCATCACCCGCCACACTATTTCCATACCCAGATGTGGCCCTCGGGCCAAAAAGTTTCTCCACCCCTGAGTTAAAGGGCCCTCATTTTCACCTCTGCAGGCTTAACAATGGGATTGCAAATGTGTAAGTGAATGCAGAATTGGGTCTGCAGAGTCTTTATTATTGACAAAGGTGTATGATCCAAGAAAATATTTCAGATCTAGAGTTTGCAGGACTGGTAATTTTTATATAAAAGGCTAGCAACCAGTCAACCCTACCTTTTACTTGTGAACTGAGCCAATTTGATAAGTCATTGTGGCACAATAAACATAGAACCCTAAAGTGCCATTTTCAGATTCCCTTTTCAGAATAGAATCACATGTTAATATTCAGCTTTCAAAATTCTCTAATAGTGGTAGCACTCATTACTAGCAACATCATAATTATTTTGGAATGTTTATAATACAGACAGTGGTTCAGAAACCTCTTTCAGAAGTGAACATTTCCTGATAAGTGTATTTTGGGGTTTATATGGAAATCTTTTACTCAGTGGCAACTTAAAATAAACGTAATTATATTGATTTCTGTGCATTGTTAGCCTTAGAATAGCTGCTGAATTTGGATTTGTTTTCAAATGTTCTGTGCTATAAGATTGCTTGTTTGTTTTTTATATAGCAAAACCAGCTCCACTAGAAATAAAACCTCTGCCAGAATGGGAAGAATTGCAAGCCCCAGTTAGATCTCCTATCACCCGAAGTTTTGCACGAGAGTAAGTCTTTTAGCTTTTCTTACTTTAGAGGATTTATTTTCTTTTTACTGGAGCATTAATGAATATATCTCCGATCTTTCCTTTTTCAGCCTCTCCAGCAGAGACTGAGATTTCCTTTTAGAGAGAGAGAGAGAGAGTGTGTGTGTGTGTGCGCGCACGCATGCGCAGCCATGTGTGCAAGCATGTGTCAGATGTATGTATGTTTGTTGTGCAGTATCATTTGTTAAATAAAAAAGAGAATGTATAACCAGAAAACTCAACCCTGGTAAAGCTGACAGATAAGAGTTTAAGCTCTAATATACTTTTTTTTTGTTTACCAGGAGTTTTAAAATATTCTCATTTGATTGTTTGTAAAATAATTCCTGGTAATTAGCTCCTCCAGGTTTCCTATGTCTCCCAGACCGGATTCAGTGCATAGCACAACTTCCAGCAGTGACTCGCATGACAGTGAAGAGAATTATGTACCCATGAATCCAAATCAGTCCACTGAAGACCCAGTATGTAAAATCTACATCTTAACTACTCTCTTCCTGTGCAGTCCTTATTTTTAAATTATGCAAACACAAATCCTTCTTCCAGTCAACAAACCTTTCTTTACATTTTCTGCATCAAAACCAAAAACCATTTATCTCTGTAGAATTTTAGCTTTGTTTTAACACTGTGGCAGTGAGAAAGTTAAGAGTAGAGTTGTTCAATAAAGAGGAAGGTTAGTATGTCTACAATATATGTTGAAAGTAAGACACCTTTTGAACAAAGTGTTTTAAAATATGTTCTTTCCCAAGGTCTCTGTCTCTTCCTTTCTGTAATCTTTGTTCCTGGGTTACGTGTCAGTAAGTAATCAGTTTCAGTGGAAATAAATAATGCTAGTATTCTCAAGCCAATCCAGAGGCCTTTTGAAAAAAAAATGTGGCAAGTAAACATTGCAAGAAACACGGAAGGAACAAAAAAGTCATAAGAAATCTCCATTGATATTTCTTGTTCAAGTTTTTCTAAAAATATGTATATGTTTATTATACTACTTTTAAAAAAAAATAGGAGACATTTTATATACAAGATAAAATGTTAATAATTATATTGTCTACTTTTTTTTTCAGATAGCGTTTTGCTTTCAGTATAGTCATCCAAGAAACTGTTAGCAAAAGTGAATTAAATTTCATTTCACTTGCTCACATTAGATACAGTGTAGAAGTTATTAGTTGTGTATACATTTCATTTAGGTGTTCACTGAAATGTATCATGAGTGATACGTGTTTTACCCAAATAGAAGCAAGAATTTGCAGTAGCATTTTAAAATAAAAGGTTAGTACATTCCTAAACCAAAATATAATTCAGAGCACCCTTGAACTTTGGGAGAGTTCATAATATCTGTAGCCAAACTTTTCAACTCAGGCCCGTCTTAGCTATTTTAAGTTTTTACATAGTGTTCATCACTTAGTATCTAAGTGTTGCTTAGATTCTTATTTAGTAGGAATTAAAATACAAAGAGTAATACTTCAAAGCACTGTACAGGCATTAACTGATCCTCACAACAGCCTTGTGAAGGAGTTACTGGTAAGTAAGCAGTGGAATATCCCATTTGACAGCTGGAGAAATTGAGATACAGTGGTTGTGAATTACCTTCAGCCATGCAGCAAATCAGTAGCAGAATCAGAATTAGAAACCAGGCATTTCTGTTTCCTGATTCTGTGTTCAATACACTAGACCAAGATGCCACTTAAGAAATTCAATTTTAAAACTTAATATGTTTAATTTCATATCTAGAGGACTGGCCCATTGCTTAGAAAATTTTCTACCGTCTTACATCTCTCATTCTTCTAGATTATGGTACCAAATCCCTTTTGTTTTCTTTTAATTATATTTTAAGACGTTGGTTTTTGTTTTTAATGGACACATCCTGCTTGTGTGATTGTGTGAAATATAGACCCTTTTCTACATAAAGAGTAATATGCTTTTACACATGCCAGAAACAATGATACAGACAATGAAACTTGTATTTTATAAATGAAATACAGTATATATTTACAGTAAACCCTTTCAAAGAAGTTCCTAACAAACAACTCAGATGCTTAATTGACTCAGTTTTTTAAATCCCAGCCATTTTTGCTTGTCCATGTTACCTCCTACTGTTAAAGACATTGGTGATAGTGGAATAAATTGTGTAATGGAATTTAAAAAAACAAAACAGAACAACCCCCACTAAATTAACTCTTTAAGCATTGGGGAGGGGGCATTTCCCAGTGATCTTGAGATGGCTACAAAGCTTTAGGTTTATAAAATGTACTGATTATATAAAGTTTTTGGAAACTTTACATTATTTTAACTACAATTTAAAAAAGGGTCCATAATTTTCTCATCCTTTCCTGTCATTGACTTTAATGTATCTTGTTCCTACATGTCATACTTCTGTTTAATTTAGTTAAATGAGCAATATTCAGCATTTTCTTTCAAGTTGCTGTCAGCCTTACCCTGTCTTTCCTTCTGCCTTGCTCTTCATTTTTTTGCTGACTGCTGCCCTCTGTCTTCCTTTTTTTTTTCTTTATCTTTTAGAGAAGAGTCCTTCTATTGTACTGTTCCTATAACACCTGTTAAGAGGGAGGGATCAGGCTGGGAGAGGACAGAGGAGGTGAGGTGGTAAAAATCTGGGCTAATTGAAAACTAGGTTCATACAATACAATTTATTTTAGGCAGCCCTGTCCAAATTTTCTAGTTAGATTAATCCTGCAGTTTTATCAACTGAATAATTCTTTTGGATTTTCAGATTAGTTGTTATGAAAGTTTTTGAATGAAATGCAAAAGGTTTTTTTCAAAACTTTACTGGTATTGTAAGGCTTAGTTTTTATCAAATGACTATTAATAGCAATACAGTGAAATACAAAATTCTGTACTTAAGTAATGTTAAACTCGAGACACAGAGTGCCAATCAGAAAATCCATAGATTGTCCTTAGCTGACTCGTATGTAGAAATTAGACACAATCTTTTTGGAGTGTCTACCTGAAACTTGATTTTTTTCCCTATCTTTTGACTCTGTGTCCCAAGATCAACATTAGTTAAACTTAATTTTTGTTTAGAATATTGTTAGTTCATTAACAGTAGGCTATAAAATATGAATTATTTATCAGACCAGGAGATCTCTTTGATGAGTTCCCAAATCTTGACTCTGTAGATAGTGTTTAATAGATTGAGCAAAATGTTCGAATGTTCATTGTTGTTGACTTGATTATTTTTCATTATAATTTCAGATTTTGTTCGGCAGCAACAGTCTTGATGGCGGAAGTAGCCCTATGGTAAAACCCAAAGGAGATAAACAAGTAGAATACTTAGATCTGGATCTAGATTCTGGGAAATCTACTCCACCTCGTAAGGTAAACAAAATGACTGTTTTAAAAAAAGGTTGATCTGATATACAAACCTGAGCTGTGTGAAGAATGTGTGAGGTGTTGAAAATTTAGATTGGATTCTCTGACTCAATGAAAAAGAAAAGCAGCTCAGCAGCTTCGCCCTGATTAGCTAGCAGGTATCTATTGTGGCCAGTCATGGAAGCCATATTGCACCCCTCTGGGAAAGCTATAATATATCCTAATGACAGATTTGCATGGGGCTTTTACCTTGGTCTGTCAAGGCATGATAAGAGAAGTCAAATCCTTGATCAACTTTACTCACCACCTCTTTCTGAGAGTTACATAGGTCTCGCGTCACATAACTGTCATGTAGTTTATCACTATGGGAAGTGCCTGTGTCTACAACTTCAGTACACATAGCGACGTTTCGGTGAACTTTCAATGAGTGCACAGTAGATCAAGTATTTTCCTCTTGGGATTTCTTCCCTGGAATCCCGAATCTTAGTATTTTATACAAGCCTTATCTTGTGTAACTGGGAGCTATTAAAATAAAATCTTAAGCAGGCTGTGTTTGTATCAATGGCCTGGATAATACTTAGTCCCGCCATGAGTGCAGGGAACTGGACTAGATGACCTCTCGAGTTTCCTTCCAATCCTACAATTCTATGATTATACCTTCCCCAGTCCTTCCCCCTCAGATTCCCCGACCGCTCTCAACCCTCATTTGCATTTTTTCAAATATCATCAAAATTGCGAGCTATTATACGTGATCATCAGTGTTGCCTGCTGTCTTGTTACAAAGTGCAAGTTTTTATCAGAGATGTCTTTCAGAGTTTTATTGTCCTCTAGCTTAAGATTATGTTCAACAAAAACATGTGCAATATGTTGAATAGACTAGGTAGTACTCTGTGTATGTAGTATTATTTTTTAAAAAAAATACTTATTACACTCATAGCTCTATTGCAAATGAACCTGGCTTCATTTTATTGTAAATATATGTTAATGCCTTTTTCTCACTCTCCCCTTTCCAGAAAAAAAGCAGTGGTTCAGGGAGCAGTGTGGCAGATGAACGAGTGGATTATGTTGTGGTCGACCAACAGAAAACACTAGCACTGAAGAGCACGCGAGAAGCATGGACTGATGGGAGGCAGTCTACAGAATCTGAAACCCCAACTAAAAGTGTAAAATGAAAATTCTATTATTCCTCAAAGAACAAAAGAACTATCATTTATCACAGTGAATTCTGATGAAATACAGAACCATAACTGCCATGTTGCTTGACTGAACAGTACTTGGCAATTCACTGGTGTGTAGCTTCCTGAATGAATAGATGGAAGTCAAAGAATGCTTAAAATATATCAAAGAACTCGAAGTCAGAGGACGTTTTAAATACATCAAAGAAATCTTAAAATCTTAAATTGTGCCCCGTGTCTCTGGATAATTCATCAAATGTAAATAATGTGTAAAAATAGTATTGCTTGGCTCCCAGAAAACCTTTTGTTCTTCATTTAACACATTTGTAGTATTACTATGTTTATGCACTTTTTCAGTTAAAATGTTGGTTCAGGTATTCCCAGTTAATGAATTTTAATGACGAATTCATTTTGAGAATTTTTTCTTACACTACTATACATTACAATTCTAGGTTAATTAAGCTACTTGTAGATATGGAAATTAATGTTTGAACTTCATTTTAACAACTTAGAAATGATTTAGCAGTAGTGTCACAATTTAATAATCTACTTGAAATGTCAAGAAATAAGCGTTAGTTACATACTGTTTTTATATTTAATACATGCAAAGAATATTTGGAAGTCTACAGGTTACCTTCCTAACAAAAATTGCTGTGAGTTAATAATAATGAACTATATTGGTTTTAGGATCTAGCAACATGGCTTAAACATTAGTTATTAGTGGTGGAATGTCTATTGTATTTTATTAATGACAGTGTTCTGTGTTCATTGGGTGAAGATTCTGCAGGGTGGGATCTTACACTTTTAAGACTGAATAATTAATTGTCAAGTAAACCTGCAAACCACTGATGGCATGCAGTAATGTTGTGATCTCACACTTATTAACAAGTAGTAACCTTGATATTATTTACAGAAGGTAGAATTTATAAATAATCAGGTACGTACCAAGCACTGTTGTGCTAATACACTGATCAGGTTTAGACAATGAACTTAGTTTTATATTTCTTAGAAGTCCTAATGTTGGTTTTCAATTTGAAATTAATGGGACGGTTTGACATTCTCTGTTTGTAGTACTAGCACCATACTGTGATTTTGAATTAGATAGTAATTCAAATGGAAATACTATGTTTTGACACTATAGTGCCCTTTCTACAATCTTTATTTTACTTAATCTCCTGCTTTGCCTTATATTTAGATCCCTATGCAACTGATATTTTATATCTATTTTTTATAAAATAGATACTATACCTAACTGATCCCCTTGTTGCTTTTTCCTGGTACTGGATTTAAAGCTTTGTGTACTGTGATCCTTTTTGTTCACTATCCCAGTTCCAAATAATACTCTGCCTTGGTTTAGAACCATAATTTAGCTGTCAGGAAGAAAATAGATTTTCTTCAAGTACATAAATGACTTAAATTTATTAATTATATCTGGATTGAAAATTTACTAACACTTTTTTTTACACAGATACCTTTAAATAAACTATCTCTTTTTGTCCAGACCTTTTAAATGTTGAATGAGTGTATACGTGTGTTAGTCTTGTTTTCTGTCATGCTGGCCTTAGTTCTTTGCCTAATCTACCATAGGTTTTTTTCCACTTTACAGTATGTAAACTGTTTTATTCTTAACAAGGGTTCTTTTTAAATTAGTAATATTTTGATGCTTTGAATGTTCCTTTTTTAACAAAAAAAAAAAACTAAATACAATGCATTTTGAGGTGAATTTTAAATAAATCAAATTGTTCAATTTTGATGTGTAAACTCTGTCCAATGGAACCACAAAACAATACAAATTAAGATATATGGGAAAAGTGCCTAATTACCAAACACAGTTTTTTCTGTGAAGTTGCTAGATTGTAGATACAATAAACAGTACGTCTAAAAAACTAAACCTAAAAATATTTTCAAAAGCAAGTTGCTGAGAAAAAACCCCAAACTGCAAAATTGGACCAAATTCCTGTCCCGTTGAAGCCAATGGAATTATTGCTATGGTCTTGAGTGAAACTAAGTATGAGCTAATTATAACTAGACTGTCTTTAAAAAAAGAAAAAGGAGCAACTGTATCAGGCTTCCACTCATGCACATCACTTTCAAGGACTGAAATGTTACTGTGCATAATTATTCTTGCTGGTGAGCAAACTTTCCTTATTCACCAATACTGCAATTGAAGCATCTATAAGCAAAGCATGTGTTTGGTACTCCACGTAATATGGGGTAGTCTTATTTGGGATACTAATTTCTAATTTTTTTTTATACTATTAAAGCAGAAATGGTGGGGTCTGATTTACCTCTCGCACCAATCCTTCACAAGTATACCGGACTTTAGAGGAGTTACTCCTGTTTTAAACTGATCTTAGTGGAGAATCAGACCTTTCATTTATTCTGAACAATAAATATGGTACTTATCAAAGGGCTACCATAAGGGCGCTCAAGGCCAAAATTGTACCCTTATATGGAAATACACATTGAGGAGGCCTCAAAACACGGGGTTGAAATTGAGTTTTCTTTTAATTCTCTTCAGATGGGAAAGTTTGGGGGTGGTGAGAGGGGTCACAGAGGTGTTTGTGAAAGAGAATCTCTCAATCCCCTGGAAGGGGATGCTGCTCTGTCCCTCCTTCACTCCATGACAGTGCGGCTCCGTCAGGATTGTGCACTATCAGTTTTTCAGTATTACATTTTTATCTCCAGTACTCTGCTGCTTAGTGAACAAGTAGCAATCTGAAGCTTTCCTTGACTCTTTCAACCATTTCAGTGCTTCAGGGCCAATTTTTTTTTTTAAAGCTGGGTTTCCTGAAGTTGCGCACCAATATCAATATATAGGTGCCTAAAATGAATGGTTTTTCAGAGGTTCTGAGCACTTGTGACTCCTTTTGATCTCAGTGCTTAACTTTAGGTACCCAAGTTTGAAAACTTTAGCC
Organism: Natator depressus; assembly: GCF_965152275.1. Lineage (NCBI taxonomy): Eukaryota > Metazoa > Chordata > Testudines > Cheloniidae > Natator > Natator depressus. The sequence continues at coordinate 53,615,782 of NC_134237.1, forward strand.
CTCTTTGACTAGACAACAGGCATAGTTTGCGGTGAATGATGTATCTGGTATGCACTTATGTCCTCACTTGAGTTATAGCTTCCATTTTATTAGACTTTTTAATTCAATAACATCCATAATGTTAGTTTCAATGAGCAAAAATTGAGTATTTTTTTGTTTTGTTTTCCTAAAAGAGAAACTATCAAACACCAGTTTCCAGACGCTACAGATAGTGTGGACATAATGCTTTCAAAAATAATATTGGAGTGGTTTTCTTGGCTGTGTTGGATTTTAATGTATTTTTCATATTCATTTTTGGCATTACATTATTGTCAGCCTGTATTGCCACAAGGACATTCAAAGAGAGGGTGGTATTAATACTGTATAGTGTCCCTCATTTCTAATAACATAGCTAAAGTAGAACTGTATGCTGCCTATTTGTTGTCATGCTCCTCTGTTCTGTTACTATGATTCTGACATTTTAAAATGTGCTGAATTCTAAATTTGGAGGAAGCAGAAGCAAAGCTAGACCACTGGCCTATTGTGATTTTCAGTTACTAACTTTATGGAGGCACTCAGGTACTACAGTAATGGGTGCTATTATAAGGACCTCAATAGATGTGACTGCAAAAGGAGTTTGTCTTGGCGATGTGTTATGTTCTTTTCAAGGACCAGGTAAGCTATAGATTGCTTTGTTGTTATAGTATATTGTGAATTACTGGATGGATGCATCATTTATCACATTATTTACAATGAACAATGGTAATTTAAGGCATAAGGCAAAATCTATAAAATAAAGTAAATGCCACTTGAATCTAATCTGAGCAACTCAAAACTGTTTTTCAGTTTCAAGGTAAGAGTTGATTTCTTCTTAGCCATTGAAATTTGTCTCTAGCAAATCTTCTCACAATTTTCCCCTTCCTTGAGATGCTTTAGACACTAAATAGAATTCTGCCTTATTTCGGAAGTTTTAAAAAAAGTATATATTGGTCTATTACAGAATAGAAAAAGAGAGACAAATCAAAAAGAAATTCATGGAAACTAAAAACTCTGTAGTGCCTAGAGTATTAAGAAACTGACTTCAAAAATTCCTGTATTTCAGTGTCACTGAATGTCGAAAAGTCAACAGTTTCTTTTCTGTTAAGTACTAATGGCCATACTTTCACAAACTATTGCTTATTAAGAGTGTGACCTCACAAGCTGTTGGAATGTGCAAACCACAAAATCTGTGTGAAAGGCCTATAAGAGGACACTGATGGAAAAGGGTGGAGTGTGTTCATTATATTCTAACTCACTTCAGAAATGTATTTTGCACAAATACTTTAAGTTTAGCTTTTTTAAATATTCTGTTCACTTATGGCAATTTTGACACTGCCTTACACATGGCTTATGAGACAAATCATAGTCTTTCCATTTTAATCATGTAATTTAGATTTCATTGCTCCATTACCTAAAATGGGGCACAGGCAAGTCTGAAGACTTCTCACTGCATTCTGAGCTAAGTGAGATTTTTATCACAAATTTAAGGTTCGCTATTGCTGATTGCATCAGTCAATTGTGTTCAAAGTATTTCTGGCTCTAAGTAGAGCCAACACTTGTTAGTGTTACATTGCAATCTTACAAAGTTGTCCTGAAAACTTACCAGCCCAGGGACAAGTCTTCTGTCCCCTTTTTTATTATTACATTTTGTTTATGAAAAACGGAATGATATTTACTTGCCCATTCCAAAAAAAAAGAAAAAAATTAGCATGCATGTTCGAGCGAATACAGTTTTGCAAGGCTGTTGTATTCTAACTGAATTTGTTTGGATTTTTCCCTTTAAAATCAGAGTAACTGATTAATATCTAAAGGCAAAGTGAGCTTTGGAAGTGTACCCTCAGTGCTTTCCTCATTTGCTCAATGGTTCCAGGTTGTGGCACTGAACACTTTTAGAAGGGTTTCTTTCTTGCCTGTCTTCATTATTGTGTGAAAATATTAACCAGATAGCGAGTTCTGAAAAGTACACATTTTTTGCCTATCGAACAGTTACACCCTTGGCAGAAAATCATTTTAATTGGTGCAGATGAAATATAGAGCCAAGCTGTTTTTTAAAACTGAATAAGCAGCTAGGTATCTCAAGGTATAGGTCTCAACCTGTCAAGGGCCAAAGGGGGGAGACAATAAAAACAAAGGAAGAAAGGTTGAGATGTATAGATTAATTTCTTTTACATGACTAGTTTCCCACAATCTGTTTTTGTGATTCAGCATTTCTGATGATGATTTACAATACCAGAAGTGGGATGACAGCAGAGGGTGGGACATGGGACTAGCGGAGAGGTGTGCCATCAGATGAATGGATAACCTACTTCTGTTAGCACTGGATTTTACTTTTAGTTTCTCCTTTAAAGAAAATCTCTGTGAACATAACTGTCAAGATTTCATTTGGGAATTTGCTCACAGAAGTAGCAGATTTATTAAAAATTTATTTAAAATTTAAATTACCTTGAAAGAGTTTATTGCCTATCCTTTTTCAGATTAAATGCATTTGGTTGACTTTGTTCTCTAGCTATTTAAAATGAATTTTGCAATGTAATGTGTACACCCAAGAGATAATAAACTAAAAGCACTTTGGTAAATTCAAATTAAGCTAGTGTTTCTTATGCAATATTTGACAGCCAAGAGAATTATTTTCCTGTTTCTAAACCATAGAGCATTAACCAGTGCCTTTCCCTCTCTATTAAAAACCAAGAAGAAAATCTTACAAAAACAGAATTAATAAAAAGGTAATTGATTTTAGCCTAGCGAGAAAAATTTCTCCTAAAGAGTATAAAATATGGGCATCAAAGGTGCTAGAATGAAGACTGTCACATTTAATTTTCTAGCCACCTTTCAAGTATAAAATTATTACCCACAACTAATCAGCACATTTTCTATATATTTTAGGGTATTTAATAACACCCATCAGTGTGTTTAAGCCCTTCCCATGTAAATTATGTCTGCAAAAAAATAAAATGAGAACTCCCCATGTGGTATATCCAATTTGAAAAGGGCCCATGAAAGTTTGAACATTGTTATATAAAAGGTTTTAAAATATGCTGTTTGAGGCTCTTTTCCAACTGCTCTTGACTGGTGTATGTGGGAGGAACGGAGAGGGAAAGGGCAGTGTTATACCACATACCCAGATGCCTTGATTGCCCTTTGAGATATGCTGAAAGCCGGACTCCTTCAGCCACATAAGTGTAATATGAAATAGAATCATACTTCTCAAAGTGTAACTACTGCTTTTACAAATGATCTTACATTATAAAATAAGAGAAATATAGATAGTTTTGATTTTGGAACAAGAGGCTTGTATAGACTTAATATTTTATCTAAAATACTTTACTAAAAAGCATGTTTTAATGTTCAACCTTCTATTTTAGAAGCTTTTCTACAGACAAGGGGTGCTGATGTTTAAAATTCTGAGCATTGCTACTGAAAGTTAGAATTTTAACTAATGTGGCTAAAAGTTGTTTTGCTTCCACTTCTACTTAAATTGGCAAAATGGGGGGAGGACATTAATATAAATAATGTCCTGGTTTTGCTGATTTGGTACCAAATTACCAGCACTAACAGACTTTGAAAATCAATAGGTTCCTAAATGATGTATTCTTTACTTGTTAAATACTTTCATGGGTGGTATTATTCAGAAAGAAAATTGGCTCTTTGTTCCTTAACCCAGTGGTTTTCAAACTGCAGGTTGTGACCCAGTGCTGGGTCATGGAATGTAAGTCACTGGGTCGTGGCAGCTCTGATCAGCATTGCCGACTGGGCCATTCAAATCTCGTCAGCGGTGCTGCCCAACTAAGGCAGGCTAGTTCCTACCAGTTCTGACACCGTGCTGCGCCCCGGAAGTGGCCAGCAGCAGGTCCGGCTCCTAGGTGGGGGGCGGCCATGGGATTCTGCGCATTGCCCCCGCCCCAATCATTGGGGCTCTGCACTCCCATTGGCCGATTCTCGGCCAATGGGAGCTGGGGGGGGCAGGGTGGTACCTGTGGGCGAGAGCAGCATGGAGCTGCTTGTGTACCTCCACCTTGGAGCCGGACCTGCTGCTGGCTGCTTCTGGGGCGGAGCACGGTCCGTGGTGCCAGGAGAGGCAGGAAGCCTACTTTAGCACTGCCGCTGACTGGGAACAGCCCGAGGTAAGCGCACACCCCAGCCCTGAGCGCCCCCCCCTTACCTCTAACCCCTCATCCCCAGCTCTGTTGGGTCGCGGGCATCAACAGTTTTCTTAACTGGGTCGTCAGAAAAAAAGTTTGAAAACCACTGCCCTAATCCATAGTTATGTTGGATAGCCACACGACTGGAAACTTTTTCAGCCAATCAAATGCTTCTTTTAGGACTTTTTCTCTCCTAGTGCTAATGAAAGGTGCTGAACTGACAACCTTGAGAAGGACATCTTCTGTTAACAAAACAATATAAGTACAGGAACTGCAAGCTTCTCCACGCTGCCCTGCTCAAGTGCCTCAACCCTGATCTGGACCTGGTGAGGTAGTTGTTCAATCTTGGTCTTTCCACTGAGGCTTCCCACAAGGTTGCATGTTATAGCCAAAATGGCCCGTTTTCAAAAATACAAGTATGATATAATACACACAAGGCTATGGTATATATTCAAAGTCAGTTTTAAACTTAGTTATCAATAATTAATATATTGAGGGCAAAAAGTTCAAACATTGGTACTTAAAGTTAGGTTCTAAAATTATATTTAGCCTTTTGGATGCACTGGGTTCACATTTTGAAGCTTTCTCGACAGCCATGGGGGCTAAAAACTTACCTTTTTTTAAAAAGAATGAAGGCTGAAATCATCACACATCCCCTTGACTCCAGGAGCTGGGACTTTAAGGAAAGAAATAATTATGAGACTCATGACAAAATCATGAGTTGGCAACACTGCAAGAGCAGCAAAAGATAAGACTAGGGCCTTTTGGTTGGTGATGAGCTCCCCCTTGTGTATGTGGAAGGCAGCCACTCTGAGAAATTCCAATAATCAAGCTCATCAGGCCATCCCACAGCAGTCTGAAGGCAGCAGGCTCAGCCCATCAAACAGAAAGAACTGCTTGAGAGAAATCCTGTGACCAATGCCAGAAGGGGCAATGATGAGCTCTTTCGAGAGCTGTGTCTAGCCGAACTAGGGAAACACAGTAAAGTTTAAGAAGGTTTTTACCTTAATAGTAAAGGTAGAAGCAAAATTATATAGTACTCATTCTTTTAAACAAGGATGGGATAAAATGTGCTTTGGGGGTAAGGACCTATTAATCTATTATTATTTGGATTATACAGTAGGAGTCTCAACCAGGGACCAGGATCCCATGGTACTAGGCCCTGTACATACACATAACAAAAAGACACTCCCTGCCCCCAAAAGCTTACAGTCTAAGTAGGGCTAGACCGTGCTGGCTATACTGCCTTTCACCATGCATTAAATTCTTTTGGTTAGTCTTTCCTAGTTCTTTTTCCTGTGGTTTCACTAATGGACTATATACTGTATAATATAAAAGAGCCCTAAATTTTATTGTATCAGAGAGAGGGATTTTTTTTTTCTTTTCTATTAAGGCACAGGCCTGAGATTCAGGAAACCTGGCATCCAACCCTCCAACTCTTACTCAAGCAAGTTATCCTTACTTGAATGGGGAAACTCTTTGTGATGAATATTTTTAATGGATGAGTGGGTTCTGATTTTTATTAATGTGTTCACTGTAGGAAAATATTGAAAGATTTTATGCAAACATTTCAGCTAAGGGTTGGTGAACTCACTTCAACTCTTTGTGATGTGTCAGTAGTTGCTCAAAATTGGAATTCTTTGTGCTATATTCACCCAGCTCGAAGGAGTATGTGTTGTAGAATTGCATTCCTGGTCTATATCTCCAGGGATCTCTCCTGGCTCCTCAAAATAGGCAATGTGTAGAGACTTTGCAATCTTCAAAAAAAGTGCTGTTCATTATGTAAAGTGAAATTCACTCCTGTGTAGAGGACCCACACAAGGTCTATGCCTCATTTAAGTTCTCTAGTTTGAATTTCACCTATACTGCATATCCTCATTAGTATCTCCACCTCTCACACTTGGGATCAATTTTCCCCCGTTTAATTTAAAGGGAACAGAAGTGGGGCCTTTTTAAAAAATCTTTCAGGACCCTTAGCTGACTACCATCTGTTCTTCTGGCAGTGCAGTCTCCTCAGTGCAGGTGCCTGCCTACTTTTTGTGTCAGATACTGTGATCTTTCTCTGAAACTGTATATGAGCGCTGACCCATCTTTACCTGTCAGCTTTGTCTACTCACTTTCAAGTCACCTGTTTTCACATACTAATGATTTTAGAACATCAGGTTGCTTATTACATTTTTCCCTAGACATGGCATTCTCTGTTAAGGACACACTTTTATTTCCCATGAGTTTTTGGACTTAATTAAAAATTATTAATTATATTTGAAAATTAAAATCTATCATGTTTGAAAAGCAATTACTTTGAAAACAGGTACTTTGCCACTTCATTTTCCTGAAGAGAGAGCAAAACTCTTATGAACATGTTAAAAAAATCCCCAAAGCTCTATTACATTATTATTCAAAACAATCGCTAATGCAAAAAAGGAGTTAGGACTTTGCACATGAACCAATAACTTGCATTTTTACGGAAACGAATTACTGTATTATGCATGAATATACAGCACCTATGGAAAATGCATAGGTAACCCAAACATAATCTACACATAATTAGCTAACTCTCGTAATCAGTGGAAATTAGGTGCCTTTGCAATTTGAAAATCCTACTAGGCATCTCTCTCTTTTGGCACCTAAATAACTTTAAAAATCTGGCCGAAGGTCATGATCCAAAAGGAAACTATTGAGCTTGGTGAAAGGATGAAAACTAAGGAATCTAGACTAAAATGCTATGATGTAGGTCTTGATCCTCTGAGTTCATAGGCACAGACAGATCCCCATATCCATGTGGAGCTCCACTGACGTCACTGAGGCGCTGCATGGATGCAGCATATATGAGCATGCAGGAGCAGGGTCCTAGCAGTTCTTTACTGATGCAACACCTGCTTTTAGTAAAGTCCAATTTATTAACAAAATTTTTACCCTTTTTTCAAACCATAATTGACTAAATCATGAAGAGGTCAAGTGACTTGCCCAATGTCGCATAGTTAACAAATGACTCCTTTGAGTGAGCCTGTTGGCTTCCAGCCCTTTGCCAGGAAGCAATATCTCTCAAGGTCTGATCACAGAGAGAGAGGAGCAGGCTTCTTTCTACAATTGGGACTTTGAGGAGAAGGTATGTATGTGCAATGAAACAGTGTAAATATGCATGTATATTAGGCCTTTCAGTCACAGAAGTTTGGTAAATAAAAACAAAAGAAGCATACTCTTTATTCTGATTTTTGTTCAGCCAGAGAGAGAATCAGTTACAGAAACTCATTCTCCAAGGAACTCTGTAAGAAATATAAGCAATTGATGTCCAGATTCTGTTTTTAGACAGGCATATGTGGTTCTCTCTTACTTAAGTGAGAGTCACATAGAAGCAAAGTTTGACACAGATATATTATCAGATTTTATATGGCTTATTTTTAGTTTCAAGACTACTAAGTTGGTATTTTCCTACATGTGGCAGTGTTTTTACAGTCTGCATTGCAAACACAGCCCTAAAATATGGTAGGCTTATAGTTCATGACATTTAGTGTGAGCACTATAAACATACTTAACACTATTCATTTTGTATGAAACATTAATTTTCCTAGCAGCATTATACCATAACTTGAATAAATCCAAGGTAGTGCCCACTGTACTTAAATTTAACAGCACCTAAGAAGATATGAAGTTAATTATATATAGTACATTATTTGTGAACATTATATTTCCACTGAATTGCTGAAATGGACATACAAAAGCTGGGGTTTTTTTGTTGGAGGGTTTCACAGCTTGGAGTTCATATAGTGTTGGTATTGTAAGACTGCATCTCAGCTGACTGGGTCAAATTGAGACACAGTAATACTTACGAATAAATATATGTGACTTATCACCACTGTGATCTGCAGAATTCCTGATCTCCTGAGGATGGAATAAGTATTGCTGGATCATGGAGATAGTGATTTGTATCATTAAAACAGGCCCACTCATGCACTCAATTTCCAGTGTGATTCTATGCTCAGTGCATCCACTCGGTTGATCACTGGGACCAGTGACTACTTCAGTGGGTCCAGGATTTCACCCAAGAACAGCAAAGAAGGGCTCCTACCAACCCTATGAAGAAAGCAGGGCCAGTGTGGCAGCTTCCCTACTAAAGCATGCTAAAGTAGAACTGGGAAAGGGACTTAACAAGGCAATTTAAATATTCTCAGGAGGGGAGGCTGATGTTGACATGTGAAGCCCCTTTTTTTTTCCACGAGTGTAGCATTTTCCCCCATTATTGACAGTCTATTATACATACCATTTCAATTTTTCCTCCCAAGAAGTGGATATAAAAAGCTGTTAAAGGAAAAAGGACGAATGGAACTCTCTAACTGACCAGATGTAGAAAAACAATATTTCAGTATTTGTGATTTATATTATTTGGAAACAAGGAGAAAACAAAGCACTAAGAAAGCAACTGTGACCCCTTCTGAAAAAAACTAGAGCTCTCGTAAACATCGTTTGCTAGCTTTTCCTATATTCCTTTCATGTGAATTTAAAAAATGAGGATAATTTGAAAGTCCCTACCTTCTCCTTTGCTTTGCCACTTACTTGTTAGTTTAAAAGGAGTTGGACGAGACTGGAGAAAATACTTCGAGAGCACTACCACCTCGTGTGAAAGAAAACCTATGCAGGCAGTCTCTGACCCAAATAACTACCAGGCTCGCCCTTGCTCAACTTCTTGAAATCAGATAAGATCAGGCATATTCAGAGTGATATGGCCATCAACAGTTATGCTTTCACAGTTGTTTCTTTTATTTTCATAGCTTCTAAAAAGATTTACAGACACTGAAAACTGCACAGCAGTGCACATTAACACCATTCATAGAATCATAGAATATTTGGGTTGGAAGAGCCCTCAGGAGGTCATCTAGTCCAATCCCCTGCTCAAAGCAGGACCAACACCAACTAAATCATCCCAGCCAGGACTTTGTCAAGACGGGCCTTAAAAATCTTTAAGGATGGAGATTCCACCACCTCCCTAGTTAACCCATTCCAGTGCTTCACCACCCTCCTAGTGAAATAGTGTTTCCTAATATCCAACCTAGACCTCCCGCACTGCAACTTGAGAACATTGCTTCTTGTTCTGTTATTTGCCACCACTGAGAACAGCCTAGCTCCATCCTCTTTGGAACTCACTTCAGGTAGTTGAAGGCTGCTATCAAATCCCCCCTCTTATCTTCTGCAGACTAAATAACCCCAGTTCCCTCAGCCTCTCCTGATAAGTCATGTGCCCCAACCCCCTAATCATTTTCATTGCCATCCACTGGACTCTCTCCAATTTGTCCACATCCCTTCTGTAGTGGGAGGACCAAAACTGTATGCAATACTCCAGGTGTGGCCTCACCAGTGCCAAATAGAGGGGAATAATCACTTCCCTCCATCTGCTGGCAATACTAGTACTATTACAGCTCAATATGCCATTGGCCTTCTTGGCAACAAGGGCACACTGCTGATTCATATCCAGCTTCTCATCCACTGTAATCCCCAGGTCCTTTTCTGCAGAACTGCCGCTTAACCAGTCGGTCCCCAGCCTGTAGCGGTGCATGAGATTCTTCCTTATACATGAAACCTCTGCACTTGTCCTTGTTGAACCTCATCAGATTTCTTTTGGCCCAATCCTCCAATTTGTCTAGGTCACTCTGGACCCTAGCCCTACCGTCCAGCGTATCTACCTCTCCCCCCAGCTTAGTTCATCTGCAAACTTGCTGAGGGTGCAATTAATCCCATCATCCAGATCATTAATAAAGATGTTGAACAAAACTGGCCCTAGGACTGGCCCTTGGGGCACTCTGCTTGATACCGGCGGCCAACTAGACATCAAGCTGTTGATCACTACCCATTGAGTCCAACAATCTAGCCAGCTTTCTATCCACCTTATAGTCAATTCATCCAATCCATACTTCTCTAACTTGCTGGCAAGAATACTTTGGGAGACTGTATCAAAAGCTTTGCTAAAGTCAAGATATATCACATCCACCGCTTTCCCCATATCCACAGAGCCAGTTATTTCATCATAGAAGGCAATCAGGTTGGTCAGGCATGACTTGCCCTTGGTGAATCCACGTTGACTGTTCCTGACCACCTTCCTCTTCTCCAAGTGCTTCAAAATGGATTTCTTGAGGACCTGCTCCATGATTTTGCTGGGGACTGAAGTGAGGCTGACCAGTCTGTAGTTCCCCGGGTTCTCTTTCTTCCCTTTTTAAAATATGAGCACCATATTTGCCTTTTTCTAGTTGTCCATTCTTGTTCAGCTAATAGGATCCTTTAAAGTAGCTCATATGTGGTTTACTTGTTTAACAACAACAAAAAAATATTTAAGAACAAGTGTTCAACGAAATTGAAAGACATTGCCTGAGAAATTTCACACAAAGAAAAACTGTAATTTAAGTACTTTTTTCTTGTTGCATATTCACAAATGCTGTAAGTGTTATTTCTCAACTGTTTTTTTCAGTCAGTCTGTGCAGGTTCATATGCTGCTCTGGTTTTTAGCTAGCTTGTATGCTGGCCTGTGACAAGTCTCTTAATGCCTCTTCTGCTCTCAGTATGAGACCTCTGTTAATATTGTCTTATAATCTAACATTGCTACTTTTTTGTATTGAATTTTAAGTCTTTCACGTGTTTCCTTGTCATGGAGATTTTTGTCTTCTTTTCCACTTTGTTAATCTTTTCTCTTCCCGCTTTCTTTCCCTGCTTTATTTTCTGATCTGCATATCTATTTCAGTTTTTAAAAAATGATCTGTGTCCTCCATGCTGCTCCCAGACCTAATAGTTCTTCATTTTCTCCTCTAGTTGAAATTCTCTTTCCCTTTTCTTTTTAATTGTGTTTCTGATGTATCTGTTTCTAGTGTCAGCATCTCCCTGCTCACCTGGCTGCTTAGGTACATATGAAAGAAAACAGTAGTGTCCAGTCCAAGGTCCTGATCCTGCATGTGGCTGGACCTTTGTGCCCATGCGCAGTCTTAATGGCTTCAAGTGAGTAATCAATATTTGATAACTAATTATATAGCCGGACTGTGTAGAGACAACTATAGTTATGGTTCCCTGTTTCCATTCTACATTGATGTTTTCAGTTGCTAATCATTTTTGTCAAACGTTCACCAAGCTTTGATCTCTACATAAGTGAACTTTTTTTTTTTTTAAAGTTTGGAACAAAAATGGGTCTGCCTTTTCAAGGTCAAAGACAGAGAGAAAAGGGAGAGAGAAAACGCTACTCAGTAAGGGGGGAAAGAAACATTGGAGACAGTTAATGGTTGCCATCTTCAAATGCCCCTGCTGTGGGATAAAATTGCACCTCACAACATCATTCAGTGCCATGTAATAACATTACATTCTTGGCCCAAAGAGTTTAAAATCTAGGGTCCTGCTACTGCAAACTGCTCCACAGAAGTATGAATGTATACAACTTATTACCGGAGAAGGGCCTAGATAGTGATACATGCAGATGAACTGCAACTAGATATTTTGTCTCCTATATTTTTCAACCCTCAAAATTATGGACATTTTAAAATAATTCTCTACAACGTGATGAACATATACAAATGGGGTAGGTCCTGTGAAAATAAAAAAGACTGTCACCCTTATCTTTACAGGAAAGCACTGAGGTTCAAGGGTTTAGGACACTGAGACCATGTCTATACTAGCACTTATATTGGCAAAACTTTTGTCGCTTAAGGGTGTGAAAAAACCATTCCCTGAGCAACATAAATTTTTCCGGCATATGAGCTGGTTTTATTATGTCGACAGGAGAGCTCTCTCCCGTTGGCATAACACAGCTACACAAGTGCTCTTACAAGTTCTGTAAGCTTGTAAGTGTAGAAATGGCCTATGTCTCAAAACTTCTACTGGTAAGACAAAATATTATGTTGTGATATAAAAATGGGATGCTATGGCATAGCACAGAAGATGCTAGCCATCATAAATGATAAATATTACTGAATGCAATAACCACTGCCTTCCAGCTCTTGCTACCTGCCTAATGCTTTAATGAAAATTACAATACCCTGGTTGTTACTTTCAATTTTATTTACTCAGTCTTAATTTTAAAATTTTTTAAACAAACACAAAAACTTCTTGGTTTTTTTCAAAATGACACTCCCCCCATCTATTCCACTGAAAACTACCAATCCTGTTAACTGTAGGTGTGAAAAAGATAAAAGAATCATGTCTAAAAGGAATAACTATCTGTGACTATATGACCCAGAAAATACCTGATCTTGGAAGCTAAGTGGATTTTGGCCCTGTTAGTACTTGGATAGAAGACTGTTTTAATATGCTGGGTGCTAGAGGCTTTCTTTCCCTTTTTTAGCACAAGTTGTGGTAGTCTCCTCACTGTGTGTGTTTGCCATCCGTTTTTGATCCTATTGGCAGAAGCAGGAAGCGGAATGAGCAAGGATTTTCAAATCATCTCATTTTAAAAAATTCACGAAAGAAAAAAGTAGGAAAAACAAATAGCTGAATGATGTCATTTTCCAATATTTATTTTACTTTTTATTTACAGTGTGAACAATTACATTCTTGACATTTATTTTTTGTATAACTCACCTGGTTATGCAAGGCACTTAGTGCACAAATCTAAGGTTAGATATTTTTAACTGCTTTGCTGCTGGTATTCTGCCGCTTCACTGCATCTTCACCTAGGTTTTATTTTTTTAGTATGTTCTATCAGTGCAGAGATATCACAATGGAATATCTTCAAAGGATTCAGCAGCATCAGTGGTACATTTTAGGTAAGAGCAACATATTAAAAGCCCTAATAGCTGGACATCTTTCTATGTGTGTCCACACAATCATACTGGCAGAGAATCTTCATTTTTTCAAAAAGCTGTCTGTTAATCACATAAGCTGACTCTTTTCTCTTGTAACAAATTCAGTTCTTATTACAGCTTGAGTTCCCGATACCATGGTAATCGACATAGTATTAAAACCTCAATAGATTAAACCCCACAATACCATTCTGGGGTAGGGAAAAAAGGAATAGTAAGCTATCAAGCAGCTCTGCAGGAGAACTGAGGGCAAGATTTTAAAAAGTATTTAGGTGCCTAAAGATGCAGATAGGTACACAGTGACATTTTCAAAAGTGCATAGGTGCTTTGAAAATGGCACTTACATATGTTTAAAAATCTGGTCTTCAGTTCCTTGCACCTCTCATTTTTCCAAGGAGTAGGGGCTTTGGGCATTAGCTCTCTAACCACTGTAGATCCAATGGCTAAAATATCTGCCTAGGACAACTGTACCCATGTAAGAGTGGTCCTTAGGTGGTTGCACAGTTGTTCCAGAAGTTGGTGGAGGGTGTCTAGGAAACTACATGGCTCAGGCTCTGTCTACACCAGCACTTTTGTTGCTCAAGAGTGTGAAAAAACATCCCCTGAACTAGACAGCACTTCATAAGCAGGAACCACGCTCCTGTTGACGAAGCTACCACCCCTCGCTGGGAGTGGTTTTATTTTGTGGCTGGGAGAGCTCTCTCCTGCGATAAGGAGCAACCAGTCCCTTATACAAAAAACAGCTGTAGTCAGCAAGCACCAGGGCTGGCCAGGGCAAGGGGGAGAATGCACAAGGGGCAGTTTGCACCAGGCCCTGTGTTTGAAAGGGGGGAGGGTCCCCCAACCTGTGGAACAACATCAGGCAGGGTGCGCTGGGCCCCATGGTGCGAGGAGCACTGCAAGCTGGGGCGTCGGGCGCTGCACCGCTCTAGCCAAGGTGCGCGCTGGGTGCACGAGGCCAGGTGAAACCGGCTCCTCTCAGCCCTGGGGCCAGGACAGGAAGCTGCAGAGACCCATCACTCAAGGGCGATGCTTACAAGCGGGGAGCCGCTTGGGAGAGGACGGGTAGAGAGTCCCAGGGGCCAGGCGCTTCAGAAGGATGGAGGCGCCCCCTCAGTTGAAGGTTTTGCTCTGGGCCCCTAACGCTCTGCGCGGCCCTGCTCAGCGGTCTGGCAAAACGCGCAAACCAGCCGGCAAATAAACAGAGGCAGCCGTGATTTTAACAGTATTTTAAAAAAAAAAATTAACGTAACGGCTGTTGGGGGTCTGAGCCCCGACTGCAGGACGCGTGGGACTGGCCCTAGCGCGCCGCTTCGCCAGCCCCTCCTATAGCAAACGCGTGCCGCCGCCGCCGCCGCCGCCCTGCCCCGGGCCCTGCGCCTGACCTAACCCCCTACCGGGCCTGGGCTAAACCCTTTATTCCATTCCCCGCGCACTCCACCCCCCAGGTGTGACGCTGCATGGGGGCGGGGCTCCATCATTAGGCTCTGCCTCGCCGCTCCTTTTACACCACCCTATACGTGGGGGAGGGGGAGAAGTAGTGACGCAATAAGCCTGCGGTTGTCCCGACCTAAATCCTCGCGCGAGCGCGGCCCCGCCTCCTTTTTCGTAGAAGACTCGTAGTAGTAGCAGCACCTCGTGGGTTGGCAGGGGTGCGGGAGTTGCCCAACCGGGGAAGTGTTGGCTGCGCAGGTCCGTTCGCTCCCTGCTAGAGTTCTCGCGATATCTGGAAGCCGGCTGGGTTGGTTCCTGGTTGGTGGGGAGCGCGCTGAGAAAGCCGGGGCGGCAGCAGTGACGGGGGGCCTCAGCGCGGAGTCTGTGAGCGGCGCCCCCCCATCCCCTCCAGCAGCTGTGTGAAGGGTCGCTCCTCCTCCCCGCCCAACCGGCACAGCGGGAGCGGGGTCCCGGCCCGGCATTGTCTGCGGGGCGGGCGCACCGGGATCATGTCCGCCGGGCACCAGGAGCCGCCGCCCGATGAGACCCTGCCCCCCGCCAGCACCGCGCCTCCCGCAACCACTAACAACGGCAGCGAGGCCGCGGGGGCACCACCCCCCGCCGCGGGCGACGCTGACATGGAGGTGAGGACCCCCGTCCCCGAGGAATAGGAGTGTGAGCGAGGAGAGACCGCCCTGGGCTGTGGTGCCCCGATTCCCACTCCGGGGTTCTCCTGCTCCGGCCCCAGCGGTCCCCTCCGGACACTCGGGGCCCCTTTGCCCCCCACTTGGGGAGAGGGGGCCCGGGGCGGGGATGAGCCGGGCAGAGTCCCCTCCCGGTCTGTTCGTAGCGCCACGCGGTAGCCGGTGCCCGAGCCCCTTTCTACCCGCCGCCCGTCGCGCCGTGCCACGAGGGCTGGGTGCGGGAGCCGCGTGGGGCAGAGACAATAGAGCGGGCGGGCGGATGAGGAGCCCTTAGCGGCGTGTGTGAGGAGGCGCAGAGCGGCAGCGGAGATGCCTCCCTCGCTGGCCGCCTACTCCGCACAGCGTGTGCGCGTCGCCTTCCTCCCCTGGGTTCAGGAATGAATGGGGGGTGGGGGTCAGGAAACGGGCGTCGCGTCTCCTTGTGTGCAGGGGCTGTGGGAGTCTCTCGAGTTCCCAAGGGGCTGGGAAGCGGGTAGCTGTTGTGCGGCATAAAGAGCAGCTGTTACAAATGCTTCGAGCAGAAAGTAGAGTCTCCTCCCTCTCAACTTCCCTTCAGCGTTGTTGCTCTTTTTCTGTTCATTGCCCGGCCTGTCATTTCGGTGGGCGCTGTGTACATCAATCCATTCAAACAAGAGGTCCCCTCCCCCTCGCCCATTGTTGGTGTACTACAAACTTCTAGAAAGATGAGAACACCAAGAAATATCGACGGGATGCGCTTTGACTAACTGACGATTTTAAAAAATTAATCTGAAATGTGGATGTTGAAGGCACACTGAAATCCTCACACGTTAACAGTTGAATTCATTCGTCTTCTCTTCCAAAGTGAGCATCCCAACAAAGACTTATGTTTAGCTATGTTTTCTCTTTAAATTATGGAAAAATTGAGTACATTTAGCAATGTTTTATAAATCAGTGGCATTTTCTGTGATCTGAAATGTCTTATTTTGGCAACACGTGCCTAATCCAGAAATTTCCAGGGTTTAGGAAAACCTGGGATTTGAACTAATGCCTAGAGATAATTGTTTTGAAACAGCATTTGTTTCTTTAGCCATACATGGACACCAGTTTGTCTTTTTTATTGCTGAACATTTCATGTTTTGAATCATTCTTTATAGTCAACCTACGTAATCTGACTAGTTTGCAAATTACATATTTTTAAGTAGCTTCTTTAGATGAACAAATCACTAAAGCATTGGTGTAATAAATACTATTTAAACCTACAAAAGTAAGGCAACGTAGAGTTAGGGCTGTTAAAAAAAAAAAAGTAAAAGCTAAGTGGGAAGCTGTTAAACAAGGATTTTTGATGTATGTGGTTTTTGTCTTTTGTATAGTTATAGTTCTATTAAGAAGAAACCAGACTACTTTGGATGTATGTTTAAAATTATTTCTTGACATACTATATTTGGTATTTCTTTTTTTAACTGGATTGGAAAGTTTCCTGATGAAGATTTATAAGTGCTCTGCCTCCTTCCTCTGGAATATTGATTTACGTTGATTCAGAATGAAAGACCTTTAGCTGTTGTTACCAGATTTGCTCTCCCCCCCCCCCCCCCCCCGAGGTTGCTTAACTAGCCAAAGAGGCAATCAGATCCCAGCCATAAACTCACTTCCTTCATCCTATATGAAGAGCTACTAGGGTCTTGTCTGCGCTAGCATTTTTTTAATCTCCCACCATTGCACCACTACTGATGTAACTCTTCTATTAGTAACAATGGTGAAAAAGCTAGTGTAGACTAGCTGCTGGTGTTCTAAGGGTTAGAGGAGATATGGTGATAAAAATGTTGGTGGACAGGGAATCTTGTTGCTATCAGTGGTAGGAGACGTGAAGGAAAAATGCTAATGTAGACACATCCTAGGAAGCCATGAAGAGCAATGACACTTCTTTGGATGGAAAGTATAGCTTCCATTTTGGGAAACATGCCATAATTAGGTAATTTTCATCTGAGAATTTTTGTTCATGTAGTTCCTTCTTATACAGAGGAGGCCAGCAACATATAATGTTACACTTTCAAAAGAGGAAAAAAGAACAGCTGATTTATTTACAAAACTTCAAGCATTATGTGAATTCAAACTTGGTTGAAGAAGTGTTTAATGGTGTCTTGACTATTTTATGAACTCCTGGTTTCAAAATCTTATTGGCATGTTAAGAGGGAAATGCTTGTCCTAAATTCAGTCTACAGTTGCTGCCCATTCATTGTCTTTTTAAAGTTGTACAGTGTAATCATTTGTATGTGTATAGATTTATGTGAATAACTTGTCAAAAGTGTCTGTCTCCTGTGCAGGGTTCACAACAGTTCTCCTCCTCTCTTAGCAAAAAGCAGGAGAGGGTTTCAAGTAGACCCTGGCTAGATGGGCAGCACAGTCTGGTATAGAAAAGGTTGAGAACTACTGCCTTAGTGCAGTGAATTTTCCACCTCTTTTCTGTTGGATCCTTCCCTCTTTACTGGCAAATTAAAATTCTGCTTTTACATTTTCATATCCCCTTTTGATAAGTCTTGCCTTGGCACAGTACTTACTATGTCTCCTTTTTATGTCTCTATTCTTTCTTTTCCATCCTTTGCTTTGTGTATGTTCCTGCCTGTTCTGTTTTGATATTACTTGTCCATTACCCACTGGCCACTAGGGACTGAAGTGAGGTAAATAACTTTTTGCATAGGCCATCTAATCTAAACAGATGGTGGATGGTAATTGTCTGTAGATATCTCATTCTCTTCCCCAACCTCCTTCAGAACATATGTTGTAAAATGCCCCCTCAGGACAGTTGCATGGGGGAGGATCATGCCAGTAGTATTTCCACTTCCACTACACATTGCCTCTGTTCCTAGCACTAGGAGCAGAGTGAAACTTGTAAATTGTTAATGGAGATGCACTTGTGTGATGGGGTTATGGAGATGAAACAGAGTACTTTATTGCCAGAGGGGAGAATGGGATTTTATTTATTCCCTATCTGAAAGGGTAGTCAAAGAAAATACCTTCGCCTTCCCCCCCCCTTTCCAAAAAGGGAAATGTGTGTGGGGTGGAATCAAATTACTGAATGGAGACTTTTTTGTCCCAAATCTAATCATCAGTGATAATTAGTTGGTTTGGTAGGCAAAAGAAAATCAAATGGCACCTCCTTATTAATTTGCCACCCTGCCACTAGGTCAAAACTAAAATTAAAACAGTGCAATTCTTGGTAAGTAAAATTGATCTTGGTTTGAATGTATCAAGGAATTGAGATAGAGGTTTCATCCTCTGGATAAATGGTAACATGAATAAAATAAGATGATTTCTGCGCAAGGCTGGATATCTTTATAAAGGAGAGTTCAATTTGTGTTTAATTTTTTTCCCTCCTAGGAAGTTTTTGATGATGCATCACCAGGAAAACAAAAAGAAATCCAGGAACCAGATCCTACATATGAAGAGAAAATGGTTTGTAATTTTGAGCACATGTGCAATATGGTACAAATAGCCACTATTGATGTAATTGCTTTTTATAGAAAAGTTAATTTCTTGCTCTTATTTGAGACGTCTTAACTTGTTTCCTGGTACTCTGACTAGGCATTTCTGCAGAAATCTTCATTTTGAGATTTGTAGGCTGCTTCCTCTTCATATTTTGTCCTCTGCTCCTCCCTTATTTTCCCACATGCCTTGACATGGTACAAGCTTCTGCAATTTTTAGTGGTCTAAATGAAGTGAGATATCCTAGCATTTTGGGGGTACTGTTTACAAGGAGTGGTGTAATGTGAAGATCTGCCTTGTGACACATTGTTCAGAACTTGATTCTTTCCACTTGTGTTGTGAGTGGAATGGTGGTGATGTACTGAGCTTCTGGAGGGAGGGAACACTTCGCATATGTTATGCATCCTCCGGCTAGTTCAGAGCTGTGTCTATAGACTCTTGAGGCAGTTGTGCCTGGTCGTGCAAAGGACTCAGGCCACCTTAAGAGAAGTTGAGAAATAATCATTCACCCTCTGAAACAGGAACTTGTATCTGGTCTGAGGGAGCCCATCAGTATCTTAAATCAAAACCCCATAGAATTACTCCATAACTTTCTTAAAATATAGGGTCAGATAAGGTCTAATGACCATGGCCTTTATTTTCCTGCTCTTGGAAAAAAAAGTTTAGTATCTTACATTTTTTACTTCAAATGCTATAGCCCTATACCAGTTGTCCCCAAACTGTGGGGTGCCACACCCCTAGAGTGGTGTGGAGGAACTTTGTGGGGGCAGGGCTGGGCCAGCCCGCATGGGGGGTGGGGAGGGAGTGCCACCCAGCCCTGCTCCCAGCTCTGTTGCAGCCTCAGCACTTGGCTGTGGCTTCACGCTCTCCCGCAACCTCAGCCCTTGGCTGCAGCTTTGCTCCCTGCTCCAGCCCTGCCCCCTGACGGGGGGGGGGGGGGAGCGGGCAACAGGGGTAAGGAGGGTGTGGCCATAAAAAGTTTGGGGACAACTGCCCTATACAGTAAAAGAGAGGTAGTTGTAGTGTGAGGGAAGAATAAAAAGCTATGCAGCAGAAAGCTCTGTGTTGGTGCTGAAAGTTCTCTGAAGTTGTATTAATTACCAGGCAAAATAGATTTGAGATGGGAAGGCTTCAAAGTAGGCAGAGTCTTCTGAAGTAGCATGATTTAGTGGACTAGCATACTAGACTGGGAGGCAGGAAATTCTGAGTTCTAATCCTGACTCTGAGTCATAGTGTGACCTTGGGTTGGTGACTTAATCCAGGGCTTGCAAAATGTACTAGACATCAGAACCTGATATAGAAGAACTGAGGTGTAGGGGCAATACTGCTGGGAAGACCTGCCCTCTCTCCTCCCCCCCCCCCCCTGCTTTAAAAGGGGATGTCACTGGCTGCTTTAAGAGGGGATATCACTAGCATTCATAACAAGTTAATGGATGATCTTCTGTCAAACTCTGGCTGGTATGTAGGGAATGAGGCCATCCACCACCCTATCTACTCTCCTGTCAAAGCTTCCTTTTTTACATCCTTCCTATTAATAACTCAAGTACCTGTGTCTGCTTATAGCTTTACTAAGCTGCAGAAGCGTGAAACTGAAGTGGATGTTCTTAGTTCACTGCGTCCCTTGTGATGCTGAATTATTAACGTTGAAAATTAAGGATCTTTGTCAGTTTAATACTGCTGTTTCCTGCCAAAATTATGGACAGCGGTTGCACTAAGACTTTGTGAGTCTGCACACTGACAACACTACATTGGTTTACTTACAAAAAGGTTGTCTTGGGCCTACTGGTGCTTCACCATAATAAACCAGACTTCTCATATACAGGGGTTTCTTCAGTCTTGGACATAGCAATTTGTATTTTGGAGCTTCCTGGTCTCAAAGCTAGATTTCAGTCTTATTCAGGTGTCCTCTGTGACCTTGGCCTAGACTTATTCTGGGATATTTGATGGGCTCTCGTTTGATGGGCTCAAATCCATTTCACAGCCATTAACTTTTGTAGCTACCTATTTTAAAGAATATACATTCAAATTTGAATCATTCTAAGCCATTCATTGTAAATAGATTCTAAATTTTTATAATATGAGCATATTGTAATGTCTCACTTGCTCAAGTGACTTGTTTTTCATTATATCAACAGCAAACAGACAGAGCAAACAGATTTGAGTATCTGTTAAAGCAGACTGAGCTGTTTGCTCATTTCATTCAGCCTGCTGCTCAAAAGACTCCAACTTCACCTTTGAAAATGAAACCAGGACGTCCACGAATAAAAAAGGATGAGAAACAGAATCTGCTGTCAGTTGGCGAGTAAGTAATACCTCTTCTTCTAGTTATGCCTGCAGTATGTTTCTGTATTTTTTTTTGCAGATTAGGAACTTCCTTTAAAAGATGAGTGATGCTGGAGGGTATTTTGCTGTATCTTCTCAAAATTGCTGATGGTTTGGCTTTGTTTTTTAGACACCCATACAGCATTATAAAATGGAGAGTCATTTTGCAAAATAACCACTGCTGTTTATAAATTGAACTTTGGTCAGAATCCAAATAATTTTTGCGGTGATGAAGTGAATGAAGAAAGAAGGTGGTGGTGGGGAATAAATTTAACAGCTCTTGGGGAATCCACATGTACTGAATTTTGTAGGTGAACCAAAATGCTAAAAAGAAATATATTTTGTTTTTGCTTTTATTGCCGTTTATAAAGTTGTAGATATTTTTCTAACTCCTGAAAGAGAGCTCTTGAGCAGCTGCCTCTGAGAAGCTTTGCAGAAGCTTAGAAACTGCCTGTTAAAAGTACAACCTCCCTGTTAGAGGATAATGTTAGCATCCTTCCTATAGTCTTTGCATTTTTGCCCTCCTGCAAGCATTTTGCTCCCTACCCTTGTATTGGAGCCCTGGTAGTAACAGAAGGAGAGAGAATATTTCTTCTACACACAGATAAATGCAGCTGGAAGTCGAGCTGTCAGCACAGCACTAACTACTCCAATCAACATAAATCAGCAAACATGGTGACACAAAACAGTAGATGAGCATGTAAGACCATGCTGTGGAAAGAGTAATTATCCACAGCATGGTCTTACAAAGCATATTGCAAATGTTTATAAGAAATCAGTCTGCAAGTTTCTTCAGACCTCTCTTGTTTACCTCTATCAAGAATGGTATCAAGATTTTATTATGGAGCAGTCTGGTGTCTTCTCAATCTAGTTTGAAATTTGTTTTATATTTTACTTTTGATCTTTTAGCTATCGACATCGTAGAACAGAACAGGAAGAAGATGAGGAGCTATTGACAGAAAGCTCCAAGGCAACTAATGTATGCACTCGATTTGAAGATTCTCCATCATGTATGGTTTGCTCTTTCATTCTTTGTTCTTGGTAAAATCTCAGTGGACCCTGCAATTCTTCTATTTCTAGTATTCTTGCATTCCTGAGAAGCGTGTCTTTCCTGCAAGATCCCCATAATCTAGAACAGTGGTTTTCAAATCTTTTTTCTGACGACCCAATTGAAGAAAATTATTGATGCCTGTGGCCCAGTGGAGGTAGGGGTGTGTGTGGGTGGCGCGGGGGATGCTCAATGCTAGGGCAGAGGGTTGGGGTGTGGGCTTACCTTGGGCGGCTTCCGGTCAGCGGCGCAGCGGGGATGCTAAAGCAGGTTTCCTGCCTGTCCCGCCACTGCGGATTACGCTGCGCCCCGGAAGCAGCCAGCAGCAGGTCTGGATCATAGGTGGAGGTGTGCAAGCAGCTCCATGTGGCTCTCGCCCTCAGGCACCGCCCGCCCTCTCAGCTCCCGGCCAGTGGGAGTGTGGCGCCAGTGCTTGGGGTGAGGGGCAGTGCACGGAGCCCCATAGCCGCCCCCCGCCTAGGAGCTGGACCTGCTGCTGGCTGCTTCCAGGGCGCAGCGTGGTGTCAGAACAGGTAGGAACTAGCCTGCCTTAGCCAGGCAGCACCACCGACGGGACTTTTAACAGCCCAGTCGACAGTGCTGACCGGAGCTGCTGCGAACCAGTGCCTTACATTCTGCGACCCAGTACTGGGTCATGACCCGCAGTTTGGAAACCACTGAGTTTATGGAAAACTGTAAATTTGCAAATGTTTGGATTTTGGATATTCGTGAATCTGTTGAGGATCTGGCAGTTTAAATTTTTAACTTGCTATGTGGCTGGAAATGTACTTTTTTAAGATGAGTTTTGATTCTGCAAAAAAAAAATAATTTTATGCTGAAGATGTGATACCTGTGCTACAGTAGGGAATTTTTGTACTGCGTAATTTCAATAACTTTTGCTATGAACAGCAGATGCAGGACTTTCTTCTCTGCAGCTGGGGGTAGAAAAATAGGACTCTACTCTCTCTCCTTCCTGCGTCCTCACCAGAGTATTTCCAGTAACAGCGTTGCTGCCTGCAAGTAGCTTTCCTTGGTAGCACAGTGAAGTTTACTGTAAGGTAGTTTGACTCCTATTCAAAAGATTCAGAGCAGCAGCTGGAGTGATTTTACTGTGAAAGACACATACTGGTATAGTACTTGCCAGTGGTGGGGTTTTATTTTTCAGATTATGCATACTACGTATTTAGCACCAGTCTAATCTATCTTCCAGTACAATTTAATCTAACTGATCGATTGATCTTAAATTTTGAGGAGAGATAATATCCTTTAACCTGATATTGCTTCGTGGTTACAGCTTGGGTTTGAGATTCGAATTAAGATTATTACATTAGAATTTTACCACGTCTAGTGATGTTGAGGGAAACATGCTCCTTATGTTTTCACTCTTCAGGCTCAGAGACGTGTATTAAGAAATGCCACAGCCTCTGCTGGCAGTGTCCTAATTACTCTCTGGAAAGTATTACTGTCACATTCTCCTACCTTTAGATAAGAAATACTGTCAGTTAGCAATAAGGGAATGCTGTGATGACTTCAAATATATTTTTACAAATCTTTTAATCTGTTTTTGCATGTCCTCACTTTTAGATGTAAAATGGGGTAAACTGCGTGATTATCAGGTCCGAGGGTTGAACTGGCTCATCTCTTTGTATGAGAATGGCATCAATGGTATCCTGGCAGATGAAATGGTAAGTGCTGCTAATTTTTGTTGAGTCTGTTTGGGGAGAAGGGACATGAAGTGTAATCAAATTTTGGTCTAGTTAATTTTTTTAAAGAAGCTGTTTATATTATAAAATGCAAGATGTTACTTGTTATGATACACTTTGAATGATTTTTTTTTGTAAAATGTGGTTAATTCATACCACAACATTTTTGTTAAAACTACATGCATGACATTACTACAACAGCTGTCAACTATGGAACAGCTTCCTTCGTGAAATGGAATCCCTTGGATGTGCTTATCTACCTCAAGGAAATCCAAACCCAGAAAAAGTTTGTTTTATGGAACAAACTGCCCTTTATATTATTTTAAAGCTGCAACTGTTTTGAGTGGTATTCAGAAAGTTCTCATGGTAAGGAGCATTTAAGGTGCAAAAAGAATGGCAGCTGCAGGGAACCAGATGGAAGCCATTTTCCTCGGGCCCCAGTCCCTATAGAACCCTAATACAGTGAGAGAAAAACCCCCACTCCCTCTCTAGTCGTCATTGCTGTAGAGAACAATTTGTGGGACACTTAGTGTTGTGAGTAGGGTTAGCTGACTTGATTGCAAAAATGCCTGTTTCCTCTAGATTAGCACTTCCCCTAATGGGAACTGTAGCAATAGGACATTTCATAGGGTGCTACCTGGTGTGCTGCACTGTCTGGCTTGATAAGGTCAAGGGTTTTTCTATACCAAATGGTAGAAGTACAATTCTAACTGGTTTCAGAGTAGTAGCCACGTTAGTCTGTATTTGCAAAAAGAAAAGGAGTACTTGTGGCACCTTAGCGACTAACAAATTTATTTGAGCGTAAGCATAAGCTTTTTATTTCACTGTGTGCTTTAAAAATAAAGTAGTTGTCTGTCAGTTCAATGTATCTTGAGGATCTCTGTTGGGATTTCTTATTTTTGCTAGTTTTGTTTTCACCTGCCTTTTTAAAGTTTACCACTGAGTTGCTAAGGACATTTTTTTTTTAAGAGAGCCTTTCCCCACTAATAGAAATAAATTTTAACCTCTTAACAGGGTCTTGGAAAGACACTGCAAACGATTTCTCTTCTTGGGTACATGAAACACTACAGAAATATTCCTGGCCCTCACATGGTATTAGTTCCCAAATCCACTTTACACAACTGGATGAATGAGTTCAAGAGATGGGTACCAACACTTCGAGCAGTTTGTTTGATAGGTGACAAAGACCAAAGAGTAAGTATGAGACACTATTGCATATTCATATTTTTCTTCTCCCCTGCCCCAAAGTGTTTATATATGGTAGACCCAACATATAAACTTGCCACCTTGTTATGTTTTCTAATCAACAAGTAGCTGCTGTAGATTGTTCAGGAGGAAGACTAATGCTTCCGGAAGTAGATGCCACGGAATTTTCAACTTAGGCTCAGAAGTGCTCTGTATTAGATACTAGATGACACCCTTATTTTTTTTTTTTGCAAGCAAACAAAAATTGACAAATGAACATATAAAAGTATACAAATCTATTCAGTAACTTGGACTTTTGTTGGTCAATATAAGACCTAAAAGGGATGCTATTATTTGAAATCAGCTTAAAAAAAGAAAAGTAATTTCAAGCACTCCCTGTCCTCTTTAATTTCCTCATTGAACAAGGGTGATTGGTTTGCTGCTATTGATTTGAAGTGTGCCTACTTCTGCATAGACATCCATCCTGCACACAGAAGATTCTGGAGATTCACTGTAGGTCAGGACTACTACCAAACCAGAGTGCTCCTCTTCGTCCATGCAACATCGCTATGGGTGTTCACAAAGGTGATACTGGCAGCCCACTTCGGCTGCCAGGGCTCATCAGTTTCCCCTACCTCAGTGATTGGTTACTAATGGGAAAATCTAAAGAGGTGCAGATAGCAAACTGCTCCCTACTCACTCTTGCACTCATGGGGACCTTGAGCAAATGTAGAAAAGTCCATTTTAGTTCCCCCAAGGACTATAGACTTTATCGTGGCAACCCTGGACTGTATTAGTGCCACGCTTACCTACCTCAGGACAGATTCCAGTTCATAAGAATCTCATCACTCCACTTCAGCTGCACCTGCAGATGTCTGTTCATGCCTGCCTCCTCCTTTTAGGTCATATGGCTTCATGTACTTGACACCCTTCACAAGACTTTTTGCCTTTGATGTCTGCAGGGTTCGATGCAGATCGTTTACATACTGAGTAAACAGTTTGGACAAATTAGTCTTGCCACCCCACAGAGTGCAAGCTTCCCTCTTCTGCTGGGAGAACAAGGAAGTAGTGTGTATATTTGGTTCCCTTTGACCCTCCTCCACCTACAGAGAGATTGATCACAGCTACTTCCTTACAAAGGATGGGAAGCTCAATATGAATATGTAGCACAAAGTATATGGACCCCCTCCCGCCAAATTCCAGTTGCACAGAAATCTCCTGGAGCTGTGGGTAGTCCATGAAGCCTGCAAGTGGTTCATACCATTTATTGTAACCCTGCATGTCCAAGTCACGTCTGAAATGGCAAGTGTTCTGCATCAATAAACAAGGAGTAAGGTCTCCCCCTTTCTTTATATAGAAGAAGTCACGCTTTGGAGCTGGTGTATTTTCTCTTGGCAGAGCACCTCTCAGAGATACATAAGAAGTTAGGAGATAACCTCAAGAGGCACTTCTCCAGGGACCGTGAATGGGAGCTACATAATTTAGTGGTTCATAACGTATTTCAACAATGGGGGCCCCTATCTTGGAACCTCTCTGTGTCAGGAGAACAAGAAATGCCCAATCTACTGTTCTGGGGGGACTCAAGGTTAGGGATCCTGAGGAGACTCTCTTCTACTACCATTGTTGGGACAACTAACATATGCCTTCACACCTCTTCCACTCTTACCCTGGGCCCTCAGAAAGATCAAGCAAGTGGGAGCCTTGGTGATGCTTATTGTCCCAGATGGCCCAGACAATTCTGGTTTCCTGAAATTCCAAATGTCAGCATGTCCATGCATCCGTATCCAGCTGTTCCTGGACCTATTGACCCAGCACAAAGACATCCCAGTCCAACTTTCCTTCACCTAACAGCCTGGTATTTGGATGGGCAAGAAACCTAGAAACGACATGTTCAGAAGAGCATATCTTTAGTAATAGGAAGGCGTCAAACAGGAATGTTCTATATTTCAAAGTAGAAACGATTTTCTGTCTGGTGTCAATACTTTCAGGTAACACCAGAAGATTCCGACATTCCTGTCATCTGAAAATATCTCCTGTCCTCAAAGACTTCAGGTGTTTCTCTTTGCTATCTCTGTGTGCACATAGCAGGTATCAGCATCTGTTCCCTTTGGTTGACAAACACTCTATCCTTACCCATCCTGTGACAGGTACATTGTTAGAACTTTTCCCCTGATATTGAAATCTACCCCGACTTGGGACCTCAGTCTAGTCCTATCAGCATTAATGAAGATTCTGTTTGAACCCTTAGACATATGTTCCTTAGCTCACCTATTGATTTGTGGTGGCTATCACTACAGCCAGAAGAGTGGGTGAGCTGGGAGCCCTTGTGGTTAATCTGTTTTACACAACCTTCCATAAGGACAGAGTGTCTCTGAGATTACACCCAAATTTCATCCCCAAGGTGATCTCAGAATTAATTTACCGGTCTTCTTCCTAAAGCTGTATGTCACCAATGAGGATAGGAAGCTTTGCTCTCTGGATGTCGGTTGAGCGTTGACACTACCTGCAAAGGTCTAAATCCTTTAGGAAATCATCTAGATTATTTGTATCCTTTGCAGAATGTGAAGCTATCTCATCCCAAAGACTGTCGGATTGAATTTCAGGTTGCATGTTGCTCTGTTATGACTTAACAGCAATTCCTCCCCTAAAGAGTGTGAGGGCCCACTCACTTAAAGCTCAGTCTTCATCAATAGCATCAGTTTGAGAAGTCCCTCTCCTGGAAATCCTTAAAGCGGCACCATGGGGCTGTGTTCACAAGATGTTATGCCCCCAGTGCAAGCTGGTACAGCATGGGTCCTTGCACCCTCCTACTCAATGAATACTACTTGTTGACTCACCCACAGTGGAATACAGATCAGGACTATCACTCGAAGAAAGGTTATGTACCTTAGAGTAACTGGAGTTCTTTAAGACGTGTGGTCCCTATCTGTATTCCGCTACCCGCCATTCTTCCCCTGTTCTTTGGTGCCGTATCCTAGGGTTATTTTGTGGTCAAAAGGTACTAAAGAGGCAGCTGGTCTGTGCTTCCTCCACCATGACCTTGGTTCAGAGCACGAGGAGGAGAGGCGCCTAGGCATGGATTAATGTACGCTGGTAGCGAGAATCTTCTGGTCTCAAGAGCATGCACACTGGTGGTGGATTAGAGGATAGGGACCACACATCTCGAAGCCCAGTTATTGTCACATAAATAACCTTTCTTTTTGAATTCTCCATTGTTGGGCTGTATTGTAGTCCCTAGATGACCGCACTCAGTAGCTCAGTTGTTTTTTTTAAATTAGCCTAGCGGAGTCACAACTTGGATTTGCTTTACATACTCCAGACCCATTATACTCTAATCTAGTGGTCCCCAAACTGTTTACCTCACACCTCCCCTTACTTCTGTCCGCACCCACCCCCCAGAGCCAGGAGCATAACTGCAGTTCCAGGAGGTGGGAACGCGGACAGGAGTAAGGGGGCCAAGACTGGGGCCACAGCTGGGGGTGGGGTGGGAGCAGAGCAGTGGCCGAGGCCAGCAGCCACAGTGGAGCACAGATCCCTGGGTGCAGGGCTGGCAGCCGGCGTTGAGACCAGGAGCGGAGTTTGGTGGTGCTCCCCCGAATGTTCCTCTGCGCCCCCCAGTTTGGGGACCATTGTTCTAATCCAACTGAAAATATTATAACATTACTGGTGTTAGTGCTCCTTTATGATTTTTTAACCTTACAGTTTACCCATTCAAAAACTTTTGCGCCTACTCTTCTGGTAAAGACTGATATCTGAAGCTCACTTTTCTTCCCCACTTAAAAATGAGATATTGGCACTTGTTCAGTCTAGCGAATCTCTAAGACTAGAAAGCACATCTGTTG
The DNA here is from genome assembly GCF_965152275.1 of Natator depressus. NCBI lineage: Eukaryota > Metazoa > Chordata > Testudines > Cheloniidae > Natator > Natator depressus. The sequence continues at coordinate 53,644,386 of NC_134237.1, forward strand.
CATTAAGGCTACAATGAATTTTATTTTTAACCCCTAATTTTGCAATGCGAGGGGGAAATTTTGTTTTGAACACTAGACAGAATATATTTTGATTTGATTTAATTTAGTTATGAGATATGGTAGTTAATCTTCAAGAACTAAGTTTTTCTTTTTCTTTCTTTCTAACCAGGCTGCCTTTGTCCGAGATGTATTGTTGCCAGGAGAATGGGATGTCTGTGTAACATCATATGAAATGCTCATTAAAGAGAAATCTGTGTTCAAAAAATTTAACTGGAGATATCTAGTTATAGATGAAGCCCACAGGATCAAAAATGAAAAATCAAAGGTAATTTAGAATTTACTCAAAGTAGACATTTGCATAGATTACAGATTTTTACAATAATACAGTCTTGATAATTGTCTTGATCTTTTTCAGTTGTCAGAAATTGTGAGGGAATTCAAGACGACAAATCGGCTGCTGTTAACTGGAACTCCACTTCAGAACAATTTGCATGAACTCTGGGCACTTCTCAACTTTCTTTTGCCAGATGTCTTTAACTCAGCTGATGTAATGTTTCTTATTTTTCTTTAACTGAGTTTATTTAATTTTTAATCTACTGACTTGAGAGAAATACAAATAACTTTAATAGACCTGGTTAATTATGTTGTGACTGACAGTCCATTCATTTCTGGTTGTTGAAAGGTATAGTATGTAGATGAATTAATCCAGTATATTGTCCACTGTAAGTTGTTTTAAACATTATTGTCCACTTAGCGCACACAATGGGTGTTTCAGTCACTGTGGTTTGATACTCATTTTCATGCTGATGATTTTTAAAGAAGGATTCTGTACTGTGGTATCTTAAATGACTAACTTTTGTTATCAAATCAAATTTTAAGAAACATTTTGTTATTTAGTCTTCACATCTTGAAATTTAGTTAGCAAGATTTTGATTCCATATGAGTTGGGAAAGCCAATGCAATTGTGTAGTGCACTCACTGCCAGGCTTGAGTGCCTTGTGCCCACATCTGATGGTGCTGCAAAGGCAGTGTATTTAAGTCCAGATTCAGTAAGGTTGTTTTGCTTAAGGTTATGTGCTTTTGCTTAAGTACTTAGCTGAATTGGGCTTTAGCCCCTGTGGGAGAAGAAGCTTTGCAATGTATTCAGGTAGCATGCATAGCTCCCCACCTTTTCCGTCCATCAAATGCTCAGTGGCATCCAGCCAGAGCGGATAGTGATATTCTTACTATAGAAGATCTGACGGTGGCTGCTCCCTTCAGCAGAAAAGAGCTGGTACATTAAATGTTGTTATGAGTGTACCGAGGTCTTCCATAATGACCATGAGAAAAAATGACCTTCATATTGGAGCAAACAAGAAACAGCACTTCGATTCCAAAAGCAACTTACTTGGCTGTTTGCTTTCTGTATTTTTCTCTTCTTTGATTTTGAACAAACTGTCTTCCTCCTATATCAGCTTCTGTTGTGAAGTCATCCTGTTTTTGTGGACAGGGCGTGGAAATAAGTATAGTGTCAAAAAATCAGCATTGTAACTTAAGGGTGAGTTATACAGTTTTTGTACTGCTATAACCATATCTGGCTAGGTACTGACATAGTTAAAGCAGTACAACCTCTTGGGGGGATTCAGTCGTACCTAGTATAAATGTGCTTATATTATTATAGCTGATTACATATCAGTATACTTAATTACTTATGTTGTGAAATTTAAATTGAATTTGTAATGGTCATGTGGTGAACTACTTTCTTTATTGCAGTAGATTAACTTTCTTGGTGTAATAAAATGATTTCTGTATATAAAACATTTTATTAATATAGGACTTCGATTCATGGTTTGATACAAATAACTGTCTTGGAGATCAAAAGCTGGTGGAACGTCTCCACATGGTAAGGTTTTTTTTTTTTTGGTGTGTGTTTTGTTTTGTATGTGTCACGTTCATATAATGTTGAATAAGTATTGTCATTAACCAGTCCACTTGTTCCAAAGATGTCTTTGCTCATAGAACATTCAGGAAAATACCCTTATTCCAAAACATATACTAGACTTTTAGACTATTTTGCAGAATAATTGCATCCTGACTTCAGTGATGCAAAGGATGTATTTCGTTCTTAAATAGGCTTGGTTGAATAGCTTTAAGCCCAGATCTTACATTTTGAAAAAGGTGTACAAATTCCAGTATAAACAGGTATTGTGTGTATTCAGCCCCACCCCCCATGTTAAAAGAATATTATTAAGATTGCAAAGTCAATCATTCATATTAGGAAATGCTTGAATTAAGGTTGTCTGTACAACTTTAATTGAGTTCCCTTGTGCATATATATTGTGATACAGTCTTTAGTTAGAAGATCACATACTGTTTTTTCCCACAGAACCCCTGCCTCATTCTGTGCACAGGATGGATGGTGCTAATTTAATGAGCAGCTATTTAATAGTTTGTTTTCTTGTCACTGTTCAAATATGTGGCCCAGTGCCTTATTTACTGAACACTCTCCTAAACCCCTGTTCTGAAGTCAGAATTTATTCATTTCCTCTCGCTTTTGTATGGCACTTCTCTATAGTATCTGAGTGCTTCATAAATATTGGTAAATGTATTTTCACAACATCCCTGTGAGATGTGGAAGTATTAGCCATATTTTGCAGATGGGGAACTAAGGTACAGAGAGATTAAAGTCAAAAGTATCCTGTAATTCTGGGTGTACAATTTGAGGTCCCTATCATTCTGAAAAATCAGGTCCTTAGCATTTTATATGTTCAAAGCACAACTCCCATATTCTTATGATCCTATTCTCCTCTGTAGGCCTGGCTCTCTGTTCTTACTAACTCTCCCATGGTGCATCAGTCTCCCCTTTTGATGAGGGTAGGTGATGCATTATGATGTCCCATGGCTGCAGTGCAGCGTGGGACATGACATCCAGCTAGGGAACTCATCCTTTTGAGGAGAATAGAGACATTAGACAACCAAACTATAGGTAGTATGAGGCACTATGGGGGCATATCTGAACTGAAGTATTATTTTTGGCAGGCAAACAATTTTCTGTGGAAAACAGCCACTTGTGAAACATTTTTATTTAATTGAAAAATCTTTTTTTTGTCAAGACAGATTTGACAAAAAAATTTCACCCATTTTGAGTTGTAATGTAAGTGCATGAGAAACCAGAATATGAAACTGACCCTAAAGAAACTGAAACTGGTGAATCTAAATCTTTTTCCAGCTTGAATCATATACATTGAAAGTACCAGAAACACTAAAATGTGAAGAAAATTCAGAAATGTAAGGTGTTCCTACTCATCTTGTCTGGCACAGATAACTCATACCACTCGGCGGGAGTCGGGGGACGACGACAAAACAAAATTCTTGTGAGATCATCTCTTAGAGAGTTAGGGCGTGATGGGCAAAAATGAGTGTGGGAATCTCTAGCAGCTTTTCATATCAGTGATGCCACTTTGATTTGTGGGGCATCCTAATGCAGCTTGGTTATCTGTTACTGCTTGCCATGCTTGATAACAAAAACAGAGGTGCGGCATTTGGATCATAGCAATACTTGTACTAACCATGCTAGTATTTCTTCCTTTTCTCCCTGTGGCTCTCAGGATGGTCTGGTTTGAATCCTTCAGAGGAAACTCAAATGTATTCCTCTGGAAGATAGCTGTCTGTGTTAATCATTTTTCCAGAGGACCTAGTTATGGTCTGGAGTTTGTTCCTCCTAGAATTTCAATGAAACATGGCTTTAAAGTACCAATGGATTCGTTTTCAGAAATGTATTCAGTGAATCTTCTCTATTTTATTGATAGCTCTTGCTTGTCTAGGAAATAAGAAACATGAAAGACTTTAATTTCTTGCTTTATTTGAAACTCAGTTTAAACATTCAATCTTCTCCAGGTGCTAAGGCCATTCCTCCTACGCCGTATTAAAGCTGATGTAGAAAAGAGTTTGCCTCCAAAGAAGGAAGTTAAAATTTATGTGGGTCTAAGCAAAATGCAAAGAGAATGGTAAGTAATTCAGGCATTTGTCTGTACTACTGTTAAAGCTGACTAGAAGTCTGCTGTCCACAACTGAACTAATTAAACTACAACTTCTGCAGAAAAATGCTGTTGTATTGTGCAGAACCTGATCTAATTGCTTATGATGCAACCAGCTGGGAGGAATTTAATATGTGTCCTTGTGATAGCTTTACCTAATAGCTAAGTTGCTGTTTATGCAGTCATCAGTGAGCTCTTCTTATGGAATGGGGGAGGGTCTGCTTTTGAATTCTTGCTTTATAACTTATACAATAAGAGGGCCTTTACATAATTTAAGTATCCCTTTCAATTATAGGTATACACGAATCTTAATGAAGGATATAGATATATTGAACTCTGCTGGGAAGTTGGACAAAATGAGACTGTTGAACATCCTGATGCAATTGCGAAAATGTTGCAATCATCCTTACCTCTTTGATGGAGCAGAACCTGGTCCACCTTACACAACAGATATGCATTTGGTTACCAACAGTGGCAAAATGGTGGTATTGGACAAATTGCTACCAAAGTTGAAAGAACAAGGTATGACTCTTATTTCTTTCCTGATTTGTTTGAATCATTTGTCTGACTTCTTGTCTGCGTCATTTGATTTTAATAGATGGAATTTAATCTCCAGATGTATTTTCTCTGTAGATCATAGATGTTGTGGAGGCTAGGGTGGCCTCATAGGTAATTGGATCACAATCCATTAAAGGTTTTATAGATCAGGATCAGGACTTTGAAATCTGTTCTTCAGTTAAGTGGGGGCCACTGAAGCTTCAGTTGGTCCTGAATGTAGTAACCTGTTTTCTCAGCAACAGGTGCCAAAAGCACATCACTGTGGAGTTCTGCTAACTATACTGGCTCTCTATAAGATACCAGATCATATTCAAAACCTTGGTGTTAACCTTCAAGGCCCTCTATGGAATTGTTCCAAGGTACCTTGGAGCATGTCAGTCTCCCTTAATGGCAACATTCCCAGGACATATGAAACTCAACTTAAGGGGAAGCTTGTGAAAGTGGGGAAACTATGCTTTCTTGGCAACAGGGTAAAGGCTCTGGAATTCATTATTGCAGGAGCTCAGATTCACTACAAATATTCCTTCCTTCAGAACAAAGCGTAAAATTTACTAATTCAGTTAATGTTTTTACAGACAGACCTAAGCACAGCAAAGGAGGAGGCAGTCGAAAACTTAGGGGCAAGGGAAGATGTTAAAGAAAAAACAGCCATAGGCAATAGGAAGTAAACCTAGACTTAGCCCTTTGGCCTGTATTTTTGCTTTATCCCTTGGGAGATATTCAGACACTATAGTGATGGATGCCATAAGACAGGAGATAGGAGTTAACAAATCAAAATGATAGTGTTGGCATTTTTTGCTTATGAGGCTTGTTGCTATATACTGTTTCATTTTCAGCTGTCATGTGACCGTTGCCTTTAGTCCTAGAAAAAATTATCTGGATTAACTAAAAATGGATTGCAGTGAACAGGTATTTATCCAGTGTAAAGGGTAAGCGTCATAACTAACTGAACATGGAAGAAATAATGGTGGCAATTTTTTTTGCCATTTATGAACACCATAAACAGGATAGGGAGTTTGCAGTTCTGTTGTGTTGCAGTAGAGCACATTCTTGACTTACTTACCAAGACCAGCATTTAAGTGGGTACTTGCCTCTCAGAGGATTTATTTTAAAAATGTGTTTAAATCGTCATACTTGTTAAATGCTTTAATGTCCCAAATTGCTCAGTTCATCTTTAAGTTTTAATTTTCAAGTATTTGCACGAGGGTATGGGGGGAATGGCTTGATTTTAATTACTTTTTTAATGAAAAGGTGAATCAGTGGTGGTTTCTATTGAAATCCTTATTTAGTGTGTGCCTTTGTGTTTTAAGTTGTCCTTGTATATAACTTGCAGTAAAGGATCAATATCATTTTCACACTAAGGATGAAGAATTTTTAAACAATATTGATATGTCTATGATAATGCTATGGACATTTATTGAGTAAAATATTGAATAGCAATATCTGACTATTGCAGGTCAGCATTATATATGTATTTCTGTTCCATATTAAATGAGGTGGTTCTTCGAGTGTTTGTTCACATCAGTTCCAATCAGGTGTGCACGCGTCGCATGTACGACTGTCTAAAATTTTTCCCTTAGCAGCACCTGTCGGGTCAGCCATGGAGCCCCCTGGAATGGCGCCTTTATGGAGGTCAATGTATGATCCTGCCGACCCGACCCACCCTTCAGTTCCTTCTTACTGCTGGTGACGGTCATTGAAATAGCATTCACTTGCCTCACGAGTTCTTCCCTTAGCTTGTTGGTTAGGTCTATAATTTAGCATAGGTTTCACTTCTTAGTTTAGCGTAATTTAGAGTTATACTTTTGGTTAGGGCCCGGGGTTTCACCCTATCCATTTCCTTCCCTCGGGGTCAAGTGTTTAAACTGTGTGGGACCTGCAGTAAGCCCATGTCAACAGGTGACCCCCACGACGTATGCCTGAAGTGTCTGGGGGAAGAGCACCAAACAGACAGGTGCAAAATCTGCAGGTCCTTTCCACCCAGGATGAAAAAAGAGCGGGACTTCCATCTCAAACAGCTTTTGATGGAGTCCTCTCTTTGTCCTCAACCTGCCTCCGAGCCTGGGGTCCTGGCGCTGAGCTAATCAGTGCGCAGCACTCTGGCCTTGGTGCACAATACCGCACTGAGAACAGAGTCCAGAGATCCTCAGCACTGCTCTCCAGCTCTCCAGACTACCTGGCACTGTTCCCACTTGTCAGTACCGGGGGGAAAAAAAAGGGAAGAAAACTGACAGAGGCCACTCGCAGAAGCCGAAGGTGTCTCAGCCTCCGGGTGCATCAGCAGTGCGTCCCGGGAAGGAGCACTCTGCACCCAAGGGTCAAGAGTCAGCACCGTTGATTTTGGTTCCCTGACGGGGGAATGTTGAGTCTGGTGCCCTGTAACTCCCTCAGACAGGCAGTGCCAGGTGGAGGAATTGAAGTTACCCTCCTCCCCGGACACTTTCAAAGCTGACAGGGAGTTGTGAACTGATGGCACCGCAACTCCTGGTGGTCAGGGACCAGCCCCCTGTACCTCCACGCCTGACACCATCTACAGGGAAACCAGCTATGATGCGGCATTCTCCTCCTGTACAGTGCCGTTGTCCTTGGCGCCGCTCCCGCTCGCCATCTCCCAGGCACTGGCAGCCATCTCGGGATCCCTTACACTTCTCCCCGGTGCTGCCCAGGGGATCTAGATCTCTGGCACTGTTAGAGAGGCAATGATCTCCAGCACCCAGCTCTCAGCATCGATCCCCGATGCGGGGATATTGGCACTGATCCCCTGTGCAGTACTGGTTGGTGCTGCCATGGTTGTCCAGGTCCAGATCGAGGTCGTCAGACTCGGATGCGGAATCATTCCACTCCTGCCACAGTGGGCGCTGTTCCCACAAACGTAGGAGCAAGGCACCTGTAGCTTGGCCTCCGCACTGGCAGCCTCAGCTGCAATGGCCCTTTTGGACCCCTGGGCTTATTGCCAGGTCCAGGGTTTGTTCTCCAGGGACTCTCGTTCGGTTGTCTCCGAAACCAGAGCACCCCAACCACCTAGGGATCGCCCAGCCCCTAAGGGATCAGAGACTGCTACTTTCTGTGAGCAGGTGGCCCAGGTCATCACAGAGGTTGCCACGGTGACCATATCGATTGCGGACCAGGCTACAGTTGCAATGTGGGTCAGCCCACGGGGCCCAGATATCAAACAGGAGGAGGCCAGAGAGTTTGAGGGACAAGAGGACCCCATGCCACTCCTAGCCTCATCATCCTCATCCCCGATGAGGCAGTAGCAGGGGCCTTGGCTTCTGGACCTCCACTGATAGATCAGAGGGCATACCAGGACTTCCTGTGCAGGATCGCCTGCAACATGGGGTTGCAGGCAGAGGAGGTTATCAAACCCTATGGTTGATATCCTAACACCAGAGGGCCTGCCCAGGGTTGCTCTGCCCAATTAAAGCTATACAGACAATGTAAAAATGCTCTGACAGACCCTGGCATCCATTCTCCCCCTCCCTGCCCAACTGCAAGGGGCGTCGAATGCAAGTACTTTGTCCCGTCCAAGGGATAGGAGTACTTGTTTCCTCAGCAGCAGCAGTGTTCCCTGGTTAATGAGAGAGAGAGAGAGACACGGGCAACAGGGGCCGACTCCAAAGTCAAAGGAGCCAAAACGGTTAGACCTATTTGGTAGGAAGGTCTATTTCACTGGGGGCCTACAGCTGAGGATAGCTAGTCAACAAGCTATCCTTAGCAGATATAACTTCAACTCGTGGGCCTCGGTGTTTAAGTTTAAGGAGCTTATACCATCAGACTCCAGAGCCGAATTTACGCTATCATTGAAGAAGGAAATCAGTGGCAAGGACCTCCCTTCAAGCTTTCCTTGATGCGGTGGACTCTGCCACCCACACACTTTCGTCTGGTCCAGCCATGAGAAGGGGTGCATAGCTGCAGGCGTCTGGTCTACCTCTAGAAGTGCAGCAAACCCTGCTGGACCTTCCGGGGCGCAGAGTTATTCTCAGACCAGACTGATTTTAAGTGCACAGCTTAAAGGACTCTGGCAATGATGAAGTCGCTGGGGATGCATACCCCAGCAAAACATTTCAAGCCCCAACAACAACGGTTCTACCCTCCTCGTCCCAGACAAGACTTTTACAGGTGGCTAGAAATTCTAGGTGCAAACCAATCCACTCACAGTCAGGGCAAGGCCAGGGCCCAACCAAGCCATTGTCTGGCTCAAAGCAGGCCTTTTGAAATTGCACCTGAGGACGGCATACCCACCATGGCACCAGATCTTCCCCCTTACTTTTTGAATTGCCTATCCCACTTCTACTGTGCACGGTCCCAAATAACATCGGACCAATGGGTTCTTTGCATGGTAGAGGTGGGATATTCTCTTCAGTTCTGCTCCTTCCTTCCCTCCCTCCCTCCTACCCACCTTCCCCATCCCTCCTCAGGGACCCTTCTTACGAGCAACTTCTTATCCAGGAGGTGTAATCGCTCCTAGATGTAGGGGCAGTGGAGGAGGTTCCTCAGGAGCAAAGTGGCAAGGGATTCTACTCTTACTTCCGCATCCCCAAGGCAAAGTGGGGGTCTCAGACCCATTTTACATCTGCGTGGTTCATGATAAAGTTGAAATTCCACATGGTCTCCCTGAGCACAATTATCCCTTCCCTTGATCCAGGAGACTGGTACGCCACCCTCGACATGAAAGACGCGTACTTGCACATAGCCATTCAATCTCGGCACAGACAGTTTCTGCGGTTTGTGGTCAGCCATAAACATTACCAGTTCACGGTCCTCCCGTGCGGCCTATCGACTGCACCCTGGGTATTCACCAAGTGCATGTCGGTGGCAGCAGCCTTCTTCCGCAGGAGGCAGGTACAGGTATATCCCTACCTAGAAGACTGGCTGCTGTGGGGCCGTTCCAGAGAGCAGGTGGAGTCTCATGTCCAACTAGTCAAATCCATGTTTTAGAGACTAGGTCTCCTCCTCAACATGAACAAGTCAACCCTATCACTGACCCAGAGAATAGAATTAATCAGGGCAGTGCTGGACTTGGTACAAGCGAAAGCGTACCTACCAGACACATGATTTCAAGCCATGGCAGGCGTCCTTCAGAGCCTCGTGCAGTACCTGACCACTATGGCGTGGGGTTGCCTGGCCCTCCTTGGCCACATGGCAGCCTGCACTTACGTATCAGGCATGCCAGACACAGGCCATCCCAAGTGTGGCTCACTTCTGTATGTCGCCCGTGGCGCAACAGGCTGGACTCAGTACTTATGTTGCTACAAGTACTCCAGTCCCTCCAGTGGTGGCTCGACCTCCGTACAGTGTGTGAGGGAGTTCCTTTCAACAACCCACCTTGACCCTAATAATGGACACGTCATCGTTGGGTTGGGGGGCACACCGAGGGGGCCGCCAGACGCAGGAGCTGTTATTGCAAGACGAGCGCTCTCTTCACATCAATATCAGGGAGCTCCGAGCAGTACGATTGGTGTGCCAAGCGTTCCAGTCCATGCTACAAGGCCATTGTGTGGCAGTGATGACAGACAACACCATTGCCATGTTTTACATCAACAAGCAGGGGGGGAGCGTGTTCCTCCCCCCTATGTGAAGAAGCCCTTCAACTTTGGGAGTTCTGCATACCCCACTCCATGCACCTGGAGGTGTCCTGTCTCCCAGGAGTGCAGAATGAACAAGCGGACCACCTCAGCAGATCGTTCGCAATCACGAGTGGTCTATCTGACCCGATATCAAACACTCCCATCTTCCTAAGGTGGGGATTTTCCGCAAGTCAACCTGTTTGCCACCAGGAACAACAGGAAATGCCCGATGTTCTGCTCCTTTCAGAACCACAGCCCAGGGTCCCTCTTGGATGCATTCCTACTACCCTGGGGAGACGACCTCATGTATGCCTTCCTGCCGGTCCCTCTCATGCACAGGGTACTACTCAAGATCTGCAGAGACAAGGCAAAGGTAATCCTCCTTGCTCCAGTGTGGCCCCATCAGCATTGGTACATCATGGTTAAATCCGACAGAACTCCTGTGCCCAAGTCCTGTCAGGAATGTCCTTCTTGGTAGTAGGAAACCATCCACCAGGGCCACTTATTTAGCCAAGTGGAAAGGGCTCATGTGCTGGTGTGAGGAGCATCCTATAGCTCCCTTACAGGCATCAGTTCCGCTCATCTTAGAGTATCTCCTACACCCGAAACAATAAGGCCTTGCACCGTTGTCTATTAAAGTACACATCTCGGCCTTCCACCTGGGAGCGTCTGGCTGTTTCGTATTCGCCAATCCCATGGTAGAGTGTTGCTTGAAGGGGCTGGAAAGGTTATACCCACGTTTGTCAGCCAGTACCTGTGTGGGACCTTTAACCTGGTATTATCCGGACTCTTATAGTCTCCCCCCAGCCCTCCCTGAGCGATTGGCAACTTGCTTTTTGCTCTATTTGTCCTGGAAGGTGGCCTTCCTGGTCGCTATCACATCAGCTAGGAGGGTGTCTGAGTTGAAAGCACTAACTTCTGATCCACTTTACACAGTCTTCAAGGTGCAACTCAAGCCTCACCCAGCTTTTCTTCCCAAGGTGGTGTCTCGTTTTCGTACCACGAAAGATATCTTCCTGCTTGTTTTTTATCCCAAGCCTCATATCAGTGCCCGGGAACAACTGCTTCATTCACTGGATGTTCGGAGGGTGTTGGCATTCTACATTGAGCGCGCTAAGCCGTTCAGAAAATTGAGCCAACTATTCATAGCAGTTGGAGATCGGATGAAAGATTCCTGATCTCTTCAAAGTGCATTTCGTCTTGGATCGCAGACTGTATCCACACATGCTATGAGCTGGCCAAGGCCCCGGCTCCACCTATTACAGCAAACTCCACAAGAGCTCAAGCTTCTTTGGTGGCATTTCTGGCCCAAGTCCTGGTACAGATTTGCAGAGCAGCTAGTTGGTCATTGGTGCCTACGTTCACCTCTCAGTACGCCATCACCCATCATGCCGGAGACAGTGCAGCCTTCGGCAGAGCGGTGCTCCAATCAGTAGTTCCTTGACTCCGACCCCACCTCCCGGGTAGAGTTTGGGAGTCACTTAATTAGAATTGAAGTGAACAAGCACTCGAAGAAGCAAAAATGGTTACTCACCTTCTCGTAACTGTTCTTTGAGATGCGTTGTTCGTGTCTATTCCAATACCAACCCTCCTTCCCCTCTGTCGGAGTAGCCAGCAAGAAGGAACTGAAGGGGGGTCGGGTCAGCAGGATCATATATTGAGCGCCATAAAGGTGCCACTCAAGGGGTTTCCATGGCCAACCCAACGGGTGGTGCTAAAGGAAAATTTGCCGACGATCGTCCATGCAACATGTGCACACCTGATTGGAATGAATGTGAACAACCCGTCTTGAAGAACAACGTTTACGAGAAGGTGAGTAACTGTTTTTAGAACCTTAAATGTCAGTTCTTTAATACAGCAACTCCTCGCTTAAAGTTGTAGTTATGTTCCTGAAAAATGCAACTTTAAGCGAAATGATAAGCGAATCCAATTTCTCATAAGATCTAATGTAAATAGAGGGGGTTAGGTTCCAGGGAAATTTATTTCACTGAACAAAAGACTATATTTTATATATCTGTATATTAAAAAAAATAGTCTTTTGTCCAGTTTATTTTTCTCTCTTTCTCTCTCTTTCTCTCTTTCTCAACATTTAATACTGTATACAGCAATGATGATTGTGAAGCTTGGTTGAGGTGGTGAAGTCAGAGGGTGGGATATCTCCCAGGGAATGCCTTACTGCTAAAGATGAACTAGCACTCGATTGTTGTTAACATAGCCTCACACTCTGCGAGGCCGCACAAATTGAGGGAGGGGAGACAGCATGGCAGACAGAGACACCCTGTGTGAGAGAGACAGATGCGCATTGCCCCTTTAAGTACGCTTACCCCACTCTAAGTAGATCAGCAAGTTGAGACATCAGCTGCAGCCAGCAAGCTCCCTCTGTTCTGAGCCCTGTTGTCTCTCCTCCCCCTCCCCCCACCGCTCTATGGAGATGAGGTAAGCAGGGGGTAAGAGCAGGGGAACACCCCCAGCAAGCAGGAGACTCCTGGGAACAGCTCCAAGGCAGAGGGCAGGAGCAGCATATGGCAGTGAAGGGAGGGACAGCTAAACTGCTGGCAATTGATGGACAGCTGCTGCATGGGGAACTTAGGGGAGCAGGGAGCTGATGTGGGGGGGGGAGGGGGGGCTGCTGGTCCACCCTGGTTCCAGGCCCCCACTAGCTAGCTCCAACGGGCTGCTCTTTCTGCAAGCAGTGGACAAAACAGGCGGCTGCCAAACAATGTTATAAGGGAGTATTGTGCAACTTTAAACGAGCATGTTCTCTGATTGATCAGCAATGTAACAAGGAAACAATGTTAACTGGGACAACTTTAAGTGAGGAGTTTTCTTAATCTAGATTAGATTTTAAAAAATTAGTTTTAGTAATATTTGTCAGGTATCATTTTATCCGTTTCTCACATTTTGAAATAAATGTAATCTAACTAGATGCCCACATTGATTAATTTTTACCAGGTTTAAGAGTAAATAAAACCCCCAAAGCTAGTGTTTATATATAATTCTTGGCTATTTATTTGTTGAACAATTTTACTTTTCACCTCTAATAGGCTCACGAGTATTAATTTTTAGTCAGATGACAAGAGTACTAGACATTTTGGAAGATTACTGCATGTGGCGAAATTATGAGTATTGTAGATTGGATGGACAGACACCTCATGATGAGAGACAAGTGAGTTAATTAAAATAAAAATTAAATAAAATTGCGTACTCAAAATATACAGTTGCATTGACTACTTTCTTATTTCTACAGGATTCTATTAATGCATATAATGAACCTGACAGCTCCAAGTTTGTGTTTATGTTGAGCACGCGTGCCGGTGGTCTTGGAATCAATCTGGCTACCGCTGATGTCGTAATTCTTTATGATTCAGACTGGAATCCACAAGTAGATCTTCAAGCTATGGTAAGAATTCCGAGTCAGAAATATCATTATATATCAAAACGTGCTTTTCTTACAGAACTGCCATACAAATGTATATATTGCATTTCATAGTGTCCTGGGTTTGGTTCTATATATACTTTGGTCCATTTTAATTAAATAGTGCAGTCTTTTTAAAATTAAGACTGATGTCAGCTACTCTTGGAGCACAGAAATTAAAAAGGGCACAGCACTTAAGTCAAATTTGGCCTAAAACTTAAAGCCTTAATCTGTCATTTTAAGACATTGGAGTAATCATCACTAGTATCTCTTGAGTTGAATCAGCTTTTCTGTTACTAACTTGCATTATAGGGGCACACATGCTTAATCTTTATATTAAAAAATGTTGCTTCTCAGTCTTTGATCTTATGGAGATAACAATGTATTGACTTACACGTTACAGAACAAGAAAGTCAATATTTTTAAAACTTTCATATTAAAGGTATAAATTATAAAATATGTATGTACAAACCGGATATCTGTGTGCACATTGGCATGTTGAAAATCTGAGGATTTCAGCCAGGCTGCAGATATTTTCAGATATGCTTAATAAAGGTTGTTCAAAAGAATGACACAACAAAGGCGTAACAGGAACCAATGGATGGAAGTTAAAGCCGAACCAATGGATGGAAGTTAAAGCCAAACAAATTCCAATTGAAAATGATACTTTGAACCATCACTGTTAAAAAAAACTAAGACTTGAAAGCAAAGCCTCTCTGGAAGATTACTTTAGTCCAACACAAGTTATTAAACTCAATATAGGGATAAGTGGGTGAAATTTTCTGAGCTGTTTATATACAGGAGGTCAGACGAGATGATCTAATCTCTTTTGGCCTTAATATCTGTGAAATATCTGTTTAAAATATGTACTGTGTCTTTTAGGCAGGAATCTTAAGCAATGTGCACTGTTCTCTGTGCAAGAGACCTCATTAAATAAGCTTTATAGTGCCAATAACAACTTTTTTGAGCAGCCATGTCAACTGGATTTATGAAAGGATTTTAACCTGAAATGTAGGGTTTTTTGTTTTTTGTTTTTTTTCCCCCCATAAACAAGTATGGTGATAGCTACTCTCTTAAAACCTGATTTTAAATTCAAGCAATAATTGTATGTATTTGTATTTCAATACAAACACTTTACTGTGCTATGTTAAATGACATGAGTATTTCACAATTTTCTGCATAGGACCGAGCACACAGAATTGGCCAGACAAAAACCGTTAGAGTGTTCAGATTTATCACAGACAACACTGTGGAGGAAAGAATAGTGGAAAGAGCAGAAATGAAACTTCGTTTGGATTCCATAGTCATTCAACAAGGCAAGTGTATTGACAGCTTTTCTACCTTTGTACTTTGCTATTTCTCTCCTTTGCCACTCCCCTTTTTTTCACATGTAAATTCTGGATAAAATTTTGGCCCCATTGAAGTCAGTTGGAGTTTGGCCATTGAAGTTAGCAGGGCCATGATTTCATATTCTGTTCTTAGGATGGAAGGGGATGATAAATTTAAATTTGTTTTTTTTTTTCTTGTGTGGCAATCTTTCAGCATAACACTTGTTACTGCATTATGGAATGACTAGGGCATCCCAGATGGCTAAGAATGCGTATACTTAAATAAAAATATAAAAAGTGAAAATGCTTTAAAGAGGGAAGTGTAATAATAAAGTTTTATTTCTGTGTCTAGTTTTAGGGTAATGGAATAAGAGTAAGGCTGATGTAACTCTGTACATTAGCCCAGCCCAGGGGTTTTAAAACTTCCTTGCACCGCAACCCCCTTTTGACAAAAAAAAAATTACTTCATGACCCCGGGGGGGGGGGGGGGGGGAGGGCAGGACCAAAGCCTGCCCAAGCCCCACTGCCCTGGAGGTGCAAAGCCTGAGCCTCACCATTCTCGGCAAGGGGGCCAAAGCTGATGCTCAAGGGCTAACTTTTTGACTAGTCTAACTTGAAATCAGTTATTTTTAAAAAGTACCATAGCTATTGCTGTCATGTTCACAGGGAGATGTGGACTTGAAATTGTGAAAATGCTGGCCAGGAATGAAAGGCTACATGGAAGACTTAAAATCCTGAGTCTGTTTTTTGATGGACCCCATTAATTTGTATTACTAAGCAAGAACCAGTCCTTGCTTAACTATCTAGATTTCTGTCAATTTTTAAAAAAAAAATTTTTAAATGTTGAAAATAGTTCTTGTGACTGATTTATGTATGGCCTGTGACAAACATAATAAACAAGGAGGGAAAGGAAGTGTTTTCTGTTCCTGACACATCCAAGTGATTGGCCTAAAATCACTAAGCTCTGCAATAAGGTATTGTCCTCCAATATTTTTGTCTTCAGGAAGACTGGTGGATCAAAATCTGAATAAAATAGGAAAAGATGAAATGCTGCAGATGATTCGACATGGAGCTACGCATGTGTTTGCCTCAAAGGAGAGTGAGATTACTGATGATGATATTGATGGTATTTTGGAAAGAGGTGCAAAGAAGGTAAGGTGCAAATTAAAGAAACCTGAGATGTGTTTCTACTATGGATAATTTGAATAACATTACAAATGCAATTAAAATTTTTCAGACTAAAATTTACATAGTAGATCAGGAGTGTTTTTTGGCATTAAGATCCGTACTAGCAAGTCATTTTTGGAGTCTCTCTCATGAATGAGGAGGAGCTTTTTTGAAAAGTGTTTCTCATTGATAACTTCTTTTCCAGACTGCAGAAATGAATGAGAAACTCTCAAAGATGGGCGAAAGTTCACTTAGAAATTTTACAATGGATACGGAGTCCAGTGTATACAACTTTGAAGGGGAAGATTATAGAGAAAAACAAAAGGTAATATCTGAATTTGTTTTGGAAGAATTCACTGGTAGTATTTGTATATGTTTACTGCATGTTGCTGGTTTGGTGAACATGTGATAGGTAATATGAAGGTTTCCTTGCTCGTTAACTTTGTGGAAGGCTATTATTGTTTCACGTACTTTAGTTCTAGTTTTGTGTAAAATTTATACTTTGTATAAAATACCTTAGAACTTGAAGTCACTTTAATTTATTTCTTTAATATTATAGATGGCATTCACAGAGTGGATTGAGCCACCTAAACGAGAAAGAAAAGCCAACTATGCTGTTGATGCTTACTTCAGGGAAGCTCTTCGTGTCAGTGAACCAAAAGCACCGAAAGTGAGTTGATGTACTTTAAACCAGAAAATGATTGAAATGTACAGCAGACAGACTTATCTTAACTTGCTTCCAACTATAAATCAATTTGTACACTTTTTTATAAATTTCCATCAGTGGAAAATTTTTGTAAAATAAATGAATGGTGTATATAAAGGCATTTTAAAGATGCAAACTGGAGTGTTCAAAGGAATCTCAACATAGGACTCATGGAGGGAGAGGAAGATTAAAAGAATGAGATCTTTCAGTCAGGTGGTGGAAGATAAGGACAAAAGAGGGTGAGAAGTCTAGAATTAGATTCTAAATACCTAAGTAGATTTACCTTAAATAAACTTTCTCAAGCAATTCTTTGGCCTTCCCAGTGGTCCTACTTAAAATGTTTTTTATTCTCCTAGTTTCTAACTTCTTAAACAACCCAAATTACATTTGATGTGCAGTAGTGTTATCCTTCTTTCCACAATATGAACAGTAGCTTTCCTCATACAGTATTACGAAGTAGTGTTTTGTTGTGACTGTGTGATGCTCCCAACTGTGCACAAGAGCATGAGTACCAACCTGTTAAAAACCATGGCACAAACCCCAAATTCTCTGGTAGTTAAAAATTAGATTTCACTCACCAACTTCAGAGTCTTAAGGCACTTCAAAAGCCTTAAAACGGAATCACAAAGTCTGTCATCCCACACAGGTGAGCGTTTCTCTGTGATACATGGCCCCTTACGTCAAAAATCACAGCAATATTTAAGTTACTCCTAATTCCAAAGGACCAGTCACTTACCCCAGGTTGATTATACTTTAGGTCTCTCATCAAATACAACACTTGTAGCCAATCCTATAGTAAACCATATGAAGACTTATTAAATATGAAAAGGAAATTAGAGCGTTATTTACAAGGTTAAAGCAAAGAAACATAGACATAAAAGTGAGTTACAGTCTTACCTTTCAAAAGATAATAGAGGTTTCTATAATCAGCAAGCACTGTTCTTTAGGGTTAGCCTAGGTTAAGCAGCTGGGGATCTCTTGCTTATGCCTAGAAACACCTCGCTCCCACAGAGTCTGAGCAGCACGGAGATCCTTAGTACCTTATGGCTTTTATCCCCTCCAGGCATGCTCTGAGCTGCAAACTCGGCTGATGGGAGGAGTCCATTTTCATGACTCATCTTCACGGGGGAGGGGAGCAGAACAACAATAAGAGTCTTTAGTCTTTTTGTTGATGGTTTCTCATAAGAACATAAGAATGGCCATATTGGGTCAGACCAGTGGTCCATCTAGCCCAGTATCCTGTCTTCTGACAGTGGCTAGGTGCTTCAGAGGGAATGAACGGAACAGGCAGTCATCAAGTGATTGGTCCCCTGTTGTCCACTCCCAGATCCTGGCAATCGGAGCCTAGGGACACCCAGAGCATGGGGCTGTCTCCCTGACTATCTTGGCTAACAGCTATTGATGGACATATCCTTCATGAACTTACCTAATTCTTTTTTGAACCCCATTAGAGTTTTGACCTTCACTACATTCCCTGGCAACAAGTACCACAGGGTGACTGCATTGTGTGAAGAAGACTTTCTTGTGTTTGTTTTAAACCTGCTGCTTTATTAACACACAAACCAGTGGTCACCCAATGAAATTATGCAAAGGAGTAAATAACACTTTCTTATCCACTTTCTCCACACCATTCATGATTTAAATCCAGATGTAGGGAGTTTCCAGGTGTAAGATCCAACTGTAGCCTGTCTGGTGGTATTGCGTCTCCTCTTTTGGGAGGGGCATCACAATTTTTGTAGAAGAGCAACTCTTCACACTAATGTCCCTTTCCTGCATGATGATTCATAGTGTCAGAGGCTCACAATACAACTGCTCAAATATTACATTACAATACGGAGCATGGATATTACAAGTAAAAGATTAATGCATGCAGCAAGTCAGACATTCAATAGAGTTGAAATACTAAACACTTTCTTATAATTCTAATACCTATTTTATCAATATTAACCCACAAGTGAGCCAGATTCCAGCTATGTATCTTCATGTCCAGACATGAAGATCTTGGCATCAGCTGGCACCTGGTCTGCCAGTGTCCGTCTCCATTGTGAAACAAGAACAAAGGTTATTAACCTCTTAACAAAGGTTCTTGTGTATATTCTTATACAACCAAAGCTCTAGCTCGGGGTGGGCAAACTTTTTGGGCTGAGGGCCACATCTGGGTGAGGAAATTGTATGCAGGGCAGGGGGTTGGGGTGTGGGATGTGGGAGGGGATGAAGTGTGCAGGAGTGGGCTCAGGGCAAGGGATTGGGGCAGAGGAGGGTGTGAGGTGTATGAGGGGGCTCAGGGAAGGGGGTTGGGGTGCAGAGTGCAGGAGGGGGCTTAGGGCAGGGAGTTGGGGGGCGGGGTGTAGGAGGGGTCTGGGGCGCAGGCTCTGGCCCAGCGCTGCTTACCTAAAGCAGCTCTGGGGTGGCAACGGCGTGCACTGGGGCCAGGGTTAGGCTCCCTGCTTGCCTGCCCTGGCCCGACACCACGCCGCGCCACGGCCCCTGGATGAGTGGGGGGCACAGGGCTCCGTGCACTGCCCTTGCTGTGCCTCCAGGTACCTCCCCTGAAGCTCCCATTGGCCGCAGTTCCCCATTCCTAACCAGTGGGAGCTGCGGGGGTGGTGGTGCCTGGAGGCAAGAACAATGCACGGAGCCCTCTGCTGCCCCCCACCTGAGCTGTGCAGGGATGTGGTGCCAGCCACTTCTGAGAGCGGCGCGGGGCCTGCGGATCCAAAGCCCTGGATCTGGCCCGCAGGCCATAGTTTGCCCACCCCTGCTCTACCTTCTGATGGACTACAATTTTACTTCTTTTTTTTTTTTTAAATTACATGGTTTCTGAATGAATTTAACTATAAGCAAAACATACTAAACTTGAAAGTGAATTAAATGTAAAGTATATCTTTGATTTTTATTTATTTATTTTTTTAAGGCTCCACGACCTCCGAAACAACCTAATGTTCAAGATTTCCAGTTCTTTCCTCCACGTTTGTTTGAACTACTAGAAAAAGAGATTCTGTATTACAGAAAAACTATTGGGTACAAGGTATTAAAACTGCTCTTACACAGTATTTGTGTATGTGCTCTTCTGTCCTGAGAAACTTTAATTACTGCAATTAAAATATTTTAATGATGACACTTTGTGCTGTTTTGTCACTCAAAATTCAGATGGAGTACTGTTGTTTTGCATGCTGAAAAAATAATCAGCTCTTATCTGGAGAGTTCTGGTTAAATTCTGTGAAACTGAAAGGTAAAAGCTGATGAAATTTCTCTCTCAGGTACCTCGTAATCCAGACTTGCCAAATGCAGCCCAAGCACAAAAGGAAGAACAGCTTAAAATTGATGAAGCTGATCCCCTTAATGATGAAGAGTTAGAAGAGAAGGAGAAACTACTAACACAGGTATGGTCATTCTCTTAAAATAACCTCCAGTTGTACCTAACTTCATTTGCTTTATCTTACAGATAGATATAGGAAAAGCCTTTTGACTCTGTGGAATAGACCACTGGTTCTCAAACTGCAATTGTGAA
Organism: Natator depressus; assembly: GCF_965152275.1. Taxonomy (NCBI): domain Eukaryota; kingdom Metazoa; phylum Chordata; order Testudines; family Cheloniidae; genus Natator; species Natator depressus. Next base: position 53,664,654 of record NC_134237.1, read on the forward strand.
TCTGGTTCTAGCATCTTTCTCCAACAGATATTCTGATACAAACCAGAATGAGACTTGGAAAATAGCTCCTAGGTGTCGCCGGCCGCTCGTTGAGCTCCCCCTGCTGGACACTCACCATGCTACTGTATTTGGATCTAAACACTGGATCCTGTGGGCATCTAAGCCCACTGCGTCTGAACAGCATCAGGGCTCTGCCTCTTGCTTCTGGCTCTCTAGTGTCCCTTCTCAGACCCTGCAGTCCAGCTGCCTTAGGCCACAAGATCAATGCTGACCCCTATCCCCAGTCTCCCAAGTAGCATAAGCACATCTTTTCCCAGAGTACTTCCAAGAACTTGAAGGTTTGCAAAGCCTTCTTAAATGTGCGCCCCACTCCCAACTCACTCCCTTGCATAGAGGAAGCATAGAGACTTACAAACTCATGCATAACCTTTCGTCCATTGTCCTCACCACTCTTAAGAGTTTGTTTTAGGCCAGTCCATTCAGAGTACCCAGATCCTTCTCTCCTACTAAGCCTTCAAGATCTCTCTCACCTGTTCAGGTCCAATAGTAAAATGGTTCCTCTAGCTCAGAGAACATGTGCCTTTTATCAGCAACTGTGAGCACCTCTTCCTTTGTTCTGTTCTGCTGGGGAATTTCTATTGCCCCAACTCCCTCCCTGCAGACAAACTGGAATAACAAATTTCCTTCACTTGGTCAATCTCTTTAGCATGTCCATTGGATTGCCACGGTAAAGTCATTCCATGTTAACAACTTATTTGATTATCCTGTAGCTGCTTTGTGACATGACATGGTTTTTGTCAGCAAATAGCTGATTTTAATACACACTGAGAGTTAATTATATACACAGAATTAATAAAATCAGTCAGAATTCATACGTTTTACATAGATTCCCCAAAGTATTATGAGGCAACAGGCGAAGAGGGGAAATTTGGTACTAATTAACATAAAGTCTTACTCGTGAGAAGGAAATAAACTAGATACAGAACAGAGGATAAATAACTAAGCCGATATATCCATTAAAGCAAGTTTAATTCAGCTTCTCAATAATGTACTGATAATTTTTCAAATAACAAATCAAGTGAGCTGTCTCTAAAATAATGTGTCTGGCTGAATATTATTATTTTAAAAAACAACAATGGTAAATAAAATTTGAGGTGGAAAAAAATGCTTTAAACTCAAAACTGGACCAATTTGGTACTCACCAGGTTATAATCTGGTAGCCGTTGGGGAATATCAGGGTATTTTTTTATAAGCCAGTCTAGTTCCTAGTGGATAAGTATCCTCATCAAGGACGTTTACTACTGACATTTATTGAAGCGTTCTTTGCTGTATAGGGGTGGGTAGAAGCCCACAAGTTCAAACCTAGAGCTAATCTTTCTGTTAGGGCAAAAGCATTTGTGCATGGGAGAGATGTAGAGACTATTCTTGCAAAATATACTGGGTCATGCTAGATGATTTTTAACATATATTTTGTGGTTCAGCTATCTATGACCGATGGAGCTGTTAAGAGGATTAGCTTCTGAGGGCGCTTATTCCCTTCAAAGAATATCCATGGATGTCTCTATAAGGAGAAACCTTTGAAGGTGGAGGAAGAGGGTGTTTGATTAGGACCTTGAAATGGAAAAAGAAAAGTGGACTTGGGACTGGAGAGACAAGTGGGGATAATGTTTATAATTCTGGGATCCTCCTGTGCAACAGTATTGGGGGGAGGGGAGGATGAGTAACCTCTCTCCCTCTCTGCTCTAGTGGAGAAAATGTTTTCACATTAGCATGAAACAAACTGTAAAAGAACAGACTTTAATGCTACTGGTGTTCTGTTGTTGTGCTTAGGCAGTGATTCTCAACCAGTACATTTACTCCTGGGGTACGCAGAGGTCCTCCGGGGGTACATCAACTCATCTAGATATTTGCCTAGTTTTACAACAGTCTACATCAAAAGCACTAGCTACGTCAGTACAAACTAAAATTTCATACAATTACTTGTTCTGCTCTATATACTATACATTGAAATGTAACTAGAATATGTATTCCAATTGATTTATAATTATATGGTAAATAAAAGAAAGTAAGCAGTTTTTCAGTAGTAGCGTGCTGTGACACTTGCACCTAGAGTCTTGTATGTGTCTTTAGTATTTAAATTGAAATTAATGTCTTGTTTTTTTGTTTTTTTGTTTTTTTTATGAAGAAAACCCAACACAGTTAACTAAAAGATGTCTATATTGCTTCTTATTGCTTTCAAGGGATTTACCAACTGGAATAAAAGAGATTTTAACCAGTTCATCAAAGCTAATGAAAAATGGGGCCGTGATGATATTGAAAATATAGCTCGTGAAGTTGAAGGAAAAACCCCAGAGGAAGTCATTGAGTATTCAGGTAGTTTTCTCCTTGAATGACGTGAACATATAACTAACTTGTAGTGGATGGTACCTGATGTATTTTGGCACTTTTCCAGTTTGAAATGCCTGTAAACATACACATTTTTTTTTTGCTTTTGAGAAGTTTAGATAATGGCTCTTTAAGACATGGTGAAATAATTGATTGTTGGAAAAGGACATGGGTTATTTAGTCACGTATAGCCACTTAGTAGTTTAAAGCTGCACTGAGATTGAAATTAAGGAGAGTTGGATACCTAAGCGCTTTTGAAAATCCCAGTAGGTACTTGTCTGCATCTTTCGCTTAAATACTTTTATAAGTCTCTGGCCCCCGGTCTCCAACACTTTTAGACATCAGCCCTCCAGCCTTCTTGCCCCAATCCTAGTCTACCTCGTATTAGTAGCAGTGGAGTGTTGAGTTGCAACTCCTCTGCAGAGGCAGCTGTGTCCTGTGGGTAGGGGGGAGAATCCTGGTCTGATGTACCTGAGGGAGTGTATAGCAATAGGACTTTTCTGCAGAGATTGCCCATAAGCTTTTATAGCCATAACTGGCAAGCAGTGCTGAGCAGGGGAGCATCTGCTGACTCCCTGGCCCCTCTGCCTAGTCCAGTTACTTGCTCAGAGTAGGTAAACTGCTCCCTGGTTCCAAGTCCCACCCCCCACTTTCCTGTTACAGACAAAATAATTTTTCTCTTTTCCTTTGTTATTGTGAATGTTCACTCTAACGAATGGTGTGGGGGGAAGTGAAGAGGAGAAATGCTTTTTCTCTTTTAGTTTGGAATGAGGTTGGGAGGAATAATGCCGGAGACTACCTGTTCAGATTGGTCCAATTGGGACAGCTCCTCATTCTGCTCTGATGAACCACAGGAGGCTTGTCGGAAGATGATGCACTCCTACAGTGGAGTGGATAGGCCTGCCCCTTTGGCACCTTCAGCTGCAATTCTCTTCTCTTCTCCCTCTGACCAACCCCCTCTTTAGTAATACTGGCTTTGGACATGGTGGGAGGTTGACTTGCGGATGAAGAGAGACCTCAGGCACAGAGCTGTCCACCCCACTTTGGGGAGATCGTCATCTTCTGGCAGACATCAGGTTTGTCAGAGAGGAGTCCCAGTTTGACAAATCTAACAAGGTGTGCCAGAATGGAACTCTTGCTGTATTTGGGTTATGACTTAACGAAACTGGAGGGACAGGCGTGTGTCTTGTGTGCAGAAGGCCCTCCATGTTCTATCACTTCCCCACTCTCAACTATGTATATAAGGCTTCTGCATGGTATGCAAGTGGGGGAAGGCATGGAAGTGCTGATGTTCCTGTTCATGACTGGGTAGGGAGGCCAGTCTAATACAGCCTAGATTACCCTTTAGCTTGTCCCACCTGTCGCGTTTCCCTGGTTTTGGGGAAGAAGTGGGCCAGCCAGTGGAGCTCCAAAGCAACAAATTGCCTGTGGATCACCAGACTAACTTTGCTTGGGTGAACCAGAGGTTCATTCTGACCTGCTTCTCACTTCCCATCTAACAAGGTTTTTAAACATTGATATACATGTTTGAAAGCTTTAGTTGGTATGGGAGGCGAGCATATCAAGCAGTGGGGCTGCTTTTGGGAGCAAGTGTGGTGACGCAACTGTATAGAGAGCTCTCAAAGAAGGGGCCCTGAGGGTTGGGGGAGTGAGGAGAGGCCCGGACCAGAAGAAGGGACTGTTTGTGTAATCTTGACCAACTAACATTGCAGCCCCATTCTTATAAAATGGGACTATTGGCCTGTGTTTGTAAAGCACTTTAAAGCTTCTTTGAGAAGTAATGAACCAGGTGCTAAATATTTTATTTTTAGCATGTCATTAGTGTATCAGTCACCATCATAATCCATATCCGATAGATAACTGGGTTCCCAGTTAAAGATCTACAGTTAATGGCTGCCTCCATTTTTCTATCCCTGCCTCTCAAAATAGTATTTTATGTGGCTTAGGACAGTGGTTCTTAACCTCGGGTACGTATACCTCTGGGGGTACTCAAAGGTCTTCTGGGGGTACTCAACTCATTTAGATCAATGTTTCTCAACCTACGGTCCACAGGTGGTCACAGGAAGGGATTATCGGGGCGTTGCAAGTGCAGTGCCGGCATTAGGGGGTGGGTTTCAGCCCTGGATGGCAGGGCTTGGGCTTCAGACAAGGCTCACAAGTGACAAACAGGCTCAAGTATCACATGGAAATGTAAGTATAATATTTATATTCCAGTTGTTTGTTTTTTGTTTTATAATTGTATGGTCAAAATGAGAAAGTAAACAATTTTTCAGTAATAGTGTGCTGTGACACTTTTGTATTTTTATGTCTGATTTTGTAAGCAAATAGTTTTTAAGTGAGGTGAATCTTGGAATACGGAAGACAAATCAGACTCCTAAAAGGGATACAGTAGTCTGGAAAGATTGAGAACCACTGGCTTAGGGTATGTCTACACTGCAGTTAAACATCTGTGGTTGGCTCATGTCAGCTGATTTGGGCTGTGGAACTTTTAACTGCGGTGTAGAAGTTTAGGTTCAGGCACCCTCCCCATTTGCAGGCTCCGGAGCCTGGCCTCTAGCCTGTTCCCAAATACGTACACTGCAGTTAAACAGCCCCATAGTCTGCGTTGGCTGACATGGGCTAGCCGTGGGTATTTATTTCAGTGTAGACATGCACTTAAGGAAATGGAAAAGATGGTTTTAAAGCAAAGCTTAGTTTCAGCAGCTGGAGCTTCTTTATTATGTAAAGTTTGTGCCTATATCAGCGGTAGTGCCATGGCTATCACTGTTATGCAGGAGTAGGAATTAGTTTCTGACTAAAGGAAACTGCAAGTGAATAACATTTCACAGGTTTTTACCATATAAAGGTGATTGAGTCATATGTGTGAGAAGAGACTAGCAAGTGTTTTTTTTGTTTGTTTGTTTTTTAACTGTTAGCTGTGTTCTGGGAAAGATGCAACGAACTCCAGGACATAGAGAAGATCATGGCTCAGATTGAAAGAGGAGAAGCTAGAATTCAGAGGCGGATTAGTATAAAAAAAGCACTTGACACAAAGGTATTTGCTGTGGTTTTTTTTCTTCCTTTTATTGTCCTGTATCTTTTGGGCTAAACATGATCTAATTCTAGCTACCAGTCTTTATAGGGGTGAGATCTGCACTAGAGTCGTATGTTTGGAGCCCCTGTAAAAGGGTGCGGAGATAAAGCAACACTATTCTCACTGCCAGCAACTGTCTCCCTGGTCTTTCCCACCCCTTCATAAAAAGTCATATACTTGCTGTCCATATACTTGCATATAACTTGCTACTTTACCAATAAATTGCTAATCTCTTCCTGCTTTGGCTGATATCCATAATCTGTCAAACTGGGTGTTCTTATGGCTTAATCTATTGCTAGTTAATTTACCTCTTTGTGGTTTCATGATATGAATTGTTCATCCTGTGATCTCTGAATGTCTAGCACAGATTTGGGAGATGTGAAAAACAAAAATTTGAAAAAATCCAGCTCTTCCAAAGTATTTAGCCAAATTCACTTTATACAGAGAGGGAATTCTGACTCTATTGTCAGAATGTAATTGAACCATAGCACTTTACTTTCATCTGTGGGGGTGCAACATGGGGTAAAATGCTCTTTAAGTAAAATATCCATTACTTAAGTAACAAATTTACTTTGTGCAGAGGTATTGTCCAGACGGTTATTGAATTTGATATTAACCTGTACTGATATTCAGAGCTTTTAATTGTAACAGGGTTTAATAAAAATATCTACTGTTCAGCAACTGGGTTAATATAAAACTACTCTTGAACTGCTAGTGGGATCTGAATATCAATTTTGCAAATATGACAGTGGTGTCAGGACTCAAAATCTTAAAGCTGGTCAGAAAAGATTACTAGTCACCAAACATGTCTGGATCAGCTACCCATGCTGCTATTCAAACATTTAAACTGGTAAATTCATCACCTGAATTTGTCCCTTGAACAAGTTGGATTCATCTACTTGACTTATTTTTACAATTTTAATTGACTATCATTTGTGTGTCATGGACTGTTTAAATGATGTATTTTTAGTATTGGTTGCATGTGATCTGTAGCTTGATATGAAACATTTGTCTCTAATCTAAGTTGTTCCTTAATTTTGTGTACTCAAACCTTGTCTCTTTCCTTTAGATTGGCAGATATAAAGCACCTTTCCACCAGCTGAGAATATCATATGGTACTAACAAAGGGAAGAATTATACAGAGGAGGAGGATCGCTTTCTAATCTGTATGCTTCACAAGCTAGGATTTGATAAAGAAAATGTTTACGATGAATTAAGACAGTGTATTCGAAACTCTCCCCAGTTCAGATTTGACTGGTTCCTGAAGTCCAGAACTGCAATGGTATGTGTTGGTTTGGATCCTTTTGTTCATTGTTTTTATTCACAAGACATTCTCATCCACATAAAGTTTATATTTGTCTGTTCTGTTTTAAAACCTGTGTGTACAAACTCTACCAGGGAGAGAACATTTTCATGGCAGGGCTTTTAATGGCCTTTGAAATACGTAGGTTGCTATAGAGAAGAAATAGTGGGCAGAGGGCAAGTAGTCTGAGGTGCATGATGAATTCACTCATCAAATGGCTGCAAAGCTCATCAGCATGTGATGAGGGATGTGTGTGGGTGTGTGTGTATATATATGTGTGTGTGTGTGTGTGTGTGTGAGGTGTGTGTGTATGGGGGGGTGTATATATATGTGTGTGTATGTATATATAAAATAAAAAGTTTTCACTATTGAAAATTGATGAATGAAGTTTAGGCTTTTGGTTCCTGTATGCAGCATCTGTAACTTAATCCTGATTCCTTTTTAATCTTACGAATAGCTTTGACTGTAGAACTGTGTAAAACAAACCTGTTTCTGCACATTTTGAAAAACAAATATTCTTGCCTCAGTTCATATGAGACTTTAATATAGGCTTGTGTGGTACAGAATGTCTTTTTAGAATACAGGATCTTTTTTAATATCAAAGCTGAAAATTAAAGCATAAACACTTAATATTGAAAGGGTTTGGTTTTAAACCAGCAAATAGCGGTAACTTTGGAATAAATAAATGGAGTTTTTGACTTCACTGTGGGTTTCATTCAAACCTTGTTGTGTGTTTTGAGACTGGATTAAATGTTGTTCAAGACTTTGCACTGTTAAATACAGAAGTCTGTTAAAACACTGGATAAGTAACAACTCAAATGGCACTAAGGTCTTGAATTTGTGTGTTTATAAAATTTTATAATCTCCCCCCCACCCTCCAAGTGTACAACTGATGTGAAAAACCATGTCTGAAGATAGGTACTATATAGGTGAAGTAATCAAATGGCTATCTTGTGTGTAACTTAGGAGCTACAGAGGAGATGCAATACCTTAATCACTTTGATTGAAAGAGAAAACATGGAATTGGAAGAAAAGGAGAAGGCAGAGAAGAAGAAACGTGGACCAAAGCCTTCTTCAGTGAGTTTTAATGCATCTTAAATCTCTGTTCAAATGCTTTGCTGAAGAAAATTACCTAGTTATAGGCTGCATCTCTGGTGTCTGAGAAGTATTGGGTACTTACCAAGTGTCTGGAAAATAGTGTGACTTCTCAAAAGTGGTGCCTAAAGTGCCATTCTATGGGTCCATCTACTTAACACATTTAAAAACCAGCGTGCCTGGAAGCTAGGCTCCTAAAGCCATACTTTTGCACCTAAATAAGTAAGTTGATTTTTCAGAGGGTGGAGCTTTTTATTTTGGGCACTTGGGTTTGAAAATCTTAGCTTAGTTTTGTAACTACAGACCTGGAAACAACCTGGAATCTGAAAAACAGAGCTCTTTAAATTTCTTGCATCATCAGTGGCAATAGATTTGCAATCAAAAATTGATTGAGTTTTACGGATTCATAAAACAGATAAAATCCAGGCTCATTTTCTTGTGTTTATATGGTTTGCAGGGCTTTGCTGTATTTTAAGCTTTTTACTAAAATAAGTAGATATGAATTAGACTTTCAGGAGGCAGATGCTAAGCAAGTTAAAATGGGAATTTCTTTATCACAACCCTTCTTAGCACAGAAATGCTTTCAATAAGAAATGGGCAAAGAAATGCAAGTGAAAATGTTCTCTAGTTTTTGGCATTATTTTTGCATTGTTTCCAAATTGGTTTAGCCACCACATTGTAGCTTGTGCAAAAATATGGTGAAGATTTGATATCTGCCATGAGTAGAACCACCCATAAATTTCATTAGATTTGAATTTAAAATGGGAGTCCTCTAGGGTATAAGTTCAACAGGATAATTCTGACCTTCATTATTCACCCTTCTGTAAGTGTGACAGTCTTATTTTTGCAAAAAGAAAAGGAGTACTTGTGGCACCTTAGAGGCTAACCAGTTTATTTGAGCATGAGCTTTCGTGATGCATCCGATAAGCTCATGCTCAAATAAACTGGTTAGCCTCTAAGGTGCCACAAGTCCTCCTTTTCTTTTTGCGAATACAGACTAACACGGCTGTTACTCTTGTTCATGCACCTAAAGGTGGTTCTACAGCTATTCAACTTTTGCTGACCTGCCATACCAAACTGGTTCCACCTTAAAGAGCTGTAGGCCTCTTATCCCTGATAACATTCACTTATTCAGAATAAGTAGTTGAAGGCAGCAGCTGATTGAGTAGGGAGATAACCATGGAATATGCTTTAGGCTCCAAAAGCATCATTAAAGTCTCTAATACTCACTGTTCAACCCAGTTAATGTATTGGGTATTCACTTCTGCAAAAAATAAGCATGCATGTTATGTAAAGTCCATAGCTCTTTCTGCTAAGTAGAGGAAAGCCTAAGAGCCCTCCCCTATACTGGAAATTGACCAGGGTTATCTGAACTGTTTAATGTCCTTGCAAAATAATGGTTGTCTAACTCTTTGTTTTAAACGGCTGTGTTCAATTGGTACTGGCCAAGCAAACAGTTAACTTGAACCCACTTTTAACATTATACAGTCTCCAAATAGGTGGGAATTTTTGTTACAGTAAGCAAATTTTGGGGACAATAAAGTAGTGATCCATATATTTATCTTACAGGCACAGAAGCGTAAAATGGATGGTACTCCTGATGGTCGAGGCAGGAAAAAGAAGTTAAAGCTGTGAATGCTGAACTTTTGTAATCACTAAATTTTTAAAAAGTAGTTCTTTAATTTACGGGTCTTCATAAGATGTACTGTACAATGCTCAACTATTATGTCATTAAAGGACATCAGGTTCATCTGTTTACTGAACTAGAAACATAGTACTTAATGTAGTTTCACTTTTTTAAATGCAACAGCTGTGCTGAACTTTTTTTTACCATTAAAGTAATAAAATAGGCTTCATTTATTAATAAAAGGCTTCAGTTGACTTTTTCTTTCACAAGCTTTCAGCCGGAGCTCTTTAAATGTTTGAGAACTGGTTTATTTAGAGTTGTGTAACTTCAAACAAATCTTAACCCTCTTGTGGATATTCCCCCCCCCCCCCTTTTTGTGATTGGAGTGACTGCTTACTCCAGTCAAGAGAGCTAAACAGACATGTAAGTGTGGTCCACCAACTTTTGTAGGCCTCTAGGGTTTTTTTTTTCTGACCTGCTACTTATTTACAGACCTCAAACAGCATCTGTTGGTGAACTACTCAACAAAAAGTGATGGAAGTATAACTACAGTGTTCTGCTTTGCCCTAACCCATTGGAATCTATGATGGATATCCAGATTTGCCACGAATCTTTGGATTAGGCCAAAATAGCTCATCTCGCAAGCCAGAGTGAGTGTGGAAGTAAAATTACTTTGTTGAATCTCTGTACTCTACTGAAATTAATAGTATGATAACAGCCTTAGCTAGGAGCATTTGTATAGGCGGCTTTCAGTAAGTCAAGACCCAGTCAAGTTAGAACTACATAGTTAGGAAAAAACAAGTGACTATCATTTTGTCTGATGTGAAAGAAAAGCAACTGAGTTCAGTGTTCTGGCCCAGCTCATGGCTTTCTCACACTTCGGTAATGTTGACTGAGTAACTTTGCAGGATGGGCACAATCATTCAGCGAGCAAATCGATATGCTGTCCCTGAATGTGAGACTTTAATTCAGTGCATTTTCTGGAGGACTGGCAAACTAACTCTACAAAAGCAGAAAAATCTCACTTTGTGCAAATGAGCATCATTGCACAATGTTTTCTAAGATTAAGCCCTTTCTTAAATACCACAACGATGGATGTATTTGAGAATTTGGAACAGAGCAAAATCGTGAACTCTACAAAATCAACTTGTTTAATACTGTACAGCAACACTGCATCAGGTTTGGTACACAATTTAGTGTTCCTTCCATTTCACTACTTGCAGATGGTGAAGTTTTCTTTTAGCACACAAGTGTACAATATAATGCTGCTTTTGCATTTACTACTTGAGTTCTGCCTCTACTTTCCAAAAGCATAAAAAGATGTAAGAGGAGCCCCAGAAATGTTGTACCATAATTAACCTCTACAAATATTGTTTCCCTTTGAATGCTGTAACAGGAGTGGTTGTATATGGCTTTTAAGTACATTTATAATCTAGGGCCTGGCGAAACTGAAATTGGCAGCTAAGAGCACCACTGTTTACATCAAACAAAAGCCTGAAATTGTTTTGTTTTTGCTTTCAGCAAGGCCAAGAAGTTTGTATGTCATCCTAAATGTAAATTTTTACAGTATTTGAGATTTATGTAATTTTCACTATACATGCTGTTTTCCTTTTCACAAAAATAAATCTATATCGTAGCAACTAAAACATCAGGCTTACATCGTGGCTATAAAGGCAGAGTTAGAGCTGTACCTACACTGGTTCAAAAACCCCCCAGGGTCTTCTCTTGTTCCTGGAAAAGGGTTTTGAACTCTAAATCACTCATTCACTCCTGAACCTGTTTTTAGTACTAACACATGACCCACCCAATTACATATCTGTGCAAAGTAGTCAGCCAGACACTTGCCTGAGTTTGCTTTTGCAATTAAATGACATCTTAGAAGGATAGAGAACTGGGCTTTGAAAAGCCCCCTACACTTCAGAACTGTCACTACTGCTGTTACAGGTGGTCATAGTTGCACTGCTGCTGGAGTAGGTGACAAATGGTTTCCTCTTCCTATCAGAGGACTGTCCCCTTTGCTTTAACAGAAATACAATGACTACCAGAGTGCTGATCAGAAGCAGCAGCCCACCTGCTCCTCCCACAACAGGTATTATGCTGTTTTCAGAGTCTCTACTAGTGATTTCCAATACTGGTCTTTGATACGGCTCACCTGCCAGGAACTGATCATTCTGGGTGATTTTACTGGAATGGTAGAGGACTATATGCTGAATGTTTGTGCCCCTGTTTTTATTTGTTCCTATGTCTTGTATGAGGGCAGGGCCCTCAGGATTGGCTCTCCGACTGCGCTTCGGGGTCCTGGTGCTGCTGAGTGCCTCATGATGCTCTAGGCTTCTCTTGCCCATGCCTCGGTAAGCATTCTCTCTTGCCCTAACCGTGTAAATTGTATGAATGTACCACTCTCGGCCTGCTGCTACCTTTGAACAAAACAAAAAAACTCTCTTTACCATACATTGAAATCACAAGGAGATGATAAACAGTAACTTGCAACATCTGTGCCTAGACAGCTGTGCACAGCTTTCAAGTAAAAGTACTTTTTCCATTTGCTAGTACCCTCAAACCGGGTTCTTCAAATTGTGCTTCTCTATAAAAGCATCTTTAGGTTAATCTTGGCCCTCCCCCATTAGTAATACCATTGGCTCTAGTTTCTGCTCTCAGTCACAAAGCCATGCAATCTCATTGTTTTCAGCAGTTCGCATTGAGATAGCTCACACTTAGGGCTTGGCTACAGTATGCCACAGTGCAGACTGGAGCAGTGTGACTTGTAGAGCACCCCAAAATACTGTGCTGTAACTGCCTTGTGTGGACATTGACCTCAAAGTTACTTAGTTTGCGTTAGTGCAGTCGTCTTTCCAACAGGACCATGTTAACGTGAACCAGGTACCAGCATCCACCCAGGGCAGTTACAGCACAACATTCTGGTGTGCTTGGGAATTCACCCTCCCCATTGTCTACAGTGTGGCACAGCACACACAATGCTGATGATACACAAGAAGAAAAAAAATCTAGTTCCCTCTCTTACCTGTGCTGAATCTATAGGACTAGCAGTAGTAAAAAGCAGTACAAATGACAAATACATGCAGGGAGCTGATCCGTTGAGTCAGAAGATCTCATGCTTTTCAAGGTAGAAAGCCATTTAAAGAAAGTGTAGCTAATTCATACAAGCAAAATACTGAAAAGCGCCCATGAGGAGGGAGAGTTCACCCATCACATCCCCAGAGGCTCAGCAGCTGCTTGAGATAGGTTTATGGTTTTCATGGGGTGTTTTTTGTTTTTTTGGGTGACTCTTCTGGCTGGTTTCCAGATCACAGGTGAGCATGATAGAGTAAAAAGAACCAAAGTAGTCCATGATGATAAAATGGAGATAATATCCTTTTCCCATGAGTAGCTTTTTGTATAAACATAAATACCAGAGAACTTACCTGGAAGAGAGGAGAGGATGATAGACTGAAACCATCAGAACCAGGCTGCTTTACTAAAGGATAAGCATCTGCATGATCAATAGCTAATTTAGCGTGAAACTTCACATTTCCAAACACTTCTGCCTGAGTGTCAGGTTGAGCTTTATCCTGGGGAAGTGAATAAAACATTGCCAGATTACTATTTTCAAGCTTTATTTCTAAATTGCTCTATGTGAACTAACCATTTACATACCAGGATCTTGAATCTGTACAATAGGCTAGGTGAGTCAGCCAGGCACCCATATTCCTTATTATCCGGACTGTATTTGGGCACATATCCATCAGCCCCAGTGCACAGGAACACCTTCTCAATGTTGCAGATGAAAGAGTCTCCTAAGTTCTGAACTGGGTCCACCATCACTAGGCCATAAATTTCAGACCCTAATAAAGCAAATTAAACACTTGGTAACCATACAGGAAGTAATTCATTTCACGTTGTACAAACAATGGTACGTAATAATAAAACCAATGCAACGAGACCTATGGCTGTGTAGTCAGGAAATGATCATGTTAAGGTCTCAATTGCCTGTAGTTGTATATAGTACCTTTATTACTGATTTAGCACTGGCAACTAATCTGCAGTAGTTAGTGCATTGTAAGCAGTGTTTCCTGAGTAAGCAGGCTTTTTTTCTTCTTCTTACTAGGGGGCAACCCATGGCCACGTAAAAAGGTATCCAACATGATAGCTATTATGCTCAAGTAAACTACTGATCTATGAAGTGTTGTTGTAGTCAGGTCCATTCCAGGATATTAGAGAGACAAGGAGGGTGAGGTAATATCTTGGATTGGTGAGAGAGACAAGCTTTTGAGCTTACACAGAGCTGGTCCAGTCCAAGATATTACCTTCCCCGCCCTGTCTCTCTAACCTACTGATCTAGCAGACTATCTAGGTTTCATAAGGTGGTCTTGTGTTGGAGACCAGTTACGCACATAATGAATTGTGCTGTAATGTTGGCATAATTGAACTTTATTATGAATCCCTGAAGCACATCCAGAACTCCAGTCAGTGCACAATGTGAAAACACGTAACGTGTGCTCAAGTCTTTGCCCTGGCTTCCTGCTTCTGGTTGCAATTCATTGTGATGGTGATTGTTATGGGTGAGGCTCCCAGTTACTTGAGAGAGTGAGCTGTACTTTTCTGGTGATAGGATCTTCCCAATTAAGAGGCCCTATCTGTTTTGAATTTGCTCACACCAGAGCTACAGTCTAACAACATTCAGGGCAAGAATAATTTATTTTGTTTAGCCTTTGATAAACATTTAGAAATCCCACACCCACCACACAGGTGCCTCTGTAATAGGTGCTATAGAAATGAGTAAAAGAAACATTCAATTATTGTTCAAAGTAGATCTATTTCCGTGTTCATAACAGATTAGCAGTATGTAATACAATAGGATGCGGGCTACTAAAAGATGTGCTTACCTTCAGCAAACACCACATCCGTTCCTTCCCCAAATCCCATGGAGCCATTGGATATCCAGAGCTCCTTCTTGGACAGCAGGAACATTTGGGTATTGAGGCTGAACTCAGCCGCTACTGGGTCACTGACCTGTGGCAAAAAAAAAAGAAGCTCTGAAATCTAGCTACAGTTTTACAAATGTCAGTGCTTACTGCAGATTCTGTGATGTTCAGCTAATCAGATCACTCAGTACTCTGTACATCTCAAATCCGAACGTAAAATTAATACATGCAGGGTTGCTGTACAGGATAAAATGGGATAAAATCATCATTTAAGAGCTCTATGAGCTCTGGCACTGGTCCCATGAATGATAATGTGTCATGAAGAAGATCTGTGAAGCTTGAAAACCTCTCTCTTTCAGCCTGTGTTCCTCTAGGGTGCACCTTGCCCCCACTCCTTCCTTCTGGGGCTGTCTACCACCCCGTTTCTCCTATGCCTATCAAGTTTCCCACCAGTTGAACCAGATGGAGTGGCATCAACTCTAGGAGTCGGACCATAACCAGTGAAGCTGGATTGATCAAACCAACTCATTTCACATATGCCAAACACTCAGTAATGACTTTTGGTCATATTCAAACTAACAACCTAAGCTCCAAGTGCCACAACCCAATCCCCTGAGTTATGTTCTTCCATGTATTAAATTATTTTTAATTCAGGAAAAAAGCCAAACCCTACTGCTATAACCTTAAGATTGCATATTTGCATAGGTCTGAAAATAATTCAAAATTATTCACACAGCAACCCTAACCCCTTCCTTACCACATAAATCATGGTACAAAGTGTTAACTTCCTCTATGTACCTCTATATGGCTGAGTAATGACTATGCTACTGTGGAAGGCATATTTTTTAGTTTCTTGCCCTTGTCTGCTTACAGCCATAAGGCTGATTTGGTACATTTTTTTCATATAATTAATTACCATATAATAAATAAGAGTCCTATTTACACTGACACAGATTTTTCAGGACTGGGTGCCTAAAATTAGGCACCCAAATACTTACTTAGGCACCTGTGTTAGGGGCCTAATTTTTAAAAAGATGAGCACTGTGCAACTCCCACTGAAATCAATAGGTGCTGTTGGGTGTGTAGCATTTTTTAAAATCATGCATTAATTTAGGTGCCTACATAAGGATTTACAAGCCTAAATTCAGGATATTTGAAAATTACAGCCACACTGCAGTTTAGTGGGAAGACATGTGCTCAGTTTTGCAATCCTCTTGCTTAACTGCTACCTAGATGCGCCTTCTATCCATCGACAGGGAGAATCTGCTACACATAAGACATCCCTATAACACAACAGAGGTAATTCATGGGACACTATATTCATTCATACCATTTAATTACTTTCATAAGCACAGGAATATTCTGATTTAAATAGGCACATGTCCATGACAAATCTGAACGAAGTGTCAAGTGTACAGGCCTGATTTTCCACTCCATTACAGCCAGGGTCTCAGCATTAAAAGAAGTTGGGGTTCTAGTGCTACCTGTTATGAACACAAATGATCTTATTTTCAGTCTGCTCAATTTTTAACATCCACAAACAGCTCTCATAAACATGGTGTAAAAAATATGAAGTAGTTGAGCCACAGGCTATAATAAATTGTGAAGGAAGGAAATGAAAAATATTAGTTTAATTGTCATGGCACAGTGTGAGATACACCAGACAAACACAGCTCTACAGCAATTTGAATGCATGAAGACAAGTACGGCATTTAAACAGTTAACCTTAAATAAAAATGCTGTACCTGTTGGAACCTGATATCAACTTCGAAGGTGATTGGTTCCCATGGGTTACAGATGATAGGAAGGGTATATTCCTGGTTGGGTGCAGCAGTACATGGGATACATTTTACAGTGTAAGTGCCAGAATAGTCTCGTACCTAGCAAAAAAAAATCCACAACATTAGAAAGCGAACATTGCTCCATAGTCTCTGAACAACCAGTGCTTCAGTTCAAAATACAGGGCACTGCCACTACCTTTATTGTAATCCTTCAGTCTAAACAGCATGTATATTCAAAGGCATAGGTCTTCTATCTGTTACCTTCCTACTTAACAGTGTCATATGTACACAAGGACACCCAATTGTAAATACTTTTCTCAGGGAAGCAAGACAGTTCAATCGATAGGAGTCAGAACTGGGAGTCACGAGACCGGAGTTCTAGTCTGAGCTGTGTATGTTGAACCTGCATATCAAAAGAGCTATTATATAATTTCTCCTTTTCCATAATTTTCCCATAATTTAGCCATTCCAACCCTAGGCCCCAAACCTCCATTGTAATCCACACGGTCCACCTGCACAGATTACAATGTCGAGTCAGGGTCATGATTGTACCTATTTACTTACATGACTCCCACGACTGTAGCGTCAGATTTCTCTGGCAATGACTCCCTTTGGACAAGTCACTTAAATTCTGTCTTATCTTAGGCAAATCATTTACTCTTCTTCCCCCCATCCGTATACTGGGGATAATAATATCTATACACCACACCAGGGAGTTGTGATCATTCATTATGTAAAAGTAAAGCAGCTGGAAGCTGGCAAGCATTAAATGATCGTCGTCGTTATATCCTTGATCAAATCTATGTGAACAGACTCGGATTGATTTTGTAGAACCCACGGCAGGACAGCTTTCACCAGAACAGAAGTCAATCCTGCATACTGCCATCTCCCCAAATTCCCACTCTGAATGGGAACTCACAGCAAAGTCTGAGCTAAGGCTCCACTGCTGCACGGGCTGGTGGAAGGTTGGCTCACTTCGTAACAGGCTCAGTGTGAAAGTGAGGTCAGGGTGGTCAGCAGACATCACCATCGATGACAGAGAAGTACCTGTAGAAGCGAAGGGTGAGTTATATCCTGGAAGGCATCAGCATCAATCAGCACACAATGACAGCCGACACAAAGGAATCTCCGCCATCCCTGAGAAGAATGGTTTCAATTTCCTTTCCCCCCCATCTGTTGAAACAGGGTCTTTGTTATAAAACACCTCCCTTCCGTCAGGAACAGACAGTGCTCCAGATGGCTGTCATGTCTCCTGGAGATACTAGTCCAGGAGAAGAGACCAAGTACTTACTTGGGTGAGACATTACAAGCTGTCCTCGAAACCGAATCTGAGTCCTGAAATTCACCACCAATCGCCCTTCATCGTTGATTCGCATGCTGGTTGGGTAGAGGGAACCTAGACGGAAAAAAGCCATCATGTCTACCTAGAATGGTTTTCAGTTTGCTTTTTGAAAGAAAGGCTCTTTGTTAGTGTCAGTATTTGGGGAAATGAAATAGGTTGCTAAGTTCTGGCACTCTCTGGGTGATCTAAACCCTCCTGCATTATAGAACCTTACTGTGACTGATATTCAGACTAATTGACTTTAATAGAACTAAGGGTCTGCTCCACTGGGACAGATTCCGAGTTACACTGATATAAATCAGGGTAGCTCAGCTGAAGTAAAGCTTCTACAGGTACTTCTCTGTCATCAGTGGTGATGTCTGCTGACCACCCTGACCTCCACTTCACACTGAGTCTGTTGTGAAGTAAATGGAATTACACTAGTGTAAAACAAATACCAGTGGGAGTAGAATCAGGTCCACTGAGTTTTTGTCTTCAAGCTTTAACACAAAGGCTTCTGGCTCAATTTCCAGTAGGATCGCTCTTTTGCTGGCACTCAAACATTTCCATTAACACAGGGGCTTGTCCATTGTTTTGTAAACCTACATCCATCCAGCACTCTGGGGGTTTACCCTCCTAAAAATGGCCTCTGTTATCTATTTCTAAAATGGGGCTGTCTATTGTTTTCACTCATTCTGTGGTAGATTTAAAGGGCTATATGTTTGGGGAAAACTTTTAAAATATCTAATTCAACAACATATGGAATTAAAAACAAACAACCTTATTCTTTGGGTATTTTAATAGTGGGAATTAGCCTTGATGCTGCTTTTTGTGTGATTCTCAAGGCCAGGAGGAGTCTTGATTTAATCACACAAACTGCCATATGCTTCCCCCAGGAAGGAAGGGGGCCATGATGGGACAGAGTCTAAAAATAAGAAGGAAAGCAGCAAGAACTGACCTTGGAGCTCTGATTCCGGTGGGCTGCCTATGCCATCTTTCCACAGGATGGCGGTATCATATACAAAGGTGAGTCTCAGTTCCGACTGCAAGTCAAAGTGCTGCCAGCCACCAATGGCAGCAGGAGAGTGAAAGATGTAGGAGACATAGAGGGGCACCCGCAGCGTGACATACGATTGCACCAGATTTAACACCTGAAAACCATTGGGGCAGAAGGTTACTGCACTTCTGTCTAATGCTGAGAAGTTAGTTGCCAAACTTTCATTCTAGCTTTCATTGTACTTTGTCAGCCATAAGAAAACACCTAATTCACTTTTATATCTTCAATTAGTCAAATGTATGGAAATGTCTCTTTTTTTTGCCGTTTGCATTGCTTACATTTCAGACCCTCCACACATTTTACTCGATGTGTTTACAGACCTACTTTCTGCCATTGGGAGTGACTTCCAGTGCACGTCAAAGGAAGAGAGTTATGGCATAGGCTGAAGCACATCAGCTTGGGCCACAGCTCTGGCATTGACCTAAGAGTTGTTCCAAATGTTACAGTCGTTCTGGGATATATAGACATATCCATTATGGAATAGATACTCGCAAGCTCACCTTCACGAGTGAACTCTGTTACACGTCAGCCCAAAATTCTGGAAATGAAACTAAGCTCTGGAAATGCACTAAGCTCTTCCTTATTCAAAGCGCCTTTTCAAACTGAACACAGCTGATGTCCTCTCAGAATTAGCACGAGCCAAGTTTTGTTGCTTTTTGATTTTTCTTTCAGAATTGATTACAAGTTGCATGGTGTTACAGATGGGCTGCACCAAAAGCCAGATTTGACAACCACATACTTTTGAGGCATTGAAAAACAGAACGTGGATCGAAAACCCAATTTTGAAAATGGCACCTGTCTTTATAATATATTGAACCAAAATTCCAGACTGGAGTCTCTCCTCTGTTTTATCCATGATGGGGTTGGAGTGGGAGAGTCTATAGCTATATACCCATACATACACATTTTGGGGGCGCCCCCAAGCTCTAGTCCCATTGGACTTCTCATTAAGGTGGCTGATCATAATGGAACTCGGTTATATCAAGGCCTTTTCTAAACCACCTCTGGGTGCAGTTGCTGGCATGTCTGGCCTTTGCTGGACATTCTAGTAACTCATACATAATAAAGTCTGGGATCATGGTTGGTTATTCTCAGGAAAGTGGATGTCTGTGTGTGTTTTTTAATTTCTAGCATCCAGGCCTCTGACTATGTTCTGTCACCTGTCTGGCAGCACTACCAAGGTGCAGTCATTGCTAAAATGACTGAGCACGGTGAATCTGTCCATAATTAGAACTCCCAATTTAAGAACTGATGAAGGGGTTTCTTTTCTTTCCATAGTCTAAAAGTGCACACAAGAGAGTTATGAGGCTTCTGACAATACGTTATGTATATATTGTCAACAGGGCCAAATTCTGCCTTTGTTTGCATCAATGTAGCAAATAAAGATAATTTGGTTGATATGGTGTGCGCGAGCACACTTGGAAAAAGAAATATTTTGGGTTAACAAAAAAAGCTGAAGTCTACAGGCACATTCACACCCAGGTTAGGAGCAGCAGCCAACAGGAATCACACACACAAGGTGTGTATGTGTGAAACCCGCACTGAAAAATTAATCATGGCAGCATGCAGAGGTACAGTGCCCCACCTAGTAATAAAATAAATAATAAATAATAATACCACTTAGCTCTTGTATTGTTTTTCATCAGTAGATCTCAAAGTGCTTTTTAATGTATTTAAAACAGTGGGGGAAGAAAATAAACAGCACAGCAACTCTTATAAAGGAGCAGTTTTTTTAAAACCAGATCTTTTCTCACTTCCTAGTTGGGTTAGTTGTCAGGGTTTACTAATTAACAGAGCACTGCTTTATTTAAGCCAGGAAAGAGTAGCTTTCTATTGGAAGTCAGAGAGGAGTGAGGTGGCTCTTCTACTTTTCATCTCTCTCTATTTCCGCCTTACATTACTTCAGACAAAATCTAGAAAGGGGATTTGTGGTTATGCAAATAATCACTCTGGCTATACTGGGCTAAATCTGCCAGTCCAACTGAGCTTTTCTCAGTACAGTATGGGTGGAAGGAATATAAAGGCAGCCAGAAATCAGAAGGATGCAAGGTGAGCTGGCCACACTCCCTACACCTGGTGCCAGGATGTGCTATTATCCAGCTGGATGCCAGCCCGCAATTTCCAACCGATTGGTGCAAAGCAGCCAGACTGGGAGTCAGGGTCTGGCCCACTGTCTCGTCCCAGTGGTATTTTAGCAGAAATTGAGGGCACTCAGTACCTCGCTGGATTAGTCATTAGAGAGGAGACTAATTTAATGAGTGGAGCAACTGATGGAGAAGCTATTTATCAACAAATGAAATACAGGAAACTGAAAGGGTTCTGGGGACTTCTGAATGTCTCTAAATTGTTCTAAAGGAATTGCGCCCAGGACAGCTGAACCTTTCTTGTGAGAATTTGTATCAAGTGATCTGTATAGCGGCTAATGCTTTGCTTATAAAATAAAAAAGTGTTTCTTGCTTGGACTTGGTTCTTCACATTTCTGTCTCTTGTGCAAGTGCTTCCGCAGTGACACATACCTGGCCATCGGTGCCAATGGAGCCACCGCAGTCAGTCAGCAGTTCAGACATAGCATAGTAGCTGTTGAACTCCCAGAGGCAGGCCTCCAGGTTGAGGTTACGGTAAAAACGCAAGGTCTTAGTAGATCGCAGAGAGTTGCTGTACTGGTAGGGTGACGTTTCCCCAATCACTTCAGGGTTCTTGGTTTCATCTGTAACAAAACCATGTTTGGTCTGGAGCTCATTATAATCCAGAAGGTTGGAGCACTTGTGGTTGCCCACACGAGTGCCATCAGGGCTAAGAGTCAGCTCGAAGTTGGATAATGGATGAGTTGAGATGACAGGCAGCATTCCTGAAACACAATGCACACAGTCCATTTAGCATTCTCAGCTGACGAGACTGACTGGTCAAATGTTCTAAGCACCTTGCAAATGTACTGACAATTCTGACATCACAAATGGGGTAGGGAAAACTTCACCCTTCTGCTACATGGGAACATTCTGAGGCTATAAGGCCATATGTACACTTCTGTACATTTGTAAGTATGGAGACAGTATGAACGTCACGGATTCACCATGTTGTTCCAGAAGGACTTCCACTATGGCTTATGAGTATGTGAAGTATGCCATGTATATTAGCTGTGTTTGTTTCAGGTGATTTTTTTTTTTTGGTGGCTCACTATGTCTTGTGTAACAACGACCCTAAGTACAAAATCCATTGCGGATAGCAAACTTTACATTTCAGAAAAATTTGGCTTCGGCTGTTGAAGGGTTAAATGCAGATGTCCCTGCAACTGCCTAGATGCCTAATCCCTGTCGCTGTAGCCGTATAGCAATAATACAGAGAACTGCATGGAAACCTTGTTCATAGTAGAAAACTGAAACATTGCTGACCAAAGTTTTTTCAGCAATGCTTCAACCATGTACTGGTACTGAAAAGGTTTTAGGCCTGAATGTATCTTTTGAATAGTTTCAGTGAGTATTACCGAGACTCAAATATGCTTTCTACAATGGTATTGGAAATGATTTTGTCTCGCGAAGGCTAACACCTACATTATTGCTGAAAACCATTTTCAGCAATGGCTCAGTTTCCTAACAAAGACCAGTCTAGATAAAGTGCCCCTTGAACAAATGAAAGCAATTTCCTTGGCAAACCTCTGTTCTGAAAACGTAAGAGGCAAAGGCCTTGCCTCTACTTTGAGCCATGCTACTAATAACTGTGTTACAAAACATTTAACACACATGGTTCTACTAGACCCACATAACAACTCCCTTGTTCGAAGATGGCTGCCAACCACATTTTTCCGATCATTCCAACCAGGCAGTTGCTAGCAGAATTCTAACACACTGGTTTTTAGACCCATGCTAGCCCAAACTGCAGCAGCTACCTTCTGCAGACAGTCTATAGCAGTGTTTTTCAAACCGAGGGTCGCACCCCAGTACCGGCATGGCATGTAAGGCACTGGGTCGCCTTGCTCTGGTTGGCACTGCCGACTGGGACATTAAAAGTCCCATCAGTGGTGCTGTCCAGCTAAGGCAGGCTAGTCCCTACCTGTTCTGATACTGCATTGCACCCTGGAAGTGGCCAGCAGCAGGTCCGGCTCCTAGGCTAGGGGGGGAGGAGGCAGCAGCATGGGGCTCCGTGCACTACCCCTGCCCCAAGCACTGGCTCTACACTCCCATTGGTCAGAAACCAGCCAATGGGAGTTTGGGGGCGTGCCTGCGGGCGAGAGTCCCACTGGTCGCTGGGAGCTGCAGGTGGCCATGCAAATGTAAACAAACGGTCCGGCTGCCCGCCAGCAGATTACCCTGACGGGCCGCAGGTTGCCCACCACTGGTCTATAGCATGGTTTCTAAACATGAAGTTGATTCTCCTCTCACTTTGCTTTAAGCCAGGAATAACTCTGTTGAGGTCAGTGGAGTTACACCAGTGTAAATGAGAGGAGAACCCAGCCTACTGTGAGTATGTTTACACTGCAATAAAACACCTGTGGCTGGCCCGAGTCAGCGGCCTTGGGCTTGGGCTGCAGGGTTATAAAATGGCAGTGCAGATGCCCAGCCTGAGCCCGAATGTCCACATTGCAATTTTATAGCCCTGCAGCCTGTGCTGCATGAGCCCGAGTCAGTTGACACAGGCCAGCTGCAGGTATTTTATTGCTGTGTAGACACAGCCTGTGTGTAACAAGATTTTTGTAATAGTTTCTGGTTCAGCTGCAAAGCATGTGATAACATACTAGGCTGTAACAGGGTTTGAAAACAGATTTAAACGAAGTATGTTCCATACTGTGGATAGGACCTAATCATAGAATCATAGATTTTAAGGTCAGAAGGGACCATTATGATCGTCTAGTCTGACCTCCTGCACAATGTAGGCCACAGAATCTTACCCACTCACTCCTGGAACAAACCCCTAACTTATGTCTGAACTACTGAAGTCCTCAAATCATGGTTTAAAGACTTCAAGGTGCAGAAAATCCTCCAGCAAGTGACCCGTGCCCCACGCTGCAGAGGAAGGTGAAAAACCCCCAGGACCTCTGCCAATCTGCCCTGGAGGAAAATTCCTTCCCGACCCCAAATATGGCGATCAGCTAAACCCTGAGCATGTGGGCAAGACTCACCAGCCAGTCACCTAGAATTCTCTGCAGTAACTCAGATCCCACCCCATCTAACATCCCATCACAGGCCATTGGGCATATCTACCGCTAATAGTCAAAGATCAATTAATTGCCAAAATTAAGCTATCCCATCATATCATCTCCTCCATAAACTTATCAAGTTTAGTCTTGAAGCCAGATATGTCTTTTGCCCCCACTGCTTCCCTTGGAAGGCTGTTCTAGAACTTCACTCCTCTGATGGTTAGAAACCTTCGTCTAATTTCAAGTCTAAACTTCCTGATGGCCAGTTTATATCCATTTGTTCTTGTGTCCACATTGGTATTGAGCTTAAATAATTCTTCTCTCTCCGTGGTATTTATCCCTCTGATATATTTATAGAGAGCAATCATATCTCCTCTCAGCCTTCTTTTGGTTAGGCTAAACAAGCCAAGCTCATTGAGTCTCCTTTCATAAGACAGGTTTTCCATTCCTCGGATCATCCTAGTAGCCCTTCTCTGTACCTGTTCCAGTTTGAATTCATCCTTCTTAAACATGGGAGACCAGAACTGCACACAATATTCCAGATGAGGTCTCACCAGTGCCTTGTATAACGGTACTAACACCTCCTTATCTCTACTGGAAATACCTCGCCTGATGCATCCCAAGACCGCATTAGCTTTTTTCACGGCCATATCACATTGGCGACTCATAGTCATCCTGTGATCAACCAATACTCCGAGGTCCTTCTCCTCCTCTGTTACTTCCAAGTGATGTGTCCCCAGTTTATAACAGAAATTCTTGTTATTAATCCCTAAATGCATGACCTTGCACTTTTTGCTATTACATTTCATCCTATTACTATTACTCCAGTTTACAAGGTCATCCAGATCTTTCTGTATGATATCCCGGTCCTTCTCTGTATTGGCAATACCTCCCAGCTTTGTGTCGTCCGCAAACTTTATTAGTACATTCCCGCTTTTTGTGCCAAGGCCAGTAATAAAAAGATTAAATAAGATTGGTCCCAAAACCGATCCTTGAGGAACTCCACTAGTAACCTCCTTCCAGCCTGACAGTTCACCTTTCAGTGTGACCCGCTGTAGTCTCCCCTTTAACCAGTTCCTTATCCACCTTTCAGTTTTCAAATTGATCCCCATCTTTTCCAATTTAGCTAATAATTCTCCATGTGGAACCGTATCAAATGCCGTACTGAAATCGAGGTAAATTAGATCCACTGAGTTCCCTTTGTCTAAAAAATGTATCACCATATGAGAAAACCTCTCTAACCAAGAGCCTACAGTGCTGTTTCTTTCAAGAAAAATCCCTCTTTGCCAGAAGTAATGCTAAAGTTTGCTATAAGGTGGACACATGGCTCATGACTGCCACTTATCTGTGGCTGCTGGAGATGAAAGTCCAAGGCAGCATCTGATCACAAAAGGAATTATGTGACCTTTTCATGCTTACCATCCATATGAGGCATTGTAACTGTTAATTTGATCAGGTTGGGGTAATCGGGATCATCTGGACCCGTGTAGCGAATCTTGGCTGAGAAAGGTTCTGCTCCAACCGTTCCTGGGATCCGAGGTTGACAAAGACCTGGGGGGAGGGAGAGATCATGAAGAGTCTGTTAAATTGCGAGACACTAGTCTAAACAAAAGTCAGAGCTTGTTCTACATGTCGATAGCAGGGCTGGATTAAGGCAATCTGGGGCCCCGGCACACCATAATGGAGCTCCTTGTGCCTCCAGCTCTACCCTCCTGTCCCTGTTGCATGGCTCCAACCCTAATGTCAGGGCTCCATGTCCACTTGGAGTGGTGATGGCAGGATGTCTCCCTCCCAGAGAGGCAGGAGCAGCAGCAAAGGCCTCCAATCCCCTAAACTGTCAGAGAGGGAACGGTGGCAGCAACGGGGCCTCCCAGTATACCCCAGGAGCCAGGAGGTATCTAGGCACATGGGGGAGTGGTCCAAGCCTGCTCCACTCTTCTCCTCCTGCCACAGGGTATGTCTACACTGCAGCTGGGAGTGAGCCTCCCAATCCAAGCAGACAGACTCCCACTAGTGGGGCTCAAGCTCGCAGGCTATAAATAGCTGTGTGGACGTGGCTGCACTGGCGGAGGCTTGGGCTAGTCAACTGAACTTGGACCCGGGGGGGTTCGGTGAGTCTGAGCTCAGGTGTCTAGCCTGAGCCTCTGCTGGTGCAGCAATGACCACTCTGCTATTATAAGCATGCTAGTGCGAGCCCTGCTAATACAAATCTGTCCAATTGAGCAGGGAGGCTCAGTCCTACCTGTAGGGGGGACATACAGACAGAGTGCTCTACACTGGGGTATTACAGGCAGAGCCCTTCAAAGTAACGGGTCTTGGAAATAATACCGCACTGAGATGCATGGGGCAGTTCACACCATCAGAGCTATTGTTCCTGGCTCTCTGCAGACTCAGGCAGACCTCACTGCATCAGTTACACACATTTCCATGTTTTCAAGCTCTTCTTCCCACCCATCAGGCAGGGAAACTTACATGCTTTAAAAAACTGAAAACAGAGATTCTGATCTTATCAGCCACATCGTTCTTGAGGAGCTGAGGCCCTGGGCATAGACCTACAGCGCCTATGCTTAAACCAACCCTGGTCTGTAGATCTCTAAATGTTCCCATGTTCAGAAGTCCTTCGGTTCTTCTGAGCAGGCTTCACTGCTCTCTACTCATTGTTGCTAACTGTTCTGTTTTGATGTCTAAAATAGAAATATCCATATTTGCTGTACATACATATAAAGTGAAAAGCAGAGGACACATTCAGGAGTGATCTGGCTGTTTGGTTCACTAGAAATAGATGCCAAATAAATGAATCATTGTCTCCATTCCACCCCCTCCCCCAAATATGAATGACACCTGAATTATGGGTAGACATGAAATGCTGACATTACAGGGCTGATGTGGCACCTGCCTTTCATTCAACATGTTACCACATACCGTCTTCTCTGTTCACTGTGTAAATAGGGCTCAGCAGTTCCAGACCCACATCACCATTGGCACTGACAGCCCGTGCTGCACACTGGACCCTTGATCCAGCCTGGAAGTATATGGAGTCCAGGGAGATGGACTTGGTGTTGGTAAAGAAGGTGTTGGAGTCCACTGCCCGCAGGGGGCTGGTGACACCGTCGCTGCCACTCGGAGCACTGATAAGCCAGCGGTACAGGGTCAGAGTGTCATTGATGTTTTCAGCAGCACAGAGAGACCCAGTCTTGTCATAGTCTGAATACTTGGGATTACATGCCTGCAGGTCAACAGACACACAAAATATACAGCGTTATCTCTAGTTGCCTGTGTGCTCTGGGAAAGCTAGCAATTAAATGCTGTTCTAATACCTACTTCTGGTAAAGTTTCAGAACTTAACACCTTCTTTTTACAGTTAGAGTTCTCTGTCACACAACTCGATTGAGGAGACAGGAGTGAAGGTCTGGGACTTCAAAATTTAAGAAGAGGAAGTGTGGAAAACTCTTCACTTTATCATGTACTTGCTAACCGCATCTCCCTTTGCTGCACAACCTTGGAACGTAATGGGAGCTACAGGGCTCAGCACCTCTGAAAATCAGGCCACTTATTTGTGTATCTAAAGATGGAGTTGGGTGCTTAGCTTTAGGCATCCAGGTTTGAAAATTCTGGTCAATCTCTGTGTCTTCATTCCTAAATCAGTAAAATAAGGGGACGTAGGCCTTATCTATATGGTCTGCAGGGTCTGAGTAACCACACATCGCAGTGAAAGGCAAGCTGTGTCCACACTTGTCACTGTAATGTGCAGCTACATGCAACAGTGAAAGGCTCCACAAAGTCGGAAGCAACAGGAAAAGGTTCTGGCCGGGGGGGAAACAGCAGGATACTTCGCTAAAAATAGACATGGGAGGCACTGCATGGGTGTGTCGGGAGCTGTGGCGGGTGGGAGATCAGGCATGAAGGGCCCTCTTCTTGCCTAAGCCATGCCTCACCATCCACCCTGCTATTTATACCTGTGCTAGCTGGGTGTGCCGTGTCTGTACTCTGCACACCCCAGTAAGTGTAGACGCACCTTTACATACCTAAGTCACAGTGATGTTGTGGGGCCTGAATGATTAAGCTTTGAACTCTAATCCTGGTTCTATGTGACCTTCCAGTCTTAGTTTCTCTGATTTTCTTACCCACCTTTTCCCAGGGGTGTGTGCGGAATACTAAATTAATGTCCGTACAGCACTTTGACCCTGGAAACCACTCTGTAAAGGACTAATAATTATTATTTATGTACAACAACATAGCTGCACTGCTGTTACCCTGTTGGCAGGATAAGAAAGCAGAGAAAGCAGAAACTTCACTGGAGGCTTGATCCAACTGTATAGGTAAACTAATTTACTGTAGACTGTAAGTTCTTCCTAGGATTGCCCTTATAAAAAAATACTATAGTACTCTATAGCATTCATCCAAACCAGTACACTGTACAAGTGTAAATTACTACAACATCAGAGCCATTGCTGTAGAATACACTAAACAAGCATGTGTGCACATGGAGTTTTTTGTTTTTTTTAAAATCATGGCTATGATTGTCAGGGCTTCCCAAGCTCACTCAGGCCAACAATAGCCCATAGTAACTGGCTGCTACTTGTAGTTCTTATCCAGGAGTTCTTTTTTCTCTATTTGCAGCCTGACAAGCACCAAATGCCTTCTAGGCCATTAGTAAGTAATATCGTTTAGACAAAACCATGCAGGAACAGTTCATACCGTTACACACACAATAGGGTAACCAGTTGGAGGATGTGGGTTCTCTTTGCTTTTAGAAGTGTCATCGTACATCAGGAGCGATACAACCTGGGGCACAGCTGGGAAAGTCACATCTGCAATACTGTCCACTTCTTCGATGTACACAATGGCTTTGTTCATCTGAATTGTGAGAACGAAAAGGTTACTACTGCAACTGAAAACGAGGAAAACGTAGTGCTGCAGCTGGACTTCTGCCTCTGAAATTCGTTCGTGTCCCTCCCCCCCCCCCCCCCAGAGTGTTCATCAACTGTTGCTCATTGATCCTGCCTATAAAAGGATCGTCTGATGTTAAAACCCCCCGTAAGTTTTGAGTCTCTCTGTATAAGGTCCGTTCACGCACAATTAACTATTAATGAATATCACACCACCCCGTGCCTGTGAAGGGAAAGATAATTATTGGGAGCAAGAGTAAAGATTAATTCTAAATGCTTTCTCCACATATTCAGGTGCCATTGATACCAACAGCTGCATGTGCATGAATCCAGGTAAGTATAAGGGGCAAGACTGTTTTATAAAGGGTGGTTAATGTTAGGTTCCTAAATCCACATTTGGGTTCCTAAATGAATTCAGCCTGATTTTCACAGGTGTTGAGTACCTCATGCTTCAATTGATTTCAACAGTGCTTCTGGGTGCTCAGCACTTTTGAAAATCCGGCTGCTTATTTAGGTGCCTAAATACGGATTTAAGAACCTAATTTTAGGCTCCCAATTTTTAAAATCTTGGCCTACTTTGAGTTTACCTTGGTGGAAGTATAGGAATGGTATAACGTATCCTAGGATTGTAGTATCTATTGCGATACGTGCACACACTGTTATATATACGTTACCCAGATATCTCTTGATGCCAATTGGCAAAGGGCACAAGAGGTACATGAGGGTTACAGGAATCCCCAGGGCCTGGTATTTACATTCTAGTTCCCAAAAGAATGTCCTGTGAGGTTTCTGATGAAAGCTTGAGTCATATGGGCATCAATATCACTGCAAAATGAGTGTACAGATGTTGTGTAAGGAATTACGTGTATATATTGAAAATTATGTTCTTAAGGTCTGTGTCTAGGGACTTGTCACCAGCAAAGTGAAAAACAGGTCGTCTTTCAGGCAAGAAATGTTTATGTATCTGTCTGTTTACATGTAAATTAAGTATTGTATGGTTCACAAAAGGTCTCCCCTCACCAGTCTGAACTGAATACTAAAGAGGGACTGTGAAACCTTCAAACAGAGGAAAGAAACAGGAAGAGGTAAACAGCGGGAGGAGGGAACCCAAGCTTGAGGTGCACCTCAAAGGGCTGTGCTGATATATTTAGGGGTTCAAAGACACACCCTGGCATCCTTCACCTAGTCAGTAAATGGACAGCAAATTTGCTTCATGAAAAAAAGGAATCTCAACCAGACGTGGTTGAAAATGCTGGAGAGAACTTTGGGTGAGAGAAGCTTTTTTAGAAAGAAGGATAGCTTGTTAGTTAAGCTTGGTCTCTAGGAAGCTTGTTATGATTTTGTTTGATATGTAACCGTTTGTTTCCAATATTCTTACTCATTATCTCTTGAATCTCTGTTCTTTGATAATTAACTTAGTCTTGTTTTCACTATAAATATATCTAAAGTGCTGAGTGTTCAGCAGAGCTGTGTTCTAAGGTAAGCTGCGGTGTATTGTGACCAGTAAGCTGGTAACTCTGTAGAGCATTCAGTGGACAAGGGGCTGGACACTTCAGGGAATACTCTGACGACTCAGGAGGTGGTGTGTGCCTGTCGCTAACCTGTACGGAGAGAGTGAGGCCTGTAAGGCAGTGCATGTGTTGCCAGAGGCTGGTGGTTTCAGGGAGCTGATCCACACGAGGCACAGCCAAGACTTCCTCGTGCTAAGGGCGGGCGGCGGCGAGGTGCCTCACAACCCTAGGTATCCCCAGGAAGTGTCACAATATAGTTACAAAACAAGAAGCTGTAAAAAGAGCTGAAGCCAAATCCAGTCTCTAGAATACAGTCCAAGGAACCAGGACCTTTTGGGTTGCAGTAGCCTCCAAACTCACAGTGCTTCCCTTCTACACTTCCATGGAGTAGAAAGGAATGGCCAGGGGCTCCACATCATTACCCTGTTTGTCCCAGACCCACCTCAGCCCTGTCCCCAAATCTCCACCCATGGAGATTCAGAAGGAGTCTTTATGGACCCATACTCTGCAGTGCCGAGGGATATGGAACACTGCTCAGGATCCCCCAAAACTCCCTGTCAGAACAGCATTGTGTCTGTTGCATACAGAGCCCTCCACACCATGCAGTTTGCCCTTTACAATGAGTCTGATGGCTGAAAATAAATAGTACTGATATGGAAATATTAAAAGCTGGATCCTAACTATTGTAGCAGCCTCTGTCATGGTTTGCCCTGTCTGTAACTGAGATCAAAGTCAGTAGACTGCTGCAGAATGATTTGCATTTTATAAAACCAGAGAGCAGAAACCAATGTCATATAGATGGGGAAATCACTGCATTCCTCTTTTTCTCCCTCCATCTGACAATCACACTGAAATCATTGGATCTATAATTCACTGTTTCCGGGGCCAGTTTTCAAAGTTTGATACCTCCATTTGTATCTAATTCATGTGCATCTGCACAGCCAGTTAGGGACCTAGCTGGCCATGTGTAAGCATGAACACCGGACTGTCATGCATGTATTGGCTATTTAAGCAACTAAATAGGCACACTGAAAATCTGAGGCTACATCTACACTTAAGACAGAATGTAGAGCACAGGAACCACATTTGTAGATACATGCCGCAGTGAAAGGCTCTGTTAGGGGGGAGGCAGCAGGGAAAGGGTCAGGCCGTGAGGAAAGGCTCCAGCAGCTCTTTGCTGCTGGAGTCTTTTCCCACCCCCAGTCCCCTTCAGTATGGCAGGGAAAGGCTTTGGCAGGGGAAGGCAGAAGGACATTGCTAAAAATAGCAATTAGATATGGGAGGCACTGTTTGGATATGTCGAGAGCTGTGTAGGGTATATACTGTGGGGGTTCAGGTGTATAGGGCACTCTACTCATATAAGCCATGCCTCGCCTACGCTGCTGTTTATACCCATGTTAGCTGGGTATGCAGTGCCTGTACTCTACACACTGCCCTAAGTGTAGATGTAGCCTGAGGGGAAAGAATGTAGGAAGGGGGAAGCCTTTGAAAATCTGGAGCTCTATATTTCACGAAATAGCCCTACAATTACTGCATATTATCACAGGGACATTTTTTTTTTAAAATTTGCAATCTGTTATTAATGAATAAAGGGATATTTAAAACATTGACTGGGTTTAAAAAACAAGCATGCAAACCAAACCAAACAGACATAACAAAATTAAAAAAACAAAACAAAACAAAAAAATCCCCCATCGTTACCTGTGTCTCAGCCACCATATTCTCATCTGGTTTCAAGTGGACTGTAAATGCTTCTCTCATTTCTCTCACTCCATCGTATAAGACCTCAACTTCAACAATATGTTCAGTTTCTCCTTCTTTGAATTCAATGTCTGGTTTAGAGACAAACAAATTAACCTTTTTTCCTAATCAATAGCAGAATCACTGTTTTCTCTATCGTGGATGTTCAAATGACACGTCATGTTGGAATGGAACACTTCGGCTTTTCTGTTGGTTCCAAACATTCAGAGGGGGCTATAAAGTATATGAGCTTGTTAAACTGTTGAAGTGGTCCTGCTGAATGACTGAGCCTAAGTACACTTGAGTCTACTGTCATCTGATACAAGACACATGAATCGCTAGAGTCATTTTTAAAAAAGAATTAGGGAATTATATGTAAAGCCAATAATGTTGCTGCTCGCTATACTTCATTCATTTGCATGATAACTTTCTGAACTGGCATTTCAATAATTCCATGACAATCCTTACCATCAGACATTGGATTATAGTCTTCCCCAGAGGTGGCAGAGCCATCTTTTGTGTGGATTCGCACAACAGATACTTTTGAGCTGTCACCCAGACGTAAAATGGGGATCTTTACAACTGCAATCTCTCCAGGCTCCTGAGGCTCCTGAATGCTGTGTTTGATTTTGGAGAACTTAATCACTGGTTCTGTAAGGGAATTGAAAAAAAAAAGTCACTCTTTCCCATTTGGATCAAGTGCAAAAGTCATTAATGAACTGCCAATAAACAGCTTGCACGAGAAAAATGGGCCAAACAAACGTGGAAAGTCAAACAAAAGAGCTAACTGTTTTGTATCTTTTCTTAAAAAGAGAATGACTAGTACTGTGGTTGAGACAAAGTGGGTGAGGTAATAGCTTTTATTGGACCAACTTCTGTTGTTGAAAGAGCCTTAGGCTATGTCTATGCTACCGCGGTGAGTCGACTTACGCTACGCAACTCCACCTATGTTATTCATGAAGCTGGAGTTGACATACCTTAGGTCGAGTTACCGCGGGGCCTACACTGCAGGGGGTCAACGGGAGAAACTTTCCTGTTGACTTAACTTACTCTTCTCATCGGGGGTCGAGTACAGGGGTCGACTGGAGAGTGATCTGTTGTCGATTTGGCGGGTCTTCACTAGACCCGCTAAATCGACCGCCAGTGGATCGATCTCAGAGCGTCGATCCCAGCTGTAGTGTAGACCTGCCCAGAGACAACCTTTCAAGCTTACACAGAGATCTTCTTCAGCTCTGGGACAGGTACTCAGAGGTCACAGCTAAATGGTAGGTGGAATGATTGTTAAGCATAAGTGTTAACACACGTTATAAGGTACCATTCAAAATGAAGTGGGCCATTAACACCCATAGCCATAGGAACAAGAGGTGGTGGTTAGTGGGTTACAAATGGTTGTAACGAGACATAAAACCAGTGTCCCTATTAACTCCATGATTTTTGGTGTCTAGCAGAGTTAGGAATTTAAGCTCCCAGGTTTGTCTTTTGAAGGTGTTGTGCATGTTTCCTTTGAGGACAAGGACATAATATTGTGGTTTTCATTCAAGAAACACAAAGAAAAAGAAATGGTTATTTGTAAAAAAAACCCGTTTATCCAACTTGAATATATGTAGTAGGCTGTGATAAGGCCACTGTACTTTCTTATCCAAGAGTGTACATATACACTACTGTGTAAAAGGGTGTGACACTTAGCCTGAAAGGGTTAAGCAACTTGCAGGCTAAATGACCCAAATTCAACCTTTAAAGCCATATTAGAAAAGTATGTAAATTGTAATTGGGGCCATTCCTTATAAATAGTTAAAGCCATGTTAGACAGACTAGTGCTTTGAAATGTAGACTTGTATTGTTAGAGAATTGGAAGAAGATTGAGATTGTATTGGTCTGTTTACACCTATACATTGTTAGAGGTTAACAATATAACCAGACAGCTCCTGTCTGTCACTATTTTCTATTGATTCAGAGATCAAACGGGGATATTAACGTTTAAACAGAACTTGCGTGTAATAATATCATTGTCTAGATTTCTCTTTGAAATTTGTAGTAAACTGTCTATGAACTGCTTAATGGATAACTACCTTATGCTGATGAATGCTACTAATTACCTGTGTATACACAGGAAATAGAAAGTTTTACTTCAAGGTCACAATGCTTCACCCAAGGAATACCTGCTGTCAAGAGGCTATCGATAGCCTGCCTAGGGCTCTGATCCTGTTATCTCAGGTCTGCTTAAGCTTGGTCAGGGGAAGCTTGAGTTGGAAAACTGAGGTCTCTAGCTTCAGTCTGGATTACCCTGCTACTTCTCATGGAAGAATTTGAACAAACTCTCTATATGGACTGCCTATTTGGACTATAACCTGATGGACTGATTCGGGAAAGAATTTTTTTTGCATCTCAGCAGCTCACCATCTCTACTATGAAACTGACCTACAAACTTTATTAATATCTGTATGTATAATGATCTTTTAACCACAATACTCTCTCTTTTCTTTTGTAATAATTTTTAGTTTAGTTAATAAGAATTGGCTGTAGGTTTGTATTTGGGTAAAATCTGAAATATTAATTGACCTGGAAGGTGATGTGTCTGATCCCTTGGGATTGGTAGTAGGGATGTTAATACCATTTAAAAATGTAACCTTTTAAATTATTAAAAATATTTTGTCTAAATGGTTAACTGATTGTCTAAATGGTTAACTGTGGCTGGGGCCACTTCGGCCAGGCAGCACAGCTGGGGTTGGTGGGCCGGCATGGGGTCGGTGAGCCCGGGGTTAATGGTTAAGGCAGGTCAACTGCTAAGACTAATGTTTATCGGCTAACCTTTTACATCCCTAACTGGCAGACTTTTATATATGATGAACAAGACTTTCAGTAATCCTCATCACATTTGA
The DNA here is from genome assembly GCF_965152275.1 of Natator depressus. Classification (NCBI taxonomy): domain Eukaryota; kingdom Metazoa; phylum Chordata; order Testudines; family Cheloniidae; genus Natator; species Natator depressus. The sequence continues at coordinate 53,699,368 of NC_134237.1, forward strand.
CTTGGCTGTCTGGGTGGGAGCCCAAGGCTGGATTACTTAAAGGGAGCTGTGTTTATGGCTTCTGGGTAACCAGTAAGGTGTTGTAGAAGCTGTTTTGTTGCTGGCTTGGTGAATCTAATTATTAGAATAAATAACCATCAGTTGGGGGATTGTCTACCCCATTCTTTGCAGTTTGCCCTGATTGAGCATTCTCAGTGTGCCCCCCACCCCAAGGCAACCACAGGTCACACAGGGTCTTCTCAAACCCAGTGTCAGACCCTGCCGCTGTCTCAGTTTCCCTACTCTCATATAACCTAGCACACAAACTCACCAGTCAGTGCACCAACAAAGCTCCCACCAGTGTCAGTATTTAATTTTTTCCCCGAGGGGTGCATTTATTGTTCAAATGTAAAATTCAACGTCGTGGGGGGGATGGAGACATTGGAGTCACTGCTTCATCTGTTTTGTTCTGGTGGAACCTCTGGATCTGGTGCATACTCCTCCTCAGCTGGATGAGGGGACAGGTCCAGTTGCCTTCTGCAAGGGAAGGGAAGGGAAGGGAAGGGATGACTTCCCTAGCAGACTGGACCAACTCTGAGGGATAGTACTGGTTCCATGGGCCCCAGTATGGTCAATAGGATGGATCAAAGTGAGGTTGTGGAGGTCTCCATGGCACAGTGTACCAATAGTTTTGAGGTAGCTGATGAGGTGGAGGTTGGTCCCAAGCTGGTGCAGGCCTTCTGCCCAGGAAGGTGTGTCTTTGGAGGAGGGAGTAATGGTTCACAGGGCAGCTCAGAATCTTCTGATGAGGAGAAAGCCAATTCCAGATCTAAAAGTGGTACAGATGGTGCCACCAGAGGGAAATCATAGCCAAAAGATGGAACAGGAGACAGACCCCTCCCAGAGGTCAGCTCTCCTGGTGGGGTCAGAACCTCTCTCGAAAGGCAGGGATCCAATGGAATAGGAGACTCCGGGTCTGGGACAGAGAAGATCTCATCAGGAGGAGCATGGGTCTTGACTCTTGGGTCTGTCTGAGCTGCAGTAGAGACAGAATGTGCCACAGCCACGGAAGACAAATATGGTACCGTGGGTAACCAATGCTCTTGGTGATCGGTCTTCATTGGTGCTGGCAGATCCCAGGGTTTGTGTTTGGGAGATACCAGAGGCATCAGTGCTGCCGGATTGTGATCTGGTGCTGGTGGAGCCCTAGACTTGTGGGCTTTCTTGTCATGCCTCTGAGACTTAGTACATCCTAAGTTCTCTTGGGCTGAGCTTAGAGACTCGCTCAGTTTAGGTAGGGCTGTATCTGACTTATTTGAAGTGGATTTGGAGGAGGATTTGCTCTCATGTTTACGAGAATGCTCCCTTCTCTCCCGACAAGACCCCGTGGGGATAGATTCCGTCGCTTCTGAGTTGCACCTTGTGGTAAGAGATGCACTCCTTGCTGAGTCAGGCCGACACACAGTGGGGGTCCCTCGGCCTGGGTCCAACTGCGGCCTCATGGCCCTGTCCATTAGGTGCTTCCTACAGCTACGAGTGCTTCCCAGTTACGGCTGAGGAACGAACAGCAGGTACCGCAGCTGGTCACGACGCAGGCCCCCCTGAAGCACCACAGGCAGTGTTGGGTGTCATCACTGATTGAGAAGGACTGCAGGTAGGAAGCACAAATTTTGAAGGCTGGAGTACTGGGCATAATCCAGTACCCAAACAGGGTACAAGACAGGAGGTGCTCCGAAGGTCAGGGAGGCCAACATTAAAAACTATCAGATAAAACTTTAAAACTCTCCAACTTCTAAAAACTATGTGCAGATATTTAAATATATGTTCACTGATAAAAGAATAAAGCTGAAGCTTTGGACTCCGGAGGTTCCGATCCAGACCAAGAGGTGGTGAAAAGGAACTGGAGAGATGGTCAATTCGCACTGCCCTTGATCTCCTTAGTTGGAGGCACGAAGTGAGCCAGGGCACGTGTGGACCAACAGACACTGCTTTCAAAATTCTCTGGCTCTGGGAGCATGGAGCGCATGCATACCTACAGTGGGATACACATAGGGACCAGCATTCGAAGAACTGCTATTCACCATGTATCATTACACAAGAACAGAGGGAAAAATCAGTGAAATTGAAAGGTGTCAAATTCAAAACCGATAACCAGGAAAATATTCATACAATGCACAATTAGCCTGTGGAACTCATTGCTACATCATCACATCAGAAGCTTAGCAGGAAACAAAAACTGTTTCATCGTTTATAAGGGTAGCAGGAGTATTCAGAGTTATAACAGTAAATACATAACAATAAACAACAAGATGCTTTGAAGGAATTAAACTTCTTGCTTCACGTGTAAACAAACTTCTAAACTATTGGGATTAGGAGGAAACTTCCCCTAGGGGTGGGTTATTCAATAAATGTCAACTAGAGGGTTTCTTGTCCCTTCCTTTGAAGCATCTGGTACAGGCCTCCGTTGGCGATGGGATATTGGACTAGATGTACCAGTGGTCTGATCCAGAATAGCAAGTCCTATGTTCCAGCTTTCAGCTACTGCTGTGGTACTACTTTGAATTTGTATATTTAACAATAAACACAAAGATGCTTAAAAACTCACTGTCTTCTTCATCCTTAATCTTGATCAGGGTCTCTTTTTGCTCCCAAATGGAGGCACCAAACGTTGAGGTACTTTTTGGTGTTCCAAGCACTAGTCTGAATTCTTCCTCTTCTTCATAAATTGCATCATCCTCCAGTATTACCACACAGGGCTTCTCAATCTCTCCTGCAGAGAGGGGATAAAACAGGCATTACGATCACCCTCACATGTGGTTACAAACCAACTGCAGCACAAAAGACCCAGGATAAAAACCAAATGCACCTTTAAGGTTCCCTAACTAATTTAAAAAAAACAACAAAAATGACTAATCTCAAGAGAGTGGAAGCAAACAATGTAGTTCCAGGATAGGGTAACTCAGACCTTTCTGCTAGTTCTATTTGATATCACTCAACATATTTTCAGTGTGGTTTTCCTGCCATACCGTCCAGTATCACAACAGGCACTAATGGGCATCCTCAGGAGCACTCAGCGGAGACCAAGGATTGAGTGATCACATAGACTGAGCCGCCTTCTTACCCTGGGAAGGATAGTTAGGATTGAGGTATATTGGTGGGGCAGCATAAAAAAAGCTCTTTGGTCAACAGAAAGTTCTGTCTCCAGGGCTGTTAATTCCCGTTAAACACCTTTCATCAGCGTTAAAATGTACTTTGAGAGACAAAAAGATGTCAGACCTAGTCTTTTCACTGAGAACTAGGACAGAAAGCCATAGTCACCAGCAGTGAAGGAGCTCATTGACCAGGTAAAACACATTTTATTGGGAAATTAAGTGTGTCTTTAAAAAAAAAAAAAGATGACTTCGGGGTCCTCATGGACAGGTCCTGTGGGTGTTGGGTGCAGCCATGAAGAGTGCTGCTTGCCAATCATTGCTGCTGTGCTTCCACTGAAAGCATCAGATCTCCCTTCCTTTTATTTTTTCTGTATACGTACTCTGCTTCAGAAGAACAGCAGGGGCAACGCACTTAGGTAGTTTGATTTCCCTTCCTTCCCCATTTTTGGATATAAAATATTTGAAAATGCTGCAGACTGAAGCTGTGGGTACAGAGCTCTTTGCTGAAAGCCTGTGCTGCAGCAGCTTCATCTGACGTGAGATCCCGCTGGCATTACTTACATGGAGATTCCGCCCAAACCGTCCCCGGCACTCAGCTTTTATTCATTAGCCGATGAGTTCTTTTCCTCAAAAGCACCGAGAGTCACTATTCCTTCTGAGGATCTCCAGTTTTCACGGGAGGGATTTTACCTGGCAGAAACACCACCACAGAGTCATCTGTGTTTGGTCGCTCCTGGTAGTCCATCATGACTTGAGCAGAACCTTGGCGAGTGTAGCAACGGACGGTAGATTTATGGTTAATATCACCACTACGATAAATGATAGCCACTAACTGTCCATCTTTTTCATTCACTGTGTACCATGGTTTCTTGAACTGGACTTTGGGTACTGAAAACAGAAGATTTTACACATTTCATTGTAGAGTCCACATGATAAGAATGCCCATGGCATACGGATAGAGGGTGCTGGTTACATTCTGGAAGAGAAATATTGGACGTGGACCTATTTCTCCTCATAGCCATTTGCAGCAATCAGAAGGGGTTCAGCTCAATAAGTGCTTTTAAAATAATACAGATTTTAACTCCTGATGAATTAAAACACTTTCAATCTGTATTGACTCAGCCACTGACTCAGGGACTGTCTACACAGCACACTAGCCTGCACCAGAGCTGTGTAAACATTAGTCCGCATTAGCATGCTGTGCACTAACTGGCCCATATGGACCTTGCTGGCGTTCACTAGAAGTTCCCTGGTGCACATGAATGTAGTCTATTTCAAACACTACTATATTGATGCTCACTTGTCTAGGGAACTTCTAGTACACACTAGCAAGCTCCACATGGGTCAGTCAGTGCATGACACACTAGTGCACACTAGAATGTACACTCCTCCGGAGTGAAGTAACACACCTTCTAGTCAAGCCCCTAGACTCTACTGACCTCACTGCCTTTCTTCCAAAAGAAACAAACCAAACCAACCCAGCAGCTGAGAATTTGATGTATTTTGATCTAATCTGTTTCTGAATGATGGGATTATTTTCTGTAAATATGTATTAAGGAGTCTTTTCTAGTCGCAGATTTAGGCACGGAATTAATACAAAAGCGATTGAGCGGCACAATCCTGCTCCCTCTGAAGTCAGTGTCAAAACTTCAAAAAGGTACAGGGTTGGGCCTGGTGGTTGCAAATTTCACACAGCTCGAGATTGGAACTAAACTTTGAAGAGCATGTTTAGAGACCAAACTGGCCTAGAACTATGTAACTTCATTTATTTATTACAGTGGTGTTAATCTGCAGAAACTTGAGATCCCAGGGGATTATACCTGGCTACTTATCAAATAGCCAAGTGCTCTGAAAGGCATTGTGCTGATTATTAAATAATGTATGAATTTTCCGTTTGTTATCTCATTGTGAGCAATGCAAGTCAGTGAAGTAGTCTTACTCCTCAGCAGAAGATGCACTACGTGTCATTTGATAGAGCTGCCCTTGAGCATCACAATTTGTACAATCACGTGAGAAACCTTTGAATTTTACGGTCCAAACTCTTATACTAACACGGAGGCTGGATAACTCACCCACTTTTACAGTTTCGTACTAAAGGCCTCAGTACCATTGACATGAACATTCATTTAATGATCAAATTCACCCAAGTGCAGCAGGCCCCGGTGAACGAGCTTACATGTATCTCTAGAAGGACAAGGAGAGCCAAATCTACTTGTCCAAAAACACCATCTTCAAGCACATAGTGACCAAGTGAACAGGCTGCAATATGGACCACAGAGGAGCTGTGCTACAGACTTACTCCAGCTTGTGCATAGAGTCCATTTTCCACCACGTCAGCTAAGGCAGAATTCCATGATAATGAACTGCAGTACATAATTATACATGTAACAGCTAACACTATTGCCAGAAGATTTCCTGGATCTTGTGTGTGTACTTTAAGTACTAAAAATAAAAAAAGCTTCTTGCTTTACACTTACAGTCAGTAATGCTGTCATTGATGAAGATGGTGGTTTTGCTAGGCACCCCAAGCACTGCATTCATGGGCATATAGAGAATCAGCTCAAACTTCTCCGGACCCTCCAAAACAGGCTGCCCCAGGTCGTCGAGGACAGTCACTCGGAACACCTGCATCTTGACTCCAGGAGCAAAGTCCAGATTCCGGCTGATGCCCACGTAATCAATTCCAGCTGTTTGGGAAGCAAAAAGAACATGGCCACTCATTTGCCATATATTAAGATTTTACCATTTATTTGCAGAATATGTTCACAAAATCAAGACAATCTGTGCCTTATTTTTCTGAGAAGTATTTATTTTGGATTTTTGTCACTTGTAAATTAAAAAAAAACAAAAAAACCCTCCCCCCTCCCAAAAAAACAAAAAAAACAAAACAAAACCGAACAATGAGCATAAAAAGCAAAAACAAGCATAAAGGTCCTGATCCTCATTTGCACTAAAGGCTTGTCTACCCAGAAAGTTACTGTGGCAAGCCAGGGTGTGAATCTACAGTGCACTAGCTTGATGCGCAGTAACATCCTGTATGGACACAGCTACAGTACACGAAGTCCTGGAGGGCAGCTCGTCTTACTACAGTACTCCCAGCTGCACTCTAGGACTTGCACTGTGTTGGAGCAATGTCCACACTGAATGTTATTGCACACCCAGTTGATGTGCTGTAGATTCACACCCTGGCTTACCATGCAGTAACATCCTGTATAGACAAGCCCTAAGGCCACTTTACTTCACTCTGGCAGTGCAAACGGACTAGAAATGTGTCTCTTTACACTGCCAGAATGGTATAAAGTGGCCTTGCTGTAAGTGAGAATCAGGACCGTAGTCCATACAGTTTTAAAATAACAATTTGGCCAATACATTGAGCATCATGCCCATGGGCCGTATTTGCTCTTAAAAGTTAAACAGAATTATTCAGTGATCAGAAGCAGTTTCTGAAGTATTACTTTACAGGTTAGCTTTTTCAAAATAAAGGAACAGACCTACAGTAATTCCACACAATCACTTGGGCTGGAAAGGGCCGGTGAAACCCATCTCCAGCACAATGCCAGGATCACTGTATCCCCAAAACATCCCTACCTCAGGATCTCATCATTAAATGTTGACTTTCTCTGTCTATATTTTTTTTACAGTAACTTCAGTACTGGTGAACAGTGCTGGATTGACATCCTCTGGGGATGGATATTCGCTATTCACAGAAGAGGTAAAATATAAAGTCTTGACTGGAAAATTTCCATAGATGGTAACTCCACTGCTTCCCTGCCAAGCACGTCGGCATAGCCAAACTGATTTTATTCTGATTCCACAGCTCTTTGCACTATTTATTCCAAACTTTTCTCCTTCACTGCACCTTAAATGCACTATTTATCACCCTTGATCAATGAGAGCAATCATTTTCCTTCCTCTCCACAGCAGATTGAACATTATTATTTATAAACTTCTATCATTTCTTGCCTCGGCTATCTTTTCAGCAAACTCTGAAGATAGTCAGTCAGATGTAAATCTCAGCAGAATTTGACTTACGTGTTTAGCTCTCTTAACTTTTCTTTACCTTCACATGTATATGTGGACCTCCACATCATGAGACATGCCAACAGTAGAAAATAGTGTGTCACTCTCACAGTTCTTCAAACATGTTATAGGCACTACTTCTCACTGAGAATTTAGTCCTCACCAATTCTGAGCTTTATAAAATGTTATTTTGGTTTATAAAATTTTAGTCCAAAAATTTGTTTGAAAAGTTTCTTAACCAAATATTTCCTGCTTGGGTATCTCATATAGATTTAAATGGAATTTCATCAAACTTTACAAATATTTGGAAAGTATGAAAAATTTTAGAGGAAATTTTTTTTTCTCCAGAAACAGTAAATGTCTGAAAATAGGGGGTTATAACTGAAGCGTCTCCTCAAATCAGACATGTAGCACCCTGAGTGCAACATTATTAAATTGCTTTGTAGCCAGCACAGAGCCCTACAGGAATCCAATAGCAATAAAAGCCTCCATTTCTTCCTGAACTAACAACAAGCCTTAATATTTACCACACACCATGTGTGGTTGTCTAACTACTTCCCTGACTTACAGTAGTTCCATACAAACCCCCATTTCTCCTATTTCCCTGCATGAATATCATAAGTTATATAATTAAATGCCACTTGTACCTATTAAAGCCCTTTATTCAGAGGTGAAAGTAAGCCGGTCCGGTCCGGTACAGCGTACTGGCAAGAGCCAGTACGCCGTGCAGGACCAGACTGGCTTCCCCAGGCTGGCGCTTTAAAGGGCCCTGGGCTCCCCGCAGCGGCCGGAGCCCTGGGCCCTTTAAAGAGCTGCCTGAGCCCCGCTGCCGGAGCCCCTGGGGTAGCGGCAGCAGGGCTCCGGTGGCACTTTAAAGGGCCCAGGGCTCCGGCTGCTGTTTGGAGCCCCGGGCCCTTTAAAGCACCCCTGAGGCTCCCCGCAGCGGCTGGAGCCCCCGGACCGTTTAAAGCTCCCCCCGAGCCCCGCTGCTGGAGCCCTGGGGTAGCGGCGGCACGGCTCTGGTGGTGATTTAAAGGGCCAGGGGCTCCGGCTGCTGCGGGGAGCCCCGGGCCCTTTAAAGCACCCCCCCCGAACCTCTGGGGCTCCCCACAGAGGCTGGAGCCCCCGAGCCCTTTAAAGTGCCACCTGCGCCCCACTGCCGGAGCCCCGGGGTGGCGGCGGCAGGGCTCCGGCGGTGATTTAAAGGGCCCGGAGCTATGCTGCGGCAGCAGCGGCCACAGCCCGGGGCCCTTTAAATCGCCCCTGAGCCTTGGGGCTTCCAGCTGCCTCTGCAGCTGGTAGCTCCGGGGGTGATTTAAAGGCCCCGGGGCTCCCAGTTGCAGCCGGAGCCCTGGGGCCTTTAAATGTTGATTTAAAGGCCCCGCCTCTTCCGGTTGAGGCCACGCCCCCCTGCTCAGGACTCCGGAGAATTGGTAAGTCCTTTAAGTTACTTTCACCCCGCCTTTATTACTTGTTATTTTGGCAACAGCTCTGACCATTTATCACACACTTATTAAAAAAAAGAGAAGACTGCTTTCAACTTGATTAATGGGAAGGTCACTGAAGCATTATTTGTCTTTTGCCAGCAGATCACCAATGAGGAGGAATGAATGATCCTTAATAAATGCTGTTTGCTTTCCAATACCTAGCAGTTACCACAACTGCTCTTTATGTTGCTGGCTGCTTAATTAAATTCAAACAAACAGCATCCCAGCAAAACGCCATCCTACCCAAATGCTCCCAAAATCCCTCTTAAAGAGATTGTCTTTGCAACCTGGCTGAGAGATGAGCTATTTTGCAGATGCAGTCAACAGGTCTGGGCTACTTTGGATCAAAGTGAGGAAGGGAAGGTTCCAGGGCTCTCATGGAAAATGCAATGCCAGCAGTTTCCTCTCTAATAACTGAGGGAGATCCAGCTTGTATACCCTCTTTCCCTGCAGCTGGGGCAATATTAAATAGGAAAAGAGGTAGTCTCTAAGGTAGACCAATCCCAACCCAGTTAGGGCTTTCTAGATTAAAAAAATAATTACACCTTGAATTCCACTCATGAACCAACAGACAGCCAGCACAGATCACAGAGCACTGGTGACATGTGATCCTGGTGAAATTCACCACTTAAAGAGTGGACATTGGCATTCTGCCCCATGCAGAGCGTATTGCAGTAATCTTATTACGAGGTGACAAAGACATCGATAACAGCAGTGAGGTCTGCATCCCATAGAAGAGGTCATAAACTCTTTATTAGATGCAGCAGGAATAAAGCCATCCCAGCCACTGTATCTTATGATCATCTAAAGCAACTGGAGGCCTAACAACGCCCCTAAGTTGCAAACTCAGGTGACCAATTTCAGAGCAACATACTTAAAGGGGACAGCATTGTCTGTGCCATCTGTTCTAGTTGCTTCCCTCAGCCTATCCTCATCATTTCGGTCTTGTGTGGATTGAGCTATAATCAACTTATTAACATTCATGCCCCAGACTCTACCAGATGTTGGTGAATGAAATCATCTGCACTGTCTGAGTCAGACATAAGACTGGGTATTATCTGCCTGCCAAAAGCACCAGATTCCGCACTTCAATAACCCTGCCAAAAGCCTCATACACACATTGAATCAGAGGAGTGTCAGAATGAACCCTGATAGCACCCCACGTGAGTACAGATCAGAGAGCAATCTGAACATTTTTTATTTGAAAGCAACTCACCCTTTGCTGATACTGGCTCCGTTTTCCTGGAACGTGCAGTGACGGAGGCCGGTTTGGAGAGATCTGTTCCAGTTCTCCAGACACGAACTTCAACGTAACCAGCACTTTCATCCACCCGATATTCAGTGTCGCCGAAGTATAAAGCAGGTTCTAAACAGAGAGAGAGAGAAAAAGGGGAACAGAATGGAGACAAAGGTAAATTTTCCAAAAAGCCTTATTTGTGCACGTGTAAATATGGGGACATGAACTTGCACTCTGCAGGCGCACACAGCTGGCCACCTTCTACCACCTGTACTCCCTCTTTCAATGCTCTTAACACCTGCAAGGAAACAAGTGTCAGAAACTGCACCTGCAAAGCCCATTGATACCAATGGAGTTTGCAAGTATAAATTCCGACACTTGTGAGCTCACAGGTATTAAATAACTGAACATGAGCATGCAGGTGCTAGAGTGTGTGCAGAAGCATGTATGTACATTTTTGTCCTCACAAGTGGAGGGCATGCTTTGAAAATGTGCTTTTAAGAGTGAGAAAGTATTACATTTCTTTAAGGTTTCTGTTTTTCCCCTCTGTAACTGGGGTAGGTCAGTTTAAGAACCTCAGTAGTCATTCTAGCAGGTTAGCTTCACACCAGTCCAAAAACTGTACTATATGAAGACAACATAGACGTAAAACTGTGGGGGTGACCCTCACAGTATCTTTTCTTTTAACTCAAAAAAAGTAGAAACATATCTGAAACTTACTATATTATACTATATTTTTTAAAAATCTCCCCAAAAATCCCAAGTCAAAGGGATACGTGCGTGGGGGCGGGGGAAGCAAATGGAACTTCAGGTATTAAAAGATCTGTTTTTAATTATTATCAAAGCAAAATTTTGACATGGACATGGCAGTTTAAAACTTAATCTTTCTTCTCTCTCTCCTGCGATCCTTCCCCCCTCCACCCCCACCCCCCCATAACAAACTGGCCTTAATTTTTAATGGGGAGGGGACAGAGTCTTAAGATCCAGATCAAGGAAAAGGTCGAAGTTAAAATGGGCTTAAGCAGTCACCCTGTTGTTTAGAGTAAGAGATCAAACATCACAAGACTGTTTCAAACTAGCAGTAATTTAGCAGCTTTTGGCAAATCGGGGTGGCTTGTGGAGGTAAGCAATGTCCTCGGAGTCCCAACCAAAAAGCATGAAGCCTGCACTGGGGGTACTTTGCACTATAGGAAAGTATAACACTACATACAGTGTCTCCTAACCTCTATTCACAGCTTCAGCTACTTCTGTCATCTAAACAATAGCTGTCTTTATATTATGATATTATGATATATATATAATTATGTATTATCTGAAATCAGGGTTACTACAGCTTGACAAGTTTTTCCCATGCTACATATTATTACTGGTATGTATTAATGCCTAGTATAGGGAACACCTGTAATATCCAGGTAATATGATCTGTTTTCACACGGAAACCGGTACCTTTTTAACGGTAACCACTTTAGTGGCATGAAAATTTAGATGCCAGTTTAATACTTTGCACTTATATAGTACCTCTCAGAGGAAAGCTGCGTTAAGTGCCATTAACTTCACTGAATAGCGGGGGAAACTGAGGCACAGAGGGGCTAAAGCCCAAATTCCCATAAATGGCCAGTAATGCAGGGTGGCTTGGTTTTCGGCACCCAAATGGTGACAACTAGGGCCTGATTTTCAGAGGTGCTGAGCCTGCACAGCTCCCAGTGAATTTAGTTGTGGGTGCTTAGCACCTTTGAAAATCAGGTCCTAGTCTATCATGTTGGGCTCCCAAAAATGAAGCCACTTCAAACTAATACCCAAATTTTCAAAAATGGTTACAAGTGACTTGTCCAACTCTGGACAGGGGGTCAGTGGCAGAGCCAGGAAAAGAATTTAGCTGTGTCTTTCGAGAATGTGAGCAGCATCTTTCAATTAACCCTTGCCACAGGCACTATCTGCCACCCACCCACACAGAGAGAGAGAGAGAGAAAATCAAATAATCATCTGGCCTACGTCCAAACATTTGCCACCCAAGCTGTCAGACATCTTTAGGTACTTGCAGGAATTGTGTCGAATCACTGAACTGTGAACTCCTGTGTTACTTTACTAACTGACAGGTTTCAGAGTAACAGTCATGTTAGTCTGTATCCGCAAAAAGAAAAGGAGTATTTGTGGCACCTTAGAGACTAACAAATTTATTTGAGCAGTCTCTAAGGTGCCACAAGTCCTCCTTTTCTTTTTGCTAACTGAGTAAAACCTAATCATCACAAGAGACTCTCTGTTGCTGAAGAGGAGTCAGGGAACCTGGCACGTATTATTAAGGAAGGTACAAGTGTTCCAACTGAGGCTTCATGCATATTTACTTCCAGCCTTTTGACAGATTAGATTTAAATAGACAAAAATAAATTCTTCCTCAACAGACTGTGTAGTAGTAAGACTACCAAAATATAGACATTTTGGGATGGAGAAATCCAAGGAGAGATTTCAGTATGAAACCAGGGGCTTTTGTTTACAACAGTAAAGGCAGTAATCACTTTGCTTTTTCCCTTCAGAAATGTGCAGACTTCCATAGCTTTCAAAACAAAAGTTTTTGGTGCTCTGCTTCATCACATTTCGGGCACTGTGGTGACCATAATTACTACTCCATTAGAACACTCCCCCACACCCCCGGAATCAGAATCTGACCCATTGACTCTGAATGGACAGGGAATAAACATTTTTTCAAAAGCACAATATAAATAGTTTATCTCAACTGTAATCATTCTAATTGTTTGGGGAGCGCAATTTTACAGAAATTGTGATTTTACTGATCTTGTTCACAAAGTACGCTTGCCATTGTGCAATGTATTATAGTCCCTAGAACAGTGGCTCCCACTGGCCACAGTTCGCCGCTCCAGGCCAATGAGGGCTGTGGGAAGGGCGGCCAGCACATCCCTTGGCCCGCGCCGCTTCCTGCAGCCCCCATTGGCCTGAAGCGGTGAACTGTGGCCAGTGGGAGCCGCGATCGGCCAAACCTGCGGACACGGCAGGTAAACAAACCAGCCTGGCCCGCCAGGGGCTTTCCCTGAACAAGCGGTGGACCACAGTTGAGAACCACTGCCCTAGAAGGATAGCTAATAAGCTGTGCAATTTCTCTTCCCTTCTCTTCCTCTCGCCACAAAAAGAGATTGCCCCCAGATACTGGACTTAGTTGAAATTAGCCTGGTTCATTTGCTCTATTGACATAGAAATTGGCTTTCAAATACCATATGTCCACTTTCTAACACATGGCTTAACAGGTTTTGAAGTATGAATGGTAAATTCCTTTAAAATTTCAAGAGATCAAGCAATTTAACTTTCTTGCAGTCCAGGATAATTGTCTTGAGCTAAACCTTCATATGTCAGGCTCAGTGATGCAAGTAGAAATAATTTCTTGACGGTATGCTGAACTCATGGGAGGGACACAAAGGGGGAGCATGTGACCTCCCCACATGACCCCCCCATGCGACTCCTTCCCACACGGCCCCCAGCCCAGGGCCCCCACACTCTCCCCATCCACTCCCCATGATCCACATCCATCCCACGTTACCGGGGGGGCTCAGTCCTCCTCCAGCTGCGCTGGAGACTTCTGCTGTACTGACCCCAGGCAGGAGGACTCAAGAGACACAGCTGCGTGGAAGGGCTGGGGGCTGGGCTGGGGGCAGTACAGCCGCGCCGAAGTTGCTGCTGGCATGGGGCTGCCCAGCAGCCCCATGTTCTGCTCCTTTCGCAGGGCTCTCCCAGGAACCGCAGCAGCAAAAGGAGCAGAATGTGCGGCTCCTCCAGCGGGGCTGTTGTTCCACCCTCTGCCCCAGCCCTGTCCTCCGGCAGGACTGCTGTACAGACCCCAGGCAGGAGGACTCAGGAGAGGCAGCTGGTGGAGGACTGGGTCTGGGCTCCTCCTGTGTCTTTCTGGTATGCTGTACCAGCTATAAATATCTTACTGGTACGGCGTACCGTACCACCCTACTTGCACCACTGGTCAGGCTCCTTAACTAAGAGAAGAGTAGCATTTTCTTTTAATCCACATGTGTCTACAAATACATGTACTGCAAACTCATTACAACTTAAGGGATCAACACTGCTGCCATTGAAAATGAGCCTATAGTTTGGAAATGGGACAATGAAAATTTGATGATCTGGTTATTGCATTGTTCTTCCTCCCCTGATGCTTTCTACTTGTCATTTCCCATTGTAAAACCTTGTCTTAAACTGGATTGTAAGTTTTTTGGGACTGGCGCATACCGTCTCATATATGTCTATTGCCTAGTGCAATTAGAAAATGATCTAGATTGGGACTTCTGAGCCTAAGTCTAACAACAATGAAAAACAAAAATATGTATTAAAACACTGTTCTTAATTTCTAATATTTGTGGTTATTGTAAGTTTCTAACTACGTACTTCTCATAATTCAAATGAATTTGTTTTTCATGCAATCACAATATGTCTCAAGAGAATAGTTCCTTGTGTTTATGTACATACTGTGTGTCCTTAGACCAGACTTGGAATTTTAGCACTATCAGTATTAGATCAGTTATTTTAATCTAGATACACTTATTCTCCTAGAAGTAGCAGCCATATAAACAATTAGTCAGTAGACTATGAATCAGACATGACCTTAAGGAACATGACACTTGTCACGCCTCAATTATTATAGGGCTTTAATCGCTTGTCTCTGAAACATAATCCACTCTTACTATGTGGACCTAAACGTACAGCCAGTACCCTCTATAAAGTTGATTTTAAAAATAATTGGAGAGGAACAGAAGCCTATCTAACATATGCTTTCTTCTGTCTTGATAACAGATAACCAATACACAGGGAGTAGATTCCCAACTGAGTTAAAGCCACATGCTTTTTGTAAAATTATAACTGTGAAGCCAATCCAAAACAGTAACAAATCAAAGCCAATGAGTTAGATCAGGGATCAGCAGCTTGCAGCAGGAGGACTGCATCTACTCCATCAGATCATTTTATTTGGCCTGCTGTTAGGGTCGCCCCTAGAATGTATTTATTTATTTTAAGATTGAGCCAAGGCACTGAGAGAGTCAGTCTTTTAGTACAGATGCTCCTGACTCATATTGCTTGGCTTGGCTGCATTCCCGTCAACACAGGCTCCAACTCCACCTCATGCCATCCAGGTCCAGTGATTGCCTCCCCACTGGCTGATTGGTTCTCAGCTCCCAAACAATCAGGTCCTGGCCAGGCCCCACCTAGCAGTGTTGTTACGACCTTAAAGCTGCCCATGCATGAGTTAGATTACAATCTCAGTGACACTGAGGTAATCCAGAGCAACCCTATGGAAGAAAATGGTCTCATGGAGGTCACACACTTCCCTATGGTTAGTGAGAAAGCCAGTGCAAATCAGATCCCATGTTACACCAGTGGTACTTACAAATCCTGAAAAATCTGGTTCGTTAAATCACCATAAGATGTAGCTAACTCTGGCCTGGGGAAATTGCTGCTGAGGCAATGCTTTCAGTGATGACACTTATTATAAAGACAAAGAAGCAGGGCACCACACAGTATAGGAACGGGAGAGACCAATGAGCCTAAGCTGTTCTATCATTTTAACATTCATTCATTGCCAGTGTACTGAAGTCACTAGCTCTCAGCTCAGCTCAGCAAACAGCACCTACAGCCCATAGTGCCCATAAATCCCATGGGAGTTATGATCTACTGTGTTTGCTTACAACAAAGTATGCCGTGGTTCTACCTTAGAGCTACAGGGCCAGATTTTGGCCTTTTTGCACTGCTCTGATGCACAAAGGGTTCATAAACCTATCTGCAATAGACATCTGGAGATCCTACTTGACACGGGTGGGGCTGTTACCAGAAAACATAATGCAGAGCAGCTCTAGCCTGGTTCAGCGCATGTGATGTCGCCATCTAGTGGCTATCTGCAGAAACCAACAGTAGTACTTTAGTATAGTTGACAAGGCCCTTCTGATTTGATACCAAAATTGCTAGACTGATCCCTGTTGATGACTTTGGAATCTGTATGAGTAAGAGGCAGTAATTTGTTAGCTGTCAAATAAAATCAGTGTAACTCTAACAGATGAATCAAGAAAGTATGTTGGTCTTAAAACTCTACAACAAGTCATTTGACTCTGGGATCACGCAGTCCTGAACAATTCCCCAAGAAATAGACACTACAGCATTTTTCTCTTATCCAGGATTTAGTTTGTGTGGCCTTGCCATATAATCCCTGTAATGGTACATTCCCCATTTACCAGGGAAGGTTATGCTAATTCTTATGGGAGAATAGAAGGAAACTCTACCTTTCTTGTTTGTCCCCAATGACCTGATCAAAGAAATTCCCCTAGTTTTAATGACCATGATTTTTTTGTAAAAATTCTTTGCATTCAGAGGACATGTGCTAGTATGACCCCTAAAATGCCTGGGTAGAATTTTCTATAGAGGTAACTCAATTTACAAAGATAAACATATTATTTGGATTTTAAACAGCTGATATTAAGTCAAAGAAGGTGGAGGGATCCCAGCCAAAGTAGTTTATCTTGAAATGCAGCGGATTAACAAAGAAAGCAACTCTAACAAAGGAGGTCATTCAAGTTTTTATCCTCTTCTTTCCTATCCCTTTCCATTCCTGTCAATGAAGAAACTATCAGTTTAATTACTAACCACTTCATTACATGAAGTAGAATGGCTTCTAAGCTAACTAATAATCTTTACTGATGGCCATAAATTGCCATAAACAAACCATTCATTCAAAATCCATATCCTAGTTTTCAAAAAGGCCTATAAAGTGTTTGCTCAGTGCAGACAACCTGGCATTCCCTTAACTATTGAAAAAACAAAGTTATGGTCCTGAAACCTTCTCTGTTTGTGATGCTACTCAGGCACTGCCAAAGAGCTGATGAAGATTTCTGCTTACTTATAAAATTATAAATTGTTTGCACCTCTTTCTTCAAAGCTCATTACTGAACAACTGGTTCCTTTTTTCAGTTACACACAGTCAGACAGCATGTTGCCACATAATATGAAAAAGATACAGAACCTAGAGTTTACTAGGATATGATCAAGGGCCCATTACAAAACCCCCATTGTCTACTTGTATGTAGAGAACCTAGATCAAAAGGACTGGCATTTTGTCTTGACTACCTGTTTCTGCTACTTCTTTTTTCTTTAATATTTGAATAAACAGTTTCCTTTACTTAAATGCTACCTGTGATGTTACTGGTATGTGGAGTACTAATTAGCTTTAGATATGCTTATGCTTTAAATCTTTTCATCTGTTGAGTTAAATCAAACTGGTGCCTATGGAGGCTTTACATGAGTCCTGAGACCGAATTTTGAGTTTTCTCTGGGTATTTACAACACATAAAAGATGTCAATTAGGGTGACCAGATGTCCCATTTTTAAAGGGACAGTCCCGTTTTTTGGGACTTTTTCTTATACAGGAGCCTGTTACCCCCCTCCCCCGTCCCGTTTTTTTCACAGTTGCTATCTGGTCACCCTAATGTCAATACAGGTACAGAGTAGCATAATGAAGGCCCCGATCCTGCAACAACACTGGCAGGCAGAGCCCTGCATCTGTGTAGAGCCCCATTGACTTCATCTGCACATGCTGTTGCAGGATTGGGGCTTAGGAGAAGTGACAGAAAAGTCTAGTAGAAATATTATTTCAATAAACAATTACAGGATGTCTCATTATAAAGCTCTTCATTTTAAGGAACCACTTGATATATGCCTCTCAACTCCATTCAAATCCATTTCAAGCTCTTTCTAACATTCACTCCATTATAACATGAAAAATATATATGTATCCAAGTAAAGATGGGTCAAAACTAGAACCTCAGATCTGAAACCCTTCAGAGTCTGAAGGGGTGCATGATTGCATATGAATCAGCTCCTGTGATGGTGGTCCCATGTCAGAACCAAAACCTGAAGGGGCCAATGTTTGGAAGCAGCCAAAAATTCCACAAGATTTTGGCTCAAGATGGTGAAAAATCTCATGGAATCTGGTGATCTCACAAGATTTTTGAGACTGGGCAGAAATCTCATTAGAGCTACTTGCAAGATACTAGTGCTGTCTCGTACCTACCCTAACCATAACATGGATCTGTGACTGAACACCATCTCTTTACCTTTTCTCTAGCCCCAATACTAGACTTACAGAAAGGGAATAAGGACTCAATTTATTGCACTGGTGCTTGAACGGCTGACATTTACCTCAGCTACACCATCTTTACTGTTAGAACAGATTTTCTGTAAGACATTGTTTAATTTGTTAAAGGTGCCGTATAAATATTCAAATAGCACTAATGCGGTAATAAAACTTTCTGCAAACACCTGCAATTTTTACTGCTAACATTTGAATTCACTTTCTTTCTGTTGTAAGGAGAAAGCTTAGGTTGGTTACCACATGTGGCTCTGTGACTCTCACTGACATGTTGGAGCTTTAGAAATGCTTATGTCGATCGGCCTCTTAGTTCAACGCTCTAGTGATCAAATATATAACTTAGCGCTGACACGTTTGATAATGGACTATTCGATAACCCAAACCTGTTCCATTAACCATTTTGAGAAGTGTAAAGCAACAGACACAGGAAATAAAACCCAACACTTTGTCTCTTTACTTTCAGAAATTCTCTGGAAAGAAATCTTTTAAACCAAATCTTAAAAAATAAAATAAAATAAAATAAATTCTTTGGGCTTGATCGTGCACAGTGCAGTTACTGAGTGTTGTGCATATGAGTGCACGGTAAAAAATGATTATTGGTACAGGTAGTGCATGGGGAGCCTGATGCAGCATTCGTGAGAGAAGTGCAGTGTGACTGCCAAGTTGCGCATGACTATTAAAGCATAGGGGGAGAAGGCCTTGCTAAGTTTCTTATTAGAATGATAAGGATCATGCTTCTACCTACATAGCCCTTCTAAGGGTCTGATCCTACTCTCATTGAAACCAATGGCAAAATTCCCAGTGACTTCAATGGTACCAGATCAACCCCATACAGGCTGATATTATGCACTCATCTGAGTGCTCAAGTCTGTCTTCTCAGACACATCTGTTCTCTACTCACATCTCACCCCATTTGTACCCTGTGCACTTGCAGCTAAAGGGTTTTCAGAGCGGAGACTGTACCATTCAGCGTGGAGGACTATGGCTAGCACTACCCCTTAATCTTATCTGCCCCCAAGTGCAATCTCCACTCAGTCTTGTGCTGGAGTGCAACAACCTTCTGCACGATGCAACCACTTAACGGCATCTTTTTTTGTAAAATCAAATGCTTTTATACACAGAGGTGCCTCTATTTGAGCCAACTATGGACTGTTTTTGGCTTAGCTCATGCTCCCCAACACTGACCATTTCTTCTAGGAGTGCAGTAAGCGGGAATGTTATCAAATGGATAATTTCATGCACTGGATCTTTCCCTTCAATACCACGTTTACAAGCTGCTGCTGAATGCTGATATCCTAACTCTGGAGTAACAAATGGAAATACCTATAAAAGGGGTCAGCTTGTATACTAGAGCTCCCAGAACACAATTTACCTTACTGAGGCCACAACAAGGGATTTTTTTTTTTTTTTTTGATATTGTACTGTAGTAGGACAACTGTTTTGAATTTAAAAGGCCATAAGCCTAAAATGCATTTCAAGTTTTGGGTTCAGTTACTGCAAAACATTTTGTCTGATTGTGGGCCTGATCCTCCACTGCCTTGCACTTTGGGTAGTCATTTACATCTGCACAAAGTGAGGGCATTGTGGCTATGGAACGGTCTCAATCAAAATAGGAACCCTTCACACGCACTTTTCAGAGGTATAAATCATCACACAAGGTAAAAAGCAGTGGAGAAGCAGGCACCATGATAGCAACTTTACCACCCGCGCCAGAGTCCACTTTCATTTGTTTTTGTCAGACCCTCTCATTTGCTCCTTCCATTAGGCTTTGGTGCAGCTCAGAGGACTAATAGAACTGTGGCACAGTGCATCTAGTCATGAGTAATTTGGTCAAAGAACTCTGTGATGAGTTACCAAAGAAATTAAACACATTATTTGGGAGGCTTGGGCATGCTCTTTGTATCTGTGTAGTTTTTGACTTTTAAAAGCTATAATTATTATTCGAGTAGGAAAGAGGCATTTTTCTGGTTTGAGAGTGCCTGCAAATCCCATTAAGCATAACAATTTGAAATGTCAATTTGGCCCACATGTTCTGTTTTGTTGTGTTCTATTTTACAAAAGATGTTTTTTTAAAACAAATGAAGAGATGATCTTGCAAACACTACCAGTGCTTCCTACTATGAGAAGTTCCTGTGACTTTAAAGGGACTACTCACTGTAGTAAGCATTATGTCCATTTGTTGGATCAGGATTTTGTTCTGTAGGAAAAGGTACTGACTGAAATCCTGACTCCAATGAAGTCAGTGGGAGTTTTGCCATTCAGTGGATCCACAATTTTACCCTTAAACACTGTCTGAAATAATAGGTTGGAGAAGGATGGCTATTAGACAAACTTTATTAACTTGAAACAAACAAAAAGGTAATCTCCCCAAAAGGGAAAAAAAGATAAAAATGTTTTATTTAAAATCATAAAAACGTAGTGCTGAAACAGACCTCAAGAGGTCATCATCCATCCCTCCCTTGATGAGGCATGATTAAGTATAACTTAGACTATCCTAAAGAAACAACTGATTTGGAAAAGAGAGTCACATATAATATCTTCAGCAATAAGGATAGCAAAATATATTGCCATAGCTAGCCCACCATAAAAATACAAGAAAACCTAAATATTGATGAAGCTGAGTGGGGTGGCGGGAGGAGGCAATGTGCCATAAATTATATAGCAATAATATGACATAGGGACAGTACTAATTCCAGGTCCAAAGCTCAAATCCAACACCAGCTACCAAAATTTGGGAGACAAAAAGTTGTTCAGCTTCTCATCTCTAGATCCAAAACCACCTATGCAGTTTTAGTTTCCAGATCAGATCCCACAACAGCAGGGGCCTGTTTTCTGGATCCAGTTCAGATTTGGCTCAGGATGACTGAAATCTCATGAAATCATCCAGTCTCAGAAGACTTCAGTTATTTTGGATCAAACTCCTCCAAGGACAATTCACAAGATTTTTGAACCTAAGCCCAAGCCCTAGTTCCATCTGAGATACAAACATCAAACCACAGCTGAAATGAAATCCAGATTTTGCCTAAATACCACCTCCTCAGACTACTGTTAGCTCTCAAAAACTCCTCTCTTGAAATCTGAAGGGGACATGTTTCACTTTGAAGTCAATGGAACTTAATTATAGTTAAGCATATACTTAAGCTGGACTGAGGCCTTAGAAAGTTCTATGACTAAAAGAGACAAGCAGAATAGCCCGACGCCAAATCAAGGACCCATAAGAGCCATGCTGCAAAACAGTGGCAATTCTCAATTGCACCCTTTGATGGCATTAAGCTTGAGACAAGCACATAGCACGGGAAGCAGTTTTTAGCTACAGCTACTAAATGGATTTTTTTTCATGAAGGTAAAAACCTGGTTTTTAAATCTGGAAGAGCTCTTTTCTTTTCATGATGGCTTAATTCCTCCTTTATACTCTCTTCCTCTTCCCAAAATAGGATAAAGAAGCAGCGATGTCACTATCAGCAGAAATTATAATGGCTTTTAGACAAGCCTCATCTAGTGAAAGACCATTATATTTTCATTAACCGAAATACCTTGGCCAATTTCATCCCTGATGTAACTTCACTAGCTTCAGGAGAATTACACCAGCGATCAATATGACCCATTCTCCTCTTTTCTTCATTTGAGAAAACAACATAGGATCTGCCCACATATCAATTTGCTAGTGTCTGTCTTGAATAGCTGAATTTCTGCAGGACAGGACAAGAAGGTAGACACAAACAATACTTAATAGTAATGCTTGTTTCTGGATCTTGGTGTTATTAACATCTCTGCTTCATTTAACACAGTGAAATACATTTTTATTGTGGAGCATAGAAAGGTAGGCCCAAAATTCCCATGACTATTGAAGGGCGTGGTAGGCCTTGAGCCTCACTAAAAACACAAATCACTGCTTCAAGAGTTCAATAGATGCCCTACTCCTACACCTGAAACTATGGAGTATAGTAAGGTGCTGTGGTTAGTTAGTGCACTAGCCCGTTACCTCTAAAGCTCAAGGTTCAAATCCTGTTTCTATCACAAGTGAAAAATTGTTTTATAGTCAGAGCCTAAACCCTAAAGACTCTCCTTACAAAATCTCTGCCTAAAACAGCACAATTAGATTCTGATCAAAAAAGGACTGGATTAGCATGGACAGTGAAGATCAGTATTGAAATACATCCAATAAACTATGCAGCTAAAATACATAGCTCTTCCTTTGCTGTCTCTGTATCATATTACCAGATCCTGAAGCAATTTTTTTTTTCTTTCTTTCTCACCATCTCATAAAAACACACAATATCCATATCTTCCCAATAAAGTGATTAAACTAAACATATCAGGGTACAGGGTATCATAAAATAAATGAGCCATTCCCAGCAGCCTACTATCTACTTCTAATCTTCAACTTCACCTAATAATATATAGTAAAATTCTATCCAGGGCATGGTACTTCACAGAGAAAAAAAGTCTAATGGTAGATATGGATTGCATTCCAAAAACTAGACTAATCCTACATCTGTGCAAAATATTCAAAATAAGCGTAGACTTGTACTTCAGTGATACAATAGCCAGTCTAATCTAATAGATCAAACCTTGGTTAATAAAATTGCAAGTCTACTCCTAGACAAGGAATAAAATTCAGTGTAATCCTGGACTCTTTACTTTAGTAAGAAAATAGCTAGTGTAAACCCAGATCTATGATTCAGATAACCATTTGATCCTAAACCTACACTTCAATAGAACAAGCAGTTAACTCCTCGGCCTATGCCCTTGTATCATAAAATAGTTTAACCTTAGGCTTTGTGTGATGGAAAAATATTGTGAAAAAAAGGCACCTAGCACTATAAGATCTACAAGGGAAAACCCTTACAGAATAAAATTACTTCTGCCTACTCACCATCCTCTGTGCTAGCCAGGATTACCACTTTGGTGCTAGGAAATTTAGCACCGATTTGCCCACCCATCGGCATGCTCAGCGTGACATTGAAGGTCTCATCTTCCTCATACAAGGAATCATCAATAATGATGATGCGACAGGTTTTCTCTCTCTCATACTTATCAAAGTGGATGATGCTGGTATGATCTTCAGGACGGGAGATGTAGTCAGAATAGGATAACACAGTGGAGGGATTTGTGCCTGTGGCAGAGCCTACATGGGGGAAGATGAGAGAGGGAAGAGAGAGAGAGAAAATAAATGAAAGGGAATCAGAATCTTGAGGAAAAACCATTCCTTCTGCGCTGAAACACAACAAAAAATGGTTTAAATGTATTTTATGCTGGTGCTGAAGTATAAATATGTTAAAAGTAATTACTTAAACACAGGTAAAAATCTGTTGAGTTCTCACAATTAACTGCATAAAGTGTTAATATATTTCATGACTGGAATAATATGCATGGAATAATGGGTAGACACTTGCATTTTTACTCCTATATGTGTGTTATCACAAAAATAAAAAAAAAAACCTTTTGCTTCTTGAAGTTACTTTTTTTAAGCTATTAAAACACATTTGACACAACAGTGAATGAATGCGTTCCCTTTGAAAAGTAATTTTAAGTCGCAGCATTGCTTTTTAAACTAACATTTATGGGTCAGATCCTGGAGACCTTATTCAAGCATGACTCTGACTTCAATGGACTTGCTCAAGTATAGATAAAGGCAGATTTTGGCCTATAACATATTAAATATTACTTCTGATCTCTGATGTACAGGATACTCAAATACTAGGATGTCAAGAGTGTGTATGCAAAAATTAATATACTGTAATGAAATAAATCAACTATTTCTTTCTGTCCTGGCAGAAAAAGACCATTTCATTTTATCATCAAGTTGAGAAATCACACAGGTGCTCTGCCTGCAAATGGTGCCTGGATTGGACCTCCACACTGTTGAAAGTTGATGGTCAGTAGACAAATCTACATCTAGACAAATCTACATCAATCCTTTTGCTCATTAGAACTGCTACATTTTTACTATGAACATATCCTTTAAGGGCCGATCTTGCATTGCACACCCAGAGCGTTCACTGAAGTTTAAGATCAGGATCCCAGTCAAACAAATGGTAGGAATTCAGACTCAACTTCCATCTCGCTGTAATTTACTAGGACATAAAAATCACTCTGGCTGACTTAAATATATTTACTTAATCTAAACACTGTGAGCCAAAATTTAAGACTTAGATGCCTGAAGTGAGACAACTAAATCTGTATTAAACACCTTAAATTTGCATTTCTGGCTGATTCTCCAGAGGGCTGAACAAACTCTCATCTTGCAGTGACACCATGGTCCCCAATGTGCAGAACGTGGTCTTTCATGTGTCAGACAGGTACATGTAAGTGAGACTTTCAGGGATAGGAATGCATTAGGATAAAAATAGAAGTGAAGTGGAAGCTGCCACGTTTAGGGCTTTGGATAAAACCCTGTTTTACTTGCAACCAGTTTGCTGGCCAAATAGAACAACATAGCAATTAGGGTAATTGACTGCCTTTTTGGGTAAAATGGCCAGTATTGCTAAGGCCAGACAGGTTGATAATCCACAGGGATGTAAAGTCCTAAATCACTCAGTGAGATTTTCTGTGCCCCAGCATACCACAAAAGAGTGTGTTGGGGGGGGGCGGTGCAAGGGGAAATGCTAGTAAACCCTTGCAAATCTCTCATAAAGGAACAAATGACCTTTGAGTCCTTGACTTTTCTAAAGATTCCTGCCAGTCACTGAGGCTTTCTGACTAAGACAGCCAAGGTAAGGAGCAAAATGGAAAGAGAAGACTTTAAACAGACTTTCTGAACTAGAAGTTAAAAAGAAAAAAGGCTACAAAACTGAGAATGAGCTTCCATTTTTCTGCTCAGAGAGCATGCAGGATGTTGATATCACAGGCTATGATTAGCTGATAGAAGACTTCTTTCCACATGAAAAAGAGTCTCATCAAAATCTCCACATTTCACTGCTCAGACTAAATGCCAGCATCTATCTAAGCTTAGTTTCATTTATTAATGGTCATTGCCTTATCTTTATGAAATCTAGTGCCCTAGTACATTTTATTTTTCATCATCAAATAGTTATCTGGTATATATTACAATAGGCAGCATTTTGCCCTCCTCTGTCATCTTCCTTTTTCAATTTATAGTAAATTCAACAATAATCAGCTCTGACAGACAGATCCAGAGATTTCAGCATCATCCTGAGTGCATTGTTTATGTAGGTAAATTCTGTTGGAAAATTTAAGATTTAAAAACAAAAAACCGCTCTGTGATACAAATCTAATTCTCAGTACTCTGCCTCTATTTATGAAAGTAATTCCATATGTAGCATCGAATTAGGAATGAGCACAATTCCAGGAAGCTGCATCTGGAAATCCCTGCACTTTTTGGGAAGCTGGGATCTGGGTTGGCATTCTGCAGCTGTCATCTACCCTTATACGATATGTCTACAATGCAGCTGGGAACAAGACTCCCTGCCCAAGGAGACAGACTCGCACTAGCTTGGCTTGAGCTAGGATGCTAAAAATAGAAGAGTGGCCTTTCTGGCACTGGCAGAGGCTCAGGCTAGCCACCCGAGCTCGGACCCAGGGGATTGGGTGAGTGTGAGCTAGGATGCTAACCTGAGTGTCTGCTGGTGCTGCAAAGCTCAGACTATTTTTAGTGTGTTAGCTCAAGAGTCTGTCTGCTCAGGCTGGGGGGCACATTCCCAGCTGCAGCGCAGATATACCTGTAATGACCCCCACAAAAATCTGGATCTGAATTTAGGGAAAGTTTGAATCAAAATCTGGATCTGATCTTTGCAGCTCAGGCCCATCTCTTCATAAAATGCCCTCTCTAATGAAGTAGGGTAACAACTCAGTTAAAAAGTATTACGTTTTGAAGTACTGAGAAAAACATAATTTGTGGAATGTTCTATGTCCATTACCTACAGAAAAGAAAAGTGGAAACCAATCCCTTTGGTGTGACAATTTTGAAATATAAATTCCTATTAAAGTATCACTTTAGATGATGTTTCATATACAGTAAAAGGATTAGGAATCCATTGCCATGCAGTATGGTCCGAGGTCACTGAAGTCAATGAGAGCACTCGTGCCTAAAATTAGGCACACTCTAAAGTACCTTGCTGAATCAGGACCTATATCATCATCAAAGGATATATAGTGAAATGTTTTCAACTAGAAGTTTTGTTGTTGGTATTTCTGCTTCACCTAAATCTACTGTGAAGCTGTTGCTAAAGAAAAGCTGAATGGCACGGTAGAGTTTTGATTATCCCTCTGCTTCACTAGGACAGGAGAAAGGAAAATGCCTATCTGAGTGTAATGAAGGGATTATGACACCGTTCTCCAATCAATCCACTATCTGGCCCCTGTATATATATTTGAGCAAGCTGCCTGAATCTATCTCATTCTTTCTTTTCTTTTTTAAAGAAGCTCCCAAAATGCTGCCTGCCTCTGACTGAGTCTTATTAACCAACCATAATTTCTCAGGATGTTTGAGACATTAACAGTGGTGAGGAATAGAGGTTTTACTATATTCTGTGGAAAGGGTCCATGTCATTGGCTTCTCCCCTGCAAACTGATGTATTCTTCCCCTTCATGGAGGTAAAACTACTTTCTCCCTTCATTGGGAAGCTGATCCAATGATAAAGAGCTTCTCCATCAATGAAAAACTGTTTATCTTTAAAAAAAAGCAAATGTGTAAAGAAAGAAATTTATGCAAAGGTAGTGGCTGATTTTTTTTCAATAAAAGAAACAGCATAAAAGTATGTGTCTGACAACTGGGGGAAACCCCTACCCCACAAAGATTTAGACAAACAGATACAATCTGTGTGGCATATACTGCCTATAAATGTCTTACTAACACTGAGAAGAACTCTCCAGATCATGAAATAATTTCTCCTCAACACACCATATGCCTTTGCTTTTTGACCATCTAGCTGAGGTCACCGGGACAGTGATTTCATTTTCTTTTCAGCGTCCATCCAAACTCATGGTGTTCAATTAGCTTCCTTCATATGCTTAGCACAATATGCAGGGGTAAAATTTGTCAGTTTTTGTCCTTCCACACTGCAGAAGAGAAAATTCTCACTCCAGTAATCAAATAAAGGGCCAAACTGCATCTTTCCCTCACACAGAAAACCCATGAGAGGCTTAGAGGGGCCAAAACACTTAGTAAGGTTCTCCTCACAGAAGCTTTTCCCCTTGAGTGAGAGAAATTTGGGGGTTCATGGAGGATAGAAGTATGTTGTCTGAATCCCAGATTCCCTGGATCCATGGAGAAGGAAACCCCCAGTCTTGTGGAATCCTAGTTTGTGTTTGTCTTCTGCCTCTCCAATGCAACATGGCTCCCAGAAGCCATATTATTGTAAAGTAATAGTGTGCAACACTGGATCTGATCCTCTGAGGTGCAGAGTGCCCTTAACTCTACTAGGAGCAAAGCTGCTGGGTATCTTCCAGGATCAGGCTGACAGATTGTACAAGCTTGGATAAAACAGTTCTGATCTCCCTCTTTCATGTAGTCTACATACATTGAGACACTAAAAGAATATTGCATTTTCCAATATAAAGAGGAGTTGCGAGAACTACACCTATGCAGTAAATCTGAATCAGTTTAAACAGTCCTGCCTAATACTTGGCGCAACAGTGCTGCCTACCAGTTAAGAGTTGAATCCAGATGGGGCAGGTCGAGGAGCAAAGCCAAACGTGATAGTTTGGAGTCAAAGACCAAAGCCTGTGCCAAAGGCGTTGCAGTTAGAGGGTGGAGCCGAGGGTCTGAGCTGGGAGTCAGAGGTCAGGAAGGAGCTGGGGGCTGGAGCAGGAGCATATATAGGCTGGGGCTGGGGCACAGGAGCAAGGCTAGAGGCAGTGGAAGCAGGGACAGGATCAAATGAAGCTGCAGGCAAGGAATGTGTTGAGCAGCCACTGGCCTGCTGCTGCTACTGAGCTTAAGTATCAGCCTCTAGACTCCAGCAACCAATCAGGTGGCACAGTCAGACAGCTTCACTCATTTTACTTGCCACAGGACTGGCTCTGCTGCAGGCTGGCCTCTGACAAAACGACACTGAAAAAGCTCCATGGCAAAAGTTAGTGAAGCTAAAGCAATCTATCTCTGTAACACGGCTATAGGCCAGTGTAATATTTGCATCTTGTCATGAGACCCCACAGCTGGGCTGACATACTTAACATCTGAAACTTCAACAGGCTCCTCCTTCCCAACAGCCGACATGCTTCACAAACACAAACCAACTTGCCTTACTGGATCTATAAATCTTTCAGCATGTGCCTTTGCAGAAATCAGGAAGTGTTTCCTAAAAGTGAAAAAACCCCAACAACTCTCTTTATATATGCTGTTCACAACCTCTCCCACTAAGGTCTGTATAATCTGTGTAAGAAGGTATCCTTTATCATAGGAGGGGTTGGTAGCACAGTCTATTATTAAGGTTGTCCAATGTATGTTCCATTATAAGAATCTATTTTCAGTTGTTTATAACTTTGACAAATTACAGACAATAGTCTCTTTCACTACACAACCCTGATTCATCCCCAAAGCAGGTCCATCCTATGCACTGAGTGAAGCAGGGGCCCAGTGAAAAAAAATTATACATGGTGATGTAATTAAAGATTGTATCATGACATATACACACAAAGGGGCTGAATTATGGTTACACAGGAAACCTTAATTCTGGCATTTCCTATCTTTTGACTGCTTGACTTTAGAACCTGAAGAATGTTAATTTAATGTAGGTTTTTGTGTTTAGTAAGAGATATGTTGTGTGGTTTACCACACAGTCACCCGTATTTGGTAAGGTGCAGTTTTTAAGACTCCAGCAGATTTCTTTGAAGGGCTAAGCTGAAACACAAACGTATTTACATTCTCTCATTCTATGAGACTATAGCTATTATGACCTGATACACATGAAATAAGGGCATAACTGTGAGGTCAAGGTCCCCTTAGATCCCTGTACTATAGGTATTGTTTATGAATGTTCACTCAACTATCTTACAGATGAACTCCCAAGTTAAAATGAAAAATGCAAGCTAAGGCCCATATCCTACAAATTACTGTGGGTGGGTGGATCCCTTTACCTACACAGTCCCACCAAAACCAAATAGGGCTCCATAAAGGAATAGCGGTCTACCTACACCGAGATAGCCCCTATGGCCCTGATCTTTCAGTTAATTGTGTCAGCAATGCTACCAAATTATGCACTCCTGAATGTCCTTAGCGAAGCAGAGAGCACCAGAGGATTCTACAATCACTGAAAAGAATATTTTAAAATGTAAACTACAGTGAATTTCAGTTCTGTATTGCCTGGCCTGTGGCATTGTCAATGGGGCATTTAGCATACATTTCTGGGTTTATATATCTTGTAAATTAATTTCTGAAGTAGACCGATTGTAGAAACTTTTGATCTGAACATGGTCACAAGCTACACAAACACAGTCCATTTTCAGCACACATAAAATAGTTTATCATGAGTGACCCTAGTTACAATTTTGTGTATTTAAGCCACATGGATCCCATTCCTGCAAATTTGCTTACATTTACACACTAAAGAGTTCCACCGATATCAATGGAAGTACTCATGGTACATAAAATTAAGCATGTGGACCAGAGTTTGCAGGCCACAGAATCCATGCAATTTCGCCTTGGAAGATGGCAGCTAAACCACTGCTTGAAAGATGAAATAGTACTCCAGTGGCAACGAGAATTTCAGAAATATAGACAAAAACAAAATACATCTTAGCTGTAGAGTAATCGCTTATTTTCCTCTATACTGTGGTATTAGATTCTGCATTTAATTTTATTAGTAATTAAAGCACAATTTTTGAAATTGGGCAGACTGAAGGCATCAGACAGATGATAACAATAGCATCTTGCTTAGAAAGCGTATACCAGACTTTTTGAAAACTATCCCTAAGATGGGCACTTGACAAATGAAAAATAATAGATAACTTGCAACCAAAAATAAGATCTGATCCAAAGCTTATTGACATCAATGGGATCCTTTCCATTTGATTTCAAGAGGCATTGGACTGGCCCCATATTGCATAACATATATGTAAATTCATATTAATGAAGTGTCTCTATTACTCCATGTAAGGGCTGGCACAACATTGTATATCTTTGTTATCTTAGTAGGTAACATACCTTGATATGTGCAACAAACGACCATTAGTTCTTGGCTGATATCTCCAGATCTCCTAACAGGGATTAACAGCTCACCAATATCTTCCTCTACTCTGTACTCCAGCCAGGGAATGTACACTATAGATTCTGGAAAACAAAAAGGGTAAGAGACAGAGTATAGTTCAATGCTGATGTCATCGATGAATTTGGTCAATAGAGAGATTTAATCTGCTGTGCTAAATCCTTGTATATTTATGTGTAGCTCCATTCAAACCAATGGGAGTTTGACCTGAATCAGCATTCAACACAACAACTGAATCAAGACCCCAGGACTCAGCCCATGGACTGCCATGGGAGCTGTGGGTGTGTGATGTTACACTCCATGTTCTTTATGAAAATATGCTTATGATATGGATATGACATAACAGAGATATAATTTATGCAAGATGGCTCATGTGAGATATCATTGGAAAGGTTATGATTTACTGAATGTGATTATACAATGTGTATGCCTGTATCATTTCTGTATCTGAAGTTAGGAATATTGACCATGTATCTCTATTTCAAATGTGCTACTTTGGGTGTGACCCACAACTAGCCCTTCAGGTACAACAATGGAAAAGCCAGACAGGGCTGATTGCCCATTAGCAAAGACAATGGACTGTGAAACAGCTTAGTCTTCCTGTGGACACTCCAAACAGCCTGCGAGTAATGGCTGCTAGGGCCCTGCAAAGACATGTGACTGAGTCACCTAGTACTGGACCCCACCTTGGAATGCCAGTGTTTTTCCACCAGAAGACAAAGGGTTCCCACCATACACAAAAGTTATATAAGGCAGGGAAGTGACATCATCATGGTTCTCCTCTGCCTCCCCACCCAAAGAGACAATGGGAAACACCTGGAAACAAGAACTGAACTGGGGGGAGAAGAGTTGAGCCCAGGCTGGAAGGCTGTCTAACCTGTGAGTAATAATACCTGAAGTTTTAAGCTGCAGGCCTGTGCAGCTGGCTTTCAAGAATCTCTGTAATCTGCCGGAGACAACATTTAGGGTAAGGAACTACTATTTGTAGCCAATTTCTTTAGTGAATCAAGCTTAGTTTGCGTGTTTTGTTTCATTTGCTTAGTAATCTGCTTTGTTCTGTTTGCTATCCCTTTAGCCACTTAAAATCTGCCTTTTATAGTTACTAAAATTTGTTTTGTTTATTATTAAACACAGTTTATGTAATTTCTAACTGGCGGGGGGAAGCAAGAAGTCGCGCATATCTCTTTTCACATTGAGGAAGAAGGTGAATGTTATGAGCTTGTGCTGTGCAGATTTTTCTATACAGTGCAAGACATTATTATTTTGGGTTTATCTCCCAAAATGGGTGTGGACGTGAGTACTGGGTGAGTCCTCTCACACACAGCTGACTTCAGTCTGTGTCTGCAGCTGGGTATGGCCCTACCTGTGTGTGTGATGCAAGAGGCCATGAAAGCCTAATTCAGCAAAACGGGAAGAGGGAATCCAGGCTGGTGGAGCAGGAGAGGCTCAGTTAAACCCTAGTACATCAGGTGGCATCCCGGGGGTGGCGGGGGTGTCCAACCCATCACAGGGTGATCCACACTTCTCGGGATCATGAATTTTGTGTTACGGAATGGAAGAAGGGGAGCAGTAAATGCCACATACCGTCACCAGGATCCACAATTTCAACTGTCGCTATTTCTGGAAACTCAAGGGCAGCCATGATAGGATCAGACAAAATGATCTGGAAAGTTTCAGATGCTTCATATTCATCATCTATGGTTATCCTCACTCGCCAAGTAGCCGTGGTCTGTCCTGGATTAAACTGGACTTGTCTCTGAGCTTTCCCTTTGAAATCTTTATCCTTTTTTGCTGTTCCATCTTTAGTCCCAATACCTAAGTAAAAATTGGAAAAACTACTGACTTCCCAAAAGTTTATGTTTGTGTACTGAATCAATTGAATAAGACAAGATTGTGGTTTTTTAACAAGTGTCTGCCAATTACAGATCTTTAGGGAAAAAAAGTGTTTGTAAGATAGACCATACATGGCTGGAAAATGTATTATGGGGCACATTTTAAAATGTGGTACTCAGGACCTGACCCTGCAAACACTTATGAATATGAAGAACTTTACTGCATGAATAATTCCACTAATTTACCCAGTGTGTACCTAAAACCTATATTAGCATGTACAACTACTTCAGTGTACGGTTTCTTGGCAACTATAGATTTGCATTGAGCACGTCTGTTCACACTGCAAAATTACTCTCATGCATAAGTGTTTTCCAGGTTAGGCTCTCAAGTTGTACCTACAGAAAATGTTACATGTGCCTGATGAGGCATGAAAAAATCTACATGAACTAATTGCATACTTGAGCAGTTACTTGTGCACATAAATGCACATTTTTCCTATTAAATGGATGCACACATATTCATTGCAGGCACAACACAGGCATCCACATTTAAAATTTTTGGTCCCATCCTAGCACAAATTAGCCACTACATAATCACAGTAACGTCTTTATTGTAATATCTCTTATTGCTTTTTATTGGTTTTGTGCTTGCATTAGTTTAAGTTATATGGAATTCTTTCCCATTGATGTAATTTGTTCCCCTATTAGAGCCCTGAGGATTTCCCCCATTTATATAACCCTTACTCTTGTAGACCTACCCATGCAGCCACCAACTTGCCAGAGAGAATGACTTGACTGGACCCTTTTCCAGGAATCACACAATATAGAGATGGACAAGCCCTACTAGGTCATTAAATCTGTAGGGTTCTTCCTACAGAAAATTTAAAACTAGACTGGGAATAAAACAAGTAAAGTGTTGTACGCACTCAGGTTTCCATCACTTCCATTGAGATGATATCCCCCCAGCTAAGAAGGTTTTCCTTTGAAGTTGCACATGGATCCATTTAGTCTAAGCCAGAATTGTACTGATAGAGGATTTAACCCTAAGAAGGTTTAGACTGATACCTAAAACAGATGGCTAGGGCTGTGACAGCTCTAGCGAACACTCATAAAAGATGTGTGACTCAGGAGAGAAATTAAAACAACCAGAATGACAGAGCAGTTGTTACAGTATGCGAGAGAAATACATACAGAGAGATACAGTCTCAAAACTTGAACATACGCTGGAAATCTAAGAGAAGTATGCCATATCTGTGAGTTGTAAGATGCATTTTGCTTTTACTATTTACTATCCTTCAAATGTGTATTTCCAGTTTCTGTGTCAACACATTTCACCCCAGCAAGGAAATAACTGATTCCTGAAGTCCACATTTTCCTGACTGTGCAAGTGCTCTAGCTTCATACAACTGTACTTAAAGACTTGAGGAACTGGGGTCTAGTGGAAAGATCAAGATTCTTGGATTCTCTTCCTGGCTTTGCTTCCAACTTACTGTCTGACTTTGTTCAAATCACTTGAAACCTCTCTGCATCAGTTTACCCATCTGTAAAATGGTCCTCATAATGACGACTACCTATTAGGGGTGTCATGTGGCTTAAACTGATTAATGTTTGTAAAGTACTTTGAGATCCACAGACAACAGCATTACAGAAGTACAGTGTTTTTAATAAGAAACATTTTGTAACCAAAGTAGAAGGTACCATATTTTAAACATATAGCATAAACCAACCTAGATGTGTATTGCAGAGAAAGAGTTATTTCATTTAAAATTTAAAGGGTTTTTGCACTTTAATTTTCCAGCTGTAGAAATTTTACAGTTAGGTAAATCAAAAGAGCGTGAGCAAACTAACAGACTCCAACTGTGAGTTTAATGAAGCAAGGCTCTATACCCCACTATGGGGTTTTGGTGTTCATTACTGTCTAAAGGTTTCTACACAGCATCAAATCAAATAGGTGGACTTGTTTTTATTATGGTTTGACGCTAGCAATTATGAAACACTTTACTTCCCTGGGATGAGAATAATGAGCTCCTGTCATGTTGAATCCCTTACCCGATTATGAGAGAATCTGATATCCTGAAAACTGCAGTGTGAAATCATTCCCAAATTAGGACTCCCAGTTCTTACACTTGAGAAATATTTAGGAATGCTTGATTTAATACTCAGACCAAATGGGCCAAATGGACACTACTACTTAAAATCCTGGATCTGAGGCACATGAAGTGCAAGCACACCTAGAGCAGAACATCCATAGGGACACTACTTTAAAAAGAAGGAAGAGTTTTTGGCCTTCTTGACCTAGACTTTTTTCTAGGTCAAAGCAAAGAGCTCTCTCATTCCTGACCACAGGCATAGGAATTTGTCTAGCTTCAGCTTCCAATCATTATGCCTGTTTTTGCTAAATTAAAGAGCAGTCTACTATCGAAAATCTCTTCCCCCATGTACGTACTTGTAAACTGAGATCAAGTCACCTCTTATCCTTCTCTTGGATAAACTGAACAAACTAAGCTCCTGTTGCTATAAGGCATGTTTTCTAGACCTCAGATCATTCTTGTAGCTCGTACGGAGGTTATTTTGAAACAAATAAACAGGTATGTGGGGGACAAAAGCCAGGATCCAGAAACCAAAAAGTAAATTGACGTATAAGAAACAAACAATTATTATCTTCATTATCTGTCACATGTTTTCGCTTCTTCTTTGGAATTCATTTTATTCACTGTGGGATTTTCAAAGATCCCGAAAGAACCCAACTAGGCTCCCAACTCTCAGTGAAATTTGATGGGTAGGACACCTGGCTTTAATAGGGGCCTTTTACGCCAACAATAGTATCATCTACGCTGGTGTCAGCCCGTTGAGTCCCCTGTTCTAGCTCAGTGGTTCCTTTTTTCAGCTGCTTCACAAACTGCTCCTGCATAGGAGCTTCAACCTCCTGGTACAGAAAGCTGAGGAGCAGAGCGGTTTAGGGACTTTTTCAACAACATTTTCTTTGTTGAAAAATGCTGATTTGTCAAAACTGGAAACTTTTCACAGGAAAGGCTCAGTCAGTTTAGAGGAATTTCAAAAATGCTGAAACAAAAGTTTAGAAATTGTCTAAACATCAACAATTTTCACATTTTCATAATGAACAAATTTGGTTTGCTGGTTTGAAATTTAGAAATGTTAACAAATTATAGTAAAAAATTAAATTAAAAATGTTCAATATTGAAACAAAAAGTTTCAACAAAACTGACTTTTCCCCCCAGATTTTTGGTTCATATTTTTGTGTGTGAGAGATATCTACTTTTCATCCCAGTTTGGAACAGGAAGCGTAAATAGCTAGCACATATTGTAAGGTAGAGTGGCCCGTTAACACCTCTGTAGTCACAGGACTAAAAGAGGGGGTTAGTGGGTTACAGTTTGTTGTAATAAGCCATAAATCCAGTGTCTGATTTATATGACTGCAGCGGTGTTAACGGTGCACTCTTCCTTGAATGTCCCTTAGAATAAATGCTAACTACTTATGCTAAGCAATCTGCTCCACCTTGCATTTAGCTATTTAGGCTCAGAACATCTTTCCCAGACCAGAAGAAGAGCTGTGTGTGGCTTGAAAGCTTGTCTCTCTGACCAACAGAAACTGGTCCAATAAAAGATATTACCTCACCCACCTTGCCTCTCCAATATCTTTGGACCGAGATGGCTACAACTACACTGCACACATAAAGAGCCCTGTACCAACAATAAATAACAACTGTGGTGTCACTACTGTGGTCCTTGGATGTTGACTAGGTAAAAAACAGCAGCACCAGCTGAACAGTAGCTACTGATGCTCCATAACAAAGCTGCCGCTCCCCCCATATGACATCTAGAACAATTACAAAGTAACTCACTGATGAAAGATGTCTCTCCTAGGTATCCTCTGCGCTTGAGAGTCACCTCCAGGAACCTGGAGTCCTCGTCTACAATGTAGTACTCTTTCTCCAGTGAAATCCAAGCCCAGTTCAAACGGAAGCATTGGCCCTTTAGCTTGTTTCCTCCTGTGATTCATGGAAATAACAGACATCATGATACAGCACATGAATTCCAGGACAGGGCTAGAATTCTCTGAGATTGTCATTCAAATGTATTTGCTTTGGCATCAGGGCAAATTAGGAGGCTTTTTTCCTCATCTAGGTATACTTGAGAAAACAAGTGCCCAAGCATGGAATAACCGAGTACCTTCCCACAAGCTCCCACAACACACACTAAATTCACACTCTGCAGACCCGAAGGCCTGGTCAGAAGGCAGAGGTCAGTGTGTTTTAGTGTACAGACTCCCTAACTGAGCTAGCCATTACTTTGCAGAAATTAGTCCTACTCCTGATAGGAAAAGTCTGGGAAGGTGGCTTTTCAAGGAGCCATGGCTAGGTCAGAATGCGGTGTTGCATTAATGCTGCTTTTGCTATGCCAATGTATACCATCTGCACACAAAAAATTGAATATAGTCTGAATTTACACATATGCCACATGTTTGGCTACTGAGTAATAAAGTGAGATACGACATTCTTTATTATGTGAGTAATACTTTGCATAAGAGGAATAATCAGGAGTTGTGATTAGTGTCCCTTCTTATTCTTAGGAAAATAATTTAACAACATTTACTTCAATAACATTTCAGATTATTCTCTGTTTTCTTTTATATAGATGAGACTAAGAGAGAACTATGAATGTAATGTCATTTAAAGCTAAAAAACCTCAACGATAAATCATACTAAACACTCTTGAAAGGATACTTAGGGAATTTGCACATCTAACTTATATTCGAACCAACAGGAGCCAGATGTAATTTCCTTCCAGCATCAATGGGAGACCACATTAATATTGTTATTTGTATTATGGCAGTGCCTAGAGGTTGCAACTGAGATTAGGGCTCCATTGTGTCAGGCAAGATAAATGCCTTTACAGCAGCAGTAAAGGCCTAATCTAACTCCCACTGAAATCAGTTGAAGGACTTCTGTTGACAGCAGCGGGAGTTGGATTGGACTCTAAATCAGGAGTAACTCCAATAAAAATCTATGAAGCTCCATCAATGTAAAAGATAATAATCAATCCTAACATGATTCCTTCCTCTTATTCCATCTGACATTTCCAGATTCTAATCAATTGTACTCCTGAACTAAAGATTTTAATGGCACCTAGGAAACTCAACATTCATCAATAAAGAAATCCTGAATATCACCTTTGTTAACTGCTGAAGCTTAGGGCTATTTACCAATCCACAACCTTTTCAGTTTAGCTGTTTGTTTACCGCTCTGGCTGACATGGAGTCACACTGTGTAGTCTGAAAAATTACCTCTGAAAACATAATCCACACATGCATCTTTATGACTGGTGTGCAATGGCCAGTGGAGGTGGTGATATTTTTTTGTCCTCAGAAACACCCCAATAAATCATATAATTATTTCTGGTGCAAAGTGAAGTTCAGTGTGATTAATGGCTAACAATCAAAGTTGTTCTTGGTTGCTATTTGATACAGCCTTTCTTCCTTTTTCTCTCCTTATCTAATCAACTGTTGTCAGGGTTGGGTTATTTCTTTTAAAAAAAAAAAAAGCACTAGGTGCCCCAAATTGCCAGTGCTACTTTAGCCTGGAAGTGGAGGACTGGAAACAAATGAAGTGCGAGTGTGATTCAGAGCCAGATTTTTAAAGAAAAAGACAACTTTTAAAAAAGAATCTTTTGACTAGTTGAGGAATAAACACACTCCTACAGGTGACAGTTATGCGAACAGACTACACAAGTTTTCAAGCACTTAATCCAGTCTAGGATAAACTGGAACATTTCTAATTTCTTAGCATCTACAACCAAAAGAGAGGTTTCAATTTAAGAGTACAACTTGCAAATTATGACACTACACAGACACATAGAGGAGAGAGAGTGCAACTACATGTCTGACTACATCTGTTTCCAATCATGAATACTGACTTCTCTGAAGTCACTGTTTGCATTCTAAAGCACTCACCCCCTTCAAATCACAAAAAAGAGCAGAGTATTCTCCACACGCCTGAACTAACTGCGGAAAACAGAGGTTAGTGATGGGATGAGGAACTTGTGCTAACTTCCCTAGGCCTTTACAACTTGTACATTATGAATGGAGAAAGAGAAAGCAAACTAAGTTGTTGGTCATGCACTCTTCATGGGAAGAAACTTGTGTCCACCGTGTCTGGGTGGGTTAGAATACTCTCTGGAATTTCTTCAACAGCAACATTCCACACACACCAGACATATTTGCATCAGTCAGTCATTAGAAATGCAATTTATGATGTGGCTCTGCAATCTATCACATATGTTCGTATGTACACACTCAGGAACACACATGTATAGATACAATAGAAATATCACAGAGACAATTGGGATATCCATGCGAAAAACTGCCGCGCCCTTTATGTTATTGATATTTGCCAGTGGAGAGAGCTGTTGTTTTTATAGGCGCTTTACGCTGCTAGAGCATTAGCATTATTAAGGCAGCCTGGTTTTTCAGGTACAGAGAGATGAAAACAGGAATGAAAATGTATTTTTAAAACTCACAAAATATTTCTGAAATACTTTATCTCCAACATCCATGGTAGTCTGGTAAAAGCTTTGTTGGGAAATACCTGCATAACTCACATTCGGCTTACCACCCATGATTAACATGGACACTTAAATAAAGCATTTTTTCTCCCGTGTGACTATAGCAATCTTGTTGCTAGTGTGACAGGAGAGATATGGGACAGAAGACATCAGCGTGCATTTGCTGGTTTCATGAGCTAAGGAGGATTCTAAAACTCACCTGTAATGAACAATATCAAAAGGCGGGTGTACGTATTCATTCTTACTGATCAAAACCAAAACACTGTCTAAATATTCCTATTGTCATGTTACATAAATATTTTGCCAAATGCAGGAACCATTTTTGTTCCACTTAATGTTGCTAATGTTATTGATGAAGAAAGAAAAGCATAGTTCACTGAGACGATTATATTGTTATGGTATGAAGATACCCACAAGCCAATACACTCTCTCTTTAGAATCAGCTAGTACATGGAAAGAGCCACAATACAGACACCAAAAACAGAAGAAAAAGAAGTGTTTTTTGCATATGTTCACCTATTAAAGCAACAGTGACCTTGGCACAATGCGTATCTTGAGGATTAACGATTAAATGGAGGAGCTGATGACCCAAAGCAGCTAGTCACTAATCCCCAGGAAATGCCCTGTACCTCTGTCATCACTGCTGAATAAAAGAGCATGAGAGGTACAGGCACACACCATTTTTCAGCAATGCATGCTTCAGGCTTTGATTTAGTTACTGTGACATTTTGTAAACTCCCACATAAAAATCCCTGTTAATTTACAGTTAAACTTGTTCAAGCTCATTTCCCATCAATGCTATTGAAGAAATCAAGAAACTCCCCAGCCGAGGGAAGATAAAGGATGAGATTGCTCTGGATGTTATGTCTTACCACTCAAACACCACAACACCTACAACTTCTCACAGACTCTTCACCTCTACAACAGACTTCTCTTCTCTTTCCATGCAACCTCCCTCACAGGGCTGGCCCTAGACCAAATGGCGCCGCAGGCAAGTAGTGTCTTCGGCCCCCCCCCCCTTCATTTGTTAAACTTTTGAATACCTTATTTTTTATTGCATTTGTAGCCCATTTCATGACTTTGATGCACAATCTGCATGCATGATTTATCCCTGTCATAGAAGAAGGTAAAATTTGCACACTAAGATCTGTAAATCTGTATTTATTCATGCCATAAATAAACAAAATAAAAAAATTGTTTCCTCAAAGCTTATAGAAACTTTCTAATTTTAAGAATAAGTGAAATGGACTAACATCAAGAAATTGAACTGTGCACTCACGTTGCGTAGACCAGTATTAAATAGTGTTACAGTAGGTGACAGCCTTAGAATGTTACCCTAGCCTTTCAATTCAAAAGGTAGCTTTTCTCGCCTTTGCCTTCGCGAGCTGAAGCACAGAGTCAGAGAGATCCAAAGAGTGGCTAATGGCATTTTCAAGTGATAAAATAACAAGTGATGTCAGGCTCTCATTGGCCATTGATCCATTGAAGATATGTTTTAATGAGCCTGAGCTTCGAAAAGTTGCGCTCATCGCTTGCAACTGTGATCAGTAGCATGACAGAATCCTCAAAGCTATCCACACATTAGGGGGAAAAAAGTGTTCTTCATCTCTGCATCATGAATGAATTGGAGAACTTGTAGTGGAGAGTGCTTTACATATTGCAAAATGTGACGGATGTTGTCTATTTAGACATAGAGGTCTTTATCATTAACTTCCGAACATTCATTGACGTCCAAACATGTGTCAGCATCCAGTGAAGGTCTGTATAATTGTTTAAGTGTTTTCCTGTCTGCCGGCAGCTTACTAAAGTAATATAAAAAAAAACAGATCTTTTCGTGGTGCTTCATTTGTCCAAACCTTCCTCAACAGATACTCGAGCAGCATCAACGAGTGAGCAAAAATATTCCCTCTTGATTTTTTTCTTCTGCAATTTCCAGCACCTCACCTCTGCCTTCGGAACCAAACTGTCTCTTCTTCTGATGAATATGAGTTTCCTTGAAGACAGGCTCAACTCCTATGTTTTCCGCCATTTCTTTGGCAGCAGTGATGGCATCTTCAAATCCGTTGTCTCTGTAGGCCACAATGAAATCAAGGCAGCTTCTCATCAAAGTAGTAGCAGTTGCAATGTCCATCGACGGAGTTTGTAATGCCTTGCTTACAATGTTTACTTGGAACAGGATATCATGCCAAACCACAATTGAGATCAGAAATTTGAAGCCAGTGATCTGGTTTGCCAGGCTTTGCTCCTTGTCGGATTCCAGCCTCAGCTTTACTTGACTGCACCAGTTCCATCAGGGCATCGTCAACCTCAGTCACTTGGTACCTCACTGGCCTTACACTGTCATGGCGACTCTCCAAGTCACTTAGTGGCTTCACAGACAGATTTGTAACATTGTCTGTGAGGACCTTCCACATAATAGTTGATGCTAAAACCAGGATGTATATCCTTTGCAGTACTCCGAAAAGAGATACTGAATCTAAAGATGATGACGCTGCATCTGACACAACCAGGTTGAGGAATGGCAGCCACAAGGCACGAAGAAAACTCTTGGATTCAGTGCAAGAATCCTTGCCTGGATGCCACTGTTTCTTTCCTATGTGCACATGCCATTGTTGTAGCCTTGGCTGTGGCAGTCCTGAAGCTTTATTTTATTCTCATTCAAAATATTCATCAACAGTTCTGTTATGCCGACAAACTGGAAACAGATAAAGTGTTCCTTTACTTGGATACAGCCATTCTTGTTGTCAACAAATCTTACTGTAAAATGACATCTTTTCACTGTGACTAATGTCGGGAGTGCAGTCCATTATTACAGGATAGTACTTTGTCTTGCCGAGCCACATTAATATGTTATCAAGCACCTTCCTTGCCATAAGGTCAATCAATTTGTTTTTAATTGTTTTGATTTAGTAATGGTTCATAGCTTCTTTACCAACTACTCGATGTAAGTGCTCACATATGACATATTTTCTAAGGAGTTCTACCAAACTAAGGAAATTACCATTATGTTCGGTGAACAACTTATCCAATGAGCCCCGGAAAGCTAAATTATTCTTTGCAAGGAAGAGGATAATTGAGATCAGACGCTTGAGCACGTTCCTCTAAAGCTGGCTTTCTACATTAATAATGCGCTGTTTTTCTGTGTCTGTGCATTTATTTAGCTTGAGCCTGGACTCTACCTCCATCCATTTGAAGCAGGCTGTAAAATGGCGGGGTAACTTTTCATGTAGATTCAGGGCATCAGCTAAGTTATGCCAGTGATTGTGCCCAGAAAGCGCAAATAATGATTTGGCATTCTTATGAAATATTTTGCAACAAAAACAGAACACTTTGTCAGTTGATTTTGAGTGAACCAGACAATGCTGATTCAGTTTCTCACCTTTCATGAGCACTCTTTTACAGTCTGCTCATTTACTGGAAATGTTATAGCCTCAATTTTCCCCGGCCCATTCAAAATTGTACAATAATATCAGCAGAATTAAGGATCACTAGCCATAAAGCAGGATCTAATATATTGATTTCTGGTGTGCAATTTTTCTCACTGCTGTTTCTGTCATCATGCAAGGCTGATTCTTGTTTATCGTTTCTCTCCTTCTCATATGAGCCACATTCTTCTTTATCATTCTCATTTACCTCTCCAGGAAAACTAGATGATTCTCCACCACTTTCCTCAGATTTCCATTCCTTATCTTCAGGTAAATCTGCTAATTCCTTAGTAATAGAACTTCCATAATTTTACACTTCGCTCCTCAATTTCTTCTGCACTGGGATGATTGCTACTACCTAAAGCCCGGTCTATGTTGTTCTGTATCAGATATTTTCCTATCAAATTTGCCCCTTGTTGCAAATTAGATTGCAATTGAGCTTTTCGCTTCCTATACTGAGCTCCTGAAGGCTTCTTCGGGGGCATCTTTTATTTTCTACGGGGGAAAACAGACATTATTAGGGAGAGCAAAGCAGACATTATTAGGGAGAGTTACATTGTTGTGTAGATAGGAGTTTGACAGGAATCTCTGGTGTCTCATTAAATATGTCCTTTATTAATTGCTACTAATACTCTTCAAGTCTTAAAACATAAGTACAATTGCACAGTAAAACAAGGTTCACAATATCGCAGCTGCGCTCTCACTTCACTTCGTTCTTACATCTCACTGACTGGCTGGTGATGCCCTGCCCCCTATATACCCACGAGGGCATGGCTGACAACATTCTAGGAGGTTCGAGGAAAATGTAGTTCTCATAAACTCTGGAAGTTTCCATGAGATTCTACAAAGATACAGAACATTCTAGGAGGTTAGTGAAAAATGAATCCACCTACAGAGTACCTGAAACATTTTAATTCAAACATTCTATTTTTCCCTGTCGTTAACAACAAAAACAGCTCCCCGAGCCTGGCGCCCCAGGCAGTTGCCTGGGTTGCCTGCCCCTAAATCTGGCCCTGCTACCTCACCTCATAATGTGCACATTCAATTGCTCCAAGTCGCACTCAAATGCACAAATTTAACTACACCTCCAGGAGATTAACATATTTTACTGACATACGACCATCATAAAAAAAGCAAAGGATTCTCTTCTGCTCCAGAGCTCCTCTTGTCACAGGCCGGTGGTGCCATCAGGGAATTAGTTTTGGCTTCCCAATCCTCTGCCACCTGGCCCCAGTGCAAGTTAGAGCAGCTGAGGAACTGCTAGACCACACTGTTACAAGGTTTGATGCCCCCCTCCCCACCGGCTCCCCACACCAGAGGCAGCTCGAGCAGGAAGTGGTTATGCTGCCTTCACAAGTTTTACACCAGCACAGAATTCCCCTGTGCAAGGATAATTCTTCAAAGATTGCAACTTGAGTGGTGATAAATGGATAAAATGGACGACGGAATCAAAGCCATAATTTGTTATTGCTACTTTAAAAAAACAAACAATCTGTCTGGTCTTTTCAGCCATATTATTATTTATTTATATTGCCATAGTACCTAAGAGCCCTAGTCATGAACCAGATACATGCACTGCACAGACAGAGAACAAAAAGAAGGTTCCTGCCCCGAAGAGCCTACAATATAAGTATAAGACAAGGGACAACAGATGGATACAGACAGACAGTACAAGCAAACAATGAGGCAATACCGGTCATGATGGCAGGCAGTGATAACACAGCAACAGGGATCCGACAAAGGGGAGGGTTTCAACCAACTTGTGCTGACAAACCCAATTTGCATCTCTTCAAGGGCAGACACACAATCTGGGTTTGACGATTGTAGTTCATCAGACAGAAGAGCTGCTGCTCTTCCAATGATTCCTAGGTGGTTTATGAGAGAGTGGGACTTCTGCTGGTGATCCTAACATTGGCCAGCAGTTAGGGTCTGAGGAGGGGATTCTGAACAGCAGGCTCATGAGCTGACCAGCTGGCTGTCTCTACCAGCAACCTGTAGACTTTGAAAGCAGCCAACTAAACACCCAACAAGCCAATTCTGGCTCAGTAGTGAAGCTGTGGAAGAATAGAGACTGGGGTTAGGAAGCAAGGAGGCTTATGGGCTGAGGACCAAGTTCAGCCTTCTGGCCAGCCTGTTTTC
Source organism: Natator depressus (assembly GCF_965152275.1). Taxonomy (NCBI): domain Eukaryota; kingdom Metazoa; phylum Chordata; order Testudines; family Cheloniidae; genus Natator; species Natator depressus. The sequence goes on from NC_134237.1 coordinate 53,743,528, forward strand.
CTGACTCCTCACAGTTAGGAGCAGCAGAGATTGTGTATGAGAGATTACGTAGGAGATGAGCCGATGAGTCAGGGAGGGAGCCTGGCTGCATGAGGAAACCGAAGTAGTTGACAGAATTTTACAGTTACACGGGCTACTCATTCAGAAGACCAGTTAGGTTATAACAAATTAGAGTTATTTTCCTATGTGTTTAATTGTAAAAGTTCAAAAGTGACTTGTGTTTGTGAAGTCTGCAGTTTGTGGGGACAGTTGTTATTTAGCTAGACTGCAATCACAGAAAAACTGAAGACTCTCAGGCAGCATTTCATAAAGGGGGTATTAAAAAATTCCTCTGGAAAAAAGTATGTAAATATTTTTTAAGAAAATACATGGAAAGTTGAGGTTTTTTGTGAAGAGTTATTGTGCCAAATTTGGAGTCTAACGAACAGATCCTGAGCGGGTGTAAAACAGCATAGCTTTATTGACTTCAACGAAGCTATGCTGATTTATACTCACTTAGAATATGTCCTTAAATACAAAAAAATAAAAAGTGAAAAGGAAGGATTTAGAGTAAAATTCAACACTGCCTCCATAATACATTTGGTCAAATTCATCCCTGGTGTAACCCCAGTCAAGTGCAGTTGCACCATGAATTAATATGGCTCAATGTTTCGATTTTCTTTCAGTGTATTAATTTCATTAGCATAGTACTGAGGCCTTGGCTACACATACAGATGTAGAGCGCTGTGAGTTAAACCCGCCTTTGTACAGCTGAGTAGGGAAAGCGCGGCAGTCTGTTCACACTGACAGCTGCCAGCGCACTGTCCTGGCCACATTTGCAGCGGCATTGGGAGCGGTGCATTATGGGCAGCTATCCCAGCATTCAAGTGGCTGCAACGTGCTTTTCAAATGGGGGGGGAGTAGAGTGACAGGGAGCGTGGGGGGAGAGAGAGTGGGTTTTTGGGGTCCTGAGAGTGTGTCATCACACTGTCTTGTAAGTACAGACCCTTCTCCCTCCCCCGCCTCTCTCTCACTCACTGAAAGCAAACGGCAGCGGTTTCTTTTTTTCTCATAGACGAGATAAGCAGCCACTTGCCAAAACGGACCCCAAACCCTCTACATGCCTTGCCAATGTGGACGGGGAGTAAGGTAGAGCGCTCTGGGAGGTTTTATTGCGGTATAACGTGCAAGTGTAGCCAAGCCCTGGGATTCGACAATACTTGACATGTGCGTTAAGAGAGAGCAAAACTAACTTGGGAAAAACAAAACCAGGAGAGTGGCTAGGAGAATGGTGCTAAAAAAAGCACTGAAAACTAAGAGTGCTTGTTTTTGGCTTAATTGACGCTCAGGATGTCTTCTTTACAAAAGTACTTTTTGACAGGAGAAAAACTGTAGGCTTTGCTTGACAGGTAAAATTGGCAATATCTGTCATTCCTAGGAGGTATGCTTTAGGGCAGACATGGGCCTGTGGGCTCTGTAGTGAAAGAGTCACAGGCCTTATTAACTATAATCGCTTGATGGAGTACCTCAGCTAATTGAAGCTATGCAACTGTCATCCAGGGTAATCTGAGTGCAAAATTTCAAGGTCTGGTGTATGGTAATTCGAGTTTGAGATCCCTGCTGTAAAGGATGTAAAACTCTCTCATATTTACATTAGCTTTTAGGTCTTGAACTATGATTTGAACACAGATCTACATCAAGTGACAAAGAAACAGAATGATACAACTGAGTTGCGGACACATCTGTTCACATGTCTAGAAGCCTACCTGGGTAGCGTGCATTACGTTGGCACAGTGACTGACTGTTGTTAAAGCAGCAGTAAATGGAGCGTTAAAGATCAAACAGCCTTCCTGCTGCAGTCCAGAAAGCTGAATGGAGAAATCCAGCTGCTGAGCAGCCCACAAATAGCAGGGCAGGCTCATTTCCCATGCACTAGATTTCGCATATATTACAGGTCCACATCAAGGCTTACATTGGTGTATACCAGGAGAAACTCCACCAAAGTCCATGGAAATAGAGCAGTGCGAAAAAACTCAGAAAAAACTCAGACTCTAGAACTCTAAATAACGTACAGTCGTATAACACTAAAAGTGGGAGGGGGAATAGAATTTCAAGCATGGAATCTAATTCAGAAGGAAAATTTAACTTCTGTAACTTGCATAAAGAAAACATATAGGGATCCTCAGGCTCACCATCCTACCAGACTTGGGGAGCCCTCTGTTTTAGCCTGACTGGCTGACCTTCATTCTACTCAGCTCCAGCAGATGAAATAATGTTCCTTTACCACACATGCTCTGTGGATGCCAATATTTTTGCAGATGACCATTGCCATTAGCAGGACAGTGGATACTAACCCATAGCTTGAAAATAAATGGGTTGCTGTCAGGTGATCAGGGAGACGGTGCAGAGAAAATGGGCTCAAACCCTGGGATACAGTTGGAAGGTCTATCTTCTTGCTGCTGAATGTCAGTTATTCACAACACAAAGCTTTATAAAAGCATTTGGGCATACTGTTACTCACACAAGAAACAAGTAGCCGCTGTGAGTAAATCAACTAAAACAGCTGTAGTGCATCTCTAATCTTGTTTAAGCTTCCTTTCTTCACCATGGATTTGCACATAAGGTCTATTGCAGGGGTAGGCAACCTATGGCACGCGTGCCAAAGGCAGCATGCAAGCTGATTTTTAGTGGCACTCATACTGCCCGGGTCCTGGCCACCGGTTCCAGGGGCTCCACTGCTGGCCTGGTGTACCGGCCGCCAGCCCGCTGCCAGCTAGGGTTCCGTCTGCCAGCCCCACTCAGCCCGCTGTTGGCCCTGGGTCCCAGCCATCGGTCCAGGGGACTCCGCTGCCGGCCTGGGATACCCGCCGCTGGCCCCCTGCCAGCTGGGGTTCCATCTACGGGCCCCGCTCAGCCTGCTGCCGGCCCCGGGTCCCGACCACCAATCCTGGGGGGGCTCTGCTGCTGGCCTGGGGTCCCGGCTGCCAGCCTGGGGCTCTGCAGCTGGCCCCAGCCTGAGGCAGTGAGGGGTGAAGACAGGGGCAAGAGAGGTCACAGCTCAGCACCCCCACCTTTAAAAATTGTTCCAGTGCCACTGTTCTGGGATATTTTTTAGTCCTATTTTGCTGCTTACATCACGTCACGTGGAACAGCACACTGCATTTGATATTGAGATTAGAATGTACATGCAAGAACTGGAATCAGAATTTTCTGACAGATTTCAAGATTTCCAGAGATTTGGCCCAATGCTTTCTTTTCTCATTAAACCTGAAAAGTTCAACAAAAGCGACTTGGATTTGTCTGTATTTCAGTGGATGGGTGTTGAAGATTTCGAAATCAGTTAAAAAGCTCAAAATTGTGGGCATCAAAGTTTGGAGATCTGTGGAGTGCACTTAAAGCTACCGAGAGAGATCATGGGGCCTCTATCTGACCTGCTGGACGTCCCTGCCAGCGAAATTTAACTATTTGAAGAAAATTGCGTTTGCAATGCTTTCAGCATTTGGATCCACATACCTGTGTGAACAGGTATTTTGACACATGAAATCTGTCCTCTTTCCCTCTTGGAGCCGGTTAACAACTGATCACTCAGAAGCCTGTGTGCAGCTTAAAGTATCCAAATACGTGCCAGACATTGGAAAACTCAGCAAAGAAAAGCAAGGGCAAGGATCACACTAAACTAATAAGATCAGCATTTTAATTTAATTTTAAATGAAGCTTCTTAAACATTTTAAAAACCTTATTTACTTTACATACAACAATAGTTTACAGACTTATTATAGACTTATAGAAAAAGATCTTCTAAAAACATTAAAATGTATTACTGGCACGCAAAACCTTACATTAGAGTGAATAAACGAAAACTCGGCATACCACTTCTGAAAGGTTGCTGACCCCGGGTCTACTGTATACTCAGCCGCTCATTCAGGCTGTGGGCAAGCTCACTACACTAGGTAAAGGAAAACCTCGTTTTCACAAAATGTAACTTCTCAAAGGTTGATGATATATCAAAATATTTCTGTTATTAAAAGTAAAATTGGATGGATTTTTTCCTTATGAAAGGACTGTTCCTTCATATGACCCAAAAACAACATAAATTACAAATATTGGAATGATCAAAAAGATACTACCTCAGTCATTGTAAGTCACATTGTTCAGGAAAGGGTTATCTTTTCAGACAGACATATCTTAAGCCTTAACGTTCTACATTTCTGCACAACAAAAGACAAACATTTGGAGAAACATCAAGATATCAGTACAATTACTTTCTTATATACAAAGTCTCCACCTGTGCTCTCAAATACATGGAATGCGATATCATCATAAATTCCAGTCTAATGACACACCGGCACTTGCAGAATAGATACAGGATAGTTGCTGTCATTGAGCAAATCAATACAAAAATGATGCGTAAGTTATAAAATAACATTTATTTTAAGTCAATTCTTCGAGAGAGTGTCCAAATACAATAGGCAGAATGGATAACAAAGCTGGTTGTTGAATATTAAACCTTTTTCTAATATTAAATGTTCACAGTGCAGAAAGGGGATCATTTTAAAAGTGTTGCAAAAGAGTATTGGATTTCAACTGATTAAAAGTTAGCTGATGAAAAGCTGATCCTTATCCATTGCAGAGATCAGATACGTCCAAGTAACTAATTCTACAACAGCTGTACTGCCACATATAGTTGTATACATAAAAGTTTTTGACAGGCATTAAAGCAGTATTTCACCCAAAATAAATCATTTAAAATGTCTTATGTTCATTATCATTGGGAAATGTTAATGTCTTTATAGATTTTAAATTATTTACACAATGAAACAGTTTTCCACTTGGCCAACCATGTAAAAAGAGAAGGAAGGGCATATCGTTGTTTATTTTCATTGTAGCAAATTGTGTTACTATAAACTATGATCTGGGGCTGAAATGCACAGTTCAAGTTACCTGGCCTCCAGATTTTAAATTTAACATAAAAGGCAGGTTTCTTTCCCCAAGAGACCTAAAAGTTCACTGAAAGAGTTGTAATTTGAGACCAATGAGCCAATGCATACAGAGAAACAGAAAGTCAGTTTGTACAGTAGGAGGCTGAGAGGCACACCACCCCCTGGTCTTTGCCCACCCAATCCCCCTCCTTCAGAGCTCTCTTATACTCTAAGGTTGCATGTGCTGTCATTGTAGCAAAAACTGCAAGCAATTTATAAAAACCCAATCTGCTTAATGAAATAAAGCAATGCTCCTTCCTGATCAAGGATATTATTTCATATATGGCTCAGACCTTTTGCCTCATTCACTTAATTTGATTCCATTCCATTTTACAAGAAAAACAGAACAATCCTTATTCGGACTTACTTTCAGAGTCCATTTCCCGCTCCCTCTCCACCTAAATCAAGTAGCACATCCCCCACCAAAACAGATTTTTTTATTGTATTGTCTCCTTAATACTGAACACATTTTTTAAAAAGCAATCCACAATCTTCCTCCTTCTGGTAACTCAAAAGTTGAAGTTTTCTTTAAAATCTTGACTTAATGTGCCATGATGTAATACCCCATTCTATATTATAGAACGTTACCCAACCGAAGTCACCACAATATACTTGTAAAACACTAACTCAGTGAAACACAACAGACCATTTTTTTTTAACACACCAGCACTGACATATATGGATAACTTAACTTTGATTGGAACACATCTAAAAGTTTTTGATATTTCCCAGTTCTAGAGGGTTAATGTGCCAAACAGAAGAGATGACAGTAAAAGAGGCTTTTCCTCTGAAACAATACAAATGTTCTTCACAAGGTTATGGTAAAAATTTTCAAATGTCCAAGTCTAAGGTGAGCCTGCAAAATATTCATGCATACATAAAATTCACATTTACTCACAAAAAAGAATATTTTGGCTACTCAAAAGAGATAATTACCCAAGCTATTACTATTGCATGTATACATATGCTGGGTTTGTATGTACAGCTTGTGAATGAAAATTAATTGTCCACATTTGAACATTTAGCCCTGCAATCACTGCCTGCCAGAGCTGTGTCCATTCTGCATTTTAAAAAGGGATGGGAAGTAGGTTTCTAAATTCAATATGGTGTTGCTATCTGTTTCCAGTGCATTTTCTCTATAAATTATAATTTAGAGGCCATATAAAACCAGAGTAACTCCACTAAAGCCACTGGTTTACAACTGAGAGTAAGATTTGGATGTAGGTCTTTAATCCAATATTCATAAGCACAGGAGGAGCGTGGATGTCCAGTACATTATAAAGAAAAAAAATCTTTACACAGACTGTGTATTGTGTCTTAATAAGGACACTGCATGTTGCCTTTTCACTGTAGATTTTAAGACTGAGATCAGAAATTTTATCAGTAGGGACTCTGAAATCTGTACTGAATCTCACAATTCTATAAAAAATTCTCCTTTGTTGCTAGCACAGTAGTAAAGCATTAACGTATGACATTGTCTTGTGGAATATCTGTGTTTAGGAAGATCTTGTTTGAAAGGACTATCCCTCGCTTGCTGTGAGAAATTTAGGTTTTATAAAACCACTACTCTCATTCTCAGAATGGCAAAGATTCCTAAGGGGACCCTGAAGACAGGCCTTTAGATTTCCTTTTGGCAAATGTATAGCTACAGAAGGAACTTCTCTTTGTAGGGACTACATATCTGGCCACTACTTGTAAAACTGAAGTCAGGACTTCCCACACCCTAAGCAAGAGGAGACCGACAGAATTGTGGAGGTTAGACAATGAGATTTACTGGGCCAGATCCTCAGCTGAAGGAAATCAGCCAAGCTTTCACTTAGGTGCTCAGTACAGGACAACAGAGAAGAAAAGAAACAAGGAATAAAACTTGAGTCAAATGCTAGGCCCTTCTCCGTCTCCTAATCCCTTTGGGTTGTTGTTTTTTTTCTTCTCTGTATGGAATAAAAAGAATTAAACCTGTTATAAATAACCTAAGGTGATAATATCATCTGCATTCCCTGTTATAAATCATAACGTATTATATATAAACTTGTTTAGTGATCATTCATTCTTTCCAAGTTTGTTATTCAATTGCCACAGTATGGAATCCCACAACACCTAGCCGCATACAACTGCTTGAAATCACAGTCTGTTGGTGACAGTCGATATCAGTCATTTCCAGAGCGCACTTAAAAACAAAAAGAAACCTAGTGCTCAGTAAAATCTCCACACTGCATCTGGTGCTGTTTTCTTTTATAAAAATTAAAATCTTCAGCCCAACATTCTGGCAGCATTTCAATCACCAGTTGTAGAGCTGAATGCTCAGGTGTATTGACACACCACATGGCACAAGCTGTCAGGGCAAAAAAGGTAGTTCTGATTCCTCTGCCTTGGTTCCTATAGCCAGCTGGGGGCTGGCTCGAATTTTTGCCAGCTTGGAACAGCCATTACTACGGTCAGAGATCACCAGAGTACAGCATGGTCCAGCCATGATCTAGAAACACTTCCTACTTTGCGAAGATTTAGCAAGTAAGGGGTGGCTTAGGCTGGTGTAGTTGTCTGTATGCCACCCAGAGATTCCCCACTTGTACTTTAAGGGAAACCTTATGACTACCTTGCACCATTGCAGAGGCAAAGCAACCTGATTAGGAGGTCAGCATCTGGCCTATTGTATTCTTCCCATTCACAAGGAGAAATTGCCTGTCTAATTTTTTGCCCTAGAGGGTTCTCAGATTGCTTTACTGTCCAAGAGAAATCTATGAGATTGAAAAATAAATTGTCTGAACAAAGTTAAGATCTCTCTGCTGTACCAGTAACCTGAAGTGTCATGATGATGCCACCATTTCTTTCCACATACCCCTCATTCCCCAAAACTGTCTGCAAAGTCAGTCTTTGGGACCCAGGAAGTCCACAGCTGAGAGAGTCCCTGATTTGGGCTAATTTCATCTTTTATTTTTAACAAAATTTAAAAAAAAGTTTATTTTCCTCTTCCTGGGGAGGACAGCCTTGAAAATGTAAGCTGATTACTAGGGTTGAAAGTTTGTCATGAATTTTCTTCAAGTACCACTCGTTATTCATGGTCTGCACTACAGCTGTCCAAGGACAACAGCCGTTCAGATTCATAAAAATTATTGCCACCAGTCCCTCAATTTTCTGGGGGATTCAAATCAGTTCATAGCTACAGGGGACAGTGTGTCTCAGACTGCCACTGATAGCATTAGGATAACTGCAAGCTCCTGCAGCCAGCTTCCTGACACTGAGCCAGCTTCTCTTCTGAGCAACCATTGTGACCTCTGGCTACCGGAGGGGCAGCTCAGTGGTGAAAAATAACATTACACCAGTGGGCTGGGCATGAAACTGAGACTAAGAGCTTTGACATGGACGCTGTCAAATGTAGCCTTTGTCAAGTCACTTGCCTTTCTGTAGCCTTTGTCAAGTCACTTAACCTCCCTTCTTTAGCTTCCTCCTCTGTAAAAAGGGGATAACAATAGTATTATAAACATACCTCACAGGATTATTGTGACAAGTAGTTGAATGTTTGTACAGCACTATATTAGTGTTACAATTCACCAGAAACCCCGCAAGAGCCCCCTGTGATGCCCAGCTTACACTAACAACAGTTCCTTGCAAAACAATTTTAGATGTTGGCAATGATGCACAGAGACCAGCTGGACTTCACTGTGCCTGCAACAGGAGGCTAAGGGTGTCTGGAAGCTTCTGATCCCCCCCGCCCCTTTCTTTCCTTACATACCAAATGAGTTACATTTGAAGTTGCATTCCGAAGAGCTAACTTCTTTTCACTGTTTTGGTTAATTACATAAATCATCCAATCACAGACCAGAACAATATCAGGCGATCCATGTAAATTGCCAATCTAAATTCTGAACATTCACAATTCATGAGCAATCTGCAGACCAAAGATTATTCACTGAAAAAACATTTGTGAATGATTCCCAATAATAAACACATTCCAGCATTTTGCGATCTCTTTGAACACAGAAAAAAAGGCACAATTCATCAAATACATCTGGCATTAAAAATTATTCACACAGCTCTACTTAATGTTCACTACATCTGTGTTCTGCCTGTGGTTTGATCCTAATCCAGTCTAGTATGTCATACTTAGTTTAGACATTCTCACAGAGGGTCTAAACAAAGCACCGATCATTTTAAACATCTATCAGTGCATTTAAAAGCTGACTAGTCTGATTACCTATCCGGAGGACCTGCCAAGAGTCTCAGATGTCACAAGACCAATATATACAATATGAGTTTTAACAATGACCTTATTAACACTGGAAATATAAATGCCTTACAGGCCATATTGTAGGCTGATAAACGTGCTTTGTGGGTGCTAGTACAATGCAGTCAAGTAAAACGAATACAGGATGTAAGAATAAATCAGTTTTAAGAATAGATTGACTGTTCACTATACAGATCCTTGTCTGTATTCTGGAGAAGTGCCAAAACGAGGGTCAGAAATGTAATCTCCTGCTATATGCCGAAAACATTTTTATACGTGCTTCCTGGCCCAGAACAACCCATAAGGAGAAAGGGGCTCAAAGGCTCCCTGTGGCTTTTACAGCCTCAGGTCCATTCTCCAATTGTATCACCACACTGATACTTGTTTAACTTCTTGGGTTTGTTGCCAGAGCAACTATAACTCTGACTCCCTCAATGACCAAACCAACTGTACTTCACCCACCTCATTGCCTTGCTCACTAAGCCCTGGTCTACACTAGGACTTTAGGTCGAATTTAGCAGCATTAAATCGATGTAAACCTGCACCCGTCCACACGATGAAGCCCTTTATTTCGACTTAAAGGGCTCTTAAAATCGATTTCCTTACTCCACCCCTGACAAGTGGATTAGCGCTTAAATCGGCCTTGCCGGGTCGAACTTGGGGTACTGTGGACACAATTCGACGGTATTGGCCTCCGGGAGCTATCCCAGAGTGCTCCATTTTGACCGCTCTGGACAGCACTCTCAACTCAGATGCACTGGCCAGGTAGACAGGAAAAGAACCGCGAACTTTTGAATCTCATTTCCTGTTTGGCCAGCGTGGCAAGCTGCAGGTGACCATGCAGAGCTCATCAGCAGAGGTGACCATGATGGAGTCTCAGAATCGCAAAAGAGCTCCAGCATGGACCGAACGGAGAGGAATCCGTGCTATCAGAACTCCGTTCCAGTTTTCGAAATGCCAAAACCTTTGTCAAAATCTCCCAGGGCATGAAGGACAGAGGCCATAACAGGGACCCGAAGCAGTGCCGCGTGAAACTGAAGGAGCTGAGGCAAGCCTACCAGAAAACCAGAGAGGCGAACGGCCGCTCCGGGTCAGAGCCCCAAACATGCCGCTTCTATGATGAGCTGCATGCCATTTTAGGGGGTTCAGCCACCACTACCCCAGCCGTGTTGTTTGACTCCTTCAATGGAGATGGAGGCAATACGGAAGCAGGTTTTGGGGACAAAGAAGATGATGATGATGACGAGGTTGTAGATAGCTCACAGCAAGCAAGCGGAGAAACCGGTTTTCCCGACAGCCAGGAACTGTTTCTCACCCTGGACCTGGAGCCAGTACCCCCTGAACCCACCCAAGGCTGCCTCCTGGACCCAGCAGGCGGAGAAGGGACCTCCGGTGAGTGTACCTTTTAAAATACTATACATGGTTTAAAAGCAAGCATGTGAAAGGATTACTTTGCCCTGGCATTCGCGGCTCTCCTGGATATACTCCCAAAGCCTTTGCAAAAGGTTTCTGGGGAGGACAGACTTATTGCGTCCTTCATGGTAGGACACTTTACCACTCCAGGCCAGTAACACGTACTCGGGAATCATTGTACAACAAAGCATTGCAGTGTATGTTTGCTGGCGTTCAAGCAACATCCGTTCTTTATCTCTGTGTGTTATCCTCAGGAGAGTGAGATATAATCCATGGTCACCTGGTTGAAATAGGGTGCTTTTCTTCAGGGGACACTCAGAGGAGCCCATTCCTGCTGGGCTGTTTGCCTGCGGCTGAACAGAAATGTTCCCCGCTGTTAGCCACAGGGAGGGGGGAGGGTTGAGGGGGTAGCCACGCGGTGAGGGGAGGCAAAATGCGACCTTGTAACAAAAGCACATGTGCTATGTATGTAATGTTAACAGCAAGGTTTACCCTGAAAGAGTGTAGCCAGTGTTTTATAAAATGCGTCTTTTTAAATACCGCTGTCCCTTTTTTTTTCTCCACCAGCTGCATGTGTTTCAATGATCACAGGATCTTCTCCTTCCCAGAGGCTAGTGAAGATTAGAAAGAAAAAAAAACGCACTCGAGATGAAATGTTCTCCGAGCTCATGCTGTCCTCCCACACTGACAGAGCACAGACGAATGCGTGGAGGCAAATAATGTCAGACTGCAGGAAAGCACAAAATGACCAGGAGGAGAGGTGGCGGGCTGAAGAGAGGGCTGAAGCTCGAATGTGGCAGCAGCGTGATGAGAGGAGGCAGGATTCAATGCTGAGGCTGCTGGAGGACCAAACCAGTATGCTCCAGTGTATGGTTGAGCTGCAGCAAAGGCAGCTGGAGCACAGACTGCCACTACAGCCCCTGTGTAACCAACCGCCCTCCTCCCCAAGTTCCATAGCCTCCACACCCAGACGCCCAAGAATGCGGTGGGGGGGCCTCCGGCCAACCAGCCACTCCACCACAGAGGATTGCCCAAAAAAAAGAAGGCTGTCATTCAATAAATTTTAAAGTTGTAAACTTTTAAAGTGCTGTGTGGCATTTTCCTTCCCTCCTCCACCACCCCTCCTGGGCTACCTTGGTAGTCATCCCCCTATTTGTGTGATGAATGAATAAAGAATGCATGAATGTGAAGCAACAATGACTTTATTGCCTCTGCAAGCGGTGATCGAAGGGAGGAGGGGAGGGTGGTTAGCTTACAGGGAAGTAGAGTGAACCAAGGGGCGGGGGGTTTCATCAAGGAGAAACAAACAGAACTTTCACACCGTAGCCTGGCCAGTCATGAAACTGGTTTTCAAAGCCTCTCTGATGCGTACCGCGCCCTCTTGTGCTCTTCTAACTGCCCTGGTGTCTGGCTGCGCGTAACCAGCAGCCAGGCGATTTGCCTCAACCTCCCACCCCGCCATAAACGTCTCCCCCTTACTCTCACAGATATTGTGGAGCACACAGCAAGCAGTAATAACAGTGGGAATATTGGTTTCGCTGAGGTCTAAGCGAGTCAGTAAACTGCGCCAGCGCGCCTTTAAACGTCCAAATGCACATTCTACCACCATTCTGCACTTGCTCAGCCTGTAGTTGAACAGCTCCTGACTACTGTCCAGGCTGCCTGTGTACAGCTTCATGAGCCATGGCATTAAGGGGTAGGCTGGGTCCCCAAGGATACATATAGGCATTTCAACATCACCAACAGTTATTTTCTGGTCTGGGAATAAAGTCCCTTCTTGAAGCTTTTGAAACAGACCAGAGTTCCTGAAGATGCGAGCGTCATGTACCTTTCCCGGCCATCCCACGTTGATGTTGGTGAAACGTCCCTTGTGATCCACCAGAGCTTGCAGCACTATTGAAAAGTACCCCTTGCGGTTTATGTACTCGCCGGCTTGGTGCTCCGGTGCCAAGATAGGGATATGGGTTCCGTCTATGGCCCCACCACAGTTAGGGAATCCCATTGCAGCAAAGCCATCCACTATGACCTGCACATTTCCCAGGGTCACTACCCTTGATATCAGCAGATCTTTGATTGCGTGGGCTACTTGCATCACAGCAGCCCCCACAGTAGATTTGCCCACTCCAAATTGATTCCCAACTGACCGGTAGCTGTCTGGCGTTGCAAGCTTCGACAGGGCTATCGCCACTCGCTTCTCAACTGTGAGGGCTGCTCTCATCTTGGTATTCATGCGCTTCAGGGCAGGGGAAAGCAAGTCACAAAGTTCCATGAAAGTGCCCTTACGCATGCGAAAGTTTCGCAGCCACTGGGAATCGTCCCAGACCTGCAACACTATGCGGTCCCACCAGTCTGTGCTTGTTTCTCGAGCCCAGAATCGGCGTTCCACAGCATGAACCTGCCCCATTAGCACCATGATGCATGCATTGGCAGGGCCCATGCTTTCAGAGAAATCTGTGTCCATGTCCTGATCACTCACGTGACCGCGCTGACGTCGCCTCCTCGCCCGGTAGCGCTTTGCCAGGTTCTGGTGCTGCATATACTGCTGGATAATGCGTGTGGTGTTTAATGTGCTCCTAATTGCCAAAGTGAGCTGAGCAGACTCCATGCTTGCCTTGGTATGGCGTCCGCACAGAAAAAAGGCGCGGAATGATTGTCTGCCGTTGCTCTGACGGAGGGAGGGGCGACTGACGACACGGCTTACAGGGTTGGCTTCAGGGGGCTAAAATCCACAAAGGGGGTGGCTTTACATCAAGGAGTAGTTCAGGCAGGACTTCACGGAGGGTTCCAATAAGAAATGGTGCACCTAAGTTATTGTTCTTATTGGAACAAGGAGGTTAGCCTGGCCTCTGATTGATACATGGCTAGATTTACCTCGCTGCACCTTCTCTGTGAGTGACTGTAGTGTGACCTAGAGGAATGAGTCCCCTAGACAGGGGAGGAGGCAAATGAGTACAAAACAAATCTGGTCTATTTCTTGTTTTGATCCACTCCATCTATCTTTTACATCTTTGGCTGGCAGCAGACGGTGCAGAAGGACATATTGCCTACCTGCTCACCATAAGACGGTTCAATAGGACTGACTGCCGGACTTAAGAGAATGACCTGGTCAAGTCACTAAAAATTTAGTCCCTGCGCCCACGTCTGCCCAGGCGCTCCTGATCGACCTCACACAGGCGACCAGGAGTACCTTGGACATGACGAGGACGTCTACCAGTCGTATTGTACCTTCTGCTGCCACAAGGCAATGGGTTGCTGCTACTGTGTAGCAATGCCGTGCCGCGTCTGCCAGCACCCAGGAGACATACGGTGACGGTTACCTGAGCGGGCTCCATGCTTGCGGTGGTATGGCGTCCGCACAGGTAACTCAGGAAAAAAGGCGCGAAACGATTGTCTGCCCTTGCTTTCACGGAGGGAGGGAAGGGGGGACTGACGATATGTACCCAGAACCACCCGCGACAATGTTTCAGCCCCATCAGGCATTGGGATCTCAACCCAGAATTCCAATGGGCAGCGGAGACTGCGGGAACTGTGGGATAGCTACCCACAGTGCAACGCTCTGGAAGTCGACTCTAGCCTCGGTACTGTGGAAGCACTCCGCCGAGTTAATGCACTTAATGCACTTCTGTGGGGACACACACACTCGAATATATAAAACCGATTTCTAAAAAACCGACTTCTATAAATTCAACCTTATTCCGTAGTGTAGACATACCCTTATTCTCTGCATTACTGCTCCCTTGGTTGATTATCCATGCAGTTGTTTTGTGGCCTCTCTTTATTAATCGACCTGTTGCATTATTGATCATTGGCTAATTAATTTCTCTGCCACCCCGCTATCTACTTGGCATTACCCTGTCCACATGCCTGCCAGACTTCTTTGCTCCTTCATTCTTTCTTTCTCCTTCCCTCTTTCCCTGCATCACTTTCCATCGCTTCTGTCTCCCCTTCCCCCTTTTCTGTTCCCACCAGCTCTGTCTCCTCCGATCTCTGGTGATATCTGCACAACCCCAGGCCCTCCTTCCATCCTTTCCTTCCCCATCACCATCTCTGCCCACCTGGATCGTCTCCCTTAAACACCAAGCTCAATGCAACCTTTCTCTGTTCCTTCCTTCTCTTCTTCTACTTCCTCTGAAATGCCTTCTCCACCTCACAGAAGATCACTGCCACCCATTCCCTCTGTCTCGTTTCTCCACCCCCCAGAACTCTCTGAAACCTGGCTCCCTCACTCTCTGACACGGTCTTTGCACATCCCCAATCCCCTGATAGCTGCAAAGGAACGTGCTGGGTATGTCCTGTGAAATAGGCGTGCTCTGCTCCAGGCACACATGGACTCTTTATAACTATATCTTCCAAACAATCAGGAATAGCACTGACTGGGCTATGACAGCATCTCCGTTCAGAGCTCCTGGTCAGGATACCATTGTGGTAAGGCGCATGTAAAAGAGAGGGAGTAAGATACCCAAGAAGAAAAATAAAAGCCTTCATGAAGGTACAGCTGGAATTCATGGAATTTATGAACCAACTGGTTGTCCCTGTGTGACAATTTCCTAGTCTCTTGTGTATTGTACCACAGGGAAGAAAGACAGTGGCAGACACATCGTGTTAAAAAATGGATGGTGATAGTGGTGATGTTTGAATATAGAACACACGACACCTAACTGGTCCTACTTTTATCTGAAAACTTTTAACAGAACATGCTATATCCAAAAACTAAACAGATTGTCATTGCCGAAAAGTTGGCAAGGATGTATTACACACAACGGAGAGAAGGCTGTCTTCTGCCTGTGGATGTATTCCACCTAGTATTTCCTTCCTGCAGGTTCTTGAATTTCCAGACAATACTATGACTCTTCAGACTGATTGATGCTTAGTGCATTGACTCATTATAAATGCCCTTTACCTTAGCCACGGAAACTGCATCACCTAGCAGAACAAAGCCTTGTGTCTGGGTCTATGTCAGGCTCCCTGCTAAGACTAAATGGCTCTAGAAACAAGTCTCAGCCAAAACTCTGATAATGAGTGGCTGGGGTTAATGGCACTCAGCTAAGTCTTGGGCCATTAACTCCTCCCAGATGGCCATTGATCCCCAGAAAATTGTGCTCTGGTTGTTACTGTTATGAGTGTCTGCTTCATGTAACAAAATAACAATGGTGAGAAGTAGCCATTATCCATTATCTGAATGACAGAGCAGAATACTTACCTGGTATCTCAAATAAAGATTTATTAACAACCAGTTCCTATAATCATAACTATGACAAACACAGACTATTTACTGGAGCTATGTATGAAATCAAAAACCCTACAAAACTCCCCACCTGTATTTAGGTTTTATTACAAATCCAAAACTCAGCGCAGATTACTGGAAAGGTCCATAAACCTTTCAAGTGAACTTGGGCTGATTTATGATTCCATGGCCAAAACATGATAAACCTGCAGTTTTGATAAAAAATAAAATATGAAACTCCATGATTTAGATCGATTTTTGCCTTGAACAAACCCAAAGCTCAATCTGAAAATCAGGCTGTACAAACCAGTGCAATCTGTAGCCAAAGGAAAGTCAATGGAGTTACAGAAGAGATGAACTGGCTGTTGGTGTCTAATGCTAGAAGCCCTATCAGTGATGGACACCAGATGCTAACAGTATTTCCAGCAACTAATGCCAGGCATAGCATTAGATATTAGGGGTCAAATTTTGATCTCACACTAGTTTTACACTCTGTACCCTTCTATAGAGTATTTCCAGACATCTACCAGTGCAAGTAAGATCACAACTAGGTTCTACAAGATGTCTAAAGCTAGTAGCACTGCTAATACGTAATGTGAACAATACTACTAGGAAAACCCAATAAAGTAGTGTGTCATGCCTTTCTAATGGGATAAAATCTGTACAACCTTGGATCAACATTCTGAACAGTCCCACACTTTGAAAGTTAACTTTGCCTGTGACACAATCAGAAGCGATAGAATAAGAGAGAGTTAAACATCAAACAGAGTGGATATTCCTGAAAAGTACAGACCTAACCTACTTAGAAATGTATTCTTTATATGTTTGTTCCTCTGTCAGATACTGATCATGCAGTCTTGTGGGCAATTCCTGCACTAGAAAAGGAAGAACCCTTCCTTCAATATCTGAACAGTCCCGCCTTCACCTCCAGCAGAAAAGAAGGAAATAAAAGCAAGTATATAACATTACAGCAAACACCATCCCATTTAAAATGAAGCCTATTCTGTTTAAGATATGCCTACTACAGTGCTAAAAACATCCAATTCCACAATATTCATTAAGTAGTAAGACAAAATATATTACCTGTATTTAATTATCACATGGCAACCACAACTCAGAAGTGCCTATTATTATAAAGGAGGAAAAAAATCATGTTTTCCAAGGCTGACTTTGTGTGTGTGCTAGCATGAGATAAAGTTGACTATTTGTAATGTGAACATTAGCTTTAGTCCTAAATTAAGTTATTCCTCTGAGTCAATGCTCTTTTGTGACACATTTTAATATGTTTGGCATTGCAGGTCCCTGAAGGTGCTGAATCTATATGGAGCTCTCAGAGACACTGTAAATCAAGAATCAGTGCAGGAGATTTATTGTATAGTTTGACCTTTGAAGAGTTCTAACCAGAGCAAGCTGACTGATTCATGGCTTGAAGCTGCCAGGTTGGAAAGTTATGGCATTTGTAAATCCCAAAATTACATCAACATGTCAAAATGTACCAATACAGCTGATGTTATAAACAGTCGCTAGGGTATGCTCCTCAGAGTGGTGTAGGCAAAGCTCAGGATGAATCACGGACAGCACCTCTGGGAAGTGAAGAAGAACTTTGCTATCTGGGAACTATAAGAATAACTAACTCATTTATCACTTGCTTTCTCACAGAAATCGGATAAATCTTCATGTTGTCAATAAAAATAGCTGCTTAGATACAGACGTATTTCTTTCATAGACAAGCTGACATGATTGTCACCAACCTGTTGTGGTGAATCTTGAATAGCCTGATGAAACATATACTGGCTAGCAAGGACAGAAATGAAAGCATCAGATTTGAATATCACTGAACTTGGGGAAGGTCAGACCTAGATCTGAACTTTGCAGGTAGGACCCACCACTAATACAAGCTGATTTACAGAGGCACCTGAAATGTCAAACATATTTAAGTGTGCTGTAAAAGAGCATTGTCCCTGGCTCCAGCACAAGGAGAAGGGCCCTTCAACTTTCCCCCACATTGGGCAGCTATACAAGGGCAAGGGAATGCAGACACTGCATTAGGGGGAGCACAAGGTCTCCTTCCTTCTGTGCACCCTCTAGGGTGCAGTCTATCTCAAAACAGAATGGGCCTGGGAGAATAGAAGATGAGACCACCTGCAAAGGGAACCATTTTGACTTTTGTAGCGGGAAGAATGCGGCACCATCCCAAGGAGGAGGGCTATGTGCACATCCTTGCTGCACTCTAAAGAACTGAGGGAGGATTTTGCCTCCTGAGACAAAACTCCTCTTGGTGCTTTCAGTGGCGATTAATCTGTGGCATGTGCAGTTTGTACATTCTGGTCATCAAAATGTAGCTTTTATACTTTATTGTTAAGCTCTTTGATTTTCTTATTGTTTCAAAATATCTATTTTTTACAAAACAGACATCAGGCCAAAATGAACGGAGGGTGCTAGGACACACAACAAGAAGGCTGACGTTGGGAAATTCTATGTTAACTTCCAATCACTACTCCGATTGTACCCACATGTGCAGTTTTAACCTCGCATCAGTGGGCTAGTCTGCAATCAGGTTCTTCCTTTTCTAAGGGAGGTGGGCCCAAACCAAACTCTCAGACAAAAACACTATAGAACTTTGGGAAAATCTGCATCCGAATCCATATCAAAAGTTTTCAGCCATTCTCCATTTCTGTAACTTGCATAACCCAAGAAAATCTTATCAGTTCTGATATTTTTATGAACTAGAGATTTTGCAGGGGGGGACAGAATAGAAGGAGTGGATTAAAAATGTTTGAAGAGGTGTAAAGACAAGATTTTTTGGGAGCATGGGTGTGAGGATAAAAGGAAAGGGGTAAGAATGTCAAAGCTGTGAGTATAAATGATGGGGAGGTTACTGGAGTTTTCAAGGGTGATAAAAAGTGTGAATATGATTAAGAAGAAACTCTTAGAAGTTAAAGGTTTGTCCTGTATAGGTGAAGGAAGAGGTTGGACATCAAAAGACTCAGGGAGCGGCTCAATGGAGACAGAGGTAAATTCAAGTATAATCACTACAGAAGTGTTAAAATCTAGAGGTATTTAAATTTTGTTTGAAGAGTAGATTCTCTCTACAGCTGTAGTTCACTTAAATAAACTGCTATCAAGTAATTCTTTGATATGTTTAATTCAAAAAAGCTAAACTGGATGAGTATGTTCAATATTTTGCATTTTTTAACAATAAGTACTCAGCCATGTGTAAAGAGGCCCTTCCGTGTGGGACTTATATTAAACCTTGCCAATTTCCCATCTGTTTGCTGTTTGGTTTCCATGGTGTACTCTTAATGCATACTTTAAAAACAATTAAGGTTTCCTTTTTTATTGGCATCTCTCTTTATAGTTGCATACTCCACCATAAACTTTTAAAGATGATGCTTATTTAACTTTAAACAAGCATGAAAATGGTTTTGACAAATGAAGTAGCACTCAGAAGCAGTTCTCAGTACGTATCTTTGAGCAAGAACAATAGCGTGGACTCAGATGAAGACCTTGGAAGGCAAAAGCATACTTGCCCGGTTTACACCCAATGATTATCTTAGGTACTATGAGAAAGAAGCTATGTGGCAGATCTCAGCTAGTTAACAAATCAAAGGTTTAAACACCATTCACTATGCTGAATGCAAACACGGTCAGGGGTATTTTTTTGTTTTGTTTTGAATCCTGGTACATAAATGGCCCTGCAATAATTACTGCACTACCAAGAAAATATTGTGAAAAAGCTCATGCTTAGATTGCACCAATCCCTTCCAAAAGCACACACTGTTTTTAATTATTCTCATGTGCTCAAGCTATGATGAATCAGTAATAACACTAATAGTGCTCTATATTTATAGAACATTTTTCATCTTTTAGGATCTTTAAAGTTCTTTATGGGCTCTCTATGTAGGGATTACGCACCTAAATGAATCTAAAACAAAAATAAACGGGTCTTTGTGCAGATCTCCAAATAAATTAAATGGAATTTCTGAGTGAGACTGACAGAAGCATCTGGCAATTTATATCTAAAAATCAGTCCTATTCTGAACCTAGCAACACTATAGCTAAGGCTAGAAAGTAATTTCTAGACAAAACCACTTTATCTAAAAAGTCATAACTATAGCAAAAACGTTCCTTCCAAACTTGGTCTCAGAGTGAGAGTGGATATGTTTTTGCTAAGTTTGACCAAATATGAGTCTCCAGGTTAACATTCATGTGTATGGAGAGGACAGGGCCTGATTCTGATCTCATTTATATTGGTGCAATTCAAAAGTTATTCCACTGACATCAGTAGACTTACTCTGGAGTTATTAGTATAATAACTAACTAATATTTGACAAACTATTTGAAATTGACACTGTGGGCCTGATTCTAGATGCATGCTAAAGTCAGTCACCTAAATATGTGACATGATTTTCACCTCTTTCTTCCTCCAGTGTCAGTATGAGTGTTAGGTAAGAAGCACCTCTGAGAATTAAGCCACTTTTTTGAAAGGTATATGCCTATTGGCTGGATTGTGGCTTAAATGCCACAACCCACAGATGGGAGTGGGATGAAGCCACCCCACTCCCGAAGAAGAACTGGAGCCATTTGTCCCATCCACTAGTATGGAGCAACAGATTACTTTTTCACATGCACTGACTCTCTACGAGTCAGCACAGGGCCATGAGCCCAAACTCCTCCCTGCCCCCTTTTCAGAGTATAGCTCCTGGGCAGGGAGCAGGAACAAGAAGCCATAGGAAGTAGGAAGGGATCAGGCTAATCAAGTCCATTTTATTATATTGGTAAGTGTTCTGCCTGAGAAGTGTTCTACTATTCTCTGGAAGACTGTAGAAGAGATCAGAGTACGAGAGAGGGAACCCAGGATGGGGATGCAGGAGGAAGAGGAGTTGAGACAGGAGAGGAAAAGCAGGGCAGGAGACCAGATGAAGAGGTGGAGACTGGAGAGGGGAAGGAGACCAGAAAGACAAACCCCTGGGATGGTGAGTGGTGGGCAGGAGGTGCAAGAAAGTGGGGACTGCAGATAGGGGGATCACAATGGAAAATGGAGAGGTGAATCTGAGAAGAGGGGATGTGGAGGCTAGAGAAGACAACTTGAGCTTTTGGAGATTCTGAGGCTAATTAGGCTAATCAAGCAGCTGAAGATCCCAATAAGTTTCATCAGTGTAGCTGAGGCTTGGCCCAACATGAGTAATTACTACATGGAGGGAGGCCTCCTTTTTTGGAAGACAGAATTAGGGAAGTAAATGAGTCGTAAGCTTGAAAACACAATATTTGTGCTAAATAAAGTAAGGCAATAGGTCAGTAGTTTAAGAAGACAGTGTCTGAGCTAACTAAGATAAGATGGAGAACACCCAGGGAACTATATACTATGAACTAGATAACAAGGGACAAAATAAGTTGGGAATGTAAAGATGAGGTAAAGAGGAAGTCAAACCATGGACAGCGCATGCTGCACAGGGACTGGTTACTGCAAAGTTACCAAGCCAATCTTAAAATGTGTGATGCAATGTACAGTAAATGCAATGAGAGGTGTAATGAATATAAGGGGAGGGGGTAACTTTGGAGCTGTGGTGTACCCTACATCCATCTCCACTGTGTTTAAGTCTGATCAACTCTATATAGCTTTGCTATATGCCAAATAAAGACACCTGAGTGATAAAGTCTGGAGTCAAACTGAGTTCTTGGGAAGCTGAGTGGAAACAGGTCTCAGAAGGAATCCCAACAATCAGCATGGTGGGGAGGGGAAGAGAGGCGCCTTGGGAGTGAATAATTCTCTTCCCTTCTGCATCTATCATTTAAATGATGTTCTCCTGGCCCTATGCAGAGTGCCCTGGACAGTGCAAAAACACCTGGTCCCATTTCTACTTGCTTGGGATCCGGTGAGCATGAAAATGTCACCACTTTTTCAAAAACAAAAGAAAATTCTCAGGAAAAAACGTTAATTAAGCTGTAGCTCAGTTTGCAAATATATGTGGGTAACTTAATGGCAAAACTACTTTACGTCATTGGGAATGGTGGGTGCTCAGTGCTCTTATACAGATGACTAACTTTTAGCTAACCACAAGTTTGAAAAATTTTGGCCCTAGAATTTTAATTTACAACACTGCAAGCAGCGTATCTTGAAATAATAAGGGATGATTCAAAGCCAGTCAAGAACACTTGGGTGTTTTCATTCCACTAAAGCTCATGTTTGTTCCTTCCAGCAGAAACATAATGCCTTTGCAAACACCAGTATCGAAATAAAGCATCCCGCCCCTCATAGTTCTGCACTCCTGAGGTCAACACAGGTAACATACATCATTCAATGTTGTCAAGCATGAAAGAAAAATTACAGAACATTTAAAAAAAAGTATTAAAAAGAGGTCTGCATTCTCCCACTGAATTCTAAAGATTCCTGTAGTGCAAATTTCTTGATAAGCTTTATTGTTCAAGAAATCACATGCCTTTGTTGACTAACCTTTCTGATTTTTATTAAAAATCAGTGATATAAGTTTAAAAAAATCTTTTATTTAACTTGCTTGGGAAGGAATTTGGTTTCTTATTTAAAGCCTGGAGAAGGTGGGCCAAGAATTAGAAATCATGTGTTCTATTCCTGGCTCTGCCTTTGTGTCTCTGTACCACAGTTCACCTATCTCTAAAATAAAGTATAATAATACTTACATCACAATTAATGTCTTCAAAGTATTTTGAGATTCTTGGGTGAGAAGGGTGCAAGTACAAAAAATATTACAACAGAATTGGCAATTCTGAGCAACAGAAAGCACTCTTTTACATGTGATGTGGTAGTGCAATGTTATGGAAGAAAATGTTTGAGACAACTTGTACAGTCAATAGACCAATGCTTTACTTAAGCCCTAATTTAGGCTTACTACATATCAGATATAATCTGTCATTAACTACATGATATGCAAAAACTTTACCACAGATATGGAATTTGGCCAAGAATTGAACTCTACTCATTTGGACTGTCAAAAGATTAATCAGCTGAGTTTCTCATATACAAGAAAACGTTATTATGGAAAAAAATCACCACACATCATAGGCAAGACTTGGACCAGTTAGCAGAAAAAAGAACACATACGGACATAGGTTTGCTTAACATTAATGTATCAAAAAGTGAAGAGTAAGTAATTACTACACAAGCAATTTGTTTAGAATGTTTAAAATATTAATGTTTGGGGGGAAAATGTTTCCATTTACTGCAGCGAAAACTTATTTAAAATAAAGAAGTGATAATTCTGATGTTCATCTTTATGTGTGTATTATGTGCATGAACAAGAATCGTGATTCCCAAAGCGCTGGGACATGAACTCCAACACTATTTAAACTGTGGGGGAACTGTGTCCTACTACTTCAAGGAAGCATTTGATTATTATTGTTGCTTGTACTGCTGTAGCATCTAGGAGCCCCAATGATGCACCAGGACCCTATCGTGCTAGGCATTGTATAAACAGAACAAAAAGGCAGTCCCTGCACCAATCCAACTCCTGAACCAAAAAAAAACCAAAAAACCCCCCCAAAAACAACATGGTGGAAAGAATGAAAGAATGAAATGGAAAGATAAATAAAATAGGAAAGAAAGGAGGATGAAAAAGAAGAAAAGAGAGCAGTTATTTGACAGATGTGATTAGATCTTACTGTAGACCGGTGCTAATGTTCCCCATGGACGCATCAACCTGACATAAATTCTCTCTCCTGTGCATAGCCTGAGCAGCCTGCTGCATGCTGGGAACTCCCTTGGAGCAGAAATCTTCCCAACTAGACTGCATAGCTACAGCAAAGCCACTCTTCAGCTATTACCTGCCCCTCCCCCTCCTCTGGAGCTTAAATAGCTTGTGCCCCTCTTATGCCTGAAAAAGACAGGACTGGAGAGAAGATGGCTGATGAGTCCCTCCCCCAAACTCTCTTCTGAACCTAAATCCGTTTTGTGGATTGTGTGCGGTGCATACCCTCACTTCAGGTTCCCCAAACTCCCATACTCGAGAGAACCATGCTGATTCTACTCAGGACAGACCCTCAGCACCAACAGAGGAGGGGTCTCGATTTCACACTGATTTTCCTTACATTTTTCCCTGATTTTGACTACTGATACTAATGTATACACAGATAATTCACACCAAACTCTATGGCTCTAGTTCTTCCATCACACATACAGTAGTGTAAACTAGGAATAGCTGTACTGAAGACATCAGCTACATCAGTGTAAAACCAGTGTAATCAGGCCTTATCTATGCACACCGGTACAAGACCTATAGAAAAGCACATACATATAAAAGTACAACTAATCTTAGTATCCTAATGCTAGCTTTCTTGGGGGAAGATACGGGTTCTGCAATAAGGAAAAGCAATAGGGTCATATTATGTTTTACCTCTCAATTTTTTCAACACTGTTATCCTAGTGAGATAAGTGTACATTTTAAAACACTCTCACTTTACCCAGGACAGGAGAGCAAATCCTGACTGACAACAAGATTAAAGGCAAATCAGAGTAATGCAGGGCATACACAGCACCAATTAGACTTCCCCTTTGATTCACAGTCTATCCCCTACTGACAAAAAGCAAAAGCACTACTCGCCACACTTCTAAAAGATGTGAGCTAGTTACAGTAGCTGAAAGCTTAAAAATAAAAAAAAAAAATTAAAAAAAATTTTTAATGGAGATTTTTATAAAAAACAGGGGAAAAACAAAAACCAAAACACATTGGGCCACATTATGATCACAGTTACACTCACATGTCCCCACTGATTTTACTGGATATGTTTAAACAGAGGGCAAAATTTAGCCTATATTCTTCTTCTTAAATCCAGATTTTGACTGGCCTCTGTGAGGTTTGAAAGGGAGTGGAAAGGGTGTGTCACAGTTTCACTCTCTATGCTCCGCTAAGGATAGAGTATGCTTTCTGTTAGGCCCAGAGGGCACTATCCAACCCAAGGGGTGCATCGAGGAGGTAAGAGCATGGCGGGCTGTGTAGGTATGCTTCCCCTGACACTGCACAACTCCCCCTCCCCTAGGTTTTCATGGATACCAGGCACCACGTTACAGTCTCTAATACTACAGAATGGAAATCTCACAGTCATAAGAAGATAGCTGGGATGATGACAAATGACATAACTTGATGGAAATGGAGAAAGTCAAACCCATAAAACATTTAAATAAGGGAAAGGAAGATGATATTATGGAAAAGGAGTGGAGGAACAGAGCCCTGGAAATCACCAGAGGAATCCTCCACATGCTCAACAAGATTAATTTAATCTGAGTACCTGGATGGAGGTGTGGGATCTGTAACCAGGTATAGCTCTTGTCACTTCAAATCTGGCCCCAAATCAGTAATAACCAAACAACACTGTAGTCAGAGTCTGGCTGCTGTTTGTCAGTCTATGAGCATTGTGTTAAATCAGTGCAACTCCTAAGCAGCAGATGAGCAGAGGGTAGGGGGAATCAAAATGTTTTTACAGCATTTAACATTCATATTAGAGATGGAGCCAAACCAGAACCCTGGATCAGACCCCATCTCTTATGCCAACCTTGAAGCAGTCTGAATCTGGATCTGATCTAAATCTGAACTTTGCAGTTTAGACTTCTTACTGCAATGGGCATGGGCAGAACACACATCTTGAACTCTGAGGAAGTTCAGACCTGAATTTGAACTCTGTAGCTGAATCTCCTCTTTTAATTTTGTGATTGGTATAAAACAAGAAAAATGTAGAAAATGTCATACTTTTAGAGAATGTCAGGATTTTCCTTAATCCCACATGTAGTGTACTTGCACCACCACCAGTCTATGGTGGGTGGGAGTCCATAGCTGAAATCCTGGCCCCATTAATGTCAATGATAAAACTCCCATAAACATCACCCCAGGCATGCTGGGAGCTATCCCAAGCAGGACCCACAGAACAAAAGAACCCCACATACTTTATATTACTAGTGTGGTAAGTGTCCCTTACCTATAGGCTTATTTTGGGCATTGACCTGATAATAGGGAAATGCTCTTAATTTTTTTTAAATGGTCAGCAGACAATCTTTAAAACAGTGCAGTAAAATTCCCTTATACAACAGAATTGTAAGCTTAAAAACAGCTTTCCATGCAATGCTTAGAAGATGTCTGAACTAGTCTTGCAGGATATCAGCAAAACCCTGTAGCCTTCAGCATCAGTTAACTCTCCAGACTCTTTTTGCTACAGTAATTGAAAAGAGGTCTCCAGGGCAGCAACGATAGTGGATGTCAAAAGGTTAAGGGTACTAATAACTATAAAAAGAAAAGGTGAAGCCTCCAGGTGGTAAAGAGTTATTTATACATAGCATCGCTGAACATAAAAGAACCTGGAGAGGTATTGTTTGGTGCCCACTACTCCATCTACTGTGCTTTGCATGAAGAGCATCAGGAAAAATAATGACTTCTTCAGTATTTAAATGTCAGCATAGAGTAAAGTCAACAATAATAGGCTCGGAGTATATTGCAAATCATTACATATTGTTTCTTTGAACAAACATAATATTATGACACTGCCTCACTCAGATTTAAAAGTACATTTTATAAATATGAACCATACCTCCTTTTGTGGGTTTAATTTTTGCCAACATTTGTGCCTGTAAAATGACCCATGGACATAAATCTGAATACTTGGGCATTTAACTGCACAATCTGTGGTGTAATCAGTTGATTATAGGAGCTACTACTCAGATTTTCACCGACAACTCAGTAGTGGGTACAGTTTGTGCAGGTAAAAGGGAGACCCCACCATTTTGAAAATTTGGTCCTGAGTCAGTCACACTCTCTCATGCATGCACACCACCAATAAACTTACCCAGTAACTCCCCTAATTGACAAATCATACTTATGTTGCAGATCAAAACAACTCACATTTGTAATTAGTGTATTAAAGAGAGCTTTCTTTCCCCCATAAATTAAATTATGTGATTTAAAGGGGACACCATCAACTTAAAAGATCACACTTCTGTCTCAATTACTTTTGCTTCTTATTGGTACAAGTAACTTCTAACATTATTGCAAGCCAAAGTGACTGGACAGAAAATTATTTTCCCTCTAAGTTTCAGTTTGCTTATTTGCTGCATTGGACAGCTGCTACTCATTGATATGATACTCTCTTAATTGACAATGGTCATGTAGTTTTTCCTGAAGTTATGGCAGTCATGTTAGCTAGCATACAAAAAACCCAGATAATAAATAACTTCAGCCGCTTTCATTTATAAATACACACAGCTACATTTTAATTTACTCCCACAGTACAACTGCCTTAATCAGACGCCAGCTTTCTTATTCCATTTTATTTATATAAAGTAATATCCCATAGTACCATTTATGGCCTAGTAATTTATCTGATAGGACTGCTCAGTTTAGCAGAGACTAGAAGTATTGCTGATGAAATGTCTAAAAACAGGCTTCCAGTTAAACAGACCTCTGTGTGTCCCCTGGTCGATAAGTAATGAAAGTTAACATCTGTTCACTGTGTGTGGTTCCCTCTCTCCCAGGTTTTCTAATCATTTTGCAGTTAGCCAAGTTAGTCATGCCATGGCCAGTGAAGGACTCACATATTCATCAACTGACAGCAAAATAAGACTTCTGGAAGAAAAGTAGGTGGCACTTCATAGCACCCTCTCCTGCATACTAAGTGCAATGTTAGCAAAAGGAAACAAGAAATGCATCTCCAACCTGTCATAAATGACTAGACCTATGTGTTGTTTAACGGCATCAGTTACATGGCATTACAAAATGGGCTAGAAAATAATTGGCTCGAGAAATATATTTTCTTTTTTGCCAATTTCTTCCCAGCTGGCTTATGTTCAACTTTTTTCTTTCATCAAAGGGAGTACAGACCAAAGGCCATTTGCAGTCTCTCATAGCTTTGTCTATTGACTACTCTATTGGCTCCTAAAAGGGAAGATCCTTCCAGCTGTAATGTTGCCAAGGATACAAAGTGCCAGCTATGAAGTACGGCTTAGTGCATTCGTTGATTATGAAGCAGAGGCCTTCCAGTTCCTTGAAAATCAGTGTGACTAAAGCTGAATGAAATAATTTACTCACCCATCTTAAACCAGAAAGGAAATTGGTTTCATTCAGACTACGAAGGCTGTACACTTCCAAGCTGCCTACTATTCCATCTTTGTTTGTAAACATAAGACAAATTCTTCCCAGATATAATTCCACTAAAATCAGTTGAGTTATATCAGGGTTGAAATTGGTCCAATATTTTAAATTATTCTGACCTCCATAAAATGATGTAATGGTTCATAAATCAAGAAACAATAACAGAAGAGAAAATTGAAGATAATGAAATGTGATTATGGTTTTACTAAAGATTTGTACTGAAATTGGGTGAGGAAATATAATAGGTACAACTAGAGACTACTAGTTCCATCATTAACAGGAAATGTACTGAACTGAATTGCCTTATTCACTCAGGGTGCAGATACTTTCATAACAGTAACTCATTTCTCAAGTATGCACTTACGTGCACACTGATTGGCTGTGGGCAATCATTAGCCAGAGCACAGAGATTTGCATAATAAGGGTATGGGTATTTTTAATTACTTATAGTGATTAAGTAAATTGCACGACTCTGGTTGACCACTAGAAATGTCTGTGTAGACCTTCTGGGTTGATTTCTGACTGGAAATCCTCCAAGGCCCAAGGAGAGCTTACCACAAAGAGCTCCTCCATTTTTTCCATCCCACTTCAATCCCACAAGCCACAATGCCCTGATCTCCTAGCGAGTTTCCACAGTGTCTGGAGACCAACAGGGAAGAATCAAAGCTTCTGCTCCACCCATCCCATTGTCGGATTGCTCCTATTCTGCAATATTTTTCCTGCATTATTCTCTGATAGAAAGATGCTTGCATTATTCAGCTATGTCAGGGATCGGTAACATTTGGCACGTGGCCCGCCAGGATAAGCCCTCTGGTGGCCGGGCCGGTTTCTTTACCTGCTGGGTCCATAGGTTCAGCAGATCGCGGCTCCTACTGGCCGCGGTTCGCCGCTCCAGACCAATGGGGGCTGCCGGAAGCAGTGGCCAGCTCATCCCTCGGCCCGTGCCGCTTTCCATAGCCCCCATTGACCTGAAGCGGTGAGCCGCAGCCAGTAGGAGCCGTGATCGGCCAAACCTGTGGACGCGGCAGGTAAACAAACCGACCCAGCCCACCAGGGGGCTTACCCTGGAGGGCCAAACCTTGCTGATTCCTGTTCTATGTAGTGGAACAAGATAATGCTTGCCCAATGCTATTCCAGTATATGCAAGGAAGAAAGTTCCTATCAGATTCAGTCACCTTGTTTCGAAACCAAAAGAAATCCAGAAGTGATCATTAATCTTTGTACAATGGTGTCAGGATATCCTGGAAAGTAAGAATCTTGTCAGATTCACTCATCCAGCATCTGAATCAACATGATACTCAAACTAGAAGTAGGTGATAATCTATATCAGCCAATCTGCGCTCACACTCATAATAGGACACTTTGGGACAAACATATGTGGCCTCCTGCCAACCACCCACAGCTGTCAGACTCCTATACCTACACCTCAGGAACCAGATCTGCTCCCATTGAAATTAGGTGCACACAGATTAATCCAAAGACCTTCCACTCTCATCAGCGGAGATTCTCCAGATTTACAATGGTGTAACAGAGAGCAGAATCTGGCCAACTGGCACTTCTGCTATTTATCAGGATCTGGCCCTTACTTACAGGTGGTCAGCAAAATGAAATCAAGATTTACAACTCCCAGATTAGCCCTTGGTACACCTATAAACAGAAGAGTGTATTTAAAGCACATTTTAATGTTAATTTACAGGATGTCTTCCTAATTTCTTAGGTCTTAGAAGTGCTTCCAACTGCCAGCTCCCACTATGGTCATCATGCCAGGATGCAAAATCTAACTGGGGCTTATTTGTTCGATGTTTGTACAACACCTAGCACAATGAGGTTACTCCCGATCTTGATTGGCACTTCTAGGTGCTATTGTAAAACAAAGAACAATAGTAATGCATTCTCTTTGGTGGCCTATCACCATGATGAAAAACAGCATTCATGCTGTCTACAGGATTAAGGTAAGTGACTGTTCCCTTCTCAGTATTCCATAGATGTCCTGAATCTTCTTTTCAAATAAAGGACATGTAGTAAGAACACTGGGATGAGTCCTGCATTCCTTACCTTGACAAAACTTTCATTGAAGTGAACTATAGTTTTAATAACTCCCTAAGGACTAAAGCCAAGATTTAAATAAATAAATAAATAAATAAATAAATAAAAATCAGTGCCTAAAAACAGGCCCCAGCATAAGTGGCCTGATTTTCAAAAGTGCTGTCACCTAACAATTCCCACTGAAGTGCTCAGCTCTTTTGAAAATCAGGCTGCTTATTAAGCTGCTATGTGAGGATTTAGGAGCCTAACTTGTAGGCACAGAATTTTGTAAAGCTTGGCTTTTAGATTATGGCCAGCTGACAATTTTAAAAAGCCATGAAATACTGGGGGAACTTGGGGAGGAGGGCAGGAATTAAGCTAAAGTGCTATCAGTCTGCATGCTCCAATGCTGTTCGATGGTGAGTTTGCAAAGTACACAATGGGACATCACACTATGACGGAGTCTAGGACTGGGAAAGAACAACACTTCCCAGGTGTATCAAAGGAGGAAAGCAGCAAAAATTTACATTACAAGTGTGCTGAAATGCCCCTAGCCTGCTTACGTGGGGCACTGAGTGCTCAGTCCCAAAGCTCTCATTTTTTGTTTTTAAAAACACTCCTGGGTAAAGAATCTGTACACAAAGCTGTTCACTTAACAGCAACAGGACAAGCACCTTTGCTTTCCTTTTTGCAGTTTTGCTTTCAGACAAAAGTGAATGTAAAATAAGCAAGAGGAGAACAAGTCCCCTGTGGGAAAACTTGTAGAAATGATCCTGAGAAAAAGCTCTTGTAGTTTCCTCCAAATTCTCTCATTGGAGCTGCAGATGGGAGTTGCTCCCCTGCAAAAGTAGTACTGAGTTTGGCTTCCAAACCCCAGTGTCTCTGAATTTACTCCAGGGCAGTGGCTCATTAATGTGTCTCCTGCAACTCTTTGCAGCACATGGTATTAAAACAATGTGTGATTTAACTATTAATCAAAGTTATTAGCCACCCAGGATGCTTTTACTATGTTATTGACCAATTAAGTTATCAACCTGCACTAAGTTAACTTATTTGCTGTGAGAATATTAGAGAGAGAGAGAGAGAACTATATTAAATGAAACAATGAATTTATACTACTGTGGCTCTTCTGCGTAATGTTGATTGCTAATTTGGCTCCTGAACTACTGAGGTCTGAGTATCACTGCTCCAGGGCCTTCTGGCCTATGGCCTTAACTGTTTAAGCAAAATCATCCAATAAACTAGCTCTCCATAGGATTTCAGAAATGCCTGTATTTATTCAGTTGGGTAAGGAAAACAGACATTGTTGAGCAGGAGTCCTGCACGGAGGAGGCAGAATCCCTAAATTTGGCCCATCCTGAACAACATACTAGGTATCTCTAGAGAACAGGGTGAAAGAGAATATATCCTCCCCACTCAGGCTATGGAGCTATTCTGAGGCGGCTACGGTAGCCTAATAGCTCATCCTTCCCCAATCTGAAAGTGCTTTGAATCTTGTTGCTTACACACATTACCCCACCCACTCCCACCCATGCTGTGAATGCGGCAGGCAAGGAATCCCTGCAGAGCTGGGCTCTGTTATAAAATGAGATGCATATCTACTATGTAGCGTTCCTTTTGCCCAAAGCCATCGCCCAAAGTCCATCTCCATCCTGTACGTAGAATAGCCACACCATTTCCAATGCCATAGGGTGCTCCAAAGCTGCAGAGGGGTGGGCTGCATTTGCCCTGGCTTCATATGCTGCCTTTATTTTAGAAACTTGTTTTCAGCAAATAGAATGTAGCCCACCTTTTCAAAACACCACAGCA
Organism: Natator depressus; assembly: GCF_965152275.1. Classification (NCBI taxonomy): domain Eukaryota; kingdom Metazoa; phylum Chordata; order Testudines; family Cheloniidae; genus Natator; species Natator depressus. The sequence continues at coordinate 53,775,283 of NC_134237.1, forward strand.
TCACATTAAATTTCTCTAGCTTTCCACTAAGTAATTGATCAATATTAAAATCTAACCAGACACTTTTATAGCCACTAGCTTTTCATTACTTGCATTTGTTTTATCTTCCGACTTCATTCTAAAAATCCTTTGCCCTTCACACCCATCTTTCGGCTCATGAGACCATTTTGTTAAGCATCTTTTGACATCTAAACAGAGAGCAACCCTGTAAGCCATTAAGAATGGAACTCTTTTATTGCACATTTATTGTAATTACAGAAACCTTTATAAAAGCAGCTCCTTTTCAAGCTTTGGATGCCAGATCTACCCAATAGGTTGTAATTCCTTCCTGCACTTTGTTAGACTTCATCCATCTGCTAAGTCATATAAACATATACCACCAACATACATGGCTCACATTCCCATAAGTCTCCTGGAGTAACTGGCTGGCAAACAGATTTGTTTTATTGCGATCAGCTTTCTTTTTTCCAACAGATGACCTTGTAAGGGTCTGTGTAATAAACTGTTGTGGGTAGAACACTGACATTTATGTCAGATTTCTGTTCTCTCATTTACACAGTGTGTCTTCATGCACTTTAAAGTGATACCAAATATATCAGTGCGCTTTGGAATCACAGAACGTTAAAGTTGGATCCTCAGCAGAAACAAGGATTTCCACGAATGAGGTAAATTCACATAATTTTAAGCAACAATTTAGCCCTATATGTACAAGTGTCCAAGCTACGGTTGCTGAAAGAGGAATAACTTAGAGCTTGAGTGAGGTTGAATTTTCATCTACAATGATATTTTAACACATTTTGATTTTAATAATATGAAGTATTTTTGAGTACTCTGAGGATAAAGTACAAACTCTGCTCATGACCACTTGCCTTGGCTTTTCTGCTGTAAGTTAGGTCTTTTTCCCAAGCTCATTTATTTTATTTATTTATTTGTACATTTCCTACATTTTAAACTCTGTAAATCCCAGGCACAAGCTAAACACCAATTTTTATTGGAAGTCGCTAGAGAATAGGTGAGCTGTCTCCATGCAACAATGTACAGTTCAACTATTTTTGTATTAACACAACTGCACATCGTGACATTTGTCCTATTTGTAAATAACATGTTATTTCCATATGATATGATACAATAAATATGCAAAGTCATTCTTGTGACTCTATTTCTGTGTACCTATAAGCCCATGGACCTGATCTTGAAACCCCTACACAGGGATAGATTGTGGCTGGGTGTGACATGCAATAACATCTCCCCACTGCTTAGCAGCTGCCTGAAGCTCAGTCAACAAACTCAGCTTTCCACGAATAGAGGTATGGCTAACTGGAGAGGGAAGGAGTGGGGAAAGAGGCACTCTGCATGGTACAATCCCCTTTCAAAGGGTCACAATTTACAAGGCCACTTGCACAGTGAACTACGACTGTAGGAAGCAACAGCAACTCCTCCTCTCTGGCTTTGACACCCCAGAGGAGAGTCTGAAATAATGGCAGGTGGTAAAAGACATCAATGAGAAAAGAAAACGTTCCATCCACCGCTGCCTGTGCTAATGGGAAGAGTGGATATCAGGGTGCCTTTCAACAGCGAGCGGTGCAGCATGCCAGCCTCGGCATGATCTGCAGCCCGAACTCCCCGCTGCTCGCTGGCTCTCAGAGGCAGCCCGTTTTCTCCTCTGGACAGGAAGAGGAGGGCCGAAGAATAAACGTGATCATCGGTCCAGAGTCTAATTTTGGATCAGTTTTAAACTGGCATAACTCTATTAACTACAGTGAAGTACACTGGCACAAGTGAGAACAGAATCAGTTCCATTTTTCAATAGACTACAGCGGTCACCATTCAAAAAGAGCACCATTTACCGGGCCGCTTTCCTTGTTTCCTATAATTAGAACAGGATATAACACACTGAACTAAAACAACATGGTGACAGTCATTGTACCGGAAACTAGATTTGATTTTGGGTCAACCATTTTGGAGAAAGTATTTTAATGCTATTACAGCCTTCGTTTAAGGACTGACAGCGAACACTCAAAAGGGGTGCATTTAAAAAAAATGTAATTTTTATGGAATGTTACACTTAGGGCCTGATCCTGCAAACCCTCCACACACAGAACTTCCATTAGCCTCATTACACTGAATCAGCCAGGAAGTTTGCAGCACTTATTATGAAAGCATATAATGACAGATGTTAATCAGTCTGCAAAATTCAATGGATAATTTCTGCTATGGTAATACCACAGAATGAATCTTCCTGTCTTCCCTCAACTAGGGCCCATATGCAGAACTCCTGTTAACTTCAACAAGAATTCAAAATGCAAAACACTTGCAGGATCGAGCCCTTGTTAAAACAAACAAGCAAAATACCCCAACTATTTCATTCAGATAAATCGTTACTGCAAAGGGCAAAATAGTGCATGCATTACCAGTATTCATAAGGTGAATAATGCCAAACTGACATCACTGAAAGCTGAAGTACTCAAAACAGATACTTGCACAGCAGATCCTTGACAGGTGTGGATTGTCATAACTTCATTTAAGTCCATATAGCTATGACAATTCACATCATGTAAAGATGGTCCCAGCATAGGTGACAGCAGTACAAATTTAACCAGGCTGCCCTATCAGCAGCATACCAGTATCTCAGTCCTGTTCTAGAGCATGGGTCGGCAACCTATGGCACGCATGCCAAAGACGGCAGGTGAGCCAATTTTTAATGGCACGCTGCTGTCTGCTGGGGACCCCAGCAGACAGCAGCGTGCCACTAAAAATCCTGCCCGGCCCACTCTTCTCCACCCTCCCGCCCACCGCTCTCTCCTTGCAGGACAGGCAAGCATTCCCCTTCCCCCCGCCTCTTCCCCCAGTGTGCTGGGTTCCTGCCCCTCCTTCTCTCCCTCCCTGTGGCCAATCAGCTGATGGCCCTTGCTACAGAGGGGGAGAGGGAAAAGCAGAGCCGCAGCACACTTGTGCTCTCTGCTCCGGGGACCTTGGGGAAGGCGGGTGGAATCAGGGCATATCCCCTCCAGCCCCCTGCCATGAGCCGCTCAGGGCAGGCGGCTGGGAGCACCCCCACAACCCCAGCCCACACCCCCAGCCCTCTGCCCTCACCCCTGCACCGCCCTCACACCCCCCCCAGGCCTCTGTCCTTACCCCTGCACCCCCCCACAACCCCAGCCCTGACTCCGGCACCCTACTCACACACCCCCAGCCCCCTGCCCTGACTCCTGCACCCCCCACACATACCCAGCCTCCCCACACCCAATGCCCTGACTCTTGCATCCCCCACATCCTCACCTCCACCCTGAGCACCAAACGGGAGTTCCTGCGCGCGCGCGCACACACACACACACACACACACACACACTCCCACCTGCACCCCTCGCACCAAATGGGAGCTGCCCAGGTAAGAGCTCCACACCCAAACCTCCTGCCCCAACCCTGAGCCCCCTCCCTCATTCTAGCTCCTGGCAGACCCTGCACCCCAACCCCCAGCCTGCTCCTTTACCCCCAGCCCTGTACTCAGTGCACTCCCACCCTCATCTCAGTGCAGAGAGAGGAAGAGAACGGCTAGAACCAGGCAGAAGGTAGGTACCCACTCTATGTGGACAGGGCCGGGACCGCAGACCGGCAGCAGGGCTGAGTGGGGCCGGCAGCCGGGACCCTGGCTGGCAGGAGCCGGCAGACGGAACCCCAGACCGGCAGTGGGCTGAGCCGGTCAGCCCACTGCTGGTCTGGGGTCCTGGCCGCCGGCACCGCTCAGCCCACTGCCGGTCTGGGGTTCTGGCTGCCTGCCCGGGGTTCTGGCTGTCTGCCCCTTGCCAGCCGGGGTCCTGGCCGCAGGACCCGCTCAGCCCGCTGCCAGCCTAGGTGAACGGAACCGCAGGCCGGCAGCGGGCTGAGCGGGCTGGCAGCGTAACATCAGCATTTTAATCTAATTTTAAATGAAGCTTCTTAAACATTTTGAAGACCTTGTTTACATACGACAATAGTTTAGTTATATAATATATAGACTTATAGAGAGAGACCTTCTAAAAAACGTTAAAATGTATTATTGGCACGGAAAACCTTAAATTAAAGCGAATAAATGAAGACTCGGCACACCACTTCTAAAAGGTTGCCGACCCCTGATCTAGAGGGACCACCTAGATGGTGTGCTGGCAATGTAGTGTTCAGTCTCCATGCTGATTCTGTTCTTGGTCTCTCTGCTGACACTATTAACAAGAGCCACCTATAGTAATATTAAGTTTTTGTAATGAGCATGGCTGATCACTAGGAACTGGACTAGAACCAACACTTTCCACTGAACAGCAATCATATGATAACAACTTCTAGTTACTACTGAACTGTGAGAAGATTTGAATTAGCAACACCATGGTGAAAGATTTTGTAACTCATTAAGAACTTCTTACACCATTTAGTTTTCCTTAGCAATTTACATTAATTTTAACATTATATATTTAACAAGTGATTCATCCATTATCTCAGTATAAAACTGTACGTAAAACTCATGAACTTGCAGTAAAATAGAGTGAAGTATTTTATAATTCCCATATCAATACTATTCTGTTGCTGGATCTCATTTTAAGATATAGTATATATAAGAAGTATAACCTTACCATTGTCTTCAATGGAGAAGTAGATGATGTCACTGGTAGAACTATCGCCCTCTTTCAAGACATAGCTGATCTTCATTTGATCAATATCAGCTGATAAATGAAACATGCTAAGTGAATCACCAAAGCATTTTACTGCAGAATATAACACTTACCAATAGATTTTGAACTTTAGTATTTTAATTTAGCAAACAATATTTGATAACATTCTCATAAATTACTAATTGTTTTTGAAGAATAATACTTTAACATTGTTCTTTGTCAAACAAAGAAAAAGCCAGTTTTAGAAGATGTATCACCTTAAATTGTATAAACAAGAACTCAAACTCTATTGCAGTAGCATTAGTTCCTACCATGGTCCTTGCTCTGCAGTGCAGCAGTAATTAACCTGATTATTAATTTAAAGCTAAAAACTAACTTCTGTTTTGTTTTAATCTGTTCTTTAATATAGTATTTAAAAGTTTAAATTAATTGCAAATTCTAGTTTTCAGAAACCCTTCACCAACATTATAATGAGAATGACTATGCTACACCTAAATTGTACATTGGGGAATAAAACTTGATCCCCATAGTTTTGTGCTTTTAAAAAAACAAAACAAAAAAACCCCCAACAACCTGTACCACACAACTATTTCAAATGACTGGGTATCAGATGAAATAGTGGGAAGTGTGGAAATTTTAATTAATTTTACTTTATAGTGACTATTTCTGAATTTACTAAAAGTCTGATTCAAAGCTCACTGAAGATCTTTTACTTTTGTTTCTTCACACACAAGAAATAAGTTGACAGTTTCAGTTTTAAGTGAACATTCTTTGTGCATCTTAAAATACCTATTTCTTCATACCCAACTCAGCAATGCAAATGTCCTGGATCTAATGCTACCCTGCCATACATGGGTGGTTAACTCCCGTGGACTTCAATAGCAGTGGTACCTGCTTGCCTCATGGTTGATTTCAGTACTTTTAGTTAAACTGAAATCCTAATTCTTTACAGGTGTGGAACATTTGCAGCTGAATTGTAAACAAATTTTACTACATTAGAGCTTGAAAGATTAACCGAAAGACTTTTAAGTAAAGTGATAATAAAGAACTAAAAATCTGAAATCATGCAGATTTTCAACCTAATAGCTTTTTCTTCTTTCTCTAAATCCAGAAACAAAGGTGGCTGCCTTCCCCCTTTTACCTTTGTCCCCACTTTGTTCAGGAATCTACCCATGGGAGGTGGACCCGAGGTCTAGGGTCAAAGCACTTCTGGGGCCAAATTAAGACTTGATTCTCCCCCATAAGAGATGAGTAACTCCACATTGCTATCAATGGGAATTACTTATGTCCTGTGACAGAACAATACACACCATCAGTAAATCTCCAGACATTTTCAGCCCATTTTTACAGATGGTGAAACCAAAGCACAGAAACGTGGAATGACTTCTCATAACTTACACAGCAAGACAGGAATAGAGGCTAGGGCAACAATTTTCAAAAGTATTTACTTGATTTAGGCTCTGAAGTCCCAGTTTCAAATGTGATTTAGAGTGATTTAGGGACCCCTTTCAAGTCTCATTGAAAGTCAATAGGGCATGTGCTCCTAAATCACATAAAGACAGGTTTCAGAGTAACAGCCGTGTTAGTCTGTATTCGCAAAAAAAAAAGGAGTACTTAGAGACTAACCAATTTAAGCATAAGCTTTCGTGAGCTACAGCTCACTTCATCGGATGCATACTGTGGAAAATACAGATGTTTTTATACATACAGACCATGGTGCCACAAGTACTCCTTTTCTTTTTTTGTAAATCACATAAAGTATGTCTACGCAGCCCGTGGAAACAAACCAGCAGCAAGCCTCCCAGCCTAGGTCAACAGATTCGAGTTTGCAGGGTTCATGCTAGTGCTCTAAAAATAGCTGCATTGACACCACATTGAAGTTGCAGCTCGGGTTCTGAAACCCACCACATTTCTAGGCTTTAGAGCTTGAGCTCCGGCTCAACCTGCAACTTCAAAGTGCTGGCTACACAGCTAGTTTTAGAGCACTAGTGTAAGTCCCACAATCCCAAGTCTGTTAACCCAGGCTCACAGCACGGGCTGTGTAGAGAAACTCTCAGGTGCTTTTGAAAATATTAGCCTGTGCCTCCTGATGCATTGTACCAGGACCTGACCACACGTTAGGGATGTTATCAAGTCTTGCAAGTAAGAAAGAGAACTTTAGGTTAAGTGTTGGCAGGTAAAACAAGCCTTTCAGCTTCCTTTTAAAATGTATTTATTTGTAATTTCAAGGCTACCCATGTACCTTGTAAATGGTTTAAGATCTTTAAGTTTTTGTCGTTATTTTTAAAAGACAATCCAGTTTAACCTTAAATTACCTCATAGGTGAGCAAGTGAATTGTCTAAGGTATATTCCTGGATCTAAAGGCTGTAAATGAATAAATCCATTGGCACCAACCTTGTGTAAATGTGTTAATGCTCTCATTTCCAAGGCCAATATTAATGATGAATCCATGGTCTGGGCTATCTGTGATTTTGTACTTCAGCAGTTTGTGTGGGCTGTCTCGGTCTTCTGCCTTCAGTGACTTGCTGGTGATCAAGAAGCCCAAGTGTCCAGTCGGAAGGTTTCTCAGAGTTGGGGCACCTTTGTTCACCACTAACTGTGGCACCCCATTGTCCAGGGGATTGATCTGGATCTTCAACGTCTGGGGTTGATGAGTCTCCAGAATGGTGTCAGGGAAAATGTAAAAGTCTGTGTGGGTCCCGTCAGTCATAGTGAACGAGAAGCTATCCTGGCTTGTTTCTGTACCATCATGTCTATAGCTGATCAGATTCTCATTCAAATCTAATTTGGTGAAGCTGGTCACAGGATAGCTGCTGTTATATAAAATCCGGCCATGGACAGGGACCTGGGTAACCATGAAACGGAGCAAATGGTCAGGGGTGTCCCGATCTTCCACAGTCAACTCAAAGGGGGTAATCAGTTTGGTCTTCCCTTCCTCAACTACAAGGTCATTGATAGTCAGAATTGGCTTTTTATTGTCCACGTCTGTAATGGAGACCCTGAAGGTACGGAAGACCGGATTATAGCCATCTGTCACTTCAAACTCAAAGCTGTCCATCTTCACCTCATCCTCTGCAGTGTGGATGTAGTAAATCTTATTGCCAGCTAGCTGGAGCTGAGAGAAGGAAGCAACAGGCACCCCAGGATTGTCTGAGCTCTCTAAGTGCCCTCGGCTAGGGGCCCGGGTGATGCCAAAGCGCAGGTTCTCATCAGGGCTGTTAATGTCACTAGTGCTGAGCAGGTCAGTTGTGAGCGTCACCTTCCCACCCTCTTTCAGAGTTACCCCTTTGTTAATCACCTCAGGAAAGACTATGTCAATGCTGCTGATGGTAATATAAAAGTATCTGTCTATCAAGGGGTTAATGCCATCAGTGACATCAAATTTAACCAGGTCACGGACCCCTTGTTGGCCAGTATGAGCATAACGGATAAAACCATGGTCTATATCATCCTGGGTGAAGTTCATGCCCACTGTAATGTTGCCTAATGGCTCCCCGTGTCTGCTCACATGCTGCAGAAGACCCTGCCTGGGTGCCAAGCGGATGACGTAGGTGAGGTTCCTGTCTTCTGAATCTATGTCTGTGGCTTTAAGGTCTCTGTTCGTGATGACCTTAGACCCACCAATCTCTATCTCCAGCCCATCATTGATAGTCATCCTAGGGGTCTCATCATCCATAAGGATCACCATGATCAGCACTTTCTGTTCCACTGTGTGCTGGCCATCACTTAGCTGGACTTTGAAGCTGTCCTCTTTAATTTCGGAGTCATCATGCTCATAGACAATGCTGGAGGCCTCCTGGATCTCCTCCATTGTGAAGTTGCGAATGGGTATGGCACCAGTTGTCAGCTGCTGCACAATTTGCCCATGCTTAGGGGGAACACTGATGAAGAAGTGCAGGTGGTCTGGGGGAAGATCAGCATCGGCGCCATTGAGGATGGGCGTGTCAATAACCAGACTCATCCCCTCCAGCACCACAAACTCACGCACAGACAGCTCAGGCTTTTCATCATTGGTAGGGATGATGATAATGGGGAAGAAGTGGTATGGGGAGACGTTGACGCCATCAGAGCAGCAGAAAGTGAATCTGTCCTCTAAGGGCTCCACCCCCTTGTGGATGCTCTGAACATAGCTGATATGTCCCAGGTGAACATCTTTGACGGAGAAGGTGCTAATGGCAGTGCCAGCCCTAGACTTTTCAGACCCCGGGGCTGGAGAGATGTTCTCCAGGTATCCAGAAGTAGACTGAACAGTGATGGTGCACAAAATGTCATCTGTGGGTGTATCCACATCCTCCACATCCAGTTGCTGCTGGGTCAGAGCTTTCTTTCCTCCCTCTGAGACAATGAACAGCTCGGGCCCCACAATCACTTTAGGTGCAATGCTGTCCACAGGCAGCACAGTCACAGACACACATACCCCTTGCACCGTGCTGCCTCCCACCACCCACTCATGGGAGAGGTCAGAGATGGTCAGATTGAAAGAGTCATATCTCTTCTTCAGGCCAATCTCTCCACCAGTGTGAGCATAGACTACTGTCCCACTGATAAGGTCTTGCTGGGTGAATCTCTCCATGGGCACCCGATTTACCAGAATGTCACCCAGCTTGGGCGGATCCTTCACAAAGAAAGTCAGTGCCAGATCATCAGTATCTTCATCTGTGCCCTGGAGAAGGGAAGTAGTGATCTCAGTGACACCATTTTCTAGCACATCAATAGAGGGTCCCAGCAGCCCATTACCACCAGGTAGAGTGATGCTAGGCCTTTCATCGTCCACTGGCTGCACAGTGATCCTAACAGTGATTGGCACATGGTGGATGCCATCACTCACTTCCAGTTGATAGAAGTCATTGGTGGACTCATCACCACTGTGCTGGTAGGATATACGCCCACTGGCAATATCATCTAGCAGGAAAGATTCCCCCTGGACCATCAGCCCCTCCAGGTAGCGCAGGTGGCCACGCTGGGGTGCCTGGTTTAAGATGAAGACAATTTGGTCTGTGTCCGTGTCCTGGTCAGTGGCATCCAACTGACTGGTGGTGAGAAGGAAGCTGCTCCCCTCGAGCACAGTGAAGCCCATGTTGGTGATCTGGGGTGGCTGGTTGTCCACTGGCTGCAGGAAGATTGTGAAGGTCCCTGGCACAGAGTTGCTCGCTGAGTCCTCTACACTGTAGTTAAATTGTACCACCCTTGGGGTGATACCCAGCTCCTGGTCAGGAGGCCGGTATGCCACCTTCTGATGGTTGACCTGGGCTTGGGTGAACTGAGTAATGGACACCAGAGGGTTGTCAGCCAGCACGATCTCTCCAGCTAGCAGAGGGTGGTTCTCATCTATGTCAGTTGGGGGTGTAAGCAGGGTGTATTTCAACTCGCTGTCATCTGTGTCCAGGTCAGTGTAGCGCAGATAGCGCTTTCTGAATTGGGTCACCTGGTACTCCAAGACTGTCATCTGTAGGCTAGTGCCTGGGTATAGCTGAGGGGGCAAATTGTCTACTGGTTGCACTTTGACGGTGAATATTTGCTCCCCAGACTGGTTAGGGGGCTCATTGTCATCCTGGAGGCGGAACACAAACTGGTCTATCACAGGACTGGTGCTATGGGGTCCTGTGTGCCTGTAGAACAGCCTTCCATCCAGGATGTCCTGCTGCAGCCATTCACTCACCACCTTCTCATACACACCCTCACTTTCCACAAAGTGCCATGAGGAGGAAGCACCACCAGCCTCCTCCATGTCCTCTTCCCTCTCATAGGATGGCGGTGTCTCTGCCTGGCACAGGAGAAGTTCACCCAGGCGGTGGGAGTGTGAGGCGTGGGCAGACTCCTCAGGGTCCTTCTGAAGTATAAAGCGAATAGTTGACTCTTCAGAATCGATGTCAGTGGCGCTGAGAACGAAGGGTGAGATCTGGACAGCCTGGCGCTCTCTCAGCACCAGCCCTGTGTTGGCGTTGAGCAGGGGTGGCTGGTCATCAACAGGGGCGATGATGATGGGGAAAAGAAACTCCACCTGGTGCTGCCCATCCTCCATGAGGAACACGGTGTTGTCACTGTAGCTGTGTTCGCTGCCATCGTGCTGGTAAACTACCTGCCCAGCCTCCAGCTCGGCTGCTGTGAAGTACTTGCGGCTGGGTGGCGCGCCCAGTACCCTGAGCTCGCCATGTCGCAGGCCCCGTGTCACCCAGACCTTCACCTCGCTCAGGTTGTCCTCATCGCTTATCTCCAGAGTGCCAGACAGAGGCCTCGACTGCCCCTCGAAGAGCATGAGCTGGGGGCTGGCGGCTTGGCTGAAGGTAGCCACTGGGGCTAGCGTGTTCATGGGCTTCACCACCACCATGAAGGCAAAGGGCTTGGAAGAGGCGCCCTCAGGGTCCAGCACCTTCATTTCCATCTGGAAGATGCGCTCCTGGTCCGAGTCCACAGTGGGCGGCTGGTAGGCGATCTTCAGCTCCCTCAGCTCCCGCTGGGTGAAGGAGGTGAGGGGCCGGCCGGGCTCGTCGGTGCTGAGCAAGTAGCCCCGCAGCCGGAGATCCTCGCCTTCCCGCCCGCCGGGGCTGGGGCTGGGCCAGGGCGCGGTGAGGCTGAAGAGCAGCAGGTCCGGGGGGCTCTCCAGGTCCTCGGCCGCCAGCATGTCGGGGGTGAGGGCGGTGAGCACGAACTGACCCACCTCGGCCACCAGCAGCGCCGCGAAGCCCAGGGAGGGGGCCGCGTTGGCCGTGCCGCCCCGCAGCCGCACCGCCACCTGGAAGTACTCCGGCTCCGCGCCGGCCAGCAGCTCCACCCGCATGGGGATGGCGTCGCGGCGGGGCCAGGGCTCGGCCGCCGTGTGCTGGTAGCGGATCCCCGCCCGCAGGAAGCGGCCGCACTCGCTGCTGTAGCCGGGGGGCAGCGGGCGCCCGTCGGAGTCCACCAGGCGCCCGTGGGCGGGCAGGGGGGCGCCGCCGTCCGACGGGGGCCGCGCGGTGAGGCGGCAGCGGCCCTCGGGGAAGCCCAGCACGCTGGCGTCCAGGGGCGGGCTGAGCCCCAGCCGCGACTCCACCGCCAGCGGCAGGTGGCGGCGGAGCAGGCGCGGCGGCCGGGCCAGCACCTCCACCGGCAGCGCCAGGGGCAGGAGGCGCGGGCGGCGGGGCGAGCCCGAGCGCAGCTGGAGGCGCAGGCGGTAGCGGCCGGGGCGGGGGGCGCCGTAGTGGGTGTAGGTGACCTGGCCGGGGCCGAAGCGGCAGGGGAAGCGCCTGGGGGAGAGGGCGCCGGAGCTGGGCGGGCCCGGCTCTTCGCTCTCCAGCGCCGTCAGCTCGCACGTCTCCCCCGGCGGCACGCGGATCGCCAGGTCCCGCGCCGGGTCCAGCGCCACGGAGCGGCCGCAGGGCACCCGCAGCCCCCTGCCGGCCACCAGCAGCCCGCCGCCGCCGAGTCCCGGGGGCAGGAGGAGAGGAAGCTGGTCCGGGTCCCGCTGCCCTTCTCGCCGCGCCGCCAGGCTGCACAGCAGCAGCCCGGCTAGCAGCACTAGGCAGTGATCACTAGCCATCGCCCCCTTTGGCCGGGGGTGCCCTGCTCTGGGAGCCCGGCTGCTGCACCGGCTGGGGCGGCTCCGCGGCAAGGTGCACTGGCCGCCTCCTCTTCTAGCAGCTGCACGCGGGGCTGGGCGAGCGGTGCGCTCTGTTCTGCCCCAGCCGGCTGCAGGTACGAAAGAGAAGGGGGCGGCAGCTCCTAGCACCGCCCCGGCGCAGCCTGACAGCCCACCCGGGGACCCAGCGCCTGCTCTACAGCCTAGAGGAGAAAGCAGCTCCTGCACAAACTAACCCAGCCCCCAGGAGACGGGGAGACAGGAACCCCCCTGCTGGGCTCTGATTTTGCACTACAGGGACTCACTCGTCTCTTCTAGGACTGCAGCGACTTCAACTGACTGGGGCTCTAGTCCCATCACGAATGGCTCTAGGTTAGTGTGTACCCCCCTAGGGCACAAAGACTTCAGTTTATTCTCTGATATACTAATCTCTCACCTCACATAAGATGGTTTGTTATGAACTACAGCTTCCCAGTGCTTCCTTAGATCAGCTTTAAGAGCCTGACTTTGCACTCTGTTTAAACGCAATGTCTCTACCTTTACACAGGTATCATTGAGAGCAGCATAGGGCTTTTCATCTCATCTCCTTCAATCAACTAACTATGTAACTGTACTATGATACAACTAATACTAAGCTCTTACAGAAGAACCACAGCTGAAAATAATTAAGCTTGCTAAGTGCTGTCCAAATTGGGGAGAGTGACACTGGACCTGCTTCAAATCCCTTATTACCATAAACATCTTTCTCTGACTCTCCAACAGTGTTTAAGGAACAGGAGGGTATTCCAGACAGTTTTTTTTTTTTTTTTTTAAAAACACCTGGTACTATCAACGCCTTTCCATACAGCGTGCTATACATCTGGAGAAAACATACTTGCCCCTTTCCTAGTTTGGTGTCAAGTTCCATGGTGTGTATATTAAGAAGTGAAGTTTTGAGCCTACTTTGGAAAATTTCTGTTGCCTTTGACTCACTATCTAGTTCTGCTAAACAAACACTAGCAAATCCACATGAGACAAGGCTGAGATTTTCAAAACTATAGCATTAGGGAGGGAAGAGGAAGGCTTGAAAAACCAATTTACTGAATGGCTACTCTTACAGAGACAAGAAGGAGCTTACCCAAACATATGCAACCATCATGACAAACTACTATAACGGCCTTTTCTGTAAATATTGGTACACAAATTACATTCATGGTGATCTTTTTTTAAAACAACAACAAAAATCAAAAGCAAACATGCATTTAGTGATCACTAAAGTTATCACAACATTATGTGCTCAGTTTTTCTTAATTATTAAAATGGAAAGAACTGTAAAATCATATTTATGTTTTATGCTTTATTCTGTTTTACTGTTTGCAGTTTGGATAGTGAAAATAGCCTGGCCAGTGTTACATTTTCAGTAAGTTTCTTGTTAATTTCACTTTCCATCTGTGTACCAGCTCAATGTTAGGATTGCCTACAGGGAAAATGAATGTTTATTTAAATCAATTTCCATTGGAATAAAACACAGTCTTCATTTTTTAAAAGCACATTTTTAACAAGGTTTTTGACTAGATTTATCCTAGTACTATTCTGTTAAGGGGACAAGAGTATAAAATACTTTTATCATATTTTATTTACTTTCTGTAATATCCTCTTAAGAACTTGAAGAAAAAAATACTAAAAATATTAACCCAGTTTATTTTCTTTAATGTTTGCCCTGCTACTGCTTCCATTTAAATCAATTGGTCATTTGCCATGGACTACAATGAGACCAAGATTAGTCCCTATAAGTCTTTGTGTTTTAAAAAAATTTTTTGGTTTAATTTGTGGTTTTTGCAGCAGAAAAGCTTTCAAAAAACTTCTAGTTTGTTCCTGTAGAAGCAGTAGGGGCACACTGGGAGACCAGATACTACTTTTATCCAGAGCTTTATACAATTTACTGCTTCTGTTAGTTTTTAAATTTGCCAATGGTGATGTAAAGAGTAAAAACTTTCCCTCTCAGATATAGCATTTTAAGGTACAGTAGGATAAGCTATAGTTCTACACACTCCTTGGAGTGTTCTTTGGAGTAAAGACTTCAAGATTAAAGCGTGGTTGGGAGCAATCAACTTTTATTGGGATTTGTCTTTTCAGTGACTTAAAGCTGTACATCGTACATCAATATATGCATAAAATTATTTGGAGAGAGACAAGGTGGGTGCGGTGATATCTTTTATTGGACCAAATTCTGTTGGTGAGAGAGAGCAGCTTTGGAGTTTATACCCGAAGAAGATTATTTGTAATAACGATTGTATTAAGAATGCTATCCAAAATGAAGGCCAGATCCTGCTCACCGTCCTCACACAAGTAGTTTCACTGAATAAGGTGAGCAGGGCTTGGCTATTATGTTGTCTACTATTCATCATATAACCAGCGTTCCATGTAATATGTATTGTGTGATCAGGGAATGTGTAGTATATATATTAGTCAAGCATTAGGAAAAAAGCATATAAAGGGCCTGTCACCACTGTGTTGCTCCAGCTGTACACCTGTGTAACTGACTGAAAAACAGGTGTACCATAGTGGTGAATCAACCCCTATATTTTCTTGGATACCTATTTAGCATCTATATTCTACACATTCCCTGATTAGGATCTAGTTTTTTTCTTTATGTTCTTCACAATTTGTTTCTTTATGTTCTCAGATGGAATTAAACAATAAAAAAAAACCAAACCCCTTAGAGCAGCTCAAGATACAGGGTCAGATCCACAGCTGGTGTAAGTCAGTGTAGCTCCATTGACTTTAATGAAGGGTCTGGCCCATCTTTTCTAAGGAAGAATGAAGTAAGAGTAACACCTGTTTTGAGGGTTTAGTAAATGATAAAACATGTCAGAGGAAAATAAGATACTGACACAGTGTTCCAAATCTTCCCATGGAGAGTTAAACTAGCCGTGGGTGGTGGTAAGAAGTTCTTTGCAAGCTAAGCAGGAAAAATGAAAGTTATTTGCCAGTCTTCTCTGATGTGAATCAATTATGTTGTTTTCTTATGACTCTAGTACATTTTGCTTTTTGTTGTGAAAGCATTGCTGCATAGAAATAACCTTTAGGAGGTGGCTAGGTAGAGAAATCCATTGTGATGACTCTGATGTACTACTGGGCTGACATTTCACAACAGACTACCATGGCAATTACAAACTGCAGCCCAAGTGAGCAGAAAGGTCTTTAACAAAACCTGATTTCTGGTAATGGACCGTGTTGTCACACTGCGATTCTTTTTCATAGTCACCTTGATGAACAGGCATCAAGCTGACCGCCAGAAAGATCTCTGAATGTACAGAGCGTTATTTGCTGCACAAGTAGGTATGACCCTCTTAACACTGAAACTGAGGAAAAGTCTTTCAATAGAGGTAGCTATTTTGTAGCACTACAAAATTCCAGATTATAAACCAAATGCTACACAGGTGTCAAACTGAATGGACACTGGAATGTCCAAAGATACATCTCCTTACCTATTTTAGGAGGTGTTGAAGTACTCTCAACTGACATTCATCAAAAGGTCTGGTTGTCTGAGCAGCGCATTGAAGTGGTGCTTCCATATTAGGCTTGGTTCATGTCTTCTGAATCAGGATAATACTCAGCTTCCAGGCCCATTCAAGCTTTTCATAGATCAAATCCCTCTTTATACAAGATGTAATGAAGAGGTTTGTTGGATGAAGCTCTGCTGCAGTATTTGTGTTTTAGGGAGGGAGGCTTTATTAATGGATATCCAGAATAGAAAAAGTACCAAGCAGTCTGAAAAATAAAAAAGGTAGAAGAGGCATGTAATAAAAATGATACTTCTAAATTTAAGTGTAAATATGGAACTATTTTCTTTTGCAGATGGGTACATTTAGCTACATTAGCTAAAAAAATGAAATCCCCTTCTTTTGAGAGTGGTAGTATGAGCTGATCTTGGTGCATAGATATTATGACATGAGACATTCCTAAAATAGGCAAATAGATCTCAATGCAGGGTAGCAGCTTCAACCATTGCTTTCTGAGGGTGCACACACTGGTCATGTTTTCACTTGAGATATCTTTCACAGCAACTAGGACAAAATCAGCATAGCCCCCATAAGACAATAGGCAAATTCTGCCCTAGGATGTGCAGGTGGGGCTCATATTAACTTAGTTGGGAACCACACATAGCCATTTGAGAGCATAATTTGTCCTTTTTGCTAATGATATTAGGACAAGATGAAAAAATTTATCCTGGTTTCCAAAGCCTGGTTCCTCTGATTGTAATATCATAGGCACAAATGAGATTTCAAACTCTAATGCCTACACAGCAAAGAAAAACCTGAGCCCGGAAGGCCACACTGCAATGAGACAGCCTGAGCCCTGTGAGCCCAAGTCAGCTGGCATGAGCCAGCCATAGGTTTTTCTTTGCTGTGTAGACATACCCGGAAACTCCATCCACAGGGCGGGCCTCAAGGTAAGTGGTAAGCGTGCAGCTGTCAGGGCCTTGCTTTGTTAGCATTCTCTTTCCCACATTGGATAGAGGAGGTTGTTGATGCATGCTATGTGAGTGGTCTCAACTGACATTGACCCTTTGACCACCACCAACTTGAAAAAATGAACTGCAGTAGCTCAGTCTCCATTTTAAGTGCTAAAATCCTCCATTCCCCACCTTCCTTGCTGATGAAAATCTTTGACTTGTCCCCACAATTACAATGCATCCTAACCTTCTTTCCCTAATTGCAAAGTCTCCCATGCAAACCCCCCACCCAGCTTTCAAACTGACACACCTAGATGTACTATACAGGTTATAGGTGTTTGCCAGAGCTCTAGCAAACTTTAGCTCTCATAGGGCTTGCAAGTTCCTAGTACTAACCCTGCTCCTACATCAGGACATTTGGAAGTGTTTTTAAAAATTGAATTCTCAATTCTGAAACAAAAAGAGATACACATTAGACAAACCACTTTTTTTTTTTTTTTTAAAGTAGTGTTAAGGAAAAGTTAGCACGTGACTCCATTTTGGTTTAGGGCCCACCATTGTCTAAAAGCAAGCACATCATGCACCAGGAGGAGTGTTCCTTAGATACTGCATTCCTGTGAAAATCCTCCTCCTTGTCTCCAGCCTGCCTTGACTCCCGGTATCTGTTCTTTGTCAGTCCCTAAACTCCCTATCTCCTGGCCTTTGATGTGATGCCTCCCATCCTGATAATAAAAGTTACTGATGCATGGCTTTAGGACCATGCTGTGTAATTAACATACTAGTTTAGCACGAGGAATGCACCAAACAGGGATAGGTGGTAGATAAGAAAAGGGTTTGTTTATTGGCTAAGGTTTCCGATGCACGAGGACAACATGCTTTGCTAAAAAGTATATAACCTTTGTATAATCTGTATTCGGGGTCCCCTCCTGGCTAGCAGGGGGGCACCACGCTCGAGCGTAATAAACTTGGTGTTTTTTGGGAACGCGGCAGTTGTGGACTTTGTTCATGTGCCTCAGCCTAGATTCGAACTGTGCGTGTCCTACCAGGTGTAATTCGCAGCAGTTGTGTGCGTGTCCTACCAGCTGTAATTTGCAGCAGGAGTACACAATGTACTCCTGAAACGTGACCACAAATTATGCATGGTTCCCTGACTGAGATGCATAAAATTTTTGATAAACTGTTAGTCTTTAACCAACTAAGACCCCATCCTGCAAAGACTTACATTTAACTTTACACCTTGTGGGTAGGTCCATTCTGTTCACTGGGATTACACACAGTGCACATGTCTTTATAGAATTAGGGCCTAAGTATGTAGAATAGTTTCAGTACTATGCACATTGTATCCACTAGAGTTGAGGATTATATGGTTTTCTTAAAAGGGGACCTGAGCAATAATAATGAAAATAATGCACTTTTTCTAGCTTTATCTGAGGAGATCAAACATTTCACCTAGCACCCCTTTAAAGTAGATAATGAAAGCACTGTCCCATTTTTAAAGACAGGGAAACTTGGACACAAAGGAGCAAAGTAACACGCACAGAATCACACATCATATGAGAGCTAGTGGACTAGAACTCAGGTCTCCTTACGTACAGACCTGTGCTCTAGATACCACAGTTTCACATACAAGGGCCATATCATTAGAAATATGGATGTCAAAATCCTCCCCCCCCCCCGAAGTCTTCTTCCAGTGCAGCATCAGTAAGTCAAAGAAAGTCACCAAATTTGGCTGCAGCAATGACACACATGAAGGAGTTAAGAGTTAACAACTATAACTGATCTTTAATTTATGACAAGCAATGTACTTAAAATTGTCTGCATATCCAGTATAGAGTATGTTTATGTTATGATATTTCAGATCCTTAGAGTGCTAAATTTATTGCTGGATCAAGCAGGTACAATTCCATTCAGTTGCAAAGGGTACACATACTAGCTTTCAGTTTGGCTCAGGGTTTTGGCCTGTAATCTTCAGTGTGGGAGCTACATTACGTGTATCTCCTTTCAGCAAAAGGAAAAACAAATGCCTAGTACACTTGCGTGTATTGCATGATGTTAGGGCATATTGTATCATGTGATTTATCTAACTGGATATAAATGAATGAGAAAAAGTAATGTAAAACAGAGGTTTTGTGTCATAGGTTGGGCACCTACATGCAGAAGGCTTGCCACCCATGTAGCTTGATGAGAAGGTGAGTATCTGAGATTAGGCTGCTGGAGATCTGCAGGATGTGATTCAGTTTGTATAGAATTCTGGTAGAATGCTTCTAAAATCCCCCCTGAAGTATTCTATACTGGGAGCAGCTGTTGATTCTCATCAAGTGTATATAATTAGCTGCAACAGAGTTTATTTGTAAAATTCAGTAGTTGTGTAAGAGTCTGGTATGGACATGGTACAGTACATGAAAACTGGATAATTAAGTCCTGAGTCTGAAAGCCTTATGCAAACACCATCACTTTTATACTTTGTTCAACTGACGGCACTATGCAGAATTATAGGGAATAATTAAAATGGTGTCTGAAGAGCACAGGACAATTTGGCAGCTTTCTGGTGGGACTTTTGCAATACCTTTGTCCAAAGTTTACAACTTCAGTAGATTCTATTGGGTTCTAGTACATAACAATAATTTTGGGTGCTGTTTTCTTTCCCCCTTCTGGACAACTCTCTTCAAATCTTACCTTAAAACGTCCCATTTTCTCCTTAAAGATTGTATATTGGAATAAGTTATTTTTATATCTTACAGTAAAAGTGATCAGACTATTTAAAGAGAAGAGTGGAGAGGACAGATCTGTAGATGCAGACTTGGGTCTTTTGAGTGCATTTCCTCTATGACTAAAATACTAAAATCTAAAAATAACTGAAAATGCGTAACCCACTGTAACGTGACAGGGTACACACAAGCTGTGGAAGTGATAATTTAGATCAGCTGTCCACAGATTACTTTCTGTCTGGTTTAATAAGATGTCAGATTTACTAGTGTCAGTGATTTAGGACTCGTAACTCTTTATCCTTCCTGAAGCTGAGTTTGTTAACCAGATACATGAAGAGCAAGACAAGAATATTATGCATATAAGTACTTCCTATTTCAAAACCAGCATTAGGTACCTCTAATCCTAGTAGTGAAAACCACAATATGAAACACTGCAGTACCTAACAAATTGGTGCTGTTCTGAGCAGCACTGAAATCAAAGGGAGTTGCATGTGGGCATCTCAGGGTAGAGGGAAAAAATTAACTACTAGAAGTGAAACCCCCAGAGAGGACTGGAAACTGACTCACTGACTGTCAAAAGGGTGGAGTCTGGTCCCTTTGGAATGATCAGGGGGAAGAGGGTGGTGACCTCAGGAGACCATTGAAAAGAGAAAGGCATTGCCAGTGGAGCAGCTGTAGCTCCATTAGGACTGTGCTGTCATGGAAACCTTCTAGCTGCAACCTTGGGGGTGAGGTGGGTCTGTGATCACTTTGTAACCAATTGGTAAGGATATTATTCTCAAGACATGGCCCTCCACAACCTTTTACCATTCTGTTTTATGCCCACTTCAAGGTGGCTGTGGGACCCCCAAGGAATGTGTGTGGTTGCACCCACTGGTGGTCCCCAGCTTCTCTCCATGGTGGTGCTCCTAGCCTGTAGGAAATCTCGGCTTTAAAAAAAAAAAATGTTGAGAGCAATAGCATTATCGGATGTCATCATAACCATAGAGCTAAGGGTAGCCTAGAATTCCTCCTTACCTGTAAGGGGTTAAGAAGCTCAAATAACCTGGTTGGCACCTGACCAAAAGGACCCATGGGGAAAGAAGATACTTTCAAATCGTGGGGGTGGGGTGGGGTGGAGGGGAAGGCTTTGTTTTGGTGTGTTCTCTTGGGAAGCAGAGAAGCATCAGGTCAGAAAACTCCTTCTCCTATAAACCATCGTAAGTCTCTCATATTACAAATTGTAAGTAAAAGCCAGGCAAGGCATGTTAGATTATCTTTTGTTCTGCTTGTGAATTTTTCCTTTGCTGGAGGGAGGTTTATTCCTGCTTTTTGTAACTTTGAAACTAAGCCTAGAGGAAGTTCTGCTGTGTTTTTGAATCTTTTGTTACCCTGTAAAGTTATTTTCCATCCTGATTTTAGAGAGGTGATTTTTACTTTTTTAAAAAATAAAATCCTTCTTTTAAGAACCTGACTGATTTCTTTATTGTCCTAAGACTCAGGGGTTTGGGTCTGTGATCACTTTGAAACCAATTGGTAAGGATATTATTCTCAAGCCTCCCCAGGAAAGGGGGTGTAAGGGCTTGGGGGGAATAGGAACTCCAAGTGGTCCTTTCCCTGATTCTGTGTTAAATCACTTGGTGGTGGCAGCGTACCGTCCAAGGGCAAAGAATTTGTGCCTTGGGGAAGTTTTAACCTAAGCTGGTAGAAATAAGCGTAGGGGTTCTTTCATGAGGGTCCCCACATCTGAACTCTAGAGTTCAGAGTGGGGAGGGAACCCTGACAGATGTTGACAGTTTCCATGGCTTCTGAGGGGGGGGTGATGTTGAGGATGCAACTATCCCCTCCAACCTCTCCCATCTATACTAGGAGATCCCTGAACATACAAGCACCTTAGACCCACAGAAAAATCTTGAACAGGTCCTAAGTGGAGAATAAGTACATCTGTTTTAGCACAGTTCCTGGGTTGTGCATGTATAGGAGCCAATTTTGACTGGTACTTGGTGAACTTACAGCTCTTGTGTGCGCACGCAGGGGACCCTGATTTTTTGGGATAGAATTTGGCTGACAGCATCTTGACCTAATGATCATGTCTAATAAGATTATGCTGTAAACTGAGAATGAAACCACCACTGCTTGCTTTTACTTTTACACAATTGACTTTCAGGATACTATTATTCTCCACTCTAGTTATAAAAGCACTTCTCCAGCTGTCATGTGATTTCAGTGTTGTTAAGCTCGTGTTAATAGATATATTTCCCTCCCACCTGGGAAAAAAAGTTTACTTTTGGAAAAGAATTGTTTTAAATACTTAATTTTTCCTTCAAAATGGTAAAAATTAATTTTTTTCATAATTGGTCTTCTGGTACAGGGAAGGAATGTATTAGATTCACAGTTTAACTCTTTCACCCCAACTACTACTTCTCTACACATATACAAACAGCACATCTTGTATTGATGCTCAGGGAGTTTGCATTTTTTATCACTATGCACATTCATTTACTTTTCACTTTACACTGCTTTCAATCACTGGGCGTTCAGTAGGTTGATCAGCACAGACAGACAGAGTCTACTTACCAGCCATGAGGCTACATTTGCTTTTGGGGTTGCTCAAAATACCAACGATCTGGTGATCTGCCTCGTCCCTATATTCTGTTAACTTTCTCTCTTCATCTAACAGATGGCTGTTTCTCTCAACACAGAAACCCAAATGTGCAAGAAGTATATTACACTAACTGTAGTTTCAAATAAAGCAGATAGACAGTCCATAAAATGATGACACTTACAGTATACTACACTACCTACATACTGTAGATGCATTTTAAAAAGCAACTGATACAAATATTTCGGGCTCAACAGCTTTAACATTTAAAACAAAATCAAGGTGTTGTGATGAAGCAAAATTGCCAAGATCCATACATTTAAAACAAAATTAGGTAATTAAATATTTTAGAACTACACACTGGTCAATTCTGTGAATCCTAACTCGCACGACTGATTCTTATTAACATGAATAGTCCCATTGTCTTTGAGAATATGGATTACTCCCACTAGTAAGAGTACTAAGGACAGGGCCTAAGTTACTAACCTAAATCCAGGTTTATTCAATAGTATTATGAAGCCTGTACATAGGCCAAATCCTGCTGGTCTTCTCTAGGTGGGGACGGGCGTGAACCAGAGTGTCTCCATTGCAGAAAGAAGACAGGATTTGGGACTCCCTGTGCTTCAATGCACATGGAGTTTTTGTGGCTAGGCAGGGCCAAGGCCAGTGAATGCAGGACTACCACCAGCTATTCTCTTGCATGGAGGAAGGATGTATCAACTGTCAAGGATACTCCAGATTCTGCAATCTGAATGGAAGCAGAATTAATTCATTCCCAGCCATGATGAAGCAGCTCATAGCACAAAGAGCCATTTGGGCTACATGCTGAATTGAAGAATTGGATGCACCTTCTCCTGAGCTATTCATCTTCCAGCAGCAATTTTAATTCCATTTTGAGATTTGTGTAAAACACAGTAAAGATGAGCCATTGCAGCTAAATTTTGATAACCAAAACATACCTGAGTTTTTAAGCTGGCATAGCTGGTGCCTGCTCCTCTCTCTAGTGAGAGCTGAAGATGCTCAGCACTTTTGAAAACTGGACCACTTTTATTTAGATGCCTAAATGGGGATTTGACCATCACAATCTGGGCTCCCAAATGCTGCTTAGAATCCTTTACTATTTGAAAATACTTGAAATCATTTTTAGTTTCTGCTGGTTTTAAGAAAAAACTAAAACTCAGATGAAATTTTAACTCATCTGCCCCTTGACTGAATTACTAAATCACCTTTAGTCATTCAAGTTCACAATTAGGGCATCCTGCTATATCCTCTCTTTCGAATCGACTCTTGCCAAGAAGAATGGTATTTTCCGTGGACGTGGGCCTCACCACCATTCCCCATGGTTTGCCAGAGTTACCCATGCTTTTGGATTACTGCACTGTGCTCTACTTATACTGTCTCCTGAAGGCGGCTCAGAAATTTCAGCTGGTGCAGAATCTGGCTCACTGCCTGTTACTTGCTTATTAATGCTTCCTGCAATGAGTGTATTAGACCTGTACTATAGAGACAGAACTGGCTGACAGCATGATTATTCTATAAAGCCCTTTTTGATTTTGGTCCTGCATTTAACTGTTACCTCTCTCTTCCTAGGTGCAACTTAGGCCAACTGGAAAGCTCAAGATGATGGTCCTTAATTACATTTGTTTGGAGAAAGAGGGAAGGAGTTTACAACAGAGGGCCCATGACTTTGGAACTTACTCTCCCCTGGGCTACCAGAGCCACATTCTATTGATCTAAAGGGGACCTTGCAAGATCATGGTAGACTGGAAAAACACATTAATGTGGCCATTGGATCAATTTGAATTTGTATTCATGTATTTTATGTTGAGCTGCACATGCATCTAGAGTTCTGGATAAGCACATTTTATAAATAGGAATAAAGAAAAAATGCACCAAAGTTCTATAGAATACATTGTTTTAGAGCTCAAGGCTTCATCATTACAGTGCAAAACCAAAGCAACTGAATAATTAGCAATTAATACAGAGGTGCTTAACAGTAAGACTAGTCCTTTTCTAGAATGATTTCTAGGCCAATGGGGGCTGTGGGAAGGGCTGCCAGCATGTCCCTTGGCCCGCGCCGCTTCCCGCAGCCCCCATTGGCCTGGAGCGGCGAACCATGGCCAGTGGGAGCCGCGATCGGCCGACCCTGAGGAAGCGGCAGGTAAACAAACCTGCCCGGCCTGCCAGGGGCTTTCCCTGAACAGGCGGCGGACCGGCTTTGAGAACCACGGCTCTAGATGACATTGGGTCTGAATGCAGTGTATGTTACCATAACTTTAAAAAAGAAAAAAAGTAATTCAGGGATAGAAATTATCTTCAAAGTACTTGTGGAAATAAAAGGATTTCACATTTTATAATTTAAGAAATGAAGTTATAGTAAATTAAGTACCCAAATACATCTTTTCCATTTTCATTATAAATTCTTCTTCCAGTTGGAAACCAGATGAAAGTACTCTGCATACCTCCAAGCTCATGAGTAGTCTGCATATCCATTTTCATTTTGCTTTCCTATCACACTTCTTTTTCCATTTCATGCTGAATTGGATAGTCTCTACTCTGATAGGGGCTGGCTGATGCAAGCTTGAGCCTCCAAGGTCAGAATGCTTCAAAAATCAGCTGCATCAGGTATTCCACTGTGTCCAACATCTTCTGGATAACTTTTGCTTGTAATTCGATGAACGCTGGGTAATAAAAAGAAAAAAAAAAAGACAATAGCATTATTGAAGGTTATACGTCTATAGAAACTGAGGTGTAGGAGCAACGGAGGAAAATCTGAGGAAACTGAAACCAGAATAATTGCCAGCTCAGTTTCTGAAATCACTGCCATTCTCTTTCTCGCTCTTTTTTTTTTTTTTAAATTAAATGTGAGTGACCTTTTCCTGAGTTGAGTGCAAAACTGGCATAATTAGGAGTCCCAGTTGAAGTTGCTCTGAAGATTACAAAGCCCAGTGGCCGTGATTCCCATTGTCCTTTCTTTCTGCATTGGTATGGAGGAAGCAGTTTGCCAAAGGATTATCTAAAACCATACCCAGCCCATGTGTTGTGCTTGTGGCTTCCCCTAACTTCTGTATTTTATTTGTCAGTCTTTACACACAAGTTCATCTTTAACAACACACTATAGATTTTTGGCATGTGATGTGCCACATTGCTGCAGTGATATGTTTGGTAAGGACCTATGAAACCAAATGCTCCCCTTACTTTACACCTTACTGTATCCACCATTTGCTCTGTCATATATACTAGAGGATCTAGTTTATATTTAGCATACAGTAGCTAGCATATGGAGAGGGTTTAATTGGCTCCAAGTCAGCAGTGCTTATGATTGCAATGCTATCCGGCTTCAGGAAGTCTGCTGGCACTCAGACATTTTCCCTGATTTTCAGCTTTTATATACCTACCTTTTCTAGCCTCTCACAGCTTCACAGTTACTGCCACAGCCCAAAGAATTCAGAATGTTAGGAGAAATTAGGGGGAAGAGAAATATATTGTAGGCATTTATCTCCTGTTACATATGCACGTGCTCGCTTGCTCTCGTGTGCTCTCTGAGAGTGAGAGAGAGAGAGAGAGCGCGCAATTTTTTTTGGAGAAAGATCTCCTCCTTATTTAGATCCTTTTTGAGAAGCAGAAAGGTATTAATACCCTGTCAGTGATACCAGTTATCTGAAAAAAAGAAAAAAAGCTATAGTTCCACAAACATCGTGTGTGTGTGGGGGAGATTCTAATGGTACATAATAGCTAGTCAGATTTCTAGGACTGCTGAAGAAGAGGTGGTAACTGAATTTAAATGAAATACATCTGCCAAACTAAGCCATTCCAAAAAGCTCTGTTTTTGAGAAGGCATTTGAACAATTAGGAGAAAAATTAAAACAAAAGATGATGAAGCCATTTGATCACTGTCTACATGCCAATTAAACAAGATTCTGATTGATCACAGCACAGTTATAGAGAAGCATTCAGAGCCTTTAAGAAAAGTCTCACATTCTTCATGTAAGAGTTTTGACCAGGATGGTAAAGTATGGGAAAAGAGCAAATACTTGCAATCCTAATTAAGAAATCTCTCAGAGGGCCAAATATTCAAAGTTATGTGCCAAAACCATGCCTACAAAATACACGCATGCACCTGTTGTCACAAAAAACTCCACATTAGAATGCACAGACATATTGGGATTGTACTCAGACACATCAGCGTGGGCTCTGCACGCGCAACAGCTGCATTCACCTGTTTATGAGGATCAAAGATAAGTAAGCAGTTAAAAATTTGTGATGTTATGCAAGAGTCACCATGGCATTAGGAAATCAAGTACAAGGTTCGATTGTTAAAGGACAGCTAGTAGTTGTGTCAAGTCTTGTCGTAGGTCCTGGAACTCTGGGTGCTGCCGCATCAGGACTCTAGAAACTGACCTACATTGTTCTGATTCTCAGTGACTGGACTGCACTACTACTATGAATTTATCATGCTGAATGTTGAATTTAGTTAAATCACTTGGAATATAAAAAAATCATGTAAATGTTTCAAATTAGCCTATTTTTTAAAAAATAAAAATAATATGTATTTATAGGCATTCTATGCTGTTCATTTTCATGGCATATGAGTGCCTGCAACTTGAATTTGAGCTGTCCTTGATGGCCAGTTCATACATTTTCAACTGAGGCATTGTTGCTCTTACTGGTAGTTCTTTTCTGTAAGGGACAGCTGTGTGAATTGCAGTGAATTTAAGAACACATCTGGAAAGCAAAACTCATTACAAAAAGTAAAACGAAAACTCTCTTTCAAGCTTCTTTGCTTAGGTAGTGGCTGTAATACAATCACTGGTCAAATCATCATGGAAATAAAATTTTGCCCTCAACGTACTTTCTCTCTTCTGAGCTCACAAAAATCTCTCTAGCTCCTCCTAACTAAGAGGAGATAGTATAACAACTAAGCCTCCAGTCAAGGCAGAAGAAAAGATTATGGACCTCATTCTACTTTCACTCTGGTATTTACCAGTGTAACTTTATTGAAGTCAATATAGTTACTTCTGATTTATACTGGTTAATTGAGAGAAGAATCAGGCCCTACATTTGTCCAAGCTACCACCAACAGTCCTTCCTGCAGCTACGTCTCTTTCCCAGAAATAGACACTATCAATGGGCTATGACAATTTAGAGACTGATTCAGATGGGGCACAAATTTCATTCTGATCATCTTGCAGTTTCAGTGTTTGAAACAGTTTGAAATTTCTGATAGTTCAGTGCTGCAGATTTCCATTAGCCAATATATGGCTAGATTTTCAAGAGGACATGTGTTGGGATCAGGTGGGCTGGAAAGTTGTCCCTAAGGCTTGTATTTCTTTGCAAGGTCCAGTGTGAAGTCAGAACTTCACTGTTCAGCACAAATTCAGTACCTGGAAGTTCTTCTAATATTAAGAATACTAGAGAGTCACACTCTATTAATCAGACCAACTCTTCTTAAAGAAAAGGGCGTTGTATTAATTTAGATGGAATAAATGGGCCTAAAGAGTCAAAGGTGTTAACATAACCCTGAAACTGTCCAACATTAAACAGTTTGAACAAAGTTTGGGTTTGATACACAGAGATCTTGGTTTTTTAGCAAGATACATTCCTAAACTACTTAGTGTATTAACTAAAATACAGAAAAAAAGAGCCAAGACAAGTTATAAAGCAGTCTGAAATTAAATTATTATATGAGACAAACTTAACCAAACACCTACCAAAGTGCTTTTGTAAGACAGGATGTCAGGTACAGTCCCCTTTTCAGCTGGATAATTCTTTTTAGTAGGGAGGAAAAGCCTAGTTTTGTTGCTTGGTTTCGAGATGTGAAGAAAGAAAGAAAAAGTAATCATTCTTTCGACAGAGACGAGAGCTAGAAGAGACAGGACAGTAAAGGTGGAGAAAATATGGCTTTTGTTAATGTCCTTGTGATTTTGGGCAGCAGGTCTGGGTGGGCAAGTCAGCCACAATGGCAGTGCTCTGGCTCATTTTCTGGTCTGGAATGTCCTCCAGTGTGGTCTGGTCTGGTCCCCCTCCTTTCCCGGTCTCTCTCAGGCTGGACAGAGCTGGATGGGCTGTCTGACCTCATTTGCTGGTGCCATGTGGTACAGCTGATCTCAGATCAGATGGAAAGCTGGAGGGGAGAGAGAGCACGCGAACAAATAGGAGGAAAATTAGTGGGACAGAAAGGAACACACAAGGGAAGGGGGGGAAAAAAAAAAACGCATGTGTACCTGGCTGGAGTCTCCACTGGTGCAATGACGATGACCAGGTGTCCCCACTGGTGTGGGGAGGTCTGGCCCTGGCAACGATGCAGTGATTTTCAGCATCCTCAGGTGAAGGACAAAGTCCCTGGAGCAGAGCAGTATGGAAGCCTGACAGCCTTCCCCTCATCCAGGAATTCCCCCAGTTGGTTTGCTATTGCCCACCCTCAAAAGTCTTTTTAAAGCACCCCAAAAGGCAGCGAGAGGAGAGGCTATTCCACCCTTCATTTTGTCCCCCAGGTAGGCCTAATTTCCAACACACTAGTTTTGGTTCATTGGTTTCCAGTCTATCACTGTTTTTGTTTACCAGCTATAATCTTAACATAGTTGTACCAGTAGGCCTTTTTGGTTGGATTAATTCAATGTCTTCCCAACCCCCCCGCATCTTTTTCCACCAACATTTGTTATATGTTATTGTGACGTCTTATTAACTTTCACTCACTTTTTACTGTTGAGTGTAATTAGGGTAAATCTGTAGGCCTAATTATTATGACAGGGGTGAATAGTATCAATCACAACACCATGAATATCAAAAGATTTCACATACTGAGAACTGTAGTTTTTTGTTTCAGAGAGCTACAAGCTGCTCTAGACTCTAATAGGGACCAGATCCTCAGTTGGTGAAATCATAATGCCACTAATGTCAGTTTATGCCCATTGAGGATATGGCCCTAGGTCTGCTAACAGCAACTGGGAAGTTTATGAAGTTAAGCAAAAGTGTGCCTGTAGTTCCCTAAACTGGAGGGCTTCTCTATTACCTTTAATCTGGGTTTTCCATGATTAATCATGTCTGTATAGAGAATACTGAGTTTTAAATGTACACACACAAAATAATGTCACCTCGCATTGCCATTGTAAACAGCACCACACTTACCTAAACTGTAAGCATAATACACCAATCATGTAATCTGTTACACTATGGCTTTTGCTCCCATAGAAATCCTTTATTTCATTCCCTAGAGTCATGCCCTGCTGTAGACAGATCAAATACATTTCTTCTGTTTATCTCTCCCAAATCATACTATTGAAATTCTTTAGCTACAGTAGTGGTGAACTCAGATGATAATTGTAAGTCAGTGGAATCCACTTCTTTAGATGATGGTAATTGTTATTGTTACCAGCTACTGACTTTTAAATCATGCAGGGCATTGCAAGAGTTTCCAGTCAGCTTGAGTTCTATGTAGACAGTCAGAGTGGGAAAATACAATGGGGACAGATTCTTAGTGGATGTAAAGAGACAACACTATTAGATTATATCTACAGTTACAACTATCAAGAATCTGTCCCATAGTTTCATTTTCCCTTGCACTCAGTGAACCGGATTAGCTGTTGTATATTGATTGAAAAACCATACTCAAAGGCCACGTCTACACTACCCGCTGATCCAGCGGGTAGTGATTGATCCCCGATCTCTCTGCTGTTGACTCCAGAACTCGACCAGCGTGAGAGGCAGAAGCAGAGTCGACGGGGGAGCGGCGGCAGTCGATCCCACACTGCGAGGACGCGAAGTAAGTGATTCTAAGTCGATCTAAGATACGCAACTTCAGCTACGAGAATAGCGTAGCTGAAGTCGATGTATCTTAGATCAATCCCCCCCATAGTGTAGACCAGGCCAAAGAGTAGTTATCGATGGTTTGCTCTCCAACTGGGAGGTCCTATCTATTGGAGTCCTACAGGGGTCTGTCCTGGGTCTGGTACTATTTTACATTTTAGTTTATGACTTGGATAGTGGAGTGGAGAGTATGCTTATAAAATTTGCAAGTGACACCAAGCTGGGAGGAGTTGCAAACACTTTGGAATATGGGATTAGAATTCAAGATGCCCTTGATAAATTGGACATTTGATCTGAAATCAACAAGGTGAAATTCAGTAAAGTGCAAAGTACTACACTTAAGGGGGATAAATCAAATATACGCATTGTGACAAAGCTGTCCTTGCTTCCGTGGGTCCCGCGTTTCCTGGTGGATTTCGCTAGCCTCAGAGGCTCACTGTGACCCTCCACATAACCCTTCTCTCTCTCAAGACAAGGGTCACAGTCTACTGAGCCATTTTCATCATAAGCCAGCAAGGGAGGTGAGGAGAAGTTATCCTTCCTTGCACAGTCTCTGTTGTCTCCCAGTCTCAGTGATTAATCAGGGGGGAAAGGTGGGGGGGGGGGAGGGGAGCCCAGGGCCACCCTCTACTCCAGGCTCCAGCCCAGGGACCCTAATAGTATCAGCTATGGTAGCTGACCTTTTAGAAACATGACATGTACAATTCCCTGGGCTACTTCCCCCACAGCAGCCCTCACTTCCTCAAGCTCCACTTCACCCTTACCTCAGGGCCTCCTTCTTTGTGCCTGATGTGGTGTGTACTACTCAGCCTCTCCAACAGCACAACTTCCTTCCACAGCTCCTGACATGCACACCCACCTGACTGGCTGGGAGGCTTTTAACTAGTTTCAGCCAGCCCCTGATTGGCTTCAGGTGTCCCAATCAACGTAGCATTCTCCCTGCCTTCTGGAAAGTTCTTAATTGGCCCCAGGTGTCTTAATTGACCTGGAGCAGCTTCCATTTCACTTAACCTGGTACCAGGGATTTGTTTAGCCTGGAGCTAATATATCTATCTCCCACTACTTTTCTATAGCCATCTGGCCTTGCCCCGTCACAGCATTCAAAATGGGGAATAATTAGCTAGGCAGGAGTGCTGCTGAAAAGTACCTGGGTGTTGATGTGAATCACTGATTGAATAAGAGTCAACAATGTGATGCCATTGCAAAACCAGGTAATATTCTGGGCTAGGCTTAAGAGTGATGCAGCCTAGTGGTTAGGTCCCCTGGTAGCAACCCTCCCCCATTTTTAGCATCTCCTGCCAGTGGTTGCTCAACTGCAATGGTGGTCCCTCTTACAGTAGATAAAGTCTTGGCCCCCAGACTAGGTAACCCTAGGAGTCCACCCCTTTCCAGAGCAACACGACTCCAAAGTCCAATATCCCCCCCAAAAGTATCTTCAGCCCACCTCCATGCCCCGTATGCCTCACACCCTTGTCCTGGTTCCTCTTATCTTTGTTTCCAAACTGCCCTCAGTCTAGCATCTTGATTTTCTTTTTAGCACTAAATTAACTGAGACCTTCTACAGAACTAGCAGTACCATGCAAGATCCAGGAGGTCATCACCTAGGGCAGAAATGTACTTGGGTCAGCAAGCTGTATAGTAATGGTTTATCTGGGCAAGCATAAACTAGGGGAAGGGGATATTTTGCCTGGTTTGCACATAATAAAAATCCCTAAATTTGGTCCTAACCTACAACTTTTCATGTGTTTTGCTATGCTATTACTTCTGCATGCCATGTATTATTTCCCCTTAGTTCTCATTTACAGCACATTCTGCAGTCCTTTGGTATGCCAGGTATAGGAAATCAAAGCACCTGCAACAGGCAACTCAAACACTGGGAAAAAGTGATATGAAAATTAACCTCCTGACTCTTTTGGGAGGGACAGAGAGAAAAGTGTGGGGGCTTTCCCCCCTTTCTTCTATTAAATACTTTGTTTTATTTTATTTGTCCTTGCAGTTATTGGAGGAGAAGCATTGAAGGGGATTCTCTGGGACACCACCAATGTGTCAGTGTCATGCCGAGACATTCATGACACCTGAGACGTGTGAGAGAGGTATCAAGGAACCAGTGATGGGCTTACTTCCTTCTGCAATCTTTGTGGTAATAAGCAGTTCAAACAGACAAATACTTATGCTGACCCTTGGGTCAGCAAGTGCCCTCTCCATCTATACATGCTTACACTTCTAGAGGGCCTGAACAAAGGAAGGCTTTCTGGCACACCTTTGGAGATTTATCTTTTTGAGCATCAGTATAGCCATAGGGGAATGTTTGTACATGAATTTCTCCCTCTTGAATCCTGTTATTAGGACCATACTCCTGTATTGGGGTCTGCATTGTTAATAAGGCTCTCTTTCAACAGGTTTCTCATTAAACCACTTGTGTGGGTTATTGATTTTCTGCACCAGCACTTTCATTTCCTCACAACAAAATTGGTTCTCTTCTCCATTAGCTGTGAGAGCCCCAGCAAAGATCAGTCAGACCCAGGGGTGAAAGTAAGTCAAGTGACCTACCAGAACTTTGGGGCCAGCTCCAGGAAGGGGCAGGGCTGAGGGGGTCAGAGCCAGCCCCAGCCCACCCTGTAAGGTAAGTGCCCCCCAATTGGGGTAGCAGTAGCAGCCCGGGGCTCCAGGAACTATTTAAGGGCTGGGGTGGTAGAAGCAGGGGAGCCCCGGGCCCTTTAAATAGCCACTGGAGCCCCGCAGCCGCTACCCCAGGGCTCCAGCAGCAGGGCTCTGGAGGCAATTTAAAGGGCCTGGGGCTCCAGTCACTGCTGGGAGCCCCAGGCCCTTTAAATTGCCCCCTGGAGAAGCCGGGCTGCCCCAGTAGGGCGCAGTGGCTCTTGCCAGTACGCTGTACCAGCTTACTTTCACCTCTGGTCAGACCTTGCAAACTGTTGCTGGCCCACAGCAGTGGAGGCAGAAGTGAGAGGGAAAGGAGGTGTGGTTGGCATTCTCCATCTAGGAGAGGGGTGGGCAAACTTTTTGGCCCGAGGGCCACATCAGGGTTGCAAAAACGGTATGGAGGGCTGGGTAGGGAAGGCTGTGCTTCTGTAAACAGCCTGGCCCCCACCCCCTGACTGCCCCCCTCAGAACCCCCAACCCATCCAACCCCCCCCTGCATCTTGTCTCCTGACCATCCCCTCCCGGGACCCCACCCCGTATCCAACTCTCCCTGCTCCCTGACCCCTATCCACATACACCCCAACCCATCCAACCCCCCTGCTCCTTGTCTCCCCCGTCCTGGGACCCCCCCCACCCTACCCCCCTAGCCAACCCCCCGTGCTTCCTGACCGCCGCCCCCAAACCTCCACCCCATCCAACCACCTCCCGGGACCTCCTGCTCCTTATCCAACCCTTCTCCCCCTGCACCCTTACCATGCTGCTCAGAGCGGCAGGACAGGCTTATTGGAAAGCCTGGGAGGGACAGCTGCCCGCACAGCTGCAAAAGAAAGAGGACAGCGGGGCGGGGATAGCCCGGACGTGGCCCGCGGACCGTAGTTTGCCCGCCTCTGATCTAGGAAGAGGCTTGGATTTTGCCATCTAGTTGGCATGTACATTTTATTCCACTTGTGCACTAAACACCATGAAGAGCAACTTGCTGTCTAGTGCTGTCATGTGGGTAGTCTGCCAAAGCACATCTGGCCCAAGGTGAGTGTACTAGAGGGATGGAAAGGGCTGCAAGGAATGCCTTCGCTCTTTCCCCATGCAATGCCCTCTGCAAGGGGCAATCAGAATTTGGTGGCTGTCACAAAGGGCAGCTGGCACGTACCGCTATAGTATTTATCCTCCTGCCCGAGACAATGCAAAGTACCAGCAGGAGACTTCCTGGGGGAGTGGTGGCTCCCAACCTCCCTACTTTATTTTTAGTTTCTGCTTACAAAACAGGCACGAGCTCACGAAAAGTGCAGCACCATCACTCCACTTCCTCAGAGCACTTGTGGAAGCCGTAT
This sequence comes from Natator depressus, assembly GCF_965152275.1. Lineage (NCBI taxonomy): Eukaryota > Metazoa > Chordata > Testudines > Cheloniidae > Natator > Natator depressus. The sequence continues at coordinate 53,809,001 of NC_134237.1, forward strand.
GTCTTCTTCCTTCAGGGCTGCTAAGGAAGTTAGGGAGTGGCAGGCTGGGGACCAGGGAGGCCCCACACCACCCCAACAGAAGTAGCAGCTGCAAGCCAGAGCGCCCCTGCTCCATGTTCTATCTAGAGGCTGAGGCCCAGACCCCTATCTCACCCCCGCACAAGGCTTTTATATGAATGGCTACTACCCTAGATTGGCAATGAGAGGGGACAAGGATCATAGGACTATTCTGCATGGCTCTGATGAGGGCTGGATTGCCATAATCCAGCCCTGCATACATGGGTATGGGTGGTGGCGGCAGTGTTTTAAGCTTCAATGTGTGCGCACCTAGAGTGGTACAATAGGCTCACTATATACACTGGAAGCTGAAATATTAAAGAAATCTCCATTACAGTCCCAGAAATCCCTGTTTGGCTTTGAGCACTTTCACTGGTGGTGTGATTTTTCTGTTTGTAGTGCTGTAGTACCTAGAAGAGCCCTTTTTTGTGAATGAAAATCTTCCAATAATCCCATTAAGAGGTTCAACTTCTGTTTATTAGTCAGTACATTGACTAAATGCAATCTGGCCACCTGGTTTACTAGTAAGTGGACAAATATTTCTAAGAAGCTCTGCAATTAGTTAGAACAGAGTCTTCAAGCTTTGTACAAAGTGAGTTGCTTGTTTCTATGTACCATGTCAGTTTTATTACTATTGAGGACTATGAGAAGATAGGGTTAAAGTCTGTCAAACTGCTGAAAGCCAGGAAATCAGGATTAAAACTGAAAATCCATCCTTAACCTACCTCATTGTCCCCAGATATTGCAGGTGAGTGATGTTTGTACCATAATACCTAGAAGACAGACATAAAAGGAAGAAGCTTAGGAGGAGATTTCAGCCTTCCCTCTGAATTTCCTGGTTTTTGTGTTTTAAAAATAGATTTGTAACATTTCGAACATCTACAGACAGCATTAAGAAAAATACAGCAGCTTTAGAATGACAGGATATGGGGAGTGCCCCAAATATTAAATATTAAAATCTTTCAGAAATTTGTATAACCCTTCATCTCCTTATGCTCATACGAACATAAGAATGGTCCTACTGGGTCAGACCAAAGGTCCATCTAGCCCTGTATCCTGTCTTTGACAGCGGCCAGTGCCAGGTGCCCCAAAGGGAATGAACAGAAGAGGTAGCCAAGTGATCTATCCCGTCGCTCATTCCCAGCTTCTGGCAAACAGAGACTAGGGACACCATTCCTGCCCATCCTGGCTAATAGCCATTCAGATCCTCCATGAATTTATCTAGTTCTTTTTTTGAACCCTTTTATGGTGTTGACCTTCACAACATCCTCTGGCAAGGAATTCCACAGGTTGACTATGCGTTGTGTGAAGAAATACTTCCTTTTATTTATTATTTGCTCTGTGCTTGTGTTGTCACACCTGCTATGGAAATCCATCATGGGATCAGCCTGTGGAATACAAGGAAGTATTTAAATTGGGGACTTTAGTATATTCAGTGGAAAGGAAAAAAACCCCAAACTAAAATACTAACCAATTGGGTTGTGTATGGAGATGAATATTAATTTCAGATTTTGGAAGGCCAAAATTTGACTTACAGATTTCCTATTCCCTGCTACTGTTCCATTGTCTAATTGTACCCTAAAAATGTGAAGATGAGGGAACTTCTCCAAGCCAAAATATTTTACTTTTGCCAGCTCCTAGCTAACATTTAGCTGATTCCTTCCAGTTCTTTGGTGGAGAGGGCCTCACAGGTTTATTTATTTAAATTCTTCTGTGGAGTTTGCAACACTTTTCTCTCCCCCTTTCAGATGTTTGCATCCAACCAAGCTGGTTTCAGCAGCTTCTCAGAGGAAGTCAAGTTCAGCTATCAGTGCAGCCTTTGCTCACTCAGTGTTATTTAACAAGTACCCTGGTGTAGCCAACTACACAAAAGATACTTTCAAAGAGTGTAGGCCAGTAGCGCGCGAGCTATGAGGAAACTTGGGGAGCCTGAGCAGGTTTTATTCAGATTGTATCATCCTCTCCTGCATCTTAAGTGCTCCACTAAAATACCAGGGATTTATTAGAGTTTGGAGGGTAGGCAGGTTCTGGACTGACTTACTGCTTTGGCTGGCTGTAAAGGCCAGTGTTTAGGGCAACCATCATTCAGCTTCAGATTCAAATTTTCCCCCTCAGATATTAAGTGTCCCAATATTCAATAGTCCAAAAATACAAATATGGTATATCTTTTCTGGGTATCCACACTTAAGCATGGAATGCAGCCTTACTAGTCATTTCAGAAGATGAATGGAGGGACGACGACAGGGGATTGTCTTGTTCTTTTTTGTAGAAATTTTTAAGCTGCATAACTGGACCCACTGGCTGGCTGAGAAGAGATTAGGCACAAGTAGGATTTGTTAAAGCCATCTGCTTAAGATATGACAAAGTCAGTCAACTGTGAAGCTGAGCTACTCAGACATCCAGGAAGCCTTCTGAAGACAGGAGATTATATATTGCGCTCATAAAGAAGCCATGTCAGGGGCAACAAGATCAAACAAATGCCTTAAGTGCCATTGCCAATAAGAGTATTGTATTTACTAAGTAATGTTGCTTGAATCTGTCTGCTAGTTCTTTCTACATACGTAAGAGATTATAGAGTGGACAGTGGGATCAGTTCAGTACAAATATGTATCTCAACCTTCTGAGTGATTATACAATGAAATGAAAAAAAGTGAAAAGGGAATATCTAGACAGGGAAATATAAACCAACACAACCTGTAAGTTTTTTCCACTCCTGTTGTGAAAGTGAGGCATTAACAAATATAGTACTGCGTTATATACTGCATTATCCCTGATAGATAATGCAAAGTCTGAAAGATTAGCTTATTTACAGTTCAAAGAGGAGGTCTGGCCATACTATAATTGTGAGAAAGGGGGCAGGCAAAAGTTTATTACTAGTATTACTCCCACCATTCTGTAAAATAAATTGCACCACCTCACACTATTATGCCTCCACCAGAGGAGTTATATGGCTCCCATTTATCTAACATCAAGCCAAATTCAATGTGTGGGTCATTATATCATTTTGCCTAACTACAGTAAAAATTCCCCTTTACTTTGCATTAGAGATCCTATAGTTAATTTGGGTTTTAAGTTATTGTTTAGCACCACCACTGTATATGCTGTTACACAGTGTTCATCCCAAGGGTAGCTGCACTCTAGGACTATGGCCCAGGGCTGCATTCACATCTGTGGCCCAGATCCACAAAGGGACTTAGGTGCTGGGAGATGGGAGACCCAGGCTTCAGTGACTCTGTACAAAGTGGGACAGCTTCAACAGGAGAGCTAAAGGGAGACCCTTTTCTTCCCCTCTGGGAGGGCAGGGGGCAGGAAAAGAGGGGAGAGAAAAAGAAGGGGGATTTGAACCTGGGTCTCCCACATCCTAAGCAAGTGCTCTAATCCCTGGGCTGAAAGATGTAGGATGGACAGCAGCTGCAGCACCACTACCAGTACCACTCATATGACCAGCAACCACTCTTCATAGATCACCAAGCAGAGTTAGGCACCTATCCCCCAGACAGAGATGGGGCTTAGCTCTCATCACTGTTGTTGGCATCTCCCATTGGCTTATTTAGGTGGCTCCATGCCTACCGTGCTGGGCTTGTGGATGCTGAGGGGTCTAGCTCTCCCCATTAAATTGTATGGAGAGTCTACTCACCTAATTAGGTTTTGTAGATCACAGTGCTGTTCCTGTGATTTTTCTAGGTGACTAAAAGATAGCAACAGTGAGTATCACAGTGCCAACGCTAAGTGCCTTTGCGGGTCCCACCCAAAAATCCATAGCTTATTTCCATGTGTCTCAGTTTCTGGGTAACTGCACCTGTATTCCCTCCTACCCTCCCCGCCCCCCCCAATCTGTATTCCATCCAGGAGTACCCTGTCAGGCCTCCAGCCATCACTTATATCTGGGCAGGGACCATTGTCCCACTCCCTTCTGACCTGGGAGTTAAGGCTGCACAGCAGTGTCTCTGCCTTACACTATGATATCCCCAGCAAGCCAGTCAGCAATACACAGACACTGGCTGTTAGGCATTCTGTCAGTGCTATGAACACTGCATTTCTAGCAGTTGCACCTCATCACATAGCTCTAAGCAAGCATATTTATTCTTAAGGTAAAAGCCTCCAGAGAATACAATTTCCTATATGCATGCTAAAAGATGACCAGCGGTCACCCATCAGTCTTACGGGGCTCTTGTAGGCCAAAAAGAGTCTTTCCAATCCTTCCAAAGGTCGGGGTTCCCCCTTAGAAAGAAAGAAGGTCCTGAGTCAGTTAAATGCAACCTTTTGGGGCAAAAGCTGTTTGTCTGTTGGTCTCCAGAAAACGCAGTATCTGCAAACCCTCCTAGTGGGTAGTACCTCTCTGTTTGGAACCCAAGTGATTCATCTTAATGACCCCATTGTTTTTAGTTCCTGGAAGAGCTGTGGCAACCTCCCACCCTGGAATTACATATAATTCCTGATCCACAGTGATACATAAAACTTAATACAATATATTCCTCTAAAGATACTCCATATGGTTGCAATGTCACACCAGGCTTCTGATCAGGTGAGTTACTCTGATAATTGTGGTTTCAGAGTAACAGCCGTGTTAGTCTGTATTCGCAAAAAGAAAAGGAGGCACTTGTGGCACCTTAGAGACTAACCAATTTGTTTGAGCCTAAGCTTTTGTGAGCAATTGTGACATCAAGATGCTGATGGGGAGGTGGGAGAATTTAATGTGACTGAGATAACAAGAAGTGACAGACACACCCTATTGCTGCTCATACCAATGTGCTAGTTGAAAACTGAGACAGACGCTCCTCAGCCAAACTATTATTTAAAGAAATTTGGTTTTGCAGTGAAAAATGTAAAGGATACACTTACATTAAACAGTTTCAGGTTGCGTGCTCAGTAAAAAAGCTTGATAGATAAAGTGACAATATTTTCAAAATAAAATCAGGACAGTTTTGTGGTGACATTTTTAAGATCACAAAATAATTCGAAAGACAAAAGTACACTTAAAAAAAAAAAAACATACTGTCACTGCTTCCAGATCTTACTGAAGAGTACCACATGCTCTTTCCTTGAGCACAGGATTCTTCCAATAATTTAATATTCTGAATGAGTTTGACACACTAAACAAGTACTGTTAGCATTCATTCCATGCAAAACAGTAGCTTTGATAGTATAAACTTTAAATTGACTTTTCTCTTCCCTCTGAAGACTCTGCATAACACACAATATTCATTCCATGGCAACATTCTAGTCACCACAGAGCAAATTCTGCTCAGTAGAGGAAAATGTTTTAGCTCCCAAAGTTTCCTACTACATTTTTTGTATTTTTCCTGCCCTCTTTTAAAAATCAGAGAATAAAAAACTTTAGAAGCATATCTTCCAGTCATGGGGAGGGGTGGGGGAAATAAATCAAAAAGTCAAATCCAACTAAGTGCAATCTAGGGAATAAGGATGAAATGTGAGCCTGGAGACAACTGTGAAAGCTTAAATCAGAACTCTCAATGACATTTTTATTACAACCATGCAAGGAAACTAAGGGCTACCAACACAGAACAAAGGTCAGGTGTGAAGTCAACATAAAGCATTTTTCCAAGTGAAGTGCAAAAGCCTTACAACAACACGTCAGTGTAAAGAAATATTTCCCAGACCTCTGAACTGTAGTCAAATTTGTGCGAGTTAACACATAGCAGCTCAGACAGAAAGTAAGTCCTATTTTAACCTTTGTTAAAATCTTTACAGAATACAAACCATAAGACCTCAATTTGATAACTTGGTGCACAGTTAAGGTATTCTTATTGCAAAAGACAGGTTTCAGAGTAGCAGCCGTGTTAGTCTGTATCCGCAAAAAGAAATTGGGTATTTGTGGCACCTTAGAGACTAACAAATTAGAGAATAAGCTTTTGTGAGCTACAGCTCACTTCATCGGATGCATACAGTGGAAAATATAGTGGGGAGATATATACACAGAGAACATGAAACAATGGGTGTTTCTTGTTACAGTCTGTATGGTAACACCCATTGTTTCATATGTGTATATAACATCTCCCCACTATATTTTCCACTGTATGCATCCGATGAAGTGAGCTGTAACTCACGAAAACTCATGCTCTAATAAATTTGTTAGTCTCTAAGGTGCCACAAGTACTCCTTCTCTTTTTATTGCAAAAGGACCCTTTTTCATTTGCTTATAACATCGTCAAGAGTTTCATCTTTTCAGTTCAAATTTGGTAGGTTTACTTTGAATAATTTGTTGCTGAAAGTTTCTTCTAAAACATTAGAGCCTAAACCCTGGCTCCATTATATCAAATCAGATTCCATTGATTAGAGCTTGGCAAAAAAAAACAAACAGATTTTTCAGTGTGCTGGAAATTCTGGGGGAAAAATGTTTTGAGTTGAATGAAATATTTTATTTCAACAAAACAAAATGTTTTTTTTCCAATTTCAACCATTTTAAAAGTTGATTAAAAATTAGACTTTTGAAACAGTCATTTCAAGCCCCAAAATTGAAACATTTTGATTTCTCTCGTGTAAAAATGACAAACCAGAAACACTGATGTGAATTCACAAAAAAATATTTTGTTGTGCCAAATCTGCATCTTTTATTTTTATTTTTTTCAGAAAATAATAATTGGGCTGAACAATTCTGCCCAAATTTATCACTGACTAAGGAGCTGTTTTGATCATAGCGATTTGGATAAATTGTTTTTATTTAATATTTGTCACTTAATACAATTCAGTCTCTTTTTGGATCCAGAAAGAATGTTGATTGCTGAAGACCTGATCTCGGTATATGCCTGGAATTCCTAGTTATTTTATTTTGAATGGGAGTTGCTTTATATAAGCAAGATAATTTACAATTTTTCTCCCTGTCCCTCCTCTGCTTTCCTCTCCCTCCAAGTGCTTCTTTGCAACTGTGTAGATATAGTGATTATAAAACTGCAGGAAAAATATCAAATATACAGTGATATAATCTTTTCTGGAAGCTCAGAGACTTATGCATGTGACAATTAGCAGGCGAATTTTAATCTCCATACAATAACAATCTACCTCACCAGATAAAAATATGGGGCCACATTCTCAGATGATGTTAACTAGTTTAGCTCTACCTGGCCCACGATTTAAATTACTCGTTTCCATCCTATTTTAGATATTATCTGTCTTCACCTACCGCCCTCCATCAAGTTATTCAGAAGTGTGAAAAATTAATGTAAAAGTATGAGTGGAGAGGGGAAAAAAAAGAGCACAGAGGGTTATTCTGTGCACAGAGATAGAATCAAATCCAGAACCTTTATCTAAACTCTCCCTAAACTAAGATGCATCTGATAAAAACAGAATCCACATCCCATGAGCTTCTTCTTAGTTTGGTCTGGCAAAACAAAAACCCAGCTGATAAAGTTTTGCAAAGCGAACATCTAGCTGCCTTGGCCTCTCTAGAACCAATTGAAGACTCTCCCCCCCCCCCTCCACCCCGCGAGGGTTCTGCTTAGCCCTCTCAGAAGGCAATAGAAGGCACTGTTGTGTTTTAGGATTTAATAGTACTCTTCTCTTCATTGCTTGCCTTTCAAGCCTCGTGAATTAGGTATCAGGAGTTTAGACTCATGGTGCACTGCCTTTCATAAGGGCCATTTCCTTCAGCAAGCTTCTAGCTTTGTGGTGAATGATTAACTGTTAGCTTCTAGGCTGACCATGTATCTGAGGATTAGTTTGGCATCGGTTCTCATTCAGCTTTACCTAAACTGTCATTCCAAAGGCACAGTTATGAATCTGAACTTTATTCCCTTTTAGTCCATTATTCTTTAATGGAGCCATGCCTGACAAGTGCCTGGGGAAAAGGTCTGAAATCTAGTCTTTTGTTTTAAAGCACTTTTCCCCCTGTGGTGCTGTAGGTATGGTAGATTTTGTCCCCTCATCCCAGAGAGTTTTTCCATGTCCCTATTGAAACAACAATGATCCTTCACTTCTTACCACCACTTACTTAATCCACTCATTTTGGTGGAGATTTTTGCCCCCATCTGCCTGGTAGATGGAACACATGGGAATCCCTTTTGAGTTCATTAGGGCTGCTTCTTTATTCCTGGCAATTTCAGCTGAGAAACTGGAGAGAGACTTGGTCCAGAAAGTGAGCTCCCTTCTCTGAGCAACTGTTCTATTTAAAAAGACATTATCTAGGCAGTGGGTGGATCTTTTATGGCTACTATATAGAGGACATTAGTCTCCAAGGCTGTCAATCCAAGTAGCATTCCACTGGGGATTTTCTGATCAAAAATACACTCAAACTAATAAGGGGCAATTTTGTCTCCTTGTATCTCAGACATGGTCTTAAGTGACATTCAGGGATCATAACAATAGCCTTCTCTTCTGCAAGATTTTTTTTCCAAGCTTGCTTTTAAAGGATGATCAACAGGTATGCAGGGTATCATCTGTACGTTACAAATTTGTTAATTTGCTAAGCATGCTGGCTTCACATATTAAAGAAATTGAAGCATTTACATTACAGCATGCTTTAGTAGATTAAGTACTATGATTGAAAGAGGCCATCAAGCACCAGCAAGGAATTAGCGAGCCTGCACAGATGCTAAATTACAACCAAAGTATGTTACCATTTAAGAATATGTATCAGATCTTTGTTAAACCATTTCATCTTGAGTCAATAAAATGATAGATCCAATTTTTCCCATGCTGAGAATGAACTCAGGAAGTGAGCAAACTCACGAGTAGATACACTTTTATTCAAGTTTTCCCAAATACCATGCATTTCATTGTTCATTATAAAAATGGTGTGAGATCAAAACTACTACTGTTTACAAAGCCACATCAAGTAATATTAATGGGCTTTTGCCAATTAAATTTAGTAATTGTTAGAATTAGAGGATTTTCTCACAGAATCATAGGACTGGAAGGGATCTTGAGAGGTCTTCTAGTCCAGTCTGCCGCACTCAAGGCACAGCTAAGTATTATCTTCTAGACCATCCCTGACAGGTGTTTGCCTAGAGAGGCTGTGGAATCTCCATCATTGGAGATTTTTAAAAACATGTAGACAATTTATTCCAGTGCTTAACTACCCAGACAGTTAGGAAGTTTTTCCTATTGTCCAACTAAACCGTCACTGCTGAAATTTAAGCCCATTGCTTCTTATCCTATCTTCAGAGGTTAAAGAGAGGTTAAGGTGAGCCTTAACCATTTTACCTACCACCTTTTATTACCTACAACGCATTCTTTGTTTAAACACATTACTAGGTAACATTTGAAAGAACACATCATCATAAGGACAACAAAAATCAGAACTACACCGGTATCTCTTAAGTCATATTGGTGAGAAATGAAAAAAGCGTGTATTTCCTTTTTACAACAATTTCTTTATGCAGACATCAGAGCTCAATGACCATGTTCCATAACCAGAGGATAGCTTCTGTATTAAGGGAGGCTAGGCACTGTAAAGTTGGGGAGGAAGTCTATGGTCTTCACGTGGTGCTCCCTCCCCCGATCTGTAGTGAAAGCAAAGCTAAAGTAGACAAGAGGCAAAATTGGAGCTCAAATTCTCATTGTACAAAGCAAAAAGACAAATACAGCCTCAAGGAGTCATCATTCCTTTTTACAAGCCTTTCCCACTCCTGGGCTTTTATATGTCCTGCTCTATTCCTCAAGGAATCCCCCAAATCCTTGCCTCCCCTCCCCACCATAACCTTAGAGTAAGTATCCCATCCCAAGGCTATCACAATCAACATTCTTCCCCCACCATGCATGCTTCCATAACCCCTATTGCTAGACACCAGGCACTGCTCAGTGCCTGCTGTGCAAGTGAGCTCCATCAGGAGGGAATCTACCTCCTAGCTATTAGGAGGGGAATTCAAAGTTCCCTCTCATCTTGCCACTACTGCTGCTCCCACATCTTCTGGCCAGGGCTTGAAAAGGTAGCTCACAGAAACAGCCAGAGGGTGGGATTTTTCAAGTGTGCTTAGCATTGGCTTAACTCTAGTCTTACTGAAGGCAATGATAAACTCCTCCATTTGACTCCAGTAGGAACAGAGTTAGGTCAATGATGGAGTGAGAGAAAATGTGCAATATTTCTTCTCTTTGACCCCCCCCAGGAATGAAAATTCTAACTCCTTCCCAAATACACAGACGCTGCTTAAAATGGCTATAAATATCTGGGGTGAAATCCTAACCTTATTTAAGTCATTAGCAATACTCCTCTGATCAAATCTTAAACTTTGAATTTGTTTGGAAAGTTAGCCTGAGAAGTTAGTTTGTGTAACCACTTGGAGATGTAACATTATATCCTCTTGTACTGTTGGTGTATATTTGTTTGGATCAAAAAGAACCTTCTTTCCAAGGGTATGACTAGACTGCAGTCACAAGGTATGATTGTAGCTAGAGCTGACATACCTGAGCTAGCTTGGATCTTGGAACAGTGAAGTGTGGCAGTGAGTAATTTCCCAGAGTTCCAGGTGGGCTTGTATGATCCAGGCTGAAGCAGCTTCAAGGTTCTGGAACCAGAGCTAGTTGATTAAAACTAGCTTGGGTATGTCAACTTGACCTGCAATCAAAACCTGTGACTGCAGTGTAAACATACCCACCATAATAACTATATGTTGCAAGACCCTACTTCCCTTATGTCTCACCAATACAGCTCTTTGACCAAAGGCTAGTGCACACTATTTACATAGTCACCTACCAGAGAGTCACACATCTAATATTATTATAATGCACTTTCTGACAGGAGCTTAGTGCTGGGGATACTGGACAGCTATTTGACAAGCATATTTATCTGGCAAAGAAGCTGCCCACAGTCCAAGAATTGCCCATTCTCCTTAGTTCAAAACTTTTTAATCATGAGTTAATGAGTATACCAGTGCCTTAGGCCAGCAAAGGTCAAGGAGCCTGTGGAAAAGTAGTAGCTAGCTACTCAATGTTCTATAGTAGAACAACTTGTATTGAAGAAGACCGGAGTGTTCAATGAAGGGATTTATGTAAACAATTAGACTAGAGCTTTTTAATTAGTATTTTTTTAAAAAGGGGAAGAGGCCAATTTTAGGATCTCTGCTGCCAGCAGCTAATTTTTTTTCTTTTTAATTAAGAAGCCAAAACTACATCCAATTTAGAAACCATTTTGGATCAATTTAAACAGATAAGCGTGTGCATTAAATACTGCTCATGGCCACTTTTAAGTATGTTAGGCACAGTTCCAGTTATTCTCCCATGTAGAACAAAAAAGTAGCAATTAAAACCAGAGTATTCTAGAACGTAATAAACAGTCACTGTCTTACGTCTCAAAGCTGACAATGGAATGCCAAGAAAAAACAAACCCCACATTCTTTGAAAAATATAAAGAACGATAGGATTTTGACTTGAACATTCACAAACAAAGCAAGAAAATAGGACTGGATGACTGAACCTAGCTGGCAGCTTGTATTTGTTTCCTCATCCCCCAGTTATCTACTTTACCTGTACACGGAGATTGTTAAAATATTTTTAAAAATTTTCTTAAAAATTTACATTGAATTTCTGAACACCCCCGCCCCCCCAACATCGTCACCAGTGCTACCTACAAGCACAGTAGTCTACATTGATTGCAAAATGTCAGAGATATTGCAGTATACTTGGAATAAGAAATTTTATATAGAACTATGTTTTGTTGAAAGTTTGCGGTGGACCTCCGACAGTTTATTAAGCTCGGAAAGTGCAAGCCTGAATGAGAAAATTAGTCCATTCTGGATATACTGTAGGCCTAGATAAAGTGTATTCAAAGATATAAAATTTATTCACGTTATGAAAAAAGCAGAACCCTCCCACATTGAAGTCAAAGGCAAAGTTTCCACTGACTTGAACAAGGACAGAATTTTATCCTACATTTAGTCACTAGGATGGTAGTGAAGACCACCACGGTGTCATGCACAGTAAATAAAATGAAAGGATTTTAAAAGAAAAAAAATCACTATAAAAGTAGGAGTTGCCCCATAACCTTAAGAAAATTTCCCCTCCCTCCATTGATATCCTGGTTGATTGCCTCTCTAACCACAGAGGGCTATATTTCAGTTGTGCTCTATGTATACAATGTAGTTCGGGAAGCATCTGCGGATATTTTTGATTAACCAATGTTGGATGAACCTAAAAATATATTTTGTAAATTTCTCCACGACTGAGCCACCTCGAGTTGTTTTCTGATGGGAGTGGGGATAGTAATTAGTTGTGACCAACTTATAAAAAAAAAAAAGGGGTGGGGGGGGTCTCTAAGACTGTTTTAGCCTGAGAGAAGTTAAACATACACAGACTCCTTGACAGATTTTTCTGTGTTCTTTCTTCTTGACAGTTCTATTTTTATTATGACTTTCAACACATGAGTTTTGGTGACAGATCTAGAAAAAGGGAGAACAGTTTATTTGTGGAATTTCCTTCCCTGGTCAGTTTGCTTTTTAAAATTAGTTAAAACAAAAGCATTGTTGCAGTTAAAACTACATTTGAATTCAAAGACAAAATGTACTGTCTTCAGAAAAAACAGAACCAGGGTATTCTAACATGCTTTAAAACAGACTGGCGACAAGCATACGTTACTGATGTTCAGATAAAGCAAAAAAGATCAGGTGTGAAAGTAGACAGCATAGAACAGCCATGGAGATACAGACTACACTTGGGAACAGCAGTCCCTAGTGTGGGGCAAGGTTAGATTCAGAAGGTGGAAGGTCATAGAAAGTGACCTCAACACCAGCAACTTGACATTTCTAGTGTTCTGCTGCTATTTCTAGCCACATCAATTTCAGAGGAAAGAATTGGTAGAACTTAACATGGTTAGATCTTAGTTGTTACTGTTAGGTAGTAAAAGCAGGGCACAAAGAAAGACCAAAACTTCATGAAGTTTTCCAAGCCTGATTCATAAAAGGTGCATGTATTTCAGACAGACACTCTCTCTGAGAAACCAAATGAAAATGGCATCTGTTGAGCGGAAATGACCTCCCCAGTCATTTGGGGCAGGCTCAGCCAATTAGGGATGCAGAACAAGTACCATTTGACATACACCATTGGATCTATCCCAACAAACATCACTTCAGTAGGAAATACTTTATGGACATCAAGATAAAGAAAAAAAAAGTTCTCAAATAACTTTGAATGGCAATTTATGAATTTAAAATAGTTCAACAAAACATCGTCTGGTTTGCAAATGCAGGACAAACTTCAACAAAGGTTGACTTTGAAGATTTGTTTGGTTAAAACCAAATTCTTCCACACACAGTTTTAATAAATAGGTGGCAGGATGAAAGCACATCTACTTTCTTCTTAACAAAATGTGAGTATGAACAATCAGATTTCCCTCTCTATCTTATCAGAGTCAGCTCCTGAATGCACATGTGCTTAGTCCTATTGAATTCAGTGGGGATACTAGTGTATGTTTGCAAGATCCTGTCCTAAGTCCCTATCCTAAAATAGGGCACCATGTCTACATTTTTACTTAAACTTAATCAGGTGAAGGAAGTCAATAGCAAATGACAGTTTAAAACAATTAAAATCAGAAGTAGTAAATTTCTGAAGAAAACTGCAAAAGAAAAAACGACTTCAGGAATTGCTCAAAAGCTAAGATGAATGAATAATGGGCATATTACCATAGCAGGTGCCAAGGTTTTGCAGCTGCTACCATGCTTGAGGGTTTGAAAGCTCCATTAGTCTCTACTTAAGAAAGCAATCTTCAGTAAGGAGGATTTATATGAAACAAAATTTTAATGCTGCAAAAGCACTGGCCTGGGTAAGAATCCTACAAACATACATTTTTAGAAGGCAGTTCTTTTTCCTCTGTCCTCTCCTGTATTATTTGACTGATTAGCTTTGCTGAACTGCTTTGAGCTGAACATTTTCCCCTTCCTCTTGTTGTCAGTCTATACATGCATAGCACCATAGGCATTACTGTATGGAAATCTTCATGGTACCCCTCTTCAGTCCTTCATTTTCCCCAGAAGGGGGATCAATATTCCAAATGGTCTTTGTAACACTCATTTCAATTATAACTCAGAAGGAACAGCAATGAGAGGTCAGCCAAAGGATTTCTTTATGGGATTAACAGCCTAAATGGTTGCATTTTGCCTAGTTCATTATGAAGATGTTGTCATAATGGAATAAAAAAAGCATCTGGTTCTTTCTACATATCCTTTACCTTTGACAATATTGTTTACAGGCAATGGATGTGTGTTTTTTTTTAAACCAAAAAAAAAAAAAAAAGAGACTTGACCAATATTATTGATCAAAACCTGCAGCCTTAGACTGCAAGGGAATTACTTCTTATTTACTCCAATACAAATACATTTGTTATCCTAACAAATACTATAAAAGAAGAGCAGCATAAAAGGGTTAACAGCTGTCTGGTTGCTCTTTAGAATGCCAGAATTTACCTGCTTTCAGCAGTGGGCATTATTTGTACTCTGGAACAAAAGCTTACTCCTATATTAAAAGGTTAATCTTATTTTGGAAGACAGTTTAAATTAGGAAGACATTTTGTCTACCAATCTGATATTAATACTCCCTTTGGGCCAGATTCTGCTGTTCCCTATTTCAGCTGACAGGATTTTGTAGTCCCATAGACATTTGCTACACGCTGGTCATATTACATACCTGCACAAAGAGCTGATCCACATCAGAGAGATCAGTTAGAATCTTAGAATTGTAGGACTGGAAGGGACCTCAAGAGGTCATTTAAGTCCTGCACTCAAGGCAGGACTAAGTATTATATATGTCCCCCAACTGACTGGAATGCACCCTGAAAATTATTCAGTTGATTGCCAGGAAGGCAAAAAAAAAGTGATAGAAGTTATTTCAATAAATTTGTAGGGGCAGTCTCAGTTGAGTGCCAGTGTGGATGCATCCCACTAGCACAATCAGTGCAGTCATCTTTCATAGCTGTCATCTTTGACAGCTGAGAAAGCTGATAGATCCTTCAGCTGGAGAACCTCCTAGTTTGCCAGCTGAGAGAGTCACCAGTTCCCTTTCCACAAAACATTTTCGAGTAATGCCCTCTCAGACTACCCCTCTACCCCGAAAATGTCCTCCCTTCCACAGTGTCCTGAAAAATGCCCCCTTCCCAGCTTCTGCTTGGGGGAGAGCTGAAAAAAGAGTGGGGTAGGGGGCAGTCTCAGAGAACTGAGGGAGTTCCTCACACTAGAGTTAAGATATCACCTGTCCTCACCCACAATGACTTTTCAGAACTGCCAGAACAGAACTCCATATTATACTTTCTTCCTCACACATTTGTACCACATGACAACATTTTGAATTAGAAAATAATTGGGATCCTGAATGTCTCAGCTAAATTAATACAGACTAGGATTATTGAACCACTGCTAGAAAAACAGATGTGTAGAAAACAGACACCGTGTACAACATCAAGTAGGAAATCAGATGTACACAAAGTAACAGCATTCAGGTCTAATTTATACCTGAGCTTTAATTATTAGGTTCAGAGCACAAATATGGTCTGTTAAAAATGGACTGACAGAAGGTCCAGCTGCACTGATGACTGATAATGAACAGTTGTATTCGAGAGATGCTCACTACTAGCATGTTAATAGTCAGTCTGGGAGAAATATACTTAAATATGAAGAGGGTCATGCTTTTTATTATTCCAAATCTTTACAAATAAAGGTGTGCGATATCAGGGAGTAGGGATGTTGTTGGGCCTAAAGCACTGGACTCTGACTCCAGAATCTTGCTTTTATTCCTAGGTCTCTCACAGAATTGCTGAGAGAGCTTGGACAAGCCATTTAACTTTGTGCCTCAGTTTCCTGTCTCTGAAATGGGAATAATGCTTTCCTCTCTCACACAGGGCTTTCTGAGAATTAATCCATTAATATTTGTGATGTGTTCAGATATCACAGTGATAAGTACCAAAGAAAAGCCTGTAAATAAATAAATAAGTGCTATAAAAGCCAACCACCATAAACACACAGACTTATTATTTGCAGAAAATCATAGCATCAGAGTACTAGCATTGTAATTGTAACATACATAACTTTCCACACTAATTTAAAAATTAGACTAATCATTTCAACTCTCTCATAAGTGAAACATTGCAACTAATGGTGCAAGCAGCACCAATCATGAAAACAGTGCAAACACTACAATTTACAAAAATATTAATGGAACCTGTTTTTTCTGGATCTCAATATCTTCAGGAAAATGGGACAGTTCTAGTCTTAACATTTCCTCCAGCTGTTTCTAGAATAATTATAGACACAGTCCACTATTCTAGTGAGGGCAAACCTCTTTAAAAAAGTCTAGAAAAGAAATACAATATTGTTAATGACTAACAATCTGAAAGGGCCAGCTTGTGCAGCACAAGGTACCTTGAATAGTACCTTACACTGCAAGTAATCCCATAATTGTCAAAATACATACAAAAATAATACCACTTACGTCTCATAAAGCACTTTTCCCCCATCAGTGGATTTCAAAAGGAGGTAAATAGCACTATAACCATTTATAGATGGAGAAACGGATGCACAGAATAAGGGTTTCACACACTGGCCCAAACTTATAAAATGTGGCACAGGATGGACTCACCTGGTATTTATCAGAGAAATCTGATGCAGTAAAATATATCAGATGTTTGACACCTAAATTATTTCAGTCTCTGCTTATCCATTCATCCAATTTTCTTCCAGCAGGGATAACTTGACAGGAGTTGGAAAACTATGTTTAAGCTATTTGATCCTTACAGTATATGAAAGAGCGCCTGCTCTACCTATTCAAGGTGAGGAAAGTACTGTACATACAAGAGAAAATACTGAGTCATAGGAGAAAAGTGAGGAGACTGGTTTATCATGCTTATTTCCCCCCCCCCCCCATCATGCTTTTGATTTGGTATAGAAAAAGTTTCATTGCTACTACTGTAATATTTATGATGGAACTGTAAAGTCATTTTTTCATATGTGGAATTTCTAGTAATGTTAACTAATGGCCATTGAGGATGCAGATTATGGACAGCATATGGTCCTTTTACTTGTTAGGAAGTTATTTTTATTAAATTGCTTCATATGTGCATATTCACCACTCAGTGACAGAACAGTAGAGGTAGTAAAGGAAAGTTTCATGCCTCATTGTACATCTTCCCCTCTTTAAAGAATTTTTAGTACATGAAATAGAAATAGTTTAACTTTAAATAGTTTGTCTGAGGGCCTTTGTAGATACAAAAATCCAATGCATATTAAAAGGGACAATCAAAACCGTCTAAAGAACAGATTGATTCTACAACATGAAATCAAAGTGTCACTACATGTAGTTGAGAGTTAAAACTTGAACTTTTGTAGGTGCAATAGTTTTATAAATTAGTGCATCTCCCCACCCGTTGCAGATATTTTTATTCTTACAATATACTCAGGAGCTAGTGTCTGAGCATAACCATTTATAAATAAATACACCAAGCTCTCTCAGTTTCTAATCTCAGGAGCTCAGGTCAAACACTGACTTCTCCTAGCACAGAGGATTCTCCTGCTTGTTTCATCTTCACCTAAGTGACCACATGACATGTTCTTTTCTGGTACATGGCTACTTTTCAATTGATTGTCCCAGACTTTAAGAACTTAAAACAGGATACCAAGCATCTGTTTTGTGTTCAGGAGTGTGTCTGGGTAGGGGGTGCTGTATATGCTTTAAGAAGCTGTTCTCTCTAACTCCTGTGGACAGCAGTCTCTTCCCTGAAGAGCTGCTGTCAGTGGTACCAGGACAGCATCACCATCTTGTGGCCACCAGGCTGACAGCAGTGGGACCTATCATGCTGGCAAGAATGGGGCTCAGTCAGCACTGATGTGAGTTGAGGAGGGCAAGAGCAGGGGCTCCCTGCTCAATGGGGAGTGACAGGTGACCCATTTTTCCTTTGGAAACCTGATCACATTACCAAAGGCCACTACACAGAGTTTAAATACTGAGCTGCATGCAGTTAGCTGCAGTCTGATTCTTCTATTTAGCATTCTTCCCTTTGGTGTGCAGTAGTCTAGTAGCACTGCACTTGGTCTTTTGAGTTATTGTTTTTGGTTACTTATTGATGTAATAGTGAAAGTGCTGTTCTGAGGTGAGGAGTATGGTATTGGGAACTGTAACATCAAGGGTTTTAGCTTCCCAGAGAAAGTCTGGGGGAAGAGATGCTGAAGAAGCCATGTTGTGTTATGCAGAGGCATTTTGGAATTAAGTCCCTGTATCTCCTTCATGGACTTTGGGCCCCAGACTGATTCCCGAACACCCACATGGTATTCAATCACCCTGATATCTGCTGGGAGATCAATACAGCGGTGCACAGACAATCCAGGAAGTTTTTGGAAAATGTAGGGGACAATTTCCTTGTGCAAGTGCTTGAGGAACCAACTAGGGGCAGAGCTCTTCTTGACCTGCTGCTCACAAACCGGGAAGAATTAGTAGGGGAAGCAAAAGTGGATGGGAACCTGGGAGGCAGTGACCATGAGATGGTTGAATTCAGGATCCTGACACAAGGAAGAAAGGAAAGCAGCAGAATACGGACCCTGGACTTCAGAAAAGCAGACTTTGACAACCTCAGGGAACTGATGGGCAAGATCCCCTGGGAGAATAACATGAGGGGAAAAGGAGTCCAGGAGAGCTGGCTGTATTTTAAAGAATCCTTATTGAGGTTACAGGGACAAACCATCCTGATATGTAGAAAGAATAGTAAATATGGCAGGCGACCAGCTTGACTTAACAGTGAAATCCTTGCTGATCTTAAATACAAAAAAAGAAGCTTACAAGAAGTGGAAGATTGGAAAAATGACCAGGGAAGAGTATAAAAATATTGCTTGGGCATGCAGGAGTGAAATCAGGAAGGCCAAATCACACTTGGAGTTGCAGCTAGCAAGAGATGTTAAGAGTAACAAGAAGGGTTTCTTCAGGTATGTTAGCAACAAGAAGAAAGTCAAGGAAAGTGTGGGCCCCCTACTGAATGAGGGAGGCAACTAGTGACAGAGGATGTGGAAAAAGCTAATGTACTCAATGCTTTTTTTTGCCTCTGTCTTCACAAACAAGGTCAGCTCCCAGACTACTGCACTGGGCAGCACAGCATGGGGAGGAGGTGACCAGCCCTCTGTGGAGAAAGAGGTGGTTTGGGACTATTTAGAAAAGCTGGACGTGCACAAGTCCATGGGGCCGGATGTGTTGCATCCGAGAGTGCTAAAAGGAGTTGGTGGATGTGATTGCAGAGCCATTGGCCATTATCTTTGAAAACTCTTGGCGATCGGGGGAAGTCCCGGACGACTGGAAAAAGGCTAATGTAGTGCATATCTTTAAAAAAGGGAAGGAGGATCCTGGGAACTACAGGCCAGTCAGCCTCACCTCAGTCCCTGGAAAAATCATGGAGCAGGTCCTCAAGGAATCAATTCTGAAGCACTTAGAGGAAAGGAAAGTGATCAGGAACAGTCAGCATGGATTCACCAAGGGCAAGTCATGCCTGACTAATCTAATTGCCTTCTATGATGAGATAACGGGCTCTGTGGATGAAGGGAAAGCAGTGGACGTGTTGTTCCTTGACTTTAGCAAAGCTTTTGACACTGTCTCCCACAGTATTCTTGCCAGCAAGTTAAAGAAGTATGGACTGGATGAATGGACTATAAGGTGGATAGAAAATTGGCTAGATTATTGGGCTCAATGGGTAGTGATCAATGGCTCCATGTCTAGTTGGCAGCCGGTATCAAGTGGAGTGCCCCAAGGGTTAGTCCTGGGGCCGGTTTTGTTCAATATCTTCATGTTCAATAATCTGGAGGATGGTGTGGATTGCACCCTCAGCAAGTTTGCAGATGACACTAAACTGGGAGGAGAGGTAGATACGCTGGAAGGTAGGGATAAGATACAGAGGGACCTAGACAAATTGGAGGATTGGGCCAAAAGAAATCTGATGAGGTTCAACAAGGACAAGTGCAGAGTCCTGCACTTAGGACGGAAGAATCCCATGCACCGCTACAGACTAGGGACCGAATGGCTCGGCAGCAGTTCTGCAGAAAAGGACCTAGGGGTTACAGTGGACGACTCATATCCAGCTTCTCAACAGTGTGCCCCTGTTGCCAAGAAGGCTAACGGCACTTTGGGCTGTATAAGTAGGGGCATTGCCAGCAGATTGAGAGACGTGATCGTTCCCCTCTATTCGACACTGGTGAGGCCTCATCTGGAGTACTGTGTCCAGTTTTGGGCCCCACACTACAAGAAGGATGTGGAAAAATTGGAAAGAGTCCAGCAGAGGGCAACAAAAGTGATTAGGGGACTGGAACACATGAGTTATGAGGAGAGGCTGAGGGAACTGGGGATGTTTAGTCTATGGAAGAGAAGAATGAGGGGGGATTTGATAGCTGCTTTCAACTACCTGAAAGGGGGTTCCAAAGAGGATGGCTCTAGACTGTTCTCAGTGGTAGCAGATGACAGAACAAGGAGTAATGGTCTCAAGTTGCAGTGGGGGGGGGGTTTAAGGTTGGATATTAGGAAAACCTTTTTCACTAGGAGGGTGGTGAAACACTGGAATGCGTTACCTAGGGAGGTGGTGGAATCTCCTTCCTTAGAAGTTTTTAAGGTCAGGCTTGAGAAAGCCTTGGCTGGGATGATTTAATTGGGGATCGGTCCTGCTTTGAGCAGGGGGTTGGACTAGATGACCTCCTGAGGTCCCTTCCAACCCTGATATTCTATGATTCGGAGTAAATAGAAATTAAATAACTAGAATGGAAGAAGAGAGCATTTAAAAACTCCACCAGAGCTGAAACTCTCCGGAAACAGACAGTGAGAAGAGATTTAAGTTGAGCTTCAGTCTGTATCTGCAAGCTCTGGGAACCAGTGACAAGGAAGACTATCAGAAGGTAGTCATTTCTGACAATAGCAAGTTCTGATGCACTTGAGGTGCATAACAGTTTTCAGTGAGCCCTGTTTGCCTGAGTTACCTATGAAACTGTAGTGCAGAAATTTGGGGAACAGCTCTCATTTTACATGAAGTGCAAAGATATTTTTAGCCAGAGGTTACACAAAGAACATGAAAACTATACATGAGTGTATGGTTGATCTAAGGCTGAACAGCCAATCTTGTAATTTTATTAGAGACCAGATTATAGCTGGAATCCAGAACAAAAATAAAATAAAAATCAGAGACTACTGGGTCAGAATTAGTCCTGGAGTATTTGCCAAGCAAGGGAAGTCCTCCCATCTGGAACAAAAGCTTATGAACAAAGAAGTGTGATGACACCATAGACATGATTGAATATCCAAAATATGACAACAGACTTGAGGCTGCAAGACAAGTGGAGCTCAAAGTCAGAGTCAAGCAAGACCAGCACAAGGCAATGCACACTGTCATCCAACTCAAGTCAGGAAAATGCTCAGTATGTGGGAAAAGATGCAAATATCACTTTGCAAGAGTTTGCAAGCACCAGCCGAGTGTGCACAGCATGGACCAGTGGGATGATGACAGCAGCACCACTATCTCAGGTGAATTTTTCATAGGAGCAATGGACATTGTTGCAGCTGCGGATGATTGGACTGTCAGCCTAAAAGCAAATAGTCCCTTTATTCATTTTAAATTGGAAACAGGTACACAAGCCACTGTATTTCCAGACACCAGTGTTAATAACACTAAAAGAAAAGCCACAAGTAATGAAAGGTAAACTGGGAAAACTAATGACAGGTTTCAGAGTAGCAGCCGTGTTAGTCTGTATTCGCAAAAAGAAAAGGAGTACTTGTGGCACCTTAGAGACTAACAAATTTATTTGAGCATAAGCTTTCGTGAGCTACACGAAAGCTTATGCTCAAATAAATTTGTTAGTCTCTAAGGTGCCACAAGTACTCCTTTTCTTTGGGAAAACTAAGGCTCACAGGGTGAGCCCATCCCCACTAAAGGTATAGGAGAACTAGATATATGGGTAAATCAACTGGAAGTGATAACACTTTAATAGTACTTGGCAAAAAAAGAGCCCCCATTATTGGGTTAAGAGTGTGTCAAGCCCTTGTTCTCATCAAGAAGGTGCACTCATTGGAGGGGCAGTGGACCAAAATACTTGAGAAAGAGTTTGAGGATATATTCCAGGGGAAAGGAAAGCTCTCAACAGAGTACAGAATAGAGCTGAAAGAGCCCAACTATCCCACAATTCACACCCAAGAAAAGTTCCAGTTGCCCTGAGGGAGAGGCTAATAAGAATAGCTAGATAGGCCTATTGCTCTGGGAATCAGAGTGAGTAAAAGAACCAACAGGTACACTTAGTCTTGGGGGGGGAGGAAGGGGGAGAAGAAAAAGAAAAAGGCAGAACAGAAGCCTCCTCTTACGTGTAAATCCAAAATAATTAAATGTTAAAAGGGAACACTTCTCACTATCTACAAGGGGAGACATTTTGGGGGAGATGTCGGATGCCAGGAGGGTTCAGGCAGATGCCTTGAGAAAAACAGCACATATCTGTGCACATTCCACATCCCCGTTGCTAAACATCATTTCCGCAGACCATTGCTTGGATTGTGTTCTGCACCCAACATGTTTCACTAGAAACAACAAAATTTTTTAAATGCTATAGAGGGTACTAAGCTGTAAAATAGATTATGTTGTCAGTAGAAAAGCATGATCAGAGATCCAGTGTAGCCAACGATTTTAGTTTGTTATCCATTTATTGTGTGATGTTATGATTAATCAAGGTTATATTACATATATTCATTGTATGTTAGAGTTAATTTGTAGGATTATAAAGGTATAAGATTGATCAGTATTTAGAAGAACCAAGCATTAGACATGAGTCAGACAAGCTGAAACGCAAGAACCTGTAGGTTGAGGCATACAAGACTTTAGCTTAGCTATTTTAGGCCTTGGAAACAAGACATTATGTCATAAGTGACTGGAAAATAACTCGATGCCCTAAGATTATGGGAAAAGAGGTACCAAGTGGTAATATTGTGAAAGATTACCCAGAAGATTAATATTAAATCATAAAAATACTGTAAAGGAGTATATGTCTCTGACGTGTCAGAATCACAGGATACAGCTTGGGCATCAATGCTAGTGAGAATAAAGAGAATTTACACAGCCTATATAAAATTGGGGTCCCGTAAGTTTCTAGGGGACACAGACTAAGAAGAGGGTTGACACTTTTATGGACATGCACAGAATGTAGGTATAGCCAGAATCACACTATAAAAAGGGGATGCCCAGAACAGGAAAATTGAGCTCCCTATGGGAGACTCCAGCAAAGACCATCCCTCTACTGATGATCAAGCCATGAAAGACCCATTAGCTCCCAACACTGTTGTTAAGGTTGGGAGTATAACTATATTTGTAACTTGTGCATAGGTCTGTATAGAATTTCTATATGCTTGGGTAATCATAACTTTAATTGTAAACTGTAATAAAACTTGTAAAGCAGACTAGACCTTATACTTGTGAATGTATGTGTGGTCACTACCTTTGGTCTTTATGTGTTCCTAGAGACTCCAAATCTGAAGCAAGTAGCAGAGGTGATGTTCACTCTGTTAAGCTTGAAACTGTGGCTGCTAGAGCCGAACCCAGGGTGGTGTAACACCACATTACAAAATTTATTTTAAATAAAATAAAAGGCTACACCAGGCAGCTCTGAAAAGAGCAAGAGCTGCTGGGCTAAAGCTGAACAAACAAATGTGAATTTTATATAATGCAAATAGCATATCCAGGAGAGACGTGAATACAGTAAGGTGCACAGATAAGATCATGGCAAGGTTGAGGCCATCCACAACATGCCTGCCCCAACAGACAAGGAAGGGGTACAAAAATTCCAGGGAATGGTGAACTACACAGGGAAATTAATCCAGCTTCTCAAACCAGCAACCCAAGAGCACTACCTTGCAAAAGATGTCCAGTGGACATAGGATGCAAAATCATGTCCAGTTCAATGTATAGCCTTATCTTAGGCCTCTGTTTATTCTCCAACAGAAAAAAAAGGTAATATCTTGTTCCTAACCTAGATTGTAGCTGCCACCCAGGCTAAGAGGTCTACAGAGCCTCTTTCCCTTTCATACTCCTCTGCTGCAGCCACAGAAGAATACACTCCCAGCTCTCGCCTACTCCCAGGTCCCCATTTGTATCCCCCAGCTGGGAATCATCAGACCCAACCTCTTGTTGCCATCCAGCTGGGTTTAATGAGGCCCAACACCTACCTGCCAAGCTATTTTTCAGAACAGAGCTGGTAACTCCGCAGCACCCTGACCGTTAAAGGGGCAGACTACTTTCTTACAGTATGCTTAAGTAATTTGTTGGATTCTGGGTCTTCAGCTCCCACTGAAGTCAGTGGATGTTTGTGAACGGCAAGGAATAGAGCAGCAGGAGGCTTTGTTTATAATATTCAGACAATTGGAACAAAAATACATGAGTGGAAGGTACACTTCATCCTGACACCAGTTTTTACCCACAAGACATGCTAAATCACCAGGACACAGAACCTCAGTACATGAGTGTATTGTCTAAGCTAAAAGCAGGCTCTGATCCTGAAAAGGAATCTGTGTGGAAGGACTCTCATGCCCACATGGATCCCTTTGCAGGAATGGGGTTTAGACTAGGAATTCAAGGATGCATAAATCAATTTAACAACTCATGCCTTTATTCCTATTCTTTCCTCAGTATGGAACCATGATACTGAACAGTGGTAAATGTCACCTTTCTCTGCATTGCTTCTCTATGCAACTGCTTAGAAAATCAAACAAAAAAACAAACCAACCATCTTGACATGCAGGCTGCTGGGGAACCCAGATTTCAAGGGTCCATGGTTCTGGGACAGTGCTGTCCTTCACTCAGGGTGGCCACTAAAAGGCAGGGCTGCCTTTGCGGGGAGGGAGGAGGCAAAAGGGGCTCTTTGCCCCAGTATCCCTGTTTGAGAGGGCCCCCAAACCAGTGGAACAATATGACAGGGGGTGATGTGGATGGCTGGGCCTGTGACCTGGCACGCAGGGTCGCAGCACAGCATCAGGTTTGGCCTGGGTGACTAGGCCAAATTTGCGTGAGTAGCTTTACAAGCTGGGGTGTGGAGTTGCAGCTCCACAGTAGCTAGATCAGCGCTTGCATGCAGCATACTGGGGCCTTACTTGCCAGCTGCAGAAACCATGGAGGCTTCTCTCAGCACTGGGGACCAGCCAGGAAGCTGGATGGACCTCTCTCACTGGAGAGTGAAGCTCACCAGCAGGGAGGGATAATGTAAGGAGTAGGTGAGGGGAGTCCAGGGCTCTGGGAGGAGGTGGGTTTACAGGCCCATGGGCCGGGGTGGGGTGGGGTTAAGGCTTTTTGGAAGGGTGGGAAGCTTCAGTCTCAGATTTTGCTCCAGGCCCCCCACAACCCCTGCTGAAAGGCACAGTTCCTAATACTACAAGGAGCACCTACACTGACTAGCTACATGGGGCACCAAGATGGAAATGCAACTCCCCGCAGCATAGAGAGGTCAGGTTCTGTGTCACTACTCACACACACACACAATTGCTTCTTCCTGTTCACTTGAACTTAAAACAACTGCTTCCCATTAGGTCCTTGCACTGTGTATATTTTCCAGTGTACAGAGGAAGCTCTGCAGGCCCTGATTTCATACATTTGCACCTCGGTGACATTAATAGATAACACCACCACCTTACAAGACACCCTGAGTAGGAACAGCACATAGTTGTGCTTCCTCATGTTCACACCATGTACTGAATTGTGACTCAAGCACTCTTTGATCCTTGCCTTCCCTCCCACTTTCTCTGCAGGGGAAGTAAGCTGCACCAGCCCTTTTTCTGGCACAACTTACTTCCCCAAACATGCTGGCTCAGCTGTACTCCCCTTCCCCTTGTAAGGTGGTATCTTTTGCTCTCTTACTTTCTCACTGTGGGCACAATGTAGGCAGCTCACAACTGAGCACTTAGAAAAGGGCTGCCCAGGTAAAGAGATGGAACTTCTACACTCTTGTATCCTTTGCTGAATTCAGGTATAGGAGCCAATTATATTAACATTTATTTTTATTAGTACAATTGATAGAAAGCAAAAACAGGAGAAAACTGACAAATGCCATTGCTTCCTCTTCACCTCTCTTCTAATTTTGTATTTAACACCATCATCCCCAACCCAAGGAAAGTAGCAATGCTAGAACTAATATGTTTCCCTCATGCCTGCATTCTTACTCAAGGCCAAATCTCCTTTGAAGTCAATGGGAGTTGTTTGTCCTGCAATGGACTGAGAAAGGACTGCAAAAGATTTGGGCATTACTCCATTAATAATGATCAAGAACAGTCTGGTTTGTGAACCATTTGTTTGGACCAAATTCTGCCCTTAGATAGGTCTGTTCAATTCCCACTGAATTCCCAAACAGAATGTGGCCCCATGTTTTAAAGGTTGCTGAGCCTGGAAATGGCCTGCCATCTCCACATTATTTAGTGAATGCAAACGGAGTATATTTTGCAAGTAACTCAAGCTGTTTTTACCAGGAGCAGCATTACTGAATGCTTAGTTGATTGAGCAAATGAACTCATTTCAGAGTTGTCATTATGTCCATCTGACCCTAGAATGAAATGAAAAGCATTCCTGAATGTTAGCAAAATTTTCCCCCAGTGACATAATAGTACCATGAGAGCCATAGGAAACACAGCAAAGGAAAGGAGAATACATCTCACTGCACAAGGCCTTTCTAGATTAGGAAACCGGCAAATACCTAGCTCAAGTAACAAACTTTATTACAATATGCTTAACTGCTGTCCAGTTTCAATAGCCTATGAAGGTGTGAGTTTATCAAGCCACTGGCTAATGAAAGATCTCACATTTGGAAGCTGCTCATCAAGTGCAAGTTACACCAGAGATCAATTTGCCTCAATGAGCCTGCCACTTTGCGTTTGAAATTTGGAGCCGTGTAGCAGTGGGAGGAAACAATGAACATCACTGGAGCAGCTGGCCATAAATATACACTTTTACCTTAAGGGAAGCAGCCAAAAAGCCTATTTGCAGAGCCTTAGCAGAAATATATTTTCTCTGTTGCCTCATTCTATAGGTGCTGGAACTAGGGATGCTGCCACACCCCCTGGCTTGAATCAGTTTCCATCATATACAGAGTTCAGAGTTTGGTTCAATGACTCAGTATCCCCACTATACGCCCTTGCCTCATTCATCTGCTTTGTAACCATGGAGATCTTTTGTGAGCAACAAATCACACCCTGGGTTGGTTTCTATTTCTGGGGTGCAGGGCTTGCAGTGTAGCCAGTGCCAAATTCATCACTGCTGAAGGATTTACCTATGGCATTGCCTTTTTATCATGTGCCCTAAGTCTGTCTTCAAAGCCCAAGCATTAAGAGGAAGCAAAAATTGAGTGTAAATCTAATTCTGGAAGCAGTTTCAGATGATATATTAAGGTCTCCGCTCTAAAGTATCCGTTCAAGTTTCTAAGCCATAAAAATAGATGCTCTTATAAAATTATGCTAAGTACCTGCAGTACCATTTATACCCTATTTCCAGCCCTCTGACCTCCATCCAGGAATACGTTTGGTCCACAGGTTTGGAAAAACATAACATTCTGGTTGTTCTCTGTGATCCTTTTGTTCAAACTTTGAGCCATTTGTTTTTAAAACCAGCAAAATAAGCAGCTGCAAAACTGCAAATACTTGATTACTGCCCTGTCATGTCTGTGAATCCAGCTCCTTGTCAATGACAGCTTGGGATTGCCTCACTGTCAGTTCCTTGCAGGTAACCCATCCATCATCTTGGGGCACTTCACAAGGACCTTTGTTCTTTCTGTAGTTCAGAAAATTGCTTTGACTGTTCAGACTGATGGTTATTGGAAAACCAAGTGCCTGACATTACCCCTTCCTTGGCTTCCTTTCAATAATTTGCAGAGTTTTCAACTGTTCCCCAGTATGGGAGAAAATCCTATCAAAGAATAATTCACCACCCATCAAGAGCCAAAATATGAGACACTGACTGATAAAGTGAGAGGTAGCCAAAATGGGAAGAGAACAAAACAAAAATATAGCTAGGAAGAAAGCTTGATATGTGGGATTAGTGATGTAAAAAGCTCTTCTTTTCCTATAATCTCAGTTTCATAGCTCAAGGTCAACAATAATAAACAGTAAGATATCAATAGTTTATATACTTCATAATCAAATACCATTGACAAGTAAGATTCCAAGAGTTGTAACAATAAGATAGTATTTACGATAAACTCCTGCCCAAATTCCATTTTGGGTAATTGAATTCTGCTCCTCTAAATTCACCCTGTCCTATGATATAATGTTACTGCAAGCAGTTAAACAGTTGCTGTCCTGCACCCCAGAAGGAGCTGCTTTTTGTTGGTAGGAAAAATAATTCCAATAAGGATAGTTAATAGATCTGTTTTCAGATTTTAAAGAACTTTGGAAGCTTTGCAGATTAAATGGGCTAAATGTAAGTCTATTAAACAATAGACAAGATAAAAAAGAAAAGCTGGGGGCTGGATTTATTTTGATAAAAAAAAAATCCACACAAAAATAGTCATGCCTTCTTATCCCCATAACCACATGTACTTTGTGTAGTTACCAAGTAAAAAATAGTAACAGTGAAGAGATGGTAAACCTATCACTAATCTGTTTCTACTATTCACAAATTATTGTACTGAATGTTTAAAATTCCATTATGCTATTTGGTTTAGTATCTTTCAGAATGAACTGTAGCCCCTAATGCTTCAGAAAGTTTAATAAAATGATACACTGTAATAATATAATTAGAAATATAATAATTGGGTGAGATAAAGGCAACAAATACAAGATGGCATAGGTCAGAGGGGTTTTTCATCTTAGATTTAAATGTGATGGGGAGGGATACAGAAGGCAGGAGAATCAGCATAAGCTCTTGAACAAATCCATTGCCACACTGGAAGATCCCTAACCCATTTCCATTAATAGAATGAAGAGGGGGAAATGCTTTTTAGCCTGCTGGGGACTTAGGATGAAACACAATTAATCACTCTTAAGTATTTATCTTCCTAAACCCAACACAAAGGGTCTTCTCCTCTTTGGTACACCAGTTTTATCTCATCGTAATTCCATTTACTTCAGTGGAGCTACTCTTGATTACCATTAGTGTAAGTGAGATCAGAATCTGCTCCAAAAATAGAACACTAGTTGGGACATAGAGCGAGTCTAATTTGGTTCTGAGGGCTTTCGACATGGTGACTTACTGCACAGCAAGCCAGGTGTGAATGTACAATGCATTAGCCAGCCATACATTAACCTACATTGTGGTCCCTGCTGCACACTGGAAGTTCCATACTTCTCTTTGATGTAGTCTCATTTCAAAGAGCAGTACGTTGATATGTACTACAGAATTTTTAGCGTGTGGTACCAGGGTCCACACACCCAGTTAATGTGTGCCAGATTACTGTGCTGTAGATTGACACCCTGGTTTGCCATAACTAATTCGCAATGAAGACTAGCCCTAAGTAGAAGAGAGGACTGTGTGAATAGCACAACCTTTGCATTTTTACTTTTCAGTCTCCCAAACACCAGAATGAAACCTATTTCACAGTGGCTGTGTGGCTATATTTTATTAATCTTTTCATGAAAGGTGCTGACATCAATAGATCTACACTAGAAAAATTTACTGGCTAAGCACACTTAAGCAGACATAAATTGTCTGAGCATTTTTGTGTGTGGATGTGAGGTATTTTTACAAGTGTGCCATCAGCTATGCTCCATAGATTATGATTTTTGTTTTAGAGTTAAGTACTAGTTTATTTTGAGCTGTTTCAGCCTGAACCTTTTTAGCATGCCAGCAATCCTCTTCTTCAGGGATGCCAGCCCAAACACCAAATCCTGTTCCAAGGGAGCAACTATTCCCCAGGAATTGACTCTAGTTAGAGAGACTAAGGCAGAGAGCAATCTCCTTTGGTGCCTGCCACAGCTCCCCAAAGAATTTGCATCACAAAAACAACAAAAAACACCCCCATAAGTTTCTCCTAAGCCTAAAAACTTGCTCACACACTAAGAAAAAGAAACCGTAAGCCTATGTATAACTATGCCAATTGGTGACATCTCTCATAATAATATTTATTCCATGTATATCACCACAGTATCTGAACACTGATATGGCAGGTGCTGTGGGACACCACAAAATCCTGTAGTTTAATCCATGGGTCTACTATATTTCAAGCTTGTACTATGTTTTAAAAACTAGGGTTTTTTAATGGAGATTGCATTGATAGTTCCATAAACATTTCTAAAGCTTGAGCACATATCTTTCTTTAAATACGGCTTACTGCTAAATAAGCATCAAAGTATTTATTCACTGTCTTACGGGGTTTAGGAAACCCCAAAATACTTAATTATTTTGTGCACCAGATTATTTTTTGGTAGGCTGAAAATTCTCCTTTATTTCTTCCATACAGGGATCTACCTGTTCTGCACCCTGGCTTTGCAGCATGCAGCACCAGCCTGGTTTTTGCTCTATCAATCAAACTCTAAAATATGTTCTGCTGTCAGCTATTCCTGCACTTACTTACATATTTTCTTCACAGTCAATGAAGCTGCAATTGTTCAGCCGTCACACAGTAATCTCCCCAGACCAATTACTGGGCCTGGCCAGAAAATAAGAATTCCATTTAGTGAAGAATGTTTAGGTTGAGATTTGTTTTCATTTTGCATTGCCAGTGCTACAGAAGCTAATTATTATTATTAGACCTGGTTTGAATTTGGCCCGCTATATTAGAACTTTGAGCAGCTGTTGATAAAAGAAAAAATGAAGTAAAAGAAGGAAAATCTGCTATTACATTATAGCACAATGTCTAACTGTATCTGACAAGAATTCAATTCTGCTAAAGATGTTAAACCTGTTTAGTTTAGTGTTACATCAACAAAAAGGAACATGTTATTTACAAGTTCTTTTCAGCTTTCGAAGAGAGGGCCTGGTTATCTACTCTGTGGCTGTTTTTTGTCTGCTTTTAAAGTGACGTCTAGAGAGCTGTCTTGCCATCATTATCACTATACATTTATCTCTTTCGTATCCTGTATATAGCTGGACAGATTGTTCTGAAATGTGTGATGGAAGCTCAAGATGGAAACTTGAGCCAGCAATCATTCCGGAATGATAGGCATTTCCCAGAGCTTTCCTCCAATACCCTTTATCTCCTGATGATTCTGTAGGACAGTGATCTCACACATCAAATCTTTAAGAAAAGAAAAAAAGAAAAGAGCACACAGTGGGAGGAATAATACGCAGTATCACTTTCATAGAGCCATGACCATGGCCAGCTATCATTTTATGGCTTCAAAACACATCTGGTGTTTGCCAAAAGACTCCCCTGCTGTACAACCTACTGGCTTCATCAATTCTTCTCTTTTATTTGTAGTTTGCCAGTTTGTACATTTGGATGTAGGAAAAATGTAGAGTTGTGTTTCACATGTTGTGTCTCATCCAGATGAAAAGGGTTTGTATTCTATAACCTGAACCCCCCCCCCCACTGTGGAAATATAAGTACCCAGACTTTGAAATCAGAAGATGCAGATTACTTTTATTTCTAAATGAATCTAGTGCTTATGAAAGAACGGCCATTGATTCTTCTACCAGATTGCAACTGGAGTATTTGAGGAGTGAAAAAGGTATTACCTTTACATGAGTAAGGGTATCACAATCTGGCCCCAAATACAGTGGTGGAAGTGACAGTGTTAGGTTCCCCAAACCTACAATTTATCCACAACTTCATTCACCTTCCATGTCCCACTCAATTCAATTAACTCACCCATCACCCTCATCTCAGAAATCCCCCAAAGTCCATCAGCTCACTCTACCATGACTCCCAATGTTTCTGATGCTGAAGGAGGTATGCACAATTTTGCAACAGTGAGGAATTTTTAGTTTGTTTCCCAAGAGTAGACAAGGCCTTAGTGCAAGCATGGTTCCTACTGCAGATAATGAGTTATTGCAACAGGTTTTTTGTGTTTGTTTTTTTAAAGGAACTTTACTGGAGTAACATTTTCTGAAGTGTCTTAGGACTAGATTTTCTGAAATATGTAGGCACCTAAAGATGCAGATAGGTGCCTAAAAACCTTTGAAAACCTGGACCTTAATAAATAGATGCTTTTGAAAATTTTACCGTGTCTAATGTCACAATGTCTAATGACTTATAAAATGCTGTTTGTTCTTCTTCAACAGAGATGCAAAATTCAGAAAGCAATTTAATTAGTATAGTCTGGCATTGTCCAAAATTGTCTCGATATTAATATGGAAGAATATGGCACATCTTCAAAGTAGCCCACGGAGATATTCTTTAGGTCCTTTTGCTTCTTTAGTTGCATATGACAGAAAATATCATAATGTCACATTAGACATAAATCAGTAGAAGTTTGCTCATTTGCTTTCATTGCTAGCAAAGTGGAAAGCCATTCTGAATTGAAAACTAGAGCTGGCATGACAATGGATATCAGATCTCTGGGATATTTAGCTCCTTAGAAAACGTCCCTTAAGACCCACGGACAAGTTAGCAGACTAAATTATTTTTCAAAAGAATCACAGTAGACTTTGAATAGCAACATGATTGCATTAAATTTTTAATACTATTCATCTTATATCTTTGCTTTATTATTTTCTTTTCCATTTACCTGGAAACTGTTTTTATGCAGTTCTGCTTTTGTCACGGTTGTAAAAAGTTTCAAAGATTGAGTTCATCCTTGCATATTCAGATAGAATGGGGATAATAAATTAATTTTGGATACCTGTAGTTTCAGATAACCAGGGGAATAATAGATATTGGGGAAACACAAACTTGACTAGGAAAGGAGGGCGGTTGGAATAATAGCTGTTTTGGAATTATTTGCCACTGCTGAGTATCCTGAGGTATGCATCCACAACCAGGTACCTCATTTTGGAAGCTATTCAGGGACTATTCATTGCTAAGAGTGAAATGTGGCTGAGAAGTTCATTTTAGCTGAATTTCTTAAGATAATTTATTTTGTACAGCTGGTGATGTGAAATCTGTTTTCCTTTGTCATTGTGGATGGGTTTTGTTTTGTTTTTGCTTACTTGTTTGTTTTTGAATGGTGGAAGGGCTTTAAGAGATTGTATTCTTTCAGGCTTAACTGAATTTCAGAGAGTCTAGCTAGATTACAGATAAAGTGATTCTAATTTATTTAATGGAAAGTTGCTGCATGGAACACTGGCTTACAACTTGTTTAGTGGCTCTGGTAAAATTAGTGTTAAAAGATGTTTAAAACCATTCCTTTCTTTCTCTAGCCATGAGCTGTGTTAGAAATGGAATCTAACAGCCCCATGTTTCACAATGCTGGTTTAAAAACCAGTTTGGCTAAACTGACACAAAACCTCATCTGTGGATACTCTTAAATTAATGTAAATCTGCTTTATATTGATTTAGTTTAAGTTAGTTCCTTACTGAATTAAGCTAAATGGTTATAAGTCTTTTAAAACAGATTTAAGTGTGCGTACAGGGGTTTGCACTAAATTGGTTTAAAAACTGCTGCAAGTTTGCGTGTATACTAGGCCCATGAGGAAAGTATTCATGTCATTGTTAACTATGGACCTTATATTCACACCAGGCCATATTCTATCCTCACACACATGCTACTGCAAACAGATATAATAACTAAAGCAGTGTGCTTTTGTAAGTAAAATGAAGGGTAGTATCTGACAATGATCCCACCTTGCCACACAATCCCACATGGTCAATCTGTAAAGGAAACAGAGAGATTCTGCTTGACTCAGCGTTTACTTCAGCAATGTACCAGGCCAAATTAATCCCTGGTGTAGCTGAATTGAAACTCTGGCAGCTGCACAAGAAATGGAGATTATTCTTGGCCAGAATATGTAAACACACCAATACATACACAAGAAAGTGGATTTGGACATGTAGCAACATGGTGCTTCTAAATTCCCAGTGAGTGAATTGCAGAGATACTTCTGAAGGATTCATTGCTGAAATTTTTCAGTGGCTGCTGCTGTCCAGGGTGAGTTATTGCCTGCTCACTTCACTACCAAGATTGTGACTGTAGGATAAATGTGGTATTTGATATGGGGCATTTCCATAAGGTATCTACCTGGAGCTGTAACATATGTTTCCATGAGCTTTCAGTGAAAACTACTTCCTACTGCAAGATATTTTAATTTGCAATTACAGCCCTATGTCTGGTATATTTGACATGAGAAATTCATATAGAATCAATGAACAGTTACCACTTCCTTGTTATCGTATAAAAGATTCGGGTTCAGTACATGCTATTAAAAATTCAAAGCTATGGCAAAACATTTAAAACATTTACATCTTTGCAGAGAAAGATGTGACCCTGCAGTGTCTGGTATTTGCATGTGGACAGAGGAAATAGAATATGCTAATATTAGTAATCAGGAATCTCATATAGTTGAGAGGCTCTCACTGGATATACCCCTTGAAACACAAATGGTTAGCCAATTTTTTTATGTTACTTCTACCTACTTGTGACCCACTGTGCTACTCAGTTCACTGCTCCTTCTATACCTTCACAACTGTCAAGTTTCTGGCACTTTGTGCTGAATTTAGCCTAATGAGGAGCGTCACATTCAACAGCACATTTCGCACCCCTCAAGGATCTGCTCTAATGGCTGATCTCAACTTCCTACATACAGAGGACATCCAGGGAGTTCCAAGCATGTGGGGAGAAAAAAAAATATGAGTCAAGTTCTCTAGTGTGCATGTGACCTGAGAATTTTGTACTGAGGTGCAGCCCCACCTCCATGGAAACAGCACTCCCTCCAGCAGTAGGGTCCGTATGGTTCGACCTCGGATGGGAGACGGTTGGGTTCAAGGATGCCGCACAACAGCTACTGAGCCAAGCTCTCTGGGGCCTTTTCATGTCAGTATGCAAATGTGGGAAAGGATGGAGCAAGGGAAGACTGGGATAGGATCAAAGAATCTGCTATTTAAATCCCCTGGTCTTCTATCAGCAGTTAAGCCATTTTCAGGGTGTGTGGAGCTACTTTTTGACATAGGCATAACCTTTCTGCCAGGAGCTGTCAGCAGCAACAAGGGCTGGGTTCAAATGGTCAAGAGGGATTCCTCTTAAAACTTAACAAACACCACCAGCTTGAGTCCCAACCCAGAAACCTGGGAAAAGTAAATACCTTCCCTGGTTGCTCTTAACAGGCAATACTGCTCCACTCACCAGCACTGAGTTTGTGTGTGAAACAGGAAAAGACTTTCAGGGGACATGGCATGAGCTTGGGAGAAATTACAACAGTATGCAAAGTGAATTATAAGCAAAACATCCACCCCTGTTGTCCTTTCCTTCAGTACTCCACCCATCAGTGTGAATATCTGATAGGCAAATGCCCCATTAACGCATCACTTCCCCCTCCATTGTGCTCACTCACAGTTTGGTGTCAGTGGATAGCATATTCCCTGAGTCTGGGAGTGCAGTTGGGCGTCTCTGTCTCTAGTCCCTAGGGGAAGTGCTGCCTGGTCCAGCCCAGTGGCTCTGTCACCTAACCTAGCCATAGTGATTTCAGCTTTATTAGTACTGGGGAGGGGATGGGGCCTCATCAGAGTTCACTCAGCTTTGTTGCTTCAGTAAAGAGTCAGCTCTGCATCATCTCTCATAGTAAGGTTGTCTCCATCATCTATTCACAAAATATTCAGTGCAGGAGGAGAATCAATAGGATATAAAACCCTTGAGCAGAGTCTTTGCCACTAGGGATGCATTCCTTGCCACAGGGTAGAAACTCCTTTACCCTTGTCTCATCTCATCCCACCAAGAGTTAATGTCCAAGTCTTATGAGTCCCCAAAGTGTCACTTGGAGGATTTCTGGGTATAAAGCTTATGCAAATAACTTCTGTAGCCATACTTCCCCTTGTTCGCCAAAAGATGGGAGCAGAGAACTCCTTTCTGTATGAAGCTTCTGTCCACCTGTTTTAACAGATAGTAACAATGAGTTCCATACCTTCAGGCCACAGAACATACATTGGGCTAAAGCACCCTCAGTAAAGTGGCTGTGGAGCCACTCCAGAGGTTTCAGGCAAGACACCCATCACCCTAGCACCTAGCCTAGATACTCAGACTAGATGGTGGGTTGAAAATTTAGCCCCAAGTAAGTGAAAACTCTCTCTATTTGGTGTAGATTCCATCAGTAGCAGTGCTTGAATTTAGCACCATTCAGACTGAAGTAGGTGAACATCACAGAGGGAGATGCTCTTTTATGGATGATACATGCCTGTGACACTGCTGATCACTCTAATTCAACCTGTTCAAATTAACTAGGAAAAGGCTATGGAAACTTGTATTTCTCCCACCTGGCTCTCCCACATGAGCACCCTTGCCATGGGGCTATAGAGTCAGTCTTTCTTCCTCTGGCCCAATTAATATTTATTTATATAAAGTGGAATAGTTCCAACAAGAGGCCCCACAATAAGATTAGCTGACAGCCTGGTGGTTAGGGCATTCACTTGTGAGGTAGGAGACCCAGATTCAAATCCCTGCTCTGCTTAACTCAGGGCAGGGACCTGAATCTCCGCTGCCCCACGTGAATACCCTAACCGCTGGGCAGTCAGCTACTCTGAAGTCTCCCTCAACCAGAAATTCCATTCTGGACCTGAGAAAGTTTAGTTAAAACTTTCCTGCAAAAAGTTTCAGTTTTGACAAATTGGCATTTTGTAATGAAAAACATTTAATCAAAAACTTCCCAACCAGCTCTGGCTATAAGAGCTACAGATGAAGAGTATTATGTAGGCATTAGTTATGTTAAGGGTTGGATCCTGAAACATTCCTCTGCATAGAACTGATCCAGAAATTAATGGAAGTTGTGCAGAACACATGAAGGACCATCCCCTTACATTAACAACGCACACTGAATGTTGTCGTCATCTCAAACAACCAAGAAATACAAAAGCCAAGGTTCCAACAGCAACATTGACTCTCAGCTGTCTTGTACAGGGTGTAACAGAAACTTTTGCTATATTATAGCATTTACTGCTGATAAACTCATAATTTAACCTACACATTTTCTACTTCATTGTCATCTTCCAACTTGACTAGTATGAACGGGTGGGAATTATTCCTACAGTTGGAGAGGTTTCAGCTGGCAAAAACTGACTTGCCTTCAATGTAGTTGGTTCTGAGTGTGAGAGACAATATAATGGATTTTTAATCTCTTCCTGAAAAAAATGTTTCCAGTCTAATATGTTAGCTGGCAGAGTTTTCCTTCAAGTAGA
This sequence comes from Natator depressus, assembly GCF_965152275.1. Taxonomy (NCBI): domain Eukaryota; kingdom Metazoa; phylum Chordata; order Testudines; family Cheloniidae; genus Natator; species Natator depressus. The sequence goes on from NC_134237.1 coordinate 53,846,155, forward strand.
TTAAATACAGTGTAAAATATAATGAAGAATACAATGCTACTATCTGTGGTTAGAAGTCCCACACTGAAGGACTGGATCAAGGACATTTTTGGAATGTTTTATTATCTACTGTGGGTGGGTTGAAACCGTTACAATGAATAGAACATGCCAAGAATAACTGCGGCAAAAGAAGATAAAACAATTTTCACCCCTTTCTTTGGGCTGGGGAAATATATCCTAACTTCAATCAAAAGTGACAATCAATCCCATCCACAGGGAAGACTCTCAGACCACGCGCTTTACTGAAACAGGCAAAGCCGGCTTAAAAAAACATCATTGCTTCAGGTGCACTCTTTCCCCTCTTTCCAAACTTGCAAAAGCAAGACCGACCAGCTGAAATTCTACACACCTCGATTCAAGCTACACACTGTTGACATACAGGGCTCTCATCACTGGGGGCAGGCAAGAACATTTACTCAGGCTTAAGGAGATGGGAGGGTTGGATAGGCGTAGGAGTCCTGGAGGGCCTGTCAGGGGGCAGGGGTGTGGATAGGGGTTGGGGCAGTCAGGGGACAGGGAGCAGGGGGGTTGGATAGGGAGTGTGGTCCTGTGGGGGGGCAGTTAGGGGCAGGGGGTCCCAGGAGGGGGCTGTCAGGGGACAAGGAGCAGGGGGGGTTGGATGGGTCAGGAGTTCTGAGGGGGGCAGTCAGGGGGCGGGAAGTGGGAGGGGGTGGATGGGGGTGGGGGGGAAGGCTGTTTGAGGAGGCACAGCCTTCGCTACCTGGCCCGCCATACAGTTTCGGAACCTCGATGTGGCCCTCAGTCCAAAAAATTTGCCCACTCCTTCTCTAAATAGTACATCTAGCCTATAGAATGAGAGACTAAAGAACCAGGGTCAAGTCGGGATGGAAAGAATAATTTTACAAAGTTTAGAATATGGCAAGAAATACTTTAAAATCAGAATCTTTATTGCTTGAATTACCAGGCTCCCATGCAGAGAAATATTTGTACTCAAAGGTTACCTGCCAAAAGGGTGGAGAAAATGCTTTCGCTCTTTTGTAACTGTGATGGGATAGTCTGCCCCTTAAAGGTTGTAGTGCCTAGAGGACAGCCTAGCCCACCACATGGCATGGTCTTTTAAGGGTTTGCACGGTCCAATATAAGGACCGAAAGGGGATATGGATAGCCTCAAGGAGGGTATTATTGACTCAGAGGACCTGAGTTATTGAGTTACTGAGATGGGAAACTGAGGCAGGAATGCCTGGAATGCCACACTTAGCCTAAAGAGGGCACTGCAGGACAGTTACACCTTGTAACAGTAACCTAGAAAGAATTGGCTTATCTTCCTCCTGAAACTGGGTTCAGACAAAACCACACAACACCGTCCCCGCCCCCCAGAATACATCTGGCCAATTACTCAACTGCAGAAAAAAATTCCTATTTGACCCCCGCAAGGGACCTGCTGAAGCCCTGAAGCATGAGATTTAATTGTAGTCATTGTCTTAATGCAGAGCTGCAAGCATTGAGCAGCGCAGGCCATCCTGTTCTCCCTAGGGCCCATGAAAGAAGGAGATTAACAGGGGGATTCATAGACTCCAAGGCCAGAAGGGACCTGCCTGACCCTCTGCGCCCACAGACAGCATATTTTTAGATATATATCTAATCTTATTTTAAAGACTCTAAGGCATGGTGATTCCACTGCCTGGAAAGCTGTTCCTGTGGTTAATTACCCTCCCACCCAGGAAATTGCATCTTGTTCCAGGTTGAGTTGTCGAACTTTGATTTCAAGTCATTCGATCCTTTGCCTTTTGTCAGTAAGACTGAAAAGCCTCTTACTGTCAAATATCTTTTCCATGTGTACACAATGATCAAATCACCTCTCTGCCTTCTCTTCAGCACACTGAATGTTATCTGCTTAAGCCTTATAGTTCCCTAAAATCTTTGCGGGCTGAAGACCCACACATGTTCTATAGTTCAGTTCTTCTACGCATTCATTTGGCAAAGCAATCTACTAATAACTATTGTTTTAGGGATAAAGAAGGAGTTCTCAAATATTCTCATAGTATGAACCATATCTCACTACAGAGTAAGTTTCTTGGACACTTCTCCCATTCCTAAATCACATGGCACAGGCATGTTAACTATACCAATTGTGTACCCAGAAAGCATTAGCAAGGTAGTTAATGCATTTTTAGCTTCTTTTCTTGGGGTTAAGCAATTGGAAACAAGAAAGAGAGTACAGTCTGACCAACCAGCTATCTCTAGACTACCAGCAAAGGCTTTGCAGACTGCATTTCAAGGGCCAAATACTGCTATTTTGCTACTCTGTCATTGATTTATTTTTGGGTTTTATAGCACCAGCCTTCTACCTTAAGGTGCCATAGTAATCAAACAGAAATTAGTACAAATTTCAAATTGCCAATGCTCCTATAGTACAAACCCACCACATAATAACAGCCATCCCAAGTCAAGCTCCCTATAACCAGGTCCATAGGTTCCAGAGATTGAGGTGGGGTGGGATGCGGGGGACGTATGAACCATTGTACCTCCCCTTTAGAAAACTAGGCTGGAAGAGAGCCTGCTGTGGACTGGCCCAGCTGGCTGGCAGCTGGGTCCCACTGTGTGTTATGCTGAATGCAGCATGCCACACAATGGCCAGGTCCAGCTCTGTGTTGTGCCATACACAGGCAGCTGGCCCTTCACTAGCCAGCTGCTGAATTGGGCAGCAGCTCCTTTTGGCTCTGGGGACCGGCAAGGTCCAGGAGGTGGGGTGGACCTATCATCCAAGGGTCTTGGATTCACCAGCAGGGTGATAGGCTCTGGGATGGGGGGCGTCCTTCCAGCACAGTCATCAACCTACAGTTACCTGGAGTAAAATGGAACTGCAGTCTCTTGGCTGTCTGTCTAACAAAGCATCTGAGCAGCTAAAGAGATTTCTAAGACTGGCTACCAAACCTACTGCAGTCTCCAACAGGCAGTATCCAGGTGAGGTCACTGATACATGATGATTCACATAGTCCATTCTAGTAGTAGACTAGATGTTAATCTCCCACACAGCAAAATGTCTGCCTCAAGCCCAATCTCATGCATCAACCTTTGTCAAATGACATTCCTTTGCTGACCTATTTCATTGTAACTTCTGGTCGCTGGCAGTTGATCATCTGACATAGAAGATGCCTTCTTGTTGTAATGACTTTATATAAACTCTGAATTTTTTTACAGGAGATAAAGATAATGAAGTTGCCATCATCTGATACAGTTCCCATTCAATTTCAATCACATGGTTACTTATGTTCTGTAAATTTTACAGTATAGTAATTCTAGTTAGAGTGACCTGAGCATTTCTCAAATACGGCCAATGTGGGTTTTTTTCTTGCGGCCACAGCCTCTTGGGTGGTTCTTGGGGGGAGGGGTGGAGGAGGGGCAAGGGACAAAGCTGTGGCCCCTCTCTGGAGACATAAAATCTGGAGGAGCAGGCAGCCAATAAGTTTCCTACCTTCCCAGGGGTGGTGGGGTTGGGCTTCAGCTCTGGGGTGGCAGGCTCCAGCCACAGGGCTTTGGGCTCCGTTCCCTAAGATCACCACCCCTCCCATCACCTCTGGCCTGCGCTGCCTCCCCTAGAGCCCCGTTGCCCCTGGCTCCCACTGCCTCCATACCCACCTCCCCATCTAGGGCTCAATTTGTCCCCAGGCTTGCTGGAGCTGAGTAAGTCTGCTGTGAAAAGTGATATTTGTGTAAGCAGAGTCAGGATGGGCTCAACCCTGACATCTGGTGGTGAGGTGTGGCAAGTTGTGGAAAAGAACTTCATGGGCTGATCTCAATTTGCATAGGCACACCCACCCCGCCTAGAATGAGGCCAAATGGTCACTTTGGCTGTTGTGGGATCCCCAGTGTCTTTGTTATTGGGGCGGGAAGAGTAAATTGTTATTACCCTGATTATGGGAACTGTGCTTGGAACTGTACTTGGCCTTTTGTTATGATGGAGGGACTCACCATCAACTGAGTAGCACTCGCTAGGCAAGGGACATGGGTTCCAAAACTCTGTGAAGGGAGAGAGACTTGAGACAGGTATTAGTATCTGGTGGCGTGGGCCCCTTTGTGAGGGCCTGAAGCACCAATTGCACCTCTGTCTCTCTCCACTGTGGAATGTCAGAGCTAATTTTGGGTCTATTAAGAGTCTTGCTACAGGTACTGTGCTGCATTCACTTTGGCCTTATGGTGCACCAGCACTAAGGCTCCCACTACTATGAGCTGAAATCACTGAGAGCTGTGTCAAGTAGTGGGGAGCCGGAAGATCTACAGTGCAGTGGTGCTGTTCGTGAGACGGCGAGCTGTGCAGAGTGGAGCCGGTTGTGGTGGAGCAGAGCTGTTCGTGAGACAGCGGTGTGTTCGTGAGACGGCGAGCTGAGCAGAGCTGTTTGTGAGATGGCGAGCTGTGCAGAGCGGAGCCGTTCGTGAGACAGCGAGCTGAGCAGAGCTGTTCATGAGACAGTGAAATGCTGCAGAGTGGAGCCAGTTGTGGTGGAGCGGAGCCGTTCGTGAGACAGCGGTGTGTTCATGAGACAGCGAGCTGAGCAGAGCTGTTTGTGAGACAGCGAGCTGTGCAGAGCGGAGCCGGTCGTGGTGGAGCGGAGCCGTTCGTGAGACAGCGGTGTGTTCGTGAAACGACGAGCTGAGCAGAGCTGTTTGTGAGACAGCGAGCTGTGCAGAGCGGAGCCGGTCGTGGTGGAGCGGAGCCGTTCATGAGACAGCGGTGTGTTCATGAGACGGCGAGCTGAGCAGAGCTGTTTGTGAGATGGCGAGCTGTGCAGAGCGGAGCCGTTCGTGAGACAGCAAGCTGAGCAGAGCTGTTCGTGAGACAGCGAAATGCTGCAGAGTGGAGCCGGTCGTGGTGGAGTGGAGCCGTTCGTGAGACAGCGGAGTGTTCGTGAGACGGCGAGCTGAGCAGAGCTGTTTGTGAGACGGCGAGCTGTGCAGAGTGGAGCTGTTCGTGAGACAGCGAGCTGAGCAGAGCTGTTCGTGAGACAGCGAGCTGAGCAGAGTGGAGCCGGTTGTGGTGAAGCAGAGCCGTTCGTGAGACAGCGTAGCAGAACAGAGCCCTGTGGGGCAGTCAGCTTCAGGACACGTAAGGTGCCCCTTACCCCTTTCCCCCACACACAGGCACATTTTAGCCAGACTGGGGAGTAAAGCTCCGCAGATAAACTTTCGAACTCTGGGGCTGCCCTGACCAGGGACAGAGACTTTTGGGTCATTGGACTTTTGGGACTTTGGGAGATTTGGGGTTGCTGGACTCAAGAACCCAAGGGAAAGGGGCATGCCCCAATTTGCTTGGGATGGGTTTTTTTTTTTGCTCATGGGTTGTGTTATGAATCCTGTTGGTGGTGTTTCCCCAACATAATGTCACATTGTTTCTCTCTGTTATTAAAAGGTTTTTTGCTACACTCAGACTATGTGCTTGCGAGAGGGGAAGTATTGCCTCTTGGAGGCGCCCAGCGGGGGTGGTATATATTTGTCCCAGGTCACTGGGTGGGGGCTCGAGCCGGTTTGCGTTGTGTTATTGGAATGGATCCCCTAGATATTGAACCCGGCCCTTGTTGCTGCCAACTCTGATGGGCAGAAGGGTTACATTTGTGTGTTTGTTAATACCACTTTGCACAGCAGACTTAGTAGCTAGCAAGTCTAAAAAAAAAAAGCAACCAAAAAAAGCAAAAGAAACAATAAGAAAAAAGACAAGAACATGCAAAGCACCTTATTTGTGTTTCTATTCTGTTTAGGTCCAGTAAAGAATAGAGACAACCGTACATTATTTTTATTATTGAGTCTGCAAAAAAAACCCAAACCCTACATAAATAAATTACAATGATTTGGACATGTATATGTGAATATTCATTTGTTTTTTCTAAAGTGAATTAAGTATTTTAGGAAAAATTGTCAGAGCCACTCTGAGGCCACCAAAAATTTTGTTGTGAGAACCCCTGCCATAGAACTCCCTGTATAAGTTACTATGTGGATTTTAGATGTTACCAAACTTTCCTGAAAATGACACAAATGAGTCACTTTTCTGTGCATTTTCTAATCAAATAGGTTATCAGAATAAAAAAAGGACAATGAATTTGCTATAATACTTACTTATTGCAACATAGTTATTCTAGCAGTTGCTGCTGCCCTCTCCGGGGCTTCCCCAACTTCAATAGTTCATTACAACACTCAGCCTTTGCTAACTATTTACCCAGCACAGATTTGCATTTTGCATTTGAATTTAACAATTCCTGTATGTTTAGTACTGTGATCTAGAAATCTCTTATCTTGTGATATCAAAATTCATATCCCAAGTACCATGCACTGCATAACTGGCTCTGAGGTTGTTCTTGTCTGTAGTGCATATCTGCTGATACCAATATAAATCTGTCAGTGGACTGATTTTTTTCATTTAGCACTCCTTTTGAAATTGTGTTGTCAGCATTGGTTTGGATCATTTAGGCCAGGGGTGGACAAACTTTTTGGCCCGAGGGCCACATCTCGGCGGCGGGGGAAATTGTATGCATGGCCATGAACTTAGGGCTGGGGCAGAAGGCTGGGGTGCGGGAGGGAGTGCAAGGTGTGCGAGGGGGTGTGGTGTGCAGAAAGGGGCTCAGGGCAAGGGGTTGGGGTGTGGAGTGCAGGAGAGGTTTGGGCTCCGTCCTGGCACCGCTTACCTCAAGTGGCTCCGGAGTGACAGCGGTGTGCAGCAGGGATAAGGCAGGGATGTGGTGCCGTCCGCTTCTGGGAGCGATGCGGGGCCAGGGCAGGCAGGGAGCCTGCCTTAGCCCACTGCACCACGGGGCCGGCAATCCCATGGACTGGATTAAAAGCCCTGATGGGCCGGATCCAGCCTGCGGGCCATAGTTTTCCCTCCCCTGATTTAGGTTCACCTGGAGAAATAGGGTTGGAATGCTGTGCTGTGTCATGTGTGGCTTGACATTTTTTATTTACTATTAGAGATTGCAAAAAGAAAAGGATGAATCCGATGAAGTGAGCTGTAGCTCACGAAAGCTTATGCTCAAATAAATTGGTTAGTCTCTAAGGTGCCACAAGTACTCCTTTTCTTTTTGCAAATACAGACTAACACGGCTGTTACTCTGAAACCTATTAGAGATTGTAACTGATAAATTTATTAATATATGATAGGACTGGGCTTGTTACTTTTTGGGGTGCACTCGTTCTACTTTTGTTTAGCAGTGCTTTGCAGATGTTACTCATCACTCATATGGCATTATAATCTCTGGATTAGAGTTCAGTCTCTTTGCAATTTTTACTGCTGATAATCAAACAGCAACAGAAATATTTGTGTGTGCCTCTCATCATCATGAGCTGAAGTACTGCCAACCCAGAGAGAGACTTCTGCTCATGGTCTTACAGTCAGAACCATGGGTAGTAATTACTTGCAGCATATTTACTAGTTTTGATAATTTTATCATGAAGCTTCTGTGCTTTTAAATACAAAACGTATACAATTAAACATAACAAGTCAAATACATTTTCATGTACTAACATTTCTGCCTGTAATAAATGCTGATTTAGGCACTCCATGGGAAAAGAGTAGTTATAGTTTGTTGATGTACCTAATGAAAGGGTTCACTGTAGTCATTAATAGTGCTCTAAACGCACATAACTTGCCATTTCCAAGTTTCTTTTCCTTTGATGAATATTTGGCTACAACAAGCCATGTCTCCAAATAATACAGAAAAAGAAAGTTCCCCTGGAGTATTTGCAGTGTCTGAGAATTATTCGTTTCTTTCATTGCTTAGGGCTATGCCGGGCTCATTAAGGATCAAAAAGTTTTTTGTAAACACAGGTTGGTAAAGGAGGCTTATTTCTGACATATAGGGTAGCCAGCAGCCACAAAGCAGATGTTATCTCTGGGAAGTGATGGCACCCAGCTATTAAAAAGGAGACTGTAGTTCATGGGGGCAGGGTGAGACTGTTCCGTATTTAGGAGATGTTGCCATAAGTGAGACACTCTTAATTTGAATCAAGAAGCCTGCATTCACCTGGAGGCTATAGCTTGTCTGTCTCTGACCTGTCTACCAAAACCTTCAATTTCCTCTTACTCTCTTCTCCCCCTGAGCTGAAAATCCACACCCCACTCAGTGCATGTATTGCCATTAATGTGAGGCTCAGCTTTTCACCCTGCAGCCCTGCTTAATTACCAAAGGGAAGCACTAAAAGAGAAGTCCGGGGTTAACTGAAAGTGCATATTGTGCATGGCTAATATGCTAATTATCATATTGCCTCAAAGTCTCCAAACGTTGTCCAAATTCATAGCAATTTTGTACAGTAAAGTTACTTTAAAAAAATAACTGTTTTTATGGCCTAGATCTTCAGGACAATCAGTTTTTATGGGAATGGAGCCTACTCTTCCCCGTAGTGCATATTAGGGCTGTTGATTAATCACAGTTAACTCACGTGATTAACTAAAAAAAATTAATCACAGTTAAAAAAATTAATTGCAATTAATCACAGTTTTAATCGCACAGTTAAACAATAGAATACCAATTGAAATTTATTAAATATTTTTGGATGTTTTTCTACATTTTCAAATATATTGATTTCCATTACAACACAGTATACAAAGTTGATAGTGCTCACTTTATAATATTATTTTTGATTACAAATATTTGCATTGTAAAAATGGCAAACAAAAGAAATAGTATTTTTCAATTCACCTCATACAAGTACTGTAGTGCAATCTCTTTATCATGAAAGTGCAACTTACAAATGTAGGGGTTTTTTTGTTACATAACTGCACTCAAATACAAAACAATGTAAAACTTTAGAGCCTACAAGTCCACTCAGTCCTACATATTGTTCAGCCAATTGCTAAGACAAACAAGCTTGTTTACATTTACGGAGCTGTCTGCTTCTTATTTACAATGTCACCTGAAAGTGAGAACAGGCGTTCACATGGCACTTTTATAGCTGGCATTGCAAGGTATTTACATGCCAGTTTTGCTAAACATTCGTATGCCCCTTCATGCTTTGGCCACCATTCCAGAAGACATGCTTCCATGCTGATTATGCTAATTCAAAACATAATGCATTGATTAAATTTGTGACTGAACTCTTTGGGGGAGAATTGTATGTCTCCTACTCTGTTTTACTTGCATTCTGCCATATATTTCATGTTATAGCAATCTCGGATTTAACAAAACACAAAGAAGGTACCAATGTGAGATTTCTAAAGATAGCTATATCATTTGACCTAAGGTTTAAGAATCTGAAGTGCCTTCCAGAACCTGAGTGGGATGAAGTGTAGAACATGTTTTCAGAAGTCTTAAAAGAGCAACAGTCTGATCAGGAAACTACAGAACCCAACCTACCACAAAAGAAAATCAACCTTCTGCTGGTGGCATCTGACTCAGATGATGAAAATGAACATACAGGAATGCATCCGACTAAGTAGGTATTCATCCATGAAAGCTTATGCTCCAATACGTCTGTTAGTCTATAAGGTGCCACAGGACTCTTTGCTGCTTATACAGGAATGAACATTCCTTGTCTGCACCGCTTTGGATGGTTATCGAGCAGAAGCCATTATCAGCATGGATGCATGCCCTCTGGAATGGTGGTTGAAGCATGAAGGGACATATGAATCTTTAGCGTATCTCACACATAAATATCTTGCGACACCTGCTACAACAGGGCCATGCGAACTCCTGTTCTCACTTTCAGGTGATACTGTAAACAAGAAGCAGGCAGCATTATCTCTTGCACATGTAAACAAACTTGCTTGTCTGCGTGACTAGCTGAACAAGAAGTAGGACTGAGTGGACTTGTAGTCTCTAAAGTTTTACATTGTTTTATTTTTGACTGCAGTTATATTTTGTACATAATTCTACATTTGTAAGTTCAATTTTCATGATAAAGAGATTGCACTACACTACTTGTATGAGGTGAATTGAAAAATACTATTTCTTTTGTTTTTTACAGTGCAAATATTTGTAATAAAAAGTAAATATAAAGTGAGCACTGTACACTTTATATTCTGTGTTGTAATTTAAATTAATATATTTGAAAATGTAGAAAATATTCAAAACTATTTTAAATAAATGGTATTCTATTATTGTTTAATCGTGTAATTAATTGCGATTAATTTTTTAAATCTCTTGACAGCCCTATTTTCTAGATGTTTATAAAGATTGCATTAAGTTTCCTGTTTTTTCTTTCTTGTACTCTATCACTTCCTGGTTCTGGTTGGGAGTCTTGGGCCTAGAAGTTACAAAATATCACAGGAAGGCACTAATAGCTCATATGCCCACTGAGCCATTTTCTTTAAATATTCCTCTACTCTGTGGTGCTCTGGGAGGCTGGCCTGAATGTGCTCCCATGCCTGAGCTGTGGGAGAAGAGAAGCAAAGCCAAGCCAAGCTGGGCTGCAAAGCTGTTGCTGCTCCAGTTCATTACACATGACTGCTCCTGCATCAAGGGAATTGGGGGCTACCTTACAGACATGGGAAGGAAGAGTGTGGCCCATAAGGAACTGCCTGACATGTTACCTACAGACTCAGGAATAAGTGCAATGCAGGGTGCGAGGGAGGAAGGGTGATGCAGTTTTCACTGTCCTCACCTTTTCTTTGTGCACCCTGTGAACTACTATTGTTGTCACCTCCCCGCATCTTGGGAAACCCCAACCTAGATTGCACAGGATGTGGTATTGTTGATTCAGGTGACGCCTTTCCAAGTTGCTACTGAACCAATGCCCTGGGACACTCTGCTGCTAGAGCTGTATCTATTCGCATGAGAAGTAAGGCGGAGGTAATTAAAAGTGTCCCATGACACTTTTATTAAGAGTTAATGGCATTGTCTGTGGTGTCCTGGTTGAACTCCAACTCCACTAATACATTCTGTCTATTTAATTCCCTTTTCAGACACACAATGTTAAGAATACAGCACCTGCCAGAATGGGGTTAGTGTCTCTAGGTGTTATGGCAAGAAAATATGTCTATTTTTGTGCATACAGTTCTTTGCAAGGACGTGCTTGATATTTAAAAAGATGATTGCACCTGTAAATCTGGTGCTTGGACATCTAGATTATTTTAATTGAACATGGATTTATTTACCTTTATTTGAAACATCTTGTCCACATTGAATAATCTGAATAATCCATAACATTATAGGTTTATTATATAAGAATAATGTTTTTATGGCTAAGGCACTGGCCTTGGATTTAGGAAAACTGGGTTCTAATCCCAGAACCACCACAGACTTCCTGCATAATCTTGCACAAGACATGAGGGTATGTCTACACTGCAGCTGGGGGTGAACGTCCCAGCACAGGTAGTCAGACATATGCTGGGTCCACTCAAGCTAGCATGCTAAAAATAGCAATACAGCTATTACAGCATGGTAGTGGAATGAGCTAGCCACCCAAGTACAAGCCTGCTCAGCCCCCTGGTCTGTGCTCGTGTGGCTAGCCCGTGCCACTGCCCACATGATAACGTCCACACTGCTATTTTTAGCATGCTAGCTTGAGTTGAGCTACAGCATGTCTGTCGACTAGGGCTGGGAGGCATGCTCCAGTTCCAGTATAGACATACCCGTAGGGTCTGATTTGCAGATGCTCTGAGCACCCATAATTCCAAGTGAAGTTCTTGGAACTTCTGAAAATCAGGGCCTTAATCTGTATCAATTCCTCATCTGTAAAATGAGGCTAATGCTTCCCTACCTCAAAGGAGAGTCATGAGGATATCTATAATATTAATGAATGGCTCAGAAGCTATGGTGGTGATTGCCACAGAAAAGCCTATACATTGGCATATAAAAATCTGCATTATCTAGTTATTTTGATTGCCTATTTGATAATTCTTTTAAAACTAATCTGACTTGGCAAAGTGTGTGGGGGAAAAGCAGTTATTTCCACAGACAGGTGATTTCTAAGAAGAGCTTATTTTAATACAGATCTCAAAATTACCCTGTTTACACAGAAGTTTGCAGCTGGGGTAATCTGATCTAGATCCTGGCAGGGTTACATGATGCTATAAAGGGTGAAAATAAAGCTTAAATATCACTCTTATGTAAATATGTAAATAGTGCTGGCTGTTAAGTCTAGATGTGGTTATTCATATTGTATTTATATCTGTACCGCTTACAGTAGGGGAAGATGGTTGGTGTAGGAACACTTAAAGATGCTAAGAATATTCTCCTCAGTCCTACTGGGGCCCATTTACTGGCACGGAAGTAATAAACCTGCTTTTAGCAGCTATTTTATACCACTAATTGAGGGAACTGCATATTTTTGGGTAATAAACTGACCCTCAAAATTAAAAACCTGAACAAATCAAATAAACCTGGGTGAAAGTAACAAAATGGTTAATGCACTAGCTTTCTGTCTCTGAAGCCTCTTATTCATATCCTGTTTAGGGTACAAGTGAGATGAGTCTGGTATTCTCAGCCTACTCACATCTGTAAACCACATTTCTAACAAGTGTGGCGTTCTTAAGAGGATCCAATGGGTAGGCACATTGTAAATGTTGCAGCCTATATGTTAAGACCTAGGTGCATTATTTGGTAGAACTATATGGCGATGACAGCAGAGTGCCTGGCTTCACTGCAGTCAGTGCTAGTCATGATTTTTTTGTGATTACTAAAATCACTAAGAAACTGTCTACACTAATTCCTGTTATGTTATGGGACCTTGTTAATAATATGGTAATTCTCTGACAGAGTGAAAACATGATTCTGTCTTGCACTTTAGGTGGTGGTCAGACCATATCCCTGAATCATGCCACACTCTGGCACATTTGCAGGGCAATAACATGGTTCATGTTAAATATAGTTCAGTCACAAGTATTTCCTGCTAGTCTCTTCCCTGCCTGGCTAGCCTTTTCCTGAGAGCTGTTCCCTGGGCATGGGCTGAGAAGAGAAGTATCCAGCCCTCTTCTCATTGTGCATCATGAGATGCCTCAGCTTAATGTTGTAATGGACAAGTCTTGACCTGATGAGAATTACGCTGAGGATCTGGCTTCCTGTGTGTTGGATCAAACACTGAGGCTCAGCTCAGGGAAGTCTAAATGCAGCTGGCTCAGCTGGGGTTTGGACTTTCCCCTAGCCCTAACTGGGAGATTGGATAGAGTGGGTGGAGAGGTGGTGAGAGAAGATAAGAGTTGTTTGTGATGTCAGATGACCACTAAGTTCATAGTTTTTTCCATTTCTTGCATATGGTTAAGTCAAAAGTTGGCCATCACTTTTGATAAAATTGCAAAATATAGTTTTATAGCCTTGATTTTTAATACTGATGGCACTGTTTTAGTAATGACAAAAATCATTAGAGATTTTGTGATACCGCTATGTGTGCAATTTTCAATAATAAACAGGAATGTGGATTTGAGTATCCCCCCCGCTCCAAATATTCTTGTTTTCAGAAAAGTAGTTGTACAGGTATATTTGGACCTTCCATTATTCTTAAAGGAGAGCTGAGGAGTGAAAGACTGGTTTTGTGTCCTTTATGAATCATCTTGTATAAAGTTCTAGATTTTTTATTTAATGAACTTTGAACACTAATGAACACTAGTTGTGTTAGGGCAGGGTGGAGCAATGAAATATCTGGACTCTCTGATGTTCCCTGGTTTTGCTGGAGGTCTTCTTGGAAAACTCTGATGTGGTTGGGAACTCTCAGCCTGTAACTGAAAGAGTGGGGGTGTTTGATCTTTATTTACACTGCTTAAAACCCATTTTAGTATTCAGTTTAACTCAAATGCCTGATAAACTGGAAGACTCACTTCCCCTCTAAATTAGTTATATTTCACTTTCCTTTATAGCTGTTGTGTCATCATAATCTTACTATTCTCCATTTGTCTACTGAGACTTCCACCTAAAGGTCTGAATCTTCACTGTAAAAGAAGGGCCAAGAAAACAGCCAATAAAACAGTGTTTGTGCTGTATGCAAGGTGCCAATCTGAATTCCTTGAACCGGTTACAGTAAATCTGTATTGAGAAGGGAAATGGGAGAAGCCTCGTTCCACAGAACCCTTACGGATATTAGCGTGGGTATGGATGACATTTTAACTGCTATTTTCTTTTTGAAGGAAAAAGGCTCAAACACATTTTCAGGTACACAAGCCCTGAGCATTGGGTATGCAATTCTACTTAGTCTTCTGAAACCGACACTAATTTCAAACACTTCTTCTCCTTTACAGAATCATCCTTATTGAAAATCCTCTGTGCCTAAGAATTGAGAGCTATTACCAGTAGATGCTGCCCCCTAGTGTATTTTGTTTAAACTTAGGCGTTAATTTTTGTTGTGGGTCATTGGTAACTATACAAAGACCAATTTTAATTTAACTTGGTTTTCTTAAAAGAAGATTTTTTTAAAAAAAGAGAAGGATAGTGTTAGGTCAATGTTTAATTTATCAGACCTCTGTTCTTAAAGAAATACTAAGCAAGAGACAAAATGGATGCAATGTATGAAGATAAGAATTAGATGGAATAATGGTAGGGATCAAAGCATAAGGCAGCATGGTTATCACTTAATTGTTGTTTTAATTAGTGTCAGAATTCTAGCTTCTCAAACATCTAAAGTTGGTTGAATGTTTTCCAATGGAATGTATGTCAAAAATGCTATTTTGTCAAAAAACAAGACAAATTTCATTTCGGAAAAAAGTGAAAAGCATTTTGATAAGGTCAAAATACTCCTTTTTGACATTTTTGGAATGGAACATTGATTTTTCATTTTGAAATAACTTTGTTTAGAAATTTATTTTCTATTATACAAAATTAGTCTAAAAAACAAAAACATTTTGATAGATGCAAAAAGAAACATGAAATTTCATTTTTCAGGATATTTTAAAGTGTTGTTTTTGTTCCGATTCAAAACTAATCAAGTTTCAAAACTGCAGAATTTCCCACAAAACAAATTCTAGTTCCCACAGAGCTCTAGTAACATCATTTGAAGTGACCAGCTTTTTAGGATAAGGCATCAAAGTTATGTTATTTATGCAATGGGTAACTGTGAACCAAGTTTCAAAACACTGAATTAAAGGAGAATACTACATAGTGTATATTTGTAGATAACTAAAAATTAGACACATTAACTTTATTTTAGTGGGCAGGCTACAGGGATAAGTATGTACATTTTCATCCAGTGTATGGAGATGAGAATTCTGTCACTGATAAGACAAAACATTGCTATGCCTGAAAAGAATCTGTAGCCGTATTAATTTTGAGCTGTGATCTAATCAATGTGCATAAATTAGACAGTCAGGCCAAATTAACAACTGAAATTAAAAGAGAAAAAATCCTGGTGCTTTGGGAAGGTCTTGATGATTCAGCAAGTAGGTGGCACTCTTCCCTCTGACTCAGTATCAAACTACTGTGCCACATCATGTTAGTGACACTGTGCTATTGGAGGTGCTTTCTTTCCAATGACAAGAAAAACTGCTGTCCTGGCCACTTAATTTTATTAAAGATTCCATGGCACTTTCTTCAAGAAGAGGTGTATTAACCTCTCTGTCTTGGCCACATTCCATCTTGGGTATTCTCATCTAATGCTACTTTTATAATTACGTTTAGCCCTTCAGCTGGGTAAGGTATTTTTCTATCTCTGTTGTTGTGCAATGTTATTGTGCATTGTTAAATAGCTTCTTTGTTTCACTACAGAGCTGGCTGCATTTCCATGGTGGATTAAGTGAACCCTGTGTATAGTTTGCATCTTTCTTGTTAGTTTGGAGTGTGCTCTTGGATATAAATAACAAAACAAAAACTAAAAAGCAAAATAAGTTATATAGTTATATCTTTCAGCCTGACTATAATGAATGGACAGTAATTTGTAGTGGTGTGGACTGAATTCAGAGGTGAGGTGTGTTAGTTCACTTTAGACCTATTTATAAACACTCTCTTCACATGTAAGTTTGATGTAGCTTACTTATTAAGGAACTGGAAAAAGGTGCAAATTAAAAGTACAGTTTTCTGGCCCCATAGGGTAAAAGCAACTTTCACATGAGAAGAGTGGATATAAGTATGTTTAAAGAACTAATCCAAAACTCATTGAAGTCAACAGGAGTCTTTTCATTAACTCTATTCATTTTTTGATGAGGTGCTAAGGACTCAATCCTGCAAGGTACTGAACACTCCAGGCTCGATCTTGCCAGGCAGTTGAGCACTTGTTTATCTTTAAGCAGACTGCTTTGCAGGATCAGAGCCAGAGTTTTCAGCAACCTTGCAGGATTGAGCCCTATGTGAGTTTAACTGCCTCACACACTATGTCTGAATCTAGCCAAGTGCAAACAGACAAACATGCTATGGATTTTTGTGTCAGAAAACTCACTTGCAGTGGGGCTGTCACAAAATATAAGTGAAGTGGACTGGATGACTTGGGGATGGTACTGATAGAGCCTTCTAGCTACCTGCTTAGAACCTAGCAAAGCCTCATAGGGAGAAGGAGAAAGTTGTTTCATTAACATCCAATGGAAGTTAGATGGCCCACATGGAATTTATTCCCATTTATACCAACCTACTAAAAAGACCACACATCTCAAGGCTTGGGGTGCTCTTGATGTTAAACATACATTTCATTTCCAAGTGAATGCGTCCACCTCACCAAGAAAAGCTAACATGGAAACCATCCTTCCTCTAAAAAAGCTCATCATTAAGACATCCAAGCCAGACAGCGCCACTCCATCCTTATGTAGTTGAAATCTTCCAATGGAAATGAAGCTTCTAAGATCATAGAATCATAGAATATCAGGGCTGGAAGGGACCTCAGGAGGTCATCTAGTCCAACCCCCTGCTCAAAGCAGGACCAATCCCCAATTTTTGCCCCAGTTCCCTAAATGGCCCCCTCAAGGATTGAACTCACAACCCTGGGTTTAGCAGGCCAATGCTCAAACCACGTCTCCTGAAAACACTATGGGCTAAATCTTGCTCTCTGCCATACTGGTGTGCAAGGAAAAGAGGCAGAAGGGAATGAGGGCACAAGAAGCCTCTTTCCCAAACCTATAGGAAAAGCAGGTTGGTGTGTCACTATAGCTCTCGAGAGCAGTAGGAGAACAGGTCCGAATCCATCATCCCAGGCGCAAGTCGTCTGTTAGTGTGCAGGTTAGGACGTAGGGGGTTGTCTAGCTCCCAGCCAGCTGGGCACATGCCTAACATGGTCAGCATCAAGAATTTCATATCATCAGGGTGGGCATACTTTGCTGAGCTCAGAGATTCAACAACATGCTCACCAGTCTTGTACTCTGGTTCTCCTCGTGGGTTCCTACCAGGCAGCAGTGAAATCTGTAGTTTCCCTTGCTGCACAAGCTGGGACAGGATTTATTCTTGTTCTCTTAAAGAAAACGTGGGGAAAAAAAGAGATTTAAAAAATTCACTCCCCTATTAGTCAGATTAGTGGAAGTGCAAGGAGAAAGAGGCAAGTGCCAGTGGCATTAGCAGCCTCAGGAGGCAAAGCAGGTTGGTGCCAGAGGGAGTATGGTCCAGATACTAGATCTAGTGAAGTTCATAAAAGCACATTGGAATACACCAGAAATATCTCTAGCATCAGGATTCCCAAGAACACTAGCTATAGCAAGACTTCTACTAAGTGCTGTCGAAATGTAGCTCAAGTAACTAATATGTTGACTACTTCAAAGGTTCACGAGACTTAGTCTTGCCATATATGCACACCAGGAGCTTTTGCTGCTCTAGAGAGAATAATAAACACTGTTCAAAGTCTATGTGCTCAGACTTCATGTCTAGAGTTGACAAATGAGTGGTATAATTCTGTCTCAAAATATACCATGAAGCAGAGGGATGATATATGTCCCACAGGAAATAACAGAGTAATGGATATGACTCTACTGATTATGCTAGATCTTTTAAGTGCCAGGAGAATAGCAAATGGTCCATGAAGAACTATTCTGCTAACCCTAAAAACACCTCCTCTCTTCCTCATCTGCACCCCATCACTACAGCTATGATTTATTACTGGGTAAGTAGCCATGTTGCCAGATTTCCTCCTCCCTTATAATAAATTGTGCAAATCCCTCTTGAACTGATTTATATCACTTGCTTCTATTGCCAGTTCTGGTAGTTTGTTTCTTATTTCAACTGACCTTTGTGTAAATTCTGCCTGAATTGCTTCTAGGCTAGGCTTCTCCTTAAATCCTGCTGGCATCAGCACTTGTCTCCAGTCTTTCCATTGCTGGCAATAGGTTTCTTGCCAGGCAATATTGACTAGTGATGTCAAGGCGGTCGGTCTTGTCTTTGTTGTCAGTCCTAACAGCTGACTGGCAGTTTATTCCATGCTTTTCAAGAGCTTATGAGTCAGCATGAGACTCTTGTCCTCAGAAAGTTTGCTTCCCTATATGGCCCTAGCGAACTTTCACTTGTAATATTTGGTACTGCTAAATCTTGATGTAGTCTGGTAGTGCACATATGCATTGATCCAATTTCTTTGGTGTCCTTTTGGAAATCTGGTGCACAGAATGGCACACCCAATAACATGCTCCAACTATCTGCTTGTCACCAAGTGCCATCAAGTGGCAAAATAAGTTTTACAGTTTTCTACTTTGCATTGACACATTGGAGTGTTTGCTGCCAAACATGCTACATATGGATTCATTGTGTTATCCACAGTTGCTCTTTGCAGGTCTGTCATTTTCTGACCTCAGTATCAGACTAGCCCCTCTGATTAATGTTAAAGACATGGTTAAATGACAAAGTTTGGGAACAAATCTGGATTTTCCCCAAAGCTCAGATCCAGGGTTTTTGTGAGATCCAGTCAGAGAGAAAAACTCAGATGTGGACTCAAACTTTTATCAAGTTTGAGGTGTTCAGATCTGGGATTTGGTTTTGGGACCATATCTACTTATTTTTGGTGCTTAATCTCATTATTGCTAAAATGAATTACAATGAATTGCTAGGGATAGAATTTTCAGAAGGGCTCAGCCCCACAATTGGGGCTAGCGTTTCAGAAGAGTTCAACTCCCATTTAAGCACTAGCATAAATGACTGGATTTTCAAGAGCTCATCACTGTGGGTGCAGAACTCTTTTGAAAATCAGGTCAGAAGCAGCACAACAGGAGCTACTGAGCACTGATCTCTGAAAAACCTGACCCCAGGTTCTGAGCTCTTGAAAACTAGCATGGAGCTATTTGGAAGTCTGGCTCCAAACCTTTTGTGGATTTGTTCATCTTATCCCAGAATACTCATTTGCTTATCCTTTGCCCCACATCTGTGCTATCCTCTGATTTCCTCATCCTGGGGAATTATTTTCTCATCCTTGTGATTTTACATAGCACAGTTAAATAAAAGACTGTTTAATGTTGCTGATCCTTTCGGCACTCCACCTGTTACTATCTTCCCCCATCAGGATAAAATGGGAATAAAAGCAAAGCTTTTCTTTTTCAGGGATAAGGAGGGCAGAAAAAACTGGAATGCTGAATAGTGTTAAAAAAGGTAAGCGGATGTTGAGAAGAATATTGGATTATGGATGTATGCAGCATAATTGCATACATGGAGGATAAGAGGTAGGGCTTCCAGCTAAAATAAAGTCTGTTTGTATGTAATGTGATATGAAAAGGAAACTGAGTACTTGTGGCACCTTAGAGACTAACCAATTTATTTGAGCATAAGCTTTCGTGAGCTACAGCTCACTTCATCGGATGCATTCAGTGGAAAATAGTGTTTATATACATAGAGAACATGAAACAATGGGTATTACCAAGTAACTTGGTAACACCCATTGTTTCATGTTCTCCATGTATATAAATCTCCCCACTGTATTTTCCACTGAATGCATCCGATGAAGTGAGCTATAGCTCACGAAAGCTTATGCTCAAATAAATTTGTTCGTCTCTAAGGTGCCACAAGTCCTCCTTTTCTTTTTGCGAATACAGACTAACACGGCTGCTACTCTGAAAAGGAAATTGTATCCCTATAACACTAATTCAATGAATAAGCTACATGTATATTGTGAGAAAATGCAAGGAACTATAAATAAAATGACTGTGCAGGGTAGTAACTACACAGCTAAAACTTCTATATATAAATGTATTTTGTAAAACAGATCCTTTGTCACATGTGCATAATACTATGAACAGAAGACTGTTATATATCTATTTCTCTGTTTGGGTTTATTGATTGTAGGCTCCAACCTTCTCCCTTCCTCATTCAGAACCTTTAAAGAAGCTGTAATAATTTTGATCATAAACTTTAGGTAAGTGATCATTATTTCTCTTTTTTCAGAGAAAATTCTTTGGTAAACTACTTGTCTACCTATCACTGCTCCCATGATGCTAATGACATTTGTGACTTAGTACCACAAAGTAGAATCAGATGTATATCACCTCAGATGACTTAGACAAATCCTAAATATTTGCATAATTGTGGGCAGTGAAACAAATCCCTCTATAGGGCTTGGTGTATTTCAGAATGACAGGTCTGTGCTCTATTAAATGGAACCGAAGGAAACTTTACACATTTCTTAATCTTTGAGAGAAACTAAGGGGGACTTCTGAAAATCATTCTAATTCAAGAAATACACTGGAGAAGTACTTGAGCTGTCTTCAGTGGCTCACAGTACTACCTCGTTCCTCCAAGATGTTTCAGTGATATTAGAAACATTTGGATACATAGGAGTTCAGATAATTCACTGGAGAACATACTAGGACAGAGGGGTGTGTGTTGTATGAACAGAATATTTCTGCATATGTTATGCATAAGAGTTCTCTCAGTGAGCAATTCCTATCTGGAGGGGTATGAATTCTATTTTATTTTCATTCTTCAAGCACCAATTCCAAACATTTTCTAAGATTATTACTGTATAAACTGCCAGGCCCTCACTTAGTCCTAAGCAAAACATTGAGGTCCTTTCATGCTTCTCCATGGCTCAAAATAGGGGAGGGGAAAAGGAGAGTCACACACATACTGTCACTGCAGCATGAACATGGGATAAGCCAATGGGGAGGCAGCTTATGGTTAAGTAGCAGTGAGCATTCTAATACAAAGCAAAGATATGCCTTCAAGTGACCTGTTCTTTCCTTTTAAATATTTTATTTATTCCCATTTTATTCTCTCCAGTCTTGCATAGTCTCTTCTCTTTTTTTTGGTTCAAGTCGACAGTAAGATTTTTTTTTTTTAAATGAGAAGAACTGCTGGTATCCAGCTTCTAATGGGAAAAAGCACAGAGTGAGGCTCCAACATTATTCACCCTGATGCAGTTAGAACTAATTGCTGTGATCCCTCCCGTTGGCTTTTAAATTAACAGCCAACTGTAGGAGAATCAGCACCGCTTTCAGCAGCCAGAAGCCCTTCACAACAGCAACCCCTAACATTGTTTAATTTTTACAACTTTGAGGTCACAGAAGAGGCCACTAAATGATTCAATGACTCTGCATAGGGTGGGGGAGGCTGGATGATTTGTTTCTGATTTAGGATTTAATTTGAACAATCTGGATTTCCCCATTAGCATATAATAAATCAGCACGTTGCACCAATTTCCCACACATCATTTTCACTGGGCTGCCAACCTTAGGAGCATGTGTTTAGACAATGAGCACTTGAGCCACTGAGATCTATTTCGAGTGCATTGATCACATCAGCTCTTGGTTTCAATCATCTTTTTTTAATTTGTATATCATTGTTAGTCATTTTCCACCATATCCAGGATTAACATGCACACAGGCCACACAATTTAGCCTTGTAGCATCTCTAGACAGTTATAAATATTACTTGATTACTTACTGATTTATAAATATATATATAAAGTTACTGATTTAGATCATAGGAAACGTTTTCACTAGAAGATGAATTATTTTAAACAGAATATAGTAAAGTAATATAAAAGGGCTCCAGGAAATCAAATATCAAAATCCACATTTTCCTTCCCTCTCCCCAATTTTCTACATTCACATACATATATTTTATAAGTGATGAAATCTCACATATAGAGAAAAATATTTATTTATTAAACCAGTTTCTGGCTGCTCCTATTCTGCAAAACACATGTAACATAAACCAAAACACCCATGTTAATAAAAAATAAACCCCAAAGCTGATTGAAAATGGGGAAATATTTTGCAAAGATTTTCATGAAAAAATTGTCTTGTTGTTTGTCAAATATTTTGAAATGTTTTGACCAGCTCTAGGAAACTGTGTTGCGATAGGGATCAGTACAGAGACCCACTTTATTTGATTTATGCAAAAAATAAAATATTCTATCCAGTGTTCTAGGTGCCCCTGAGATAAATTACAAAACCAAATAAAATTAGACCACACACTGAAAAAAAATTCTCCTCCCACTCACAGATCTGATGTCTGTCAAAAGCCCAACTCCACAGCCTGCATAGGAAGTTGTCCCCTGGGTTTGAGGAAAGCCTAATCTTGAACTGAGGGCCCCTCACTGAGAATGATCTACTGTCATCCCCCTCGCTCAAAGTGAGAATGGTCCAGCTTGAATGCCTGTGCCCTATGGTATGAGGAAATCTCAAGTGCCAAGGTCCCCAAGCCATTTAGGGCTTGTGAATCAAAGCCAACACTTTAAATTTGGTCCAAAATACAAGCTGAAACTCTTACTGTGGCCAAAGCAAATAATAAAATAAATAAATAAAAAAAAATCAGTGCTACTTTGAGCCTCTTTCCTCACCCTAGGATTTAGAAAGTCACAGCTGGGAGAAGAGGAGGAGGGAGACTCAGTAATACTAAGGCACTGATCTCCCAACTGACTCCAGGTGGTGCACCCATGGTGGACGGAGCTGGAGCCTGCTGAAGTCAGTGGAATTCTATGTGGGTGCTAGCGTGGATTCACAAGCAGTCAACTGCAGGATCAGGGCCTACTTGTATTTAGTGTCTTGTAGCCACTTCAGCTTCTAACTTTTTTCATCTTGCTTCTTTTACTGTGATAGCCCTAGAAAGATGGACGATCTTTTTAACTTGAATATTTTGATATGTTTTAATTTTGTTGAGCAGATAGCCTCTAGTTTTCTAAACAATCAAGTGATGGTAATTCTGCTCACACTATGAGAAACAATAATTATTTTAAAACTCCAAACACTTTATAACAGGATTAGATCCCATAATTTGCCTTATGAAAGTTAGCAGTAGACTATACAGATTCTTGAGTAAATATCAACGAAGATTTTCTTTAAATTAGCTACCGGGGGAGTCCACACCATCCCAGGAATAATAGAAATGTCTTATTAGTAATAATCCTCATCACCTACATACTTTGCACTTTCTAATACTTTGTGCTCCTGAGGATCTCAAAGTGATTTACAGGTGTTAATTAAGCCTCACAAGATCTCAGCAAGTTTTGAAATTAACGTAAGTAGAAATTGAATATTTGACATAAGATGAAGTGTTTGAAGTGCTGTGATGTATGGCCAGAAAGGGTTAAACATCCTGTAGAATAAATGACTCAAATTCAACCCTGAAAGGCAAATAGGGAGATAATGTTTGTGTTTCTGTATATGGGTAGTGGTCAACAATGTAATCAACAGTCCCTGTCTATGATGTATTCTGTTAATTCAAAGATCAAAAGAACATCCTAGAACTTAAATGAATTGTAAACATGGGATATTGCTGTATTCATCTCAGATCTGCTTAAGCTTCATCAGGGGAAGTTTGAGCCACAAGATTAAGGTCCCAGTTACACTGGTATTCCCTAAAGGTGATATTGGACATAGTCCAATGAACTAAATTCTATAACCTAAAAGAACTTTTTGCAACTACAAAGCTCACCATCTCTGCTATGACTCTAAACCTCGAGAATTGAACTCATATCTGTATGTATATTGATCTTTTAACCATGCTCTATTTTTTAAAATAAATTTTAGTTTAGTTAATAAAAATTAGCTATATGCATGTATTTGGGTAAGAGCTGGAATAACCTGGGAGGTAATGTGTCCGATCCTTTGGGATTGGTAGAACCTTTTCTTTTATATGATGAAATAAGATTTTCAGAAATCTTCATCATATTTGACTTGGATACCTGGATGAAGGCCAGAGGCTGGGTTACTTTATGGGAACGGTGTTGTTGGTTTCTGGACAACCAGTGATAAAGGTAATAAAGAGCTGGTTTGTGCTGGCTTGGTAAATTTACGTATTGGAATATCCACCAGCTTTGGGGTTTGTCTGCCCTATTCCTTGCAATTCACCCTAATTGAGTGACCTCAGCAGGCTCCCCACCGGGATCCCAGTCACAAGTGCATTAGCCAGTTCACACCAAGAGCCACACTTAAAACCAAAAAATAAATAAAAGGGAAGGAATTGTTCACATTTGTATTAGATCCATACCTACTGTAAATCATTCTAGTTCCACTGACTTCAGTGACAGCATTTTTTGGCAGCTGTGGATATTTCCTTTGGCCTTAGATTGCTCCCAAGAGCTTTCTAAAGTATGATGCACATGTTATTGCAAAAAAAGCAAATGCAATTTTGGGTTGCATTAACAGAGGCAAAGCATGTAAGTCATGGGAGGTGATAGTATTGCTCTACTTGGGACAGATTAGGTCTCAACTGGACTACTGTATCCAGTTTTGGTCACTGTTGTATAGAAAGCTTGTAGGGAAACTGGAAAGGATCCAGAGGTGAGTGACAAAGATGATCAAAGGGATGGAACACAAGCCATATGAGCAAAGGCTAAAGGAACTAGGTATTTTAGTTCGGAAAGAAGAGATTAAGGTGGGGGGGGAGGACATAATAGCGATTTTCAAATACTTGATAAGATGCCATAAAACAAGATGGAAAAAAATTGTTGTCTCTTGCCACAGAGGGCAGGACAAGAGGCAATGCGTTCAAACGATAGCATAGCAGATTTAGATTAAATCGCAGGAAAAACTTCCTAACTGTAAGAACAGTACGACAATGGACCAGACTGCCTAGGGAAGTCATGGAAGCTCCTTCGCTGGAGGTTTTCAAAAAGAGGCTGGATAGGCATTGTCTTGAATGGTTTATATACAACAAGTCTTGCATCTTGGTAATGGTTAGACTAAATGACCCTTGCAGTCCCTTCTAACCCTATGGTTCTATGATTCTAACCTAACTTTTTTTTTAAATGCGGTTTTAGAGGAATCACAAGTCTGCCCAAAAACAGTAAGTTCCAGTGCTTGGCACTGTCATCACAAATATCCAACATTTTCCATAATATCTAGGCTTATATGTACAGCACTCAGCACAATAGGGATATGTGTGCTACCATAAAATAAATACTTCTTAATCATCATGAGTGGGGAATGAGGATGCCAAGGAGAGCAATCTTATCATACTGGAGATTGGATACTGGAGAAGCCTCTCAAGGCCTTTTTATAGTCACCTCTGGTGAGGGGAGCAGGGTGAGAGGATATGTATAGAGCCTCCAGAACTGTCCACGTGCCTCTTCACAATTTTCCCCATTAAGTGGTTGCATAGGTATCATGTGTAGGATTCCCAGTGTAGCCCCGTCCACTTTGAAGCAGTTAAATCACACTGATTCTGCTGCCAGTGAATCCTCTGTCTGCTGGGGAGGATGGGTTTACCCCTTAGCACACAAAGAAGGAGTTCTGATTGATAAAACATCAGTTGTGGTTCATAAGTACATGGTCGTTATTTTTTGATGTACATCAGAGGCAGGAAGCCTGCCAAACAATCAGTGGGGCCACCGGATGATCAAGGTGCTAAAGGGGCACTTAGAGAAGACAAGGCTGTTGTATAGAAGCTAAATTAATTCTTTGAATTGGTCTTCACTGCAGAGGATATAGTGAAGATTCCCGCATCTGAGTCATTCTTTTTAGGTGACAAATCTGAGGAACTGACCCAGACTGAGGTACCAATATAGGAGGCCTTGGAACAAATTCATAAATAGTAATAGGTCACCACGACCAGATGGGAGTCACCCAAGAGTTCTGAAGGAACTCAGGTGACATATCACAGTTAGTAGTTCTGCAATTTCATATCTGTCACTTAAATCAGCCTCTGTACCAGATGACTGGAGGATAGCTAACTTAACACCAATTTTTAAAAAAAAGCCCAGAGGTGATCCTGGCAACTACAGGCTGGTAAGTCTAACTTCATTACCAGGCAAATTGGTTGAAACTATAGTAAAGAACAGAATTATCAGTCACATATATGACCATGATATGTTGGCGAAGAGGCAACACAGCTTTTGTAATGGGAAGTCATGCCTCAACAATCTATTATAATTCTATGAGTGTGTCAACAAGCATGTGGACAATGGTGATCCAATTGATATAGTGTACTTGGACTTTCAGAAAGCCTTTGACAAGGTCCCTCACCAAAGTCTCTTAAGCAAAGTAAGCAGTCCTGGGATAAGAGGGAAGGTCCTCCCATGGATCAGTAACTGGTTAAAAGATAGGAAACAAAAGGTAGGAATGAATGGTCAGTTTTCACAGTGGAAAGTGGAAAATTATCAGGGTCCCCCAAGGATATGTATTGGGATCTGTGCTGTTCTGCATATTCATAAACAATCTGAAAAATGGGCAAACAGTGAGGTGACAAAGTTTTCAGATGATATAAAATTATTAAATAATTAAGTCCAAAGCTGACAGTGAAGGATTACAAAGGGATCTCACTAACCTGGGTGACTAGGCAACAAAATGACAGATACAATTTCGTGCTGATAAGTGCAAAGTAACTCACATTGGAAAAAATGATCCCAACTATATATTCAAAATGCTGCAGTCTAAATTAGCTGTTTCCAAAATCTTTCTTGAGTGGTGTTATTGTGGGTAGTTCTGCTCAATGTGCAGTGCCAGTCAAAAAAAGCTAGCAGACTGTTAGGAACCATTACAAAAGGGATAGATAATAAGACAGAAAGTATCATAATGCGACTACATAAATACATGGTACGCCCAGATCTTGAATGCTGCATGTGATTCTGGTTGCCCCATCTCAAAAGAGATATTAGAATTGGAACAGGTACGGAGAAAGGCAAGAAAAATGATTAGGGGCATGGAACAGCATCCTTGTGAGGAGAGATTAAGAAGACTGGGACTGTTCAATTTAGAAAAGAGATTACTAAAGGGAGGATATGATAGAGGTCTATAAAATCATGAATGGTGTGGAGAAAAATGAATAGAGATGCATTACTTACCCCTTCACATAACACTAGAACCAGAGGTCACCCAATGAAATTAACAGGCAGATTTAATACAAAACATAAGAAAGTATTTATTCACACAATACACGGTCAACCTGTGGAACATGTTTGTGAAGACCAAAAATATAACTTGGTTAAAAAAAGAATTACATAAGTTCACAGATGATAGAGTATGTCAATGGATTTTAGTCAAGATGGTCAGCAATCCCATGCTCTGG
Organism: Natator depressus; assembly: GCF_965152275.1. Lineage (NCBI taxonomy): Eukaryota > Metazoa > Chordata > Testudines > Cheloniidae > Natator > Natator depressus. The sequence continues at coordinate 53,873,397 of NC_134237.1, forward strand.
TTGTCCCTAAATATCCCACTGCCAAAAGCTGGGACTGGTGGACAGGGAAAGGATCACTCAATAATTGTTCTCTTCATTCACTCTGAAGCATCTGCACTGGCCACTATCAGAAGGCAGGATACTGTGCTCGATGGACCATTGGTCTGACCCAGTATGGCCAATTTTATATTTTTAATCTGGAAGCTATTTGAATTTAATAGCAGGCACCATTTTGATAGCTAGCAGGACTTAATATTTGGCACAGTTCTTCAGATGTTAAAAGAAAGTTAGAAATGTGTTAGCTAGACAATGTGTTAACCAAGACTTCTATGTACCAAGAAACTACCTAAAAATAACCATGTTTTGTGGTAAGGTGGAGCCCAAGCTGTACAATTCAGTCTGAATTCTGAACTCTTACGAAGGTGTTAGTTCTTGTCTCTAAACTGTAGCAGTGATCAAATAATTAAAAAAAACCCAATTGCATCTGAACTAGGTATGAGCAAACTAAGACAGAGAATATAATTGTTCTGAACAAAAATAATTGTCCACTAGAACCAGAAACTGAATTGCCAAAATACCCCAAGAAAATCTCATGTTATTTATGGTCTGACTAGAAGCAGAAAATGTTAGACATCTTGTGGGAGTGTCTGTTTTTGTTTTTTTAGACATCTTGTGGGAGTGTCTGACTCTTCCCCAACAAATTATGTTAATCTGTGTGTCTGACAATTCTGTTGTTTACTATAGTTTCAATCAGTTTGCCCGGTAGTGAAGTCAGGCTTACTGGCCTGTAATTGTCAGGATCACATCTGAAGCCCTTTTTAAAAATTGGCATCACATTAGCTGTCCTCCAGTCATTTGGTACAGAAGCTGATTTAAATGATAGGTTACAAACCACAGTTAGTAGTTCTGAAATTTCACATTTGAGTTCCTTCAGAATTCTTGTGTAAATACCATTTGGTCCTGGTGACTTATTACTGTTTAATTTATCAATTTGTTCCAAAACCTCCTCTAATGACACCTTTATCTGAGACAGTTCCTCAGATTTGTCACCTAAAAAGAATGGCTCAGGTTTGGGACTCTCCTTCACATCCTCAGCCATGAAGACTAATGCAAAGAATTCCTTTAGTTTCTCTGCAATGGCCTTATCGTCCTTGAATGCTCCTTTTCATCTCAATTGTCCAGTGGCCCCACTGGTTGTTTAGCAGGCTTCCTGCTTCTGAGCGACTAACAATTTTTTTTGCTATTACTTTTTGAATCTTTGGCTAGCTGTTCTTCAAATTCTTTTTTGGCCTTTCTAATTATATTTTTACACTTCATTTGCCAGAGTTTGTGCTCCTTTCTATTTTCCTCACTTCCACTTTTTAAAGGATGCCTTTTTGCCTCCCACTGCTTCTTTTACTTTGTTAAAAGAAAAGGAGTACTTGTGGCACCTTAGAGACTAACCAATTTATTTGAGCATGAGCTTTCGTGAGCTACAGCTCATGCTCAAATAAATTGGTTGGTCTCTAAGGTGCCACAAGTACTCCTTTTCTTTTTGCGAATACAGACTAACACGGCTGTTACTCTGAAAACCTTTTACTTTGTTGTTTAGCCACTATGGCACTTTTTTGGTTCTCTTACTATGTTTTTTAATTTGGGGTATACATTTAAGTTGAGCCTCTATTATGGTGTCTTTAAAAAGTTTCCATGCAGTTTGCAGGGATTTCACTTTTGGCACTATACCTTTTAATTTCTGTTTAACTAACTTCCTCATTTTGTATAGTTCCCCTTTCTGAAATTAAATGCTACCATGCTGGGCTGCTGTGGTGTTTTCCCTGCCACAGGGATGTTAAATTTAATTATATTATGGTCACTATTACCATTTCAAAATACTTAGTATCTGTTCAACATATATGAAAACATCATCAACCACCATTTTACCTTTTAAAGATGGAGAAATACCCTGTATACACTTATCCTGGGCTGAAAGTGTCTTTTCCTTTACTTAATGTCCATTTAATCACCTTCTCTGATCCAAACTCTTACTACCTACAGTACAGGCACCTAGGCCAAGATTTTCAAAACTGACTTGTGATTTTTCTTGCTTCAGTTTTTGGGGGCTCAATTTGAGACACTTTGAAGAGGCCCGATTTACAGGAAGTGCTGAGCACCCACTCTCCAGAAAAAAAGATGCCACAGCTGAACCTACAAGAAGAGGTTCCATTCTATGCAGTCCCATATTTACGCTGCTCAAATAAATCAGACCCTCTTCTAAAATAACAGTTTCCAAATGTAAACAACCAGGTGTTAGTGTTGTTGAAGTTCTCTTTAGAAGAATGCATTCTACTTTATGCAGCAGACTACTGATACAGCAAGACATCAAAGGTGCAATTTACCCCAATGCAGAGAGCCAGCACAAGACTCATGTATCTACTTAAGCCTTTGCTTTAAATTATGTATGTATGTATCTATCTCACACACACACACGGACTATTAAAGAATGAATGGCACTTTTTTTTTTTTCTTGGAACACTACTGCTGAGAAATACGCAGCCCTATTTTAACAGTCATGGTCCTCAGTTTAGCATGGCCCTCATGATGTTTCCTGTCTAGATTAGATTACTACAGGTTAACTAGATTCCTACATATCTTTGCTTTTGTTAGGAAAGAAAGAGAGAAATTAAGTTACTGAAGAAAGAAGTTGTGTAGATGTGTCTACGGCAGAGTGGATAAGCCCATATTTTTTCTGGTCATTCTTTTTATGGCAGTTGGCAGATAAAATCCAACTGACTTTTTGCCTCACTCTAAAACAACATTGACCAGCAGCAGCAAAAGTGCATTTGGGAACTTTTAGCAATGAGAAGACACTTCAAAACAAAACAAAAATGATCCCCTCCCACCACACCTCTAAAATTCTAGAGGTCTAAATTTTAATCCATTAAAGGGAGTTTGTGCTGGAAATTTTAGAGGTCATGTAGGATTGAAAATGCAGCCTCAAGTTTAATTCTAATTATCAGTTATGACAGTCCTTTTACTACGCACACAAAATGGGCTGTCTCAGTTGAAGCAACTCTGTGGCCAGCATGGATTCAAAGCCCTAGATTCAGTGCAAAGCTCCTCCTCCCCCATCTGCCCCAGATTCCTGTGCTGCAGTAGCCAGGAGAAGTTGTGAGAGGTGCAATAGAGATCCTGTTCAGAGCAGGTGTGTGCGCGCATGTGCGTGCGTGTGCACATGCGCGCGCATTTGTAGAGTGAGTTGGGGAATAGTAAGTGGAAATTCCCTGTTAAATAGGAGGAGGAGGGAAAAGTTGTGTTGTGCCCTAGCCAAAGCTGTGATAAGATAAGAGCAGAGAAATCCTGATTCCCCAGGGGTCTCAAGTGATCACCACAGCATTCTCAGTCAATATACACCAGCTCATGCTATATTCTACACCAAATGGGTACTGGAGCTTGAGCAAGAAACGTCATGCCAACCTTTCAATCTGTCCTTGAGGATCGGCAACTGCAGGTTTCACAGTATGGTGTGAATTGACCCTGAAGCTGCAAACCCTTATTTAAACCAGTTTCATTCTTCCTTTGAATTCCTGGCAGGGGAAGCCAGTTTTAAATTTAAGAGCACACGCACCTGACTGGCATCTTTCAGTGCAACCAATTAAAAACAACAACAACGATGGCATCAGAAATATGAAGATGACAATAAGTATATGGAGTGACTGCAATCACACAAGATTAACTGCAGTAACTCTCTTTGTGTCATCACCACTGAGGAATGCCACAATGACAGCAAGGTATGGTATATTCTGAAGTATTAGGATTTAAATATTTTCCTGATCATGTTTAAAGTCTTCTTTCGGTGGTCTAGTCTTCAGCTCAAGTTCAGAACTCTTAACTTCTCCCCCTTTCCCCTCAAGCCCTCCCTGCTATCTCTTTTCTTGAACACTGTGGACAAAAACATCATCCTGGGCATCATATTCAACTTAGACCTCTCTGTAGGTCCTAGCATCCAAGCTACATTTACGTCTTGCAGATTCTTTTTGCACAACATCCTCCAAAATACAACCTTTCCTATCCAACCACACACAGCTAAAACTCTCATCCAGGCTCTGGTCATCTTGTATCTCAATTACTGCAACATCCTTTTCTCTGGCCTTGACAAATACAATCTTGCTCCAGTTGTATCCATTCATCATTGCTTTGACCATGTCACCCCTTTCTTTGCATCCCCCTACTGGCTCCCTCTTTTCTATCCCATCAAACATAAGCTACATGTCTTCAGTTTCAAGGCTCCCCATGGCCTATCCCCACATCACCTCTCATTCAGTACTGAAAGGTCACCTCCCTCCTCTGATCAGCCTATGATGCCAGCTACCATCACTCACTTGTATAAATTTTCAAACAAACATCTCCGTGATTTCTCCCACGGTACCCCTCATGCTCGGGAAGAGCACCTTGTACACTTCCACCAAAATCTACCTCATTATTGTCCTTCAAATCCCTCCTCAAAACTCTCCTTTGCTGTGAGGCCTGCAAACAACTTGACAGTGGGTACACTGCTGGTGTGCTGAATCTACTACCCATACAACTGACCAATATTATCTTATTGTTTCCTTGTACTTCCATCTGACTGTATCCATCTGATGTTTCTCCTTTTATACTTAGGCTTTGTCTACACTGGCAATTGAGCGACAAAACTTGTGTCATTCACAGGTGCTTAAACCCCATCCCCCACGAAAGACAAAAGTTTTGCCGCGGCAAGTGGCAGGGTAAACAGTGAGTTGTCGGCAGGAGCTCTCCTGTCGACAACGTGAAAGCTGCTTGTAGGGGGTGGAAGTATTTTGTCAGCAAAAGTGCCAACAAACAGCGTTTACACTGCCCGACTTTTAGCTACATGGCCATGTCGCTAAAAGCTGTGTAGTGTTGACAAAGCCTTAGACTGGAAGGGATGTAACTCCATGACCTTGGTGTCCCTAAGCCTTGGACTGCCAAATGGTTGGGCTGGATGACAGGGGATGGATCACTATGCAACTGATGAAGTGGTTTTAGCCCTCGAAAGCTTATGCCCAAATAAATTTGTTAGTCTCTAAGGTGCCACAAGGACTCCTCGGTTTTTTTGAATGGTAAATCCCACTTCTAATAAAAGAAGTTGGACACTGAGCTGCACTATTATACTCAGTACAGTTTTCAAGAATATCAACATTTCCAGCACAGGGCAATTTAACACCAGCTTGCTTGAGTGAAGCTGCCTCTTTCCTTGGTTGTGGTTACAAGCTAGCATTTTTGTTTAAATGGGAAAATCCCCTTCACTCCTATTGGGGCACTGGCAGCGGGAGGACAGCTGGGGAAGTTGTCCCATGCAGTAGGTCAGTGCACTGCCAAGCTCCTCTGCTTAGTTAGCCTGCTGGCTTCCTCTCCTCAGGGCACTATTGTGCTGAGCTATTGCACAGCATCAGTCCCCATTGGCCATCCTTAGGAGTTGCTCATGTTTCTGCCTCTTTGTTAGTTCAGTTGGTGCTGCAGCAGCTCCTCTTCAGGGACTCTTCCCACCCCCATGACTGTGTATCCTTATCTTCAGCCCCACACCCCCTCTGAGACATTTATGAGGGTGGTATCCCCTGGGACTCAACCTCCTTTTCCTTTTCCTCTCCTGCCTAATTACCCACCCCAAGAGAGATAGCGCCACCTAAGCTCCCCCCACTCCAGAGTAGCCTCAGAGTTTTGGGACCCCTTCCTCCATGCAGACAGCTCCTTCATTTGGCCCTTCCCCCCCATAGGCAGTCAAATGTATATAGGAGGGAGTGGAGGAGAGAGTATGGGGTAGATGAGAAGGAAAGGATAAAAAAATAATAATAATACCTAGCACTTATTAGCACTTTTCATCTTTAGAACTCAATGCACTTTACAAAGGAGGTAAATATCATTATACCCATTTTACAGATGGGGACACTGAGGCATAGTGAGATGCAGTGACTTGCCCAAGATCACCCAGCGGGGCAGTGGTCTCTTGAGTTCCAGTCTAGTGCTCTGGCCAGGAGACCACAGTCTCCCCTATGTGAAAGTGAGTGAATGGGTGGCTGAAGGTGGTAGTGGGAGAGAATAAATGAATGTGGGGGATAGAGAGCCCTTGGTGGAAAGAGATAATGGAGAACAAGCCTAACGCCAACAAACCCTGGTTGTCGGCAGCTGGGAATCAAACCTTGGACTTTGGGAGCTTACTGCATGAGCCTTCTACTTGAGGTAGGAGACACATCTTGCTTAGACAATGCAGTAGCAGACTTATCAAGCTCTAGCTGGTTTAGCTGCCACTAAGGGGGAACAGAGCACCACACCAAGCAGGCATGGGTGACACAAGCAGACCTGAAAGCTATTAAGAAGAAAAAAATATGGGATTATATAATAATAATGCAGAAAATCCAGAAGAGAAAGAAAAAAAGAGCAAGATATTAGGTCAGACTTGAAGAGAAACCAGAGACGATGGGATGGATCCCTACAATAGATGCAGGTGGCCACAACACTATGGGACAGCTAAGGCAATAGATGCATGGAGGGTCCCTATTTCAGTCTCTTTTCTTGGGTTCTCTAGGTCCTGGCTGCTGCCTGACCCTACACTCTGCAACCTTCATGGCGTGTATCACAGGCTAGGTGGGGAGTGTTTTTTATGGGAGCCACTGATGAATATATGAGTAGCACATCAGTGCTAAGCAGCTTTCTAAGTCAGGTTTTAATCATTATTTTGCAATGGTTAGAAAACATGGGCAAAGCTACCAAGGACAGTCCCTGATTTAATACAAGTGGAAAACTTTTTAGTACCTTTCCTTGTGAAATACTCACCATCACTCTTTTAAAAACAAGTTCTGCTTCAACCCATCGAAATCCAATTTGATATTTCAAAATAAGTTCTGAGGACAATAAAGCTGGCAACCTACAATGTGCCTTACTAATAGTCTGATTATTATTCTATTATGGAATAATAGAAACTGGTCACATATTAGGAGCTTGACATTTTAGCAGGCAAAACACTGGCAACTGTGAACTTTAGGAATAGATGGTTATATTTACAATGGCTGCCTAAAGCAAAATAGGAAAAATCCCAAAATACAGTAGCTGCCTAGGACAACACTGAAAATATCCATTGCTGATAACTTATTTTAGTTGACTAAAGCAAAAGCTGACATCTGATGGTAAAACTCTGAAAAGACACTGACAGACTGAAAATATTGGAAACTGAGGGGCATTTGTGCTATTACATGTTCAAATTAGGTATTTTCACAAATAGCTGAATGCTAAGATACCTAACTGGCTATTTGGATCTGCAAATATCCAAGCTTTTGTCCTGTAACTGCTCAGGTAATTTAGGCATCTGCTTTTTTTGTGTGCAAGTCCCTGGGTTCTCGCTTGAGTCACTCTCAGACAGAGAAGAAAAGAGGCATATAGGAGGCAAGGTCGCCTAAGTGGCTGTAGCACTGGACTAGTACTCAGGAGACCTACGTTCTAGGTCTAGCTTTGCTGGTGATTTGGGTAAGTCACTTTACCACCCCAAGCCCCAGTTTCCCCATCTGTAAAATGGGAATAATGATAGTTTTCACCTCCTATTTATTATTAGTTTTTATTGTTACCCCAGAGTGGTCAGAGAACAGGATGCTATGCCACAAGAGACTGCAGTGGACATGTTTCCTCATCAGTGCTGGCAGACACTCCTATCTCTTCACATGCCCTCTGTGGGTAGAAAACCACATTAACCTTGGTCTGACTGGTTCATTCTGGCTGCAGCTAGTTGGCTCAGGAGGCAGGGGTGGTGCTGGAAACCATGGCTGCTAGTTGCAGGTGAATGGTACAGCTGGTAAGAGATGCTGCTGAGACACTGCTCTTTGGTCTGGAGCAGCAAAATTGAAGAGTTTACTAGTTCTTAAAGCAAAGCAAGTTCAGTCTAGAGCAGGCACAAATGGGCTTGAGACTTGCCTCAACTCAGCATGCATAACTATGCTGAGTGATTAACCACATTTGTGCCCAAATGTAGCTTCAGCACACACTTGGGTGGAAGCGCAAAAACCTTGCACTTCCTGCTGTATACTGCATGAGGACTTGTAGAATTAAGGTCTTCAGCTGTAAGGAAGTCTCTGTACATCATGTGTTTTTAAACACACATTTTTTATTCACATACACATAGGGTCAGTTCATTGGGGTTCCACATCAACTTTGACATAAAATATGATAAAAGTGGCTGACATGGCAAATGGGGTAGGTCAAGCCTATTTCCCCCCCCCCGCCCCCGAATTGTAGGCTCAGGAATAAACTACGCAGAGCTGGGGGAACAGAGAAAGGAAGGTACCAGAAAGCTGAAGAAAGGAAGGCCTTCTTCCTTCATTCTTTTATTAGTCTTCATCCATCCTCGCTCAGCTAAGAATGGCTGCTCCCTGTCTTAGCCTGCTGCTCAGGCTGAAAGTACCTGTCAGCCCACTTGGCTGCCTTTGCCCTCACTAGACAGGGAAACTCTCTACTCCTATGACTCAGCTGCAGCAGACAGAGGTGAAGCGGGCACAAGGACCTTGTGCTCTAATGTCATTGAGGGAGGGAGCGGTTTTTACTGCAGCTGCTTATCTGCCTCCACCTCATTTGAGTCTCCCCCACCTAATCTTTCACTTGGATTTCTCCCTCCCACAACATCACTATCTTCACCCACTGGGGGTTACCCTACTTAATTTCCCTCCATCTCCTGTCCTCCTGATGGTGTTCACTGATCACTTGGAGCAAAGGAGTCTGACAATGATCTGCTTCATTCAGGGTCTGAGTTCTAACTGAGCAGCATGGCATGATGTGACCCTTTGCATAACAATCAGTTTCAACTAGCTCTCACCAGAGCCTCCTCAAAGGTACAGTTTCCCACACTCCTCACACTGCCACTATACTACTTGTCTGAAAGCAACTTGTTGGGCGGGAGAGGGGAAATAAAAGGAACATTTGGTAGTGAGGGGACTATAGGGGAAAGGGTGGATAGAACAAATAGAGGGCAAGACACTTTAATTTAAGACTGAGGAAAGTAAACCAGCAAGATATATATAAAAAAAAAAGCATGAAAGTGTGAACAGCACCTAAAAGGTGATACGTATAGTAGTTTTAATTTTTAATGAAATTGTCCTGCTGAAATGTTGTCACATAAACAATTGCGTATGTGTGTTCTGTTCATACACGCACAGGATAGGGTCTGTTGCGTGCCGGTCACAGCTATTTTCCTGATCTCATGTGTCACATCCTTGTAAATGGACTAGCATCTTGACTTCTAGTAGATGTCACCTCCTTAAGTCACAAAAAAGAGGGGTACAGCAGCTATCTGGATTTCCACCTCTCCCCTGAGAGATTGTGTATCCGATATACCCATAAGCAGCTGGTTGCATATTTATTTACCTGTGGTTTGAGTATGTATTTGTGATTTCATGGCGGTACATCAGAAGTGTGATATTTGTCAGCCACTAAAAGTTGTCAGTCATGTCTGTGGTTGATTGACCAGAAGAACAGCTAGAGACAAAGAAAAGGAAACTTTTTATGAGATTTCCACTCAGAGAATTAGTTAGGCTTTTAGCTCACGAAAGCTTATGCTCAAATAAATTTGTTAGTCTCTAAGGTGCCACAAGTCCTCCTTTTCTTTAGGCTTTTCTGTAATCCTCATCTGACCACTTCCTTCCATCTGCAGGTTAGCTGAAGTGACACACTAAAAACCTTTAACGGCTGTGTATAAACAAGGATATTATTTCACACAATGAGATTTAACAGTTTAACAAAGATCTAATTTTAAGTGCCTGTCAGTTTCATTTTGGTTCTGTGAACAGAAATGTTCATGGTGATATACAGATATGACATACACATTTAGGAGTAGCTGAAAAAGGTTTTGATCCTCCAGTTACTGCAATGGCATCCTGTGCAGATGCAACAGTATATCCAGATGCATTTCACTGTAGGATCAGTGTCCATGTAAATCTTAATATGTGCCAGGAATCAGATTCTTCTATCAAGGCATTTCCAGCTGTTAAAGAGCAAAGTCTATTAATTTTTTTTTTAATTCAAAGTGCTTGATTATATCACAGAAATATTGGAGCTGTGGTAAAATTTTACAAGGCCTGTGTCCGTAAAACTGAAGAAGTGATTTTCAGAAATACAGTATAAGATGGGTCTGCTTAGAACACACTATGCTTTAAGACCGTTGTTAAGAATAAGAGACCTCCTTTCATGAAGAGGTTTTTTTACTCAATAGGCTGACCTAGAAATGATCAGTGAAGCAGAAACTTGGTTCTGACAAAGAAAAAACCCTGTGGAAAGACTCTTCATGGAGAAGGGATGGTGATGGGAATGACCTCTCAGACAATTATATGGTGTCAGTGCTTAATTTGTAATGGAAGATGCTGGGGCTCAAGCAATTTTTTTTACTTTCATAACTGATGCAGCAAGCCTCAGTGGGGAGGGATAGTTCAGTGGTTTGAGCACTGGCCTGCTAAACCCAGGGTTGTGAGCTTAATCCTTGAGGGGGCCTTTAGGGATCTGGGGCAAAAATTGGGAATTGGTCCTGCTTTGAGGAGGGGGTTGGACTAGATGACCTCCTGAGGTCCCTTCCAACCCTGATATTCTATGAAGCCCAGAGGTGCTGGGGCTTGCTCCACCTGAATTGTCAAGCCTAGAGGTACTGGGGCTCAGCCCTGGCACAAATTAAGCACTGTATGGTGCGGATTGTTATGTTTTTATCTTAAATTACAATGTGGAAACTAAATTACCATGTTTGGGTTTTTGGCATCCTGAGGTGTTCTCTCAGGGACAAAAGCCTTCCCACACAAATCTGATTGTAGGTTCAGGGCCATGGCACAGGCTATTGCAGTAAAAAGCAGGGAAAGGCAACACAGTACAGCTACCTCAGGAACAGCTACGCTTATGTTACTTTCACAATATTTTTCATTCTTCCCCCTTTTGTCCATCTGCCATTCCCCCGTGGCACTTTCCACACCCCTCTTCAGCCTCTCAGCATCCATCCTCTTCCTCCAGCCCTCTCCCATCCCCCCACCACTGCCTCCATTTTACCCTCACCTCTCTACAGTTCTCACCAGCTCCTCTCCCCCTCCATCCCAATCTCCTCTCTCTGCTCATCAGCACAAATCCAGAGCTTACATCCCCCCTTCCTCACCTGTGGCAACATTTACCTCAACTGTGGCCCTCCTTCAATCCCCACCCTCTCCACCTCCCACACACATCCCCACCCCCACTACCCCTTTCTCATGCCTTCATTTATAACCATATGCCCACCCTCCTCCTTCCCCTCCATCTTGTTGTCTCTGGAATGTCCAATACATCTCTAAAAAAGATCATAATTACCTATAACTTCTTCATATCTCAATCCCAGCTCTCTCCCCTTCTCTCTCTCCCTTTGTTTGACCCTGCCTCTAACTACCTGCTAATTACAGCCCCAATCCTATTTAGACAAAGCTTTCATTGCTTTTAAAGCTCCCCAACCTTGACTACAGATATCAAGATTGATCATAATGTCTCAAGGAACTACTTGGAGAATAAAAGCTTCTACCACCTCTCAGAACAGAAAAACTTGGAAAGAAAACTATTTTATTAACCTAAGATTACTTCAGGTTAGGCTGGAAATAAACAAGTCATTTGGATTTGAGAACAACTGCTCCTAAAAGTTCAACTGCATGCGTGTGAACAAATGAGTGATGTTCTTTGTGACCAGTCTCATTCTCTTTATATTCAGAGTTATTGGGGAGGGGGAGTGTTCCCTGAGCACCAGAAATAAACCAAAGTGAAACGGGTGTTCTATGAAAACTTATTGTTTGTGAACTACACTGCCTTAGAAGGGGAAAAAAAATCAAAGCCCTAATAGAGATAGGCAGCAGTTGGTACCTGTATGCAGACTGGTAGTTAATTAAGGCATGTGCCTAATAGCAGCCCTTGAAAAGTTCTTAAAGAGACAATGTACATGTTACAAACATGATTAATTCCCTCGATAGTAAGGCATCTTTAAAACCAGTGATGAAAGGAAAGAGCTTAAGGATAAAGGGAGTGAATTCCTAGCTAAAGCAAGTCTAGATTTCCTGAAAGAAGAACTTCTCAGCAGAAGTGGTTTCAAATCACAGAATTTGGATCCAAATTTTGAACACACCAAATTTCAGGAGTGTATAGAGCAGAGATTTTGGTTTGACTCATTATAAAGATTGTGGTTGCTAGCAAAAGTTAGATCTGATTGCCAGTTATTATTCTGAACCTCATAAAGTTTTGGGGATCCACAGTCATGGTTTTGGTTCAGGCTCAACTTTACTTCTCAGCTAAGAAATGAAAGATTGCTGTGGACGCTAGGATAGCTACTTATCAAAGCTAGGTGCAGTTATTGTTTAAATAATTTCTTTTCTGTTTAAAACCTGCCGTTTTCATGGTTAAGCCACAACATTTTTGTGGCAGAATTCCATTACCTCAGCAAGTCTATTTTCTTTCTAGTGGGGGAGTTGATTTTTTCATATTTGTCCTCTCTCCTTCCTGCTATATTCCAATAACAGTTTCCTCCAGATGCTCTGATTGAATGGCCTTGACGCTCATATTATTGCTCTCTCACTAGTCTTCCAATTTAATTTTCTTAAAAAAAAAAAAAAGCAGCAGCTTGCGGTCTCCTCAGTAATGACTAATCAGCCAGCAATCTCCTTGGTGGTTTTTACTCTGCGTTGCTCTCTTCCATGTGGCTAATAATCTCTCTCTCACTCAGAATGAAGGTAGAACTAGGTGAATAACTGAGTAAACCTGCAAATCTTCTTTCAGGTGGACACAGTTTTTCCTCACTGAAATTTATTGTTTGACCAAAACAAAATGTTTAATTTCATTTTGGCTTTGGTTGTGTTTTTAATCCCCTTTTTTGTGGTTAAAAAAAAAAATCTACCTACAATTTGAAATGAAAAATTGAAATGTTCCATTTAGAAAATATTGAAATAAAGTGTTCTGATTTTTTGTAGACTTTTTCTTCCATTTTTTCCCCAGCCAGAACTATTGGCTGTATTCAACCCAAATTTGTGAACAGTTTCAGGCACCCAAAGTTGTATTTTTTGGTGAACTATTAGCCAAAAACTTTTGCTTGGCTCGAGATGAATATTCCTTCTTCCCCTTTCTCCTTATTCCCCATGATCTCAGTGTAACCTTTCACACTATGAAATATGTTGGATCAGCTTCTATCAGTCAAAATGTTCTCTCTTCTCTGATTGTTATTCCTTCTCTGAACTATGACGCTTCCTCTGTGGAGTTCTCATTTCTTGGCCCACTGTTCTTTATTATCTGCTTTTTCTCTCAGTGTCATTTTCATCTGGGCTTTTAAATTTACCTACTACCTCACCACTGCTTATCACAGTGTACACTTACGCCTAGGATGGCTCCTCCTGGCTGCTCCGGGGATTAGCTCCTCCCAGGTTGGACGCCCCCTTCTGTCGCTTGTTTGTGTGCCCTGCTGCTTCTCTCTCAGCAACGCAGCATTCTCTCTTTGTGGCTTGGCCCCCTGGTCAGCTCACTGTATGTTTTCCCCTTCCAGGGCTTATCAAAGTCTTTCCGTCCAAAATGGCAGTCTTCTCCCTCACTGCCCAGACTGTGCGACTTCCCCAGTGGCTGGTAGCCTCCCTCTACTCTGTGTTCCAGCTAAGGGACCCTCTAATCAGCAGCTGGTCATTTTCCTTTCCTTTCCCTGCTCTCTCAGGCTTTTGCTCCACCAGCCTTCTACTCTCCCCCGGGTTTCATTCCTCTTCCTCTCCCTCTCTAACAGCCAGAGTGTCTACAGGCTCCCACACTGCTCCCATTTTCTCCTGCCAACTTCCTGGCTTCAAACTAGCACTACCTGTTCCTTCTCAGCTGTACTCTATCAAATCAATCAGGGCCACCCTCAGGTGTGGCCTATCTGATTAATTGGCACCTTCTCAGCCTCATTAACCCTTCCTATGTAGGGTGACCATACATCCTGTTTTGTCAAAAGTGGGCATTTGTCAAAAGTGGGGCACGCACCCCTAGCAGGGCACAAAGGAACATGCAGGGGATGGGGAAAAGTGGCAATGCCAGCCCTGAGGGGGAGGGGAAACAGATTTTAGGTGAGCAGCAACACCCAGCAAAGGGTTCGGGTGAGCAGGGGAAACAGATTTTAGGTGAGCAGCAACACCCAGCAAAGGGTTCGGGTGAGCAGTGCTTCCAGTCACATGGGGGACAAGCTGGACTTGGACAAGAGCCCTGTGCATAGCAGGGGCAGGGCTTGGGCCATTAACTCGGGTCAGCCCAGTGTGCGGGGTGGTGGCAGGGCATGGGTGAGTGGCTTGGCCTAGCCCTGCAAGGTGTCCTATTTTCCCTTTGTGAAATATGGTTACTCTATTCCTAGGCGAGTGTGAAGTGAACACCCCATCACACTGCTTTTATACCCCATGCCTGTCCTGACCAAATAAACTTGTTGCTTCATCTCAGTTTTCTCAGCACAATATCTCAAAGACAAAAGTTCTTCTCTTGTAGGAGATTAGTGTCCTTATACTGACTCATCTAAATAGTATTGGCATCATGTACCATTTTGCCTGCTTGCAGGGGTATACAGACAACAGCTACATTTAAGAATGTCTGTTAATTAGAGAGAGAAAAAGAGACTAGGGAAAGAGAGGACTTTATTAATGACATTCTCACCATCTATAGAAAGCTGTGCCTCAACTGAAAAAAGGCATTTGTTCAAGAAGTAGCAGCCCAAGTAACAGAACTTTCAACACTGTTTTTAGCAGCACCCTTTGGAGACTCCCAATAATTCTTTGTCAATCTCTTCTATTTCCATTTTTGACTCAAACCTGCCATTTACACAATCCCTGGAATCATTCTGCTCCTGAATCTGTTATGTCAGTAAATTTGCCTTGTGGCTGAGGCCTGGCCTTACGTGAGTAATTAACACATGGAGGGAAGCCTCATTCTTTGGAAGATAGAATTAGAACGTAAATGAATCATCAGGTTGAAAACAGAATGTGTGTGCTAAATAAGATAAGTCAGTAGCTCAGTAGACAGAATGTCTGAGCCAACTAAGATAAGAGGGAGAACACCCAGGGAACTATTTACTATGAACTAGATAACAAAGATAAAATAAGTTAGGAATGTAGAGATGAGGTACAGAGGAAGTCAAACCATGGACTGTGCATGCTGCACAGGGATTGATTCCTGCAAAGTAACTGAGCCAATTCAAAAATGTGTGATGCAATGAATAGTAAATGCAATGAGAAGTGTAATGTGATTGCTAGTAGCAAATATCCCCAATGGCTGGTGATGGGACAGTAGGTGCAGAGAACTCTAAGTTACTGCAGAGTGACTTAGAGCCTAGCTGTACTTCAGTCTAGCTGTTGGGTCTTGCCAAAATGATCAGGGTCTAACTAATCACCATATTTGGAGTCAGGAAGGACTTTTGCCATGGGAAAGATTGGCAGAGACCCTGAGTGTTTTTCACCTTCCTCTCCAGCCTGGGGCACATGTCACTTGCAGACTAGGGTAAATGGAGGATTCTCTGTAACTTGAAGTCTTTAAATTGTGATTTGAGACTTCAGTAACTCAGTCAGAGGTTATGGGTTTATTACAGAAGTGCATGGGTGAGGTTCTGTGGCCTGCAATGTGTCAGACTAGATGATCATGACAGTCCCATCTGGCTTGAAAGTCTATGAGTTGTTAATACAAACTTATCCTCTCAGACTCATCCCTTGAGGAAGTCTTTCCAGTGAAAGGTTCAGACTCACTGCTGGGCAAGCTCTCACTACCACTGCCTGTCCTACAGTCCTTACTCAGGCCTAAAACCATAAACATCAAGGAGAGTTTTGTCTAAATATCAACTTCAGGAATGGGGCCAAATAAGAAATGGTGGTGTACAAACACAATTTAACAAAAATGCTCAGCAATGTGACTGTAAAGATTGAGGGAAGAGTCTGTACTGCATCAGAACTGACAACCTACCTGGAGGACAATGGTGGCTTTAAGTCACACGGCCCTCCCAGTTTGGGGCTCTCGAAGGAGTTAGTGAATTTCCTGGTGTACTAGAGCAGCAGAGGCTGCACAACAGCTTGAAGTAGCACAGAATCTCAACAGTGCTCAGTGTACAGGGGCTCCCTTGACATGCTGTCTCATGCCTCCAGCCTCATCCCTAGCATGCCTCCTGCTCCAGGGTCTCAGTGTAGGGATGCGTATGGAAGCCCTACACAGGGCCTGCACCAAAGAAGTTCTTTGCCATCTACTTGCAGCGTTTTTATGGCCCAGGGCAGTGTATAGGGGTCACTCAAAGTAAAGGGGAGGATCTCTCTCTAGATGGACTAAGTTTATGTTGGCAGTTTGCTGCAAACCATATGTAAACAACTCTCTCCCTGCACACGCGCGCGCACACAAAATAATGAAAAACATTTTCTTTTCTGACCACAGTTCACTCAAAAATGGAAGCTAATTTGTTTTCTTGCAACTCTTTCCAGGATCACTGCCAAGAAGCACGTAGTAGTTAAAAATAAAATCCAATCAGAAGAAATTATAGTTTCTAGTAGTGAAAAGGAAAAGCTGAGTGAAATGTCCAGCTCCAGCCTTAGTAGCACTCAAAATCAACCTGGGTTCAAATCCAACCTGCATCAGTGTACAAGGAGCGGTGTGTTGGAAAAGTATTTGTATCTTAAACCTTTCACTGAAACTTGTTGTAAATGTTTTGCTCTACATGGATATCTGGGGCCACTCTGAAGCCTCTGTTTGCAGATTCACTTCAAGGGGTTGTGCTGGCAAACAGCACATTATGCATCATTACTCCTGTACTGAACCCACCCCATATGACATTGAGGATCATGAGAAGTCATTTTAATTTGGTTTCCAGAGACAGAAGCTGCATTTAGTTGTGGCCTCCGAGGCAGGATAAATTAAAAATAAAATAATAATAATCCTGGTATGCTCAGAGCCTATGTCTGTCTGACTCTGGTAGGCAATGGTCTAGTACTTAAAACAGTCTTTATTCCCTCTGCTAAAGGGAACTGCACTATTTTATACTTATTCCATAACTGAATATACCCCCTGATGTCAGAGTCCTGCTGCGCCATAGCTGAGGTCCAGTGTCAGCGTATGCCTGTCAGTCTCTGAAACTGGCACACCACTTTAATTTCCTTCCTTTAGCCTCACATTAGGGGCCTATTCTTACACGTACAGCATCCAATGGGAGCCGAAGGTGCTCACAGGAGGGGCTCAGCCCCTTGCAGGATTGAATCCTATGTTAGTTTTACAAAACACATGTTTCTTGATGCACAATTCTGACTCAACCAGTGCTACCATATCCTTTACCACTCAGGCGAAGTTTCTACCCAGATGCAGTGGAGACCTGCACCCTTCACAACATTTTATGACAGCAGCATTGTACTGTCACAACAAAACTACTATCGAAACCATGCTCGCCTTCCCTTTAATCTCTCCAGATATTTTCTGAAATGCTTTCACACATTTGTAGTCCTCTCTACACTTCCTTCAACCATAGCTCATTTCTTTTCAGCGGAGATAGCATGCTTCATCCTGCAACCAAACTTCTCTGCTTTGGTGACCAAAAAAGGATGAGATCTGCCCCTGAGAGTGTCCCTCCACCTGTCTACCTCTCCCTCCTCCACACTCATTGCCTCTCTTGGACATAAGTATTTTAAATATATATGTGATGTTATATTTAACATTTGTTCTTGGCTCTCTCTAAAAACTCCTCCCACCAATTGCTAAATAAACCCATCAATGATTTTTCTAATACAAACACTAGTCCCACATTCCATTCTAGCAACCCAGTGAACTGTGATCATGCATGAATCTGAGCCTTAACAAGGAATCTGCAATGAAATTCAGCCACATGACACCCTGGCTTCTCCAAACCCAAGCTTTTTGGAACTTAGTGGTCTGCGAATCCATACAAACTGATTCAGTTTCTTAAACAAAATGTCACAAATCCATTTTGCACAGAGTTTACAAGGGTTTGTATGGTTTTAATAAAAAGATTTAAAAATACTGTGCATGCATCTTTTGAGAGGTAGATTTCAATTATTTTCCAAATACATTAAGTCAAGATCTTGTTTGTCTGTAGGACAACCTAAGGTCTTAGTAGATTAAATTGTAATTTTAATCTTATTTGAAATACCTAAGACCAATATCCTTTAAATTCCAGGCACATATATTTCTTTTTCCATCTTATTTTATTTCAACTCAGCCATTAAATTAAAGCTAGCAAAAATATTTTACAAATCCTGGGTATTGCTGCTGCAGAAATATCAAAATACTTTGGCGGGATCTTGAAAGGTGGTGAGCAATCCCATTTCCTATTGACTTCAATGGGAGATGCAGCTGCTCACCACCAATCAATAGCTTCATCGATAAGGCTGAGTTGAACTTTAGAGTAGGGACTTTTAGGCAGCACACACACAAGACGTGATTCGCCTCTCACATACATTCACTGCACACTTGTGGAACTCCCTTGAGTTCAGAGGAGTTTTTCCTGATATACACAGGTGCCAAGGAGATTAGGGAATACTGTACATCATATGTATACACACACAGAGGGAGGGATCACTTGACCCATCACTGAAATACAGACATGGATTTTAATTTAGATTTGTAAACTGTGAAGTAAAAAGTTCATCTGAAGGGCAAATCACTTAACATCTTAGCTTCTGCCCCTTGGTCTACTCCTGAATATCTAATTAACCCTAGGAAGGAGAGTGAATCTTAGATTTACACAGATTAGAACAGGGGTGGCCAACCTGAGCCTGAGAAGGAGCCAGAATTTACCAATGTACATTGTGAAAGAGCCACAGTAATACATCAGCAGCCCCCCATCAGCTCCCTCCTGCTCCCAGCGCCTCCCGCCCACTGGCAGACCCACCGATCAGCGCCTCCCCATCCCTCCCTGCACCTCCCGATCAGCTGTTTCATGGCATGCAGGAGGCTCGGAGGGGGAGGGGGAGGAGTAAGGACATGGCAGACGCAGGGGAGGGGGTGGAGTGGGGGCAGAGTAGGGTGACCAGACAGCAAGTGTGAAAAATCGGGACGGGGGTGGGGGGTAATAGGAGCCTATATAAGCAAAAGACCCCAAAATCGGGACTGTCCCTATAAAATCGGGACATCTGGTCACCCTAGGGCAGAGCCAGGGGTTGAGCAGTGAGCACCCCCCGGCACATTGGAAAGTTTGTGCCTGTAGCTCCAGCCCCGGAGTCGGTGCCTATACAAGGAGCCGCATATTAACTTCTGAAGAGCCGCACGTGGCTCCGGAGCCACAGGTTGGCCACCCCTGGATTAGAACTTGCTTTGACATGTCTGTCAAAAGCTGGCTAGAAAGAAATAGTTCTCTAATATCCATGGTAAATGGTGAGAATGCTCACCATTTCCTGCAACAGATGTGGCATGTGAAGGGAAGGCTATGGTTTTATACATCACTCAATATATCACACAGAAGGGAAGACCTGTGCTGTCTGTGATAGCATGCTAACATTCCATCTTTCACAAAACCCATCAAGTTAACATTCCATTTCCTCTAATCTATGGCTGACCAAATGCTTGTTACGGAACTTCTTTAAGCATCTTGTCATCCATGATAGCGCAGTCACTTTGTTAACTTTCATCTGAATCTATGGTTTTAAAGCGGCTAATGAGAGCTGAGATCTACACATATAATAAGCTTCTCTTTATGAAAGTCATCATGAAAGAAGACCTGACGCACATGACAGAGAGGATTAACGCTGTATTATATGAGGTCAAGAGATAAGTGGTCAATCCTCAGATGCCTTGCACCAGCAACTAAAAAATGAGCAACAATAATACAGGACTCTTCCTTCATGGTCTGATCCTATAAATGATTAATTATGCAGTATTTACAGAAACCATCACAGCACCTGGTTATGAATATTGGATGTCCAGGGGATTAGGCTTAATCATCATGAATAATGATTTCATTCATAAAACATGTAGAAGGAATGAAATAATAGGATAATCAGGATTTTTTTTTCAACTTGTCAGTTCAAGCAATGGTCTACAAATGGAAATGAGGCTTGAAGAACGACACAAACTTATTGCAAACTAAGAAAATTAATGCAAAGCGTAGCAAAGGAAAGGAAAAGAAAGACCTGTGGAAATCTAAAATATAATTATTTATAATGAAATGAAAATCATAACAGTTCAGAATGTGCTGCAGAGACACATGTTGTTCTTAAGAAGCATGTAGGGCTCAATGTTTACTTTTCTTGCAGTGATAATTATCAAATGGCAATATTCAGCGGGGAATAATACATAGTATAAGAGGGGACTCTCCTGCCACTACTACAGCTACTATAATTAGAATAAATTAGGAACTTAATTCTATAACTCAAGCCTATTCTGTATCTTTTTCTTGCCATTGGACAATCACAACTGAGTATATTCACATATGCACATCAAGCTTTCTTTTGTTGCCAGAAGACATTCATGAATCTGACTCACACTGTGTGTTATGAATATTGAAATAAACATTCCCAAAAAACCAAAAAACACAGAATCAAGAAATGTTTGACTCTGTTTTTAACCCTTGTCAGATTTCCTTTTTAAGAAAACATGGAATATACGCTATAGAATGAATGTATGCTGTTCCTTTTGGCGGATTAGAAACATGCTCTTATTTATTTAAAAATGAATGAAGTGGCACTCTTGATTAACCAGGAGACACAAAAGAGATATTGAAATGTGATTGTTTTACTACCTCTGCTGTGCTCTGGTGTTTTACAGGCAGGTAAGAACTCAAGGTCCTTGCCCCAGAGACTTTACATTATAAACGCCAGAGAGGGACTTGGGGTAAAATTTCCTTCTGGCCTATACACCACTTCTTCCACCCCTTGAGTCTAGATGTGCAATAGTGAATGGACGAAGTGTGCCCACTTGTCCCTGGAGCAGGTGGGCAGGGAGTTGCAGGGAGTGGCTGGAGGCTTGGCTCTGCCACAATGCACTGGCTAGTGCAGCTGTGCCAGGATGGTGGGTGTCATTGGTATAGGCCAGCAGCAAATTACTACTTCTTCATCAGAGCAAGGGAGAAGCAGGGAGGAAATTATGAGTGACTTGGAGGGGAATATCTGAGGCACAGTGCTTCCTACGGCTACTCTGGGGGGCTACTCTTCCTCACTCCCCCTTGCTCACAGCTGTGCCTCAAACCACAATCTCTGCCTTAGAGGAATCCTGTTGATATAACTTCTTACAGCACCTGGATGGTTCTTGGAGGTCTCACATCTGTGTAATGACCAGGTCTAAATCTGCTTCACTTACAATATAGCTGTCAAGGTTCCTTCCCCACTCTGAACTCTAGGGTACAGATGTGGGGACCTGCATGAAAACCCCCTAAGCTTATTTTTACCAGCTTAGGTTAAAACTTCCCCAAGGTACAAACTATTTTACCTTTTGCCCTTGGACTTTTTTGCTGCCACCACCAAGCGTCTAACAGATATATAACAGGGAAAGAGCCTGCTTGGAAATGTCTTTCCCCCCCAAATCCTCCCCAAACCCTACACCCCCTTTCCTGGGGAAGGCTTGATTAAAAATCCTCACCAATTTGCACAGGTGAACACAGACCCAAACCCTTGGATCTTAAGAACAATGAAAAAAGCAACCAGGTTCTTAAAAGAAGAATTTTAATAGAAGAAAAAGTAAAAGAATCAGCTCTGTAAAATCAGGATGGTAAATACCTTACAGGGTAATCTGATTCAAAACATAGAGAATCCCTCTAGGCAAAACCTTAAGTTACAAAAAGACACAAAAACAGGAATGTACATTCCATTCAGCACAGCTTATTTTCTCAGCCATTTAAACAAAACAGAATCTAACGCATATCTAGCTAGATTACTTACTAAGTTCTAAGATGCCATTCCTTTTCTGTTCCTGGCAAAAGCATCACACAGACAGAGAGAAACTTTGTTTCTCCCCCCACTCCAGCTTTGAAAGTATCTTGTCTCCTCATTGGTCATTTTGGTCAGATGCCAGCAAGGTTATCCTAGCTTCTTAACCCTTTACAGATGAAAGGGTTTTTCCTCTGGCCAGGAGGGATTTTAAAGGTGTTTACCCTTCCCTTTATATTTATGACAATAGCTAAAGGAGCCATTGTTGAAAATTCAACCTGCTAATTCTGTTATGATGGAGGGTCCGTCCTCATCTCAGACTCTGTACCTGCCTGCTCAGCAAAATCAAACTGTTCCAGACGTTCACGAAACTGTGGCTAAACACACATACAGTGAGTTATTTCAACCCAGGGAGCCCTTTTTTTCTACTATGCTTCATCTCATCTACACCACTAATCAAAATTTAATTCAGAGAGAAATATTTATACAGGAAAAGAAATGTGAAGCAGTGATGACCAATGTGTGTTTGTGTGTGTGTGAGGGCGGGGCAGGGGGGTGGTAACTTCCTCTTACTTATGTTACACAGGACTCTAACCTAGTTGGGAATTTCTGAAGGAGCATGCCACTAGAGCTACTATTAAACTTCATGTCAGCTGCAGGATAAAATCCTGTAATATTCCTGAAATGAATGGCATGCCTCCCTAAAGCAGCACCACAAGAAACATTTTGTTAAGTTATAGATCTCATGCCCACTGCTGACTTTCCTCAGAACCCATTATTTGCCAGTGTTTGACTCCTGTATTCTGGACTCCAGTATTCTTCTCATATTACATCTTCACTAACGACAATCTCTGAAGGGAACGTAGGGAAAGCAGCATTCCAGAGCCAATGTGGTATTTGTTGTGGAGGTCTGAAAGCAGATTTTGCTGCAGAGGCCTGTCCCTGACACGGCATGATTCCCATGGTGGGGCAGCTTGCTACAGCGCATACAGGCCCTGGTCAAGACAGCACAAAACACATGGACCTCAATACAACCAGTAGGAATTGAGATAGTTGGTCACAGAGCCACCTTCTCAATAAATTAGTGTAATCACGCATATGATTGTGGAAATCCCCATCAAAGTATGTGAAATTAAAAGGGTTTTTCCCCTCCGCATTGAGACAGCATCTGTACATCCACCTACTCCAGCTGTATTACAGACGTTTCAGTTCATCTGCTGATGGTAGCCCCAAAACCCCAGGCTGAGCCTGATGAAGAATTTAAATGGAGGAATCTCATACTAATTTTTCTGTTTTGTTTCAAGCACTAAACTCTGCTCTCTGGCATATCTGGTGTATATCTGGAGTAATTTCCACTGAAGTTGGCCCAAATTACCTGGTCCACTAAGGTCACTTTGCTGCTATGCAAAATGGTTTTAAACCAGTCAGAGTTTCCAGTGGAATTCCAGTGTGAAGGAGAATCGCTGCTGGCATAGAGCTGTGCTGCCTCCCATGCAAGACACCTTTCCCACACCAGCATAAGCAGGAGGGCTGAGGGAAAGGAGTGGGCATGAGCTCTGCATGGGGACCTTACACCAGCAGGCTAAGTTAAAGTAGGACACTTCTTGCTCTTGTGCTCGGGCTAGGAGGACTGTATCTGAGAGCCACAATCAGCTCCCTATAGCCTCCCCTTGTCACTGCAGTCGCATGCTTCTTGGAAAGAGTGGTTAATCAAGGCCACTGACTTCAATAGGGGTAACTTCCTATTTAAACTGGGGAAGCTGAGAACAGCATTTGGCTGGAAGTGAGTTCAGTGCACTTGAAAGGTAACTGGACTGAAATCCTAAGGTACTGAAATCTTCTCTCAATAGAACATGTACAACATTCTCTTATCAATGCCCATTGATGAAATTATGTATCAAAAGAACATGTGACCTCCTTGACTGCAGATGGCTTCTAGCAAAAAAGTATGTCAAATTTGTCTCACACTGTCCGACCGTTGTGTGTTAACTCTTTCGAAGAGGGACGTCAACGATGCAAGAAGATATTGTAATTTCCATGCTTATTTGATAGTCAGCCTCTCTGCAGGCATAGGTGCTGGAACCAGGGGTGCTGCTACAGCCCCCAGCTTGAAGTGGTTTCCGTTACATACAGGATTTACAATTTGGTTAAATGGCTCTCAACACCCCCACTATACAAATTGTTCCTGCACCCCTGCCTGCAGGGACAGCCAAGCAATTCCAGTTCTATTGGTGTTTTGTGACAATCATCCACTAGGAACTGGAGGAAGAGAAACTCATTTTATATAGGCCTGAATGGTCTTGTGATAGTGTGGCAGAGACTTTCACCCACTGCCAGTCTAAACAAATAAACTAACATCTGCAATTACTAATCCTCTGAGCACGGCAATTCCCCTTCACCCCCTTCCTCACCACTTCCCACCCACAAGACTCTTTTTTCCCACAGTGTTAGGCAGCTTTAGACAGTTGGGCAGTGGTGAGTCTGCAGCTGGCATGTTCAAGAGGGTGTGAAGGGAAACCTGATAAAGTGAATGTTAACAGACTGGAGGATGACTTTGCATAAAAAAGCATTGCTCCCTCAAAGCACAGTACAGTGTACTGTGATATACTCCTACACAAAGAGAAGTACCTGCTACAATGTGCGCTCAAAAAAAATGATGGCTATGTACCAGTCCATTGTCTGAGCCGACCCCATACTTTACCAAGATTCAGTCCCTGTTATTTTCTTTTGTTTTCCTTTTGATGTGTCTTTGTTGCACTCCACACCGCCTCACCTTTAGTGAAGCCAGTTATATGAGGGCAGTCATGCCAAAGAATTTTACAGATATTTACAATATTTACAAAAATTTACAGATATTGCAAAGGGGTGCAAGGGTGGTATTCTGGCCCATTGAAGCCAATGGCAAAATGTCTATTGATTTCAGTGGGGCCAGGATTTCACCCATAACAATGTTGTGATCCCCTGACATTATCAATGTGTCCAAGGGACCCACCGATCTTCTTAGCCTGCCAGTGGAAGTACCATAATGCACAGTATTTCTATTGACATCAAATTCTGTTAAAAGGCATTTATAGTGATATGACTGTAAGATGTACACATTGTTGATTTATAGTGATATCACTGTAAGATGTATAATTGTTTTAGTTCATTCCCCCCAAATGCATTTTTAACTAATATAGAGGAGTGCTTTAATACAGCTATTTTAAATTATTATTTATAATTTCTATAGCATCATAGCTGAGTATAGTGCAATTTTTAAATCATGTGAAATATAATTACAAATGTAAAATCCCTAGCATTATTACTTATGTAGTATATATATTTCTCGCACTACCTTCTTGGATAACTTTTCATTCCTTAAGTCATATTGCACCAGCAAAAAGAAGTTTTAAAAACATTTCTTCACTTTTCTTAACAGACATATGTGATTAGTAATATTAGTTAATATGCATGAATAGACATCTGGACCATATTCAGTACCTGACATAGGATGTTTGGGCCAGAGGCTTTTTTCAGAATGCAGATTTGAACTATACTTATACAGGTTATTAGCAAACTACAGCATTGTCTAATATTTTCTTTCAAATGCAGCATTAAAGTATAGTGAGATTTTGATTAGAATAAAAAACAAACATAAATGTGCAATATTTGTCCATTGACTGTAAGGAGATAATGAAAATATTCCTTGACACTGCTGAGACAGGCCTATCATAGATTGCTACTCTGATTAAAAGGTACAGGGAAAGTGCTTTGTACCTTTTTGACAGTGCAGCCATAGCACAATACACCACTAAATCCACATTCACTGATATAGATTTCTCCTAATGTACATGTTATACTGGAATGTAAACATGAACAAGATAGGTAGGACAAACCATTTTCGACTTCTGAGTTGTTCACTATTTGGTATTCATTATTCATAGTGTGGAATTGATCACATAAGTCACATAGTATTGTTTCTGATTGCTCATTGGCTGACAAACATTTTAAATAGGACAGTAACAAATGGTGGACACCAAATACTGAATAACAAATACTCCTGTTAGAACACAAATAATATTGTTCACACAAATACAGCCATTCCACAAACATTTGCAAAAGGAAAATACCACTCACACAAGTATTAATGAACAGCAAATAAAAAAAGGACATAAATATGGCTGACCTGAACTGCTGGCGCATGAACAAGTATCTTTGAGCCTGCTTCTGCAACATTCAACCAGCACTATAGAACCACACAGGGCAATAAAATGTAGTAAAGCATTTAAGCATATGCTTAACTTTCAATTAATCCAAATTAACTATGACATTTCTTTAACAAAATATCCTGAAATCTGCAGACTATGTCTATATCAAGCAAAACATAATTATAGATTGCTCTTCCAAAATTCAGAGTTTATTATTCTTTTTGTGGAAATGAAAATATAATTATAATTGCAGTTTTTAGCAAGACTGGAATGAAACAGAATTCTTGTAATGAGCTCATCCTTAACTCAGATCATGTTTACACAAAAGGAAGATTTTAGCTCTCATTTGTTAAGCACATAGGAAAAAAAGTGGCCAGCATTTTCAATTACCTTTCTGTGTGATCAGTCTTATCCGGATCCACTGAAGTCAATGGCAAATTCCCTTTTCCCTTAATGGTGCTGAACTAGCTTTCATCTTCTCTTCACCTCATGCAAGGAACTTCTATGCTTAAGATTTTGGATCCTCATAGAATGTTGATTACTGGTTGAAGGCTAATATAACTCAATTCCGTATTATTATTAAGAAGGAAGATATCATGCCTGAGCAGATTTGGAAACAGGCCAAAACCTATGATTAGATTTTCTGGATAAGGTACTTGCAAAAGCACGTGTTACCTGAGCACCTCAATCTTTAATGTATTTATCCTCACAACATCCTTGTAAGGTAAGGAATTGCTATTACTCCTGTTTTACATACCGGGAACTGAGGCCTAGAGAGATTAAACTATAGCTTAACTATAGGCCACACAGGAAGTCTGTGGTAGAACAGGGAATTGAATCCAGGTCTCCCAAATGCTGGGTTAGTACCATACCCACTGGGTCATGCTGCCTCACCTTGCCACTTTATTAATATGCCAACTTTACATAGTATACTGAGACTAAAGTATGTGTCTACTAAGTGCTGGATTCTGCATTCACATTGCATAGTACATACTCACATGAGTTGTTCCATTGACATCAGTAAGTAAATGAGTGCTACCCACTCAGAGTAGAGTAGTGGAACAGGGTCCTTAGATTGTACTATGAAATTCAGAAAATGCAAGATTCCCAACCTTAACTGTCACCTTTTTATTGATTATAGTTATTGTTAAGCACAGGGGCTGAATGAGATAAAAGAAAACCACAATTTCTACTCTAAAGAGTCTCCAATTTAAAGCTTGCACATTTAGGGGTCTGATTATGCATTTATACTAGTTTTTGCACAGGTGTATCTTCATTAGCTCCGGTGAAGAAATTCTTGATTTATACTGGTGTGAGAGAAAAAGCAGACAGGCCTATATATTACAAAAGGGTTTTTCCGTCTAGGATCATACAACCCTGATTGAAATAACACTAGTTAGCAAATAACTTCATACCACGGAAATAAGCTGCATTGTTTTCTTACATTGTGTTTGTAAAACTGTAAACGTGGTATACAGGATCGTAGGCTTCCATGTTAAAACTACACATTATTTTATAACACTCGATGAACAAATATAACGTTTTGTGTTATTGCATATATAAATGTTATGATTAGATGATAAAAATCCCTATTGTGCAAAAGTGTCTCTGGAAACCTGGGGCCAGATCTTCAGCTGGTGTCAATCAGTATGGCTCCAATGAAGCCCAGGAAGCTATGTCAGTTTGCACCAGCTGAGGCTCTGATCCCTTAACTTTACATTTTCTGATTTTAGTGAGCATAACATTTCAATCTTAGCAGTACATCAGCATCATTTTTGCATTGAATAGCAATACATTGTGCTGAGATTCACTTTTATTTTGGTCATTTATTAAAAAACAAGCTATGTACAAATAATTAGGGACTAGATTGTCAGAGGCTTTTGGGCAGATGAATCGGTGGGAGCAGGGGGCATAAGGAGCTTTCTCCGCACTCCTTAGGGGCTCCACATAAGGGCCCAGAAAGACCCCAGTTCCTATACTCAGGGAAGCACAAGGACTGCCCCCCTCTGTGTCTCCCTCCTGCTGTGCACACTCAGGGCCACGAATCCCCTAAAGGAAGCAGGCAGGGGCAGGAAGAGAAGGGCCATGGCATGCTTCTTCTGCATGCTAGAGAACTGGGAGAGGGATTATGCCTCCCCCAGTTCCTCGTATGCTGGTGCAGATTTGTACCTAAATGATGGAATTTGACCCTTAGAGAACTATATTAAAGTAAGGTGAGCTTTTTTCCACAACCAAAAAGGAACAGGCAATGAATAAAGATTTGTAGCAGCCAGCACCAATGAACATCTGCTTATTACTGTGACTAGATTCAGGAACACACCAAAATGTGCCATTTAAAAAGAAGTTTACACTACTGAGAGTGCCGTTTTCTGTGATTAAGTAGATTTCTTTGAATTTTTCCAATCCATTTTAATCTCTCTGAATATTCAGCCATATTAGTTCTTTTTGTGAGATGTTCTTGAATGGCTATTAAGTGAGAGTGCTTTCATTTCTTCTGCACACCTGAAAATGATACAAAGAAAAACAGGAAACAGTAAAAATTCACATGAATTAAGAATAAGATGGTTAACACACCCCACTGTAGTGTATAATATAGTCAAATACAAAATAAGAACCATAAATCATGGTTCAGAAATGAAGCTGAGTCCCACAGGCCATGGTATTGCATGGTTTTAATGCTGTAGCAAATGGCTTTGCCTGAGTCTTGTTTGGAGATTGAGGGTTTTTTTCATAATGATACTTTTGGGGTGTGAAACTATATTGGTTGAAACTGAAGAAAATGTTGGCATGGATTCCTGTGAAGCACACAGCTGTAGTGTGTAGGTTCACAGAGTCCGAGTAAAGCCGCAAGTAGATTATATATGCTCAATCATAAAGAGTACTCTCCTACACCCTCCATTTTAATGGCCATTCAAAAGAACAGAACAAAACCAAGGACACTCTACCTTAGCTTGATTCTTTTGTTTCAATGGGATTTAGGGGAATAGTTACTTCTACTGAGTTCAAGTCAAATGAGCTTTTCTGTACAGGAAATAGAAATATGTTAACATCACTGCTGTACACATTCAAGCTGTAGAAACCAAATGGAAATATTATAATAATAAATAATAATAAAAGATCTGCTGGTCTTATTTTTAATCTCTGTAATCTATTTTCCTCATACTGATCAGTTTCAATCATATCATTGCATGTTAAAATTGTTCACGCTTTAACATTTCAGTAAGCATTAATTTATTTTTTAATATTAAGGTTACAGATAGATGGCTTGAAATGTTAATGTGCCAACATATTATTAACTTTCCATGCATCTTGCCTATAGTCCTCAGAGAACTAAAGAGCACAATCTAAACTGGATAGGCTATGTTCTCTTAGGGTCAGTGACATTTTCAGATGGACTGTCATCTGCTGGTGCTGAACCTCCTGGTGACAGAAAAGTATCTCAGAAAGAGATAGCATTGCAAACCAGGGACCATCATTACTCCAGAAGTGGCTGGCATTGGCCAGGACTGGAGTATAATCCAGGTATCAGGAAAATATGTATATCCTAAAAGGATTAAGGATGTTGTCCACTGGCAGAATCTCATGGGGAGATCTAACAGTGGGTGAAACCTCATTAAACGATCACTGCAAATCTGAGAGATCACTGAAGAAATTTAAAAATAATAATATAATTACAAAAATATAAGAATAATAAATATAAAAAAGTTTACACTTACTCTTGACTTTTTCCATATAAAGCAACAAATAATGACACCACAAATAAAGATGATCCCAAAGAAAATGCTGAATCCTATCACTGAATAAGCAAACAAATAGCATTAGTTACTGTGAGTCATCAATAAAGGGAACAAACAAGTACATCCTTTGGCAGGATATAATGGCACAAGAGATAACAGTTATATAATACAGTGAAATCTCGATCTTCAAAAATGAAACTTCAAAATTAAAAAAAAATCTTGATGAGCACAGAAATGAACCATACATGGTGGCTACGACTGCGTTTTTCTGGACAATGTGACATAACCTAAACCTTAGCAAATCAGCTCAGGTCAACTAACCCCTAACCTCCCCTAAGTGTCTGTTGAACTTCATGAAGGACAGCACTAAGTTTAGAAACATTTTCCCAAACAATAGGGCTACGTTTTATATGAAGACACTCAATGGGCTCCAAACTTTTTGACCTGCCCTTGGAAAATGTTTGGAATACAAATGATTTGTGCAGTTTTATTAGAAGTCTATGAACCCAATCTTGTGACATGGCTAGACTCCTTGTAGAGCAGGAGTTGGCAACCTTTTAGAAGTGGTGTGCCGAGTCTTCATTTATTCACTTTAATTTAAGGTTTTGCGTGCTAATAATACATTTTAACATTTTTTAGAAGGTCTCTCTCTATAAGTCTATACATTATATAACTAAACTATTGTCGTATGTAAACAAGGTTTTCAAAATGTTTAAGAAGCTTCATTTAAAATTAAATTAAAATGCTGATCTTACGCTGCCGGCCTGCTCAGCCCGTTGCCGGCCTGGGGTTCCGTTCACCTAGGCCAGCAACGGGCTGAGCAGGGCCTGCAGCCCGGACCCCAGCTGGCAAGGGGCAGGCAGGCAGCCAGAACCCCAGACCGGCAGTGGGCTGAGCGGGGCCGGCGGCCGGGACCCCAGACTGGCAGTGTAAGTCTGGGGTTCTGTCTGCCGGCTCCTGCCAGCCAGGGTCCTGGCTGCCAGCCCCGCTCAGCCCACTGCTGGTTTGGGGTCCCAGCCCTGTCCACACAGAGTAGGTACCTAACTTCTCCCTGGTTCTAGCCATTCTCTTCCTCTCTCTGCACTGAGATGAGGGTGGGAGTGTGCTGAGAACAGGGCTGGGGGTGAAGGAGCAGATTGGGAGTTGGGGTGCAGGATCTGGCCAGGAGCTAGAATGAGGGAGAGGGCTCAGGGTTGGGGCAGGAGGTTTGGGTGTGGAGCGCTTACCTGGGCAGCTCCCATTTGGTGCAAGGGGTGCAGGTGGGAATGAGGGTGTGTGTGTGTGCAGGAGCTCCCGTTTGGTGCTCAGGGTGGGGGTGGGGTGGTGGGGGGTGCAAGAGTCAGGGCATGAGGGGTGGGGGGGCTGGGTATGTGTGTGGGGTGCCGGAATCAGGGCTGGGGTTCTGGGGGGGGGGGTGCAGGGGACAGGGCACAGGGTTGGGGTGTGTGGGGGGTGCAGGGGTGAGGGCAGAGGGCTGGGTGTGTGTGAGGAGGGTTCAGGGGTCAGGGCAGAGGGCTGGGTGTGTGTGAGGAGAGTGAAGGGGTCAGGGCAGAGGGCTGGGGTTGTGGGGGTGCTCCCAGCCTCCTGCCCTGAGCAGTTCATGGCAGGGGGCTGGAGGGGATATGCCCTGATTCCACCCCCCTTCCCCAAGGTCCCCGGAGCAGAGAGCACGCTGCAGCTCCACTTTTACCTCTGCCCCGCTTTTACCTCTCCCCCTCCGTAGCAAGGGCCATCAGCTGCTCGGCCCCAGGGAGGGAGAGAAGGAGGGGCAGGAACCCAGCACACTGGGGGAAGAGGTGGGGGGAGGGGGAAGCTTGCCTGCCCTGCAAGGAGAGAGCGGTGGGTGGGGGGCGGAAAAAAGCAGGTCGGGCCCGGCAGGATTTTTAGTGGCACGCTGCTGTCTGCCCAGGTCCAGCAGACAGAAGCGTGCCATTAAAAATTGGCTTGCGTGCCATGTTTGGCACGCGTGCCATAGATTGCCCACCCCGTTTTAGAGCAAGGTAGCCTTACCAGTACATGCTTGTTGCAGAATTTCAAGCATTAACTTCCTGCAATTTGTTTCATTCCATTTTTTCTTTCAGATTTACTTTCATTTTCACATTGTTTTCAGAAGATAGATGAGGTACATGACCCAAGGTGAAGCCATTTAGTAGCCACAGCGTGGCTCTTCCATCCATAGAAACAAACAGGGTGTCATACAGTTGAGGTGAACTGGTTAAAAATACAGGTTTCAGAGTGGTAGCCGTGTTAGTCTGTATCAGCAAAAACAACGAGGAGTCCTTGTGGCACCTCAGAGACTAACAAATTTATTTGGGCATAAGCTTTCGTGGACTAGAACCCACTTCATCAGATGCATACAGTGGAAAATACAGCAGCAGGTATAAATACATGAAAAGATGTGAATTGCCTTACCAAGTGTGAGGTTAGTCTAATGAGACAATTCAATTGACAGCAGGATACCAAGGGAAGAAAAATAACTTTTGAAGTGGTAATGAGAGTGGCCCATTTCAGACAGTTGACAAGAAGGTGTGAATAACAGTAGGGGGAAATTAGTATTGGGGAAATTAGGTTTAGGTTTTATAATGACCCAACCATTCCCAGTCTTTATTCAGGCCTAATCTGATGGTATCTAGTTTGCAAATTAATTCCAGTTCTGCAGTTTCACGTTGTTGTTGAAGAATTGCCACTTTTAGGTCTGTTATTGAGTGACCAGGGAGATTGAAGTGTTCTCCTACTGGTTTTTGAATGTTATGATTCCTGATGTCAGATTTGTGTCCATTTATTCTTTTGCATAGAGACTGTCTGGTTTGGGCAATGTACATGGCAGAGGGGCATTGTTGGCACATATCACATTGGTAGATGTGCAGGTGAACAAGCCCCTGATGATGTGGCTGATGTGGTTAGGTCCTTTGATGGTGTCCCTTGAATAGATATTTGGACAGAGTTGGCACCGGGGTTTGTTGCAGGGTTTGGTTCCTGTGTTGGTGTTTTTGTGGTGTGGTGTGTAGTTGCTGGTGAGTGCTTCAGGGTGGTGGGCTGTCTGTAAGCGAGGACTGGCCTGTCCCCCAAGGTCTGTGAGAGTGAGGGATCGTCCTTCAGGATATGATGTAGATACTTGATGATGCGCTGGAGAGGTTTTAGTTGGGGGCTGTAGGTGACAGCTAGAATGTCACTTAAAGACTTAAAGTTACAGAGACGCCATCACTTACACTAGTTTAAATCTGCAAGTGGCCCATGCCCCATGCTGCAGAAGATGGCAAAAAACAACAAAACCCAAAAGCAAACAAAACAAAACAGGGTTTCTGCCAATCTGACCCAAGGGAAAATTTCTTCCCAACCCCAGATATGCTGGTCAGTTGGACCCTGAGCATTTTGGCAAGACCCAGTGGCCAGACACCTGGGAAAGAATTCTCTGTATTAACTTAGATCCCTCCCAATCTAGTGCCTCGTCATCAGCCGTGGGGTATATTTGCTGCTAGCAGTCACAGACAGGCTACATACCATTGTAGGCAGTCTCATCACAGGATCCCCTCTACAAATTTATCAAACTCAGTCTCGAAGCCAGTTAGGTTTTTTACCCCCACTGCTCCCCTTGGAAGGCTGTTCCAGAACTTCACTCCTCTGATAGTTAGAAACCTTCATCTAATTTCAAACCTAAACTTATTGATGGCCAGTTTATAGCCATTTGTGTTTGTGTCAACATTGGCCCTTAACTTAAATAACTCCCTCATGGTATTTATCCCTCTTGTGAAGTGCTGGGAGTGGAGAGTACTTAGTACCACCTCATGGGATCTAACCCCCCCAAATCCATCAGAATAGATGTTTCTTTAAAAGCCAATAATTCAGGTCCTGTAATTAAATGGTATAATTTTGACTGTTTGTCTTTTCAATAAATTCCTGAATGTAACCACTTACAGAAGGTTTACAATTCAAGGCAGAGATTCCCTACTCTTGGACCATAGAGAGAGCTGGCTAGTCTCATATTGTTGGCTCCTCTTCCTCGCTTCAGCCAGAGTCCTGCACTTAGGATGGAAGAATCCCATGCACCGCTACAGACTAGGGACCGAATGGCTAGGCGGCAGTTCTGCAGAAAAGGACCTAGGGATTACAGTGGACGAGAAGCTGAATATGAGTCAACAGTGTGCCCCTGTTGCCAAGAAGGCTAACGGCACTTTGGGCTGTATAAGTAGGGGCATTGCTAGCAGATCGAGGGATGTGATCGTTCCCCTCTATGCGACATTCGTGAGGCCTCATCTGGAGTACTGTGTTCAGTTTTGGGCCCCACACTACAAGAAGGATGTGGAAAAATTGGAAAACGTCCAGCGGAGGGCAACAAAAATGATTAGGGGACTGGAATACATGACTTATGAGAAGAGGCTGAGGGAATTGGGATTGTTTAGCCTGTGGAAGAGAAGAATGAGGGGGGATTTGATAGCTGCTTTCAACTACCTGAAAGAGGGTTCCAAAGAAGATGGAACTAGACTATTCTCAATGGTAGCGGATGACAGAATGAGGAGTAATGGTCTCAAGTTGCAGTGGGGGAGGTTTAGGTTGGATATTAGGAAAAACTTTTTCACTAGGCGGGTGGTGAAGCACTGGAATGCGTTACCTAAGGAGGTGATGGAATCTCCTTCCTTTGAGGTTTTTAAGGCCAGGCTTGACAAAGCCCTGGCTGGGATGATTTAGTTGGGGATTGGCCCTGCTTTGAGCAGGGGGTTGGACTAGATGACCTCCTGAGGTCCCTTCCAACCCTGATATTCTATGATTCTATGATAAGACAACTATAATACATAAAACCCTTGTTTAATTTCTGTAGAAGCAACTGCTGTAGTAGTCACAGAGATGTTATGTAATTGTGGAGGGGACAGGTTCCATGAAACAATTCCTCTGTTAAAAGGTGGTCCACACTATGAAAAAAGCTTATGAACCTTTGCTTAAGGCATCTGAGTACTGTAAAACCTCAGCAAAAAGTTCTGTTTAAGGAGTTAAATGAGAAAACATCACATAGCAGGGGAAAAAACACACTAATAACTGGTTTCCGAGGAGCAGCCGTGTTAGTCTGTATTCGCAAAAAGAAAAGGAGTACTTGTGGCACCTTAGAGACTAACCAATTTATTTGAGCATAAGCTTTCGTGAGCCATCCGATGAAGTGAGCTGTAGCTCACGAAAGCTTATGCTCAAATAAATTGGTTAGTCTCTAAGGTGCCACAAGTACTCCTTTTCTTTTTACACTAATAACTATAGCTAGTCACAAAACCAAAAAGTACGTTTGAAAAGTAATAGTAACATTTTCCTTTGTTTTGTCTCTCCTAGCCACTCACCACACTCTCCCATACTGAACCCCAGTCTTGGCATACAAGGAGTAATTGGAATTCGGGTAGTCAGTGAGAAAAAAGAGATACTGAAGTTATTATTAAAATAAAAATAAATCAATAGTACTTCAGTGGATACTAACTACTCATATAGCACAATGCATTATTATTAGTCAGATGAATATACAACAATAATATTAAGGTTTGCACTTAAAGAAAAAGTCCTCTAAAATTTCCTTTATAGATGCAGTTCTTTTCAGGCCATTCTGGGCATGCAATATAATGTCTATTCTTCAAAACTTTCAATGGTAAAAGAAACCCAGCAGTGAGAAAGACATGGGAAGCCTCTTGAAAAGTGGAAATATACATATTAAAGTTGTTGACATACCTAG
Organism: Natator depressus; assembly: GCF_965152275.1. Lineage (NCBI taxonomy): Eukaryota > Metazoa > Chordata > Testudines > Cheloniidae > Natator > Natator depressus. The sequence continues at coordinate 53,908,837 of NC_134237.1, forward strand.
TCCAGATAATTGCTGTTCTTTCTCTATGGAAAAAAAAAGAAAAAAGACAACAAATTTAATTTTGAGGGGAAAAATAGGCTCTTTGGAGGCAGGGGCCTCGCTTTCTTTTGTGCTTGTACAGCATCTAGCATGGTGTGGGTGCTACCAGAAACAAATAATAACATGCAACTTCTCTGTCACAGTTAGTAATTTCCCTTCCAGCTATTAATTACTGCGTGCTTATATTCACGCTGAGCATTTTGCTTGTATGCTGCATCCCATTTCACCCTCCCTACATCTTTCTTTTGTCTAGACTATAGGCTCTCTGGGGCAGGGACTGGTTCTCCTTACATGTTCATACAGCACTTAGTGCAGTGAGGCCCCAATCCTGACAGTAGCCTTCAGCTCCACTGTAATACAAAAAACTATTAATAATAATCTGTTACTAATGAGGTAAGGTGGATCCTGACAGTGTGGGTTCAGGTGGAGAGGAGCACGAGGGTGCGGCCTGATGTCACTTCTCCTTCCTGACTTTCTTCTGGTTACTCCACTCTCTGCCTCAGGTTTGTGGTGCAGTGAGAAGCACAGAGCAGACAGCTGGGATGGGGGAAGGAAGTCCAGCAGCCATCTGCAGGGCAAGCAGAACACCTCTAAAAGCTGCTGGAGGAGAATAATACACCTCAAAAAAACCATCAAACTCTGGCTTTGAGGCCCTGCCATGACAAGAGCATAGCTCTCAAGCTTCGTGAAGCTCTGTGATTTTATGTAAATTGTTACTTAAGTTAATTTGCATAGATATACATAGTTTGCATACAGGCACAAACTTCCATACAAATTGTGGCATTAGTGCTTGTGAAAGGCATTGGTTTGACACCAGATTTCCCTTACAAGATTCCCTCTAAAGCAGCAGGAGCAGGTTTGGGGAGGCAGGACGTTATTTCTTACATCACTCAGAAGACGGGGGAGGTCTTGTGGGGACCTCAGAAGTAGCTTTGTGGAGAGCCAAGCATAACCAAGGGATCACAGTTCATTGGAAGGATGGTGTCTGTGAGTTATTGGAGTGAAGCTAGGGGAGAGGGGGTAACTACACAGTGACATTAGCTCCATTCCCCCATATTCTGTTCTCCCGTTAGGTCATTTCCCACACAGCAACTCCTACTCCTCCCGTAGCTCATATCCCCTCTGCGCTCACTTCGTATCTCCTCTCCTAAATGGTTTCTGCTCCCCATCATTCCTGCTCCCTCTCAACAGCTCCTGCTTCCTCTCCTTAGTTCCCCTCAGTAACCCATCTGTTCCTCACAAATAGCTCCAGCTGCTTTCCATAGCTCCCCTGTCTCCTCCATTAGCCCCTCACCTACCCTGACAGTTGGGTACTGCTGCCTCTGCTGCTACCTCCTGCCTTCTGTGAGCCAGATTAAGGGCTAGACACAAGAGGCACAGGGCTGAGGGCTCATTACTAAAATCCTGTGTTGTCTTAGAGTCTACATTTTCATTTTTAAAATTGATGATTGCAAAGAAAAGCTTGAAGATGTGACGAGAGTATAATCAAGGTCTCAATGAGGTTTATAATACTGCAGTTACTTCCTCAACTCAAATCACTGAGGCATTATTAGCTCTTTGGCCAGCAAGTACACTCTGGCCAAAATTACCTTGATATAGCAGAAGCTGCATCAGGCCGCAAAGGACTGCTTAGCTTAAACCTGGACTGAGCCGTGCATTTTCTGAAACTGGGGATAGCAAGATCTTTGCTGAATCTCTAAGACTGTAGTGCAGGCATTTTAAGGGCACCTTCACGGCACCTTCTTGAATGGTGATTTAAGCAGCAGGTCTTAACAGCAGTTAAGAAAAGGAGCCTTGTACCATCTCATTGCACTAGGAAGGATGAATGGGCAAAGAAAACCCTTAGTTATTTTCTGTCTAAGCAATGTGACTTTGAGGAAGAAATCTGATTTGAGGGGGAAATTTGCAAGAGTCCATCACTGGAGGAGTGGCAGGGAGAGCAGAAAATAGTGACTTAACAGGACTAGAGTGTGCATAGTGAGGGGAGAACGGATTCAACATTGTAAGGAAATAATGAGTTAAAAAGAACAGACCTGGCCCCAAAGGCAGGTTGACTAAATTGTTGTCCTTATGCACTATGGTCACCGTTGTCTCCCCCGTCGTGTCTGGGACGGTCGCCTCCGTGACGGGCGCCACCGTTGTCTCCCCTGTCGTGTCTGGGACGGTCGCCTCCGTGACGGGCGCCACCGTCGTCTCCCCCGTCGTGTCTGGGACGGTCGCCTCCGTGACGGGCGCCACTGTCGTCTCCCCCGTCGTGTCTGGGACGGTCGCCTCCGTGACGGGCGCCACTGTCGTCTCCCCCGTCGTGTCTGGGACGGTCGCCTCCGTGACGGGCGCCACCGTCGTCTCCCCCATCCTGTCTGGGATGGTCGCCTCCGTGACGGGCGCCACCGTCGTCTCCCCCATCGTGTCTGGGACGGTCGCCTCCGTGACGGGCGCCACCGTCGTCTCCCCCGTCGTGTCTGGGACGGTCGCCTCCGTGACGGGCGCCACTGTCGTCTCCCCCGTCGTGTCTGGGACGGTCGCCTCCGTGACGGGCGCCACCGTCGTCTCCCCCGTCCTGTCTGGGATGGTCGCCTCCGTGACGGGCGCCACCGTCGTCTCCCCCATCGTGTCTGGGACGGTCGCCTCAGTGATGTTCTCTGCCACTGCCATCATAACTACTAAATTTTGTGCATTCATAATATTAAAAGAAAAAAAATTATCACTGGTGGGGCTGATAGCAGTGCCTTTTATTAACTCTATCAGACACTTTTCTTATAAGACTCTGGTTTCAGCTGCTTATAACTTTGCCCAACTTTAATGATTCAGGCTGAGTTTTTTGGAAAGTTTCAGCTAAAGTGGTTTGCCCGTTTAAGCAACATTTTACCCCTGTGAAAAATATTCTTACATCCTTTTCTCCTACATGGGCTAGCCCCCTATGCTTTGGAGCAAAGACTTGATATTTGAATAGAGTCACACTGGTACTGGGATTGTGCCTTTTGCCCTCGCTGTGAAAATCTGCCTAAATCTGGCTAAGTTATAAACCTCTGAAAAATCTCAGTTTGCACACATTCAGCAGCGTGCACTGAATGCCCAGGGCTACAGGGACTGAGCAGGATTTGCGCTGCACTTGTTCCTCCTGCCGACTGAGAGCTGCTGTGGTGCCAGACACCAAAACTAAGAGCAGAGAGACTGTCTGTCATTACTCGGTGCTGGCAATACTCCCCCTGCTGGCCCCCAGGAAAGGTGAAAGCTGCCTGACTGAAATCCTGAAGGGCCAGAGCTGGGCTGGGAAGAAGTCAGAACAGAGGAGCAGAGATGGGCTGTGGGAAGGGGTAGGGAATAAGATGAGGGTGGGGAGGAGACAAACTGTGGGATACATGCTAAAGGACAGGGACAGACAGAACTGCAGAAAGGCCTGTAAGCCCTGCAGCACACTCCCTTCCAGAACCTGGACTACAACCCAGGATTTCCTTATGTCATCATTCCATTGCTGTCTAGCAAATAGCTGCAAAACCCACTGGCAAAGTGCATGTCTGATCCCATCTAGTGGCTGGTTCACAGAGCAGATAACAACCTATTACTGCTAGCAGTTATCCCATTAGTTCGTATTTTAGAGTTCTATGCTGTGGCCCTAAAGGTTACAATCCTTCTAATGACAAATAGGAGGGTCAGTATTGTTCCACATGATAGTTTTGTTGAGGTTTGTTTGTGCTTTTAAAAGTATAGGAAAGTACATACAAAAATCTATGTTAAAAGAATGTTAAAGGTGCAAAGTCAAGCTTGTAAAAGTTAGGAAATACCAGAAGTCAGGTTGAATTCATCTTTCTTGCATGTAAGCAGCATTATACACACTATAATCACACATTACTATTTCCACAAGACCTCTGCCTCATTCAGTGTATGCACAAGGGGGCTCCTCTTTATGAAGAACGGAAAGGGGATGAAAGAAGAGAGAAATTTAGATAAGTAGAAGGAAGGAAAAGTTAAGCAGAGGGACAACAAACACTGGACTACACTGAAAGAGAGAGAGACAGAGACGGAACCCAAAATGTAATGAGGGAAAAGAAGTAGAAAAAGAATGTCATGGAAAATTATTATATTTTATTATTGAAATGGCAGTCAAATATAAAAGATACTGTACAGGAAGACAAGTAAAACAATTCATATATAATGTACATCAAATACAATTTTATCTATAGCATTGTCTATAGTGAGTAATGCGATGAGAAAGATTCACCTGGCATCACTGCATGAAAAATTAAATCAATCTATGTTTGAAATAGTTAAATGTCTACCTTGGGTAAAATCCTGCCCCTAGTAAAGTCAACAGGAGTTTTGTCATTGATTATGTTCAACTGTCGCCATGTATTTTACTTATAAATATGAAAAAAATGTATTTGGCAATGTCTTCCTCCACCTTCTGCCACAACCAGCAGATCTGCGTTGATAAAGGCAGAAGCACAGGCTGGCCCCTTTCGAAGGCTGTAGCTAGAGCCAATCTGCCTTACTGTCTCCAAGGAGCATTGTCCCCAGTGCTGCTAGACCCAGCTATATGCTATGGTGCCTGCATGACTTAGGCACCTAAAGAGGCAGATCAGTGCCTAAAGACCTTTGATCTGGACCTCTGGGCTCAGATCCGCATCCCTAAACTGGGGAACTTTTTATCTTAGATACTATGGTGATAGGCAGCAGTATAAAAACTAAGTGCCTACCACGTGAAATCAATCACCATAACAAAGCCCCTATAGATTTCATGGAGTCATTGACACTTCTCGCTTTTGGGGTCAAAACTACTTGGGACAGATTAAGAGTACATAAGGGGATTAGTTTCGTGAGCATTCTTATTCATAGATTCTAAGGCCAGAAGGGACCATTGTGATCATCTAGTCCAGGGGTTCTCAAACTGGGGGGGTCAGGACGCCGCAGGAGGTCATGAGGTTATTACATGGGGGGTCATGAGCTGTCAGCCTCCACCACAAACTCCGCTTCGGCTCCAGCATTTATAATGGCGTTTAATATATAAAGAAGTGTTTTTAATTTATAAGGGGTGGGTCGCACTCAGAGGCTTGCTATGTGAAAGGGGTCACCAGTACAATAGTTTGAGAACCACTGATCTAGTCTGATCTCCTGTGTAACACAGGCCATAGAAATCCCCCCCGCTCCCGCCAAAAATCCTTTTGAACTAAAACATAACTTTTAAAAAACATCCAGTCTTAATTTTAAAAATCGCCAGTGTTGGAGAATCCTCCACAGCCTTTGCAAAATTGTTCCAATGGTAAATTACCCTCACTGCTAAAAATGTACACCTTATTCCAGTCTGAATTTTTCTAACTTCAGCTTCCAGTCATTAGATTTTATTATACCTTTGTCTGCTACATTGAAGATCCCTTTAGCAAGTATTTGTTCCCCACATATGTACTTATATACTGTGATCAAGCACTTTCTTATGGTGGAAAGGCTTTTTCAAAGAGCAAGCATTTGCTGTATTTCCTAAAGACAGACACTGGAGTTACCTGATCTCCCTGGGTAATGGCACTTCCCTACCTCGCAGGAATATTGTGAGAAAAAACCCATAGATTCTGAGGTGCTCAGATACTATGGGAATAAGTGTCATACAAATACCATAGATCGATAGCTTAAACATACAGGGCTTTTTCCTTGCCTTCCTCCTCCTTTTTTCATTGTTTAGGAGTGGGCATGTCCTCTGTGACTCTGTTATAGTATGTTTAGTGGCATCCATGCTGAGTCTACAGATTTTAGTTTAATTTTAGACTTTAGAGTTTTTTTAATTAGTTTCCCCACTGTTTTTTAAAATCCTCATTTCTAGTCTTTGATGTTACAGTGCTAGTTTCTGGTTGCGTTCCTCCCCCGGAGGATATCAAACTGTTCCACTGGCTTCAGTTGTCATTTAGTTTTTGTTGTGCTGTTTTGTTTTAACATGGATTCTCTGAGACAAAACCCAGACTGAACCCAGGTGTCCCCATCTGCAATTTAATTGCCTTTGCAGCTTTTGGAAGAAGCTTGTTTCCTGTGGAAATCTGTTCCAACGAATTTAACAACCAAATGCTCAAGAAACTTGCAGAAGCACTTCCCAAGTTCTTCCCAAGCCTGGGGTTGCATCCTTGACCATCTTGACCTATAGCCATTGATGGATCTATTTCTATGAACTTATCTAGTTCTTTTTTGAAGCCAGTTATACTTTTGGCCATCTCAACAACACATGGTAATGGGTTCCACAGGTTAATTGTGTGTTATGTGAAAAAGTACTTCCTCTTGTTTGTATTAAACCTGCTTATTAATTTCATCAGGTGACCCCTGGTTTTTGTATTGTGGGAAAGGGTAAATGACACTTCTCTTTTCACTTTTTCCACACCATTCATGATTTTATAGACCTCTGTCATATCCTGCCTTAGTCGTCTCTTTTCTAAGCTGAATGGCCCTAATTTTTCTAGTTTCTCCTCTTAAGCTATTCCATAGTTTCAGTCATCTTTGTTGCCCTTCTCTGAACCTTTCTCAGTTCTGCTATGTCCTTTTTGAGATGGATTTATATAGTGGCATTATATTTTCTGTCTTATTTTCTATCCCTTTCCTTTAAATGAAGACTAGATCCCTTCCTAAAAGTTATGCTATATATCCAAGAGAAGTTATGATTACTAGGTGAGGTTCTAGTCATTAGCTCAACCTGCTAACATGTGTAAAAACAGCAAACACTTGTGTCTTCCCTAGAATTTTATCTGAAGTTAGTGAGCTCAAGTTAAGAACACATCTTTTTTCCTAATGAAAGCACAGCATTAATGCTTCCCCTGATGGTAAGCAAGCAGAGTGGAAGAGGAGGAGATGGGCTTGACTGGAATAATGAAGAAGGGTGAGGAATGCCATGGGGTCTGAAAAGCAGGATGCAGGGGCCATAGGTGGGAAGAAGAAGAGGAGCAGGTGGTCAGGAGCTGATGAGGGTAGACAGGAGGAGAGGGAATGGATCTGGAGGGGCATATATGCACCGAGAGGGAGTGGGTCAGGACCAGGGGGGTCAGATAGGAGCAGAGAGGGGAAGGGAGAAGGAGCTGGGAGGGGAGCAGATGATAAATCAGAGCTGTATAGTGAATGAAGCTGTTGTCTGTAAGACCCGGGCCTCTTGTTGCAGAATTGGGAAGGTGAATAAGGCAGGGGATTACCAGAAGAGAAAAGATGGTCTCATAGCTAAGGAATCTGAATACCACCTGAGATGATTGGATTCTATCCCTGTCTTCCTATGTGATGCTGGAGAAGTCATATAAACTACATTTTTCACAGGTGGTCACTAATAGTGTGTTCCTCATTTTCTGGGTGCCCAGTGTGACTCATGGGGTGTGATTTGCAGAAGTGCTGAGCACTTATGACTACAGCTGAAGTCAATGGGAGCTGTGCTGAACATATAAAGTGCTATCTAATGCTAACTACTTTGAAAAATCAAGTCCTAGTTATCTCAAGCTTGGGACTCAAAATTAGGGGGAACTTGACAATTTTGGCCTTAATTGCTCAGTTCCCCGTGTGTAAACAGTAATAAGTCTCCAGGACCAGATGGTATTCACCCAAGAGTTCTGAAGGAACTCACATGTGAAATTGCAGAACGACTAACTGTCATCTGTAACCTTTCATTTAAATCAGCTTCTGTACCAAATGACTGGAGGATGGCTAATGTGATGCCAATTTTTAAAAAGGGCTCCAGAGGTGACCCTGGCAACTACAGTCCAGTAAGCCTCACTTCAGTACTGGGCAAATTGGTTGAAACTATCGTAAAGAACAATATTGTCAGACTAATAGATGAACATAATTTGTTGGGAAATAGTCAACATGGTTTTTGTAAAGGGAAATCATGCCTTACCAATCTACTAGAATTCTTTGAGGGGATCAACAAGCCTGTGGACAAAGGAGATCCGGTGGATATAGTGTATTTAGATTTTCAGAAAGCCTTTGACAAGGTCCCTCACCAAAGGCTCTTAAGCAAAATAAGCAGTCATGGGATAAGAGGGAAGGTGCTCTCATGGATTGGTAACTGGTTAAAAGATAGGAAACAAAGGGTAGGAATAAATGGTCAGTTTTCAGAATAGAGAGAGGTAAATAGCAGTGTCCCCCAGGGATCTGTACTGAGCACAGTCCTACTTAACATATTCATAAACAATCTGGAAAAAGGGGTAAACAGGGAGGTGGCAAAATTTGCAGGTGATACAAAACTACTCAAGATAGTTAAGTCCCGGGTAGACTGCGAAGAATTACAAAAGGATCTCAGAAAACTGAGTTACTGGGCAACAAAATGGCAGATGAAATTTAATGTTGATAAATGCAAAGTAATGCACATTGGAAAACATAATCCTAACTATACATATACAATGATGGGGTCTAAATTAGCTATCACCACTCAAGAAAGAGATCTTGGAGTCATTGTGGATAGTTCTCTGAAATCATCCATTCAACGTGCAGCGGCAGTCAAAAAAGCAAACAGAATGTTGGGAATCATCAAGAAAGGGATAGATAATAAGATAGAAAATATCATATTGCCTCTATATAAATCCATGGCATGCCCACACCTTGAATACTGGGTGCAGATGTGGTCACCCCATCTCAAAGAAAATATATTGGAATTGGAAAAGGTTCAGAAAAGGGCAACAAAAATTATTAGGGGTTCCATATGAGGAGAGATTAATAAGACTGGGACTTTTCAGCTTGGAAAAGAGGCGACTAAAGGGGGATATCATAGAGGTCTATAAAATCATGAGTGGTATAGAGAAAGTAAATAAGGAAGTGTTATTTACTCCTTCTCATAATACAAGAACAAGAGGCCACCAAATGAAATTAATAGGTCGCAGGTTTAAATCAAACACAAGAAAGTATTTTTTCACACAACACACTGTCAACCTCTAGAACTCCTTGCCAGAGGGTGTTGTGAAGGCCAATACTATAACGGGGTTCAAAAGGGAGCAAGGTAAATTCTTGAAGGATAGGTCCATCAATGGCTATTAGCTAGGATGGGCAGGAATGGTGTCCCTAGCCTCTGTTTGCCAGAAGCTGGGATTGGATGACAGGGCATGGATCACTTGATGATAACCTGTCTGTTCATTCCCTTTGGGGCACCTGCCATTGGCCACAGTCAGAGGACAGGATACTGGGTTTGATGGACCTTTGGTCTGACCCCGTATGGCCTTCTTATGTAAAATGGGGGTATTAATCTCACAGGGGTGTTGCGAAAATAAATTCATTAATGTTTGTGAAGCACTGATACTATAATGATGAGTACCACAGAAAAGTCCCTAAGGTAATTCATTTTGTGCTCAGTGCAGGGTTTGGATGGTGTGCATTTAAACAATGGCCACACAATCAATGAAGACAATTAAAAGAAATATTCAGTAACTTCTCATTCACTGAATGAGGTAGGGGAAAAATAGAATGTTATCATGTAATTAAAGACTATATCACAATGCATACACATAAGGGGGCAAATTAAGCTTGTGCAGGTAACCTGAACTCTGGTATTTCCTCATTTTTGAGTGTTTGACTTTACAATTTTAATGCTCCTTTAATATAATTCTTTGGATGTAATTTAAAATATATTGATGTATATCACATATTGGCATCGCATTGATTTTAAATATTGGGGAGAGCTTTGTTACCTTTTAGCATGCTTCAGTCATGGCAATATCTCTGAATTATATGTGCAGTGCATTATTACAAACCAATGGAAAATTAAGCAACAAGATAAAACAGTGTCTGGTATCTAGCCATCATTGTGGTGATATTACAAGTTGATACTGCAAGTTAACTTAGTTTACTTCCACTTTTTCTATAGAATAAATTACATCTTTTTCCACTTTTATTGTAAACATTGCAAACATTGGAGCTATTGACAAGTATTGCCATGTTTGGGGAAATTCAGAGATCACAATCAGATTCCTGTTTTGGGGCATGTCACTCTAAAGCTAAGTACGTACTCAAAATATTTCTCACAACTTAATAATAGTTTACATTCATCTAGTACTTTTCATCTGGAGAGTTACTTAAATACTGTAGTCATAGGCACTATAGAAACCTTTGAGACAGTTACAGCAGATTAGCTAGAACTTTTAAAAAGTTGGGCAAACGTCATTACTCCATTTTATGATGGTGTAATTAAGGGAGAAGGTCTATGTGCCATGCTTATCATTGTGGTAGCTGAGAGATTGATTTTTCTCTTATTTACACCAGTTTAAATCTACATTGGAGTCAGTGGAGTTAAACTGGTGTAAGGCAGTTGATAATCAGGCCCAGACAGACAGTTTAAATGACTTGTCCAAGGCAACAAAGTCATTCAGTGGCAGAAGTTCAGAACGCAACTCTGCCAGTGACAGAATGAAATAACAAATATACATTTTTTTATAAAATCGTGGGCTCATTTAGGTTTACTTCTCAATATTCTGACATCAAAATTACTACTAGAGTGTAGCCAAGGTGTTATTTCCATGAATAAGGTTAGGTAACATACTTTTCACCTCTACTGGGGAAAATGTACAAGAAAAACAACATGGAAGTGTTTTCTAGAAGGAAAAATTCCCATTGGATAATAAATTAGAGTCTTTTTGTGGTGCTGGGGTTTTCCATAAATCTTGTCAATGTCTCCATTTTAGTGTCACCCTCCAAAACCAGAAGCATTGACTCCAGTGTGGGAATCTGACAGAGGGTAGTGATTCCAATTAATGCACTCAACTTCTGAGATAAAGAGACTGATGAAATATACATGGGCCACAGAAGACAGTTTAGTTTATTTCTCACCCATTTGGTGGAATAGAGAACAATTATGTTAGTATTCGTACAATATAATTAGGAAACATTGGTTAATGTACAACACCCCAAATCTTTCTGCACTATTTAAATGTACTATTACATTCAGAACTGTCCTCCTTTGTCAATAAGTAAGTCATGACAAAAACAAAACAAAAAGCCCCAAACCCATTAATATGACTTTTTAATGGATACCAGTGTGATGGAAGGGAATGAACTTTGTAAATTGCTGCAACATTATGTGGATGCATCTTAAAAATATTTAAGTCATGATATTAAAACCAAACCAAACCATGCTTTATGGCAGTGAGTGAAGTCCCACACATGAATTATACATTCTGAAATGGCTTATGGGGCTAGGTTTTGCAGCAAAGTTTCTTGGATATACAGCTAAGTAAAAAAAATTGCATCCTCTAGTGTACATGCTAATCAGCTTCTATTGCCTTGCCCTCCAATTTGAAAGTTCTTCCTGGGCTATTTCAGGATCCTCAGATATCACACATAACTCACAGAGTTAATCAAAAGGGGATCACAGTGGTGTGTCTGTGAGATTGCAATAAGGGAAGGCAATTCAACTAATGCAAGGACTCTACCTCCCTAGCTGAGATATCACATAACAGTTGTGGATCTCCAGATTCAGAATATGCTGCACCCATTTGCAGTCTGTTGATGTTGTTCAGTAGTTAAAGCAAAATCTTGTCCTGTCAGTGCTGCAAAGGAGGGTAAGGGTGCTGGCACACACATCTTGTTTCACAAGTATCCTGCTAGCCAGAGCACAATTCCATGGGGTAGTCCTGAGGGAGGTGTAGTTGGGTACACCTGCCTACTCCTTTGAAAAGGAACAGCATGAACTCTCAGCTAGCACATGCTTGAGTGTAGTATGTGCACTAAAAAGGGGACCATGTTCCCATGTGGTAGTCTGGTGCATGGTCCGGACACCCTCACCTCCTAGCACCCATCAGAGGGATAAGTAGAGTTCCTGCAATACTACTGCATTTGTAGGGTGAGGGAAGAGGTGGAAAGTAAGCTCCCTTTCCCCCTCATATGCACCAACACAGCATATGGAAGGATCTTGCCCTATGTAATCAAGGAGGCAAAAACTTGATCAAAATTCAGGGGATAAAGGGTAATTAATTTTCAGTTGCACCAAATACAATCATGTTTCGAGCACTACATTTAAAAATCTTTCATTAGACATGGCTTAGGGCATGGCCACTGCCCCCTTCCTTCCTCCACCAAATACTTCTTGCAAACTCCCAAATACCAAGTCCTAATAACACCAGTGGTAAGGGTGGTGGAAAACTCATGAAAGCTCACAAAGGGAGAGACCATGGTTTCTCACAGCAAGAGACTACAACTCCCACTACTGCAATCAACAGTACTTTGGGGTTTACAATTTAGTGGATACCGGTGTGGGGGACAAAACTCTTGGAACATGAAGACAAGTGCTTCATATCTAAATGGCCTGCACTTACTTCCTGTTTTGTAGTAGCTCTGCGACACAGTGCTGATATTTGTCATCACAATGCTAACCGTATTAAGATTTAATTTAGTAAGCAGTTAAACATTTACTTTTGACACATGCTAGTGAAAATAAAATGTTTAAAGTTGCAAAAAGATGTTGGTGCTTGGCTCTCTTGTACCTTCAATAGATTTCTTTTTAAATAACATGACCATATATATATATTTTTAAGATTAGTAACTACAGTGGTGCCATTTACATTACATTTGCAAAATATCTGTATGTTTTGCAACACCATTACATGAGTTGGATCATATGGATTACAAAACCATAATGATGGAGGTGTAATAAATGCAGCAATAGTTCTAGTAATACAATATATTAATACATAGCAGTTACACATCAGTATATTATTGATATTTAACTCATATGTAATAGGGATCTAGTTTCAGAGTAGCAGCCGTGTTAGCCTGTATTCGCAAAAAGAAAAGGAGTACTTGTGGCACCTTAGAGACTAACCAATTTATTTGAGCATAAGCTTTCGTGAGCTACAGCTCACTTCATCGGATGAATGTCTACATAAAATCAGGAGATGAGTTGAAGCAAAAGCCATTTATAACTGACAAAAAAAGAAGTAAAACAAACAAAAATGTTCACTCACCAGACAGTAATAGAATACAAGGAAGCATAGTTTTGCACATCTTCATTTCTCCTGTAATATCTAACCACAGAGAAAAACACCCAGAAAACAAACCAAAACTCCTCGCTTTGTTCCCTCCAACCAGCAAGCTATGTGTGATTTCTATACCCTCAGGCAACAGACTAAACTCACTATCTCTCTGCCCCTGTGTCTTCCTGAAGTTCTAATCAGCCAATAAGAAGCAGGCCAAGTAATAAATTATCTGCTGAAAATGGCTAACACATCATGCAGCATATGAAACTTCAGGCGTTATCAGAAGTCAATTTCATACACTGAATTTCAAAGTGAACTGTGCAGAGCATATGAAAGTTATAAAACTACCAACTGAATGGCAAAATCACATGTAAAAACAGGTTCTGATCTGTGTAGTCATTTAGTAATGCTTAAATTATAAGGACCATATAATGATATTTAACACTTATTGAGTGATGTTTATCCATAGATCTCAAAGCACTTTATAATTATGGATATGTATCATTAGCCTCATTTTGCAGATGGGAAAACTGGGGCCCAAGGAGGTAAAATGTTTTGAAGATCATACAACAAAACAATTGCAGTCCCTTGAGCTAATCACTGGACCACAGTCCCTTCCAAAATATTCTGCATTTCATGAAAATAATTAATATATTTATCTATAAAGGGTTTAAAAATACCTCCTGCATCCACACTAGAAAGTTCAGCTCAGGTATAGCAGTTGATATTACTAATCTTTCTAATCTAACTATCTAGGGCCTTCTATGGGTGGGATCTGAGTGCCTCCCAGAATTTTGGCCCAGTTTTCCAGCTGCGCTGATTTAGGGACATGGACTCAGTCTGGGTTAGAACACAGCCCGTGCAGCATCTTCAAATAAAACTGCGATAAACTCAGGCAGTAAAGCAAACCCTTTTATTGAGACGTGTGCATGTGCTGACAATACAACAAAAAATGTTTGGGATTAAATTTTCAAAAAATGCAAACATGCATGTGTACTCGTATCCCCCAAGATAGAGCTCCCTAGGTGCATGGATATCCTATGCAGAACAAACTGGAAGGGCCTAAATGTTTGAAAAACAGGAATTGCCTCTTCCAAAAAGTGTAGCTGTAGAAACTAATGATAGGCCCAAAGACAAGGCAGTAATTCTAGCCCAGCTATATGCTGCGTGTACAGAATGCCATTTGATTTTCAGTGAGTTGGGGTACATATCGGGGGGTGCAGGCAAATTCAGAGAATATGAAATTTGGCCATTAGCAAATTTCTAAAAATTTCAAAAAATTGGCCACTTTCTCTTGCTTGCTTCTGAATTTGAGCTCAAATGCACCCACATGTTCACCAGCCATGCCCAGGTAGGCGAAGGTGGGAGCTTGTCGTGCAAGAGCAATCTCAAGACTTCAGTACAGGAGATGTAGATCCTGCTGTCTTGGTGCACAGCTGTATGATTGTTTGTGTGGAAATTTGATCCCTATACTCAAGGGATGAACAGTATCTCTCATGATTCAGGATACTTCTGTTGGAGGACTGTTCCCAGCAGCATCTCACAATAATCTACCATCAATGACCTCCATTGAATATACAGATCCTAAAAGGGTAATGGGCTATTGGACAAGCCAGTCCCATTCCAAAGTATGTGCCCTTTAAGAACATGTAGATCTTGTAAAGATCACCTGACTAAAATGGGATGGGGCGGAAGGTCAGGTGCCTGAATCATGTGACTACCATTAAGGATTAAAAAGAAGTGTTCTGAGCTCAGTCAATGAAAACCTAGAGTCAGAAGAAAAGCCTTCTTCTGACAAGATCAATGGCTGGGATTCAAACACAGCCCCAAGAAGGAGGGTTGTGGAGACCTTGTCCCAAGAGAAGGAGTCTGAGCCCAGGGAAAGGGGTAGGAATTATCCCAGGAGTAGGCCTCTCCAAGCGAGACCATCAGAGCTCCCTTGCTCAGAAGCAAGTGGGGAGCTGAAAGAGAGCCAGAGCCTGAAGCCAGGATATATTGAAAGCCCTGAAGTTGGGGGGGGGGAAGGGGAAGGCTGGGGGAATTATATTTATTGTGTAAGGGCTCAATTATTCAGCCCACAAGAGAGGGAATGGGTGGCTAGAAAACCAAGAATGGGAGCAAATGAATTGGGGTGACTGCAGTGCCACATCACGGAGTGCCATGCTCTGGGACTGCTGGGCTCTATGTTTGTATCTTTTAAAATGTCAGAATTGAACATAGTTCAAGTCAACATAGCTGTTCAGAAAAAAACATCTGGGGGAGTTCACACATCTGCCCAAACTTACAGCACTATGATTTTACTAGAATTAGAACATAAGAACATACTGGGTCAGACCAAAGATCCATCTAGCCCAGTATCCTGTCTTCCGACAGTGGCCAGTGTCAGGTGCCTCAGAGAGAACAAAATGGGCAATCATCAAGTGATCTCGCCTGTTGCTTACTCCCAGCTTCTGGCAAACAGAGGCTAGGGACACCATTGCTGCCCATCCTGGCTAATAGCCATTGATGGACCTATCCTTCATGAATTTATCTCCTTCTTTTTTGAACTCTGTTATGATCTTGGCCTTCACAACATCCTCTGGCAAGGAGTTCCACAGGTTGACTGTGTGTTGTGTGAAGAAATACTTCCTTTTATTTGTTGTAAACCTGCTGCCTATTAATTTTATTTGGTGACCCCTAGTTCTTGTGTTATGAGAAGTAGTAAACAACACTTCCTTATCTCTTTCTCTATACCAGTCATGATTTTATAGACCTCAATCATATCTCCCCTTAGCCGTCTCTTTTCCAAGCTGAAAAGTCCCAGTCTTATTAATCTCTCTTCATACGGAAGCTGTTCCATACCTCTAATAATTTTTGTTGCCATTTTCTGAACCTTTTCCAATTCCAATATATCTTTTTTGAGATGGGGCGACCACATCTGCACACAGTGTTCAAGATGTGGGAGTACCATGGATTTATATAGAGGCAACATGATATTTTCTGTCCTATTATCTATCCCTTTCTTAATTATTCCCAGCATTCTGTTCGCTTTTTCACTGCCGCTGCACATTGAGTGGATGTTTTCAGAGAACTATCCACAACTCCAAGATCTCTTGGAGGAAAGGGTACAAAAAAGAGCAACTTCCCAGTATTCAGTGCCATTAGGAACAACTACGAGTAAAAATGTGTGATGCAGGATTAGATGTTCCAAGAAATGTTCCTTCACGTCATTTCTGAAAATTGCACGTGAACTGTGCTGGAGACTCTTACTTGTGAGCTCCTGTTTTGGACTGATAAAGTGAGAGTGGATGAAACCAAACAGCTACAAAATGCAGAACAGAAAAGCAACTGTGTCTCAGTGATTATTTGGTGTCTCATAAAATGCTACCTCTACAGTATGTGATACTATTTAAGGGCCTTCAAGTAATAATTACCACTTACTAATGTGCAAAGTCCCGCTGAAGTCAGAACACGAACTAGGAGTCTCCTCTTCCCCAAGATTACTTTGCAGGATCTCATTCTTTACATGTACAATTTCATGAGAGATTCATGTATCAGAGTTACATGGAAAATCAGTGAAAAAATGCTAATGTTCATTAAATTTCTTACTCATAAAACTTTCAAATATATAAACTTCTATTGAGCTGTTACAAATCCTTATGTAAATAACTGGTCACCAGTGCAAGATGAATTAGAGGGTGTGTCTGACCTTATATTCCTGACACTTAGGCCCCTATGCAGTAAAGCACTTGAGCATGTGCTTAACTTTAAGCACATAAGCAGTCCCATTGTAATCAACTTGGCTAATTATGGGTCAGACTGCAAGCCCCTTATTTCCACTGGTAAGAAGTTAGTCACACAAATAGCATCCATTGTCTTCACTGGTACTATTCATGAGAGTAAATATTCACCGGTGGGAATAACAGGGTCACAAATTGATCTGTGTGCCCAAAATTAAGCACATGCTGAAGTGATTTGTAGAATTTAGGGCCTTAGAGCTCCCTCTGACATCACCGGGCATTTGTGATGGGCAGGGGATTCAGCAGGAGGAGACTTGGTTTATAATAACCATAAAACTGGAAGCAAACCACATGACTGAAATGTGCACTTTATCCTGACACCAGTGTTGTCCCATGTAAAGAACACATGACCCCTGTACATGAGTGTATTGTCTAAGCTAAAAGCAGGCACTGATCCTGAAAAGAAATCTATGTGGAAAGACCCCCGTGTTCCTATGAATCTCTTTGCAGAAATGGGATAAATGAGGAGTTCATTAATGCGTAAATCCACCTCATGTCTTTATTCCTATTCTTTCCTCACAAAGGACCCATGCCACTGAATAGTGGAAAGTGTCACCTTTGTCTGCATTGTTCCAGTGTAATTCTGGTTAATGAACAAACCTAGGTAACATGAATCTGGGCAAGTCTGTGAATCCCAGAAGGCATTGTGATTCCAGTACTAACACATGATCAGAACCTTTTAATGGGAGAACAAGCTTCTCTAGCATCCAGAATAACTATTGGTGCTCAACTGCTCTTTTTGTGATAAGGTCACTTCTTTATCAGGTCAGAACACCAACTCTGCAGTAAGACATCCTGGCACATGTCTGTATTTTTTAAAATAAAATGGAAAAAATAACTCAACTACCTGCCTTCAGAGTCCTTGCATCTACAGCATTATAAGTAATTATCTCCTTTTAAATAGCAGCAGCAGATTTTTCAGACTAAGGAACATAACACTGGGAACAAAGTTTGAAAATTTCAGCCACAATTTAGTATACTGAGGTGAAATTTTTAAGTGCTAACATAACATGAGACACGGATCTAGTTAGTATTTTTAAAATACCTTCATTGAAATTTTCTGTTTAGACATAAGACAACAGCTAAGACATGAATGTACAAATAACTCAGTACATAAATTAGAAACCACTTTCATTTTAGTTTATACTTTATTTATGCTTGATTCTAGATAACGACTGTGAAGCCAGTGCACAAGACCACTCTTATTAGGTAACCTCCTGTCTTAAGAGACAGCTCCAAAGCGTCTGCAGATATAATGGAATACGTGCTGCTCAGGTTTTATTAGAAGACCACCACAAGCTATTTCTTGTTGCCTGAGTGGTCCCTTAAAAAGGTTTTACTATAATTAAAATAAATGGCAAGCAAATCATCCAGAAAATTTCCAGTATGCACTAAATCTATAGTTAATTAGTCTTCAACAGGTTAGGGTTTTTTAACTTTATTACATCTTAACAATTTCTGTTTTATGAACTTAGAAAACATCCAAATATAAATGAAGAGAGAAAACACAGGGATAAAATAGGTATCCAAACACAAGGGAATACAGAAAAAGTGCAGGAAGACACAAAGAAGTAGGCTGTTCACTCAAGTTCAAATACAATAGAATCCCCAGTTACAGTGCTACGAAAGCCCTGGTATCCACAAAGATCAAACCTGTTTGTTGAGATAGTCTCTAGTGTAAGATGTTCATGCCCACGGTTCCACAACAAAAATCTCTCGCAGCAATTGGATACCATGGCCATGAGCAGACATTAATGGACATATGCTCCCTTTTTTGAGCCAGATTCCTTGGTGGGTCTGATGGCCTGCGTGAAATGAAACACTGATCCATATCACTGCATGGTCTTTTTTGAGTCATTGCTTGTCACATCATCCCCTCCAGGAAAGTTTGGGGGCAGAATGGAATGCTCAGCAGGGGCATAGACATCTCTTCTTGCAGAGGCTGAGGATCCATGAGGGAA
Organism: Natator depressus; assembly: GCF_965152275.1. Classification (NCBI taxonomy): domain Eukaryota; kingdom Metazoa; phylum Chordata; order Testudines; family Cheloniidae; genus Natator; species Natator depressus. The sequence continues at coordinate 53,927,524 of NC_134237.1, forward strand.
AATAAAGGGGGAATCTCAGTTTTTGTGGATCTCAGCATATGTTTCCTCTAAACTACCCCTACAACACAGATAGAACAGCAGTCTACCCTGGCATGCTGCCACTGGTTTTTCTTTCACCTGCTACCCACCACACCTCCTGCATAGTTTGTCAAACTATGGTGTTATCTCTGCTCGGAGCTGCCCCAAGAACAGAAAAAACCCATAGAAACTGTCTTGTGACTACACCCCCTACCCACTTAGCTAGCACCTAGTTCCGCGGAGCTCAGATTCCATGTCGGAGCCACAGAGGGGTGGGGCTAGTGCTTATGCCGTGGGATGCTACCTTATAAACCTTCCTCCACATGTGCAGGGCCCTTCTGCATCTCCTTTCTTACAAAGTGGTTTTTATTTTGTTTTGTTTACTCATAATTTTCCTCCATTTTGGAGCAATATATTTAAAAGGAATAGAACACTGCTGTATTTCTAGCACTCCTGCTTCAAGGAACACATATCCACACACATTATCTCGTAGTGCAAAGTACCATAGACTCACATCGCAGTGAGCAATACACACAATACATGAGAGTCACTGGCCAGCAGTCTTCCTTCATGTTTGGCAGACTTCACACAGCTATGAGAAACACACCATCCCACATCCAGCCACATTGAGTGCCCCCTTCAGGTATCCCTTGCCGCTGGCACCAGCCCCTACAACACTTGCTTTGGCAATCTTCCTCCGCTCCTTCAACCCGCATGTCCCACAAACTGAAGTTTTCTTTGTTTGATCATCTTGATGTCAGGTGTCCAGTTATGCTGTAAATTCAGGCGATTATCTCTTCGTTTGTCCTGTGGGAGATATAGCTAACATGCATTGCCTGCAGCATTTCAATTCAAAGGCAGAAAACCTCTTAATGTCCTGTTTGCTTAACTTCCATGTCTCCCATGCATACAGCAAGAGGCTAACAACAAAAGACTACAGCAATTTCAGTTTACACTACATGGTAATACCTTTGTTTCTCCAGATGTGGCTGAATGTCACGAGAGCAGCAGTCGCTAGTCCAGTTCTATGTTGGATCTCTAACTGATATTTAAAGTCCCTTGCAGTGATACTAGTCGCGTATTTGAAGTGTACAATGCACACCAATGCCACCTGCGATTTGGGTAGCGATATTTTTGCCTTTACAACAGACTTAGGCATTGGCTTTGGCTTTTCATGTGATGTCTTTAGACCTAACTCCCCTGCTTTCACCACTACTCTTTCTAGGAATTTTTTCAAAGAGCCACCTGAGAAAAAGTATTTTGCGCTGAAGCATTGAATCTTTGAAATCAAGCAAAATTATATCAAATAAAATCTATCCTAAATGACATAGAACTGCACTGGTTTTGCTTTGCTTTTATATTACAGGGATGGGGTTTCCATTATTGTGGGATTTTGCAGAGAATTATTCTAGGCTTCCTACTATAATGATGACCATAGTAGCAGATCCTGGTGTAATAGGATGTTCTCTGTCAGATAAAGGGCACTCATTGTTATGTGGACATCTGTCCACTGGGAACTTGACTGAGATTATAGTACAGGGGTGGGCAAACTTTTTGGCCTGAGGGCCACATTGGGGTGTGAAACTGTATGGAGGCCCAGGTAGGGAAGGCTGTGCCTCCCCAAAAGCCCGGCCCGGCCTCCGCCCCCTATCCACCACCTCCCACTTCCTGCCCCCCTCAGAACCCTCCACCCATCCAGCCCCCGCTCCCGCTCCTTGACCCCTGACCATCCCCTCTGGAACCCCCACCCCTAACAGCCCCCTGGGACTCCACCCCCTATCTAACCACCCCCACTCCCTATCCCCTGACTGCCCCCCCTCAGAACCTCTGCCCTATCCAACCGCCCCCTGTTCCCCGTCCCCTGACCGCCCCCTCCTGGGACCTCACACCCCTAACTGCCTCCCCCGGGACTCCACCCCCTATCCAGCCCCCTCCCTCCCGCTCCCTGACTGCCCCCCAGAACCCCTTGCCCCTTATCCAACCCCTCAGCCCCAGCCCCCTTACGATGCCACTCAGAGCAGCATGTCTGGGAGCTGCGCTGGAGCGAGGCACGCTGCCACGCTGCCCTGCATGAGTGTGCAGCCCCACTGCCCGGAGTGCTGCCTGCATGGCTGCAGGGGGAGGAGGACAGCACGGTAGGGGCCGGGGGCTAGCCTCCCGGGCCAGGAGTTCAGGGGCCGGGCAGGATGGTCCCGTGGGCTGGATGTGGCCCGCGGGCCATAGTTTGCCCATCTCTGTTATAGTCCATCAGATTGTAACATCAGTACTGGACACTCAGGTGGGCTGGATTTTCCCATCTCACTTCCAATGTCCTGAGCCCTCCCATCTAAGACACTGCAAACCAGAAGTAAATGCAAAGCTGCCTACCTCAGTAGCTTTTAGATCACCAGACCTAAACTTAGTTTTGATTCAGAAGTAATTTTGGCCACAAGCCCAGATCCAGAACCTGGGAACTGGAAGGAGACTGGTTGCCGGAGGAGTAGGTCAAAGGCCCCACTCTCCAGGAGTGTAAACCTGGCTGTATTGAAATCAATAAGAATTTTGCTATGGACTTCAGTGGTGTCACTATTTCATCCTAGGAGTCCATCCCTGAAGTCTGAGCTGCCAGTGCAAGCCAGTCAAAGAAAAACATCCAACCACAAGGAGCCTAGGCCATAGGATTCAGTCCCTGCTGTGTGGTTTGTTCCCAGTCCCTACAAGTAGCCTTCTTTGCTCCTAAAACTTCAGAGATCTCATGCTGCCAGTACTAAAACATTTTTGGAATTGTTAAACATTATAGATAACAATTTCCTAACTCAAAAAAGTGTTGCAGCCAACACAAGGGAATTCTTTATTAGGTCCTGTACTAACAGATAGAGAGGAACTGATCACTGAACTAAAAAAATGGTAGCTTAGGTATAAATGATCTTGATCACATTTATAATGTGCAAGCAGAATAAAGTTCAGACCAGTAATATATATACACCTGGTACTTTAATCGAGCCAATTTCACAAAGCTGAAAACAATTATGAGCCAATCAGCTGGGAGAAAGAATTTAATCAGAAAAATGTGAATGATTGGGAATAATTGAAGAACACCTTATTAGGTGCCCAAAAAGTCACAATCGAGGAAGAAGTCGGCATTGGTTAAGGGGTGACTTGATTACAGTGTGTCGGTATCTACTTGAGGAATAGCTAATAATGGGCTCTTCAATCTAGCAAAGAAAGGTATCACATGTTCCAATGGATGGAAGTTGAAGCTAGACAAATTCAGACTGGAAATAAGAAGTAAATTTTTAACAGTGAGAATAATTAACCACTGGAACAATTTGCCAAAGGTCATGGTGGATTTTCCATCACTCAAAACTTTTAAATCAAGTTTGGATCTTCTTCCAGAAGATCTGCTCTAGGAATTGTTCGGGGGAAGTTCTCTGGCCTGCATTATGCAGGAGGTCTGACTAGGTGATCACAATGGTCTCTTCTGGCCTTGGAATCTATGAATATATAATATAATCTTGTTTGGGGAGATGTGGTGCCGCCAGGGTACCTTAGGTTGTGGGATATGATATACTGATGAATGTTCAGTGGTTAGTGTATGGACAATAGGATGTTATAAAGCAGACACCAAATAGTTGAGTCCTCCTCCTCTCTAACTCGAAAGAAATATCTTCAGAAATTGGACCATAGTGAAGGGAAACCTGTGCAATAAGTAACTGAATTTGTTATTGAATTTGTTAATGAATTTACTATTAATGATTAATACTGGAACTCCTTTGCTTAGCAACAAACTCCTGAAAATAAATGTATCTATTTAACTACAAAGCAGGTAGGTATCCCCAGGGTGCTCCAAAAACTTGCCTCAAAGGTGACCCGTGGAGGGCCACCTCCAAGATCATTTCCATGAAACAGTCATCATATAAAGACTTTCAGTCACTAACAACATGGACTAGATATACATCAGTGACAGTGGGGGAAGAAAATAGTACATCATCAATCATGTGAGCCAGTTAGCCCCCTTTAGCAAAATTTGTGGTTGCATTTTATGACAACTGAAGAATGATTGCCCGGCTCTGTAACAAAATGAGATTGTTCAGACAGATCTGTGAACCCCTTTTGGACGCATACAAAGAAAAACATACATACATTGCTACACCTACGTTACTGTTTGTGATTTGGAGTTGGAGAATGACCTCTAGTGGCAGATTGGTAATGAGACATTTATTACTGAGAAAAGTGTCAACCATTCAACTTTGAAACTGTACTGTATGTAGCTATGTAATTGTAAGGCGGATTTCTATGTGCCACATCTTTAAGAGTAAAGTGAGCCCCTCACACCCATCCCTGCCAACTGCCTTTGCACTAGAATACTCCCAGTAGGGCAGGTTAAGATGGCTTCTATTACAGATTGAGTCATACAAACTGTGCTCTTTTACACTCTCTCCTTCATAAGACTTTACACAGTTTTTTTCCCCATAGTTGGCTACAAAAGTTCATGGATATCTACACTGAGTTTCCTCAGAATCATTCCGCTAGAAGAGCAGGGTTTGCCCCACTGTGGAACTAGCAGTGGGATTTAGCAGAAATAAACAGATATTGGGACACCCACGGAAGTCACTACAGAGAAGCTAAGGCTTTCTGCACTGTTCCCTAAGCTTCCCTCTTCCCTTCGTGTGGGAGGTTGGCTGCAGCATGTAGAGGGAGTTATGTCTAGTTTGACTAGCAATGACTCCTAGGTGGATTCTCACTCGGAAATCCACCCAGAACTGAGTGGGATCAGGAAGTGGAAAGAAGTGGTTCCTTGCCCTCTTTGCTGGCCCCAAGTCATGAAACCCAGATTAAACAAAAGGGCCTTCAAGAGAGCGGGAGGCAAATAAAGGTCCCATCTCAGATTTGGGGACTGTTGCCATGTATTTTAACACCCTCTACTTTTTGTACCAGAGAATAACCCCACGTGTAGCTCCATGTATTTTAGGTCTCTCTGTACCATTGCTTTAACCAACATACAAGGAAATGGAAGATGGTAAAGGGTGAACCAAGGTAAGTTCCTATCTGAGAATTATTTTAAAAAGAACTAGAATACTGAACAATAGTAAGTACAGTCACACCATTGTAAATCAGGAATGACTCCAGTGAAGTCAATGGAGTTTCATTCATGTGAAACTAGCATAAAAGAGAGGAGTATCGGGTCCCCAGAGTACCTCTCACACACCTGCCTGTACATTAAATAATTTCTACATGAAGAGCATGAGGCTATTATTTAAGAAATTGTTTTAATGTATGCTATGAAAGCACCACTCAAACTCTTCTAAAAATACTTTATTAATTTAAAACTCTGGGTCACGTATCAGGTCTGGAGCTTTTCCTGCTGGGCTCTGCCTGACTTCTCTAGTCAAATCTCATGTTCATGAGTTCTCTGGGTCAGTGTATCCCAGAACGCATTGCTACTCTTCTGACTCAAGTGAAGTAACAGATTCAGGAGAGCTAAGGACAAGAGTTGATCAAGCAGAGATTGCCAGGTCCACTGAGACCATAAGAGGGATTTCAGCAAAATTATTGGAGGAAGATTTTTGGGAAGAACAAAGGAGTTTCAACAAATGGTTGGAAACCTAGCCAAGAGCTTAGATGTGGCTCTTCTTTCAGTTTGGAATGAGGGTTGGACAAGTTTTTATTCTTTATGAGCCATATTAAGCATACATAAGCAGTTTCTGCTTTTCCTGGAAACACAGACTGTCCATGTTGCACTTTGAAGAAAAGGACTGAGCCCTAACTGGAGCCGTATAAAACTCAGTCCTGTGGTTCACAATGGGTTTGAACCTTTTATGCTTTGTTTGTTTGTTTGTTTCTTTTAACCTGGGGTTATTCCTGAGGAGTTTCACTCTGAATTTTACATTCAAACTCACCCCAAACTCAAAGCCAAACTTAGCTGAAGCCAACGATTTGGTGTGGTTTCATGTAGAAATCATTATTATTTATTTGTATTGTGGTAGATGTGATAGATCCTGCTCAACTGCCTATGGAAAGGGAAGATTTGAAAATAGGCCCAGATATAATCAAAACTAAGTCTGAAATATAGTTCAAGTTATTCAAAAGGTTTGCCAAGCTGGTTTCAGTAAAACAGTGCCAAATTTTGTGTTCAAAACAAACCCCCAAACCTGGTGAAAATTTTGGCTGATGTAACAAAAGTCTCACACAGATCGTGCCCTAATGATTATCTTAAACTGGCCCAACTCATCTCAGTTCACAAACTGAATGTAGTAGTTTGAATTTATTGCCAAGCCTAATTTGCAAAAGGAGAAATGTCGGATTTTTATATGTACCCATTTCATCCCCAGGCTGTGATATGCTTCAATCACTATTGACTGCAAGTTAAGGAGAGGCTGACAGCTAGCATGTCAGTTATTTTAAGATATCTGTTGCTGTCAAATTCAAAACTCCAGAGAAAACAAACAAAATACAGGATTTCAAACAGATGTGAAATCAGAACTGACATCTCCCTCAAGGATTTTCCATTGTGCCTGCTGTACTATTTTAAAGCTAAGATTTCCCAGATGTTTAGAAGAAATGTTTGAGGGATATTTTCTCATGATGACTGCAACACTCTTGGATTTAACCTTTTCCTAATGTATTTTAATTAATTTAAACCCTAGCAGTTATTCTGCAATCCCTGTTCTGTTACCATAAGAATATAACAATGGCCATACTGGATCAGACCAAAGGTCCATCTAACCCAATATCCTGTCTTCCGACAGTGGCCAATGCCAGGTACCCCAGAGGGAATGAACAGAACAGGTAATCATCAAGTGATCCATCCCCTGTCACCCATTCCCAGCTTCTGGCACCAAGGTAACCATAATACAATAATGAAAATGGGGCTTAGCAAGTTTGGATGTCTCGGACAGGTTCTGAAAGCTGCTCGTTTCAAATTTGGGGACATACTCTGCTATTTAGAACAACAAAATATGGCAGAGAAAACTTGAAAACTGTGGAAGGGGTAGAGCAGCATCTCCAATGAGTATTCCCTCCTGCCTTCAGAGGCCATGAAGATACCAGTGCTCTAACTTTGTCAAGGCCAGGCCTCTACTGCTTTGAGCCACGGTCGAGCAGAGGAGCAGCCACTCTCAATGGCATGCTAGATAACTGGTGGTTTATTGAGTGAAAATCCACTTGTAATTTACTGCTGATGGGACTAACAGTAATTCTCACAGGGAATGGGGGTTAGGGTCCCGATAAATAGGCAAAAACAACATGGCTCCCTTTTGAGCTGTGCGGTCATGGTAATGGAAGGAGGCCAGTTAGCTGGTTGGGTGGGAGGATGCATCATAGGGATCCATGGGAATCTGTGGATCCACTTCTACTGCAAGTCCGCTTCCCTCACATCCCACACCCTACCCTTCCATGCCCCTCTCCAAACCCTTCACTTAGGGGAGAATTAGGCAAAAGCTCCTCGAGTTCAAGGTTTTAACACTGTCTAGACTCCTTGGAAGGATAGCAGTTCGCTCCTGGGTCAGAAGTGCCAGAGAATGTACTGTTTTTCTGATGCCAAAGAACCACTAAAGATCATAATATTAAAAGATAGCAACAAGTTCAATCTCCCCAGAGACTTACTATCCCATGAGCCCAGCACAAATTGTATGAGATCTCTATGTAGCAGAGAAGCCAAATAGGGCAGAACATTCGTGGATCAAGTAGGGCACCAAGCTATTTATCTTAAGGTTTCTGAGCCTTGCAAATTGTTCTGGTTTGTGTTTGGCTAAGATTCTAGCTGGTCATATTCCTTTAAAATAAAACCAGTTCACTCATCCAATACTATATAGTCTTTTTATTAGACTATTGCAAATTACTTTATTTTGTCTCTCTTGCTAAACCCATACATAAACTGCACGCTGATTTAAATGCTGTGGCTAGATTGCTTACATTCACTGCCCATAATCACCATATTACATCAGAAATCAAGTCATATAATTGGCTTGGACTTGCCTGACATTGATTTTAACCTAGCATTTATGGTCTGCAAGGGTGCAAATGGATTGGGCCTGGTGTACACTGCTGGCAGAAGGTTTCTTGTCACCCTCTCGCTGCACTCCCTTACTCTGACACATGCTCAGATGTTTTTCAGCAAGCTAAGAGCTGTTTGTTCTTCCATCAGTAACGGTAACATTAAAGTCCTTTGAAGCTAGGCCATTAGTCTCTTAGGGCACTAGTTTAAAAATGTTCTATTACTGTTTTAAAAACAGCAGTTTTGCCTGGTCTACACTGACTCAGCCAGTTGTTTAGCCCACATAGGCAGAAAGCGTTTGCAGACCTCTGTTGTAATAAAGTAATTTCCTAGCAAAGATAAAACTTCCAGTGTAGACAGGGCCATACCCACCCAAACTCATCGTGAAGCCACGTCAAAACCTTACGTTAACTTTGTTTTTTTATGTGGGTAGCTGACGTTTGCCACAAAATGATGGCGGCTGTTTTCCTATAACCCTCTAAGAGGTTACTGAAATGAGAGGCACTGTAGAATTAGAGCTCAGTTTGTCTTTTTTTGTGGAAAAAATATGGAGTATATTATACTCATACCACATAATGCACGTATACCTATTTTCAAAATAAAAGACAAACAATTATGGCACAGAAGATCTATAAAATGAGGTTTATAGGGCCAGTTACTGTGTGGACAGAAGAGGACTAATTAATGTAATTTTAAAACGGCTCATTTTTCTGCTAACTTAAAAAAATACGGTTTCAGAGTAGCAGCCGTGTTAGTCTGTATTCGCAAAAAGAAAAGGAAAGCTTATGCTCAAATAAATTGGTTAGTCTCTAAGGTGCCACAAGTACTCCTTTTCTTTTTAAAAAAATATGCGGCTAATTCACTAGCTTAATAATGTAAGTGGGCAGATGTCACCACATTTGTTCAAAAGGATCTAAAATGAGACATATCTGAACAATCCCATGTTCAAAATAAAAGTGGGAAAATATTCCATGTCATAAGAACTTCTTCTATATGCTGCTCTGTTTCTTGGCTGCAATGATGAGAGTAATACATTATAAGGGTAATGTTTATTGCAGTTTTAATTGGAGATGGAATGGAATACAAAACTAGAAGGGCTCTGTTTCCCAGATCAAAGTTTAATACAGCTCAAAATAATAGCAATCTCATCAGAACAACTGGTTTCCATCATTTGGGAACAAAATCTTGCAAGATTTGTAGTACCAAATATCAAAATCCTAGTTGTAGTTTGGCCCTGAATTTGAACTCTAGCCTGAACCAAATATCGATCCAAACATCTTTCTACTTGGGCTAACGCAGTGTAAAATACTTTTATCTCCTACATCAATATAAAGTGTATATTTTCAGTATCTAGAATATATCTCATTCTTCATCTTATGCCACGGGATTTATTTTATCACTCCAGACTATGTCCCACTTCCTTCATCATTACTTACAGATAAGTTTTAAATCCCAAATAGTAGAGCTGGTAAATATTTTCCACAAAATAATTCAAAAGAAACAAAAATAATATTCTCAAAACTTTTCACAGATATCCCCTAGTTTTTCAACAAAAAACTGAACATATATTTTATTTATTACTATTTATTTATTTGGCATTTTGGTAACATTTATAGGTTTTTTGGGGATGGGGGGCGGGGCTTTTGTCCCCCAAATTGAAAAATTTTGAATGAATCAAAAATTTCCTGCAAATTTGTTTTTTAAAAGAACAAGGATTTATTAGAAAAAAAGCTTTGATAGAACATTTTCAACCAGCTTTACTGAATGGTGGGTTGGTTATTAACTAGTGGCCGACCTTGGAAGCTTTGCAAATGCATTTACCCTTGTCTTGGGGAATTGTTTTCCTTACCCTTTGTTCATTTCTTCCTTAAAAAGACAAAAAAACAATCTTGGAAATTATGGGCCAAAAAAGTATTAACACAGTGCAAAGGTTGCACAGTTAAAAATCACAAAGTCAAAAAACAACTGTAAGGGCTGAAATCCTGACTTCATTGACATGAATGGCAAAACTCCTATTGACTATAATAGGAGTCATGATTTCCTTCAAGGTCCCAACAACTATATTAATTTAGCAGCATTCCCCATATGTACCATTTTCTATCCCTCTTTTTCTTGTTAAAGCGAGTTAGCATACTTCTGTTGAGGCTGACGGATGCGTATTATGCATGATACCTAAGTTAACATTGCAGCTGGAACCTTGGGCCAGATTCTCAACTTGTATAAAAGTTGTTGTAGCTCGGTTGTAATTCATAGAGCTGTGATATTTTACCTCAGCCGAGGATCTGGCCCCTTACCTTTGTTGATGCCTGGCTTTTTGTTATTTTAACTGTACAATTGTCAGACTGTCCATCTAGTGCGGAATCCTTTCTCCAAGGGTGGACAGCGGCAGATGCTTCTGAGGGAAGTGCCAGAAACAATGCAGCAGGCAGTTATGGGATGACCTGCACATAAGGAAAGTTCATTGCTATTAAAGTTTTACTGAATTGGGGAGCCCCATTTTAAGGAGGATTCCAGTGGTCACTTCATGAGGGGGTCCAGTAGAGTCATGTTGCTGAAGTGTTTGCGGGTTCCAGGGCCAGCATAGATGGTCCTTACCTCTAGTCATGTCAGAGAATCTGTGGGTTTTGGAGGTAGAACTTCAGTTTGATCCAATGAGGCTCCCCCTATTTGATTAAACAATTTGGAAGGAAATCCATGAGGTGAGAGTTTTCCTCTCTATGTCTCTATCCATAGGAAAGGTCAATCTGGTCCTAAGTTAGGAACTATTATGCAGCTGGAGGTGTCATAATGCCTAAAATCTTGAGTTCTTGACCACTGGATATTTTTGCAACAGAAAAGACTTAACCTCTCCCCACTTTCCTGGCTAAATTCGAACTGGCTAACAACAATGTGGCCTACCTAGATTCCCTCTGTAGTTTCAAATCCATCTTGAATTGTTGTATAGTGTTGCTGTGCATTGGTCGTGAAAGCATCTCTCTGCTACTGCAGAAGTGGCTCCCTTTCACTGGTAAGGGAAGTGACCCAGGTATGTAAAGCTTGGGGAGCGCTTTGCGTTGCGTAGATGACAGAGACAATATAAACGTGAGTACCATTATATGTAAACAAGTCTCACTGTCTAATTTGTTTTCTGCTACATGCTTCAGGAGGGTATGGCAACATTTTGAATTAGATTTTATAGAAATCCATGATTTTTTATTTTCATAAAAGATGACTTTATATTTTCCCAAACATATATCTTTCCTCTGTCCCATAAAAAACCCTCCTTACAACAGCAAACTAAAATAAGTAAACCAAAACACCAATATAATATATGTAGGCTGTAGTGTGAAATTACTGACGTTCATGCAAAGATTAGTAGTGCAGTAGTAGCATGTGTAGTAGTTAATGTATTTTGCATACCAAATATAGTGAGATGAAAATGTATTTTAGGATTTATGGCTCCGTAATCAGAAAATATTATGTTACTATATAGACAAGGTGGGTGAGGTAATATCTTTTATTGGACCTACTTCTGTTGGTGAGAGAGACAAGCTTTCGAGCTTACACAGAGCTCTCCTTTCAGTCTGGAAAACTAACTCAGAGTGTACCTCACCCACCTTGTGTCTCTAATATACTGGGGCCAACACAGACACAGCACTACTGCATGTTACTATATCTCATTTTGATGAGAAGAAAAACTCGGGAATTGAGACCTTGAACTAGTATTCTCTCCATTGAACACTAGAGGTCACCAAAGCCACAGACACAATTAAAGGGTTTGATTCTGATGCTTTTGAGCATTTCAGACAGATGCTTCAACCTCACTCCTGTGACTTTGATTTAGCTCTTACTGGAAGCCCTTTGGCTTCTCATTTTTAAGAAGAGTGAACCGCTCAGACTACTTCTTCCAAGCATTAAATGTCTAAATGTATGGTTATGTAGCTAGTTGAAAGAGAAGGGTGTTTCATGGAAATATGATTTATTTGTCCCTCAGATACTTGAGAGCTCCTTGGCTGATACCTGCTGTATTTGAGTTCTGAGTAATGTTGTTGAGACAGAACCACAGAACACCCAGCAGAAACACATGTCGTTTCAAATGAAACAGCATGGCCCATTTCAGGGAAGAAACAGTACTCCTTTACTGGTTCCATATGTGGTGTCTGTAGGGTTCAGTGAAGCAGAACATTCAAGAGCACCGATTGCATTTTTGATTAAGCGAAAACACTACCTTTTAATACATTCACGATTTTGAATTTCTAGAACCAGTGCTTATGACAAAATACCCCAGGCCCCATGAGTGTGGAAGAGCCAGGAAATGTTCAGATATCTGTATATATTATACACCAGAAAACAAACACTCCTTAAAGAAATTATATTCATTCTTCAACTATAAAAGATGGAAATCAATTTGAAGAAAATGTTTTCTACCTTCCACATTGACAGTTTAAACTAGTGATCAGTTTGTATGCAAAAATCAATGAACTGTATTTATGTAACACATGAGACGGATGCAACTCTAGAATAGGCTTTTTAGCAATGATTCATTTCATAGCAATATACAACTAGTGGAGTGTAATAAAAATACTATTGTACTTGCGGGCTTCTGACTAGACTCAGATGGTACTAGCTAACAAAAAGTCTTCTCAGTAAGTAGAAAGTTATTCCTTCTTTAAGAAGCTACTCAAACCTTGCTTTGTCACAAGAATTGACAGCCCTTGAACACTAAAGCAATCCAAGATTGAAATTTTGGTACACCCATAAACCCTAAAAATCAAGCAAGTAGCTATACCACACAGTTTTTATTCATGCTTGTTTTCATCATGTAGCCTTCATCTGACTTTGAACTTCATTTCACTTTGAGGTAGAGTACACAGGGATTTTTTTTTTTAAGTTATGCAAAGTTAAAAGTTAAATCAGACAGGGGAAATCTTACCCTTGAAAGAAATCAAAACAACTGGACACTGTAAGTTATATATTTTCACTACTTTGTTTAAAGTAGCCCATTGCTGTACTTAAAACACTTCACATCAGTGTGTTATTTATGCTGCTGTAAACATATAGAAAAGCATGAAAGTCACTTTTTCCACTGCATTCAAGGAGACAAATTTAATACTACAGCTATTGGAAATCTGTTTTATGATTCATGTGAAAGGTGTAGTTAAATGCAATGCTAGCTGCACACTGTAACAGCCTAAACACTGCAAGTACTAGACAGTTGTTAGCTGAAAGAAAACATATTGGACTAGATTCATTGGCATGCTCAAACTTTTTTGCACCTCTCCACAAAGCATTTGGAGTGTACTTAGGAATCTGGCCCAGTATATTTAATAAATACATTCTAATACTGAGACAGTCCATGAATGAAGAATATCGGTTATATAAAGATAGATATAGTGTGGCCTGATGTGATCTAATATTAACAAGGGAGGAATCTCAGAACAGCAGGGCCATGAGGGAACTGGTTACAGTTCCTTGATTCTAAAGGGGCAGAGATCATACACTGGCTCTTGGAGCAGGCTGGAGCATCTTGGAGGCTCCTTTAACTTCTGCCTGATAATCCCCTTTAGGGGCCGTGTGCCAGCTGAGCATAACCAGAACGCAGCGTGCTGTGACTACATCACTTCCCTTCTCATACCCAACCTCAGCCTATCCCCTGAGCTGAGACAAAGTGTGAGAGAGGGAGGTGAAGGGGCCAGCTCCACACCAGCTGAGAGCTCCCAAGCTAGGGCATTCAGTTCTACTTGCTTTCTGCCCCCATCTGTGCCACTCAAGCAGTGCAAAGAAGCTGGAACACAAACCAGAATCTGGCCCCATATGCCTGAAGACCTACAAAGTGAGTCAGAGCCAGTTTCTTTTAACCAATTGTTATACTTTAGCTTAACCCCACTGTCATCATTTAAAGCCCAGTATCTCTGCGGAACTAACAATCTGAAAGTCAGAATAACTCATTATGAATTAAGGACCTGATCCAAAGCCAATTGAAGACAATACGAGGCTTCAAAAGGCATTGGATCAGGCCCTAATGATTACTTGGTCTTTAGCACCCAGTTTTGTTGATGTTCAGGGCACGCTGCAAAGCCCATCTCTTTTCTCAGGCTTTTGCAGATGGAGGGCTGAGCTGAGGGGTGGAATGCGGGATTGTGAAAGTGGAGTCAGGGGCATTGCACACTGGTTTCAGGGAAGGTGCTGACTTTTTTATTGTATTAGTTTATCGTAGTCTTACTATTTGGTGAATGTGTCTAGAGGCCTGGAAAAGCCTTGTGAGTGTATATATAATTCTACAGTAAATAAAGCTTCTTTCCTTCATATAGCCATCATGTGGCTCTGGAACAAAAAGTCAATGTCAGATCCGATCCGACAAATGTAATATCTCATGCACATAACCATTTTGCTCATCTTTTTGCTCTTCAATTTCACCTTCATCATGTTGTAAAAGCACTTTGGATTTTAATTATTTTTTTCCTAAAAATAACCGTTCTGTCAGAAAGATCTGACTCCTACAACTGAAAAATGTGGGAAACACCATCTGGAGGAAGAAAAGGAGGACTTGTGGCACCTTAGAGACTAACAAATTTATTTGAGCATAAGCTTTCGTGAGCTACAGCTCACTTCATACTCCAAGGAAGGGCGAATCCAGCACAGTCTGAAGTTTTGCATTGACTTTTGTGAATCCTTTTTTCTTCATAGATGAAACCCAAGTGATTTTCAAGAGAAAAATCAGTTTTTAAAAAATTAACTGGCAAGATCCTCATCCCTACTCTAGCTGCTTTCCACTGGTCTGGCAGTGCAAAGCTGCCCTAAAGCAGGTTTCCTCAGCCACTTGAGATTCCCTGTGTGCTGTAGCAGTATGTATGTATGTATGTATTATGCATGCAACTTCCCACCCAGTCCCTGGCTCAGGATGTATGTTCAACAAAAAGGGGACCTAGCCAAGGCACTCTGTCTGGAAGTCCCTGGCTACTAGAATAACTTTTTGGGGACCCTGTTCAGCCTGCAAAAGTCAGGACAACCCTGAGGCACCAGACCGTGCAGCTGGGCCCCCAATTTGGGGAAAGGGGTCACAAAGGTGGCGTAAAGACCCCTCTGAATCTTTCAAATCAGGGACTTCTGACCATGTACTGAGTGCAGCATGGCAGGTCCAGAGGATGTGGCCCCATGTTTTTTCCTATCAAGTCTGTGTTATGCCTGCAATGAAGATAACGATGAAAGATAACTTTGTGTTCTGATAGCAAGGCAGGGACATTCTCCCAGACTAGAGACCAGTTGCCCAGAGACCATGTAGCTGCTAGATTGCAATGGAAATCAATGTGCCAAACAGAGAATATAGCGTGTGTGTTGGGGGGAAATGCACAAAATTTATGGCTACCCATTGCATAAGAAAGTCTGGGTGCTATTTTTGTTTCACTGGTGATCATGGAACTGTTAGTAGACTTTATCCTAATTTAATGCATATTTCTGATCCAAAGTCCTTTTATGTGGCTCTGCATGGAAAAGGGCTGTGATATTTGCCACAGAAAGTTGAAACTGATTAATCTGCTTTTAGAATTTTTAATGTTTTATAAATTAGAACGGTTAAGAAGACATAGTTGTGAGTGCAAGCTCTTGGTACAGGCAGGAGCCACAGAATCACAGCGGAACAACTTTTCCACCCACTTCAAATTCTCATGGAGCAACGGAAACAACAGAACAACATGGGCAAAACCAGAAGAGAGCATGAACACACTTAACCCCTGACATGCCGTGAAACATATCTCAGCCATTGCTCAGTTTTTTAGACAGTTATGCAGCCTCTCCAACAAAAGTAAACTTGCTGTGCTATGAAATCTTGGCAGGTCACATTTAAAAATGCCAGATGCTCTGCACATTCTGGTGGCAATCTGGATCTTGGGTTTGTTATATTTTCTTCCATGCTAAAATTACATTCAGAACATCCATGTGTCATGGGTAGTTTAGCAACTCAAAGGTGACACAGGCAACATTAGGTCAGTATGATTTTTCTTTCCTGTATTCAAAAGATAGGATAGGCTATGATACCCTTAAGTGGTTCGCTGAGGCAGCAGGACACCATTTCTGGTATGGATTGCTCAACCTGCATCTAGATTAACAAAGAAATTACCTGTGACAGATTTCTTCTAAAGCTATCTGTGAAATCCCCAGTCAAAGAAATTCTGCTATTGCCACGATTCTGAAATACTGAATACAATAAGGTAGGGCTTGAGATACTATTGTGCCAGAACTCTTTTGCCCTTTCTTTGTATTCTAAATTCCCTGCTTAACCAATCACTGTGAGGGTTTTTTGCCAAGTCCTATGGAAGCTATGGATCTAAGCCGTAACCTTTGGATCCATTAACATGGCAAGCATATGTCAATTTGCACATGCCTTGTAATCTTTCATCATTTCACCAATGGTCAATGATTTTCTGAGCCACACTGTTGCATAACCAGTGTGATCCTTCTTCAAATACATCTAAACCATTAAAATGCTCTGTGAAAAGTAAAGCTGTTTGAACAAGACAACATTCTGTCAAACTTGTTTTTGACATTTATTTCTTGTTCCCGTCCCTCCCCAAAATGCAAAATTTGAAAGTCAGAAATTGGAAATTTCTTCAAATATTGAAAAAATTTGACCATTTCTTATGAGAACCATTTCATGTGCCAAAAGCCCTAGTGGCGTTATGACTGGACTTGTGGAAACTGTCTCAAATTAGACAAGGATCTTGTATAATTGCTGTATCTATAGCTGTGCCTGTTCATTAATACACACACACACACACACACACACACACACACACACAGACAGCAGAATTGCATCTTTTTGCAATATACAGTATCGGTTCTTCTCTGGGTCAAATTTATTCAATGAACAATATAGTCATGACTTTGGGAGAACGACTAAAATGACCCATAATTTTTCTGGCTGTGGTAATCAAATTCTGTACTTTCCAATCATTTTCCAGAAACTCCAATGATAAAATTAATACAATGTGCAAAACAAAGGACATACCTTAGGATCATAAGCAAAAAGCTTCTGTATATGGCAATGCAATGGTTAGCACCAGCAGTAGCAATGCACAGCTGTAGAAAAAAAGCTTTCCTCCTTACACACATACTTTGCTTCATTTAGGTACTGACTGCATATATTTGCTTCAGTCTCTGTTTTTAGCCAAAGGATTTTACTCCCTTTTGCTGCTACGTTGCAGCCTGAAATATATATTTGTTCTTTGTTTTCCAAATAGTATTACCAATTATTAGACATTTTTATGACTAAAAATATAATCCACAGTTACATTATACAGGGTAAAAATGTACAAGGAATATCACTGCTTCCGGACATACGACAACCACTAACTGCCTGGAGTTAGGAAGGAAAAAAAATTCCAAAACCAAAACAAAAAACTTTGCCTATGAGCAGATTATTATGCTAGATTAAAGACAGAATAAGGCTTGGAATTGGTGTAAAAGGCAAAAGGCAAGGGGCACAGCTAAATAAATCAAGGGGCACAGCTAAATGAACACATTAAACTCACAACAATTAGATTCTCCCCAAATAAAAATATCCCTTCTAACAAAAGTAATCAAAACCCCACACAGACAGGGGTGCTGGAACAATTTATATAGTGGGGGTGCTGAGAACCATTGAACTAAACTCTAACCCTCTCTATAATGGAAACCACTTCAAGCCAGGGTTCACCAGCACCGCCATCACCCCTAGTTCCAGCACCTATGCTCACAGATTTAAAACAAGCACAAGCCAAGAGCTTACCTGCAGGTCTTAGGTGAGTGAAGTATACACATTGTCCCATATCTGGATCTCTTTAGGTATGACCAAAAATTAAATACAGTTACAGGTACTTAAAAATCACAGGCCTGACAATTGCTTGTGTGCAGAATGATACCTATACAAACTTTCAGCTCTGCGTGAACACTCACCAGGCTGTGCACCTACTGTCACTGAACCAGACTTTTCTCAGCCTGGAGACCTTTCCTAACTAAGAAGGTGCAGAGAGCAAACAATGGATGAGGAACTGGCTGTGTCATCTTGCTATGAAACAGGCAGACTTCTCACTGAGCAGAGCAGGTTCCGGATGGCTCAAACCCTAGCCTTTCCTTGGCCTCCAGAGCAATGGAATGGAAGCCTAACTAGTGAGGGACTTCTGCTAGTTATGGACTCTGCAAGCTTTATCCCTTTGCTGGTGACTGCTAGACTGGGAGAACTGGCTTCTCTCTCTTTATTTGATACTTTCAATAGCCAAGGCACTTCAGGGGTGCGTGGAGAGTCACCCCTTACGATCTGGGTAGCATCTGGGCAGTGGGGTATCTCTGGCTGAGAGGTAATATGAAATTCTCTCCCATACTGAGCAGAGAACAAGCCAGGGGCTACACTTCTTTCTGTGGCTGGAAGCTGACACCCAGCAACCAACTCCTTCCCCCCATGTCTGTCCACGATGTTCAGTGGAGATTTTGGGGTAGGTCTCAGCCATGTGTAGGGTTCAGAGTTCAACTTCTGCAGTTGGTTGCCCTAGCATGTCAGTCAGGCCTCTGGTCTGGTAACTCCTCCTCCTTTTCTCTGTCTCAGCCCCCACAGCTGGGCTGCATCTCAAACACAGGTTACACAGGTAGTTCCAGTTCCTCATCTTTTGCCTCTGTGCTGCTCATTGTCTGTGTGAGCTGCTGGAAGCTTGTCTCTCTAGCCCTCAATAGGGCCGGGGGCTACATAAAGAATCTACAACTGGATCATAATTAACAGTTCCGGTGATGTAAGAGCCAGGCTAGACGCTCACTCATACTCTCCCAGTTGTGTTGATTTCATAGGGCTAATCTGATTAAAAAGTAGTAAAACTTTATATTAGTCATTATTGCAAGCAGTTGTGATTGTGAATGAATGCAGATAACAGATTGGCTCAGCAAGAAACTGCCACTTTTACACAGTCACTCTTGTTGGGCTTGGTAATTCAATTTATTAGCACTCTAGCTTTTCACCTCTGGTAACATGTCTATGGACACCAGTGACAGTGAATTTGATGGATTTATTTTATTCTGTCTTTGTGTGCACCACAAATCCACCACATAATTTAACACCACTTGAGTTTCTTGTTTAGGAGAAGCTCTGGGGTGGAATAGCAAGGGGGCAAGAGATTAGAACTGAGATGCGCTGTCAGTGGTATGTGAAGAAATAATGCAGTAGCACCCGCACTCTGCTGGAATAAGCAGTAGTATCTGATATCTTTGTGAGAACAATATCTTATATTGTGTTCTCTCTCTAGATTGTAAGCTTCTCAGGCCTGGGAGGATGATTTCTTAGACACATTATAATGTATATACACACAGGGTATATATAACATTCCCTTTCTCTTCTAGATGCTCAAAGCAGAATAATGAGACAGTCCCACTGGACCTTCCTCCAAGGCCCTTCTGCCCCAGAAGTATTTAAAGAAGAAAACAATACATCTTTTTCACATGTGTTCTCCACCTCCCAAGCAGCCTGTCACTTGGTTCCTGGAGAGGAGACACTGAGCCTCAATATTCATGATACAACTGCTCTGAGCATCAGTTAGGACACTGAAGCACCAATAAGCTCTACGGTGTCATGTGGCCCCTAGCCTAACACAGAGGGTACTCTAGCTATAGGCAAACTGGGCAGCTGCCTAGAGTAGCATATTTCTGAGGGCAGCAGATTGGTGGCTGCAAGGAATGAGACCGGCACGGCTGCCTGGAGAAAGAGATAACCAGCCAGGGCTCCGAGGCACAGGAAGTGGCCCACACCTGGGCTGCCAGGCAAGCGCTCCCTCTCCCTCCTCAAACACTCTCCCCCCACCCACCCCCCCAGCACAAGTTAGATTGTGGGCATGGCCATAGTTCGGAGGCCGAGCAGCTCGGGGCTGCACCTGGTGGCACCGTGAGCACTGCCAAGGCTTTGCACACAAGCGCAGTGACCCATCTGGCTCCATGTTGTCACCCCAGCCACACCACACCCAGCTCCTGTCAGCCCTGCTGCCTAAGCAGCCTCCAGCCCCTGGCACCGCTGCTTCAACTTGACTGTTTCTGGGTTCAGGAGGCTGGGTTAACTGCACAGGCTCACTGCACAGGTTCACTGCACAGGCTCTGAGCCCAACAGCAAGAAGCTCATCTGGAAAGGTACAGGGCTTGCTGGGACCCAGGAAGAGGGTATTGGCTAAGGTTGTGAAGTGCAGGGGAGGGAGGTTGGGTGGAGGGTGTGGGCTTGGAGGGCAGGGGGTGCATAGTGGGGGGGGGGGCGAGGTAGGGGTCTGGTAGTGCAGGGCCTGAGATGCAGGTTGGGCTAGGTGTGGGAGGTGAGACACAGAGACACCCCCACACACACACTCTGTCCAGCTCCTATGAGAGGGAGATCAGTGCTTCAAACTCGGGTGGCTTCATGCTAGGCAGGGGATCTGCGCTGCCCATTAACTGAGGCACTGGGAGCTGTTGCCTGCCAGGACCCGCATGTCATACTATTTCCATCCAGCAGTGTCATGTATTTCTTGTACATGATAGGTTGCAGGGCTGCTGCTAGCAGGTCATAAGAACATAATAAGAACAGCCATATTGGGTCAGACCA
Organism: Natator depressus; assembly: GCF_965152275.1. NCBI lineage: Eukaryota > Metazoa > Chordata > Testudines > Cheloniidae > Natator > Natator depressus. The sequence continues at coordinate 53,948,073 of NC_134237.1, forward strand.
AAGGTCCATTAAGCCCACTATCCTGTCCTCTGACAGAGGCCAATGGCAGGTTCCCCAAAGGGAATGAACAGACAGGTTATCATCAAGTGATCCATGCCCTGTCACCCAATCCCAGCTTCTGGCAAACAGAGGTTAGGGACACCATTGCTGCCCATCCTAGCTAATAGCCATTGATGGACCTATCCCCCAAGAATTTATCTAGCTCCCTTTTGAACCCTGTTATAGTATTGGCCTTCACAACACCCTGTGGCAAGGAGTTCCAGAGGTTGACAGTGTGTTGAGTAAAAAAATACTTTCTTGCGTTTGTTTTAAACCTGCTACCTATTAATTTCATTTGGTGGCCTCTTGTTCTTGTATTGTGAGAAGGAGTAAATAACACTTCCTTATTTACTTTCTCTATACCACTCATGATTTTATAGACCTCTATCATATCCCCCATTAGTCACCTCTTTTTCAAGCTGAAAAGTCCCAGTCTTATTAATCTCTCCTCAGACGGAAGCCGTTCTATACCCCTAATAATTTTTGTTGCCCTTTTCTGAACCTTTTCCAATTCCAATATATCTTTTTTGAGATGGGGCAACCACATCTGCACCCAGTATTCAAGGTGTGGGTGTACCATGGATTTATATAGAGGCAATATGATATTTACTGTCTTATTATCTATCCCTTTATTGATGATTCCCAACATTCTGTTCGCTTTTTTGACTGCCGCTGCACACTGAGTGGATGATTTCAGAGAACTATCCACAATGACGCCAAGATCTTTCTTGAGTGGTGATAGCTAATTTAGACCTCTGCATTGTATATGTATAGTTAGGATTATGTTTTCCAATGTGCATTACTTTGCATTTATCAACATTAAATTTCATCTGCCATTTTGTTGCCCAGTCACCCAGTTTTCTGAGGTCCTTTTGTAACTCTTTGCAGTCTGCCTGGGACTTAACTATCTTGAGTAGTTTTGTAATCTGCAAATTTTGCCACCTCCCTGTTTACCCCCTTTTCCAGATTGTTTATGAATATGTTAAATAGGACTGGGCCCAGTACAGATCCCTGGGGGACACTGCTATTTACCTCTCTCTATTCTGAAAACTGACCATTTATTCCTACCCTTTGTTTCCTATCTTTTAACCAGTTACCAATCCATGAGAGCACCTTCCCTCTTATCCCATGACTGCTTATTTTGCTTAAGAGCCTTTGGTGAGGGACCTTGTCAAAGGCTTTCTGAAAATCTAAATACACTATATCCACCGGATCTCCTTTGTCCGCAGGCTTGTTGACCCCCTCAAAGAATTCTAGTAGATTGGTAAGGCATGATTTCCCTTTACAAAAACCATGTTGACTATTTCCCAACAAATTATGTTCATCTATTAGTCTGACAATATTGTTCTTTACGATAGTTTCAACCAATTTGCCCGGTACTGAAGTGAGGCTTACTGGACTATAGTTGCCAGGGTCACCTCTGGAGCCCTTTTTAAAAACTGGCATTACATTAGCCATCCTCCAGTCATTTGGTACAGAATCTGATTTAAATGATAGGTTACAGATGACAGTTAGTCGTTCTGCAATTTCACATTTGAGTTCCTTCAGAACTCTTGGGTGAATACCATCAGGTCCTGGAGACTGACTACTGTTTAATTTATCAATTTGTTCCAAAACCTCCTCTAATGACACCTCAATTTGGGACAGTTCCGCAGATCTGTCACCCAAAAAAAATGGGTCAGGTTTGGGAATCTCCCTCACAGCCTCAACAGTGAAGACCAATGCAAAGAATTCATTTAGTTTCTCCGCAATGGCCTTATCTTTTTGAGTGCTCCTTTAGCATCTCGATCATCCAGTGGCCTCACTGGTTGTTTAGCAAGCTTTCTGCTTCTCCTATATTTAAAACAAATTTTGCTATTACTTTTGGAGTCTTTGGCTAGCTATTCTTCAAAATCTTTTTTGCTCTTTCTAATTATATTTTTACACTTCATTTGCCAGAGTTTATACTCTTTTCTATTTTCCTCATTAGGCTTTATCTTCCACTTTTTAAAGGATGCCTTTTTGCCTCTCACTGCTTCTTTTACTTTGTTGTTTAACCACGGTAGCTCTTTTTTGGTTCTCTTACTATGCTTTTTAAATTGGGGTATACATTTAAGTTGAGCCTCTATTATGGTGTCTTTAAAAAGTTTCCACGCAGCTTGCAGGGATTTTACTTTTGGTCATGTTTCTGCACCAGATATGGACTGGCTACAGAGCTTCCTTCCCAGAGAGAGAAACCAGTTATGTCTTCCATAAGATCCTTTAATGCTCTGCCGGGTATGGCTGAGGTTAGCTTAAATAAGGTCTGCTACACAAACGGCACCTAATGGCTGAACAGTATACTGCAGTTTAGCACTCCATTACAAGCAGCATCTGCAGCCCCACAGCAGGGTCTGCCCTGCCAGCCTCCGACCCAGCAGTATAAAGTTCAGGGAAAGGGGTGGCAGCGGTGAGGGAAGCTCTTGGGATCTGCTATAAACTTCTAAGCAAGTGGGATGAGGGGGTGGAAGACTGAAATTTTGCATATGGCAGCAGATTGGTTTGAGTGGTCTCTGGTCTTACTTTTTGACAATATGTAATGGTTCTTTGCTCAGGTGGGTGTAGCTTATTGGACCACACCTAATGAAATTGGTGTAATCAGAGAGAGACTCAGGCAAAGGGACTGTAGTGGGGATAGGCTCAACTTCTAAACTGACAATGGGTATTTATCCAAATGCATATGCATACAGATAAACCTAACTAACATGACCAACTGCAATAGTGCCATCTGGTGAGTTCCAATAACATTACAGGTTCCTTGTAACCAATACTAAGGGCTAGAAGAATCACCCATTGTAACAATGGGTGTTAGCAGTGGGTGAAGCTGAGCCATAGTCCGATTACAAATGTAGAAAAACACAAACTGTATTCCTACTTAACCACAGTCTCCAAAACTGTGCTAAACATGTTTTATCCTTGTCTACTTTTACAGCTAAATGATGCTCAGCACCAGTTCATTTACATCTATTACTGGCCCATTGTCAGCTATGGGTCATTTTCAGAGTGTAGAGTAGGGGCAAGCCTGGAAGTTTTTAGCCCCAAATAATTTTTTCCCTGTGAAAGCCATGACCCTGTGAAACTAGAGATTTCTAAAGGGAGGGTAAATTTAAACTTACAGCCAACACAACTCTGACTGTCATAAAAGCTGTAATCTAAAATAATGTGCTGTATATACTCATGTAAGACCAAGGCGACAAGCCTGGAAGAGCTGAAGTGACAGAGTGGGATATGTCTTTATCAAATTGTGAACGCCATTTTGGTTTGTGGCTTTGTACCATCTTCCATTTTGTATGGTAACTGTCATTTTGTTTCTCCGTTGAAGAAGTAGCCTGACCTTGACAAAGTCAGTATATTGCAGACACTGTCCTGCCTAGGAGGGTTTGGGGCACCTCAAAGGGGACTATCAATAAAACTGCCAAAGGTCATCAGCTTTGAATGACTCTCAATGACTGGCCAACCTCAGGTCAGGTTTTCTTCACATGTGACTCCGTGTGGCTGGGGGTTTGAATTTATCAGCTTGGGCCCATGGCAAAACAGGGTCAGAGACTGGATTTACTGGGAAGGCTACTCTGATAAGGGGGACTGTGTTCTGTTGCAAAGATCTGTAACTCTCCAGTGCTTTCTTAAAAGTAAAAAGACTGTGGTTAAGAATTCCTTTGCTAAGCCTGTGTTCCTTGCTTGCCTGATTTATTGTCCCTGAAGGGGTTAATTGAGATGCTCAGACTACCCGTGCTGAGTTGGAACTCTGAGGGAATGTGTATAAGCTTGTGAGGGCTGAAGCACTGGTTTGGAAATCTAAGGAAGCCAGGCTGCAGAGCCCCAAGTTCCACCGAAGGTGGCAGACATGAAGTCTGCACCTAGAGTGTGCCTTTGGGTATGTCTACACTGCAATTAAAAACACACTGCTGGCCCATGTCAGCTGACATGGGCAAAGGAACTGTTTAATTGCAGTGTAGACATTTGGGCTTGGGCTGGAGCTCTAGGACCCTGTGAGGTGGGGCAGTACCAGAGCTGAGGCTGCAGCCCAAGCCCAAATGTCTACACTGCAGTTAAACAGCCCTGAAAGCCTGAGTCAGCTGGCACAGGCCAGCCATGGATGTTTAATTGCAATGTAGACATACCTCTGGAGGCCCAGAGTGAGGAACAGTGACCTGGCTCTGGAACTTTCTCTAAAAAAGTAAGTGGAACAATAAGCCATATAAGGAATGGTTGGAGAAAAAGCCTGTCAGCAAAGCATAAGTCTCACTCGATAATCCTCCACTTGTGTAGAAAATAGCATACAAGAATACTGCACTGATAAGCAATAAACGATGTGCTACCATTTCAGGAAGCCTTGAAGCTTCATGCTTTTTGTTGTTCTATGCCAAGTCATGATTTCTTCTTTTGTTCATACAGTTCTGTTTTGGGAGAATCTCTAAGCAGCAGGTTAGCTTACCTTGTCTAGAGAGAAAGAAAGGGGAGTTTGTTGGTAACTGCACAGTTGGGATGAGTCTATATTACAGGAACTATTGTGTCTGACATCAGTTGTCAATCGCTGGTGTCTCCATTGGCCCAACCATGGTTGAACAGAGTTCACAGGACAAAAAGTCAAATAGTGGTTAGTACCAGATGTAGAAAGCACTAGTGGGTCCCTGTTAGAATGAGGGATGAGCACGCCTCTTGCAATGGGTGTTGGGGATGGTGAATGCTGCCCACTGGTGAGCCCCGTTTGCAACTACCTATTTTAGATTTTTATACCATGCCTATCATTGTGGTATCTAAGTACAAACACTGCCTTCAGCTGTCAATCGCAGCTGCCCCTCTACAGGTCAATAACAGCAGTTTCTGTACTGTTGATAGTGCCAGACAGTTCTCTATATAGCCAGATACCACAAATTTGTTTCTAAGGGAATTTAGTGCTGTTTGAAAGGTGCCTCTATTTACCCATAGAAAAGATACAGCACGGGCAGTAGAAGTGCATGCTTCCTCAGTTTACCACACCCCTGATCTGGAGCAACCATCTTCAGATTTCCAGTCATCATACCAAACTGGACTATGATTCAGCAAATCAATGGGATTCAAGCACATGCTTAAAAGTAGAGTTAAAGTCATAGGTATTTCCAAACCTCTGAGAAGCTGCTTATCTCTGGTCTCTTTCTCCTCCACCTTATCAAAACATTAATCTTTGATATTGTTTAGTGTGATATATAGCAAATCACGTATCTTAACCTTCATGTGCGTGCTAGCAGACTGATGGACTGGTGTAAAGAAAGTTTAGCAATGCAGAATGTCAATGAACTGTCCTTCGGAAATGATAATGAAGCATAAACTATAACACAGTCAGGCATAAACAAACACAGTCAGTGTTTTTCAAGGGTCCATCCTCCATTAGCAGAAGAGAGGGAATTTATGCATAGGGGCCTGATCCTGAAAGGCCTCTACATGCAGAATTCTCATTGACTTCAACAGGAGTTCTGAACAAAGCGTTAAAAGTTTGAGGAGTTAAAACTTTAGTAATTAATGTCCTTAAAACCCACAATGTTATTAGTTTTATCTATTACTTCATGAAGAAACTCTATTAATATCATAATAGATATTGCATATCCATTAACTGCAAAAACCAACTCACCTAAGATGGCTCAAAACAAACTTGACATTTGCCAGTAACTGGTTTCCATGGTGAACAAAGTTATTTAGTAATTCTGAAAATTATACCAACATGAGCCTCAATGCTTTCAATTATTAAGGTTAAGTAAGCTAATAAGCATCTATATTGTTTTTAAAAAAATCAACATGAATTTTATTTTATTAGAATGAGAACTGCATAGGATTTACTTATCCTAAGTTTGTCATTTTAAAATGTAGCTTCTACGGGGCTAAATCTGGAATAGAGTCCTATTAAAATGTCTCAGTCTCTGAAAAAGCAGCAGAGAGTCCTGTGGCACCTCATAGACCAACAGACGTATTGGAGCATAAGTTTTTGTGGGTGAATACCCACTTTGTCGGATGCATATAGTGGAAATTTCCAGAGGCAGGTATAAATATGCAAGCAAGAATCAGGCTAGGGATAACGAGGTTAGTTCAATCAGGGAGGATGAGGCCCTCTTCTAACAGTTGAGGTGTGAACACCAAGGGAGGAGAAACTGCTTTTGTAGCTGATGAGCCATTCACAGTCTTTGTTTAATCCTGAGCTGATGGTGTCAAATTTGCAAATGAACTGAAGCTCAGCAGTTTCTCTTTGAAGTCTGGTCCTGAAGTTTTTTTGCTGCAGGATGGCTACCCTTAAATCTGCTATTGTGTGTCCAGGGAGGTTGAAGTGTTCTCCTACCGGTTTTTGTATATTGCCATTCCTAATATCTGATTTTTGTCCATTTATCCTTTTACGTAGGGACTGTCCAGTTTGGCTGATGTACATAGCAGAAGAGCATTGCTGGCACATGATGGCATGTATTACATTGGTGGACGTGCAGGTGAATGAACCGGTGATGCTGTGGCTGATCTGGTTAGGTCCTGTGATGGTGTCGCTAGTGTAGATATGTGGGCAGAGTTGGCATCGAGGTTTGTTGCATGGATTGGTTCCTGAGTTAGAGTTACTATGGTGTGGTGTGTCGTTGCTGGTGAGAACATGCTTCAGGTTGGTGGGTTGTCTGTGAGCGAGGACTGGCCTGCCTCCCAAGGCCTGTGAAAGTGAGGGATTGTTGTCCAGGATGGGTTGTAGATCACTGATGATGCATTGGAGAGGTTTTAGCTGAGGACTGTATGTGATGGCCAGTGGAGTTCTGTTGGTTTCTTTCTTGGGCTTGTCTTGCAGCAGGAGGCTTCTGGGTACACATATGGCTCTCTTGATCTGTTTCCTTATTTCCTCATGTGGGTATCGTAGTTTTGAGAATGTTTGGTGAAGATCTTGTAGGTGTTGGTCTCTGTCTGAGGGGTTGGAGCAAATGTGGTTGTACCTCAGCACTTGGCTGTAGACAATGGATTGTGTGGTGTGTCCGGGATGGAAGCTGGAGGCATGAAGGTAGGCATAGTGGTCGGTGGGTTTTCGGCATAGGGTGGTGTTAACGTGACCATCACTTATGGGCACCATGGTGTCTAGGAAGCGGACCTTCCATGTAGATTGGTCCAGGCTGAGGTTGATGGTGGGGTGGAAGCTATTGAAATCAGGGTGGAATTCTTCCAGGGTTTCCAGGATGTCATCAATGTAGCGTAGGTAGAGAAGGGGCGTGAGTGGATGAGAGCTGAGGCAGCGTTGTTCCAGATCAGCCATAAAAATGTTGGCATATTGTGGGGCCATGCGGGTACCCATAGCGGTGCCACTGGTCTGGAGGTGTATATATTGTCACCAAATTTGAAATAATTGTGCGTGAGGATAAAGTCACAGAGCTCAGCAACCAGTTGTGCTGTAAGTGATTTGGTGAAATCTCTGAAGTGATTTGGTGAGATGCATACAATTCCTTCAAGAGGTGAATGTTGTCTTGCCAGATCATTAAAATCTTTGCATCTTTAAACTATACTTTTCCACTGTGCTATGGCGAACTGGACTTTTAGCCTATCATAATTAAGAGAGAGGGTTTAGACACTGTGACTTTTCTGTCTCAGCCAAAAACTGTCAAGATTTGTTCAGATACCTTGGTGTACCATTACTATTTTTCTTAGTAGCCAAATGTCTCTCTTTTCTCCTGGGAAGAGTACTCAGTCAGCCCTGGACGCTGAGATTCTGCCTTTAATACCACCATCAAAATGGTATAAAGGAGGCATTGTTGATGAGACAGCAATATATATTAGTTTAGCACAGTAGGTATTCACTTTTGAAGCCTTTTAATATGTTTCTAACTCATCCTCCATATCAATAAAATAAAAACCACACAGGAAAATATCTTTTTTCTTATTAGACTGCTAAAAATCCCCAAATTTAGTGATATCTGTTTCCAATTTGTCTTTATGGAATAGAGGCCAAATAGTTGCTTTTCTTCCTACATTCAGAACTCAGCCAAATTATAGTTTAACCTGGGTGCACCCACACACATTCACCAGTGTGTGCCTTTTAGTCATGATTCTACTCAATAAATTTGATTAGGTTTTACAGCATTCCAAACCAGCAGCCCACAAGGCAGGTTCAACCAATACCTTTGCTTTAGTCTCGGTTCTCGGCAGGCCACCATGACGCTTGTTTGTATTTTTAAACCTGGGTTAAATTGTGGCATAACCACAAACCATTGTATGCTATTAACAGTGGGGTTACAATGAATGACTGATAAACAAAATCTTAGCACACTGAGCCTCCTTCTCCCAGTAGTAAACATATGTTGTTAATAAAATGGTTCTAACAGGCTAAGAAATTGGAAGCTTTTTCTTGATTGACAAGACTATAGTTTCTAAGTGGGCTAAAGAAACAGCATAAAAGTTTTTGTTTTACTTTGTTAGAACACGTTTAAATAAGACACAAAAGTATATGTTACAGATTCAAATACTTCAATGAATCTTTCTTCCCCAGTCTTGTAGCCTAATGTAACATTTCTACCGCAATATTCACTGTATGTAGTTCTGAACATAGAGGACTAAAAGCAAAAGAGGGCAAAATGTGCTTCCTCTGTCATTCTTCTAAAGGTACAAAATGGAAGGACAGACCTAAGGCTTGTGTCCCACTGCTGCTCCACCACATTATCACTGGCATAGCTCAGCAGAGTAGCAAGCTGATAGGAAAAGGTAACAGCATGCATGTTGCATGGGACATGACACAGACACCCAGAACTACTGCATGCTACTATCATTCGGTTGTCAGCTGCTCAAAGCATTGTTTCTTGGGCTGGCCTGGGTAGTATGCAGTGGGATGGAAAAGACAGATTTGCTCATATATGGATACTGTAGTTTGCATTCTTGAATAAGTCTATCTGAGGAGAACAGGGAGAGCCAGAAAACACAATTGCCGAACAGTGTCTCATTCTACCACCCATTTTTACATTAGGAACATAAACTCCAAATTCAGCATGACAACTTTCATGCTGCAATATCCTATCACAACTTTCAGGGCTACTGCACTTGACCTGTGACATTCTGATCTAATCTGGTGAAGCCAGATTGGTTTAGTAGGTTTATATTCTGAACGGTTCACCCAACCCTAATAACCATTGCACTGGAATGGAGGGAGCTGCCAACCAGTAACTTGTGATAGGCCAATGTGTTCTGATTACAAACTAATCTGTGTGCTCACAGGAGCCATGGAGTCCTCCTACACAATCTCTTGTGGCCTGATCACCTACACAGTGGAGCTTTGGTTGTTACACTGCATAGGGGGGCCTCTGTGCCCATAAGGGAGGAAATGAGGAGATGGGTTTGTCTTTCAGGCTAGAAGTACTTAAGTCAGCAAAACAAATTACATGCTCAGCACACTCATATTCTTCTTGTCTCAATGCCTTATCAAACCATGCCTTGCTCACCGACTCTGTGTAGAGACCAAGAGTGAGACATGGCTTTGGATAGATGGGAGGGAAGAGGGGGAGATGAGGTGAAATGCCTGATAGAGGGATCATGTGCCAATCAGACAGGCTCACAGCATAACCCTCTTAAACTGCAGCCAGGTAGGGGGGAAAAAGTGTTTCAAAGGTTTCCCTTTCAACCTTTTAGGCTGAAGAAGTTAAGGACAGACCCTGGGCTCCTGGCCTGCTGCCACTCTGCTACATCATCCCTTCTTGAAGATTCAGCCAGGGAAGGACTAGATTTTGTAGCCAGGGTTCTATGAAAAGTTGAAGCTTGGGATCTGCAGTTCCTTGGGCTTTTTGTGCAGCTGGATCTCTCAGCTCCATGACACTGCTGCATGTGTCGTCCCATTCCCAGTATGTGCATACCCTATCATCGGCTCTGAAAAATAGCTAGGGTGGTCACTGCTGGCTCTAGCAACAGTGATTTATGATACAGCATACTTTGCTCTGATTGCCTACAAGGGATACATGCACTGTACAGGCCATGTAGAGTGATGGTGTCCCTGATTCCTCCTATTTTGGCAGAGGAAAACATCTACATTACAGTGACTTGACTGAGGAGAGGTATACATGCAACTATAGAGGGAAAGTATGCAATTCCTCTGCATATCATCCCCTTCCAGCTTCCACCCTCCTCAAAAAGAATTAGGCCATTTCATTCTCCTATCTTTCGAGCTATGGCCTTGAGCACAACAGCCCTGGGAAACCTCTAAACACAGCATAGAGAAAGATAAAACTGGAAACTTCAAAGCATGTACTAATTTGGATTATAGGTCCAGGCTGTATCCATCTGTATCCATCCATGTCTGATCACAGTGTATTCTTGTCAATGTAAGTAGAACAAATGCTCAGTTGTCCATGAAATTTATGAACCAAACAAGTTCAGCTCCTCTTAAAGAGAAGAAACAAAGATGAAGTTGATGTTAATTTGAGAAAGCAGCTGTTGTAGCAGAAGCATCAACTTCTGACTCCATCTGTACATGGATTTCCCCACACCCTGTTCACTGTTACCCTTGTGTAAAGTCAATGGAGTTACTTCAAATGCACATTAATGTAATGGAGAGTAGATCTGGCATTGTACAGCCATTTTTTCCTCTTCCACTATTATGTATACTAGTAGGAATAAAGCTGCAGCTTAAGTCAAAGAGCTAAACAGATATGTCAGGGGTTTAAGCTATAGTCACAAAGATTAACAAAAAACTTTATTACTACATTTGGCAGAATCAAATTGCTTCACTTATATATTTTTTAAAAAGTGGTTATTAGAAATCGATCGTAGATATGTTATACACATACGGATGATATTATTGCTGTAGAAAAATATTTTCACGAGATTGACTGCTTTTATCTTACAGAATCAGGCTGTGGAAGTAGGAGAGAGATCTAGGCCCCCTGAAAGGCCAGAGTGCATGTCAGACCCATCCCCAGCAGAAGAAATGAGTCACTGGCATTCAAAAGACTGTTGTGTGTTGTCCTCCTCCCAGGGACTGGTTCCTGCTGAGCTGCATGAATTGTGATAGTTTGGGCTTGGAGAGGGTTTGGCCAGCCCCCTTTGTTTTCCTTTATACCTTCTTAGAGTTTGGCTTCACATCTCTCAACTTTTACAGGCTATGTGGGGGCAGAGAAGTGTGTATGTGGGTGGGGGAATGGAGTCCTAGGAGAGGAGGGCCTGGGGGGAACACAACAAGCTTCAGGCAAGGTAGTGGGGGGGAATGTCCCGTGGCTTTGGATTCCTCTCAAAGTCCATCAAGGAAATGGCCTGCTTGCCCTGCCACCTACTGCTGGAGACTTTACTTACGGATCCTTAAGCTATGGAACCTATTGCATGTTCCTTCATCCAAGCCTCTTCTCAATCCTTCCTGCACACAGTGGGAATGAAACACTCCTTCCTCTGAAGCTTTTGAGAAGGGACTAGAGCCAACAGCTTGGCTGTTAGCAACTCCCCATCTTCTCCTGCTCATGGCTTGCAGTAGCCACAATCTCATCCTAAAAGCCCCCTGCAGATTTTTGGTCCCGAGGACTCTTTCCTCTCGAGAAGTGAGCAAGCCCTCTTCAAATAGGCAGGGACTCACACAAAAGCTGGGATTCTGCCTGACTGGTCAATTAGCATTGCTATTATCTTCTGTCTCCCTCATAATCGGAGCAGCAGCACCCCAATCCCATCCTTTACTTGGAAGATGAGACAAGGCAAGATGATAGAAAATAACCTATATTTAAACAGTTTTAAAAACAAGTTTTTATAATCCAATTTTGTCAGGGCATTTCCATATCCTTCAGAGCATGGCGTATTCTAAAATAAAGTGACATCCACACTGTAAGCCCTAGCAATTAACAGGGAATTGTCCTAAAGCTTACACTTATTGAAAGTAGCTTCAATGGGATTAATGGCTTAAATGCATTAGTATGAATGTTGATCCTAATTTTCATTATCCTATATTAGATAACAGGCAAAAGGTAATCTGAGCTGTTGCTAACTAGGGATTTTTCCTTCTTCAAGGGAGAGAGAATCTGGAGTCCAATTTTTATGGCTCCAGGTTTGCTGGCTGGAACCACAGACTGATTCTCCCATCACATAGTACAAGGAGTTCTCACTGATGGCAGTTAGACTCACTTGTATTGTGTGACAGAAGAATTGGGCTGGGTCTGGGAATGCTATATACTTTGTGTTGCTGTGTAAACACCATGAAATTCATCGAGAAAGACAAGAACACGGATGAAACAGGCAATTTGCCGCATATTAAGTAATGGCATAAACGTCTGTGAGTGAGACACAGAAAACAAAGAACATGTCTGAAACAGAGAAAAATTGACTAGTCTGGCCTCCTCAGTAATGCATGTAAGAAAGTAGAGGAGCCAATGTTATATTCACAGCATGCACACAGAGAAGCTGAATACAAACATAAAATATCTTCCTGGAAGATTGTGACATAACACTACTTTATTTCTTATCATTCAAAATGATATGCACAAGAACCCCAAAATAGAGGCAGACACCAAGCAGGCTTCTCCCTAAAACAGAGAGGCACAACTCACCACCTTACTCTAGGCTAGCTCTCTGCAGACTGGATTCTTATCGCATAATTTCCTACAATGCCCCGTAGCTGACAAGCAGGACCAGGAAATCTCATACAAATGAAAGAGAGAGCTTTTAATTTAAATACAGTGTCAATATACCAGAACCAATTAGAATAAAATAGAACTATTCCTCTCTTTCAAAGGATACAGAGAGAGTCAGATGGAATTAATGCAACAGAAGCCACTTGTTGATTGTTCATTTTGATTTATAACAGGGCAAATATTGCTTTCAGCAATATGGCATAAAAGCTTTTTAATTTCTAAAAATTGGTGGGGGTTATGGGTTTGAGCACAGGACTGGGGATCAGGAAGCCTGGCTTCTGTTCCCATTTTTGCCAGCCACTTGTTGTGTGACCTTCGCCAAGTCACTCGCCTTCTCTATTCCTCATTTCACTCATCTATAAAACAGTATGTACCTAGAAGGGCTGTGCTGATAGGAAAGGGTTTCAGCTCTTCCCCCCCCCCCCCTGCAATTTTCCATGTCATGTGGTGAGAGCTCCCTCATCCACGTGGCCAACTTCTGGGTGGGCTGGAGCAGTTTTCATGATTCCTCTCCCCCAGCTCACCAAGGAATTAAAAGCTGTTGAAAGCAGTGGTTGGAAATAGACTGGCTATGCACTGGCTTTTTGTTGTGATCAGGGTGGGGAGCCTTGGAATCAGGACTGAGGGATAGAATCAAGCTGGTGAACTCCCATCCACATTGCCTGCTGCTGTGGGTAGGGTGAAGAGAAGCTGAGCTGCACTGGGGAAAAATTATGGGGAAGCGGAGGAAGAAAGATGTGTGGAGAACAAAGAAATCAGAGAGTGTAGAAGGTGGGGAAGGGGAAGGGAATCAGAGGGGAAATGGGAGACAAAGAAAGAAAGAACAAAGATAAAGTAGAAGCTTCTCCAGTCTGGAAAAGAGGGAAAGTTTGGTCCCTCCTCTTTCCCTCCCCCAAGAAAAAAAAAGTGTGAAAGAGAGAAAACACTACCAGAGGGGAAAGAGAAAACAGAGCTGAAAGGAGAGTAAAGGGGAGGAAATTAACTGTAAATAGGCAAACAAAAAACCAAGTAGTATCTAGGTGTGGAACACCTTCATTATGGTTAATATTAAAATTGCCCAAAGGGACCTTGATTCTCTACTCCACAGTGGCTCAGCTCTTTCTCACCCTATTCTCCTCATGCATATCTAGCACTGTAAGATGCTAGCTCATCACTGGGGAAGCCTTTTGCAAGGATGATTGGTGGATGTATAAAGCAGGCATCTTTCAGTTAGCCTGTATGGTGTTTAATTAAGGGAATTTTTGGAGCCTCAGTAGCAATGATGTTCCAAGAACTGAAATGTCCTCTTTCAAAAAAAAACAAAAAACCCCAAACAAAAAACAACAAAAAATGCTCACACTTTGTGCTTGGACAGGAACTGAGCCTGCTTAAAAAAAAAAAAAAAAAAAGTAAAACATGGGTCACTGTCCTAGATGCTGTGAACGTGCAAGAAGATAGCAAAGAGAAAGAGAGAAAAACAAACAAGCGTTCATTTCAGATTAGCCCAAGACAGCACAGAAAGTATATTATTGTATGACATTGCCAGCAATGAAATTGCAAAGTGGAGTTTAAATTCAATTCTATAATAGAGTTGCAGTCAATAAAATAACATGACCTGTAATATTTTGTCTTGAGTCATTAGTACACGGTCACTGGGAAAACAAACTCTGCAAAGATGTTGGTTTTATTATTCATCTATTCTGAAGTTTATCAAAAAGTGCAACATCTTATACAAAAAGCTCCTTCCAGTCTACTCTTAATGACACAAAGCTGAAGCCGATAACTGTAAGAGCTGAATAGGATCAGGGGTGATAATACTTAACAGATTTTTTTTTTTTGGATGTACAGCCCACCTTGGCCAGTGTTTGCATACATCTCTTCTCCTTAGGGTGTGTATTTTGATGGGATGACTGGTTGATTGTCTTATCAACTATTTAAAGGGTTGAACACAAACAGATCCTTAGGGAATATCAGGGGTGCTGGAACAATTTGTATAGCGGGGGTGCCGAGAGCCATTGAACCAAACTGTAAATCCTGTGTATAATGGAAACCACTTCAAGCCAGAGGGTGCTGCTGCACCCCCCACACCCGTAGTTCCAGCACCCATGGGGTATATTGCACAAACATAACCGTGCTTTAGAGCAGGATATTTCCAGCTTAGAAGATGATCATTTTACTTACAGGTCAGACAGGGACTAATAGGCTATTACAGTGTACCTGAAACCTTGACTTAGCAACATGTAAGGATACCCATTGCCTGGTCAAACATGTTTCTGAGGTGCAGAATTACAAATCCACGTCAAAGCCATATGCTGAGCAAGATCCATGTTTGTGATCCTGAGCCAACTGAAAGTATAAAAGCAGAGCAATGCAGATTTAGAGAAATGTTAGTTGGCTCCTATAGTATGGTCCCTCATTTTTTCATTAAAGGAAGAAAATGTCAATTAGCATAAGAAATAAAAACTGATGCCAACTCCAAATGGTACTGCTCTTCAGCTAACCCAGGTTGGGATCTTTAGCAAACTACAGTACTCCTAAGTATAAAGGACAGCTTTCTTCTGTATGGAGAACCAGGGAAATGTCATATCTATATTTAATTCTGGGGGTCCATTTACCCACCTCCTTTCTACCAGACAAGCCTTTGTGGTTTGCAGCAACTGGACTCATTTCTGACAAACCAGATGGGTGGCAAAGTCTGGGAAGAACTCGTGCTTTCCCCTGCTGCACCTCTAAGTGGCTCCTGAGTAGCCCTTTCTTACCTCAGTCCCTCTGCTCCTGGCATCCCTGCTGCCCCTTAAGCAAGGCACCCACCCACCATCACAATGTTTTCGAGCCCCCAAAACACTCTCCGGCTGATACCCCACTCCATATGTCTGTTATTCTCCCATTGCCACAACAAAAGATAGTTCACACTTTCATTGGCGGGGGGGGGGGGGAATCTAGGAGTAGCTCATGGCACAGAAGAAGGGGGAGGAAGCACTAGCTATTTCCCTTCATGCTCCATCTAGTGAGCTTCCTCTGGGAAGGTAACTGTGCGGTGAACAAAAGGAGATTCATTTGCAACAGAATTCATGGAAGTGCTACTTTCTCAGGCAATGCAGAGCTGTTCATCCATTTCTTTACTTAGATTTCTCTGCACTTTGCAGCTCACTATGAAAGCTCACTCTCTGCAGTGCTGCCAAAACCTCCTACACACCTAGGCCTCGTGGGGGGAGGGGCCTTACATGTATAAGACAGTGACAAGCTTCCTAGTGTTTGTAAGGATTATGGGATCCCTGAGAAGCCTTATGCAGCTTGCTGGGGCTGATTTACTTATTGCTTACCGAGGTGGAGCCCACCTGTTTGTTTGGATTGATAAGGTAGTGTATGGGTCTGGTTTGTGTTTTATTTTCAGGGCATTGCTCCAGGAGCAGAGTTAAGATAACTGGGTCCCTGTCTGGCAAATTCACTATTAACTCCGCAGTTCCTAGGTTTGTATGGGTAGCTTTATTAAACTCTAACATTCTTGAAAAGTAATATACACTTGAACCACTGACACTTGCCTGCTGCCTCAGTGAAGTGTGTATGTGTGTGTGTGGGGGGGAGGGTGTATAGGCTTAAAGAGTTCACTGGATTTACAATGATTAACATCAAACCACAGAGGAAGTTGAATTATATAAAGGCACAAAGTCATCTGAAGACCTTAGGAAAAATATGTAATAAGCTTAAGGAAGGTGATATTAAGAAAGACTGCTTGAAGCCTTAGATTTTTTTTTTTTTTTTTGTTAAAAGACACACACATACACAAAAAATCACTTAGCCAAAGTTATTTGGCTAATCTCGGAAAAACTTTGCAGATCATGAAAGTTCTCTTGCTTTAAGGATATTTTAAGTGGTTTCAAATTGCCACAGATAATATACTGTTCTTTGGCCAAAATGGGAAGGGGAAAAATAGTCATGTCTACTGCAGAAATTTGCCAAATAAGCTAGAATAATTGTGAATCCACAGTGGCCCACCCACAGATTTGTAAGGAGAGCAGGTTAGTTTTACTGACTGTATCAGTAGTTCTTTTAGTCCACAGTAACCTCTGCATATCTTTAATGCAATATGATAGGTGCATCAACATATCCCTTTACACAATGGAATTTATGCAATAAAATAAACTATGTAACGTAGGCAGCAGATTCCAATGGAGAGCACCCTAGACTGAGAGCCAAGAGATTTGGTTTCTGCTTCTAGCTGTGCTACTCACCTTCTGTGACCTCAGTCAAGGGACTTCACCTTTCTGGGCCTCAGTGCCCCCATCTGTAACACCACTTTCCTTTGGGTGTCCAGGACAATGAGCCACCGTGCTACCCTACTGCCTCCAGCGAGGAGTTTTTCTTGTAGCTGGACTTCAGCTCCCTAACACTGCTCAAGCTCTCTCCTCTGGGCTGCCAGCCCCTATTTTGCTTTGCAGGTAAATACTTGGTGTATCCCAGGCCCTGAACTCCTCAGAAGCATTGCCTGTATTGTCCAGCCCTGTCACCAAACACTCACAGTAATGACAAGATTCACTACTTTCAAGGGAATAGGATACATGCATCAGCTTGTTTGATTCAACTGAGTGTCAGCTCCAAACTGACACCACAGCACCATAATTTATAGTGAAAACAAATAAGTTTATTAACAAAGGTAATGACTTAAGAGATAGTGAGCAAAGGTAATAAGAACAGGTTAAAAACAAAACAAAAGTACAACACACTAAAAAACTTTACCAGGCTGATCTTGTCCAAAGCAATTTCTCACCCAAGCCCTTTCTTGCAGCATTTCAACCAAGGTTGGTGGAGATCCTGTTTTCATGGGCATAACAGCACTGTCCAGTTGCCCCCTCAAATGAATGACAAAAAGAGGGATCATTGTGCTTTCCTTCAATACCTCACAGTCCATTGTTTTTATCCTCAGAGTCAGGATGACTCCTTGTGGTTTCCTTCCTGGGCTGCAGGCTCCAAGGTGTCTTCCCATACTCCTGTTTGTTTCTCCCCACCACCGTTCAACCTGCTTTTCCTGTTGACTTTCACACATAAATAAGACTTCCTTTGGGTTGGCTTTACCATGCTCAATTTACATATGAACCAAGGCAGGTGGTTGCACATCTTTGTCTGGCAAGACCAGTTTGCCAACTCTTCCTGTGATACAGATTCTAAAATGTGATTTCAATACATACAACTTCTTAAATATCACCTGCACATACATCACAGAACAAATTATGATGATTAGTAGGATGTAAATTTCCATTGGACACCTCACACGACCCTTTTTGGGGTAAATACTATGAAAGCAGTGTGTTAAGCATAGTGAGTTTGTTAGGGCTGATAGGAGTAGCTGTTACAGACCAATGAACACTTTGCCAGTCAGCTTTGAGGGTCACAATTTCTCAACCACTTTGAGATCTACAGATCAAAGTATAGGAGCCAAGTATTGTTACTATGTATTTCGTGTTGCAACAGATTTACAAAAAACTGGGAGTTTTGCTAATTTCATGCCATAGGGAGATATTGGTTTCCTTGCTAATAGTCCATTGTAACTGTTACGGGACTCACCCTTGCGGCACCTCCTGCTGGTCATCCAGGGAATTAGCATTCCAGCCTCCAGAGTGCCCTCTGCAGGCCAGTGTCTGATTGCTGCTGGGCCCTGAGTCCCTCCTGGACCCCAGTGCTCCTTTCCTCAGGGTTCTGCCCCCTTGCAGTACCCCACACAGATCTGGATCTCCCCTCCTGGGGAACCCCCACTCTCTATCCCCACCTCACCTCAGTCTATGGCCACTGCCAATCCTCAACTGTCCCCCATTTCCTGGGGCCAACTACAGTGTAAATGCCACTCATCATAGGCAAGGGGGTGGGGGGTTGGACATGCTGCCTTTGCTTATCTTTGGCTGCCCCCTGCAACTCCAGTACCTATTTGGCCTTACTCTAGGCCTGCAGCCTGAGGGTTTTCCAGGCCAGAACCAAATGGCGGGACTATCTTCCACCTAAAGAGTAATCAGCTGGTCCCTGGGTCCAGTGGTCCCTCCCGCTAGGCTAGGGGAGGGGCCTTTAGCACTTCCCGGGTTTTCCAATAAGACCTCGCTACAGTATAGGCGCGTACTCTAGGAGGTGAAGGCCACCTTGTCACCCGATTCTCTTGCTTTCCTGCGGCGAGCCCTGCGAGAGGGCGTTCCCCGCCCACCCCTCACCCTCCGGACATTTTTCTTGGGCCCCTGTTCCGCGAGCCCCCCCAGCCTCCCCGCTCCCACACTCCAAGCCAGCTGCATACCCTGAAGCCAGTCCGGTTCTGAACCATGCCCAGAAACCATCTGTACACGCTCGTACTCCATACGTTACATTTCCTCACCCTCATGTCCCGCCCCGACACCAAATGGCGGGACTATCTTCCACCTAAAGAGGGTGAGGAGCCCCGGTGGGCCAGCCTTTATTCCACCTTGGTCCCACGGCCTGCCGGGGACATTAGTTGGCGGCTCCTTCATGGAGCCATGAGCACGGGCGTGCACTTGGCGTGGTTCACCCCTACACCTGAGGCCTGCCCCTTTTGCGGCGTGAGGGAGAACCTGGCACACGCCTATCTCGAATGCTCCAGGTTGCAGCCCCTATTCCGGCTCCTCCAGAACCTCTTGTTGAGGTTCTGGCTGCACTTTTCCCCACACTTGTTCCTCTTTGCACATCCTATCCATGGCCCCATGAAGTTGCGAGACCTCCTCGTCAACCTCCTCCTGGCTCTGGCCAAAGTCTCCATCTACAATACCAGGAGGAGGATGTTGGACGAGGGGGTGCTCTGCGACTGCGGGGCCTATTTCCATTCCTCCCTAGTTTCACGCATCCGGGCAGAGTTCCACTGGGCAGCGTCCGCTGGCTCTCTCGACAGCTTTGAGGAGCAGTGGGTGCTGTCCGGGGTTCTCTGCTCGGTGTCCTCATCCGGTATCCTCATTTTGAACCTCTGACCCTCGCTCCGGTCCCTGTTTTTCATTAGTTGTCCCCCGTAATCAGTTGGTCCCTGGGTCCAGTGGTCCCTCCCGCTAGGCTTGGGGAGGGGCCTTTAGCAGTGGGTGGGCTTGCGCCCACCCACTTCCCGGGTTTTCCAATAAGACCCCGCTACAGTAACATTTATTTTGAATCTATTGCACTGACAACCTCTACTGGATTATGCACACCAAAACCAAACCAACCAACCAAACAAACAAAAACCCTACTTGAATTAATCCAAAACACTAGAGAACAGACCCTCAACTTGTGTAAATTATCATAGCACAATTAAAATAATTGGAGCATATGCGAGCTGAGGATCTGGCCATAGAACTTAAGTAGATGTGTACAGGGGTTACACAAAGGGAGCAATGTGCAAGTAGTCTTTATTAGTTATGTTGTTTTCTGTCATATTTTCAAGACACTGAGCTACAAAAGAGATACACAAGTTTGGCTAGACATATGGGATGAAATCCTAGTCTCAGAGAAGTAAATGGCAAAACTTCCAATGACTTTCTTAGGGCCAGAATTCCACTGCTGATATTTAACAGGGGTAGAAGTTTCTTCCATAAAAATTGTCTGATTTATATAGGAAAAACCAACATTGGAAACAGTTCTCACTTTAACTCCAAGGTTCATTATTAAAGCGAATGAAGAATATGCCTCAATAGAGTAAAAATAAATTTAAAACTTCCTTTTTATCCTATAGACTTTTACAACATTAAGCCTCTCCACTGTCCAAAACATCAGGGAGCCAGGACTCTATTCAGGTTCTGAAGGGCATAGATCATCTTGCATCACTCTTGAATCTCCACACCCTATGGAGGAGATATTGCCCCACAAAGTCAGTGATCAAGCTGAAGAACTGATCACAGTGGTACTTGATAAAACCTGTAAATCTTGGGAGAGTTGTAATAATATAAAATAAACAATACCCTTATTTACCTTTTAGTACAGAGGGGTGATTTTGGCCTTCTTGAAAGTAAGGGATTGTTCTAGTCCCTGATTTTCCTTGAGCAAGGTCTGCCAAACTGTGAGATATAGAAAGCAGGAGCAGGGTGGCAGGTTTGTATAATTTTTGGTGGTGCCCAGAATGGGTCCAAGTCCCACCCCCACCCCTGCATATTGGTGCACATAACAAAATTAATGGGGTGGGGCTGAGGGATTTGGCGTATGGGAGGGGGCTCAGGGCTGGGACAGAGGATTGGGGAGCGGGGCCAGGGATGAGGGGTTCAGGGTGCAGGAGGGGGCTCAGGGCTGGGGCAGAGGGTTGGGTTGCGGGGGTGGGGTAAGGGCTCTGGCTGGGGGTGTGGGCTCTGTGGTGGGGCAGAGCTTGGGATGAGGAGTTCGGGACGCAGGCAGGCTGCCCCAGGGCTGTGGCCAGAGAGAAGGACGCCACAGTCCCCCCCAGCCCTCTCCCTGCTGGCAGCAGCGAGCTTTGCAGGAGGCTCCCCTCCACTCCCCTGGCAGCACACTCACCAGGCACCAGCACTGCATTTGCTTCTACGGGCCGAGCCCTTCTCTGGTCCAGGAAGCCCCCTCGCCTCACCTGTGGTGGGTGCCGGGAGAGGGGGCTGCCATCATGTGTGCTCCTCCTTGCTCTGCAGATGGTGATTCCTGGTGCTGGCACCGCTCCCTTTTGTAGGCGGCAGTGGCCGGCGAGGGAGCGCAGCATGGAGCAACAGGGCAGCCACCTGCTGTCCAGGGCGCAGGCAGGGATGCTCCAGGGGAGGCAGGCGGGGCTGTAGGTGGGGCTGGGAACATTGGCGGAGCCAGGCCCCCGGGCCCTGAATTTCCTGGAGCATGGGCACCACAGGCCCATATAACTCGCCGCCCCTGAGCAGGAGAATCATTTCAGACTGCCAAACTCATTTTTTCACTTGTGAGTGGAGTGACATTTTTTTAACCCGTTTAACCTGTGAAAAGCCAGTGCTATGGATGGAGTTTTAGATCCTAAAAGTTAATCCTTGCATTGTAAAACCAAGTAATGCACTATACACAATGTTGATGAAGCTGATACATAAGCCATCTTTGTTCCAGGGGTTGAATTTTACTTCCCAAACATGGAAGTTTAAAATCCCCATAGATAAATGTTCCTTTTACAGAAGTAAGAAAATATTTCTAATGAGATTATTTACTGGAAGTGCTGTAAATGCATGCCCCATAGTAAAGAGGACTGGTAACTCATTCAGCATATGCAGGAAGGATGGATAATGAAGCCAAATGGGTGTCAAATTACTTCAAGGCTTTCCTTTGCCTGATCTGGATGAGAACATGAGGTTTTATCATAAAGGGAGAAAACTGCAAACTGAACTGACTGGCCTGCAATCCTGGAGAAAAGGCACCAACATCTGTTTCTGGTCTTTTTCCTAAGAATCTCTCCAGTTGATAATTTGGATTGGAAGCAAATTGGTTTGTGTTCATAGGTCCATTTCTTCCAAGCGCAGATAAAAGAAACCTCTCCTGTGGGTCCAATGGTTTGTACTCTGAATTCCTGGTTTACGTGGCACAGATTCTCTATATTATATGGCTAGCACATTATCCATCTTGACAAGAACAAAACTGGCTATGCTTTGGCAAGATTTCTATGGAATAGGACTCCCTGGTCAGATACAAGCATGAAAATAGGATTCTGATAAATTCCCTATGGAGAAGAACATCTAGAATATATAATGTTACATTTATCACAAAATGTCAAATTCAGTAATCTAGAAGGGAAGCTGTTCTCTGCTAGCAAATTCTGTCCTTAGACTTGACAGATTTTACAGGTCATATTACAGATGGTCCTGAGCCACAAGATTTGGGTCTGGGTATGAGATTCTTCAAAGTTTGCAGCCCTATGGATCAGGAAATATGGCTCAAGCCTCATCTCTTATATGTCATAATTAGAAAGAAATTCATTTCCTTCCCTCTACTTCAGAAACTTTCCTTGAAAGCTGGAATAAAGGGGTGGAGAGGGAAAAATAATGAATAGTTCCAACTTCTTTTGCTGAAGTGAAATGAAATCAAAGCACGTAGTCTACAATGAGAAGGCCATTCTGAAGAGTCTCAAGGGGCGAAGTGCTTTCTCTTTTTAAAAGACAGCAAAATGCAAAAACCATGAGAACCTTGTTTTGGAAGAGAGACTTAGAAACGTGCACCCATATTAAAGTTGTGAAATACTTCCTACAATGTATTTTCCTTGAACACATCAATACATGATAAATGAGGAATTCATTTCCTGTACTGAAGGAGCCATAAAAATAGCCAGAGGGAGGGAGGGACATTGGAGAATCTAACATATGAGAGAGAGAGAGAGAGAGAGAGAGAGAATATATTATTGGTTTACTATAGTCTATGCAGAGTAACAATTTTAATCAAGAAAGCTTTCTCTTGCCACCCAGGTAATCTTTCAGCATAGAACCAGTTTGGGGCAAACTATCTAGATTCTTAAGTGTAGGATATGGGTAAAGGAGGGGCAGTATCTACTATTTTGTGATTTTGTTTTCCGTCAAGAAACAAGCACTTTCTTTACAGTTACAATAGCATTGACCAACCACAAGAGAAATGCAAAGTAAAGAAATTCAGCTCACGGTGCCTTCTGGTCAGAGTGATGTGGCTGTTTGATGGCTCTCGGGAGTGACAACTGCAACTGATGTGATTTCTAGGTTACAGCTGATAATAAGACATAAAAAACTGAGTGTAAGTCACCATGATGTGCAATAATGCAGTATCTTATATGACTCAATGAGTTCTACCCTAGCTTCAAATTTCACATCTGAAATATTTGTGTGTATCTAAGAGTACGTCTACGCTTGGAGGTGTAATTTCCAACTCAAGGAGACATACTTGCACTAGCTTTGACCAAGCTAACGTGTTAAAAAGAGAGCGTAGCCCCAGTGGAAGGAGGGGCTAGCTGCCCAAGTATGTGCCTACTGAATCAGATATGTACATACTTGAAGTGTAGAAGTACCCTATGTTTGTAGGAGGGGAAGAAAGTGTGACATTGTACTTGAGAAATAATGTGTAATCAAATAATCAACAATGCAATATATATGTGCATGCGGGCAGAGTTAAGGCTGAATATTCAAACTAGAGTTTTGTATTCTCTGGCTTCTGAGTGTTATGGAACAACTACTTTGCAGTCAAGTAGTATTTCTGCATTTTATGGTGTAGTTACATTGATTTTATTCACACACCCCTAGCACAGGTTTTCAGGACTGATGCTAAATTTGCTGATACTGTGTAATAAGAAAAGTGTTTGGAGCTATAAACACAGAAGTTTCTGAACCTTTCATTCTGGAGTCATCAAGAAGCGTACCGCAGATGTATATTTAGCTCGAAAAAACTGACATGGTAATCGCTCTAGTTATATGCTCCACATTATATCTGTAAGAATTGTACTAAAGGCATCAAACTTGCTTCTGTCCTTGGTTCAAAATAGTCCAAATCCGGTGACCTAAGCATGCTGCAAAAGATAACTGTTGATAGAGTTTTTGAAGAGGGCTAAAGGTAAGCTTCCTAGATGGAGACAGAATGAGTTATTGTAGATGTCTTGTTGGCTGAGTTCCTGCTAAATTTATTTTAACACTGCTGAGATTTAATTGTATTAATGGTGTGTTAGGTCACCTTGAGCCTTGGACAGGTGCCTTTTTATTTGTTATTTAAAAATAAATAATCAAAAATGTGTCAATCAAGACTGGATGATTTAATCAGAAGTGGCAGTATAAAACTATAAGATAGACAGATTTGTTTGTATCTCACTGCTTAGTGAGTAAAAGAAAGCCAATTGAAATGTATTCAGGCTTCCAAAAGGTCTTTGACAAAGGTCCCACACAAGAGGCTACCAAAGAAGCTTAGTAATCATGAGGTGAGGCAAAGTGTTGTTATAGGTCAAAAGCTAGTTAGGTGACAGGTGAAAAGTGATTGAGTTTGTTTACACAGAAGTTTACAAAAATGTCAAAATGGATACCTTTCTAATTAAATGTTTTCATTTTGAAACCACTTTTCATTTTTAAATTTATTTTTTATTATAAACATTTTAAAATGTTTAAATCATAATGGAACATTTATATTTTATATAAAATAATATAACATAACATAATTTATATAATAAAAATATAAAATAAATAAAACATTTTGATCAACATAAAACCTTTTTTTGCAGAATTTTTTGGTGGGAAATTTCAGCTTGTGGATTTTGCTCCATTCCAGAATGAACAATTTTGAACTCATGGAATTTTCTACAAAACGGAAAATCCAGTTCTCAGACACTTCACTGGCAGCTTCACCATTTTCACCCCTATATGGATTAGGTCTGCACCCAATGGACGTGGCGCTGAAGATGTGTTGGCAGCAAGTGGGCTCATAACACTGATTTAGATGACCCAGTGTAAGCAACTTTCCCAAAAATTTCCTACCAGAAACAAAGCAGATCACAAGAGTCAGAATTTATTCAAATAGGGATAAACTGACCTAACAGAACTGTCAGCTAGTCATAATGTCTTTTGGAACTAAGTGCATCTGATGAAGTGGGTTTTAGCCCATGAAAGCTTATGCCCAAATAAATTTGTTAGTCTCTAACGTGCCACAAGGACTCCTCGTTGTTTTTGGAACTAAGACTGTTTTGAGAGCTTGCTGCTGGAACTTAAACCAAGATTTCCAGTGACTTCTCTATAATATCTGATTATGATTGGGGCGTTTTCTTTTATGTTACCAGGATTTTTCACAAAGGTAGCTGAATTTTCCAGATGTTTCCTCAATGAAGAGAAGTACTTTGGGTCTCCAGTGTTCAATTCTTTTCATAAGCTTTGACATTGTCAAACATGATGGCTACCATTATTTCTCAACTTTGACATTTTACATTTATACCATTGAGTGAAGTCAGGAAAAAAAAATCAAGTAATTCACCCAGGGTAAGATTGTTAGTTCTGAGCAATCTTCTTCCTTTCAAACTCAGAACACCTCATTTCTTCCACAAGCGCTATGCACAGCAATCTGACAGTGCTGTATCTCAGCAATCAGGAATATTGAGACTTCTGTGAAAAGTGTTTTAAACCTCTGATCACTAAGAGCTCTACGATAACAAAATTCACAACTTTCATCATCATCCTCATTAAATTTTCAATCAGTTGTTAAACTTGCTTTTGCACAGACCACCTCTTGAGATACAATGTAATGAAATCCCACCAACTGCTGACTGACTTCCTTAACAAGATTTTGAAAGAAACATGCATTACAGCTGATCAGTCTAAGAACTCTACTGTAACTGATACAATGTATGAGATATTGTCTGTTTATGATGCACTGAAAGTATATTTAAATTCTTAGAACAGAGGTACAGTTTCATTTTGCCTTTTGCCACTCTAACTTTTCAAAGTTGGAGAAGTTTTGAAAAGCTACAGAGTAACAAAAGGGAAAAAATCCTGGACAGAATTAATTTTTATTGCACTCATTTGCAAAAAGAAAAAAAAAGAGAAAAAAAGGGAGGCGAGCGAGATAGACGATTTTAATAGACTTTTTCACAAAAATATTTCATGGGAAATTTTTATTTTTTTTTAAATGTTCCATTTTGACCCCCGAGAAACAAACAAATTCAAAATGTCAAAGTTTTACTTGATACTATTCCCCCATATTTTTTGGCCAGCTCTACTATCTGGCCTTACATCAGAAGTAAGGTAAATAGGAGCCTGCTGAGGTGTTGGAGGCAGGACTATTGCAAGGGCAGAGTCACTGGGTGCCTGGATTGGAGCTAATGGAGGACAGGGAGGGACATAATGATTTGGATGTCTGGGATAATAGCTGCAGGAGGTCTGTGTGAAGAAGGAGACTGCAGAGAGATGAAATCTCAGAAGTTGCACCCTCACATCTAAATTTGCTGGTGCTTAAATGAACCAAGTCTCAGAAGCTTGAGGCTCTCCCATCACTACTTGGCAGGTTAATGTATTCTGCACTCAGTGTTCTATGATGGTGCCAGATTGATTATCTTTTCCTAATTAATATTTGTATGAATATGACGTTTTGTTTATACCAATTCTCTTTTTGTTCTCCATGTGCATAAACAGCTATACCAATGCTAAACAATTACAATTTTGTATTACAGACCCAGATGTGGAGAAGCCTGTAGGCTTTCAACAAGGGTCAGTGATGCCAAAAAAGTCGTATTTTACCTAATAGGTTGCACAATCGCATTTCAGATGAAAAAGCATGTGCACTGCAATGTCTCATCTACAGGATGAAAAATTAGCAAATTGAATAACCTGTTACCACAGTGCTGCTGTTCTAACTGGGTCTTGCATCACAGTAGCTATTCATTGGGTTGAGAGGACCTAATCCTCCGTAGTTATCTCTGAAACAGTTGGAGTAGAATTCAAGCTATTATATATTTATCTTTAGATGGAAAGACACAAAGGACAAAAATGAGACTCTTCAATAGTTACAACTTTCTTTAATATGGATTCTGTAGACCAGATCTTGCCATGCGATAAGATTGCTTTGTGTCATTCCAGTGGCTAAAACCCATCTTTGTTGTAGGTGTACTAAGCACTACTTGATTACAGCTGCGGATCTGGTCCTTCATTTCCACAAACCCAGAGTAGTTCTTTCTGCATTACAAAATCTCCACTGGAACACATGACTGCTGTGCTACATTGTGTTTTTCATGACTAAGCATATAATATTTCATGAATAAGCACATATTCTTAACAGTGCAGTAGAGAGAAGAATAGCTAAGGGAAAGGAATAGTTGTCCAATTCAACTGTGGAGTCCTCTGCTCTATCTTAAGTGTCCGAAGAGCTGGACATTAGGAAGCCTACTAATACTGCACAAACTCAAAGGCAGTATTTTACACAACTTCAGCAAATAACGATAGCATTCTATTGATAATCTGGGGTTGCCAAAATGGGAGGGCACATTTCTGAAGCCTAAAATTAACTAATTGCTAATGGTTAGCCAAGTTACATTGGGAGTGCAAGGGGGAACCACAAAGAATGAGTAAATTTGTTTTCTGAGATCTGGTTAGAGAAATAATCTTATATTATTACACATTTATGTTGCTTCCAGATGACATGTTTATGCATACATGAATGCACACACTCACAAGACAAAAATGACATGATAAACTCAGGAAATGGCTTTTAGGGTGATCTTTGTCTATCTGTGACTGAGTCACCCTGCTTGACTCCTTTGCATATATGTGTCTGAGTCAAATGGTCATCATATTCATGTGTCAACAATCTTTCTTTCTAAGTACGCTGAGTCGCGGATTCTGATTCCTTGCTAAAGATTCTAAGAGAAAGCCGGAAAAGCCGTATAAATCATGACAGATTTGGAATGATTACTTACACTCAAATTCTGTAGTCCTTATCAAGCAAAACACCCATGGACTTAAGTGGGAGTTTCGCTCAAGTAAGGACTGCAGAATTTGGCCCTTAATTCCTTACTGTGCCTGCTTTAGTATATGCTATTATGATAAAGTATTATTACAAGCGTTTACTCCTATATAGCAATTTACAGCCAAGGATTTGAACAAACACTGCTGAGGTAAATATTAATGATGCTCACGTTACAGAGGGTAGTAAGTGATTTGCACAAGCACACAAATTTTGTGCTCACACTACACACAACTACTCATGAAGTAAATGAGGTAGTCTGACTATATTCACGTATCAACAATACACACTTGCAGTAATCTATTGTAGAGAAAGGAGATTAAAGAAATTGTTGCTGCTGGATATTAAAATGAAGTTTAGGAGACTAATATCAAAGAGAAGCCCTTGAAGCGTCTTATTTTGCTCATCAGTCTAGAAATCATAATTTTTTTAAAAATCTGAACAGGACAATAATATGGTTTCTATTTGTGCTTGCTGGCTTGCCTGTCTGTGTTTATCTGTGGGTTGCAGCTAACTGATCACATACCATATCTGTTGGACTGTGGTAAACCAGCACTAGTTATTTTCCTTGAGATGCTTTTAAAAATGCTTCCAGATATCAAGAAACCAATTGATCTACGAGAGCTAGGGCTTGATTATGCTACGACACAAACAATGCACATGAGTGAGCAAACGCTCATAAAATGTGTATTGTAATGAGGCCAGCAATCTGCACATGACCTTTCCACAAATGGCACATCTACAAACCTGTGTACAACATGGGGAAAGATCACAGGTTCATAAAGAGAGCAGAACACCTCTATTGCCATGGAGAGAGTGTCTGATTAACCTGATCATAAACTTTAGAGTGCTAATCATTGCATGGGAAGAGAAGGCTATAATTTGTGTGTCTCGATAGTTCCAATTCATCCACCATTGGTATGGCTCTCTGTTAGTAAGGCTTGGGACCAGTATTGTTCTACTCTGTCAGATCTTTCCATCAAGACATATTCCTTCCAATTAAAAAGCAAAATAACAAACAAAAATCCCCACATTTATCCTCCACGTATCCTTCAGTTCCCATACGACAGATACCTGAGCACACAGGACTGCATACTTTAAAAAAGTTACTACTGGTAACTTAATACACTCCTTGTGCCTTATTTCTTCAGGTTTTGGAGGGGGGAGCAGGTAATACTGTATTTCACTTTCAGGTCACATCAGTCTTTGTATTGTCCATGCCCAGATAAAGAGCTGAATTAAGGTGAGTATTTGTTATGCTGTTTACAATTAAATGGGCCCAGGCCCAGGGGTAGAATAACAGTACTCCCGTTTTCAAGTATAATGCACTCTTGTTTTGACCTACCGGCCTTTTCTCCATTGTGTAGCATACTACAGATAGAAATGGACCCAATCATCTAAAGTGTCTGCTACGTCTTCTACAATGCAGTGGCTCAAATTTAAGTGCATATATTGCTAAAGCACTTGGAAGGCTTAGAAATGTAAAATGTATGTTTTACAATCATGAAATCAAGATATACTTATATTTTTAAGTGTATAGGGCTGTCTGACTGCTTTGCCCAGGGGATGGGGGGAGGGAGAGAGAGAAAGTGAGACCAAGTGTGCTGCCTTGCTGCCTACAACTTTTGGCAATGGATCAGACAATAAGTTCAGCAGAAAGTCGATGTAATTTTATTGGACCACACTGTCTCAAGCAATTAGAGAAATATTTGTAAAACATCAGATGAGAAGGAGGAACATGGAGCCCAATAACGCAAAACAATGTTTATAAAAGAAAAATCATGAAACTGGAAGAGTAAACACAATTACTCTATCAGCACCTCCTGTTCTTCTAAAGATTACTTAGCTAAAAACCAGAAAGTTTTCCTAATGCATTTGAAAAAGTTCATACTAATGAAGTCCAGAAACATACATATATCAGCAGAAGTGCATGTGTGTGTGTGTGTGTGTGTGTGTGTGTGTGTACACACAGCACACATGATTTACACACACGGACAAGGGTTTCAACTATATCTGTTGAAGAAATATGAGTTTTTGATCTACAAATATTTGTTTAGAAAAAATACAGAACACAGAATGTGTGTGTGAATTGCACAAATAAAGAGCTACTCTCATGTCAAATGTCTCTTTGGGAATACTTCCTCTCTTTTAAGAAGCTATGTTGTTAAAAACAGTTTTGACAACATATAGAGTATAGTCTCCTACTCACTGAACAACAGCACTTGGTTCTTCTCCCCTCTTTGTTTGAGGGAAACACACACCAGCCTGTATCCTAGGCTAGGACAACTACTGTTCTTTCCTATCAAATGGGGCAGAAAATGTATTCTTTCTAATTCACATCATAGGACTTGTCACATTAACTGTGCTGTTAAGATTCCAGTTACTTACACATTAGTGTATGGGAAGGGTTTATCTGTTAATGCTAGGATAACTCAGTTATGCTTGACCAGTGGCAATTATCTGATTAATAGGACTGGACAGAATGCAAATATTAGTGTGTCCATTAAGTGTTCTAGCAAGATTAATAGTAGGCCTCAAAATTTGGATCGAGGTTTGGTTCAGATTTTGAGCAATTTTAAATGTAGGTATGCTAGGAATGGAGCTACAAGTTCAAACTGGTCTCTAATCAAGATTAAAACCTAGGGGGCTCTTCTGGGGCATACCTGGTGTTTGAGTGTGCTCATTGCCCAAAAACGCAAGGAACATGACCAGATGAAAGGACACCCTGATGCACTGTGATGCCTAAAAGAAAGCCCACAGCTCCAGACCAGGGAGATGTTCAGGAAATGAAGGGCCACCCGTCAAGGTTCCTCCCCCACTCTGAACGCTAGGGTACGGATGTGGGGACCTGCATGAAAACCTCCTAAGCTTATCTTTACCAGCTTAGGTCAAAAACTTCCCCAAGGTACAAAATATTCCACCCTTTGTCCTTGGATTGGCCGCTACCACCACCAAACAAATACTGGTTACTGGGGAAGAGCTGTTTGGAAACTTCTTTCCCCCCAAATACTTCCCAAAACCTTGCACCCCACTTCCTGGACAAGGTTTGGTAAAAAGCCTCACCAATTTGCATAGGTGACCACAGACCCAAACCCTTGGATCTGAGAACAATGAAAAAGCATTCAGTTTTCTTACAAGAAGACTTTTAATAGAAATAGGAGTAAATAGAAGTAAAGAAATCCCCTCTGTAAAATCAGGATGGTAGATACCTTACAGGGTAATTAGATTCAAAACATAGAGAATCCCTCTAGGCAAAACCTTAAGTTACAAAAAAGATACACAGACAGAAATAGTTATTCTATTCAGCACAATTCTTTTCTTAGCCATTTAAAGAAATCATAATTTAACGCATACCTAGCTAGATTACTTACTAACAGTTCTAAGACTCCATTCCTGTTCTATCCCCAACAAAAGCAGCATACAGACAGACAGAGACCCTTTGTTTCTCTCCCTCCTCCCAGCTTTTGAAAGTATCTTGTCTCCTCATTGGTCATTTTGGTCAGGTGCCAGCGAGGTTACCTTTAGCTTCTTAACCCTTTACAGGTGAGAGGAGTTTTCCTCTGGCCAGGAGGGATTTTAAAGGGGTTTACCCTTCCCTTTATATTTATGACACACCCCACAAGGACTCACGTCACAGATTGGGTGGTAGAAGAACCAGGAAGCTTCCAAATGTAGACTGCTGCCAGTAGATGGGGTGACTGACCAGGTTCCTGCTATTTCAGATTTGGGGAAGCATCTTGAATACAGCAAATATAACGGGGCAGAGAATGTGGGGCATCTCTAAATGTTTTAATAGTTCATATAAAGTCTCTGAACAATGAATTGCTTGTCTGAATCACTAGAGCTTTTGTGGATCAGCTCTCGCTAGTTTTGCCTTGACTATTTCCACAAAAGCAAAGGACTGTTTGCACAAATGCACAATTAATATTGGACGGCTCTTAAGTTCGATGAGGAAAGGAATTTAAAAGTCAGGACTTAGACACATTGACTGGGTAGTTTAGGAAAGCTTGAATTGCCACTGCCCATGCTGTGGCTAGATTACAATAGTCTCCAGCTCTTTGGGTCTGACACCATCCATGAGCACTTAGTTCACCAACAAAAATTCTTTCCAATTAATCTAATTTTGTGCTTCTAGCATGCTGTGTATTCAAGCTAGGCTAAGCAAAATGTTCCCATCTGAAGTCAGAGTGGTTTGGAAGTTTTATTGCACCAGCCCTTGTCCACATTCAGCAGGTCGGTGCTGTTCACACAGCCCTGTTTACAGCAGCTGAAGAGTTTAAACACTTAACAATGGAGTTGACTTCAATGGAAACAGGAGCAGGTCTTGGGAACACTAACCTCCAAGTTTGTCTGCAGGGCTTGAATCCAGCCACTCCCAATCAAAACTTGCAGGGGCTCACCTATCCGTAAGTCAGTGAAAACAATATGCAGTATAACAGTTTTTCAGCAAACAGGCTTACATTGAAAACAGACTGTCAATTTTAGGACATATAGAAGGGTATGTCTACACTGGAGCTGGAGGTGTAATTTCCAGCTCAGACAGACATACCTGTGCTAGCTCGATCAGAGCTACAGCGCTAAAAATAGCAGAGTAGCATGGGTGGCATGACAGGCGAGCCACTCTGAGTACATACCTAGATTTTCAGATGGGATTGTATTTGAGCAGCTAGCCAATCCTGCCACCCATGCAGCCACGCTTGCACTAAGCATAGCAGCGTAACACTGTTCAATCAAAGCTAGTGCAGGTATGTCTGCCCAAACTAGAGATTGTACCTTCCACTTCAGTGTAGACATAGGGTATGTCTACAGAACGCAGTTACATTTGAAACTGTGTTTATGATGAAACTTTGGCAGCTCCAAAAAACGACTCAGCTTTGATTTCCTTGCATTTATATAAACTCTGAAATATGTGTTTCAGATGCTGGAAATGAGTGCTTTTCCATTCCAAAAGCACCAACAAATGACTGCATAACAAGACTAAAATACTCCTTTGAGTGGTTACAGTGGGCAGAAAGGTTACAGATGGGGACTTTTTTGATGTGTTTGGGCAGAGCTGTTGCTCTTTGACTCCCATTGGATTCAATCAGAGTTACAGAGAAGGTTCATCTACACAGAACCTCTCCCCACGCCCCCCCCCCCCCCAGCCTCAGAGCCTGGGTCAACTGGGCTCATGCTGCAGGGATAAAAATAGCAGCATAGATGTTCAGGCTCAGGCTGGAGTCTGGGATCTGAGACACTTCCCCCACCCTCACAGGATTTCAAAGCCTGGCCTCCCACCCAAGCCCGAACATTGACATTGTTATTTTTATTTCTCAAGAGTGAGCTGCGTGAGCCCAAGTCAGTTGACCCAGGCTCTGAGACTTGCTGCTGTGGGTCTTTTTTTTTTTTTTTTCCTATGTAGACATCCTTAAAGTCCTTTGAACAGTTTGGGAAGAATATGTGGAAAAAGATGTAAAATGTGACTCTAAATGCTATCCCATTAACAATTGGCACTTGTGATGGGTAGAATGGTTTGTATCAAATAAGAACTGGCTTAAATCTTTACTCAACTATTCTACTGAATATAAACCAAACATTTGAGTTTAATAAAAAATTTAAGACTTCACAATACAAATGTGAAAGATTTGAATGAAGAAATAGGTTGAATGGAGTCATTATAGAGTTTCTGGTCCCCACAATTACCAGAGAGGACCAGGATGTGTTGCAAGGGGAGCTTAGTAAAGGAAGGGGCTTCCTTTCTGGTCAGGGAGTTCTTTAGTTATTGCTTAATGCATGGCTCTTTGTGTTTATGTCCTCACACTACAGGTTGTTTGGTGCATTAGCAAAAAGCAGCTGTTCCAAGTCCAAGAAGCAGTATGGAAAAAATGGCATGAATACAAGAATGGAAGGACCCATAAAAAGAGGCCTAGACTGAAAGTAGGCAATGAGTGTAGGAGGAAGTGAGAGCAGAGAAGTAGGTGAGGGAGGAGTTGTGAGAGCAGTATATGTAAGGGGCTTCCATTATTTTGAAAACAATGAGATTACATGGCAAAGTATGGTATGCAGAAAATGTACATTTAAAAAGTGACCTATTACTTTAACAAGTCAGTTCTCAACTGGATTTCCTCACTCTCAGTGTTGAATGTGGTTTTTTATCTTTGCAAGGAAAGGAATTAATGGTGGGGAAATATGGGGTAAAAAAACCCTTGCCAAAAAAAAAAAAAAAGTATTTACAAACATCCATTTGAATAAAACCACAGGTTTGGTTTGATGGTATTTGGTTTTCCTCATTCATACAAGCAATTTTTTATTTCTTAGAATGTTTGCACAAAGTCACAGAGAGAGGATTCTGAATATTTGTGAGAATATGTATTTGGATGAGTATTCACACTGGAGCATTCATAGTATCATCTTTAAAGTTCTTTTGCGGTTTGGGAGTTGGTAGATATATGAAATCTTACTACGTATAGGATGGGACTTATTGTTTAACAATACAGCATGGTAGGGACTGTTCCCAAAACCCAAGGCCAGACACTAGGTATTAATGCAGTTAATGAGAAAAGAAGGGTATGACAGTAACTTTTGCAGGTGGACCATGAAACCCCTTTGTTCTGGAAGAGGTGCAATGAAATAAGTTAGACAGGAAGTGTCAGAATCTTTTGTAACTACGACCACATACATCCGCACACTGACTTGCTGTAAATTTTACAAGAGTTAGGAATTTCTGTTAATGCATCTCTTGCCCCCAGTCATATTTTTATGTCAGGGATCTACACAGATAGCCAAAATAATATTGTCCTTATGGAAAAGAAGAAACAGGTTTAATCAAGCCTAGGACATTTTATCTTCTACTCTCTTTCCCTAAAGTGCTTCCATCCTGTCCTTGAAGAAATCAAAGCCTCAGTGAGGTTTTCAGGATCTCCTCCTGCTTATAAAGCTTTACTCATTTAGTTAGGGAGTAGAAACAATTAAGTTCTGAAGGAATTTTGAATTGAAGGATTCCAAAAAAGAATTAGGCAATTTTATGGACCGTGAGACTATCCATAGTTACATTAGACAGGATCTATTTTAGGTGGAATCTAAAGCCTTATTGCTTCAGGGCATAAGCCAACCACTAACTACTTGGAGTTTGGAAGAAGCTTCCTCTATGGGCAGGTATTCCATAAATCAACCATGGGATTTCTTGCTTCCTCTGAGAGTCTGTCAGGGACAGGGTATCAGACTAGATAGCCCACTGATCTAATCCAGTAGATCAGTTCCTATGTATTAAATCAATAAATCTGCCTTGATGGAGTCTTTCTAATTCCTGAAGGGGAAAAAACCACCCAAAACAACAACAAACCCCACCCCCACCCCTCTTAAAGAGTGAGCACTTAATAGTATTCAGTCATTACCAAGTAAATTCCAGGCTTCCTTCTTGGACACTACACTCTGCCAGTTTCTCCTGCCTTACAGCTCATCACCTTCTCTTGGTAATTATTCCATGTCTTTGTTCCACATCTTCTCCCTCTGCCAGGAGCAGATACTTCATTGTAATGCAACAAGCAGCCTCATTCTCCTCTTTCAAATGATTCATCTTTGAAGTTATTTCAAGGGTAAGAGCTCAGGCCTGTGAGCATGTTCGTGGTGCCCGTGGAATATTCTTCTCTTCCTTCGCTCCAGCCTACACTGCTCTCATCTCTCTTTTGCCTCCACTTCCCACAAAATGTAAGTTTCTCTTCATTCCCCTTACCCTGCGTTACCAAGCTAGTGGTTTTGGGGTGGGAGGCAATCAGAAGAGAAGAAGTGGCTGGTCAGGATCTGGGGGCCTCACTGGGAAGTGAAGTCCAGACTGGGTGCTTCCTTCCTGGCGTTAGGGAAATATGATAAGAAGAGCTGTTTTCAAAATACTCTCTTCTCATATGAGCTAAAAGCACAGAGCAGACACATTCTAAGTCAGTTTTGCTTTGGAAAGAACACCACATGGGATGGTTTGGATCTAGCATTTGACTCTGAACTCTTGCAGAATTCAGGGACTTGTATCTCATTGAGAAGTGCAAGAAAAAGGTTCACAGCAATTGTACCTTATCATGGCCAAATCTAGGGAAAGAATCTTAAAAAAACCAAACCAAGGGAGTGTCATCTTCTTGTCATATTAATACATTCATCCTCTGTGGCAAAGAATGAAGGCAACTGCCAACAACATTAGTGCTTTGCTTTTCGCCAGAATGGCAGATACTTATTTTTCTAAAAGCCACTTAAATCAATGATGGAATGAACTGCAAATCTGCAAAACATTAAAGCCACCCTGATTCTGCTCTAAAAATATTATGTATATTCACTATCAAGAGCTGTACAATCAACTTTGATTCAACTACTATTATGTTTCAGTCTCTTTCAAATAAAAACAATATTTTCTATCAGAATTTGCTCTTACTGTTACAACTTTGAATTCATGTCCTACTACATGATAAACTACCACCAAACTCCCAAGAAAGCCAAACTATTAGAGGTGGATGAAAAATGTGGACTTGAAAATATTCCAACCAAAACCAGGATCCTATTTTAGGGAAAATTTGTGAACATTTTCACATTTTTTGAACAGCTCTGTAAATTATGTCTATTAAATGATTAAATATAGAGTATGAGCTTAGAGTACAGCTTAGTACAAAACTGGGAAAATACCATCTAAATGTAAACTGGCCTTTACATTTCTTAAGAGACATATATGCTAACACCTAGAATGAGTTACCAATACTGAGTGTCAGTTCATTCCAGCTGCTTAGGTATGTGGCAGTGAAATGACCCAGGAACAAGAAAAATACACACATTGGTTCTGCAGTATGCACTAAATAATCTGAAGCAGGGGGCAGCAATACCAGTTAAAACTTGCAAGATTCCACAATCTTGCAAGGGTACCTTAAAAAAAAAATTAGGAAAGTACAGAGAATGTACTGATCACACTTTTAGAGTGATGGGGAAAAAAATTAGAGGTTTTAAATTCACACCAACACATTATTTCAATCTGGTTACAGCAACAAGAAAACCCACGCAATCTTTGTTTGGTTAATAACATCAACTGACAATCACAATGAGTCAAAATCATCGGACACCCAGATATAACAAACAGTACTAAGTAGGTTATATTCTAATATGAGATGTTATTTGCTGCTGGTAAATGGCAGGTTCAAACCATCTCTCTTAACCCATCACATAGCACAGCCTCCTAGAGCCATACTTAGATTCAAATTAATAATGCCGGTGGAAAAATATCTGACGGCTAGCTTTTGCTGTAGGCACTCACTGTTATGCACATAATAGGGTGTGTACAGTGGCTGTGTAGTAACTGAGTCCCCAGATGACTCAAGTCAGAATGTTTCCTGGGAGTACCCAGCCAGGGCGCACCCAGTGCACCAGTTTCAAGAGAGTGAAGCCATGCTCCCCTTGCTCCTCTGTGCCCAGCCAGCTACTTTAGTGGGTGTGTGTGTTTGTCAGAGAGAGGAGGATGGATCTGTGTCCTTGCCTTCATCCTACCTCTGACAGGAACTTACCACCTGTGGAAGTGCCAGAAAGAAGTCCCCCCTGAGGTCTAGCATTCCATTTCCTGCGCAAAGACAAGAGGGAGGAGGGAAGCTCCTTGCGTCTTCCTCTCCCATGTAGTCATGCTGGACTGATCCTGGCCTTACACTTTTGTGATAATTGATGTAGTATTAAGAAAAGTACCCCAATGAATTAAAACTAGCAAATCTAAATACTAGTGTTTTATGAATCAGGATGATCAAATCACGCCTACAAATTTTCCCCCAAAAGTGAACCAAACGAAGCCTTTAGAAAGGTTCAGCTGGTTTATTTAATAATTATTTTTCATTTTCACACACTTCTTGTCTATAACTTAATTGGAAGCAGAAAGAACTTCACATCTTTCAAGGGAGTCTGCTCAAGTTTCCTGCCCCCATATTTCACATTCTAGGGGTTTGGATAGTTTAGAGAAGCATCCAGTATTTTAGGTTTGGGTTGCTTTTTGGGTGTACAGAAGTAAATGCAAAGGACACACTTTCTGTTCATAGCAGAGGAAGCTGATCCATTACATTTTTTAAGTCTCTTACTCACAAAAAATAATAGCACATACCATTCTAGACGCTGAGTTACACAGTGGTTGTGTGTGTGTGTGTGTAGGGGAGCGGGGAGGGACACAGCAGGGGACTAAAATGCTAAGAATATCAGTGCACCAGATGAGATGTCAGTGGAATAGAAAGTCATCACAGGATAATGGTCTCCTGCTGCTAAATAAAGGCCAAGGAAAAGCAGATGTTGACTTAAAGCAATGAAGTTTATTTTCAAAGCAGAAGACACTGATCCTGTCACAGTATTTACTATACTAAACCACTTTTATAGAATCATTCACTTTCTCTGATAGACATTTATGCACCTGGGCCACTACTGAGTGGCTGTATTCTTATTGGAAGACAGATTTACCATGCCCTAGAACTAATCAGAAACCAGTTCAGTGCAAGCTTTTTAAAAACAAGATTGAACTTTTCTGGATAAGCAGCTTTCTGATTGAAGTTTTATAGTTCTGAAACATGTTACTAAGTTATGGTTGGCCCAGATTTAGTACATTTAAAATTCAAAGTGTTGCTATACAGTACATGGGGGGGGGGGGGAACAGGTGTTGGGCTGGGGAAATTACTATTGGAAAAAAATGGTCATTTCTGTTTTTAGGGCTCATGAAAGACTGACATCTTGGGTGGAATCCTGGTCCACTGAAGTCAATGGGAGTTTTGCACTGACATCAGTGGGGCCAGGATTCCACCCATTGACTTCA
The DNA here is from genome assembly GCF_965152275.1 of Natator depressus. Lineage (NCBI taxonomy): Eukaryota > Metazoa > Chordata > Testudines > Cheloniidae > Natator > Natator depressus. The sequence continues at coordinate 53,986,815 of NC_134237.1, forward strand.
ATGGGGCAAGGCTTTCACCCTTTGTGTTTGTCCACACAGCAAAGCCAGAGGCTGTTATTACCATATGGAAATGTTTGCCCCCATGCTGTCCCCACAATGTGCTCAATTTTATTTTGGATAAACTAGCTGTGTGGGTGAGCTGGTGTTTCCTCCCACACATTCTATGGCCTCAGGCAAGTCCTTCAGGGTTAGATTCAAGAAACTTCCGGCATGGTGACGCTCAGCATCCCTATACCGAACTTTTAGGCACCTAGAACATCACTGGGATTCACAAAGCCTGAGTTTGGTGCTCAGGCTCCCTGTACAATGAATAGGGAAAGATATAGGGTCCTCTGAGTGGGATTTACGAAAGCCAGCATGCTAGAAAACGCCATGCCTCAGCTAGCCAATGGGAGATGCCAAGCCTAACTCTGAAGGGGGAGAAGGGATTTGAACAGGAGAAGGCTCTAACCAATGAGCTAAGAGAGATTCTTATGGGGGACTCTCTCAATATCTCCTGTTGAAGCAGTTCCACTGTGGCTAAATGAAAAGAATCACTGGGCAAAGAGGGAGGGAGCAAGAGCCAGCACGTAAATGTCACTGTAGACTGATGGTTAGAGCACTTACTGGGGAGGTGGGAAGTTTTACTGCAAACCTTTATGTGCTGAGTGAGTTTAGGCACCTACACTATTCAGTGGGAGCTGTGTGGAAGTTTTGTGAATCCCACTGGGGCCCGATTCTGGGATTTAGGTGCCTAAAATGGCAGTTTGGTGCTTAAGTCCTTTTGTGAATCTAGTCCCTTAATCTCTTGGGTCTTCAGTTCCTCACTTGTGAAGTGGGGGTGGTAATGCTGCCTTTCCTTCAGCCTTTGTCTCTTGTGTATTTGGACTGCAAGCTTGCCAAGGCAGAGACAGTCCCGTACAGTATGTTTCTACAGTGCCTAATATTCTGAACCCCAGACCTAAGTTGATGCTTTTAAGAACTACTGTAACACAATTGATTATTATTAATAATACTCAGCAATCCAGACCACCAAAAATACATCACTCCAGTGCACTGTTCTCTTCACTGGTTTCCTGCTGAACACCAAGCTAAATTAAAAGTCTCAGTTATCTTCAAAACCATGGACTTGGCACAGGTTACCGGAGAGATCATGATAACTCAAAGTAAAGTGACCTCCCATGACAATGGAAGAACAGAACTTTTAAACTCAAGAGCACAAGAGACTGGTCTCTCAGCAACAGTAACTACACCAATGGGAGAAGCTCTCCTGTCAGTGTAAGTAGTGTCTTCACTAAGCGCTAGACCTGTGCATCTGCATCTGCAATTACTGTAGGTGTAGGGGAAGCTCTTAGACTCAGCATTGCAGCACCAAGTATTTAGATGCTTTGCTCCCTAGTGGAACCTACAGCCCAAGTTATGCACTTTGAATCCCTATACAATGCATGGGGAGAATTAGGTGCCTAAGAAATGAGCATGTTGAGTGGGTAGCATTTCTCCTGGCCAATGCAAAATGCCAACGAGCTGATCCACTTTGTATTAAATATGTCAATAGTTATTGGAGCAGGGACTGGAACCTTGGTCTCCCAGGTGAGTGCCCTAACTACTGGGCTATAGAGTCACTCTCTCTCTCTAGCCCAGTGAATATTTAAGGAATGCATACAACGAGGAGGAAGAGATTCAGGAGAGATTCATCAGGAGAGATTGAGTGACACCCAATTCCAGAATGCCTTAACCATCAGGTTATAGGGTACTCACCTGGGAGGTGGGAGACTACCTAGGTTCAAATCTCAGCTTTGAATCAGGCAGAGTGGTGATTTGAGCCTGGGTCTCCTACATCCCAGGTGAGTGCTCTAAGCACTGGGCTACAAAGTATAAAGGGGACAGTAGTGCAAGTAGAATTCCTTTCTTACCAGTATGCTGCACCAGCTAAAGGAGAGGCACATGACTTCACCACGTGACCCCCCCCCACACGTGACTCAACACATGACCCCACCCCATCCTCAGTCCAGGGTCCCATGCTGTCCCCCTCCCCATGATCCATCCCACGTTACCTGAGCGGGGGAGGGCTCTGTCCTCCTCCCGCTGTGCCGGAGACTTCTGAACCGCAGGGCTCTCTGGAACCACAGCAGCAAAAGAAACAGAATGTGGGGCCGCCAGGCGGTCCCACGCCAACAGCTCCTCCAGCTGTACTGTCCCCCTCTGCCCCCAGCCCTTCCACACAGCTGAGTCTCCTGAGTCCTGTCCAGGGTCTGTACAGCAGCCCTGCCAGAGGACATGGCTGGGTGGGGGGCGAATAGGATGACCAGATAGCAAGTGTAAAAAAATCGGGACGGGGGTGGGAGGATAAGAAGTGCCTATATAAGAAAAAGCCCCCAAAATTGGGACTGCCCCTATAAAATCGGGACATCTGGTCACCCTAGGGGTGAAGCTAGGAGCAGTACAGCTGCACCAGAGAAGCTGCTTGCATGGGGGTTCTGCTCCTTTTGCCGGTGCAGTTCCCAGGAGAGCCCTGAACCACAGGGCTCTCCCGGGAACTGCAGCGGTGAAAGGAGCAGAACATGGGGCCACCGGGTGGCCCCACACCAGCAGCTCCTTCGGCACGGCTGTACCAGTACTGCCCCCAGTCCTGTCCTCTGGCGGGGCTGCCTACAGACCCCAGACAGGAGACGCAAGACACAGCTGCATGGAAGGGCTGGGGGTCGTACAGCCACACCAGAGGAGCTGCTGACGTGGGTCTGCCTGACAGCCCTATGTTCTTCTCCTCCTTTGTCTTTCCAGTACTGGCTATAAATATCTTACTGGTACGGCATACCGGACCGTAGCACCCTGCTTGCACCACTGAAAGGGGGGTACGCAGTGGTGGCACTGCCTCCTCCTCAGCTGTTTTGTGTGGGGCCCAATCTGGTAGGCAGCCTTTAAGCACACTTACTGGATCAGGCCCTGCAGGCACAATAGGAGGGGTAATGCCTACTTGGAGGATTGTGCCAGGGCTAGGCATCTAGAAGCTCAGTGGTGTCTGTACTCAGGTGGTTGTGAGCGTGCCCAGTGGCAGAAGTTTACTGTTGGAAACTTATGCCTAGGGAATTTAGGCACCTTCAGGGTTAGGCAGCAGCTGACCAGGGGTTTTGAGGATCTACATTTTGGACTTAGGCACCTAAATGGTCAGTTAGGTGCCTAAATCCCTTTGTGGCTCTAGCCCTAAGTGATTTAGGGGCCCAAATCCCATTTTCAAAATGGATTTAGGCATGTAGGCACCTAGGTCTAAATGTGTAACAGGAGCATAGGCTTTTAGCTGCCCTAGTCACTTTTGAAAATAGGACTTAGGCACTTTTGAATACTTACCCCTAGCCTTCTCTTAATAACTGCCAATGTTTGGTATAATAAAACTTTTCTTGCATTCTAACTAATACGTTAATTTGTCAAATAATTCAGTAGCACTATCAGGCAAACCAGGCAGGATTTTTTTCCATTTTGAGAATTTTTAGTATTTTGACTATCTTCTTACTAAATTAAACATAATCAACTGTTCTGTAATTCTACTTGTTTCCAATTTCTTCCCACAATCAAAGCATGGCTTCAGTACCCTAGGCAATTAACATACCTTTATTTATAGATATATAGATAGATCAGAATTGCATGAGGTCTAAAAATCAGACTTTGTGTAATTAAGAATACATATAATGATGACAGACCTTGTTGGAAGACATAGCCATAACATCACCTCTGTAAATCACAGCTCTAAGTGGGAAGAAAATAGCCACTACTCAACCAAAATAGCAACTATAGGGTTGATTATGGCCATAAATGACATTTTCAAACACTATTGTCTTTGTCTACTCAAGGTAGACTTAAATACTGAGTGGTATTTTAAAATAAATAAATTAAAATGTGGAAGCTAATGCATCTGATAAACATAACCTATTTTCCTAGTCTAGACAGGGCCTTTATCTCCCTGTGCTTTGGTTCACCATCTGTAAAATGGGGAATAAAGATACTTCTGGTCTCCCACCCTGTGTCTATTTAGACTGTAAACTCTGTAGGGCAAGCAATCTATGTGTTTGTACGGTGCCCAGCACAGAGGGGCACTAATCTTGGTTTGGGCTTCTAGGTGCTAAAGTAATGCAAATAAACGAAACAGAAATAAGAATTACAGTGTTGCAAAAGTCTCTGTTAATCTAGGTGTATAGTTTTGTACTATTCCTAAAGAAATATACATAAAAATCCATTGTATCACTCACATTACTTCGGTGATCTATTTACATGGGGAAGCACTTCACATTGTTCTTTAGTCAGTCTGTGGGTAGAAGGTGTCTCAAAACTTCAGAGATAAAACAACCAAAATAAAGAACACAGCCATTTTGCTGAAAAATAATAGGTGAATTATCAAAGCCAACAATAATCCCACCAGAAAGTAAAAAAGACATTGAACTGGCAGTTAAGCTAGCTATTAGACAAAGGGCAACTAGAAATTACTACAAGTTAGAAATTACTTGACTTTAAATATTAACACACTACAACCGCATAACAAGGGACAGAAAGGAGAGCAGAGGGGACCTGTATGGGGGCAATGGGATCAATCTATAATGAAATGAACATTCCTTTTGAGTAATACTTACTCACACAAATAGTCACTTTACACTCATGGATGGCTGAACATCTGAGTGTCTTGGGCTCAGTTTTGTCCTCAATACACTCATAAATCTCATGCAACTTCGACTGAAGTCCATGGGAGTTGTGAACATGTATCTGAGAGTACAACTGAGCCTGTAAAATTAGGCCAAAAAGTTTTGTGAACAACTTTTTTCAAGTATTTTGGCACTTCTGCTTTCATCTAGAACTAAGAAGTGCAGAAACATACATAAAAGAAAGAACTGGAACAGGGGCTAACGTAAGAAGTATGTGAACTGTGATGTGGATTTATTATTATAATTTAATACTTGCAACATGTTTAGCTTTATACAACACACAAAGATAGTTTAATGAACACCCTGCTGGGCTATAGAGGGGAAAATGGCATAGGGCAAATTGATGGTCTGATTGGATGGGTTTGCACAAATCCCAGTGAACACAAGTTCTGGTGCTGTAAAATTTTCTTTCAGTAAAGTGTTGAGGAGGAGCCACTCACCTCAAGTGCCTCCTTGCAGCTGGGTGCAGTATTGTAGTCCTTTTCCCGCTCCTGGCACCCCATATATGCCATCAGCTTACCTCTGCCAGTCTTCTGTGGCTTGTTCCTCCAGCCAGGTCACACAATTAAAAGGAAACTCTTTTGGTGTAGCAGAGTCCAACAAATAATCTAACTGTCCTCCCCAGGGTCTTCAGTCACAGCTCTGTGCCCTTTAAATTCAGCACTTTGCTTGGGCTTCCAAAGGAGCCCTGTCCCCTTCTTGTGGCTTAGGTTAGGCTTGTCCCCACTTCTGAGGGTTTACACCACTTGGCCTGTGGTCAGTGGGGGAACCCAGGTCCATTGTCTATTCCAGGTCTCAACCGAGGGACCTTATAAACAGTAACCACATACTGCTCAATTCAACTTATTGCTGCTACTTCCCTAGGTTTCTTCCAGCCTGGCCCCTTTATCTTCACCTTAGCCCAGGGCCAAAGTTCTCAGGTCCCTCTTTCCCTGCAAACCCAGCTATGCAAGCACAGCCAAAGTTAGACCCTACCTAGTCCTTGGGCTCCTGTGGCCAGAGAGGGGCACACTTCCCTGTTCCTCAGGCCCCAGCCAGACCCTGCCCTTCTAGAGCCCTGCAATTCCTTTTATCTGAGTCTGCTCTGCTCTGATTGGCTGTTGCTAGCTCTTCTAGTCTTTGGAGGACCAGTTCTCTGGTAGTTTCCAAGATGGATGTTCCAATGAGGCCTTTATAGGCAAGCCTGAAGAACCCACCTATGCTGTTCCTTTCTCTCCCATGTTGCTGCTTCATGAAGCAGTGTGTGCTAGGATGGTGGAGCCTCCTGTAGAGGGTTACAAAACCCACTAGAGGGGTTCTGCTTTGCTTAAATATTTATTTAAACAAAATGTGAGGCTATACGCCACACCAGTGGCTGCTGGGAGTTAAACTGGTTGAATTACACAACTCCTTAATCTCCATTAGGATGCTAGGGATGCTCCACTAGCCTCCAACAAGTTATCGGGGGAGCTATAAGACAGTCAAGAGAAAACAAAGGATGGGCAAATCAGTTTGGATAAAATAATAACCACCCAGAACTTTCACTCAAAACATGAACTGAAACATTTTTGGGGTGGGGACTACCATTATTAAGCTTTTAAGGGCTTGATCCAATGACCACTGAAGTCAGAGGAAGCCTTTTCATTTATTTTGATGGTGCTGGATCAGGCTCTAAATACTTAGGTGTAGATTCTCAGCTGGTTTAAATTGCCATAGCTCAATTTAAGTCAACGGTGATATCACAATTGACACTAGCTGAGCATCTGCCCCCTGGGGCTAAGATAGGTACAGTTTATAACATTATCTATATGAATATCTTTTTGTCTTGTAGAGAGCCAATCATTTGGTCAGTGTTAAATAATAACTGGCTCTGAAAATCAAACTGTTTCTACTTAGGTTCCAAAATATACTTTAAATAACTAACTTTAGACACCTGCTTTTGAACATTTTATATAAATACATTTATATATCTTGTGATTTTCTGTTGTCTTGGTTGCTGGGGACCTGAGGGCATAAAATATGGCCATTTTTACTTTTATGAAATGCCATGAAGCAAAAGTAAGGCTGTTTTCCTAAATTCTAGTCCATATTTCAGTTTATTGAGACTCTGGACTGCCAGAATTACCACCTAAAGACACTTAAAACGGTAGTGAGAAGTGATTCTTTAAACATACTCTGAACAATGTTCTCAGTAGCAGAAGTGCTGTGGCTGCAGAATGGGCATGAAAGACTTTCTAAAAGAATGATTCTCTAGGCTATCAACTACAATTACAGCATTTGCCAACACAGTTAACTTACTGGTTATTGGCAAAAGGGACCCGGGGTTTTCAGAAAACTAAATTTGAATTTGCAACCAATAGACTACAAGGCAAATTAATGAATGACAGCTTTGAATTTTACTAAATGGACACCAAAGAATAATGAGGTGCACTAAAGAAAAAGGAGGAACCAATGTATTGATACTAGATAACTACACAGACCACCTTTGATTTTCCTGCCACCAAATACCACATCTTTATTATTCCCTAGTCCACAGGTTGAATTAAAGAGCATGAATGGAAAAGAACTGTTGACAGAATACTGCACGCATTAGATGGTAGCCAACATAATGGGGCTGAGATTGCATGGAACATTACCCTTCTTGATGTGATACACATGTTGCATTCAGGAAGGAATGCAGTAATGCGTATGAAAGCGTTTTTTAAAAAACCCTGTGTATTCTGCCTATGCCATTAGAAAGCAAAACCCAGGTGGAGGGTGTGGGAGCTCAGATATTAGGAAGGAAGTCTTACGATTACAGAAAAAAGAGAGGAAAAAAAGACAGACCGCTTTAATCAGGGGTTACTCATGAAGGAATTTTTGGTGAGGAATTTGAAGAATTTGGGCAGACTGGGCAGCTTATTATGCTTTGGGTAATTATTCTTAATAGCTGTCTCTTTGGGCATTTCAGCAGTCACAAATCACCAAATTATTGTCTTTGCATAGGAAGAACCTTATATCTTTAAAGCCAAATATTCAAGTAAAGTTTTATTTATTATTTTGATTAATAAAAGTGTTAACCTAGTCATCTCAATATAAGATGATTATGGAGGCCCTGGTTGTGACTCCATAGCTATTGGTGAGTTCTGTTTTGCATTAAAAGCAGGGATTCGGTATCTTTGTAATATATGAAAAATACAGCATGCCCTCCCCAAACTTACAGCACTTTCTCTTTAAGTACAGAATGAATTTTCTAAGAATTTACCAGAAATCCGTTCATTAGTTTATGCACAAAACTAATTAAAAACTGTATCCTTTAAGAAATGTATCCTGTCGGTCTTTTCTTTGTCCTAAATGATCTTAATAATGAAACAATATAAAGTCTTCAAACTTTACATATATTTAAACTATTTTGTGGGTAGACTATATTTGAAGAAATTAGGTTGTAACTAAGCAAATTTATTAATGTTTCTTGTATCTAATTGCTATTCTTAAATAGACTAAAGAAAGGCTCAGGTCATCAGCCACTCAACACTTATGTGGAGTCATTGTGACATCAGAGACTTCAATCAGCACCCTTCCTCTAAAGCTAATTTGCATACAAGAATTCTGTTAGTTGTAATGAGTTAATGATATGAGGGAGACTAAAAATATATGACAGGTTTCAGAGTAGCAGCCGTGTTAGTCTGTATTCGCAAAAAGAAAAGGAGTACTAGTGGCACGTAGAGACTAACCAATTTATTTGAGCATAAGCTTTCGTGAGCTACAGCATCCGATGAAGTGAGCTGTAGCTCACGAAAGCTTATGCTCAAATAAATTGGTTAGTCTCTAAGGTGCCACTAGTACTCCTTTTTTTAAAAAAAATATGTCAAGTTCTCACTGGTAGATTAACTGGCCTAACAGTCTTTAAAGGTTCTTTAAAGGTTCCATAGCTGAATGATAGTTTGGGCCTCAGTACTTGACAGGCTCCCCACAGACCAGCTGTGTCTACTCCAGTGCCAGGATAAATGAGGCAGGAGTGCAGGGGGAGTAGTTAAAGCACAGAGACATTAGAACTCAAGAACTGGGTAGCCTCATCCCCTCCTTTCATATAGAGGCTACCTTTATAATAAACCCTCTTAACCAAGCAGTCAATTTCAATTTATGGACCAGATTCACCATTTCATCTAGTTTGCATTGCTCTGGTAATGCAAAGCAGTTGTAAACCCCTCTCACCTGGCCAGTATGCTCTGGTGGTTGCGCTGTTCTATTGTACTGGTGAATCTGCCTATGAAAGTTTAGTTTTTAAAATGGATTTAAAGTTGATACTACATACTTTCTAATCATTAGAAATATTACAAGGCATTCTCTTTGGGTTTACTGTTTCATGTTAGAATATGACATTTTTAATAATCTTTTAAAAAATAAGAAAATTCACAGACCAAGAACTATATTAAAATGGAGTTAAGATTGAAAGTATATAATTAATTAAAGGTAAAATAATATTACAGAGATGCTGTAACTATCTCCAAACCAAGTGTTACAAACCTAGGAAATTCAGAGTTAAGGTAACACTTAATAGAATTCTAAACATGTTTATGTATGAAAATGCAGTTAATACACCCAACAGCCATAACTCTTTATGATTCCATGAAGAAAATTACTGGGTGGGGTTCACAAGGGGAACTTGGAAGCTTAAGTCATCTAGGCATCACTGGAATTCACAACCCCCCAAATCATGTAGACCCTGAATCCCTAGATGCTTCTGTTTCTGCTGTTAAAGTCCTCAAGGTGCCTAAATTTTAGAGGCTGAGCATGTGCACAATCACCTCAATCCTGATCGTGCCCAGCAATTTAGCACCTAACTCGCACCTAAGCCCCAATGGGATTCACCCACTAGACATTCCCCATCAATCTTGCCTTCAAGGCCCGACCTGGTGGATGTGCTCACATTTAAACCCATGTCAGATGGCTACAGGAGCAGGTGGAGGTTTCCCCTTGTAATTTTTAGCTTAGTGGTTAGCCCATTCATCCAAGTTTAATTCCTTCACTGCCTGATTTAATTCCTTCACAATCCTTCACTTCCCAGGTGAGTGGCCTAACCACTGAGCTATAAAATCATTCTACCTTGCTCTCTGGCCCAGTGACTACTTAATTATTTATACACAGTGAAACAACTTCAATAACAGGAGAGACTGAGAGACATGGCCGAGCCAATCTGTTGCCATTCACGGACTTTCATGGAATGTGTTGGTGGAAAGAGCAACTGAATACACATCCTTCCTCATGAACAGCAAATGGAAATAGTACAAGATTGCCCACTTTTATAACCACTACTCATGTTGGATGGCACTGAGATCCTTGAGGTGGTTCAGGGGCACAATGCTGCCTAGAGAGAAAAAGGAAGCACACATCCTTCATGAATATGATATACAAGTGTGACCTGAAGCTGTGTTTTCAAGATGTTCTTTTAAAAAAGAAAAGGGAACCTTTTTCCCCCCTCTTTGTTTTGGGGCGAGGGGCGGTAGGAAGAGATGTTCATTTCAATGTTGCATTTTAGAGAAAATGGTAGTTCTTTAATAAAGCCCAAATCAGCAAATCTGTCCTGATTCAGCAAAGTATTTAACCATGTGTGTATCTTTAGGCACATACATAAGTCACATTGATTTAAATGGACATTAAGCAGGTGCTCAAGTGCTTTGCTGAATTAGGGCCATAGTACTTTACAAATTCAACATACCAAATATTAACTAATCCTCACTACATTCCTTAAGGAACGTTTTATTCCTAAATGCAGTTATAGGGAGCTGGTGAGCCCTCAATAACTTTTGTAGCAATTATTTTGTGGTAACAGAATTTAAGAGCAGACCTATACTTCCCAATGTTTCTTTCAATGGAGAACTGTGGGTATGAAGGAGGAGCTGATGATAAAAGAACGTTAGCTGTCAATTGGAGAATTGCAATAAATGCCTCTGTGTTTGTGTGTTTACTTATAATAAGCAGCATATATTCCAATCATTGCTGGTGATTCACTGACAATAAATAAATAAATGTATTCAATATGTAGATGGAAAGTAATTAGCAAAGGTGCAATTAACTAATGGCGGGGGAGGGCATAATCTGACTGCACACTGTGAAAATTAAAGGCTCATTACCGTGGAAACATCTTGAACAGTTAGAACCTGCCAAGCAAAATCTTTCAAATCTCTTAAAACAAGTAATTATAAACCTCAGCTTGAGAAGCAAATGTAATTGAAACCTGCCATGCTTTACAAGAACAGTATATGTCAGAGAGTAGAAGGGGATTTCTATCATGTCAAAATTCCAAAGGGCCAATATTTTTACATCAGAAAAGGACTGAATAAAAAGGAGGTTCTTTGTATGTTAGGTAGTTTGTGGTCAGCATGGTTAAAAACTCGGAACCAAACACGATCAGGCTTTTGCCAGTTCCACAACAAGTTTGATTTCATTTACAAATATACAAATGCCTGCAAACTAGATGTTTCAACTGGTTGACTCAATCAGAAACAGATTAAGCTTTATAGTTTCATTAGAAACTAAATCCAGATTTAAACCAACGTATTGGTCTTGCCATAGGATCATTGTATCCATCTATTTGATGACACTCCTTTTAATTGTTATAAAACCATAGTTGTGCTTTAATCTAATTCCTTTTAAAATCCGATCTAGGTCATTAGCACTGCTGTAGACAAGTGTCCCTTACCATGTTCAGGCACTGGAGGGAATAGCATTCACCTCTTCTTGGGAGAAGAAAAGTTTAGCTCATCAGTTTGGAATTTTGGAGGAGCGGGGGAGCATAAATACTTGATTTTCCCTTCCTCCCAATAAATGTGTGTGTGGAGAGAGAGAGAGAGAGAAAAAAAGTGGGGTGGGGGGAGAGATGAAAAAAATGAAGAGAAAAGCTACCAATTTTTTATTTGTAATGAATATCTGAATATCTTAAGGGATTTTTAGCATACAAACAAGGTGCACGAAGTTTCTAAACCATAAAGCAGCATTCTGCCCTATTTACTTTGAAAAGCAAGAATCGGATGAGAAGAAAGCATTAATTAGAAACAGGACATTATGAAGCGCTAGATTGTTTTTCCTCATACGTCTATATTTCTTTAAACATGTGTTGCCTAAACTCATTTTTCTGTACTGACTCTACAGCAAAACATCCTCCATGACATTTAGCTCTGACATGTTCTGCAGCGCATGGAAAAAATGCTTTCCCTAGGAATTTCCCAGTGCCTGTGTTGAAGAGGCGAACATGGACAAGAAATCTGTTGTCTGATTTCCATGTCCTGGTGTAATCTGGGGTAAGAAGTTTCACTATGCCAACTGTTTGGCTCATTGGAATAAACACAGTGGTCAGTGGCCTGAACCTCCTGTGGCCAAGTGTGTCGTTAAAGCCTGGTGGTCCATACATAAGGTGAAACCACGGCCATATAAACACACACGCCATTTCCCACACGTCCAAAGGAATGCTAGAACCTCCTATTCCTCCAGTGAGTGATACTATTTTGTTGGTGTCAGAGCCTGGGAAGAAAATGGACTGCTTTTTCCTTTCCTGAATATGAATACAACTGCTCCCCGGAATACAGCTAAAGTAGTGCAAATGACCAAATGAAACCTCACAGACCACCACAACTGGGAAAGGCTGATTAAAATGACCCATAAACCAGAGCCAACATAAATTTCCCCTCTGTTTTTAGAGTAACAGCCATGTTAGTCTGTATTCGCAAAAAGAAAAGGAGTACTTGTGGCTAAGGTGCCACAAGTACTCCCTCTGTTTTTATTACCATAGCACTTGGGAGCATTCTGGTCACAGACGAGGACCCCATTGTACTAGGTGCTGTGAAAACACAGAACAAAGACAGTCCTTGATGTGCTAAAACCACTGCCTATCTTTCTGTTCTATTCAGCTTCTATTCTAGAATAGAATATCCTATCAGAGACAGCCTATCATTCTATTCTATTCTAGTTTATCCTATTCTATTCAGTTTAAGGCCTCAGTCCCTCATGGTGCTGAGCACTTAAGCATGTGTTTATATTTAAGCACATGAGTAAGCCCATTGAGTTCAATGTTGGGGGAAGGCGGGCATGGATCAGCGTTCATGTCGCACTCCCTGTCAGTACCCGGCCCAAACCAGGGAAACTAACGATCCAAACAGCCAACCAAATTTGGTGATGAATCCTGCTCCTGTGCCACCTGAGGCATGTTGTGCATTCGCCAAGAAGTTCAATGTTCAGATGCTTCAAGTTAACTGTGTTTCTGTGTTGGGGCCGCTCAGACCCTTTCAGGATCATGCCCAATGCAGTCAGAAATCCAGAGCCACTGGCTTCCTTGTAAAATATCTTGGTGTAGTGATACTGAAGTATCTGCCTGTTATAAAGAGAAATATACAGTTGGATATTATAGTAATTAGTCATTTTCAGAAATGAAAGTGGAGATGGATTTTCTGAGTTGGATAGCTGTTGGGTTATGGCTCCCTTAGATTCCAGTGGTGTCAACCTACCTTTCCCAATCGACGTCAAACAGTGCAGAATGGCACCTTTCATATGCAGTCTTTCATATTACAGATTGTCAATCCAGCATTAAATGACCATTGACTGTAATGGGGCCGGGGGAGGGGAGGAGATGGAAGGGAGAGAGAGAAAAATTTAGTCCCACTGGAGCTGTTGCTTACAGCAGGAATTGTGCCTGCTAGTTCCCGGGCTGAATTTGTCCCCAAGAGAAAATAAGAACAAAAGAGAGAAACAGGGTCTGAGAAGAAGTGAAATCTGAAAGACAAAATAAAAAGAAGAAGCTATGTTGGCAGGGATCTGAGGGAGAAGAGTCAACATTCTGGGCACAAATTCTCCCCACAGAAGGCTCTGATCTCCAGTAGATCTTCCAAGTCCCATGACAGGAGTGTGGGGAATGGGCAACATCCCTGATGGAAGATTTTGGAGCAAACTCCCAAATGCCTATGTGGGTTCTTTTGTATAGTAACAAGTTTTGCCCAGAAAAATCCTTAATTCCAGTACACATTCTACCATGCATTACCTCAAACCTGATTTGATATGCTGCCTGTGGGATTATCCAGTGCAATGGCTATGCAGTTTTCTAAGGATACTCATTTTGTATTTGGTCCATTTAGAGAAATTAGCAGCAGCAGCACCAGGCCTTCTCTAGGCATTCCCGCAAGCCTGAAAGAAACAATAACATAGTGGCAGAATTATCCTGGAAGTATTTATATACCAATATATCTTAAGAGTACAACTTATTTGTTTTAGAAGGGTTGTTTGTTCTAATCTTCCTAATTAGGAGTGATTGTCTTTATTGCTTTAAAGCCATATGCCATAGTAAGACCCAAAATCATGTTTAATACGTATCTTAAAAACTGCAATTAAAAGTGCAAAGTAAACACTTATGTTTTGATTAGCTTCATTCCATGTTATGTGTCAGAACAAAAACTTTTTAAAACATTGGCCCTACTGTATTGTAGGACCTATCTATAATTATTTCAAAACACAGAGAAAGAGGCAGACAGAAAAGTAATGAATAAAATATGTAAAAAAAAACCCCAAATGAATAAAACGTTTAGATATTATAAACAAAGCACTTTTTTGTAGAGCTAGTTTCTTTTAAATCCAGCATATTTATAAGGGTACCCTGCTTTAAAAAAAAAAAGCTGTATATAAACTAGATAGCATACATAGCTGCTCTGTTTAGAAAACAGCAAAGTACCATGTAAAAAAGTCTCTGTTTAGTCAGCCCACCCACTATGAAAAAAAAAAAAAAAGCTGACATTTAAAAAACAGGATATACTGAACAGTTTTTACCATTGTGCCCAGCAAATCTGATAGGGCTTTCTATGTAAATACTACTTCTACGCTGATGGCCCGACCCTACAAGCTGCCAGGCACTGCGGAGTTGAGGGTGCTCAGCATCTTTTAGGATCAGGACCCAAGCTAAAACAGGACTATAAGGGGCTGATCTTCCTTTGCAAAAAGGCCTTTTTACACTGTCAGGCCATAGTGTAAATGAGAATCAAGCCCCAAACGTTAGCAAAATACAAGGCAGTCTCACATTTCTGTAGTAATTCTCTTCAGTCCTACTGTAGGTATGTTAGGATGGGCTTACTGATAGATCAATACAGAGAATACAGATCAATACAATAAAATAACACTGAACAACAGAATCAAGTTGATAGAAACATTTTTAATAATGTTAAATATGATCTTCAGAATAGGGATCATATCTTCCTATATGTGTGGATGGTGCTTACCACAATGGAGCCCAGACCCCAGTGGGGGCCTATGGTCATTATTGCAATACAGATAATAAATATATTTATTTTTCATGTAACTCATTAAACAACACAAGCTGATGTATACGAGACTTGGGTTCCTCGGTTGAGATAGTCTTGATCTGGTTTGTGATGTCATCTATTTAATGATCCAATCAGTTAATGGAGTCAAACTGCAGTGCTTCATACTCTCCTGAGTACATGTACATGATAGATGGCACTCCACCTCAGAAAACAATTCAACACACTCTGTGCTCTGAACAATTGTGGAATCCAAGTGTAAGAACTCCTAGTTCAAGGCACTGGGAGTGGGGAAAGATGTAATACTTTATAAAACACAATTAAAGGTAATACTTTATGAAACAAACACAAAATCAGTTTAGCCATCAAGTCCCTTTTTCCCTGATTCCTGAAGTCTCAGAAAATGACCTAGTGGTCTAAGCATGAGTGCACAGCTAGGAGTTCTGAGTGCACTACTTTCTTCAGAAAGAGTGCTGACAAATGGGTGTGGTTAACAGATAAGGAACAGCCTTAAACAATTGCAAGAATACAAATGAAGAAGTAATAGCAAGCTGAGCGCTTTTGAAAAAACACACAGTTCAGGGCATTTGAATCTTTCAAAAAGTAAAATCCAGTGCCAGGGATTCTCCTCAGGATTCTCTGAACTTAACTAACTAGGCAAGGGTTGCAGGGGACTCCAGTGGGGCACTCAAAAATACAGCCACTATACAGATGTGTGTCAGTTTGGCATCTCAGAAAGTAGTTTCAGGAACAGGGCCACACTGTAAGCCAACATCAGGCACCCCACTTCACTGCCTCACAGGAGCTAAAGTTGGAGTTGGGTGAAATTTTTCAGCTGAAACTCTTTTTCCATTAAAAATGTAGCTATGGCACAAAACATTTCACGAATTTCTATCCATTTTGCCATATTGTTTTGGTTTAAAATTGAACTTGCTGGGTCGAATTTGGGGTTGTGCAGATTCAAATTGACGTTATTGGCCTCCAGGAGCTATCCCAGAGTGCTCCAATGTGACTGCTCTGGACAGCACTTAACTCCGATGCATTAGCCAGTTACACAGGAAAAGCCCCGGGAACTTTTGAATTTCATTTCCTGTTTGGTCAGCGTAGCGAGCACAGGTGGCCATGAAGTCCCCCCAGAATTGCAAATGAGCTCCAGCATGGAGCGAATGGGAGACACTGGATCTGATTGCTGTATGGGGAGAAGAATCTGTGCAGGCCAAACTCCGATCAAAAAGAAGAAATGCTAATATATATGCCAAAATTGCACAGGGCACGATGGACAGAGGTTACAACAGGGACACACAGCAGTGCCGCATGAAAGTCAAGGAGGTCAGGCAAGCCTACCAAAAGACAAAGGATGCAAAAGGTCACTCTGGGTCAGAGCCGAATACATGCCACTTCTATGATCAGCTGCATGGCATTCTGGGGGGGGGGACCCTACCACTACCCCACCACTGTCCGTGGACACCTGCAAGGGGAGAGTCTCACGCAACAGGGAGGAGGGTAAGCACTTCAGAGAAGCACTAATGGTGAAATCCACTCACACAAATAAGACCCACCCAGCAGGTACCTATGCTAAGGATACATTTTCTAAAAATATTTGGACTTCAGAATTGCCATATCCAGAGGGTTCCTGATTTCAAATGATAATTTCAATAAAGACAGAAAGAATAACAACTAAAGAATCTTCACTGATAATGCTCCATGGTTAATAAGAAGGTCAGCAGTTGCCTGTCAGGAATAAGGGCCTGCAACCAGGCCTGGGATCAACGAGCTAACTGTAGCTGAAACCCCTAATTGGCCAGATTGCCTGACTGGCGTTGCCAGTACTGCTCTTAAACCCAACAGTAGCACTTGGCCAGCAGCTGCTCAATGCATTCTCCCACAGCTGTGATCTCTCCTGCGTCTGCCTTGCTCCCAGCCTTGCTCCATCCCTACCCTGCTCTGCTCCTGCTTTGTCCCAAGCTGTGCTCCAGCTCTGCCTCCATGCTGTCCCAGCCTTCCTCCTGGATCCTGACTCTGGCTCTGACCCTTGGTGTGGCTCCTGGTTCCTGACTCCAGTTCTAACCACCACAGTGCCAACCACTGTGCTGGACTGCCATGGATCTGACCACTAGGCATGACCACCCATGTCCTGGTCTGAGACAGTTCGAGCAGTCCCCCCAAAGGGGAGGTAAAGAAGGGGAGTAGGAATGAGTTGGTCACTGGCCTGGATCTCGCTAAGACCAGCATCGGCCTGTTGGAAATAGTGGGCACCCTAAAAAAACTAGAGATACAGGTAGATACCCTGCAGGTGCAGAAAGCTATGCTGAAGGCACAGGCCATGGCACCCACGATGCCTCCCTCTTGAAAACCTAAACTTCCCCTGTTGGACAAGTTTGGCAGTGACTGCAGCCAGTTCTGCAGCTTTATGAACTGGAGCTGACTTCTAATCCTGCTGCACCTGCAGCCCTTTCCCACCTACCAGTCTCAGGCAGGACTTACCAGCCTGCTGACTGGGGAGGTGTTGGCTTGGGCCTTGCCACTCCTGGAAAAGTTTAGCCCTCTCCTGAACCAGTTTGAGGACATTGTTCAAGCCATGACAGTGATTTTTGATGACCAGGGCTGTGTGCGCACAGACTCGCTCCAGACCCTGTGGCTGGGATGTTGATCAGTTGCTAAGTATGTTGTGGCATTTCAGTGTCTGGTAGCTGACAGTGCATTGAATGAGGCTGTGCAGTCCTACCACTTCCAGCTCAGCGTCAAAGATGTTTGGGGTTGGGCTAGAGCCCAGTTTCTAGGGCCCTGTGAGGTCCGTGGCTCCCAGAGTGAGCCCAAACATCTACACCACAATTAAACAGCCCCTTGGCCCAAGCCAGCTCCGGGTGTCTAATTGCAGTGTAAACATGGCCATTGACGAATTCCTCCTCTCTTTGGGCCCACTCTCCCACCAAACAGTCCCGACAGAAGTCAACACCCTTCAAGGTCACTGTGAAGTCCTCCAGTTCAGGTTGATCTGTCCACCACACTCCCTGGTCATTCTTGATATCCCGTGGCTTATCACTCATGACCCATGTATCCACTGGCAGACTGGCACAGTTTGTTTTATATTTGCCATGCTGCTGGCAATCTTGTCTCCTGGAACCCAGCTGCAGGCCAAAGTTCTCTGCAGCTCTGCCTGCTCCATAGGGTTATCCGGAGACCGAAGGAGTTAGTCTAGAGTCCCTGCAGCCTCCACTACGCTCCGAATTGCCTTGACTGTACCCACCAGTTATCAGATTGTCAAAGATGTGTTCGATTAAAAAAAAAGAAAAAAAGGCCTACATCTTATCATCACATTGCAGCTGCAACTTCCCCATTGACCTCCAGCCTGGAGTGGAAGTCCCTTTTGGGAGCATCTGTTCCCTCTCAGAGCCGGAGCTACAGGATCTCCAGATCTAGCTCAAGGAAAACCTGCAAAAGAGGTTCCTCTGCCTCCCCCTGTCCCTGGCTGGGGATGTGATCTGTTCTGTGAATAAGAAGGATGTCTCCTTGTGTAGACTATCAGGCATTAAATAAGGTTAAGTTCTGTTACCAGTACCCCTTATTAATGAGCTTTTTGAAAGACTGCACTTTGCCAGGATCTTCACCAAGCTGGACCTTTGTGGAGCTTATATTTTAGTTTGGATCTGAGAAGAAAGCAAGTGGAAGACTTCTTTCCGTACCAGGTGTGAGCATTTCAAATGAAAGTCATGCCTTTCAGTCTGTGAAATGCTCTGCTGACCTTTCAGTACTTCATTAATGATATATTCAGAGATATGTTGAACCAATTGGTCATTTATCTTGATAATATCCTCATTTTTTCCAAGGATCAGGATTTTCATGACAAACATGTATGCAGGAGTGCTGCAACAATTTTTATAGTGGGGGTGCTGATGATGGAAACCACATATTTGGTGTTTGTCATTACTACTTCAAGCCAGGGAGTGTGGGACCATGCCCAGCATTCCTAGTTTCAGCACCACTGCATGTATGCTGCATGATTCTTGGGTTTCACCAATTTCTATCAGCATCTCATCAAGGGATTTTTTAGTCTGGTCACCCCTATGACAGTGCGCCTACAAAAAGAAGCACAGTTCATCTGGACCTCAGAAACCCAGTCTGTCTTTGATTATCTGAAAAGGGCACTCACCATGGTGCTCATCCCTATCCACCCATACCCACCCAAATAATTTACTGTGGAAGATGACACATTAAACGTTGCCATAGGGACAGTGTTGTCCCAGCCAGCAAGCTCCCATAGTCGACTTCATCATTAAGCCTTTTGCTACTGTAAACTGACTCCAGCAGAAAAGAATGATAACATCTGGGACAAAGGGGTACTGGCAATCAAGGTGGCATTCAAGGAATGGCACCATCTCTAGAAGGGACCTTGGTTCCCAGTCCAGGTTCTCATTGACCATAAGAACCTAGAGTACCTCTGGACAGCCAGGCACTTCAATCAACACCAGATCCACCAGTCTCTCTTTTTTTTTGCTTGATTTGACTTTGTTGTAACTTATCACAGAGGGGCTAAAAATGGGAAAGCAGATGCCCTGTCCTGCTAAAAGGAGTACCCTGAGGCTAGTGAGAAACTTCCCTCCATGTTTCTTAAGGTGTCCAAGTTTGTCAATGGGTCAGTTGAGAGCAATCTCATGTTGTCCATCTGTTCTCAGCTGCCCCCAGATGCCTTCATGACCCAGATTTGTCAGACTCTAAATAATGCATATGCCCAGTTGGGCTCCAAATTCAGGCTGCAGGATGGCGTCTTCTATCACAAGGACTGTATTTACATTCCAGAGGATCAACCTAGACTCCATGTCCTGATGCCTCTCACTGGTCACTTTGGCCAGTCCACGATATGGGGCCTAATATCAAGGAGAATCTGGTGGCCTGGCCTACATGCATATCTCAAGAAGTATGTAAGTTCCTGTAACCTTTGCTAGTGAACAAAGACCCTGCACTCAAAACCACTTGGCCTTCTGCAGCCTTTGCCCATTCCTCCTCAACCAAGTAAATAACTCTCATGGCACACAGTGATTTTAGCTGTGGTTGATCTCCTAACTAAAATGGCACATTCTGTTCTGTGCTGTGCCATCCCTAATGCTCTGGAAACAGCACACATCTTCCTGGAAAAATCTTCCACTATAATGGGCTACCAACTGGCATCATGTTGGATTGCAATCCCCTGTTCATCTCCCATTTATGTCGGAGTTTCTGCAGACTTCTCAGCATACAGTCTCTCACTTCATCTGCCTACCATCCAAAGACCAGTGGGCAAACAGAATGACACAACCAGATTGTATACAGCACATACACTGTTTTCTTGAATTACCACCAGAAGAACAGGTTTTCTCTGCTTCACTATGCAGAATTCACTTATAATAATGCATCTCATGCCTCAATCCAACAAAGCCCATTTTATGTGAACTGCAGTTGTGACCCTTGGTTTCATCCTCATGTACACATGAATTCCCAACTGCCGCAGTCTGGGCTGCTCACCAGCACCAAATACATTAAGAGCTCAAGGAACAATTGAAGTCTGTGAAGGAAACTTACCAGAACCATGCTGCCCAGAGCCAGCATACAGCCCACAGCCTACCTGTGGGGAACAAGGTCTGGCTTTCTACTTGGAACCACAAATCAGCCTGCCCATCAGTCTGCCCATCAGTACTTGGATCCATTCAAGATCTTGGAACAGATCAATCCTGTAGTCTTTAAGCAGCTACTACCCACTTCATTCAAGATCCATCCAGTGTTTCACATTTCCCTCCTTAAGCCCCATACTGAACCTACATTCCTGAATCACTCCAACCGTTCGGTTGCTAGAAGAATACTTATTCCGACAAATCCTTGATTTCTGGTGAGTTAGGGAAAACCCCAGTACCTGGTGGACGGGGAAGGCTACATCTAGACAACTGATCTTGGGAACCGGTTATAGACATCTACACTTTGGACCTGCTACAGGACTACAGGAGAAACCAGGCCCTAGGAAGCATCCTCGAAGGGGAGATCCTGTCAGGAATGAGGTCCTGCAGCTAGGCTTGGTATCAGCTAGTTAACCGCAGCTGAAACTCCTAATTGGCCAGATCTCCTGATTGATTGAGTGATGTTGTCAGGACTGGTCTTAAGCCTAGCAGTAGCACTTGGCCAGTGGCTGCTCAGTGCACTTGCCTGCATCTCTGATTTTTTTCCTGTGCCAGTCTTGTTCCAGCCCTGCCCAAACTCTGCTCCTGCTTTGTCCCCAGCCATACGCCAGCTCTGCCTCAGTCCTGTCCCAGCCCTCCTCCTGGTTCCTGACTCCAATGGTTGCAGCTCTAACCACTAGACTTGAAAGCCCACATACTGGTCCATGACCCAGTCTAGTTCAGAGAATGAACAGTTAGCTTCTGAATATACCAGAAAAAATAGATCATTTTAGCCAAGGAGACATATATTGAGTAACTATTTCTGGGAACAGCATTTTGAAGCATTTGAAAATGCTGTAAAACTATATCAGAAATTCCAGCAAGCAAAGGTTAAATTCCAGCAAGCAAAAGATTCTTACAGTCAGTGTTCACTGTCACGGAAGTATGAGATATTGTTTCCACCTCAGGTTACATTAAAATCTCTCAGAACCTGGCTGTTTGTTTGAAAATACAAACTGGAATTAATTAATGTATGACTCAGATAACAAGTGACTTTATTACTTGCAGATTCAGTGTTGCATCAGAAGAAGAAATCATACTGCTACTAAATTATGGTTCAAAGTAATGGCCAGATTCATATGAAACTGAAGAGTTAACTTATTTAATTTTATGCTTCATCATTATTGATTTTTATTATGTTCCATGACATTGACATTTGAATTTCGGTTGGGTGCAGTGACTGAGCCAACCCCAGCAAAATAAATTCAAGTGTCATCGAAAAAATGATGATGGTTTGCATGAAGATGACTGAAAATAATATTTAAAAACCCACAATCAGTGTAAAGGACCCAGAAATAGATCTTGATGAACTCCTGACTCATCCTGAAATCTGCGACTAAACCACATTATTTTTCACATTTGGGTTGTCACTAGAGCTGGGTGAACAATTTAAACAATCTATTTGATTAATTTAATCCTTCTTCCTCTTTGTAAATTGTCTGCAGACTGTGGAGAACCAAATACTCCAACTGGTGACTAGAGTACTGGCCAGGCCAAAATCTGCTTAGAGTAAAGGTTTGAAATGGCACAGCCCCAATGTTGTACAGCTATGCAAAACAATCCTCACTTCTGCTGCCAATGCAATAGGTGTTCTTTATTGGAAGGCAAAACAATAGTATCTAGCAGTCACATATCATCCATCTGTGGGACCCTAGAGTCAGATGACTATTCTGGTGAGGAACGCTGGTCTTGTGGTTAAGCACTAGCCTGGGACTCAGGAGACCCAGAATCAATCCCCAGCTCTTTGGTAGACTCTGTGCTTGTCCATGACCAAATAAGTCACATAACCTCTTTGTGCCTCACCACACCATCTATAAAATGCTTTCTTTTCCCCATTCTTTGCCTGTCTTATCTATTAGACTTCAAGGTCTTTGGGATGGGGATGTTCCTTACTATGTGTTTATGCAGTGCAAAGCATAACTAGGTACTACAATAATAATAATAATAATTAATATCCTTAAGATGACGGGCAATGGTGACAAGGTCAAAGTCCTCCAAAGAGCCCTCTAGGGTCCTAGTCTCCCTCTGAAAAAACTGCCTTTCATACAGCTGCTGCTGCCCTTCTCTCTGAGTAGGATGTCTCTGGCTTGTGCTTACCTTGCTGTCCTATCAAAAGTGCTCAGATACTCTGCCAACTACTCTTTACTTCCCGTGGTTTTATGTCCATCTCTTCCTCCAGCAGGTGGGGGTACATACTGTATTTATAAATCTGGGGAACATGTATGCGTCCACTACAGCTGAGGGGGGACAGGGGGAAATTTCCATGAATTTTTATTGAACTTTTTGTGTCTTTTTTGAACTTTGACCGGAAATATAGTTGGTCAAAAATATATGCCATTAATTGGAGCAGATTGACGTATTTCATATGAAAAATGGCCTTTTTTAAAGCCCCAACTTTTTGTGTAAATGTTTTGACATTATTGAAACTTTCTGTTTTACGAGAAATTTTCCACAATGTTTTAACCCATTTTTAACAAAAAGTTTTCCAAAATCTTTTTGATATAATTTTCAAATTCTTTTCATTTACTGAAACCCAGATATTTGTGTGTCTGTATGCATGCACGCATATACTCACACACATATGTAAATTATACATTGGAAAACTTTGCATAAGAATGGGTCCATTTCAGATCCTGCAAAACAGAAATAAATTGAAAATTTCAAAAATTTTCTGACAGTCTCTCCAGTTAATTCAATGTATTCAGTGCCCCGTGCTTTAGGCAGCCATGGAATTTGCAGCAGAACCCAGACCTTGTTAAATATGTGCCCACACACTCATACAGGATATATATAATAGTTGCTACTTTTCAGATACACAGCAATGTGTGCTGATAAATGACCTTGCTACTGCTACTTTTGTTTAGGGTATCTCACTGCTTGCTATTGAACGTGTAATCAGTGTCTGGACAATTGTTCCCAGCCAGGTTGATCTTCCTTACCCTCACAACTCTCAAGTGTATGCCAAGTGGTTCTTTTCATTCCTCAACAAAGTTTTGCAACGGGCTTTTTAGAAAAATGAGAAAATGGGAAAAATATGGCTAGGCATCTGCCATATGGATTAGCATCAGCCACCAGCTGCCAGAAGCCACAGCCATCCACATTTTATTTTTTGTTAACAGAGTGCCAAAACTGAAACATCCGTTGACTCAATGCATTGCAACAGCAGGTGAACAGATTAGTCAGAATTCTTCCTTAGATCCTATGTATTGCACATTTCAATGGCCACCCTGTAACTCTTTAAACAGGGAAAATGTGTGTTCCCCACTGTATCTGGCCAGCATTGATGGCTAGTGTGGAAGAGGGACAGGATCATGATCTTGTCCTCACTCAGGCCTACCCCCTTTGGAGACACCAGCACCATTGGCTGTACTAACAAGGACCAGTGACTCTGCTCCAGGGCCTCATTGTGGCTGGCCCTGCAAAGGGGGACAAAGGTGGAGAAGGCTTCTGAGGCCCTTACCTGTTCAGCCACACTGTGGACCTAAACTCAGTTCAAGACGTTCTTTTCTGTCATCACTTTGCCAAAACTTTTAGAGAAGATAAAACATGGCCTACAAGAGAATATACTGAATGATATGATATGATGCAATAGAGCACCTATAATAGATTGTGCTGGAGAAGATGGCCAGCACAAGGAGGAGTTTTATACACTCCACATTGATATTTTATCCCAATGTGGTGCTTTCAAAATATCTTTTATGAAATAGGTAAAGAGGAAACCCCACCAACAATGAAGAGAGAAGCAAAGACTCTTAATGTTAAACTTGAGGACGCCTCAGTAAAATGTAGTAACTATCATCTTATATCTTTGCTAAATGTGGTCTTAAAAATATTTACTAAACTGCTAACCGCAAGACTAAACAAGAGCATTACCACCATTGTAAATCAAGATCAAGGCAGTTTCATGCCAGGCAGAGAGGCAGCTGGTAATTTAAGAGGAGTGCTACATATATTATGAGAAGTGAGAGATGATGACGATCCAATTGCTGCTGTTTCTCGAGATGCTGAAAATGCATTTGATTCTGCAGGATCAAATGCTGCTATCTATAATATGCCCTTAGTGAGTTTTGTTTTGGATTAAAACTCAGAAACCTAATTAAAACAATTTACTTTCACCCATTAGCCTTAATCCTTATGAATGGCTTACTGTCTTCTCTGGTTATTTTACTAAGAGGCACTTGACAAGGATGTCCTCTCTCTCCTATCCTTTTTTGCACAGGCTTTTGAACCTCTAGCCATCTCCCTATGTGGAGCAGAACAGAAATACCAGGGGTACTGAGAAAGGATTTGACATCCATTAACTACTGATATATGTAGGAGACATTCAACTGTATATTAAAAACCCTAATAATTGAATGGCAAAAACCTGTGAAGACATATCTGGACCTGATTCTCATTTCCACTAAGGCCCTTTTACACTACATTGTACATTCATGGTAGGGCTACTCTGATGCTGCCACAGTGGTGTAAAGGACTCCTCAGGCCACATTTCCAAAGGAGTGTCAGTTCCTAACGAAGCAAAGGGGATTAAAAAAAACACATAAGCACCTCACTCCCATGGAACTCAATGCTCAGGGTTTTTTTAAAAATCCCACTCTGCACCTATCTGCATCTTTAGGTGTCTAAATACCTTTAAAAATCTGGCCCTTAATGTAAATGAGCCTCAGGCACACTGAGTTCCGTAATTCAAGCTGCACGATAAATCAAATAATTGAAGTTCTTCCAATTTCAGAATATTGTCCCTGAACATTACTTAACACCTGGCATTTAAACTATGAGTAGCTTTTTTAAAGTGTGCAATATTTACAAATAAAACTGAACTGTAACCAAAAAAAAAAAAAAAGAAAAATACAACCAAGGATAATTTTAGCCTCATTAACAAAAGCAAAGAAAGACCTCAAATACAGAGACCTTCTAAAACTCAGCCTTTGGAGGAGACCTTGAACCATTAAGATAATTACAGTTATACCATTTAACTACTTCTTCCAGCTGGGAGCAATACACATCCCATCTGTATGCTGCAGACAAATAGACATCAGTATAGAATAGAATAACTTCATGCACCATTGAAGAAATGTGCATGGGTTCCCATGTCAAAGGAACCCTGTCTATTTTATGAGCTTCCAAGGGAAAACCCTAGCAGTTCAATTCAAGAGGCTAAAGGGAGCAGAGTAAGGCACTTCAAACAGATCCTCCTAGAGCCATATGGATCCGTGGTGATCCATGGATATAGTAGGGGGATCCTACAGCTTCTTCTATACTTCACCCCTTCATAGAAGATTTCAAGAAAAATTCCATGAGATTTGTGACACTTCCCAGAGTACCCAGGGTTGTGAATCACCTAACCACCACCTGCCCTTAACTTGAAGAAGCCTTGTCTGTGCCTCCCCTGGGTCAGATTCCCAACTCCACGGGCCACAGGCAACACAAGCTCTCCCCTCACAGGCCCTGCTGTCACCTTACAGGTTAGCAATTGGCATGCTCCAGCCCTCGAGCCCTCTGGGGGTCTCCCTGGAGCAGCCAACCCTTAATCCACTGGACACCTGCAGTATTCAAATTACCTGCTTTCAAAGAAACAGTACACCCTAGTTTACCAGTTCCACCTCAGATCACAAATCACTGCTCTGCTTAACACATAGCACTTAGATACATTTATAGTGAAATCAAGTATCAGTTTATTTTAAAAAGCACAGAGATTCAAGCAGTAGCAAGTAAAATGGAAACAAATGGTTACATATAGAATAAAACCATAGCACTCATTCTAAAGCCTAGACTTAATTAACAAGATACTCTTATGTCTTGTAAAGTATTGCTCACTGTGGTATCCCAATAACTTGAAGACCACTCAGGTTTAAATGCAAACAAGAACAACCTTTATTCCAGAGGTCTGACTGGCACCTGCTTTAGATTTCTATTCCAAAGAACTCCCACCAGGGCCCCTCCTCTTCCTCCTTCTGGCTTCACTTAAAGGGTTACTTCAAGGGGCCTCACTTCATTAGCAGCCATTCCCAAATACTACATGTTCCCTCTCCAAACACGTTTTTGTACAACCATACAACAACAAATTATACAACTTGAACATTGAGAATTCCAGTAATTCCTCTGGATGCTACACCAGTGTGAGAACCCACAGGAGTACAAAGGTCTATGCCTCACCCATGGGACACCAGCAGCTGGTGGAGGCAGAGTTGGAAGAAAATCAGAGCTACTATTGGAACAGGCAAAACCTTACTTAGGGCAGACAGTATCCATTTAGCTGCTGATAGTGTAGTGGAGCTTTCCAGACCTGCTTCACCTGTAATGGGCTCCCGTACCTAGACTAAATTACTGATATGCTAATGGGATCCATGGTGCAATTTGTATATTACTGCTTCTAAATACTACATAATTTGCATTGGAAGTGAAAGCTGTGGCACAAACTTGGATACCCCCTCCCCCATGTGGTTTGCGTACATTTACCAATTGCCCCACCACCAGGGTCTTCACCCTAGCCCTCTGTCCCATTGGTGTAACCTTTCGAGTGTGCCTGATACATCTATATGTGGTTGTTAACCTTCCATGATCCTATATTCCTGGGATCTTTAAGAAAGGGGAACAATAAGTCTAATGGTAAGCACAATTCTCGCCCCAGGATAGGAGTTCTGACTGGTCCGTGGGGTCTGACCGTTGAACAATGGCATCCACACTGAACGGCAATGGGGTGATTCCACTCTCCGACAGATGATGACCTACAAAAATCCAGTTGATCCTGATGAAAAACATATTTCTCCATGTTCAGGGTCACATAGTGGTCCTTAAATCATGTTACTATTGCACGTAGGGAAGAATCATGGTCAGAACAAGATGATCCATGAACCAGGATGACCACTCCAGGAATGCCTGCTAACACCGAGGCCATGACTTTTTGGAAACAGCTAGGAGCCAAATATAAACCAAAAGGCATCCATTTAAACCGCAAGTGGCCTATACGGTTGAGAAAAGCAGTGAGGTTCCATAAGTAAGGGGCTAATGATACCAGGAGATATCCCTGGTCTAGATTCAATTTAGTGAACGCAGGTGAACCAGGACATTGATCTGCCAATTCCTCCACAGTCAGTAGAAGATAGCAGTCAGGTATGATTGCCTTGTTCACTTGGCATAAGTCCACACATAAGCGTAGCCCCCCTTCTTTCTTTTTTGCAACAACAAGGTTTGACACTTACAGTCAATTGTGTCTATAATGTCCTCCTTGAGCAAATGAGAAATCTTTGTGGCTATGCCATCCTTTAACACCAGGGGAGGTCTGCAGAATGGTTGTATAATTGGGTTGGTCAGTGGATGCACCTATGGATGATCCTCATAGCTATGGAAACAGCCATGTTCAGAAAAGACCTTGGGGAGTACGTCTCTCTGATCGCTCCCCACAAGGTGGATTTCTGTGTTCTGCAAGTCTAATACTTTAAAGCCCTGTGCCCA
Organism: Natator depressus; assembly: GCF_965152275.1. Lineage (NCBI taxonomy): Eukaryota > Metazoa > Chordata > Testudines > Cheloniidae > Natator > Natator depressus. The sequence goes on from NC_134237.1 coordinate 54,014,877, forward strand.
GAACAGATCCAGCCTAAGAATGTTGGCCCCAGAATGGGCCATGTAAAATGGGAACACTCCCACTTCTTGTTGACGATACATCATGGGGAGATCCACCATTCCCAGCAAAGTGTTTTTCACATTGCCCCATATCTGGATAGTGTGAACTGTGCTGGCCACAAAGCAAAACAGACAAAATATCTATGGTATGTTGTGTAGTTTATGAGTGTTACTCAGGCTCCAGTGTCCACTAGCAGCAGTATCTCCACACCCGCTAAATGGTCGGGGCAGATTTTAAAAATCTTCTTTTGTCACAGAGTTGATCCCTTCAGGTATAGAATCTTCCTCCATCCCCTGGTCATCCATATAGGAGACAACTGGGGCAGAGTGACACCATCTGGCAAATTGGTTAAGTTTTCCACATCAACAGCACATTTGTCCCTGGGCTGGATGCTCCCAGAGCCTTGACAGTGACGGGCTGGGCCACAATTGCTAAAGTGAGGTGGCAGCAGCAGTGGATGATGCGAACGATGTTTCCAAAGAAGAAGAACCTGGAGAGGTCTGGGTCTGGGAAAGGGACTGAGCCCCTTGGGTTGCAAGTTCAAATTGACAGCCAACCTCCCCTGCCCTGTGGAGTGTCAGAGAATCTGGTTCCATCAGGAGGTGCTCCCACAGGTGTGGGGACAAAATCTGCTCCATAAACTGATCCCAAATCATCATCGGTTAGAGGTGCAAATTTGCATGTAACTATTAGTTCCCAGAGGCTGGCTACATACTGGTGGACCAACTGCCCGGGGAGTTGTTTTCTCTGCTGAAACGTAATATATTTAAGCATAGCATTGGGTGTAGGGTGAAAGTGTGTTGCTAGAGCCTTTAGTGCTCCCTGATATGATGTGCCCTTCTCCAGAGTGGAGAAGATCAAAAAGTCTTTGGTACCTGGCACATGGAATAGGAGTGCATATTGGAGAGCTTCATATGCCGCTCCCAGACCAGCTGCCATCAAGTATCCATCGAGTGCTGCAATCTCATCTGCTCCATGGCAAGGGTGGGACCCCCGATAGCATCAGGAATAGGGCAGGTGTGGTCGCAGAGGCTGGGAATAGCGTGGTAGCCGGGGGCATTCTTGGATCCGACATTCTTGTCGTCACTGTGTTATCCCAATAACTTGAAGACCACTCAGGTTTAAATGCAAACAAGAACAAACTTTATTTCAGGACTTTACTGGCACCCACTCTAGGTTTCCCTTCTACATGATCTTCACCGGGGCCCCTCCTCTTCTTCCTCCTGACTCCACTTCCTGGTTTCTTAAAGCAGCCACACTTCATAAGCATTCCCAAATACTACACTCACCCAAACTCCGTGCTGTGCTTTACAGTCAGGCATGCTCTGAGCCTCCATTCATGAGACAAGCACACTCTCAGTTTGCATCCTAGGTGAAGGGGTCCATGTGTCTCTTTGCACCCGGAGACATACCAAACCAATCCTTCATTTATATTCATAAACAGGGAAGGCCCTGCTGTTCGTTTCATGCTATAGATTTCTTCTCCTGTAGATTTCACAATCTCTTAATTTTCATCTGGCTCAGTGTGCAAATAGGTCTACGTTGTGAGGCATAAAATACACAAATGGCCAGAGAGGAAGATAAGTGTCAGCTACCTCCTAGTGATCTGCCTGAACTCCAAGACCATAAGAATATAATTTTCAGCACTGATACATAAATATTGTCCATACACACATTTTGCAATGATCATGATGACTAGTGGGCTACTGGCTCTTGGCAGAAACCTCACACACCACCCTCCAATGAGCTATCGTACATATGTCCTACCCAGGGAATCCCTATAAAACCTTGTGCACATGCTGTGCCCTCTGCCAGTTGGCAGCAAAGGCTCTGTGAGCCACAAGCTTCAACTTATAGAGCTTCCATTCCCCTGCATAAGATCGACTTAGGAGGGGGTGCAATGGGAACCTAAATTAGAGAAAATCACAGTAAGAGGTGACAGAGGGTGGGGGCTGATGGGAAAAAGAAGGGTTACACAGTAGTTTGTTAATATAGAATATTAAATTACATATGTAATTATGTTAACTGTGTTTATGTGTGTGTAACTTTGGGATACTGTATGATGAATAGCTACATATACATTAGAAACATCATAGTACACTGGCAATGGGGGTCTTTGCAAGCAATGCCCTTCCACCTGCTTGCAGAAGAAAATCCCTATTTCATTTTTAAGCTATTTTTTTAAATGCAGTTTTATTTTTAGATTTTTAACAGCAACATTTATATTGGTCCTTGGCAAAGATCCTGGCCAGCTTTCAAGGTCTGTAAAGCCAGTACATACAAAATCTCACCTACAAACCGGCAAGAAAGACAGCTGCTTGGGCTTTATGACTCACTCAAAGGATCCATGCACATCAGAGACTGTCAACAACTTTAGAAACATCAAAACTCCCTATTAAGTAGGATTTTCAACTTTTTTCTTCAGTTAAACTGAGAAAATTGGATGATGTTGAAAGAGATTTCCTTCAAAATGCTAGAACAGAGAGGAAAATGAATAATAAACCAAGTGAGAGATTATTGCTTAGTCACTTTTTAACACGTATTTTGAGTATTTTTCAAAACCCCATCCATCTACTTGAAACACTTACCCCCCTCTCCCATGTATCTTCTCTACTTACATACTGTCCTCATGGATCATGGTAGGTGGGATTCAGCCTGCTAAGGTGTTTCACATTGGTGACTTGTATTTCGTTCTGCCACTTATGAGTTATTTACCAAAAAAAATATAATCCCTACAGGGCATGGCATAGTTTTTCACTGTAGGCACCCAGCGGGAAAAAATATGATGAGGCCTTCAGATAAAACATCCAAGCCAAACTCCCTTTTTCCGGGGAGCTAGGGGGGGAAGAAAAGTCAAAAGCAGAACATATACTGAATCCTCCCTCCCTTTCCAACAATTTTTTTAAATGAGCACCCTTGTTTACAAAGCATATGCAAATAAAATACCTAGACATGTACATCTTCAATTCTTTGCCTTTATTTTTTTTTAACTATTTTAACAGGAAATGATCCATTGAGATGAAACATTTTTATCTTAAGTGATGTCCTGGGGCAGGACAAGAGAAAGCCAGGAATACATATCAACATTTCTTCAACATAGAAAATATGTTCAAAACAGCTGTACACAGCGTTTTCTATTCTTAACAATATAAAATCATAGAATATCAGAGTTGGAAGGGACCTCAGAAGGTCATCTAGTCCAACCCCCTTCTCAAAGCAGGACCAATCTTCAATTTTTGCCCCAGATCCCTAAACGGCCCCCTCAAGGATTGAACTCACAACCCTGGGTTTAGCAGGCCAATGCTCAAACCACTAAGCTATCCCTCCCCCCGTGGGTAAATCCCATGCAACTAAAAGGCTGCACTAACCACACTTGTCCCTATATTACCTGCACGTAAACTTGTGGGACACCATTCTCTGCACAGCATAGTATATTCACTCACACGCTGCAGTTCGACCTAATATTTGTCTACTACGGGCTCCTAATTTACTCAGCAATATTCATATCAGGACTGTGTGCAGAGCAGGTTTATTACAGGCTATAATCAAATATATGTGTATGATACCTAAATACAGAATCACTTCAAGGTGTTCATTTGGTGTAACTTGGTGTACAACTGGCACATTGCACAAGAGGATTGAGGGGGAACATTTGTGAGCTCACGTTAATTGACCTGGGCTCTGAGACTCAGTGCCCATGTTTTCTTCTGCAGTGTCGACGTACTCTTGGGCTCTCGGGCACTAACTCCATACGAATAGTAATAATACCCTAGTGTGATTTTCAAAGGAGTCTAAGGATAAGGAGACACCCGACTCCCCCTGAATGTCAACAGGACTTGGGTGCCTAACTCCCTGACAATCCTCGGTTTGACAACCCTAGGCTCTGTGTATCTGAATTTCTCAGCAGTGACTGTCCTGTGCATTCTAAACAGATCTGCACCATTGCAGGCGATACTATGCTAGCCATAAACACCCCCAATGATATCCTAAGGCTACTGGTAGGTAATGTTTATGATGAATTTCACCTGTTCAGATCGAACACTGACATTTGTTGTTTCCAGAAAGGTTCAAGTGTCTTTGCAGCTGGTGACAACATTGGTGGCAGCTGCCAGATCTCTTCTTTTGTGAACTTTTGCCCATTGAAACTATCGGTGTCTTATTTCCTTTATGCATGAATGTTTTTCTAGTAGCATCTTTTCTGTGAAGCCTTCTGTTGGCTAAATGTGCAATACAGCAATCTGGTGGACACCTGTTTGTTAGTGCTTCCTGCCAGATATGTTGGCAAGGTGGAGCCTCCAGCAATGATGTCAAGCTTAGCAGTCCCCACCAGATCAGAATCGTTGTGAGTAGGTGAGCCCCAGATAAACCTATGAGAAAAGGAAAGTTGGAGGGGATGAGGACAGGGCTAAACAGCTACTGACTTGTCAATTTTAATTTTGTGTAAAGCACTATGGTGACAAGAGTGGTATTAAGTAGACAGATTTATTAAATTATTTGAGCACTGATTCTTCCACTAACCTCTTGTAAATACAAATAATAAGTACTGAACAGGTGCTATTTGAATTCTTCGAGTTTTTTTTCCAAGTCTTAAAATCTCCTTTTTACAGACTGAGTTTTACTGTCTGCATGTTGCTGGATACAGTTTCTCTGCAAGGGCAGACAAAGAGGGAAATGAAGTGATCATCCTATACTGATACTCAGGATGTATTTGGCAAGGTTCCACACTGCAGATAATTGTCTACATACAAAATCATAGACGGAGAGGAGAGCAGGATCTGTGGATGGAAAATCATATAAAAGTGCAAGAAACAAAAAAAGGGAAGCTATAAGCTACCATTGGGAAACTGAAAGGTCAGAGTCTGAATCCAGCTTTTGTTAACTTTAAATGTTGACTTTTAAAGTGATTTTAAATGGGGAAGAGCTGTAAATAAGTAATAAAAGATACTTTGCATTTCTTTAGTGACTTCCATATGAGGATCTGAAAATGTTTTCTCAAGTGGTTATCCTATACTTGTACTCTTAGAATACATTTGCCATAGGAGTGACTTAAGCAGCACAACTCATTGGTGAGTTTAAGAAGTATTTTATATACATTTTAGAGCAAGAAGAAATGAAATACAGACAAGTTAAAACATATGACTTGCCTAAGGATATTCAACTCATCTATGGACAAACCAGAAATAAAATCCAGATCCACAGCTCCTGGTCAGCCACACCACCATATGGTAGATCACTGAGGCCAAAATATAACAAATCATGTTCAATAACACTAAGGTGTTAATTCAAAGGTAATCCCTGCTAAAAGATGAAATACTGCAGCATATTGATTAGCAAAGGGCAAAATCCCAAAGCTGTAGTAGTTCTCCTTAGAATGGCATCTTGTGGCCAAATTCATCACTGGCTTGTATAGAATAATACTAGGATGGATCTGGCCAAGAAAATTGCACTGAATAATCTTTGTGAAGTGTAGACTATTTGCCAAATAATTGTGTGCAATAACTTTCTTGCTCAAACGGTTAAGTGCTAATATAATTGGGCTGCTTCCAATACAAGTAAAGTGTAATTCTTGTTCACAGTAAAGAGGCAAAGTGGAAGTGGGTAAATAAGTATGGAAATACACAAGAGAAGCCTAAAAGACATTGCAATAAAAGGTACAACAGATTACAATTGCTGTGAAAATGGGACTGCTCAAAGATTTGAAACCAACAGCAATCTGCACTGGAAATGGGGAGGCAAGAAACAAGAACAAACAGAACAGACATGTTACAAATTCATCTGTTTGATGGTCAGTGTATACTGAATAGTAACGATCACTGTACAACAAACAACTATCACAAGTGCTAACACTCAGTGAGTACCCTGAAAGCTGCTCTAACCTGTACCAGCTGCCAGTGGAAGCCAAGGACCTCTGGGACTCATGGAAGCCTAACCATTCCCTCTGTGCTGGCAGCCATAGGAGACAGCTGCTACTGGAACACCTGAGCATTCCTCCGTGCAAAGAAGCTGCTCCAGGGGTATGGATTCACAAGGTTTAGAACCATTTTGTGTCTGTGGAGCAGTGCAAAGTGGCTGGCATGCAACCCATGGTTAGGGCACTATCTCCATGCTAGACTGGGCAGGGGATGGGGAGGGGACTTTGTAGATTGTAGCCCACAACTCCCTGAGCATCTACAAACCCCACGTAAGTCAAAATGTGAGTTCCACTCTCCATAAATATGAATCAGGAAAGAGTCTCAAATCATGCATCTGTGCCCTCTGATTTACACCTAGCAAAGTAAGGCTTAGTAGGGAGGCAGGCTACGTGTGTAAACAGTGGGTGGGCTGACCTCCATCTTCCTGTTCTCTTCCATTCTGGGAAACAATCGTGGGTGATCCCTCTCCCTTCCCTTCACCAGAAAAAATATTTCTGCTTGCTCGTGGATAGCAATACCAGCTGAAACACCTGTGTGCCAGACACTCACAGATGTACAGTATTGACTGCTCTGGTTAATGAGCCATCTGCAGAGCACGCTGCTCACACCAGCTTGCTTGATTTAGATAGAGAAACCCTGCAACACAGCTAAGGAGCCTTTGTTATTATTGTTCTCACCACTTTTGCTCAGACTGTTCTCTTCATGTTCATGAGGAATGGGGAAAGAAGTATGAGAAAATGCTTTGTACAGCCCAGAACAGTCACCCTTCACATTATTTTTTCTGATACAAAACATTTAGCTAATTATTCTAGGACTGGGCTAAGGGCCAGTATAAAATAAGAGCCCCTCCTTTGAACAAAGAAACTCAACCTAAACCTTTATTAAGGCTAAAAATGAATCTGTTATCTTCCCCTGCTCTCCCCTCCATTCATTTTCACACACCTCCACACTCCCAAATTGCAGAACCAAAGGTGATTTCCTCACAGTGGTTCTAGGCCCACCAGTAGCAGAAAGTAAGACACAATTCCTAAGGAAAACCAGCTCTCTTGAAAAAAGAAAAGGAGTACTTGTGGCATGAAAGCTTATGCTCAAATAAATTTGTTAGTCTCTAAGGTGGAAAAGGAGTACTTGTGGCACCTCAGAGACTAACAAATTTATTTGAGCATAAGCTTTATTTGAGCGTAAGCTTTTGTGAGCTACAGCCAGCTCTCTTGAGATTTCTAACCTTTTTTTGCAGGGACTGGATGGTTTGGAATAGCTTCAAACCAATGTCTAGACCAAAATTTGCAGCCCTGGGTGTCTTAAGTCAGACTCCTAAATAAAAAAGTCCTGGTTTTCAAAGGTGCTAAGCACCTGTAGCTCCTATTGACTTCACTGAGTTATATGGGCTTTCAGTACTTGTAGAAACTGGACAATGTATACGTAGGCACCTAAAAATGGATTTAAGAGGCTAATTTCAGGCACCCAGGATTGAAATTTTTGACTCCACATAGTAAATATCTTATTCAAAATCTGTTAAGTTTCACCCAGCCCAATTTTCCACAACCAGACGATTAACCAACTGAAATGACCTCCCTGGCATTGTCAGATGCTTAGGAATAATGGGACTCATTTGTGAAGAATTGTATGCATTTTTAAAAAGCTCTCGCTACCTGCTTGGCGATAGCTTAATTACACACATGGGGTCAATTTTGTCCTTATTTGTACTCATTAACCACACTGAAGTCACTGGGACTGCCTGGGAATTAAATGAGGAAAGAATTTGGCCTGTTAGCTTCAAGAGCCTTTTAGAAATAACAGCAATGTCGCATTCTAGTTGTCTTATCACAAGATGTCCCAGGTATTTACAGAAAACAACAAGAAACACTTCTCAATAAGGAAATAAACAATACCAAAGTGCTTGTATTACAGATAGATCTTGTCAAATTATCTTGATCTCTTTTTTGGATGAGATTAAAAGTTTGGTTGGTAAAGGTAGCAATGTTGACATAATATACTTAGATTTCTGGAAGGTGTTTGACTGGTATTGCAAGACATTTTGAGTAAAAACCTAGGATGTTATAAAATTAAAATGGCCATATTAAATCAATTAAAAACTGGCTAACCATTTTCAAAATGTAACTGTAAATGGGGAATCATCATCAAGCAGGTGTTTTTTCTAGTGTGGCCCCTCAGAGATCAATTCTTGGCCCTATGATAGTTAACATTTTTATTAGTGACCTTGATAGAATCCTCGCTGATAAAAGTTTGCAGATGACATAAAAATTGGGGGAGTGTTAAATAATGAAGAAGACAGGTCACCGATAGAGAACAACCTGATTTGCTTGGTAAGCTGGGTGCAAGCAAACAATATGCATTCTAGTATGGCTACATATAAATGTATATATCTAAGAATAAATAATATAGGCCATAGTTATAGAATGGGGGATTCCATCCTGGGGAGCAGTAACTCTTAAAAAAAAATTGGGGGTTGTGGTGGATAATCAGCTATGATGCGGTGGCCAAGAGGACTAATGCAATTCTTGGATGCGTAAACAGGGGAATCTCAAGTAGGAGTAAAAAGGTGCAACTGCTGCTAGAATACTGTGCCCAGTTCTGGTTCCCACATTTCAAGAAGAATTTTGATAAATTGGAGAGGGTTCAGAGAAGAGCCACGAAAATTATTAAAGGATTAGAAAATATGCCCTATAGTGATAGACGCAAGGAGCTCATACTGTTTAGCTTAACAAAGAGAAGGTTAAAGTATGACTTCATAACACCCTACAAATATTTGATTATGGGCTCTTCAATCTAGCAAAGAAAGGCACAACAAGACCCAATGCTGGAAGCTGAATCTAGACAAATTTAATCTGCATAGATTTTGAATAGTGAGGGTAATTAACCATTGGAACAATTTACCAAGTGTTGTAGTGGATTCTCATAGTTGGCAATTTTACAATCAAGATGGGATTTTTTAAAAAAGATATGCTGTAGAAATTATTTTGTATTGCAGTCCTACGGCCTGAGTTATACAGGCCAGACTAGCTGATCACAATGGTCTCTTCAGGCTTGGGAATTTATGAATCTATGGATTTTAGCATTCTATCACTTGTTATTCTTCCTAGTGACATGAATAACATTTGTACTGAGGATACAGAACTTAACTTTACAGAGAGAGCAATCTTTCAGTCCACAAATATTGGTAGTAATGCAACCTTAAGAATGAAAAAAAAATGAAGTAAAACCAGTGGTAATATTGCCATAATAGGGGTCCTGATCCTGTTCAGGAATTTTTGCCCTTACCTTAAATAGGAACAGAAGCAGATCCATTAATAAATAACGTGACTAGCAGTTCCATCCTTTATATCAGCGATAACAGTGTTACTAGGATAGCTTCAACCAAGAACATTTTTATTTTGTTAAAGTCAGCTTCCCTTTTATAGCTCTCAACATGTATAAAGAAAAACAATATTGTTAAGTCACGCTAACCTGAGGAAAAGTAGGGGATGGAAAAATATAAACACATAAACCTAATAAAACTCACAAACAAACTGCACATTTTGAACTACTCTTTGGTAACTGATGAAAAAAAAGTGTTATGAGGCAAATCCTTCACTGAGTAACTCACTAGAGAGAATGGTAAAAATAAATTGTCCAGCTCTGATTTTCCTAGCAGCTTCCATGCTATTCTTTGAAATTGAGTAAGAAACCCTTGGCTTAATCCCAAGAGCCAATCTATAGTAAATAGTGCACACTTAATGCCTAAGTTCCTTTTTAGCACCATTCAGACAGTGACTTCAGCCACACGGCTTAGTCATAGCAGACATTTTTGTGGTGAAAGCATTAAACCCACATGCAGCTCTCTTTCTGTGGCCACTGGGGGTCATGCTCCTTTCCCATTAGCTGAATAAATCATAAAGTCTGCACGGACCACACAAGAAGCATGACTAGCAAGCCACAGGCAGTGCCTACAGCCTGTTATTTCTTTTCTGAAAGAAAGAAAGAAAGAAAGAAAGAAAGAAAGAAAGAAAGAAAGAAAGAAAGAAAGAAAGAAAGAAAGAAAGAAAGAAAGAAAGAAAGAAAGAAAAGCAAAAAGACTAGCTGTAGGAAATAATTTGATTTTTTAAAATTTGATCTCTTTGAGGTAACATGGAGACTCATTTGTGTGGTTTTTTTTAACCCAGGAAGACTTAGTTAAGAAGAAAAGAAGAGAAAGATTAAAAAGGCACCTTTTTATCATATGCTGTAATTTGTCAGGGGAAAAACAGTCCCTGTAGGTTTTTAAATAATAAAAGCCACTACATGTAGTAGGGCTCTTCAGATACCTTGATAAGACACAATATGGACAGAATTTAGAGACACTCACATCTTCCCTATTGGTAATATGGGATAATGGGATTGAACAAGGAAGCAAAAGTGTGTCTAATGTTTTTTCACATTGAATGATTCATTCTGCCAATGAAAATGACAGTAAATGAGCAAGGTCTGTAAGTCTAGGGGTTGGTTCAAGTTCCCATCAATCAGGAAATAAGATAAGAAACAAGAATTTTAAACATTGCCATTAGCATGCAACTGTTATCACATGCCGGAGATACACACAGCTCATTATGCTAAGCAGTCTTTCTTAAGCATTTCTTTAAAATGTACCAAAACCCCAAAATATTTTAAAAAGAGCACTGAACTTTAAACAGACTTCACATAACAGAGTGATTGGCAAGGAAAACGTGCCCTGTCTTTCAAAGAACCAGCGGGGGTGGGGAGAGAGTGGGGGAGGAACTGTGCGTGGGAGGGAAGCTTTTTAAACTATGTTCTATTCCATGATCCTGTGTAGATCGTTTGGACATGCAATATTTAGAAAATAAAATCTACATGCTGCAGAGCCTTTCTGAGAAACTTTCTGAGGAGGACGGTTAGTTGAACCAAAGATTTCTGAGTCTATTTACTCAGTGGCAGCTGTACCTTACAAGTTTTCTCTCTTGTTTTTTGTTTGGTATTTTTGGTGGAATATAGGGAATTTTAGTGCTTAAATAAACAAATAAATAGATAAAAGCACTGGCTGGAGTCAGGCAGGTCACAGACAGGCACTATGTAAACTTTCTCCCACAGCTGTGCCAATGGACCTTAATCTTTACCTGCAATACGTCCTTTGCCCAATTTATTCCAGTCCTCTTGAGCAAAGACAGATAACCACGCTGAATTGTGACAAATTATATAGTGGTTTTGTGAGGTGAACAAATACCCACTAGGGAATAGGGCAAGACCACTTAAATCCATTTAATTTGTGACTTAACATTGTGGGTTAAAACATGTGTGACCTTTGCCAAAGACATCTCATATATGGACAACAGAAAACTCAAATCTCAAGTCTCAAAGAATTCTTAGTAACAAGATATGTCTAGTGACAGGTAACCCAAGGTATATCATGAATTTTATCCTGAATTTCTTACTGATGGATTAAGTACCACTTTAACCAGAATAACAAAATATAAAAATCCCTCAGTGGTGAAATGCAGTACTGTTTAAAGTCTAAGCTTTCACTCATTCAGTGGAATGACTAGTATTTAACATTTTCATGCACATGTGTTTTCCACATCAGTAAGCATATAAAACATTCTTAAGCAGAACGTATAGAGCATCCTTCCTGAAACTAGAGTCCTCAGAAGATTTCCAAAGCCTTAGATTTAGACCTAATTTGCCTCACCCAGTTTCCTTTTGTAACTTTTACATCTCACTTTTCCTATCAAGTATGCATCAAATCCTGAAGCCCTGACTCAGGCAAAACTTGCATTAAGTTCCATGGGAGATTTTGCTGAGTGAGAAGAGCAGGATTAGGTTCTGCTAGTAGTGAAATCCAAGGACACCACTTAATTAATATAAAATGAAAACCAGATACAAAATGCATATGGTGTCTATTGGATATGTGTGAACATTGGCAATATATAGTATCCAGAGGCACTGTGCAATGGCCAGAGAGTTTTTGAACAAAAGCCAGTAGCCAGTTTCAAAACAGCCTTAATTAAAAGTGAGCTGACATACATTTATTGCCTGAGGGTCAAATCCTCTCTCCAATGCCCAGCCTAAGTAACTGGGCTCGGCACTGCAGCACTCCACAAGGGCAAAGGGAGGGAAAAATCCTTCCCTCCAGGCCATGCAGTAGGAAGGGAACTGTTGTGCAGCTACTACTCAAGCCTAATGGATATAGGTAGGAATAAAAGGCCAGTTTGCTCCCGCCTCCCAAACTTCCCCAGTGTGAACACACTCAGGAAGCCTAAGGAGGGCTTGGCTCATTGTCTCTCAGGGTTACACAAGTGTTCAAGTCCTGCCCACTCCCAGTGCAACAGAACTGCACTGCACAGAAGCGGGTGCATGATTTGCTCCTCAGTGAGGTTTCATCAGAATGCAGGTTTGGGCCACAGATCTTTGCTGTATTACTGGGGGGTAGGATACAAACTGTAGATATTGAGAGCTATACAACATACTAGAATTTGGTCTACACTACGGGGTTAGGTCGAAATTAGCTGTGTTAGGTCGATTTTAAAATGAATTCGTCTACACAACCAACCCCGTTCCGTCGACCTAAAGGGCTCTTAAAATCGATTTCTATACTCCTCCCTGGCGAGGGGAGTAGTGCTAAAATCGACCTTGCTGGGTCGACTTTGGGTTAGTGTGGACGCAATTCAACAGTATTGGCCTCCGGGAGCTATTCCAGAGTGCTCCAGTGTGACCACTTTGGATAGCACTTTGAACTCTGATGCACTAGCCAGGTACACAGAAAAAGCCCGGGGAAATTTTGAATTTCATTTCCTGTTTGGTCAGCATGGCGAGCTCAGCAGCACAGGTGACCATGCAGTCCCCCCAGAATTGCAAACGAGCTCCAGCATGTACCGAAAGGGAGACACCGGATCTGATTGCTGTATGGGGAGAAGAATCTGTGCAGGCTGAACTCCGATCAAAAAGAAGAAATGCTAATATATATGCCAAAATCACACAGGAAATGTTGGAGAAAGGCTACAACAGGGACACAGCAGTGCCACGTGAAAGTCAAGGAGCTCAGGAAAGCCTACCAAAAGACAAAGGATGCAAAAGATAACTCTGGGTCAGAGCCCCATACATGCCGCTTCTATGATCAGCTGTATGGCATTCTAGGGGGGGACCCTACCACTACCCCACCACTGTCCATGGACACCTTCAAAGGGGGAGTCTCATGGATGAGGAAGAGGAGGAGGAGGAGAATGCGCAGCAGGCAAGCGGTGAATCTGTTCTCCCCGGCAGCCAGGACCTTTTCATCACCCTGGAGCCAATACCCTCCCAAGGCGGGATCCCCGACCCTGAAGGTGGAGAAGGCAGCTCTGGTGAGTGCACATTTGTAACTACAGTACAGGGTTTAAAAGCAATAGTGTTTAATGTTTGATTTGCCCTGAAGAATTGGGATGCATTCACGGCCAGTACAGCTACTGGAAAAGTCTGTTAACGTGTCTGGGGATGGAGCGGGAATCCTCCAGGGGCATCTCTGTGAAGCTCTTCTGGAGGTACTCTGAAAGCCTTGGCAGAAGGTTTCTGGGGAGGGCTGCCTTATTTTGTCCGCCACGGTAGGACACTTTCCCACACCAAGCCAGTAGCAAGTAGTCTGGAATCATTGCAGCACAAAGCATGGCAGCGAATGGTCCTGGGTTTTGGTCCCATTCAAGCAACATTCGGTCTTTATCTTTCTGTGTTAGCCTCAGGAGAGTGATATCATTCATGGTCACCTGGTTGAAATAGGGGAATTTTTGTAAGGGAAGAGTAAAAGGACCCCGTTCATGCTGGGCTGTTTGCGCTTGGCTAAAAGGGATCACCCCAGAGAATAGGTGAGAGGGGTGAAGGGATCATCCCAGAGAATAGCCACACAGTGGGGTGGAGGGAGGTGTGTGCTGCACATCCACCCGAAAACTGCAGCCCCTCCTTTTAAATGGCAAACCCAACCGGCATTGCTTGCTATGGGAAAATCTTAAATTTTATTTTCCCTTTTTATCTCCCCCCAGGTGCAAATGTTGCTATCCTCCCCTTATCATCTCCGTCCCTGAGGTTATCGCAGATTAGAAGGCAAAAAAAACCCGCACTCATGATGACATGTTTTACAAGCTCATGCAGTCCTCCCGCACTGCTAGGGCACAGCTGAATGCATGGAGTCAGTGGCAGAGTCCAGAAAAGCATTAAGTGAGCGTGATGAAAGGAAGCAGGAGGCAATGTTGAGGCATATGCCTTCCTCCCCAAGTTCCATAGCCTCCTCACCCATACGCCGAAGAACGCAGTGGGGGAGAGGCTCCGGGCACCCAGCCACTCCACTCCAGAGGATGACCCAAGCAACAGAAGGCTGTCATTCAAACAGTTTTGATTTGTAGTGTGGCTACAATAAGCAATGTGGCCTTGTCCTTCCCTCCTCCCGCACCCCACCTCACCCGGGCTACCTTATGAGTTATCTCCCTTTTTTTTTAATTAATAGAGAAAGAATGCATGGTTTCAAAACAATAGTGACTTTATTTCCTTTGCCAGCCTGTGATCAAAGGGGGGAGGGTGGTTGGCTTAAAGGGAATTAAAATGAACAAAGGGGGCAGGTGTGCAGCAAGGAGAAACACACACAGCTGTCACACCATAGCCTGGCCAGTCATGAAACTGGTTTTCAAAGCTTCTCTGAGGCGTAGAGTGCCTAGCTGTGCTCTTCTAATCACCCTGCTGCTCAAAATCGGCTGCCAGGCGATTTGCCTCAACCTTCAACCCTGCCATAAACGTCTCCCCATTACTCTCACAGATATTATGGAGCACACAGCAAGCAGTAATAACAGTGGGAATGTTGGTTGCGCCGAAGTCTAACCTAGTCAGCAAGCAGCGCTTTTAAACGTCCAAAGGCACATTCTACCACTATTCTGCACTTGCTCAGCCTATAGTTGAACTGCTCCTTACTACTGACCAGGCTGCCTGTGTACGGCTTCATGAGCCATGGGAGCAAGGGGTAGGCTGGGTCCCCAAGGATAACTATTGGCATTTCAACATCCCCAAGGGTGATTTTCTGGTCTGGGAAGTGAGTTCCTTCTTGCAACTGCTCAAACAGCCCAGAGTTCCTAAAGATGTGAGCGTCATGCACCTTTCCCGGCCATCCCACGTTGATGTCAGTGAAACATCCCTTGTGATCCACCAGTGCTTGCAGCACCGTTGAGAAGTACCCCTTGTGGTTTATATACTTGTTGGCAAGGTGGTCATTGCAGCAAAGCCATCCACTATGACCTGCACATTTCCCAGGGTCCTTGATATCAGCAGATCTTTGATTGCGTGGGCTACTTGCATCACAGCAGTCCCCACAGTAGACTTGCCCACTCCAAATTGATTCCTGACTGACTGGTAGCAGTCAGGCATTGCAAGCTTCCACAGGGCTATCACCACTCGCTTCTCAACTGTCAGGGCAGCTCTCATCTTGGAATTCCTGCACTTCAGGGTGGGGGAAAGCAACTCACAAAGTTCAAGGAAAGTGGCCTTACGCATGCGAAAGTTTCGCAGCCACTGTGAATCATCCCATACCTGCAACACTATGCGGTACCACCAGTGTCTGCTTGTTTGCCAGGCCCAGAATCGGCATTCCACTGTATCAACCAGTCCCACTACCGCCATGATGTCCCAACTGCCACAGCCCATGCTTTCAGGAAGGTCTGTGTCCATGTCCTCCCCACAATTGTCCTCGTGCTGGCGGCTCCTAGCCAGGTTGTGCACATACTCCAGCATAATGCGCAAGGTGTTTACAATGCTCACAACAGCAGCGGTGAGCTGAGCAGGCTCCATTCTTGCCATGCTATGGCGTCTGCACAAGTAACCCAGGAAAAAAGGCGCGAAACGATTGTCTGCCGTTGCTTTCACAAGGGAGGGAGGGAGGGGCGACTGACGACATGTACCCAAAACCACCCTCGACAATGTTTTTGCCCCATCAAGCATTGGGAGCTTAACCCAGAATTCCAATGGGCAGCAGAGACTGCGGGAACTGTGGGATAGCTTCCCACAGTGCACCGCTCCGTGAGTCAATGCTAGCCATGGTAGTGAGGATGCACTTTGCCGACTTAATGCGTTTAGTGGGGACATACACAATCGACTGTATAAAATCAATTTCTAAAGATTGACTTTTATAAAATTGACCTAATTTCATAGTGTAGACATACCCTGAGTGATCTACCTATGTTGTTACTTACCTTGTTTCTGTATGAACATAAGAATCAAGAAACCTGACTATAAGCATAGTAGCAGACAATTTATTTCCAGGACATTTATTTCTCCTGTGCAAATAGCAATCGCGCAACTCCATCAAGAGAAATCTCACAAATAATAAATGTCACCAGCTAAGAGAGCTGCATGAACACTCTCACCCCTACACACTGCAAACCTGACAATATCAGGCTGTTCAGGCCCCTCAAATGGAAAATCTTCTTTAAACAACTCTAAAATGTCCACATTTCATAGCTGAATTTGTTAAATTAAATAGTGGCCAGATTTTGATCTGTAACTTTAGGAAAACCCATTTTTCATCTGTATTACAAAACTATGACACAAAGCAAGCTAGAGTTTTTTCTTAGCCCTACCAGCTGACACTTGAATCAGGCTCACTCATTAACTCTAGGTGTTTTTTGTATTTCTTTTGAACAACACAAGAACCATGTATATTTTTACAAAATAATAGGAAAAACTAACCAACCCAACAGCAATAGTTTCAGTGTCCTACATGAAAGAGAACATTAACTGCCTTGTAAATTCTAAAAGGCTGTATTAATTGGAGCAAGACAAACATAGAATTTCAAAAGGATTCTCAACTACTACCACCTCATCGTTTTCCAAAATGCATACACACACATAAAGTACATATTTCTCCTTCCATTCAACCTCCTAAAGGAGCAATAGGGCAACTCCAGGGTGGGTAAGATGAGATCATCACAACTGCTGCTGTATTAAAGACATTTACTACACATAGACCTCTCCTGGGAAGAATGGTTATCTCATGATAACCAGCATTCGTTTTGGGTTATTGCTTAACTACTGTCCACCATCACACTGACAGATCTGGTGAAAAATCTTTTTCTCTTCTCTCTCCTGCTGATTTCAGGCTTGTTATTAACTGGTGAGCTGAGAAGTTTACCAAAGCACAGTTAACAGCATGATATCAGAGCTAATATAGGTGTTTGCATTTTAGTATAACCATTTAAAATCAGTGGGCCCTATCCTTGAGTCATTGGACACATTGTGTTCCCATTAACTTCAGCTGAAGCTATGGGGACATAAGGTCTACAGGATCACACAGAATTATTGTGTATTATTCATCCTCATGACATCCCACCTGTGAGAGATAACAGTCTGAGAGTTATTAAGATCTATTGTTATAATGAGAAATCATTTAATAACCTTTAATTTCAGTGCCACTAAAGGTTTTGCTCAATGCAGGGACATAAATATCGGGCTGCTCAAGAGGCTGCATATGGCCTATGAAAGGGAGACCAGGTTTCATTATCTGTTAGTACCATAACAGGTTTAACAGACAGCAAATTTTATTGAGGTATATTTTGAAAATCAAACAACAACAGACCGATAGATTCTGTCTATAAACTGCTCGTTCCAGATCAGATACTACAACTTTTACTCAGACTGAATGGTACTTACGTGAATACTTCCATTTTCTGAGAGTAGTCATGTGAATACTACTCATTGTAAAGACTGCAGAATCTGTTCCTCTAATAGTAAATTAAAACATTTTACCAATAAGTTGTATTTTTTTGCTATGGTAAAATCACTTATCAACTGATCACTAGTTTGACATAAAATGAGTCAGTCCCCTGAAACTGTCTTTAGGAATCCTATCAGTGTGAACTACACACACCTAACTCTTTACTTATCAATAGTGGTAGTAATACAAACACAGATATTTCTTAGTGATGGATTTTGCTGCATCTTATCTGAATGGCTGCTGCTGTGCTATAACGCTCCCATTTAAAATCACTTTGCTAAGAGTGATGTACATTTTGGGCATCGGAGTATATTTGTAGAACTAGTAGTTGTGGTAACAAAACTAAGTTTACATATCTGTCCACATCAGCACCATGTACTCAAGATGGATTTCAGCTGCCAAAAAGGTCAATCCAAACTGCTTGCACAAACCTGTCTTTATGCTCCTGTTTATTATGTTCCCATGTAGTAGATGTCTTATGCACTAAAACAGTGCAGCCATATGTCAACATCTCTCTGGTGGTTCCGAATGTTCTAAACAAGAGCGAGGGTGCACTGAACCTCCCATGTAAACTTTATACAACAGATTCAGCAGAACTGTAATTATTTACAAAATGATGGCATGAGAAATCTCTGGATTTATATCTTACGTTAAAGTAACAGGGATTGTGTCCACATAAGTCTTGAGTTTATGATAGTTTTGTAATTTACTTTATTATTTTTGGTATGATTCGATACAACTCAGAACTTTAAAAAAAATAATTTGGTAAGTTTAGAACTATACATTTCCTTCTAATTGTTTTATTACAAGCTTCTGCTAGATGGGCATTGTGACTGTAGGTGGGCCTTATATGTTGACTCATTGCCACTGCATGACATTTGTCTCTTGGACTACATGTATTTTGGAAGATATTTTAAAATATTTGTGAGCAGAGGGTAAATTAAAATATAGGAAAAGCAGAAAGGATGAAAAGTAAACCTATGCAGAGGGCTAGCACAAAGCATATTTATTAGTTAAGTTCCACTTAAGCTCTATATCAAGGGCTCCACCAAAAGAAAGCATCTCTCCTTGCATCGGGCCCGTTATAGAAATATTTTGAAGAATGAGTTCCTGCCTATGACATTTCCATTGTAAGAATTATTGTTTAAAGAAATATTGCGTTTGTAATTGGATAGGCAGTTGATTAATCATGCTTAGCTGAAAGTATCTGCGCTGGCGGACTCAGATCTAGGAGGGAGGGATTTCAGTTGTGACTTTGATACTCTTACACCAGTTCTGCATGCTTGTAACACCACCATAGTCTTCCTGTACATCGAGATCAAAATCAGGCCCTTTTATTCTCATCCTGTACTGGCAGAGATTCCCTTACTTAATCGTGTCTTTCTTTCAGACTTCTTTCTCTCCAATAGTAAACAGCGTAAAATTAAGCGAACTACATTTGTGACTTCAAACAAGAAGCTACAATATTAGGGCTTGATTTTGTAAGCTGCTGAGTGCCTTTAACTCCCACTGAAACTAATGGAAGTAGAAGCACTAATCACCTCACAGGATCAGGCCCCTTATTGCCTGCCAAGCTAGCGAAGGGTCTAGCTGAAGCTAAACACTTAATTCCAATAGCCTTAATTTAGTTCTACATAATTTACTGATAACTCAGACACTTTGTTTATGAACAGCTGTTTTAATTGCTACAGCAAAATTGAATTGACACCTCATTACCAACATTCATTTTTTAAATTATTTTAACAGTTGTGTGTGTAACTAATATACGGGATTATGTTTATTGAAATCATTCCTGCATAAGGCACATTACAACAGCTTAAATCAGCATAGAAATGTTTCTGCTTTTTCTGTGTTATCATGCTAATAAATAATATCAAAATAATAACATAATGTTTTTCACCATAGAATCTCAAATCATTTAATAAAAGTGGATATTTATTATCCCTAATGATTGATGAGGAAACCAGGGTACAGTGGCTTGTCCAAGGTCAGACAGTATAGTCATGGGGCAGGAACAGAATCCAGATCTAAAGGCTCCTAGTCCCTTGATCTAGCCACTAGACCACCTTGCTTCCCCTGCTAAGTATTAGGAAAATATTATAGTCATATCTGAATGCTGGTGGGCTGCCTTAGTGACTATAAGTCTAAGTTTACGATATTAGAAAAGGTATCTTGCCCTAAGTGGATGTGAGAGTGACAGCAGTTGGTGGATCTTCATTAGGAGGCAGTGGGAAAAGCTAAGTAGCAGGAGTAGTTCAGTGAGGAAGTCAATAGGTAAAATGGGATTAAGCAAGAAAAAAGGATATTATTTGTATATCTTGTTGAAGCAGATGTTTCCTTTCTAGATAGGTGGTGAATACAATGTGCAAGTTGTAGAGCTGCAGTGGGAATTTGTGCTGGAGATCTCAAGTATTTTGAAACATCCTGAATAGGCTTGCTTCGAACCTCTTTGTTAGTTAGGTTTAGATAGGGGGAAGGAAGAGGGGAGAAAAAAAAATGAGAGCTGTCCATATTCTAGTTACCATATGTGCTTTTAATCAAGTAATTACTATCTGACACTGAGCAGACACAGAGAGAGAGGGATATACGGATTTTGTGACTCCTAAACAAAATTAGCACACTTACAACAGGGTTCCTCCAGCCTGGGAGATATGGCCATTTCATGAAAAGAAATATTTATTTATTTGTTCATTTATTTAATGAAATAAGATTGCCCACTTAGGTACATTTTTTCTCCAAGCTCTCACACCTTTAAACCACTGTGGTTGGAGCCTTTGCAGAACCAGTGTTTTGCTTTACTACTTTCATTCCCCCTATCATAAACATTCACTGTTATTACAGACATCATGGTATCAAACTCCAGATAGTAGGAGGAAAAAAATTAGACTATTTTAAGTGATTGTAACTTTCCACTTGATAGTTTAACATTCTACAATCATTACTGAGTCTGCAGGCACTGTTAACCTGTTCTGCTGAGACAAACATTTCTTTTCTAATGTTTACCGAGATAGTGTAAATTACTTAACATACAGCAGTGTACGTTTTTCTCAGCTAATCTAGATCTGATCCCTAAAGGGCTATTTATTACGCATGTATACAATCTGTCTTTAGAAGTGAAGTTAATATAATATGACACAAGTAGCACACATTGTTTAAATGTGTTCCAGAAAGTTAGCAAATTTAGTTAAAAGAATACTTGCATGCTCTTCTGCCTGGTTAGCAGCAAGGAAAAGGGTTCTAAATATTAAACACTTCTCACTGTAGGTGGCCAATTAATACACTGTATCCAAGCTGGAACAAATCCTTCAAATATATACATAAAGCATATAATCTCTTGTCTGCTTAGGCATTATCAAATTTTTAACAAATCCTAGTAACTTCAAACACAACTTTAATGGGATGTGGTGCTAAAACATGCAAAGTAAAGAACCAAGTTTTTAAGAACATAATCTGTTTTAGAATGTTTCAAGAGAACTACTTTGAAATGTAATTATAATCTTATCCCATGAGGAAATATGTGCCATTTTAAAGAATTGTGGTACATTTATTAATACACTGAGAGAGAGATAGTCTTGCCTTCCTAAAATTACATGCATAGATACCTCAATGGATATTGGGGGTTAGACAGAGATACTTAATGATGGTCCTTAAAACCAGCTAAACTTGAAAATAGGAACAGTATTTATAGCTACCAGTCCTGTCCCTAAAAATGCTTCATTCAATAACATTTCTTTGAGGGGATTTTAACAGGTTGTTATAGCCATTTCAGCTGTGATTAACAGCTGGAAAATGTTCTAATTGAAATTTGTATTTTGTGGGTTTTTCTCTCATTGGCAAGCTGAAATTAATACAGTAAATCATTCTGTTAGTATGCAAAACACATTGTCATCATGTACTTTGCTGCTGTCTGGGACTTTATCAACTTTCACTCCCATTACACTCACAAACACACACTATTTTAAAATTGTGCCTATTTTCCAATGGCTCCAGTTTCAATTTCTTATGCATAAGCAGAAGAAATACCTCTAAGCTTTTTCATTCTTCTTTGCATCCCTGGCTTATAGTTTCTATGAGCCTGCATGACTCGTGTAAATGAGAGACATCATTTAAAACATGGGAAAACTGGGGTGGAAATTTTACTATTTTTAATCAGAAACCAAACAATTTTTCAGAAAAATGCCTTATGCACAGGTAAATAGATGTACAATTCAAACTATATGGCTCTGAAATGAATTTTTTTACCTGGCAGGTTAATTCCCCCATATTTTCCAAAAGATCATTTAAAAAAGAAACTTACAACATGCAAGTGATGCAACATGGAGCCTTCTTGTAATTTTATACAATAAGCAAAGCTTCAGAGTATTTACAGACCACCCTGTTTAAGAACGTCAATGAACTCAGTGAAGATGCTTAGTCTAGTGCTTTGATGTTAAAAAGAAAAATCAAAACTAATGGGCCTTTGGCCATATATAGTCGCTGTGCAAGGTGTGCCTTTGACCTTCCCAGGGATAAACAGCCCATGTTTGTAGCATGCCAGTGCTTGTGTTTTATGACCTAGTTCATTCTTTTAACCATGGCTGATTCTGATTAGGTTTTGCAAGTGGAAAAGTAGCTGCCTGCCGAGTTTCTCTTTCTTGGCTCCACTCAGAGCTTTATTTCCATTCAACAAGGGGTATAGAGAGAAGGCTAGAATAAGGCCAATTTTTTTTCCGCTTCAAATTAGCATATGGATGAGCTGTTTTTTTAATTTCTGTTTGTAAGTACATTTTTGGCCCCCCACACTGTATTAAACAGTATACTGAATTGCTCTACAAGCAGCCTGTTCCACACTTATTACGAGCACAGGGTTCTCTACACATACTGGAGCTCTCCTTCTGAAGATGAATTTGGAAATGGTGAATAACTAACTACTCATTAAGAATTCTTTTTGTAGTCAGTGTAAGGAAAGAATCATAAAGAATTCTTTTCACATTGATATGGCTGTCATGTACTACCATAGGAGTCTACTTGTAATTCAGGATAAATCAACAGACTTCCATACAGGACCCCAACCCACATTAAAAGTTTGATCCAAAGCCCATGGATATCAATGAAAAGACTCCCATTGGATCAGGTTCTAACGCCTTTCCTATTATAGTAGTTGGTATGTTGTCATCCATGTTACTTGAAGATGATACAGAACATTCCAGTGCAAAAATGGTAGGGGCCTCTCCTGCACCCACTAAAGTCATTGGGAGCTTTGCCAGCGGAAGCTTGAACAAACTTGAAGTTACTATTTCCCTGGTAAAAAAGGGCTTATCGTTACCATGGATATGTCTGGTATGGCAAGGTAACTAATTGTGACACTCTGTATCTCAAAGTAGCACCCTGGAACCTCCATATTCACCTGGTGATATGATTATGATATGTTTTGTACAAAGTATGCTTTGTAGGGTATCATTTAAAAAGTCTTGACCTGTTGAACATTAATATCCTGTTGGATATTATTACATTATAACATTAATATCCTGTATGTGAAATTATGAAGCATTGCTATATGTGTTACTGAAATATGTTGAGCGGTTGGGAGATGCCCAGAGCCAGCCTTTCAATTGCAACAAAGGACCAGCCAAACATGTGCTGATGGCCCATTAAAGGGAATCCACTCTCCCTACAGCCATCCCAGCGACTTCTCAAAGAGAGCGTGTATACAACGGAGACTGCTTGACCAATGGGGACTACCTGATCCCCACGTCACAGCAGAGATATTTCCAGCAAGCTGGAAGAAAACATAAAAAAGGAGAAGTGACAACATCACTCGGTCTCTCTCACCACCACCCCCAACTCAACACATGGAGGAACATCTGGAGGAGAAAGACTTTGAACTGGGGAAGGGTGGTCCCAGGCTGGAAGGTGGTCCCAACCTGTGTATTGAGGATCTGTAACTTGTTTGTATCATCTGACAGGGTGAGACACTGATTGATTCAAATCCTATTTAGTTTGTAGAACCTAGACTGCAAATTTATTTTTATTTCTAAAGTAATCAACTTTTATCTCTACACTTGCTACTTATAATCACTTAAAATCTCTCTTTCTGTAATTAATAAACCTGTTTTCTATTTACCAAAAAGAGTATTTTGGTTGAAGTGCTTGGGAAATCCCAGCTCAGTTTAGAAAAGCTAGCGTGTGTTCATTCCACATTGAGGGAGCGGTAAGCTACTTAATGAACTTGCACTGCCCAAGGGGGCCTTGAACAGTGTAAAATGGTACAGTCCTGGGCTGGGGCTGGGGGGAATTGCTAGAACCTCTCTATTGATGGTGCATGAGTGACTGGGAGATCATTCATGTAACTCAGTTGGATGTGTCCCTGCCTGTGGATATCTGTGTAAGTGCAGTGCCTATCAGAGGTTTGTAGCTTGACATCAGCATCACAGTGAGAGGGATATCTCAGGCTTAAGCACTTTGGAGGGTTTAGCAGTCCCATAGTTCAGGTTATACCCCTCACACTAATATGCCACTTCATAGCGAACAAGGAAATTTAGTACATCACCACTGTCTTCCCAAGATTTGTTACTGTAGCTCAGACATTTACAATTTGTGACTACATTCAAAATATAGTTTTCTTTCTTCCCCCTTTGAATTATTTAATTGGATGGAAGCTTTTCTATCATGAAACTTAAGGGAAATGCTTTCAGCATAAATGAAGAAGCCCTCTGGAGATTGGAGGTATGCTGCAGATTGGTATTTCTGGGTCACATTCTGAGACTCTTATTCATATTGAGTGGCACTTTAGTCCACGTGTAATCCCATTTTTTTAAAATGAACTACTTTCAAAGTAAGGTACTTCTTGTCAAGTGTAAAGGTACCGGCATCTGACCCTGTTGATTGATAACAACATGATGCAACCATCATGGGCTATAAGTGCATATACACTTCAGTACATTTTAAAAATACATACTTTATATACTAGCATAGGCAGATGCTAACACAAGGCTGTCACAAGTTTGAAAAACATGTGTTTGTGAAGATGGCTGAACAATTTCAGTCCTGGAACCACTTTTGTTTATGAGTTGCAGTTGTTTTAGAATGATGTGAGTGACTGATAAATCTTTAAATTGATTAATTATACCACACAGATTATTTTATTTAAATAATACCCCGTTGTGTTTATGCGGCTTTCATCTGAAGACCATGGAGTTCTTTACAAATACATAAAAGGTTATTATTACATTTTACAAATGTAAAAACTAAGGCCCAGAGAGGATAACTTGCCTAATGTCATGCAACGAGCTAGTAGCAGATGGAGATGCAGTCTTCAGACTGTCAGTGAGTGCTCTAACCATAGTCACTAGACACTCTCCCACAGATGTGGCTAAACAAAAGTTTTTCCAAGGCCACTCAAGAACCATGCATTTTGAAAATGATATCATGTGAATATTATTTAAGTGCAGGACTAATAAAATGCAGAAAACAAAATCATTCATCTTTGGGTTCTGGGTTGCATAAGCCCTGAAGTAATCAGAAAAATAAGAATAAACAACAAATATCTTACCTCAGTTCCATTTGCCCACCCGCCTCTCCATCAACTCACTTTTAAAAAATTGTTTTCACATTTTAAAACAAATTTCTGTAAGGGGATTTTTTTATTTTTAAATTAATCGTTGTTTGTTATTAGTACATAGAATACATCCATCTAACAACAAAATAACAGGAAAGGGAAAAAATCCCAACCCATTACTCATGTGTTGCTATAGTTCTTTCCCACTGCCAAACAAACAGAGCATGTCCAGCTGACAAGGAGTGGGCTACTGAGAGAGAGAAAGTATCTGGGGCCTCTGTCACGGGACTGAAAATGGGACACTGGCCCAGGCAGCATTCTATGGCTGAATGGGCATATATAGTAACTGAGTGGTACTCACTAGATCTTCATCCTCCTCCCCTGTTCCTCATGATCAGCTGTGAAATCCAGATTGGCTTCCCAATACTCTTTAGCTTCATGAAAGGGAATCTGAAGAGTGATTACAGATGATCTGCTGAAGCAGTCAGCCATTGCTAAAGCTGGACTGAGAAAGGTGAAGATTGCCTATACTATCTTTGTAGGCATTTATATCATGCTCATCACGGGGCATTTATGTGCCTGTTCATCACAGGATATGTGAACTCATACATTCCTTTTGTCCCAGCCATGGGGGATGTTTTGGGCGCTAAGGGCCTAGCAGGAATGCTTTGGAAGAACGAGGCCTACACGCAGCAAAGTAGTGAGTTATTGGCTTTATTGAAGGTAAATGACACACCCGCAACGGGGACTTCAAGCGTTGCTGTCACGGAGGCGGAGAGCCCAGCACACCGGAGCAATGCCTGGGACGGAGTCCGACGAAGGGGCGGACAACAAGCAGTAAAAAAGCACTATACATTAACATATCATGAATATATAATTAGGTGCTTTTTTAAGGGGTTTTCCTCGAACTGGCACAGGGCCATGTGCGGCGGTTGTAACTGGCCAAGGGCTGGTTACAGCCGGTTCTCTGTGTCCTACAGTGACCGTCGGCGCGAGAAAGCGTTCTTTCCTAGCTAGGCTGTCACAGAGTCTTTCGCAGTCCCTTACACGGGAGATGAGTATGGGTGACATGTCACTGCCACCAATCATGAATTTGTATGGGGGGGAGTGAAATTAGAGAAGCAATGCAGTGATAGAGGGTTGAGAAAATATGGGGCCATCAGGCCACTTCAAAGCCTTCTGATACATCTCCTACAGGGTCCATAGGAATAGGAACCTTGTAGGAAGACCTGAAAAATCCCAACCCCAATTAAAACATGGAAAGCAGAAGCATACATCCATCATCTATCTAGCTATGAAGTTATGCCCAAATTTTGCCCTATCTTTGTGGAACTCCCATTGACTTATTTAGTGAATATGTAGATTATGTATCTCCAACTATTCTGGAAACGGAGCCCATATGACAATGGGTTTGCCTGTTCTTTAATAAATTACCCTTTGCAAATTTCCTGGAGTCAGTAATGCAGAGATCCCTTGGTCAACAATTTTCTATTCAGAAAATTAGCAACCTTTTTGTGGTGGTAGTTGCTTTCAAGAACTAGACTTCTTAAATGCAACAGTAGTTAGGTAGAAAGTCCTGAGAAGTAAAACAACCTCTCAGAATACGACCTGCAAATTAAATCAACAAATGAGGTTGGGGGTCTGAATGGATCAGTAAATGAGTTAACACACTAACCTTTGTCCTCAGGAAACTTGGCTTCAAATTTGCTTGTGATCATAAATGAAACAGAAAGTTTTGGGGTCTCTTCTAAGTCCTTAGTGAACATCTGTTCATGTCAATAAACTACTATACAATATGACTCGTCTGACAAATCCAGCTCAAGAAAAGTCCAAAACTTCAATCAAAGTCACCCTAAGCCATTAACAAGAAAAAGAAAATCTGTATAACCTGAATAAAAGCCCATTTTCCTTCTCAAAGGAGATGACACGTAATAGCAAGTATAAAGTAGTCTTTCTGACCTGCCAAATATACATCAATTGTAAACTATAATCAAATGTATAGTTTCTAAATTAATAATCACTATCATATATTAAGATATAGATGATCCAGTGTTTCAGTGATTTTCAGTGATTTCAGTGATTCAGTGAAAGGATGGATTTTAACTGTAACATTAAAATCTAGCTCAGTTTGGTGTTTTGGCAGGACTGACTTACACGTTACATGATGCAGACTGCTTAAAGATACTTATTTAAAGTATGCCTCTGCCTTTCTTAAATCACATTAGAATTAAACATAATTTATATATCACATTGAGGAATAAATTAATAAAGGTAGGGCTAAACTTACATTTCTTCAATTCCTCTCCCGAGAACTCTACCGGTCTATATGATAGCAGTGTAATTTTGAGAGATTCAAACAATCTGATTGAATAATATACAAAGTATTAGCTGTCTGGAAATACCCTGCCTGTATGAATTGATTGTAAACTTCACAACCTATAACAAATACTGATGTAGTTGTGGGTTTGTTTTTCTTCTTCTTCGTTTTCTAAAAGCAATAAAGACCTTGGTGCGGGGCATTTCCTCTGGCTTAATGACCGGCTGGGGTTAATGGCCAAAGGCTGTTCTTTGGGCCATCAACTCCTCCCAGCCGGTCATTAATCCCCAGGAAATGCTCAGCGCCTAAATCATTATTGCTTAATTTCAGTGCAAACAAACTACTGTGGCAGAGAGCATGCTATATGCTGTCCTTTAAACAGAGAGAACACAGATTCAGTGAGTTTAATCAGTTGTTTACACATTGGTCTCTTCTCTGTAGTAAAAGGAAATTGTGATCTTTGATTGTTATATGAAATCTTGTGATTGGTGTCATCTTGTTTTCATAGCATGGCAATTTCTGCCTCAGTTATTGGTATTCTATGTTGTCACACAAGGTTGCTTTTTTGGTTTTAATTATAAACTGGAGTAAAACATGGTCTCTATTCCCTCTTTTATTTCTTAGCAAGATTCAAATACATGCCTTTTTAAAAATAGCTAATGTAGGCATTTTCTAATGGTATTTTTCTGATGACAATATCATCCATGCATCCAATCTGCATGCATCCAATCCAATCCAATTATTATTTTTGCATGACACATCATTCAACACATTCTGACATTTACTGTGCAGTTTTAGGCATGCCATAGATTTATTAAATTATCAACAGTAAAATATAACATGAACTTTCTCCAGGCTTTTGCTATACAAATATTTACTAGAGTGCAGAACTTTGTTATATTTCTCTAGTCTACTTGATAATCCCCTGATTAGACAGCTACATGGTTGGTGGAGCCAAAGAAAAATTTTAAATGGTCAAATGCAATACAGTGTGTGTATTTGTTTTTAAACCTTAATTTTTACAAGAGTTTGGATTTAACAGAATTATTTAGTTATCCTGGCCAACTTCATTGATTTCTCAGCTCCTGGAACTGTCCAAATGCATCCAAAGACACAATTAGTGTTTATGTAGCTGAAAATCAGTTTTACTGCAGCATTAAAAACCTGGCAGCATCAGGAATGTTGCATACCTTTAACTAATTGGGGCACTTATCCAGTGACTTCTAAGTGAAAGCCAGGATTAAAACTTCAAAAGCAATGCAGGTAGAAGTTCATATTCAAATGTGATTTTATCCTTCTCCATGTCTTTACCATTAGTTTAAAATACTTGGATAAGAAAGATGCTACTCTGGAATACATCAGTGATCAATAGAACATAATGTATCATTTTAAAATACTCTTGAGCCACTGTATCCCCTAGATCTAGAGGCAGGAAGCACCCACCAAGCATGTGTCTCCCCCTCTGTGTGTGGAAGGGGTATCCATGGCAGTAGTCGTTCCTCAAGACCCTGTGGATGGCCTTCCTTGTGACCCTTTCTCAGGTTCAATGGGAGGGAGGGGCAGGGATGATGTTAGAGATGATAGAGCAGGGATAGGGAGAATGCACGTACATTATCCTCACCTGTGATCTGTGGAGCTCTGACCAGAAAGATAATACAAATACTTAGGTGGTATTGTCTTTCTGAACATACCCCTCCTCCCCCCACACATCACATTAGGGGCTCCTCTTTAAGGGTTCCCAGGTCAGGTGTCACCCACAGGAAGCTTACTAACGTCGCTCCATTGATGCTTCACTGCCAGGAGAGACCAGAGCTCAAGTGGTACAGGACTGTGCTAGCCTTTTGAAGGTCTTGAATTCAAACCCTACTGGAGGCCATTATGATTGCATATAATGGAATTTTGTGAGGGTTTCCAGCTTTCTTTTCTTGAAAACCTAGGAAATTCCTTTTAAAAAAACAACATTAAAATAATTTTCAGCTTGCAAAGTCAAGCACTCAAAAGTTAAGAAATACCAATTTGGCTGACTGTAACCAAACTGATAAACTGAACAAATTTAGTTTTGGTCCACCCAACCCTTTTTTTTTTAGTTTTCAATTTGGTTCAAATCAAACAGAACTTTTTAAGATGCTTTAGTTCATCTCCTGAACCAAAAAAATCATTTTCTCATTCAGCTCTACTCAGGAGAGTGCCTACATTATGATTTAGGCTTTAATTACATGATCACACCATTCCTGAATCTTTCAGTGCACTGGAGAGTCAGAGCAGCAGGGGGAATGCAGGAAGAAAAACGACAGTCTTTTTGTTAAGGAGTCATGGCTAACCCAGGAGACTATGTCTATCCCTGACGATGTCACAGGCTTCCTATATGATGTGGGGCAAGTCATTCAAACCAAAGTTTTCGGAAGTGGCCACTAACCACATGTTCCTGATATTTTGGATACCCAGCTTGCGACACCCGCAGCCTGATTTTCAGAAGTCCTGAGCATTCACAACTGCAACTGACATCAGTGGGAACTGTGTGTGTGTTCAGTAACAATTATGTCTCAAGTTGGGTACTCAATTACTGAGACAACCAAAATTAGTGGACATTGCTGAAAAAACTGGCTAGTGTGCAGTGCCACACACTGGATGATGAGGATAAAAAGAAATATTAAATGGCTTCCTCATTCACAGAAACAGACCAGGCCCTTGTGATCTTGTAATTAAATACTATACCATAATGCATATGCCCAAGGTGACAGAATTAAAGTCGCACAGGCAACCTAAATGCTGATATTTCCTAACTTTTGAGTGCTTTGCTTTGCAACGTTAAAGTTTTTTTAAGGTAGTTCTTTTTTTATCAAATATTAATATGCGCAGTGAGAAAAAGTCCCTTTCCATTAAGTGTTACCATATTTGTCTTCATTTAACAATAGGAACATATTACAGTTTTCTGCAGAAAATGTTTTTATAATATATTGAACAAAGCAATCTGAAAATGGAAGCAGCAATTGATAGAGTTCACAGCAAAAGTATTATCTTTCTTTGGATTGCAGAAAAAGCAAACAAGTAGAGGCTAAAAAGAATCCCTAAATATATATTCCAGATTCAACATTAACATTTTAATCTAAAAAATATGAACAACTGCTTGAGTACAGTCACTGAGGTCATTCTTAACATACAGATATCTGGTACTGAAAAACACTATTGCACTTTGATACTTTGAACAAAAATGTCCAGTCTTTCCATGCATGCTTTTCCTTTCAAGTATAAGCAGACCACATTCATTAAAACCAGATGCCACTGTCTCTCTGCTCCATTTCAGTTATCAATATCTTGTTTGAAAGATCCAAACCATTTTAATAAAAACTTGACTATGCCTGTGATCAGGTCAGGTTAGGATGAGTTGACATGCCAATTTCCAGAGCTTTCCTTAGCAAGAAAAAAAAGAAAAGTCAAGATCATGCAAACTATGTTTCTCCCTGTCATTTCCTTTTTAAAAGCAGTTTAAAATTATTTGTTCATTCTAGAACAAGAAACACCCACACCAAAAAAATCAGCTCTTGTTTGAGTCTCTTAAAATTCAGGGGAAGAACAAAACCAACCCCCCTGTTTCAGTTTCTTTGAGAAATGTTCCTCCTGTGGAATGGCACAAAGGGAGCATGTGTCTACACTACGTGCTCTTGGCCCCTCCAGGTGTAGTGAGCATGTTGGCGTAGGAAAGGGTTGGAGGGTCAAAGTTGGAGTGCATTGCACTTTGGCAATCTTAGGGGACCCTGAGGGTACCATTCCAACCTGTGCATAATACAGTGGCTCTAAGGTTGCTCTAAAATAGTACATGAACCAAACTGTCTCCTGACCATCCCCAGGCTGAGGGAAGGGAGGAAAGGGTGAAACATGGCCTAAACCGCCTTCCCCCCCCCCCATCCTTAAGTGCACCCCTGTTTCTACCCAATAGGCCTGATTATGCTCCCATTCACATCAGTGAAAATCATGTGTAACTCAACTGAGGCCAACAGTATTATAGAAGTTGCATGGCTCTAAATCTGACGTGAAAGACTCAGGCCCAATGTATTTACATAATACAAGAATTTCAAAGATAGGGAAAACAAAAGACTAAGACATTTATGGATTAAAAAGCCATTTTACTGGTTAGTTTGGAAATTTCACTCCACTGTTTTCTTCAATGACTATAACAGCTCAGTCACTTCCATTGTAAATCCAATCTGTGAATGAAGGCTTTTGTTGTTGCTTTTTTTAATATGGAAAGGTGACAGTTTAAACTACTATGCTGTGATATGAACTCTTTTTGTAGCTCCAACAGTTCTGTATATTATATGAGGAGAGGGAGAATCTCATAGTTTCTGATTAATTTACAAGGAAAGTGAGTTTCTGATAATGGTAAGGCATAAAAGGAGAAACTTGACCCCTAATTATCTTCAAAGGCAGCACAACTCAGGGACTAAAGTATTCACAAATTCAGGTTGTTTCCCAGGAAAACATATCCCTTTTTCTCCTGATCTTCTCTGCACTTGCTGTGAAATCAGTCTTGTCTTGGATTTAGAGCTGCTGATGTAGATTCTTCCTACTACAGCTGCCAATAAAGTCTAGGCTGAGCTAATAAATACATTTAGGTGGGACATTCAAAAGTACCCAGCGCTGGCCTTACTCTGCTCCTGTAGAAGTCAATGGCTGACTGCAGTGGTAGCAGAGTTAGGCCAATGCTGAGGACTTTTCAAAAATCCTACCCAGAGTCTATTATTAAAATCCACCACCATACTAAAGGGCAGCCAGAGTTGTATCTATCTTTAAAAAGATCCTGGAGGTGATTCAGGGAACTACAGACCAGTGAAAAAGCCAACATGAGCAAGAGAGGATATAAAGAAACCAGCCTGGCTTTTGTAAAGGGAAACTGTCTCCCCAAACTATTAGAATTTTGTGAAGGTGTCAACAGAATAATGGTCAAAGCAGAGCAGACATATTATTTATTTGAACAATGAGGAGTCCGGTGGCACCTTAAAGACTAACAGATTTATTTGAGCATAAGCTTTCGTGGGTAAAAAACCCACTTCGTCAGATGCATGGAGTGAAAATTACAAATACAAGCATAAATATAGGCACAATGGAGAACCAGTGTTGACAAGGCCAATTCAGTCAGGGTGGATTGGTCCACTCCCAATAATTGATGACGAGGTGTCAATACCAAGAGAGGGAAAATTGCTTTTGTAGTGAGCCAGCCACTCCCAGTCCCTATTCAAGCCCAAATTAATGGCGTTAAGTTTGCAAATGAATTGTAGCTCTGCAATTTCTCTTTGAAATCTGTTTTGGAAGTTTTTTTGTTGAATGATGGCTACTTTTAAATCTGTTATTGAATGTCCAGGGAGATTGAAGTGTTCTCCAACTGGCTTTTCTATGTTACCATTCTTGATGTCTGATTTGTGTCCATTTATTCTTTTACATAGAGACTGTCCAATTTGGCCAATGTACATGGCAGAGGGATATGCTGGCACATGATGGCATATCTCACAGTAGTAGATGTGCAGGTGAATGAGCCCCTGATGGTGTGGCTGATGTGGTTGGGCCCTCTGATGGTGTCGCTAAAGTAGATATGGGGACAGCGTAGGCAATGGGGTTTGTAACAGGGATTGGTTCCTGGGTTTCTGTGGTGTGGTGTGTAGTTGCTGGTGAGTATTTGCTTCAGGCTGGGGGGCTGTCTGTAAGCGAGGACTGGCCTGCCTCCCAAGGTCTGTGAGAGTGAGGGATCGTTTTCCAGGATAGGTTGTAGATCGTTGATAATGTGCTGGAGAGGTTTTAGCTGGGGGCTGTACGTGATGGCCAGTGGTGTTCTGTTATTGTCCTTGCTGGGCCTGTCGTGTAGTAGGTGACTTCTGGGTACCTGTCTTGCTCTGTCAATCTGTTTCCTCATTTCCCCAGGTGGGTATTGTAATTTTAAGAATGCTTGATAAAGATCTTGTAGGTGTTTGTCTCTGTCTGATGGATTGGAGCAAATGCGGTTGTATCTTAGGGCTTGGCTGTAGACAATGGATTGTGTGATGTGTCCTTGATGGAAGGTGGAGGCATGTAGGTATTAAATATTAAACAGTATTAAATAAGGTCTGGGGTTTGGTTACACAGACCTCAGTCTGCTTAGGTCCATGGCAAACACGCCATTAAAATAATTTCAACATTTTATTAAAGATACTGAAAAAAAGGACAAACAGTTAAAGCACTTGAAATGTAAAGTATTAAGTAAGGCTTTCATTTTAACAACATCCATATACTTCTCTTTTCCCTTTAGCTAGAGAGAGATTTTAGAAGGTGACCCCCTCCCCTGTTGTTTGATAGTCTCTTAGATGGTATCAAAGATGGTAATAACTGTCCTTTTTTGGGGGAAAGAGAAGAGCCAGAGTTGTGGTTGTTAAAGTCCAATCTTGTGTCATCCCTGGAGGTGTTTAAGATTCAGCAGGATCCAGTAGAGGTGGTGATGTCATCTGAGTCACTTTCTCTGGCCTGGTCTGGTCAGGACTTCTCTCAGGATCAGGCTGACGAAGGCCTGCAGTCTCAGGAGATAATGAGGTGGCAGCCATGAAGCTTGCTCCAGGAGTCAGTTTTTCTCCCAAAGTCTCTTTCCTTAAGGATCCACAAATGGTGGGCAGAATAGCTCATTCCCTCATTATTTTGTCCACCAGCTAGGCCTAGTCTCCAACACACCAATTTTGGTTCACTGATGTCTGGTTCCACACTTTTCTTGTTTACCAGACATGATCCTAACAGAGTCCTTGAGTTATATCAGGATGCCCTTTTGTTTGGGTGAATTCAGTCTCTGTCTTGTTTTTATACCCTTTCCCATCAACATTTGTTGTTACAGGTTATTGTGACCTTTTATAAACTGTCAAGTACTTTTTACAGTGGAGCTCACAATTAGGATAATTTTGCAGGCCTAGTTATTACAACAGATCACATGATAATGTCAGTGACATCACTTTGTACAGCCTGGAGGGCATGTTACAGAATGATGGCAGCCTGAAGGACATCTATGCCATAAGCAGCCTCCAAGGATCTACCTCAGGTTAGCGTGCACTATATTCTGGCCATACTTCCTCCCCAGACTCTCCCCTTGGCAGGGGCTGAGGAGAGAAACACAGAAACCCCAGCAACTCAGCCTCATCTCCCACTGAGGACTCCCCCACACTAGAAAGGGGATGCAGCCAATCTCTAATCTCTTCATGATTCTGCAGTGGAACAAGGACAGAGTAGTGGACCAGAGAATCTGGCCTTTCAAGTCTGGATATTAATTCTGGGGCTGGATCCCTTGGCTACATTCTGGCATTCTTCTGAGCTTACAGTTGCTCCAGATTTTGTGCCATAGTTCTGATATCAATGTTCACGCTTTAATTTGGTTGATTATGTTTATAGGATCTTTTAATGGATTATTGTTTTATATTCTTGTTCAGGCAGATACATGTTTGAAGGCATTTGGCATTGCTCCGAGTTGCTACATTCTAATCTTTACATTTCTCAGATTTCTGATGATCTACCAGGTAACAGCTACCATGATATTATTCTGACACATTCCACTGCTGGCAGCTGTTAGATTTGCCTCCATGGCTTGTTGTCTAAATCCCATTACCCTCAGATTTATTGACTTTTCCTCTTTTTGTTACTGCCTCTGTATGGTACAGATTTCTTTAGGTGTGTTATGGATTCCTATAATGGATTCCTTTCTTCCTTCCTTAACTTTATTCCTTTATAAACCGTGATTCTCCTTTTATTAGGAAGTATTTTGCTTTGCTTTTATTGTAGTATTCTTCAGAAATGTACAAGGGAATGTACAAAAAACTCAATTTTCTGTGTGTGATATATGTAGAAATATTCATATTGTAGAACTACAGGGATGACATTGCTTTGGAGAATGTTAGTGGTAAGTTGGGTATGTGAAACAAGCCCCTGCCCTCTACAGACTTTCTCTACAGACCTCATGCACACATCCTAACCTAGCTACAGAATTTGGCAGTCTTGGTTCAAAGAAGCCCATGGGTTGAATCCTAACCTAACTCCCTTTGCGTTCAATGGCTCAGGATTTCACCCCAGGACTAGAATATTAAGTTGAAGAGTCACAGGACAGGACTGAGATATATTGGTATAGCATTGTTGGGAAACCTACATACATACATACTACATGTATGATGGTAGTGCTAGTTCTTCAAATTAACAAACACTTTTTCCACATATTACATTTTAAAATAACAGGTAACAGCCCTTACCATGTGTTTATGGGTATCCGGACACCTCACTACAAGAGACATTTGTTGCTGTTGTTTATTTTCATTGGCTGCTTACAGGGGTGAAAGTAAAATTGAACTGTTACCGGTATGGGGGCCGGCTTTCCCCTCCCCCCCATCCCAGAAGGGGACGGGCCTCAGGTGGAAGGGGCAAGGCTGGGGGAGGGGGTGGTCAGTGTCCCCCAGCCAGCCCATCTGCACTGCCTGGACCACGCTGCCTGGGGCTCGAGCAGTAATTTAAAGGGCTTAGGGCTCTGGCTGCCGCTGCCGCTGCTGGCCTTTTAAATTGCCGGCCCCAGGGCAGCTGCTCCTTCCCCCCCCTGCGGTCAGCAATCTGGGAGGAGGGCAAAAGGAGCAACGACATTAAAGCTCTGCCACTTTAAAGTCAGCTGTACAAGCCGGTACCGGTGGCCACTTTTTACTGGTATGCCGTACCGGCCCATACCACCTTACTTTCACCCCGGCTGCTTATGTTTAAAACAAAGTCTTTCTGAGTTAGGTTGATCTCAGAACAAACAAGCAGTGCAATATCTCATCTTTTCCATGAGAAAGAGAAATAACCTCCCCCAAAATGATTGTCCTCTTTTCTAAAGGCACAATACTCTATAAGTAGACAAAGTGAAGCCTACTTCAGTATATGAAATAATATTATATGTTTTCAGTCATCAGTACACACAGAAACACAATGAAATTATTTAAAATGAATACTTTTAAAGCAATAAATTCTTAACAGAATAAGAATGGGCTTTCAGAACTGTCAGCGTTGGTCTAACTTTACTCACACTGAAGTTAATGCTAAACACTTCCAGTGCCAACAAAAGATAAAATACTAGAAAATATTAAACCTGATAGAACAATAGTTCCCAGGCTATGACACATGGACCAATGGTGTTTGACAAAGCTCTGGCTGGTGGCTCACAGAGAAGTGGTGGTCCTAGGGTTCTAACTCTCATTGTTTTTGTCTGCCATTTAATCACATTTAAATATAGCTAAAACCAGGTGAGGTTGCCTGTGTATTTGCAAAGGGGAGGTTGTCACTGTGACCAAAAATGGAAGGGGAGTGAACTGTGGATGTGAGGGGAAGTAGTCCATGTGACTGTAATTGTGAGGAGAAGTGGAACAGATGACCATCTCTATATAAATATGTGATCCACACTCTGAAAAAGTTTGTGAACCCTGTGTTAGGATAATGTATTATACTAAATGGATGCACTTTCAAGCATGCCAAATCACAATATAATTTATAAGACAGCACAGCTCTGTAAACAGAATATCTGTACAAAAATAGATCAGTTTAAAGAGGAAAATTGGTTTCTACTCTTCTACTATTTGGTAGTACAATGGCCACTACCGCATCTGTGAAAAAGATTCTGATTTGAAGGTGGAGGGGTTGTTTTGTTTTGTTTTTCCATGGTGAGAGAACTAGACTTAAGGCCTGTTGAATAATAAGCTTTGTTTTATCAATTTGGTTTCCTAGCTTGGACCTGTATGCATACCATTTCTGAGTTAACATGAGCTGAAAGATATTTTGAATTATTTTTCACTGGGTTATCCAACCTGTTTTCACAAAAACAAACAAACAAACAAAAAAAACCCCCCACCACCACCTCTCTCCATCAAGAAAGAATAAGATGGACAGAGGAAATAATGACCCTAAAGTCCTTACTGATGCTAATAGAAGTGTTGCCTAAGTGAGGATGGTAAAATCTGAATTTGTCTAATCTTTTCTTTGAGCACCTTCAGAGTTTTCCCTTCCCTTAAGAAAAAGTGCTAACAGAACTAACTCAGTTCTAGTGGAGAAAATAAGTAACTGGGATATATGTTCTCCCTGGGACAAAGGGTATCTCCATAGCTAACCTGGCATTGACGTTTCTTAGTTGACTGTGGACACAGAAGTGCCATCAGTCACTCTAGAACCACAGCTAGAAGGAAAAGCGATCAGTATTCATAAGTGTGCGGATAATATTTTTTCTTCCATTATGATAAATTCCCATTTTTTCAGTGGGCCTTCATGATTAGAAGTGACTTCCTGAGGGATTTTCTCTGGATTCAAAGAGGGATCCCTAAAATAGAAGACTATCTGACTCACATGCAATGCTATCAGGGTGTGATTGGTCTGACTTGGAAAACTCCACCCCTCATATTAACTTAGATGACTGATTTACAATTGAAGACATAGTTGTCTAAATGAAAGAAAAAACAACATTGTAAGGGCCACCAAGCTGGTTAAAAGGGTGGCTGAATTCAAACAAACTCTCTCTTTATAAAGTTCTCCAGATTGCCAAGAAAAGCTTCAGATTCTCATATATAGTCTACACCATGAGCATCTTTCTCGGGACTTCCTTTTTTCTAACGCAACTTCAGCTACAGACTCCTGGGGCACATTGAACTGTAGTTTATATTTTCTTGGCACATATGCTTTAACAGTTGAATCTGTGTCTGAAATGTATTTCTTAACTGCACAGGCATTGTTACTACTCCCCTACTTTTTACTCTCTGTAATTGCTACTACAGTTTCTGCAGAGCCACCATGCATATAGGCTACAAGAAGGGAGTCACAAAATTGCATGTTGCCCATGGGCAGTACCTATGGATCATTAAAACATGAGTAACTATGGAGTGGAAAGGAAGCTGACAATTATGTAGCTCTTTATAGTTCTGAGGCATTTTCTAAAATAAGTGTCTGGATGTCAGCACCTACAATTGTCATGTCAGGTGTAATAAAAACATCAGAATTTACACTAGTAAGTTCAATTCTGATTTAAGGACAGATCAATTCCACCTGGAATCATGGGATGCTCAAAATTCAAGTGATATAGTGTAACTCACTTGATAATACTTCTTTACATGTCATAAGTGATCCAGTTCTACATAATGTTGTCACTGGCACACGTGCACGAATCCCCAAAGATCAATAACGTGACTCATTTAGACATGGGCCAGGACTAATGAAAAACTTGATGCACATGGATACCAACAAAATGCAAACGGGTGATTGAGTAACTTAGCCAGGGACCTGCTTCTGTTGGCATTTTTGTAGTCACCCTCCTGTGGCCACTTTGTATGAAACATTTCCATTTTGCAAAGCATTTGCTAAGCATTACATCCTTGGTTGTAGAGTACACATTGCTTTCCTTTTGACTTTAAGGGACCTTCATACAACATCCAACATTCTGTTAAAGGTTATGTTACCATAACACAAAGAGAAAACACTTTCCATTCATGTTTATTATTGCTCTGACTGAGATATTGTTATAAACTTACTATTCATGAAAGTGAAACATAGTTCACTTAATACTATAACATACAAGTTAATGAAACAGTTGCTTTGGCTTACTTAGAAAGAACTTGATGCCTTTATGACCCATATGTATTCAAACTTTAACAATATGGCCGAGACTAAAAATTATTTGTAATTATACACCTTATTTTTAATATATAGTTTTAGAATTACACAGACATATTAAAGACATGTTCATCCCAAAGCTATTACAGAACCTATGGTGCAATTTCCAAAGTTAGGGCTTGGATGTGACTATCCAATTCACATTCGAGGGGTAACTTGTCTCAACAAGGCAAACAAGATTTGGGCTAAAATCCTGGCCCCATTGAAGTCAATGGCAAAATTCCCATTGACTTAAGCAGGGCTGGGATTTCACCCTTAGCTCTAATGTTTCAGTAAGAAGAAAGTAGACAATGCATTTCTTTTAGTGCACAGACTAGAATGAGCCCCTCTGAACATCAAGGTTAAAATGCCTGATGTTTCTGAAGATGGACCTGATCAGTAAGGCTGCGATCAGGACCCAAACTTTCCCCAATTAAGAAGGTATTGGATCTAAGTTTCTAGTTCAGGGCCATCTCTCCCGATCACTTACCTATAGTAAAATATCCATAATCATTAGAAAACTATTGTTAGAGTATGAGAAAGAAAATGAAATAATTATAACCTCAAACTGTATATCTTTTATGGTAATTAATAGAAATATCAGTCTAAGCATTAGTTGTTGTAAATAAAGGGTACTATAGAGAACTGGTTGAAAAATTGTGACTGTATTTTGTATAAAAAAAAGTTCTTGGAAATTGTGATTTTTTTTCTTAGTTCTAAAAGCTGGTTAATAAAAGAGTTATCTGTGTTCATATCTTTCCACTAGTCACATCTTCAAATTACTATGCAAAAATTGACTACATAATGTTCAAAGATGGGAAATTATAGTGAGCACCATCATGCTTCACTGCTCTTACTATGATGTTAAAGAGAGTGACTGCCAGCTGAGACAACCTTACCAGCTCCTTCTAGCACAGCTGAGAGGAGGTTCCCTTTGGCTCACTTGGTAGAGCTTCTATCTTTGGACTACCAGGGCCCTGATAAAAATCTTTAAGTATGATAAGGTTGTGCAGTTTGTGTGCCTTTCTCTGATACTCTCACAAATCCAGCTGATGCCTAACTTAAAGGCATGTTGCATGAACTGCAGAGGAAAGTGCAATGGAATACATTTCTGTGACTAACCGTCTAGACCAACATTTTCAAACCTGAGTGCTTAAATTCCTAAATTTATATTTAGGCACTGAAATGAAAATGGCCTGATTTTCACAGGTGCTGAACACGTGCTGCTACCATTGGCTTTAATGCATCTGTACTACTGTGTTTGCGAACAGTGGCGAGATGTGACAGTGAACCAGTTGCAAAGGATATGCTCCTTGCAGATGGCTTGTATATCAATGGGCCACAATCAGTTACAGGATCATCATAGCTCATTATTTATTCAATTACAATTGTGGTGTAGAGTACTTTCTGGGGATTAATGACTGACTGAAGAGAGCTAATGATCAGGCATGTCAACAATTCCAAGAAAATATCTTGCACCAAGGTGATTATTGCTATCAACTTTTTGAAAGAAAAGAAAAGAACATAATTTTTACAGGTGATGCAGTCTCTTTTGTGTTGTGTACATTTGCTTGAATTATCTAATTATCTTTCAGAGCATAATACTACACTTGGCACAGGAAAGACAGCAGGTAGCCGTGGGTGTACAACATTACATGATAGACTGATACGGAATCTGCATATCAGATGGGGAGGCCAGTTGAAGTATAATTGGAAGTTACCCATCTACCAACACTTTTATTCAATAATATGACTTTTTCCACAGCTGATAGCTAGCAGTGACACCATGCTGGTCTTCATGAGGCCAACATCTCACCACAATTGAGCAGAGAAGCAGCATGAGTTATTATCATGGACTCCGCACTTTAAAGACATGGAAGCAAACGTAGATCGTACTCTGCCTCATTTTGCCATTTTTGGGGTTTCTGTTGATTACTAAGGAAAGTAAGTTTGAATAATCAGAAATGAAATGAGTGACTATTGAGCTTTGTTGAAATTTCAAGCAAAACCAAGAAAATATACAACACTTTTTTTCCTGTGTAGTTTGGGCCAAATTCTGCCCTCAGGTATGTGCAACTGACAACCAATTATGCAAATGCAGTTTATGTGATATGCAAAAGTGTAGCCCATACTTAGTGTATCTAAGGATTTCTAAGGAGGGATTTCTTTAAAAAAACAACAACTTTGGAACAGTTTATATTTTATTTTCTGCTTCCTTTTGTCCTTCAGGCAGCTCTCTTCAGAGTGCCAGCTATATGGAGCCTGTGGAAAAATGATGCAGCTTCTAAATGAAAGGAAACCTGAACTTAAACTAACCTCCTTCAGGACCAGCTCACATTTGAAATTCAAACTACATGACCCATCATTAGTGAATAAGGGCTGTCTGGGTAGTGAAAAGCCCATTGTACCCACAATTAGGCAAGTACCACCATCATATTCAGAAGTATCTAGATTTTTTCCATAGTACATCTTTAGAATCAAGACTATGACAACAGATATAAGGCATTCTGGAAGATGGGACAATCCAGCCAACATAAGTACCCTGATGTTAACAAGCCACTAAAACCGGCTGGAGTGCCATTCATATAACCAATCAGAAAGCCAGATGCCACTGATGGAAAGATTTATGTGAGTGCTTGCCTTGGAAACATGGTTCCGTGGCTGCTGAGCGTGCTCTACGTGAGGGCAGCTTATCACTTCCCAAACATTTTGGAAGAAAAGGAAGAGGTGAAAGTGAAAAACAGGCTAAATTCAGAGGTATTAAGGTCTGATACTCTGCTATTATTATTAATAATATTATTTACTTTTATTACCATAGCACTAGGAGCCCCAGTCATGGACCAAGGTCCCACTGTGCTAGACACAAACACAGAACAAAGACAGTCCCTGTCCTAAAGTGTTTATAATCTAAGTTGCAGGGCATTCTCTCAGATGATCCTTTAACTTTGGAATTCACTCCCTAAACGTGGTCTGAAATAGCCTAAATTTGTTTACTACTAGGGCACACTGCATGGCTTATTTATTTGGCCATGTGGCTGGGGAGTGTTGAGCCTTCAATGAGGTTCAGATTTTTATGGCTTGGATTAGGGTTAGTGGCAGGGGTGAAAGTAAGTCGAGTGACTTACCTGTACGCTGGGGCCAGCCCCAGCCCACCCTGTAAGGTAAGTGCCCCCTCCCCTCCCACTGGGGTAGCAGTAGCAGCCCGGGGCTCCAGCAGCTATTTAAAGGGCCCAGGGCTCCCCTGCTTCTACTGCCCTGGTGCCTTAAATAGCCCCCGGAGCCCTGGGGAAGCGGCGGGGCTCCAGCGGCTATTTAAAGGACCAGGGCAGCAGAGGCAGCTGGAGCCCTGGCCCTTTAAATAGCCCCTGGAGCCCCCGCTACCCCAGGGCTCTG
The DNA here is from genome assembly GCF_965152275.1 of Natator depressus. Classification (NCBI taxonomy): domain Eukaryota; kingdom Metazoa; phylum Chordata; order Testudines; family Cheloniidae; genus Natator; species Natator depressus. The sequence goes on from NC_134237.1 coordinate 54,057,432, forward strand.
GGGACTATTTAAAGGGCCTGAGGCTCCCCTGCTTCTACCGCCCCAGTCCTTTAAATAGACCCCGGAGCCCTGGAGTAGCGGTGGCAGGGCTCCAGCGGCTATTTAAAGGGCTGGGGTGGCAGAAGCAGGGAATCCCTGGGCCCTTTAAATAGCCGTTGGAGCCCCGCAGCTGCTACCCCAGGGCTCCAGCAGTGGTACGCCATACCAGAGCGTACCAGCTTACTTTCACCTCTGGTTAGTGGAAGCTCAGTTAGGGAAAGTTCCGTTTCGTGGTCTGGCTTCTTTTGGATGTGAAAGTTTCTTGTTTTTTCTTCTGTTGAGCGAGGACTGCATTTTTATTTGTCAAAAGTGCCTACAATCTGGGACCATGTAACTTTGGTGATCCACAACAAATAAAAAGTAACCATAAAATTCAGTTCATAAACAAACAATTTATTTCAACAGATGATTTGATAATTACAAATAAACTAATTCTAGAAAACCCTCATGTGTTCTCTGATCAGTTGCAAGCTGGAAAAAAGGGCTTGTTTCATTTAATGCATTATTCATTCTGAAGTTTTTCCAGCTCTCACTAATTACATACACTATATAGTATGTCCATCACCAGCTGGACTATTGAGAATGCTGCTTTGTGACTCTCTGTTCAAGAACGCTAAGTCAGGTGAGAGTAGCAGGTGTTGCAGGGTGTTGGGTTGTAAACAGCATGGCTCAGCACAAGTCATGGAGCAATAAGCAGATTGTCTTCTTTGATTCCTCTAAAATAAGTGCGTGTTAAAGGCTAGTCCTCATGGTTGTCATTAGTATTAGTTATTCCTAAGTACAACTCTTAAAGATACTGAAATGAATCACAACTCCTGGATGATAATAGGAGTAACTGCAAAACCTTAAAATGGACACGCCTCATATGCATTCCCTGGACGATGGCATTTAAGCACCAATGGCCTAGCCACACCCTATCTGTGCCCCAGTGACCCCACTGCTGAACCCACTTAGGTCCTCCTCCATAGGATACAATAACTTCATTGCACACAAGCTCAGGACACTTTAGCTAACTTCTTTAAGCAAGTTGTGCAGCAACCTACATAATCAAGTTCTGAGTGCACAGACAGCATAAAAAGATGCTAAGGACTGTATTCACCCAAAGAAAGGTACAAATATGTATAGTAAGTTGGATAGGCAGCTGGTAATCAGTGTGTTCTTTGTTTTCTGTGAGGACTCAGCCCACGACTTTGTAAAGTTTATGCAAAAATTAGATCCAGTCATTGTTGGTAACCACACAGTAGATCACTTTTCTGAACAGTGCATTTAACTGTCAAAATATATACAACCAAACCCTCAGGTGGTTTAAAATGGTGTAGCTCCACAGAAGTCAATGGAGTTGTGCTGATTTACACCAGTGTAAGCTCTGACAGATAGTTTACATCCGCCCTTTAAGAAGAAATCAACCACTTGGATGCCAAATGTCAAAAAGCTAAAGGCAAGTTAGCTGGGTTGCCAGCTGCTGAATCATTGGTTCACTGTGATCGCTCTTGGAATAGTCCATGAAGAACACCTATAACGTTTCCTATTTGTCACAGTATTAACAATTTTCATGGATTTTTAACACAAAAGGCAGACTTAAATAAAAGCCTTTATGGTGGCTTTAACAGTAATAAATTCCGATGAAATATCTCCCACCCTTGCAGACCATCTTAATCTTTTTCAGGCATGTACTGGATAACCCACAGGAGGAGCAGCCATCCTCTGCAGGATGGGAAAGGGAGAACCAAAACTGTGGATTTTAGTTCAGCTGAGAAACAAAATTCACCAACATTTCATAAAAAGGTCTTTGTAAATAAACAAAATGAAAAATTCTTTTCATAGATTGCTTGTCAAAGAGCCACTGAAAATAAACTTCAGCTTTCTGTGTAGTTGCATGGTAAGATGCGCTAAGAAGTGCACCATCTGAGTGAACTATTTTATGCATGCTGCTTTAAGAGGATGAAAACAAGTGTTTGTTTGAAGTGTGGCAGAAGACAGACAGCTTCTTCTGACTGAAAATAAGACAATCAAAAGCTTTTCTTTATTTTAATGCTACTCAATAACTGTTCTCTTTTTAGTGCTTTTCAGAATTATTCCAGCCCACAAAAGCCCTAAGTGTCTTTTGGAATTTGATAAGGTAGCAGAACTAAGCCACTTTGCCTTGGGAAATACTGCTCCGGTAGGAACCTCAGGCTGTCAACTTACATAAAGAAATGTTTCAAATTAGAAGCTTATTTTTGGTCCACATATCAGGGGTGGTCTCCTTTTGTAGCTTAAAAATCTGCACAGGACAGCAGCTAAACAGAAAGAAATGACTACTTCACTTTGTACTGTACATCTTGCCCTAATTACTTCAAATTCATATAAACTTGCAAAAATTAGAAGTTAGGAAGATAAACCTCACAATTAAAAAAATGGAGTATAGAGATGAGGCCAAACGGGCCCACTGTGCAAAAGTCAATGAAGACCAGTCATGTTGTGAGCTTGGCAGTTTGCATAGGGATTTGTCTACATGGGAAAGCTATTGCAAAATAATCGAGGGTGTACATTTGAAGCATAATAGCTATTCTGCACTAACTTCCTGCATGGACACACTTATTCTGTTCCAGGGAAATGTCTACACTGAAAATAAATTGTGTTCTTAGTTCAGGTTAGCTAACCCATGTTAGGTAAAACAGCAGTAAAAAAAAGGCCACTATACTTTTAACTCAGGCTAGCTGCTCAAGTTAAAGCCTATAGGGAACCTCGGTTGAACTAGAGCTGCTAACCTGAGATAAAAGAAGAGATGCCATGTCTTCCTTGCTATTTTACCCAATTTATCTCATGTGGGTTAGTTACCCTGAGTTAAGAACACACTTCCTTTCTTTTTTGCAGGGCAGACATACTCTAAGAGCGCCTTTTTGCAGTTTAGCTTAATTCAGCACTCTTAAGGAGGAATAAGAGCGTCCCCAGAGACAGCTAGTGTGGAATATGTATTGCAGAATAAGTATTCTTGTCTATTTCTCTATGTAGACAAGCCCTAAACTATCTCCAAATGGTAGAGTACTGCCCCTGGTACCTAAACATGTACTTTAGGGCTATATTCACATCACCAGACAGTACTGACTGGGTGATACTATAATCTCATTGCCAACAGTTCCACCTTCCCCAATCTGAACCTGTAGGAGTTACATCAACCTTCACTGCTAGGTTTGAAGTGCTTGCAGGTGAAGTAAGTAGAATAATCTTGCCAATGCAAAATTTAGTCTTTGAAGTTTAAAATTCACCTCTTACAAAGCTTGATACAAAGCCCACTGAAACCCACTGAAGTCCTTCCAGCAAAGTGCTGTGTCATGCCAGCTACATCTGTAGGGCTGTTAAATTGTCTTTCAAATAAACCCAAAAGCTAAAGAAGTTCTATGAACCAGTTACAAATATAAAATCCAATAGACGTGCTTTTATGCTGTTGCATTTATCATTTAAAGTTTCACAGACAGTTATAGGAAAACACTATTAGGAACTGACTAACTAGCTTGGATAAAATAAACATTTTCTGAACCTCGTGAAAACCACGCCACCCCCCCAATACTGCATGGATGGGGATCTTTAAAAACTGTATAATAATTAGTAATAATAATAATAAAAAACCATGAGTTGAGTTTTTAATAGTTTGACAGGTTTTTAATAGTTTAGTTTATGGAAACAAACAAAAAAATCACACTTCTTCATATTTTCTCATTTCAAGTGGAAGTGGAAGTATCAAATAACTGTCAGAGAAGCTATTCCCATGGTATTTCTGACAGAGCTGAAACCAGGAAGTACCGAAATTCTCATGAGAAAACATGTTACAAGATCCCAGACCAGAGAGGTTAGGAGAAGTTCAGATAAGCATCCATATTCTTGGATGTTTATCCCTAGCCCTCAGAGGTTTGTTCAATACTACAAGAATAACTAAAACCTTTCTGGTTGCTCACTGAGTATTTTAATCCTATGTCACTTTGCTCCACAGTATCAGATCACTTATCTCCATAGCAATCAAATAAGGAACTGGTTCCAGCAGTTAAGTATAACCAGAATGACAGTTCTACTTTGAACCACCTATACACAGTATCAAACAAAGGAATTCAGCAGCATCAGTTGACAAATTAGCATCATGGATTCTGATGAAAAACTTGTTTACTTTGACTGGTGCCTGTAAATAGCACTCTAGTTTGTGGATATCTCTGATTATAAATAATTCTGAGTGGTTTGTAACTTGGTCACAAAAATCCCCTAAGGCCTATAACTTGGTATGAAAAGTTTCCATCAATGATCAAATTGATTTGACTTTCCAATGTACAGTAAAAAGAAAAGGAGGACTTGTGGCACCTTAGAGACTAACAAATTTATTTGAGCGTAAGCTTTCGTGAGCTACAGCTCACTTCATCGGATGCATTCAGTAGTGTACTTTAAATTACACCTGCATAGCTTCTCAGTGACATTCTCCAATACAGCATCCATGAAGCTACCTGTGTATAAAAATGTCTATACCAACCATTTGCTCAGCAAATATTATATGGCTATATTTCAAAAATTATCTATGTAAATATTTGTGGATAGAACTGCTGCTCCAAACAGCTGTGCATATTTGTATATAGAACACCACTGTACTTTTAGCTGTGTATAACAATACTGCACATATACTGACCTGGAAATATACCTATAATATAGAAAATCAGTTCCAAACCATTTGGACGGTTGCTAGTCTTTAATCTTTTTTGGTAGTTGCAGAAGAATGAAAATGGCCCAAATCTTTAAAGTTTAAAACTGCCCAGTAACCACAATACTGCAGTACTTTTCAGTATTCTTTTTACTACATATTCCAGCGGTTCTCAACCCATGGCCCAATTAGCACACAGCTGCAGCCCAGCTGTGTGCTAAAGGCTGCCGGGCCACATGGGGTCTGAATTCCCGGCTGCGTAGCCACCCAGTGCCACATGGTCTGGAGCTGCCAGCTGGCCAGCCCTGCAGAGGGACCGGGATCCAGGGCTGCCAGTCAGCTTGCCCTGCAGAAGGTCCAGGGGCTGCCCCATGGGGTCAGGGTCTGGGGTCGGTGTTGCGGCTGCTGGCCGGCCCTGCGGGGTTGGGGTCCCGGCTGCTACGTGGTCGGGTCCAGCATCGAGGCTGCTGCCTGGCCCCACACAGCAGGGTCCAGGGTCCCTGCCACCTGGCCCCCTGCCCAGGGCTCCACTCTTGGCCCCACTTTGTGGAGGGGTCTCTGGGTAGGAAGCACTGGGCATAGGGGTCTGTGGAGGGAGGGTTCGGAGTGGTGGGGGCGCTGTGATTCTCAACCTGCGGCCCAGGTAACACATTGTGGGCCGCATATAGGTTGAGAACCACTGACATATTCAATGCAGTGGATCCATTATACACAAAATCATACTGTTAATTCATAAAAGGAGGTCAGAGGCTGTGGCAATATATTAACAATAGTATGTAAAAGTCAGTTAAAATACATGATATCTAGTTTGCTGAGGGGAGAACCTTGGGAGGTTCAGTTAAGTATCCATAAATGTAGATGCTTATCTGAACCTCTGAGACAGGCCACATCCTGATAATATTGCTCCTTGCCCTTATCTTGGTTGTAGGGAAGCTCTTCCCTTCCCTCTGAATGGTAGCAGTTGTCTCTAGGGGAGAGGGCTCCGCACATCTTTCCCTCAGCAGCAGAAAGTGACACAATTGTTGTGACTGCATCCTTTTGAATGTCATACCTATGGAGTTCTCCGTAGAAGTAGCCCCAGACTGCCCAGCATTCCCAGGCAGTCCCCAAGGCAGGGTTTTGGCACTAGAGGAGGAAGTTTCAATGTGGACAGGTGGGGCAGATCCCTCCACTGAAACGGAGGCAGAAGAGAAAAGGGAAAAGGGGAGAAGAGGAAAGAGGGACCTTTCCTGAATCTCAAAAAAGTTGTTTAACTGAATGGGCAAAGATTTTGGTCAGCTGGACTAAGCTAAAACTGCCTTGATCCTGATGGTCTCAATAGCATGTTATTTTCTTCTTGTATTCAGGGAGCGTTCCTGCAGACCATGTGTTGGACTCAAGAAGTTGGTTAAGATTGCAGTTTCTTTCTACATTTATTGGCTTTTATGGGTTTAATTGAGGCCGTTAATGTTATCTGACTAAAGTATTTTTGTGGCTGTCTTATATAGATAGCACATTTCCCAACACCACCTGTTTTGGCTTTTTTGAAATTTGGTTGATCGAAACCACACAGATTTCTGAAATCTGTAGTCCAGGTGCCCACATCAAAATGGCTAGAAATATCCTATTGGTGGCTTCTGGCCATACATCAAAGTCAGCCCTCCCTCACATTATCATTCCTAACAGAGAATGTAAATCTATTATATTTTCAAAAAGAAAAGGCGTACTTGTGGCACCTTAGAGACTAACAAATTTATTTGAGCATAAGCTTTCGTGAGCTACAGCTCACTTCATCGGACGCATTCAGTAGATGTGAATGCATCCGATGAAGTGAGCTGTAGCTCACGAAAGCTTATGCTCAAATAAATTTGTTAGTCTCTAAGGTGCTACAAGTACTCCTTTTCTTTTTGGGGATACAGACTAACACAGCTGCTACTCGGAAACCTGCCATTATATTTTCAGTAGCTTTGACTCCTAGCCTGTTAATCACTTATGATTTTGTTTATTGTCCTTCTGGCATTTCTGTTAAAGATTTCCTGGAGTGTTTTAATCCTAATCTTAAACTACTATTGACAGACAATTTTACCATGATGACAAAAAGATTTTTTTTTAAAGTTGATTAAAAATTCTGTAGCCTCCCTTGCAGAAATCAATAGCCTCCATCTAGTCTAACGGGCACTGGATTTGCTCTTTATTACTGTCCGACCTATCGACTAGCTTCTGTTTTCTTCTTTTCTAACATGGACTTTCAGATAAATCTTTGCCCATTTATTAAAACAGTTATTAATAGTCACAGAATTTATATATTTATTAATATTCACAGAATAGAAGTAATTATGATTGCACCCAAATCACATTAATGGGGGAAAGTCATTTCTTTAAGATGCCCAGAAGTTACTGGACAGACACGTGTCTGCATGCTTCAGGGCATGCAACACTCATCATTTAGGACCAGGTACACATATTCCTTATAAGGTAGATAGAGTATTGCACAATACTCAGCCTAAATTAGGGGTTTGCACTAAGGCTGGCTGGAAAACAAAAATTCCATCTTGTGAAACCCTTGAGGTGTTAAGTGTCAGAAGGGTAGCCATGTTAGTCTGGATCTGTAAAAGCGGCAAAGAGTCCTGTGGCACCTTATAGAGCATCCGACGAAGTGGGTATTCACCCATGAAAGTTTATGCTCCAATACGTCTGTTAGTCTATAAGGTGCCACAGGACTCTTTGCCCCCTTGAGGTGTTGGCATTTAATTTTGTTCCACATAGAAATAAAACTGAGGCCTTTCAAAAAAATTTTATGAAAAAAACAAAGAGCTACCCACTCTAGAAGAGCCTGTAGCTCAGTGATTAGAGCATATATCTGGGATGTGGGAGACCCAGATTCAAGTCCCCCATATCCCAGGTGAGTGCTCTGACTATTGGAACACTGGTTATTCGAGGAGTTGTCCCTGCCTCTCTGCTTTTAAAAAGAAATTTCATCCTAGACCTGGCAAGCCTTCCAATGAAATTTTCTCAAAACTGATAAGGTTTCTATGAAAAGTTTTGGTTTTGATGAAGTGGTATTTTCCAAAGAGGAAATGCTGCACTGAAAAATTCCTGACTGGCTATCTGAGTCACCTAACGTTGGTCACTCTCTGAGACAAGAGCTAGATGGACCATTGGTCAGTTGCAGCAGGGTACTTCCTAGGCCTTGATTCAGAGCAAAAGCACTTAAGTGCACCTGAAACATTAAGCAGGTGAATTGTCCACTCACTCCAGTGCTTAAAGATAAGCATGTGAGTAAGTGCTCACAGGACTAGGGCCATAGGCTGTCCTGCTGCCTCCACTGCCTGTGTTTCTAGTCACCCTCTAATCAGAAGCCACCTCTCTCGTGGTTAAGAGCAATTTTTCTTTTGAACTAATGAGAAAGGTATATTCCCTACCTGGTATCCTTTAGGTCAAAGGAAAGATTTTGGTTGTTTCTTGTGTGTTTGGGTGGGAAGGTGTTTCCAAAAAAGTGGAGAGCCTACTGCTAATGTTTAGATAGTGTAACCAACTTTATTGCAGTCTCTGCAGGGTTACTAATGAAACTAAAAAAAGCAGGGGAGCTCAGCAGGAGCACTGAAGAGGCAGAGGCAGACTGACAGACTTGGTGGTGGATGTTATGTGGCCACCAACATAAGACCACCAGAGCAGTACAAGACAACCAAACAGAGGGGACAGAGCAAAATAAAATAAAGAAACAACTCTGCATCAATGCAAACGTTTGAAAAAGGCTTGGAATTGGTCCGCAAACACTTTAGAACAGCAGATTGGGTTTGTTTGTTCTTCTAAATCGGTTCACCCTTCCTTAATTCACTTAAGATAAAAATTTCTTTGAGGAGCTACCTTTGAACTAATGTTTTATATAACACATAACACATCATAGTGCAGTAGATGTTTGCTGTCTTTAGTAAACTGCTACTCATAATTCTCTGTTACTTTTCAAAATCATTGGCCCTTTTCAAGTTACCAAAGTTACCAAAAAGTGACTAACACACATACTACCTTACAACATTTCATTTTAAAAAATTAATCATTTTTTAAATTAGAAGAACAGAAGATGGCACTATCAGAAACTTTTTCTTTTTGTCATGCAATGAAAATCTGGGTGAACTGATTTAACAACAAAAAGAACAGGAGTACTTGTGGCCCCTTAGAGAGTAACAAATTTATTAGAGCATAAGCTTTCGTGAGCTACAGCCCACTTCATCGGATGCATAGAATGGAACATATAGTAAGAAGATATAGGTTGAGAACTATATCTTCTTACTATATGTTCCATAATATCTTCTTACTATATGTTCCAGTCTATGCATCCACTGAAGTGGGCTGTTGCCCATGAAAGCTTATGCTCTAATAAATTTGTTAGTCTCTAAGGTGCCACAAGTACTCCTGTTCTTTTTGCGGATACAGACTAACATGGCTGCTACTCTGAAACCTGATTTAACAACAAGACTCATCACTTGTACAGTACAGAACTTTACAGAAAATAATTAATTAGTCCTCCCAATAGCTTGGTGTGTATTATTATCCTCATGGTAGGAAAACTCAGACAAGAAGGTTAAAGATAAGTTAACTTTAGCTACTGAATGAATTGGGTGCCCAATCATATATACAAATCCCATACCTCATTTAATAAGTAATCAAAATAAAGTTCATTAAAAACAATCTACATTTACTCATGAATGTTAAAGATGGACTGAAATTATAAAAAAGCACAACCTTTGAAATTAATGGTAGAGAAATTTTCCACTCACTTCACCTTTTACACAGGAACATGGCTTCCTCCATAAAGCTCAGAGTTATCCAGATCCATAGGAACACGGTAGCGCTCACACATATTTCTTTAATATTGGTTCATTTTCATTGGTAAGCCAAAACAAAGCATTTATCCATCAATGCAACTTTTGACAGAAAAGCACTGACATGTTCCTTTAACAACACCTGTGTTAGAATACTTCATGGGTGGCCAAGCTCTCACTTAGGGACCACATCTGGCCTGGCTTTGTATGCCATACTGCATTAGAAATGCTCACATGCAGACTCTCTGCACGACAGCTAGGCCACAGTCACCTGCTTCTATTTGTTCCTGTCATTTTCACAAGTTACTTGGGACAAGAGGCAGGATGGTGAACCTAGCATAAAATAGAAATAATGGAGCATTTTGCACCAAAAGGAAATGTGGGATAAGAACTATAATGGGACTGAAAGGCTAAGCAAAGACTCTGCAGCTTAAAGCAGTGCAATGTGTCAGTGAGAGAGAACAGCAGCCTTGCTGGAACAGTTGCAGACCAGAGCTTTAATCGGTAAATCACTGTGCAGCCAGCATGTCAGAAAAGTTTGGCCACCCCGGGTGTACAGGCATCAAGCAACAAAATAACCTACTGTGCTAACCTCCAGCGGATAACCCATGTGAGCATGCAAAACACCCAGCAGTCCAAGAAAGAGGAAAAGAAAAATTGCCAAAGCCCAATTACGCTTAATCAAGAGGCCACAAATGATGAGAGCTTGTCCTATAATCTTAAAGAAAAAAATCCCAGGAACAGTAGTCTGTAAATTTCCTCATCTCCACTCAGAAAGGCATTCTAGAATTTCTGGCACCATGATGAAAAGTCTATAGTAATTTAACTTAAATGTAGAATGCTACTGCCCTGCATAGGTAGCTATTTCAAGTTATAAATCCATGTTGCCCTAACAGACTGATCTGCCGTCTTCTTCCCTGCCACCACCACCACTATTTTACAGAAAGCAGGCAGCAACCCTAGAGAGGTACACAATTAAAATTACACATTTACCAGTACACACGTGTTCTTTCTTTCTCTCCTGAAACTAGCTGGCTTCTCTGAATCACCATTTCTGGAAGCACTGCACAACATGGGGTGCAGTCTCCTAGTAGGAATGGTTGCTCAGCATGATGAGGGACATGGCAGACCGCCCTGGGCAAGAGCCCTAAATCAGAGATATGACAGAGGAGGGGAAAAACCATGATTGGATCATTGGTCCAACCATCGACAAGGGCAGTAGAAAGGGCCTGATCCAGAGCCAAATGAAAACAATGAAATTTGGATCAGACCCGTAGTCCCACAATAAAGGACATAGTAGAGACTAAGGGGGAAGATTCCAATGGCATAAATGGCAATTAGGTGCTTGAAAGAGACCCTTATTATTCAGTGTCTAGTTCCAACGGCTTCTGCATAACAAAATGCGACTTCTGCAGCACTTCTCACTCAAATTTCCTGTCTGGAAAGCTAACCCACTTAAAGGTACAGTTTCGCCACAACTTAATACTTACACCACTCACTTCACATTTATCTATCACAGCAGTGCACAGACAATCCAGGAAGTTTTTGGAGAGTGTTGGGGTGCAACTACTGGAGGAACCAACTAGGGGCCATTCTCCTCTTGACCTGCTGCTTACAAAGAGGGAAGAATTGGTAGGGAAGTAGAAGTGGGTGGCAACCTGGGCAGCAGTGACCGTGAGATGGTTGAGTTCAGGATCCTCATAAAAGAAAGAAAGGAGAGTAGCAAAATATGGACTCTGGACCTCAGAAAAGCAGACTCTGACTCCCTTAGGGAACTGATGGGCAGGATCCCCGGGAGGCTAATACGAGGGGGAAAGGAGTCCAGGAAAGCTGGCTGTATTTTAAAGAAGCCTTATTGAGGGCATAGGAACAAACCATCCTGATGTGCAGAAAGAATAGCAAATATGGCAGGTGACCAGTTTGGCTTAACAGTGAAATCTTCGGTGAGCTTAAACACAAAAAGGAAACTTACGAGAAGTGGAAACCTAGTCAGATGACTAGGGAGGAGTATAAAAATATTGTTCAAACATGCAGGGGTGTAATCAGGAAAGCCAAAACACAACTGGAGTTGCAGCTAGCAAGGGATGTGGAGAGTAACAAGAGGGGTTTCTACAGATATGTTAGCAACAAGAAAAAGGTCAGGGAAAGTGTGGGACCCTTAATAAATGGGGGAGGCAACCCAGCGAGAGATGATGTGGAAAAAGCTGAAGTATTCAATGCTTTTTTTGCCTCGGTCTTCACAGACAAGGTCAGCTCCCACACTGCTGTCCTGGGCAACATAGTATGGGGAGGAGGTGAGCAGCCCTCCGTGGTGAAAGAACAGGTTAAGGACTATTTAGAAAAGCTGGATATGCACAAGTCCATGGGTCCAGATCTAATGCATCCGAGGATGCTGAGGGAATTGGCTGATGTGATTGCAGAGCCATTGGCCATTATCTTTGAAAACTCGTGGCAATCAGGGGAGGTCCCAGCTGATTGGAAAAAGGCAAATCTAGTTCCAATCTTTAAAAAAGGGAAGGAGAACCCAGGGAATTACAGACCAGTCAGCCTCACCTCAGTTCCTGGAAAAATCATGGACCAAGTCCTCAAGGAAACCATTTTGAAGCACTTGGAGGAGAGGAAGGTGATCAGGAACAGTCAACATGGATTCACCCAGGGCAAGTCATGCCTGATCAATCTGATTGCCTTCTATGATGAGATAACCGGCTCTGTGCATATGGGGAAAGCGGTGGACATGATATCTCTTGACTTTAGCAAAGCTTTTGATACAGTCTCCCACAGTATTCTTGCCAGCAAGTTAAAAAAGTATGGACTGGATGAATGGACTATAAGGTGGATAGAAAGCTGGCTAGATTGTCAGGCTCAATGGCTCGATGTCTAGTTGGCAGCCGGTATCAAGCGGAGTGCCCCAGGGGTCGGTCCTGGGGCTTGTTTTGTTCAACATCTTTATTAATTATCTGGATGATAGGATAGATTGAACCCTCAGCAAGTTTGCGGATGACACTAAGCTGGGGGAGAGGTAGATATGCTGGAGGGTGGGGATAGGGTCCAGAGTGACCTAGACAAATTGGAGGATTGGGCCAAAAGAAATCTGATGAGGTTCAACAAGGACAAGTGCAGAGTCCTTCATCTAGGACAGAAGAATCCCACAAGCTGGGGACCGACTGGCTAAGCAGCAGTTCTGCAGAAAAGGACCTGGGGATTACAGTGGATGAGAAGCTGGATATGAGTCAGCAGTGTGCCCTTGTTGCCAAGAAGGCTAACGGCATATTGGGCTGCATTAGTAGGAGCATTGCCAGCAGATCGAGGGAAATGATTATTCCCCTCTATTCAGCACTGGTGAGGCCACATCTGGAGTATTGCATCCAGTTTTGGTCCCCCCCACTACAGAAAGGATGTGGACAAACTGGAGAGAGTCCAGCGGAGGGCAATGAAAATGATCAGGGGGCTGGGGCACATGACTTCTGAGGAGAGGCTGAGGGAACTGGCCTTGTTTAGTCTGCAGAAGAGAAGAGTGAGGGGGGATTTGATAGAAGCCTTCAACTACCTTAAGGGGGGTTCCAAAGAGGATGGAGCTCAGCTGTTCTCAGTTGTGGCAGATGACAGAACAAGGAGCAATGGTCTCAAGTTGCAGTGGGAGAGGTCTAGCATGGATATTAGGAAACACTATTTCACTAGGAGGGTGCGCAAGCACTGGAATGGATAACCTACGGAGGTGGTGGAATCTCCTTCCTTTGAGGTTTTTAAGGCCAGGCTTGAGAAAGCCCTGGCTGGGATGATTTAGTTGGTGTTGGTCCTGCTTTGTGCAGGGGGTTGGACTAGATGACCTCCTGAGGTCTCTTCCAACTCTGATATTCTATGATTTTATTATTCTATCACACAAATCCAAAAACTCATAACCAGCCTACTAACTAAACTTACTAACAATGTTCAATTGTTCCTTGCACTGTCCCTTGGGCTTGCAGGTCTCCCCTGAAAAATCAGTACTGCTGTTCTCAGGAAGCAGTGAGTCCATAAGTTCTGGGAGTGTTATGTCCTGGGGCTCAGTTGTCTTAACCAGTTGCCTTTGTTGACTAACTGAGACCTTCTCAGGCAAAACAGCAAACTCAGTGCCTCTTATCTCCTTCCCTTCTGGAAGTTGGAGAAGGCGTCACCTGTTCTTCCTCAGGGGATACAACAGCAGGAGGCTCTTTTAGAATCGTCATCAAATTGAAACAAAACCACGACTAAAATGTGCACATCATTGTTCTCCTGTGTAACTGCGAAATCACCAGAACAAGCCAGAACCCCAATACATGAGTCACTGCCTAAGCTAAGAGCAGGCTCTGATTCTGAAAAAGAATACGTGGAACAAACCCCATATCCATGTGGGTGCAGAAATGGGTTTAAATGAGGAATTCAGTGATGCATAAGTCAACTGCATGACTCATGCCTTTATTCCTATTCTTTCCTCAGTATGAATCAGTGTCACTGAACAGTGGAAAATGTCACCTTTGTCTGCATTCTTTCTCTATGGGACTACAGTTAAAAACAAACTCACAAACAAACCTAGGTAACATGAATTTGGGCAGATTGTGAATCCCAGCAGGCATTGTGATTCCAGTACTATCAGATGATCAGAACTTTTTCATGGGCGAACAGGCTTTTGTAAGATCCAAAATAACTATTGATGCTGAACTGTTCACCTTGTGTAGAGGTCACTTCTTTATCAGGTCAGAGCACTAGCTCTCCAGTGAGACATCCTGGCACACGTGTCTACATTTTCTGAAATAAAACAGAGGACATCAGATAGTCATAATTCAGCTTCCTGCCTTCAGTGTCCTTGGATCTAGAGCATTATAAGTAAATAATCACCTTCTCCTTTTTCATAATACTGACCATTTTTTTCAAACTTAGGGGCCTAACACTGGGAATAAAAATTGAGCCACAGTTTAGTGTATCGCAGCTAAATTAACTTAAAGAACTTAACAGAACTTAACTTAACAGAACTAATTATCATTTTTAAAATACCTTCACTAAAATTTTCTGTTGAGACATAAGAGAACACCTAAGAAGTGAACATACAAATAACTAAGAAGTACATAAATTAGCAACCATTTTTTATTTGGTTTATAGTTGATTCTAGACAACTACAGTGAAACCAATACAAGAGACCACTCTTATTAGGCAACATTGTGTCTTAAGAGACTGCCCCAAAATATCTGCAGATGTAATGGGATTTATTCTGCTCAGGCTTTATTAGAAGGCCACCTCTGTTAAGCAAACTACTTTTATTACCCCTTTGAGCGGCACTTAGGAAGGTTTTACTTCATTAAATCAAATGACAGTCAAATCATCCAGATAATTGCCATTTTGAGGCTGGAATAATTTCTCAATGCTTCCTCTAAAAGCAAGATTGTTTGTTGATAGACATTCAACAATAGATAATCGACGTTCAAGAACACGACACCAATGCTGCTTCTCTGACTCCAGCAATCTTTGATTTTGGGCATCAAGAGTTGTCTGATTTTTTAACCTTACACTCAGCTCACACCATTTGTGCATACTTTCAATGTGGTGTGGTGCCTTTTCATGTTGCGGTAATATATGACTAAGATTTTTCCAATCCTTAATACCCATGGTTGCTATCTTAAAATTGCAACTATTGAAAAGCTTGCATGGGAAACAAAATATAGCATCCTTGCATTTAGAGTACACAAGCCACCGTCTGTTGACAATTTCACCATTAGAAAGTCTTTTGTAATAATTGTTTTCTGTGAATTTCCTACCTCTAATGTCTTTAGGATATTCAAGATCTTTTATTCTCCTAGGGCCTTTCTCAAGTATAATGCCACGGAATTCGTTGCATAAAGATTGCAGTCATGTGCCAATGTCATCTATATCCCATGCAATATAGGTTTCAACTGTTGTAATTTCTTGTTTTGTGTCTGCATCTGTTTCAAATGATTGTGCTGTGTGTTGTTGCGTTTCTTGAGTTTTGTCTGCATAAAAATTTTCTTCGGCAGTTACTTGATGAACCTGATCAACTTCATTGTTTTCATGATGTACAAACTTCAGTGTAGAACCCTTCTGTGCTTGTACAGCTAATCCTATTTCATCTTTCCATTTTCTTTTTTGTGACCCAGAAAGTTGTTTTCGATAAGACATAAATTATAAGGGTGTTTTTTAAAGAAATAACTGTTTAAATTATCAGATTATCAGAAATATTATTTAAAATAACTAATATAGGATAGTTGTGAGCCTGTGACCTTGAGCTAGTGTAAAAACACCTCACAAGGCACTCCACCCTAACTGAGCCCTGGTCTGCACTAGGAGTTGAGGTCAAATTTAGCAGTGTTAAATCGATTTAACCCTGCACCCGTCCACATGACGAAGCCCTTTTTTTCGACTTAAAGGGCTCTTAAAATCAATTTCCTTACTCCACCCCTGACAAGGGTATTAGCGCTGAAATTGGCCTTGCTGGGTCGAATTTGGGGTCCTGTCAACACAATTAGATGCTATTGGCCTCCAGGAGCTATCCCAGAGTGCTCCATTGTGACCACTCTGGACAGCACTCTCAACTCAGATGCACTGGCCAGGTAGACAGGAAAAGAACCGCGAACTTTTGAATCTCATTTCCTGTTTGGCCAGCGTGGCAAGCTGCAGGTGACCATGCAGAGCTTATCAGCAGAGGTGACCATGATGGAGTCCCAGAATCACAAAAGAGCTCCAGCATGGACCAACGGGAGGTACAGGATCTGATTGCTGTATGGGGAGAGGAATCCGTGCTATCAGAACTCCGTTCCAGTTTTCGAAATGCCAAAACATTTGTCAAAATCTCCCAGGGCATGAAGGACAGAGGCCATAACAGGGACCCGAAGCAGTGCCGCCTGAAACTTAAGGAGCTGAGGCAAGCCTACCAGAAAACCAGAGAGGCGAACGGCCGCTCCGGGGCAGAGCCCAAAACATGCTTCTTCTTTGATGAGCTGCATGCCATTTTAGGGGGTTCAGCCACCACTACCCCAGCCGTGTTGTTTGACTCCTTCAATGGAACTGGAGGCAACATGGAAGCAGGTTTTGGGGACGAGGAAGATGATGATGATGAGGTTGTAGATAGCTCATGGCAAGCAAGTGGAGAAACCGGTTTTCCCGACAGCCAGGAACTGTTTCTCACCCTGGACCTGGAGCCAGTAGCCCCCGGAACCCACCTAAGGCTGCCTCCTGGACCCGCCAGGTGGAGAAGGGACCTCTGGTGAGTGTACCTTTTAAAATACTATACATGGTTTAAAAGCAAGCATGTTTAATGATTAATTTGCCCTGGCATTCGCGGCTCTCCTAGATGTACTCCCAAAGCCTTTTCAAAAGGTTTCTGGGGAGGGCAGCCTTATTCCATCCACCATGGTAGGACACTTTACCACTCCAGGCCAGTAGCACATACTCGGGAATCATTGTACAACAAAGTATTGCAGTGTATGTTTGCTGGCGTTCAAACAACATCTGTTCTTTATCTCTCTGTGTTATCCTCAGGAGAGTGATATCATTGTCACCTGGTTGAAATAGGGTGCTTTTCTTCAGGGGACATTCAGAGGTGCCCGTTCTTGCTGGGCTGTTTGCCTGTGGCTGAACAGAAATGTTCCCCACTGTTAGCCACGGGGAGGGGAGGGGAGGGACTAGCCACACGCTGGGGGGAGGCAAAATGCGACCTTGGAACAAAAGCACATGTGCTATGTATGTCATGTTAACAGCAAGGTTTACCGTGAAAGAGTGTACCCATTGTTCTATAAAATGTGTCTTTTTAAATACCACTGTCCCCTTTTTTTTCTCCACCAGCTGCATGTGTTTCAAGGATCACAGGATCTTCTCATTTCCAGAGGATAGCGAAGATCAGAAGGCGAAAAAAACGCACTCGCGATGAAATGTTCTCTGAGCTCATGCTGTCCTCCCACACTGACAGAGCACAGACGAATGTGTGGAGGCAGACAATGTCAGAGTGCAGGAAAGCACAAAATGACCGGGAGGAGAGGTGGCGGGCTGAAGAGAGTAAGTGGCAGGCTGAAGAGAGGGCTGAAGCTGACAGGTGGTGGCAGCATGATGAGAGGAGGCAGGATTCAATGCTGAGGCTGCTGGAGGATCAAACTATATGGTTGAGCTGCAGAAAAGGCAGCAGGAGCACAGACCGCCAATACAGCCCCTGTGTAACCAACCGCCCTCCTCCCCAAGTTCCATAGCCTCCCTCACCCAGACGCCCAAGAACGCAGTGGAGGGGCCTCCGGCCACCCAGCCACTGCACCCCAGAGGATTGCCCAAGCAACAGAAGGCTGGCATTCAATAAGTTTTAAAGTTTTAAACTTCTAAAAGTTCTGTGTGGCCTTGTCCTTCCCTCCTCCACCACCCCTCCTGGTGCTTCTCTCCTCCACCACCCCTCCTGGGCTACCTTGGTAGTTAGCCCCCTATTTATGTGATGAATGAATAAAGAATGCATGAATGTGAAGCAACAATGACTTTATTGCCTCTGCAAGCGGTGGTCAAAGGGAGGAGGGGAGGCTGGTTAGCTTAAAGGGAAGTAGAGTGAACCAAGGGGCGGGGGGGTTTCATCAAGGAGAAACAAACAGAACTTTCACACCATAGCCTGTCCAGTCATGAAACTGGTTTTCAAAGCTTCTCTGATGCACACCGCGCCCTCCTGTGCTCTTCTAACTGCCCTGGTGTCTGGCTGCGCATAACCAGCAGCCAGGCAATTTGCCTCAACCTCCCACCCCGCCATAAACGTCTCCCCCTTACTCTCACAGATATTGTGGAGTGCACAGCAAGCAGTAATAACAGTGGGAATATTGGTTTCGCTGAGGTCTAACCGAGTCAGTAAACTGCGCCAGTGCGCTTTTAAATGTCCAAATGCACATTCTACCACCATTCCGCACTTGCTCAGCTTGTAGTTGAACAGCTCCTGACTACTGTCCAGGCTGCCTGTGTACAGCTTCATGAGCCATGGCATTAAGGGGTAGGCTGGGTCCCCAAGGATAACTATAGGCATTTCAACATCCCCAACGGTTATTTTCTGGTCTGGGAATAAAGTCCCTTCCTGCAGCTTTTGAAACAGACCAGAGTTCCTGAAGATGCGAGCGTCATGTACCTTTCCCGGCCATCCCACGTTGATGTTGGTGAAAAGTCCCTTGTGATCCACCAGAGCTTGCAGCACTATTGAAAAGTACCCCTTGCGGTTTATGTACTCGCCGGCTTGGTGCTCCGGTGCCAAGATGGGGATATGGGTTCCGTCTATGGCTCCACCACAGTTAGGGAATCCCATTGCAGCACAACCATCCACTATAACCTGCACATTTCTCAGGGTCACTACCCTTGATATCAGCAGATCTTTGATTGCATTGGCTACTTGCATCACAGCAGCCCCCTCAGTAGATTTGCTCACTCCAAATTGATTCCTGACTGACTGGTAGCAGTCAGGCATTGCAAGCTTCCATAGGGCTATTGCCACTCGCTTCTCAACTGTGAGGGCTGCTCTCATCTTGGTATTCTTGCGCCTCAGGACAGGGGAAAGCAAGTCACAAAGTTCCATGAAAGTGCCCTTACGCATGCAAAAGTTTCGCAGCTACTGGGAATCGTCCCAGACCTGCAACACTATGCGGTCCCACCAGTCTGTGCTTGTTTCCTGGGCCCAGAATTGGCATTCCACCGCATGAACCTGCCCCATTAGTACCACGATGCCCACATTGCCAGGGCCCATGCTTTGAGAGAAGTCTGTGTCCATGTCCTCATCACCGCGCTGATGTCGCCTGCTCGCCCGGTTTCGCTTTGCCAGGTTCTGGTGCTGCATATACTGCTGGATAATGCGTGTGGTGTTTAATGTGCTCCTAATTGCCAAAGCGATCTGAGCGGGCTCCATGCTTGCCGTGGTATGGCGTCTGCACAGGAAAAAGGCACAGAATGATTGTCTGCCATTGCCCTGATGGAGGGAGGGGCGACTGATGACATGGCTTACAGGGTTGGCTTACAGGGAATTAAGATCAACAAAGGGGGTGGCTTTGCGAGAAACTGAATGGCCCCCTCAAGGATAGAACTCAAAACCTCAAGGATAGAACTCAAAACTGGGTTTAGCAGGCTGTTGATTTCACAGAGGGAGGGAGGAGAAAATGAATACAAAACAAATCTGGTCTTGTTTTGAGTCACTTCATCTATCTTTTTACATCTTGCTGGCAGCAGACTGTGCAATACGACCGCTAGCCATCAACATCTCCTGGGTGCGCGGCAGAAAACGGTGCAGTATGACTGCTGGCCATCATCTTCTGCTGGCTGCTGATTAAAAGACAGTGCACTGCCAGTAGGACTTAATCGCCATGAGACAAAACTTAAAAGGGAAATGACCTGGCTGAGTCACTCCCATGTTTGCCCAGGGGCCCCCGACTTCATTGAGGTCAGTTAAAAGAGCACCCAGGACTACGTCGACGACGGCTACCAGTCATACTGCACTGTCTGCTGCCAAAAGGCAATAAACTGCTGCTGTGTAGCAATGCAATACCACGTCTGCCAGCACCCAGGAGACATACGGTGATGGTTAGCTGAGCGGGCTCCATGCTTGCCGTGGTACGGCGTCTGCACAGGTAACTCAAGAAAAAAGGCGCAAAACGATTGTCTTCCCTTGATTTCACGGAAGGAGGGAGGGAAGAGGGGCCTGCTGATATGTACCCAGAACCACCCACGACAATGTTTTAGCCCCATCAGGCACTGGGATTTCTACCCAGAATTCAAATGGGCGGCGGAGACTGCGGGAACTGTGGGATAGCTACCCACAGTGCAACGCTCCGAAAGTCGACGGTTGCCTCAGTACTGTGGACACATTCTGCTGACTACATGCACTTAGAGCATTTGTGTGGGGACACACACAATCGACTGTATAAAAACGCTTTCTACAAAACCGACTTGTATAAATTCGACCTAATTTCGTAGTGTAGACATACCCTGAGACACAGTAGATTTGGAAACCCATGTCATTTTTACAAAGACTTTTTAGTTTTAAATGTATAGCGGGCATCAGTCTTAATGTTAGTTACAACTCTCTATCAACCTTATATTGTAAATAGATCAATGGCATTATCCAGTTTAATAAGCTGGGTTTCCAAACAGTGGCAAAATATAACCCTAGTTTTACTCCTAGGTAAAGTACAAAGTGACCAAAATGAAGTCAGCCCAGAATCATCTCCTCTCGATTAAGGCAGCACAGAAATGTGACAGGAGTCCTATTGTGCCTTATTTTCGTTTGGAAAGACATTAGCAATAGCAGCACATTTTGGGCCCGGCCAGAAATACATGATAAATCACTGCCTCTAAAGTTCCATCAAAAACTGACATTTTCACAGCTCTAGCATGATCTGCTGCACAAATTCTTCACAAGGAAGTGTCCCTGGCCTTTTTAACTCATATTAACCGTGTATTTACTTTATGAAAGTTGGACAAAACATTGTGAAAACGTAAGACATTGGCTCCCCAACCTCTAGGCTGGCAAAAGCTACACTGACTCACCGGGAAAAAAAAACCAAGAGAATCTTAGTACAACATATGGTCACTCTATACACTAGTAAGGAGATGAGCATATTACAGTTGTTGGAGGGCTCTATTTAGAAGTAACAGAAAGCTATTGGAAAGCCAGTCAACATTTTTTTGTTTCTCTGATGAAAAAAGCCCACTCCCTGCCCCAAACCAAACTTGTCACAAATAATTGTCAACAACTTAATTTTCTGTTTTTGGCTAAGATATTGATTTTTTTTAAAAAAATATTGAAATTGGATTCAGGATTGTTAGCAAGCATTTTTGGCAAACAAAGTTGTTAAATGACAATCTAAATGGCAACACAGTACTGCTTTCATGCTTGGCTCACTCACCCCCCAGCCTGCTGGTCCAACAGCTGCAGTAGAGGAGGAGATAGGTGGAAAGCTGCAGGACCCCAAAATCCACCTCTTGGGGTACAGAGTGGCAACAGCAGCAGCAAACCCTCAGGTCCAATCACACGCCAATGGGCACCACCGCCAGCCCAATGGACCCTGGTGAACTTAGCACAGAATCTGATCTCAGGGACAGGGCACCCATGGAGCCACAGAAACTCATCCTGCCCTACGCAGCTCCCCACCGGCTGAGATGGATCGCTGCCAGCCCCGGGGAGAGACGCGCTCCCCAGCTAGGGTAACCAGATGTCCTGATTTTATAGGGCCAGTCCTGATATTTGGGTCTTTGTCTTATAGAGGCACCAATTACCCCCACCTAGGGTGTCCAGACAGCAAGTGTGAAAAATCAGGACAGGGGGTGGAGGGTAATAGGAGCCTATATAAGAAAAAGATCCGAAAATTGGGACTGTCCCTATAAAAGTGGGACATCTGGTCACCCTATCCCAACCCCCATCCTGATTTTTCACACATGCTATCTGGCCCAGCCAGCTGCCTGTGACCCTTCCAATCCTGGCTGGCTGCTTTCATTCCTCAGCATGCAGCCAGTCAGCCCCCCTGCCCCGCCCCTTACCCTCACCCAACCCAGCCCTGCCGGAGGGGAGCAGGGAGAGAGGGGTGCTCTGTGGGGGCAGGGAAAAGGGGGGTGCTCCATGGGGAGGGAGAAGAATGGACGTTATGGGGGGCAACAAAGAATACTGCAGCCGCCGAGCCTGCCTCACCTCACGCCAGGGGAGAGAGTCACACTCACAGGTGAGTTCCTCCTTCCCCCACCGCTACCCCCTCCCCTTCCCAGAGACCCCAGCAGCCAATCTCCTCCCTCAGACTGTGCTGCATTCAGCTCTCTCTAGGACCCAGCAGCCCTGCTCTTATATGCTCCACTGCTTCCCGTCTGTCCAGACTTCTAGCACAGTGGTGGCCTAGGCAGAGTGGTGCCCTACGTGGCTGCCTATGGCTAAGGATGGCCAACAGCCAAACATTTATTAAGTCAGGTTCATGCTGGCATGGAAAAAAACAATACAAAATAAATAATATTCTGAAATATTTTTGTAACACTCAGAGGCTCCGCTTGGCATACAAATATTCATAAACCAGCCAGATTTGTTTTTCATTTGAAAATATCACTTTAACTGCAGTGAAAATTGCTGCCTAAATTCAGTAAAAAATTATGTAATCATCCTACGTACATTTAATGTAAATAAGAGAGATCTTCAATCCAGAAATCAAGTGTTCAACTCATTTTATACAGAATTGTTTTTCTAGTTTTTAAAGTTAATACAATTGTCATAAAAGTGGGAGACTGAGAGTCCTGAGCTACTTCAGTTTAAGCACAGAACAGGAACAATAGTGCAAGTGGATCCCCTTATCCCTGCCTTAAATGAGGGAGTACTTTAGCATCACATGACTGTGTCCACAAGAGACCTACACCATTAACTGGGGCTGGTTGAAAATTTTTGAAAAAAAACCCACCACATTTCTTATCAGAAAATGAGGTTCCCAGGCAAATGTAAGCAGAATTTCTACTGGGAAAACTGAAATGAAACTTTTCACTTTGAGTCAACCTGAAATGAAATACTTCAGTTTGGTTTGTCAGCCTGAAACATTTCAGGTCAGGATACCATTAATCTCTGCATCCACTTGAGCTGCCATGGTACATCATGGGATAGGGAGAGACTGTGGTGTATCATGGGAGATGTGGTTCAGACAGGGAACTGGGCCCATACAGGAGAATAGGCACATGAGGGACCTAGAACTACAACCCCCATGTGGAACTTTGTGACTCAGGAAGACACAGATTAATATTGACCTGAAAAATTAAACAAAATATTTTGACATTTCCAAGTTAAAAATTTTCAGATCTTTATGCTCTGTGAAAAGTCTATTTCAACTGTTCACCCCAATCTTGGACAAAATCAAATGGCAAAGAAACAGAATTTCCCACTGGACACAAATTTTGCTCTACTATTAATTAAATAAACCTCAGCCACCTGTAGACAGCAGTGACTATTGCTCTCTACTTACCTGGGTTTGATTTGTAACCAGCAATCTTGAGGTGAAAGATTTATAATACAAGGGACCAATCCTCTGAATCTTCCAACTGGAAAAAAATATTAATATGAAGTATTGTGGGGAAATCCCTAAAAGAAATAATGCTGGCTATGTAGGTTTATGATCTAATCCAAATCTAGTCTTCCTCCAAAGGTCTTCTTTAGTCTTTGTTTTCTAAAATATAACACAATCACCCCTTTTACATATTCCAGGTTCAGATTAATTTGCCAATTTTTTTATTCAGTCATTTTATCTACTTATTCACCATATTTTCCTTCTGCAACCTGAAAGTTGGATAGCACATTTTGTAATTGAATTTTACTCTGCAAAATCTTATAGTATCTTAGAGTTAGAGTTGCAATCATATTTGTCAAGCATTCTATTCAGAAGGGCAATCTCAATTTTAACAGCGTGAGAAGCTATTCTTGGTTTATAGTAACTATAAAACATTCAGTATTTGAAAATAAATTTTTGATTAAAACAGAGTTTCTAGACTTGCCCTCATGACAGCCACCTCTGAAAAATTACAGCCTTTGGGACACATTAGCAATATGGTAAGTTACGAGATTGCAACCAGTTTTTATCTTGGTTTAATAATGGTTTAACAATGAGAAGAAGACGGAAGCTCCCACCTGGCTCCTGACTTACACGCAGTAAATATGGCCTGAACATTTCCCTCCCTTGAGTTCGCCTTTATCATTAACTAAAGCAACAGCAACAAAACGTAAATCTAAGCCTAAACATTTTCTGAGCTTGTCTGCTCCTAGGATTTTTCACTGCAGGAACCCACGGCCTGTGTTTTTCTCTTTAGTTTCCTTTGCTATATAGAGACACTCAAATTCTTCTGTACTCTTGTGTTGAAACCAATAGGCCTGCTGATGACAGTGGGAGAGTCAGCAGAAAAGCCCTATACCTCTTTGCCAGGTCCTAGAGCTTACTACCTTCTTACAAAAAGATATGCAAACTATTTAGTGTTGTTCTAACAATAATTTCCTCCCATTGTCTGAATGATTGTGAAGTGGTGATATTCAGCGTTTTATGACATATTGGGCTGAATGTCACAA
Organism: Natator depressus; assembly: GCF_965152275.1. NCBI lineage: Eukaryota > Metazoa > Chordata > Testudines > Cheloniidae > Natator > Natator depressus. Next base: position 54,081,973 of record NC_134237.1, read on the forward strand.
ATCTAGTCAACAAGTTGGCCCACAGCAGCAATAGTATACCAAATGTTGAGGAATGAGAAATTTAATTATAAATTGTATTTTAAAAGGCATCCCATAGTTTATCCCATTTTCTTACAAAAATGAATGGACCAGTGGTCTAAATACAAGATAGGGAACCAGGAACATCTGAATTCTAATCCTACTGTAACTCTGAAACTGTGGCATTGAGGAAGTCACTTAAAATCTCTACTCCTATAATAACTTCTTTCTGAAATGATGAAAAGTAGCTAGCTAATGTTTGTTAAGTGTATTGAAGGTAAAGTCCTGTAGAATTGTTTAGTATTAGATGAATTTTCAGATGGTTCTGGTGAGCAAAGCAATCTTTTTAATAGGAATCAATTTAGGAATATGTCAGTTGTAATTAATTATTCAGAATATATCAAAATACGATATAAACAACAGATTACAGTGTTTTTGCTTCTCTGTTAAAAATGTGACACGATGATGTGTATATGTATATAAACAGATATCATTTTTATTATATCCACTATCCCCATTATCCCTGTAGCCTATGCAAGTGTAAGTACTACTACTCCACACATCTCCTATGGAGTTGCTAACATCTGAGATAAGGAAGCCCTGTTTTGATGGGTTTCATACAATCTGTCGGAGGAAGACTACCACCATAGAACTTGTACACCATTCAGTGTAAACTTTTAGTGCTCGTTCAAAAACAGGGTAATTCATAAACAAAAACCTTTATTAAAAAAAGAGGGAAGATTGGAGGTGTGTTTCAATGAAGTCCAGCTAATACTCATAAACCACTATTACATGCTCTTTGCAAACATACTACTCCTTAAAAAACCTCTTAAAAAATCTGGAAGTGAACACATGAAGGGCCAAGCCAGCTCCTCAGGGCCATATAATCCTTCATCACTCACTATCGCCCCACTATATTTAAACCGCCCAACCAAAGTTAGCATTGCCTTTTCATAAAATTGGCAGAATTGTATGCAAAGTCAAGATAACAAATTACTAGGAGATTATAAAATCCCATTCCTTATTCAAGAGATATTTCCCACAAGTCCCTAGTCAAAACAACAGATTACATTTTCATGTAGTTTGATTAATTTTATTAGGAAACAAAGTTAAGGCTGTGTGAGCAGTCTAACCTGGACAGGATGGGAGAGGGAGGATGAAGGATTATATGGCAGTGGGATACTGGCTTGAGCCTTTTTCTGTTTGTCCCCAAGTTTTTGACATGTTTGCTTTTTTAAAAGGAGGAAAAATTTTCTGAAGTGTAGAATTGTTTTCAGTTTGAGGGATTCTGTTGAAACGCAATTTCAACCTTAACTCTTTGAAGTGTTTTGTTAATGAATGAAAATACATATATATTTATATAAACAAACATTTGGGAAGATAAATCCAGGACTGATCTGCTTCATTTTATGCACTGTTAACTTCTGTAATAGCTCTATTTGCCACCTCAATAGCAAATCAGAACTGTTCCATTACCAGGAAAAAAAAAATGTTACCAAAATCTGACATTCGTGACCAAGAAATGTCTGACTAACCCTCATATACTATAGCCTTTCACCTCCATGATCAGGACCACCCTCCAAGGTAGAATCAAAAACTGGGTAGGGGAAATCAGCTTCACCTGAATAAAACCTAAATAATCAGACTTTACATGGTTGAATTGTTGGTGGAGGAGAAAATTTACCCCATCAATCTGTTGTAAAGGTGCAATATAGTCCCTCTTCCCCTCAACCTAGCTTATGGGCTGAGACAGTGGCCAGTCAGTTGTATTTGCACAGGTAGTGTACAGAGTAAAATTGATAATTCCCACCCTGTCTTACCACCAGTGCAATGTCACCACCTTTTTCACGGGCCTATAGCCCTCCACCTTCCATGGCACGTGGGTTTTCAAAGGCTTTCTTGCCTGAGTACTCCACTTATCACTCCCCTCACACCAGCCCAGCCCTTCTAAATGATGCAGGGCAAGCAAAGGGCCATAACCGCTTTGGGTGGTTCACACTGAGGGCAGCATGAGAGCGTTTAACCATGTTCATGCCCCCAGTGCAGAGCCAGACATCTGGTCATTATATTTTTCTCTCAAATGGTCTGATAAAGAAGTCAGACAATACATAGTATTTCATCCGAAATTCAGCTAGATACAGTAAATCAGTAGAACTGCATTTTGTTTTGGAGGTAGGTTTAATTAGTTGTAGAAATTCAACGTACAGCTCAGAATCACCAGGTAGGACTCATTATGTAGTCAATATCTCTAAATGGTTAGCACAGCTTAATAGACATCACAATTCTGTTGCAGCAAGAAAGTATAAATATTGAACACCATGGTCCCAGCAGGCTCTGGGCCTGATCTTGCTTCCATTTAAATCAATGACAGGACCCCTATGGACTTCAGTGGAAACAGAGCCTTCAGATGCTTCATGAGCTTTGACTTTATAATTTTTCTCCTCCCCAGTCTATAACTATTCCTTGAAATATTAGTTTATTCATTTGTCAATAGGAAGTTCATGGCAGGTAAAGAGGAAGTATGGAGTTCAACTTACTACAAAAGCAAAAAGCAAATTATTTCAGCCTTGAATCCTGTGGGAAATGTGTGCTAACTATGTATCTTTTCTGCAAAAGTCACAGCAGAAACTGCTAATGATCATATAAGAGGCTGTTCTACATTTTGCTGATGATACCAAGCTGGGAGAAGTTGCAAGTGCTTTGGAGGATAGGATTAAAATTCAAAATGATCTGGACAAACTGGAGAAATGGTCTGAAGTAAATAGGATGAAATTCAATAAGGACAAATGCAAAGTACTCCAGTTAGGAAGGAACAATCAGTTGCACACATACAAAATGGGAAATGACTGCCTATGGAGGAGTACTGTGGAAAGGGATATGGGGGTCATAGTGGATCACAACCTAAATATGACTCAACAGTGTAACACTGTTGCAAAAAAAGCGAACATCCTGGGATGTATTGGCAGGAGTGTTGTAAGCAAGACATGAAAAGTAATTCTTCTGCGCTACTCCATGCTGATTGGGCCTCAACTGGAGTACTGTGTCCAGTTCTGGGTGCCACATTTCAGGAAGGATGTGGACAAATTGGAGAGAGTCCAGAGAAGAGCGACAAAAAATGATTAAAGGTCTAGAAAACATGACCTGTGAGGGAAGATTATAAAAATTGGGTTTGTTTAGTCTGGAAAAGAGAAGACTGAGAGGGGACGTGATAACAGTTTTCAAGTATGTAAAGGGTTGTTACACGGAGGAGGGAGAAAAATTATTTTTCTTAACCTCTGAGGATAGGACAAGAAGCAATGGTCTTAAATTAGGTTGGACATTAGGAAAAACACAACAACCTGTTTAAGCAAAAATCATAGAATCATAGGACTGGAAGGGACCTTGAGAGGTCATCTAGTCCAGTTCCCTGCACTCATGGCAGGATGAAGTATTATCTAGACCAGGGAGTGGCAACCTTTGGCATGCGACCCGTTTCTTGCTGCATCCTCAGGTTCAGTCGATCGCGGCTCTCACGGGCCACGGTTCACCTTCCAGGCCAATGGGGTCTGTGGGAAGGGTGGCCAGCACATCCCTGGACCCATGCCACTTCCTGCAGCCCCCACTGGCCTGGAATGGGGAAAGGGGGAAATCAGTGCACTTGTATTGACTTACATTGATTTATACCAGCTGACTGGTCAGGGTGGTTAAGCACTGGAATAAATTGCCTAGGGAAGTTATGGAATCTCCATCATTGGAGATTTTTAAGAGCAGGTTAGACAAACATCTGTTAGGGATGGTCTAGATTAGGGATCAGCAACCTTTGGCACGTGGCCCATCAGGGTAAGCCCCTGGCAGTCTGGGCCTGTTTGTTTACTTGCTGCATCCACAGGTTCAGCCGATCTCGGCTCCCACTGGCCGCGGTCTGCCATTCCAGGCCAATGGGGGCTGCGGGAAGCAACATGGGTCCAGGGATGTGCTGGCCACCCTTCCCACAGACCCCATTGGCCTGGGATGGTGAACCATGGCCAGTGACAGCCGCGATCGACTGAACCTGAGGATGCAGCAAGAAACAGGCCACATGCCAAAGGTTGCCAATCCCTGGTCTAGATAATACTTAGTCCTGCGATGAGTGCAGGGAACTGGACTAGATGATCTCTCAAGGTCCCTTCCAGTCCTATGATTCTATGATTTTTGCTTAAACAGGTTGTTGTGTATTATATATATATATATATATATATATATATATATATATATATATTTGTTTTTAAAAGGTAGTAGTGGCCAGAAGGGGGAAATCAGTGCAGTTGTATTGACTTACATTGATTTATATCAGCTGAGGATCTGGTTGTGACAGGTATTGCAATCATACGTGATATCTTTGGGGACCGTATTGTATAAAAATCTATGAATGGCTTATGTATGGATTGTGTTTTACACCAAGGGGGAACCTACAGGAACTACAAACAGTGGGGGTGGGATTAAGGTGAGTCACTGAGACTAAACATCTCTAGCAAGGTACCACCTCCTGGAGTGGTTTTCACATAATGGTTCAAGCTTGGTTTTCCAGAGACTAGGAGACAAAGAAAGGGCTTTTGGTATACAAGGATTAGCTTGATTTCACACAGAGGCTTTCTTTCTGATTCAGCAAACAGACAGGACCTTCTGTCCAAAGGAGGCCCAACCTTTATGGAAGGATTGGAAAGACTTTGGCCTACTAGGGCCCCATAAAACTGATGGGTGACTTCTGGTATGTTGAATAATGTTGAATGTTGAATAAATCTGTTTATTGTTTTTTATGTTTTCTCTATAATGCTCCCTGCACCGTAAGTATAAATGTGTTTGCTTAGGAATAGCTGTGTGTTAACTTATAACTGCTGGCAATACACTGGTCATAGCCCTTGGAGACAGAAAGCAACCCACCAGGTCTGGCCTTTAAGCAGACAGGCTTTCTGAGAATACTGCCATGTAAGGCAGGGACCTACGTGTCTTTAAAACACCAGGTCAGAAGGGAGACAGACATTGGTCTCTGCCCAATGGAGGTGACGGCCAGGAGCCAGAAACATTACAGGGATGCCCTTGAAGAATCACGGAGGGAGATTCTAGGTGCAGTTACCCTGAAACTCTAACACTGGCCTAATATCAATACAGAGGATCCCAAACCAGACACAGAATCCCTTCCTCCAAACTCTGGGAGAAGTTCAGATCTGGATGCAGAAAATAACCATTCTAAACCATGAGGGCCACCTAAACATAGGCACCTAAATACATATTTATTCATCTAAATAAATGGCTTTATTTTCAGAGGTGCTGCATGTCCATAGCTCCCATGGATATCAAAGCCACTTATAAAAACTGATGGGTTTTTGCAAACACTATGCTATATTTATATGTTATTGAACCACCCAGTCTGCACAACATTCTGCAGCTAAGGACAACTCTGCCTAGGCAATAACACATGCAACTCTTTGAAGAAAGTATTCTGGGAAGGAAAGCTTCCAGCTGCAGCTGTCCTTCCCTCTTTGGAAATCCCACCACTGCACGGCATTTTCCTTTTTCGTGCTTTTGTGGCAACCCTAGACTCAAATATTTGTGTTGTAAAAATGTTGGCATGTCATTGACAATCTCATTTGTTGTGCCAATTCTATTTATTATCCCATAGCAAAGAATTTCATAGGCATGAGAAAGATGCAACATATGTCCTGCAGCACTCCAAGAATTATAAGCATATGGCCAATAAAAATGGAATTCCTCAGGTCTATATTTCTATTCTGCAGATGACTTTGGATGCATTGTAATTCTACCCAGATGTCAGTATGAAACACAGGTTCCACTTCAGGTATCTCCAAAACTGGGAAAGTATCGGGAGACAGCAGGTGGCCAGTGGTGCATGTTTACACTACAAAGTTAAGGTAACTTAATTTAAGTGGACATCCAGCCGCCACTGTAATTAAGTCAGTCAGGCATATCCACACCAAGCTCATTGTGTTGGTGGAGTGCATCCTCACTAGACGTGTTCGCATTGATGCACAGAGCGGTGCACCATGGGTAGCTATCCCAGTGCAACTAGCTGCCGGGGATTTTGGGAAGGGCTTGCAATGCCTCATGGGACCAAAACACTGTTGAGGGGGAATGGGAACATGGCTTTGACCTCCCCTGATTCAGTTTCCTCCCTCCCTCCCTCCCTTCCCTGATATCAATGGCAAACAACCCATACTTTTTTGTGCCTTTTTTCGAAAGCCTGGCTTAGCCGTGCGTACACCATACCCCAAGAAGCATGGACCCCATCCAGCTGTGCATTCTTCCTGTGAGCATTACAAATATCTCACACATTATCCTGCAGTATTTTCAGAGCCAAGAAAGGAGCTGCCATGCAGAACACTGTGATGTTATTCAAGCAGCCCAGCTGCAAGCCATAGAACAAAACAATTCCTGGTTGCTGCTGGCAGTCGCACAGCAGCGGAACATGATGGAGGACTGTTTCTGGTCCCAGGAAACAGGCACTGAGTGGTGGGATCGCATCGTTATGCAGCTATGGGATGACGAGCAGCGGCTGCAGAACTTCTGAATGCAGAAGGCCACTTCCCAGGAACTGTGTGAAGAGCTTTCCCCAGCCCTGAAGTGCAGCAACACTAAAATGAGACCTGCTCTGACAGTGAAGAAGCAAGTGGCAATCTCTCTATGAAAACTTGCAACGCCAGACTGCTACCAGTCAGTGGGGAATCAATTCAGAGTTGGTAAATCCACTGTGGGAGCAGCTGTAATCCAAGTGAGCAGGGCCATTAATCAACTTCTGCTAAAAAGGGTAGTGACTCTGGGCAATGTGTAGGACAAAGTGTATGGTTTGGCCGCAATGAGGTTCCTTAACTGCGGTGGGGAATAGAAGGCACATATAGCCCTATCTTGGCACCAGACCACCTTGCCAAAGAGTATATAAACTCAAAAGGGATACTTTTCAATGGTGTCGCAAGTGCTGGTGGATCACAGGGGGCATTTCACTGACATCAACATGGGATGGTCAGGGGAGGTGCATGACACAAGCATCTTTAGGTCTGTTCAAAAAGCTGCAATGAAGAACTTTCTTTCCAGATCACAAAATATGCATTGATAAGGCTACATTTATGTCACAGAAGTCATGGAAGTCACAAAATCCGTGACTTCCAGAGACCTCTGTGACATTCTCTGTAGCCCCAGGGGCTGCAGGACTCTGGAGCTGACAGCCACTGGGGCCCTGGTGGGGTTTCAGCGACAGGCAACAGCAGCAACAAGCAACAGGGGGCCCTCTGCAAAGTTCTAGCAGCAGATGACAGACTCCTAGGGGGACCTCATCAGGGTTCCAGTGACAGGTAACAGGCAACAGCTTCGCATGAGGGAAGGGGGACCCCTTGGGTGAGTGGCCGGGGTGTCCCATTTTTTCTTTGGGAAATATGGTCACCCTGCATCTCCCAGCTGCCATGGGCGGAGGGGGAACCCCATGGCTCCCAGCCACCATGGTGGTGGGAGAAACCATGGAGCCGCAGCAGCAAAAGTCACAGACAGGTCTCAGATTCTGTGAATTTTTGTTTATTGCCCATGACCTGTCCATGACTTTTACTAAAAATAACCATGACAAAATCTTAGCCGTAACTATTGATGATGTTGAAGTGCCAATAGTGATCCTGAGACCCAGCCTACCCCTTGTTCCCCTGGCTCATGAAGCCATACACCGGCTGCCTGGACAGCAGTAAGGACCAGTTCAACAATAGGCTGAGCAAGTGCAGAATGGTAGTGGAATGTGCCTCTGAATGTTTAAAGGATCACTGGCACAGTTTGCTTACTAGGTTAGACCTCAGTGAAAGCAATATCCCCATTGTTATCGCTGCATGCTGTGTGCTCCATAATATCTGCGAGGCAAAGGGAGAGGGGTTTCCTCAGGAATGGGGCATGAAGGCAGATAGGCTGGCAGCTAATTTTGAGCAGCCAGATACCAGGGCAAAAAGAATAGCTGAGTGAGGAGCTCAGCATCTCCGGAAAGCTCTGAAAACCAGTTTCAGTAATAAGCCACAGTAATGTGTGCTGCTTATCTGCGTTGTGCCTGCCCATACCATCCCCTTCATTGCATCAGTTTCCCTGTACCTCTCCTTCCCCCCACAAAACCCCATGCTTGGAATAGAGTATTTCATTTTTGAAACATTGACTTTCTTTGCGCAAACAAAGAAACTGAAAGAACAGGAAAATAATTTAACCTTGGGCAAACGGTGTGATAAGATTGGGAGGGAAGAAACCAAATCAGCTTGTCTGTGAAAGCACATAAGTCTTGCCCATCAATGGTCTTCAAATGGCTGCCTTTTGTTCTTGGTACCCGCCCCAGTGTTGGGTGGAAGGGATACTGCACCTTCCCTCCACACACACCTCCTGGAACGTTGGGGATGAGGACTGGGAACAGGGCAAAGTTTGCTGGCTGTTTTGCAGAGCCTGCAGAGGGAGTCTAGCCTCAAGCTGTTTTTCTTGATGCTCAGCCAGACACCTTAACATATCAATTGGTCCTTCAGTTGGTCCAGGTTGGAGTGTGTTTGGCACATTGAGTTGCCATGATCAGTTAGGCTGGCATGCTGATCAAACAGGAAATGGGAATTCAAAAGTTCCTGGGGCTTTAACAGGGGAGGGGCTGTTTCCTGTGTATCTGGCTGCTGTGTAGTGGAGTTGAAAATTATCTCCAGAGCAATCACAGCAGAGTATTGTGGGACACCTTCTGGAGGCCAATTCAATTGACTTACACGAGGCTGCATCTACACTGCCTCTTGGTCAACCCATCAACATCGAATTAAGCACTATGCCTCTTGTGGAGGTGGAGTAATTAAGTCAACATTGCAGGCGAGTTAGGTCAGCGGAAGGGACCCGGTAGTGTAGACGCATACATTATTAGGTTGATGTAAGGTGGCCTCCATCGACCTATGTTTGTAGTGTAGACCAGACCTCAGGCTACCCCTGGACAGCTGTGTATAGCCTCAGAGAACACTGATTATCACAGTATAAGTACCTGAATAAAACAGAACTGTCATTCCAGGGAATCTAAAATCTCCAAGCTGCAATCCTAAAGAAAACAATGTAGCATTAAGCCGTGATTCTGCAAAGCATATACATACATGCTTGACTTTAATGGGATTACGCACATACTTATTTATGTGCTTTGCTGAATCAAGGCCTTAATCAATGCTGATGATTAAAGCTAGGATATTTCTTCCAAAAATTACTCGCTTTGATACTTCTGATATGAACTTCAATACATTTGATTTAATGCCACAACATAGTAGCTTTCTGGTATTTTGCACACGGAGCATGTAACTGTAATAAAGAACAAATACTCCAGTACTTCCTTAATCATAAATAACATAAATAATAAATAATAAATAAATAATAATACCACCTAGCTCTTATATAGCACTTTTTATTAGCAGATAAGAACAGTCATATTTTGACAGACCAATGTCTCTGATAGTGGCCAATACCAGAGGCTTCTGGCAGTTGGAGGCTTAGGGACATTGAGGCTTGGGGTTGCATCCCTGACCATGTTGGCTAAGAGTCAGTAATGGACCTATCCTCCAGGAATTTATATAATTTTACTTTTGGCCTTCACAACATCCCCTGGCAATGAGTTCTACAGGTTAATTGTGTGTTGTGTGAAGAAGTGCTTCCTTTTGTTTCTTTTAAAACTGCCGTTTTAAAACAGTTTCATTGGGTGACCCCTAGTTCTTGTGTTATGTGAAGGGGTAAAACACTTCCCTATTCACTTTCTCCATACCAGTCTTGATTTTATAGACTGTTATCATATCCCCCCTTAGTTGTCTCTTTTCTAAGATGAACTTTCCCAGTCTTTTTAATCACTCCTTGTATGGAAGCTGTCCCAGATCCCTAATCATTTTCAATGCCCTTCCCCACACCTTTTCCAATTCTAATATATATTTTTTGAAATGGAGTTACCAGAACTGCATGCAGTATTCAATGTGTGGGTGATCCATGGATTTATACAGAGGCATTATGATATTTTCTTTTTATTATCTATCCCATTCCTTTTGTATTGTTATAATTTTTTACTATTTTTTCCAAATACAACAAATATACCAAAATACTAGATTCATCATAATATACAAAGCAAATAAAGAGGGTTAGGATGAGGGGAGGGGAAGTGACATATCTATCTTCAGGGTCTACATTAATCATAGACATCTAAAAAGTCAGCCCAAATTGCTTTGAATTTTTCAGGCATTCCCCTTCCGTGGAATGCCAGTTGTTCATTTGCTGTGAGGTCAGCCATATCACTGAGCCAGGCATCAACATTTGGTGGGGATCAAATTTTTTCAGGATTAATTTTTTAGTGACCAAAGCTGCCTTGCTACCAGGTAATCTCCAGGTATCAGGAATATATCCAAGAATTAAATTTAAGGGGGTGGGTTCCAACTTAACATCTAGTATCAAAGTGGCCTTTGCCTCACCTGATACCGGAAATTCTTCTTATAGGGGCACTCCCAAAAATCTGAGCTAACATTGCACCAGGGGGGTTACATTTCCATCAGCAGTCATCATTTATAAGGCCCATCACCATTAGGATGTGTGGGGACCAGTATATTTGAAAAATTATCTTTTGGTGAATAAACTGTAGTCTCAGTTCTATAGTTGTTTTTTTTAACAATAGATACAACTGTATTCCATTGGGTTGAAGATTGTTGTGTATCCAAATCTCTATTCCAAGCAACTCTCAAATTATCAATTTTTGTAGAGTTTTTTGGGCCAGAAAATCAGAAAAGGATACTGCTGATACAGTAAATCCAAGAAGTTTCCTCCAAAATAATAAAAGTTCTGGAGGTTCTGGAGCTCCCAATGCATCTAGTCCAAATACATCCATAAGAAAATGTTTTAACTGAAAATATTTCCTTGCTCTGGAGCAGGACAAGCCACATTGTTGCTGAAGATCTACAAATGGTTTAAAATTATCATTGTCAATTAGCTGTGACACAATTGTCATTCCCCTGTCCATACAATCCTTCCACATCAAGGTTTTGCCACCTATTTTAAGGGTAGGCTTGCTCCATCGGACCACCTCTACATGGAAGAATGGATTGAAGAAGAACTTTCTAGTCAAGTTTGACCAAGCTTGCCTCAGTCATTAATGTGGGATTTCTGTAGCCATCAAATCTATACAAATTTGATCCTACAATGCCTCAAAGGGAGAGAAGGTATACCAACTCTCATTCAATCTGAACCCAAGTGTCACAGCGGTATTCGCTCAATGGGGGTGGCCCTTCCTCTTCTCTGTGACTTGTTCCTCCAGCCAGCTCACTATCTGTGTTTTCCACTTCCAGGGTTCCAAAGTCTCTCCTGAGAAATGGGCTCAGGCAGTCTTCCTGTTCACTGCCCAGCCAGTGTCACTTCGTCAGCAGCGGGAATCTGGGTCTGCCCTCTATTCTGGGTTCCAGCTCAGGGGCTCTGTAATCAGCAGCCAAGGTCTGCACAATCCTATTCCTTGTTGCTTCTCCCCTGAGCCTTTCTTACTTTTTTGCCCCAGGCCCTGCCCCCACACTCTGTATAGAGTATAAAAGCTCAATAATAAATTGTTTACCAAATCCAAATTTTGCTAACACATGAAAAAGATAGTCCCATGCTAGGTGGTCACAGGCCTTTACAGCCTCTAAAAAAATGATGGCTCGGAGTTCTTTAGAATCTCTCAAAATACAATGATATCAGTCAGTTGATGCAAATTATCTGAACCATGTCTATTGAAAAATAAGCTTATTTGATTTATGTGTATAACATGTAGAGAACCCTGTCTAATTGCATAGCAAGAGCTTTAATTAAAATCTTAGTATCACAATTGATTAAAGATATTGGTCTGTAATTACTACATAGTCCAAGGTCTTTTCCAGGTTTAGGAATAACTGGAATTACAGCTTCTCTTAGGGTAGGTGGAAGAGTTTGCTCATTCTTCGCCTCACTGAACATATTCAAGAATCTAGGTGTTAAAGTTTCAGAGGACTTTTTGTAAAATTCTTTTGAGAATCCATCTGAACCAAGAGTCTTTCTGGCTTTCATTTCTTTTATAGCCTGAGTCAGTTCTGCAATTTCTAGAGGGCCATCTAAAAACCTCATCTGAGAGTCAGAGAATCCATTGGAAAAGTTATCTAGGGCATTTTTATAGATTACTTCTGTGGCTAAAAATAGTTTTGAATAAAACTGTTGAAACTGTTTATTAATATCTATGTTGAATATAATGAATTACTACTATTGTGAATAGCAGTAATCTTATTTTTGTTAGACTTTTGCTTAAATCTATATGCCAACAGTTATCTGCCTTTTCCTAATTGTTCTGTTCGCTTTTTGACTGCTGCTACACACTGAGTAGATGTTTTCAGAGAACTATATACGATGACTCCAAGATCTCTGTCTTGAGTGGTAACAGCTCATTTAGACCCCAGCATTTTGTATGTATAGTTGAGATTATTTTTTCCAATATGCATTGTTTCACACTTATCAAAATTGAATTTCATCTTCCATTTTGTTGCCCAGTCACCCTGTTTACTGAGATCCCTTTGTAGCTCTTCACAGTGAGCTCTAGACTTAATTATCATGAGTAATTTTGTATTGTCTGCACATTTTGCCACCTCACTCTTCACTCCCTTCTCCAGATCATATATGAATGTTGAACAGCACAGATCCCAGTACAAACCTTAGGGGGACTCCACTATTTACCTCTCTCCATTATGAAAATTGACTATTTATTCCTACCTGTTCTTTCCTATCTTTTAACCAGTTATTGATCCAAGAGAGGACTTTTCATCTATTCCTATGGTTGCTTAGTTTACTTAATAACCTTTGGTGACGGACCTTGTCAAAGGCTTTCTGAAAGTCCAGGTACACTATATAAACTAGATCACTCTTGTCCATATGCTTGCTGATTCCCTGAAAGATTTCTAGTAGATTGGTGAGGTACGATTTCCCTTTACAAAAGCTGTTTTGACTCTTCCCCAGCATACCATGTTTATTTATATATCCAATAATTTTATTCTTTATTGTCATTTAAACCAATTTGCCTGGCTAAAGTTGGGCTTTCTGGCCTGTAAATCACCTCTGGAGCCTTTCATAAAAGTAAGCATTACATTAGCTACCCTCCAGTCATCTGGTACAGAGGTTGATTTAAGTGACAGGTTACACAGAAGGTACATAAAAGGTTGTTACAGGAATAGGGAGGAAAATTGTTCTTGTTAACCTCTGAGGATAGGACAAGAAGCAATCATCTTAAATTGCAGCAAGGGTGGTTTAGGCTGGACATTAGGAAAAACTTCCTGTCAAGGTAGTTAAGCACTGGCATAAATTACCTAGGAAGGTTGTAGAATCTCTTTCATTGGAGATTTTTAAGAGCAGGTTAGTCAAACACCTGTCAGGGATGGTCTAGATAATACTTAGTGCTACCATGAGTGCAGGGGACTGGACTAGATGATCTCTTGAGGTCCCTTCCAGTCCTATGATTCTATACCACAGGTAGTAGTTCTGCAATTTCAAAACACTTTTAATATTTCTCAATACTGAAATGTATATATTTCAAGGTTTTAGAGGGTGATATAGTATAAGTAAGATGTATTTGTACATGACATACATGACTAAATAAATATAGTGGTAACCCTTGTGTTTCTTTCCCATATTTTCCCTCCACACAACATTTATTGCTCTCACTTGTTCTGCCTCATCTTATATTTAGTTGTAAATATTTCAGAACAAGGAACATGTTTTTACTTATTTATTTATGAAGAATCCAGCATCCTTTGGGATGCTGTACAAATTAATAATAATAATCCCAAATTCTTTACTATGTTTTACTGAGTCCTTAGTGAATCATCAAAATCAATGAGAGTTTTGTTTCAGCAAGGAATGAGTCAAAACAAAAGAAAGAACTTCAGGATTTGGCTTTAAATGAATAATTTTCTTGATGAGAATCAAAGATCAAATCCTGCCAGTCAGGAAAACTTCCATCAAACTAAATGGCTGAGTAAAGACTGCAGGATATAGCTCCATTACTATGCATTCAATGGGCATTTTTTAAGTATATATATATATTTAGAGAAGCAATGTGGTGTGGTGCAGTGAGCCAGAGGCTCCTGAGTTCTAATCCCAGCTCTTCACTTCATCACTCGGTCTGTCTATAAAATGAAAATAACAATGCTCTGGACATAGCTAGCACTCTAGATATTTTAGAATATTTTAAGCTAACAATTCTGTAATATAAAATCTACCCTACACCCATTGGTAATGTAGAAAAGAATGAGAGTGAATATCTAACATGTAGGTTTTCCCTATGGGCAGAATTTTGAAACCCTCACTCACAGTGAGTAACACTTATGATTGTGAGTAGCACAAGAGATCCCACTGAAGGAGGCTGGGTTCAGGTTTTCTGCTGATGTCAATGGGAGAGCTACATGTGAAGAAAGGCCTAAACCGTGGGCTCAGTATCCACTATGTAGATATGATAGGAGAATTTATTCCAAATTTGCCATTTGAGATGGAGAAAGACAGAGCTATAAAAAGAGATGTGAACTCTACATTCTGTGTCTCATAAGAAAATTGCTTTCCCAACACTAAAGCCAAAAGTCACTGGCATAGTGTTGAAGTAAATTGGAATGGTGTTGGGACGAATGTTTCTTCCCATATAAAAACAGAGAGAAGATAAGCGATTGCAAAAGGCGAAGAGGGCCGGCTGTGCCCTGAATGCAGAATTAGGAATATGATGTGTAACATACGTACAGTATAAAAATAGAAATTGGAAAAATCATCATTTATTTTCCTGAGTGCACTCTGTGTTCAAGGTTTTTAAAAATTTGATTTAGACAAACATTCACTTTCCAACTAAATCTTTGTCCATGTACATCAGTCTTATATGCTTTGATTCAATAAAGCACTTAAACCCACACTTAACTTTGAACACATGTTTAAGTCCATCCTTATTCAGTGAAATTTATTAAAGCAAACATTTAAGTAAATATAAAAAGAAGGCTTAGAAATAAATCATCATGGGCCTATCAGTGGAATAATGCATTGTCATCTTGACAAAGAGCAAATTATTAATCTGATAATATAACAGTATATCAAAATTGACTGTATCACATAAGGAAAATTCTGCAAGGCATTGACACTTTCGTTAGTACCAGCGTCTGATAGTACCACTGCAAAAGGTCATCCTTTTTCAACTACAATAGCAGCATTGTAAGAATTATGGTTGGCAGATTGATATCTCCTCAATCAAAATTAAACAAAGTGATCCTTACGGGACCAACAGCAGCTGTCCAATCATAATAAACAAAATTCCTCAGTTGATTTCTTTTTCTGGATCTATGTTTTCTTCACCTTTTTCAAAAATTAAATGGAAAGAGCAGGGGCAAAGGGAAAAGACATTTTAGGCTGATTGTGTGTGTGTGTAGGATTAGCTGAGATATGTAGATAAAACTGGGTGTTAGCCTGAAAACAGAGTATAGTGTCAGTTTCAAAATAAATAATGTTAATGGTATTTTCAGGATCAGCTTTATTTCCACATTCAGTGCCAAGGCACTTAGAGTACCCTGTTTTACTCATAACATAATGTGGGTGGTTTTAAAAAAATTTTACCTCTACACATATTTGTTGTTTCTAGAAAGCCTATTACATGTCACTCAAGAACACAGAATGTAGAATTAATTTAGCTAACCTTGATGCTGTTATGATACCAAAACAAAAAAAGCACATTAAGCAACATACTTTTTCTATTTAAAATGCAGAAATAAAGAAAGAAAATACTAGGCATAAATATTCTTAAAGTAAGTGCCCAGAGAAATAGGGTGGAAAGACAATACAAAGTAAGAATTTAACTAAGATACTCTATTTTGGGCCTGATCCTGATATTCGTAATAACCAAATAGCACTTTGCTTCATAGATCCCATTTACTTACCTGGCACTACTTGCATAATAGGGCCCTGATCCTTCAAAGAGATTAACTTTAAGTGCACGAGTTATAGAGTCATAGAACTGAAGGCCAGAAGGGACTACCAGATCACCTGACTTCCTGTAGATCACAGGCCACCAACACTACCCAGCACCCACACACTAAACCCAATAATTGATATTAAACCAAAGTATTACAGTGCACAGGATATTCAACTATTAGGTGCCACAGGCAGAAAATCGGAGGGACTGAGGTGCATCAGTGCCTCAGGCCCCCACCATGGCAGGTAAATGATTAAATGAGGTATAATCCTGGCAAGTGACTCACACCCACATACTGCAGGGGAAAGCAGAAAAACCCCAAGGTCACTGCAGGTCTGACTTGGGAGAAAATTCCTTCCTGCCCACATATGGCAATCAGTTAGACTCCATTGGGACTACTCACAGGGCATAAAGTTGAGCTTGTGTGCAGGTCTATGCAGGAACATGGCCTAATGCATTACATAATCTGAGTAAAAATATCAAAATCTGACTTTAGTTCTTAGATACCAACTCTGTGCTCAGCAGCATACATACCACAAAATAAAAACTTTTTTTGTCTCTAAGGCCTCGTTCAGCAAAGCACTTCTAAGCATGTTCTTAAATATAAACATAAGTAAATCCATTAAAGTCAATGTGCTACTCATGCATTTAAGATGAAGCAGGCATGTAAATCTTTGCAGGAAGGGGACCTGAATAAAACAGACAGGATTGGAAAGCCCAGAGGAGTGAATAACTAGGATTTTTAAAACAGCTTATATTATGGACTCACTTCTTGTTGGCAATATGTACTTTTTAAAATTCACCACAATTTTAAAATTTAAAAAATTATGACTTTTTCATTGTTTTTTTTAATTTTAAGTTAAAACCAGGCCACACCGGATTTTTTTTCCTCTATGAGAACTTCATTAATGATCTGGAGGATGGCGTGGATTGCACCCTCAGCAAGTTTGCAGATGCCACTAAACTGGGAGGAGTGATAGACTCATAGAATCCTAGGGTTGGAAGGGACCTCAGGAGATCATCTAGTCCAACCCCCTGCTCAAAGCAGGACCAATCCCCAATTTTTGCTCCAGATCCCTAAATGGCCCCCTCAAGGATTGAACTCACAACCCTGGGTTTAGCAGGCCAATGCTCAAACCACTGAACTATCCCTCCCCCAAAGATAGATACGCTGGAGGGTAGGGATAGGATACAGAGGGACCTAGAGAAATTAGAGGATTGAACCAAAAGAAATCTGATGTGGTTCAACAAGGACAAGTGCAGAGTCCTGCACTTAGGATGGAAGAATCCCATGCACCGCTACAGACTAGGGACCGAGTGGTTGGCAGCAGTTCTGCAGAAAAGGACCTGGGGTTACAGTGGACGAGAAGCTGGATATGAGTTAACAGTGTGCCCTTGTCACCAAGAAGGCTAACAGCATTTTGGACTGTATAAGTAGGAGCAGTGCCAGCAGATCGAGGGATGTGATCATTCCCCTCTATTCAGCATTGGTGAGGCCTCATCTGGAGTATCGCATCCAGTTTTGGGCCCCACGCTACAAGAAGGCTGTGGAAAAATTGGAAAGAGTCCAGCGGAGGGGAACAAAAATGATCAGGGGGCTGGAGCACATGATTTATGAGGAGAGGCTGAGGGAACTGGGATTATTTAGTCAGCAGAAGAGAAGAACGAGGGGGGGATTTGATAGCTGCTTTCAACTACCTGAAAGGGGGTTCCAAAGAGGATGGATCTAGACTGTTCTCAGTGGTAGCAGATAACAGAACAAGGAGTTATGGTCTCAAGTTGCAGTGCGGGAAATTTAGTTTGGATATTAGGAAACACTATTTCACTAGGAGGGTGGGCAAGCACTGGAACGGATAACCTACAGAGGTGGTGGAATCTCCTTCCTTTGAGGTTTTTAAGGTCAGGCTTGACAAAGCCCTGGCTGGGATGATTTAGTTGGGGATTGGTCCTGCTTTGAGCAGGCGGTTGGACTAGATGACCTCCTGAGGTCCCTTCCAACCCTGATATTCTATGATTCTATGATAATGATCCGATCCAGTCTAGTCTGATAATGGATAATAATAATAATGTAGTCATGGCTATGTTATTCTAAATCAGTGGTCACCATTAAAAAAAAAATCAGAATTCGTCAACTATTGGTATATAGTGGTATCTAAGATACCACAGATTTCCTATACCTTTCGAATAAAGCAATAACTTCGGTGTCTGAGAGGCACTGTTGGCAAATGTGTACTTTTTAATGGCTAGTACTACTACACAATCCCCTACAATACAAACTGAAATTAGCTGGTATGAGACTTCTAGTGCAGTCAATATTTTGCCTATTATGAATTACATACATGATCTAATTTTTTTACTCTGCTCTTCTGAACTGTTTGCAAAGTTTCACATCTAACCATATCTATGAATCAGAATTTCCAGTCTACTGGGGCAGTTTTGTGCTGCTCTGCAGAACTCAACATAAACTTTAACATAAATTTTAAACCATCAGTCAAATTCTGCTTTCTTTTACATATATGTGACTCCAACTTCAGTGCAATTGCACCAGAGTGACTGAGAAAATGGTGTGTGTATATAAATACACATAATATTTGCTTATGTACAATATGTGGTCATGGGACTACAGTATGGTGACAAAATTAGCAGCAGCGTAACTGGCCTTAATTTCCATATTACCTGAAAATAATCCAATTTTAAAATGTTTTAAATACATTTGTTGTTTTGAGAAGAAAATACGTGCAGAGGAGTCTCTTAACTTTCCTGCAGAAAACAGCAGTCTCAAATTATTTGTGATTATATCAAAGCTTTTGTCGTTGTGAAATATAACTTTTTGGGAAAGGTCTGTGGCTTGTGTTATACAGGAGGTTAGCCTAGATTATCACAATGGTCCCTTCTGGCCTTGGAATCTATGAATAGTGCTACAAATAAAACTAGTTCCATTCACCAGGGGAGAGGAAAATATACCGCACACCCTACTCAGGGCTCTGCCTCAAAGACACAATGAAGTCCCGAGTTTGGAATGAGTTCACTCACTTTCACAGAATCATGGAAATGGAAAGGATCTCCAGTAAAAAAAATGCAATATGTTTACTGCTTTTCTATGGTTCACGTAGGACGTTAGTAGTAGCCAGTACAAACACCACTTGTACTGTGCCAAGCACAAACTGTTAATTATTTGCATGTCTATTACTTAAAACCAAATCAGCAGGTGTCCATAATATTTTTAAATGTAACTAACTACATAGAAGTTCCCAATATTCATAGCCCTTGAATACTTATTCAAATCGGATAAGAACCATATTTATATAGAGCCAATGGGCAGTGCTGTTGAATAGTTTTCCCCTGACACAGTAGCAAAGTTCCGTGGACCCTCTCCAATGCGGGCGGAGGGGAAAGGATGGGGCTTCTGTAAGACAGCAGAATGAGGAGTTCTGGACTAAGATCCACAACCTTAATCTTCCTCTCCTGCATCGTGAATACCAGTGAATAATACTGAGTTTCTCAAAAGACTTTCTTTCCCTGCAAGCCCAGAGGAATATTAAGCTTCCAGGTCTGTTTATAACACAAGAAAGGAGAGAAATCTAATTTTTTTTATAAAGTTTGTGATTCTACAGATTATTATCCATCATTACTCCCCCCCCCCCATTGCTTATCCTTCCCTTTAACAAAACCTTCTTTTCTTTATTGAGATGTCATGTCTCTTCCCATGATTTGTGCAAGGTCCAGTTAGAACCACTTAAAGCAACACAGTATAGAAAAGACTATATTTACAACGGCTTCGGATGAAGTTGTCTTCAGCGGCTATCTGTTTTGAATATTGAAATAGGGAAGTACAGAGTCTGAGTGAGGTGAGGTCTCTAAAAGCAATTTTTTTTATTTATCTTGAAACCCACCAATGAATTCTCATTGGACAATTGACAGCTTCCTGGCATCAAACAGGCAAACACACCTGCTTCAAACTACAGTAAGGCCCAAACCTAAGCCTCAGATCTGGACCCACCAAAAGTTTGGAGAAGTTTAGATCCAGCTCCTGATCCAAATTTTATTATTTATATTCCAACAGCTCCAAGAGGACCCAGTTAGGGAGTGGGGCTCCATTGTGCTAGATACTGTCCAAGAGGTGAGAACCATCTTGTCTTTGAAATAACTAGAAACTGAGTATCCATACTCCTCTGTGTTCAACTTACTTTGTTCCTTTTTGTTTCCTGTCTCCATCTATTGCTCTTTACCTGTCTCTTCCCATTATTTTTTTATTCTTTCAGCTCTTATCTTACTAATCCCTTATTATATTCTTTTTTTGTCTCTCATATTTACTTCTCTTTCTGTACAACACTTAAAAAAATTTCTATACTTTCCTCTTCCTCTCTTGATTATAAAAGTATTTCTTCCTTTTGAAAGCCTTGTCTCCATTCAGCACTGGAAGTCAAGCAACGTTTGGAGAGTGGGAATGTCTTGATAGCACTTTTGCAAAACTGAAAATGTTAAAGAAATCCTTTTGTGCTTTTTTGTAGTGTTCATTAAAAGTTTTTAGAGTTGTTAGAAAACTGAAGAGCAAGCTAATGGTCCAAATTCTGCCTCAATGAACATTAACTTCATCAGTGAAGCCAAGATATAGCTGAGGGCAACTCTACTTGAAAATGAAGTTTTTAAAAGCACAGTACTTAACAAATTGGTAAAAATATTATTTTCTTATACTTTAAGCATGTAACATTCTAAGTCTCATAAAAGTTGCCACTTTAAATATGATTTGTACTTCAGTAGTTCCTAGAGGCTCCATGCCCATTGCCCTTCTAAAACTATACTACTCTTTGAGCAGGAGACCACTGTCCCTTTTTTTTTTCTCCACCAGTTGCATGTGTTTCAAGGATCACAGGATCTTCTCATTCCCAGAGGCTAGTGAAGATTAGAAAGAGAAAAAAACGCACTCGTGATGAAATGTTCTCTGAGCTCATGCTGTCCGCCCACACTGACAGAGCACAGATGAATGCGTGGAGGCAGACAATGTCAGAATGCAGGAAAGCACAAAATGACTGGGAGGAGAGGTGGCGGGCTGAAGAGAGTAAGTTGCGGGCTGAAGAGAGTAAGTGGCGGGCTGAAGACAGGGCTGAAGCTCAAATGTGGCGGCAGCATGATGAGAGGAGGTAGGATTCAATGCTGAGGCTGCTGGAGGATCAAACCAATATGCTCCAGTGTATGGTTGAGCTGCAGCAAAGGCAGCTGGAGCACAGACTGCTACTACAGCCCCTGTGTAACCAACCACCCTCCTCCCCAAGTTTCATAGCCTCCTCACCCAGACGCCCAAGAACGCAGTGCCCGGGGGTGGGGGGGCCCTCTGGCCACCCAGCCACTCCACCACAGAGGATTGCCCAAGCAACAGAAGGCTGGCATTCAATAAGTTTTAAAGTTGTAAACTTTTAAAGTGCTGTGTGGCATTGTCCTTCCCTCCTCCACCACCCCTCCTGGGCTACCTTGGTAGTCATCCCCCTATTTATGTGATGAATGAATAAAGAATGCATGAATGTGAAACAACAATGACTTTATTGCCTCTGCAAGCGGTGATCGAAGGGAGGAGGGGAGGCTGGTTAGCTTAAAGGGAAGTAGAGTGAACCAAGGGGCGGGGGGGTTCATCAAGGAGAAACAAACAGAACTTTCACACCATAGCCTGTCCAGTCATGAAACTGGTTTTCAAAGCTTCTCTGATGCGTACCGCGCCCTCCTGTGCTCTTCTAACCACCCTGGTGTCTGGCTGCGCGTAACCAGCGGCCAGGAGATTTGCCTCAACCTCCCACCCCGCCATAAATGTCTCCCCCTTACTCTCACAGATATTGTGGAGTGCACAGCAAGCAGTAATAACAGTGGGAATACTGGTTTCGCTGAGATCTAACCGAGTCAGTAAACTGCGCCAGCGCGCTTTTAAACGTCCAAATGCACATTCTACCACCATTCTGCACTTGCTCAGCTTGTAGTTGAACAGCTCCTGACTACTGTCCAGGCTGCCTGTGTATGGCTTCATGAGCCATGGCATTAAGGGGTAGGCTGGGTCCCCAAGGATTCATATAGGCATTTCAACATCACCAACAGTTATTTTCTGGTCTGGGAATAAAGTCCCTTCTTGCAGCTTTTGAAACAGACCAGAGTTCCTGAAGATGCGAGCGTCATGTACCTTTCCCGGCCATCCCACGTTTATGTTGGTGAAACGTCCCTTGTGATCCACCAGAGCTTGCAGCACTATTGAAAAGTACCCCTTGCGGTTTATGTACTCGCCGGCTTGGTGCTCCGGTGCCAAGATAGGGATATGGGTTCCGTCTATGGCCCCACCACAGTTAGGGAATCCCATTGCAGCAAAGCCATCCACTATGACCTGCACATTTCCCAGGGTCACTACCCTTGATATCAGCAGATCTTTGATTGCGTGGGCTACTTGCATCACAGCAGCCCCCACAGTAGATTTGCCCACTCCAAATTGATTCCCAACTGACCGGTAGCTGTCTGGCGTTGCAAGCTTCCACAGGGCTATTGCCACTCGCTTCTCAACTGTGAGGGCTGCTCTCATCTTGGTATTCATGCGCTTCAGGGCAGGGGAAAGTAAGTCACAAAGTTCCATGAAAGTGCCCTTACGCATGCGAAAGTTTCGCAGCCACTGGGAATCGTCCCAGACCTGCAACACTATGCGGTCCCACCAGTCTGTGCTTGTTTCCCGAGCCCAGAATCGGCGTTCCAAAGCATGAACCTGCCCCATTAGCACCATGATGCCTGCATTGGCAGGGCCCATGCTTTCAGAGAAGTCTGTGTCCATGTCCTCATCACTCATGTCACCGCACTGACATCGCCTACTCGTCCGGTATCACTTTGCCAGGTTCTGGTGCTGCATATACTGCTGGATAATGCGTGTGGTGTTTAATGTGCTCCTAATTGCCAAAGTGATCTGAGCGGGCTCCATGCTTGCCATGGTATGGTGTCCGCACAGAAAAAAGGCGCGGAATGATTGTCTGCCATTGCTCTGATGGAGGGAGGGGCGACTGACGACATGGCTTATAGGGTTGGCTTACAGGGAATTAAAATCAACAAAGGGGGTGGCTTTACATCAAGGAGTATTTCAGGCAGGACTTCATGGAGGGTTCCAATAAGAAATGGTGCACCTAAGTAATTGTTCTTATTGGAACAAGCAGGTTTGTCTGGCCTCTGATTGATACATGGCTAGATTTACCTCGCTGCACCTTCTCTGTGAGTGACTGCAGTGTGACCTAGAGGAATGAGTCCCCTAGACGGGGGGGGGGGGGGTGAGGGGGCGGTAGCAAGTGAGTACAAAACAAATCTAGTCTATTTCTTGTCTATTTCTTGTTTTGATCCACTCCATCTATCTTTTACATCTTTGGCTGGCAGCAGACGGTGCAGGACTGCAAGCCATCCACATCTCATGGCTGCTCGGCAGAAGATGGTGCAATAGGACTGCTAGCCATCCGAATCTCCTGCCTGCTCACCATAAGACTGACTGCAGGACTAAAGAGAATGACCTGGTCAAGTCACTCCAAATTTACTCCCTGCGCCCATGTCTGCCCAGGCGCTCCTGATCGACCTCACAGAGGTGACCAGGAGCACCTCGGACACGACGATGATGGCTACTAGTCCTATTGCAGCGTCTGCTGCCACAAGGCAATGGGTTGCTGCTGCTGTGTAGCAATGCAGTACCACGTCTGCCAGCACCCAGGAGACATACGGTGACCGTGAGCTGAGCGGGCTCCATGCTTGCCGTGGTATGGCGTCTGCACAGGTAACTCAGGAAAAAAGGCGCAAAATGATTGTCTGCCGTTGCTCTCACAGTGGGAGGGACGGAGGGAGGGCCTGATTACATGTACCCAGAACCACCCGCGACAATGTTTTTTACCCCATCAGGCACTGGGATCTCAACCCAGAATTCCAATGGGCAGTGGAGACTGCGGGAACTGTGGGATAGCTACCCACAGTGCAACACTCAGGAAGTCGACGCTTGCCTCGGTACGGTGGAAGCACTCCACCGAGTTAATGCACTTAATGCACTTAGAGCATTTTCTGTGGGGGGGACACACAGTTGAATATATAAAAACGATTTCTAAAAAAACGACTTCTATAAATTCGACCTAATATCGTAGTGTAGACATACCCTTAGGTTCTATAACTGACTTGTGTTATGTGAGTTTAAATCATCACTTCACCCTTCTGTCCCTCCAGTTCCCCTCCCACCCACCCTTCGTTTGTCTTCTATATTTAGACTGTAAGTTCTTCAGGGCAGGGACTGGCTCTTACTATGTGTTTGTATGGAGCCTAGCACAATGGGACCCCAATTTCATTTGTAGGATCTAGGCACTACTGAAATACGAATAAGAATTAAGTGTTAGTATTTATTTAGCCTTCACTCTCGTTCCAAGTTTTCATTTCAGAGTGACACAATATAAACAGGCAACAGATGAAGTGGTACAAGCCACCACCATTGCAGAGGCAGTGATCCTTGAGGGAGGCAGGTGGAGTCATGACAGATCTACCGTCTTGGAGCATCAGGTTTTTTAGGATATGTGTACATTGCAGTTGGGAGTGAGCCTCCCAGCCCAGGTAGACAGACTCATACTAGTGGGGCTCGATAAAAATAGCAGTGCGGATGGTGTGGCTAGGGCTTGAGTGCCTGGTAGGCTTGAGTGCCTGGGCTGCAGCCTGAGCTGTAACAGCCACATCACTGCTTTTAGCGTGCTGACTCAAGTCCCACCAGCACAAGTCTGCCCACCTAGGCTGGGAGGCTAGTGCTGACTTACTCTCAAAGGGAAGCTGCTGACCACTCCCGTCTTCCCCTCCCCCCCCCACACACACACTGGAGAAAGCAAGGTCATCAAGGTGAGGTCATTCCAAAGGTTTGATTAACCCAGTGGAAAGAGTGCTGCAATAAATGTATTCTTCCATATATTCATCAAAGTCCACAAACATAGTCTATTCAGGATTAGGTAATGTATAAGCCAATGGTTCTCAGTCATTTTAGGTATGCAGCACACTTCTAATAAATTGAAAATACGAAGGCATCACCTTCCTAACATAAAAGCCTACCATCAGTGAATGTCTTATTTCAAAGCAATTATCTTCACTCATTGTCTAAGACACTTCAGGAAAAGCTATAAAAACATACACAAGGTACATAATTTATAGCTGTCAGTTTTCTCCATATAAAAGTCCCTTTTCAATTTATAGTGACACATGAACTGTTCAAAAAGTTCACAGTTTTGGTTTAATGAAATTATGCCCAGAAATTTTTGCCATTTAATTTCACACCATTTTAACACTCATATTTCACTCTCTGTAATATATTCAGTAAAAATAACTATTTTACACCAAAAATATGAAAATTGTTTTAGATAAAGCCATCTTCATTAAAAATGACCCAACTTTTACTTAGAAATACTTTCAGAGAAATGGACCTATGTCACCAAAAATTTCACATACCCAAGCAAAATTTGTGGCAGAGATGCCTAAAGAAAGGCAGTGAATCATAAATTTCTACTGTTTCTTCGTATGGAAAGAAATCAAGATTAGGTGATTCCATAGTCCTTCAGAAGGTTTCAGAAAAAATGTATTGATCATAGGAAGCTTTTTGCAACACTGTTTTACTCTACAGCTGTAATTAAAAAGCATGTATTCGCACTGAAGAGAGAAAGAGAGAAGTTTTGAAACTCTTAATGAACAAATTCTACAATTAAATCTAACTACTGCTCCTGGCAAAGTTTATCAGCTTGATTTACTCATGCCTATTAAAATGTATAACTTAATTAATGAGATTTTGTTTGTACCAACCACAATAACTGTGTTTGTGAAACAATAACCTTCCTGGATTGGCAGAAGCTGAAGGCATTGTAGAGGTGATGTTAGATGTCTGGGATGGAAAAAAACAGATTCCATTGCACTTGAGCATGACCTAGTGGCTGGATCACTGAGTGGCATTTATGGTAGGAACAGAAAAGGCTACTTGTCTACTCTCTAAGCACTAGGGTAATTAATGTGTATGCAGCTGTTCATTGAGGGGTGGATAAAGGGAATAAATAGTGCTCTGGAATGAAGGTGTGAAGATGAAAGACCCACATATACACACAAATTAGCCTGTTGAGACTCATGTGCCTGGAACTTCGGCCCACCAAATGCACTTTATGTTATGACTAAAAGAATATTCTAAGAGACTTAGCACTGAGGTTCAAAACCTGTAAACTGTCTCTTCCTTTCCAAATGACTAAATGTGTGGTCAATTGAACTATAAATGCTTAAAACGATAAAAAGGTGGACTTAATACTGCACAAGCTGTATCACTATTGCACCAATGGTTTTTTGTTTTGTTTTTTTACATTCTGAATTTTAATTGTATATCATCACAGCTAAACAGCATATGAAAACCTTGCACATAAATTGCAATTGGAAGTATATCTTCTGGATTGTTTTTGTGCTCATCGCAAAATATTTACTTCTTCCACAGAGAGGTTTATGACTTACTCTTCGCGCCTCTGCAATATTTCCCTTAAAGTTAGTTAAACGGCAATTTATCTTGGATATCCTGGATGAAGTCTGTAGTCTCTGAAGCAAGTTGAAATTTCGGTACATTCAAACTTTATCAAGGGGAAGCTGTGTGATCAAATGCTAATGTGATTTTCCTCTAGCTTCATAAAAATTAGATGTGTCTTAATCATCAAATGTACCACAGTGCAATATACACATTGTAGATGGGAAAATATACATTTATTTGACCCTGATCTATGCAAGTAAAACCAAAATGTTAATTGGACACTATATATTGTGTTTTCTTTACTAATTTTTAACTAAATGCTTTGAAATGTAAAACAAACTTACTTTATGGTAGCTGAAACAACTTTAATATTGCTGTGTCAACAGATTCAGAATGCCTGCTGCTTATGACTGGCAGAGAAAGATAAATATTTCCCACATAAATTTGTATAACCTCCCCCATCTCCTCCTCCTCCATGTCCTGTGATATCAAATGGACTTCTGTACCTTTCCATTTTAGTGGTCAAAACACTTACACTTCCAGTCATTAGAAAAAATTACTTACAGAAGCATTACATTGAGCTACTTAATCTCCCTAAATAGCTACTCCCTGACAGTCATTCAACCACAGAGCATTTACCTTGCTATCCAGATCTGATCCCCAATAAAGATGAAAATCTGAGCTCTGATCTATGTTTTTATTCATTCTGTTATGTTCTGGCTTCATAAATCAAGAGTATTCAAAAAAGGAGTTGGGATATATTTAATGGTTCAGTCACACTTGTCTACATTTCAGTAAGAAATAGCTTGACCCCATGTTGACCCTCAGTTCACAAACTCACAAGCAAAGGGAGTAGGTATATAATTCTGATTATAAATCACTGAAACTTGGACCTATTCCCTTTGCTTGTGAGCTTAGATTTTCATCTGAGAATGTTCTTTCATGCTTCTTCAGGCTGCCAAAAACCATCTCCCTTTAATGCATAAAATACACAACTCTAGCTATAAAGGTACTCCTTTCTGAGTAAATACATATACATCAGTTAAAAATGGACAGAACATATAGAGGGAGGGAGTAAATATTCTAAAAGAAACTAGAATAACATTGTCTTTGGTCCCCATTTCTGAATTAGATATATTCAAAGTCTGGGTGAATTACATGGAAAAAATCATGCACTATGTCATCTCCTGTTTAACTAATGCAAAATTATTCTTAATTGATATAGGTTTCACAACACCACCCTACAGGGTCTTGGAGCCAAATTTATACGCAATCTCCAAGGGTCTGCAAACACAAGGCTGCTTACTGTAGGCAGACTGCAAATACATCACCAAGGGAAAGGCTAGCCTACTGCACAAAGCCACATATGAAGGAAGAGAAAACCTCCACAGCAGGAAGTTGTGGAGCTGCTTGTGGGGTGGAGAGCACATGGAACTGAGCTCCTTACCACCCACATACTAAAACTCCACTGAAGCCAGGTACAATATCTTGTGTGATCTCCTGCAGAAGAAGCTCTCTGGTAATTTTCCTGCACAGGCCTCTGTGCATAAAGCACCAGCTGTGTTCATTTACCTAGAAGTTGAGAAGAAGGTGGGGAACTTTCTGTCCTTCATTGCCTATTTTACTGCTGAGGAATCCCATTCATTTATACTAGGTGACTCCTTCTCCGTATCACAAGTTATCTTGTAATGAGATATATGTCCTGGCTGTTATTCCTCTGTTCAGTGCATCCATAGCAATGTTATTGCCATTAGCCCAGAGAACACACATGAATAGAATCTACAACTCTACCCCAGGGAAAGGCAAGCATGGATAGCTGTATAATGCCATTTAGACATTATAGGGCTGCTTCCAAGCACCCGCTTAGAACTGATAGTTGCTTGGAAACTGTATAGCTTGGGCAGCTGGTAATGGTGGTTTGCTGTGGATAGACAAGTAAGAAAATAAAAAGGATGAGAATAAAACAACCACAAATGAGCAAATAACCCTGATTCATAAATGAGAAAACACTGATCTTGGCAGCATTGCAAAAGTAATATTTTCACTAGAATGAACTGTTCTTGAACAATTTCTCCAATATGTTAGACGCAAACAGACTTTCCTTCAACATCAGGCATGTGTGCATATGGGTCTTCTTTTTCCACCTCTCTTTTTAGTTGCAAAAACAAAATTATTGTCGCCAAAAGTTAAAAACAATTCCAGTCTCTATTTGTGTTTGAGTTCCTATGTTTCCCTCTCATGGTATACCAGAGTAGTGATGCAATTCAGCATCTCATTCCAGAACAATATTTCTTTTTCTGTATCCCTCTCCTTTAGTATTCCCCTGCTATAAAGAAACTCGTAATATTTAGAGAATTTCTATGCCATTTATTCTCAGCACTGGGAATGGAAACAGATTTTCTTCATTTTACCATGATATTAATAATTATTATATAACACATCATTCAATGCCATCCTAAAGCATTTTGCAGACAAACTAATCAATTCACTCACCACTAAAACACAGCCACGTCTGGGGTGAAATGAGGCAATTATTGAACAGTGATCATCCTTAGAGAAACACTTTAAGTCAGGAAGTATACAAAAGAACCAAGTCCATTTGAAATTGCAAGGAGAATTTAGACAGACAGCTCACAGTTAGAATTTGGCCAGAGTTAATCCCCTGTGTTTTGCAAAAGGTACTATTTAATGACAGCAAACGGTTAGGACTTCTGTTTTACATATCCTATGAGAGAGTGGGACAAATTCAATTCTGATATAATTGGGTAAAACTCCATCTGTTTACACACAGGGCTGAATTGGCCTAGGAACTCTACCAGCACTATACTAAGGATATAGTTCAGTATTGACTCAGAAGCGAGTCAATTTTCATTATCCTATAATTATCATTACCCCTTCCTAGGTTCCCAGGTCTGTGATGTCACCAGTTCAAGTCCTAACCCTACAAAAATTGTTTATTTCTCCCTTACCCTGGAAACGTGCAGTGGCAGTAAAATAAAAGGCTGTAAAGGCAGCTACCTAAGGCAACAGAAATACAGTTGCAAAATTATAACCACTCTCTTATGGAAACTATGTTGAAGAAGCTCATTCATTGTATTGCTCTGAAACAATTTGTTACTGGACACTTACTGTTCCACAGATGCTGCTTTTTCACTGTTGAATTATGTTGAAATCTCCATAATTCAGGTTGTGTTGCATTTTTGAAGTTAAAGCAGCATTTAATCCCTTTTGTTAGGTGTGAAAACAAATGTTTTACCTTAACTGAAATGACAACACTTACTCTTAGATATATATTACACTATCTAGAAAGCTAGCAATAAGTCCATCTACTAGCTTAATTTAAGGGTTCAAAGAGAGTCAAACTGATGCTTCTGAAATTTCAGGGCTGGTGCCTAATATTGCCTTGAATCCCTCTTACTCAATGGTTTTCAACCTTTTTTCATCTACTAACCCCTACAAAAATTTTGAATGGAGGTGCAGACCCCTTTGAAAATCTTAGACATAGTCTGTGGACCCCTAGGAGTCCACAAACCACAGGTTGAAAACCACTACTCCAACTTGTTTTCAACACTTCAAGCTTCAGCTAGATGTAATTCTTAACAAACCTTGTGCATAAGAATTTTTTTTTAAATAACAGCTGTTAGCATTCATTACTCTGACCACTTACATCACAACAACAACAATATTACATCAGAAGCCAACATTTAACATTTTAAATTTTATCACTCTGGCATCAAAAATTGAAGCTGTCAACTCTTTTGAGACAGCAAAGAGCCGGCAAGCTCAAAGTTCTACGGAAGTAGTTTCCTGGCTACTGTGGAGCATAGCAGCTCTGTAGGGCAGGCACTTTCCTCAATGGTGCATCTCATAAAGGATAAGGAAAAAAGATCTGCTGCCATGGACCAGGTAAGTTCTGTTTTATCAAAAATGAAGAGCTGAATTCTACTCTAACTTCAAAGGGTGTACCCTATTGACTTACATTTATTTTCTGAAACACATTAGGTGCAACTCCTATTAATTTCCCTTTATTACCCGAGACAGACTCAGAAACTGAAGAATGACTTTATCGAAAGAACAGTTACTCTAAACCTTTGAGCATAATGTTAACCTTGTAAAAGCTGGCATTTTTCAGATATCCATCAATTCATCTCTCTCGCTCTCTCTCTCGATCTATATATAATTATTTATAGAACTGAACAAATAGGTGTCTATAATACTTGGTGAATAAAAAAAGGACAGGTCCCTCTCTGCCCTAAGAATTTATAATTTAAAGCCCTAATCCTGCAACTGGTTTGGAGCAGGCCTTGTGGCTACACAGAGCCTTAGTGGAGTCACTGGGGCTCTGTGTGGGCACAAGGATCCGTTGTCATGGATCCAAAGCAGGACTGGGGGCCTAAATTAGATGTAGAACTGTAAAGGATGACAAAGGATCGGGGCAGGAGTATGGAAAGAATTAGAGCTCTAAGAATACAATCTGTAGATGAGCTATTGCACACATACAACCTAATCATTCTTTTTTGAACTGCATATAGAGTTTGAGGGGTTTGTTTGGTAGGTTTTAAGTTATATTTATATGACTAGTTTGAGGAAATAAAGACTGCAATAGGGGAGTAGTGGAGGGATGGAGTTCAACACTGAAAGGAGTGAGAGTTGAGGAAAGACTTGAAAAGGGAGATTGAGTGTGCATGGGATGAGGGAGGATTCTAGGCATAGGGAGATGTCTGCCTGTCTGTCTATGTATTTATATTGTACCCATTACCACAATACCTATAATGATGGCAGTCTCCAGAGGAAGAAAAAAACCCACAGATGTTCCCTATGAGTTCTGCTTAAGAGCTGGCTCCACATCACCCATTAAAAATAAACATTTGAGAGGATGAGATTTTGGATAGACTAATGAGGAAATGACTGAATCATCTAATTGAAAATTATTATTGTCAGTTCCAAAAAGCCTGGGTTTTCAGGATTTTGGCTAGAGTCACTCAATGTTGTATAATAGTAATCCACCACAATTTTTTGCTATGTAATAGCAGTACCTTACATTATAGCAATTTAGTATTTTGTACTGTTAAAAATAACCATGGAAGAAAAGAGTGTCATAAGTTTAAAACAGGGTTTTGTTGCCTATCTTTAATAGTTGTTTAACACAATAATCACATTTACAGTTCTTGAAGGCTAATGAAGTGAACATCATTAAGCATGGTAGTGGTGTGTGGTTACATTTAAGGAAGTAGGCAAATAGGTACAACTCCTCCCCCCCCCCAAATACGGATCCAAGTAAACATCCTATTTGCTATATAAAGCTAATTTATAATTTCTCACCATTTTCTTTGCAACTATTGTTACTCATCAGATCACACAAGAGTTCAACTGAGCAGCATCATGGAGTCAAACTGTATTTTCCTATGCATATTCTTAAATAGTCTAAAACATTGGGGTCAGGTTCATAGTTTTATAAATTTTCACTTTCAGTGGCTTATTCCATTTAAATTTTCAATTAAGAAACTATTAACAAATTTGGATCAATAGGAAAATTTAAATAATAGGTTGATAAAATGTGATAAAGGTGGCAAAAAATACATATATTTCTAGGGCCGCATATAGATATAATCCCATGAGCACATCATACTCTAGTACCTTCTTATACAGCACTGCTTCAAACACATTTTCGATAATGCATGCAATTGGGCATCCCAGATAAAGAAAAAAACAACAAACTGGAAAGAAACCATACAAAATAGTAGATCATAAATTGAAAAAGAGTCAACAATGTGATACAATTGTGTAAAAGGCTAATATCATTCTCGGTTGCATTAACAGGATTGTTATATGTAAGACAAGGGAGGCAACTGTCCCACTCTACTCTGCACTGGTGAGGCCTAAGCTGGAGTATTGTGTCCAATTCTGGGGGCCAAAATTTAGGAAAGATGTGGACAAATTGGTGAGAGTCTAAAGGAGAACAGCAAATATGATAAAAGTTTTAGAAAATCTGACCGATGAGCAAAGGTTAAAAAAACTGGACGTGATTAGTCTTGAGAAAAGAAGACTGAGGGGGGACCTGATAAATCTTCAAATATGGTAAGGGGTGTTATAAAGAAGATGGGGATCAATTGTTTTCCATGTCCACTAAAGGTAGGACAAAAAGTAATAGCCTCAGTCTGCAGCAAGGGAGATTTAAGTTAGACATCAGGAAAAACTTTCTATCAGGGTAGTGAAGCTCAAGAACAGGCTTCCAAGGGAGGTAGTGGCATCCCCATCACTGGAGGCTTTTAAAAACAGGTTGGACAAACACCTGTCATGGATGATCTATGTTTACTTGGTCCTACCCCAGTGCAGGGGGCTAGACTTGATGATCTCTCAAGGTCCCTTCCAGCCCTACATTTCTATGATTCCATGAAAAGCAAAAAGGATCATTAAGGCCATGTAGGGATTAATTTACATTACAGGGACAGTCAAAGCTAAGAGAATTATGAGTTTGCTGCAGCTGTTCCCATAGAAACCAATGGTACAATGAGGAGCAGGCCCTTTGTATGCATAGTTTGGCTAAAAGACAGATAAGATTGATATGCTAAAAAATATTTGAAGGGCATCAATATTAAAGAAGAAGAAATGTATGTAATAAATTCTGGAAGAAATAGGTAATGGGATGAATGTTATGGTGGTCATTTTTCCTTATACTAAGAATTATTAAACCATTTAACAGGAAAATACTAATCACAGTTTTGACCAATATTTGCTTCATCACCATGTTTATATGTTGCTCTCATTTTGCAAACACTTAAGTGCTTACTGTTAGCCTAACTCTGCTCCCCTTGAAGTCAACTGGAAGAGTTTTACCACAGATTGTAACTAGAGCAGAGTCAGGTCAGCGCTGAAAATCCCACACAACAGGGATCTGACCATCCGTCCCATCTTTGTCTCTGTCAGCCACAGAATTACAGAGCACTAGCTGGCTGCTAGTATTTAAATATTTCCATGAAACCAGATGTCGGAAGGATTTTCTGACAGCAGAATGTACTGGTGAAAATTAAAAACGTGTTATAAACAGACTGACTTTATAAATAGTGTTTTACAAGAACAGAGCTTGCAGACTACTCAGCATTTGAAAAACAGAAATAACTAATTATGGGTTTTTCCATGGATTTACTGCCCCAACAAATAACGAGAAACAGTGTGTCAACACTGATGAGTGACGTTACCCTTTCCTGCTTCCTAAAGCTATGTCCCTTAATTTAGGATTTCATCCTCTTTGTTGACTGACAATGGAACATGAAAAATGGTTCCTCAACAAGGAGATGATCTGAATCAATCCAAATGAACAGAACAACAGGGAACTGCCCACTTACATGTTGTGACAAGTTCAGGTGACTAAGCACATATACAGCATTTCTGAACTAAATCTCATTACAGGGGACATTGTTCAATTCTACCTCCATCTAACACAAACTTCCTCTTCATTGGCCTGATCCTCCAAATGCAAACTCACATTTGCAGGATCATGCTCTATAAATATAATGTTAATTCAAGAAACTGAGGCTAGAGAATGCTTTGTATATTTCCTAGAATGAAGAAATTAATCCCAAATCATGTAAATCCATTAGTCATCTGTTACTTCTCTTGTGCCCCTCCTCTGGAGTCTGGGTCACATATCTTACAAGCCAGTGTTACACAGGTGACCCATGGCAGGCTGTTTGGTTATGTGCTATAGCTTAGTCTGACTAATCCAATAGGCCTGCTATTCATAATGAACCTAAATGCATCCTTAAGAGGGCTGATGAAACGTGGACCAAAAAAGCATTGTTTAAAATTGAACCACTAAGCCAAAGATAAGTGTGAGCATTTACAAATAAAGGAGCTAGTAGAGGTACAGAAATGGAAGATAACAGAGTCCATAGGTAGAGATCATGCCCGTGTTCTACTCAGCTAAGGGGAGTCACCCACCAAGCCTTTACTTGGCCTATCTGGATGTTGGGTCTTGGTTTGGGTCCCTCCTGTGAGCACATGGAGGAAAGGGAGAAAGAATAAGTAAAACATTTGCTCTCCCCCACCATGTTCCAACACACTGGCCAGTGTGTCAGAGAGGTAATTTACTACAGTTATAAGCCAGCAATACATTACTCTCCCCACAAGGAAGAGAACTATGAATCCCTGAGTCATAACTGCTTCTCTGGGATGCACCTGGGACAGCTCAGCAAGGCGCTGCCTCTCATTATGGGCTGAGTCCTGGGGACACAATCTAGTATATCAATGAGAAATCCAGGGAAAAACAAGGGAGAAGAGCAGGTAATTTCAGCACCTAATGCTTTGCAATCTGCACATAATCACAACTTCTGCTGAAATCAATGAGAGTTTTGCCTGCATAAAACTGCAGGATTAGGCCCTTTTATGTTTTTTTTTATTTTTCTGTTTATTTTAAGGACAAAATGCTAATGAGTATTCAAACAACCAAATAACTCACCTGAACATATTTAGCCCTCTAATTAGAGGTTCATGCAATGGAGCAACAACCAGAATAGTGCTCTGGTCTATTGTTGCTGTACAAGGATGTGGGGAAGACTGTTGATTACTTGTTTTTAAATTTAAAATGATACTTTAAAAAAACGCTTTATTTTAGGATTCCATTATAATAACTTTTAAACTGCTCTGAGGTTTACCTCCATTGGAATTACAGGATGCCTCCTTGACACTTCAAACATTGGGATAGGACCCTGGACTACAATCCAATGTCTGACATGCAAGTGAAGTACCCTCTAATTCTAACCAAGGTGACCTTAAATCAGCTCACAAACTAGCATTAAAAGGACATTCACAACTCCATTCAATAGTCCATATTTTTATTTTGCTCTCCATAATGACCTCTTGGATACTTGAAAATATATATTTTTTCTATCCATTTCTTCCTTGTTCATTTTGCAAACATTATATTGTATGTTGTGACTGAAAATTTCTGTTTTTCTGGACCAAGACTAAAAATATTGTTTCCCTTCATTCTTACCCTCTTCATCTAAGTGTAGGAAAGAAAATGCCCTCATTGACCCTGCCAACAGATGCTGAAGATAAAATTTCAGTTATACAAAAGAATGCATTAGACACAGAGTTCATGTGATCAGAAAGCCATCCACTGGGCCACACAAATCACAGACAAGATGAACCATGGTAAATTGTCCCAGGAATCCATTCCCTGTCCCTTCCCACGCACAGTCTCCACCTGAGTAGGTATGCAACACCTGCTTAATTCTGCGCACCCAGATCCATGGTCACCCATGTAGG
The DNA here is from genome assembly GCF_965152275.1 of Natator depressus. Lineage (NCBI taxonomy): Eukaryota > Metazoa > Chordata > Testudines > Cheloniidae > Natator > Natator depressus. Next base: position 54,117,726 of record NC_134237.1, read on the forward strand.
GGAGTAAAGAAGGTTCTTGTTCCTCCTTACTTTTTGTGTAGACATATCCTACATATCCAAATAACACAACGTATCCAAATAAATCAAATGTTAGAAAAATCATAAGAAAGCCAAACTAAATCAAAAATAAACAATACAAACATACCTATATACAAACTCACCTATTCAGGCCAAAACCTTTCGTTACAAGAACGGACAGTTCAGGTAATAAAGGAATTTTACATCATCAGACTCCCTGTGTTTGGGTCAGTTATGTCTCATACAGTCAATCAAAAGCTGACCATCTCTCTCTCTCACAAGTTAAATATCAGCCTTCCATCCGTCAGATGGACGACTCTCTCTGTCATCGTACCCCATTCCCATAAGGGGGATGGAGGCTTGTCATTTATGCCCCTCAGACCATTCTGATGTGGTGAGGTGAAAACTTACATTACCATATTTGCCATAAAGGCATTTGTTGTATTAGCTTGTCCTTGTGGCTTCATCTGTAATGACCTTTGCAGTGCATCAAGCAACCTTTACAATATGCTTAGGTCAGCTGTGTATACTGTGGCTGTATATTCATGACCAATGCTCTCTTTGCTTCTCCCAGCTGGATATCATAGGTCTATTTCCTGAGTCTTCTAATCCCTTTCATAATTTTACTGGCTTTGCTGATTTTGGCTTGTCAGATAGTCACTGTTTAGCATCATTGCCTGGCTCAACAACTGTGCACTTGTTGGATAGGAAAACTGTTGTCCAACAACAATATTTTTGCCTGCAAAGAAGCAGGTATTGCTATTAGCAAATTTTGTACACAACAGAGCACATACAAGGAATATAATAAATTCCACTTGTAACCCAGAAATGTCCAAAAATACCCTGAGGTGTCTCTGAAAGGACTGTCCTACTGAAACACTTTTTCACTTCTTTTCAGGAGGGTTTGCTGGAGAGTCAAAGTACTGTAATAATTAGCTGTCAGATAATAGAAAAGAATACTGTCAAAAATATTGCTATTCTTTTGAAAGGTAACACACAAGGGAATATGAGGCTACGACACATCCACATGGTGTGTTCTAAACAGCATTTTCTACTGCTGTTGAGCAGTAAAGAGCATGAATTTCCTCACTCTCTGGACCTTAAAAGGGGTCAGGACAGCAAAAACAGGGAACCTGAGGTATCAGCTTTCTCCCCTTTTGCACATATTCTTTAAAGTTTCTTGTTACAGTATGCTGCTTCTTTGTGGGCAGTAAATAGAGGGGAAACTTTTATGTCTCTCTCTTTGTTCTGACAAAGGTAAATTTGAAACACATACAGACATTAGAAGACGTTCATATATACAAACTCATGCTATCTAATACACAGAAACAACAGGTAACATTCCCTTTCTTTTAAAATATATTGTCTTCATACAATTTTCTGCTTTCAGAGTTTGCTTCTAAAAGACTTTCAAATACATTTGAAAAAGTGAGAACACTTTTTCTACATAAGGTATACATTAAATAAGCTGAACACTTTACTCCATATACTATATTGATAGAATGATGTCATAGTTTTAATCAGATTTTCCTTTAGCTCTAGAGTCAAATTATTCATTATTACAGCCTTCTGACACAGTTTTACATCCTACCTTGTATCAGTTGCTAATTTAAAGACCACATGACAAGTAATGGCTGAATGTTCTAAAATTCTTGTTAATAGCTGACACTAAATACACTGAGATCATGGCTTTTTATGCAGTATAATTACTCAAAGTTTCTACTCCATCAACAAAAGGACACAGATGAAATAAAGATTATGCACATCAGCAAACATTACTGTCTTTAGCCCTCAGTTTATATTTCTGTCCTTTCAGAATGCTTCTTTAGATAGACATTTCCAAAATTCTGGGTAGGTAAGGATTGCCTTTCATTAGGATCGTATCCTGGTTAGGACTGACAGTTTTTCAGAAAGTATATTAAAGCAGTTTTCTTTTTTTCCAAAACAATCAGTTGTTACTCCTGAATTCAAAACACTCAAGAATGTATGGTGAAAATGGTGTATGTTTTCATGTAATCATCAGTCCTACTTTAATTTGCATATTTTATATTTAACTGCCAAACTATAACTAAATGATAAATAGAGACTCCTTAGGGATTTATTTCAATTAAGCTTTTCTTCGGGGTGGTCTTGATATGAGTCAAAACTAGCAAATTGATGCTCAGTTTCCAGAACACCTAAAGTGCACAAAGTAATTAATTGTGTAGCTTTCTGGGCTTTTATTACCACCAATTCATGATTGTTCCACATTTTATTAATTGTTTACATATTTTAAGTACTATATTTCCACATGTCATTTATAAAGGCTTGAGAGATGTGGCCAAGGGAGGATAATTCAGTCGATATGCTCTTTAATTTAGAAATCTTTCCTGGAGCAAGGACTGCGAATAGTGCTGTTTATAACCTTATTTTATGATGTGGACTGTTTTTCATTGATTTTTTCTTTTGTGGAAATTATAATTAAATGTCATTTTCGCACATTCTGCAGTCTCTAGTCATGTTAGATCATATTTGCAGTTCCAGTGAAGGAAACCATTTTAACAAATTTTACCATTATGCCTGAATCAAGTATTGTACGAAATAGTCATTCGTTAAAAGAAAACTGAAAAATAAAATAAAAGATATTCAAACCATTAATGTAATTATAATGAATACACACTAAAACTTATTTTTCAATCAAATATCATTTCAAAAAGAACAACCACCAAATGGGAAGCTGGTTTCTAGACAAACCTTATGACATTATGCAGTTCAGGACACAGGAAATGTATTAATATTTGAATACAAGGGTTGTTTTATGATAAATTCTTTTACTTTATACTGTGTTTACAGCTGATAGAACGTTTACATAGTAGTTGAAAATCTAAGGCTATCCTTGCCTTTTTCTCACAAGTCACCCAAATCACCTGCAGTCCTTAAATTGCACTTCCTACTAACAAATATCAGTAAAATAGTAACCATGATTGAATGAGGCATTAGCATCATTAATCGTTGCAGGGATAGCGAAATGACAGGTAAGTCATTTTAATACATATTATTGTGCTGCATATTAGTAAGTATTTAGTATTATGACCCGTTATTTTTATGTGACTCACTTGCACCTTTCAATCATCTCACAGGTGATGGTAGTGTTCCTAACTCACATAAACAAGAGCTCTCATATAGGAAAGAACTAAATCTTCTTCCCCACATTAAGAACACTTACTTGTTGGTCAAATTTTTCACTTTACATGGAGAAATACTCCTTGCTGCTGAAATCACCTTGCAACTTCACTGAGGAACGCTGCATATCTAGGTCCTTTCTTTGAATGCCTGGAGGCGGCATTTTAAGAGGAAACTTCTTCATATTTGAGCATACTCATAGTGCACCCACTACATTATCACGTGGCCTGTTCAGGACCTCTCAAATGGCTCTCAGTGCTATACAGGATTGAGCTCTAAAATTATAAACCATAAGAAGATCCAAAGGGATCTGGGGGTCACAGTGGATCACAAGCTAAATATGATTCAACAGTGTAACACTGTTGCAAAAAACCCAAACATTTCAGGAAAAATTTGGATAAATTGGAGAAAGTCCAGAGAAGAGCAACAAAAATGATTAAAGGTCTAGAAAACATGACCTATGAGGGAAGATTGAAAAAATTGGGTTTGTTTAGTCTGGAAAAGAGAAGACTGAGAGGGGACATGATAACAGTTTTCAAGTATGTAAAAGGTTATTACCAGAAGGGGGTGAAAAATTGTTCTTCTTCACCTGTGAGGATAGGACAAGAAGCAATGCGCTTAAATTGTAGCAAGGGAGGTTTAGGCTGAACATTAGGAAAACTTCCTGTCAGAGTGATTAAGCACTCTCAAGGTCCCTCCCAGTCCTATGATTCTATAATTTTTGCTTAAATAGGTTGTTGTGTATTATAGATATATATATATTTGTTTTAAAAGATAGTAGTGGCTAACAGGAGGAAATCAGTGTAGTTATATTGACTTACATTGATTTATATCAGCTGAGGATCTGGTTGTGACAGGTATTGCAATCATATGTGATATCTTTGGGGACCGTATTGTATAAAATCTATGAAAGGCTTATGTATGGATTGTGTTTTACACCAAGGGGGAACCTACAGGAACTACAAACAGTATTATCTGTTTATATATTGTCACGATTTATTGAGGAATAAGCCCATGTGTTTACAATGTACCACCAAAATAAATATTTATCAGAATTTCTTTGTCAGTTGAAATGTTATTTCTCCCAATTTTCTAGTTTTTAAAGACCATGGCTTACTTTCTTGTGACAAATGCTAGATAATTTAATATACCCTCTTAAACAGCATTTTCAGTGAAACTGAAGAACCAGAAATTCTAAGCTACTTTCTGTTATTCCAATTTACTTAAAAAATTACAATGTGAAGATTTAGAGAAATGGATGAAAAAATGCTTAATGTTGTAACATTATTGTTTTAGCAAGTAACTTATCCAAAATAATAGAATCTGCTAGTCATGACTATTGATATGAGCTTCAAGAAGTATTACTTCCTGTTTGACATAACTTTGCATCAAATTCCTAGACACTATGGTATGGTCACTCATCGTTCACATCAGTAATTAGTAACTGCATGGCATTACAAGCAGTAATTTCCATCAATTCAATCTCAGCCAAAAGAAACAAAGATTACTTTTCCAGATAAAAATTAAAACAGCGCCAGTATGTGCTATGATATAAACAGAACAGCCCCTGGCATATTCCATACAGAACAGAAAACATGTGCTCTCTCAAAACTAATTCTGAACACAATACACTTGCAATTCTTAGTTCCCATCTAAGGCAACCTGATACAACTGAAGTCAATGGAAAAAATCCCATTGATTTCAGTAGGAATAATACTGTGACCTATATATGCTTTGAAATATAGTCCAAGCCTATTTCCAGATAAAGGGCCAGATCTGGTCCCTTTGTGACACTCAGAAAATGGAAACTGACCACAACTGGCCAGCAAAGAACCCCAGGAGAGGAGCTCTCTGCTAATCCAACTGTGCTGACTCTGGGCCCTGTGCCTGCTGCCCCCTCAAACCATTAACACAGGGGATGCGTCAGGGTGGACAAGAGACAGACAGTGTGCAAGGCAGAGTTAGCTTATGCTCCATGATGTAAGGTCCATTAGGAACTCTGGCATCAGTGACAGAAATTAGAGCTGCTAACTCTCATCAGGGCCAACCTATGAATCAAGAAGCCAGAGCTGACTATTTGAGGTCCCCTGACTCTTGATCCAAGTTGAGTTTTGGCACAGGAGAGAATCAATCCACTGGTACTAATATGGAATGTGGAATAGTTGTTCTCAATAGTGAATTGAATAATTATATTTGTAAAATGGTACCTACTGGTCCTAAATTTCATATCCAAGTAACTGCAGCAGTAGTTAGTCACCAGCAACTCCAGAACCCCACAGCCCTAAGTGACTATACAGCATAAATAGTATTCCTCAGCACAGTTGATCCAAATACTGGGACTACAGCCCCCCAGCTCTGTGGCAACACTAATTTATTCTATCACCATTCATTCCCATTCCCCCCAACACCCACACTCGCTCCCGCATACCACTATGATTCAGAGCTGAAGATACTCACTGATGTAGAATTCATCAGTGCTTATTTTTAAAATTGATGATTTCTGAGGATAGGTTTTCTTTTTGCTATGCCTCTGCTATGCTCCACTCACTCTGCCTCAGCTCCCACAATACTGCCAATGAGGTTCAGTTTGGAACGATATTTCTCCATATGTGCCAGGAAAGGAGGAGCTCATAGTGGGCTTCTGTGACTTATCTTCTCTGCTCCCCAGGCCTCAGCAGCTGCACTGTTCCCCAGTCAGACAGTTTACACTTCCGGCTCCTCTGTTCTTTGGCTGCAAGCTGGACCCCAGCTCTGGTTCCCTGATCCCTGCTGCCTGGCTCTGTGGTACAGGACAGAGACCATGCACTATAAATACCTTTAAACTCTACCATGTGAGGAAACTAGACAGCAAGATGCAGCTGCAGGCAGTTCCCAGCAGTGAGGGGAGATAGAAAATAGGAGGACAGGTGCATGGTTTCAGCAAAGTGGCAAATTCCATGGCAAAAAAGCTGAATCCCATGGCATCTTGGGAAAATGCCAAATATTATAACTGTGGAATCATGGAGGCCATGGAACCATGTCTGAGATGGTTGGGCAGTTCACACCTCTCAGAGTTACTGTGTTTCATGCTCTCTGCAGACTCAGGTAGCTATAATTGCATTGGTTCCACTGAGGTCCCATTTTCAAGGTTTCTGCTGCAACCATAAGGGCTAGGAACAATCTTTAAAAATTAAACCAGAAATTCTGGAGAACAAGTCCGTAGGAAGAAGTGAATTTTGCAGCAAAATCTGCAGGCACAGGACTGCAGAATACTCAGGATCCTGAGTAAAAAGGCCTGATCCTGCTAATATTTAGGACTTGTCTACACAGTGGGGTAATGCACAGTACAGGAGAGTGATTTCCAAAGAGCACTAACGTGTTGCACATTAACTGGTCTGTGTAGACCCTACTAGTGCACACTAACTGTTCACTAGTGCACATTAATGTAGTATGCTAAAGTACAATCAGGAACATTTAGTGCACACCAGCAGGGCCTACACAGGCCAATTAATACTCAACACATTAGTGCATTTTAGAAATCATCCCCGCCCCCCTCACCCTCCGTAGTACACAATATCTCATCATGTAGACAGGCCCTCACATGTAACTTTACAGAGTTAAAATGACTCATTAGCATAGTTGTTGAATCAAGTCTTGATGTGGTAGGAGGACAAATAGAACCCTGTGAGATTAGTCTGTAGTCTACTAGATCTAAAACTTGGGAAGTTTTTCCTGATATTCAGCCTAAATGTTTCCTTTTAAAATTTCATCTTGTTACTCCTGATTATAATCTCCTGTATCACACTATTTAATTCATTTTCTCATTGGTGTATTCACCCTTCATATATTTTATTATATTTAGTTATTTTGTAGTATTAGTATTGGCTTCGGATCTTTATAATGTACCCATCCCTGTAGCACTGAGTGCCTGTTTTCATGCTGCTTCTCCCCATCTAATTGTTACTTACCCAAATTATAAAGTACTACAAAAAAGTTTCTGTGAATATTTGTTCAAAGTTTAAAATGTATTCACTTTGAATTTGTTTGACGTGAACATTCTATCAGATGAGTTTTGTCAAGAAGGTTTGCCAAGAGATCCACCTATTCACCCAGCCCTACTGGACAAATTTCAGTCTTACCTTTTACATCATTTCTGTGGCTCTTCTCTGAACTCCCTAATCCTTCTGGTAATTTGGTGCCCACAAATAAATACAATAATCCAAGTGATATCACACTAAGTAGGTGAAATCTGCAATTCCTCCCCCCCCCAAGAAGATGCATTCATATTCATAAAAGATAGGGTTGCCCCACCCCGAACTGCAGCCAATGGGTGCTGCGGGGACAATGCCTGCAGACGGAATCAGCACGCAGAGCCACCTGGCAGCACCTCTGCCTGGGTCCTGAGGGACATGTTGCCACTTCTGAGGTAAGCCCAAGGTAAGCACCGCCCTGAGCCCACATGCCAAACCCCCTCCCGTGCCCCAATCCCCTGCCCTGAGCCCCCTCCTGCACCCAAACTTTCTCTCAGAGCCTGCATCCCGCACCCCCTACTGCATCCCCTGCATAAATGACCAATCCCCTGCCCCAGCTCGGAATCCCCTCCCACACCCAAACTCCCTCCCAGAGCCTGCACCCCGCACTCCCTCCCACACCCCAACCCCTGCCCGCACTCTGAATCCCTCGGCCCCAGCCTGAATTCCTGCACTCCAAACTCTTCATACCCAGCCCCACTCCAGAGCCCACAAACCCAGCCAGAGCCCTCAAACCCCCATGCCCCCATTCCCTGCCCCAGCCAGGAGCCCCCTCCCACAACCTGAACCCCTCATTTCTGGCCCTACCCTGGAGCCCGCATCCGCAGCAGGAGCCCTCACCCCATCCCACACTCCAGCTCCCTGCCCCAGCCTGGTGAAAATAAGTGAGTGAGTGTGGGTGGAGCAACAGAGGGAGGGGGGACAGAGTGAGTGGGGGCGGGGCCTCAGAGAAGTGGCAGGGCAGGGTGGGGCCTCAGGGAAGGGGTGGGGCAAGGATGTTCGGTTTTGTGCAATTAGAAAGTTGGCAACCATAATAAATGAATTAATTGTTACAGTAGTTATGTTGCATTTGCTTTCTTCAAACATTTGTTTCACTGAGTTTTGCCAGCATAAATGACCAAGGAAAATTATTTTTAAACTTGAATAGAAATGGAAAGCAAATTGAAAATTTTCTTTTCACAAGTATTTGCATCAGAAATTTGTATTTAAAAGAATTACAACACTCATCCAACCACAGAACATAAACAAAACTGTGTGATTTATGTCACCAATAACAGCTATATAAAAGGCTTAATTTTCTATTTCAATTTTTAAATGGAAAGCCATGCAGTAAATTAAATTTATGAAAAATTTTAATTTAATAATTTCAAATGTAAATGAATAAATGCAACTTGTTTATGGATATTTCAAGAAAAAAGGTCAAAATCTGTCAAATATTAGTTTCATATGAACTGTTCACTCAACTCAAATCACATTAGAGTCAAATAAGGCCATTTTACCTCCCACTGAATTGACTGGAAGTTTTTCCATTTACTTCAAAGATAATTGGATTAGGCCCATTGACAGGGACTATTACCCCCTACTCTATGACATGATGTCTCTTCTATAACTTCTGGACACCATAATAGCTCACCCCTCACCCCTCTCCCCGGTGGGACTCCACTGTTTATTTTCTGCTCATATTTATAATCTTAATAGTTCCCTTTTAATTTTTCCCTGTCCTCTCTAGTGTATGTAGTACATCATAATTTAGAACCATATGTGAATTAAATTAATATCAATATGAACTAATTTTAAGAGTAAGTATTCATGAGGCACTATTCTCAAAGGTTTTATTAAAATCTATACTATACTTCATTTTCAGTGTTCCCTTCATCCATTTATGTTATAATTCTACCAAAAAATGCAATAGTTTGTCTAGAAAACTTTGACCTTTATAAATCCCTGGTACTTACTGTACACATTTTGTAAACCTAATATTTTTATCACTATTTTACTAGTCTTATGAAAACAACTTCATAACTGCATTTACATGATCTTTGAAAACCATAACGAAATTTGCTTTTCTCCAACTTTATTGCTCCTATTCAGTTAACATTTCAAAACTAATTGTCATTATTGTAATATATATTTGTTAACAAAATCTCCTAACACATAAGGATGCATATTATTTCTATCACTCTTTTTGTAATTTTCAGATGTTTCAGATACTCTTACCTGATGTTTATCAATAGTTTTACAAGGTTTATATTACTTTCACACTATCCACACTTCTTGTCTTTATTTATTTTTTTGTTTAAGACAGATGAAGTACTTTGGCCTCACTGAGAATATGAAGAATTCTGTAAATATAAGAGATTACAAAATGAATGGAATGTGAAAGATGATTCAAGCAATGTGATTGGCTAAAGTACAGGGCAGTAATTCTCTAGGAATGCCCTATTCATACCAATAGAAACTACTTTGCTGATAAAAGAAAAAAAATCCACATGCCTATGTCTTTTTTCATTTTCATCTTATAATAGCAAAATGACCTCAGCGTAGAGCATTTCCTGGGGATTAATGGCCGGCTGTGGTTAATGGCCCCTGGCTGAGCCTTGGGACATCCACTCCTCTTAACCAGTCATTAATCTCAAGTAAATGCCCTGCACCTCAATTGTTATTGCAGATCTCTGTTGGAAAAATAAAGTGAGTTTTCTCAAACAAAGTTAAAGACTACTGTGAACCTCTTTGAGTCATCGGGGCTAAGTGTCTCACAATATGCTAAATAGATTAAGAAGCTGTTAGTTCCCTTCTCTTCGACACCATTTTCCAAAACCCCTAAAGAACACTGTTCATGCAATGAGTGTTTGTCTTCCTTTTTTCCCCTCCCAAAGACTTCTTGGACCAAACACACACTACCTAAAATAGAGATATACTTTCATATTTACTGAGAAATCCTTCTAATTTATTCAGTTACTGCACAGAACTATACAATTTGCCCCCTTACTAACAAACTATTACCAGTTTTTTTTAAATCGGGCACTCTTGCTCCATTTCTTTCCATTTTTTCCTAAAATGCCAATAGAACCTTGAAATAACTGCCCACCTTACAAAGCCACCACAGGCATGTTCAAGATCAGCCAACTTTTCTTTCACTGTGATGCCCATTAACCTTTGTATGTGTCGACTAATCTACTGCAGAATTACATGATCACGCATGATGGTTAAAGATAGACAAGAGGATTAGCTTTGATTTCTTTCATTGTGAGTAATTACTAGACCTCTTCAGTGTCCTCGCTTAAGTTTGTACCCCTCATACCTTACAAAGCAAATCTCTAAATACCTTTGTGACCATCAGTAATACTCACATAACAAATGTGTTTAATTGTATAGCTCATATATTATATTTATATATTATATAAAGAACTGTGCTAAAAAACATTAAGGTTGCCAAGCCAATCACTGAAAAGTTAGATTTCAGAGGAGCAGCTGTGTTAGTCTGTATTCGCAAAAAAGAAAAGGAGGACTTGTGGCACCTTAGAGACTAACCAATTTATTTGAGCATAAGCTTTCGTGAGCTACAGCTCACTTCATCGGATGCAATGTCATAATTAAGGTTGCCTGTGCAACATTAATTAGACACTCTTGTGTGTATGTATTATAATAGAGTCTTCAATTTCATGATCATATGCTATTTTTTCCACACATCCCCTGCACATAGAATGGAAGGTGTTCACCTTAATGAGCAGCCATTCTGTATACTTCTCTTCATTGTTCGGTGTGTGGTCCCAGACCTTACTGACTGCACACTATACAAACCCTGCTCCAAAGACAATTAGTTTTACATCATCCCTGTGAATTAAGGGGATAGTATTATCTCCAGATGGGAAACAAAGGCACCGAGAGATTAAGGTAAAAAGTAACCACAAATTTTGGGTGGCCAACTTGAAATGCCTGAGGCTCAATTTTTCTGGGTACTTAACAATTTTATAGAACTTTATAAGTACAAAGTGCTAAGGGCGCCAGAACCTTTGTAGAAGTGATGGGGGGCCACAACTGCCAGAAGTGATGGGGGGCCACAACTGCCAGAACTGGGGGTGCCGGGAAACGATGCCTCCCCACTTTTTAACATGGCTGTAGTTTAGTGGGCAGGCAACAGTGTCGCTTCCCCCAAACTTCAAGCCTCAGGCAGAGGCAGAGTGTCATTGGCAGGGGCTGTGCTTCACAGCAGCATTGCCTCACCCCCAAACTGAAAGCCTCGGGTAGGCACAGAGCAACACCAGCAGGGGCTGCACTTCGTGGCAGGGGAGCAGTTCAGGCACCATTGCAAAGCACAGTTCCCACTGATTTCAATTGCAGTTGTGAGTGCTCAGCACTTCTGGTTTCAAGTCAGACACCAGATACTGAGGAACACACAATTAGCAACCACCTGTGAAAAGTCTGATTTAAGGGACTTGCCTAGCACACAGGAACTGTGTGGCAGAGGCAGGAATAGAATCCAATTATCCAGGGCAGCATTCAATTGCCTATCCATGAGACCATTCTCTCTCTTTCCTGTAGTGTCTAGGAATTAGGTAATACTCCTTTAAATCGTTTGGGAGACCTAGTGGACCTCCCTGTCTTCTGTTGGCAGAGCCATCAGAACCCTGCCAGAGCAGCTTATACATAAGTAGCTATGTATATTTGTATATACTTAATAAACAGAGTTGTCTGGAATCCAACTATGCCAGTGCAGTTTTGCCATATTCTTAACGTTATGTGGAGAGCAAGGATGCAACAATTGGCAAGGATGATGGGATCCTAAGCCAGGAATACAGTGGGATAGACTGCAGAGGTCTAAAGAAAGCGAAACTAAAACTGCAACCTGCAGCACTGGCATTGTGCATAAACTACTAATAGAAATCAAAAGGAGGTTAAAAATATCTGGCTGCTTGGGAAAATAGACTTGTTTGATAGCTCAATCAAGCACTGGACTACCTATATCAAGAGACAATATATAAAAGCAAATGATATCACTGAACAGAAAAAGTGATGATATAAAACCTAATAATATCAGTTTTACTGAGTATATTGGGGCTCAAAATCTATAATTTGCACTTCAGTTTACCAGCTTCTATTAAACCAGCAGACAAAATACTTGCTGAGACAATGGAAGTTCTACAGAAACAACTATCCCCAAAGCCCCTGGTGAGATTGCAGAGCATTCCACTTTTACAGACAGAATCAAAAAGAAAATGCAGCAATTCTTGAAAGTGTGGCTGCATTAAGGAATTTAACAAAGCATAGCCAGTATGGAGAGAGTTTAAATGATGTAGTAAGGGACCAGTTAGTGTGTGGTATGTAAAATGAAATAATCCCAAAACAGTTATTGACTGATGCTGATTTGACTCTTGAAATTGCTATTAAAGATGCCAGAGAGTTGCAACAGCATCAGATATATGCAACAAATAAAGTGGGGGGTCAAGCAAAAAGGACAACATGAAAAAACCTCAAAGGTTGTTTGCTTTTATGGTGGCAAACAGTTTCATAATGCTAATGACTGTTGGCTCAAAGTCAAGTCCTGTAGAAACTGCAAGAAATTGGAGCACATGTAGAAGATGTGCAGGTCAGTGCAAGAAGCACAACCACCACCTTACAAGGGCGAAACCAGAGAATTTCAGATTCATTAGTTTACAGAAGGCAACATGGAATCCATGGAGAATGCTGTAGCATCTCTACAGCTGTTTAATTTAGAAGACAACTGAGGTATTGTTTGGATTCCTTTGCAAGTAGAAGGGATAAGATTTAAAATGGAGCTTGATTCAGGGTCTGCTGTTTCTGTAATTTCACACTAGGATTATCAGAAACTACTTAAAAGGGTGAAGTTGCAGAAGACCTCAATACTTCTGAAACATATACAGGGGGAATCTTCGCTCCCCTGAGTGTTGTTATGGTGAAAGTAACAACTGTAAACAGCATATGCTAAAGTTGTATGTTTTGAAGCAAAGGGTCATGCATTCTCTTGGCAGAGAATGGCTGAGAGAGATTGAGCTGAACTGTTTGCAGGCTTAAAAAAAATTAAGCATTCCAACCCAAACCAAAAATTAGCTGAATTTTAGTTCTTATGCATAGTATAGTTTGTCTACTGTCAGCTTTGATTACATTGATACCTATTACTTTTTGTGGAGATGAATTTGCCTGCCATCCTTAGAAGATCACATTGATTGACAATTCTTTTTTCAGCATCCTACTAGTGGGCATTAGTGTGTGTGTGTGTGTGAGAGAGGGGGTCAACAGATAAGATATAAAAGCTGGCTTTTCCCCTGTAGTAATAGCTCAGTCAAAACCACTGTGTGACACAGTTTTTATTTCAATGAGCACACATGCCACTCCACACGATGATACAGTCTCTCAGATTTTGTAGAAGCAGTTTTCATTCAGCTGTGTTCTTTCATCCTGGTTATTTACAAACAGTTCAATAAAGTAAAGACTTTTTCAAATAATGAATAATTATTAAATTGTTCTTAAAATAGGTATTAGATGGGGGAAATTGCCCATATTGTCCTGTATTTGTCAGAAATTAAAAAATAGCAGAATAGGGATATATAAAAAATTTTTCATTTGGTTCTCTAAGACAGTTGAAAAGATCACATAGGCAAAGAGTTTCTTATTGGCTACGTATCTGAAGAAACTCATGAGCAATGTTTAGTCCAGCAATTACATTACAAATTTGAACAAAATGTGCTCCTGACAGACTTGTTTAGGGTTACCATATTTGAACATTAAAAAAAGAGGACACTCCACAGCGGGGGTGGGGGGAAGGGGCGTATTTGCTCGCACCCTCCTTTACCCCCCCAGCCCCGCCCCAACTCCACCCCTTCCCTGCCCCCATTCCAACCCCTTCCCCAAAGTCCCCATCCCAACTTCGCCCCCTCCCTACCCCATTGGACCCCTTCCCCAAATCTCCACCCCAGCCCCGCCTCCTCCCCTGAGCACACCGCGTTCCCCCTTCTCCCCCCTCCCTCCCAACCGCGCGAAACAGCTGTTTTGCGGCACAAGCGCTGGGAGCTAGGGGGGAAAAGCGGGCACTCTCTCGAGTGATCAACATTCACTCTCTTTCTTGAATGATCAACCCTTCTTTGGGGAAAAATAATAACGGCAAAATCCTGGACGTTTTTAGATATTTAAAAATTCCTCCCGGACGGCGATTTAAGAACCAAAAAGCCGGACATGTCTGGGAAAATACGGACATATGGTAACCCTAGACTTGTTGCTAAGAAGAATATGTGATAAAATTTTAGCACAAAATTATCATTTAAGAGAACGATACATATATCTGTTTGAAATAGTAAAATAAGATGACACTTGATACTTGCATGCTGTGGCTTGCCTTTTTTCTTTTTTTAAACACAAATCTCCAGCCGCATCTTCACTGGCCCTCTGTTCTTGCACCTGCATGTTTACACGCACAAAAGAGGTCAGCGAATGTCTAAATATGTGGAAGCATCCATAAAAGGGTAGCCACTATTTGAATATCTTTCATGTCCAAAGCAGTTTATAAGTAAATAATAATATCACCATTTTAGAGATGGAAAAATTGAGGCAGATGTAACATGAACTGCTGAAAGCCACAGAAGGAGTTAATGTCTAGAGGGGCTCTCAGGCTCATATGAGCCCTTTGTGAAAAGAATGAGCCTTTAAGCCCTATAAAGGCGAATCTCATCTTTCATTTAAGAGCATTGTCTTCTAGCCCTGATCCTTCAAAGGTAGCCTTGAAAAAGTAAACTGATGCAAATCAATTATTGCAATCAGCAAGAATATCCAGCTCAAAGCTGGATGTAACCTATAGGTCACCCAACATAAACTGACATCAAAAATGAGAGAGTAAATCAAATGATTCTATTAATTTCTAAATATACTCCCAAAAAATCACCTCAAGACCAAAATCTTTAGGTTAGCCCTGTGCAAAGTGCTGGTATATCATGGCAAAAAAGGGTTAAATTTCAGGGGAAGCAGAAAAAAATTGTTTTGCAACCCACCTTAATATTCAGGTCAGCTTTGCTGGTTAAAATGTTCAGCCCTTGCTGAGCATGCCCACTCCATGACCTCAGCTTCTACTGCAAAGACAACTCCATGCTATATCTATCTCTAAGTATGCAATGTAGTGCATGGAGTACACACACTCCATAGAGTCCCTGCAATCTTTTCCCCTCTGCTTCAGCAGCACTTGAGCAAGAAGAGAGAAGACAGGCCCAAACTACTCCTGTGACAGATGTGCAAGTATACCACACAAGCAGATCCACAGAACCTGAAACACCATGGAGCTCTGATTCTTGGGGACACCCTGAGTCCCAGCCACACCAGAGACCATGACAAAACAGTATTCGTAGAAATAAAAATAAATTCCCTTTCACATGATTCCTGACCTCTTTCGTCCAATGCTCATAACAGAGAATTTTTATTCCTATGAACGTGCATGGAAAGAGAAAGTGCCGTGACAAAGTGACAAGAGAAATCTCTTTGTGGATTTTGGAGTTCGCGAATCATGAAGCAGAAATAATATCAAACAGGGCAAATAGTGAATGATGAACAGAAAAAAGTAACAGTCACAGGAGTTAATAATGCAAAATCCATAGGCTGAAATATATTTTTATAATCCCAAAATAATTGTGAATAACAAACTGAGAAGGTAATATCAAGTGTGCTCCTGGATAATTTGAAATACAAGCAGGATTATATTAGTTTAAAAAAAGATATGAATAATTCATGCAGCTTTCATTATAGCTCACAGAGGAGCTTGGAAGTTGGAGTAGATAGAGCTGGTAGCATCTGTACCAGTCAAGCAAACGTGCCGAAGTAAGGACTTCTATACCCCCTAGGCCTCAATAGTGACTACAGAGTGAATCTTCTGCTATTCAGACCCGGAAGCCTTTGAAATGGATTACCTTTTCCCTTTGTAAATCCACAGTGTACAGTCCAGTTACTTGGACTATGTACTGGGATTAGTCTCATAAGTGTTATATTTACTGCGTACTACCTTGCTCTACGATATTAATATTTATTATGTAATGCCTCGTTCCTGTTAAAATCTACATTGCGGTTTACTTATTCATTTCTCCATGAACTGTAAAAACACAATACCATATTGCTTCATTTTTATAGCAGCTCCAAACAAAATGTATCCCAAAATGCTTTGCAAGGCTGTATTAACATCAGGAGTGGAACAGCAAGAGGTGCTCTGTAAAGAAGGAAGAAAAACATTTTCTGCTGTTTCCAAACCTCCGCTAAAAAGATACTAGAAATCTGTTTCCAATAATAGTTCAGTAGTAAAAGGTACGTGTGATAGCAGAGGCAAGATTGTATGAAGGGACAAAAAGACCTGACTACTGCCTAGCACAATGGGGTCCTGGTCCATGGTTGGGGCTCTTAGGCGCTAAGATAACACACATAATAAATAACAATACATCAAAGGAGGTTATAAGGAGAGTCAAGAATGTTAAAGTATTGGATGAGGCAAGATCCAAGGAGAATCTTAACAAGCATGGCAATACTGACATAGACCCTGAAACCAATGAAGGCCATTGGAGTTGTTTAAGAGTGGTATGGTGTGGTTGCATTTATTTCTTTGTGTAAAAAGGAAGATAGCAACATTCTACACATAGTAAAGTCTAGAAAGCTAGAAATTTGAAGACTATAAAGAAAGGAAATACAGGCAAAAGGAGATGAAAGCTTCACTGAAGAAATATACTACACACACTACTTTACAGTTTTAATGCTCTTAAAATTCAATTTCTTATTTCTAAAGACAGCATTAAACTAGGATCACCATCTGTTTAGGTAAGGCTATCTATAATTATCAATACATTGGAATATTTATTAGGTAATAGTCTACAAGTATTTGTCTACATGGCTTCCAAAACCAGACAACAAAGGAGATAAAATGAATCCTACTCATAACTGTTAGATTTAAAATGATTTGTTGAAGTGAACAGGAGACATTTTAATAAATAGGATTCAAGCCACTGCAGCTATGCGAAGTTAAAACAAAACCCACACCCTTTAATTTTAGAAATTATTTAAAGTGGTCAGATATTTTGCATGCTCTGTACACAACTGCAAACATAGTATAGGTCAAACAACATGATCACTTGCTTGATAAAAGTCACTTTTATTTTAAGCAACATGAGAATATTAGCTTGATTTGTTCTAAGGCCACATTGTAAAGGATGCCAACCATTCAGTAGAATAAGACATTCACATAAGTCAACATAAGTTAAGAAGTATTTCAAGAATTTTTGATTAAATTGGAAGCAAAGAAGTCCGTCTAACATTATTAGCCAAGGAGTTTTCACCATCTTTATGAATTTAAATTATTTAAGCCAGTTTCAACATTTGAGGAACTTCCCCAGTCTCAAGGGAGATATTAAACATATACATCAGTAGTTCACAGATTGCTACTACTACTAGTCATAAGAATCTGCTTTTAATTCCATCCAGCTATTATTTTTTCTTAAATTTAATTGCATTTAATTTCCTAAAAACACCAAAGATCAAATAAAGGAAAAATTAAACTTACTAGTAATAGACAAATTAAAATGATTCACTTCTTTTAAGACCTGAACAAAGGGAGGTACCTCATTATCCAAACTAAAAGGGCAACAAATTGTGAATCAGTTTACATGGTAGCAATGGGCACTTAACTCTCATATGACTGCCTACACCAGTTACACATTGAGCTGAATAATCCTGGAGTCTAGAGAGCTAGGATCGGGGGAAACTAGAGAGAAAGGAAAGAAACAGTCCAAGCAACGGGAGATAATAAACAATTGAGCCCTGCTTGCATGGAGGTAAGAAAGAGATGCAGGCTCATACTGTGGCCAGGAGCTACTGAGATGCTGAAGGGTGGAC
Source organism: Natator depressus (assembly GCF_965152275.1). Classification (NCBI taxonomy): domain Eukaryota; kingdom Metazoa; phylum Chordata; order Testudines; family Cheloniidae; genus Natator; species Natator depressus. Next base: position 54,135,785 of record NC_134237.1, read on the forward strand.
AAGGAACTAATGTAAATAATCTCCCTGGCCCATCCTTTATAACTTTAAGGGCTACAGTAATCATTCCATGGGTCCCGTGTGGAGAAAGAGAGGAACAGACTAACAGTTCTGTCATTTCACCATGAAGAGGGAAGTGCAGGCAGGGAAGCTGGATGCACTGAAGTTTATTGGCACCATCTTCTCTACCTGAATGATAGCTCAGTTTCAGAGACCTCAGCCAGGAGATGATAAAAGGCCTCGTGATCTATTCAGTCTTCCCGGCTGTCAATCAGATGGAGAGGAATCTGCTCCTCTGCTCTCTCCAAATATTGTCTCTCTTAAGGTCATCCCTCAATAACTCCAGTTACCACATATGGCTTTCAGGATGGACAGGGATTTTGGCTCCAGCCATGGGAGGGATTAGCCATTTAAATGCCACATGGCTGCCTTGGGCAAAGAAAGGCCTTCACCCTCAAGAACGAATGAACTATTTGCAACTGGAAGCCAATCATGTTGTGAATCTGCTGAAGAGTTCTAGAGGACACTACTTGAGCCCATGGAGCTCATTTGTAGTTGTTTATTGAACACTGGGTAAATAATTCCCCCTTAGTTCATTCTGTTACCTTAAAATGGAGGCAACAGCACAGTTCCTCAGATGGTGTAAATTAGCACTGCTCCGCTGAAGGTATGCTTGTTCACACCAGCTGAGGATTTGGCAGAAAATCTTTGTTTCATGTATAGTTTCTGATAAATCAATAACTGCGCAACAAAATTTCTCCAGAAATCTCTCTCCAAATTCCAATCAAATGGGTAAAATTGCAACATTCTGCAATTCTAAATCTAGTGTTAGGTGAGTGATACTGTTTGTAGAATCATTATAGAGGTGTATGTGATTAAACTCTTTCATTTTATGATTTTATCCATATTTCTGTAAAAATTCCAACCAACGGGCCGCACTGAAATGGACATACTTATTGATATCTGGTGCATTTGGAGAAAACTGACATCTGGGGTGCAAAAGGAAAGAAGAAAGGAAGAAAAGGTAATTAATATATATATCAAAAAGGTAATTAATGTATATATCAAAACATATGTATATGAATAACTCTATACATGTTATGCATACATAGATACATATTATGGTCTATTATATACAAAGCTGGTAGCAATGCCTATAGTTAATATTGTCTAACACTTTCCACTGTAAGACCTTGTTTTAGTTTCATATAACTTTGCCAAATTTTAAATTCTTATTGAAATTTTTCATGTCAGCTATATGCCTCAGGCTGAATTTTTTGTCTTTTTCTTTTCTTTTAACCTTCAAAAAACTAGTTCAGTTGTTTCTGAGAATGAGCTTGGGGAGAAATATGTTATTTTGCCAATGTTAAAAAATTCTTACAGCTGTTTGATTGAGAAACTCTTGTACTTTCATGCTTTGGAGAACGGACTTCAGAGATGTACGCTTCAGAGATTGCTGTCTGCCTGCAATTGCTGTTCGGGCACTGGGCAATGGAACAGAGCAGGCAACTGGTTTTCCTGTGTTGTCAGTGTTCTTCATGCTGGCACCTTGGTGGAAAAGGAGGAAGCATTTTGTCTTGAATACAGAGGGATGAAGAGATAGGGGCAGGTGGAGGGGTGATAGCAGAAGAGGGGGTTAAGAACAGGTTATGGGGAATAGAAGCAGGTAAAATAGGAACAGAAGGGGCAGTAGGCAAGATATACTAGAGGACAGCTGCAGAGTGGGGGAGGAGGTGGAAAGAGTTAGACGAGTCTATAAACAGTACAGCCTACATCCTTCCAGAACAAGGGATAAAACCCAGATTACAAATCTGGTTGATAAAGCTAATAGCGTTGACTTAATATACTTAGACTTCTGTGAGGCATTTGACTTGGTACCACATGACATTTTTGATTAAAAACCTAGAACGATATAAAACTAACAAGGCACACATTAAATGGGTTAAAAACTGACTAACTGATAGGTCTCAAAATATAATTGTAAATGTGGAATCATCATCAAAGGGTTTGTTTCCTATAGGGTCTTGCAGGCATCAGTTCTCAGCCCTACACTATTTCACATTTTTATTAATGAGCTCAAGAAAAACATAAAATTCTCAGTGATAAAGTTTGAAGATTATACAACAATTGGGGAAGTGGTAAATAATGAAGAGAGCAGGTCACTGGGCTCAATCTATTTATCTTAACAAAGAGAAGGTTAAGAGGTGACTTGATTACAGTCTACAAAAAACATGGGAAACAAATATTTAACAATGGGCTCTTCAATCTAGCAGAGAAAGGTGTAACAGGATCCAATGGCTGGAAATTGAAGCTAAACAAATTCAGACTAGAAATAAGGCATAAACATTTTAAAGTGGGGGTAATTAACCACTGGAACAATTTACCAAGATTCACGATGGATTTTCCATCACTGGCAATTTTTAAATCAAGATTGGATTTTTTTCCCCTAAAAGATCTGTTCTGGGAATTCTTTTGGGGAAGTTCTATGGCCTGTGTTATACAGCAGGTCAGACAACATGATCACAATGGTCCTTTCTGGCCTTGAAATCGATGACTCTATGAACCTAAGATTCCCGAGGAAACCCAATTTTAAAGCTCATGTCTCTTGCCCATATAGTGAGCCAGTTCACATAAAAAATAACAGCGTACTACCACTACCAGCTACTCCATTAACTCAAGTAATATCAGCACTGTTGTAACCATGCAGGGGTCAATATGGTTCTAGCATAGGGGCTAGATCCATGATCCATTTTTAAAAGTTTATCTTTTATAAAATCTAAGAAGTTACATTTTAAAAACTATATAAAAATGTGATTTAGGTTGCAAAGTCAAGCACTCAAATTTAGGAAATGCCAGAATTAAGGTTACTCATGAAATATTAATATATTCCCCTTGCACTCATTTACATTATCACAAATTCTTTTTCCACAGGACCTCTGCCTCATTCAGAGCATAGGAAGGACAGTGTTCAGGGAATTAATGAGGCTTGTGTAGTGAATGAAGATGCTGGCTTTCAGACGCTGCCTCATTTGTTGTAGAAGTTGAAAGGTGTGGAGCAACTGAGGCAGGGGACTGCAGGGAGAGAAATTATGCTCTCATGGTTAAGGCAGTTGAATGCTGCTCTGGAGAATTGCATTCTATCACTGCCTCTGCCAGAAATTTCCTGTGTGATGCTGGATAAATCATTTAAACCACACTTTTCATAGGTGGTCACTAACTGTGTGTTCCTCTTCTTCTGGACATCCTATTTCAAACACCCAGATTCTGATTTACAGAAGTGCTGAGCAAATGAAGCCAACAGGAGCTGTGTTTTGCATTTAAAAATACTAAGTTATTTTTTATATAGTTGAATGATATAAAAGTAGGGTGAAAATCAGAAAAAAATGAATAATACTTTTTGTAAAACCTGGGAATTTTTCAGTAAAAATCAGTTCAAACTGAAAACGAAGGGGCTTAAGTACATGACAAAGTATGCAGTTATAATAGAAACCAATACAATGTATATATACATATATATATAAAAATATATACATTGTATTGGTTTCTGATATATATCATTTTATATTTTTATATCAGATATATATCATAAATATATAGTTATAGCAGAAACCAATACAATGTATATATTTTGAGTAATAAGGGTGGCGGTTGAAACACCTTCAGCTACTCGAGGTGCAGTTGTACCTGTCTGTTCTTACTCTGTATTATTGGTTTTTAAACTTTTATGAAAGCAAACTATACACTTTTTAAAAATTATGCTACTTTAATATAACAACTTTTTTCAAGATAAAGTGTCCCTCTAGTAAAATATTTAGGGTTCCCCCCCCAATATTTAAGGTATTTCCCCCCCAATATTTAAGGTAAACTATTGTGTTGTCCTCCTGCTCAAGACAATTGCACAAAGCCATGAAGAAACTGCTTCTTAGGGTCATATCTACCCTTGATTCATATGCGCAACTCGCACTGACATTGGTGGGAGTCCCATAATGGATCTAGTCTATAGCACTTTGTAGTCTCCTCCTTTCTACCACCTTTGTTGTTAAGTTTTATTTTCTGTGCAAATTTGCATATTTACTTTATGTTTTAATTAAGAGAATATTTCTTTCACTTTCATCCATTGAAAATGGTTAGATTTTAGGCATGTGAGCCATATTTCTAGCTGATCCCATGAGGCTACCATCTCCTATCGTAATTATTAATGTACATCATTGTAAAACATTGAGCTTAGAATGTGCCTTTTAAACATTGATAAACAGTGTTCCCTGCCACAAAGGTTACATAGTTAAACTGTTTAAAATATTAGGGGGAAATCACAGAGAAATACAAATGCATTGATATTACTATGGGATTATCAGTGGGAAAAATAAGTCCCAGACAGTGAAATAATACTGGATATGAAGATGGTTGGAATCTTTGACAGACAGTGAAGTGTATTCATTCATGATGGCAACCATTAAATAAATACACACCTAGACAATGTATTCCATTCTGAAAGTTTTTTGTACCATCCTTACTCATGCTGAGTAGTCCTTCACTCCCAGAGTTAGTGATTTTAAAAGTCTGTTACATTTTGTACATTTGTACTAAGTTATGGTATCCCCTGTTCGTGGCTAGATTTTGCCCCCTGTACTCATGCTTTCTGAGCAGCCAGCGGAACAACTCTGGAGAATAAGTTACTCCTCCAAAAGCATGAGTATGGGGGGCAAAAATCTAGCCACTCCTGGGGGATACCATCAGAAGTGGTCAAACTTACAAAATGTAAGAAACTCCACTGTACAGTAGATATGCCACATGCTTGACTAAATTTTAGGAAGCATGACACAAGTGAATTCCTGTCTTTGAGCACTTTCTGCCATTCATACTAGGGTAAATTTAATCAGCATACCCCATATCCTCTTCAGAATCATTCTGGCTTCTCCACATTCCATTGCCTTATCCAAATAGCCCTATGTCCTGCTTAAAATTGCTCTAATGAATACTGTGTGTCTAGTACACTCAGTAAACTGGTGCTCCTGGCATTTTCCATTCCTCTTGTTTTTTCCATCATGTGTAACAGAATAATTACTGCTTGTTCTCAGTCCTGTGGTACTTTCTCTGTTTTTCAACCTGCACTAATTACTTGATGCAGGTTTTTTACTACCTTTGATTCACCATCTTTTCATATTTTAGTTGTGATTGCATACATTCCTGGTCTTATTTTTCTATTCATCTCCTTCACTAGCCTCTCCACATCCTCCAGAGGCATTTCTTTCTTGGTGTACATTGCCAGCATCCTGAACCACTGCAGCTTTATTTTGGTTTTATTTTTGTTTCTGCATTACTTACGTAGTACCTATTTTTAAGCAAATTGTAAAACAGTCCTTTTATAACACATCCTTCATTAATTCCAGGGCTATAACTTTTCAGTCATAGGATTCAATAATCTTAAATAATTGTATGATTTTTTTTCTGTTTGATTCTTCCATTATTTTTTCTTGCAAAAATATTAACTACAAAGTCAGCTTCTATCTTAACTCCAGACATTGTCCTTCACCTGTCGTCATCTTTACCTCCTTTCTGTCTTCATCAGTCATCACTAGGACATCCAGTGTGAGATACAAAGGTGAGGGGAGGGGGAAAGGAAACAAATTGATGTGAGCAGTAAGAAGTAAGTGAACAGAGACAAAGAGGAAAGAAAACAGAGAGAAGGATATTGGGGTGCAGAAGTGTGAGAGGTACATCAGATAGCAAAAGGTGAATAGGTAATTGAGGATGGAATGAAGGGGTTAGCAATAAGGAGGGAGAAGGAAGGAAGATGAAAGACAATGAGAAACAGATAAAATATAGATAGCAGAAAGAGTGACTGTAAATGGAGGAGGCACAGGACAAAAACAGAACAGACAGAGAGGAGGCAGAAAACAAAGTAGGTGAATAAGGTAAGGAAAAATATGGGAGATTGTCTGTATCAAAACAACAAAAATCAGATAAATTATTTTTACCAAAATTGGAGATGCAGAGATCATAATGAGGAACACTATGGCCCTGTGTAGAGGGCTTAAGACAATAAACAGAAGGCACGTTTTAAAATAAATGAGTACACAGTGAATAGAGCAGTTGTGCTGCTGTGCACTCTAAACAGGAAAAGGGTACATGAGTTATTGCCATTAGTCCAGTATATATCTGCCATGTAAAAGGCAAACAGCATACTAAAAAGGCATGAACAAAGGAACTTATATGCTGTCATATGTTTTTTCTACTACTTACTTTTTGATAACCTGTGCCTTGCAGTGTCTTGCATAAATCTATTAAAACTGGCAGGTCATTACTGTCATCACTCAATGAGGTACTGTAAATGTGTACATGGATATATTGTTCTCATTGCTTTTCTTGATGTTTGCTAAGACGTATTCTGTTCTGTTCCTGCTAAACGCTATATATATTTTTAATGGAAATGGAATACACATCAAAAGATGTGATATTATTGCTTTATGGGGCACTGGTTAGACCTCATGCTCAGTTGTGCTCGTTTTTCCACAGAAAGACTATTATTGAACATCGTAACAGGGTAACCAGGATAAATTTAGCTTTTGAGATTATTTCTTATGAGGAAAGGCATGTTGGCAGCTCCCAGTGACTTCAAAGTGTATCACTTGCGTGTACCTGAGGGTAGAATTTGGCCCATGGAATTTATTTGGATAGAGGTAAAGAGAAAACTTCAAGGTAATCAAATAGAATCACTCAAAATTATAAAAATATGAGAGAAAAAATTATGCTTATCTATTTATACTACTTTGAAATCTATTAATTAAAAGTGCTTTTATGCACATTTTACAGATGGGGAAAGTAAGGCAGAGAGGTAAAGTGTCTTACCATAAGTCACACACCAAGTCAGTGGCAGAGAAAGGAATAGAACCCATGGGGGAAATTCTGGTTCACTGAAATCAATAGCAAAACTCCCATTGACTTCAACAGAGCCAGGATTTCACCCCAGGCCTCCAGACTCCCAATCCACTGGCTCTATCCAAAGGACTAGGAATGAGAAACTATTTAGAACAAAGAGAACGGTGAGTGGGGAAGGAAAGGGGGAGGCACAGAACAATCTAAAAAATAGTAACTAAAAATAATCAGGAAATGTAGGCAGAATCATTTCACATGAAGTGTAATAACTATATGAAACTGACTGCCAAGGTTATCAAAGCTGGGATTTGTGTCAGAACTGTGGAGGTAAGGGGAAGTGATGGAAGGAACGAAGAGTTATATATATAGGGTCTGAATGACAACTGATTTTCGGGGAGTTAAATGTGGGTTTTTGAGAGCCTGAAAGATGTGTTATTTTTAGTAAGGCTCTTGCAGACTGTCTTGGAGATCCTTATTTGTAGCAGCAGATACAATTTGTAGACTGAGATTTCTATGCTTCTAAGTAATAGCTTTGGGATACTGAGGCCCATGCTGATGGGAGATGGATTGTGGTGTCTTGGGCCCATCAGATCCTGTTGTGTGGAAAGAGGAGATTAGGCAGGGTAAAGTTATTGTTTAATAAATAAAATTGTTTATTAGCTATAGGTGGATGGTGTTTGATAACTGTACTAAAGATTCATCTGGATTTTTTTCGAAGAAGCATAGGATGCTGGCTGGCTGTGAACCTATTCTTCAATTCACGTCATTTTATTCAAGTGTAATGGCAAATAAGGATTACACCATCCATGTTAGGGGTGTATAAAACTTGACTAGACAGCACAAAAGCACTAGAAAATATACTACAGGAAACAATCCTGCACTGGCAGGGAGACAGACTAGATGATCTAAAGTACTAGTTTTTTCTCTCTCTAGATTCTATGATTATAGTAATACATATGAAATAGTTCTTTGATCATTACATTTACCTCCCAACCAATTAAAGTAATGTAGAAAATAAAATTATTTCAGCAGCACATCATTAACCTTGTTTCTAATGCAGAGCTTGTAAAATATACACGTGTGCTTGCTGTCCTCTGTGTTTCCCTCCATCTGAGACCCTGGGATATTAAAGACAGCCTGTTTTCTAATTTTGGAATTATGTACAAAACATGGCCACTGTTATCTAAACAGTTCCCTATAAAAGTTAAACATAGAGAAGCACAATAAAATCTTATCAGACAGATTGGTAAGTAGGACTTGCTAAGATATTTCAACTGCTAAGCAAAACTATATATTCAGCGCATGCTGAAGCAACAGTTGGGAGCCTTCAAAATTCTTCCATTCCTACAAAGTGAAATCCACTGAATAACACTGAGTTCCTGTAAAAAAGACATACTTTTCTTGCAGGATCACTGGAATTAGAAACCTCCAGAACAGTTGGAGAAGCCATCATTTTCAGGGTTCTCTGGATTCAATTAATTAATACCCTACAGTTAAGACTGGGAGCATTATCAGAATCGGTCTTAGATATTTCTGTAGCACCTACAAGCTAATTTTTCTATAAGTACCTTTTTAATGACAGGTTTCAGAGTAGCAGCCGTGTTAGTCTGTATTCGCAAAAAGAAAAGGAGTACTTGTGGCACCTTAGAGACTAACCAATATATTTGACTAACCAATTTATTCATCCGATGAAGTGAGCTGTAGCTCACGAAAGCTTATGCTCAAATAAATTGGTTAGTCTCTAAGGTGCCACAAGTACTCCTTTTCTTTTTACCTTTTTAATGGTTGTACTCTGAAAAGTGACTCCATAAAAATGGCACTGTGGGATTACATGATTATTGTCTCTCAGTGATTTTATGACAAATTTCCTATGTTTACAAGTAAAATAATATTTTGTTTTCTAAACACCAGCTGTACAAATTTAGCCTGAAATCAAAAGGTGTTCTTTCTGGCTCATTCTTCAATAATAAAGTTTCTGCATTTGGAACATAAAGTCATAAGCAGTTCTATGATGCTGAATGAGGAAAGGACATAGAAGGGCAGCTAAGAAGCAGAGTGGATTCCCCAAAGTTTCCACAGTGGAAGCAGAGCTATCTGAGGAACCCTTTGCTCAGCTGGCTTTAGGACCCAAGTCATCTGCCTCTCCTCTGCAGCTTCCTAAACTTCTGTGCTCAGAGGAGGCCTGCAAAGGAAACAGCATGAAGTGACCCTTATGAAGTTTCCTGGACTGCTCTCTCTCTCTTCCATAAGACTCTGCCCTGGAGGGTAAAAGATAACTCATTAGTAAAATCTCTTGATCATGTGACCGATTCTGCTGAATTAAAATTCTGTATTTAGAGATCTTGGGGTAGATCCTCAGCCGGTGTCAATTGTCAAAGCTCAGTTTAACTCAATGACAATCTACACCAGATCTATGACAATTTACACCAGATGACAATCTGCCCCCTTCTCTTCTACGTGTGGGTCTCAGTTACCGGTCAGCACAAATATTTTCATATACAGTCCCGAAACAGAATTTCCTAGTGCCCTATTAAAGACAATGGCAAAAACTCCTACGGACTTTAGTGGAGACATGATTTCAGCCCCAGAGATCCGCTCAACTATTGGGGCATTAACGCTTTCCAGTAGCTTACCTCATACATACCTCAAACATAGGTTTACCTTCCTAAATTTAGGAAATAGACCAGGAGATAGAAATGCAATAAATAAGGGAAGGAAACCACCAATTTAATCTTTTCCTTTTCAACAAAATATTTACTTTAAAATTTAATTCCCTACTGCCATTTCTTGATTATGATGTTAGACCTATATCAGTGCCTATGAAAGATTCTGGGCACTGGTTGGAAAAGAAAGACTTCATTACCAGCCAAGAGATCCAAGAAATCAGAAACTTTTTTCCACTGCAATCAGAAGGAAGCACTGGACACATTTGGGGCATGTACTCCCGATGCCAATAAACAGACTCCCATATGAAGCTGTCAAGTGGAATCCAACTGGTGTGAGGACACAAGGTCATCCAAGAGAAAAGACAAGTAGCAAATGACAAGGAGGGATGGAAGAGATTAGTTTCCACCCTGTGCACCAACACTGATATATAAAGTAAAAATGTAACAATATGCCATCAATCTAGTCATGGAAATTTGGATATACACATGATTTCACACTCACCATCCAAGTGAGCACCATCACCCAAACAGAACACAGCCTCACAGAAGATCTGAAAAAAACTGGAGTAGTATGATTGATTACAGTGACTCCAACTGAACCCTAAAAAAACAGCTCTCTCCACATTCCATCTGCACAACCACCATGCAAATATGTGCCTGAATGTCACCTTCTGCTACACCAAAATCAGGCACAAGGATTTTCCAAAATATCTCAGAATGGTTCTAGATCGCAGCCTGGCATACCGTCAACATCTGATGGAGACCATGGCCAAGACAAAGACTAGGAACAGTATCACCTATAAACTAGCTGGGACCAGTTGGAAAGCAGATGTTCATATCTTGTGGAAAGCCACCTAAGCCCTCATCTTCTCAGCAGCTGAATATTGTATACCAGTATGGGCAGGTATCCTACATGCAAACTTGTTGACGTGCAATTGAACACTGCTGTGAGAATTGTCACAGAAGCGTCAGCCATGGAACATTTAGTGAACTGCTGCCCTCTTAAGATCCTTCTCCGGAGGGACAGCTTTGATTCATTCCATGTCACCAGAAGCCATACAGTGGATGACAAAATTTGAAGTTAACCTTTAATATTGCTTTTTAAGTCGCCATACAAAAGAATAAGATGACAGTGTGTGTTAGTTGTTTCCACTGTCCATGTCTACATGCAGCTGGCATAATCTATTTAGCAAGGCCACCACCTTCTCTGGGTGACAGTTCACTGCCAAAATACCCTTCTCCATTTCTCATGCCTTGTCTGCCTCCTGGTTCTGAAATGAGAATTGCATTAATGCCAACAGTTGGAGCATGTCTTTGCCCAGAGCTGGATCCATATCTTGGCATCAGTTGGAATGAAGGACATGGACAGAAATTTAGAGTGTGCCAAGCCAGAAGTGGGTGAACTGAGAGAACTTCTGCACTGGGGCTCAGGAAGGACAGACAGGTTCTCGCACACCACACCGCAAAAGAATTCATAGAGCAGCACACCTTACCGCAGCATTAAGAACCATGGAATATGCCCCCAGAAGCCTTAGCACCTCACACAAATGAGTAAAAGCACCAGTGTGGACACAGCAACTTGAGAATGACTCAAGTACGGCATGCTATGTGGACATTCAGAGCTGGGCTAGGCTAACCCATGTGCTGATCATCTACTTTAGTTCTGCAATAAAGACATATCCTCTGAACTATGCATCTGATTGCTAAGCAATGGCCAGGGGATGCAAAAGGGCCATCGTTGTGCATAATTTTACAGAAATGTTTCATGATCTTCTGTGAAGGGGATGTTAGCTTAAATGAGACAACATAGCTTGAAACCACACTAGTTGTTTTTTGGGTGGATTAGGACTCAATTATCCACACAACAAGCTTCATGTGGACATGGTGGCTATGAAATTCCTACCTAAGAAAAATACTCTCTGCTAAGAATCTCCCCCAACCCCAGTGCCCAGGGCTTTGATTCACATACTATATTGGTGGAAGTCTGTGTGCCTGGCTACCTGTATAGGACACAGTCATTCTCTAATGTCATCATTATAAAGCCAGGTAGATGCCTGCAGGTCCCTTTTCTCTACAAGGCTCTCAGCCTCACGCTGATTTCTCTGAACATTCCTCAGAATCTCAGGCAAAGAATCCAGCTTCCACTACTACCAGACTGACCCTACAAGATGTAGAAAGCATCCACATCTAGCCATGGCTGCAGCGGGAGACTTTCTTCTTTGCCATGATCTTGGTCTAGAGAGAAGGCCCCCGATCCCTGTGGAAACAGACTACAATACAGAGTATACAATACAAATTGTCCAACGTTGAAGGAATATCCTCCAGTTGCCACTGAAAGCTCCCATTACTCTCATTGGTACTGGAGAGCATGTAGCCTGTCCTACAGCAGTAGAAGCTTTGAGTACGGGCAGTCCCACTGCAGGATACTTTTGTGATGGCTATTCAACAGACCGGGAATCCAATTTCTCTCCTGTGGATTTCCACAGCCAGATGCAAAGGCTCTTTTCAGACCCACCACATTTCTTCTGAAAGGAGCTACTTCTGGAATACTCTTGGCCCCTGGGGTTCAATATTACAGTACCCTACCTCCGAGACTACTCACAGGAGCCACAACACAATATACTTCCCAGTGCTCAGCATCACCAATAAGGTAGCCATGGCTGTTCCCCTTACTAATTACCTTGCACATATCCCATAGCAAAGGTATGAGGAGGCACTTTTTCCTTACTTCCCTGTTAAATGTTACTGTAATCTGGACACAAGCCCTCTCCTTTCCCACTTGTCATCCCTTAGGATCAATGAAGACACTGCCTCTGAATGTACAGAGGTGGTATGTATATTGTATGAACTGGAATAAGGAGGCACCAGAACAGCACAGCATGGCTTTAGACAGAGCAAGTGTAGAAGTGCACGAAGCAGAGATAGGCAATAAGCTCTGCACTCGGAGACCTTTGTTGGATCTGTGCTTACACAGCTGTATTGCCAAAAAATCGGTTACAGGTAAATATTCTCTTCTTAGGAACTACTACTTTCTATCTATCCAGTGCTTTGATCTGCGTCATGATCGTAACCATAGCACAGATTCTGCTTTTGCTCTCCTCTGTTGAGATCAGGGTGGATAAAAATCAATGATTTTTTTAAAAAAAATAAAAAAATCAGATTTTTTTATTTAAATTGGATTTTTTTTGATAAAATGCTTTTTTAGGGGAAAAAACCTATCTAAAGATACATTATAGATCAAAGATATCTCATCATGGAATAGGGATTATAATTCAATTCTATAGTATGAGACAATATATTCATGTAATATTTAAGAAAAGTTTTGAAATGAGTTCCAATAGTTCATGGATTAGGGACCCAATTGCATAGGGTTCCAGAGGCTTCTGTATAGATTATTTAGGGTAATCTTTCTATCCACCCAATGGGACTCAGTGCTCAGTCTAGAAGATACCATCAGAGATGCTTAGTTTTGCAGTTCTCAAACTGTGGATTTCTGTCTCCAGAGATAACATGCTTGTTAACAGCAAAAATGCTTTTAAATAAATAAACAATATATCAAGGTGAGAAATAACAGACCTCAACCCTATTGTCTCTCTGCAAATTTGTGTACACAGAGTCAATCCCTTACCTCTCTCTAAAAGCGCAAAGTTTCAAAAAGTTTAATTAATAGAAGACTGTTGGGGGCAGAATAGATTTGGACAAAGAGAAGAAGTCTGGAGATAAACGTGAAAAGGAGGGGACAGGTAGCAGAAACAAAAGTGAAACTGTTTGAGCAGCATATTCCAGAAGTCTTGAGTCTGAGGTCTGCTGATGTTTTAAAGAAAGTCACACCAGTGAACTGGTGGAAGTCACTTAAGCATTTGGATTCAGAGACAGTTGAAATGATAATCTCACTTTTAACAGCAGTAGCTTCTTCGACTGGTGTAGAAAGAATATTTTCTTCCTTTGGACTAATTCATTCCAAACTGAGAAATAGTTTGGGACCTGAAAAAGCAGGAAAACTTGTTTTTCTTTTCCAGATTATGAACAAATAGGAAAATGAAGGTGAAGACGACTGAGTTAGCTGCAGAAGCCAATATTTTAAGTTTCTCAAGTTGACCTGGCTGACATAGTTGATTAAATTTTTGTTTTGTTTTTTAAATATTTCATTTAACTATTTTAGTTAAAAAACAATTTTAACAAAAATAGACCTGATTTTAAAAAACTTGAATGTTTAACTAAATTCAAAAATTCATATGCTTGTTTGGTTAAAATATTATATGTTTGATGTTGAAGGAAAAATCCAGAATACGTAACGTTGTTGTTTTAGTTAAATAAAACAATTTAAATGTCTGTCTGGTGATGTTCTCCTCCTAATACAGCATGGCAAGAATATCCTCCAAATATTAATGATTAACCTGCTGAATTGGAGATAGTTCACCTCCCAATGACTTCATAAATATCTGCTTCAATTACCTTTGGTAAATGAAATAACCAAACAATCATTCATTTTCTGATATAGCTCTAAAACTAATCTGAAAAGTTTTCAAAATAAATCACTTAAAAATGTACCTTCTAAAAATGTATGTACCTTCTAAAAATGAAACCTACATCTATCTCTGAGTTGTGAAGAATATGTATTCAGGTTATAACAACCAACAAGAATGCACTTTTATGTAGAAATCCATGATTAAATCAAGTCTTCCTGACTAGTGATTTAAACCAAATCCACCCTGATTGAGATGGTAAGGTATGCATTGCTGTTTCTGAATTTCACTCACCTTTGCTCCTCCCACTTCAGTGTAAAGCGAACTTGGCTGTAGACCTTGCTCCTGGCAATCTAACTAGGGCAAATATCCAATCTGTGACATGCTGCAATGGTTCTTGGGGTACATAGGACTGTGAGTCACTTTGTTATCACCCTGCCTCCAGTATTAGGGAGTCTTGCTTGTGCTTAACTGGGTGTCAGCTCCCTGACCCCACCAGCCTGTTAGCACTCTCCTCTGGGCTATGCCAGTCCTTACTTTGCCTTGCAGGTTAACAATAGGTGCACCCCAGTCCATGAGTTCCTTTGAAGTATTCCCCTGTAGTACCCAGCCCCTTATTCACTGATCACTCACAGAAACACCAGGTCTGCTGTCCCCAATGGAACAGTACCAGAGGTGAAAGTAAGCCGGTACGCCCCGGTACGGCGTACTGGTAAGAGCCGGTACACCGTACTGGGGCAGCCCGGCTTCCCCAGGGGGCAATTGAGAGAGCCTGGGGCTCCCAGCAGTGGTTGGAGCCCCAGGCCCTTTAAATTGCCTCCAGAGCCCCGCTGCTGGAGCCCTGGGGTAGCGGCTGCAGGGCTCCGGCAGCTATTTAAAGGGCCTGGGGCTCCCCTGCTTCTACCGCCCGAGCCCTTTAAATAGCCGCTGGAGCCCTGCCACCGCTACTCCAGGGCTCTGGCAGCTATTTAAAGGACCACGGCGGTAGAAGCAGGGGAGCCGCGGGCCCTTTAAATAGCCCCCAGAGCCCTCGGGTAGCGGGGGCTCCAGGGGCTATTTAAAGGGCCAGGGCTCCAGCTGCCTCTGCCGCCCTGGTCCTTTAAATAGCCGCTGGAGCCCCGCCGCTTCCCCAGGGCTCCAGAGGCTATTTAAAGGGCCAGGGTGGTAGAAGAGGGGAGCCCCGAGCCCTTTAAATAGCCCCCAGAGCTCTGAGCTGCTGCTGCTACCCCGGTGGGGGGGGGAGGGGGCACTTACCTTACAGGGTGGGCTGGAGCTGGCTCTGACCCCCTCAACCCCGCCCCTTCCGCCCTAGGCCCCGCCCCTTCTGGGGGCCAGAGCTGGCCCCAGAGTATCAGTAAGTCACTCGACTTACTTTCACCCCTGAACAGTACACACCAGCTTGTATGATTCAATTCAGGATCAGTACCTTGCTTAATATCACAACACTTAGATGTATTTACAATGAAAAACAGAATAAATTTATTATCAAAGATTCACAATTCAAGTGATAATGAGGAAGAGTATTGGAAACAACTGGTTACACATAAAACAAAATCATAACATGCTTTCTAGAAACCAAACTTAACTGTCTAAAGAAGTTTATCGCACCCTCAAAAGTCCTCTGCAGCTTTTGAACAAGATTGGCTGAAATCTTGTTTTCACGTATAGAAACAAACTGCCTGTTCCTGAGTGCTGCTTCTCTGTTCACTCAGCATCTCTCCAATAACTTTATATATAAATGGGCATCCATTGTGTTAGCGTACAATGCTTAATTTACATCCGACGGAGTGACAGATAAATAAGCATCTCTTGTCTGACAGAAAACCCGTTTCTTCCCTTCTCCTGGTGACTCATGCCTTGATACAGAATCTAAGAATATATTTTCCATATATACACATAGTTCCTTATACAGTATCTGTACAGCTATTTCACAATGGTATTGATGACCAGTGTGACACTGGCTTTTATTTAAGACCTCACATGGCATTCCTTGGTGAACAGAATGTGCAGACCAGAATCAGGACATTCCTGTAATCCCCTTGCCAGCTGACATTAAGGGGTTCTTGGTCACACATGCTCAGTGCCCACTACTGGCATCTATAAAAGCAAGGGACACACTTGGTCCTCCCACTGCTGCTACTGGATCTTTGAAAGTAACCTTATTTCTTTACAACTTTCAAAGGCCACCTTCACTTTGTAGATCTGTCCCAAACAGTCATGGAAGAAGAATCAGCCTACCATGGCCCCATGACAAACTCCCCAAGAGAGACAATGCATCTCAGAACTGAGATCTTGTCAGACATCAACAGTGCAACAGAAAAGACTCCCCCAGCTCCCCAAGACACAGATTGTGTCACTGATGATGAATTCTCTGACATCCAAGAAGTCAGCTCCAATCTCCATGTTCCAATTTGTTTCTCTAGGTACAGATTCTGATGTCTGTCTTATGTAAGAAGTTCAGGTGGTGAAAGCTATGAAACCCCTTGACTCAAACCATAGCTCTACATGCTACAGTGACGCTGAATCAATCATGCTAAGCTACGTCCATCATTCTGAATAGTAGTGCAGTAGTTCCACTTCTTAACTAACTTGAAACAGACCTTGCACCCTCCATGAATGAACAGACACAAAGGCTCTTTTAAGGGCTACCACATAATCCTGCAAAGGAACTATGTCCATATTACCCCTCACTAATACACCCAGTACCCAAAGGAACTTTCCTGACCTTTGCGTTAACTTGAGTGTAGATAACTTGAGTTAACTCTGCAGGGAAGACACAGCCAATATCTTTGTGACATGAGACCTAACCCTCCGCTAACTATGGTTCAGACACCGTCCCTAACTCCTGTAGCCCAATCTAAACCTGTTTGTGTGTGTACGCGCGCATGTGAGAGAGTGTGTGTAGAGGGTAAGGGAGGACTGGAAGCACCTGCTATAATTAAAATGAAATGTAGGCGACAGTTTGGTTAGGAATTTAGTTTGTGGAAGCAATGTTTTCCCTTATGGAACACAGTATAGGGCAGATCAAACATTAGGTCTGGAGCTCACTGATTCTCCCAGCTGGTGTTATTGCTGCCAAGAATGCAGTCTTCAGGGACAGATGGGACAGTGAATATTCTCCTAAAGGTTTAGACAAAGACTCCATTAATTTGGTAACAACTAGATCTATATAGTTGTTGGTAGGTTTACACACAGGAGGAAAGGTGTGAATCATTCCTTTCAGAAATCACTTAACTATAAGATGTATGAACAAAGAAGATACTTAGATGGAGACATAAGCTGATATGGACATCGGATGAACTTTGAGTAAACTTAAGACCAAGCCACACTTTAAAGATAAAATAAAATAATAAAATAATAAATAATAATAATACATAGCCCAGGATAGGAGAAACCGTAGCAGATGCTGAACCATCTGTTTCTGGACAGTCCTAATAAAAAACATCTTCCAGTTTATTGCATAAGTTTCCCTTGTAGATAGCCTGTGACTTTGCAAAAGAATATGCTGCTCCTTCTTAGTGCACTCATGGTCCAAATCGCTTAAGGTTTCCTGATTCATGCTGTCAGCTATGACAGGAATTCTAAAAGAGCCAGGACTCAAACTGGACTAGAAGGACAAGGTATGAGAAATGACATGCCCAGTCAGGCGTTATCCACAAACCTGTTGTCCTGTTTTATCTTCTTAATTATTTTCAAAAACCAGAGATAAATGCATTGAATAACACATTGCTTTAGTCCAGCAGAAAAATATCACTTAGGGAACCAACACCTCTTCCTCATCTGGAGCAGAAGTGATGACAGTTGATGTTCACTTTTGTTGTAAATAAGTGAGCAGTATATCCATGAAAAAATGTTCCAACTTCTGCATCTATCACTTATTATTCACGTTGGACACTGATTCCACTGCACATCATCTGCAAGGACCTTTCCTGGAAAATGTACACCAACAGGAAATATCTGATAATGGATGAAGCATTTCCAGAATTGAACTGCTTCTTGATGTAACAGACTGCAATGAGCTTTCACCTGTTGTTTGATGTAATACATTTCAGTAGTGTCATCTGTCAGAACTTGGATTATTTTCTAGCCAGTGTGCAGAAGAAAGGCTTTGAAAACCAGGTGAATTGCCCTTAACTACAGAATTTTATACACAGCCATGGCTTTTGCAAGCTCTCAAATTCTTTTTATAATCAGGTGATTGATTTAAGCACCCCATCCTATCCCTTGAGGCATATATTACAATTACTATCAAATGTTCTTAAGGATGAGCTGTTCTACCCTTTATAGTTCTTTCCATATGTGAGGGAATCCCTAATTTCCCAAGGAATGGTCACTGCAGACTAGATGTTGTTTAACTGAGGTAAGTAGAATATCCTTAACCCCTACTGCAGGGGCTTTGTCCTGAGTCTGGCAAACAAAGTGATTTAAATGTGCAAGAGACCATGAATCCTAGAATCCAAAAGAAAAATACCATTCTTTGTTATTTGTATTGCAGCAGTGTTAGAGGCCCCAACAAAAATTGGAACCTCACTGTGCTAGATGCTATACAAACACAAGAAAAAGACTGTATTTGCCGTATGGAACTTCATTCTGTGTATTAATTAAACGGGATAGACTATCTCCATAAATCTGTCCTGTCATGAATATGCTGTACCTGTCATGTAGTCAATGGTGGCTCTCATAAAAGATGTCTTTGGGGTTGGTATACATGTTGATTTATCAGACCCACTAACTGAAACATATTTTAATAAGAGAGTATATTGTTTGCAGAGCAACATGTACTCCTTGGGCTGATTGGCGGTTTTTATCAGTCAGTCAGTCAGTCAAATATGGCTATGAATCCTCTGGTGCAAGTGGGCTTCCACTTCCACCAGGCACTTGATGAAGATTCATAGTAGTCCAAAACGGTGCACTTTGTTCTAATAGTGGTCCTTTCCGATACAAAATCTTAGATACTTCCTCCATATTCCCCTGAAGGATGAGTGGAAATATGCATCTTTGAGTTTGAGAGCCCCAAACCAATCCTGTAATTCTAGGAGGGGATTACAGAAGCTGACATCTCTATCATGAGCTTGAATTTGCAGACTCACTTCAGTTTTCTTAAGTCCTTCATATTGGAACCGAACAGTAAATCTGATTGACACAACCAACGACTGTGACAGAATAACCCTCAGAATTTAACAATAATGCAGGCTCAACTAACTACCCTGCTGCTAACAAAACAAAAAGCTAATTGGAAAATGCAATTATGTGATTGTTGACAATAAGTTAATATGAATATGCTTGATGAAGGGAGGAGCAAAGGGTATTCCAACTGTCTTGTCTGTGGCAGTTGGAAGGAACTGAAGGCAATGTAACTGAAGATTATTATACAAACTCACACTGCTTGGTCTGTTCCAGGGGGAGCATGTGTGCCGCTCCAGCAAGTATAGCTTTTCAGAGGGTTTTCACTTCAAAATCGAGGGCATTTGTTTGCCTCAGAAGCTGGCAATCTGTACAGATACTTGTTGGAGAAACATTGTTCTAAGTGACAGCAGCATGTTCCCCAAGAGTGCACTAAGCACCAAGAAATCAATGAAGTAGGATGGAAGCCTTCAGAGTTAGATTATTTTGACACAGCTGAGTGGATAGGTAGAAATTCTAAAGTTACCAGTGTTTTAAGATAGGGACATCTTTTGTTAAAGTTTTAATAAACTTTTTTAAAGAGATTGGGAATTGTGTTTAGATAGCTGACTTAGCTGTCTGTCTGATATGTAACAGCGGAAGAGGGAGCAGAGGTTTAACTCAATGGCATCCTCTATTGGACACTGCCAAAGATACGATTTGACTAGCAAGTGGTCCTATGTTTCTACCATTTCTTATACTTTAAATTGTAATTCTCTCAAGCTGGTTTATATATTTGGAGGTCAAGCTCCCTTTTATCAGAATTAAATAGAATGCTGAAAACCCCAGATTTAGCATGTAAATATGTTCATTATCACTAAATGTAGTTCTCAAAGTGAGCAGAAACTCAGCTGATGAGTGCTTACTGGGGTTTTTTTACAGTAGAAAGGAGCTCCATTTGGTTCATTCACCATGAAACTTTGGAAAATTAAGTGTTTTAGAGGAAACAGTACTTTCCAGTTAACTCATAAATAGAAATCTGTATAATGTAAATTAATCCTTAATTGAGAAAACATTTACATTTAAATCTTCTGAGAGCAGAAGGATGAGGTTTTGCCCCAATGTCCTCATTGTTTAAATGGGTATATTGCTTATTTGCCTAACTCACTGAGATGTTGTAAACAGGTAAGGAACCATATAAGTGCTAAAAATTATTAATTATATTACTAATTATTATTATTAAACCTATATTTTGTTCTCAGCTCCACCATACTTCCTGTGTGAATCTGGGCAAATTGCTTAACCTCTCTGTGCCTCAGTTTTCCCCAGCCATTTTCATATCTACAGAACAGAACTGTGGTTTGTGTTTATTTAAAAATAAATAAAGGGGCACCCATTAGGAAGGCACTTGGGTACCTAAGATAAATAAAACCAATCCAGTTCCAATCAACACACCATAACAGACCCCTCTGTTTGGAAACCAGTTTCCTCTGAAGCCAATCTGCAGCAAGTCAGTACACTTACATTAACTGTAATACATTAAAGACTTTAAACATGTACTGACCTTGTAAGAAGGGTTTAGAATGAGGCTTATTGTTTGTAAAGCATGTTGAAGTTCACAAGCTGAGAAGGTACTATAGCATTGCAATTTGTCTTATTATATGGGATAACATTAATTTTTCACCAGTATGAAAGTTCACAAAATAACCATATTCTAACATGAAAATAAAAAAATCAAGAGGCAGTGTGGCCAAGTGGAATTGGGAGCGGCGGGGAGGGGGTGGAGGGGTGAGAGGAGGGGCGGGAGGGGACTCAGGAGACCTTGGTTTAATTTCTGGCTCTGCCACTGATTTATTTGGACAAATCATGTCCCTCCTTATGCCTCAGTTTCCCCATCTATAAAATGGGGATAATGATATTGACTTCCTTTGTAAAGTGCTTTGAGATCTAAATAACAAACACTAGATAAGAGCTAGATATTACCATTATTGGTAATAATGATTTGTCAGACAAATGTAACTCTTCAACTCTATGCATATCTATAAATATTTTAGAATGTGTATTATTCACACAATAGAAAAGAGCTGAAGGGCTAACAGACCAGTCACATTCGAGGTAGGTGAATATTGAAATACTCTACCTAGCTGATTGCTAAAAAGTGCCCTGGCTATTCACTCCCACATGCTTCAAATGTCTCACATACCGGTATGTTACATATCTTGGACCTGCTAGGATTTTATGTTGCTAATGGAAGTAGGACCTTTTTAGAGGCAGTACTTGCGAGACTTTGACGGTGCTGGTTAACTCAAGGATTTCATTTGGGGTAGTACTGGCACGGCTAAGATGGAAATATATCAAAATGGTGATGGTCACTGTAGCTTTCTCTATATGATGGGGTAATGTGCTTTAGAGATGTGTTAGTTCTAAAACACACTAATGTGGTGTGCATTAATTAGATTGTGTAGACCCTGATGGTTTGCACTAAAGCCCTAGTGTGCTTTAATATAGTATTCTTTCAAACAGCACTACATTAAAGTCACCAGAATCTATTGAACCGATTAAGGTTCAATGTTAGTGTGCATTACCCACCATGTAGACAAGCCCTGTTTCAGAGGTAGGTCAGGTTGTCAAGGCACTTGGCTAGATTCATCCTAGCAGACTTAGGGAAGCTCACTGCACTCCAATGAGAATTTGACTGCCACCTCCATGGATGTTTCATGCTGGGAAAGTGCAGCTTTAGTACCCACAAAGAAATTCAGTGCTGGCTGCAGCGGGGTATTTGCAGGACTGATACCTCTACTCAGTTGAGTTTCTGGCAGCAACAAAAATTATTCATCAATTAATTTATACTGCCACATTGTAACGAGGGGGTGAGGCAGCATCTGAAGTAACAGACTCTCAGACCTTTTAGGCCTTTAGAGATTACAGGTGAGAGCCTGTGTTGCATCTCTTAAATATACTTATGCTTTGGAACTGAGACATTGTTTGAAGTGGAAATGTGATTACAGTATTTTAATAAGCTTAATAATTAGTTTAATGTATTTATAATCCTGGACTTTAAGATCTGTGGGGCACAGCCCATGTTCTTGTATTTATTTGTATAATGACCAGCACAATGGGGGCCTAAACCTGATTTGAGCCTCTGGGTTCTACTGAAGTATGAATATGAAATAATAAAGTAGATTTGAAAGACACTGTGGCAGTACAAAGGTGATAGGAGGACAATCTAATGGTATATTCCATTTGGGGGAAATGAAAGTTTGTCTTCCATTGTTAAAAAGTGGAGATCCAGGGAACGATGGCATAAAGTCTGAGCTATTTATACAATACTCAGTGTGGTGATTTCCTGCTCTTACCAAATGTTTAATTCTAACTGAATGAGTAAGAAGTGCATTTTAGTACAACAGTGGAAAAGAAATGTACTGCTGTCGGAAACCGACCAGGAAGAATCAGCTGTGAAAACAGCTAAGAGACTGTTACGCAAGGCTGTTTCTTCTGGTTCATATCCCTTCTTAGCATTTTTAGCACATAGGAATACCACAGCACATGGATGCCAAAACAATCCAGCACAGGCACTGATGGAAGGAGGACCAAAACCCTGCTACCAATGAGGCGAGACATTTTGCAGCCAGAGGGATGGGAACTCCTCTGAGAGGAGATGGCCAACAATCAGAGGAAGTGGTACTAGAGTACAACAGGTCAGCCAAAGACCGACTGGGCCTGGAGACAGGCACTCCTGTGAGTCTCCATCCATTTGAGAGACACCAGAAGGAATGAACTAAAGGGGTTGTGAGTAGTGCAGTGGTACCAAGATCATACAAGATGATTATGCAAGAGGGACAAGTAAGCTGAAGGAACAGGAGACACTTACGAGCCAGCAGACACCACACCGAGAGAAAGCCTACAGAGATATAGAGATCATCACAGAACAGAGAGATAGAGAACAATCTGGAGGCCAACTCCTCAGACAGATAGTTTGCTAGACTTGGAGACAGGTGACAGGAAGACAGAAAAAGGAGGCGTGGTTGCCTGTTGAGGAGATCAACTACCTCATAGACAATGGAGCCAGCTGAGTCTGTGATAAAGGGAAGACTCCAACATAGGTATGTGCTATCAACCTCTGCCAAAGGCACATGCGGCGTGGGCCTGGGTGTCAATTATTTGTTTTTAATGTTTAATGTTTATATTAATATGTTTGTAAAATAGAATGGTGTTTCACAATTGGGGTCCTATGTAAATCCCGATTTCATGGAGGACATGGCCCCCAAACTGCAATTTTTAAAATATTACCTTACAGTGCTGTGCACATGTCTATGTGGAAAACGGACTTCTGTGTGCAAACTTAGACAATGTCAAGGATGGAATGAATTACCAGCAAGCTTAGTCAGTTACAAAGAGGAAATGAATGTCACCTGCAAACTTAATCAGTATTCTGCAGATACACTGACTAAAGTTTGTCAATGAAATTCATTCCATTATTAAAATTGACTACGTTTGCTAGTTACATTCATTCTGTGCATATTTTGTAAAATTCAATACTTTTCCATTTACACTGTCATGAATTTTCTTTTAAAAAATAGAGATTTCCACAGGGCCCTAATCATGATCAATGGAACTGGAGTCCATATTCCATGCTGGGACTGTTATGAACAGGACACTTGGGGAACTGGAGAACAGGTGCAGTAACCTGGAAGCAACTCAACCACATGAGCAGAGCAGTGCACAGGGTTTAATAAAGTTTCTCTGTTCAACTCAACCTTTATTTAACTTCATGCTGCGTTAATGAAACAGGACCTGTAACTGTTATACTTGAAGCTCAAACTCTGTGGCAGGTGAGAGTGTTCACAATTGGATGGGGAGTCAGTGGTAGTGTATACTAGCCAAAAGTAGTTAGGAAGCCCTTGCCTTAAAGAAAGAAGACTAAGGGAAGAGGCACTATTTTTTACATTTGTCCATCCAAGTAATCTATGGATCCGATCTTGCCCTCGTTACTCAGGCCTACTGAGTTCAGTTGATACTGTTTAAGGATTTGGTTCATTATTTTTTCACCACAGGAACTCTCTCTTTCAGCACAAACTGTGGTGTGTAACTGAACAAATACACACGTGCATGCCCTTTGCAGAAGGGATTGGGAGCGCATCCTGTGCTGTACTCTGAGGCTGAAATGTGTAGAAAGGATACCTTTTAATGCTATTGAACCCAGCACAGCTTTCCTGCGCACAGCCCAAGAATGAGAATCGTGCCCACCTGCAACTATTTGCTCCTAATGAACAGAGGGTATATTTCTACTTGGGGTGAGGGGGTGCAATTCCAAGCTGGGGCTAGCTTTCATGGAGCTAGCATGCTAAAAATAGAATGTAGCAGTGGGACCAGAGCATTGACCCACTGCTGGATGGGCTAGCCACCCTCCTAGGCACATACTCAGAGTAGTTAGTCCCTCAGTTTGCAGTGCTGCAGCTACCATTTTTAGCTCTCTGACTCCATGAGAGTTAGCTCAAGTATGTCTCCTCCATCTGGGAATCACACTCCCCAATCCCCCCAGCTCCAAGTGTCCACTTCCCCTCAAGTTCATAAGGAGCACACTCTGCCTCAGGAAACCTCTGGTGTTATGTCACTTCAATTTCAAACCCAGGGGAGGGATAGCTCAGTGGGTTGAGCATTGGGTTGAGCATTGGCCTGCTAAACCCAGCGTTTTGAGTTCAATCCTTGAGGGGGCCATTCTGTGTGACAGTTGTTCGAGGGAAAGGGATAGCTCAGAGGTTTGAGTATTAGCCTGCTAAACCCAGGGTTGTGAGTTCAATCCTTGAGGGGCCATTTAGGGCTCTGGAGCAGAAACTGGGGATTGGTCCTGCTTTGAGCAGGGGGTTGGACTAGATGACCTCCTGAGGTCCCTTCCAACCCTGAGATTCTATGATTCTATGACAGCTGGGAAACTGAGGCACAGAGCAGCACAGTGATGTGTCCAAGGTCACACAGTGAGTCAGTGGCACATCTGGGAACAGAATCCTAGTCTTGTGTCTCCCCTGCGCTGACCGCTAGACCGAGTTCTCCTGGGGAAAAGAAAAAACTCGAGCTACCTGGCTCCTGGTGGCTCTGTGCACGCATAAGGAGTTGGAGAGGGTGGAGCCCCGGGGCAGGACCCAGCGGCTGTTAGGTGTGGGATGCAGGTTGGCCCCGTGCTGTTGCACTAAGATGCGTTGGGGTCCGGCTGGGCGCTTGTCTGGGCGGCTGGTGCAGCAGGAGCAGCCAGACTTGGTCTGTCTCCCCCGCGGTAATGTGGGGCGCTGGGGTCAAAAATCAGCAGGCTCCGGCTCTAGGCCAGACCGCTCTGCCCGACTGCAACTGCTGCCGCGGCACCCCGCAGCCAGCCTGAGCCCTCCCCTGCAGGGCGGCGAGCTCTTGCGCACGTCTACCCCGTCCCTGTCCCGTTCCCCCCCCGCCCGTCCGCTTGCCCTGCGCGAGCGCGAGCGCGCGCCTTCCCCAGTGCCTCTCGGTGACGTGAAGGGGCGCGCGGTGGCAGCACCTCCCCGCGCGCTGCTTAAAAAGAAGAAAAGAGGGAGCGAAACATGAGAGCCGTAGTGAGCTGCAGCCACCGCCGGCCGCGGAGGAGGCATCACCCCAGCCAGGCGGCTGCTACTGTCCTACCTAGAGAACATCCTTTCTATGGGACAAGTGAACTGCTGCCGCCGCCGCCGCCTCCCACTGCAGCAAGGGTGGGGACCCTTGGCCCAGCTCTCACCACCAGGGCGCAACAGCACCAATTACTAAATTTCTGTCACTTGCACAACTTTAGCCCCACAACTCCTGAGCATCCTCCCACTAAGCCGGTTTTTGTGGGTGGGTGGGTGGGGGGAGTTCTTTGCCCTTTAGATTTTTTTTTTTGTTACCATCATCACTCTCCAGCCCTCCCCCCGTTTTGGGGCTGCTGATTTCCTGCTTTGAAGCGCAAAAAGAAAATCCATCGGGGAGGGGGGGAGGTTTGGTTTGTTTTTTTCACTCACACGGTCCAAGGCATGATGCTGAAGATGCTCCCGTTTAAACTGCTGCTGGTGGCCGTGGTTCTGTGCTTCTTTGAGGGGGATGCCAAGTTTGGGGAGAGTGGTGCAAGGAGGAGAAAGTGCCTGAATGGTAACCCACCGAGGCGCCTGAAAAAGCGAGACAGGAGGATGATGTTCCTGGAGCCTGCGAGCGGAGGGGAGATGATGTGTCGTGGCTTGTACCCTCGCCTGTCCTGTTGCTCCAGGACTGACAGTCAGGGGCTGCTGCACATTGAGACTAAGGTAGGCACCACATGAGGCTTTTTGCATGGATGCAAATTCACTGCTAACCTGCTGGGTGGTGTCTGGTTTGATCTAGCAACATGGGTTTGACCCATTACTGTTTGGGAGGGTGGAGGGGTCTGATCTAATAAAATAGAAGCGTTAAAGCGATCCTGGTTTATTTCCTTGAGAGTTACATAGACCTCTCTCCAGAGCTGTTCATCTGAAGGGAGGCTTAGTCAGTTGGGAAGGTATTTTTAAAAGAAAGTTCTCTCCCTCTCACAACGAAGGGTTTTTACAAATGTGCGAGTTTCCATGAGATCTTACAAATCTTACTCATTCAGATCGTCCCGTCTTGCTCAAATCAGCAACTCGGTGCACTGCTGCATGTTTATTGGCAGTGCCCCTTTCTCACGGAACATGGGATTCAGGTACAAGGACCTGAGGGGATGGTTTGAGAAGAAGAAAGACTTGAATGGCTTTTTTGGATTAAGTTTGTGCATTGGCAACAGTGAAACTGTGAATTAACTTGACGGTGGTTTCTGGTTTATTTTTCTGGGGGTAAAAAAGCCTGTACAATTTTCTCCACGTGTTTGGTCAGTAAAGGATTTGGATAGTAGATGGTGCTGGTGCATTAGAGCTTAGTGATCTCTAGTCAAGGCTCTTGTGTTACACACGATTACCTGTATCCGATGAAAGGGACTCCACTGTTATTGATTCTCACACAGGATGGCATGAGATATTTGCCTTTTCACACTATGTGACAATGCATATGCCTAATTTAAAATTGAGTTGCTTGAAAAGTATCTCATTGGAATTTTAAAATATTTAATTTATGCTTCCTTTAGTAGCTTAATTTCTATGTATTAATGTGTTTGTGATTTCTCTAAGTTGTCCAGATATAATTCTGCAGGATCTTATTGGATAAGCAGGGCAATGATATTAAGTGTGTACATAGAGATGGAAATTCCTGAATAATGTCATTAAGAATCACTGCACGTGAAATAAACAATCAGGTGTCTTCTCTTCCCCTCCACCCCCTTCACTTTCCCCTCCCCAGTTTAGGTTTAATTAAGAATTCCTCAGTTACAACACTGTAGTTGTCAAGGTCTGAGAGACTCTTGGAAAACTTGTGTTTCAGTCTTGCTGGCCCAAGCATAATAAAAAAAAAAATACCCAGCCTGAATCGAATTTTTATGCTCAGTTCACGGTAGATTTCACTC
Source organism: Natator depressus (assembly GCF_965152275.1). Classification (NCBI taxonomy): domain Eukaryota; kingdom Metazoa; phylum Chordata; order Testudines; family Cheloniidae; genus Natator; species Natator depressus. The sequence goes on from NC_134237.1 coordinate 54,163,375, forward strand.
CATTCTCATGTAAACAGCTTCTACGAATCAACATATGTGTCTGGGTGGTATCTCTCACTTTGTTTTGTAACAAAAAGCCATATTGCATCATTTAATTTGCTCAAGTCATGCAAATAGGAAAAAATCAATAGGACAAAAAGGGGTCGACTTATCCTCCTCCCCACTAAACTGCTGCCCACACACAGAGTCCTGTTGCTTATGGCAAAAGAATAACAACAACACCATTGTGTTTGTTAGTTGGTTCACTAATGGGTGAAACTGGAGAACATCATTCTCCTTCAGTCCCCAGCTCTGTCCAAATGTTCATGCCTTTTGAGGGAGCATTTGTCCTACCCCCTCTATTCCCAGATGAGTGAGAACAGTCTTACTGCAGGTTTTCAGCTGCAGCTCTCTCTTTATTCTTACCATATGCAGCAGTAGTTTGAGATTCAGGGCAGATATATTTCTTCATGCTGTCCAGAGACAGTGTCATTAAGCTCCTGTGTGGTAATTCAATTAAAATACAAAATAACTACATTCAGATAACCTTAAGAGCCTAATTGAAGTGCACAAAAGTCAGACTCAGGACTGGAAAATATGTCCTTAACTCACCCTGTTTGTAATATATAGGTATTGCAGCACATATGTTACGTGAGATCACCCACTGTTTGGAGACCCCTGCAATAGTTGGTTTAATGTGGTGAATTAAAAATGGAGTTAAGACAATCTTGAATTTCCTAGTTATTGTGGGGTTTTGTCCCTTTGCGATTTTTGAATATATCTTTTGTTTAATTTCTTTGTTTTGTAGATAGTAATAAACAAATCCTTGAAGTGTATGAAGTTTCAAAACAATATACCATAACATCTATTTCTAAGCATTAAAACTAACCTTTTATAGATTTATACTTTTTAGTGGATATTATTCCAAAAGGTTTTAAAACCACATTATTTATCCATTAAATGTCAGTGGTTACAGCTATCTTAAATCCGTTTTATCACGTAAATACATATTTAGACAATTTTCCAAAATACATGTCATTTATACTTGATAGAAGTAGTGACCATTCCACAAGAGACATTACATTATCATACAAAAAACTTGGAGGGAACTTTGTAAAAAGTGGGTTTTCAGCACTATATTACACAAGGGCTCCAAAAGCTGAACAGGTCTATAATGTGATATAGAGTCATATTAATCCACAGGATTGAGTGTCTATGACATTAATAGGAATCTGAACATTAGCTTTTTCTATAGCAATTTGAGCTCGCTCAGCAGGCATTTTTAATTTCAGATTAGCCTCTTGGTTAAGATGCTGTGTGTCAGCCCTGAGACAATTTTATGATCAAATTATTGATCTGTCTTTATGATGACAACACTCCCAGTCCCTTAAGCACAGCAAAGCAACAATAAAGGGCACTGCTTTATCAAACAGACAAAATTAGAATGTCTTTAGTAATATTTTTGCATAATGTGGCATTTAACTCTTTGTCTTCTAGCTTTCTAGAATATCCCCATTTTACCACTAGGTTCACTAAAGCCAGAATCAAATATTGTGACACCAGAGTTTTTGAAGGTTTGCGTATAGTCAGATAGGCACAGAAGCCCTCTCTACCTTGGATGGTTTCACAGCCAGGGCTGTCAAGGAATGGGTGAAAAGAAATTGTTTTCAAGTGTGCCCTTTTACAATCATTTGTTTGCTCTGGCTCTATCACAAACAAAGGCTATTGTTGAACACATCCAACTAAACAAATAACTCATCTTGGGGTCCCTTTAACAGCTGCCTTGGTACAATGATCTATTTACATATTAGCCTAAAATTGAAACTGAACTCTTTAATGACATAATCCAGCACTATAGTACAGAAGAAACATATGTTCAACCCAACAGCTGAACAACCTTGTAGGCATATGATTTTTAGAAATAATTGCTTGTATACCAAATACAGTTTAATGAAACATCTTAATTCACTGCCATACATTTTTGCTGTTAACATCAAACCCACCCTATTTTTTGTCAAATAAAATAAACACAGGGTGTGCAAAACAGAGTGCTATATTACATGTATAGAATTTCTGTGTCTTGTGGGTGTCTCTGTTTCTCCCTCTTTTCACTATTTTTGTTGTTGATAAACCAGTCTTGTAAGTTGTACTTTCCTGTATTCCAGTATTTATCTTACCTTTCTTCTACCAGTCTTACTTGCCTGTGGATAGAGATTAAAGGATGATCTTACAGATGTTGTAAATTAGTCAGCAGCAGGCATAATCATTATTAGGCATGCTGCAATAATGTTTGGAAGTTTTACATGATTTCCACAGCAAACCACTGCAAATTTGATGGTTTCACATATAACTTTTAAAAATTGATACAGGAAATTAGTTTGCATTTCTTTAAGAGACCAAAGATATGGTCAGTTTTAAAGGTAAAGGTCATTATTATATGTTCACTGAAAATACTGTGTTCTAAACAGTGTTTCAGCCTTGGGCTAAATCTGTTTAATTGACTTCAGTAAGGCTATTGATTTATTGAAACCAAAGCTAGAATGATGGCTCTATCTACCTTCAAATAGGTATTTCTACTGCAGACCTCACACAGAGTGAAGGTTTAACATCCTACTATGCTCAAATAGCATGAAACTTAACATAAAAATATTGTGCTTGATTTTCAGATAATTTATTGAGTCCCATTCCCTAAACTTTTGATTAGTTATTATATGACCAAGACACATTCCAAAAATTGAGAGATGGACTCAATTCTCAAGGACTAAAAATCAAACCTCTCGTGGATGGCAGCTGGTCAGGAGCATTAGGATCCTTTTGTTTTAGCTTTAGCCATTAAAATGGAGGAAAACATTTTTTATTTGTATATTACTGAGCAATTAATGTATTTTCCACAAGGAAAAATAAATTAACTTTTGACTTTTTGTACCTTCCAATAGAACTATGGCAATATGCCTGCATCAGTTGTGGGGTTAATGAGGAAAACAAACTCAATATTTACCTCTCTGATTATTGACCTATGCTTCACCACATACCACTACCACCAACTGTATGCCAAAGCTTGAATGAGATTAGCTTAGATATGAAGACAGATGATGCTAGTGGACAGAGGAAAGCACTTTGAAGAGTCTGCAAACATGGTGTAGTTTCCTTGGTAAATACACACTCAAAATTGGGCAATTTAGTCCATAGATTAAGAGTGCTCCTGGATTCCTCATTGATGCTAAACTCTCACGTCAGCATCCACAGACTCTGTTCCATCATGGTGAACATGGCCTGGTCTTTGTCCCTTCCCATATGGACTACAGCAATGCAATATACCTAGGCATGAAGCCATCAGCCTGAAGGAAATTCCAACTGGTACAAAATGTGTACTCAGCAGCATGGGCTACCGTATGCACATAAGACCTCTCCTCCACTGGTTTGCTATAGAAGAAAATCAAGTTCAAGATCTTGGTTGTTATCTTCAAGGCCCTCAATGACCTGGGTCCAGCATATCTAAAAGGATCAACTAAAATTCTAGGATGGAGACCGTGGCTGACAACTCTGCTGGTCAGGCATCATGAAACTTTCTACCATAAGGGCAAAGCTTATCTGTGCAGGAAACTGAGCTTTCTTGGGGATTAGTCTGAGACTGGAATGAACAGGAGGAACTAAGGGCCAACACTAATCTCACCACCTTCTACTCCAAGTGCAAGGCGCGCTTCTTCAGCTTTGCCTTCTCTCATACAAACGCGTATCAGTGTGTACACTTAAAAAACAAAACAACCCCATACCAAAATAAAACACTACACTGCGCACACAATTATCTTATTACAGAAAGGACAAGAGAGAGAGCTAACTTCATGTGACAGATGTTAGTCATGTCACTTAATGCGCTGCTGGAAGGCACTCAGATACTATGGTAATGATGGCAATATAAGAACTGTACAGAATAGACTATTTAGGGCCTGATCCTGCAGACTCAAACCAGAAAACTCTGAAATTAATGAGGATTCTACCAGAGAAGGCAGGCCAAGTACTGTTCTACTTACTGACATTAGTGGGTCCTATTGAAGCCAATGGGACTACTTTGAGCGACTGCTTGTTTTGGGGATCCTTTGGCAGCACATGGAAGGGTTGTATAGGACATGATTAATTTCATTTTCCTGAAGAGGGTCTGGCTTTGAAAAGTTTGAGAAATGCTTCCTTAATTAAAAAATTTTTTAAAAAGTAGGTAGTCATATTCAGAATTAGGATTGCTGCTATTAATATTTTGTATGTGATTTTTAAAATGCCATATTATTGCTAATATTTTGTCTGCCAGATTTAAAATAATAAAAAAAGCACTCTCAGATACGTGGGAGCAAAGTTATGTGATTCTCATCCAAAAATAAAGTGATGAGTTCAAAATTATATTACTGGCCTTAGGCATTCTGATGACTGATGAGCTGTCAAACAGCAATTGTGTGTCAAATTGTGGGCCAAAAATCTCCATGCAAGTTAATTATTTGATTTACCTAGAATAATTTAGCAAAATTACTGCATGTTTTCTGAAAGGAATTAATCAATGTTGTTACAGTAGAATGAATCACCACAGAGTCCTTCACAGTGTGAAAAACAGTAATATCAAATCCACTCTGAGATCTGAGAACTTGCACGGTAGAAGCAAGATTGTATAAAATGTTTGTAGCATCACTTTTTAAAAAACAATTATATTAGAATTGTTTATAATTATGCTAATTCAGTAATAATGAGATGCTGTGCTTTATGTTCTGATAAGGCCTGATCCAGCTCACAATGGCTGCAGTGAATCCTGGATTGAGCCATAATGTAATTTTGGGTTGAGAGATCAGAAAGCAAACCCTTAGTACCATGTGGTTTACAATAAGTTATGAAGTGCATAATATTACAGACAAATAGTGAAGAATGTGCTGTTTTCCGTTAACATTTATTTTTCATGATATGCCGACATTGCACTCCCCAAGCTCTTGTGTTTACTTATACAAATTATACAGCATGGTGTAGTGCTTAAGTAAGTATTATGCATAATATATTGACTTCTTTCAGGACAAAGTTAAAATTGAATAATAGGACAGACTGTATGTTAAGGAAAATTTCGTATTTTCTATTTCATATAAACAGAAATTACTGACAATCTAAGGCTTTTTCTACCAACAGTTTACATTGGCATATGCATGAATATAATTGCATTTAAAAGCAGAAAATTCAGAGGAACCCCTTTGAGAATTCAACCAAAGGAGGTTCAATAGTAGGCTCACAGTACAATCCAAAGCCTGCATATTTTATAAATACCTGGAGATTGTTTTTCTAATGTGTTCTGACTTTAGAAATTTAGTTTTAAATCTTTAGGTAACTCTTAATCTGAGCCTCTTATGCATGTAATTTAGACTTGGAAGTTGTATTTTTCAGCATCACCTATAAGAGAAGTGGACCTAGGGCCTGTTCCTGCAGCCCTTGCTTATGCCAGTAATCCTTATTTATGTGAGTATTCCCACTGATCAAGAATTACTCACACAATTAAGAATTTGCAGGCTTGATTAGTGAGAGTAAATTAATTTGCATTTGGAAAGAGAAACACTTGTTAGTACTCTAAAATCTGAAGATTTATTGCATGTGATTCTCTTTCATAGTAATAATTTTGCACTTAGCATGGTGACTTAAAATATGGCACTTTTACTGATTCATAACTGTACTGGTTACATTAGCATGATTTACTTACATTATTTCAAAGAATCTTTTTGTATAAGACAGGGAAGTAGGTCATGTGTTTATTTGTCTCTGGTTTGTGGCTTGCAGATATTTTCTGTTACCAACAACACAGAATGTGTGAAGCTACTGGAAGAAATCAAATGTGCACACTGCTCACCACATGCTCAGAATCTATTCCATTCACCTGAGAAAGGGGAAGCATCTGAAAGAGAACTAGCTCTTCCCTTCCTGTGCAAAGACTATTGTAAAGAATTCTATTATACTTGCAGAGGTCAAATACCAGGTAAAAACTATAGCAAAATAATAGACTAAAAAAAGATGTCTAAATTTAAATGCTCTCTATTGCTTAAGAGATATTGGATCAGATCCTGCAGTCCTCCATTGGGAAACCCCCAGCGACATTAAGGAGTGTAGAGTCAGGACCATGAAGGTAGATCTTTCCTATTCAAGTGAATATTTGGGTTTTTTCTTCCCAGCCTCCTCTTGAATTTCTAGAAAAACCAGTGATATATGTTATAACTTTTCAAATCACCAGAATAAGTTATTCTCTGTATTGAAATTTCACTTTGTTCACGCAAAGCATAAAAACAATTAGCCAACCATAAAAAAGCTCTTCTAACTGATACGCTTTTAAAAAGTGAAAGAAAAGAAGCTGTAGTATAGTGTAGGTAGTATAAAGATGTTGAATATTTAAGGTGACCTTTCCTGGTTTGGTAATCACATACATTCTTGTTTTTAAACATATGCACCAGAATTCAATGCCCACTGAAATCAGTGGGAGTCTTTCTACCGACTTCAGTGCCCTTTGAATCAGTTCCATTGATGCTGTTAACAACGTGGGACCAAATTCCGCCCTTAACTGACGCTGAAGGGTCCTGCCATAGTCACGTGGTTTACCTTGGCATAACCAAAAGCTGAATTTGGCCCATGGTGCCTGTAGCCATCACACAAATGTCTCTTATCACCTTTACACAAGATTGCCAAAATGCCCTGCAAAGGTAGTTGCATTTTTAAAAAGTTAAAATATTGTCTTAAAAGATTATGTTAAACAACATCATCAGTAATTACAGGACTAAAACATTTATATAATTATGATTGCCCTTTCTTCAACTGTTCCTCTCTCCTTATCCAAACACTGTTGGCACCACAGAAAAAAGTTGAACTAGTGGGATTTTTTTGAGTAGTGAAATTTAAAAGAAAATAATGTAGTTCTGAGTTAGGTAAGATCATGACAAACTTGCGAATAATCATTTATAACATGAACAGTTCTGTAAAACTGAGCTGTGTAATAGGTATGGCTTTAAGTGAGCAATGCTTTTATTGCTTAGGTACAGTATGTACTTTGTTTTCTTTGAACTCACTGGGATGCAGGACTTTTCTGTAGTGTTCTCTTATTGACTTGCAAAAACATTTTGAATAGAGTTGCTTTTTCCCTTTGGTGTGGTTTAACATGTATCTAAACCCATTCAAATATGAAAATATTATTATTGTCTTTATAAACTAAGAGATGTTTCTAAGGCTTTCTTAAACCAGCTGTTTCTTGCTCTTTATCACATTCCCCAGAGCAAAGCAGAATAGATCATAGTTGCCAAGACTGCCTGCCGAGCAGAGATAACAGAGTAGATATTGTAAACGTTTGGCCCATCCTGGAAGCCACCACAAAGAGTGTTTTTTTAAATACAAGTTTGTAACTAACCCAAATGATGAGTATATTCTGCTGAACATTTACATCATCTTTTCATTAGAGTCTAAGTTTCCGAGAAAAATGCTCTATAGGGAACAAAAGTTAAGGAGGGAGGAGGGGGCAGAGAGGGAATGGGCTGAGCAGCACAGGAGCTACACAGCCTCAGGATCCTCACTCCCCAGATCAACATATGTGGTGATGAATGACAAATTTATTTTTCTACAAAGTTTGTGTATATGTAAAACTGCTGAAGTGCATCAAGATGTCAAGTGCTTTTTGTGACCACCCAGGTTGCCTTGAAAGATAACCAGATGAAAGCATAACTTTAGCACTGGACAGAGCACTGTGCTTTGCAGGAAAGAGCTACAAGCTAGCTAGAATAGGAGTTTTCCTACATCAATCAGATGCTAATAATCTTTCTAAATACTTGTTCTGAGAGTGGGCTGCACTAACACAAAGTCGTTGCATACTTATGTCGGACAGGGTTAATTGATTTGTTTGGCAGAGTGGTCATTGGCACATGTATTAATATTTCATGAAGGTATTGAGATTCAGGTCACACTTTGGGGGAAAGTGACCTATAGAATTCTAGAGTGTCCCTCAAAATATACATGTACATTTAAAAGCAAATTCATAGTTCATTTGAGTTTTATAATCCATGTATGAGATCTGTTTCCGCCACTTGAAAGTTTTACAAACTTGACAAGTATTGAAAAGACAAACAAAAAGAACCCACAACCTATGTTTCATTATTTAGATTGGTTGACATGAACTGCAAAGAACAGGTTCTTGTGAGGCAATGTGGCTTGGAGGACCGTGCACAGGGCTGGGAGGTAAACCGGTCTGAGTTCTAATCATGGCTCTGCCAGTGACTCAGTGTTTGGCACATAGCACATCATTTAATTTCTCTCCCTCAGTTTCTCCATCTGTGCAGTGGGAATAATACCCAACTACATCACCGGGGAATTACAAGGAGTAGTTAGTGATGGCAAAAGTGCTTTTACTCCATAAAGTGATATAGGAAGGTTACATATTTTATTGACAAGAGCTGGTGAGCAATTTTTGGTTGAAATGAAATTTCAACTTCGGAAAAAAACTATTTCTTTTTGTTTAATTGTAGTTTCATTTTCAGACCAGCTCTATTACTGACTAGCATCAGAAATCCATCCAGTTCTCTCTCCATCTGCAAGTCAAAAATATTAGTAGGTACTTAGCCTTATGGGACTGATTCATTCAGAGAGTGGCTCCACAACTGCTCCATGGCCTGGGGAGAGGATTCTTTTCCATTCGTCCACAATGTATCCTCAGGTTTCAGAGTAGCAGCCGTGTTAGTCTGTATCTGTAAAAAGAAAAGGAGTACCTGTGGCACCTTAGAGACTAACCAATTTATTAAAGCATAAGCTTTCGTGAGCTACAGCTCATTTCATAGTGAGCTGTAGCTCACGAAAGCTTATGCTTTAATAAATTGGTTAGTCTCTAAGGTGCCACAGGTACTCCTTTTCTTTTTAATGTATCCTCAGTGCCCAAATCCAGTAGCCAAGCTGAAGATTTGCTACAAATAAGGGGCCTACATCCCTTCTTTGAATTAGAAATCACATTTTTCTTCACTTTTGAAGCACCAAATGCTATCATGGAAGCAAACTGACATTAGCTGGGGTTAAACAGCTTACCTGTCCCCTTGTGCCCATTATTCTTGTTTTTAACAGAAACTGGTTGAGGTGATTGTGTGCACATCCAGTTCCAGATGTTACCAAAGTCAGAATCTAGATGTGGATTTTTAACCAAGTGGCATTCAACCAAAATGGCAGAAATGGAGAATAACCACTCCCTGCACTGCAATTCCAGAAGTACTTCCACAGTTATTTGGTATTAGCCGAAAAATGTCCAGTGTGGAGGCTGCAACAGTTCCACACTGCTGCTGGGTGTATGCAGACCCATTACCATACACCTGAAAAATCCACTGGGGTTAAGTTGTGTGACCACCTGACCTGGTAGTCTCCAAAGGTTTCAGCAGGGGGAGCATCTGGCTGGAGTCACCTCAGGAACATAGCTAAGGGTTGAGGAGAGTGAGGTGAGCATATTTTTTGTCAACAATTTCAGATGTGACGCTAGAAAGCTGTTCATTTATACCCCCCCAAAACTTTTCAAAATCCATCATCATGGAACAAAGAAATGACTAAGGGAAGTATTGTCCTGTTTCCTTGTGATTAAAAATATATATATTCTCTATCTCCATGAAGTTAGCAGGAATAAAGTCATTAGGTTAGATACCCAGGTGGCATAAATCAATGTAGCTCCATTTAATTCAGTGGGCTAGCCGTTCATCCTGTGCACAGCTCAAGAAAGAGGTGAGTGGCGTGTCTTCTGGACTTGACCTGTTCCAGGTATGGTACAGGCCCAGGATAAGTTAGAGCAGTCCAGGGGCTGCTTTAATTTACAGCAGGCTCCCCATGATTGTGGTGGGTAAAGGCTGGGGCCCGGATCAGAACCTGACTCAATCAGTCCACTGAAGACTCCTCTTTAAAGTTACAGAAAGGGAGAGGAGGCATCACTGAACAAGATGCCAAAGGAAAAGTTTGAGATGTAGGAGTAACCAGAAAGTGATGGAGGTTACAAAAGCTGAGGAAGAATAAGATATCAAGAAGAAGAGCATGGTCAATCGGTTGAAAAGCAGCAAAGAAGTTAGGTTGATAATAGTTGGAGATATAGTAGAAGATTTGGTCAGGAAGATGATATGATGGTGAAAGCTGTTTCAGTGGAGGGAGAAACCAGATTAAAAGAGTCTAGAAGGGAGATGAAGAAGAGGAATTCCAGACAGCACTTGTAGACAGTATGTTCAGTGAGCTTGGAAATGAATGGGAGAAGAGAGAATGTAGTTGGAGAAGTAAGTGGGGTCAAGGATGATTTTTTTTTTATGAAGGCGAAATTAGAGCATACGTTTATTGTGAAGGGAATGAACCACTGGAGAATGTGGGATTGAGGGAAAACCTTAAGAAAAGGAGAGTGGGGAGTAAGGAGATCAGGATGGGAAGCAGGGAAGAGGTTGCTGGGGCAGTTGGAGTGGTTAGAGGAGGAGAGCAAACAAGAAATCTCAGTTTTGGTGATGGGGGGGAGTAGAGAGGGTGATTTGGAGGAGGAGTTAGAGGGAGAAGAAGGGAGGTCCCATCAGATCTTGTAGATTAAAAAAAATCAGTGAAACCCTGACCTTAGCGAGGTTGGAGCAATGGAGAGGTTTAAGGAGGGAAGCAAAGTTGCAAGAGAGGCAGCTCTGGTTGCAACTTTGCAATGGCAGAATTGAATGAGAATGCAGAAGTGGTGCTTCTTGAATAGTGAGGTAGAAGAGCTGTAGGAGGAAAGAATAAATTTGTAGTGGTAGAAGTCAGCATGGTTGTAGGACTGCCATCCAGGATGCTCAGCTGGATGAGTTCAGGAGCAGAGGAAGTTGTTGGTGAGTGAAGCCAAGGCTGAGGATTGGCTGGGTGACCTTGCAATAGGAAAGAGGGTAGAAGGAGTCAAGGGTGATGGAAAACGTAGTGAGATAGGGATGAAGGGTGGGATTGGGGGGAAGAGGGAAATAGTTTCTGAACCTGGAAGCTCCAACCTTTCCTAGCAAGTTTTGGATCCAGACTGGATCTCAAATCCACATGATGGGTTTAGATCTAGATTTCCTGACCTGAACAATCCTCAACTTCAGGGATATACAGACTGGGACCTTGAGATCAGATTCCTCTCTCTTTTTACCATTCATTTTTCAAATATAAAGAAATATAATGTCTGCAGGATCCTAGCAAAACAGGAGAAACTTAGAATGAGCAGAGAAAATTCATCACCACCTGTAAGGGTCTTTAAAAACATAGCAATACATACAGAAATTCAGAGGGCCACACTTTACAGCCCTTAGGCATAAACCCCGGAGAAGTCAGTAGCAGCTGTGCTTTACTAAGGATAGAGTAAAAACTGCAGGATTTTGACCCCTTATCTAATGTAAATATTTCTTTATTGAGACAGTTTTCATATCTGATCTAGTATATGTAATATATGGCAGCAAAAATTTGTAAGTAATGCTTTCTTATTACATGGCAGAATAAAACCTAAGGGCCAAGTTCTGCCTTTTTATACATGTGCCAGACTCCCATTGAAGTCAATGGGAATTGCACAGACATCCAAAGATAAATTGACCTTAATTGGATGGAACATATACAGGGTGGGATTTTGAAAAGTGCTCAGAGTTGGCCTAACTCCATTAATTTCCATGGAGGCAGTTAGACCAACTCTGAGCATTTTTCAAAATACTACCCATTGTGCACAATTGGAGTTGTCCTTATAGAGACACCATCTCTTTTTGACAACTTAGCAAGTTCATCCATTGACACTGTAACATTTCAGAGTTCAGTTCAAACCCCAGTTTTTAAAAACAGAGTTATAGAATATGAAAAAGGAATGGGCTTATTGAATGGCAAAAACAAGTTCAGTACATTTCATACTTGCTTACATGCTAAAATACTTCATGATACAAATAGCCACAGGCATAAAGTCAATCACTTTATGTATAAGTAAAGAACATTCCATATGGCATAGGTTAAATGAGTTTGCATCTGACTGTTATTAGAAATGAACATACACTGGCTAAACAGTGTGATCTACACATACTCCCATTTATTCTTATTGAAGATAAAATTTCAGAACAAAGAAATGTGTCCTTAATAAAAATGGCATATTGAGCATGTAGTAATTCTACAGCTCCAAATGTCCATTGCACTTAGCTTGACTGTCGATTGTATGTAGAGAAAGAAATTACTAAGGGCTTGGTCATGCCCTCTGATGTCAAATAATTCAACATCAAGATTCTGGATTGTTTTGGGGTCTAGCTTGACAAATACAGAGCCTTGGAATACTGTTCCATGGTTATGTCACAATTAATCTTCACTTATTCCATATGAAAATTATGTATCTTTTTTCTCATGCATTTCTTGTGCTAGTTCCTATAAATTAGAAACAGCCACTAGCTGCTGATATTTGCTGAATCTCCAAATTCATGCCAATGAAACCTTCATGCCACAACACACAATCACGTGTTCCAAATTTTATTTTCTATAACCCAAAGGCAGAATTTGGCCCATTATTTGGAATGACCTGGATATTTATTTATTAAAGGAGGATGCATATGAAAAGAATACATGATTGTGAGTTGAAGTCCAAAAGTTTTATTGACATAAATTTGGGATAACTGCATTACTTACAAGTGGTGAAGTTATATGAGAGTCATGCTGATGATCCCAACTGAGTGCCAATAAAACTTTTATCCTATACACTGAATCATTATTAATTCTGTATATACCATGGCCCATATCCTGACTCATGCAAAGTCTCCTTTTGCATTGCTCTGGCAGTGCAAAGGGAACTTAAAGATGTTCTAAAACAGACTACCTTGCTGATTTTATTTGAAACCCCACACGCTATATATAATGGGCTAAATTCTGCCTTCTGATGTACACATGAGCTTTGATAAAGAGGATTAAAAATGGGTGAAACTTACTAGAAATAGGTCTATGGGCAGAAAGTAATAGTCTTGCTGTTACTGGAATGTATTAAAAAGTCAACAGCAGCACTGTTCTTCCTCATAGATCTCATTTCTTTTCTTTTTTTCTTTTTGGTTTTCAGACTCCTTCTTTAAATAACCCCAAACCTAAAGAACTCCTTTCAGCTAAAGACAGTTTACAGAACCCATGCACACTTGCTTTAGATAGGCTACAGGTATAGCTACAGAGCAGGATGCGGCACTCCCTCTTCTTAGGCCCTGGAGAGTAAAGAACTAGTCTGTGACATTGAACCTCAGGTTCTCCCATGGTAGTGCAGAGTACTAACCACAGAGTTGTAAGGACATCTGAATATAAATTAAGTTATGTTTTATCCTTAGTCCTCTCTTTTTGAGACTACTGCTCATGCACCAGTTATACTGTCTGTCTTTTGGTGCCAATGCTTCATGAAGTTTTTAAGATATTGATATGAAGTTTTTACACCCTTTTATAAATCAATGGAAAGTACCATCAATTATTTCAATGGCAGTTAGCAGCATAAAAACAAAATGAAAACCAATACTCTGTAATATAATGTTGTTAAAATAATAATGCTAAGCATCAGCTATAAACCAAAACAGCAAGAAAAAGTTAAGTTAAGGCTGCAATAGCTTGAGCTTTACAACACATTGTCCTTTATTAGTGGGGTCTGCTGATGTCAACAGGTGCATGGCCACCTTAACTCTGAATTTTCTCTCATGTTTTTATGACTGACCCTTAGTATTATTTTAACATCATTGTTTTTTTCCTGTTTAATCACATTGCAAATAATGGGTGATAGAAATAGAGAAGAGTAAGCCACAAAATTACTCCATCTTACTCCGTATTACTCCATCTATCTGTGTTTAAAGACAGAACTTTGTTTAAAGTCCTTATTTTTCCACTCAGAATATAACCCATTTGAACATTAGGTTGAAGGCACAAAACCTGCAGGCTTGGCAATACACTAAACACTTTTATGCTCTTTTACATTTTTAAGGGTTTCTCCAAACTACAGCTGATGAGTTTTGCTTTTACTATGCAAGAAAAGATGGTGGCTTGTGCTTTCCAGATTTTCCAAGAAAACAAGTGCGAGGCCCAGCTTCTAACTATTTGGACCAGATGGAAGAATATGACAAAGTGGAAGAGCTCAGCAGGTTCATAAAGATAAATGCTGTTTAATCTAAAAAAACTGACAAATCTTTGTGGTTTTCACAGTGAATCAGCTCAGTCTGTGCTTATGCTCAGCAGCTGTGTCCTCCAGATGTTATTTTCTTCTGCTGCTGTTTAAGTGCCTTTTTTTTAATCACATTAGCTTAGATACTTTTAATATGTAGGTTACTAACAGAGTATTATGAGCCAAGCTTCTCTGTGATTCATATGTACTTCATGTGTGTCATTTTGATCTGAAATTTATTACTAATAGTTTACAGCAGTATGGAAGTTTCTCTACAATAATTTATTAGCAAATCTGTTTTTATGCATATGGCATTTTTTTCTCCTGTACATTTCCCACTATTGTGAATAAATTGGATTATGTTATTTCAGTACACTTCTCCAAAATAAGGAAAATTTTATCAAATTCTGAAGTCTTTGGGATTTGCAGTGCTTACTTTAGGAGAGAATTTGCCTATAAAAAATTCACTTTCCTCTCTGTGAATTTTGCTCTCCCTCCCCGCCTCTCAGATATCAGGCTACTTTACTTTAACTCTCAGCTATATAAAGCCAAATTTTGCTCTTGGCTGTACACAGGTTACTCTCATTGACTTCAGTAGGAGGGGCCACAGTGCATCTGAGGACAAAATTTGGCGTTTATAATTATCCTTGTAATACCACTTTTGGAACCTTGTATTGTAGTTCTCAGGGGCAATGTTATGTGAAGGTTCTGTGAATTGTATCTTTTGCAAAATAATAATAATAAAAAAAGTCTCACTGTTTTTCTCCGATTTCTTTAGAAAGCACAAGCACAACTGCTTCTGTATTCAGGAGGTTGTGAGTGGTTTGAGGCAGCCTGTTGGTGCAGTGCACTGTGGGGATGCATCACATCGTCTCTTTATCCTTGAGAAGGAAGGATATGTGAAGATTTTCACTCCTGAAGGGGACATAATTAAGGAACCGTTTTTGGACATACACAAGCTTGTTCAAAGTGGCATAAAGGTTGGAATTCTTTTTTATTTCTCTCTCATCTGCTTATATTTTAATCTAATTATTTGTTACCCTCCCTCTATGTGCTTTTCATTTAAAATCAAAATCATGGCGAACAACAGCAATTTTTTTCAGGAAAATATTTTAATTTAAAGAAAAAGTATTCTAAATAGAAGATAAGGAGCAAATATGAAATATAGTAGAGTTCCAACTGATAAGGAAAGGGAGCATAATGAAGGAGTCTGCTTTCCTTGGTTAAGTAAAGGGAAAAGACTGATTATAAGAACTGTATCCATATTTTTCTCTGTGCTTTTAATTGTTTCTTCCCCTTGAATGTACAGGAGGATGTACAGCACCTGGATCACAAAGTTATCTCCACATTTACATCATTTAGGCCTGATTATGCTACTACTGAAGTTTGCCAGACTTTGGCATTGACTTCAGTGGGAGCAGGCTTGAGCCATTTAAGGAATTATCCCACTTGAATCTTTTGGTATTACCAGTGGTTATTGTAGAAGCATACAGAAGGGGGAGCTCTCACCACACCATCCAAGAAGGAGGGGGAGCTACCCTGTGTTTTTTTAGCACAGGGGGAGCTGTGCTTCCCCTCCCCATTTCTTCAATCCCTGAGAACTACAAAAACTGCCCGTTGTCTGTGGTATAATCTAAAATGTGCAGCACACAACCTGTACCC
This sequence comes from Natator depressus, assembly GCF_965152275.1. Classification (NCBI taxonomy): domain Eukaryota; kingdom Metazoa; phylum Chordata; order Testudines; family Cheloniidae; genus Natator; species Natator depressus. The sequence continues at coordinate 54,179,141 of NC_134237.1, forward strand.
TAAAAATGTTACTGCACCTCTAAACGTATGCCTATATATTAGTGAATTTTTCTAGTGCTGATCAAGCACAAAGACTACTATTGACTTTAATGGGAGCTGGAATAGAGCCCTGATGATTGGGCAATGATGTGACATTATTATTCCTGGAGATGTTGGTTTTCAAGGCAGTACTTCTAGATATGACAATAAAATCGTGGGATTAGTAAACTTAAGGGAATCCAAAGGCTACAAAGTGATATTTTAGTCAGAACCCATCTATATTTTATTCCAATATTTACTTATGTAAATGTTTATACTGATAACTCAGCTGAAATCCTACTATGTGATATGTAAAATTGGAATTAAGCTTTAGAATCAGGCTGTGCATCAAAGAACTGCAATCTAACTTCATAAAAAGCCTCCTTACCTGAAATAATTCATGGACTTGCTTTGGTGAAATGAAAAAAAAAATAATGAAAATGAGCTATGTTGATCTAAAGTATTTATTACACGATAAATAGGCTTTTTGTGCATCAGATACAATGCCAACAGGACAGTTTCAGATAGACCTTTCTGAGACGGTGTTTGGATAATTTTGGGTTTGTTTTGAAACAGAGGAATAAATGCAAAATACAGTAGTTTCTTTTAAAAAAAGAACTAATTTCTATGATTTTATGATTTATTGACCATTGCCTTTGTGCCTATGTGGATTGCCTTCAGCTACTGAGCTCCAAGACAAAAAAGAAGAAAAAAAAAAGAAAAAATACACAACAAATATAAAAGGAGCATGTTCTAGTATAATGTGGTGTTCTCAGTGTCTCTACATCATGGTGATGGGCATAATATTAAGGCCTAGTTACTATTATCAGAAATATACTAGACCGGGGTGGCCAACCTGAGCCTGAGAAGGAGCCAAAATTTACCAATGTACATTGCCAAAGAGCCACAGTGATACGTCAGCAGCCGCCCAGCAGCTCCCACCACCCACTCCCAGTGTCTCCCACCCACCAGCAGCCCCGCCAATCAGCGCCTCCCCCTCCCTCCCCGCACCTCCTGATCAGCTGTTTTGTGGGGTGCAGGAGGCTCTGGGGGGGAGGGGAAGGAGAGAGGAGGCAGGGCCTGTGGCAAAGCCAGGGGTTGAGCAGTGAGCACGCCCCGGCACATTGGAAAGTTGGCACCTGTAGCTCCAGCCCCGGAGTCAGTGCCTATACAAAGAGCCGCATATTAACTTCTGAAAAGCTGCTGTGGCTCGAGAGCCACAGGTTGGCCACCCCTTTACTAGACAAAAGCACCACAATTTTCAAAATTGGGGTAGTCTCCCCGGGTCTATATTGAAGCACCCGAATAAGTGGCTTGATTTTCAAGGTGTGCCGAGCACCCAGCAGCTCCCACTAAAATTAATGGAAGTTGCTAAGTGTTCAGCACTTTGAAAATTAGCCCACTTATTTAGGCATATAAATACAGATTTAGAGACACTAACTTTAGGCTCCTGTTATTTCAAATCTTGGCAAAGTGTTTATAAGTATGAGTTTGGGATGGCTGCATTATTGATGAGTGGTGAAGTAAACACATGTGAGGCAGTCAAATGTACATGATAACTGCAATTTATGACATGGTTCTGCAGTTTATCACATGAATATCACCAAACCATGTGTTGTGAATACTCACACAAGCACTCCTATACATCTCTTTTCACATACATACTGTATACACACACATACTTCACTTGGTTCACACACTCTCAAGCAAAGTTGTTACTGGGAATTATAGCAAATCATTATGGGCCTGCATGTGTTTGCATATGTCTTAGAAATACTGCAGCAGTTAGTTGTTGTCTAATGTCGAGACATCTTTAATAAGCTAAATTAAAGGTTTTTAAAAAGGTAAGCAATGAATAGCCAATTCTAAAGCACAAACCCAGACTTAGCTCTTTGTGCCTACATATTGCACACAATGGAACAAATTCTCCTCTTGAGTAATACTAGTACAACTCAATTAATGTCAATGAAAAGTAGAATTTGTCCAAATAAGTACTTTAGTCCACTATTTAGCCAGTGCAAATCAGACCATTAAATAATTTCAGTTAATTCCTAGATGATTTACACCTATGGCTTTCCGGAGAGCACGGTGTTAAAAAAAAATTGTTAGTGTGATACATTAGGTATGAATCACCCTTTTGTCAAGAATCCTCTCCCCCCGGCCTGTCCAACCTTTCCATAGTCCTGACTGACTCATTCCATTTGACCAATCTACAAAAACGGGGAGATCAGTCAGCATTACGAAAGTCACCACCATAGAGCCAGTAGTGCTAATTTAGCTGGAAGACTGGAAGCAAAGGAAAGACAAGCAAGAAACCGAAGGCGGTCCAGTTAGAAGGAATGATGGGTGTTCTAGTGCTTTCTGGTGGGTTGGGGTCTTGAATGGGTGGAGGCCTTTTTGCATTCTGCAGAGGAAGAAGGAAGGAGAAGTAGCTGGAAGCAGGACACTAGCCGATAGGTAGGGAGAAGAAGGCAGGAGAATGCTGAAAATTAGTACACGCAGCTTAACTGCGCTAATAGTTATATAAAACACCCAATAACTTGAAAAAGTAGAAGAAAATAAATAAAACCAAATATTCCCTAATGATTATTTTAAAACAGTTCTCAACCATTTTTTACAGTGTATATCATTATAACAGAACATCCTGTGGGCCACCTCCCTTTTCATTCCGAGTCACACTAATCACCTTCCTTCCCATTCACAGTTACATAACATCCCTGTGGCAACTACAGACACTGTTCACATATAAAAATAATATCAGGGATAATAATACCTGATTCTGGCAAAATGCTCTGGAAGGGAGCAATATGTAAAAGGCTCTAACATGTTGCACTTTAACTTCCCTGTTTAGACCCTGCTGGCACAATCAAAAAGATATATAGTTCATGTTAACGTAATCCCTGTTTCAATTTTTTTTAAATGCAGAGTTATTTCTCCAGAATCTTTACAGTCTGAATATTTTGGTAATTAGTGCTTCAGGACATTAGTATGCAGATTACTGACATCATTGACCATGAATGGTTCAGGTCTGTTGGGGCATTGTAGCTGTGTGTGGGCTGTCTGAATAAGAGATCTCTTCTCTTTACAAGACAAAAGGGGGTTAAACATGTTTAATTCTCACTAATGTAACACTAATGGAAGCGGTCTGTGTACATTTTTGTTACAATGAGCCTGATTCTCTCCTTACAGAGTAACTACAGTGAAATCAAGGGAGCTTTAGTAATGAGAAATCAGAATCACGCCCAAAATGTGTAGGTGCAGTTTTTTTCTAATGGTGACATTTTGGCCTTTTTTTTTTCAAAATACCAAAAAAATGGAATTTTCTCAGTTTTTCCATCATTTTCATAGATTTTAAAGAAGAAACAACCATTAGATAATCTAACCTCACCTCCTGTAGAACACAGGACATAGGGTTTTCACCCAGTTACCTGTGCATGTCACATGAAGATTTCCCTCTGAAATGAATAAGAACTGTTGACAATTTGCCTCCCACCCACTGCCCAATTTTGGGTTTGGTGTAACTAAAAAACAATATTTTCACTTTTTGATAAAAATGCTACTGTGTTAGGCTGTGTGTGTTACATTTTATTTTTACAGCCAAGGTTTAACCTCCCTGAAAACAGCAGTTTAAAAGATTTCTGTTTAGTTTGTATTTATATCTGAAAGATTGAGGGTTGTCTAGATACCGAGTAACAGCACAGCAAGCCAGAGTGTGAATATACAGAGCACCAGCTTGCCATGCACTAATTAATGGTTTGGACAATGCTATAGCACAATAGACAAGCCCTGACAAACACTAAACTCTAGCCACTATAACAACATTTCCTCCCCCCCACCCTGTTTTTTGTGTTGTTTTTTTTAAAACACATTTATATGGTCATATTTTACCTGGTGAAATGTGATATTTATATAGTGATTGGGTGAATGACAGGTAAGAACAATACCTTTGGAAAGGGTCTAAAACATGGGCTTGATTAAAACAGCTCCGGTTTAGAAGGATACGGGCAAAGTTAATGATGGGCCTGATCCCTCCCTTCTGTTTTTACAGGTGAAGTGGAAATGTGGGGGTAGTCAGCACATATGACAGCTACAGAACAGCAAATCTGTAGCATCTTATTCTATAGGCTGCCATAGGCCATTCAGAGGATTACTTTGAGGTTGGAATTTTCACAGTTCAGGGCAACTGCACCTGTACCTGTATTTCCCCCTTCATGGTCCAGCAAGGCACCTACTGTTAGGCTTCCAGCTCCCCAGCCATCACCTCTCTTCACTCCTGACTGGAGTTTTTCCAGGCTGTACAGTTCCCTGCTTTACACTGTGATATCCCCAGAAAGCCAGACTGACTAAACAGGCCAGCATCTGCAATTTGTTTCTCCTCAGAGGCTATGAACAGTTGTACCCATAGTTATGTTATCACACAGCCCTTTCTCAGCAAACACATTTATTCTCAAGGTGAAAGCATTACAGAGAAAATGTATTAAAAACAATAGAGAACCTATTAGCATGCTAATAAGCTTTTCAGAGATCACCCACATTCCCATCTCCAACAAGGGCTCTGGAAGGAGTCAGTCCTTGAAATTGCACACGGAGGTTTTTCTGTGGTTACAAGTTCGTAACCACTTTAGTTCAGAAGAAGAACACATATGCATAGGTTAGCTTTCCTTTATACAGCTTGGGTCTTTGATCTTCAGAGACCGTGAATAGGTAATCAGTCAGACAACAGGTCTCTCCTCAGCATATACCTTCAAAAGGTTGGTCCAGAGGTGAGAATTTGCATTCTCTCTCCCCCAGGTATTTCCTAGGAAACATACTTAACTTTGTCCAAAAATGTCCTGCTTGTCTGGCATACTGTTTAAAACAGTCCTTTGAAGCTCCTAACACTTCCTAGGGTTTACACTATCCATGTTTCCCCCCACGAGAAGTTATGTACAATCCCACAATAATACATAAATTTTGCATGTATAATACAATGGACTGCAAAGCTAGTTGAACTTAATTTCAGTAATATCTCTCAAAGATATTGCAGGAAATTGCCATATCTGTCACTGGGATGAAGAGGAGGAAGCCCCCATATGTGGCATGCTCCCCTTGTACAAAGAGCAAATAGCCATGAACATTAGTGGTGGTCTGACTAGTATTAAGACCCTGACTATGGCAGTGGTGGTCAGATCCATGAATAGAGAAACAATGCATAGGTATGGTGAAGCGAATGACTATATTGTCAGGGAATGAGCCATACTGCCAGTGGTACAGAGTGCAGAGGTGTTTTTGCTCCTCTGATCTGCTTGGTGATCCACACAGTGGAGTTTCCTGACCGTGCCCATTTCCCCTTCTGTGAAGCAGCTAGCTTCAACACACGAATGGGATGATCCGGTGGATTTTTCCCAGTTGTCCCCCTGAAGATTTATAAATATAAATGCAAGTTAAACAGAAAAGAATGGTACAACCCATTATATATGGCAAGGGTTCTATTGCACCATCAATTTTTAATCTCCATTGCCATCAATAGGCATTTCTGCTTAAAACTGATGGCACAATATGGTCAAGTGTGTTGAGTGAGGGGAGTTAATTCTGAGGGTTTTAATCAAAAGAAAAGGGAGGATATTATATGCACTCAGATGTACACATTATGTTAGCATAAGTACATTAAGGCTGAGTAAATATTTCATCATAGCCCAAAGACATACTGCCTAAACCAGTCTTCTCAAGTGAGGATGGTGATGGCCTGAACCTTAAGGAAGACTTCTCAAATACACAGAGACCCAGAATTCATGGGGAAAGAAAGTCCATACCCTGGGGACCCTGGCCAGAAGCACATTTCCAGCTTGTCTCTGCAAATCTCTCAACCACTAATCCTCACTGGCAGTGTGGCTGGCAGACATGCCCTGCTACCATAATATTTCCTAATTTGGCCATCCCCTCTTCTTGTCTTTGGAAGCCTTGGATGGGGTTTAATGCAGAAGCTGGCTACCTCCAGTATTTTTCAGGCACATTTCATTCTGGCCACAGAGTGGGAACTCCTTGGCTCTCCCACGATATCTATTATGGGGAGCCTCCAGTGGGTAGTGCTTGTGTCAAGGGGCAACCAAGGGACTTGGTGGCAAGAGTGGCCTATCATATAGACTCTTATCTTGTTCCCCTGATTTTCAGCTCCATTTTTTGGCCTGATAAAACCAGTTTGGAGTTACAAAGCCGTATTCTACATGTGTTCCTTCCAAGTTCTATAACAAGGACAAAATTTACCAAGAAAACACGTTTTCTGATTTTTGTCTTGCATTGATTTTCGCAGCATAGTTTTATCTTAAGATTTTTTAACTACTGATCATCTAATCTGACATCTTTCATATCACAGGCCACTGATTTTCACCCAGTTAGCCCTGTTTTGAGCCTAATAACTTGTATTTGACTAATGGATATCTTTCAGAAAGGCATCCAGTCTAGATATTAAGATATCAAGAGGTGACAAATCAATCCATCATTTCAGTTTTTTCCAGTGGTTAATCACCCTCACTATTAAATATTGGTGCCTAATTTCTAATTTGAATTTATCTGGCTTCAGATTCCAGCCACTGGTTCTTTCTCCATAAGATTAAAGAGCCTATTAGTATCTCACTGTGGCAAATTGCCGGCACTACTATGATGGGTCTCGCGCTTTCTCTTCTTGGGTGGGGGTTCAGGGCACCGTTTTTTGCCTCTGAACTGGGGTATTAATTGCCCCACTAGTGTTCTAGAGGAGGGGAGTGGAGAGGAAGGGACCCACGCCCGGCCGCTACTCCGGGTCCCAGCCCAGGGGCCCTAGGGATAGCAGTAAACCACTAAAACTAGCGGTTCCTTCCCCTGGGCTACTTCCCTCTCCTGCCCTTCAGCTTGTGGGGCTTCCTGCCCTCCCTCTGCACAAACCAGGTGTCCCTTTACCTAGGGTCTTGGTCTTCTTAGCCCACCGCAGCACTTCTCCAAACTCTCCTCTGCTTCCCTCCAAACTGCTCTCTGCTCCAACACCAATCCACTCTGCTTCAACGCCTCCAACCTGCTCTTTGCTCCAGTGCCAATCCACTCTGCTTCTACTCTTCCTCTTGTCTGATTGAAGCGGGGGGTTTTATCATGTGACTGGCTTAAGGTGCTTTAATTGGCTTCAAGTGTTTTAATTAATTTATAGCAAACTTTCTTCCCTCTACAGGGAAGAAGGCTCCCTTCTAACACTCTCCTGCTGCCCTCTGGCCATGCTGTATCACACTCACCATGAAGATACTTATACAGCTTCATCTCCTCATGAAGATATTTTTACCCTGTAATCAAGTCACATCTCAATTTTTTTATTTATTTATTTTTTTTGATAAGCTAGACAGATTGAACTCTTTAAGTCTCTCACTGTAAGGCATTTTCTCCAGCACTCAAATTATTTTCATGGCTCTTCTTTGAGCCCTCTCCAATTTTTCAACATACTTCCTAAAACGGACACCAGAACTGTATCCAATATCAGTCTCACCAGTGCCATATACAGAGGTAAAATTACCTCCCTACTCCTACTCACTACTCCCCCACGCACTACATCCAACGATCTCATTAGCCACTTTTTGCCACTTCATCAACAGGAGGCTCAAGTAGGGTTGTCAGGTGTCTGGTTTTCAATTGGAACACCCGGTTGAAAAGGGATCCTGGCGTCTCCGGTCAGCACCGCTGACTGGGCCATTAAAAGTCCGGTTGGCAGTGCAGCAGGGCTAAGGCAGGCTTCCCGCCTCCATGTCTGTCCCTTAGATGCAGGGGTGATCAGGGAAGCTCCACGTGCTGTCCCCATCCCCAGCACCAGCCCCACAGCTCCCATTGGCTGGAAATGGCGGCCAATGGGAGTTGCAGGGGCAGTGTTTGCGGGTGCGGGCTGTGCGCAGAGTCGCCTGACCACACCTCCATCTAGGAGCCAGACATACCAGCTGCTTCCAGGAGCAGTGTGGAGCCAGGGCAGGCAGGGAACCTGCCTTAGCCCTGCCACGCTGCGGTCTGGGAGCCACCTGAGGTAAGCGTGACCTGGCCAGAGCCCGCACCTCAAACCCCCTGCCCCAGGTCAGAACCTACCCCCACACCCTAACTCCCTCCTAGACCCCACACCCCAATCCCCTGCCCCAGGTCGGAACCCCCTCCCACAGCCAAACTCCCTACCAGAGCCTGCACCCCATACACTCCCCCACAGCCCAACCCCATACCCCAGCTCTGAGCGCCCTCCTGCACCCAAACCGCTCGGCCCCAAACCGGAGCCCCCTCCTTCTTATCCCTGGCCCCACCCGAGAGCCCACATGCCCTGCACCGGCCCAGTGAAAGTGAGTGAGGGTGGGGGGGAGCGAATGACAGAGGGGTGGGGGACTGGAGTGAGTAGGGGTGTGGCCTCAGCGAAGGGGCAGGGCAGGGGCAAGGGTGTTCGGTTTTGTGCAATTAGAAAGTTGGCAACCTTAAGCTCAAGTGGCATTTCTCATCCACTAATTGCCCCTAAATCATTTTTATTTTATTGTAGCATTCGAGGCTTTAATATATATCTGTTGATTATGAAGTTATAGAATCAGCAACAGGACCGTATTATAAGCCAAGCAATTCCATTTCAGCCAAAGTGTCTGAAGTAGAAATCTGAGTGAAATGGGTATCCTTAAAACTGCCTTTGCGGAGTTATCACACCAAGTTATATTGTATGGAGATCAACTTTAAAACAAAACAAAACACATAATAATCTTTTAATAGTAAGACTAATGAAAACACCAGAATAAAAGGGCAAAGCCTTTGAGGCCTCTAAGAAAAAAAAAGAAAACCCCAAAAGAGAAAACACATGTCAGTGAAATGATGCTGATGATAGGCTGTTAAGTATATATGAGCTAGGCGCCATGATCTCAGACACCTTCTGCTCCATCCCCCGGCTATGAATCTTTTTTCCTTGTCACAATGGCTTAAATTTTAATAGAAAGTTTCCATAAATTTAAACCACATATGCGTCTTCATTTCTTTAAACCATCAAATTACCCAGTAAGACTGTCTTTACACACTTTTATGATTTCAGAGTTTTTGAAGTGTGATATTCTTATAAAGTTCCTTGTAATTATTTTAATGGCCAATACTTTTCTGAAGTTGTTACAGTGAATGCAGATGTAAATGTCGGTTTAATTGTTTTAAGAACACATGCTCCATTTAAATTATTGAATCACTTCTTATGAACACAAAGTCTAGATCTACCCTAACAGCTTAACTGTTCGGTACAAGTACATTAAAGGGGACTGGCAGGTATTAAATAGGCTATCTATAAGGTTGGGAGTCAAATGCTCCAAATATTCCAGAGCTGCTCAGGGTGGCTGGACACTCATGAAGTGAGCTCCTTGCCTCCACAAACATCTTTAAACAGGACCACAGGGTTAGCATGTGAAACTTTTATACTCTATCTCCTTGGTGTCTTTAACTACATGACTACTCAAATAATAAAATATAATACTGTGCAAGATATCTCTACAACTTTATATACAAGTTACGTATTTGCAGTTGTTACACTGAATTGAAGGTGCAAAATTACCTTTAATTATTTTGACTATGCCTGATGAGCAAGTCATCTTGAGAATTGAAGGTTATGGTCCTGATTCAGCAAAGCACTTAAGTAAATTCTGAACATTAAGAAAGTGCTAGGGCTTAAGCATGTTCTTGAATGCTTTGCTAAATCATTGCCTGAGGCATATTTTGAGTCCTGAATGGTCTCCACAAAGATCACATGACGACTCCTTTTTTAACCCCTTTTGCATCAGACAAGATGAGGGCTATTTCCATTCCAAACTTTAGCTTTCATCTCTCAGCTGAATTGGCAATAGGGCTGTTCAAAAAAGATTACAATAATTTATTATGAGAATACTGGGGTTTGGATGGGGTTTTTTTTGTTTTTTTTTTCATTATCTTTGTGCTCAAAAGTACCTGAAGAGTTTTGCTCAAACTCTGTGGAAAAAGTCACTCTTGGACAGAAACCCAACTCAGGAAAATTTTAAGATGTTCCAAACAGTTTAAAATGAGGTGTGAAATGGAACCTGTTACTCAACCTTAATTAGAGAAGTTGCTGCCACTTCCATTATATTATAGGCCTATACTATAATCAAATGGCTGACAAAGCATTTGACCAAGATTAGTTAAAACTTGAGAACAAATATGATTTTTTAATAAAATCAGTTTCATCCACAAGTTTACTGCATCATCTCCTTGGTTACTCTGGGACAGACACTAAGTATCCAAAAAGTATTTTTGCGTAAGATGTTATTTTATTTATAGCTCTTAAATCAAAAGGTAGAATATTATAACTACTTCTAAAGAATCCAAGGAGCCTCATAGCTACTATGAAAATGGGTACTATAGAAAAAAATAAGATAACGCAATAAAGTATTTTATAATCAGTCTGTTTATGAGTAGAATTGGATTATTTGTTATTCTCTGGCTTCTGTGCTCAGATATATGTTTGCCCAAAGCTCTTCATATACACCATTGGACAGTGGTATAAATATGTGTGCTTGTTTTTGAATCAGGCATATGGGCCATTTTCTGACCTCAGCCAATGCACATGCTTCCTAGTGATATCAATGGGCCTTCTGCTACTGATAGAGGCAGTAGACACCTGGGCAGAATTCACACACTGATTTTAACATGCAAGTATCACTAAGCCCCTCACCCTCTCTTTTATAGGAATAACTCATGTAGGAGAGAGGAAATTCCAAGTGTCAAAGCAAGGAATGTCCTGTGAATTCTTGCATTGGGGGAAGGAGGTTAATTGCCCCCCTTCATTTTCCCCCAGGAAAAATGTGGGTTTTGTGTATTAACCCATGGTTTACAGCCAAGAGCTGTAGGAGGCAAGGGAATTGGCACAAATGAGCTTGCTGCCATTTTGCCATCTGACTTTACTGATTCTTGCAAAAGCCACGATTCTGGTGGCTACAGTCACTATCCCTAGAATCTCCCTTCCCCAGGGGTGTAAGTTTTCCACAGCAAGAGGGCTGTGTTCCTCTGCAGGCATTGGAAAGGGAGTGAGGACTGGAAGAGCCACCTGAGTCTCCTCCCTCTTCCAACTTCATGGGGCTACAACTCTGCACCATCATTCTCTGGGCTTTTCTTGGGGGAAGTGGAACTCTCTGCTCCTGAGAGACCAGGCTGCTGTCCGCATGTGGGGGAATTCATGTTGTCCCCTAAAATAACAATGCTATACTGTGAAATACAAACATGCAGCGCTATCCATGTATGCCAGTTGTGCAGGATTTCTTCTTCGGAGCCAGCAATGTAGGTATGTGGTTTTGTTTGATTCCACAATTCATACCACCTGGAGTCTATGTTTTAGCTGCCACCTTGCTTCTACATTCTCACCACAGGAACCATGTTAAAACCTCTGTAAGATGTGTGCATAGCCTCGAGGGGAATAAAATCGACGACTAGCACATGACAGAGATACACGGTGGAGTACTGTTTTGGTTCTCTGGAATGCGTCTTGATTGGAAATAGGAGCGTTTTGGCTGTGGTAGGGGACAGGTTGAGTTGCTACTACTACAGCTGCTTTCCAGGTCCTACTTTGTGCCTACACAAAAACCACCCAAAGCACTATTGTTGTGCCTCATCAATCCACTAACAGGCTGCTGGGAGGGAAGTAATAGAAACACTCCTTGGCAGCTGCAGGCTGACAAACTCCAGCACAGAGCTGAAACAAAGTTACTTCTTCGAATCACATGGGATTCTCAGTAATTCAGGAGGTCAGGATGGGAGCAGGCAGGCAGGCTTTGAGCACGATACCCAACATTTCTGTTGCCACGCCCCATCTTTGACCTGCACACTGGGAATCACAATGTAAAGGCAGCCTGCAGTTTTGAATGCCTTGCCAGAATTTGGATAGAAATTTGGGAAGGAAGTAGTGCCTAGGAGGCACAAGTAGTCCATTCCAAAAATAAGGACAATTTTAAATATAAAACAAAAAGAATGTCACTGTTTTATGAAAACCTTGAACACAAATAAAATATTTTCTCCCTTAATCAGATACTGGACATAAGAACGGCCATACTGGGTCAGACCAATGGTCCATCTAGCCCAGTATCCTGTCTTCAGACAGTGGCTGGTGCCAGATGCTTCAGGGGGAGTAAACAGAACAGGGCAATTTATCGTGTGATTCATCCCCTGTTGTTCAGTTCCAGCTTCTAGCAGCCTTATTTCTAGCGATAGAGTAAAGTCTACACATGCTGCTCAGTAACCACTCTGGAGCCTAAGCATTGTGCATTAAAAGGTAGATGGGATTTTTATAAGGTGGTGAGCTTAGAGAGGGTAATAACACTTTTCTGAGGGTTTAAGATAATGTAACTGGATTCAGAGGACTGTAATATTAATCAGTCTTTTAATAGAACGCCTTGTATGGAAAATTACATATACCTGGTTCTCCCATTGACCTTTTACAGAGCACAATTCTGATCCTAAATAAGGATACACAACAGTTCTTTTAAGGAAGCTTGCATCTTACCATCATAAAGCGATGTTGTTTGCATGTAAAATCATTATCCTTACAATTATGAGTAGCATATGCTCAAATGTTCTAGAGCATTTTTTTATGGGATTGAAGTAGATAACTATAACTTAAGCTAGCAATTGTGGGGCACTGCAATGACTTTCAGGTTGTAAGCCAAGCAGATGAGGAATTGTCTGTTTATGGTAAAGAAATTTGAATCAACAAAACATTATACTGTAGTTTCTGTTGATTTTGGGCAATGTTTCCTAGACTTGAGGAACCGAGAGGGGAAAGAAGATAATACTTTATCATTTTACATGCACATGTATAGATTTTAATGTTCTGTGTTTCCTTGAGATGAATCCCATGGTGCCAATTAACCTAACTTATTCCAAAACAATTCTCTGTTTGGAAAGAATAATTTTCATTGTGGGTGTTCCTTGAAATTGTATGCCTCATACCCTGTTATTACTGAGATGTGTGTAGTACAACTGAGTGTGCCAGCTTCTTTTCCATGCACTGTATAGATTATAGCTGTATCCCACACACAGTGCTAGATAATCCCTGTTTTAATTTTGTTATGTGTATAAATCCTTTTTGAACATTTAGCAATTTTAAAAATGTAAAAGGCCATCTTCCTCTCCCACGTCATTTGTTAAAACCAAATGTGTTATTTAGAAGTGATCAAAACCAGTGAACAACATGGCAATTTTCTAATTAAAAGGAAACTATTGCTTTTTTCTAAAGCCTAACAGGCAGATCATGTTATCCTGCATAAAAAGGCAGCAAGGAGACAAAGTGAGGCAGAAAACTCTGTGGCCTTCAGGCAACAGAATTTTGAACATGTGATTTCCTCTAGGGGGTGGGGATTTGACAGCCCACTGGGGGTAGAAGATGCATGCTCCTCCTCCTGACCCCAGAGATCCCAAAATCCATGTGAAGATCTTGAAGATCTCAGGGTATCCATGAATGACCAGCATGCTCACACAGAGTACCCCAATTTCCAAAATACTTCCCCCCAAAGCACCTCCTCATATCCACCATGGCAGCATGACTCTTAGGTGCCATATGCTTTTTGCAATCCCACCCACAAAACGGGTCATATCTCAGTCCTGTAAAAGTATTTAAAGGTGCAGAGCAGGAAAATCTTGAGAATTAATGCTGACCACATCAAAATTAATTCCTACTGCTGTTTCCCCATGATTCCAAAAGAGCAGCTTTCCTCGCTCCAACTCCCCTCTTCCACAACCACCAATGGAGCCCCTCTTCACAATACTCCCTTCCTCTGACAGATTATTGGCCATCTCATCAAGTTTTCCACTGATTTTATCCCCTTTGCACTTAAAATTGGAGAGGGTGATCTGGCTCTAGTTTCATGGTGTATGTATAATCTTAATTTTTTAAAAAATAATCAGAGCTGATACATGATGTTACCAAAGAAAATTAAAATAAAAATAACTCCAAGAAAATGATGAAACTACTGAGTAGCTGACATTTATTTTTGTTCACCAACTGTCAGTGTCTGCCTGGATTCTCATATTTCCATAGTTTTTAAAGCAATTATTCCATAAATCAATAAACCAATATTCACTCAGATTTAATTTGAGGAATGAAATATATGATCTGTGGGATGGAGCACTGAAAAATACTTTTACACATTTGCTTTTAATTTACAGTAGATATTTTTTTAAAACCTTGATCTATACTCACTGACACTGAATTACAGTTTCTGAAGTTGAATTTCAAAGATTTTTTTAAATACTAGCTAAACAATTATCAGTTCCGAACTGAATGCCCTAACTAACAGTCGGGGAGAGGATTGTTCTGTTCTTGCCATTCTAAAAATGCTGGCCTTGAAATCACATCAGCCAATTTCTTGATCATTGTGACAATCCAGATCTATCATTCGGGTTATCATAGGTATCAGAAATTCCAACAAAAGAATAGATCCAACCACATGGGCCCAGGTGAGTGGCAGTAAAGTACCAGGTCATTTTGCTTTTTAAAAACTTTATTTTATATAATTTGATATAAGGAAACTGCCACTTGCCTGCCCCCTACCATCTTTAGATTTTTTGATGACTCTGAGGTCTCATATTTATGTTCTGGGGTGGCCAGTAGGATTTACAGGACTTTAAAAAGAACTTTTAAAACATAATGTCGGGGGGAAAAAATCCCAAGGAGACTTTTTTTTCAGATCTTATGAATTTACCATACTGAACACAAACGTACAGTACCCAATAACTACCGTAGACACTTTTTAGTTTTAGTATCAGGGTGGTCTGTTGTCATAGTGCAGAGACCTCATCTAATCTCTGAAGATTAGGTCACTGAATCTACTTATCTAGGTACTTGTAACACACCAGTCATCATAGTAACTAAGTACAGAGAGACATTTGTTTCCTTTTGCTTTTCAGGGCCTGTAGTATATACAATACACTACACTCAGGGAAATGTAACTCCTGTAGGGCATGTTTTGTGCATTTTAAGGTCCCAACAAACCTACTATAGAACTGAAAGTCCTTTCTAGATAAAAAATAGCAACAGTAACTGTTCTACTACTGCCTCATCCAAAATCCACTGAAATCAGTGGTAGTCTTTCCGTTGACTTTAACGGGCCTTGGATCAGGCCCCTTGTGCTGTGAAGCATCACCTGGAAGGATAAAGAGCATTAGAAACTACAGCACTGAACATCAATATGGTTTCCATATTAGCCAACCTTATTCTTCCACACAGAGTGTAAATTTTAAGGAATTTTGTGGCATTCACTGTGTAGACGGCTGTGTAAAAGAGACTTGACTTAGCCAAGACAAACTAATTTGTAGTAGCAATATTAATATCCTTTTGGGTTGATGGGCTGTACTTGATTTACTAAAACATCCATCTTCTACCCTTTTCCCTCCCCCCACCATTTTTAAGGGTGTGAACTACAGAGGCAAGTTAATGTCTGTATGATAATCATTTTGAACTTTTCTTTAGAGAATATGCATACCGTTCTTTTAAAGTTTGGATATGCAGCATGGAATATGAATTATATAAAATTGTATGCATCCTAGGGGCATTGTTGAAGATGTGACTGTACAAAACTGACACTCTTTGTCCAGTGTCAGGCAATGTTTAGGCATGCTAATGCATAGACTAAACCTTGAACACTTTAAAGGTCTGGCAAAAGAAATTATATTTAGGATTATAGCGTAAAGGCAATACAAAAAAAAAAAAAGTTGGCAGCTTCCACTGAAGCCATTTCTCCCCCATAATTGGATCTGCGATACGCGATTATTGAGACAGTTAGTGTTGTTTCAGTGATTTCTCAGTTGGGAGAGGGAGAGATCAGCAGACTCTTTTCTGTAAACTGAAGATCTCTACTAAAGAGTGTGTGTGTGTGTGTGTGTGTGTGTGTGTGTGTGTGTGTGTGTGTGTGTGTGTGTGTGTGTGTGTGTGTGTGTGTGTGTGTGTGTGTGTGTAAACAAGTCATAAACCTCAAATAGAGTTTAAGAAGCCACCCAGGAGATTATACAAAATCATAAAGGATTGTCAACAAAGTTACTCATGGATAATTAAGAAGCTGATAATTGAAACAATGTAAAATCCTGTTTTGTAGACAAATATTCCCAAGGGCCATGTCAACAGTTTTAAACAAGCAGAAAAATCAATATGTAATTGCAGTATTAAGGCCCTGTCTAGTAGAAAGCAGTCTCTGTGGCTCTGCACCCACCCACCCGTTTTCCCTTTTCCTTTAAAAAAAATTAGGGCTTTCCAAGGTTTCTGGGGCAGAGAAGGCCACCGATATTTTCAGCTGGATAAAGCCCCCAGGCCTTTTGGTACTTTATTGTGTGTGGCTATCTTGAATACTTGTTTTTTAAAAATAATTAAAATTAAATAATATAACAAAATTAAATTCAGTCCCTGAAACTTCCAGCACTGCCAACTTTGCTATAGTACAATATTGCAGGATAATACTGTGTAATGTACAACTTCAAGAAGTTTTTCTTTTATTCTAGTAATATTTGGCTTACTTAATGAATAATAATAAACCAATGGTATAGAACAATTTTCCTTTAGAAACAATACATTCTAATTATTATGCATGTATAGCATATAAAAGACTAAGATGGAAATTTCAGTGTTCAAGGTAATTTAGATGGTCCTTCTATTAGATATCTGAGTGTACTATGCCAAATCTTACAGGTATTTTCAGTCTGAATACTCAGCAACAAGCATTTTAATGGAACAACACAGCCAGGTAACTAGTTGAACACCAACTTCATTAGTTGTAACATCCTAAACTCTGTGTATCCTGAGTCACTTTATATGAATGCCTTTAAACCAGGGGTGGGCAAAACTTTTGGCCCAAGGGTCACATTGGGGTGCGAAACTGTATGGAGGGCCAGGTAGGGAAGGCTGTGCCTCCCCAAACAGCCTGGCTCCTGCCTCCTATTCACCCCCTCCCACTTCTCGTCCCCTGACTGCCCCCTCCTGGGACCCACCACCCCCAACCACCCCCCCCCAGATTCCCACCCCCTATCCAACCCCCCCTCCCTGTACCCTGACTGCCCCGACCTATCCACACCCCCCGCTCCCTGACAGGCCCCCCGGGACTCCCACGCCCTATCCAAACCCCCCTGTTCCCCGACCACCGCAGAACCTCCGCCCCATCCAACTGCCCCCTGGGGCCTCCCACCCCTAACAGCCCCCTGCTCCCTGTCCACGCCCCGGGACCCACTACCCAACCCCCCCACGCGCGCGTGCCACCCCCTTACCATGCTGCTGAGAGCGGCAGGAGCTCGCTTTATATATATAAAACATCTGATACGCAGTAGTGTATACAGCACAAAGGATGGTTTTCTGCCCGTAAACAGCTGTGGAAATGCAGCACCAGATTTCAAAGTGGGTTCAAAAAGTATATTAGTTTGGTTAGAGAATTAACATTTAGCACTTAACAATACCCTGCCATACAGAAAAAACCTCACAGACCAAAGTTTTAAGTCAAAGGTCGTTCAGAGTGTCACTTTGGCAGAGCTGGGACCAAGACCTTGTTCTTCTGACTCCTAGTTTAGAACTTTATTTACTGTGCTGCTGCTACTAGTGCGACCTGTGCTGTATCAGCCTGAAAACCAGATGCTTCCTAGCCTGTGCTGCGCAATGCTCACACTTCCATTTGGAAAAAGCGAGGTCCCTCCCATGCTTAAATGCTATTCTCAACTACATGATTCTGTGCTAGATTACAAGATTTTTGGAATTAGGATTCCTGTTTAGTTGATTAGAGGTATACGCCCATGATATGCTGTTCCAATACCCACTTTTGGAAACCTTATCATTTTCATTTAGAACTTCTACAAACGCTGTTGTTCTAATTGCAGTGCCTTTTTGAAAAGCTCTTTGGATTGCATTAAGCCAAATTCATGTGTTTCCAAGATCATGGTTAGACTAAATGGAGGCAAACAGTTAAACAAATTCCTACTTTCCTGGTTCTTATAGTAGCAGAGGAAAGAAAAGAGTCAAATACATTTAATGTTTTATTTGAGTAAAATACTTCTGGCAAATTGCAAATACACAAATTGATTGATTTGTGTGTCATTAGCACAGACTGTTTTTAGAAATTATTTTTAGCCTACTTTGGTAACATGAACAAAAGTACAACTCTGCTCAAGTATTAATACTTGACTTTAGTAAATTTAACTGAAAATTGTACTAAAGAATAATTACTGGATTTAAAGTACCAAAGAAGTTCAATCTAATATAGACAATTACTGTTGAAGTTATGGGATGCAATAATTGTAGCTGCCTTATACTGTCTTGATGTAAGAAATATAGAGATATAGTATTTCCCTGCAATCATCTTGTTTCACTGAGAATTCTTTTATGGTGAGCTAGATTTTCAAAATGAGTAAAAACAAAAACAAGACAAAAGCAGAAGGGACTCCTGGTCAGCGAAATTGTGTACATTCTTTCAAGTGACATGTTTATGAGTTGAGCAAAAGCAAGGTATCTCAGAGATACAGTGTATGTCATCCTGATTTTTAAAATTGCTATACAGTTTATTATACTATATGAAGTATATAAGTTATTATATTATATGAAGTTTATTATTTTACTAGTGAAAGTGTGTTTTCCTCAGGTTCCTGGTCTGCCAGTACTTATTATTTGACATGCCTATTACTGTACATTTTAGACTGATCTCAATTCTAGGGAGAGTCTACTTCTATTTCCTGCTGGTCATGCAAACATCAATTTACAATCTTCCGGCTATGTTTACTAAACACAAATGTAAGTTAAAAATGCCACTAAAGGGACCAGCACATTCAAGGAGATTCTAAATTAAGGCTACTGTTATTTCTTTATCTCATCCCAAAGAGCTTTGATATTTTATGAGTCTCAGGACAATTGAGAAATTTATGAGACTAATTTTCAATTGTTATGGGACATTCATATTCCCAGGTTGTGTGCACAAATCGAATTTGAACATAAGTACCCAGCAAGATGTTTAACTGACCCTTTGCATACACAACTTGATTTTTGCACATACAATATTTGGACTTGCAAAACTGCATGTGCATTACTTTAAAAATCAAGCTGTATATTCTCTACCAACTCAAGGAAGTGTAAACAGGTGTTTCATATGGATTTTGCATATTTTTAAATTAACTGAACATCACATTGGGCCAGTGTTTAGAAAAACAACTTTTTGATACCACAGACAATTACTTCTTACAATATAGCAGCTTGTTCTAGAGCACAGAAAGGGGGACACTGTTCTTGACATGAGTCCTGAGTTAAATATATGAGTTGATTCAAGAAATAAGTGTGCTTGAGCCACTAAATGAAAGTGACCATAATATAATTAAACTCAACATCCTCCCATAGAGATAATACTATGAGGAATTAATATTGCAGTAAATTACAAAAGGGAAGAGGATTTTTTAATTGGGGAAGTTGGGTCACTGCTTCAGATAAGGCTGGCTCCAGTACACCTAGGGATTTGCTACCTTCTTTTGAAAATTGATATTCAAATAATATTTTCAGTTTGTATACCTGCAAATCACTTCAGAATAGGAGATGCTGCCAATGTGTTGGTCTAATAGCTGTAAATTGACTTCATGCAGAAAGATCGGAGAGCAGCAGTGAACCTTAACAAGAGAACCTGTAGGACATCCTCCTCCACCGAGGAATAAAATCCTTACAATTACTTTTAATGGGTTGGTTCTTAGAACTCTGCTGTAACAGAAGGAGGATACTTAGATTCAGGTATTAATTATATATTGAAGGAATTCAGTGCTTTCATATTTGATATATTTTTGGGCGGGGGTGTGTTAGTTTTAAATAAGCCATATACAGTATTGCCAACCCTATGTATTCAGATATCATGAGATTGGCTTAAATATCGTGAGATTAAACAAAAATAATACATATTGAGTTCTTTTTTTCTTTGTCTTCTGAGCCTTTGAGATACAACTTATTTCGCATTTTCAAGCTTCTCTCTGCAACCCTGAGGGCAAGAAAATTACTTTTTTACAAATTGAAAGCTGACATTATACTAAAATCTTTTGATTCTGGGACTATAGGAAAAATTCTAAATATTGAGAGACTTGTAATAAAATAATGAGAGTTGGAAACACTGCATATGTAGATGTCACACACATACATACACACACACACACACACACACGTGAAAACTGTAGCTCCCAGAAATAATAGAAAATTAATTATGTTTAGCAAATGGCTGAATCCCTGACCTGCTTTGGTATGCCTTCCTACATCCAATCCTACATTTTTTCCACACACATCATCTTATGCATGCAGAAAGACAGCAGGATCAGATCACATGAGAGGAAAGAGAGAACCTACTGGTTTTCTGGAGGGTATTTGTTTTGCTTTAATCTTCATATGGCAATGGGGAGTTTTTCCATTATACTTAAAACATTTTGTGTGCGCTTATGATTTTTCCTCTAGCATGTCCAAGAACAATTGCAAGGCAACATTTGTGAGTTTATGAATTTGTAGAGGAAGTGATTTTACTACTTTTTAAATATTTTTAGACAGTTTCATTTGTACTCCCCAGGCTACAACAAATTGTGTATGTATATGCCCTGCTACTTTTTATTTTGTAAGTAGTTATTATTCTGTTGCTCTTTCTGCTTTGAGAGTATAGTTTTTGTTGCTTGGTGATGCAGGTTTAATTTTTATGTACCAGGCATTTCTAGAGAATGAATTCTGTGTACGTTAGTCATTTTGCTTTCAGGAATTGTTCTATTTGACTGTAATTTAGTATAGACCCAATATTTTGTCTCTCTATAAAGGGATTTGGAAACTCAAATACATATGGGCTCACGCTTTGCCTGTGGTGGTAAATTACAGCGTTCAGCCTCTTTTTAGGAGGAAGCATGTCTATGGATTGGATTTAACCAAAGAATAATTGCCAAAATATTGTAATATATTGACTCAAGAGAGTCACTTTTTCTATTTTGAATTTTAGCAAATACAGCATTTGACAAATTTCTATATAAATCCTAAAGATACCATGTGTAGATAATCACATTATTAATCATTTATTAAATGCCCAAGTCTAGCAAAAATGTAAAAATGCAGTAATAATGACATGAGCTACTGCTTGAACTACTTCGAAAAGCAAGTAATGGTGCCATTCATTCATTAAATCCATTACCAGATGTAGCCTTTTGATAAGACTAGTCCAGTTCATCTGTACATTGCATATGTGAGAGGAAGAGATAATTGGCCTCATTCTAAACTAAGTTAACTGATATAAAATAGGATCAATGACAATTATTTCAGTTGATTTTCACTGTGTTGATCAGAATTAGGCCCAATTTGCAAGTGGCTGGATGTATAATTAATGCATATCAGCGTATTTAAAGTGCAAGAGCATAAAGAACCAGCTCTGTGCCATTGGCAGAGACTATGGACTTAATGCTGCAACCCTTGAAGTTAATGTCAAAGCTCCAGTAGGTGCAGGGACCTCAGCGGTGCAGGGTCAGGCCCTCCAGTGACATATTGCCATCGCTACACTGTGAAGACAGGAATGCCACGTAGGGGTAGGGAATAGTGATGAAACACAATTTTTCAAAACGTAGAAAACTTTAAAATAAATATGTGAAAAGACCAAAGGCAATGGCTGGACATTCTGTAGAGACAAAGTATCCCCGAAAAATCTCTCACCTAATTCATGTAAATCTAAGGCCAAGATTTTTAAAAGTAACTACGGATTTGGGGCTGTCAACTTGAGATACCAAAAAAGGACCTGACTTTCAAAAAGAGCTGATCACTCGGGCCCCTTTAAGCTGTCTCATGTTAAGCACCCAAAAATTGATATACCACTGGTCATTTTTGAAAATTTTGGTTAAAATTCCTTTAAAATTTCGAAGCAGGAGAAATAAGCACAAGCCTATGGCCATTTCTGTTAACATTTGGTTGGTTATGTTAAGCTATTGCAGTCCATGCTGTTATAAGTTGAGAGATAATGCATGGAGAGTTATGTTTTCTGAATAAAGAAAAGAGATGAGGATGTATTTCCTGGTAAATGAGAATCATTCAAATAGCCTGTGGTGTGACCCTGATTTCCTTGTGCACCCATGGACTTCATCAAAACAGGACCAAGCCCTTGGTTTGTACCAGTTGACAAAGTTATTGCTAAATAGCTACTGTCGTCCTTGTATCATTCCTGGCCTGGTTTTTTTTTTAACACAATTTACAAAGATGGTTTAACGTCAGAGAGATTTTATTAATGGAATCCATTCCACCCAGAAGGTGTTCTTTATAACAAACAGGAAACATCACTAACCCAAAGTATGAGCAATGGAAAGCTACATAGATGATGTCACACATTACAAATATTATTTGTACTTGCTCTTTATTTCAAGGGAAATTATGAGAATGACATCATAATGATGACTGACTTTTATTAGTGTTTTCTCTCTGAAACTCTAGACTAATAAAGAAAAACAGCTTTTAAATTCTGTACCTGTTATCCTTTTCCAATACTCTTAGTGATTTTATTTCTTATTGGTAAAGTCATTAATATTAAAAAACACCATGGATACTATCAACTTTTATTCCAGTAATTTAACATAAACTTACGTTTTACTATTTTTTGGCAAACAAAATAAAATTATATTATTTAATGCACATAAAAGATAGGAAATGATCACATCTTCTCTCAACTAATTGCTGCTTGGGTTGGTTTATGAACCCATAAACTCTCTTGGACCAGTTGAAGCCAAATTTCTTTATAGTGATTTCTTACTATAGAAATAAATTATGCTTGCTAACTGGCGGCTTGAGTTACTAGGCTTTGCACTGGCGATTGTGTTTCTTCAACTAGGGGAGAAGAGGGCAAATTCCTCCCCTCCCTCTCCACAGCCATGAAAATACCTGAATACTGCAGAATCAGTACCACTCTGTTTTGCAACAGGGCAAGATATAGGGAGCCCACAGAGGGGCGCTGACCACCTGCATGCCATGGGTGTGGATTGGGGCTCTGGGCTGGCTATTCATGTCAATGCAGACCCAGTAGTGAGGGGCACAGTCTTGGTAGAGGCCCCAACTCCATTAACCTGTCCCAGCACACACTTTGCTTATTCAGGCTATATACTGGGGCCAGGATTTGGCCATAATAGCATTCCTGTTCAAATCTCTGTGGTATTTCTGTTGCTGCCTTTATCCCATTAGTGTTCACGTCTGTTTCTCTAAATGTTCATGCCCATTTCAGCAAAGCACTGAAGTTAATGGAACCACTGAAGTGCTTATATTGAAGAACATGCTTACATTCTTTGCTGAAGTGGAGCCTCTGTTTTCCCAAGAAGATTCAGTTTGATAAGAACTGAACATCCAATACCTCTGGACACTTATACAAGTTGGGGCTGTTAAATAATACTGTAATAGTGTTCTCTCACCATAATGCATTATTTTAATATGTAAAAATTCCTCAAGTAAGGGATGGATTAAGACATAGGCACCACAGTCACCTGTGCTCGGGGCCCAGCTCCTGGGTCAGAGGTTGAGATCAGAATTTCTACTGTCATTTTATTTTAAAAAATTATGTCCCTAGTCCTCATAGAGGCAAAGACAAACTTGAACACGTGACCAGCCTGAATCAAGCACTCCAGGAGGTGTGAACTGCCCCATTCATTTTAACGCTGAAACCTTCTGTCACCTCATGGAGGGACAAAGGCACAGCATTGAGGTAGGGCCATTGGGCTCCACATGGGTTGTGCCTATGACCCCAGATTATTTTAATTCATCCTACCTGGAATCTGCTGATTTTTTTAAAAAAATTACACTTCTTTCCAATAGCAGGACTAATAAACAAGACAAAGCAACCAAATCAAATTGAAAACTTGTAATAAAACTAGGAAATATTCTCATTAAGGTTTCCATCTTTTACAATATTTAAGATCTTAGTCCTTCCATCATCACCCGCCCCCCACACAGTCAGTTTCTTACAGGCATATGCCAGATCATGTAAATTTGATCATGAAACAAAAAATGTCATATTTTAAGTGGTAAGAAACATATCTTACCACTGAAAATGACATTTTCTCTCATGCTGACAAATGACTTATTAATTTACAATCTGAAATTTACAGTGACCAAGAAATCTTATTTATTGATGGTGCTTTATTTGCATAATATTAGACTAAGTCAAAACAACCACAAATAAGTTATTCCTGAGGTAGATTTTTATCAGTTTTCTAAACAGGGTTGCAATATTGTGTGCATTGGAACAGTGTAACTTAGATCATGCAACCTTATTAAACCCCTTTTGGAAATGAAGAAAGATGATTTTCAGTGTAAAAGTGAACACATATCCATAATAGATAGTAAACAACTAATCATTGTATCATATGTCACATCAATTAACGTAGATAAGCTGATTAGTGATTTGTTTTATGTAAATAATTGTTAACATAGCACTCTATTTTATCAAGGGTTCACAGGGATTAGATTTGAATTTGTTATTTTAGTAAACTATACCTTTAAATTGTTGACATATAAGTTGTATAAATAGAAACTCTATAAATCTCTTCAAAAATGTGCTTTTTATGTATGACCTTTAAGTCACAGCAATCTGTTGCATAACTCTGCAGGGGAAGTCACATGGTGGAAACCTCATATTTCCTTAAATTTATGGTTGTTTCTTGGTGGTCTGAAAGATTTTTTTTTTTTAAGTTCCCTTTCAAAGTAGTAATCTTACTAAATTGTTTAATGTTTGCTCTAATGAAGGTCAATGTAAGTTCTTATTTAGATTTATAATAGGAAATATATAATGTCAAATAGCAGTGAAACCTTGATAGTAATGTCAGGGGCTTCAGTGTTATGTTTCATTCTAATGAAGTGAAGATAATGCCTTTAACTGCATGACCACCATATTAGCTACAGTCTGTGAAGAAATCTTTATAGAAAGTCTGGTTTAAAAGAAAGGGGTCAGGTTAATTAAAAACAATTATGTACTCTTTACTCTAGTCATGAATTTTCTTCAGTACTATGCCTTTTTGATTGGTAAAACCCGTCACCAGCTCTGTATCACATCATTTTTACTGACCTCACAAGAGAGGTATATCTCAACCAAAAAGGGAACCGAGACAGCTGCAGTATGGTGTCTTGTTTTAGAACCATTGAAATCAATGGAGCTTGAGTATATGCTTAAGTGCTTTGCTGAACTGGGTTCTTAAAGAACAAGATCTGTGTATCAGAGAGACAAAGTGGATGAGGTAATATCTTTTGTTGGAGCAACTTCTGTTGGCAAAAGAGACAAACTTTCAAGCTGACAGAGTTGTTCTTGTCCAATATCTTAGGATCAACACACAACACGGCAAACAAGATCCCTGTACTCAGGAATTGGTCATTTAGGAAATTTGACCCCAAAAGGACTTTATTTTGTAAAAAGAAAAACATCTGCATTGACAGAAAAATATTGCTTTAAATTAAAAGGTGCAGGTAGGATGTAATTACTCTAATAAAATAATTGTTTATTAATGGTCTCCCATCTCCACAAAAATACTTAGGATGCAAAATAGAAATTTGCAACATGTAATGGAATAAAAATTAAATATCATTCAGAAATATATAATAGTAAAATAAATAGGACAACCATAATTCAGACAATTCCTTAAGAACTGCAGCACCTACAAAATCCATTGTTTTCATTACTTTGTTTTCCCCAACACCGGAAATGAATGCCCAAGACATAACAGTGATAATCTTATTACATATTCTTAGGGCCTGCCACTGCAAATACATGGTTTCTCAAAGAGAGGGGCTAGCTGGTTCTACCATCAAGAGGTAGTTTGAGGAGCTGGTGCAGAGGGAAGGACAATAAACTGATCTGGTTCCTTAGGTAGCTGGGACACCATCCATTTAAGGCTTTATAAGTCAGCGAAGCAGATCTTTACTTGCTCCTCTATTGGCAGCCAGTACACAGAATTAAAGTGGACTAGATTTTGGAAGTTAGGGGTGTACAGTTGTGTGCATACATTTGTGCTCACCTAATTGCTTGGGGGTGGCGGGGTGGATAAGTTATATGTGCATGAACTTACAAGCCAAGTTGCATGTGCCTACTACTGAAAATTCAGTGCTCTATGTTTAAAAATTCTCTCCTGACAAGCAAATGTCCTTTCACAATTTGCATTAGCTGCAAATGAAGGAACTCCTTTGTTGATAGCTTAAAGCAGAGGGAATAAATATAGTCAAGCTATGTGATGATGAGGGGTTGGGTGACATTTACTGCCAAAGAGCAGGGAGTGAATTTGATCAGAAATGAACTTGGTAGAAAACACATTCTAACCATCTCCAACACTTGTTTCTCCATCGTAAGTGCAGTCAAGGACAACTTTGGCTGTTTTCACAGAGTAGATGCTGCCAGGCACAGAATTCACCCATGCCCATTTGCCAAAATTTCTAGCTGGACTGGGTTCAGCTCAAGCTAGTTTTCACACATCCAAGCTGCATTCCCTTTCAGGCAGGCTTCCAAGCGGATGACAGCCTGAATAGAATCCATCAGTCAAAAGATGTACAACTTCATAACATTAGCAGATGTTTTACCCCATGGTTTTCAGTGATCCTATTCACGGATCTCACATTTGTACATGTTGAACAACATGGGGAAAGAAAGGGTGGAATCCTGTGTAACATAATGCAAGACAAGAACCTAGGCCATTTTGATTTCTTGGATCCTGTCTTCCAGGTACGACTTGAGGCACTGGAAAACAATTAAGGAAATATCTGCAATAGTATTTAGCCATCATAAGTGTACACCATTGTCAGGAGTGACAAAAACTGCTCACAGATCTGTAATAGTCAGCCTAGAACAACAGACAAAATGTATCAATCAGGTGAACATTCATCACCTTGGCCATCTGTATCATGAGCAGGCTTGAAGCTAGATTGGGACTGGTCTCAAATCTGGGCAGTTTTGAAGCATAGTTTGAGTGCCCAACCTATCACCTTTCTCCAAAAAGAAATGTTTAGTAACTGGTCTATAACCAGCAAGGTCAGTAGTTTCAAAGGGAGTTCTCTTGAGAAAAGGCTGAATACTCACTAATCAGAGAGCTTAGAACCTTTCCCTCTCCATGCAAGGGCATTCATTGTTTTCATTAGTAACTGGAGAACCATCTCTCCTGTGGCTTTTCCAAGTCAATGATGGTGTAGGTGGAAAAGCAATGGGACCAAAGATAAGTAGCTGTAGCTTTGTTAAAAACTGATGAAAGTCATCCCGGGTCAAGAATAGACACAGAAAACTCTGATCTGACGAATGTATCACCAAGATGTTCAGGACTCTGATGGTTCTGATCAACCGTTCTTACAAATAAATTTGAGACCAGAGCTGTGCAGGAAGCAGTTTTTCCATCATGCGAGAATGAGAGATTTCAAAAATTTTCCTTTTCCCAAATGAGACAAAAAGTTGAAATCTCAAAAATTATGATAAAAAAATCTGAAAATTTTGAATTGGGTCAATTGAAACACTTCCTTTAGATTTGACCTTTTTATTTTTCCTTTTACTACTATATTATATTCCAAAACAAAAAGTTGTCTCAAATTGAAAAACAGAAGTTTGCATTCCAAAAATGTCAAAACAGGACAATGTCAAAAGTTTTTCTCAACACATTTTTGAAGTAGGAAATTAGCTGAAATCAACACTTTCCCACAGAGAGTTTCAGTTTTGATGAATTGCCATTTCAATGAAAAACATGTCTTTGAAAAATTCCTGACTAGCTCTAGTTGAGACATTGCCCTGGTCATTCACTGATGATTGTCTCAAGACAAACGCACATTCCAGTGTTGTATGTCTGCAACAGCTCACTGAGACACTCAAACATACCCGTCTAATTATTCCATACCCATGCCAGGCCTCACCTTTTTTTGTTTTATAACTATACATGCTATAAACATTCCTTCACCACAACATGCAAAACTATCTTTGCATTCTCAGAAAGAAACATACTTTTCATTCACATATTTTAAGCCAAATCCAAATGGAATTAGTTTTCTGGATGGATATTTCCTGCATGTCTGCAATTCTCAGCACTGCTGTGGATTTCCATTATTCTGCTAACAACATATTTTCAGTGATGAAGAGCAAACTGTAAATTCTTTCCCATCCTGCTTTTTCCATTTGGCATATTTCATAAAAATACTCATGTCTGTCTTCAAATTAACAACACTCTTCACACTATTTTAACTGAGAGCATAAGTAAAATAGAGCTGTGTGACTAGTTCATAGTAAGTAATTTACCTGATGAATTTTGCCTCCTCTTCTGCTCACAAAATATTCATGATCAAACCAAAATTTCTTTGGATTTATTCTTCATTTGATTTTACTTGACAAATTGTGTGCATTTTTAATCTATTGGCTGGATACAAATAATTTGCAGTATTTGAAATCTGAGCTGCTCGTTAGTTGCATAAATCATGTGATATTCTTTCTGTTCTCTGGCTGGATGACTAACAATCACAAGATGAGATTGAAGAACCCACTGGGCTTTAAAATCTCAAAGGGAAATAACTTTAAGGAGATTTTGCATGTTAACATTTTCCTTTCTGGACCACACACCTTGCGCAAGGCATCATACTTAGAAATACTGGGATACCCTAAGATTTATTGGTTGGAAGATTTTAAATTTAATTTTGTCTCATCATATTCACAGAAAATAACTGATGTACATGCACAGTTCTAGCAGCAAAAGGTACAGTCAGCCTTTTCTGGTTTGTTTAATTGAGTTTGTGCCCGGACTCAGGTTTGGGGTAGCATGGCTCCTGATGTGCCACAGCATCTCTCATAAAAATATACAACTTCCAGTGCAAACTGTCCCATGTATAAGTTCAAAATTCATCACCAAGCACAGAACTTTGTTTGCTTTCTGCAAGCATTTGTGAAAATAAAATAAGATTGCTTAATGTTTTTGTAAAGCAATCACAAAAGAGGCACAACCACAAAAATAAAATAATTTGTATGAATACACAGTGGTTTTTTAACCTCATTTGTCCAGTTCTCAGTAAAATCCTCCCCATTATTTGGTATGACAAAATGGTGAGGAATACATATACTGCATGACTCTTTGGGGTGAAAACTCTGATTATGCCAAGCATTTGGCAGATCATCCATTGAAAAACCACTAACATATGCAATTGAAATATGCTTTGGAGATATATGTCACATCCTTATCAAAACTATGCTGAATGTCTGATGCTAAATATAGGCAGAAATATGCTTCTCCGTGCCTCCAATTTTCTGCAGTCCAAAAGTTCTTTGGATGTTAAGGAATAAACTGGTTTCAGAGTAGCAGCCGTGTTAGTCTGTATTCGCAAAAAGAAAAAGAGAACTTGTGGCACCTTAGAGACTAACAAATTTATTTGAGCATAAGCTTTCGTGAGCTACAGCTCACTTCATCGGATGCATTCGATGAAGTGAGCTGTAGCTCATGAAAGCTTATGCTCAAATAAATTTGTTAGTCTCTAAGGTGCCACAAGTACTCCTGTTCTTTTTAAGGAATAAACTAGCATTCAGTTTATTTCTAGAATATGTGCACACATTCCTCAGCTGGTGAAAAGGTAAAGTTTTTTCATATTTCTATGTCTGTGAGCAGCAGGGCTCAGACTTGAAGTGTGGGTCCCTCATCTTCACTGATAGGCAGGATCATAACTTGAATATTCAGAACAACTACAGTTAAGGTTTCATATGCTTTTCCATTCCAGCCCTCATTTTCAAGTCATCTGTAGCTTTTACCTTTCAAACTTTTTTAAAAAAAGTTTAAGCTGCTTCTGAGAAAGTAAAATATAACAAAACCCACCAAATTCTATTAATTATAGTTAAAGGTTTACATGGACACAAATCAGATGTCAAGAATTATAACATTCATAAACCAGTCGGAGAACACTTCAATCTCTCTGGTCACGCGATTACAGACATGAAAGTTGCTATATTACAACAAAAAAACTTCAAATCCAGACTCCAGCGAGAAACTGTTGAATTGGAATTCATTTGCAAATTGGATACAATTAACTTAGGCTTGAATAGAGACTGGGAGTGGCTAAGTCATTATGCAAGGTAACCTATTTCCCCTTGTTTTTTCCTACCCCCCCCCCCCTTAGACGTTCTTGTTAAACCCTGGATTTGTGCTGGAAATGGCCCACCTTGATTATCATACACATTGTAAGGAGAGTGGTCACTTTAGATAAGCTATTACCAGCAGGAGAGTGGGTTTGTGGGGGGGGGGGGGCAGGGGGAGTGAGAAAACCTGAATTTGTGCTGGAAATGGCCCAACTTGATTATCATACACATTGTAAGGAGAGTGATCACTTTAGATAAGCTATTACCAGCAGGAGAGTGGGGTGGGAGAAGGTATTTTTTCATGCTTTGTGTGTATAAAAAGATCTTCTACACTTTCCACAGTATGCATCCGATGAAGTGAGCTGTAGCTCACGAAAGCTTACGCTCAAATAAATTGGTTAGTCTCTAAGGTGCCACAAGCACTCCTAACCTTTTTTTGAACAGCTTTAATGCCAAAATGCATGGGTGTGAAAAGCAGAAATCTGGTATGGAGATAGCCCCAGTTGAGGAGGAGTGCCTCTGTTCCAGCAGAGATTAGTATTGGTTTACTGAATGAAGACCCACTGAAATTACGCTTTTCTATAAACAGCACGTTTTTAACAATGACAATGCTAAGCCTATAACGTCTGCAGCTTAAACCAGGCCATGCTGCACATGCATGATGGCCTAGTTCATCTGTGCACTGAAAAAATTCACAAAAGGTGCATATTGAATGAGGAGTCTCTACCCTATTCACTGCACTTCTTGTAAAATGTGTATTATTAAAATGTGCATTTTGTATGGAATGCATTTAAAGGGAGGTGGCTCTGGCAGTGTTCCTTCCTCATTCATTGCACTCCTTGCCTCATTCATAGTATCTAGCCTAAAGACCAGACAGGAGAACCTGTCCAAATGGAAATCTTTGTGCCTTCTCCTTAGTTTTTTGATGTGTGTTTTGTCCATAATAGGCTCCCCACAAAGAACATTGAAATGAATTTCACGTGAACCCACACTCCCTTGCAGCTCAAAAGGCCAAGTTGCTGCTTTTTAAAGACAACAGTTCACAACTAGTAACCAAAGAGGAGATGCAGAAGAGCTTGTAAGGCAGGGCAGTGTAATATCCAGAAAACTACGTGGTCACCTTTCCCATCTACATTTCACTTAAAAGTGGTTATTATTCAGTACCTAGCATTTGCACAAATCAACATTCTGTTTTTAATTTACTCACAGATGATAACTGTTGTTATTCTGTGGTGAATTATAGTCCTAAATTTCCATATAAAGTGGTCATGGTAAAACAGCATGAATTTGTTTTCAATTACTGGAGTCCAAAGTTTGTTGTAGGTTGGTCCGTTTTACATAAGCACTGTCAAACTTGCCATGTGTTGCTGCACACACACTGCTCTTTTCTCCTCTCTCAGTAGAGAAAGACTTTAAAATACAACCGATTTCAAAGTCTTATGGGCTTTGTGTTTATATACGTGACAATTTGTTGTTTTTAACAACTCAGGGAGATCTTTGCACTGTAGTAAGATTTTTTTTTCATCGTGTACGCTTATTTTTGTAGCTGTGATAGAAGCTGCGATGATCCGTTGAAATATCATACTGTTTAAAATCAAAATTTTATACTGATTGATGACAACGTTTACTGAACTCGTTGACATCTTTCTCCTGTTGGAAACAATGTTTTTTGAAAAAATGAAATGCTTTTCAAAAATAGCATTAATGACAGATAGAGATGTGTCTTGGATATATGGATAATGGCTAAAGCCTAAGAAGACCAATGCTGTATTCTGTGAGGACTGCAGTCAACTTGGGTCATTGGTAGAATAATTTAAATTGCTAAATGGGTTTAAACTGTACTGTTTGTGTTCCTATATGGGGGGGAAAAAAATCTAGAAATAGTATTAAAATGTGGCCTAGCAAAAATGTTTCCTTTTTTTGTTTGAAAGGGGTAACTTTTTAAAAATGTAAAATCAAAGTTTGTTATGACTGAAAAGTCATTACTGGCCTTTCATTAAAGTGTCCATGCATTAGTGAATATTAATATAATGAGCCAGCTTCTCAGACCATGCCAGCTTTCTCTCTTGGACCCTTCACAATAATTTTATAGGGATAGTCATTGCTATAAACAGAGTGGCAAGACATGCATTCACCACCTAGAGATGGAAAAGACCTATTAGATCATTTAACCCATACTCCCTGCCAATGTAGGGTTGTCCCTAAATTTTTTAGTGCTTACTACAGTCAAGTTTTACAAGTCCCAATTCATTGGGCTTCCACCACCTTCCTCGGGAGACCAGTTCCACAGCAGAATGGATCTCAATCTCTGGCTACAGAAAGATCACCAGGAGCAGACAGTCTGTGGTGGTAAAGTACTGGGGAGTTAAGATATAGGACAGCAGAATTGCCAAAAAGCTTGGTGAGGAAGTGGGATAGGACAGGACATGAGGGAGCATACTTATTCGTTGCCTTCCCTCAATGGTTTCCACTGTTGAAGCACTCAGAGTCGCTGATTAAATTTAAAGCTGTCATTCGCCGCAAGAAAACCCCAGGGAGGACAGAGGTGGAATCACCATCCGCTTTTCCCATAGGGTGAGTGCTGCCTAAGGATCAAGGGGCCTCTCTGGTGCACGAAAATGTGTAATTCACATCTTCTTGAACCAACTTTAGTAAATACAGTAATTATCTGGCCTTTATTTTGAACCTCCCTCTTCCAGTTCTGATACCCACTGTTTTCTGTTGTTCCAATTCTCCTAAAGTAGAACAGTACATGAAGTTTCCCAGTCCAGACACAGACCTAACATGGGCTCACCGCCACCTCCTATCAATCACACTCCCAGTCAGATATCTCTCTGCCCAGAACCTCTCAATTATTGGCTGGCTTTTGGCAAGTTTAAAAATTTTAACTGCTTCCAACCAATAAGTGGGAGCTTTGCTAAAGCAAGACCCATGTCTTACTAGGGGAGTGTGAAGGAGGCAATCTGTGGGTTTGTGTTATTTTGGTTTCTGGATTTGTAAATTTCATATACTTTCTTTAGGAAGACTGGAAGAAAGAATTGTATTGACAGGGGACCAGGATTGCCATTTGGATTAAGTTAAAGACTTGCCCAGCAGAACAGCAAAATCTGGACTAGAGGAATTTTTTTAAAATACCGAGGACTAGGACTAGAAGTGAGAGATCCTGCATTTAGTGACTGGTTTCCTCGAAAGACTGTGAAGGTAAGGAAAAGAAAGTATAAGTTATAAAGCAATCAAGGGCATATAAAAGTTTTTGTTCTTGCTTTAATTAAAATCAGAAGAAAAATGGGAACTAGTGGGGTCATTTTTAACCTACTAGCATTATCTGAGAATCCTTAAAACCCTTGTCTACATTCTCGCTCACTCACTCACAAAAAATTCCTTCTTTATTGGCAAAATTATGATATATAAAATATATAGTATGCTCCTGCTAAATAAAATATACTCCTATAAATACTCATACTCCTCTACAATTCCAAAAAAAGCCTCCCTCAAACTTCCCGTACAGTTGTTCTCACATAAAATCTTTTCGATTGCATTTCGATATGCCTAATTTCTGGCTTTAAGGGCTCATTTGCAGCTTGCAAATGGCATGCAGAACTGGCCCCTAAAATAATTACTGTAATAAGAGGATTGACTCATAAAATTGAGAAATAAAATGTCACCACTGAGATTCTGAGTGAGGCACTCATTTTTGTTTGCATGAATTTTCGAGAAGAAACCTGTAAAATGGTGCCTGAACCACAATTCCATACTTATGTGTGGGTATGGCAGCAGAAGAAAAGGTATGGCCAGCATTGGAGGGACAGTGAGAGTTATGCATGTGGTCAGAGAACAGAAAATAACGTATTACAAGACTAAAGGCAGGGAAATATCACAGAGGATCCATGGTAGACGTGGTATTTCTTGACTTTAGTAAAGCTTTTGATACTGTCTCGCATGACCTTCTCATAAACAACCTAGGGAAATGCAACCTAGATGGAGCTACTGTAAGGTAGGTGCAAAACTGGTTGGAAACCCGTTCCCAGAGAGTACTTATCAGTGGTTCACAGTCATGCTGGAAGGACATAATGAGTGGGGTCCCACAGGGATCAGTTCTAGGTCCAGTTCTGTTCAAAATCTTCATCAGTGATTTAGATAATGGCCTGGAGAGTACACTTACAAAGTTTGTGGACAGTACCAAGTTGGGAGGGGTTGCAAGTGCTTTGGAGTATAGGATTAAAATTCAAAATGATCTGGACAAACTGGAGAAATTGTCTGAAGTAAATAGGATGAAATTCAATAAGGACAAATGCAAAGTACTCCATTTAGGAAGGAACAATCAGTTGCACACATACAAAATGGGAAGTGACTGCTTAAGGAGGAGTACTGCAGAAAGGGATATGGGGGTCATAGTGGATCACAAGCTAAATATGAGTCAACCGTGTAACACTGTTGCAAAAAAAGCAAACATCATTCTTGGATGTATTAGCAGGAGTATTGTAAGCAAGACATGAGAAGTAATTCTTCCGCTCTACTCTGCGCTGATTAGGCCTCAACTGGAGTATTGTGTCCAGTTCTGGATGCCACATTTCAAGAAAGATGTTGACAAATTGGAGAAAGTCCAGAGAAGAACAACAAAAATGATTAAAGGTCTAGAAAACATGACCTATGAGGGAAGATTGAAAAAATTGGGTTTGTTTAGTCTGGAAAAGAGAAGACAGAGAGGACATAATAGTTTTCAAGTACATAAAAGGTTGTTACAAGGAGGAGGGAGATGAATTTTTCTTTTTAGCCTCTGAGGCTAGGACAAGAGGCAATGGGCTTAAATTGCAGCAAGGGAAGTTTCGAGACTGGACATTAGGAAAAACTTCCTAACTGTCAGGGTGGTTAAGCACTGGAATAAATTGCCTAGGGAGGTTGTGGAATCTGCATCATTGGAGATTTTTAAGAGCAGGTTAGAGAAATGGGAATGGTCTAGATAATACTTAGTCCCGCCATGAGTGCAGGGCACTGGACTAGACCTCTCGAGGTCCCTTCCAGTCCTATGATTTTATGCTTTCTACAAATTATAGAATTACAGATAGGAATCACATCAACCACCACATGAGCTGTGGACCCCAGTAGCTGCTTAATAATACATAGCAATACACCCAGTTTATAGCAGGAAGTAAAAGCTACAGCATTCCAATGGATGTTAGCCAACACCAGAGCTAATAATTCCACTTTCTGGCAGGTTCATTTTGGTCATTAATGTCTCTGGGCAAAATGCTGCCCTTATATAGACGCACAAATAACTCGCACTGGCTTCAGTGGGATTTTTGCATGTGTATCTGAGGTCAAAAAATAACCCTACACATATTTTTAATTAAACTGAAGTTGGAAGATGCTGCTAAATGAAACTGAAGAGATACCAGTGTGCCCTAAAGATGGAAATATTCTTAACTAAAGTGTAAAAGGGTTTATTTGGAACAACAGTAAACTATAAAGCAAAACATAACAAACCAAATCTTCAGACACCTACAAAATATATTGTATTATAAACAAGGAAAAAGTATACTGACATCTTGGTGACAGCTAAATGTTGAAGGCTCCCAGCTACGCCTCTTTCTAGCTGACCCATGCAGCCTGAGTGGTGCTGGAAAGAGCATTGAGAGAGGTGACCGTTGCTGCTAATCAGGTGTAGCTAGCAGCTGTCCCTGTGCAGAAGGGCAACAACATTTGCCCCTTCCAGATACCAGCCATCTGAGGCTGCTCTACCAACATGGACACTCTTTCCTGGTTTGCAGCTGTACAGGTCTTCTGAGAAGAGTGGAGGGCTCCCCTGCATCCTCTCCCCCCACCATATTTGGACTGGTCATAATCTGGGTCAGAGAGAAGGTGAGAAGAAACAGGCAGCTGGTTAAGAAACATTCCTTGCCATATGAATAATTTAAGACCTGAGCATCTTTCTCTGAAGTGTCTGACACTTTTGTAAGTGAATGAAAACAACTCAGTGTTGCAGCCATACAGCTCTCATCTGGTGAGACCAAGCAAAGTCTCATTCAGAGACTAAAAATTCAAAATCCAAGAGTTGGCTGATTTGGATTTACACTGCTCTAAAAATGAACACAGGTATTGGCGGGGACACAGTTTTTTAATAAAACCCCCAAATACAACAGTGGCTTGGCAAATGGAATTTACAGTGATGACAGAGGCAGAAACAGACCCAAGTGTATGGAGGTGTTTGCAGTGCAATAGGAGAATGGAAATAGCAGTTTGGTAGGTCTAACATACATACTACACACAACCATGCCATGGAAGTAATTGTTTTTCCTTTTGGTAAATATCTTAACTTACAAGTCCTCTCTCTGCCAGAGGCCACTTGAATGCAGATGATTAGAGAAAAGGGTGGTTAAATAGAGTTTTTTTATTTTGGATTGTTGATCCTCTATGTAGTATCTTCCAATCCCCTTCCCATACCAATTCCT